>NC_090941.1:488633809-493633809 GCF_040938575.1 Ambystoma mexicanum
GTCCCTGGAAAGATCACCTGTTGGTTAGTTTTGCAGAGGACTCCGTCCTGCTGCTTCTGGCAGGGGCGCTTGTATGATCTGGACCAAGTTCCTTCACTGGTCCCTTGCACTTGGTAGTCCAGTCCTGCTCTGACTAAGCCACTATACTTCAGGTAAGTGTTCCTGTTTGCCTTTGTCTTTCTTTGTCTGTTTTTTTTGTATTGTAAAGTTTGTTGTCTTGTATTCCTGTCCGTTCCACTTTTGATGTTTGCTCTTTTGCTTTCTTCCCTTGCAGGTGATGTTGCCGGCCCGGCAGAAGCTGCAGAGCTCGAGGCGACTGCCAGAGGGAATGAGGAATGAAGCTGCAGCGGTACAGTAGCTGGTAAATTGTTAACTAAGGGGCACAGAGGGTTCAAATGCGGCGCGGCCCTAGGACGGATGTTCTAACCTTGTCTTCTTCACAGGGGCGAGTTCATGGATGTGGAGTGCAGTGCTGCAGCTTCGGGATCAAGATCACTGGATGGATATCAGGAGATGAGTCTGCAGATGAAGCGATGAAGCACCGGTTTCCTGGAGGTGAGTATGCAGGAGAACGCCTGGTTTCAAAGGTAAGTAAACTGGTCCAAGTGGTGGTGAGCGTCACGTTGCACGCAAGTGCACAGTAACGCGAAGCACCGGCCTTAAGGATGGAGCAGCTTATATAGCTGAGCTTCTGAAGCCACGCCCACCAGGTTCATCCTGCCTGCCATACCCTGCCACACCCGATGAGTCAGCACATGAAGACCAGGCCGAGGGAGCCAACCCGATGAGTCAGCACATGAGGATGTTCTCTGGTATAAAGGCTTTCAGCTCCTGGAAAGTTCTTGGAAAATAAAAGCACTCCTGCACTGAAATAAAGTGTTCCTGCTCACATCTCTATATGAGCCTATCTCTATATGAGCCTTGCACCAAAGGTCCAGCCAGGGCCCCTGCGTTTATAGGTGCCAAAGGGACATAAGTGAGTCAAGTGATCCATTGCCCCCATCACTAGATGGTGTGGTTTTTGTGTTCTGGGGCCTGTGGACACGAAACATGACATAGGTTGGGTGGGAGCGTGGGTGGCAGTGCGTTGCGTATGTAATACAGTAGTTGGGCACATGGAGAAATGCATGGGTGAATGAAGATGTGGTGGGTCTGTGGAAGGATTACACTACTGGGTGCATGGCTGAAGCCGTAGCCCGTAGGCTGTAGGGCATGCACTGAGGAGCGTAGGGCTTCAACATACACACCGCAGGAAGGCATGTTTGAGTCTGCATCTGGTGCAGGGGGGTGCCTGCATAGTGCGGTGTGTGCACATTGGTTGCAGTAGCATTAGTGCTGCAAACTGAATGTGGGTAGGTTGGCAGTGACACAGTACTTTGTGAATGGGAGTGTTTACGCCTATAGTATGTGAATGAAAGTGTAGAGGGGTGCAGGAGAGAGTGTTTTCTTTCCACATTGTGTTAATTGTTGCAATTTGTTGCTGCATAGCTACATGGTGGTGCGGAGGTTGGGTAGGACTGCAGGTGGCAGTGGTGTGTATGTTGATGGTTGTAGTTGGTGAAATGGTGAATTGCATGGTGGCATTACGTTGCTGTAGGTGTGTTCAAGGCCTATGCTGTGTGCAGAATTGTTGAAGTAGGCCGAATGTTGTGAAAATGTTGTGGTTAGTGACACAATACTTGTGAATGGCTGTGGGTAGAGGTGGTAGAGGATATGGTATGTTTCTGCATCCTGTGTTCGCAAATGGGTGTTTTATGGTGTGGGGGAGTTGGGTGAAGTGCTGCTACCTACGTGTGGCATGTTTGTGCAAAATGGTAGCTGTCCACATGCCCATTAGGTTAACTGTTGCCATTTGTTGCTGCGTAGCGCCATGGCGGTGTACAGTTTTGGGTAGGAGTGTTGGTGGCAGTGGTATCTATGTGGATTATCGCAGTTGCTGATATCGAGACATGCATGGTGGTATTACGTTGCCGTGAGTCTGTTGTAGGCCTAGACTATTGGATGCATGGCCAAAAGCCATAGACCATACATTCAATAGCCTAGGCCTTGAGGACTCGCACGGCAGTAATGCATTTTTCAATGTGCATGAGTTAGAGGGTGGTGACATGTATGGAATGGGTGTGGAGCACATTTAAGCCGTTATAGGCTACTGTTGCAAACGGATTGTGGGTAGGTTGGCAGTGGCACAATATTTTGTGAATGGTAGTGGGTACGCCCATAGTATGTGATTGAAAGTGCACAGGGATGCAGGAGAGAGTGTCTTTTGTACATTATGGTAACCGTTGCAATTTGTTACTGAATACCTCCATGGCCGTGCCCTGTGGTTGGAGATGCTGCAGTGAAAAGTCATGCTGGGTGGGCACTGGGTTCAATGCTTGTATACTGTCAGTATGTTACATGGTATGGGTGTAGGGCAGCTTATATGTGCTTGGATAGTGTGCTTTGTGCACAGTGCTTGCAGTATGGGCAATGTTGTAAACATCTTGTGTTTACATTGCCAGTGAAACAATCCTTTCTGAGTGGAAGTGGGAAAGACAATAGTATGTGAATGAAAGGGCGTAGGGGTGCCGGAGACAGTGTAATGTTTATACATTATGGTTACAGTTGTATGCAATGATGTGTATTTAACTTGCGGTGTCGAGGTTGGGTAGGAGTGCTGGTGCCAGTGGTGCATATGTGCATAGTGGTAGTTGGTGATATGCTGACATGTATTGTTGAATTACGGTGGGGGGGATGTGTGCAAGGAGCAGACCCACTGAAGCAATGCAGGTTTGGCAGTTTATGAGGCATAGGGTGGTGATATTTGAAGAATGCGTGTGGAGCACATTGTCGACATGCTACAGCAGTACAAGTGAGTTGCAAAGCGTGTATTGTGCATTCTATGGTTGTGGTGATAGTTGGAACATGCTACAGTATTTGGTGCACGGCAGGAGATGGTGCAGTGAGAAGTTGGGTAGTGTGGCCACAGGGTGCAGTGTGTAAGTAATGTGAGTATGATAGTGGGTATGGTTGAAGGGCAGCTTATATGTGGTTGGTTACTCTGCTGTGTGCAGATTTATTGAAGTAGGCCCAATGTTGTGAAGGTGGTGTGCATAGGTTGGCAGTGACAAAATAGCATGTGAATGGTAGTGTATATGGGTGGTGCAGGCTGCGCTATGTTTGTTTCTTCTGCTTAGTGTGACACGTTTTTTGAATGGGTGTTTTATGGTTTGGGGGAGATGGGTAGAACTGCTGCTACGTTTGTAACGTTTGTGCATAATCTTAGGTGCCCACATGGTCGCTTGCTTGGATGTGTAGTGTTGTGGTAGCTGTGGAAAGGGTTCCAATGTTGTGTGCATAGCTAAAGGTGTGCTGGGGCGTGTTAGGATGTTTGTGGATGCTGCAATAGGGCCTTCTATAGCAGACATTTTTGGTGGAGGGGCTTTGCAATCAAACAGAACGTGTACTGAGAGTGTGTAACAGTAAATAAGTAGTTGTGTATAGAAATGACAGTGTGCAATGCAGTTTTTGTATGTGATTGGTGCATGTGTGTTTTGAAATGTGACAGCACCCAATTGGGGGAGTGCTGCAAAAAGTGACTGTGCAAAAGGAAGAAGTATTGTTAGAGCTTCACTGGGCTGTGGCCCTGACTGTAGATGGAAAAGCACACATGCACATCCTCCCATTATCAGCAGGGTGGAAATGGAAATAGAATTGTTGGAAATAGGCAATTAGGAGTTTAGGGCGTGGTTCATAGGAAGGGCCGGTACCGTTTCGTCACAATACTGTGTCTTGAGGGTGGTCGACATGGAGAGATGCACAGTGCTTATCATCGGTGATACCTTTGTGTGCCATCTGCACAGGTGTTGCGTGCAAAGAGGCGTTGTTGGTAATTCCGGGTTGGAAGGAGTGGACGCTTTCTGGGCCTGTCAGGGTGACTGCAGTTTCGGCGGGATTGTTCGCCTCTGCAGAAATGTGGCGTCCGTCACAAACATGGACTGTGTCGTGGTGCACTATGGAAGTGCACATTTGGGTTACATGTCGTGTGGATGATTAATCCTTCTACTGATGAGGTTGCTGACCTCAGTGATGCGTATTTTTCCTAATGCCAAGGTGGTTTTCTCATGCATAACACCAAGAGCAGTGTGGGTCCATGAGGGTGTAATTTGTCCCCAGCCAGTGGTCGTAAATTGTGTTATAAACAGAATTATGCATCCGTTTATATAGACTGCTGGCATGTTCTCTACCCACTATGAGATCACAAGGTCGTAAAATATGCAGTTGTTCCGTAGAAATGGCATTTATTTGAGCACCATTTGTGTTGTCATGGGTGTTAGTCTTTGCAGTGCACAGTGGTAGCGCAAGTTATGGTTGCGTAGCATACCATAACTTGTGAATTTATGGGGTTTTTAGGTTTTACCTGTAACCATAATGTCCCTGTAGCAACGTTTTTCCATTGAATTTCATAGGTTTTGTAGTGGTGCAACTTAACCATAACGTCCCTTTAACAAGGTTTTTTTAGTGAACATATATATATATATATTTATTTATTTATTTATTTATTTATTTCCAGGACCTGACAAACCGCCAGTCATTGAGGAGCACTCTCCTTCCAGTACGTTATTAACTTGCTCACAACACCTAGTTTCTGACACCACCTTGGTGAAAATACTGGAAGCATGACAATGGATATGAAAAGAGGACTCGTGTCCTGAAACGTTGGCGGCCATCTTGTAATGGGCCTCATAGCCACCATACATTCAAGACAACTGTATGTAACCCCTGATCGAGTGATTACTATGGGCTATCACAATAACAAATGTTATAATACATCAGCTGTTCTCACATATTTGCTGTCAGCGTTATCATTCTATTGCTCAATTCATTGTCACTTGTCCACTTTATTCCCATATGTGCAACTGATTACTAAGGAGTATTTTGAATTCTGCTTTGCATGTAACTACATGATATTGCCTCCAGCTGTCACATTAAACGGGCGGTCCCGTGTAATTCGATCTCCTATCACCTTTTGAAAATATCAGCTGCATAATGCAGTTGTGGAACAACATTCATAGTTCACTACTCCTACTCCTGAGATAGGAAATATAAAGTGCATTGTGCACATTTTGTCATTACACTGGGGAACTTCTATAATAGTTTCAATAATGAAACTATTATATTGTTGGGAAATCACAACATCCTTCCGTATTCTCCAAAAATACCATATATAAACGTGCAAAGTACTGTATTTTTATGCATAAAGTGCATGGTGCATAGATGCTATTCGCCAAACATTTTGCCATAAAGTGCATTGTGCTAGCAGCATATGTTTCCTATCCCTATTCTTTAGTATCTAAAGAAGACTGGGCAGGTGTCCATCTCTATTACTGTCATAAAGTGCATAGTGCTAAAATACTGTATGGCAGGCAATCTGCCTTAAAGTGCATAGTGCTTGCAGCTTCAGTTATTTGGCCCTAATCTGGTATGTTTGGAGAATACAAGGCAATTTCTTAGTTGGATCACATCCAACATGTCCATCTCCTTTAGATCATCAGTTAACTTCAAAGGTGGCAATCTTAGAGACGTTTAACTACCCCACACCTGTGATGCATAATGTTTATACAACACCCGTAAAAAAGTTTACACACAATTAAAAACATACAGCAACCCTACAAAACTTGATCAGTCATTATTAAGGAGTTGGTACAATTGTTGCATTCACTGCTGATATCCTAAATAAGCATATAGTTCTTTGTCTATATTATGTCCATTGGGCTGTTTAGTTTCAAAATCAAGGATGCAGCGAGTCTCTTGTTGTCGAAGCTTTCTCTCTCTATCACCTCCTCTTGGGCCACTCTCTATGGTGTGGATTCCAAAAAAAAGCAAAACTTTTCATGTTGCTCTCATGATAGTCTGTAAAATGTTTGGCCATTGGATAGTTGGCATCTTTATGTTGAATAGCTCTAACATGTTGCTGCACCCTTGTTTTTAATTTGCATTTGGTACCTCCAACGTACCACTTTGTGCATGCGCATAACAGTATTTATACCACTTACTCTGTTTCGCATGTGATTTTTTTCATCTATACCCACAGTCACTGCTGTTATTGGGTGTTCAAAAGTGGCACAGTTTTTTGCAAATTTACAAATGTTACATTTTGTACACTTGTGAAAGCCCTTCCTTCTACTTGTCAGCCATGTATTTGCATCCGAAGCTGCTTCTTTTTGCATAAAGCTATGTACCAGCGTGTCCTTAATTGAAGAATTTCTTCTAAAACTGATATCAGGATTCTTTTTCAGAGTACTTCCAATGTCCTTATCTGTGGTTAGTACTTTCCAGTGCCTCTGTAATACCCGTCTGACGTCTGGCTATCAAAGGTTAGTATGAGGTGTGTTAGTTAATTTTCTGTTTTTGTGATTGTTTGTTTTCCCGCCAGAAGAACTTGTCTGTCCCGTCTTCTGGCTCTAAGATACGCTCTTTCTATAACTTTTTTTGGATAACATTGTCGTCTGAATCCTCTGGCTGTTATTTTGCTCTCATGATTGTATGTGTCCAGAGTGGAGCTATTTCGTCTTATCCTTATGAACTCACCATAAGGTACGCTCCAGCTTAGGCTCTTGGGATGTCCACTTTTCACGTTTAATGGCATATTGTAGCCCGTTGGTTTTCTGTGTAACTCACAGGTCAATGATTGGTCAACAATTTGTAAATTAACATCCAAAAAAGTTGTGAAAGAGTAACTGTGGGTTTCGGTGAACCTGAGATTGTTCTCATTTTGATTTAATAGTTTCACTATTTCTACCCAACCTTGTTCAGTTCCTTTTCAAATTATAAATAAATCGTCTATGTATCTGAGCCAGATGACGACATTCTCCATTCGTTCTTGATTTTGTTCCGACCAAACCTCTGTAGCTTCCCAGGCACCCATGGTTAAATTTGCATAAGGCGGGGGGAATGTTGTGCCCATGGCAGTGCCCTGTACTTGCCTGAAGTATTCCTCATTGAAAACAAACACATTGTTTGTTAAGCAAAGATCGATCATTTCGACGATCATTTGCGTGTGTTCATAGTAGTTAAACGACCTTGTGTTCAAATATCGTTTTCATGACTTTTTGCCATAATCATGACCGATAGACGTATATAATGACACGACATCCATTGTGGCCATCATATAGTTTGATTTCCAGGGAACGTCATTTATATTGGATAAAAAATCCTTGGTATCTTTGAGATAAGATGGCAATGCGGAGACAAATGGAAAGAATATTTCATCCATGAATTTAGACATATTCTCCACAACAGAACCTACCAATGATACAATAGGTCTCCCCGGTGGTTTTGCACAACTTGGGTGAAGTGACAACAGAAACTATATTGTACCTTTTGATTTTGTATGTTAGTGTGAGGGTCAGATGTATTTTGGACACAAGGTCAATTTACTTTAGTTTAAGTTTCATAGGTGGGAATATTTTCTTTTGGTTAGGGCAAGATAGGCTTTTTTAGAACCCTATTTTCTTTAATAAATATGGTCAGTGTTGGGGCCATTGCAACTTTGTATCCGCTTCTCATTACTGACCCCTCACAAGAAGCTGATACTGAGAGCTGTAGTCTTCTCCACCAGTGATTGGGATCTGGGTGAAACTCCTAGTGTGCAACACCACTTCAGGCTGGATGATAACAACCCATTCCGAGAGAGGTCAAGTAGATTGGCCCCTGCCGACGTGGAAAATGCGAGACACCATCTGAAGGTGCTATTAAATGCCAGATAGATGTAGTTCGAAAGAAGAAGAACAATGGGCCTCATTACGACTTTGGAGGTAGCCATGGCACAATTAGCGCCATGGCTGCCTCTAAAATCGTGTCTGGGTCCGACCTGGTGGAGTGGGCACTTACCGGGACATTCCGCCCTTGGCAGACCCGGTAAATCCCCATTCCAAATGCCATTCCCCATTCCCATTTGAGCCCCCATAGGGCTCAATGGGAATGGGGAAGGCGCTAATTACGGGCCTGCTAATGGCAAATTACGGGCCTGCTAATGGCAGGCCCGTAATTAGCGCCCTGGTTCCCTAACGGGACCCGTAAGAGACGTGTGGTCCGACCACACGTCCCTTGCGGTTCCCGCTAAGGGACCTCGGAATTGGGCGGTAAGGGATTACCGGAACCGGTCTTCTTACCGGTGCCCGGTATCCCTTACCGCCCACCTCAGAATGAGGCCCAATGTCTGGCTGTGCATAGACTACAGTCAGCTGAACAGTCTAACTGTCCCTGATCAATATACCACGCTGCAAGTGGACGAGGCACTTGATTGCTTGGCAGGGAGCCAGTGGTTTTCCATGCTGGATATAAGAAGTGCCTACTATCAGATTCCCATGATGCCCGGAGATCAAGAGAAGACCACATTCATTTGGGCTCCAGCAACTTTTCATGATTGATGGAACACACCGTGGGAGATATGAACTTGCTACAAGTGCTGGTCTACCTAGACAATGTCATTGTCTTTGGTAAGACGCTTGAGGAACACTCTCAGAGACTATTGAAGGTCCTGGATTGCCTTTGCCAGTAAGGTTTGAAGGTATCCCTAGAAAAAGGCCAGTTCTGCAGAACCAGTGTGAAATATATTGGCCATGTAGTGTCAGCAGAGGGGGTTAGCGTGGATCCTGCCAAGATGGAAGCACTCCTTACATCACCAAAGTCTCAGAACCTGAGAGAGGTCCGAGGTTTCCTGGGATTCTGCAATTACCGGCGGTTCGTGCCTGGGTTCGCCAATTTAGCCCAGCCTTTGACCGACCTTACTTAAGGGTATCCTTCCCTATTGGAAAAAAAACTGATGATAAAAGCCAACTGTGGAGCACTTTATCACCCCAAGGAGATGGTTTGACATTGGTGGACCACTGAATGTGACAGAGCCATTAAAAGTATTTAAGCAGTTGAAAAAGACCCGGTCTTGGCATCTGCCGATCCACGGCTGTCCTATATCGTACACACTGATGCCAGCCTTGATGGACTGGGTGCCATACTGTATCAAGAAAATCAGGGAGGTACCAGACCTGTGGTGTTTGCTAGTCGCCGACTCAGTCCATTTGAGGTTAATTATCCCACACACAAGTTGAAATTCCTGGTCCTTAAGTGGGTAGTGACTGAAAAACTGTATGTCTATCTCTATGGAGCCCATTTCACAGTGCGGACAGGTAATCCCCTTACCTACATTCTAAAATCTGCCAGACAAGATGCCAGAGGTCATCTCTGCTTGGCTGTATTATCAGATTACAACTTCCTGGTGGAATATCCATATTGATGCTGCTGCTTTGTCAAGAAGGCCACCCTCCAGTGAGGGAAAGGGAGCAAAATACAGAGAAACAATTCGGTGGCTACAGTGAGGGCTCTCTGCACGACTGTAACATCAAGACATGCAGACCAAACTTGACTGATGGACTGCTTGGGGGAACCACTCAGGGACTGCCTGCAGGTTATTGTGATGTTGCCAGCTTGACCGCACCTGAACTTCCCAGCCTATCCCGGCAAGAGTTGCAACAAGCTCAGGTAGGGGACTCCTACCTCCGTGAGGTTCTCACTGCGAAAGAGAATGGGGCAGAAGGACCACCGAACCTAAGTGATCTCGCTGAACAATGAGCATATGCTAAAGAATGAAAGACACTTGTGATCAAAAGTGGTGTTTTGTTAAAGGAAAGTCAGTGTCTAGACTGCCTCATTCACCGTCTGCTGCTCCATCGCCAACTCCGTCAGGTGGCACTCCAAGCTCCTCATGATCAACATGGGCTTCTGGGCAGTGAAGACACTATTGACTTGACAAGAAATTGATTTTACTGGCCCCCCGTTGGGCCTAGATGTGGACAACTATCACAGAACTTGTGCCCGTTGTATCACCAGGAAGTTGCTCAATTATCTGACTGCAACACTTCATCACCTGCAGAGTTCTGGATCAATGGATTTAATCTGTGTTAACTTCCTGAGCGTAGAACTAGACCGTAGTGGGATTCAGAATATATTGGTAGTCACATACCATTTTACCAGGTATGCTCAAGTGTACCCTACTAAAGATCAGAAAGCGACGACCATAGCCAAAGTGCTATGGGGGAAATTCTTCATAAACTATTGTTGGCCCACCAGGCTCCATTTTGATCATGGTCCTGATTTCAAATCCAAATTAGTTAATGAATTTATGCAACTGATTGGGGTGTGCAAGACAAGAACCTCATCATACCATCCTCAAGGTGGCGCATAAGCAGAGCGATTTATCTGCACCCTCCTCAGCATGTTGGGCACGCTTACCGCTAAAGAAAAATCTCGATGCAGCCAGCATGTGACCACTTTAGTACATACACATAATTGAACATAGAATGACAGCACTGGTTTCGCTCCATATCAACTCATGTTTGGAAGGGACACCAGGTTACCCATAACCCTGTGTCTGGTGTCATGTCTGATGGGACTGGAGCCGAGAATTACAGTGAATATGTATAAGACCTACAAGAAAAGACCTACAAGAAAAGTTAAACTAAGCTTATCATTTCCCTCAAGCGGCTGCTGAACACAATGCTGATGCAAAAAAAAGAAGATATGATACCAAAGTCAGGTTCCAAACCTGGGGATAGAGTTCTCATCCAATGTTTGGGAAGAAGAGGTCAAAACAATTTGGGGGACTGCTGGAAATCTCAGCCCTATCTTGTTGATCATTAGCTACCCGGACCGACTCGATTTGTGAAGCCTCTTCACAGGAATCACCTACTACCTATAGGAGATGATGTAGAGATGCATTTGACGATACTTCCCCCAAAAAGATGGTTACCAGAAGTAGGTCAGGAGAGTCTTACAATGCGAATATCTAAAAATTCAATTTGCAATGCCAAGTAGTGGGTATCTGGTCCTGTGCTAAGAGGCTGGAGACTGGCATGAAGCGCAATATAAGAAATCAATTTAATGTTCTTTTCTTTTAGTGAACAGATCAGCTGTGGTCCTTTAAAAAGTGTCACCCCAATGCTGCTAAAGATGAATTTAACCTTGGCAGGCTGTTTATAATTCCTCACCAAACTTTCCCTCCCTCACCCTGTATAATACTGGATTACTGTGAATCCCTTCAAGACCTTGTGTCGACAGCTGGTGTTGGACAATTGACATGGTTTCACTATGTTAAAACAATAGTATGCACCAGTCATTTTCTGGAACTATGGAATAATCCCTTTTGTTATGGAATACGTGCCAAAATGTTGCTTAAGGAAACATACGACGAGTGGGCAAGTTATGACCTTGTCAAGCAGTGTTGATGCTTACCTTCCTAGCGATTATTTGGAGCTGAAGTACATAACTGGCTTTGAGAATGACCTTGATACATTGGAAATTAAAGAATGTTCGCTCCTATTAAAAGTTAGGCTGGGGACCATCCCTTTACAAAATGTTGCTAGCAACTGGTGGAACAGCTAGCTGGCAAGATGCCAATATTTCTTAATTTATGATGAAACAGTACCCTACTTTTTATAGTTGTGTCCTCTATGTAAAAAGGTGAGGGAGAGATGGCTTAAACCATTGCTTACGGCAAGAGGAATCGGGACTATAAGCGATGGTGTACGCTTTTTAAAGGCCACACATGATTGGAACCAGATAAACAGTATATCCTTGTTCCTGAAAGTAGCAGGGAAATATATGTATCTGTGACATTGTAAAAGGGCTGATATATACCAGTGACACTTTAATATATTCACCTTATTCAACGGTTCATTTGGCAAGGTATATATATTTGTTCTTATCGATGTAGCTTGAATGCCCCCTAAGTTGCAACACTATATTAGTTTGTCGCAGTGTTTTAACTACACTTGATGGCTCTTTGTTTTAGTGAATCTATTATTAAGGATATTCATCTTTTTAACTACACTTCTCATTTTATCTGTCCATTTTGAGATGTAGAATTGATCTGTGATCGGCCATTGGGAATTGTTATTAATTGTAATAGTTACAGATTAATTACTGATAGAATATTATATCACTTTAACATAGCTATTTGCTGTAGGCACTTTAAAATGTAAGCCTATGGATTTTTAGAACTGATAAAATTGTATGTGTTGTGTAACCCTTCTTGTCATGGGTTACACTACATATAATAAGAGTGTGTCATTGACCAGTTTAAGACCAACTATCAGGTCAAAGTTGCTTTCCAGATCAGGAAGTTAACTAGAACCGTGCACCTTAGGTGCCATTATTTGTATTTTTCGTGGGGAACAGAGGGACACCATATGGCAGTGTGTGTAGGCATCAATATCAAACACGTAGGAAAAACCAAGTACTAATTGCCTGACGATGCGCTTAAGGGAGACAACTCTGCTTTATCATATACTTGCAGCTATGATAGCTTAGAAACTATCTTTCAGTTGCCAGTCCAATAACTCAGACGAAACTAAAATGAGGTCACCAGAAGACAAGAAAAGTAGCCCATGTCCTGAGGGACATTGATATTAGAAGAGATGATGGAACCATATCCCCAAACCGCTCTCTATTCTGAAATCCTGTAAATTCTGATCTCAGTTGACCATATAGGTTGCTCATCAAATTTCTCCAAATATACAGCTGAAATAATTTACAATGCCATATTGCATTCGCTAGACTGATGAGTTATGTTTATCATCTGTTTTTTATTGGGAAAACCTCTGTGCTCTGCATTGTATCTTGATATGGTCCAGAAGCTCTATATCATTCTAATTAAAAATTAATGGAACAAAGAATTAGGTCTTTCTGTGCAGGAGAGTGGGGGGTGGCGAGTGGGAGGAGCAAAGACGCGAAACCCCCAAATTGTAAAACAAAAAAAGGCGAATATGCGATCAAAAGAAAAGTGGGCAATAAAAATGGATCTTGTTCGCATGAGATCTTTATAATGAGGTCTTTTCACATAGAACCGGGGAGACAACTGGCTAAGAATCCTGAGATTCTTTTTAAATTTTCAATTTCAAATGACTTCTCTTGCTCCCATTATGGTTGCATGGCAACCTACCTAATATTTTACTATGTTATTGGTGGAGAGTTAATGACCATTACCACTAATGAGTCATCTGAGGAGCCTCGAAATCAGTATCAGTTTGCTGCTTCAATATCTGACCCAGCATTATCTCTGGAATTATGATACATGACAAAGGTCTATGGGAAGGAGAGTCTTGAAGCAAGCTGTTCCCCTCTTCCTCCAATTCAAAAGTTTGATTCTGCCCTGTATCTTTTTTGCGATGCAGAGTGCTCAGAAAAATGTATTATTTTAGGTGAGGACAAGGATGTTTTTCTCGTCAATGAGCTTGTCGTTGGAGCATTAGGTGTCATTGTCTATGGCACTGTTTCTTTACCCTTCGTCACCGATAAAGCTGTGGGCAACAATGGATCCCTTGCTGTTGATGGTGCTGCTGGCAATAGAATTGCCGCTTATGACGTGCTTCCTGTCGACGACATTGCACCTCTCAAAAAGGTTTTTTCAGTGGAACCCATCACCGGGAGGACATGTGTCACCTTTTCAGAGTTGGCTGTAGAAAGTGTCATCAACGAGGAGCCTGTTGCTTTAGAGCAGTGAGTTTTTGTCAATAACGATTCTAGATTTTTAGAGCCACCAGTTTTATCACCCTTTGGCTGTCGTAGATAAAGTACTTATCTGCGAAACCTGCATTTTTATTGCAGGGACTACAGTTGCCACAGAAGAATGTGCCCTAATGCATTGTTGGGAGGGTTCTGCACCTGGAACCCAGGTCAGGCAGTGTCATTAACTCTTTTTTTCTCCCCTAGATGGTCTCTCCTCAGTTATGCCTCTTTTGTGGCACTGATGTATGTGATCCTTGTGGGAGGGAAAGGCAGCACTCTCAGATGATTCTGGTTTGAAGCAGGGTACCTTCCCTCATTTGGCAAGCATACCAAGCACCTGTGTCTGTCCTTGAGTGTTTTAGCACTAACGCTCTGCCATATATCACAGTCCTCCATTCTGTGAGGAGGATGAAGACAGTAAATGCATTCTCCCTGCCTGTCCCCTTCATAAAAGTTTTTAAGTCCACATAAAGAGGATGCCCTAAAGTAGGACTTCGTAGACTTTCTATCAGACTGAGACCTTCTGTCATCCAGAGGTGTGAAATTGCTTTAGGCATGACTTGCAGGCCCGGCTCCAGGAATTTGTATCTTGGTGGGCCAGGTTTGTGACCAGGGGACCCAACTCCCGTAGGAGTACCCTAAAAACATTCTTCTGTTACAACCGATTTCTCAGATCCGTGATCCAGCAAAACATCTCTTCCTGGATGTGGTAAATCCATTTGCACCCTTTAATTGGTTTAGTCTGTTATACTGCTTTATAAGGTGCAGAAGCTTGGATTCAAACCCAGGTTGACACATTTACCTGCGATACTACTTGAATGTCTGATAAAGATGTTTACTAGGATTGCACTCTATGGCAGATTTAAGGCAAAGGTATTCTTGGGCAAGGCTGGCAGATGGTCCCGGGTAGGTGGGTCATGGGTGTGGAGTTTATGGTGGGAGTAGTTAATGGCTGTCACAAGTGCAACTAATGTTACATGTTTTTAAAGTTATCTTTGTCTACTATTGGAGATGTGTGTTTAGGGGTGTTACTCTGACTGGAAAAAGCCTCTTCACCTCACCAGGTTTTGCTCACATAACCGATTTGCCCAGATCCACTCAATTTGTTCAAATGGGAAATCTGCTCTCGCCTTCCAATGGCTCATCCCTTGCAAAATCACAGGCTCTCCAGTACCCCTTCCAAAGCCTTCTGCCCTCTTCTTCCATTTGCTCCTTTATTTCCTTCCATAAACTCCCTCACTACTTTGAACTTCAGTTCGCTACTCACTTCATCTTCCATACGCTCCCCCATCTCCATAAGAAATCTATTGCCAAAGCTGGAAAAATGAAAGCTGTATACTGCAGAACCCTTAACAAGAGTCAGAGGGATTAATGCCAATTAATCATGCCCTAAGACAAATATTTTGTACCTTTTTCCAACATAATGCTCTAACTGAGCTATAAAAAAAAGTACAGAGCAAAGGAGAAGTAGAACAAATAAGGCCACATTACGGGTCTGGCAGTAACCCTGCCGGTGCTACCGGCAGGTTTGCTGCCTGACCCGTTAATAATTACTGGCACCTGACTTCCCAGTGCCATTACGAGGTCATTTTGTAAATCCTCATTCCCATAGAGTCCAATAGGACTCTATGGGAGTGGGGACACAGAAGCACCAGCACCATTGTTAACGGTGCCAATGCTTCCGTGACAGGTTTGCTAACCGTGAACGCTGTGCCCGGCAGGGTCAGACCTGTCGGGCACAGTGACTCCGACAGGCAAACCTGTAGTTTGCTGGTCTGGAAACAAGGGTGCCAGTGAGCTTACCGGCACCCTTATTTCCAGATCGGCAAACCTGTCATGAGGCCCATAGTGTGGCAATATCTACCTATTTTCCTTCCCATCTGCTATGCCCTTTCTTTTCTATGCACACCTCCTTCAACTTGCATCGTTCAATCATCTCCCCCTGACCACCATTTCCATTTACAACCACTCCCACCTATCCAACGGTACCCCCACCATATCTTGATGGCCTGGCTGGGTTCAATCGATGACTATGCCATGTCCTCTTCTGCTGGGGCTGAGCAACGAGGTCTGCAGTCCTTATTCCATCTAAAATGGTGTGCGTTCAACAATACCTCCCTGAACGCTGTGGCTACTCCCACCAGGGCACGGAGGAGGAGCTTGTTGTCCAGCCATCTTGTTGTCAAAGACAGCCCCATCCTCCTCAATAAATATTGAAGCAAGGTATAGGATATTTTGTTTCTTACACAATGACATTTTGAAGCACACAATTGTATTTTTTGTTGCCATTTTGCAACACATTTTAATTGAGTTGAGGGTGTGTGGGAGTGCTAGCATGCAGGAGAGAGTGGGATCAGGAGATAGACAGTGCAGGTTGAGGGGTTTGTAGCCCCTTGTTATCGCTCCTGGTTGGATGTGGAAGGGAGGAGGGGTCACTGCTCCCCTGCCAACCCCTATACATCGATGTTTGGTACATACTGAAGTTTGGTTTTAAAAATTATTGTTTTTTTTAATGTTTTTATTGGCATTTTTACAACCATTAAACTGCCCCACACCCCCAACTTCCCCTCACTCTAGGTTCACGCAGTGTCCTGGCTAATGAAAACCTGCTAACATACTCTTCCTGTGCTTCTATGGGGCCATATCTGATTTCCGTATAAGTTCACTGTAAGTCCAGTATCCTAAGGTTTTGTGGGCACCATTGTTGCATGTATTCACTTTTCAGGTAGTCTATCACCTCTCCCCAATCATTCCCGAATTTCTCTGCATCACCTTGTATCCTGTATGTGATCCACTCCATTGCCACAATATCACAGAGTTTATGTAGCCAGCCCGTCACAGTGGGTAGATCTTTTTGTTTCCAATTAATTGCTAACACCAGCCAAGCTGCTATCAATATCATCATCCGGGCTTTCCTTTGGGGTTTCGAGATTGAATGTAATTCCGGATCTAATAGTCCACATATGTTTTCACCCAGGGATAGGACATGCAATTCTGGCATCATACTGGATATGTGACCCTTAATGTCCTCCGAGAATCTCTTTATCTTGGGGCAGTCCCACCACACATGCTTCCAATCCTCTAACCCCTGGCACCCTCCCCCCTAACATCCGTGTGAGACTGTGCTATACATTTTGTGTAGTTTACTGGGTGTGTAGTGCCATTGTAACATCATCTTGTACCATGCCTCTCGCAGTTGTAAGGACCTGGTCAGCTTTGGAATGTTTCTCCACAACACTTCCCAGTGCTCCCGTGGGTTATTTCCTCCTAGTGTTCCCTCCCAGGCTACTTGGTACGGCCAGATCTTATGATCTGAACATTCCTGAAGAATCTAATATATGTTTGTGGTAAATTGTTTGTCTCCGGAATGTGTAGTTATATACATTTCTAATTTTCGTCAGTTGTCTGGTCGCTGAGCGACGTATCTCTGGCTGCCTTAACCAATGCCTCAGCTGTATGTATTCATATCTATCTGTTTCTTTTATTTCTTTGAGTCTTGCATTCTTCAAATGTTGCTACCTCTCCATCCCACACCATGTCGCCTATCTTCAAGCACTCCTGTTTCCTCCATTGACTACATTTGCCCCTTTCCATTCCTGGGGAGAAGCTGGGATTCCCAAACATGGGAGTAAATGGGGAGGGGCAGGTTGCTAAGTGGCCCTTCTTTAGCCATCTATCCCAAATGTCACATGTTCACGTTTGACGCTTTGGGGCCTATCTTTCCCCGGTAGCCATAATAACCCTGCCAGTGGGCATCCCGCTACTGCCCTTTCCATCCGGGCCCAGTCATTTTTCTTGCTTTCCGTGAGCCATTGTCGCACTACTTAGTTGAGCCGCTTCATAATATCTGTTTATATTTGGCAATCCCAGCCAACCTTTTTGCTTTGGGACATAAGTAAGTCTAGGGCAACTCTGGGGCATTTATTTTGCCAAATGAATTTGGACATCATTGCGTTCATTGTTTTAAAGAATTTCTGCGTGACTACGAAAGCGAGAGTTTGAAACTTGTATAAAAGTCTTGGGAGAGTCACCATTTTAACTGTTATTCGCCCCAGCCATGAGTTTCGAAGGAGAGTCCATCTTGAGAAGTCTTCTTGGGCTTTCTTTATTAGATCCGTGTAATTGTATTTCTATGCTAAAGAGATATTGCTGGTTAGTTTTAACCCTAAATAAGCAATGCTACCACCAGTGGATCTGAAGGGAGAACACCTGCGCAAGGCAGTTGTTTGTTCCTTTGTTAGGCCCAGTTCTAGCACTTCCGACTTAGCCATATTTATTTTGAGCTCCCATATTTTTTCTTGTTCCCCAAGTATTGCCACCAGTGCTGGGATCGACGTTTCCGGTTCCACCAGTGTCATCAGCATGTCGTCTGCGTATGGTGCTGTCTTATGTATTTCACATCCGAATGGGATACTTTTTATGTTTTGGTATAGTCTAATTGAAGCTAACAGTGGTTCTGAATAGATCGCATAAAAGTGGGGAAATAGCGGGCATCCCTGCCTTGTCCTACTCTCTATTTGTATTGTGTCGGATAGGTGCGCATTGATGGATAGCCATATCAATGGGTCTTTATAATTTTCTTCTACCATTTGAATATAATTTGGTCCAAACCCCATGTGTTTCATTACTTGGAAAAGATATGGCCATTCTACCCTGTCGAATGCCTTTTTCGGCGTCTAGAGGTATCAATGTCGCCGCAATCTGTTTAATTTCTGATTTCTCTATAAGGTGTATGACCTTTCTCGTGTTATCCCAAGTTTGTCTCCCAGAAATAAAGCCTTAGTGGTCTTGTCCTATCACATATGACAGTACACATTTGAATCTGTCTGCTAGGATCCCTGTGTATATCGTATACTTTTAGTAGCGCAATGGGCTGATATGAACTGCAGCTTGTTAGGTCTTTATTGTTTCCCAAAGAGGATCACCTTCGCCTTCGCCTCCGACATAGAGCATGTTATTCTCTCCTCATGCTGGAATGAATTGTATAATTTCGTTAGAAATGTACGGTATACAGTCTTTATATAGCAATTTGTAGAAGACCGCCGGCTACCCGCCTCGGACCTGGCGCTTTGTTGCAAGGGAGGAGCTTTATCATCTTTTCTACCTCCTCCTCTGTTATTTCCCTTTCTAGGTTTTACCTATCTTCCGGGGTCACATTAGGTATCTGTACTTTGTTTAGGTATTCCTATATCATTTGTTGATTAGGTCGCTCTGAGGAGTAGAGCTGTTCGTAATAGGTCGAAAAGAAGTTTATGATGTCCTTGGATTCTGTTGATACTGTGCCATCTATTTGCTTGATTCTGCTGATGTTACACTTACTGCTTTGTTGTTTCAAAAGTCTTGCTAATATTCTGTTTGCCTTGTTTGCCTTGATGTATTATCATTGTTTAAGATTGAGTAATTATTTATTTGCCCAGCCTGTCTGTAGCAGTTCTAATTGTCTATTGATGTCTTTTAACCTGTTATAGTTCTCCTTGTTCTTCTTTTCTTCTAATTCCCTTTGGGCTTCTTCCAGTTTAGCCTCCATTTCTTTTTCTAGCCTGTCCTTCTCTTTGGACCTTTGTGCGTTGAGAGATATTATTCTCCCCCTGAGCACTGCCTTAAACACGTACCAAACATTGTCCAGGGGAGCTCCTTGTGTGTTATTTATGTTAAAGTAATCTCTAATTTTGTCTCTGTGTTTCTCATACTACTGTGTCATATAGTAGGTCTCTAGGCATCTTCCATGACCAAATTAGGATACACGGTTTCATCCCACTTAACTGAACTCTTATGAGAGCATGGTCGGACAGAGAGATCGGGCCTACCCTTATCTCCATCATGATCCCAGTATCCCTGGCCTTCCCCGGGCATAGTCTATCCTGGAGAATGTACGATGAACATGTCAGAAACCAGTGAACCCTGCCTCATTTCCTTTTTTGGCTCTCTGGAAGTCTTTCAGCGCCATATCTGCAAGTTTATCCTGTAAGGTGTTCGACGGGCCTGACCCCTGGTGATCACTTGGCCACTCCTATCTTTCCCGGGGTCCCAGGCTAGGTTAAAGTCCCCAGTCAGGAGTATCTCTCCTTCCGCAAAGCGTTCCAGCTTTCCCAATACTTTGCATATAAAAGCATCTTGTCCCGAGTTGGGGGCATATTAGTTTCCTATAGTTAATAACCTGTTCTTGAGGAATATGTATCTACCATTTGGGTCTACTTGAGTGTGGACTACCTTGGCTCCCAAAGTATTTCTGAGGCCTATCAAGACCCCAGCCGTTTTATTTTTAGCTTTCATCTGGTATAACTGTGAGAACTGGTGTATGTGGAGCCTGGGACTGTCTCCCCTTTTATTTTAAGTCTCCTGTAACAATATGATGTCCGCTACCCCTCTGTTAATTTGTGCTCCCAGTTTTTTCCACTTTACTGGGGTGCTCAGGCCCTGTATGTTATGTGAAAGAATTTCTAATGGTATTGTCACTGCAACTGTGCATATTCTTTTGGTCCCCTTGCATCTGGTTCATCTGACATCTCCATGAAGTCGGCCACTGCGTTCCTCTATTCCCTGTCCCCTCCTTCCGGCCCCCCAAAAACAACTTTGCCCCCCTCTGTTCCCTCTTCCAGTCTAGGTTCAGTATCCTGCGATTCATCCCAAGGGACTTGGGAACCGGCCCACATTGTATCCAAGATAAACTAAGGTTACATTTGAATGATTCCAAATGGTACCCCGATCTCTGCCACCATGCAGCCTGTTTAAACCAGCTGTATTTACTCTTACCTACCCCTGCACAGGCAGGATTCAGACCAGGTATAGGCACTGAAAGCGTGCTTGTATCCGTGCAGGATGACATGTCCAGACTGGTTGACTCAGGTAGGGTTGGTGCATTGATTTTGTTAGATCTTTCAGCCGCGTTTGATACGGTTGATCCTGTCACGCCTGCCACAGATTGGAATATCTGGCCAAGTTCTTGCTTAGGTCACTTCTTTTCTATCAGACCGCACTCAGACTCTCGCTATGCCTCCTTTCCTTTCTTCGTCCTGCCTCCTTACTTGTGGTGTCCCGCAGGGTTCTTCACTATTCCCGATCCTGTTCAACATTTATATCTGGGCACCTGTATGCCTCATCTGTGCCTACGGCCTCAACTGTTACTCGTATGCCGACGACTCCCAAATCTTGATCCGTCTAGATCAGGATCGAGCAGATGTGTCGTTGTGCCTTCATGACTGTTTGAGTGCAGTCGGCGATTGAATAGACCAGAACTGGGTCAAGCTGAACTGTGACAAGACCGAGGTACTGGTCTATCCCCCGGACCCCTCACTCTGGACCACTGCCTTCTGGCCCGCTTCCCTGGGCCCTCTCCCCAGTCCAGTAAGTAAGATAAAAAAACCTGAGTGTCATTCTCTCTGCTTCCCTCTCCATGTTTAATCAAGTGTCGGCTGTGTGCCAAGCCGATCACTATCAACTCAGGGTCTTAAAGAAGGTTCTACCCACGATACCTGAACCTATGCGCCCTCCTGTAGTCGCAGCGTTAGTTCTCTCTCACTTGGATTAATGTAATTCGCTGTACCTGTTGCAACCTTTTGGCTTAACACAGCGGCTACAGCGCATACAGAATCTGGCGGCTAGACTGGCCACGGGCACCCCCCATGGAGCTCATATCTCCCCGGTGCTGCATTCACTCCTCTGGCTCCGGGTTGGCCAGCGTGTTCATTTCAAAGCCTTGTGCATAGTTCACCAGGCTATTCATGGTCAAGGGGCTGAGTTTCTGCAGGCCAAATTTTCTCGCTATCTCCCAGAGCGGGATTTACGCTCTTCCACTGCGAAACTTCTTGTTGTTCCAAGATGCCATCATACCAGGGTCGGTGGTAGGGCCTTTTCTATAGCTGCAGCTAACCTCTCGAACGGACTTCCACCTGTCATGACGAAAATTCCCAACCACCTTGGTTTTAGAAGAGCACTTAAGACTGTCCTCTTCTAGCTCTCTACTCTGTGGCTTTCTCTCCTACCTGAGCAGTCCTCCTCTTCAACGCCATGATGCCTTCAGGCGACCGTGCGCTCTACAAGTGCAGATAACATAACATAACTCTTCCCGCTTTTTGTGTTAATCTCCCTCCCCCCGTGTTTCCCCTTGTGTTCCCGGTGCATTCTATGAGTAATTTCTTCGGATTCCCTTTGTTAATGCGCTTTATCGGTGATCGTCCCATCTCCGTTTTGTGGGAGGGCCTTTTAGTTTGTCTCCTCTTCTCCCACTTGCGCTAGATCAGACCCATGGTTTGTTCTTTTGCCGAGAGGCCCCTTGCCTGTTCTCGCTGGAGTCTGCCACCACCTCCTCCATCCCTAGGATTGACAGGCCTTTGTTGCATGTAGTGGCCCTCTGTTGCTTCCCATCCCAAGAGAACAGCAACCCAAAAGGGAATGTCCATTTGTAGGGGATTTTGTTATCTATTAGTGCCTTTGTCACTGGACCCATTGCTCTTCTTTTCTACAGTGTAGTCGCCGCCAGGTCTTGGAAAAGGAGGAATTGTGATCCGTTTATTGTGATGGACGTCTGACCTCTAGCTGCATGGAGGATTTTTTGTTTTCTTTGTAACAGGCCAGTGTTGCTAGCTATGTAATGGATGCCGGCGACACCCCCGCAACCCACTGACCCATTATACCATTTAAGGAGAGAGGGGGACACCCCCCGCAATCCTTGCTCCCCTTAAATGGTATAATGGGTATACCTTTATCGGGTCAAATCACAGCATTTTTGCCGTGATTATTTTTACAGACTCATTTTTTGCCACGATTTTATTACTGCACACCCAAAACATATGATGTATTCTGTTGGCTTACAACCACTGTTAATGGTTACTCCAACAGTATGATGTTATCAAGTCAGTACTCATTTGTTCATGTCATGAAAAGTTCTGGCTGGGCTGACTATACTTCCAAACAGATAAAGATGCATACCATTTAGGTCAGAACCCCACTGGTAATTATGCATGAGAAGATCATCTGAATCTGGTGCATACTTTCCATCCTAGTCTTGATATATGCATGTAGTTTCTTGTTGGACCAACTCAGTGAGGTGCAGTTTGATTCCCTAGGCATAACAAACAAGGCACCCATATCTGGGCATATATACTTTCACTTAGGGGGACAAACGGAAACCAACATGCATTGGCAAAGTCAACAATTTGGGCTTTTGAGTACACATGGGATAGGCATTTGCCAGGCACTGCTATAAGGGTACCACCTGATAATAAGTTGGGAACATCTGGAAAATGGTGCCTGTGTCTAGGTATATCATGCCATAGTCTGGCAAATGCCTGTGTAATACATATACGCAAGTCAAAACGATTAGCTTTGCGATTGCTTGTTTTAGGATTCCAGTGCAAGGAGCAGATGTGAGGACACTCGTATTGTTTTTAAATCTACTAGCTGAAAACACACATGGGGCCTCTTTCTAAGTGTGCCGGTATGGAAACAGTGCCAGTAAGTTTACTCGCCCGCAGAGTTTTCACGGAAGCACTGGCACCGTTATAAAGGGTGCTGGTGCTTTCGTGGTCCCCACTCCCATAGAGTCCTATCAGACTCTGTGGGAATGGGGATTTACAATTTACCAGCGCCTGACTTTGTGGGCCACCGGGGTTGTAATCCCCTGGTGTTACCAGGAAGTCAGGTGCCGGTAAATCATTTCGGTCCGGCGGCAACCCGCTGGTATCACTGGAATGGTTACTGCTGGACCTGTAATGAGGCCCATTGTTAAGATATTTTTATTACAAGAGGAGCTCATTTACAGAGGCAACTAAGACATTAAACACTCAAAAGAATGCTTAGATATACCACAAGCTGGCCCAATAAAGCACAGTGTGTGATGTTACTTTGTGACAGAGCTAGCTCAAAGAGTACCCAAGAGGGTATGTTTCAGCAGGGAGGGGGCAGGGGGCAGGTAGTTGTTGGGAATAACATAGGGATTAACATGTCAATGGATGGGTAAACAACCAAACACGTTGTAGGGAACTCATGGTGACAACTGTAATGACAGACACAAGTGATCACAGTTCAAGGGTGTTTATTGAACAATAAACGCAGGGTGGAAAAACGCCTAAGCTACACCTAAATCTAAAATGGTGCAAGCGTCAACCATCAAATGAAAAATAAGGCGGTCCTAGTCGCTTTGTGTCACTAAAAGGGGCTATATTAAAGAAAAACCTATTGCCAATTCCTTACAACTAATTACAGAAAGAGTGTGGGATAGTTTTCAATAAAGAAAAGAAGTGTTCCAAATAATAAGTCAGGATGTGATTACCAGGGACTTCTTTCCCCACGTTTTCAGCATGGGACAAGGTGGGACCATGGAGCACAGCACACGCTTGAGCTTCCTCAGCACGAGCCGACGGTTCCATTCCAGCTAACACAGTACACACCTGAGCTTCCTCAGCACGAGTTGACAGTTCCGTTCCAGCTATCAGGTTCTTCGATGGTAAAGTCTCTTTTCATGAAAAAGTCTCTTGCCTTCGAGGCCTGATGTATGAAACAAACAAACAAAAAGGTTCTATTCCACAGTTCACATTGGGTGATGGTTTCACCCCTGGGTCCCCCTCTTCCGGGCATAGACCCCTCAAACAGTTCTCCATCGATATCAGAACCTTGAATGGCTGAGTCTCCTGCTTCTGAGGGTCTGATAGTTCCAAAAGAAACAAAACAAAAGAACAAACAGAAAGCTCTTTTGGATTGCACTCGAGGTGAGGATTTGTCACCCCTGGATCCCCCTCTTTTCCGGGCGTAGACCCTTCCCAAGTGTCAGCCTCCCTCCTACGGGTTCACTACGGCTTTGCACAAAAACAGTTCACCCTGGCTTTGCACAAAAACAGTTCACCCTTTAACTTATAGCAGTCTTAATGTCTTTTCAAACAATTCTCATGGACATCCCTCTGCCGGGTTCACTTTTGTCAACACACTGGTTCTTGGGACTTTAGACTTTGCTCCTCTCGATTGGCATCCCTCTACCGGGTTCACTCTTGCCACTCATCAATTTCCTTTTACTTTTTATGATTGCAGGATTGACTTCCCTTGCTTTCTCTTGGTGCGGGATTCACTTCCCCTGCGTTCTTTATAGTTTGCTGGTCAAAGACTTTCGATTGTACTGGGATTTTGCTAGACCTCCTCTATGACCACTTTGACCTCTTTTCGCTTCTTTTTTTTTCTTCAGATTTTTATTGGTTTAAAAACAAACCTTTAAAAAGTTTTTTTTGTTACAAGCATCAATTCCTGCACATAATTCATTGATTAAACCCAATCCTGCCAAAACCCAAATTAATTGTTACATCTTTCTAACAACCCAGTCATTAAGATTCAGGTAAGTCTGGTTTCAACAAGTTCTCAATCATGGTTAAGAAAGATGTGAGTGGGAGTATCAACTTCATGTCGATCCCGTTGAACATTTTCTCCCGCCATTCATCGGCGCATAGTGAAGGATGGTCCTCGGCCCATGAGCCCAGATGGATTGATCGCACGTCTCTCAATTTACTACAGAACAATACCAAATGTTTAAGGGTCTCCACCTCAAGTGCACATAGCCTACATGCTGTGTCTAAGGATGCATTACGATCCCATACTTTGAGCTGCTCTTTAGTTTTGAAGGTGTTCAGTCTGAACAGCATGAACACTCTCCTTGCGTTTGCACTCGGGAACAGTCCTATGTACCTTTGTAGGACATTAAATGCCCTCGCTTCAGTCGGTACATCAGTCATCAATGTCTTGTCAGATCTTTGAGCGCATGTCGCCGCCCAGTCAGCATGCCAGATTTTTAACTTTGCAGCATTCGGATTGTCGTGCAATGTTTCCATGGTAATATCGAATTCCACGAGGAGGTCTTCACAGCGTTTGGCCCACATTGCAACCATGGTATGACCCTCGGAAGATATATCATGTAGGATCTGAAACTGCGGAATGTTCTCGCGTTTCTGTGTTTTACGAAATAAAGACAAGAAATTCCAACAAATTCTACCATGCAATGAGGTTAGTGCCAATTCATATCTTATACATGCCATGGACAGCCCCTTTGGCAGACTCAATGCTTTGGACCAAAACGTGTTCTCCAATGTAGCCCAAAAGGTGTCGGGACATCTCAGCGCATTTTCAGGTCCGTACATTTTCGCTTCTTCCCAATGGCTTCTGGATACGGTAGTTTCTACCATCGGCTAATCGGCCAGAGTTTCCTGCTTGAGCACCTATATGGTGCCAACCTTCGCTGTTGTTGGCTTTCCCACTCTTTCTTCAATCGTATTTTTACAATTTCAAAGTTCAAATTAGCCGTTGGCTACTTTTTTAGTTCAAGACAGTTCGGTTTCTTATTGATTCTCCCCTCGACTCACCAGCTGTGATGAACCACTTGCCTTTCTTTATCCTTGGAGTCAAGGTCGGTACCTCCAAGACCAGCATCCTTCCCCGGCTTGCTTATCAGCAGAGGAGGGTCACGCATACTTTAGACCTCTGCTGCAACACACAGTGGCTACTGTTCGCGGTCTTGTATTTTCTGCAGAGGTTTCACAGGTTTTGGTCGGAAAGGGCCAGGTCGCTTCTCTCCTTGTCGCCCTCTCTGTCTCTGATGTTTTTCTCCTCCTTTCGAACTCCCATGCTGAGTTAGCGCTCACGTTGTGCAGTTTGCCTTGCTCTTCCTGTGCTTTCATGCTCCACCTTTTATCCATGCGGGGGAAGGGAAAGGCCTGTCAGGTGTTTGTGATTTTGGTCAATTGCCTGACTTTGCCTGACCCTTGCATTGGGACATGTCGGGTACATGGCTCTAGTGTTTGTCCGTTGTCTTCCGTGATGTGTGAAAGTGTCCATATCGGAAAAGGGGGTGGGCAGTGTTTTGGAATATCCTACGTGGTAGGATGGGGAAAAGGTGTCGAAAGAAGGGGGATACAGCATCTCACCCATCGGTCTCCCCCTCCCCAAGGACCCCGCATCTAGGTAATCCTCCCTCACTAGTCCACCCCCAGGAACTGTATCCAATAGCGATGGCCGTGTCCTGGCCACCTGGATGATAGATCCCCAGGGACTAGCCAGGGAGATGCCTTCAGTTTTCTCACAGCGTCCATAGAACCTGTGTCCCTCCTAACATCCTTTCTCCATCCTGTCTGCGGTCCAGTGCAATCATTCTGGCCTACACCTGATAGCCTAATTCAAAGCCTTACATCAAGTCACTTTTTGATTTTACTTGCTACCAACCTTATTGTTCACTTATACTCTAGTTCATGCAGAAGTAAATTAACTTTGGATGTAATTTGTAAGGGTTCTCAGTCTGATGGATGTAAGTCTCTGAATCAATAATAACCACCGGCATTGCTTTGGGCAGGCTGCCATACCATTGTTTGCAAACCAGCCATGGCCTCCCTGCCACTAATGTGAGCAGCCCTGCCCAAATTTCTGCATCACCAGGCCTAAAAATGCTTGTCGTGGCTTGTGTTTCAGTAAATGTAATTTGTCTGGGTGCTCAGCCGTTTATGCACCCGCTGCAGAAATCCGTGTTCAGCCATCATCACCTGCCATGTATTGTTTGCTACAGTTAACCATTGTGTTAAGTATGATGTGAACAACAGTTATATTCCCACACTAAAATAAATACACTACATTACAGAAATCAGCTTGATAGGTTTGAAAAAATAGCTACCTTGAAAAGGAGAGGTTTGAAATGTAAGTAAGATGACAAGTGCAGTTAGAAAAAGCAACACAGAAAATATATAGTTGTAGGCTGCCTTCTTGAGCAAGTGTGCTACCTTACGTAGAGGTGTAAATGGTCCTACATCTCCTTGGCCATTTCTGCTTTCATGGCTGTGGGGCATAAATAATTGTCCAAGGCAAACAAGTCCTGGCTGGGCCTTCTGCAGTGCAGCCCCTCAGAATGCTAATCACTAAATCCCCCGTGCCTGCATCCCTCTAGTTGCCCTGGGGTCCCAGTGGTGGTTAACACCACTGACATGGCCTCCCTTGTAAGTGGGCCAGGGGGTATCCTTGGGAAGGGGGGCCTGGCCCCTCTGTTTCCCTTGCCGGGTCTGGGTGTGAGATTGTTCACAGCCAACCAAACCTCAAAGAAAGAAATAAATCTTCCTCCTAAAGATGAACGTATCTGATGATAATTGTAGAAAGACATTGGGCCTCATTGCGAGGATGCCGCCAACCCCATAACACTGAATCTGGCGCCTGACTTACTGTTTCCACCGGGAAATTACAACTCCCGGCGGCACAGGAAATCAGGCGCTGGATTCTGTAACTACCCATTCCCATAGGGAGTAGAGAGAGGATGCACCAGTACATTTGCTAACGGTGCCGGTGCTTCTGTGACAAGACTGCCTACCAAGGCCGCTGAAGCGCGATGGCCCCGGCTGGTAGACTCGTAATGTGGCGGTCCGGAAACAAGTAAGCTTACAGACACTCTTGTTTCCAGACCGCCACACTTGTAATGAGGCCCATTTTCTTTTTCTTTTATAAAGCTGCATTGAACGCTGTGGACCCCTCTTAGCATGATGCGTGGCTGGAATCTGCAACAGGGAAACAGCCAGTACACGGTACCAGCATCCCTATCCTGGTATCCCAATGGGCTGGAGGCCCTAGTCCGATGTGTCTAATAGGAGGGACCTGTTCAACTGTTGTTCAAATTCTGAAGAGGTCATTGTCTCAAGGGATTATGGGGTTGCTATGATTGGGATGGCTCCACTGCAGTAGTCGTGCTTCAGTTGCTATGTGGATGTGAAAGCCTGCTCCCCTCTATAATGGTCTTGGGGATGGTGAGGTTACTAAACACTGATGCACTCTGCAACCTGCCCTTGTGCCTCCCTCCACCTCTAACAGGTTGTCCTGGGTGTGGCTGGTTCTGTGGTCTTTAATGAGAACGAGGTTATGACATGATGATCAGTGTTCTATTACAATGAAGCCACGTTGGGGATGCCATGGGTTGCAGCTTTCCATTCAGAAAGAGAGCTTTTTGATGCCATCTGCCAAAGTGCACTGCCTGCATGCTGCTGCCACTATTTGCACCACCACCAAGAGCAGAAATACCCTGGATACTGCAGCAGCACTGCTAAGATTGATACCCCTCAATGCAGTCAGCGCCTCCTGCATTTTGGTAAGTCTTAGCAGCCCTCATTCTGCTCCCACCCAAGCCCTCCCCACCCAGACAGCGGAAGGCAGAGCCCTGCAAGCGCCACTCTTCCCCTCACCCCTTTTTCACTTGCTACTCACCGCCCATCTTTCCCTCGCCACCACTCTTCACCTGGCCCCTATTTGCATCACTCTTACCACCTCTCTTCCTCTAGGCTCCTCTTAGACCCACTTTCCCAAGCCTAAACCAAAGCCAGAACTATTGCTCTGCCAATGAGTTTTCTAGCCGTTTTCTTATATCTTACATGTACATTTTTTCATATTTATTGAACTGATTTGCACAGTTCTTGTCTCAGGCTTCACCTAAACCAAGCATTCCTTGAGCATAGCAGTTTGAGAATGATTTTATCATGTTGTGCATAGTCCTATAAAAACCCTGTTACCAATAAACCACAAAATCAATTGTCAACTGCGAAAACCCAATCTACAAAATGCTATTTTTCATGTCTATGTCGCTCATATTTCCTGTGTGGGCAGATGTAACCTGTTATGATGCAGCATGCACGTTGAGGGGGCCGATATCACTATTACATATAGTGATGCAGTTTGCATTATAAGATTAAAGAGGACTCGCGAATATAATCGAGAGGCAGTTACACCTCTCTCTCATGTTCTTGTGCTGACCCGCTGGGCCTCTTGGCTGTGACAGTGACATCCCACATGAAAACTGCCGACAAGCCAGTGGCTGTGGTGTTGCTAGGTCTGGAAAAGATTTGGGGCTAGGCTAATGTAGTGACTGTCGGGACTAGGTTCTAGCTAGCCTTTTGGTTGTAGACACTGAGCTTCTATCCAGGGCTACAACCAAAAGACCTGGGGCTATAGCCCACTCAACCCCCCGTAGAAACGCCTCTGGGTGGCTGAACTACACGTGTCTGTCGACAGCAGCAAAGGTGGATCTCTCTCTCCCCCAGAACAACCCCCGAGGAAGATGCAGGCCTGCATCCAGCACCCACAACATGGTGCCCCGGACAAATTGAGTGGTGCAATGTGGATCAGTAGAGGGTGAGCCACTGACTGCTGTCTTCACCTTCAAACTCAAGCCAATAAAGAAAAAAACAAGGACAACTATTACTGAAGGAAAGCAAGGCAGACACCACTGTCCATCTCCAAACCCTGTGGAGATAGGATTGTGGTCCATTGGTGGTTGTGCAGCCTGAGGGGTGCTTGGATAATTCAGTGGTGGTGCAAGAAGCATGCTAGCAGTCCACAACAAGGGTGCTTATGTATCTTGGGACTTTGAGAACTATTTCCCATCTGCAAATTAAGCCTTACTGTGTGGCAGTTATGGCAGATTATAGTCACGTCTAGCACGTCTTCAGGGCAGGGGGCTGGCAAGAGCACCAGACAACATACCCACCATGGTCTTTCAATGAGTTTCAGGGTGCCCCGATGCCTGTATTTGATGATTGTGGTGCCCCATACTCGCAAAGCCCAAGGTGAGACCTATGGGTTGAACAACTATAGATGCACCAGGGAAAAATAGGATGTGGTGAACAAATAGGTGATGCTCTTCAAGGTGAGAAATGGGGTTTGTAGAATAGTTAAACTCCAAGCAGGGGATACTACCCACAGTGCTGCCAAGCTGGCGTTCTCAGCCTATTTCAGTCCTCTTGTCAAGGTACCTATCCGATGTTCCAGATCTGCCACGCCGAACAAGAGGAGCATGAATCCCTTGATGCATGTCATGCATGACTCTGACAATTGATACTGTACTGCAAACTGCAAGATGAAGCGGATGAAGTCTGGGCACAGCTAAAACGGGTATTTCTGAACCAGACATTCACATCAGATTTACAAAAACCTGTTATCATGCTGCAAAGAATCCTGGAGCTGGGCAGGAACCTTGCCAATATGAGGGCTACACACATGGAGGATGGCCTGAAAGTTCTGGGAGTGGTGGAGGTTAAATTAAGGCAATATGAGTTTGCCAGGCGACCCACGGTAGGTCTAGCCCTAAGGGCGTGCAGCAGGTGAGGTTGCCTACATAGCCACAAGCTCCATGCAAATACAGTGGAAGCAATCTGCACTACACAGGGAACTTCCTTGCCTGGGGTGAAGCATACAAGAGGTATCAGCAGATTAACCATTATGCCAAGGCATACCATGCCGCATTTCCTACAGGAAAAGACTGCAAGATAGGGCCACACAGGCCAAAGTGGCAGCAGTGGAGCCCAGATCCTACTTGCCCAGTGATGACGAGGACGTGACGCGAAAGAGACATTATTCATATCCGCATTTTTTTATTTCAAATCAAGAAAGAATAGACATCCTTGTGGCAAGATGGTGACATACTCTGCAGAGGGTTTGGTCCTGATCGGCACCAGCGTATCAGCGAAAGTGTTGGTCATGTACTACTTCATCACCCTGATCTTGCATCCACCATTGGCATAACCGAAGGTCAGAATCTTCACATATGGACGGTTGGCACCCTTGCCTTTGGGTGGCGTATTATCGCACATGTCCGCCATGAGCAGTAAATTGTTCTGCAAGTGAAATTTTACACGATCTCCGAAGCCTGAAACACACTGTTCAGCTTCAGGCCTTCCTCCATTGGTCATGCCTCGTATTAGCAAGTTTGAGTATGCAGCCCATGTGAAGGATTCTTTGCAAAGTGATACCAAGTTCCTCTAATATATTTAGGCAAATCCTGGTTGACGCCCTACAGTGGGGGCTCTACAAATTGCACAGTTTACATGTAGGACATATGAAGAGTAGTTTGGGACTGTGTTTGTGCAGTTTGTAGAGTTGTTTGCTGGAACAGGATATTTAAAAGGACAGCAGTTGCATCATAGAGTCAGCGGTCCAGTAGATGGCATTGCTATGAGGCTCCGCAGCTCATGCCATTTCCATATGGGGTTTATGGAGATGTTGGGTCCCAGCTTTTTCAGTAAGCAGAGTAGTTTGCACAACAGGATCTTTAAGAGGAAAACATGTGTGTCTAGACATAGATGCAGCACCCCATCGGTGGCAATGCGTCACAGGTGAGTGCCTTTACATCTTCCATAATAAGCAGAACAGGAATTGACAGAGCTAGAGGCTGAAGCAATCATTGAAAGATGATGGCACCAACACCATGGGTGTCCTCAATTGTGGTAGCAGCCAAGCTGAAGTAGCCTAAAACCATACACATGTGCACAGACCCGAGGTTACCCGATAAAGCAATTAAACGGGAAAGGCACCCTGCCTCCAACATTGATGACATTATCGCAGATTTGCAAGAGGCGATTGTATGCTCAAAAGTAGATCTGAGTGCTGGATACCACCAAGTTCAATTACATAAGGGGTCACGATGCATCACCGCATTTTCCACCCACATAGGCCTGTTAAGGTACACACAGATTAACTTTGTGGTATCAGCAGCAGCTGAAGTGTTTCAACACACCATTAGTGGTTTGTTGATTGGGCTGCAAGGGGTGATCATTGTAGGCGAGGATGTGTTGATCTATGCCTTATCGGTACAGGACCATTTCGGGAGATTGGCGAATGTGTTTTGATGCCTAAAAGAGCATGTGTTGGTGCTAAAAAGGGACCAATGTGTCTTTCGACAGCAGCAAATGGAATTCTTTGGATATATATTCCAAGGCTCTAGCTGTCAGCAGGTCAAACATAGTAGCTGACATACAAGCCGCCTTGGTGTCCTGCAATCAGAGATCTGCAGCTTTCTGGGGATGGTCAATTACTGTGGTCATTTCATCCCAGACATTTCAAACCTTACCAAACCATTGAGACCTCTCATATGTAAAGACTACCCTTGGGGAATGGGGTAGGAAAGAACAGAAAGCTTTCTCAGACACAAAGCAGATGCTGAGAGTGGGCAAAGGGTGGGGCTACACATGTGGCTAAAAATAAAGGAAAGCTACGAATTGCATTTGCAGAGCCCATACAGCATTAGCTGCTGTTCCCAAATGAAGGGGGAAGTGCTACCTTAAATATGGGGATGTAAACATTTCCATCTATGCATTCATGGCCATTCGGTGCATGTTGTTTCCAACCACAATCCTCTGCAGTCCATAATGAATGGCATAGTGGGCAAAGCCCGGCCCAGAATAGAGAGAAGGCTCCTACAACTTTCAGGACTATGGGGTGACAATGTAATTCCACGCAGGGGCAGGCAACCTGGTAGATTGTCTTGTCACCCAGTAAGTACAGCTGGTATGAAAGGTATTATAGCAAAGGAGCGCATCCAACTGATCACTCAGGCCAGACTGCCATCCTCAGTGTCAATGGACATGATTCAGTTGGCCATGGAAGAAGATGAGAGCTTCCAAATGCCGGAGCATACATGCAGAGTTGCCATTATCTAGCCAGGTCCGCCTCCTTAGAAAATCCAGAATAGTGATACCTTCAATCCTCATTTAACAGGTGATCACCCTGGCACATGCAGAGGCACATCACGGGCAGTAAAAATGAAGGACCTGACTGAGAGAGAAGGTGTGGTTCCCAGGACGGGAAAACATGGATGTCCCGTAAAAGGGATGCACATGGTGTCAGTGTGACTAATTTCCATATGCTATGGGGCATCTACCATATTTTGTTACATTTTAGGAGCTCTAGCAAATGTACTCTATCATGAAAGTCAGATCCGCTAAACAGTCTCATTTTCGCACAGTGATCGATGTTTTGAAAGCAGGTTTTGGTGGCTTTGTAGCCAGATGGCCCTCCTTGTCATTGAGAGCATAACTTAAATTACCAACATCCATAAGACACCACGTGTATACTTTCTGCTGGCCATCAGTAGTTGCATGCCATCAACTGGTAAGGACACGCAGTACTTAAAATAAAAAGTATGCATAGGTGGGTTGGGGCATATGAGGAAACTGTTTAACAGGGTCTCATGTTGGTTTCCTTTTAAATGTGTAACTGACACCAAGAAAAGCCTTCCAACTCTTACAGCTGTCTGTTGACACCTCTCACCACATTAAACCAGTATTAAATGTAACTTTCATTAGTTTACTATGGCAATGCCATAAAACATACACTTTAAAATGTTTTATACACAATTAACCATGACAAGGGACTCACACTGAGATGTTGTTGGATAGTGAGATTTTGAGATTGATAGAGTCTCTGTGAAGAAGTGTGATTCCCCTTCTCTTGGCCATTCTGTTGGTGAGTTTCATTGTGTAGCCTGTTGACATGGCCTCATGTGTAATGTCTAAGTATTCCTCTGTGAACCAGGTCTCTATGTTAATGTTAAAGGATATTTGTACTGCGCACAATCACCACCAGAGTGGTCCCCTGGCGCTCTGGCGGATCTGAAAAGGAACTGGTGAAAAGGTCTGTTGCGTCTTTGTGGAGAAGATTGTAGAAGTCTGAAGAGTGGTTGGTCACAGAGGTGGCACTGAGGATAAGGCATATGGTTGTTGTCTTTTTCTCTGACACTTGCTGATGTTGCAGTGTTAGCCAAGGTTTTTCTTTCTATCAGGGTTTAGCTCCCGGAGTTTGCAGAGTGTTGCATTCTTCTTGGAAAACACAGATTAGGGGTTTCTTGGGTTCTTGGTGGTCGCCTTGAGTTGAAAGATGCTAGCTGTGTTTACTCCTAGAGAGAGAGATTTCTTGATATTTGCCTGGTGAAGGTCTTCACTGGTCCTTTATCTTCTCTAGTTATGTAGCGGTCATCTGTTAAGTTGATGGCTGTGGGGTATCGTCTTTTTCAGGCACTTTTTTTCAGGCACTGCAATTTGTCGGATGAGGTATTGTGAGATGAATAATGTCAGAGGTCTGTTTGGTGGAATGTTAGGGATACACTGGTGTTTTTAGTTGATTCTTTTTTTGGTGTCTTGAAGCGGTACGCCTTAGCTTTCATGCCTCTCTCGTCCACTCATGTCCTGGTGTGTTTCAATTCCTTGGGCATGATGGTCTTCTAATGTGGTAGTCCCAGATAGCTTTGAGAGATCGGCAAAGTAAACTGTTGTGATTCATCTAGTCCTACACTCTTCTCCTCAACTTCCCCCGCCTGCTCATGTTCCTTGGTTGTATCTTTTTTTGTATTTACATATTTATTGAAATATATTTCACATGACATTTAAAAGCATAACAGAACTTTTAAAAATACACATACAGCCTTACCCACCCCCTCCTTCACAGGTATAGTGAACAAATCAATGATTTATCATACTAAGAAAACACCCTCAATTCCTCCACAGAGGGAGCACTTTAATCTCCATACCGCATAACGCTTAATATTAAAGACATTGAATGCATAGATTCCATTTACAGCTCCAAAACCTTCATAAAGGTTGCCTTTCTTATTTCTGTACATGATCACCCTCTCCATTAAAGACATTTGCTGTAAATCCTCCAACCAAGCAGAGGCAAAGGGCACCTGCTCACTTTTCCATCCTCGCAGCATAATTTTCTTTGCAGTCAATGATGCCCTGAAGAACCAACACCTATGCGGGCATGACAAATCCGCTATTAAATCCTCCTTTGCCAAGGCAATGTTTGTAAAATTATAATCGACATTGAGCATCAGTGCGTTGTTCATAGTCATTGTGACTTCTTTCCAGAATACCCTTAACACGCTGCACTGTGGGGGTTAGGGTGGATGACGCAGAACGCTGTGGGGGTAGCTCTATATATTTCCAAGAAAGGGGAGGAAGAGGAAGAGGGAGGAGACACTGGCTGGCTGGGTACTGGGATAGGCTACTGTGTGCAACAAAGGGGAGGGAGCACATTCTGGAAAAAAGTGGTGCAATGACAGATTTGGCAAATAGGTGCCTGCACAGAGAAAGAGGCCTGGTACAGATATTTTCAATGGTTATGTGACGGCCGGTACTAGGAGTAATACCCACATTCTGACACACACAAACAGGGTCCTGACAGCATGGATGGAAACATACCCGGACAAAGGGCCAAGAAATAAACTGGATTTCAGAAACACGGGTGACAGTGCAGTGTGCACCTTATAAAGGGGCAGTGAACAGAATGCCAGTGGAAGGGGTAGTGTCAGAGAAACTGCATGACTGCTTGTCAGAGACTGTCAAAAGACAACAGGACATTTTCACGGCATGTGCACCACAGAAGGATATTGACAGGCCCACATATAAAGAAGGTGGTCGGTGCAAAAGTAAACAGTATGGTGAATTACAATCAGTGGTGTTGGTTCTAAGAAGAAAGAAGATAATTCCATCTAAGTGAGAGTGGCCTATGGCACCTGACAATGACCTACAGCCACAGCTAATGGCATCCATAGAAGATAAGGAGCAGTATGTGGTGGAGGGTCTACAGCTTGAAGTGATGAAGATTATCCTACAGAAGAGAAATGAGGAGGGTCAAAAGGAAATGTGAGCAGCTCAGGGCCGATCGGAAAGGGGAGGATGAACAAATGATGCAATATATCAATGCAGAGAAAGAGCAAGACAATGGGCCTCATTACGAGTTTGGAGGTAGCCATGCTGTTTTTAGCGGCATGCCTACCCCTAAACTCGGGTCCAGGTCCCGCAAAAGGGGACTTACCGGGCCATTCTGACCTTGGAGGGCCCGGTAATTCCCTTTCGCGGGACCCGGACCCGGTACGTCCCCATTCCCATTTGAGCCCCCATAGGACTGAATGGGAATGGGGAGGTTGCGAACAATGGGCCCGTCTGGTCTGGCCAGGTGTCCAGAGCAGGACCCGCTGCAGACCTCGTAATGTGGCGGCCCGGAATGAACGGTGCCGGTCCCTTACCGGTACCGTTCATTCCGCGACTGCCAGCCTCGTAATGAGGCCCAATGCATTTCAGTGCCCGACAGAGATGGCATGGTGGCCCACAGCCAAAGAGGGCTGGCAGGAGCACGTGGACATTTGTGTTACTTGTTGGAAGAAAAAACAGAAAGAGAATCCAAAGATGGAGCAGTGCAAGCAGATGGAAGTGAAAGGCACACAGTGGAATGACTGGTTGTCGTTTGTTTTCCATGGCTTACTAGTGAGAGAGTGGTCAGCGACCAAGTATTCACCATGCAAAATGCTATTTGGGAGAAATATGACAAGCACTGACAAGTTGTTTCTGACACAGACTGCGGGTGCACCTAGGGACTCAGAGGTACTAGAGGTTGACTATATACTGGAAAGTAAAAGGAACATTCACTTTGACTTGGACAGTGCACACAAACATGACAGACGCATTAAGGAGGTGGTGCTGGATGTTAGAGTGACAGGGATGCTCAGAGCTAGAAAGGGAGGAACATGTAGTTATGACTGTTTCTGTTTTAGATGCACCTTGGATAATGGCTGATGGTGGTGTGGGCGTTTATGCAATATACTACAGTGAATGAATTGCTTTAGAGGAGTTAAGACATTAATTAGTTGTCTTGTTTTGATAATGTTTTTTCTTATTGGTATGTATATATCAGAATAGTTGTATTGCAGTGTGCTTTATGTAGCAATAGTGCAAGGATTTGGACAGCTATTATAGTGGTTCCTAGATCAAATGAGAAGAGAAAAAAAAATGGGGGCATATGTTACCATTTTGTAATGGGACTGGCCTACAGACTTGCCTAAGAGACTGGCCTAAGAGCTGAACACTGATGCCAAGCGATTTCGCAGAGCACAGCTGAGCTGTGGAATGCTGCGATGCCTCACACTGCCGGTCATGAGGAGCCCTTCCTGAGAACGTACACAACGATGAAGCTGCTGGCTCAGATCCAAAGGCTGCCAGAGCCTGACTCGCAGAAAACAGCCTGCAGTTTTGAAATGTACTTTCTTCCTCCTGTTCTGCGAAATGACCTGTTTGTTATCATACGTGCGTTATACATGCTGGTTTATGGGTGAAGAATAGATTTAGCTACTCCATTGTATATAAGGATGAGTTAGCCCTGGAAGGGGGAGAGCGATGAGCAACCTCCTATGCACCGGTGTGTGTTTGGATTACAGCCAATTTCTCTCTACTTCTGGTCTCCTGTGTATTATTTGTGTCAGAGTGCCAAGTGACTGGAATGCCTAAGATGTCGTGGGGGAGCTGGATGAGCACTGGTATCGTGGGGAGCAGAATGAGCCTGTGACAGTTGCAGCTTCCACAGCTTCAGAGGTGGTTGTATTCCATCCCACAAGAAAGACTGTATCAAACTATCTTCTTTGTGTCCTTCTTCGGTGTCAAAGGGACCATACTCAAGATGTAATTAATATGTGAAGCAGTAATCATCTAAATTACATTCACTCTCCCCCAAAGATTCAGCCCCGGTTCGTGCCATCTACGCAAGTCATCCTTCAGATTCTCAATTATATATTATTCAAATATACATCCATCATGCGATCCATGTCTTGGTTAGCCAAATGCCCAAATATCACATTCTCTCCGGGAACCAACAGAAAACATAATTACTCAGCTGTCGACTGGAACATGCTTCTGAAGCTGATATAGTGTCTGATTTCATCCAGTTTATTTTGTATTCTTAGTGATCATGGAAGACATTGATTTTTTTCATTGCTGCCGGAACTTACTTGCACACACTATGTACCACCAGTAACATGTCATCTACATATAGCCATAGTTTTTGTGGTGCCTATCTAAATTAGACTCCTCGAATCTTAGGATCCTCTCTGATCTTTACGGCTAATGGCTTCATTGCAAGGACAAACAGCAATGGGGAGAGTGGACAATCTTGTCTCACTCCCCTTCCTAGTTAAAACTCTTCTTAAGACATTCCATTTGTATTCACACTTGCTGTTGGTTCTGAGTACAACAGCTGTAACCATTGAATTATATTTTCTCCCAGCCCAAAACCTCCCAAGGCAGCCATCAGATAGTTCCATTCTATGTGATCAAACACTTTCTCTGCATCTAATGACAAGACCGCCACATCTGTTGATAGTTTCTGACTTTCATATAAGCTCAGGATCAGTCTGTGCATGTTCCCCGATGCATGTCTCCCTTTAGCACAGCCTGCATGTTCAGGGTCTATAATCTCAGGTAAAAGGTTCTCTAGTCTCATAGCCAATGCCTTTGGAAATATCTTATTGTCAGTGTTGATCAGACCTATTGGTCTGTAGCTACTCCAATTCACTTAGGGCTTGCCTTTCTTCAGAGATAAGGAAATGGTAGCATGCCTAGTGGTGGGAGGGAGTAAATCCTTACTCTTTGATGAAGGCAGCATGGCCAATATTCGATCATATACTACATCCGGCATAACCTTGTACAATCCAGCTGGCAAAGCGTCTGGACACGGACATTTCCCTACATTCAGGTGACAATCAGCTCTCTTAAGTTCCTCTACGCACAGATCATCATTCAAGCTGTCTCTCCGTGCAGGGTTGCTTCTCTTTAAGTTGCATCCTTCAATGTATACCTTCATCTCATTAGCATTCATTTTTATCTCTGGTGTGTACAAAACGTTCTCTGAACTCCCTTTTGATCTCCTTTGGCTCGTATGTTAGAACACCAGTCATGCCTTCAATTGCACTGCTAATTGACTTTTCATTTTCCATACCCCTAAGATGATGTGCCAGAAGCCGATCACATCTTTCACCACCTTCATATTAGTTTGTTAGGAAAGATTTCTCTAAGTGCAATTTTCCCTCCATATTATAGACCCCCCCCAAACTTTTTGCTTTTGTTTGACTGACCTAACCTAACTTTTTCCAGTGTAGCACAACCTTGAGCTACGCTCCTCTGGGCTTTTGCTGATTTGTTATGGGGAAACTGACAGACTGTCAGTACTGGGAAACTATATTTTCCCTAGTCTTTGAATTTGTTGCCATTTCTTGGTAACATTGTATCTGTGCGACAAGTACTTTACCGTACCGCGCACAGGGGTCTTTTCATTTTATGGCCCTAGACACCCTCTAAGGATTTTATGGTGGTTATACAAGTTTTATGGTGGTTATACAAGTGTGCCTAGGACGAACTGGTGGCAGCAGTTTACTGGTATTTTTACTTCTTTTTATTTTACCATACCGCATTTATTGCGTTCGGGCCCTGGCGGTGGCCAGTGCCAAAAATGGCCATCCCACAAAGTCTTTTGCTCTGTCCTTTGGCCACCTTGCCCATAGCCTTCACCCAGGTTGAGCTGACCCGGAACTTCCTTATTTGAGCATGCAGCCTCCCGCGAAAACCGCATCTTTTGCGGGCTCCTTAAGATCACGTGTGCTAGTGCCCAGGAAGAGGACTGGGGCTGTCTGGTGCCAGGAGGTCTGGTGAGCCTGAATGACTGAGACCAACTGTGGGCCATGATTGGTGTGCATGCAATAGAGCAGATCTTCCATTGGTAATCCCAAATCTGAGCATGAAACCATTCTTGGATAAGAGCTGTCCCGTTGGAACCCTACTTTTGTCATCGATCTTAGAAGTCCTGCCAGGGGCGAGGGGGGGGCGTTAGACCATTTGGAGTAGTGGGGACTACTCTCAGCACCTCCTGATCACCCGTCTAAAGATCCTTCTCGGAAGTGTTCCTGGGCTGTCCAGTGAACTGGCCAGCTCTACCCCAGGGTATCGCATAGGAGCGCTGCCATCCTGGGTTGTGCAATTAGGGGAAATTTTAAGTGCAATTTTCCCTCCATATTATAGACGCCCCCAAACCTTTTGCTTTTATTTGACTGACCTAACCTGGTTCTTTCCAGTGTAGCACAGACTTCAGATGCGCTCCTCTGCGCTTTTGCTCATTTGTTACGGGGAAACTGACACAATCTTCAGACTGTCAGTACTAGGAAACTATGTTTCCCTTAGTCTTTGACTTTGTTGCCATTTCTTGGTAACTTTCTGTCTGTGCGCCAAGTACCTTACTGTACCACGCACAGAGTGTCTCTTCATTTCATGGCCTTGGACACCCTCTAAGGATGTTTTGGTGGTTATGCAAGTGTGCCTAGGACGAACTAGTGGCAGCAGTTTACTTTACTGGTATTTATGTTCCTTTTTATTGTACCTTACTGTGTTTATCACGTTTGGTCCCTGACGGTGGCCAGTGCCGAAAATTGCGGTGCAACTAAGTCTTTTGTTCTGTCCTTTGACCATCTTGTCCGTAGCCTTCACCCAGATTGAGCTGACTGGGGACTGACTTATTTGGGCATGCAGTCTCCCACGAAAACCACATTTTCGCGGGCCTCCTGCATGTCATGTGTGCTAGTGCCCAGGAAGAGGACTGGGACTGTCTGGTCCCAATCCACACTACTGGTGGCAGGATGTCTGGTGTGCCTGAATGACTGAGACCACCATGGGTCATGATTGGCCGACGCCTGGCGTGCATGCAAGAGAGAAGATCTTCCATTGGTTATAGCAGATTTGAACACAAAACAAATCTTGGGTAAGAGAAGGAGCTCTGCATCCATTCCAGTTCAATCTACTGAAGTTCACATAACTGCAGAAGGAGCCAAGTATCCTGAAATGCTGAAGCATACCTGTGCAACCCCCGGAGACGCACTGGAAGGTTTGGAACCCTGGGCCTGCTGCAGTCCCACTGGACCCCTGCTTTTGTCATTGATCTTAGAAGGCCTGCAAGGGCGCTTCGACCCTTTGGAGTAGTGAGACCAACTCCTCTGGGCAACTCCTGATTACCCGCCAAAAGAGCCTTCTCAGAAGTGTGGCTGGGTCGTCCAGTGAACTGACCAGCTTTACCCTGAAGTATCACATAGGAGCGCTGCGTCCCGAGTTGACACTCAAGATTTGGGAAATCCCTAGCTTTTGGTCCTTGGTCCTCTCCTGCCAAATTCCGCAGTCCTAGCTTCTCCAGGTCGCGATCTAGGAGAGTGCACCACGCTGCAAGTCTTTGTTACTCCTGTGTCACTACGTTGTGGTGACAGTCACTGTAGGTGCTTTGCCTATGTGCCCTCCTGTGCCTTGAAGCCTGCTGCGCCAGAATTTTCTTCCTCTCTTCTTCGTGACCTGAGAAAAGGCTACTGTCCCGTCACGGACGATTGTCCTGTCCCGCAGCCGCTGAAAGCTGGAGCGCCAAGAAACTGCAGAGCTTGAACCTACAAGTGACCTGGCAAAGTTTGGTCTGACCTGTGCCAAGGGGCGGTGAGTATTTGCTTCACTTACCGGTGGCCCCTGGCACAACCGACATACTGTTACGCATGAGAATCCCTTAAAAGATCATCACTTTGGCTGGGTTAGCCTGCGCTCCCTAGCTATTCCAGAAACATCAAAAGTTGGTGTGCCTGCAAGTCTGGATCCTCCTCGGATAGTGGAACTTTATTCTTCATCACCTCAATCCCCTTGCTGAACTGCTACAGCCCCCTGAAGAGGAGGTACCGTTTTTCGCACTGCTGTACTTATGACTACAAGGCTGCCCACTTCGTAGGGTTGGACTGCTTAAATTAGGGTTTGGATTCTGAAGATCACTCAATGCAATAATTGTGTTAACCCCCCTTATAGTACAGGTTGCGGATGTGTTTTCCCCATCTTGCATTAGGCTAAAAGCAATTGTGTAAATGTAACATTGTGATACGCTTGTGTGGTAATTGTTTCTTATTATTGTAATTATAAGGCCTATAATAAATGTATATGTATTTTTGATATACACCTGTCAAAGAGTAATCTGTGGCTCATTTCTGTGTGTGCCCATTGTGGGCTTCCGAACACTCACACCACTCCTGAGACTTGGTCTTGACCACTGCCAAGCTACCTTGATTGGTCTGGCTTGTACAGAAGGTTCCCACGTTCCACTAAACTAGGGCGGCCTCCTAAACCTCTACCCACCAGGTAAGAGTTTAGGAATCCATCGTAACATAGTTGCACCTTGTTTTGAACTGGAGCCTATCTGCCTTTTTCAAAAGTATTTTCTCTAGTTTGTTTTTCTTGAGTTTCAGATCAGAGCATGAATCTACAGCAGAATTTCCCATTGTTTGCTTTCCATTTCATGGATTTCCTCCCCAAGTTTCTTCACTTCCTTCTCCCTCTTTTTTTTCTTACTCGAGAGGCCTGTCAACTCACCCCTCATGTAACATTTAAATGCCTCCCAGACAGACTCCACCGACACATCATCTGTCCAATTCTTCTCCACAAAAAGCGTAGCTTCCTTCACAATTTTGTCCATGACCTCCACGTTGTCTTGTAGTGTAACATTCACTTTCCAGATAATTGTCTTAGGCATTGGAAATGACAATGACATCTCAATTGATACAGGTGCGTGGTCAGAAATCAAAATAGTACTAACATCGCCCCTTTTATTATACTGTGTACATAAACCAGATGGCAGGAGTAGATCTATACTTGAATACATGCTATGACGCCCAGAATGAAATCTGTATCGCCTGTCTTGTGGGTGTTGAAATCTCTACACATCTTGTAACTTGAACTCTTCCATAAAATCTATCATGGCCCAAAGTTTCCCCTTAATCTCTGAACACAATGAATTTACACTTCTGTCCCACATTGGGTCTAGTGTGATATTAAAATCTCCCCCCACTATGAGGTTGTTCTGACCCAGATTCTGTTACAAACTGTGCTTAAGTGACAAAAACATTTCTGTCTCCCCGGGTTTGGAGCATAAATATTGCACAAACGGTATATTACATTGTGTACATTCACAGTGACACATACAAACCTTCCTTCATTGTCCTTTTTACATGATATTTCAGACACAGGCAAATGCTTCTGTAGTATTGTACACACGCCTCTAGAACTGCAAGTGAATGGTGAACAAAAACCCTTCCCCACCCACCACTGTTTCAATTTTTCTGCTTCTATTTCCAGTACCTGCATCGCCTGTAATAAGGCTATATCAGCCGCCATCTTGTTTAAATGATACAAAATCCTCTTTCTTTTGTTTGCACAATTTGCTCCATTATCATTTCAAAGACCACCTTTAAGCAACCTTTGGTAGTATTTGTCATAGTTGAATTGTCCTATCCCCACCCTGTGAAGAAGCACATATACAAGACAAACGCACAAACAACTAACTAACAAACAAACACAAAAAACACAAAACAACTTTGTTTGTCCGATTCAACTCAAAATCACCTCACTCCTGTTCTCATTGTAATGAGAACTATGTTCCCCCTCCCCATTAAATCTAATGTGACTTATGTTACATCTCTATCCAATTCTAATTGTCACATAACCTTATATTCCAGTTAAAGCATTACATTAACATTAAAACCGTATTTCCTATTCAATGAGTCCATGTTGCTAGTCCCACAAGGAGAGCTGTGCAAAGGAAGCCCAATAAGACCCCCGCATCTCTAGGCTTCATAAGCCCATCTGTTTCATAATGAATGCTTGGCACATGCCTTAAATGCCAAAGCTTTGGAACCAAAGCCAACAGGACTGCTACTAGCAGCGTATACCAAAAATGGTAGCAATTATTATATTCCGGCAGTTGTTTCACTCAATATAATAAGGGTACAATTCCGCAGGATGTTAGGAAAGTACATAGTTTAAATGTAAACAGGGCAGGGAGGGTGCATGAGGAGGGACAGATCCCTAGGGCTAGCATATACAGAATAGAGCGTTCGTGTAATGTCTAATAATATCAAAAATACAAGACTAACTTCAATTTATTTACATATGAGCCTCAATCAATCTCGCTACACAGTGGTTCTATCTGATGTATTTGTCAAGTAATCCTGTTGAAGCCTGCCCTTTATAAGTTCCGAAATAAATAAATAATAGAAACTAACATCTGGATAGTCATGTGACTGCAGACTTGAATTTGTTGCTGTTCTTTCTAGTCCATTTTTCATTTTTAATATTCTCCTGCTTTAGATTTAAATAGGTATGACGGAATCACTGTTAATGTGAAGAACTTACATTAACATTACTAGTTGTCCAGTTTTGTGAAGCCATACAATGGTTTACACGAGCTAGTTTAAGGAAGGCGGAACATGACTGAGAACCTTTCACAATATAGCTGGTTGCATTCTGTCGAACTCCAGGAAAATTTCAGATGCAGGCTGCTCTACCACGTTGATAAAAGATGTTCTGTTTGGATCGTGCTGTATGTGTTATCGTTACTTATGCAGTGCTGCCTTTGTGATTTTTATACTTAGATTTTATTGTACTGATTTGTGATTTGTAAAAGCCTTTTTGTACCTCTATTGTGAAAAGCTGTGTGAATTCTTTACCATAATTTTTTGTTAGGGAATTGGTAAACTTGGGTTTTATGTAATTGTGTGTATTTATTTTAGGAAGGCCCCTTTGTCTACTTATCTTTAACCGGAACTGTTGCAACATCTGACAACATCCTTGCATCCCTGTGTAAGTATGTCATTACTTTTTTGCATTCCATATGTAGCCCTCCTTCACTGGTTGTTTGTTTGGATGCTATCTGTACCCTTCCCTTTATGCACTCTTTCTTTCTCTGTGCACACTTTATTTCTCTGTGCGTGCTCGCTTTCTCACTATATAGCGCTGTGTCTCTGTGGGAGAGAGTCACCTTGTCAGGTGAGGGATTGCTAGAGCCACCTCAGCGGTTGCATACACAGTGTAGCCAGACCAAAACACATATATCTTGAAGAAGGAGGAGTCAAGGCGTGCTGTTTTTTAAGTTACAAAGTAGAATGAGAGCAGCAGCGACACAGGCATCCTCTGCAATGTGGGCAAGACTGGTATTTGGAGATATACATTGCATGTGTCCTGCAGAAAGGTCAGCCTTCTCCTGAGGGTGGATTGTCTGTATGGGCGGAAGTTATGGGAATGTGGATAGGCCCTGAGGAGCGTTGAGGTACTGACAGACCTTGTAATGGACCATAGGTTAACTATTAGTGTTTGTTCATACAGTAACAAATTGACAGATTTAGCAGCACTGTAGCATTGCCAACTCATCGATGTACAGCACACAACATTAACCCTTGCCTATGTGCAAACAGAATAAACAGATAATTGGTTTCCAAGTAGGAAGGACATTTTGAGATACAAAATGGTGTGTTTTCTTGGCAAAGGAAGCTAGGGTATTCTGCTGCTGGAGGAGAGAGCTGCTTTCCCTGAAGGAACGTTCATTTGGTGATACATTAGCCGTGGCACTGCGAGCCACGGAGGGCTCTTGCCGAGGCACGCTCGCTTCCGGGAGGAGGCGGAGCCAACCGGCGATCACGTGGGCAATCACGTGACTTTGTGCAGCCTCATAGAGCAGCCCAAACCGCCTGAGCGGTGTATTCTGCTGCTGGAGGAGAGAGCTGCTTTCCCTGAAGGAACGTTAATTTGGTGATACATTAGCCTTGGCACTGCGAGCCACAGAGGGCTCTTGCCGAGGCACGCTCGCTTCCGGGAGGAGGCGGAGCCAACCGGCGATCACGTGGGCAATCACGTGACTTTGTGCAGCCTCATAGAGCAGCCCAAACCGCCTGAGCGGTGTATTCTGCTGCTGGAGGAGAGAGCTGCTTTCCCTGAAGGAACGTTCATTTGGTGATACATTAGCCTTGGCACTGCGAGCCACGGAGGGCTCTTGCCGAGGCACGCTCGCTTCCGGGAGGAGGCGGAGCCAACCGGCGATCACGTGGGCAATCACGTGACTTTGTGCAGCCTCATAGAGCAGCCCAAACCGCCTGAGCGGTGTATTCTGATGCTGGAGGAGAGAGCTGCTTTCCCTGAAGGAACGTTCATTTGGTGATACATTAGCCTTGGCACTGCGAGCCACGGAGGGCTCTTGCCGAGGCACGCTCGCTTCCGGGAGGAGGCGGAGCCAACCGGCGATCACGTGGGCAATCACGTGACTTTGTGCAGCCTCATAGAGCAGCCCAAACCGCCTGAGCGGTGTATTCTGCTGCTGGAGGAGAGAGCTGCTTTCCCTGAAGGAACGTTCATTTGGTGATACATTAGCCTTGGCACTGCGAGCCACGGAGGGCTCTTGCCGAGGCACGCTCGCTTCCGGGAGGAGGCGGAGCCAACCGGCGATCACGTGGGCAATCACGTGACTTTGTGCAGCCTCATAGAGCAGCCCAAACCACCCTCGCGGCGTTAAGCCGGTCTGCGGAGTAAAGGGCGGTGCAGTCTATCTTTAGCTGCACTGTTTCGCTGCTGTTTGGCTCTGGGTGGCGCAGGAAGTCCTGCCGGGTCTTGCTCACTTAGGAGAAACAACAGGGGTCAACTGTTGCTCTTAGCTGGACACTGGGGAGGAGAGACGGACTCTGGCTGCTCCTCAAGCCATCGGGCGTTCCCAAGGTGTGGTTATTATACTACATATAAATTCCTTCTCTTAAAAAAAACAAAAAAGTATATGTGACAGTGATTTTAAAAACAATTGATAAGCACTATATACTCTTTTAACCGCATATTTTTTTGTTCCCAGCTATTATTTTCATTGATTTTACTAATAGCCATTTCTGAGATATTATTATTAATACCTAGAGGCTGCGAGCTATTCTCTCTGTAAGTAACATAGTATCTGTACTTTTAGTTTCAACATGCCCGCACTTAGAAGTGGGTTTGAAACTGTTGAGAATCAAGCACATATAATAGTAGAGGTTCAACCTGGCTCGAGGATGCAGAGTGAGGCACCTGTGTACATAAATTCTACTGGAAATATGCCTAACCCTATTGTAGCTGTGGGTAAGACTAAAGAAAATTCCATCTTTAGTGCTGAAGGGGGTCAGAGGAGTTCCTCTTTTACCGACCCCGTAGTGTCTGATTTTGTAGCTCCTAGCAATGGGGATATGGAGTTAGCAGATTCTGAATCTAATGGGATTCATAGGGGTATTCCAGACTTTAGACAAGACCTTACAGATGATGAATGCCTCCAACAAAGTTTTATTGGTACTAAAAGGGTAGTTCGCTACCACGCTTCCACCCCTCTTCAGAGGAGGATCTTGAATGGTAAAATACAAGCTAGAGAAGGTTTAGAATCGTTAACTTGGAAGGGAATAAACCCATCCGGACTTATGCAATTTTCGCATATTTCGCCAGCTACATTCATTTTTGGAAAGGAGAATAAGGATAATGTGCAGTCTTCCCTAGATTCTCCAAGGTTAGAAACCCTTAAGCAAAAAGATGGGGGGGGTCCATTCTAAAGGGACTTCTAGTTGCCCTAAGTATAACCCCAATCAACCTATTGGGGAAAGCGATTTAGATGACTCCTTTCTTACTATGGCAGATGCTACGGGTGTTTTGCTTAAAGAAATTGTGGATTTAGAGATACCAGCATGTAGATCTGTGCGTAATGGAAAGGGGGCAAGGAGTCTATCAGAGGGTGCGCCTTCTAACTTACACCCATGTGATGAAAACAACTACATAACTGGGAATCAACCAGTGGGTATGCAACAATCTCTGGTTAAACTGATTATAGAAACAGACAACTCGTCTACACATAATAAGATAGCCTCTACTCAAACTGACAAAGGGGAGGATTATGTAGTGGAAATGGAGGATAAAGCAACGGATCCTCAGCAATTTCTACGAGAAAACCATGTAGTAGAGGAAGATAAACAAGAATCATCTGGTTTAAGTAGGAAGGAGAGAGGTGATTATTTGTTACCACTCCTATCCAACTTACATATTAGTCTTAATTTGGCCTTGAAAACTCTAGGGGAGTCTCAAGAGACTATTGTTGGCTCTATGATAGGGCAACAAGCGGCTTTCAATCAGCTGGTGACTCGTCTGGCATTTTTGGAGGGAATAGTAGAGGGCAAGACCATGAATGAACAGATTATTAAAGAACAGAGTCGATGTGACAAATTTAGAAAGGATCAAGATATAAGGTTAACTACCATAGATGCAAAAATTACCACTTTGTTGGAAGATATGCTTACAGGAGACCGTCCTACTTCATCTAAGAGAGAGCTAGGGGAACTTAATTCCCAGGGCCAAAGAGATAATGAGGATAACAATAATAATTACGGAAAGAAAATGGTTTCTCCCGATAGTCCTTCTACCCTTTTAGATGTCATAATGATGGCAACTGAAGGGTGCTCCGAAGAACAGGAGTTGGATAACCTCAGTGCACAGACGCACGCGAGTGTATCTCTTAATGACGAAGAACCCTTGAACATCAGTAGTGAAGATACAAGATCTCCTCAACACACTACATCAATAAAAGGGCTAAAATGTAAACATAAGACCAAACATAGAGAGAAAAAATCAGTAAATCAAGATCTGGAATTAGAGGCAAAGAGTAACAATGATGGAATAGTCCCTGTGAATATTTCCGACTATAACATAAATGAGGTGCCCCAATCCCCAGTTGGTAGACGCAAAAAATCAAAAAAGCAGGGTAGGATACTTAAAAAAAGTAAAAACATGCCCAACACAAAAATTAAAGGTAGAAATGCCAACCTTAAAGAAATTAGAAACATCCCGCTCCAGGAAGAGCGGGAAGTTAGGGGGGGTCCCAAGGATGCTCATAAGGAAGAGAGTCCAGTCCAGGGCGAGTTGAATAATAAAGGCCTTGTGGCTAGTGGGGCAACTACTATAGACTCAAATAAGGAAAAGAACAACGTGCTGAAATGTGGCCTTGAGCTCACTCAAACCAAACAAACAAAGATGACAGCTTTTGGCACAATAATTAGTACCAAACACGCCAGAACATCCGTAGGTACACAACAAGTTAAATTCCCTACGGTTTCCCAAGAAACACTGCCAGCTATAAGTAATACTACCCTTCCCGTTAAGGGGCCGATTGAATTGTTTGGGAGGGACAGTGGTTCTACCATCAATATTACGGGAAGAAATCCACCAAATATACAACCTTCCAAACTACAAGATCCGGAAGGTAATGTTACGATCACTTCTGGAGTAGATCACACAAAGAAGCAATCTACTGTGATTCAGGCCCCTACTAAGCTCTGTACAGGGAAAATCGTGGGTTGGATTAACAATAATATAACAGACTCACAGGTTAGCTTGAACAGAACTCATCTCTTAAATCTGTTTAAGAAGATCCCCGTGTTACGAGCTATAACAACAGATGATATAGATGCCATATCTCTTCCTAACTGTAATAACCACAGAATGGTAAGCTATTTTCATTCGGTGATGGTAGCAGATACGGTGCGTGCCCAAGAAAAAAACCTTAATTCTTTGGGCTACGATCTATTTTCATTAGTAGATAATAAAGAGGCCAATAACTTTCTTGAATATAAGGAACCGAACAATATTCAAAATAAACAAACTACTCAATTTGATAATAATAAATTAGAAAATTTGGGTCCAGGATTAGCACTTATTTCAAGCCTCCTGAATAATAAACAGGATTGGTCATGGCTACAACCGGCACTCAAAACCTTGGAGACATTTAGACAGGATAAGGGGTGTTCCTAACTATATAGAGATTGAGGTGATCTCTTGGAATTCTTGTGGGGGAACCCATCTCAACACGTTTCTGAATAAAAGGGAAAATTATGTACGCCCCCGTATCTATTTCTTACAGGAAACTATGTTGCTGTCAGATATGCACATAGAAGGCTTCTACACTTTCTCTTCAGTAGCTATTAGGGGTCAGTTGGGCAGACCTAGTGGAGGTCTGATTATTGCCATTGATCGTAACTTGGGGTTCCGAGGTGAGGTGATCTTTAGGAGCAACTGGCTTCTGGCTATTATGCTCTCAATGGAGAATAATGTAGAGCCGATACTCCTCTTGAACCTCTATTGGAATCCGCTAAAAGTAGACATTGAGGAAGTGGAGGACTCTCTAGATATGATCCTGGGAAATTGGTTTGAGAAAGGGTTTGGAAATCGCATTATCTTGGGAGGGGATTTCAATTCAGCTTGTGCCGACGGTGCGGTGCTCAACGAAAGAGGGGTATTACCTAGAATTCTCAGTTCGACTATTAAAAGAGGTATAAGGTGGGATAATTATTTGGACAATTGGGATTTGAGTCTTTTAGACCATGCCTTAGATTGGAATCTTCCTAAAAATACGTGGAAAAGAGGAAGTAATAGCTCTAGAATTGACTTCTTCTATGTATCTAATGGCTGGAAGCAAGCTTGTGGAAAACTGTCACTTATGGAGGTCGAGTTCAGTGATCATGTTCCCTTATGTTTTTCTCTCTACATCCCCGACATGGGTATTTATATCAATCCCATGTTGCAGGGTTTAGAGGTGGGAAACAATGGGAGAAGGGTTACTTGGAATAAGAAAATAATTAAGAAATTTAATACCTTGGTGTTGGAAAATTTGTCCAAGGTGCAGCTTCAAATTATTAGGGGAGATGACATTGAGTTGGGAGGTTCCTACTATAATATTATATTGTCATGTGTCTATAAAATTAGTATGGCCAGAGATCTGAGGGTGCCGAAACCAAGGGGGCGGGCGGCTGATCCCAGAATTCAAAACGCCAAGCGAATTAAATATAGGGAAATCAAAGCATTGAACAAAGTGTCCATTCCTTTCTCGGAACTTAGGCTGAGAAAGAAAAAAATAATTCAGAAATATAAAAACTTTATCAATTCTCTGAGAATGGATCATTATCACGAAACACACCAACTGATGATGTATAATCTATGCAAGGGCAGAGATGTCAAATTTTGGTCCACCATTAACTCTATACTTTCGCCAGCTAAAGATAAATTAGACTGCCCCATTCAAGCGGATGTGTGGACTCTCTTCTATAAGGAAAAGTGCGCTCTACCCTCTAATCTCTCCAGGGAACAGGATGTGAACTTAGGCCCTCCGGTTGTAGGTGAGTGTCTGTGGGATATAGAGGATATTAAATGGGCCATCAACAAGCTTAAATCTTCTAGAGCACCGGGCCCCGATGCCATTCCACCTTTCGTTATAAAGTCGGCCACGGAAATGTGGGCTAAGTTACTCAAACCCATATTTGATGATGTATTTAAATATCATACCATCCCTAAAACCTGGTCGCAGAGCATCATAATCCCGATCTATAAAAAAGGGGACGCCCTTAATCCACAGAATTACAGGCCTATAGCACTGTTAGATGCAGCGAGCAAAGTCTTTGGCATTTTGCTTCTGAGGGACCTTAATAAGGTTATTAGAAGGAAGGCTTGCTATAGTAAATTCCAGGTTGGTTTCAGAGAGGGCTTGGGAACCGACCTGAATGGGATGATTTTGGCTCATCTAAGAGATACAGTCCATCAAACTAAAATGGGAGATGTATATATGGCTTCCCTGGACCTCTCTAATGCCTTCGATGGGGTTATTAGAGCAAGATTGTGGACAAAAATGTTAGCTATGAATGTTCCACGCAAGATTGTCCAAATCTTGGCTCTTTTACATAGGAATACCTCCGTCAGGGTATGTTTATCTCAAGAAGGTTTCCTATCCGATCCTGTTGATACTGAGGTTGGGGTCAAGCAGGGCTGTTCCCTTGCACCTACGTTCTTTAACCTGTACGTTAGTGATGTGGAGGACATGTGGCAGGGCCCTTCCATTGCTCCGGTCAGGTTGGGTAGCTTGGCTATTGAATGGATGGCCTTTGCAGATGACTTTATCCTTTTTGATCGTACCCCGAGAGGCCTTCGCAGAAGGATGGATATTTTTTACCAATATGCACTGCCCAATAATCTTTCCCCCAACGCTTCGAAATCCCGAACGATTGTAATTTCTAGGAAGAGAGTTGTCAAACCATGTATCTGGAAGATGGGAGATAATTCGGTGGAACAGGTTCAGGCCATAACCTATCTAGGTTATAATGTTTCCAACCAATCTAGCCTAAAGATGTGGAAATTGAATCTTGGGGATAAAGCAGCTAAATTAAAAATTCAGATGAAATTTCTGAGGGCAAAAGTTTGTAAATTCTCGCTCCTGCCTATTAGACGTTTCTATCTTGCGAAATGTGAACCGGTTCTTTTGTATGGTTTGGACATTTGTACTAAGGACTTGAGTTCCTATCTAAATGTGATCCAGGGGAAACTGTGGAAGGAAGTATTAGGCCTTTCTAGGGCAGTCCCCAATTCCATTATTCGGCACGAGTTATGTCTCATATCACTTAAAGCCAGATACTTGTGGAGGCAACTCTCCTCTTTTAGAAAAATACATGTCCCTCCGATAAACTCCTTATATGAGCTGGTGAATAAGGTAGTCAAATCGGGGGCTGTACTATCTATCAAGAGTTTTAGCGATAGAATGTTTTCTCTGTTGGAATCGCTGGGACTTTGCTTAGATGATTTGATTCAACGACCGGGATTAGTTAAAAAAAATTTATTTAGGTCAGACTGGGTAGACACAGTAAATGATATAGAGTCCCATGTAACCTACAAGGAGTATGCTAAATTTTTGCATGCAAGGGAATCGATTCCTCTATATATTCAAAAATGTCCTTGCCAGAGGGTAAGAACCACATTTATGCCACTGACATGACAAACACTTAGGCACCTTCTCCTTACATGCACCCATTTTGGGACTAAACGATCTCTCTACTTTACAGATAGATTCGATGGGGATTGGGAAATGTCGAAGAATCTGTTCTGGAGTCGCTGCATGTGGGGTGTAAATATCTCCCTAATCCTTGCATTGAATTCACTCCTACTTAATATACAGGAGGAATTGGAAGTAAAAAATAAGGAATTCAATGCGTAGAGACTAAAGTGGATCTATGGTATATGAAATGATCTACGGTATATGAAATGTAAACTGTATATAATACGTATGGAATTTGATTTTATGCCTGGGAACAATTTTAAAGGTTGATAAATGCGTTGAAATTTTTGTATATATAGATATTAGTATATTTGTATATCTGTTCATAAAATGAAATGTACTTTTCTTATCTGTTTGTAACGCACTTTATGTTGTATAAGGTTTTATGTAAACTAATCATACAACAATAAAAAAAAAGGAAGCTAGTATAGAGCAGGTTTACAATATAACAGGAATGTTGCATTTGTTTTAGTGAACAAAGTACATTATCAAAGCCCCAAGAATGATAATTAAAGTGTGTGACAAGGCTAGTGATCTGGTCTTGTCAGGAGGGGATGAGAACCTCTCTGAGCAGGAGGTTGGAGGGGAAGGGAGACAACCAGAGCCAGCCCTAACCCCAAGTTCAAGGCAGGATCAATAGACGGGGGCCACAATTCCTGCCCCTAACCCCCCTTTGTGCCAGCGTGCTTTTGGTCAGTGCATCCTTAACTCATGCCATTCCTGTGTTGCAAGCTGCTTCCTTTTCTTTCATAGAGACATCATCTGAACAAGCAACCCACCAGAAGCATTAGATGGTGAATCCTAATCCACTGCCCTTGAAATTTGACACCTGACAAACATCAACCCACATCAGTGCACAGCCACAGGCAGAGAGCAGACAGAGAAGAGAAAAGGAAACCGCGGCATACAGGTGGACCAATTTTGCAAGCACGGGGAGGAAGCGAGCAACAAAGAGAAGCTGCAGCCATACACGACATGCAGAGGAACTACAAGGTGCTGCGGAGAGCTCCAGCAAGCATGTGCAAGGACTCACAAACTCCATAGACCACAATACAACTTACCTCAGGGGCAGATGGAACAGGCCTCCGGAACACGCACGTGAACAGTTGCCTTCCCGGGACGCTTTTACAATTCAGCGGCAGACCCACAGCGAGAAAATGGGCTGGGCCTAACTCTTTACTTATGACTTTTAATTTCTTTGAGCGCCCCAAGTGGGACAGACCGTGCCAGATTGGCCAGGGAAAGAAGATCAATATCAGCTGAGGGAGGTGCATGCAAGGCTGCAACAGGAAGTAGGAAGTGTAGTTTAATCAGGTAAGGTCAGAGGTGGAGGATGACCAAGAGAATAGCAGGAGGGAGGAAGTAATTTCTGGAGGTGAGCTTTTGGCTAGTGCATCAGCGGTACTGCTGTGCGAGTATGCATGTTTATGTGGCAAGTGTGATTAGAAAGATTAGTGTAAGGAGTGATTGTGAAGTAGATGGTACTTGGAAGTTGATGAGTGAAAGGAGGGTTTTTGAGTAGAGTGGAGGAGGGTGGGGTTCTGTGGAGGAGAGTGGGGTTCTGTGGAGGAGGGAGTAGTAAAGTGGAAGAGGGAATTGTAGAGCAAAGAAGGGAGAATTAGAAGCAGTAGAGTGAACGAGGGAGTAGTAGTGAGGAGGAGAGTGTTGTAGTGTAGTGCAGAGAGGAATAACATCAAAGGGTCGAGGCCAGACATAGAAGGAGTGAGAAATATCAGAGGAATTGAAGGTTGGCGAGAAGAGTGAGTCGGTAAGAGGAAAGAGTAGGAAAGGGAGAGGTGAGAGTGCCAGATGGTGATTGAATCCAGCAGGTTATTTTTAAGGCACAATTCCCAAATGCCAAGGAACATTAACAACTGGATAGGGTAGAGAATTTTAGGCAGTCCCTGAGAGAGCTTAGAGAGGTAAGAGGTAAAACGTTCTGCCTTTAGGTTCTCACAACTAGCTGAAGACAGAAATAGACAGAAGGGGTCAATCTTCTGTATCTACTAACCAAGCGTCAGACCTGCCTGGGTTAGAGTGGAAATGCAATATAAGACAATAGAGGGACGGCCAGAAGGTCCACAAAGACTTCAATACGAAAAAAAACGAGAACCTCCGCAGAGAGTCAGAGTGGTTCTTGTGCCATCTATGACAAGTGATTAACATTACCTCCTTGGAAATGTTGTATTTTGAATGTTAGAGTGAGGACTGCCTCCATCGAGGTGTTTGTGAAATGAAATAACAGACTCAAAATAAGCACTGATATGTTTGGTGTTTCATACTTAATACTGCTGCCTTGATTTCTCTTAAGTGCTTGCAGTGTTTGGTAGACAATAAAAACCCTAAAGCACAGGGAGATACATTAGGTTTGTTTAACACAAAAACAAGATGTATGAATAATATAAAGCAGTACCTGCTTAATTATCATAGGTTTATACCATGCGACACTGGTGTTACTTTCCGTGGTGCTTTCCATTGCCTCCACAGGTCTAGTTGCTCTGCAGTTCTGTAATACAGCGCTTTTACAAAAACACATCAAACACCTTTGTTTCAGGAAGGTTAAAAGGCAGAGTCACTACCAGGATTTAAGCTTGCATAATGAATACATATTTCAATGATAAGTGTTCAACCCCCTAAACTGCAGCCTCTTTCCTGGACAACTGAGACCTTTCCCAGGAATGAATCATATGCCAATGGCTATTCAGTAAGTTGACCTGAAGTCTTAAATATACTCTGTCTCTGCAAACTTTACTTTGACAAACGTGTAATAAAAATAGAAAACACAGCATGATAAAATGTTGTCTATGAAAACCGTAAAAGCATTTAAGAATTCAATCAAAATGTCCATAGATCATTTAGTCAGAAAAATAATCCACCCACACAGGCCAAGAGCAAGAGCCTTCAACTTTGCAGAGAAATCAACCAAACAATGCCCTGAACCTAGTTTCAAAAGAAATCAGTCTCATTGGGCTCTAATGGGAAAACAATATAATTTGTCCTTAATCTCACGGCTCCCTTAAAATAAGAGAGCAGGGGCCTTGCAACATAGGGTGATATGCTCCAGTGCTGAGACCCATTTAAGTTTCATTTATTTCCACCCACATTTGAGTCCAAAGTATTAGGGTGCACAATTTCAAGATTCATGCCTGTTGGGTTATTGAACTCTCAAGCCTGAAGATCAGAGGCCAGTGCTCTAACCACAGTGTTGGACAAATTCCCCAAATGGAAGCCACACAACGACTCACTTGGAGAATTCCAAACAATTCAAATGTAATTTAAAAAAAGGTTTTCACTGGAAGCTAACCATGCATTAAACATGTACGAGTGCATCATATATTTCCTTGAAAATGGCATACATTGTGATCTTGCATATGTAAAAAGAAAAAGGTAACAAAGGGTCAGGAAAACAAGCCTACTCACCCCGACAGGGCGTGCCAGTAATACTATCCCTAGTGTGAGGTCCACTGTACCCAGGGTCCTTCACGCCTCAAGGTCCCTCAGATTGTTTTTTTCCGCCATCGTAGTCGGACGCATATCGCAGAGTTCCTTCTTGTCTGACGCCATTTACTTAGATACTTTTTCTTTTTTTCCTTTCGACAACCGTACACAGCAAGATCTCTGGCAACGGCTTTCGAGGACATGACCATCCGTCGACGACGACTCTACGACGACTCCCGTCTCGATGAACTTTGTCTTTGGCCTATCCAGGATCCATCGGGCCTCTACCCCGTACAGTAGGGAGAGTGTGAGGGAGGTTCATATTCCATCTCACTTAGAGAATGCATATTCCCCTATATGCCCTTATAGTCCGCCAGGCTGCCATCTTTTTACACTATGGAAAATACTCCTTTTAAATTCTACCCTTCCTGTTACAGGAAGTTTCCCTAGAAGGATTCACACTGAGTGTGTAACCTTTGCCTCCCTAGGGACCATGCCAAAAAACAGTGCAAGTCTTGCAACCTGTTTAGGCCTAAACTTTTTAAGGACCGCAAGACTAAACGCTGGGCTCACCACGCCAGGCAGGCCGAGGCCGCCTTGGACGTCGAGGGAGCCTCCAGCGATGGCAGCATCAGCATCCTAAGGGACCCCGAAGGTGATCAGTATCCAAGGGATTCCCGTGTGCAAGCCCCCGACTCCAACAGGTAGACTGGCGGTTCTGCTACGGAGACGACACCTGGTGGCTCAAGCACTACCACTACACGCCACACCAAGCACATCCCCACCGCCGACAGTCGACCGCGTCATCGACCGATAAGCCACACGCGGTGTGCAAGGGTAGGTCCGAATATTCCCTACCCTCTGGCCCATTGCGATCTCAATCACCACATGCCAGGCCCCCAAAACAGACGCCTAAATCCGTTTCCGACACTGCGTCCAAAACTGGGAAGTCGTCAGGTTCTGACGGCCGTGCATCGAAAGAGACGTCGATGGCCCCTGCAAAAAGCTCTAAAATGAGTGACTTCATTAAAAAACACATCCCTGACACCCTACTGAAGGCCAGAGCATCGGAAAACGCAAAGTCCTCAATGCCCCAAACCCCAGAGTTCAAAGAGTAGGGATTTTTCTACCCCTGAGGACACCCTTTCAGGGGCAATGCATCATAAACAGCCCCCTGCTCCAGAGCCCCTACATACACCTACAACCTCAGTGTTGTCAAGCTCCTCCTAATGGACCCCAGAACGGTTTGATAGGGTCATGATGAGAATGTCTAGTTTTTTTTAATTTTTTTAAACATGTTTATTTTTGATCGACACACCAGAGAAAAGTACATTACAACATATTATTTCATGACACTTTGTGCAGTTCATTGATCATCTCCTCCCCCATCATCAACCCCATTCCCGTCCCCCCTTAGTTGACATCCAAATCTTGCTCTTCGGTCCGTTGTATCATCTCCTTGCTCCTTGCCGTTAGAGCGTTTGCTACCGCTCGTGGCGTAAAAGTTAGTGCTGGATAGCTCTGGTCATAGTCTATTACAGGGGACCAGATGTTCGTGAAGCGGTGAAGGAGGCCTCTGTTTGCCGCCGTGATCTTTTCTGCGACAAAGATGTCCCAAAGTTTCAGCCACCATAGGATCACCAGGGGTCCCTCCGGCGATTTCCAGGTTCGTGCCACTGTGATTTTAGCAGCTAAGAGGAGGTGAGTGAGGAGGGTGGCACTTCTACCCGACCTTGGGTATATGCCTGGAAGCGGGGCTCCTAGTAGGATTGATTCTGGCTCCAAGGGCAGCTTTATCCCAGTTATGTCTGCTATGGTGGCGATGCATTGGGCCCAGAAGTTTGCAACCACTGGGCACGATCACCACATATGGATGAACGATCCCTGTAGGCCGCACCGACGCCAGCATCGAGGGTCCAAGGCTGGGTTGATATGGTATAGTCTAAGTGGCGGGTAGTATCATCTTAGAAGTAGTTTATGGGCACACTCCCGATTAGTGATGCAGAAGGAGGAGGCCCGCGTGCGAGACCAAATGTCTGACCAGACCTGGTCTTCTATTGGGGGTCGTAGGTCTGTTTCCCATTGGTTCATGTAGGTTGCTCTAGCGACCAGGAGATTCGTCTGCAACAGCTTGTACATCGCTGAGATGCGCCCTCTGTGTGGGGGATCAGCGATTGTCAGCTCTGTAGAGTCTAGATCTCGGGTCGCTGCCTCGCGTGTTGTTGGATGGGAACACCAATGCCTCAGTTGCACGTATGTGAATCTGTCTGTTTCCGCCAGGTCAAAGGTGTTTTTGCATTGTTCAAAGGTGAGTGGTTGATTCCTCTCAAAGAGCTGGCTTAGGGAGCTGAGGCCGCCGGCGATCCAGTTCTTAAAGTTCACTAGGTGGGTTCCTGGGGAGAACGCTGGGTTATGAAATACCGGGGAAGCTGGGCCTAGGCCTCTAGGGATTCCCCTCTGTTTACGAGTCCATTCCCAAGCTTTTACAGTCTGCCTAGTGGAAGAGAGGATGTTCGGCCACGTTCTTCGGAGGATGGGGGAAAGGTGCAGGAGGAAGCGGAGAGGGAGGAGTAAGCGGGTTTGTTCAATCTCGACCCATCTAGGTCTGTTTGAGGTTATCGTCCAGCCCACAGTGTGAGCCAGCTGGGCTGCGATCTGGTATTTCTGGAGGTCTGGGACTCCTAGGCCTCCCAAGTTCGGATTGCTCAGCATTGTCTTGAGCGGGATCCTTGACTTTTTACCTTTCCAGATGAAGCGTAGTACCTTCCTTTGGAGGCGCAATAGTGGGAACCGGGGGATCAAAACTGGAATGGCCGAACAGGTGTAAAGCAGGCGTGGAAGGAGGTTCATTTTACATGCCGCTATGCGGCACAGTAGTGAGATCTCCTGCGAGAGCCAGCAAGTGAGGTCCTCCTCCAAGGTCTTGAACAGTGGTTGAAAGTTCGCTTGGTAGGTATCCTCCGGTCGGGCTGTGCTCTGTACTCCTAGGTAGGGGATGGACTTTTCGCTGAGCTGGATCGGGCAGAGGACTCTGAAAGAATCCTCATCTTCCTGCTCCAGTCTCACCCCCAGGGCCGATGATTTCGCGAAGTTTAGCGCGAATCCAGAAACTTTACCAAAGCGATGAATTTCTGCCAGGGAGGACCTCAGCGATTGGGTGGTGTCCGATATGGTTAATAACACATCATCCGCATATAGTGCTATTTTATTTTGAGTGGGGCATACTTGGAGGCCTTTGATTCTGGGGTTCAGTCGGATCCTTTGGGCCAGTGGCTCCATAACCAGGGCGAAGAGCAGGGGAGACAAGGGGCATCCTTGTCTGGTGCCGCACGATAAGGGGATCGGGTTAGATAGGAAGCTGTTAACGCGAAGCAAGGTCTTCGGTGATTGGTAGTTTGCTAAGACGAGTTTCTGAAATGTGGGTCCAAAGTGAAAGGACTCTAGGGTGAATCGGAGGAATGACCAATCTACTTTGTCAAAGGCTTTAGTCGCATCTAAAGCTAGCACAGCCAATTTACGTGCATCTCGTTGAGTGACTTCGACCAGGTTTAGGACCCTGCGGACGTTGTCGGCAGTGGATATATTCAGTACGAATCCTGTCTGGTCTGGGTCGATGATGTCCGGGAGCACCCTCGCTAATCGGTTGGCCAAGACCTTTGAGTAAATGTTAGCGTCCAGGTTTAGTAGAGAGATAGGTCTATACGCTGTGATGTCTCTGGGGTCTTTTCCCGGTTTCAGGGTGAGAACCATGATCGATTCCTGCATGGATGAGGTGATGGACCCCAAGGTAGCGAAAGAGTTAAAGAGCGATGTGAGGGGGGTCACCAGCTGCGAGCGAAAGACTTTGTAAAAGCGGGCCGAGAATCCGTCTGGACCCGGGGCCCTTGGTTTGAGACTTTTGATGACTTTGTCGACCTCTTCGCTCGTGATCGGGGTCTCCAGCTCGTCTCGCACCGTAGGGGCGATCCGGGGAAGCGCTGCGTCTCGGAGGTACCAGAGCTGCTCTTCGGGTGATCTCGGGGAGGCTGTCATCATGTCTGTGAGGTGAGTGACTGCGATGTGTTGCTTGTCTCCCTCTGCGAACTGGACTCTGCCCTGGGAATCGCGGAGGCCTAGGATAGAATTTCTCTTTCTAGTCTTCGCCAGTTTTTCCACCAGAAATTTGTTGGCCTTGTTCCCTTTAGCGTAGTAGCTCTGCTTAGTTCTGGCAAGAATCTGAGCCGTGTCCTCAGCGTAATGTGCTTCTAGCTTCTTTCGAGCTATCTGCAGGGCTCGATGGGTTCTGGGCGTCCAGTTTTTTGCTTTACATATAGCTTCTGCTCTCTCTGCGTCCTCCTGTAAGATCTGGCGAGTATGGTGCTTCTTTTTGTGATAGGCCGCTCCTTGGGAGATTAGGACCCCTCTCACAACTGCTTTCATTGCGTCCCACGTGTTGGCCGGTGAAGTGTCCTCGCTCTTATTTTCTTTGAAGTAGTCTTTGATGGCCTTCGCTACCACATCCCTTAATGACATGTCATTCAAGATCGGGTCGTATAGGGACCACTTGCGTTTTGGGAGCGGATCAGGGTCATGGGCTCTCAATGTTAGCATGACCGGGGATGATCCGATAAGATTCTGGGACCTATGGTCACCTCATCGGTGTAAGCCAGGACTTGGAGGGAAGACAGTAGCAGGTCGATGCGAGAGTAAATTCTGTGTACATAAGAATAGAATGACTAGTCGTGGGTGTAAGACTCCATGTGTCGACCACATCCAAGGTGCGGAAAAGTTTAAGCAGAGCTGTTGCCACACGGAAGTCTTTACGAGCAGGGGGGTGAGATTTATCTTTGATTGGGTCAGGGGCTCCGTTGAAGTCTCCCCTATTATCGTTTGACCCTCCACGAATGGTCGGAGGGCATCTTCCAGAGCTGAGTAAAACTCTTCCTGTTTATCATTCGGGCGTAGATCGAGATAAGGGAGTATAGCTAGCCGTAGATCCGGCATTTAATTGCTACAAAGCGGCCATCTGGGCAAAGCAAAGTGTCTAAAATTTGTGGTCTAAGTGTCTTAGCGATAAGTAAAGCTGCTCCACCTTTTTTGGTGCCGTTCGATGCCAGGAATTGTAAAGGGAATTGTCTGTCGCGGAGCCTAGTGAAATCTGCTGGAATCAGGTGAGTTTCTTGAAGGAATATGACTGAGGCCTCTTCATTCTGTAGACGCCGTAGCATAGATTTCCTCTTCTGCGGCCCGTTTAAGCCTCTGACGTTGAGGGTTAGGAACTTCACTTTCAGGTGTGGTTGAGGGTAATTGTGGGCTTTCCTCGACGGCTGGGGTGGGCACTGTGGGGGGAGTCATGAGTTTCAGGCATCATCCAAGAGCTTGGTGACAATGCGGTTCTCTGGTGGTCTTGTTTTATAACCTCTCCAACGGGAGGGCAAACTGAAACGGGAGGGTGAACATGGATGTGTGTGGGTGGCCGGGGTTTTCTGTGCGGCCTTCTCCACGGCCAACAGGGCCAAAACTGTTTTCCCCGCCAACAGGGCCGGGGTAGAACCATTGGACTTGGTTCGCCTCCAAGGGTGAGTTGGTGACATACTCCTCGGAGTGGGGTGTGGGCCGCTCGGGGCCCGCGGCATAGTTATGTTCCGCTTTAGTTTCGGGATCGGCTAGATCACGATAGAGGGATATGACTGGATCATCGTATCTTCCGAACGTCTCTGTGCTTTAGACCAGGATTGTTGTTGCTGTCTTTGGGGTGATTGGTCCGGTTCTTCTGGCGGGAGATGAGGACTGGAGGAGAGCAAGGCCTCCGGGGAGTTTGGATGCAAGATGGATTTCACGTCCTCAAGATGGCTGGTCTTGCGCAGGGTTCCCTGGTATGTGAATTGGAGAGTGGAAGGGAACAGCCATCGGTAGCGGATCTGCTGGCTTTGGAGGAACAGGGTCAAGGGCTTGAGGGCTCTTCTTTTCTGAAGGGTCATCAGGGAGAGATCCTGGAATATCTGAAGTGGGGTACCCATGAATGAGAGCTCGTCCTTGGTGCGGCTTATCGCCGAGATGGCCTCTTTGGTGGCGTAGAAATGGACTCTAGTGATTACATCCGGGGGGCCATCTGAGTCTACTCCTCGCCTCGGGCGCAATCTGTGGGTTTGGTCCAGGACGAGTTGAGCTTTATCCGTGAGCGGGAGAAGGGCCTGGAAAAAATTGCTTATATATTCTGGTAGTTCTTTGTCTTGGACAGACGACGGGACCCCTCGGATGCGCAGGTTATTCCGTCGTGCCCTATTCTCCAGGTCCTCCTGCTTAAATTCGAGCACTTCGCTTCTAGTCTGGAGCGCTTGAATCTCGCGTCGCATTTCTATTAGCGTTGCGTCATGGCTCTGGGTTAAGTTCTCGACTTCTCCTAGCCTCTGTTCGGCTTCTGTGAGTCGTTGGTCTGTCTGTTCTAGACGTGTGGTGAGCTCGGTCATGCAGGACCTAAACTCAGCTTTGACGTCCTGCATGAAGGCCACAATGTCATCTTTGGTGGCGAGCTTAGCTTGTTCTTCCGGGGCCTTCTGTGGGGTGGGCCTAGGGGGAAGGTCTGGCTTCTTTGCCTTATCCGGCGCTAGGAGCATGGTGGAAATGTCCGAGGACTTGGGTGTTTTAGCGGGCTTCGACATCTTGCCAGTACAATGACCCTGGGGTTCCTTTTCTGGATGGGGTCGCAAAGGGTAGGTGACTGCCCGCCGGGGAGCTGCTCTTTCAGGCTCTACACCGGGCTGAGATCCGGGATATCAGGGTGACGGTGGGCAGGGGCACCCCAGGAATTCGCTAGGTGGCTGGGCCAGCGGAGGATCGAGGTTCAGGCTTCTATGGCCGCGTGTCCGGGTTCCTCTGTCGTAGCTGGAATGGTGTTGGGGGAGGGGAAGCCGGAGTTCAGCTACTTATCAGGGACTCAGGTGATCCACCCCGGTTGGGCCAAGTTTAGAGCAAGGCCTCAGGGCCCTCGATTAGTGAGTGCCTCGGTGGGCCGAGTGCTTCACTCACTCCGCAGGGCCGATGCTTATGGGGGATGGGCTCACCTCTCTTTTGTCGCCGCTCTCGGATGTCGCAGTTCCTCCAGTCCTCGGTTCGGATCTGGCTCCGACGCTGCTCGCTGGTCAGCCACGGAGAGGGGAGCCCTTCGTTTTCACGGCTCCGTCCGCGTCAGTACCCTGGAAATCTTCGCCAGTGACGGGGCGAGGAATCTCTCCTCACGGCTCCACCTCCTCAGCAGGTCCCGTCCCCCATCTTGAAAACGTCGCTGCCGGACTGCGAGCGCGGGGGAGTTCGATCCATTTCAGTGCTTAATCGGGGAATAATGGAGCCTTACTGCACATCGGCGAGTGCCCCAGCATATCAGCTTGCCATAGCTCCATCGGTCGATTCGATCCCAGAATGTCTAGTTTTAATAATTTCTTTGAGCAACACCCAGATCAACACCTCAACCTCCAGCCTCCCCCACCCCCACTCAAGGCGAAGCAGCTAGTAAACAGCCGGACACCGGAAGAGCCCACCTGGCACAACACTGACTAATATCTTGTCATATCAAGACGTAGGTCAGGACACATTATTTTGACACGCAGGGCTCACAATGACCCTTGCTCATTTACAGACCCAGAAGACCAAGGGGACACAGGGGAGATAGACCAATACTATGATGATGACGTATACATCATCCAATCCCCAGATCAACTGTTGACTGATTCCCCGGTGGACAACCACCTGCAGTACAATGACCTGCTCTTAAAGGCTGCAGAACACTTTAAGATAGATACCCAGGAGGCTCAAGTTGATAAAGACTTCGAGAGGATATCCTTGGGGATAAGAATTCTGCAGCAGAGTTCATCCCTCTGCTCCAGGTTGTCCAGAGGCATATTCAACCATCACTACTTAAACCCAATCGGACAAGGGTGATCAACCCATGCATCGAAAAGATTTTCGGATCAGCCCCATCGGACCCTTTATACATTAGGGGGCATCTGAAGCCTGACTCTCTAGTAGTCAACACCTCAGGAAAGAGGGCAGGAACTCCCCTACCCTTTGCCGAAGCCCCTCCTGACAACGAGAGTAAGAAAATCTACACCCAGGGCAGGAAAGTAGCTTCTTCGGCTGACTATCAAATAAGAATAGCTAACAACACTACACCGTTATCCAGCTATAATTGCCACAAGTGGGACGAGGCCGCACAACAAATAGACTTGGTTCTAGAGCCCCTAAAGAGACAGCTATTACACACTATCGCTGAGGGGAGACAAGTAGCAAGCTGCATTCCTAAGAATAACTTATAAGCAGCAGACAATGCGGGCGGATTGTGCGGAGGGTACATGCATCAAATGCCATGCATGGCTTTGTCAATCAGGTTTCAGATTGGAGACCCAGGCTACCCTTTTAAACAATCCCATCGAGCCCAACGCATTGCTTGGCAGAGCGGTCGAGGATGCACTAACAAGTGCAAAGGAGGAATACGACACCCTCAAATCCCTGGGACAACTCACTAACAAGTCCTTTGGGCAGAGAGGAGGTTCAAATACAAACCGGTTTAGAGGACAGAACTGTCAGCGGTCCTCCAATTACAACCAGGGGTTGCAAAGTTCATCCTGGGGCTCTTCACAAGGCCAGTCGTCCCAACATTATTTTCAAAGAGGCCAAAGAAGGTCCAGAAGTAGGGGCAGATCCTCCTCCTCAAGAGGGGCTCCACCCCTCCTAAGCAATGACCAACCACTACAGGTTCCCTCCCATGCCTCTCCAGTAGGAGGTTGTATTTCACACTTTACCCAAGCATGGGAGGGGATCACGTCAGACAAGTGGATACTTTCCACCGTGGCGGGGGGGGCTATTGCATAGAGCTGATACAAACACCAGCCAACCACCCGCCAAGACAAAGACAAACCACACAGGAAGAACAACGCTTCCTGTTAGAAGAAGTCAAAGCACTGCTACTAAAGGACACCATAGAAATTGTCTTGGCAAACCAGGTAAACAGGAGTATGTATTCAATGTACTTCCTTGTGCCAAAAAAGAGACCTAACGATACACCCTGTCCTAGACCTGCGCCCTGCAAACACCTATGTCAAGTCACAAAAACTCTGCATGACAACGCTACAGGAAGTAATCCTACTGCTAAAACAGGGGGACTACATGGCAACCTTGGACATGAAAGATGCATACTTTCATATTTAAATGTTCCCAGCACACAGAAAATTCCTGCACTTCAAGATGGCGAACCAACACTACCAATTCAAGGTGCTACCATTCAGCATAGCTTCCGCTCCAAGGGTATTCACCAAGGTACTAGATGTAGTGGCAGCGCACCTACGCAGGGAATCAATACCAGTGTACCCTTATCTGGAAAACTGGCTGATAGGGGAATCCCCCCCAAATTTGCAAGCAGAATATCCAAAGAACAATCAATCTGCTGGTCCAATTGGGATTCTCGATCAACAAGAAAAAATCAAGTCTTGTTCCAAGCAAAACAAAACAGTTCTTAGGAGCTGTCATAAAAACAGAAGAGGTTCTAGTCTTTCCGTCAAGCGAAACACTGCAAAACATACTGCTGCAAATACCTCAGTATCAAGCCATTACGAAATAACCGTACGCAAAGCACTGCGTTTGCTTGGGATGATGGCTTTGTGCGTTAACCTGGTTCGACACGCACGGCGGCGCATTCGCCCAATGCAAGAGTGGTTACCGAAACAGTGGTCTCAGGCAGGTGGTCAGTGGGACGATCTAGTGGTTGTTTCACTAACCCTAGTTCAAGCGCTACGCTGGTGGACAAAGGAAAAGCTGTTAAAGGGAAAACCTTTTCACAATCCAACAGCGCAAGCGATTGTCACAACAGACACATCTCTCACCGGGTAGGGACCCATACCACAGCCCAGAATCACATAAACCTCTTTGAGCAACTAGCAGTGTTCAAAGCCCTACAAGCTTTTGAAGTGCATCTGTCTGGTCAAACAGTACAAATCCTCACAGACAGCACCACTGCCATGTTTTACATAAACAAGCAGGGAGGCACATACTCTCCAATTCTCTCCAGGCTAGCACAGAAAATTTGGAAGTGGGCACTCAAGCGGAATATGTTCCTAGTGTCGCAACATGTTCCAGGGGAACTCACTTCTCTGGCAGACTCATTAGGCAGATCCTCTACCCGAAGACAATAATTTTTCCCTCTAGGGCTATCCTCCCTTAGACTTGTTTGCCACAAGCCTGAACACACAATGCCCAGACTTCGCATCCAGGTTTCCCCAACCCCGGTCCAAGGGGAACGCCCTGTGGATGAGCTGGTCAGGGAAATTTGCCTATGCTTTCCCCCCAACACCGCTACTGAGCAGAATAGTGAACAAACTGCACCAGAAGCCTATGACGCTAATCCTGGTTGCTCCCATGTGGGCGAGACAAACTTGGTTTCCACATCTGCGCAAACTGGCGATGTGCCATCCAATCAAACTCCTGTGCCCCTTCAAAATGCTCATCCAGCTCAGGGGGGCAATGTTACACCCACATCCTCAATCCATGAGCTTGGCTCCTGAAGTCATAGAGATTGGTCATTTAAAACTACCTCAAAGGTGTATGGAAATCCTTTTCTGGTGGCTATCACCTCCATAAGAAGAGTCAGTGAACTACAAGCTTTGTCAGTGCAATACCCTTTCTTTGTTGTCCACAAAGACAAATTGGTACTAAGAGCACACCCTAGGTTTTCACCTAAGTTCATATATAAATTCCATGTCAACCAGTCCATTTAACTACTCGCTTTCTTTCAAAATCCTTCAAACTCAGCTGAGAAAAACCGCCATACACTAGATGTAAGGAGGCCGGTTCTTTACTATGTAAACAGGACAATACCGCTACGAAAAACACACCAACTGTTTGTCTCCATAGCACCTGGCAGGGGAAGGTGATCATGTTTCAAAGAACGCCAGATAGTGAAATGCATACAGCTCTGCTACTGTCTATCAAAGAAAACTCTGCCTTTCTCACCAAGTGGTCACTCTAATCTCACTCACTGTAATCATATTTCTGATGCTTGTATTTGCTTCGATTCACATGCGCCCACCCTTCCTCCCCTGTGGAGTAGGTGCATAGATGTTTTCTGGCTTTTCTACTCTTATCTGCTTTATTACATCTGTACTCACGCTACACTTCATGCTACCTCATGTCAGAAAAAAAACAATCTGAGGGACTTCGATGCATGAAGGACCATGGGTACAATGGGCGTCACACTAGGGATATTATTACTGGTACACCCTGTCGACGTCCCTTTTCGAGTTTCGAAAACAAAAGATTTAATGCTCTGCGGCTACCATTAGATATCAGCCTATGCATAGCATGTGAATCTAAGCAGATGCACGCATCAGAAATATGATTACGGTGAGTAATGTATCCCATATATATTTATTGAAAAACTGTTAAAGGGATGTATGGTTAAGTTGCACTAACAACCTATGAAATTTAGAAAAAAAAGCTTTGTTAAAGGGAGGTTATGGTTACAAGTAAAACCGGAAAACCCCAGAATTGTGCCAGTTATGGTAAGCTAACAAACCATAACTCGTGCCACCACTGTGCACTGCTAAGACTTACACGCAGGACATCAACTATGACATCACAATTGGCTACCACTAGACTCCAATTAGTGCCACTTAACCATAATGTCCCTTTTAACAAAGTTTTTTCAATAAATTTCATAGGTTTGTACCAGTGCACTCTAATGTGCTACAACTTCCTAATATCATACTTACCCTCAATATTTCAGCATTTTCAGCCAATCTAGAAGCTTTCAAGCAAAAACTGTGCCATTCCCACCTCCTAGCAAACTTTTTAACACTTATATGAATTTTCTGCATTTTTTTAGCACTGTTTCCTGTTCGCGGACATCTGGCATCATCACAGTCTTACGGACAGTAAGTGCTTCGCGAACAGTTTGAAACTCAATTTTCAGCTGATTTAGGAAGTTTCAAGTTGAAAACGTACCCTTGCACAGCTCCTACACCTATTCTTATTGATTTTCCATCTGCAATCCAGGAGAGAGCACATGCTTGGAACAATATTAGCACAACTGCTATTTAACTTAAAAAATGGCATCAGCCATGGCCATCCCTCGTCCTCAAGAGCCATCACCACCACCACCTGCAGGGCTTCCACAACGGAAAAAGCGCAATGATGCTGAAAACAATCAAGAGGACCAGGAAATGAGATAGAGGAAATGTCTACTTCCAGCACCCAGACAGAATCATGGGTGTGGCGCTTCTCATTTCCCTCCCCCACATTAATTCCTGGCCTCTACTGCAAAAAAATATACAAAATCAAAAAACACCCCAAAAAAGGTTCCTTTAGGAACCACCTTTCACAGTAAATAGAAATAAAAAAAATAATCTTATAGACTCCACCTACTTTACATTTCTCAGTAAAGAAGTTAGGCGCAATAAGATTCTTCAACATTTCTATTAGCATTTTATATTATGCTAACGGAAAGAATTGACAATTGTATACTAGAGAAACACATAAAAGGACAGACACAATTTTCTGTCCCAAATACTTTTCTCTAGGATACAATAAGGACCATACTCTATGCACCTTTATAACTATCCGCGGTCTCCACAGTCCCCTTTCCAGGCCATGCATCAGTAAAAGACCCGGATGGCACGTGCACACTATCGCACAGGACAGACCTTCTAACCTTTTTACCTTTATATTTGTAACACTCCCTCATTGCCTGCTTTCAATCCCTTCCAAAAACTCTACATATAACCCTATCAACATATTAAACTTCCACACACACCAACTGCCACTTAGCAATCTTCTACAAATCTTTTGCATCTTTATTGCCCTTACTTATACAACAAAACCGTACACAGTGCTCTTGTAAATGCACAAATGAATTATGCAGTAAGAAAAGTGCATAAATAGGAAGGGCATTACGGCTGGGCAAGTGCTCATTGGAGCCCAGGAGGGAAGTGCCAGGGTGAGAAACCACTGGCTAACTGATAGGGTGGAGGAGTCCCAAGGGTGGGGTGCATTTTAACCATAACGTCCCTTGAACTAAGTTTTTTCTGCCAAATTAATAGGTTTTTATAAGTGAAAATGTTTCAATATGTTATATCACTGTATATAAGTTATTAATAATTCCTCTTTTGACATTTATGAAAGAACTATAAAACTCCTTTAACACATTATTTTTGCAACACATACTTACAAATAAGACCCATGAAAGATTGGCAAAACCATACTTTGAGCTCCTTGCTGGTGCTCCTCGTGAATGTTTGCTGCAATCCTGTCCAGCACTTCGGGTTGTAGCCACAAGCACAATATGTTTTTCAAATCAAACCTATCCCGATTTCGAAAACCTTTACCACATAACCGGTCCCTGGTGGCCATGCCAACTTTTAGCCCATTGCCGGTCCCTCGTGGTCATGGCCAGTAGCCACATTGTCCGGGTCATGGCCTTTTGTCATGACTCAGACAATCGGGCCACTACCCATGGCCACAGGCTATACCTCAGTTACCAAAGGTATTTGTAAAGGGCAAGCACCCACTGTGTCAGCTCTTTAAGGCATTCATATGTGCCACCAAATGCAGGCCTATGAGTTCTGTGAGAGACAGTGCTTTGTTAATCCAGCACTCCTTTGACATTTTTCAGCCGACTTCTGGTGCAACATAAACTGCCCTTGACTATGAACGTAATAGGTAATCTGTACCAGCCCCAGTGTTTGCAAGAGGGATAAAGTAATTTTAGGTCCGACCTCTTCAAGGAGTCTCTCCTCCTCAACACCTAGGCCATCACGTCGCCCATCGTGCACCTGACGCACTAGATGCCGCCTGCCCCTCTCCTTCCCACCACTCGGTATAGCTGTACCCCTCCTCTGTCCCCCTCTGTATCCTATGCCCCGCTGTATATCTGTTTGGTTGTTACCACTGAAAAGTGCTCCGTTATGCGTCTGTAATGTACACTTCTGTAAAGCACTCCGTTATGTATCTGTATTGGTGTGTACCTCTGTAAAGTGCTCCGTTGCTTCTCTAAGCTAGGTCTGCGCTCAATAAATATCATAATAATAATAATAATAATAATGATAATTGTATTGACAATGCAGTCTTAGGCTGAGACTTCTTGGGGGGCCCACAACTCCTCGCAATAAGCATTGGCCAGCGCAGTCGAGCATAAATGTAAAGGTTGAAGAGGTCTGATGTTGTTTCCACAACAGTAATTACTTTTGAAGTAATTTACCTCAAAGGTAATTACTTCAAAAATACATTGAAAAATACATGTATTTGTGGTTTAATGGCTAAAAAGGGGGTGCAGAGAGGGAAAGGGTAATAGTGCTGGTGAAGGTTGGGCATGGGGGGACCCCCCAAATAAAAAAGATATTGAAGTAAAAGCATGAGCCAGCATGGTACTGTTCTTGACGGCTTCAAAAAATAACTACGTTGACCAACCGTAACGAACATTAGTCGCTATTCTTTAAGGTGCTTATTTTCGATTTAAACACTCACAGAAAGGGTTCAATGACCAATAATGCTCAAAACCTTGGATGTCGTGTTGCATATTTCCTCTTTATATATATCAAACTGTCTTATATTTATGACAACAGCATTGGTTACAAACAAGCAAAAACAACTAGGTTCACAGCAACTACACATTTTAAGTGCCTTATCTGTAATTCAACAAAATGAACACAGATCAAGGCCTAAAGTAATAGACAAAACTGATCACACTCTAATTATAATCGTGCATCTCAATGGGTACAAATAAATCATATTTATTTATTTCCAATTATAGATTCCACCAGTAGACAATATACAAAATGTAAAACAACATTTTTGACACAACTGTCACTCACTTCATTTATACGAGTACATGCCACTCTACAAACTAACAATATGATTGACTCATTACAATGCAGCTAGTTATTTCTCAATGTGTCTATTTTGTCATAACATATAGTCATTGACACTTGTTTCAGCCAGAATATATGAACCCTCAATTGCGGCCCATTGCTGCTCCGGCTTTCTTCAGGACACGAGTGGGTAACGCAATCTGCCCCACTCCTTACATCATATTGTACTCATAAATGTCTACAAGAACACATGGCTAACATTAGAATATATGCTCTGTCTATACTTATTACTTCCCTATTGAATACATCAACAAACAATTTACACGTCACTAAATGCCACAACCAAAATGCATACCTATAAAATTGAGCTCTGGACTTTGGTTACTGTTGTTAATCAATTGCTGGTGACAAATCCACTTGAAAAACGGCCCACCTAACCATTTTCCGCGGATAACCTCTCAAGTAAATCTGGTCTTGAGTTGATCGGCATGAAGATCAAAGTCTTTCTTGTCTGAGCATCTCATCCGAATACGGAGGAATTGGCCATATGGAAGATTCATTTTCAACCCAGCCTGGTGAAAACTGGTGTAATGGAAAAGGCTGTTACGATCCATGGGCTTTCTGAATAAGGGAATCCGCTGTCCCAACTATACTTTTTTCACATACATTTTTTGTTAAATATTATGTTGCAGGAGAACATAGCATTACAACATTAATCACTTTATCGTTCCAAAGAGTTAAAGAAAAAGTAACCATAACCACTAAGAAATAACATTCCAACAACGTCCCCGCTTGCACCCCCTTGCCCCCCTTCACCTTCCTCCATTCGAAACAAAGCCAAAAGATGGGGATTGTGTCCCTAGGTATCCCCTCCAAATCTCTAACCTAACTGAGGACCTCATCCCAAAAGACCTGTATCCTAGGGCAAGCCAACAACATGTGCCAATAATCTGCCCTCCATTCACATCCCCTCCAACACTGTGGACTCACATCTGGAAACATCTTGACAGTCTGACTGGGTCATACTGCCATCTATGTAGGAACTTAATTGCGTACTGTCTGTACTGGCATGATAGAGATGTCTTTTGGGCACCACTGCAGAGTCTGGTCCAGAGGGGCTCATCAATTTCCACCCCCAAGTCCCTTTCCCATCGCTCTCTCAGGTTCTCCATATTCGCCCCCCCGCCCGCAATAGGGCCACATACATGGCAGAGATTAACCCTCGCATCGCAATGCTACTGTCCAATATCCTCTCAAAGGGGGTAGGTTCTCTGCCTGTTTTATCCCATACCCTTGCATCTGTGAGCACCCCTTTTAGTTGCAAGAACTGAAATACTGAGAGTCTGCCTATGCCCAGGGATTCTTCTAAATTTGCTATCAATATAAATGTATTACCTTGGAAAAGCTGCCCTATCCTCTCCAAGCCCGCTTCAAACCACTCCTGAAACCTTTCCGGGTTGGGTATATTGTCCCTAATACCTGGTACCCACAGATGACCCAGAGGCGAGGGCCACGTGGCGATCCCCTTCATATCTGCCCTTTGTCTCCAAATTTCCCATATGGTTCCGAGGATGGGGTGCTCACGTATTCTTCTCTGGAGCGTGTTCCTGGGTACCCACAACCATTCCCCAACCGTGGCCGGGTTCAGAAGGGAATTATCCCTCGCCACCCATTGAACTGTCTGGCAGTGTTAGTAGGGGACCAGGACCCTAAGCTGAGTTGCCTTATAATAAAGCCTCATATCTGGAAGGCCAACCCCTCCCCTCTCCGTTGGTAATACCAGAGTAGACCTGCGGATCCTAGCCTTTTTCCCCTGCCAGAGGAACTTGTATAGTGCCCCCTGTACCTCCCTAAAGAACCCTTCTGGTATGCATATTGGCAACATCTGGAAGAGGTATAAAACCCTCGGGAGGACCACCATTTTCATAGCATTCAGGCGACCCAACCAGGATACTGTTAACTTTTGCCATTTCGTTATTTCCATGTGTATTTTATCTGAAGTAGGAGGGGGAAGTTAGCTTTGTATAGGCTATCAAAGTCTCTCGTATGATTTATACCTAAATATTGCATCACAGTCACGCTGACCTTCAGCCCAAGTGTGGTGAACCTTTCAGCGTCCCTGTCCCTACCCCTATCAAGGCGGAATAATAGACTTTTCTCTGTTAATCTTCAGCCCGGCCAGAGCACCATAGTGCTCGATCATCCGGAGGACCGCTGGGATGGAAGTAATGGGTTCAATCAGGTGTAACATCATGTCATCAGCATAGACGGCAAACTTGTATTCCACTCCTCCCATTTTGATGCCCCGCATCCCTGGGTCATCCCTAATCTGTTGGGCGAGAGGTTCTATTGACAGAGCGTACAGCATTGGAGAGAGGGGGCACCCCTGTCTGGTCCCCCTTACGAGCGAGAACCACCTGGACATCCCCCCATTCACCATCACCAATGCCATAGGGGATGTATACAGTGCTAGAATACCACGCAGTAACCTTTCCCCTACCCCAAATTTAACTAAGACGGCCCTGAGAAAACTCCATTCCACCTGATCAAAGGCCTTCTCCGCATCTTTTGAAAGAAGGGACGGGTTCCCACCCATGTCCCGTGATGCATGCACAAGATGTAAGGCCTCATTATGACCCTGGCGGTCCCGTAATGAAAGGTGCCAGTACGGGACCGGCACCGTTCATTACAGGATGCCTGATTACGAGGTCCCTTAGCGGGACCCGGAACAGACGTCTGGTAAAACCAGACGTCCTTTCCGGGTCCCGCGAGGGGACCAAGAAGCTAATAACCGGCCCGTTATTAGCTCCATCCCCATTCCCATTGAGCCCTATGGGTACTGAAATGGGAATGAGGAATGGTTCTGTGCATGAGGAATTACCGGGTCCTCCACTGTTGGAATGACCTGGTAATTCTTCATTCACAGACCCTGGTATTGGAGCCAGGTATGGAGGCAGCCATGCCGCTAATAGCACCATGGCTACCTCCATACTCGTAATGAGGCCCGTAGTGTCTTCTGCATCGTATCCTTTCCCTGATGTCCCATGATGAGCCCCACCTGGTCCTAATTAATCAAGTTCGGCATATATCCTTCAAGTCGCGTGGCAATAACTCTAGTGTACAACTTAGCATCCGTATTGAGGAGAGAGGTCGGTCTATATGCTCCACTTTTTCGTGGATCTATGCCCTCCTTGGGAATCACTGTAATCACGGCGCGGAAGAAGGATTCCCGCGCTCTGCCCGAGTCTAGGATATGATTAAACAGCTTTGTCAGGAAAGGGAGCAGGGCAGAGAGAAACGTTTTATAAAACCCAGAGGTGAAGCCATCCTCCGCCGGTGCTTTCCCCATTGGTAATGGGGGCATCCAACACCGAGGATTCAGTCTCAGAGAATGTGGGCAGGTTAATAGCGTCCAGATATGTGCTCACCTCCTGTGCCTCGGGGGAACTTCTGATGCATACAACTTCTCATAGAAGGCTGCAAACGCCTCCGGGACACCCTCACCTGTCGAGCCGCTACTCCGGCCTGTCCCCCTATTTCCGTAACCCATCTTTCCGCTCTATGACCCCTCAGCCACGCTGCCAGCAATGAGTCTGCTTTATCCCCTTTCTCATAACATTTTTGTTTCAGGAAGAGCAGGCTGTGGATGACTTTCCCTTCTTCCAAGAGTCTCCCTCCACCTTCGAACCACCCTCCTCCACCCTCCAGCGCTCGGCTCCACCCTGTTGGCTTCAATGGGCTGAAAACCGAGCCACCTCTGGGACCCCATCCAACGGAGGCCCCTGCTTACTACAGCACATAGTCTTGAGCCCCTTTATTGTCACCAAATACACACCCATGTCTCCCTTAAACTTTCCTCCATACTCTCCTCACCCTCCACCCCACATAACAAGCCAATCCACAAAATGAAGTCCCAAAAACCCCCCTAAGCACTCATCTCCCTCACCCTCAGGCAGGCGCAAGAAAAAGGTCCCCCCGGGCCACCAGGACCAGGCCCAGGGGGGTATTCCTCCCCGAAGGGGCCATCGACTCTCAACAGTTCATCATCATCCATTGTCCCAACCCCTTTCACCGGGGGAGAGTTCAGTTTCCTAATCTTCTGCGAGCCCTTGATCCGTCTCCTCCTTTCTCCTGGCATTTTCCACGACCCTTGTCCGGGTTCCTTTCCCTTAAGCTGTGGTGGGTCTCTCCTTCTCCCATCAGGTCACTCATTGCTCTCTTTATCTCTGACTCCGATACAAGTTTATGTTTACATCCATCCACTTCGAACGATATGGAGAATGGGACCCCCACCTGTATCTGAGTCCCTTCTCAGTCAGCCACTTAGTGATGGGGGCGCAGAGCCTTCTCTTAGAGAGGGCAAGGTACGATAGGTCTTGGAACACGGACACCCTCGCCGTACCATACAACACTGGGCCTTTCTTTCTGGCCCATTCCAGGATTTGGAGCCTATCACTGTAGTTATGGAAGAGAACCAGCACTGATCTGGGGCCGTTAGCCGCCACCCCCGGCCCTGTGTATCCTCTGAATCTTGACCTCGTTGATGGCGTTATTTTCAAAGATAAGTTTGGTGATGGCGAAGAGGGCACTACGTAGGACTTTCTCAGTCTCCCTCTCTTTCTCTGGGATACCGAAAAACCAGAGGTTGTTGTGCCTCTCACAATTTTCCGAATCGTCCACCTCCAGGATGATTTCTTACTCCCTTCTTTCAACCTCCATAAGCCACACATCAATCTGGGTCTCCAGCATGCCCATGAAGGACTGGTTGATCTCTGCCTCCACCAATCTTTCTTCCATCTTGTCTATTCTGTTGGTTATCTTGTCTACTCTACCCCCAATGTCCACCCTCATGCTTCTCACTTCTTCAAGGAGGGCCGAAATGTCCCTTTTGGAGGCACCCGCGTCTTCTCCCATCTTTAGTCCCTGGTCCCTCTCTGGTGTTCTACTAACTGCGGTACGTGGGGTGTATGCAAAGGGGGCCAATTTCTTCCTTACGTCCATGTGGCAACACACCACTCCTTGTGCTTGCTGTCGGTTCCCCGAAGAAGGATCATCTGCTCTCAGGTCAGCCTCGACGCTCTCTCCGGGCCCTGAATGCGAGACAACCCAGCCTCCTCCCTCGAGACCGATTTGTCTCCACGTGTTCTGGTCAATGCTGCAACATTGTCTCCCTTGGAGCTTCCCCTTGTATCAAGAGCCTAGCATGTGTGATGCACTGCCTCTGCCTCCTCTGGTCGGCAGCGTCAGATTGTCGGGTGCACCATGTGTTTGATACTCTGGAGGAGGGCACCCTCCCCGGCACTGGGGGTTCACCCCTCACTGGGGGCACCGTTCTCCTCTGTTCACTCGCACCTTCCAGGGGCAAATGCAATCCCTTATTTGCCTATTTCTCCAGCGGCCCGGGACTGACTGCACTGTTGCACTCTTATGTTGATCAGTGTTGCAAGGCCCACTCCCCAGTACCGGGGGCCCACACCACTGAGGCACAGTGTTCGGCCCTTGGTCCTTTCAGCTATCGTGCCTCTTTCTTGGTGTAAGCCGTCTGAGTATCCCTGTCACTTCTGACACTTAAGTCCTCCCCAGGCAGGTTCACGTTCTACTATGTCAACGCCTCAGGTGCAGGTTGTTGGGATCTCCCTTGGCCCAGGAGGGGAGCACATGCCCTGATGTCGGGAGCCCACCCAAAAGGCTGATGCCGGTTCTGGCCAGCGCCTCTTCGCTTGGCCCGGTCTTTTCCCTGGACTCGTGTCTGCAGTTTCCACCCCTATGTCGGGCACACGCCCCAGTGTCGGGGGCCCACACCACAGGGGCACAATCTTGGACAGGGGGCAACCTGGTCACTCCCCTGCAAACCAGATATTATCTCCTTGGGGCCCTGTGGGAGCCAGAACGTTACCTCTGCTTTGGTCCTTCACGGACCCAGGGGATCTATTGCAGCCCTTGCAAGCAGCCCCCTGCACTACCCTAAGCACAATCTGAGCCACCAGTGAGTTATGGACGCCTTCTCTGCTAGTGTGGTTCTCTAATGGGGAGCATTCTTCCCTCTGCTCGTGTATTTCAATGCAAATTCATGATGGCTGGGTGCCTCTTCAGTCCAAAACCCAGGAGGATGGCACACGCCCCGAGGCCAGGGGTCCCCCCTCCTCAGGTGTACAGTTCTCCTCTGAGGGTCCACCTCAGGCCTGTGCCAAAGCCTACAGCACAATACGAGTTGTTATAGGGCTCCTCCCGCTTGGATCATTTGTGGAGGGCAATGTGTGCTGCAATAAACCTTGTGAATGGTCTGTCGAGGGTGCCTCCACCTCCGCCCTGCCCCTGCTGGGGGCCCGAGGCCGTCAGGGGGGCTGTGGAGGGGCCGCCGCCCCCCATGCTGCCAAATTGCCACACATGCGCTGTGTAATAATGGGGGATCAGTGGGGGATTGATGTTGTCCATCAGCGGGTCTCTCCTTGTTTGTTTTTCCCCCTCACCCTGCAGCGCGATATTGCCAGTCACCTCACCGTTGTCCTGTGATGTGCGGGCTCCCTGTCCTCCAGGTCACGCTCCGCCTCTACTTTCCAACCCTACTGCGGCCAAAGCGTAGGCAGTGCCCCAGGGCCTCTTCCTCTCGTGGCTCCCCACTTCATGGACCGACCATGGAAGCGCAACGCCGGAGCCCTGCCCTCCTCCTCAACAGCCTGGTCCGCTTTCCCTGGCTCAGTGCAGGACTGCGCGCCTTATGGTGAAAGTGGGGGCAGTGTATATCATTTGGGGGGGATTACAGAGATGTCCCTCAAAGCCCCAGTGTCCTACCGTGTTCCGCTTTAATGCTCTCAAACATGCATACGTGCGACTTTGTATGCGTGTTGTTTTCAGTGCACACCACGGGCAAGGGACTGCAAACGCCACAGAGCCTCTCCAGCCGGAGGGGCTGTGTCGCACTACCCGACTCCTGAATGGGTGCGGCTCACCTCCAATTCAGGCTGGGGGGGTGATTTTATCTCCTCGTCACCGACGCTTGAGCTGGCCCTCCGCTCAGAGTTGAACTCTGCGTACTGCACTAGTGGCGCAGCACGTCCGCTCTTATGCACAATGCAGTCTGCCAGCCCGGTCCGTGTGTTCCCTCGCAGTATTTGAGGTGGCGGGATCAATCCGGCATGGCGTGGATGTGTCACTGGTGTCTCGGGCCTCCACTGGACACCCTCTTTGTCCCTCGGAGCGCCTCAGGATCTCAACAGGCGACCGGGCCGCCTCGCACGCAGGTCTTCCGAGGACGGGCAATCATGTTTGGTTTCCACGTCATGTTCCAACGGCCCGTTTCTCACGAAACTGGGCTGATTTTCTCAGCTTTTGGGGCAGCGGGTGCTGGAGCACTCCACACACCTTGCTGTCCCATCTCCATTGGTGGGCCGGGGGGTTATAAGTGGGTGCTCAAACCACTGTTACGGACCTTGGGACAGGAGGTTTACGCAGAGGCTCTCTCCATTCCTGCGCCCCTGGTGGCCTTTAAAGATTTTGAAGTCCAAAAAGTTCACATTACTGTGACTCCATTGTATAGTGAACTTGATGTTAAGATCACACATGTTGAGCCATCTATGGAATTCAATAAGTTGTTCTGACGATCCTCTCCATATCAGAAATACATCATCTATATATTTTCTCCACACCACAATCTTGGTTGAGGAAAGAATTAGTGAGCGATGACACAAAGACCTGTTCAAAATTGGCCATGTATAGATTTACCACGTCTGGAGCAAACATGGCCCTCATGCTGATCCCTTTTTGTTGTTTGCAAAGTTGTTTTTTAAACAAGATTTTTTTCCCATCATAGCCAACCTTGCACATTCCAAAATAAACCTGGTTAAAGGAATAAGTGGAGCATCTCGTTTGTCTGACATAATCTTCTTTGAGGAATAGAAGTATATAGAGCTTCCACATCCATAGTGACCAAAATGTCCGAAGGCTGGCTTAAGAGAATGTTCTGTGTATACTGACAGGGGTTCTAATAACGAGTCAGCAGCTCAAACGATGGCCTACCTGGACGATTGCTACTGTTCTTATGGATTTTTGCAATGGTGTAAAAAGTTGCTATGTTAGGATGAGTATTTTTTGCTATTTTTGGGAGTGTATTAGATAGATATGGAGTCCCCCTTTCGTGCCCTCTCTGTCGTTCCCAACTTTCTCGCCACCACTCCGGGCGGTAGGGTTCACTGTACATAGGGTGATGTTGATCCCCTTGTCACGTTTGCCCACACCGGTGTTTGGACAGCCACACACCATTTTATTGGGAGAACAATTTGTATGTTTTTAACTTACTTCGTTTTAGGTACGGTCAGAGATGAGTGACTATAGCCCATGCATTATTTTTTTTGATTTCTAGGCCTTTGGACACACATACATCTGCCCTGACGAGCTGTAGCCGGGCTACTGAAATACTTTGAACATTTCACGTGATCAGTGAACAAGTTCGAACTGATCATTAGATGAGGCCCTAATAAGTCGAAACACCTGTCGGCAGTCCAAGATATATAGTTTTTGTTTAAGACTCTTTGTGTGTTGGTCTCATTATACAGGCAGCCTAAAACATACACTCTCTGTGCAAGACATTTTTCTTGTGTTGCTTTCATCACACTATAGTTTTTTCTTCTTTTGTCCAAGATGTCAGTTGTTGCCTACATGTTTTCCTGTCAAGATTAGTAATGAATGAATGCACGATTGACTGAATTACAGATAAGGCACTTAAAATGTGTATTTACTGTGAATCTAGTTGTTTTTACTGTTCTGTAACCATTGCTGTTGTCATAAATATAAGACGCTTTGATATAAAGAGGAAATTTGCAACAAAACATCCAAGGTTTGGTGCATTGCACCCTTTCTGTGAGAGTTTAAATCGAGTAATAGCACTTTAAAGAATAGCGACTGATGTTCGTTTTGGTTGGTCAATGTAGTGATTTTTTGTGAAGCTTGACTAGACCCAAGAAAACCGGGAAGGGTGACCCGCATTATTTTTTTGACTGGTTCTTGACGGGGCACGTGAGTATGTGTACCCTGTGTGGTGCCTTTAAAAGCCCCAGGAAAATATAGGATTGCAGGCTTTGACAGGGGGCACTGCACAGTACACCAACTGTGTAGGAACATTACGTCTTCTTTTGTGATACTGGTCAGCTTTTAGTGGGAAAATAATAGGGCTAGATTGGGTTTTGTGCTTCTTTTTGTAAATAGTTATATAGCTTGTAATCGGGCCTGAGGTGTTGTATGCTTCATCTGTTTTACAAGAGTTGAAAATGGTCCAGGAGTAAATGTAAGAGGAAGCCAAATGTACTTTTAGTATCTCCGAAACTCCAAGCTGATGCGGCCCTCTTCCAATACCAATGGCTACCTACCTTGAGTGCTAGACTGTGCAAGGTGCCTGCCATGCAGAAGATGGACTCACTGTACATCCACAGGGCCCAGGTTGTTTCAGGTACAGATTCTGCTCCTGCGTCAAAGTGATTGTGCCTTTATAGATGCAAGTAACGTTTTGTTTAAGACCTGTCCTGCAAATTCTACCAATAAGAGGACGCATCTTGTGTTTGTTTTAACCGTACTTGTGGTTAGGGTTCCAGTGCTCGCATTTGCTGGAGGGATTTCGCCACTGCCAGAAAGCAAGCCAACTCCTCTGGTAGTTTTCCTGTTCAGCAAGTATGTGTAAACATGCAGAAAGGTACTGCCCCTCATAAGCCTTTGCACGCTCATGTCAATTTGCTACTGATCGAAAAAATATTCTTTTATAGGGAAGGAATATGGAAATGCAGATGCAAGATGGCTGCATGCTGATCCGACCATCGTGTCCCTAGAAATGCTTACTGTTGTTGTAGATGGGCTATTAGCAGTAATACTTATCTATGCCATCATCAAGGATAAGCACTACAGGTAAGCTCCTCTCCCTACTTGTTCAATATAATGATACATATCAGTTCACTACTGTACAGTGGAAAAGTGCCAACTGGCGAGGCAAGGCGCGCTGAGTAGAAATATGTCAAGCCTGCAATTCTTTGAAAAAGCACTGTTGTATGAAACAGCAGTTGCTGCGCATGAACTGCCACCGAGCCTTACTTCTCGAGCTGCTAAAGATTGAATTCCTACTCTGGCGCCCAGCCAATGCTTATTCCTAACCCCTGTGAAATGATCTTAGTGGTCTATGTCTCACCCCAATGAGCATCAAATGCCTGTTTGGGCATTTGTCTGTTCGCCACTCTTTAACCAACCCCACTAATCCCTGAAAGTATAATTTTTTGTTTAACTTTTTTTATTTATTTAATATTGTTACAAACAGAATGAACATCGGCATACAATAAATATACTTGACATTTATCAATTCATACAGACACCAGGTCACAAAATTCCCACTGGCCATTGGCGATTGATAATTCATCTTTGGCAAGTTAGAATTGGTGTTCTCTGTGCACGTGGAGAACTGCCATTCATGCCTTGGGCAAGGGAAGTTAATGTCTGCTTAGTAGTTTGAAACTTGACATTCTTCAGCCTGCAGATATTAACGAGACTATAACTGCAGCAATACCTTATTTACAGGCGCTCTGTTGGAGGAACGCCTCTACACCCCATAAAGTCAGTGCACCCTTTTGCAAAGTTAATAAGTTGCTGCTAATGACAAGGGAGGACTGACTGAGAGCTCCATTCATTTCATTTTGCAAGTGGAAGGAGAGAGCAAACAGCCATATATGCTAAGACCTTGGTGGTATCACTGACTACGCGTTCACCACATACCTCTCCAGTGGGCTCCGGAAAAACTCGCTATTTGAAAGTGTTCCAGTAGAATTCCCCTCATGGTAAAAGCCCCATTCCCATTATTCACCATGTTCCCCGCATATATTCCCTATAACTCATTATATCCACTAGTGCAGGTAGTACGAGTGAAACACCACACCTTGCACACACATGTACTAGCCCTTTCTCTATCCCTGCAGCTCACACAGCAATACTGTTTGGTAGCGCATCAATTGTTAAGGCTTAAGGGCATACAACAGCACCAAATCTCAGTACGAGTGAAACACCACACCTTGCACACACATGTACTAGCCCTTTCTCTATCCCTGCAGCTCACACAGCAATACTGTTTGGTAGCGCATCACTTGTTAAGGCTTAAGGGCATACAACAGCACCAAATCTCAGTACGAGTGAAACACCACACCTTGCACACACATGTACTAGCCCTTTCTTTATCCCTGCAGCTCACACAGCAATACTGTTTGGTAGCGCATCACTTGTTAAGGCTTACGGGTATACAACAACACCAAATCCGAGTCTTAGCTCACCAGCGCCTCGCATTTCACCTTGTTGAAGAGCTGCCTTCCGAATGGAGCCTTTATGTTTTTCAGGACAGTGTAGGGGAGGAGTGGTCCAAAAGACCCCCCTTGCCTACATCTCCACCCCAGGTGAGGGCCATGGCTCATCAGGCGCCCCCTCCTTACCACCAGGGCCCAGGTGGTGGATGGCTCACCTGCTGAAGACATTGCCCGCACGTATTGAATTTCGCTAGGCCTTAGAAACCATTTTGTCTACTAAAGATGGTGTGAGATCAGCGCACTGTAGCGCGGCCCCCACCCTCGGAGAAGTTTCAGTTATCCCTGTCGCAGTAGCACCCTGGCAGATCCGCTGTGAGCCCGTTCCCACGAACAAGACGGACATGAGCTAGCATAAGATACTAACATTGTAACAGTTCACCTTCCGCAGCGTATCATCGCTCCCAGCATGACCCGGCCAGCAGGCCTGGGCGATGAAAAGAACGGTAAAATGGTCATCAGATGGCAGAAAGTCTCTACATATTAATACCAAGACCGCTTGCAAAGTATGCTTTTCTTCACAAAATCTCTTATATTACAAAAACCTGTAAAATGTATAAACATAGAAAACATGCTTCCATGATATAAGCAATGGCGAGCCCACACCACTGCAGTTGGGTACTAATAATAAAGGAGCGTTCCAGGGATCTATTTGTTACGTGTATCACTGGGAAACTTACACTCCATGGTCTTGCGCCATAACCGAATTAATGCTGCTAGAGTACACGAGAAGATGAATGTAACCATACAGAGGGCTCATGTGAAGGATGTGCGAGAATGCACTTGTCATGTGTGTATGTCTAAGCCCCTTATGTGCCACCACCGTCACGTACAGCGGCGGGTCATTTTCTATGTACTCCACCAACCTTACTACTACCTCACTTACTGCAAATGTATATGCATATAACTAAATACTGTAGTTGTTAAAACATAGTGTACGACTAAGGTGCTCAGACTGGATATAATCGAGACACATCCAGCAAAGTTGAAATGCATGTTTTAAAGTGATTTGAATAAGTATTATAGAGTGTTCAAATGTTTGTGATGTTTTTACCTAAAGTCGGCATCACACGAGGAAGATACCTTTTGGGAATATGTGCAAGGCCATTCCCCCTCCCACCCTGCGAAGACTGCCAAACAAGGGAGCCGAGGCCCGCGCCGCACTGCTCCACCTCCCCCAACCAGACTGGAGCCGCTTCAAAGATTTGTAGCCCCCTCTGCAGCACCCAAGGCCACGGCCCGCCACCTGCATTATTTACAGCACAGCAGTAAACCTCTGCCTGAACACACACACTTCTAAAGGCGCCCCCTCGTAAACCCCGCAACCCACCGGATCATCGTAGACTTATGGCCCTGTGCAATCAGGACACCCAATACTTTGACAACACACAGCGGCACATCCATAACAACTTCTAACAAGACAGAAAGACCTGTACCGCCCGTCCCAGGCCCTGAAGCTTAGCACCTCGACCTGTGGCCCCGGTCAACAGGACACTGGTAACCATGTCCTGACGTATTACCATCAGACCCCTCACAAGGTGCATTCCTCCTGTGTTGCATTAACCTGTAGAATAACCTATTGGAAGATTTACTAAAGGAGATAATATTGCAATGACTGAATGACTGCGGTGTGCATGGCCTAGGGCAAATAAGTCAGGAAAAGACATTCATCTCTGACACTGGCCGCGATGGCACAACAACACTGCCCGGATGAACTCAGCCAACCTGCCAGGCCCAGCCCAACCCACGAGGCTGACCAGTGACGCCTTCCAGCCAAAGCCAACCGCATCGCAGCAGCGCCTATAGTTAGTCATCGCCACCCAATCCCATGGAACTTGTGCCCCCTATAGTATGTAGGTTCTTATGACGTATTTTGTAAATATATACGCCTGTCTTTGCTATTGTCAGACAGAGCGCTCTCGGAGTTTGCAGAGTTCTTTGCATGCCCTATTCTGATTGATAAACTCCCACTTAAGCTCACCCGCACTCTGTCTTGGCTTTATTCCCGACTTGGGAGAGTCCTTCATTGTCTCTCATTGCGGGGAGGATCGTGCTGGTTGGGGACGCTTGCCTTCAGTGGTGACCCCGAAAGCGTGATTACTGTCATTATTTTTCCCGACCTAACATTACCGTCCCCTTTTGGCACGAGAATCTCCGGTCGAAAAGGGATACGCACGGTGAGCCGGCTCCGGGAGGCTGCCCGCCAACGGCGACCGGTACACTAAGAAGTGCGCACTCAATAGAGAGAGGGTACGGGATCCCGGTTGAAAAATCCCCTTTGAGTACTGCTCGCCGGAGCCGGGGCTGACTGTTGAGCGAACGGCAACACTGCCTGGACGGACCCAGTTTCGGAGACTATCGGTTCAAGACGGGCACGTGAGTATTGAGTGCGAGCAATCGTAAAGGGAGTGGGGGAAGAAGTATAGGACAGAGGACGAAGAGGGGTAGAAAAGGGGGTACGCAGATCTACTAAGGATCATCCTAAACTTTCTTTGCTTTTTCTTTGCATATGGCCATTAGGATTAAGAGGTGAATAAGAGATATAAGTGACGGGAACCTAGCTCCGAAAGGGGTTGGAAGGCGGCGCCGCATAGTGCTATCTTGACTAGTACTGGGAATATATGAAGAAGTGGATAATAAGTTAAAAGTGTCTGGCAAAGGGGGACACAGAGAATATATTAGTGACTGCTATTTCTTTTTTCTATTCTTTTCTTTAAGGTTGGGGGGAAAGTAAAGGTGAGATCAGTACAAAACGTTAGGGGGAAGGTAAGAGAGAGGGAGTTCTACTAGAAGAGGGAAGAGTAAATCAAAATATATATATATATATACGCATCAATATATCTGAATAAGACGGACAGGGACAGCCGGCTAGGGAGGAAAGGGAGGGCAGCCTAAATTGTGAATAGAGTGTTACAGAGAGGTGTGTGCACCTCGTATGCGTCAGCAGACAATTTGATACTGTGAGTGTGTAAAATGGCTATAAATGCATAGTAATTGAATGGTCATGGTAAGTGTGGCCGGATAAAGCCTCTTGAAGACAAAAATGACAAGGTGAAGTGAGTGTGTACCTTTTTGATTTCTGGGTTGATATTGTCAAAATTCCTGATGGCTTGCTCTTGTGTGTGCCCCCCCCAAAGAGGATAGAATAGAAACTGTGTACAGCCAGTTTTGTATTGTGCAGGCAGGGGGAAGAGCACAAAGGAGCCCATTATTGAATGTGAAGTAGAAAACGAAAAATAATATTGGTAATACATATACATTATAGTTGTGGACACACCGAGACACACAAGTACTAGGAGGGCACAAAGATGGGGGCAGAAACACCCTTATCACATATTTGTAAGAACCTACCAGGGTACGCGGAGCGGATTAAGAAATATCATGACCAATGGATAACAGAGCTGAAGGGAGAGGGCTTACCCCAGATATGGCCCGAGGGAGGGCCATTTGACAAAAGTATTCTGGATATGGTGGCCACATGCATTTGTTTGAAATACAAGGGGAAGCAGTTGCACAATAGGAGGGAAATATTGGATCTCTGGAGGTTATTTGAAGAGATACCACCGCCTAAAGCACCAGCAATAAATCCTGACCTACCATCCACCACAGACAATCCACTGATGATACAGAAAGATGCTAAAGAATTGTCAAATGAAGAGTCACCAATAGAGGTAATAAGCTTGTACCCAATATTAAACAAGCCTGTGCCCGCAGAAGGGTACAGTGACCCCACTTATGTGCCTCCCCCGACAACTACTACACCCCACCGGCCAACGGCACCCCCACCATATGAAAGTACAAGGGAGCGAGCCCAGGCAACTACACAAAGGGTGGACATAGAAAAGCTAACAGATGATTTATAATCAAGGCTCTCAATAGCGAAAGATGAGCTCTCAAGGATAAAAGACATATGTGAACAAACAGCACTTAATGCAGCAAGATCAGGGCGCACGTCTAGAGCGCCAAGTGAGAATAGAACACTCGAAGACGGGTGGAAAAAAGGTGAGATCCTGTTCAGAATTGAGGAAGAACCGACACGAATAATTGAAGTAGGGACACGAGAGGGAAGTATTGATAATGAAGAAAGGCCTATAGGGGACAGAGAGGAACTACTATGTGATATAAGGGACGATTTGGAAGAAAGCGACAGGTTGAGCATGGCAATGGGAGGGGGAAGTGAAGGGGTGGATGGCACATGTTCAATGAGAACGCTGGATGATGAGTGGACGGGACGATTAAGGAACAGGGTGGGGAAAATGGCATCACTGGGAACATCAGCAGCCAAAACGGGTGTAGATGCAACGACAAAAGGAAAGCTACAGCTCCCGTTGATACATAGGGGAGGAGGGAGGCCGAATTATATCCCATGGGCTCAGATGGATAAAGCCAATTTATTAAAGCTATTGCCCCCGCTATCGGGAGGAGCAAGTAAGTGGATATACGCCTTTGAGAAACACACTGCCGGGGTACCCCTAGCAATAGGAGATGTGAAGAGTTTGCTTGTATCAGCAGTGGGGGATCAGGCTGATAGAGTATGGGTCAAGGCCTGTTTCCCGGGAATAACATTAGAGTGCGACCGCCATGACGGAGCATCCTTTAACACAGTGCGTGCCAGGGTGTGGGATGCCTTGCGAGAAACGTTCCCAGATACGCCAGACTTACAGTCAGTAATGCAGTGAACGATGAATGACGGGGAGGAGGCTATGGATTACATTTTTCGGGTCCAAGAGATGTGGAGAGCAGAAACGGGTACGCCCTGGCATCAATCGACATTTTTATTTTATTTCATTATAAAAAGAGGGCTCCCAAAGGAAGTGCAAAAGGCACTCGACAAGATAGCAGGTATTGAAGCGAAGGGATGGTCTGAAATACAGAGCATAATAGTGCACCATTGTAAGAGAATAAAGGAGAGGGAGAAGGAGGTGGCGCAGAAAAGATTGGCAGACGAAGCGAAATTAGTGCAAACAAAGTTGGTGAAGGTCGCAGCAGCAGTTGCCGCGCTCCCACACAACAGGGAGGGTGATGAAGAGGAGGAGGGGCTGGTAGCAATACAAGGAAGGATGGCAACTAATTGGGCAGGAGCGGGCCAGCGGCAGTGGAACGAGCAGGAGCAAGGCGGAGGTCCGCAGTGGCAAGAGTGGACCCCTCGAGGGGGACGAGGTGGATATAGGGGCCGAAGAGGAGGCGGACCGGGGTACGGGGGAATGGGAGGAAATGGATGGCAGGGTCCTAGAGGTGCACAAGGAAGTTGCTGGAACTGCGGGAGATGGGGGCATTACTCTAGGGAGTGCAGAAGCAGACCCAACAACGGGTTCCAAGAGGTAGAACATTATGGCCATCCCCACCCGGGGAGCCCATATGGTCTTCCAATGGGACAACAACAACCGATAAACCCAGGCCAAGGAAATAATGAGCAACAACAGAGACACCAGTATAGAACACAGAGCCACCTACAAAACAATGACAATATGCAGTATACGCCAGGCAACCCTTTTGCGACAACAGCAAACGGGGCCCCCGCACCAGCACCCTATAGCGGCGTATCAGTGGTTTCGGGGAGCGTCTTTAATCAAGGGGGGGGCGATGAGACACCCCGCATAGGACAGCCCACAGAGAAAACGTGCGTGTCCAGTTCTATCTACCACCTACGATGCAGCAGAGGAACCATTGGTAGGGGCGTAGATAGGAGACAAGCAGTTTATATTCATGGTTGATTCGGGAGCGGAGAAATCATGCATTAGAGAGGGCCGGTTCCCGTTATCTAACCGGAAGTTAGAGACGCAGGGGTTCTCTGGGGCTGTAATTGAAGTTCCTTACACAGAAGCATTGGATGTAACAGTGGGGGGTAAGACTGTAAAGACACCCTTGCTGTATTATGAACACTCACCAATAAATTTATTAGGGAGGGATCTCCTGAGTAAACTCAACATGACCATATCATTCACTGAGAGAGGTATAGTGTGTTCAACACCCGGAATATGCCCATTGCGTACAATGTTGGTAGTACAAGCCCACACAACCACACAAGAAGTACGGGGGTTGCCGGAAAATGAGGAAATGTTCATCGAAGGGCTAAAGACATTGGCCCTCATAATTCCAGAACTGAGAAAAATGGACTGGAGGATTCCAGCAGAGTTCCTCTTCTGCCCCATAGTGTGCCCCGACACAGCACCAGTGTCAGTGGTGTCATTAGACTTGCACGCTGTACAGGTGTCAGCGAAAAGGATTGCTGTGATTGGATTAGATATGGAAGGATGTGAGTGGCGAACAGTACTGTGCACGAATGCCAACATCGCCCTAAGAGACTTAACAGACGAGGATCTCTTTTCAGATGCAGGGGGGGATGGTGAAATTGTAATGGAAATAGCGATGCCCTGTGACATTCTGGTTCAAGCTAGGGAAATCCCCGCTCAACTTATGGCAGTGGTAGGAGCACCGCCGTCATTTTTTGATGATGACATGAGACTCGTACCAAATGATTTGTGGACAACAGGCCCCCATGATGTAGGGCTGTTGCATGGAGTACAACCTGTGATAATAAAACTAAAGCAAGGAGCAATTTTACCCCGAGTGAAACAGTATCCATTGTCCCGTGAAGCTGAAGAAGGGATAAGAGAGACAATAAATGCACTACTAGCACAAGGGATAATAGTGCCTTCAGACTCCCCATGTAACACATGTATTTATCCAATCAAAAAAGCAAAGGGAGGGTCTTGGAGGATGATACAGGATTTACGCCCCCTAAATGATGTAATTCAGAAAGAGTTCCCTTTGGTCCCGAACCCTGCATCAATATTATGCAGCATTCCAAAAGCGGCATCACACTTCACAGTGGTAGACTTGAAAAACGCATTTTTCTCAATCCCTCTGGCTGAAGAGAGTAGATACCGGACAGCATTTACACTGGGGGGAAAGAGATATGAACACTGCAGATTACCGCAGGGATACTGTGAGAGCCCAAGCATATTCAACCGCATATTGCATGAAGACTTGGGAAACCTATCAGTTGAGAGTACAATCATTCAGTACGTAGATGATTTATTAGTGTGTGCACAAGACAAGGAAACATGCAGAAAAGATTCCAAAACACTCCTAACGCTATTGGCCAACAAGGGGTACAAGGTAGACAAGGGAAAGCTACAGTACTGCATGACAGAGGTCTTATACTTGGGACAACTGATATCAAAAGATGGAAAAAGAATAATCCCCGACAGAGTAGAAGCGATAAGATCAGTAGGAGAACCCACAACAGTGAAAGAAATGCAGAAATTCTTGGGAATGTGCAACTATTGGCGAGCATGGATATTAGACTATGCAGCATACACGAGGCCCCTCCTACAAGCACTCAAGGAAGCACAACAGGAGAACAAAAAAATAGAATGGTCAGAAGAAATGAGCGCGTCATTCAAATCACTAAAAGAGTTAATTTCAAGCGCTCCAGTGCTAGCAAATCCTGATTATGAACGCGAATTTTACCTATTCTCACATTGCAAGGGAACCCTCATGACAGCTGTTCTGACACAGAAGACGTCCCTAGGACACAAGCCTCTGGCTTACTATAGTGGTACTTTAGATGCCGTGATGCAAGGCCATTTCACGTGCGAGCAATCACTCGCTGCAGCCGCGTTCGCGATTGAGAAAAGTGCCACAATAGTAATGGGTTGCCCTGTGACATTGTTTGTGGAGCATTCATTATTTGCAATACTTGAGAGGTCAAAGAGCACACTGACAACGCAGCGGGCAACAGCCTATGAGATCATATTGTCTAGCGCCAACATCCATGTGGTGAGATGCAAGACAGTGAACCCCGCCACATTCATTACAGAAGCGTGCACACTAGAGGACATGCAGGACCACAATTGTGCTACTTACACAGGAGAAAGAGGGGAGGACACAGTGGTGTGTGAGAACGCTCTGAGCGAGGGGGAAGTGTACTTCGTGGATGGGTCTGCATCAATTGACGTGGACACGGGAGAAAAACATGTTGGTATGGCAGTGGTGAGGCTAGAGGACGGTGAGTATGAAACACTAGTACAGTACCGCCTCCCATCACATTACTCCGCACAAGCAGCAGAACTGATTGCGCTCATAGAAGCACTACATGCAGCAAAGGGTTGCGCAGTGACAATATATACAGACTCAGCGTACATGATGACGACAGTACATGGAGGTCTAGCAAGATGGGGGCGGAGGGGATTCCGACGGGCAGACGGAACACCAGTACAGCATGCAGAATTGTTGAAAGAGTTAATTGAGGCCCTACAAAACCCTACTGCGGTAGCAATAGTGAAGTGCCAAGCACATACATCCAACACAGACGTTGTGTCTTTAGGAAACGCGGCAGCGGACGCTGCCGCCAAGGAAGCTTCCTATTTTGAGAAATATGAAGCAGGTGAGTACATGTTGCAGCACAAGACAAACGAAGAGCTCCCAGAAGGCTACAGCATGATGCCTATATCACAAATACTAGAATTGCAGGAAGGAGCTAGTGCAGACGAAAAATTGATGTGGACAAAACGAGGGTGCAGCAAGTCGGCAACAGACTTACTGTGGCGACAAAACAACTCAGGGAAAGTGGTCATGCCAATCAAGTTATTAGAAATTGCGTTTCAACAACTACACTTCCCTGCACATAATACCAGACAGCACATTGCAGCAGGAATACAGGAAGAATGGTTCGTGCCCTGTCTCCAGGAGCACGTATCCCGATTAGCGATGGAATGCACAACATGTCAGATATACAATTCAGGAATGACATTACGCACGCTCCGGGGAACAATTCCAAAACCCATTGGCCCATTCAGAGAGCTACATATTGATTACGCAGACATGGGGGAAAGGTGTAATGGAGCACGTTACATGATCGTGGTCGTATGCCCATTCTCAAGGTGGGTTGAAGCAGGTCCATGTGCACGACCTGATGCCAAAAGCGCTGCAAAGTTCCTAGTTAGGGAAGTGTTTCCGCGCTGGGGAATTTGTGACGTGATTCGCTCAGACAATGGCACTCACTTTGTAAATGAGCTTTTCAAGGAGGTTACTACATTATTGGGAATAAAACATAAATTATGTTCGATTTATCATCCTCAAAGTAATGGCGTAGTGGAAAAGATGAACGGGCTGTTAAAAGGAAGATTATCAAAACTATGCTTTTCATTGAAAAAGAATTGGATTTACTGTCTGTCCCTTGCGCTATTTGAGCTGAGAAATCAGCCAAGCAAAGACCACCATTTGTCCCCGCACGAGATCGTGACTGGGAGACGAATGTACACAGCACACTCTCCACTGCGTGAACACTCAGATGCACACAGAAGCGCCGCGATATTGGGAGATGAGTTCACAGACTATTTGAAGAAATTGACAAGGGCAGCGCGCGCGATATCAAAGCAGCTCTCCCCACCGTTCACTAGAGAGGAGGGAAACATAACATGGTCTGTCACGGAGCACGAACAACAGCTACAGCTGATGCCGGGCGACTCAATTTATGTCAGAAGTTTTGTGCGTCGATGGAATGCACCACGGTTCCATGGCCCATACGAGGTAGTGTTCTGCACGCCCACGGCAGTGAAAGTAAAGGGCTTGAGATACTGGGTACACTTGACAGATGTACAAAAAGCATATAGTAATGTGCAAGAGGAGGTACATGAGGAGGCACAGACAACAGCAAACAATGCAACTGAGCAGGATGTCTGAATATGAATTTGTGTATGTGTGACAGTACTGGACCTGAATGGGAAAATTGCTGATAAGTATACTTGTATTCTTTCTTTTTTTTATTTAAGATGTTACTGAGGAAAAAAAAAAAAATTGTCTTTTCTTTTTATCTTGTGAACTTATATGTAATTAATGAAGTGATCAAATTATGAAGTATTTACACCCTTGTCTGTGCATCCCCGTCCCTACAAACCCTACCCGCTTCCGTTCCCTGTCAATACATATATATATTGGTACCAATAGTGCCAACAAAATGTTTACATGCATGCACTTAATGCACTTTTATATCTCAAACAGGAGCTACCATGGCATCTAACGGGCAGCCTGCAACGGATAGAATTAGTAGAATGAGAGAATTGTTACATGAGAGATGCAGATATTCGTATGAGTGTGGATTATCTGTGTGCATTACGTTGTTTAATATACTAATGTTTGGCCTGGTTACATATTGGTTTGTAGCGTTCATCTCTATCGAGATGAACGAGGGGGGAGGGATTAACAGCACTGGGATTAACAGCACTACTGGGACCAATGCAACTGCAAGTGTCAATACTAGGGAAGGTGATTTTCTGGTATGGGACGGAACTAAACTTGTATGGGGTTATCATACCACACCGTCCAATGCTGTCATCTTACAGAAGAAAGAGCCACAGGGTGGAATGCAAAACAACAGTGTCTCCACCAGGGATATCTAATTACAATGCCCGCAGTTTAAATGACCGAAACCCATCTGCCATATCATGGTTGTATAACACCCCCACCAGCCAGCCTGCCCCCACACTAAAAAACAACCTGCAAGATAACGTCAGGGACGAAAAGGAAAAGCTGCTAGCAATACACGAAATATTATATGATGCATGGGCCAAGGGGGGCGGGAATGAGAAAGGGGGGTCTATTTTATCCTTCTCCCAGGAAATTGGGAAGTACATGAGGAACAAGAACAACAGACGAAAAAGGGACGCGGGGGGAAGGAGGTATGATGAGTACTATGGGTTAGGACTAGATAAAATGGAAGACCCACGACACCCCCACCAGACAAATAAATGGTATGCGGATATGAGTGCCACAGCTAAACAAACAACAAACGAGAGCTGTTATGTCTGCTCCCTCATTCCTCACGCTTCAGGTACACCCAAAGTATTGCTACCCAAAGAGTTGCCAATTATAGATGCCCAATGTCTCCTTCATCTCACGTTATGCAGGATTAAGAACACCTTCCAGGCACATGAAGTTACTTTTCAAATGCTGCAGAACGAGAAAACTTGCTACCCAAAACCGGCAGGGGTGGTATGTCTGGAGGAACCATTTTTTGTAATACAAGGGACACTTTTTTCGGACAACAAGTGGAAGGATGAAGAAGTAATGTGTAAAGCTGAAGCACTGAGAGGTGTGGCACCAGAGAAATTGCAGTGGATAAAAGAAACATGCACACCAGTATGGAAGGAACATATTTCAAGACTAACTTGGGTAACCGCAATTGAGAAACCCTTCAAACTGCAGAACGAAATAGACTATGAATTATGTTTTAAAGGAGAGGGGAAAACCTCCATGGGGACAAACAAGAACTGTAACAAGACCCTCACCATCCCAGATCTGAGAAAAGGGACAGCGGCCCTGATGGACACGTACTGGGTATGCGGCAACCAGGCATACCTGCACCTTCCCCCGTCATGGAGTGGCAGCTGCTCGATGGCCACTCTGCACTCAGCCCTAATAGTAATACCAGAAAGCCACATCGATGGGAGCAAAAAGACACAGGAACGCATGCAACAGAGTGCAGCCCAGCCGACTGCGGAGTCACAAATGTATGTCCTGTCTTCCGGAAACAAGGGAGATGTGCTGACCGGTAACAGACGTGCATCAAACTACATATCAAAGGAATCATCAGAGCTGTTGGCTCAGATCCCAGACAGATATCGATTATTCAGCTCAGCAGAAACATTCTTTGCCTCACTCATCTCAAGTGTCCAAGCAAGGGCAAACGCAAAATGGCTCCAGATAACACGGTGGGAATTGATTCAGCTGGCCAATGACACTGAAGAAGGGTTCAACGTAATAAAAGTGGAACTAAGGGCTTTACGGCTGATGACAATGCAAAACAGGTATGTCTTGGACCTGTTGACGGCGATGGATGGAGGTGTTTGCCGAAAAATAGGAAGTGCCTGCTGCACTTTCGTACCTTCTGAAGACGCAGAGAACGGCTCCCTGTCCCATGTGATCGAAGCAGTCCACAACCTAGGAGAGAAAAGGAAAATGGAAGGTGGAGCAGAAGACAGTACGTGGTTCGATAACATCTTCTCCTGGGTCCCCTCATGGCTTGGAACAACTGACATTTTTGATGCCAGCTGTGGTGTTCCTCCTTTTAATTTTTTGCTTGTGCCAGGTGGGTCTTCGAGTTTGTGCTAACGCAGTACCAAATGGTGCAATGATGATGGTGACAATGGGCAACACCCGTGGGTCAATGCAAAACATGCAGGAAGTGCAAGTACAAACAGGAACAGATGACACACCAAGATATCAGCTAGTGCCTATCTATCACGACAAAGATATCATAGATAAAGCATGGCACACCACCATTAGAGAGCCCCGTGTACTAGAATGGTACCAGGAGGTGTGGGTAGATTTGGCGGGAGATGGCGGATGTATATACCTGACTTGTACCCCAGATGAATATGCCAGAAGAGGGGAAAGCTTACGGGGGGTGTGCAGAGCATGGATGCCCATAAAAGGCACACCTGCATGGGATGAGGCAGTGATGGACGAAGCAGAATGTAGAAGGCTGGAGGACTTAAAGTATTCGTTACTTAAGTAACGAAAGGGGGGAAATGTAGGGGAGGAGTGGTCCAAAAGGCCCCCCTTGCCTACATCTCCACCCCAGGTGAGGGCCATGGCTCATCAGGCGCCCCCTCCTTACCACCAGGGCCCAGGTGGTGGATGGCTCACCTGCTGAAGACATTGCCCGCACGTATTGAATTTCGCTAGGCCTTAGAAACCATTTTGTCTACTAAAGATGGTGTGAGCTCAGCGCACTGTAGCACGGCCCCCACCCTCGGAGAAGTTTCAGTTATCCCTGTCGCAGCAGCACCCTGGCAGATCCGCTGTGAGCCCGTTCCCACGAACAAGACGGACATGAGCTAGCATAAGATACTAACATTGTAACAGTTCACCTTCCGCAGCGTATCATTGCTCCCAGCATGACCCGGCCAGCAGGCCTGGGCGATGAAAAGAACGGTAAAATGGTCATCAGATGGCAGAAAGTCTCTACATATTAATACCAAGACCGCTTGCAAAGTATGCTTTTCTTCACAAAATCTCTTATATTACAAAAACCTGTAAAATGTATAAACATAGAAAACATGCTTCCATGATGTAAGCAATGGCGAGCCCACACCACTGCAGTTGGGTACTAATAATAAAGGAGCGTTCCAGGGATCTATTTGTTACGTGTATCACTGGGAAACTTACACTCCATGGTCTTGCGCCATAACCGAATTAATGCTGCTAGAGTACACAAGAAGATGAATGTAACCATACAGAGGGCTCATGTGAAGGATGTGCGAGAATGCACTTGTCATGTGTGTATGTCTAAGCCCCTTATGTGCCACCACCGTCACGTACAGCGGCGGGTCATTTTCTATGTACTCCACCAACCTTACTACTACCTCACTTACTGCAAATGTATATGCATATAACTAAATACTGTAGTTGTTAAAACATAGTGTACGAATAAGGTGCTCAGACTGGATATAATCGAGACACATCCAGCAAAGTTGAAATGCATGTTTTAAAGTGATTTGAATAAGTATTATAGAGTGTTCAAATGTTTGTGATGTTTTTACCTAAAGTCGGCATCACACGAGGAAGATACCTTTTGTGAATATGTGCAAGGCTATTCCCCCTCCCACCCTGCGAAGACTGCCAAACAAGGGAGCCGAGGCCCGCGCCGCACTGCTCCACCTCCCCCAACCAGACTGGAGCCGCTTCAAAGATTTGTAGCCCCCTCTGCAGCACCCAAGGCCACGGCCCGCCACCTGCATTATTTACAGCACAGCAGTAAACCTCTGCCTGAACACATACACTTCTAAAGGCGCCCCCTCGTAAACCCCGCAACCCACCGGATCATCGTAGACTTATGGCCCTGTGCAATCAGGACACCCAATACTTTGACAACACACAGCGGCACATCCATAACAACTTCTAACAAGACAGAAAGACCTGTACCGCCCGTCCCAGGCCCTGAAGCTTAGCACCTCGACCTGTGGCCCCGGTCAACAGGACACTGGTAACCATGTCCTGACGTATTACCATCAGACCCCTCACAAGGTGCATTCCTCCTGTGTTGCATTAACCTGTAGAATAACCTATTGGAAGATTTACTAAAGGAGATAATATTGCAATGACTGAATGACTGCGGTGTGCATGGCCTAGGGCAAATAAGTCGGGAAAAGACATTCATCTCTGACACTGGCCGCGATGGCACAACAACACCGCCCGGATGAACTCAGCCAACCTGCCAGGCCCAGCCCAACCCACGAGGCTGACCAGTGACGCCTTCCAGCCAAAGCCAACCGCATCGCAGCAGCGCCTATAGTTAGTCATCGCCACCCAATCCCATCGAACTTGTGCCCCCTATAGTATGTAGGTTCTTATGACGTATTTTGTAAATATATACGCCTGTCTTTGCTATTGTCAGACAGAGCGCTCTCGGAGTTTGCAGAGTTCTTTGCATGCCCTATTCTGATTGATAAACTCCCACTTAAGCTCACCCGCACTCTGTCTTGGCTTTATTCCCGACTTGGGAGAGTCCTTCATTGTCTCTCATTGCGGGGAGGATCGTGCTGGTTGGGGACGCTTGCCTTCAACAGCTTTCGAAACGCTCAATAGTAATACACTCTGCCAGACCCTGGTCGAATCAGGATGGACAATGGATTGCTAAAATGCACAAGGACATGACTGCATGCCGGGAGCAGTGCCTGGGTGAGATTCAGTAGATTGGTACAGTGCACCTAGTCATTCCGGATGGTCTTGGGAATTACAAAAGGGTGCGTATTGGGCCGGATACTGTTCTTTATCTACCAAAGGCATGGTGAATGTGAGTTCCCCAAAATAGTGGGTAGGAAGACCCCAAAGATACTATTGTTCACGGATGATGCAGTAATCATGGTATACATTGAAACCGGCCAATGCTGTATGGTGTTGCCATCAAAATGGTTGTAAACAATGCTTGAGCATTGAGTAGTCTACTGCTGAGACCGTTAATTACATTCTTGGCACTACCTTCCCAGTGTCAAGAAAGGGATATACTTGTCCTGAATGCATTAACTGTTAATTAGCTCCTTAATTGTTACTATTGAGCAGAAGTCTGCTCCATCAAAGCCCCTTTGCAGGACTAATGTGCAAAAACTCTGGCTCAGGCCATACATAGGGCTTTTGCGTAGCTTCTACTCTTGCAGTACTTGAATTACATTTCTGAAATACATTCTGGGGGTAGCCTGGCTTTCCCCAATTCCATGCCACTAGGTGTCATGGATCAAAGGGTCTTGTGGAGTTGGCCACCTAATGTGTTTGGTCAATATCTGCTTGTGTAAAACGAATACCCCGTGGGAATGTGATGTGGGAAATCCAGACTTACTGTTTCACACGAAGAATCCCATGGCTAAGGTCCATTAGAGAGTCCTTTAGTCTTCCAGCAAAGGAGGATTGGCTTGTCAGGCTATTAGAAATCTTTTGGGATGCAGAAATATGGGTGTGAAAGACATATGCAGAGGGTAAAGCAGTGGAAAATGTTCACTTTGGTGTTGGCCAAAGCTAGGAACCTAAATTTCAGCAGGCATACTCCATTTGTCTTAATTACAAAACAATTTTGATAGGCATTATCCAACTCTGCTTTAATCAGCTCCCTCTCGCTGCAAATGTGGCGATTTGGGATTGCTGCTGGTAACTGATAACATGTTTCCATGTGGCAGCGGATGAGGGCGAGATTGGCAAACTCCAATTCCCATTTGGAAGCATTAATCAGTATATTAGAAACAGAGGATGATGAAGAGATCTTCCACTCGTCAATATTTATCCCAAAGGCAGCATTGTTCTGAAGGGAAGACAGAAGTTACCGTTTTTTATGTATTCCAAATGTGTATTTAGCACCCTGTGAAGCGCTTTATTGTGTTAGCTCTTTCACTTGGTAACTTGCCAAACAGAGCGCATAGCTGTACAAGCTGAAAAGATTGAGAAGCGGTTTTTAACCTAGGATTTATGTATTGCCACATTTCACTGGGCATCTTACGATGCATTTTATTTTGATTCTGTTACCATCTATGCAAATGTACAAAAAGTGGAGCATTTCTTTTAACCTAAAATTGTAAGTATTGTAAGCCTTACCTTTAGTGCCTTTTATGTTAACTCCTGAACTAAATCATCTAACAATGAATGCACTATAAAGATAGATATTTTATAAGACTTGAGTATTGGAAGATTTGCATGAACCACTTTTATTGTTGTATTTTAGGCCCTTTTAGTGCTGTCTATGATCAACTATCGTAAAAGGGGGGAAGGATGAAATAACGTTTACAAATTGTAACTATATTACAAACCCAGGGTATCACAAATCTTTGAGTCATGGAGTAATACTGGGCATAACGAAAAAAACAAAAAATCTTCAATCTTTTGTATCTGAAGACATAGAGAGTGATAAATTTCCAATGTCTAACGACCCATTCATGGTAGAATTAACTCTAACATCTGCAAATGCAAAAAATGCTATGTTACAAGAATCTATAGAGCTGGAATCCTATGGGCTAGAAGTCTTATGTAATGATACAGAAAGCAGTATCATAGATAATCATCAGAACCTCTTATGCTCAAAAAACAAGGGAAAGGTAACCCCAAATGAATCGAATCATATGGAAAAGGGAAGCTTAGAGAAGGATTTAAAGATAAAAGATAACACCCTCATGCTTCTTCCAGAAATACTGACACAAGTACTGCAGAAGCTGGGGCTGGGAACTCAGCAACTTTAGAAGGAATGATCTAAATGTTTTAGCTGGAACACAAGGGGATCCAGTGTTATTAGAGCAAAAGAAACACAGGCACACCTATTCAATCAGGGAGATGTGGTCCTATTACAAAAAACTTGGCTGGTAAACTCTTTAAACATTGAAGGATACACAGTTTTTTGTTTACCAGCTGCACAAAAATCATTAGGTCATCCCTCAGGAGGTTTGCTGATAGCACTGAAGAACCAAACCTTCAAAAATGCAGTAGAAATATAGAAAAATCCTTCTGGTATTCATGCATGTAGAGCAGAAATAAATTTACAAGAAATTTCCACAACCTGGGTCTTTGTAAACATATACTGGAACCCTGCAAACTCTAAACTGAACTGCTTTTTAGAAGATTTGGCCTTACTATTTGTAGCAGTAAAAGTAACTTCGGCCTCCAGTAAGATCGTGGTGGCAGGAGACTTTAACTCGAACTGTTTACAGCCACAGAAAGGAGAGACATATCAAGCGAACAATGGGAAAGAAAGCAGGGGAAGAATGTGGCAGGAGTTTATGGAACAATGGGACCTTCATATGGTCAACGGCATACAAGAGGGAGAACAAGGACCATATACAACATGGCGTAGAGGGAAATCATCCTCTGCTTTGGACTTCATCTTTGTTTCAAAAGGCCTGCACGCTTTACCTTCCGTCCTCACTCTAAAATAGGAAGGAGGTAGTGATCACAGCAGACTCGAACTGTCATTTGAAAATATCTTAGTAACAAAAATGGAACGAGAAACACAGATTCTAGAGGGAAAAAAAGGGAAAATCAGAGTTGTGAAATATAAAAACGGGGGAGTTAAATTAAATAGAAGACTAAAGGAGATCCCTGAACATATTTGGAAAGTGCAATGCGACCCACACCGATTCACAAAATTTCTCTGGGCAACCTTAGCGCCTGAAGATTTGACGGGAAAAGTCAAACAAAAACATCTACATGCCTTTGATGAACCAACACAAAGGAGAAAGAGAGAGCATAGAAAATCTCTGCGAGACATCAAAAAAGCAGGATATTCGATTGAAAAAATCAAAACTGAAATAAAAAGAGAAACAACTAACTATAAATCTTGGTCAATCTCGCAGAAGGAATTCCGGATGCAAACAGATGGTGAGCAAATACTTAACACACTTAGAGAAAATAATAGTAAGAACGTTTGGGGAGCAATTAATCCATTTGAGGGGGAAGTAGGACACTCTCTGTGCAATCTAGTGTCTGAAGATGGTTGGGTCAAGTATTTGACAGAGATCTACAAGAGTGATAGTAACTGTCAATTTAGGATTAAACCAGATACTCCTTGGCAACTCAATTTCAATGAGGAGGAAATCTATGAAATCATAGTCAACTCCTCTACATCTAAAGCCTCGGGACTGAATGGCCTGACCTATCAGGCACTGAAAAGTGAACCAGCACTTTGGACAAAACTATTATCCGCTCTTTTCGAGGAAATTCTAAAAAAGCAGACTTTTCCAACATCCTGGAAAACGGCTCTCATCATACCCTTCTTTAAAAATGGGCATCGCCGATTAGCAGCGAATTATAGACCAATAGCGCTGCTGGATATTGAAAGCAAAATATTCATGAAACTTACTAAATCACATCTCGAAATGGGTAGAAGACTCTAACATCTTAACACTCTTTCAAACGGGATTCAGGAAAGGCCACTCGACATCCATAAACGGCCTGATCTTAAACATATTGAACGAACGAAAAGAAGGGGGAAAAATGCAACCATTGTATGGACCCTGGATAGATCTGTCAAAAGCGTTCAATCAAGTAGAACAAGCTCTCCTCTGGGAGAAACTCCGAAAGTGGGGAATGCCAGAAACGCTATTATCCATCTTAGTGGAACTGCACAGGGAAACAAACTCGAGAGTTCGGCTCGATGTAATGGGACATCTTTCAAAGTTAATTGAGGTAAACAGGGGGGTCAGGCAAGGGTGCTTGGGAGCTCCTCTATTTTTTAATCTGTTCTTAGCAGATAGGGGCCTTTTCCTAGAACCGTCTGCAATGGCAAGTCCAATTATAAATGAGAGAAAAATCTGTTGGCTTGCGTATGCAGACGACATAGTACTACTTGACAGAACACCGATTGGCCTACAACACTTACTCGGAAAATTGAATGAGTATGTGGGGTTAAACAAGCTAATAGTTAACCCTGCTAAGTTAAACATCCCCTGACAAAAACAAAATACAAAAACTGGAACCCGGGAGGAGAACGTATAAGAACTGTAGAAACTATAAAATATCTGGGATACAACATCCATGCCCACCCGGCACTATATAAGGTAGAATCCGAGGCCATGGTTAAAATAACACAAGCCACGTCACAAATGATCAAACTGAATTACACATAATTCTCTATCCTTCCGCTGGTGAAGTTCTATCTAGCAAAAGTGGCCCCGGTATTACTATACGGCCTGGAAGCTAAACCAGAACTTTGGTTTACAAACTGGGAAAGCTTCGAGGGCCGTTTATGGAAAAGAGTCTTGGGCCTTCCAAACTGCTCTTCCCTAAAAAGCTTGAGAATCGAGCTAGGCCTCAAGTCGTTGAAATGCATGGCAGAATGGAAGCTTATTTCCCTGTTTCGAGAAATAACTACAAGTAAAGACTCCACGCTTTATGGAGACTTAAGACATCAAAACCTGCAAAACAAATCATCTCTTCTCACCTCAGTAAGGGAAAAGACAATGAAAACACTGATGAGAATAGATCTGGATGAAGAGACTCTGGTCCTAAATCCTCTCAAAGTAAAAAGAAAACTAGAACACTGGGACTGGATCGAAACAATAGAAAAAGCAAGAGCAGACCCAATCCAAAGTGCTTTCTTGAAGGGAGAAAAGGAACTCGGGTGTCTCTCTCGCTGTCTATTGAAATTCCCCAATAGGAAGTTGCGCTCAAACTTTCTTAGAATGAGACTAAACCTCGTCCATTGTGGGGCGGTCTTGGAAAAACGCAATCAAGGGGACATGGCAAAGAAACTGTGCTCAATTTGTTTAAACCCTGCCAAACAAACATTAAGACACTTACTAATGGATTGTGAAGGTACATGGTCATATCGCTTAAGATTCTTCAGAAATGTTGTGCGTAGAGAGGAAGATATAGTATCAGATTTCCTGTGGAACAGAATTATCTCAGGTACCAACGCTGCATTGTCATTTACAGCAACCCAGGTGCTAATTAAAAGTGAAATAATCATCTAATATACAAAGGTTAAGGATAAATGCACCTAAACAACGCATATACAGGAAACAGAAAATTTGGCTGGGTTGATGAAAAAGAAAGAAAAAAAGTGTAGCTTTTGTTACTTCTTTATGTTTTTGTATAAATTGTAATATATGCTTTATTTTGCTTCTTGTTTTGTAAAGGCTTGTTGAGCCAAAACAAATAAAAAATAAAAAAAAATTGTAACTATTGTTCAAAAATGTCTTTTTTATATATCCCTGTTTTTTCTGCTTTTATGGAATTGTTCAGAATAAACAGTATGTAATACATTTGCAAGCATGCCAATAGAATTCGCCTTTAGGCAAAAGCCTCATTACGATTGTCCACTATATTTCCACAGATAGTTACTACCAATCATTATGACAACCTGTCAAACACCGCTAACCAGTACACCTCAGTAGCCATATATTCCATAAACAAATGGACGGAGCCTCTTTCTATTTGCATCTTAAATAACAATACTGATTGGTAGTGCTCCACCTGTACAACCTCGAAGATGTATACCATCACCAAACAGAGTCTTACATTTGTGGAGCCATTGATTTGTGAATACAATATGTTCAGTAGGATGCAAGCACTCTGAAACCCGAGCAATTGGATTCAACTCATGAATATGTAGCTGCCATTTAACAACAGTTGTATCCCTCACATGGCTTTCACTATCGAAACCGCCATCATTTTCTGAGATTGCACCCTTACCCATCCCCTTTTTAAGAAGAGAAATTCAATTGTTTTCAAAATATCAAAGAACTGATACCCGAAGAGCTGAGCAACAAACTGCTTCAGATCCTGGAAGAGCCCCTCAAAATGTTCCGGAACAGCAAAAATCTTAAGGTTGTTGTACTGTGACATTGTCTCAGGAAGCTCAGCCTGCATTTCAAGGCCCACCCATCTATCTGCAGTCCAAGGGTCTTGATTGTGCCCTCAACTGTAGTCACATGCTCCTTATGGACCCCCCAAGACCTCCTGCACCCCATGTCTACATATCTCTGATAGAGCAATAGTCTCTACCATAACAATTAGACAGGGCTCAATTGATTCATGTTTCATCTGCATTGTTTCGTATACCCCTTCTAGTTTAAATAAAAGCATGCATTCACTGCCTAAACTGGCCCCATCGAGGTTGAATGATCACTCCATCTATCCAACAGTTTCCTTACATCAGAGAGGATAGTTCTCCCCAGTAGCACATATTCCCACGTTGAAGTTAAGGGGGACCAACCCTGCTTGACTATTCAATTCAAGAGCAGACTCCTCCTTTGAGCTGGAAACCTGGTGTGGAGGAGGAACATCTGGAAGTAACCCGGATAGCGGCAAATGACGTGCAACTCTTTGTGTAATGCATCACTGGAAAAGCTGTCCAATCAATTTGCTGGCCCAGGTACTTCTCAGGGCCATCAGTAGGAATACCCTGCTTATCCTTAGGTATGGCTGCAAGTATAAGAGCATGCTAGGCTCAAGCTCATAAGAGTGTCTCAACTTGTTGCAGCAAGACCCCTATGCTTTAGATATCTGATAAGGGTCCTGAGACTGACTTTGCAGATATCACAGGTAACATTTGACAACCTTTGCTTGCAGCCTGGGACTCGGAGGTAATGTCATTACTAACCTCAAAAATGGAGACTGTCGGAGATGCTACTTCAGTTTGACCAACCTTAAGCAGGACTGATCACCTGGCTTTCCCAAAGCCCATTCAACAACTGGTGCCTTTTGGCATGGTGAGTCTAAAAAGTACTGCAAAGCGTTCCACAGCCTGTTGTGATCTCTTAAGGCTATCCTAAGGCTGGCACCACCAACCTGACTCGAGCCTGTAACAGAAGGTATATTCTGGTTCTTCCCAGTTGGAGTGCTTTGCATTTCAAGGAAAGTGTGTGAGCCTGGAATGAGGAACATCTTGGTATCTTGCCGCTTTGCCTGGTCACTGTCGTTCCATCTCCCTTTTCACAGCAGCCTGTTGTACAGCTTCTGTGAGGCCTTTGCACACTTTTGCACATCCCTATCTCAGTTCACTGCATTTCTGCTGCAGTTTGGATGCCTGCAAGAATGGCTCAGCCCAGTCTCTGAACTCACCCAGTGACCCCTTGGTAGAACTCTTCCAGCTCCTACTCCACTTGTAACGGCAATCACTATCTCAAGGCGACACCTGATAAAAGCATTGTTGCCCAAGCCCTCATACTATTTAGGCTGGACTACTGCAATACTGTTTAATTGTGCATTACTAAAAAGAAGTCTTGGCCAAGTGGTGGGGTTGGGGGACACCATGCAAAGTTACAGCTTTGTAAATGATGGAGCTAGTTTTGAAGGCAATTTGTGCTAGTAGGGGAAACCAATGTTGTTCAAGTGTAAGCATAATGTGGTCAGGATTGTGGAGGCCTTTGATGAGGCGGGCTGCAGCATGGAGGAAACTGCTCATCAGTGCCAGGGGGTATGTGGATAGGCAAGTGATCAGGGCTTTTCCACTTTCCAGGCAAGAAAGCAACGCTTAGCAGAAAACGGGATCACACTGGAGGTGGAGTCAGTTTGGGCATGCATGCTGGGGGGTTTTGTCAGACCATGCAACCTGAAGCACATCCGTAAGATGAAAGACCTGGCCTACATCCTGGCCAAACGGAGAATTGCAATGTACTGGAAGGAAGCCCAACGACCTAGAATTAAGATGTGGTGGGCAGACCTCTTGAAGTGGGCAGATGCAGAAACAGCAGCTTGGTATGAAGCAATCAGTAGGGGAGGGGGAGGAGGAAGCGGGACCCCTGATAGCATGGAGACAACTGGTGGCCACGATGGCGGGACCCTCCCAGGCCGACCATAGTGAAGATAACACGAGAGAGATTATTGAGGTAGACATCCCTGGAGATATGCAAGGCAGTGACATTGAAGCAGGGGCTCGAGTTAAGGGGGCGGGAGGGGGGAGGACTGAAACGTTCAACATGTAAATATAATGATGAGAAGCTTAAATGTGGATGTCCTCAATGTTTGTAATGTTTGGAGTGTTGTTAATAAAATAATAAAAATTATTTTAAAAAAAATAAAAAACTTTATACCTCAAAGAGCAGCATCAGTTTGTCCAGATGAATATCTCCAGATCACGACAAATACATGTCGAGTGTCACCGGGATCCATCCCCTCAACCTTGATGTTCAACCTTTTCATGGAGCACATGGAATCCCTCCCTGCCAGCCGCTACATCCACATACACCTAGGCATTCTAGATAAACAACTCTATTTAAAACAATCTCCATCCACCAGCTCAAGACTTGCCTCACCAAGATACAGACCTAGATGACCAGCACATACCTCAAACTGAAACCCAACAAAACAGCATTCCTCCCCCTCCTCTCCAATAACAGCAAACACACCTAGATTGAGACCTGGCTGACCGCCATGAGCCTTGAAAGCCTCACCCCATGGGCTGAAACCATGTACCAAGAAGTCCTTGGGATTCCACATTGACGGCCATCTCTCCTTCAAAATGCACAATGCAAAGAAAATCCAGACTGCATGCAACCAACTCTTTCTCTTGTGGAAAATAGTGCCCTTACTTCCAGGAAATAACTGGGAATCTACCCACCTCTGGGCAAGCCCAAAACATGTGTAACATCCCAGCTTCCACCTCCCCGCACCTTGGACATTTCTGTGCCACCGAGCTTCCAAACCTGGCGATTTTGCTACGGGTCATGTATGCCCTATGAGTAACATATAACTGAATCTGCTGTAACCTCGCGTTTCGGGACACCTTCTTATGGTACCTTTGAGTTCTATCCCATTGTCCATCTAACATGGGTTCTCCCACCTCCTCCCAGTCTCGCCTCAGTTGGAGCAACTCCTTGCCCACCCTAGTCACCAGTAGTTCATATATATGGGATATTTCGTGCCCACCCTCCGAAATATCATACATCGTCTCAATGGCCGCATCAGGTTGTTCCACTAGCACTGCCTCAGGCCACCTCTCTCGCACCCGTCTGATAATTCTTGTATAAGTATTATGTTGGCCTTTGTGCACCCCGGTGTCCTCCATTAATCTCTGAAAGTCTGGTGCCTCCCCCTCCTGCCATACATCTCTGAGGGTCACAAGGCCCATCGGTCCCCAGTATCTACGGATCCCTTTTATCATTTGTGAGACCTCCCCACATAGTGCCACTAGCGGCACCTGCAGGGAGAATGGGGTTGGGTTTTCCACTGTTTGCCATGCTTTGCTCCATATTTCCCAGCCCAGCACCAACAGTCTCGCCGTTTCTTGCACCTTTGATTTAGGCAACCACACCGTCTCTCTAAGAAAGAAAGGGGCGGTGTCCCTGTACAATAGCCTGGCTTCAGCCGTTTCTTCTTCAGACAACCACCTGGCCACATATTGAAGCCGTCCCGCCAAGTAGTATAACTCAAAGTTCGGTAGGTTTATACCCCCCCTGTCACACGAGTTTTGTAATTTCCAAAGGGCCACCCTATTCCTGGAGGTATGCCATATAAAGCCCCTGCATAAGATGTGGAGTTTCTCAAAAAAAGTGTGGGGATCATATACGGGATGTTCATAAAAAAATGTAACAATCTGGGCAGGACTCCCATCTTGATCAAAGCCGCCCTGCCCATCATGGCCAGGGATAGTCTGGACCAGAACCCCATGCTATTCTTGATACCCTCAACTGCCCTTTCCGTGTTGTGTTTGTGTTCCTCCTCTGCCGTGTGGTATATGTCGATTTCCAAGTATCGGAATGTCCCGGTCCGCCAGGGTATCGGCAAGACCAGTAGACTCCTCTGCTGGGCCCACCTGTATCTCCCCAGAGGGAACATACTTGATTTTTTGGGGTTTACTGCTATGCCTGAGAGGGTGGCGTAACGTTCCATCACCCCCAGGACATATTGTAGATTTTCCTCTGGGAAGCGCAGGTATAGTAGTATATCATCGGCGTACAATGATATGAGATGCAATTCCCCCCTTCGTATGGATCCCTATCTCACCGTACTGTTGTCTGAGGCAGATTGCCAGTGGTTCCAGCGCAAGGATATACAGCATGGGTGACCAGGGGCAGCCCTGTCTAGTGCCCCTACTAAGTTGCCATTTGTCTGAGATTGTTGCGCCCTTTTTGACCCTAGCGATTGGGGAACTAAATGCCATTTTGACCCACCTCAGATACCTCGGCCCCATCCCTTATTCTCTCAGAGCCACTAGCAACCACGGCCACCTCACAGAGTCGAACGCCTTAATAGCATCCAGCGAGACTATGACCAATTCGCCGGGGTCCTTCTCTGTTTGATCAATAATGTGGTGGAGTCTCCTATGATTGTCGGTTATGTTCCTGCCTGGAATGTAGCCTTTTTGGTCGGGGTGTATCAGTTTACCAATGACTCGTTTGAGCCTGTTTGCCAGCGCAGCTGTGAGGATTTTGCTGTCTTGGTTGAGCATCGATAGGGGTCTATATGACCCACAATCCGTGCTTGGCTTACCCGGTTTTAGGAGCAGGATGACCACCGCCTCCCGTAGGGACTCTGGCAGCCTTCCTTGTTCAAACGCCTTATTCAGCATGGCCAGCAGCGGGGGGAGCACCTCCTGCTTATATGTCTTATAAAATTCACTGGGGAGCCCGTCCGACCCCGGGGCTTTGCACGTAGGAAGGTGCTGAATCTCTGTCTCTAATTCTTCTAATGTAATTGGGGTGTCCAGGTCCTCCCGTTCCTGATCGTTTAATTTGGGCAATCCTATGTCTTCTAATGTTTCCTGTATCTCTTGACCCATCTCTTCGTCCGTGTCCCCGTAAAGACATTTATAGAATCTAAGGAACCCCTCATTGACTCCCTCTTGGGTGTCCCAGCTCTGGCCTTCTTCCCCTCTAATCTCCCTGACCACTGGTCGTGGTGTTTCATTTTTGTATAACCAAGCCAGCAGCCTGCCCGGTTTGTCTCCCCCCGCATGTTGCCTTTCAATGTATTTTTTATAGCTCAGTTTACATAATCTGTCCCAGTGCTCTCTAATAGTTTGTTGTAACAGCTTCACCCGTTCATCATCCTCCTGTGAGGTGCCCCCCTCTGCATTATTCCTTCCAGCTCCTTCTCTGTTTCCTGTAGCTCCCGCTCTATGCCCCCTTGGAGCCCTCTGGATTTAGATATGGCTGCGCCCCGTACTACCACTTTGAACGCCTCCCATAAGGTTCCTTCCTACTGTACACTACCCGTATTAATGTCGAAATACTCGCTAATTGCCTCCCTTAAGTCCTCACGGAATCCTGAGTCCTGCAGGGCCTCAGCTCTGAGCTTCCACGTCGGGATTCTCACTCTATAGGGCTGGTGTCTCCACTCCAAGACCAAGGGGGAGTGGTCCGAGAGCACTCTGGCCTTGTATTCCGAGCCTATCATTTCTCCTACCAACTCCGAGGCAGCAAACATGTAAACCAGCCTCGTGTGCGGATTATGTGGGGCCGCATAGTGTGAGTACTGCCTATCTGCTGGGTGTAGCTGTCTCCAGATATCTTCAAGTCCAAAGTCTCTCAGCAGGGCTGTCTCCAGATATCTTCAAGTCCAAAGTCTCTCAGTCTGGCCTGTAATGCTCTTGCAGCCTGGGTGGGTCTATCTAGTTGACCATCTGACCTATCCATTTTGGGGTTTAATGTACAGTTAAAGTCCCCTCCCCAAATGATCGCGCCGCCCAGTAGGGGGCCAATTTTGCCATATAGGGGCCTAAAGTAGGCCGCTTTGTCTTGGTTAGGGGCGTATAAGTTTATAATGCTCACTTCCCTTTTTTCCAGCTTCCCTCGCACCTCTATCATTCTACCCTCTGGGTTTATTGTGGTCTGAAGCAGCTGAAATGGTACATGAGGTGCCACCCACGTGACAACCCCCCTCGCATAAGCTGAGTATGTGGCTCCTGTGGTGGTCCCTCTCCACTTTCTCTTAACCACCTCCAGCTTCTCCCTATTAAGGTGGGTTTCCTGTAGTAATGCTATGTCAATTTTCAGCCTTCTCAGATACATCATTACTTTATTTCTCTTCAAATAGCTGTTGAGGCCTTGCACGTTCCAGGTCACCGTTCTAAGGCTATCCATAGCCATCCGTGGTTTGTCCCTCCTCCTCTCCCAGGTTTCCCCTCCAGTCTGGTTTGACATAAAATTGGGCTTGTTCCCCTCCCTCTTCCAACAAAAACTCCCCAACTAACCCCCCCCTCCCCTCCCTGCTCAACTATAAACCACTGCACACAACCCCTTCCCTCCCTCCACCCTACCCGACCCCAACTGGTGCCCAGCTCCATCCCTGGATCTCAGGCTCCCCCGCGTTTGGTCCTGCCTCGGGATGCCGAGATCAGGAACCCGGCAGTGTGTCATCGGTGACCTAACTAATCTATTTGTGGGGGTGTGAGGGCTGGTTCCGTTAGGCTCCTACACCTTTCACTATGTTCCCGTGCTCAAGGATCATACATATATATAGCCCTAGTCGCACACCTCCAACAGGCTGTATCCTGTCCTATATTCAAGTCCCAATGTCTTAGACTGCGACACCCTGGCTGCCACGGTCACATGTTACTTATCTGTGCCATCTTCCTTCTGGATACCCGATTCCTGGGGTTAGCTCTGCGTGTCCAGCCATTCTGTAGCATCCTCTGGGGTATCAAAAAACAATGGTCTATTCTTGTGGAACACTTTCAGTTTTGCCGGGTAGATCAGCATATACTTATGGCCTGCTTCCCACAATCTTCTCTTCACTGCCCCAAAGTTCATGCGCCGGCGTTGCACCTGCAGGGTGTAATCAGGGTATGCCGTTATGTTTGCCGACGCCCTTTGTATCGTTCCACCCTTCCGGAAGTGCTCCAGGATTTTTTCCCGGTATCGATAGTTCAGGATATTGGCTATCACCGGCCTGGGAGGCGTTCCCGGTGGTGGCTTCCTCATCAGGGCCCTGTGCACCCGTTCCACACCGAACCCCTGGGTCAGCACTCCTCTGGTTATCTCCTGCAGCAGCATTGATTCAATGTACTCTGTGGGGTTGGGTCCCTCAGCTCCTTTAGGCAATCCCACGATACGTATATTGTTCCTCCTGGCGCGTCCTTCCGCCTCCTCCACCCTGCTTTCCAGGTTACCCACGCGTTGTTCTAGGGCATGGAGCTCGGATTTGTGGGCTGCGCACGCGGCTGTATTCGGGGCCACTTCCTTTTCTAGGTCGCCTGTACGCTCTGCCAGCGCTCTGACATCTTGCCAGAGGAGATTCACCTCTTCTTGTACTGCCCCGACTTTGATCTCCAGTGCCGCTTTCAGTTCGTTCATGGCCAATCCCAGTTTGGTTTCCCAAGCCACTTTGAAGTCAGCAATTGCAGCAAGGATCTCCTGGTCTTTGCCCGTGGTGCCTGTGCCCCCAGATGGGGTTCTATCCTTGCTCCTGGCCCCTTCTGCCCCCGGCGATGTTCTGGCATATTCGTCGAGCGTGGGTTGCTTGTCCTTCGCTCTAGGCAGTTTGTTGGCCATCTTGATGTTTCCAAGCTTGTTGTGCGAGCCCCACAGCATGTGGTCTCTGGCCTGCATTGAATTAGACCCTGGTTACTAGCGGGGCCCGGGCGGGCTATATCAGGAGTTTTCTTGAGCTGCTGAATCCAGGGAGTGGGTTGTGTCCTCCCACGTGATTGTGCTCGGGCGATTATCTTTCCACCCAGTCTGTGTGCCCCAGCTCCCGCTGATCTAGGTCAGTGGGCACACACCCCAGTGCCTATAAGTTTTCCCGTGTGCAATTGCTGGCCCAGCGTGTTTTAGCCGTGAACCCCGCCGGGTCACGGGTGCAAGCCTGCTTGTGGGTGGTATTTTGCGGAGCTCTCCGCAAGGCGCGCCTCGCTCTGCCCCACTTTCCACCTCCTGCATAGGCCAGGGGGTGTCTCATTCCCTTGGCCTCTGTGTCCACTGCTAGCAGCCCTTAGTCATGAAGGACACGTTGCCAGTCCCTCGATACCTTCCACCTCCTGCCCACGCCTCTGTTATGGGCGCGTTACCAGTGTCTCCACATTTTCCACCGCTGCTCCTGGTCCTTCTCGTGGGGCTGGTCGCCTTTCCTTGTGTGGGCCACAGTACGTGTGCCTTCTATTGTAGTCTATGGTTGTACCCGCTTACCGTTGCTTCCGGGCGAGCGACCGTTCCATTTTCCATTTGTATACATGTCTGTGTATCGTGCTACAATGTTCGGATGTCTTGCGCCTCAATACAATGGCCTTGGATACATGTGTATCTGCTACTGCCCGTTCCTTCTGGCAGTTGCGCGTGCGGGCGTGCGTTCACGGAAGTTCGCTCACGCCAGAGCCTGTGATGTCGGAGACAATGTATCACTCCGATCGGGCCCGGCTTGTTCCTTTCTCCCTCCGATCGCCCCTTGCTGCAGGCAATCACCGTGCCCGACTTTCGCTGGCTCTGCGGTTCATGGGGTTGCAGCCTCGCACAGCTATACCTGCCTCGAGCCCCGGTCAGGGTGCCGAGCTCTCCTCTTATTCCGCTCGCTCGGCCTTTGTCCAAGTCCGCTCCAGGCCCCTCCGCATTTAGTCGTCGGGGAGTCCAGTGATCCGCGCTCGGGCCAGTCACGCCTTTGTTCTCCCAGCTCGTCAAGTGGCAGCCATTTTCCTTTGTTTGCCGCAAGCTCATGCCAAACTTAAACAGGCTCCGACAACGTTATTAATTCCGTCAGACCGTGTCTCGTTACCCCCATGCGTGCTCCACAGCTTCCCCTGCATGCACCTCTGCGTTTTGGGCCATATGATTCGTTTGGTGCACGGTTTTTCTTCAGGATTCTATGCGTATCTGCGGGAGCTCTAGCCGGACGCATCCTCCTAAATGGCTTCTTAGCCACGAGGTATAAAGTTTACCACTGAAGGACTGTCCCACCAATTCCCATGTGGTTGTGTTGTATGTCACTGAGGCCATCATGATTCACTGCGTCAAAGACTGCAGAGAGACCAAGGAAGTACCAGGAGACAGGAATGTCCATCATTGAGGATGCAGAGAGCATCATCTTCCACTTAGATGGTGGCTGCCACTGTGCTGCATCTGGCCCTTATCCAGATTGGTAGAACTGTAGGAGTGTGTTGGTATTGATGTGTGCTTGAAGTTGAGTAAACACAGCTCTTATGAGGGACTTGCCTAGGAAAGGAAAGTCTGTGATGGGGCGATAGTTGCTGAAGTCATTGGGGTCCAGTGTTCTTTTTTTAGGAGCTGGAGTATTTGCCCATTTTTGAGGGCAGTCGATAATGTTCCTTGGGCAAGGGATTCATTATTGACAGTACCCAGAAAAGGATGGAGTGCTTCCATGTGGGGTGACTTGAGGATTGAGGATGGCAGATTGCCATCTGAGTAGGAAGTAGCTTTGTGGGAAGCTACAGTGTTAGTCAGGTTCTCTATGGATAGAGTTTTATTTTTTTATAGTTGTCCAGGCAGTTGGACGAATGAGGCAGTGAGTGTAGTGTGGTTGGCATCAATGTTTTGTCAGATCTTGCTGATTTCTTGGTGGAATGAGAGATTTGAGGGCTGGAAGAGGGTGGGTGCATAGTTTGGTTGGCCTGAGGAGAGCTTTGCTGTCATTGTTGGCTTTGGCATGGGCCTTCTGTTAGTAGGTAACATTCGCTGTGGTGACCAGTAGTCTGCGGGCAGTCCTGAGTACTTTAAGTTGGGTTACGTCAGATGAGGGTTTGGACTAGCATCAGATTTTCTCTTAGTTTTGGTTGACTCTTTTTTCTTATATTAATTTCTTGTACATACTAGCGGGCTGATTATTTGTGCCTGATGGTTTGTTGTTTCTCTAAGGCATGCATGTTGATATTGTTGAGAGTTTCTAATATCTTCAGATCTAAGAGCTTCAAAACTCTATCCATTTCCCACCGAGGCTAAGCGGGTGAGTGAGGCGTCCGAAATTGTTGTTTTGGCTGCCCTCCTGGGCCTCTTAAAAAAGCTGTGCTGAGAATTGTTGATTTTTATTTTGCGGCATGTGAGCCCTTTGTTCCCTGCTTTCAACCCGCTTCCCTTCTGTGTCTGTCCCCTCCTTCCCTCCCGCCTCCCAACCCGCACACCAACCCCCCCTGATTGGCTCTCTGCATTGTGCTGACGAGGGTAGTATGCAGCAGTAGCCCACGCTCACCATTTCCCACCGAGGCTGAGCGGGTGAGTGAGGTGTCCGAAATTGTTGTTTTGGCTGCCCTCCTGGGTCTCTGAAAAAATCTGTGCTGAGAATTGTTGATTTTTATTTTGCGGCATGTGTGCCCTTTGTTCCCTGTTTTCTCCTGCTTCCCTTCCGTGTCTGTCCCCTCCTTGCCTCTCGCCTCCCAACCCGCCCACCCCCCCCCTGATTCGCTCTCTGCATTGTGCTGCCGAGAGTAGTATGCATCGGTAGCCCACGCTCGCCATTTCCCACCGAGGCTGAGCGGGTGAGTGAGGTGTCCGAAATTGTTGTTTTGGCTGTCCTCCTGGGCCTCTGAAAAAAGCTGTGCTGAGAATTGCTGATTTTTATTTTGCGGCGTGTGTGCCCTTTGTTCCCTGTTTTCTCCTGCTTCCCTTCTGTGTCTGTCCCCTCCTTCCCTCCCGCCTCCCAACCCGCCCACCACCACACCCTGATTGGTTACTCATTCCTTTTCACTGACTTTCCCAGGGCAGCCCCTGCCCGGCAGCCCCTACAGCGAAGGCCCCTTAAGCTAAGGGCGACTCCTACCTTAGGCGGCTCCCTGTGGTATGCAGGTGTCTGCAGGGGACGCCAGCAGCCAGTCACCTTCCTTCCTACTGCCCTGCCCCCCCCCTCACCTACAGGTGGTTCACTCCCGGCTGTTTTATAGTGTGACTGTACTGTTGAATTGTATAAAAATTGCATTGTTAAACTAGGCCTTTTCTCTCAGTTTCAGGAATCTCAAACTTAGGTGTGTCTCACCTGTCTTAAAAATAATTGTGGTTTTGTGAGCTCCTTAATCCTGAGTGTCGTCGTCTTGTCCTGTTGCCCAACTTGCTTGCCTCTCTCTGTCTTGCCTGCCTACTCTTCGTCCTCGCAAGTGTCTCCCCCTCTCCCTTTCACCTCTCTCCTCTCCCACCCTATGGTGCTCTCTGTCTCTCCTATCTTTTCTAACTGCTTCTCTATTGACTATCCTGCTCTCCTCACTAAATCTGGTAGGAAGAAGTTTAAAAAGGACATCCTGGTCTCCAACTCAGGCCTCCCTATCGCTGACACCTACACCAGTGCCTCCTCCAAGGAAACTCTCACCAACATCCTCTTTGCCGTGCCTTCGCCAGACCTATGGACCCTTCATATGGTCTCTGTGCTCTCTCCTTTCGCCTCTTCTCCCATTAATGGTGCGCCCGTTGGGACGCCCTCCTATCCTCCTTCCACTCCTCTAAGGTCATCATTAATGTTTACTCTAATAGGACCGTCTAGTCCAAGGCCCTCAGGCCAACCTGCACCTTTTTGATAGACGCCTTCCGCACCTCATCAACTTCCTTTCTTCTCCTGCTGTCCCCCTCCCCTTTCCTTTGCTACCTTGCCTTCCCCCTCCCTCTCTGCCCCCTCTCGGGCTCTTTATACACCTCTGCAGGGTGTACCTCTGATCTGTACCCCTCCCCAGAAGTCCTTCAAGGAGGGCAACCTTCTCCACATTGCCAAACTCTCGCCCCGCTGTCAAACATTCCTCTGATATCTGCTGCCTTCTTGAAGAACTTGACCGCAATGTCATCAGTCTCACTGAGACATGGTTCATGGCCAGCTCTGTCACCAGCTTTGACACGCTCCTACCTGATGCCTACAAGATCTCCGTGCCCAAGCCCAACCGCTCTGGTGGGGGTGTAGGCCTGATCTTCCCTGAGTGGATTCCTGACTCTCGATGTTCTGATCTCCTCAGACCTTCCCCTTTCTGTCCCTCTCTCCACTCCTCTCTCCTGGAGTGATCACTTTCTCCTATCCTCCCACCTGACCCTCCCTACTGCTCATCCCAAGCCACCTCCGTCACTGCCACCCACCTTCTCGGTCATCCGACCCATGAAGCGTGTGTCAGTTGAGGCTTTCGCCGCCACCTTCTCACCCCCCCCTTCCCCTTTGGCTGACTCTCACCCTCACACAGCCCTCTCCATGCTCCACTCTTCTATATCTGATACTCTTGATATCCTTGCCCCTGTCATGAGAATCCACCTGAAGCCCAAAGCCAAGTGTAACTCCTGGTATGACTCCGACCTCGTCACCCTAAAACACAAGTGCAGGGTGGCCGAGAGGAAATGGCGTGCTTCAAGTTCATCCTCCGACAAACTGGCCTGCCGCAAAGGCAATACCGGCTCTCCGTCTTTACCAAGAAGAGAGCTCATATCCAAGCCCGCATCTCTGCGGCATCTAACAACTCGGCTGAACTCTTTAAAATCTGCAAGGAACTGGCCAATCCTGCCACAGTCTCTACCTCTCCTGTCTCTTCCCAGGCCCTCTGCATGGCACTGGCTTCTCGCTTCATTTCAAAAACTCAGGACAACCTGTCCTCACTCTCTTCCCATCGCCTCCCTCCCTCTGTTCCCTGCTCTTCCTCTGGCCCTTCTGCAGCCACCCCCCTCCCTCCTTTTCTGCCTTTCCCCTTTTCTCTGCAGACCAGGTATCTAGACAAGTCCGATCTATGAAAGTCTCATCAAAACAGGTTCACCCCTGTTCCTCCAAAACTATCAAGGACCACATCGACTCCCTGGCTCCTGCCCTGGCTGATTTCTGCAATCACTCCTTCGCCACTGGAGTCTTCCCATCCCCCCTGAAGCACTCCCTTGTGCACCCTCTTCTTAAGAAACCCTCTGCCGACCCCTCCTGCCCGGCTAACTATCGCCCAATCTTCATCACTCCCTTCCTGGGCAAGCTCCTGGAGAAACTGGCCATCTCCCAGCTCAATCTCCACACTGAATCTGTTGGCTATATTCATGACCATCAGTCTGGCTTCAGAGCTGCCAGAAGCATAGAAACTGCTCTCCTGAACACCCTGTGTTCTCTCATCTTGCTTGATCTCTCTTCTGCTTTTGACACTGTCAACCATGCCATCCTATTCAACCGTCTCCGTGATAACCTGGGTATCACTGGTCAGGTTCTGGCGTGGCTGACTTCTTTCCTCTCTGACCGACCCTCCCAGGTCCAACTTGGGTCCTTCCTCTCCGATATCTTTTTCTCTACCTGTGGTGTCCCCCAGGGATCTAACCTCTCTCCCTGGCTGTTCAACCAATACCTGGCACTCCTTGCCCACCGCATCGCTGCTCTCTGCCCCAACTTTCAGTGCTATGCGGATGATACCCAGCTCATTTTCAGGCTACCCTTGGCCTCCTCCTCTCCTTCCCTCATCTCTGACTGTCTACCATCTAGGAGTGGTGTGCCGCCAATGACCTCTGCCTTAATGCCAGTAAGACTGAGATTCTACTCATCGGCACACCCACTCCCTCCTTCCCTGCAGCTCTCTGGTCTCTCTTGGCCCTCTTCCTGCTCCCACCCGCAAGGCCAAAAACCTGAGGGCCATCTTGGACTCCACACTCTCCTTCTCTTCTCACATCTCTGACGTCTCTAAGAAGTTACACTACCAGCTGCACCTCCTCAGAGGTATTCTTCCATTCCTCTCCTTCCCCCAGAAGCTCACTGTCTCCAGAGCCCTGGTTCTCTCTAGGCTGGACTATTGTAACAGCCTCTATCTAAATCTGCCTGCCTCTACTCTCCGCCCTCTGCAACTTATCCAGAACAGGACTGCGCAACTTGTCCTTGGCCTCAAGCTCAGGGATCATATCTCTCCAGGACTGAAATCTCTGCACTGGCTCCCAGTGGCTGTGAGGATTAAGTTCAAAACCCTCTGCATTGTCCACAAGGCCTTCTGGAGCCTGGGGCCGCAATACCTTCAACTCTCTCTTCCTAAATATCTTACTTCTCGAGTTCTTCGCTCATCCACCTCCAACTCCCTCAGGGTCAGTCGCTTCTCCAAGCAACGAGTTAGTGGTAGATCTCTCTCTTTCGCAGGGGCCTGCCTCTGGAACAGCCTTCCTGCCTCCCTGAAACTTGAGGAGAATCATCTCCGGTTCCGGGAGCACCTCAAAACCTTCCTCTTTGCTTCTGCTCCCCCCCCCCTCTCCCCTGCTGAATTCCTGACAGAAACTGTAATGGTTACCTGGCCACCCTTTCTGATCTCGGGCCCAGGCCCCGCCAGTTGCCCACCTGCACTGCCTCCCTGGCAACCCCTGCACCTGGAGACTGTTTTCTGCTGTATCCCTACAGACCCCCTACCAGCACTTGTCTGCACTTAACTTGCACTTGCCGCCAGCTGGCCGTTTTATTTATCTCATTTATTCTACTATCACATGTAATGCACTTCCCCTCTCCCTTCCCCCACGCACTTTCCCCTCTTCCCATGCACTTGCGCGATCTGAATGGCACCTGGCCTAGTAGGATCCTTGTCTGTCTTCCCTTTGTTCCCCCTCCCTTGCCTCGTCGCGCCTTGAAACACTTGTTATAAGCGCGTTATAAATGCCATATCATATCATATGCTGTTGCAGAATTTCACTGAGGGACCTGATAGGGAGGAGGTGAGGTCATCAATGAGTGGTTCTATGGGGAAATCTTTGAAGGAGCGGAATGTCTGCTTCATAGGCTTGATGGTGAAGAGAATGGTGAAGTGAAGAGACCAGTCATGGGGCATGGCAGTGACGTAATAGGGGGCTGCCAAGGCAGTGATGATGAGATCTATGATATTATCCTGCTTGTGGGTTGGGTAGGAAGTGTGTTGGGTAAGGTTCAGTGTGTCTAATAGGCTGGGCTCTGCTTTCTTCATAGTCTTGTAGTCGTGCTGCCTAGGAGTTTCAAGTCCCTGAAGAAGATGTTGTTGGGTGTCAGGGCTCTCAATATGTACTAGCCCGCTTGTATTGATGAGATTTTATTGATGGGGAGTACCATTTGCCTGGTACTCGATCTTGCTGGTGAGTATGGGGATGTTTGAAGTTTTTATTTGACATCTATTTCAAACAAACTTTGTTGTGAAGCAAAAGGGGTGTGGTTTACCCACCTGAGGTGTCTTGTGTAGGGGTGTTTGGTCCTCCAGATCAGAACAGGGCCAAACAATGGTCAGCCTTCGTTTCAGATACCTAGGTGACAGACACTCTAAGCAGGAGGATTTAAGAGTGGGAAGGGAGGAAAAAACATCCATCAGTGGCCCAGCAGCAGAGGCAACGTGACCTGATGCTACTGAGCCATGCGGTAGAGGAGGCAGAGCTAAAGGTGGAGAGGGGTCGCACTCCCCTAGGGCCTGGAAGTGGCAGGGAGGTGAAACAGAAGAAAAGTCCAGGAAAAGTGGAAAGAGAGTGGGGAGGAACATCACAGAGGAACTATAAGCAGGCAGGGGGAAAACAGTAATCAACGACCTGAAAAAACAGAAAAGGGGGGTAGACTGCTCAGAGGCCTACCATCATTAATAGACATATTCCCTCAGGGATCATGAGATGAGACTCCCAAAACCTGCTGTGCACACTCAAATTCCACAGCTGCAGAGAGGGGAATGCCTGCTGAGCCCACAGACACAGTCACTCCACTCCTGGACAGGTGCTAACCTTGTGCAAATGAGTGAAATGGATTTTGCTGGTAAGAGGGGACTGGCTGGGAGTCACCAGGAAAGACTTCATGTTGGCAAGTAGAGCTGTAAGGCATCTATAATTTGGGAGCCGCAGGTTGCTTTGTGTCCTCCACAATTGGACTCTCTTGTGCACAGTGGCGACTTCCAAATCAAAATGGGCACAGAACATCAAATGTATTCTTCATCAAGGCTTGGCATTGAAGGCACAAACTCAGCGGCATGGTGATGGTGGATTCTTCAGATGGGTCTGAGGTTCAAGAAGGAACCTCGGATAGTCATCAGCCTTTGTCAAAAGAGATCCTACAGCAGCTCCTGCGAGAGGACTCCACAAATATTAAAGCTAACTTTACAGTACTGAGAAATAACCTGTTAACTCAAAATGAGGTTTTAAAGAAAGACAGTAACATATTAGAAGAAAGAGTTGATGGCTAGTAGAACCAGTGCTCCAGATAAGATTTGGAAGTGGGAGTATTTTATAAGCGAGTAAAAATATGTTTTAACTGGAAACAGAAATGTTTTTGTAAGAATTATTTTTTTGCACCTAATTATTCATACACATTAAAAGATACATGTTTACTTCTTCCGATCGGGCGGTTATTATTATTTTTTTTAATGTGGTTTTATTTGGTTTTCTTGATCGGGCAGTTATAACAGTAGTTTCTTTCTGTGGTAGTACGTTAGTACGTGCACTACTGGTTCAAACATATATATATATATTTCTGAGGCTTGTGGAATCTGCTTAGATCACATGCTGTGCATAGGCCGACATCTAGTGGAAGCTGCAGAGTATTACAGTTTGTTTTTCGAAACTCAAAAATGGGCGTCGACACAGGCGTGCCAGTAATACTATCCCTAGTGTGACGTCCACTGTACCCAAGATCCCTCACGCGTCTAGGATCCTCAGATTGTTTTTTTCCGCCATACTGGTCGGAAGCATCTTGCGGAGTCCCCTGGCCTTAGCCATACTTTTGCTAATAATTGAAATTTAAAATTCTTTATTGACATCCTTCCCCACCCCAACGTCGACCCTCGACACTCGACGACGGCTGGAGAAGACATCGACCGTCGGCTGCTGCACGACGGATCTGGGCCTCGGAAGGCCGCTGGCCTCGGCCCGGGCCTGGTAGGCCGCTGGCCTCGGCCCTGCAAGTAGGGAGAGTGGGGGGTGGTACATACTCTTCACTCTTGGTATATAGGTACACCTTATCTTATATATTTTCTACACTTACCAGCCCGCTGCCCTTAGGTGCGTATGGAGGGTACCCCTTTCCAATTCTGCCCCAAGTGCAACCGCAAATACCCTTGGGTCGACAGGCACGCCTCGTGCAATCTCTGCTTGCCGAGGGACCACCCCAAAGCGAACTGCAGAGCGTGTAGTAGGTTTAAACCTAAGACACTTAAGGACCGTTCGATTAAGCGTTGGGCCCACCACGCCAGGCAGGCGGCCATGGCAGCGGAGGGCGCCTTCAGCGATGGCAGCGACGCCGTACTTTCGGACGGCGAGGGCATTACGGCGTCGAAAGACAGCCGAGCGCAGGTCCCCGACCTCGGAAGGTCGTCCGGCAGGGCGGCTATGGGGAAGACCCCCGGCGACGCAAGCGCTACACACCCTACACACACTAAGCACACTAAGTCCAACCGAACCTCGACGACGTCGACTTCTCGGAAAGAGGCACAAATAGAACGGTCCGACTCGGTGTCCTCTGGGCGCTCTCGATCGAGATCGCCTCATGACGCAAGGCAATCATCCACTCTTGCCAAGAGTGCCTCGCTCCCTAGACTAACGGAAGTTCGATCGTCGGAGGACGAAGACGACTTCCACCCCCAGGCCGCGCTCCAAGAGACGGAGCCCGCAGTTAACACCAGCGAGGCCCCACGCTCGAAAAACACAGATACCTCTCCCGATCCTCGACGCCAGGCGTCGAAAGTCTCCGGGGCCTCCAAGGTTTCCACGCACGGGGAGGGGGGGAAACAGCGGAAAGCACATTCTTCCACCCCTGTACGACCATCCTTCCCCCCTAAGCAGACAGACAAATACAAGTCTACTGAGAGATCAACATCCAGCAAGGGTACCCTTGATAAGTCCCCTAAATTGCCTACTAAAGTCATCCCCTGTTCCAAAGAATGGTCCAGTGAAGACATAGACAGGGTCATGTCAAGGATGTCTTCCTTGGCTGATTTCTACGACAAGAATCCAGAGCATTTCCTCTCGTATGACCCTCAGGGGGCCACACCCTCAGGTTCCACTGATCCTATCCCCCTAAGTAAAAAGGCCCGGTTCGAAAGACCTGAACCCTTCGAGGTGCAGCCTTACTCCACTCCATTCCCTGAGGGGGACCAGGAGTTTGAAATTATGGAGGAACAAACCGGGAAGGAATAGTATGCGGATGATGAGGATCAGGAGGAGGGAGAAGATGAGCAGGAAATTTACAGAGTAGATTCCCCGGTAGAGAACGAAGCCCCAGTTACCGACTCGCCAATCGATAACCAGCCCCTCCTTAATGAGGTTCTCGCTCGCGCGGCAGAACATTTTCACATCGACACCCACGGTGTACAGGAGGAAAGGGACTTCGCAGAAGAGTTGGTGGGAGAGAGGAGGCCGGTCGCTCAGACCATCCCTATCCTTAAATCCATCCAACGAAGAATAGATCCGTCCCTGGTGAACCCAAACCTCACCAGAGCAGTCAACCCCAGGGTCGAAAAGCTTTTCCGGGCAGCCCAGTCTGACCCTCTCTATATAAGAGGACATCTTAAACCAGACTCCCTAGTTGTTACCAACACTCGGAAGAGGGCTGGAACACCCTTATCTTCATCAGAAGCTCCTCCCGACAAGGAGAGCAAGAAACTTTACGGGTTTGGCAGGAAGGTAGCCTCAACGTCCGCCTACCAAGCAAGGATTGCTAACTCCACCACCCTGTTGGCCAGCTACAACTGCCATCAATGGGAAGAGGTCGCGGCGCTCATAGCCTCTGCTCCTGAACCGTTAAAGGGCCAATTGGCTCGGATCTCGGCAGAAGGGAGAGCCGTGTCTGGTTGCATATTAAAAGCAACTTTCGACGCCGCGGACAACGCAGGAAGACTGATAGCAGAAGGCACTGTTATCAAAAGACATGCGTGGTTACGGCAGTCGGGGTTCAAAACAGAAACTCAGGCTTCATTAATAGACAAGCCGGTGGAACCCGATCTATTGTTTGGGAAAGCGGTCGAAGACGCACTGAAAAACGCCAAGGACGAATACGAGACACTGAAATCCCTTGGCCAACTAACCAACAAACCCCCTAACCAGAGGGGGAATAGTAATTTTCGTCGCCCACGCGGCCAAAATTCACAAAGAGGCAACTATGCCCAGGGACAGGGTACACAGTGGAACAACAGCCAGCAGTCTACCCAAAGTTACGGCAGGGGTAACAAAAGAGGGCGTGGAAGAGGCAGAGGCAGCCCCAACAAGGGAGGTGGCACGCCTCCACCAAAGCAGTGACGCTCAGTTCAGGGTCCCTTCTCACGCAACCCCAGTAGGGGGACGCATTTCCAACTTCACCCAGGCTTGGGAAGGGATCACCTCAGACAGATGGGTGCTGTCAACAGTGTCCACAGGATATTGTATAGAATTACTGCAGCGTCCCCGGAACCATCCTCCACGACAAAGAGTACACTCCTTAGAACATCAGAAGATCCTTCTCGAGGAGATTGCCATTCTGCTAGAAAAGGACGCGATAGAGCTCGTCCCAGGACACCAGGTAAACAAGGGTATCTATTCAACTTACTTCCTTGTGCCAAAGAAAGATTTGACAATGCGCCCAGTACTGGACTTACGGCCTGCCAACAAGTATGTCAAGCCCCAAAAATTCTGTATGACCACGCTACAAGAGGTAATCCCCCTCCTAAAAAAGGGGGATTACATGGCAACCTTGGATATGAAAGATGCTTATTTTCATATTTCCATGCTCCCGGCGCACAGAAAGTACTTGCGCTTCAAGGTGGACAGTCGCCACTACCAATTCAAGGTACTGCCCTTCGGGATAGCTTCAGCACCAAGGGTATTCACCAAGGTACTGGCGGTGGCAGCTGCACACCTACGCAGGGAGGCAATCCCAGTGTACCCTTATCTGGACGACTGGCTCATAACGGGGGAAACCCCAGGAATTTGCAGGACAAACATTCAAACGACTATCGACCTCCTCCACGAATTAGGCTTCTCAATCAACGAGAAGAAGTCAAGCCTAGTGCCAAGCACCTCAAAACAGTTCCTAGGAGCAATCCTAGATACTCAGAAAGGGTTGACCTTCCCTTCGGAAGAGAGAATTCGGAATTTACTACTGCAAATTCCTCATTATCAGTCCGGTCAACAAATAACGGTACGCAAAGCAATGCGGTTACTGGGCATGATGGCGTCATGCATTTACCTGGTCCCCCACGCGCGACTGCGCATGCGTCCTATGCAGGAATGGTTGGCGAAACAGTGGTCTCAGGCAAGTGGTCAGTGGGACGATCTAGTGGTCGTTTCGCCAACACTTGTACAGAGCCTACACTGGTGGACAAGAGAAAATCTCGCAAGGGGAAAACCCTTTTACGATCCCGAAGTACAGGCAGTGGTGACTACAGATGCATGCCTGACTGGGTGGGGAGCTCACCATCTCCACCACACAGCTCAGGGTCTCTGGTCTCACTCAGTAGCCAAAAACCACATCAACCTGCTAGAGCTTCTGGCAGTATTCAGAGCGCTTCGGGCGTTCGAGCCCCATCTAATAAACTTGTCGGTGCAGATCCGGACGGACAGCACGACAGCCATGTTCTATCTGAACAAGCAAGGAGGGACTCGTTCGCCAAATCTGTCCAAGCTTGCCCAGAAAATCTGGATATGGGCACTCAGACGGAACATCTTCCTGTCATCGCAACATGTTCCAGGGGAGCTCAATTCCCTGGCGGATGCTCTAAGCAGAGACTCCCTCCCAGAAGAACACGAATGGGTCCTTCACAGCGAGATCGTAGAAGATCTCTTCTCTCAGTGGGGTTTCCCCACTATAGACTTATTCACCACAAACGAAAACAAACAATGCCCAGGATTTGCATCCAGGTTCCCCCAGCCAGACTCCCAAGGGAACGCCCTGTGGATGAACTGGTCAGGGATGTTTGCGTACGCTTTTCCACCAACTCCTCATCAGGAAGGTAGTGTACAAGATGAATAAGGAATCGATGACGCTCATCCTAGTTGCTCCCATGTGGGCGAGACAACCATGGTTTCCACACCTACGCAGGATGGCGGTGTGCGAGCCCATCAAACTTCCAGCCTGGTACAACCTACTGTCCCAGCAACAAGGTCAAGCAGTGCACCAGCAACCCAACTCAATGAACCTGGCAGCATGGCTCCTGAGGTCATAGAGTTTGGACATCTCAATTTACCACAGAGGTGTATGGACATCCTAAAAGAATCCAGGAAACCAAACACAAGGCACTGTTACTTTGACAAGTGGAAGAGATTCGTTATTTGGTGCCAGAATAAACAAATCAAACCGGTTGATTGCACTCCTTCCAACATTGTGACATACATGCTCCACCTGCTGGATGCAGGATTGGTTTTTAACTCTCTGAAAGTACACCTGGCTGCCCTCTCGGCCTACACCACATCCCATAACAAGGTGTCGTGGTGGAAAGTACCAGTAGTTAAAGCCTTCATGGAAGAAGTAAAGAGACTTCACCCTCCTATTTCTAACCCACCGCCAGGATGGGACCTTAATGTGGTGCTAGCTAAGCTCATGTGCCCCCCGTTCGAACCCATGCATAAAAGTAGTCTCAAACACCTGACTTATAAAACTGCCTTCTTAGTAGCCATTACCTCTATAAGAAGGGTCAGTGAAATTCAGGCTCTGTCAGTGCAGGATCCTTTCTTTACTATCCACAAAGACAAACTGGTTTTACGCACACACCCTAGGTTCTCACCTAAATTCATATCTAAATTCCATGTAAACCAGTCCATCGAGCTTCCGGCTTTCTTCCAGAACCCGCAAAGCTCGGCTGAGGTGAAACTACACACCCTAGATGTGCGTAGGGCGGTCCTCTACTATGTAAATAAAACCAGACCGCTAAGGAAAACAGATCAACTGTTTGTCTCCGTAGCTACAGGCAGAGAGGGAGATCGCGTCTCTAAAGGCGCTATCTCGAAGTGGATTATCAACTGTATACAGCTGTGTTACTCTCTTTCTGGAATAACTCTGCCTTTTACGCCAAGAGCCCACTCTACTAGAGGCATTGGGGCCACTCTGGCTTTCATTGCAAATGTTCCACTCGACACCATTTGCAAAGCAGCTACTTGGAGCTCTATTCACACTTTTACTCAGCATTACTGCATTGACACTCATTCCAAGACAGATACACAAGTGGGACAAGCGGTTCTGAGACACCTGTTTGCTCATGACTCTTCTCACATCCCACCTCCTTCTTCTGCTACTGCTCGCTAATCTATGCACAGCATGTGATCTAAGCAGATTCCACAAGCCTCAGAAGGGATACATTACTCACCGTAATCGTATTTCTGATGCTTGTATCTGCTTAGATTCACATGCGACCCACCCTTCCTCCCCTCCGAGAGAAGGCGCATGATGGCTTGTGGTCTTACCTTTCTGTCTATCTGCTTGGATTATCTGTACTCACGCTACTCCTCATGCTTCCTCATGTCAGAAAAAAAATACAATCTGAGGATCCTAGACGCGTGAGGGATCTTGGGTACAGTGGACGTCACACTAGGGATAGTATTACTGGCACGCCTGTGTCGACGCCCATTTTCGAGTTTCGAAAAACAAACTGTAATACTCCGCAGCTTCCACTAGATGTCGGCCTATGCACAGCATGTGAATCTAAGCAGATACAAGCATCAGAAATACGATTACGGTGAGTAATGTATCATATATATATATATATATATATTTCTGAGGCTTGTGGAATCTGCTTAGATCACATGCTGTGCATAGGCCGACATCTAGTGGAAGCTGCGGAGTATTACAGTTTGTTTTTCGAAACTCAAAAATGGGCGTCGACACAGGCGTGCCAGTAATACTATCCCTAGTGTGACGTCCACTGTACCCAAGATCCCTCACGCGTCTGGGATCCTCAGATTGTTTTTTTCCGCCATACTGGTCGGAAGCATCTTGCGGAGTCCCCTGGCCTTAGCCATACTTTTGCTAATTATTGCAATTTAAAATTATTTATTGACATCCTTCCCCACCCCAACGTCGACCATCGACACTCGACGACGGCTGGAGAAGACATCGACCGTCGGCTGCTGCACGACGGATCTGGGCCTCGGAAGGCCGCTGGCCTCGGCCCCGGCCCGGGCCTAGTAGGCCGCTGGCCTCGGCCCTGCAAGTAGGGAGAGTGGGGGGTGGTACATACTCTTCACTCTTGGTATATAGGTACACCTTATATATTTCCTACACTTACCAGCCCGCTGCCTCAAGGTGCGTATGGAGGGTACCCCTTTCCAATTCTGCCCCAAGTGCAACCGCAAATACCCTTGGGTCGACAGGCACGCCACGTGCAATCTCTGCTTGCCGAGGGACCACCCCGAAGCGAACTGCAGAGCGTGTAGTAGGTTTAAGCCTAAAACACTTAAGGACTGTTCGACAAAGTGTTGGGCCCACCACGCCAGGCAGGCAGCCATGGCAGCGGAGGGCGCCTTCAGTGATGGCAGCGACGCCGTACTTTCGGACGGCGAGGGCATTACGGCGTCGAAAGACTGCCGAGCGCAGGTCCCCGACCTCGGAAGGTTGTCCGCCAGGGCGGCTATGGGGAAGACCCCCGGCGACGCAAGCGCTACACACCCTACACACACTAAGCACACTAAGTCCAACCGAACCTCGACGACGTCGACTTCTCGGAAAGAGGCACGGATAGAACGGTCCGACTCGGTGTCCTCTGGGCGCTCTCGATCGAGATCGCCTCATGACGCAAGGCAATCATCCACTCTTGCCAAGAGTGCCTCGCTCCCTAGATTAACGGAAGTTCGATCGTCGGAAGACGAAGACGACTTCCACCCCCAGGCCGCGCTCCAGGAGACCGAGAGCGCAGTTAACACCAGCGAGGCCCCACGCTCGAAACAAGATACCTCTCCCGACCCTCGGCGCCAGGCGTCGAAAGTCTCTGGGGCCTCCAAGGGGCAGGGAAAACATTTTTCCACGCACGGGGAGGGAGGGAAACAGCGGAAAGCTCAGCCTTCCACTCCTGTAAGACCATCCTTCCACCCCAAGCAGACAGATAAACATAAATCTACTGGGACATCAACATCCAGCAAGGGTACCCTTGATAAGTCCTCTAAGTTGCCTACTAAAGTCATACCCTGTTCCAAAGAATGGTCCAGTGAGGACATAGACAGGGTCATGTCAAGGATGTCTTCCTTAGCTGATTTTTATGACAAAAACCCAGAACATTTCCTTTCGTATGACCCTCAAGGGGCCACACCCTCAGGCTCCTCTGATCCTATCCCCCTAAGTAAAAAGGCCCGGGTCGAAAGACCTGACCCCTTCGAGGTGCAGCCTTACTCTACTCCACACCCCAGATACCAAGGACAACCTTTCCCTGAAGGGGACCAGGAGTTTACAATTATGGAGGAACGAACCGGGTCTGAATACTATGCGGAGGATGAGGACCTGGAGGAGGTAGAAGATGAGCAGGAAATTTACAGAGTAGATTCCCCGGTAGAGAGCGAAGCCCCAGTTACCGACTCGCCAGTTGATAACCAACCCCTCCTTAATGAAGTTCTCGCTCGCGCAGCAGAACATTTTCACATCGACACCCACGGTGTACAGGAGGAAAGGGACTTCGCAGAAGAGTTGGTGGGAGAGAGGAGGCCGGTCGCTCAGACCATCCCTATCCTTAAATCCATCCAACGTAGAATAGATCCATCCCTGGTGAATCCTAACCTCACCAGAGCCGTCAACCCCAGAGTCGAAAAACTTTTTCGGGCAGCCCAGTCTGACCCTCTTTATATAAGAGGTCATCTTAACCAGACTCCCTAGTGGTTACCAACACTCGGAAGAGGGCTGGGACACCCTTATCGTCGTCAGAAGCTCCTCCCGACAAGGAGAGCAAAAGACTGTACGGGTTTGGCAGGAAGGTAGCCTCAACGTCCGCCTACCAAGCAAGGATTGCAAACTCCACCACCCTGTTGGCAAGTTACAACTGCCATCAATGGGAAGAGGTCGCGGCGCTCATAGCCTCTGCTCCTGAACCGTTAAAGGGCCAGTTGGCTCGGATCTCGGCAGAAGGGAGAGCCGTGTCTGGTTGCATATTAAAAGCAACTTTCGACGCTGCAGACAACGCAGGAAGATTGATAGCAGAAGGTACTGTTATCAAGAGACATGCGTGGTTACGGCAGTCGGGGTTCAAAACAGAAACACAGGCTTCATTAATAGACAAGCCGGTGGAACCAGATCTATTGTTTGGGAAAGCGGTCGAAGACGCACTTAAGAATGCCAAGGACGAGTACGAGACTCTCAAATCCCTTGGCCAGCTTACCAACAAACCCCCGAACCAGAGGGGGAACAGTAATTTTCGTCGCCCACGCGGCCAAAATTCACAAAGAGGCAACTATGCCCAAGGACAGGGTACACAATGGAACAACAACCAGCAGTCTACCCAAAGTTACAGCAAGGGTAACAAGAGAGGTCGTGGAAGAGGCAGAGGCAGCCCCAACAAGGGAGGTGGCACGCCTCCGCCAAAGCAGTGACGCTCAGTTCAGGGTCCCTTCTCACGCAACCCCAGTAGGGGGACGCATTTCCAACTTCACCCAGGCTTGGGAAGGGATCACCTCAGACAGATGGGTGCTGTCAACAGTGTCCACAGGATATTGTATAGAATTACTGCAGCGTCCCCGGAACCACCCTCCACGACAAAGAATACACTCCTTAGAACATCAGAAGATCCTTCTCGAGGAGATCGCCATTCTGCTAGAAAAGGACGCGATAGAACTCGTCCCAGGACACCAGGTAAACAAGGGTATCTATTCAACTTACTTCCTTGTGCCAAAGAAAGATTTGACAATGCGCCCAGTATTGGACCTACGGCCTGCCAACAAGTATGTCAAGCCCCAAAAATTCCGTATGACCACGCTACAAGAGGTAATCCCCCCTCCTAAAAAAGGGGGACTACATGGCAACCTTGGATATGAAAGATGCTTATTTTCATATTTCCATGCTCCCAGCGCACAAAAAATACTTGCGCTTCAAAGTGGACAGTCGCCACTACCAATTCAAGGTACTGCCCTTCGGGATAGCTTCAGCACCAAGGGTATTCACCAAGGTACTGGCGGTGGCAGCTGCACACCTACGCAGGGAGGCAATCCCAGTGTACCCTTATCTGGACGACTGGCTCATAACGGGGGAAACCCCAAGAATTTGCAGGTCAAACATTCAGAGGACTATCGACCTCCTCCACGAATTAGGCTTCTCTATCAACGAGAAGAAGTCAAGTCTGGTGCCAAGCACCTCAAAACAGTTCCTAGGAGCAATCCTAGATACTCAGAAAGGGTTGACCTTCCCCTCGGAAGAGAGAATTCGGAATATACTACTGCAAATTCCACATTATCAGTCAGGTCAACAAATAACGGTACGCAAAGCAATGCGGTTACTGGGCATGATGGCGTCATGCATTTACCTGGTCCCCCACGCGCGTCTGCGCATGCGTCCCATGCAGGAATGGTTGGCGAAACAGTGGTCTCAGGCAAGTGGTCAGTGGTACGATCTAGTGGTCGTTTCACCAACACTCGTACAGAGCTTACACTGGTGGACAAAAGAGAATCTCGCAAGGGGAAAACCCTTTTACGATCCCGAAGTACAGGCAGTGGTAACTACAGATGCATGCCTGACTGGGTGGGGAGCTCACCATCTCCACCACACAGCTCAGGGTCTCTGGTCTCACTCAGTAGCCAAGAACCACATCAACCTGCTAGAGCTTCTGGCAGTATTCCGAGCGCTTCGGGCGTTTGAGCCCCATCTACTAAACTTGTCGGTGCAGATCCGGACGGACAGCACGACAGCCATGTTCTATCTGAACAAACAAGGAGGGACTCGTTCGCCAAATCTGTCCAAGCTTGCCCAGAAAATCTGGATATGGGCACTCAGACGGAATATCTTCCTATCAGCACAACATGTTCCAGGGGAGCTCAATTCCCTAGCGGATGCCCTAAGCAGAGACTCCCTCCCAGAAGAACACGAATGGGTCCTTCACAGAGAGATCGTAGAAGATCTCTTCTCTCAGTGGGGTTTCCCCACTATAGACCTATTCGCCACAAGCGAAAACAAACAATGCCCAGGATTTGCATCCAGGTTCCCCCAGCCAGACTCCCAAGGGGGAACGCCCTGTGGATGAACTGGTCAGGGATGTTTGCGTACGCTTTTCCACCAACTCCTCTCATCAGGAAGGTGGTGTACAAGATGAACAAGGAATCGATGACGCTCATCCTAGTTGCTCCCATGTGGGCGAGATAACCATGGTTTCCACACCTACGCAGGATGGCGCTGTGCGAGCCCATCAAACTCCCAGCCTGGTACAACCTACTGTCCCAGCAACAAGGTCAAACAGTGCACCAGGAACCCAACTCAATGAACCTGGCAGCATGGCTCCTGAGGTCATAGAGTTTGGGCATCTCAATTTACCACAGAGGTGTATGGACATCCTAAAAGAATCCAGGAAACCAAACACAAGGCACTGTTACTTTGACAAGTGGAAAAGATTCGTTATTTGGTGCCAGAATAAACAAATCAACCCAGTTGATTGCACTCCTTCCAACGTTGTAACATACATGCTCCACCTGCTGGACACAGGTTTGGTTTTTAACTCTCTGAAAGTACACCTGGCAGCCCTCTCGGCTTACACCACATCCCATAACAAAGTATCGTGGTGGAAAGTACCAGTAGTTAAAGCCTTCATGGAAGGAGTAAAAAGACTTCACCCTCCTATTTCGAACCCACCGCCAGGATGGGACCTCAATGTGGTGCTAGCTAAGCTCATGGGCCCCCCTTTCGAACCCATGCATAAAAGTAGTCTCAAACACCTGACTTATAAAACGGCCTTCTTAGTAGCCATTACCTCTATAAGAAGGGTCAGTGAAATTCAGGCTCTGTCAGTGCAGGATCCTTTCTTTATTATCCACAAAGACAAACTGGTTTTACGCACACACCCTAGGTTCTCACCTAAATTTATATCTAAATTCCATGTAAACCAGTCCATCGAGCTTCCGGCTTTCTTCCAGAACCCGCAAAGCTTGGCTGAGGTGAAACTACACACCCTTGATGTGCGTAGGGCGGTCCTCTACTATGTAAATAAAACCAGACCGCTAAGAAAAACAGATCAACTGTTTGTCTCCGTAGCTACAGGCAGAGAGGGGGATCGCGTCTCTAAAGGCGTGATCTCGAAGTGGATTATCAACTGTATACAGCTGTGTTACTCTCTTTCTGGAAAAACTCTGCCTTTTACGCCAAGGGCCCATTCTACTAGAGGCATTGGTGCCACTCTGGCTTTCATTGCAAATGTTCCCCTCGACACCATTTGCAAAGCAGCTACTTGGAGCTCTATTCACACTTTTACTCAGCATTACTGCATTGACACTCATTCCAAGACAGATACACAAGTGGGACAAGCGGTTCTGAGACACCTGTTTGCTCATGACCCTTCTCACATCCCACCTCCTTCTTCGGGTACTGCTCGCTAATCTATGCACAGCATGTGATCTAAGCAGATTCCACAAGCCTCAGAAGCGATACATTACTCACCGTAATCGTATTTCTGATGCTTGTATCTGCTTAGATTCACATGCGACCCACCCTTCCTCCCCTCCGAGAGAAGGCGCATGATTACTTGTAGTCTTACCTTTCTGTCTATCTGCTTGGATTATCTGTACTCACGCTACTCCTCATGCTTCCTCATGTCAGAAAAAATACAATCTGAGGATCCCAGACGCGTGAGGGATCTTGGGTATAGTGGACGTCACACTAGGGATAGTATTACTGGCACGACTGTGTCAACGCCCATTTTCGAGTTTCGAAAAACAAACTGTAATACTCCGCAGCTTCCACTAGATGTCGGCCTATGCACAGCATGTGAATCTAAGCAGATACAAGCATCAGAAATACGATTACGGTGAGTAATGTATCCCATATATATATATATATACATATATATACATATATATATTCATATACATATATATATACATATATATATATATATATATATACTTGTGTGAGTGAAAGCAGAGGCACAAAGTCCTGTGTGTCTGTTTCCCTTTTTTTGTTGGGAGTATTTTTACTCCCTATTTTTATTTTTTGGGAGTATTTGCCTATTTTTAAGGAGTAAAAGCAGCCATGCACCCCTTATCTGTAGGGCTGGATCTAAAGGAGCTATAGGTTTGTATATTGGATCTGGAAGAAAGATGGTGGCAAAATGCCAGAGGGAAAATACCCCTCATACCCGAGGGACCCCAGCTTCCTTTCCTGCTGACATATTGACTAAGTATGTACATACAGTCCCTCTTCTGGATAATTTGTCCTTTCTGGGTCGTCTGACATTTCTTGGAACAATACCCACAGACTGTTCACTAAATGTTAGGAGTGAAAACAATCAGACTTCCGGTGTCCATTACCTGGGTCCATTTCTATGATCAAAAAGATCTAATTATGCAAAAAGCATGGCAGCCGAAAGATATCAGCTTGGAGGTCCACAAGATTTGTCTCTTGCAAGATTTGGAGCTTCCAATGATATAAGAATAAAGAGCAATGGCCGGAATTAAACAACACCATAAGGGCAAGAAAATTAAATGCAAACAGGGTTTCCTGTCCTTTCTCATATTTTTCTTAGAGGGTACAACTGTCGCCCCTACCACTGCTAAGGTATTGCTCTGACATTGCAGGGACTTAAACAACCACAGCATAGGATGGAACAGTTGCCCAGAAAGACTGTGGTCTATCTGCAAAAAGGAAGAAGAGGGATCCACAGAGAGTCAGTCCAGAAGACATACAGGAGGACATGCAGGCGAAAGGTGATCTGCGAGATTTGAGAAAAACAGAAAACTGGTGTACAGAGGTCGCCTCAATTTTTGAGGTTCTGTGGTATTTATGGGGACTTTTGATTCTTGCTGGAATATTTACTCCAGTTTTTGATAATGTCACCATTCTTCCCTGAACAAGGTGTTGATATTTTCACACAGATAAATATGATATCCCTTATTGTTTGAAATCTGATTATTATTAAGGCTGGAGGGAGTGTGCTTTTACTGCAGATTGTGCTACTTTTGTTTTTTTCCAAATGCAAATCTGCACTAATGTTGGAGTAGGCTGGTGAGGTGGGCTCTGTTATGGTTAAAATATGTTATTATCTGTTAATGCCTGGTCGACGGTGTTTAGGAGATTGAAGTACCCAGAGCCTTATGCAGGCTCTATTCCGCTGTGGCGGTGCCCGGGTCTCCCCCCCACTTAACGACAGATCTATCAGGGAGTGGTGGGATCCTGAAGGTGTAATGACCCTGAGGGAACTCTTCCCTGACGGTACTTATGTAAACTTACCGGATTTTTCTGAAAAGCTGGGTGGGGGCTCCATCCGAACATTGCAATATTATAGAATGAGGGCGGCAGTTAGATCAGCATGGTCTACATTCCCCAAGGAACCTGACGTGTGCCAGCCCCTGGAGCTGATGGTGACAGCGGGATACACCCGAGGAATAATCTCTACACTCTACAAGAAATGCCAGGATGTACAGATGCCACCAAGTTCAGCTAGACTAGGATGGGAGGAACACTTGGGCATCCCTCTCGATGACACTAGGTGGGCACGGTGGTGTAGTCTCACTAAAGAAGTTTCACTAAATGCCAGACACTGACTTATCCAATTCAAACTGTTTAACAGGCTACATTACACCCCTGAGAGGGTATCTAGATTAGTCCCCTTGGTGAGCCCTAACTGTCACAGATGTGGCGCCGATATTGCTGACACGCACCATCTGTTTTGGTCCTGTCCTCATGTGGTTCGGTTCTGGGTGGAGGTGGCTGCAATTCTCGACGTATGCACCAATGTCCCTCCGGTGCTTACATTTCCTAAATACTTATTTGGAGACATAGGTAAGATTTTAGTTAAAAAGAGAGGTTTGTTAAATTTGGGCTGTTTGATTGCAAAGAAATGTATTCTGCTCAAATGAAAGTTCAAGGCTGCGCCGAAGATTGACATGTGGTTGAGAGGGATGGCTCATGTTAGTGACTGCGAAGAAACATTTATATCGCTGATCACACCGACCCAAAAATATCTGGGAGCCATTTAAAAACTTCTTACGCAGACATCTGGCTGACACCAATTAATCCTATTTGATTTAGCTTGTATATATACATTACATGCAAAATTATATCATTTATGTAAAGCATTTATGTAAAGATGGCAAAATAACGTATTGATGTATTTAAGTTAACTTGATTGGATGGCTTTCACTGTTTAATAAATAAAGTTTTTAAAAAAAGATGTTATTATCTAGATGAACTCCCTGAGCGGACTTGCTATTTTACGGTTTTTGTTCATTTTTAGGCTCACCTGATATGCTCGGTTTGTACGCTTGTGATCTCCGGGGGAGTTTGTCTTTTTTGAATATCTTGTTTTTGGGTTTGTTGGGATGGTCAATCCTATCGGCCTGATGGTGGTGCCTCATAATAATTATATAGGGCCTCATTACGAGTCCGGCGGTAACCGAGGCAGTAAAACCACCTGGTTACCGCCGGACTTGTATTACCATTCCGCCTCCGTGGCTCCCGGAAATACCAGGACACTATGACCCTGGTGTCCCGGGAATTCCGGAGGCGGAATTCGGTAAATCCCCATTCCCATTGAGTCCCATAGGACTCAATGGGAATGGGGAAGTGGAAACACCGGCAACATCTCGTGATGGTGCTGGTGTTTCCACGTCCGCCTGCAGGCGGGTTGTGTTAAACCCGCCAGGTCAGACCTGGCGGGAACATCACCTCCCGCCTGCAGGAGTCGGGATCGGGCGGTCCCGAATTAACAGTGGCAGCGGGTTTAGCACCACTGTTATTTCCGGACCGCCCGACCTGTAATGAGGCCCATAGACTATGAGAGATGGGAAGGGTTGAATAATGTACTTAAGGCCAGCTCCAGAGTCCTAGGCATGAGACGCCGGTTTTGGTGCAGGTCATGTGAGATTGATGTGGATAGGTGGAAGGAACTCTTTAATTCTGATCTTGCTACCCCTTTGGCTATGGCCTTCATAAAAGTAAGCAGCCTAAATTTCCAGTGCCTAAATTCACCTGTAAAAAGAATGTAAATTGTCTCTCAATTAGAGACCCTCTAGTTAAATACAGCACTCTTCTAGGAGACCATTTACTGAGACAATGTGAATGGAGGCTCCATTAGAAGTTGTTTTTAAGGCAATATGTTTACTCTTATGAGAGTAAGAATAAGGGAATGGCAGTTCTTTTGGGGATGAGACTTCAATTTGTATTGCATGCACATGATAAGGATGCTGATGGGAAGTTATTAACCCTAAAAGGCCAATCAGGGGACTTACTGCTTACCATTGTAGTGATCTGTGCCCCAAATGACTCCAGCCAGACATCACTCATTATGCAAAGGGGGAGATCCTGATAGGCAGAGGTTTACATCCAATTATGAACCCAGATCTTGATTGGTTGGGTAGTCTAGTCATAGTGAGGAAATACTCTCACTTAGCCTTCTTGAAGGAATACATAACTTAGCCTTACATGAAATCTGGCGGTTACTACATACCAACGAAAGAGACAATACACATTTCTTAGCAGTTCACAAAACATAATAGATTGGATTACCTACTCCTAACTCATCTGCTCAAAAGGTGCTTAATACAAAAATCAATTATAGACTCAAAAGATATATCACATCATGGGGCAAAAGATTAAAGGTAAAATATAAGATTGCTTTGAACTTAACGATAAGGGAGTTACATCTTGGGTGACAATATGGGAGGCAAGTAAACAGTCATATGGGGGGATTTATCGACTTGGGCACATAGCATAGAAATGCCACAGGCTTTCAGCAAGTGCAAGAACTAGATAGTCCCAACAAACGATCAGGTGTGCGATTTGTCACACTTGATACGCTGGAAGCCATCATTCTCAGTTGCATATTGGGTTTGCCCAATTGCATGTCTGTTTATCATATTTGTTTAGAACTGGGTCTGATGGCCTTAAATACTTTACTGAACGCCTGGCATCACCTGAAAAAATGCCATGTTCAGCGACTTCATAGACAGCGTAACATCCTTTGTACATGTGATAGAGTGGAGAATTGATTGGACCCTTGACTTTGCAATATTAAGAAAGCAAATATTACTAAAAGCATTGGATTGGCACAGATGTTCTAAAATCTCAAAATTGTCACAATACAGACTGACTCAAGAACGTATACAATACATACACCACAAAAATAGTCTGCAAAGTTTTCTCCTAAACTGTCCGTGTCCTTGGATACCTACAGTGTTTATGGCACTATGCTTTAATACTCGCCCCTGCATGGCTGTCATGGGGCCTCGGATTAAAATCGAGACAAAAGATCGACATTGCTGAATCTATTGATCGAATGTGAGGGATTAATTGACACAGAGAAATTACTTTTTTTAAACTCTCTTTATTGTTTTTTTGTTCAAAACCAAAACAAACATGGCAGCCGCATTTTTACAAAAAGCACATAGCATCTTATTACAAGGGCTTTAGAAACCTCACTAGTTACACATGATCAGCAGAAGAGTCTGCAGGATCAGCTAAGTCCAATAAAGCCTTGGATGTCAGGAAGGATTTATACAGGTCTCATATATTTTTGGATCTTGTAGAGGGATGCACTGTTGCACAGTTTTCAGGTTCCACATTGTGACAATACAGGATATCAGATTATAGACAGAGAAATTACTTATGTATGGTTCTTTCTATGGATTCTTCACCGGCAGATTCCTCATCAGATAGATATCCATTCTAGCGCCAGCTGCTCGGGAAACATTTCGACATGGGGCGTAGCGCAGCTGGCCTCGGCCGTCTATCCGTCTTGTCTCAATGCAGCGGTTGTCGACTCGGACGTGACGTCAGTCGTACATATACTTCATCACTAAGTCTCTGTACTGCAGTTCACCATCTTTTTTCCCCCGATCTCAGCTGCTGTGGAGGAAGAATCAAACGATTCAGCTGAGGCAGCTACAACTCATAGAACACAGAAAAACCTAACAAGGATTTATTTTTATTTTTAGAACAGTGAGGAACGGAACCTCAAAAAGGATGCGAAAAAACACCAATAAATTCCACTGTAGCCCTTTAAACAAGAGCTCACCTCTTTCTCCCAAAGGTTAGTCATTAACTGCATGCACTTTTATAGTGGGGTTGGACGGGAGGGTGATGAGGAATTTGCAGGAGAAGAACCCATGTAAACAACATTACGTAAGTAATTTGTCCTTCAATATATTGCTTTTCTCCCGCAGATATCTCATCAGATAGACTCCCCAAGCAGTACGTGTGAAGGAAGTGGGATGAAAGTCCCTACTCAAGGAAGCTCTGTAAAACCGCTTTCCCAAAATAAACATCAGCTCCTTGGGCTACATCGTTGGTGAAGGTATGCAGTGAGGACCAAGTTGCTGCTCAGCAGATGTCTCTCACTGGCACCGCGCTTTGCAGAGCTGAGGCAGCCACCCCCCCTAGAGGAGTGGGCTATGATGCCCGGAGGTAATTCCTTCCCTGCATTGAGGTAACATTCCGAAATGCAGAGTGTGATCCACCTAGAGATGGATTTCTTTCAGACAGCCAAACCCTTTCTTGCCAACGAAAAAAAGGCTACGAACAGTTGGTCAGTTTTCCTAAATTCCATCGTGCTCGCAACATAAAAGCTAAGAGCAATCTTCGGGGTTAGCCTATGGAACCGCTCATCCTCCTTGGAGGGATGCGATGACCGGTAGAAAACTGTCAGGTCAGTAGACTGGGACAGATGGAACTCTGAGATGACTTTGGGTGAAAACCACATTTGTATCTTAAGAGAAACTTTCTCCCTGAAAAAACAGAGAAATTACGGCTTGGAAGACAGGGTCTGGAGCTCACTGACCCGTCTGGCTGACGTAATGACAACCAAGAAAGCAGTCTTTTGAGTAAGTAAACGAATGGAACAAGAGTGCAAAGGCTCAAAGGGAGCCGCCATGAGGAAAGTGAGAACCAAGTTAAAATCCCAGTCTGGGACAACAAAGGGAACAGGCGGAAACTTATTTACAAGGCCCTTCAGGAATTGGGTCACAACCAGGATCGTAAAGAAAGACTTTTGATCCAGAGACCTTTTGAAAACAGACAGAGCCGCCAAGTAACCTTTGACTTTTGCAACCTGAAGGCCTGACAAGGCCAGTGACAGAAGGAACTTCATCACCGCAGTGGTGGGGAAAGAGATCTTGCGTTCCCTGCACCACACCTCGAATCTCCTCCAAACAGCGATCTTGTTGCCAGTCTACGTGCAGCTAGTAGCACCTAAAATAGCTCCTCCAAGAGGTCGCAGTCGCCATACCTCAACCTCTCAAGAGCCATGCATGTAGGTTGAGGGATTCTGGGTTCGGGTGAAGTAACCGACCTTCCAATTTAGATAGGAGATCTGGCCGTCGAGGCAACCAGAGAGGTGGGCACATGGCCAAGTCCAGAAGCTCTGAGTACCACGTTCTCCTCGCCCAATCCGGGGCGATAAAGATCAGGGTGGCTCTGAATCTCTTCAACCTCCTGAGAACCCACGGAATGACGCGAATCAGAGGGAAGGCATAGTGGAGACCGAAGGTCCACTCCACCAAAAATGCATCCTCCAGTGCGCCTCTCACCAGAAATTCCCTTGAGCAAAACTGTTTGCACTTCCTGTTGGACTCTGTGGCAAAAAGATCCACTGCTGGGGTACCCCACTGAGAGAAGACCTCCTCTAAGACTTCCTGGCACACTTCCACTCATGTGAGGCCATGCTCTACCTCCTCAGAGTGTACGCCAATCCATTCTCTGTCCCACCAGATCAGATTCTCTACAAGCCAGAACCACAGCTGCATCGCCTCTCTCGAAATGGGAGGAGAGCCCACGACACCTTGCTTGTTCAGGTAGTGCATTGCCACCATATTGTCTGTCATAACCAGGACGTGCTTCCCTTTTAGAGAGGGCACAAACGCTTCCAGGGCTAACCTGATCGCTCACAGCTCCAGCCTGTTGATGTGTCATTGAGCCTCCTTCGCAGTCCAAAGACCGCTCACCTGCAAATCCTCGCAGTGAGCGTCCCAACCCTTCAGTGACACATCCGTGACCACCCAGCCCTGGGGCCACAGAGGCCACAGAGGCTACCCGACCAACATGTTCTTGGTGCTGACCCACCAAGAGCGATCGTTGCCTACCGACCTGGACACATTTAGAATGTCCTTTCACGTGCTGAAGTACTGGGACCATTGATCCTATAGGAGCCACTGCAGGGACTGCATTCACAGTCTGACCTCTGGCACTACAAAAATGCAGGCGGCCACAATACCTAAGAGGCAGAGGAGGGAAACCACTGGCAAGGTGCTGTGGCGTAGGAACAGCTGAACCATCTGCCTGACACTGGCAACTCTCTCCTGGGGGCGGGGGGCCTTCCGCACCCAAGTGTCCAGCCAGGACCGCTCCAATGAACTGGAGCCTTTGTGTTGGTCTTGTGTGGGACATCTATAAGTTCAGGGAGAAGCCCAGTCTGTGGAGTAGTGAGCAAGTGTCCTCGAGATGGGATAGAAATTGCTCAGTCGACTTCCCTCGGATCAACCAGTTGTCCAGGTATGGGAAAAAATGGATGCTGGATCTCCTGAGGTGGGCCACGACTACTGCCATTAGCCTTGTGAAAACCCTTGGAGCGGAAGTCAACCCAAAGGGGAGCATCTTAACTGGTAGTGCTTGTCCCCTATCAGGAATTTCCTGTGCTTCTGGTGGGTCGGCATATGGAAATATGCGCCCTGGAGATCTATTGACACTAGCCAGTCCTGAAGCCTGAGAGCGTGGAGAATTTCTCTCAACGTCACCATCTTGAACTAGTCCTTTCTCAGGAACTTGTTATAGGCCCTGAGGTCCAAGATGGGACAGAGTCCTCCCCATTACTTGGGTACCAGTAAATAACGGGAATAACAGCCTGATCCACTCTGCTTGGGAGGTACCTCTTCCATGGGACCCTTCAAAAGCAGGACTTGCAGCTATTTCTGGAGCTCCTGTTCTGGTTGCTGAGGAGAAGGGGGCAGTCTGTCCATTGGTCTTTTTAAGAAAGGCAGACAGTAACCCATTTGGACAAGCTGAAGCTTCCAGGCATCAGAGCTAATCTCCAGCCATTGGGGCCAGTGCTCGCCAATCCGTACTCCAAACCGGAAACATGGGGGCAGTCACTGCTGCCGCCGTCTGCTGGCCCCTGGAGGCCCCCCTATTCCTTCTGGAGCACAGGAAACACCTCTGCCCCTGCCTGGGTTGCAGGCGTCAAGCTTTGAGTCCTTAGATTTCTCCAAGGACTCATCAGCTTTAGGGCCGAACGGAATCTCACCATCAAAGGCGATGTCCCGTAATTTGTTTTGGGTGTCGGGCAAGAACTCAGACATGTTAAGATAAGCATGTTTCCTCAAGACAGTTGCTGACCCCATAGACCTTCTGACGCAGTCTGTGATGTCCAGACCCATCTACAATGACTGCCAGGCAACCACCTTGCCATCATCCACAATTCTCTGGAAGCCCTCTCACATCTCCCCTCCAGGAATGTACTGAGCTGCTTCCCCGATAACCCTTCAGAAGCCAAAAGTATACTTTGCGAGTCTGCAGGACGTGTTAACCGTTTCAAGGGCCATGCTGCCCGAAGAGAACACCTTCTTGGCTAGGGTGTCACCATTCTTTCCTTCCCTATCCGTAGGCAGTATAGATGTGGATGTGGCTGGCCTAGTGTTAACAGTGGTTACCTGCACCACTAACCGCTCCGGTATTGGGTGAGTGTACAGATAAACTGGATCCCTCCTTGCCGGCCTATACTTCTTTGTGAAGTTGGAATTCACTGGGGGAATTGTGCATGGCCTCTGCCATAAGGTGGCGATGGGGTCGGCAATAGCCACATTAAATGGCATGGCCCTCTCCATAGAGGGTCCTTCATCCAGAATGTCTGTGAGGTTGCAACCTGACAAAGGTCTGGCTGGGGCACTCCAACCTAGGGTATCCACCACCCTATCCACTGTGGCATGGTACTTGGCATGTACGTGCCCATAAGGGTGAGCCTGCTCCACCTCCAAATCAGAAGAATTGTCTAGGCCACTGGCAGCATGGAGGCCCTCAGCTAAGGAGACTAAATCCGCCTGGTCAGTGAAAATATCTCTACCTCCAGCGCCTGCATAAGCAGGGTCGAAGCCACATGACATCTGGTCATCATTGCAGACGAAAATGTTCGCCATTTTGTCGAAAAAGTAGTAAGTTCTTGATTGCGGGACGTACAAATGTTCGAAAGATGCTTCGATGCCGGTGGCACCCTGGTAGTAATAGGCACCGGGCCACACTCAGCGCCAAGCCCGCAGACTTTGTCAACAACGAAGTCATGGTGGCCAGTTTGGGGCCTGAGTTACTGGGGGCAACTGGAGCCACCAAAGCCTGCTGCTCCGCGGGATATCGCGCACCTGCTTTTTGAAACATGTCAAGCATCTGCTCTTTGAAAGCCTTGGACGTGGACCCCTCCTCCTCCGACGACTTACTGGTTTCATCTGACGAGTTGGATCTGTGTCTGCGTCGATGATCACTTTTCTTTTTATGGGAGGAAGAGGAATGGCTCAGAGAATGTGACCTCTTCTTTGCTTTCTTCCGATGCCTATCCTCCTTTTCAGGAGTAGGCCCTTCCGTATCTGGCTCTGACGACCGGGCGGTCGAGCGAGCTGGAGATTTAGATGGGGACGGCCTACCGTAGGTTTTGCAGCCCTCTCCCGTAGCGATTTCAGGTTCATCATCCTACAAGAACCACAGTCCTCGATGACATGATTGACACTGAGGCACCACATGTAGAGGCTGTGTGGGTACATGATGGACATATTGGAACAGCAGTCCTTGCAGCGCTTGAAGCCTGACATCTTGGGAGTGGACATAGTATTGAAATTGCGTCGAACAAATGACGAATACCTCGGTTGAATACATTCTTGTGAGATAGTTGTATGGTGAGCAGCGTGCTGAGCAGCATGCTGAGCGTGTGGGGGAAAAGGAACTGAGGTACAGGGGCGTAGCGGTGCAGAATATGTACAACAACCGACGTCATGTCCGGAGTCGACGACTGCTGCATTAAGACAAGACGGATCGACTGCTGAGTCGAGATGCACTATACCCCCGTCTGAATGTTTTTTGAGCAGCTGATGCTGGAATGGATATCTATCTGATGGGAAATCTGATGAGGAATCTGCGGGAGAAAGGCAATACATTGAAATGAATAATTTCTCCAGCTTGGGGTCTGGCATGGATTCACATGCTCATGAATATTCCCCATCGTCAGGCTGGGAATCCTCGGTAAAGACAAAATCAGTTTGTTTTGTTTCTGAACTGTCTACTAGTAACCAATGACTGGTCTCTGGGTCATACTGCCCCCAGCCAATGACTGCCCTCTACCTAAGCCCCTCCTCTGGCAGCCATCTTCAGATTTTTACCGCACGTTCAAGTGTTGGGAGTCCTCGTGCTTTAGCTCAAGTTTTTACTGCATTTTGTGTTTTTTCGAAGAGTTTACTCTTATATTTTCAGTCAATCGAGCCTCAAGCTCCACCGATTCAACTTCCGATCAACGGGGACCATTTTCGGAACTTTCTATGCCCCTCAAGGGCCTCTTTCCGTTGAGTTTCCACTTCTCGGAGGATTCCAGAAGATCTTTGAGGCCTACCCCGCGTGGTCATGGCCCAGGACAAGGGAAGCATGATGCCTGTTGGACCGAAGCTGTTCAGGAGCTGCCCTGGATGCGGGCTACAGTACGTCTTTAAGGAGGATGAGCACTCTCGGTGCCTCCACTGCCTTCACAACGACAAATCGCACGTGGAGAAGGACTGTGCGTTTTTTAAGAACATGTCCGAACGGACGATGAGGGATCGTCGTACTCGACTCGCCAACTGGCTGGAGGGGAAGAGCCCAGCAGCAGGTGAGAAGAGGAAGAAGTCCGAGCAGTCTTCAAAGAACTTGGAGGGTGCTCCAGCGACGGGGGCCCAACAAAAGGCAAAGCAACGCAAGTCCGCGGGCACCAGGAGCGCCGATCGGTCGGGCTCCTCGGCTGCCAGGCAGGGCGCATTATCACTGACACCATCAACCACGAGCCAACGCTCTGGCTCGGGGAAGAGGAAACCGGAGAACCCGGGTAAGCTTCGGGAGAAGTCCCGGTCGATTGCGACGGAGACAACCGAGGGGGAGAGAGGCGGTGATCCCCCCCCCCCAAGGTGAAGACCTCTGGCATGCCCAAAGTCGTGAAGGCCCTGACTCACCCGGCTAAGGCCTCGATCGAGGGAGTCGTGGTGGTCCTGGCAAAGCCTGCAGAGGCTATCCCAGTGGAGACGACCTCTGGGCCTAGAGTTTCCCTGCCACCGCTGAGGGAATCCTCTTTTCAGCCTATTGATAAGACCCCCGTGAAACCCCGGCGGAGAAAGAGGGGGGGCCCGGTAGCTATTACAGACACAGATACCACCTATGAAGATGAGCTGGCTGGCGTCACAAAGATCCCGGACAAGAAGTTCGAGGAGGTCCGGGCCTACGGGAGGGATCCCGACGAGGCGGACGAAGAAAGCGACGGCGGTACCGACGAGGAACTGCGGGCCGTGGAGCGGACGGAGGATCTTACTCACCAACCGTCGTTCCCGTCGCAACCGGTACCTATGCCACAAGACAACTCAGGAGCAATCTTGATGGCTATTCAGGCCTTGTGTACGGAGATAAGGACAAGGTTGCCCTTACCCCCAGTGGACGATCCAGCAGAGCCTGGACAGTCGGGTGGCCACCAAACAAGCGGAGGAGAACTCATCCCCCTCCTCCTTTCCAGCCTGTACAGCCTTCACAGCCTTCACCTCCTTCCCCTCCTCCAAGGGATGAGACAGGAACGGAGATGGCGACGACGGAATGGACCTTCCATCACCACCCGCTCAGGCCTCCCCTCCCGACGAAATTGGCTCCTTCCACGCCATGATCGCCAGGGCATCTGAGCTCTTCCAGCTCTGCCCCGAAGAACAGAAGAAGGAAGGTTTCCTCTACCAACAGCGGGAGGCCAAGAGGAAGACTCTCGGTCCCATTACTGGACGCCATCTGGGACGAGGGGCTGGTGCTCCTGACGAACCCATCCACGGCTCCTGCTAAGAGAGACCCGTATGAGAAGAAGTACCGGGTCCCGGATTCCACCCCCATGTGCCTCAGGGCGCAGCCGTCCCCGGATTCAGTCGTCTCTGCGGCGGCCAAGAAGAAAGCAGCGGGGGCGACGGATTCAACTTCAACTTCCCCTCCGGACGCCGAAGTAAAGAAACTGGACGCAATGGGACAGCGGGTCATCTCATCGGCGGAAACGGCAGCGACTATTAAAGCGGCCAACGCTCTCACGATTGTAGCTTGCTACGACAGGGAGCTGTGGTTTAATATCGATTCCCCTGCTGGATTTCCTCCCGGAAGACAAGAGGGCTGAGGCCCTGGAAATCCTTCAGGAAGGTCAGGTGGCTTCGACCATGCCATTACGGTGGCCACGGACATCGCTGACACGGGCTTTCGCCAGATGGGCAACAGCGTTTGCCGGCGCGGCTGGCTCAAGGCCACCAACTTCCACCAGGATGTGCAGACCAGGGTTCTGGACATGCCTTTCAACGGGAACAACCTGTTCGGCAAGACAGTGGATGAGTCACTGAAGGCCATCAAGGCGGACACCGAGACGGCTAGGGCTTTGGGTGTTCTTCAACCACAACGGTCGTCCTTTCGGAACTCCGGAGGCAAGCAAGGTGCCTCCAAAGGATTTGGCAGCGGTTCCTCCTCGTACCGCCAAGCGGACCGCTCCTCGTCACAGGAAGCCTACAGAGGACGCAGCAAGACGGGGATCTTGTCGTCGTCGCCAAGAAGGCCAAGGTGACAAGACCGCGACCAAGCAGGACTGAATCGGCCGTGGCGTCGGGGCCACAACCCAAGCACCCCGGTGGGAGGCCGCCTGGCAAAATTTGTCAGCGTGTGGGAGTCCATCTCCACTGACCAATGGGTGCTAGATGCCCTGGCCCACGGGCACACCCTGGAATTTTAGAGGTGTCCCTGTATACCACCCGTGGCCAGGAAGGAAAACCACGTCCCGCAACTACTTCTGGAGGTACGAGCAATGCTAACGAAGGGAGCCATAGAACTCATCCCAAAAAGGCTCTGGGGCTCTGGAGGTTACTCGCGGTACTTCCTCGTCCGAAGAAGACCGGCGGTTGGCGACCCATCCTGGATCTTCGTCGTCTAAACAAGTACATCAAGTCACAGAAATTCTGGATGGTCACCCTCCAGCATGTGCTGGGACAGCTAGAGGGAGGCAATTTCCTATCGTCGCTGGACTTGGAGGATGCCTACTTCCACATCCCCATTCTAAAGGGACATCGCAAATTCCTACAATTTGTGGTCCAGGGGCGGCACTACCAGTTCAAAGCCCTTCCCTTCAGATTGAAGTCGGCGCCCAGGGTATTCACCAAGTGCCTGGCACCAGTGGCGGCGCTGCTGCACCTACAGGGGATTCACGTGTATCCCTACCTGGACGACTGGCTCATTCGAGCAAAGTCAAGAGAACTCACCGTCGACCACGCAGCAAAGACCGTCCAACTGCTCACGGAACTGGGATTCTTGGTCAACTTTGCGAAATCCCACTTGGTACTGTTGCAAGTCGCCCTGTTCCTCGGAGCTAGACTCGACACAGTGGCGCGATTGGCCTCCCTGTTGGAGGAAACGACGAAGGCCATCCTGGGCAAGGTACAACAACTGTTGACCATGGAGGTGGCCCGGGTGAGGTCCATCAAGTCCCTACTCGGCATGATGTCGTTGTGCATCTACCTCGTGCACCTCTGCAGGCTGCGGATGCGACCACTGCAGGAGTTCCTCGACGCCCGTTGGATGCAAGCTGGCTCTTCTGGAGGCAGAATAGCAAGAGTTTCCATCTATCTAGCAGCTGCTACCATGCTTTCCTCAGGCTCAGGGCCCACTGGTCTCGCTGCCTGCCTCTCAGTGTGCCCCTCCAGTCCATGGACTTCCAGGCTTGGCCATTTAGATTCTTAACTTGTTACTCTCTGTCTATCTCCTACATCATTCTGTCCCTCTTCTGTTTACAACCTCTCGCCGCTTTTGCTGCAGGGCCTGTACATTATGAAAAATCCCACTAGACCTGCATGACGAGTTTCTTAGTTTACATACTCGACCTGAGAAATGCACTTGCCCCATGGTGACGGGTGACACAATATTTACCAGTGCTTTCTGGAAAATTGTGCATATCCCCACAAGTACACTTCATATTCCGGTAGCCGTTGAGATGGCTCAGCGGGTTAATGCTCTTTGCTGTGTTCTGTATTTGATCTGCAGGTCGCAGGTTCAAATCCCTGCAAAGACAACTCAGCCTTTCATTCTTCTTAGGTTGTTAACTGAGTCCCAATTTCGTTTGGGCAATAATAGTTATGTATGTAAGTATGTCTGATGAAAAGCGCTTTAGATTAAAGCCATATATAAAAAACAAATTATTATTTTTATTTCTGATGTTAATCTGCTTAGAATCACATGCTGTGCATAGGTCCGACATCCAGTGGTCACTGCGGAGTATTGCATTTTGTTTTTCGTAGTCGAAAAGGGACGTCGACAAGGCGTGTCTGAAACACTATCCCTATAGTGACGTGCGTTGTACCCACAATCCCTCACGCGTCGAGGTCCCTCAGATTGTTTTTTTCCGCTCAGCTACTGGTCGCCTTTACGCGGAGCTCCTCGAGAGACATTCAGATTTCATCTCCTCGACCTTTGGTCGTTTTCCTATATTAATATAGAACATATCGATCCCCCCCTCGACGCTGTTGTGAAGCTGTCTCCGCCGAGCAAGATCTTCGACGGAGGGGACGAGCGGAGGAGATCCTTCGGCGCTGCCGAACACGTGGCCTGGCCTCGCAGGCCATATACAGTAGGGAGAGTGGGGGTCGTGGGACATCTCTGGTTCTTTTCTGAGAATGCCTTTCCTTTTCCCCTTCCTTTCCCTTGGGGTGGTTATCACGATTTATTGCCTCGGCTATGGAGAGGACACCCTTTAGGTTTTGCCCGCTTTGCAAGGGCAAGTTTACTTGGAAGGACAAGCATTCACGGTGTAACCGCTGCTTGCCCCTCGATCACAAAGAGGAAGGTTGCACGGCTTGTCGGCTTCTTAAGCCTAAGACTCTAAAAGACCGTAGGGTCAAGAGGTGGGCGGCCTACGCTATGTCGAAGGCCGACGCTTCACCCACCGTTGCTACCACCGACAGTGACGAGGAACGTGATACCACGACCTCCGCTACGGAAGTCGAAAACCCCCCTAAAGGGCGCACACGCGCTTCGTCGTCTGTCCCCGGCCCCGACGGGCTCGGCTCACGCCCTGCTTATGGGGATGAACACCCCGGCGACATTGACGCACACAAGACCACACATAAGCACACAACCCATGGCTCTTCTTCGTCGAAGGCGAAGAGAGCATCAGCGCCCAAGGAGACGCAGGTTCCACCGGCGGCCTCCTCGGACCGTTCGGGTTCGAAGCCCCTCTCGCAGCCGCGACCAGCGACTGGGCTTTCGGCAAATAAGGGCGCCGCCCCCAAATCATCGGCCGGCACGCATCAGCAGAAAGCGCATGCCGCCGTAGACCGATCGACACCCATAACGTCGAAACCACAGCCCTCCGCTGACAAACGAGTCGCTGAAAGCTTGGCGAGGATCGTGGTAGCCGACGCCCACAAGCGTACGCCGAAAGACACGTCGAGCGCTACGCAGAGGTCGAAAGACACGCCGAAAAAGCCTGAAGAAAGGCAGGGACTATCTCCTTCAGTCGAGGGGACCCCCAACACACCTGAAGGCTTTTCGGAGGGCGACGGGACACTTTCCTCGACGTTGTGGGAGAGGTCGAGCCGTTTTCAGCTACAAGACACTATTTTTCCCCCGCTAGACCGCTCAGGGGTACCCCATGAAACCATGGAAAGGCTCCATCTCTGCATGGAAAGAATGGAGAGGTTTATGAATACCCAGAACCCTCCCACTCCCAAGAGAATAAGAGAAGGGCCTCAGGAGGATCCCAGGGCCAAAATTCCGAGACTAGTCAATCCCCACCAGGACACAGCCTCAGACTTCCATAGTGTGTATGACCTCACTGGGGAAGAACATTACTTTGAGGAAGAGGATGATTTTATGGACGAGGAAGAGGGACGGAACCAGGAGGAAGGTCTGGAAGACAGCCCAGACTTGGTAGGAGAAGGCTTCGGAGAAAATCCAGAAGAAGGACCTTCTCACCCCTGGAAATCCCCATCAATATATTCCGACACTGATGTCCTGAACCTAAATCCTCCTGACAATTCACCTATTAGAAACACGTCTCCCATTGACGATCAGCCCACATTTAATGCCCTGTTGCGCAGAGCAGCAGCACATTTCGAACTGGACACTGGGGAGCTCTCTCCTGAATTAGACTTTGTGGAAAGAGTAATTAAGGAGAAACCCCCGGTCAGTCAGACCATTCCCCTCCTCGCTTCGGTGAAGAGAAGAATCATCCCTTCGCTGTCCACACCCGCACTAATCAGAGAGGTCAATCCTAGAATTGAAAAACTTTTCACTCCTTCACCCTCAGACCCGCTGTACATCAGGGGACATTCCATTCCCGATTCCCTGGTAGTAACCAATACAAGAAAGAGGGCAGGGGTACCACTTTCCACCAGTGAGGCACCACCTGACAAGGAGGGCAAGCGGTTATATGCCCTTGCAAAAAGAGTTACATCCTCGGCTGCCTTTTCGGCAAGAATTGCAAACAACAATTCTTTGCTCGCTAGCTATGCGGACGCGCAGTGGGCCAAACTGCGCAAAGACGCCGAAGAAGCGCCGGAACCACTACGTACACGCCTGCTTACAACTATTGGCGAAGGAACCCAGGTCAACCAGAGTATTGTAAAGAACTCTCTGGATGCTGCAGAAACAGCGGGACGTTCCCTGGTTCAGGGAATACTCCTAAAACGCCACGTAGGGCTGCGCAACTCAGAGTTCAAACCGGAGACACAGGCATCTTTAATAAATAAACCTGTTGAAGACTCAAACCTCTTCGGGAAAGCGGTGGATGAGGCTCTGGAGATGGCTAAAAAAGAGTTTGATACTATCAAAACTCTTGACCAAATCTCTAAGCCCTCTACCAGGCGCGGCTATGGCAACAAACGCTTTTTTCGTGGCCAACGCCAACAACAAAACCAGCAGCAACAGTACCCTGCCACCAATTTCCAGACCAATAGTGGGCAGTACAGCCAAAGAGGCCAGCGCCGGGGCAAAGGAAGAGGCCGGGGGTCCACCCCCAGAGGCTCCCAAGCCCCCAACAACACCAAGTGACGCGAAGATTCGCGTCCCCTCCCATGCAACACCGGTCGGGGGCCGGATAACATCCTTTCTTCCAGCATGGGAGGGTATAACGTCAGACCACTGGGTACTTTCCACCGTAGCCCACGGATACTGCATCGATGACACCGGAACATCTTGCCATCCTTCTCCAAGAAGTACAACAACTGCTGGAAAAAGGAGCCATAGAGGTCGTGCCTCTATCTCAGGTAACGGAAGGTATTTATTCAGTGTACTTCCTTGTACCCAAAAAGGATCTAACCATGCGCCCTGTATTAGATCTGCGCCCAGCGAACAAGTTTATCAAACCCCAAAAGTTTCGTATGGTGACCTTACAGGAAGTGATCCCACTGCTATCACAGGGAGATTACATGACAACATTAGACATGAAAGATGCATACTTTCATATTTTAATGTTGCCAGCGCACAGAAAATACCTCCGGTTCATGATAGAGGGCAAACACTACCAGTTCAGAGTGCTACCCTTCGGCATAGCATCAGCACCAAGGGTATTCACGAAGGTGCTGGCAGTGGCAGCGGCCCACCTGCGCAGGTTGTCCATCCCAGTTTACCCTTACCTCGACGACTGGCTCATAACAGGGGATTCTTACGAAACATGCTTCTCCAATACCCAAAAGACTGTAGACCTTTTGTTCCAGTTGGGCTTCTCCATCAACGAAAAGAAGTCCAGCCTAGACCCCAGCCAAATCAAACAATTCCTAGGGGCTCTAATTCAAACAAAGGACGGCCTCGTCTTCCCCTCCAAAGAGAGGGTCCAAAACATGCTGTTTCAGATCCCTCAATATGTGACCGGTCGAGAGGTGACGGTACGCAAAGCAATGCGCTTGTTAGGCATGATGGCGTCGTGTATTTATTTGGTACCTCACGCGCGCCTGCGCATGCGCCCAATGCAAGAGTGGCTCAACAGCCAGTGGTGTCAGGCCAGCGGACTATGGGAAGATCTAGTGGTGGTCTCGCAGGCCTTAGTTCTCTCGCTACGGTGGTGAACAAAGGAAAACCTGGGAAAAGGGAAACCCTTTGCCACACCCGCGGCGGAAGCCACTCTAACCACAGACGCATCCCTCACAGGATGGGGGGCTCACCTATCCCATCAGACTGCTCACGGAGTGTGGACTCCGAACGTAGCATCCAAACACATCAATCTTCTGGAGCTACTAGCGGTGTTCAAGGCGCTAAAAGCCTTCCAGGAACACCTACAAGGCAGGACAGTGATGGTCCTTACAGACAGCACCACAGCCATGTATTACATCAACAAGCAGGGGGGAACCCACTCTCCAGGACTGTCCAAACTGGCCCAAAATATATGGAAGTGGGCTCTAAAACAAAACATGTTCCTACTGTCACAACATGTACCAGGGGAACTCAATCTGCTGGCAGACAAACTCAGCAGAGATTTCCCCCTGCCCGAAGAGTACGAATGGCGACTGCACGAAAACATCGTCTTCGATGACTTCAGACAATAAGGATTCCCAGAAATAGACCTGTTCGCAACCCTGGAGAACTCACAATGCCTAAGTTACGCCTCCAGGTACCCCCAGAACCAATCCAAGGGGAACGGTCTGTCGATACAATGGTCAGGGAAATTTGTTTACGCTTTTCCCCCGACTCCCCTTCTCAACAAGGTGGTGCACAAGATGCACCAGGAACAAGTAACCATGATACTGGTGGCCCCAATGTGGGCCCCACAGCCATGGTTCGCTCACTTGATGGAGATGTCTCTATCTCCCCCAGTGAAACTCCCCTGCCCGTACAACATGCTGTCACAAGACGAGGGCAGGACCCTACATCCATGCCCCCAGAACATGAACTTAGCAGCTTGGCTCCTGAGATCATAGAATTCGGACATCTACAGCTCCCGCAGAGATGCATGGACATCCTCAGGGAAGCCAGAAAACCTAACACTCGCCACTGCTATTCTAGCAAATGGAAGAGGTTTGTCATCTGGTGCAGGGGTAAGAGCATCAACCCGATTGACTGCTCTCCCACACATATTGTTCTATACCTGACCCACCTATTGGATTCAGGTCTAGTGTTCAATTCCATTAAAGTCCACCTAGCGGCACTTTCTGCATACACCACTTCCCAACTCAAGGTGTCGTGGTGGAAGATCCCTGTTATAAAGGCCTTCATGGAGGGAGTAAAGAGAATACACCCCCCGATAGCTGACCCAGCTCCCGGATGGGACCTTAATGTGGTACTTACCAGACTCATGGGCTCACCATTCGAACCCATGCACAAAGCATCTCTTAAACACCTCACTTTTAAGACTGCTTTTTTAATAGCTATCACCTCCATCAGGAGGGTAAGTGAACTTCAGGCTCTTTCTGTTCTAGACCCCTTTGTTACAGTTCACAGAGATAAGGTGGTTCTACGCACTCACCCAAGGTTTGCTCCGAAATTCATCTCAAAATTCCACGTAAACCAGTCTATAGAACTACCAGCGTTCTTTCAAAATCCTTCCAACTTGGGAGAAAGGACTCTGCACACACTAGATGTCCGCAGAGCGGTCATGTTCTACATGGAAAGAACCAGACCACTGAGGAAGACTAATCAGTTCTTCGTCTCGGTGGCAGCAGGAAGAGAAGGGGATGCAGTTTCAAAGTCCACTATTTCTAGATGGATTATTCAATGCATCACTCTCTGCTATACTCTTGCTAAGAGAGAACTGCCCTTTAGGCCAAGAGCACATTCTACTCGAGGCACGGGGGCGTCCATAGCATTCATTGCAAATGTTCCCCTTGAGTCCATCTGCAAAGCGGCTACCTGGAGTTCTGTGCACACCTTTACAAAACACTACTGTCTAGATGCACACTCTAGATCTGACTCCCAGGTGGGACAGGCAGTATTAAGACATCTTTTCTCTACTGTTCCTTCTCATAACCCACCGCCAACTCCGGGTACTGCTCGCTAGTCTATGCACAGCATGTGATTCTAAGCAGATTAACAAACATCAGAAGACAATGCATTACTTACCGTAAAAGCATTTCTGATGGTTGTATCTGCTTAGATTCACATGCGCCCACCCTTCCTCCCCGCTCGGATGGAAGGAACATAGACTTCCTTTTATATCTCTCTTTTCTGTACTCACTCACGTCTAGAAGGCTCCCTCAGGGCAGAAAAATACAAACAGAGGGACCTCGACGCGTGAGGGATTGTGGGTACAACGCACGTCACTATAGGGATAGTGTTTCAGACACGCCTTGTCGACGTCCCTTTTCGACTACGAAAAACAAAATGCAATACTCCGCAGTGACCACTGGATGTCGGACCTATGCACAGCATGTGAATCTAAGCAGATACAACCATCAGAAATGCTTTTACGGTAAGTAATGCATTGTTATTTGGTGCACTGCTGCCAGCCACGCACAGTAAAACATGTATTTGCCATTTACTGCAAAGCTTTCAGTAAATGTCAAATAAAATGTTTAAACATCCCCATCCCTGCCAGCAAGGTCTAGGACAATGCAAATTGCCACTTTCCCTAAATATAATCTCCTTGCCTATGCAGGTGGGCTAGTAAATTTTGCGAGCTCTCTGGTGGTCGCCTACTTCCACTCCTGGTCTTTCTTTCCACCTCCTCCTGTATTGATTTACCCACTCCTTCCTCTTCTATCTCTTCCCCAAACCTGTCTCCTCCCACATACTCTCTGTCTTCTCTCTGATCTGATCCTTTCCCAACTTTGTTCTTTCCCTTATCTCATCCCTTTTGTTCTCCTTCCAGATGTTGACTTTCTTCACCTCCTTACCCTCCTTTATAATTCCTCCTTCCTGATATGGCCTTTCTTCGCCTCCTTCCTAACACTGCTCTTTCCTCCTCTTTCTTGATGGTTGCTTTTCTAAACCTCCTTCATTTCCCCACTCCTGTCTACTTTGTCCTCATTCTTGGTGTTGCCTTCTCCACTTCCTTCCTTTCCCTATATCTTTCTCCTAATGGATTGTGTCCTCCCACAGATTCCTCATCTTTGATTTACTAATATCCTGCTTGCACTCTCAGAAAATGTTTCAACAGTAGAGGGCACTGTGTGGCATTGAGTCAAAGTCCCTCGACGGTATCAATCCCTGTGCTCGAATGTGACATTGATGATGGGATAAGTAGCACACACTGCCCCATTGTCAAAGTTCTGTTTTTCTACATGCACAGCACACTCTCTGAATGGTTCGACTTGCCTCATCAATTCTTTCTATGTATTTCTTTGAATTCTTCTATGACTACTCCGAAGACAGGGATTAAGAGATGTGTGGAGTGCAAATGAAATCAGTCCATCACAGATCTGCACAAAATATACCTTTGGTGCATCAGTAAGGAGCATGAAGTCATTGAGTGCGGCTCCTTACAGTCGATGACTACCAAGGCCTTGAACACGAGAAGGTCAAAACTCGCCCTAGGTCGGTCGGTTTCTAAATCTATGTCCACTACTCCTTCAAACAGGAAATCTTCTGAAGGCAGCCGTTCAGCAGGTGACAAATCACCTGAGAGGCCTAAGAAACACTCTAAGTGATCTAGGTCTAGGAGTGATTCTCATCATTCTTCGTCCTCATCTTCACGAAAAAGATCGAAGAAGAGACACCATCGTTCTTAGTCTTCCGACTCCTCGCCCGTCAAGAGAGAGGTACGTTTCCTAGATAAGTCTGCCTTGGCAGCCGATTGGGAAAAGTTCTGTCAGAAAATGATTGATATTTTTTCGAAGGCAGCCCCTTTCGGGCCCTCGAAAGAGACAAGAATGACTAACGATTCCACTGTTCCTTCAAAAGCTGGCAGGAAATCATCAAAGGCTTCGAACCGCGCTCCCATAAGCCTGAGTCAGAAGACCTATGAGATGCCTACTCGAGTAGCGTTGACAGTGTGAACCACAGGGACAGCATCTAAGCCAAAGGCTTCAGTCTCTGCCATAAAGAAGCGAGTGGCATAGACACTTCCCCTGAAGTGGAATTCGTCACACCTGACATAACTCCTAATCGAAGTGCAGCATACAGGCCAGTTATGAATAGAGTTACTGAATATTTGAGCTGGAGGCGTCCTGCAAAGGACATAGTTCAAGATAACCTCACAGACATCCTTGATAAAGGCCCTCTAAAGGAGCCTGAGCTGCCCTTTCATTCAGCTCTCAAGAACACCATCTTGAAGAACTTGCAAAAGCTTGACACCACTGAATACGAAGTTGGTGAGGAAATATAGACCACTCCCCCCCCCTCCTCTATTAACCCTGAATTTCTCTCCAGGCACCCTACTCCAGGCACCCTACTCCAGGCACTTTGGTGGTACAGGTGGCTGTCTCCACTTCCAAGGCAGCTGCGCACCCATCCATCCCACCTCATAGGGATGAATGACACACAATATGACATATTAGCAAAAAGGGTGTTAAGGCCATCAATGCATCTAACACCTTGGCAAAATATACATTCACTCTGGAATGTAATTTCTCAGGCAAAAGATAACATACCGGAAGGAGAGATGAGGGATGGTTTCAACAACATCATTAGTGATGGCAAAGAGGCAGTTCATTAATCACTTCAATCAGGTCTTGATGATTGGTTGTTGTATGGTCTCAAGTGCAGTCAGCAGGAGGTTTGCATGGCTGCACAAGTCTGCATTCTCTCCTGACATCCAGTCCTGGCTTTTAGACATGCCCTTTGATGGGCCCAATCTTTTTGGATAAAGACTGATGACAGTTTAGAAAAGCTTCAGTCTTCTAAGGCAACTGCAAAATGTTTGGGAGCAGCCATCTGTAAGCCATAACGGCAGCAGCATCCACCTTCCTAGGCTTGGAGAGGGTATTCTTTTCGCTTTAAGTCTTCTTTTGGACAAATAGGCAGAGGTCAAGCTGCCCAAAGAGGGCAAAGCACGCAGCTCTAGTTTTGGGCACTGCAAAATCGGAATCTCTGTATTGGCTGTTCACCTAGCCGGAGAAGAGAATGCGATCATGGTCGCTCTGAGCAGGCAGAGCACAGTCTCCCATGAGTGAGAGTTGGCTCAGGAAGTCCTTTTGGAGATTTTCGCCCTTTGGGGAACACCTCAAGTGGATCTGCTCGCATCCAGTATAAACAGGAAATAGGACCTGTTCTGCTCCAGGGAATTTCTTCAGAGAGGAGCTATGGAGGATGCGTTTGTAGTGGACTGAATATTTCCACCTCTGTATGAGTTCCCACCAGTCCCTGTCATTCCTCATGTAATCAGGAGGTTGAGGAATTTCAGGAAGTCCATGATCCTGATTGCTCCGGATTGGGCCATGAAAATGCTGTAGAGAAGAAACCAAGTACTCCTACCGGAAGTCCCACCCCCATTCTGCCTATATGTTGGCAACCGGAAATTGCGACATGCGCAAGGCCAATAATGCTACCTATACCGCGAAGAGTCCTTGAAACAAGGTATCCATTGAGAAAATCTAATATGTATCCGCAGAGAAATTACGGTCTTCTGAAGGAAGTTCCGGAAGACGTGCAAAAGAAAATGAAAGAGAAGACTGGTGACATCACATGAAGCAGAAATGACGCACCCAGAAGAGATGCCGATGAAGAAAGAATATAGACCTTATAGAATCTGATGGTGAAATAGCGAATTAAGCAACATTTCAGGAGCGAAATGAAGATTGCATGTGCGGAGAAGCACTGAAGAAAATGGCAAACCATTTTACAATTGTACAGACGCAGTAACGCAAGTAGACGAAGTAATCTTAAGGCTGGCTATGTAGTAAATCGATTGCAGGCGAGGCGCCAGTGTATATGGATAAGAATGTGTAGACTCTGCATGTTCAACGACGCATTGTAGTAAACTTGGACCCCGTGAACGAAAGGTTTGGAAGTGTGGCACTGCAGAATAGAATAGCTGCGGTGAAGGAAGATTCTGTCTGGCCCAGTGTCAAGAGTTGGGGCCGCTGAGAGCCTGGTTATCTAATCGAAAGGATACAATAACGTGAGACATGAGCTGAGTTCCTGTTTGAGGTATAATGGAAAAACACTAGAAGCTCCAGGTTTTCTCCATTTAATAATATAAAATGCAACGAAGGGGCTCAAAACATGGTCTCGAGTCACATGGGGCGAGCTACACCGTGACCAGATAAGGCAATGCCTTCACTCACTTTTATTTTCAGGCGCTCTGAGCCTGCACAAGGCCAAGTTCAAACATAGTAATTGAATGGCAGACCGCAGGAGTGATGATGATGATGGATGTTGGGCTAATTGGGTGGGAAGCATGACTAGGCCGACCTCCCAACACCTGGGGTACCAGCTTGCGTGCTGCTAGCGAGTGGAATATTCCAGAAGGGTACAAGTGTGCCAACCATTTAAAGAGGGCCGCGTATCAAAGAGCCCTATAGTTTGATAAGCCAATAGGACACTGTGTATGAGTCCAACACAGAAGATGACTTGCACATGGGGTGGGCTTAGTTGTCCACCTGACTTTAGAGACCCAATAACAACCCCATAGCCATTAGAAAGTATATGTAGATGTTCCCCTAGAGCCAACCACAAACTCCAGTAGGTTTTCTTATTTTTGTCACGTAGTATGACATCACTTATGACATTTCTTTATGCTAAATAAGGATGTTTTTTATGAAATATTTTCAAGAACTCGTTGAGCAAGCTGTGTGGCGTCCGTGGATGCCCGTTGTATTCCCTGTTTTAACGAAGCAGAGAAGAGTTGGGAATGCAGCAAGCAGTGGGTATGTCACAGACAAATAATCAACGCCAACCAGGTCAAGGAGGGAATGGGTTTTCGTTGCGAGGCAGAGGAATGGGTTTCAGAGGAAGAGGCGGTTTTCAGAATAATCAGGATGGCTTTCAAAATAACCAAGGCGGGTTCCAGAATACGCAGAATGATAGTCAAAATATGCAAGGCGGGCAAATTAGAAGGTGGACATGTGGCATGACAGGGTACAGTGCACGAACATGTGGAAGCCACAGGTATGTACAGAATGGGCAATTTTCAAGAGGGGGGACAGCTTATCACAAAATAGGGATGGGTTTTCCCAAGATCAAACAGTGTATCAAGCACAAGCGCTGCAAATGCAACAGGCTTTGCAACCACAGCAAGCACCATTGAATCCGCCTCAGGGGCAGTCACAGCACGCATCCATGCAGATACAGCAGAGGGCAAACACGGGACAGTTATTGACACCTAGAGTAGGGGGTGTCACTGTCGTGGGAGGAAGTCCTTTTACAGGCACGGGAATAAGTATGTACCCAAAATAGGACAGCTCACAGGGTGACTTGATGTGTTCAGTACTATCGGTGACCCCGGAACCCTAAGAGGAACCAAGGGTTGATGTTACCATAGGAGTCAAAGGGCCTCATTACACGGTAGGCGGTAACGCCGCTGGTATTTTACCGTGTCCGCCTTGGTGGATGGCGGAATTACCACCCTACTCCAAGGTGAGCGGGGGCGGTAATTCCCCATTCACCAAGGCACTTCCCCATTCCCATTTTTGCCCCCATAGGGCATAATGGGAATGGGGAAGGCGCGAATTACGGTACCGCAAATTGCGGTACCGTAATTATCACCAAGGTCCCTTTGCGGCACCCTACTTTAACGGCTGGTAAAACCGGTGCCCTTACCGGTACCGGTAAACCCTTACCGCCTACCGTGTAATGAGGCCCAAAGTCTTTTCTTTTTTTAGTATATACCGGGGAAACTCACTCATGTATACGAGAGGGAAAATTGCCGTTATCAGGAAATGCCATGAATGTTCAGGGCTTCTCTGGACCTACAAGTAGAGTTTGTTAACTGATGAATTAACAGTCTTCATAGGAGAGTGTGACATGTCTGTTCCATTATTGTATTTGCGGCAGACACCAGTTAATATTCTGGGCCGAGATTTAATGAAAAAGCTAAATATGACGATTTCCTTTACTGATGAAGGCATACGGTGTAATTCATGGAATTTCGCACAAAAGTGGCGCATGCGGCTGGCGCACAGTGTTCCCGTGCGATAGACTGCGCCAGCCGCGTGCGATAAAATCCATTTCATCGCACAGCGTATTCATGGATTTTAGCTTTCAAAACCAGCCGTGGCGCAGCGACCCTGCAGCAGCGCCAGTTACGCCCCCAAGAACGCCCTCGCGCAAGGAAAATCCATCAAAAGTCCCAATTCAGCGCAAAGGGCTGCGCTAACCCTGGACCAATTTACAGGGCTGCCAAACAGCAAACGCCAAGTGCGGAACGTGTATTTCAGGGGTGCGCGGGAAGTTCCACACACGATTGAGCTGGGTACGTGTATTTCAGGGTGCGAGGGAAGTTCCACACGCGATTGGGCTGGGTCCGTGTATTCCAGTGGTGCGCGGGAAGTGCCACACGCGATTTCAGCAGGGTACGTGCATTTCGGGGTGCGCGGGAAGTTCCACACGCAATTGGGCTGGGTACGTGTATTTCAGGGGTGCGCAGGAAGTTTCACACGTGATTGTGCTGGGTACGTGTATTTCAGTGGTGCGCGGGAAGTTTCAAACGCGATTCCAGCAGGGTAAGTGTATTTCGGGGTGTGCGGGAAGTTTCACACGCGATTGGGCTGGGTATGTGTATTTCAGGGGTGCGTGGGAAGTTTCACACGTGATTCCAGCAGGGTACGTGTATTTCGGGGTGCGCGGGAAGTTTCACACGCGATTGTGCCGGGTATGTCTATTTCAGGGGTGCGCGGGAAGTTTCACGTGCGATTCCAGCAGGGTAAGTGTATTTCGTGGTGCGCGGGAAGTGTCACACGCGATTGGGCTGGGTACGTGTATTTCAGGGGTGCGCAGGAAGTTTCACACGCGATTGTGCTGGGTACGTGTATTTCAGGGGTGCGTGGGAAGTTTCACGCGATTGGGCTGGGTACGTGTATTTCAGGGGTGCGCGGGAAGTTTCATACGCGATACGCCATGTGCGAGTGGGGTACGTGTATTTCAGGGGTGCGTGTGAACATTCACACGCAACTGGGCCTGGTAGAGCGGGGTACGTGTATTCCTGGGGTCTGCGGGAAGATTTACACGGTCGCCTACAACGCGCCAAAAAAGACGGTCCAATCCGGAAACACGTACGCCAGCATGAAGCCGGCGTACGCCGACTCGCAGGAAGCAGGCGTACGTCGACACGCGCAGCATAAAAGTGCGCGCAAACAACAAACAAGCTCATACGCCAGGATGAATATACCGTTCCTAGCAGCAGTGGCCGCGGGATACCGTAGGAGGAGGAGGATAGTCAGGGCCAGAATCTTCACACCCAGAACCAGCCTTTTTGGGATGCCTGATGACCAGGTGTATGGGAGGTACAGGTTTCTACCTCACATAATACTCGAACTGGTCAGTGAGTGGGAAGATGACCTCACATCACCCACCCTCTGCTCTCAAGCACTCAGCCCCCTGGAGAAGGTCCTCAATGTACTGCACTACTTGGCCACTGGATCATTTTAACAGACAACTGCTATAGTGGGGGGGGGGTGTCACAGGCCATGCAGTCACGCTGCCTACACCAGGTCTTGGCCATCATGACTGCACGCACATCAGTCCGCAGGCACATATACCTGCCCAGAACACCTGCAGAAAGGCAGGCTGTCGTCCAGGATTTTTACGGGGTGGCACACTCCCCCAAAGTGCTAGGTGCCATTGACTGCACCAATGTGGCTCTACGTCCCCCCAGGGCATCAGAGCACATCTACAGAAACCGCAAGCACTGGCATTCCATCAATGTCCAGGTAGTATGTGATGCCAAGGGAATCATCACCTCAGTATATGCCAACTATCCAGGGTCCACCCACGACAGCTTCATTTACAGAATTTCAACCCTAAACCGGGACATGGAAGCTGGGCGGCATGGCGATGCATGGCTGCTTGGTGAGTATAAATGCCACTGCACATGCATGCATGTCAGATACAGAGTAATGTCACTACCCCACTAATGATACCCATCCCCACCTCCCCAGGGGACAGTGCATAACCTCTGTGCACCCACATGATGACGCCAATTCGGAACCCCATCACGCCTCCCGAGGTAAGATACAACACAGCCCATATTGCAACCCGGGGCATAGTGGAGCGCACATTCGGAGTGCTCAAGTCACGCTTTCGCTCCCTTGACCGTTCTGGCGGGCATCTGTTATACGCTCCCCCAGTAGTGTGCAGGATCATAGTGGCAGCATGTGTCCTGCACAATGTTACAACACGCCGGGGCCTGGCTGTGGACATGGTGGTGCCCCCACATCCCCAACCACATGCACGCCCGCTGCGCATGGGAGGGGAAAGGGCACGGGGTGACGCAGCCCGTACGCAGCTGGTGGCTAATTACTTCACATAGAAATCACACCCCTGTGGAGTGCACACAGCCCTGGCACATACCATCTGACAATCAATGATGCCTCAATCAGACAATGATGATGAATGAAGGGACAGTCAACTGTCAGAACCATAGCAGCATGAGATTGTTCACCTGGAGGTGTTACAATGTGTTCATTCCTACCTACACAAACACCACCAATGCAGTGTCATCAAAAGACACACTTCTATGCAGCAAAAATGAATACCCACTTGCAAAATACAACATGAGAACAGTGCCATGTCACCCAACCCCTCCCCGGCACCGCCACACAACACACCATGGCATGTCATGCAATGTGAGAGCAAACAAAGTAATCCCCACAACAAGACACAAGTGTCACAAAGTTCAGTGTCCCTAATGGAAACTGGCCACACATGAAATGCTCACAGTAATGCAGGACCAACAACACACATGAGCAAATATTCAGCAATAATACAAATCAGCTAAACAACCTCAAACCTACCATAAACATGACAGTACGATTTTTAAAAAATTGGTAGTCTCACTACCTGATAATGCCAGCACTTCGACCACTTCCAACTGTACAGTGTTGGCGCCACGCAAAAGTGTAGGTGCACTGCTTACAACATGGACTCCAACTCCAAAGTAGACGGCCTTGTGAAGAAATGAGGAATGGACCTGCAAATCAGGAGGATGAGATGGATGCAGGGGCACATATCAATACACCATGCAGTGTACAATACAACAACAATATGCACTAGGAATGTAACACAGTATTGACTACAGACTGCCCACACAGCACATGGGAGTCCAACGTCGCTGTGTAAATCAATGTCACTTGGGCACACCCTTTGCAAGCCCATGGAAACGGGAAGCAGGAGGGGTGTGTGTCTCACAAACCCAAGCATCTAACCCAAATTCAGGACAAGCCTGCATGTGCCCAGCCACAATACAGCGGATGCCCACGGGAGCCACACAAGGCAACACACTGAATTTTTTATTTTTTTTAAAAATGGCCATGTATGGGCCAGGGGGAGGGGGGGGAGGCCACCCAGGAGGTCCGAGGACAGGGTGCACACCAAAACCCACCTGTGTGGATTCTGCGGAAAAAAAAACACCTCCATGGGCTCATGGCCTGCACGGCTACCCTATTGTGGGAGAATCGCTGCTGTCGCTCTCCCCACCCTCTGCAGCTGCATCAGGAGTTGGGAGGCAGCCCACGCAAAGCCCTATTCTGGTCCTCCATGGCAGCAAGCATGCGGGTGTGGAAGGTCTGGTTCTGGAGGATAATCGTGCAGAGGTCCCCATGCAACAACTCACGGGATGCCCGGACCTCCTTCCGAGTTGCCTGCATCTCAGCTGGGAGCGTACGTGTGAGACGCCCCAGCTGCTGTTCTGTCCTCGTGTCAGTTGAAGCCTCAAGCTCAACAAGAGTCACCCTGAGGTGACGGAGTTCCACCCTCTGGGCTTCCCTGTGGCCCTGGGACTCTATAGAAATGGCTTCCCGCAGAGTCTCCAGTGCCGCCTGTCTGTCCCTGTTGGGCGCCAACATGTCCTCCCTGTGTGACTTGCAAATGGAGTCTGTTGCCTGCTGTAGTTGCTCCATCAGCCTTTCTTGGGGGACAATGGAAGTGGCCACCCTATCCATGGACTGAGCCATCATCTCAGCTGATGCTGCCTGTTGCTTTGCCATACCGTTTATGGATTGCTCCCATGCGGTATTGCCAGGTGGCGTACGGCCACCGCGTCGGCGGGCACCACACCTGTATGGGGCAAGGCGAACTGCGCCTTGCTGTGCCGGCACTGCCTGAGGCTGCAGGACTGCATTCCCCCTCTGATCTGCTGGCCCAGGAACAGGATCAGATGTTGCGGAGTGTGACCCTGCATCCGTAACCACCAAAGGCGAACCTACCAACACTGACATCCCCATTGAGGGTTCTACCCCTGGTGCAGGTGGGTCAGACATAACAGAATCCCTCCCAGAAACACTTACCTGCGACCGCACATAGGTCTCATCATCTGAATCGACACCTGAATAGAGCTCGGGGGAGGTGCACCCAGAGTCACCCCTTGAGAGAATGGTCTGCAGCAAGTGTGGGTTCTCACCCACCACCACACCACGTCCCTCACTGGTGCCCAGTCGGCCCTGAGACCCCTCCTGGGTCTGCACCATCTCCACAACCCCAGCAGTATCAAGTGCGTCATCCCCTGCAAAGACATGAAAGAAAAGAAATGGGAACAGGCATTAGCACCATGGCACACAATTAGGGCTGAGAAGCAACAGAACCAGAACTTCATTGACACATGTCCCACATGACTCTAACCCTCCCATGCATGCACCGTCACTGCGTATAAAGGGGAGTCAAATGGCACACATTGATGACACCAAGATGGAAGATCAACACATTTGCTGCATGCTGGCTAGCAGTGCCATCACACATTGGCCTGTGATTGGCATGTCCAATACACATACATGACACATGCCATCACACAGATGGCATGTACCATAGCCATGTCACACATGTGACAATAGGACTGAGAAATGCCTAGTGAAAGTGGTGGAATGCAAACAATCAGCCTGAATGAGCACAGAAAAATATGCAACAATGTTGTGGCAAGATAACACTTCAAGGGCAACTGGCGTGATGTTGGGCTAAATGTCCACTGTTGCCAGAAGGGATACTGCAATACCCAAATCCTGGTGCACAGAATGTATTGGATGAAGCACATGGGTGACCCAAACCACTCAGGCACACACATCCTCACCTGGCACTCAATCAGAAGCCCTCACACACACACCATGCACATGGATGACACACACATGCATGTGCACTCACCAGACAATGCCTCGTAATCTACCAGGTCTCCCACGCCTTGGATCTGTTCCTCCGTGACGTAGGTTCCAGCAACATACTCATGTGGAGTGAGTTCAATATCCTCTGCTGGAGACCCACCTCCAGTCACTAGAGTAGCGGCATGACTTGAGGCCAGCTTTTTCTTTGCCCTGCGCTTCAGGTCATTCCAGCGCTTGTAGCAATCATTAGCTGTGCGCCTCATGTTTCCAAGGGCACTTATGATGTCCGCGATCGTCTGCCAGTGTGCCTGACGTTGAGCAGGTGTCGTCTTGCACCCTGCAGTAATCAACATTTCCCGGTCATGTGCGGACACATACTCCACAAGTGCATCACGTTCAGCCTCACTGAAGCTAGGCTTCCTCGAGGTGCCGTACTGTGTAGCCATGTCTGGGGCATCAGCCTGTACTGGACGAGCACTCTTCCTCTTCCGCTTGGAAGGTGGTGGGGATCCTGAGTGTCCTACGCTGCTCTGGACACTAGGGGCAGGAGTCCCGGTGGACTGTGTACTAGGAGTGTGGGAATGAACACTGAGCATGGGACTTGGTGCAGGCATTAGCTCAAGTGTGATGATGTCAGGGGGAACGTCAGCAGGATGAACTGGGACCGACACTGTCCTGGCTGGGTGAGTGAGAGCTGGGGTGGATGGAGCCGCAGCTGCCCCTGCAGCCTCCACACCCTGCCTACGTGGGGCAGCAGATGACATAGCTGCCCCTGATCCACGTGGCCTGGTGACACCAACGTGCACCGCCACATGTGGCCTAAACCTGCTGACCTGGAAGTCAGCCTGGGAGTCACCCTGTGCCTGGTCTGGTGCCACAATGGGCTGGTCCAACAAGGGCTGAGCAGGGATGGTGTCAGCCACGTTACCCTCAACCGGGGGGTGCATGGGTGTCCCTGACTGGTCCTCCACACATGGGGGGCTAGGGGTACCCTGCAAGTCCCAGCCATGTCCCCTACCGTATCCACCACGCCCACCTCTTGAGGCTCGGCCACCTTTGCCACCCTTACCGCTTGCTCGCCTCCCAACCATGGCACTGATGTTGTTGTGCGTATGGGAGTTGCAGTAAACTATTGTCCTGGGCAAATGGGGGTCAAAGGGGTAGGGTACTAGATGGAATTCGTACCCTAGTGCTCTAGCAAGGCTGTATGTGACCCCTGGGGAAAGATGACGGGTCACGCAACGCACAGGCACCCCAAAAAGGGAGATAACGTACACGCAACCCCTCCTAGACCACGTGCGTGGAAAATATAAACCTGCACTATGCTGTGGCACCCAGAAACACAAAAATTAACGTATGCGTGTCACACGCAGCCTAGAATGATCTCTGAAGGGGTACGCGACACACGGGGCAAGCACAGATGTTAAATACGTGCGCGACTCACCGTCTGCCTGGAAAAATAGCGTGAAAAAGACGCGCTGGCAACACCCCCGCCAAAAGAAGAATTGTACGCTGTCTGAGGAGACAGGACAACAGAAGAAGTGTACGCTGTTTGAGGAAACAGGCCCAGAAAAAACACAAAAAGACAAAAAGCTGTCAGAGGTAACAGGGAGTACGAACTTTAAACGCCGTGAAGTAAATCGCGTGTGAACCGACAAGAAGTACAGATTTCACCCACTCGCTCTACACGAAAAGCACGTACAAGGAAATGGCATTCTACACGTGCCTTTTAAACATGCCCACACGTCCAGCGTCACTTCCACAAGTAAGCGCTAAGGCCCTATCCTCCAATTACACGAGCTGACACTCTTGACGTGCAGTCATTGGACGTGTAACATGCACCCGTGTACAGGGTAACGCGCACGCACGTCACAGACGCGTATACGCGCTGAGGCCCTTTCCACCAATTACACGCTTTGACACTCGGACGTGCTTATTTTTTCAACACGCCATGGAAAACGCCCGTGCACGTAACGTCATAGACGCGCCTACACGCTGAGGGCCTTTGGGCCAATGAATTCGCATACGTGTGCTGACGCGCTTACGCGCTAAGGGCCTTTCCTCGAATTAAACGAAGACCTGCTGGATTTTCACGTGCCAAATCACTCCGTATCAAGCTGGCCATGCGTAAGCACACGGAAGACCATGCTCCTGCCCAGAAGGCCGAATCACTGCCCCACAGAGCCCCGAGCACGCTCCCACCTCCATCTGCTGCTGCCTGACTGCCTGCTGCCCACGTGCCCTGGCATTTGCTGCCTGCACATCAGCCAGGGGTGCTGTTGCTGTGACCACCCCTGCTGGAACCGAAGACTCCCGACTGGGATTCCATCACTCCACAGCCCAGCCCCAGGACCCAGTTGCCCACCCACTCCTGCCTCTGGGGTTGCCATGTCGGGACTACACCATCTGGCACCACTGGCAACCCCCAGCCAGAGAGGCAGAGGGGCACCAGCTTCACTGCCACCGAAGTTGGTGTCCTTGTGGAGCTAGTCCTGGGGCAGTATGATGCCCTCTTCGGAAGTTTGCGCGCCGACAAGGAAGGACGGACTCGGATCTGGACGGACATCGTGACTGCCATCTACGCGGAGGTGTGGCAGTCCGACAATTCCACCATGTCAAGAAGCGCTGGGAGGACTTCAGGTCCAGGACCCTGAACAAGGGCCGGCGCCTCTTGAAGGCAGCGGATGCTAAGGGGTGCCGGGGCCACTTGTCGCAAGATCAGATGAGGGTCCTGTAACGCATATCCCCAGCGCTCCACGTCCAGGTCCTTGAGAGGCAGACCCGTCTGGAGTCGAGTGGTAAGTGTACATGCATACTGATTGTAAGCTGTGCTTGTGGTGGTGTGCCAGTAGTGTGCAGGTTGCACATGTGGTTTTATGGGGCCAAGTATGGGGGTGTGTGTACAGGGCCGTGAGGCTAACACATGTGAGGGCTCTCATGTGTGAGACATGGGTGGTGCTTGTGTGTGTAGGCTTGCATGCCAAATGCAGATGTGTGTGCACACATGTTTGAATGAATGTGTATGTAAGTAGGCATGGTCGTGATGTCACACATGGATGTTGGTTTCAGCTGCATGTATCTGCACCGTGTACATGTGCATGTGTGTGTATTTGACAGGGGTGCAACAGTGATGCAACATGGATGCATGTGATACCGGGATGTGGAAGACTGATTGGCAGATGTGACATGGATGCCGATCTCAACACTGCGACAGTTGGCAGAGGTGTACAAATGCATGCAAGTATGGTGGTGTGTGTGCATGTGTAGTCCACTCCCTGTGTTGCATGTGATGTCTGGCTCACCTTTGCCTGCACATGCTGTTGTATGTGTATGGATGGTGCTGGCTGTTGCGATATGGCTGTGGTATAGCTCATGTGTGCGAGTTGAAATGACTGTGTGTTGGGGATTGTGATGCCATGTCTGAGGTTTGCCAATGCCACTCATGTACAACTGTCATGTGTGTATGAGTCCATTGTACAGTGCCCTGATGCCTGTGTTTTATTTCTCCCTGTCTGCAGCGTCAACTGATGAAGAGGGCGGAGAAGGTGCTGTGGAGCACAGCGGCAGGGATCGCACCGCCAGCCGGAGACGCAAGGCCCGGCTCCCCTCCCAGGTTGTCATCTCGTCGGGGAGTGAGGAGTCCGGTGCTGCGTCCCAGGCCGCAGCTGCCGAGGGGAGGTCCAAGAGGCGGAGGTCGGAGTTGGACTCCTCGGCAGCCGAAGGGGCAGCTGGGACCCCACAGGGCCCGACGGGGGAAGATGGCACGGAGTCATCCAGGTTGGTGGGGGGTTTGGTGGAGGAGGAGGCCGTGCAAGCGACAGAGACGGGGTCTGGAGGTGGGGATTCCACTGGTGCTAGTGGTGCAGTGCAGGACCAGGGACAGGAGGCAGCACAGGCCGCCGCGGAGGTGCCTATGTGCAATCCTGTCCCTGATCCTGTCACTGCATCATCTTGCACCAGCAGGGATGCCTACGTCCAGACCCGTTTTCAGGCAGGGGATGAGCTTACAACAACTGGCCTTCCTCTGCCTGCGGACGTGGCTATCCAGATACGGGTTGAGCCTGTCCTGACTGGTGTGGCGTTGCGTCAACGGCCATGCGAAGTGACCTGCAGTCTTTTCGTGAGGAGACTGCACGTCATCTCGAATGGCTCGTTGACCGCGTTGGCCTACTGGGACGGATCACCCAGGCCGTATTCCTCCGTTTGCTGGAGCTTGTTCCGACCCCCTCCTCAACTGAACCCCCTATGCGCCAGTCGTCCTCCGTGCCATCTTTCCACCCATTTGTCACCTGGGTGCCCTGTGGAGCTGCCTCTGACCGTGCGGCCAGGCTGGTGGAGGACACATCCCTGCCACAGTCGGGAGTCGGACGTCCAGCAGGGGTGGCCACATCAACGACTGCACCCCAGCCGGAGGAGGATGTGCAGGCAGCAGGAGCACAGGCACAGGCACAGCAGCAGCAGCAACGGGGTGGGAGCCATGATGGCTCGGGGCCTTCGACATCGGAGGGGCAGGCATCGGCCTGAGGGCAGGAGGACCCAGGACGGGAAGTGTCTTCCGTGTGGCAGCGGTTGGGCCACGCCATAGATGCGGAGCGGCAGCGGGCGGAAGAGGCACGGCTCACGATGGTCAGGGCAGAGAGTTCTCTCTCTGCGGAGGGCCCTGAGGCGGGCCGAGTGCCTCAAGGCAATCCGCAGGGAGTTGGAGGAGAACATGTCGTCGTCCCTGCGGACCCTCGGGGCCATGGAAGAGGACCGCCTCCGGGACATTGAGCAGGAGTTCGATGATGCCCTGGCCCGGAACATCCAGAAGTGAGCCATCGGACTAGCCCGCTGCCCTTGTAAATAGTTCTTTAGTGTTAAGTTTCCTTTCAGTGTTTTTTTTTTTTGGGGCGGTTGGACAATGCCCCCAACTTCTTGTATATAGTTCTTCATTAGGTAGGGTTTTATTTCATAGGTTTCATTTAAAGGATTGGGCACATGGACCCTGGATGTTCACTTTGTAAATAGTTTGACAATGGATTTGGATTATTGATTTTTTTTTCACATGGATCAATGGTTTTTTATTATTTTTGCACCTTGGATTTATTTTCTCAGACTAACACTTTGGAGACTTGCTTTTGGATTGATTTTCATTTGGATTTCATGCATCTTTTTCATTTATTGGACATGCAGGATTTCATTTCTTATTTCCATTTTCTTCTGTTCCATTTAATTCCCTTGCTTTTCTGTTTAATACATTATCATTTGGGACTTCAATGTGTGGTATTCTCGCTTTGGTTTCATGCATGTCACAATGTGTGTTTTATCATTCACATGCTCTCATTGTGTGGGTTTGACGGATATATGTTGATGTGCAGACTAGCCATTTGGGATGCATCATGTGGTGGTGATTTCTTTGTGGGGTGGATGTCATACCTGGTGGTGGGTTCGGACTGGGGTGGCGTGGGGGGTGTATTGAGGGGGCATGGGGACCATGATTGTGGATCGTCATGAGGTGTTGGGGGGCCATGAGTGGGGGCCGGCTGGCAGGTGTCCCTGACTGCTGGGGGGTGGGGGTGCAGGGGGACATGTGTGGGAGATGAGTGGGGGCCTGCTGGCAGGTGCCCTGCACTGCTGGGGGATGGGGGTGCAGGGGGACATGAGTGGGGGCCTGCTGGCAGGTGTCCCTGACTGCTGGGGGTGGGTTTGCTGGGTGACATGAGTGGGGGCCTAGTGGAGGGTGCCCCTGGATGCTGGGGGGTGGGGGTGCAGGGGGACATGTGTGGGACATGAGTGGGGGCCTGCTGGCAGGTGCCCTGCACTGCTGGGGGGTGGGGGTGCTGGGGGACCTGGGGGACATGAGTGGGGGCCTGCTGGCAGGTGTCCCTGACTGCTGGGGGGTGGGGATGCTGGGAGACATGAGTGGGGGCCTGGTGGAGGGTGCCCCTGACTGCTGGGTGGTGGGGGTCCATGGGGACATAAGTGGGGGCCTGCTGGCAGGTGCCCCGCACTGCTGGGGGGTGGGGGTGCAGGGGGACATGTGTGGGACATGAGTGGGGGCCTGCTGGCAGGTGCCCTGCACTGCTGGGGGGTGGGGGTGCAGGGGGACATGTGTGGGACATGAGTGGGGGCCTGGTGGAGGGTGCCCCTAACTGCTGGGGGGTGGGGGTGCAGGGGGACATGAGTGGGGGCCTGGTGGAGGGTGCCCCTGACTGCTGGGGGGTGGGGGTGCAGGGGGACATGAGTGGAGGCCTGCTGGCAGGTGCCCTGCACTGCTGGGGGGTGGGGGTGCAGGGGGACATGTGTGGGACATGAGTGGGGGCCTGCTGGCAGGTGCCCCGCACTGCTGGGGGTGGGGGTGCTGGGAGACTTGAGTGGGGCCCTGGTGGAGGGTGCCCCTGGATGCTGGGGGGTGGGGGTGCAGGGGGACATGTGTGGGACATGAGTGGGGGCCTGCTGGCAGGTGCCCTGCACTGCTGGGTCGTGGGGGTGCTGGGGGACATGAGTGGGGGTCTGCTGGCAGGTGTCCCTGACTGCTGGGGGGTGGGGGTGCTGGGAGACATGAGTGGGGGCCTGGTGGAGGGTGCCCCTGACTGCTGGGGGGTGGGGATGCAGGGGGACATGAGTGGGGGCCTGCTGGCAGGTGCCCTGCACTGCTGGGGGGTGGGGATGCAGGGGGAAATGTGTGGGACATGAGTGGGGGCCTGCTGGCAGGTGCCCTGCACTGCTGGGGTGGTGGGGGTGCAGGGGGACATGAGTGGGGGCCTGCTGGCAGGTGTCCCTGACTGCTGGGGGGTGGGGGTGCTGGGAGACATGCGTTGGTGATCAGTAGTGCAAGGTGACATGTGGGTTGGCTGGGGGGCATGGCCATGGTGGATGTGCTGCCTGCGGGACATGACCAGGGGTGCAGGGTAGTCCCCTGTGGTGTGGGCTGCCTGCAGGGGCCGTGGAGGGTGTAGAGGGAACACCTGGGAGGACCCACACGGCCAATTCACATGTAGTACTCCCCGGCACCCCCGAAATACACGTAGACTGCTGTGATCGCGTGTGAAACTTCCCGCGTACCCCGAAGTACACATACCCTGCTGTAATCGCGTGTGGAACTTCACGCGCACCCCAAGTACACGTACCCTGCTGTAATCGCGTGTGGAACTTCACGCGCACCCCGAAGTACACGTACCCTGCTGTGATCGCGTGTGGAACTTCACGCGCACCCCTAAATACACGTACCCTGCTGAATTTGCGTGTGGAACTTCCCGCGCACCTTGAAATACACGTACCCTGCTGCATTCGCGTGTGACACTTCCCGCGCACCTTGAGATACACGTGCCCTGCTGCATTTGCGTGTGACACTTCACGCGCACCTTGAGATACACGTACCCTGCTGCATTCGCGTGTGACACTTCACGTGCACCCCGAAATACACGTACCCAGGCCAATCGCGTGTGGTACTTCCCGCGCACCCCGAAATGCACGCACACGCTATTTTTCACGCAGCGGATGTCCGTGTTTGTCGCGTACCCCTTTGCACGTCATTTGTCCTAGAGGGCCACAGTATGGGACATTCATCATAGCTGTATATAGGTGCTTTTTGTTAGCGCACATTTATTTCAGGCGCAGGGACGCTACCACCTGCATTCTTGTGGCCGACGTGTTTGGGCCTGTGCGCGTCTTTGCCGGTGCGCTGGTTTGCCCTATTCGATTCCATGAATATGTGTTGTAGGCGAGCGTGTGGGCGTTCCGCGCACTTGCCTCCTGTACTTCCTCCGTGATGCCCATATTTTCACATGTTGTTCCCCATTCCGAGTGTTACGCCCCGTGTTACGCCTACTTTTGTTATGTGCGCCGCGCTATGTGCGATTTCGCTGTGGCCGTGGCGCACGCCGTTAGATGATCTGTGCGCCGGTGTGCGCCGCGCACTTTTTCAGTGCACATCCAATATTTTTCTCGCGCACGGACTTCCATGAATCGATGTGCGCTGGTTTCCCTGCGATTTTCGCACTTGCACTGCGATTCACACATTTTTGGCCGCTTGCGCCGATATTTTCGGTGCACATTGATTCCATGAATCGGCCTCTTTGTGTGTTCCACTTCAGGGATACATTATTTAAGCGTGGGTGAGTTTATCATGGCATTTACAGGACAGATAGCTCTGCGAGGGATGCCATTAGAGCCAGAAGTTTTTCTTTATGGGGTATGCATTCGTTTAACATGCCTACCCAGCTTAGTGGTAAACACTATGAGAATACCTGACAAGTTTTTGTTCAGGCCACAGATACCTATGGATGAAGAGGAGGGGCAGATTATTCCCTTACAGCTGCAGGCAGCCATAGTGCGAGGGGAATTGGCCATGCTTGAAGGATTTGATGACAAAGGCAGGCCATGGAGAACAGTGTTTGCCATTGGGGAAGGGTATAGATTGACTGACGTCACTGACGAAGATATATTTAGAGATGATCCGTCAGATGATGAAGTGATATTCGAGATGTGTATTACATATTGGATTAAGATAGAGAACAGAGAGGTCCCACAGCGAATGATGATAGTGAGGCCACGCCCAGCATTTTTTGATGACGACATGGATTAAGTGCCAACCTCCTTATGGACTACAGGCCCCTATGACATAGGCCTATTGAGGGGGGTAGGAGAAGTTAAGATTAAGCCAGGAACAATTTTACTTCAAGCAAAGCAGTACCCAATATCTCGAGAGGCAGATGAGGGTATTTTTAAGACTATGGGCCTGATCACGACTTTGGCGGTAACGCCGGTGGTATTAGCCCTACCGCCGAACTCCCCGGCGCTAATAGCGCCAGATCGCGAGTTCAGCGGTAATGTTAATCCCCATTCCCCATTGAGCCCATTCCCCATTGGGCTCAATGGGGAATTTCTCTTTCCCGCCGGCGGTAATAGCGCACATTTTCGGCGGATTTCCCCCAAGCTCAGAGCAGGGGCGAAATCCGTCGAAGTCCTGATTTGGCGGACCCTTAAATCTGGCGGTAATAGCGCTACCGCCGGATTTAAGGGTTATCGCCAAAGTCGTGATCAGGCCCTATATCAGCTATAATGGAACAGAGTGTTTTGGTAACGTCACTGTGTAATATTGCTGTGTACCCTGTGAAAAAATCAAAAGGGGGGTCGTGGAGATTAATTCAGGACATGAGGCCAATTAACCAGATTGTAGAGGCAGAGTTTCCTCTAGTTCCAAATCCTGCAATGATTTTCTGTAGTATCCCCACAGATGCATGATATTTCACAGTGATTGACTTGAAAAATGTGTTTTTCCCAATCCTGTTGCATAAGGACTCCCAAGACCTTATGTCATTTTTGTTTTGTCAGACTAAGTTGAAAAGTACTCATTTGCCCCAGGGGTATTGTGAGTCTCCATCGATCTTTAACAGAGTCCTGCAGATACCTGAGCAATATTGATTTGTAAAGTGTTGTGCTGCAGTACGTAGATGACATTCTATTTTGGCGCACGACAGAAGATGAGTGTAGACAAGATTTGATTCAGTTAACGACTATCCTTGCAGATAAGGGTTACAAAGTAGACCAGGAGAAATTGTAATATTGTCAGGTGGAGGTGTTGTACATAGGCCAATTAATCTTGCATGAGGGAAAGAAAGTCACAACAGAAAGAGCTGAGGCGATTATGAAAACACCAAAACTGAACATGATAAAACAAATGCAGCAGTTCCTGGGATTGTACAACTATGTTAGAGCATGGGTATTTGATTATAGTTCATACACAAGACCTCTTTTGCAGGCTTTGAAGAAAGCCCAAGTGAACAAGGAGAAAATAGAATGGACTGAGGAAATGGAGGGAGGGTTTGAGGAATTGAAAAAAGCAATTTGTACAGCTCCAGTTTTAGGAATTCCCAAGTATTCTGAGGAGTTCTACCTGTTTTTGCACACGAATGGGACAGTTATGACCTCAGTGCTAACACAGAGGACTACACTAGGGTACAAACCTCAGGCATATTATAGTGGGATTTTAGATGCAGTTATGAGAGGACACTTTCCTTGTGAACAATCCCTGGCAGCATCCGCGTTCGCCATTGAGAAGTCTACAAGCATTGTGATAGGGTGTTCTATGACTTTATTTGTTGAGCATGCATTGTTTGCAGTTTTGGAGAAACCTAAGGGTACACTGACATCTCAGAGGGCTTCTGCATGTGAGGTAGTTTATGCCAAATAGAGAATTTACAACTGAAATTGCAGACCATTTACAGCAAAAGGGAGGTGCTTGGTGATGTAGAGGAATGATACATATCTTGAAGACATATCTCTCCCTAAAAAGAAATAATTGTGATTAAATATGTTGACTCCATCCAGAAAGTGGTTGTGGCCTCATAGGTGTTCAGATGCTTGAGGTCTAGCACTGTTCTGCATGTTACCTTCTTCTGGCCCAGCACTGTTCTGAAGCTACCTGGTTTGAATACAAACTTGTATCTTCCTCCGTCAGTGGGACCAAGAGAAATGGCAACCTTCTGCATACGGTTCTTCTGCCTACCTAACATGATATCTTCAGACTTAGACTTATCCTTTGATAGATTTCTCTCCATGAAGGATGCACCACATTGGAGGTGGTGCAATTTTTATGGAATACAAAGTGGCAAATTACCTCCAGTATACATCGGCCAGAGACTAACTACTCCCAAACATTGTATAAACAGAACAATGTGAGAATTGTGGGACAATGAGTAGTTTGCATTTGGGCCTTCCAACAACTATCTTTAGCTCCGAACTGTGGCCTTGTACGTTGAAAAACTGGAGGACTGGACAGATAACACAGACAGGGTTTCTATGTTCCTCTTACTGCCCTTTATTTAACAGGAATGGCCAGTTTTCTGTGTTCTTCTACCTGTTTCATTAACTCCCCAAGTAGACCGCTAAACAGCATTTGGCTGAGAAATGGCAAATGTAAACAGGAGGCTTTTTGTGCAGTCACCTTTCAGGAACCACAGCCAGTATTGACATCTTGGTTTGGCTGTGAAGACAGAGCACATCACAGAATTTGTCTCAAGAAACTGTACCTGTTACTTCATAGCCATCAGTGACTCAGTACAGTCCTTTCTCTCCACAGTTTAATCCGATACAAATGCAAAATATGGGAGAAGTAGCTTAACGTAGCACAGGCCACCTCTCTGATTGGTTTGAACTGGTATAAGATCTGTGAAAAGGTCCCCTACCTGGGTGTACATGCTAAGAGGATGACTCAGGGCTGGGTAAGTCCAGCTTAAGTGGATGATGGGCCATAGGGTGGTATGGGGATATGCCCCTGATCACCCTCCTTTAGTTTGGATCACATGCCAAGGGACATCCACAAACCCCTTATTCTTGGTGCCCATCCTCAAGGTGATAACTGCAGATCCAAAACCCTGGAAAAGAAAAGCAAACACTTGGCTTTTCTCAGAGTCAACGCTATTCACTCATTGTTGGTAACATTTGTCCTGATACTGTCCAACCCGTGCATAACCGTGGGTTTCTCTGCAAATTAGCTCCAGAAACCTGTGCTTGATACATTGTTGCAAGTTTATGGTTTCCTGGCTGTGGGGCTGTGGATTTCTCTGCATATGATAGAAAGTTGCCAACTCTTTATCTCCCAGTGGAGCATACTCTGGTGGATAATGCAATATTGCAAACCTGATGTAAACTAGCAATTTCTACTCTGGGGAAGCTTACTGAACGTTTCCACCCTGCACATAACACACTGAGGGAACAGGAGTGTTGGGCCCTGCACAGACACCAATAGAGAGTGGCAGGAAGGACATAGTGGAATCCAAGATGGTTGATTGGCCCAATGAAGGCTTAGACCGGGCCCTTAGGCCCAAAGTAAGGACAGGTGTACCCAGGAACAGAGCCAATCGAAAAACTGCCCCATGTACCAGTGCAGTGACTCACCAAAAGCCCCATCCATGGTGATTACTGTAAAACCCAGAGATCCCAGTCAGTTGATTTCTGGCATCGGAGCAGGAGACTTGGTTTTGGTGGTGACTGGAGGTTGGAGAAAGTGTGAAAAGGAGGAGGCCAGAGAGACTGAAGACGTTGGAGTGCGGGCAGCATGGAGAGCAGAAAGAGGTGAAGGGAGACAAGATAGTGAAGGAGGGTGTGGTAATACTAAAGGGGCAGGAAGAAGTGGTAACATCAAGTGGCAAAGGTGGTACAAAGGAGGATGGAGTAGTAACATCAGGAGGAGAAGTTGGTAGTCTGATGGTGGAAACATGATGTTTCAAAGGTGGTACAGAGGAGGTGGAGGTGTCAATAGTTGGTAGTGAAGTTGACACAAAGGAGTTGGGGGAGGTACATGGACAGAGGAGGTGGTACAATCAGGAGATTATGGTGTTATAAAGACAGAGAGGTGGTAACATCAGGAGTTGAGGTGGTAACAACGAGTGGGGAAGGTGGTAGAGGAGAGGTGATACTGATTGCTTGTCCTCATCCATGTGCAGGTGAGGTATGAGGGCTCTGAATTGGGTTGCTCTGTAGTATGTGCGCATCTTGGGTAGTCCCACCCCACCCTTCTCTTTGGGTTGCACCAGTAACCTGTAGGCTACCCTTTGTTTTTTCCCTTGCTACAAGAACCGTATTATCCTCCTTTTTAGTTCCGCAAAGTGTGAATCGGGGAGTTCTGTTGGTAACGCCTGGGCATAGACATAGCACTATGAGCACTTAGACTGCGTTTAGCCTACCCAGCCATGAAATCGTTAATTTAGACCATGTTTCCAGCTCACTGAAAAGTTTGTGCAGTAACCCGGGGAAGTTACGTTCACATGGATTATTTAGGTCTTTGGGTATTCTCACCCCTAGATACTTTATGCTGTCTTTTTCCACCAGGATACCCAGGTCGCCCCCTCCCTGATTTGCTCCTCTGTGAACCCTTGTAGTGGGAGGAGGGTAAATTTGCTGACGTTTATCTTAAAACCCGATACCTCCCCATATTTTTCCAGTGTCTTGAGTACCCTCTGTACTGAACCCTATATATTCGTAAGGTATAACAGTATATCGTCAGCGTACATGCTCACCTTATGAATCTGCTCCCCTACCTTAATCCCCTTTAACTGGTCATCCCCACGAATCCTTTCCCCTAGTGGTTCCATTGTCAATGCGAATAGAAAGGGAGACATGGGGCATCCCTGCCTTGTGCCTCTGCCAGTTCAAATTCCCGTGATCTTGTCCCGTTCACCACCACCCTTGCGTGGGTTTCCGAATAAATTGCTCCGATCTCCCGGCACATTCTGTCCCCCACCCCTATTTTCCATAGTATTGCAAAGAGAAAGCCCCACTCTACTCTATCGAAGACCTTCTTGGCGTCCAAGCTTATCAATACCCGTTCTACCGATTCCCCTTTAGTATGTTCCATGAGGTCAAGTGTTTTCCAGTTCGCATCAGGGCCTTGTCACCCTGCTATAAATCCCATTTCATCTGGGTGTACTATGCAGGGTAGTTTCTCTTCTAATCGTGTCGCTAATATTCTCATGAATATTTTCTCATCCACATTTAGTAGTGAGATTGGACGATATGAGGAACATTGGGCCAGGTCTCTCCCTTTCTTTGAAATTACCGATATCAGGGCCTTGCTGAATGTTGCGGGTGCCTCTCTCATATCTAGAATGTGGTTATATAGCTTTACCATGTTTTGTGCTAAAGTTCCTACATGTTTTTTGTAGAATCCTATCATGTAGCCGTCTTCTCCAGGCGCCTTTCCTTTAGGGAGACGCTCAATCGCAGCCTGCACTTCTTTGGTCGTGATTGGGCATTCTAGGTGCTCCACCTCTGGGCGTGTACATTTACTCATCTTCACTCCTCTTAGGTATTCCCCCACTGCATTCTCCTTACCATAGGCTTCGGACTTGTGTAACGCCTCGTAATATTGTGCGAATCCCTCAGCAATGTCTTTAGGCAAAACCTGATAACTCCCTACGGTGCTTTCCAGTCTAGACACCAATCTCTCTGCTCTCTGTGAACACAGCCTTGCTGCTACTAGAGAATCTACCTTGTCCCCTGTTTTATAATATTTCTGGTTTAGATACTTTAGTTTCCAAAGGGTTTCTCCCATCCCCAATGCCTTTAGTTCTGCCCTCTTAGCTAACACCTATTCCCTAATCCCTTCTATGTCCCCTTCTGTGGCATGCATCCTCTCTTCCCCCTCCAATATCTGTTTCCTAAGTCATTCTTCTCTCAGCCCTTTTTCCCTTTTCCTCCTTGCCCCCTCTTTGATCAGGAGACCTCTCCAAGTATCTTTCCCTGCATCCCAGACCACTCCCATACTCACTTCTCCGGTATCATTGAGTTTGAAGTATTCTGTTATCACTGCAGCCAGCTGGTCTGCAAAGATAGGGTCGCCCCAGAGTGTTTAATTGCAATCCCACATCCCCTCCGCTCTGTGCAACCCTTCCACATCAAAAGTCGCAATCGCCACCCCAATGGCCTAATGTTGCTACCCATCACCCTCGTGCCCTGATCCTTGTTCATGAGCAGGTAGTCAATCCGGGTGTACGTTTTGTGTGGCACTGAAAAAACGGTAAAGCCCTCTTCCCGTAGGTGCTGACTCCGCCATGCATCTACAAGGCCTAGCTTCTCCAGTGCCTGCCCAGTTTGTCCACCCCATTGTTCAACCTTTCCGTCCTCGCCTTTCTATCCCAGGTTTCGTTCGTCCATGAGTTCAGGTCCCCACCTTTGACATATAGGTCCTACTCGAGCCCTTGTATTTTATCAAATGCTTCACGTAGGAATTGTTCCTGTCCCTGGTTGGGGCATATACTGCCGCCATCAATATTCTAGCTCCTTCCAAGTTGCCCTGCAATATCAGTAGTCTACCTTCTACCATGGGCGTAGCTACACATTCCCGCACCCTACATTATCTGTGGAGGACTATACCCACCCCTCCCCTCTTGGTGTTCCCAGGCACCCAGTGGACTTTTCCTATTCCCCCCCCTCTCAGCGCCTGCTCTTCCCCCTGTATTAGAAGTGTTTCTTCTAGAAAGTGCACATCAAACAAGGCTTTGCGGAACTCCCGCACAACTAGGGAACTTTTTGTCGGGGAAATAAGACCTTTTGCGTTAAGTGTGCCCACGCTGAGACCCTTCCTAGCATCACCTTTCCCCATTGCGGGTATACCCTCCTTCCCTTCTTTTACATTTTGGCATGGTTATGGGACTGTTAGGGAGAATTCTCTGTTTAGGCTGAATTTCCCTACCTAGTGAGTCCCCCAGCAGCTTTGCTGGATTTCTGGGGTTTAATTTTTTTCTCCTGCCAAGAGTGAGACTCTTTTACCCTCACTCTTGGACATGTTGAAGTGTGTTTTCTTGGTTAAACCTTGTGTTGAATGGGCTATGGGGTCTTTTACTCCATAGGGCCTCATGTATTTTTGTGATGTGGGTCACACAGCACCCTCTGTGCCGTGACCCAGGGGTGTCCTAGGGACTCCCCAACATAGACTCCATACCCTGGGACTGACTACTGTCTCCCAGGGCATGTAAAGTCACCAAAGACTTTGCTAGTCTTGAATCCTGAACAGAACCAGTACAAACCATCATATTGTGGACGTACTGGCTGGGGCAATTCGATTGCCCCAGGGTCTTGTTTTGGTACATATTGTGTATACTTTACATACTGCCTAACTCTTCTTGAGAGAAGTCTGACTGCTCAGCCACAGCTACCAGGTAAATCTGGGTGGTACAGACTGCTACCAAAGGGGTTTACTGCTCTACCTGTAGTCTTAAATCTTTTGCAGTGTTCCCCAAGGGAACTGCACAGGTTTCTGCCTAACACTGGTGGCAGCGGTGGGATTTGTATTGAGTATACATTTTATTGTGCTTTAGATACCTTAGTGCAACTAACCACAAAGCTTAGCACTGAAAAAGTAAAACCTCTAACATGTCAGTTATAGAAAGCTATAGTCAAGAGTCCCTTGCAGCCAAAACTGCTGATTGTTTAAGAGTGCTCTGTAAACATAAGGATCTCCTGACTAAGGGCAAGAAAATGGAGCTGATTGAAAGATTGTTAGCTAACCAAAGTCTGGGTGATGGTTCAGAGGAACCTACCACTCCAGCGACTGTAGATGACAGTGTTGAAGTTAACATGGAGCAAAATGTTGATGTTTCTGAGGAAGAGTCAGAAGAGGAGGGTGAGGCTGTTGTAACTGTCCCCCCTAGGCCTCTGCCTGCTCTACCTGCTGTGCCTACTGGACCTTTACCAGGTCCCACATTTAGTCCTCAGTACTTTGAACTGGAGAAAATGAAGCTAGAATTGGAGTATAAGAAACTTAATGCTCAAACTGACAAAGAACTAAGGCTAAGGGAAATGGAGCTCAAGTATGACTTAGAAATGAAGAAATTATCTGTTGAGAATGTTTCTCTCTCTGGCTCCTCTAGAAGTTCCAGTCCTAAAAGACCCCGGATGCCTAAAGAATTGGTTGGTATGTATGAGCCTAAGTTGGATGTGTTGGATTGGTTGTCTCTGTTTGAATATAATCATGGGCTCCAGAACATCACAGGAAATGACTTACTCACCTGGTTGTTCTCTAGGCTTCCCCCTGTTGCAACTGATGTGGTAATGGAGATGGGGGAGGAGGATAGGAAGGACTATGAATGTGTGAAACTAGCTTTGATAGCTAGGTTTGGGAAGACCCCTTCCCAGTATCTTAAGAGGTTTAGGAGCCTCAAAAAGCATGATGGTACCCCTTGGGCTACCTGGGTGAGTGAATGTTTGAAAAACTTAGAGGGATGGATTAAGGGTTACAAGGTGAACACTTATGAGGGGATGAGAAATCTCTTTATGTTGGAGTCAATTTATGATGCCTGCTCTCCTGAGCTCAGACAGCACTTGGCTGATTCACAGGAATTGGATCCTAGGAAGCTAGCTAGGGCTGCTGACTTGTGGGTTGCCAACAGGGCCACTCCCAAGGATTCTGGGGTAACTCAGAGGAAGGATGGGGAGAAACAGCCTAAAAAGGACTCCAAAGAGAATTCTAATACCTCCCATACCCAAGAGGGCCACAAACAACCAAATAACCAGGGTAAGCCCCAGGGTAAACCGAATCAGGCTAGTGTACCTTCTGGCCACAAGCCAGAAGGAGGTCAGAACAAGCCACCCTTCCAGAGAGCATTTGGACAATGCTATGTCTGTCAGGGTACTGACCATATCAAAGGAGATCCCAAGTGCAAGGGTAAACCTGCAGGGATCAGCACAGTCTCCTTAGCCTTCACTCCTGAGGATGAAGTACAGATGGCTAGTGCCCACTTTGAACTCTTTGCTGAAGAACCCTTGGGTCTTCAAGCAACTGTAAACTTAGAGCCGATGGGTCTGGTTAGTCCCCAGAATAGGGTTGTGTATAACTCCCTACCTGTTAACTCTAAGGTGTATTATGTGGACAGTGTTCTTGTCAATGGCCAGGATACTCCTGCCAGGAGAGACACTGGGGCCAGCAGAACAGTAGTGGATGAAAGCTTCTTTCAACCTGAGGATGTGGCCAAAGCACCCAAAGGTCCCACTAAGATGTCTGGAGGCCCTGTCCAAATGGTTCCTATTCTACCAGCCCTCATTCAATGTAACAACATGACAGTAAGGATCCCTGTCAGTGTTCAGACTGAGGTACCTGGGAAGGTCCTGTTAGGGAATGACCTAAGAACTCTAGGAGTAGTGTCACATACCCCCAGGCCTCCCAGTATGGAGAAGCAGAACTTAACCAAATTGGCTAGACAGGCTACCTTGAAGGACCCTTCTAAGCCTGTGGGACCCTCTACTGAGAACCCCACTACAAGCCCTGGTGTTAGTAAGTTGACCTCTAACCCAGGCACCTTTCCGGATAGTATGCTAGGAACATGGGAGCCCCAACCAAGCTCCATCATTGTTCCCCTAGTCTCAGAGTCTCTGACTCCCCCTGCTTCTGAGGAAGAGGTGGATAGACCAACTAGGCCCCTATCTGGACCTGAGAGAACTGGTAATTCTCAGTGCTGGTGGAAAACCAGAAAAGAAAAGTCTAAGGCCAAAAACCTTCAGACTGTTGGACCTTCTACTGAAGACCCCAACTCAAATCCTAATATTAGGGGGGAAACTCCTAAAATAGGTAAGGGTAGATCTAAGAGGAAGGGGAAGCAGGTGCATTGCCTAACCCCAACCCCTCCAACCAAGAGGCCTAAGACCCAACCTGCTCCCACAAGAGAGGTGGTGAGGAACCTTGGAGGCCCCTCTAGATCTAAGGGAATCCTTTATAAGGACCCCTTGAAAAAGCCTAACATAGGTTCAGAAGTTGTACCAACTTCTGAGGGACTGGTCAACCAGATCCCCTATAACAAAAAGACTGATGTTCCTCAAAGGGTCTGTAGGTCCGTTAGCTTGCAAAAGAAAACCTTTGAGTTCTCCATTGAACATAGGTCAAGGTGTCACCATCAAAATGCTGATGGACTCTCTAGGATGTATATCATCGACTAGAGGTATGAGGTTCATCCAGGAGTGGATTAAATCCTCCTGTCCCTTAGTCTGGGGGGGGCGAGTGTTAGGGAGAATTCTCTGTTTAGGCTGAATTTCCCTACCTAGTGAGTCCCCCAGCAGCTTTGCTGGATTTCTGGGGTTTAATTTTTTTCTCCTGCCAAGAGTGAGACTCTTTTACCCTCACTCTTGGACATGTTGAAGTGTGTTTTCTTGGTTAAACCTTGTGTTGAATGGGCTATGGGGTCTTTTACTCCATAGGGCCTCATGTATTTTTGTGATGTGGGTCACACAGCACCCTCTGTGCCGTGACCCAGGGGTGTCCTAGGGACTCCCCAACATAGACTCCATACCCTGGGACTGACTACTGTCTCCCAGGGCATGTAAAGTCACCAAAGACTTTGCTAGTCTTGAATCCTGAACAGAACCAGTACAAACCATCATATTGTGGACGTACTGGCTGGGGCAATTCGATTGCCCCAGGGTCTGTTAGTCGAGGGGGCACGTCTCCGTCCCCCCTGATCGAGTTTTGGCTGGTGGCAGTGGAAACTACTTTTTATATTCGACCGCGAATATTTTCCTATGGGATTTCCCATTGTTTTAGGCTAACACATTTAATTATTTATTTACGGTAGCCTTAAACATACCGCCGGTTTATATATTTATTTTTATAACTCCGGTTGGGACTTTTTGCCAAAACTTGATTCTAAAATGGCGTTGGTGTTCGCCTCTGTAACTCTGACCCAAAGTGGAGCCCTTTGTTCCACTTTTGGCGGGCTTCTCCACAGAAGCCCTCCAAAGTGGTGCCACTCTGTCTGGGGTACTTAGGAGGGGTGGAGGGGGATTTAGGCACCCTGGACTGAGTTACCTTGGTAACTCAAGTCGCACTCCGTCCTGATTGGCCCAAGTGGTGAGCCGCCCGGCTCACCACTTAGCATGGTTGAGTGACAGCTAGGCTGGGCGAATGGGGGTTTGCTGCATAAAAGCAGGGCTTTGGGGACTGGGACTTCAGAAGTCGCCACAGGACCAAGAATCCGACGAGGGAAGAGCTGAGCCGACCTGCTTCGACGACACCACCCGGTGGAGCCCTGCTGAACCGTCTCACCACTTTTTTCCCGACGACCGAGGAGAACTCTTAACGGAGTGGCTCCTTCCCTTGACTGGTGGGGACAACCAGTTTTCGCCTTCTTTCCGTTCTTTGAGGTATCTCGTGGCCGCCTTGCCTGTGCCAAGCACCCCGGCAACCGGAATACCACACTTTACCCCCATACCGCGAAAGTCGGCACCAACCCTTTAACCGGAGGACTCCGCGGCTGGTTTCTTCCCGGGCAGTGCAACGACCCTCTTCTTCTGCTCTTCAGCGAGAACTTCTTCTCCCCTGACCGACGTCGAGCCCTGCTGCCACTGCCTGGAACAACTGCCACCGCTGGAGGATCCTTTCCGCTTAAGGTACTGTGTTCTGCCTGGCTTCCCTTGCTACCGACTGTACGGGGTAGATTTAGTCCCCGGCTTTCGAACCTGGGAGTGCCTGGGACACTTTGGCTAAACTTTCTGAGCCACTCTAACCTCTTTTTGACTCTTTGCAAGACTTTGAATCTCTAACTAACAGTGTGATCTTGGGCACATTTTCGCTCCGGCTACTCTAAGAGTGGGCCCTGCCTAGTGACTTTTGCTCACCTGTGACTTTATTCTTCTGTAAGCCTATTGCAAGTGCTCTGGACCTTAGAGTGGTGTGTCTAACCCATTTCTACTTTTTCTCTCCCTTTCTTGGAAACTACTAGAGTGTCATCTAACGTTAAGCACTCACCTCTGTTTTAATTAAGTGGTGTTTTACCTAGAGTTGTCTAGATAGGAGAAAGGATTGAATCTACTTTCATTATAACTGTGTTGAAGTACTTTTACTATATTTTTGCTAGAGTGTTTTTAACTTATGTGTATTTTAAATAAATAACTATATACTTTTGAAACCAAGCTCTGGTCAGTGTTTGCTTGTGCTATTGTGTTTTGGTACATATTGTGTATACTTTACATACTGCCTAACTCTTCTTGAGAGAAGTCTGACTGCTCAGCCACAGCTACCAGGTAAATCTGGGTGGTACAGACTGCTACCAAAGGGGTTTACTGCTCTACCTGTAGTCTTAAATCTTTTGCAGTGTTCCCCAAGGGAACTGCACAGGTTTCTGCCTAACAGGGACCTTCATTTTCAACAACCTTCTTAATCTGGGGTCCCTTCACTGTATTCCCAATGTGCGCCGTCCTGGAGCCTATCCCCTCTTCAATGTTTGAATATAACTTATTAACAATTCCTAACTCAAACTTGGTGTATTGATTACAAGTCTTGGAGACGCCCTCTCCCTCAAAGAGGGCCACTTTGGAGCGGAGATTTCTGCCTCCCACCAGAAAATCTTCTGCGTTTCTTTAGATGTCTACCCGGTCTCGGTAGTTCAATTTCAACTTTCACACGTTCTGTCCCCCGGGTCTTGTTCCGGCCGTTGTTCCTGAGTCATGGACAACTTGCGGGGTGGGGGCCTGGTGAGTCGCATATACTTCCTCCCTGTTTGCCCTCTCCTCCTCCTTTGCGGGCCCAGTGCGGGTCTTGACCGGTCTCCATTTGTGGGTGGGCCCTGCAGGCTCCTTGGTGTGGCCCCCATGTTCGCTGTAAGGTGACCCAGGGCTTGTTCCGCCTCTTCTGCCGATGTTATGCAATAGTCCACCCCTTCCACCTCGAATTGCAGTGAGAACGGGTAGCCCCACCTGTATCTAATTTCTTTTTCATGGAGCCATGTCGTGAGGGGCCTGCAGGCTCTTCGCCTGGCGAGCGTTAGGTTAGCGAGGTCCCGATATATTGTGACCTTAGAGCCCTCAATTTCCACTTTCCGTTGCTGCTTGGCCCTATTCAGGACCTCCGTTTTGTCCTTATAGCTCAGGAATTTAGCAACTGTGGATCGGGGGCCATTCTCATAGGGCTAACCTCCTCTGTGGGCCCTTTCGAGTTGTACTACCTTACCCCTTTCCACGTCAAAGTGTCGTCGATGTACTAGTGCCTGGACTTTCTCTTCAACCTACCTCAGGGTTTCTCTTGCAGATTCTTTCAGCCCTAATATCCTGATGTTATTGCGCCTTTCTCTATTTTCCAAATCGTCCATTTTGAGCGTCACTTCCTCTTCCTGGAGCTCCTGCTCCGTCATCCTTGCGTCCAGTCTCAATTAGACCATGTCTGGGTTCAGTTGGTTATGCCGAGTCCTTCAACTTTACTTTCCACCGTGGTCATTCTGCCTGCTAGGTCTGTTAGCGAGGCTGGTATGTCCCCTCTGAGGGCCTTCATCTCTGCCAGCATGTGTCCCGTGTCTTCCTTTGTTGACAATATAGACATATCTGTTTCTGTAGTCCTGGCCATGTTGGTCTCCCACTTTCTTTGCCATTGCATCTTGTTACTCTGTGTGTCTCTCTGTGCCTTCTGCAGTTCTTGTGCCTCCCCTGCAAATGTTGCTCTTTTCCCAGACTTTTTGTGTCCTGTGATCCTCCCTGTCCTGTCTCTGAGCTATTTTCCTGCTTCCTCTCCTGTACTTCTTCTTTAGACAGTGGGTTCTGTTTCTGCCTTTATCTCTGCTTGTTTCAGGGATGGTACACCGTCACTCTTGTATATCCTCTGTCATTTCCTTCTGTCACTTTTGTGTCTGTATTCTCTGCCTCCCCTGCTTTTGAAGCGTGTCTCTCACCCGTCTTCCACCTCGCTTTAGACGAGCTCTTCACCCTTTCTGTGCTTTACTTGTGTTGCACCCAGGCAGCTGGCGGTTATTTGTGCCGTGCCCCCAGCCTTTTTCTGCTTGTTGCCTTTCCTCCTCTAACGTTCTGTTGAGCTGATGTTGTTAGGGCAGTTGTGGCACTTTTCGGAGTTCTGCATTGATTGGCGGAATTCCTAGGGCCAAGAGGGCCTAGGTACGGGGGCCACTTCACTGCACTACCTCTTTGTGTTTGCCTCTCGGTATTTCAACTTCGGGTGCTCTTGCCTGCTATTTGGTTCTTTTGATCTGCTTCAGCGGCAGTGGCGCCTCCTTCCTCTCCTGTCTCCACCCTATTTTGTCCTGGTGTTAGGTACCTGCGGGCCCCATGCGGTCAGGTTATTGCGTCTTGTGTGTGTAGTTCACCCAAGCCCGCTCAGTTTCTCCTGCGGCGTTCTGCTTCTCACTGCGCCTGTCCTCCTCACCAGTTGTTTTCCCCTTTCCGTCCTTCCCCCCGGGTTCCCTACACCCCTGGGTCCTCTTCCAGCAGGTCACTACCTCTAGCGTGTTTATCGGGGTGCCGGGGGGAGGGAGGGAGGTCAGACGTACCTTGAACTGCAGCCTCTCCACCCGGATTGCTTGCTTGTGTTGCTTTCCTCCTTCAGTTCAGCCGGCAGAGAACCCACACCACCGTCTCAGCTCTTCCCGGCCCTGGCTCTATTGCTTGCCGCCATCATCCCTCGTTATTCCAAGGTGGCACCTCGACTTCCCAGTGAACGGACCTCAGTATTGTGAGGGCTTGCGGGGGGCACACCTATCTGGTCTGCCTATTTACCTTATAGCCGTGCTCTGCACGTCCTCCTCTCACCCAGTGTGGGGCTCAGTTCTGGTGTGTAGTTCATTTGGCCGGCTGCCTGAAGCCTCTCTCCTGCATATTGTTTCAGAGAGCTCTGCCGCCTTCTCTATTCAGCCTTCGTTCCTCCAATGCGTATTCTCTGTCGACTCCGCCTGCCCTTATTACTGTCCTCCCCCGACGGATGTGTGCCGATTCACTTTCTCCGGGTATTTCTGTTCGATCTCATCACCATTTTGCCAGAGGGAGCGGGAGCTGCAAACCTAGGTGGCCATCTTCTCCCGCACCCCTTAGTGGTCTCTAAGGCCACACTTTTAAGTTTGTCTTGGGGTATAGAACTCTAAATATTCTGCGAATAGTCAAGCACCAGAAGAAGGGCCAGGAAACCCTAGAGTCTGCAACGATCAAGGGACTGGAAGTGTGACGCAACCTCTTTTGAACTGTGAAAGCTGGGGCGGACATTTGAGGGATCGGAAAGTCCAGAGACCCCAGGATACACAGGGGCCCTCCCGGAGTTGGCAAGGCCCACTTAAAATCCAGAATAAGAAGCATCCTGATATTGTATTTTGTGGACAATACAGTTTCTACTTTATATCCGCCCTTTTCGTTATGACTTCCCCAAATGAAAGTTTAAACTTAAGTCTATGATCTTGGCATACTGTTTGATCACAGGGAGCCCTGTAAAACTATCTTTCAGAGATGCCTCGACCTTCACACATTGTCAGGGGGAGCAGTATTGTTGGATGCAACCACAGTATGGCCAGATAAAGTGGAAAGCAAAGAGTACAGCTACAAGTACTAGGCAACTCTTTTCTAAGTCCCTGCAATGTATACACATGTGATACGAGCCTGTGTGAATCTTGTGTTCCTCCCACTCCTAACAAGGACATCACGCACATCATCTAATTGTAAAGCCAACCACCACCTGAGCTTGCAACTGTCTGTTGCTTACACTTTCAGAAATAGGTCGGCTATGATCTGCAAAGCTCAATTGTCGACAGATGTTGGCCAAGCCATTCTTGATTAGCTTTCTTTTTTTTCTTTTTTTTTTCTCTTTTTTTTTAAAAGTTTTTATTTTTGGCGGCAGAGGTACAAAGGCACACACAAAGGACAACAAATGTATACAGCAGTTACATCGTAGAGCAGCACAACAATTACGATACAGCAATCACAGCATATACAACATGGCAATACCTGAGGAGGAGCAACAATGGGGCTTCATCCAGTGGGGTCAGAGCCCGGTGGGGCAGGGGACATACCGGACACAGGGGTGTCCTCGCTGAGGTTGTTAAGGTAGGTGTTAAATTCACCCCAAATATTTTGGGGGCGAAATTGGGCGGGGAGCGTAGTCAGATAATCTTCCTCACAATTCCGTGCCCAGGTGAGTAAGCGGAGCCACTTGTGATAGGTCGGGGGAGAAGGGCATTTCCAACTCTGGAGTATACACTTTTTGGCGATCATGCAACTTATATTCAGAAATTTGGCCAGTCGTCTGGAGCCATCGGTTTTCAAGGCCCCGAACAAAACCGCCAGGGGGTCAGGGTCAACCACGGTGTCAGTTATTGCGGAAAGCGTTTTCAATATGCTATCCCAAAACCCCAACAGCTCCCTGCAGGCCCAAAACATATGCAAATGGTCAGCTTCCTCCGCACCACACCGGGGGCACAAGGCAGCCGCGGTGCGGATGAACCTCGTGGTCCTACGTGGGGTGTAGTAAAGCCTGTTGAGGAGTTTGTACTGCATGGCGCGGAAGCGAAAGTTGAGGGAGACCTTTTTGGTGTGTAGACACATTTCACCCCAGGCAGCATCGGATATCTCTAGACCCAGTTCGCCCGCCCAATCGTCCCGCGCTCGGAGAACTGGGATATAGGCGTTCTCCTGCAGGATCTTGTATAGTGAGGAGACGACGCCGCCAGAGTTGGCAATGTAAGCAATTGCCGGGTTATCTCGGGGCTCATCTGGGAATGAGGGCCATGTAGTGCGAAACGCTGCCCGTAGTCTATAGTATTGGAGAGTTTCTAAAGCGGATCTGGTGTGGCCATGTTTCCATGTTTGGGGGTCTATAAATCTGCCTTCAGGGTAAAAGTCGGACAGTGCCTGGTATCCCAGGGCCCCCCAGTGTTGGGCTAATGCAGTGTCACGTGTGGGTTCTAGGCTGGGGAAATCCCACACCGGGAGCCATTTGTAGTAAGGGGAGGACTCGGAAGTTGGATCCAGCAGACGTTTCCAGGCCCTAATGGTCGTACCGACAGGGTCAATAGGAGAGTCAGGTGTGTAACGATGATGTAATATAAGGGACATCATGTTGGTGTCGATAGCCGCAAGTCGCTCCAATTTGACATGCGGCCGTGTCGGGGAGCCGGGGTACCAGTGGGTGGCATGTTGGGCCTGGGCCGCGGTCCAGTAGAGGACCAGGTCTGGAGCTGTGAGACCCCCCTGCTTATATGGGAGCGCCATGTCCGTCCACTTCTTGCGCACTGCGCCGGAATGCCATAGGACCTGCGTGCATAGTGTGTGTAGTTTGGTGAAGTATCCCTTCCCAGGCCATATAGGAACGTTACCGAAAGTGTAAAGGAGCTTGGGGAGCAAAATCATTTTGATGAGAGAGAGTCAACCCGCCATGGACAATGGGAGAGAGCGCCACCTCAACATTTTGGCCTCAGCAGACTGTGCTACGGTCCCATAATTGTCGGTCAGTAGGGTAGGTTTAGTTAAGGATATCTGCACACCTAGATATTTGATGCCGTTCGGGGACCAGCGGAGGGGATACTCAGTGGTGGGTCGGTGGGTAGATTTGGTAAGCGGGAAGATCTCAGACTTTGAATAATTGATCGTGAAACCAGAGTACGTGCCGATGCGCGTGATATCCCTTAGTATGGGATACATGTGGGTTGTGGGCTCTCTGATGTACAATAGCACATCATCCGCGTATAAGGAAATTATTTCGGGGTCATCTTTCAGCCTAATTCCCTTGCGGGCGTGGCGTGCACGCACATAGTCCGCCATTGGCTCTATTGCGAGTGCAAAGAGAATCGGGGAGAAGGGGCAACCCTGTCGGGTGTCCCTAAGAAGCGTGAAAGGGTCAGATGTCAGAGAGTTGGCCCTTACACGTGCTACAGGGGAGGCGTATAGCAATTTGATAAACCCGATCATGTTTGGGCCAACGCCCATTGTCTCCAGCACCAACCACATGTAGCTCCACGAGACCATGTCAAAGGCCTTCTGGGCATCCAGGGTGACCGCCACAGCCTGGGCATCCTGATCTATACGGGACAAAACGTTGAACAGTCTCCTGATGTTATGGGAGGTGGACCTGCCGGGGATAAAGCCTGCCTGATCCTCGTGGACTAAGTGTGGCATGATAGGCAGAAAACGGTTCGCTATGATCTTTGCAAAGATTTTGGTGTCGAGGTTCATAAGGGAAAGGGGTCGATAGGATCCGCACTCGTCTTCCGGTTTGCCAGACTTGAGCAGGACCGTGATAACAGCTTCACGCATGGAAGGAGGAAGGATGGAGACCCGGAGTGCTTCGTCCCAGACCTCGAGTAGTCTGGGGGCCAGTATGGCCACGTGCTCTTGATAGAACTCGGCAGTGAGGCCGTCAGGCCCCGGGGCCTTGCCCTTGGGCAGATTTGAGATGGCCGTCACAATTCCGTGCCCAGGTGAGTAAGCGGAGCCACTTGTGATAGGTCGGGGGAGAAGGGCATTTCCAACTCTGGAGTATACACTTTTTGGCGATCATGCAACTTATATTCAGAAATTTGGCCAGTCGTCTGGAGCCATCGGTTTTCAAGGCCCCGAACAAAACCGCCAGGGGGTCAGGGTCAACCACGGTGTCAGTTATTGCGGAAAGCGTTTTCAATATGCTATCCCAAAACCCCAACAGCTCCCTGCAGGCCCAAAACATATGCAAATGGTCAGCTTCCTCCGCACCACACCGGGGGCACAAGGCAGCCGCGGTGCGGATGAACCTCGTGGTCCTACGTGGGGTGTAGTAAAGCCTGTTGAGGAGTTTGTACTGCATGGCGCGGAAGCGAAAGTTGAGGGAGACCTTTTTGGTGTGTAGACACATTTCACCCCAGGCAGCATCGGATATCTCTAGACCCAGTTCGCCCGCCCAATCGTCCCGCGCTCGGAGAACTGGGATATAGGCGTTCTCCTGCAGGATCTTGTATAGTGAGGAGACGACGCCGCCAGAGTTGGCAATGTAAGCAATTGCCGGGTTATCTCGGGGCTCATCTGGGAATGAGGGCCATGTAGTGCGAAACGCTGCCCGTAGTCTATAGTATTGGAGAGTTTCTAAAGCGGATCTGGTGTGGCCATGTTTCCATGTTTGGGGGTCTATAAATCTGCCTTCAGGGTAAAAGTCGGACAGTGCCTGGTATCCCAGGGCCCCCCAGTGTTGGGCTAATGCAGTGTCACGTGTGGGTTCTAGGCTGGGGAAATCCCACACCGGGAGCCATTTGTAGTAAGGGGAGGACTCGGAAGTTGGATCCAGCAGACGTTTCCAGGCCCTAATGGTCGTACCGACAGGGTCAATAGGAGAGTCAGGTGTGTAACGATGATGTAATATAAGGGACATCATGTTGGTGTCGATAGCCGCAAGTCGCTCCAATTTGACATGCGGCCGTGTCGGGGAGCCGGGGTACCAGTGGGTGGCATGTTGGGCCTGGGCCGCGGTCCAGTAGAGGACCAGGTCTGGAGCTGTGAGACCCCCCTGCTTATATGGGAGCGCCATGTCCGTCCACTTCTTGCGCACTGCGCCGGAATGCCATAGGACCTGCGTGCATAGTGTGTGTAGTTTGGTGAAGTATCCCTTCCCAGGCCATATAGGAACGTTACCGAAAGTGTAAAGGAGCTTGGGGAGCAAAATCATTTTGATGAGAGAGAGTCAACCCGCCATGGACAATGGGAGAGAGCGCCACCTCAACATTTTGGCCTCAGCAGACTGTGCTACGGTCCCATAATTGTCGGTCAGTAGGGTAGGTTTAGTTAAGGATATCTGCACACCTAGATATTTGATGCCGTTCGGGGACCAGCGGAGGGGATACTCAGTGGTGGGTCGGTGGGTAGATTTGGTAAGCGGGAAGATCTCAGACTTTGAATAATTGATCGTGAAACCAGAGTACGTGCCGATGCGCGTGATATCCCTTAGTATGGGATACATGTGGGTTGTGGGCTCTCTGATGTACAATAGCACATCATCCGCGTATAAGGAAATTATTTCGGGGTCATCTTTCAGCCTAATTCCCTTGCGGGCGTGGCGTGCACGCACATAGTCCGCCATTGGCTCTATTGCGAGTGCAAAGAGAATCGGGGAGAAGGGGCAACCCTGTCGGGTGTCCCTAAGAAGCGTGAAAGGGTCAGATGTCAGAGAGTTGGCCCTTACACGTGCTACAGGGGAGGCGTATAGCAATTTGATAAACCCGATCATGTTTGGGCCAACGCCCATTGTCTCCAGCACCAACCACATGTAGCTCCACGAGACCATGTCAAAGGCCTTCTGGGCATCCAGGGTGACCGCCACAGCCTGGGCATCCTGATCTATACGGGACAAAACGTTGAACAGTCTCCTGATGTTATGGGAGGTGGACCTGCCGGGGATAAAGCCTGCCTGATCCTCGTGGACTAAGTGTGGCATGATAGGCAGAAAACGGTTCGCTATGATCTTTGCAAAGATTTTGGTGTCGAGGTTCATAAGGGAAAGGGGTCGATAGGATCCGCACTCGTCTTCCGGTTTGCCAGACTTGAGCAGGACCGTGATAACAGCTTCACGCATGGAAGGAGGAAGGATGGAGACCCGGAGTGCTTCGTCCCAGACCTCGAGTAGTCTGGGGGCCAGTATGGCCACGTGCTCTTGATAGAACTCGGCAGTGAGGCCGTCAGGCCCCGGGGCCTTGCCCTTGGGCAGATTTGAGATGGCCGTCACTATCTCGTCAAGTATGATCGGGGAATCCAACTGGTCGCGGGTGGCAGGGGATATTTCAGTAGTGGGAATCTGGGCAGGCAACTCTCGTATGTGTTGTTCAGTGTGTTCGACAGGTTGGGAATACAGTGACCTATAGAACTCGGTGAATACCTCCAAGATCTGTTGATCCGCCCATTGTACATTGTCGAAACGATCCTTGATGGAGGTGATCTGAGTGCGGCCGAATTCCCCTCTCACCAACGCTGCCAGTGTCTTCCCCGGCCTATCCCCCTCGCCATATTTCCTGGCGGCCAGTGGCCGGCTGAAGTACTGGATTTCACGGGTGGCGAGTGCGTTAAATGCTTGCAATTCCTCGCTGATTTGGGACAGTATGGCGGGGTCAGCCCCTGTGGAGCATTGTTGCTCCAGTTGCTTCAATTTGGCTTCGGAGCGGCCGAGGGCCGCGCGAATTGTTTTCTGTAACCCAGCCTCCCGTGAGATGGACATTCCCCTAATATACACCTTAAAGGCATCCCACCGGATCGCAGCCGAAGTGCCCTGAAGAGAGTTGCGCTCAAAGAAGGATTCGATGTCAGCCAGAATTTCGGCTCTGAACACAATGTCCCTGAGGGCCTCGGATTTGAATCGCCAGGTGCTAAGTTTTGGGATGGGCATGCTTAGCTTCACCGAGAGAGTAACTGGAGCGTGGTCCGATAGAGTACGGGGGAGGATCTGGGACCCCTCCACTCTGCCCATGGTTTCACTGGACACGAAGAACAGGTCTATTCTGGACGAGCTGTCGTGCACCGACGAATAATAAGTGTACTCCCGGCCCTGGGGGTGTAATGTCCTCCAAACATTGCGTATGTTAAGTGTCCGCATGTGGCCGTGAAGCCTACGTGCAGCACTGGATAGGGCGCGGGGGGCCGTGCTAGTTCTGTCCAGGACAGTGTCCAGAATGAGGTTCATGTCTCCCCCCCATATAGTCTGGATACCTACATAGCCCAGCAGTATATTGGTCACCACATCGAAGAACTCAGGAGAGTCGACATTGGGGCAATATGTATTGACAAGTAAGTATTCTTTGTTCACCAGGGTGCAGTGAAGTATGACGTAGCGACCCTCAGGGTCTATGTAGCTCTTATGTAGTATAAATTTGATCGATTTATGTACCATCGTGAGGACACGCCTAGATTGGGAGGAATAAGAGGTGAAGAATCTAGCGGGGCCCCATGACGGGGCCATGGTGCCCGGGATATGGGCGTTGGAGTGTGTCTCCTGTTGGAGTAGTACCTTGCATCCATGCCTGCTTGCAAAGGCCATGATCTTACGAGCCTTGGTGTGATTGCTCAATCCGCGGACGTTCCAAGACATTATGACGGCGGACATTTCAATAGCAGATATATAAACTCACAGTGCACATGTCAGTGAACATCCCAGTTCCAGCAGTGGTGTGTGTTCCCAAGGTCGAAGACGGGAGTGCACACGTGGTTTACCTTCGTGCGTGCCGAGGGACCTCGATTGCCTTTTTTGTGTAACGTCCCATAGCCACCCTCCACCCTCACCACCAACCCAAACTCAGCAGTGTAAACAAAACCCACTATCGACAATGCAGAGCAGGGCCAACCCCAACATGGCCCAGTCTGCCAATAAGCCCAACCGGGGCTGGCCCGCAACATGGGCATAACCAAGAGCAGTGCAATCGCAGTGGGGTGCGCTATTGCCGTGTAGTAGCACGCTGGGAACCAGCTGGTTCCGTAACAAAGCAAACAGTGTTAGCGGTCATATTGTAAATGTCCCTGTTTTGCTCAATCAAGTACGGGGGTCAACAGAAGGAACATAGTGATTCGGCAGCCCGGCAACCAGGTGTGACCTTAGAAAGGTTCAAAAGGCAGCCAGAGTGAATGCAATCAATTAAGCAGAGCGAAAAGCATTTGGTCCATGGCAGGAGTGTGAACAAGGCAAAAATTAAACATGCATAAAGGGGCGTTGTACCGGAGGGGATACAAAGCGCATCCGACCATGGATGCGAGCAAACAGTGGTATGAAACAAACGGTATGTGGTCATAGCAGAGAAATAGCACAGATCAACATGGAGTTCAGTCATTGTTCATAGAGTCATCGACAGGAGGTTGCAGGGGAACATGTGCCTCAATGAATTTTACCGCTTCGGACGGCACAGTGAAGAAATATAACTTGTTGTTGAACGTGAACTTCAAGCGTGCCGGGAAAAGTATGGCATAGGGAACGTTTCTTTCTCTGAGGAGTTTCTTCACTCCAGGGAACTGGCGGCGCTCCTGCTGGACACCAGTTGAAAAGTTGGGGAAAATTCTGATCACTTGCGAGTCCATACGTAGCTCGCCCTTTTCCCCGAGCGAAGCGGAGAATTAGGTTGCGGTCCTTGAAGCTCAAAACTTTCGCAATGATGGGCCTCGGGAAGTCGCCAGGCTTGGGCCGCGGTGAGAGCGCCCGGTGTGCCCTTTCAATGGTGAAGAAGGGTGACATGTCTGGATTGCCCAGTAGTTCCTTCAAAAGATTTTCGACTGCCGGTTCCAGTCTGCCCCTCAGCGCATTCTCTGGGACACCAATGATGCGTATATTATTTCTGCGCGACCTAGATTCGAGGTCATCACACTTGGCCCTGACCGCCTTCATGTCCGCAACCAGGGTAGACACTGTGCCCTGGAGCGTGGCTATGTTGTCTTCGTTGGTTCCAATTCTGTTCTCCGCCTCCATGATTCTCGACCCCTGCTGGTCCAATTTGGCTCTGAGCGATGCCACATTGGCATTGATGTCATCGAGCTTTTCGTCGAACGCTGCAAAGTTTCTAGCCATGGATTCCACGATTGAGGCGAGGTCTGTGGTGGGTGCCTCAGCAGGGAGCATACCGGACACCTGGTCGTCTGACGTGTGGGGCGAGTCGGACCTCGGGGTGGGCTTGGCGAATTTGTCCATGGCCCCGGCTTTATTGATGTTCCTAGATCTGTTGGACATCGTAGCAGATGATCTTAGGGCGTCGAGAGCTCAGAGTGGGGACCAGTGCGAGCGTGTTAAGGAGGCGCGCCGCAAGCCCCGCAGTCGGGGAAGCACGGATCAGTGAGGCACAGCGCCAGGCCACAATTGCACATATGGAACGTGGGTGGAGGCAGCAGGGTCCGCGGCTTCAGGATGGTGCAGCCGCAACGACACTCTGATGGAAGGCCAGTGTCTGGGCCGGCATCCGAGTAGGCACAGCAAGAGGGACAGGTAGCGACTGCGTGGGCACTGACGTGCAGGGAAGTAGAGGCAATGTTCAATGGAATTGCAGGGCCCAGCCAGGGCCGAACCAGAACAGTTATGAGTGGTCGGCAGGCGGTGTAGCGCAGGGAGAGGGCAGGCTCTATGTCCAATGTCCGAGCCTGGATCAAGGCCCTCTTGAGGAGGGGCACATGTAGTCTTGTGCAAACGGAGGCCGGCCGGGGTGCAGGGCAGCGGTGGCGGATATGGGCGCTCCACGGGGGCGGACCCGGGGTGAACAGCACGGAAAAAAGGCTCCAGCCGGGGGTGGCAGATGGATAATGTCATATGCTGCGCGCAGCAGGCAGAGCAGCGCCTCACCTGGAGCCCTGTCAGCGAAGGGATGAATCTGCAGTTCTCCGGCAGGCTCACAGTCGAGCGAGGCAGGTCCAAGTATGGTGCTGAGGGCCGCACCGGGCGCACCCGTCGGAGGGTCCGTGCGCGGCTCAGCGAGGCGGTCTCGGGTATGGCACAGGCAGGTCGGAGCAGAGCAGTGAAGGGCCCAACCCAGGCCGCAGCGCCAGGCCAGCGGGAGCGCCGCCCGACCCACGGCGCACTCAGTGCGGGTCGCGGGCAGTGCGAGGCGGACACCCCACAGGGCCCGGGCGCGCGAGCCCGAGGGCCCAGCAGGCGGATCTAGTGGGCGGTTGGGCGGGCAGCAGCAGCGAGAAAGCCAGGCCAAGGAGAATGTCGTGGCGGGCAGCCGCGCGCCACCGCAGCCCCGATGGCGTCGCACACGCCGAACTCCGGCTCCAGGGGTCCGATCCGAGCCCAGATTGCAGTGGCACGTAGCCCTAGTTGTGGAAGGTACAGGGGATCAGGAATCCAGGCGCAGGGAAGGAGCAGACCGCAGATGTCGTCGGATATGCAGCGGCAACACACAGAGCTAACAAGCTAGGCAGCCATCTTGACGGCTGCTCAACAGCGCCCCCCCCTTGATTAGCTTTCTAAGAACAAATCTTCGTCTGATCTTGGTATCCCCTTTCTTCACAGTACACGGTTTTATCCAGGATGTGTTCAACTGTCCTCTCAATCATCACCTGTTGCTGCTTCAGGGAAATAGAGGGCTCAATTGAGGTCTCAGGCAGCGAGAGAATAGGGCTCACAGGGAAAGTGCAAATGGATTCTCTGAATGCCTTGTTTGATGCATATGCTTGCAAGGTCTTGCCTCTGAATTGGAAGAGGAAACCTTGCATGATGCCGCATATCCCTGTTCTCTCTAGAATCATCCACAATAATCAGTAAATGCCACACTGCAGCCACAGACTAGAGACAACACAAACTTATAAGCCATTTCAATAAGGAGGACCTATCTGTTCGCAGGATGTCATAAAGCGTGCCACAATGGGAAGCATCTGCTCAAGAAGGACTTCTGAATTCTCGCACTCTCCATAAAATATTTTGTGAATGTTTCCGGTTAAGCAGAGAATCTTAAAAGCTCCGCATCCCAGAACCGCTTCTGCAAGCCGCACAAGGTCCGGAGCACATAGTTACAATGGCACACTGCGCTATTAACAAAATGGCACTGGCTCTGTCACAGACAGAGCCTATCAGAATGAGCAAGGAGGATGGTTATTATGTAGGCACTCCTAGTAAGAGGAGGGGTATGCTCGGCCCATAGTGCAAAGGGACATTCCTTTACAACCATGTTGCTGTTCCATAAGGGGAACTGGATTGGGAAAACGAAGGAGGGAGATGAGGTAATTAATGTTACTGCAGAGGTGATTAATCTTTTCTTTTATGTAAGCTAAGCACATACTGCGCCAACGATTTTAATTGATTTTGTGCTACAAATATTGTATTTCATACGTACATTGATACTTTTGAAATCAGTTTATTTTGTATGAGTTTATACCAAACTCATAAACATACTGCTACCAAAAAGTTATAGGATGGTACGAGGTGAGCAATGCGCATAGGAACATTGCAGCCAATGCATAAGCATCTAGCTGCTGCTTCAAAAACATACTGTGAAGCTTGGTTCTAAGTAAAGAATATACTAAGAGATTATGTAGGAGGCCACCAACAGTGGGATGCCAAATGTTGAGCTTGTATGGCTGTATAGTCAGCAAATATAGCCAGATTGTCATTGATGGGCTACTAAAATGCCAGCAAAAGGACATGCACTGGCCAGTCACACATACTAAGAACTGGTTAATGCTTTCTTTGTAGACCCTCAAAATGGCAAAGAAGCCCACTTAGAATTGTAATGATTAAGGAATGTAATCATTTGGTATTGTCACGGTGTAAAATATATCTCTTTTGTTTTGGTTGCAGGCACTTCATACAGATCACTCTGTGCGTGTGTGAGCTCTACGGTGGCTGGATGACATTCTGCCCCGACTGGCTCCTGGGCAGCCCCAACCTAAGCACGGAGAACTGGCTTCATCTCTGGGTCTATCTGGTGTTTTTCAATGGCATCTGGGTGGTGGTGCCAGGTCTGCTACTATGGCAGTCTTGGCTGGGTCTCCAGAAGTTGCATCATGAAAAGAAGACCCCCGTAAAGAAGCACAGATAAAGATCTGATATCTTGCCCACTGCCGTGCTGTGAAGTTTGTCTGTGGTAGAGGACAGACCGTTTATCTATTTCTAACATCCGGCCATCAGCATCTGCCGCCAGTGAATTGAGAAGATCTTTTTGTGTTCCTGGGCTGTTTCATGTTGGACCTTTTCCTTTTATTGCGTATTGTTTACTTGAAAAATACTGACCAATTCTACTCTGTGGAAAATATATCACTGTGAACACAATTATTAGAAGTGCAACAAGGTTTTACCATAGATGTGTGATGAGTGATGTTATGTAGGTGACATGACGAGAGTTGGGCAAGTCTGGGCCCAAAGCAAAATAATTACATTAATGGGCCTCATTACAAGTTCGGCGGTAGCCGTGCCAGTAAAACCGGCATGCTGCCGCCCGGACTTGTGAAGTTTTCCGGCGCCTGGCTTCACAGAAACACCGGGTATTTCAGCACCGGCGGTCCGTGAAGTCAGGTGCCGGAAAATGTTAATCCACATTCCCATTTGAGTCCCATAGGACTCAATAGGAATGGGGAACCCGGAAGCACCGGCACCGTTATTTCCGTGTAGGATTGCTTACTGTGGCCGCTGTGCCCGGCAGGTGCCCAGCTGCCGAGCACAGCAACTCTGGCAAGCAGACCTGTAGTGTACTGGTCCGGTAAAAACGGTGTCAGTAGGCTTACCGGCACTGTTGTTACCGGACCGGCACACTTATAATGAGGCCCATTGTCTTTACATTGCACATTTGGAAAAAATGAGCTAGCTTTAGAATCTGTATGTATGGAATTTACAGAGTGAACCAAACTAGCAGGCAACAGCACACTTTCCCAAAAGGGGGAGAATACAGAGAGTGTAGGGCAGGAAGATTCATGGGAGGGGACGGTCTAAGAGAAGGGACGGGGTGCTTTCATGCGGTCAATGTGTGACCAGGCGTTCCATGAAGAACAGGGTCTTCAGCTCCTACCTGGGGGTGCAGCGAAGATGGGGCCTTTCTAACATGCGTCTGTATGTTATTCCAGAGCGCGGGGGCCCAGCAGGAGCAGGCCTGTTTTCTGGTTCATTCCTTTTTGCATGTCTAAGATTCTAATGTGGCTTTGGAGGCCGAATAGAGATGATGAGTTTTTTAAACCAAAATGGATAGAATGTTTGTTTGTGTGTGATATAGACAGTTCTGGAAGGTGATGCAGGATTGGCGGGTGAGCAGAACATCCTTTATTTTCCCCACTATTTCCCCCGTACCCACTTTAATCACTTCATTTGTTCCTTTTAAAACTAGATTTGGGAGAAACTCCATAACTTCAGATTTGCCACTGGACTGCCACATGGCGACTCCCTTACAGTCTTTTGCTGTCCCCTCCTGCTGGGGCATTCTGCGGCATCTTGTGCCACGTTTAAGTGGCACACCCAACTTGTTGGCAAGCATGTCTTCTCTGCAATAGCTCCAAATCATGTTTATTTCCAGACAAAGCAATTAATATTTTCATTTTTTTCATATTTTTGATGTGCTCTGGTTTTCTTTGAATTTACACCAACCGAAAATTGCAAAAATGTGCCATTCGTACAGGTATAAGAAAGTAAAGTCCTGAACTGACACGGAATCTCTGTTGTAAACTTCTTATAAAAGTACAATAAAGTTCGTTTTTATATGCCACCATTCGTGTATGTATTGTGTGATTCTGCCCCATGATTTCTATAACATTTATACAGTGAAGAATCCTTGTGTTGTCCAGATATTACCCTAGGTTCCATATCAGCCATAGAACCCCAGCTTAAGCCACAAGACGCTACAATGCAACATTAGAATCACATGCCACAATCGACACGGAGCACGACCGGTCTGCAACAAACACTCGTTCTCAAGTCCCGGAATAAGGCAACACCATATATGAACAAACCGATCAGGAACAACCTATTAAATTACTGATATAGTACAACACATATGATACCTGGCAGGAAGGTCGAGTCCTGTGCTTCATCAAGGGCCGGACAACAGCCAATAGTGGTGGAGTAGGACCCGGACCATGCAGGGGCCAGAAGATAAGGCTTTGTTGCATCTGCTGTGGGCAAAACCCACAGGTGTGGTACTTTCTCTTTTGGGACTACGTGTCCTATGAGTCTTGTTGGGCTGCCATGTTGGAATTGCCTCCTCTCCTGCGACCACTTCCAGATGCATCTGGCTTTTTTATTATTATTATCATTATGGTATTTATTGAGTGTGCGCATACACACAGGTGGGGCGGTCACAACCCCAAAATATTACTACATTCAAGAGTATGGGGGTCATTACAAGTTAGGAGGTAGCCATGCCGCTATTAGCGGCATGGTTAGCCCCTTACCGGGTACCGGATCTGGGTTCCTTGAATGAGGAATTACCGGGCCATGCCGACCTTGGAGGGCACGGTAATTCCTCATTCAAGGATCCCATCCCCATTCCCATTCCAGCCCCCATAGGGCTCAATGGAAATGTGGAGGGTGCTAACAAAGGGCCCATTAATAACGGGCCTGTTGTTAGCACCCTGGTCTGCTCGCGGGACCCGCTAAGGACGCCTGGTAAAACCAGGCGTCCTTAGCGGGTTCCCGCGAGCAGACTCGTAAGGAGGCGGTAAGGGGTTGACGGCTCCGGCACCTTTACCGGCACCATTAACCCCTTACCGCCTCACTCGTAATGACCCCCTATGTCTCAAACGATATTCAGCTTGTGTATGGACGAAGTGGTAAATCCCACCTTTGCAACCAGGTGGCTACAATGAACCTAAGACACAGATCAGGGGTACAACCCTTGGTGCCACTCCGTCCTTTGCATTTATGACTGCTAATACTTTACAAAATTACAATCAAATTACATCAATTAGAAACCAGTGATTCAGATAAATGTATGCGATAAAAAGTGATCAGACTCAAGAGATGATTGCGTAGTTGAATGAAAAAGAAAGAAACCAAGGCCCCGAAACTTTATACATTCTGTGTCCAATGCATTTCGGACTTTTAATAGTCCTTCTTCAGGACAATCACAGAATAAAATATCTAGCCAATTAATTTATGAAGAGACACGTACCATTGCGTTACATAATCCATCTAAAAACAATAGATTCGCGTTGGTTATTATATCATACCAACAAGCATTAGGATGGGGGTAGTCGCAATTTGTCCACAAGAAAACATAGAGGGAAATAAAAACAAAAATAGAAAAATATTAATTAGTTACAATAATCCATGCTGTCACTCTCTGTTTTAATGTTTCACAAAAGGTATAGTTACCTGGTACACGATTATACCTTTTGTGGGAGGTAAAAGGAGCGCAATATCCATTTTAAATACAAAATACACATACTTATATTCTGGTAAATAGTATAAAAGTGTGTTTCATCTTTTTCATTAAAATCTGCGGACCCATGTTACTATGGACTTAATCACACCCAAATGAACGTGAGTCCGGTCCAGATGGTAAAAAGATGTTAATAACGTATGTTGAGAAATCCCAAACCTGTCACTACTGGCCTGAACCCACTTGTGTGTTTAATAAAGTCAGCCCAAGTTGCACAAAAGGAAATACCTATTGAATACTGCACCAGGTGGCGCGGGGGAACACATGATGGCCTAGGTGTTGAGGAGGAGAGGCTCCTTGAAGAGGTGGGTCTTGAGTTTTTTTCTGAATTGTAGGAACATGGGGGCAAGTCTGGTGGTGATGGGGAGGAGGCTCCATAGTCTTGGGGTGTAGGCAGAAAAGGCTTGTTTTCTGGTGCTTTCCTGTTTGCAGCAGCATAATTTCAAGTGTGCATGTGTCCTGGCTTCTGGTGTTGCTCTGTTCGCCCGAGATGCTGTGTTTCTCTGCCAGGTAACTGAGTGACTTGAGGGCGACTGCCTTATAGATGATGCAGAAAGACTTGAAGGTGTTTTGTGCGTGCAGTGGGAGCCAGTGATGGTCATTGAAGGCTGCTGTGATGTGGTTGTATCTGCGTAGACCCTTGATGAGGCATGCGGCCGCGTGTAGGATACTTCTTAGGGGCACAAGGGAGGATGGCGGGAGGCCTTCGAGGAGGGCATTGCCCCCATCCAGGTGGGATAGGACCTTTGCTTGAACAATAGATTTAAAGCTGTCTGCAGGGAGGAAGGGCTTCACTTTCCGTATCAGGGAGAGCTGATACCAAGCTGTCTGAGTTTTCTTAGCTTTGTGTGTCTGTCGCTGTGGAACCAGAGGGACATGGCACAGGAGATGAGCTTGGGTGTGAAGCCCTCAGGGTTCATGGTTGATAGCCAGGTCTGCATCCCTGGGTGTTCTGTGTTGTTGGTGAGGAGTAGGAATATGGTCGTGGAGTGGTTGAGCTTCAAGTATGCATTGTGTATGCACATCTTGTGTCCAGGGCCTGGGATTCAGATGTAGACAGTGGTTGTACCTTCCCAGTGCCCTGAAACTTGTGCTAGCCCGCACCATCCTGAGCGTGAGGTTTTCTCTACCTCACTGATTGTGGGTGCCGGGTGAACTGCAGAAGACCCGAACAGAAAAGTAGATACTATTTATTGTACTGAACATTGTCCGAAGATTCAAGTGCATGGATCTATGATCAGGTAGATTCAGTGTTATTGTGTTGGCTAGTACTTTCACTATTATTTTATTATCCATCTTTAACAGTGATAGCGGTGGGCATGGTCCACACCTTTCAGCTGGTTTGTCAGGTTTAAGCAAAACTATAATATTAGGAATATTTTAGGAAGGGGGACCTACGCAAGACATAAGCCGCAGAGTATACTTCCAGCAAGGGTGTAACAAGAGTATCTGAATACACCTTAAAAAATTCACTACTCAACCTAATGGGGCCAGCGGTTTTACCACTCACAAATCGCCCCGTGCACTTCAGCAAGTCGTCTTGGAGCATTTAACTCGTCTGCAATGTCTAGTGGGAATTCGTGGAAATCTACCTTGTCAAGATATCGTACCAAGTTGGTGTCCAGTTTCGTTCTCTATAATGTATCATAATTTTGCTGAAAAGCAGCATTTATATCTGAACGATTAATGCTCTTGTTACTCTCTTGATATTACCTCTGATATACCTTTTCCCCATGAACCAGCCAGACTAGTGCCTTGCAGGGTCTTTCTTTCTTGCCGTACTGCCTGGCTGCAATAAGTCTATAAGGATTTCTCTTCCGAATCGGCCCTCACTCTGAATTTCTCCAGCATATCATGTAGGCTGCCTGGTATTCTTTGAGTGCTGTTGAAGACAGCCTATATTAGTCTCTAGTGACCGCAGCCTATCTATTTATTATACCTTTAAGAATCAAGTCTCTTCAGCTATACACATCCCTCTTAAGATATATACGTTAAATGCTTCCCAAAACGGACTCTGAATTCAGGGCGAAGTAAACTTGGATTGCTTCCTGCACAGCTCTGCCAAAGTGCATGCCCTGATTCTCCATATGCTTGGTCCAGGACACGTTTTGTAGAATTCCCTTACAAGCGTAACTGGGCTATGGTGCGACGGTGTTCTTGCAAGTATTCTGCATTCCTACACCTGTGGTGGAGCTGCTTTGGTTCACATAATACAGCCCAGCCAATCGGTGAAATCATGCACATTCGAATAATGTGTAAATTCCCAATAAGCTGGGTATAGAAATCTACATACATCTTGGAGGTTATAGTAAGGTTGTCATTGTTTTAGAGCTACAACGGGCCTGGTTGTTGGTCTAGCTGTACCCCACGTGCTATCCATGTTCGGATCACACACAAGATTAAAATCGTCGACTCAAACAGTGAGATCCCCCCACCACTTGGTCAGAATCCTACAAATATAAAAAAAACAATAGTGTAGCTATGTTTGGAGCATGCCCGTTAATAATGGACATTTGGTTGACCAACATGAACATTTGATTGACCAACAAGTTCACCAACAACACTAATTTACCAGCCATCAATATCGTCTTGTAAATCCAGCACCTCGACATTCAATGGCCCTCATTACGAATTTGGCGACATGCAGTAAAAAAGGCGGTAACAGAATTGACACCACTTTTACCACTCTGCCAAATTAGGGCTGTCTGACAATAGGTGCTCATTCCACTGGCGGAGTTACCAATGCCATGTTTCGGTGCTAATTCTGCCAGAGCTAAATCCGCCGGCGGAATTAGAGCTGAAACAAAAAAATTGTAATTCTGCCACATTATTCAAATACCGCCCGAAATATGGCCAAAAAATGGCGGAAATTCCACCAAACAAAAGTGCAGTTACCTCCACCCAAAAGGTGGATGTAAACACAAAAAGGTGAAGGAAAAGAAACCACAGGTGCACCCAATGCACTCAGAAAGGACCATAAGGCCCACACCTTCCCCAAACACCCTTTCCAACACCATGCTGCCACTAGCAGTTGCAAACTTGGACATACAGCACCGCCTGCTGTACATTGAGATGCAGAGGCAGAATCAGCACCACACAGCACATGAAGCAGGGAGAAGGAGGAGACGCCATGCAAGGCGAGCGTCCATTCCCCGGGTCAGCACATCACCCAGGGTGCACTTACAGATGGGAAGCTCATCACTCGCTATGGGCTGAACAGGGAGACCATCACTGAGCTACTATTCCTGATCCAGGATGAAATCCAGAGCCGAATAAACATCTAAGCGGCCCTCTCACCTCTGCTGAAGCTCTCGTCGGTGCTGCATTTCCTTGCTGCAGGCATCTACCAGCACACAGTGGGCATCCTGCATGGCATGTGGCAGCCGACATTTTCCATTGTCCTTGTGCAGGTGCTGGATGCACTGTTGCAGCATGCACCCCAGCACATCTCTCTACTCACCAACCAGACATAGAGTAATGCCACAAAGCCAACATTTTTCTCCATCGCCAAACTGCCCAATGTGATAGCAGCCGTAGACTGCACCCATGTGGCCCAGGTGGCCAGTCAGCCAGCAGAAGAGGTATACTGTAACAGGAAGCAGTACCATTCAATGAATGTATAGGTGACCTGTGATGCGGCCCTCATCATCATCCACCCGGGCCAAGGTCTTGCGAAAAAGCACACTGCCTGGCGACACGGAGAGACACCGAGGGCAACGGACATGGCTACTGGGTAAGTACAAGTGACATAATACATTCCAAACCTTCATGACAAGGTAAATGGCACCTGAGGGGGGGGGATGGCACAACCAATGTAAACTCAATGTATTCCCTGTCACAGCCCTGTGCATGCAGGACCTGCTCTCTCGCCCCACACATTAGAGCTACCAACACACATGACTATACCCTGCATGAAAATGCAGTAGCAGGGCAGTAAAGCACAATGGCATAGCAAATGAGTAATGCACCAAGATAGAACTACATATACCACAATGCACAGTGAAACCACACATACACAGGCAATAGCACAGTGTACCACAGTACAATGATTATGCAACACTGCCATACACTGATGGCATGTACGCTGTAAACTATGAATGGCATTGCACAATAGCAGGAACACAAAAACACAAACATGCACAATAACAACTGTACGCCCCAAAATGGCATATTCATAACAGCACAGCATTAGTACAACACAGTCAGCATGTACTTTGCTAATCCTGTCACACTGTATGAATGATACAGCTGGTGGATGAGAGATATATGAAAGGGGTATCCCGAAGTGTTTTATCACATGTACCCCTGTAGAACATGACGCTTCAAGTAATTACAGTAATACACAACCATGTTGTTCAACTAAGCACCCTAACGCCATCTAGACAGTGATGAACATGTCATATACAAATGCAACACATCGTAATTTTACTGTTACTGACACCTGTGTCCTTTACTCTTGCAGGTGACTCTGGATACCTACAGCTCCTGTGGCTCATGACACCTGTGCGCACTCCACACACGACACCAGTGGTGGCCTTCAATGAGGCACACATGCAGACCAGGCTGTGCATCGAGCAGACTTTCAGCCTTCTGAAGGGACGCTTCAGGGGCTCCATGTAATAATGTCGCCTTGCAAAAAAGTCACCAAAAATGGCTGTTTTTTGCAGGGGCATTATTACATTGAACATGCGGGGGACACCTCTGCAACCCCCAAAACCATTTTCAAAGGGGGCGGGGGACAGACACTCCAGCAACCCCCACTCCTCTTGACCCCTTATATATGGACACCATATATCGTGTCGCCACAGCCTTTTCCCAGCGACATTATGTATAGTGACCATATAAATGGGGAAAATATTACCGGATACCGTTTCAGATGTCTCCACCTGACTGGAGGGGCCCTCATGTACAGGCCACAGAGGGTGGGGAAGATTTTCATTGTCTGTGCCTGTTATACAAGAATTGATGTAGTAACCCTGTGGGAGACTACACCACCCTTGTCCTCCTGGTATTAGGTATAGGCCTACTACACAAGTTGGTAGTGTGACTGAGCAGCCAGGCTTACCTCAAGAGGGGTAAATGTGAGCGGTAGAGCTGTAGCAATGAAATTCACCAATACAAGTAGCCAAGTAAAACTTACACTCAAGGTTTTTGTTATAAATAATTATTTATTTAACAGTAGTTTTTAAATAAGCATTCTTTAAAAAGGGCAAGATATGTAACAATCAAATATACTTTAAAATATGTTTCCAGAATCAACAAAAAGCTAGTAGATGATACTCTTTAGAGATGCTTCTTACACACTTCCTACACCCGGAGGTGACTTCACTAACTAAGACAGTAATGGCATTTATGTATCACTAGTACACTTTGTAGATTCTGAGGTTTGTAGAAAGGAAAGGTTAAGGGAGGCAAAAAGGTTAAACAGGTTCTCAGAGCATGTGAATACTTACATCTTCCAATGAAGTCTAGATAAAAGCCTTTCCCAGCAATAATAGTTAGGAACCAAGTTATCACCTATGCAGTGTCAGTGGGTTTGGTGCCTGTGTCCATTGCAGTGGCCTGGCCCGCTGCCTGTATGGTGTCTGCACTTGGGTAAGGGGATTGGGTTCATAGTCATAGTTTCGAATCAAAAGATTCGAAAAACAAAAGTTTTGAAGCAAAGGTTTCGAAAACAAAAGCTGTGACATGCTATGTTTAACATGCAAAGTTCCTTTCTTTCTAAACCAATCCGTCGACAATAGTCATGGATTGGTTTCAATTGAAATGCACTTTTACATGTTAAAAGTAGCATTTCAATGCTTTTTTTTGTGGTAACGTTGAAACGTTAGATGAAGCTGTCCAGTGCTGTACTCTCAGCACTGGACTGCTTTTTTTAACTTTGAAACGTTACATGGAGCTGTCCAGTGCTGTAATTTCAGCACTGGACAGTAACATGTAACGTTTCAAGGTTTTAGTGTATATTGGGGGGGTTCCCCCCACCTCCCAACCCCCACGCCACCCTCCCACCCCCCAACCCTAACCCAAGCCCCAACCCTAACCCTAACCCAAGTTTCGAAAGGCAAACTTTCACATTTTTTTCAAAGAAATTGTCATTCGAAAGAATGGTATTTCGAAAAAAAGATTAGAAATTTGCCTTTCGTAACTTTTGTATTCGAAAAAATGACTGGACACCAAGTGCATTGCACACCAGACTTGCCAACAGTGGTTGAAGGTGGCACGTGGTAGGTGGTCCTGCAGGCTCTGTCATGGCCGGAGATGGGGACACGACCCAGAGGGGCCAGCAGCAGTACCCTTTGACAGGGGGTACTGGAGGTCTTCTTCTGGGCAATTGCCTTTCTGGGTGCAGCATGTTGTGATCCCTTCTTGGCACTTCCAGGGCGAGGTGTACCAGATATGCTGTTGCCTCCCATGTAGTCCTGGTTGTTTTCTGTGCCTGTTCGGAGACAGGAAACTGCATCATTACCCCTGTTGGAATGTTGTAGAGTGTGCCCTCATGAAGTGTAGAATGGGGTCCCGTGGTGGTGTGGCCCCATGCGGGCCTTCTTCATGAGGCAGACAGCATGATGGATTACAGGCTTGATTATTGGGTGTGAATCTAAACTTTTGGGATTGTGTGCCTTGCATGGACTTAATTGTCATGTGCTTCACGGTTGTGCAAGATAATGGGTGCCTATGTGGGGCTGGCCCAATGTTGTATGCATATCCTGTACTACTATCATCTGAGGGGTGCTCTGAAAGCCTTGGTGGCGTGAGTGCGATATTAGTTAGGACACACTCTTCATGGAGGCCTTGTTGCTACTGATCTGTTGCACTTGGTGTCAGTTTGACCTGGACATCTACAGCTGTTGAATTTGTTCCTTTTGTTACATGTGTAGCAGCTATTTGGCTGATATATTTATACATGGGGGCTCAGCCTGCTGGCAAGAGGTGGCGGCGATGTACCATATGATTGGGTGACTACCCATTAAAGTTGCTGTTCCATGCTAGTTGAACATGTCCTACATGAAGGCCTCCTCCTTCTCCATGGTGAGTCTTTAGGGGCGTTCAAACCTACCATGCCTCCTGATGTACAGACCCGAGGTGCTACATTAATTGCTTATGTTTTGGCTGGGTTAATATCTGCTAGGTGACTGCAAGTCTGCAATGTTGTCATTCTATTGATGTTGTTGTGCAATGGTCCCATGATTCACTCATGTTCTCGCCAGGGTCTTCCTGGCTGTTGGCTCCGACCTCTGCCATTCCCACGCCCTCCATGCGCACCATGTAGAGGATGCTGCTCACTGGTTCCCCCCAGGGTGTGAGCTGTACCGAGGAAGACTTTCTCACCAGTGGCTGCTGTCTCCCGATGATGGTTTGAGGCAAGGGTACAGACCTTGGCTTTGAGGTTGTTCCACCTCTTACGTATGTCCTCACAGTCTCATGGGACATTTCCTACAGCCGCCACCCTGGGCTGGATTTCCCTTCAAATGGTGTTTCTTCAGCTGTGAGGACCTCTTCCTGTGACCAATACAGGTCCTCTGCATGGGTCATCGCCTACTCTGCAAGCACCCTGAACTCCAGCTTAGTGAATCTGGGATTTCGTAGCCGCATTTCTGGCACCTTACATTTGCCTTTTCCTCCAGACATGTTTTTTATGTATTGTATTGTAGTAGCTATTTATATAGCGCTTTTTACCATTATTATATTCTCAAAGTGCCAGTAGTGGGAACGCCCTTGGTGGACTGAAGTCCAGAGTGTTGTAGATCACGGAGTAGGATTAGACTGCATGTGTGCATTTGGCCACGATAAGGCTTAGCAGGGCTGACCAGGCTCTGGTGTAAGCAACCCACGAATGTCAGGCATGTGCATGGGTACTGTGAGGAGTCAGGAGATGACGTAAGTGCAAGACTCGCTATGTGTTCAGCTGGCCCGAATTTGTCATATGTCTTCACTGCATACTGATGTCAGGGATGTTGAGGCATATTCTGGTGTATGTAAGCTTAAAAACATTTAGTGTCCAGCTAGCCCGAATTTTGTCATAGGTCGTAGCTGCATTCTACTGTGAGTGGATGAATAGCCGTGCCTGTGGCAGATGTCCACCGAAGTGGTGCATTTTTAAGTACCAAGAGCACAGATGGAGCTTATCTTTGATATCGTTCTGTCGTCAGAAAGTCTGTGGAAAAAAGACCAGCTACCCTTGTAAAATCTTCTAGGCAATGTGGGGAGGAGGGAGCTACCCTTGAGTCTTCTAAGCACAATAGACTGGTTGACCTAGTATATCTGTGTTCTAGGGTTGAATGTCACTTCCCTTGTGGTTATTTTGAGTGGAGTCATTTTTTAAAGATGTCCGCTGCTGAAGTTCCCTTCGCGCCATGAGCGCTTCCCGTTCAGTGTCAATTCCACTAGTGAATTTACTGTTCGGTAATTCTGACAATTTACAGTGGTAACGATAATTCTGCTGATAATTGGCAGATTTAATGTTGATGTACTATTTTCCATTGGCAGAATTCTCGTTACTTCTGATGGTTGATACACGCAGCCGTCTATTCGGAATGTTCGGCGGTAACAGTAATTCCGACTGGCGGAATTACCGCCATACTCACTGCCCTACTTGTTATGAGGGCCAGTAACCTATGTATCAGGATAGCTACCCCTCTAGCATGAGCAGAATATGTTGCAAAAAACCTATTGACCGATCAGCTCTGAGATGACCTCAGTTTGAGTTTTAAAAAGAGAAAAGTAGGTGCGTCTCTTGCATGCATTTAACATTAACCCATTACCTGCGAGCATAATCTTGCAGTTCCCTAATTTTCATATTGTTGTTCAGCCCTTGTACATTCCACCTTAAGCATTAATTGAACTTTTTGCATATAGCCAATTGTCAGGACATTGAGGTAAAACTAGCCTGCTTCTTAACATATTAAATACAGCTTCACTAGGTAAATATTCCCCATCTCATCCATAGCTTCCTCATGTGCATTCTGAATGGCCTGATGTAGCATAATGTAACATAATTAGAACACCACCCCCACTGATCTTCCCAACTTGTTTGTATACTCCCCACCCAGCCGAAAACACCTCGAACATTATATGAAATATCCATTAGTCACATACAAGGACAGTGAGCTGGCTTAGGCGTCACTTTCTCAGACTCAGTAGCGATATGACAAGCTTTACAAATATCAAATATAGTCCTTATTGACCTCTTACCGGTATATACAAACCCCTTAACATCCACTAAATGCCACCCACACATATATTTCTGTGGGTGTGCTATTTCAGGCTTATCTGCATTCCTTCAGGCTCCGTGATCTCAGAAGTCAGATTGTGACACCATGGCCGGGTCAGTAAAGAAAGTAGTCTTGCCATTAGTCTCAATCCTCAATTCTTATCTTAGATGGGCACATTATTGAATAGCAGATATTCTTCCCCATTTTGCATGTACTAATTCTCATACTTGACTTTGCCGACTTCCCTCACTGCCTTCAAGACGTTATCCCGGTCTTGGTTGTTTAGCGCTTCTAGCAGAATCAGATGATGAGGCGCAACCGGTTTTAGGCAGCGACCTACTGATCTGTGCACCCCGTTCAAAGATTAAATGCTCAAGAGATGTAAGTCAGGAAGTAACTTGGGTAGGAGTGCCTCCAAAAACGGTGCCATCTTGCCTCTCCCCACTCCTTCTCTTAAGTCAAGAATACATACATTGTCTTGCTGCGGTCTCACCTCCAAATCCTCATTCTTATCTTGCATGACCTTTAGTTCAGACTCCAACCTGTGCATCGTCTTCTTTACTTTCCCATCTTCATCTTCAGTTTAAATTATTGCAGCTACGTCTCTCGAGTACCATCAACCTCACCTGTATATCATCAACTGGGTAAACAATGCCATAGGTTTGCTTTGACAGTTTGGAATGGTTGCTTCTAAGCTCTGCAAATATTTCTTGCAGCATAACTTGAGTTTGTGTTATCTTCTGTTGGAGTTTCCAATTCTGTGGTTGTAGTGTTGTCTCGTTGAAAAGCAAACTTCTGTAGGTTAACTCTTTTATTCTTTGGCCTGGCCATAGTTCACTCGCACCGTACATCCTGGACATTTACTTCATATAGTGGCATCTTAAGCAATTGAGCGTTTCACTACATTAATGTAGAATGCAGTTCTGTCCCATGTTGGTTTGCAATGCCCCACAATGCATATATATCGCTCGTAATTAACAATCATAATTGTTTACACCGCTTTGCCCGCGCATGTGCGGGCAGGCCAGGTTTCACACTAATCATGTGAAGTTGGCATGTAACTTCCCAGAGCTTTCAGTGCATGAGCAGTTTTTTTAGATACTATATGATCCTGCGTCACGTTTAGGCGGCACAGTTGTGATCCACAGCAGATCTGGCTAAATGCTACACATTCTACTCAGAGTGACCAGAGGGATGCAATTGCATGGAGTTACACCGCTATTTTCTCTTTGTCGCCAGGGTCTGATTGCCACTCTTTTAACTCAATTTGTTCAGGGGGATTCATACTTCAAACCACCATTAACTGGATTGTCCAATGAAATGGCGCTGTTACATAAAATCAACGTTGATGAAGGCCCAGGAAGGGAGATTTAACTCAAGCACTGCTGCTCAGGCTCTGTCCATCAAGTGAAGAACACAATGATACGTTCCACGCTGCTCTAAATGTATTCTAAATTGTTTCATTTATTTTAAATTGTAGCATGTATCTAAACCGATTTCATGCACTCAAATTTACCATCAAGTGACCAAGATACTACCAATTATTATGCTGTACATTCCTCTTCTTGTTGCAAATTAATCTCTTGTACTGGGAACGATATAAGGCAGTTCTACCAACATGTTCCTCTTCACATGCTTTTTATTGAGCCAAGAGTTCCCTTTTTGCCAACCAACACTCACTGTCAAACAAAAGGGCTTTGTTTTATTGGAGGGGCATGTGGATGGATCCTTCACCTGTTTGGCGAGGGACAATGATGCCATGGACATGAGGCGTGAATGGTTCTCCAAGGTAACCTCATCGCTAGAACTCGGTTGAGAACGGCAGTCAAATAGCCCCTTGAGCTTTACATAAAGTTTTGTTGAAGATCGCAACATTAAGATGTTCCAAGACACATTTTTGCCAGTTGGACAAAATGTCCCTGGGTAATCTCGATTTTGCTTAGGTTCATGGTTGATTATCCTACTAATTGTACATTCCAGGGTCAGGGTAAACACCATTAACAGTGGTAAATCTGCCATCCATTGTTAATGGCAACTGGGCAGTTTACTGTCCAGCTTACATTTGAAAAATGAAGGACAAGATAGGGATTCTACAACAGCAGCACGGTCCTGGTACCTGAAACTATACCTGGCTCCAAGTATACAGAATGATGATAATACCTGACACTATGAAAACATGTCTCTCGGTATCAAATATATGCCTCAGAAACCAATGAATCTGGTAGGACATTTGCATATTTCGATCCATAATAATACTGGACATTTTTATATTTATTAGTAAAAAAATGACACAGATATATTTGTCATCATACTAGCACACTGATCACCCAATATCTTAAAATGATCTTAACATGATTGGGATTCAATCCACTGTATGCACTTTAGATTGTATAAAGGCAGAAAAATGTTTGTGTGTTTTTGTCTAAGAGATTTTCACTTGTAATTTTAAGATATTGGTCATCAATGTTTCAGTAAGATTATAAACGTATTTGTTTCTTTCTTACCAATAAATAGAATACTGCAGGACTCCTGATAATGCAGGAGGGAAAACAGAAAGGAAAGGTCTTTATGTTGTAGTGAAAGTAGAGAAATGCCTTTAAAATGGGAGAAGGATAAATGAATGCTAAGGATTCTTGGAAAAGGTTTGGTGGCACACTTGATGAGTTAGGGTGGAAAAATTGATTTAGATCATGAGAAGGATTTCTGATATGAGATGTGTGCAGAGAGCAGGCCCATACAAGTTACTGAGAGGGAAAATATAATTCTTGAGTTTACTAAAGGGGCTTACAGGAAAACACTTGAGAGAATAAACAAAAATGACCCTAATGAAATGATATTGGTCACGATAGCAATAAGAAAATATACTCGAGACAACTATTGACAACTTGGATTCAGGAAACCTCTCGAGGGAGAGGACCACTGACAACATTTCTGTGTGAAATAAATTCTGGCCAACCAGATATCACAAGTTTCACTCCACCTCCCTTCCATAGAAGAAAGGCTAACATTAGAACTTGAAAGGAAGTTGTGGTGTTAAGTAAAAAAGTATGGACAAGAAAGAAAAAGAACAAGGATGAAGGCCTCACATAGAATCTTAAACAAGACTGTTTAAACAAAAGAGGTTATTCTAAGTTTGGCAGTAATTTGGCTACTCCATTTTTAGGCATTAGCAGAATTGCTGCCATTTTTACCACACCACCAAATTCAGAGTCTGACCTCGAAGTGTGCAAGCAAGGTGCTGGAGGTAAATCCTCCACTTTAAAACCAAAAATTGGCTGGATTACAGCGAGGGGAATGACTGCCTATGATGATTCTGCCAATATCCCCACAGAGTCCTGCTGATTATACTTGGAATCTTGTAAACAGTAATGGAGTGAATATGCCAGAGGGTGTTGTTAACAGTAACCAAGTTTGGTGGCAATTCCTCATAAGAACTGCTGAACTACCACTGAACTCGGAATAAAGCCCAAAGTCACTGAGCAAGCAGACAAATAGTACTTTGATTGCAGCAGCAAGTGAAGCCTGTGCAATAAACTCTGCTAGCTATAAGGCCACTGAAGGTGAGAGGCTCCCAGCCCTGCTGGCAATTACCCAACAGAGTCAATTAAGACGCGTCCCAGAAGGGAATGAGACCAAGACCAAGTGATAGTGCGGTTAAAGGTTTTATATAAATTAGGGCAAACAGAATCTACTCTGCTCATGCTGAGAGCGCTCTGCAGGAAACATGTTGCAATACATTTTTATACATGATTTTTCTGTCCGAAAGGGGGAAGGCCTACTGGGCACAAAATCAATCGGGATTGGTCATTAAGGGTTGGCACCTATAGGTGCTGTATGGTCGGAGACGGTGGATTGGTCCATGGGCACGTGATGACATGACACGATGCTCGGGTCAAACGTTCAGCTGGACTCAACGTCTTGCCATCTTGAGAGTGACGTGTAGACACCCTATCTGCAACATTTGCCCTCGTGGCCATTCATTCCCATTCATCCGGAACTTTACTTTGTTGTCCAGTGGTAAGGCATGTATCATTGTTCTTGAGAAAACATGGTTCTTAGTCGAGCTTGATCATCGTGAATTATTTCTTGTCACTACCGGAATTGCTTTCCTACCAATACACACTTAGGATATATTAGACAAGGGGTGGAGGTTAAGGGGTCAATAGGTGGTTGGGAGTGTCTGTTCTGCGTGAGCACAGGGAACTTCAAAACATATGGCTAGCCTGGTTGGGTTACAGGAAAACACACATCATGGTAAATGGACATTGCAATGATGGGGGTTCAGGGTCCAAACATCGATAATTCTTCACTGGGGGTCAAAGTAACAGGATGGATTGGGGCCTTCTTTGGGATCTGATCTTGCATTACATGAGAGCTTAACTCCTTTCAAGGGAATGATTGGCATTCAGTCTTATCCATGCGGTTGGCTATTTTGTATTTAATTGACACACGTTAAAGATATGGCTTTTATCCTCGTATGGCTAAATAGCTTTTCTTCACAAGACGGACAGTCCATTAATTTATAAACTAACTCCTAATTCACGTTTATCTGGTTACATTCGATTTTGTCAGAAGTGAGGTAGCAGAGTGTGAGCACATAAAGACATACATTTCGCTAACTATTGCACTATAATGAGCCGTGTTACACGAATTTCAACAATATAGGTCAGCATTGATTATATTTTCAATATGGCAGGTTAACATAAACGCTTCCAGTCATTCATGCATAGTATTTACACGGCCTACTCGTAGGCTTTTCTCAGCTCATCGACACATTAGTATATGTTTTCAATAGGGTAAAAAAGACACGTTTAACGTCACTGATTTAGGAACCTCCTTTCGACATGTTGACCTTGCTTTCGGGTACACAGGGATTATATTTTTATGGCGGGGGGCTGTGGGGTGCAGGGCAGGTTTACAGAGACAGATAGCCCTGGCTCCGGACAGCGTCTTGAGTTAGCGAGTGGAGGCGGAAGATAATTGATACAGTGGGATGTTGTTGCGTTTTCGCAGTTAGCCTTCTCATGGGAACCGAGCAGTTATGTGAGCGCCAAGAGGGAGGAGGTGGGGAGATGATTTTGCTCGCTGTGTGTGTGCTCAGAGGAGCATTTGCGAGCCAGGAAGAGCTACTGCTGGTCCATTACCTTTACAAAATGGAGTCTATGGTTTACAAAATGGAGTCTGTGCGGCCCCCAGTGTTGATGGGCAGGATGCTCATGTGAACCTTGTGGCGTCCAGAGGTAGTTCCCAACAAAAGGGTTTGTGGTTCCTGAGGGTGCCCCCACACGGGTGCCTGGGGGCTAGGGCCCTGGTCCCAAAGCAGCCATGACTGGGCCTCCCCAGGAAGCATAGGAATAAGGGGGGGCCTTCACACCCCCTCCTTCCACTCATTCCCCCCTTTTGTTACTTAAGTAACAAATTCTGTAACCACATTAATCTCTTACTCTCTTCTTCCTCAGCCACTGCCTCGTCCCACGCTGGTGTCCCTTTTATTGGCATCCATGCCCTGCACACCCCTCTGAGGCTGTGTCCCCTCCTAGCGTATACATCCGGGATGCAGCTTAAGTAAATGCACCCACCATCACTCTCTAAATCTACCCATGTTTCCTTATACCATTCTAGCTCTCTGGGTTCTTTTATGGTGGTGTGATATAGGCTATCCACTATGTGTCCTGTGCTGTATACGGCAGTCATCCTATATTTGGGTTCTGGCGATTTATCAGTTTGTACTTCTGCTTCATGCTTAATTTGTGCCACACCATTTGCACGTCCCATTGTCACCATCATTAGCACGCTGTTTGACATTGCATTTGCACAGCATCGAAGTCCAGCTGGCACACACAAAAAATCAAAAGAAAAAAGATGATGTGTGGTACGAGGAGTTTTGCCGTCATTCCAAGCCATGACGGTACACAAGAAAAAAGATTGTCGAACCATGTGCTGGGCTGTGCTCCCCCTCGTCTTTCATACATTCACCAAGGTCGTGTACTGCAGCTATCACGTGTGAAAGTGAGCCGTTCTCAGCATCTACAGAGGGTACAAATTTGCAGCATGCGCTCCCGATTTTTCGGCAAACACCTCCATCGATCGCTGTCAATAGATCCAGCACATATAGGTTCTGCATCGTCATCAACCGCAGGGCTCGAAGTTCCACCTTGATGTCATTGAACCCCTCTTCAGTGTCGTTGGCCAATTGGATAAGTTCCCACCTGGTGATCTGAAGCCACTTGGCGTTAGCCCTTGCCTGCATGCTGGGAACAAGGGATGCAAAGAATGTTTCTGAAGAGCTAAACAGCTGGTATCTGTCGGGAATTTGTGCTAAAAGTTCAGAGGACTTGGCGGAAATGTAGTTGGATGATCGTTTGCTTCTTTGCATTTGGTGCCCGCTGGAACTGTCTCCTGTGACGTTGGGGACGGTTCGGCTGAGGTCGCTTCATGCTGGTTCTTTCCGCTAATGTGGCTTTCAGGGATCACCATTCGAGCGGAATGCAGAGTTGCCATGGAGCATGTTCCTTTCCACGACTGTAGGAGATGCAGGTATGCCATGTTGCCGCAAACCCAATACGTGTCCATCAGTGCTGCTGTTCCTTTCTTCATATCCGGGATTATGAATGTTTTACTGCAGTTCTCGTTTCTCCCCATGTCTCTCTTCCCTTCTCCGTGGAAACACAGTTCGTATGAGATGTTTTTCTGTAACTTGAAGGGTTTTTTGATGGCGGTGACCCATGTGAGTTTGCTTATATGTTCAGTCCAAATGGGGGTGCACATTTGCTGTACCCATGCAAGCTTCTCCTTGGACAGGCCCCGCAATGCTTCAGCCTTGCACAATATTTCTTCTTTCTGCCATTTGTTGTCTGCATGCAGTGTCCCTTTTATCACCAGGAAAGGTTCCTTCACACAAATTACCCCTTGCGGCCGGGAGTAACACGTTTGTTCATTCTGTAGTAGTTCAAAAGAGACTGTCTGTGCTTGAAATGTGTTCTTAATTCTGCACAGCGTGAAATGTAGGAGACATTGGGCCTCTGCAAATGGTATTTCTTGTGGCAATAGTACCTTAGGGATGCCTAATGCGTGGGGAATAAGAGAGCAGACATAGCAGCTCTCATTAGTTGTTTGTTGTGCTGTGTAACTCATGGCGGCATACCACTTATTTGATTGGTGGGGGTTCTGGAGATTATTGATTGCATCCAGGCCAAAATCATACTGCTCTCTGCAGTCATCTACCAGTGTCTCTTTCCGCTTTCTTCTGGGTCTGGTCTCTTTAACCTCCCGCCCTTGCTTGTCGTTCCCCATACTGTACATATTGTGGTAGGGGTCTAACATGGCTTCTCCCTTGTTTCTTCCTTCTTCTCAGGCATTTAACTTAGTAGGCAAAGCTGCCACTAATGTCGATATAGTTGTTGGGTATGGGTGATTCTGCACCCATGTGAGCTCGGAAGGGGTTCTATCATTCATTGTGTATACATCAAACTTAGAATTGTTAATTTTTAGTGGTGGAGGTGTGTTCTGTATTGTAGCGTTAAGGGTGACGTTTGTGTTGTTAGTGTTGTTATGTTCAAGTGCGGGGGTCCAATGGCCCCATATTAGTTTAGCACCGTCCCAAATTAGGTGCGGACATTTTTTAATTGTATTCATGACCGCACCCCCCTGGCCAGCATCTACTGAGATGTATACGATCATCCAATAAAGGAACAAGCCAATTAATACGGAGAAGAATATTACTGCACACACAAACAGCATGCACTCATATGAATAGCTAGGGTATTCCTCTCTCCTCCGTCTACTCCTATCTACTCTATCACTTGCTGTTGCCGGGGGCTCGTCCATGCCCAGTGATATTCCTAGTAAACGAGATATAAGCATTTGTTAATCACGCATATGTACCTTTTTTTTGTTTTGCAAACACAAGCTTTTATTACTTTAACACTTTTTTTTAACGTTACATTCACTTTCAAGCCATTTTCGCTGTGTGCGTTACACCATGCTGCTTCCCTTCATTTCCTTTCCCCACACTGTAAGTCTGGGGGAGGAAGATCGAGGGAGGCAGACGGGCAACCATATCATTCCATTGCTTGAGGAAGGAAAAATGTTATTCACTAACAGCTTTTTACATTTCGTGCTTGAGCGTGTTGAGATTAAAAAAAAGAGGGAGAGGGAGAGAAAGAGAGATAGAACGATAGAACTTTAATGATATTTCACACATTTTATCTTCATGTGTCAATCCTTTTGCACTATACATTTATTTACATACGTCATTTTACACGTCATCACACCACCACTTATCTGGCCCGTGTGTCCTCTCGTTTGATATGATTGTGTGCTACTTTCATCCTCACCTTCTCGGGCACTCTGTTCATTCCTTCCCCCAGGGGCTCTGCGTACGTCTCTTAGATGTACCCAGTACCTCAACCCTTGGACCTTAACGGCTATGGGCATGCAAAAAATTACTTTGTATGGGCTGTGGAACCCTGGCCCATTCCACCTACGTATGAAACTTCATACGTACACCATGTCACCTGTCAGCAGCTGGCAATCTGCATTCTCTGTTGTGGTGGCTACCGTGTCAGTGGAGGTGTCGTGCATGAAAGGGGACTCCATTTGCTTTGCTATTGCATGGGCTGCTTTCGTCAGATTTCTGAGGTATTCGTGGAACTCCTCACCTAGGACAGTAGCACTTTGGTGTGCGTTTGACTGTCTACGCAAAGGGGAGTGGGCTGTGTGTATTCGTCGACCTGTCACTATTTCGTGCGGTGACAAGTGGTGGTCCTTGCTAGGCTGGTTCCTCATTTCAAAGAGTGCCAAGGGTAGACAGTACACCCAGTTCTGTTCTTCTGGAGTGTATGGCATAGTTTGGATAACCTACTTTTAAGTAATCCATTCATTTTCTTCACGATACCGTTAGATTGTGTATGATAAATCGTGCAGTGTTTATGGGTTATACCCAGCATTGTGGTAATGTGTTTAAACATGTAATTTACAAAATGGGTTCCGTTGTCGGAACGTATGACGTCACAAATGCCCCAATGGGGAAACACTTCTCTTACTAGGAACTAGGAATTTAGCAGCACATCGTGCGTTGGGGTGCGCACAGGGTCTCGCTTCAAACCATCGGGAGAATGGACACACAACAACAATCAAATATCGGGCCCCATTACACCAATCTCCATTGTCGGCGTGATCTATATGTAATTCTCTGAATGGACCTTCTGGTTTTGGCTAGGTTCCCCTAAGGGTTCGCAGAGCCATGCCTGAGTTGTACGTCTGGCATTTGATGCATTCCACCATCAATTTGGTAACGTGCTCTAGTATCCCGGGGGCAAACCAGTCTTCCTGTATTTCCGCAATAATGTGTTGTTTGGCATTGTGAGCTGGGAAATGTAACTGTTTGAATGATATTTCTAATAGTTTTGTAGGCATCACCACCTTGCCAGTAGTATTCTGTCTCCACAATAAATCAGTAGGTGACTGGCTGCATCTCCTTTTTACCCACATTTCTTTTTCTTGGCTGGGCGCATCGTGTTGGAGCTCAAGTATTTGGGAGATTGCTAATAAGTTAAACCCCTCTGGTCTTGTTTCTTCTATCGCTTTTTGCAATATGTACTCACCTGTAGATTCCCTTGGTAGGTATGAGGCTTCTTTTGCGGCGGCGTCCGCGGCCACATTCCCTAATGAGATGACATCATCATCGCAGGTGTGGGCCTGGCACTTTACGACTGCGACAAGTGTGGGTTCCCCGAGGGCATTAATCAATTCTCCTAGTAATGCTGCATGCTGGACTGGGGTCCCATCTGCTCTCCGAAATCCCCTTCTCCCCCATCGTGCCAGCCCCCCATGTACTGTTGTCGACATATAGGGGGAGTCTGTGTAGATGGTGACCATGCATCCTTTTGCTGCATGTAGCGCCTCAATGAGCGCTATGAGTTCCGATGCTTGGGCCGAAAAGTGTGGTGGGAGTCTCTTCTGTACGATCACCTCAAACTCTCCATCTTCTATTCGTACTACTGCTGCACCTACGTGTTTCTCTCCTGTCTCGCAGTCTATGGACGCAGATCCGTCCACAAAGTAAATCTCTCCCTCTGATAAGGCAACTTCATGTGCTTTGGGCATGTCATCATCACTCCCGGTGTACGTAGTGCAATCGTGCTGCTGCATGTCTTCCACAGTGCATGCTTGGATGTTGGCACTGGAAATGATCAGCTCATATGCTGTAGCCCTTTGGGTAGTCAGCGTACTCTTTGACCTTTCGAGGATGGCAAATAGGGAGTGTTCTAAGTATAACGTGACGGAACATCCCATCACCATTGTGGAACTTTTTTCTATTTCAAAAGCGTTCCGCTGTAGAACGCCAGAGGCTTATGGCCCAAGGACGTCTTTTGTGTCAGTACTGCTGTCATGAGAGTGCCATTGCAATGTGAAAACAAGTAGAATTCCTGCTCATAATTGGGATTCGCGAGGACTGGGGCAGTGGATATTAACTCCTTGAGTGTATTGAAAGCTGTGTGCATTTCCTGTGTCCATTTCAATTTAGTGTTATCTCTTTGTGCCTCTTTCAGTGCTTGCAAGAGGGGCCTCGTGTAAGCTGCATAGTCAAGTATCCAAGCACAGCAGTAGGTGCACATGCCGAGGAATTTCTTCATCTCCTTGACAGTATTGGGCTCTTTTACTGCTTTTATTGCTGCTGCTCTTTCTGTTATGATTCTTTTGCCATCCTTAGAAATTAGCTGCCCTAAGCATAAAACTTCTGGTAGGCAGTACTGCAACTTCTGTCTGTCTACTTTATAGCCTTTCTGTGCCAAATGCGTCAAGAGAGTGATAGAATCTCTTCTGCACTCATTTTCATTTTTTTCACAGACCAATATATCATCTATGTACTGAATTATGGGGCTCCTTGTATGTATATTTCTGAGGTCTTTATGCAATATTCGGTTGAAAATGCTAGGGCTCTCGCAGTACCCTTCGGGCAATTTGCAATGCTCATATCTTTTCCCCCCTAGGGTGAAAGCTGTCAAGTACCAGGAGCCCTGATCAAGTGGAATTGAGAAGAATACATTTTTGAGATCTACCACCGTGAAATGGGTGGCTTCAGTAGGAATGCTACACAAGATTGAGGCAGGATTTGGGACGAGAGGGAACTCCTTCTGTACTACGTCATTGAGTGGACGTAGGTCTTGGATCATCCTCCATGCCCCGCCCTTTGCTTTTTTTATTGGATAAATGCAAGTGTTGCATGGTGTGTTCGACAGAACTATTATACCCTGTATCATTAGTGCATAAATCATGTCTTTTATCCCTTTGTCTGCTTCCCTAGATAGGGGATATTGCTTTACTCGGGGTAGGATAGCTCCTGGTTTGAGTTTGATTTTTATGGGTGTCACTTCATGTAATAACCCTACATCATGTGGGCCGGTGGTCCACAGCTGTTGTGGTATTTGAGACATGTCTTCCTCAAAGTAATCTGGTGAGCCTTTGATCATTGCCACGAGAGGTAGCGGCACCTCTTGCCTTTGGATCATGATGTCACAAGGGATCGCAATCTCCATTATTATTTCCCCGTCATCTTCCATATCAGTGAAAAGTTCTTCATCAGTTAAATCTCGCAGGGCCTTATTAGCATCGATGCACAGCACTGTCCTCCACTGGCATCCCTGCATGTCCATTGCTATCACTACTAATCTCTGGGTTGACACCTTATTGCTTGAATGTCCAGGGATAAAATGGACCCTCGCACTATTTCTGGGTCTGCTATGGGCCGGAAGACACATTCTGAAGGAACTCTCCATTTTTTGTCCTTGAGATCTGGCACTACACGCGTTAGTACTCTCAGCCCTTGTATGAACATGTCTGGATTTACTGGTACTCCTCGTGTTTGGGTAACGTCTGCTTGTGTATGTATTACTAACATAGCACGGAGTGTGCATACGCCTGGTGTAGAACACACTATTCCTCTCTCAGTGAAAGAGATACACATGTTAAGCTTGCTGAGTAGGTCCCTTCCTAGCAGGTTTACGGGTGAGCCCTCGTGATACACCACGGGGGCACGTATTGTTTTTCCTCCTACCGTTATGTCCAATTCTTCAGTGTATGGAACCTCGACCACTGCCCCAGAGAACCCCTGCGTTTCCAAAGTCCGATTAGAAAGTGGGAACCTGCCTTCACTGAGGCACGATTTTTCTGCTCCCGAATCCACCATGAAAATAAATTGTTTGTTACCTATCGCTGCCCCGGCGAGTGGTTCCTCTGCTGCGTCGCGCGTTATCGATAGTATTGGACACGCAAGTGCTCTCTGTGGGCTGTCCTATGCGGAGTGCCAAGGGTGTTCATCTACATCGAAAACGTTTCCCGTTACCATGGTTGTCCCCCTGCATGGCACAGCTGGCGCCCTGTTTGCTGTGGTGGCGTAGGCATGATTGCGCAAGGAGGCGGTCTGACTATGGCATTGGGGGTGTGGGGATATATCTTGTGGGGGCACCGGGTGCTCACTTGCATATCTGATATTTATTTGATTATCTCGCCTATTCCCTCCCATTGGCAGTCCATATGGGCTTCCTGGGTGAGGATGTCCACCTTGCAATTCCTTTGGGTATGAGTTGTTCGGCCTGTTTCTGCATTCTCTCATGAAATGACCCCACCTCCCACAATTCCAGCATTGTCCTTGCATTCCCCCTCTCGACCCCCGTATCCTGTTCCTCCTCCCCTTGATCCCCTAACTCCGCCTCTGTTGACTCGCCCCCCTCTCGGCGGCCATTGTGGCCCTTCATATTGGTTTTCTCCTGCCCATTGTTCTTGGCCGTTACCTGTCCAATTTGCCACCATGTGCATTGGGATCCCCATTGGTCCGTCCTCGTCCTCCCGCTCCCGTCCTGCTGTACTGGAGGCCGCTACCGCACTGATCTTCAACAGTTTGCTCTGCACTAATTTAGCTTCGTCTGCCAGCCGCCTCTGTGCTATCTCCTTTTCTTTCTCTTTGATCCTCCTACAGTGGTGCACTATGATACTTTGAATTTCAGGCCAACCCTTGGCTTCTATCCCAGCTATTTTGACAATGGTCTTCTGCACTTCCTTGGGGAGCCCCCTTTTTATAATGAAGTAAAATAGGGAAGTTGATTGATCCCAGGCCGTACCCGTTTCCGCTCTCCATATCTCTTGCACCCGAAGGATGAAGGACATCGCATCTTCCTCCTCATTCATTGTGCACTGCATCACTGACTGCAAATCAGGAGTGTCTGGGAATGTTTCCCTTAACGCGTCCCACACACGCGTTCGTACTGTGTTAAATGAAGCTCCATCATGTCGGTTACTATCTGTTATTCCCGGGAACCCCGCCTTTGCCCAAACCCTGTTAGCCTGGTCTCCCACTACAGACACTAGCAGGCTCTTAACATCCCCCACTGCCAAGGTCACTCCCGCCGTATGTTTTTAAAAAGCATATATCCACTTGCTGGTGCCTCCGGATAGCGGGGGTAGCTGTTTAAGCAAGTTGGCCTTGTCCATTTGAGCCCAAGGTATGTAGTTTGGCCTTCCCGCTCCTCTGTGTATCGGGAAGTTGCACATTTTCCCCCCTTTTTCATATTTAACGTCTTCCCTGCCTTTCCGACCACATGCACTATTTCTTAACCTCCCCCTCCAATCTTCCGAGGGAGACGCTCCTTCCCGAACTGGAACTCCACCAGTGGCTAAATCCAATCTTCACTCCTCTTCTTCCTGCTCGTCTATATCGCTCCAACATTCTTCCTCCCAATCCGACACTGCCCCTCCTTCCCCTATCTCCCATCCACTGTCTGCTGGCTGTATTTCTATTATTCACGTAGGGGTGTCATTTATCCGAAAAAGTATCTCACCTTTTTTCCACCCATCCTCTTCTGTCACCACGCTCGTTGAGGTATCTCACTACGCTCGGGTCGGGGGGTATGACCCCCCTTGCACACCCATGGCCCTAAAATGAGAGAGTTCTGCCTGAGCCGTTGTCAACCGTGAATCCAAGTCCTGTGTGAGTTTTTCGATATCAACTGAGGGAGTACTCACCTGTCCCATTGTTCCCTGGCTCTAGTACGGGGGTGGTGCGATGCCGGATGGCTTGATCGTGGGGGGTGCCGTGGGCTGTGCTACGTATTCAGGGTCGATGTACCCTTCTGCGGGTACTGGCTTTGAGAGGAGGGGATAAATGTGCATGACCTCTGTTTGTGTTTTGTCCTGTGTGGGTGACTCTACACGACCAGCTGTTGTCAGGGGAGATGTGTCGAGTTCGCCACCCTTTTCCGGCAGAATCTCCTCAAATAAGCACCACAAGTCTAATATCTCTCGTCGATTGTGAAATTGTTTACCCTTGTATTTAATGAACAGGCATGTGGCAACCATGTCTAACACCTCTTTGTCAAAAGAGCCCCCTTCTGGCCATACATGGGGTAGCCCCTCCCCTTTCAGCTCCACGACCCACTGTTCATGGTATTTTTTTATTTTGTCTGCATATCCTGGTAGAGTTTTAGAAATATGGGCAAGGGGCGTTTCTGCACCCATTGTGTCTTACTTTCAGTTCACCTTACCATACACTGCTGTCTGGATCCTAGACGCGTGAGGGATCTTGAGTACAGTGGACGTCACACTAGTTATAGTATTACTGGCACGCCTGTGTCGACGCCCATTTTCAAATTTCGAAAAACAAACTGTAATACTCCGCAGCTTCCACTAGATGTCGGCCTATGCACAGCATGTGATCTAAGCAGATACAAGCATCAGAAATACGATTACGGTGAGTAATGTATCCCATATATATATATATATTTTTGATGCTTCTGATGCTTGTATCTGCTTTCACATGCTGTGCAACTTAGGCAACTTAGAGGACTTATCAAGGGTACCCTTGCTGAATGTTGATGTCCCAGTAGATTTATGTGTGTCTGTCTGCTTAGGGTGGAAGGATGGTCTTACAGGAGTGGAAGGCTGTGCTTTCCGCTGTTTCCCCCCCTCCCCGTGCGTGGAAAAATGTTTTCCCTGCCCCTTGGAGGCCCCAGAGACTTTCGACGCCTGGCGTCGAGGGTCGGGAGAGGTATCTTGTTTCGAGCGTGGGGCCTCGCTGGTGTTAACTGCGGCCTCGGTCTCGTGGAGCGCGGCCTGGGGGTGGAAGTCGTCTTCGTCTTCCGACGATCGAACTTCCGTTAATCTAGGGAGCGAGGCACTCTTGGCAAGAGTGGATGATTGCCTTGCGTCATGAGGCGATCTCGATCGAGAGCGCCCAGAGGACACCGAGTCGGACCGTTCTATCTGTGCCTCTTTCCGAGAAGTCGACGTGGTCGAGGTTCGGTTGGGCTTAGTGTGCTTAGTGTGTGTAGGGTGTGTAGCGCTTGCGTCGCCGGGGGTCTTCCCCATAGCCGCCCTGCCGGACAACCTTCCGAGGTCGGGGACCTGCGCTCGGCAGTCTTTCGACGCCGTAATGCCCTCGCCGTCCGAAAGTACGGCGTCGCTGCCGTCGCTGAAGGCGCCCTCCGCTGCCATGGCCGCCTGCCTGGCGTGGTGGGCCCAACGCTTTGTCGAACGGTCCTTAAGTGTCTTAGGCTTAAACCTACTACACGCTCTGCAGTTCGCTTCGGGGTGGTCCCTCGGCAAGCAGAGATTGCACGTGGCGTGCCTGTCGACCCAAGGGTATTTGCGGTTGCACTTGGGGCAGAATTGGAAAGGGGTACCCTCCATACGCACCTTGAGGCAGCGGGCTGGTAAGTGTAGGAAATATATAAGGTGTACCTATATACCAAGAGTGAAGAGTATGTACCACCCCCCACTCTCCCTACTTGCAGGGCCGAGGCCAGCGGCCTACTAGGCCCGGGCCGAGGCCAGCGGCCTTCCGAGGCCCAGATCCGTCGTGCAGCAGCCGACGGTCGATGTCTTCTCCAGCCGTCGTCGAGTGTCGACGTTGGGGTGGGGAAGGATGTCAATAAATAATTTTAAACTTCAATAATTAGCAAAAGTATGGCTAAGGCCAGGGGACTCCGCAGGATGCTTCCGACCAGTATGGCGGAAAAAAACAATCTGAGGATCCTAGACGCGTGAGGGATCTTGGGTACAGTGGACGTCACACTAGGGATAGTATTACTGGCACGCCTGTGTCGACGCCCATTTTCGAGTTTCGAAAAACAAACTGTAATACTCCGCAGCTTCCACTAGATGTCGGCCTATGCACAGCATGTGATCTAAGCAGATTCCACAAGCCTCAGAAATATATATATATATATATAAATATATATATATATATATATCTCATGGAGGAACTGGAAATAGAGTGGAGGGAGAGGTTAAAACTCGGGGAAAAATGGGGAACTGGGCAAAAAAGTAAAAGGGGTATTAGGGATGGTGGAAGGAAATTTGGGGTGTTTTTTGTTTGTCAGTGTCAGTGTAAATTGTTAAATGTTTTGTCTTGTTTCTTGTATACAGAAAGAATATTTGTGGCACAAAATGATGAAACGCTGATTTGATATTAGTTCAGTAAAAAATTGTATGTATGACACTGTGGTTTTAAACTATTGAAAAAGGTACGCGAACACCCAGTTTAAAGTGGAAAGAAGTGGAAAGTGTTTTAAAGTGGTTACAGGGGAAGTAAACAGGGACAGATCCTCAGATTGTATTTTTTCTGACATGAGGAAGCATGAGGAGTAACGTGAGTACAGATAATCCAAGCAGATAGACAGAAAGGTAAGACTACAAGCAATCATGCGCCTTCTCTCGGAGGGGAGGAAGGGTGGGTCGCATGTGAATCTAAGCAGATACAAGCATCAGAAATACGATTACGGTGAGTAATGTATCCCTTCTGAGGCTTGTGGAATCTGCTTAGATCACATGCTGTGCATAGATTAGCGAGCAGTACCAGAAGAAGGAGGTGGGATGTGAGAAGGGTCATGAGCAAACAGGTGTCTTAGAACCGCTTGTCCCACTTGTGTATCTGTCTTGGAATGAGTGTCAATGCAGTAATGCTGAGTAAAAGTGTGAATAGAGCTCCAAGTAGCTGCTTTGCAAATGGTGTCGAGGGGAACATTTGCAATGAAAGCCAGAGTGGCCCCAATGCCTCTAGTAGAATGGGCCCTTGGCGTAAAAGGCAGAGTTTTTTCAGAAAGAGAGTAACACAGCTGTATACAGTTGATAATCCACTTCGAGATCGCGCCTTTAGAGACGCGATCCCCCTCTCTGCCTGTAGCTACGGAGACAAACAGTTGATCTGTTTTCCTTAGCGGTCTGGTTTTATTTACATAGTAGAGGACCGCCCTACGCACATCAAGGGTGTGTAGTTTCACCTCAGCTGAGCTTTGCGGGTTCTGGAAGAAAGCCGGAAGCTCGATGGACTGGTTTACATGGAACTTAGATATAAATTTAGGTGAGAACCTAGGGTGTGTGCGTAAAACCAGTTTGTCTTTGTGGATAGTAAAGAAAGGATCCTGCACTGACAGAGCCTGAATTTCACTGACCCTTCTTATAGAGGTAATGGCTACTAAGAAGGCCGTTTTATAAGTCAGGTTCATTGAGTTGGGTTCCTGGTGCACTGTTTGACCTTGTTGCTGGGACAGTAGGTTGTACCAGGCTGGGAGTTTGATGGGCTCGCACACCGCCATCCTGCGTAGGTGTGGAAACCATGGTTGTCTCGCCCACATGGGAGCAACTAGGATGAGCGTCATCGATTCCTTGTTCATCTTGTACACCGCCTTCCTGATGAGAGGAGTTGGTGGAAAAGCGTACGCAAACATCCCTGACCAGTTCATCCACAGGGCGTTCCCTTGGGAGTCTGGCTGGGGGAACCTGGATGCAAATCCTGGGCATTGTTTGTTTTCACTTGTGGCGAATAGGTCTATAGTGGGGAAACCCCACTGAGAGAAGAGATCTTCTACGATATCTCTGTGAAGGACCCATTCGTGTTCTTCTGGGAGGGAGTCTCTGCTTAGGGCATCCGCTAGGGAATTGAGCTTCCCTGGAACATGTTGTGATGACAGGAAGATGTTCCGTCTGAGTGCCCATATCCAGATTTTCTGGGCAAGCTTGGACAGATTTGGCGAACGAGTCCCTCCTTGTTTGTTCAGATAGAACATGGCTGTCGTGCTGTCCGTCCGGATCTGCACCGACAAGTTTAGCAGATGGGGCTCGAACGGCCGAAGCGCTCGGAATACTGCCAGAAGCTCTAGCAGGTTGATGTGGTTCTTGGCTACTGAGTGAGACCAGAGACCCTGAGCTGTGTGGTGGAGATGGTGAGCTCCCCACCCAGTCAGGCATGCATCTGTAGTCACCACTGCCTGTACTTCGGGATCGTAAAAGGGTTTTCCCCTTGCGAGATTCTCTCTTGTCCACCAGTGTAAGCTCTGTACGAGTGTTGGCGAAACGACCACTAGATCATCCCACTGACCACTTGCCTGAGACCACTGTTTCGCCAACCATTCCTGCATGGGACGCATGCGCAGACGCGCGTGGGGGACCAGGTAAATGCATGACGCCATCATGCCCAGTAACCGCATTGCTTTGCGTACCGTTATTTGTTGACCTGACTGATAATGTGGAATTTGCAGTAGTATATTCCGAATTCTCTCTTCCGAAGGGAAGGTCAACCCTTTCTGAGTATCTAGGATTGCTCCTAGGAACTGTTTTGAGGTGCTTGGCACCAGACTTGACTTCTTCTCGTTGATAGAGAAGCCTAATTCGTGGAGGAGGTCGATAGTCCTCTGAATGTTTGACCTGCAAATTCCTGGGGTTTCCCCCGTTATGAGCCAGTCGTCCAGATAAGGGTACACTGGGATTGCCTCCCTGCGTAGGTGTGCAGCTGCCACCGCCAGTACCTTGGTGAATACCCTTGGTGCTGAAGCTATCCCGAAGGGCAGTACCTTGAATTGGTAGTGGCGACTGTCTACCTTGAAGCGCAAGTATTTTCTGTGGGCTGGGAGCATGGAAATATGAAAATAAGCATCTTTCATATCCAAGGTTGCCATGTAATCCCCCTTTTTTAGGAGGGGGATTACCTCTTGTAGCGTGGTCATACGGAATTTTTGGGGCTTGACATACTTGTTGGCAGGCCGTAAATCCAATACTGGGCGCATTGTCAAATCTTTCTTTGGCACAAGGAAGTAAGTTGAATAGATACCCTTGTTTACCTGGTGTCCTGGGACGAGTTCTATTGCGTCCTTTTCTAGCAGAATGGCGATCTCCTCGAGAAGGATCTTCTGATGTTCTAAGGAGTGTATTCTTTGTCGTGGAGGGTGGTTCCGGGGGCGCTGCAGTAATTCTATACAATATCCTGTGGACACTGTTGACAGCACCCATCTGTCTGAGGTGATCCCTTCCCAAGCCTGGGTGAAGTTGGAAATGCGTCCCCCTACTGGGGTTGCGTGAGAAGGGACCCTGAACTGAGCGTCACTGCTTTGGTGGAGGCGTGCCACCTCCCTTGTTGGGGCTGCCTCTGCCTCTTCCACGACCTCTCTTGTTACCCCTGCCGTAACTTTGGGTAGACTGCTGGTTGTTGTTCCATTGTGTACCCTGTCCTTGGGCATAGTTGCCTCTTTGTGAATTTTGGCCGCGTGGGCGATGAAAATTACTGTTCCCCCTCTGGTTAGGGGGTTTGTTGGTAAACTGGCCAAGGGATTTGAGAGTCTCGTACTCGTCCTTGGCATTCTTAAGTGCGTCTTCGACCGCTTTCCCAAACAATAGATCGGGTTCCACCGGCTTGTCTATTAATGAAGCCTGGGTTTCTGTTTTGAACCCCGACTGCCGTAACCACGCATGTCTCTTGATAACAGTACCTTCTGCTATCAATCTTCCTGCGTTGTCCGCGGCGTCGAAAGTTGCTTTTAATATGCAACCAGACACGGCTCTCCCTTCTGCCGAGATCCGAGCCAACTGGCCCTTTAACGGTTCAGGAGCAGAGGCTATGAGCGCCGCAACCTCTTCCCATTGATGGCAGTTGTAACTTGCCAACAGGGTGGTGGAGTTTGCGATCCTTGCTTGGTAGGCGGACGTTGAGGCTACCTTCCTGCCAAACCCATACAGTTTTTTGCTCTCCTTGTCGGGAGGAGCTTCTGACGACGATAAGGGTGTCCCAGCCCTCTTCCGAGTGTTGGTAACCACTAGGGAGTCTGGTTTAAGATGTCCTCTTATATAAAGAGGGTCAGACTGGGCTGCCCGAAAAAGTTTTTCGACTCTGGGGTTGACGGCTCTGGTGAGGTTAGGATTCACAGGGATGGATCTATTCTACGTTGGATGGATTTAAGGATAGGGATGGTCTGAGCGACCGGCCTCCTCTCTCCCACCAACTCTTCTGCGAAGTCCCTTTCCTCCTGTACACCGTGGGTGTCGATGTGAAAATGTTCTGCTGCGCGAGCGAGAACTTCATTAAGGAGGGGCTGGTTATCAACTGGCGAGTCGGTAACTGGGGCTTCGCTCTCTACCGGGGAATCTACTCTGTAAATTTCCTGCTCATCTTCTACCTCCTCCCGGTCCTCATCATCCGCATAGTATTCAGTCCCGGTTTGTTCCTCCATAATGTTAAACTCCTGGTCCCCTTCAGGGAAAGGCTGTCCTTGGTATCTGGGGTGTGGAGTAGAGTATGGAGTAGAGTAAGGCTGCACCTCGAAGGGTTCAGGTCTTTTGAACCGGGCCTTTTTACTTAGGGGGATAGGATCAGAGGAGCCTGAGGGTGTGGCCCCTTGAGGGTCATACGAAAGGAAATGTTCTGGGTTTTTGTCATAAAAATCAGCTAAGGAAGACATCCTTGACATGACCCTGTCTATGTCTTCACTGGACCATTCTTTGGAACAGGGTATGACTTTAGTAGGCAACTTAGAGGACTTATCAAGGGTACCCTTGCTGGATGTTGATGTCCCAGTAGATTTGTGTTTGTCTGTCTGCTTAGGGTGGAAGGATGGTCTTACAGGAGTGGAAGGCTGTGCTTTCCGCTGTTTCTCCCCCTCCCCGTGCGTGGAAAAATGTTTTCCCTGCCCCTTGGAGGCCCCAGAGACTTTCGACGCCTGGCGTCGAGGGTCGGGAGAGGTATCTGTGTGTTTCGAGCGTGGGGCCTCGCTGGTGTTAACTGCGGCCTCGGTCTCCTGGAGCGCGGCCTGGGGGTGGAAGTCGTCTTCGTCTTCCGACGATCGAACTTCTGTTAATCTAGGGAGCGAGGCACTCTTGGCAAGAGTGGATGATTGCCTTGCGTCATGAGGCGATCTCGATCGAGAGCGCCCAGAGGACACGAGTCGGAACGTTCTATCTGTGCCTCTTTCCGAGAAGTCGACGTCGTCGAGGTTCGGTTGGACTTAGTGTGCTTAGTGTGTGTAGGGTGTGTAGCGCTTGCGTCGCCGGGGGTCTTCCCCATAGCCGCCCTGCCAGACAACCTTCCGAGGTCGGGGACCTGCGCTCGGCAGTCTTTCGACGCCGTAATGCCCTCGCCGTCCGAAAGTACGGCGTCGCTGCCATCGCTGAAGGCGCCCTCCGCTGCCATGGCCGCCTGCCTGGCGTGGTGGGCCCAACGTTTTGTCGAACGGTCCTTAAGTGTCTTAGGCTTAAACCTACTACACGCTCTGCAGTTCGCTTCGGGGTGGTCCCTCGGCAAGCAGAGATTGCACGTGGCGTGCCTGTCGACCCAAGGGTATTTGCGGTTGCACTTGGGGCAGAATTGGAAAGGGGTACCCTCCATACGCACCTTGAGGCAGCGGGCTGGTAAGTGTTGGAAATATATAAGGTGTACCTATATACCAAGAGTGAAGAGTAGGTACCACCCCCCACTCTCCCTACTTGCAGGGCCGAGGCCAGCGGCCTACTAGGCCCGGGCCGAGGCCAGCGGCCTTCTGAGGCCCAGATCCGTCGTGCAGCAGCCGACGGTCGATGTCTTCTCCAGCCGTCGTCGAGGGTCGACGTTGGGGTGAGGAAGGATGTCAATAAATAATTTTAAACTTCAATAATTAGCAAAAGTAAGGCTAAGGCCAGGGGACTCCGCAAGATGCTTCCGACCAGTATGGTGGAAAAAAACAATCTGAGGATCCTAGACGCGTGAGGGATCTTGGGTACAGTGGACGTCACACTAGGGATAGTATTACTGGCACGCCTGTGTCGACGCCCATTTTCGAGTTTCGAAAAACAAACTGTAATACTCCGCAGCTTCCACTAGATGTCGGCCTATGCACAGCATGTGATCTAAGCAGATTCCACAAGCCTCAGAAATATATCCCTGTCAACCTCTTTTCGCCTTGCACTTCGTTACCACAGTCCTAATGGCCATATGCAATAGGATAAGAACAGTTGGAAATATAGAAGAGCCCCTAACTCCCAGACCCCTCTTCACTTTCCCTGAGATACAACCCTTCACACCTGTTACCAGAAAGTATGCTGTTTTATCCCTGGACCTCCTAATCTGACTCCCACCCGTACCTTTAATATCACTCGCACCTGATACTCACGTGTCCGTCTTGATCAAAGACCCTCTGGACCCAATCAGGCAGGGTGCCGCTCCTCGCTCAAAGACCTCGGCTCCGGCGAGTGGTACGTATGGGTTTTGTTAAGAGGGATCCCGTACCCGCTCGACCTGCTGCGTGCGCACGTCTAGGTGTACCGGTTGCCGTTGGCGGGTAGCTCTTGAGGGAGCACGCTCAGGGTCAAAGCAGCGGGGCGTCTCGTGCCAGAAGGACAGGAAAAGAACGCTATCATGTCGGGGTCACCAATGAAGGTGAGAGGCCCCCAGCCCTGCCGGCAATTACCCAACAGAGTCAATTAAGACGCGTCCCAGAAGGGAATGAGACCAAGACCAAGTGAGAGTGCGGTTAAAGGTTTTATCTAAATTAGGGCAAACAGAATCTACTCTGCTCACGCCGAGAGCGCTCTGCAGGAAACATGTTGCAATGCAATTTTATACATGATTTTTCTGTCCGAAAGGGGGAAGGCCTACTGGGCACAAAATCAATCGGGATTTGTTACTAAGGGTTGGCACCTATAGGTGCTGTAGGGTCGGAGAAGGTGGATTGGTCCATGGGCCCGTGATGACATGACACAATGCTCAGGTCAAACGTTCAGCTGGGCTCAGCGTCTTGGCATCTTGAGAGTGACATGTAGACACCCTATCTGCAACATTTGCCCTTGTGGCCATTCATTCCCATTCATCCGGAACTTTACTTTGTTGTCCAGTGGTACGGCATGTATCATTGTACTTGAGAAAACATGGGTCTGAGTCGAGCTTGATCATCGTGAATTATTTCTTGTCACACCGGAATTGCTTTCCTATCAATACATGCTTAGGAAATACTAGACAAGGGGTGGAGGTTAAGGGGTCAATAGGTGGTTGGGAGTGTCTGTTCTGCGTGAGCACAGGGAACTTCAAAACATATGGCCAGCCTGGCTGGGTTACAGGAAAACACACATCATGGTAAATCGACATTGCAATGATGGGGGTTCCGGGTCCAAACATCGATAATTCTTCACTGGTGGTCAAAGTAACAGGATGGGTTGGGGCCTTCTTTGCGATCTGATCTTGCATTACACGAGAGCTTAACTCCTTTCAAGGGAATGATTGGCATTCAGTCTTCTCCATACGGTTGGCTATTTTGTATTTAATTGGCACACGTTAAAGATATGGCTTTTATACTCGTATGGCTAAATAGCTTTTCTTCACAAGATGGACAGTCCATTAATTCATAAACTAACTCCTAATTCGCGTTCATCTGGTTACATTCGATTTTGTCAGAAGTGAGGTAGCAGATTGTGAGCACATAAAGACATACATTTCGCTAACTATTGCACTATAATGAGCCGTGTTACACGAATTTCAACAATATAGGTCAGCATTGATTATATTTTCAATATGGCAGGTTAACATAAACGCTTCCAGTCATTCATGCATAGTATTTACACAGCCTACTTATAGGCTTTTCTCAGCTCATCGACACAGTATATGTTTTGCATAGGGTAAAAAAAAACACGTTTAACTTCACTGATTTAGGGACCTCCTTTCGACATGTTGACCTTGCTTTCGGGTACATGGGGATTATATTTTTATGGCCGGGGTCTGTGCGGTGCAGGGAAGGTTTATAGAGACAGATAGCCCTGGCTCCGGACAGCGTCTTGAGTTAACGAGGGGAGGCGCAAGACAATTGATACAGTGTGGATGTTGTTGTGTTTTCGCAGTCGGCCTTCTCATGGGAACCAAGCAGTTATGTGAACGCCAAGAGGGAGGAGGTGGGGAGGATGTTTCCCTCGCTGTGTGTGTGCTCAGAGGAGCAGTTGCGAGCCAGGGAGAGCTACTGCTGGTCCATTACCTTTACAAAATGGAGTCTATGGTTTACAAAATGGAGTATGTGCGGCCCCCAGTGTTGATGGGCAGGGTGCTCACGTGAACCTTGTGGCGTCCAGAGGTAGTTCCCAACTAAAGGGTTTGTGGTTCCTGAGGGTGCCCCCACACGGGTGCCTTGGGGCCGGGGACCTGGACCCAAAGCAGCCATGACTGGGCCTCCCCAGGAAGCATAGGAATAAGGGGGGGGCCTTCACACCCCCTCCTTCCACTCACGACGCGATTGACGGGAACCACGTAGTTATTGGCATGAGTGAGAAATAAAACTCCATTGATTCTACCGTGAGGAGATTGGATGATAAAATAGATTTGAGCTGTCAACAATAGAACAACTCTTTGATCAGCCCTTCATCTCAGACACTATCATTCCAACACTAAAGAACATAGAGAGGTTAGGGGTATCTGAGCTCTACCGTGTCCACGAATCAGTCAGATGTGGATTTTGTGATATCCTTTAACTGCCGCCTAAAGTTCCTTTACTAAATCAGACCCTTAATGTCTCAGGATAAATGCATTATGATTGCCCACAAAACCATAGCACATAATCAAAGATAAAATTGACTAGGCGCATCCCATAGAATCTTATAATTCGTACTCAATTCTGTAGCCAGAGTGGTTGCCAACAATCCCAAAAAGAATGTGGTTCCCTGTGTCAGTGAGGGTAGTTATGAAGGCATTAATTTTGGCACATATGTCCCTGCATGGACCAGCACCTAACTATCTTCACGACAAATTGACATGACACTCTTTTATGTGTGAGTTGCGTGCACAGATTAAGTACCTCAAAGTCATACCATGCTTTTGGGGTGAGCGAGCTATGGTGTGTTTCTTTCCAAGTATGTGCAAATGGACTTTAAAATGCTCTGCTGTGAGAGTTTTGCCAAATCAAGCACCTTCCCATGTTTAGATGCAAAGTCAAAATGTTACTGTTTTAATATCCATGGACATGGCAAACAACGTATATTTTTTCTGAATTTTAGCTAGTGTTTAGTTGCCTGATGGGCGGTGTGCTCTTTATAAATAACAACAGAAATGTATGCTCATTGGGAGTTGGGCGGTAATACGGCAGTAGGTCCGCCTCGGCGGAATTACCATTACCGCTGTGATGTCAGGCGGAATCACTGCCATATTGCGACTTGGCGGGAGTGTGCACACACCATTGGCGGTAACAGTAATTATGACTGGAGAAATAACTGCCGAAACTGGGTGCGCAACAGTAATTACGTCCATTTTCGGCAGAATTACTGTTACCGCTGTACAATCAGCACTATTTCTGCCAACGGTAATTCCGCTGACAGTAATTCCGCCGACAGAAATAGCGTTGTCACCGGAATGGTAATCACGGCGGTGGTGGCGGCCATCTTTAAAAACACAATCCAAACACACAGGAGAGAGGGAAAAGATGTCACAGGAGAAAGCAAAGGAGAAAGTTCCTGATCACAGGCTCAGAAAAGAAACATTCAACGAGGTGGCAGGGGATCTTTATGGCTCACTGCACCGCAAAACCTCAGTGCTGTAACGCTCACCTGATTCCCACGGAGGCGCCGACCCGTTCTGGACTGCTACAACTTCTTCCACGGTAAAGCGTAGTGCTTGGAAGATGGACTGGACCCCCAAACCTCGTCTGTCTGGCCCGTAGAATAATCCTTCTGTAGATGGGAAAAGGGAGTTAACTGTCTGCTATATTGTGTGTGAGATTCCCCCCTTTTTCCCCTTCTCACCCTCCTCGAACCCTAGCTGTGCCTTCCGCAGACTCTCACCTTAATTTCTGTATGGACGAGCTCTCCATCCTACTTCTGACGCAGGGGCGCGTAGATTTCCAGTTACTTTAATGGATCTCGGATTTGGCGAGGGTTGGATGTCTGCTTGCCTTTACCAAAATGCTGCCGTAAGTATATAGTTCAAAAGATCAAGTCTTATTTGTCCCTTGGCCTTTGTTTAATTTTCAGGGACTAGGTGAGGAATCCGTGTGGAGGTATGGATTCGCTGAGGTAAGCTCAGGTGAGTACTTTTAATGAAGGTGTGCCGTAGTGGTTTGCTCCGACACCTTAATGAGTGTGTCTTATTTCCCCATAGGGGCCGGGGTACGGAAAAGCCAGAAAAGCCGCTCCGACCCGAAAAGGGAACTGAGGTCCCAACAAAATTCTGGTAAGACTTAAGGTGAGTAATCTGCCCTTTTGCAATTAGTTCGTTGCTCACCTTGTTTTGTCCTTTTTCTCCGTAGGTCTTGAATGCGACCGATGTCGCCTATGGGTGCTGAAAAGGTTGCCGGCGCCACGTGAAGGTAAGTGGAAGCGGCGCGGCAGCGCGAGAAGCGGAGCGCTTCTAACTATTGTCTTTCTTTTCCGTAGGTGCTGGGATGCGGCCGATGTCGCCTATGACCGCTGAAGAGCTAGACAGCGCCACGTGAAGGTAAGTGGAAGCGGCGCTGCAGCGAGCGATGAGATGCATTTCTAACCCTTGACTTTCTTTTGCAGGATCGACGGAGTGAAGAATCCGGATGCAGGATGAAGGTAGGTAATGTCCTAATGCTTGCCTTTCTCTCCTTGCAGGTGTTCCAGGTGCTGGCGGGCGTGGCAGGAGCCAGGATGCAGGAGCCGACTCGGTGAGCGTCCTGCTGCAGATGCAGAATAACGCGAAGCACGTGTGGCCATCCTGGCGTGGTTTAAATAGCCTTGGAAGAGCTTCAGGTGAGTGTTCTTCCACTGGCCCCACCCGAGTAAGAAAAGAGTTCCTGAAAGAAAATAGTTCCTCCCCAGCCTTAGTTGGCTTGGAGCTTCAGACAGCATGGTCTGCCTCGGGTGAGTATGCAGCATGGTCTGCCTCAGGTGAGTTCACCCAAGCATTACCATATGTTCTGCCATGATGAGCCTGGCACCTATGGCGCCAGGACAGATGCCTTTTATGAGCCTGGCGCCAAAGGCGCCAGGACGATGTCCAAAGAGCCCCTATAGGGGTTTGCTGGGTCCTGCTTGGTGAGTATGAAGTCTGCTTCCGGGGACGCTGGGCCTGACCTGGCTCCTCGGGAGCAGGCATCATGACAGGTGCAGCGTAAGGCTGCCATCTGTGTTGACATCTGCGAGAAGGAGACAGCTGTGGGCAGAGTCCCATGGGTTGGAGAGGACTGCAGGAAGAGGATAACCTTATATTATCATTACTTCTCCTTTCCTCTCCTTCCCGTGTAGGCCTCTCAGCTGAACAGTCTATTTCATTTCTCCACACCTTTGTACAGTGCGATGCGCTCCATGTTCTGCTGTCTTTAGAGAAGAGAATGTTGCACCCTGACCTCATTACCTTCACTTGACTTCTGAATTTGGACATGGCTTAACTTTTATAATTGAGTCATATCCTGTCTATGTCTCTGGGTTGCATAGCTGTGCTCTTACTGCATGCCTGACATGGTACAGCTGGTTTTGCTTGCTTTGATTCCGTTTTGCGCTTACTTAGTCTCCCACAAATATGCTGGAATCCTCTCTGATATCTGGGAACCATAGAGGAATCAGACTTGGGCGATGGGGCGCTAACTCCTCACCACTTTAAATGGCAAGACACTGGTGCCGGTCTATGAGCTGAAAGTGCCTCTATTCTTGGGGATTTTAGAATAGCAGTTGGAGGCTAGTGCTGATTGTAGTCTTCCATATATGAATCAGTTTGCCCTTTCCAGAGTACCATTGGCTGGAGGATGATGGAGAAATGCATTCTTTGAGGAACACTCGCTTGTTGTGTGATTCCAATTGCATTCTGTTCTCTGTTACTATTCTTTGGTAAAGCTCTCACTTCTGAAGATGTTCTTAAGCATGTAACTCATACATTTGATGATGTCTGTTTAAAACAATTCTGTTCTATCCACTTGGATAAATAGTCCATCAACACAATGCTGTATCTGCTGTTACATTCCAACAGTTATAATGGACCTGTAATGTCCAATACTATTTTGTCCCTTTGACCTTCAGGGCTCTCCACCCTCTGTAAAGGAACGTGTCTGTTGTGTAGGCTTCTGTCACTGTAATAGCATTGAAAACACCCACTCACTGCTATCGGAATGTCTCTGACCATCCGAAGTCACTCAAACATCTCTCTCTCTCTGTAGTCATTGTAACTCCTAGATGACCCTCATAGGCCTTGCTGATGATGCTGTGTCTTCCACTTGTGGGAGGTTTGACATTTGATTGCCTTTGAATACCACTTCTTCTGTCAAAGATATGTCTAGAGCTACTTGTCTGAACGATTGCAAGGACAATCTTATGCAATGCTTCACCTTTTGCAATTCTGCATTTTTCTACATGGCAACTTTTCAGTTTCATTCAGATTACCTGTGTTGTCTTATCGCTCAGGACATAACTCAAGTAGGCCACAACACATTCATCTTCCAATAATTGGTTGGGCTTCTTTACTTCACCTCGCCATTTGAACAAATAATCTGCCTCGCCATTCTTCCAATTGCATACAGGTTTGATGGCAAAAGCACATTTTTGTAGTTCTTGCCGGTCTCTGGGCTGAGCATATACATCAAGGTTTTATGATCAGTCCTTAACCATACTTTTCGAATCCAAATGTTTGTTCTGACGTTTCCCATGAATTGACCACTATTCTCTGTTTCAATGATGCAAGGATTCTGCTCTGTCTGAGAAGATGTTTTGGATGGAAAAGCCACTACCCGTTTCACTGCATTCCTTTGCTGTATTAGGCTGGCGCTAAATGTATGTGCAATGTAGCCAACCATTATGCATGCGTCCAACATGAAGTCAATAGCTGGATGCATGGTGAATTTGTAATACATGACTTTACTTGCATAATATGATCTCTTGACCTTACTTTTAAAAAAAATGTAATTCTTGGTGTGTTTTATCAAAAGCTTTTAGCACCATATTACATATTTCATACAAAGTGTATGTATTGTTATAATAACATTTAAATAAGATTGACTGAAGACAAATATATATATAAATTTACAAACACATAGCAAAGCACAGCAGTACATATTTCATTTAAAACTCCTTTAGTATAACTTTGTCTAAAGCCACCATGCTCTTGCTCAAGATTCTTACTGTTAGGATGCATATGAGGTAATTATAGTTAAAAGAAAAGAAAACATAGCCTATTTTTTTATGTTACGCTCCCTAGTGGTATCCATTATCGGTAATAATGCAATTTCCCAAATCTTCGTCAGTGCAATTGTTAGCGCTGGCGTAGAGACCAACATACATCTACCCTAAAACATCATGGTTGCTAATGTGTTACTGTTATGAATAAAGCAGCCTCTTAGCTCAGCTCGTTTGTCCTCAAGTGCCCGTCATTGGGTAAGGAGATGCCTTAGGGTTTCTACTTCACATATCTTTTCGCATAATCGTCAAGTTCTCTCTTCCCACATGATACTCAGCTGGACACCTATAACTTCCAAGCAGGGGAGTTGGTTAAAAGGGGCAATCATAAAGAACCTCCTGATTCTAGGGCATGGAAATGTAGGTTAGTGGATCTATAACCTTTTAATAGGTCCAGATTAGTGCAGAAATCCCAACTCTAGGCCTTATTACGTAGTTCGGAGATTAGTTTATAGAGCTCTAATGCCCAGTCAGTCTGCCATTTGATTTTTTCCATGAAGGATTTAAAACAGTCCCTGAATACTTTTAATACTTTATTGTCCCCTTCACCCATTTCTTGGTTCAGCCGGTCGTAAATCGGGATTTGAAGATTGTTTAGTGAATTTGAGCCGCATAGTTGTCCTAATATTACACATAGTATATAATGAGGTTAGGTCAAGTTTGAGCCTAATCACACGCACACGAGGACACAATTTGGTGCACCACCCCTTCTAGTTGATTAAGCCACAGGTGGCTGATCCCCACGGTAGTCTCAAGCCCCTATAGAACGGTCGGGACTATACTGTTTATAGATAGTTACCAAGCGTTAATACTGTACCCATTACAGACCTGACAGAGTTCATGATGGCGCCCAGCTTCCTTGATAATTCTCCCACTGGAACTCGGGCCCTTTCTTCAGTAACCTTCACATTGATTGTCTCTTTTTGGGAAGTTGGGGACACATTTTGCATAATACTCCAATAGTCCCACGAATGATTTGAGCTTTGCCTTTGCTTCTGGATGCCGGGTCTCTGTGACTGCCTGGACCAGATCAAACTTCATTCTGATTCCTTCTTCTACAGGGTGTACCCGCAGCAATCAACTTTGTTGTAAATTTCCACTTTCGTTGTGCAGCATGATGCCTGCCCATTGCATGCTGTACACCACGGTTTCTAGTGTTTTATTGTGGCCGACTTTACATAGTAAAAGCAAGACATGTTACTTACTTGTGTCAGAGTCACATCTCTCATCATGATCAATGTCTCCCTGAGTGCTCCTTAATGGGAGTAAGGGTGACCCACAGGGATGGTGATAGCATGCTAGTGTGCCCCCTGTGACCACTAGACAGTACTGAATAGAGCAGCGGTCTATAACCTTTGGATCCCCAGATTTTTCTGACTACAAATCCCATGATCGCAGCCCACAGGGTCAATGGTAAAAGATCATGGGAGTTGTAGTCCAAAACATCTGGAGAGCAATAGGATGCAGACCCATGAAATAAAGGTATGAAAGTAGGGTCAGATATCTTCTCAAATGTAGATAGCGTCAGTGTTAATGAAAGGGGGGTATGAGGCATACACGGGATAGCAGGTAGATGCCCTTCCCACCACACCTTGCTTGGCCAATGTCCTTTGGCCATTCTGTGGCTAATCCTGTGGATTACATTGCTCCCTCAGATTTATTAATTTTTACTAAAAAGATATTTTTCATGGTTACCTTTTCTCATCCCTGTGTTTGTTTGCGTTGCTTCAAGGGCATGACTGTGTGGTATGAGCTAGAATGCACCATTAGTCTCTCTGAAGTTTGGAACGTCTATTAATGGTATCATGGGGTGCTAACTGCACTTTTGAATTTTAACTTATTTAGTTAGTTGGTCAGACACTTCTACCACAATTGCACTACATAAGAAAAACACAGACAGAACAGGTAGCCTCTTTCTGTGTGCTTTTACACAGTATCCATGAACATAATGGTGAAAGTGAGCGAGGTAGTCCAGGGCCAATGCCTTGAAAAGGGAACACATGAAGTACATATTTTTGCTGTGGGCCATTTATGTGAAAATATTACTGGAATCAATACTTTTTTAAAAACAATATTTATTTACTGATGCAAAAAAGCACCTCCCAAATATAAAAAAAACGGCATTAATTTAGTAATCTAACTGTAGTCTTAAAATATTTTTTTTTTGTCTAGGGGTCACCGTTCCGTTCAGATATAGTAAATCGGCACTTTCAGAATCGCCTACTTTATTCATCCCTCTCAAGAATAGTCAAGACAACATGTGTACAAGCTTGGTCTATTGACCTTTGCCTGTGAGAGAAAAAGGTCATGTTAGGTTAGGTGCACATTACTTACACATCCTCATTTTACCGCAGAAAGTGCGGTCAATGTTTCTTTCTTCACCCCCCCCCCACCACCCCCGCCAGGTGGGTCCTGGAAGAGAACGCACACAAACAGCAATGAAAGTGTACATTACTCACCCCTTCTTGTATCCATCAACCTCTGCTCCACCGCTGGTCCGTCCTCTCAGAAGGCTGTGGAACTGCTGGCGACAGGATCTAGTCGACTTTTCTTTCTTCACCACCCCTGATGGTTCCTGAAAGAGAAAGCTCACAAAACGGTAATGAAAGTGTACATTACTCGTCGCTGTCGTTGTCTGGTCCGTCGATGATCTCGTAGTCCCTCACAAGGCTGTGGATCATCCGCTGACAGGATTCAGTCGATATTTCCTTCTTCCCCACCACCAGCCAGTTCTCGAATATTTGGTAGAAGTGCTGAATGGTTGTCAGGAGTATCAAGTAATACATATTGTTTGAAAAACAATAGTTATTCCTTCGATATCAGTGTATTCTGTTAGGCAGAGGGTGTTGGGGTTGAGAATGTCCCTTTACTGGAACCTGGTGTTAAATAATTCCACTGATTGAACTGCTTCAATGTAAAGGGGAAGAGCGTTCCAATGGTGGGAAGGGAGCAGTGCGAGGGTGTAGAAGCGGGGGCTGTGCGGGGGACAGAGAAGTTGTTACGAGGTGAACTTCCTGAATCATCACGTCCACTTTCACTTCCTTCGCATTCTCCCATTGCTGTCTGTCGCTTGCCTTCAGTGATGTTGCCAGAACACCTTGACAAAATGGCCCTTCAGGCCACACCCGGCACATGTTTTGTATCTTTCTGGGCATTGCAGACTGTTGGGAAACGCAATGTGCTATTGGGCAGGTAGCATTTATTTTTCCTGATTGTTTTTCACTTGGCTATCTAGTTGTGCACAGGGTGTTTACCCTGCTGTGATTAATTTCTTTACTTTGATGAGAGGTCACTTTTCCCTTGGCGATGTGTGCACTCTTCGTCGCCTCTCCGAATTAAATAGTAGTTTCTTCCACTGTATGTGCAATGGTGGCAGAATTGTTGCCTGTAATCTCATAAGTTTTTCACGCAGCTGGTATGGACAAACAGCACATGTCACCATATCTGCGTCATCTTTAAATTTGCAAGTCAATGCCTACTCACGTAGACTGATCACGCAAACACCCACCGGTTCTTGAATACCCTCCATCATCATGTCAAATCTGAATTTGTATAGAACCACATGTTCTTTACTGTTAAACCTTGTATACAATCAAATGTTTCCTTATTCATAAATATCACCATCATCCCGACAGAGTGCTGAAATGTCCTTCAGCTCATTGAATGTTCTTTGCACTTTGTCACAGATGGCCTCAAGAACACACCAGCTCCTGAAAGACGGTTCAAGGGTTTTTACTGAAATGTTTGAGTAGGGTCCCACTAAGGGCTGTCCCTCTTTCTCGTTTCCCGTGGCCTTTTCCTTCTCTTAGCTCAGCCCGTCCCTAAATTCCAATGTGGTCCTCAGAGATCACTAACCCCTTCTATTTATTTAAAGTCTGCCTGGCTATAGGTGAGGGCCTAAAGGCAGACACTGTATCCTTTTTACTCCCTGAAAGGAATTTCTAGCTGGATGCTAAACTGGCGTCCCACAAGAAGAAGCATCTTAAGAAGTGGTGCCTTTTAATCACCCAGATCTGACAGGCCTTTTAGCTTTCATGCTCCTGTGTATCTTGCCCTGAAGATCATTCCTTCCTTTCCCTTCCTTCACTCTCTACTCCCCTCTCTACACTCATACCCCCTTCCACAGTCACCCTCCTTTTACTCTCACATTGATTTTCTTTACTCACTCTCACTCCCCTACACTATCATTTAGTCTTACTCACTTAAAATAAACGCACTCACACCCAAGTACCACTTTCTCTCCCAACCAATTCATCACCTTGCACATGCTCTCTATAGGTCTCCTCCACTCTCTGAGGCACCGTCCTTCCAACACCTGATCTCACAGATGGCCTTTTCCTTTGACCTCACCTGAATGCCCCACACTCCTAGGCCACCTTCGTCCGCGTTTATTCTCCAACACGCCCACCCATTGGTTCTGGCATCCACCTGGTTCCCCAGGCCAGCCTACATCTTGCTTTATCCCATGTGTTGGGTCAAACAGGTGCGAGGCTTTAAAGCACCTCTTAAACCCCGCACATTCTCAAAAATGGACCTGACAGAGTTTCAGGATGGCAGCCTGCAACCAAAATGGTCATTTTCAAAGTCTTTAATCAGGCGGTATGGAACATCTGGTTTGCCAGTCTGCAGCACATAGTGCTTTGTTGACTCAGTCTTTGTTGCCGCTTCAGACACGGGTGGGTTGCTTGTTTCTTCCTCCGCCGCAGTGACATCTGGGCTCTGCAGTCCTGAAGAAGAAGAGGAAAAACACTGGCAAACATTTTGTACAGCACGGATATGGTGATCAAAAGTGGAAATTAGCTCTTGTAACCAAGCACATGCACAGGGGACAGAGACTGGAGCCCTCCCAAATCCCTCACCCCGCCTCTCGGGCAAGAATGGCTCTGGAAAATGCCCTGGTAGATCTCCTGCTGCGGATGGAGAGGGACCCCATCCTCCCTTGACATGGTCTCACACCTTCTATCCAAAGCATCTAGGATGATCACGGTCTTCCTTTCTGTAGTATACTCCATACCCCCAGAGCTTCTACTTACATCTTGAACAAGAATTTACCATAATTCTATGGTTATGGGGCTCTCTCAGGTTTGGCTAGAAAATGGGGGCGAGGTGGGGCTCCTTGTGTAATAGCGCTGGATGTGGAATTTGTTCCTGCTTCTCACCGCAGTCTTTGAACACTGCTACATGGTGAAAATATGGTGCTTTCATCATGTAACTCTTTGCCTCTTTAGCGTTCCATAACATGGAACAAATTAAGACAGATAACATAACACAGACATGTATAGAGTGCAGAAAATAGGAGAGGCCCCCAGGGTTTTACCGGTATGGTGCGGGGTTGAAGATGTAGCTGGAATGGAGCAGGAGTGGTCCAGACATGTAGAAGTAGGGATCAGTGTAGCATTGGCAAGTTGTTATTCAGAGAGTATTGTCTTCAGGTCCTTCCTAAAGTTTAAAATGGAGGGGGCCTGTCTAATCTTCATTCTTAAAGGGATGGTCTAGTAAAAAATGTTATTTACAAAATAGATAGGCAACATAAAAAAAAATACTAGCATTCTCTGTTTTAAAACTTCCTATGTAAAATTTTGAGCTATTCAAGCTCAAAATTCGCAAAAGCAAACACATGGGCGCATCCATTTTGTGAAATGGAGGCCCTCCTGTGCTGGCTTTTGCTTTTGCGGCACTAATGAAGGAAAAGCCAGCCAGCTGTAGTAAACAAAAGCTACCGCTGGGTGGCTTTCCCTTCATTAGTGCTGTAGGCGGAGGACGGGGACCGGAGACCAGAGCAGGAAAGCTGCAGCTGAATCTCGGTAAGTGCTATTTATTTATTTTTTTAAAAATAAGCACTAGCTGCGGTTTTTTTTCTAAGTTTTCCGGGCTGGAGGAGCCCGGAAAACTTAGAAAGAAAACCGCAGCTTTAAAAATGTATTTATGTTTGCGGTCGCTTTTGAAGCGACCGCAAACTTAAATACGTTATTGTGTTGGAAAACGCTGCGGTTTTTCTTTCCAAGTTTCTCAGGCTCCTCCGGCTCGGAGGAGCCTGAGAAACTTGGAAAGAAAAACCGCAGCGTTTTCCAACACAACCGCGTGTGTTTCTGGCTGCTGTGGCTATCACTTTGGGTCTCCGGTGCTCCCTTGTGAGCACCGGAGACCCAAAGTGAAAGCCACAGCAGGCAGAAACACAACGCGGTTATGTTTACATGCCGCGTAGTGTTTCTACCTACAGCTGATTTCCCATTTGGGGCTCTCGGGCTCCCCGTGGGGAGCCCGAGAGACCCAAATGGGAAATGCTAAATGCTGCGTTGTGTCTGCCTAAATCTGCTTTCCCATTTGGGGCTCTCGGGCTCCCCGTGGGGAGCCAGAGAGCCCCAAATGGGAAAGCAGATTCAGGCAGAAACAACGCGGTTGTTTTCCGCAATGCTGCGTTGTTTCTGCCTGAATCTGCTTTCCCATTTGGGGCTCTCGAGCCGGAGGAGCCTGAGAAAACTTGGAAAGAAAAACCGCAGCGTTTTCCAACACAATAACGTATTTAAGTTTGCGGTCGCTTCAAAAGCGACCGCAAACATAAATACGTTTTTAAAGCTGTGGTTTTCTTTCTAAGTTTTCCGGGCTCCTCCAGCCCGGAAAACTTAGAAAAAAAAACGCAGCTAGTGCTTATTTTTTTAAAAAAAAATAAATGGCACTTACCGAGATTCAGCTGCAGCTTTCCTGCTCTGGTCTCCGGTCCCCGTCCTCCGCCTACAGCACTAATGAAGGGAAAGCCACCCAGCGGTAGCTTTTGTTTACTACAGCTGGCTGGCCTTTCCTTCATTAGTGCCGCAAAAGCAAAAGCCAGCACAGGAGGGCCTCCATTTCACAAAATGGATGCGCCCATGTGCTTGCTTTTGTGAATTTTGAGCTTGAATAGCTCAAAATTTTACATAGGAAGTTTTAAAACAGAGAATGCTAGTATTTTTTTTTTATGTTGCCTATCAATTTTTTAAATAACATTTTTTACTAGACCATCCCTTTAACTTCTTGCAGAGGCAGTGTGCATAGAAGTAAAAGGCCTGATTGCTAGTTTTTGCCCTTGCAGGTCTTTGTTTCCAGTCTGCTGATGTGGCGGCTTATGGTGTTTCATTGGCCTCTAGAAATGTTGAGTTCTCAGCCAAAGAGCAGTGCTTTGGTTGTGACTCTAGGTGATGCAGGCTGTCATTACCATGACGTGTGCTTGAAGGGGTAGCCAGTGCAGCCCCTTGTGGTTGGAGGTGATGTGGTAACATGTCCTTTGTTTTGTGATGATGCATGCTGAAGTGTGCTGGGTGACTTTCAGAGGGGTCAAGATGGTCTCTGATTCTCCTGTGAGCAGGAAACAACCAAGGTTTTGACTTATGTTCTGAAGCTCTGGCCGGGATGAAAAGCTTGACTTTGCGAGGATGCATTTTGGCGATATATGTTTTAATGAGAAGGATGCTGACGGGAACTTAATGGTCAACGGTATTGAAGGCGGCAGGTACGTGGAGTAGGATGAATAAACAGGGGTCTCCTTTATCCATGATATAGAGGGAATCATCGATAACTTGGGTAGTGGTGTTCTCTGCGATGCATTATGTTGGAATCTGGATTAATAGCCCTGGTGGATATTGTACTGAGGAATCCGATTGTGCAACTGTATGGCAACGCTCATCCCAATCACTTTGCTGAGAAATGTGTGGGTTTCTTCAGTAGGGAAAGATCTGTCCCATTTTCAGTTCATATGGGAAGGTGTCTTGTGTGAGAGTTGCATTGATGACATTAGGATGCAATGTGAGTACTTCACCTTTGATGACTTCCACAGTAGATGGGGGGGGGGGGTATTACCTAATTTGATCGATTTTAATTGATCGAATGGTACATCTGGCCGAATTTGGCCAGTACCATTCGATCGATTAAAATAAATCAAATTGGGTAATCACTACTGAACATGGGTGTTGGGGTTTCGGGGGGGGTCCGCTGCTCCCCATGTTTGGTAGTGATTGCCTTCTGGGGCGGCACGGGTGTCACCCTTTTCTTGAGGACTGGAAGTGGGGGACGAAATAAAAAAAGCAGGCCCTCTGGCGTTGTATCTGGCCCACGTAAGAGGGACGGAACTGATGCCGCAGGATCAGAAGAAAGCAGAGAAGCAGAAGGTAAGTGGGGGGGTGCATTGGGGGATATCGTTGTGTTGATGGTCTACAGTAATTCCCATCTGGCTATCTGCAACCATTTAGTATTTGCTCCAATCTGAACTCTTGCCATCAGGATTGTCGTGAACACTGATGAGGTCAAGCTGAACAGCCTGTGTTCGTGTGGGATTGCATGAAAGGCTTCTTCTGATTTGGCAGAGAAGTAATTCTCTCTCTTCATTCGGCTCATCAGTTCAACAGCTCTCTTCTTTCTCATGTGAGCGTCTGCTTTCGGGAAACTGTCAATATTCAGGTCACCTTTTGGAATCACCCATGCTGGAACATGGACATTCACCAATGTGAATATACCTCCCCAATTCTTCGGCAACCTAATATATGCTTTGGATCCACACGCCCAATAATAACCCATGATCACTGCACTCCCATGTGCCATTCCTGTGGCATCAAAGATTCGTCCACTGTTCTGATTTTCTCCCATTTTTCTTGTACCATTGTTTCTGAAGCAGTTTGGCATTCTCCAATGGCACTATTTGTAGGGGTCCTCCTCTGTCTTCGACCCATGTTAGCAGTTTGGCCAGTCTCGGCCATAATGGTTTGCATATCCTCAGTGCATTTTCAATGGTTTCCTTATAGTGTCCAATGATCATCCGTGCTCTGCAGATCACTACTCCTTTCTCCCATCCGTCTGATGAAAGCACTGTTCCCAGATTTGCATTTGGCCGCTGTTCTTCCATCTTCACGTTGCTTCCGGAGATTTCCCTTGGACGTTCAGTTTCTTGTTTGTTTCTCTTCTGATTTCTGCTCCTTTTTTCTCCAGGCTTCTCACATCTGATCACGATATTCTTTGTTTTGCCATTGTTTCTCGTCTTTATGTCTTGTACATAATCATCTTCATTTGGATCAGTCGCTTCAGTTGCTCACTTGAGTGAAGCATCACGGCCCATGAACTGACCTCTGGTCTTGCAGATTGCTATGTGTGACAGGCAGTGTGCTGCCTGTATATCTACTTCAACAGCTATGAAGATCTTTGACTTCCCCATGCTGTACGGTAGGAGTGCACACACAAAACATTCTTCCTCTGAAGTTCGTCTTCCAACTTCCTTCATGTGTTGGTACCATATGTTGTTTCCCAAGTGTGCTGTGCTGTCCAAGTAATTGTTTAATTCATTATTGTCTTCTTGTGGGCTCCTTCTAATTCTTATGGTCTTCCTGTAGTTTCCTATAACCACATCCTTAAACACATCCCTATAGCTTCTTCTCGCTGGAGGATTCTCAGGTATCTTCATCAATGATCCGGCCTTTGCAGCTGGGGAGCAGGTGTAAGTGGATCTAGGTCACCTGGCCTAAGCACCACCTACCTGGTGCCTTCCTGCTTGCCGCTCTTTTTCCCTACTTAAGGAGACCTCCAGCCTCTTTTCCTTTGCAGCTGGGGAGCAGGTGTTAGTGGATCTAGGTCACCTGGCCTAAGCCCCGCCGGCATGATGCCTTCCTAGTTTCCGCTCTTTTTCACCATTTAGCAAGTCACGCCCACCTGGTGCCTTCCTGCTTGCTGCTCTTTTTCCTACTTAAGGAGCCCTCCAGCCTTTTTTCCTTTGCAGTTGGGGAGCAGGTGTAAGTGGATCTAGGTCGCCTGGCCTAAGCACCACCCACCTTCTTAGCCCTGCCTCTTCCTTCCTGCTCTTAACTCTTGGATCAAGGTTGTCTATCGCCCGGGCGTCCTAAGCGAAGGACAGTCAAAGAAAAGGGCAATTGCGGTTTGGACCTGTTCGGACCAGGAGGATCCAGGGTCCGACCCCCTGCTAAGACAGCAGGTAAGCATGCACCAACACGTGTTTACACCCTCTGTCCACACAGGCCACCCCCCCCTCTCTGGTCCCCCCATGTTGTTCCTTTGTGCTACCCCCTTCCCGCACACAGGAGTCTGTCCTGATACATTCTGGTTTCACCATCACCGTCTTATGGCCAATGCTGGATTTTACTTTTATGGACTTTATTGATTCACCCTTTCTCAACTCTCATGCTGGACTTCCTTTGCATCTTGTACTCATGGTGGCCCTGAATCATGCTGTTCCGATCTTCATCTTGAACCCTAGCTTGCAACATTATGTGTTACTACTGATTTCTGCAATTGTATTCGCTATCCCCTCTTGCTTCTCCACTCTTTTTGACTGCTTACTCTCTGTTCTCTCCTCCTCTCCCTTTCTCCCTTTTCTTATGTCGTCCCCTCCTCCCCTTACTTTCTTCTATGCACTTACTCTATCAGAATTGTCCCTGGACCTAGTATGATAGCAACCTCATCTGTCGCTCCCCCATCCCCTTACTGTCCCCCCTCCTCCCTCCAGCACTATCTGAAACGTTGTCAGGCCTAGTACGATAGTTGCTTGTTTTGTTCCTCCCCTCCCTTTCTGCACCCCTCTCCCTCACCTTTTGTTTTTCTCCGGCTCTACCTGAAATGTCGGCAGGCCTAGTACGGTAATTGCCTGTCTGTTTCCATTTCCTTCCCACTCTCCCCCTCCCTTCCTTATCTATGTCTTAGCTCTTGCACTATCTGCAATGTCGTCAGGCCGAGTACGATAGTTAATTTCACATCCTTACTGTTCATGGCCTGTAAGAATGTCGTTGTATTTTCCCTTGTTCCCTCCCTTGCCTTGAAGCGCTTTGAAACACATTGTGTATAGGCCCTATATAAATAAACTATCATATATCATATCATTATACAGACATCTACCCTTGGTTCCTGGTGAGGGTTCAGTGTTACTGATAGGATAGAACAGATCAGGTCTCCCAGTGAGCTGTCCTAGTCTATATATAATCTTGTCCCATTATGAGTGAACAGATTTACCCTGTCACTTGTGGCATTTCTCCTCCCTGAATTCAGTATCTGTCCTCTACCTGTTGTTTGCGACAGTTGCATCGGCGACTGTTGAGACTATCCCTGTGGAAAATGTGTCACATTCTGTGGTTGCAAACTTTGCTGTACTCCCGGCTCTTGCTGGTGCACCGTGTGATTCATTTCCACCCTGCTGCGAGAACGCAGATGGATTCACCATCCCTCCTCTTGAGAGCTGTTCGTTTTGCACCATGCCTTGACTTCTGAATGTGTGTGCTAGATGCCCTGTCATTCCACACGTCCAACATATTGGCGGTGGTCTGATCATTTGCCCATTTTGCATATCCTGGTTTCCATTTTGCATATTTTGAAAACTTCCCTGATTACTCTGCCATCCTCTTCCTCAAAGGCCTCTTCCCCTTTGGTAAAGCCCGTTATTGTTTTGATCAAAATGTCTCTGACTATTGGCCTGCTGCATGTTTGATCCATCTGTGTTAATTATCATTGCCCCCTCAATGGCATACTTTGGTAATGTTTTCTGCACCAATTTAGCCTCTTCACCTTTCCGTGCAACGTCCTTTTTGTGATTCTTTTCTTGCAGCAGCCTGCAATAGTGCATGATAGTCAACTGTATTTCAGGCCATGGCTTTGCCTCAATCCCTACCAATTTCTTGAGCTGCTCCTGTACCTGTTCTGGCAGCCCTCAGAACAATATATGGTAAAACACGGGTATAGATTGACCCCAAGATTCCTGAGTTTCCAGCACTCAGGCGTCTTGGAAATTCTGAATGTAAAGCAAAGGATCATCTGACTCCTTCATCTTGCGTGTCACTAATGCTCTCATATCCGAAGTGTCCGTGTATAGCACTCAAAGCACTTTCCATACCACGGTTCTGCAATAGTTAAACAGCGCTCTGTCATGCGCGGTATTAACTGTAGTAACTCCAGGGTAACCTGCTCGTACCCACACATCGTCCGCTCTATCACCAAGTATGGCGATTAAAAGACCCTTAATATCCCTTATAGCTAAAGGTGTTCCCTCCTGTCATTTTTTCTAACTCATGTATCCATTTCCCGGCTCCAAATGTCAACATAGGGAGCTTATTTTTCAGGTTTTCTCTGTCCATGTGAGGCCAGGGTATATATTGTGGTCTCGTTCCTCCCTTTTCTAGTAAAAGGAACTGTGACACATGACACTCCTTTTCCTCTCCCATCATTTTTCTGTCTACCGCAGGGGAAATATACTTGCATCTCGGTCTACCTGACAATGTTCTTAGTCTGCTCACATAGTGCGGTCGGAGACCCCCCCCCTCTGACCGTACGATACTCCTTCATGCCGATCTGATTGTGTGGCTAACTCTGATGCTTTAGGTGTAGATCCACTAGAATCTGATCATCTTACTCCCTTTGCCCTAGAGAAGTGTTTTTCATGTCTTCTCTTATCTTCTCTTTCTTCACATTCTTCTCTTTCTTCTCTTTCTGCGTCCGATGCTGTCTGCGCCCAACTTGTGCAACATCTCTCATCCTCCTCATTTCTGGTTAGGGTCAGCCTATCCAATGACAGCTCTCTATTTCTGCTACTTCGTGAGGCGTCCTCAGTATCGTACAACTGGGTGCTCTCCAGAAGTTCATCCTCTTCTTCCCTTTGGGGTATTCCTTCTAGCCCCATCTCATCATATATTCTATCGATCGTCTCCCCGATGCTTCTGGTGTCGAAGTCATCTTCGATATTTGCCCTAGACGTGCCTGGTACTGAATCGTACTCAGGAAAGAATTCTTCTATATCTTCCCAGCCTACTACTGGATCTCTTTCCAGATATTCTAGATCCCGTGCTCTCTGTCTTCGTTTACGTTCTATGTCGTCATCAAACTCTCTACGCTTCCTCTCTTCCTCTATGACCTTATCTTCTTCTTGTTTCCTTGCATCTCTTTGTTCATTTGCCCTTTGCATTTCCACATTCCTTTGTCTTTTTATTCTCTTCTCCCGTATCTTTCGCTCTTCTTCTTCTATTCTCCTTCGTTCTATTCTATCTCGATCATCAGCTGTTCTCTGCTTGTGAACGCGTTTTATCTGTTCTTCTGCCTTTTCCTGTTTTCTGACCCGTTCCTCATGATACAGCTGCTCTCATTTCTGTCTATCCTTTTTCTTAGCCCCTTCGTCTCTTGATCAGTATTCCTTTTCCTTTCTCTCTAGCTCATCCCTTTTGTCTCTTCTCCTCCATGCCTTTACCGTCGAGTTTCAATAATATCTGACCTCCCATCCATTCGTTCTGTGTAAATACCATCTCATCAGTCCTATCCTCATCTCCCTTCCATCTCTTTTCCTCTCTTCCCATATCTAGAGGTGTACTTGCTTGTGCTTGGTCTCTTTTTCCCTTTTCATGCCTCTCCTTGTCCTTTGGGACTTTGGAGGTAATATTTCTGTCTCTGTCCTTCTCTGGACTTTCATCACTAGTTTGCATAGGTGACTCATATGACGGGATACTATACCCCGTGGCTGCTTTAAGTTCTCTCAACAGGTATAATCCTTCGTCTTTACTAGCTTCGCTTTTTGTTTCAGATGCTGCGGGTGGCGCAGAAGGCTCTTTACCCCCTCTGTGCATACATTCAGTATCCAATCTAACGGTGGCACCTCCTCCTTTTCTTGTTGGTACATTTTCCAAAGCTCTAAACTAGCTAGGCGTTTGTCTAACTTTTTGCCCGTGTATGTGGCGTGCAAATATGTCATCATGTGCTGTAGGACCGTTTTAGATAGCGAGCCACCTTGGGGCCATGGCATAAACATTTTGTTTGTGGTTCCTTTAACCCATTCTGCACTGTACTGTTTAAGCTTAGGTGCATGCTTCGGCAACTGTTTGCACGTGTGGCAATGGTGTAATGTCTTCTATGCTTAACCTGTTTAGTTTCTCCTCTATTACGACACTTAATTATGCTCTACGTTTCACAATCAAGATCAACAATATGAGTGAGCACCAATCGTCGCAAACTGAACTCCTGTTTTTTCCAACAAAAATGTCACTCTTATTTTTGCCAACTTCAACCATCAATCAATGCCATGCAACATCATAACATCACAATTGCACAATTTTCCTGCTATTTTAAAAGTTTTTTTTACCTTATATCGTTCGTAAACAACAACATAAAACATATAACGGACAAGACAGACTTCGGCCGGCTACACAAATCTCATGCCATCTGCTTCCTCAGATGCATTCTGCCCCCAATTGTATTCTGACATGGAATTTAAGCTCATTTCTTTCAGATCGTCTTTAATCGATTCTGGTCCTCTACGTCGTCCTATTCATTCAGGACCTCAAATGAAAGCTTCTTCTAGCGCTCTTTAAAACCTAACAAAACTGGGCGTATACTCTCTTACCTCAGTCACTCCCGGTATCTCTTTATTGCTCGGCCACCCTCAAGTTAATATTTTCCCCTTATATATACATTATACTCTTACTCTGACGTTATTTTTGTCCCACCTCCCTCCGTTACCTTCCCTTTACTTGTTTCAAGGCCTAAAACTTTTTGGCAAAGCATTCAGTCTTCTTCACTCACCATATGCATTTTTTTCCTCTCCGGACGCTCGGGATCACCACCTTCGTTGCCGCCTCTCCATGCTGTTCGTCCGATCAGCTGCTCGTAGAAGTGGGAAGGGATTTTTGGGGGAAAGCAAAGGTTCCTTCAGACCTAACCTGCAGGGTTTTAAATTAAACTAGCCATTACCTACGGGGAGCTTCTCGTTCTATCAGCCAGATGGCAAAGGACTCGTGATATTGCCGAGGACCCGAAGTTACTTATGTCGACGGCCAATGGGTGTCTTATCTAATCTAACCATCTAATCTCTGCTACCAAGTGAACTGGGTAGACCCCAGCCAGCCCATAAGACTGGGGGTCTCCAAACAGCCCTTTAAGATGAGCAGCAGCACCCTCGCGATAGATGGGGATACAGATTCGTACTCTCACATCAAATAATAATGACAACTCAATAGTTTGGCAAAGGTAGTCCGTTTAATGACAAGTACAGAAAACGGGGAGTTCAATGAACATCAGCAACCGCTAATCTTCCTTCTTGCTTAAATTCCAATTAATTAAAAAAACATCATTTATACCAAAAACTCATCATCACTGACGTTTAATCTTAAAAACCTAACATGCAACTCAATTGGTTATAGGAAGGTAACTTTAATATAGGTACTATATCTGAATATGGTAACAGGGAGAGGGGATTGGTTAATAATGTCAGGTGGGGAAACTAAGCCCTTCCTTCGAACTGGCTACTGTAAACGTCACTAAAAGTACGACGTCCCATTGGCTCTACTATCTATAGGACCCTATATTACATGGTCCACTATGATTGGGTTGGCATGCATCCCACACATTCTTTTCCACTTGCGCTTAGCAGTATGCAGATTAATTGGCCAGGTGCAGGGAGTAAGCCTGCACCCCATCTTTCCTTCAATTTATGGTACACCCATGCATCACCTCAGTGGCTGCGTGTCAATTACTGCTTTGCAGTTTGGCCTTGAGTCTGCCTCTTGGTCTGAGAAAGTTTTAGGAGGATGGGTACGACGAGGCTCCATGCATAGGTGTGAAAGTCTCATCCCTTTCTGCCGCCTTGGCACGTGACTAGGACACCGTGAAATCGGTCTCTTCTTCATGCAGTTCTGTGTATTTGATTTAATTCTGTCAGTTGTATACCATCTGCGCTTATCTCAACCTTGCTGAACAGGAGACTCTTGTTATTCTTATCTCTAGTTGAAGGCATCGCCTGCCTATTCCAGCCTGAAACGACCTGGTCCTCTTTGCAGGGTTACCTTGAGTGAGGTTTCTCTTGTCTTTACTCTTAGATGATTTGTAGCTGTGGCCTTTCCCTCTTGAACCCTTTAGTAACCTCTATTCAATTCTGCTCATGTGCCTAGTGGATTTTTCACTCATCTATAAAGTGCTTTTGAGGTAGATATATGTATAGTTGGCGCCTGCTGCAATCTACTTTCTACCAAGCATAGCAAGCTCCATAATTTATTTGCTTCTTGCGGTTTCTTGCGTATGTGCACATTTAAACTGACTTAATGTCTTTGAACTGGATCTGGCATAAGTTTCTTCATCTTGAAATCAACCGTTTCACCTTAGGCCCATGATGTCACTTATCCATGGCGTTTCGTCCTTTTGTCAACATTCTTAGGTCCTTATATGCTCTCAATGTGCATCTGTCCGATTTCTCATGACGTCATCAGTCGTCTTCTTTTAGCATCTTCTTGGTTTCTTCGGTTATTCCATTCTGACAACCGCTCCTTTGTCGTGTCTGTGGATATGGATTTCTCAATGGGCACCTTACTATCCAGGTTTGCTTAGGTGTTGGTACTTCAATAGGTGCTATTATTCCGACTGTGGCTCTCTGCTGGTTCATCTGTTCTTCATATGTCACATATTTTGGCACGAAAGTTCCTGGCACTTTGAAGGGGGTGCCTGGGGTGCGGACGATGTCTGGCACTTCCTCTTCACATCCAAAACCAGAACTAAGCAAGTGAAACTGGACGCATTTGCGAAAACAGCGTGCACAATAGGAGTTAAGACTCCGCCCGGATCAGAGCAACAAGGAGCAATGGAGCAGAACGGAGGAGACCAACAGGTCCTGGCGGTGATGGCGGCCTTAAAAACAGCATTAGAAACCAAGATGGATGCAATCAGTGTAGACGTGAACCTATTGAGGCAGGATGTCAGAGCATTAGCTGAAAGAACAATGACCTTATAGAAACAAGTGTCAGAGAATGCAGATGGCATTAAAGGCCAATAGCGAAGACATCACAACACTACAACAGCAAGTGAGAAACCTAGAGGTGCGAGTCGAGGACGCCGAAGGCCGAGCTAGGAGAAACAACGTCAGGATTGTTGGCCTCCCAGAGGGTGAAGAGGGGACAAACCCCACCAACTTCATTGAAAATATGCTGCTGCAGGAGATTGGCCCATGTGCCCTCATGCAGGATTCACAGTGGAGCGGGCACACAGGTCTCTGGCCCGATAACCGCCGCCAGGAGCCCGACCGAGGCCGATTATAGCCTGCATACTGAACTATAAGGACAGAGAAAATCTTAGAATATTTCAGAAAAGGCGGCACGATACAAATAGCGTTGGCGCACATCACAGCGTATCCTGACTACACCCTGCAGAGGCAAAACGAGAGGATGCACTTTGCCTCAGAAAGAGAAGGCTCTGTGAATCTGGACTCAGATACATGCTGCTATACCCGGTGCAACTTAAGGTCATGCAGAACAGCCGATCAGTGTTTTTAGATATGTCAGAAAAGGCGCACAAATGGATGAACTGCGAGAATCTGCCGGCAGGAACAGAAAGACAAGGGAAAAGCACAGCAGAAAAATAAAGAGTATCCAGAGAAACTAGCAGCACGAGATGGGGCTGTGCCAAAAGTGCGGCTGGAAATAACTGAACATTTCTTTTTCTAATCTCATGGTCGGTTTCTTGTCTGGACTATACTTGACTACAGATCATAGTGAATAGCAGGAGAGGACACACCATAGCCAAAGCAGGCGATATACAAGCCACGATAGAAGGGGAGCTGTCTAGAGCAGAGGCTTTGTTAGAAGAAATAGACCATGCAACATGCATGACTGCAGACAAGGCCTGTGAAACCACCCAGATGCAGCAGGAATGCTTGAAGCATTTGGATTGGTTAGGCACCCTGAATTACTCAAAATATGTTGAAAAACAACATGCAGAGGGAGACAAAGCGGGATGCCTGCTGGCCTGGCTGTGTAAAAATGAAGCGAAACGCAACATGATAAGGTCCATCGAGAGTGAGATGCAACAGTGAAAATGACACAGGAAGGTATAAACAAATGTTTTCTTGAATATTATAAAGTGCTGTACGGGGAGAGCTTTGGAACACAGTCCTCCGAGATGGATGAGGCTCTGGTCCAGATTAACCTCCCATTCCTAGACGCAGAAGCCACAGCAAAGCTTGAAGCCCCCATAACAGCAGAGGAATTAGAAGCCACAATTAGAGGGTTACCTACAGGCAAAATTCCAGGCACGGACGGATTGCCTAGTGAGTTTTACAAGGAATATAAGGCGTATATAGTGCAGCCATTGCTGGCCATGCTTGATGAAGCATGGGAAAAGGGGGCCTCCCGACGAGACTTAGAGTCCATTATTATACCACTGCTTAAAAGCAAACAAACCAGACTGTGAGTCATATAGACTGTCACTGCTAAATCAAGACGGCAAAATACTTACTGCCCTACTCGCCAATAGGCTTAAGACTGTAATACCTACACTAGTACACCGGGACAAAACTGGTTACGTGCCAGAGAGGAACATCTCATGGAACCTCCGAAGGTTGCATCACAAAATAGACCACACCAAATATAGCAATTAGCAATACACAGAAGCATCACTGGGCGTTTGATTCAGTTAGATGGCCATGGCTGCTACCGACTCTTAAGAATTTTGGTATGGGGCCTTCATATATCCGATGGGTACGACTATTATATAGCAGCCCGATAGCCAGAGTAAAAATGGGTAATCAAATCTCCGAGCAGTGGGAGCTGCAAAAGGGTACAAGACAGGGATGTCTATGGTCCCCTACGCTGTTCATATTAGCGCTAGAGCCCAAGCTGCATGCCTCCGGTAGGAATACAAAGTGGCATGCACACTGCAAATGGCACTTGATCTCCTTATATGCTGATGATATGCTGTTATATCTGCAGCAACCAGAAACTAACCATCAGTACATATTGGAAATACTAGCGCTACTTGGATATCTCAAGCATAATGTTGAGTAGAAAAACACCTAGCCTGTTCCCGCTGGCGGGATATAGGGGGGAACCCGCGAACACATTACCGGTACTCCCGCTATGGTGGGAAACGGAAACCTTTCGATACCTGGGGGTGGACATCTATTATGGACCCAAAATGAATATATACATAACACACTACGGGCGGCCAGTAAAGTGGAGAAATCCATGGAATTTTGGGCGAAGCTGCCCCTTTCACTGTTGGGGAGAACCGTAATAGGGGAATGGCTCTGGGCTCCAAAGCGATCTTTCCCCAGCGGAGTCATCAATCATTTTGCGATCAGACCGCTACTACACTTGTGGTAGAATAAGGGAGAAATGAAAGGACTTCCAACGTGGCCATCTCCGATGATATGCATTTGGGCTCCCCCTGTGAGGAATTACATTTTGGACCCCAAGCGATATCAGAGTTGGTATGAGGCAGGTCTTGAAAGAGTTGGACAAATTATAAAAGCGCAGGGCTGTATAACAATTCAGGACTTGGAATCCGGCTTGCAGATAAGGCCCCTAGAAGTGTTTAAGTTCCTGCAGTTAAAAGGAATAGTGATGGCTGCAAAATGGAAGGAGAAACTCCAGAGAGAACTCACCACCATGGAGAGAATCCTAAGCGAATCCACTCAAACCAAAGGCCTCATCTCGCGGCTATATGCAGCCCTGCTAGAAGCGAAAGGAAATAAAACTAACTGTCTAAGAAGGAGATGGCAAAGGGACATGGGCCCACTAAAGTCAGACCGCCTATGGTCTCAAATGTGCAAGGCAGCGTACAAAACTTTGATTTCAGCCCAATACAAATTACATGGTATAAAATTGCTACATAGGTGGCAATTTGACCCTAAACGACTCTCTAAAATGTTTGAACGAGCGAGCCCCTTATGCTGGAGAGGTTGCGGGGACCATGCTGACTACTGGCATATGTGGTGGTCCTGCCCGAAAACTCAAGCCTACTGGAAAGAGGTGCTGGCCTGGATTAGAAAGGTAGAGGGAATCCCTTGTGAATGCGACCCTAGATTAGTCCTGTTTGGTTTGGAACAACAATAGGATTGCTGGAGGCATGTCCCCCATATGACGCATTTCTTACTTCTGGCAGCAAGGGCTTGTATCACCATAAGTTGGAATTCAGATGCCCTCCCATCAGGAGCAACTTGGGCCCGAAAAGCGAGGGATCTCTGTGAGATGGAGAACATTACAGGTGCCCTCCACAATATCACCCAGAGTAGGGAAATGGAGTGGGCTCCCTTCTTCGACGTCTACAAGTGACCAGAAAGGAAACCGACGTAGTTACACGCAAAGGAACTGATTGCAACCACCCCAAAGTCTTACTATTTTGTCACTGGGGCGAGGGGGTGAGGAGGAGTTGGAACAAATCAGCGTTGCTTTATTTAAGAAATGTTTGTTATGTGTAATTGAAGAAAATGCTTAATAAAATCAAATATTCAAAAAAAAGATGGTGGTCCTTCCTCAGCTGCTCCATTACTTCACCAATGTCCCCTATAACATCCCCAAGAGTTCCTTTCATAGGCTAGATACAGTATGCCAAGGGGTTCTTGTGGCATAATACCAGAAACAGGATAGCACTCGAGTTACAGAAACCATACGACCAAGGAGGTATAAGGGCCCCTAACTTTGAGGTGTATTATGTAGCGAGTTAGTTGCAGTTCATCACAAGGTGGTTGTCTGATAAGCCGACACAAGATACTCCCCTACTGCAATCCGTGTGCACCCCGTTCTTCCTGAAGGAAGAAGTATGGATATAAGAGTCACGAAGGCTCAACCCCCACTCCTGCTAGCGGTTCGGCAAGGCCGTTTGGCACAGAGCATATGGCCTGTTATGGAATCAGGCTCCATATTCACCCCAAATCCCACTGGTAGCGCTGGAAGTCAATGATTTACAATTCCGGCTCAGTTTTTTTGGATTTATTGGGAGCCCCGGGGGGTGGCGGCGATTGGGGACCTGGTCAAAGAGGGGGAACTGGTGGCCTTTAACACACTCACCGAGGAGACAGGGTTACATGAAGGTCAATACATGGTGTATGCCTCAGTCTGCAAAATGATAAAACAGGGGGCAGACTAGAACAGTACGAAGCTATAGAAACACTGTACGACACCTCAGAAGGATGTCATGTAGTGTCAAGACTATATGAGTTAATAATCACCCAGTGCAATGACAGACTGGAGCAAACCCGAAACAAATGGGAGAGGGACCTGGGCGCACCAATTGTAGATAATGCATGGAGGAAAGCACTGGGACATCAAAAAAGGGTATCTAGAAATGCCAACTTACAACAAATACAATTATACGTGACCAACAGGGCAAACCTGACCCCACGGATGATAGTGAGAGGATGATAGCGAGATGTAATAAGGTCCCAGAACAATATTGCCCCAACTGCGGCTTGGGAGATGCCGACATGGTACATATGTTCTGGGCTTGTAGAGAGATCCAACACTATTGGGGGCTATAGCATGTATACTGTCAAAGGCAGGCATAACACTGGACATACAATCTCCCACAGCATGCTTGCTTGGAACCTTACTATGCCTTAAACAGGCGAGGCACTTGAATAAACTAAAATACCTAGCATATGTGCTAGCGAAACATAGGAGAGCGATGAGCTGGAAGGGGCACAAATGCCCGGAGACACCAGTAAGGTGGAAAGACCTTAAGAAATGGTTGCACGCCGAGACCGCAGTGTGGCAAGAGGCGACCCGATTGGGGAGGAACTAAAGTAACACCGACCTAGAAGCTTGGAGGCTACTACTGCAAGAACTGTTTGCCTCAGCACAGTCAGGCCATGAAGGGTCAAGGGAAGATCAGCCATCTGAGGCCGACTACGACAACCAGACACAAACCCCAAAAGGAGCGATGCAACGAACATAGTAGTGTGAACTGTGTGGGATAGGCTGTAGGGTAAGGGGGAGTTGCTGGGGTGGGAAGAAACAGATGTAAACACCTGTCAAAATGTACATGCACTCTAAGATAAGTCTGTAAGTTATGAAAAATGTTAATACATTTCTTTTTTTAAAGTAATAAATGCTTGCGGCACATGGATTCTGAAGATGATAGGACATGACGTGCCCGCGAATCGGACCAAGCCAGCAAGTGGAAAATGAAACATTATGCAGACACAAGAAAGAGAACAAGGCAGCAGGGTATTCACATAGGTTTTTATTTATTTTACATTTGGGTAACGCTCAGACCCCCAGGTATCACGGTGATTGTATAGAGAAATCGCATGGAGAGGATTAACAAGTCATAGAGTAAGAAGGCAGCTTAGATTAGTCATAAATAAAGTGTTAGTCATGCTTATTGAACAACAATGTTTTCAACCGTTTCTTGAATGCAGAGTAGGAGGATTCGGGGGACCGCTAGGGTAAGCTGGTTGGAGGAACGGAGTGAGCAACTGTGCTGTTTCCTTGTGATGCAGCGGTTAAGGTAGATGGGGGCTTCATTGTGGATGCAGCAGTGAGCTAATGATAGAGTTTTAAAGTCAATCCTTGCTTTTATTAGTAACCAATGGACTTCTCAGCGGGTGGCAGAGATATGGTCTGATTGGTGAATGCCCAGTGCCGCTCGCAGGGCTTTGTTTTGAAGCAGCTGTAATTTGGCGAGATTAGCCATGGAAGTGCTTTTGAGGAGGGCATTGCAGTAGTCTAGACTGATATGCAAATGGATATTTCCCATCTGTGAAGGTACAGTGAGCAAAAAGCAATGGCTGCGAACTCTCAATGTGGTTAATAACCACTGAACAGGTTATCATGCCTTGTTCTTTCGAGAGAGGGGCGCCTGCTACCTTTTTTGTATTTTTGAAAGGAACTTGGGGTTGGTCACCCTAGGTTACCTGGGGGCAACCAGACGTGGACTCCCTGCTCACTGTGCTTAGAGAGGCTCAGCTTCACCTCACTGATGATGCCCAACTAGGCTGAAACACGTGTATGGGGTTGCTGATGGTACTCTTGTTCAGAGAGGAATTGCCATAGCATTTCGGTGCTGGACTGCCCTTGTGGGCGGGACAAAGACTGATATGCAAATGGATATTTCCCATCTGTGAAGGTACAGTGAGCAAAAAGCAATGGCTGCAAACTCTCAATGTGGTTAATAACCACTGAACAGGTTATCATGCCTTGTTCTTTCGAGAGAGGGGCGCCTTCTACCTTTTGTGTATTTTTGAAAGGAACTTGGGGTTGGTCACCCTAGGTTACCTGGGGGCAACCAGACGTGGGCTCCCTGCTCACTGTGCTTAGAGAGGCTCAGCTTCACCTCACTGATGATGCCCAACAAGGCTGAAACACGTGTATGGGGTTGCTGATGGTACTCTTGTTCAGAGAGGAATTGCCATAGCATTTCGGTGCTGGACTGCCCTTGTGGGCGGGACAAAGACTGATATGCAAATGGATATTTCCCATCTGTGAAGGTACAGTGAGCAAAAAGCAATGGCTGCGAACTCTCAATGTGGTTAATAACCACTGAACAGGTTATCATGCCTTGTTCTTTCGAGAGAGGGGCGCCTGCTACCTTTTTTGTATTTTTGAAAGGAACTTGGGGTTGATCACCCTAGGTTACCTGGGGGCAACCAGACGTGGACTCCCTGCTCACTGTGCTTAGAGAGGCTCAGCTTCACCTCACTGATGATGCCCAACAAGGCTGAAACACGTGTATGGGGTTGCTGATGGTACTCTTGTTCAGAGAGGAATTGCCATAGCATTTCGGTGCTGGACTGCCCTTGTCGGCGGGACAAAGACTGATATGCAAATGGGTATTTCCCATCTGTGAAGGTACAGTGAGCAAAAAGCAATGGCTGCGAACTCTCAATGTGGTTAATAACCACTGAACAGGTTATCATGCCTTGTTCTTTCGAGAGAGGGGCGCCTGCTACCTTTTTTGTATCATTGCAGTAGGCTAGTTTGCTCAAGATGATAGCTCTAGATAGCGTGAGGCAATTGTTAGGGCTTAAGAATTTTCTGCTTAGTGAAATGAGTTTAGCAGTTTGAGATTTGGTGGATGCCATAGCATTGACGTGTCGTGGTTAGTTCTGCATCCAGGTAGACCCCTATGGTTTTGGCACATTTAAGGACAGGAATCGTGGAGCCCTCAATGCTCACGGCAACATAGGAAGGGTCAAGTGATTTTAAATGGACGGGTGAGCCTACAATGAATAGCTCCGTCTTCTCATCATTAAGGAAGAGGTTGTGGGTCGCCATCCAGGACTGGATGATGCAGTAGACTTAGTTGATGGTATTGGAGTCGTTGCCATAGCTTCCTGAGAGGGGAATGAGGATTTGCGTGTCATCCGCAAAATTGGTGTAGGTGATACATAGGGTGTCGAGAATATCAAAGAAGGGTTTGGTATAAGTGTTGTAAAGGGTAGGGGTGAGACAGGAGTCTTGCAGGACACCAAATGGGACAATGATAGGGTCAGCAGAGTGATTATCAATTAAGACTCTGGACATACGATCACTTAGGAAGGATTTTATCTAGCTGACTGATTGAGGTGAGAAGTGGAAGGACTTGCACAGGTTTTGACAAAGTATGTCGTAGTCCACGAGATCAAAATCGGCTGAGAGGTCCAGGAATGGTAAGATGCCAGCATTACCAGTTTCTCTGATGCTGTCAAGTTGAATTTTGAGATCGATAAGAACCGTTTCAGTTATGTGTTTTGGTTATGTTATGTTATGTTAGTAATATTTCTTGAGTGCACGGTCACCCAAGGGTATCTTGGCGCTATGGGAGGATGAGAAAGACAGCCCAGACAACGCTTAAGTGTCAGAATAATTAGGTTTTAACAGCCTTTCTAAAGGCTATGTAATTCGAAGTATTCTTTATGCCTAGCGGGAGCTCGTTCCACAAGAATGCAGCAGCAGTGGAGAAGGCTCGCCCGCCAACACGACCCCATTTATATCTTGGTACCACTACACAACCTGCAGAGGCTGAGCGGAGGTCACGGTTTTGGGCGGTACCTACTAAACTTGGCTTGTATGTGCTCGGCGCCCTGATCAACTTAATCCATTGGGTCACTGGTAACCAGTGAAGGGCTCGGAGCACCGGAGTAATATGTGCACCAAAAGGGGAACCAGTAGCGACCCACGGTGCAAGATTCTGCAAACGTTGTAATCATTGTATCTGGCCCTTGGGTTGGGCCAGGTATAGAGAGTTGCAGAAATCTAAGCATGATAGTACCAATTCAGCCACCAACGGAGGACAGAGTGGGACTGGAATCATATAAAGAACCTTCCTAAGAAATTTAATCTGGAAATGACCAGCTTGGCAGACTGTGGTAATCTGTTCATACTACGTGTAGCCGAGAAGATAATCCGTACATTTTTCACCGGAACAGGTAGGGGACCAAGGGAATCAGGCCAGAAAGAGGACACCCAAAGTCTAGGATCAGGGGGACAGCCCACCACCATCACCTCAGTTTTATCCCCATTCAATTTGAGCCAGTTGCAGTTCATCCAATCTCCCATGGCTGCCAGACACTCTCTCAAGCATGACGACACCTCAGCATGATCAAGGTCTAATCTAATCAAAATCTGGGTGTCGTCTGCATATGAGTAGCATATGACACCGAAGGAGCGGATCATACATACAAGGGCCCAAATATAGAAGTTAAATAAGATTGGGGCTAAAGAGGAACCTTGAGGGTGGGAAGCCAAATTGTCTGACGCCGAGGCGTGAGTGCTGTTCAGCAAATTGTTGGCATTGTATGTAGGCAATGCGGTCTAGAATTTTTTGCAGAAAGGGTACTGTAGTGATAGGTCTATAGTTGGTAGGTATAGTCGGGTCCAGTGAGGGTTTGTTTAGTAAGGGGGTGACCCAGGCTGCTTTGATGGTGGTAGGTACTTCGCAGGACTTAAAAGAGGCGCTGACAAATTCTGTTATGGGGGTGAGAGTGTGGGCACAGAGGTTAATGATATTAGCAGGGCAGATATCTCCTTTGCAGTTGGAGGGTTTGAGGGCCTGGATGACCTTCAAAACAGACTGTTCGGATACTGGGCGAAAGGGGAAATTTGGGAGTGGCTCCTGGGGGTTAGGGGTGGGGCTGGAGGGATTATGGTAAGGCATTGCTGTTGGGGACTGGTGCGTAGGCTTGATGGCTAGTGGAGTAGATTGATTTTTGCAGTGTGTGTGGTTTGTATGGTGGTGACCAAACTTTGTTAGGTTGGACTAAGGTGGTAGGAGCAAACAGGTTTTCTAGTTCGCGCAAGATGGTGAAGAATTCCTTAGTGTTGGAACTGGCCAAACTGATTCTGATATAGTAAGAGGCAGCTTTGGTTGTGAATATAGCATCTTTATAAGTCTTAGAGGTGGTGGAGAGGAGTGAGGCATTTCTGGTGGTTGGGTGTTTCTTGTGTAGATGCTCGATGGCTCTTTTCTGTCTACGGAGCTGGACTAATTCATCTGAGAATCAGATGTTAGGTTTGGCTGGTTTTAGGAATTTGTTTTTGAGGGGGCGTGTTGGTCTAGCATGTCTAGAAGGCTAGCATGGTAGTGGTTTGTGAGGGCAATGGGTCTCTTGCAGTTGGGAGGTCCTGTTTCAATGAGGGGACTAGAGTAGGTTTGAGGATATCGTGGATGAGCTTATGAGTGCTTCTTGCAAGGATTTGGGTGGATGACGGTCAGGGTGGCTCTCATGGTTAGAGTGGTGCAGTTTAAATTCAATCAGGTGGTGGGCGGACCATGGGACTGGGCTGATGAGAGAGATGTCAATGGTCAAGTTCGTTTTAAGTATCCAGTTGAGGGTACGCCACTTCATGTGAGTGGGGGCAGAGACATGTGAGAAGTTCATGTTGTGAAGGGCTTGGTGGCTTTATGATCGGTGTGATCATTGAAACCCAGTCTAAAGTCACCTTAGATTATGCATTTTCTGGCTAGTTTGAGGAAGTGTATTATGAGGAGGGGATCTCGGAATCAGGAGAGTTGGGAGCATTAGGTTGTCAGTAGAGCAAAATAATGGTGAATGATGTATGTGAATTGGTCTTAAGCCTACGTAGTAGTGTTTTGTAACCCTCCATTGGAGGTAAAGGAAGGGTGTTGATCTGGAGGTCAGATTTGTAGAAAACTGCTACTCCGCCACCAATGGCGCTGGCACGGTCAGTTCTATGGATCAAGTAGTTGGGTGGGATGGCTATGCTGAGCATAGGACCTGAGGCACTATGAAGCCAGGATTCTGTAATGGCTAATAGGTCAATTTGGTTGTCAGTGATGAGGTTGTGAGCTTCTATAGCGTGGACGCCCAAGGATCTGATTTTAATGAGGGGGCAGTTTAGTGGTTTGTTCAGGGAAATGGGCGTGGGATTGGTAGGACTCATAGCAGAGGGCAGGTGTTTGGGAGGTTTGGGGTTGAAAAGTCTGATTGGATAGCCTGTCCAATCTGAGGTTGACTGGGATAGGGTATAGAAGTTGTTGGAGGTCAGGCGGGCGTCAGGAAGTTGTTTAGTCTTTGAGCTCCTATGAAGGGGGATATAGCGTTCGTGTGATAGGGCTTAGAGGGCATGGGCAACACGTGGTGTTCGGTATATTGTGGGAGATGGGGGCCTTGTTGCGAGGTAAGATGCTGTTTGCATGCATAACAATAGTATATGGGGGAGAGGTATCATTTTGAAGCATGGAGTGTTACATGTTAGGTTATCAAACAGGGTGGTAAGCTTATCAGAGTAAGATTGTTGGGTAAGTCCGAAAGTAACACCATTAGTTATACTATACAACATGGATAATGCATCAGTGGTTGACATGGTAATGTCAAATTGTTGGGTGTCCACATCATTGGCAGAATTAGGCAGGGCATGCACCATAGTTGTATTGACAGAGGATGTGCACACATATCAGTAACTTGCTGATGAGCATTGGCATCATTGATAGGTGAGAAGTTACATCGGGTGTATTATGTGCACCAAAGGAAATCCATGGGTAGGGGGAATAACGCGGTGCGACCAGTGCATGGTTATGTGAGGCGGAATTGGGGTGTGGGGGAAAGATGCTGGGACACCAGTAGTAGGGGTAGGACATCTAGTGGTGGGAACGAGGGGAGGATAGGTTGGGTGGCCCGTGTACTGAGTGGGGTTACGTTTGTCTACCAGGGTAGGGACTTTGAAAGTATCTCTGGGCATATGTAGGGCTTCCGGTCGAGGCTTAGTGGGTGTGGGTTGGTCTAAGGAAGAGGGTTGTTGCTGCAGCAATGTGCTATATAAGAAAGCGGGTGGACTCCGCAGGTGAGTCGGTACGCCAGGCTGGTCTTGTGGGGGTGTAGCGAAGTATCAGGGAGCACGGGATGCAGCACAAGCATAACTTGTGTCTGGGACTGTAGTCTGGCCACCACATGGTATGGTGTGTCTTGAGTACAATAGGGCAGCACCCACATGAGGTGCTGAGTTCTTTTGCCTGGCTGCCAGGCCTACACAGGCTCTGACCGGAGTTGGCCTTACTTTTGGGCCTTCCTGCATTGGGCCTGCCAGCAGGACCTGCCAATACTGGATACAAAGTGGAAAACGGCTGTCTTCCAGCAAATCAGAAGGTGGCTTAGGCAGGACCTTCCACAAGGCATTGGAGGAAGGAGCCTCCATGAGGGGGGCGGCGGCCAGCTTTAAGGTGATTGCAGGCTCCATTGCTTTGCTTGCAAGTTCAGATAAGATGCCTTTGTTTTCCACAGGAATGCAGTCATTTTTTACAATTTTATTTTTCAAAGAAGCAGTTTTCAATGCTGCTGGCTGCAGTCAAATGTAGGTGATTTTTCTAATTGTTTGGTGTAGGTTCGCCGTCATCACTGGATGCAATAATAATGCATGAAGCTTCTGGGAGATAGAGGGGTGGATTCTACTGGTTCCTGCTTGGTGTAATCCGAGAAGTGGACGGTGGTGTTGCTCCGACAGGAGTTGGCCTTACTTCTTAGGTGTTGCAGTGCTGATGCCGCAGAGACCAACTCTGAAGGACATGCCTGCTTTTCATCCCAAGCCACTGCGAGTACTGGACATAAACGGGTTTATGGTCTCAGCGGAGAACGACAGTCACTCTATCACCGGAAACTCAACGTTGTTTCAGAAGGTTGGCCAACCTTTCATGGAAGGGATATTATCGAAAGAAGATTTCAGCGACAGCAATCCCTCTGGCAGTTGTTCTGACTAAATGGATGCGAATGTGGACAGCAGTGACTGTGAGGTAAGCGTGCAGCCACCTGGTCGAAGTACGTCTAAAACGGTTGTGTCGACCCAGGAAATGTATTGAATAAATGGAATGAACAAATGTATGTTGTGATTTATGTGGTGGGGAGGGGTGTAGCGTTCTAGTAGTTCGGCCACCCAGAGACCATTTTGATGTTCATATGTTTGGCAGGAAACACCCGTGACGTGTTTCCTACAAGCTCAGTTACAGAAAGGAAAGGAATACAGAGGTTGTGTTACCCTAACGCTGTGCCGTGGCGGTCTTTCCTGCAGTGTCCCTGGCGACCTTAGGTCCACGAGCTCAGTTGGTCGCCTGGAACGTTAAACGGTCCTCTTGTTTAAAAAAATATGGAGGGATTTGCATGATATTATTTCACTTCGTTATTAACAAGCGAATGTGGTCAGAAACTCCACCATACTTGTATGCCTCCAGGTGGCGCTCATGTCACAGAATGAAGTGTCAGAAGAAGCTCGCTTTGAGATTGCAAAATATTATCCGAGGGAGGCCTATTGACATCCTCTCAGCCAATCAAACTGCAAACATACTTCCGCGGGAGGGTGCATAGATGTGACTTCAAGCTCTCTGATGCGTTTACAGTTAGAGAGGACATGGGTCATGCTGAGAAGTTACAGAATGGGCTAGTAGTACGGAATAATGAACGAGTGGCGTTGATTCCTCTGCCTGGAGAAAGGTTGAAGATGATGACTCCCTCAAGGTCGGTGACGTCCTTGAGACATGAGCCATGCACTTCTCATTAGAGTCGCTGTTTTACATGACAAACGGGTGTGTCGCTTGACGCTTCGTGCAATTATGACTGCATGATGCGAGGCGCAATGAAGTAAGAAACTTGCACGTGTTACACATGGCAGACATGCTTCCTGAAATTATAAATGTTGTTAGAAATCCAGACATGGGACACTAAGAAAAATTGCATTGCATGGCAAAAACTAAAACTCAGCACATGTGGATGCTTTTCTAAACCCCTGACAGTGGAATTCTATGTTTCTTCAACAACACTGGCATGCAATCTTATTTAAGCATATCGCTAGGGTATATCTTTTGGTACGGTCGGAAACGCGAACACTCTGGTCCAACATGACTGGTGGCAATACACGAGAACAGCTACCCCTTAAGGGGCATCGCCATAACACTAATAACAACTGCAACATTAGTCAAACTAAACAGGGCAATGTGGACTTTGTTTGTTTGCTTATTTTATTAATATAGTGCGCCTGATCCAGAGGTATCTGGGCGCTTTAGAGTACAGTTATATGAACATGGCAAACAGTTTGTCAGCCGAAAAAAAGTACATACTTTCAAATGTGTAGACAGATTGGTAAGGGTAAATACATAAATTCAAATGGGTAATACAGGTTGGTAAGGGTAAAGTACATACATTCAAATGGGTAATACAGGTTGGCAAAGGATTAAGTACATACATCTGTGAAAAAAGCCAAATGAAGATAGATATTTGTCTACACACAGGTAGCACACAGTAGTTATTCAGTTATTGCTGAGTATCCAGGAGGTAACACTTCTCCTGAAGTTGTCGAATACTTGTACGGCCCTGATGTCAGATGGGAGGGAGTTCCACAGTTGGGAGGCCAGGACCGGAAAACTAGATCCGCCTGATCTTTTTAGATTGTACCTAGAGACCGTCAGGCAAGACGTATCTGTAGATCTGGTAATCCGTGTCGGGGATCTCCAGGTGAATTTTTCGGTGAGGTAGGGGGTGACTGTGTGGATCAGCACTTTGAAGGTGAGACATAAGGTTTTAAGTTTGATCTTTTCATTTATGGAGAGCCATTTGAGTTGTTTCCTAGTTGCTGAAATATGTTAATTTCTGGGTATATTTAAGGCAGCTCTGAGAGCATTGTTCTGAAGAGTCTGAATTTGTTGATTACTGTTTTGTTGACACCTAAGTAGAGCCTGTTACAATAGTCCAATTTGGAGCCTATAAGAGCTCTGGCTTGTGTGAGACAGCTTTCAGAGGACAGCATATGTCTGCAGGCTCTTATCAGTTTGCCTGTGTAGGCAGTGGCTGAGGCAGTCATATTCCCATCCCCCTGAAGCACTCCCTTGTGCACCCTCTTTTTAAGAAACCCTCTGCTGATCCCTCCTGCCCGGCTAACTATCACCCAATCTCCATCGCTCCCTTCCTGGGCAAGCTCCTGGAGAAACTGGCCATCTCCCAGCTTAATCTCCACACTGAATCTGTTGGTTGTCTTTATGATCATCAGTCTGGCTTCAGAGCTGCCAGAAGCACGGAAACTGCTCTCCTGAACATCCTTGAAGACTTGCTCTCCAACCTTGACACTAACACCCCTTGTGTCTTCATCCTGCTTGATCTCCCTTCTGCCTTTAACACTGTCAACCATGCCATCCTACTCAACCGTCTCTGTGAGAACCTGGGTATCACTGGTCAGGCTCTAGCATGGCTGACTTCTTTCCTCTCTGACCGACCCTCTCAGGTCCAACTTGGGCCCTTCCTCTCTGCTATCTTTTTCTCTACCTGTGGTGTCCCCCAGTGGTCTAACCTCTCTGCCTGGCTGTTCAACCAATATCTGGCACTCCTTGCCCATCGCATCGCCGCTCTCTGCGCCAACTTTCAGTGCTATGCGGATGACACCAAGCTCATTTTCAGGCTACCCTTGGCCTCTTCCTCTCCTTGCCTTATCTCTGACTGTCTGTCTGCTATCCAGGAGTGGTGTGCCGCCAATGACCTCTGCCTTAATGCCAGTAAGACTGAGATTCTCCTCATCGGCACACCTGCTCCCTTCTTTCCTGCAACTCTCTGGCTGGCTTCTCTTGGCCCTCTTCCTGCTCCCACCTGCAAGACAAAAAACCTTGGGGTCATCTTCGATTCCACACTCTCCTTCTCCCCTCACATCTCTGACGCCTCTAAGAAGTCACATTACCAGCTGCACCTTCTCAGAGGTATTCTTCCTTTCCTCTCCTTCCCCCAGAAGCGCACTGTCTCCAGAGCTCTTGTTCTCTCTAGGCTGGACTATTGCAACAGCCTCTTTCTAAATCTGCCTGCTTCTACTCTCCGCCCTCTGCAACTTATCCAGAACAGGACTGCAAGACTTGTCCTTGGCCTCAAGCCCAGGGATCAGATCTCTCCAGGACGGAAATCTCTGCACTGGCTCCCAGTGGCTGCAAGGATTAAGTTCAAAACCCTCTGCATCGCCCACAAGGCCTTTTGGGGCCTGGGGCCACAATACCTACAACTCTCTCTCCCTAAATATCTTCCTTCTCGAGCTCTCCGCTCATCTGCCTCCAACTCCCTCAGGGTCAGTCGCTTCTCCAAGCAACGAGTTGGTGGTAGATCACTTTCTTCAGCTGGTGCCTCCCTCTGGAACAGCCTCCCTGCCTCCCTTAAACTTGAGGAGAACCATCTCCGGTTTCGGAAGCACCTCAAAACCTTTCTCTTTGCTTCTGCTTTTTCTCCTCCTCTCCTGTGCTGACCTCCTAGCTGTAACCAGAACTGCACTGGCCACCTGGGCACCCTCTGATCTCAGGCCCAGGTCCCCCCCACCAGCATCACACACCTTCACTGCCCACCTGGCAACCCCTGCACTTGGGGACTGTTTCTGTATCCCTACAGTCCCCCCTACCAGCCCTTGACACCTGATGTCTGCACTTACCCATGCACTTGTCACAAGTTGGCCGTTACTTATTATCTTCCCATGTACTGCACTGTCCCTGCCTCCCTCCCACGCACTTGCGTGATCCGAATGACACCTGGCCTAGTAGGATCGTTGTCTGTCCTCCCTTTGTTCCCCTCCCTTGCCTCGTCACTCCTTGAAACACTTGTGTATAGGCCCGTTATAAATGCTATATCATATCATATCATCATATTTACTTGTTTGCTGAGGTTGGACGTGGCATCAAAGTAGAAGCGCAGCGTTTTTACTGCTTTGGCGATTGCAATGTTGTTTCCATCTATGTTAAATGTCTTATAGTTGGGGCTTAGTTTGTTTAGATTGGTTGTGGAGCCTACTAGCAGTAGTTCCGTTTTATCATCATTCAGGCATAGGCCATGGGCGGCCATCCATGCCTGAATGATGGTATAGATTTCGTTCACGCGATGAACATCTGTGTCGTAAGTGCCTGTAAGGGGTAGGAGAATCTGGGTGTCATCTGCATAGTTAGTGTAGGTGATACCCAGACGATCCAGTTTATCAAACAACAGCTTTGTAAAGATGTTATACAAAGTGGACGAAACGCAGGACCCTTGGGGCACACCAAAGGTGATTGGTATGGGATCAGCTACTGCAGTAGGCGAGAAGACTCGCATAGTCCTTTTGTTTCGGAACGATTGTATCCATGTGATGGCTGATTTGGAGAAATAGGTTGTTGTCTCCAGGTGATCACATAGTACCTTTGGTCAACCAAGTCAAACGCCACTGACAGGTCCAGGAGGAGCAGGACAGCGAGTCTGCCTTTGTCTTTCAGGTCGTCAATCCGCCTTTTTATGTCAACAAGGGCGGTTTCAGTTCCATGCTGTGGTCTAAAGCCGGATTGCCGAGATCCCAAGAGTTTGTTGGCTTCGAGGTAGTCCTGGATTTGCAGATATGCAACCCTATCAAAAATCTTTAGCAGAAATGGGACCATGGTAATTGGTCTGTAGTTTGTGGGAATGGTGGGGTCTAACGTTTGTTTTTTGAGTAGTGGGAGTACCCAGGATTCCTTCAGATTACTAGGAACTACACCACTAGAGAAAGAGGAGTTGATGAGTTTGGTGCTGAATGGGGCCAGGTTTCTGGCTGCATCCTTGGTAATCTGAGCTGGGAAACTGTCACCCTGGCAATTAGATGGTTTCAGAGAGGCAATGATTTTTTGTACATCAGGTACTGATACATTTGAGAATTTGAAGCCATGGGGCTGTGGGGTAGGAGATGGGTGGTTCTGTACTTCAGTGGGGAATTTAGTAGTAGCTTGGTCGGTAAGTAGTCTGCTTTTGTCCGCTATTTTGGTCTGTAGACTAGCAATTATATTGGTGAGTGCATTTTGGATGTTTGTGCACCAAAGTTTGTCTTTTAGGCATGTGTCTGTGGGTGGGTTAGGCATCTCCATTTCTCGCAAGATAGTGAAGAGTTCTTTGGTTGTAGAGCCTGCTTGATTTATTCTATTGTTGTAGGTATCGCATTTGGTGCAGATGATCTCATTTTTGTATTTAGTGGAGATAGAAACTAAATTGGTTTTGTTCTCTGGTGAGGGTGTGTGTTTCCAGAGAGTTTCGAGTTTTCTTTTTTCAGAGCGTAGCACTTTCAGCTCAGGGGTAAACCATGAGTTCACATGGGCTCTTGGTTTCCCTTTGCGCATTTTAAGAGGTGCTACTGCATAAATGGCTTTAAGCATGGAGGAGTCATAAGCGTCTACCAGGACGTTAGGGTCACTTGTGTTAGGTAGTGCTCTGAGGGTCGGGATTACAAGGGGCATAAATGCCTCAGCCGTAATATTCTGTTTGTTTCTGGTGGGGTACGAGGGTGCTATAGGACATGTTTTGTTATGAGTTAAGTCCATATTGAGCTCACATGCGATAAGGTAGTGGTCTGTCCAGGCTAGTGCAGGCAGTTGTATCAGGCTATTGCAAAGCTAATGCTAGGGCAGGATAGGCAAGTCTGACATACATTCACTTGTGCTAGATCAAAAGTAGGCTAGTCCTGCATAGATTCACCTAGGCTAGTGCAGAGAAAATAGGCTAGTCCAGCATAGATTCACCTAGGCTAGTGCAGAGAAAATAGGCTAGTCCATCACAGATTCGCTTAGTCTAGAGCAGTCAAAAATGGCCTATGCCGACAAATGTTCACAAGGCACTTGCAGGCATGAATCGGCTATTCTTACTTTAATAGGGTATTTGGTTTACAGATAGTACAGTAGGCCTACTCGAGATATTCAGGGGGGCTTTTTCATAAGACTTAATCCAACTTGAAATCACCACCTTCCATTTCCCAAATAAAATCTGCCTGAAGAAATAAATGAACACCAACAGCTGCAGTCTGCGGTGAGAGAGAGTGTGTTCATCTTTGCTTTCGTTTTTGCTCAAAAAAGCCTTCACATCACCAACAGGGAACGCCCATTGTGCAAGACACGCCCAGTACTCTCCCCAAGTCTTAATGAGATGCATGAGGCAAAGTCTCTCCAGTCACTGTACATGTACGGCCGCCAAAGAGCACTCCACTAATTCAGGAGCGGCCGTGGGCAGATTGCGGATCTGGGACACACAGGCGGTTCCCCGCACATAGGCCATAGAAGCGCTGCTGTGGCCAAGATGCCGCCGCTTCTTCCTTGCCTATTTTTGGGTGTGCATTTTTATCACTGCACGCTGAGAGCAGATGAAGAAAGAATGAGTCCCAGGTCCGGAGAATTGCCTCTACCCATGATTCCCCACTGCAGCGGGGCACAGCGGGAAAATGTGGTCATCTTTATTTTCTTTGGAGGACCTGGGCCACCGTGTTGCGTCCTCTTTCTATGCACCTGTTTGTTTATCCTTTGTTTCATGTCCGTTCTCTGTGTTAGTGAACGTGGTGACGTTGGGACAGGGAATGAGGAGGCGGGGTTACCGCCTCCGCAGTAGTTTGGCGCCATGATTAAAGAAAGCAGTTTCTCCTGACTCCGGCTCCCGCGTCTCATTTACCTGATACTGCTTGCGCTCTCATAATTATATTACGCGCAGGGCTGATCACCGCCTCGCTCGTTTGATTGAGTTACGAGTTCGTAAGAACTCAACATTGGCGACGAGGATGACCCACCCGCTGGCAGCCCCAGCGTCGCGTGCGGGCCGTGATAATACGCTGCAGCAGCTGACACGGCCGCACTTCATCTGGATCAACGGAACCGCGTCCAACATCAAAGGCGGGGGAAAGAAACCTCCCGTTTCCCTACACGCTGCAGGAGAAAGCCCCGCAGTGCGACAGCTAAGGGCCACCTACCGTGCATTGATGCTCCAAGCAGGCCAGGTCACCGCTAGCCCCTAACTTCAGCCGGCGAGGCCGCATTGGTGAAGGAAGTGGAGGTGGACCCTCAGCACATGACACTCCAGTGAGTAGAGACCCACAACAGTGCAGCGCTTCCGCACGCACCCACGAACAGCGCAGCCCAGCCGCTTCACCAAACATGTCGGCAGACAATACGGATAGCGGCCTACAGAGCCCCCAAGCCAGCTCCACACCGAGAGCAGCCAACAATGCAGAAGATAACTCCTCTGAATCTTTGCAGCTACAAGCAGTCCCGCACTTTGACATGACTGACACCAACAGCCTGGCACCCCGGTGGGCTCGCTGGTTACAAGAACTCCACATCTATGTCGATGCCTCTGGCGTGAGAGAAGAACGCCGCTTGAGAGCCATCCTGCTTCACTCCCTGGGTCCCATGGTGCAGGACATCGTATTCGAAATGCCCGAGGCCAACACCAACTCATTTCAAGGCATAATTGACTCATTAAATGCGTACTTCGCACCCCTACGGAATGTCGACTACGAGAGACACGTCTTCCACACAACTACACAAGACAAAGACGAAAGCATGGATAATTTTATCATGAGGCTAAGGAAAAGAGCCAAATATTGCGATTTTGACAAATACTCCACTGAAGAAGCACTAAAATCGCAGGCCATTGCTGGGTGCGGTTCCCCGGATTTTCGCAGAAAATTGTTACAAAAGAGCAGGACATTGGAAGAGATCCTTCAAATTGCAAGAGCAGACGCTGCACTAACCCTACAAACCGAGTCTTTGGGCAACATCTCCATTACGCAAAATGCCAAGCCAGCGTCCCTCTGCCCCATCCGCACGCCAGTTGGCCCGTCTGAACAGAAGAAATGCTATCGTTGCGGGTTCCGTTTTCCCCATGTAGGCCCATGCCCTGCTATTGGACATCAGTGTGACAAATGCGGAGGGGAAAACCACTTCCAGTCCGTATGCCGAAACATCAAATTCCTACAAGGCTCAGGAAGCACAAGAGAAGCCGGAAGACAAGAAGGTGGACGCTCCAGGCGGGAAAGCCCGCGCAAATACTCACATCGAGTCTCCACGCATGAGAGGAGGCGCTCTCACAGCTCAGCCAAGGAATACGCGCCATCCTCGAGGAGGCGAGAAGAGAGGAGAGAGAGAGAAACGTCTGGCCACCGAGAAAGCAGGCGCCACTCCCCACACCGCAAAACAAGACAAAGGATCAGATACGTGGATGATTCGCCTCACGACAGACAGACAACCAGGTCATCCTCCTCCAGTGGAGACAGAAAACGGGCATACGTACATGCTATTGGGAACGCTACAGCGGCGGAATACAGTCCGACCCTGCTACTCCAACTAAACGGCCAAAATTTAGAATTTCTGATTGACACAGGTGCCACTGTGAATGTCATCAATGACATAATATACAAGTCGCTAGAAGTCAAGAAAGACTTGAAGAAAGCTGACACGCTGATATACCCTTATGGGTCCAACAGACCACTAGACTGCATAGGAATGTTCAACGCTCGCTGTCAATACAAGGAGAAGAGCCAGAAAATAAATATATACGTAATCAAAGGGGAAGTTCCAGGGGGGAGCATCCTAAGCTTCCGCACGGCAATACAAATGGGTCTCATTAGCATCATGTATCAGATCATGTCTGCATATACCTCCAGCGCCAAAGACATGATACAGAAGATATTTCCCTCACTCTTCAAAGGATTGGGGTGCCTAAAGGACAAGCAAATCAAACTGCATATCAACCAACAAATAAAACCCATCGCACAACATTACCGGGGCATTCCCCTCAACATACAACGGCAAGTAGAAGATGAGATTCACTCACTACTCCAACAAGACATAATCGAACCAGCGTCAGGCCCGACTCCATGGGTTTCACCAATAGTCCCAGTACCCAAGAAAGATGGCACCTCCAAAATACGCATCTGCGTAGACATGCGTGCCCCGAATGTAGCTATTGAAAGAGAGCGACATCTAGCTCCACGCATGACGGACATGATACATCTTCTGCATGGTGCCACCATCTTCTCGAAACTTGACCTGAATAAAGGCTATCATCAGCTCGAACTTCACCCGTCATCGCGCTATATAACCACATTCTCGACCCACCTAGGACTCTTCAGATATAAGAGACTAAGTTTCAGAGTATCGTCTGCGGCCGAGATTTTTCAAAATGAGATACATCAGATAATCAAACATATTCCACACTGCCTAAATTACAGTGATGACATTCTCATCTTCGGCACATCCCAAGAAAGCCATGATGACACACTAAGAAGGGTCTGCATGGCGTTAGAAAATGCAAACCTCACGCTCAATTCGGAAAAATGTGAGATCAACAAGTCCACACTCAAGTTCTTTGGACATATATTTTCCAACAAGGGCATGCGTCCAGATCCAGAGAAGGTACAGGCCCTGGTGGATGCACCCACTCCCACATCATCATCGGGCATACGATAATTTCTGGGCATGGCGAGCTACTGCACGAGATATATTCAAGACTTCGCGTCAGTGAGCACACCACTAAGAGTCCTCACCGGCAAAAACCAAGAATTTGAATGGACAACAGAGTGCGAAACAGCATTCCAGGAAATTAAAAGACGCATATCTTCAGCTTCATCCATGGCATACTATGACCCCGACTACCACACGGAACTCACAGTGGACGCCAGTCCCGTAGGCCTGGGTGCCATTTTAGCTCAATCCAGACCAGGAGCACCACCCAACTCACCCAAGCGTATTGTAGCATATGCCAGCCGGAGCCTATCAAAGGCAGAATGCGCGTACTCACAACCTGAAAAGGAAAGTCTCGCAGTGGTATGGGCGTGTGAGCACTACCACCTTTTCCTATATGGCCGCCCTTTCACAGTCGTAACTGATCACCAAGCCCTGACCACAATATACGGCAAACCTACTGCCAAAATGCCACCCCGAATTGCCAGATGGGGCCTGCGGCTACAAGAATACTCCTTCAAGATCATACACCGCCCCGGGAAAGAAAACAACCCTGCTGACTTTCTTTCCAGATATCCACTACCAGCTCAAATAGAAAGACAGTCCATAAAAGCAAACCAATACGTTAATTTCTTAGTCAACAATGCACTTCCAAAGCATGTCTCCCTCGCTCAACTTGTGGACGCCACAGCTGCGGACATGCTGATACCCATAGTAAAGGAATACCTGCGAACAGGCCGGTGGCATGCCAAAGAACTAACAGAAGCAGAAAAAGCTCATTTTCATACTTTCAAGCTAATACGTCACTCCTTATCTGTATCCCCAGAAGGACTGCTCCTCAAAGAGAACAGACTTGTAATCCCCTCCAGCTTGCAAAAACAAATACTGGACATAGCCCACGCGGGACACCGTGGAATAGTGTCCACCAAGAGGCAGCTGAGAACAAAGGTCTGGTTCCCTAGACTAGATGAACAAGTGGAACAGATGTTAGGCAAATGCCTCACCTGCCAAGCGGTGGGGCCCCGAACATTCCCAGCACCCCTTCAACCATCGGAGATACCTCCGCAAGTGTGGGACCGAGTGGCAGTGGACATGTTTGGACCCCTTGCAAATGGGAAATACGTCCTGGTAATTGTAGATGAGATGTCCAGGTTCCCGGAGGTACATCTCATTCACTCAACAAGTGCCCAAGCTGTGATACCCGCTTTGGACAAGACCTTCTCTGATTATGGCATACCGTCAATAGTAAAGTCAGACAATGGCCCACCATTCAGTGGTCATGACTTCGCAATGTTCGCAGAACACCTCGGCTTCCAGCATAGAACAATCACACCACTGTGGCCACAAGCCAACGGAATGGCTGAGAAGTTCATGAGCTCCCTCAAGAGAACGCTCCAAGTATGTGCCATCACAAATCGTTCGTTCATGCAGGCCATCTGCATCCTCCTGCGTGAATACCGGAACACTCCACACAGCACCACAGGGGTGTGCCCGTCTACACTAATGTTCGGGCGCGTCGTACGAACGCAACTGCCCCACAATCCCCTTGCCCAATCATCGGCAACAGCCGAAGACACAAGCGGAGCAAAGAAATGACAAAAGCATACACTGACCAAAAGAGACAGGCCAAGCCGTGTCACATTCAAGTGGGCGATGTGGTGTTAGTAAGGCAAGAACACCCCGGCGTTCAGACCGGAACCCTTAGAGGTGACACACATCAACGGCTCCATGATAACAGCATCCAGTCCCAAAGGGACCATCACAAGAAACTCGTCGTTCTTTAAGAACTTTGAGGGACACTCCGAACAGATCACCGATCATTCGAGGACTGACTATGAATCTTCAGATGTGGAGTCAGAGTACCAGGTGGAAGCACGAGATGCGGACGACAGCGACAGTGACACCCCCGTGCATGGGGAGGAGACAACTCGGAGAAGCCTTTCCAAAAGGACCACTCGCCGACCCACTCGATGGATAGAAGAAATGTAGCAAGGCGCACTCCTCTCTTAAGTGGGGGGGAGATGTTGCGTCCTCTTTCTATGCACCTGTTTGTTTATCCTTTGTTTCATGTCCGTTCTCTGTGTTAGTGAACGTGGTGACGTTGGGACAGGGAATGAGGAGGCGGGGTTACCGCCTCCGCAGTAGTTTGGCGCCATGATTAAAGAAAGCAGTTTCTCCTGACTCCGGCTCCCGCGTCTCATTTACCTGATACTGCTTGCGCTCTCATAATTATATTACGCGCAGGGCTGATCACCGCCGCACTCGTTTGATTGAGTTACGAGTTCGTAAGAACTCAACACACCGAGGCAGCAGTTTACGTTTTTACACCCCACTCCACATCACTCTCACATCACTCTCTTTCCCTGCATACCGGGGTGCCGCAGGGCAGGTTGGATATTTACGACTCTCCCTTGGCAGCGGTGCTGCCACTGGGCACTGAGTGCAGCCATTGTTTGGCAGCATTTCTTGGCTCTGTATTTTCCTCTTTTCTTGTCTCAGGGTTCAGAGGTTTCCTTCACCCCTGAGGAGGTGAGGATCCACACCCTCAATAGTGAGTCTCAAACAGGCCTCACATCTAAGACAGGGCAGCCGGTGGCAGCAGCGCTGGAGGGGTTAATATCCCCTCAGCCTGCCCCCTCCTATAGTCACCCATTTCCTTTTCTTACTGGCCTAGTGCACTGTCTGTGTGAGCAAAGGGTTGACAATCCGTTTGGGCCACTCTCTGCACACTTGTCCGTTGCCCCTAGTGTCGCTTCTGCCTCAGGACAGACCAATATACTCCATTTTAGGTGAATACCAGTAATAGCTGCAGAATTAAATGATGTTCATGGGTTTTTCACATTTTTTGTGAGAACATAAGCAATTTTAATATACCAAAGACGTGAACTTCAAAATATTAAAACCAGCAAGCACACTTATTAAAAGAATGAAAAAAGACATATGTCTTCCAGATTTTTCACTATAATAAAATCTTTCTTTTATGTATCACCAATGTGTTTGTGCCAATATTTCTATTTGACTGTGTAACCCGAGGGAATGGTTTTGGATGGATCAAAACCAGGGGGTACATCTTGGTTTCACTCATCAACACTTGTGACAGGGCCCCTCTAAATTTGGGACAGAAGCGCTGTGTCCCAAGTTTAGAGGGACGGGTTGAGAGGTTATCAAAACACTGGGAAGGGTATCTGACAGTCTTGTCAGGTGTGTGTTTTTAAAACAGAAGCAATGTGCCTCCCTGTCAGTCTGCAACATTCGATTCTGTAAAATACATTAATTGTTCATTGCAAAACCAGACAATGGATCGTTGGCCCCTTCCCACTGACATCCACATCTCTCTACACGATTTTATCGATCTTGCTAAATTCAAGTACACTAACAGCTAAAACCTCTAATTTCAGCTCTCACGTGTTACAGTTGAGACCCTTGAGTTAAAAGATTATTTTTTGAAGTTTTACCAATGATCCTCCCCCTGGTCAATGGACCTCATTACAATCCTGGCGGTAGCCGTGCCTGTCACACAGGCATGGCTGCTGCCGGAGTTGCCTTTTTTCCGGCCCCTGGCAATGGGGACGTACAGGGCCATTCCAACCATGGCGGACCCTGTATGTCCCCATTGCCAGGGGCCGGAATCCATTACTCCCCATTCCCATTGAGCCCTATAGGGCTCAATGGGAATGGGGAGGTCGGATGCTCCGGCACCGTTTTTTGCCGGTGCATCCGATATGCTGTGCTCGCGGGTGCCTTTCTGCCCGCCAGGTCCGACCTGGCGGGCAGGAAGGCAGCCGTGAGCACAACTTGTAGTTTTCCGGTCCAGGAACTACGGTTCCCGCAAGCTTACCGGTACCTTAGTGCCCAGACCGACAAACTTGTAATGAGGCCCAACGTCTAACCTATATTATTACTCAATACATCTTAGCCTTTCAGCCGAATGTATTATTTATGTAGAAGCTGTGCAGTTTGACTGATAGTCAGGGCTCAAGTCGAGGGTACTTTTTTTTTCACAAGGGCCCTCAATATGCTACTTTCTGGTGACACCTCATTCAATTGGTATGTTAATGAGTCCCCCACTTTTTTTTTTAGGACTTGACCCTGCTGCTATTCAAACACATCCATTTGCGTGTTTTAGGTTTCAATATTGGAGACATATATGAAAGAGTCAGGTGGTGCCAATGGAAAGCTAATGAGGCCACATTATGTCTGCCCCTATGTCCTTCTGAGCTTGCACTACCTAAAATTTCATAGTTCTGATGATCGCTAGTTAGAACATTTATTTTTGTCTTAACAGCTTCAATGCTTTGACATTTGGAAATATTAACCAATCAAAAAGTTGCAGTTTAACACAACTTCATGTTAGTACATATTGCAACCAAACGGCCGATTCACAAGGGGGGTGCCCGGGGGGGAACTCGCAGCGTTTCCCCCGGGGTGGTTTTGGGCGCTGCACAGGGTAGCGAGCTGGCCAGCGCGTAGCGCGCCACCGGCAGGGGTATTTAAGGGGCAGGGAAGGTTCGAGAGCAGGCGACAGTTGAGGGCGAGTCTTTGTTCAGGTCGCCTGCTTTCGAGCCTTCCCTGCGTGGGGCCTGGGTGATTGTAGGGAGGCAGTTAGGGCAGAGCAGGAGGTGGGGGGAGTGAGTTCGCTAGTATTAAAAAAAAAAAACCAAACAGCAGTGCAGGGAGCAAAAGGTACTGATAGGGGAGTTGCCGTAAATAAGGCAGTCTCAGGGCGTACCTGCGTTCTTTTCTTCGTTAAGCAGTTGGGAGGGGCTCGTGGGGGGGGCAGCTCTGCGGTTGCAGGGCTTAGCTGCAGCAGTGTTGGCTCTTGCGGGTTAGGCATTGCGCGCGCTCCGGCTGGCCGCAAGCACAGAAGCCTGTTGCAGGCGCAGCTGTGGGAAATGCCGGAGGCGGTGCGTGTGATCAGAGGAGCGGCGGGCCTCGCCAGCTTGTTGCCGGGTGCAGGCCTGTGCCTCTCGGTGGCCCCTTCCTTTGGGGTTGAGCGGGCGTGATGCAGGCTGACCGCCGCCGGGGAGCAGGAGGGGTTGGGGGCAGAGGCAGGGGGGGTTTTGTGCAGCAGCTGCTGCGTTTCCAGGTGCTGCGACACCGCAGGGCCTGTTGGGGGGGTGGATTGCGCCATGTGTGTGGGGAGTTTGGGCAGGTGGGGGATATATAATAAAAAAAATATAGCAACATGCAGGTTATTTATTTATATTTATACTAGGATATTGCTTCCAGGGTGAGTTATTTTGTTCTGGTTTGGGGATACCGGATTGGCAGGGATATCTCCTATTCCCCCCCCCCTTTTTATCTGCAGGGTCATTGTGTCCAGCAGTGGGGCCCCCAGTGGCTTAGGATACTGTGGTGGCACTGCTTGGGGGTTGGGGCGCCAGGCGGTACTTGGCGGGCATTACTGCATTTAGCTGGTGGGGTCAGGCAGTGGTGTGTCCGGTGCAAGTGTCTGGCAGTGCTTGTGAGTAACTGGTGCAGGGGTGCGGCAGGCCAATTTTTCTGAGGTCAGGCTGCAGCGACTGGGGTTTTTTCTGGGGCCGAGGAATTGTGCCGGGTTCGGTTCCACTTTTCTTCCTTGGGGCAGTGAGCGCTTTGGAGTGCTAGTGGTAGTTGGTTGGGTTAGCGAACAGTGGTGTCGCTGGTCGGTTTCACAGGCTGTGCAGTGGTATGAGGAAGATGGTGGGCAAAAGGTGAACAAGGACGGTCTCATTGATGCCAAGGCACTGAGGGAGGCCCTGGCGATCATCAGCAGGGCTTCCAAAGCGCAGCTTGAAGGGGCGGTGTCAGAGGTTACAGGGGGTAAGGAGGGGGAAGGAGGTAGACCGCAGAGGCGAGCTGCGGCGGATGGAGCGCTTGCAGCGGTAGTCGCATGTGGCCCTGCGGCCGGGAAGGGGGGAGCATTAGAGGGGGGGTCAGGAGGTCCAGGAGGGAGATCCCCAGGAGAGCAGCGGGAAGGGTTGGGAGGGGCGGTAAAGGATATAGGATTGTGGAAGTGGGGGATGCAGGCAGAGATGGAGAGGAGAGGCTTGGGGGAGCGAGCAGGGGAGGAGAGAGGGGGAGAGGTGGCGCAGGAGGGGTCGGTAGCGCAGAGAGGTAAAGGAGGTAAGTATCTACAGAAGAGCGTGAGGGGGAGAAGGAGAGAGAGGTCCCCGGACAGCAGTGAGGAGAGGGAGAGGTGCGGAACGACCTCCCCGTTGAGGAGGGCTTCGGGTGGAGGGTTTGGGGCGGCTCCCACAGTTCGACAGGAGCAGCCAAGGGAGGGTTTGAGAACGGCCCCTCTACAGGATGTCGGGGAGCAGCCTAGAGGGCGCAGCATGGCCCCTAGCGAGGAGGAGCATCGGGTGGAGGTGAGGACCCCTCGCCCAGGAAGAGGAGAACAGGCAGGGGTTTCTACGGCCCTGCCTAGAAGAAGGAGAAGGAGCGGTGGGGCGGACGCCCTGAGTTCACCTGAGGAGGAGCTACCCGGAACGAGCATGCGCTCGCAACAGCCCTGGTACTGCATTGGGGATGATGATGGATGGAAGAGTATGCGGGGCAATGGGGGTGATGAGAGTTACAGGGTGGCTAGGAGGGGGAGAGGGAGTGAGGGGTTAAGATGGGAGGGGGATGTGGGAAGGTATGGAGGTCAACAGCTGAGCGGCCGGGGGAACATTTGGTTAGGCGAGGCTTCTGACATGTTTTCTTCCCGCAGCAGGAGCCCATTGAGGAGGGAGATGAGGAGCGTTGGAGTGCAGGCAAGGCTACAGCCTGGCGACGGCAGGGCAGAGCGAGGTGAGCAGGGTAGGGAGTGGTCAGCTGCATGGCAGAGGGGTGACATAAGGTTGGGGGTAAGTGGGGAGGGGGTGAGGGTGCAAAGGGTGGGGGGAGATGTGGGCACGCAGGCTGCGGGGGTTTTTTGCGGGGAGGGAAAGGTGTCATCAGTGGAGGTCCAGACTGACGGGGCGATGGAGCCCGGGGCAACGGAGGTGCAGGCAGCGAAAGATAAGGAGACAGAGGGTAAAGTGAAAGACATGAAGCTGCTGTATATGGGCATCACTAAACCATTGGGAGCGCATTTGATGGCTTCGACAAAGGATAAGATTTGGGCCGGCGAATTTGTGGATGTTTTCAAGCTGTTACACAGGGCGGCCAGAGCCAAAGAGGGTTCGAAGGAGGAGGAGAGGGAGTTAGCTTTGCGTCCGAAAGTTCCGGTGACAATAGAGAATTGGACATCAGCGTTTATCATATACGCCAGTGTTTATGCGAGAAATTCCCAGAGAGGTGTGTAGCACTGTGGAGGTATATGGATGTCATTAGGAAGGTTTTCACGAGCTTTGGAGGTTTTGCTTGGGTGAGATATGACGAGGAATTTAGGGCGAGATTGGCTGAGGATAGCCAGGCGGTTTGGGGGGGAGATAGAAATGCACCTTTGGCTGCAATGGATGGCGCCCACAAGGCCCGCACTGACAGTGCACACTGCAAGTGGCTTACCCGTGCCTTACCGGCCCCTTCTTGGTCGCCCCGCTCCCGAGGGGGTCGTAGGAGGAGGCAGGGGTCAGCAGTCAGCAGTGGGTTGGGGTTTCAACAAGGATGGCTGCACGCGGACGGCGTGCAGGTTCAGGCAGGAGTGCACCAGATGTGCAGGCCGGCACCCGGTTACACAGTGCTTTCAGCAAGGAGACCGTGGGCGGGGGCGGGGAGCGGGACGAGGGATTGTGGGGAAAGGCTTCTACTCCAGTTAAGTTAGAGGTTCTGGAGAGGTGGCTCAGTTTTTATCCGGACAGGGAAGGGGCGAAGATCCTGGGGGATGATTTTAGGGACGGTTTCAGGTTAGGGTACCAAGGTCCGAGGGTGCGCAGATGGGCGGAAAATCTGAAATCAGCCAACGAAAAGGGGGATGTGTGGTTAAGGAGAAGTTGCGCAAGGAAGTGGCAGCCGGGCGGGTGGTTGGTCCATTTGTGGATTTACCGGGCGATTTGGTGATATCCCCGCTGGGGGTGGTTCCCAAGAAGGTGCTGGGAGAATTCAGACTGATACATCATTTATCATGGCCGGAGGGCTGGTCAGTCAATGATTTCATTGCCCCGGAAGATTGTGGGTTGTCCTATGCGAGCGTGGATCAGGCAGTGGAATTGATAAGGAAGGTGGGTCGCAGAGCATTTTTGGCCAATTGTGATATCAAGGCAGCGTTCAGGTTGCTGCCGGTGCACCCAAAGGATTTTTGGTTGCTGGGAATGCAATTTGAGGATTGCATCTATGTAGACAAGGCTCTACCAATGGGATGTACGATTTCTTGCGCTTTGTTTGAACGTTTTAGTTCATTCGTGCAGTGGGTTTTCACTTATAGTTCAGGTGCGGAGGGGGTTTTACAGTACCTGGACGACTTTTTTTTTATCGGCAGGGCGGATGATGAATCTGAGTGCAGGAACATGCTTCAGACTTTTCAGGCCTTGATGCAGGAGCAGGGGGTGCCTTTGGCCGAGGATAAAACAGAAGGGCCGGCGGTGGTTTTGCCATTTTTGGGGATTGAGCTGGATACCAGGGCAATGACATCACGCTTGCCGCACGACAAGGTGAGTCGTTTGGTGGGTTTGCTGGAGAAGGTGGTGGGGGCGCGGAATGTGACTTTGCTTGAGATGCAGCAGCTGGTAGGTACTTTGAATTTCGCATGTAAGATGGTGGCCCCGGGGCGTACCTTTTTCAGGAACATGTCGAGGGCCATGGTGGGAGCTAATTGCCCACATCATCGGGTGAGGGTTTCAGGGACGGTGCGGGAGGATTGCAGGATCTGGCTACGTTTCTTGGAAGGTTTTAATGGGGTGTCCATGTGGCTACAAGGGGATCCAGTAGCTTGGAAGGTGCAGATATTTTCGGATGCAGCAGGTGCGGGGGGTTTCGGAGTCTTTTGGCAAGGTAGATGGTGTGCAGAGAGGTGGCCGTCGAGGTGGCTGGAAGAGGGGAGGAGTATTGCATTCCTTGAGTTCTTTCCATTGTTGGTGGCATTGGATCTGTGGGGCAGGGAGTTGTCAAATAAGAAGGTGAATTTCAATGTGGACAATGAGTGCGTGGTCAATGTCGTCAACAGGCAGTCAGCGAGGGACCAGAGGGTGGCGAAGTTATTGAGGGAGTTTGTGTTGCGATGCCTTGAATGGAATGTGCTGTTCAGGGCTACGCACGTACCAGGTAAAGATAATGGCATCGCTGATGCATTATCTCGTTTTCAATGGCAGAGATTCCGTGTATTGGCACCTGGAGCAGACCAGATCGGACAGCGGATCACGGAGGAGTTGTGGAAGCTAGGAAACTGAGAGCTCTGTCGCTAGTCGAGGGCTCTCTGGAACCGTCGTCTAGGCCAGCGTACAGGAAGGCGTGGGGAAAATTTCTAAAGAGGGGGGCTCATAGCTGGAAGGGCTGGGAGGATGCCGAGGAGCGCAGAAGGGATGATGTGGTTAATTTTCTTTTGTGGTGTATGGATAACTGTTGGTCGAAGGCCACCATAGCGGGGAAACTGGCGGGAATAGCCTTCTAACAAATGGTTTTGGGGGTTTTCGCCTAATGGTGGGGAGTTGGCGAGTAGGATGTTAGAGGGTTGGGCGAGGGGAAAAAGGTGAGGTGAAGGATAGCAGAAGACCGATATCAGCAACCCTGTTGGTCAGATTATGCCGGGCCCTGGAAGTAATTTGCTGGTCGGGTTGGGAAGGGGTTATGTTTCAGGCTTGCTTTACATGGTTGGTTTTTGGGGCATTCAGGATGTCGGAGCTTGTGGGAGCGAGAGGGGGTACGGGTGGGTTGCAATGGGAGAATGTCAATTTTTCGGATTTGGGGTTGGATATTTGGATTGGAAGGTCGAAAACTGACCAGAAGGGGAAGGGCTGCTGGGTGTCGCTGGGGTGGGGAATTAATGAGCTGTGCCCGCTGAGGTCGGGTTTGGCGTGGAAGAAGTTATCAGGGGGAAAGTCGGGGATGGTTTTTAGACATGCTGAGGGGTCAGGGGTGTTGGCAGCGCAGGTACTGGGGGTTTTGAGGAAAGCACTGGGGGTCGTGGGGGAAAAGCCTGAGATTATTGGTACGCATTCATTTAGGGTGGGTGCGGCATCTGAGGGTAACCGTTTGGGGTTGTCGGAGGATAAGGTCAAGAGTTTGGGTAGGTGGAGAGGTCTAGAAAGTATAAGGGGTATATCAGGGAGCTGGGGGAAGAGTCTGGTTGGGAGGGGCAGCGGGTTCATGGTGTGGGGGGATCTTTTTGGCGGGGTGGTGGTTCGTAAGTGACTCTGTGATTTCTTTTTCGGAGACGGCGAGGAGGCCGGGGAAGACTCGGCAGATTTGGATTGTCGGGCACTCGATTGTGAAGAGGGCGGACAAAGAGGCAGAAAAGATGGTTTTTGGCATGCAATTGGGCTGCAGCTATTAAATAGGGATTGTGAGGTGGTCGGGTCTTGGGGGGCTGCGCTGGGATCAGCTGCTACCTATGCTAGCGGGGATGAAGGAGCGTTTTGGGGACCCGGATGGGTTAATAATACATGCTGGGGAGAATTATCTGGTGCGGGATACGGGAGTGGCTTTGTTGAAGAAAAAGAAGAGGGACCGGGCATGGCTTAGGGAAATTTGGCCTAAGGTAAGTTTGGCATGGAGTAAGTTATTACCGAGGAGAGTGTGGAGGGGTGCAGTGAGTGAAGGCGCGGTAGAGCGTACAAGGAAGAAGATAAACAGGGAGATGATAAAGTTTTGTGTCCTGGCAGCGGTGAGAGTTCTTGAGCACAAGGAGATTATATATGAGAACTTTGAGGTTTTTAGGGAAGGTGGAGTTCATTTGTCGCTTTACGGTAATAGCTACTATCTTCTGGATTTAAGGTTGTTGGTAGAGGATATGGTGAAGAGTTGGAAGTGTTGAGCAACTCAGTTGTGGGGCAGAAAAGAACACCTCAGGGGAGGGTTTTTTTCTGGTGGCGGGGGGCATGGCCCCTTTGGATGAGGGGGGAGGCAAGCAATGGGGAGAATAGCGCGGGTAAGGATGGGGGTGGTGCTGTTTGCACGAATGGGCTACCCTGGGGTTGCAGAGAGGGGAGCAGGTCTGGAAGATGGAGGGGCATGGCCCCGGGGAGAGGGTAGCAGAAAGCGGGGACGAAGGCTGGAGAAGATGGTTAGGGGATGCTAAGGACATGGAGATAGGTAGGGAGGAAATTGGGGTTTTTCATTCAATTGTTGGGGGCTTTAAGAGTTAATTATTTATTTCATGTTTGGCGAAATGTTAAAGCGTTTAATTTACTCTGTAAGGCCAGGGGCCAGGTTAGTGTTTATTTGTGAGCTTTGGCCTGTCACATTAAAGCGACCTTTTCCACTTTTAAGAGTGTCTGGGTTTTAGTGCAGTAAGCCCAAAAGGAGGCATCACGTTTGTTTCTTGCACCTAACTTAATGGTTGAATGTGTTTCTGTTAAATGCAACCCCTTGGAGCCCCTACTTCCAGAATTGTTTTAATAGCATTTTAGATTCAAAGTAATTCCAGGCCCACATTTCATTCATTCCGTGTTTTTCTCTTGTGAGAATGATCTGTGCTGTGGCTTTCATGTACAAATCATTTCACTCTCCAACATCTGATGAAGAGACTTGTGGGACTTGGTGAGATAATGTTTTATTCCATTTCTGCATAGATTGTTCAGTTATTCCAATAAAACAAATCAAAATCTGCAACTTGAGGGATAGTAACAAGAATTCAGGAACGAACCAACAGCACTTGTTTATCACATGCCGAGATGCTGTTTGGGTGGGTGTTAGCATTGCTTAATACAGATGTTTATGGGTGGTGCATTGCAATACAGAGTGCTACAAGCTTACAAAAGAGAGCTACGGTGTCAGTTATTAGCCATGGATTACATGAGTCCAGTACAGTTATATGTGATATTACCGAAGCAAATTTCAGAGTGGACCATTTCAGTGCGACCAAAAAGCAAAATACCGAAAAAATACAATACTGAATTTTCTTTTTTTTTTTAAATGTGCCCCCCCCAAGCCTCCCGTTTTTCTATCCTTATAATCCAAACCCAACAGCTTTCCAGACCCATTTTAACCCCTTACCCCTACTACAATATATATATTTATTTAAAATGTTCAGTTTTTTTTACTTCGTTAAAACGTACCACTCTGAAATTTGTTCGGTGAAATGACTGGATACCATTCAGTACCTTATCTAAGCCATTAGGCTTTGATAACATATGGAGCAGATACACCAAAACCGGTTCTTCTTTATGTGTGCCTATGTGCAGAATATGTTACCTGGTTTCTGAAATAGTTGCATAGAAATTAGTTAAGGTAAATAAGCACAAGTGTTTCCATTTAAATTGAACAATGGGCTTCATTGCGTGTTTGGTGGTATCCTACTGGTAAATCCAGCGGGATACCACCAAATGGAATTGCTGTTACCAGCGCTCAGTCTGCTGGAATTACCGGCAGATTCCGAGTGCCAGTAAGGGTCGGTTAATCCCCATTCCATGGAGTCCCATAGGACTCCATGGGAGGATTGTTGGAATTACCAGCACCAGTAATACCAGCTGTTTTTTGCTGGTATGGTGCCTGATTTACCTCCAGCTCTTGGCTGAGCAGGCGTGCCCCAGGGATCGAACCTTGGACTCTTCCTGGTCAACATCTTCACCAATGACATCCCGACAGATATCCACAAGACCGACCTGGCACTGTATGCGGACAATGTCGCAGTCATCTCCCAGTCGTTCAGTGAAAAAGAAGTGGTGAAGAACCTGCAAGCTTCATTGGATGCCATCTCGACATGGTACAGCAATTGGCGGATAGAACTCAACACCAGCAAGACAACTGCCATGCTGTTCACCAGAAAGATGATCAAGGAGCACCCGCACATCAGCCTCAAAAGGAAGATCATCAAGTGGGAGAGCAGCGGCCGCTACCTCGGTGTGACCAGGGCTGGACTGGGAACCATAAGTGGCCCTGGAAAATGTTTTTAAAGTGGCCCCATATTTCACTGAACGAGCGAGCACTGCGCATGAGCCCAACCCTTCTATGCAGAGATTACAACCCTACTTACAACCCTACTTGCAGCCTGACACCATGCCTCAGTAGAGTGCTCAATTTATTCGCTGGACATTATTTCAAGGATGCTGTCAGTCTGGCCACTTTCATTTTCGATCTTATAGGCCTCTGATTTATTTTGCATTGTCTGCCTCCATCTCTCCTTCTTTCTTCCTTTTCCTCTCTGTCTCTCTTCTCATGTTCTCCAGCTTATCCTCTCACTTTCGCTTGTCCTCTTTCTTTGGCGTGCGCTCTCGCAGGATAGCAGCAGGGCAGCCTCAGCCCAGCCGGATAGAAGGGACTCAGAAAGGTGACTATATGGGACGAGGCAGAAAGGGAAAATGAGGAAAGAATGGATGTGGTGGGGAAAAGGAAGAGAGAAATGAAGGCAACGGGACAAAAGGGGATAGTATAGGATGGAAAATAGGACAGAGTGTTTCCCCCATTGCGTTTCTACATTGTACATTTTACTGTGCACACTGCTGTTGCCTAATGGCAGTCTGTCTTCATGCCTGGCATCTACTCTATGGCATCCCGCTAGGGTCATCTCCAGATGTACCAGTGAGCGACACGCAAATCAACATACTCCACTTAAATCACTGGCAGTGAAGGCCCTCTTTGAAAGAAATCTGTGCCCACTTCTGCATGTTCGTAAATGCCCACACCATGAAGGCCTCTCAGCTTTGCCAGCCCTGGAAATGAAAGGGCAGCCGACGCACATGCCTGGGTGCCTTCCTCCTCGCAGCTGTACCCAGTGATGCCCATTTCCGTGTTGAAATATTGAGTCTGAAAAACAACCTCTGCTTATAGTGAAGCTGTAAAATACGCGAGGTTCGTACTCCTAGAACTTCTTGAAGATCTCCATGAACTAAAGCGAGTCTACTCTCATCACAGTGGTTGGCAAACTCGCCTCTCTTCATCTCGAGTGGGGCGCCTTTAGAGTAGCTAGCACGCTATGTTCCGTCTGCGCTGTGCTTGAGCCTAGCTATCCCCCCCCCCCAGTTCCCCTGTGACTGAGTCTGATTCCACGCATAAGAGAAGAGCTGATAACTCCTGTGCTGTGACCTGAAGGGCGCCGGGGCGGGAGCCATGCAGAAGTGCACTCTAATAATATTGAGTGACAAGCGAAAGGAAGCCTGCAGAGCACACACGATTCCGATCCACGTACTCGACGAATGTGACCCCAACGTGCATCACAGACATAAGATGATGAAGATGTGGCTGAGCAGGTTATGAAATGGTTAATAATCAGAGGAACATGTCACCCTTACTGGAGCATCCTTCTAGGGTGGGTAACGTCAGGCAACCTTAATGGTATATGTCTTCATACACTCTAATAATGGAGTAAAAAAAAGAAATCTTAATTTTAAGGCTCAACAGACAAATCACCTGCAGTTAGCGGGAGATATTATGCCAGAATAAAGGAATAAGTAAATGCCACGGGTTTGATTATATAGTTCAGATTAAAACACCCTTTTTGATTGCTGTCCCTAATCCCTGATCATGCTCTAGTCAATATGCCCTAATATGCATATAAGAGCACCGGATTGTGCGGAAGAATGCACGCAAAACATTATACATACAGATACAGACACCAAGATTCTGAATGTTCCTTGAGGCAGCTTTCGTGTGCTCAGTGCGGTATAGGTTTCCCCGTTCAATGCGCTCTTGACGCTCCTGCCCTGCCTCTTTGAGCTGACCTCCGATACATATGCAAAGTTCAGGATGAGACGGTGCTGTGTCTCTGTCTGAAAGATGGGAAGGGCTGGAAGGAGTCAGTCGCGCGTGCGGAAACTGGCACCGAAAGCCAATGGGGCAATTTCCTGCACCTTTGGGGGTGGAAAGTCAGTATCTTAGTTTTGGTGATGTTTCATTTTAGACTTTTGTTCTTTACAAGCGTGTTAAAAGATGTCAATTGGCGCTCAAGGCCTATCGTTTTGGACGGCCATATATTGGCACCTGTGCTTAGTGGTCAATGATGATCGCAAATGATTTTCTAAAGAGAAATACGCGCAAATGTTCAAAAGCATACACAACAGCCAACCACTTTTTTCCAGTTGCGAATATGCGCATATGCTCTTTGGACATCTTGAGGGGCTCCTGCTGGTGTGTGCAATGACATGTGTCACAGAGTTTTGGCCAGGTATGTGTCGCGCAAGAATTGCTCCCTGTCCGACAAGATTTGCATCCATTGTTAGTTCAGTGCACAGGAATGCGCCAAAGTAGGACATGCGTTCAGCCGTTGAAATCTCTCATTTTAGCTTTCTGAGGGAGTGGTCACATTCCTTGGCCTATCGGAAGAGCCCCTTTTCTTCGTTAGTTCCCTGAGGGTAGTGTGCCGGTTAGGATAAAGTCCCTCATATAGCTGCTACAATAGCTAGCCATTCCCAAGAAGAAGTGGACATCACTCACATGTGATGGGGCAGGACTACTTGAGATCGCAATCACTTTCTCAAGGTCCGGGCAAAGAATTTGAGGTGTGGAATTTGCACTTGTTAATGTTCAGTGTCAGCCCAGCTTCAGTCAGCGCTGAGCACACTTGTGTCACAGCGTGATCATGGCATTCAATGGTGTCCTGAACACTAAAATGTCCTTGCTATTACTGAATATAATTGAAGCAGTTTCCTATGTGCTTGATGACTTTCTGTGTACTCTCTTGAAAGATCTCAGCTGCCAAAGAAATGTTAAAGCTAAGGCATCTGTATTTACACAGGCCAAGATTAGTACAGAATATCGTTATGTGGCGGGATTGTTGGTCAAGTTCTGTTTGGTGTTAACCCTTGTTTAAATCAAGTTTAGAAAAGATTTGAGCAGCACCATTTAGAAGACTATTCATATTGTTGACATGCATCCCAGGATGACTTAATTGCCTTGTTTGCCTGATGCATGTCAATGCATATGCAAATATCACCTTTCGAATCTTTCTTGCGACAGTGACAATTTGTGAAACTTGAAAAGTATGACCTGTTGCCGCTCAATGATATCACTTTTAAGGGAACCCCAACATTTCCCTTTCCATGTGGACGGGCACATGACGATGATGTTAAGAGATAAGTCTCACTGATTCCTCAATGTGGAATATGACAGGATCCACTGTCAATTACCTGATCCCTTGAAATAGCAACAGAAGGTTGCCAGACATTTGGTCGAAAAAAATTGGTCGACCAGACAAATGGTCGAACCAATTTGATCGAAAACCAAATGGTCGAATTTTTTTTTATTTTTATTTTAACCCTTTTTTTAAATTTTTTTGGGGGGTCCCCCCCCAACCCCCTTTTTTTCTCTAAAAACCCCTTTTTTTACTAAACGAAAACCCGAAAAATAAATATATAAATAAAAAAAAAAATTCGACCATTTGGTTTTCAACCAAATTGCGTCGACCAAATTGCAGTCGACCAGTTTTTTTTCGACCAATTGACTGGACACCCAACAGAAACTGTGTAATTGTAGGATGTGTTTGTGTCATGGAAAATGTTACAGCCAGTATTCCCTTTGTTTTGGCCATTGGGTGTCCAAGAAGGATACTTCCAGGTATCTCACTTTGCAGAACATGAATTTCACTCGAGAGCGATTTGCCTTTGCAACTGAGCTGGGTCGTAAACTTGCCTTTAGCAGCCCCAAGGAACACCTTCAGCTCAGATTGGGATAGTTGAAGCATTGCTTTCATTTGTTTGCACTCGGCTATGCACATAATGTTCAGTATGGCATCAGTATCGACCAGGTATCTCGCAAAGTGATTGCCTACTAATATCTCAAGATCTTTCTCTTCTTCTGGGGCGTGATGTGGTGTTGCTTCCATGCGGTGTTCCGCCTGTTTCTGCTGTTAGTTGTCTCTGAGCGTCTTGTAGGAGCATAATTGCAGATGGTTTTCTTGGTCGCAGTTGGTGCACCTTGGACGCATTGCTGGACACGCACCATCACGAGGGAATGGTTCACCACACGTGTAGCTTGTTCTTGCAGACTTTAATCATCTGGCTGGTATGTTCCGCTTCCCCCTGCCTCTTGCAGTGCATGACATTGTACACACTAGTTCAGACTTTTCTTGCTTTCCTGCTTCCATTTGAACGCTTGTTCATCGTCTCTTGCCACAGTTCGGTCCATGGTGCCGATAGCTGCCTGGGGAAGTGATTCCTTCAAGTCTTTTACCAAAGCTGAATAACAAGCACCCACCTATATGATTCTCAACCAAATCGCTCCTTCATTCATGAATTTGTGAAAGTCACAGTGAGCAAACCTATTTATGTAGCCTAGTTGCAAACATTTCCATGGATTCCCCAGGAAGTGGCCATGCAGTGTTTGAAGTGTCCGTTTGGTCAGCCAGAAGCGTTCGGATGAGGTTCTCCAGCTCAGGAGTTTTTTGTTCTGCGCGTTTAGATATTTTTGATAAGGGTCAGACATGTCAAGGGGAGGAGGGCGACACAATGCAGCTACACCTACAGTCCCTTCTCTCTGCACTTACGAGCCACCCGCTGGCTGCACTTGTGAGTTAACTGCACTGCCCCATTCCCCTCCCCCCTGGCATTTCTCCCCTTCTCTGCACTTTCGCGATCTGACTGACACAAGGCCTAGTAAGATTATTTTGTCCTCCCTTTGTTTCCCCCTCCTTGTTTTATCGCACCTAGAAACACTTGTGTACAAGCGTGTTATAAAGAGGGTCGGGGAAATCATCCTTGGGAAGTGGGGAGGGAGGGGGCGGTTTCTGGCCATGCCTGGGCCGGTTTGGAAGAGAAAAAAAATGTCATTTTTTTTTCTTTCAAAAAGCCTTTCATCCTTCTTAGGTCAATAAATGAGAACCAACACAGGCTGGGCGATATTGTATGCATATTTGTTATAAAAAAAGATCTTAAGTGTAAGTGCTATACAATAACACATTATCATTTGGCCTTGGACGTCTGCTTGGATTCACAGTAATTTAGTGTACTTAGGGACAATGCTATTTGATGCCACTTCCTGTTTTGGCAAGGGGCGAAAGGTCGTGTTTCCGGGGATGTCACTTTGTGGTGGGGTCAAATGACACCACTTCTGGTGATGTAATCAGAGGTCAAGGTCGTGAGGCGAGGGGTGGGCCACTTTTTTTTGGGTGACCGGGCCTATTTCTTGTCCCAGTCCGACCCTGGATATCATACCCTCTTTCTCAGTGTCATACATAATTGCGCTGTAGTCCAGACCAGGACCTTTGAGAGCATGTTAGAGCATACTCACAAATCTCTTCAAGTCCTTACATTTTTCTTCCTATTTATTATTTTTCCTTTTTGTTGATGGTGTCGCGCAGCTAAACCGGTGCATCCTCTACATGAATATCGCATAAGGAACACTGACATGGTATCCCTTTATACACAGGCCAACTTCAGGATGGCTCACGGGTTAGACAGATGTGCTGATCTAGGCCTACTGAAGATGACTGCCAGCTGGGAGCGTTTTTGACTTTTCACTAGACTGCAATGAACTCTACCAGAGCGAGGGCCTGGTGGATGACGAGCTACTTTCCGGATGATGGGGTCATTTCAGTGCCCCTCCTGGTCATGTGGTAAATGGGCAGCCACGAGTCTAATGGGCTCCGATAGCTCTGGCTTATGGATTTCGCACAGGGTAATAATGTTGATATATCTGCAGGCACAGAAGGTTTGTGTGTTTATTGTGGTGTCACACCAATGCCATGTTCATCTTAGTTGGTGATCACGCTATGCACCTCTGTTATGCCTTCTGGGTGGAGGGAATTACTCAACTTCTTTGCCTTATTTCCTCCTCATCCTGCATCATTGCTCCGCCTAGGAACTGCACGAGCCAGTCGCAAAGGCACGTTAATTTCCAAGATCAGGGCACGACATCAACCCTTAAGAGGACACGACACCCACCACGCTATGAAGCAGCTGGGATCAGTGCTTGTTATAGAGTGAAATGTTACCGACTCACCTTAAGGGAGAGAACAAGAACAACCTTAATGGGAAGGCAGGGACCGGGGACACGAGGGAAGAGGGGAGAAAGAGGAGGGGCTACTGGAGACCGGGAAAACGTATTTTAGAGGGGTATACATCAATTCCGCAGTCCATTTGGCTCGATTCCTTTTTGGGTCCTGTGCCCACATTACTCACAGAGCAGCGCCCCGTCCTTCCACACTCAGTTCCCCCGTTCCCCCGGGCCACAACAGTTCTTCTTTCATAAAATGGTGCACACTTTTTAAAAATCCCGTTCAACACGCATTGGGTGACACTGCAGTGAAAAAAGTGTTCTGCTCCAGAGCATTGCGAAACTGAATATATTGTTTGTGAATTGTTGTCTGTGAATTGTTTTTTCAACATAACAACCAGTTCCAAATTACAATCTGTTTTTCCGCGAACATAATTCTAACCAATGCAACAATACTCTACCACAGGGCGAAAAGGGATGGCATGCGGTTGAAATGACAGCCGTCTGGCAAGTGTATGTGTAATGCACAGCAAACTAGACATTGCCTAGCGCCGAACAGTGCCAACCCATTATTACAGGACTGAGCACCACCGGCAGGGCCTAATCACTGGGCGTCCCTGGCAGCCCGCAAGGTCTGACGCCTTGAGAAGCGCGTGTCCCCCTGACCCACTGAACTACTATGCCCTCTGCAGAAAGAAACCGGCACGTTGGACCTCCCTTATGTGTTTTACTGTGTTTGCTTACTAGGAGCAGCAGTAGCCCAGCAGACACCAGTGTGTGAAAGGTCTTCATCAGCACTTGCTGTGAGTCTTACCAACCGGCCCAACTTGTGTGCTGTGTCAAGGGCTGCCACGTAGACTGCTCTGTGTGCTGCACGTGCAGGCTGCGTTAAATTGTGCTTCTGTGTTATTTTGCTACAGTGTTTATAACTTGCACAGGGGGATATTGCACATGGAGATCATTTGATTTTTTTTGGGAACCAATTTATTCAGAATTTTTCAAAACAAGAATATACATAAGAACAACGATAAACCAATACATTTCACCCCCCCCCCCCCTCTTCACCAAAGGTACAAACAGCCAAGAACAATCCCCCAACAAGTATCTACAACCTTAAGAACAGATCAACACGAAAAAGAAAGAAAGAAAGAAAAGAAACAAAAACAAACCCAAAACCACATTTGAATAATCTCTCCTACACCCCTGCCCATGCAAGAAAGAGCATACCTTATAGTTTCAAATTCTGGAAACACCTGTAGTTATCCAAACTTAAAACTACATGACTATAACATTAATATAAAAAAGGGGAGATCATTTGAGCCTGAGCAGTGTGTCCACGTGTTCTGTTTCTTTTTAATGCATACACAACGTCTGCTCTCATCGACTGCATTGTTAAAAAAAAAAAAAGAAAGAACAAATGGCAAGTGTAGCATGTCACCTGGCTCAACTGATTGCCACCATATGCAATGGCATATTCAATGCATGCACATGTTATAGATCGGGTGCAAGGATATGCCCTTTTCTCAGCCCATCATGTGTGCCTACTGTGACAAGGCCAATAGCCTACCCTTGTCAAGAGGGGATGGGAACTCCCCCCCCACCTCCCGGCCCCACCCAGGAGTAGGAGGCTTACCAGGGAGAAATCCAGAGCCAGTCTGTTCCTGAGGTGGACAGGGGCAGTTGAGAGGGCCCCAGTCCACCCCATCCCCTTGTGCCTACATGTTTCTAAGCAGTCCACTGTCCTCTCAAGCCCTGCCTCAAACAAATTCTTGCCAGTGTTCCTCTTTTTGTCTAGAGACACCTCATCCCGTCCATGAGGAAAGCAGAGAAACCAAGGAGGGAAACCAGAACAAGCGTCCCACGTTCTGAGCAGGGAAAATGAAGACCGGAGAGAGAGACACACAGGGAGAGGCAACCACCCCACAGACAGGCATCGCCAGATTCAGGGGCATGCCTCTGAGAAGGAGAGAGGTGCCAGGTGGATCTGCCTGTATGCGCAGCCAAGACATAATCATCGCAGGGACTTCGGAAGTCTTCCCCAGCCTAACACCTAGCCTTGTGATACTAACACTTACCCAGTCAAAATGCACCCCTTTGACACTATGAAGGTAAGATGTTACATGGCAACAGAAGCTAAGGATACCCTCCTTAGCTGTGATGTGAAAATGCCCTGGGTCGCATTCATTTTGCCTGTAGTCTTTACGAAACAGACACTGACAATCGCCTGTGGGATTTCAATAGCTCCTGAAAGGCATCGGCTACCTGGGGGGTGATGAAACTTCACATCGACCAGATCATCCAACTGGTTGCACTGCACCACTGGCGGGCCCCGATTCCACTTGAGGACGATGGTGGAAGCAGAACTATTGAAGCTGGAGCATGACTGGATAATAGATTAATGGTGGTAGAGTAATTAGTACCTATTGTTGCGGACACAACACCTAAACAATCCAATGCCATGTACATATGGGTGGCTGTGCATCTACCAAACAAGACAATAAAGAGGGAACACAACACCACCCTGACCATTGATGGCATTGTTGCAGGCCTGCAGGGAGCTATCATCTTCCGCAAAGTGGAACTAAACACTGGTATCACTAAGTCCCTCTACACAATGGATCAAGGTAGATCACCACTTTTACCCTTTCATGTTGATCCTTTCCAATCCAAAAGACTGAGCTTTGGTGCCCCCCTTAGTGGCAGTGTTGTTCACACCATCGTAGGTGTGCTGGCTGGGCTACCTGGTGTGCTCAGCGTGAGTGACAACGTACTGATTTATGGGTACTCCATTCAAAAACATATCACGAGAGTAAGGGGCGTGACCCTTAACATAAACAAACGCACATTTCTGCAGAAGAAGATTTAATTCTCTGGATATACCTTTCAGGGTGCTGGGCTGTCTCCTAATCCCAAAAAGGTGGAGAATTTAGGTTCGATCGCTTCACCCTCACCACAAACAGAAGTCAGAGGCTTTCTATGGATGATGATGTCCAATGGGGAATTCATTCCAGGCCTTGCCGCGCTCACGGAAACTCTTTGGCGGCTTCCCAGCAAATACTGCATCAGCAAATTCAAAACACCCAAACAACTGGCCTTTGAAAGAGTCAAGCAAGCACTGACAGCTAAAGGAACAATGGCGTTCTTTAACCCATCTCGACAGGCGGAGGGTCTGGTAAACCCCAAACCCATGGAACTTGGAGCAGTCTTCATGCAAATCGCCAAATAGGGTGTTTGTCTCCCCATTTCCCACACCGATCGAGAGGGAAGCCCTGGCTGTTCTGCTGGGATGCACGCACTATTATATTTACATTTACGGGCAGCCTGGGTGTGAACTGACTGACCACAAGTGACTTTTTCCCCACCTGAGTCGTACAGCACCTCATCGCCCAACCAGAATAGATAGGTGACTTCTCCAACTGCATGGTACAGAGTATCTCTTGTTTGCAGAGTGTGGGGCCGATTACCCAGCAGACTATCTGTACCTCCACCCATCTAAGCAGAAGTATGTGAAGAAGGGAATGTCCACCTCTTCCCTCTGCCACACATGTCAATTGCTATATCCTTTGACACCCTTGTGAAATCCGGATATGAAAAATGCTGTTGACGAGGTGCTTATCCAGACAACTGCTCATCTAACTGCCAGTGAACAACAACAAAAAGTGGCAGGAACGGAATTACTGCAACTTTTACCCGACCGCCAAATTCTGACTTTGGAGGTTAAGTGCAGAAAAAATCTCCAGCACTTGGCTAGTTTACCTCCAAAAAATTGCGGAATTAACACCGGTGGTTATGCCGCCAAACCCAGTTTAGTCCTATGGGACTCCAAAATGGGGAATAACACCACATAGGAATATGAGAGATCTACCTCCAGTTTTGAGGGTGTATGCCAAAGGTAACAGTAATTCCGTTTGGCAGATTTACGGCTGGTAAATCCGCCAAACTCGGAATAAGGCCGTTTATGGTTGTCATGGATGAATATTCCTGCTACCCTGATGTCCAATTTATGCCGCCGATTGCAGCAAATGCTGCTCGGTGACCATGGCCTACTGGATGTTCAACAGTCAGCCATTTCAAGAACAGAGTTTCCATATTTCGGTGCTGGCATCACTCACTGGTGCATCGTCGGCGCATCACCCTCTGCTGGCCCGAGCAAATGTCAAAGTAGAGAGATTCATACAAACTCTAAGCAAGACATTCGGGAGATAAATACAGTGAAAACAGCACACCGGAATTGTTATCAATCTCCCCAATTACATGCAAAAGGAACTGGGCCTACGAAATCCCCAGCACCAAATAAACTGAATATCCAGCCATAGGACAACGTTTTGCTGCTTTATTGAAAATGTCAATCACAGGGTTTGAAGCATGAACAATTCAACATTCTCCACACTCGTTCATCGGTCTTGACCCTGCCGTCCAGTTTTGTTAGTACATGACATCACAAAATGAAGTTACATCCTAGAAAACCTAACAGGACTCGGGATAGGTTGGTATGGTAAACTATATACACAATGCAACGGTTTAGAGAGGCAATTGGGTAAACCATATCTGGTGGCTCCTCCTGCGACCACCTCTAAATGTTGCAAGTACAAATGTTACAGGTTAGTGTGTGGTGATTGGAGGATGCAATACAGTAGACGCTTAACGTGGCAGGTAGATAGGAATTGGGCAAAGAGGGTCTTCTCATCCTTGGAGCTTTGGAAATTTACCAGGCCAAGTGCAACTACCCAAGGTGGTGGGAACGGCCCAAAGGTGCTGTGTGTTCCCAACAAGTTACCCTCTCTGATCGCCTAGGTCTTGAGACAGAACATTCGGCTTTGAACCTGATATTGCTTTCTATCATCTTGCATTCATTTCGGTGGGAACAGCCACCTCAGTCTGGCTCAAATGAATAGGCTCTGTCTTGCAGGTTCAGTTCATGTGTGTAGGGACCACATACTTGACTTATGAGGATTTCTGGCTTGTATTCCTTGCAGGTGTCCTACCTTTTCTGCTGACTTGAAACTTTCCTTCTCTCTGTGTCTTTGGCAAGGCTGTGCACAATGACTGCACTGGGAGCCTGGTAATGAAAGGGATGGCCCTAGATGTGGAAGGATAAAGGGCTAATAGGTATTATGAAACAAGAGGGGTTGCTCCTACCCCATGGAAAATTCATGACAATACATTACTACTTGTATGTCTATTGAAACTTTTTAACCAGGTTACAAAAAGTGCTTCAAAAGTAAGATGGACGTCCCTTGACGTGTTGATTGGTGTGTGGTCTCAATCCATACATAAAACATTGAGCAGTGGTTTAAAGGCATGGTCTAGTAAAAAAATGTATTTAAAAAATAGATAGGCAACATAAAAAAAAATACTAGCATTCTCTTTTTTAAAACTTCCTATGTAAAATTTTGAGCTATTCAAGCTCAGAATTTGCAAAAGCAAGCACATGGGCGCATCCATTTTGTGAAATGGATGCCCTCCTGTGCTGGCTTTTGCTTTTGCGGCACTAATGAAGGAAAAGCCAGCCAGCTGTAGTAAACAAAAGCTACCGCTGGGTGGCTTTCACTTCATTAGTGCTGTACGCGGAGGACGGGGACCGGAGACCAGAGCAGGAAAGCTGCAGCTGAATCTCGGTAAGTGCTATTTATTTTTTTTTAAAAATAAGCACTAACTGGGTTTTTTTTTCTAAGTTTTCCGGGCTGGAGGAGCCTGGAAAACATAGAAATAAAACTGCAGCTTTAAAAACGTTGTATTTATGTTTGCAGTCGCTTTTGAAGCGACCGCACACATAAATACAACGTTATTGTGTTGGAAAACGCTGCGGTTTTTCTTTACGAGTTTCTCAGGCTCCTCCGGCTCGGAGGAGGAGCCTGAGAAACTCGGAAAGAAAAACCGCAGCGTTTTCCAACACAACCGCGTTGTGTTTCTGCCTGCTGTGGCTATCACTTTGGGTCTCCGGTGCTCCGGAGCACCGGAGACCTAAAGTGAAAGCCACAGCAGGCAGAAACACAACGCGGTTGTGCTTACATGCTGCGTAGTGTTTTTGCCTACAGCTGATTTCCCATTTGGGGCTCTCGCAGAGCCCCAAATGGGAAATGCTAAATGCTGCGTTGTTTCTGCCTAAATATGCTTTCCCATTTGGGGCTCTCGGGCTCCCCACGGGGAGCCCGAGAGCCCCAAATGGGAAAGCAGATTCAGGCAGAAACAACGCGGTTGTTTTCCGCAATGCTGCGTTGTTTCTGCCTGAATCTGCTTTCCCATTTGGGGCTCTGGCGCTCCCCGTGGGGGAAATGGGGAAGCAGATTCAGGAAGAAACACAACGCGGTTGTGTTGGAAAACGCTGCGGTTTTTCTTTCCGAGTTTCTCAGGCTCCTCCGAGCCAGAGGAGCCTGAGAAACTTGGAAAGAAAAACCGCAGCGTTTTCCAACACAATAACGTTGTATTTATGTTTGCGGTCGCTTCAAAAGCGACCGCAAACATAAATACAACGTTTTTAAAGCTGCGGTTTTATTTCTAAGTTTTCTGGGCTCCTCCAGCCCGGAAAACGTAGAAAAAAACCCCCAGCTAGTGCTTATTTTTTAAAAAAATAAATAGCACTTACCGAGATTCAGCTGCAGCTTTCCTGCTCTGGTCTCCGGTCCCCGTCCTCTGCGTATAGCACTAATGAAGGGAAAGCCACCCAGCGGTAGCTTTTTTTTACTACAGCTGGCTGGCTTTTCCTTCATTAGTGCCGCAAAAGCAAAAGCCAGCACAGGAGGGCATCCATTACACAAAATGGATGCACCCATGTGCTTGCTTTTGCGAATTTTGAGCTTGAATAGCTCAACATTTTACATAGGAAGTTTTAAAAAAGAGAATGCTAGTATTTTTTTTGATGTTGCCTATCTATTTTTTAAATAAAATGTTTTACTAGACCATGCCTTTAACTCATAAGTCTGCTTTATTAGGTTAGCAGATCTTGTTGTCTGTTTAGTAGATGAGCATCATTATTATTTTCTGTTCATACTTAGTGACAGGAAGGGTGTACAACATACTCTTAACACAGAAAAGATTTTGAACATGACAGGCATTGCCCCAATCTCAAGTGTGTTGTTGTGAACTCATATAAATATTGCATCATATTTGACAATCACATACATATTAGAACAGCATTTTTGTTTTGAAACAAAAAAAAGAAGAAGAGAAGGAAACTGAAACTCCAGTGTTTCCTAAGTGCATTAGAACGTAACCAAGCTTAAGTCCTATGTGTTGTACAAGTGAATTGATGACCACTAACTCAGTGAGACATATTGTCTGGTTCCTAACTAGGGGGACCAGTCTTTAGGTCAGCTTAAATGCTGTTTCAGAGGACCAAACCGTAGGTCTACGGCTGGGGGTGAAGCCCCCTAGAATGGTGGTGGACTTGGGAGCCTGCTGTTGGCTGTGTCCACTGGCGTTTCGGCTCCTAGTTGTTAAGCCTTCTTCTGGGCCTCTGGGATAGTCTCTCTAGATGTTATGTTATGTTACTTTGCATTTATGTAGCGCCTTATGTACCATTGGTATGGTCTGAAGGCCCTGGTAGGTTGAACGCCCTCGGGAACCGAAGTTCAAGTCAGTGGAGAGAGTAGAGCGAGTCAAAGGTGCTTGTGAGCATGGATATGTGTGCAGCTGGTGTGGCATTCGTGTAATAGCTGCTTCATAGCGGTAGGTGTGGTGGTTGAGAGATCAGGGGTATGTGTTCGTTCTGGCAGGTTTTATCCAGACCGGTTCTGGCTGCGTTAGGCCTGAGGAGAACGCCTGGCTGGGGGGTGTGAAACCAGCAGAGTGATGTGGAGTATGAGGCAGATGTTGGTATGAGAACAGCTATACCGAATGGTGTCATAGTATCTCAGTGTTCTAGTTGAATGGTGATGTAAAGAGGAGAGTAAGCATGGTGATGTGATAAGATGGTTTACATGCTCTTTCAAACATTACATGCATTCCAAACCATTCATGTATGTCGCGCTCAAGTCCGCTCCATGCATTCCTGTCCGCTCCATGCGCTCCCGTCTGTTTCATGCATTCCAGTCAGCTCCATATATTCTAGTATACTCCGAACCATTCCGCGCACTCCGAACCATTCCGCGCACTCCGAACCATTCTGCGCACTCCGAATCATTCCACGCACTCTGAACCATTCCACGCACTCCGAACCATTCCACGCACTCCGAACCATTCCACGCACTCCGAACCATTCCACGCACTCTGAATCATTCCACGCACTCCGAACCATTCCACGCACTCCGAACCATTCCACACACTCCGAACAATTCCACGCACTCCGAACCATCCCACGCACTCCAAACCATTCCACGCACTCCCAATCATTCCACGCACTTCGAATCATTCCACGCACTCCGAATCATTCCACGCACTCCGAACCATTCCACGCACTCCGAACCATCCCACGCACTCCGAACCATCCCACGCACCCCAAAACCATTCCACGCACTCTGAACAATTCCACGCACTCCGAACCATTCCATGCACTCCGAACCATTCCACGCACTCCGAACCATTCCACGCACTCCGAACCATTCCACACACTCTGAACCAATCCACGCACTCTGAACCAATCCACGCACTCCGAACCATTCCACGCACTCCAGTCCGTTCCACGCACTCCAGTCCGTTCCACGCACTACAGTCAGTTTCATGCACTCGGATCTGTTCCATGCACTCGGATCTGTTCCACATACGTCCCCAATCCATCGACATACCTCACCTGCTCCATCCGTTCTACGCGCTCGTCCATCCACATACGTCACCCTGTTCCATCTACATACGTCACCCGTTCTATTTACATACATCACTCGTTCAATCCATATACGTCGCCCATTCCATCCACATACTTCACCCATTCCATCCGCTTTATGCACTCAGCGGCTCAATGTACTCTACATGCACTTGACATTTATCCACTTTACGCACTCATCCGCTCTACACACTCATCCGCTCTACGCACTCATCCTCTCTACGCACTCATCCGCTCTACGCAACTCATCCGCTCTACGCAACTCATCCGCTCTACGCAACTCATCCGCACTGTGCATTCATGCGCCCTACTCGCTCGTCTTCTCTATTGACTTGTGCGCTCTAGGCATTCGTCCACTCTAGGCACTCATCCGTTTTATGCCCTCGCACGCTCTATGCACTCATCCGCTCTACGCACTCGCTCGCTCTATGCATTTACCCGCTCTTACGCAACCCTCCACTCTTACGCGCTCATTCGCACTCGTCTGCTCTATACACTCGTCCGCTCTACCTATTAGTCTGATCTACACACTCTTCCGCTCTGTGCACTGTTCCGCTCTGAGCACTCTTTCGCTCTGTGCACTCTTTTGCTCTGCGCACTCTTCTGCTCTGCGCACCCCTACGCTCTGCGCACCCATCTGCTCTGCGCACTCATCCGCTCCACGCACTTATCTGCTCCACGTACTCATCCGTTCTATGCAATCGTTCTTTCCATGCATTCATCAGTTCTACAAAGTCGTTCGCTCATACGCACTCATCCGCATCAAACACTCATCCACTCTATGCGCTCATGCACTCTATACACTCATCCGCTCTGTACACTCATCCGCTCTATACACTCATTCATTCAGCACATTCATCTGCTCCTGCGTTCTACAGACTCCTCCCCACCTCTGCACTCATCTACACCCACGTCCACTCTACACACTCATCCGCTCTACGCTCATTCGCTCTGCACCTTCATCTGCTCTATGCACTCCTGCGTTCTATACACTCTTCCGCACTTACGCACTCATCTGCTCTACACAGTCGTCCGCTCTACACACTCATCTGCTCTACACACACAACCGCTCTATACACTCATCCGCTCTATACACTCATCCGCTCTATACACACATCCCCTCAACACGCTCATCCCCTCAACATGCTCGTCCGTTCTTTACACTCATCCGTTCTATACACTCATCAGTTCTACACACTCATCTGCTCAACGGATTCGTCCGCTCAGCGCGCTCATCCATTCCACTCGCTTCATCCATTCTAACGGTTTCATCCGCTCCATTCACTTTGTTCATTCATTATGCATTATCGATTCAGGCCATGCTCTTTGTCATACGCACTGGATCCGTTCCGTGCTCTCTATCTATTTCATGCACTGCTCTTGTCTCATGTACTGTCGGTCTAGGAAAAATGGACACCTCTCACGATGCACGGCAAACGCATTTTGGTGGCCGAAGGCCAACCGTCTCATGTACGTAACAATAGAAATACAGGTTTCCAAGTTTGACCAATGAACGGCCATTTTGATGTAACAAGGATCGCCATTTTGTTTTCTAATGATTGCTCATTGCTTTCTGTTCAAATTGCTTCACAGCACATTTCTGCTTACACTGCTCGACTGTTAACATTGTTGTCTGAACGTGAAAGGACAAGGCCGCAAGGCTAATAAGAGTTTGTTGAAACACAACGTAGGCAGCTCCGGAGAGGAATGCCCGGCTCCCTCCCGAATGTAGCCTTGAAGCAGAGCCGCAGGGCATTTAATCATTTCACAGCTGCCAGCCAGTCTCGTTATATGGTAGAATATGTTAGAATAAAGCAGCTAAAGGCTTGAATTATGCTCTTCTTACGGCCCCCCTTTTCCGAGCCCTGTAGAGCGTGTCGGCTCTCAGGACACGAATAGCACCTCATAGATAGCAAGGTCTGGAATGTGACTCTTCCCCCATATGTAGCTCGCTTACAAGAACAGAAGCACTGTGTTCTGTTCAACAAAGAAAAGATGTCTCTGCACTTGCAAGGTTGCATATTGTTACTAGAATAGATATTTGAAGGTATCATATTCGTCGAAAGTGTCCATCATCAAACCGAGTTCAAAGAAACCCAATAAAGGGGGGTGTTAAACATGTCACAGCTGATTGTATGATATGTATTTTGTATATATGTAACTGATGTACGTAATTTGCTCTCTTGCGTCCCTCGAGGTCTAGAGATACACGTCGCGGGGCGTGAGACCGAGTTGGCCAACTGAGGCTATTTGCTTTGCAATAAACCCTAGCTTTGGGAATACAACCTGGTGTCTGGCGTATCTATCGTGTGTGGAGACTTGCCTTGTTTCCATAACACGAGGGACCCCTAGGGGCCCCTTTCAAGATGGCGCCCGAATAGGGACCCTCCCCCACTTGTTCCATCGTGTACATTGTAATTGAGTAAAGGCGGAGAACGACGAGGATGGAACGATCGAGCCGGGATCAAGAGGTGTTCGGGGCGCCCTGTAGAAGTGATGAGAGATTCCTTTGCTGATCTGCACACATCTGATCCCTGATCGACGTATCTGGCCAGAGAACAAGGAGGCGAGGGTCCCAAAACGAGGCAGAAGCCAAGAAACGCAGACACAACGTCATTGGTTGCGTCAGTATACAGAGGAATTGTGTTCTGGAGGACAAATTGATTTATCAGGTGAGTCATACCCCGATTCAAAATAATCCTGATATTGGTTGAGAGTTGACTTTGCAAAATCAAACGCCCTAGGTAAGGTTGATTAACCAGAGGGGAGGTTGAAACATGCCTGGGGTACTGTCCACCCTAGCGGGGTTTTTCCGCTGTGGTAGACAATCTTTGGAAGATGGCCAAATTGCACCACCTGGGGGAACGCCGTCGTATGAGATGTATGTGAAGTATGGTGTGGGAGTGATAATATTCTGTGAGACTTGGCATAGGCAAACCAGAAAGCAACAAGACCATCAGTGGCCGATAAATTGTAGTTTTGAGATAGCGAAAATAGATAATTTGGAAAGGGTGTTGATAAGAAAGAAAGCGCGTTCCGCAGCATTTGATATCGTTAAGGACTGGAGAAGGGAAGCAATGCTCCGATTTAGAAGTAGAGCGAAGCATGCGCGTAAGCATAAATCGAAAGGTGAAGTAGCGGAAGAAAAGGAGGAGGAGGAGTGGACTGAGAGTCTAAGAAGGTCAGGTAGACGTGACCAGTTGAATATAGAAAAAATATTCCCACAACGAGAATTGAACATAGCAGATGAAGTGATGGAGAACATATTGATCCATACAAAACAAGGCCGAAGATCAGAAGCGAGGCCAAACACGTCAGTAACTATTGCTCAAGCCCCTCCTGTAGCTCAAACTCTCCCTCCCGTAGCTCAAGCCCTCCCACAGCCACAGACCACGCACGTAACACTTCCTATTAGCCAACCAGGCCCACAGCAGACACTCCCCGTTCCTATTGTCCCATCCGCACCTCCCGCCTTAGATACAGACTCGGTACTGTCCGTCCCTCTAGGGGTTGAAGTTGAAACCACGGGGGCAAGAGGCGGGACTGAACAAAGTGGATGCACGAGGGTAACTCGCAGTGTGATCAGCAAAGAAAGGAAGGTGGAATTGCAGCAACAGGCAGAAATGTATATAGACGGGAACGATGGGACGGCAGCATTGGCTTCGATGTATGACTTCCGAAGAAGCAACGAAAGACAGGTAGTGTTGGAATGCGTGGGTGAATATTTGGTGGGGAGATGGAAACAGTTAATTGGGAAATTTACCACCACAGCGATTGTTAGACTTAAATGCATTAGCATGCTGTAGACAAAGAGATGAAGAAGTGAGGGAACATGTGTATGGACTTTTTGAGCTTAAAAATGAATTGGATAATTATTATGCTGAAATGTTTACTGCACCTGGGTACAGGGGTAAGGATATCGGGAGAGATAGGAAGGAAGTGCTAGGGCCACACAATCGACGGCAACAGTTACCATCGCCGGGGCGAAAGGCGATGGTGGACGAATTATTGTTATTAAAACAGATGGGGGAAGACTTGAAAGAATGCATACTGAAAACAAGGGTGTTACTGCAGCAAGTAGCAGGACATAATAGAGGAAGAGGGAACGCACAAGGGAGGAGTAATTCGAATATGCATGGGGGGCCATTGGGACCAAATCAGTGTGCATACTGTAAGGAGGAAGGACACTGGCGAGCGCAATGTTCACATTTACAGAATAGAAATGGACCTGGTCAGCGAAGACAGCACAGAGGGCACCAAGGAGCGAATGGACCAAATAGGAATAGTATGCAGCAGCACCACAATAATGACGGTAATCAAAACCAAGCCCAAAACCAAAGTGCTCCTAACCAGAGTCAGGGTCAGCAAATCCAACAGTATGGGAATCAGAGTGGGGGAACATTTTCAATACGCAGCCAAATACGTATTACAGAAATAGTAGTGACTACACATCGGATGATGTGTTATTTCCCCAATAGGACAGACCAGGGCAAGGGTCGGAACCAGTGTCTATTCCCGTGAATCAGAGAGGACCCTACGTAGAAATGGGAATCGGGAATAAGGAGCACCGCTTCCTTGTAGATACAGGAGCGCAAAAGTGTTCAATAGACCATCACTTGGTTCCGGATATACCACTGTCAGGGTAAAAGAATGTTTCCGTAGAGTTCGCAGGTACACCAGTCATAAACCCAGTGTCCCAACCAGTCCCAGTTACTATAGGACCATTCACTGAACATTGTCCCTTTCTCCTAACAGAAAATTGTGGGGAGAACTTGTTGGGATTGAACTTGTTGAAAAAGCTAGGTGTGATTATACATTGTACATCAGACGGTGTGCTTCTGACGATTTGGCCACAGGATGCCCTGTGTCAGAATTCATATCTGAAACCTTGCCAGGAGAGTTAAGAAAAGTGCCAACCTGTATATGGGCGATGCTTGACAACGATGTAGGATGCTTGAAGATAGAGCCAGTGAGGATCATTTTGAAAGAAGGAGTTACACTGCTGTGAATTCCCCAGTATAAAATTTCGGCAAACGGAGAGAAAGGATTGAAAAGTATTGTTTCAGATTTGGTGAAATTAGGGGTAATTGAAGAAATTACAGGCAGTACATGTAACAGCCCGATTCTTCCAGTGTTTAAGAAAGGAGGCAATGAAGTACCATATTGTTTCATAATTGATTTGCACGCGCTAAATAAAGTAGTAGATCCACAATTTCCTTTGGTCCCAGACGTCACTACAATATTGACAATGATACCTGCCTCAGCAGAATACTTTAGCGTAATTGATCTAAATAACGCTTTCCTTAGCATTCCGGTGGACAAGGACAGTAGATATTTGTTCGCGTTCACATTAGGGGGACGATCATTTACATTCACGCGCATTCCACAAGGATATACGGAAAGTCCGAGTATTTACAGTAGAGCGTTAAAAGAGCAGCTAGAAATGCTAGAATTACCAGTGGGGTGTGTACTATTGCAATACATAGATGATCTGTTGATCGCTGCTGATACAGAAGAGATTTGTAAAAAGAGCACTGTATTACTACTGTCATACCTAGCGGCACATGGCCATAAAGCTAGTTTGAAGAAGTTTCAATATAGTCAAAAGGAGGTAGCTTATTTGGGCTACCTACTTTCGAAAGAAGGGAGAAGGCTAACACCAGAACGCATAGAAAGTATTTCTTGTATGCCTATTCCAAAGACACAGAAAGGAGTCTGAGCCTTAATAGGCATGGCTTCTTATTGCCGGCAGTGGATCGGTAATTTTGCGTTAATTGTGAAGCCAATGGTACTATTAACTAAGAAGGATGCGGTGATGCCTTTGCAGTGGAATGAAGAATATCAGAGAGCATTTGATCAATTGAAAACTGCATTATGTTCTGCTCCAGTTCTGGGCATGCCGAATTATGAAAAAGTTTTTAGATTGTTTATATGCGAGAATGAAGGATGTGCATTAGCTGTTTTGACACAGGAACAAGGTGGAAGAAATAGGCCGTGCGGCTATTTTTCTTCTGCGCTGGACCCTGTAGCGCGCGCACTACCACGATGTTTGCGATCTGTCGCGGCGGCTGCTGTATCGGTGAAACAAACGGAAGGGATGGTATTGGGGCATACTTTAATTTTGATGGTGCCACACACTATTAAATAGGACACAGACGCAACACCTCACCTCTGCTAGACTGACAAGATATGAGATTATCTTGTTCGCGCCCCATATCCAAATTATGAGGTGTAGCGCTTTGAATCCTGCAGAATTAATGCCACTGCCCATAAAAGAAATTGGTGACAACGAATCACCACGCCATGATTGCTTAATGGTCACTGTGGAAGAAACAAAGGGGAGAGTTGATTTAAGTGTCATCCCACAAAAGGAGCCAGATGGAGAGTTATTTTGTGACGGCTCTTGTTTTAAACTACCTGATGGCACGTCAACTGCCACTTACGCTATCACTACCCTAGAGAGCGTTGTAGAAAGCAAAAGAATTCCCTACAACTCGGCACAAGCCGCAGAAATAATAGCATTGACCAGAGCCTGTGAGATTTCTGAAAATGTCAATGTGAATATCTATACTGATAGTCAGTATGCTTTTGGGGTGGTTCATAACTTTGGTCGACTCTGGGCTGAGAGGGGTTTCTTGACATCGTATGGGGCCAAAATTCAACATGGCCCTTTGATTGTACGATTGCTGTCTGCACTCACGTTTACAAAGCGCCTAGCAATAGTGAAATGCGAGGCACATAAAAAGATAACATGCAAAGTGGGAGAGAGAAACGCATTTGCAGACAGAATTGCGAAACAAAATGGCACTGATTTGAATAATAAAATGATGACAGTCCAGACTGAGGAAGTACCCTGTATGATAGAAGATGGAATTGCTACTGTCAAAGAGATGCAGGCCGAAGCCATGGCCGATGAGATACAAAGAGGGGCAGAGGGCTCTGCTGAGTTAGATTTAGAGGGTTGTTGGCTGGACAAGGGAACTAAAAAGTGGATGTTGCCAAATTCTTATGTGACTGCAATGGTCACGATGGCTCACAGCCCTACCCACATCTGTGCAAAAAAAATAATACAACACCTATCTACGGTATGGCAGAATGTAAACATAAAGAAGAATGCAGAGAGGTTGGTGCAGAACTGCATTACGTGTTTACAACACAATGTAGGAAAGGGAACAGTGACTTCAATAGGCAGTTTTGGCCCGCCCTCTATGCCTTTTGAGGTAATCCATTTTGATTTCATAGAGATGGAGAGGTGCCAAAACTTGAAATATGTCTTAGTGGTGATCTGTGCGTTTAGTAAGTGGGTGGAGGCATATCCCTTAAAAGACTGCACAGCAATGAGTACTGCAAAAGTAATGCTTAAAGAATACTTTTCCCATTTTGGCTTGCCCCGTGTCATATGGGCAGATAACGGTCCACATTTTGTGGGCGCAGTGGTATTACAGATATGTGCAGGTCTTCAGATTGATAAGAGATTTCATAGTTCGGGGCATCCGAGTTCGGCCGGTCTTGTTGAGAGGCACAACGGAATCCCCTCAAGTAAAAAAATTAGCAAGATATGTGCAGGGAGCAAGTTGAGTTGGGTGGATGCATTAACGATAGCGCTATTGTGCATGCGTACGTCTGTACAGGCTAGAACTGGGCTCTCCCCATATGAGATTGTGATGGGGAGGCCGGCGAATGTTTGGTGCGCACCTCAGCCAAAGCGACTGAGTGAAGTGGAACATCCTGTACTTAGCACTTATTGTGGCCTTTTAATGCAGAAATTGCGTTTGATCCATCAGCAGGTGCAGGAGGCTCTACCCGTAAGATATACTGGTCCGGGGCACGCACTGGAGCCAGGAGACTGGGTGCTGCTTAAAAACTTTGAGAGAAAATCGTCGTTAGCACCCAGGTGGCGCGGCCCCTATCAAGTGCTTCTGGCAACGCAGACGGCAATACTGGTGGATGGGAGGAAGTCGTGGATCCATGCCACCCATGCCAAAAAGATCCCATCTTCACTGAAAGACTTGCCCAATCCGGACGACCGGAAAGAGACAACGGTACCAGAAATGAAAGAAACTGCTGCCAGTCCACCGCCGCTAAATCTGTCCGAGCGGGTAGTGAAACTCGAAACAAAGCCTGAAAAGATTGCCAAAAAGGGGGGAGGGCAAAGAGTGCCCCAACGTTGCCCAGCAGAACCTACATCACTGTTGGCCGACACGAAATATGCATTGCAAATAACGACAGATACTAAACGTGTACCCCTTTGGCGCCTACCAGCACTTGCCATTACGCCAGAGCCAAAGACCGAATCTGCATCACTGTTGCGGCGTACACCAGCATCTGCCATTGCGCCGCAGGCTGACTCTGAGCCTGGATCTGGAAGTGCACCGGCACTGTTCACGGATCACACAATACCAGGAGTGAGGCGATATGATTTGCGGCCTCGAAAGACAGAGTGATCCACAGTTCTTTGGTGTTTATGCTAACCTCTGGTTCCGCTCATGGACGGAGAAGGGAACTAGAGGTGTAGAGGAGAGAAGCGTGAGAATTGTGCAAGTCGGACAATTCAAGACTCGTGGCTCCTCGGTGCGATCATAAAAAGTACATGTGTCCTGAACCAGAGCGGACAAGCTGGGCACACATGGTACAAAGGCAATAGAGAACTGTTCAGAAGTCCTCTGAGCAGTATGAGAGAGGATACGTGAGCTTGCCTAGAATGAATAAGCAAACCAGGCTGCAAAGGGCTGGCAGACTAAACTGTTGACAATTCCTTTGAACTTATTGACATCCGGACAAGTGCGACGAAGAGAGATATCCACGATGAACTTTGTCAGGAAGAAGAAGGACAGTGAGAAAAATGTCGGGACCCGTTTCAGCCTCCTCCTGCACCACTGCTGAGAATGAGTTAGGAGAATGAGTTAGTTATAAAGACTGTAAACTTAGGGAAAACGCATGGTTTGTATGCTGGCTTTGACAATAATCATGTGCTTCATGAGTGTGGTAGCACCAATAACGACAGCCTTTGTGTTATGGTATGTGGAGTCTATACACCCATTGGGAATGTTTTTACCAATAGTTAATATATCCACTACTGAAAGCCCGATTCAGGTGATTACTTATACCTTGTCCACAATGGAAGAGAGACACAGAGAAGGGTATGGGAACAATACGCTATTACTCATCATGAACATGACGCATGCAATTCTAAAGAAAAATAATTGTTGGGTATGCGCCCATTTACCGCAGCATGCGCGGAAAGGAATAGGGTGGTATGTACAACCATCACTTTTAAGTTCTGCATGCAGTGCCTTTTTAAGTGCAATGTTTTATGGGAAGTGGAATAAGAGTAGTACGGGTGAATTAGATAGAACAAACATGAATGAGTTTGAGGAAATAATTATGAGGCCTGTGGGTTGTTCCATTTTCCATAAAGCACAAGTGATGATCCAGAACCTACGCCAAAATGTATGCGAAAAATAACACGACAAAATAGACAAGATAGATTGTCCCCACCAGTTAAAACATCTGTGATGACGTTTCGTGTAAGAACAGACGGGAACAACGATGCAATTCCCCCTTCTTACACGGTGAATTGCAACCCGAGAACTGTCCCTTTTTGTCTAAAAAAGAAAGGCTCCTATTCAGTAGGAACATTTACTGGATGCATGAATACAGCGGTACTAAAATGGGAAATAGAACCAGTATATGTGGGAGATCCAGTCTATTTTATATGTGGAGAAAAAGCATATCCTTGGTTGCCCAGAAACTGGGGAGGTACATGTTACCTAGGTCTACTGTTCCCAGGAGTGTTCCTCTTAGAAACAGCAGACATGGCCAGGCTATCCAGATCTAGAACCCAAAGGAGTAGCGAAGGTGTTTTGATAGTGAAGGACGTAGCAAATTCATTCATTCCATTCTTGTCCCAGATAGTGAACTCCTATAACATAAGGCAGCTGTCCAGAATACTAAAAGATACGATAAACACAAAGACAGATATACTATTTAACATGACGTTGGAAGAAAAGGGAATTAGGTTAATGGCGCTGCAAAATAGAATGGCTCTCGATGTAATCCTGGTTGATCGTGGGGGAATTTGCAAGATTGTGGGATCAGCGTGCTGGTATTCGTAGATGACTACTCCCCTACGATTTTTGAAGCAATAAAAAAAATGCATGTCCTAAGCTCCGAACTCTCTACTGAAGAAGGGGGCTGGGGAATAGAGTCCTGGTTTTGGGGAATACTGCATTCTTGGGGATGGAAGTTGATTGCGATATTAGTAGTAGTGTTTGGAATATTCATAACATGCTGTTGTTGCATACACTGCCTACCGATAGTTTGCACTGAGATAACTGAGGGATGGGATGTACTAAGTGATGTATGCATATGATAACAAAAAGAAAACAAACTTATGGCCGGGATGACAGAGACACAAATGAAATGAAAACAGTGAAAGAAGTAATGGCTATAGATATTAATGACGATGATGATGCTTATAATAGCATGCAAAATTCCGACATAGTACTTCAGACTTATCGTCATCAGAGGAGGATACCATGAATGAATGAGACATTTGGCATACGGCCAAAAGGAGGGTTTGTCGGTCTAGGAAAAATGGACACCTCTCACGATGGATGGCAAACGCATTTTGGTGGCCGAAGGCCAACTGTCTCATGTACGTAACGATAGAAATACAGGTTTCCGAGTTTGATCAATGAACAGCCATTTTGATGTAACAAGGATCGCCATTTTGTTTTCTAACGATTGCTCATATTTTTCTGTTCAAATTGCTTCACAGCACATTTCTGCTTACACTGCTCGACTGTTAACATTGTTGTCTGAACGTGAAAGGACAAGGCCGCAAGGCCGCGAGGCTAATAAGAGTTTGTTGAAACACAACGTAGGCAGCTCTGGAGAGGAATGCCCGGCTCCCTCCCGAATGTAGCCTTGAAGCAGAGCCGCAGGGCATTTAATCATTTCACAGCTGCCAGCCAGTCTTGTTATATGGTAGAATATGTTAGAATAAAGCAGCTAAAGGCTTGAATTATGCTCTTCTTACGGCCCCCCTTTTCCGAGCCCTGTAGAGCGTGTCGGCTCCCAGGACACGAATAGCACCTCATAGATAGCCAGGTCTGGAATGTGACTCTTCCCCCGTATGTAGCTCGCTTACAAGAACAGAAGCACTGTGTTCTGTTCAACAAAGAAAAGATGTCTCTGCACTTGCAAGGTTGCATATTGTTACTAGAATAGATATTTGAAGGTATCATATTCGTCGAAAGTGTCCATCATCAAACCGAGTTCAAAGAAACCCAATAAAGGGGGGTGTTAAACATGTCACAGCTGATTGTATGATATGTATTTTGTATATATGTAACTGATGTACGTAATTCGATCTCTTGCGTCCCTCGAGGTCTAGAGATGAACGTCGCGGGGCGTGAGACCGAGTTGGCCAACTGAGACTATTTGCTTTGCAATAAACCCTAGCTTTGGGAATACAACCTTGTGTCTGGCGTATCTATCGTGTGAGGTGACTTGCCTTGTTTCCATAACGCGAGGGACCCCTAGGGGCCCCTTTCAGTACCTGAATCTTCTATTCTGTACTTTCCATTTATGCCATGTACTCATACAGTCAGAGTCATCTGTCTGTGTATTCATCAGTCTCTTGTATTCATTTTTCCATCCTCTTCTCTCTATTCATTTTGCCCGTTTTTGTTCATTTTGTCCATTGCGCTTATTACCTCCATTTCATTAATTTAAACTTCTTTACAGTTTCCGTGTATTTTGTTCCTTTTTACCACTTTACTGCTTTGGACTACTTTACTCGTTCTATTCTGTTTGTCCTTTTAGTTTACATTAGCAGTTATTAGTTGTCGATTTCTCACATGGATCTTGATGTTGTACTGTTATTTGTCTTATTGTTATTCAGGGTCTAGGAGTTGGTTGGATTGGTGTCATTCAGCTGCTGTTATTCCGTTTGGGTTAGATTGCGTACGGGTTGTGTTTTAGGGGAAGAGCCAAGTTTTCAGTAGTTTGCAGAAGGACATTAGATCATCATTTAGGTGGATGTGGGGTGGGAGTTCGTTCCACAGCGTGGGGTCCAAGGCTGAAAATGATGATCCGCCTAACCTGACTGAGTTTGTTTTAGGTATGACTAGGAGGCCGGCTGAGCTTGATCTTAGGGGGCGTGGAGGGTGATAGGGTTTTAGCTTGTCTTGAAGATATTGAGGTCCGGATTTATGCAATGCTCGATGAGAAATGCATAAAGTTTTGAAAGTCACCCTTCGGGCCATTGGAAGCCAGTGCAGAGTCTTAAGGGCTGGGGAGATGTGGTCTCTCGGGCCAAGCGCAAGTATCAGTTTGGCTGCAGCGTTTTGGGCCCTTTGAAATTTATTCAGTTGGTAAGCATGGACTCCGAGGTAGAGGGGGTTTGCTTAGTCCAGTCTTGATATAACAATTGATTGGACCGCGGAGAGTCTGTTGGGAAAGGAGAGATATGGTAAAATGCGCCTAAGAGTTTTAAGGTGGTAGTGGCAGGACTTTGAGACGTTGTTGACTTGGCGCAAGAGTGTTAGGTCAGAGTCAAGGGTGCATCCAAGGTTTTTTACTGAGTTAGAGGGAGTGGGTGAGTTGCCCATGGCGGGTGGCCAGGGTAGTGGGTGTGGAAGAATTTCGGAGTTGCCACACACCATGATTTCAGTTTTGGAGGGATTTAACAAGAGGTGGCTTTGGGTCATCCAGAGCTCTATGGCAAGGAGGCAGGAAGCGAGGTCAGGGTGGCAGTTGGGTTTTGAGTTCAGGAGTTTTAGAATTAGTTGCGTGTCATCCGCATAGTTGTAAAACAGGGGGTTGTGTGAACAAATTATTGGTGGGAGGGTGGTTAAGTAGAGATTGAACAGGAGGGCAGATAGCCACGCTCCTTGTGGGACTCCCGTGTCGACTGGTCAGGCTTGGGGGGAATAGGTGGATAGTATCGTTATTTGGTACCTATCTTTGAGGAAGGAAGCTATCCATTTGAGAGTGGTTCCACAAATTCCTAGGGAGTGGAGGCGGTCAAGGAGGATTGAGTGATTGATAGTGTCAAAGGCGGCAGATAGGTCAAGAAGGATTAATGTGGCGCATCCCGCGGAGTCTGCCGTGATTTTAAGGTCATCCCAGATTGAAGTTAGGGTGGTTTAGGTTCCGTGACGGGCTCTGAAACCTGATTGCGCGGGGTCTAGGAGATTGTTGGCTTCATCAAAGGCATTTAGTTGGGAGTCGGCGGTTCGGTCAATGAGTTTGGCAAGGAATCTGGTGTTTGAGATGGGGCTGTAGTTTTTGGGTTCGAGAGGGTCGAGGGAAGGTTTTTTTAATAGAGGTTTGACATGAACCGTTTTGAATGCGTCGGGAAAAATACCTGAGGAAAGGGAGTCATTTATGATGGATCTTGCGTGTTCTCATGCGCAGGTAGAGGCGAAAATTTCCTTGAGGGTTGTGGCGGGGCAAGGGTCTAGCAGAGAGCCGGATGGTTTGCGGGCGGAGAGAAGTTTGAGAAATTGGTCAGGTGATATTGGACTAAAGGAATCAAATGTTGATTGCGTACTGGTCGCAGGCGGGGGGTTGGTCGGAATGGGTTGAGGGTTGCCTGGTGGATGTAGGAGAGCTAGTTTGGTGGTTAGTGCATTTGTTCTTTCGAGAGCTGTGGCGTAAAAGTGGAGAGAGAGTGAATCGCACAGTGATTGTGAGGGGGTCGGGACGGTGGTAGTGCATACCGGTTTGGTGAATTCAGAGATGATTTTGTGAAGTTCTTTTCTGGGGTTTTTGCAGTTTAGGATTCGGGAGTTGTAGTGGGCTTTTTTTGCTTTCTGGATTTCGGCTTTGTACTGATGAAGGTGTCGGGCCAAGGTTGCTCTGCTCTCTTGGGTTCTGTCTTTCTGCCATTTGCGTTGTAAGAATTTATATAGTTATTTAGTGGTCTTCAAGTCAAGTGTGAACCATCTAGGGAATATGCCATGGCGGGCTGATGGTTTGCAAGAGGGCGTGAGGCGCAATAGTGAGGTGTTGAGCCATGAGTCAAAGGCCTCGGGGTTAGTTGTTTATTGGGTTGGCAGGTAGGTGGAGGAGACTGGAGGAGTGTGTCGGCTAGGTCAGGAAGGATTATTAGTTTTTTCCAGCATTTGCATAGATTCGGGGGTTCAGATTCGAGTACGGGAATCGGGTCGGGTGAGTAAATGGTGAAAGAAACAATGAAGTGATCGGACCAGATGATAGGGGTGGGGGGGTTTAGATGTATCCAGTTGTGGGAGCTAAAGATGGCATCAAGAGTGTGTCCTTTATAGTGAGTCTGGCCGTTTATGTGGGGTTGGAGGTTAATTGCGTCTAGACCGTCAACCAGAGAGTGTGTCATAGGGTTGGTGGGGATGCCAAGCCATATGTTGAAATCTTCAAGAAGGGTGAGGTTGGGATGGTTTAGTTGAAGGGTGGCAATAGAGTCGCAGAGGTGGTTTGAGAATTGTCTATCGTAGCCAGGTGGTCTGTAGATTATTAGGAAGCTGTGTGAGAATGACTGGGAAAAGGATCGTTTAACGAGGAGTGATTCGCAGGAAGGAATGGATAGTTGATTGTCGATGATTGAGGCGTGGAAGTGAGACTTGAAGACGAATGCTATTCCCCCACCTCTAGAGGGACGGTTCAGTGGGATGAGGGAGTAGTCAGGGGGGAAGGCTTCATAGGCAATTGGGGCGAAGTCGTCAGAGAACCAAGTTTTGGTGATGAAAACCAGGTCTGGTTTGTCAGAGACAAGTAGGTCAAAGATGCTGTGTCTGTTTTTTGCTACGGATCGGGCATTAAATAGGATGCAATTCACTTCGGTAGATGAGGTTGGTGTCGGAGCTGCAGCTGGAGGAGGTGCGGGGGGAGTGGGTGGAAACTGGAGAGGGAGAGCGGTGGGGTGATTGATGATAGATGGGAAAAGTGGGCGAGCAGCAAGGTTGGAGGGTTTCGGGTGGGAGTGGGTGGATGTGTGTGTTAGGGTGATTGGGTTTGGCACGGGGGATATGGAGGTGGGGTGTGGGCGGTTAGGAGTTTCAGTTGCAGTCGGTGAGAAATTGAGGGCGAGGGGTTTCAGGAAGGGTGAAGCGAGGGGGGATGGTGGTGATTGGGGGAATGAGGTGGTGGGTCGAGACAGGGGAGGCGATGAGTGGTGAGCGATTAAGGGAGACCAGGTACGTTTCCTCTTTAGTGTCTTTGTTGCGATTGGTGTGTGAGAGAGGGTAATGGGTTCAGAGGGGGAGAGGGATGTGGCTTCTGTTCTTGCTAGGGCTAGGCGTGCAGTTTTTAGGGAGGGGAAGGGGTGTGGTCTGTGGGGGATTATGGCGGGTGTTAGTGAGAAGAGCGTGGGGTGCATGATTGCAGGCCGGGATGTGTCCGGTATGATAGTGAGGGGAGCAGGCATGGTCAACGTAGGTTGGTTGGTGGTGGGGTTTGGGGGAGCAGTGCTCCTAGGGCGGTTGGATCGCCACCGTGCCCCTCTGGCTTGGTGTTTGGAAAGGGGCAGGGTAGGGTATGTGAAGGAGGGTGGGATGATTTGGGAAGGGGGGGTGGGATGCAAGGCGGGCTGGAGAGTGGAGGCGGTCCACGGTGGTCGTTTCCGGTAGACCCTGGTGGATTGGGGGCACTCATGGTTAGTGTGTGCTATTAGGTGTAGTTTCAGGTGCGATTTATACTTTATTGGACTTTATACGTTCGGCTATATTGCTGGGAGAGATTAGTCTTGGTTTCAGGGTTCCGCTAAGCAGGGTGATATTATTCCCTTATTCTAGGTTTTAGTGTACTAATTGTAACTAGGCTGCAGATATTAGGCCGTTTTGAGGTGTGGCTAGACCTTAGGATATGCTGCTAGGTGGCCTATTTAGTTGGATCTACAGCACAGTTACGCCGCCGGGCAGACTTTCTTCTAGTAAGCTGGAATACAGGAAAGCTTCTAGGGAGAAATTGAATGTAGCAACGCTACAGGTATGTTTTTAGGTGGACTCAAGTGCAGTCTAGGAGGACTTTCCAATTGCAGTTCTAACTTCGGTCAGGGCAGGCTATTAGGCACATTTCTGGATTCAAGGAAGGGGCGATAATAGGCCTACTTCGAAATTTGAGTTTGGATAGGTAGGATATTAGTGCTGCTTTTATATTCAACTAATAACTCAACGCTAATGGGCACACTATTGCACAGAGATGGATATTATGTACGCAGAGGATATTAGGCACACTTCTAAGTTCAATTTGCATAGAGAGGGTATTAGGGATACTTCTGAATTCAGGCAAGGTGCGCTATTATGTGTACTTCTGAGTTTAGCTTTGCACACAAAGGATATTAGGTACACTTTTAATATCAACTTCGCACAGAGGGGAAATTAGGCACAGTTCTAATTTCGGCTTTACACAGAGGATATTAGGGACACTTCTAGATTCACTTTGTATGGAGGAGATTAGGTACAGTTCTAATTTCAGGTCTTGCACAGACAGGTTATTAGGCACACTTCTAACTTCTAACCATAATTCTAGATTCACCAGGGTACCCTATTAGGTACACTTCCGAATTGAACTATGCACAGGGAGACTATTAGGGACACTAGTCAGTTCAACTAGGGCACGTTATTAAGCACACTTTGCATTTCAACTTTTCACAGAGAGGTTATTAGGCAGACTTCCAGATTAAACTTTTCACAGAGAGGCTATTGGGTACACTTCCAAATTCAACCCTCATAGAGGAGATTAGGCGGACTTCTAGATGCAACTTTTCGCAGAGAGGATATTAGGCAGACTTCTAGATTCAATTTTTCACAGAGAGGCTATTGGGCACACTTCGAAATTCAACCCTCACAGAGAGGAGATTAAGCAGACTTCTAGATGCAACTTTTCACAGAGAGGATATTAGGCAGATTTCTAGATTCAACTTTCCACAGAGGGGCTATCGGGCACACTTCCAAATTCAACCCTCACAGAGAGGCTACCGGCCACACACTCTAGATTCAACTCTTGGGTACACGTCTAGATTCAGCAGAGCACGCTATTAGGCACCCTTCCAAAATCAGCCAGAGCACAGAGAGGCTATTGGGCACACTTCTAAATTCAGTTTAGCACAGAGATGTTATTGGGCAAACTTCCAAGTTCAACTTTCACAGAGGGGCTATTGGGTACATTTCTATATTCACCTTTAACAGAGAGGCTGTTGGGCACATTTCAAAATACAATTTTCACAGAGAGGCTGTTGGGCAGAGATGTTATTGGGCACACTTCTAAGTTCAACTTTCACAGAGAGGCTATTGGGCACATTTCTAAATACAATTTTCACAGAGCGGCTGTTGGGCACACTTCAAATGCAGTTTAGCACAGAGATGTTACTGAGCACACTTCCAAATGCAACTTTCACAGAGGGGCTATTGGGCACACTTCAAAATTCAGCTTTCACAGAGAGGCTATTGGGCACACTTCTAAGTTCAGCTTTCATTGAGAGGCTATTGGGCGCACTTCTAAATTCAGCTTTCACTGAGAGGCTATTGGGCACACTTCTAAAAACACCTTTCACAGAGAGGCTGTTGGACACACTTCTAAAAACTACTTTCACAGAGAGGCTATTGGACACACTTCTAAATTTAACTTTCACAGAGAGGCTATTAGGCACACTTCTAAATTCAGCTTTCACTGAGGCTATTGGACACACTTCTAAATTCAGCTTTCAGGGAGGGGCTATTGGGCACACTTCAAAATGCAGCTTTCACTGAGAGGCTATTGGGCACACTTCTAAATTCAACTTTCACATGGAGGCTATTGGGCACACTTCTAAAAACTACTGTCACAGAGAGGCTATTGGACACACTTCTAAATTCAACTTTCACAGAGAGACTATTGGACACACTTCTAAATTCAATTTTCACAGAGAGGCTATTGGAACACTTCTAAATTCAGCTTTCACTGAGAGGCTATTGGTCACACTTCTAAATTCAGCTTTCACAGAGAGGCTATTGGGCACACTTCTAAAAACTACTGTCACAGAGAGGCTATTGGACAGACTTCTAAATTCAACTTTCACAGAGAGACTATTGGACACACTTCTAAATTCAACTTTCACAGAGAGGCTATTGGAACACTTCTGAATTCAGCTTTCACTGAGAGGCTATTGGGCACACTTCTACATTCAGCTTTCACAAAGAGGCTATTGGGCACACATTTAAAAACTACTTTCACAGAGAGGCTATTGGACACACTTCTAAATTCAACTTTCACAGAGAGACTATTGGACACACTTCTAAATTCAACTTTCACTGAGAGGCTATTGGGCACACTTCTAAATTCAGCTTTCACAGAGAGGCTATTGGGCACACTTCAAAATTCAGCTTTCACTGAGAGGCCATTGGGCACACTTCTAAATTCAGCTTTCACTGAGAGGCTATTGGGCACGCTTCAAAATTCAGCTTTCACAGAGATGCTATTGGGCACACTTCTAAATTTAGCTTTCACTGAGAGGCTAATGGGCACACTTCAAAATTCAGCTTTCACAGAGAGGCTATTGGGCACACTTCTAAATTCAGCTTTCACTGAGAGGCTATTGGGCATACTTCTAAATGCAACTTTCACTGAGAGGCTATTGGGGACACGTCTAAAAACAACTTTCACAGAGAGGCTATTGGGCACACTTCTAAATTCAGCTTTCACTGAGAGACTATTGGGCACACTTCTAAAAACAACTTTCACAGAGAGGCTATTGGACACACTTCTAAATTCAACTTTCACAGAGAGGCTATTGGGCACACTTCTAAAAACTACTTTCACAGAGAGGCTATTGGACACACTTCTAAATTCAACCTTCACAGAGAGGCTATTGGACACACTTCTAAATTCAGCTTTCACTGAGAGGCTATTGGGCACACCTCTAAATTCAGCTTTCACAGAGAGGCTATTGGGCACACTTCTAAATTCAGCTTTAAGAGAGAGGCTATTGGGCACACTTCAAAATTCAACTTTCACTGAGAGGCTATTGGGCACACTTCTAAAAACTACTTTCACAGAGAGGCTATTGGACACACTTCTAAATTCAACCTTCACAGAGAGGCTATTGGACACACTTCTAAATTCAGCTTTCACTGAGAGGCTATTGGGCATACTTCTAAATGCAACTTTCACTGAGAGGCTATTGGGGACACGTCTAAAAACAACTTTCACAGAGAGGCTATTGGGCACACTTCTAAATTCAGCTTTCACTGAGAGACTATTGGGCACACTTCTAAAAACAACTTTCACAAAGAGGCTATTGGACACACTTCTAAATTCAACTTTCACAGAGAGGCTATTGGGCACACTTCTAAAAACTACTTTCACAGAGAGGCTATTGGACACACTTCTAAATTCAACCTTCACAGAGAGGCTATTGGACACACTTCTAAATTCAGCTTTCACTGAGAGGCTAATGGGCACACTTCAAAATTCAGCTTTCACAGAGAGGCTATTGGGCACACTTCTAAATTCAGCTTTCACTGAGAGGCTATTGGGCATACTTCTAATTGCAACTTTCAATGAGAGGCTATTGGGGACACGTCTAAAAACAACTTTCACAGAGAGGCTATTGGGCACACTTCTAAATTCAGCTTTCACTGAGAGACTATTGGGCACACTTCTAAAAACAACTTTCACAGAGAGGCTATTGGACACACTTCTAAATTCAACTTTCACAGAGAGGCTATTGGGCACACTTCTAAAAACTACTTTCACAGAGAGGCTATTGGACACACTTCTAAATTCAACCTTCACAGAGAGGCTATTGGACACACTTTTGAATTCAGCTTTCACTGAGAGGCTATTGGGCACACTTCTAAATTCAGCTTTCACAGAGAGGCTATTGGGCACACTTCAAAATTCAACTTTCACTGAGAGGCTATTGGGCACACTTCTAAAAACTACTTTCACAGAGAGGCTATTGGACACACTTCTAAATTCAGCTTTCACTGAGAGGCTATTGGGCACACTTCTAAATTCAGCTTTCACTGAGAGGCTATTGGGCACACTTCTAAAAACTACTTTCACAGAGAGGCTATTGGACACACTTCTAAATTCAGCTTTCACAGAGAGGCTATTGGGCACACTTCTAAATTCAGCTTTCACTGAGAGGCTATTGGGCACACTTCTAAATTCAGCTTTCACTGAGAGGCTACTGGGGACACCTCTAAATTCAGCTTTCACAGAGAGGCTATTGGACACACTTCTAAAAACTACTTTCACAGAGAGGCTATTGGACACACTTCTAAATTCAACCTTCACAGAGAGGCTATTGGACACACTTCTAAATTTAACCTTCACAGAGAGGCTATTGGGCACACTTCTAAATTCAGCTTTCACAGAGAGGCTATTGGGCACACTTCAAAATTCAGCTTTCACTGAGAGGCTATTGGGCACACTTCTAAATTCAGCTTTCACAGAGATGTTATTGGGCACACTTCCAAGTTCAACTTTCACTGAGAGGCTATTGGGCACACCTCTAAATTCAGCTTTCACAGAGAGGCTATTGGGCACACTTCAAAATTCAGCTTTCACTGAGAGGCCATTGGGCACACTTCTAAATTCAGCTTTCACTGAGAGGCTATTGGGCACGCTTCAAAATTCAGCTTTCACAGAGATGCTATTGGGCACACTTCTAAATTCAGCTTTCACTGAGAGGCTAATGGGCACACTTCAAAATTCAGCTTTCACAGAGAGGCTATTGGGCACACTTCTAAATTCAGCTTTCACTGAGAGGCTATTGGGCATACTTCTAAATGCAACTTTCACTGAGAGGCTATTGGGGACACATCTAAAAACAACTTTCACAGAGAGGCTATTGGACACACTTCTAAATTCAACTTTCACAGAGAGGCTATTGGGCACACTTCTAAAAACTACTTTCACAGAGAGGCTATTGGACACTTCTAAATTCAACCTTCACAGAGAGGCTATTGGACACACTTCTAAATTCAGCTTTCACTGAGAGGCTATTGGGCACACCTCTAAATTCAGCTTTCACAGAGAGGCTATTGGGCACACTTCTAAATTCAGCTTTCACAGAGAGGCTATTGGGCACACTTCAAAATTCAGCTTTCACTGAGAGGCTATTGGGCACACTTCTAAAAACTACTTTCACAGAGAGGCTATTGGACACTTCTAAATTCAGCTTTCACTGAGAGGCTATTGGGCACACTTCTAAATTCAGCTTTCACTGAGAGGCTAATGGGCACACTTCAAAATTCAGCTTTCACAGAGAGGCTATTGGGCACACTTCTAAATTCAGCTTTCACTGAGAGGCTATTGGGCATACTTCTAATTGCAACTTTCAATGAGAGGCTATTGGGGACACGTCTAAAAACAACTTTCACAGAGAGGCTATTGGGCACACTTCTAAATTCAGCTTTCACTGAGAGACTATTGGGCACACTTCTAAAAACAACTTTCACAGAGAGGCTATTGGACACACTTCTAAATTCAACTTTCACAGAGAGGCTATTGGGCACACTTCTAAAAACTACTTTCACAGAGAGGCTATTGGACACACTTCTAAATTCAACCTTCACAGAGAGGCTATTGGACACACTTTTAAATTCAGCTTTCACTGAGAGGCTATTGGGCACACTTCTAAATTCAGCTTTCACAGAGAGGCTATTGGGCACACTTCAAAATTCAACTTTCACTGAGAGGCTATTGGGCACACTTCTAAAAACTACTTTCACAGAGAGGCTATTGGACACACTTCTAAATTCAGCTTTCACTGAGAGGCTATTGGGCACACTTCTAAATTCAGCTTTCACTGAGAGGCTATTGGGCACACTTCTAAAAACTACTTTCACAGAGAGGCTATTGGACACACTTCTAAATTCAGCTTTCACAGAGAGGCTATTGGGCACACTTCTAAATTCAGCTTTCACTGAGAGGCTATTGGGCACACTTCTAAATTCAGCTTTCACTGAGAGGCTACTGGGGACACCTCTAAATTCAGCTTTCACAGAGAGGCTATTGGACACACTTCTAAAAACTACTTTCACAGAGAGGCTATTGGACACACTTCTAAATTCAACCTTCACAGAGAGGCTATTGGACACACTTCTAAATTTAACCTTCACAGAGAGGCTATTGGGCACACTTCTAAATTCAGCTTTCACAGAGAGGCTATTGGGCACACTTCAAAATTCAGCTTTCACTGAGAGGCTATTGGGCACACTTCTAAATTCAGCTTTCACAGAGATGTTATTGGGCACACTTCCAAGTTCAACTTTCACTGAGAGGCTATTGGGCACACTTCTAAATTCAGCTTTCACAGAGAGGCTATTGGGCACACTTCAAAATTCAGCTTTCACTGAGAGGCCATTGGGCACACTTCTAAATTCAGCTTTCACTGAGAGGCTATTGGGCACGCTTCAAAATTCAGCTTTCACAGAGATGCTATTGGGCACACTTCTAAATTCAGCTTTCACTGAGAGGCTAATGGGCACACTTCAAAATTCAGCTTTCACAGAGAGGCTATTGGGCACACTTCTAAATTCAGCTTTCACTGAGAGGCTATTGGGCATACTTCTAAATGCAACTTTCACTGAGAGGCTATTGGGGACACATCTAAAAACAACTTTCACAGAGAGGCTATTGGACACACTTCTAAATTCAACTTTCACAGAGAGGCTATTGGGCACACTTCTAAAAACTACTTTCACAGAGAGGCTATTGGACACTTCTAAATTCAACCTTCACAGAGAGGCTATTGGACACACTTCTAAATTCAGCTTTCACTGAGAGGCTATTGGGCACACCTCTAAATTCAGCTTTCACAGAGAGGCTATTGGGCACACTTCTAAATTCAGCTTTCACAGAGAGGCTATTGGGCACACTTCAAAATTCAGCTTTCACTGAGAGGCTATTGGGCACACTTCTAAAAACTACTTTCACAGAGAGGCTATTGGACACTTCTAAATTCAGCTTTCACTGAGAGGCTATTGGGCACACTTCTAAATTCAGCTTTCACTGAGAGGCTATTGGGCACACTTCTAAAAACTACTTTCACAGAGAGGCTATTGAACACACTTCTAAATTCAGCTTTCACAGAGAGGCTATTGGGCACACTTCTAAATTCAGCTTTCACTGAGAGGCTATTGGGCACACTTCTAAATTCAGCTTTCACTGAGAGGCTATTGGGCACACTTCTAAAAAACTACTTTCACAGAGAGGCTATTGGACACACTTCTAAATTCAGCTTTCACAGAGAGGCTACTGGGGACACCTCTAAATTCAGCTTTCACAGAGAGGCTATTGGACACACTTCTAAAAACTACTTTCATAGAGAGGCTATTGGGGACACTTCTAAATGCAACTTTCACAGAGAGTCTATTGAGCACACTTCTAAAAACTACTTTCACAGAGAGACTATTGGACACACTTCTAAAAACAACTTTCACAGTGAGGCTATTGGGAACACTTCGAAATTCAACCCTCACAGAGAGGCCACCGGCCACACTCTCTACATTCAACTTTTGTGTTCACGTCTAAATTCAGCAGAGCACGCTATTAAGCACCCTTCCAAAATCAGCCAGAACACAGAGAGGCTATTGGGCATACTTCTAAATTCAGTTTAGCACAGAGATGTTATTGGGCACACTTCCAAGTTCAACTTTCACAGAGAGGCTATTAGGTACATTTCTATATTCAGCTTTCACAGAGAGGCTATTGGGCACATTTCTAAATACAATTTTCACAGAGTGGCTGTTGGGCACACTTCTAAATGCAGTTTAGCACAGAGATTTACTGGGCACACTTCCAAATGCAACTTTCACAGGGGGGCTATTGGGCACACTTCAAAATTCAGCTTTCACAGAGAGGCTATTGGTCCCACTTCTACACACAGGGGCCTAGGGCTCACAGAGGGGAAATAGTTAAAGTTTCGGGCAAAAACGAGGGCTCAGGGGCTAGATGCACTCACCTGCTTAGTTCGGGCACAAAGGAGGCAGGCGAGCGAAGCGCAAGTCTCTGGACTGCAGCGCTGGATTGGGCCAATCAATCAGGGCGGTCGGAGAGCTCAGGAGGCGGGACTTTGGCAATCGGGAAGCAGAGGGCGGGTGAGGGCACACAGAGGCCTAGGGCTCACAGAGGGTAAATAGTTAAAGTTTTGGGCAAAAACAAGGGCTCAGGGGCTAGATGCACTCACCTGCTCAGTTCAGGCACAGGAAAGAAAAGAGAGAGGGAAAAAAAGAAGAGGAAGATAAGACCCTTGTGGTGATTCTGTGCAGAGAATATATAAGATAAAATGTAAAAACTGATGCGAATTAAGGAACTCTGCAGGCCAAGGGATTGTCATGTATTTGGAACAAACCCTAATTAATCTGGTTTGTTGGGTCAAGAACTAAACAGGTACTGGCCTGTGTTGGGTCGGGTGGGGCTGGCTTGTGGGGCGCGCAATCCTTGCGCGGCAAGTAGACGGTGGTTGCCCTTGTTGGTGTAGTAATGGATCCTTGGGTAGTGGATAATCTTTAAAATTTGTGTCCACAGTGAGACCATTTGGAGCCTGTCTGCAAAAAGATAATAAATATATACTTAGTAAATGTTGTTGGGGCTAAAGTACATTGGTTCAGTTAGCAGAGTGTCGTGGTGTGTGTAAAATAGCTTATCCAGATTGTCATACCGTAATGTCTGGGAGTAGCTGTATCCAGTTGTAGCTCACTGTTGAAAAATCAGGTAGAGTTCCTCAGACAGGGCCAGGAGGTCTGGCGTGTGGGCAACTCTTGCTTTGTATATGGAAGCTCCTACGTGCAAGTGCTGGAACAAAAGGAACGTATGGGGAGATGAGATCTACTGCGTATTTCAAAAGCTTTCCACTCTAGAGCAGAGGCAGAGAGACTCAGTCATGTAGGGAACCCCCCAGCCAGCCCGACCCAACACAGGTCAGTACCTATTTAGTTCTTAAACCAACAAACTAGATTAATTATGGTTTGTTCCAAATATAGGACAATCCCTTGGCCTGCAGAGTTCCTTAACTCACAGCAGTTTTTACATTTTATCTTATATATTCTCTGCAATTACCACAGAATCACCACAAGAGTCTTAGCTTCCTTTTTTTCCCTCTCTCTTTTCTTTCCTCACATCTAGAGAGACTATCCCAGAGGCCCAGAAGAAGGCTTAACAACTAGGAGCCGAAACGCCAGTGGACACAGCCAACAGAGGGCTCTCAATTCCATCACCATTCTAGGGGGCTTCACCCCCAGGCGTAGACCTACGGTTTGGTCCTCTGAAACTGCATTTAAGCTGACCTAAAGACTGGTCCCCCTAGTTAGGAACCAGACAATATGTCTGACTTAACTAGCGGTCATCAATTCACTTGTACAACACATAGGACTTAAGCTTGGTTACGTTCTAATGCACTTAGGAAACACTGGAGTTTCAGTTTCCTTCTCTTATTCTTTTTTCGTTTCAAAACAAACATTTTGTTCTAATATGTATGTGATTGTCAAATATGATGCAATATATGTATGAGTTCACAACAACACACTTGAGATTGGGGCAATGCCTGTCATGTTCAAAATCTTTTCTGTGTTAAGAGTATGTTGTACACCCTTCCTGTCACTAAGTATGAACTGAAAATAATAATGATGCTTGTCTACTAAACAGACAAAAAGATCTGCTAATCTAATAAAGCAGACTTATGAGTTAAACCACTGCTCAATGTTTTATGTATGGATTGAGTCCACACACCAATCAACACATCAAAGGACAGCCAGCTTACTTTTGAAGCTATTTTTGTAACCTGGTTAAAAAGTTTCAATGACCTGGGTGCCTGGTCTGCTTGTTTCAGTGAGATCTGTCTATTCTGCTCTTTCTATCCATTCCAATGTAATTTTGGTTTCCATCTTGACTTACATGGTAGCCCATGTTAGTTGCGTTTAAGCGTCAGCAAGCAATTTGTATGTACGGGTGTGCGACCTGCGGCTTATGCTCAGCGAAAGTGCTTCTGCGTCATCTATCTGAGTCATAAGCGTGTTCTTTGTGTCTATCAGCAATCGATCTAAAGTGTCTGAGTAACTTCATGCAGGGATGCCTATGTGCTTCATGTCTAACACATCTATGTCAGAGCGTCAGTCATGACGTCATCAGCTTCTTCGATGTTACAGTCAGTCGACCCGTTCCATTGATTGCAGCTGTATCTCTTCAGGAGTGCCATCAGGACAGGGTCTGAATGGTTGTCTGAGTCAGTAGTGTTTTTCACACCTGCGATACATCGAATATGGGGAGGAGGGGTACATGAACGATGTACACCTTTTGTTCTCTGCTGCCGAGATGAGAGTGAGATAGGTGCAACGAGGGCCGGGTTTAGGTCTCCCTCTTCAATCCACCCTCTGGTAGATAAATTAACCACACTTCCTTGACTAACGGTTTTGGGATCCATACTTTCACCACTCCTCCCAGATGTCCATGATATCTTACTTGTTCATCTAAGCTCCAGGTCATATAGCAGCAGTACCCATCAGGCTTGCACCCTACCCATCTTCCCCAATAATTGCGTGGATCTGGGGGAAATGAGAACTTTGTGACTGCAGGGACTCAGGAAGCCCTGCCATCTCCTCTGTACCTCAGGTACTATTTTGGAGTATGTCAGGAACTGTCCTCTCTGTAATCCAAACCATTCTTCTATCTCTTGAAACTCAAGGTGCTCCTTTGGGGAGAGCAGATCCCCAACCGTCACTATCCCTTTGCCTTCCAATTGTGACCTGATCATTGCTAGGTCCGGAGTGTCTCCACCATAAATTGCCACCAGGGGTATGTGTGTAGAGTAGGGTTCTCCTAATTTTAGCAGCACCTTAGTCCTGGTCCAAATCTTCCTACCCAACTGTAAGAGATGAGGGGGGTCTCTAATTCTGTCCCCCCCAACCAGAGCACCTCCTTCAGTAAATAGGGCGCTGTCCCCGCTCGCAGGAGTGTGTGCTTGACTGTCTCTATGTCCGCCAACCTCCCTGCTACTTGTTGCAGTTGGCCTGCTAAATAATATAATTCGAAGTGCAGGAGCCGTACCCCTCAGTCTTTATAGTCCCTACATAAAGTGTTCAGGGCCTTCCAGTGCCTACCAGATCCCCTTAGGAAGCCCCTTATTACTGTACTCAACTCCTTGAAGAAGGACTTCGGTATGAAATGCAGAATATTCAGGAAATTATACAACAGACAGGGGAGGGTGACCATTTTCAGTAGTGCAATTCTGCCCATCACAGAGAGAGGTAGCTTCTCCCAAAACTTTATAGAACTCATTCAGCCGTTTTTAGCCCATAACTTATTCTCCTGATGAGCCATCTTTGTATCATGGTAAATGTTAACTCCTAGGTATCTGAATGTCTGTGCTCTCCACTGCAGCCCCACATTTGGAATCCTGGATTCCTCCACCCCAACCCATCCTGCTAAAGGAAATATGCAGGATTTCGTCCTACTGGTCGATATTCCTGACAGTATCGCGAAGTTGTCTAGCACCTCTAGGTAAGACTCTAGGTTATCTTCTGGGCTGCACACATACAATAGCATGTTGTCTGCATATAACGAGACCCCATGGTATACCCCATCCACCAGGAGCCCTGTGAACTCCTTCCTCAAAAACACTGCCAGGGGCTTCAGGGACAAGACATACAGCATGGGGCACAGTGGGTATCCTTATTTAATGCCTCTTCATATAGAGAATTGCCCCAGTACCTATTTGCCTGTCCTCATCCTAGCTACCAACATGGAATAAAGCATCCAAACCCACCTTATAAACCTCTCTTCTACCCCAAAGCTTGCCAAGGAGGCATGCAACCAGTCCCACCTAACTGAGTCGAATGCTTTACCTGCATCCAATGTCACCACGGCGCACCCATCCGACCACCTCTGCGTCCTGTCTATTATTGCGTGTAGCCTTATCAGGTTCTCAGACATCACCCGTCGTGGGACATATCTCGTCTGGACTGGGTGGATCAATGCCCCTATTACCCTCTTCAGTTCCTCTGCCAGGACCGCCGTGAGGATCTTGCTATCCTGATTAATCAAAAATATTGCGCGATACGATTCACAATACTGTCCCGCCTTCCATGGCTTCAGGATTGGAATGATAACAGATTCTTTCATGCTATGGCGTAGTCCTCCCACCTCATAGGCCTCCTCAAAGGTCTGCAGCAGTCTTGGTGCCAGCTCATCCACAAATTCCTTATAAAACTCAGCCAGAGGGCTGTCTCCTCCAGGCGTCTTGCTCGTGGGCAATGTACAGATCACCGCCCTCAGTTCCTCTATCGTAAGCGGTGCTCCTAGTGCTTCCATCTGTTCTTTACTCAGGGTGGGTAAACCTATCTCTGACAGTGTTTCCGCAATCTCTTGTGCCTTATTTCCCTAACCCTATAAGTATTGATAAAATCGCTGAAAGACTTCATTAATTTCTCTCGGCGACCTTCACAATTCCCCACACTCATTCTCTAACTCAGTGATCCCATCCTGACTATCTGCTCCACGGCACAGCCACACTAGTAATCTGGCCAGTTTGTTCCCATTGCCCATGTAGCTTTTCTGAGTATTTTGCAAAGCTGTATCTACCTAATATTTCCCAATGTTCCTAATATTCCTGACTAAGCCTAATAAGTTTCCCTTCCACCTTCTCCTCTCTTGGGCAGGCTTCCGCCACCTGTTTAATTTTTGCCTCCGATTCCACTAACCTTCCCTCTAGTTCCCTCTGTATCCCCCAGCCTTTGGTCGGGCGACCCCCTGTATCACTACCTTAAAAGCATCCCATAAAATCTGTCTATGACTGACACTCCCTTCATTGATACTGAAATACTCCTCTATTTGTGGTGCCATGTCATCTTGGCAGGGCCCATCCGGCAAGGTCTCTGCTCGCAGTCTACACGTGGGTACTGGGGCAGGCTAGTTACTTATTACCCATTCTATGGTCAAGGGAGAGTGTCGAGAACCTGCATACTAACACCATCCTCCCCTCGTTATCCGTGCAAACTTCTACCTTGCGGAAGGGCACAGTGGGGCTACCCAGATAAGAACTCCTTTTGCATAATTAGAAAAGGCTGACCCAAGTACCTTCCCTCCCCATTTTTGTAGGACCTGGGCCTGTTTTTCCGTTGAAGGTGTGTCTCTTGTAATAGCGCTATCCTACTTCCTTTGTGACGTAAATACGATGCCACCCTGACCCATTTAACATAGTTATTCAGTACCCTGACATTCCAGGAGGAGATTTTCAGCACTTCGACCATTTGGTCCTTCCCCACCCCCTTCTTCCCCATTGCCGGCAACCAGAGTCCCTTCATCCTTCCTCCTCCGGATCCTCCCTGTGAACCCTGACTCTCGTTATTATACAGAACTACGCTGTGTTGCAACCAAAATGAACTGCTTTGAAATTGAACTAACCACCCATCAGAACCCATCTGTAGAGGTTTAACCGCCATTTATTCCACCCCCTCTTTTGTCACTTGGCAGCTGGATACCACCCGGTACCCACAATTTCTACCAAGAGAAAGAAAAGAAAAACCAAGGACTGATTGTGTGGGCCAGCTTCTCAGAACCGCTGGTCCCCGGAGTTCTAGAGCAAGAAAAAAGTACAAATCCAACTGAACATGCTGCTCATCCCAGACCCTTAACTATAATACCCTCTGGTGTCCGTGCATCCGTAGCTTCTCATGCATTGCGACATCTCCCCTCCTGACAGAGTATCAAGTGTTGTTTTTCTTCTCTGCCATAGGCTTCATCCGGTTAGTGTCCATCCAATCATTCACTTCCTCCAGAGCATCGAAAAACAGGGCCTTTCCTTTGAGTATTACTTTCAGCTTTGCCAGGTATAGGAGCATATATTTTATACCCTGTAGCCGTAATCTTTCTTTCGTCGGGGCAAACTGGCCTCTCCATCTTTGGATTTGCAAGGTGTAGTGCAGGTAAATTGCTAGCGCGCCAGACGCTCTGCGGTTCTCTCCTCCTTCCCCGGAGAAGGCCAGGATCCTCTCTTTGTCTCTGAAGTTTAGAATCTTGGCAATAATCAGCTGGGGGCTACCCCATGGGGGTCTCCTCATTAATGCTCTGTGGGCTCCCTCTAGTGTACACTCCTGTGACAGTGTTCTTGGACCATTCTATTGGAGCAACATATTTTCTACATATGTACTGGGGTCTTTACCTTCTTCTCCCTCAGGCAGTCCTAGGATCTGAATGTTACTCCTCCTCACTCTCCTTTCTGCATCTTCAGCCTGATCTTGTAACATCCGTACATTCATTGTTAGATCTTGGACCTACTCCTGCAATTCCTTCGTGGTGGCAGACATCTCCTCTACTCTCACTTCTGCTTCACCCATCCTGCCTGCCAGGTTGCGCACATCTTGCCGTAGGAAGTCAACATCGCATTTTATTTCATCAATGCAGGACTGCATTGATGCTCTCAAAGCCGCCTCCAATATTCTAGCATTCGCTTCTTCTGTCGCCAGCCCCTGGTTTCCTGCCACTGGCTGTGCCTTTGTGTCCTTCGGATTTTGTTTTTGCCCCCCCCCCCTTCTTAGCAAACGCATCCATCTTCATCTGCCTCGGCTTTGCTGGGGTTTTCTCCCCACCGGCATCTGTCCTCAGTGCACTCTCCAGGCCCTTGCCGGGTGTAATTTCCTACACAAAACCAAACCCCCTGTAGCTGTATTTATAGCACAGTCCTTATTGTGCCAATCCATCATATACCACCTCTGTTCTGTAGCGATGAAGCCCCCAGCTCCAGTCAGCCCTCGGGGGCTCCTGGGACCTGGCCTATATCACCCCCACCTTGTTACTGAGCACCTCCACCACTGCCTAGACCGTGGGCGTTTGCCTGCAATCCACTGTTTAGCCTACTATCTTCCAACCGCTCCGCTGAACCTTAGGGATGATCCCTGCGCTGGTTGCCCTCGCTCCCAATCTCCCAGTTTCTGAGGGGGTTAAGTGGGGGCTCCCTCTTTAGCAAAGGGCCCAGTTTACTTGCAGATCTATGGCAATCTTGCTGTTTGAAAGAGAAAGGGGGGATGGTTGCCCCTAGGCCATCTCGATTTTAATAACATCCGGTCCCCCTTGGTTGCCTCTAGCTGTACTTCCCGACGCTACCATCTGCACGCTCAATGTCTTGCACACCCTGTGCAGCTCCGGCGTCCTCCCTGTCCCTCTGTTTTCCCTGTGATCAATCTGCTCTTTTTAACCCGTTGTCCTCCCCGCAATGCTCACCTGCCTCTTCAGCTCTTCCAAGCCAGGCCCCTGACTCTCGTGCCATGTGTCGTCGGGTCTGTTCTCCCGACACCTTTCGTTCTGTGTTGGAGGTGTGGGGCAGTCCCAGGCTTCTGGGGTCACTCCTGCTCCTCCTCTGCGGCAGGTCTCTCTGCCCTTCTCCAGAGTTCCCAGGTAGGGCCTGCCATTTTGGATTCAACAGGCGCAGACACTCCGTTCTGCCCCAACTCTCCAGTGGCGTCAGTTGATCGTTTCTTGATCGGGAAGCCCTTCCTGGTGCTATTCAATGCTGCAGACCTCTGCAGGAGCGATTCTCAGATTCTCAATTGGAAAGCCCATCTATATAAGATCACTTAGGGAGCTTGGAGAGGACACCTCCTTCTCACATCTTTAGCTGGCTACGCCCCTTCAGCCATCCATGATGGTATCCAGGAAAAGATGTACATCAGCCAATCTTCATCTTCTCCTATGGGGTTTGTCACTGCCTCCATTTTGGCACGTAGGTCTGATAATTGTATGATTGCCTCAGTGAGTGTCCCTTTTTCTCCATCGTGGGAGGGCACGTATATGCAGCAAGAAGGTCTGATCTTGGTGCACACGCCTCCTTCCGTAGCTGTGAGGAGATCCAGAACAGATCTGTTTTGTAGAGTCATCAGTCTGACAGCTCTTAACTCTTCTTTGATAGCATTGAGCCCCTTGACGTCCAATTTATTGTCTGCAAAAGTTCCCATCTGGTGATCTGGAGCCATTTGGTGTTCACTTTGGCCTGAACTCCTGGAACTACTGACACAAAGAAAATGTCAGTTCTGCTGAACAGTCTGTGCTCTGCTGGTACCGCGTACAATGCATCCTCCATTTTGGTCGATACATAGTTTCCTCTCTTCACTCTTGTAAGCTCCCTTCCTTTGGTGTGTGTTCATTTTGGGGAACCCATCTACTTGTATGTCCTTTTGAGGAACTACTAATGCAGGTGTGTTCATTTGCAAAAGAGAAATTATTCCTCCCCAGTTTGACGGTAGTTGCATATGTGCCTTGGACCCACAGACCCAATAGTGATCCATTAGCACTGCGCTGCTGACCTTCATGCCTGGTACCTTCGATATTCGTTTTTATCCTTTGTTCTCTCTGACCTTCACCGGGCCATTGTTCTAGAAACACAAGGAAGCATTCTCGAGCGGTATGATTGGCATAGGACCTGCTTTGTTCTCCACCTATGTGAGCAGCTTTGCACTTGCTGACCATTCTTTGAGGCAATCAGCATATTCCTTCTGCACCACTTCTACTGGAACTGTTAAAAGAACATGGATTTTGCATCTACCATCCCTTCCTTCTATCCCTCTCCTGTGAATATGTGTCCATACACCAGCAGCTGAGGTCTGTGTCAGCACCCTGGCATCCCTCCTATCTCCTTTTGTCCTGTCGTTGGGCATTGTATCTCCTTTTGTGCCACTACTCGGGCTTCTCCTTTGTTTCTACCTCCTGGAATATATTCTATTGTCTTATCTGCGCTGCAATAGTCATCTATAATTTCTTGAGTCTTGATATAGCTATCTTCATAAAGGAACTTCTTCTGCGACATCCATCTTAGTATGATTCATCTTCCTTGAAATCGGCCGCTTGTTGTGCAGAGTGATAGGTGCATAAGGCATTGCGCATTGAGCTATGGCAGTTGGGATTTCTGTGGCTATAAACGTTATGGAAGCGCTCATGGCATAGGGGATGAGAGAGCACACATGGCAGCTCTCCTTCGTTGTCTGTCTCCCCACCTTGGTCATATGCTGATACCACAGGTTGTTGGAGACGTGGACCGAATCAGCTAGATATGCATTTACGTGTTCCAAATCTATGTCTGCGCTTTGCCTGAGCCTTTTTACCCCTCAGGTAGCGCTGGTTCCTCACCCAGTTATGGCTGCAATAATAGCAGGAACAGGGGTTGTGTTAACATGTACTTCAGCGTGTGCATGCGATAATGCAACCTTTTGTAATGCAAACAGGGTAAAGAGGTAGAGACAGCAGAATGCAGAAATATCAATACAACTATTCTCGCCACAGAATCCATATCTTGTAAGGCTGTATGCTCCCTGTTTTGTCCATGGAGTCCACAAAACTGCCTGCAAAACCCTTTGATGTTCATTGTTATTACTGGTCAGAACAATCCGGTTATCCTGTTGTCTATTGTGCTAATGCAGCGAAAAACAATCTCTCCCAAACAAAGCGTACTTTTGGACTATTGAGCAATGTAAAGACGGTGTGCCCTCTCTTGTCAATGCTGGATAAGTATAGGCTATGTAGACAAGGAAAGCATAAAGGAACACCTTAGGTGGTATCATTTGTCCGGAAACTGCTACAAGTTTGTAAAACTGCTATTCAGCTGTTGTGCAGGTATGAAATTATATATGGCAAAGTCAGTCCAAACACTCACGATGATTAGCTAGTGTACAGAAAAGATAGTGACTGGGCCTCTGTACAAATATGGCGGAGCGGGACAAAATTGGCAGTAACAGAAATAAGGATTTACACCACCACTTGTAATCTGGCGGTAATACTGCCGGACCAAGTGGCGGTAACGGTAATTCAATTTACCAGCCAGGTATCACCAAACTCGTAATGAGGCCCAGTGTACCTAATCTGGCTTTTCGATTTCCTCTTGTCTAGCTCTAGTCTTTGATTGTGTCTGAATTTGCTGCTGTGTTTCTTCTTCTTCTTGCTCTTCTTGCATCAAATCATCTACGCGTCGGGCCGAGGGGGTCTCACCTCTGCACGGCATGACATCTCCAAGGTAATTCCAGGCCTTCCTCCCTACCAACTTCACAGCCTTGTCAGTTGCTTGTTCTACGGTGAAAGGCCCATGGAACCTGGGCTTGTCCCAGGACCGAACAAAATTCCTCAGGGCACTCAGTTTCCCGGATAAAGGGGTGGTTGCCTAAGCAGTATAGATTGTTCTACTGGTGAGTAGCCTTCCTCATCCTTCTTTGACCTCCCCTACCAGGACATGTGCTGTTGAGAGATAAAAGAAGCACTAGCCATCATTGAAGTGAGATACTCACGTATTTCATCAACCAGAACAGTGGCTCTACTTTGGGCATCTGTCAAAGCTCTAGTGGGAGGAGCAATCAGGAGTCACATGCGTCGTTCTTTCACTACCTCATAAGGGGTTAAATGGTGATCAGATCCAGGTTGATTACGCAATGCGGACAAGGCTAAGGGCAGGCAATGAAGCCATCCCTTTTTTAGTGTTGCTTTTATTTTGGTAATGTTTTCTTTGCGAAAGCCATTGATTCCTTCACAAACCTCATTTGCTTGCAGGTGATAAACACAGGAAAATGTATGCTTAATCGCCAGCAGGGCTGTAATGTGCTCAAAAACATTGTTCACGAGGTGAGGTCCATTGTCTGAACGCAAGACCTCGCACCCCCTGCTCTTTGATGAGGAATTTTGCAGCACTAAGGGCGTTGGGGTGTGAGCATGGACCAGCTTGAATACAGCGAGAAAAGGGACATACTACAATAATCATATATCTGTACCCCTTGCAAACTTGGATCATGTCCACGTAATCTATGTGAAGATGGTGGAAATGCTCATTAGAGCACAGTATTGCTCCTCACACTACGCGCAACGTGTGACCCGCAGTATACCTTTGACACACTATGCAACTATTCATAAAGATGGCGATATACTCCACCAAATTGGGACAGAATCAGTCTTCCCCAAAATATGTTGCAAGATCATCTTTACTGAGATGAGTAGGACAGTGCAGCTGCGTGGGTGCAATCTGCAGCAATGCTGAGGGAATCACTAGCTTTCCTGTACTTTCCTGTTACCACAGTGCATCTATGGGGGATATTGAACACCCTCTCGATATCCATAGCTCTTTCTCCTCTACTGGTGCTCGCCCCAGAAATTCCACTATTTGGGTAATAGATAATGAACTGCATCATTCTCGCAATATTAGCTAAGCACCCGTATGCATTTATTATGCAGTGTGTCAAACTCATTTATTTATGTAAAATATGTTGCTCGCTTTGCTTCTGTGTCAGCGGCTTCATGGGAGTTGCAGCGTGTCTATGAGCCTAGCCAATAGAGATGCATGCTGCACCGGTGTACCGTCAGCACAACAGTAGCCCTTCCTTTTCCAATGTGACAGTCCTGAGTGTACTGTTGATGTCACATATGCGGAATCGGAGTACACAGTGCTCTCCTCATCCTTATGCACTTCTCATGCCATTATAAGACCCACTAATTCTGCCGATTGCGCTGAAAAATGTGAGGGCAATCTCCCATTCAGCACTATTTCAACGGGTTTCAACTTTACTATTTACTACTGCTGTCCCTGTATCTTACTGTCGCCTGGTCACTGGTTGAGGACACGTCAATGAAAAGTACCTCCCCTCTCCCGGGAGCATTCTCTCTTGCTCTGGGGATGTTGTAATAGTGTTCTGTGTATGTCGTACAGTTGTGTACATAGTCTTCTTCTTCTGCAGGTTCAGCTATGAATGTCGCCGGATTTACAACTTTGCATCTTACTACATTTATTGCGGGAATCGAGATAATTACCTTGTATCCAGATGCTCTCTGCATGGTTTATGTGCTCTTGGGCTTTTCAAGAATAGCAAAAAGGGCATGCTCCACGTACAGTATGGCCCTACAACCCATTGTGACATTTGCTGACTTTTCAACTGCAAAGGCAGCAGCAGCCAATGCTTTTTCGCAAGGCTAGTGAGCCCTCATCACTGGAACTAAAATCCCACTGTAGTATGCTATTGTTTTCTGAGTGAGCACTGCCATCATCACCACTCCATTGGAGTGTGAGAACAAGTAGAATTAGTCACTGTAGTTGGGAATGCCTAACACTGGGGTTGTACAGATTGCACCTTTCAGTTCTTCAAATGCTTCAGTCATCTCCTTTGTCCAAGTCAGTTTACCGTCCCCCCTCTGGGCCTCCTGAAGCCTGCGTAAAAGGTCTAGTGTATGTGCTTAATGGAACACCTATGCCCTGCAATAGTTGCAGAGACCCAGAAAATTGCTGCATTTCCCTCGCAGTCTGTGGTGGTGGCATCCTAAAGATCACCTCTGCCCTTTAGGGGTTACTTTCCTGCCTTCCTGTGATATTAACTGTCCAATGTACAAGACCTCGCTCTGACAATGTTGTAGCTCTGGACAAGGTTCCACCTTGTAACCCTTATCTGCTAACACTGTCAGCAACTATACTGAGGCCTTATTACACTGTTCTTCTGACCTGCTGCATATCAAAATATCATCCACCTACTGAATAACCGTGCTGTCCAAATCTATGTTTCCTAGGTCCATTTGAAGTACCTGGTTGAAGGTAGAAGGTGATTCGCAGTACTCTTGTGGGAGTCTTGTATGTTTCCACTTCTTATTTCTCTATAGAAAGGAGGTCAGGTCCTGTGATTCCTCATGAAGTGGGATGGAAAAGAAGGTGTTCTTCAAATCTATTACTGTGAAATGAGTAGCTTCTGGCAGAATGCTACATAATATTGTCACTAGATTGGGAACTAACGGAAACTCTGCTTCACCAATGTAAGTCAAAGGGAGCAAGTCCTGAATAAAATGCTGCGATTACCCTGTCGCCTTTCTCACTGGGTACACAGCAGTATTACACTGCGATTCTGATGGCACCAAAATCCTTTGCTGCACAAGTGCGGAAATTATCTTGAAAATGTCTGCATCTGCTTCCCTGGATAAAAGGTATTGTTTTTCCCTTGGTAAAATTGCCCCTGGCTTGAACTTGATTTTAAAGCCCCCACTCCCTTCAATAAGGCAACATCATATGGGCTTTTGGTCCATAAAATACTCAGTACTTGTGTTAGTTCTTCCCCGCGCTGGTCTCTTTTTCAGTAGGGCCATTCTCTGCGGTACTTCCCTGTAGTTAATTCTCAACCAGTAAGTAATGCTCATAAAGAACACTGTCTCCAAATCCGAATAGTCATCTCTGAACAGTTCTTCGTCCATCAAGTCAGTCAGTCAGTCTATGCCCTTCTCCCACTGCTCTCCACGTCCTGTATTATCAGTCCCATGAAATACTATCCTTTGGTCCCTTACAATAACCATCTCTAGTTCTAGTGCAAACACCTTCACTTCTTTCTCGTCTATGGGTATCTCTGGTCTGAACAAATACTCATTGGGCAGACAAAGCAGTTTGCCCTGTAACTTTGGAAGCCATGCCAACAGTACTCCCACTCCATATTGGAACAACTGAGGGTCTACAGGCCTCTGTACAGTCTGACCAGGAAAGACCAGAATAAATGTTTGTGCTGTCATGTAGTGAATTCCTGGGGTTGAACACACTATTCCCTGCTCTGTGAATGAGATGGTCATATTAAGTTTGCTCATCATATCCCTTACCATTAGGTTAACTGGTGTCTGTTGAGAGTATAACAGTGGCATGGTAAGGTCATGTTCCCCTATAGAAATTGGAAGTTTATCAGTGAAAGGAAGCAAATCTGTAGCCCCAGAGACTCCTTGCGCATTCATGGCAATGCCTGTCATCGGGTTTCTCCCCTCCCTAATACAGGATCTGGTCGCCCCCATATCCAGAAGAAAAAAGAACATCTTGTCACCTATGGTTACCCCTACACGTGGTTCCTCGTTCGGGTTGGATGTAACAGATAGGATTGAACACATCAAGTCCATTTGGGGGCTGTCCTATTGTGGGTATTAAGTAACCCCGTCACTAGAAGGGGTTGCCCCCACTACAGTCACCACACTAGTTTCTGTATGGGAGACTGTATCATGGAGTCTGCGTGTTTCGCTTGCTTGCTGTGCTGTTTGTGGTGGCTCTTTGTACCCTTGTGTCTGCTGTGTGTACACCGTGTGATCTTGGGCATAATAGTCAGGCTGCTGGGCCTGGTATGTTGGCTGATAGGTCTCCTCCATTCTGCTGCATTCCCCTCCTGCTCCTACACATTTGCGATATGTGGCCCACTTTCCCGCACATCCAACATTGTCGTGGACCTCCCATAATTCTAGGCTGTCCCCTGTTAAACCCGTCTCCACCGTGCTGCATTGGATACTCAACTTCTCTTCCCCAGAGCACCCCTCTTCTTCACTCTGGCCAATAGTTGGCATCTTCTCTACCCAAAAATGCCCCCCTGCCACATGCTGTCTGTTTTGCATATTCTGAGTAACTACTCCCTCTCCGCTCATCAACATCACCCCTTCCATTGTGTACTTTGATATCTTTTTCCTGTTTTCTTTCCTTGCGTTTCTTTCTCGCATTTTCCTGCATCAGTCGACAATAATGTACTATAGTCAACTGAATCTCTGACCATGGCTTCACCTCCATCCCCACTAATTTCTTTAATTGCTTCTGTACCTGCTCTGGTAACCCTTGGCTCAATATGTGGTGGAATAAGCCCACTGTTTTATCCCACGGTTTCCACCTCTATAGACACCATTGTTCCTATATCTCCTGAATATATTGAAGTGGGTCCTCATCCTCACGCATTTTGCGTGCCATAATCGCACTTCTGTCAGATGTGTCTGGGTACTGCACTCTCAGAGCCTGCCACACGGCTGCTCTGCAGTTATTGAAGCGTGTGTCATCATGTGCACTGTGTTCTGTGCTGTCACTCCAGGGTATACCCTGCCCTTTTCCAAACATCGTCAGCTACCAGAGAATGGCTGAGAGTAAGTTCTTCATTTCTCCCAATGCCAATGTAGTGGGGCAATTGTTAACTAGAGAGCATGTGCCCACTGCCTTCCTCAGAAGAAACAGAATTATAAAATCAGAAAGGACACATTTGAAACTGCACATTAAGGGGGTAATTCAGAGAATTCAGCGCAGACAGGTAGCGTGCGCCAGCCGTGTGCGCTAAACAGCATTCTGGCGCACCGCGTATTCATGGATTTCCCAAGCCATTTTGAGCCGTGGCGCAGTGAACATCCCGCAGCGCCAGTTACGCCCCCAAGTACGCCCCTTGCGCAAGGAAAAGCCATCGAAATCCCCAATACGTCGCAAAGGGCCGCGCTAACCCTGGACCAGTTTACAGGGTCACTACACTGTAATCGTGAGAAAAACTACGTGTACCCCGCTCACGGCAGCCAAAACGCATGAAAATGTACTTGCGCACCCCCTTGAATATGGGTATCCCGCTCGCGGCAGCCAAAAAGCATGAAAATGTACTTGCGCACCCCCTTGAATACAGGTACCCACTTGCAGCAGCCAAAACACGCGAAAATGTACTTGTGCACCCCCTTGAATATGGGTACCCCACTCGCGGCAGCCAAAACACATTAAAATCTCCCTGCACACCCCAATCGATACGCGCACCCCGCTCGTTGCAGCCAAAATGTGTGGAAATCAACTTGCGCACCCCCTTGAATACGCGTACTCCGCCTGCGCCAGGCAAATTGCGTGGAAAATGTCCCCACTGTGGTGTGGGCTGCCTGTGGGTCATGGTCTGGGGTGATGGGCTGCCTGCGGGGCATGCCCAGGGTGGATGGGCTGCCTGCGGGGCATGGTCAGGGTCTTCACCCCAGAGCATGCTCTGCAGGCAGCCCACACCACAGGGGACCACCCTACACCCCTGGGCATGCCCCACAGGCAGGCCCCATGGCACCATGCACTTGGGAGCCCTGACACATGCCCCCCCCAGTGACGGCAACCTGCCAGCAGGCCCCGACTCATGTCCCCCCCACCCCATCCCCAGTGACGGCAACCTGCCAGCAGGCCCCGACTCATGTCCCCCCATCCCCAGTGACGGCAACCTGCCAGCAGGCCCTGACTCATGTCCCCACACCCAGTACGTCATCACAATCCAGGCCCATGGCCCCCCAAATCCCACCCCAGGCCACCCCAGTCCAAACACCCAACCAAGCATTCCGTCCACTCCACATTGAATTCCCCATGTCATGATAGATACCAAATAACCAGCATGCCCATGAATACATGTCTGTCAGACCCACACAATGGCGACACATGACTGAGAAAACCCACATTGTGACATGCACGAAACCAATGAGAGAAGACCACATAAATAAAGTAGAAAATAAAAATGTATTAAATACCAACCTGAATGAATAAAAGGAAAGCACACAAGAAAACAAAAAATAAATCCAAGTCCTGATGTCTTAAATTAAGCAAAAAAATGAAGGCTGAAAACAATAAAATCCAAAGTAAAATGGCATGGCCCCAAAGCTTCACTCCATAAAAAAAAAAGTTCCAAAAAAAACCCAAAGCATTCCTCCATGGGTCCAAAAATAAATTAAATCCAGGTCCATAACTATATACAAATGAATATTGAAGGGTCCATGAGCCCAACAATCCAAAGGAAACCTAACCAAAAACCTACCTAATAAATATTTACAAAAAAGCGGGGCATAGTCCATGCGCCCCAAAGAAAAATCGATAAGAAAGGAAACCTACACCTACAACTATTTACAATGGCGGCGGGCCAGTCCCATGGCTCATTTAACGATGTCCCGGGCCAGGGCATCATCGAACTCCACGTCGATGTTCCGGAGGCAGACCTGCTCCCTGGCCTCGAGGTCTCGCAGGGATGTAGCCATGGAATCCCTCAACTCCCTGCGAGTTTCCTCAAGGCCCTCTGCCCACCTCAAAGCCCGGTGCATGGAGTTCTCCGCCCTGACCATCCTGAGCCGTGCCCTTTCCGCCCGCCGCCTCTCTGCATCTATTTTCTGGCCCAACCGCTGCCACACGGAAGACACTCCCTGTCCGGGGTCCTCCTGCCCCTTGGCCGATGCCCACCCCCAGGGTGTTGATAGCCCCGAGCCATGATGCCTCCCATGCTGAGCCTGCTGCTGCCTCCAACGCAACTGCCTCTGCCACCACGATGGCCTCCGGGCTGATGGAATCCCCCGGCGCCGTCGTGCACAAGCCCTGCCCAATGAGGCCGGCACATCCTCCATCTGCTGGGGTCCAGTTGGTGGGGTGGCCACCCCTGCTGGACCTCCGACTCCCGACTGTGGCAGGGATGGGATCTCCACCAGGCTGGCTGCGTTGGTTGGGGCAGATCCACAGGGGGCCCTGGTGGCATCTGGGCCGGAAGACAGCACGGGGAACGACTGGCGTATAGTGTGCAGAGAGGAGGAGAGGGCCACAAGACTGGCCGACACATGGAGGAAACCCCCGACCATGATCCCTCCCAACTGGGCCATGTTGCCACACAGCTCTTTGTGATGACATGCGTGGTCCTCACAGGAACCACGCACGTCATCACAAATGTCACATGTACGCAATGCGACACTAATCAGGACGGACTCAATCCGGTCACGGGTCCCCACGTCCGCAGGTAGAGGAGTGCCAGATGAGGTGTATCTCCCCCCCTACCTGCGGACAGGCCTGGGACGGGGCATCCCTGCATGGTGATGCAGTCACAGTGTCAGGGACAGTGACATGCACAGGCCCCTCCGCGGCGACCTGTGCTGCCTCCTGCCCCTACCCTGCACCACTTGCGCCAGTGGTACCACCCCCACCAGGCCCCATGTGCGGCTCTGAAGCGGCCTCCTACTCCTCCATACACACCACCAACCTGGATGCCTCTGCACCATCTTCTGCCGTCGCAAGCCCCTGTGGGGGCTCACCCACCCCTTCTGCTGCAGCCGTAGTGGCAGACGCGGCACCAGTCCCCTCGCTCCCGGATGATGGAATTTCCTGGGAGGGTGGCTGGGCCTTGCGTCGCCAGCCGGTGGAGGCATCCCTGCTGCTTTCCTCCACAGCGCCGTCTCCGCCCTCTTCTTCACTTGCTGCTGTGTAAAGGGAGACATTGAACACAAGCATCAGGGTACTGTACAATAGTCCCCTAGACAGAAACCAATAGCACATGAGTGGCACTGTCAACCGTCACTTCCATCATGTCCCTACACAACACATGGGTCAGTGCAGGCAACACACATGCAGGAACAGGCATGGCACATGCAACATACATTTGCATCCATGTCCAAGGCACCGTAGAAACATCCAATGGTGGGCTGACACTCACATGCATTGTGGCACATGCTGATCACATGCACACACATCACCGGAGGGTCATGCATCTGGCCCTGTAAAACCCTAGACACAGTGGATACAAGGATGACTAGGCTGTATCAGTGAATAAACACATCGTCACAGACATGTGACATGCATCCATGGCATTGACTAGTCACTCACACACTACTCAGACGCACAGACATGTACACCATGCATGTCCATGACAGCAGCACCCATCTCTCACACCGCAAACATGTCCAAGTACAGACAAAGGCATGCATACATGTGTGCATTCCGCATGCCGCTCCGCATGATGCATTGTAACACATACACCATCCTTGTGCCTCATGCCTGACTGGACTCACATGCAGCACCATCATGTCCCTGCACACACACATCCATACATGACCCATGTCACACATACAGCCAAGTAGCTAACTACCACCACACTGCAACATGCACTGTTTAAAACGGGAGTGCATGGGCATTTACCGCTCGAGGATCTGGTAATGGAGCACTGGGCGAATGCGGTCCAGGACCCTCATCTGCTGGGTAGTAAGGTGCACCCGGCGCCCCACTGCATCCGCTGCATCCAAGAGGCCTTCTTGAGGGTCCTGGACATGTAGTCCTCCCAGCGCTTCTGGACGTGTTTGATGTCACAGGGTGCCACTCCCTCCGCGTTGATGGCACCCACTGTGTCCTTCCAGATCCTCTTCCGTCCTTCCTTGTCGGCCCGCGATGGTGTGAAGAGGGCATCATAATGCCCCAGGACTTGCTCCACCAGGATGCCAACTTCATTAGCACTGAAGCTGGCAGCCCTCTGCCTCCCTGCTGGGGGGTTGTCACTGGTGCCGGATGGTGTTGTGTCGGACATGGCAACCCCCGAGGCAGGTGTGGTTGGGCAACTGGGTCCTGGGGCTGCGCTGTGGAGCGATGGGATACCAGTCGGGAGTCTTCTGTTCCAGCAGGGGTGGTCACAGCAACTGGTCCTCTGCAGATGGCTGATGTGCAGGCACCAAATGGCAAGGCACTGTTGGCAGCAGGCAGGCCGGCAGAAGCAGATGGCTTGTAGGAGGCTCCCCGGGACTCTGGGGGGCAGGAAAATGGCCTTCTGGGCAGGAGAATGGTCTTCCGTGTGTTGTTGCGTGGCCAGCTTGATGCAGAGTGAATTGGAACGTGAACAAACAGCACGTCAGCGTGTAATTCGAGGAAAGGGCCTTAGCACGTAAGTGACATAATGCACGCAGGCGTTTTCTTCTGCATGTGTAAATGGTCCGCGCGGGTCTGCAGCGCGCTGTACATGCTTACAGTGGAGACCGACCTGGGTGTTTTTCCTATTTTGGGGTTCATGCGCGATTACTTCACAGCGGTTACAGTGCCTACACGTATTTATTTTCCATGCAGACGGTGAGTTGTACACGCTATTTTTCCCACTGCGGGTGTCCCTGTTTGTCGCATGCCCCATTTATTGACGTCATAGTAGCCCGCATGTTAATCGCGTATGCTTTTTTGTGTTCCTGGGTGCCACAGCGTACTGCATGAGGTTCTTTTTTACACGCACGTGGGCTACAGGAGTTGCGTATATGTTTTTCTTGTATTTTTCGGGGGCCTGAGCATTGCGTGAACGTCATTTATCCCCAGGGTCCACAGGCAGCCTTGCAGGAGCACTGATCACGTACCCTGCCCCCTTCACCCCAATGGACCAGGACAATTGTTCAGTGCACCTCCCATTGGCAGTAGTACATCCGTGCCATGGTTGGGAGGCCGCCAAAGGTTATGGAGGGCTCAGCTGGATGTCCTGCCAGTGTTGGGAGTGGTCGGGCACGTGGCCGGGGTGACCAGGGAGTACGTGGAGTCCAGGGTGGCCAGGGTGGCCGAAGAGCGCGATGAGGCAGGGGTGCACCACAGAGGCAGGATTTCCAGCCACATGCTGGTGCAGCCATGCCACCACCCCCTGCGGCTCCAGGTGATGCTGCTGTTGCATCAGGCCCTGGCACCCTTGCGACCCGACAGTAAATAACATGTGCTGACATGGGCCCACCGGCAGTGGTAGCTGCAGGTGTAGCTGTGGCGACCACCACACAGACCGCCATCCGCCAAGGTTACTCGTAATATGGCGGTACGGTATGGACGGTGCCAGTGACGTACCAGCACCATCTATGGCGTACCGCCATACCCATAATGACCTCCTTTGTATGTGTGGTAGATTTTTGCCAAGTGAGTTCATCAGGTCCCATGTCAGGTGTGAATGTCTCATGCCTGTTTACATTTCTCACGTTGCACTTAATGACGATTGTGTCATGTGTTGTGCATTTGGTTGGCTGTTCAGCTGTTGCATGCCATGGCATGGCATGGAGGACAGGGGTCATGGGTGTTGGGAGGGTTTGGGTGACATAGCAGTGATTTACATGGCCTGTTTTGCAGGGGGGATGTGGGATATTCACCTTGCATGTGTTCCTTTTGGTTATGTTTAAGTAGCTAGGGATGCACACAATGTAGCACTTCTGTGCAAACATTCTCAGGGTGTTAAGGTTGTGACAGCTGACTGTCTCTTTGTCATCATCGATTATCACCTTGTATGTGCCAGGCCTGTGTGCACTCCGCAGGAGTGGGAGTTTAGGTGTAAAATGTGTCCACAAGCTGGGTCCGTGCTGCCTCGCCACCTACCCTTTCCTCTCCCATGAGCAGCGCCTGTGAATGTGGTTGGGAATGTGGGGGAACCACCATGTCGACCGGTACGCCCCGCCGCGTTGCAACGTTGTGCAGGGCACATGCTCCCACATTGATCCTGCAAGCTACTGGGGGTGCATATAGTAGATGGCCGCCAGAGCGGTCAAGGGAGCATAGGCGTGACTTGAGCACTCTGAATTTGTATCTTACCTGGGGGGTGTGGTGGGGTTCCGTATTGGCGTCATCATGTGGGTGCTGAGAGGGTAGGTACTGTCCCCTGGGGAGGTCATGATGGTTGTCATTAGTTGGGTTTGTGTATTTGTCTGTGCGTGACATGCATGCATGTGCACAGGCATTTGTACTAACCTATGAGCCATGTGTCGCCATGCTTCCCAGCTTCCAGGGCCCGCATCAGGGCGGACATTCTGTATATGAAACTGTCATGGGTGGACCCTGGATAGTTTGCATGGACAGAAGTGATGATTCCCTTGGCATCGCATACAACCTGCACGTTCATGGAATGCCAGTGCTTGCGGTAGTGTGCCACCCTATAGAAGTCCAGGACCATGGCCTGCCTTTCTGCGGGTGTGCCTGCGGACTGAGGGGCATGCAGTGATGATTGCCAACACCTGGTGTAGGCAACGTGGCTGTGCGGGCTGTGAGACGCCCCCCACTATGGCAGTTGTCCGCTGTAATGACCCAGTGCCCAAAAAATGCAGTACATTGAGCACCTTCTCCAAGGGGCTCAATGCTTGGGAGCACAGGTTGGGTGATGTGAGTTCATTCCCCCACTCAGTGACCAGGTCTAAGATGATATGAGGTGGATACCTATACCTGCCATAGACCTGGTCATCAGGCATCCCAAAAAGTCTGGTGTTGGTCAAAAAAATGCAGGGCCTGGCTATTCTCCTCCTCCTGCAGTGTCCCAGGATCAGTGCTGCAAGAAATGGGACATTCATCGTAGCTGTATATACGTGTTTGTTGTTTGCGCGCACTTTTATACTGCGCAGGGATGCTTCCGCCTGCTTTCATGTGGCGGACGTATTTGTGCATGTGCGTGTGTTTTGACTTGCACGGATTTTCCCTATTCGATTCCATGAATACGTGTTGTTCGCGTGCGTGTGGGCGTTCTGTGTATTTCCCAGCATACTTTCCCAGTTACGCCCTCATTTTCACACGTTGTTCCCCATTCTGCGTGTTCTGCCCCCTTTTTGGTGTGTGCACTACACGTTGTGTGCTTTCGCTGTGCGCGTCGTGCACATCGTTTGGGATGCCGCAGTGACGTGTACGCCACGCGTGGATTTGGCGCACATCCCGGGAAAAACACGCGCAGGGCCTTCCATGAATCGCACGCATGCACGTGCACTAGCTTTTTCACGCTTGTGCCAGCGTGCGCCACAAATTTCGGCGCACATTTATTCCATGAATTACCCTGTAAATCCTCCTGGAAATGCAGCTGGCACAAAGAATAGTTTGTTTCGCTACATAAGTAGGGGCCATATAAGGCATTAGCTTGCACAATTAGTGTGTTATAAAATAGACTAGGTGACAGGGAGGTGTGTACCCAGGAGAGGGGCTCACTACACAAGTAGGGCAGAATGGCTATAGGTAGTGTTATGTTGCAGATTACCCATAGGTAGAGGTATCATGTGCCAGGCATGCACCAGGACTCAGTAGATAGCAAAATGAATGCTGAGCAAATGTGTCCTGCAGAGGAACATAACGTGAAAAGCTGGTGCAATTTTATGCACCAGGACTCAGTAGAGAATTGAGCTCTACAGCTTTAAGGAAAAAAGCCCAGTTAAGCACGCTCAAAGAAATACATTTAATTCAGGGAAATGCTGTAGCCAGCTAGATGGTAGCTGCCTCAAAGGAATGTCAAAACCCAAGGCTTTGTAAAGGAGTGTTACATGGTGGAAACAAGAAGCAATTGTGTGCATCCAGCTGTTGAGGTAAATTAAGTTACCATAACACGGCAGACTGTTTCAAGTCTATGGGACATACTGAACATCCGGGAAGTTCAGAAGTAGTTGGCAGATGAATGCCTCTGCGATCCGATAGGCGTGACAGAGGAATGCGATGCGACTAAAAAGACAAGTAATTACTGCGCACGTGGTGAAAGCAGAATGACTCACAAAATAGTTTTTCATAAATGTGTCAAGGACAGGCTGGCACGATCACTGTTGCGCGGACAAGTCCTTGAGACTCGACGACCATGGCAGGGGAAATAACATGGGCGGTTTAATTTAATTAAAATACAAAGGCTATACGCCTGTCCTCCCTCTCCTCTCATCTACATAAAACACGTCATCATGCAGTCAGTTCCTGGAGAGTGTGACCGCCTGTTAACCGATGAGCACATGTCTTTTTTCTTCACCGCAGAAGTAATTTAGGGCCTACCAATTATATTCAAGTATGATGACTAGCACATTTATTCTGTGTTGTCTCTTTTTTTTTGGGACAAATACCAGTTAGAGGGCAATATGGCTTTGCCCTCCGGTTTTCATCTGGTAGCAGAGGACGGTTGGAGCTTGTGGATGTTGAGGTGTCCTGCCACCCTCCCTTTTGGACAGCAGATTGGTCAGGGGAGAAGATTTTCTTTTTCGGTTGTGCACAATTTAACAGGAAGGACAGCCAGGGCCCAATTTGGAGTGGAACCCTGCCTGGTCTCCCACCGCCCGCTGGAAGCAACAGGAGGAGCTGGCAAATTGAGGCTACCCCAGGACCCACAATCCTCAAATGTCCACGCAAGAAAGTGAGTGTGCTATGCGCAGGCTAACAGGGGGTGGGAAATGTATTTTATGGTATTTAAGAAACAGTCTAAAGTGATAAAGGATAGCCCTAGACAAGTTCTTGGAAGACTGCACAGTAGCTGTCCCTAAGGGCCCAACCTTCTTTTGAGTGTGGAGTTAAAAAGACAAAGAGATAAGGATACCCCGGGGCAAAAGAAAGAAACCAGAAGACAGCTGTCTTTTATTGTGCTGTATTGTGTTTTATTGATGAAATTGTTGATTGCCGGAATTAGGTGTGTTGTGAGGCAGGTCCTGTAGAGGTGGTTTTTCTTGTGTGTGTTGTGAGATTAGCAGAGAGTATTGTTTGATAGAGGTTGACGGGGTAAGTATGAACATTTAGATTGTGAGCGGATTTTGTTGTGACCCAGAGGTAGGATTTGGATATTGGGGCGTGGCCCTAGACAATGAAAACCGATTGAATAGGTGGTGTATATTTGAAGTAGGGAGGAAGTGTGAGTAAGGGAAAAGTGTGAGAGAACTGCGAAGACTATTTCTGTTCTAATTATTGGTAAGCTGACCACTATTTTGCATTGTTTATTCTGTGTAAGTGCTGAGCTGCACGCTGCTTAAAAGTTGTCACCATGTCAGATACCCCAATAATTCACCTATGCAAAGCATTCTCTAGATATAGTGCCAAAATCAAGTCTCATGCTGAGTGTGTGAAAGGGACCGCTGGGAAGATGTACCTGTCATGGCCATAAGAGGGCACACACTGTAAAAATGTACTCCAACACATGTGCACATAATTACACGCCACACACAAGGGCAGGAAGCTCAAGAACAGGCTAGGCGTATTAGAACTCTGGAAGGCCTTTGAGGAACAAACCGAGGGGCCTAAGAAGGAATGGATGCCTAATATGTGGCAGGGGGAGCACGAGCAGCCCACAGCGCCACCGCTTCCTCCTTCTCAGGAAAACACTTGCACACAGCCAACAGCTCTGCCATCACCAGCTGAGGCAGGCATCCACACACAATTCGCAGTACTGCCTCCTTATGAGGAGAGCACACCCGCTTCAACCATCCCAGGAATATACCTGGTACAAGCAGCAGCTGTAGGGTATAGTAATCCCAGGTATGAATCCTCTGATGAGGAAAGTGATGCTAGTCTGAGAAGGGTGAAATTGGTAAAAGGAAAGGTCCCATTAGTACAAATGGAGAATGAAGTATGATGCAGCTCAGAAACCTAGTTAAGGGATGAGGAAGAGTATAGCTTAGAAATGCAGCTAAGAGCAGCTAAGGAAGAGCTCCGGGGGGTGAGAGGCATGCAGATAGATGGTCACAGGGCAAGAAGCGTACCCATAGGTAATGGAGATAGTGGAGAGACTATGATGGAACAAGAGAAATGGGTAGGAGGAAAATATTGTTGAAACTGGATGGGAAAGGCACAGAAAATAGTTATGTGAAGGAGGAAAATATTGTTGAAACTGGATGGGAAAGGCACAGAAAATAGTTATGTGAAGGTAGTGGAGTATGAAGAAATTAAGGAAGCAGCCAGAGAAGAAGTTAGGAGTGAGACACAGGAAAATATGGAGCAAAATGCACAAAGGGTGAAAGAAAGGGGACCGGGAGAAGCAGCAGAGAAGATGCAAAGTGAGGCACAGGAAAGACAAAGAAGGAAGAGGGAGGTAGGCGAAAGGGATGAGCATTTAAAGAGGCTAAATGAGAAGAATAGGAGAATGGCAAGGGAAAAGGAAGAAATTGAAAAATGATGAAGGAGATGAGCCAAAAGATGAGCAGAAATATGATAACAGAGTTGTGGGGAGAAGGGAGTGGGAGAATAACCCCAGAGACCAGGGGCAGAGATGTGTTTCCAGAGATAATAAATGGAACATATGTAAGGTAGCCTTCTAGGGGAGTGAGTTTTGATCTCATATTTGAGGATGATGAGAGTGGAGAAAGTGACAGGGAGACAGATTTGGTAGACATTGATGGTGAAAGAGGGGCGAGAAGAAGCAGCGCAAGGCCCACAAATTGATACTTCGGGACCTTGCATAGGAGAGATAGCAGATTTACTGGGGCCAAACTTAAGCCTGTATCCACCCCTCACATCAGTACTGCCCATAAATGAAGACCATAAATCACCATATTTCTTAAGAAACTTGCCAGAATGCCAGCAACATCGTGTAGCAGAGACATTGAAAAGGAGAACTTGCGCAGCATCACCCTTGCGCAAGAAAGGGGTAATGCAATTCCCACTGATCCACAAGGGATTAGGGCAACCCCACTATACTCCATGGAATCAGACAGACAAAAATTACTTTATGGATAAGCTGCTATCACTGACAGCAGGGGTGGGCCGGTGAATCTGCAAGCTAGAGCAAGAGACAGCTGGGATAGCATTAGCTATAGGTGACATGAAAAGCCTATTTGCATTCATATTGGGTGAAAAGGAGGAGGACGTGTGGAAGCTAGCAGGCTATTCTGCAGTGACAGAACATAACACCACTAATTATGACGGGTCACAATTTAATAATTGCAGAGCTAATGTATGGAAGGCACCGAGGGTGCTATTTTCAGATCAATCTGACATGAGTGCCATAATGACTAGAAAGATGGGGCCTACTGAGCACCCTGCGGCCTATATTCAAGGCATTGAAGAACGTTGGCGTTTGGAAACTAAAGACCATTGGGATAAAAATATACCAGTGTTTTATCACATTCTATGTCAGGTACTACCTGAAGAAGTACAGAGACAGTTAAAAAAGATTGTGGGGATGGAAATGAGACCATGGCCAGAGATACAATTAACTATCGTACATCACTGTAGGTTAAAGGAGGAGAAGGATCAACAGAAAGTAGAGGAAAGGCAAAAGGAAGAGGCAAAATTGGTACAGAAGAAATTATTCAAAATGCCGGTAGAAGGAGCTGTATTGATAAATACAAGACACAGGAATAATAGACAGGGAGTTGTCATGCCACAGCAGGGCATGGGTGGTTATTTTGCAGGAAGAGGGGAGAGTCGTTTTTACCCCAAAGGAGGAAGAGGATTTGTTCACAGAGGGAGAGGATTCGCGTTTGGTGGGGGACAGCAGTGACTCAGTGGGATACCAATATTCTGCCACAGACACAGACACCACGAATAGGAGGAGTGACAGCATTTGGGGGTACACTTTTATACGGACAGGACTGAACATGTATCCTCAATAAGACAGCTCACAGAATAGCTTAATGTGCCCTGTCCTATCAGTAACCACAGACACTGAGCAGGAACTGAGTGTGGAGGTACCTATAGGCGACCAGACTCTTTCCCTCATAGTTGACAATGTGACAACAAAATACTGTGACAGTAGGAGAGCAGACGGTAGCTATCCCATTGCTGTATTCCAGGAAGACATGTTAACATGTTGGGAAGAGATCTTATGGCCAAACTCAATATGTCAATATCATTCACAGAGGACGGCATAATATGCTCTACACCAGGCATATATTTCCAGACAGCAAAAGAATACATACAAGCCTTTCATGAGCAGAATGTATAGAGGGGAGTACCAGTGGACCCTGAAGTATTTTTCTGTGGAGTACAAGTGATGTTAGCATGGCTTCCCCGCATTGAGGTACAGTTATTGAGACTACCCACAGATGTTTCATTCAGAACACAGATACCTACAGATATAAATGAAGGGGAAACAGTTCAAATTCAGCTAGAGATGGCTGTAGTGAGGGAGGATAGAGTGATTTTACATAGCACTGATGAGGAAGGGGTGAGTTGGCGCACAGTAATAGCACTTGACGCATCACATAGACTGACCCAGTTGACAGATGATGAGTTGTTTGACTACAGTGACTGTGATGATAAGGTATTGTTTGAGGTACATATACGATGTCAATTGAAAATAGAGTATACAGAAGTGCCACAACAAATAATGCTAGTTTAAAAAGGTACCACCATCTATGGAAGAAGATTTGGCAAGGGTACCCGGCACACTATGGATGACCAGTCCATATGATGTGGGGTGTTAAAAGGAATTGGAGCAGTACAAATAAAATTAAAGAAAGGGGGAATTTCACCTTGAATAAAACTGTATCCAATGTCCAAAGAAGCAGATGAGGGTGTTTATGAAACAATACATTTGCTCATTAAGCAGGGAGTTATAGTGCCATCAGAATCCCCTTGCAACACTGCTGTATACATAGTGAAAACATTTCACGGAGTGTTGTGGAGATTTATTTATTTTTTTATTTTTTTATTTTACATTTATAAAATGCAGAAAACTCTCAGGCACCACGGGTTAGCAAGATTAACAGTTTGAGTGACACACTGCATAAGGACTAGCTGTATTATTCGTGCAAAGACAGATGCCCAAAGCACTGTGACTGTGTTTGTAAATGAGTTACATGACTATTTAATGTCCACAACTAAATACCTCTCTTTCGTTTCTTGACAGGAAAGGAAAGGCGGGGAGAAAAAGACGAAATAGAATTGAATGCCAATGCATTCGTCAACTTTCCTGTGGGTCAACATAGTCAACATAAGATGATACAAGAGTGCTGCCTCCCTGCCCAAATACCAGGATCCCGAGGGAGAAGAGAACGAAACCAGACCCAAGACAAGCGCTCAAGTGCATGCTGAGAAAGAAGATAAAAGGAACAAAGAACTTAAGAATAAAGAAGATATAAATCACATTGCACCACTTCAGGAGCACTGATGCTGAACGATCACTGAAAAAGTAAGAAAGGAATGCTGAGGACTTTTTGAATACATCACCAGCACAGTATTTCTGTTGATGCTGAAGACTATCTTTCAGAAGAACATATATCTATAAGAGACTATATTTTCTACTTTTCTATCTTTACATTTTATTGGGACTATTTTTTTACACTAGTTCTCACAAGAACATACATCTATAACAGACAATTGTTTCTACTTTTCTATTTTTATATTGCATTGGGACTATTTTTTATACTATTTTTCACAAGAGCATACATCTACAATAGATTATTTGTTCTACTTGTCTATCTTTACATTTTTGTTGGGACTATTTCTTCCACATTTTTATATTTTATGTTTTTTATCAGCACTATTTTTATATTTTTCAATGAACCACATAATAGTGGAAGCGGTTTGAAAATCATCAATCAAATCTTTTATTATTGTCACGAAAAGTGGTTGTAAAATGTTTTGAAAAATGTATATACAGCTCGCCTCACTCACCATTGAAAAATAATAACCTACAATTGCCCGATACTAAGTAAACTGTACAAATGTTTTCATATCCTTATGTTCCTGATATCTTCATAAAACCCTGATCAATATGCTGCAGGACATATCGACACACGGCAGACATTGTGGCTATTGTGGTCCTTCTGTTTTCCTTTCTGTTTTGTTGTTTTTATTTCTTAGTTTATCTCACACTGCACTTAACTGATTATGACAAGATACATGTGTCCCTATGGCATAATGTTAGTGAAGAAGTTAAAAAAACAAGTAGATTTACAGTTAGAACAATAAATGGTATTCCCCCCAGTTGCAGAGACAGTAAGGGCTAGGAGCAGTATTGCAGATGATGAGTGTTTCATAAGAAGGTATTTTGATAATTCCGTAACGATATTGAACAAAACTCATGGTATAGGTTAATGGAGAAGGTGGGGAGAGAGAGGGAGAGAGATCAAGGGAAAGCTGCTTTGTTTGCTCACTTATCCCCTTTGCCAGGACAGCCTCTCGAATATTTATACCCCAAGAAGTACCCGAGTAAAGAGCACACTGCTTAGTACATCTGGCAGTATTTCAGACCAGAGAACAATTTCACGGACAATCAGCCATGATGAAGTATCTCACAGGAACAGAATTCCCATACATAGACAACTATGTAAAAGAGGCACACATGATGGAGAGTATAAGAATGAAAAGTAAGGTGCTCAAGTACATACTATCAGGTCCAAAAAGAGTAGATGTTGAAGTAGTGGATCACCAAATATTAAGGTGTACAGATGCCCATTTTAATTTGATACCTCATTGTGCCGACAGACCACAATTGTAAATAAAAGGGAAAGTATATTCCGCAGGGGGATGTGTTGATAGAATAATGGGATGCAAAGTAGAGGCAGTATGGACTGCACCAATAGAAGTGATACAAACACAGACAGAGTATGCGTGAGGAATGGAAAGAAACTGCAAAATCTTTGACATAGGTGGAAGATGAGGCAGGACCACTACCCATAACCAAACTACAAGCACCAACGTTTTGCTTTAGAAATAATGGTTTAGTAAAACCTGGTGACAATGAAGGGTTCACACACATTATGGATTTAATAGGTATGAAAGTTGTCACAGATGTACTAATGGACCATTACTGAGCCTGCGGTACAAGAGCTTATATGCAGCTTCCACCCATCTGGGGTGGCATATGGACAATAGTGCTACTAAATGCACCATCATTAGTAATACCACAAAGTGAGGTTGACATTGGGACTATTCCTTCAATGGAACACACCAGGAAGAAAAGATCCATAGGCCTAAAAAGAACAAACTATTTATCCAAAGAAGCCAATGCTGCATTAGATGAAATCCCAGAGAGTCATAAAATGATAACATTCTTCACATCCTTTCTAATACCTGTCCTGCAAGCAGCAGCAAATGCACATTGGATCCAGATAGCTAGGTGGGAACTGTTATAAACTATTGATGCCACAATAAAAGACTTTAATGCCGTCAAGGAGGAGTTAAGAGCGGTCAGATTGATGACCCTACAGAACAGGTATGTTCTGGACCTCCTCAGAGCCATGAAGGGAGGAGTGTGTGCCAAGATAGGGCCAAGTTGCTGTACATATATATACCCGTACATGATGAGAAGAATGGGACCTTGACAGAGCCCATAGGAGGAGGAAGTGGATGCCATTGATCATGATAGCTGGGTCAGATATCTATTCTCCTGAATTCCTACCTGGCTGACAGATGCATTCAAATTTCTGTTGTCAATTTTGGTACTGGTCCTAATGGCGTTTTGCATCTTGAGAATAGCAATAAACCAATGTAAAAAGACTGGCAAGAAGGCACTCCAAATGACAGTAATGGTTAATGTGTCTGACACCGTACATCACTGCACTCAAACTGATGAAGTTTACTGTCCCATATACCCATTGGGTCTGCCATATAGACAACCTGGTGCAGTGTTAACTTGCCCAAAAGATACCCATAACTACAATGTGCATTGGATGAAACGTGACAACAATGGTGAGTACTGGCTTATGACATGCAGTCCAGCAGAATACTCAGCACAACGAGGTAACTTGAGGAGGGGTCACCAGAGTGTGGCTGCCCAAGGATGGCTTTAATATGATGAGAGAAAATTAAGACATGGTCGATGACTCGATCAGTGGGGGAATGTAGTGGGGCAATTGTTAACTAGAGAGAATGTGCCACCCTGCATTCCTCAGAAGAAACGGAATTATAAAATCAGAAAGGACACATTTTAAAATGTACTTTAAATCCTCCTGGAAACGCAGCTGGCAAAAGAATAGTTAGTTTTGCTACACAAGTAGGGTGCCGATAAGGCATTAACTTGAACAATTAGTGTGTTTTTAAATAGAATAGTTTAGGTGACAGGGAGGCGTGTACCCAGGATAGGGGCTCACTACACAAGTAGGGCAGCATGGCTATAGGTAGGGTTATGTTGCAGCTTACCCATAGGTAGAGGTATAATGTGCCAGGCATGCACCAGGACTTGGTAGATAGTCAAATAAATGCAGAGCAAATGTGTACCGCAGAGGAACATAACGTGACAGGCTGCTGTCATTTTTTGCACCAGCACAGCGGAGAATTGAGCTCTACAGCTTTAACGTAAAAAGATCAGTTAAGCACACTCGAACAAATACATTTAATTCAGGGAAATACTGTAGCGAGCTAGACGATAGCTGCCTCAAAGGAATGTCAAAACCCAAGGCTTTGTAGGGGAGTGTTACATGGTAGAAACAAGAAACCATTGTGTGCATCTAGCTGTCGAGGTAAATTAAGTTACGATAACACGGCAGACCATTTCAAGTCTATGGGACATACTGAACATCCCAGGAAGTTCAGAAGTAGTTTGCAGATTAAATCCTCTGTGATCAGCTATGCGTGACAGAGGTACGTTAGGTGACTAAAAAGACAAGTTATTACTGCGCACGTGGTGAAAGCAGAATGACTCACAAAATAGTTATTCATAAATGTGTCAAGAACAGGATGGCGCGACCACTGTTGCGAGAACAAGTCCTTGAGACTCGGCGACCATGGCAGGGGAGATAACATGGGCTGTTTGATTTAATTCAAATTCAAAGGTGATACGCATGTCCTCTCTCTCCTCTCATCTGTCATCATGCAGCCAGTTCATGGAGAGTGTGACCGCCTGTTAACCGATGAGCACATGTCTTTTTTTTTCACCACAGATGTAATTTAGGGCCTACCAATAATATTCAAATATGATGAGTAGCAAAAATGTTTATCGGTGGGATCTTAGAGAAGGGCGACCAATCACTAGTTGGGGACATATAGGGTTATATATGTAGCTTAGTAGAAGGAGCTAATGACCAGGAGCAATAGTTTTTCATAACTATGACATCATATTTCCTATAAAACATGTTGTTTCCTGTTGAATTGTGTAAAATTCATGAGTTGGAGCTTGGCTTTTAATCTTGCTTTTACCCCAGTCAATATTGCAATAAAACTGTGTTAGCTTGCATTTGGCATACCACAACCACTGTGTGGTGTCTCTTTTTTTTGGGACAAATACCAGTTAGAGGGCTCACCAACGTCATTCCTGCCGTCAGTCTTTCTAACTCATATATCCACTTCCCTGCTCCTGCAGTCAATGAGGTTAACTTGCACCTCAAATTGTACTTGCCCATGTGTTGCCACAGTATATATTGTGGTTGTCCACTATCCTTTTCTATCAAAGGAAACTGTGTCAGCTCTACTCCTCTGTCACCCTTTCCAGAGTCTTTTGTGGTAGTCAATGCTCTCGTCATACTGGCTCTTTTTCGTCCCAGTAATGCTCTCAACCTCTGTGCATATGGAGTAAATTTGTCGGTGCTAAGCAATCTGCCTTTGGAATGCTCGAGGCATCCCTCGGGTTCTAACTTGCCCTTCTCAGTGTCTTTCTCTCCACCCCCGTGTTTCCCGCTCAGGGCTAACTTCTCTGGAGTGGTGACATGGCCTCTTCCCTTCATCCTCGCCATTTTCCCTGTGTCTTCATCTGACCCCATGGTTCCCATCTTGTCACCACTGTCCTCGTCGTCTTTAAAGTTGAGCTTCCTTAACATGCATGTCCCCTGTCGTCTCCCTGTTATTCTGTCCAGTGAGTCACTCACCCCCTCATCGGGACCCTGCTATACTCCTGCTTGCCTTAGGGACAGAGGTGCTATCCCTCCTGCACTTATACAGTACCCCTATTTTTCTCTGTATCCCCCTTCCTCTCTACGATGACGCTCTTTAACAAGCCTTTCGATTTCCAATTTACCCCTTTCCCTCTTCACTTGCAACTGCCTCTCTTTTTCTTCCTCTGCCTTTCTTCTTGCCCCTTCCTCCATTTCCTACTGCCTTTTTTCTCTCGTACTTCTCTTTCTTTTCCCTGTGCTTTTTTTGCCTCCCTTCTCGACCGTTCCTGTTTCTCCTTCTCGTCCCCCTCTCTTCTCTTCACTTCCTCCACTATCTCCGCCCATTCTCTGCCCTCTTCCTCTTTCTACTTGTGTTTCTGAGCTTCCTCCTCGACGTTTGTGTGCTCTACTGCAGCCCTTCTGTCTAATTTGAGTAGTATCTGTCCTCCTACCCACTCGTCACTTCGTTATCCCCACTGAGTCCCGGTGCCATTTTGTCATCTCCTGCCAGGTTCACTCGCAGGTGGCTGCGCTTCTTGGGCTCAGCAACTGTGGCCCCTATACTCTTATTCGCCTGCTTCACGTCATACACAGGTTGTGCATAAACAGGGCGGAATACCCTGTTGCTGCTTTCAATTCTTTCAAGGGGCAAAATCCAGGCCTTGTGTCGTGGGATCAGGGTTTTGAGGAGAGGGAGGAAGAGCCGTGGTTTGTTTGTTTGTTTATTTATTTGTAACACGCACCAGACCCAAGGGTATCAGGGCACGAGGATAAGGAAGGTTTTTGGCTTACATAGTTACAAGGTACGATACAGGATATAGCATAGCTTACAGGATTACACAAATATTACACAGATAAAATGCAGAGCAGCATGTTAGTTACAATAGGGTCACCATAAGCATTTGATGCAGACTGTAGGATACCAAATGCAGCTTGTTTCAGTGAGTAGAGAGGTTTAAAGGAATTGGCTGGTCTGAGGTTAAAGATCATTAGTTTTAAACCAGTTGATGATATTTAGTCGGAAGTGTGGGTAAGTTTGGCCCACCCTGAGGATGGGAGGAAGGGAGTTCCAGAGTTGGGCAGCTTTGACAGGGTAGCTATTGCCACCGATTGTCGTCAGTTTGAAGGAGGGGACTGCCAGGCAGTTGGTGTAGGCCGCTCTGGTAGGTCAGAACATAAGTCTTCTATTGAACCTCTCTGTCAAGTAGCGAGGTGCTGCATTCTTAAGGCACTTGAATGTTGGGTGCTTCGTCCCACGCATCATGCTGGATTAGCATCCACTCCTTCTTTGGTGGGTCATCTTCCCTGTCCTCAAACATTTTCCATAGCTCCAAATAGGTTACTCAATTTTATTCCCTTTCTATGCGGCATGTAAATACATGGTCATGTGTTCCACCACCATTTTGGCCTCTGTGTCGCAAGTCCATTCCACGCTACACTTGCATATTTTGTCTTGATACCACGGAAGAGACTTGCACAAGTGCTTAAATGCTTAAGGGGAGTGTCCCGCATGATGGCACATCACTCCGACTGACAATACTTACTTGACCTCAAGTCGGGATTTTCTACATGTTTCACCAATTTTGCAAACAAATATCAAACAATTATCATCAATTCGCAATAAAAAAAAAATTCAAATCCACACCAGCTCTTGAAATATTCCACCGGCCTCTTTTGCTCACCAACACCAACAGGAGCGTGCTACATGCACTGCCCATACTCTCCACCCTCAAGGCCAAGTCACAATCCTTCCACATGCTCCTCGAGCCCAACCCAAATGGTAGGTACAATCCTCTTTTACAATTTCAACATCACCTTGTCACGTTAAAAAACACTGTTTTCTCCCAGATTTGTTTTTGTCTTCTCTCACCAACACATCTGTGCCCACTACAGGTCTTCACCCCCGCATCAACAGGTCATGTCCTATTAACAAGCTTTTATGTGACGTCACAAGCCTAAGGCAAAAGCCCTAATACTTTGAGTGCACTTTCAAATCCCATGATACCCCAAGACACAACGACACAATGACATACAGCTGTCTTCCCGCTTTTCAAATCACAGGGGAATCCAACAAAATATGTGGTATTTCATCTATATGGGAGCATAGGGATACATCTATAAAGATAAACTAAGAAACCACCTTCCGCGACCTAAGTAACCCAAACTAGTGCCTAGACACAGGGTTCGATAGATAATCAATTTGTAAACTAAGTGGACAGCCTAGAAACAGGTATCCATACATAATTCATCCATAACCTAGCTAAATGGCTGAAAACAGGGATCCTTCACAAAAACACAAAACAAATCACAACCAACAATTTCCCTCCCCATATTTGCTGTATGGCTGTGTCTATACTTACACTCTGTGCCGTCTGGTCTGCTTGGTGTCCTACGGGGAGTGACCAGGAATTTCTCTGACGTGGCTCCTGATGACCTCTCAGTATCCATGCATGGTTTTCACTCCGGTCCACGCGGGTTGCGGCGTATCTCTTCGGGCACGCAGCAGGGAAATGGTTTTAATTGCTGGGGGTCTTAGCGACCTTCCTCTGCTACCACCTGAATAACAGGCACTGGGGTTTCGTTATCAAGCTCCCCAATTACATGCAAGAGAAACTGGGCCAAGGAAATTCCCTGCACCAAGAAATGTAAGATCCAGCAACAGGACAAAGTTCTTCTGCGTTCATTGAAAATTTTAATGACAGATTGAAGCATGAACAATTCAGCATTCTCCACGCTTGTTCGTCGGTCTTGAGACTGCTGTCCAGTTTTGTTAATACGTGACATTACAAAATCAAGTTACATCATAGAAAACCTAACAGGACTAGGGGTTCATTCGTAAAGTAAACTATACACAACTGTAAAGTAAACTATACACATATTCTATAAGGTGTTAGAGGGGTAATTGGGTAAAACATATCTGGTGGCTCCTCCTGCGTTCACCTCTAAATGTTGCGAGTACAAATGTTGCAGGTTAGTGTGTGGTGATTGGAGGATGCAACACAGTATGAGCTTAACATGGAAGGTGGATAGGGATTCGGCAAAGAGGGTCTTCTCAGCCTTGGAGCTTTGGAAAGTTACCAGGCCAAGTGCAACTACCCAAGGTGGTGGGAACGGCCCAAAGGTGCTGTATGTTCCCAACAAGTTACCATCTTCAATCTTGTAGGCCTTGAGACAGAAATTCGGCTTTGAACCTGATATTTCTTTGTATCATCTTGCATTCAGTTCGATGGGAACAGCCACCTCAGTCTGGCTCAAATGAATAGGCTCTGTCTTGCAGGTTCATATCACGTGTGTAGGGACCACAGAATTAACTTATCCTGCATGCAATTAGTAGGATTTTCTGCTTGTATTCCTTGCAGGTGTACTATCTTTTCTGGTGGCTCGAAACTTTCCTTCTCTCAGTGTCCTTGGCAAGGCTGTGCATGTTGGCTGCACTGGGAGCCTGGTCTGTGTATTTCAGCGAGATCCGCCTGTCAGTTTGTTTCTGTATACTCGAGCCCATTCTGCTCCTTCCATCCATTCCAATGTACTTGTGGTTTCCATCTTGACTCACATGGCAGCCCATGTTAGTTGCGTTTAAGCGTAAGCAAGCAGTTTCCATCCATTCCAATGTACTTGTGCTTTCCATCTTGACTCACATGGCAGCCCATGTTAGTTGCGTTTAAGCGTGAGCATGCAGTTTATATGTACGTTTGTGCGACTATTGGTTTCTGCTCTGTGAAAGTGCATGTTGGTCATTTGTCTCAGCGAGTCTTAAGCATGTTCTTTGTATCTATCAACAATCGATCTAACGTGTCTGCGTAACTTCATGCCTATGTGCTGGCTCATGTCTAACGCATCTATGTTTGAGTGTCAGTCGTGACGTCATCAGCTTCTTCGAGGTTACAGTCTTCAGCACTGTCATCCGGTTAGGGTCTGAATAGTTGTCTGAGTGACTAGCGTTTTTCACACCTGCGATACATCGAAGATGGGGAATAGGGGAACAGGAGCAATGAACACCTTTCGTTTCTCTGCCGCCGTGATGAGAGTGGGTTAGGTGCAACGAGGGCCACGTTTAGGTCTCCCTCTACACCAACACTGTGCAGATTCTCATGGCAAACTGAAAAACCAATCTCATGAACTCAGGTATTTCTAGCATAATCGTTCTGGGGTAAGAAGGTGAGGACAGTAATACCGGTGCACAGTTTGAGACAATTGCCAGTGATAGATGATCATCTTCAGCAGAGACAGATGGAAGCCAATCAGCCAGTTAAAAGTTGGACCCAAGATCGTCACTGGAATTAGACAATTGAGGATTTACCTCCAGCATTACATTACTGCTGCATTACTGCACTGCTGTACTACAACATTGGTGATAAGGTAGAGGATTTACCTCCAGCAAAAAGCTGGAGGTAAATCCTCCACTATACTGCCAAATAGCAAATTCGGCAGAATTACCACTGGTTCAGTTACCACCGGCAGCAATTCTGCCAAAATCCCCATGGCGTCCTACTGACTCTGAAAATTGTGACTTACACTGGCCCACCACCACTTGCATTCCTGCTGTAAATTCATAGGACCAAGTGGTGGTAACATTAACCGAGTTTGGCGGTAATTTGGCAGATTTACTGCCGGATGACCACCAAACTGGAAATAATGCCCAATGTATTTTATGATGGAAAATAGGATAAGCAAAGTTTATGTTTTGTGAGGGAAGTGGTGTTGCAACGGTAGTGGGGACAATGTCAATCTTTGTGAGGACACGCTGGGTGGTCCGAGGCAGACACTCAGTTATCTGTACTACCCCTACCAGTATGATTCTTGTGCGTGGCGGGCAGTGCCAAGCTGCCTGCCCTGTGAACAGACCAGTTACATCGGTCCCATTTCTTCATGCTTACCAAATGTTTATAATCCACCCGCGTGTGTTCTGTACTAAAAGCATGTCTCAATCTTGCACTTCCTTATAAAGAATGCTGGTCAGGCAGCTGACTATGGTGTGTTTTTCTTGTCCTGTGAAGAGTATCTCGCGCCTGAAGAGCTAAATCCAGAGCAGGACAAATGAAAGGCTACACTAATGGAAAGAACAGGTGCAGCGACTGTTCCCAGCAATGCTCCCAAGGCGACCTGTCACATCAACCAAGTGTTAAATAATGTGATGACCTGCGTGGGTTTCGAATTTACGAGTCCGCCAGAGTCAAGAGATAACTTCCGTTTTCGCTCGAATCACAGTAGTGTCATGCAAAAAGAACGGGTGACACGTGTCATTTGTCTCGGTTTAAATGCTATTGTTCTTAATAGTTCAGTCATGCGTCTTGTAACAAAGAGGAAATGCAGTTACAACACAGCGGACACCAGCAGCGCGAGGGCCATTCCCGCACCTGTGCATCATGTTGCAATAAAAATACATTATAATTATGTAAGGGAAAAATGTATGAATGACTTTTCTTTCCGTAATTTAAGCTAAACACGAGTGGTTGAGTGGCTATCAACGGATGGAATCGTCTAATTGTAGCCCTGAAAAACATATAATGAAAGGTCGATACCACACACGGCACGGGGTGTCTACAGGGCCTCATTACGAGTTTGGTGTTATCGGGGCGGTAATTGGTAAATCCACCCAGATACATCCAACTGTATTACTGTTCTTGCCCCTTGGTTACGTCGGTATTACAGCCGGATTACAAGTGGCGGTTTAAATCCCCCATTTTACACACAGGTAATGGGGATATTTCGGAGGAATTATAACCCCTGCAGCCGTCCATTTGCCTTTACTGCCAATTATTCTTTGCGCATGCACCCCAATGCATTACTCCTTATCCCCACAAATTGGCATGACACAGAATTTCAAATGGCAAACTTGGCCGCAGTTTTATTTCCATGACAACAGAATTATTTGTACACATTTGTGAACTTCATTCTGTCCGTGTGGCGCTTGCTTGCCGGATTTCCTTTGCTTCCCCCTATACTTGGTATAGTAGGCCCCCAACTCCCCCGACCCATTGTACCTGTTCCAATCCTGCCCGTGCAGGTGTCCGTGGGTGGGGAGAGCGCCGTTTGTTTTTGGGGGAAGCTGAGCCTTATTTGTCCCTACCAGACGCCCCCGCCGTTTAGGCCCCCAAGAGGCGCTGGTCCGGAAGAGCGAAGACCCATTCCGTTTCCTTCTGGCTCGTCCGGAGTCTATCATTTGTGCTTGGTTGCCCAAACACCGCCAACTTGTCATATCCTGGCCTGGGTGTCCTGCAACAGCAACGCCCCCGGTCTCCTGCTTCTTGCTTGTATTTCGTGGGTGGGTGGGTGGAAAACGAAATTTCTTCCACCTGCGAGGCGGCGACCGGGTCCCAGTGCAGGAGGGAGATGCCTGGCACCCCGGTCCCGCCTGCTTAAATCCTGATGGCCCCGCCCCTTTTCCTTTGTTCAGCCCTTCGCGGGCTTTTGGCCCATTAGGCCTTTGGCGCCGTTCCGCCCCTCGCCTTTTGACCCCCAGGGGAGGGTCCCAGGTCCTGGCGGCATGACCCCGCAGGGGTTACCCTGCTGCCTCCTCCATCTTGAGCTGATTTTTCCGTCGTCAGCTCCATAACCCCTGCAGCCGTCCATTTGCCTTTACTGCCAATTATTCTTTGCGCATGCACCCCAATGCATTACTCCTTATCCCCACAAATTGGCATGACACAGAATTTCAAATGGCAAACTTGGCCGCAGTTTTATTTCCATGACAACAGAATTATTTGTACACATTTGTGAACTTCATTCTGTCCGTGTGGCGCTTGCTTGCCGGATTTCCTTTGCTTCCCCCTATACTTGGTATAGTAGGCCCCCAACTCCCCCGACCCATTGTACCTGTTCCAATCCTGCCCGTGCAGGTGTCCGTGGGTGGGGAGAGCGCCGTTTGTTTTTGGGGGAAGCTGAGCCTTATTTGTCCCTACCAGACGCCCCCGCCGTTTAGGCCCCCAAGAGGCGCTGGTCCGGCAGAGCGAAGACCCATTCCGTTTCCTTCTGGCTCGTCCGGAGTCTATCATTTGTGCTTGGTTGCCCAAACACCGCCACGCCACTGAGTGGGTTCTCGCCCACTGTGGCTCCCCTTCTTCCTGTCTCCTTCTCCCATTCCAGTAATTTGGTAGAGATGTCCCAGAAAAAGAGCTCTGTTTCCTTCGTGGACAAGTTTTCATCCGTCCATTTAGGAAGTACTCGGGTGTTTTCCCATCAATCAAGCCATGCCTGGTCTGATGGAAACCCCTGCCCGCAAGAATTTTGCCACGGCCCCATTCAGCTTCCTCCTTGACTTCTCAACTGCTGCATGGCTCTCTGCCCCCCTCCATTGCGCCCGGGGAATACCTTCCGACCATCCAATTTCAGTTTCGCCCAACTGTGCTGCTATTTCCTGCAATGAGCTCGTAATGTCCCTCAGCCGGACACCCCTCCCCAGGCTGGTCAGGTCGTTCCCTCCCAAGTGTATTACCAACACCTCTGGCTTCTGCCGCCTACTCAGCAATTTCCATAGTTGCCCCTCTAGCTGAGCCCACTTCATCCCTGGCACCCCGTGCCACTCACTCTTGAGCTCGCCGTCCGTCAGCGCCTCCTGCTGCTGAGTCCAGCTCGCATTAGCCTTTGAGATGCATGAGTGCCCCACTACCTACCCGGTACGTTTCTTCCTTCCTTGTGCTGCTGTGAAATGACAAAAAGGAGGGAACGGCATGGTTAACTTATATTTTGCGGGCCTGATATATCGTTTGTAACATCCTGAAGACCATCTCCCCAATTTTTTGATGTCTTCCGGCCATGCCTGCTCGGGGACACTTCTGCCCCTACCACCTTTCCATCTTGCTCCACCTTAACCAGGGTGGGCCAGCTCTGGGACACTTGCCTCTGCCCTTGAAATGAATGAATGCCCCACTACCCACACTGTGCGTAGTTTCCTTTGGCGCACTGCTGGGAAATGAAATGAAGGGAACGCCATGGTTATCTTTACATTTTTTCTGGTCTGACATAACTTTTATAACATCCTGGAGACCATCTCCCCAGTTTCTTGATGTCCTCCGCCCCTAACCCCCCCGACCGCCGTGGAGGTGGCGGCCCCTATCCGAAATGAATGCGTCCCAAACCGGCCCCCTGCCAGGCCCATGTTATCCAAACCTAGCGCCATCACTTTCCTGAGCTGAAAGTGGCTTAGTGCGGACCCATCCCTGTGCGTGAGCCACAGCGCCTCTGCTCCTGATGGCCGCCGCTACTGCATAAAGTTTTCCGCCGCCGCCACCGGGCAAACCCTGCTTGCCTGAATTGCCTGTAAGGTCAACGCCGCCCCTTTTCCTTTCTGATCCGTTTTTGATCTCCTTACATAAATGACGACTTGAGCGCTTCCCACTTGGACGTCCCTGACGCGCAAGAACCCCTTCCCTTTGCCGGCCTTGTTCTCCGGCACCAATTCGCTGATCCTGAGAGCCCCAAAAAACGCCACCGTGAAGGCGGCCGTGAAGAGCAATCTCTCTGCCTCCTGCCTACACACTGCACCTAGACATTTAACCAACCCGTGCAATTTCCCAATATCGATTGGCTGCCTCTCGTCTGGCTTTGCTATGGTTTGTCTAGCCCCGCCTCTCATGGCTAGCAAGACGTAGTGTTCCTTAGTGGGGTCCTTCTTCCTTTTTACTTTCGCGTAATATGCTAAGGCCGCCAGGTGGTAGCCCACCCACACCCGGATCTTCCCTGTCTTCCAGCACCAGCCTATGAATGCCCTCACCGGGTTCTCCCCCCGGCCACCTGCCAACACCTCTTCCTGGAACTGTATGAAACGATCCCAACAAGCCCTGTACCTTTTGGCTGTACCTGAATCCAGGGCATTCTCTACCAGCGAGGTCAGATCGCCCCAATCCTCCCCCGCCACTGTTCCTCGAATGGGGTCATCTCCTCCCTCTCTTCGGGGAAGCTTTCTCGGAACCGGTCCCACTGTAAGCGAGGCAGAGAATCAGCGGCCGTGTTTTTCACTCCTGGAATGTGCCGTGCCCTAACCTCAATGTTCAGCATTAACAGGAGCCTCAAAACCCTCAGATTGCTGGATGACCCTGCGTTAATAATCCGTACCACCGCCAAAATGTCTGACCATAGAGCGCAGCCTTTACCCCCTGGTCAACTAAAATATACCCTTTACAGAGAACACCAGTTTCTGCTCAACTATGGCCGCCTAAAAAGGTATCCATCTACCTCCGTGCCCTTATCACCTTCCCGGGTGTGGGTGGAGCGAAGGAAGGGCCCTGAACGCAAAAGCACTAACCGAAACTTAACTGAACTCCATCGGTATCTGCTATGCTGCGTTATTTTTAACATGCTTAATACCCAGAAGTTTCACCGAGCTTATTCGGTGTCTGCACGTGTGCTGTTCCCTCTCCTCTTGCTCAAAGGGTGATCATGCTGCCAAGCCCCGACCCCTTTCAGCTACAATGTGCCCCCATCAATTGCGACATGCGTTCCTAAACCTTTGGAACCTTGATAACCAGCCTGTGTCCTCCACTTGCCACTTTCTGAAATTGGGAGGCCAAGAACGGTAGTTGAGGTGTCCGGCTATCCTGTCCCGCCCCCATACAGGCAGCCGAGTGGCTCCTTAGCGCAACTGATTCTAGAATGCCACCACTGGGGGGCCCCGGCCCGCAAAGCAATGTGGAGATCTACCCTCCTTCCATGTGTAGAGAGATTCTGAGTATCGGTCCCTTCCCACTCCACACCCGAGTGAGGTGTATGGGGGCACAGTTTGTCCAATTAGACTTGAGCTACCAAGCTGTATTCCCCACCCGCAGACCATCCCCACGCCTGCTTGCTTTAGGCCCGCTGCGGGTCCAACCTGAACTCTGCTCTTCACCCCTCCTCAGTTAACAAGCTGCGGCTAACGACGGAAGCTGCACCATCGGCCCGCGGCAATGAATACATTGCCGTCCCGCAGGTACAACTCGTAACCTGTACCTCTGCGGCAAACATGCCCGTTAAGTCCACCTGTCCTGGGCCTACCCCTTCCAGATGGGACGATGTGTACGCCCTCAAAAACTCTAAATAAGCCGTAGCGCAACAGTACAACGAGGGGAGCCCCAAATGTTGCGCAACATCATAACAAGCGATATGTCTGCAGCTACCATTCCAGCAGATGGGTGATATTACCCACGCGCGCAAGGCTTTCGCTACCCATCCTTTCCCATGGCCTCTTATGGTTGGGGTTGCGCGCCGCTGTACAAGCTGAACCCCATCCCGGCTGCTCATACTTTCCAACCCAACTACCACCTCCTGCCCTTATTTACCAATACATTTCTTATGCCCCCGCTGCAAACAATGGAGTAATAAACCATAGAAATCCACATGGCTTACCCCCTTCGTTTACCAAAGCCTGCTAACTGCTTCCCAAGGGCGACTATTAATTCCTGGCAGCCCATGCCCTGCTGACTATAACCAAGCCTCAATTACACGTTCCGTCCCATCGTTCTTCGCCTCTGAAATAAATCCACACTTGTTTTCACCCCTTAGCAGTAGAAAACCAAACGCTGGGCCGACCAGAGAAAATGCCATAGTCGAGCAATAGGACCAAGCAAACATAAATTACCAGCCTACTATCCTGTAGATACATCTTGTTACAACTGCGCATTTACCGGTTTCGCCCCTTCAGTTTACTCCCTCAAACACAAATCGGCAATGCCCCCTGTGCCAACTAACCCCTTATTAGTGACACACCCCACAAAAGGGCAGACCTCTATCTCCCCAGTGCCCCCAGGGACAATTTTGGCTAAGGGTGGAAGGCGGTGCGACCTGCTCGCGTTTGCAACATTATTGGTTCATCCTGAATCTTGCGCGCTTTCCGGCCACTGTAATAAACCCTGATCCTCGCTCTGACCTGCACCGCATACCCCTATAAAAACAGACTCTACTTGTGTTAACTCATTAACCAACCTTCCTCCTCATGCTGCTTCTCCCTGGAGTCACCCCATCCCGCGGGAACGATATGCCAGGCCTGATACCTGTTTGCTCGCATTGATCTCTCCTGTCCCTATTCCCTTAAAAGGTCTCTCGTTTGGTGTGCGTTCATACAACTAAACACTATAATAGGCAGTCATCCTTCTTATCCCCTCTTCAAAACTGCTCGCATTTACCACTACTTTACATGCACCTTTCCCGATATTGGTGATGCCCCATGCCATATTCTTTAACCCATGTACAAAATACTGTTTGCATTTACCACTACTCTATCATGTACATTTTCAATACTTTCCCTGCACCCGTGTCCCCAATGGTGCATTACACAGTACTACTTGAACGAGGGCAAACCAGTTGTTTATGCATTTAGAGGCCCCTGGAATTGGCCAGCCATAGATTGCGGAATCAAAATGCATGCAGTACCCGAAAGTACCGCCTGTTACAGAATTCAGATGCAATCCATGCAGCCGCAATCCAGTGCCGCACGGCGGCTGCATTACTCCTCCGAACTGCCTTTAACCGAGACGTCGCGCCCAAAACCGGCAACACGACCACTCTTACCCCACACTTCTCGCTGTGGCACGACAAAACAGAGGCCTTCTATTAATAATTTGGCATTTATATAGTGCTGCGAAACCTCAGGTACCTAAGCGCTGCTTATTATTAACTCATACCAAGATGGCCGGTACACCAGCCTTAGCACGTGCCCCTAGAAATGACTCCATTTGTTCGGTGCCGAGCCCAGGACCTTAACCACGGTGCTTTGGCCCTGCGGGGATTCGAACCTGCGTTAGCAGGCTCTGCGCGGATGTTAAAGCTAGCGCCCTACTCCCTGTGCCACCTGACCAGCTGGTAATATTCGAACCGGTGCCCATACCCTAGGTGAGAGATGCCAATCCCGACTCACCCGTGTTTATCGTCCACACACTTTTACTTGTGCAACGCGCCCGAAAGGAGACCCAGAACGATGCAACCGCAAACCCCCTTATCTATGCACGTGATCCAAAATTAAACCTCTATGCAGCCTCGACAAGCCCCGCCATAAAATCAACATTTCCACCGATTGCAACCCAAGGCGGTTCGGTCAAACTTCCGCGATACTCGCAGGAAGCCTACCCGCCCCGTTTTTAATCCCATTAAGCTTCCCACCTGGGCTAATCGAGTGGTTAAATCCATCCTGCTTGCTACCCCCACGCGCTGATCTTCCTGGCCCCTCTATCACCTAATGCCCTGTGCATGCCGCACATGCAAGGCTTGACCTCTTTGCTGCGCACTCGCAAGAGCGCATATCTCCACCCTCACTTGTCGCTCGTAGCTGCGACCATACCGCAAATTAATGCCCTTGCGCCCATACCTATTAACGTGAGGTAAGCAGAGGTAGGGTGGGTGATACCCGAGGGCCATAAGGGCCCGACCCGCCAAGGAAACTTTCTTATTCCTTGCCCCTCCCCCACACGTACCTCTGACCGCGCATTTTTTCCTGCGCTCGTGGCTCCCTCTTCACTGAGACCCCGTTCCTTCAGCGCTGAAAACACTTCGCCGGACCAGCCCTTTAACTGGAAACCCACCAGCAACCGGAGCACGCCATCAAACAGGAACGGGAAGCCGAGCCCACGAAGTCCTCGCTATCAAACGAGAAACAAAACGAAATTTCTTCCACCTGCGAGGCGGCGACCGGGTCCCAGTGCAGGAGCGAGATGCCTGGCACCCCGGTCCCGCCTGCTTAAATCCTGATGGCCCCGCCCCTTTTCCTTTGTTCAGCCCTTCGCGGGCTTTTTGGCCATTAGGCCTTTGGCGCCGTTCCGCCCCTCGCCTTTTGACCCCCAGGGGAGGGTCCCAGGTCCTGGCGGCATGACCCCGCAGGGGTTACCCTGCCTCCTCCTCCAACTTGAGCTGATTTTTCCGTCGTCAGCTCCATTGCGGCAGTAATTCCACAGTGGTAGTTCTGCCGAAAATGGGCAGAAAGTCAGCAGATTTACTTCCAGCCCATAGGTGGAGGTGAATCCTGGTGCAGTAATGCGGCAGTCAGGGGTGTTGCTAGGTCTGGAAAAGATCAGGGGCTAAGCTAATGTCCGTACTGGCTGGATTCGGGGCTAGCTATAGCCTTTTGGTGTAGTCTCTGATCTTCTATCGGGGGCTATAGCCCCCTCAATCCCCCCCTAGCAACGCCTCTGGCGGCAGTATATGGTAACGCCACATTTAACCCTGCAGCGCCCAACCCATAATGAGGCAAAATTGCTATTCCATAAATAAATCCCACAAAAAACACGCCATGTAAAAACAGTAATAGTCACTCTTTTTGTTCACAATTCTTTTTTCTCTCGTTTTTATCAGCACTAAATTGGTTTAAAGCGTTACAGCCAATAAACAGCAAGTTATAAACAAGCAATAATTTGAGGTACATTTGTGAAGTGCAAGCTTTGAACTCCATTCATTAAGATAATCTTATTCGCAGCTGACTGTGATTTTGTGCTTACGCCCACAAAATGCAACTTTTCAAAAATGTGCTGCAAGACCTCAGAACATAATTTTGTATTGTATTAATCGCACAACCCAGGGGCAGAGAGTGTCAAAAGTTTGGGGGATGGGCTGAAGGACAATTTTGAAAAAGTGGGATGTGAGTTATAACTGTACACAACTGATATCTGCACGATAACTGCTTGTAGTGTACACACCAGGCGTTATAAATACAATTATTGAATTTTTTTCTTTTTTTGTAGGTTGTGAGTGAGGCCCCCACAAGTAGCTTATGATAACTTGTGAGAAACAAGTGGGGTTTTGGGAACACGGCTAAGAACCTTTTAAGAACTTCTATGGTACCCAAATTCTAATTAAATTCCTATGACGTCTAAAATGTTTTAAGTAGGACTTTTGTAAAACCTTATAAGATTCTGATAGGATCTGTACAAGAAAAATCAATAAGAAATGTTTGTATGAGAATTATGATGATCCAATATCCAACGCCCTTTTAGGTGCCCACACGTGTAACACCAACGTGTGCCCTTGCTTAAAAACACAGGTTCACCTCAAGTTGTGTACTCTGGCCTGGGTAACCCTTTGTATATATCAGCTGACAACCGGCTGCCAACTGGCCTGAACATTTTGAGGACCAAAATTGAAGCATGGGGGTTAGTATTGATACGTCTTTTGCGTTGGCAGTCGAACAGGACACCTTGCCATCAGGAACTGGCTGCCTGGCCTGCAGGTTACCTCTGCAGTGCATGCATTAAAATGGGTTAATGCATGCACTGCAGAGGTAAACTGCAGGCCAGGCAACCAGTTCCTTCTCATGTTTCAGATACATACATGCAATACCTGTCTTCAACTGAGGCTGAATATTTTCTGGTTGCACAGTTTGCAATGTTGCGGGTTGTAGACTACACGTTGTCCCATTACATCTTTAGTTTTGCACCAACATACGAAACAGAAAAAGAAAGCATGATCGCAGGAGATTCAAACAGAGAGCAAAAGACATGTGGGCTTCATTATAAGTGTAGGGGTGCGGTAACAAAGTGGCAGTAATTCCGTTACTATCACTTTTTTTCCAGTAGTGGAATTATCTTTTTTTTTTACAATTATAAGTGTATTTGGTTTTTAAACAAGCCTTTACACAAAATACTAAGTTAAAATACATAATCAACATCACAAATAAATATACAATATTACAAATTCTTAAGGCAATAAACCACTTAAAAAAGACAATTAACCCCACCAATCAAGTGGTCAGTAGTGCAGTGGTTGTTCATGTATCCACATTAGCAATCATACTATTTGCCTCCGTACCAAGAACACTGTATTCTATAGAACTCTCGAAGTTGCACTAATAACATTAGAGCAGTATTGATTTTCATGAAAACCTTCTCCATGGTGAACAAAAAGCCCATAACTTCTTCTGTACATCTCTGTTCATTCGGCCAACTGTGTGCGCCAATGCCGACAGGTTCTAGTTCCTTCCCTCCTGTTCTACACCTCTGATCTTCCGCAGGAATGTGCACTCGAGCTCCCACCACCATAAGAGAAGGGAGTACATTAAATCTCAGTTTCATAATAAAACGTCTCAAATTCTGTCCACTAATTACTATCAAATAGTTGAAAGGCAGCCGGTACAGGAAGGATTGATTGGTATAAAGATATAATGATTTGGCCGATAAATATTTAATATTGCGCATTCGGTCCCAGGCATAAGCTTTATTAACTAAAGATTTCCATGCTACTGCAATATTTACAGCACGGTCCAATTGCCACCCCATAGTTTTGTGACATTCATTACAAGAGTCATACATTCCACTCATTACTGGGTTAAGGACCAGGGTACTGACACCTCTTTCTTAAACCATACATCCAGGGATTCCCTCTTGTCAGCTAATGTCCTGATAAAAACATGCTCCTCTTAATTTTGATAAGCAATGAATCAAAAGAGGAGAGAAAGGAAGAAATGGAAAGGAGCTAAAAAGAGAAGGAAAGGAAGAAGCAAAAAGAGAAGTATGGAAGGAGCTGAGAAGGTAAAAGTGGAGAAGAAGATGAAAGGCAGCTATTAGTTTAGTTTAGTTATGGAGGGAAAAATATGAGATACGGCCAGGAGTGGAGACAAGAGAGAGTAGGAGATACTGCAAGAGATGGAGATGGCAGCGTGAGATAGATTGAGATAGAAATAGATAGGGCACTGCTTGCTTCAGCCATATATGGGCAAGCTCAGCCACAGGTCCAAATCCTTTAGGGTCAACTCAGCCTGCCATCCCATCCAGGACAATGAATAGTGGACCATTAATGTAGGTACTAACGCCTATTGTTAATCTGTCGTGAAACGCGATTGAAAGGAAAGTTGACTACAAGAGCGAGATGTAAGAGCGAATCTGGCCGTTGGATGGGATTTGAGAACAGAGGTAGAGTTGAGAGTTTCTATAGGTAGGGATGACTGACTGGAAATGATCTTAGTACATTTCAAATATCAAATAGAGTCAGGGCTGCGGAGAAGAGATTTTGCCACAGAGCTGTACATAAATTAATGAGATGGTAAAGAATTAAAGTGATGAGAAATACAAAGCAGGATAGAGTAGAGTAGTAAGAAGTTGGGAAGACAATGAAGCCATAAGAAAAGTGAAAATGGAATGGTTGTCCAACAGCCTGTAAGAGGTCTGGCAAATAAAGAAATGTGCAAGACAATAATTGAATATAAGCCATAACCATAAATTAGAAGGGAGAAGATAGAGGAGTAACAGAAGGAACAATGACGAGGCGAGCAACACATAATGCGAATGGTTCTTGTACCGCCCACTCTTGCCACTTGCTTGGTCACTTGGCGCGCTGGCAGATCTGCAATGGAAGGAGGGTTAGGGATATGTTAGTGGGATCGGGAGGGAGAAGAGCAAGAGAGCTTTGATGTGCTGCTGGCAGCTACAGTTCTGAGACACCGGTCAATGAGCCTAGGTGCGTTTTCATTTGGTAGCCGTCGTGCGCTGTTGAGGTATGATTGTGTATGGTATGGTTTTGTGTTGGGTGTTGTGAAGTGCGTGCGGTAGAGGCGTGGTTGTGTTTAGTTCAGAGTTTGAGGGTATGTAGAATGGTGAGTTTTTAGTACATAATTGGAAAACAAGCCCAGAAGGGAGAGAAGGTAAAGTCTTGATGTTCAAAGATTAAAGTGCTAATAATGTTTACAAGCACAGTAGCAGCAGCAGCATAGCTTTTGCAAATAATCCTCAGTAAAAGATAACAATTGGGTTAAGAAGCCACTATGACGGAGGCCAAAAGGGGCACAAAGAGTCACAGAGACACTGCAGCATTCCATATGAGCCGGGAGGAAAGGAGAGGTAATTCCCCAAAAGTCTTCAATGCAGTGTTTTGGTGAAAAACGATCTCATGCCACTCCATTCACAGTGCTTACCAGTACAATTCTAGCTGCAGCTCCGACCATGAAACATTTGGGCCTCACCGCGCCTCTCTTCGCCTAGCAGTGCCAGCATCAGAGAAACTAACTGTTGCTAAACAGCGCCCTACAGACTTGAAGGGAAAAGCCTGCCATCTGGTCAAAAATCCACAGCTGGTCCCATCAACATCATGCCCCCATCAAACCTCCACCCGAGGAAGCACAGAGGCGCGGGCAAAAGCCCAGCACAATAAATAACCAGACTGGGGCGGCTTCACAGGGCCCACCACCCAGAGAAGACATCTTTTTTTGCTGCTCCCGAACAACACCACCATCTGCCACCATCCTCAGTTCGCCCAGCACGACACATTGCTGGCCCTGTAATGGCCTGTCTCATGGGCAGCACTAATTTGGGCACGCAAGAAATGAGCCCACACAGATATACGGCTTGACATCAGCTGCCGTTTATTCATAGCTCCTCTTACCTCATGAACTGTGGTCACATACTGAGGACTGCTCCACGCGTCCTCACATAACGGACTGCCGTGATGTGACATCACAACCCCCCCCCCTAAAATATCAATGTCCTATCCCGTTTCTACACTCCATCTCCTCAGTCGGTTTATCGTCTGAGAAAGCCATCATCCACTCGTGGGTGTTCTTCTCGGTGGGCAACATTCTCCTCCGCTGCTGATTCTACCTCTTCTCCTGTGTACCCTGACCCCTCTCGTCTTTCTTCCTTGTAGTCACTAACATCTTGCAGTTCATCCTGAGGCTCATCTTTCACTCGCCTGAAGTAGGAGGCATATCCTCGTCGCCACGTTTGTCTGGATGCGCCACAGTGATCATGTATCCATTTGCTCTCATTATGATTTGATCTATATAGCGCAAATCCCCAGGGGGAACCAAGCCGCAAGCCACATCTAGGCGCAGATCTTGCATATATTACATTGAAGCATCAATCACCACTCACATGATGTTACTCAAACAAATATGTTTTAAGATGTTTTCTAAAAATTGTCAAGGATTCTATCTTCCTTAAATGATGCGGTAGGCCATTCCATGCACAAGCGCCTGCCACCGAAAACCTTCTATCCCCCAATGGACAAACCTAGAGATGGGAACCACCAATTGCTTTAGAGCCGTAGATCGCAAAGATCTATTCGGGGTATACGTTTGAATCTTAGCAGCTAGATAAGAGGGTGCGAGGTTGTGTATGCACTTGAAAACCAGGCACAGTAGCTTAAACTTGATCCATCGATGGGCAGGGAGCTAGTGTAGTTTCTACCTAAAACTTCAGAAACAGATTTTTTCCAAGGAAGTGAAAACACTACACGTACTGCTGCATTCTGTGCCACTGCAAGGTGTCGCAAATGATATTTGGGACATCCTACCAGAAGGCCATTGCAGTAATCCAACCTGGCATCAACACGTGAGCCCACGACCATTGCTCGATCACCTTCTGAGATAAGGGGGAGAAGTGGTTTCAGCATTTTCAATAGAAAATATACTGATTTGACCATTTGGTTCACTTGCCGATTGTACCACATGTCTGACTGCCAAATACACCCCAGATTCTTGACAGAATTAGTGGTCATGGGTCTAACGGTTGCATGCCCTTGTATGTAACTGTTTGCTTCACTAAGATGCTATCTCCTAGCTGCAATTGGGAAGTGTGAGCTTTGCGATGTTGGTCGGTATACTCTTTGATATCTCTTTAGCTTCTTTATCTTTCGTTTTGATTTCACAATCGTGCTCATCTGTCCTCTCTTGGCGTGTGTGGAGGGGAAGCCTTGTCCATACTGAGCAGCCCAAGCTCAGTTCTGCGGGACATGCTCCTGTGGAGCTGTGCGGTGTGTTGCGATAGTGTTGTTACAGTTGATAGATCATCTGCTCCGGCGACTTACGTGTTATGTTGGACACCCTCACCGCGCTCTTGATGTTGGCCATACATCGTTCAACTGCTGCATTCGCCTAGGGCCATAGGGGGTGACCTTTCTAGGGTGAAAGACCATCTAGTGAGCAAAGTCTTTGAAGTTGGAACTGGTTAACGGAGGCCCGTTTTCAGATTTGACCACTTTCGGGATGCCACAGGATGAAAATATTTGGTTTAGTGCAAGGATCACTGCTGTGACTGCGGTGGACTGTAGAACTTCATCTTCTGGGTACCTGGACGGTTACTAGTATGTAGTCACCTGATGGAAGGGTCCCAAAAAAGTCAATGGCCACTTCCTCCCAGACCTGGTTGGGTAATGGTGTCCTGGGAGGATAGCTCAGTGGCAACTACCTCGCCTTGGAAACAAGACAACACAAAGCAACACAGGCTCGTTCCCCTGGTCGCGCTTAAAAAACTCTGGGTATTAAGCATGTTATAAATACGCTACCAAGAGACATATACCTGTAACAGCGCCTCGATGCCCAGGGGCTGTGTGAGCGCTTTAAAAATGCAAATCAATAAAATAAAATAAATCTGCAGCAGCTCAGGGACCATGTATGGTTGTAGGCTAAGGCATATGTGATACAACTTGACCAAGATCTCAATGGTCTGTAATGATGGTGAATGGTTTGTCGTAGAGGAATAGGTGGAAGTGCTTGCATGCCCAAACGACGATGAGACTTTCTTTCTCTGCTAGTGAATAGCCTTGTTCAGCTTCTGTCAGGCTTTTGCTGGCATATATGATTTTTCTCGGGGTGTGGTCACTTCTTGAGTGTTGCGCCAGGATGGCGCTGGGTCCTACTGGGCTTGCGTCAACGGTTACCTCAGTGTTTACATTGGGGCCAAAGTAGGACATGCATACTGCTGCTGCTATTTCTCTCCTGATCTTGTCGAAGCTTCTTGATGTGTGGGTCCTCATATGAACTTGTGGTCTTTTTTGTTAGCGTTTGTAGTGGCACGCTGGTGAGGCAAAGTCAGGAAGGTATCGTCCACAAAAGCTTGCTAGCCCTAGAAACGAGCGAACCTGGGCTACATTCGATGGGTGGGGGTCTTCAGTCAAAGCCATGATTTTGTCTGGGTCTGGGTCTATACCCCGTTCAGAGAATATGTGGCTGAAGAATTTCAGCGTTGATTTACTGAACGCACACTTCTCTTTATTGGGCATGAGGTTGGCCTTGTTTAGCGCTTTGCAGACTCTTAGTATGATGGCGCTGTGGGATTCCTGTGATCTTCCGAATATAAGCATGTTATCGCTATAGTTGATGCAGTGCGGTATGTGGCATATGACCATCACAATTTCCTCCTGGAAAATCTATGCCGCTGAAGGTATGCCAAAGTTAAGTCTCCTATATCGGAACAGACCTAGGTGAGTCGTGAACGTTGTAAAGCTTCGGGATTTTTCCCTCAGCTCTATCTGGTGGTACCCTTTATTATCTTGCACCCCTTCAATTTTCCTATCCCTTTGACTGAGGACAGAAAGGTTGCTTTGACCTTGGCTGCTGGTGAGATGCACTTGCCCGCCATGAGACTGTAGAGGATGTGTATGAGCCCTATTTGCTGCAGCTGCTATGCTGCAGGTACTCTCTGTGCTTCGTTTTGTTACAGCATCTGAGATGGTCACAGTTATCCTTGCATCTAGTGAAACAAACCTTATGTCTGCCCCTAAGCGCTACCTTCCAACACAGTCCAGGATCACTTTCACACTGCCCTTGCCAAGCAGATTGGTAGAGGTAGGTACTCGCTGGGTGAGGTGGAAGTATGATTGCACCATTGCTTCTGCTGAGGGATGGTTGGACGGACCCCATCTACAGACAGTGTGGCAGTGTATTTACTGTTCTTACGGGCACAAAGGCACCCAACCTTAGAGTGATACAAGTCTTGTTTCCAGCTTTTCTTTCTTAAGGTGTCTTCTTACTGCAGAGTGCTGGCTGGCATTTCCTTTCTCACGTTTCTCCCGTGTTTTATTATAATGCACCTCATCGCTGTTGATCCTAGGATCTGTAAAGGACCATGCTTGTTTGTAGAACACGAGCAGAGGCATAGACAGGGTAGGGCCTGAGCGGACAAGGCCCATCCAAAATCTGTATATGCCCACTCAGCAGCACTGTGTAAGAATTCTTAGATGTTCATGTAGATACGTTTGGCCCAACTACATTAGCTTCATGCACCACTTGTTAGACATTCCTGGCTACACCTCTGAACACAAGTACGGGCAGCTGTGCAACTTCGCCTTCCTTTTCTTTCTTTTAAACCCCGATCATGGATGCTTCCCATTTACAGTCACTGCCACTTAGCCCAGGATTACAGGGGGGGCGGGCCTGCCAGCACTGTTGAGCACACACAATTTGTGTTTCCCCCTTCTTGACAGCTCCGAACTCGGAGCATGAAAATCATCGCCCAGTGGCCCAGGGTCCTTGCCAGGAGTGTACTTCTTTCAGCCATGCATTTTCGTTTCAAAAGTCACCAGGGTTGCGATGACAGGAGCACTTTTCATTCACCTTTACGAGCTTTGTTTCCGGACCACACACAGCAGGACCTCGCATCCCTCTCCTGGGCGGGAGATCTTCATCCTTAGTTGTTTCCCCCAGCGGCGGATACCGCACCACTTCAGTCCCCCTCTGTCAGAATCTTCACCTTACTGCCACGGCACGGGCTGCCTCTCTCACTTCTGGAAGGAAGTATCTACATAATGATGTCGGCCGGGGACTGTGACAATGTGAATGCATGTTATAGGGTTGCAGTGGCCAAGGTATAAATCCAGGAAGTCCTACATGTATGGACTTTCTTGTAATGTTTTCTGTCTCTGCTTGTGGTTGCCAGGAGACGAGGAACGAGGTGGTGAGTGAGGAGCGCCATTACAGCTGGGCTTACTGAGAAGGGGAAGAAAGCAGAGTTTTCGCAGTTAAAAATGTTGCACGGTTGAGCGAAAACAAGTTGGTGGTTTGTTTATGTTCAAGCGATCGTTGTCGCTTATTACTGAAAGGAGGCCGTAGCCCCTGAACTGTGCAGAGAGGCGAGCGATCGTAATCGCTACCGTTTGAAGACTTCCAGACGCGGCCGGAGTCCGCAAACCGCCGTGAGGCTCCAAAGCGGAGTTGAAGCAGAACGAGCTGTCGGAGGCACAGAAGTAAAAGTCTGTGAGTAGCAGTAGTGTTGGGCTCCGGAAGTGTCCGAATTAATCTACGCGCCCTGAGTGTGACAACGTATAACGTGAATGAGGAAAGAAAGCATCTACCACACTGTGTGAACACTCATCTACTCGCAGAAGAGGACCGTTTGCCCAGCCATTAGCCGGCACACGAATTTAGATGTGGGTGACTGTTGAAGACGCCAGAGCCTAAGAGCCGAGTGTTTTCCTGTCGTTGAAGAGGCAAACGAATTGTGAAGGAATGGGAGGGGCCTAAGCAACAAGTGGGAACCGACCTGTCCAGAAGGGAAAATTAAAGAACTTTGGAGGTGAAGGCGACATGAAGAGTATATGGAATAAGTAGAAATTCCAGATCAGTTTACAGTTATAAGAAAAGGACACCTATTGCTAAAGGGATATATTTCCCAAATTACAAAGTGTTTGAACTCTAATCCTACTGCTCTGAATGTTTCCGCCCTAAAGGGAAACCCCAGAGAGCGAGAAGCTTAAATAAAACAGGAAGAAAAGTGAAAAGAGAAAGACTGAAGTTCTACTCAAGTTGCCTAAAGAAAAGAAATGTAGAGGGAGAAAGGAACAGGTTTATGAACATTAAAGAAAGTTAGACTTACCTTGAACAGTCCAGTGAATCCACCAAAATGGCTCATCTTGAAGCCATATCCTTTACCTGAAAAATAAGATAGAAAGGAAAACTGTTAATAAAGAGTTGGGTACTACTTTCAACCCAAACAAACTACTCACTGTCTCAGATATTTATTTACTCTAACAGGTCATACTTTACATTTGGTGTCAGAAGTGGGATCCTGAGAACGCCATGGAGGACCTTATCAAGACATTGACGGATGGACAACAACTACTTCAGCAAGCTTTGCAAATGCAGAACCAACAAGCTCAAGCTGACAGGCTAGCCTTTCAGCTGGCCTTACAGATGCAGCAAGCCCAACTTCTTGAAGTTACGAATATCAGAAACAACCCTCAAGTTCCCACCTCTGTTTTGCAAAAATACTTGGCTTGGGAGGACCCAGCTCATTTTTCGTAAACTTCGAAAGGGTGGCTCGGAATGCACAGTGGCCCGCCGAGAGATGAACAAGTTACTTCTTACCTTGTAACGTTCTTTTGACGGGATGTTCCTCCAACGTATTCCTTATCTTTGATAATACGTTTCCAGCTTGCTGGCCTCAGAAATATCTTCTGTAGACGGCGCTGTCTGCCGAGTCGATGTCCCTCGACGGCCACCGTATCGGCGCCGACGTCACCATGCCCATAAGTAGCCACGCGTGGCGTCCGTTGCTCAGTTCCGTTTTGTAGCATAAGAAAAGTCATGCCTGAATTGGTTATTGACCTTGAAGGAGCGTAAACTGCAACCACAAGGGAAGTATTACTGTGGGGATGGATGGGAGGGGGGATAAGGAATACGTCGGAGGAACATCCCGTTGAAAGAACGTTACAAGGTAAGAAGTAACTTATTCTTCGAAGGGGTTGTGTCCTCCGACGTATTTCTTATCTTTGATAGACTCCCATAGCAGTGGCATGTAATTGGAGGTGGGAGTAAGAATGTTATGTATCCCTTTAGGGATGGACCGAATGTAATACAGCCTTGCCAAATCTGGTCTCTTGACTAGTGGAGGAATCCAGGTTGTAAAATTTTGTGAATGTATGTGCGGATGACCATGTGGCAGCCGCACATATGTCTCTGACTGGTACCCCTCTTTGGAGGGCCGAAGAGGCTGCGATACCCCTGATTGAATGAGCCCTAAGAATTTGGGGTGGCTCTTTCCCTGCCAGTTTGTAACATTCCAGAATGGCCAAAATAATCCACCTGGAAATGGTTTGTTTTGTTATGGGTAGTCCCAACTTGTGACCTGAGTATCCTACAAACAGTTGGTCTGCTTGCCTGATCCTAGCCATTCTGCTGATGTAAAAGCTTAGAGCTTGCCTTGGGTCCAGCCTATGTAGCCTTTCTTCCTCTTTCCCCGGATGGGGAGGAGGGTAGAACGAAGGTAAGGTAATTTTCTGAGTAATATGGAATTCAGAAACCACCTTTGGGAGGAAATTAGGCTTCACCTGTAGGACAACTTTGTCCTTGTGGAAAGTTGTATGTGGGGGTTTACAGGAGAGAGCTTGTAGCTCGCTCACCCTCCTAGCAGATGTTAGTGCTACCAATAGGACAGTTTTAAGCGTGAGAAATCTCAGCGAACAAGAGTGAAGTGGTTCGAATGGAGTGCCCATTAGGAAGTTTAAGACTAAATTTAAGTCCCATAAGGGAACTTGGAATGGTTTTGGAGGATAAACATTAGTTAATCCTTTGAGAAATTGTATCACTAGAGGTAGTTTGAAATACGATGGTTCCTCCGCAGTGCGCTTGAAGATTGAAAGCGCTGCGAGATAGCCTTTTACAGTGCCAACTTGAAGGCCTGAGTTTGCCAAGTAGAGTAGAAACGATAACACCGTTGGTGTACCACATGAAAAAGGGTCGATATTGCCTTCTCTACACCAGCTGCAAAATGTGTTCCAACGGCAGTGGTATAAAGACTTTGTTGCTGGCTTTCTGGCCGAAAGCAACACCTCCACGACGTCATCAGGGAGATCCCAATCCTTGTACCTCACCCTTTCAGAAGCCAAGCGTGAAGGTTGAGGGTTCTGGTGTCTGGATGGCGAACCTGACCTCCCTTCTGCGAGAGAAGATTCTCTTTGAGTGGGAGACGGATTGGAGGGCAGATGGACATATCTAGAAGGTCCAGGTACCACGTTCTCCTGGCCCAGTCCGGGGCAATTAGGATCATGGTTTTCCGGAATCTTCTCAACCTCCTGATCATTTGAGGAATAACAGGGACTGGTGGAAACGCGTAAAGGAGTGGAAACTCCCAGTCCACTACGAACACGTCTCCTAGAGCTCCTCTCGGGGGAAATTCCCTTGAACAGAAAAGATCGCACTTCCTGTTGATGCTTGTGGCGAACAGATCCACCTGAGGGGTTCCCCAAAGGGCAAAGATCTCTTGAAGGACTTCCTGAGCTAGCTCCCACTCGTGAGAGACTGTGCTCTGCCTGCTCAGAGCGTCCGCTGTCAAGTTCTTCTCTCCGGCTAGGTGGACTGCCGATAGAGAGATTCCTTCCTGAATTGCCCAAAACCAGAGCTGCATTGCCTCTCTGCACAGTGGCAGTGACCCTATGCCTCCTCTTTTGTTGAGGTAGTGCATGGCCACCGTGTCGTCCGTCATTATCAGGACATTTCTCCCCTGGAAAGCTTTCAGCGCTAGTCTGATCGCTCTCAGCTCCAATAGGTTGATGTGTAGTATGGACTCTGATGGAGACCAACGACCGCTGATGGTCAAGTTGTTGGCATGGGCTCCCCACCCCGTGAGTGAGGCGTCTGTCACTACTGTTATCTCCGGCCATGGTTGCCAAAACAGTTCTCCTTTCAAGATGTTCTCTGGATAGGCCCACCATAGAAGGTCGCGGGCTACTTTGTCCGGAATCCGGAAGAGATCTGTCATTCTCCCTGAGAATTGCGACCACTGAGTTCTCAGTGCCCACTGAAGAGATCTCATTCTCAGGCGAGCCTCTGGCACAAGGAAGATGCAGGATGCCATGAGGCCTAGCAACCTCAAAAAGTCGAATGCTGGGAGACGTTGGGCATTTTGAAACTTGTTGACCATCTGCAGAATATCTTGAGCCCTCACCTCTAGTGGCGAGGCTTTTCCCAGGGAAGTGTCCAGGACCGCTCCAATGAACTGGAGTCTCTGTGATGGTATCATCTGTGACTTCTTTAAATTGAGGGAGAAGCCCAGTTTGTGAAGGAAGTGGCAGACATAATCTAGCTGGTCTGAGCTTGTTCCGAAGATACAGCCCTGATCAGCCAATCGTCCAGGTAGGGGTAGACGTGGATCTCTTCCCTCCTTAGACTCGCAGCCACTACTGACATTAGCTTGGTGAAGACCCTCGGGGCGGAGGTCAGCCCAAATGGCAGAACTCGAAATTGATAATGAGAGTCGCCAATTGCGAACCTCAGGTATTTCCTGTGTTTGAGATGGATTGGCACATGGAAATAAGCATCCTGAAGGTCCAGAGATACCAGCCAGTCCTGGAGCTGGAGGGCCTGAAGGATCTGAGAGAGAGTTACCATCTTGAACTTGTCCTTCCTGAGGAACTTGTTCAATTCTCGTAAGTCCAGGATGGGTCTCAGTCCTCCGTCCTTCTTTGGTATGAGAAAGTAGGGGGAGTACCAGCCCTTGTTCCTGTCCGCTACAGGTACCGGTTCTATGGCACCTTTCTCTAGCAGGTCTATAATTTCCTGCAAGAGGAGCGGATCTGGAACTTTTAGAGAGCTGTTCCCCGGTGGATGACTCTGAGGGATGTGTAGAAAGGGTAGGCAGTAACCCTGGGCAACTGTCTCCAATGCCCAAGCATCTGACGTTATAGCCTGCCATTCCGTCAGATGGTGAGTTAACATGCCCCCTACAGGTGTCTTGTGTGGAAAGACCTCATAGTGGTTTGGGGGCGGCTGATGCAGATGCCGAGGGTAAAGAGGCACCCTCTGCTGCTGCGGCCTTAGTACTTTTGACCCATCCACCTCGGGTGGATCTCCTTTGGCCTCTTTGAGCCGGCTGTCCTCTGCCTTTCCCGAATGCGGAATAATAGTGAAAGGACTTTCCTCTCCCAGAGGTTCCTAAGGGGAGAAAAGGTGTTTGGCAGATAGCAGCTCCTAAAGATTTTGCTGCTGCTTTAGATGTCTGCAACTTTTCCCGACTGTCATCAGCCTTTTTTCCGAATAATGAAGAGCCGTCAAAGGGCATATTCAAAAGTTTGGCCTGTACATCTGGAGCAAAGCCAGACTTTCGCAACCACGCATGCCTGCGGATTGTTGTACTTGCCGCCATGGCCCTGCTGATACTGTCAGTGGAATCAATGCCAGTTTGAAGTGACTCGCACATGGCATCTTTGCCATCTTTAACAATGTTAAAGAAGGCTTCCTTTTCCTCTCCTTCGGGTATGGAGTCAGCCGCTGATGAAGCACACTCCCACAGTGTGTGACTGAACCTGGCGAGCGTACAGGTGGCGTTGATGGACTTCAATGCCATACTACAAGCAGAGAAGACTTTCTTTGCCATAGAATCGTACCTCTTGTCATCTCTATCCTGTGGGACAGTTGGGTAAGCGGTCCTTCTGCTTGATGAAGTTGCCGCTTGGACCACCAGGCTCTCTGGAGTCGGGTGTTTCGATAAGTATTCAAGGTCAGCCGCAGCTACCCTATACTTGGCTGATAATCTTTTATTGGGCCAATGACCAGCAGGACAAAGCAGGTACCAACCTTATGGATACCATCACCTCCTTTGGCCTTACCCAGTGGATGGAGTCTCCCACGCAAAGCAAGGGACATACCTTAGATTGGCTGTTGTCCCAAAATACCAATATTTCTGACATCCTGGTTACACCGTGCATCTGGTCGGACCACTTTCTCATCCAAGCCAAGATCTCACTACCGTCTCCTCCTCCCAAACGTAATACGAACCCACGTATTCAAAAAATGTCTCGCAATCTAAAGAATCTAACAGCACCAAAACTCACTGAACGTCTGTTAATCAAGCTTCAATCCCTAGACAACTTTGATGATCCCACAAAATTGATTAACCATCTGTCTACCAACATCAAAGAAGTAGTAAACGACCTTGCCCCTCTGAAGATGAAGTCAATAAAGACTGAAACCACAAAGAACACGTGGTTCAATAATGAAATTCTCACAGCTAGACAAGAAAAAAGAGCTCTTGAAAGAGCTTGGAGGAAAGACCCCAATGATAACACCCTAACCAAATACAAAACATCTGTCCTCAACTATAAAAAGCTCATCACTGAAGCTAAGGCCACACACTATAATGACAGAATAGTTAACGCTAAATCTAACACTGGGGAGCTATTTAAAATCTTAGCGGAATTTCAAAATCAGCCTCCTCCCACGAACAACATTATCAAGGATGATAAGTGGTGTCAGGGCATTCATGATGCCTTTCTACTCAAGATTGATTCTCACAAAGAAAAAATCAGTAAAGCCCTTGATAACGTAGTCATTACCCAATCTACTCCTGACACCACCTCACCCAACACCTGTGAAAATACGATCCCCCCCATTCTTTTTCACGCACTACACTGAAGAGGAAGTATTCAAAATCATTCAGGATCACAAAACTACATCTTATCCAGCAGATGACTGCCCCACCAGTATTCTTAAGGAGTCATTAGAGACCCTGGTCCCATGGATCACCAAACTGGTTAACCTCTCCTTTGATGAGGGTCTAGTGGCCGACCTGCTTAAGTCGGCATGGATCACTCCTCTACTGAAAAAAGAAGGCCTAGACCCAGCCAATAATGACAACTACCGACCCATAACTAACGTGCCCTATGTTCTCAAGATACTTAATAAACTGGCCTACTTACAGCTACAGGCCCATGTTGAAAAATACGATATCTTGGGCACCCGTCAGTCGGGATATAGGGCTCGTCATGGAACTGAGACAGCTATGCTTGATCTCAAATCTACACTTGCTAGCATAGCTGACAAAAACCAAGCTACTCTGCTCATGCTATTGGACCTCTCCGCAGCCTTTGACCTAGTTGATCACAGCTTACTAGTGTCAAGGCTCGGAGAGGTCGCCAACTGCTCTGCAATTGCATCCAAATGGATCGCCTCCTTTCTGGTTCCCAGAATGGTAAGGGTCTGCGTGGGTGATAAACAATCTTCCCCTATCTCTCAGACATGTGGCGTCCCTCAGGGCTCCTGTCTGTCGCCGCTGCTCTTCAACCTTTACATCCGGCCCCTTCTCGATCTTTTGAACAAACTAGGAGTGCAATATACAAACTACGCTGATGACACTCAGGTTGTTATTCAGTTGAGTGGCTCATACAGTAGTGACTCCGTAACCATTAACCGAATATATAAAGCCATACAAGATTGGATGGCTTGTAATTCCCTGGCCCTTAATGACAAAAAGACCGAACTCCTTATTGTGGCATCTAAAAACACCCAGGCAAAACTGGATCCTAACTACGCCTCTTTTCATATTGCCAACAACACCATCACAGTTCAAAAGAAAGTCAAGACCTTGGGAGTAGTTTTTGATGAGGTTACTCTCCATGAAACCTCATATTTCCAGCATAAAATCTAGTTGTAGTATTATAAACAAGAAAATCAGATATATTCGACCATTCATATCGGAAGAGAACTGTGCTCTATTGTCCACTGCATTGATAAATTCAAGATTGGACTACTGTAACAGCCTCCTGGCGGGCACCACAGCCTCTAATATTCAATCCTTACAAGTGGCACAGAACAATGCCGTGCATAACATCTTCAATCAGTCACATCGCACACACATCTCTACTTTTAGGAAAAGACTCCACTGGCTACCCGTTAAACACCGCATAACGCATAAAATGCTTACTACGACCCATAAATGCCTCAGTTTTAGCAGCCCAACCTATCTGTCATCCCGTGTAGGCATAAAACCCAACGTGAGGAACCTTCGTTCTTCTTTGGCGGTCACTCTCAATTATCCCAAATTCAGGACAGCCAAATTTGGAGGCACAACACTGGATGCTCAGGGTCCCCTTTTGTGGAACACACTTCCAGCAGGTATACGGCAGATCCAGAGTTACACCGCGTTCAAACGTGCTGTCAAGACTCACTTATTCAACTTGGAATAATGTCCTGACTCATTTCTCCTCTTCCACTTTCTTGTTTGTCCTCGTCTTGTTTTGTTCTATGTGCGCCCTGAGGCCCACGGGCATGTTGGCGCGTCACAAAAATTAAAATAAATAAATAAATAAATAAATAAATTGACAGCAGGGATAACTTCAGGAGTTTCCCAGTTAGATGCAATCTTTCTTTGTAAGGCTGTATGGAAGGGGAACACAGGATCCTCCTGTGGACCTTTCTCTAATATGTCTGTCAGGTCATCCTGTTGAAAAACAGGCGAAGGCGCAGACCAACCTATGAATTCAATAATTCTTGCCATCAGGGTTCTATAGGGTGTTTCGGCATGTTCTCCTGGGTCTGGCATAACAAAATCCACTTCTGGGGAAGTGTCCAGCCCACTTGCTTCATGTAATGACTCCTGTAGGTCTTTCAACCTTCTTTCCTCAGAGGTGAAATCCTCTGAAACAGGTAGTGTGGTCCTCTGCAACCCGAAGGTTTCCTGGTCAGAATCTTCCCCTTCTTCATAAATTGAAGATAATCCAGGGTACTCTGACCTCTGAAATGGTATAAAACCCATTTCTAAGGCAGAAGGTGCCAAACTCGTCATTATTGGGCGAGAAAACGTTGATGTCCTTGACGCCGATGTGACAGGCTTAGAAGGCGCCGAGAACGGCGTCGAGAAAACTGGAAGAGGCCTCGAAGAACTCGAGAGGATCGGGATCCTACTCGAGGATGTCGACGATGGTCTCGGCGTCGTGCCGGAGGCTCTTGGAATCACCGTTGGCTGTGGAGTAGCCATGGTTTTTTCTTTCATCAGCGTCGATGCCGGCGTCGACGATGGCGCTGAGTCGATCGACCGATGCGTCGAAGAACCCTTCGACAACGGCGTCGATGGTGCCTTCTTACCCGATGGCTCGTGGCACTCTCGGGTGGAATGTTTCGCCGGGTGCTGCGACGCGCGGCGTTTTATTTTTTTGGGTTTTTCACCCGGGGTATCACCCTCAGCTGTCTTTGAGGGGGTCAAGGCCGCTTTCTCAAAGACGCTTAATATTTTCTTCTGAATTTCTCCCACTCAGCCTGAGAGCTGTGTTTTGTGGGGCAGGAGACCCTTTCTGGGGAACAGAAGACGACGAGGAAGGGGATCTTCGACGTCTCTTCTTTGAGTGTCTTGAACTCAACGAATGGTGGGAGCTACTTCGACATCTAGAATGGGAATGTTTTCGACGGCGAGGAGACGAATGCCTTGGCTCAGCCGAAGAAACTTTCGAGGAGGTTTTGACTGACTTACCTCTCTCGAGCTTCCCCTTGCGCTCCTTCAAGGCTTTCGCCGTCATGGACATGCAGTCCTCACACTCCGAACAATGGTGCTCGGCTCCCAAGCACCACAAGCAGATCCTGTGTGAATCCGTTATCGACATTTTTTTTACCGCAGTCTCGACATTTCTTGAAGCCGGATCGCGGCGTTGTCGGTTTCGATGAAGATGCCATCGAGAATGAATTGGTATATTCGAGTAGATGTAGATTAGATTATCTGACTGAACTGAGCAACGATGTTACGAGGCCCCACGAAGCGCGGAAAAACGGAACTGAGCAACGGACGCCGCGCATGGCTACTTATGGGCATGGTGACGTCGGCGCCGATACCGTGGCCGTCGAGGGACATCGACTCGGCGGACGTCGACGCGCAGCGCCCTCTACAGAAAAAAATTCCGAGGCCAGCAAGCTGGAAACGTATTATCAAAGATAAGGAATACATCGGAGGACACAATCCCTTTGAAGGTGTCATTACATCGCACCATTGATGACCGGTGAAATGCAGTGTGCATAGCAAGCTGCGAACCGCACTGAAGATACTAATTACGCTGACATGAAGAAAGTGGTGTTGGAACGAATGGGACACGATGAAGAGGCGTATCGAATTAAGTTCAGAGATATCAAGTTACTCGGAGAGGAGACACCAAGGCAGTTGTATTACAGAGTAAAAGAATTAGCTGAGAAGTGGTTGCAGCCTACTATGTCTTCCCCTGCGGAAATAACTGAGAAAGTGATCCTAGAACAGTTCATTGAAGCTCTACCCAGCTCCGTCCAAAGATGGGTTAGACAACACCATCGCCTATCACTGTCCGAAGTGGTAGATGTGGCCTCCGCTTATCAGAAGGCAGGACATGGGAAACCATTGTACTATGCAACAAATCCTAAAGCTCATGCCACTGTGAATAAAGTCATGTCACAACCAAGATGGCCACACTCAATGTTGAAAAAACCTGAAGGAGAAATTATACGCACCAGGCCCAATAGTGAAGGTCCTATCAACTGTCGTCAGACTCCGACAGCTGTTCGAGGACCCCAGTGTTTCGATTGCGGGGAGTGGGGCCACCTTGCCAGTTTCTGCCCGAAGAAACCAAAGACAAAGCCAATGGATGTTGGTGTTCTTGAGTCTTGAAGGAAAGTGAAACCTATGAGCATATACCAGGAAGGCAACCACAATACCTGTATACATGTGAAGCGGAGGTAGATGGAAAACCCACCACCGCCTTGGTCGATTCGGGAAGTCTACAGACCGCCGTGACATCTGAGCTGGTAGGTGAAGGATATTGCTCATCTGGGGAAATACCTATCCGATGTGTTCAAAGACTTACCCTTCAAAGAAAGTTCAAATAAAGTTGGCAGGGGAAACTATGAACATGAGAGTGGCCACAGGGTTGGACTGGCATTGTCGGTCGATCGGCCACTGGCCGATAGACCTTGAGTACCTGGGGGCCGGTTTTTCTTGACGCCACCCTGGGCCGGTTTTTTGTTTATAAATAATAATAATAACTAAACTCACAGTCACAGCTCGCAGGCAGACAGCCACTGTAGCGTGGCGCTGCAGTACGTACATGTGTCAATCGCGGGCACTTGCCGCGGCCCAAGCTGTGCCGTTTTCTTTTTTTTGTGTAATGTAAATGTTTGTTGTCGGAGCCGAAGACTCGGCCTGGGGCCTGGGGGGCCTGCTGTGTTGCCGAGTCTCCGCTGACGCTGCCTCATCCTCGGCAGTAGCAGCGGAAACTGGCACCAAGCGGTCTGTCTGCAGCAGGGTGGCGGGCAGGGCCGCCGGGGCTGTCACGCAGTGCTGCATAAATTATTCATCAAAGCAAGGTAACAACACACGTTGTTACCTTGCTTTGATAAATCATTTGCAAATGTTGCATGCATGCATGATGCATTATGCAGCATGCATCAGATCAGACAGAGCCAGGGCCACCATTGGCTCGCTCTGAAAGGCTAATGTAATAAATTAACACCTACTGGCTACTGGAGGCTGGCCAGCCTCAAGGGCTGTGCCCCGGGGCACAGCACACAGTCTGGCCTCTCCCAGCACCTTATCAACAAGTTGCTTTCAACTTTGCAGGAAGTAAGTTTGTGCAAAGTTGAAAGCAACTTGTGCCTGGGGGGCTGCCGGGCCCTGGGAATATGTGGATGTGGGCGGGTCAGGCCGCGGTGTTGACAGACTCTGTGTCACCGCAATTGGACTCTACCACGTGACTCTCTGAAGAGAGAGAGAGAGAGAGAGAGAGAGGATAAGTTGGGCCTAGGCTCCGACCCTTGATGATTTATTGGCCACAGTGAAGTGACTGACGACGCGCCGGCAGCAGGCCACCAGGTGGAGCCAGCCCACGAGTCACCACCACGACTGACACCAGTTGGAGCACCTGTCCTGACTCCTGAGTGAGACCCGGCCCGTCACCCCACCCAGCAGCATCCCGGCCTGAAGAAGTCGAAGAGAAGACGAGACAGAGAGACCGAAGTTCAGTAACTGGACGGACACACTGTGTGAGAAGCCTCTGCTCTGTCCTGAGGTAAAATGCGCCACAACCCATTGCATTGCCTCTACAATAATGTTTACCACGTTGCCCTACTGCTGCCCCAAGCCTCATCAGAGTAGATCGGGCGGTTAAGTAAGTGTTTGCTTAAATTGCTTCTGGCTGGCTCTAGCTTTCGCTTCGCGAAGTGCAGTGGCCTGTCGTTGCAGAGATGCTATTTGGCGCAGTGTCTGCCAGTTATGCATAATGGAGTCGGCATAGGTTGCAAGTTATACATAAGCCAGCATTATAGGTTACACAGCCTCCACTGGCAGTACCGGTAGGCAGAAAGCCTTTGCATTTTGAGGTTCATATGTAACTAGCTGGGAGGGGTGGGGGAGACGGGTGGAGGCACAGGGCCGGGTACTGTGTGGTTTCCATCCATATTAGAGGGGTGGGAGGTGGGCTGATAAGTGACTCCCCCGGCAGTGGCGTGCGGGCACAGGAAGAGGCGTGAGAGCGCCGGCCTGGGCCTTGGCATCTCCCGCTCCCAGCGCCGGGCTGGGTACCTTGGACCGCTGCCCAGGCGCAGTCACTTGGAGAACATTGGACTCAATCATGGCCCTTGTCTTATTCCAGCCTCACTGATGCCCGCAGCCTCCTCCCCCCTCGTCTCAAGCGCAGGACTGTGGCTATGGGGGACTGGTGGCTGCGCTGCTCGACCACACGGAGACTGCCACCCCCCTCCCCGCAGCCACCCCGACACGGCCCTGTGCAGTTATGGGAAGCCTTGAAATCCAAGGCAACCGCAGTTAATGCGGCGACTTGCCATTGCCTCTCGCCCTCACAATCTCCCTCTCCCTCTCCCCCTCCCTCTCATTCCAGCGCCCTCTCCTCTCTCTCTTCCGCTCTCACAATCTCTATTCCTCTCCGAGCGCTCTCTCCCGCCCTCACAATCTCTCTATCCCTCTCCCCCTCCCTCTCATTCCAGCGCTCTCTCCTCTCTCTCTTCCGCTCCACAATCTCTATTCCTCTCATTCGAGCGCTCTCTCCTCTCTCCCGCCCTCACAATCTCTCTATCCCTCTCCCCCTCCCTCTCATTCGAGCGCTCTCTCCTCTCTCCCGCTCTCACAATCTCTCTATCATCTCCCTCTCATTCGAGAGCAATCCCCTCTCTCTCGCTCACTGTTTCTATCTTGTCGTGTTCTCTCTCTCTCTTCCTTCCTCTCCTCTCTCCACTCTTCTATTCCTGTCGCTCTGTCGCCTCTTCCTTACATCTCCCCCTTCCTCTCTCATTCTCACTCTCTCGCCCCCTCTCTCCCACTCTCTGTTTCTCTTCCTATCTTGTCTCGTTTCTCTCCTCCCGCTTTCTCTTTCTCTCTCTCTTGCTTCCATCTCTCTCTATTCCTTCCTCTTCTCTCGCTCTCTCTCCTCTCTTCTATTCCTGTCGCACTCTCATGCTCACTCCCACCCCCTCGGTCTCCCCTCTTCCTTCCATCTCCCCCTTCCTCTCTCATTCTCACTCTCGCCCCCTCTCTCCTCTTCCATCTCTCCCCCTTCCTCTCTCATTCTCACTCTCTTGCCCCCTCTCTCCATCTCATACTCAGTACCTCGCTCTCTCACTACCCACACCCTCTCTTTTCTACATTCTCTGTTACTCCCTCACTCCCGTCTCTCACCCTCCCCCTTGCCCTAGCACTCTCTCACCTTGACCACTCTTTCTTGCTCCACCTTTGCTGTCTCTGTCTATTTCTTAACCCATCACTCGTTTCTCTCATCTTTATCTGCAGTCTCTCTTTTTACTCCATGCTCCTCCTTTCATCATTATCACTATCATTGCAATATTATAAGAATAGCTCCTCTTATAAGAACCCCCCATCATGTGATCTCATTCCAAGCAGTGGCAATGTCCAGGTTGCAATACTGTATCACTAGTCTACCATTGTAGAAATTCTCCCAGAGTTTTGAGGATGTTGCGGATGTCATAAGTAAACAATATAGTCTGAGATTAAACAAAGCTGGAGACTTGTGTGGTATGAATGGTTTTATTACAGCACGTGCACACACACACACACATACACACACCCACCCCCTCCCCCGCCCCACCCTGCTTCGTGGGTTATTCTTCTGGGGTAAAGTCAGGGAGGGCTGTAGCTGTGGAAATGATGAGTGGGTTCTGCGCATGGCGTCTTGCTGCTTCTATGATCCGCCCTGCAGCTCCTGTTAGTGTACCCCAGGGGTGCCACATTCAATGCATTTTTCTATTAGAAAATCGGAAAGTCACCTACTATGTGGCGACTGGTCCTGCCACTCTAGAGTAGCGGTCTGCCACCTTTGGTTGAACAGATGCTTGCTGTGGACTCCACCTCCCATCAGCCCTGTCAAGCACAGCACTTTCAATGGGATGGCTTATGGAAGCCGTAGTCCAAAATGTTTGGAGAGCTGCAGGTTGCAGCCCCTTGCTGGTGCAGTGCAAGCTATTGCGCTGTGGGCTGCACAGCGCAACATAAGAATATAGCCATATTTTCAGCACTTCTCCATAGCCCTGCAGCCCCAAACACAGGGATTGCCTCCAAGAATTGGGGAAGGAGCTCTGGTATGCCAGGGTCAGGGGGAATACACTTTGTATGTGCATCACTATCAGTAGTAAGAGAGCTATGTGCAGTTGTACTCATTGCTTGTAATTACCCTGCAATCCCTCCACCCCCTGACTTCTCCCACTGTGCTGTTTGCAGACCTCCTCATACCACAAATGGGGCAACTTGCAATTGGATAAGCCCTCCTCCGCTCTCTCCGTGGGTGGAGTGGTATTTAAACACAACACACCTCATTCCCCTCCTGCACACGCTAACCTGGGGCATACTTTCAGGTCCCAAGTACTCCCTCTGGCAGGCACGCACATCGTTCCCCTCCTGCACACGCTGCTCTAGGTCCTACTTGTGCTTGCACACCTTGTTGCTTCCTCAGAGCTGTTTGCCCGCACCTTCTGCACACAGTGCTTTAGGTCCTGCTTGTGCATACATGACTTGTTGCTTCCTGGGAGTGGTTTGCACGCACCTTCTGCACACACTATATAAATGATTGTGTGGCACCTTGATTGGGTGGGGGGGATCTCACCACGTTAAGGGTGGTCTCTCAATATCTTGTTACGCACCCTACCCCCCTCTTGCTCTACTCAATCCTACCATCTCTCTTTTTACCCCACCACCCAACCCATCCTACCTTCTTACCCCTCTCATCCTTCATCTCGCACTTGCTTTACTTCTCACCCTCATTCATACCTTTTCTCGCTCATATTTCCTCTTGCTCATCATCGATGGCACCTCTATCAATGGCTTCCTCCCTTACTCTAATCCTCTTCTCGGTGTATTGCACACCTGCACCCCTTATCACATGCAACTTTCAAACTTTGTGCTCTCCTTGCACCTTGGTGCCTAACATGCAAAAAGCAAATAACAGCAGTAAACGCCAAAACTGTTTGCATTGCCAATGCTTGTTTAATCGTTGTGCAGGCAACTCTGCCTCTTTTTTTTCAGATGGGAGTTTTCGTTTCTGAAAACCTTGTTTCCATTTCACTTTATAATTTTTTTAACATACTATAGATTGATATTTGATGTTATACTAGCCTAGTCCATGAAATACACCTTCACACCAAACATTGTATGTCGTTTCTTGTATGTTGGTTCTGAATCCATATAACAAGAGAACATGTATTATTTTCTGAAGTTTAAAGTGTAATCCGCTATAGTGGGAAAGTGCTTACTGCTTACATTTCATTTCTCCGCTGTTTGATATGGAGCAAATTTACTTTTGCTCATTGTGCCTTATTTCCCTTAACTTCCATAAAGGGATCATAGGGGTGTAGGCATGTATGTACTATAGAGTACGTCTCACTCATTCTTGCTTTAATAGTATTATTGTAGTTCAGGTACTGTGCATTTTGCAGTATGAGTGACATTGGGGTGCGCAGCCGACTCCATCTGAAATAGATACATTTCAGACAGCGCCATTCAATTGGGTGATAATAATGGCCCATTTTACATCACTTAGAGGTGGGAGGAATCCGGCATGAAGTGTTAGATGGAAAACGTATATTTTGCTGTCATTAATAACCCACCCATTCCCTTAAATTGACCCTTGGCACTCATTTCCCAGAGACATGCTGCATACCATGCAACCCACCCTACCCCTTGATCTGCCAAAATGCACCATTCAGCCTTCACATAGATGTGTGAGCCCCCACGTTGAAGTGCTTTACATGATATGTGGCCATTTACTCTCCAACCAGATACCACCCACATGTGCATTTGTGCTCACAAACACACACACACATGTTTTTAATATTGCCTCATATGTGTCACTTTAATGACTCATGGTGGAGCAAATGCGATCTGTATGAGTAGTGCTTGAGTAAAATCTGCATAAATACAAGCCTGCCGTTGTGATCATTAATGTGTCATTAGACTCTTTGTATGTGTCTCTGGCTTTGTGATATGCTGAAAGGTGAATATTCTGTGTGTGCCACTGCCTGCCCTTATTTGTGGTTGGCTGCCTCTGTTGTAAATGTAATGGAAAGAGTGTTGTTATTTCACGAAAGCTTGTCAAAACAGTGCTGGGTGGGTGTTGCTTTTTTTGTTCTGTGTCACCTGGATACCTATTTTTGGGTAAGATCTTTAATAATTGTTATAAGTGTGAACATTGTTGCTGTAAGTCATGCCATGAAGTGCATGGGGCCGCATTTGAGGCTGCAATGGACATTAAACAACTAAAACCTATTGGCTTTGCTGCTCGTTTGAATTTATCTTGGGGCCCAGCCCCTTTGCTCTTCCAGAGAGTGGTGTCAATGATTTTTCTCCCCGATGCCTCGCTCTTGCCCTGGAAGGCCTCAGAGAAGCTGACTCACAGCCCCTCCTCTTAGCCCCATTGTAACGAGTGTGCCATTGTACACACACACACTGCCACATTAGGTCTGGTGGTGGCTTGCCAATATGGATTCATGAGGTTGAGGTAACATCTGTAAAATAAATAGAGTCGACCACGCCCAGGGCGGGGCGGTGTATGCTGTGTATACTGTACGTATGTACGTATGTACGTATGTACGTATGTGTGTACGGTGTATAGTGTGTGCAGTTCGGAAGCACCCCACAGTGTCTTTGTCGAGGGCATAGGGCAGGGGCATTGGTATCCCGAAAGGGGCCAGGGACAGGCAGTGATGTGTAAGTTGGCTGTAGAGGTGCTGTCTGGAGGGAGGGGTCTGATGTTACTCTGTGAGATGCAGTAGTTGTTCTTCGAAGAGTGTGATTGGACGTGAAGTGTTGGGGCGCACAATTAAAATAGCGTGCCAAGGGCAAAAACCAGTGGCACAACCATTACACCAGGGCAACCAATTCATACAAGCCCACATCAGTAGCCCACAGTTTGGGATCCATCCGGATCCCTTCTGCCGCTACAGCCCTCTTGGTCTTGCCCGGCCGACACGGCACCAAACTTTCTGCTACTGCAGGAAATGTGGAACACAGGGAAGGCGTCTTTTGGTGTAGTACCTCAGGCTTTATTTATAATTTTTTAATATTTATTTTGCATTTTTAAAGCGCTCACACTCACAGCCCAGGGGCATCGAGGTGCAGGCGCAGTTAAGGGAATATGTCTCTTAGTTGCGTATTTATAACGCGTTTAATACCCATAGGTTTCTAAGTGTGGACTCGGGGATCGAACCTGTGTTGCTTCGTGTCGTCTTGTTTCCAAGGCGGGGTTGCTAACTTAATACGTGCATAGTATTTAGCTTAACTCAACCTCTCTTCCTAACACCTTTCTTAAGCGGTGTCCAAAAAACTGGGAAGCCTTTTTTCATCCAGGCCAAGTTTCAAGACAGTTGCAATTACTTTTGCTTGTAATTGTAAAGAACATATCAGTAGTATTCATAGACATTTGTGGGACTTGGGCCAAGATGAGGCGCCACCCAAAAAGCAAGAAAGGCAAGCAAGCAATATATAGTCAGTCCAAAGACATTGTAATAGTGCCAAAGACACAGCAACAACTAAAATGCACCCCAAATGGACAATCCAGACTTTTAAAAGACTTCTCTCTGCCCTTTTTGTATGGCAACCACCCGCAAACTGTTTCCCAGCAGCACGAGCAACTGGCCCCAGAACTAGAGGAAGGCCACGTTGGGATTGGCACGTCATCGTTCGTGCCCAGGAGCAAAGGCACAGGGCTTGTGCTCAAGTCCTCTTGCTGAGAAGACATGCCTCAGAGCAACTCCGGCTTCATATCATTGCGAGGGGCCACGCCCCACCGGATCAACATCCCGGCCCCTCGCCTGACACAGATAAGTGCTGCAACGCTCTGCATAACCACGGGGAGCAGTGGGGTCACGCAGGGGGGCCCAGCCAGCCCCACCAGACAGAGACAACTGGCGCCTGCTTCCTGCAAAGGTAACTGTACCAGTAAAACACTGCATGCCACGTAACAGAGCACAACACTAATCAGCGCTTCCCAGCCATGCGCAGCACCATAAATCATTGGATAGCGGGCCGGCTTGCTAGGTGTGTGAACACAATTTTAGAACACCTTCTTAAGGCGTTACTATTACTGCTTACTCCTGCATGCACTAACACTTTACCACCACTTACCAGAGCCACATGCGGCCCTACTGTGCATGTTTAGTAGCCACGTGCGTACGGCGCCTCTCGAAATCTCTTGCATGTGTACAAGCATGTGAACAGCAACATGTGGCAGTGTTTGATATGTGCACTAATTGCAGCACTTTATTGCAGCATTTGAACAGCTACTACGACACATCCTGGCACAATGAAATCGCAAGAGACAACAAGGGACACCCTGGTGACAACTAACCTAAGCTAAGTGCTACACTGCTTCATGTGTGTTTATTATGTTGTTGTGCCTTTGTATACTGCTATAGTGATATTGTATATGTGTGTAGAGTCAGAAGCAGAGACGTGTGTTTCTATGAGTGTAACAGCTAGCTGGAAGCATGCGCAGTGATCAAAACCTTACCCTCACATCCCCAACCTATCCATAAGTTACCTCTCCCTAAACCTCATTCCGGTTTCCCTACCCCCGCACCTATCCAACCATTGTCACCCTACCCTAACCCTCCTTCCCTGCAGGGGTTGCGGAGCCCTGTATAAGCATTGACTTGCAGCAGGTCCCAAAACTGCAGTGGGGGTGGTTGGTTCATGCCACTCCTGCGCCTCGGAGCTGTGGACGGACCCTGTCACAGAACTGTATGCAAAGTAATGTTATTTTATGAGTTGTGTTGTAATGTAACAGACACATGAACCCTCCATACATAGCATTTTCTGACCTCTCCCTAAACCTCATTCCGGTTTACCTACCCCCCTCCCCTCCTATCCAACCATCGTCACCCTAACCCTCCTTCCCTGCTGGGGTTGCGGAGCCCTGTATAAGCATTGACTTGCAGCAGGTCCCAAAACCGCAGTGGGGGTGGTTGGTTCATGCCACTCCTGCGCCTCGGAGCTGTGGACGGACCCTGTCACAGAACTGTATGCAAAGTAATGTTATTTTATGAGTTGTGTTGTAATGTAACAGACACATGAGCCCTCAATATGTAGCATTTTCTGTAAAAGTCATGAATTGATGCGATTCACGGATGATGGTTTGAGGGCCACTTTTTTGGAGGCGAGGGGTGGGCCACTTTTTTGAGGCGAGGGGTGGGCCACTTTTTTTTTGTTGTCCGGGCCTATTTCTTGTCCCAGTCTGACCCTGGGTGGCCATATTACCTGTCTTGCCGAAACCCCTATTAATTGGGTCCGATGCACCAAAGTTCACCAAGATAATCCACGAAATTGAGAAGAGCTGGTTGGAAACGGCCCCTTTTCATGAAGAGGAAATACTTTACCCACCTCTTAAAACACAAAAGAGTAAAAAGATTAAAAGAATACTAAAATGGAACTGGAAAATCAAAAATGCTTGCCCTGTCGCAGTTGACTGGAGACTAGATGAGGACGGGGATAGTTTTAGGTCGGTTGTATACGAATTGATCGTTTTACAACTGCTCGAATGACAATTGACCTTTTCACAATTGACCGAATTGTGAAGGTCAATTGTACCATATATGTGGGGGGAAACCCCCCACAACCCCCCACCCAACGCCAAACCCCCCAAAACCCATATATATATATATTACCAAACCAATATATATATATTTGGTCAATTGTGACCCTTTAAATTCGGTCAATTGTTCATTCGAACAATTGTAAACGACCAATTTGGGTAATACCTTTTAGGTCAGCTCAGAATATAGACCCGTTGTTACAATACGCCCGAGAACGAGCATCGGAAGAACCTCCAGGACAAGGTCCCCACTTTGTGAAGGAAAATGGGTTGTTGTATCGAGTCACCAATTCCAGGAATGGAGAAGATCTGAGGCAATTGTTGATTCCGAAGAAATTCTACAATACTGTTTTAGAAGTCGCCCATATACAAGTTGGAGAGGGTCATCTAGGATCGGAAAAGACTACTAAAAAAATACTTGATAGGTTCTATTGACCAGGAGTGTACAATCAAGTGATAACATTTTGTCAATCCTGCGAGGAGTGCCAAAAGAAGAATCGAGCCAACGTGAAGAAGGCACCGCTACAACCGATGCCTATTGTTTTAGAACCCTTCAGCTGTATAGGGATCGATATCATAGGACCCATGGAACCAACAAGGAGAGAAAGCAAAAACAAAGAGGTGATGGCTGGAAGGTTTAGACTGAATCTTAACCACTGGCATTGCTCGGGGCAACCCTCCAGACCATCGTTCTTCCCCTGCCAAGCCATTACAGAAGGGGAAAGACCATATGCAAATCAGGCTTGGCCCCACCGCAAAAGGGGAAGTCCAGCCCGAACTGCTAGGTCACATCCCTTCTGCACGAGACCACAAGCATCCCCAAACATGTTTCACCCTTGTTGGGGCTCATCAGTGAGGAGTAGCTTGGGTCTCTAGGCCCAGCAGGCACGGGACCCACGTCTGGGCATACCCGTCCCACTCGGGGTGACAAAGCAAAAACAAAGAAGTGATGGCTAGAGACCCAAGCTACTCCTCACTGATGACGCCCAACAAGGCTGAAACATGTCTGGGGATGCTTGTGGTCTCGTGCAGAAGGGATGTGACCTAGCAGTTCGGGCTGGACTGCCCCTTTTCGGGTAGGACCAAGCCTGATTTGCATATGGTTTTTCCCCTTCTGTAATGGCTTGGCAGGCTGAAAAACGATGGTCTGGAGGGTTGCCCAGAGCTTTGCCCGTGGTTATGATTCATTCAAAACCTTCCAGCCATCAACTTTCTGTTTTGCTAAAGTCACCCCGAGTGGGACGGGTATGGCCAGACGTGGGTCCCGAGTCTGCCGGGCCTAGAGACCCAAGCTACTCCTCACTGATGACGCCCAGCAAGGCTGAAACATGTCTGGGGATGCTTGTGGTCTCGTGCAGAAGGGATGTGACCTAGCAGTTCGGGCTGGACTGCCCCTTTTCGGGTAGGACCAAGCCTGATTTGCATATGGTTTTTCCCCTTCTGTAATGGCTTGGCAGGCTGAAAAACGATGGTCTGGAGGGTTGCCCAGAGCTTTGCCCGTGGTTATGATTCATTCAAAACCTTCCAGCCATCAACTTTCTGTTTTGCTAAAGTCACCCCGAGTGGGACGGGTATGCCCAGACAAGGGCCCCGAGTCTGCCGGGCCTAGAGACCCAAGCTACTCCTCACTGATGACGCCCAACAAGGCTGAAACATGTCTGGGGATGCTTGTGGTCTCGTGCAGAAGGGATGTGACCTAGCAGTTCGGGCTGGACTGCCCCTTTTCGGGTAGGACCAAGCCTGATTTGCATATGGTTTTTCCCCTTCTGTAATGGCTTGGCAGGCTGAAAAACGATGGTCTGGAGGGTTGCCCAGAGCTTTGCCCGTGGTTATGATTCATTCAAAACCTTCCGGCCATCAACTTTCTGTTTTACCAACAAGGAGAGGCCATAAATATGTACTAGTGATAGTGATAGTGGATTATGCGACCAGATATCCAGAGGCCTTTCCTTTAAAGAGCACAAACACTCAGCAGATCTGTGATGCGCTGATTACCTTTATTGGGAGAGTCAGAATAACTCATGAGATTGTCACCGACCGTGGTTCAAACTTCATGTCCAATATCCTTGGGCAAGTCTGTAAAACCCTGAAAATTGAACACCTAAAGACAGCAGTTTACCACCCGCAAACAGATGGCTTGGAGAACGCTACAATCAAACCATCAAGAAAATGTTAAAGAAAACTACCAATCCTGAAAGTAAAGACTGGGATAGAATCTTGCCGTGGATATTAATGACTTTAAGGAACACTCCTCAGTCATCAACCGGCTTTTCACAATTTGAATTACTGTTCGGAAGACCGGTTCGGACTCTGCTAGATATCCTGAAGGAAAACTGGGAGGAGAAACCAGAGCATGAAATAACCCTCACAGAGTATGCATCTCAGCTACAAGAAAGAATTGAGAAATTACAGGCGGTAGCTAGAGATAATCTTTTGCAAGCTCAAATAACCCAAGAAAGGTATTACAATCAGAAGACACAGTTACGAACTTTCAGTGGGAGAACAAGTGTTAGTACTACTACCCACGTCGGAAAACAAAATGCTGGCAACTTGGAAGGGACCGTATGAAATACAAGAGGTTCTAGGTCCTTTAACTTATAAAGTGAGACAGCCTGGGAGAAAAATACCATATCAAACGTATCATGTAAACCTACTGAAGAAATGGACCCCTATAGCTCAATCCGTTGCCATGATAAGTTTAGATGTGCCTCCAGAAGAGCATTTTCCAAAGTTCAAGGAGAAAGTAGGGTTAGAGGGCCTGAACATTAACCCAGAGTTAACGTTCATCCAGAAAAAAGAGTTGGCTCATTTGTTACAAACATTTTTGGAAATATTCTCCTCCCTGCCAGGGAAGACTAACCTAATCACCATCGGATTGTTACCAAACCCGAAAGTATAATAAGACTCAGACCATATCGAATACCAGAAGCGAAGATAAAGGCCTTCAACCAAGAGGTTCAGGAGATGTTAGAGATGGGAATTATTGAGCCATCCCATAGCGAATGGAGCTCACCTGTAGTTCTAGTCCCGAAACCAGATGACAGTGTGAGGTTCTGCATGGACTTCCGGAAATTGAATGAGATATCCAAATTCGACGCTTACCCCATGCCAAGGATCGAAGATCTATTAAACAATCTAGGGAAAGCCAAGTTCCTGACTACCATTGATTTGACCAAAGGTTACTGGCAGATCCCGTTGTTACCTGCAGATAAAGAGAAGACCGCATTTGCCACTCCTACCGGGTTGTATCAGTTCACCGTATTACCCTTTGGTTTACACGGGGCTCCAGCAACGTTTCAAAGATTAATGAACCACGTCATAAGAGGACATGAACAATATGTCGGAGCTTACCTTGATGACATCATAATTTACAGTCAGACCTGGTCAGAACATCGACAACATTTAAAGAATATACTCAAGACCTTAAGACAAGCTGGTTTACACATAAATCCTAAAGAAACCCACGTTGCCACCTTTCACACCAAATATCTAGGGTACTATGTGGGCCAAGGATTAGTCAGACCACAGGAAGAGAAGGTAAAAGCTATTAAGCAGTTAAAGTTCCCGGAGTCTCCAAAGCAAGCCAGAGCCTTTTTGGGATTTGTTGGTTATTATAGAAGGTTTATCCCTCATTTTTCTACATTGGCCACTCCACTAACAAATTTGCTCAAGAAAACCTCGGTAACTAAGAAAGAGTGGCGAACCAACAAGACTCTACAAGCTTTCAATGATCTAAAAGAGGCGCTAACCACTAAGGCTGTTCTACATTGTCCGAATTTTGAAGCCCTATTCTTCCTTCAGACAGATGCCTCAGGTACCGGCATTGGGGCGGTGTTGTTCCAAAACCAGGGAGAGGAGGAGAGGCCCATCTCTTTATAAGTTGCAAGTTATTACAACATGAGCTGAGTTATCCAACAATAGAAAAAGAGTGCTTAGCAGTCAAGTGGGCCATTGATGCTCTACGGTATTATTTGCTTGGAAGAGAGTTTACGTTAATAACGGATCACGCTCCCTTAGTATGGCTTGCTCGTAACAAAGACTCCAACCAAAGAATACTCAGGTGGTTCCTTTCCCTCCAGCCCTTCTCTTTTAAAACTATCCATAAACCTGAGAGGTTACTAACACAGGCTGACTATTTGTCCAGAGCTGAATCCCTTCCCGAGCGTAAAGGCTTAGTAGAGGGGGTGTGACAATGTGAAAGCATGTTATAGGGTTGCAGTGACCGAGGTATAAATCCAGGAAGTCCTACATGTATGGACTTTCCTCTAATGTTTTCTGTCTCTGCTTGTGGTTGCCAGGAGACGGGGAACGAGGCGGAGAGCCGTTACAGCTGGGCTTACTGAGAAGGGGAAGAAAGCAGAGTTTTCGCAGTTAAAAAAGTTGCGCGGTTGCGCGAAATCAAGTTGGTGGTTTGTTTAAGTTCAAGCGATCGTTGTCGCTTATTACTGAAAGGAGGCCGTAGCCCCTGAACTGTGCAGAGAGGCGAGCGATCGTAATCGCTACCGTTTGAAGACTTCCAGACGCGGCCGGAGTCCGCAAACCGCCGTGAGGCTCCCAAGCGGAGTTGAAGCGGAACGAGCTGTCGGAGGCACAGAAGTAAAAGCCTGTGAGTAGCAGTAGTGTTGGGCTCCGGAAGTGTCCAAATTAATCTACGTGCCCTGAGTGTGACAACATATAACGTGAATGAGGAAAGAAAGCGTCTACCACACTGTGTGAACACTCATCTACTCGCAGAAGAGGGCCGTTTGGCCAGCCATTGGCCGGCACACAAATTTAGACGTGAGTGACTGTTGAAGACGCCAGAGCCTAAGAGCTGAGTGTTTTCCTATCGTTGAAGAGGCAAACGAATTGTGAAGGAATGGGAGGGGCCTAAGCAACAAGTGGGAACCAACCTATCCAGAAGGGAAAATTAAAGAACTTTGGAGGTGAAGGCGACATGAAGAGTATATGGAATAAGTAGAAATTCCAGATCAGTTTACAGTTATAAGCAAAGGACACCTATTGCTAAAGGGATATATTTCCCAAATTACAAGTGTTTGAACTTTAATCCTACTGCTCTGAATGTTTCCGCCCTAAAGGGAAACCCCAGAGATCGAGAAGCTTAAATAAAAGAGCAAGAAAAGTGAAAAGAGAAAGACTGAAGTTCTACTCAAGTTGCCTGAAGAAAAGAAATGTAGAGGGAGAAAGGAACAGGTTTATGAACATTAAAGAAAGTTAGACTTACCTTGAACATTCCAGTGAATCCACCAAAAAGGCTCATCTTGAAGACGTATCCTTTACCTGAAAAATAAGATAGAAAGGAAAACTGTTAATAAAGAGTTGGGTACTACTTTCAACCCAAACATACTACTCACTGTCTCAGATATTTATTTACTCTAACAGGTCATACTTTACATTGACAGCCTCTTTATTTCTCCCCTCTGGTGGGAGATTGCCTAAATTACTGTGCTGGCGGGCGCTACGCCGCATTCCCTAATTCTCATTATTTCAATTTATTTGAAAAACTCTGTCTCAGAACGGACATCACTCACCGCTAGCTGGCCCCAGGAACTTCACTAGGCACAGGGGCTCTACTTTCAAACTGTCACCGCCTGGCCGCCCCGGTTCACACTACCAGCTTGGGCAGAAAACGCAAACAAAATGCTGCCTCTTGCAAGATGGCGGCCGGACCTGCCACTCACTGTCCATCTTCCTTTTTTTCCTGCCGCTCCGACGTGGAGCCATGAATTTTGTGGAGCCAGAAGATCGCCACAGACTGTTCCAGGAACACTGCTGGGGGTGCACAGAAAGCCACACCTCGCAATAGCTCTAATGACAGGAGCGCAGGTCATATCCCCAATGGGCTGGGCACACATCCATAGGAGCGCTCACCTTCCTTATGTTCCTTTCTTCTGTGGGCGGGAACATTCCACCCATTACACGGCATTGGTCGCCGCACTACCCATTCTCTCCTCCAGACGAGAACTGATTTATTTTTTTTGTCTGGGCAGGGGTGCCAGTGACGGCAGTGGTGGCGGCGCCAATTCTGATTTCCTTCATTCACAAGCAGGGCACAACAGGCAAACGGGAAGCCACACGACATTGTGGGGGGTTCACATACCTCGTTGCCATTGTTAAGGGGTCCGGCAAGGCCACTTGAGCCAGTCCCACTGGTGCTGGGGACAGCAACACCTGGGTTGGAGGCACAGCGCCTCTGATGGTTGCCGGGGATCACCCAGTCTTATTGAGAGGCAGGGCAGACCCTGAGAGGCAGGGCAGACCGGGGCAGGCCTATGCAGACCCTGGCCACCTTGCTGGAAAGAGGGCCCACAGCAACCTGGCCTGCAGACCCTGTGCTCAGATAGTGTGGGCCTGCAGGCCTGCAATTAAACATGGACTCAGTCATTTCAATTTTTGGAGTCTGCAGCCATTCTGCAGCGCAAGCCTGCAGAAGCTCCTTTATTCACTCGGGTCATGACGTAGCCATAACCCATCTAAAAAGGGTAGTATGCCTTGGGAGGGTCCCACATAACACCCCTGAGCACGGGTCCTTTAAGACGAGGTAACAGTATCTGACATGGATTTACTCAAACATCAATGATCAGACCGACTCAAGAAGTTGGCAAAAGTCAAAGCTGTTTTAATAACAAGTCCTTAAAACAGGGAGTACAATGGACATCAACGGACCCCGCACAGACTTATCTTGACATAATTCATAAAAAACATTGCCTTTATACAAATTATTCATCATGAGTGAAGTCAGGATATGTGGCTAAATAAGAAAACCTACTAGGGGTTGTGGTTGGTCAACAGGTAACATCTCCATATACTTTCTATGGGATACAAGGATGTTATTGGATCTCTAAGATCAGGTGGGCAACTAAGCCCATCCCAAGGGCAAGTCATCTTCCGTGTCATGAAAATATACAACATAATATTGGCTTATAAAACTATAGAGCTCTTTGCTATGTGGCCCTCTATAATTGGTTGGCACACTTGTAGCCTTCTGCAAGATTCCACACGCTAGCAGCACGCAACTGAGACTCCGGTGCTGGGGGGGTTTGGACTAGTCATGCCTCCCCACCCAATTAGCCCAAAATCCATCATCACTCCTGCGGTCTGCCATTCAATTAATACCTTTGGACTTGGCCTTGCAAAGGCTCACTGCGCCTGGCAATCCAAGGGAGTGAAGCATGGTCTTATCTTCTGGTCTCGGTGTAGCTCGACCCAAAGTCTATTCTCATCTGATCATGTGACTGGAGACCACTTTTTTCGAGCTCTTCATTGTATTTTAATAGCATTAAAAGAAGAAATCTTGGCACCCTTGATGGTTTTCATTATACCTCAAACAGAAGCTGAGCTCGCTTTTCACATTTTTGTATCTTCTCAAGTACACAACAAGGCTCTCGTTGGCCCTGACTCTTGACCCAGGCGAGCCTTTCTCGAATCTTCCCTCGACGTCAGCTATTATTCTGCTGCGCCACACTTCCAATTCTTCCATTCACAGGGTCCAAGTTTGCTAAAGTGTGTTTGTGGAACATCCAGATTCTATATATTCCTATGTAAATACATTGGCGCGTAGCCGCAATCTATTCACTACGTAGCCAGCCTTATGATTATTTCGTCTACTTGCCTTACTGGGTCTGTAAATTTGTAAAATGGTTTTGCATTTTCTTTGGTGCTTCTTCACACATGCAGTCTTCATTTCAGGGGCGAAATGTTACATTCTTCCTTACTTCGCCATCAGGTTCTGTAAGGTTTATGTTCTTACTTAATTTATATCTCTTCTGTGTGCGTCACCTCAACTTCATGTGACGTCACCAGTTCTTTCTTCTTTCATTTTCACACTTCTTCCAGAACTTCCTTCAGAAGATCATAATTTCTTCGTGGATACATATATGGTTTTCTCAATGGATACCTAATTTCAAAGACTTTGCGCGGTATTGTAATTCTTACTGGTATTGCAAATGTCGCAATATCCAGTTGCCAACATATAGGCGGAATAGGGACGGAACTTCCGGTCGAGGTACTTGGCTCCTCCTTTACAATGCAACAGCCTATTCAGGAGGTCACAATTTCACATTGAGGTGTAAATGGTCCTCCGCTGCTCGACTGACACTTCCCGTACTCCCATCCGCATTCTCTACCAGAGAAACTTACAGCAAAGGGAGCATTGCTGCAGAGGTCTGTCTCCTGCCTTCCACTTTTAAATAGTTTGGGAGGGATTCAGCCAAGGATTCAAGCCTTGGCTGACCCTGCCCTTGTGACAAACATTTTATTAGTCTAAGGACTAAAACGACATGAATGTTATTGTGGGGTCGCCAGAGCTACCATTTGGAACTCTTGACAACTGCCTTGGTGTCTCTGGTGCTGCCTTTATGACCTCTGATTTAAAGGTCACAGAGGCAGCGCTGTGAACAGAAAGTAAACATGGCTTTGCTTGTTTTCTATAGTTTCCACTACTTGTCCCTCTTCTAGGTCCTCAGCAGCTTCACATTGGCTCCTAAAGTGGTGGGCGAGCAAGAGGGAGAACCTCTCTTTCCACCACACTGTCTCAACAACACATTTCTGGTTCTATGAGCAGAGGAGAGGCTTGTGGAAGCAGCAGCAGTTGCGCCTGTTATCAGAGCCATATCGGAGCCTCAGGCATATGGCCCATTTGTAGATAAGTGCAGGCAAGCATTTGTGGGCACAACAGAGGGGCAGCACATGGGCATGTGAGGCCTTCACATATGTTGACTGTACCAGGCATATAAGGCATTAACTGGTACTAGATGGCATTCCTGATGCATTTGAGGCAGCACTCAGCATATGGCGGCAGTACTTGTTCATGTGAGGCTGTACTGTACACATTGGGCCTCATTACGACCCTGGCATTATGGGGTTAACAGCGCCGGTTGTTAGCATGCTCCTCATTCCCATTGAGCCCTATGGGGGCTCAAATGGGAATGGGGATGTACCAGGTCCGAGTTCCTTGAATGGGGAAATACCGGGCCCTCCTAGGTCGGAATGGCCTGGTATTCAGGGAACCCGGACCCGAGATTGGGGGTAGCCATGCCCTTATTAAGGGCACGGCTACCTCCAAACTTGTAATGAGGCCTATTGTGACTACACTAAATGTATGAGGCAATACCTGGTTTTGGGTAGCATTGTTGAAACATTTGAGGCTGTGGTTGGCATAAGATGGCATCATCTGCACTTCGGAGGATCTAATTTGCATACTCTTGAGTATCTCAGACACGAACTAGAATTAGATGGAAAACTACAGTATTTGAGGTTGCACTTAACATACAATAGCAATACTACATATGTGTGGCTGTAACTTCCATATGGCGACTATACCAGGCATAAAGATTCTGTAGCATTAAATGACAATACCGGTCCAACCCATTGAGGATACACTTCGCATAGGATGGCAGGACCTGTATATACCATGGTGTACCTTACATATTATAAATATACCTAGCATGTGAGACTATAACTGGCATACAATGGCAATGCCTGCGTATCGGAGGTTATAGTTGGCATGTTATGCCAGCACTTGCGAATGTGGGTCTATAATGACTACGCCTGGCTTACAAGCATAAGTAACAGTTTTTTAAACAAATTAATTTTGAAGGATTTACCAAGACATACATTTGTAGTCGTAAACAACTTTTAGTTGATATTGTATTTACACACGAAGATGCCGAGCAGTGAGAGCCGCCATAGGCCTAATGGATGCCCAGATTGAAACACATAATGACAAAAAGACAATTGAGAAGGAATACAGAGCCAAAGGACCCAAGGACGCACGCAATTTTTTAAAGCTAGTTTAAAATGCACATACTAATAAAAGCACAGAACAGTCGAATGGAAGAAAATACTGAGTCAAAGAATGTATCTAATCTCTAAAGCTGAATTGATGCTGCAAATAATACTGGCCTATACTCAGCCTTAAACTTCAATTATGATTCATATTAAATGGAGCAATAATACAGAATGTATGGGAATTCTGAAATCAGACTGGAGGAAGCACTAATGCGTGACACACAGACCACGTGTCGGCTAGCATTTTATGCATTTTTCTTGTTTTGTAAATATAATTTAAAATAAACGTTGTTTCTAACCTTCCTGAGGTTGAACCAAACCTTTCTGAACTTCAGACATAACATCATTAATTGGCTCAGAGAAAGGGACCACTAATGTACTCTAGCTACTGTCCTATTGTCTCCTCTCTCCTTTGCACCTCTCATTATCTTGTACTGTAAATAGATACCACACAGCCTATTTATGCTGAACCTCTATCTTGTAAATTATGTATTGATGTTTTGATTATTCCTATTGTACGTATACGCTTGTCAATTTGCCCGCTGCTTGTATCCTCCTTGCCAATGCTTGTTTTTCTTCTATGCAACTATGTAACCTAAGCTTAAAGTATTCATGTTTCTACCTGCTCCTCTGCGCCCTGATACCTCCGGGTCTGGTGCACATTACAAAGAAACAACCAAACAAACACATATATGCGTTATCAAATCCTTTGAAATGCATTTATTGCTTAAAAGTACAGAAAATCATAAAGTGTTTAATTGTTATGACATCCTTTTTCCTTTGCTGCGATTTTTGATATGTAAGTATCGCTTCGGTACAAGAGAGAAAATAATTGGATTTTATTCCTTTTTTGAGATGTTTGTCCTGGGGGTTGGCAAATGTCAACCCCACCCTTTGAGTTAAACCAGCCTTGCAGCCAGTATAACAAGTATATATCCCTATTACATATAACCACTTGCTTAGACAAATGTTCATTTACATTATTAACAGGATCAGTGAACTGATCAACTCTCCATACAACCATATCGCCCCATGACTGGCGTGATATGGCAGTCTTCTGGCACAAGTGCCCCTGGTTTATGTTAGTTCTGCCGAGTGTACCACTGGCATACCATGGCACCACTTATGGCATCATTATATTAATATTATGATTATTATTATGGCAGCACCATAGTTATACTATGGTCGCTACCTGATATATGTCTGGTGGATAGCTCAAGAGTTATGCTCAGGCCTCTGATCTGTGGCCAATCTGCACTTTGCAACTGGGAATCCCAACAGGTCCAACCCAGCAATTCATCCTTCTGAGGTTCATAAACTATCATTTAATTGGGTAGTTAAAGTAGCTGTTATTACAGAGTTTCGAAAACAGAAGGCATTGCTACACTTTTTCTCCTACCTTTATCCCAGTGAAGCCTTGATTGTTGGCAGTGACAGCCGGGCTCGTTGCTTGTTGAGCCACCTTCAGAGCTATTTAAACTAGGAAGCGGCGCTGAAGCGGCACGTTGCTGAATTTTTGGCTCAGAGCTGTCAATTTTCTGCAACTAACACAGCACTTACTGCTACTCCTCTGGAAACATCACCTCATCAGCAAATTCAATGACGAGGGTAAGCACCATGGCCAACACAATGCCCCTTAACAGAGGGATCTATCTACCCATTCAGACATCCAAGTGTTCACATTCGTAAAAATGGCAAGAACAATATAGTTAACCTCAATGAGTCTAATTCGACTTTGGCTCTTAAAACCACTCAATTCTTTCCCTTCAAATCGCTGAGTGAGCACTCTGAGTTGTCCACGATTGGTGCTCACCTTCCACGTCTCTGGCATGCTTGAGAAGCAGTCTAGTAGTTGAAGATATTATTCACTCTCTCGCCATTCACTGTGCAACCAAACTTGATTTAATATCCCCTGAACTTATTTCTCCTATTGCCACAGGTGCCCAGTCTAACTTGCTGATTATTCCAGCTGATTGCAAACGCAATACATCTTTTTCGGCTGTGACCTTGGCAGTGCAACTGACATCTCTTTCATGCTCCACAATCCTGAAGAGTAACCAACTGGAAGCTGACATCTTAAACAGAAGCCTAGTAGCGATTGCACAAGTGACGTTGCTTACCTCTACTCTTAATGATTCCACTCCCTCTACAACTGCTGTTTTACGAAGATGAAGGAAACATAAACATTGCACCCCCCCCCCCCAAAATATTAGCAATGGACTATCTTTTAACTTCTCTGGTTAAACTATGCAAAGTCATGTGCAAAAAGACGTTTAACCAACGTGGTTTACAATATAGGAGATGGTATATCCCACACACAGGAGATTTCTTCTTCACAAATGGGTAATATGACCGCACAGGAGATCCGCATGCTGCGTCCCCTTTAGCCACACTACCTGCCACTAATGCTCCAGTTATGGAGGCATTACTCAATCAGCAAGGCTTGAACAATAGCCCTCAGACTAATATCCCTAGTGCGACGCAACCTGTAGAAACAAACAAAACACAAAAGTTCCAAGATCCTTAAGGAAAAAAAGTAAGTTCCATCTTTAAGACGCCAATACAGGAAGAACTTAATTGCCTATAACTCCACCGCTCTGACGTTGGTCACCACCGATAGTGGTACCTATGATTTAGTTGATTTAGACCCTCGACATAACAACAAAAATAAGAAGAGGAAGAAACCCATAACCCTGAAAAAAAAAGATATTTTTGACTGCCTTTTTCTCAAGGTACTACTACCAATCACTCCACTGTTTGTAAGACCGCAGCCATTAACCACAATCCTGTAATGGCTATCTGTGACGACACTGCTGTACTAGAAGACATTGCGCAATTATTCTCTGAACCAGAAAAATCTCCTTCTACTCTGATACCTTTGCTGGGGTACCCTGCTGTGAAAACAAACAACCCTGCGTCTTCGTTCTGATTCCAGTTTCTCATATGATTACCCACGAGAACCTTTGGGGAATAAACATTTGCACTCAAAACACAGCTATAACTCCTCCTTGGCACACTCAAATGTGCGTTCGCCCATTCAAGGGTTCAGCGTTTGTTTTGTAAGAAGTGGGATCTTATACTCAATCTGGAAAAAACTTTTTCTCTATTTCATCAAGTCCCACCACTTAGAACTATTTTTTCTGATGACATCCAGATTGTTGAGCAGCTAGAGGACACCATATTAGCTACACCATTAGTACATTTCCACTCCAACTCGATTCTAGCCTTTGTCTTGACATTTGATCACGAGTTCCTGCAATTAGGTTATAATAATTGTTTCCTTCAGAACACAGAGGAACACATACATAGATGTGTACTTACTTAAAGCGCTTCATCTAACCAAACTACTTTCAGCAGACCCCCATGGCAGGAGAAGGGGGCTAGCTTTGCCAGAAATGAAGCTTACTCCAAGAACGCATCCACTGACTTGCTACTTGTTAACATTAATGACAAAGGCAACAGAACCACAAGACTTGGCAACACCAATCCAAACCGGGTTTGGTTACCCAACATTCTCTAGCCGAGATAGCTGAGCTGGCCCTGACCCCGTTTTCACCATTATATCCTGGAACTCACAAGGGCATTCCCACTTTGACTCAGAATTGTGCTCCGTATTGGATTACTTTAATGTGGTTGCACTCCAGGAGTCATGGCTAATCAAGCCGATCACTTTTGATTGTAGAAGTATCTTACACTTGGGCAAACTGGGATTTTCGACCAACCTAATATTAGCAGGGTTAGCACACTGGGAACTCCCTAATGGAGAAAGAATGGCCTTTCTCAAAATTAACATCTATGACTCCCCTGATAAAGATGATCACAAGATTGCCATCAAAACTGGTCCTCTTTTATTTTCATTGTATGCCATCCCCCTTTCTCTCTCCTCTCTTCCTTCAGTCTGTCTGGCCATTTCTACGCTGATGACTCCCAAATCCTTTTCACCTTTTCTGAATTTTCTGACTCTCTTCATTCTCAAGTCTGTTTTTCTTCCATCCATTCTTGGATGAGTTCTCGTTTTCTTCATTTTAGCCCATCTAAAGCAGAGGTCCCCCAACACCCTTTTCTTCTCCTTCTTTTCTTTTCTTTCATTTCCTCCCTCTCAGCTCCCATTTTCCCCTTCTGCCCAGAATCTCGGCATCCTCTTCAATTCTTCTCTTTCTTATTCTTCTGAAGTCTCTCTTAGTGCTCGTTATTGCCATTTTCTTCTTTTTAATCTTCGTCTTGCTCATCCTTTTCTTTTTTTCATGCCACTAAACTTCTTATTTCTGCTTTAATTTATTCTCTTTTTTTTAAAAAAATCAATTTTATTGAGTTTTCATGTGAACAAATGACACATCGAAATTAAACAACTGTAGACGCGAGCCTGAAAAAACACATAAAATGGAGTCATAGATCTCTGCCGTTTTACCCCCTCCCTACCCCCTCCTTCCCCCTCTTATCACAGTATGTGGATTCAGCTGGTCCGCCCAAGAGCATCTCCGGGCAGCTCCCACCGGGCTCATGTGTGTCGGTGGTAGGCCGACTATCTGGGGTTAGTCATCAGATGTTCTGGGCTCGGATGGGTTTTGTGGGGCCAGGTCGTCCCTCTATGGGGGCATCAGGTGTCGTCCCCTTTGTTGCCATACGTCTCCATAAACTGTAGCCACTCAGATTCTGTGCGTGAGCTCGAGCCCTGGATTGCTTCCGTTAGCTTTTCCATGTAGTAAATGTCCTTGGCCACTGCCACCCATTCTCTCTTATTGGGGAGGGCAGCTCTTTTCCAGGTTCTGGCTCGCGCGGCTCTGGCCGCCAATAACAGGGAGTGTGTCAGGTCTGGAAGCTTTTCCCAATGTTCATCTTTTTTGTTGTAATCCAAATATTACTAACATGGGATCTAGTGGGCCGGGCCCCTCTCCTGCCTCTCTCAGCCAGTTGAGGACCTCCGTCCAGAATGCTTGGACCCTATCGCATGACCACCACATGTGCCAGTAGTTGGCTTTTTCTCATTTTGACTACTGCTCTTCTCTCTTGATTGGACTCCCTGCATCTCGTCTTACCCTTTTACGGTCTGTTAATAACTCTGATATTCATCTACTCTTCAGTTTATCCCTCGCTCTTCAATTTCTTCCTCACTCCTGGCTGCCTCTATTCTACCATTTGAATCCTGTCTCCAATTTTCTTTTCTCTCTGTTGTTTTGAAATGTCTCCATGGCCTTGCTCCACCTTATCTTGCTTCTCTTATTTCCTTCTATTCCCCATGCAAGCATACGCTCTCAATCTACTCATCGACTTGTTGTTCCTAAACCCCCTTGTGCCTCTTCTTGCTTTTATTCTTTTACTCTTCTTGCTCCACTTCACTGCCCCTTACTATTCGTTCTTCTTCCTCCTAGCAAATTTTCTGCACTCATTTGAAGGCCCATTTTCTGTCTTCTTTGTCTTCATAATCAGATGACATTTTCTTTTCAATTTGATCTGTAACTATTGTATAAATGCCAATAAATACAAATACGACTGAAACATTAATAGGTAAATACTCTACCAAAGATATACCCACCATTGTATTGGGGGACTTTAATGCCACAATCCCTGGGGAACAATTGTCTAATATTCACCCACTAATGGATCATGCTCTTTCTATTCTCATTCTAAAGCAAAGCAAAGCAAATGGGAAAGGACAGGATTGGTTTAACACACTCAACCGTAACGGTCTCTACCTGCTTAATGGAAGATTTCCCGGGGGATTCCGTGGGGCAGTAAACCAGGACCTCGTCCTATAGTGCTTCTACAATCGACTATCTTTTCGCACACTACTCAGTGCTTCCACTCACAACGGATATGGAAGTACTAACGTGACATGAAAGTGACCACCACTCTCTGATCACCTTTTTTGATTTCTCTGTTGCTTCGATAGATGCAGACAGTACCGGCACTTTTGACCTCAGTCCTGGCGTTAATTATTAGCTGGAAGTCATAGAAGCTAATGCCATGTTTGAAACTCTCGGGTCCCAATTACTAACTGATGCTACTAGCTCCTCGATATAATAAATGGACAGGAAGAGGATCCTGCTAGCTAGCCGAACTGTACCCGGTGCGGAGGATGAGCCATCTGTATTACCCAAGCTATACTTTGATTGCCTATCAAGAATTCATTCTGCTTATTTCTAAGTGTGGGGCAATTAAAACATAAATTGGGTTGCCAAAACATAAATCAATATTCTATAAGCTTAATAAAACCTTTAACTACAAAATACTGGTCGCTAAAAGGAAGGCGAGTACTACAGAGGTTATGCCATTAACGCTTATCTCCACAAGATCTGGTTATTTAAACTCATGAGAGGAAATTTTATCGGATCTGGCACAGATCTCATCAAAAACAACTAAAAAGAGATAATTTGAACACGTTTGTCATGGTTCTCTGCGCCAACGACACCTAAGCCTTCTGGAATAAGATACATGGGCCAACTACTGGCAAATTAATTGCTGGTGCCTCAAAATCAGACAGGAACATTTATTAGGAACAGCATTGGAGCTGTTCAGCCCATCACAAACCCGTGATTACCCAAAACCTTACACCTATTTCTGGGAACTGGATTCTCAGCCACACAAATGCTGACATATCAAAAATTATATTTTCCACTAAAACATCCAGAGCCCCTGGCCCAGATGGAATATGTAACACCCTTTTCGAACATCTCTTCATGGCTATTTGTGATAAGTGGCCGTTACCAAAGAGCTGGACTAACAGCATTATAGTCCCAGTGCACAAGATAGGCCTGCAATCGGACCCCAATAATTATAGAATCGTTGCAATGCTGGGTGCCCCATACAAAACCTTTGCTTGAATACTTCTTGAAGACCTTAACAACTGGGAAGAAGAGCATAACATTCTACCCTAAAACCGAGCAGACTTTCGTAAAGGGAACTCCACCCTTGATAACAATTTGGCACTCACCCACTACATGGAGAGCGATTGGTGCTCCAGACATTTACCCATCTATGTCACTTTCCTTGATTATTCCTCGGCTTTTGATACAGTGAGAAGAGAGACACTCTGGTGTAAATTGGCTAGCTGGGGATCCCAACCAGGCTCTTAACCATGATTGTTGCTCTCCACTTCAACACCACGGTTAGAGTTAGGATCTCGAATTCTGGCCAACTCACGGATCCCATCCGCACCCATGTAGGACTTAAGCAGGCATGCATACTGGCTCCACTCTTGTTTAATTTGTATCTGGCTGACCTACCAGAAGCTCTTTTTTTCTGATAATACCCATCACTCTAGTCTAAGTTCAATATGCCTATAATGGCGGGGCTTTGCAGAAGATCTTTTACCATTAAATGATACCCCTAAGGGGTTACAAGATACCCTTACCTTGCATCTAGTGCATATGGCTTAAGTGTTAACTCTCAGAAATCCAAAGTAATGATCTTTTAACCTCTATCCCGTCTCAAAAGGAAAAACGATGCCTGGAAAATAGATAAGATCCACTTAGAGATAATTCCCCATAAAGCTCTCTGGGCATAACTTTTGATTTCAAGCTAAAATGGACAATCTTGACAACCTGTTAATTTCTCTTTGACAGCTCTTGAGTGATGCAAATTTGTTCCTAAAATATTGTACGGCTCCGAAATGTGGGCACAGAATCATATTGGGAAACTTAGAGGGATTGAAAGTAAATGGGCCTCATTACGAGTTGCTACCGGCGGGTTGCCGCCGGACTTGTAACATTTTACCAGCGCCTGACTTCCCGGTGCCACTGGGACATTACACGTCCTGGCGGCCCGGGATATCAGGCGCCGGTAAATGTTGTGCTCCATTCCCGTGGAGTCCCATGGTTGCACAGAAGTTGCACAGAAGCACCAGCACCGTTTTCACGGTTTCCGGAGCTTCCATGGCAACCCTGCCTACCAGGGCCGATGCGCTCGACAGGACAGACCTGCCGGGTGCATCGGCTCCGGCAGGCAGAGTTGTAGTCTGCCGGTCCGGAAAGGGTGCCAGTACGTTGCTCCAGACCAGCAGACTCGTAATGAGGCCAGCGGGTTGCCGCCAATCCCAAAACATTGTTTCCGCCCCCTGAGATCCCGGTGACACCGGCACAATACAAGTCCCAGCGGCCCAGGATATCAGGCGGCGGAAAATGTTGTGCCCATTCCCGTGGAGGGAATGGGTTCACGGAAGCACCAGCACCATTGTCAGCGGTGCAGGTGCTTCCATGGCAACCCTGCCTACCGGGGGCGATGCGTCCGGCAGGTCAGACCTGTCGGGTGCATCTCATCCGGCAGGCAAAGTTGTAGTCGGCCGGTCCGGAAAGGGTGCCGGTACGTTGCTACCAGCACCCTTGTTTCCGAACCGGCAGACTCATAATGTGGTGCATTGTCTTAAATCTCTGTTCAAGTTGTCAATATGATTTCCTGTACAATACCTGCTCCTAGAGTTTGGCATTGATGGAGTCACTTCTTGTTTAACCAGGCGCTGAAGGTCTCTTTGCTGGCAACTGATGAACTTCTCTCCTAACACCTTACTACACGTGATGCACAGTTGCATGTCCAACTCATTTGTAGGAGCACAGCACTTGCACCTGGCCGGTTAATTCAAGAATCAGAAGAACTGGGTGAACGATTCACCCTACTCCCCTTAGCTGTTAATAGTTCTACCTTTAGAGCCTACATCTAAAAAGGGACCAACCAGCTCCGTTGTGATCAAACAGTGGTCGACCTTGTTTGTAAATCCTTAAGCGGTGAATAAACGTAAAACTATTCCGCTTTTCTTAAATGCCTTCCCTGGTAATTGGATCCTTCGTGAATACCTTAGGATGAACGTTAACGTCGTACATACTCATGACGTCTTGGATGCTAGGCTGAATGTGACTAGAATTAACTGCACATGCAGGTTTTGTGGCTCTTCTGCGGAGAAACCGTTATGTTCGAGTTTAGCTCACAGCCGGAGTGCAACAGCGTTACCTGATGGCAGGCCTGATATCTTTATTAATTCTACAGACATGCTGTAGGCAGCCTTTTATCATGGCGACGACTTTGGATTGGTTCCTCATTTGACTTAACACTGGACGACTATAAGGAATGTCCTTAACTTTTTAATTAAATAATTATTCGTTTTGTTCTTTACTCTATACTTGGTATTTCTTTTCTCTCATGTAAGTTGGATCATATGTATATAAAAAAAAGCCTCATTGGATATATTTATACTTAATAAAAAATTCAAAATAAAAGAAAGCAGGAGGAATCAGGCATGAAATGAATCACTATATTAAATAAGTATATTAGTATAATAAAATAGTGTTTATTCTCATTTAGTAGCAACTTGTAATTTTATTAATTTAGGCTTACTTACGTTATTTTTTAAAGGCTTTATTTATCAGTTTTCCAATAAACGATAAAAACAAGAGAGAACATAAACAATGAAACCCAAGTGTATACAAGGAAGAACATTTAAGGGAGAAGTACACAGCATGTGTAGGTCGATAAGGGATTAAAGTGACATCAAAGGTCCAGGCTTGTGCAATAACAGCTTCATTTAGTGAAAGATGTATGTGCAAATAACACAACAGGGAGAAGTGGAGCAGCATTTGCTGTTTAAATGAGTGTGCGGGGTATTTCTTGCAAAATTCATGCAGGGGGAGCCAAGTGGAGACATGAGTAGCATATCTTTTATGGCGCAAGGCCCCCACCTTCTCAGTCGCCTCCACCTCCCAGGATTTGTACCACCATATGTTCACCTGAGGGCCTTCTGTGCATTTCCAAGATTTGACCAAAGCTATACGGGTGGCCCACAATTGAATAACCAGGGAAGCCCTGCTGCCACTCATCGGGTAGATGGACTCCATTGAACGCCCAGGAGTATGGTCCCCAGTTCCATTGGTAAAGCCACACCCGTAACCTCTGCTATAATGGCTACCACCTCCCGACGAAAGGAATGAGCCAGTCGCCAGCCCCACCACATGTGAATGAAGGTGCCCTCCTGCCCGCATCCCCACCAACAGAGTGAAGAAATTGTAGCATTAATTTATGGAGGCAGGTAGGGTACATGTACTTTCTATGCAGGAGTTCTCTTTGTTTTTTTGTTTTTTATCTCTTTATTGGTTTTTCACATGAAACAAAAAACTGCATTCAACAGCATTCAGATTTATAAATTCTCATCTGTTGTATCAGTCCACCCACTGTCACACTTCTATGTACTGAATTCTCTGTTCCTACAAGGAATAAAGCACATTTCAAGTGGGTACCAAGCCGGCATCCCCTGTGCCCTTCCCTTCATCCCCGTACTAATAGTTCTAACCTCGTTCTGTAACCCTTTTAATCCCACTTCAAGGTGGTTGTAGGTCTGGTGATGTCATCATCTCATTCAGCACCTGTCTCCAATCTAGTCCCTCGTCCCCATCCTTCTCCTGGTTCCTACGTCCCCTCAATACCTCCACCTCCGCCATCCCCCAGCGATGTGCATCCCTTGCCCAAAGTTGTATTGATGGGCCCTTGGGGCATTTCCACGATATCGCTATCCGTCGTTCAGCCAGTATCAGTAGAAATCATACCATTTCTTTTTTGTGTTTCATACTTGTTCCCCTGGGTATCAATCCCCGTATGCATATTTCCATAGTGCAGTCATAAGTGCTGTGTGTCCAACTATTTAATTTTGCCCTAGAAAACTTGAACAACTGGGCAGTCCCAGGTCATATACCAAAAAACCTGCCGATGCTCCTCCGCATCTAGGGCAACAATGCAAGATTTTAGGGTCGATTGTGTGGAGCTTGGATGGAGTCATGAAAATCCTGTGCAGGAAGTTATATTGAATTAAATGAAACCTCGCATTTCTAGATGTTCGTTTGACCTGTTCCCATATACAAGTCCATTTCTCTTACGGAATCCCACCACCAATATCCCTCTCCCACTTTTCTTTGATGTCCTGGTTTCAGTCTCTGTTTCCCTGTACAGTCTAGATATCACTCCCCTATGCCAATTCAACTCTAACAATTGTTGTAACAAGGGGTTTGTTTCTGGCTCCTTTGGGTTTTCTGTCTATAGTTCTGCTAGCCTCTTTAGTAGTTGCTCATATCTTACAAAGATGCCCTTCGGCATGACATACGCCTGTCTCCACTGTTCACATGGCATGAGAATCCCCTCCTGGTACATGTCCCCCACTTTGGTACAGCCTCTACTGTTTAGTTTATTTACGGCCAAACTCCTCAACGTCTCCCATATCACTGGGTCAAACCCCATAGGCAATATCGGGCTGTACATTCTGGGTCTATGTAGTTTCTTCGGGAGAGCTCTCCAGATCTCCCTCGGACCGTATATATGTGGTCTGTACCCACCGTATTGTATTAATAGGAGGGAATCCCAGGGTACAATAGTTAGCTAACTAGTATTAACCGTACCTCTGTCCGGGAGTGTACATATAATATCAAACAGTGAGGTATGGGGGACAGCTCAGGATTTTTAATAATGAGTGCTTTCACTAAGATTAGAAATATATATAAAAAAACTTTTTATTAGATAGTTAAGACAAAGTATTAAAGCACATCAATAAATGATTCCAATGTGACACAATTTAATAAAAACAATGACAAAAATAGTAAGTTACCTTATATATTTGTCTATGTTTAACTCTTCTCTATGGAGTTTTTTGTCGGCGGATAGGATGTGAATACCCACTTACTTTTTAGGTTTTATAAATATAACTTTATGTTCTAACACCTATGTTGAATTACAGAGTGTTGTACTCTCAACATGTTCCTGTTCATACTCTACAAATAGTGCATATTCTTCGGGAGATTTCGTTATGTTGTCACTGTTCTATTGGGGGTCTGGCTCTGTTTCCCCTTTCTTTCTGAGAATTTGTGTATATACAAGACTCTTTGTAACTACCTAGTAACAAAGAGTTTTGTATATACACAACAGATGCGGTTTAGAGTGCTAAATATGCATCATGGGCAAACAACTATCGGTACTAATGACAAATGCCGAATACACTAGGAGAATTGTGGATAACTCTAAAATGGCGCTCAGGGTTTACTGGGGACATCCTTCCCGCAACATAGAAGAAGGACAACATACAAACTAGGAATGAAAATCATAGAGACTAAGAAGAACGACCTGCGCCGTATGCTAAAAGACATACCAAAATGGTGCCTGTAATCTAAATGGGGAAAGATATTTAAACAAACAAAAAAGATAGCTTAGGTTTGCTGTAAGAACTACTGAGACAGATCAATAGGACCACACCTCAACAACGGGCGAAGGTTCTAACTGAGGTGAGCGCATAATTATAATGTTCGGTCATAGTTTAAATACTACGCTGCACGAAGAGGCAACTCTAAATAATGACAATAAGATTGGAATCAATATGTAGATTGAAACTTGATAGGAGCGAGATATAAACTACACCAAATATTTCTGTTTTTGATAACAGTTTACTAAAGGGGAACAGGTGCAAATAATAAAAAATCCCCTAAGCGCCGAGAGGCCTATAGCAAGATCTGGAGAACAATATACTAATATCCTATGGTCGCAAGACCTAATGGAAGGATAGAATATCGGAAATTGTAAACTACCCCCTTGTTTACTTTGTACTTTAGGACATCCGGAGGCAAAAATATATAACTACTCCTAATACCTGGAACAGGACAGCAAAGACCCACGGTAACAGGTGGGTCTAAGACATTTGACATAGGAAAATGTAAAAGAATAGCATAATAAGAGAAGACTCGAGAGATAAGAATAACACAAGGTTAAATGGCGGCACATTAAGCATATGCAATTTGCTTTAAGCAGATGCATAGAAGTTTAGACTACATAAGAGTCTACCCTGACGCTCACTAACCACCCCCACAGACCAACTCAGGTAAATATCCCCTGCGTCTTAGGTCTAAGGTCCTGAAAGACTGAGACAGTAAACCAGTATTTATAGCTAATACTGTGTGTTGTTTGTTTTTATTGACAGCTAAAGAATTATCAGAAAATTCTTAGAAAAAAAAACATTGACAGACCCCCAATAGAACAGTGACAACATATTGAAATTTCCTGAAGAATGTTCACTATTTATAGAGTATGAACAGAAGCATGTTAAGAGTACAACCCTCTGTAGTTCAGCATAGGTGTTGGAACACAGAGGTATATTTATAAAACCTAAAAAGGAAGTGGATATTCACATCCTATCCACTGACAAAAAAACTCTATAGGGAACAGTTAATCATAGAGGAATATATAAGTTCACTTACTGTTTTTGTAATAGTTTTTATTAAATTGTGTCACATTATAATCATTTATTGATGTGTTTTAATACTATGTCTTAACTATCTAATAAAACGTTTTTATATATATTTCTAATTTTAGCGAAAGCACTGATTGTTAAAGATCCTGACCTGCCTGTACCCACCGTACCCATCGGGGCCCATAGCAATTAAATTCCCTCTCTATTTTTCGTATCCCCTGCAGAAATCTTACCATATCCCCTTCCGGCAAACCGCACCAGCGGGTCACCGACTGCAGCTGTGCCTCCATAAAATAAGCATCGAAGTCTGGAAGTGTGAGCCCCCCTATCTGTGTTTGGGCGGTGTAGCATTTACAGGGGCGTGTATCTGTGGCCCAAGCCCCAGGGATAATTCCCCTACCTTTGAATCCAGCAATTTGAAAACATTTCTCTTGATCTTATATGGTAAATTGGCGAAGTAATACAGTAGTCTCGGCAACACTACCATCTTACATAATGCGATTTTCATCATTACAGACAGTGGTAATGCTTTCTGGAGTTCTACTGAATCTCCTATCCTGGTTAATGCCTGCCCCATATTATAAACAAAAGTTTATTCCACCTCATGAAATATCATGATCCTTAGATAACGAAAAGATTCCAGTTCCCATCTCACCTTCCATTGAGGGAGTGTGTGTCCCTCGGTCGTCCCTGTAAGCCAAGAAGCCTGCAAGTCGCTTAAAATTGTGTAGTACTTCCAGGATCATTGGGATGTTGCTGCTTGGATTACTAACGTATACCAGTTCATCATCTGCGTAAAGGCATTATTATGAGTAATGTCCCGGACCCTAATTCCAGTTTCTTGTATGTAATGTCTAAAGTACCCCGCTAAGGGCTCCAGAGCCATGGCAAACAGCAGCAGGGAGACTGGGCATCCCTGTGTGGTTTCCCTCTCTAATGTCCATTGTGACGAGATCCAGTCCCCTGTTTTTACCCGTGCCATTGGGTCTCTGTACAGTAAATAAATCCACTTCTGAATGTTTGGTCCCAACCAAAATGCCCGTAGTACCCCAAATAGCCAGGGCCATTCCACCGAATCAAAAGCTTTGGTGGTGTCGGCGGCTAGCATTGCCAACTCTTCCCATGATTCCCAGACCTGTTGCATTATGAAGTGTAACTTTCTATTATTCATGAAAGTATTCCTCCCGCCCACAAATCCGCATTGATCTGGGTGTATAAGATCCAGAAACCACCATGCAGAACCTCGTCACCAACACTTTCCCTAATATTTTTGCATCTACATTTATGAGGAAGATTGGTCTATATGAATCGCAGTAATTCAGATCTTTTTCTGGGGGTTTCAGTAGCACTGTAATCAGTATCTCATTCATGGTGTTGGAAAGAACACCCTTCCCATTGGCCTCCTTGTACACCCTTCTCAACAGTGGAATCAGTATTTCTGTGTAGATAAGGTAGAATTCTACTGGCAGCCCAACTGTACCAGGCAACCTGCCCTTTTGCATTGACTGAAGTGCACTCCTGATCTCTTCTTCCTCCATAGGGGGATCTAGTTCTTCCCTTTGTTGGCCCCGGTATTCGTCTATATCCAGCAGATCCTCTGCCTCCTCCTCCGTGAATGTACCCTCGCTAGTGTGCAGTTTTCTATAGTACGCTTGAAACATGTCATTGATATGCATGATGGTCCCCCTAGGAGATTCTTTCCGTATTAACCATGCTAATAGGTGCCCAGCTTTGTCTCTGTGTACCTTCCTTGTGTATTGACTCTTGCTATACTTAGACAATGCCACCTGGCATTCCTTCTGGGTAAATAGTGCATCTGCCAACTCTTTCCCCACCCTTTGCCCTTTACCCATATCGTTCTCCAGCCCTCTGATCTGTCATTCAGAGTCCCTCAGGTCCTCCAACATTGTCCTCTGTATCCCCACTGCCTTGGAGATGCATACCGCAGTGCTTCCCACATAATGCCTACTTCCCCCACTGACCCTTCATTTTGTTCCAGGAAGGTGAGTAACTCCTCCCTTATAGTTGCCTGAAACGACACATCCTCCAGTAAATCCACCCTCTGTCTCCATGTTGGTATTGTTGTGCATTTAGGGATTACCACCGGGGTAGGGTCTGATAAGACTTTTCCCAAATATTCTGTATTTTAAAACCAGTGTGCGCATTCCCTGTCCACGATGAGATAATCGAGTCTAGAATAGGACTGATGGACTGGTGAAAAAAAAGAGTACTCTCTGTCATCCCCATGTGATCCGTTCCTTAGCTCCACTAGGTCCAACTCGAACGCCACCCTTTTTAGTAACCTTGTGGATTTCTGCTTAAATGTTGTATCCGTACTAGACTGATCCGTAGTCGAATCCAGGTAACAGTTAAAGTCTCCTCCCTAAATAAAGATGTCAGCTCTGTCTTCCCCCCCACCAAAGGCAGTACCGCCTGGAAATATTCCTCATTATCTGTATTTGGTGCGTAAGTGTTTACATACATAGGCTCTGTCCCTCCAGACTTCCCTTTATCATGAGAGTCCGTCCCTCTGCATCCCCCTTAGTTGATTCTATGTGCAGCGGAACCTTGCTTTCTGCCCAGATCAGAATCCCTCTAGCATACGATCAAACCGTGGGCCCTACCACTATTCCCCCCCATTTCCTACGAATCTCCTCTACTCTAGATCTGGACCCGCTAAATGTGTTTCTTGCAACAGGGCCACCTGGATTCCATGCCTCTGCAGAAAAGACCCTATTTTGGCTCGTTTATTCCTGTTGCCCAGTCCTCGAGAATTCCAAGTTCCTATCTTAAACACCATTAAACTTCTTGATGATACATAGTGGGTTCTGGTGTCTCTCTGGCATCATGGGGTGCTGTCCCCTTCCATTGATGCCCATTCCCTCTGTGTTGTGTCTGGAAGTGCTTAATTCTACCTCGTTATCTGAATGCTGTTTCAACTTGAACCATAAATTACCTTCCCCTTCCCCTTCGACCCGCCTCCCGTGCCCTTCATCCTCAGAACTTATTCGAGTTATCACCCCCTTCTGCTCCCCCCGACCCCTCCCTCCACTTCTCCTTCCCCTATTGTACATCTGTTTCATAAACCTTTCACACCCAATTGCAGCAAATATGTGCTGCAGTTACTTCTTGCAATGTGTGATATGACCATCCAGTCCATGTACCCTGTCAGGACCTGCAAGGGTTAATGGAGTTTTGGTCGCGGGGGTTGACTGCTCTGCCAGCTCGGCCTTCAGTACATCAGTTCCTTTTGGTTCCTTGGATCCCCATAGTCTCATTTCCTTTAATGGACGGTTCCCCACCTTCTGTCCTCTTCTCCATTTGTTCCAGTATCACTCAGAGTCCACTGTCCCAGTGTGTTCCTTCCATCTCATCAGCCTTTCTGGCCCCCAGCTGATCTCTCCTTGACTCCAGCAAGGTCCATGCTTCCGATGCTGACATAAAAAAGTGTGAGTTTTCATCAGCCAACACCCTCAATTTGCCAGATAGAACATAATATAGAAAAAGGTTTGCTCACGTAGTCTCCTTTTCAGTGCATCAAAGGATCTACGTTGTTTCTGGACCTCTTGTGTGAAGTCGGGAATAATAAGGATCCGTGCGTTCCCATGCTGGATACTACCCACCTGTCTTGCCTCTTGTAGCATTACATCACAATCCCTGAAATTAAGTCTTGTTTGCCACAATTGCTCTGGGCAGAGTTCCCGGTGGTGGTGGTCACCCTGGCACTCTATATGCCCGTTCTACTGTAAATAATTTCAAGAGGCCCGTGAGTGTAGAGTGTCCAGTACTCATTTTTCAACTAATAATTTGGTGCAGCCATTCTCCTCCTTTTCCAGCAATCCCACCAGTCGGATGTTACACCTCCTTGAGTGGCCCTATGCATCTTCCGCTCTGTACTCGAGGACTTGTGTAGCTCCTACCGGCCCTTCACCTGATCCAGCAGTTGCACGAGTGCACCTTCCAAGTCATTAACCCATTGTTCCGCTTCTGACACCCTTTCATTGACGTTATTTAGATCTGCTCGCACCAAAGAGACATCTACTCCCATTTCCTGGATTTTGCCTTCAATCGCTTTCCTCGAGTCTTGTATTACCTCCAGCAGACGTTCCATAGTCACCGATCCAGGTGTGGTTTCTCCCCCTGCATTCTCTTCCAGCCGATCGGCTACTTGCTTGTGCTGTTTCCATTTTCTGTTGCCCCTTCACCATCTCGTCTACTCCTCTGGAGGGGTTACCAGAGGCTTGTGCTGGGCGCTCCTTGTTCCTTGTCGGCTCGCCCACTTGGCCTCCTGGCTCTGCCTTGTCGATTCAGTATATCGTCCTCAGATCGCCGCCAATCCATATGCACCTCGCCACTGCCCCTTTCCTAGTTCTGGTGCTTCTCCTGCTAATACACAATATCTGATCCAGCAAACTTTATGTGCGTCTTGAACTGTTCCTTGTTCAACTGCCTATTCGAGACTTTGTATTATAAATCACCTCTGCAGTTGTTCAGTTTGCGAGTTCCGCTGTTCGTTTCCCTTGTACGTTGCCTTTTATGTGCCACTTCTATTGTCCCAGGTACTCTTCCGTCTCGATGCAGAAAGCTAATTACTGCTATCTGGATCTCTGTGCCTTTCTCCACTCTTGCATCCCGTTTGCTATCTATGCCCTTTCGTGGCTCATGGTCCCACTCGTCCTCTGCTCTCCTGCCAAGCATGTTATGCTGTCCCTGCGTCTGTCCATTTTCCTCTTCTCGTCGCAATAGTGTCTGATCGCTACCTACGCCCCTTCATAATGTTTGTGACTGGATTCCCACCTCCTGTGGTGCGTCCCCCGGCCAGGACCTCGCAAGTGCACAGTCACTCTCAGTAGGCTGCACGCTGTGTTTCTCTTTAAAATGGCGGTCGCCTCCACTGGGGCTGGTAGCTGTTCATTGTTCTCACCCTGAGGTGTACGCTATGACTTGGCGGGTCATTGATTCCCGTCTCTACTCACCTTGTGAGCTCTGACAGGGAATTCGTCAAACAGTATTATTGACGGAGTACGCCTAGGCCATGAGTTCTTTTAGCCCACTTCTCCCAACGCTTGGTTTCTGTTCATCTCCCCCCAGGTGTCTCTTCCTGAAATCTAGAGCGCATTCCTTTCGGCTGTCAGAGAGTCGGATATAATACATTTTTCGTAATCCTCGCGTGGATTAACTCTTGCACCCCCCGTGCATCGGTACACTAAAGTATCCGGGAATTCGGGTCTAGTTTATCGATTGCTTCACTCGGTCCCTCCAAGGCGTCCGCCACTCACACAGTGTGACCGACGCAGCTCCACTCCAAAGCGGGTAAGGGGTCAGTCCGGATGATGTCAGGTCCCAGTGGGCACAGGGGCGCTGCAATGTTGATGGCTCCACCTCTATTCTGTGCTGTTGGGGTTCCGCTCTCTGCTGTTCTTTGCTCACGGTGGTGGTGGCACCGCTGTTGCCTTAAATTTGTTCCTTCAGGAGTGCTCAAACCCCCGGGAGACCTCTGCAAAGACTAGGATCAGAGGTATGGGTGCAAGTCAAGGATGAGCTGCCTTGTCCCAATAGTCCACTATCCAAGATGACGCTGGTGGCCCGGGCTTGTCTCTCTCCTCAACTATTTTCAGAACTGCCGACTATCATTGCATGTCAGAGCTCGTTCAGGATATGCCACAGTGGTTCCGCCGTCCAGTAGTCTAAGGAAAGATTGCATCCTTTTATATACATTTTCCGGGCTATATCTTCCAGGATTTATAGGCCACTACGGAGCCGGCAGAGCACACATCTACATGCTGTGCTGGCTAGCCATGCCCAGCAGTTCTCTTTGTTAGTCACACATTGGGAGGAGGTTGCCACCCTTTGCCAAATTCATACCCAATTCTCCTTAGCAATGGAGCACCCCAGATCCCTTCTCCACTGGCCCATGCACGCAAACTGAGTGGAGGAGTTGAATCTGAGTTATCTAGTAATCTGTAAAACTTAGAGATTGTCTTGGCTGTGGCGCCATCCTGAAGGGACAGTTCCTGGCCCAAGGAAGGGTCTAGTTCCTGCTGTTTGAGATTTAGGGTCAGAAATCCAGTGGCAAAGCTGGCAGCACCTGAAGCTTTCAGTCTCAGGAAGGCAGATTTTGTTCTTGCATTCATCCAAGGTCAGTGGGGAACCCTTCTGATATAGATGAGCCAAATGCTTTAATCCGCCCTACTCCCACTGCGATAAAGGACCACGTTCCATGCCAGGGGAAAACCCGAGATTACCCACCACTGGTGAAAAAGGACACAAGCCCCCTCCCAAATCCCCTTCCACCCGACTGCACTGTCCCAATGAGAGAGCGTAGGTCTGGTAGAAAACAGGATTGATCCCTTGCAATATATGTCTGATGCCGCCAAGTAAGGGGGGGGTCACCAAGGGGAATTCCGTTACTGATTGCTCCATTCTCACCCAGAGCTGCGCCCTCTCGGTCCATTTCCATGAAAACAGCGCAGAGATGTTAGCCCCCAGCACATAGTTATGAAGGATTGGTAGACCCAGGTCTCTGCAGTACTTATTGGCATGAAGAACCTGCTTAATAACTCTTGGATTTCTACCACCCCAAATAAAACTCATAACGTTTTGGTGTAATGCCTGGCAAGACGCTTTGGGAACTGGAACTGGGAGGGTCGGGGCAAGGTATAGTAGTAACCTGGGGAGAATGTTCATCTTGACAGCAATGTTCTGGCCAAACCAGGAGATATCCTAAGAGGCCCAAAAGGACAGGTCATCTGCCAGAGCTCTAAATAGAGGCCCAAAATTGGACTTAAACAGATGCGTTACCACCAGAGCCAATTTGACCCCCAAATAGTCCAATTCTCGGTCACACCATTGAAATGGGAATTCCTGTCGAATTAGGAACATGGAGTGTGGAGGATCTGTGACGTTTAGATCCTTTGATTTCTCCACATTAAACATGAAGCCTGAGGACACTTTGAATTTGGCTAGGAGACCCATAGCCTCTCTAAGTGACGTCTGAGTGTCTGTTAGCATGAAGAGTACATCGTCAGCATACAAAGCAGCCTTGTGTTCTATTCCTGCGATGCACAAGCCTCTGATTCGTGGGTTTGCTCGAATACAGGCAGCCAAGGATTCCATCACAAGCGCGAAGATCAGTGGACAGAGGGGATATCCCTGGCGAGTACCACTGAGTATGGGGATATAGTGTGAGTAGCGGCCACTGATAGAAATCCTGGTCCGTAGGGAGCCGTAACAGGCCATGACCCAGACAGTAACGTTAGGGGCGAACTCAAACCTCTGCAAAGTCAGTCTTCTGAACCTCCAGTCCACTCTATCAAAGACTTTGACGGTGTCCAGCACCAACAAAGTAAGTGAGGTAGCCTGGGTCCTCTCCAGCTCTATTGCATTAATGACCCTCTGAATGTTATCGTACGTGCTACATTTACGCATGAGAGATAGGACCTCATCGCAACGTCTTCCCTGGCATGACAGCGAAAATTAAGCCCCTAAGGTTGTCTGCCAGCCACCCTACTCTCATTCCTTGGAGGGCAGGTTGGGCTCAGCATGCTCAAAGAGAGGAAGCTGCCGATGCTCTGGTTGCAGGTCCAGCAAAAATGGGCTAAGTGCAGTGGCGATCCGCCATCTTGAATTCCAAGTCCCCAAAATAGATCAGCTCTGAGCAGCTGCTGCGGCCAGCAAAATGCTCCCGTTATTCAGGAGTAGCTTCACCGGGACATCCCTGCTGCAGTGGTGTAAGGCAGCGCACTAATCGAGTGTCCCATACCAGGAATGCAGCTCACGTCGCCATCGGCTCCATGGAGCGGCAAAGAGACACAACTGCTATCCCCCTTTTACCGCAGTGTCACTTCCAGTGGTTTTATCAGGGTCACCGGTCTGGTTATGTTGTATCTTGTGATGTCACTTCTACTATGTGTGGCACCTTTGACAGCTGCCTTTCCTGCAAAACGGTTTGAGGTGCCTGATGCCCACAGCACTAGTGTCCTGTTGACACACTCTTGATTTAGGTGAAGCAGCACACTCAGTAAGAGTATGCTTAAAATCAGCCGGCAATAACATGGTACAAAACATGTGTTATGTTCATTAGTTACACACATCTATTTTGAGATGATATTGTGGCTACATGTACATTTTGTGCCACACTATTGGATTTTCCTCCTGCAAAGTTCTGAAATTAATGCTACTATATAATGGAGGCGGCGGAGGAATCGACAAATGCAAGATGTATCTATTATTCAACAAGTGTAACATTGTTCTTCCAAAATCGAAATAACTTCACCTATACACCTAAACTCCAGTGCATGACGACACAATGAAGCACACTACAGAGCACTTCAACTTTTCTGCATGTGTTTTTATTTGGGGTATTAGATGATAGAGCCACCTATAGTCTGCAACTGTTGCATCAGATTACAGATAGGGAGAAATGCGATATGAGGAGGGACACAAAGCTTGAAGGTGTTGTTTGGCAATTTGCCTACCCATTGACTGCCCATGGCTATGCTAATCCCTATGGCTATTCCCTCTCAGTTCCTGCCCCTCCCGCCCAAAACTTCTCCTCATGGGAACTCTTTCAGCTTGCTTTAATCAAGCCTTACCATCAAGCTTTGCACTCAAAGTGTCTTACAGTGTTTTTTTTCAAAGCCGTCTTCTGAGAGTTAATGACTTAATTGAATCTGTAACCAGCTATTGGTGTAATAAAATTGTCTAAACCAAGTCTGCCTTCAGCCACCCAATTTATAAGCACTGTGCGTGTCTTTCACTTAAGTTCTGTTCATAACAAGCATTGGCAAAGCCAACAGTTTTTGCTTGTGTATAAGTATTAGGCATTTGCCAGGCACAGCTATTAGATGCCCAGATACTCGCACCATTTTGCACCTGCTACCATCAATGGCCAGTTAATGCCAGCATGGCAGTGCCTGGAAAGTCCCTTTCCCATGCCTATGCAGAAGCCCAAACTGTTGGCATTGCTGTTTTTCAATGGAAACAGAACACGTTTGGCTAATGTTTCCTTCAAGACTATGGTGACATTGCCTGTCGTGGAAGAATCGAGGGCATAAAGCAAAGGTTCACTCAAACTCCAACATGTTAAATAGGAAAAACATTCTATTTCTACAGGAGTGGCTGCTCCAGTACAATTGCGAAAATTGGGTTCATTTATGAAACAAAACATGCTCATTAATTTCGTTATGAGGTGAGTTGCTGGTGTCAACGTGTGCCCTCACATTTAATACCTTTTAGGGGGCACCCTATATTTCAGGACCAGGGATTCGTTTGGCTGTTCAATGGTATGTTATGCTAACTGAATTTATAAAGCGCTCGTAGACCCGAAGGCATCTTGGCGCTAATCATGGTTACACCCCAAATATTGTACGCATCAGCGCAGTAAGCAACATCGGTATATTTACTCCCAAAGAACACACTCATCTGGGTATTCCAGTAGAGGCGAGTAATACTTTCAAGAGATAGCAGGGCTATAAATGCTCAATTAATCTCCAACTGCCTTCGTCTGCTGAAATATTTAAAAGGATTCCATGGCAACGTCTTTGTCATACATGCTTCAAACAAATGTTCACTCCAAAAGCAAATACGCCTTTCGACTGTTTAAACAGGCAGCCTTTCCGCTGTCTGTTGATTCCAGGTTGTTGTACTTGGGGGGACATTTGTCACACTTGCCACGTACAGAGGATTTGCAATAAATTAGTTTCAAGTAACCTGTCACACAAGAGACAACCAGCCAGTCTAGAGCTCTGCTTAATGTGACTCCCCAACTTCCTTCTGGGGTCTGCTGAATTTGACTTCCAACTGCCTTCTAAGTAAATTCCATTTCATGTTTATGTTATTGACTTAAAGAGCGGGCACTGCCAGCTCAATTACTTCCTGGCGCTGAGCAGCCACCATCGAATGGGAGTGTTACATACCTCCCCTGCTTGCAAGGACTGACGCAGATTCCCTGATTTCCTCTCTGTAAAGTCTGATGCAGTAGCAGCACAGGGTGTTGCATTGCACCCTACATTGCCCCATCAAGAGGGTGTGCACTAACAAAGCCACATAGCGGGGAGATCCCCATTGGACGCCCCCACCTCCTTAGGTCATTATCATAACACAATGAAATGAATAAATGAATACACAGACAACTGTATTAAAGTTCTTTGGAAAAACACAAGGTCACAGTTTATTTTGGAGCAAGACAACTTGGGACGGTCCCAGCCACATTACAAACAGTCAGATACGGGTGAACCATGTCACCACTTTAGCCACTGGCCAAACTGACAAAACTGCTGGTTATTCCAGCTACACTGGCACAGCCAGCAGGAATCAGGGGCACTGACTAGGATGATTGTTGGCCTAAAGCCCTAAGGAAGGGAGTCAGTGCCCGTCGAGGGATTGGCTCGAGCCCGGCCAATCCCGAGCCGCTGCAGCTGCAGCGTGAAGTACCTCATTGGCTAGGACCGCCCCGATACTCCGCCTGTAACAAGAACGAAAATATTAGGAACAACTCAAACAACACACTAACTTATTTTATCAATACTTCTACTATGGTACTCTACTAATTCTACTGATGATGCGAAAGCGTCACCCTACTCCTACCACCGGTCTGCACGTATTACTCCAGTTTTAAAACTTACCAATCTTCAACCTCTTTAACCTCAGAATTATATTCTCAGGCGTAGGTGGGTGGGTGTCAATTCACACTGGGCGGGAGCTGCTGGGCAAAGAGACTGATGGCCAGCAGCTTCCGCCCTTATAAGTGTCCGCAGGGGGACCTGACCGGAAGCCAGGTCCCCCTGGGAACGCCTCTTCCCCTTCAGAGGAGGAGAGGAAGAGGAGAGAGGCCTGACCAGCGACCGGAAGGGGGTGGCCAGAAGGGACAGCCCGCTATGTAGGCTGTCCCTCTAGCGCCCCCTGCGGGGGCCGGTCAGCCTCTGATTATGGGTAATCGCTGTGTAATGGCCTTATAAGAAACACTGCACGGAACGTTGAATGAAGGGAGAGTTTATTTTGCGTAAGTAACTTAGTGAGAATGGGAAAATCAGTACGTTGGCAAAAGAGTCCTGTTGCAATGTCCTGCAGTTGCTTCACTGTCTTTATTCAGGGTCTCTCATAAGTCTACACTTTGCTGTTTGAGTCAGACCAAAGTATTGGGGCGGGGGGAGCACCGGGGAGCGTCCGCTCGCGCCCTTGGTCCGTTCTGCACTCCGCTATGCACACCAAGCTGCTCACATCCGCATGTAGTCTCGCGAGACCACGCACGGCCGTGATCTCGCGAGACAGCATGTCTACATACATCCCTTTGTTGAGCAGCCTGGTACTACTCCATCACAAAGTCCTTGTACCTTTTTTCTCCTCTCGCGTTGGGGGTGATTCTCTGCAGGCCAAGGTCTGGAGGAAGTGGTCTGTGTTTATTCCGCTTTGACCCTGACTTGTGTTGTGATGACTTCTTTATCTCTCATTTCACTTTCCACCTGTCTGCTTTCTCTGGATCTGTTCTCTTTTTGTATGTATGTACATAGCTCTCAACCATTTGTCTTGCAAAGGCGGGTGAAATCACCCGATTGTGTTTCTGGCGGGTGAGACGCCCATTGGAATGAATGGGCGTGCAGGAGGCCTGGCGGGTGAGTCAGCCCTTTGCAAGGCGGGTGACACCCGCCAAAAGCGGGTGAGTTGAGAGCTATGTATGTATTTGAAAACTTATAAAGTACATATCCACAAGGGAACCGGGCAAAAAAGATTGCATCTGGGAGCAGAACGGAAACAGAAAACCAGCATTGGCTACTATATTTTAGATGTAGAGATGAGTTTTCATTTTTTTCTAAATTCCAACAGGTACTTAGTGTTCCGAAGTTCATGGGGTAGAGCATTCCACGCTCTTGGACCTGCATAAGAGAAACATCTATTGCCCCAAGTCACAGAATTTGAGTGAGGAACCACCAAAAGCTGTTGTTGCGATGAATGCAAACAGCGTTCTGGGTGATAGGCAGATATTTTTGACACCAAGTATTACGGGGCAGTCCCTTGAATTCACCTAAAGACCAAACAAAGGGTCTTAAACAGACCCCTCTGTTGTATGGGCAACCAGTGGGGATCCCTCCAAGGTTGCGAAATATGTGAAGGGCGTGGCAATGAAAAAAGCAACCTGACGGCTGAATTCTGTGCAGCCTGCGAGTGCTGGATTTGCTTCTTTGGAACTCCTATTAGCAGAGCATTACAATAGTCGAGCCTCAAATTGACCAAGGTGCTGACCACCATGGCAATCTTGGGATTCTCCTCCCTCAAACTGATGTTCTCGGTGTGCTTCTGGATCTTCTGGAGTGGGTTCCACCAAGGACGATTCTCTCGGATCAAGAGTCTGCCTCGTAAACATAGGGACTCATTCTAGATTCCATTTTCTTCCATATCTGGTGCATTTGTGGTTGGTGCCTTTCCGCACCACTTCTACGGGTTTGCTGTACTTGGACCCCGTCACTTGCCCCGTCACTTTATCCTTTTGCGGCATTCTTATTTTTACTAGATCCCCTTCATTGACCTCAGTTCTCATGATTGCTCTGCCAGTGTCACTCAGAGCTTTCATTTGGTCCTTATTCTATTGAATTCTCCAGACAAGCTCTTTCATGTTGACCTTGTCATCCTGCCTCACCTTGGGTAACCATGGGGGCACAAGGGAGGATGCGGCTCTCCTGCCCCTCAACAGCTGGAGTGTGAGTGTGTTCAGGGTCAACCGATGAGCTGCTATTGCTTCCCTAGCAGTTCTGTAGGGGTCAATTCCTGACGCTGCTGCCAATTGCAAAGCTCCTTTTATGAATCTATTTGTCCTGTCAACACGCCCATTGCCTTGGGGTGATAAAGACTCAATTTGATCTGATGTTGTGAGTGCGTAAGAATAGTTCTATTTCTCTTGACACTAACTGGACACCATTATTTGTTACCAACTCTTCGGGCATGCCTTCTCTATGAAAAATGGTGTTAAGCACTGTGGCTGTTGTTATGTTGGGTACGAATTCCAACTTATCCCATTGCAATAGGTAGTCCACTCTCACCACCCCCATACTTGTGGTCAGGTGATAGGATAGCCTAGCAGTCCTATGAAGTCCAGGCCCAACTTGTACCATACTCCTTCAGGAGTCTCAGTGGGGTTCAACGGGACTTGTCAAGTTTTGAGTTTCTTATCGCTGTTTATGCACTCGTGGCCTCTCTCTATCATTGCTCAGATGTCTTGATCCATGCATGGCCACCAGTACGATTCTCTCACCCTATGCCTGGTCATATTACCTCCCAGGTGGCCTGCATGCGCTCTGCAAAGTATCACTTTCCGCATTTCTATGGGAGGTACAACTTGATCCCCTCTCCTCAGTAGCCTATCAGACTCATATATGTCTTTGCTCACCTTCCAGTAGGGCTTAAATCCTTCTCAAATGGTCCTTTCACTGGGCCAACCATCTCGAGCCCAGTCGGCAACCCTTCTCAGGGTGGCGTCTTTGGCCATTTCTTCCCTCTAGTGGCTCTCACTCATCTCTAGGAATTCGCAACTTCTCAGGTCGTTCACAGACTCTACCACGCGTTCATCCTGAAGAAATGTGGTGGCTGGCTCTTTATGCTCCAGCAAACGTGACATGCAGTCGGCTTGCGCATTCTTCCACCCCGCTATGTGCATTATTTAATGCATGTACTTTTGTAGCTTGGCCGCTGGATATGGGTTTATGACCTAAAATACTTCACCTACTGCCCATTTGACCAAATATTTTTGACCAAATTTTTTTTTACCTACTACCGAGGGAGACCCCCCGTAAGCTCCCCTAATGCAAGGGGAGACCCCCCGTGTCACCCCCCAAATCCCCCATTCTCAATCTATTCCCTCACCCCACCCCTCAACTATAAGTGTAGCATTTGACCTACTGAATTAGGTCAAAAAGATGCTTTCAAATGGGAGTAGCTAAAGTTGGCATTAGGTCAAATTGGACAATACCTGGCCGCTATCAGCACCAAGCAAGAAGTGGAGATCTTCGTGCTTCCTGGGCTCAGCATGTGGATCAATGGTTTATGGTGGGTGACCAATCAGAACTTATGACTTAAAAGTACTCCACCGCCCAGGCACAGGCCAGCACCTCTTTTTCTACCGTGGAGTAGTTCTTTTCAGCATCAGAGAGGTCGTTAAATGCAAATGTGACCACTTGTTCGACGTCGCCTTTCGTCTGCGTCAATGTGGCTCCCAGCCCATATGCACTGGCATCTGTAGTTATGTAGGTGTCCTTCTCGGGGTTGAATGGTCTTAGACACAGGGCGTTCACTATTCTCCTCTTGACTTTTTCAAACACTGACTTTTGTTCTAGACTCCAATCGCAATTGGCGCCTTTTCTCAGTAATCCCAGCAGCGGAGCTGTCGTCTCCGAAAACTGGGGTGCCAACTTGGCATAGTACTCTGCGAGTCCAAGGAAGGAGTGTAGTTTATCTTTTGACTCTGGCACATTGGCCTTGACTAAGGCTTGTAGAAAGTTCTTTTTGGCACTTACACCAGCTCCCAGGTATTCCACTTCTTTGCCCCAATTATGCATTTTTCATATCTAAGGCGTACACCTGCTTCTTGAAGTTTCTCCAGTACTTTTCTCAGGGTCTTGTCACGTGTCTCAGCATTGCCAGCATAGATGAGGATTCCATTCTGGAAGTATTACATGTTTCCCATGTTCCTTAGCAGGGAATCCATCATTCTATGGAATACCAACACAGCCGATGATAAACCAAGCGGCATGCGGGTGTACTGATAGGTGCCAAATGGCGTGATGAATGCTGTTACGTATCGTGCATGTCCAATTTGGAGAGGTATCTGACTTCCTTCATCATAAGTATCAATTTGTTGATACTGGGCAATGGATAACTGTCTGTTATTACATCCACATTTAAATTGCATAGATCGATGCACACTCTGATGTCATTGGAGTCTTGTTTCTTAATTATTACCAATGGGCTCAGCCATTCAGAGGATTCCACAGTCTCAATGGTACCTTCTTTCACCATCTTCGTTAGTTGGGTTTGCAAAGCGCATCGTGCAGTTGCGGACACAGGCCACACTTTATGCTTCACGGGAACTGCGCTGGGCTTCAGCCTAATTTTTTTGTGGACATAGTTCTTTATTTTCCCTCGGGCTTCAGACAACATCACATGAAATTCATCTCAATGCTGACTCTCCTCCTGTTCTGATCGACAGTACTTGATCGTCGGTGCTGGGGTTGAGCCTTATATTCAGTTTGTGCTGGTCAACCCACCCCCATACTGCCGGGCCTTCCTCTGAAATAGGCCTTAGTCATTGTTTGCCTGCCCTTGAATTTGGTGCTTTCATTGATGTAACTCAACAGGTCCACTGACACCCCCAAACACTGTGGGTCTGTGTTTGATCCTTCTGACTTCCACTTCCTGAGGTTCCACCATGTCATTGTACGTCTGAATGGTCATTATGGTAAGGCTGGAGCCTGAGTCTGCACATAAGTCTTATTGCCATCTACTTTGATGACACAATGTGGTTTCTCTCTTCTCGCTTTCGAGCTGTTCACCATTATAACAGTAGGCCTATCATTGCCACATTCTTCGCCACCTCTTGCATTCCTGTCGCCTTCAATGCAGGCTATGGCGATGTGTCAGAAACTTCTGCAATTCGAGCACTCTTTGCTTCTCGCAGGGCATTCTCTGTGATTTGCTAAGTGCCAGGTGCTGGTGCATCTGTGACAGTTAACGGGGCTCTTTCCTCATCCCCCCTTTTTCTTTGAAAAAAGTCCTGCCTAGGTCTGTCAGGCTGTCCTTTCAATTTCACTGTGTTCACATCTGCAGCCAGTGATGTTTCTGCCATTTCTTTGTGCTTGCTCGAGGTTTGGTTCTCTGCTTTTGCAATCTGAATAGCTTTATCCAAAGTCAGTTCTTTCTCGAGGATGAACTTGTCCTGCACCTTCCTACAATTTTTGTAGACCAGCAGCATGTCTCAGATAATATTCTCGGCATTGTCATGGGGACTCGGAAGCATTGTCACTGTTGCTAATGGTGACGGTGCTTCTGTGAAAAGTCTGCCTGCAGGGGCCGTTGCCCCCGGCAGGTCTGACCCTGCTGGGCGCAATCACCCTGCAGGCAGCCCTGTAGTTTGGCGGTCCGGAAACAAGGGTGTCGGTAAGCTTACCGGCACCCTTGTTTCCAGACAACCACACTCGTAATGAGGCCCAAAGTGTTCCTTTACTTTCATTTGTCCATCACTGTCATCAACAAATCTTATCGTCAGTGACATCGATTGTTCTATGTGACTAATGTCTGAAGTGCAGTCCATGATAACTGAGTAGAATTTTGCTTTGCAGAATCGCATCAGTATGTTCTCAAGCACCTTACTTGCCACAATGTCGAGCAATTCCTTTTGAATTATTTTGCTGCAGTAATGATCTTTGACGTCTTTACAAACTACTCATTTTAAATGCTTATGTAGACATCATCATATTTGCCAAGGAGCTCTACCAAACCTAGGAAAATGCCATTATGATCACTGAACAACTTATCTGATGAGCCCCAGAAAGCTGAGTTATTCTTTGCGAGGAAGAGAGTAAACGAGATTAAACGTTGAAGCACATTTCTTCAATGAGTGATTTCTGAATTCATTATCTGCTGGTTTTCTGAATCTATGCATTTGTTCTGTCTGAGTCTAGACCCTGTTTCTGTCCATTTTGAGTACGTGATAAAAATGAGCGTGTGACACTTTGTAATTCTTTAGAGCATCAGCAATGTTATGCCAACAGTTGTAACCAGAAAGTGCAAGCATTGATTTTGCAGCCCTATCAAATATTTTACAACAAAAGTAGAATACTTTATCAACTGATTTTGAGTAAACAAGCTAAGGACTATGTATTATGTCACCACTCTCATGCACTCTTTGACAGTGTGATATTGAGAAGTGTCACTTCTGTTTATTTACTGGGAATCTCATGACTTTTATTTTACTTGGTCCATTCAACATGATCCAGTCTATATCAGCAGAACGTAGGACCTCTGGCCACAAAGCAGCATCTGATGTATCAAAGCTTGATGTGTAATTTGCTTTACTGCTGGTTCCTTCTCTGGGTGAGTTGGGCTCTTTTTCAGAGTCACTTTCTTTTTCATATGGAACAGATTCTTCGTCTGCATTATCCTTCCTTACAGGTGAGCCACATTTCTCATTATTCTCACTCAAGCTGCAAGGTAAATGTGATGATTCTGCATCATTTCCAGGCTAAGCACCGCTCAATATTTGCTCTGGGATGTCCTCTGACTGACCCAAACATGTTTTCATCAATTTTGCAGATTTATGCAAATCAGATTCAAATTGAGCACATCGCTTCTGATTCTGAGCTTGTGACCGTTTCTTTGGAGGCATCTTCTATACTGTCTCCCCTTAAATTAAGCAAGACACACATTAGTTTAACTTTTCAGTGTATTGATAATTAGTTCCCGGCGAGAGTCAAGCAGAATGCAACACGCATTCTCATTGGCTCTCGCCGGGTCCTTACCAGGCCGAGAATCCTTCGATTCTGGGCCGGGACTCCAGGCTGCCTTGTCCTCGGCAGGGGGGGGGGGTGTGGCAGCCCCTCAGCCAATGAGGAGGCTCGAAGCGCGGCCATCCCTGCTCCGAGCCTCCCCACGGCTGAGAGGCTGCCTCCGCCCACTGCTGGGGACTCGGGTAAGTTTATTTATTTTATTTTTTTCCTCCCTCCTCCCGACCCCACCCCACTTACCTTCTTGCTCCTGCTTCCCTGGTGGGGGACGATGGCAGCCTCCAGCAGTGTGGAGACTCTGCGCCTTCACACAGCTGGAGGCTTCCATCATCCCCTGGCAGGGACGAAGGTATGTTTTTTTTTTTCTTTTCTCCACCCTTCCCCTCCCTCCCTCCTGCCCTCCCAACCCCACTTACCTTCTGCTTGTTTTTTTTTTCGGGAGCGGACGCACTGGGAACACTTGTGTTCCCGTTTTCCCTTTCCTGGCGGCCATTTTCTTGGTCATTTTCTATTTTTTTTTCTGTCCCGAAACACCGCAGCTTTTCGGGACAGAAAAAATGCTTTTAGTGCCCCGGTCACGCATATAATGCGGGCCGGGGTACTAATAGCAATATCACCCTCGCGGCAGGGGCATTATTGACTCAGGTAATGACCCGGGCCTTCGTTAAGGCCCTCGCTTCGCTCGGGCCTATAACTATGGGCCCCGGGGCATTACCTGAGTCGGTAATGCCCCCGCCGCTTGGGTCATATTGCTTAAATATGGATTCAGAAACAAAACCGTGCTCAGAGAGGCACCATAAAAGGTTGCCCACCCAGCCAGCAAACATTGCAGTAGTCTATCATTGGTGAAACAGAGATTGTGAATGTTTGGCTAATCGCTTAGTAAGCGATGTTCCAATTAAATGGCAGAAGCAACTCAAATGAGCACAGGCTGCGTCAGTAATCTTTACCTTGTGTTATGAGACATTTCATATACATGTCCCGAACATCACCACAGAGAATGGGTCACACTGACTGTCCATCTCTGAGATTGAGTAGGGGCATGAAAGTGAGCATCCCCTACCCCCACTCACCAAAAACCCATTGGGATTGACTGAAAGGAATACTTTAAACCAAAAAGATGGGTATCCCTTCATCGTGGACATTGGGGAAAATGTAAGCAGAAGCAATGTTTGATGTCTCACAGGACAAAAAGGCCAATAGTTCAAATGAGGTACGCAAAAAAGTAGAACTGAGTGTGATGTGTCAGGAGTCATAATATCCAATTCATTGCATTCTTTTATTAACATAGGACCATAAAACATGACCAATGTTCGTTCTATAATTTAAACAAACATATAATAAATACCACTAAAACCAAACAGGTTTATTACAGATACAATAAAAACATATTTCAGAAAGTGTGCAAAAGGGTGCCACAAGTGGAAAATTCTGTGGTGATATATTGGAGGGAAACAGTTCCCCTGCCCTCAATATCGAACATATATAATGTCCTCTAAATATCACTAAGGGCTGAATGTCAAAATAAAGAACATGGCTTTTCTATCCTGGAATCCCGTCAGGTCCCAATAGGCTAAGCCTTTCAAGTAATTTCTATACAACAGAGTATTCTTAAAAGCCAAGCCTGAGCACACATTTCTAACAATTAGACATGAAAACATATATGCTTATGTGCCTAAGTTACAGGCTGGTCTCAAATGCCAGCTTTCACCATACAGGGTGTGATTCTGGGCACCTGATTTTATATCACTGGGGTTTATCTGCCAAAATGTGAAGAGCCTAGAAGTTATTCAGTTTATACTGTACCATACATGACAGCATTTCATTGTATTGGGGAGATGCTAGCTCAGTCCTGGTTTTAACTTTGCATTCTGGGACCTGTAGTCCTGGATTTATAATGGGGAGATCCACAACTGCAAGTCCCAGAATGTAAAGTTAGAATCACGACTGGCCTATCATCTCTTGAATGGAATAGATATGTTTCCCTGCGTGGTGTTGTATGCTATTTTTAAAAAGCGCTCCTTCGTGGTATTTTGTTACATGCATTTGTCAGCATTGTACAGTACCAACTTCGGTTGGGCGATACTGTATGTAAATATGTTCTATGTAAAGTGTTTTGGTGAAAACTCTATATAAACAAACAATCATTACTATATTTGTAAAACTTCCCCACTGAACACCCTGCTCTTGTAGAAGGCTGAGTCACCCCATTATAGAATAGAAGCACCCACACTGTAGATTGGTGCTTATCATGATCACTCTACTCAAGTAGCCCCGGCTGAAGATGTGTGGGGGCCCATTTCAACATGATGGTTGGGGGATTCATCCTTAGAGCGAAAACAGACTGAAATACTCATGGGTGCATTGTGCATACATTACAATGGCGACATAGATAAGGTTAATAGCCGCCGATTATCACGAGACGGCCAAACGCCAGGGAGCTTAAACACAAAATGCCCACTGAAGAGCTCTAAACCCTTCTTTGTCGTGTCAGCAAATGGCTGATGTGGAGGAATCAGTGTTAGAAGGCAATTAGGTGATAAGCAATGTCTCTTAGCAAAGCCTGATGCAGACAACAATCCACCTGAAGTTGGTCTTTTTGGACACAGCCAGCGACAGGTGCTGCCCTGCAAACTCTGTGTATTCTTCAAAGCAACAACTCCAGAGAGAGGAGTCTATTTATGAAAGGTGGGAGTAGGTAGTAGGCAGTGGCATTGTGTGCCTGTGCATGTGGAGAAGCATCTGCCAGGGAAGGCGTAATGGGCAGCATTGTAGCATATAAATAATATTCTTTATGCAAACAATAGTTTTCTATTTTCAAATTAATGCACATCCAGGATTAACTGTGCAAGATCGTCAAAATTAATACTAACAAATGATGATTTGTAATCTACTCTGCCGGTCAAATACTTAAGGAGATATTCAATAGAGATGTCTAGCTCCACATTTATCTCTCTCTCTCTTTGCATATCTTTGTCCTGTAGGTTTGTCTACGTGTCTGTCTCATACTTAGTCTAGCCATCTATATTGCCAAACGTCTATTCCATCATCCATCATCCACCATCTAACTAACTTCTGACCGCCCATCCACCGCCACCCACAGCTCATCCATTATGTGAGGGCAGTACTCTGGGAGAAGGAAAGGAAGGGCTTAGGCGGGGTGAGGCTGTGAGAGTTCCTGCTAGCGTGGGCTTCTCAAACAAACTTTAATTTACTCTGCGTCTATAAAAAGCGCCCACCTTTGCCATTTGGAATTAGGTTGCAGGCAATACAGCTAAGAAGGTCACAGGCTGTTTTGAGGGCCCAGCGCATTGAATAGCTCAGAGGGTTAATGTGATGGCTGGGGAAATCACTATGCAAGCTTCAGGTCAGACGTTTCAATCCCAGCTGGTCCAACTCATCGCTTCATCATTCTTAGTGTGATAAAATGAGTGCATAAATGGCATGTGGGATCATAAGTGGTAACAAGTAACCCAAAGATGTGGGTTCAGTTGTGCCAGGAGTTACAAAAACGTTAAACTATAAACACGAGAAGTGATAGAACAGGACTTATCATCCCTACAGCTGCCACATCCCAATAGGGACAGCCATTACTATAGTGTTATCATAACTGATGCTGCCCTTAAAGGAATGACATCACAATGTGTGCTGGGATGCCAAAATGGCATTGACATCACAATTAGAGAAGCCGTAATTTCACTTGCATCACACTGGGAGAAGACTTTAATACAGTGAGATCAGACGAAAGCCTAGGTTTCCCTGACATCTCGCTGGGAGTCACCCTTAATCCAGGGACAGCCCACTTCATGCAGTGATATCACAGTGACAGTTACAGCCACAAATGTCACGCTTTGGTGAGAAAATCCAATGATGAGGACTAAGCACTTGACCATGTGCCCTTAAAAACGCACATAGGGGCAGATTTGGAACACATGTTCCGACTACGAAATGTGAGTCTTAATAGTGTCCATCTGGTTTTTTCGATTGGACCGAGCCCCTCTATGACAGCCCAGTCCAGCCCAGCATATATTTAGCTAAGGACCTACCTCGGCCTCTCGAGTGGAAGAGGGAGCGGAAGACTTCAGGGCACAATGATATGATATTATATGGCATTTATAAAGTGCCTGTACAGAAATGTTTCTAGGCACGACAAGACAAGGAGGGGGAACAGAGGGAGGAAAAAACAATGATCTTACTAGGCCTTGTGTAATTCAGATCATGCAAGTGCAGGGAACGGGATGGGGAGAAGTGCCAAGGGGCCGGGGGGAGGAAGAAGTGCAGGTAGTCAAAAAGTGCAGCCAGCTGGTGGCTCAGTGCAGGTAAGTCAGAATGTGCAGCCAACCGGTGGCTCATAAGTGCAGAGAGAAGGGACTGTAGGGTTACAGATACAGACCACAAGTGCAGGGGGAGCAAAGAGGCAGTGCAAAGTGCAATTGGACATGCAGGGACCTGGGCCCAAGTTCATGGGGTGGCCAGGTGAACAGTGCGTGGAGCAGATGGGTCATCAGCAGGGGAGAGGAAGAGAGAAAACGGTAGCAACGAGGAAGGTCTTGAGTTGCTTCCGGAACCAGTGGTGGTTCTGTTCAAGTTTGAGAGAGGCAGGGAGGCTATTCCAGATGGAGGCCCCAGCCGAAGATAGAGATCTGCCCCCAACTCTCTGCTTGGAAAAGCGCTGGACCCTAAGGAGTTGGAAGTGGATGAGCGGAGAGCTCAAGAAGGAGATGTTTCGGAAAAGAGAGAGTTGGAGGTGGTGTGGTCCCAGGCCCCAGAAAGGCTTGTGGACCGTGCAGAGGGTCTTGAACTTGATTCCTGCCGCCACATGGAGCCAATGAAGAGATTTCAGAGCTGGTGAGATAGGATCCCTGGGCTTGATGCCAAGGACAAGTCACGCAGTCCTATTCTGGATAAGTTGTAGAGGACAGAGAGTAGAGGCGGAAAGATTTAGAAAGAGGCTGTAACAATAGTCCAGCCTAGATAGGACCAAAGCTCTGGAGACAGTGAGCATCTGGGGGAATGTGAGGAGAGGAAGAATACCTGTGAGGAGGTGAGCTGATAGTTTGACTTCTTAGCAATGTCAAAGATGTGAGAAGAGAAGGCGAGGGTCGAGTCGAAGATGACCCCAAGGTGCTTAGCCTCACAGGTAGGAGCAGGAAGAGGGCCCAGAGTGGGTGCCCAGAGAGAGGAAAGGAGCTATCTAGTATTTCCGATGAAGAGGATTTCCGTCTTACAGGCATTAAGGCAGAGATCATTGACGGCACACCACTCCTGAATTGCGGACAGTCTGGAATGAGAGAAGGGGTAGAGGCGGCCGAGGGGAGCCTGAAAGTGAGCTGGGTGTCATCCGCATAACACTTAAAGTTGGAGTAGAGAGCAGCGATGCAGTGGACAAGAGGTGTCAGGTATTGGTTAAACAGCTTAGACCCCTGGGGAACACCATAGGTACAGAGAGGGATAGAAGAGAAGAAGGACCCCAGATGGACCTGTGAGGGTCGATCAGTGAGAAAGGAGGTCAGCCAGGCCAGGGCCTGATCAGTGATACCCATGTTACCACAAAGACGATTGAGCAGATTGCCATGGTTGACTGTATCAAAAGAAGAACGATCGAGGAGGATGAGGACAGAAGGAAGGTTAGAGTCAAGGTTAGAGAGCAGGTCTTCGCTGATGTTCAGAAGAGCAGTTTCTGTGCGTCTGGCCACTCTGAAGACAGACTGGTGGTCATGGAGACAACCAAGAGATTCAGTGTGAAGATTAAGCTGGGAGATGGCCAGCCTTTCCAAGAGTTTGCCCACGACAGGAGTGATGGAAATCGGGCGATAGTTACCCGGAGAGGAAGGATCGGCAGAGGGCTTCTTTAGGAGCGGGTGCACAAGGATGTTCTTAAGGGGGAGGGCAAGGTTCCAGTGGCTAAAGAGTGATTGCAGAAATTGGCCAAACCTTGTGTAAGGGTGTCAATGTGGTCCTTAATAGTTCTGGATGAACAGGGAAGAACCTGTTTTGACGAGACTGTCATAGATCGGACTTGTCACGTCGTCATGTGTGAACAAGGGAAAGGAAGAGAAGGGAGGAGATGAGGCGGCCACAGGCAGGCCAGGAGTGGAGGAGGAGGAAGAGGAAGTGAGGGTGGACTTGATGAACAATGGACAATGAGGGTGGACAATGAGGCGCACTGCTCATTAATATCTGCCTTGTTAGGGATCCTGTGCCGGCCAGATGCGGGCCGGGTACTGTGGGGCTGCTGGCATGCGCCCATCATTGCGCTCATAGTTCAAGCTAGTCATTGGCTGCGCAGTCCCGGGTGCTGCGGCACAGCTCTGATAAGAGAGGGAGGACTGGGCCTCTCTGGGGTGACTATAAGCCATTCAAAAGTGGTCTTTCTAGGGGTTGGGTAACTTAACTATAACTACCGCAGGCCCCGTAATATTTCTTTGCCAGTTTGAGGGATTGCAATACAAGGGGACAGTAGCCATTTATATTGCTGACATTCCATTTATTGTCTGTCAGATACTGTGTGTTCGAAAAAAAGGTGCAGTGGGACGCTTTTCACTTTCACATATAAAAAGTACAGCTCGATTCTGAATTGCTGTGCACTACTGAAATGCATGAAAATTACCCCTTTTATAACCCTGGTTTGTACAATTTTCATGGGGGGCTATAATAATAATAATTTCGCATTTATATAGCGCTACGAATCCTCAGGTATCTGAGCGCTGCTTATTATTACCCACGGTGTGTGGTGCTTGTTTATCGACCTCAGAAGGATGAAAGGCTGAGTTTGGCCCTGCCGGGATTTGAACCTGCATCTGCAGGGTCTGCACGGATGTCAAAGCGAGCGCTCTACTCGCTGTGCCACTTGACCGGCATCCATTATGCACTCCCATTTATGAAATGGAAGCAATTATTTTTGACGTTAGCGAAGGGCTGCACTTGGGTATAACAAAAGAATGTTTGAATTATCTGACCCAAAGCATATCAGTCGGTATGGTGTTACGCGCCCTCTAGTCATCAGGTCTTTGGGAACATGGTTTAAATGCATGGCTCATGGGTTTTTTGGAGCCAACGCGAGGTAACACGAGTACCCAGAGAGACTCCGACCACACCCTCAGCTGTGGGGGTGTGCTACGTCCGACCTATGCCCGGAAGGGCTTTAATATATAATGAATCAGAGGTTGGACTCCGTCTTTTCATTATTCAGGAGTTAAGGATCTGTTTACCAAAGTACAAAAGGGTGAAGACGCACCATAATCACATCACCCCTTTTGTGTTAAATATTTTTTCCATTCTTTTCAGTACTTACACACAACATGATCATAATTCATAATTCATACTACATAAAACTTGATAAAAACAACAATTATCACAAATACAAAACACCTTAAAAAACTGCTAATCTGCTCAAGTGACTTTTTCCCTATCCCAAATTACTCAAAAAGTCAACAAATCAATCTAGGTTCTGAGATAGGGTGGGGCCTGTTGAATTAATAATCTGTCCTCTCTCTTATTCTGCTCAACATGTTTCTGTTCATTAACCCTGTTGCGGTGAACATTCTTCAGGAGCTGTTCTTTCGGTCACTTTCCGTATTCTGCAGTTCTTGAATCGCTATCTCGTTCTAAGAACCTCTTCCTCCAAAAACTCTTCCCTTATACTGCAAAAGAAAGGACATGATAGCAATTAGCTCCAAAAGGATATTTAAACTCATGGTGTGGCAGGACCTTTCCTTGTCACCCACTTAACTAACCCTCCTACGGTAATTACCTGTAGAGGGTCTTTCGCGTTGTAAGTCAGGGTGAGTGTCTCAGTCACTGTAAAAGCTCACACTGCTTTTCCACCTATGAAGAAACCATGAGTCAATGAGTAGCTCATCTATTCTCAGGGTCACATAGTATCAACAAACTCGGCTCTCCCTCTACCATTACCCAAGCTGTTCTGAATCTCTATTATCTTAGTAGCGGCAGCCACTTCTAACAGTGCGAAACACAAAATGTTCACCTCTCTAGGCAGGCGGCGTGCAGTGACCACTCTCTTGACTCAACCAGCTTGTTTCCGTTATTCACGAGCGTTCACCATCCATCGGTCGATATATACCAAATGGGGCATCTTTACTAATCTGCACCTTCCTTCAGGAGCCTACCAAAGAATGAAAGTCTATGTAAAATTGATATTGTCTAGTCACCACTAATGCATTACATAATACAGCCTTAGTGCTCACCTCTTCTAGCTCACGGCTTGCAATGCACACCATCTACCATCCGCTCACTAGCTTCATTGTGCATTGGGGAAAATCATACATTTTTTTAACTTCTACCGTCTAGGGCAACGTTTTGGAACATTGTGCACCTGTTCAGGAGAAAAAACTATGGCCCTGGTACTTCCATCGACGGCCATTTTGGATCGGGCAATTATCGCCACTGCTGTCAGCCATCTTGGAAAAGGGTCCTTAGCGCCCAAAATACTGGGTCTGCATTTCAATATTATCCCTCCTATCACGTAAAAGAATGCAGGCACAATACTCTACCTTCCACGTGAAGCTTCTATGCATACAGTTCCATTCCTATTTTTATAAGCCTGTTCACACCGCAACTTTACATCTTCCTTGTACCTATAAAGTAATATTATTATGGTACATCCAGTCCCAATTCTAAATTCCAGCCTCTAATCATCCAAATGTCCTCATTTTGAAATGTTATGCCACTCTGCCCCCTCGTTGAGGCCTCTATTGTCGCTCTTCGTAAGGAAGATAAGCTCCTGTTCCCTTCGGATCAATTTCTTTTCTTTTTCTTTCATAGTCAGTCCATAGATTATTTGAAGGACCGTCCAGGAGAAGTCTTCCCAGCCATGATTCTCCATCATGAATTGCTTAACCATTGGTGCATTCACTATTTTATTTTTTAAACAACTACGATGTTCCATTATTCTTGTTTTGACTTTTCTGTTGGTCTTGCCTATTTAATTAAGCCCACAAGGGCAAGTAATCATATAGGCAACATGTTCAGAGTTGCAATTAGTGAATCCATTCTGTATCCAAGGTTTGTGCAAACCAATCTCCACTGTTTTGGATTTATTTTTTGTGTTTTGCAGTGTCCACATGTCCCACTCGGGAAATTACCTTTTATGGGGCTCATATCCCAAGGGCTCTGTACAGTGCTCAAGTTCTCCTTGGCATTAGACAACCTGCTCTTACACACTATATATTCCCAATCAATGCACTTTTTCGATAGGCAAACAGTGGTTGTTTTTATTTTACCTGAAAAGGAAATTTGTCATTTCATGTATTTATTTTATTAACTCAGGGTCTGCGGTTTTGTTGCTCCGACAGAACCCCCCTTTGTTCCATTGGGGGAGTGCCCGTTGTTCACCGCCACCCTGCCCGGGCTGTCCTGAAATGCGTTGCGCACCCCACCCAGGAAAGGGAACACCGCGCATACACTTAAGGCCCACCCCCTGCGATAGTTGGCCTCAGATACTCACTGGCTGCTGCTGCTGGCAAATATGGTCAGAGTCAAGGAAGTGCTTTGTACTCTTCTATTTTTAGTAATGCAGCTGCTTATGTTTGGTAATAGTGTAAATAGTGTCTTGTGACTCCCCCTTTTTGTAACAGCGCTTTGAAAAACCACTTGTGTATTTGGACATACTACCAACTAAAGAAACTACACACTAGCCTTTCGTTGTCTGCCATTCCTTTTGTGTGTTAGAAGTTATTGTAACCCAGTGTTTCTTCCGTAAGGTATTGGGGAATCTTTATCTTTGTCTTTTCATCACACATCTTTTTCCCAAAGAGGTGCACCCCAGTCATCCAGAACGCAGGTAATCAGGGTTTGGAGACTGGTAAGAGGCATGTCAAGTATTTAAAAGTGATATAAAGTGTGATTAAAAAAAAAAGTTTATTGCTGTTCCCACTTACACCTGTCTCCTAATAAGTGCGTTGAACCATCCCCCTTCTGTTTTCTTTAAAATACACTTTTTCATGCATATTTGTGGACAGGGCAATGTGCATATATAGTTATGATAATTCATGATGATTTTTGTCGGGTTTTGCCACCTGTGAAGGCATCATGAAATAAGACAGAGACAACAGATTCAAAGTTAAAAATAAAATGGTTTATTAAATAAATTGTCAGGGTGGTAGAAGGCCTAACTTGCCCTATACTAAGGTGGAATTTCCCTACCTGAACAAAACTAAGGAAGGTCTGAGTCAAAGAGTTAAACTTAAAAGTCTGTCTATGTCCAAATCCTAGCCTTGGCCTCACAACTAAAGCTAAATAATGTGTAGGGATGAAAATAATACAAGAAATGGTGATCAACACAAAGTTCTGAGCTTCTTCCAGCTCTTAGCTTCCTCTTCAGCTCCCCTTCCCCTCGTTCAAGACAGTTCACAAAAGTCTCAAGATTACCGTTCCCAAGTTCAAGGCAATATAGTTCCACACAATCCTCAGGGTTCCCTTCCCCAAGTTCAATGCAACACAGTTCAAACGAAAAAGGGGTCTTGAGATTCCACCCTCAAGATAGTATTTGCAGTTCCTCAAGTCTCAGGGTTCCCCTCCTCAACACTTCAATGTAGCACCTTGTACTGGTTTTAATCTTTTAAAGTTCAACACAAATATAGGTCAACTTGACCCTCTTTCTGGATTGCATTACCAGTTCATTCATAGTCCACCCATCTCAGGTCGAGCAACCAGGAACCCTAGGCTCTTCAGCCCACACAGGTTCTTCTGTATTTGCCTCTGTGTACAGGTTCACATTCATTTAACTTCTTCTTGTCAGCCTCTTTGCTTTATTTGCAGATTCACACTCTCCTGGCTTCTCCTGGTTAGCCTCTTGGCTTTGACACTATGTGTCACGCGTCTTATGCCAGTCTTTGGCCTTGCCACACTGTATCCCTCCATAAAGTTCACTCTAAGGTGGTTTTATGTATTCCCCACCTTTCTGTTGCCCTCTTTCACACTTGCACTGTTTTCCATAGACTGCTTGCAAATGGAAACTTTCCCTTTTTGCCTTTCACCAGCTACTAGCTTTTGCCCATAAAGTTTCATTCAATTCGATATCAACGTGCATGATTTAGCTTCACTTCAAGTTTTCATTCAATTTGAAATTCAATATGCGTATTCTAACTTTGTTTCAAGTTTTCATTCATTTTGTGATTCAATATCATTCATATGGCACCTCTAGCACCTTATGAGCACCCTGGCTCTGAGTGCCATTCCTTGCACTCAATGGTACTCAGCTTTCGGCTATTCCGCATCCAGTTGTCTTCCCAGGCTGGCAGGCCAGGCTCTCCGGGGCCTGCTCTCTTTCCGGGTCAGGCATCTTCCTCATCCCAGTACTAGAGTGATGCAATGAGGTTTTAGTGCTAATTACTCTTAGTTGCCTCTTGCTCGTCCCAGTACTGTCAGAGGTAAAATGCGGGGAAATGAGAGCAGAGATTTTACAATAGCCTATAAAGGCTGTGCGAGGGTTAGGTTGGTCTTCAATAGGAAAAGGGAGATACCATGTCTCGCCTGTGGGCACCCCATTCCCAATCGCCAAGGACCCTCCACCCAGGTGATCCTCCCTCACTTCTCCAACTCCCGGGTCAGGATCCAAAAGCGATGGCCCTTCCCTGGCCACCTGAGGAGAGGATCCACGGGCACTAGGAGTGAGGATACCCTCAGGTTTCTCACACACACCACACTGGATTGACGGGCACCATCCTCATGGATCGGCTTCAGATAGTCAGCTGGGCTAAGGGTGAGGGGATTACACCTGAACATTGCTCCATAATATAACAGGTGCCATCCCATGGACTACACTTCTCCATCAGCTGCTCAAGTTGACGGAGTCTCTAGCGTGCCTCACTGGCCAAGTCAAGTGCCTGGGTAATGCCCCTGGCCTAGCTGGGACCAGTATCATGGTATGCTATAGTCCTAACAAACTCAACTCTGAGACATTGCCCCTTACCATCCAAGCAGGAGACTGTATTGTGTCCTATCCTCTTTGGGCACTGAACACCTGGACAGGGTTACAGCCTAGCCTACCATCCACATCAACTATTCCTAGCACAGCCCTGCATTACCCAGTGCTGTACCCAGTCATCCTGCAGCTCCCATTGTAGATGCCAGCATGGCCGCATCCACAAGCGCCCATAGTTCATTTGGCCTTACGTGCCAATTGTCCACGAGAGGACAGGGGCACCAGACTGATCGCTTCTTCCATTGTGGATGCTTTTAAGGACGCGCTGAAGGAGGCCATTGCAACACCATCAGAGCATGGTCCATGTGTCTGCCAGAAACCCTTGTCAGAAGAGAAACCTACCCAGAGAGGTGAAGAAGAATACCAGATATGGGCGGACTAACTACATGATAAATGACTGGATAGCTCCTGACAGGGAGATGAAGCATTGCATCACTGATAGTCTGCAAGGTCTTGCGATGAGCATCATAGAGGCACTCCATGCCACGCATCCAGACCCCAAAGTGAAGGACATCATATGCACGCTGGATGGAGTCTTTGAAGGCACGTGCCTCCAACAGGTTGAGAGGCTCTCAGAACATCTGAACCTGGTCAGGCTGCAAAAGGTTATGCAGGGAGCAAGATCACTACTTTTGATGCTTCTACAGCTACGACTCAAAGAACAGTCCCATAAACCACCTTCCTTTGATGAACTGGCTCGGGAGCTGCATACTCTGGAAGGAGAGATGGAGGACACAGTGTATAGTTTACCCAGCCAACTGGTGTCCCCATATACAGCCCCGGAGTATGACCCGAGACATCAAGTGGAGAAGTTATGCCACACCTCCCGGCAATGCAGCTGCAGAGAGCGCTGGCCAAGGCACCACCTTTAGTGACATCCAGGCCACCAGAGTGTGGTAGAGGCTCTACACTGCCATGCTGGGAGAGGGAATACCTGCTCTCCTGGTGCGTTCAAGAGCCACATGAGCCCTGAGAATACCAACAGTGAGCTGCAGCATTCCAGCCCTGGCAGTTCTGGCCACTCCTTCGATATGTGCACAGACCAACCAGATTACATCAGAATCACAGACAGGTTCCAGGCACTGAACACTCTAGCACGCACGATGGAGAGAAACAGCAATGAGGACCAGGAATTGGAGCACCTGAATCCTCCCGACTACTAGGCTCCGACGAAGTAAAGACAAAGAACAAGTGTAAACCGCCAGACAGGACCAGAGATGTGCCCAGGGCTACAGTGACACCAGCGGTGGGCAAGTCATAGTTGAACCAGCATCTGCCCAGACTGGCTAGCCCACCCAAGAGGAAGGCCACCTCTAGTCTCACTATCAGCAAGCATAGCACCCAAACACCTTGGGGGAGTACGTGATGGGCTCATAGGAACACCAGCCATCATGACATTTATCATGGCTGGACGGCAGGCACAAACACTACTGGATAGCAGCTCACAGGTGACCATGTGTATGAGCCATCCCACAGAAAATACCTGGTACATATTCTGTTGGACCCCTAGGCTAGTCTGAACCTTCTCGGCATGGGAAAGAACACCTGCAAGTAGCTGCAGTACATTCGGGTCAGATCGCAATTTCCAAGCATTGTAGCTGCAGTCAGCACACCTATTGACACCCTGGTTCTGCTCTCCAGCAATTGAAGAGAAGAACCCACAACACTGGTGATGATTGGGACCAATTCTTCAATGTTCAACGCACTGAATGCATTATTTTGGGAGATGACTGAACCACAATAAGGCAGCACGTTGCCCATGCATCGTATGTGCCAGCAGGAATACTTAGAGACAGATCTGGCCCAAAGCTCTACCTGATGGACCCATTGGAGAGGTACGTACAACCAGTTGCAGGCAGATCATGATCCCGGTACATGCCACAGTGATGGTTTCTGACAGAGTGTGACTCCGAGGGGTGCAACACCCAAGGTGTCTGGTGAGGGAGGCACCAGAACGTAGGGAGCTCCAAGGGGCTGACAGGTGAAGCAGACCCTGGATATGATGGTTATTAATGTGACCAAACAGACCATCCGCTTACCAGGATACACTATCATTGCACAGTTTGACTTGACCACTTCTGTCGCCTCAGTGAGGTTTGCCACCAGCTCATCTGAGATAGCTCTGGATCTGAACACCCTGGATTTTGGAGATTCCCTGATTCGCCTTGCATGCCGAGGCTTTCTCCACCAGCCACTGGGACACCAGCAAGGCCCAATGAGAGGAACACTGGATCCATGTGAGTGATGAGACACCCTTCAGCAAGCAATCATGATGCTTAGACCCAGGAGATGTGGAGGATGTATGCTGCCACTTGAATGATCTTCTGCAGGCAGGGATCATCCTGGAGCCCCTACATGTCTCCCACAGTTGTAGCCTGGAAGAAGAATGGCTATTTTTAAGGCCAAAATCCACCTTTCTACAAGAACAAATTAATTCAGCTATCAATAAACTGTCTACATTATTCTCAGTTGTTAGTTCATTCATCAATCCATCTTATTTTTCCCAAACATTAGAACCATCAACTGATTTGGCTAACAGAGTCAATCAGTTTTTCTCAGATAAGATTCATAAAATACACTTAAATCTTGAAATCATGAAAAACAGTCAGCTTCCCTTGGAACATCAATCCCTACCCACTCTTTAAAAAAATAACTTTCTTCATTATTTTCACAATAACCACAACCTTTGTTGTAATTCTCCCCATCCTCCGCCCAACAAAATCAAAGGCAGCACAATAAACTTGACCAAATAAAATAAAATTTTGCAATGCAAGTAGCAACCTCACGGACATACCTTGTTCAATGAAAGCACCTTGCCCATCTCTCTCACGTACCTATAACATCATAACCACCCAGCAATATGCAACAGGTGAACCAAATCGAGGCGAAAGCCAACCTGGTTCTTCCTTATGCCTCTAATCCTGGGCGGGCAATATTGGACGCTCCTCGTTGCTGGGGTAGGTTCCTGGAGAGGATGACAAGCTCGAGTCCTTTGTATCTTTAGCTACATAGGCTCTAAAGGAGCCCTGATAGTCCAACGGTCTCCTACAATTTATCATATAAACTGCGTATTGTGCCTCTCTTTTCTCTCACACAGTCATACTATTCACCCATGCTTGAAAACACAGAGCCCTGCCTTTCCCCCAGGTCCTAGCAATTAGGGATCTGTCCACCTCTAATGCTATCACCACCAATATCTGCTCTGCTCGAGATCCCCCCTCAGTCAGAGCCAGTAACCACAGATCTTTGGAGTATTGACTTTGGATATATAGCATCTGAGTCCTTGTCTCCTCTATTTGAACCCAAAACGGTTCAATTTGCAGGCAGCTCCAAGCCACATGGAAAAAGTCAGCTGGGTCAAACCCACATCTAATGTATAGTGGGGGGCTCTATTGGGGTAAAACCTATGCAGACGAGCAGGGGGATAGTACACTTGATGTAGAAATTTAAAATGGATTACTCAGAAACGACTATTCAGGGACAGGTTGCACATCTGCATACAGATCACCCGCCATTGTTCTTCAGCAATCACCCTTCCCAATGCCAACTCCTATTTAACCTTGTAATTCCTCTCCCTAGTTACCTTCTGTGATCTAATAACCCTATAGGTAGAGGAGAACTGTTTCCTGGTAGTCGTGGTGCAGTAACATATATCCAGTATTTTGGAGGTTGCAGGTGCATGCAGAAAGTCTGTAAATTTAGACGTAAATAACTCTCTCAACCAAAATTACAGCAGCATAGTCACTACCATCTATTCTCCCTGACCTTCAGAGCATCCCATGTGATGATCTTCTCGAAACAGGAATGGCCATGAGTCAAAAAGCCTTCTACATGTTTAGAGTAGCCACAACAATCAGGATCTCGGGATTCACATTATGCATTAGTGCGGACAGACGTCTCAAGTTATTATGGGTAGATTTTACAGGGATGAAACCCGCTTGGTCAGGGAGGACCAACGCTGGCATATATGGTAGGAGTTGGTCGGCAAATATCTTGGCCAGAGTTTTATTGTCTGTATTAATTAGGGACAGTGGTGTGTACGAGGAGCACTTTAGGGGGTCTTTGGTTGGTTTAAACAATACCAGCACAAGGGCGGTTCTAGTGGACTCAGGCAGGACGCCTGACGCTCTGGCAGCTTCGTACATGTTTTGCGGGTGTGGAAGTAGGATATCTGCATATTCCTTATATAGCTCAGCTGTAATCAAATCTAAACCTGGGGCCTTACCATTAGGGAGAGAAAGGATCACCCCACAAAGTTCCTCATCAGAGTGGGGTACATTCAGGCTCTCCCCTTGAGTTTGGTCTAACCAGCCCAAAGCTAGCCTATCTAAATATTGCACAATGGAATCACGTCCGGCAGTCATTTGGGATGTGTACAACTGTTCATAAAAGTCGCAGAGAAGAAAAATGATCTTCTCAAGATCCTTACTAGGGTTTCCCTCTGCATCCTCGATTCCCACAATAGCATGCAGTTGTGTTTAATGGCCCAGGCCAACGTGCCAACGTAGAGCGGGGCGATCCCCCTCGCCATATCCTGCCTCTGCGATGGAGGAACTGCTTCTATCAGGCTGTCAGGAGGGATATTTCCTCCCTTTTTCCCCTCAATTGAGTCCTGACATCTGTGGTATCAAGGTTCCCATGTTGTGACTCCAAGCCCTTAATTTCCACCTCAAGTGTATCCATAGATCTACGCAAAGCCTTCCAGACACCTCCTTCCTCAGCAATACAGCACCCCCTGATGTACACCTTGAGTGGTTCCCATACTATCCCCGGGTCTGGTACCGAACCCTCATTAGCCTAAAAATAGGTTTGCATGTCTTGTGTTATTTCTTCCCGGAAAACTGTGTCTTCCAGTGCACGGGACATGAAACTCCAGCACAATTGTCTAGGGGGTCGGGCGGACCCGTAAAGCAAATTAACACAGGGGAGTGATCTGAAAGAGTCCGGGGAAGTATCTTAGCCCCCACGATATTCGGAGCCAAAACCGCTGCTAACATGACATAATATATCATAGAGGAACTTATGTGTACACCAGAGGAAAAGGAATATTCCCTAGCAGTGGGGTGCACCAAGCGCCAGGCAGCTTGGAGTCCATGGTATTCTGCTATGGCTGTCCACCTCTGAGCCACCTTGGGGAGGGTGAGTTGGGTAGTAGAAGATCTAGTCAGACCCATGGAGATTGCAACATTGATATCACCCTCGTAGTTAAAAAATGTATGAAGGTGGTTAGCACAATGCTGAAAGAATTCTGGGCAATCATTATTTGGTGCATATGTGTTCATAAGAAGAACCTGCAACCCCGCCACCTCCCCACCATTAAAAGATAACGCACCCCCTCATCCCTGATTTGATCATGAAGTTTAAATTGTAACGTCCGGTGAATGTATGTAGCCACCCCACGCGAGTGAGAGGCAAAGGAGGGGCAGTACCAACGTATACCGAAGGTCACCATCTTGTGCCAGGTGTGTTTCCTGCAAGCATTAAATATTTACACCGTGATTCTGAACATAATTTGCAATCAGGCAAACTTTCTTACGGTTGGTGAACCTCTGAATGTTCCAAGTCATCAATTAGATGTTTTCTCCAGACCGCTTGTCATCTTTAGGCATTCCCATACAGTGACCGGGCAGTGATTCCCTCTGGTGCCTCGTAAGTTATTCACAAATCCTCATAATGTCCATTTGGGGGAGCAAGTCGTTTCCACTCAATAAGAAGGTCAATAGTACCCACTAGTGCTGCTACCCGACACCCGAAATGCGAACACATTTGCACGACAATTTATAATTCCTAATCCCCCTTAATCCCACCACCGCCCATGCCAGAAACCCATATTTACCGGCCCTCTACCCCCCTCACCGTAACATCCCCATCAAATAACTCCAAGCACTGGCCGCAGAGCCTGCGGAAGTGGGGAGCAGACAGCGACTAGATTTGCTCCCTATGACGTAAGGCATATTCCAACGTAATTGCTTTGGTACCAGGTCCGAATGGGACTAGTTCAACACAGGCACCCTTCGGAGGGCACACAATCCCTCATATATAAATTACTGCAGTAATTGAACATGACAGAATACAGCAGCAGATCAACAAGGCGATCAACGGGGAGATCCACCAGGGTTAGAGAGGTCTAATGCGAAGCGTTCCACAGCCTCAGGAGATGGGAAAAAAGTTGCCCTGCCGTTGTGCACCACTCTAACAGGAATAACATCGAGTAGTGCACCTCCTTACTCCGTAGGATGTTTTTAACAGCTTGAAAAGTTTTTCTTTGGTACTGCACCTATGGCTAAAGTCCAGGAAAAGACGGATAGTCGCTGACCCCAGCACAGATCTTTATTATTTCTGGTGGCTCGGAGCAGCTAGTTTCTGTCCCGGTAAATGAAAATTCTGGCAATAATGGCCCCGCTCCAGGGGGATGCCTGGCCGCCAAGGATCTGTGTGCATGCTCCACCATGAACATACTCATGACTGGGGGGCTCTCCAGGACATCCATGAGCAATTTCTCTACAAATGTTTTCATATTGTCCACGGGCATGGGTTCAGGGACCCCCAAGATACACATATTGTTTCTTCTTTATCTGCCCTCGAGGTCATCATGCTTTGCTGTCACCTTCTTAACTGTTTGCTGGAGTGCTGCGACCTGACGCAGCAAGACGGCCACCTTATCCGCCCCATCGCTGATCTGCTGCTATGCCTCTGTCATATGGCCACAAAGCTTATCGATTTGGACTACCGAGACATCAACTTTGCATGTTAGGGCATCAGTTTTGGTTCTATGGTTATCAGTACTGTTCTTCAGGGCAGTTAATGTCTGAGACATCCAGCTGGAACGGGCCAGGAGTCGCAGTAGTAGGGGCTGGTGCCTGATCGGATTTAGCGAACTGGTCCATCTTGGCTTGTTTTTTGGGATTGCCCATACTGGGATGGCAGACTATAGTCGTTCCTAATCTATGCTGCTGTTGTCTTGCAGTATTTCTCCTGGCCAAACACTCTCTCTCCCGGGGGGAGTCCAGTCCCTGTGTGCTCCCACTAAGCCAAGGATACAACAGGGGTTGGTTTTGTGAGCCTCTGGCATCTCCTGCCAAGCTCCAAAACCACCACTGCCCTCGGGGAGCTCAGACAAGCACCAGCTAATACGCCGAAGGAAGCAGGATGTCATGATGCCTACCCCCGGGCATCCGGATCGAGTCCATCAGCCCCAGGAGCAGGCTCATCTTAGAAATCAGTCCTGGCGCCATAGGCGCCAGGCTCATAGACATTACTTACCTCATGCAGACCATGCTGCAAATGAATCCAAGCCAACGTGAGGCCTGGATGGGACTATTTTATTACAGGGACTATTTTTTACTCGGGTGTGGTTCTGGGGAACTTCTTACCTGGAACTACTTTGGAGGCTATTGTCACGCTCACCTGATTCCCACGGAGGCGCAGGTCTGGCTTCCAGTGCTGATGCTTCTTCAATGGTGAAGCGCAGGACTCTGATGATGGACAGGAAGGGCCCCTCTACTCTGGCTTTTCTGGCTCGCAGGAATATTCCCCTGTGCGTGAAAAGGGAGTATTACCTACTGACGGAATAATGCTCAAGCCTCCCACTCCCTTCCAACCCTCCTCGATACCCTTCCACGATTCCCTGTGAAGTCTCACCTTAGGGTCTGGAAGGATGGGTTCTCCATCCTGCTTCTGATGCAGGGGCGCGTTGAAACCCAATTACTTCACTGGATTGAGGTTTGTTAGGAGTTCAAAATAAGCTTGACTATTCAGGTGAGGCGCTGTAAGAGTTCTGTTGCAAGTTCAAAAGTCCAAGCTTAATAATAATGTTCATTGTCTTATTGCAGTAAGCGCTAATGCTTACGTCTTTTTCCCCTTAGGGGCCGGGGTTCGGAATGCCGGAGATATGGCGCCGACCCGAAGTGTAAGTGATGGATGAGCGTTCAGGTAATGTCTTTGCATTCGCTCATTCAATGTCTTTGTCTTTTTTCCCCATTGGGGCCGGGGTCCGGAATGCCAGGAAGCGGCAGGACCCGAAATGAAATGGGAATGACCCAACAGGTAAGTCTTAGAACGAAACTGAGCTTTTCCTATTTCCCTTCCTTCTCTCACCTTGTTTTCTTGTCTTTTCTCTCTGGGCTCTGGGAAGTGGGTGCGGATCCGGATGATCGCTGCTGAAGATGGAGGCGCCCAGGAAAGGTGAGTGAAATGCAGCGCTGCAGCGATCGAAGCGAAATGCTTTTAAAATGATGTCTTCCCTTTCAGGATCGTCGGTGTGATGTCCCCGTGATGCAGCTTTAGAAGGTAAGGTCTTCTTTCTCTCCAATTCTCTCTTATCTCCCTTTGCAGGCAACCCAGGATGCTGACAGGCGTGGCTGAAGTCCAGATGCAGGAGCTGACACAGTGAGCGTCCAGCTGCGAGGAGCAGAACAACGCGAAGCGTGAGTTGCTGATCGGGCGTGGTTTAAATAGCTTTGGAAGAAGTTCCAGGCATGTATCCTTCCACCGATCAGGTATGTATCCTTACCTGACCACACCCAGGTGGAAAGTAGTCCCACAGGTAAAGTAGTTCCATTCAGGCCTCAAGAGGGCCTGGATGTAGCAGCATGGTCTGCATCAGGTAAGTGCACATTAAAACACTTGAACACATGTCTAGCTTTATGAGCCTGGTGCCTAAGGCGCAGGACAGGGGTCCAACATGAGCCTGGGCCCCAGCTTGGGCCCGCTGACACTTCCCTCTTCCCTGGGGGAATGATGCCTGCCTCTGGGGTTGCTGGGTCGGACCTGGCTCCTTGGAGGAAGGCATCATGACAGTACCCCCCCTCAAGGCCCCTCCCAAGGTTGTTCCCTCCGGGGGTTTTGGCTTGTTCGGAAATCTCCGGTGGAACCTTTGTATTAATTGAGGTGCGTGAACATGGTTACTAGGCTCCCACGATCTCTCCTGAGGTCCATATCCCTTCCAGTCAACAAGATAGAAGAGTTTTGACTTTAACACCTTGGAGTCTAAAATGTCTTTAACTTCAAATTCTAATTCCCCTTCAATTTGAACTGGGTCTGGAGGCTTGGACAGTCGGGTCCCTGGTTGTACTGGCTTCAAAAGTGATGCATTAAAAACTGGATGAATACGCATGTTAGACGGTAAATCCAGTTTAAAGGCCACAGGATTGATTATAGCCTTGATGGGATAAGGTCCTATGAATCTGGGATTGAAGGTTCGCGGGCCCTTGAGGGGTAAATGTTTCGTTGCTAGCCATACCTGGTCTCCTACTTGGTAAGGAGGAGTTTTACTTCGGTGCAAATCAGCATTTTCTTTATACTTTTTCTTGGCTTGCTGTAAATGAGTTGCAGCTTCTTTGAAGGCTCGGGTTATTGTGGAATGCAGATGATTTACTGCGGGCATTTCCAGGGTCAGAGGTGGATCTAGGTCAGAGGTCCGAGGATGGTGACCATACAAAGTATAAAAAGGAGTTTGTCCGGTTCCAGAATGCACTGAATTGTTGTATGCATATTCTGCGATCCAAAGAATGTCTTTCCAATTTAACTTGGATTGGTGTAACATGCACCGAAGATATTGCTCGAGAGTCTGATTGGTTCTCTCGGTTTGTCCGTCGGTCTGGGGGTGGTGGCTGGTGGATAACCGCACATCTATTTGTGCTAGTTGGCAACATTTCTTCCAAAAATGGGAGATAAATTGACTTCCACGATCCGAGACTAATATGGAAGGAAAACCATGTATGCGAACTATATTCTCCAGAAATTCCTTGGCCAAGGTGGAAGCTGAAGGCAAACCTTTTAAAGGGATAAAGTGGACCATTTTGGAGAATAGATCCACAATTACAAGGATAGTGTTGTAACCAGCACAAGGAGGCAGGTCAGTTATAGAGTCCATTCACAAGGTGTGCCATGGTGCCGGTGGAATATCCAAGGGTTGAAGTAGGCCGGCTGGCCTTTTCTTTTGACCCTTGTTTTGGGCACAAATTCCGCAAGACAATACAAAAGACTTTATGTCTTTTCTCCAAGAAGGCCACCAGAAGTGGCGTTTGATTTTTTCCTCTGTTTTAGCGATACCAGGGTGTCCTTCCATTAATGATTCATGATGATGGGCAATAACAAGTTCTTGCAATTCTTTACTTGGCAGAAACAACCGCTCCTGGGAGTAGGGTAAATCATCCTTAACTGTGTAATGAGGACCCTTTTGACTCCATTCCAGTAAGGCTGAAGAGTCTAGAAGTTGTTTTACTTGCGTTTGGATGTCCTCAATAGTTTGCAATGAAGTTAGGCCTAATATTCTTTGTTCAGGTATGATTGGCACAGATTCTAAACTCGAATTGGGTTCTTCCATGCCAATCCGGGATAAGGCATCCGCTTTACCATTCTTGCAGCCAGGGCGATAGGTAATTACGAAATCAAATTCCGCAAAGAATAGAGCCCATCGGAGTTGTCGTGAAGATTGAGCTTTGGCCGTCTTTAAATATTGTAAATTTCTGTGGTCCGTAATTACGGTGATGGTGTGTCTTGCCCCGAGAAGGTAGTGACGCCAAGCCTTGAAAGCAGATTTAATAGCCAGTAACTCCTTGTCGGTAATTGCGTAGTTGATTTCAGGAGGAGAACATTTCCTGGACCAAAAGGCCACAGGGTGTAGTTGGTTAGTTTCTGGGTCTCTTTGCGACAGGACAGCTCCCATGGCCGAACTGGATGCGTCGGTTTCCACAATGTAAGGGAGATCTGGGTGCGGGTGCTTCAATACACGTACAGAGGTGAATTTGGTTTTCAGGTCCTGAAAGGCTTGTTCGGCCCCAAGAGTCCATTCAAAGCGTTTGTTTTTCTTTAGGAGAGCTGTGATGGGTTGGACTGTTCGGGAAAATTCTGGAATGAATCTTCGATAGAAATTGGCAAAGCCGAGCATGCTCTGAACTCCCTTCACCGAGCTAGGAGATGGCCATTTGAGGATGGCATCCACCTTTCGCGAGTCCATTCGGACTCCTTGAGGTGTCAGGATGAATCCGAGAAACTCAACTTCTGTGGTATGAAAAACGCATTTTTCGAGCTTTGCAAATAGTCTGTGCTGGCGCAATTTCTCAAGAACTGCCCTAACATGTTTTCTGTGATCGGATTCTGAAGAAGAGTACACCAGGATGTCATCAATTTAAACAATGACACAGACATCGATAAGTTCCCGAAGAACATCATTCATAAAGTACTAAAAGGCGGCAGGTGCATTGCACAAACCGAAGGGCATCACCTGATATTCGAAGAGCCCAAATTTGGTGCGGAATGCAGTCTTCCATTCGTCGCCTTCTTTTATACGCACCAGGTGATAAGCACCTCGGAGATCTAACTTGGTGTACACACAAGCGTCTTTCACCTGGTCGATAAGCTCAGGGATCAGGGGCAGAGGATAACGATTCTTAATCGTTATTTGATTTAGGGCGCGATAGTCTATACATGTTCTAAGGTTGCCCTCTTTTTTCGGCACGAAGAACAGAGCTGAGGAGACAGGAGACTTGGACGGGCGAATAAAACCATTGGCTAGGTACTGATCTAAATACTGACGCAAATGCAGGTTCTCAGGTTCCGTAAGAGCATAAATCCTACTACAAGGTAGTTGAGCATTGGGTACCAGATCGATTTGGCAATCATAAGACCGATGGGGAGGTAACGTGTTAGCCTGTTCCTTCTGAAAAACGTCTTGGAATTCTTGGTATTCTGACGGTAGCTGTACAGGGGTGAAAGTTGCTGAGGCTAGACCCATAACTGCATTTCTTGGATAACAAGTTGGTTCACAATCAGGAAAACTTATCTTCTTTGCTCGCCAGTCGATTCTGGGATTATGTGTTTCTAACCAAGGAATTCCAAGATTTACTTGAATTTGTGGGGCCTGATCACATCAAACACGATTGCTTCCCGATGTCCATCCTGACCCACCAGTGTCATTTCAACAGTGAATGCGTTACAGGCCCTGAGGCTATTTCGGTTCCATCTACTGTAGTAATGACATCTTGGGTTACTTTCGAGCGGAGAGGGAGCTTAATCCTGGAAGCCAATTCACGGTCTATGTAGTTTCCAATAGCTCCACTGTCGATGTATGCTTTTACAGCATGCAACTGCTGAGGCTGTTTTGGGTCCACGAGCACCATTGGCATGACAAAATGCAAGGTCAAAGAGTTTGTTTTCAAGCTCGGCAAGCGGACCCCTACGCTTGTCGGGCTAGGTCGTTTCCCGAATCAGGTGTCAATAAATCGTTATTTGTGGCTCCAACCACCTTCTTAGGTGGTTTAACCGGACTATTTCGAAGAAAGTGACCGGAAGTCCCGCAATACAGACAAAGTTGCATTTGCCGCCTTCTCTCTCGTTCCTTCTGCGTTAATGGTCCTTTAACACCGCCGATTTGCATAGGTTCGGATACGTCGGTACTCTTGGAGTTAGCGTGGGTTTTGATTGGTACTCGGTTTCGTACTTGAACCGATCTGCTTTTCTATTTTGAAGTCTGTGATCAAGTTGAACCACCAAGTCTATGTAGTCTGCGCAGACCTGGGGTGGATCTACTATCTGAGCTAGAACATCCTTAAGCTCTCTGCGCAGGCCTCGATGAAACAATGTGATCCTTTTGTTTTCTGGCCATCCAGTTTCCACAACCAGTCTATTAAAGGTGGCAACGTAGGACAGGAGATCCTGATTACCTTGTCGTAAGGATAGCAGTTCGTTATCAAGGGCCTGTCCTTGAGAGTGTCGAGCAAACAATCTTTCCATGCTGGCCTGGAAGCCCTGAAAATACTGGAGTATGGGATCATCCTGAATTACCAATGGAATAGACCAATCGGCAGCATTGCCACTGAGGTAAGATAGTATAAAGGCTACCTTGGTCTGGTCGTTAGGGAAGGCCCCGGGTCTGCATAGAAAGTGTAAACGACATTGGTTCATAAAGACGGCATATTTCTTGGGATCCCCCGCAAAACGTTCAGGCGGGGCCAAAGGCATGTGTTCAGGTAGATTGATTTGTACCGGGTTATTCAAACCCATTGATGTGGAAGTACCTCCGGAATTAGGTTAAGGAGTGTGCCCTGCCTGGGCCTGCAATAACCTTTTGGCCAGGTCATCAGTTCTTTCCTTGGATAGGATCAGTTCTCTTTTGAGAGCCTTGGTCTCCAGGCGCGCTGAGTGCACTTCTGCCCGTAATTCCCCCAAAAGCTGGGCCAGCTGATCTGTCTCGGAAGACTCCATAGCGCCCGGGTGGGAAATTGTGGGTAGGCTTCGCGTTCTGTCACGCTCACCTGATTCCCACGGAGGCGCAGGTCTGGCTTCCAGTGCTGATGCTTCTTCAATGGTGAAGCGCAGGACTCTGATGATAGACAGGAAGGGCCCCTCTACTCTGGCTTTTCTGACTCGCAGGAATATTCCCCTGTGCGTGAAAAGGGAGTATTACCTACTGACGAAATAATGCTCAAGCCTCACACTCCCTTCCAACCCTCCTCGATACCCTTCCACGATTCCCCGTGAAGTCTCACCTTAGGGTCTGGAAGGATGGGTTCTCCATCCTGCTTCTGATGCAGGGGCGCGTTGAAACCCAATTACTTCACTGGATTGAGGTTTGATAGGAGTTCAAAATAAGCTTGACTATTCAGGTGAGGCGCTGTAAGAGTTCTGTTGCAAGTTCAAAAGTCCAAGCTTAATAATAATGTTCATTGTCTTATTGCAGTAAGCGCCAATGCTTATGTCTTTTTCCCCTTAGGGGCCGGGGTTCGGAATGCCGGAGATATGGCGCCGACCCGAAGTGTAAGTGATGGATGAGCGTTCAGGTAATGTCTTTGCATTCGCTCATTCAATGTCTTTGTCTTTTTTCTCCATTGGGGCCGGGGTCCGGAATGCCAGGAAGCTGCGGGACCCGAAATGAAATGGGAATGACCCAACAGGTAAGTCTTAGAAGGAAACTGAGCTTTTCCTATTTCCCTTCCTTCTCTCACCTTGTTTTCTTGTCTTTTCTCTCTAGGATCTGGGAAGTGGGTGCGGATCCGGATGATCGCTGCTGAAGATGGAGGTGCCCAGGAAAGGTGAGTGAAATGCAGCGCTGCAGCGATCGAAGCAAAATGCTTTTAAAATGATGTCTTCCCTTTCAGGATCGTCGGTGTGATGTCCCCGTGATGCAGCTTTAGCAGGTAAGGTCTTCTTTCTCTCCAATTCTCTCTTATCTCCCTTTGCAGGCAACCCAGGATGCTGACAGGCGTGGCTGAAGTCCAGCTGCGAGGAGCAGAACAACGCGAAGCGTGAGTTGCTGATCGGGCATGGTTTAAATAGCTTTGGAAGAAGTTCCAGGCATGTATCCTTCCACCGATCAGGTATGTATCCTTCCCCGACCACACCCAGGTGGAAAGTAGTCCCACAGGTAAAGTAGTTCCATTCAGGCCTCAAGAGGGCCTGGATGTAGCAGCATGGTCTGCATCAGGTAAGTGCACATTAAAACACTTGAACACATGTCTAGCTTTATGAGCCTGGCGCCTAAGGCGCCAGGACAGGGGTCCAACATGAGCCTGGCGCCTAAGGCGCCAGGACTGTGTCCAAAGGGCCCCAGCTTGGGCCCGCTGGCACTGCCCTGGGGGGAATGATGCCTACCTCCGGGGTTGCTGGGTCGGACCTGGCTCCTTGGAGGTAGGCATCATGACAGCTATTTAAACCACGCCCGAACAGCAGCACACGCTTCGCGTTATTCTGCATTCTGCAGCGTAACGCTCACCATGCCTGCAAGTCAGCATCCAGTCTTCTGCCACCCCCGCTTCGAATCCGGAGCTCCTAGAAAAAGGGGAAAGAAGGAGAAAAGGTTAGATCACGGACATTATTTTAATTTCTTACTTGATTCCGGATCCAGCAAGTCTCTGAACCTGAAAGGACACTACTTCAGCACGCGTCGCATCGCCAGCAGCAGCGTTGCGTCGTACTCACCAGTGCACAGCATCTTTCGACTCGGCGCTGCCTCCATCATTTTCTTCGTCGAACTCCAGCACCTGGGGGAAAACAAAAGAAATAACAAGGTGAGCCGAGAAAGCCGACAAATACAATCACTTTTACCACCATAGACTTACCTTATTTACCACCGGAGACATTACCCTTTAATACGCCACATCTTCCTATGCCGCACCTATAAAGGGAGAGAAAACAACAAGTTAAACTCATGCAACGTTTACCGGACAGTGTTGGGTAATACAGACTCTTACCTGAACGCCATCAGCCACCTCCAGGCAATATTTTTGCTGCAATTCAACAAGGGAATGGAACAAGAGTGAACATCGGACATATTGAACACTTTGAACTTTATAAACCCCGGAGTCAATATTCCTCCGGAACTCCTCCAGTACCTTCAAACCAGTGAAGTAACTGGTATCTACGCGTCCCTGCATGCCACGCAGGATGGAGAGCTCATCATTTAAAAACATAAGGTGAGGTTACTAAAAGGGGATATTGGAGGTGACTAGTGGGGAGAACGAGAACAGTGGGGGGGCATCACTAAAATCCACGGGTGGCTAAATCCCTTTCTCCACTTGCAGGAGAATACTTCTACGGGTCAAGCAGACGAGATTAGGCGGGCCAGTCCAGACTGTCATCTCTGCACTACGCATCACGTTGGTGGAGACCGCAGCTGTCTGGGTCCCATCGACGCCCCTGTGGGAACCAGGTGAGTGTAACAGAATGCGAAGCCTATCTACAAATCCCCACCCGGGCGTAATGGAAACCTCAGAAACCGACCAACTAGCCCAGTTGTTAGGGGAACTTAGGGCAGAAGTGCACTACACGCGCCAAGAAACTAATGCCCTCAGGAGAGAACTGAAAATGTCAAAGGAGCGCAGTGATGATCTTGCTAGGCTACTGCTGCAAAACCAAGCTGGGCAAACACCGCTACCTGGACTCGGGGGGAATCCAACTCCCGTTTCATCGAGCAATCCTGTGCAAGTGGTTCTATCAGGGAGCATTCCTTTAGCTCCACCCAAACGTTTTGCTGGCGACCCGAAAAGGTTTGCCGTGTTCATGAACCAATGCCGCTTGCACTTTTTATGCAGACCTGGAGCTTTTCCAAACGACCAAGCCAAAGTAGCCTTTGTACTATCATACCTTAGTGGCAGTGCAGCGGATTGGTCAATTCCACTAGTCAACCAGGATGACCCTCTTCTTCGGGATTTTCAGGGTTTTCAATTGAGCATGGAAAGACTATTCGCCAGACATTCACAGGGACAGGCCCTGGATAACGAACTTTTATCCCTACGACAAGGTAACCAGGATCTGCTAACCTATATCGCAACCTTCAATAGGTTGGTGGTGGAAACCGGATGGCCAGAGGTAAAACGAATTACATTATTTCATCGTGGACTTCGGGGTGAACTCCAAGATGTTTTGGCCCAAGTTGTGAACCCACCTCAGGATTGCGCAGAATATATAGACTTAGTGGTCCAGTTAGACCACCAACTTCAGAATAGAAAGGCTGATCGAGCTAAATTCGAGAATTGGGTATTGGTTAAACCCAATGTAACCCCCAAAGGAACAGATGCATCAGAACCTATGCAGAACGGGGGGGTTAAGGGACCCTTAACTCACAAGGAAAGAGAAAGGAGACGGTAGATGTAATTGTGTCTGTACTGTGGGGCCTCAGGACATTTTCTACGGGATTGCCCTATAAAACCATCCAAGAAAGTAGTCGGAGTTGCTGATAGAAATCAAACAGAGCCTGATTCGGGAAACGACCACGCCCGACAAGCGTAGAGGTCCGCTTGCCGAGCTTGAAGAAGGACACTCACACCTCGCACCTAATCATACCAATGCTCCTTATTGACCCAAGGCAGCCATCACGTCTGCACGCAGTAAGGGCATACATTGATAGCGGGCCGTAGGAAACTATATGGACCACGAATTGGCTTCTACGATTAATCTATCTCTCTCAAAAAGACCACTTCAGATGTCATCACCACAGTCGATGGAACTGAAATTGCCTCTGGGCCTGTAACTCATTCCACCACAGAGATGACACTGTTGGGTCAAGATGGGCATTGAGAGACTATTGTGTTTGATTTAATTAAAGCCCTGCAGTTCCAAATAATACTGGGGATACCTTGGTTGGAAACACATAATCCTTGTATTGATTGGCGAGACAAGAGAATATCCTTCCCGGATTGTGCACACACCTGTTACCCGGAAAAAACCTTGAACAAAGGCCTGGCCACAGTCGCTAATCCAGTCGTGCAGTTACCTCAGGAATATCGAGAATTCCAGGATGTTTTCCAAAAAGAACAGGCAAACACCTTACCACCTCACAGATCATACGATTGTCAAATCAACCTCATACCCGGTGCACAACCTCCATGCAGTAGGATCTACGCCCTTATGGAACCCGAAAACCTTCACCTACGACAATACTTGGACCAATACCTTGCTAATGGCTTCATTCGCCCATCCAAGTCCCCTGCATCCTCAGCTTTATGCTTCGTGCCTAAAAAGGAAGGTGACCTCAGAACGTGCATAGACTACAACGCATTAAATAAGATTAGGGTGAAGAACCGATACCCATTGCCTCTGATCCCTGAATTACTGGACCAAGTAAATGATGCTTGCATCTACACTAAATTAGATCCCTGAGGGGCAAATCATCTGGTACGTGTAAAGAAAGGCGACGAATGGAAGACTGCCTTTCGCACCAAGTATGGATTATTCGAATATCAGGTGATGCCCTTCGGGTTGTGCAATGCACCAGCAGCCTTCCAGTATTTTATGAACGATGTCCTTTGTGAACTCATTGACGTCTGTGTTGTCGTACACATAGACGATATTCTAGTGCACTCCTCCTCCGAATCAGACCATGTTAAGCTAGTTCGTGCAGTCCTCGAGAAACTACGCCAGCACAAGTTATATGCAAAATTGGAAAAATGTGTTTTTCATGCTACAGAAGTTGAATTCCTTGGATTTATCCTTACTCCAAAAGGAGTCTGAATGGACTCTCGAAAGGTGGACGCAATTCTCAAGTGGCCATCACCCAGTTCAGTTAAAGGGGTACAAAGCATGCTTGGATTTGCTAATTTCTACCGCAGATTTATTCCTGACTTCTCACATGTTGTAGACCCCATCACAGCACTTTTGCGAAAAAACAAACGCTTCTTGTGGACCGAAGAGGCTGAAAAAGCCTTCCAAGAGCTGAAATTGAAATTCACGTCGGCACCTGTCTTAAAGCATCCACGCCCCGAGCTCCCATACATAGTTGAAACTGATGCATCCAGTTTAGCCAATGGGGGCTGTCCAGTCCCAGAAGGATCCTGAAACCGGTCAACTTCATCCAGTAGCATTTTGGTTCAGAAAGTTCTCGGCCCCCGAATTAAACTATGCGGTTACTGATAAAGAGTTGTTAGCCATCAAATCCGCTTTCAAGGCTTGGCGGCATTATCTTCTCGGTCCCAGGCCCACCATTACTGTAATCACCGATCACAGGAACTTGCAGTATTTAAAAACAGCCAAGGCCCAATCATCGCGTCAACTTCGATGGGCATTATTCCTTGCCGAATTCGATTTCGTGATCACTTATCGACCAGGTTGTAAGAATGGTAAGGCAGATGCCTTATCCCGAATAGGGATGGGAGAAGCATATTCGAACCCAGAACCGGTGCCTATAATTCCAGAACAAAGAATTCTTGGCATAACTACTCTACAGACTTTAGAAGATATTCATTTAAAAATCCAACAACTTTTCGATTCAGCAGCTCTGCAGGACTGGGTGAAAAAGGGCCAAGATTATTCGGTCGTCAATGACTTACCTTACTATCAAGGGCGTCTATTTCTACCACACAAGGAACTACAAGAACTAGTCCTCTCCAATTACCATGACGCTCTGATGGAAGGGCACCCAGGTATTGCAAAGACTGAAGCTAAAATTAAAAGACAATTCTGGAGGCCCACCTGGCGAAAAGACGTAAAGTCATTTGTACTGCCTTGTGGCATCTGCGTCCAAAACAAAATTCAGAAGAAAAAACCAGCTGGGCTTTTACAACCTTTAGATATTCCACCCACACCATGGCACACTTTATCTTTAGACTTTATTACAGATCTACCGCCATGTAATGGATTCAACTCCATTCTAGTTATTGTGGATCTTTTTTCCAAGATGGCCCACTTTATTCCTTTGAAAGGATTACCTTCCGCTTCAATTTTGGCCAAGGAATTTCTCCAAAACATTGTTCGAATACATGGATTTCCTTCCGTATTGATTTCTGACCGAGGTAGTCAGTTCATTTTGTAATTTTGGAAGAAATGTTGTCAATTGGCGCAAATCGACGTAAGGTTATCAACCAGTCACCATCCTCAAACCGATGGTCAGACGGAGAGGACCAACCAGACTCCTGAACAATACCTACGTTGTATGCTTCACCAAACCGAAAGTAATTGGAAGGATATTTTATGGATTTCTGAATAAGCATACAATAACTCTGTACATTCAGGAACCGGACAAAGCTCCTTTTATACCATATATGGACATCATCCTCGAACCTCAGAACTCCATTCGCCCCAGCACTTAGAAATGCCGGCAGTGACCCATCTGCACTCTACTATTACACAAGCCTTTAAGGAGGCAACAGAACATTTGAAACAAGCAAAAGAGAAATACAAGAAAAATGCTGATCAACATAGAAGTGAGACTCCACCATATCAGATTGGAGATCAAGCTTGGCTGGCTACAAGATACATACCTCTGAAATATTTGGGACCTTACACCATTAAGGCTATTATCAACCCGGTGGCCGTCAAATTAGAATTACCCTCTAATATGTGAATTCATCCTGTCTTTGATGTTTCACTTCTAAAACCAGTTCAATCCGGGACAAGATTAACCAAACCACCTGACCCCATCCTAATAGATGGAGAAGCTGAATTTGAGGTAAAAAACATCCTGGACTCTAAGATGGTTAAATCAAGACTTTTTTATTTAATCGACTGGAAGGGTTACGGGCAACAAGAAAGGTCATGGGAACCTAGTGACCACGTTCATGCTCCTCGGTTGGTGAAAAAATTCCATCGGAACTTCCCAGACAAGCCAGGGCCAAGGGGAAGAACAACTTTAGAAGGGGCCTTGGGAGGGGAGTGCTGTCATGATGCCTACCCCCTGGCATCCGGATCGAGTCCATCAGCCCCGGGAGCAGGCATCCAGATACTTATTAAAACCCCAGCAGCCCAGGCTGGGGGCTGTTTGGGACCAGTCCTGGCGCCTTAGGCGCCAGGCTCATCTTAGAAATAGGCGCCAGGCTCATAGACATTACTTACCTCATGCAGACCATGCTGCAAATGTATCCAAGCCAACGTGAGGCCTGGATGGGACTATTTTATTACAGGGACTATTTTTTACTCGGTAGTGGTTCTGGGGAACTTTTTACCTGGAACTACTTTGGAGGCTATTTAAACCACGCCCGAACAGCAGCACACGCTTCGTGTTATTCTGCATTCTGCAGCGTAACGCTATCCGTGCCTGCAAGTCAGCATCCAGTCTTCTGCCACACCCGCCTCAAATCTGGAGCTCCTAGAAAAAGAGGAAAGAAGGAGAAAAGGTTAGATCACAGACATTATTTTAATTCCTTACCTGATTCTGGATCCAGCACGTCTCCGAGCCTGAAAGGACACTACTTCAGCATGCGTCGCATCACCAGCAGCAGCGTTGTGTCGTACTCACCAGTCCACAGCATCTTTCGACTCGGCGCTGCCTCCATCATTTTCTTCGTCGAACTCCAGCACCTGGGGGAAAACAAAAGAAATAACAAGGTGAACCGAGAGAGCCGACAAATACAATCACTTTTACCACCATAGACTTACCTGATTTACCACCGGAGGCATTACCCTTTAATACGCCACATCTTCCTATGCCGCACCTATAAAGGGAGAGAAAACAACAAGTTAAACTCATGCAACTTTTACCGGACAGTGTTGGGTAATACAGACTATTACCTGAACGCCATCAGCTACCTCCAGGCAATATTTTTAGCTGTAATTCAACAAGGGAATGGAACAAGAGTGAACATCGGACATATTGAACTCTTTGAACTTTATAAACCCCGGAGTCAATATTCCTCCGGAACTCCTCCAGTACCTTCAAACCAGTGAAGTAACTGGTATCTACGCGCCCCTGCATGCCACGCAGGATGGAGAGCTCATCATTTAAAAACATAAGGTGAGGTTACTAAAAGGGGATATCGGAGGTGACTAGTGGGGAGAACGAGAACAGTGGGAGGGGGCCATCACTAAAATCCACGGGTGGCTAAATCTCTTTCTCCACTTGCAGGAGAATACTTCTACTGGTCAAGCAGACGAGATTAGGCGGGCCAGTCCAGACTGTCATCTCTGCACTACGCATCACATTGGTGGAGACCGCAGCTGTCTGGGTCCGATCGACGCCCCTGTGGGAACCCGGTGATCGTAACACAGGATCAGCGAAAGCGCCCGAAGCAGGTACCGACCAAGCCACACCATTCTCTCCCGTTGCACTGCCACTGGTCAGGCCTCCACCTGGCGCAGCCCGAGTCTGGAAACCAAACTGTCCATCAATTATGAAGGGATAACAGATCCGGAATGCCCACCAACTTGTATGGGGTCCAAGCCCAAGCAGTCCGCCTAGGCCCCCGCACTCCGGGAGGCTGCTGTGGCGATGCTCCATTAGGGTGCGTGCCCAAACGTAGATAGTTGCTGGATCCTTGATTTGAGTAGGTTTGGTGTATCAGTTGTATACCAAGGGGGCTAAATGCAGCAGGATGGCCGGTAAGTCCCCTACCTGCCTTGGGCGCCACAACTCCCAGCAGGGTCCCAGTCCTGGCCTTGGCAGCAAGTTGCAGGGCCTGCACTGCTGCCGACCGGGGCCGATGCAGCCAGCAGGTAGCTCACCTTGATGTTGCAGCATAGCCCGCGCTCTTGTTCCAGGCACTGGGCCTGAGCTGCAGTGGGGGCACTTCGCAATATTGCCACACAGGCACCAGGTGAAATAAGATCCCCTTGTGTGCTCGCCAATGGCCACAACCATGTCTGCTGCAAGGCAACTTTACCGGCAGAGATCAGTTTCCGCTGCACACGGGAACTCCGGTAGAGGGCGTTTCAGCAGGCCAGCGGCATGTCAGGGCGGTCTGTGTTTCTAAGCAGGGACCCTAGTTTTAGTCCTCAGACCACAGCGTTCTGTGGTTCTCCACATCAGGTTAATCCACACCAATTTTGGGTCAGCATGGATCACTGGAAAGGAAAATAGTTATAAAGGGTATGTCAGCCTTCGTCTGAGCAATCTCAGGTGGCAGCCATTTTCCAGCCACGCAAGAGCGCCCCCTCAATCTCTACCCACACTTAACTATTAATTTATCTTTACAGTGACCTATGTGAAATTGGTTTTCTCTTTATTGAGCCAACTTAAACCTACCTGCTCCAGTGCCGACATAGTAACAGCTTATGTTGCGCAAGCTCACTCTACAGCTCTGAATCGACATATCATAAAGGTTGTCACTTCATCCCTTACTCAAGGGATCGTTCTGCAGGTGTTAAAATCTAACATCATTACACCACTAATCAAGAAACATTCTCTTGATCCATCAGATTTGGCATTTATCGACCTATAGCTGGTCTTTCATGGCCTTCTAAGATTCTTGAAAAAGTAGCATTACTACAACTATTGGAGTATTTGGAATCTAATTCTATTCTGGACCAATTCCAGTTTGGCTTCCGTTACATGGAACGGATACGGCTCTGCTCTCTGATTGGGATGACCTTGTCTGCCACTCTGACCAAGGTCATCTGTCCCTTGAAATGGTTGATTTGTCTTCCGCATTTGATACGTTGGACCATGTTATTCTACTGTCACGACTTACGGCACTAGTTGGTGTCACTGGCACAGCTTTAGCATGGTTTCCTTTCAGGGACAGTACAAACGGTGAAGATTGGAGAAATTACTTCTTCCTCGTCCGTTGTCACTTGTGGCGTTGGACAGGGATCAGCCCTATCACTGCTTCTTTTTAACATATATATCTTTCCTCTTAGGTCCCTTACTCAGAAACATAGCATTCATTACCATTCATATGCTGATGACACCCAACTATTCCTAAAGGATTCCGGTTCAGAGGACACTTTTGAACAACTTAATCTCAGCTTGACAGAGGTAAAACTCTGGTTTACTTAGAACAATCTACAATTAAATCCTGACAAGACAGAGCTTTTGATTTTGGGACCCAAACACATTTTAAATGACCCCGGGCGTCACCAGTCACCACCAGTCACCCGCTATGCTGTTTGTTTTACGGACTTCTTTTTCTAACAAGGTAAACAACCTTGGAGTACTGTGGGAGCCAGAAATTAGATTGACTTACAAATTAACTAGGGAGTCAAATCAGCCATTTTTTAGTATTCGACTACTACGACCTACCCTCCCTTAGCTTCCCCACCTGGAACATGGCAAAGTAGTAAGTGCAGTGGTTGATTCTCTTCTGGACCATGCCAATGCCCTCTGCATAGGCCTCCCTGGTTACCACTTTTCCCGACACCAAGCTGCACAAAATGCAGCTGTTCGTCTTATTTTTCACCTCCCAAAGTTTTCTTGTGCTTCAGATGCCGGACGTTCCTTACACTGGCTACCAGTTCGCCAGCATTTAATCTTCAAGATACTTGTCCTAGTATTTAGATGCATTCATGGTCTAGCACCGCAATATCTCACGCAAAAAATGTAATGCTATCAACCCCAGCGTCCACTTAGATCAGCACATTCATATTTCTTAGCAATGCCTTCCTCCCGCTGCATCTCCAGGGGAGATCGGCGATTCCCTGTAATCGCACCCTGCCTTTGGAATAAACTTCCAATTTATTTATTTATTTATTTATTTATTTTTGATGTTTTTAGTTTGGTGTCAAACTTTTCCATCATTTTAATTCATAAAAGAATGAGAGAAAGCATATATGTCCATGGAGCTGGAGATATAGACATCAGTGGCAAGAGGCAAAGGAACTGCGGAAGGTTGTTGCTTTTTAAGATTTCTTTTTCGTGAGGGCAAGGATATTTTGTAGGTAGAGAGATACTTTATATATATGTTTGTTGTTCTTTCCGCTAAGAATTGCCGCCCATTTTTTATCTGTAATCATTTGTTGGGATCCAATGTCAAAATGTCCCCCAAATTGTTTTCGTTGGATGGCAAGAGAGGGGTATTCCATCACGAGGTGAAATATGGTTTCTGGTACCGTCTTAAGTTTACAGAACCGACAGTGATTGTGGTCTTTTGGGATTTGTCTTGTTTCAGCTAAATAATCATTCGTTGGTAAGATATTTAGCCGAAGTCGTAAAAAAGTTGCTCTGATCTTTGGGTCAGGAAACTTCAACAGGTATTGCTGTGGTTCATGAAGTTTTCTGTTGTCTACGTTACAGTGCAGCGTCCGTTTGTAGTTGTTTTTCTGATCGATGGTTTGAATCCAATCATTCTGGAGAAGTTTGATTTTGGCATATTGCGGCAGGTTGAGTAAAAGTTCTTCGGAGATCTCTTCTTTCTCCATTTCTTTGTTGATTAATCTTTTCCAGTTTTCTAAGATTGTGTTGTTTAGAGCGTTGCGATTGGTTTTCAAAATTTGAATTGCAGGAGTGATATCGTCCGCTATTATTTTCCGATAGATGTCCATTCTTTTCCATCGTACCATAGATCCGATGGATTGAGTTGCTATCTCGTAGCGGATTCTGGGCATGGGATATGATTGAGGAAGATTTAAGATCTTGCGGCAAAATATTGCCTCAAGTTTTACCCAGTTTACATGTTCGGTATTCAACATAGTTTCAGATCCATATGTTATTATGGGAACATATTTTTGCCTGTAGTACATAATGATCGGTTTATATGAGAATTTTCCATATTTTTTGTGCAGGATGCACCCCTGACGCGCCAATGCTTGGGCTTTCTGTTCTATTTTGTCCAGCCAGTCCGCTTCTGTTTTGATTGATTGAGTGTAATCCCTAGATATCTAAAGGTTGTGACATTTTCTATTCTTATTCCATTGATGTTGAAGTTCGGTTGATGTTTTGATTTTGTTTGTGGTTTCGTCAGCAGCATGGTCTTTGTCTTCGAAATATTGATGACTAAGTCATTTTGTTTCATGTAGTTGCTTAGTGCTGAAAGCGAAAGTTGTAGTCCAGATGGAGTTCTATCGAGCAAAACGATGTCATCTGCATAGGCCATTATCGGGACCGGTATCGAGTTTATTTTAGGGGGATTTGTTTGGGTATTTGCCAGATGTTGGTCGATGTCTGACGTGAACAGGTTATAAAGCGTCGCTGCCAGAGGGCATCCTTGTTTTAGGCCGTTCCTTGTCACAATGGAAGCAGATGTTTGTCCTTGTTTTGAGAGTCTGACTTTTATTGAAGTGTCAGAATACAGTAGCATGATGGGTTCGAGAATGTTCGCTGGGCATTTCCATGCATGCAGTTTTGCCCATAGCTTGTGTCGAGGTATAGCATCAAAAGCCACCTTTAAATCAATGAATGCCGTGTAGATCATGCTCTTGTTATTTATGGCTTCATGTTTGATTAAGTGCAATAGTAGGAGATTTATATTTGTCCCCACGTTGCGCGTGAAACCTGTTTGACGCGGGGAGAAGCGTCCGTTGGTGGTGGCCCATGCAGTGAGCTGCCTTAAGAGAGCTGTTGCGAAGATTTTTCCCAAGGGGTCCAGTAGAGCAATTGGACGAAAGTTCTCTGGAAGGTTGCGTGGTCCTTGTTTATGTATCGGAACTATTGTTGCTGTTCTCCAAGTGGTTGGGATTCGGTTAGTTTTGTTTATGATGTCCAGGATCTGTATCATGAACTGTGCCCATGCTGTGGGATTTTGTTTAAGGACGGCGTTCGAAAGGCCGTCCGGTCCTGGGGCTCTTGATGAATTGAGATTTTTTATCATTTGTAGGAAGTCTTCTTGGGAAGTGTGGATTGTCCATTTTGTACTTCTTTGATTCGGTATTTCTTCTGGATAATTGTGCTGTGGTCCGTACAAGGTCGAGAAATTAGTAATCCATGTCTGTTGTGGTACATTAGCTGTGAGCTTATGTTGTTTCAAATGGTTTTCATTCAGTAGGTTCCATAGGTCACGTGTGTTGTTGGTCTTTAGAGTCTTCATTATTGATTCTGCATCCATCTGGAGTAGTATCGATTGATGTGATTTCCTCCAATTGTTGTAAGCTTGTTTTAATCTTGCGATCTTTATCCGGTTTTCTGTTGTTTTGTTTTTGTTGAGTTGTCTTCTCTGTTTGGCCAATTCTTTTTTTTTTCTGCTATTTCCCGGTTATAGGTATGTGCGTGTGAAGTTTGAGGGCAGTTTTTTGCTGTTTGGTGAAAGGGAAGAAGAAGCCACCCGTAATTCAGTTTTTCCAATTCTGGTTTTGATGAGTCTTCGAATTTTCTTGGAAGAAGCGATATCGATGTTTGTGATATGCGTAGTCTTGTTGCTGAACCTGCAAGTTCTAGTATTGTCGCATCCGGTGGTGCTGGTTCATTCGTCATTAGCTGTGAGGTGACGGTTAGCATGTTGTGGTCACTATTTTCGGAGGTTATCGTTTTAGCTACCTTGACAGATGCTTTCAGCGTTTGTGAAAGAAATATGTAGTCGATGGTCGCTTCTGATTGTCCTCTGGTCCATGTTGGGACGAAGGAAGTCGAGTTATCTTTTGCATGATTTAGTAGTATCAGATTTCGTGTTGTTATTTCTTTCATCCATGTTGCTGCTTTAGGAGTTAGTTGGTCCAGCGTGCGTGGAATACCATTTGATGTCATTAGATTTATGTTGAGATCACTGCACAGTATTAATTCGATGTATTGATAGCGCTGAAGTAGATTGTCTATAGTCATGAATACGCCATCCATGAATGCCTCATTTGTGATGGCCGCAGGATTCCAGTAGAGGTTCAGAATGGCAATTTTTGTTTCGTGGCTACTTTTTTGTTGTTTATATGATGTAGTTGCTATTATGGTCAATTGAATCCAGGGGTTTATATTTTCATTTGTTAGGACTTTCCATTTCGGAGTTATTTTGATAAGTGTGAGTAGTCCTGATGCGGGTCTGCCTTGTTGTTTTTTTAAGGCAGGGTTTAAGAATGCGAGAAAACCGTCGCAAGCTGGCGTATCAATGATCCAGGTCTCTTGTAGACAAATGATTAGATAATTCTCGAGATTAGAACAAGGTTGGGTGTATAAGTGCAGGTTTCCTCTTGTGTTCCATGAACAAAGTGACCATGTTATGCTTGTATTGATTGGTTGTTATGAATAGGAGTAGCTTGAACTTCTTGAGTGTATGATTTCTGACCTTGACGTTTCTAGGTCGTAAATTCTTTTGATTGGTTGTTCTTGGCTGGTTGTTCTTGCCGCTATTGACGGAGAATTCCACTTTGAAATCTTCGTTACTTGATTGTTGCTACAGGTATAGTTCTGTTTTCTCTCAGCATTGTTTCTTGACATTGTAGTAGGCCAACAGTTGAAGCCAAGTTTGAGAAGGTGTTCACGTTTTGATATAATTAAATCCTGGTCTTCTGGATCAGATAATTCTGCGACAATTTTGTCTAAATGTTTATCGTCCTTAAAGGTGATTAAATCGAGCTTATTGGTTGTGATATGTTTTAGTTGTGGTATTGCTCCAAAAAGTCTGAGAATATTTGTTCTATTAAGTATTAGAGGTTTTGATCTTTTTATTTGGTTTTCAATATGAATTTGATAGATTTGGTTTTGTTCTAATGGATTTATAAAAGATAGCGAAATGCATTCGCTTGTAGACATGTTTTGTGAATCAAAGGAGTCGTCTGTGATTTGGTCATAGAGGTCACTCGGTGAAATGGTGCAACTGGGGCTGTTGAGGGACGTATTTGAGACATCTTGTAGTGATTGATTGGCAATGTCTTCATACTGGTGTAAAGATTGTGGTTCACGGTTATTTAAGTACTCGTCAAGTATTATGTAACTTGATGACGTTGTGGGACATGTGGCTGGTGATGTGTCGTCTATTTCCTGATCTTCATGAGTTGAGCAATTTAATAGTTCTTCGTCGTGAGGAGGAGATTGTGACAGAAATTGTGACGGTATGGTGCTTGAAGTAGGTGGAGTATGATGTTGTAGCGTCGTGGATGTTGGAGCTGGAGGTCTTATTTGAATTGCTGATGGTAAGTGACACTGTCCCGTTGTCTTCTCTTTTACGTCTTGTGCGGGTTGTCCGTTGTTTTTTATAGTTCTTAGGAAGGCTCTGGATCCTGTTTGTCTTTTCTTGGGAGGTTTTGTCTGTCCAGGTTTTGGAGTGATATTTGGTTTTTCTTTTGAGAAAATCTTGAAGTGTTCTGTTTTAGTTGCCTGCAGTGTGTTATGATCTTGTGCATCCGAGTAAAAGCGGGATGCTGACGTTGATGGTTGTTGTAGAGTGTTTTCTGCAGAAGTTCCTGATTGTGTAGTTAGTTGTTGAACATTTGGACATTGTGGTAGAAAGGGTTGAGTGATCTTCAAGGCTGGTTTTTGATTTAATTGGTGTTGTTGCTGTATTTTGAGCAGATTCAATAGTTCTTTATTTAGGTTTGTTTTTTCTTGTTGGTCACATCTAGCCAATTCTGCTAGACGTTGTTGCCAGCGGTTTGATTGCTCTGCTTCTAAATTGAGACGAGCCTCCGTCGTGTTCAAACATTTTTCAATGTAAATCTGTTTAGAGTGGATCATTGCTAATAAGGTTCCTTGGTCTTTAATATTGTCATTCATTGTTTCATGTAGCTTGATGAACGGTATCATGGTTTGCGCTAGTACTGCAATCATCATGTTTTGCAAATCCAGCATAGTGGTGGGAATTCTTGGGTTAGTGTTTTCATGTTGTTCAAGTTTGAGATCCGTTAAGGCAGGGGATTTCTGTTCTGTGAAGTGTGTTAACTGTGATGGGGGATCGTTTTTGTTGAAGTTATCTGGTGTGTAAAAAGAGTTGTCTGTGTCATAGGTAAAGCGGTTTGGAATGGGATGTCCCAGTTGGTGTGTCATAGCGTATTCTGTCTTGATGATTCTTTTTCCAGGTTCCTGAGATAAACACGGAGTTGATGTCATCCGAGATGGATATGATCCTTTATTTGTACTAAAAATTTCCTTTTGTTTGTCGATGCTTGACATAATAGATTCAATTTCAGTTATGTCCATTGATAGTCTTTTTACTTTTAGTAAGTCTTGATTGTTTGTGGATTCTGTCGTCTGAGGAAGTTTGAGTGAGTTATGGGTTTTCAGCCATGCAATTTTGGCTAGTCTTGCCTTTTCTTTCTTCGTTTGGTGTTGTGTGTCATTTGCTGCATCTTGTGGTATATTTGAAGTTCGTAGCTCACCTACCAGCGGTTTGATAAGATCGTGAATGGTGGATCTTGTTTCTTTGGGGTATAGTTGTTCTTCGTTGTTTGGGTAGGTTCTAGATGGGCTAAGATTGTTTAATTTTCTCTTGATCGTATGCTGTAGTATGTCGGTTGCTGTCTCACGTTGTGATGTATAGGTACGTCGTTCTTCAATCGGTGGTTTGATAAGATCGTGCGTGATGGATCCTGGCTCATTAGGAAGCAGGTGTTCTTCATTAGGGTGGTAGATACGGGTGGAACTGATGGCAAGATCCATTATATCGTTGTTTTCGATTATATTTTGTTGGGGTTCACTGGGTTTTTGTCGCTCGGGTTGGTTGTCTATTGTCGGGTGCCCAAGTTTGATGTCTTCTGTTGGGCCTTGTGTAGTTTCTCCTGGTATTTGTGAGCTTTCCATGGTTTGTTGGTGCTCGTATGGTTGAGGTATTGTCAGATTCCCTTTTTGCCTTTCTTCTATTAATGATGGTTCTGGTTTTCTGGGTGATGTGGGGGAGTCCTGATTTCGGTGGTACTGAATGTTAGATGGGAGTTTTCCCAGGACAATTTGCGGATTTACAGTTGTCTGTTTTTCTTCGATGGTGTTCACGCAAAATTTTCCACTTGTGTCTTCAACTATTTCAGAGTTATTGTTTAGATAGGTTTGGGTATTAGGTGTGCCTTGAGGAACTGGGCAGTCATTTCCTTGATCTTTAATGTCACTTTCAGATGCAGAAGAGTTATCAGAGATATGGTGGTACTCAGTATCATTGACCTTTTCTGTATGTGTTGATTCGATTTGATGTTTGGTAGTTGTCTTCGCAAGAGTGATTGCTCCAGGGTGAGTTGTGATGAGTCTTGGGTGATAGGGGCTGCTGTATTGAGTTTTGTTCTCAGTCTCGTTTTTGGTCGTGCAGTTGGAGGTTGCTTGGTTTTGTTTGTCGACATTGTCTCTTAGGGTTTTTTTTTTTTTTTTTTTTTTGTCACCCGTCCTCTGTATGTATCTTCTGGTTATAGAGACTACTGGTGAGATCCAGAGGAGGGTTCTTTGCGGTCTCTCACTGATGTATAATGCTTGTCTCTTCCGATTAAAGAATCTACTATTGAGATCCAAGGAAGGATTCCTTTCGGTCTCTCACTGCTAGATGAGTTTCTAGAATCGAGGTATTTGAGGTAGTTTTAATTGGTATCCGCCTGATCCAAAGGACTAGTCCTTTTGGTCTCCTGCCATACAGTTAGAGTTATCGAAAATGACACTTTACCTAAGTTGTTCGATTTTAGTGTTGTGATCCAAGGGAGGAACCCTTTCGGTCTCACAACAGGGAGTGTGAGTCCTTTCGGTCTTGTGGTTTGTCTTCACAATATCCAGTAAAATAAACCGTACGGGCTCTTGAAATATAGATGTCTTTCTCGTAGTGGAGTTCAATTGGCGTGGTCTGTATCTCTTTGGCTCGTAGTGTTGGGGTCCAAGATAGGGTCCGTTGGTAAAGCAGGCGGGCGGATGGTCGCTCAGCGTTTTTCTCTTTGGCTCACTTGATAATATCACAATAATCAAAACGCAGTTGTCAGATTAAAATAGAATAAAAGATAATAGTGATTAAGGTTTCTAAAATCATGTATTAATTCACAGGTTGTCCGGCCGGAGGGTAAGGAACGCCCGACAGCTTAGGGAGTTACCAGAGTCCGTCTCTCCCCCCTTACCCTTATGGCAATCAAAAGCTTATGTGGTTACCTCTAAGCTGGAGTGCACACGAACACAACGAAAACAGCAAAACAGCGTCTCCAGCCCTTACTGCCTCCAGGGCTTAACGCCGCAAGGGTGGATATGTAGGCAATTAATGCTGGGTAAAAGTCACGTGACCACTCACGTGTGCGCGATGGGCCCTGCCTCCTCCAGGAAGCAGGGAAAGCAGCAGGAGCTCGCAGTGCTGCTGGGCTCACGCTGCAGTACAAACAATTCCAAAAGCTTCGTTCGTGAAGCGCAGCCTCCAGAGGTTTAAACACTTCCAATTCATTTGCGCTCTATTTAATCATTGCTGGCATCCTGGCAGAACTAGAACACTTTTCTTTTCTCCTAATTGCCAGTAATTTCTCAATCTGTGTCAAATGCTTTCTTGTCTATCTGCGCTCTGATGCAGTGGACACAGCCCGGTGCCTTTGCGGTTTTGCGCAGTATAAATGAATCAAATCAAATCAAATCCTGGCTTGACAGATGCATAGATCAGGCCTATGCTATCCTCAGGGCCAACTATAGTTTGCAGAGGAAACAAAACAAAAGAACCAAACAAAATAAAGTAAAAGAATGAAGGAACCCCCGGCGCGGGATGCTGCGTGGGGAACCCTTCATTCAAAATAAAATAAAATAAAAGATGTTGCTCAGAGCGTGAGCGTAGTGCCGTTAGAAAGCGAAAGCCCGACTCTCAAGATGGAGGCTCTAGCTGCTGCTCCGCTCAGCGCCATGCCAAAAACTCGGTGCCGCGGGCCTGTGCTGGAAGTGTGGTGCTCCCCTGACTGGGAGGGCGCTTCCAAAGACACCTTCGCTGCCGTGGCCTAGCTTACAGGTGCTACCGCAGTGGGGAGCACCCATCCTTCCCGCCAACCCACCCGGGCTCCTCCTGAATTGCACGGGGAGCACTGTACATACACTTAAGTTTCCCCCCCTGCATAGGCAGGTCTCAGAGACTCCCGGGGCTACTGCTGACAGACGCGGCCTGGCTTGAGGAAGTGTTTGGGGCTCTAAGCTGCAGCAATACACTCCAGGCTGCATCCAGTTAGTATGCGCAGCCCGGTCAGAAAGATGAAGGGACTCCCCCAGACTGCTGCTGGCTTGCTTGGCTGCTTCTAGCATATGCAGTCTAGCGTATAAGAACTGCGTGGCCCCAACCCACTGCTGCAGCCCTTTCTGCCAGAAAACTACAGAAGAGCAGAGGAAAGAAAGACCCGGGCCCAAGAAGGGACCCCGAGACAGCCCTTGCCTGTTACCTCCCAAGTAAGGTTTATTTAAGTGTACTGTGCGCTTCATAGACTCTTTTGTTTAGATATTTTTAAGGCGTATATTCTATATTTTTAAAGAACTGGTTTATGTTTTTAAAATGGCTCTTTATTATTATTTGTGAACTCTTCTGTTTTCAGTACTGCAACTGAAAAGGTATGGTAATGGTGTAAGTAGTCTCTAGTTATTCCCCCGAACAAAACTATTAGACACTGCTAGTGTACTTGAAGAATAGAAATAGCTCATCTACTAACCAAAGAAACTGTACACTAGCATTTAGTTGTCTGACTTTCTTTTGTCTGTTAAATGTTATTGTAACGGGGTCTGCAACCTTTGGCTCCCAGATGTGTTTGGACTACCATTCCCATCTGGCCTGTACAGCATAGTCAATGTCAGGAGATCATGGGAGTTGTAGTCCGAAACATCTGGTGTGTTTGGACTACCATTCCCATCCGGCCTGTACAGCATAGTCAATGTCAGGAGATCATGGGAGTTGTAGTCCGAAACCTCTGGAGAGCCACAGGTTGCAGACCCCTATTCCACGTCCATTTCCCACAGAGGAGCACCAGGGGGATCCAGAGCGCAGGTAAACAGGGGTTGGAGAAAGGTAAGAGGCAGCGGGTCAAGTATTTAAAAGTAATACAAAGTGTGATAAAAGTATGCTGCTGGGCCCACCTACACCTGTCTGCCAATGCATTGGAACCATCCCTCGCTACAGTACTGTTAAAGTTGGGCCGTATTACGAGTTGGGCGGTATTCCTGTGGTAAATCTTCCGGAATAATGCCTAACTCAATTACCGTTAACACCACTTGGTCTGTGGGAATTATCACCAGATTACAAGTGGTGCAATAAATCACCATTTTTCCAGGGTCCATTGAACTGTAAAGGGCTTTTTCAGCGGAATTACCGCCGGCGGAATTCATTTTATTTTGATAAAATGGATGTGGCGAGAAAAACCACTGGAAAAAATTTATAGGGACTGAAATTGCGATATAAGAAAATTATAGGAATAACAAACAGTGTGGATATTACTGTGTTGGAATGTTGCAATGCGTGTACCAGTGGAGCACTATGCAGGCAATAAAGCACATTCTTACACAGTCACATCAAACCATCAGAATCAATGCATAGCTCTTCAAATGCAACGCAGCACATATACGTATAAAGTGCATTTGCATAATCACTCAGAATTCGTTTATGAAGTGCTTCCCTACAAGCGAACAACATATTGATTATATAGGCCCGCAATCCAACAACTTTACAGCAATTAACCTTATTCTCACCATTACTAACAAGTAATCTTCATGACTATGGTGGTAATTCTACAATCAGATTGCAACGCAAATACAGATACTGTTTCTTCCACAGAGCATGCGCATCATGAGCCGTACAGTATTTACCGTATGAAGTATTTTGTAAATACTGAATACAGTAAATACTGGAAGACTAGGGATTGATGACCCCCCCCCCCTCCGCAGCTTGATGACATCTTTTGGTCCTGTATGTGAAGAGATACATCAGCACATGCAAAGAAAGAAGATACAGTGGGTGTCACAAAAGGGGAGGATGAGAAGGATGGCATGGTTGAGATTACCCTTCTTACTCCCTTTCTCCATGTAATTGTAATTGGTTATTTATAACGCGCTTAATACCCAGAAGTTTTTTTAAAAACTGTTTTTATTAACTTTAAAACAAGGAAAAAACACTTAACAATGCCCCATCATAGGGCAACAACTCACCCCACCAACCCCCCACCCAACCCCTTCCAGGTTATACATTCATACCACAATAACACGTCAACGTACCCCTACCAAGTCAACGGTCTCAAGACCCATAGTTCTTTGAGAGTATGAAGGATAGAAAAACCCCAAAACAAACCCACACCAATAACAAGTCTCTAACCAGTCTTTGGGGCTGGCGGCCCCTGACTCACTGTAGGAGTGTCCACCAGGTTATCCTGTGACGATGGGACGCTCTCACAGAACAATTCGCTAGACCTGTAGCTCCCGAAGGCCGGCCACTAGTCCCTGGGTCTCCTGCTGAGAGGAAGCGTCTGATTGTACTGCGTCTCCCTCCGTTCACATATCGACATGGAATTCACCCAATGGTGTAATGTAGGGGCTGTAACCGCCCCCCATGTGCATGCCACCAATGATCTAGCGACAACAGAGGCCATGCCAACCAGGCGTTTATCATTCTATACCCAGAGGTTTCTAAGCGTGGACCTGGGATCGAACCTGTGTTGCTCTGCTTCGTCTTGCTTCCAAGGCGAGCAAGTTGCCGCTGGGCTATCCTCCCGAGATGAGGACATGCGCAATGTACAGAAGGGGCATTAACAGGCTTTCTGTGCATTTCTTCTCCATCGAACAGCAGCTTTGTGGACTGTTGCTGTCCCCTGTGCATTTTTCTGCCCACAAAGAGGGATCAAAATAATAACCGACCACGTGTGTTTTTAAAAACGACTGATCTGTATTTCTGAAATACTACACAGATGGCATAATCTTACTGCCACGTTGGTGATACCGTCATTATGCCTGCAGACCCCTTAGGTTTTCACATACAGTAATGGTAGTACATTAGGTGGAATTCCTTTTGATGACACAGCATAATGCATTACCACCCACTAAGAATACAAACAGCTCTAGGCATTCATCTGTAGGTCTAAAGCATATATCACCAAGATTTCTCTTCTTTAAGATCACAACTACACAATCGTGCACATTCCCGTGTGCTGTGCCCCCGTCTGATCACATTTCTTAGTTCAGTATGGCACAAACGGAGTTATGAGAACGTCTCTTCTGAAGTACAGTTGCATCAAACTATCATGTGCCCCCCCCTACCCCCCCAGAAAACACACAAGACACATACATTTGATAAGTAATCTTGTTCCTCAAAGACGTAAAACTCTTGGTGTTCTTATGGAATAGCTATTTCTCATTATGTTGCTCCTATCCCCAGGGTTATCGTTAGGGCTTGTCTCCACATGAACAACACAATTAGAACTCTCCATATTCGTATGCAAGAAAGATCTCAGAGTTTGGAGTAAAGTGGACTTGACTTCAAGCACACCTTAAAATACGTCACGAGCAAACGTCAGAATATCCATGCATCACATTGTTACCCTACTGCCCTTATAGAATGATTGTACTGATGATTTACAGTAATTCAGGTATGTTGCTGATATCAGGGGCCTAACACCAACATTTTCACTCTACCTTGCTAAATTCACAATTACATTTCATCCAACATACAGGGCAGTGATGCATTGCAGGCACTATTTCAATTGTGTATTTTCTAGCAACACGGTTATTTGAAGAAACTCCATAACGTGTGTTAAACCATATTGAATTATTTGCCAGATGTGTCATTTGTTGTCCGATATGTGCTTTCCAACTTCCAAACTTTGAGTAATGCAGACCTACATGCATGCATGCGAATACTGCCTCGACAATAATAGCCCACCACTTGTATTTATTATTAGCACATGGAAATCGTGTGTGACCTCTTCTCAATCGATCAGAATCTTTGGAATGGAGTAAATAACTACTGGTATTGACTGCTTCCCTGACATTCTGACTTCAGAAACAGTCCGCAAATCAACAGAAGGCATCTGTGTGCCTTCAAAAAACTGCAGTGCAAATTCTGAGAACAATGTCTTTCAATAGGACATTCCAACCTAAAATAACAAACCAAAGTGAAAACTACAACATGATGCAATGCTTTTGCTCTGTTCATACTAACATTGCAGCTAATGCAAACTGCTTCAGAAGCTATTCCAGTTCAACCAAGTTTGCAATTAAAATGCTTACCTTATAAAAAACAATTTAGGTATTAACATATTACAAAATAAAACTACATTTAATTTAATAACCTGTTTTTTGTGCTTTACTCGTTATCAAACCAGCATGTTTTGCTTCATTATCACAAGTCCAAAACCTTTATTACCATTGCCACCATGTGCTAACAGCTTTGTAGACCTCAGGAAGTGTTGTTATCGCTTGGGAAAATGAGCCTTCCCCAACTTATTGCCCTCTGCGTCACCCCGGGCCATAACTTGGTAGCAGGTCATTATCCCATGATAACAATCCATCCCTCAGTCTACAAGGCTTTATTAAACCCTCCATATCACCTTGGGTTTACATGTAGTCATTGTAAGCCAATTCTGTTTACATGTATGAACAACTACTATATTTGATGATGGAAACACAGAGAGGTCTGAGAAAGACGAAAGACTGTGTTAGCCTAAATTGGTACAGCGTAGGTACGGTTCCTAATTTTGGGGGCAAATGTGTAATTCCAACTTAAAATATATAGCAGACTGGACAAGTAAGCATCAATTGGGAATGTGTCAAGGACAAAACCGTGTTTTAAACCATCTCCAGTGGTATTATTCTGGGCCCCTATCTATGCCATGCCCCTTAATCTCAAAACTGTTAAACCCCTTAATCTCAAAACTGTTAATGTTGTGTAAGGGATAAGGAACATTTATTGCATTCCTTTATCTATTCTCTCTGCTCTTAATTGTTTCTATACCATGATCTAAGTAGCCAGTAAAAATCACACAAAAAGCTCCCTAAGTAAATGTACAGGTGTTGACCCATTTTGTTTTGGTAGCTTGATATCAGTATTAAGAGGCAATTACGCAAGAGATTGACACAGCTTCCTACAACACATCCTTTCTGTCCACATCAAATAGCATTGCCATTGTTCGATGACTCTCAGACAGTTGTCTTCAAAGTGGCCGCCTTAAAGGGGGCAGAGCAAGAACAGGGAGGAACAAGGCTTTTTGGAAAGTGAGTATTGTGACTACTTTTAATAGAAAATATAAGCACTTCTGACAATTGAAGGAGTCTGTAAACAATATTTTTTATAATGCATGCATTATCTGCCCGAATTCCCCTAAGAACGATGTTGGGAAATGCTCGCCTGGGAGGACTAGGAGTGCCAGACCTTCAGAGTTACCAAATAGCGGCCCAATTAGCCCACATCCACGCCTGGCTAATGTCCTCGGGGCGCCCCCAATGTGTGGAGATAGAATAATCCCGGATGCCTCTTCCTCTACGTTTTCTCCCACACATCCCACCCCATCTTCGACAAAGCAAAGACGCACTTCTACTCTCCACCAAACATACGTTAAAAGCATGGGACTGGGCGCTGCAGTGACAAAAGATCCCGAAGGGCCTTAGCCCCTTCTCCCCGATCTTTATGAATCCCTCTTTTACCTCCGGAACCAATCCTCACAATTTTAAGAAATGGATAAAGGGAGGCTTAGAGGCACTCGGCCAACTGTTTGTGGAAAGGCACATACGAACATTTGAACAATCTAAAGAGTCCTTTCGGCTGAGAGAAACAGACAGGTTTACCTATATTCAACTCCACCACTGGTGCTCTCACCCACAAACCCGACAAGCAGCAACGCACACCCTAACCCCGCTTGAAACAACACTGCAAGATCTCCCAACCCGGGGAAGAATCTCGGCTTTATATAAACACTTCTCGGGAGATTTCCTCAGCTCCAAGACCAGAGCAATGGCCCAATGGGAGGCAGATCTCGGGCACCCACTGACTGACCAGAACTGGGTGGATATCTGGTCACGAACACACTCAGCGTCCTGCTGCATCACAAACCGAGAATGTGCATACAAACTCCTACTACGGTGGCACTACCCCCACTAAGGTTTCACCACATAAATTGGGCCCTGAGCCCCACCTGCTGGAAACAATGTGGACAGCCAGGTACCTTTACCATATGTGGTGATCATGCCCAAAGGTGCAACTTTACTGGTCCCAATGCGTGACCACATTCACAGACATTACTTGGAAGACAATCCCACTTGAACCGGAAACCATCCTTTTGGGGGCCTCAGTCCCGGGATGCTACCCAAGATCTGGAAGAAAGGCCGCACTCTTGACTCAATGTCTCCTGGCAGCGCGGATTGTGGGAGCCCACACCTGGAAGACCGCTGAAGGGCCCCAGATGCCACTATGGTGGGGAAAAATGTGGGACATCCTGATTGCAGAAAAGATAACAGCGGCCAGAGCCGGGACTCTGCACCACTTTCAGGACGCCTGGGCCCCATTCCTAGACTACAACCGGAGGTTCCCAGCCATAACCTACCTACCCCGGAACACTGTGAGAATCCTAGAAGGGGCGGCAACATGCCGAGGGGGGGAAGAAGCATAGGGGGGACGGGTGGGGGGCGGCAGGAATGTTTGGGATCTGACTGCCATGTCCTAATTGTATTTGTAATGTTTTCACTCTGCTCTGTTGCAAAAATAAACACAGTTTTAAAAAAAGCATGCATTATCTACAAAACAGCTACAAATAGCACATCAGCACGTACCTGAGGGCTAAGCTCCACATATCTGGTGGCACGCTCAAGTCATAACTCGTCCACAAATAGAGGATCTGCAAGCCATCCTTCTCTTGTTACACACCCACCCTTTGGAACTCGGTCCCTGTATTGGCTCGGAATGCCCCACAATTCTGCAAAGCTCTCAAAAACATGGCTTTTTCAACGATACCTGATCAAGAATTAATTCCGATGGACGCACAGACCGCAACTCACAGTACTGCATTACTGGTAAAAGACGCCTGCCCAAACTCTAGTTACCCACATCCTGTACAGTGCTCCGCTGTCCTTGAGCCTGGTCCACACTTTATACAATAAAATAATAATAGTAATATTAGAACCCGGCGAGGGTCAATGAGCTTGTAACAACCAAGCTCATTGGCCCAGGCCGGGGCATTAACTGGCCGACAAGGCTCTGCTCACCGCCGTGGCCCCAGGTTCCTTCCGCAAGTGCCCACCATGGAAAGGGAGAAGGCACTGCATGTAATTCCTTCTCTCCTTTCCATGGTGGCCATTTTCTTTGTTTTGATTTGATTTGATTTTTTCAATGGCCACCATGAAACGGGAGAAGGGACTTCACATAGTCCCTTCTCCCCGTTCTGTGGCGGCCATTTTTTTTTCTTTTTTTCATTTGCGAAAAGCTGACTGAATCTTGCAACTGGAAAAAAAAACTATGAGTACTCCAGTCTTACGGGCCAGAGTACTAATAGCAATAAGCCCCTCGCGGGGGGGGGGATTACCACTTCAGGTAATGCCCTAAGGCCTGTGACTCTGGGCCACCGGGCATTACCAGAAGCAGTAATGCCCAACCCCCTGCTCGGGGCTAATTGCGTAAATAATATTCATGGGGGATCAGCATAAAAAATCTTTGATACCACAACTGTGTAATCAACTGTGAAAGTGGTATCAAAGATTGGTAACTGGAGAGTGGGGAAGGGTGGGTCGGGGAGTGAGGCAAACAGACTGCAAAGTGGAGGAGGGTAGGGGAAGGGGAACGGGAGGAGTCCTGAATATCTTCCAAAGCTGAATATGTCACAAATGGAAAATGGATTGTTGTTTGCAATTTGAAAGCCATATGAGTTGCTTTCCGTAAAGCATCAAATGTTCTCCTTATATTCGTAGCTATTAATTGAAGCTTCTGAATTAGCAATTGTTTTCTTTCCTATATGATCCAGTTTTTGTATCCAGTAAAGCCTGGATGTTAAACACATAGTACTGATCGCCAATAACTCTTTCACAAATAAACATTGAAATCCCATTTTAAGCCACAAGTATATGTTTGAAAGTCATTTTGCATTTCCTTTATTATGTATATGCTCCTTCAGTCAATGGACGAAGAAACTTTTAAATCATCTATGGAACTTGCCGCTTTTAACATAAGTGGACTTCTGAATTTTTGGGATGACATATCAGCATACATAACTATCATTCTCAAGGATGTTTGCTAACAAAGATTAAAAGCAAACAGCAAACAACATCATTGGGGGTCATTACGACCCTGGCGTTAAGGGTTTAACGGCGCCGTAAAAGGTGTAGGCGCCGTTAAACCCTTAACGCCTGATTACGAGGTCCCTTTGCGGGATCCGACCTTAACGGCTGGTTTTACCAGCCGTTAAAGTAGGGTGCCGCAAAGGGACCTTAGTGCTAAGTACGGTGCCGTATTTTGCGGCACCGTACTTAGCGCCTTCCCCATTTCCTTTGAGCCCTATGGGGCAAAAATGGGAATGTGGAAGGGCCCATGGTGAATGGGGAATTACCGCCCTGCCAACCTCGGAATGCACCATGGTTTAGCGCCGGGGTCGTAATGAGGCCCATTGTCTTTAATAGGTTGAATGAAGTCCTGGCCTGTCATATGGCTTTTTCAGGCTGGTTGGATTCCATGATAAGCTACGCACTCCCTTACATAAATTAAAGATATATACTGAATCATTTGACTCTGCTGGCCGGTCTATCTTACAATACTGTATTTTTTTTATTTTTGTATTTATTGATGGGCTATAGTTCACAAGGAACTTTTCACACATACACACAATAGACATCAGAACAACAAACTTGTTATAAGAAAGTTAAGAACACACTTTAGCACGTTCACAATGACAACAGTGGCCCTTCCCAACCTTCCAATTAATTTCTCCTGTACACGCAAAGTAGTAAAAACACATACATACATACATAAATAAATATAACAATAGGTAAAAAGTGTCTTACACTGGGTAATACGAATAAACTTCCCCTAATTTGATCAGTTAACGTCTATGGCACAAACTCTCCAGCTAGCATTCTTAACTAAGCACTAAGACCTCTTTCATAAAACTTATACCAGCCAGTGACCATTTAAAAGATTTATCCGGAAAAATACGTTGCCAAACCCAGCTCGGGTGAACCACCTTAAATTCCTTTAACAGGTGCGAAAAATGTGTCTGGTGTACCCTGGTCAGTACAATGCAATATACTAACAGGTGCTGTAGGTTTTCTGTAGAGTTCTCCTTTCTAAAGAATCTACACCCTCTTGAATTGCGCGCTACACTGCCTCGCGCACCCAGGATTTCATTGGTAGGGAGCAAGTTCAGGTGAAAGCGTAAACACTGACTATGCCAGTATTGCCCCAGACATTTCCTCAAGTAGTGTGGTATGTTGTTATAGGGCCTGGCATCTAATAGTAACCACGAAAATAAATGGTAGTTCCTAACACAATCGATTGTGTCAATTCAGTTGACCTCCCATAATCTCTTTTTGACTTTCAGTGGATACATTACTAAGTACTCCACTGAGGAGTCGTCGGCATTTAATATTTCAAGACACTGGCGATACCATTCTGTGAAGTCAGCCGGGGAGTTGGACTCTAGCCCAAACTTTAGCAACCCCCCCAGGTTCATCCCTCTTCCGCCAAACAAATCTTTCGTAGGAAGTTTAAATGTTTCCAGTTAACCAGAGCTTCGAACAACACCAGACCCAATTCATCCCTTAAAACGGGGGCAGAGACGCTGGCTGGCAAGCATAGTACTTTATTCCAGAATATTCCTTCAAGCTTACCCCATTGCTCTTTAAGGGCGTAATATTACGTCTCCACGCCATACGTCACCACTGGGACCACTTTATTACAATAGAACTCTTGTACGGGAATTATCGAGAAGTACCCAAATTTCTTGTTTAAGTAGCTACCCTGGGCTGCCAATGCCCTGATCTTTTGTTTTTTTCCCTGCAAGCCGCCGGCGTCTAGTATCCTTCTGGAGGATTGTGAAACCCAGGTACACAAAATGGTTCACTTTCTCTACAGGTATCCCTCCAATATACCATTTGAATTGACCTCCTGCTTTTCCAGGACCCTTATGCAAGGTTAGAATTTTCGATTTGGGCATACTTATCGTTAACATATTCTGTTTGGTGTATGTCTCCAGGGCCTTCAACTGACGCTGCAACCCTATTGCTGTGTGGTCCATTAAAATCAAGTCGTCAGTGTACAGTAGGTAGTTAATCAATCTGGCATTTAATTTTGATGGCAAAGATTTGGTATCAAGAAAGACTTCACCCAAATCAGACAAGAAGAGAAGGAATACAATTGGAGCCAATAGGTAACCTTGCTACAATCCTCTTGCCAAATTGATCAGAGCAGATAGGCTACCCTCTCTATCCAAACGGACAAACAAAGTGGTGTCCATATATAGCGCAATCGCGATCGCCAGTAAAGCAGGAGGACAACCCCATTTATCCAATTTGGCCCATAGCATGTTCTTTGGAACAGTATCTATCTTTTTCTGATGCATTATTAAACTATGTTTCAGTTGATTGAAGCCACCTTCACATTTTTTTATTTCGCCAGTCTCATTGGCCTCCATACTTTTTGATGTGGATAAATTATATGATATGATATGGCATTTATAACGCGCCTATACACAAGTATTTCAAGGCGCGACGAGGCAAGGGAAGGGGAACAGATGGAAGACAGAGACAATGCTCTTACTAGGCCAGGTGACATTGAGATTGCGCAAGTGCAGGGGAAGCGGAAAAGTGCAAGGGGAAGGGCAGGGGGAAAGTGCGGTACATTGGATCGACAGTAAAAATAAAAAGAGTAAATAAAACATAGCTTTCGTTTTGCAGAGTTGCCATTTGCAATATTATTTCTTTTTTGGACAGTAATTATAGGGACGCATTCCTTCTCATAGAATATTCCATCATTGTGTAAGGTGCTGATTTCTTGTGTGTTGCACTTTGGTAAAGCCATGTTTTGAAAATGTTCCTTGGAATGTCATTATTATCATGTATTTCATCTACTAGTTCTTTGAGTTTAGATCTGATGACGCTGAATTATGGTATTTTCCTGTAAAAATGTGCAAAAGTTTACTTTACTTGATATGGAAGTTCGGGCATTATTCCGATCCAAATTTTGTTTCCAAAACGAGAGTTTTGAGGTTTTTTCATAAGAAGAAATCAGCGTAATATTTATGTTACTCCTGTGACTTGCTCGTGCATTACTATTTGTTGATTTCATTTTTCCTTGTTTCAAATAGTTTCTTGAAAACTCTTTATAGATGTTGATTTTTCAGTATTTCTTATACGTTGCTGTTCCAATGGTTTATTTTTATTTTTGTTTTTTTGTTATTAATTATTTTTCAAATATAAGAATTTAGAGGCCAAATATAGAAGCTTAGGACATTAACATTGACACCCCCCCTCACCTCTGATTATGTCAATTTCCAGGCCATGACACATCCTGCAAAGAGGACTACGTCAATTAAAAGCGCGAACTATATACTCATTTCTGGCCAGGCTGCTAACTTGTTCCACATTTACCATTATGCTGCGTAATGACTTGTGTGTGTTCTCCTCACAATCACTTGTGCACTCTTGAATGTATTCACGTAGCTCAATGGTCCTAGCAGGATCAGTAGCTCAGTGACGTAGGTCCAGGATGCAGTGTCTTTCCAACATAGCTCAACAATGCTTAGACCATATGCTTCTTCTATATGTCCTGGAACTAAGAAAAACCTCTTAGTTCACAATATTCACTTTCAGAACAGTCTATTTGTCCTCACAACAACTGAGAGGCCAACATTGGAACTCTGTATTGCTGGAGGTTTTGAATCCTTTTGGCAGCAACCCGCTCTCCAACCACTTGTTTTTTTCACAAATAACGTCATGATTTCGTCATCTGACTCCTAAGGCTGTTTTCTTTCTATTTTTGGCACTTCCCCTGCAACCTCTGAAGCAGGGATCGCAAGGGCAGTGCTAGGGGTAGCAGAGGGCAAGTCAAGGGTAGCAGCGACTTCCTCTGGCGATCCCCAAATGACATCTCAGGTTCTGCCACTTGTTCCCATGGATTTACCAAAAGTTGTTTGGAATGGCTGAGTAACGGGATGCCGGTACTGCAATCCCAATTTCTATTACTGGGCACTCGAGCTGAGTACTGGGGTGGGCAAAGACTGACACAGATCTGCTACTTACCGAGATTTACAATCATATCCTTCCAGTTCTCGAGAGCCATTTTTCTTTGCATTTTGATGCAAAAACTGATATTGCAATGGCTTATGTTGAACTAGTGAGATATTTTTTTCTTTTCTTCAAAGCCAATGAAAACCGTGGGAAATCTGGCTTTGCGTACCAACTCCTGGTATGACGGTGAGTGTCGTGGGCCCAAGGCACACTGATTAGACAGGCCAAAGTTGTGAGAACTGAAGGGATAGACCGTTTGCGTACTGCAAGGAGGGACTACACCTTAATCATGAAAAGAAAGAAACAAGAGTACCACAGCGAAATGTGGGACTCATTGTTGCAGGCAATGAAGAGTGGAAATTCAAAAAGGTAGTGGGAACTCTTGATTGGTACTCGCCCTACCGAGCATAATCGCTTACATGGGGGTATTGCAGAACTGACGTGGATTAACCACTTTACGAATGTATATAAGGACCACCAAGTCTTTGACAGCAGCCGTGCTGGTGATATTAGTACCGGCCTGACTGTGCCCACTCTGAGTCTCACAGAGGGAGAAGTAAGGCTAGCCCTAGAGTCACAGAAGATGGGCAAGGCCCCAGGTTCGGATATGGTTCGGGGGGATTTCTTTGGCAATGAACCACTGATTTGGGTCCCTTACTTGACAAGAATCTTTATGAACAGGGTCTCAGAGTCATTGACACAGGCAGTTATTGTACCCATCTTCAAGAAGGGAGATAGAGACGACCCATTTAATTATGGTCCTATCTCCCTTCTTGATGCTGGTGGTAAGATTTTCGCCAGAGCACTCCTGGGGCATCTTGAGGGACGGGTTAGGAGAGGCTTGGGTCTTGAGCCATCACCAGGCAGGTTTTCAGAGGGGATTGAGTACTGTGGGCCAGTCCCTAAGACTATGCCTCTTATGCGATAAATATGTAGCCCTGAGGAGCATGTTTATTTACGCCATCTTTATTGACCTAAGGGCGGCGTTCGACACAGTCCCAAGAACTAGAGTGTGTACTATCCTGGTGGATATGGGTAGCCCGATTGAACTGATGAACTCCATTAGGGCCTTGCATGTGGAGAACGGGGCAAGGATACGTTGGGGGCTGGCTGGAGAATTGTCTACACCAGTGAGCATTGAAAAGGGGGTCCGGCAGGGCTGCGTTCTGGCTCCCCTGCTGTTCTGCCTTTTCATAAATGCTGTGATATATGATCTTCTGAGGGCCCATACAGGTGCGGCCCCTTCTGAGAAATGTCAGGATTCCTGTTCTTATGTTTGCAGACAACGCAGTTCTTCCCTCTTTAACACCAGTGGGACTGTGTCACCAGCTAAGCATTTTTTAGGGTTTCTGCCATGAGAACGGTCTTTCCATCAACACCGAAAAGACCAAGGCCCTGGTGCTCAAGGGGAGTAGGTTGAGGAAACAACTTAAATTCAAAACTCTCCCTGGGAGCTTTCTCAATCTAACAAGCCCATTTTTACGACTTCTTGGGTATTATAATCAAAGATGACTGCACATGGTCTGATCAATTGGGTAAAGCTGCACTGGTGCATGCTAGGTGCAGTGGCGCACTAGCTAAATTCACCAGCGAGCATGGGGTGGGGGGGCTATGAGAGCAACCCTAGAGGCATATAAATCCCAGGCCAGGCAAGCAGCACTTTTTGGTGCAGAACTGTGGGGTTGGTCAAACAAGCTGACCCTCACTCCAACTGACTACAACTGACTACAACTGAAAATCAGTTCTTAAAGAATCTGCTAGGCCTACCGACTTGTGCACCAAATCTCCCTGTTGGTCTAGAGCTAGATCTGTGGCCAATTACAAAAGTCTACAGTCTACCTCTATTCTAATGGGTTAGGCTCTGGACTAGCGATTACCTGGTGAAATATAGGCTCCCACTTGTTGATGTGCTTTCTCAGGAAGCGGGTGGGTCGTTGGCATGGTTTTCGTTTGTGAAAAAGGAACTTCAGGCCATTGGTTTAAAAAAGTATTGGACTGCCCCTGGTACTATTAGCAGAGATTTCAAAACCTCTATTGCAAATGCCCTTAGGACAGCCAGGGAGGAGGACATGAGTGCCAAGTTGGTGGTATCGGTCCAGCTTACCAGATACTGGTTACTTAAAGCCTTCTTGGGGTATGAAGATTATTTGGAGCAGATGCAACCAAAGCAGATGCAAACATTGTTTATCAAGAGTTGCATAGGCATTCTTCTGCCCCTGGCCACCCTGAGGAACAATAGAACCAGGATGTTACTCCAGTATGCCCATTGTGTAAGGATGCAACAGAAAATATGGCTAATGTTCTCTTCCTCTGTCCACATTGTGGTGATCTTAGAAGGAGATCTTTAAAACCTCTCCTTATTGCTTGAGACATACACTCAGTCGCAGAGGCCCTGTTTCTATGTTTGTCAGCTAAGGACTCTGCTGCAACTTTTGCCACGGGCTGGTTCTTGTTGAGGGGTTGGAGAAGAAGGAGTAAATCCATAAGCTGAATCGGGGTGCTTTTTCTTATCTGTCCTTGGTTCATTTCTTTCCTTGGTGTGGCCCATTCCACCCCCCTGTCCCAATCTCAAGCTCAACTGCAAAGAGGGCCAAGTGGCAGATGAATTTTGATTGTTTGCATGATGAAATTCGATTTTCCTAGATGCTTATTTATTGCAGAGAGATCAACTAATACATGCACTTGTCTTGCTCTTTCTTCCTGCTCCACCACACCTCACCTTTTTTATTGGGCCATTTTTATGATTAGCCCTGAATTTCATTAATGATCTGATGTTTTACTGTGACTGTACTGTTTGTATCTTTTTGCGTTGACTTTTATGGTCATTTTTATCGAAAATAAAGTACAAATGAAATGAAAGGATTTACCAATGAATTACGATAGGTGGTAAGGCAATCTCCATTTTTGTGGTGCCTTGGCTTCCTTGGGGATTTTTGCAGATTTACCACAAGCGGTATTTCTGTTGCAGTAAATCTAATGATTTTTTGAGGTAAAGTGCAGCATTTACCTCCAGAAAAATGATGGAAGTAAATTATCCACTTCACTTCCAAAAGCAGAATTTGGCTCTGTTTTACAACTGGTGGTCCTTCTATAACCACCCAAAAAAGTGACATTAAAGGAATTACCACAAAAAATATAATGCACTGTCAAACTCGTAATCAGGCTCAATGCATTTTTTTTCTTAGATGGAATCAATGGATATTGCTTAATATTTAAGCAATAATCCACTTAATATATCATAAGACCACTTGGTCCCACCTGCACTGCACCCCCCCCTCTGTCAAAAACGTAGAATGCATGTTTAGCTCAGACCTGACCCTCTCCCACCACATCAACACAGTCTCCAGATCGTGCCCTTTCCACCTCTGAATTCTCAAGCGGATTTTTCCCTATCTCTCATACCCTCGTAGAGTATCCGCAACCATGGCCATCATCCTCTCATGCCTGGACTACTCTAACTCCCTCTACCTAGGCACGTCTACATACCAACTGAGAAAGCTCCAACAGAATCAAAACTCTGCAGCAAGCCACCTCCTCACACTCTACCGCGGGGAACACATCTCCCCCATGCTCAGGACACTCCACTGGCTGCCGTTCAGTTGACAGGCCTCTTTCAGGGCCATGTGCATTACCCACTGCGCAATCCACAAGAAAGGACCGGAATTTCTCCCAAACTAGCTCTCCTACTGCCATCCTACCAGAAACCTCAGATCAGGATCTCCACACTTCCTGGTGGTCCCTCCTTTCAAGTTCTCCAAATTAGGAGGCGTCTGCTTCTCTGTCCTTGTTCCCACACTTTGGAACTCCTTTCTCCTTGCGCTCCGCCTCATAGAGAATCACCTGGCCTTCAGGAAAACCCTAAAAATCTGGCTATTGCCCCAACCTCATGATGCCCTTGCCTCTGCCACACCCACCCTCTGCCAATCGCACACATGTTTCAGCCAGCAGTCCCCCCACCTTTCACAACCCCTCCCCCCAAGCGTGCTCGCCCTCCCCCACTTGCCCATCTCAGCACCAGTCTCTTCTTCTGCAAACAGCCTGGTTTCCTGCCATCTAACCTTCCGTGGGGAATGCCAAACACTAATGGAGGATTCAGCTGGTCACTTCAGCAACTAGCACCTAGAACGAAACCCTGACAGTGGGCCAGATAATGCATCCATATGGACTGGGAGGGTGAGAACACATTCCACTTAAAATGCACATTGAGAATATCAAGCTGATCATGCCGAAGGAGGACAACCAGACACCTCGGACCCGTCGCTCAGGGTTGGCACGGCAGATAAATCTAAAGCACAGGATGGTAGGCCAGGCCGCCGCACACAATCATGTTTCGCGCAATAGAAGGAACTAGGGATGGCAACCTCTCTCTCTAAGGACCTGTTGGAGGGCGAGTATTATGCACTCATCAAGCACTTAAATCTCCTGTTAGACAAAGTAATGCTCCTTGTACATAGATGGAACCCAGGAATTACTCATTGTAGTTTGTACTATTAACCTATTTCTCCCCTCGCACACCTCACCTTCGCAGTTTAGTGGAAGGCACGGCTTCACTCCATACACCATGCACACACATATAACACAAACACTCTTGCACATCACCTCTGCCATAAGAATGAAGCTACTTTTAACGATAACAATTCAAACTGTAGCTTCCCAAACTCTCTATCGCCTTTAACACAATCCCCCCCTTAGTCCATAGTATTCCTCTGCTGCGCCCACACACACTCCATTTAGACATGGGTGACTACCAGGGCCTTGGCCACCCACGCATAACTATAATGGCTGAAATGCACACAAGAATACTAGCACCTCCCGAACCTTTCCCAAATTTCTGGACCCCGCACCGCATCCGTGTCCGGGTCCTCGGAATGAGGTTTTACCGGGCCATTCCGAGTTCGGATGGCCCGGTAATTCCTCCCTCAAGCACCCGGACACGGTCCTTCCCCATTCCCATTTCAGCCCCCATAGGGCTGACTGGGAATGGGAGAGGGAGCAAACAACGGGCCATAACGAGATGGCCCCTTGTTTGCTCCCTCTTCCCCTTGCGGGACCCGGTAAGCACGCCTGGTTTTCCCAGGCGTGCTTAACGTGTCACGCAAGGGGACCTCGTAATGTGGCGGAACGGGTTGAATGGCGCCGTCACCTTTTACGGCGCCGTTTAACCCGTTCCGCCAGGGTCGTAATGAGGCCCATTGTGTAAGAGGAAAATCTTTTTGCTTCTGTTGTATTTGTATTCCCAGAATTCATATGCTAGCATGAAAGCATTAATTACTTGCCCTGAGCTAGTTTTAAAAAATATATATTATTTTGATCATTAAACACAAGACCAACAGAGGGCTTCCAAGTGCATTTACAAATAACATAAAACAATACAAAAGAAATACTGAGATACACAAACAAGAACGAGTAGCCTAGCAAAAACAAGCTGGGACAAACTGACATAACAAGTTCCGTTGTATACTAATTGACATTTTCACAATTGACCTCGGGAGAATAGACCTCGGGAGAATTGACCTAATTTAGAAGGTCAGTTAGGACATATATGCGGGGGGAAACCCCCTGTAACTCCCACACAATCCAAAACCCCCCGCAATCCCCCACCCAATCCCAATATATTATTTATAATCCAAAACCAACCTAATACATATATACAATAACTAAAATAATATAAAGGTCAATTGTGCAGAAGGTCAATTAGGACCATTATAATTAGGTCAATTGTGCAAAAGGTCAATTGCAAAAGGTCAATTTGGGTAATACCACAAGTTCAGCCATAATCAAGAGCGCCATGAGACCATGCAAGTGGCAACAGTGTGCGGTACAAGAGCCATTAACATTAACATCAGGTCGATTTGGCACATTTTTACCTTCTTACATCTACAAAAATATTTGTCCACTTCCTTGCTCAGATGAACTATGTTTTTGACCTGGTTATGAGCATTGTCATATGTTTGTAGGGGGGTTAGAAAGCAGGTGGTCAGCAGTATACATTTATTTGGGATTTTCTAGTCATGAACAGTCCATTAAGGCTTTTCAAAGGTTCTGAAAATACAACATTTAGTGACTGTTGAGGTTTTTTCAGATACCGAGTTTTCATCACATCTTGGTTTTTACCCAATCAAATGTCTTTGTGTATACAATTTTTAAAGTGCGACCTAATCCTAAATAGGCTGAGGAGTGCTGTAAAAACAAACCATTCAAGCAAGAATTATACGTAGATCATACAAAGGAAAACAACTGTGGGGCATTCACAGCAAAGAGAGGGAGAGCGAGAGAAAGAGAGAGAGGCAGAGAGAGAGAGACAACGAGAGAGCAAGAGAGAGAGCAGGAGAGGGAGAGATAGAGGCAGAGAAAGAGAGAAAACGAGAGAGCTACAGAGGGTGAGAGAGGGAGAGAGAGATAGATAGAGAGAGAGACAGAGGGAGGGAGGGAGGGAGGGAGACTGAGACTTTGGCTCTCTCTGAATCAGTTAATGATTTCGTCTACCAGTTCCTGGGCACCTACTCCAGGGGAGAGGTACATAGATATATCCTAAGCGGGATCAATCCCTTAGTCTCTGCTTTGTGCATGAACACCCAATCTAGCAGTTGACATGCAATGAGCAATCATGGAGTCTGAAGTGGGCATGTAGCTAGAAACGCCTTTCTGACTTCTTTAATTTACACTACAAAGGAGGAACTACTAGCACAACCCTATCATGGCAAAATGAGAATCTCGCTCACCACAGACTGATTCCGGAATGAACAAAGGGGAATGCCCACGCCACTAATGACCACAGCCACTTTACCTAGTCTACATTGTCTCCGCCTTGTCATCTGTCTGTCAGTAACACTCAGTCAAACCCACTAATCATCAGTGCCCACAACTCACCGGTGACTATGCATAGCCAATTACTAGAGCATTCTCCCTCTTGAAAGGCCAGCCTGGTTTTCAGTGAACCATACAAATTCCAGATTGCATTTCAGTTCTACGTTGTGGGGCTCATAACTTCAGTCTAAAATGTGGGATGCCCAGGAGTCAAGGAATATACAACTCCTAGTCCTGGACATGTCAGTGGGACCCCTATATAAGAGCACCTGCTCCTCCAGATTTCACCTTAACAGTCATCTTTCAGTCAGACAACATCTAAGCCATCTGTCAAAATACGCTCTACCATTGGTTCTCACACCTGCCAAAACCATCCAAGGTTGTATAAAACTGGACCGAGCAGCACTGCCCCTACAGGAAAGAATGTTCCACGCAGGTGACACAGTTGATCAATTAAACTGACAACTGGGAATAACATCATTGCAAGTCAGGTGAAAGGAAGATATTAACCATCTGAACCCCGTCAAACAGCCCTAAAGGAAAACATGGGCAAAAGACAGACATATACATGCGGCCACTACTCCCAATTTAGCTTAAATTAATATGATCTCATAGTGGAAGCCAGTGCAGAGCCGAAAGGATAATGAGTTGGTCTAATGTTGTGTTCCAAAGCTCACTCTAGCCATGTAGTGAAGGATGGACTTTAAAGGGGGCAAGGTCAAAGCAGAAAGGCCCATCAAAGCAGTGTTGCCACTGTTAACTGTGACGAGTCCTGCAGGGTCATCACAGAATCCCAACCTAAAGTCTCCTCCCATGAGGCCAGGGAAAGGCAGACGCTACCTAATCCTAACCCCAGGGGTGGTATCGGGGGGAGGATCACATGGGAGCTGAAGGATGTCAAGGGAATGTGGTATCTTCTGAGGATGAGGTTTTTCTAATGCCTGAATATTTAATGGCATGTTGTCACCGATGGTACTCCCCTCCCAGAGCTACCCAAGGTACAAAGCATAAGAACCTTCTTTGTAAACAAGGAAATTATGTATATAAGAATCAGGGAGCTAATGCTACTACTTTTAGTAGTGATGATTTTCTATGGTGTTCAGGTTATGAACCCAAGAGAAAACCCATATTTCCTTTAAAATATGTCCATAAATATACATCATGTAATTCCCCTTCACAAAATGGATGAAATGTTTCTAAAATAACTAAGAACATTGTGGACTCCAAGTCCCATAATGCTCTTAGTACTGAGACGAGGAAGAGTGGTCTAGATTTGCACAAATCTAATGTGTGGGCTAGTTGCTATAATGACCCACACATGATGCAGGCCCTCTAAACATTTAAAGGCATTTCAGGTGTGGGCCATTAAGGAGGAGAAGCCGAAGCAGCAAGGAAAGGCAGAGACTGGAGCCGCTGCTTTGCCAGTAGCAGAAAGCCATACAAATAACTTGGCGGAGGTCGGGGTTCTAGCCAGATATAGAGGATGCGCATCGGTAAGTGGTGAGGATGCCGGTTATCCCAGAGTAGAGAGAAGCTCTCTCTGCCCTGCTTCTTGCTCCGGTGCGAAGTCGACACTGGAGGGTGTGTGCAGCAGCGGGTGCTCCACTGACAGACAGCATGAGCAGAAGAAGGCTGAACGGAGCTGTCAAACGTCAGGAAGATCCCGACGTGTGAAGCAGAAGCTGCGAGTCCGACAGAGTGTTTTAGGAGAAGGAAGACCAGACCCAGCTTGAACTATGTAGGAAAGGTCCAAGAAGAAAAGAAAAATGAAATTGAGAGTTCAGGCACAGAAGATTGGGTGAAGTCATATTTTTCAGTACAGATGCAGGATTAGGATCAGAACAGGACACTGTACCTTTCGTGGAATTCCAGAGGAGGATAACTCATTGGATAGAAGAGCAAATACATTCCAGGAGAGAGGCACACATCTGGGCTGCCTAATGAAGGTAGCATGACCAGAAATTATGTTTTTTCAGGCAATTTTGATACCAATTGGTTTAATGTTGTCAGCAAAAAAAGAGTTCATTTCATTTATACATGAACTTGAAGAGAAAAGAACTGTGGGGGGGGGGCTAAAGCACTGTCTGGCCATGAAACGTGTTTACATATGTGTCGAGGGCAGCAGCAATCTGGGTGGAGGATAGTGAGGTAATAGCTGATTGCATTAGGACTTCATAAAGGTATTTCATCAGGCATTCTCAACAGATGTGTGAAAATGGGCACGTTGACCCTCCGTTGAAGGATTGAGAAGCTGAGGGTGGGACAAGGGAAATGCTTTGAATTTGAATGTAACAAGGTAGGTAAACCTTTGGCAAAAGGTTGTTTCAAGGGTTCCTTTCTTAGAATTGGTAGGAGCGTCAGAAAGTGGCAGAAAAAAAAGAATCACTTTATGGTCAGATGAAGGCAGTGTCATGGAGTCACCTATGTCACTGTGTGGTGTGAGAAACCTGAAGGGGTTCTCACTCCTAACCCCCTTTGATCCTCTGTGCAGGTGGCCAGGGAAAGGCCATCACTTTTGGATCTTAACCCTGGGGGTGGTCAAGCGAGGGAGGATCACCTGGGTGGAGGGTCTTTGAGGATTGGGAGTGGGATGTCCTCAGGCGAGACATGGTATCCCCCTTTTCTTAATGACGACCAACCTGACCCTCACACGACCTTTATGGGTTATTTTAAGACAGTTCCCCTCAATTCCCCATATGGAACACATGAAAGTACTGAGACGAGGAAGAGGCAATTGAGAGTAATGAACACCACACACTTTCACCACTTTGGTAATGGGAAGAGGACGATGCCTGAAGGGGGTGTGAAGGTCAGGCATGTACTCCTAATTATGATCAGGCAAAACTGATTGAGAGAACACACTTGCAACCTGTTGGGGGGTTACAGGTGTATACAGGTAGGAAAAGCAGAGAACCGGGCTGGAGGAGAGGCGAGCTGCTGGAGGGAACTGCCATGGAGAGGTCCGAGGTGTACAGCACATTGAAACGCTCAATACTACCAGGAGAGGTGACCAGCAACAGTCGGGCGTAGGAGCAGGAGCTCAGTGGAATGAACTGACAGCGAATAAGGGAGCTGGGTGGAAAGGCTGCCCCTTTCCCTTTCAAGCAGTGCTTTAAGCTGGGCCCCGGCAGTCTCCAAAAAGTGGGGCTGAGCCGGGGCCCTGCCGGGGCCCCCAGTCCCACCGCACGCAACATTGGCGGGATGCATTATCCCGTCGCGGCTGCAGCCGCGACGGGAGATGCGCCTGCCATGAAGTCAGGCGAGCTGACAGAAGTGGCAGCCAACCACAGCGATGCTGTGCCTGGCTGCCACTTCTGTCAGTCATAGTAACTGCCTCTGGTGACCCCTCGCGCGAGGGGTCATCAGAGGCAGTTACTGTTCCTTTGTTTCCCCAGGTCGCCGAGGCGTCTTTAACCCTCGGCGAACCTGGGGATTCCTCGACATATTTCGAGGTTTATAAAAGATGGCTTTGAAAGTACACATTTCAAGCCATCTTTTATAAAGCTTTGCCGACGGACAATTTTGTCCGTAGTCAAAGCTTTATAAATGATGGCTTGAATTGTGTACTTTCAAAGCCATCTTTTATAAACCCGAAAACATGGCCTGAAAACTACGCAAACCGTAAGGTACGCACACAAATATATATACATGTTACATATCTGTGTGCGTACCTTACTATGGTTTGTGTACTTTGCAGGCCATCTTTTCTAAACATAGAAATATGTAACATATGTAACATATTTCTATGTTTAGAAAAGATGGCCTGCAAAGTACACATACCATAGTAAGGTACGCACACAGATATATAACATGTATATATATTTGTGTGCAGACCTTACGATTTGCGTGCTTTTTAGGCCACGCCCCTCCCAGAAGCCACGCCCCCAAACGAGGGCCCCCTCTCGATTTCTTACCCCACTTAAAGCCCTGCTTTCAAGTGAAGTGCTGGTTCCCCGTGGCCGAGAAGCCAGCCCAAGGCTATCAAAGGGGCAGTTACCCCAAGCAGCAGGGGTTGCAGATCGTGTGCTCTGCACTGTGAGGACAGCAACTGAAGAGACCAGTGATTTTCTGTAATATAATAAACATGGTGCACGAGGCGCAAATGAATGAACATTTCCATTTGTGCTGAAATACATTGTAACTAGCAGCAGAGTGGTTGCGTGCGTTATCAAAGCACGTTTTTGTTGGTCTCCGCTCATAGGCCATTCGTCCATTGTTGAACTTCAAAGAGCTAGAAATACTTTGTATCGAATGGTCACGTATCGTAAAGCAGAACAGTTTCGAAAGTCTCAAAGTATTGGGAAGTTCTCCTAAAGTGAAAGGCACCAATATTTCATAACAGGCTGAATGAAAACAAGAGCATAAGCCAAAGAAGAACGCCGAAGTGAATGCAAACATTATGATTACGCAGAAAAAACTGCATGATACTTTCAGCAGTGGATGGAACTGTGCAATCACTAAAAAAACACTGCACTACATTTTGGACACTACTGAACTTTTCCGGGCAAACAAATCACTGAATGTTGGTTCCATTAACTATATGAAATCCTGGAAATAACTTTATTACATGAAGAAAACAAGTGAACCAGCATGGGCCAAAAGAAGTATATAGAAAATAGCCAAGGCCCTTTTCTGTTGTGTGGTTTGAACTATGGTTTAATACAAGTCTTGGAACCGGGAATCCTGAAAATTCATAACTCTTTCTTTTGTGCTTTGATCTTTGATGGTTTTTGATTTTGGGGAAGGGAACCCGCAGGATTGTTTCCAGACCATTAATAATCTTGAACTTGAAACAAAGAACAACTCTAAGATTTTTTTGTGGAACTGGTTTTTATACTTGGGGCAGGGAGCTGAAAGAAAGCTGTGAGCGGGAAGAACCTCAGACATTTTGTTGAACACTGTAGTTTAAGTTAGCCTAGGCCAAGTTAGGCCTTCAACTATCCTGACATTTAAGTTAATAAACATTATTTTGTTCAGCTTGATATCTCTTGTCTGTGTCGTTCTTCATGATGCCTTCACAGTGGCTAGAGGGTGGTGTTGCCAAAGGTACCAGGTACTGCTAGAAGCGGCGCGATGCTAGGCTAGAGAGTGGCAGGGAGGATCTTCTGGCCATGCCCCACCATGCCACACAAGAGGTGCAGGGCTTTTCCGCATTCTGACTTTGGGGAGCATTGTCTCTTTAAGTGAACCACTTGAGTAGAAGTCTTAGACAGACACAACAAGCCCTATTACCCTGGGTACTCCGGGACTCCATTGATCCAATCCCATGGCTGTAGAAACCATTGCTATTCTGATGAGATTAGCCCAATGAATGTGCAGCGCGTGCCTAGCTGAGAGACAGGGAGTAAGATCTGCAGACCTCAGCACACAGAAAACAACAGACTCATGCCTTGTGATCCAGAGCTAAGGAGACCGATGGTGAGTCACAGGAGATGGCACTCCTACGAGGCATGCTTCTGTCGAGCACATGGAATCCAACGACCCAAGCTGGTGGATGCCTTTAGGAAGGGTTGGTCTGCGGATAAAATGGGGCCAGTCCTGAGCCATGGGAGCAACAAGAAGACTCCGCATGGGAAAGCATGAGGAGGCTGAGTGTAGAAAAGAGGAGGAGGGTGATAAGAGAGGAGAGGAGAGTAGAGAGGAGGTGTGTGAAAGGAGTAAGATTAGAAGAAAAAAATAATAAAAGAATTCTTCCAAAAGCACACGAGTCATTTGTTCGCGGAGTAAGATTAGAAGCTAAAGAAAGGCAGCGTGAGTTTGAAGAGAGCAGAGGATAACACGTGGAGCATCAAGAGGTGGCGGAAGAGGATGAGAAGAAAGAGGAGAAGAGGTGGAATTTCTGAAGTTGCAAAGAGAAGAGTGAGAGGAAAGATAAGGGAAGGTAGAAAGTGATAAGTGAAGAGAGGAGGGGAGGAGGAATATCAAAAGGTAAATCGAGGAGAAGAGGGAGAGAAGGCAGAGAGGCACATTAGGTTTCAAGGGAACCAAAGTAGTTGAAGGAAGAAAGGCGAGCCCTGAAACGGGGTTGCCTAGATTGGATGAAGGAAACAAGCATGCCGTGGAGCGTCAAGGTGGTAGAGGTGAATCTGTGAAGCCCAATGGGTATGAACATGTCGCCGTGCATCGAGGAATAGGGAGAGAGATCAGACTTGTAGGCCAGAGAACCAGAAACCTGGGATAGGGAGTTGTGGGAGTTCCTGGGTGGCCTCCTCTCATCCTACAACTATGGGCCTTTATAAGAAAGTAACATGGACTCAACATCTGGCACAGGCCGAACAGGCGATCACCACTCTAGAAATGGGACTCTGGGAGGAGGGTTTCTCACCATACCCATGCTACATAAAGGCAGCCAAGAAAGCTGGACCGTGAGAGTGTAATACTTCATCCAAAGCCTGGATGTGACAGGAAGAGGCCTCAAGCAACCACGAGGACAATCGGGGCAGACCCTCTAGTTGGTTTAAGTTCTTTTTGTTATCCTATTGTCTCACCTTGTAAATAACACCAATAGGTATAAGACATTTCTGCTGTTTTCCCTTTTTGGTACCACTTGGCTTTGTGACAACAAGAAAGATACAACTGTAACTGTGTATTCAAAGGTATTACTTGATTTATGGGCAGGTCCACTGAGCAGCTGAGAAAAACTGAATGAATGGAAAAGGGTTGAGTATGAGTAAACTAGTGCATCAGAAGGGGGTTTCTAAAATATGTTCCAATCTCAAGGGAATATATTGCTAGTGTAGGTAGCACACGGATGAATAAAAGGCTGGAAAGGAATCCGAAAAGATCAGTCTTTTTTTTAAAACTTTTATTTTTATTGCACTTGGTCACTACTTTCACTTGGTTACAGAGACATCATAATTATAGACATTACATTTTACAATATTAATCACATTACAGCATCAAGCTGTTCAAGTCCGCTTTTCTCGGCGAGATACTGTTTGTACCTGCCCCAAATGTTTTTCGGGCGCGAGGCTGGGAGCACAGTATCGATATACAGTTCCTCCATGTCGTTCGCCCATGCCATATCCCTTTCCCAGTCCGCCTTAGTAGGGGAGTGCGCACTCTTCCATCTGAGGAGGATCGCCCTTTTGGCGAGGAGCAGACTTACATTCAGAAGCTTTCGCCAACTCGGGCTTATTTTTTCAATTGACCCCAACAGGCATAACCGTGGAGTCCACTCTAGCGGGTGGTCAGCCATCTCGTCTATCGTCTGACATACAGCTTCCCAGTATCCCCTCAGTGCACCACACTCCCAAAGCATGTGATGAATGCCAGCATTGTCCGCATGGCATCTCGGGCATTCCCCTGTCATGGTTGGGTATATGCGTTTGAGTTTCACTGGGGTGTAATGTGTTCTCTGAAGAATTTTATAGTGGATTAGCCTGTATTTGGAATTGCAGGATATCTGTTTCACAAGTGCACAGTATTGAGACCACTCCTCTTCCCCCACCTCCTCTCCAAGGTCCTGTTCCCCTTTGGCCCTTGCCGTACGCTGCTCTTGTGGGCGTGTGTGAAGTATGGTCTTATACAGTGTGGAAGCTGTTATTTTTTGGCGTCCCCCCATAAACATGTATCCCAGACCCATGTTGACTGGGGGTTCATCAGGGAAGGTTGGCCATATATTCTGTGTAGCTGCCCGCAGACCAGTGTATTGTCGCCTAGCCGTAGGTGTGTTACCCACCTCCTCCCTGATATCCTCCCATCGAATGAACTGCCCGTCCACAAATATTTGCCCCCATTGTGTTATGCCCTTAGCAGACCAGTGGCGGGCCGTCTCTCCCTCTAAATTAAAAGGAGTCTGCGGCATACCCCAGAGCGGCATACTAGGGTGATATATCCTTTCAGTATTGTACATTTCAACAATCCTGGACCACGTGGTGATTACCACTTTAGAAGGTCTCAGGGAGTTATAATGCTTAACACCAGACCGTGTAATTTGGTGGAGTGCTAGTGTGGCCTCTTTTTCCAGTTGGTTAGGTACTGGGCCTGCTGGGTTGATAAACGTCGTCGCCCATTGGTTCGCATGTTGTGCCTGCGCGCTCAGGTAGTAGAGTTCAAAGTCTGGGGCCATCAAGCCGCCGGCCATGTAGTCGTTTGTAAGTGTCCCCCAGCCCACTCTCGGATGGCCATCCCACACAAATGAGGAGCACGCGCCCGCCATTTTAGCAAATAAAGCACGCCCAGGCCACACCGGCACCGTGCTAAATAGGTAAAATAGCTTAGGAAGGATTATCATTTTCACCAGTGCAATCCTACCCATCATGGATACAGGGAGGGCCCCCCAGCGCTTTAGTTTCAGGCACAATGAGTCCACAAGCAGGTTGTAATTCAATGCGCGAGATAGCTGAGCGTTCCGAGCAATCCATGCTCCCAGATATAGAACATGCGTCGGGCACCACTGCAGCCCATGCAGGTCCCGTGGCTTATCCGTGGCCCCTGTAATAGGGAACACTTCTGATTTATTAGTGTTAAGTCTGAGTCCCGAGAGTCCACCAAACCGCTCCACCACCGCAAGGACCCTCCCCAGTGTTCTGTCTGGATCTCTCAAGTGTAGCAGAATGTCATCTGCGTACAGGTTTATGATGTGCATTGTTGCCCCTATTTTTAGCCCATAGGCGCCGGCAAGAGCCCTCAGTACGTCTGCTAATGGTTCAATTATCAGGGCAAACAGCAATGGTGAGAGCGGGCAACCTTGTCTCGTGCCCCCCCGGAGCTCAAACTGCTCTGTTAGGGTGCCGTTAATTCTAATCCTGGCCTGTGGGGACGTGTACAGTAACTTTACCCATCTCAGGAAGTTCGGGCCAAATCCATAATTTCGCAATACCCCAAACAGGAATGGCCAGGACACCGTGTCGAATGCTTTGCGCATATCCAGCGACACTGCTATCGCCTGCTGATCTGGGGGGGTCGTAGTTAGGACCTCATGGCATCTCCTAATATCAGTAGCTGCTGACCTGCCGGGGATGAATCCGGCCTGATCTTCGTGGACCATGAATGGCATCCACGGTGTCAGTCTTGTGGCCAGTATCTTTGCTAACAATTTGGCATCTGTGTTGATTAGTGATAGAGGTCTATAAGACCCGCAGTCCTCTGGGGGTTTACCAGTCTTAAGCAACAGTGTTATCACCGCTTCCCTTGTGGTCGCTGGGAGCTCCCCTCCCTCCAGAGCCTCGGTCCACATAGCCAGTAACCTGGGTGCCAGAAGGAGCTTAAATTCTTTATAAAATTCTGCGCTTAGGCCATCTGTACCCGGGGCCTTCCCATTCGGGAGAGCTTCGATGGCCCCTATCAACTCCGCCTCAGTTATCGGGGATTCCAATACCTCTCTCGTGTTTGCAGCCAGCAGGGTCGTCGGGATACGGGAGAGATACTGCTCGATCTCACCTTCAGTGGCGTCTGACTGGGGTGAGTATAGCTCCTCGTAGAATTTATGAAACGTGGAGCGTATACTGCCCTGATCTGTAGTGACCGTGCCCTCCGCCGTTGTTATACATGAAATGTCGGTCGGTCCCTTCTCCCCCCTCACTGCTCTAGCCAACAACCTCCCCGGGCGTTCGCTCTCACCATAGCGGCGAGCGGCCGCCGGTCTGTCAAAGTAGCGGATCTCTTGATCAGCAGCCTCATTGAATTCGTCCAGTGTGTTTTTTAGGTCTAAGGCTAACTGAGGTGTCGGTTGAAGCTCATATTGTGATTGTGTAGCAGCTATTTGTGTTTCAAGGCGTTGCATCCTATTCCTTATATCTTTGAGGATGCCACTCTCACTCGATATAGAGGCGCCTCTAATATACACCTTGAATGCTTGCCACAAAGTCGCCTGGCGAGACACAGAGTTGTCATTAAATGCAAAATACTCCTGTATGTGCTGTTCCAGCGCGTTCCTATAGACCAGGTCACGCAGCGCTGCAGGTTTGAACCTCCAAGGAGGTCTATTCACTGCTTCGCCCGGTAGTCGGAGGTCCAGCACTATCGGTGAGTGGTCAGAGTACGTCCTGGGCAGTATCTGTGCTGCGAGTACCCAGGCCAACACCGCGTTGTCCAGCAGCCACATGTCTATCCTGGAATGCATGTCGTGCACCGTGGAGTAATAGGTGTATCCCCTCTCGGATGGGTGTAATGTCCTCCATGCATCTTTTAGTCCCAGGTCTGCCATATGAGCCATTATCGCCTGGGCGGCCTTAGTTAAAGTTCTCACTTGTGTTGAGGTGCGATCCATGTCTACATTCAAAATGGTATTGAAGTCCCCCCCGCAAATCAGGTGGGCTGCTGGATAGTGGGCCAACATCCCGAAAAGTTCGGTGTAAAACACCGGGTCATCCAGGTTGGGACCATAGATATTAAGGAGAACCACCTCTCTATCTTGCAAATTGCCATGTACCAAGACGTACCTGCCCCCCCGATTGCACCTCACCTCCTTGCACGTAAATCGGAGGGTTCTGTGTAACAGTATTGCTACTCCCCTGGCCCTATTCGAGTAGGTTGTGAAGTATTGGTGGGTTCCCCACTTCGGCGCCAGTTGTTCCCCGTGTTGCGGGCCAATGTGTGTCTCCTGTAAGAATAGGATTTGTGGGGCATGTCTGTTAATGTAGGCCATGATTTTCCTTTTCTTAACCTTAGAACCCAGGCCCCGAACATTCCAACTCATGAATCTGATATTCTCAGAGATCATTCCAGCCATCCCATTCAATGTGAATGCATTGTGAGTCTGCAGAAGAGTGTCTCATATAATTCCCATTTGTGCAAGTGTGTTGTAACCTCGTGCTTTTAACTTTCTCCCCATAACAATAACACATCCCCAATTCCATCCCGATCCCACCTCCCCCCACCCTCACAGCACCCCGAACTTCTACTGTGCATAAAGAAACCCCCTCCCCCCCACTAACTTTTAGCATATGCACCTGCAATTGGGGGGCCTGCAGAGATCCCCAGGGCCTATGCTCTTCCAAACATGAAAACACTTAGTCGGATCCGGCATTACTCTCACACATGTTAATGGCGGCAAGGAAAGTCACCACGTAGCACAAACCGTAGACAATGATTTCCCACCTTAGTGAATGTCCCCCTCCGGGGGGAACTGTTGATATAAGTGGAGCGGGCATGCAATGCCGCACCTCTCCGGGCCTTCCCCAGAGAAGTCATTCTTGATTAGCGTCCTCGGCGCTCCCCACGTCCGCAGGGATGTGCGTCTCCACAAAATTGGCGGCCTCCTCAGGGAAGGTGAAGAAATGGACTTTGTTCTTGTACAGGATCTTCAGTCTCGCCGGGTAGAGCATTGCATATTGGACCTGTCGCTCTCGTAGCAGTTTCTTGACACCCGTAAATTGTTTCCTTTCTTGTTGCACCGCCAGTGTAAAGTCAGGGAAGATCCGTATCACGCTAGCCTTCCATCTCAGCTCCCGCTTCTCTCTTGCCGTACGTAGTATCAAGTCCCTGTCCCTGTAGTTAAGCACGCGTGCGATTATTGGTCTCGGGTACGCTGCGGGTTTCGGCTTTGGAGCCATAGATCTGTGTGCACGCTCTATTAGGAACATGGGGGACCATCCTGGGTCGCCCAGCAGATCGCGGAGGAGGGCCTCAACTCCCTTCTCCATAGAGCCCTTCGTCGCATCCCCAGGCACACCTACAATACGGATATTGTTGCGTCTTGATCTCGCCTCCAAGTCCTCGCATTTAGATTTAAGAGTTCCTAGTTCAATCGCCACTGTGGACACCGTGCTTTTCAGGTTTTCGAGCGCATCTTCCGCGCCTGATATTCTGGTTTCCGCTTCGGTTATGCGCGTCGTAGTCTTATCCAGTTTAGCCTTAATGGATGCCACATTTGCGGTGATCCCGTCGAGTTTGTCGTTCAGGGCACCGAACCCTTGCTGCATAGCGAGAAACACCGCTTGGGGATCCATCTGGGCTTGCGGTGTCGTTTGTTGATCTGGGGTGGGCGCCGGAGGCTCCATCTGCGATATGGTTTCCTTCTGGATATTTGTGGTGTACCTGTCGATGGCCCCCCTGGTCTTCTTGGATCCTAGGCTCTTGGGCATTATCCGCTGTTATTTGTATGGACTGATCGCCCCAGGACACCACGACCCTCAGCACATCCGCCGAGCGAGAGGCCTGACAAGCGTCCCCGGTGCCACCGGTTGCGCAGGGTCGATGTCCCCCTGGCTCACGTCGTCGCGTGGTCGAGTGTCGTCCCTCCTCGGCAACCCCCGGCGGACTGATTTTGGGCCCCAAATGTTCAGGTCGTGCGTTGTCGAGCCACGGGAGGGGGGGGGGTCTAGAGACCGTGCCGGAGAAGAGACCTCAGGCCTCTGGATTGAGGGCCGTCGGGAGCCCGCTTAGCAGCAAGGAAGTGTAGCAGTTGGCCCCCGCCAGGCAGGTAAGGTTCCCGTGTTCAGCCGCAGCAGTCGATGGGCGGTGGGGTGAAGCCGAGGGGCCGAGAGGGGGCCACAGTATCCAGCCGGTATGGCGGGGGGCTAAGCAGCGCGGTGGGGAGAGGCCAGTAATGAAGGTTCCTCCGCGAGCAGGCCGCGGATTGCGCTCGCTTTCTCCCGGGCTCCTCCCCTCTTCAAGGCGGCCCGAGTATAGGCCCCGGGCGCGGGCACACTCAAGAGCCGCGATAACTCAGGATAGCAGCCAGCGTTCCGCCTGGAATTTCACCTCCAGGTAGCCCAGTCACCACCGCACCCTCCGTGCGTCGCCCGGGTGTAACCGGACCCGTTGTACGGATATATTTGGAGTTCGGCCCTGGTTCACTCCGGAGCTCACACAGAAGCGGCCATCTTCTTCTGTGCGCAACAGCGCCCCCTAAAAAAAAAAAAAAAAAAAAGATCAGTCTTTATGGGAGAAGGGACATACAGGAGATTAAATTTGCTGTGCAGCAAGAATGATATTAAGTGATAGTAGTTTGGCCAAGATAGAGACCATGTTTACAGAACACTTCCAAGTGTTCAAAAAAATCAGTGGAACGTATGCACCAGCTAAATCAATACAGTCAGTCCAGATGATGTCATAACCGGGAACACAAAGAAGATCGAGAAGGGGAGCAGAATAGAACTTCAACCAAGTCTCAGTGACAAACAGCAAGTCAGCATTGGAGGAAATAATCAAATCAAAATGTTCAGGTGAATTGGCAAGTAGAGCTTAATGGGGACTTGTGTGAGCGGAAGTGAATGGGGAAGGTGAGACGATAGACTCTGTAAGGAAACAAGACAAGTGTATGTTGTTTTCTTTAAATAACCCAACTATATTGTTTGTTGCCCGGGCAATAATAATGGTGTTGATGTATTAGAATTACCTACTGACATCTGCAAGATTAATGCTGATGAGGACCTGTTAAACTTGTTTAAATAGACTTGTCAAGTTTTTCGTTCAACTCGTTTAAATAGACTTGTCAAGTTTTTCTCTCAAAGACGCATGAAATCTTTTCCCTGGCCTTATCTTCTTCAATATACCAAACCCGCCTTCTCCCAAATATCGCCAATAGCCTATGAATGGGCCAAAAGGGCTTTTAAACCAGCATGGTTTAACCAAATCGGATCCAAGCACTAACTGCTTAGCACAGTGCGGTTCCAAGGCCACCCTGTCCCCTGGTCACTTCAATGATACATTTAACCACCCCTACTATGTTTTTGCTTTGGTTTCTACATCAGGACAAATAAGCAGAACAGCTCACTGACTCTGATTTTCCAGCTCCTCATAGGCAAACACTACTAGGGTTGCTTGAGAAATATTTGAGAGGTGTGCGGTTCCAAGGCCATCCTGCCCCCTGGTCAGCTCAATGATAGTGCTATCCCCTCTCCTCAGCTGCAGTTGTAGATATAGTTACACATCCCCTCGGCTGAGCAGCCACAGCGCTGTTCCTTGTTACTCTGCAGCAACAGTGTACGCAAATGAGTATGAGCACCGTTATTAGATTCAGTGTACTCTGGCAAAGGTCTCAGTTTAAGGTCGGCATATGGTGCTCATGAACTGCACAACACTGTGGTTAGACAGGATGGTATGATACTCTCTAAAGGGGCAGAGGGGCAGTGGAATTTTGGAGGCTGAACCGCTAGTGGGCACAAGTGGATGTGTTCAGGGCCCCTGACAGCTTCACTTTATTTTCCACTTCACATGTCACAGTCACCCTCTCCTTCCTCAGTAATCCACATGTTTCCATGAGGCACCGCCACATCACTTCACACCATTCCAATGTAACTCAAGCAGCTCTCAGAAAGATCCACACAGCTAGCACAAAGCAACCTTCGATCATAAGAGAATTGGTTCTCCAAGATCCTGCTGGGTTTCTGTCTGCGTTCCACTGCAACCCCTACTTGATATGCATAGGGCACATCACTGGGATATCCACTTTCTCTCTGCCCTCCCCAATATAAGCAGATGTCTCTCCTCTGGCTCTGTGGCAGCTTTGGAATCAGTTGGGCATCTCTCCTGGTTATTGCCACAGCCATAGAGTTAGCCAATGCCTGATGCCAGCAGAACACCCAGAGGGCCCCAGCTCCATATGCACGTTTCAGCGACACTGCTAGAACTCTGGAGGTACCCCGCTGACAGTCACTGACCGCCGGTAGCTCACACTTCCTGATCCTCCTTTCAAATTCCTTACATTCCATGTACTCATTAGCAACATTAGAGGTTCATATGTGACAGAGTTTAGAGTTAACATGTGGGCAATTCACAAAGGAACATAGAGGTACCTAGGCCCCTGGTCCCTGAGAGAGCGGGCATCCCTCTGCATACACATTTAAAAGTGCAGTTGAGGAGAACCATCTCCGGTTCCGGAAGCACCTCAAAACCTTTCTCTGTGCTTCTGCTTTCTCTCCTCCTTACCTCTGCTGACCTCCTAGCTGAAACCTGACACTTCTTATCTCGGGCCTAGGTCCCTCCCCTGCCATTGCCTCACACCTGCACTGCCCACCTGGCTAACCCCGCACTCAGAGACTTTTTCTGTATCCCTACAGTCCCCCTACCAGCCCCAGACACCTGTTGTCTGGGTATTACCCGAATTGTTCGTTTACAATTGTTCGAATGACACAATTGTTCGAATAATAGGGGTCCGAATTGACCTTCTGCACAATTGACCGTATGTTCATTTTTATATATATTATGGGTTGGGTTGGTGTAATAATAATATAAGGGGATTGGGTGGGGTGTTGGGGTGGGGGTTGGATTGGGTGGGGAGCTGCGGGGGGTTTAAATTCAGTCAATTGTGCAGAAGGTCAATTGTTATTCGAACAATGTCATTCGTACAATTCGTATACAACCGTTGTCTGCACTTACCCATGCAGTTGCCAAGTGCTGGCCACTACTCACTTATTGTTATCATCTTGTACTGCACTTGCCACATGTTGACCGTTACTTACTTATTGTTATCATCTTGTACTGCACTGTCCCTGCCCTCTTCCAAAGCACTTGCGCAATCTGAATGACACCTGGCCTAGTACGATCATTGTCTGTCCTCCCTCTGTTCCCCTCCCTTGCCTCGTCGCGCCTTGAAGCAATTGTGCATAGGCGCGTTATAAATGCCATATCATATCATATCATTTCATTTTATATCATATCAGTTGACAGTTTCAAGGTAAACACAGGAACGCCTTAGAAAGGAACACACAGGTTCACTGGTTTCTTGGTCTAAGGAGGGAGCTGCCTCCCTTTGCACAACACCAAAATGTCATATTGTGCTTCAAGGTTGAAGTACAGGATGGGAAGTCCTGTACCCCCTAGTTAGGATGACCCCACAGAGAAACTTCGAGGTGGCACAAGGACATGCCATTTTTGACTATGGAGGTGGGTCCAGAACTATGCTTTCACAAAGCTCTTTTTACCGAATTCTGAGCTTCTTGTTAGGGCTCTGCTCTACAGGAACTTGCCATTGCACTGAACGTCCCCTTAAATAGAAGGCGTATTTGTTTGGGGTTTTATATTGTGTGTGGGAGGAGGTGTGGCAATGGGATTTGTGGGGAGCAGAGGCAGGCCAGCAGGGAACATAGTTTCACTTCTTATTTTCAAACATTTCGACCACTACTAGACTACTGTTGTAGCCTATTAGCAGGCTCCAGTAAAAACATCATCAAACGCCTTCAGGTGGTTCACAACGGAGCTGTTAGAGTGGTATCTAGTCTTGCATACAGGGTACATGTCTCGGAGGCACATCGAGCACTACACTGGCTGCCCATGGAATCAAGAATCTCCTTCAGACTTATGGTCATCACTTTTAAATGCCTTCAGGGCAAGATGCCCTCCTACCTGCAAAGGTACATTGGAATAAAATCTTCTGCCAGAAACCTTCGGTCCAACAACCGGAACCTGCTCCAGCAGCCCAGAGTCAAAGGCAAAAAGGCACAAGGTGGTGCTTTTGCCTCAGCTGCACCGGCGCTTTGGAACACTCTGCCTGACCAACTGAGAAATTCATCATCCCTGAATACATTCAAGAAGGGCCTTAAAACCTTCCTCTTCAAATAGTTGCCCCTGGTTTTCAGTTACTTTTTCCATTAGATCGTTCAGCCTCTCTATCTCCCCTTTCTTCTATGTTTTTTTGTCTGCGCCCTCACACCTATGGGTTTATGGTGCGCCATACAAATGCTATAAAGTAAAGTAAAGGGGCTCTTCACGGATCGTTACCAGTTAAGAGGTACTGTGAGAATCGCCTCTGGTACCAGGGAGGGAGCCCTCTGTGGGTGTCACAGAGGTGGAGGCATCTGACCACTGTGCCTGCATGAACTGCAGGGTAAGCTGCATGTATTGGTGCAGGGTCTCGCCCCTGTCCCTTTGCAATCATGGCAGCGGTGGCATAGCGAGTGACTGGGCCATCCTGTGGCTGAAAACCTGCTACTTCCTGTAGCTGCTGGTCCACCAGATCCTCGACTGAAGCCTGCCGCTCCTCAGTCGCACAAACCTGTGCACTCATGGCCGACACATTGGGCACCGGCAGAGAGGGTGGGCTATTTGTGGGTCTAGGCTGAAGCATGGAGATGCATCTCACATCCCATGCTCCACCTAATCCCCTCATCATCATCTGTGATGTCCACATGGGGCCTCCATTGCCTGTGATGGCAAGGAGGGCATGCTGTAACCCTGGCGTCTTCTGGACAACACAGGAGGGACGGCAGCACTGTCTCCCATGACAGGTGCAGACTGTGGCATAGCTGCAACAGCTTTAGCAACTGCTGTGTCACCTGTCTGGCTGGTGTAGGGGCCACTGAGCACTGCCATGGGGATTGTGTTATCCCCAGGACTTGCCGGTGTGTCCACAGCAGTGGTAGATGGAGTTGGTGGTGATGGATGTAGTGGTGGTGGAGGTGGTTGTGGTGTCCTGCAGCCCTGTCCTGCTGTCTGCTCCTGCTGGCAATAGGTCTAGTATGTGCAGGGGTGGGTGCAGATGTTGTGCCTGCAGTGGAGGGTCCAGCCTCGTCACTGTCCATGGACTGTGTTCCTGTTGGGAATAGAAAGACATGCTGTTGGTCATCTAGCAGACATGTCTGCAGGCTTGCATTACACTGATGCGACATTGTGTCTATGTCCAATAGATGCACATTTCCTGTGGTTGGTTTAGGTGGTATCGCTCCAATGAGTGCACATTGCCTGTTGGTGGCTTGTTGTGGGTGTGGTGGGTGTGGATTGTTGTGGGTGTGGTGGGGCTTCACTTTCTGACATAGACTATCTTGGCATACGTGGGTGCTTCTCATGTGTCCATGTGCTGGCATACACATTTCAACTACAGTGCATGTGCATTGCTATGTTTACCCGCCTGCCTTGGCGTATGTGTGCTCATTGACCATCTGTTGTGACTGCCATGTGTTGAACCATTCCCGTGCACATTTTGTGCATCTCTGCTGGGGGACGCATGCTTTTGGACTCAACATTCACATGTACATGCTGTCAGATGTACTTACTGCCATCGCCGTGGTTCCCTGCTAAAGCCTCCGTGTCCCTCCCTATCCCCTCGATGTGTCAAACTAGAAATTATATTGTGCCTCCTATTGCTATGAATATATGTATATTGGCCTATGCCAAGCTGCTAACAAGCTGCTTATAAACTACATGTGAATAAACTCGCATTGCAAGGTCCTGACCTTAGAAACCATGTAAACTGTCATTTTGGGTCAAGCCGCCATTTTAGGTTTTCTTGCTCTATAAAGTCACCATGTGAGCTAAAATGGTAGCCTATGTTATTCAGAACAGAACTCGATTGTCATGACCTCTGTACAGCTAATGTATAACTTGCCTGCAGGCCACTTGTTAGGGTCATGAGCTGAGACCTTGTCCTTCTGCTGACCTGTGTGCAATGGATTACCTGTATCACCGAAACTGATCTATAATTGAATGAGAACACCTGCTTAACTATATTGTATAAATTAAGTCCTGCATTGTAATGTTAGGCCTAGAGCATATATTATTACCATTTCTTCTTGTTAATGTATAAACCTAAGATGAACTAGATTTGACCTGGCAAGGGACCCTAGAACAGTAACTTATTTATGGAATGGTTAACCCAAAGGAGGGCTGAACAGCAGGCTTGAAATGTATAAAAGCCTGACTGTTTCAATGAATATTTGCACTCACTGAGCACACCGAACCACGCCGGAGTTTGCTGTGTTGTACTGAGGGTCGATAGCTATCTGAATTTTGTTCTGTTCTTTTGTAACTGGATTCAGTATAAAATAAAGTACTTTGTATGTTCCTTTGTAACCTGTGTTTGGTGTGTTTCCTTTTTGGTTACGCTGCCTAATATTATTTCCTTGTTTTCACAGTTGGTGCCCGGAATAGGGACCCTCAAGATTGATGCCGGATTATTGAAGGTTGACGCACGCTATCTGTTACCACATCACTTACCTGTCATAGGGGGTGCTCCTCTTCACTTACCTTGGGTAGGGGGCGCACCTATGGGTCCCGGCGCGCCCCATCCTGGTGCTGCTATCCTCGATACCGGCTGGGGGGACCGCGGTCTTCTGCGGCACTCGGCGCTTCCGGGGTTTCTGTGTCTCGGGATTCACGCATGCGCGGAAGGCCGCATTTTGTTCTTCGCGCATGCGCAGTCCACGAGACGCTTGGGGAGCCACAAGCTTGCTTCCCAAGCCTCGTTCTGGGCACGGCAGCACTCGGGGACAGCACGGCTTGCGTTCCAAGCCTCCCGGGTGCTGCCAGCCCTATTTAAGGGATGGAATCTTGAGACTCACCGCGTCTCAACGCGGTTTGTTTCCGGATCGTGTTTTTCGCTCCTGCAGCCTACCGCTGCGTCCATTTTCCTTGTTGGATTCCTGTTCCTCCTGTTCCCTTCTGTTTCCTTGGTCCTCCCTTCCCTTGGTTCCCTCAGGCTGCCTAGCTCTTCTCCTTCCCTCTCAGCCTTGCTTCTCTACAGCCTTGCCTGCTGCAGCCTTTCCTGTAGCCTAGCCATAACCTGCTATGGACTATTCACTCCTGATCAGCCAACTTGCCTGCTGCCTACCCTGAGCCTTGCAGCTACAGCCTTGGACTACTCTCCTCAGACCAGCCAACTTGCCTGCTGCCTTCCTTGTGCCTTGCAGTTACTGCCTTGGACTATCTACTCAGCTCAACTATTGGTCCCCAGCCGTTTCCTGGAACCTTGCTACTTCTTTTGTGGACATTAGCCTTAAATCTTCAGCCTGCTTTCGGGGTCCTCTCAGAAGTAGGTTCCAGCATACAGTCCGCAAGCACCGGCCCTCTAGACTGCCCCGGCGCCACGAGAATCAGGGAGGTGCACACTTGTGGCGTTGGGAGCTGGTCCACCCCTAGCCCTGTTGACACCAGGGAGAGGGCTGCACCGGTTTCTCGCGTTACACCTTCTGCAGTCATCTGTCGGACAGCCTGGCAACCTCACCACGATCAACTACCGGAAGTTCAGGTACTCTGCGCTCTAGAGACGCCATCTTTAACAGATTGAGACGCCTACCTTCCGACTCCGAGATGGATGAGGCTCAAGAACTCCGGGAGGAGATGCAAGTTCTTCGGGCCGAAATGACAGCACTCCGTCAAGAGAACATTGGTCTAAGACAAATGGTGTCACAATCCTCTGGGGCAGCACCTCAGGGAGAAGGAGCTATGTCCCAGACCACGCCCATCAAGTTTGACGGAGATTCAAGACGTGTGGCAAAGTTTTGCAACCACTGCAGAATACATTTTCTCTTTAGAGCCTCCTATTTCAATTCTGACAAAGCCAAGATAGGATATATTCTGGGAAATTTGACTGGGAATGCCCTGGCGTGGGCCGCCCCATTGGTGTCCGCCAATAGCCCCATACTCAATGACTTCGCAGCTTTTGAAAAAGCATTTTTGGAGGTTTTTCAATCACCAAATCTGGCCTCCACAGCCCAGAACCAATTGATGGATCTGAAACAAGGTTCTATGGATATAATAGCCTACATTGGCCGTTTTCGTCAATTGGCAACCGACTCCCAGTGGCCTGAGTCCGTTTTTCTGTTTGTCTGGTTTGCATCCTAGACTGGTGCCCTTTTGTCCCGTACTTTCTAGTGCGTTTCCCTCTGCTGATCAGCTCGTCACTTCTATCCAGGATCAACACTCCTTGGCACGCAGTACCTTAGCGGAGGCTCAGGCACGGATGAAGCAACAGGCTGATAAGGGGAGGACCCCGGATCCCGCTTTCCAGGTGGGGGATTTGGTTTGGTTGTCCTCCAAGAATCTTCCCATACGTAATTTGCCCACCAAATTGGCTCCCCGATATTTGGCCCATTCAGGATTACTAGGCGCCTGTCTGCTGTAGCATTTCGTTTGCAGTTGCCTCAGACATGGCGGGTGCATCCAGTTTTCCATGTCTCCCTGTTGAAGCCATACGTGGTTGACACTTTTGGCCGGTCTTCCCCTCGTCCCGCACCTGTTGATGTCCGGGGGTCCCCTGAATTTGAGGTACAGGAGATTTGCGATTCACGCATAAGGCGAGGGGTTCTCCAGTACTTGGTGGACTGGAAAGGCTACCCCGCCTGTGATCGTACTTGGGAACCACGTAGTTATGTGCATGCTCCCCGCCTGGTCCGTGAATTCCATCGCCGCTTTCCTTGGAAACCTGGGGCTCCTGGCCTTTCTGGGAGGGGGCAAAGTGTTACCACATCACTTACCTGTCATAGGGGGTGCTCCTCTTCCCTTACCTGGGGTAGGGGGCGCACCTATGGGTCCCGGCGCGCCCCATCCTGGCGCTGCTATCCCCGATACCGGCTGGGGGGACCGCGGTCTTCTGCGGCACTCGGCGCTTCCGGGGTTTCTGTGTCTCGGGATTCACGCATGCGCGGAAGGCCGCGTTTTGTTCTTCGCGCATGCGCAGTCCACGAGACACTTGGGGAGCCACAAGCTTGCTTCCCAAGCCTCGTTCTGGGCACGGCAGCACTCGGGGACAGCACGGCTTGCGTTCCAAGCCTCCCAGGTGCTGCCAGCCCTATTTAAGGGATGGAATCTTGAGACTCACCGTGTCTCAACGCGGTTTGTTTCCGGATCGTGTTTTTCGCTCCTGCAGCCTTCCGCTGCGTCCATTTTCCTTGTTGGATTCCTGTTCCTCCTGTTCCCTTCTGTTTCCTTGGTTTTGGTCCTCCCTTCCCTTGGTTCCCTCAGGCTGCCTAGCTCTTCTCCTTCCCTCTCAGCCTTACTTCTCTACAGCCTTGCCTGCTGCAGCCTTTCCTGTAGCCTAGCCATACCCTGCTATGGACTATTCACTCCTGATCAGCCAACTTGCCTGCTGCCTACCCTGAGCCTTGCAGCTACAGCCTTGGACTACTCTCCTCAGACCAGCCAACTTGCCTGCTGCCTTCCTTGTGCCTTGCAGTTACTGCCTTGGACTATCTACTCAGCTCAACTATTGGTCCCCAGCCGTTTCCTGGAACCTTGCTACTTCTTTTGTGGACATTAGCCTTAAATCTTCAGCCTACTTTCGGGGTCCTCTCAGAAGTAGGTTCCAGCATACAGTCCGCAAGCACCGGCCCTCTAGACTGCCCCGGCGCCACGAGAATCAGGGAGGTGCACACTTGTGGCGTTGAGAGCTGGTCCACCCCTGGCCCTGTTGACACCAGGGAGAGGGCTGCACCGGTTTCTCACGTTACACCTTCTGCAGTCATCTGTCGGACAGCCTGGCGACCTCACCACGATCAACTACCGGAAGTTCAGGTACTCTGCGCCCTAGAGACGCCATCTTTAACACTATCGGACCGGGATCGGACGGTGTGACATAACGGGCCCGACTGAACGAGACGCGACACCTCAACAGCGCTGCACGATCCGTTCCCTGGACGATAGCCGTGTGGTCTGAGACGGCATCTTGACGAGGGTCAATTTTTTGAGGCGGGCAGATTTGCCGAAATCACCATACACAAGGTAAAATTTGTTAGGTAAGTCCTTTGTAAACCGATCGGTCCTCCTTAGGTTTGGTCAGGTGAGTCGTTACCCGACTCTTAATTTAACCCTGACAATTTGAATTTGGCGCATTGTATCTGCAGACACAATTATTGACCAGGTAACACCGAGTATTTGAGAAATGCCTGGGAAATTGTCTAGCTGCTTTAGGGCATTATTCCGCAGCGATGGACAATCTTTGGAATTTAGCCGTCCGGCACCACAGGAGGGGTCGCCGGCATGTACTATGTAATGTAAGCATGGCATTGGAAGTGTAGTATTTAATAAAATTTGGCACAGACAAACCAGACATGCCTCCGAACTTCAGTGGCCAGTCAATGGTAGTTTTGAGATCCCTCGTATTGAATATTTAGAGTCAGTCTTGTTAAAAAAGAAGGCCAGACCTGCAGCATTTGATGTTTTGCAAAATTGGAAAAGAGAAGCGTTGCAGCAGCTTAAAAGTAGGGAAAAACATGTGCGCCGTCATAAAACAAATGCTGAAAAGGCGTTGTTATATGATCAGGACAAACAGTCTGAGTCGGTTAGGAATATGGACAGGGCTTTCTCACTCGGTATTCAGAAAATCTATCCTTCTAAAGATCTTCATGTTTCTGATGAGTTTATCGACAAATTGTTAAATGAACGAAGGCCTGGTGCCTTTGCACCACCTCCGTATGTTCCTCTTCCTCCTGCTGTACCTCTTCCTGCTGTTATTCCTGCTCTTCCTGCTCAACCTGTTGTTCCTATTCCTCCGGTTGTTGTTCCTCCACCTGCTCCTCTGCCTCTTCCCATTGCACCAGTAATAGTACCTCCATTGAATTTGCCTGCACCCTCACTCCCAAGTAGTTCTGTACCGCTTGTAGTTGATCAGGGTGCGGGGTCGAGGATTGTTACTCGTAATACTGTTCCTACAGAAAAGAAACAGGATTTGTTTGCATGGGCTAAGCATTGTATGGAGAGAGATGATCGAGCTAATGTTCTTGCCACACTTTCTAATATGGATAATTTTCCTGAGAAAAATGTTTTCATTGAAGGTTTAGGGATTCATTTATGTGTAATGTGGGGTAAATTAAATAATGCAGACCTCCCACAAGGGTTGAGGGACCTGAATACTTTAGCGTTTTCAAGAGACACTGTGGAGAAGGTACATGAGCATGTTGAGAGGATATTTGAGTATAGAAAGGAGTTGGAAAGGTTACGGAATGAGGATGACGAAGAAGGAAGTATGTATGTACAGAAACGATTTCTTCCGTGTCGTAAATCGACATCTGAGGAGGCGCGAATTTGTACAAAAGATGCGATTAGATGGATTTCAGACATATCGATAACTCCAGTTGAGGTATATGACACATAGTCAATATACGCTAGAAATGCAGAGGAAAGTGATACAGGTAATGGTAGAGTACCTGCAGGATGAATGTTTAAAGAGAAAGGTTAATTGTCCCACAGAGTTATTGAGCATTTATAAGAGAGCTTTTTCACTTGACACTTCTTCAACTGCTTTAGCGCTCGACTTAGCTCTGTTGCTTAGTAAGCGTTCGGAGTTGCCTACATCTCAGTTGCCTATGAGAGAGGTTCCTCCGACATTTGTCCCAAAGGTTGAGATTCCTGCTAATGCTGCACCAGGTACACCTGCTGTGGACATTCCTGCACATTATGTATCGCAGTTTGTTCACGTCCCGTTTTCACGACAGGAAGTGAATACTATTAGACAAACTATTCCTGACATTAGGAAAAATCCGACAGGGTTCTATAAAGAGATAGAGTCTGTTTTGCAGTCCTCAGTGTTTACCCTAGGCGACATTGATTTGCTATTCCCTGTACTCCTGCCTGTAGATTTGTGGAAACAAGTTAGAACTATAGACGATGTACCAGGGTTGGGAGATACATGGGCTTACATAGTTAGGCTTGATGGGGAAAGGCCAGCTGGTGAGAGACCACCTCAGGTGATACTAACTTTGCCTGACAGAATCATTGCAAAACTGAAAACTGTAATCCCCGAAAAGAGAATTATTTGGGACAAGTTTACGGCCTGTGTCCAAGGAAAATCTGAGGGTGCTACCGAGTTCTTTAATCGGTTCGAACAGGTATTCTCGGATTTCAGTGGACAAGACTTAGGCACAGAGTCTGGGAAAAGATTATTTGTGGACAAATTTGTACGTGGATTGCTGCCTGACATCCAGTCACAAATGATGTCTTCTGAGAGCGCTTGGCAGGCGAAATCCCAATCAGAAGTACTGCACATGGCTCAGTACTACGAGAACCGTGTCAATAATGAAAAAGATAGAGTGGAGAAGAGAAAAGGTGATTTGAAGACTAAAGTATTGTTACAGCAAATTGTTAGAGGCCCCAGAGGGGGTAGTTCGCAGATTAGAGGTCAGTATGTTCCACAAGGGAATGTGCCCTTGGGTCCTGTGAATATTAACCAGTGTGCCTATTGTCGCCAGGAGGGTCATTGGCGTGCACAATGCCCCGTCCTTCAACAAAGGTCGAATAACACATTTGGAAATATGGGTAGACGATCCAGAGGTCGCCCGGGTGTAGGGGGCCCTGGTAGAGGCCAGTTTTCGCAGGATCCCCAACAACCTTTTTCACAGGATAATCAGACTTCGAGTGTGGATACTAGAAACATATTTGATCATCCTTCTGCTGCATATCTATCTGAAGAGCTTCCTTTTGATGATATTTTGTTTCGTTAGGATTGCCCGAAGCAGGGTTTGGAACCTACACCTATTCCCGTTAATCAGAAAGGTCCCTACGTTGAAATGGTAGTGGGAAATAGGAAACATCAATTTTTGATAGACACTGGAGCACAGAAGTGCTCCATTGATCATTCTCGGGTTCCAAACATTCAACTGTCAGGGCAAACCAATGTTTCTGTAGGGTTTTCTGACACACCAGTTGTTTGTCCGGTTTCTTCACCGGTACCTATTTCTTTGGGTCCCTTTACGGACCACTGTCCATTTCTCTTGACTTCGAATTGTGGAGAGAATTTGCTGGGGGTTGAATCTGTTGAAGGAATTAAATGCGGTAATTCATTGTTCTTCTGATGGAGTGCGTTTGACGATTTCACCACAGCAATGTTCTGTTTCACAATTCTTGACTAGACCTTTGCCGCCAGAATTCAGTAATGTACCAGAGTGTTTGTGGGCAGTTGATGACAATGATGTCGGTGTTTTGCAGATTGAGCCTGTTAAAATAGTTTTGAAACATGGAATTAAGCTGCCCCGTATTCCACAGTATAAGATCTCAGTTGAAGGCGAGCGAGCTTTGAAGAGCATTGTTTCCGATTTTGTGCATCGTGGGGTGATTGAGGAGATTGCAGGAAGTTTGTGCATTAGTCCGATTTTACCCGTGTACAAAAAAGGTGATAATGCAATTCCATTTCGTTTTATAATTGATTTACGTGCCATTAATAAAGTCGTCGCTCCGCAATTTCCAATTGTGCCTGATGTGACGACAATATTAACCATGATTCCAGCTACGGCTACTCACTTCAGTGTTGTGGACCTAAAGAATGCTTTCTTCAGTATTCCTAAACATGAGAATAGTAGATACTTGTTCGTGTTTACCTTAGGGGGACGCTCATTCACATTTACTCGTGCACCTCAAGGTTATACTGAGAGTCCTAGTATTTATAGTAGGGCTTTGAAAGAGCAGCTTGATACCCTTGGATGCCCCCCTACTTGTACGTCCTTCAATATGTTGATGATTTGCTTTTAGCCGCTGACTCTGAGAGCTCTTGTAAAGAGGGCACTGTGTTGTTGCTCATCCATCTAGCTAAGCATGGTCACAAAGCTTCACTTAAAAAGTTTCAATATTGTTGCCAGGAGGTCGCCTATTTAGGCTATCTCCTGTCAAAGGAGGGAAGAAGATTGACACCTGAAAGAATAAAACACATTTCTGGCATGTCTGTCCCAAATACACAAAAGGAAGTTAGAGCCTTGATAGGTATGGCTTCTTACTGTAGGTTATGGATCCCAAACTTCTCACTAGTGATAAAACCGATGTTGGCCTTGACGAAGAAGGGTATTTCTTCGCCATTGCCATGGAATACGGAGCATCAACATTCATTCGAGTTGCTCAAGACTGCATTATTTTCGGCGCCAGTTTTGGGCACACCGAACTATGAGAAGGCCTTTGTGTTGTTTGTGCATGAATGTGATGGATGTGCTTTGGCTGTATTAACGCAGGAACATGGAGGGAAGAATAGGCCATGCGGTTACTACTCTTCCGCCCTTGATCCTGTTGCATGTGCTTTGCCAAGATGTTTGCGCGCTGTCGCTGCTGCTGCTGCGTCTGTAAAACAGAGTGAGGGAATGGTCCTAGGCCATGATTTAACCCTGATGGTGCCTCACTCTGTAGATATTCTATTGAACAAAACCCAAACGCAACACCTCACTTCCGCACGACTGACAAGATATGAATTAATCTTGTTTGCTCCCCACATTCAAATTAGGAGGTGCTGCATTCTTAATCCGGCTGAACTCCTACCTTTCCCGCAAAATACTGTTTGCGGTGACGAAGAGTCACATGACTGCCTGTATACTACTGAACAAGATACAAAAGGCAGAGTTGATTTGAGGGACACTCCTTTGGATAACCCACAAAGGGAGCTGTTTTGTGATGGCTCCTGCTTCAAACTACTGGATGGTACATCCACAGCTGCTTGTGCAGTCACTACATTGAGTACGGTTGTGGAGACCAAGAGAATTACGCATAACTCTGCGCAGGCCGCAGAGATTATAGCATTGACTCGAGCTTGTGAGCTTTCCGAAGGGCTAACAGTAAACATATATGCTGATAGCCAGTATGCCTTTGGGGTGGCTCACAACTTTGGGAGACTTTGGTCAGAGAGAGGGTTTTTAACTTCGCATGGCACCAAGATCCAACATGGCTCCCTGATAGTACAATTGCTTTCAACGCCTGCGCTCCGTAGTCAGTTAGAAATCATTAAGTGCGCAGCACATCGCAAGATTATAGATGATGTAGGGGAAGGGAATTCTTTCGCTGATCAAATAGCTAGACAAACTGCCTCTGATCTCTTCACGGAGATGTATGTTTCAAGGGAGACTGTAGATGCCTATGCAATGGATGAGGGTGTTGGGTCTGTACGGGATATCCAAGCCGATGCCACATTAGAAGAATCCAAGAGGTGGGCTGAGGGCTTGGGGAAACTCGATGATGATGGGTGTTGGGTGGACATGGTTGAAGGGAAATGGTTGCTTCCTAATGCCTATATAGTAATGATGGTTACCATGGCACACGGTCCCACACATGTGTGCGCTCAACAGATCACGAGAATGTTAGAGAAAGTCTGGGTAAATGATAAGATTTCAAAAATTGCCCAGCATTATGTCCAAAATTGCATGATTTGCCTACAACACAATGTGGGAAAGGGGATAGCAACTCCAAGAGGTAGCTTTGGGCCTCCTTCTGTCCCGTTTGAAGTGATTCACTTTGACTTTATTGAAATGGAGCGATGTAACAATCTAAAATTCCATCTACCAATGCAGTTAGCTCCGCCTCTGTACATTTTGGCTTCCGGATCCAGACAGCTGTCAGACGGGCCTTTTTTTCCTGTGCCATTACACTACACTACAACTTTGAGGACTGGATGCCAGCAGGAAATGGGTGATCTGGGGTGGATTGAGTTTTTAAAGCTGGACAATGCTATTTTCAACGCCGGTAATACCGGCCGGTATGGTGTTTGAAACAGTATTACTGCCATTATTTTGCTGGTATTACCTGCCGATGGCCGTTGACACTGTTAATACCGCCAGCCAGTATTACCGTTTCCAGCAAGGGGGTGTGCACATGCCTGATGACTTCTAATACGGCAGTAATTCCGCCCGTCATCCCGCCGGTGACAGTAATACCACCAGACCGGTATTACTGCCGTTTTACCACCGAACAAGTGCAATACAGGGGCTGACCTACATATTTTCTCCACGCACAATACATTGGTTAACTTACACAATTCTTCCAACTGCAATATATGGGCTAGCCTACACAATTCTTCCAAGCGCCGTACCTCGGCTAACCTACATGATTCCTCCAAGGGCAAAATGTTGGCCAAGCCACACAGTTCTTTTAAGTGCAACACCTGGGCCAACCTACACAAATCCTCCAAGTGCAACACATGGACCAACCCACACAATTTTTCCAGGTGTAATATATTGCCAATACACTGGCAAACTAAAGAGCACATTGCAAATCAAGACAATGTTAAGAGCAGGTGGTAGAAATGTATGAGTGGCAGGATTTTACCAGAGCATAGTGATGCCTGTGCTCCCCACCCGTACCACCTTACCTGGTTGTTGCTGCAGGTTGTTCAGGTAGGCGTTCAAGGGCAAACAGGGGCATACAGAGGATTGAAGTTGCCCCACAGAGCCACCCATGCCTTGGCCCCCTGCTGGTAGCCAGGGCAAGGCTGCTCTGGGTCAGTCATGGGAGTGGGTGTCTTTTGGTCATGTGACTTGAGTCACGTAGCCCTTGCGTGACCACGGGGCAGGCATAGTGTTGCGGCCTGGGGTCATCATGTAGGCGTGGTCGGTGAAGGGTTTGTAGGGTTGCGGGTGGGGAAGCTATGTTTTAAGGGCCTTTCTGAAGGAGAGGTGGTCCTCTAAGAGGCATATGTTGAGAGGAAGGCAGTTCCAGAGTGTGGGGGCTAGAATGGAGAAGGAGGAACCTCCTATTCTATAAAGATTGAAGGGGGTATCACAAGTAGCAGTGCAGTGCTAGATCTGAGGTTTCTATTGGGTTGGTATTATGTGAGTTTCTTTTGGAGGAATTCAGGGCCTTAATTGTGGATGGCATGGTGGGCAATACACATGGCTTTCAAGGTGACCTGTGGCGGTACAGCATTCTTTCATTGACAGACTTTTTTCTGATGGGTTTTTTAATGAGAATTTGTCAACGAGGAACATATTGGGGGCGGGTGAAGTGGGAAAGTGCATATTAGGGGTGGGAGGCAGGAATATTGAAAAAATAATAAGGGATGGGAGGCTTGGGGGGACCCCATCAAAAATAAAAAAATAAAAAATTCGATGAGTTGTTTCCTTGAAAAATATTTGTTAAAAAACCATCTAAAAAATAATCTGTCGATTAAATGACATATAACCCCTGTCGGCTGATAGGCAACCAGTGGAGTACCCTGAGGGCAAGAGAGATGTGTTCTCTAGCGGTGAGGGCAAGTAGAAGCCTGGCAGCAGAGTTTTTGACATATTGGAGCTTTCCTAGCTGAAAGGTAGGGGCAGCTAGATAGTGGAAGTTGGCGTAGTCTAGGCGTGAGATGGTGATGGCCAGAATTGCTGAGATTCTGTGCGAGTAGGAGATATAGGGGGAATTCATCTGAGAATGCAGAGGTAAAATTGGCATGATCTGGAGACGACATTGATTGGGCGAGAGAGAGTTAGTTCAGAGCTCAAGGTGCATCCACGGTTCTTTACCATGGAGGATGCTGCAGGGGGGGCCTAGGTATGGCAACCAAGTTGTACGTTGGGGGAGGAGTGCTGTCTTGCTGCAAGTCAGTAGTTCATTTTTTACCAGGGTTGAGGAGTAGGTGGTTGGCTGTCATCCGGTGGTCGAGTTTGGTGAGACAGTAGGTGAGGTCTGGGTGGGGGGGGTGCAGGAGGCTTTGGGGATTTTGAAAATGATCTCTGCGTCGTCAGCGTAGTTGTGACAGGTAAGATCATGAAAACGGATGTTGGCAGGAGAGGGCTTAGGTAAATGTTGAAGAGAAGAGGGGAAAGGAAGGCCCCTTTTGGGACGCCGAAGGAGTTAGGTCGGGGGGAGAGGAGAAATGTGGGGGAGTGATGGTTTGTGAGCAGTTGGCAAGGAATGAGGAAATCCATCTAAGGGTAGATTCTCGGATGCCAAGGGAGTGGAATCTGTCAGTGAGTTCGGAATGGTTGATTGTGCCAAATGCTGCTGGGAGGTCAAGGGGGTGAGTGTGACACACCTTCTGCATCTGTTGTTCTTTTCATGTAATCCCAGATTAAGATGAGGGTGTCTGAAGTAGGCCTGGGCGATATCAAAGAGGTTATTGGTTTCTGTCAAGAGGTAGAGTTGGGAATATTCAGTGCGATCCAGGAGTTTGGCAAATAAGTGATTGTTTGAGATTGGTGTTGGGAAGGAGCTAACGCCTTCCTTCATTCCTGAGCGCTTTAGAATTAGGCAAGACTTCTGTTGACTGTTTCTAGGCATTACAAAAGACCACGGGAGAGGAGGAGCATTGAGAGAAAGCTTTTTTCATGCAAATATAATCATACTCACAGACATGGGCAAGCACTAAGAGAAGGCAGTTATTATTTAAATATAAGGTGCAAATAACTATTAGCTGAATAAATTGGTAAATGTTAAATCTTATTTTAGTTTTTCTCAAAGCACGGTAGAAGCAGGCTCTGTGGCAAAAGGAATGGGGCCTGCGCTAAAAATAGACTACAGGCATTGCAGTGGTGTTTGCTAGCTCTGGCAGAGCAGCACGTAACTCAGCAGCTGTTTGCTGTCTGTCAAAGGGCCCAGGTAGGCTAAGGCTCATGCACACAATGCAGAATTAACGAAAACAAACTTTTGAGGAGATTATTAGAAAATATCAGTCGAATTAATGAGATATTAGAGATCATGACAGGATTATTTTTATATATAAATGTTCATAATGTAGCAGAATGATGAAAAACATGAGCTACAGTGTATTCTTGCATAGGCTAGCATTATGTTAAGTAGCATGTCCTAAACAGAAATTCAACCATGAAGAAAGGCATACTGGAGCATCCATTGTATGGAAGAAGGACGTTTTTGGATGGAGCCATGCCAGTATACAGTGACCAAGTAAAGAGTATATAAGCTCTTGTCTGGCTGCAGCCTGCAGGAGAATGGGATGGTTGAGGGACACCGTTCAGGCAGCAGAGTTCTTTGCTCCTATCCTCATTTCTGTAAGAATGTATTTGTTATCCTTGCAAGATAGACTCTTGGAATTTATTTCCTACAGGGGTGAACTTTAATCTGGTGTGAGCGTGATTAGGGGTACCCGTATAATTAAGGGGTACCCCTGTAATTAGGGCCTACTTTACATTGGACAGTAGTTTGAAGGAAGGAGGGGGTTGAGGGAGTTTTTTTTTATTATTATTTTTTTTTATTGATTTGGTTGAAAAAAGAAGAAACACATCAACCTTTCAATTTGTTGTGACATATCGTTATAACATTTTAAAAGAAATTAATACACTTAATAAAATAACTCCTAATGTACACATTATTAAAAGAGAAAGAAAGAAAATAAGAATTAGAACCACTTCAGATATGACAACATTGCACACATTTGATTCATCAGTCTGCACGATCTGTATAACATTAATGTCAAAATGTTAATCAGTCTTAGGACGTTCCAGATTGATGTTCAAGTTGTCTATCAAATTCAAAATAAAGTGCGTCATTATTGCATTTGTTGTAATTGCAAGGACAATAGGACAATAGGAACTTAACAATAGCAATCCTAACCACCAATCTTTTTGAGGAGAAGATTTCATTCCACATTATTTCTCTACTGAAAATTTGTAGTTGCTTGAAATGTTCTTTCAAATAGTGTGCTCGTTTGGTGTTCAATGAAGAGCATTCTTTTATTAAATGCTTAACAGATTAAGATTGGGTTGGTATTTTGCAAAACCAACATACATTGTTTTCTTTCCGTATTTTTTTCCATTTGGCTAACAGTTCATTTGTAGGCCAAAGATAGAATCTGAATCACATAAAGGCGTTTCTGTATATTGGAGAAGGACATTTTAGTAAATAGGATTCGGGTCTATATCTTTTGTGGTTGAATGGATTGTTCCAAAAGTCTACATAGTTTAAACAGGCTTGGTGTGTGTTAATCCAGTCTTACCCCCCCCCCCCACCCAGGTGCAGTAAAACCAGCTTTGTCCTCTTCCGGGATCCAACTAAAGTTTTTGTCAACAAATAAACCGATCAGGAGAGCCCATAGTCAATTCAAGATTCTTCAGACGCCAGGTTCAGAGTCCTCCTGGCGGGGTATGATGCCGAGTAGTGTCATGCTCTTGGGGCACCAGGTTCTACGGGACCCTCCCTTCAGGAACGCTAGCAGAGCTGCCCAATCCGTAACAAACTTCCTGTGAGAACCCTGGATGGAGTATGTAAGCCATTCCACCGCAATGACTGACCAAATCTTCTCTACCCACTCCCAGTCAAAGGGGGGTTCCTTCGACTTCCACTTGCGCGCCAGAACCATTGTTGCAGACATCATCATGATGACGTAGATCTTGCGGGCTGATTTCGTTGGGAGGTCCGCCAGGTCCCGGTTCAAGCCTAACATATCAAGTCCCCTGTTCCCCCTCTCCTTGAGGCCCAAAACTTGAACCATGGCCTGTTGAATATATTCCCAGAAGGCAACCAGTTTCGGGCATTCCCACCATATATGCGCCCAGGACCCCCTTCCCCCACAACCCCTCCAGCATAGTTGTGAGGGGTGCCCAAACATCTTATTTAGCTTGACCGGTGTTAGGTGCCATTGATACATTAACTTAAGCCACATCTCCCAGATCTGGAGGGAACTAGTGAGTTTCGGGATCCGAGCCCAAAGGTCTTGCCACTCACTCACCTCTATTTCCGTGCCCGTGTCTTCCGCCCATTTCCTCATAAATCCTCTAGTCGGAGGATTCTCCCCTTCCTTGATATACTTATATATGGAAGCCGTGAGACCTCTGTCACCCTCATGTGAATCTAGGTGTTTTTCAAACGGGGTTAAAGGGCGTGTACCCGCCAGCCGTTGATCTGGGTGGGATAACCAATGCCTCAGTTGCATGTAACCGTATCTGTGGGGCTCCCTCAGCCCAAATTTTGCCTTACACTGTTCGAAGTCTTTTATCCTGCCATCTACATACATGTCTCGCAACATTCTCCATCCTCCCTCCCACTAGTCATTAAATGCTGGATTTTTATATCCAGGGGAAAACTGCGGATTCCCAAACAGGGGTGTGTAGGGGGATGGAAGGTAGTGATGTGTGCTCACCTGATCGCCGCTTCCCAGGCTTCCCCAGTGGCCGAAGTGATACGGCTCAAGTACATCTGTGGTGGTCTAGCTGCCTTCGGGAGCCAGAGCGCTGCCTCCAACGACCCAGCCACTACAGCCCTATCCATAGATCTCCAGGGTTTATGCCGATTATTTCTTTCCCAATCTCTAAGCACCCTTATCTGGGCCGCGATATAGTAGGCTTTTAAAGTCCGGCTCCCCCATTCCCCCTCGCAGAGATGGGGTCTTCATAAGAGTTGATGTTACGCTCACCTGGCTCCCACAGAGGCGTCGATCTGAACTGGACAGCTGCGGTCTCCACCAATGTGACGCGTAGGGCCGAGATGACGGACTGGACTGGCCCACCTAGCTTCGTTTGCTTGGCCCTTAGGAATATTCTTCTGCAAATGGAGAAAGGGAATTAACCACCTGCGGAGTTGAGCATAAATCGCCCCACCCCCGCTGTTCTCCCCACAGATCACCTTTGATGTCCCCTCTTATAGTCTCACCTGATGGTTTGAAAAGATGAGCTCTCCATCCTGCATTGAGCGCAGGGGCGCGTTGATAACCAGTTGCTTCACTGGCTCGAAGGAATTGGCGAGTTCCAGAACAATATTGACTCCGAAAGGTATGTAATTCGTAAGAGTTCACATGTCTGACTTGCACTCTTGTCCGATTCCTTGCAGTTTGCAGCTTGACCCCAGCGAAGAGTTCCTCGTGGTAGCTGACGAAGTTCAGGTAAGGATTTCGCTTATCCTAAACAGTTCAATAAAATAAGGCCAGAATGTAACCTGTTGCTTGCTCCCTTATTCAGGTGTGGAGAGAAAATATGAAGTTCGGGGAATAATGCCTCTGGCGGTAAAATTAGGTAAGTCTGTTGCAGTGAGAAGAGTTCCCCTTGTTTGCCCCTTTGTCTCACCTTGTTGTCCTTTTGTTCCCCTTAGGGGCCAGGGTACGGCGAGGATGCAAAGGAGACTGCGCTGACCCGTGAAGAGGAATAGTACCCCCGGCGGTAATCAGGTAAGTCTATGGGGGTAGTTACTATTGCCTCTGTTTATTCTTCTTGGCTCACCTTTGCTGTTCTTGTATTCCCCTTAGGTGCCAGAGCGCGGCGGGAACGTGCAGAAGGATGCAGTGGATCGTGAGGATGCTGCAAAGGCCGGTGAGTTCAGCGCAGCGCTGCAGCAGGCGAGGCGCCGCGTGTAAAATGCTTCTTTCTTCCAGCTCGATGGCACGGTGGATCCGGAATTCAGGTAAGGATCGAAGGTTTTGCTCTTATTCTAAACTTTTCTCCTTCTGTTCCTTCCTTTTTCTAGGAGCTGCAGACTCGAGGCGGGCGTGGCAGAAGACTGGATGCAGGCTTGCAGACACGGTGAATAGCCTCCAAAGTAGTCCCAGGTAAGTATTCCTCCCCAGCCCCACCCAAGTAAAAAATAGTCCCTAGGTAAAATAGTCCCTTCCAAGCCTCATTTGGCTTGGAGCTCTGCAGCATGGTCTGCATCAGGTAAGCTTGCAGCATGGTCTGCATCAGGTAAGTTCCACTCTATGAGCCTGGCGCCTCTGGCGCCAGGACTGACTCTCCATATGAGCCTGGAGCCATAGGCGCCAGGATCGCACCCAAACAGCCCCTAGCAGGGGTTTTTGGGCTTGCTCAAAATAACGTGATGCCTGCTTCCGTGGTTGCTGGACCTGGTCTGGTTCCCCGGGGGTAGGCATCATGACAGCACTCCCCCCCAAGGCCCCTCTTAAAGTCGTTCTTCCCCGTGGTTTTGGTTTGTCTGGGAAATTTCGGTGGAATCTTTTCACCAATCAAGGTGCATGCACGTGGTCACTAGGTTCCCAAGACCTTTCCTGTGGTCCGTAACCTTTCCAGTCGATTAAATAAAAAAGTTTGACTTCACCATCTTGGAGTCCAGGATGTTCTTAACTTCAAATTCGGCTTCCCCGTCTATAAGGACGGGGTCTGGTGGCTTGGTTAGTCTTGTCCCTGGTTGCACTGGCTTCAAAAGTGACACATGAAAGACGGGATGAATTTGCATATTAGCAGGTAAATCCAACTTGATGGCCACCGGGTTGATAATGGCCTTAATAGAGTAAGGTCCCAGATATCTAGGGTTAAAGGTCTGCGTTCCCTTGAGAGGTATGTGTTTTGTGGCCAACCATACTTGGTCCCCTATCTGGTACTGTGGAGTATCACTTCTATGCCAATCAGCATCTTTCTTATATTTCTCCTTCGCCTGTTTTAAATGTGCAGTTGCCTCCTTAAAGGCTTGTGTAATCGTAGCGTGTAGATGGTCCACTGCGGGCATTTCTAAGTGTTGGGGTGAGTCAAGGTCTGAGGTTCGGGGGTGGTGCCCATATAGGTTATAAAAGGGACTTTGTCCAGTTCCAGAATGTACTGAATTATTGTATGCATATTCAGCGATCCAAAGAATGTCCTTCCAATTACTCTCAGTTTGATGTAACATACAACGCAGGTATTGTTCAAGAGTCTTGTTGGTCCTCTCCGTTTGACCATCGGTCTGGGGGTGGTGACTGGTCGATAATCTCACGTCGATTTACGCCAATTGACAACATTTCTTCCAAAAATGTGAAATGAATTGACTGCCCCGGTCAGAGACCAACACGGACGGAAATCCATGTATGCGAACAATGTTTTCGAGGAATTATTTGGCCAGGATTGAGGCTGAAGGTAGTCCTTTTAAAGGAATAAAGTGGGCCATCTTGGAAAAAAGATCCACAATAACTAGAATGGTGTTAAACCCATTACAAGGAGGTAGATCAATAATAAAGTCTAACAATAAGGTGTGCCATGGTGTAGGCGGAATGTCTAAAGGTTGTAAGAGTCCAGCTGGTTTTTTCTTTTGACTTTTGTTTTGGGCGCAAATACCACAAGACATCACAAATGATTTAATATCCTTTTGCCAGGTGGGCCACCAGAATCGTCTTTTAATTTTAGCTTCAGTTTTTGCAATACCTGGGTGCCCCTCCATTAGGGTATCATGATAACGGAAATGACTAGCTCTTGTAGTTCCTTGTGTGGCAGAAATAGTCGCCCTTGGTAATAAGGCAGATCATTGGTGACAGAGTAGTCCGGGCCTTTCTTTACCCAGTCCTGCAGGGATGTAGGATCAAAGAGTTGCTGGATCTTTACCTGAATGTCCTCTAGTGTCTGTAGAGTAGTCATGCCAAGAATCCTTTGTTAGGAAATTGTAGGTATTGGTTCTGGGTTCACTTCTGCCTCTCCCATCCCTATTCGGGATTAGGTGTCTGCTTTACCATTCTTACAACCTGGTCTATAGGTTATCACAAAATCGAACACGGCAAAGAACAATGCCCATCGGAGTTGACGTGACGATTGGGCCTTAGCTGTTTTTAAATACTGTAAGTTCCGGTGATCGGTGATCACAGTGATGGTATGCCTGGCACCGAGAAGATAGTGCCGCCAAGCCTTGAAGGCGGATTTAATGGCTAATAACTCCTTGTCGGCAACCGCATAGTTTAACTCGGGTGCAGAGAACTTTCTGGACCAAAATGCTACTGGGTGAAGCTGGCCAGTTTCAGGGTCCTTTTGAGACAGGACAGCTCCCATGGCTAGACTGGATGCATCAGTTTCCACTATGTATGGAAGTTCAGGGCGCGGGTGCTTTAACACAGGTGCAGACGTGAATTTCGCTTTCAGCTCTTGGAAGGCTTTTTCAGCTTCTTAAGTCCACATAAAGCGTTTATTTTTTTGCAAGAGTGCTGTGATGGGATGTACGACATGTGAAAAATCTGGTGATGAATCTGCAGTAGAAATTGGCAAAGCTGAGCATGCTTTGTACTCCTTTAACTGAACTTGGTGATGGCCACTTAAGGATTGCGTCCACCTTTCGTGAGTCCATTCGGACTCCCTTTGGGGTCAGGATAAACCCAAGGAATTCAACTTCTGTGGCATGAAAAACACATTTTTCTAGTTTTGCATATAGTTTGTGCTGGCGCAATTTCTCAAGGACTGCTCGGACGTGCTTCACATGGTCAGATTCTGAAGAGGAGTATACTAGAATATCATCGATATACACGACAACACAAACGTCAATGAGTTCATGAAGGACATTGTTCATGAAGTATTGGAAGGCTGCTGGTGCATTGCACAACCCGAAAGGCATCACCTGGTATTCGAATAACCCATACTTAGTGCGGAAAGCAGTCTTCCATTCGTCGCCCTCTTTTACACGTACCAGTTGGTATGCCCCCCGGAGATCTAATTTAGTGTATATACAAGTGTCCTTCACTTGGTCTAGTAGTTCAGGGATCAGAGGCAATGGGTATCGGTTCTTAACAGTTATCTGGTTCAATGCGCGGTAGTCTATGCACGTTCTGAGGTCCCCTTCCTTTTTGGGCACGAAGAACAAAGCTGAAGATGCAGGGGACTTGGATGGGCGAATAAAGCCATTGGCAAGGTACTGGTCTAAGTATTGTCGTAGGTGAAGGTTCTCAGGTTCCGTAAGGGCATAGATCCTGCTACAAGGGGGTTGTGCACCGGGTATGAGATCGATTTGACAATCGTACGATCTGTGAGGAGGTAAGGTGTTTGCCTGTTCCTTTTGGAAGACATCCTGAAATTCTTGGTATTCTGGAGGTAGTTGCATGACTGCTGTGGTTACTGTGGCCAGGCCTGTGTTCTGATTTTTCTTTGGGTAACAGGTTTGTGCACAATCCGGGAAGGTTATTCTCTTCTCTCGCCAATCAATACAAGGATTATGTGTTTCCAACCAAGGTATCCCCAGTATTATTTGGAACTGTGGGGCTTTGATTAGAACAAACACAATAGTCTCTCGATGCCCATCCTGACCCAATAGTGTCATCTCTGCGGTGGAATGATTTACAGGCCCAGAGGCAATTTCAGTTCCATCGACTGTGGTGATGACATCTGAGGTGGTTTTTCGGCAGAGAGGTAGATTCATCCTGGAAGCCAATTCATAGTCCACATAGTTTCCTATGGCCCCGCTATCAATGTATGCCCTTACTGCGTGCATATGTGATGGCTGCCCTGGATCTACGAGGACAATTGGTATGATGAAATGCGAGGTCTCAGTATCCTTCTTCAAGCTCGGCAAGCGGACCTCTACGCTTGTCGGGCGTGGTCGTTTCCCGAGTCTGACTCCATATGGCTTTTATCAGCAGCTCCTACCACCTTCTTGGGTGGTTTTACAGGGCAATCCTGTAGAAAATGCCCAGAAGTTCCACAATATGAACACAATTGCATTTGCCGTCTCCTTTCTCTTTCCTTCTGTGTTAAGGGTCCTTTAACCCCTCTGATTTGCATGGGTTCTGAAGCATCTGCTCCTTTGGGGTTAGCGTGGGTTTTGACCAACACCCGATTCTCAAACTTGGCTTGATCAGCCTTTCTGTTCTGAAGTCTGTGATTTAACTGGACCACTAAGTCTATATATTCAGCGCAGTCTTGAGGTGGGTTCACGACTTGAGCCAAGACATCCTTGAGTTCTCCTCGAAGCCCTTGATGAAATAACGTGATTCGTTTTACCTCAGGCCATCCAGTTTCCACTATCAACCTATTAAAGCTTGTAATGTAGGATAGAAGGTCCTGGTTACCCTGTCGTAGGGACAAACGTTTGTTATCCAGGGCCTGTTCTTGGGAGTGCCGGGCAAATAGTCTTTCCATGCTAGTTTGAAAGCCCTGAAAATCCCGAAGAATTGGGTCATCCTGAGTAACTAGTGAAATTGACCAATCAGCTGCACTGTCGCTGAGATATGACAATACAAAGGCTACCTTGGCTTGATCGTTTGGGAAGGCTCCAAGTCTGCATAAAAAGTGCAAGCGGCATTGGTTCATAAACACGGCAAACCTTTTGGGATCTCCGGCAAAACGTTTGGGTGGAGCTAATGGAATATTTCCTGGTAGGTTTATTTGTACAGGGTTACTCGACAACACAGGAGCTGGATTTCTCCCGGAACCAGGTAGGGGTGCTTGTCCAGCCTGGCTTTGCAATAGTTGCCTAGCAAGGTCATCAGTTCGCTCCTTTGACAAAATCAGTTCTCTCCTAAGAGCATTGGTTTCTTGACGAGCGGAATGCACTTCAGCCCTCAGTTCCCCTAGTAATTGGGCCAATTGGTCAGTCTCTGAGGTATCCATAACGCCCAGGTGGGAATTTGTGGGTAGGCTTCGCGTTCTGTTACGCTCACCTGGCTCTCACAGAGGCGTCGATCTGAACTGGACAGCTGCGGTCTCCACCAATGTGACGCGTAGGGCGAGATGACGGACTGGACTGGCCCACCTAGCTTCGTTTGCTTGGCCCTTAGGAATATTCTTCTGCAAATGGAGAAAGGGAATTAACCACCCGTGGAGTTGAGCGTAAATCCCCGCACCCCCGCTGTTCTCCCCACAGATCACCTTTGATGTCCCCTCTTATAGTCTCACCTTGAAAAGATGAGCTCTCCATCCTGCATTGAGCGCAGGGGCGCGTTGATAACCAGTTGCTTCACTGGCTCGAAGGAATTGGCGAGTTCCAGAACAATATTGACTCCGAAAGGTATGTAATTCATAAGAGTTCACATGTCCGATTCCTTGCAGTTTGCAGCTTGACCCCAGCGAAGAGTTCCTCGTGGTAGCTGACGAAGTTCAGGTAGGGATTTGGCTTATCCTACACAGTTCAATAAAATAAGGCCAGAATGTAACCTGTTGCTTGCTCCCTTATTCAGGTGTGGAGAGAAAATATGAAGTTCGGGGAATAATGCCTCCGGCGGTAAAATTAGGTAAGTCTACTGCGGTGAGAAGAGTTCCTCTTGTTTGTCCCTTTGTCTCACCTTGTTGTCCTTTTGTTCCCCTTAGGGGCCGGGGTATGGCGAGGATGCACAGGAGACTGCGCCGACCCGTGAAGAGGAATAGTACCCCCGGCGGTAATCAGGTAAGTCTATGGAGGTAGGTACTATTGCTTCTTTTATTTACCTTGGCTCACCTTTGCTGTTCTTGTGTTCCCCTTAGGTGCTAGAGTGCGGCGGGAACGTGCAGAAGGATGCGGTGGATCGTGAGGATGCTGCGAAGGCCGGTGAGTTCAGCGCGGCGCTGCAGCAGGCGACGCGGCGCGTGCAAAATGCTTCTTTCTTCCAGCTCGAAGGCGCGGTGGATCCAGAATTCAGGTAAGGATCGAAGGGGTTCTAGGTCAAAGGATTGACAGTAAAAGGGTCGACAGGTCAAAGGATCGACACCAAAGGGTCGACAGGTCAAAGGATCGAATTTATTATTTTTTTTCACATTTTATTTTTTTGGGGGCGTTACCCCCCAACCCCTCTTTTTTTTGCTAAATACCACTTGTTTCCCCCCCCCAAAAAAAAAAAAAAAGTGGAGAAAAAAATTAAAAGAATTCGATCCTTTGACCTGTCGACCCTTTGGTGTCGATCCTTTGATCTGTCGACCCTTTATATTCGATCCTTTGACTAGACACCAATCGAAGGTTTTGCTCTTATTCTAACCTTTTCTCCTTCTGTTCCTTCCTTTTTCTAGGAGCTGCAGACTCGAGGTGGACGTGGCAGAAGACTGGATGCAGGCTTGCAGACACGGTGAGCGTTACCCTGCTGGATGCAGAATAACGCGAAACGTGTGCTGCTCTTCGGGCGTGGTTTAAATAGCCTCCAAAGTAGTCCCAGGTAAGTATTCCTCCCCAGCCCCACCCGTGTAAAAATAGTCCCTAGGTAAAATAGTCCCTTCCAAGCCTCATTTGGCTTGGAGCTCTGCAGCATGGTCTGCACCCGGTAAGCTTGCAGCATGGTCTGCATCAGGTAAGTGCCACTCTATGAGCCTGGCGCCTATGGCGCCAGGACTGACTCTCCATATGAGCCGGGCGCCATAGGCGCCAGGATTGCACCCAAACAGCCCCTAGCAGGGGTTTTTGGGCTTGCTCAAAATAACGTGATGCCTGCTTCCGGGGTTGCTGGACCTGGTCTGGTTCCCCGGGGGTAGGCATCATGACAGTTGAAGCTATTCTGGGGCGCTTGCGATTCCAGACAAAGGGAGTAGTAGCTTTATGCAGGGCCCTAAAAAAGGAGCTCGGGACTTCTACTGGGAGAGCCGCAAAATAATATAGAAGTTGCAGAAGCACCACCATCTTGAGGACATTGATGCGGCCCATCCAGGAGATATACAGGGGACCCCAGTCTACAAGCTTGGACCTGATTCCTTCTAGAAGAGGAATATAATTTGCCCCATATAAGTCTCCCATTGTGCTAGTGAGAGAGACCCCCAAATACTTGATTCCCCTACTTGCCCATTTGAATGTAAATTCCCGCTGAACATATTGTACGGAGTCTTCCTGCAGGTTAAGATTAAGTATCTCAGAATTATTTGTGTTTACTGTCAGACCAGCAACCCCCCCAAACCTGCTCAGGTCCTCACTTAGCGCTGCTAATGAAGTCTCAGGGTCGGTCAGTGCGAGAAGCATATCGTCCGCAAAGGCCATAACCTTGTGTACCTGACCCCCAAACATGATGCCCCTTATGTCCTCAGCCATTCTTACCGCCTCCAGAAAAGGCTCCAGATGGAGAGCATAGAGCAGTGGGGAGAGAGGGCACGCCTGTTTCGTGCCTCTCTCCACTCTGACTGCTTCTGAAATCTGGCCATTAATAGCCAGACGAAGGAACGGGTTTTGATAACTAGCGCGTACTTGATCTACGTATCTGGATCCAAAGCCCATTTTAGTCAGTGTGGCAAAGAGGAACCCCCACTCAACGCGATCAAAAGCCTTTTCGGCATCAATCGCCAAGAGGAGGGCGGGAAGCCCTTTTATCTGTGACTTCTCAATCAGGTGGACTACCCTGCGCGCATTGTCCGCTGCCTGACGCCCCCTGATAAAACCCGCTTGATCAAAGTGCACCAGCTTAGGCATGAGGGGGTCCTGTCTGGCTGCCAATATCTTGGTGCGAATCTTCGCATCTACATTTATGAGTGCTATTGGGCGATAAGACCCACACTCCTCCGGGTCTTTACCCCTTTTATGTATAAGAACTACCTTGGCCTCATCCATGGACCCAGGAAGGGCTCCGGGCGAGCCTATACTATTGAAAAGTCTAGTGAGCAGGGGAACTAGGGAGTCTTTGTGCAGCTTATAGAACTCGGCCGCAAACCCGTCCGGACCTGGGGCCTTGTTCGGGGAGAGGGCAAGGATCGCCCTTCTGACATCATCGGTCGATATGTCCGCCTCAAGCTGTTCCCGCTCCTCCCTGGAGAGGGTCGGTAATTGAAGCTTATTGGGATACTCTATTTGCGCACCTGGGTCTGGGTAGTTTGATGAATACAAGGTGGTGTAGAACTGATGGAATTCTCTCACGATCTCCTGATTGTCAGTGAACCTCTGCCCCTCCACCCCTCTGATTCTAAGAATGGTTTTGTCCCTCTCCTCCTTTCGCAGCATCCGAGCGAGCAATCTGTCTGATTTGTTCGCCCTGATGTATTGCGATTGGCGTAGACGCAACAGAGAGCGCTCTGCCGCTCTGGTCTGGATGAGATTCAGCTGGCCCCTTAGCGTCCAGACCTCCCTTGCTGTGGCCGGTGTGTGACTAATCGCCAATCGCCCCATTGCCTCCTGAAGCTTTTTACCCAGATTCACTTCTTCCAATCATATTTCCCTCTCCCTTATGGCGATAATCTTCCCCCTAATCATGGCTTTGAGGGCGTCCCACCATATTTGCGGACTAGAGTCCTTCCAATCATTCTTCTCCACATATTCCTCTAGTTCCCTTTCCACCTCCTGGGTCAGAACCGGGTCCTTAAAGAGCTGGGTCGGGTATCGCCACTTCCATAACCCTGGGGGACCCCGTGGCCTACGCAGTGTCACCTCGATGTGGGCGTGATCCGAAACCGCAGGAGGCCCAAGGGAGATACTAGATACCACCCCTAAAAGAGGGGCAGAAACCCAAACATAGTCTATTCGGGAGTGAGTTTTATGAGCGTGCAAATAAAATGTGTACCCACTGTCGTTACCCTGATTCTCCCTCCAAGCATCCACCAGGGCCAGATCTTGAAACTTCTTTCTGAGTTCCCCGGAGGGACCAACCTGCGATCCCCATAGGGCTCTGCTTCTGTCCCTAGCTGGATCCCAGGCCATGTTGAAGTCCCCCGTAAAGATAATACGGCCCCTAGCAATACCGCTAAGCCTGACCAGTGACTTCTGCAGGAAAGCGTCTTGCCCAGTGTTAGGTGCATAAATCGTGGCATTTGTGTATACCTCCCCTCTGCCCTCCAATGTCGCCGCCAGGAATCTCCCCTGATACCCTTTATGTACTGACTTAACCAAGAGATCCAGGCCCTCCCTCAATGCAATAGCCACCCCCACTTTCTTGCACGCTTTGGTGGCTGAAATAGCCTGGCATATCCCCAAATTCTAAATCTCCAGGTGTCTTGTGTTTTAATGTGGGTCTCCTGCAATGTCACTATATGTGGCTTTTCTTTCCGAATGTACAGTTCAATCTTTTTCCTTTTAACTGGTGATTTAGCCCATTGACATTCAGCAACAACGTCTTTAGGTAGTCCATGAGATCGGGAAATGTAAGCATTTAGATATGGTCGGACCTTCTGAACCCCAGGTCTAATTGAAGTAGACTCATCCTCCCAACTGCACCCGAGTCAACCCCTGCCGTTTCCCCCCCCATACCCCGCCTGGGTGGGCTCAACTGGCTTCTCGCCCCCCTCGTGGCTACCGAGCGAGAGTTGAGCCTCGTCCTTACCCAAGTTCTTACCAACGCAGGATCTCCCAATCCCATTCCAAGTGACTCTTCCACTCCCTTCCCCGCATGAAATCTTTGTAGCTTCATTCGCCACCCTGAACCAATACTACCAGCCTATGCGATGAGTGCCCTCCCCGGTCTCACCATGTTGGTCCCCCTATGACGAAGGAGGGATGGCTGCTGATGATGGTCCGGGCGAGCCGTGCCGGGCGTCCGAGTGGCTCCCCCCGGGAGCGTCGCCGCCCGCCCTTCGAGGGGCCTCTTTCCTAGATCGTTTGTGCCCGACTGTGGTCCATTCCCACGACTTACGCGGTCCCCGCCGGCTCTAAGGTATCCCTGGGACCCCCAGTTTTTGGTCTTCCAAGCCCAACAAGTCCAAGCCTTGTTCACACGTCGTGATCTTGTGCTGGTTACCCTGCCACATGAAGATTAAGCCGAATGGATGGGACCATCTATATTTTATTTGTTTTTCACGCAGGTGTTTCAGAACCGGGAGCATCCATCTCCTTTTGTTCAGAGTAATCTGGGACAAATCCTGGTATCAAAATATCTCCGCCCCATTGCAAGATATAGAGCCAGCCTTTCTCGCCTTTCCTAGAATCTTCTCTTTCGCTGCATAGTTGTGAAATGCCACCAGCACATCTCTAGGCCTGGCTCCCGGGTCCAGACGGGGCGGTTCAACTCTGTGAATCCTGTCAAATTGTAGATCAGTATCGGTGTCCACTTCTAGAAGGTTCTTGAAGACCGCCATGAGGGTCTGTGCGAGATCCTGGGGCTGTACGATCTCCGGGAGAGCTTTAACCCGGATGTTACTCCTTCTGGATCGGTTTTCCAGGTCCTCGGCTTGTAACTCCAGGTTCTGAGTGGCCTGCGCCAGGGTCTCCAAAAGATTATCAGCCTTTCGTGCATCATCAGTCAATTCTTGGATGGCCCGCTCGTTGGTATCCACCCTCAATGTTGCGGATATCTCGTTTAATATCCTTCAGCCCCTCTGCCAATTCTTCTCTGAGGGTGTCTATCTGCTTCTGGCTCACCGACGTGAACTTATCTACCATTTCACTGAGGACTTGTCGAAGTGTTGCGTGTGTGACTGGCCCATCGTGGAGCCCGGAATGAGGATCCGCACTCCGAGCCCCCATCTCGCCGTCTTCTTGATAGTCGCTCCGGGTATCTACCTCCTGTTCTTGCTCTTTGGCCCAGAGTTTGGTGAGGGAGCCCCCCAGAGCCTTCCTGGCGCTTTTGAGGGCCGATGGGGTGTCCCTAGATCTGTTTCTGGACATGATGGAGACGGAATCCCAGGCTCAGTGTTCCGGGTGTAGCTGGGAATCCCTGGGTGAAGTGATCAAGCTGCGCAGAGTGGGCTGGTAGGGGGCCCCCTCCCCGGGGTGCAGTCAGGTGTCATCAACAGCCCACCGGCCCCCCATCCCCTCCGGTCCCCTGCGGTAGGCAGCGAATCCCCGCACAGAGCAAGTGTCCGATGTATTAAGCCCCGCCAGCGAAGGCTCAGAGCTAAATCTATGTTAGTCCAGCGGGGTCTCCGCTTTGGCAAAGGGACCAGGCCAGATGAGCGCCGCGCTGGCCCACTCTATTTCGAGAGTCCACAAGGGGAGGAGGATCTTCCCAGCCTCTCCCCGCAGGTTCTGATTCAGGGAGAAACGCTCCCGGGACTCCAGCCCAGCAGTCACCGCTTCCTGGTTGATGTTCCTTGGCAGGTACCCCAGGGGGGAATATAGAGGGGGGCGCAGGCCCGCAGTCAAAAACAGCTCGAATCCCCACAGCAGTTAGCCCCTGCAGCCCCCCACTCACTGTCTATATTTCTGGCGTCGCGCCATGATTCCCAGTCCCTGGTACTCGCCCGCTCCTCTGCCCTAGGCGCTTCATGGGGGGCGCAAATCTGGGTTAAAAAATGTCCAACCAGGATGTTCTCAAAGTCCCCCACTTACTGCCATATGTTCCGACGCCACTTCTGTTCTTCGTTTTCCCGCTCGTCCCGCCTTCAGCGAGCCCCCGCCGTCAGGAGCAAACAGGGCGGCACTGTGTCTCGCGCTGCCGCACTTTCGCCAGACCTCACTCCGCATGCAGGCGATGAGGGGACACCACCAAGCCCCCGTCCGCTATCCCAGGGGAGCAAGCCCCAGAGACTCCCAACTGTGGCCGCACGTCTGGAGGTGCCAGGGAAGGCAAAAGCAGCAAAAGAAGGTGGGTTAAATTGGCCGGGGTTCGCGCGGGTTCAGGAGCTCGGGAGCCGCAATGTCTGTTACTCGGCGGCCATCTTGGAATCGAGGGATGGTTTTTTGAGTAGTGGTTTGACGTGAGCCATTTTGGAAGCTGCTGGGAAATGCCTAATTACATGAATGGTTAATTATTAATCTTGGGGCACTCCCTGCACGTGTTGAGGAGAGAATGATCTTGAGGAGGAAGGGGATCAATGGTCTCCAGGGTATCCTCAAGGGCGGCTATTAGAGAGTAGGTTCAGGATATCTGGATGGGATATTGAGTAGAAGGAGCAGAAGGGGGGCGTGTGGTGGGTGTAAGGGTTTAAGCAGAGAGGATGAGAGGGAGGGGAGTGTTGCTAATTTGGTGTTACGGCTGTGGTTTCTTTCGATAGCAATGTTGCAGAAGTGATCCGACAAGGCATCGCAGAGAGCTTGGAAGTGAGGGGTGTTGGGGTTAGAGTAGAGAGGGGCGTGGAATTCTCTGATGATTTTGTGGAGTTCTTTGCTAGGATTGGGGGCATTGGGGATTCAGTTTCCATAGAAGGATCTTTTCGCTTTCTAGATTCAGCCCTGTATGCCCTAATCTGCCTGGCACGGCTGGCTTTGTTCTGAGAGGAAGAATTGGCCAGCCATATGCATTCCAGGCAGTGGTTGTGTGTTTTGAGGAATCCGAGGAAGGCAGTGAACCACTTTGGGGAAGGGCCTGGTCTATGGGAGGTGGATCTAGAAGGGGCGAGGGGGTGAGGGCATCAGAGAGCCACTGGTTGAAGAGGTTGGTAGATTGGATTCCTTCTCAGATAAGGAGGTTGGGAAGGGAGGAAAGCAGAGAGTCAGCCGGGTCGAGGGATTCTGTGACCTCAGGGCCGGACTTTGCGTCAGGCAGCCCAGGCGGCTACCTGACGTCAGTCAGCCTCTAAGGGGCGCTGCACCAGCAGTCTACAGTGCTAGAATACAAACACGTTTGTTTCCTAACATTATAAAAATGAATGTGCCTGTTCATTTTTATAATGTTAGGAAACAAGCTTGTTACATATGTATTCTACCATTGGCCCTGCTGCAAGATGCAGCCTCGGCGCTCAGACAGGGCAGTGCTAGAATACACGTGTAACACGTTAGTTTCCTAACATTATGAAAGTGCCTGTTCATTTTTATAATGTTAGGAAACAAACTTGCTACATATGTATTCTACCATTGGCCCTGCTGCAAGATGCAGCCTCGGCGCTCAGACAGGGCAGTGCTAGAATACACGTGTAACACGTTAGTTTCCTAACATTATGAAAGTGCCTGTTCATTTTTATAATGTTAGGAAACAAACGTGTTACACGTGTATTCTACCACTGGCACTGCTGCAGGCTGTGGCCGCGGCCCTCAGACAGGGCAGTGCTAGAATACACGTGTAACACGTTAGTTTCCTAACATTATGAAAGTGAATGTGCCTGTTCATTTTTATAATGTTAGGAAACAAACGTGTTACACGTGTATTCTACCACTGGCACTGCTGCAGGACGTGGCCGCGGCCCTCATGCAGGGCAGTGCTAGAATACACGTGTAACACGTTCATTTCCTAACATTATAAAAGTGAATGTGCCTGTTCATTTTTATAATGTTAGGAAACAAACATGTTACACGTGTATTCTACCACTGGAACTGATGCAGGCTGAGGCTGAGGCCAGGGCAGTTTCTAGTCCATTTGGTGCCCAGGGCGAAACACTAGGAATGCGCCCCTCCGCACTCATCCCATGCGCCACTTCCACTGCACCCCACGCTCCACTCCAGCCGCACCCCGCACTCCACTCCAGCCTCACCCTGCGCTCCACTCCAGCCGCAGCCCGCGCACTACTCCAGCCGCACCCCGCACCCATCCCATGCGCCACTCCCACTGCACCCTTCGCGCCATACCCAAACTACACCGTTAAGGAACTCCTAACCAAAGTCAAACAGTCTGTCACAAAAGGAATGAATTGCCATTTGCAACGGTGGGCGACTTTTTCACTGGTGCCCAAGACAATTTTATTCCCCAGTCCCACTTAGACTGCAGATAATGAGGACTGGGTAAACCAACCAAGAAACCATGAATATAGCACAGGATGCAGTATATACAATCAACAAAGAACACAAGATGCTGAAGGGGGTTTGGAGGCAACCTAAACCAAAAGGGCAATGACAAGGAGACACCTGAACCCAATAAACAATCACTTTAACATTCTTTGAATGGGAATCAAGGGTTATGCTTTGATACAGTAAAGTCTTGACTGTTGTAAGGATACATGGAGCAGGATTATTTATTTATTCATTCAATGTTTGTCGGGTACCTGCATATTTATTTATTTATGCAATGTGTGTCGGATACAGGTATCCGACAAACATTGCATAAATAAATAAATTATCCGTCTACATGTACCCGACAAACATTGCATAAATAAATAAATAAACTGGTTCGTAGCTTAAAGAATATTTACTCAGCAACACTGGTCAAAACTATTATCCGCATAGTGAAGTAACTCATCACCAGTGCCATGGAAGTGGTTTAAAGTGTAATTGATATGGTTTATAGTGATAAAATCGAAAACAAAAAAGTCGAATATCAAAATGTCGGAAAAAAATGTGGAGGAAAAAAAAGTCAAATTTTTTTTTATGACTTTTTTATTCGAAATGAGGGGGTTCCCCCCCAATCCCCATTTATTTTTTGTTTTTTTTTTTGTTTTACCCTTTTTTATTATTCCCGGACCCCAAAATAAATATATAATTAAAAAAGAGGGAATTTGACTTTTGGACATTTTGACTGACCACCAATTGATATATAGTTTGGAAAAGAATTTTTTTTTAAAAAGGTAGCGGGCGCCCCTCTCTCGCAAGAACAGACATGATAACCTGTTCAGTGGTTATTAACCACTTGAGAGTTCGCAGCCACTGCTTTTACTCACTGTGCCTTTCACAGATGGGAAATATCCATTTGCATATCAGTCTTTGTCCTGCCCAGGGGCAGTCCAGCACCGAAATACAATGGCAATTCCAATCTGAACGAGAGTACCACCAGCAACCCCATACACGTGTTTCACCCTTGTTGGGGATCATCAGTGAGGTGAAGCTGATGCCTCTCTAAACACAGTGAGAGGGAGACCACGTCTGGTTGCCCCCAGGAGACCTAGGGTTACCAATCCCAGGTTCCTTAATAAATAGTTTTAAAAAGGTAGCGGGCGCCCCTCTCTCGCAAGAACAGACATGATAACCTGTTCAGTGGTTATTAACCACTTGAGAGTTTGCAGCCACTGCTTTTACTCACTGTGCCTTTCACAGATGGGAAATATCCATTTGCATATCAGTCTTTGTCCTGCCCAGGGGCAGTCCAGCACCGAAATACAATGGCAATTCCAATCTGAACGAGAGTACCACCAGCAACCCCATACACGTGTTTCACCCTTGTTGGGGATCATCAGTGAGGTGAAGCTGATGCCTCTCTAAACACAGTGAGAGGGAGACCACGTCTGGTTGCCCCCAGGAGACCTAGGGTTACCAATCCCAGGTTCCTTAATAAATAGTTTTAAAAAGGTAGCGGGCGCCCCTCTCTCGCAAGAACAGACATGATAACCTGTTCAGTGGTTATTAACCACTTGAGAGTTCGCAGCCACTGCTTTTACTCACTGTGCCTTTCACAGATGGGAAATATCCATTTGCATATCAGTCTTTGTCCTGCCCAGGGGCAGTCCAGCACCGAAATACAATGGCAATTCCAATCTGAACGAGAGTACCACCAGCAACCCCATACACGTGTTTCACCCTTGTTGGGGATCATCAGTGAGGTGAAGCTGATGCCTCTCTAAACACAGTGAGAGGGAGACCACGTCTGGTTGCCCCCAGGAGACCTAGGGTTACCAATCCCAGGTTCCTTAATAAATAGTTTTAAAAAGGTAGCGGGCGCCCCTCTCTCGCAAGAACAGACATGATAACCTGTTCAGTGGTTATTAACCACTTGAGAGTTCGCAGCCACTGCTTTTACTCACTGTGCCTTTCACAGATGGGAAATATCCATTTGCATATCAGTCTTTGTCCTGCCCAGGGGCAGTCCAGCACCGAAATACAATGGCAATTCCAATCTGAACGAGAGTACCACCAGCAACCCCATACACGTGCTTCACCCTTGTTGGGGATCATCAGTGAGGTGAAGCTGATGCCTCTCTAAACACAGTGAGAGGGAGACCACGTCTGGTTGCCCCCAGGAGACCTAGGGTTACCAATCCCAGGTTCCTTAATAAATAGTTTTAAAAAGGTAGCGGGCGCCCCTCTCTCGCAAGAACAGACATGATAACCTGTTCAGTGGTTATTAACCACTTGAGAGTTCGCAGCCACTGCTTTTACTCACTGTGCCTTTCACAGATGGGAAATATCCATTTGCATATCAGTCTTTGTCCTGCCCAGGGGCAGTCCAGCACCGAAATACAATGGCAATTCCAATCTGAACGAGAGTACCACCAGCAACCCCATACACGTGTTTCACCCTTGTTGGGGATCATCAGTGAGGTGAAGCTGATGCCTCTCTAAACACAGTGAGAGGGAGACCACGTCTGGTTGCCCCCAGGAGACCTAGGGTTACCAATCCCAGGTTCCTTAATAAATAGTTTTAAAAAGGTAGCGGGCGCCCCTCTCTCGCATACACGTGTATGGGGTTGCTGGTGGTACTCTCGTATATTTCCCATCTGTGAAAGGCACAGTGAGTAAAAGCAGTGGCTGCGAACTCTCAAGTGGTTAATAACCACTGAACAGGTTATCATGTCTGTTCTTGCGAGAGAGGGGCGCCCGCTACCTTTGTTAAACTATTTGTTAAGGAACCTGGGATTGGTAACCCTAGGTCTCCCGGGGGCAACCAGACGTGGTCTCCCTCTCACTGTGCTTAGAGAGGCATCAGCTTCACCTCACTGATGATCCCCAACAAGGGTGAAACACGTGTATGGGGTTGCTGGTGGTACTCTCGTTCAGATTGGAATTGCCATTGTATTTCCGTGCTGGACTGCCCCAGGGCAGGACAAAGACTGATATGCAAATGGATATTTCCCATCTGTGAAAGGCACAGTGAGTAAAAGCAGTGGCTGCGAACTCTCAAGTGGTTAATAACCACTGAACAGGTTATCATGTCTGTTCTTGCGAGAGAGGGGCGCCCGCTACCTTTGTAAAACTATTTTTTAAGGAACCTGGGATTGGTAACCCTAGGTCTCCTGGGGGCAACCAGACGTGGTCTCCCTCTCACTGTGCTTAGAGAGGCATCAGCTTCACCTCACTGATGATCCCCAACAAGGGTGAAACACGTGTATGGGGTTGCTGGTGGTACTCTCGTTCAGATTGGAATTGCCATTGTATTTCCGTGCTGGACTGCCCCAGGGCAGGACAAAGACTGATATGCAAATGGATATTTCCCATCTGTGAAAGGCACAGTGAGTAAAAGCAGTGGCTGCGAACTCTCAAGTGGTTAATAACCACTGAACAGGTTATCATGTCTGTTCTTGCGAGAGAGGGGCGCCCGCTACCTTTGTTAAACTATTTGTTAAGGAACCTGGGATTGGTAACCCTAGGTCTCCCGGGGGCAACCAGACGTGGTCTCCCTCTCACTGTGCTTAGAGAGGCATCAGCTTCACCTCACTGATGATCCCCAACAAGGGTGAAACACGTGTATGGGGTTGCTGGTGGTACTCTCGTTCAGATTGGAATTGCCATTGTATTTCCGTGCTGGACTGCCCCAGGGCAGGACAAAGACTGATATGCAAATGGATATTTCCCATCTGTGAAAGGCACAGTGAGTAAAAGCAGTGGCTGCGAACTCTCAAGTGGTTAATAACCACTGAACAGGTTATCATGTCTGTTCTTGCGAGAGAGGGGCGCCCGCTACCTTTGTTAAACTATTTGTTAAGGAACCTGGGATTGGTAACCCTAGGTCTCCCGGGGGCAACCAGACGTGGTCTCCCTCTCACTGTGCTTAGAGAGGCATCAGCTTCACCTCACTGATGATCCCCAACAAGAGTGAAACACGTGTATGGGGTTGCTGGTGGTACTCTCGTTCAGATTGGAATTGCCATTGTATTTCCGTGCTGGACTGCCCCAGGGCAGGACAAAGACTGATATGCAAATGGATATTTCCCATCTGTGAAAGGCACAGTGAGTAAAAGCAGTGGCTGCGAACTCTCAAGTGGTTAATAACCACTGAACAGGTTATCATGTATGTTCTTGCGAGAGAGGGGCGCCCGCTACCTTTGTTAAAATAGTTTGGAAAAGAAGCAGCATGAAAGAAATAGCGCTGCTTTAAACTATTATTTTAGCCATTTTCTGGACTTGCAGGGACGCATCATGGGCCCAAACGGGTCGGGGCCCACAGTGCGTCCCTGCAAGGCACGCACACTCCCCACAGCCCACTGCACCTCCCCTCCCATCTCAATGCCAGCACGAAACCATTTAGTGACTAATGGGCCACCATTAGCAGTTTCCTGCCGGCATTGTGATGGAAGGGCAGGTTTTAGCTGCAGTGGGACCTAAAGTGTTTTTATTGGTGTGCTTATGCCCCCACCCCAAGTGGCGCAAAAGTGATCAGAGGAGCCTCTGACTTTTGTAATGTCACGTAGTACTTTTGTACTACGTGACATTACAGTCGGAAGGGGCAGCGCCAGCACCTGACCTGCAGAACTTTCCCCACGTCAGTGCGCCGCCCCACAAACTGGGGAATTCCATCCCCTCCAGAGTCTCCAGGGACCGGGGCAATTGCGTCCCCTGGGGCTATTGCGCCCCAGGCAGTTGCCCACCTCGTCCGGGCCAAGAAACAGGCCTGGCCTCGGCCCTCAGGCAGGGCAGGGCAATTGGCAAATAAATTAGCAACATTTGGTGCTTTATTACCTCCCCCCGGTCCCGGGTGGCGCCGGCGCTGCTGGCACCAGCCAGGCCTATGGGCGCACGTGCGGTGTGCCCTCCTCCAGGCTATGGGCGCGCACTGACACTTAAGTGTGGATCGATTGGGGCTGGCTGGTGTTGTCGGCCCCGGCTATTACAGAAAAGAGGAGCGAGTGGGTCACTAAATCCTGAAGTTGTTCCTATCACAAGCACACACTGCCAAGCAGCAGCAGACTCAGCAAATACAAACAGTTTCTGCATCCTGCCATCACTGATTGGCCTTGTTTCTCAGGAAACCCGGCAGTAACTACAGCCTGCCGAGGCAAGCACACTTCTTTCCTCCTACTCCCGTCCTCATAGGTGAGGCCTATTGCTGCATAGGCGTTTTATTTATTTTAAAATGGTATTGAGGAGATGACTGGGCCATCCAAGAACAGCCTCTGGAGGCCACAAAGCTAGACACTTTTGTCAAGGCTCAAGTAGTCATGAAAAAGGAAGCAAGCACTGGTGGTGGACTCTCCTCAGGAGATCAAAGGGCCGGTTCTCGGAAGACCTGGGCAGAGTGTCACCATCAGCAGATCTTAGACAGTTACACGTTCCAGCAGGGTTGGATTGGTCGGTCCGTTGGCCGGGCCAAAATCACTTCCAGGGGGAGGCCCTGGGGGCCGGTACCACGCTTGGGCCGGTTTGGGGGTTACTACGCCCCCCTAGTTCCCGCTCCCGAGCATATTGTTCATCGTTCCCTCTTTCCTGGGCATGCACTGCTGACTTTATTTTAGTGCAAGAGTTTCATACATTTCACTGTTCGCTCAGACTTGTCTTATACTGTTCTTTGTCGTTGTGCTTCTTTTGTTTGGAATAGTAATCACGCTAGTCTAACGAGATAAACAAACACCTACACGAACGCGCCATGTGAATGATGGTGTGAAGGATGGATGCAGGCGCTGGACCAAAAGCTGAGCAAAGTCTGCACAGCAGCTGGCTTGGGAAAGCGACTCAGCAACTACAGTAGAAACCGTCTCTGTGGACGGTTGGCCCGTCTTCCGTATAATGCAAATACCCAGACTTGTAGGATGCATGCTTCACTTTCTTTGTTCCATTGGGGGCGACATGCTGTAGCATCAATTCATGGCCTTTAAAATACCCTGCATGGTGCAGCTTCCGATCTCCTTTAACACAAATGCTGGGATATGGCCATGACTAGCTAACGCCACATTAATCAAAGCCAGGTCTCTAAAGAATGGTTCAAGTGTTGGGGAATCACCTGCTCACACTTTCTGTCGTGTGACCAACCAGTGCGCAAAAGATGTTTCAGAGCGTGGGGCTCTTGATGCCACCCATTTCTGCATTAGATACACCAGCACCTAAGCACACCCTGGGAAGGCAGCTCCTTCTGCATAGTCCATTTCTCTCCCAAGCTCGGGACAATGTTCTTTACCATAATGGAGAATGTGAAAAAGCGCAGGGCTGCAAGGCTGGGGGGTGAGGGTGGAGGGCAAAGCGCACTATGCTTGGGGTACACTGGAGATGCTTCCCCTGATACCCGCAGTACTCCAAGTCCCTTGAAATGAAATTCGTCTTGTACACTGCACAATGTGCAAGGGCCGCTGTTATTCAAGCAGCATGCGACTAGTAATTTGCAAGAAGTAAACTTAACGAGTCCCAAGAAAAGGTCATCTTCCACCCTTTAAAAATGTGATTGTTTTTGTTTTTATGTTGGGATGGTAGACATCGTTTTTCTTTGCAATCTTACAATTTCATGGTGCTGTGGGGAGCTAAAATGAGTGATCACGAAGGAAACATTTAAGAATTTTGAGAGTTCACAAGCATGAGCAAAACAAACCCCAATACTCAAACTGCCACTTCTCTTCCGCGGTAATGCACTGCAGTGTGTTTCAATGTAAAGTCCACATTGTAATGTCATAATTTTAGAATGCCACCTCTCCAACATTAACATTGGGAGCTATGTTGAATTGTACATGCATGTTAACTCTCTGCATATGTTTAAAGTAGACTTTACCACTCACATGGAGTAGTGATATTGTTTACGTGTGTCCCTCCTAAATATATTTAACTTCCCGTGAATATTTGATGCAATACATATTGCATAAATGCATGTATTTAATGCTGAGATAGACGGGCTTGTACAGCTATCCGTGGATATGTTGCTGGTGCTTGTTCTTGGAGGTTTGAGTAACACTGTTCAAGACCAGTTCATCACCTTTTTAAGAGTGGCTAAATGTCTGAGGTCATACGAATGACATTAGTGTAGATCTGAAATTGTCGATTCTCTGACCTGAGCCACAGCAGCAAACTGGTCATTGTTACTAAAAATGAAGAGCAAAAGCAAACTAACATAACCAGGCCTGTTCGTGTTTTACCCTCTTATTGCTGTTTTCTGAGGTTCATGAAATTCAGCAGATGCCAGCATTGACAATTTTATTTAACTCATAGCCCCCACTCCCACTGCTCAGCCCATGACACATGCATGAGATCACAGGTCGGGGGACGGGGGGCACCAACAATGCTTCCCGCCTGGGGTGCAATCTGTTGTAAGACCGGCCCTGTGTGACTATGTTCTAGAGGGGAACACGAGAGGATTGGAGAGTGAAGGAGTGGTGACTAGCAGAGTAGGCGGGCCATAAGTGAGAAGAAGATGGCAGAGTGATCAGTCCGAACTAGAGGGTGGGTGGAAGAAGGGGAGACAAGATTGGTCGAGCTGAATATTATGTCAAGGGTGTGCCCTGCAATGTGGGTGAGTTCAGATATGAGTTGGGACATGTTGATGGCTTTGAAGTTGACAATGAGTGGGCAGGTCATTGGGTTCACGGGGGCATCAAACCATATGTTGAGGTCTCCTAGAAGGGTAAGCGAGGGGTGCGAGAGGAGGATGGTCTGTAAAGAGTCACCAAGGGAGTCTGTGAAATTTCAGTTTTAGCCCAGGTGGTCTGTAGAGAAGTAAGAAGCTGTGGGTGAGGGACGGGGGAGCGTTGGAATTTAACTAGAATAGATTTACAGTTAGTGTTGCAAGGGTTTTTCTCAGAGTGTAGGACTGTGAGGTGAAGTTTGTTGAGGATGGCTACACACCCTGCTCTGCTGGATCTGTTGTGCACAACCAGGGAGTATCCAGAGGGGAATGCCTTGTGTTCCATTTGTTTGGAAGTTGTCCAAGAACCAAGTTTTAATGATGAAGAGGGGATTGTACTATTACTGCACCATTTGTACTGCGACACCCCAAAATGGTGACGTTTCTTTTTAATTTCAACACCCTTTTGACCCGATATATAGGTGGGGTTGCAGTTTTCACATAGATTCGATGAAGAGGAGGACAGGGCTTTCAGAGTTGATGAAGTAGAACAAAATGTGTCTGTTTTTGGAGACAGATCTGGCGTTGATAAGTATGCAAGAAAGGGGGTGAGGCGAGTGGGGGATGGAGGGTCTTGAAGGGTGAGAGGGGGAACTAGAGTGTTGGCACTGAGGTGGGCTACTACGAGGGGTTTCAGGGTTGAGCATGGGAAGGAGGAGTGAGAGAGTAGGGGGATCTGGGAAGAGGGAGAGTGGGCGTGGATGCTGGGAAAGGTCTAGGACTGGGTGGGAAGAGCGCTCTAGGAGGGTGTGATGTTAGCCTACGGTGAAGGTGGATTTTGTGTTTTGGGCAGAGTGCTGGAACCAGAGGTGTATGAATGAGAGTAGGAGGGACTGCCGACTGGGGAGTCTTGGCTGGGGTAGTTTGGGCTGCACTTAAGAATGGGAGGGCAGGGTGGGGGATTATGGTGGAGGGTGTCTGGGAGTGGGAAGGGAGGAGGTTGGGGAAGATGGTAAGTGGGGGGCATGCTGAGGAGGAGTGGGAAGGTGCTACAAAGAGGGGGTGGCCTGGGAGGGCAAGGCTGCACGGCTGGAGGGTGAGGAAGGAAGGAGGATTTGGGAGGGGTGGTGGTCTGGTTTTTGGCATGCCATAGAGCACCTATTGCCTTGGAGCTGTTGGGCATAGTGGTGGGTGCTGATCAGAGTTAATGGGGGATGGGATGTGTCTAGGGGGCTAGTGCCTGGGATAATCTATTCAGCCAGATTCAAAACATGCGCAGTAATTGAAAATGATGCGATGACACGTAAAACCTACACATGAACGATTCATGAAATAAATGTTACCAAAGCAGGTAAGATCTGTTTTCCCAACCAACCGCATAATAATTACAGCGTTGTCATTGTATGCTAATGCTCAGGCTAATTTGCCATAAAATGATCAGACACAGCAGGAAGTGCCCTGGTGCAGCCATCATGTATGCAAAGAGAAATATCCTGCGTCCATCCTCCAACTGCACCTTCTGCCATCCCTGCTGGGGCGCAGGAGCACTGTGGAGGGTGTTAGGACCTCAGATGCTTCGTAGAGGCAGAGAACATGGAATATCTGTAACTGCGCTCGACATTCCCTGGCTCTTGACTGACCGCAGGTGATGGTAGTGGAAGAACCCAGAAGGCTGTCCTCATGGGGGTAGACGACGCAGAGCATTTATTTGGTGGAAACTGGATGTGGAAGAGTGCATTATGAAGGACATTGGACCAGCAACATTGCCCAAACCTTGATAGGAATTAAAGTCAGTCTTACCTTGCATTGGTCCAACCCTAGCAAGATTTAAATACCAATTTACAGGAGAGGCTTGAGGGTTTCCACCAAGGTCATTTTTATAAGTTCATAGCAGCGCATTCTGAAGCATGCTGGGCTGTTGACATTGGGTAAAACTTTTGATAGGATTAAAGGATACATTTTACACGGTGGGATGGTGGGATATTGGATGTTTTCCCTTAAGGGAATGCTATGAATATCAGAGCGGATTAGAGCATTGTAGAGAAAATAGGTTCATAACTATTGGTACAGATCATATAGAACGTAAAAACACGTTAGGGAGGTCTGGGGTTTTTCCAGAAAAGAAGTCTCACAAACTGAGTGCAAAGTTGTGCAGTTGGAAGCACATTGTTCCAAGTATGACACACACTGCCCACTTTGCAATATTACACATTGTCCCATGAGCACGCTTTGCAAATCTCCACAACGCTGCAGGCTCATCACATACCGCGCGGGTCTGTTTTCCTTGTGCTTGTCAAAGTGAAGGAGTTTTTCGAGTGCCGGTTTTGGGTTACATCACAAAACTGATCATTGTTGGACATTGAGTCTAGAACAGCGCGAGATACCATGCATGGACCGTAACGAGGACGGTGAAGAACGAATACAAACTTTGGTTTTATTGTTGATTTGCATAACACTGCGCCAACTTGAATGCACACCCCTGTCGTGCCCAGTGAAGGGCTTTGTCATATGTTTTGATGCAACTCGAATAAAAAGGGTCTGCCTCCAGACGTTCCACTAAGCGGAATGAACTTGTGCATTACAAGTTTCTTATGAAGATAAATCCTGACCAGGAATGACAGGAACTTTTACGTTTCAAGTCAAAAGAATACAACGCCCCTGATGAATGTCAGACACTGTTTTTGGGTCACTGGACAAGAAACATGTTGGGTTGCGTTTAAATACACAACGAATCAAAGCTGTTTGTGATTTGTTTATGTTTCATGTTGGTTGTGTTACACTAGGTGATTGTTTTTGACTTCATGTATGCAATTTTATGTCTCATGTAAAGATGTTTCATGTTTATACCTGGTTGTAGGTTTGTTTTTAAAGAATATACCCTATCTTGGTGTTTTCTTTTTTTTTTTAAATAATTTTATGTGTATTATCAATAAAATAGAAACTCTTTTTGTACCTGTGAGATTTCTGTTTCCTTGAGGGGATAACCTTGATGTTCCTTTTCCATGCCACAGTTTTATATCAATTTTCTTTTCGCTTTGTATATTATAAAAGGCTCATCACATAGCAACATCTCTGTGGCGTTCAAGCGACTGGCCCTCATTTGGGGGGGATTTCAAACTTTTTAAACCAATCACTTCACACTATAATTAAGAACAAAATGTATGTTGCTGTGTGGTAACACTGAAAAAATATTCATCCAGACTAATGCATATTGATGTAATAAGCTTATATTAGACCAGCATATCAATGCCAGGGCATGTGCTTCACACTTGTAATAGGTGTAAAACTATTCATACTGTAGCCAAACACACCGTGCATTATACCAAGCATGACATGTAGTTTAAAATGCACGTGTGGCAGTGCATAGTGCATTTTTTTTTAAATGCGCCCGAAACATTTGCACAATATTATTTGCCACGCGCATGACATACTGCCCAGCTTTGACAAAACCACTGCAGATTGAAATTCCCGACGGTCATACGTCACGCGCGAGTCTGACTGTAGGACAAGACATAGCCTTAGCTCTCAGGTGATGCCTATTTGGGTTGGAAAGTTTGAGACTCCTTTAACTGTCGCTTTGCTCTACTTTTAAATGAAACAATGCTCATACTTTTTGTGGTGAATGCAACGCGCCATGCAAATGTCCTCTGACATAGTTTTGGTCGAATGCACTAAGAGCTGCTCCGGGCACGCGGAGCCAGGTTTAGAAACCGCACAATCCACATCGTCAGAGCGCCCCCGAGGCCCTTGTTTTGAGTGCGTGTGTTTATGTGTCGTTTTACTGTCCTTTTAACTTCAGTTCAAGGCAAAAACGTTACCATTTGTGACCCTCTAAAGTATTTACGCACTCCAATGATGCATTGAAATTGGACATGTATTCCAATGATGAATAGCCACCATTACACGTGTGGTGGGCTGAGGTGTATCCCTGGTGTCTAGTTTATAAACTCCCGATTAGGGTACTAAAGAAGCCGCAAAAAAATGCCAAAATCATGACATAAAACCGACACTGCAATTCACAAAAGACAGGACATTGCACACTGATACACTGTTGACATGCACAATGCAATGCAGCACGTCATTTCCCTGTGCAATTGATCTGTGCAGTGATGAGCTCAGGGAGGATAGCTCAGCAGCAATGTGCTCGCCTTGGAAGCAAAGCAACACAGGTTCGATCCACGGGTCCCTGATTAGAAACCTCTGGATATTAAGCACGTTATAAATAACCAATCATTCATTAGCTTTCTAGTGTGACACTGCTATCAACACAGCAGCATCAACTTTCAAGAAGTGCTTACACCAATGCTTGAAGCACCCAGGCTTCCAGCTTCTTTGGGAATGTCGGGTTCTACTCTACAAATGGCTTCATTCCATCCTGATAATCGCTCTTTCACGGTGTCCTGGGCTGGTAAGCATTCCCCAGTCTACCCCTCTCTCCACAGTGTTCCTCAAGGTTCTGTCCTTGGCCCCTTCTTTTTTCTCTCTATACCGCCCTTCTCACATTATTCAGGCTTAGCCGCCAATTCTACGCTGACGACTTGCAGTTTTATCTATCGCTCTCTTCCTTCACCAACTCTCTTAACGCCTTTGTCACTGCATGTCTCTTGGCTGTTGAAACCTGGATGCATTCCCTCTTCCTTCATTTAAATGCTTCCAAAAAAGAAATCCTATTTTTTCCTTCTACCTTTATTCCCCCATACCTCCCCTTCTATCTCTTTCCCTCCTTCATCTCTCCCTCTATCCCCCTCTGCTCGCAATCTGGGTGTCGCCTTTGTCTCCTCCCTCTCCTTCATACCACACATTTCCAACATCGCCCGTTCGTGCAGATTCCAGTGGTTTAATATCCATAAAGCTCGTCCTTTCCTCACCTTCCATGCTACCAAATGACTCATTTCCATACTTGTCCTCTCCGGCCTCGACTATTTTTCTTCTCTCCTCATTGGTCCTACTGCCCGTCATCCTGCCCCACTTCGCTCTATCTTTAATTCTGCGGTCCATGCTCTCTGCAGCCTTCTCCCTCGCCCATCTTTCACTCCTTCTTTCCAGTCCCTCTCTTGGTCTTCTTTTGAATGTTGCCGACTCTTTCGTTTCCTCTACATTGTTCACAAAAGCACCCATGGTTTACCGCCACCCCTCGACCCCATAGATCCTCTCTACTTTCATTCTACTCCCCTCATCATGTCACCTGTGTTCTGAATCCCAGTTTCTGCTCTCTGTCCCTCAATCCCCCTGTATTCAATCCCGCTTGCATTCATTTTTTCTTCTCAGCCCTAAGCATTGGAACTCTCTCCCGCTTCACATTCAATCCTCCCCTATCCTTCATCTACTTTTCTCCTGTCTTAAGGCCTTCTTTCTTTTTCTCCTGTCTTAAGGCCTTCTTCCTTTTTCTCCTGGCTTCAGGCCTTCTTCCCTTTTCTCCTGTCTGAAGGCCTTCTTCCTTTTTATCCTGTCTTAAGGCCTTCTTCCTTTTTCTCCTGTCTTAAGGCCTTTTTCTCCTGTCTAAAGGCCTTCTTCCTTTTTCTCCTGCCTTAAGGCCTTTTTCTCCTGTCTTAAGGCCTTCTTCCTTTTTCTCCTGTCTGAAGGCCTTCTTCCTTTTTATCCTGTCTTAAGGCCTTCTTCCTTTTTCTCCTGTCTGAAGGCCTTCTTCCTTTTTCTCCTGCCTTCAGACCTTTTTCTCCTGTCTTAAGGCCTTCTTCCTTTTCTCCTGCCTTCAGGCCTTTTTCTCCTGTCTTAAGGCCTTCTTCCTTTTCTCCTGTCTTAAGGCCCTTTTCTCCTGTTTTAAGGCCTTCTTCCTTTTCTCCTGTTTTAAGGCCCTTTTCTCCTGTCTTAAGGCCTTCTTCCTTTTTCTCCTGTCTTAAGGCCTTCTTCCTTTTTCTCCTGTCTGAAGGCCTTCTTCCTTTTTATCCTGTCTTAAGGCCTTCTTCCTTTTTCTCCTGTCTGAAGGCCTTCTTCCTTTTTCTCCTGCCTTCAGGCCTTTTTCTCCTGTCTTAAGGCCTTCTTCCTTTTCTCCTGCCTTCAGGCCTTTTTCTCCTGTCTTAAGGCCTTCTTCCTTTTCTCCTGCCTTCAGGCCTTTTTCTCCTGTCTTAAGGCCTTCTTCCTTTTCTCCTGTCTTAAGGCCCTTTTCTCCTGTTTTAAGGCCTTCTTCCTTTTCTCCTGTTTTAAGGCCCTTTTCTCCTGTCTTAAGGCCTTCTTCCTTTTTCTCCTGCCTTAAGGCCTTTTTCTCCTGCTTAAGGCCTTCTTCCTTTTTCCCCTGCCTTAAAGCTTGCTTTCTTAATTCTGATCTCTAACTATTTCTCCTGCCCAATCTTGGACGATGCTCTCTTACCTGACCTGTGTTTTCTTGATTTATTGTTTTTCATTTTACCACCACATGTGTACCACCTGCTTCTAGCATGTAGTGTTTTTTGGCAAAAGCGCTATATAAATGAAAAAAAAAATACAAATAGAGAAATACACCCACTTTGTAGAAAGAAACCTACATCGTGCTGATCACAGTTCTGCTTCAAAATGTCAACATTATTAGGGGAATGGGGGCACTTACTTCAGAGGTTGTCCCAGCTGAATCTATGAAAAACATATCACTGTCTCATCTTTATTAGGGTGTGTGCTGCTAGGCACCATCTGTCTACATTCACATGTTATTACTTTTCAGTTATCTGGGCCACATTCTTCTGCTCGCCTACTTGCTACAAGAGCAAAGGTCACAAGGGCTGCACAGAGGTCACAAAAAGAGAGGCAAGGGTGGGAACTGCTGCCTCTGGCAATTTCTAGATGACGTTCCTGCATGGGGCCCGATTGCCACCACCCACTACATGAATGTAGGAAGAGGAGGAGGAAAAAGGTGGGTCCACCCAGCCCAATTCCATCAGTAGACTAGCAAATAACATGGCTGCACAGAAACAGGGTGTGAGATCGAACAGCGGGTTTCTTAATAGATTTATTTAATTTTGAAGAAAACAATTTAGTTTGATTACATTCTCTTCTTGACAATCCAGAGAACAGAAACGGACAGTATTTTTGTTTACAAAGTGTTGGGGTACTGCTGAGTACCTCCCTCTCAAGTATCCAGGGAATTTCCTCATATATATATACACAATCTCTTCACAAATAATACATTTCGTTAGTGAAAAAAGATGAACGGGTGTTGCCCAGGACAACTGTTGGTCCCTGGGTCTCAAAACATAACACACAATAACATGTGAGACAAGGTGGTGGGACAAGACGTTGTGTCATATATTGACACTGTAGTGTTTTGGCCAACAGTAGCGATTGATTGGAGCTTGTTGGTGGGGTGGCTTTCTTCAGGATTAGGGCGAGGGAATCTCTCTGTGTGATATCTGTCAGAGCAAAGTGGAGATTGGAAAGGCTGTAAGTGATCTCAGTGGTGTGTTACTCAATACATTTGAAGGTACTTGTTATTAGCTTAGTCTATGCTGGCATTGCAACCAAGATGGTGCAATGATTGGAGTCTTACCGTCAAAGAAGTATGGCGGTGAAACTTCGTGGATGATCCCTCAGTTTCTGTCGGGGGTCATCGGTGAGGCTCTTATGTGTCTCTCCATTTGTAGACTGCAGTCCATCTTTTGACTGCGATGCACGTTTCACAAAATAGATATACACAACTGCATATATATAGATACAACTATATGTATACATGATGAAATGTTCATCCGTTTCATAGAACTGCCTGCACCAGATCATCAGATGATGCTGTAATATCACCTACACCCATCAACACCAGCATTCAGTAATATATGCTCCTATGTTTCTGTTCCAGGTGCTACACGGACTGGCAACACTCAGGTTGGATTGATTCCAAATCCGCCTGACATACTGTGAACATGTGGCTCATCCGCCTCTATTTAGGCGCGGAAAACGTGTCCAACAATGTGTCACACTGCAGTTGGACTACTTAGCCCAGCATACATCACACCCGGGAAGGCCCGTAATGTCGAGACATCCTGGCTTCCCTGCCGTGCAGCTCCTTTCCCTGCACGTAACATGACAAAGCATTCCCCACCAATGGCTGGGATTCAACACACACACCTCTCCTGCCATCGGCTAGACCTGTCTATCCTCACTGGACCTCAACTACTAGGAAGCTGATAGTCCCTCCCCCGTACACCACGGCACACGCACACCCCTCTCCCCATTGGTTCACCCATCACACTCCGATTGGACGGGATGATTTGGGGGTATGCCCCTGCCCCATGGCAAGATGTTTTCTATCGCCTGGGCAACGCAAAGGTTTACATCGTTGCCCGAAGAGTCGCTTACTACCGCAGCTCTTCCCCGCAGTAAGTAGTATTTCAATTCCGGACTAGATCACATTACCAGTCCACGTCGTATCACTAAGCACCGATCTCTGTGGTATATCTCTACAATTCAAGACTGTATCCACATGGCCTCGTTGCACGTACCGCTGTGATTGAGTGCTGTGTCCATTTTGATTTCACCTCACATGTATTGGGGATCCTTAGACGCATCCCTGTTTACAGAATCTACGCTTGCCACCCTGCACTAACTAACGGCAGCCACTTGATACAAATCACTAACAGATTGATTGATACTCCACCAATGTCACACTAGTACGGGTGTCTCCCACAAGCCTCACTACAACTAGGGGACACGATGCATGCCTCACCTTCCAACCCGATAATATCTATGAGACATTTCATCTCTAAGAGGTATGACTACCTGTCCTCATGACCATACTAAATTCATTGTTTGGTTTTCGCCCCCAGATCCGTGGCAGTAATTCGCTATTTATTGACGCCACCATAGCTTGGCCGCCACACCGTGCCCAGGCCACCGAGTGGGAATCCTGCCATCCCCACATCTTTAGGCCGTGTATTCATTACACCGCCTCACTGATGACCCCCTACAGAAGCTGAGGAATCATCCACGAAGTTTCACCGCCATACTTCTTTGATGGTAAGACTCCAATCATTGCACCATCTTGGTTGCAATGCCAGCATAGACTAAGGTAATAATAAGTACCTTGAAATGTATTAAGTAACACACCACTGAGATCACTTACAGCCTTTCCAATCTCCATTTCGCTCTGACAGATATCACACGGACAGAGAGATTCCCTCGCCCTAATCCTGAAGAAGGCCACCCCACCAACAAGCTCCAATCAATCACTACTGTTGGCCGAAACACTCGAGTGTCGATATATGACACAACTTCTTGTCCCACCACCTTGTCTCACATGTTGTTGTGTGTTATGTTTTGAGACCCAGGGACCAACAGTTGTCCTGAGCAACACACATTAATCTTTTTTCACTAACGAAATGTATTATTTGTGAAGAGATTGTGTATATATGTGAGGAAATTCCCTCAATACTTGAGAGGGAGGTACTCAGCAGTACCCCAACACTGTGTAAACAAAAATAATGTCTGTTTATGTTCTTTGGTTTGTCAAGAAGAGAATGTATTCAAACTAAATTCTTTCCTTCAAAATTAAATACATCTATTAAGAAACCTGCTGTTCGATCTCACACCCTGATTTTTTTGATAAATAAATAAGCTACCCCCCCCCCCCTTGGGTATATCAGGGCTTAGCCAGGCACCCTTTATTTTGTTTATGGCTGCACAGAAGACTAGGTCACCCCAACACAGAAATGATAGGTACCCAGATAGGAAGAGAGAATCCATATGCCAGGGGACAATGGAAAGCCTTTGGGGAAGGTGCAATAGAGCACAGCCCATAAACCACTCCATTCCCATAATGTTGCTTCCTAAAACCAGGGTCCCCATGACAAGAAAGTCTTCTTGTATGTTTGGAAAAGCCACAAAACCAATAAACTTTTACTTACTCTATCATCTTGACCCTTGCATTAAAGCCCATCAAACATAAGCTGTGCTAAAGTTCCGATGTGCCCAAAATCCCATAGGTTGGCAAGGCAAAAGTTACTGTGACCCATGCCCCAAACCGTGGCTGAGGCACAGCAGACTTGTCTTGCACAGCATTTACTACGTTACGGTAGCCATTGGCCCTGGGCACAAGAGAATTGATTCAAAGCATCGGAACCCATAAGAGAATCACTGTCCATGGGGCCTGTAATGTCCTATGTTTATGTTTAGAGGGACAAGCATTGGCCTGTACGCTTTTACTGTTTAGATCGAATGTTGGCCGATCATGTGGTGTGGGCGTGGCTACCACCAAAGTAGTTAGTCAGAAGAAGGAGAATAACGAGGTTACATCATTATACCTGGCTCCGTTTGCGTGTCACCCGATATTTATTGAATGTTTATACATATCAGGGTATGGATCAGGGCTCAAGACGAGGGTACACGCGGGGAGGAGTCCACCCACTTTTTTCAGAGGGTGGACTCAGTCCTCCCCAGCTAAAATGAGAAACATTGAATGTACTCTTTGGATTAATGTATTAAAGCCGACAATGGGGGTCGAACCACAGTCGTCAGGTTTGTAGGCTGGACAAATCACCACTGCACTACATAACCTAATTAAAAATAATAAACAACTAAAGATAAAATGTCTCATTTCGGGACTGCACGTCCCAGGGAAAACATTTGTATTGGTTCTTGGAGTTTAAAACATTCCATTTTTTTTTACGTTTTCCAAAACACTATTAAAAGAAAAAATCCTCTCTGGGTTTTGTGTGTGTGTGTTGATTTTATGAAAGGCAAATGCCATTCGTCCCTTGCAATTTGGGTGGTTATGCAAAGCCAATTTAATGAAACTTGCATATTTCACCTTGATATGCTAATTTCTGACCACGTCACATCCCATTGCATTTGTAGATGAGTCCCTCCACTTAACTTTTTAGGACTTGACACCTGGTATGGATTTAACTGGGCCCCACTACAAGCAGTGATCAAACATTGAACATTGGCTTCTCCTCAGGCAAACAGCAAGTTACATTTCTTTGGTGGGGGAAGTGTGCCTGCAGAGTCAGAAAACTACCTGACTACCGTCGCTATAGGATGGAGGAGACAAGCTGCCGTATTGGTGACCAAGGCACAGAAAGATAGGCAAGAGAGAAGCTGCCACCCGGGTGGTGGCACTCTTAGTTTAAAGTTGTACCCATGCTCGTCCCCATTTTTATAAAACACCCCCTTTCCTTGTTTGCAACATTCATTGAAACACCCTTTATTCCCGAAATCAAGGAGTTTGTAAACAATTATACTACCCTAATGCATGAAAATGTCTTACCTGCACAAGACAACCAGACATCTCTGTGTATTACCCTACTTCTTCACACCAAGGAATTGTTTCACACAAGAATCTTCTGAATAAAACGTGCAAGTGTGCATCGATTACACTGTTACAGGTTTATGTGATGCAGGCATTTACTGTGGAGATTAGACAGAATGAGGGGCTTTTGAATGTTAATGGCCAGCCTTTCCCAGTGAGCTGTGACTTGTCATGGAAAGGGGCCATTAGCACTCTCTTGGGAATGACCCAGGCCAGTGATGCCCAGCTATGGTTTGCTTTTACCATCACAGTACTTCAAATCCCTGGTTAGTGCCAACCTGCAGTATACAACAACAACAACAAAAACTTGTGGTAGGTTTTCAAGGAGGCAGACCATCAAAAAAGCACCATTTTCCACATTTTTGTGGACGAGGATGCATACCACAGAGCAATTTAAGTGCCACCACCGGGAGCTGCCCCTCTTGATATCTCACTTCACAGGGGCCTGTTGACAATTGTGGAACATGGACAATTCCATTAACCAATCCCTGCATGTCAAAATCCATTGACCAATCCCTCACACCACAGCTGAATGCGATTTGCTACTCGTAGACTCGAGTCGGGGGTTTGCCAAAGCATAAATGTCAGGTGCAGTTTAAGCCAAGTTGAGTGTGTTTTCGGGGGTGTAACTGTCATGATGCCTACCCGAGGGGACCCAGACCAAGTCCAGCAACCCCGGAAGCAGGCATCAAGTTACCCCAAGCAAGCCCAACAACCCCCGCTAGGGGCTATTTGGGTGCAGTCCTGGTGCCTATGGCGCCAGGCTCAATTGGAGAGTCAGTCCAGGTGCCATAGGTGCCAGGCTCATAGATTAAAACTTACCTGATGCAGACCATGCTGCAAACTTACCTGATGCAGACCATGCTGCAAGAGCTCCAAGCCAAACGAGGCTTGGAAGGGACTATTTTACCTAGGGACTATTTTTTTTACTCGGGTGGGGCTGGGGAGGAATACTTACCTGGGACTACTTTGGAGGCTATTTAAACCACGCCCGAAGATCAGCACACGCTTCGCGTTTCTCTGCATCCAGCAGCGTGACGCTCACTGTGCCTGCAAGCCTGCATCCAGTCTTCTGCCACGCCCGCCTCGAGTTTGGAGCTCCTAGAAAAAAGGGAGAAAGAAGGAGAAAAGGTTAGATTAAGAGCAATACCTTTGATCCTTACCTGAATTCCCGATCCATCGCGCCTTCGAGCTGGAAGAAAGAAGTTATTTTATGCGCGTCGCCTCGCCTGCTGCAGCGCCGCGCTGAACTCACGGCCTTCGCAGCATCTTCACATTTCACCGCATCCTCCTGCATGTTCCCGCCGCACTCCGGCACCTAAGGAGAAGACAATAGCAAGGTGAGCCAAGGGAATACACAGAGGAATACCCCCCATAGACTTACCTGATTTTACCACCGGGGTACTATTCTTCTTCACCGGTCGGCGCAGCTTCCACTGCATCCTAGCCAAACCCCGGCCCCTAAGGGGAAACAAAAGGACAGCAAGGTGAAACAAGGGATTAACAAGGGGAACCCTCCTCACCACAAATAACTTAGCTGATTTTACTGCCGGAGGCATTATTCCCCGAGACTTCATACTTTCTCTCAGCGCCTGAATAAGGGAGAAAGCAACAGGTTACATATGGACATTATTTTTTCGAACTGTGTTGGATAATACAAATCCTTACCAGAACATTACCGGTTACCACGAGGAACTCTTCAGTAGGGTCAAGCTGCAACCTGCAAGGAATCGGACAAGAGTGAAAGTCAGGCATTTGAACTCTTACGAACTACATACTTACGGCGTCTTGCCAGGAATATCGGAGTCAATATTGTCCTGGAACTCACCAATTCCTTCGAGCCAGTGAAGCAACTGGTTATCTACGCGCCCCTGCGCTCAATGCAGGATGGAGAGCTCATCTTTTCAAATCATCAGGTGAGACTATAAGAGGGGACATCCAAGGTGATCAGTGGGGAGAACAGCGGGGTGGGGGAATTTACGCTCAACTCCACAATGGTTAATTCCCGTTCTCCATTTGCAGAAGAATATTCCTACGGGCCAAGCAAACGAAGCTAGGTGGGCCAGTCCAGTCCATCATCTCGGCCCTACGCGTCACATTGGTGGAGGCCGCAGCAGTCCAGTCCAGATCGACGCCTCTGTGGGAGCCAGGTGAGCGTAACAGAACGCGAAGCCTACCTACAAATTCCCACCCAGGCGTTATGGATACCTCAGAGACTGACCAATTGGCCCAATTACTAGGGGAACTGAGGGCCAAAGTGCATTCCGCCCGTCAAGAAACCAATGCCCTTAGGAGGGAACTGATTTTGTCAAAGGAGCGAACTGATGACCTTGCTTGGCAACTATTGCAAAGCCAGGCTGGACAAGCACTCCTACCTGGTTCCGGGGGAAATCCAGCTCCTGTGTTATCGAGTAACCCTGTGCAAATAAACCTACCTGGAAATATTCCATTAGCTCCACCCGAACGCTTTTCTGGAGGTCCCAAAAGGTTCGCCGTGTTTATGAACCAATGCCGCTTGCACTTTTTATGCAGACCTGGAGCCTTCCCAAACGATCAAGCCAAGGTAGCCTTTGTATTGTCATATCTCAGCGGCAGTGCAGCTGATTGGTCAATTCCACTAGTTACTCAGGATGACCCAATTCTTCGGGATTTTCAGAGCTTTCAAACGAGCATGGAAAGACTATTTGCCCGGCACTCCCAAGGACAGGCCCTGGATAACGAACTTTTGTCCCTACGACAGGGTAACCAGGACCTTCTATCTTACATCGCAACCTTTAATAGGTTGATAGTGGAAACTGGATGGCCTGAGGTAAAACGAATCCCGTTATTTCATCGAGGGCTTCGAGGAGAACTCAAGGATGTCTTGGCTCAAGTCGTGAACCCACCTCAAGACTGTACTGAATATATAGACTTAGTGGTCCAGTTAGATCACAGACTTCAGAACAGAAAGGCTGATCAAGCCAAGTTTGAGAACAGGGTGTTGGTCAAAACCCACGCTAACCCCAAAGGAGCAGAGGCTTCAGAACCCATGCAAATCGGATGGGGTTAAAGGACCCTTAACCCAGAAGGAAAGAGAAAGGAGTTGGCAAATGCAATTGTGTCTATATTGTGGAACTTCTGGGCATTTTCTACGGGATTGCCCTATAAAACCACCCAAGAAGGTGGTAGGAGCTACTGAAAAAAAGCCATATGGAGTCAGACTCAGGAAACGACCACGCCCGACAAGCGTAGAGGTCCGCTTGCCGAGCTTGAAGAAGGATACTTATACTTCGCATTTCATCATACCAATGGTCCTAGTAGATCCAGGACAGCCATCGCGTATGCACGCAGTAAGGGCATACATTGATAGCGGGGCCATAGGAAACTATGTGGACTACGAATTGGCTTCCAGGATGAATCTGCCTCTCTGCCGAAAAACCACCTCAGATGTCATCACCACAGTTGATGGAACTGAAATTGCCTCTGGGCCTGTAACTCATTCCACCGCAGAGATAACATTATTGGGTCCGGATGGGCATCGAGAGGCTATTGTGTTTGATCTAATAAAGGCCCCACAGTTCCAAATAATACTGGGGATACCTTGGTTGGAAACACATAATCCTTGTATTAATTGGCGAGAGAAGAGAATAACCTTCCCGAATTGTGCGCAAACCTGTTACCCAAAGAAAAATCTGAGCGCAGGCCTGGCCACAGTAACCACAGCAGTCATGCAACTACCTCCTGAATACCAAGAATTCCAGGATGTCTTCCAAAAAGAACAGGCAAACACCTTACCTCCTCACAGATCGTACGATTGCCAAATCGATCTCATACCCGGTGCACAACCCCCTTGTAGCAGGATCTATGCCCTTACGGAACCTGAGAACCTTCACCTACGACAATACTTAGACCAGTACCTTGCCAAAGGTTTTATTCGCCCATCTAAGTCCTCTGCATCTTCAGCTTTGTTCTTCATGCCCAAAAAGGAAGGTGACCTCAGAACATGTATAGACTACCGCGCACTGAACCAGATAACTGTTAAGAACCGATACCCATTGCCTCTGATCCCTGAACTACTAGACCAAGTGAAGGACGCTTGCATATACACTAAATTAGATCTCCGGGGGGCATACCATCTGGTACGTGTAAAAGAGGGCGACAAATGGAAGACTGCTTTCCGCACTAACTATGGGTTATTCGAATACCAGGTGATGCCTTTCGGGTTGTGCAATGCACCTGCAGCCTTCCAATACTTCATGAATGATGTCCTTCATGAACTCATTGACGTTTGTGTTGTCGTATATATCGATGATATTCTAGTATACTCCTCTTCAGAATCTGACGATGTGAAGCACGTCCGAGCAGTCCTTGAGAAATTGCGCCAGCACAAACTATATGCAAAACTGGAAAAATGCGTTTTTCATGCCACAGAAGTTGAATTCCTTGGGTTTATCCTGACCACAAAGGGAGTCCGAATGGACTCACGAAAGGTGGACGCAATCGTTAAGTGGCCATCACCAAGTTCAGTTAAAGGAGTACAAAGTATGCTCGGCTTTGCCAATTTCTACCGCAGATTCATCCTGGATTTTTCACATGTTGTACATCCCATCACAGCACTCTTGCGAAAAAATAAACGCTTTATGTGGACTGAAGAAGCTGAAAATGCCTTCCAAGAGCTGAAAGCGAAATTCACGTCTGCACCTGTATTAAAGCACCCGCGCCCTGAACTGCCATACATAGTGGAAACTGATGCATCCAGTCTAGCCATGGGAGCTGTCCTGTCTCAAAAGGACCCTGAAACTGGCCAGCTTCACCCAGTAGCGTTTTGGTCCAGAAAGTTCTCAGCACCTGAGTTAAACTATGCGGTTACCGATAAGGAGTTATTAGCCATTAAATCCACCTTCAAGGCTTGGCGGCACTATCTTCTCTGTGCCAGGCATACCATTACTGTGATCATCGATCACCGGACTTACAGTATTTAAAGACAGCCAAGGCCCAATCGTCACGTCAACTCCGATGGGCATTGTTCTTTGCCGAGTTCGATTTCGTGATAACCTATCGACCAGGTTGTAAGAATGGTAAAGCAGACGCCTTATCCCGAATAGGGATGGGAGAGGCAGAAGTGAACCCTGAACCAGTACCTATAATTCCCGAACAAAGGATTCTTGGCATGACTACTTTACAGACTCTAGAGGACATTCAGGTAAAGATCCAGCAACTCTTTTATTCTACAGCCTTGCAGGACTTGGTAAAGAAAGGCCCGGACTACTCTGTCACCAATGATCTGCCTTATTACCAAGGATGGCTATTTCTGTCACACAAGGAACTACAAGAACTAGTCATTTCCCGTTATCATGATACCCTAATGGAGGGGCACCCAGGTATTGCAAAAACCGAAGCTAAAATTAAAAGACAATTCTGGTGGCCCACCTGGCGAAAGGATATTAAATCATTTGTGATGTCTTGTGGCATTTGCGCCCAAAACAAAAGTCAAAAGAAAAAACCAGCTGGACTCTTACAACCTTTAGACATTCCGCCTACACCATGGCACACCTTATCATTAGACTTTATTACTGATTTACCCCCATGTAATGGATTTAACACCATTCTAGTTATTGTGGATCTTTTTTCCAAGATGGCCCACTTTATTCCTTTAAAGGGATTACCTTCTGCTTCAATCCTGGCCAAGGAGTTCCTCGAAAACATTGTTCGCATACACGGATTTCCGTCCGTATTGGTCTCTGACCGGGGCAGTCAATTCATTTCACATTTTTGGAAAAAATGCTGTCAATTGGCACAAATCGATGTGAGGTTATCGACCAGTCACCACCCCCAGACCGATGGTCAAACGGGGTGGACCAACCAGACTCTCGAACAATACCTGCGTTGTATGTTACATCAGATGGAGAGACATTCTTTGGATCGCCGAATATGCATACAATAATTCAGTACACTCTGGAACTGGACAAAGCCCCTTTCATACCTTATATGGGCACCATCCTCAAATGTTAGACCTTGACTCACCCCAACACTTAGAAATGCCTACAGTGGACCATCTGCACGCTACGATTACACAAGCCTTTAAGGAAGCAACTACACATTTAAAACAGGTGAAAGAAAAATACAAGAAAGATGCTGATCGGCATAGAAGTGATTCTCCACAATACCAAATAGGGGACCAAGTATGGTTAGCCACAAAACACATACCTCTAAAGGGAACACGGACCTTTAACCCCAGATATTTGGGACCTTACTCTATTAAGGCCATTATCAACCAGGTGGCTGTCAAGTTGAACTTAACTGCTAATATGCAAATTCATCCCGTCTTTCACGTGTCACTTTTGAAGCCAGTACAACCAGGGACAAGACTAACCAAGCCACCAGACCCCATCCTTGTAGACGGAGAACACGAATTTGAAGTTAAGAACATCCTGGACTCCAAGCTGATAAAATCAAAACTTTTTTATTTAATCAACTGGAAAGGTTACGGACCACAGGAAAGGTCATGGGAACCTAGTGACCATGTTCATGCACCCCGATTGGTGAAAAAATTCCACCGAAATTTCCCAGACAAACTGAAACCACAGGGAAGAACGACTTTAGGAGGGGCCTTGGGGGGGAGTGCTGTCATGATGCCTACCCCAGGGGGCCCAGACCAAGTCCAGCAACCCCGGAAGCAGGCATCAAGTTACCCCAAGCAAGCCCAACAACCCCCGCTAGGGGCTATTTGGGTGCAGTCCTGGCACCTAGGCGCCAGGCTCATAGATTAAAACTTACCTGATGCAGACCATGCTGCAAACTTACCTGATGCAGACCATGCTGCAAGAGCTCCAAGCCAAACGAGGCTTTGAAGGGACTATTTTACCTAGGGACTATTTTTTTTTACTTGGGTGGGGCTGGGGAGGAATACTTACCTCGGACTACTTTGGAGGCTATTTAAACCATGCCCAAAGAGCAGCACACGCTTTGCGTTTTTCTGCATACATCAGCGTAACGCTCACCGTGCCTGCAAGCCTGCATCCAGTCTTCTGCCACGCCCGCCTCGAGTTTGGAGCTCCTAGAAAAAAGGGAGAAAGAAGGAGAAAAGGTTAGAACAAGAGCAATACCTTTGATCCTTACCTGAATTCCAGATCCATCGCGCCTTCGAGCTGGAAGAAAGAAGTTATTTTATGCGCGTCACCTCGCCTGCTGCAGTGCCACACTGAACTCACCGGCCTTCGCCGCATCTTCACATTTCACCGCATCCTCCTGCATGTTCCCGCCACACTCCGGCACCTAAGGAGAAGACAAGAATAGCAAGGTGAGCCAAGGGAATACACAGAGGAATACCCCCCATAGACTTACCTGATTTTACCACCGGGGGTACTATTCTTCTTCACGGGTGGCGCAGCTTCCACTGCATCCTAGCCAAACCGCGGCCCCTAAGGGGAAACAAAAGGACAGCAAGGTGAAACAAGGGACTAACAAGGAGAACCCTCCTCACCACAAAAAACTTGCCTGATTTTACCGCCGGAGGCATTATTCCCCGAGACTTCATACTTTCTCTCAGCGCCTGCTTAAGGGAGAAAGCAACAGGTTACATATGGACATTATTTTTTCGAACTGTATTGGATAATTCAAATCCTTACCAGAACATTACCGGTTGCCACGAGGAACTCTTCAGTACGGTCAACCTGCAACCTGCAAGGAATCGGACAAGAGTGAAAGTCAGGCATTTGAACTCTTACGAACTACATACTTACGGCGTCTTGCCGGGAATATCGGAGTCAATATTGTCCTGGAACTCACCAATTCCTTCCAGCCAGTGAAGCAACTGGTTATCTACGCGCCCCTGCGCTCAATGCAGGATGGAGAGCTCATCTTTTCAAATCATCAGGTGAGACTATAAGAGGGGACATCCAAGGTGATCAGTGGGGAGAACAGCGGGGTGGGGGAATTTACGCTCAACTCCACAATGGTTAATTCCCTTTCTCCATTTGCAGAAGAAGATTCCTACGGGCCAAGCAAACGAAGCTAGGTGGGCCAGTCCAGTCCGTCATCTCGGCCCTACGCGTCACATTGGTGGAGGCCGCATCAGTCCAGTCCAGATCGACGCCTCTGTGGGAGCCAGGTGAGCGTAACAGTAACATTGTGGTGCAAGGCGAGGAAGGTAGGTGAACAAAAATTAGAGAACAGAGCGAGCAGGAGGGAACACCAAATTAGGGGGAGTTAAAAGACAAGATTTTGAAAAGAGGGGGAATCGAAGAAGATGTGGAAGGGAGAGGAGAGACAAGTAGGTATCACAACAAGGCTGCATGATTTCAGGTCAAAGGTGGTTTTATTTTACATAAAGGCATCCCATCAAAACCAAAACATATGAGGAAAGTTTCTTCTGAAAATCCAACAACTTGTCATGTTCCTTTTAAATTTCACAACAGCGAGGAGTAAAACCCCCATCTCTCAGTTTTTGTGCAATGTCTCTTGTTCTCCTGATGTCTCTGTGTTTGAGGGATGTGACCACCACCATGCTCTGTGTAAATTCTGCCGAAATCGCTGTGCTTTTCAACGAGTCGTAGGTACAAGTGTAGCTCTTTGTAATCCTTGAGTTGGCACCAACTGGAGTTACCTTCTTCAGTTTCCACAGGGGTGGGGGTCACAATGGTCTTCTCATTTCCCTTTATCTTAAGACCCTGAGCTCTGCCCCCTGTACACCATCTCTGCTCCTGCTCCACCTCAATACTATGCTTCATGCTCATTCCTCCTCCCTTTGTGAGCACGACCTCTGCAGATCAAGGTCTCAGCCGTAAATGCTCCCTTAACCAGAAATGCCCTCCCAAACCATCCTGCTCTCATTACCTACCCTTACCAGCCCCCTATACCGCATGTGGATGTTCCACACAAATCTCCCCCTCAGAACCACCTCCAACCTTATCCCGACATTCTTTATTCACCTCCTGCTAATACTCAGCTTCAACCTCCTTCTTCTGATGCTGAACTCCAATCCTCTTCGTGATGTTCAAATCCAGCCTCCTCCTTCTGAGGGCCAACTCCTACCTCTGTCCTCCTGATACTCAACCCCAACCTTTTCCTGATACTCCTTCTCTCACCTTAAGCTTCCTGCACTTCATCCTCCCTTCACAATATCGTCTCTGGATTGGCAACTTGCGCCAAACCTCGCCTCCAGAACTCACACCCTTACCTCCTGGGCTGGGTTTTCTATACTGCTATGTTCCCTCCCCCTAGGCTGTGCTCAGGGGAATACCATGAAGAAGTGTTTGGTCATTAATGGTGGCTTATGCCTGGTGTTTAGTTATTGGAGCCTTTGTCTCAGCTATGTAGCATATTGGATTCATCCTGCCAGCATGGACTTGGGCCCTAAAAGCTGGTTATCCATCTTGGATTGACAAACATCATTCAGGCACACATGCAGATGGCTGCCAGGATCCTGTAGCAGATCTGCAGTTGCTCCTGCTTTCACCATGACTGTGTGTTCCTATTCTCTGCTTGCATGATGTAGATGTTGGGCAAATGTTTGTTTTCGCATTATGCCCACATTACAGGGTCCGCTGCATCAGTGGTCTTGGTAGTGAGATCTCTTAACTGCATACCGGGGCTAGGAATGGGGCTAGTGTTGTTAATGTGCAGCATGTGACTGCCCCCTGCCTGATTACGAGCATAACAGGAAGGCCGCACAATACCTCCCCCTGGTCCATCACATACTAGCTTGGAGATGCCCTACTCCCTTGGTCACCCTACTAACTATCCGGAGAGACAGGCAGAGGTCTTTGCCACAGAACCTTTCCATCATAAATCGCATTGCTTCATTTATTCTGTTTATTCATGTTTCTCCAGACTTTGTGCAAAAATCTTCTTTGTAAACCCATCCATGTAAACAATCACACACTAAAACTGTGTCTCAATCGCTTGATTGTATAATCGAGACGCACAATTTTTGTCCTGCAGAGATTTTCCAGTGATGGTCTAGGCGGAAATTATCTTGGATATGTAGATTAACAACAATTAAAATATTCTTCCCAGGTTTCCATTAATTTTCCAAATGCTTGCTATTAGGATGCCAGATACCTTCCTTAGCGTAGTCAACAGAGTTATCCTGCAGTTCGTACGGGATGACAAGAAGCACTGGGAATCATATGCTACTGTTATACTCCCCAAAACAGAAGGTGGGATATTCCAAACCCGCTGTGGGGAATACTACAAAGCTGCACTGTTGAGGATCCAGGTAGACCTTCCTCCTCACCAACAGGATAAACAATGGATATTTTTGGGACAAAAACAGAGTGGGATTATACTCGTCTTCCTTCTGTTGGGAAACAGGGACGATCTCCCAAGCCCTCAATAGGTTCTAGATGAGGAGGAGACATAAGAATGTGTTGTAAGTGCTACGGGCAGTTATAGGGGGCAAAGGGGCTAGAAGCTGCATTATTGGTAGTGTAGTATATGCTCGGGTGTAGTGTGCGTTGGGAGTGAAACGCAATCTTAGAAAACATCAGCCACTTTGAAATCAAGGCCTAGTGGAATTCTGCAGGATGGGCAGTAGGCCCAGGGCCATAATAAAGAAATAAGTGTATGCATGAGGGTTCGGGTTGCGGCGTAGGCAGAAGTGAGAAAGACCAAACCAGCAGAGGTTCATAAGCCACTCATTGTTTCATACTGTTAGCACATGAATCCCAGAAGGAATGCGACCTGCAAGGCCATGAGGGGGCCGAGAGCTCCCTTTGAGTAGTAATCCCACGAGAAGGAGGGCATGGGCTTCCGACCCTCGCCAGTCCAAATGCTAAAGTTATAGTGGTCAGCATTGCAGTGTGCCAGCCAGCTGCAGACAACCAGCCATAAAACTGTTAGCATCCCAATCTATCAGAAAGATCGCAGCAGTAAGAAGAATTTGCCTAACTGGCTCCCTGTGATTTGTGCTGCGAAGTGCCAGCGGGGAAGGTAACAAATCTAAACCCTGGGTGGGAGAATTTGGAGCTGCGCCGACGCCTGTGGGTTTCGAGCTGGGGATTGTAAGTTATTGTGAACTCGAAAGTATCCTCTGCACCCATGTCTGTAGCACCAGGTACACTATAGGCCACAGATAGGGGATGTAATGATTTGTGCTTATAATTGCCAATTAGGAATGGTATCAGCTAAAATTATCCTGATGCATAATTTCACTGGGAAAAGCCATTGGCAACATTATATATGGTGACATTATGTATGGGGATGGGTTGCGGGGATGTCCCCTGCTCCCTTAAAAAAAATGTCAGGGGTTACGGGGTTGTCCCCCGCATCTTCCTAATGATAATGTCTCCGCAGAAAAACAGCACAATTTTCGCATGGTGACATTTTTGCGGGGACATTATCACATGGAACCTCAGGAGTTTTGCGCCTAATGACGTACAGAGAAGAACCCCACGTGAAAGAAGATGGACAGCAGAAGCTGGGACCAATGGGCTGGCATCCTTTATGTAGCAGGCTTCCAATGTATAGGGTTGCACCAACCAGCTACCTGGATTTGTAACATGTAATCTACGTCATGGCTGACAACATGTACTCTTAAAAACCTACTGTCTTGCGTGGATTTGTCAGTTTTCCCAGTGTTAGCTGAGTTCTTTGCTGGCATGTATTTTTGCTTGGTTCGATTAAACCTTCTTCTCCTTGCAGAAGATGTCCTTGGCGTTTTTCCCTAGTGGGTTGTATTTTTTCTAAGTGTGTGCGTTGGAGGTCTGCCAGACACATCCACATGGCCTCCTCCACTTATTCTATCAGAGCACCCCCTATTGAGGAGGGCATCAATGAGAAAGAAAATGGACAGCAGAAGCTGGGACCAATGGCCTGGCTTCCCTTATGGAGCGGGCTGTCTATGTATAGGGTCGCACCAACCTGCTACCAGGATTTGTAACCTATGCGATCTACGCCATAGCTGACGACATCTACTCTTAAAAACCTACTGTCTTGCGTGGATTTGTCAGTGCGCTTCGAGTTAGCAGAGTTCTTTGCTGCCATGTATTTTTGCTTGGTGCGATTGAACCATGTTCTCCTTGCAGAAAGTGTCCTGGCCGTTTTTCCCTAGCGGGTTGTATTTTTTCTAAGTGTGTACTTTGGAGGTCTGCCAGACAAGTTGATGGCCCTGACGTGATACCCCGATGTATCCGCAGAGATGGAGGCTTCCTGGCCGCACAGCTGGAGGGGCGATGCAACCTCCTAGTGGTGTACAGAAGCCATTTTCACAGAATTCCTGTCTGCTCTCTGAAGTGGGGCTTATCTCTGAAAAGGTGAGACAGGAGTGGTGAGTGGTGGGTTGAGTGAGAGACCACGTGGCAGTTACATTGTTTTATTATTTTGTATGAGAAGAGAAACAGAGAAGTGGAATCCTTTCTGAGTTAGGGAAGAAGATGACACCATATTTTGAATAAAGAGATAGAAATACAAAAGTAGGAGTTCTCTATAAATAGAGGGCTCGAATTCCTGTGCCCAATATGGTTTAGGACGATTTTACCATAAAAAAATGGTCGCAATGACCAAAAGTTCTAAAAATGCTACCACCAAAGGTTCAAACAGCAAAAGTTTGTGGTATAGTGAGCAGGGGTTGCGGGGGACACCCCTGCAGCCTTCTGTTTAAACAACAAAAAAAATGGTGGCTGCAGGGGTGTTCCCCGCACCGCATCGCCCCGCTCACTACACTTCATGGTATAGTGAGCAGGGGTCGCGGGGGACACCCCCGCAGCCTTCCGTTTAAAAAAAAAAACAGGGGCTGCAAGGGTGTCCCCCCGATCGTCCACCCTCACTATACTTATGGTATAGTGAGCGGGGGCTGCAGGGGACACCCCTGAGCCTTCCATTAAAAATAAAGTAAAGAAAAGGATCCTGCGGCGCCGGTTCCCGATCACGGAAGTGAACGGGAACTGGCGCTGCAGGAACCCATCATGAAGAGAAGGTAAGTGGGGTTTGTTTATGTTGGGGGTGTTGGTGGGGGTGTACTGAGAGTGTGGGTTGGGGGTGTTATGGGTGTGTTGTGTGTGTGGGTGTGAGTATGTATGTGTGTTCGCATGGGAAAGGTGCAAACTTTTGGTAGTTCGCACCTTTCTCATCGGAACGTTTTGTCCGCGGTAGTTTCAGCCGCAGGCAAATCACTTAGATTTGCCCAATATATCCCAGGTGGGGGAATAAGGTGAAGTAGTGGTTGTTTTTTTAGCTTATTATTTTAGCTTGTTGTTTAAGTGTTTAAATGTATGTGTTGTGGCAGGAGGAGGCCAAGGGAGGGCCTGTGAGAGGAAAGTGCAGGTGTTGCACGTGCGGATAGCATCTATGTGTGTGGAGTGAAGGATAGAGAGAGGGGAGGCGAACGCAACTACACCCAACCCCATGATTGGCTGCCCGGTGCTTCTTTTGCACCTATTGTGAGCCGGCAGGCTTTTGAGCCAGCCCTCAACACGAAGGCACACCAACACTAAGGCACTCCTCCTGCCTGTCCCGAGCCCTGGACTGGCAGTACGAGTCCCACAACGAAGGAGCAGGAGCTCCTAACACTGCAGGAGCAGTGTCCCAGGACGCCGGAGTCCATCTCCGGAGAACCCGCAGTAAGGTAAGCCCTCGGGCTGTACTGCACTCTTTATTGCCAACAGAAATATTTTCAGTACCGCGGCGGAACGCAGTAATATAGCAGTACCTCTAACTGCTTTAAATGCCTAAGATAACATCAGCTGGGATCACCACTCGCCAGAATTCACACATCTGCCTCAGCCTCCATTAAACACCACGAGATTTGGAGATTTAAAGATGGCCGCCCATATGATGTGAGTTGCACTCTTCCCTATCTTCAGCCAAGTTCTACACCCAGCCGCATGTTTGGCTGCCCAGTGCTTCTTCTGCACCTATTGTGAGCCGGCAGGCTTTTGAGCCGGCCCTCAACACGAAGGCACACCAACACTGAGGCACTCCTCCTGCCTGTCCCGAGCCTGTCGGATCCGGGAGGGCCGTGGCCGTGGGTCGTGCCTACTTTCTTCTCCCCCCAGACAGTCACTGCTCATGCTCCTGCACTCCCAAGAAACTATCGTGCCTATGATTCTTACTGACCGCGACCAGCAGGCAAACCTACCAGTAAGTGAGATACTACCCGGCTATACAAAGAACATTGCAGCGTAGCTGCACCTTGCCACAAAGATGCCCAATATTACTACTACCAATCCTTTACCCATCTCCATACAGCTGCTTACAACAAGCACGCCCATACTCTAGACTTGGGCCATCGACTTTTATGAGCACTGCCTCTATTGATTGCTGTGATCACTAACTGCCAGGTCTATCCTCATGACCACTGCTAATATCATTGTTATTCAATGCATATGCAATATCTTTTTGTCTCAACACGTCGGATACCTGTAAGGCCGTCTACCCTAGTCACCTAGTTACTCCTAATGATTTCCAAAAAAGGTTTGCCACATGTCTACGTAAGCTTGACACACACCAGTTCAACGCTTAGCTAGCCCTTCTACCAATTTCACTGAGCATCGCTCTATAACTAGGTGAATGTATTGTATGCGCGCACGTGTGCCCTGTGTATTTATCATTTGCTCATTGGCAATAGGTATGTGCTAATCCTGTGCTCTTCACATGTATTATTCCTCTGTGCACAACTGATTGTCTATTCTATTGCTCACAGCTCTCGACTTGTCTCCACATGCCCTACCTCTATTTGCTGCACTTTGACATTGGATATTGGTTATATTGTCCCCTGTTTACGCCCTGGACATACTTGCCTGTATTGCCTCCATTTCATAAGCCCAATTATCATCCAGTTTTACTTGAACCATTGCTATTGCAACCAATTAGAGACACTGTTGATTAGCATCTGATTGCTGCATTTAGCCCTAGGTGGCTCCCCATTGACTGCTGCATTTAGCCCTCATGCTGTTTACTATTGATTGTTGCACTTAGCCCTAGGTGGCTTGCCACTAACTGTTGCATTTAGTCTATATGCTGCATATTACCTGATTGCTGAATTTAGCCCTAGCAGGCTCTCCATTGACTGCTGCATTTAGCCCTCATGCTGTTTACTATTGATTGTTGCATTTAGCTCTAGGTGGCTTGCCACTGACTGTTGCATTTAGCCCTCATGCTGTTTACTATTGATTGCTGCATTATGCCCTAGGTGGCTCCCCATTGACTGCTGCATTTAGCCCTCATGCTGTTTACTATTGATTGTTGCATTTAGCCCTAGGTGGCTCCCCATTGACTGCTGCATTTAGCCCTCATGCTGTTTACTATTGATTGTTACATTTAGCCCTAGATGGCTCCCCATTGACTGCTGCATTTAGCCCTCATGCTGTTTACTATTGATTGCTGCATTTAGCCCTAGGTGGCTCCCCATTGACTGTCGCCTTCAGTCCCAAGCACTGACGCCACCTTTCAGAGTGTTCCTCTGCCTCTAACTTTAACACCTCTCTCAGTTCGACACCTACTTAAGTTGTACATTCCATAGAAAGCTTATCTCCACCATCTACTAGTATGTTCCCTACAACTACTAGCCAGATTACCTACATCACAGTCCTTATACAAAGCTTTACGCTCTACATTATGTTACTCCACACACCTACCCCTGGGATTCCACCCACACTAACGTCATCCACTTTCTCGATTAATACTATTACTAAATCATTCACATATATGAAAGACTCTAAAAATCCCATACCAAGCAATCCATGCCCAACTACAGCTAGGAACATACGCCTTAGAGCTAGGTTAGCCAAAACATACAAGCCTCCTGTCAGTTCTCTCCCTACTATTATAGGAATAAGGACCCCTAAAACCCTGCTTAGCCAAATGATTACAAGTACGAACCTAGCTCACAATGATGGCCCTAGGTCAATAAATAGCACAGCCAAGTACGGCAAACCTAAACCCTCACAAGCCCCCCAACCGACAACAATAATCATCACGAGCCCTCAGATCAAAGGAGCTTTAATAAACTCCAGATCCCTAGTAGCACATGCTATGGAAATTGGCGACCTGATCCAGAGAGATGACCTAGATTCCCTCGCCATCACTGAGACTTGGCTACACCCCGCTGCAGGTCCTATGCTTATGCTAGCAGTCCCTGACGGCTACTCTATTCTGAGACAAGACAGACTAAAATCCAGAGGAGGAGGCATAGCTATTATTCGACGTCCACTCATGTGAACTACTATCAGTTAAAGTGCCACCAATGCCCAAACCCTTAATATTCACTTGATATATCGCCCCCCGGGCCTTCCCGGAACATTTGAGGATGATATTAACACTATCCTGTCTAGTAATCTTAAAAGCTCAACGCAAGTACTTCTACTTCGAGACTTTAATATGGGCTTTAATGACCCATCAGACGAGCTCGCCCTAACGACAGTTAACATCCTCTCAGAACTTGGATTCACCCAAAGAAGTAATACAGCCACCCACAACAAAGGTAGAATACCTGACTGGGTGGCAGACCATAACTGTCAGGCTAACATCCTTTCCATCACACCTCTAGCCTGGACTGACCACCACCTTATGTCATTTATGCTTTCTACTAACAGACCCCCACCTCCACCCTCCCTCAGGGCTCCACCCACACTAACTAGAAACAAAAAGAATATTACTGTGGAAAGGCTCATTCCGGCCTTACTTCCCACCCTCAACCTGCTCTCAGACAATACCGATCCTGAGAGCCTGGTCGAAGAATACAACACAATCATGACCAGCTCTTTAAACCAGATTGCCCCCCTCAAACTTAGACCGAGCAAGCCGAAAACTCACTTGAATAAATGGTTTACACTCCTCCTAAAAAACTTAAGGCAACAAAAAAGAAATGTGAGGCTGCCTGGAAAAAACTTCCATCAGTAGCCAACAAACTTAAACTCACCAAACTGTCTTCCCTCTATAAAAAAAGAAATATGTCTAGCTAAACGAATATCCTTCGACACGCGCATATCCCAAGCCAAGTCCAATATGAACGAAATATTTATCATTCTCAAAGAAATAGAGACCCCTATAACACCACCTGACACATGCACCAAAGATAAAAAATGGTGTTCAGACACCCAACTTTCCTTAGCCAACAAAATTTCCACCCTACAAAATAAAATATCCTATAAAAAAGCTTCTTTTAATGACCCTCCTCCATCCAAAATAACTGGGAATACCAATGCTGATGAATCCACCCGATTCAACTTCACCAAAGTTACTATTCCTGAAGTGGAAAGAATTATTCTGTCCCTTAAACCTTCAAATTGTCAGGGCGATCTCTGCCCTGCGCAGCTCATCAAGGATGCGGCCTGAGACCTTTCACCCTTCATAACTAAACTTATCAACACGTCCTTCTCTACTGGTATCATCCCCACCAACCTTAAACAATCCTGGGTACTCCCCCTCCTAAAAAAACCTACGCTTGACCCAGCTACACCTACCAATTATAGGCCAATTACTACAGTGCCCGTCCTTCTAAGAATTCTGGACAAGGTAGCCTATACACAAATCCAAAAACATCTGGAATTACACCATCTACTAGGAGCCAGACAATCAGGCTTCCGCCCCCAACATGGAACCGAGACAGCCCTCATCCATCTACAGACCCAAGTCGATGTGCTTAGAGATAACGGCAGCTCAGCCCTACTCCTCCTGCTAGATCTCTCGGCTGCGTTTGATTTGGTTGACCACACCATTCTTTGCAACCACTTTGATACAGCAGCACACTTCTCTGACGACGCCATCACCTGGATTAGATTCTTCTTAAATGATAGAACAATGAGGGTCTTCTCGCCTCTAGCAGCTGCTGACCCCATACCCATCACCTGTGGTGTGCCTCAGGGATCTTGCGTATCGCCTACACTTTACAACATTTTTACTAAGCCCCTTTTCGATGATCTGAATCATCTCGGTATCACCTACATTAACTATGCAGATGATACCCAGATCCTCCTCACGCTTTCAGGGGATTATGAAAAGGATTTGGCCTTGGTGAATAGAGTGTACATCATCATCCAGGCATGGATGGCCACGCATGGTCTATGCCTGAATGATGATAAAACTGAACTCATCATCCTGGGTACTCCCTCTAACCTAAAAAAAACTAGGATCTGACTATGCCTCATTCATAATTGATGGCAATAGCATTAAAGTAGAACACGAGGTAAAAACACTAGGCTTTTATCTTGATTCAAACCTCTCATTCGCTAAACAGGTCAATTCTTTAGCGTCCTCCACAGTTTACACGTGCAAACTTATTCGTACCGGCAAGCCATTTCTCTCTGGCAGTAGCTGCACCATCCTGGCCAGAGCCCTCATCCTGTCTCGCCTGGACTACTGCAATGCCCTTTATCTAGGATCGACTAAAGCTACTATCAGAAAAATCCAAAAATTACAAAATAACGCCCTTAGAGCGGCTTTAGGCATCTCCAGAAGAGACCACATCTCCGAGTGCAGCCGACAGAACAACTGGCTACCAACCAATGACAAAATCATTCTAAAAACCTTGTCGCTCACCCATAAATCTCTCAATAATGCTACCCCCATCTACCTGGCCGAGAGATTCGATAAACAGACCTCCCTGAGACCATCTAGCTCAGTTAATAGAGATCGCCTCTCCATACCGAGTTTCAAACGCTCCACAATCGGAGGCAACAGTTTCCCCGTGAAAGCAGCCAAATTGTGGAACTCCCTGCCTCCCACACTGAGAATGGACCAATCCTACCAAAATTTCAGATCCAACATCATTATGTGGCTGAAATCTAATGACCAGTAAGTAGTAACTCCTGTTCAACAAGCAGCTAGGACTCACTGCTACGGTACCTATGCCTATATGGAGTGTATCCTTCCTTGCTTCTCCTGACCTGCTGGCTGCCCTTGTGGTAACTACTACTGCCCTACACTTGTACCTATCTCCGCCCACCAGGCCATATGTATAAACACCTTAAGCCTTGTACATACTGTTTCTATAAGTTGACTGTATCATATGTATATACCCTTTTGTATCCTATTCTCGTAAATAGTCACCATCTATATTTACCTTCTTGTAATTACTGACTTGTATGTTGATTTTATTCCTCTTTGTTGTAACTAAGCCTTGCATATATTTGTAACTGCTGCGCCCTGATACCCTAGGGTATGATGCGCGTTATAAATAATAAAACAAACAAACAAACAAACTAGGGGGCGACGGGAGGAGGGTGCAGTCGACTGGTAGGACGTGCAAGACAAATAGCATTGTGTATATGTTTTCACCCTTTCTGTGCATAATGTTGTTTTAACATGGAGCGATTACTGCGCTGGCGTACATGTGTAGTACATTGCCATTGTACAAAGAAAACATTGAGAAGTATCACAAACACAAACAATGGGTGGCAGAGACACGGGGGTTCCGCCCATGGCCGGTACAGGGTGCGAACAAAAGAGGAATATTCTTAGTTTCTAAATACAAAGGCAAAAAGCTCCAGAGGAGGAAAGAGATTTTGGAATTATGGAAGATGGTAGAGCATTTAGAAGATAGCAATGAATATAAATCTGAGAAGGGTGACAACTTGAATACAAACACAGTAGAACCACCCAAGGAGAGACCATTACCTCTGCCCCCAATAGGTTGCTATCCCACCCTTCCGGCCACCGGATATACCAACCTCACATATGTGCCCCCACCCACCACAGCACCACCCCCATACCACACGAATACTAATCCTACTATACCGGCGAAGGCTGAGGGCAAGGGAAATTGGAAGTCGCAGAAGGAATTCGAAGAGGCATTGCAGGCTGCAAAAGTGAAGTTGACATAGTTGAGGACCCTTAGAGAGGAGGGAGCTAAGCAGGGGTACATACTCAATGAGTGGAGGGCAGGAGACATTTTATTTAGATTGGATAGCACCGCGATTAAGGACGTACACATTGAGAAGGAGAAGGGGTAGTGCGAAGAGCGAGGAGCTCGAATGTAGATTATGGGACTGTGAGGTCAGAGGGAGGTACAAATTGGGAATTACGGGACGAAGAGTGGGACACGATGGATGAACTAGAAGATGAGGAGGAAGGGCCTGCAATTACCCCAAGGGGAGAGTTTGTGGGGTCCACAGCTGAGGAAAAGATTTGGCCGGGCGGCCGTAGTACGGAAGAGGGTGAATGAAAGCAGGAAAGGGAAAGGGGATTGGCTACCCAGTTGCCACTGCTGCATAAAGGCCCCAGACAGCCTCATTAAATTGCTCCCTCCCCTCACTGCAGGGGCTGGGAAATGTATATATTATTTTTTAAAACACACTGCTGGAATCCCTTTAGCAGTGGGAGATATAAAAACGTTGCTCATTGCGATTGTGGGAGAGCAGGTGGATGACATTTGGGTTAAAGCCAGATACTGGGGGGTAAAAATAGACAATGATACACTTGATGGGGCACACTTTAATGATATCAGAGTGCAGGTGTGGGCCGCACTCCGGCGGGCATACTCCGACACAATGGATTTGCAGTCCACAATGCGACCTACAATGGGGGATGATGAGGACCCCACCCAATACATTTTAAAAGTGCAGGATATGTGGTGGGCGGAGACGGGGGAGCAATGGGGATTTCCCAAGGAAGCGCAGAAAGCTCTCGACAAAATAGTGGGCATAGAAGCAAAGTGGTGGACCGAAATACAGGCAATAATTGTACACCATTGTAAGCGGATCAACGAGCAAGAGAAAGAAACAGCACAGAGGATGCAGGCTGAGGAAGCAAAACTAGTGCAGAACAAATTAGCCAAAATGTCAGTTGAAGGAGCAGTCGTGGCAGTGACCCAAACAGATCTGGCAGAGCATACAGCGCTGTGAGCGGATGCAAGAATAGCAGTGGTTTGGCGGAACAGAGGGCAATAGAATGGTGGGTCTCAACCATAGTATTCTGAGTGTTATCATGGGGGTCAACAGCGAGGATGAGGGAGGTTTTAAGGGGGACGGGGAGGGAGAGGTGGCTTTGGGGGAATGGGACTGAGAGGAGGAGCAGGACCGGTTCAGTACTGGGAATGCAGTAAAATGGCTCATTTCGTAAGGGCGTGCTGAAGTAGGACTGCACCCGGATATAACCTGTATGTCCATGCCTTCCCAGTTCCACAGCAGCAACACCTCCAAGCACCCCCAATGCCTACATCAATATCATACGAAATAGACCAAGCTTACACACAGTTACTGCCACAACCCCCTCATGCACAGATGCCCATCCCGCCCAGCAATTTTTAGCACAATCAGCACTATCGGCCCAATCACATGTTGCTCAAGTGCCCAACAGTAACGTTGTTCCGTGTAGGACAGTCGCACCTTATCGTGGGGTGACTATTCTAGGGGGGAAGCCTTTCACGTTCTCAGGCACCAACACATATCCTGATTTAGACAGCCCACACAAAAGCTCTTGCGTGCCCAGCCCTGTCCATGACTACCCACCCAGAAGAGGAACCCTTGGTGGGTGCTGAGATAGGAAATAAACAATTAATCTTTGTGGTTGACACTTGTGCCACTAAATCATGCATCAGTGAAGGCAATTTCCCATTATCAGGCATAAAGCTCGACACAAAGGGGTTCTCTGGGACTGTGGCAACGGCTCCTTATACAGAAGAATCACCCATCAAAATAGGGGGCATAATGGTGCGTGCACTGTTGTTATATTCAAATACCTCCCCAGTAAATCTGTTAGGCCGGGATCACTTGAGCAAATAAAATATGACTTTCGCCTTCACAAATCAGGGGATAGTGTGTGCTACCCTGGGGATGTGTGCCATGAGAGCTATGCTGATAATACCCACCACTGGGAGGGAGGTGTTGACCTGTGGTATTCTTATTGACCCTAATATGTTTGTGTACAGAATGACTTTGTTAGTTAATGCAGTGCCCCAAATGGGAAAGGTGTGTTGGCGGGTGCCGTCTGATTTTATCTTTAGACCAGCTGTGTCCCCCGAGCGTGTTGCAGGCAAAATAATTTCATTTGATTTGATATGGTTGGTTGCGTCAGGAGAAAGGATTGCAGTCTTTGGGAGAGACCAAGATGGATATCAGTGGCGCAACGTAGCGTGCATACACCGACTATCCCCTTGAATGAAGTGACACACGGGGAATTGTTTGAAGACAGGGATGATGAGGGAGAGGTAGTGCTGGCCATTTTCATACCCTGTGATATAATGGTGCAATATTGCAGAGTACAATGCCCCATGATGGTCTCTATTGCAGCACCTTCATTTCTGAAGGATGACCTAGCACGGGTCCCCGAGAAATGTAGGACGTCTACAGGGTGTCGTGGTGTATGCTCCAAAACACTTGGAGCTGGCGGGCCTTTCCCAGTCACTGACACCCATCGGGGCTTATAAAGCCCCAAAGGGTAGTCCATGGACTTCCTGGACTCAGTCCTGGCCCCGTTGGCGCCAGGCTCATAATTTTCCATCTGGTAATGCACTACATGGGACTACATACAGCCCAGTCAAAGGGGGCTGAATCATCTGGCTTATCCTGGGTGTGGCTGTGGGACTACTTTACCTATGATTGCAGAATGAGGCTGGAGGGACTATTTTATTGGAACTACTTACAAGGCTATTTAAACCACACCCTACCGACAGAACACGCTTCGCGTTATTCTGCACTCCTGCAGCGTAACGCTCACCGTGTCTGCTTAGCTCCAGTACCTGAACGCCAGCAGCCACGCCTGTTCTGGAACTTCCATTCATCGGAACCTGAGAACAGAAGAAGAGAAGAAAGAAACAGGAATTAATACTGAGTTTTCGACCTTACCTGAAGGATTCCATCCGAGCGGCCGCTCCTTCAGCTGCTCTTCAGTTCGCCGCACCTGCAGAAAAGAAAGCATCTGCAAGAACAGCTGATACTCACCCAGAGACCGCTTCCCTTGGGATTCCTCTGCAGCGGTTCCTCCGATTGCTGCTCCGGAGCCACGCTGCACCTGTTTGCAGGAAAGAAAAGAACACAGCAGGTTAGTCGCACATGGGAAGAAACCATTATAGAGGCATTCAGTGCCACTCACGAACGCCATATTCACTCGCATAGAATCTGCTCAGCGTTGAAGGACGAGTCAAATCTTCATTAAAAAACTGCTCAAGACCGCTCCTGAAAGAAAGGTGAATACAAGGTTAAAAATTGGGTAATAAAGACATTTAAGCAACTATGGTATAGAGACTTAGCTGCTGAGTCAAGCAATTCAAGACTCCGCTACACCCCCGCAGGATCAGTGAAGGAACTTGATCCAGGGAGAGACTGTCATATTGCGCCCCTGCACAAGATCGCAGGACGGAGAGTCCACCACTAAACAAACCAAGGTGAGGCAGAAGCAGAGAGGGGGCATTAGGAGGTTACGGGAGGTGGGAACTCAACCCCCCTCCTCACGGTGCTAACATCCTATTTCGACCTTGTAGGCAAAAGCATTCGGGGAAGTGACAGGGAAGGAGAAGTCGCGTGCAAGTCTCTCCATCCAGCTGTGTAATGCCAGGGCAGACCTCATTCCTGCATCTTCGAGCGACACCCCCGAGGAGACCAGGTGAGCATGACAGAACGCGAAGCCTTCATAAAACCTCCACATGGGCGTCATGGAAATCTCAGAGACTGACCAACTAGCCCAGATTTTGGGGGAACTCAGGGCTGAGGTGCATTCAGCCAGGCAAGAAACCAGTGCCTTAAGGAGATAATTGATTGTAACCAAGGATCGGACAGACGATCTCGCCAGACAGTTACTACAATCACAGGCGGGGCAAACCTCGCTACCCGGATCGAGTTCCGCGGTCCCGGCTTCACCAAGCAATCCAGTACAGGTGGTCCTTCCAGGAGCCGTACCTTTAGCACCCCCAGAACGTTTTGCAGGAGATTCAAAAAGGTACGCGGTTTTCATGAATCAGTGCCGTCTGCACTAACCTATGTAGGCCATAGGCCTTTCCGAATGACCAATCAAAGGTGGCCTTTGTGCTGTCATATCTCACTGGCAGTGCTGCAGACTGGTAGGCACCTCTAGTCAATCGGGATGATCCCATTTTGCGAGACTTCCAGAGGTTCCAATTGGACATGGAAAAGTTGTTTGCCTGGCACTGTCAAGGGGAGGCATTAGATAACAAACTCCTATCTCTGCGTCAAGGGACTCAAGATCTGTTAACGTACATCACAACCTTCAATAGGTTGGTAGTGGAAACTGGTTGGCCGGATGACAAAAGAACAACGTTGTTTTATTGTGGTTTGAGAAGCGAGTTAAAAGACGTTTTAGCTCAAGTGGTCAATCCACCCAAAGACTGTGCTGAATACATAGACTTGGAGGTCCAGCTTGATCATAGGTTGCAGAACCGTAAGGCTGCTCGAGCTAGAATGGATTCTCAGGTATTTGTGCGTCCAAAGGAAATTGCTTCCAAGACTACTGACGTGTCTGAACCCATGCAGATTGGAGGGGTGCGAGGACCGCTATCCAAGGCTGAAAGACACAAGAGAAGGCAGCAACAGCTGTGCTTGTATTGTGGAACAGCCGGCCACTTCCTCCGTGAGTGCCCAGTGAAACCACCCAAGAAGACAGTAGGGGTTGCCGGCAAGACCGAGGCAGAACCAGTTCCAGAAAACTTCTCCGCCCGACAAGCGTAGAGGTCTGTTTGTCGAGTGCAAAGAAGGACTCACAGACCTTGCACCTAGCTTTGCCAATGATCCTCATAAGTCACCAACAGCCGTTTTGAATGCATGCAGTCTGAGCATATATCGATAGTGTAGCCATAGGGAACTATATGGACCAAGAATTGGCTACAAGGATGAATCTTCCTCTTTGCGAGAAGGCAACAACTGACTTAGTCACCACTGTCGACGGAACTGAGATTTCTTCGGGACCAGTAACACATTCAACGACAGAGATGACGCTTTTGTGCCAAGATGGGCATGGGAAGCCATTGTATTCGATTTAATCAAGGCTCCACAATTCCAAATAATCCTGGGAATGCCATGGCTAGAATCACACAATCCTTGCATCGACTGGCGTGCGAAAAGCTGACCTGCTCAGTCGAGTGTGCTCAAACTTGTTATCGAACAGAAGAACCTTTGACCAAGGAAATTACTACGATCATGAGTTTAACAAATCCGCTACCCCAGGTATACCAAGACTATCAAGACGTCTTCCAGAAGGATCAAGCCAACACTCCCCCCCCCATAGACCATACGACTGCCAGATCGACCTCATACCAGGGGCTCAGAATCCTTGTGGCTGAATCTATGCGCTCACCGAGCCTGAAAATCTGCATTTAAGAAAGTATCTGGACCAGTACCTGTCAAGCGGTTTTATCCGGCCGTCCAAGTCCCCGGCGGCCTGACCCTTATTCTTTGTGCCTAAAAAAGGAAGGAGACCTTAGGACTTGTATCGACTACCGCGCATTGAACCAAGTCACTGTTAAAAACCGTTACCCCTTACCTTTGATTCCTGAACTATTGGACCAAGTTAAAGATGCACAGATTTACACCAAGTTAGACCTCCGAGGATCCTACCAGCTAGTACGAATTAAGAAAGGAGATGAATGGAAGACCGCTTTCCGTACTAAATATGGGCTATTTGAATACCAGGTAATGCCTTTCGGCCTGTGTAACGCCCCAGTGGCGTTTCAATATTTTATGAATGACGTCCTGCGAGAGTTGATTGATGTCTGTGTCGTGGTATACATCAACGACATTCTGGTATACTCCTCTTCTGAACAAGAACATGTGAAACATGTCTGTGCTGTTCTGGACAAACTTCGGCAACACAAACTGCTTCTTCCATGTTACAGAGGTCAAGTTCCTTGGTTTTGTCTTAACCCCTCGTGGTGTATGTATGGATTCGCGAAAAGTTGATGCCATCCTCAACTAGCCTTCTCCAACCTCAATCAAAGGAGTTCAGACTATGTTGGGATTTGCGAATTTCTATTGTCGCTTCATTCCAGGTTTTTCGCACCTTGTGCGCCCCATCATCTCTTTACTGCGAAAGAATAAACGTTTCCAATGGTCAGAAGAGGCGGAAAAGTCTTTCCAAAATTTAAAACAAAAATTAATCTCAGCTCCAATCTTGAAGCACCCTCGTCCAGCTCTCCTGTACGTGGTTGAGACTGACGCTTCTAGCTTGGCAATGGGAGCGGTCCTTTCTCAAAGAGATCCTGAAACGGGTCAACTATACCCGGTGGCCTTTTGGTCACGGAAATTCACAGCACCAGAATTGAACTACGCCATAACAGATAAGGAACTTTTAGCCATCAAAGCGGCTTTCAAAGCTTGGCGGCATTACCTCCTAGGAGCAAGGCATACCATCACGGTAATCACTGACCACCGCAATCTCCAATACCTAAAGTTGGCAAAGGCACAATCATCTCGCCAACTTTGATGGGCGTTATTTTTTGCTGAATTCGATTTTGTAATTACTTACCGGCCTGGTTGTCGAAATGGAAAAGCGGATGCCCTGTCCCGTATAGGAGTAGATACACACGCAAGTCTGAAGGGGCCCCTGAGGGACCCTTGGATGTGGAAACAAGGCACAATCACCACAAACGAACTGATACGCCAGACACAAGGTTGTATTCCCAAAATCTAGGGTTTATTGCAAAAACAAATAGTCCCAGTTGGCCAAATGATCCCACGCCCCGCCGCGACGTGTGTCTAACAGACCTCGGGGGACGCAAGAGAGCAAAAATCGTACATCAGTTATATATATACAAAATGAGCATCTTACAATCAGTAATGACACATTTGACACATTCGATGCCGCCCCTAATTCATTCCCTTTGAAGTGGAGGCGATGATTGACCATCGTGACGAATATGACACTTTAGATCACCATATTTAGTAACAGTTTGCAATCTCGAATTTACAGACACTATTCTTTATTTGTGAGAACACTGCGCTTCAGTTTTCATGGACAAGCTGCGCATAGGGGGACTGGCACATTCCAGGCCTTACTATCTCCTGGTTTCGATTCACGCTCTAGAGGTCAGCTTGCTCTCCGGGGGCTCACAGCGCTCAGAAGGGGGGCCGTAAAGAAGAACATAATTCAAACCCTTTAATATTAGTTTTGTGCATTGCTATTCTATTAAGGAGACTCACTGGCATCCGTGTACTGATAAGAATGCCTTGCTCCCTGCTTCCAAGGATATGTGAAGGAGGGAAACGGGCTTTTCTATCTGGCTCCTTGCGCAATGTTTCAACATGTCTTTAATAACCTTGGACCATTGAAGCAGAATAATATTCTACAGCAAAGCAGTTTTACATGAGGCAAAAGTGGCGATGTTAAAGAGAAACATAGAGAAAACAAACTGGCCATTCTGGTTACCTTAAAATGGCCGCACTCTAGTTGAGCTAATAGCTACGTAATAAGTAATGGGCATATATTCTTCATACTTTAAATGAGGCGGTTGGTCTTCGGCCAACCAATTATCCTGCATTGCCTTCTGTTCGAGGGGTGTCTACTTTTCTAGACTGACAAGTCCAGACCCAGTACCCATCATCCCTGGAGGAAGAATTCTGGGAATTACTACGTCTCTAACTTTAGATGACATTCATGAAGAAATCGCACACCTTATAGATACCAACACTCTGCAAGATTGGCCAACAAAAGTCTGCACCACTCAGTCTCAAACCATTTGCCTTACTTTCAGGGACGTCTCTATCTACCCAGCAAGGAACTTCAGAACAAGGTCATCTCAAATTACCACAAATCTCTGGTAGAAGGTCACCCTGGAATTGCTTAAACTGAAGCCAAAGTCAAACGACACTTTTGGTGGCCAACCTGGCGTAAGGACATCAAGCAATTTGTATTATCATGTGGAATTTGTGCACAAAACAAAGCCCAAAAAAAGAGATGACCCTGTCTACTGCAACCCCTGGATATTCCGCCTACACCTTGGCACACATTGTATCTTGATTTCATCACAGACCTCCCTCCTTCCAATGGATTCAACACCATTTTAGCGGTAGTAGATTTATTTTCCAAAATGGCCCACTTCATTCCCCTAAAAGGTTTACCCTCAGCTTCAATTCTGGCCAAGGAATTCCTTGAACAGATAGTCAGAATACAAGGATTTCCTTCCATCCTGATTTCAGACCGAGGCACTCAATTTATTTTGCGTTTCTGGAGAAAATGTTGCGAGTTAGCTCAAATCGATGTAAGACTTTCTACCAGCCACCATCCACAAACCGATGGTCACACCGAGAGGACCAGCCAGACTTTGGAGCAATACCTAAGATGCATGTTACACCAAATAGAAGGCAGTTGGAAGGATATTTTGTGGATTACAGAGTATGCTTATAACAATTCCTTACACTCCAGCACTGGGATAAGTCCTTTTTATACAATATATGGAATGCACCCACAAACCTCCAATCTTGATCCACCTCAACTTCTGGAAATACCAGCTGTAAGCAGCTTACATACTACCATCACTCAAGCCTTTAAACAAGCGACAGATCATCTGAGGCAAGCTAAGGAAAGGTACAAGAAATCAGCAGACGTACATAGAAGTGAAGCTCCAAAGTATCAAGTAGGGATGAAGTCTGGCTGGCCTCGAAACACATACCAGTGAAAGGAACCCATACCTTCAATCCCAGATATTTGGGTCCGTACATAATAAAGGCCATCATAAATCCGCTAGCAGTAAAATTGGACCTACCCCCACACATGCGGATTCATCCCGTGTTTCACTCTCGCTTCTGAAACCAGTGCAACCAGGGACCCGCATACAAAAACCACCCAAACCAATTATGGTCGACGGGGAACCTGAATTTGAAGTTAAGGACATTCTAGATTCAAAACTCATCAAATCAAAATTATTTTATTTGATAGACTGGAAAGGATATGGACCACAAGAAAGATCATGGGAACCCAGTAATCACATTCATGCTCCACGGTTGTTAAAAAGATTCCATCATAATCATCCGAACAAACCTGGACCGGTGGGAGAACCCACCGCTAGGGGGGCCTTTGGGGGGAGTGCTGTCATGGTGCATGCTCCAAAACACTTGGAGCTGGCGGGCCTTTCCCAGTCACTGACACCCATCAGGGCTTATAAAGCCCCAAAGGGTAGTCCAAGGACTTCCAGGACTCAGTCCAGGTCCCGTTGGCGCCAGGTTCATAATTTTCCATCTGGTAATGCACTACATGGGACTACATACAGCCCAGTCAAAGGGGGCTGAATCATCTGGCTTATCCTGGGTGTGGCTATGGGACTACTTTACCTATGATTGCAGAATGAGGCTGGAGGGACTATTTTATTGGAACTACTTACAAGGCTATTTAAACCACACCCGACCGACAGAACACGCTTCGCGTTATTCTATACTCCTGCAGCATAACGCTCACCGTGTATGCTTAGCTCCAGTATCTGAACGCCAGCAGCCATGCCCGTTCTGGAACTTCCATCCATCGGAACCTGAGAACAGAAGAAGAGAAGAAAGAAACAGGAATTAATACTGAGTTTTCGATCTTACCTGAAGGATTACATCTGAGCGCCCGCTCCTTCAACTGCTCTTCAGTTTGCCGCACCTGCAGAAAAGAAAGCATCTGCAAGAACAGCTGATACTCACCCAGAGACCGCATCCCTTGGGATTACTCTGCAGCGGTTCCTCCGATCGCCGCTCCGGAGCCACGCTGCACCTGTTTGCAGGAAAGAAAAGAACACAGTAGGTTAGTCGCGCATGGGAAGAAACCATTATAGAGACATTCGGCGCCACTCACGAACGCTATATTCACTCGCATAGAATCTGCTCAGCGTTGAAGGACGAGTCAAATCTTCATTAAAAAACTGCTCAAGACCGCGCCTGAAAGAAAGGTGAATACAAGGTTAAAACATGGGTAATAAAGACATTTAAGCAACTATTCCAAGCATCTATTGATATAGAGACGTACCTGCTGAGTCAAGCAATTCAAGACTCTGCTACACCCCCACAGGATCAGTGAAGGGAGAGACTGTCATATTGCGCCCCTGCACAAGATCGCAGGACGGAGAGTCCACCACTAAACAAACCAAGGTGAGGCAGAAGCAGAGAGGGGGCATTAGGAGGTTACGGGAGGTGGGAACTCAACCCCGCTCCTCACGGTGCTAACATCCTGTTTCGACCTTGTAGGCAAAAGCATTCGGGGAAGGGACAGGGAAGGAGAAGTAGCATGCAAGTCTCTCCATCCAGCCGTGTAACGCCAGGGCAGACCTCATTCCTGCATCTTCGAGCGACGCCCCCGAGGAGACCAGGTGAGCGTGACACAGGGAATGACCTCCATACGAATAACACTCAAGCCAGGCACAGTGCTACCCAGGTTCAGACAGAGGCAGAGGGGGGATAAGAGACATCATTGTTGCACTCTTATGCCAAGGAATTATTGTAGGCTCTAATTTGCCTTGTAATACGGCGATCTACCCAATAAAAAAAGGCAAATGGGTCCACCTGGAGGATGATCCAGGATTTCCTCCCCCTAAATGACATTGTAAAAGCAGAATTCCCAGTTGTTCCTAACCCTGTGAAAATTGTGTGCAGTATCCCACACTTCACTGTCGTCAACTTGAAAAATGCCTTCTTTTCCATACCCTTACATCTAGACTGCCAGTACCTAACTGTGTTTACACATGGGGTCTGTGGTATGAACACACAAGACTTCCCCAGGGGTACTGTGAATCCCCCAGCATCTTTAACGGGATCTTACATGCTGAGTTAGGGAGTATACAGGTACCCAGCACCATCATTCAATGTGTGGACGACTCTCTAGTGTGCAGTTATAGCGAACAACAGTGCAGGCATGACTCAATCACACTCCTTCAGTTGCTAGTGCATAAGGGGTGCAAGGTGGATAAGGCATAATTACTAGAGCAGCTAATACCAGTGCATGGTAAAAAGATAACCCCAGAGCGTGCAGCATCAGTACACAGCGTGGCTCAGCTGAACACTGTCAAAGAGATGCAGAAATGTTTCAGTCTGTGCAATTACTGCAGAGTATGGATCCTTGACTACGAGGTATACGCCAGGCCCCTATTACTAGGCCTCAAAGAGGCACAAAAGACAGACAACAAAATAACATGGACTGAAAGCATGCACACCAGTTTTAATGAACTAAAAGAAGGTATTTCCACTAACACAGTGCTGGCGACCCCAGTGTAAACTCAGGAATTCTACTTGTTTTCTCATTCAAATGGCCAAATGATGACAGCAGTACTTACTCAAAAGAGCTATATGGAGTGCTAGATTCAGTGATGCAGGGCCAATTCCCTTGTGAACATGCACTTACCGCTGCTGGATTTGCAAAAGAAAAAAGCCCCACAATTACCATGTGGTGTTCCGTAACATTGTATATGGAACACACAGTTTTTGCAATACTAGAGCGTTCTAAATCTACATTGACTACACAGTGAACATCTTCATATGAGATCATTTTATCCAGCCAGCGGTGCAGGACATTGAACCAAGCTATGTTTTTTACAGAAATGTGTACAGAAGGGGATCTTACTAAACATGACTCTGTGACTTTTCAAGGGGGGGAGGAGGACATACCTAAAGTGAAGGACAGCCCACTTGAGGGGGAGAAGTACTTTTCGTTGACGGGTCAGTGACTATTGACCTGGGGACGGACCTGAGACATACAGGAGCGGCAGCTGTTCGGCCTAGTGTACGGGGAATATGAAATCCTGGTGCATAAGAGATTACCCATGCCCTATTCAGCACAAGCAGCAGAGCTCATTGCGCTCATCAAGGTGCTTTTAGCATCCCAGGGCTGTTGTTTGACTATCTATTCTGATACTGCCTATGTGACCACTACAGTGAACTATGGGCTTGCAAGGGGGAAAAGAAGAGGGTTTAGGCGAGCCGATGGCTCTCCTGTTCAACATGCAGCAGTGTTAGACAAACTATTTGATGCCCTGTCTGACCCCTTCATGCAGTGGTGACATGCTCCACCCACACCACTAACACTGACAGAATTTCACTCAGCAATGCCGCCGCAAATGCAGCGGCCAAACAGGCCACGTATCTCCCAGTGCCCAGTGATTCTGAATACCCAGTGATAGTACAGGGACGAGAGCAGTTGCCCACATTTTACAATTCGTTACCAATTGCACAAATCATTGAGCTACATGGACGTGCCCCACAGGAAGAAAAGGACTTGCGGCAAAAGCGAGGGTGCACACAGCCCCCACAGACTTATTATGGTGACAGGACACTACAGGCAAAACAGTTATGCCACATGAGTTCCTGCTAGTTGCTTTCAACCAGCAACACCATCCATCTCACATGTCAAAGCAACATATTGCTGCAGATATATAGGAGGACTGGTTTGTCCCCAATCTGCCATAAATGCTCACTTAAATGGTGAACAATTGAACCATGTGTCAAACCTACAGTACTGGCCACACCCTCAGAACTATCTGAGGTACCCTATCCCGCCCAATTGGCCCATTTCGGGAGTTACACATAGATTATGCAGACATGAGGGAAAGGTGTAATGGGTGTTGTTATATGATTGTCATTGTGTGTCCCTTCTCCCGATCGGTGGAGGCAGGTCCTTGTGCAAATCCAGATGCTAAATGTGCGGCCAGTATTTTGGTGAGAGAGGTGTTTCCTCGCTGGGGGTGTGATGTATTAAGGTCTGACAATGGCACACACTTCTTTAATGAGCTTTTCAAAGAAATAACAGCATTACTGGGCATCAAGCATTGGATGTGTACAATTTACCACCCCCAGGGCAAGAGGGTTGTAGAACGGATCAATGGCCTATTGAAAAGCAAGCTCTCCAAGATGTGCACCACGTTAAACAAAAACTGGGCACACTGATTGCCTCTGGCGGTATTTAACATGCGCAGGCAGCCCTGTAAGGATCGTCATTTATCACCTCATGAGGTGGTAACAGGGCAACGAATGCATGCGCCCCTACGTCCTATCAGAAAAACCTCAGATGCTCACAGGGTTGCATCAGTTCTAGGGGAGGAATTTAGAGAATATCTTGCTGCCTTGACAAAAGCAATAAAATGTGTTTCTCAACAGATAGAATAACTGCGGTCTGAAGGTACAACCAGCGTTGCATCTCATCCACTGGCGTCACCTCCTCTCCAGCTGTTCCTGGGCGATAAGATCTTTGTAAAGAATTTTGTCTGCAGGTGGTGTTAGCCTAGATACAATGACCCTTCTATGGTCATCTACTCTACTCCCCTTGCGGTAAAGTTTCGGGAGCTGCAGTCTTAGCTCCATCTTTCAGATGTCCGGAAGGCCCCCCATAACTCACCCCCCACTCAGGAAGAACAGACAGATGTGTAAGAACTGTGATACAAATTGACATGTCAATTAATTACATATCTGTGTACATATGTAAATGAGCATTGACTAAACACTCGTACAGTATTACTTTTAATGTGTTTATACAACCAAGCTTCCTCTACTCTAGCTCAACGCTACTAAACACCATTCACACTTTTCTTCCCTCACACTATCTTTTTCATGATGGATATTGAAATGACTACAAATGTGTTTGGTGTATGCTCACAACGTCACAATTGTGAGCAATCTGCATCAATTGCGTTTTCTTCTACTTATATGTGTGCTATTCATTGTGTAGCTGGGCTGTTCGCCTTATCCATGTTCGGATTCGGGATATATTTGCGGTGTCGTTTTATATGGGGAGGGAATATAAAAGGTGGGAACAGGGCAATGCTAATATTTCATTACTGAATGCCAATATTTCATCACTGCATGGGGGACTTGGGAAGGACAACACGGCTATTATTAATATGTATGCCACTCAAGAAGAAATGGGAAATCTTACTAAAATTGCCATGTCGCTATTTTTCCCCAATGTATTTCAAAATATAATTACAAATTCAACTGCATTTAAATGCTTTAAAAGGTAAGTGAAGAGAAACAAATACGATGAGTATAGGGGATTAGGTTTGGATGTGATAGAAGATGTGCACCACATAGAATTGAGTAATAGCTGGTACGCAGACATGAGCTCAGTGGTGAAAAGGAGGGTTAATGGGAGTTGTTACATTAGTTCCTTGACACCACACGTGTCGGAGGCCCCCAGGATATTAATGCCACAAGAAACTCCTCTCTTGCAGGCTCAATGTTTGGTCCATCTGACATTGTGTAGACTGCGAAGCACCTTCCAGGCACGTAGCATACAACTCGTCATGATGAATCCGGATGAATAGCAATGTGCCTGAAATCCCAAAGGCCTGCAATGTCTACGGAGACCATACATGAAGCTGGAAGGTGTAAAGTTTGTGGCAAACAGATGGCAAGAGACTACAATGAGCTGTATGGCATGAGGCCTCATGGAATTTGGAGAAGATGTTTTCCAGAAGGTGAACAAGGTGTGCAGACAGTATTGGAATGATCATGCTCCAAAGCTCATGTGGATTGAAGCGATTGAAAAACCAATGAAAGTGCAGATGCAAGAAGAATATGAATTGTGTTTCACAATGAGGGAAGCGTCTTTGTGGGGGTCAACAACAAGTGCAACAAGGCATTATATATCCCAGACCTCAAGACAGACACAGCAGCGGTAATGGACAGTTAATGGGTTTGTGGCCAGCAGGCATTCCTTCACCCCCCCACCACTATGGAGGGGCGGATGCTCAATGGCCTCACTGCACTCTCCTTGTGGTCCCTGTAGCACACTTAATAGTGGCACCCAGGGGCCTGTCCACCCCATCGGCAGTACCAGTGTCAGACGTTGCCACCATGATTCCACCGCCAACCCCATATTCTCTATCCTGCCCGAGAAGAAAAAGAAGGACACATTGCGCAAAAGACAGAGATCCAATTATCTGTCTCAAGACTCATCACAGTTGGTCAAAAAAATACCAGATCAATATAGACCTTATAGCAAGGAAGAGACGTTCTTTGCATTGGTATTACTGCCAAGGGTACACGCGGCAGTCAATGCCAAGTGGCTTCAAATAGTTTACTGGGAAGTGATACGGCTGGCAAATCACACTGAATAAGGATTGAATGCCATAAAGGCTGAGATGCCAGCGATCAGGCTGATGACACTGCATAGCCGCTACATACTGGGGTTGCTCACAGCAATGGAGGCATACGCAAAGAAATCAGGGATTCCTGCTGCACATAAATCCAGCAAAATTACAATGACAATGGGTCCCACTTAGAAATGATACGGGCACCCACATGCAAACAGAGGCCAGCATCCAGAAAAGTGACTGGTTCAATTACCTTTTCTCGTCGGCACCATCACGGATGGGAGCGATAGTGAAGATACTGGTACCAGTGATGGTGTTTGTGTTGGTGATCTTCTGCACTTGCCAACTGGGGCTACAGTTGTGTGCCAAGGTAATGCCTAGCAGTGCAATGATGATGGTTTCAACTGCGGCACATAGCACACCTCACAGTACAAAAGCCAACATGGTACAAACAGTTGACCCAAATAGGCCCCACATGGTTAGGTTAGAGCACACCGTCCACCCTTCAGGCACAACCACCATCCCTCCACCACACCCTGAAAACTACGATGAACATTGGGTCGACCTTGCCGCAGATGGGGGATGTATTTACCTCACATGTACCCCGGAGCAGTATGCCCAAGCAGGAAAACATTTGCAGTCTGTATGTACAGCATGGGTGCAAAAGGAGGGAATGCGGCCATATGAGAAAGCTCAAAGGTTGGAGAAGGAGAAAATGGAAAAGGAGGACTAAGCAAGGGGGGGCGTGGCTTGGACGCCATGTGAAAGGACGTGCCTGAACGGGAGCTCCCGCTGATCCGAACATTATCCGGCTGAATCCGCGCAACGGCCGCTACGATGTGGCATAGACGGTGATGACTGTAAATGCGAAGCTCGGCTGCACATGTGGATGCATTCTCATATGGGATTGTGCAGCGCTTGTGTACTCAGGAGCCGCGTGAAGTTTTTGGGCCGGAGCTTCGCCGGCAGACAAAATGGCTGCCATTGCTTGATGTTGGGACAAAGGATCGGGGACCGGATTCTGGAGGCGATCCCCTCAGTTCACGTTCAGCGCGATCCAGCGAAAGCAAGCTTGACTGGAGGTAGCCGAAACTGTGTGGCGACGGGGGGACATAGTGCCCCCAGGCCTGGGGCCTAAGCGAGATCGAAGGGACGCTCCTGATCGAAGATATGACGAGCAAGCTCCTGAGGGCGAAGAATAAACAGCCCACGCTCGACGAATTTGCCAAGACATCGCCTGGCACCGAGGGGACCAGGAGCAAAGAGAAGGCCCAGCCCAAGGAGATGGCCGCAGGAGGAACGAACCAGGAGGTCCTGGCAGCGATCGCAGATCTGAAGGCGACATGGGAGACCAAACTCCAACTTGCGGTGGCCGAACTGAAAACTGCGATGGAACTTCAGGTCGGGGCGGTACAGGAGGACGTGAACCTCCTGAGGCAAGATGTGCGAACCCTGGCCGAGCGCACAGAGACCCTGGAGAAGGAGATGGGCCCGACTGTGGCGGAATGCACCGCGCACAAACGAGAGATCCATGCCCTGGTGCAGAGGGTAGGCAACCTGGAAAGCAGGGCTGAAGAGGCAGAAGGTCGGGCCCGCAGAAACAACATCCGGATTGTGGGCCTACCGGAGGGAGCTGAGGGCCAGAATCCCACAGATTTTATTGAGACTTTGTTGCTGCAGGAGATCACCGGAGGTGCCCTAACGCAGGGATTTGCAGTGGAGAGGGCACATAGGGCCCTGATCAGAAGGCCACCGCCGGGTAATCCGCCCAGGCCCGTGATCGCCAAGATCCTCAACTACAAAGACCGGGAGAAGATTCTGGAACATTTTCGTAAAGGGGGCACTATACGGCGAGGGGGGGCAACCATCACTGCTTACCCCGACTACACTCTACAAGTGCAGCGCAGTCGGATGAACTTTGGGGCGGTCAAAAGGCGCCTGCGGACGGCCGGCTTCAAGTATATGTTACTCTACCCAGCCAAACTTAAGGTCTTCTTCAAGGCTAAGACGCTGTTTTTCGACACCCCTGAGGAGGCCATGGAATGGCTCGATGCGCAGAACTGCCCTCAGGAGCCTGATGAGCAGATGGCGGACGGAGCAGGGAGAGTTAAGTGAAACAGTGGGCCCGGCGGACTTTGAACATTTGGACTGGAATATAGTCTTTGCCACTTTGTGATGGGGATGCACTTTTTAACTGTTTCGAACATGGTCCGCGAGCGCGGATATAAATGTGTAGGGGGCATCCGAGGGCCGTTTTATTCGTACCCCAGTGTGTGGTTAGGTTAGTCACTGTGTGGGGTGTGACACCCTGTCGGGTTCTCTACGGGGGCTTCCGTAGAGAACCGAACACGGGGATGCCTGAGATCCAGGGATGGAGCTGGGCGGTTGGTTGGGTTAGGGGGCAGGGGGGTGTTAGTTGTTATGTGAGCCTGGGGAAGAAACTGAGAAGGGATGTAGTCGGGATTGGGGGGAGGCGATCAGACCAGAGGGGGAAGTGGGAGCTACGGATAAATCATGGGAGACCTTAAGGTATTGACATGGAATGTTAGAGGGTTGAATAGCTACCTGAAGCGTAATAAGGTCATGTTGTATTTGAAGAGGCAGAGGATAGACGTGGCCTTGTTACAGGAGACGCATTTGACACGGGATAAACTTGAAATGGTGCGAAAAAATGGAGGGGGACAGTGGTTGGATCCACATTCTCTGCGTATGCCAGGGGTGTGCTGGTTTGGGTTGCACCACATGTCCCGTTCAAGCTCTTGGGGGAGGTTGTGGAGCCGGACGGGCGGCTGGCCATGGTTCGGGGGATTGTGGAAGGTAGAGTTGTCTGTATCATAAACACTTATGCGCCCAACCAGGACACAGCGACTTACTTCAAGACACTGTGTGCGAGACTCGGTGAAGGGATGGGGAGCACAGTAATCTGGGGTGGAGACTTTAATTGTGTGCTTAACCCCAGGGAGGACAGGTCGGATGACAAAATGGTTAGGCCCAGCCCAGCGGCCAAGGTGTTGCAGTCGCTGCTAGCGGATCTAGGCCTGGTAGACGTGTGGAGAGCGAGACACCCGGGTGGGAGGCAGTATTCGCACTATTCGGCTCCGCACCAACTGCACACGAGGCTCGACTACTTTTTTGCCACTCCAGACATTCTTACGGAATGTGAACAGATTGACTACAGGGCGAGGGTCCTCTCGGACCACTCGCCCCTAATCATGCATTGGCGGCTGCGCCCCCCACGTGCACGGATTCCAACATGGCGCCTTCGGGCGGAAGCGCTACGGGATCCGGTATTCAAGGAGGACATGAGGGAGGAGATAGTCGCGTACTTTGAGTCGAACACAGGGAGTGTCAAATCGGCTGGTACTTTGTGGGAGGCTTTTAAGGTGGTGATGAGGGGAGTTGCTATCGCGAAGTCCAAGGGATTAATGGGCGGAGTCCTGACCGACCTGCGAGAGGCCGAGATCGAGCTGGAAAAAGAATTGGAGAAGGGTGGGACCGATATGGAAGTAGTTACTGAGCTGCAGCAGCGGTGCTCTGGGCATTGGGACAGACTTTGTAACCTGAATTATACGAAGTACATTGAGAGGTTGCATGCGGGTGGGGACAAGACAGGCAGGCTCCTCGCTTGGCTATATAAGAGCGAGACCCCTAGGGCTCCGATCCGATCGGTCATCACCGAAGGGGGTGCGGAGATCGATACGCAAGAAGGGGTAAATGGGGCATTCGCAGAATACTACCAAACATTGTATGAAGATCGGGAAGGGGGGAGCCGAGAGGAGATAGATGAAGTACTCGGGGATATAGGCCTGCCCAGAATCAGCGATGAAGAGCGAGAGGAGATGGATGCTCCGATCACTCTGGAAGAGCTCAGAGAAATAGTGCGAAAGCTGCCCACTTGCAAGGCCCCGGGGGCGGACGGGTTCCCCAGCGAGTTTTATAAGGCGTATGGGGAGGAGGTACTCCCACCCATGCTGGACATGTTTAATGAGGCGTTTGAGCTGGGACAGCTACCAGAATCACTCAGGGAAGCGGTCATAGTGCCACTCCCCAAGCACAATACACCGGGACACGGTTGCGGCTCCTATCGACCCTTGTCAATGCTGAACCAGGACAGCAAGATCCTAACAGCTGTCTTGGCGGCTAGAATGAGGAGAGTGATAGGCAAGCTGATTCACCCTGACCAGACGGGCTATGTCCCGGACAGGAACATTACCCACAACCATAGACGCCTACACAGAGTGGTCGAATGGGGATGTAGCAAAGACGGCGAAATGGCGATAGTGGCGCTGGATGCGGTCAAGGCGTTCGACTCTGTTCGTTGGCCGTGGCTGTTGGCGGCACTGGATCACTTCGGAATGGGGCCAGGGTACAGGAGGTGGGCCGAATTATTATATAGCGCGCCTCTAGCCAGAGTTCGTACGGGGGCAGTAGTGTCGGATAGGTGGCAGTTGGGTAGAGGCACCAGGCAGGGATGTCCTTGGTCCCCAATGTTGTACATCCTGGCCCTTGAGCCCTTGGCAATTTACCTCCGGCAACAGTATGACCCGGTGGGCATAGAGGTGGGGGGGGAGAGCCATCTGATATCCCTGTATGCCGACGATATGCTGTTGTACCTCCAATACCCCGAAGAGAACTTGCAATATGTCTTGGAGGTGATGGAGAGGTTTGCTTGGCTTTCTGGTATAGCGGTCAACCCTCGGAAATCCACCCTGTTCCCGCTGGGCGGCTATGTGGGGATACCGGCTGAGAGGTTGCCAGTATTGCGAATCCCATGGGCGACAAGCACCTTTCGGTACCTTGGCATAGACGTATATCACACGACCGGGGAGGAACACAGGCACAATACTGAATTGGCAGTGGGGAGGATCGAGAAGTGCATGAGGTTTTGGGAGAAACTACCCTTAGCGATGATGGGCCGGGGTGCTATGCTTAAGATGGTCGTGCTACCTAGGCTGCTGCATTATTTCAATAACATTCCATACATGATACCCAAGGGTTTTTTTGCTAGACTACATAGGGTATGTAGAGATTTCTTATGGCAGGGCACGCGTAACAGGGTCGCATTGTGGAAATTGCAGAAGGCTTATGAGAAAGGCGGCGTGAGGCTGCCGAACTTTGAGGCCTACTATGTGGCAGCGCAGCTGCAGTACGTGGCCAAGTGGCTTTCGGACGACGAAACCCCGGAACATAGACTGTTGGGAAAGGACTGCTCCCCCTTCTACCTGCGAGAGATTATTTGGGTATCCAGCACATGGATGAGGGGGCGTCCTAAGATGCTAGCGTTGGGCAGGAACATGTGGCGAAGAGCCTGCCGGATGATGGGGGACCCCCTGCCGTGCATGCCGCAGCTGCCGCTGGTGGCCTTGGCAGGGGAAGACGGACAGCTTAGGGCCATCCTGCGAACATACTGGGAGTCAGCGGGGCTGGTCACTTTGGGGGACATTTGGCAGGATGGGGCCTTGGCGGAGTTCGCAGATCTAGAGGCGGGGGCGGGGCTGCATGCGGGGCAATACATGACGTTCCACAGAGTGGTCAGGGAGGTCCGGAGCACTTGGCCCGAGACCGTATTGGCTGACGAGCCGGATGCGACGCTGGAGATTATGTATGACGCATCCGAGGGCGGGCATGAGGTCTCCAGGCTGTACGAGATGCTGATGGCAAAGGTTGGGAAGGATTTGGGGTACCTGAGGTTGGAATGGGAAACAGAGATGGGGGCCCCGATGGTGGATGGGCAGTGGGAGCGCGCCCTGGGGTACCACAAAAAAGTATCGAGGAATGCCAGGTTTAAACAGATACAACTATATATCACGCATAGGGCATACATGACCCCCCTGAGAATTTCCAGATTTCGAGACGCTGGGCGCCAGGCGTGTCCCAAGTGTAACACAGAGAACGCTGATATGATTCACATGTTCTGGGCCTGCCCTGTGATTGCAACCTACTGGAGTGAAGTGGCACAGAAGCTGGCAGGGAGGGGCATTGTACTTAAGATAGATTCGGCCTGGGCCTGTTTGCTTGGAGGGTGCCCCAGGGCGCGCAAGCTTCGGCACGTGGAGAAGCTTAAAGATTTGGCTTATATACTTGCCAAACGCAGAATAGCCATGGGATGGAAGAATTGTCAGAGGCCACGGGTGGAGGTATGGTGGCGTGACCTCCAGAAATGGGCTGCCGCCGAGACGACAGCATGGTGGGAGGCCAGCAGGGCGGGAGGGGAGGAAGAGGTGAGCTCCCTCACGGCATGGAAGGTGCTATTGGCTGAACTGTTTAGTACGGGGTCGACCTCGGCTGGATCTGAGAGCGACGGAACCCCACCACACGGAACGGACAATGATGGTGGACACCCTACAGGCTCATAGGGGGGAGGGAAGGGGATTGTTAAGTTAATTCTGTTCTGTTTTTTCTTTCTTTTCTTTTTCATATCTGTTGTCTGGCCTTTGTTGTGGCTTGATGTGTTCTATTTATGTTCTGTTGCACTGTGTGGTCGTTATAAAATAAAATACATTTTTAAAAAAAAAAAGGAGGACTAAGCAAGGCAGGCATGGGAGTTTGTTAAAGGATAGTTCCGGGACTTTTTTTTTATTGTCCCTACGGTTCGGCCATGTGTTTTTAAGCATAAATCGGTAGATCGTAGAAAACTTTCCTATGGACCTTACCCGACTTTTCGTCCATTAACGCACTCGAAATCAGCCGCCATTTTGTGATAATCCTATCATTTCCCCCCATCGACCTGGCTCACCTGCGTTTGCGGCACTAAATCAAATCCCCCGCCCCTGAGCCTGACATCAGCAGACGCGTACCGCCCATTTCCCAACGCCAAAGCACGTTTCGTGTCAACAATCGCTGCGCCTCAGCTAATGAAGTGTCGCCATGGAAATGGCAGGACGCCTCTTTCCTCACTAAGTATAAACACACCGTTTCACAACACACAGCAGCAGAGTTTCGATTCCATTACTCTCTCTGTGTTACTTTGAGTATTCTGTGACTCGTTTCTGTGCTCTGGTCAGCTACCTTCGCCGCTTCTAGGCCTTGTGAACACCTGTACCATCTCTGTAAATTATTTTACTTTCTTTACCACACAATGGCTACAATAATGCCGTATATGTACGAGCCCGAGTACACCGAGGAGGAACTACTGGAAAGGCAAGCACGCGAAAACGATAGGGATTCGGACGGCAGTTGGGAGGACCAGTCAACGGATGAAGAGCCTGGACCATGTCGCATGGACGGCGTCTCCACCTGGTGCACGTGCAATCGGTGCGAGCTAATGCCAACTGAGGAGGAGAACTGCTGCTGCCGTGAAAATTCCGGGTGCTTGGCCTACATTTCGGAAGGCGAGCCAAGTCCGCAATGCATCACCGAGCTGCCAGAGTTCAGGGAAGCCTGCCTCTCACGGACCGTGTTGAGGATGATGATGGTGCTTATGCACGAACTTCGCGGCACTGTTCGTCCGCGTAATCCGAGTAACGAGTAAGTATACTCTGGTTGTGATGTCAGTGATGCCACTACTATTTCATGGTCGTCTCCCACATATAAAATTACATCTACATATCATTCGAACGCATGTAAATTGGTTCCATATTGTGCATTTTCTAGATAGAATTTTTTTCAAAGCAGAATGACATTTTTTACCTGAATCGACATTGATAAGAAAGTTTTGTCATTTTAATACAGTTTGCATCTTTCTTTTTCACAGGTGGTACAGGCTGGTGGCCTATCGTTGCTTCACTTGGTGGCTTCACGGGAGGCTCGGACACCGCGTTCGGAGAGTAATACCTGCCTGTGCGGTACTTGCCATTAGACAACATTTCCCCAGCGACAGTGGACAATTCCGCGGATTTTCCCTGGATGTGCTGCAACCGGAACTTTACAATGTGTAATGTTTATTATTTATGTTCAATTGAAATTAAGATCTAAAATAAAACCCAACATATATTTTAACAATGGTTGTTTTGATTTTTTAAATGAATCTAGTGTGTCTCCATTGAATAGTCTTCCTGTGCCTTGTCTTGTCACACCACATGTCTCCGGCCAGCATCCTCCCTCACGCTGGCCGTCCACCTTCAATCCACATAACCGTTGAACCCATATGCAGCAGACATACATATGTTATTTTGCGGGTTGGCATCAAGCCTCCCGGCCTTGCCTCCTCCCCCAAAAATACTTACCACACCACTTTGTTCAAGCGTTGGCAATAAAAGGCCGTTGGATTTTATTGATACAAAACATGGTTATAGGTAAATAATCAATATGGTTGATCATAATAAATCATCCTTTTGGGCACCGGGTACAGAGATGACCCCCTCTGGCCCGTGCCGCCTTGCCACCACAGGCCAGCCTGCTGCTGACTAACTGCCTAGGCATCCAGGGTCTCCAGGGAGAACTGCACCCATATATTCTCCTGGGAGGGTGAGGTATTTATAAACTCACCCCCCTGCCTTCCATGTACTAGATCCTGCAACCTGCCTCTTACATGCAGTTAGATGGCCTCTCCTTGGTGAGGCCCTGCGGCAAACGAGTCTTGTCTGCACGACCACCGCCCCAATCCACCCCCCGCCCTATCAAAGGCAGTTTGCACCGGGGTACTTGCGCTGGCAAGTGCAGCTGTCAGGGAGCGATAAAGGCCAAGAGGTGCCAAAGACCATGTACACTTCAAAGTGGTCTATAGAGCATGGGTTGTTGTTCCCATGTCTGCCTCCAGACCCCGTGTCTCCTGCCAAACATCCCCCCTCACTCTGGACGCCCCCCTGCAATCCACATAAGTGTGTCTCCATTCACGAGTCTTCCTGTGTCTTGTCTGCACGACCACCGCCCCAATCCACCCCCCCGCCCTATCAAAGGCAGTTCGCACCGGGGTACTTGCGCTGGCAAGTGGAGCTGTCAGGGAGCGATAAAGGCCAAGAGGTGCCAAAGACCATGTACACTTCAAAGTGGTCTATAGAGCATGGGTTGTTGTTCCCATGTCTACCTCCAGACCCCGTGTCTCCTGCCAAGCATCCCCCCTCACGCTGGACGCCCCCCTGCAAACCGCATAATGCCATGACATATTCACGTCATTCATTCACAAACACACCCCTGTTTCGAATTCTTTATAACCCACTTCATATTTCTAATGAGAACTTCTTTGCGCTTTGCTAGTCAACCCGTGAAGGTGCTGGTTATCTGCTCTTCGTCTCTGTGAACTTCCGTGACCACTTCGAGCAAACTCGTCAGTTTGCAACCTGTGAACTGCTCCCTGTTCTACGACAAGAAACTACTCTGATCCCTGCATCTAACTGTTTGTTCGTCAAGGTAAGGCCATGTACCATAATCATTTTGCGTCCAATTTTTTAATTTATATCTATTTGCTAGTAGTCATCAAATTGCATCCATGTTTTCTTTTCGTTCAAGACAGTACATGCAAGGAACTAGTCACATGTTCTGAGTTTAGTCAAATTATTTTTCTATTTTTTTAAAGTTATTCAAATACTTATCCGCATGTGAATAACGTGTATAGTTCCAAGAACCAAAACGAACCTTGCATTGAACCTTTTATGTGTCATTTAATTTTTTAACACATTGGTATTCACAGAGAATTGTTGATCTTTACTTTTCAGAACTTTCCACAATGCCTTCCTGTTCCATTGGCGGTTGCCCTTCGAAGACCCATAAAAAATCTGAAGGTACTATAATGCATGTTTTCCCTAAGACAATAGATCAGATAAGAGAATGGGTCCGATATTGCGGATATCTACCGTCTGAGCTTGAAAGTAGAGTCCTAGAAGTCTTTGCGGACAAGAGGGGTGATCGATACCGCATCTGCAGCAGGCACTTTAGCTCAGACATGTACTCCACATCATTGCTAATAAAGAAGAACACACCGCGAGCGAAGCGAAAATTGCTCTCAACCGCTATTCCCACTCTATTCGTCCACATCCCTCCACTGGTGAGTCAAGTTTACGGATTTAGCTCTCGGCCTTGCGGTAGTGTGTAGCATTAGCTAACAATATTTTCCCCATTTATGTATCCACTCAATATGAAGGCGGAAGATTCTCCATCCGTGTCGTTATTGCAGTCATCAGCCACTTCAAGCGCCTATCGGGTAATCTTACTTAGCTATTCTGCCACTGACTTGTTTTAGGCATGTAAATCAATAGTTTTAATTTATCGTGTAATTATTTTACCTAATGGTACACCCTAGTACTCGTCCTCTAGTCTTTGTTTTCAGTTATAATTATTGTTATCCAAAATAATGCAAGTACTGTCTTTCAGGGAGATGCTGAGGAGTCCAACGCATTGACGACAACCGTTGATGTCACTCAGATGCTCGAGGTACGTTTCCGGACAGTTCCATCGATGGAGATCATCAGATCTTGCATTCTTGTAGCGTGATTGTTACACACAATGTTTCTTTCGTTTTTAGCCATTGATATGTCCTTCTGTCGTCGTCCTCCTATGTGTCTTCTTTTTTCAATATTGTGTTCATTACTAATGAAAGTCCTATGTTTCAGGGAGTCGATGGAGCATTAGTCCAAGAAGAAGGGGGAGCATGCAGTTACGGGTCGGCGCAATGTTCTACAAGAACATCACCCCTAGTAGTTGATGCAGATCGCTGGGTGGTGACACTTCCAACGATCGAGCAAATCGAATCATATTTAGATATCCATTACTTATTTTAGACAACTGATCATTTGTGCAGGTCTATTTAGATGAGCCGTTGACGTCTGCACAAAGTTTATGTTCTTTTTAACAAAATAGAAAACCATACTAATGCAATTACTGTGTTTCAGGGAGTTGCTGAAGCGTCATCTTCAATAATATCATCAATGGAAGTCTATGCGGAGCCCGAGGTATGGATCTTGACAGTTCCATCTAACTAGATCAACAATGCGTGAATAATTGTCGTTTGAATGTTCTACACAATGCGTTCATTCGTGTTTTGCTATTGAGATGTACGTGGGTATTGGTCCCCAAGTACATTTTGTGTTTTCAGTATTATTATACATACTAATGAAAGTTCTATGTTTCAGGGAGTCGATGGAGCGTCAGTGCGTGATGGATGTGCTTATCATGAAAATATAGTCGTTGCAGCGCAAGAGGAAGTGGAGACATGCACACACGAGTCGGAGCAACAGCGTCCTGATGTTGAAGTTCGAGGCTAGAAAGTTTCAAAGAAAAGAAAGCAAAAGAAGGTTAGTGTCCTGGTCACTATATTATGTTGTTTTTCACTGTTAATAGTTCAATACTGTAAGTTGTGTTTAAACTGAACATCCCTTTTCCAATCTGTCCTCTAGTTGCGAGTGGGTGTACGAACTAGATCTACACAGACAGTGAAGCGAACGAGAGATGTTGCTTGTCAAACCTTTTGGCAGGGACTTGAGACTAGAGATGCATCGTGCCAATGGGAAGAATATGAAATGATTGACAACGGAGCTATACCACCACCAGCCATTGATAGTGAATGTCCTCCTGGTAGTTCGGATGCAGTCGGAGATCAATTCACAGAATCCACACCCGCAAAAACTAAGACCGCGAGAAAGTTGAAGAAATTGTTTTATTCACCCATCGCCGGAGAAGGAACAGATGTTGCAATGGAAGAGAATGAAACACCATCAATATCACTGAACATAGCGGAAGACGATATCAGAGATTCTACCTTTCATGTGAGTGACATGTCCTCAACGTTACAGGCCGAACCAGCTGGGATGCAGAGTGACAGTATAAGGAAAGAGGCCAAATTCATTGTATTCGATAGTTGTTTGATTGATATTATTATTAGGATGAAATGTGGGCATTCGGTTGGTGGGGAAGTATGTGGGGAGCCATTGATTAATGTGACTCGTGCAATTCGAGGCACTAACCTTAAAATACATGCCACCTGTACAAAATATCATCCTTTCTCATGGTCTGCACAACCCATGCTGGGGCAACTGCCAGCAGGCAATCTACTTTGTGCAGCGGCCGCACTTTTTAGTGGTTCAAGTTTTAAAAAGTTAGAGTATTTCTTTCAGTTTGTGGGAATCCATTTCATTGCGAAAACTCAGTTCTACAAATACCAAATCGATTATCTATTTCCAGCCATTAGCGAAGCTTGGAGAATGGAAAAAATGTCTATTGATAGTACATTCGCGGGCAAACGGTTCAGGCTAGCCGGTGATGGACAGTGCGACAGCCCAGGATTTTCAGCCAAGTACTGCACCTACCACTTTCAGGACATGGAAAGTAAGAAAATTGTGAGTTCGGTGGTCGTGCAGGTGTCACAAAGTACATCCTCAGTGGCCATGGAGAAAGTTGGCTTTGTAGCATCATTGCAAGAACTACAATCGCGGGGAATGGTGATCGACCTGATAGCCACGGACAGACACGTTTCAATTGCCAAGACAATGAGAGAAGAGTACAAAAATATAAATCACCAATTGGACGTATGGCATCTTGCAAAAACAATCAATAAAAAAATGTCGGCTGCAGGTAAAAAAAAAGATATGCAAGGTATTTCACAGTGGTCCAAGTCAATCAGCAACCATCTTTGGTGGAGCTCAAAAACATGTGGAGGGTCGTTGGAAATTCTACTGGAAAAATGGCGGTCAGTAATGCTACACTGTAGCAACGTTCACCGCTGGACCACAAACCAACATTTCCACAATTGTGAACATGGCCATTTGTCCAAAGAGGAGGCACGGAAGAAGAAGTGGTTGATTCCTTCATCACCCACTCACAAAGCCATTGAAAAGATTGTATTTGATAAAACTATAACAAGAGATTTGAGGGGACTCACGGAATTCTGCCACACAGGAGATTTGGAGGTGTTCCTAAAGTACAGGCCAAAACAATTGCATTTTGGCATGGAGGGCATGATAAATCGGACTCTTCTAGCGGTCTTGGCACATAACCATAATGTTGGCCGTCAACAAAGTAGGACGACCGGAACTTTAGGGAGACTTTGCTACAATAAGGCCTTCACTAAAAGAAGTAAACAATGGGTGATCAAACCAGTGTTTCAGGATATGCAATATGAGTTTATTGAGAGACTTATTGTTGATGTCCTGGATAGGCACATACATGGAGTTGTGAACAAACCTGTGCAGGGGACAACTGCATTGCCACCCAACATTGCCTCTGTTCCATGTCCACCTAAAGCAGAGCTCTTTGAGAAATACACATCACGGTTTAAATGATTGTAATTTGATTGTCTGTTCTCTCGAGTCTCCTCATGTTGCAGGCCCATTGAATATGTGTATCTATATAATGTGTAAATAAAAGTGATTGCTCAGTGTACATGCAATGTGTCTCTCCACCGTTGCCACTCCCTTCACCGTGCAGTTGTGCGAACCACCCGGGTGTCACCTGTGACTTTGCTCTGGAGTCTCCTCATGTCGCAGGCCCATTGAATATGTGTAGCTATGTATTGTGTAAATAAAAGTGATTGCTCAGTGTACATGCAATGTGTCTATCCAACCTTGTTCATTTGCACATTAAATTAAACCAAACAGTAATATAAATAATTTTTCAAAAAATATAGAATGTCTCCGTATTTATGGTTCTCTGGGGCTGCAAATGCACGCAGACAAAATACAAAGATGGAGTGTAAATTTCAAGTCCTGTGAGATGGCCTTACACTGAATGTAGCTAACTAGGAATGTGTGCTCGTACAAAGTGAAGGTCAGCTGCTTTGATTTTTTGCTCGGGTGCCGGAATGGCCCACGACTCAGTATAAGGTTCTATTGTTATTTGACCTTGACAGGCCGGGACCATCCCGAAAGACTTCTTTTTGGGGGTGTGGTGCAATAACGTAAACGATAATGAATATAATTTCAGAAACGAATGCCATTTAATGTTCGTTCATTAGAAGAAATAACGTTGGCATAGAAGGAGTGGTATTTCGGGGCTGCCCTACGCACAGACACAATGGAAAATGCAAATATAATGTAAGTAACTCTTTAGATGAGTTTATACCACAATTTAATTACTATACAGTAGCTTTAAAGACGGGTTAAGTTGTACTTGTTCGTTCTATGTGGCATATTGTTTTGTACCGCGCACTATCTTGAGGAGAACCATCTCCTTTTACGGAAGCACCTCAAAACCTTCCTCTTTGCTTCTGCTTTCTCTCTCCCTCCCCCCTGCTACAACTGGTCCACTGTCTGCGACCTCGGTCCTGGGCCCTTCCACTCTCCACCTGCACTGCCTCCCTGTCAACCCCTGCACTGGGGGACTGTCTCAGTATCCTACAGCCCCCCCTTCCCAGCACTTGTTCTGCACTTAACTTGCACTCGCCACCAGCTGGCCCTATGTATTTATTATTTTATGCTACTTACCTTGTACTCCACTTCCCCCCTCCCCTTCCCCTTGCACTTTTACCTTCCCCCTACCCCTGCACTTGCGCGATCTGAATGACACCTGGCCTAGTAGGATCGTTGTCTGTCTTCTCCTTGTTCCCCCCTCCCCGCCTCGCCACGCCTTGAAACACTTGTGTATAGGCGCGTTGCAAATGCCATATTATATGATATCAGTGACGAAGTGGTCCACTGGCGCTCAGGCGGCTCTGAAAAAGGCGGAGGAGAGGGGGCGGGTTACTGGAAATGACGTATAATACCCAGTTGCACTGTCCTAGCTATGAAATAATTTCCCGACCTAATATATAAAATGAATAATTTTAATAAAGATCTGATGGTGAGACTAATTTCATTTTTTATGTTTTTAAAACAGGTACATCCTTCATTATTGTATGTGTCACGAGTACCAGACACCGCCGGATGGCTTTTACAACCGCCAGTTGCTTCTCCGCGTGAACAACGTTACCACCCTGACCATTTTATGGGACGATCGCCCAGTACAAGTATGCCCTTACGCGATACTAATGGCTAGATGCAACATACATACCGTTGTGGTGGCCTAGTGCCTCGTTGTTGGAACAGCCATGCGATTATCAGTGCGACCGAAGAGCTTATTTTATCGTAAACCAACACCCTGTGTACTGCACACGAACATCGCTTGCCTCAAGACGAACTATTTTGGATCGAGAGCAAAGAAAAATGCAAATCGCTGAATATTCTCTAAACATTTGATGTCAAATAAATGTACTTTACCAAATTTACAATCTTGCGGTTTGATTTAAAAGTACAGTTTCATATTCCGAATTGTGGCGCGCTGTGTTGTGAGCTGATCTGTGTTGGTTTCCGGGTTCTGTGTGGAGTCGCGTAGAAGACGCCTGGGCGCGTTTGCCTACGCAGCACAGTCACGTCACGGATAGAGGCGGGGAATATGAATGTTTTGATAAAGTCTGTTTCAGGGGCTGGGGATTTGATTTAGTGCCGCAAACGCAGGTGAGCCAGGTCGATGGGGGGAAATGATAGGATTATCACAAAATGGCGGCTGATTTCGAGTGCGTTAATGGACGAAAAGTCGGGTAAGGTCCATAGGAAAGTTTTCTAGGATCTACCGATTTATGCTTAAAAACACATGGCCGAACAGTAGGGACAATAAAAAAAAGTCTCGGAACTATCCTTTAATGTAGTATTAACGAAAGGGGGCAATGTTGGGAGCAGGGGCGATAGTCTCAGGCCCCAAAGAGGTTCAGGATGAGGAGGAGACATAAGAGTGTGTTTTAGGTGCTTGGGAAGGTCATAGGGGGGTGCCGCTAGAAGCTGCATTATGGGTAGAGTAGTATGTGGTTGGGTGTAGATTGCACTCGGAATGAAACACCATCTTAGAAAACAGCAGCCACGTTGAAATCGATGCCTAGCACTGGGTTTCAGTCAGGGCAGTAGGCCAGGGCCCAGAATATAGAAATAAGTGTGTGCATGAGGATTCGGGTTGCAGCATAGGCAGCAGTGGGAAAGACCAAACCCATGGAGGTTCATAAGTCACTCACTGCTTCATACTGTTAGCACATGTATCCCAGAAAGAATGCGCCCCGCAAGGCCATGAGGGGGCCGAGAGCTCCCTGTGAGAAGTTATCCCACGAGAAGGAGGGCACGAGCCTCTGACCTTCACCAGTCCAAATCCTAAAGTTATAGTGGCCAGATACCCCCATTCAGAGTCTCCAGCATTTCAGTGTGCCAGCCAGCCGCAGACCACCAACCATAAAACTGTTAGCATACCAACCTATCAGAAAGATCACAGCAGTAAGAAAAATTTGTCCAACTGGGTCCCTGTGATTTGTGCTGTGGGGTGCCAGGGGGGAAGGTAACACATCTCAACCCAGGGTGGGAGAATTAAGAGAGGCGCCGATGAGCGATCGAGCTGGGGTTTGTAAGTTATCGTGAGCTCAAAAGTATCCTCTGCGCCCAAGTTTGCAGTTCCAAATGCCCATTAGGCCACAAATAGGGGGTGCAATGATTTATGCTTATAATTGCCAATTAGGAGTGATATCAGGTAATAATGTCCCCATACATAATGTCTCCATACATAATGTCCCCAGGAAAAGCCATTAATGACATTATATATTTTTGGGGTTTTTTATGTTTTTGTTTTATTGGTCAAACACAATTTTCAACCTTTAACATATAAAAATTCCAGTTTCCCAACACTTAGGTCCTATACGGCCTCTTTAACAGTCTTCCTCGTTCTTCACTTTGTCAGACGGTTGCTCATTCGTCTCCAAAAGTGCCAAGCAAATCTGTTCCACCAATTTTAGGGCTCTGACTGCCCAAGTTTATTAACCATTAGACACTCCCACCATTCTTCCTCGACTATTGCATCCAATGGCACGAAGTGTTCTTCAAGTAAATGTTCCTTCTTTTTTGGAATCTCGGGCAGGAAAGTTGAGATGCCTCATAGTTTCTAGGATTTCCGGTTTTCTACAGAAGCGGCAACCTGCTTCTTGAGCGGTGAGTTGTTTCCTAAGGTACTGCACTTCTCTTGACGGCAATAAATTGAGTCTGCATCGCATCAGTAGACTCCTGTAGTGAGCTGACGGAAATCTTGTAAGATACGGAGGGGGGTGATTTAGTTGTTTCTTTTCCCAAATTATATTATGACAATAGATATTTTGCGCCTTATGCAGGTCTGTATCAATCCAGTCTTTCTCGCGAAGCAGTTTCTTGACCTTTTCTGGGTTGTCTTTGAGAGTCTCTGTTAGGATATTATTTTGTTGTAGTGTGTCTTTACATTTCTGTCTCCACTTACATAGGAGTTTCTCGGGCTTGTTGTTTACTGGATTTGCCAATATCTTGAATGAGATAGGTGGTGGGTCCAATACACATTTGCGATATAGTGACTGTTACGCTCACCTGGCTCCCACAGAGGCGTCGATCGGAACTGGACAGCTGCGGTCTCCACCAATGTGACGCGTAGGGCCGAGATGACGGACTGGACAGGCCCACCTAGCTTCGTTTGCTTGGCCCTTAGGAATATTCTTTTGCAAATTGAGAAAGGGAATTAACCACCTGTCCTCGGGAGTGCCGGGCAAATAGTCTTTCCATGCTCGTTTGAAAGCCCTGAAAATCCCGAAGAATTGGGTCATCATGAGTAACTAGTGGAATTGACAAATCAGCTGCACTGCCGCTGAGATATGACAATACAAAGGCTACCTTGGCTTGATCATTTGGGAAGGCTCTAGGTCTGCATAAAAAGTGCAAACGGCATTGGTTCATAAACACGGCGAACCTTTTGGGATCTCCGGCAAAGCGTTCGGGTGGAGCTAATGGAATATTTCCTGGTAGGTTTATTTGCACAGGGTTACTCGATAACACAGGAGCTGGATTTCCCCCGGAACCAGGTAGGGGTGCTTGTCCAGCCTGGCTTTGCAATAGTTGCCTAGCAAGGTCATCAGTTCACTCCTTTGACAAAATCAGTTCTCTCCTAAGAGCATTGATTTCTTGACGGGCGGAATGCACTTCAGCCCTCAGTTACCCTAGTAATTGGGCCAATTGGTCAGTCTCTGAGGTATCCATAACGCCCGGGTGGGAATTTGTGGGTAGGCTTTGCATGCTGTTCCTGTTACGCTCACCTTGCTCCCACAGAGGCGTCGATCGGAACTGGACAGCTGCGGTCTCCACCAATGTGATGCGTAGGGCCGAGATGACGGACTGGACTGGCCCACCTAGCTTTGTTTGCTTGGCCCGTAGGAATATTCTTCTGCAAATGGAGAAAGGGAATTAACCACCCGTGGAGTTCAGCGTAAATCCCCCTCACCCCCGCTGTTCTCCCCACAGATCACCTTTGATGTCCCCTCTTATAGTCTCACCTGATGGTTTGAAAAGATGAGCTCTCCATCCTGCATTGAGCGCAGAGGCGCGTTGATAACCAGTTGCTTCACTGGCTCGAAGGAATTGGTGAGCTCCAGAACAATATTGACTCTGAGATTCCCGGCAAGACGCCGTAAGTATTAAGTTCGTAAGAGTTCAAATGCCTGACTTTCACTCTTGTCCGATTCCTTGCAGGTTGCAGCTTGACCCTAGTGAAGAGTTCCTTGTGGCAACCGGTAGTATTCTGGTAAGGGTTTGTATTTTCCAACACATTTCGATAAAACAAAGTCAATATGTAACCTGTTGCTTTCTCCCTTATTCAGGAGCTGAAAGAAAGTATGAAGTCTTAGGGAATAATACCTCCGGCGGTAAAATCAGGTAAGTCTATTGTGGTGAGGAGGGTTCCCCTTGTTAGTCCCTTTGTTTCACCTTGCTGTCCTTTTGTTTTCCCCTTAGGGGCCGGGGTTCGGCGAAGATGCAGTGGAAGCTGCGCCGACCCGTGAAGAGGAATAATACCCCTGGTGGTAAAATCAGGTAAGTCTATGGGGGGGGTAACTAATATTCCTCTGTGTATTCCCTTAGCTCACCTTGCTGTTCTTGTCTTCTCCTTAGGTGCCGGAGTGCGGCGGAAATATGCAGGAGGATGCGGTGGAATGTGAAGATGCTGTGAAGGCCGGTGAGTTCAGCGCGGCGCTGCAGCAGGCGAGGCGACGCGCATAAAAATAACTTCTTTCTTCAAGCTCGAAGGCGCGATGGATTGGGAATTCAGGTAAGGATTAAAGGTATTGCTCTTGTTCTAACCTTTTCTCCTTCTTACTCCCTTTTTCTAGGAGCTCCAAACTCGAGGCGGGCATGGCAGAAGGCTGGCTGCAGACTTGCAGGCGCGGTGAGCGTCACGCTGCTGGATGCAGAATAACGCGAAGTGTGTGCTGCTCTTCGGGCGTGGTTTAAATAGCCTCCAAAGTAGTCCCAGGTAAGTATTCCTTCCCAGCCCCGCCCGAGTAAAAAATAGTCCCTAAGTAAAGTGGTCCCTTCCAAGCCTCTTTTGGCTTGGAGCTCTTGCAGCATGGTCTGCATCAGGTAAGTTTGCAGCATGGTCTGCATCAGGTAAGTTTTAATCTATGAGCCTGGCACCATAGGCGCCAGGACTGGACCCAAATAGCCCCTAGCAGGGGTTGTTGGGCTTGCTTAGGATAACTTGATGCCTGCTTCCGGGGTTGCTGGACGTGGTCTGGGTCCCCGGGGGTAGGCATCATGACAGCGACATGGTTTTCCATAGTACTTTCGAGGCCATCGATTGTAACCTTAACTCATGTCTGATTGTTTCAATTTTTAGGAAATTTGGTAGTCGTAGTATTTTCCGCCAGAAATAGGCCTCCAGCTTCCCCCATTGTGTCCAGGATAGATTTAGGCAGGTCTCAGCGCCATGGGTCAAAATGGCTATGACCTTTTGTTTATAAAAGGAGATAATCGGCAACATAGAATAGGTGCCGTATCTCTGCTGTAGGGCTCTTCCTTGATTTGTTAGTTTTTCAAGTCGTTCTCTGATGAAATTGATTTGAGCCCGTTCATTGATGTTTTTGTTCATTTTAACTCCGAGGTATGTTATTGTATCCACTACCTTAAGCTCCTGTTGTTCAATTCTCCAAGTGAAAGTGTTTCTTTTCTTCCTTGCCCCTAGAGCAGATTGCATAACCAGGATCATCGACTTGTCGGCATTGATTTTTATACTATTTCTATCAAGATAGTTTTTGAATTCCGCAATTCGGCGCTGAAGTCCGATCGCCGTTAGGTCGATGAAAACGATATCGTCCGCGTAGCGAATCCAAGCGAGTTCTGTCCCTTCGAGTTTTGGTGGAAAGGCTCAGATTTTTCCTGGGACTCTTTTATGTCTGCCAGATACAGTATAAACAGAAAAGGAGCAAGCGCACAGCCCTGTTTGATGCCCTTGGACGTCATGATTTTATCCGTTGTATCCCTTCCTTTTGAGACAATTATTTTAATTGATGTACCCAAGTAAAGTGTTTTATTGCTTCCAAGAGTTCTGTAGGGCATTGCCATTTTTCAAGTTTGGTTCATAGTTGTTCTCTGCTAACTGCATCAAAGGCCTGTTCGAGGTCTACAAATCCCAAGTAGATATTTCCTTTTGTTTCGAAAGGGCTCGCAATTTTAGGAGATTTAGTAGAAAAAGGTTCAGCGAAGTGCCTACTCCAGTTAGAAACACCGTCTGGCGCTTGTCCAGAATTTCTGCCTTAATAGCCCATTTTTTCAAGTCTTGTAGTAGGATTGAGGTGAATATCTTACCTATTGAGTCTAAAAGGGCAATAGGCATGTAGTTTCTCTGGTTGGTCCGATCGCCTTTCTTAAAGATTGGGACTATCAGGGCTTCCTTCCATGATTGCGGGATAGTTCTAGTTTTCAGGATCTGTTGAAACAAAGGCAGAATGAAATCCACCCATGCTTCCCCGTTTTGTTTCAGTATATGATTCGAAATACCGCCAGGCCGGCCGCCGGAAGAGCTCAGGTGTTTCATTCGAAATAGGATGTAGTCTCTATCAATCTCAATCATCCATGGTGATGCTGTGATCTTTTTTGTGGAAACTTTGGTACATTCGCCCGCTCTAAATAAAGCCATGAAATGCTTCACCCAGTCTTCCTTTGAGACCTGGCTGGTAGTTAGCGCAATCTGGAAATAATTGCTCTTATTTATGATTTCCCAAAGCGATCTTGTATTTGCAGTACTTATTGCCGCAAGCATGTGTTCTGCGTCAGCCTGGGCTCTCCAGATCTTAGAGGATTTTAGCCAATTCTTGTACCTTTGTTTACATTGGTTTTTTCTTGTCTCGGTATTAGGCAAGTTTCTTCGAGATAATCTTCTTAACTCACCACGCAGTTCTCTTCGTCTTTAAACCAGATCTTCATTATAGGTATGCTTTCTCACCACTGTCACAGAATTGGTCGAGTGTCTCTTGATTCCATATTCCTTCAATAGCCACCTATATTCCATTGATTTTTCAGAAGTTTTGATATTATCTTCTAGATGTTGCGTGAATTTTGGGATAGCTGAGGCTTTAATTCTGAGTCTGTTAGTGCCTCACGATAGTTCAAATGGGCACATAGTTTGTTGGCTTGAGTCCTTGGCTTTCCAGTAGAGTTCCACTTCCAATAGTCCATGGTCACTGGTTAGCTGTTTTTTAACAGTGAATAATTGAATCCACTTAAGTGTGTTACTTGCCACAAAGCAGTAGTCCAGGCAGGCGCTTCTTTGATTACCAAACCAGGTGTCCGCACCTGGGATGTCACCCTGCATCTGCCCATTAAGCATTACCATGTCTCTAATAGTCATTTCAGTGATCCATCTGTTTTCCCATGATTCCAGGACTGTTCTTTGCTTCAGTCTCACTTTTTTATCAAGGAGCTTTAGATTCAAATCTCTGCAGACTAGAATCAACTGATTTGGGTCTTCCAGCATAGAGTCGTCAATAGCTTCCATAATATCTGAGTGGTATTTCTCTGTTTCACACTCTTCACTACTCCGGTAGGTGTTAATAAGGAGGAGTCTGATCTCATCACTCCCTCTATTTTTAACCAATTTCAGCACCTGAGTGAATGGATTAGGGGTTTGATGCATTCAGACCTGCAGTTCGCTATCCTCTTTGATTAAGGTCATGAGACCAACGCGAGGTCTTCTCAGAGATCCTTTCAATGCGGGATTGATATACATTTGATATCCTTCGCATATCAGACTTTTTATCACCCATGATTCCTGCAGGCATATAATTTCAAAATCTCTCAGAAAGTCATATTCCCCAGAGTAGAGATGACTAAAACCCCTGGTGTTCCAGGAGGCCAGGAGAGATCTTTCTTCAATGTTATCCTTCGGGCTCTATTGCTTCCTTTTTTCCCACCGGGTGTCAGGCTTTCTTGAGGTCTTTTCATCTCGGACTTGTTTAGAGGGATTAGTTCCTGGGTGATTCCCCTGAGATCTCGAGTTGTCGACAGTGAACCTTAATTTTGTCAAGGTGTTGTCGGCAGCTTTCTGTTGGTCATCTCTCCCAGAGCACTTACCAGACCTAATATTGCGAGGTTGTTCCGTGCAATGAGGTCTGTTAGAGTCTGAATTAGATGGATGCCTAGTCCGTGATTTCAATGAATTATACATCCGTAGTTGGGTTTTAGCGGTGGGACGGTCATGTTGGGGGCGAGAATACTCCTTTTCTCTGTATCTTCCTTTGCCATCCTCCAAGTTCTTGAGACTAAAGCCCAGGTCCCACAACTTGTTCTTTGTTTTCATCACCATATCCATTATTTTCTGCGATCTAAATTGAATGGTGATAAGATCCATTCTGAGCTCTTCTGTGAATTCAATGATCTCTATATCGTCAGGTTCTAGGCTACCTGAAGAAATCTGAAATCACCTGGTTAAGCAGAATTAATATGTTTTTCCTATTAAGGAGAATCTTCTTATAATCTTTTGCAGATCTTTCTAATTTCACCTTAAATATTTTAATGTTTTTTTTCCTTCAAGTGGTCTGACCGGGACGGTCGCTCTTTGACCCCTTTTAGAGTTCTCTCTGGCGCCTTCTCTTTCAACTTCCCCATCTTATAAGTTGGTCTGTTCTCAGTTTTTCTCTCATGTCGTCTTTGAGATCTTCGATGCTCCAAATTTCTCAGGAGATTCTATTTTTTTTTATACGAGTCATCCTGTTCTTTTGTAAGCGAGAAATATTTATTTTCCTTCTGGGTAGTTCTTTCTGGTTGACGCTGATATTTGATTCGCAGTGTTCTTTTGTCCTCAAGTTCCCGCAGGAGATAATTTAGTTTTCCCTCCTTGGGTGGCGGTTTTTTGCCATGCCCCAGTGTCTTACAGTCATGCCTTTGTTTTTGTTCCTGCTCCAATGTTTATTTTACCTTAGTTGTTTTCTCCTTAGTATCTTCCTGATTCAAGCATTCATCTATTACTTGCCAGTCCGTCAGGCTGATGTTCTCTGAGGATTCCTCTTCCTGATTGGTTTTGATTATTTCAATCAGGTCACTTACGCAGTCCGATGAATCTAAGTCTACTACTGAGCCTTGTTCCTTCTGCTTACGAATCCGCTCTTCAGAAGTACCCCCTAGGGAATAGTCATACGATTTTTTACTGAGTTTTATTTCTCGTCTCTGCTTTTTTGCTGGTGGAAGCCTTTCATCCTGGGTTGGAGTGTGTATATTCCTTAGAAAAGCCCAAGAGCCATTTGCTTTGCGTTTAATAGATTGTTTTTTTGTTTTCTTTTGAGGAGGTATCAGGATCGGTGGCAGTAGGATTGGTTCAGCTATCCCTTTAGCGGGGTGCATCAATTGGTTTGGGTCTTGGAGGAATAATGAGTAACTTGGTTTAGGTTCGTTTACATCCACTTTCGCATTGCAGGCTTTCTTCCCTTCCCTCAAACCTCCCAGGCCTTTCCCTATGATCATTGGGCCCCCCTTATATTTATAAGGGGGGTTCTTCGTTGTTGGAGGCTTAGAGTGGGACTTGCCTTGGTGAGTAGCTGATGGATTACTGCATAGGGAGGACTTTGCTTCAGTAGATCTCCTAATCCAATTATGATTTTCCAAAATGGCCTCCATGAGTAATTGCTTATCGTTCGACTCCTGTATTGCCAGATCGCACAGACGATTTTGCCACTTGCAAGAGTTATCAGATTCCTTTTCGGTTCAGGCATCCAATTTGTTCACGAAACTTGTCAGTTTGTTTATCTGCTCCTTTATGTGCAGGTTTGATGTATGTACCGAATTCAGTGAATCATTAATATTCACATATAACTTTAGAAATGGAGCAATCGCGGTGTTAAGAGCTGTCATCACTACATTTTGAGTGTGGATGAAGTAATCCATTCTTTCTTTGCTACAAAGTTCGCAGATTTTTTTTAAGGAACGGGGGAGCATCTTTGTCCCCGTTGGACACCGATTGTCTTATAAACTACTCTGGTTTTTTCGCTTCCTCATCTGGTTAGTTTGCCTCTTGGGTAGTTATAATCAAAGGGTAGAGGCTAGAGGGTGGTTCCTCATCAAGGGCTGCAATTTTATCCATGATGAATGAGAGACTTCTCCTTTTTTCTTACATTATTCTCCCCATGAGATTCGAGATATCTTGAATCAATTTATTGGCCAGGCAAGCATTAGATGGTAAAGGTGTTCCTAGCCCCGGGGGCCCCCTTTGTGAGACAGGTGATATAGAAACCATCAATGTCGGTGCTGAGATCATAGCATCGGATAGGTAGTGGGCTTCGCTCTGGCAAGCTTCCTCACGGAGGTCCTGTTGGGCCATCATTGGCTCCACCAACATCTTATTATGTTCCTTTGTCAGATCAATACACTGGAGAGGTCTGAGGGGTTCCAATGAGTTTTCCCAGATATCGTCTTCCCCGTCCTGGGCCTTGCTACGATCCGAGAGATCCTTACACTCTTCCTCAGAGATAATTCTGGTGGAGGGGCCTCCTTGATCCAATCGAGCATTTGAGATTGGCTGGCTCGATCTTGGTGGGTCTCCATCCAAAATTGGATGATTCGATGTTGGCGTAAGCCCCAATACAACTAGTTTCGGAATGGTTTCCTGTTCTTCTGGAGTCATTACAACTAGTTTCATCCTTAAATCCTGCGATATCTCAGTTGGAATTTTAGATTGTAGCATTTTGGGGGGATGGGTCACTGATGGCAATTGGATCAATCCTCCCTTCCAAATTAAATAGTTTCTGGGGGGGACTTAACATTGTAAAGCATTCCTGGTTGTTACCTGGCTGCTCCCCCAGCCTTGGTGGGGAGCTAGTATCCTCCATCAAGGGGTTTCCCCTTGCGTCCAGTATGATGGCAGGAGAGGACGACTGACTCGTCTCCCCACATGTGACTGATATGGCAGGGGGGGGGGATCACTTTCCATACTGGTTTGATCCGTTGGGTTCAGCCCTTCCCCTTGTTTCAAGAATAATCCTGGAGTCAACTTGGGCAGTTCACCCCGGGGTTGCACCTCTTCCGTAGCCTTAACGCTGTCCATCAGAGTTGAATTGTCCAAGTTTCCCAATGAGATCCCTTGTCCAGGCATTTGTTGGCAAAAGGCAGACGGGATTGTTTTAAGGAAAAGGCGGCTTTTAGACTAGGTCTAAGGATGGGCAACTTCATATTCGAAGGAGCAGGGCAGGAGGCTAGGCGCTGCCTTACCTGTTGCCTGGTCTCAGTCTCATCAGCCGTCGAGCTGCACATTCCACGCGGGCTTATACCCGTAGTGCAGCTCCTCTTGATTATAAGATAAAGCGGGTTATAGCAAACACTTCTCAATCACCAGCGCCGGCGCCCACGGCAACACCGACAACACCACTTGCGCACCACTTCCGCTCCGCTGATGTGGTAGTGGGTGCTTTTGAGTGTTGGTCTGTTTCACCTCAGGCTCCTCCTCCTTTGCCTTAAAGGCGACTCCACAGCATTTCACTCCTGGAAAAACGTCCGAAAATAAAGTCAGTTTTCTGACTTTGCAGCACAGAAAAAAGTAGAAGCAGCAGCAAGTGGGTCCTGCACCAGCACCGACAATACCACTTGCGCACCATTTCCGCTCTCGATCGAGCTGGGGTTTGTAAGCTATCGTGACCTCAAAAGTATCCTCTGCGCCAAGTTTGCAGTACCAAGTGCTCATTAGGCCACAAATAGGGGGTGCAATGATTTATGCTTATAATTGCCAATTAGGAGTGGTATCAGGTAATAATGTCCCCATACATAATGTCGCCAGGAAAAGCCATTAATGACATTATATATGGTGACGGGTTGCAGGGATGTCCCCGCTCTCTTTAAAAAAGAAAATGTCAGCAGGTGTCCCCCGCATGTTCCTAATGATAATGTATCCGCAAAATAAGACACCATTTTTGCATGGTGACATTTTTGTGGGGACATTATCACATGGAACCTTAGGAGGTTTGCGCCTAATGACGTACAGAGAAGAACCCGACGTGAAAGAAGATGGACAGCAGAAGCTGGGACCAATGGGCTGGCATCCCTTATGGAGCAGGCTGCCTATGTATAGGGTTGCACCAACCAGCTACCTGGATTTGTAACATGTGATCTACGTCATGGCTGACGACATGTACTCTTAAAAACCTACTACCTTGTGTGGATTTGTCAGTGCGCTCACTGTTAGCAGAGTTCTTGGCTGGCATGTATTTTTGCTTGGTGCGATTAAACCTTGTTCTCCTTGCAGAAGATGTCCTGGGAGTTTTTCCCTAGCAGGTTGTATTTTTTCTAAGTGTGTGCGTTGGAGGTCTTCCAGGCACAGCCACATGGAATGGGAAGGACAAATGCTGGGAAGGACACATCTACAAGGCTTTAACAGGTGGAAGTAGAAGTTGACCAAAAAACCTCTCTGATTTGCCTTCTTGCTTGTCTTATGCTGGAAAAAGACCACAACTACAAGCATTTTTGAAACCACATTTGAGTTATTTGTTCTGAGATCTTGAAAAAGCATCAACTTTAAACACATTTTTGCTTTGACAATAGTATTAGCATGGACCCAGTATATAGCCTTGTAAAAGGGATTTAACGCAAAATAACTGGGCATGTGTCAGCTTCAGACGTTTCATTCTTGAGGCTCCAATTTGAATAAACCTTGAACTATAATTGTGTTGTCAGTTAAACTTTGGTTCTACTGAAGTAAGAATATAAACATCCAACAAGAACATGATTACAAAAATGTATTTATCAATTATACGTATTTGGGATTAGCGCAGTCACATATTTCCTGTTAGGAAATCCCATTTCTTTTTACCACCAAGAATGTTGCCCATCATGATCCCCTTCCGTTGGGGGAATATGGTGAAAGAGTCACATATTGTCATACGTGGGGGGTTCTGTAGATACGCACAGCGATATTAGGAAGTGGTACTGCCACAGACCCTCTAATTGGCCGGTTTACCTGGTAAAGTACCAGGTTCCAGGGCACTGCGCCAGAAGTTTAGAACATAGCAGCCTGTACCAGATTTACAAGTTGGAAGGACGGCTATCATTACATCGTCACAGTAGTTGCGTTGACCAGAATAGGGCCTACCAGTGCACCCTGTGCCACCTACTGCTTACTGGCACTTCTGATGAATAAGAGCGGTGGCTCAAAGACCCACCCTTAACCCAGTTAAGTCCCGCTCCCTGCCCCACACTTGTTTGCCATTGGCTGGTAGAGTACTGGGGTGGGTGTTTCACACCCGAAATGGATGTGCAGCAATCGCCAGTTGCGGCTCTCACTGCAGCTCCTCAGCTCTCTCTGTTCCAATAAACAATAGCCCTATGTTGGTGTAATAGAAGTACACTACTTTTCTTTTTTTCTTCCGTGTCCATCATCATGTGGGCAGAGTTTGCTTCAGGCTTATTTGTACATTGAGTTATGCATTTTTATTTATTTATTTATTCAATTTATTTATTACAAGATAAGTTACATATAAAAACATAGTGACGCATGCATTGTCATAGTAGTACATTTCAAGTAATGAGTCAACCAAAGGTCTGTACTACATGTTCTAGCAGACACTCAAACTGTACCGGTTTACCAGGTGCAGTACCAGGTTCCAGGGCAATGCACTAGGATTTTAGAGCCCGGCACACTATCCCAGTTAGGCAAGTTGCATGGCTCTTATCCATATATCATTGCAGTGGCTGGATTGGACAGTACAATGCAGGGCTTGCCATTGCACCCTGTGTCACCTACTGCCTAGCACTTCTGATTAATAATTTAGCAGCGCTTCAAAGCACCACACGTCAATCCAAGTGCTGGACCCTAATAATACGAATGAATAATACTGCAGCCTGTTTGGCATCAATGGCGTCTCCTCAGGAGAAGGAGAGTCACAGTGCCTGTGAGTACTGATCGGGTACAAAAGTAGTGGTCTATTGTTTTTCTAGTATGCCACAGGACGCCTGTTGCCTGAGGTTCCAAGTATATTTCCTCAGGGATCGTGCTCCAATCTCTCTTTTGAAAACTTCCAGGTGTGTATTTCCCCCGTCTTGAAGCCTGACGGCCTCCACCTGTAGATCCTACTCCTTTCGCCATTTTGATTCCTCTCCTTCTCCAAGCAATCTGTCCCTGAGCCATCGTGCCTTCCATCCTCTTCCTGAGTTTTCTCTCAGCCTTGGAGGTGAAACCAGGAAATCTGCTCTCTTCGCTCCAGGATCGTATTATCTATGCACTCCGCGGAGACTCCTCAGCCTTCCCTTTATTGCTCCAGTGCCGCTGAATATCCTCACCTTTTCTTCTCTTTGAGATCATTCATGGGTTTTTTTGTGTCCTTTTTTGTCCCTTCAGAGGTTTTCTCTCTCTGGTGACCACCTTATTCCAAGTGTTGTGCTTGGGGCGCGGTGGCTACACATAGAAATCAGCCCTATCTTCTAACCTATACATTTCCCTATAGGAGACAGGTACGGTCGGGTCCTGAAACTAAGTCCTGCTCTCTGTCCCCATACCTGCCTAACATTTCCTGGAAGCAGGGGTGGACTGGCCTACAGGGAACTCTGGAGATTTCCCGTAGGCTTCTGCACACTGGGCCTCTTTTTGTGTGGTGACCTATTTTATTTCCCAAATTTCACATAGAAAATGGGCTGCGCTTGCTGAAAATGTGTAATATTGGGCCACTTTTTAAATTATTTCCAGGGCATCTTTTGGTTCCCAGTCCAGCCCTGCCTGGAAGGGTGCTAGGAGTGGGGTTTTCACACACGACACAGATTGTGCTGTCGTTGCCAGCTGCTGCTTACACTGCAGTTCCTCATCTCTCTCAGTTCCAATAAAAAATGATGTAAAAAAAGTGTTATTTTTCTTGTTTTCTTCCATTTGTCTCCTCCGTCGTACGAGTAGAGCTTGCTTCAGGCTTATTTTCAGATCCAGTTAGGCCTGTTTTCTACATTCAGTAGTATCCACCAACGCGCCACAGTCGAAGGTTTTGCTTTTCATTTTTCTTGTATTGTGGCAGCGCCAGCATGAGCAGGAAACAACAACAAAGCAGGTAACAAACCTGCCTAGTAACGGCATTCATGCACTAGGACTCAAAGTACACAGAGCGGCCTACGTTTGTGGCAGCTTGGGTCCTGTGACTATCCAGGGAATTCGTCCTCTCCCTCCAAGGGGGAACCTCCCCCTTTGGGACTAGGGAGGTGAGTCCACTACAATCCCTTGGGGGTAGGGCAAGCGGAATCCCACTCGGGTGAGCCCCCTTTGGAGTACAGGCCGACTCTTACTAGGGAGATCAACCACCCTCCCCTTCCTCAGACAGCTAATGTCTTCATTGGCTATTTGGAAACAGCCTCAAGTCATTCTAAGAATGTTGTACCTGGCTTGGCCTCTGACCATTTATTTTAGTCCTCACAGAACCAATGGTTTGCCTCCTTTCATGGCTCCCTGCAACCAGGCCAGGAGCTCAAGTAACCTGGCTCACCGTACCGAGAAGTGTTGCAAGCGCCAGAGTGGAGATCGACAGGCGTTCCTGGAAGCCACCGGAAAGAACCAGCAGGACATATATGGCAGAATATCGGATGAGAGAGAGAGCAATACAATAACACATAACACACGCTGTGATGCGCACTCATCAACTAGAGCTTGGGTGATTAATAATGCCAGTACTCAAAGCCTCTCTGTTTAAACTTGACACAGGTGGTTTTTCATGGTGGAGCAGGTCAGTCTGGTGGTGTCACCCGGGTGTCAGCTCCTCGGGATGAGTCAGTTCTGAAATGCAGGCACTGTCACCTTGATTTATGTGGAACCCTCACTCCAGCACAAGGGCCCATTCTCCCCATGTGCCTCAATGCGTCACTTCCATGTCGGCTGCTGCAAAGGCTCACACGCTGCAGCCCGTCTCCACTTTCTACCACGAGCCACGGTCCAGTACCTGGTTCAGGGGAAGGGGTAATGTTATGAAACAGGCTCTCATTTCTCCTCACCATGTCCCCGGAAGTCGTTTCTGTGCTTGGCACAGCTGGATTGGTCACAGGTCTCCTCACAGTGAGGTAACTCTGCAGCCACCACTAAGGGTGTGCTGCAGGCCTCACTGCTGGCTCTGGGAGCCTGGCCCCACATTTCCTTCTGTGTTTTCTTAGGGGCTCTGTTTTCTCTGACAAAAGTATGACACATTTTGCATAATATTTGCATAATTGTTAAAACAAGCAGAGTTCTTCATGTATCAGGGAGACCATCATCCGTTGAAAGACGAATGATGCCAACAACAACCTAAACTGCCTGGGAGTATACCTATACGTGCCAAAAGGGGCGATAAATACTATGAATGACATGGATTCCTCATTTGCATTTGTGAATTTGTATTGGATTTATATAGTGCTTTCACCAAAGCACTATACATTGAAGAAGCTGAAATTCGAGGAATGGGTGAAAGAAAGTATATGGTCAGAGGTTTGTTTTTTAGTGGCAGGTAATGAAGTGTCATCTGAAGTGGTCAAAGAAGAAATAAAATCAAGATTGGAACGCTCACAGTCTTCAGAGCGCGTTCCCAGAAGCTCAGGTCACAAAAGGTGACAAACAAAAGTTCCCATCTAGAAACATTTTCCCCAGCATGCTAAATCCACTTTGAGGCCAGCCGCGTTCACTGACCGCGTCTATCTCTGGTAAAGTCGGATCACAGTTCCACAGCAGGAAATTGGTGTGGTAGGGGTGCATGACTCCCAGGAGTCTCCACATTCTGCACCACGCTAGAGAAGTGACACTCACTGGGTCAAAAAGGCAAGGGTCTGCCAGAACTGGGAGCACCACCAAGGATCCAAGATCACGCACGCCCGCCCGCAGAGTGCTTCTCGAGTTTAACATGGGGAGTAGTCGCCATCTCTGCAAACCATAACTCTGCATATTGCGCCTGCGCCGCCAGCCAATATAACTGGAAATTAGGTGCAGCAAACCCACCCTTCGGATACGGCATAGTCAAGGTGTCCCACTTACGGCGCACCGCACCCGAATGCCACACAAAGGTACTAATAGTAACGGCCAGTTCTCTGAAGAATTTGATGCCGGGCCATAGGGCTATATTTTGAAAAAGATATAGAATCTTTGGGAGGACCATCATTTTAAGCAGGGATATTCTGTCTGCGATGGACAGCAGCAACCACGCTCAGGACACATGCTTATATTTCAGGAACACCAGATATTTGGTGTAGTTGGAATCATAGAGAGATGAATGTTGCCGAGTTACCGTGACCCCCAAGTATCGTATCTGAGATTGAGCCCATGCAAAACCTAAAAGATCCCCAGGTTCAACTGTGGTGTCAGTGAGAGGGAAGAGCTCTACTGCAGTTCACCTGAAGACTAGAGAGCTTCCCAAATGCAGTAACGTCTTATATAATAGGAAATACATGGGCTTGCAGGTCTCTTATACACACAATAGCGTCATCCACATAAAAGGAGATAATCTCCAGCTCACTGGATATCTGGATGCCTCTGTGCATGTGCTTGTGCCTGATCAGGTCAACCAATGGTTCAATAGCTATGGCAAAAAGAAGTGGTGACAAGGGACACACCTGACAAGGACCCGTGGATAGGGGGTAGATAGGGTCCCATCAGCGCTAACCCTTGCGATCTGGAAGGTATAAAGAAGATGCACAAATGATATAAAACCGGGCGCTGAAAGCACATTTCTCAAGCACAGCGTACATAAAGCACCACAAGACCGAAACAAAGGCTTTCTGTATATCAAGCGTGGCTGCTACAGCTTGGGCGTTCGGGTCTATTTGAGCTAGAAGCTAAAAAGGCGGCACAGGTTAAGTGCAGTAGAACAACCGGGTATAAAACCCGATTGGTCCGGTGTATAATGTGAGGCATGTAAGGAGACAGACGAGTGGATAAGGTTTTTGCAAAGATTTTAACATCTAAAGTGATCAAACAAAGAGGTCTATAAGAGCTGCAGAGGACAGCCAGCTTTTCAGGCTTCAGCAACACCGTAATCATAGCCTCCCTCATGGTGCCAGGGAGGCTGCGGGATTCAAGGGCTTCCACTCAGACATTGTGAAGGTAGGGCACAAGGGCAGATTTAAAGTGTTTATAAAACTCTTCCGTTCGGCCATCAGTGCCAAGAGCTTTCCTAGCAGATAGAGAGTCAATGGCCCGAGCAATTTCTTCTCGGGAGATCTAATTGGGAACATACCTCAGCCGACACACTTGTAAGTGTTAGCCCTTCTAAAAACGAGACAATACCTCTCACAGTACGCCCTCTTAGGAGACCGATCCCACATTCATCTCAAAATACAATCGTTCATGTTCCGCTCGGTTAGTCTTGAAGGCCGCATCTCTTAGTGCCTGGGATTTAAATCTCCAGCCAGTATTAGCCCCAGGGAGTTCATCAAGATGAATAGTAATCAGGACAGGCAAATGATCAGAGAATGACCTAGGTAGCATGGATGCCGAGCCAACTCCACTCAATAGTGTATCCGAAACAAGCCAGAAATCAACGTGGCAGAAAGAGTCATGCAGAGTAGAATAATATGTATACCTGCTATCCTGGGGTGCAGAACCCTCCAGGCATCCACCAGATTTAAAATCAACCATTCTCGCATGTATTGCTTGCTCTGATCACACGGCGGGATCGGCCTGATCTATCGCAGTCCACATCTAGGATAATGTTAAAGTCACCCACCATATAGCATGGGCACCAGTGGATACAGAGTCAGAACCTCAGCCAGGTCAGTGTAGAACCCGGGATCATATACATTCAGTAACACCACCTCCCGTCCTGCTATCACCCAATAAACAAATACATATTGCCCCAGTGGATCCAAGTGAACTCTCTTATGTGTGAAGGGCAACGAATTGTGAACTAAAATCCTTACACCTCTAGACTGTGAAGAATACGTGGTGTAAAATGTATTCTTGCCCCAGCGTTTAGCAAACCCCTTACAGCCTGCAACCAGTGCATGAGTTTCTTTTAAGAATATTAACTTAACGTGATGGCGCTCCATGAAGAGCTAAAGTTTCCGCCACTTTACCGACTTCCCCAAGCCCCTTACATTGCAGCTCATACGTGTGAGTGCACCCACCATCTATCGTCCGGGTACACATTTCCATCAAACCATAAATCCCTCTCAGTAGGACATATGTCGCCCGCCCAGCTCTGCCCATGATACAAATAGCTCTGTCGTCAACAGGTGCCTTTTGTATCCCCAACTTAATTCCACCTCCCCCACTCTCAACTTCCCCGCAAACGGGAAGATAGCCCCTCAAAATATGCACACAACCAAACCTTGCAGCTTTGCATGGGGGGAGTCAGTGCACATGTAGCGACCCAGACCTTACAAACGCTAGGAAAGAACATAGCATTGTCTGAAAAATGTTTCTCCTTTAATCAGGTTCCAAGTGTTAATATCCTTGCAAAAATATCGTGATACAAAAATATCGACATATTTTTGCGGCGATATTGACCCATGGACTCTGCGGGGGACACCCCTGCAACCCCCACATTATTTTAAAATGTGAAGGGGACACCCCCGCAACCCCTGCTCCCACAAATTATCCCCCCAAAAATATCACCTATGGCGAGACAAACGCCCATATGTATGGTGATATTTTTGGTGGGGATATTTGGTAGGGATACCTTTAATTGGCATAAACCAGGCATGAAGGGAGTATATGAACCCAGATTGAATTGTGTATGAAGGATCAAATCGAGTAAGTATCTTTGAGACCAGTCAGGCCCTGAAACACAAACCACAGGAACACTGGTGGCCCAGAAAGAGCGTAACAAGGCAAAAAGAACACAAATGGTTTAACCAGCGGCATGGTGGAGGGGAGCATCCATCTAGGAACTTCATGGCCTCCTCTGGAATCGTGGGAAAAAAAATATGTTTTGCAACACTTTCTATGTGAAGTTTAGCAGGATATAGCATTGCATACTTCATGTTTAATTCTCTGTGTCTTTTCTTCACCGACAGACAGCCACAGGATAGATGTGTAATCTGCTGGAGCCCGATAGTAACTCCCCCTTCTCACCGGTGGCCCAAAGTATAGTATCTCTATCCTGATAGTTCAGCAACCGGGCAATAATCAGGTGAGGTGAGCACCAGGCTTAGGTTTAGGTGCTAGTGATTGATGGGTGCGCTCAATCGCAAACTGCAGTGACAGTTTAGGTTTGTCCAGTAGGGAAAGGAGAGTGTGCTACACAAAGTCTGCCATAGCGCCATCAATGGTATTCTCCGGGACTCCTATGATCCTTATGTTATTCCTTCTCAACCTGGTTTCCAATTCATCATTTTTCTTGGTGATGGTGTGAACTTGTTTCGTGAGAGCGGCTACATCACATTTCGGTTGACCGACATCATCTATGACCAATCCAACCCTATTCTCGGCCTCCGTGAGCTGCAGGTCAGTATTCTCCAGCTCTGCCTAACGTGCCGGGGATGTTGTCAAGCTTATTGTTGACAGCGTAAAAGTTCTTCTGCATACAGGCCAGCATACGTTGTATTTCAGTCGGTTCAGAGGGATCAGTAGCGTCACTAGCCGGTACATCATCCGCCGGAGTGGGTACTGCCTTCGGGCAGCTTTGGCAAACTTATTAATGGAGCTCTGCTTCCTTCCGGTCCCCTTAGTCATTGCAGCCTCGAACGTGTTGCAGCAGCACCCACAGTAGAGGGGTACAGTTATACACCTCCAGCAGCACCAAGGGGCGATAACCTGCCAGGCGAGAGTGGACGCACAGACACCAAGGAGAGGCCGGGAGAGGCAGGAGGCCAGCGGTGGTACAACAAAGCACAGTGCCCCCATGTGCAAGGTATTAGTTCAGCACAAACTGGGGCACCTGTGGGCAAGCTCCGTCAGACCACTACAACAGTCACAGGGCAGCAATCAAGCAGTGAATGTCACACAGCACCCACGGCAGGCAAGTTGAGTGAGGACGGCGGTGTTCCACCTTCCAATGCAGATACACTCCTGCAACACAGAGAGTAACAATGCGTGCCAAGGAGTCAGCAGGCAAGAGGGTTCCAACCATCCCACTATGTGGCAGAGATGAGCAACAACAGACCCTGATAGCTCCACGAGAAAGGCATGGAGAAGTTAATAGCCAGGCCACCAAATGCCCAGTCCAATTCAAAGGAAGTTAAGGGGGTGGGAGAGAGGAACAGCTCTCCAAATGGTATCAGCAACTTCCAGGGTTAAACATACAGCCTCCCTGCATGTGGGTGTTGGGGGCCCCAGACATCAGTGCTTATGCTCACCTCCTCCCTCCACTATCCCACAGAGACGGTGGCAGCACAGAGAGCACATTAGCAGAGCCTGAACGAGTAGTGTGTGAGCAAGAGCGCACCTCCGGGGAAACACGCGGCTCCCAGCGTTCTATAGCACACCAGGCGTCCGACGTTCCAAGATGCCAACTCGCTCCAGTGTCAGGCGTGTGGAGTCGCAAGGCCTCTGTGATAGCAGACCTCGGTCGGCGGAAGGTTTAAGGAACCCTTGCCGCACCTCGCAATCCAAAGCAGGGTGCAGAGGGTAATGGGTACACCGCTGTTGCAGCCTGGCTCCAACTGGACTGAAAATATTTCTTCAAGGGGTGTAGCGCGCCGCATCTGCCATTTCACCCGCAATCCTGCACCTGCTCTCGGGTGATCGTTGTGGGTCAGGGTGACCAAAAAGAGGGTTGCAGTTGCTGATATTTGCGCCCCACCGGTACACTGCATGGGGACTTGACTGAAGCATGCATCGAGTGCCATTTGGGAGTTGTAAATCAGCTGTTGATAGCTCTGGGTCCTCGGGCTGGAGCACTATGCAGCCATCTTGGACTGGTGCGCAACAGAGCCCCCGAGGACCTGAGATTTCACTATGGCAATGGAAGCTGCCGAAAAGAGAGTAGAGCATTGAAGCGTGGGGAACAACCTCTGAAGAGGAAAACTTGCATGCTGCAGTGGTGCAACATAAAAAATATATTGTATAAAAAAGTAGATGGAAGACAGAGATAATGAAAAAGTAATACATATTTATTCAGATTTCGGCTCCTATGTAAAATGAGTGAGCTGATTACTATATAAGGAATGTTATTGTCAGATAACTATAGCTTAGTTCATGGCTAGTTGCTTTGGCAGGCTCGATCACTATGCGACTTGAAACACAGGATGGGAAAAAAACTGTGGTACTCTGTTACCACTGCATAACCCCCGTATTACCACACAGATGTACTACAACTTTGGTGGTGAGGCGGAGGAAAAACCTCCAGGAAAATGGAGGTCATTCTGCTTCTTTTCTGCCAAAAATTGGCTAAATCGGTAGAATTATCGCTGGCGGAATTACTGCTGGCAGTAATTCCACCAAAATGCCTATGGTGGCCATGGACTCCATAAATGGGGACTGACAGCACCATATTACCACATGTAATCCGGCTATAATTCCGCCAGACCAAGTGGCAGTAACAGTGATTTCGTTTGCCAGCGTTCCAGCAGATTTACCACCGGAATACTGCCAAACTTGTGACGAGGCCCATGGTCTTCTTTTCCCAAGGTGCTTGAATTGATTTAAATGCTACATTGGACGACCAGATGTTTTTTAGTAGCACATGTCCCTAAATATGTGTTAGTCACTTTTTAAATCCTGTGACATCTGCTCTTTAAAGTGTAATTCCTTTTGAATCGTTTAACAGTGTATATTGTAATTTAGATGATAATATCCACATCCTGCTTGTTTGCATACAATTAAAAGAAATAATAACAAAAAGGTGTTCTTTAGTAAATCATTCAGACGTGCTGGACACTCAGGAGTAGTCAGCAAATCATCCTAAAATCATCGTGCAAATGATGCTCATGAAAAGGCAGTGTTTAAATGGTCTTGAAGTAATCAGCAAATCGTAAAGTCTTCAAGAACAAAGAGTTTTCTAAATAGTGATGTCTTGAAGTAATCAACAAGTCATCCCAAAATCCTCCCCAAATCATCAGGAACAAACAGGTTTCTAAAATGGCAGTGCTCCTTTAGTAATCAGCAGGTCCTCACAAAATCATCAGGAACAAAGAGGTTTCTAAAATGGTGAGGGTATTGAAGTGATCAGCAAGTCATCTTTAAATCATCCCCAAATCATCACACACAATTTTGAAACTTTGCTGATGACTTTAAGAGCTTGATGATGTCTGATGACATGAAGGTGACCTCTAATGTAGTTTGATGATCATCAAATGACTCCAGGATGGTCACTAATGTCATCCGTTTAGACCAGGTTTGGTTTATGAGAAGGAGAGAATGGATCGAGAGAGGTCACTGTGAATGCAGCGTGAAGAGAAGAAACTGTAGAGTCAGTAGAGAGCAGTGACTACTCAGCAAGTGGGGAAAGAGACTAGCAGGAGGAGAAAGGTAGAAATATTAAAGAGTCATAACTCACAACAAAGAAAAGTAGAGATTGCAGGAGAATTAGTATAGAGAAAAGGGAGTATAGAGGAGAACGAAAGCAACAGATGATCAGATGAATGCACTGGAATAATACTAATAATAGAGTCTGAAAGATAGTAAAGACAGGATTGAGAAATTACCCAAAACATGAGGAGGAAAGACAATTTGATAAAGATGATAGGAATCAAGAAGATACAAAAAGGGGGAGGCAGAATGAGTTGCAGACAAATGAAGATTAAGTCTCCAAGCAGAAAGGATTGAAAGTTAGCTGATTGAAAGAAGAAAAGAAGGGAGGCTAAGATCTTATTACGAGGTTGCCGGTAGGCCGCTCGTGCTACAGACGGCCTACCGGCAACCTTAGCTTACCGTTTACGCCGCTGATATCCCAGTAATACATGGATATTAAGGATGGCGGAGGAACAGTAAGTTGCCATTCCCGTGGAGTCCCATAGGATTCTACGGGAATGGAAACACTGAAGCACCAGCACCGTTAGTAACAGTGCCGGTGCTTCAGTGAAAAATCTTCTGATAGGGGCTTGAAGTACCGGAAGGTCAGGCCTGCCGGTAGTTCACTGCCCCTACTGACAGACTTGTAGTTTGCCGGTCCGGAAATAAGCTGCCGGTAAATGGAAAGGCCCACTTACAAGGGCCCATGACATTGCAAAAAGTAGACAAGGCATCCAGAGGTCTATAGACTATAGGAAAAGCCGTGGGATGAGGTTTAGAAAATGAACAACAATAATATCCAAAAGTAGAGTAAGATGGAAGATTGGAGAGTGACGGAGTAAGACCCTAAGAAAAATTAAATAGAATACCAGCTCCTCACCCTTTTACTGTATGGTGAGCGCTATGGAGGAAATAAGAAACTCAAGAAGAAAGAACATCAACAGCAGCAGTGTAAGATGGGGAGTTCCATGTCTCGGTAAGATTGAGAAATTGAAAATTGAGTCTGAGAAAAGTATTGAGAATTGAGCTAGTCTCATTGTACACTGAACAAGCATTTCATAGTCCGATAGAAACTGTAAGAGAAGAAGAGTAAGATGGACGAAGAAAGATTAGATAGTTTCAGTAGCACATTAAGAAAAGCGCGGTGAGCAATGTTCTGGAATGGTGATCGTCGTAGTAGGTACCGAGACTTTGGACAGTGATGCACAAAAGAATAAAGAGTGAGAAGTTAATGGATAAAGAGCTTGTATAATCTGTCACCCACCCCAGAACATGAAGTTGGATCTGATGATGTGCATCCTTCATTCGAAAAAATATATTGGCATCCCTGAGTAAGAAGATCAGTATGGAGTGCCAAGGGGTAACGATCTGTGATTATCTCTTTGTTGAGGCTCCTTCAAAGTGTACGCACAGATGAAGTTTAGTGGAGAAGAGTTTCTTGGTCAGCATCACAGAGCTCAACCACTCCTACACTTCAATGGGTTCCATTGTTTTATCGCTTTAAAGTTTGTGCAAAAGCCCTTTCAAGCATTGGCCGACAGTGGCTGTGACCAGACACATTTTTTTCCTAACCACGACTGCTCGTAGATGGGTTGAATTTTGCGACTGTATTTCTTTACACGCCCTAAAGTTTCTGTGAATACGGTCATGTGGCAATCCACTTACTCTTCTCATTTGGATTCGTCTAGGTGCAATACTTGCTCCTGAATCCAGGGATCGAGTAACCCAACACTGCAGGCCCATGCTTCCCAAAGCACACTTTGGTATCCTTTCAATTCTAAATAGCACTTTTCATACACTAGTAGTTTTACATGTTTCGCTACATATGCAGGGAAATCGAAATTCCCTTTTTTGACCATGATTGGCATTCTGACAACAATTTCTTTGTCTGTATCTACTGGTATTTGTATTTATTTATTTTATGTTATTGCCTATAACACACCACAACCCACAGGCATCAGGGTGCACACCAAAGAGACTTACAACAAAAGAAAGACATGTTAGCTAGGGGATCAGCATAAGTGTATGAAAATCTTAATTAAATAGAATGGTTTTAAGTTCTTTACGAAATGTAATGTGATTTTGTTTTCTCTATGGTAATCCTTTCCAAGCATGTGTAGCCTGGACTGGAAAGAACCATCCCTTTCCTCTTATTCTTTTGACCTTCGGGCATATTAGTCAGAAGGTATCATGAGAACTTGTAGTTCTCCGCTGCAGGTGTAGGTGGAGAATTTCTTTCAGATATTCAGGTGCTGATCCATGCACACATTTATGTGTCAGTGGGATAATCTTAGAGCTAATCCTCATGCAACTGGCAACCAGTGGAGTTCCTTCCTGGCAGAGGTAATGTGGTTCCTCTCAGGTATGTGTTTGATAATTAGTACAGCATCATTTTGGAGAGTTTGTAGCTTGTTTATACAGTGCGTACTCGTTCCACCCGGGAGCGCATTGCTGTAATCTAGTAGGGGCATGATTGTGGACCGCACTAAAGTTTCGCTATTTTTACTCGTGACATAAGGTTTCACCAGTCTAAGTGGTCTAAGGTGGTATTGAGAGTTATTTTAGGACTGTTTCCACCTGAGCATCGGCATCTAACAAACAGTCCAGCACCACACCCAGGGTTTTAACTTTGTCTAGTGTTCTGATGCAGTGGCCATCGATGGATAAATAAAAAAAACATGGGTCCAGTTTGAATCTGGCTTGAGGAGACACAAAAATCAAAATATCAGTCTTTGCACTATTCGAGCAAAGCCAATTAGCTGTCATCCAGTCCTTAACCAGCTTGTAAATATTTTGAATTTTCCTCATGTCCTTAGCATTATCGCTGCTCAACTCAATCAAAAGCTGTGTGTTGTCAGCATAGTTTGTGAATATAACTTCTGCCCGGGCTAAGATGTTACATAGCGGGTGTAGGTAGACATTAAAAAGTGCAGGGGACAAGCATGCACCCTGAGGGAGGTGGAGGAACTTGTCCACAGCATACTCTGGACATCCTGTCGGAAAGGAATGACCCAATCCACTCAATTGCTGACGGCGAGCATTGCCCGACAGAGGATAGTGTAGCTAGGAGATTTCTATGATCAAGGAGATAGAAAGCTGCCGATAAATCGAGCAGCATCAACAGCTCTGCATTGTTCCTGTCCACAATGTCCAACATCTGGGCCTGGAGGTCCAGTAGTGCACTTTCTGTACCGTGGTGTGATCTAAATTCGGACTGCCTAAAATTTCAAGATGTCTACCTTATCCAAGTGCTCTTGCAGCTGCATAGTAGCCACCCTGTTTACAACTTTTAAAGGAAAAGGGACATTTGTGATAGGTCTAAAATTGTTCACATCTTTGGGGTCCAGTCCTACTTTTTTATGGTATGGCCATCAGGTCGGAGCCTACATATGCCAAAGGATCCACTTTGTTCCCATCAACTTAACAATGCAATGCAGTTTTGTCCATTTTTTCTGTGAACTGTATCTATGGCCAGGATGGTAGATGGTTCTTCATGTGATAAACGGTTGTCAGTGTCATCATTATCCATTGTCACAATAGATTTTCTTGATTTTTGGCTCCAAACCTTGACGAAATGCTCACGTTCGCTGGATCTTGCAGGGCAGGCACAGTCCTTTGCTAAGTGGTTTTCATTACTGTACCAACGGCACAACGTGTCGCGCCCTTTCAGGACACGGAACGGGTGCGCCCGATGGTTGAGCCTCACCTGTGAGATATGGTGTGCCCCTCAGTATGGTAAGTCCCTATTGCACTCTTTTTCCTTCTGAAAATGTTTTCTTCCCTGGATCTTGCTACATGCAGAGCTTGACCCAACAACACATCTTCCCACGGAATACATTTCTCCTGAATCGTGTTGATTGTGATGTGCACTAACAGCGTGTCTCTGATCATGAATTCCATCTGCTCTTTTCAAATTGCATTAAAAAGACTAGCTCGCGTAGTTTAACCGCTCAGTCCTCCCCCAGTTTCTTGGGATCTTGAGCTCTGCTATGGCCCTTTAAATTGCATAACTCCACATTCTCCTTGTTTTCAAAATGTCAAGCAAGTCATCTTATTGCCTCCAAGTAGACCGTGTCATCACCCAGAGTACCCTGGGGCACTCTTTCTTAAGCCCAGCAAACACGTGCTTTCCCTCCACTTTAACTAGCATGGCTTTCTTTCTCTGTGCTGAAAAACCAGTTCCCCATCGACTCCACATGCATTTAGAATAGGGGTAACCACTACCCATAGTACTACCAACTTTCCTATTATAGGAAGGAACAGTGGTGGAGCAATGGCATCTCTAAACTTACCTGAAAGTGGTGGTCACTCTGGGGACCTTCTGCTAAATTGCTGTCAATGGAATAACTCTGCTTGGTGCTGAATAAATATTGAAATCCTTTTCTGAGTGCAGCTGTGGCATTTATTCTACAGAGAAGAACTGGGGTTTGAAATCCCTCCAGGAAGCAGACATGGCGGATGTTCCCCGCTCTGTGACCCATGTTGCAATTTCTTCTGCTCGCCCGAAATGCTCGTGCTCACACCGCCACAGGTGACTGAGGGAAGGCAGACCCCCTGCATGTACTCTACCAACTGGGATGAGGAAAAAAGGATGTGAGGGCAACTGCATTCGTCCATAGTCACAAAAATCATCAGCGGCAGAGCTGTGACTAGGAGGATAGCATTTAGATCTTGGTCCAATCCTTGAATGGTGACATTTTAAGACGTGAAGAAATACTTTTACTTTTATCAAGGCAAAACAGCGAGGCTGGAAAGTAGATGCATTTAGTAAATAGTGGCACAGACTACGTGGGGGCTGGAGGTTTTCATCCCACGCCGGGAAAATCCCAGAAGGCGAGACAGCAACCTCTGGGCAATGAATTGCAGGAGTTGAGGAGCTGCCGGACAAGAACACTGTTCTCTGGAGTGGCTCATTGCCTGAGATCTGACAAAATCAGGGACAAAAGCTTTGTCGCCGAGGGCCATTAATACGCCAGTGTGGCATTCCCACATTTACCTAAAGTGAATTACGTCTAAGGCAGTCTATAAATGCCTTTTTTGCTTAATACATAGTATTCCATTTTATCTTAAGAAATAGATGATTCTTAAGGTGGTTCTTGTTTCAATTAGATTTCCTTAAAGGTTTTTTTGGGTTATTGCAATGAGCATTATGTCAAGCATGTTGATTTAAAGGGTCGCATGGAAATATGCAGGACACATTTTGTGTAACATTGGAAAATTGGATTCACCTAGAAGTGGTTCTGTAAAGTGTGAACTACTCAAAATGCCTCACTCACACTTGGCTTATTAGAGCGTGGTGTTTTAATATTATTATCATTATTAGGGTATTTTTTTAGTGCAGACCTAGATTTGGAAAGCAACAGTGCTCTTTACAATCATAGGAGGAAGAACAGGGTGAGGGAAGTAGAGACACATGGGAGCAGGGAGCTAACAACACGGAAGGGGGACAGCACGGGGGCGAGTCTGATGTTGACGTGGACGGACAGAGAAGGCCTGTCTTCTGGTTCTTTCCTTCCTGCAGTGGCGGAGTTCAAGTCTGCACATGTACTTACTTCTGGTCAGGGGCGTTGCTAGGGGGGGGCTAAGGGGGCTATAGCCCCTGATCTTTTGGTTGTAGCCCCGGATAGAATCTCAGGAGCTACAGCCAAAAGACTAGCTAGCCCCCAGTCCCAACAGTTCCGACATCAGCTCAGCCCCGGGTCTTTTCCAGACCTAGCAACTCCCCTGCTTCTGGTGGATCGCAGGCCTCCAGAGATGCTGAGTTTCTCTGTGAGATAGCTTAGGGACTTCAGGGGTGTCAGCCTTGTAGATGATGCAGCAGAATTTTAAGATGATTTGTGCTTTGCAGGGGGCGCCGGCGCAGTTCGATGCAGTGTTTGCTGCAAAATATATTACTATTTATCATTTATATGGTGCTCCTCACATGCAGAATTTCCCCTTAGCTTAATCATTGCTAATTGTACCATTACGTGTCAGCCATCGTATCCTACTGTTAGAAAAGTTAAATTAAGTATTATAGTGTTTGGTTGGCTGAGGTGAGGGGGGGACGTTGCTGGTACTTGCCTGGATTTTTACTGTGTAAGGAGTCCACCAGCCCGGTGTAATCTTGGTGCCCCTCAGAAGCCCATTGGCATTGGCCATTGGGCCTCCATCTGCTGCACAGTGTGAGAATGGGGTGGAGGAGAAGAAACTCATTTTAGACATGGGGCTGCTTGCCTAATCGCGAGGCTTGCTGCCTACCACACATTGCTTTACTTTTTCTACCCTCTATGCGTCCATGCAAGAAATGAGTGTCCCGCCTTCTGCTCCGCGATTTTACCTGCTGGGGGCCTTGGGGAAGGTCCCATAATGCGTAGGCCCAGTAGCAGTTCTGCTTGCTGCTTGCCTGCCCTTCCCAGACAGCAGGGCTTGAGAAAACGCAATTCTATGGCAAGACAGGAGGCTCATATTATGCATTACAATCTTTACTGAGAACCACAGCAGCAAAGAATGAAAAACTTTGTAAAACGAAATTTTTGTAACATAACATTATAATAAAGCAATGGGAAACATCCCAGTCCAACATGGAGGGCAGGTCCTGCCCTGGGGGTAGCCAATAGGGATCCAGCCAGTTCCATATAGGTCCATTCCTCTATCCACTCCCCCTCTTTCTTTGCTGCTGACCCACAGCTAAGTCACACCTATGGTTTTTCCTTAGTCTGTGTAGAAAAAAGTTGTGGAACGTTAGTTCAGGATTTAGCGTTCGAGAGAACGCGTTCATTTATATTGTTACATTGTGTTAATGTATTGGTCCCTCAGGCGGCAGCGTGCGTTTGTTTATTTAGCCGCCGCGTGCCCCTGAGGGGATTAGTTTACTCACTGAAGCGTGTAGAAAGCCCGCTCAGTGTTGCAATTGTATCGCGTGCAGCCGGGAGCTGCACAGTTTGTTTGTTTTAACTTCATTTGACCTTTCAGGTGCGAACGCGCTCGCGTTCCTTTTTCCACTTGGGCCTGAGTGAAGGCCGGTTTTGTGTTTCTTCTGTATTGCTGTTTCTGTGTGACTCACTGGCACTAGCTTTAGGTGTGCTATTTGCCAGAGGCAAGGTTGCGGGTTCGAGCCTGCTCTCCGCCACTTATTCTGTTTTTTTCCATATTGTGCTTTTATTTTTTCATTTTGGTCATTTTGCCAAGGTGTACTGTTTAACAGAGTTGCAATTTTGTTTGTTCCTTGCCCTCACACGCTGCTCGCGTGTTTGTCTGTGGGATACAGACTTTGTACATACTCTGCCTGGGTGGCCCTTCCAAGGGTTTGTGGCACCCCGGTTTTGAAGTGAAAGTTTCAGCCTGCTTGGCTTCTGTTGGTTCAGCAGAGACCCTGCTGTTTTTGTTATACCACTTTCATATATATATATATATTTGAATTTGTACCGTGTCAGATTGGTGCTGTCATGGATAAAGGAGTGCTCCCCTCCTCTGCTGATGCCAGCACACAAGTGCGCGCTGCCAAAAAAAGTGATAAAGTGGTTGATAATTTGGGGGATCAAGCCTGTCATGCACAGCCTTTGGTGGCTCAAGCTATTCAGTCCTCTCTGGACTCGGCTTTATCTGATTTAAATAATACCTTGGCGTCCGCCTTTGACAGGTTGATTACCCGTATTGCGGATTTTCATCCGTCCCAGGATGCTGCCCTATCTACGGCAACCCAAGCCCCCAAGAAATGTAAGGCCAAGACTAAGCATACCCAGGGACAACTCAGTCCCATAGTAGCCATATCCCCTAGGAATAATTTAAAGCGAGGATGGGTTGAATCCGGTCAGCCTATATCTTCTACCCCCTGGCCAGCCCCCGCGCCTTGTGCGCCGGTGGAGCTCCCCATTGATGTCTCTTCCTCTGACAGTTCAGATAACTCTGATTCGCCCCCTAAGAGGCAGAAAAGGAAGGGGTCTTCAGTAGCCCCTCTGGAGGGCCCCCTGCTAGATGGTAGTGGGGTTCCTTTCTTTGATCCTGCCCTGATACAACACCCCAGGTCAGCCGAGTGGCAACCCTCTGAGGAGGTTTCAGCGTTCCTCAAGTTCTGGATAAGACGTCCTATGGCCAAGGAGGATCGTAATAAATTACGGTCGGAATGTCCCAGACCTTTGATCGCCGACAAGGTGGCTCTGGCGCCAGAAATAGACCAGTCTATGGCGGCTTTTCTTTCCCAGAAGGGGAAAGACCCCAAGAAGGGGGTCGATAAAGCGTGGCGTAGTTGTCAAGACAGACTGTTGGACATATTGGGTCCAGTCACGCAGATTTTTGAAATGGCAGAAGAGGCGGCGTCCTCTAATACCCCGATAGATGTTGACGCATTAAGGGGTTGGATCCAACGTACGGTATGCCTGCTCGGCAATGCTAATGCCTCCATTTGTAGGGAACGGAGGAAATCATTATTAATGCGGTTGGATTCCAAATTGGCAGACATGTCTGAGAGGGAAGGTGGCCCCTCAGCTCAGGGCAATCTGTTTGGGGATTCCTTTCTGAAAGATTTGTCAGCATATGTGAACACATTTACGGCGCTGGATAAAGCGCAGCTTAATATAAAAAAGGTTTTTGCCCCTAAGGTTTTTAACAAGGCTGGACGAGGTAGGGCCCGCTCCTCCGGCCGGTTTTCCCAGGGCTCCTCCCGTCCCCGTCAGTTCGCGCCTCGAGGCGCATACCATACCTCCTCTGCTCGAGGAGCACATAACCAATTCTACCAACAACATAACTCAGGTTGGAGAGGACGTGGCGGCAGAGGTGCCGGAAGATCAAGAGGGCAAGCAGGTACTTTCTCAGGTTCTAAGTGTTTTTTCCCCCAGAAGTCTAGGTGGCAGACTAAACAGGTTTCTTCCACAGTGGGAGGTCCTCACTTCGGATCCTTGGGTGTTACAAACGGTGCAAGGTTATCAGATAGAATTCTATGCCCCTCCTTGTCAGTTATCCATTCCCCTTCCTTTGGTGTTCGACGAAGTCAAACAATCCCTCATAGATGTGGAGGTAAGGGATCTCATCTCCAAGGGGGCGGTAGTCCCGGCCTCTTACAGGGCCACTCAGTTTCTGAGTTCCATTTTTCTAGTCCCAAAACCAGACCAGGGGTTTCGCCCAGTAATCAACCTGAAGGCCCTAAACTCTTTTGTTGTTTATCACCATTTCAAAATGGAGGGAATTCACTTGCTCAGGGACACCCTTCTCCCGGCAGATTGGATGGTCAAGTTGGACCTCAAGGACGCTTACTTGGTAGTCCCCGTCTTTCCCCCGCATCAGGAGTTTCTTCAGTTCCAATGGGGGGGTCGGGTGTGGCAGTTTGCATCCCTTCCTTTTGGTCTGTCCTCAGCCCTGTGGTGTTTCACCAAGCTCATGCGGCCGGTGATGGCTCTCCTCAGATCCAGGGGGATTCGGATCATAATTTATCTGGACGACATGTTGCTCCTAGCCCAGAATTATCAAACCCTATGTTCCCATCTGGAATTCACTGTGACCCTTTTACAGGATTTAGGTTTTGTGATAAATGTAAGAAAGTCCATATTGACGCCTACACAATGCATCCAATTTCTGGGCTTCAATATAGATTCAAAGCTTTGCATCCTCCTTCTCCCAGACAGCAGGCTTTCAAAAATAAGGAAGGAAATTCGTCTCCTCCTCAGGAAGGGGAGGATCTCCCTCAGGCAATTAGCCAGAGTAGTGGGGATGCTGTCGGCATCCATTCAAGCTATCTTCCCTGCTCCCCTTCATTACAGAGCTCTGCAACGTTTGAAAGCCAAACATTTACGCAAGTCTCTCTCTTACTCCCAAATGGTGGATTTGCCGCCGGACGCCAGGTTGGAACTCATGTGGTGGCTCAGGCACATGGAGGCCTGGAATGGCAAGGCAATTTTTGGCCCATCTCCGGATGTAGTTCTGGAATCCGATGCGAGCAGATCGGGTTGGGGAGCCAGGTTGGGCGAGGTTTCCACAGGTGGGAAATGGTCGGAGTCGGAGAAACAGCTCCATATCAATTGCCTAGAATTATTAGCAGGGTCCTTCGCAGTTCGGAGTCTCCTCAAGGATCAGGGGAATTGTTGTGTTCTCCTCCGCATGGACAACATATCTGCGGTGAGATACATCAATCACCTGGGGGGTACCAGGTCCAAAGTCCTGGCGGATTTGGCAAGAGAGTTTTGGCATTTTTGCCTCGACAGGGATATTCTGTTGAAGGCGGAATACCTTCCGGGTGTCAGCAACGAGGTTGCGGATTGGAACTCCAGGCACCTGCAGGACAGGAGCGATTGGATGTTGAACAGGTCTCTTTTCGCCCGCATAGCGTCCCTCTGGGGTCCCCTGACCATAGACTTGTTTGCCTCAAGGCTAAATTGTCAAGTTCCCAGGTTTTACAGCTGGGGACCAGATCCGTTGGCTCTGGCCACCGACGCTTTCCTCCAGGATTGGTCGGGTCCGTTGGGGTATGCCTTCCCCCCCTTTGCAATGATAGCTCGGGTTCTGGTCCAGGTTCGCTCACAGATGGTGCCTCTGGTTCTGGTTACCCCCTTTTGGCCCTCTCAGGTTTGGTTCCCGGCCCTTCTGGAATTAGCAGTAGATATTCCCCGTCTCCTCCCTCCCGATCCCCTGTTGCTGGTGGATCCGGAGGGTCTCCCTCACGAGTTGGTCTTGCAGGGACACCTGGCCCTTATGGCTTGGAAGATTTCAGCTCTTCCTGGTGCTTCAGAGGACTTTCGCAAGACTCTATGGCAATCATCAGGGACTCCTGGGCGCCCTCCACGAAGGTGGGATATTCCGCAGCGTGGAACAGATGGGTTGGCTGGTGTGTGGCTAGGCACCTCAATCCCATTTCTGCCCCTCCCGTAGAAGTGGTCAATTTTCTGGTAGAGTTGTTTAAAGAAGGGAAAGCCTACAGAACTGTTAATGGGTTTCGTTCTGCTATCTCAGCCGGTCACCTTTTGGTTAAAGGAGAGCCAGTGGGTAGGCACTTTTTGGTGCGGAGAGCCCTTAAATCTATTCGTATTAAGGTTCCACCACAACCGAAGTATTCGGTTCTCTGGGATGTTAATATGGTATTACAGCTCTTTAGGTCCTGGCCTCTTAATGAAGAGCTGTCCCTGCAGCAGTTGTTTGCCAAACTTGCTATGTTACTATGTCTGGTGTCTATTAAACGGGTCCCTGATATCAGAGCTCTGGATGTGGATAATAAGATGTTTACCCCTCAGGGGGTTACTTTCTTTATCTCGCGAAGAACTAAGTGCATGACTTCCTCTATATCATATCCAGCTTTTCCTGAGGATTGTAAATTATGTGTGGTCCAATGTTTAAAATGTTTTGAGCTTAAAACTGAAGGTTTTAGACCTCCCAATACCTCTCAGCTGCTGATTTCCTACAGGAAACCCCATAAACCAGTCTCCCCTGCTACTTTGGCCAGATGGATCAAATGGATCATGCGGGAGGCGGGGGTTGATACATCCTTTTTTGGTCCCCACTCAGTCCGAGGCGCTATGGCCTCAAAGGCAGCCTTTCTGGGGGGAAGTTTGGAACAGATTTTAAAAGCAGCTGACTGGTCTAGGGAATCCACTTTTAAGACGTTTTACCATAAGCGTATTGCTCATGTAGCGGTGAACGTAATGCAAGGGCTTTGAACTTGCATAATATGAGCCTCCTGTCTTGCCATAGAATATCTAATCCCCCACACTAGCGTGGGATGGGGGTTTAGATTCTATAAAAGACAAGGAGGCGAGTATTATCCCACCCACCCACCCTTACTGGTGTTTGATTGTTGTTTCAGCTTCCAGTTGATGGCTTCGATGCGGGAAGAAGTAAGCGATTTCGACCCAACTTTCGGAGGGTTCAGCGCACAAGTCTCCTTGGGAGTTTGCTCTTCGCCCTAATGGAAGAATGTTTCGGTGGTCGTGTGGAATTGATCAGCTTCAGAAAGAGGGGGAGTGGATAGAGGAATGGACCTATATGGAACTGGCTGGATCCCTATTGGCTACCCCCAGGGCAGGACCTGCCCTCCATGTTGGACTGGGATATTTCCCATTGCTTTATTATAATGTTATGTTACAAAAATTTCGTTTTACAAAGTTTTTCATTCTTTGCTGCTGTGGTTCTCAGTAAAGATTGTAATGCATAATACTCGCCTACTTGTCTTTTATAGAATCTAAACCCCCATCCCACGCTAGTGTGGGGGATTAGATATTGTTGCTCATTGTATCAGCACCTGAGGGCTTAAATGATTTTCCAGCACATCTAGGGCACACACGCGATCTGCAACGTGCACAGTTTGTTGCAGCAGGTGCAACAACCAACCGTGGTAGCTTACACATTATATTCATATTATCTATTCTGGGGCTCACCTTATTGAAGATAGGTGAAAAATAAGGGTTGATGTATAAGAAATGTGATTCTGGAAGCGAAAGAGGAGTAAAATCAAAAAGTGATGCAATGTTATGTAAATGGGTTTTGTATTCCACGACTCCTTCCATTTTGGAAGCCATTTTGCACTACAACAGTGATGGATGCAAGGCTTTGAATCAATTCTAACCACTATCATTGCACTGGGCAGCCTTCCATGCCATTATTGTCTATCTCGTCTGCCCCATCACAGAAGGCTATCAGCCAGTTGCAAACAAGGCGTGGGCCACTCTGTGGTATGTAAAATCCCCAGTGCAGGGCTAGTACTAGGATTAATTTAAAACATTCTATCCACCCCTTGTTAATTTTGGTGGAAAGAAGACTGTCATTAAAAAATAACTAGGCTTAACCAGTGCCTCACCCATACGCACGTGCCTGTGATGTCACTTCCTCTGATTCCCAGCTCCACCCAGTACATTTGAATGTTGGAAATCCTGAAATTACACACACGCACCAGACGAATTTTGCGTGTGTGATATTGACGGCAGGTTCCCAGGGAAAGGCGTCGCTCCGCATGCCAGGCTGTGTGACCCTGCCCCTGCTCTGTGTAAGGTGAAAAGTATGTCACTCCCTGCGGAATCCTCTGTATCGGAATGCTATGATTCACCCCGAGAGCACAGCTTTGCTGCGCCTGGTTTACTCTGGATAGGATTCATTCCCTTGGTGCTTCGGGAAATAGCCATTTAATCACAAAAATACCACCATTACAGGCAACTTCTACAAACGGCCTTGACTGCACCGTTAAATGTCAGGATTACTGAAATGGACGTCCACACAGAGCTGGTTGGTCACGTGATCCGACTGTAAGCACGCGGAATGTGCTGTCTAATTAACCCCAATAGCCGTGGCATTGCTCTTGGCTGATTCAAAGACACCACAGCTGTGTTCTCAGCGTAACACGCTCTGCACGTGTTTTACTGTACTTGCTTGCACGCCCTGCCCTCACAACCCTTACGACTCACCACGTCCGACGCTATGATGTGTTCATGTGCTGGCTTTTAATAATAGTCACCTGTTAAATACACACTCGAAAGAACCGTGATCGTTTTTAATAAGAGACGCGAGCGTTGACATTTAAAAAACATTTTTTTTTACATTAAATAAAATATATTCTTTGAAAATGTGGGTCAGACATGCCTCATTAGAAGTTGTCCTTTGCGGTATTAGTGTGCCGGTAATTCCGTTTACCAGTATGTTATCGCACTGGCCAACTCTGAGTTTGCTGGTGGGGTGGCCGAGGTAATTCCGGCACCTCACCAGCAAAAAATTGCCAGTATTACTAGTGCCGGTATTACCAGCAACTCCCCGACTGCATGGAATGAGGGACTAACTCCCTTACCGGCACTAGGAATCTGGCCGCAATTCCACCGGACTGAATGCCGGTAACAGTAATCCTGTTTGGTGGTATCCCACCAGATTTACCAGTGGGATACCACCAAACTTGTAATTAACTTTTAAAGGCTGGGAGGACATAGGGCCTCATTACACGGTAGGCGGTAGGGGATTACCGGCGCCGGTAAGGGCACCGGTGCCGGTAATCCCCTACCGCCCTACTACGAGGTCCCTCAGTGGGTCCTGTCCTTAACGTGTGGTCAGACCACACGTTAAGGACAGGACCCGTTGAGGGACTTCAGTGCAAATAACGGTACCGCTAATAGTGGTACGTTATTAGCTCTTTCCCCATTCCCATTGAGCCCTATGGGGGCTCGAATGGGAATGGGGAATGGTTCCCGGAATGGGGACTTACCGGTCCCGCAAAGATCGGAATAGACCGGTAAGTCCCTATTCCGGGAACCCGGACTCCGACGGCGGTAGGGGGTAGCCCTGGCGCCAATAGCGCCATGGCTACCGCCTACTGTGTAATGAGGCCCACAGTGGCTTAAATGCCAGTTAAAAGACTGTTCAGTCTCACTAAATATATATTTTTAGGTCTGGGTTTTTTTGGTATTTCCCTGAGTGTATCCTGACGGAATGTGTGAGCCTGTGTAGTGACCAAAAGGGGATAGGTGGTGGTCCAGACACAGACCAAATGTAGGCCTTTTGGTTTTAAAGACCGGGTAAGCCTTTCCATACATATGGGGGTGGCAATTACCCTTATGATATTTACAAGAGAGACCACCGGCACCCAACTGAAACATTTGGAACATTCACACTCAAGCACTCATCAACATTCTCCTGAGTTGTTAGCTTGCACCATCCTTCTAACAGCATTCAAAGATGGGAAGAGTGACAAGACAACATTCTACAGTACACTGCATCTCCCTTCCCCACAACAATCACCCAACCATAATTAACATCTCAACTACCCTAACATCCAGCTCAGGTGCCCTGGCTGCACACAAACCAACAAGCAGGTGGACACAAATCCGAACACACACAAGAGATCAAGTGGGGTGGAAATGTGCTTCAAGCTATGGGATTACGACACGCAAGGTCCCAAAGGTTACCAAGCAACTGGGCTAGGATGCACCTGTCAGGGAGGTGCAGATCCTGAGCATGTGGTCCTAGACAGCCACTGACCAAACTACACCAACCTGTTCCCTGGTGGTCTTGCACAGCCACTAGTATGCCGCAAGGCATGTCATTGTGAGGGTATCAGGTAATATTATCCCCGTAATGTCGTCATACCTATAGTCGCCGGGGGAACGGCATAGGCAACATTATTTAGGGGGATAATATGTGGGTAAATGGGAGCAGGGGTTGCAGGGAAGTCCCCCGCTCCATTTAAAAAAATGTGGGGGTTGCAGGGGTGTCCCCCGCAGGTTCCATGTGGTAGTACTGCCGCAAAAAAAGGTACCATTCTTGTATGGCGACATTTTTGCGGGGATAGTATCTCGTGGAACCATTGTGAGACAGCATTCCACTATCACTCACGAAAAGCAGGCATTGCAAGCACCCCAACAATAGATAATGCCCGTCAACACACAGATGAAAACTACCCACCTGCTCCTAACGCACTAACACTCAGGACCGTGTCCCAACTAAGTTATGCAAACTTGCCAGTTGGGACAAAGCTTTATGCAACTGTAGCAGCTGATATTTCCATATGCACTGTGAATACCCAATCAGGCACACTCACCGGTATCACATAGACCCGATGTACAAGTACCCCGCATTCATACACAAGGTGCCCGACCCGCGCAACAGAGGGTTGAATAAACAGTGAGATGCCAATGGGCATGACGCACCGCCTGGAGCATTACAAAGCTTAAAATGTCCAAAAACATGCAACTTATTAACACAATGGATCAACGGTAACCACTACCAGCTGGGCTTAGAGTTCAGACTATACGAAATATATACTGTAACTATGCAAACGTATAGTTTCCCTGAGGCCTGTACCTAAGGTCAGGTCCTACAGTGTTACACCTAAATACATTTCCTAAAATTAATCAAATTTCCCTAAGACCTATACAATTGATACTACTGTATTGTCTGTCCACCGAGGATCATGAAATGGTAATATAACCTATATTCATGATTAGTTCCCTTAAAGCCACAACGTTGAGCATGAAATGCAAGCTTCCTGATGTGGCAGTCTGATGCGGTGAGCACCTAAAGCCATTCATTTCCATAAGTTAAATGATCTGACCTAAGACCCCTAAACATGTAAAATTACACACACACTAGCCTGGCGTACCTGCATCTTAACCAGAAATGAACTGGTGTGTTATAAATCCTATGGGAAACATATATGAATCTCCAAGCAGGGGGTCACAGCATCCTCAGTGCCAGAATATCCAGGATCCCTGTTTTGACCGTATCAAACCAATCGAACCGCATTCAAGCCAGAAGAATCCTCCGGTGCTGCCTTTGCCACTCACTCGATCTTCGACCCACTGTGTTCACATCATCAAACCAGTTTGGCGCCTCATCGCCGCAGAAGAGTCCCGGCACCTGTATAGCTCAAGCATGAGTGACCTGTGCAGACGGTCCTACGTCAAAAGACCTTTTTATTTTTTCCGAATGGAAAAAATAATAATGTAGAAAGACTGCATCGTGACTGCACAGGGGTCTTTCTTAATCGGACTGTCAAGCTCCTGACGCACACGAATGCGAGCAGGGGTTGACAGGTCTGCGTGACCGAGTTACAGGTAAATTGGAAACCTCATGTCTGTGCGTGTGTGCGTGTAGGTGTTTGTATGCGTATGTTTGGGGAGGATGTGTTTTTAGATTTGGGAAGGGGGTGGGTGGGGAAAGGGGAGGTTTGGGGGGGTTAAACCCCCAGCCCCTCGATTAACAAGAGAATGAGCGGCAGAGGGTGGGGAGGGGAAGGAGTGGGCATACAGCATTTTAAAGCCTGCACAAAAACAGCCAAAAAGAATCCGTCTTTTTTGTGTTCAGTTTTTAAAATGTGGGATTATGACATAGAACCCCGCAGACGACTTTGAACTGCTGCATCAAGCTAAGTATCAAACCGCCAGGAATTCTCATTGCAACTTGATTCAAACTGCTGGACCCTGGCATCACTCATCGACCCGAACCAGCCATACTTAACATTTCGAACAACGCTCGATCATTGAACCAGTCCTAGTACCCATTCAATCTGTATCGCTCTATGCCGCTTCGAACCGCACGGAGCAGCCGCTCAAATCCAACTCGATGCTGACTTGCTGCATGGGATCAACACAACTCGTTGCCTCCAAATCTAGGTTGACCTGCAGACACAACAGCTCAAAGCCCAGCTCTACATCGTCGAATCACCTATACTTGAATTAAGGTACTTTGACCTGACACTGCCCCGCACCCTAGTATACCTTTTGTGTCCCTAGAGACTATCAGGCCGATTCATGAAATTCCTCACAAAAGTGTCGCACACGGCTGGCGCACAGCGTGCCCGTGCGAATGTCTGCGCCAGCCGCGTGCGATAAAATCAATTTCCGCGCACAGCGTATTCATGGATTCTCGCCTCCAAAAGCAGACGTGGCGCAGAGTGGCGCAGCGACCCTGCATCAGCGCCAGTTACGCCCCCAAGAACGCCCTCGCGCAAGGAAAAGCCATCAAGATGGCAAAACCATCGCAAAGGGCTGTGCCAACCCTGTACCAGTTTACCGGACTGGCAAACAGCAAACACAAAGCGGGGAACGCGTATTACGGGTTTCGGGAACACGCGTGCGCGAGACGTTTCACACGTGATCCGGCCTGGGGGAGCGTGTGCGTGTATTTCAGGGGTGCGCGAGAAGTTCCACACGCGATTGGCCTGGGCGCGTGTATTTCAGGGGTGCGCGAGAAGTTCCACACGCGATTGGCCTGGGCGTGTGTATTTCAGAGGTGCGCGAGATGTTCCACACGCGATTGGCCTGGGCGCGTGTATTTCAGAGGTGCGCGAGAAGTTCCACACGCGATTGGCCTGGGCGCGTGTATTTCAGGGGTGCGCGAGAAGTTCCACACGCGATTGGCCTGGGCGCGTGCATTTCAGAGGTGCGCGAGAAGTTCCACACGCGATTGCCGTGGGCGCGTGTATTTCAGGGGTGCGCGAGAAGTTCCACACGCGATTGGCCTGGGCGCGTGTATTTCAGGGGTGCGCGAGAAGTTCCACACGCGATTGGCCTGGGCGCGTGTATTTCAGGGGTGCGCGAGAAGTTCCACACGCGATTGGCCTGGGCGCGTGTATTGCAGGGGTGCGCGAGAAGTTCCACACGCGATTGGCCTGGGCGCGTGTATTTCAGGGGTGCGCGAGAAGTTCCACACGCGATTGGCCTGGGCGCGTGTATTTCAGGGGTGCGCGAGAAGTTCCACACGCGATTGGCCTGGGCGCGTGTATTTCAGGGGTGCGCGAGAAGTTCCACACGCGATTGGCCTGGGTGCGTGTATTTCAGAGGTGCGCGAGAAGTTCCACACGCGATTGCCATGGGCGCGTGTATTTCAGGGGTGCGCGAGAAGTTCCACACGCGATTGGCCTGGGCGCGTGTATTTCAGAGGTGCGCGAGAAGTTCCACACTCGATCTGGCCTGGGCGTGTGTATTTCAGGGGTGCGCGAGAAGTTCCACACGCGATTGGCCTGGGCGCGTGTATTTCACAGGTGCGCGAGAAGTTCCACACGCGATCTGGCCTGGGCGTGTGTATACCAGAGGTGCGCGGGAAGTTTCACACGCAATTGGGCTGTGTGCGGGTATTTCAGGGGTGCGCAGGAAGTTTCACATGCGATTGGGCTGCGTGCGGGTATTTCAGGGGTGCGCGGGAAGTTTCACACGCGATTGGGCTGCGTGCGGGTATTTCAGGGGTGCGCAAAGTTTTACACGCGATCTGGCCTGGGGGAGCGTGTGCGTGTATTTCAGGGGTGCGCGTGAAGTTCCACACGCGATCTGGCCTGGGGGAGCGTGTGCGTGTATTCCAGGGGTGCGCAGAAAGTTTTACATGCGATTTCAGCAGGGTACGTGTATTTCAGGGGTGCCGGGGAGTCCTACATGTGATTTGGCAGTGTGGGTCCTCCCAGGTGTTCCCTGTACACCCTCCACGGCCCCTGCAGGCAGCCCACACCACAGGGGACTACCCTGCATCCCTGGTCATGTCCCGCAGGCAGCCCACACCACAGGGGCATGCCCCCCAGCAAAGGCACATGTCTCCTTGCACTAATGATCACCAACTCATGTCCCCTCGCAGCCCCACCCCCAGAATTGCAGGGCACCTGCCAGCAGGCTCCCACCCATGTCTCCCACCACCCCCACCCCCCAGCACTGTGGGGCACCTGCCAGCAGACCCCCACCCATGTCCAACTCATGTTCCCCACCACCCCCACCCCCCAGCACTGTGGGGCACCTGCCAGCAGGCCCCCACCCATGTCCAACTCATGTTCCCCACCAACCCCACCCCCCAGCACTGTGGGGCACCTGCCAGCAGGCCCCAACTCATGTTCCCCAGCCAACATGTCATCACAATCTAGATCCCTGGTCCCTATGGTCAGCCTCCAAATGCAAAACACCCACCCGAGTATTGCATCCACCCACTCAGAAATGGCAATTACATGACAGAACATCAATTGCAAGTTTCGAAACAAACACATGTCCCTCACATACACCCAATGGGTGTCAGTGAATCTCAAAACCCATATCATGATATGCATGAAACCAATGAGATGATACTACACATTGAAGTTCGATAAAAAAATATGTATTAAAGGAAACATAAATAGATTCAAAAATAAATAAACTGAAATGGGAATGTACAAAAATGAAAAGAAGCATGTCCGTGAAAAAAAGCAAAACCAAAAATCATAATCCAAAGTAACGGTGTCCAAAGTCACTGTCCACAAAAGTAAATCCAATGGGAAATAATAATTGAAAGCCATTGCTCCATGGGTAAATTGTGAAAGAAAAATTAAATCCAACAGTGAACTATGTACAGACGAACAAGCCAGGGTCCATTATCCCAACAAAAGAAATGAAACCTATCTAACAACACTAACTAATATAATAAACTATATACAAAAATGTGGCCAATGTCCAAAAGGTCCAAAATAAATTTTAAAAAAAAAGGAAACCTAACACTACCTACAGTCCCTCCACCCACCCGAGGAGCAGGAGCTCTGGACCATGTCCCTGCAGGAGCAGAGGACCAATGACTGCATCAGCCGTCCTCAGGCATGAGCGCACCTCCTTCTGGTAAGTGCTTTTGCTCCGGCGAAATTTATCGGAAAACACGCATTTCGCCCGCGCTCAGCTTATGAGCCTCTTTCACCTACGCTGAATGTGGAGGCTTTGTCCACACTGCCCTGCACTTCAAAGGCCACAATTAATGCTACCCACCGCCATTACAACCTACGAGGCTCATTGCCTCTCCAAGATGGCCGCCCCCTGAATGCAGCGTCCGCATCTACCGAATCCAGGCCTCCAGCAGCCAGCTGATTGGCTGCCGGGCCTACCTCTTGCCCCATTGGCCGCCGGCAGGCGAAGCCGGCCCCCTCACTCCAAGGCCCACGAGAGGCAAGACCAGCACCTGTTTTGTGCCTGTTCGGTGCCGTGACTGCCGTCTGCCAGACCCCTGGCCCTCTTCAGATAAGCTCCACATACAGAAATACAGCTTCGATTTCCCCTCACCTATGGGACGTTTCCCTGTGAGGCCTTGCACAAAGGCTCCAGTCCTGTCCCTGCCTATCCTTCCTTTCCGGCCGTCGGCCAGTCACCCTGCATCACTGCCGGATAGCGTGGTATCCCTGGCGGAACCCCTGACAAACAGGAACTTTATTTTCAGCATCACCTTGTCACTACCGATTGCCTTATGACAAGTGTTAACTGTCTTCTGCGGCCACATGTGAAACTTATTGCGCTCGGCTGCCCAAACCAACCACTATATAGGTGCCCACCAGACATTGAGGACTTATGATGTTGACTCACATGCCGTGAGAATGTAATGATCATTTATCATTAGGCCAAGTATTATGCCACATATTCTCCTTAATATTTATCTCCAGCAACTCCTTTGATACTCAGTTGATGCATGTTGTTACATGTTGTTCCTTAATGTGATTTCTGGCTGCGCTGTGACTCTCGCATCTAGGTGAAACATTGCCCTGGTTTTTACTATGCTTTTAATGTGATTTCTGGCTGCGCTGTGACTCTCGCATCTAGGTGAAACACTGCCCTGGTTTTTACTATGCTTTTAATGTGATTTCTGGCTGCGCTGTGACTCTCGCATCTAGGTGAAACACTGCCCTGGTTTTTACTATGCTTTTAATGTGACTTCTGGCTGCGCTGTGACTCTCGCATCTAGGCGAAATACTGCCCTACTCAACTAACCTGCATTGCCTTGCTTGCCATCACTTATACTTGCCCAGCTCGCCTGCCTACCTAGGTCTTAGCACTCTTGCTCCCGCCTAGACTACCTCATTATACTGCTAAACCTCCTTGCCACCTAATTACCATAACTAATTTAGACACACACCCTGCACACGCCACCAGCCTACACTCTTAGTCCAAACCTGGAGTTGCCTTACCAACTCTTCCCTGCCTATGACCACTTTGAAAACCTCCCCACACCAAACACGTCACCTTATACTGAGCCTCCTCACCACTATGGCACTTGCATTTGCCGCCTCACACCCTCCCAAAGATAGAAACATGAGACTGAGGGCAAGATTGCCCAGCCTACATGAACCATCATCCTACTATAACCACAGAGGCTACATTGATCTAGCAAACAAAATCTCACAATTTACCAAATCTGCCCCTATCACAACATCCAACCAGACACCATCACAAAGAGATACCCTAACCAAAAATAAACAACCTCCTACTACTACACCAGCCAATACCTTATCACTAACTGGCTCACTTGTCAATGCTAGATCTATGGTAGCTCACGCTACAGAGATCTCTAACACCTTAACTAAGGAGAACCTAGACCTACTAGTCATAACCGAAACATGGCTCCATGAGGCGGCTGGCCCGGCCATCATGCTAGCAATACCGGATGGCTACCAACTACTAAGAGTTGACAGACCCCATACCAAAGGAGGTGGCCTAGCCATTATCCACAAATGCACTCTACCCATCAAATTAGCCACTAACGTACTTTTTCAATCATGTGAACTCCTTACTGCTAAACTTCACCTCTCGTGCAACCGTACCCTCACTATGCACGTCATCTACAGACCTCCTGAACCACTAGGATCCTTTGAAGATGACCTAACTAGTATCTTAACCAATAACACTAAAGACCATGCTCAAATCCTACTACTGGGAGACTTTAACTTGGGCTTCAATGACTGTAATGACAAACACGCCCTATCCGTTGCTACACTCTTGAATGACTATGCCTTAACTCAAAAAGTCTCCTCCCCCACTCACGTCAAAGGTAGGACCTTAGACTGGGTTGCTGATCGGAACTGAACATTAGCATCACCAACATTCTGCCACAATCTTGGACCGACCACTACTTAATTGTATTCAACGCCTCACTTGACTTTATCCGACCCAAACCTATACTCATGGCCCCGCCTCTCCCCACCAGAAACAAAAAAGATATCACAGCAGAACGAATCCTACCACACCTTCTACCCACACTCGACAATCTAGACAATACTACAGACCTTACTCTGCTTGTGGAAGTCTACAACAGCACAATGATTAAGGCACTTGACTTGATTGCTCCCACCAAAACTCGCAAAAGTAAACAACTCTGTCATTTGAACAACTGGTTCACACCACAGCTGAAAGACCTCAGAATACAAAAAAGAAAGTTACAATCAATTTGCAACACTCACCCACGGTGGAGAACAAAATCAAATTAGTCACATTTGCCAAACAGTATAAAAAGGAAATTATAACCACCAAATGGAATACCTTTAACAACAGAATATCTAAGGCTAAATCAGATACCAAGGAACTATTCTCTATCCTCCGGGAAATGGAATCACCCATACCCCCGACTGATAACATCCATAAAAATAAACTCTGGTGCACCAATATACAAAATGCCCTGGCGGGCAAAATTAGTATGCTCCAAACCAAAATTGCAAATAAAAAAGCCGCCCTGCTCCTGCAAACTGAACCCATACCTCAATCAGAGCTGCCCCTAAACCAGCCTAACACTCCTCACCCATTCAGCTTCAGACAAATAACTATACTAGAGACAGAAAAAATCATACTATCTCTAAAACCATCCAACTGCAAAGGAGATAACTGCCCTCCCCAAATCATAAAAGATGCAGCTAGAGATCTAGCCCCCTTCATCTCTAAACTCATTAATGCATCTTTTAAGTCAAACCTAGTGCCTAATAACCTAAAACATTCCTGGGTGCCCCCCCTCCTAAAAAAACAAACACTTGACCCTGCTATAACGACAAACTACTGACCCATCACCACCGTCCCATTCCTGCTCAAAAACATCGACAGAGTAGCGTATCTGCAAATTCAGGATTACTTAGAAGCTAACAATTTACTAGGCTCTCGGCAATCAGGCTTCGTCCCCTTCATGGAACCGAGACAGCCCTGATTGACCTTAAGACCCAAATTGACGAGTTGAAGGACAATGGCAAATCAGCTATGCTACTCCTCCTTGACGTTTCTGCGGCCTTCGACTTGGTAGACCACGCAGTTTTATGCAATCACCTCAGTTCTGCCGCTCATTTTTCAAGTGATGCCATAACCTGGGTACAATCCTTCCTGGCAAACCCGGACAATGAGAGTATTCTCCCTCCTAGCAGCTGCTGATCCCACACAAGTTTCATGCGGTGTCCCCCAAGGATCATGTGTATCTCCAACGATGTATAACATCTTCACTAAGCCTTTGTTCGACAAGTTGGGTGTCATCTACACTAATTACGCAGATGCCACGCAGATCCTTATCCCCCTTTCGGGCAACTTCTTGGCGGACACAGCCTTAATGAATAAGATATATCTCCTCATTCAGGCATGGATGGCATCTCACGGCCTCTGCCTGAACGACGACAAAACTGAGTTACTGATCCTCGTCTCAGAGTTGGCCACCAAAAAATTGGACCCTAATTATGCTTCATTTAACATAGACAATAATGTCATTAAAGTGATGCCCGCAGTCAAAACTCTCGGGGTCTATCTTGACTCAGCGCTCACCTTCAAGAAACAAACCAACTCACTAGCATCCTCTACTGCATACACCTGCAAACTGATCCGAGCATGCAGACCATTCCTAACGGAAACTAGCTGCATTACTCTAGCGAACGCACTTATCATATCCAAGCTGGATTACTGTAATGCCCTATATGCTGGTTCTAACAAATACATCCATGACAAACTCCAAACGCTCCAAAATAATGCTATCAGAGTAGCCTTAAACATTCCTAACAGAGTTCATATCTCCACCGCTAGGAAGAATATCCATTGGCTAAAAATCAAAGACAGGATTGCGCTTAAAACCTTATCCCTTAACTCTAAATGCCTTAACAACATAGCGCCCTCCTATCTGGTAAACAGAGTCAACAAGAGAATCTCAAACCGGCCCACCAGAATGACGAATGCCTACACATTAGTGGTGCCCAGATATAAAAAGAGCACAGCGGGCGGAACCAGCTTCCCGGTCATAGCTGCTCAAACCTGGAACAGACTCCCCCTTGACCTCAGAATGGACCAACCCTACACTAGATTCAGGCGGAAAGTCCTCACCTGGATTTGCTCCATCGACACTTAGCCTGACCGCCATACCGCCACTTATTCTAGAGACTGCGGATGAGTATAACTAGATTACTGGTTTCTAGACAACCTGCTCTATCTGCTTTTCTGTATTTCTGTACTGCCTGTACATGCGTTCATCTTGTCTGTATAACTGTTTTTTTTTGTCTTGTAACCAAGTTCTCAAGTATCCTTGTGATGCTTGCGCCCAGTTACCCTTGCGAGTTTGGTTTTTGCGCTATACCAAATAAACAAACAAACAAACTATGTACAAGGGCAGCGGGCTAGTCTGACGGCTCACTTTTGGATGTCCCGGGCCAGGGCATCATCGAACTCCTGCTCAATGTCCCGGAGGCGGTCCTCCTCCATGGCCCCGAGGGTCCGCAGGGCCGTCGACGTGTCCACCTCCAACCCCCTGCGGATTGCCTCGAGGCACTCGGCCCGCCTCAGGGCCCTCCGCATGGAGTTCTCCGCCCTGACCATTGTGAGCCGTTCCTCCTCTGCCCGCTGCTGCTCCGCACCTATCTGCTGGCCCAACTGCTCCCACACGGAAGCCACTCCCATTCCAGGGTTCTCCTGCCCTCCGGCCGATGCCTGCACCCCTGATGTTGATGGCCCCGAGCCATGATGCCTCCCACGTCGAGCCTGCTGCTGCCTCCGACGCAACTGCCTGTGCCAGCACGACGGCATCCAGGCTGATGGAAACCACTGACGCCGTCGTGCACGTGCCCTGCCCGATGATGCCGTCACATCCTCCATCTGCTGGGGTCCAGTTGCTGGTGTGTCCACCCCTGCTGGACCTCCGACTCCCAACTGTGGCAGGGAAGGGATCCCCACCGAGGTGGCTGCATTGGTCGGGGCAGGTCCACAGGGGGCCCTGGTGGCATCTGGGCCGGAAGACGGCATGGAGTACGACTGGCGCATAGCCTCCACAGAGGAGGAGAGGGTCGCCAGAGTGCCCGACACATGTACGAGACCCCCGACCATGACCGCTCCCAACTGGGCCACGTTGGCACGGTGCTCTTCCTGATGATGTGCGTGCTCCCCCCGGGAAGCACGCACCTCATCACGAATGACAGCCGTGCGCAATGCGACACCAATCAGGACCTTCTCCATATGGCCAGGGGTCCCCTCGTCCGCAGGTGGAGGGGAGTCAGATGACATGGACATCCCCCCTACCTGCGGACGGGCCTGGGATGGGGCATCCCTGCTGGTGCATGGTGGTGCAGTCACAGTGTCAGGGACAGTGACATGCACAGGCACCTCCATGGCGACCTGTGCTGCCTCCTGCCCCTGCCCCTGGACTGCACCACTTGCACCATTAGGGATGCCCCCACCAGGCCCCATGTGCGGCTCAGTAGCGGCCTCCTCCTCCTCTGTGGAAACCACCAACCTGGATGGCTCCACACCGTCTTCCGCCGTTGCAAGCCCCTGTGGGGGTTCACCCACCCCGTCCGCTGCAGCCGTGGGGGCATCCCCCCGCTTAGCTCCACAGCGCCGTCTCTGCCCTCTTCTTCACTTTGCACTGTGTAGAGGGAGACATAGAACACAAGCATCAGGGTACTGTACAATGGTCCCCTAGACAGGAAGCAATAGCAGATGAGTGGCACTGTCAAAGATCACTTCCATCATGTCCCTCCACAACACATGGGTCAGTGCAGGCAAAACACATGCAGTAACAGGCATGGCGCATGCTATGGACATAAGCAAACATGTCCAAGGGACTCTTGAAGCATACAATGTTGTTTTGGACTCACATGCATCATGGGTCATGCCTATCACATGCACACACTTCAACGTACTTTCATTCATCTGGACTCGTACACCCCAGACACAGTAGATGCAAGGATAACTAGGCTGCATCAGTGAATCTGAACATTGTCACAGACATGTGTCATGCACCCATGGCATCCACAAGTCACAGACACGCAGGTCAGAAACACAGACATGGACACCATACATGTACATGGCATCAGCACCCATCCCTCACCCACACCCATGTCCAGGAACAGAGACTGGCATGCTCTCATGTGTCCATTCCGCATAGGGCTCCCCATGTTAAATTTCAACACATACACCAACCGTGTGCTTCACACATTACTGGTCTCACATGCATGACCATGATGTCCCTGCACACACACACGCGTACATGGCCTATGTCACACATACAGGCAAGTATCAGACAACCAGCACGCTGCAACATGCCCTGTCTCACACAGCAATGCTTGGCCACTTACCGCTCGACTCCAGACGGGTCTGCCTCTCAAGGATCTGGGCATGGAGCGCTGGGCGTACGCGTTCCAGGACCCTCAGCTGGATGGTACTCATGCTGCACCGTCCCTCCTCCACGAGGCACCGGGCCTTTATGAGGGTCCTGGACCTGAAGTCCTCCCAGCGCTTCTTGACTTGCTTGATGTTGTGGGTTGCCACCCCCTCCGCGTTGATGGCAACCACAAAGTCGTCCCAGATCCTGTCCCGTCCTTCCTTGTCGGCGCGTGGTGATCCGAAGAGGGCATCATAATGCCCCAGGACAAGCTTCACCAGGACACCAACTTCCTTCTGACTGAAGCTGGTAGCCCTCTGCCCCTCTGGCTGGGGGTCGCCAGTGGTCTCGGATGGTGTTTGCCCCGACATGGCGACCCCCGAGGCAGGCGTGGGTGGGCAACTGGGTCCTGGGGCTGGGCTATGGAGCGATGGTATCCCAGTCGGGAGTGTTCTGTTCCAGCAGGGGTGGACACAGCAACTGGACCCCTGCAGATGGCTGATGTGCAGGCACCAAATGGCAGGGCACGGTGGCAGCAGGCAGGCAGGCAGCAGCAGATGGCTCGTGGGAGGCTGCTCGGGGCTCTGGGGGGCAGTAATTCGGCCTTTTGGGCAGGAGCGTGGTCTTCCGTGTGCTTACGCGTGGCCAGCTTGATACGGAGTGATTTGGCGTGTGAAAATTCTGCACGTCAGCGTGTGAATCGAGGAAAGGCCCTTAGCGCGTAAGCGCATCAGCACGCATACGCGATTCCATTGGACCAAAGGCCCTTAGCGCGTATGCGTGTCTGTGACGTATCGCGCACGGGCGTTGCTTTTCGTGGGGTGCGGTGCGTGTGTCTTGCAGGCGTTGGGGTTCACACGCTATTACTTCACAGCGGGTGGGTGTTGGCTACGCGTTCTTCTACACGCAAGGCAGACGGTGAGTGGTACCCTGCTCCCCCAGGCCCGATCGCGTGTAAAACCACCCGCGAGCCCCTGAAATATACATACCCCGCTCCCCCAGGCCCGATCGCGTGTAAAACCACCCGCGAGCCCCTGAAATACACGTACCCCGCTCCCCCAGGCCCGATCGTGTGTAAAACCACCCGCGAGCCCCTGAAATACACGTACCCCGCTCCCCCAGGCCCGATCGCGTGTAAAACCACCCGCGAGCCCCTGAAATACACGTACCCCGCTCCCCCAGGCCAGATCGCGTGTAAAAACACCTGCGAGCCCCTGAAATACACGTATACCGCTCCCCCAGGCCCGATCGCGTGTGAAAACAACCGCGAGCCCCTGAAATACACGTACCCCACTCCCCCAGGCCCGATCGCGTGTAAAAACACCCGCGAGCCCCTGAAATACACGCACCCAGGCCAATCGCGTGTGGAACTTCTCGCACACCTCTGAAATACACGCGCCCAGGCCAATCGCGTGTGGAACTTCTCGCGCACCTCTGAAATACAGGCACACGCTCCCCCAGGCCCGATCGCGTGTGGGCCTTCTCGCGCATGTAGGACTTTGGCGCACATTTTTTCCTGCGCAGGGACGCTACCACCTGCTTTCGTGTGGCGGACATGTATGGGCCTGTGCGCGTCTTTGGCCGTGCGCTGTTTTTCCCTATTCGATTCCATGAATACGTGTTGTAGGCGAGCTTGTGGGCGTTCTGCGCACTTGCCTCCTGTACTTTCCCCGTGACGCCCACATTTTCACGAGTTGTTCCCCATTCTGCGTGTGACGCCCCGTGTTACGCCTACTTTTGTTATGTGCGCCGCGCTATGTGCGAATTCGCTGTGGCCTTATCGCACGGCGTTCGATGACCTGTGCGCCAGCGTGCGCCGTGCACTTTTTCAGCGCACATCCCACATTTTGCGCGTGCACGGACTTCCATGAATTGATGTGTGATGTTTTCTGTGCGATAATCGCACTTGCACTGCGATTTCTGCTATTTCACTGCGAATCGCACGTTTTCGCACGCGTGCGCCGTTTTTTCGGCGCACATTAATTCCATGAATCGGCCTGTATGTCTCTTTGCATCTTTTCCACTAAGAACATATCCTTCTTGAATTCCTTGTTGCATTTCTTGATTGAATTTCCTCTCTGCTAAGTACCCAAAGTATTGCATTATTATATTCTGCATTTCTCTGTCTTTCCTTTACAGGGGTGAGTTTTTGAAAGTGGTTTTGATAATTGAGTGTACAAATGATTTGTGTAATTAAAGTATATATATTTAAAGAACCTAGATTGGACATTCTTTTATTTTGCAACTGTTCTACTATTGCTGTTTGGGTTGCTATTGGCTCACATTCACACCCCTTCTGAGAGTATAGACTTCCTTCGGCCCATGTTACCACAAAAGTCGAAAGAGGTATATGTCTTAGCTGTGACTGTTTTACATTTGTGATTGGGATCACTATTGGTTTGTCGAAGAGTGGGGACTGAGTAAGCAGTTTGCTTCACACTGGTGTCACCGGTTGGGCTTGGAGACAGACGGCGCCTATAGCTTAGTCTTCCAAAACACAAGTTTGTGTAGTTACTGTTAGAAACACTGACAGGCATTTCTGCTACCATACCATGAAGTTGGACATGAGCACCGCAGCAAGCTTAAAAGTATGTGAACTGTGTGAGCTATGCCAGAGACGGCCCTCCCTCGTGGCAGTAAGGTTAAGAAAGCTGAGCTGCTAAAGAGCCTCTAGAAGAGAAACATGGACTTAGAGGAACAGACACAGAGGGATGGGAGACAGAAACAGCAGGAACCTGTAATGCTGTAAATGCTTGAGCTGCAAGAGCAATTAAAGGCCCATAAACAGGTCTCCAGTGGGGAGGCGCCACATCCCCAAGGACTTAGTCCAACCATATGAGGTGGGGAAGGATATTTTCGACTGGTTGAAAACTCTGGAACAAGCATTCTGCCTCCAGAATGTGGAAGAGAAGTTGTGGGGAGCAGCCCTTTTGAACTGGATCTTATTTCATTATTCAGTTGACTCCTGAGGAAAGGCCCATTTATATCAAAATTAATGCTGCAGTCCTTTTAATGTTCTACAAAACTCCAGAAAAATACTGCATGAGCTTTAGAGAACACACAAAGGAGGGGAGTCAAACCTTGGAGGCATTTGCATATCAGATCTCGAAATATCGGAGTGGATGGTTCTCTGGTAACAAAGTTGAAAACATTGAGGGAATGTATAATTTGCATTTGAGAATATTCTTAAAAATTGCTAAATGGAATTACACTAGCATCTACTGGACAAGAGGATTACAGACCCCAGGGAGGCGGTCGACAGGTATGTGAGCACTCGAATACAGCAAAAGGCACAGATACCTACACCTAAACCAGAAGACAAGGGTAATGATAAAAGTATTCAAAACAAAGGGGGGTCTGGGAGTCTCTCTACCAGCACGAACACAGCCCATTGACCTGTTCTTAGGTGGATAGCCCCTGGGAGAGTCTCAACCAAGTCTTTAGCTCACTGTCCCTTTCACAGAGGAGAAATATCCCTGCATATTAGTCTTTGTCCTGCCCAGGGGCAGTCCAGCACCGAAATGCTAGGCAATTCCTCCCTGAACAAGAGTACCAACAGCAACCCCAGACACGTGTTTCTGCCTATTCGGGCCTCATCAGTGAGGTGGAGCTGTGCCTCTCTAAGAACAGTGAGCAAGTGGTCCAAGTCTGGATTCCCCTGGTAACTTAGGGTGAGACCCAAAGTTACTTAATATGCAAAACAAAGGAGCGGTCTGGGAGTCTCTCTACCAGCACAAACACAGTCCATTGACCTGTTCTTGGGTGGATAGCCCCTGGGAGAGTCTCAACCAAGTCTTTAGCTCACTGTCCCTTTCACAGAGGAGAAATATCCCTGCATATCAGTCTTTTTCCTGCCCAGGGGCAGTCCAGCACCGAAATGCTAGGCAATTCCTCTCTGAACAAGAGTGCCAACAGCAACCCCAGACACGTGTTTCGGCCTAGTCGGGCCTCATCAGTGCGGTGGAGCTGTGCCTCTCTAAGAACAGTGAGCAAGGGGTCCACGTCTGGATTCCCCTGGTAACTTAGGTGATACAAGTAAACTAAATGAGGGTAAGGGCATTGCTGTGGTCACTAGTGTAACAGCCAAAGTAGCAGTACAAGAAGCAACCCTTGCGGCCATGGGCCCATGGGCACTTTTGGCTGGTGGTGACTGTACCTCCAGTACTACCCAGTCTAGATCATAGTCCACAGAGGCATCTGCTGCAGCCAGAGTGGGCCCAGTGGCCACTGAGGTGCTTACGGCGGTGACACCCAATTCAGTGATCTCAGGACTGCCTACTGGTGTAGAACCACAACTTCGGATAGAGGACGCACTGGTTACTGACCTGAAGGGTTTACCAGAACTGAATGACTAGTCCTCAGCTGGGGGTCCCAGTCAGGCGGTCTTTTGGCAAGCATGGTGCTATTACCCCACCCTGGCAGATCTGCATGAGCAGGCAGAGAAGCAGGTTCAGCAGAGAAGCAGGTTCAGGAGGATACCCCTGGGATCTTCAGGTTGTATTGGGAGAATGGTCTCCTGTACAGTGAGTCCAAGAATTCTGAGGCAGGGGCCAAATTGAGGTTTGTGTTGCCCCAATGCCACAGAAGATTCCTACTGGACTTGGCTCATGACATTCCTTTGGTGGGTCACTTAGGAGTGACCAAGACAACTGACAAGCTGTCAGCCCATTTTACTGGCCCCTGATGGGGAAAACAATAAAAGAGTTTATTAGGTACTGTCATACTTGTCAAGTATCTGGTAAGTCTGATGGAGCCACAAAGGCCCCCTTAATTCCATAACCACTGGTTGCAAGGTCTTTTAGGAGAATAGGTATGGACATTGTGGGTCCTTTAAATCTACAGACGACCTCAGGGAACCGGTACATTTTGGTAGTGGTAGACCATGCCACCCAGAACCCAGAGGCTGTACCCTTAAGGAGTATTAAAGACCCTGTGGTGCCAAAGTCTCTAATACGATATTCTCTCATTTGAAATTCCTTAGAGAAGTTACTTCTGACAGGTGATCCAACTTCATATCTATATATATATGAATGCTTTGCAGGATGAATGTGGAGTAACTTATAAACCTTTCACCCACAAACCAGTGGGCTTGTTGAGCAGTTCAACAAGGCCCGAAGGGCGTAACAGGTGGCTTGAAAGAGCTACTGAGAAGAAAGGGGGATATTCTCCTGCCTCATCTTCTGTTTGCCTACCAGGAGGTGTCTCAGAGTGGTGTAGGGTTAATTCCCTTTGAGCTTCTGTTTGGCCATCCTTGTAGGGGTGCCCTAAGTATGGTGCAGGAAGGATGGGAGGGCAATTCCCAAACTCCTTCCCACGACATAGCAGACTATGTACTTGGCCTCAGATTCAAAATGGCCAAGTACAGAGAACACAGTAACAAAACTCTGAAGGCCAGTCAGGAGCCCATGAAGCACTGTCATGACCAGAAGGCCATCATGACTCAGGACACGTCAGGCCAGATTGTCTGGGTTCATGGAACTACTCAAACCCAGTGCCCTTCGTGAAAAATCGACTCTGATCTATGTGGTTCTGGAGAAAATCAGTGAGGTTAACTATCCCATTGATACTAAGGCACCGAGGCAGATGCATCTTCCACATTTGTTTACATCGAGGTGCTGCCAGGTGAGGAGGCCTGAAAGCCGACCCTCCTGGGCCTCTCTTTCTGTTTTTGTTCAGGCCTGGTTAGGGGCCCTGGGCCTTGTCTGCACCCCTCTCCGCTTCTGTGTGTGTGTTTCCACTTCCTTCCCTCCTCCCGTCTACCAGCCCGCCTCCTAGGCCATGATTGGCCAATTCCAGCAGCAGCATGCGAGCCTAGTCGTAGCTGCAGCCCCGGAGCACCTTTTACATCGAGGTGCTGCCAGGTGAGGTGGCCTGAGAGCCGACCCTCCTGGGCCTCTCTTTCCGTTTTTTTTCAGGCCTGCCTAGGGGCCCTTGGGGTTGTCTGCACCCCTCTCCCCTTCCGTGTGTGTGTGTTTCCACTTCCCTCCCTCCTCCCAGCCCTCCTCCTAGGCCGTGATTTGCCAATTCCAACAGCAGCCTGCGAGCCTAGTCGCAGCTGCAGCCCCCGGAGCACCTTTTACATCGAGGTGCTGCCAGGTGAGGAGGCCTGAGAGCCGACCCTCCTGGGCCTCTCTTTCCATTTCTTTCGGGCCTGCTTAGGGGCCCTGGGCCTTGTCTGCACCTCTCTCCCCTTCTCTGTGTGTGTTTCCACTTTCCTCCCTCCTCACTCCTCCCAGCCCGCCTCCCAGCCCGCCCACCGCCTGTGATTGGCTGTTCATCAAGGTCATGGGGTACCTCTCCAGGGCAGCCCTCTGCCCGGCAGCCCCTTCGGCTAGAGGCCCAGGGCCAAGGGCGGCTCCTACATGGGCGGCTCCTACATTGGCAGCTCCAGGGTGTGTCTGCAGGTGTCCGCAGGGGCAGCCAGGGAAGACAGAAGTCAACTGACACTGACGAGAGCTGTGAGTGTGGCATGGGTGGGGTGTAGAGCAATTACTCTACTCCGAAGGGCCCCTGCCACTCTACCTTACCTTCCCATGGCATAGACTGCCATAGACTGACATAATGCATGCTTAGAGAGACTTGTGACCACTGCAAATGGACTGTAAATGTTGCTGTTCAATACATACTAACTTACCTGCCAATGTTAGCATGTGCCACACTCAGAGGGAACTCTTGGCCTTAGCCTGTGTCGCATCTAGATTGAAATGTGAATGTTGGCATGTGCCACACTCAGAGGAAACTCTTATTCTAGCCCACGTCACATCTAGACAGGATTGTGGATGTTAGCACTTTCCACACTTGGATGGAATTCTTAACCTTAGCCTTCGTTGCATCTAGATAGAAATGTGAATGTTAGCATGTCCCGCGCTCGGAGGGAATTCTTAACCTTAGCCTGCGTCGCATCTAGACAGGATTAGGAATGTTAGCATATGCCACACTTAAAATGAAATGCGAATGATAACAAGTGCCACACATGGATGGATTTGTGATCACTAGCCTGCCTCACTTCTAGACAGAATATTGAAAATCAGCAAGTACCACACTCAGATGGAATAAGTGGATGATAGCAAGCATCTCACCTAGACATAATTAGAAGAACAGCAATGCCAACTAACCAATCTACTAACAATTTCACCCCTCTGCATACACCTCTCAAACTCTGGCCAAACACAACCACAAACCTAGAACACAGCATTCCGCACAAACTTCACTGCACTGCAACAACAAAGCAGACCACACATAGGCCCTCATTTAGAGCTAGGAGGTAAGGTAAAAACCATGCCGGTAATGATTTACCGGCATGGTTTACCGCTCCATGGCCCTCATTTAGAGCTAGGAGGTAAGTACCGGTACTTTCCGGCATGGCGGAAAGTACAACACCGGCTTGGCGTCAGACCGCTAAATGCGGCCCATTCCGAGCTCGCGGACACGCGCTTTTCGCCGTGCCGGAAAAGAACCGAGCGTCCTACCGCAAAACGACCCACAAAACCCCTACCGGCATGCTGCTATACGTAAATAACAACACCGCCTTGGAAGCTGTAGCATCAGTACATAACGGTGACCGTAATTTACGGATACCGTAAATTACGGCCACCGCTAAAACAGGAACCGGAAATTACGTCATTGCACAGGAACGGGAAGGAGAGCGGCGGCCATCTTTAAAGACACAATCCATTGCAATCCTCATCAGGCAGCACCTTTGGGAGCTAACTAAAGTCGGGAACAGGACCAGACAACTCCCAACATGCCCAAAGCACCCAAGAAGGCTGCGGATCGCATCCGCAAGAGGAGATTCAGCCCCGAGGAACTCCAGGCCATGGTTGATTTCCTGGCTGAACATGCCGATGTCGTCTTTAGCAACGACATGCGGAGGGAGTCCATCCTCCGCAAGAAGAACATATGGGCTGAACTTGCACAGAGGGTGAGCGCCGTAGGCAACACCCCCCGTACCCACAGGGACTGCCGCAGGCGGTGGGATGACCTGCGGGTGCGGGCATCCTCTCCAGCAACCGCAGTCAGGCAATGCAGACGGGAGGTGGACCAAGTAACCTTGTCCAACTGGAGCCGTGGGAGGAGACCTGTGCGGCTCTCATTGGCATAGAATGTATCGAGGGCGTGGGGAACATGGAGTGCAGGGCAACAACTTCTGCCGAAGGAGGTGAGTGTCCACAGTGTACACTGGCAATGTCCATAGCATGATTCAAACTGACCCAAGGGCCATCGAAGGCACCTTCTCGTGTTGCCCTCCCACCATCCAACGCACCCCCCCATCCAACTAATGCTGAGGCAAGTGCCACGCAATGAAGGTCCAAGTGCGAGTACATAACGCACATCAATCATAGTGCATTAACGTGCACAGCCCATCATGCACTAGCCAAACTGCACATGACCAGGCCACGATGAGTCACTCCCAAACATGCGTACATGATATAACCATGCACATGTACCACTGCCATAGCTACCCCCAAAATGCCACAAACCTTAATTGACCGAAATGTGTATGCAGCCATGTATGCAAATAGGACATTACACATTCACTCACGTTGTCCCTCTCTTCTACCCCCACAGGCACTGACCATGACAGCGCAGAGCCCCAATCAAGCCGGCCAAGCACCTCCACGGGTCGTGACAGGGTCAGGCGAATGCCAGCACCTAAAAGAACCGCCCCCCCGGCTCTGGAAAGGCCACTGGATTCGGCCGAACCACAATCCGTCCCAGCATCGGCGCAAGCCAGTATGCCAACCCCTAACTCTGCACAGTCGAGCATCTCTGGCGAGGCTGCTGCTACCGTCCCTGAGGAGTGTGTGGACAGCCCGTCACCCATCTGTGGGGCGTCCGAGGAGGACGGCCAAAACACTGTGCAAACCCCGAAGCCCTGCATTGTACCCCTGGCCTCATGCAGTGACTGTGGGGAAGCACCTACACCTGTCCACAGTCCCCAACTCGACCCGCAGGGGTATGAGGATGATCTCCCGAGTCCACCTGTACAGCCCTCTCCCGAGCATGCTGGGGCAAGTGGTTTCGCCGATGGTTTCCCATCATTTGGCACGCGCAGAGTGAATCAGTTGGCAGACCTCATTGCCGAATTCATGGAGGACAACCGCCAGGCCAGGGTCCAATGGCATGATGGAGTCAGAGAAATGCGGCAGTCCCTCACCACCTGCAACAACCGGTTGTGTGACACTCTGACAGACAGCACGACCCGTCTCTGTCATGTCCTTGGCCGCATAGCGAATGCCCTTGAGGCAGGCCCTTCCAATACCCAGCCAGAGCAGGCGGACACAGCTGCATCGAGTGAGGCCACACAAGGCAGCCCAGAGAGACGCACTTGGCGCTCCATGCGTCGCAGGGATATGCCTCCCCCGGGCAAGGGGAGCAAAAAACAATAGGCATTTCTGCCACATGTGTGCTTCACGCCCTACATGGGACCACTGCTGTGGAGTTGGAGGGGGCGGTGGAGGGGGTGGGTTTGTTGTGGAGTTGGGGTTTAGGGGGGTGATGGTTTGTTGTGGAGTTGGGGTTCAGGGGGGTGATGGTTTGTTGTTGAGTTTGGGGGCAGGGGGGGCTGCTGATGATGTTTTCACTAAATCTTTTTTTCACAATACACTATTGGTGCCGCAAAGTTCAACAGTTGTGGACATTCATCATTGAGCATGTGTTTATTGACGTCTGCCAGTGCATGGTGTACAAGTATACACACGTCCAGTGCCCTGTGTGCCCATGTCATGCCACCCTCTGCTGACTTGTGTCCTGGGCATCTTGTCCACTGTTAGTTTGGCGCATTACATGTCCCTCAAGTGCACTGCCTCCATGATGCTTTCTTGCCACTTCCCCCTCCACCTTCACCGCATCGTCATGTGGTCGTAGCAGTACCATGTCCGGGGTGATAGACACTAATCTAGGGATGTGCTCTTTGTTCAGCTGCACATATGACATGGGCTTATTGGACACCAGATATCAGTGGATGGGTCACACACCAGTCCTGCTTCGCCAACTCATATGTGCTTTACGCAAGCCAGGTGACTGCTACATCTACACGCATGCACGGGTATGGCCATTGTTTGAGTGCTCCCTGGGCCTGTTCATGAGGGTTACTGACAGGGGTCATGTACCATGTTGTCAAGGGACAGCCACCAACAGCTGCATGTCTAGCCAAATAAGGTGAGTGTTTGGACTGTCATGGTGGAGAACAGTACTAGGCTGTCATGGCAGGCTTTCAATGATGGCCATATGCACATGTACATGGATGCATTCCGCACGATCATGGACACAACTTGTGTCCAATACAATGGAATGCTGTGAGGGATTGCGTCTTCAAGATGGTCCGTGAACGATGGCATGGACATCTCGTGGTACATGTTTCATTGTTGCATGCTGCTGTCCTGATGTTAGATCCATGTGGTGCTGTGTACTGTGTAGATTCGTTTTTGGGGGTGATGGCTGTAGTCCATGGCTCATGGTCATCATCCTGCTCAAATACATGCTATGGTGAATCCCAACACTCCTATGGGTGTGCCATGCCGGTGACGTGGTGTGGTATCCCTGCTCTGTTCAATCCACTCCCAGGGATGGGTCTCCAATGTCGTGCCATGCTGGGGTCTGCCACATTGTGCATATGTAGTGTGTCTTCCGATATGCGCTTACGGTTGTGGTGGCCGCCAATGAGTGGTGCAAGTGTAGTGTGATTAGCCCTTGTCAGAAGGTGGAGATGTAGTGTATCGTGAGTGCCTTATTCCATCAAAGTGGGAATCTGTTTGTATGTGCCGTTGCACTGGTTCTGTGGCAGGTTTGTTGTTGGGGTGCACAGTGTGCATGATGGGCTGTGTACGTTAATGCACTATGGTTGATGTGCGTTATGTACTCGCACTTGGACCTTCATTGCGTGGCACTTGCCTCAGTATTAGTTGGATCGGGGGATGCGTTGGATGGTGGGAGGGCAACACGAGAAGGTGCCTTCGATGGCCCTTGGGTCAGTTTGAATCATGCTATGGACATTGCCAGTGTACACTGTGGACACTCACCTCCTTCGGCAGAAGTTGTTGCCCCGCACTCCATGTTCCCCACGCCCTCAATACATTCTGTGCCAATGAGAGCCGCACAGGTCCCCTCCCACGGCTCCAGTTGGACAGGGGTACTTGGTTCACCTCCCGTCTGCATTGCCTGACTGCAGTTGCTGGAGAGGAGGCCCCGCACCCGCAGGTCATCCCACCGCTTGCGGCAGTCCCTGCGGGTGCGGGGGGTGTTGCCTACGGCGCTCACCCTCTGTGCAAGTTCAGCCCATATGTTCTTCTTGCGGAGGATGGACTCCCTCCGCATGTCGTTGCTGAAGACGACATCGGCATGTTCAGCCAGGAAGTCAACCATGGGCTGGAGTTCCTCGGGGCTGAATCTCCTCTTGCGGATGCGATCCGCAGCCTTCTTGGGTGCTTTGGGCATGTTGGGAGTTGTCTAGTCCTGTTCCCGACTTTAGTTAGCTCCAATAGGTGCTGCCTGATGAGGATTGCAATGGATTGTGTTTTAAAAGATGGCCGCCGCTCTCCTTCCTGTTCCTGTGCGATGACGTAATTTCTGGTTCCTTTTTTAGCGGTGGCCGTAATTTACGGTATCCGTAAATTACCGTCACCGTTATGTACTGACGCTACAGCTTCCAAGGCGGTGTTGTTATTTACGTGTAGCAGCATGCCGGTAGGGGTTTTGCGGGTCATTTTGCGGCAGGACGCTCAGTTCTTTTCCGGAATTGTGAAAAGCGCGTGTCTGCAAGCTCGGAATGGGCCGCATTTAGCGGTCTGACGCCAAGCCGGTGTCGTACTTTCCGCCATGCCGGAAAGTACCGGTACTTACCTCCTAGCTCTAAATGAGGGCCATAGACTTGCACAACAGCATACGACAACTACCGACCGTGGAACACCCCAGGACGAGCCAACGGACCCACCGGGCTGAGGTTGCCAACAGCACATCACTGCTCTCTTGCACTTTTCCAGCTTATTCCCACTAACTCACCCCTCCTCCCTTCTTTCAGAGCCGCCAGGGGACCACTTTGGTGGTGATAGTGCGCGGTACAAATATCCTTTAACATTTACATTCAAATTAACCGGTTTAAGCCTCAGTATGGCTGGGATAACTTAGTGATGGCTCTGGTGAATGATGATTAGACTGAGGAGAGACTGATCCCTTCCTAGACTAGTTATACACAGTCCACCGATGAGCCTCTAGTGGAAGTCCAGATCACCCCAGACCTTACCAAACAGCAATTGTGACATGCAACCTGCTGCTGGACCAGTGTGTGTGTCTATTCTCGCTGACACCTGATTGCCTCATCCATGATATCGATACTGGGAAGAGTAACCCGGTGAAGAGGAGTCGTCGCTGGATGTCTGACAAAATCAAGGACACCATCATGGAGCAAGTATCTAACATGTTGGAGTCCCTGGGCTAGCCCAGTGGTACTGGTCCCTAACAAGTCCACTAGTAGCGGAAACTGAAGTCCGCTTTTGTGTGGACTACAGAGGGCTTAATTCTGTCACCAAGACAGATGCACAGCTCATGCCTAAGGCAGGCACATTAATTGACATATTTGGCAATGCCAAGTTCATGAGTAACTTTGACCTCATTGCAGGGTACTGACAGGTTGGGCTAACTGATCAATCAAATGAGAAGTCAGCATTTTTCACTCCACAAGGGTACTATCAGTTCACTGTTATGCCCTTTGGGATCAAAAATGCCCGAGCCAACTTTCAAAGGATGGTAAACCAAGTACTCTTAAGACTAGAGGGCTTCAGTTTGCCTACTTTTTGGAGTGTTCAGTCATACATGGGAAGACCATTGATTCCATCTGAAACGGCTGCTTGAAGTCATGCAGAAGGCTGGCTTGGTTATCAAGGCCTCCAAGTGCCAGATATCATAGGGAACTGTGACTTAGCACACTAAGTGGGTGGTGTTAAAACAGCCCCATAAGGCCCAAGTCCAGGCGGTGATGGATGGGATGATTCCAACTACCCAGACTCATGTGAGTGCCTTCCTGGGCCTCACAGGTTACTAGAGCCCTGTTATCAAGGGGCATGGGACGATTGCTATTCCCCTTAACAACGTTACATTGAAAAGAAGAACATCACCTGGCCCCTGCCTGCAGACATAATTCCAGAGCTTGACGGATAGCATGTGTAAGGTCTAAAGAGCCCGGATTATGGGCAGGATTTAATCATTCAGCCAGATGCCTATGAATTTGGAATTCGTGTAGTGCTAGCACAGCTGAATGCAGAGGGGGGTAGAGCAACCTTGAGCATACCGTAGCAGGCACTTGACCAAGCAAGAGTGCAACTGGGCCATAATCAAAATGAGGCATTTATGGAAGTTTGGGCGGTATGGAAGCTGAAACCTTACATATTTGGGTCTCGCTTAACTGACCAAACAGATTACATACCTCTCAGGTGGCTTATGGCGACGCAGGGAGAGAATCCCAAGTTATTGCATTGGGCCATATGCCTACAGAGATTGGACATGTCATCCAAGACAGCTCTGAGGTGCAGCACTCTAATACAGATGGCCTCGGTAGATATTTTCACAGGGAGGATGAGCCAGACCCTTAGAAGGGTGAGTTTCAACCGTTTTAGCTGGGGAGTGCGTGAAGGATTGTAATCTAGCAAGGGTTAAGAAGCCCTAGCTTTTTTATTTTTATGAATAATTATTAATTAGTGATGTTATTAATGAGATTTGTTATGACATCTTTGATGTCATGGGTGTTAGTCCTTGCAGTGCACACTGGTGGCACGAGTTATGGTTTCTTAGCTTACCATAACTGGCGCATTTCGGGGGGTTTTCGGTTTTACCTGTAACCATAACGTCCCTGTAACAATGTTTTTCCACTGAATTTCATAGGTTTTTGCTAGTGCATCTTAACTATAATGTCCCTTTAACAACATTTGTGTTAGTGAATTTCATCAGTTTTTAGTAGGGCGCTGTAAGCAGAACGTTGCTTTAGCATAGTGTATTTAGAAATTATGCTATGTTTGTAGTACTGCAGCTGCACCATAACGTCCCTTTTGCAATATGTTTTGTGGCTGATTATGATATAAAGCTCCTTGTAGAGTGTCACAATGTAAGTGGCAATGAAGGGAGGCAGTGCGACGCGCATCGTATACCCTCCACACAATTGTGTGCTAAATGGAAGGAACTGTGGTACTGTGGAAAACACTGCAGTGGAAACAGGTAGGAATGGGTGGCTGTTGAAACAGATGGGTGTGTGTGTTGCAGTGTGTTTTTAAGAGCGCAAGTGCGCAACAGCAAGCACAAAAATTATTCCTATAATTCCAAAAAGGGCAGCCGGGCAATGTGTATAGAGCGTGCAGTATATGGAAATGCAGTAATATCAACAAGAACGCTATTTGTGGGCACAACTGCTCAAGCTGTGAAATGATAGATTCCCATTTGTACAGTACGACAATGGCACAAGTTGTAAAAAGACACAAATACAGTTCTTCACAATGTACCACGCTTTCTCCATTTCCGGACCAAATAAAAAGTAACACGCCTACATGGGTGTCTGCATATTGGGATACAAAATTATGCAGGAGATCGGAAACAGAAGCATTACCTGGCCTACTACCTCCCTCAGGACAAACGGCACAGAAAATCGTGTTACATGGTGTGCATTTGTGCCTCCACAATCAACAATAATAATATCGTCAGGATAGAGTGCCACCAAAGTCTCACACACACACACGAAAAGCAATCACTTCAGTGTAGGTGCTCCATACGCGTACAAACCCACATGATACACTCCACACATAAATCCCACCGGACTCTGTTTTCCATTCACTGTCAAGTAATGTACATGCAATTCACCCTCAAAGCATACGCTGTGGCACGTACAACACACAGCCATAAGCTCACCCTCTGCATTTAGGTTGACAAATATACCGTATAACACAATCTGTGCGTGAACTCCACACCCAGAAAGCTTATTGCGCAATCCTGTGTCCTCCATAATCCCAAATATAAGATGGCCATGTGCAAAAGGGGCATATGTTACACGTACAACCCTCCAACTGTCGCGATGTCTGCAGAGTTTTTTTGCAGGTGTGCCCGCCCGGGAGTAGGGGAATAAATGTCAACCAGGGAAGGGGATGTCCTTTGTAGTTGTGGCTCTTAAGAAAGCCGTTTTTTATTTTTTGAAACAGCTTCCACAGTAACAACTCTTTTTTCAGACTTTTATAATTGTTTTTATTTGTTGCACAGTGCCTCACATTCTTACAATAGCGTCTTCAGTGTAGCCTGTAGATGGTAAAACCAAATGTCATTGCCACTGGGCGACAATGAAATGCCATTTCCATTGAGAAGGTGCACATATCGATAACCAATGGTGTCATTCGCACAGGAGTACACAGCAGCACGCAAAAAAGTTATACATGCTTCTGTTGATAAGACGCCTTCCCACCTCTGGCTGCCGACAACATTCATTGGAATAGTTATATACTGGACTTGGTGGTATACATGAGAAAAGCACCTTCGCATTGGCAAAACTGTGCTGCACTTCTTTCATCATCTTTTTGAGTTGACGGTACACACTTGCACAAGCTATGGAACCCAAAAACAATGCTACATAGTGTACTACCACAACGTGTACAGTACCTAAAGTGGCCACTCGTCGACATTCTGTAAGCAAATGGTTGAAAGTACGGACAGGGACACCGCACCACAAAGCGTCCACTTCGTCTAAATTCAAAGTGACATTAAGGCCTCTTTCCATGGCATACTGGAGCAGATCGCCCACTATGAAAACTGTGCATCTCGCCATCTCTGCCAGCCTCACTACACACAGTAATGAAACCAAATATGGCCGCCCTTTCCTGTGACGCACACTCTAACCACCTGATTGGACAATTGCAACAATCACATTTCCATTGGCCGACATGTTCAAAAGCGCAGAATGTAGCACGTGCGCCTCGCAAAGTATCGTGAGAGCCGCGCCCCAGTAAATCATGAACAATCCTTCTTCCCTTTCCACTATCCTCTTCCCACCACGCCCTTATTAGGTATTGCTAAGTACTCACACACGCATCCACCAATGCCCTGCAAGACTTCAGCATCTTACAATGTCAGTTCTCCAAAAGACTTCATATGTACCATTACAAAATCTGTATGAACGTGTACTGTTATTGGGAAGCACGTCCAGTGGAAAGTTCAGTGAAACATTCCAGTAGTTATACATGCACATTCATCCACATAAGTAACCATCACCACAAAACAAAGGTATGAACATTATTTTGCCAATATGTGCACAACTCTGTTATAAGTGCCTCTGCGCACGATCTCTGCCTCTAAGTGTCAAATACGTGTTTAAAACACATACTGATGTTTCTCCCATCGCCTACCATGATGTCATGATTCCTGCCCCTCATGTCCCCAGCCCTCCAAGATGTCAGGCTGGAGCCAGGCCACGATCACCTATATGGCCCTCAAGGGCCTCTCCATCCCTCCAAAGACCCACTTGGAGTCAGACTTGGAGCTTGTGGCACCAGACTCCCTCACTCCCATAGGATAACATTGGGGATTGGACTTGTAGTGCTTTGATGGGGACAAGATGGATGCCCCCACATATTTCAGTTCCCAGAACTGCATGTGCAGTCTAGTCTTTTGGGTGTGGTTCAGCCCAGAGACACCTGGGATACCCAGAGAATATTTAAGCCACGCCCAGGCTGAGAAACATGCTTTGTGTTTTCTGCACCTGCAGCGTGACACTCACCGTGTTCAGATCGGTCTCCAGTAGGCCTGCATCTTTCTTCTGCGCTCAGCTCCTGCAAGAACAAGAACACCGTTAGGAACAGCCTTACCTTGCGGCGCTTCTGCCCATCATTCATTGCTTCTTCTGTTCTGCGGGCATCTTTGGCGGTGTCATTCCCATCCCGGCACGCCGCTTCCTAAGGAAAAGGGAAAAGAACAGAAAAAAGGCATTAGTAAGCATTAAGAAAATCTTCGCTTATTTTTAAAGACTATACGAGCTTCAAACGCTTACCTGAATCCCAGCCACTCTGGGGGAACTCTGTCTCCGGAACTTCTCATCCATCTGCAAGAGGGAAAAGACACTCCAGGTTAGCGTGGAAACATCTAGAGGCGCCGCATACCGCGCTTACTCACCGCATTTCTTCTTCATAACCGGCATCCACGCTGAAAACGTCGCTGCACCTAAAAGACACAGGAAAAGAACTCAGTTCAATACAAATACGAAAGGGTCGCATCGCGCATCGTGCTCTCACTCACCTTCAGCGCTACTCATCTCAGCAGCACGTCGCCATCCCCGGACGCTGGCCATCATCTAAGGAAGGAAAGGAACGAAGTTAGAGAACTGTTCAAAAGACTCATTATACTTACCTGTCAGACTCTTTCCAGTGAAGTAACTAGGCAGCAACGAGCCTGCATCAATCAACGCGCCCCTGCGCTGAAAGCAGGACAGAGAGCACACTTTCCAAGAAAACAAGGTGAGCTGTGGATCAAAGGGAAGGGTTGGACCCCGGGGAAGAAGGGGTTCAAGCACACAGAGACAATAGGGAGTTAAACTCTACCAATCCTGTGTTTTAGGCCCAGTCTCCAGTCGAGTAGACTCCAGGGAAGGGTTCGAGGTCGTAAGAGGTCAGAACAGGCTGAGTGACGTCCGCGTGGATACCAGGTGAGCGTTACACATGAAGTGGCAATTTGTTGGTATGTGCTTGCAATGTTTTCATTTACCCATATCATACACTATATTAGCGAAACAGGAACTGTTCTTTCCTTCCCACAATGGTACGCAAATTGTTCCCCACTAACCCACCTACTACATAACTCGTAAAATGAAGTCACTAAAGTCACCACTGAATGTATCTTAGCAATCTACAGTCACTTTCCAAAAGGTCAGTGTCTGCACCAGTGTGGTGCTTTGTACGCTGCACTGTTGCCACAGGCTCTTTTTAAATCTGCCAGCTTCAGCTTCCACTCTGCTCCCTCAGCAACTCATCCATAAGAGGAGTGTGCAACTTGGCCTGAATGGCAGGTATCGTATCTCTGCTGGACTAAAATGTCTGCAATAGCTCCCTGTGGCTCTGAACAATAAAATAAAAGCCCTGTGCATTATGCAGAAGGCCTTCTAGTCCCTGGGACCCCAATACCTTGCACTCTCACTTCCTAAATATCTACTTGCTCCAGTTCTTCCCTCATCCGCTTCCTACTCCCTCTGGGTCAGTTGCTTCTACATGCAGCCAGATGGTGGTAAATGTGTTTGTTCTGCTGGGGCCGCCTTGTGCATCACGCTCTCTGTCTACCTGGACCTTGAGGAGAAGCATTGTAGGCTCAGAAAGCACCTGAACACCTTTCCATGTGCTACTTCTTTTCCCCCTCCTCTCCCCTGCTCACATCCTGGCTGAAAAGGTATTCTGCACTGGTTTCCTACCCACCCTATAATCTGTGCCCCAGGCCACCTCCCTCCCTACAGATCTACCACTGCACTGGCTTTCTGCCAACCCCCGCACTTGGGGACTGTTTTCTAGAACCCTAACAGTCCAGCCACCACTTGATGTCTACACGTATCCTTGCACTTGCCAGTACCAGGCGTAGTTGCATGTATTTCTATTTTTTATTGTTTCCACGTACTGCACTTTGCCCTTCCCCTTCACTGGCACACTCTCAATGTCAGCTGGCCTAGAGGAATCAATGTCTCTGTGTGGCCTCCGTTTCGCCTCCATTTCCTCAGCGCGCCTTCACACACTTGTATGGTGGCGTGATACAAATGGCACAAAATACCATAGCACATCATATCATATGATGCACACACTGCGTTCATGACAACATGATGCCTGCCACGTACCTTGTACACTTCACAATATGGTCTTCCCATTGTACTACAAATGTCGGAAAAGGGATCCCACAAAAGCAGCAGCAAATGTATATTAGCAACATTAAGCAAGTGCTTGCAGTGCATGCATACAAACAGGATGCATGCCCCTTACCTTGCACACTTTCACCAAAGCCTCCTACATTTATCTGTAAAAACCGACCGTCTGTCATAGTGTTTGTGTACACACCACAACCACCAACCACATTGCCCAATGGCTTAGCCTCCACACTGCCAATGCTATAGGTGCCATCCTAAAAACAGCAGGATCTGCCACGTCTAATCCTAAAAAGTCCCACGGAATCTGCAGCATTACCGTGCTAGAAACTGGAGGGGCTGGGGGTTCGGGGAGTGTTGGGGGGGAGGGAGAATGTAAGACAGGGGTGGGGATTGTGTCTTTAGGATTGTCTCTAAAAACACTTATTTTTGTTTCTTTTCTTTTTGTCGTGTTTTTGTTATGTACATGCATTCATACATTTTGTTTTCTTATTTTTCTCTCTTTTGCTCACTGTCTGTTTGCTTCTCCGCCTGACATTTTCCTCGACTGAAGATGAACGGTTATCTTACATTGCTACAGGATTCTCTGCAAAGCTTTGTGCAGAGTGGCAAACACAACAGCATTGCAAATACAAGTAAAACAAATGCTGTTTCCTTGGAACCACTGGAATCTTGCTGGTATTAATGCTTTCAACGTCGGTGCAGACCATCCCAGCACTGCACATTAAGTCGCATATGCTTCTGTTTATCCAACGTCTCCCAACCTCTGGCTGTGGACATATGACACCGGCATGCTCCCATTGTCCTCTTGGTGTCATCGATGAGAAAATCACCTTTGCAGTAGGAAATATCTGCATCACAGCTGTCATCAACTTCTTTAAGTAAGCGAGCAAACGTGAGCATGACATGTGCCCCAAATGTAGTCCTCCAAAATGCACAACCACCACATCTACAGTACCAACAGAGACCACACATTTGCAAAGGAGATCCATGCTCCCAAAACCCCACTCATGAACTGTGCCCCAAAAAGCCTGCACTCCTTCTAACTGAAAGTCAGTATCAAAGCATCTTTCCACAGCATACCTGTGCAGATTGGGCACAACGGTATCACTGACTATAAGCACGTGCTGTCTGTTCATCTCTGCTAACCTCACTGCATCGAACTTTGGGTAAATATGTTACCGCCCCTTCCGGTGAACCACACCCTCGAATCCTAATTGGAGAATCCCCACAGTTCCATTTGTGAAGGCTCCATGATCAAAAGGCCATGATGTGGCACGTGCGCTTTCCCAGCTACAGCTAGGCCCATGCCCCAATAAAGCAGACACAATATTTCTTCCCTTTGCACTCAAATTTTCCAACACTCCCTTACTGGCACCTATTGGCGACTAAGACATTTTCAAAAACGCCTGCACCAATCACTTATTGAACCTCGGCATTGCACACTATCATTTCTCTAAACAACTCCATATTTCCGGTTAAACACTCTGAGAACACGTTCCCTTTGCTTCCAAAGCCCCTCCACCAGAAACTTTTCCTACAGGATGCCCTATTTCAGCATCCACAATGATCCTGCAGCGCACCCAGCACACCTTTCGCCATGCACACAACAGTCCACCCTTGCCCACACCCATAACAACACTATGAATCCATGCATAGTAACCAAGCACCTTTGAGGTGCACTTCTACCATATCCTCTTCCATACTTACAGTATGCAAACCCAGCACCCAGTACCCACACTGCATCACTTTTCACACCACCATCGCCAAGTACACATCAAAAACTTTACCATGTTGTAACAGTGTCCTCACCTGCAAAACCAAACATGTACGAATGGCACCTCACTTCTCCTGCTCTATTGCATCTGAAATGTGCTCCACACCCATTCTTTACAGGTCACCAGCCTCTAACTGCTGCAGAATCCAAAATGCATTACTGCTGTGTTTGTCATAAAGTCCTAGGCTCTTGAGTGAATGGCCTACGGCTTACAGCCTTCGGCCATCCACCCAACAGTCTAGGTCTTCAACACTGTCACTGCTACATAATGGCACCATCCATTTCACCATGTCACCAACTACGACAATCCACATGCACAGCACTGCCACCAGCACTCCTACCCAACCTGAACACCGCCATAGAGCTATACAGGAATACTTGCTATACTTACCACAATGTAGAAACACAACACTGTCTCCTGCACCCCTGTGCACTTTCATTCACATAGTACGTACGTACCCACTGTCATTCACAAAGTAATGTGTCACTGTAAACCTAACCACATACTGTTTGCAACATTGTCCCTACTCCAACCAATCTGCACACACCACACTATGCAAGCACCCCCCTCTACCGGTGTCATGATTCATGCCCCTGGTCATCATGGCCAAACCAGCCTTTTGGCTGGGGCCAGGTTACAGGCTTCCATGGTGGCCTCAAAGGCCACAAAACACCATCAGGGACTCTCTTGGAGCCAGTCCTGGCGCCTTTGGCGCCAGGCCATACTGTTATGTGAAGGACAGCATTTGGATTGGGATTTCAGTTAACATGGTGGCTCTCACATAGCTCAGTTCCACAGAACTGAGCTATGTGGTCTAGTGTTTCGGGTGTGGCCAGGCCTGGGGCTGCTTTACCTGGAACTACTTTACTTGGGCTATATAAGCCACACCCAAACAGCAGCACATGCTTCGCGTTATTCTGCAGTTAGCAGCGTAACGCTCACCGTGCCCAGTTCTGATCTCCAGTGTTTCTTGCATCCTGCCACGTGCTGAATCCTGTATCTGGAAAAGAAGAACGCCATTATTCAGCGCTTACCTGTAAGTAGCAGCCTGGCTTTGGTCTTGAATCTTCCATCTTCAAACTACCACCAGCTGCTCACCTGAATACATGCGATCCGGGGATTCTTCATCACAACGTTGCATCCATCTTCAGAACTCTGCAGCAACCTGAAAGAGACAAGAGAGACATTATTAGTGAGCACTCGCTCACGGCCACGCAAGGACAACGAAAACCACTTACCAGGTGCAGTCTCTCCTTGATCTCGGAACATCACAGCGGCCCGGAACATCATAACGACCTGCAAAGGAAGCGGTGCAGGCTGAGCTTAGCAAAAAGAAAAGGCAAGAAGGCGCTGCGCACCGCGCATTCACTTACCTTGCTGGGATTCTCATCCTATAGAGCACGGCAATGCCAAAACTCTCCAACTCATCTGAGGGAAAGAAACTAGAGACATTAATAAAAACAAAAAGACTGTACAACAGTAGTACCTACCTCATCAAGCAAATCGGAGTCGCAGCAGGCCTCGACCCGAACACGGGGTAACGCACCAGTGAAGCAACAAGGTCGCAGAACACCCACACCTCCAACACGCCCCTGCACAGAGACGCAGGACGGAGAGCACACCATACCTTATATTAAGGCGCTCGCCATATTCAACACATTATCAAGGGAGAGGGTTGGAAAGTGCTAATCTTCCAGCCAGGGCTGAGTGGCATCCCCGTGGATATCAGGTTAGCGTAACAGAACGCAAAGCCTCATATATTTATGCACCTGGATGTCATGGAAACATCAGAAACTGACCAATTAGCCCAGTTTTTGGGCAGCTAGGTGCCGAACTACATTCAGCCAGGCAAGAAACCAACACCCTTTGGAGACAAATGATAGTTACTAAAGAGCATACTGAGGAATTGAGTAGACAATTACTCCAATCACAGGCAGGCCAGGTCCCCTTATCTGGAAGCGTTCCCCCAGTGACAACACCAGCCAGTCCGGTACAAATAACTCTTCCTGGAACAATTCTTTAGCTCCACCAGAACGGTTTGCAGGGTATCCAAAGAAGTATGCAACGTTCATGAACCAATGTAGTCTTCATTTCCTTTGTAGACCCGGGGCTTTTCCTAACGACCAGTCACTGGTTGCCTTTGTTTTATCATATCTGAGTGGCAGTGCTGCAGATTGGTCTATGCCATTAGTAAGTCAGGATGATCCACTGCTACGTGACTTCAGAGATTTTCAGCAGGAAATGGAGAAACAGTTTGCTCGACACACCCAAGGACAAGCATTGGATAATTAATGAACTTTGGTCCCTCTGTCAAGGAAACCAAGACTTGTTATCTTATATAGCGACCTTTAATAGGTTGGTTGTTGAAACGGGATGGCCTGAAGATAAAAGCACCACATTATTCCCCTGGGGTCCACGGGGAGAATTAAAGGACATCCTAGCACAAGTGGTTAATCCACCAAGAGACTGTGCAGAGTTCATCAATCTTGTTGTTCAGTTAGATCATAGGCTACAGGACCAAAAGGTCGATCGAATGAGATTGGACACTCGTGCCATGTATGCCCGGTCAAAGGACAATGTCTCACGTTCAGCGGAGAACACTGTAGAACCCATGCAAATTGGAGGGGTACGGGCTCCCTTAACTAAGGCTGATAGAGACAAAAGGAGGCAACAGCTATTATGTCTGTACTGCGGAAAGTCAGGCCATTTTCTCAAAGAATGTCCAATAAAGCCTCCAAGGAGAACTGTTGGAGCTACAGAAAAGGAAGACAACAAGGAGATGGAAAACTACCAAGCCCGGCAAGCATAGAGGTTCGTTTGTCGAGCGAGGAAAATGAGCCACAGACCTCACACTTTGCATTACCTGTGATTTTGATCCATCTCCAACAACCATCGCGGATGCATGCCGTAGAAGCATACATAGACAGTGGGGCAGTTGGAAACTACATAGACCAAGATCTGGCAGCAGAGATCGGGCTTCCCCTATGCAAAAAGCCGACTACTGAAAGGGTCACCACTGTTGATGGCACTGAAATAGCTTCTGGTCCAGTAAACCAATGTACAGCAGTATTTACCCTTCTGTGCCAGGATGGACACCGAGAATTCATTGCTTTCGACCTCATCAAGGCTCCTCCGTTCCGGTTGGTTTTAGGGATGCCATGGTTAGTAGGTCACAATACTCAAATAGACTGGCCTGCAAAGAAGTTGGCCTTTTCAGACGACTGTGCTCTCACATGCTACCACAAAGAAAAGCAGGAAGAAAATTCACAGACATCTGTTTGGAGAACAGCAACAAAAGTACTGGGGGTTACAGCTACTCTACCAAGCGAATACCAAGATTTTCAAGACGTTTTTCAGAAAGAACAAAACAATACCCTGCCGCCACATAGGCCTTATGATTGTCAGATCAATCTCATACCCGGTGCACCCTTGTGGTCGAATCTATGCACTCACAGAACCAGAAAACCTCCATTTGAAATCTTATCTAGATCAGTACCTGGCTAATGGGTTTATCCACCCGTCTAAATCACCAGCAGCCAGTACCTTATTCTTCGTACCAAAGAAGGAAGGGGACTTGAGAACATGCATCGACTATTGCGCAATGATCCAAATCACCGTAAAAAAAACACTATCCACTGCTTCTAATTCCGGAATTGCTAGATCAAGTTAAGGATGCCCAGATCTACACTAAATTGGACCTTAGGGGAGCATACCATCTTGTTCATGTTAAGCAAGGAGATGAATGGAAAACTGCCTTTCATACCAAGTATGGCCTGTATGAATATCAAGTAATGCCCTTTCGACTTTGCAATGCTCCCGCTGCATTCCAGTATTTTATGAATGATGTTTTACGGGAACTAATCGTCGTGTGCACTTTGGTTTATACTGATGACATCTTAGTATACTCCTCTTCAAAACAAGATCATGTCAAACATGTACGTTCAGTGCTGGCAAAACTCTGTCAACATCAACTGTATGCTAAACTTGAAAAATGTTCATTTCATGTTCCTGAGGTTGAATTCCTCGGTTTTATCCTCACTCTAAAAGGGCTCAGGATGGATATGCACAAAGTAGATGCCATTCTTAATTGGCCGTCGCCAGCTTCATTCAAGGGAATCCAGAGCATGCTGGGCTTTGCAAACTTTTATTGTCGATTCATCCCAGGCTTTTCTCAGATAGTGCACCCGATCATGTCATCGTTACGAAAAACCAATATGAAATTCCAATGGACAGAAGAAGCAGAAAGGGCTTTTCTAGAACTCAAGAAAAGATTTAATTCCGCCCCAATTCTTCGACACCCTCGCCCAGATCTCCCTTATGTGGTGGAAACGGATGCCTCTAGCATGGCAATGGGAGCAGTTCTTTCACAAAGGGATCCCGATACCGGCCAGCTGCATCCTTTCGCCTTTTGGTCACACAAATTCATGCCTCCAGAACTCAATTATGCTATCACGGACAAATATCTTTTAGCTATCAAATCAGCTTTCAAGGCTTGGCGACATTATCTCCTAGGTGCCAGACATACCATCACTGTGATTACTGATCATCAAAATCTTCAATACTTAAAAACTGCAAAAGCTCAATCTTCACATCAGCTGCGATGGGCACTTTTCTTTGCAGAATATGACTACGTGATCACATATCGACCGGGAGTCCCAAACTGAAAAGCTTACGCTTTATCCCGCATGGGTATTGATGAGAAAGTATACACAACCCCAGATCCAGTAGCAATCATTCCGAATGACAAATTATTAGGCCTGACAACAACATCAACCCAAAGTGAACTCCATAACAAGATCCAACTCTTAATGAATCCCGAGACCTTACAAACATGGAGTATACAAAACGAACATCACATAAAGGATGTGGTCTTCCGGACAGAACATGGGAACCAAGTGAGAACATCCACGCATCATGCTTGGTAAAACGTTTCCATCAAAATCATCCAACTAAACCAGGGCCAGGCAGAAGAACTACTGTGAGGGGGGCCTTGGGGGGGGAGTGCTGTCATGATTCATGCCCCTGTCATCAGGGCCAAACCAGCCTTTCGGCTGGGGCCAGGTTACAGGCTTCCATGGTGGCCTCAAAGGCCACAAAACACCATCAGGGACTCTCTTGGAGCCAGTGCTGGCGCCTTTGGCGCCAGGCTCATACTGTTATGGGAAGGACAACATTTGGATTGGGACTTCAGTTAACATGGTGGCTCTCACATAGCTCAGTTCCACAGAACTGAGCTATGGGGTTTTTGTTTGTTTTGTTTTGTTTTGTTTTATTCGTATTTATATAGCGCACATCAGCCCGAGGACATTGTGGCACTTGTTACAGTACAAAGCTTAGATACATAGTCATGAGCAGTATATATACAAGGTTACAATATAGTTATATTACATTTCTGTTTATATTACAATATACATGACAGGAGTAGAGGAGGAAGTCGCAGTGCTAGTTGAGGAAGGTGGTCTTGAGGTTTTTGCGGAAGACAGAGATGGAAGTTTCAGCTCTAAGGGTGGCGGGGAGTGAGTTCCAATGTTTCGGTGCAATATAGGAGAAGCCTAGGCCTCCAGCTGTGGCTCTCCTGGTGCGTGGTATGTGTAGCTGGTTGGTGTACTGAGCTCTGGTGGAGCGAGTGGAAGTGGTCCTTGATATTGCTTCAGATAGGTATGTGGGAGCAGTGTTGTTGATGAAACTTTGTCGGAAGCGGCCTCTCTTGTTGAGTTTCTGTCTGGAGGGTGGCCTTGACTCTCGTGCTCCTTGTGATGCTTACGAGGGTGCTTTCCTCGAGTGCCTGTGGCATAGCGAGTGTGGACAATCTGTGGACGAGCTGCCGAGCCGAGCCCGAGATCTGAGCTCTGAGTTTCGCGGCCTGCGGTACTGAGAGATTGAGCCGTGCATTGCGTCCAGGGAGCTGGTCCAGCCGGGCCCGAGGAAGGCACTGGAGGAGACGCTCGAGTGGAGTCGGTAAGCAGCTAAAGGGAGGCGTTTCGGGCACTTGCAGTGAGGTAATTTTTCCCTGATTCATCCGTCATCCGTCTCATTATCCCTCGACCTGTTTTTTTTTTTCCTTTTTTGCATGCTAGCAAGTTTGCTGGCATACAGGTGAGCCTGTGTGAGCCAGTCTAAATTCAATGACGGAAATCACTGGTTAATTACCGGTTAATCCGGTTAATTACTGGTTACTGGACCGCGGTTACTGAACCGCTTCGAGGTAAGACGGAGCACAGACCGCCTCGAACAGACCTCTTACTGGCACAGCCTGGCTACATCTTGGCCCTTCTTAACCTGTAAAGTTGCACTTTGCTGCCAAAGAGTGGTCAAGAGCAGCCAGTACTGCGAGCAGGAGACTGCAGGGAAAAAACTCCCTTTGATCCTGCTCGCTGAAATGCCACCCCAACATTGAAGTTATTTTGAGGTCTGATTGCAATAGACCGGGTCACAGGAAGGCTTGCAGTCACCCGACTTTCTGAGCCGTAATGCAGGAAACCATAAACGCATGAAAGCGTGAGTGAACATAATAACTGAACCACCTCACTACGAGGATCTGGGATAAAATAGGTGCTAGTTGTGTGAACCACTGACTCCTTGCTGTGTTATTGCCACGGCACTGTGAATCCAACAAGCCCAGCGCACTTTCTTCACCCTTCCTTACCCAACTCAACTAAGTGACAGACCCTGACACTAAATCATGAGAAACATCAGTGCAATTGCTGAGGCTATCACGGTGATAGACAAAACTGGTCCACAGACTAGGACCAAGACTCTACAACAACACCGCCTACCCTACCCATGGACTCTTCCAAGGGCAAGTGCAGCCAAACAAAGCACCAAGATCGGAGCGCTAAGAGGCGGCACTTCAGACCTAGGAAACAACACCATGCACACAAATGATGATAATGTCGGACGCCCCCAGTCTTCACAAACTGAGCCTGCTCAAACAGGCGATGTGGCTGCCTCTGGAAGTCCTGAAGCAATCAATGCTTCACGACAGAGTAACACGAAGGAAGGACAATTCAACGAAGCAATGCAAGGAAACCAGGGCAAAGAGCAACAGCTCGAGGAAGTCACAGAAACAGACTTGCTAAAGGGAGGAGTGAATATACCCAAAGCAATGTTATCATTGTCGGACCTGGTGCCGATTTCAACAGACACTGGCAAACCAGATAAATCTCAAGCCACGGTCAGTCAGGAGGAATTTTTCACACCTTTTGAAATAACTGACGTATAACTACTGGGAGTTCTTCATTCGGAAACACTGATGGAGCCATTTGACTGTGCTCAACCGACAAAAACAATGCAGACGTCGCACTTACTTAATTCATCAAACCAAACCTCAGAAAGCAACAATCTTAGTATTCGGAACACGTCTGATCAATTTTCTGACCAACTTGACGTAGAAATAGTAATAATTGCAAAAGAAAGTTTGCCAAATCAAGGCAGTAACCTGAAAAATGGTCTGAAGAACAGTGATGCGCAGGCGTAATTGACGAAACCAGATTGGAAGACACTCCAAAACTTGCAGAATGTCAACGGAAAGTAAACTCACAAAGGCTGAATTTAGGAAGCTCTAGAACTCCATCCAACAAAGAGAGCCTCACGCCATATGGAAAATCAGCTAAAACAGACCAGCGCCCAGTCTCCTCTGCCCACATTGAAACCAGGGGTTGTATTTCAAACACTCCAAGATGGCATGCGACAACACCAGTCCCCGAAAGACCGAGACAATGACAATTCACTGGTCTGACCATGCCAGCCGATAACTCGAGCAAAGCATCGCCAAAAACTCAATCAATGGCAGGGAAGGACCCAAGTGAAGCAACAACAAAATCAAGCCTTTCCGCAGCTGCCGCTATGCAAATACACAACAATGTATTAGCCACTTCATCTTTAGCAATGATCCCTTTTGTTAAATTGTACAAAACACTCAACGAAACAATTAAAGACCAAAGTGCAATGGTAATTAATTTAACACAAAAAACAGATAAATTAGACACGTTTATGGCCTTTCTCCAGAGTCAAATAGAAAAAGAAGCGGATGTCTCCGCTGGTTGGCAAATGTGTCTAGGCGATCTAGCGGCAAGATACCATTGTGAAAATGACAGCTTATCAACAGGCCTACTTGAAGCAGTGAAATGGATGAGACATGATATGCGAAAACCATTCTCTGCAAATTTAGAGCCAAACAATATCAAAACTCAAGCCACAAAAGCAGAAAAAGACAAGACGCAAGCGAATCCCTGCGCATCACGTTTGGAAACCTTACCTCCACAAATCATGCAAACGGAGCATAATGATCCACCAACGATTTTCCAAAAAGAAAACAAAGCTGACAGTAGCAGAGCAAATCCAAGCCTAGTACCAGAACTACTTGACAAGCAACCATGTGAGCAGATGACGCAAGTTGGAGCTGAGGCCGATAAAACTAACAAACGATCAACTGACAGCGTTCAAAATCTTCACTGGTGGAAGTAAAGAAACGTCAAAGGCAACAACAGGACCGTGTAAAGAAGGTGCCTCAAACAAGGGCATCGAGGGATTACCTCCCACTATAACTGGCCCAGTAATAAACAAGAGGAAATGATCAACTACTGCAAAAACAATTATAAGGAATCTGCCAATGCTAACACGACCAGCAATGTTCTGTCGACCGGAGAAAGAAAATCAGCAACTAGCAACCTTAGCTAGTCAAAAACCTAGCAAAAATACTGAAATAAGTAAACCTAATAGGAAACGAATGAGGCGAGAGTCGTTAGACGTAAGCACCACTCTTTCCACCACAGCATCTTCAACAGATCTTTGCTATTTGTCAACATATTCTTACAATAACGACATTATTGAAGATGAAGATGAGGGAGAGTTCGAGAGCATAATACAATCGAATCACCAAAAAACAAAACATTCGCTAATTAGTGATCATTATCGAAAGCCAAATGAAAATGTTGCTAAATTACAAACAACGGAACATGAAAAATCAGGGAATAAAAGGAGGCAGGTTGAACTAGGTACAAATTTAAACCCAAAATTAACAGCAGATCAACGGAAACAAACAGTACGCTACATCTCCAAAACAAAGCAGTATCATAAAAACATAGTGCCAAAACAGACAACAAAGCTACGTCTTCAAAACATCCACACAGACGAACACGAGATGAATCTAAACCGCTCAAATGTGCTGAGACTATTTAAATGTGTACCATCACTACGGACAATTCACAGTGACGACATCAAAATTGTGTAATACGCATCCGAAAAACAGACCAGGTGCTATTACACATTGTCTCAAATGCGGTGAGAAACATAATTTTAAATGCAACAGACTAACTGCTTGCATACAGTTTTGATTTGATGGTAGAACCCCCTAAAAGTTGTGAAGAAGGAAGGATTCCTAACGATGACACTATCCCCCATTCAATAGAGTCCAAGATCTCTACACTGTGGCAATCGTTAACTAGCCTACAAACCGAACCTCGGTGAGGAGGTTTCAACCACCAAAAAGCGAACAGAACAAATGATGATCAAGGAATACAAGGGTGGCAAAACAGGCAACGACCGAGAAGAAAAGAAGGAGGGTGTGATCTGCTGTCTTGGAATACGCACAGTTTTTCACATCTGTTCAAAGATTTCCCTTTCTCACTAAAGAAAACCGTGGTGATTTGTCTGCAGGAAACCTGGTTACGTAAAAAACCGTCTAAAGATGGTTTTAGTGTCTTCCTGAATCCTGCCGAAAAAAATCTCACAGGCCGCCCCTTTTCGGGCCTTATAACCATGATACGAATCAATGAGGGTTGGATACCAATTGAATCACAAAATCTAAATCCTTTTGTGCAAGGGACACTAATAAAATTACACCAGCTGATCAACGGACGTTGTGAATACATGCTAATAATAAACTGCTATTGGAACCCGGCCAAGATCTCCACAGAGGAATTTTTAAAAGCAGTGATGGTCCTTTTAGACGGTGCCATGTTAACCAATAACAATTTGTGGATCGCATGCTGTGGAGACCTAAACTGTTCTTGGTTTAAACGGGAACCAACATCAAAAATAAATTCAAAAATCTCCAAAAATCAACTAAGCATAAGAGCAAATTCGTGGCAGGAATATGATCAATGGGAACATCAAGGGAGACATGCGGCCAAAAAACACATGGAAAGGAATGGGCAATTGTGATGCAAAAATGTTAGACTACATGTGGACGTCTAGAGAGATGAATGACAAATTAGTCAAAATGGAAATAATCACAACGGACCAGAGTGACCATGAATTGATACGTTTGCACTGGTTATTGAGTTGGGATGAGAGCGACCAAGAGATAAATCCTTCGCTAACAGTAAACGCTGCTAGAAACAGATTGAGAGTAAATGGTCCTCAGATACAGCAACTAACACTAAATTTCTCAGCAGGGGACAACCAACTACGCGCCGCTGTTAAGCAATCATATAAAAAAAACACTCAACAGCATTAAATAAGGATCATAAACACAACTACAGTAAGCTGCTCCACGATGCAAGAAAATATCGGAGACGAGACATACGACACCTAAAGAAAATCCACGTGGCTGATGATTCCGTTCAAAAGGTCAAAATACTTCGCCAACAATACAGAAATTGGGCAAAATCACACCATGTAATTATTGAACAAAATCGGGCAGAACTCATTATGAAACTCATGATAACCAAAAATTCTAGAGACATATGGGCAATTTTAAATGCTGGAAACTCGAAATGTTTGCCTATAATCACCAACGATTTAGCAAGTAACATCTGGGTTAAACATTACACAAATGTATACAAAAAATCTTTATCAGAACCGCCAATAAAGACAGAAGCTGGCACCATGGATTGGGACACAAAAATATCGGCACACGAGATTGCTGAAGCCTTAATGCAGCTAAAAAATTCACGGGCCCCGGGGCCTGACCTAATCACAAATGTTATGCTAAAACAAAACGTTCTGAAGTGGTCTGTTTTCATCAAGACCTTATTTCATCAAATGGCGATAACTAAACAAATACCAGCATCATGGTTAAAGGCCATCGTGGTCCCGATTTACAAGAAGGGCGATCGGGACGATCCCAACAACTATCGACCGATCTCCCTCTTAGACACCATAGGCAAGGTCTGTGGATCCTTCTTGAGGAAAGAGCTCGTAAAATTGGCAATTACATCAAAAATTGTCGATACCAGACAAACAGGATTTACCCCTGGTGTTGGAGTCGATGTCAATCTCTGTTTACTAAGCATTTGAAAAATGGAAACCATCAAGGCAGGTCAACGGCTGTTTCTAGCATTCATAGACATGAAGCAGACCTTTGATGGTATAAACCGTGGCAAGTTATGGCTTAAACTAACAGCATGGGGATGCCCCGCAAGATTACTTGAACCAATAATAGCTCTTCACACCAACACAACAATTTGTGTTCGTCTCAATAACAGCAGAGAAATGTCTGAACCTATCATAACAGAAAAAGGAGTAAAACAAGGGTGCCCCCTGTTCTCCAAACTCTTCAAATTGTTCATTGCCGACCTATCAATCCATCTAAATGAGACCAATGCATTTCCTCCAAAATGGAACTACATGCCAATATCTTGCATAACATATGCCGACGACATAGTACTATTAGATCGGACTCAAGTCGGGCTGCAACGGCAACTAAGTAAACTGTTTGAATACTAGACCAATAATGAACTCGAGATAAATACGGCTAAAACGAAGATAATGGCAATCGCCCCTAAAGGAAATAAGAAAGATCAGGTTTTTCGATGGAAAATTAACAGTGAAATGATAGAAAAAGTACCTCCAATAAAATATTTAGGCATTCATTACAACAACTCCATTTGTAAAGGACCGTGGATAGCTGAGCTAAAAAATCGGATGAAGAAGTTGGCACTGCAAGGAGCAAAAATAGAGAAAGCATATGGAGAATTTTTGCTGGAACCTGTTTTACTTTTTTATGTTAAAAAAGTAGTGCCGACAATAACGTTCGGTGCCGAGGCCGGGTGGAACATTCCTGATTCAACCTGGCATTCATTGGAGGGCCTTTTCTGGCGTAGAGTGTTAAACTTACCTAGATATGTCCTATTGACTGCTCTGAGGCACGAATTATCATTGAGCTCTCTACATTCAAAAGTCACATGGAAATCACTTACAACACTGAGGAAAATGATCTTATTACCTCCAATTCCAGCATATGAGATTTTTAAGTTGAAAAGCAGAAATCAAATGACCCTGCTAAAAGAATGGTATATAAAACTAAATGACATTCTAGCAGCAGCGTCTATAAAAGAATCGGAACTACAATTAACACTACAAATTGTAAAAAAAAGTTTGAGCAGTGGAGTTGGATCATCAACAAGGAAATGCGAGACAAATTGAAATCATTAGAAACTATAGAGTCCAGTGAACATAAACTAAATGTGCCGCCAAGATTTTTGACACGGTGTTACTCAAAACATCATCGAATGCAATTCCTGAGATTGAAACTAAATGCATTAAGCACCAAAGAAACATTATGGCGAAGGAAAGACAAAACAACACAAGACAGCACCTGCAGGTTCTGTAACCTTGTAATTGAAACAAGCAAACACTTAATAACAGAGTGCACCGAAACCTTTAATCAGCGAAAAATCCATTTGGAAAAATTTGCTCCATTGAACAATGAAATTGAAGGGTGTTGGAAAAACCTTTTAGAAGGCCAAAATGTAAAACTAGTCTGCGCTGTAGTAGACTATCTGGACATGTTGTTGAAAGAACAACCAGTAAAATTGAATAAAAGATGGACATATAGTACAATGCAAAAAACGCAAGAAATAACGGGTATAATGAACTATTGACAAAATGGAAAAATTGTAACAAAAGTTTAATATAATTTTGTATAAAACTGAAGTTTTACAATACATTTTTTTTTAAAGTGTTGTTGATGCATCTGTGTGTGATGGTGAGGATTTTCAGAGTAATTCGGTCTTTGACTTGAAGCCACCGTGCTGCACGTCTGGCATGGGATATATGGTCTCTTATAGAGATGCTCATAGCGGCTCTGAGGGCATTGTTGTGTGTGGTCTGCAGTCTGTGAAGGTTCTTGGCAGGGGTGCCAGCTATGAGAGCGTTGTAGTAATCGAGTTTAGCGCCTATAGTTGCTCTAGCTATGGCCAAGCGGTTGGGGGCGGATAGGTAGGGTTTAATGGCATTGATGAGTTTGGTGCTGAACGCTGATGCAGAGGCTATGGCGCTGACTTGTTTGTTCATTGATAGATTAGCGTCAATGTGAACACCTAGAGTCTTGACGGAGGATGATACAGAGATGGTTGAGTTGTTTATGTTGAAGTTGGCGTATTGGGGGCTGAGCTTCGTTATTGTGTTTTTCTGCCCAAGGAGGAGAATTTCAGTCTTCTTCCTGTTAAGATAGAGGCCATTAATTGCCATCCAAGCTTGGATAGTAGCATAGATGTTGTGAAGGGCAGTGGTGTCTTGGTGATAGAGTCCAGATAGAGGTATAAGTACTTGGGTGTCGTCTGCATAGTTTGCATATGCAACACCCATGGAATCAAGTAGGTCGAAAAGGGGTTTTGTGAAGAGGTTATAGAGGGTGGGGCTGTACATGATCCTTGGGGGACAACGCAGTTTATAGTGGAAGGATCTGCGTTTGCTGTGTCGGAGTAGACCTTCATGGCTCTTCCTTCGAGGAAGGATGTGATCCAGGATGCTGCTTGTTTAGAGAAATGGGCTGAATGAGTGAGGTGGGTGGTAAATGTTTGGTGATCTACCAGGTCAAAAGCTGCTGATAGATCGAGGAGGAGGAGCAGGGCAGGTTTGCCTTTGTCCATGATCTGTGAGATTTGATTTTTTAGGTTTAATAAGGCAGATTCTGTTCCATGCCCGACGCAGAGCCAGATTGCCTTTTGCCTAGTATGGAATTAGCTTCTTTCTATGATTGGATCTGGTTGTGAGCTGCTTTGTCCAGGATTTTCAAGAGGAAAGGGACTGTCGTTATCGGCCTGTAGTTGTTGGGTTGCGTTGGGTCAAGTGTGACCTTTTTTAGAAGTGGCCGCACCCAGGCTTCCTTTGAGATTGTTTGGGACAGTTCCTGTTTGGAATGATGCGTTAATGAAGGCAGTAATCAAGGGTGCTAGGTTGTTAGTGCATTCCTTCATGATTTTGGGAGGGCAGATGTTTGCTTTGCAGAGTGATGGTTTGAGGTTTTTGATGAGATTAAGGACCTCAGGTTCAGTGACGTCTCTGAAGGCAAATTGAGCGTGATTGAAATTACTACACTTGTCTTGTGTAGGGCAGTTAGCTTTTTGGTTTGGGAGGGCTTTGCAGTGGTTTTGGATTTCATTCTGGAGGAGTTTTATTTTGTTGAGCATGGCGGACTGAATGCTAGCGTACCAGGCTTTGTCTTTAGTTATCTCGTCTGCGGTAGCCGGGGGTTTGACTGGTTCATTAAAGATTGCGAATAATTCTTTAGCTTTGGAATTAGCCTTTGAAATCCTATCATTGAAGGAGTTGGATTTTGCTACTAAGATGGATTTTTTATATTGGAGGGCTATCTGTTTGAAAAGGCTCTTATTTAGGTCACTGGGATCCGTTTGCCAGTTTTTTAGTGACTGACGCTTTTGTGCTCGGAGGGTTTGGAGTTCGTCCGAGAACCAAGAGTTGCAGTGAAATTATTTTTTTTCTTTCTTGCTTCCAAGTGGGGCTATAGAATTTATGGCATTGGTGAGAGTATCATTAAAGATAGCTGATAGTATATTAGGGTCCTGAGAGAAAGGTGGTGCTAGGCAGGAGTTTTTGAGGTAGGGTTGCAAGTTGTCTGCGTTGAGTTTTTTAGAACTTCTTGTTATGGTGGTGGTGCGTGGGTGAGAGTCTTGGGTCTGGGGTTGGTGGGGATATGGAATTCAATGCACGTGTGGTCCATCCATGGAAGGTGGTGTTTCAGATAATGTTGGACGCACAGTTGTGATCCATGACCCAATCAAGGGTGCTGCCTTTGGAGTGAGTGGGTCTAGTGTTTCGGGTGTGGCTGCGCCTGGGGCTACTTTACTTGGAACTACTTTACTTGGGCTATATAAGCCACACCCAAACAGCAGCACATGCTTCCCGTTATTCTGCAGTTAGCAGCGTAATGCTCACCGTGTCCAGTTCTGATCTCCAGTGTTTCTTGCATCCTGCCACGTGCTGAATCCTGTATCTGGAAGAAGAAGAACACCATTATTCAGCGCTTACCTGTAAGTAGCAGCCTGGCTTTGGTCTTGAATCTTCCATCTTCAAACTACCACCAGCTGCTCACCTGAATACACGCGATCCGGGGATTCTTCATCACGACGTCGCATCCATCTTCAGAACTCTGCAGCAACCTGAAAGACATTATTAGTGAGCACTCGCTCACGGCGACGCAAGGACAACGAAAACCACTTACCAGGTGCAGTCTCTCCTTGATCTCGGAACATCACAGCGGCCCGGAACATCATAACGACCTGCAAAGGAAGTGGCGCAGGCACAGCTTAGCAAAAAGAAAAGGCAAGAAGGCGCCATGCACCGCACATTCACTTACCTTGCTGGGATTCTCATCCTATACAGCATGGCAACGCCAAAACTCTCCAACTCATCTGAGGGAAAGAAACTAGAGACATTAATAACAACAAAAAGACTGTACAACAGTAGTACCTACCTCATCAAGCAAATCGGAGTCACAGCAGGCCTGGACCCGAACACGGGGCAACGCACCAGTGAAGCAACTAGGTCGCAGAACGCCCACACCTCCAATGCGCCCCTGCACAGAGACGCAGGACAGAGAGCACACCATACCTAATATTAAGGCGCTCTCCATGTTCAACACATTATCAAGGGGGAGGGTTCGAGAGTGCTAATCTTCCAGCCAGGGCTGAGTGGCGTCCCCGTGGATATCAGGTGAGCGTAACAACCGGATACAGAGTCACACATGCATTGCTTCTGTGGGTGAGCTGAAGCCCTAAGCTCTTGAGAGCATGGCCTCCGACCTACGGCTATGCACCTAATAGTGTAATCGTTCACCAAACCCACCCCAACTGCATGCACCCATGCATGCCACCATGTCCCCAACCACCGCTTCCATCCACATATCACAAGCACCCATGCTCCCACCCACCCTATGCCATATCCAATTCACTCCTTCTGAAATTCACCTGCTACCACTCACCACGGAAAGAGGTCGCCGCAGACAGGTCGCCAATATAGAACCAAAACACTGTCTCCTGTATCCCTGTGCACTTTCATTCACATACTACGGACGTACCCACTTCCATTCACAAAGTATGGTATCACTGCCAACCTACCCACATACTATTCGCTACATTAGCCCTACTCCAACCAATGTGCACACACCACACTATGCAAGCACCCTCCTCTACTGGATACAGTAACACATGCATAGTTTTGGTGGGTGAGCAGAAGCCCTAGGCTCTTCAGAGCATGGGCTTCGGCCATGCACCCAATAGTCGAATCCTTCAACAGACCCACCGCAACTACATGCACCCATGTATGCCAACATGTTCCCAACTACCGCAATCCGTCCGCATAGTGCAGGCTCCCTTGCTCCCACCCACCCTATGCCATGTGCAATTCACTCCCCTTCTGAAAATCACCTGCCACCACTCACCACGGAAAGAAGTTGCCACAAACCGCTCTCGGCAGAAGCTATCCTGCCGTTACGACAGCTGCCTCAAATCACCACACAAAGTTGTCGGCTATCTAGGTACCCGCGAAATCACACTCTACGCACCAATACTGCAGCCACTCCTCCGTCTCCTTCCACTTACTTACATATGTCACATTAACCACTTGTCACTCCCCCATCCTTTCCCTCCCTTGCTGCAGTCAACACATGGCGTACGGTACATTTTGCTGACCCTTCCGCTGGCGCACTGACCTCCTAGACACCATGGTGGCGTTTTGCATACATTGTTGACGCACAGCACACTTCCCTCCAGCCAACCACCGGCCGTGTCCAAAGTTCTCCGACAGCACGCCGTACCACAAGCCAATGACACTTCTGTCCGCGGAGCGAACAGGGAAATGTGTCCGTGGAGCGGACCCAGGTATCACTAATTTTTAGAGACATACATTTCAGTCGTTTCCAACAAAAGTACTGGTCGGATTCCCACCGAATACAAAATAGAACACGTTCTGGCCCAAGCCCCTGCCTCAAATTTTGTGAAAATCTGTTCAGCCGTTCAGGCTGTAGCCGTGCGCAGTTTTTCCCCATTCAGTCTATAGTAAAAAAAAAAAAAAAGAAAAAAATGGGACCCCCCCCTATAACTTTTCCCCCGCGAGACAGCAGCAAGACAGCAGAAGCAAAAACACTCCTGCAAAAGCACTTGAACAAATGCGCATCGCTGTGTTTATACAAGGTTCTGGGAAATGGAGGTGGGCGGATATGATTGTTCGTATTGGTGGAGTCACGGCAACCAGTGGTCACGTGGTTTCCTCAACGCCGCGGCAGCAGCAAACCAAGGAAGCTGGCAGGTACGCAGCGAGACAGCAGCAAGACAGCAGAAGCAAAAACACTTCTGCAAAAGCACTTGAGCAAGTTGAATATGAACAAAACTAGAATTGTGGCTTTCGGAAGTGGTGCAAAGAAAATTACTTCTCCTTGGGCCTTAATTGGTATGAAAATTGAGGTGGTGGATTCCCTTTGTTATTTAGGAGTTATGTTTGCAAAAAATCGTAATTGGTCAAAACATCAAGACATGTTATGCAAGAAAGCCAAGATAAGTTTGGGGGGACTTTTAAGATTCTACCGTAGATTTGGTGGACGCATTCTGCAAAAGTGCCTAGAGGTATATAAAATTAAGGTGTGGACCGTTCTGTTATATGGTAGTCAGTGCTTTAAGTGGGGTAAGAAATTGAGGGGGGCCCTCGTTTGGGGGCATGGCTTTCCTTGTGGGCGTGGCCTAAAAGTGCACAAATCATAGTAAGGTGCGCAGACAAATATATAAATATATTTGAGCATTTATATGTTTGTATGCGTAGTACTATGGTTTGTGTACTTTTCAAGCCATCTTTTATAAACGTAGCAATGTTACATATTTCTATGTTTATAAAAGGTGGCTTGAAAAGTACATAAACCATAGTAAGGTTCTTACTATGGTTTGTTTACTTTTCAAGCCACCTTTTATAAACATAGGCTTTTGTAACATGTTTCTAGGTTTCTAAAAGATGGTGGTAAACAATTCAAGGCATCTTTTATAAAGCGTTGGTGACGGACAAAACCCAAGGTGGTTTTGACCGTCGACAAAGCTATAAAAGATGCCTTGAATTGTGTATGTTTCAAGCCGTCTGTTATAAACATAGAAATGTTTCTACGTTTATAAAAGATGCCTCGAAAGGTACACAATTCAAGACATCTTTTATAAAGCTTTGTCGAGGGAGAAAGGCGCCTCGGGCTCAGTGATCTATCTGCTCAGAGCACAGGCCACTGAGCCCGAGGAACCCACAGTCTCCTTGATCGAATCTGCATATTAGATCACTGAGCCCGCGGGTTTGCGAGGGTCAGTGACCTCCGGAGGGCAAACAAGGGGACAGTAACTTCCTCTGATGAGCGGTCATCAGAGGAAGTTACAGTGACTGACTAAAGTGCCGCCAGCCTCAGCGTCGCTGTGGATGACTGGCACTTCTGTCAGCTTGCCCGACATAATGGCGGGCGCATCTCCCGTCGCGGCTGCGGCGGGATAATGCGTCCCGCCAATGTTGTGTGGGACCAGGGGCCCCGGTTCAACCCCACTTTCTGGAGACTGTCGCGCCGGGTCCCGGCAGGCCCCGGCCCATTTAAAGCACTGATGGTAGTGAAATCTAGGGGTATTCCAAATGTGTACGATTAGAGGCTTTACAGAATAACATTTTGCAAAAATTACTTAGCCTCCATCCAGGCACACCCAACAGCGCACTACGGCTTGAACTTGGAATACCAAAATTTGAAACACAGGCATGGTTCAAGTTTAGTTCTTTTTTTTAATTAAAGTTTTTCCAGGGGAAATTGTGAATCCAAATCTCAAATTATGCACTTAGTGAATTGGTAAGGTCCCTTTTATGTAATGGGTACAGGTGGTTGTCATTTGTTCAGGTAGTGGGGGCTAGCCAATGTCAATATGTGGACCCATCCCAATTATATTGCCCAGAAGGCTGGATTGAGACATTGAGCCTCATTACAAGTGAGGCGGTAAGGGGTTACCGGCGCTGGTAAAGGTGCCGGCACCGTTAACCCCGTACCGGCTCATTACGAGGTTCCCTCGCGGGACCCGCTCTGGAAGTGTGGTCAGAGCAGATGTCCTTTGCGGGTCACGCGAGGGGACCAGCATGCTAACAACGGGCCTGTCAATAACAGGCCCATTGTTAGCATGCTCCCCATTCCCATTGAGCCCTATCGGGGCTCAAATGGGAATGGGGATGGTCCGGGTTCCCTGAATGGGGAAATACCAGGCCCTCCAAAGTCGGAATGGCCCGGTATTTCCCCATTCAGGGACCACGGACCCGAGTTTGGAGGCAGCCGTGCCCTTGTTAAGGGCACGGCTGCCACCAAACTCGTAATGAGGCCCATAGAGCTTAGAGTGCCGATCGGGAGGAGGACTGGAAAACGGCATCTACTGTGAACAGACTATTCTCCACATTGAGACATGACAATCTGGTAGGAGGGGAGGTTTGTAAACTTACAACACCAGAATCTCGGAGGACAGTCCTGATGATATGTTTAAATGTACTCCCCCTGGATGCTCGGATTAAATGGGGGTTAGGGACATTGTCTAATCTTTGTTTTTGGAAAATGGCTGCTCAGACGTTTGCCATTTTGTTTTATTGATCCGTAAGTGTTTTACTAATTCATGTAAGAAACTGTTAAAACCTTATTTTACTAGTACCCCTTAGGGATTTGAAGGTAAAGGGCAAATGGGAGGTGGACGGAGGGTTTCAGATATCAGAAAAAGAATGGACTAAGATTTGGGAACAGGGCCGAAAGGTATCAAGGAATGCTAGATTCCAACATTCAGTTTAACTTGCTACACAGAGTATCTGTGAACCAAACCAGGTTCTGAACGATGAATGGGACTCTCAGTGATGAATGTCCAAGATTTGGGGTAGGTCAGGCAGGACACTGGCTTATGGGTTGGGGCTGCAGAATTATAGCGAGATACTGGGAAACAGTTATTCAGAGGATAAATTAACTGCTAGGTACGAGGCTGGAGTGTGACCCAAGGGCATGTCTGTGGCAAATACTCTCGGAAGGCAAGAGATATAAGTCACAGAATAAATTGGTTAGATTCTAATTAATCTTGACTTAACGCTGAATGGCTATAACTTGGATACATCCACAGGGGCCGTCAGTGAAGTTATGGCAGATAGATGTCCAGAGATGGGGTATGGCGGAATTAGAGATACTGCAAGCTAATGAGGGGTGAAGGGGCGAAAGACGTGGAGGTGAGAAGGGAGGGAAGAGTGGGGCTGAGAAATGTTAAAGGAGAGAGCTCCAGATGGAAGTGGGTAACTTGTCTATACATTATTTCACGAGGAAGAGTGGGTGGGTATGCTATGGGGAGGAAAATGGGGAAAGGAGGAGAAGGCACAAGGGAAAAAAAAGACACTAGGACAACCACAATGGGAAATACTGGAAAAGGGGAGATGAGGAGGGGGATTTGGGAGGGAAGAGGTTGTTGTTATTGTTTGAGAGTTTGTTTATCAAAATGCTAATAAAGTGTTTTTAAAAACAATTAACTAATTTTGCTATAAACAATATCCAGCACTGCAGGGAGGCACTGTGGTATATTATGAATTGCAACGATGCTGATTTCATCTATAATCTCTGTGATTATGTCAAGTGTGCCTTGTTGCGCTGTGCTAGAATTGCATGATTATGTGTTTTTTTGGGGGGTTTATCCATAATTAGTCTGGAATGGAGGAGGTGTTATGAACTGTATGGTATTATTTGTGGAGGGTGGGTTGTATTTAGGATTCTGTGTATTTGGTTTTATCTGGTGGTTGTATATGAGTTATTTGCATTGTATGTTTTTATTGTTAATGGAGAAATCCAATTTAATAAAATTTGAAGTTGAATTGTCTGCATTTCCTCTCTGCTTAGTACCCAGAGTGCGGCATCATAATATTCTGCTTTTCTCTGTCTTTCCTTTCCATGCATGAGTTTTCGATAGTGTTTTCGATAGTTGAGTACACAATTGATTTTTGCAATTGAAGTATATATTTTTGTAGAACCCTGTTTGGGCATTCTTTCATTTTGGAACTGCTGTTCTACTGCTTTTTGGGTTGCTACTTGCTCACATTCACAACATTTCTGAGTGTATAGTGTTCCCACGAAAGGCAAAGGCGCTATATCTCGCAGCTGTACCTTTGTGATTGGGATCCCTGTTGGTTTGTAGAAGTGTGGGGGCTGAGTAGGCAGATTAGCAACTACTCGTCCATAAACACCTGCAGAACAGTGGGATTCCTCAGTTGTGGTGTGATCCCTGGCAGCACAGAGCTCCCAGCCACTCCCCTGCCCAAGAGCATTGTCAATCCGATTGCGGGCCACACTGATGTCTGGTCCAAGCCACTCTTTCTCCAATAGTCAGCTCCAGATACACCAGTAAGAACCATTGGACAGTATCCGCGGGACCCTTCCGTGTCAGCAGGCCCCCAGGGCATGTGCCCCACAGATTAGGCTCATCATTCCTCTAGGCATAATGTGTCTTCATTGTGGCCTACTGCCCGTACCCTGCTACATTCCTGTGGGGAAGGCCCCCTCCAATATGAAAGGATAGTTGCTTAATGTTCCTCCTTGGCATCTGGGTGCTTGTAACTCAGTGACCGAATTAGTACAACGCTTAGGGTTAGCGCTCAGATCCATATATTGCTTGGCGGGGCTGTGTGCCATAGCTGAGTGGCACTGAATGCAGCAGCTCAGGGTTTCCCTGGCATGGAACTCTCAGTGAGCGACCCGTGTGGTTGTTCCATTGTATATCCGTTGGGGTTGAGAGAGTAAGTAGTGAGGGTGACCAATGGATTCGAAATATCTGATGCTTGTACCAGATCGTGATTGTACTAAGAAGAAAAAAAACATCAAAGCTCTTTATGTAACCTGGCTCCAGCATGCTTATTCCGCCTGAAGTGAAAAGAATAACATCCGGTGAAAAGGTAAAAACCTGCTGCTAGGTGTGTCGGTGGAGAGGGGCAGCCAACAGCATGGATCAACCACCAACGGCCAGCATCCAATGCTTCCAAAAATACATCCTATCACCTTGGGAAGCCCCAACTTTCAAACAGCTAGAGGTAGGGGGAGTGGAAGGGCATAAAGGTGGAGATATATTAGGGGAAAGGAAGAAAAGGTAGAGGAAGGGAATGTAGAGACCGAGAAGGGTGTTAAGGAGTGGTGGAAACCCCCTGGGTGTGCAGAAAGGACAGGCCAGGGAAATCCCACGCCCAATAACGGAACAGTCAAAAGGATTTGACAAAAAAGCTGTTTTATTTCAAATCCATAAACAGGTATGGCTGTGGACATTAAGACAATCTCTGAGGTCTTCATCATTCTTAGGCTTGACAACAGTTTAAAAACAAGAATTACATCACACCCGACATGTCATCATATTCATGATTACAAACACCTCGGGAGGATAGCTCAGGGGCAACGCACTCGTCCTGGAAGCAAGATGATGCACAGCATCACAGGTTCGATCCCTGGGTCTGTGCTTAGAAACCTCTGGATATTAAGCATGTTATAAATAACCCATTACAATTACAAATTACCTAAGGTGTGGAGGAGTTGGTTAGGGGAAATCACCTATATATAGGATGCATAAGGATTAGTGTTTTCATCAGTCCCATTCTATCTGCTTTCTCCACCTGGGACAACGTACCAGATTGATACAGGTGAATACATGTCATATACACACTATTAAATTGGCCGATGCAACATTTATAAAAGAACATTAATGGTGGGTAGGTATTGGTCAATGTTATCTGAAGGTTATCAGCACATGCGCAACAATATGGGGTTGGTAAGAACAGCACCATGGTGCTTCTTTTCCCCAAGTTGGATACCATTTCTGATTCTCTGGGCCACAAGCCAGGACTGGGCATAGTTTTGTATCCTTTGTCCTGAACCTCGATGGGAATGAAGGCCTCAGCCAGTCTGTCCCTGAAGCTAATAAATAGTCACTATTCTCCAACCGCAGGTCACGTGTGTGGAGACCACATTTTGGATTATTCGGCTCAGTAGTTCATAGGATTTTAGTCCTTATAAATGTAGGTGTCTTTACCCTTCCTAACGGCTGGAGACTTCTTTGAGCTACTATCTTCCCAAAATTAAGCCTTAGCTAATGGGGATCTGACCATTCAGTATTATTTGTTTCTTAGCTCAATCTAGGATAAATCTGTCTCACGCCTGGGAACTGTTATCGTCTGTTCTCTTGGTTGCCGATCCAAACCTTCCTTGTTCACGATAACCATGGCACAGGATGCACAATTGTTTGTATGGGCTGTTCAAGTCTGAGTTTTATGCTAACTCAGAGAGCCTGGTCCCCCTGCAGCTTAGAGGTTTCTTGAAGTCTCCCATTCACTCAAACGTGGCTACACCGTACATCTTGTTTAAAATGGCCATTCGTTCTTGTTGCGTTTCTGCGTTAAGCAAGCTTTATATGTATTCTTATGTGTCTTGCGTTTCAGCGTATATAGTGTATATTTTTTCTAGCCTATGGATGCAAGCATATTCTTCATGTCTAAGTGCAGGTTGTGTATCTTCATGGTGGATGCGTATCTGCTTCATGTCTAATGCATCTACGTGTGTCAGATTCACTGGTGATGTCATTTGTATCTTTATTACAACATATTCATATCCTCCATTACTTGCAAATTCAGCTCCTCTTCGATCCCTCCGGGTAGGGCCGGTAGGGTTTCCTTAGTGAGTAAGGTCTTTCATATCTACAATATGACGGCAGAGAGAAGTTGGGCACAATAAGTGATGCACACCTTCCATTTCGATGGTATCGAGACGAGAGAGAGGCAGACGTAATGAATGACACATTAATTTGCCTCTCAACAAGGGAAAGGGTGTGAATGAGGAATACCTAGACGAGAAGAGACCATAAAGAGGAGATAGTGGAAAGACACAGGAAAAAGGGAGAAGAAAGAGGCGGCATGTACCAACAACCAATAATGAGTGGTAAAGACCAGTAGGAGGAGGAATATGGAGGAATTGCTGGGAGGAAGAGAGAGTGACATCCTTTAAGACTTAGGACATAAGGGTGTTCTTAAGGGGGTAGAGGAGACGCTAGAGCAACAGCTAGAGGTAAGGATAAGCAACTCTAGTCAAAGGCTAAATTGAGACATTACTTTGGTAAGGGCAAATGGGAGGCCATTGTGGAAAATACTGTGTGGTTCAACTAGTTGTGCAGGGCCCAATGACCAGCCCCGTTATTGGACCAGGAAGGTGTGCCCAGGAAGACTAACATGTAACATTGATGACCTTAGTACTGGCCAAGAAGGATACAGCCAGGAAAGAAGTGCTAAGGACAAAACAAAACTCCAACAAGCGCTGCACGCAATGTAGACTTACTGACAAGAGTATGGATTCATAAAAAAACTGCTTGACTCGATCATTCAAGGAGCTGATGTTCTTCTGTCGGGGGCTTCATGATCTGTTGCCTCTTTTAGGAAGGAAGATTTGGTCTGCACATTCAATGCTGCCTCCTGACTTCCCTAGCCCCAACGGTGGACGTGCCCTCTTTTGTCCGACCCACTGATGGCTGCGTTTGCCTGATGTATCCTGGTGTCTCTGAATTTTCGAACTCAAATGTAGTTACCTCGACCAGAAACTTCAGGCCCGAGCACTAGCTGCCCAATCATTATCACCAAGAAAACTGGACGAGTTTTGCATGGCATATGCCACTCATGTAGCCTGAGTTAGGCTCTGTGCTGCACTTACCGGTCAGTGGCCGTGCTTAGGTTTCTTGTGTCACCCAGATCTTCTGGTGCACCCTGCTGTAGTGCAAGTGTCTGCCACCTGTGGCTCTTCAGATGTTTTGGACTACGAATACCCCCTTCCTGGAGAAGCTGGCTATCTCCCAACTGATCCATCACAGTTAATCTGTTGGTTGTCTCCAAGACCACCAGTCTGGCTTCAGAGCATCCAGAGGCATGGAAACTGCTTTACTGAACACCTGTGAAGACTTGGTCTCAAATATCGATTCCAACTCTCCATCCATTCTTATCCTTCTGGATCTTTCCTCTGCCTTTGGCATGGTCAATCATGCCACCCTGACAAATCAGCTCTGACACCCACGGCATGACAGGCCTGGCTCTGGACTAGTTGACCTAATTTTTCTCCGATAAACCTTTCCAAGTTCAACTGGGCCCTTTTCTCGCCCCTATCACACTTTCCACCTGCGGCGTCAATAAAGGCTCTATCCTCTTGCCGTGGCTCTTCAACATCTTCCTTGCCCCTCTGGCCCACCTGATCTCCTCCTTCTCTCCTCACTTCCAGTCTTATGCACACGACACAGAGCTCTCCTACAAGCTTCCCTCTACTTTCTCCTTTCTCATCCCTTATTGTATGACTGCTATTCAGGCATGGCGTTCTGTCGATATCTGCCTTAATGCCAGTAAGACAGATTCTTCTCATTGGAACCCGAGCTCCCTCCTTCTCCCGGGCCGCCCTCTATGGGCCCCCTCCCCTCTCCCAAGGCAAAAAACCTTGGTGACATCTTTGACTCCTCTCTCTCGTTCTCCCCTCACATCGCCTACCTTGCCAAGAAGGGCCACTATCAGCTGCACATATTCAGATGCTCTGGTCCTCTCTAGGCTGGACTACTGTAACAGCCTCTTCCTCAGTCTTCCTTTATCCTCCCTTTGCCCCCTTCAACTAATCCAGAATAGGACTACAAGACTTATCCTTGAGCTCAAGCCCAGGGACTGCAACTCTCCAGCCCTAAAATCCCACTATTGGCCCCCGGTTGCTGCTAGGATCAAGCTCATGACCCTCTACATCATCCACAAGGCTTTCTGGGGCTTGGGCCCCCGCTACATCCAACTCTCTCTCCCTTAATACCTCCCTGCTAGAGCCTTTCAGTCTTCTAGCTCTAACGCGCTGCAGATCAGACTTGTCTATACACAGAGAGTGGGGGTAGATCTCTCTTCTCCACAGGAACCTCCCCCTAGAATGGTAGGCCTGCCCCTCTCAGGGTTGAGCCAGATGTCCTCAAGTTCCAGAAGCTCCTCAAGACCCTTCTTTTCTCTTCCTTCCCTCTCCCCCGTCCCCTGCTAACAACCCTGTCTGCCACAGTGACTGTCTCCCTTCTACAGGGCACCAGGCCCCCCCATCCAGTCCACCCCCTCCTAGCATGTGGACCCTCGCCCCCTGCACCCCTTGCAATCCCTGGCACTTGCCCTCCTGGCCTCCCGTTAGCACTCGCCCAGCCCCTTGTTTCTCTTCCCCCCCCTCCTGCACCACCTCTTTCACTTGCGCTCTCCTGTTTGTGCAGATCAGCACCCCCCCGCTACCCCTCCCACACCTCTTGTTTCTGCACTAGCACGATCCGAATGTCACAAGGCCTCATAGGATCGTTATTGTTATCTTTCTCCCTTGTCCCTCCCCGCCCCTTTTTTGGTCTTGTGGTGCCTTGAAACACCATTTGTTGTATAGGCGCCTTACAAATATACAATAAATAAATGATCCCACACTATTGACTATCTGTTGTATCCTTGTTATTCTAAGTAATGACGGCGCCTTGGGTGCACGAGAGAGAGTTTGGAATGTTGATGTTTGATTGTGGATTCGAGCGGATGGTCGGTGGAAGGTGCTGGAGAGAGTCGGGGGGGGGGAGTGAGAGGAGAGCAGGGCGCCGGGTCTATGAATGTATATAAATAAACCTGCTTTGTGTTTCACACGGTGTCCGACTTCGATACATCACTATCGCTGATGGGTGTTGTAGTCCAAAACATATGCTTAAGGTTGAATATCCCTGCTGTAGTTCGACCACCAGGTGAGGCCCCATGCTCAGTGCATCAGAACGTTCTGCAGAATGAGGTCATGAATGGCTCAAGGGTTTAAGTTTCTATGGCAGCAACATCTAGGGTGGTGAAAGGGCAGGACCTCTCCATCTTGCCCAGTTAAGCTCTCTTCTACAAGGACTGGAGCAACAGGCCGGCCCAAAAAAGGATCCCACCCAAAGATGCAATGAGGCTCAGAGGGTTGGGTGCCCAGGAGAATTGCAGCAGTCATCCATCTTCATCTTGAAAACTCTAACATCAGTCAGGCAGCCATCTTTACTGGCGGTCATTCCACACAGCAAACACCTTTTCAACACAGGCTAGCGGTTTCTTTGTGGGATCGCTATTGGATTGCATGCGCTATTTACCACTCTTAAACCTAAAAGAAAGGTCGGCAGCAAGTAATAATCTTCCCTCAAGCTTCCCACAGAGCTTGTAGCAAGTAAACAGAAAAGATTGTAGTTCGGGAGGATATCTTGCGTTCACACAATACATTTGATCTAAGTTTTTAATTTTTTCTTAAATGAGTTCTCAATGTCAAATGATCACACTTTATCTTATGTTGAAAATTCAGAGATCCAGAATCCCAATCTATGTTCATCTAGCTTCACAAAAGCTGTGAAGCTAGATGAACATAGATTGGGATAAAGCCCAGTAAATGGTGATTTTTGAATTTGAGCCTAGAACTCACAATTATAAGACTACAGGAATTTCCAATACTCATTTGACTCAATAGACTCATCCGTACAGGTTTTCTCTATATAGGATTGGAACTCTGAATTTTCAACATAAGATCAAGTGTGATCATTTGACATTGAGATCTCAAATTTAAGAGATATAGGGAGTGTACATGGGCCTTGAGAACGACTGGTGGTTGAAACACGTGCTGGCTGTGTTTTTCTCTAGAAGAATTAAAAACATTCATATTGAAGGAACACTTGGAGTGACTTTTTGAATAATGATGTTGGACTTGTAAAAATGTAAAACTTAGATCAAGTGTATGGTGTGAGCGCAAGATATCCTCCCGAACTACAATCTTTTCTACCTTTTCAACACACATTTGATTTAAAAACTCATGAAAGTTATAGATTTCAAGGACAATTCTAAAGGGGGTGCACAGGATAGCCACATAAAGTTTGGAATTGGCACAAATCAGTGCCTGCTTCCCCCAATGGGCTCTGCAATTAGTGCTTCAGCCAAACACTAATTATATGTATCCATTCCAAAACCCCATATTGACCTATTAATGCCCTTTACCAATTGCCTGAAGATAATCAGAGGTGCTTCTGCTCAGTGACCAACATTAGTTTGAAGCCATGCACCACAATAGTACATTACTTAAAAGTCTGCACTTTGTCTCTACGAGTGCATATCATCATCAATATTAGCCAAGTTTGCTCCATATAAATAATAGACATACCTTTCTGAATGCTAGATAATAGCCCCAGCCTGAACAAAAGCATCACGAACCCGCAATGCCAGCAAATATTATCCCTAATCTATACGAAATGGCTCTTAAAACCACACACTTCAATGCGCACCTCATAGTGCCCCATTACACGTATTCCCATGTTTACAGAATGGCCCCGAAAAGGAGACATTGCCAGTTTCCACATTACCGGAGTAAGCCATCTTATCCAGTTTCCACAGTGTCTCCTGGGCTATAGTGTGCATTTTGCATAATGCTCATAGAAGCACCCAATAGCAGTTCCCACAAAGCCCAGGCAAACTGCATAACAGTAGGTTTTTGCACAATGCTCCCCAACACATATTTCAGAATTTCCACAAATCCCAACTAAATTGCCATTTTCTACAATGCCCCAGAAAATCGTATTTTCTGGTTTCTCTTCAGCACCTCCTCGAGCACATATTGTTTTGGGTCCTTAATCCCTAAACAAGTGTACATTGCCAAGTCCCGGCAGTGCCCTTGATAACGAATGGCTTCAAGCCCCATCCTCCCACTACCATACTGACCTACAGGAGCCTGGGTGCCTCTTAGCATCCTGCACACTACTAGGCACTAGTGCGCTGCTCCTTTATAAGCATGCTACTTTTGGATCATTAGGTCTACTCTTTGGCAGGGTGCCATCCTTCTGCTGTTGGGTGCTGTTCCTCATGGAAGCTGAACCACTGGGCCCTGCAACGCGTTGAACACAGCACTGGGGAAGCTGAGAAGTAATGAGAATTCCTTCGATGCCACCAAATAGGACAGCATAATCATAACCCCCTCCATGCTAGCCTCTGCACCAAACCGTCTTCTATTTCCTATTCCTGCACTCTGAGTTATGGCCAGCAGTTCCCACTCTCGGGCACCAAAGTAGCAAACAGAAGCTTGCTCTTGGCCCTAGAGATGAGCAAAGGATCCCATCTGATGCACCGAGAGCGGGAAAACCTCTCAAACAGGCCTTCCTGCTCTATGCCAGGGAGCAGGGTTGCTGGGTCGGGGTCAACGATCCGAGTTCAGGAGAGAGATGGAGTTACTGGCTGGGCTCTAGTACTCCTTACTCTGTTCGTCCTGGAATCAGGGCCATTCACACACCAGGGCCCAGACAAATAGCTCAATGTGCCACGTGTCCATTAGCCTTCCGATTCCCTTGAAAAGGTCTTGGAACACAACTGGGGAAGTGCGTGACACAACATAGTAATAACATGCCTATGGTTAAGTATAGTATTGGAGATTTTTATTACAAATTAACAGTACGTTTTATGTCTAAATTAGACCGAATTAGATTCATTCATATACTTGATTTAGTTGTATTTCTTTAAATATAGAAGTGTTCTCCCTTGAGGGGTTATCTTTCCCCAGTTAGTCTAGTGAATTAATTTGTGAAAGTTGACCCAGTTAGGGTTTTCTGTCTTCAGTTTGGGCAAATGTTCAAATGTTACATTGATGACTGTATTCTTGAGTATTATGTTGGTATCTTCCTGGTTCTCCTCGTATTAAATAGGCAGATCTTCTTGTGGCCCTCTGTAGCCCTCATTGTAAATCCCATATCTTATAAAATGTATCATAACATGTATATGCTCATGGGCTTTGCAAAGGGAACTCGCCGAGTTAAGCTGGTCATGACTTCCGACATCCGCTGAATTTCAAGAGCTTTGTTGCGTTAAAGCTGCACAATTTAACCACACCAGAACTAAGGCTTTTACAGTGAATGTTTCAAGGGTTTTGCTATACCATAGTTTTGTTTACGGGCCTTTGGCTGTGTCCAATGTACATGTTCCCTGAATAGGTTTATTCAGGGACGCACTATGTGGCCACGCCTTTCGACCGTGCCCACTGTTGATTTAAAAAGCTACTGGCCTACTAGCCATGGCCTTTCACCGCGTCCATTGTACATGTTTCCCCCAATATGTTTCTTTGTACCCATTAGGTGGCCACGGCCTTTGGCAAATAATATATTATTTGCAGAGTCTGTGATAGCGACTGTAGTTTGGGTTAAGTTGGTGTTGCCACTGAAAGAGGCCTTTTTGGATTTCTTATAACTTGGTGCCATTTGAGGGATCTGCACAAAACTTGGCAAAACATATTCATGCCCCTCCGAATATATTTGGAAATTATGGAAGGGAAGTTCCAAAACTTGCATTACCTATTCATTTCTCATAGGATAAAGTTTGTTTTCACTTAGAGCACAAACCGCTCACAGGATTTGGGCTGGACTCTGAAACCCAAAGCATGAACTGGCTTTTTGATACAAATGCTTCAAGTGGTTTGATTTAAATCTCATTAAATAGTGGCATGCAAATTAGCTCAAAGAATGCTTTTCCTCCAGAAAATGGTTATTGTCTTGGGATGCTAACGCCATATACACACTATCCCTGCCTTATAAAATAAAGACAATTCACTGGAGCAAAAAGTTGACGTTTAAGCAAATGTGCTTACCCACAATGCATTGCTCAGTTCTGAACTGAAAGTGAACTTCCTGGGATGGCTCCTGCATGGCAGTGTGGCTTAGTTGAAGTGCCTTATTCTACCTATATATGGTGAGAACGATGCTATAAATGCAGGCGTGCAATGCCTCTGTCCTTGAACAGTAATGGTTCCATCTCTTTTTGGGTGAGGTGGAGCACGGTTTCCATTACAGGAGAGCCATTGCTTGTTCACCTACACGGTTTCTTGTCATTGCGATTAGGGTAAACCCCCTCATTCACTACAGCTGATGCACACAGTAGGCAGAGGGGTGGCATTTGTGTATCAGTGGCAGTGAGCTGGAAGTTTCAAGGGGGCTGAGGGAATAACAAGAGGGCGGTTGGGAACAGAGTATAGCCTATATCTAAGGTTGTCTGCACTTCCTCGAATAGGGATAGGCATGTGCAGCCGTAATGCTGCTGCCCCCCTGACTCCAGACAAGAACACCAAACAGATAGATCCCATGCCAGAAAGCACTGGTCTTGGCGTGCTGAACACTGGCAGTATCAACACTGGCAGTATCGAGTGTAGGTACGGACTTTCAAGCTGAAGACCGAAAAAGGTGGGCAGCATCACAGAAGGGGCCGCGGGGCTAGTTCGGCTCTAGTAGTCATCTGAGGAAACTCTACCAGAGAGAATAGGTATGAGGCTTAAACTTGTGACAGGAGCCCTTGGCTGCCTGACAGTGGCAGCCAGCATCTCTGGAGCCTGGTGTGGGCTTGGGGAGCCTTTTCCTTTGTGTTCTGCATGCACTTGTTAAGCGCCATGTGCTTCAGTAGTCAGCGGCCTGGGCACTGGGGACACTTAAGAGGCAGCCCTGGGACAGCTGGCTGGAGATAGAGTACTAGCTATGAACAAGGGTCGGCTGGATAGCTCTACCCTGACTAGCGCACCCACACATGCCTCTGATAAGGAGGGGCTGCTGCAGGGACAATAGTTTTGTCTCATGGCTTCACACCTAAGAGATTGCAAATCGAGCACTATAATTGTGTTCATAGTTAGTAATTGTAACACCAAGTTGACCAGGGTGCTCTGAAATCACTCCCTATAGGATGCAGAAACACCAAACATGACTGTATATCCTTTCTGCATTCCTATTTACTCATCATGCAGTAACAGACACAAACAATAGAAATTAATGAAAAGTATGTCCATTCAGTGCCTGAAACGTGCAAAAGAAGCACATGCATTCCAATGCTGGAAGCAGAGAAATAAATGCTAGTGTCCTTTCCCACCGCGGCCTGCCAGCTTTACCGGGCCCACTGATAAAGATACCCGAGAACGAAGGCATGGATATTTGTTATAATCGGTGATTTACCAAGAGGCGACTACGCGGGACCAGGGGATCGAACCTGTATTGCTCCGCGACGTCTTCTTGGCAAGACAAGCCCCTGAGGCACGAGCGATACTCCTGAGTACAATTTACACGCAAGTAAGTAAAATCGTGCAAATCAATCGGCTCCCGTAACAAGGACCTTGTACGAACAAGAATGCATGCCATGCGCACTTTCCTGAACAGATCCCTTGCCTGCTCCCACCATGCCCTCCACTCAATCACCGGAAGTTGTGGGCGAGTACTACTCTTGCAGGGGATTAACGCGTTAAGAGTTGGATTGTCGCTATTTTGGGCATTATGTTATACAATGTGTGTTTCAATGTATGTTATGAGAAAACTACTTTCTATTTTTCGAAGTTAATTCTCGGTCAACTGGCTGTACATACGAGTTACATTGCATACAGCTAGGTGCTCATTTGTTGGCGAGATTTTACAAATGCTGTTTTGCGTTTCATTATAATCTGCCCGAAAAGCCTTAGACAGGTGGCCTTTCTTCGCTTATCACGTGTAGAATAACGAATAATAATTGACCGTGGCAGCACCAATCGTTTCCCAGTCACAGTGCTTTGTTCTAGATCGATCTGCTACTCAGCGTACACGTAAATCAAGCGTCCTGTCCCCAATTTAGATAAAAACAAAATGGCACCCTCTATTAAAGACATAGATGTGCCCTACCCAGCCCCAAATATACAACACACCTCTTGCCATTCTTTTTGCACAAATTCAAAGCACACCTTATGCAATCAACTCTCTGCAGCGTCTGCGTACCTTCTTCAACCGCCCCCCCCCCACCCCAAACACCCCTGCCGCCCCACATCTCCTCGGGAGTCAATCCCTAACCTTGCACGCAACCCTGTATGTGCCCTGAAGTAAAATGGCGTGTTTTGTGTGCGGAGCCGCTTTCTTTACACATCACAATAGATATAATATATACACATTCTCAGTGCCCTTCCACTTCCTTAAAATGAAATGGTATCAGGTGTCTTGACCCAAATTCAAGGCATAGCTGAAGCTCTGTCCGCAATTCCAACAAGTTCAAACAGGCCTGGTGACACGCTCCCTCACAACACAACACAACATATTACGTTATCACCCTCAGGTGTCAAGAACCCTACTCGAAACACACTTAGCTGCAATCCTGGCCTACCCCAGTACAAAATATCCCCGTTCTTGCTGCTTTCTACACCATTCAAGTTGTATATGTGTCCTTTCCACGTTAAAATATTCCCATCCCCATTCAATAGACATGTGCGGTCTCTCCCCCACCCCAATGCAAAATAGCCATTGTGTCCGACCCTTCCCAAATTCATTGTGCGACTAGAGGGGAAACCCCTCTGTTACCCCCTGGAATCACGGGTTATCTGAGCATTAAGAAGATGAATCCGGCGGGATATCATCTAACAGCAATAATGTGTTCCTTTTTTTGTTTATGACCATGTACTCTAGAGACCAATTATAGGTTCAATGTAGAGAAACTAGACCTTGATATCCAAAATCCACGTATAATTTAGTTTAATGTCCATTTTCTTTATTCGTGTTGCAAAAATAGAGGTTACATTTCTAGAAAAATCTAGCTATTGCACAGTACATATGTAATGCTATAGTCTCCAATTCATGTAAGGCTTCTTGCATTCAATCAACAAAGAGAACTAGTGTGCTTCCCCTATGCAACACACCTGGTACAAAAGATACCTCGTACTCTGAGCCCCAACATAGATTCATATCCTACCTGGAACAATTCTCCATTTATTCCTCAATTCAAAACAACCGTCTGCCCAGCCTGTTATCAAATCAAAACACATGCCCACGACCCACAATTCAAAAGATACCACATCTGAACACGTCATCTTGCTGGAGGGTCTTTTTGGCTTGGTCTGGTTATCTTACATTTCCAGAAGTGTGAACTACTACATTCTACAGTAGGTGACAAAAGATCATCACTTCTGATGGAAACATGGTAACGCATGACTTTTTACGTAGGTGAAAGTTGCATTTAAAGCTCACTTCTCCCTCTTTGGGCATGTGTCTTGAGCATCCTAAATGACGGGGGCAGAACTGCAGATCTGTTTTGGGGGATGCCTTGTGCGACCCAACAAAGTGCAGTGGGTCCAGCCCCCTTCACAGGACCGAACACAATCCTGTGTCAAGCTAGCTAGGGAATTAGAAGACTCAATTTAGCAACCCAATGCACAAACTATTGTGCAAGGTTACAGTTGTATGCATACACGGGCGCCCTTGTGCCCCAACCCCCGCCACCCCCTGATTTTTGAAAAGTTACCTATCGGCAATTGGAATCCGGTATAAGATCTTCATTGTAAGTCAGTATGATATTTTACTTACAGCTTTAAAGATGGGGACTAATGGCATGCAATCACAAGGGTCTTGATCCACTGTGATGTGTGACTTGTAGTCTCAGCTCAACCTTTCCGCAGTTCTGGTAGATCACAGACCAAAGTCCCTTCTGGCTCCTCTCGGAAGCTTTGTTGCACTATTGAGCACAGAGCTCTTGCAAGCTTTCTCATAGAAACACCTTAAACTTGTCTATACCACAATATCACACAACTACGCTTTCTCTCTCCTATACACCACCACAATATCACACAACTACGCTTTCTCTCTCCTATACACCACCATTCAACTAGAGCACAGCAGTACTATGACACATTCGGTAAAGCTGTTCTCATACTAACATGACTCAAACTACCCATCATCCTAATAAAACACAGCTAGCTAGCACATACCGGCTATCTTAGGCATCTCCTCAGGCCTAACGCGGCCAGAACTCAGTCTGGATGCCCACCCTCCAGACTGAACACATTCAACTGATTTCCTCAGCACCAAATCTACCGCTAAGAAGCAGCTATCATGCAACAATCACTCCAGCTGCACACATACCTGGTGCGCCCACGCACTTTACAACTCTCTCTCTCTACTGACTTGAACTGCGGTTCCCGAGGGCGTTCAACCTACTAGCGCCTTGAGATCATATCAATGATACATAAGGCGCTATACAAATGCAAAACAACATAACATAACACAGAATTGGCCCATGTAAGGCACTAGGAGCTCATCGCATCCTTTTTTCCGGCCGAGTTCTGGGACTTGTATTTTTGCCTTTTGCAATTTCATTGCAGGGCTGCCAGTATATGGAATGGAGAAACCAACAGTGGATGAGTTACGCCTTCCTGCAATGGTAGAATTGGAGAGCCCTCATCCTGCCACACTGCCCATTTCAAAATAGAGACATATACCACACATTGCACTGTTTCTGTAGGAATTTAAACTGGATAAATGGCACTGCCACCACGTGGATAACCTATTGGCCTTTTGACCTATGCCACAATACGTTATCACATTCAAGTTGTGCAAAGTGACACCTAGGTGTGCTTTGGCCTTATTTACAAGTATGTATAAAGAAATTACAAGCCTTAATTTCATTCCCAATGACTGCATTTGCCAAGATAGCCTCCAGCTAGAAAATTCAGAATAAAAAACAGAAGATTTTAATTCTCTGTTTAATTTTTCAATGTTACTTCACTGATGGCAACCCATCTTGGGCAATCTTTCTGATCGATCATCGATGGATCCTCAGCGAGAAGTCAATTTGTAATGTCTACTGAAGACAGTATATGAAACAAGAGAAATGCATTGCTGAAAATAACACTTGGCACAGCAAGTCGGTCTCTTCCAGGCGGGGGGACCAGTTTCCCCCCCATTTTGTGTTATAGTCGGTTTCCTAATGCCTCCTGTTCAACAGGACGCAGGTTTACTAGTTCACCAGTGGCTCCTTCATAAATGTTTCCTCTGCTTAATAAGCTTGCCCACAGTGTTAAGGGTTTCTGCAACGCCCTCCCCTGTGGATGCACTACAACCTTTGATCTCCCAAGGCCGGTCATTGTAGTCCTCCAATTTGAGCTTGGCCACAAGTTCATCAATGGTTAAAGCACTGGGCACATCCTGCTTGTTGGCCAGGACAAGGAAGGGGACCCCGGCCATGAAGTCATTGTTCAGGACAGCTAGCAGCTCTGTGGTGGCATTCTCCAGCCGGGCCTCATCAGAGCTGTCGATGACGAAGATCAGTGCATCTGTGTCCTCCAGGTACTCCTTCCAGTTGGGCCTCAGCTTGTCCTGGCCACCTACATCCCAGATGGTGAGAGACACATGGCTGTCTGTCTCCAAGGACTCCACGTTGAACCCCACAGTGGGGAAAGTCTCTACAGTCTGGTTTCTCTTCAGCTTGTACAAGAGCGTTGATTTGCCAGCAAAGTCCAGGCCCATCATCACCACTTTCGCCTGTCGCTTGTATTGGGCTTTGGAGTTGGGTGCCCCCATGCTGAAGACCTTCAAAAATCAAAAAGCGAAACAACTGCAATTAGAAATCAGCACTTCAAGTGTCTAATTACTGCACATAATTTGAATAAGCACTAAAGCACCTACTCACTGAAAGAAAGAACAGGTTAGTGCTATGTTTAGCTCCTATGTGCTACATATCGTGTGATTAGGGTGATTAGAGGACCTCTTTTAACTGATCAAGTTTTGGGCTCATTAGCTCAGCGAGTTGCACGCTTGCTTTAGAGTTCTTTTTACAACCAGCAGTTGCAGGTTTGTATTCAGACCCCAATATTCACTCCCAGCATCATTCTAAGGTTAATCAATTTAATATTTTGTAACACCTACTTTTCCCAGAACTTAGAAGCAAGAGTCTCTCGTTAAATAACTCTATGGCCGAATTATTATTATAGTGCATTCTGGGAGCTGCAGTCTTGCTTTAACTCATTAGAACAATTTTGACTTAACACTTTATGCCAATAGTTTGTTAATGAAATAGTTTGTCAATGAAAAGCCCAGGACATAGAAAGTTGTGTCCTGCTGACATGTCACGTATTCACACTTGTGCTAGATTGCATATGCAAGCCAGGAGATTTACATATCTCAAGGGGAATAGGGGTGGTCAAAATAGTGCTGGGTCATAAGTTGGCTTTTTCGAGAGTTTACATAGGGGAGATAAACAGAAGTAGACAATGAAAGTAGATGTGTTCTTTCGTAAAAGATTGCAGAGGAATACAGAGTTTGGGTGTGTAGAAAAAGAAGGCCGTCTTTTGTTTTTGGGGTTTGTGTCATCCTGCCACTTAAGCAGTGAGTAGCCTATGGGGAACTCTGGAGGTATCCAGGTGGGTCGCTGCATCATGGGCCCATTTTGTGGGTACCCTGGTTTTCTGTTTCTCTTACTCTCTCTCCACTGTACCCCTTCCTTCCATCTCCCCCCATCCCTATGAAATAACGAATTTGCTATAAAGCTTCCAGTATGTTATTCCTCCCTCATGCTTTAAAATTCACCATTTGGGCCCCATTTTTCAATATTTTCTTGTGGGAGAATCTCCCCCCACCTCCTAAAACCACACTTGTTGGGGTTGGGCCCACGGCTCGCACAAGTCAATATGGAGCTGCTTTGAAAAACATTCCCAGGGCCACCTTTGGTCCCCAGTCCACCCCCAAGCAACACGACTCTGCAGGCAGGTACATTTCTATTATAGCAAAACTGAACCGGCAAGTTTCAGAATGCACTTTTGGGTGCTAAAAGTCGGCATTACATCATGGGGTCACGCGTACAATGAGCTCAATTGGCAGCTATGCGTCATCATTGTGGACCGAATAGGCGGCTCAAACGTGCACGGATTAGATATGAAACGGGCAGCGACACAAACAGACATACCTGGCAACAGGTGGGCACTTCGACCGTACGACAGAACATACATAGTCATGTCTAGAAGTAGGTGCAGCCCCGTTTTAAGTGTTGGCTCCGCGTGGCACTTTAGTCACCACAGGATGCAACATGAATGCACTGTAAGCACTATGATGAAGCACTTGCGTTTTCTTTGAGTCGCCGGAGTCCCGCACTCGACAGGCCCTGGACTATACAGCTACTGGCATCTTCACTAAAACCACTAAGAGCTCCCAGGCACCCGGAGCTTCACTCGGGAGGGGTTGGGGGCAGAACAGGTGTCCGTGCACCCGCAAGCACTTGGGGCAAATGGAGCCGATATCTGGAGATCTCCAATGATACCTGTGAGGGGCTCACACCCCCCTTTCATTCTGGTACTTTAAGTCCAGGGGCAAAACCAGGCGGCCACAAGCCACGAATAACACCACCGGGCGCACCTGAGGCGGGCTCTGCGGATCTGTTTGAGGAACCAAATCCCCACTGCCGCTGTCGACGAGTTTAGGCTACCACACAAGTAGAGCGAGCAACCTTTCCGCCCAGCTTCGGGATCAAGCACATAACATGCCTTTAGTCAGAAGGTTGTGCGGATTTAAACATAAGGGTGTAATATTTATCGTCGGCACCTGTCGCTGGAGCTAGAAAAAAAGTCAACTGAGCTCACCGGAAAGTTACAAGTTATAGACGGGTCCGTGCGCTTACCCTTGGTAGTTTTTCCCAGTGAATGGAAACGGCCTTTGCTGAGCGCCCGAGTCACTCCGCGCCGGGATTTCTCTTCATCCTTCCCCTGGCGGGCGAAACGTTGCTTCTGCCTCAGTCCAGCCCGGGAAGCCGTGTCTTCTTCCAGGAACCAGACTCATATGAAGAAAGGCCGCAACCCCCACGCCCCCAACAAGGAGAGTCAGGCTCTCGTCTCATCCAATCGGCGCGGAGCTTGCATCGCCGTATTTGCATACTCTGTAACTTGAGCCTATAGGAGTGCCGCAGCAGCCAGCTTCTGTATTTCCCGAGAGAGTGGCCTTACCCAATGGGCAGGGCTGCTGCGCTCCGGCCGGCCGGGGACTGCAGCGCAGTCATGTGCTAGTGGGAGGCTGACAGGCAGCCACAGTGCCCGGCGCAGGAAAACGGGTTCTGCAGACGACGTTAAAGATTACCCATTTAGCAGGTCCGCACAATGATGGAGCGTGTAGTTTGTGAGACGTCTGTCACTGGAGAAAAAGCACAAAGTGCCTCATTATTGGCGGAATGTATGTCTTGCATGTCAAACGAAAACCAAATAAAACTTGCCACAAAGCAGGCGGGAAGCTGCTCCAAATCCTGTTGGTTCTCTTCCAACTCGTGGCAGGCATTCCGGCATCGCAAATGTTCAGCTTGCTAGCTGCTTCATCAGAGATAGCGGGAAGCACTCTCCCCGTCTCGAAAAAAGCACAAACGTCGCACGGTTTGTCATAGAAAATGTTTTTTTCACATATTATGCAATCTGAGAGGAGTTGTTTTGCTGTGTCAGTTACGAAAAAACATTTTGAAGAAGAGCATGCTTCCCGGAGCTCCTTTAATATCAGAAGCCATGAAGAGGGAGGATTATTTTGTAACACATGTATTGTTATATTGTTGTTACTTTACTTTAATTTGTGGGTCTGGCTGAACCATGCCTTTGGGCTCACTGCACAAAAAAATCCAGAATCGCTTAAAGTGGAAAGGGTTGCTTTAATGTGACAGGATACATCTTACAAAACGTGCTAACCTGGCTACCTGGCCTTACAGACTAACAGATCAATAAAAAATAGCCCAAACAACCATTAATGGCTTCCTGCCCCCTGCTCCCTCCACTGCCCCTCAATTCCTCTCAACCTTCATTCCTGGTTTCTCCCCCATCTTCTCCTAGAGGCCAAGCCCCTCCTTGAATACCTCTTCCCCCTCTTTGTACCCCCGGGTTAGCCTATTCATGCAAACAGCACCCCCCTTCTTTACTACGCTAGTACCCCTTTTTGCTTCCCCCAACCGTCCTCCAAAGGGCCATGTCCCTGGCACCAGAAAAACCCTCCTCTGAGGTGTTCTTTCTGCCCCTCCCTCCTCCCCAGCCCCACTTCTACCTCCAACCGTTGATGATATCCACAACCACCAACCTAATATCAATCCAATAGTACTGGTTCCCCATAAGGGACAAATGAGCACCATCTTCCCAAAATAAATCAAAAGCTTCATATTTGATCTCCTGGTGTTCCAATGTCTGCACCCCACATATCCTGCAAAACTTCAACATCTCCCTGTTAATCTTTTTCCTCATCCGTTCAACCCACCCGCCCCCCACCTTCGAAGCTGCCCTCCATACCCCCTAGGCATCAACTCAGTCCAAAGCAACACAACCGCTGCCCATTACTCCCTCAACCAACTAAGGTCCTTCTTCATTTTCTTTAACAATACCACATCTGTCTCCCTAACATATCGTTCTCCGCTGCTTGTAAAAACAGGGCCGCTGGCACCCCATGAAACTCTCTCATACCCGCCAGCAACAGCTGGTCCTACCTGAGCTGCCCTACCCCTGACCATCTGAATAACAACACTTTGTAACTACACCCCAACTGGGTGCCGAAAACCCTTCTTGCTGCATCTTTTCCTTCCCATTTCACATTAGATTGATCCCAAGTCCAGATCTGGGGCAACTCCCTACTCCTCCGCGGTACCTCTGAAAAAGAAAAACGACAGCAAACCTCCTCTCCAATCAACCCTTTCCTGCCATTCCCCAGCTCTTTGTTTCCTAAGATTCTCCTTCTCCCAGATCTCTCATGTACCCTTTAAACTTTGCCGACTTCCAGCAACCCAGGCTCTAAACTTTCTCTTCAAACAGGCCCTGCCTGCTCCCTTCAGACGCTGCCCCCATCCTAAAAGAATGGGTCCTGAAAAAATAAGCTTTCTCCCCCAATGCCAACAGAGCCTTCCTCATCACCCCCAGAATATGCGCATCCATCACCCCTGTTCTGTTTTCGTGCTGAAAAACAAACCTTCCCTTTCTATACATCTCTCCCTCCACAGCACTCCCACCTTCACTGGGCACAACTCCCTACTGCCTCTATCCAAATGCACCCAACAACCCCTACCCAACTTATCCGTTTTTGATTTACCAACTTTTATAACCACGCTTTCCTCTGACAGATAGATGTCTTTCCAATGCAGATCTCCCTCCCCCGTCTATTTAGTACCAACTCTGACACCCTAAATGCCCCAAAAAACAGCCAAATAAAACACGTTGAAAAACAATTCTATCTCATGCTGACCAGCATACACCCTCCAGAACCTGGGACAATTTCCTTAACAGGGCCGCTGACACTGGCCTCCTGCCATCCTTCCCCTTCCCTCTTTCCCTTTCCCACCCTTCCAACATTCTACTTGCCATTCCACCTCCGCTGGGCTGAAAGCCCCAAACCACTTCCCATAAAAAGCAATGGCTGCCAGCTTCCACGCTGTTGTTGCCCTAGAGCAACCATTGCCCACACAGTTCAATATGAATTTGATGACATCCTCCCTTCTTTTCTCTTCTGCATCTTCCATCCAATTCCAATGGTGGGCTCCCCCTTTTAAAAACTCCAACCATACTCTTCTGTATGCATCCCGTGACGCTGGGGCCAGTGAATCCTCCACTTACTGCAGGGCTCTCAATCTCCTAGCTATCACATCTCCTCCAGGATTCAGTGCCCCTCCACCTCTGCTTCTGGTGCCAGCCCACGGAATCTCTGCCATTGAAAGCAAGACAATGTATCAGCAATACTGTTGTCCTTCCCTGGTGTTAGGAAATATTTCTTAATTGTGGATAATTTTCCTTCCATGTGGCAACCCCTAAACTTTTTACTGTTGTTTTCACCATGATCTAGACTTTGCCAGAGAAGTGCAGCCTCCTGCCGTACTCCTCTGGGCTTTCGCTCCATTCTTACGGGGAAACTGACATGCCCTTAAGACAGTCAGTACCGGGAAACGCTGTTTTCTGTAGTTTCTTATCATGTTGCAGCTTTCGTGCAACATGACACAAGAGGGCACTGTAAGCTAAGTTACTGCTCTCTTGGGTCTCTAGTCTTCTACAGGCCCTAGATACTCTGTTTGTATTGTAAATGATCGGTGCAAGTGAATCACGGACGGGAATGGTGGCAGCGATCGTTTCTTGTGTTTTTGAGCTCCTTTTGGTGTTGTAAGCGCGTTTCTCACGCTTAGCCCAAAATGGTGGCCTGGCTCCCAAAATGGCCAGACCACGAGGCTCCTTTGTCCTGTCCGCTGACCGTCTTGCCCCCTTCACCTTCCCCAGGTCGAGCCGACCCGGGGCCTTCCTTATTTGGGCATGTACTTTCCCGTGAAACACAGATGCTTTCGCGGGCTTTTACAGGCCTTGTGTGTGCCTCCAGGATGTGGGCTGGGATGTCTGGTCCCAATACACATCCTGGGTGCCAGAGAGTCTAGTGTGGTGTGAATGCCTGGGATCACCGTGGTCCGTGATAGGTCCACGTATGGTGTGAGTGTTTGATGAGCGGATCTCCCATTGGGTCCCCTCCGTTTTGGCGCGAAGGGAACCGTGGATAAGAGGGGGCTGGAAACGCCACTACCATGTCGATCTCCTGAGTTCTCACGAACAAAGGAATACAAGAGCCAAGTATCCTGCAACCACGAGGCTGAACCGAGGAATCGCTGGTGACCCGCTGAAGGGCTGCTCCTCTGCACTGCTGTCGCTTTGTGAAACCCTTTCTACCTCTGATCGAACCAGAAGGCCTGTACTGGTAATTCGACCCTTGGAATAGCGGGGACAGCTATTCTCGGCATCTTCACCATCTCCTGCATGTAAGCCTTCAGAAGTGTCTCTGGGCCATCCAGCAGACTGACCAGCCTACCCAGGAGTCTTGCTCTGTAACCGCCGTCAGGTTGTGTTGTATTTCGAGTCCTTGTCACTCTCACACGATTCGTACACTTGGCATTCCCAGGTCTGAAGTAAGTAGTGTACATTTGGCTGAGATACACACGGCCGCTCCGTTGCCCTGCTGTGGTAACAAACTGTGCGGGTTCACTTCGTTTGGGACATCTTTAACTCAACTCTGCTGCTGCAGAATCTACACGACGACGAGACATCCCCTGCTCCCCTGAACCTGCCAGCACTGAAACTGATGCGGAGAAGCCTGGGTCTGCTTGCATCGGGGACCGGTGAGTAGCATAGCTAGGAACTGGTCGCCCTCCTGCAGGAGCCCATAGCTTTTCCCCGCTGTGTCAAACAGCACGCCTTTCTGTACTCGCGCTCTGCTTCTGCCCACAGTGGAGGCTGCGCTTGAGTCTCGGAGCTCTGTTCATCTTCATTTGTTCACCGAACCGAACTGAACTGCCTGATTCCCTCGAAGAGACTCCCCTTTTGCCCGTTGGCACCAGCGTGTGCAGGTACTTTTGAGCACAAGGCTCCACTCTTCGTAGGGCTTGGACTTCCTTTTAGTTAGGTGCCTCTGAAGGCGGACTGGGTCTAATCATTATTTCGCACTGCCTGTTTTCCTCCCCTTCTAGGTGGACTACACATTTCGTGCATCTAACGCTTTAGACTCATTTGTATTTGTATATATATTGTATTGGTTTGGTATGTGTTGGTTTACTAGAGTTTTATTGTGATTTCTCGCTACGGTCATTGTTGCAAAGGCCTTGGAATAAATGTGTATATATTTTTAATATAACATCTGTTTGGAGTAATTTGTAATTGTCCTTGCTTTGTGTGCTCATTGCAGGCTTTCAGTCACCCTCACCCCTCTTGAGACCTAGTCTTGACCGCCGCGATCGCTACCCTGATTGGTCTGGCTTGTCCAGAGGTTACCCTGTTCCAAGTAATTAGGTTGGCCTTCTGAACCTCTGCGCCTCCAGGACAGAGTTCAGAAATCCGTCTTAACAAATTGGTGTACAGCGGTGGGATACGACTGAAGGTATCCAGTGTTGCGCACAAACTAAGGCATTTCAAGTTATTCCTACCAGGACACTTAGTGAATTGTCGTAGTATAACTTTAAAAAGGCCATAGTCCTATCTAACAGTATGGAAACAAATACCTTGTTAACTTTAAATGCTTCCAAATCTGAAACATTGAAAAAGATGTGTGCGGAGAGAGGTGTTTCGTCTCAAGGCACCAAATTGGATATGATCCAAAGAATCGTGGGGTGGCAAGAAGCGCAGCTTGACGCTATAACTTCTGAGGACAGTGCGGAAGGAGGTGGGGCTGCTCTCACTGGTAGAACCGACGGTTCTGCCGCTGCACTGATCCACCGCGACCACGAGGACAGGGAGGATGAGATGTCTAATGATTCCTCTGCCAGTGTTGATGGGGAGGCTATGCTTGAATTCAAGAAGCAAGAGCTGTGGTTTAGGCAGAAGGAGCTTGAGTTCAGCATAGCCAAACTACAAATCGAACAGGCAGAAAAACAGAAAGACAGGGATCACCAGTTGGAACTGGCCAAGCTTCAGGTTGCAAATGGATCCAAGGGTCTTGGACATGGGTCTGGGGCCTCCTCTCATCCACGGTTTCCGAAAGATCTGCTCAGTGTGTATGAGGAAAGGAATGACATTATGGACTGGCTGAATACATTTGAGTATGCATGTGAAGTTCAACAAGTTGATAATGCTGATAAGATTGCCTGGTTATTCAGCAGACTGCCCCATTCTGGCTGTAGTGCCATTATGGAAATGTCGAAGGCTGAGCGAGCTGATTTCGCAATGTTAAAGCAAACTCTCATTTTAAAGTTTGGAAAGACTCCTGCCCAATATTTAAAACGATTCAGAGAGTACAAGAAAAAAGAAGGTGGTACTTGGGTATTTTATGTAACCGAATCCTTAAAAAACTTGACTGGCTGGGTCGAAGGTTATAAGGTTTCTACCTTTGAAGGCATGATAAATCTAGTCATGCTGGAACACATTTTTGCATCTTCTTCCCTGGAGCTTAAGCAGCATTTGGTCGATTCGAAGGAGATAGATCCTAAGAAGCTGGCCATTGCAGCAGACTTATGGGTGTCACATCGAGTGTCCCATAAGGACAAAACTCATCCTGGTAAGCAGGAGGAAGGGAAAAAGTCCAAAGATAAGGAGGGTGGAGAATCTGATAAATCCTCTTCTCAAAAGGACCACAAAAAGAAAAATAAGGGTAAGACACAAGAGAACTCACAGGGTAGTGGAGGTCAGCCTCCGAAACAGAACTCTGGTTACAATAAGCCTCCCTATGTAAACAGACCCAATGGATCTTGTTTTGCTTGTGGAGCAACTGACCACGTGAAGGGGGATCCCCGGTGTAAAGTTAAACCTTTGGGGGTCCACTCCGCTAATCTGGCCTTCTCCTCCTACGAGGAAGAATAGATTACAGGAGCATCCTTCTCCTCAGACTCCTTCCCCAGTGGGATAGAAGCTGAGGTAGTTTTAGTTTCCCTGGGTTCCTGGGAGCCTAAAGTCGCAGAGGCTTATGCTAGGATTCCAGATAATACCAAGCACTACTTTAAAGACAGTGTGCTGATCAATGGAGTAGACACTCCAGCTCTTAGGGATAGTGGGTGCAGTCAAACTGTAGTGGATTCTACCTTGGTAGACTCAGAGGAAGTTGCCAGAGCTACTCTGATGCCCACTAAGTTGGCTGACGGCCCACCTCGCATGTTTCCAGTAATACCTGTAAATCATACTTTGAATTGTACAGCAGTCAGGATTCCAGTGAGCATTCAGAGAAACGTCCCAGGAAAGGTTTTGTTAGGCAATGATCTCAGAGCTTTAGGGCTCGTAGGAGACACTGCCGACAGACTCTGCACACGGTCTCAAACACGGGCAGCATTGGCCAAGACCAATACGCCACCCCAGCCGAAGGGGAAACCCAAGGCGAAAGGAGTAAACAAGTCAAGACGAGGGAAAGAGAACATTCCCCCGAGCTCGCCTACCACTGCGGTGGAGGAAGTTGGTCAATCGCCCGTGCCTGACGAGGAGGTGGCGATGCCTGAAGTATTTGACCCCAACGACCATCCTTAACTAAAAGACTTGTTAGTAGAAGGTGGTCCAGACAGGGAAGAATTCAGTAAAGGCCAACGTGGGTGCCCATCTCTGGAAGGCCTAAGGAGACAGGCCTGCTCCCAGCTTGAGGGTGAACCTCCTGGGACGCATCAGATTTATTGGGAAGGTGGACTCCTGTATAGTGAGCCCACACAGTCTACAGAAGGAGACCATAGGAGGTTGGTGGTTCCCCTTGCTGTAAGACCCTTCCTCCTACAGTTGGCGCATGAAGTGCCCCTTGCTGGTAACCTTGGTATTAGAGGACCAAGCAAAGGTTATCTATGCACTTCTACTGGCCCAAGATGGGGGTGCAAGTAGAAAGTCACTGCAGGAGTTGTGCCTCCTGCCAGTTATCTGGTAAGGTTGGCTCGACAATCCAAGCTCCATTGGTACCACTCCCAGTTGTGGGAATACCATTCGAAAGGGTAGGGATCGACATCGTTGGTCCCCTTGACCCACCAACATCCTCAGGCAATAGGTTTATCCTGGTGCTGGTCGACCATGCAACCAGATATCCTGAGGCCATCCCATTGAAAACTTTAACTGCCAAGTCAGTTGCAAAAGCGTTACTTGGCATATTTACTAGGGTTGGCTTCCCTAAAGAAGTTGTGTCGGATCGTGCCAGCAACTTTATGTCGAAGTATATGCAGGCTATGTGGAAAGAATGTGGGGTCACCTACAAGTTCTCTTCTGCATACCACCCCCAGACCAATGGTCTGGTGGAACATTTCAACAGAACGTTAAAGAGCATGATTGGGGCTCTGGAAGAACCTCAGAGAAGAAAATGGGATCTTCTTTTACCATGCTTACTGTTTGCCTACCGAGAGGTACCACAGGAGGGTGTTGGCTTCAGCCCCTTCGAACTTCTGTTCGGTCATCCTGTACGGGGACCCTTAGCAATAGTCAAAGAGGGATGGGAGATGCCCACTCCCCCTGTTACTACCAATGTAGTAGATTATGTGCTGGGGCTCAGAAAACGGATGTTACTTCTGATGGGCTTGGCTAGTGATAAATTGAAGGCAGGACAAGCGCTGGTGAAACATTGGTATGACCAGAAAGCTTCCCTCATCAACTTTACACCTGGTCAGCAAGTCCTGATCATGAACCCCATAAGGCCTCGAGCTTTACAGGACAAATGGTCAGGCCCTTACACAGTGGTGGAGCCCCTAGGTGAGGTTAACTATTTAGTGGACCTTGGAAGGCCTGGACAGGCTCCAAAAGTGTTTCACGTAAATAGGCTGAGGGCTTTCGTCCCAAGAGTCGAAATCGCAGCACTGCTACTGGCTTCAGATGTTGAGGAAGAGGAGTCTGAACCTCTCCCCGACCTGTTCCAAAGCGGTCCTTCAGATAGCTCCTTTGAGGGTGTCCGAGTGGCCCCTCACCTGACTTCTAAAGTTTTCCCCCCTGTTTTCACAGTCACCTGGTTTGACACCTTGATGCAAACATAACATAGACACAGGAGACAGTGTACCTACCAAAAGTAGGGGATACAGGATGTCAGACAAAGTACGGTCTTATATTAAGACCGAGGTCAACAAGATGTTAGACCTTGGGGTGATTGAACCCTCTAGTAGTCCTTGGTCCAGCCCTGTGGTTTTGGTTCCAAAGGCAGGCACTTCTGAATTGAGGTTCTGCGTGGATTACAGGGCTCTGAATGCTGTCACCAAGACAGATGCACACCCCTTGCCTCGAACAGATGAGCTGGTGGATACTTTGGGTGCCTCCAAGTATCTCAGCACGTTTGACCTCACTGCTGGCTATTGGCAAATAGCTTTAGCAGAACATGCCAAGGAGAAGACAGCGTTTTCTACTCCAGACGGCCTTTACCAATTCAGGGTAATGCCGTTCGGGTTGAAAAATTCACCTGCCACTTTCCAGAGGCTTGTGAATTAGGTGTTGAATGGGTTGGACAAATTCTGTCTTGCATATCTGGACGATATAGCAGTTTTCAGTGCCACCTGGGAAGACCATGTGAAACACCTCGGGATTGTGCTCCAGGCTCTACAGAAAGCACACTTGACCATAAAGGCTAGTAAATGCCAGATTGGACAAGGCTCAGTGGTTTACCTTGGACATGAAGTAGGTGGAGGGAGGATATAGCCTCTTCCCAGTAAAGTACAAGCAGTTCAAGACTGGCCTACCCCCACTACACAGACCCAAGTGAGAGCCTTCTTAGGACTCACAGGGTATTACCGCAACGTCGTGGCAGACTATGGCACCATAGCTGCCCCTCTGACTGCCCTCACCACTCCGAAGAAACCCAAGAAGGTAACTTAGACCGACGAGTGTGAGAAGGCCTTTAATGGCTTAAAAGACTCCTTGTGCCAGGCACCTGTCCTCAGGGCCCCCGATTATCAAAGACCTTTTATTGTGCAGACGGACGCCTCTGACACTGGGATAGGAGCTGTACTATCGGAAGTAGATGAGAAGGGTAAGGAACACCCTATTTGTTTTATTAGTCGCCAGCTTAAGGACAGAGAGCTCAGATGGTCCACAGTGGAGAAAGAATGTTTCTCTGTTGTGTGGGCCCTACGGAAGCTGAGGCCCTACCTCTATGGGACCCACTTCATTGTGCAAACTGACCATAAGCCCTTAAAGTGGCTAATGAACATGAAGGGAGAGAATCCAAAGTTGCTTAGGTGGTCCATAAGTCTACAAGGCTTCGACTTCACTATTGAGCATAGGCCAGGTGTCCAACATAGCAATGCTGATGGGTTGTCCAGAATGTTTAACCGACCTGAACAAGAGACTCATCCAGGGGTGGATTAGTTCCCCCTGTCCATAGTCTGGGAGGGGCGAGTGTTAGGAAAGATTTCTTAATTGTGGGTAATTTTCCTTCCATGTGGCAACCCCTACATTTTTGCTGTTGTTTTCACCATGATCTAGACTTTGCCAGAGAAGTGCAGCCTTCTGCCGTACTCCTCTGGGCTTTCGCTCCATTCTTACGGGGAAACTGACATGCCCTTAAGACAGTCAGTACCGGGAAACGCTGTTTTCCGTAGTTTCTTATCATGTTGCAGCTTTCGTGCAACATGACACAAGAGGGAACTGTAAGCTAAATTACTGCTCTCTTGGGTCTCTAGTCTTCTAAAGGCCCTAGATACTCTGTTTGGATTGTAAATGATCAGTGCAAGTGAATCACGGAGGGGAATGGTGGCAGCGATCGTTTCTTGTGTTTTTGAACTCCTTTTGGCGTTGTAAGCGCGTTTCTCGCGCTTAGCCCAAAATGGTGGCCTGGCTCCCAAAATGGCCAGACCACGAGGCTCCTTTGTCCTGTCTGCTGACCGTCTTGCCCCCTTCACCTTCCCCAGGTCGAGCCAACCCGGGGCCTTCCTTATTTGGGCATGTACTTTCCCGCGAAACACAGATGCTTTCGCAGGCTTCTACAGGCCTTGTGTGTGCCTCCAGGATGTGGGCTGGGATGTCTGGTCCCAATACACATTCTGGGTGCCAGAGAGTCTAGTGTGGTGTGAATGTCTGGGACCACCGTGGTCCGTGATAGGTCCACGTATGGTGTGAGTGTTTGATGAGCGGATCTCCCATTGGGTCCCCTCCGTTTTGGCGCGAAGGGAACCGTGGATAAGAGGGGGCTGGAAACGCCACTACCATGTCGATCTCCTGAGTTCTCACGAACAAAGGAATACAGGAGCCAAGTATCGTGCAACCACAAGGCTGAACCGAGGAATCGCTGGTGACCCGCTGAAGGACTGCTCCTCTGCACTGCTTTCGCTTTGTGAAACCCTTTCTACCTCTGATCGAACCAGAAGGCCTGTACTGGTACTTCGACCCTTGGAATAGCGGGGACAGCTATTCTCGGCATCTTCACCATCTCCTGCACGTAAGCCTTCGGAAGTGTCTCTGGGCCATCCAGCAGACTGACCAGCCTACCCAGGAGTCTTGCTCTGTAACCGCCGTCAGGTTGTGTTGTATTTCGAGTCCTTGTCACTCTCACACGATTCGTACACTTGGCATTCCCAGGTCTGAAGTGAGAAGTGTACATTTGGCTGAGATACACACGGCCGCTCCGTTGCCCTGCTGTAGTAACAAACTGTGCGGGTTCACTTCGTTTGAGACATCTTTAACTCAACTCTGCTGCTGCAGAATCTACACAACGACGAGACATCCCCTGCTCCCCTGAACCTGCCAGCACTGAAACTGCCGCAGAGAAGCCTGGGTCTGCTTGCATCGGGGACTGGTGAGTAGCTTAGCTAGGAACTGGTCGCCCTCCTGCAGGAGCCCATAGCTTTTCCCCGCTGTGTCAAACAGCATGCCTTTCCGTACTCGCGCTCTGCTTCTGCCCACAGTGGAGGCTGCGCTTGAGTCGCGGAGCTCTGTTCATCTTCATTTGTTCACCGAACTGAACTGCCTGTTTCCCTCGAAGAGACTCCCCTTTTTGCCCGTTGGCACCAGCGTGTGCAGGTACTTTTGAGCACAAGGCTCCACTCTTCGGAGGGCTTGGACTTCCTTTTAGTTAGGTGCCTCTGAAGGCGGACTGGGTCTAACCATTATTTCGCACTGCCTGTTTTCCTCCCCTTCTAGGTGGACTACACATTTCGTGCATCTAACGCTTTAGACTTGTTTGTATTTGTATATATATTGTATTGGTTTGGTATGTGTTGGTTTACTAGAGTTTTATTTTGATTTCTCGCTACGGTCATTGTTGCAAAGGCCTTGGAATAAATGTGTATGTATTTTTAATATAACACCTGTTTGGAGTAATTTGTAAGTGTCCTTGCTTTGTGTGCTCATTGCGGGCTTTCAGTCACCCTCACCCCTCTTGAGACCTAGTCTTGACCGCCGCGATCGCTACCCTGATTGGTCTGGCTTGTCCAGAGGTTACCCTGTTCCAAGTAATTAGGTTGGCCTTCTGAACCTCTGCGCCTCCAGGACAGAGTTCAGAAATCCGTCTTAACACCTGGCACATGCGTTGTCCTAAATACCACATTCCACTTCAGGCACTGCAGCACAAACTCCCTCATTAGCCTAGCCACCCTCTAGTCCCTGGCTGACTGTTTGTTCACAATGTTTACCACTGCTTCGTTGTTCATGTTAACATTCATCTTGTTATTCTGCAACTCTCCTCCCCATAAATCCAGCGCCACTAGCAACGGGAAAAACTCCAAGAATGCTATGCTCCTCCCTCCTCTCTTCCATTGCTCAGGCCACCTTTCAGCGCCCCATCTACTCCTCCATTACACGCCAAAACCTCCAGCACTCGCCACATCAGGAGAAAACATGCACTTCCCATGCCACTGGGTCTCCTTGCAGCCACAAAGACACACCATTAAACTCCTCTAGAAATCTCAGCCATACCCTACAATCCTCTCTGACCGTCCCCGCCACTCGCACCCTTTGATGTGGGCAACTCGCCCCTGCCGTGGAACGCGCCATATTCCTGCAAAACGTGTGCCCCGGAGCCACAACCTAACATGTAAAATTGAGATGACACACCAATCTCTGCATGTCCACTAGCATCATGTTACGTGCCGCTATCGCCCTCTGCAGCAACTGTGCCAACTTGCTCACCTTGTCGTCCGGCAAGCGTGAGGTCATGGCCACTGAGTCCAGCTCAATTCCTAGAAAAGTCTGAACCACAGACGGCCCTCCAGTCTTATCCTCCACCAATGGTACTTCAAACTCTAGCATCAACAACTGAAAAACCTCCAGCATCCACTGGCACTCCTGCTCTCTGCCCACCCCACTGATGAACAAGAAATCATCCAGATAATGCAAAGCACCCCAAAACCCAAACTATAAGTAAAAACCCACTGTAGAAAAGAGCTAAAACGCTCAAACAATGCACATGACACCACACAGCCCATCATCAAAGCTTTGTCCATGTAAATTTGAACCTCAAACTGCATCCCCAGCAACAAAAAATCCTTTGGATGCACTGGCAACAAACGAAAAGCCGATTTGATGTCACACTTGGCCATAGAAGCACCAAACGCTTCCTTTCTCACCAAATTCACTGCTTGTATCCACACTTGCATAGGACACCCTGCAATACTCCGGGGCAATGAAATAATTCACAGACATGCCCTCTGGCCATGACAAGTGGTGAATCAACCTGAAATCCACGTCAGTTCTTTTAGGCACCACCCATAAGGGAGAGACCACCAGATAACCCTGCAAATACGGAAATGGCCCAGTCACTTCTTTCCGTAGCTTCACCCTGACCACCTCCGGATTCTCTCTGGACGATTTTAAATTCTCAGCCCACCGCTGCATCCTCGGGCCCTCGTACTCCAACTTAAAACCCTCCTGGGAACCTGCAACCAAAACCTTAGCCCCCTCCCTATCTGGGTAAAAATAGAGCCACTCCTCCAGGACCTCTACATTAACTGGAGTGTAGGCCTCTGCCCACAACCCCCCTTCCTGCCCCACGCACCGCCCCCTCTCTCCTTTCATGAAACATTGTGTGAGGGGTACCGTCCTGCACATCTGCTGCACTTGCCTAGAGCAACCCAGCAAAGGCCCAGCACACTGCTAATGGCTGCCCCCTTCCTCTGCCCCTTCCTCCACCCTGCCCCCACCATGAAAGGGCCAGTAAGGCACGGGTAAGCCGCTCGCTGTATGAAGTATTGGGGCCGGGCGCATGGGCGCCATCCATTACAAACATAAGTCCATGTCAATCGCCCCCACACCACTTGCTTGTCCTCTCCCATTCTTGCGTTGAACTCCTCATCGTACCTCATCCAGGCAAAACCCCGAAACTCGTGAATGCTTTCCTAATCACATCCATATACTTCAGCAAAGCTACACACCTCTCAGGGTACTTCTCACAGTAGATGCTCACATATATTATGAATGCCGATGTCTAATTTTCGATAGTAACCGGTACACACAGTCTCGCTGCCAACTCCCGCTTCTCCTGCATTGACCCCTCTTTAGCCCTCACCTCCCAATGTAAGAGCTTGAACACATCCACAAACTCTCCAGCCCAAATGTTCTCCTTTGTAGCCACCATCAGATGAGTGCCCAAAGGCTTTGTAATACCCATATATGGTAGCTTCCTGAACTTCTCTGTGCTCTCCCCCGTGTTTACAGTAGGCACCCCCAACACCCCTGTGGGCACAGGATCGGTACTTTATCCGTCTGCACTTCGACTGAGGCTACACCTCTCCCCTCCATCCTCACCAAGGCCCCTGCCACCCCTCCCCAGCACCCCCCCAACCCTGGTGCCCTGATCCCACTTTTGTGTGGCCCCCACCGAGCCCCCAACCTGAACCATGTCGCAAATCGTTCTCTGCCATGCTCTCCTTTTTCTGCTCTGTCTCCTCCTAGGCACGTCATCCTGGCCTCCAAACTGCCACTCCTCATTTCTTTCCTCAGCGGGCTCCTACTGCAGGGATGAAAGACATCAGCAGAGTCTTCAGTCCATCTTCCCCGCAGTCCCCCCTACTCATACTACCCCTTCACTCCTCTCATCACGCCGTCACCTTTCTCTTCCAACCCACTCCCCTTGACCTATGTCCTCCGACAGCAGCCAATCCTCCTCCCCACCATCATCTTCCCCAGCTATATATAATTCTTGCTGGGTGAGCCTGCTCGGGCCGGGCCGATCCTCCTCGGGCCACCATGGGGCGTCCACCCCTATGATCCTGTGTCATCTTCTGGGTGGGGTCTCACCAACCCCTACCAGCTCCTCTTCTCTTTTCGGGCTAGGCGTTCCTTCCTCTGCCCTGTGTTCCATCGTACTAGGGTCTGTACTGCACCCTCTGTGCTGCCCACTTCTTGTCACCGGAGGGACCGCTCTAAAGCCCTCTCCTTCTCTTCATCCTCCGCTGCCACAGGGGCATGCCACAACCTCCATGTTCGAAACCATTGTGCGGGGAGGTCATCCCGTACCTTCCCCTGTCACTGCTATCTATCAGGGAGAGGTAGATAGCAGTGAGAGCTCTGCGCTGTGGTCTCCCAACACTAGGCCCTTTCTCCTCTGTAACCTCTTCTACCGCCTCTTCAAACTGGGCTTTAGATGCCCTGCTGATAATGCTCAGCACCTCCCGCAAGGCCCAAGCGTCCACCACTCTCCCCGACATTATCCCCTGCCCTACCCTCCTGCCGCGGAAAGTGGTACCTACTCCCCCAATGCTGTGGACCCCCACCCCCTGAACCCCAAAACAGGTGCCCGATCCAGTCCAGTAGGGAGTAAACTCCCTCCTCTTACTGGGTGTTATATGTCCTTATTTATATATCTTCCCTGTTATATCCCTGATCTCCTGTTATTTATTATTTCCCTGTTCCTCTCTTTCTTTTTTTTAATTTCTTTTTTTATTTTTTTTAAACGTAACTGCTCCTGGGGACACACCTAACCCCAAAAACCCAAGCTGGTCCTAACACACACACAGCGGGGGCCCACACAGGGCTTGCTACAATATGTCCCAACTGCACCTTGTTTTCCCAGGCTCTCTATAGATATTCTGCACTAATATATTTATATATACATTGTTGAAAATGTTGGCAAATAATCACTCTGTTTCTTGGCGAGTTTTCTGATAGTTAATTGTAAGTTTCCTTGTGCATTGCTTATAGCCTTAAGAAAAACGAAGTATCTTCTTATCATTCAGTCCTTCCAAAACCAAGTAAATGATGGTAGCTTGTGCTCTTTACCGTTATCATTAGGTTGTAACTTTAAAGCTTGGACAATATTAGACTATTAAGGTTAAACATCCCTTGTTTCTTTGAAATAGGGGAACACTTATAGCATATTGGTTTCCTTTATCTATGCTCCATTTAGAAAGAACTTGTATATCCTGAGAGCAATCAACAAATATACAAATACTACTTACCTCCTGAGGATCCATAAATAGTGGTGAAACACGTGTAGAGGTTTTTTCTTAAACTTTGATCAATTTATGGACCTTTATTTTGAACTGTGTACACTTTTAAGAAAATACTCTTTTTGATGAATACAATGCACTGATTATTTGAAAATGCAGCAGAAAATTAGAAAATAAACACAAAATATTGGAAATTTGAACATCTCGCCTTTCCTTAGCACATGCATTCTAAAAATCTATATCTAAGCTACATATATATATATATATATATGAATCCCCGCCCACCCGACGCAGCCTATGCAACTCTCCCCTACCAGCTACTGCTGCCCAGCCCACCTAGAGGCCGCACACCACACTGCCCCTTACGGCCATGGAAAGCACCGCACACAACCTTCCCCTGCTCGCACGGCGCAAGCCTCCCGTCCACTCCACGTTAGCCTGGGGCCTTACTCTGCAGCCGAAATGCAGGACCGGTCGAAGGACTGCCCCCACCCAACACAAGCTCGCAAGCGAACGTGCTACAGGACACTGCCTTTTCCCCGCCCGCCGATGAGGGCCTGCACCAGGAGGAGGCTCCACTACTGCCAGCAACACAGCCCACCTCTGGGTAACCCAGTGGAGATTTATTTACAAATCCACCTTGATAGAAAACACTACCTTTCCTGTTAATACATTTTTCTTAATTTTTTTAATTTTATAATAACAGTCCCCCTCCGCACCCACCTACTAAGCTCGCCCCGGCAGCCCCCAGCCCGCCCAACGACACAAGGCCTGGCACTACAGGGAAGGATCAGGAACAGCGACTGGACGCTCGTAAAGCCACTAACCATCGCTTGCTCCCGAACCTTCCCTGCCCCTTAAAGGGATAGTGCGCTCAAAAATGTTATTGTCTCGATCGTTCGGGCATGCGTTTTTCAGCAAAGTGTGATCGATCGTAAAACAAACTTCCTATGCATCTTATCTTAGTTTTCCTCACTTTAACACATGCGAAAACAAGGGGTTGGGCGCAGCCATCTTGTGCTAATCTTATCCGTTGCTGCATCGCGTCGAGTGCCCCATTCGGCACTAAATCATATCCCCTATTCCTGAAGCAAATGATAGGCTCCACCTATTTTCATGACGTTAGTGGGAAACGTAGCCAAACGCGTCCTGTCATCACCCACGTAATAACATCAGTTAACATAGAACCCGGAAGATCAACACACCCATCCTATCACAGCGCGTCCCAAATTGAATTTGCTACCAATAATTTTCAAGAAAACATCATTAATCTGCAATTTCGCAAGTGCTTTTATTGATCAAAGAACTCTCCAAAAACCACATTATCGAGATCCACTGATTGGGATGAACGACCAATAGTTGTGTGGCCTTATGCTCGATTGGCAAAAGTTTAAAATGACGCACATGGTGTTCATTTCGGGGGAAGATATGTATTGGACGCATCAGATTGTAAACGATGACCGGTTGCTCCTTGTCGCTGGTACTGCCAAAGGACATATCGGTCCCGGTGAAGGGGCCCTTGAGGGACCCTCGTTTGTGGAAACAAGGCACAATCACCACACACAAACTGATATGCCAGACACAAGGTTGTATTCACAAAATCTAGGGTTTATTGCAAAACAAATAGTCTCAGTTGGCCAACTGGTCCCACGCCCCGCGACGTGTGTCTATCAGACCTCGGGGGACGCAAAAGAGCGAAATTCATACAACAGTTATATATATACAAAACAAGCATCTAGTAATCAGTAGTGTCACAACTTATACCGCCCCTATTGAATTTCCTTTGAACTAGGCACGATGATTGACAATGGTGACGAGTTTGACATCTTCAAACATTCATTGTGTAACAGCTTGCAATTTTATAAGCCCACAGACATTAAGTCTGTGTTCTAAAGAACACAATGCTTCTGTTTTCTGCAAGCAAGCTGTGCGTAGGGAGAGACACATTCCAGGCCTTGCTATCTCCTAGTTTCTATACATGTTCTGGGGGGTCAACTTGCTCTCCAGGGCTGTACCGGGCTCAGGGAAGGGGGGCCGCAAAGAAGAGAATAATTCAAGTCATTTAATGTTCTCTCTAGTGTTTCTACTGTGCTTACAGAGACTAGCTGGCACCTGCTATACTGATTAGAATGCCTTGCTGCTCACTTTCCAAAGATATGTTAGGGAGGGGACCGGACATTTCTGTCTGAGTTACTGCGTTATGTTTCAACATGCCACTCGCGGCCTTGCATTGTGCACCAGTGAAGCAGAATAACATTTCAGCAAAGCAGTTTTACATGAGGCAAAAAGCAAATGTTAGAGAAAAACAAAATGGCGATTTCAGTCGCTTCAAAATGGCTGCACCTTAGTCAATATTGTGGCTATATATTTCTAATACTAGATGCATGAGGTGGTTGGTCTTCGGCCAACATAATACATAGCCTTATGATCGAGGGGTGTCTATTTTTCTAGATCGACAAACCCTCCTTTTGGCCGTATGCCAAACGTCTCATCCGTACATTCATCCTCTTCTGACCAAGTATCTGATTCAGATTCTGATTCTGAATCTTGTGCATTTTTAGTTTCCTTCTTATTATCATCTACGTTGATGGACATGAATTCTTTGACTGTCTTTGTTTCCTCATTACCATGGGTACTCGATTTAATAGTGCTCTTTTTTTCTATCATCTGCACACACCCTTCACTTATTTCGGTGCATATTACAGGTAAGCAGTGTATGCAACAACAACATGTCATAAATATTCCTAGTGCTGCTACTAGGATCGCAAATAGTTTCCATCCCCATGAATATAATAACTCCCAGAACCAGGAGCCTATATCCCAACCTCCTTCTTGGGTATGAAGTTCAGAGCTTAAGGCATGTAGCTTTCTTATCGCTTCAAAAATCGTAGGAGAGGAGTCGTTTACAAATACACAGCACGCTGATCCCACGATTTTGCAAACACCGGCACGATCAACCAGGACTACATCAAGAGCCATTCTGTTCTGAAGTGTCATTAATCTAATTCCTTTCTCCTCTAATGTCATGTTGTATAATATATCTGTTGTTCCATTTATTGTTTTTTTCTAAGATTCTGGATAGTTGTCGTATATTATAGGAGTTTATTGCTTGGGCCAAAAATGGTACAAATGATTTTGCTACGTCTTCTACTATTAATCCATCCTCATTACTCCTTCGTGGCCTGGATCTAGATAGTTTGGCTATATCCGTTGTTTTTAAAAGAAACACTCCTGGGAACAAAAGTCCCAAATAACAAGTACCTCCCCAGTTTCTAGGCAACCAAGGATACGCTTTTTCTCCGCATATAAAATACACAGGGTCACCTACATATACTGGTTCTACTTCACTAGTAAGAATCGCTGTATTCATACATCTAGTGAATGTCCCTACTGAATAAGAACCCTTCTTCTTTAAGCAAAAAGGAACAGAACGTGGGCTGTAGTTTACTGTATAGGAGGGAGACACTGCATCTTTATTTCCTTCTGATCTCATACAAAATATGATTACTGATGGTTTTTCCCACACAAACAATCTATCTCGTGGCATTGGTTTGGGCGTAGCTTTTGACATTATCATTTGTGCTCTATAAAATATGGATCAACCTATAGGTCTCATGATTAGCTCCTCAAATTCATTCATGTTTGTGCTATCTAATTGACCCGTTTCACTTTTATTCCATTTTCCATAATATAATGTACTCAGAGATGCACTGCATGCAGAACGTAATGTTAGTGGCTGCATATACCAACCTATTCCTTTGCCACCATGCTGTGGCAAATGAGCACACACCCAACAGTTATTCTTTTTCAAAATTGAATGTGTCATGTTCATTATTTGCAGTAATGTGTTATTCCCATAACCTTCTCTATGTCTTTCTTTCATTGGGGACAAAGTGTAAATAATTACATGAACTGGGCTTTCAGTGGTGGAGTTGTTTCTTATGGGCAATAGAATTTCTAAGGGGTGCATTTCTTTCAGGTACCTTAATACCAGTTCTGTCGTTACTGGGGTTATTATGCTCATTACGCACATTATTATTGTTAGAATCAGCATACAATTTTTTCGATAACTCTTTGTGTGTAATCTTTCAGTTTCTATGTTTAATTCATTATCAGCAGTGGTGCAGGAGGTGGCAAAAGCTGGTTCCGGCATTTTCTCTCACAGTCCTTCTTCCTTTGCAGTGTTCGTCGTGAATGTCTCTCGTTGCTGCACTCGTTGGAATGCCAATAAGTTTGATAATGTCAACAGTCTATCCTGCTAGTTCTTAGCAGCCTGGATTGCTACACGTTAGGCAAGATCTCTGTACATCTGCACATTTGCTCAAAGGAACTCCAGAGCAGTTATCAATTTCCTTCATACCATGTGCACCCTGTTTGTCTGTACAGGTTCAGGACACATGGATTTTGTGTTAGCACCGAAAAGTCTCGATTATTGGGCTGTCCGATTTGCACAACCCTCACAATGCTCTCCTCTAGGCCTCCGGTTCCTACTTCATCCGACAATAGGAAAAAGAGGCAACAAAAAGAAAATCAACAGGAATGCAGGTTTGATCACTCCTTCTTCCTGGGCTGCAAATTGTATCGCCTTGCTCCTGGTATCGTGTGATCAACGAATAGTGCAGGTGCACTTCCAGACTCAAGCTCGGAGTCAGCCTGTGGCGCAATAGCAGATGATGATGAGCGCCACAGTGATGATGCAGCTTTCGTTTCAGGCTGCGGCACAACGAAAGAGGGTGGGCACCAAAGAGGTACACATTCTGTGTTTGCCAGCAGTGATGCAGATTCTGCTGGACAATGTTGGGGCACTCCTTGCCCTTCCTCTTTCACAGCAATCTTTCCAGGCTTTCTTTCAGGATCAGGCAGATTTTGTGGCAAAGAACTGGCAATCGTGTCTTTCATTGCTGGGACTGCTGTCTCTTTCTGGTCGTCTCGATCAGTCTGTTTTTCAGCCGGTGGTGGGACCTTCTTGGCGTGTGTGGCGTCTCCACGCCTTTCTCCCATCCACCCGAATTGCCGTTTGCGTAGTCAGGAGGATCAGATAGGGTCTATGCCATCTGGGTGCTAACGATGTCTTTCGCTCAAAATTCTTTATTAGCACCCAGTTTCCTGGCTCCAGTGCGTGTCCCGGACCAGTGTATCTTATTGGCAATGCCTCCTGCACCTGCTGATGAATCAAACACAATTTTTGCATTAACGGATTACAATAGAAACTGAGCACAGGATATTCCAGTTCCCTCAGCCTCTTTGGTTGTAGTGCACACCAAACATTCGCTGGTCTCCCCATAACGATTTCATACGGGGAGAGCCCAGTTCTCGCCTGTACAGATGTGCGCATGCACAGTAACGCTAGCGGTAATGCATCTACCCAGCTTAACTTGCTTCCTGCGCATATGTTGCTAATCTTAGATTTCAAGATACCGTTATGGTGTTCAATAAGACCGGCAGACATGGGGTGCCTAGAACAATGGAATCGTTTATCGATCTGGAGACCTGCACAAATCTGTAATATTACTGCACCCACAAAATGTGGACCGTTGTCTGACCATATGACACGGGGCAGGCGAAAATGGGAAAAGTATTCTTTTAACATTACTTTCGCCGTACTCATAGCAGTGCAGTCTTTCAATAGATATGCTTCTACCCACTTGCTAAATGCACATGTGACCACTAGGACATACTTCAAGTTTTGGCATCTCTCCATTTCTATGAAATCAAAATGTTTTACCTCAAACGGCATAGAGGGAGGACCAAAACTGCCTGTTGGAGTCACCGTTCCCTTCCCCACATTATGTTGTAGACACGTGATACAATTTTGCACCAACCTCTCAGCGTTTTTCTTTATGTGCGCATTCTCCCATACTGTAGCTAAGTGTTGAACTATCTTTTTGGCACAAATATGAGTAGGGCTGTGAGCCATCGTGACCATTGCAGTTACATAGGAGTTGGGCAGGATCCATTTTCTATTCTTCTTGTCTACCCAGCAACCCTCCAGTTCTAATGCAGCAGAGCCCTCAGCCCACCCTTGTATTTCATCTGCAGTGGCTTCCGCCTGCATTTCTTTGGCAGTGGCAATTCCATTCTCTATCATGCAGGGCACTTCCTCTGACTGTACTGTGAACATTCTGGCATTCAGGTCAGTGGCAGTTTGTTTCGCAATCCTGTCTGCAAATGCGTTTCCCTCTCCCACTTTGCATGTTACTTTTTTATGCGCCTCGCATTTTATTATTGCCAGGTGCTTTCAGACACGTAAGTGCAGACAACAATCGTACAATCGAAGGACCATGTTGTATTCTAGCCCCCTGTGATGTTAAGAAACCCCTCTCAGCCCAAAGTCGGCCAAACTTATGAACCACGCCAAAGGCGTGTTGGCTGTCAGTATAAATGTTAACACTAAGATTTTCAGAAATCTCACAAGCTCCGGTCAATGCTATTATCTCCGCCGCTTGTGCAGAGTTGTAGGGGATTCTTTTACTCTCCACAATACTTTTTAATGTGGTGATAGCATAGGCAGCAGTTGATGTGCCATCCGGCAATTTAAAACAGGAGCTGTCACAAAACAACTCTCCATCTGGCTCTTTTTGTGGGGTGTTTGTCAAATCAATTCTCCCCTTTGTTTCTTCCTCAGTAACCATTCAGCAATCATGGGGAGGTGATTCATTTCTATCAAGTTTTTCCATGGGCAGTGGCATTAATTCAGCCGGATTCAAAGCGCTACACCTCATAATTTGAATGTGTGGCTCGAACAGGACAATTTCATATCTAGTCAATCTAGCAGAGGTGAGGTGTTGCGTCTGTGTTCTATTTAATAGAACGCCTACGGCATGTGGCACCATCAAAATTAAGGTGTGCCCCAATACCATCCCTTCCGTTTGTTTCACTGACGCAGCAGCCGCTGCAACAGCTCACAAACATTGTGGTAATGCGCGCTACAGGGTCCAGCGCAGAAGAAAAATAGCCGCAAAGCCTATTTCTTCCACCTTGCTCCAGCGCGCAGCCATCATTCTCATGCACAAACAATCTAAAAAAAAATTCATAATTTGGTGTGCCCAAAACTGGAGCGAAATACAACGCAGTTTTGAGCAACCCAAATGCTCTCTGACATTCTTCACTCCACTGCAAAGGCATCACAGCATCCTTCTTTGTCAACTCCACCATTGGCTTCACAATTAGAGCGAAATTCACCATCCACTGCCGACAATAAGAAGCCATGCCTATTATAGCTTTGACTGCTTTTTGTACTTTTGGAATAGGCATACCAGAAATGCTCTCTATTCGCTCTGGCGTTAGTCTTCTCCCTTCTCTCGAAAGTAGGTAACCCAAATAAGCCACCTCCTTTCGACAATACTGAAACTTCTTTAAGCTTGCTTTGTGGCCATGTGCTGCTAAATATGTTAATAGTAAAACAGTACTCTCTTTACAAATCCTTTCTGTGTCTGCTGCAATTAATAGGTCATCTATATATTGTAATTATACACAACCTGCTGGTAATTCTAGCATGTCTAGTTGTTCTTTCAATGCTCTGCTGTAAATACTCTGACTCACTGTGTAGCCTTGTGGAATACGCGTAAATGTGAATGATCGTCCTCCTAATGTGAAGGCGAACAAATATCTACTTTCTTGGTGTACTGGAATACTGAAGAAAGCATTCTTCAAATCAATAACGCTAAAGTATTCTGCTGAAGCAGGAATCATTGTCAAAATTGTGGTAACATCTGGGACCAATGGAAATTGCGGATCTACTACTTTGTTCAATGCACGCAAATCAATTATGAAACGGTACGGTACCTCATGACCGCCTTTCTTATACACCGGGAGAATGGTAATTTCTTCAATCACTCCCAATTTTACCAAATCAGACACAATACTTTTCAATCCTTTTTCTCCTTCCGCTGAGATTTTGTACTGAGGAATACATGGTAACGTTACTCCTTCTTTTAGCATAATTTTCACTGGCTCTATCTTCAAGCATCCCACATCATTGTCATTTACCGCCCATATACAAGTTGGCACTTCACTTAATTCACCTGGCAAAGGTTTAGACAGAAATTCAGATACTGGCACATCCTGTGGAGAAATGGTCAAAAATACTCCATCTGGCATACAGTGGATAACTGCACTTAGTTTTTTTCAATAAATTCAATCCCAACAGATTCTCCCCACAGTTTTCTGTTAAAAGGAATGGACAGTATTCAGTGAATGGGCCTAATGTTACTGCTATTGGTTGGGAGGCTGGATTAATCACTGGGGTAGCTGCGAACCCTACTGAAATATTTTCATACCCTGACAGTGGTATTTCTGGAACCAAGTGATGGTCTATCGAACACTTTTGTGCCCCCGTATCCACGAGGAATCTGTGCTCACTATCCCCGACTTTCATTTCTAAGTAGGGTCCTTTCTGATTAACAGGAATAGACACTGGTTCCGACCCCCGTCTTGGGCTGTCCTATTGGGGAAACAACACATCAACCGATGTGTAATCACTGCTATTATTATAGTACGCATTCGCATGAGTATAAAAAATGTTCCCACCCCTTCCTCTATTTCCATTTTGCATGTTCTGCTGGCTCTGATTCTGAGTAGAGGTCTGATTTTGAGCTTGGTTCTGATTTTGGGCACCATTCCCTTGACTATTTTGGTGCTGCTGCATGTTATTTCTATTATGCCCATTTGCTCCTGGATGCCTCCTATGCTGTCTTCTCTGGACAAACCCATTTCTATTTTGCAAGTGTGGACATTGTGCTCGCCAGTGACCTTCCTCTCTGCAATACGCACACTGATTCAATCCCAGGGGCCCTCCATGCATGTTCGAATTACCTCTGCCTTGGGCGTTTCCTCTATTGTGTCCCGCTACTTGCTGGAGTAGCACCCTTGCCTTTAAATTTGTTCTATCCTTCGCCTCTTTCTCTTTCTCGGCGTTTACTCTGCTCTCTTAATATTGAGTCATATGTAATACTTCACTCAATGTTTTTGCTTGCCATGCACTTTCCGATGTCCTTATTAAGTTTTGAATGGGAAGTATTAACCCTCTCACATATTTATCAACAAATAGCCTTTTTCCCGCCTCTGTACTTACATCCTGTACACTAAAATTTGTAAAGACTTTCTCGAATCTATTAAAATAATCCGTGGCTAGTTCATCCTTGTCCTGCACACATGCAGTCAGTTTGTCCCATTGAATTCTTTTCTCTGGAACAATTTCTTTCAATGTCTGTATTATTCGTGCTGATAATGCCACCATATTTGGCCCCGGTTTCCCTCCCACCTCTTTATTCCTATCCTCTGGTACTAAATCCGCCCATGTGGCGCCATAGGCCAATGCATCATCCACTTTCCTTATTTGCTTCCATACATCTGCTAGTAATATTACTTGGAATAATAAATCTATTTCACCCATAGTGAGCACGGATGATTGCAAGCAGGGCTCTACTTCTTTAAAAAAAAAAAACGGGATTGTTTCTTATATCGGGAATCGTCTGTTTTATGTTGTTCACTTACTGTCTGGAAAAGGGGACATGTACATATTGGGTGGTGTAATGGGCTGGCGTTACCTGTGCCGCTTCGGTACCTGTTGCAGGAATCTCTACTTTCGGTACAAAGGTAGGTGGTACTTCTCTCATGAGAAATACTGCACTCACTGTTCCTCCCCCCTCTCTCATATGTAGTAATATTCCCAAGTCAAGTGATAAGGCTGATTCTCCTGTTCCACGTTCAAATGCCCTCTTATATACTGTTATTATTTCAGGGGGGCTGGCTTTCTTCTCACTTATATCTTTGTCTATCAGATGTTCAGCCATTATCTACAATGCTTTTCTTTTCATGGGCAAGGTGTACTCATCAAATATCTCATGTATCTCCATTGCAGGAATACTAGGGTCTGAAATCCATTTCAACGCTTCTCGTATACACACTCTTAGTCGGTCACCTGTCTGTCTTGATGACGACAAATATCGCCGCTGTATATTAGGCTCTACCGCTTCAGTTCTATCTCTCCTAATATCTTTACTCCTATACCCAGGTGTGGCAAACATTTCAGCATACTCATTATCAAGTTCATTCTTGAGTTCAAAAAGTCGGTCTACATGTTCCCTCATCTCTTCATCCCTCCCTCTACAATGTGCTAATGCATTAAAATCTAACAATCGTTGTGGCGGTAACTTCCCAATCAACTGTTTCCATCTAGCCACTAAACATTCACCCATGCATTCCGACACTACCTGTCTTTCGTTGCTCCTCCTGAAGTCAAATATGGAAGCCATCACTGCCGTCTCATCATTCCCATCTATATACATTTCAGCCTTTTCTTGCAACTCTCGCTTCCTCTCCTTGCTAATCGCACTACGAGTTACTCTCGTACATCCCCTCTGTTCAGCCTCTTCTTCTGTTTCAACAACTTCAAGTTCAATTACGGGAGGGGCAGATGGGACAGAAACGATCTCTAAGGTGGGAGGTGCAGATGGAATCATGGGAACGGGCAATATCTGTTGCGATGTTGATTGGCTAACAGGAGGCGCTGCATGTGCGGTGTGTGGCTGTGCTAGGATCTGAACAGTCGGTAGGGGCTGAGCAACAGGAGGGGGTTGAGCTATAGCCACTAACACTGTCTTTTTAGCCTCTCGTCTTGGGCCTTGTTTCGTATCAGTCAATATTTTTTCTATCAATTCATCTGATGAATGCAATTCTCGTTGTGGATATATTTTTTCTATACTCAACTGGTCGCGTCTATTTGATTTTCTCAAACTATTATTCCACTCCTCCTCCTCTCTCTCTTCCGCTCTCTCTGTTTTCGATTTATGCCTGCGTGCATGTTTCTCTCTACTTCTCCAATGAAGCATAGCTTCCCTTCTCCAGTCCCTAAGGATATCAAATGACGCAGGGCGTGTTTTCTTTTTTATTAACACCTTCTCCAAATGTTCTATCCTCGTCATCTCAAAACTCCCATGACTAGGCCACTGAAGATCTTCCTGCTTTCTGGTTTGCTTATGCCAAATCTCACAAAAGATTATCGTTCCCGCACCGTATTTCGCATACATCTCATACACCGGTGTTCCCACCGGTGGTGCGACCTGGCCAGTTTCCAAAGATTGTCAGCGGCAGTGGAAAAAACCCGCTAGAATGGACAATACCCCAGGCATGTTTTAACCTTACCCTTGGCTAATCAACCTTACTCTGGGTGTTTGATTTTGTAAAATCAACTCTCAACCAATATCAGGATCACTTTTGAATCGGGGCACGACTCACCTGATCAGTCAAGTTGTCTTTTCAAGACACAATTCGTCCGTATACTGACGCAACCAATGACGTTGTGTCTGCGTATCTTGGCTCACTCTGCCTCATTTCGGGACCCTCGCCACCTTGTTCTCTGGCCGGGCACGTCGATCAGGGATCAGATGTGTACAGATCTGCATAGGAGTCTCATCGCTTACGCAGGGGTGCCCCGAACACCTCTTCATCCCGGCTCGATCGTTCCGTCCTCGCCGTTCTTTCCGCCTTCCTTATCTCTCAACATACACGATGGAACAAGTGGGGGAGGGTCCCTATTCGGGCGCCAACTTGAAGGGGCCCCTGAGGGACCCTCGTTTGTGGAAACAAGGCACAATCACCACACACCAACTGATACGCCAGACACGAGGTTGTATTCACAAAATCTAGGGTTTATTGCAAAACAAATAGTCTCAGTTGGCCAACTGGTCCCACGCCCCGCGACGTGTGTCTATCAGACCTCAGGGGACACAAGAGAGCGAAATTCATGCAACAGTTATATATATACAAAACAAGCATCTAGTAATCAGTAGTGTCACAACTTATACCGTCCCTATTGCATTTCCTTTGAACTAGGCACAATGATTGACAATGATGACGAGTTTGACACCTTCAAACATTCATTGTGTAACAGCTTGCAATTTTATAAGCCCACAGACATTAAGTCTGTGTTTTAAAGAACACAATGCTTCTGTTTTCTGCAAGCAAGCTGTGCGTAGGGAGAGACACATTCCAGGCCTTGCTATCTCCTAGTTTCTATTCATGTGCTGGGGGGTCAACTTGCTCTCCAGGGCTGTACCGGGCTCAGGGAAGGGGGGCCGCAAAGAAGAGCATAATTCAAGTCATTTAATGTTCTCTGTAGCGTTTCTACTGTGCTTACCGAGACTAGCTGGCACCTGCTATACTGCTTAGAATGCCTTGCTGCTCACTTTCCAAGGATATGCGAGGGAGGGGACCGGACATTTCTGTCTGAGTTATTGCGTTATGTTTCAACATGCCACTCGCGGCTTTACATTGTGACCAGTGAAGCAGAATAACATTTCAGCAAAGCAGTTTTACATGAGGCAAAAAGCAAATGTTAGAGAAAAACAAAATGGCGATTTCAGTCGCTTCAAAATGGCCGCACCTTAGTCAAGCATATGGCTATATATTTCTAATACTAGATGCATGAGGCGGTTGGTCTTCGGCCAACATAATACATAGCCTTATGATCGAGGGGTGTCCATTTTTCTAGATCGACACCGGTCTATCGTCCCACATGATGGTGTAGCTGAATGATGCAGTTAGGCATATCTGCCATTGTTGGTTGAAAAAGCCGTCACACGGCAGCTGGAAACTATGGCATACGCAGAATGGTACAATATATCTGTGTAGATAACAGAATAAAAATATATTTAAGTATCTGTTCTTTATTCTAATTTATGTTGTAATTCTGCACCGGATGAAACAGTATAATGAACACAAACCACACACAATGAACACACACAGAAAACGTGGGGGACTATTTTAGACTACGATGTGCATGAAAGGTTAGGGCTGAGAAGTCGGTATAGCTCCCAAAGGTATGGATAAAGTGACTCAGAAATGGTACAATAGACAGGTGGCATTGTAACAGAACTGGGAATATTATCTATCGAAAAACAAACCAAGTACCCTTAGAAAATGTTCTGTCCCCACCAGTATTGATTATTGACATTGTTATGGGTTGTTTGTTGGAGCATATTGTGGCGATTACTTATGGACGAACCAAAACCACAACATGTATGCAGGCTAGTGATATCCAGACCACTTCGTCCCATGAAATATCAGGGTTTTCAAATCAAAGTTGCATTATTGAAAGGGCCAGTCCCGGTCTATCATCCAACATGATGGTGTAGCTGAATGATGCGGTTAGGCATATCTGCCATTGCTGGTTGAAAAAGCCATCGCATGGCGGCTGGAAACTATGGCATTCGCAGAACGTACAATATATCTGTGTAGATAACAGAATAAAAATATATTTAAGGATCTGCTCTTTATTCTAATTTATGTTGTAATTCTGCACTGGATGAAACAGAATAATGAACACAAACCACACACAATGAACACACACAGACAACGTGGGGGACTATTTTAGACTACGATGTGCATGAAAGGTTAGGGCTGAGAAGTCGGTATAGCTCCCAAACGTATGGATAAAGTGACTCAGAAATGGGACAACAGACAGATGGCATTGTAACGAAACACGCCCTTGTGTAATGTAAAATGCCCTTTCAATAATGCAACTTTGGGGGGATGTGGCCAACTGCGCAATGCAGTAGACGTGTGCCTCTGGAGCTCCCGCTGCCGCGGCTTAACATCCTGTTATAAATGACTGCTTAACGATATCTGGTGACCCCCAAAATACGCTCTCGAGTGCGTGATACCCCAGGGCACATCTGGGGCAAATTCCAGCCCGAAACGCGCCGGGGCTGCAGAGGTGGGAGCGAAGGAAGGAGACGCCAGAGCGGCCCGACGACGAACCAAGATGGCCGCCAGAGCGATGGGCGCACTTTGAGCGGGGACCGGGCCATCCACACACCCTGCGGTGGTTGCCAGCTTGCATCGGGGACGGAGCTCCGGAGAACTGGTGGGGGCCAGGAGCAGAGGCGAGGCCCTGTGGGACCCTGACTGGAGGAATCGGTGTGCCAGGCTCTGAACCGCCCGGACGAGAAAGACAGGCACGGCCAGTTGGACCCGTACACAGCGGAGGCAGCCCCGCCGGTGAGTGCCTGCAGCGAATGCCCCCCGTCGTCTGGAACCGTCTGAAGGGGGAGAGGTCTCCCATTTCTTCTCTGTCCTCAGTGGTACGGACACTGGACCGCCTAAAAGGGGACGTGGTGGCACACCAATGCACTAAAGCTGACTGAACCCGATACACCCCTGATACACCCCCGGGGCAAAACAGTAAAATCTCCAGCACCCTGTGGCCAGGCCAGCACAGCCGCTAACACAAGATCACCAACCGGCTCCAACACCACCTAACCGCCTGCGACAGGGAATCGCCGTTCGGTTTGCGCCCTCTTTCCCCCCACCTGCCTCAGTCGAGGGGGGCAACCTATACCCAGGCACGGTGCGGGCTGTGTTTATCGACCTGTGAAGTACCCTTGTGGGGCAGGGTCAGAGTGTGGCGTGACCATAATCTGGACACAGGAAGAAGCCCAAGGGGCCCGGCAACGGACATGGGGAAAGACAAAACTAGACGGCCTACCATGCAAAACAGAATCGACCAGTACACGATTCCTCCATCGCAACCCCCTGATTCTCAACCGTTGCCGTTGGTAGATGAGGACTCTGCATCCGGACTCTCCTTGAGAGACGTCATGGCAGCTATAGCAGACTCCCGCACATCAATGGAGCAGAAGATGGACGGGATTAGCCTGGATGTGTCCCTCCTCCGACACGACTTGCAGAAATTGTCAGCACGAACGGGTGAGACGGAACACCGTATTTCCAACATGGAGGACGGGTTGCACGCGGTGCAACAACAGCTTCAAGGAGTCTCCGCCAAACTTAAAACTCTGGAAGCCAGAGTCGAAGAAGGGGAGGGCAGGTCCAGGCGCAATAACATTCAAATTCTAGGTATTCCCGAGAAGGCTGAAGGCCCCTGTATGGAGCTTTTCTTGGAGCAGTGGCTGATGGACCTTTTCGACCAGCAATCCTTTTCCAAATTCTTTTCTATAGAGAGGGCACACCGGATGCCCACTGGTAGACCAGCGCCTGGTGCTCCTCCGCGAATGGTGATAGCAAGACTATTGAACTATAGAGATCGAGACGCGCTGCTGCACCTTGCACGAACCAAAGGCACAATCACCTTTAACGGCTCCAAGATAGCCTTCTTCCCAGAATACATGCGGGAGGTCCAGAAGGCAAGGCAATCCTTTGAAAAACTTAAAAGACAGTTGCAAGCGATGGGAGTCAAATATGGCCTGCTCTTCCCGGCTCAGCTGAAAATCTATCATAAGGGCACAACGGTCAACTTCATCGACCCAAAGGAGGCCTGACCATGGGCAGAGCAGCATATCGAGAGAGACTGGTCAGCACCTCGAACCAACAGGGACAGAAGACCACCAGCGGGCCACCCTCCGGAGCTGGGCCAGCCACCCTCACCGAACCAAGCGGCGGAAGCTGGGGACTGACTATGACTGGTTCCCCGCGGGGTGGTCTGGTCCCACAAGCAGGTGTAGGACCGAATTGATACTACAGACTATGCTGGATGGTGCTACGAAGCTGTTGTAAGGCGTTTACGTCATTAATAATGTGGCTAGCGGTGGTGTACCTCCATCGCACCTGGGAAAAGGCTACGGGGCCCACCCCTAACTTCTTTAGTTTTACTTGAACAAGGGTTCGCAAGGTTGACACCCTACTTATTTTGAGTGTCAGCGATTTTGGGGCTACAGGTACTTCGTGTTGGGGTGGAGTGTGGGGAGGGGGAGGGAAGGGAAAGTTATAATGAGTTTTTTGTTACCCTGGGAGCAACTGTAACGCTCACCTGACTCCCACGGGGGCGCTGGCCTTGTTCGCGCTGCTGTGACCTCGTCTAAGGTGATGCGCAGGGTTCGGAAGACGGACTGGACCGGGCCCCAGATCTGGCTTGTCTGACTCACAGAAGTATCCTTCTGTAGGTGAGAATAGGGGGTTAACTGTCTGCGGGGTAATGCAATCAGCCTCCCACTTACCCCTCGCACCCTCCTCAAAACCCTTCTGTGCTTCCCCGTAGCGTCTCACCTTAGGGTCTGGAAGGAAGAGCTCTCCATCCTGCTTCTGATGCAGGGGCGCGTTGGTATCCAGTTACGTCACTGGATTTTCGGATGGGTGAGAACCAAACTTGCTTGGCTTCCAGGTAAGTTTTTCTATAAGTGGTTCCCCTTGTGTCCATGCATTAATGTTCTAATGCTAGTGTCTTTTTCCCCATAGGGGCCGGGGTACGGAATGCCGGGGAACAGGCACCGACCCGAGGTGAGCGGTGAAATCCTTGTGGAAATCAGGTAAGTCTTGACATGGAGTTTTAGCTTCCCTTTTCCCTTCTTTCTCTCACCTTTGTTCTTGTCTTTTTCTCCCTAGGCGCAGGGGCGCGACTGCGAATCCGGATGGTCGCTGCTGAACATGGAGGCGCCCTGTAGAGGTGAGTAGAATGCGGCGCTGCAGCGATCGATGCGATGTGCTTTTAAAAATAAATGTCTTCCTTTTCAGGATTGTCGGCGAAATGTCTCTGGGATGCAGATTTAGCAGGTGAGGCCTTTTCCATCTTCTGTTCTCTTGTTCCCTTCCTTTGCAGGTGATTCAGGATGCTGGCAGGTGTGGCAGAAGTCAAGATGCAGGAGCAGACACGGTGAGCATCCAGCTGCTAGATGCAGAACAACGCGAAGCACGCGTGGCTGATCGGGTGTGGTTTAAATAGCCTTGGAAGAAGTTCCTAGAATGTGTCCTTCCTCCAATCAGGTATGTATCCTTCCCCGACCACACCCGGGTGGTAAATGAGTCCCACAGGTAAAGTAGTTCCTTTCAGGCCTCAAGGAGGCCGGGGTTCTGCAGCATGGTCTGCATCAGGTAAGTGCACCCAAACACTTTCATAATGAGCCTGGCGCCTATGGCGCCAGGACTGACGTTTTCTATGAGCCAGGCGCCATAGTCCAAAGGGCCCCTATAAGGGGTTGCTGGGACCTTCCCCGGGGATTTGATGTCCGCTTTCGGGGACGCAGGGCCTGAGCCGGCTCCCCGGGAGCGGGCATCGTGACAGCAACGCGCCATTGCAAGCTCCAAGGTCTGTTGAGGTTCATGGTAAGACGAGGCTACAGATGGTCCAGACAGTACAATATTCATTACTCCAGGCACGCACTGCAATACATCACCATTGACGGGGATACCCTCCTCATGAAACACCCGCCCAACCCTTTATCCCGATTCTTGGATGGCATCCATACAACCCCAGTCGATCCCGACTGAACGCCCCAAGTCTTTCAAGGTGCTCACCTGGAATGTAAATGGGATGGGCTCTGCGATTAAAAGGTGCTTGATTAAGCAAACACTCAGTAGACACTCCCCCGACCTGGCCCTGCTATCCGAAACACACCTAGCGTGATCAAACTGTGCTAATTTCCAATGCGCAAACTAGAGGGCTGCCTTCCATGCGGGATACAGAATGTGATCCAGGGGTACTCTCATTCTTATACACAAACGCATCCCTTTTGCCCTTTTGCCTGGAACAACACCCTAGGGGCCGCTATGTATTGATCCTGGGAACGCTTTGGAATGAGAGGGTCGCTTTTGCTTCAGTGTACTCGCCACCCGGACTGGGGCAGGAGCTACTGGAGGAATTGACTACCCTCATAGGTAAATACCAACCTGATAGGTTGTTTCTTGGGGAGACTTTATGAGGTCATGTGCAATGCCACTGACCGTACACATCTCAGACAGCGCAACCCGGACACCCCTACGAAGCTGTTTAACTTTGCGTCCGCCTTGGGTTTGGGTGATGTATGGTAAGAGTTACACCCAGACACCAAGGGGTACTCCTTCCACTCTGGAGCCCACGGCTCCCTCTCCAGGATTGACTATCTCTTTGTCCCACACACAGATCTCTACAGAGAACAGGCGGGCGATTTCCTTCCCCAGGGCATCTCGGTCCACTCACCCTTACTTGTGGAGATTCAAACACAGGGTCCGCCCCCCCAAAACATGGAGACTAAACAATTACTATCTGGGTTTCCCCGAGCTCGTTGACCACCTTACGGAAGTCTCCACCGAGTCTTTGAAATTAATGATAACGGAGAACAGGACCCGGTGGTGATCTGGGAGGCCTATAAAACAGTCTTGTGGGGCGCTTTAATCTCCTGGGTGGTGAACAGGGGGCGAGAGAGACTCCAAGACATAGCGAAAGCGGAGGGCGAACTGACCCAACGCGAGAACAAACACATGCTTGGCCCATCCCCACAGACCCAGCTCTCCCTTAAACGAGCCACCGAGCGGCTCCGAAACCTCTTATTAGACAACGCTAAACAGGCCCATTGGGACTCTCGAGCCAGAATCTATGAACATGGGGACAAAGCCGGCAGAATGCTAGCTTGGCTGGAGAAAAGGGATGAGGGACAACGCTGCGTTCGCGAGATTGTCACCTCACGGGGTGAAAGGTGCACATCGGACGCAGAGATAGCCGAGGCCTTTGCCCAATTCTATGAAACACTTTACCGGGCCCCAACCTTGCGGCTGGACCCAAACCTCCTTAATGACATACTATTCCCAACTCTCTCGGTGCAGCAAAGGGCGAGTCTGGACTCTGCCCTCTCGGAGACCGAGGTGGCCGAAGCACTAGCCCAACTGCAGACCGGGAAAACACTGGGCCCGAATGGGTTCCCAGTTGAAACCTGGCAGAAGCTGGGAGGCAAACATTACATCTTCCCTCCATAAAATGTTCTTGACTGCCCGGGAACAGGGCACCCTCCCGCAGGACTTCTGTAAGGCCACCATCGTGGTCATCCCTAAATCTGATAAGCCCCAGGAGCAGTGTGCCTCCTATAGGCCAATCTCGCTAATCAATGGCGAGGCTAAGGTCCTTGCCAAACTCCTAGCCAACAGGTTACAACCGGTAGCTGATGCCCTAATACACCCGGATCAATGTGGCTTTATGCCACACAAATCGACCCGAATTAATCAGCGTCGACTTCACTTGGCGCTAGAGAGGGCTCCCACCATTAACAACCCGCTTGCTCTTCTAGCAATCGACTTTGAGAAGGCTTTCGATTCGGTCGGATGGGATGGCCTCTGGGAGATCATGGAACGCATGGGCTTCGGGGAGGGGTTCCTAGGATGGGTGAAGCAGCTGTACACAAATATCCGGGCGGAGGTCAAGGTAAATGGGTGGACCTCTCGCTCTTTCCGATTGGGCAGGGGTGCCCCCTCTCCCCCCTTCTCTTCGCTCTCGCGATAGACCCATTGGCCATATGGCTTCGCCAGAGCACATCCTGGATGGGATTCAGGTGGTAAAAGGGACACGAAGACCCGATATCCCTATACGCGGACGACCTCCTGATATACCTGGGAGAGCCTGTCCGAACCTGCCCCATAGTGACCCAGATGCTTGTCCAATACGGGGAATTTAGCGGTCTAAGGTTCAGTTTTCTTCCCTGTGAAAGGAGGGGGTCAGCCCGACCCATCTGACTGCCCATACCACATAGAACAGTTTGGCTTCCGATACCTTGGGATCTGGATAACAACAGATCTTACCAGTTATAGCATGCACAATCTTAAACCGATCATGGACCGATTCTCTAATGATGTCAACATTGGAAGCTTCTCCCCCTGACCCTCATGGGTAGAGCCGCCCTTTTTAAAATGTTAGCTCTCCTGCGATTCCTTTATGTCCTTCAAAACGCCCCGTTGCAGATCCTGGGGGCTGAATTTGGTCAGGTGGAAACCCTCCTGAGGGAGCTCCTATGGGGCGGAGGACAAGCGCGTATAGCCCTGGCCACACTTCAGAGGTCGGTCTGGGAGGGTGGGATCGGAGTGCCCCGCCTTCAGACCTACTATTGGGCCTCCCAACTGGTGGTGGTCAATGACCTACTGCATGGAGACCGGGAATTACCCCATATCAAAGCCGATGTGGGAGCTATGCGCGACACCGATCCATTGCAGCTATTGTATCAAACCCCCACTAGATCCTCCCCACTAACAATGAAGGCACAGATTATTACCACTGGGAGGAACGTACACAAGTTTGTGGGGTGGGGGAACAAACTATCAGCGGCGCAACACCTATGGCGAAACGCCAACCTGAGGGAAATTGCGAAACTCAAACCTTGGCAGTGCTGGGTGAGGGCTGGGATTCAAAAAGTGGAGGATGTCTTGAAAGATGGGAATCTTGCCCCATTTGCAGACCTACAACGCAGATTCCAGCTCCCAGACACTGAGAGATACCATCACATGCAAATGTCCCACGCCCTAAGAGTCCACATATCAACAGAGGACAATATCCCGGAAAGCTCACCTATTGAACGCAACATTTTGCCTGAATATATCCCCTCCAAATGCACATCCATTCTTTATAATGCCATCACATCCTTCGCAACTCCTGAGCTGACCAGTCTAAAGGCTAAGTGGGAAATAGATGTAGGGGATATCGACCCTGAGGACTGGATCCGGGTACTAATGCACCCACGGGAAGCCGCCATCTCCTCGAGACTCCGACTGGTGCAACTTAAAATACTGCATAGAGTGTACTATCCTAGAACTGCACTGTTTAGGTGGAAAAAAGCAACAAACCTGAACTGTCTCAGATGTGGGGATGAGGAGGGGACCTTCTTTCACGTTCTGTGGTCCTGTCCCTGCATCCGAATTTTCTGGGAGGCCTGTTGTCGGGAGCTGGCCCGGATACTCTCCAAAACAATAGAAATGTACCCGAAGGTCCTAATCCTGGGAGTACCGGGGGAGCACAAATTGAATAAATGGGAAGAACTGTTATGCATAAGGCGGCCGCCCTAATCAAGCACAATATTGCACAAAAATGGGGAGCCCCGGACTCTCCGACACTGGAGCAATGGGCACTGGACATGGACACATGTGCTATGATCGAAAGAAGGATCTATAACGCAAGAGGCTGTCCGAACAAAGCCTTTAAAATATGGGCGGCATGGGAGGAGGGAGGGCCCTGATGTATATGGACTCGGGGATGCTACTCTGAACACTTACACTGTGAACTGTAGTCGTATTCCATGAGAATGGTGATGCAAGACATACTACTACTGTAAGACGGGCCGCGTCGGCCCCATTAGATGTAGCTGCCTCGTCCCTCTTTTGTTCATCCCCTTTGGTTTTGGTTGTTTTGTCTATGTTATAACCAATTGATAATAAAAAATGTTTTATCAAAAAAAAAATGCAACTTTGATTTGAAAACCCTGATATTTCATGGGACGAAGTGGTTTGGATATCACTAGCCCGCATACAGGTTGTGGTTTTGGGTCGTCTATAAGTAATCGCCACAATATGCTCCAACAAACAACCCATAACAATGTCAATAATCAATACTGGCCAAAAATCCAAACCTTTACTCATTCCTACTTAAACTAAACACAAATAACAATTATTAGAAGACTTATAAATGAACCGCGAGTTACGCACTCGGTTTTTTAAATATGGTGTGGTATACAGAACAACGTATTCTGTCCACTATTTACATCAAATGGCATTTTTGCACGTCGCTGAGTTCTCCCATATACAAACAGAACAATTTCCCCTTTTTTCATTGCAAAAATATTATGTAAGGTTCAACTTACATTATGTTCTGTTTTTCCATTCTCTTGGCGTAACGCGCACTGTCCGCTCTGAACAACGGTTTGCATAAATTGAAACGAAATGTTCCAAGGTCCACTTTCATAACAGTAAATGTTATCATTTTTGCGGGTATTCCACAGCTTCTGTCCTTCTAACCTGGTGATTGCTTCCTTCGGTCCAAGGTCACATAACAACTGAAACTTATTTTCAGCGTCTATGTTTGGTAGGTTTTGTTTTTGTGAATGAATGCCACAATATTAAAACATACCGGACAAGATGTCGCAGTATGAACAGACTAATTTCTTCTATCCCCACAAGCATCATCCCACAAAGTGACCTTCACTCCATGGAGCAATGAGCACAGCTGGCCCACATGGCATTCGAAAAACCCAAGAAAAATAATTGAATTGTTGGCTGGCATCAACCAATGGCGCATGATCTTGAATACTGTCTCACCCATCACTAGTGCAAGTTATGAACCTATATGTGATGTCATTCATGACGCTGTGGCCTTTCCATAGGCAAAAGCATTACATCTGGAGTCTCAACGTTCACAAATAGCAGCTACCTTTCATGATTATTTTTAAATTTTGGAATAAATTTAACCTTGTTAAACCCTTCAACCTATTTCTTTGCTTCTTTCACGAGAGGTTGGTATTCATTATGTTTTGAGCCCAACAGGGGACAGCCGTTCACACTATCTATCCCACCTGTGGCAGCTCTGTCTAAGTTCAAGCGAGACAGGTCACATTGCTTGCCCATACCAGGTTAGTTGCATTCATGAACCGACTAGGCCTTATCTCAATCGGCCGTGCGTGTGCATGGGGTGAGCGCGGATGAGTGTTAGCCAATTTTTCGGATTCATTCCCTGATTTTCAAACTTGAGAAGTCTGTAGTCTTGTGCTCAACATTGCAGTAGCGCGTGAAGTCATGCAATGGTGACGGTCAAGCGAAAAGCCTATCTTCTTGGGAAGGCCGTAGCAAATAAGGAAGGGGCCTGAAGCGATGAAGAATTGGTTCCCACTATTCCAGTCGGTGTGCCCTTCGCGGCAGATCAGTTTTCGAAATCTGAAAACGGCTGGTGAGCGCAGGCCAACACGGCCAACATAGAATTTCTTTGGTAGACTATCTATTGCACCGTGAATCTTAGCAAGAAATGATATAGTCTATAATAGGCACAGTATAAAACTATAAATTGCATTCTGTATAACTGTCATTCGAGGAGAGTTGGACCATGGGGTGTAATATTCAATGACAGTTGCTTTTCGTTTCACAGAGCAGGGGAAGCCATGACTTCAAACTCGTTTTTGAACACATTTACAATGACGTTAAGTAAAACCGATAGTACAAGGCACGCAAAGCCTCGTGCAACCTAGGATTTCTTTTGTGCCTGTACAAAACAGATAACGATATCATATGATGTTATGATGTGGTATTTATAACGCACATATGCACAAGTGCTTCAAGGAGAGACGAGGCAAGGGAGGGGGGACAGAGGGAAGACAGAGAGAAAGATCTTACTAGGGCAGGTGACAATGATATTGCAAAAGTGCAAAAGGAAGGGGGAAGGGTAAAAGTGTCATGGGAAAGGGGGAGGGGGCAGTGGTGTGCATAGGATAAACAGTCATAATAAATAAAGGAAGACAATAAATAAAAAGTGTGGCCAGCAGATTGAAAGTGCAATGGTAAGTGCAGACAGCAGGTGCCAATTGCTGGTAGGGGGCTGTAGGGATACAGAAACAGTCCCCGAGTGCGAGTGTTGCCAGGGGGGCAGTGCAGGTGGGCAACTGGCGGGGAGGGGACATGGGCCCGAGATCAAAGGGTACCCAGGTCAGACGGTATCCTGGCAACCAGCAAAGTTTCAGTTTCAGTCAGCAGATCAGCAGGTGACAGGAGGAGGAAAAGCAGATAGAGATAGAGGAGAGGAAGGACCCAAGTTGTAACTGGGAGGGTCGATCGGAGAGCAAAGAAGTCGACCAAGCCAGGTCATGATCGTTGATACCCCGATTAACACAGAGACGGTTGAAAAGGATGGTAGGGTTCACCATGTCAAAGGCAGAGTAACGATCGAGTAAGATGAGGACACAGGGGGTGAAGATATCAAGGTTGGAGAGCACGGGGCGTAGCTAAGGAGCCATGGACTAGGTCATGTTTCTGTGCTGCTCCTGTTGATCCTACAATAATCCTGCATGGGCACTCGTGAATCCTGTGGCCGTTGGAATATAAACTCAACTACTGATGTGTGAACTTGGGATGCACATGCTGAGTATACTTTGATACAGGACGGTGGACCAGAACTATAATTATTGTGAGAAATTGCCCAGGAGAAGCTCCGATACGAGAAACCCAAAATGGCGCCCGTATGACAACAATGGACAAAGGAAGCTTGGTGTAACGACGGAGCGGACTGTAGCTGTTGACTGTTGCAGGCACCTCATACTGGCAGGGTGCTGCGCCTGTACGTGCTGGCGAGCAACCAAGTACAGTGCACGCCGAGGGGAGAACGAAAGAGGACAGTGTATCGAGCCCCAACTTTAAAGTGGAGCTGGGACGCACAGCGGAGGACCGGACTCCTGTGATGGTGTGGGATAAAATGCTGCCGGCATGTGTAGAGGCGCCTACGAAATCTCAGTGAAACGCTTGATGAGAGACCTGCTGCAGCGGTACGCAGGTGATGGCACCCGGCGCGGCTTGTTATGGAAATATGGCGCCGTAATGCGTGAACGAAAAGGGCTCTCCCTTTTGTTCTTGCCACCAGTAGTGTCCGCCCGCAGGATGCTTTCAACGGCCGCGGCCGCCCCCCAGCTGGTGAACAGGAAACGGCAACACGCCTCTCTCTATAACTGTGGCGCCACTGATACATAAGAACTCCGGAGCCCCGGGGATCATTGAACCACAGATAAACAAGCGCTCCAGCATGAGAACATTGTATCACGCTCAGCCGCAGCGCAGCGGATGATCAGAGCCTGCCACACAGACGAGGCTTGTGAAGTAAGCCTACGGTGCTTGTAATGAGCAACCTTGTGCCCGCATACTGTGTATGATTGCACGCTCACGTAACAAGTGTGGCCAATACACAGAGAGGTGAAGGCCCCGAGAGAGGCATACCCATTGTGATCCTGGTGCACAAGTGCCACAGTAGAACGAGTGCCCCGTAAGTATTTGCAAAACTGGAGAATATATAATTGAACTTAGACTGCATATGGAGCCAGCATGCACAATTGATGAAGAGCAGAAGATAAGAAGAAAGGCTGCAGTTGATGGGAGGTGCTTGAAGTGCATGTGCCATTGACATGCAGCCCATTTAAAAGAACATACCGGGTACTTGACAATGATGAGACATGGCGCATGATTGGATCTGTGGGCTGAAGTTCAGGGTGCATTGTGGAAGGTCTGCAAGCCACTGACCAGACTGAGGACTGAGGGGTTCCAAGATAGGTGCAGGAAAGACCCGCGAGCCCGAACTATAGCATTCAGGTAACCAGAGAGGCCACTCTGGGCAGGCAGCACTGCCGAGACGCACACAAGCGCTCGTGGAAGCGTGCAGGAGTAGCTCCCAGCTGGCAATGTGGCAAGGGACAGGAAATGGGCTGCAAAGGGGCTGAGGACTCCACTGGGAATCACACAGGCTAGTGGGCCGGCGGATGGTTGACGCGGATCCTACACGTAGTGGACCTGCACCCTAAGTGGAAGAAGCAAGTGGAAGATCATACCATTGGGGGCCCCTGCACACATACGGTGTGAGAGCTAATGCTCAGCATAAGAACTTGTACTGCATTGCGGCCACGTGACTCTGAGCAACAGGCAAGTCGGTCCGGCGATGAAGAGGGCAATGGCGCTCAAAAGTGGTAAAGGTAAACAGCCAACGATGGACTTATTTGCCAAACCACAGCAGACCCCTACCACTCTGGCGCAGGTCGTAGCCACCGCACCTGCGGACGCCGCCTCGCAGAGAGATGACCACAAGATCCTGGCAGCCATTACTGAACTAAAATCCTTGTGGGGATCAGCAATGGCAGACTTGAAAGCGGCATTGGAAACCAAAATGTACACAGTTGGGCTAGAGGTTAACCTATTAAGACAGGATGTGAGAGCGCTAGCAGAAAGGACGGGCGGCTTAGAAAGTGCTGTGAAAACTAACACTGAGGCCAGCACGAGCAATGCCAAGAAGATCCACATACTGAAGCAGCAGGTGTCCAACCTGGAAAACCACGCAGAGGACGCCGAAGGACGTGCAAGATGCAACAACATCCGCATGGTCGGCCTACCGGAGGGAGAGGAGGGTCACGACCCTACGGACTATATGGGGAACATGATCATCCAGGAACTAGGAGCGGGGAAGCTCTCCCAGGGATTTGCGATTGAACCTGCGCACAGGGCCCTGTTGAGAAGGGCGCAACCCGGGGTCCCCCCTCGGGCAATCATAGCTAAGATCTTGAACTACAGAGACAGGGAGAAGATTTTGGAATTCTTCCGGAAAGGTGGAACAATAACAAGGGTGTCGGCGACCATCACTGCATACCCGGACTACACGATGGGGGAGCAAAGACAATGCTACAGCTACGTGGAGGTCAAGAGAAGACTACGCACAGCTGGATACAAATACATGCTCCTGTACCCTGCGGAGCTTAAGGTCCTACGCAACGGTAGAGTGCATTTTTTTGATACCCCGGAAGACGCAGCGAATTGGCTGGATGCTCAGGGTTGCCCGGAGCAGAAAGATGCCCAGGATCTGCACGGACAGGATAAGTGACACAGCGTTATGTATGATGTGGTAGGGTGAGATGGGATTGTAGTCAAGACATTGGAGGGGAATGTAAGAAGGCGGAGGAAGATGCGAACATTCAGCATCGTCACACTTAGCATGTGGACTTGTTGGACTTGAATATAGAGGGCAACAATAAAGATGTGCACGGTAGGTGCACTGTGCTTGATGGTTAATACAGGAGACATAGACGTAGATGACCTACCCCCAGTAGGTGGAATAGTAGAAGCGCCACTAGGGCGACATCTCCCTGCAGGGCCTGGAGTACAGGAAAGCGCCAAGAAAAAGGGCAGATGCGAGGGTGCCTGAGATCCAATGTTGGAGCTGGACAACAGTTGGGACGGGGGAGGGACAAGAGGGAGTCGGGGAATAAGTTGGGGTATGGAAGGGAGAGCGAGGGGAGGGAGTTGGGGAAGTTGTGAGGTTAAAGGTTAAGAGGGGTTTAAGTTCGGGGATGAGCCTACAGACGCGAGCACAGGAGCCTGAGGCCGGGATCAAGGGAATGCATAAGGGGAATAGGGGGAGAGGGAAACGACCGAAATATGGGGGACCTTAAGATAATTTCTTGGAATGTCAGGGGTCTGAACAGTTATCTTAAAAGAAATAAGGTCATGATGTACCTGAGACGGCAGAAAATAGACATAGCCTTACTACAGGAGACCCACCTCACGAAAAACAAACTAGAAGTGGTCCGGGGAAAATGGAAAGGGACTCTTATCGGGGCAACCTACTCAACCTATGCTAGGGGGGTGCTTACCTGGGTGGCACCACATGTCCCATGCCAGCTGCTGCACTCCATGGTGGAAGAGGACGGGAGAATGGTGGTAGTCCGGGGACTAGTGAAAATAAAGAAATATGCCCCAAACCAAGATACAATGACATATTTCAAGACCTTGTATAAGAAACTATGCCCGTGTCTGGGAGGAAATGTGTTTTCGGGGGGGCTTCAACTGCACACTTAACCCGAAAGTAGATAGGTCAGATGATAGACAAGACAGACCCACTCCCGCTGCCAAAGCCCTGAAGACCCTGCTGTCGGAGTTTTAGCTGGAGGACGCATGGAAGGTGTGCCACCCACAAGACAGACAATATTCGCATTACTCAGCCCCAAAATGTGTATACAAGGCTTGATTACATGTTTGTTACACAAGAGGTAATCGTAGAAACTGTGCTGTTTGAATACAAGGCGAGGGTCCTATCGGACCATTCACCATTGGTCCTAACATGGCAATATCGGTCCCAGAGGGCCCGAATCCCCACCTGGCGGCTTAGAGCAAAAGCATTAAAGGACGTAGCATTCAGGGAGGACCTGGGGGATGGGATTGTAAACTACTTTCGATACCAATACGGGGAGCGTGGAGTCGACGGGAACACTATGGGAAGCCTTTAAGGTGGTGGTGAGGGGAATAGTGATAGCCAAATTTAAGGGGCTTCAGGGGGGCATATTGAGAGACCTACGGGAGGCCGATATTAAGCTGGAGAAAGCTCAGGAAAGGGGGGGCACCACGGAGGAGGATGCCGTGACCATAAGCCAACTCCAACAGAAATGTGCAGGATACTGGGAGGGATTATGTAACCGAAACTACAGGAAATATGTAAGGAGACAGCATGCGGGTGGAGACAAACCAGGGAGGATGCTGGCCTGGCTATATAAAAGGGAGACCCCCCAAACCCACGATCAGAGTAATACAAGGAACAGACGGGCAACTAATAGATACACAAGAAGGGGTAAACCTGGAATTCCTTAACTACTACCGTGCCTTATACAGGGACATAGAAGGGCGCGATGGTAAGGAGATACATGACACGCTTGCCACAAATAAGCGCCGAAGAGCAAGAAGACCTAGATGCCCCAATCACCCTAGAAGAGCTGGAGGAGGTGGTAATGCAACTGCCCACTAGCAAGACCCCAGGTGCCGATGGACTCCCCAGCAAATTTTATAAGATGTATAGGAAAGAAGTGCTACCCCATTGCTGGCCATGCTGAATGAGGCGTATGAGGTGTGAAAGGTTTCCGGAATCCCTGAGAGAGGTAGTTATCATCCCACTCCCCAAGCATAATAAGCCAGGTACAGACTGCGGATCATGCAGACCGCTATCAATGTTAAATCAGGATAGTAAAATACTACCAGCGGTGTTAGCAAATAGGATCAAATGGATCATTACCAAATTGATACACCCTGACCAAATGGGCTATGTACCGCATAGGAACATCTCGGATAACATTAGGCGGCTCCACCGAGTCATAGAGCACACAAGAGGAGATTCTGGTGAGATCGCGATTGTGTCGCTAGACGCAATAAAAGCCTTTGACTTGGTTAAATGGCCTTTGCTGATGTCCGCTCTGGCCCACTACGGTATAGGACCAGGATACCTCAAATGAGTCAAGCTGCTATATAGCATTCCGCTTGCTAGGGTGAAGACAGGAGCGGTTATCTCCGAAAAGTAGCAACTGAGCAGAGGAACCAGACAAGGGTGCCCCTGGTCTCTGATGTTATACGTTCTAGCACTGGAGCCCCTGGCAATATATCTGAGGCAGCAATACGCAGGGATAGGGATTAGCACAAAAGGTGAGCCGCTCCTGGTCTCCCTATATGCGGATGACATGCTGCTCAACATAAAATACCCTGAGGAGAACCTCCAATACATTCTGGAAGTGATGGAGAGGTTTGCAGAGTTGTCCGGTATAGCAGTGAACCCCCGGAAATCATGCATATTCCCACTAGGGAGGTATGTAGGAGTCTCGCCAAATCAACTCCCAATCTTACAAACGCCATGGGCAGTAGAAACGTTCAGATACCTGGGAATAGATATTTATCATACGGTAGAAGCAGAAACCCGACATAATACAGAGAAGGCAGTACAGGGTGTCGAAAACAGCATGAGGTTTTGGTCCAAACTCCCTCTGGCAATGATGGGGAGAGGGTCGCTATTGAAGATGGTCGTTCTACCTAGACTATTGCACTTCTTCGGGAATATCCCGCACCTGATACCTAGGCGATTTTTTATTAAACTACAGAGCACATGTAGGGAATTCCTATGGCACGGGACCCGGAATAGAATGGCCCTGTGGAAGCTGCAGAATACACATGATAAAGGAGGGGTACAACTCCCGAACTATGAGATTTATTATATAGCTAGCCAACTACAATACATGGCTAAATGGCTATCAGAAGACATGACCTCAGAATCGAGATTGTTAGGAACAGAATGCTGCCCGTACTTCATGAAAGAGATGATATGGCTGCCCAAACCAGAAGTTAAAGAGCGCTCAAGGGTGTTGTTACTGGGATGACAGATGTGGCGCAGGGCCTGTCAGGCCATGGAGAACCCGGCCCCTGCTCCCCAGAGGTACCACTGGTGGCATTAATAGGAGAAGATAAGCAGCTACTGATGGCGGTTAGGAAGCATTGGGAGCCTGTGGGGATAGCGACGCTGGGGGACATATGGCAGGAGGGAGAGATCCAGAGATTTGGGACGTTGGTGGATTTAAACCGGGTTACACGGGGGGCAATATATAACATACAATAGAATAGTACAGCGGATTAGACATACATGGTCGGAAGTGACGCTAGCAGAGCAGCCGGATGCGGCCATAGGTACCATATACGATATAGCGGATGGAGGGCACAAGACATCCAGAATATATGAGCTACTGATGACCAAGGTGGGGAAGGAGGTGGCACTACTGAGATCGGACTGGCAGGTGGAGGTTGGAATACCCATAAGTGATGGAGTGTGGGAACGTGCCCAACGGTATCATAAGCAAGTATCTAGGAACGCGAGGCTGCAGCAAATACAGCTATACATAACCCACAGGGCATATATGACACCTCAGAGAATAGCTAGGTTCAAGAACGCAGGCAGACAAATTTGCCCCAAATGTGGTGAGGAGAACGTGGGGATGATGCAGATGTTCTGGGCATGCCCTGAAATTAGGAAGTTCCGGCTTGAGGAGAAAGGGATTAAGATAGATGTTGAATCAGTGTGGGCATGCTTGATAGGGGGATTTCCCAGGCCGTAAATTAAGACATGTTAATAAATTAAAGGACCTAGCATACATACTTGCAAAGCGCCAAATCGCTATGAGGTGGAAAGCGTGTGGCAGACCTAGCATTGAGGCCTGGTGGGGAGACCTCCAGAAATGGACCCTGGCTAAGACAGCAGTATGGGAAGAAAAGAGTCATAGAGGGGTTGAGGAAGAAGCCGATACCCTGATAGCCTGGAGACACTTAGTGGCCACATTGCACGGATCCACTCAGGACTGGACGAGCTACCAGGACTCAGCGGGGGATACCAGAAGAGAAACCCCTGGAGGAGATGAAGATGCGGAAATAGCAGTGGAGTAGGCTCATATGGGGGGAGGGACTAGGGTAAGCAGTATACGCTCAAGAATAAGTTAACTTGGTTATATTATGATGTATGCTGCAAAGTTTGGTTGTATGTTTGGAATTAAAAATAATAAAATTGTTTTAAAAAATAAAATAAAATAAAAAAAAGGTTGGAGAGCACATCCTCAGGAGAGCAGGTTTCTGTGAGCCCTGAGAAAGTATGCAAAGCATCAAGTTCGATGTTAAACTCTCAATGAAGGAGACTTTAACAAGGAGACTTGTTAGGAGGTATTAAGTAAACATGAATGATGACATTGGACAGAGTGGAAGGAGGCCAAGAGGGCCTCCCACCGGGTACCACCATTAATGGGAGAAGAAGAGAAAGGAGAGATCACAGAGCCATATGTAGAGTCCATAGGTGTGGCGAGGGAACAACAAAGAGGATGTCGGTGAGGGTTTGCCTGGAGGTAGCATATGTATAGGTATCAGCGATAGGGAGGCCTGGTTTGGAGACCTAAATGTCTTTCGGAAACTTCCTCCTACCAGATTTAGTGAGTAGAGCAGGGTAGTTGATAGAGAAACAGTTTCAAAAGATAGGAGAGACAGAGAGCACCACAGAGTTGGTAGGCAGAGGGAAGAAGAGGAATGGCATTGGTGGGGGCTGGGAAAAACACAAAGGAAGTATACAAGGAGGGGCGCATTCAAAGCAAAACACGGAGTCACACTGTATGGAAACCTAGCAACAACAGGCACTTATTGCGAAAATTTTGATAAAGAGGATACATTGGAAAATTACATTTTGGACGCAATGGTGTGCTACGTAGAGCTATGGAGAAACCCAAAAGCCATGCAAATCAAAAGACTGAAACAGTCTATGAGAGAGTAGAAAGGGGCCCACTGGCTGAGGTGTTTGAAAAACTTAAAAAACCACTAAGGCAGAGCGTTTTGGAATTTATGGGGTTGACACAGGCTTTCAATGCCAGTGCCAAGCACTGTATATGTGAATGTGTTTTGGTTCTAGAATTAGGGTTTGACATACACCAAGTCTCAGTGTTGCATTGACTGATGGCAAATATCCATTTGCCCATAATTATTTCAGCAACCGAAATGGGCAGTGCAGCAACGATGTACGAGGGCAATTCCATTTTCAAATATATCATGAATAGCAATCGCAGACATGTGTCTTATCGTTCGAGGAACATTAATATCAATGAACGGAAGGTGAAAGAAATACATTAATGAATCATGCACCAAATTTAATCTGCACGATAGAATACTTTTTAATACTTTTTGTAGCAATGAAATTGAGTGTAATAGCATTCAATTGTTGATGTACAATGTACAAACATTGGGGAACATATTGAAAATGTTATTGTGAGCAGTTGTGAAGACAGCTACTAATTATTTATATCGGGAAGTCAACTGTTCCACAAGTACCTCTGTCCTAGGTGGACAGGGCTTGTTTGCAATGTTTTGTGGCACTGTATGTGTCCTAGGAACAAAATCTAGATCGATTCTATGAGTATGCATGGCCAACACATTCAATGTCAAATCTTTCACAAATTTGAATTCCATTTCCTGGTATATTGGCTTAGCCACCCATTGTTTCCTTCGTTTTGTGAAGGCCTTGATGTAACAAAGCATCCCGAAATGTCCTGCAGTTTTCGCTTGTTCCCTCCCAACGTTCTTGTTGTGCGCAAGTACAGCTAGTCTGGTTCTGGCCTTCATACCGTCTATGCCAAAATGCAACCTTTTGGGCCTGTTCTTTAGGCACATATTGTGGAACACCTCCAAATCTCCGATATGACAGAATTCTGTGAGTCCCTTTGTGTCTCTTTAAAGCATTTTATCGTACACAATCTTCTCAAGAGCTTTGTGTGGAGGTGAACATTACCAACCACGTATTCTCTGTCCATGAGTGTACGTTGGAACAATGGTGCATCAATGAATGCCATTTTTCAAGTATAATTTAGACAGACCCATCACAGGTTTTGGAGCTCCACCAAAGATGGTTGCTGATAAACTGACACCACTGTAATATTTCTTCATTACCCTCTTTTCTACCAGCAGCTGTAATTATTTTATTGACCTATCTGGCAATGTGCTATACATCGAATTGATGATGAATGTGTGGAAACTGCTCTCAAATGGCCTTGGCTATCGAGACATGCCAGTCAGTGCCTGTCAGCTCTATTTGCATTCCCCTCGATTGAAGATGTTCAACGGATTTGATGACACAACATTTCTCCATGGCCACGGAAGTTGTACATCCGAACATTTGCACTATCTCCAAACTCTCATTTGTTTTACTTTCCATGTCTTGAAAGTGATATGTGCAGTACTTTGCTGAAAATCCTGGGCTATCACACTGTCCATTGCCAGCTAGCCAGAAACATTTGCCTGGGGGTGTGCTTTCAATTGACATCTGTTCAATTTTCCAGGCTTCACTAATGGCAAGGAATAAGAATTCCCTTTGATATTTGAATTACTGGGTTTTAGCAAGGAACTCAACTCCCACAAATTACCGGAAACTGGAAATCTTACAGAAAGCAGACCCGCTGAAAAGTAAAGCTGCTGAACATAGTAGATTTCCAGCGGCCACTTTGCCCAGCATGGGTTTAGCAGACCATGAAAATGCACTATGTATGTGGACACAGCTGGCTTGGATTTTCAGGTTAGTGCCTTGTAATACATGAGAGACATTCACCAATGGCTCCCCGCATATGTTCCCCCTCAATGTATGGACGCAGTTCAGCATCTGTGCAATCTGTAGCAGGCAGCTGTCAAATACAATGTTTTTTTCCTCCTTCAATAGCCAATCGTCCGGCATGAATGTGGTTTGCGAGTCAGCTGTGGTGGACAAATTGCCAAGAGTAGGCAAACTGAAGTCGAGATCTTTAGCAAGTTCCTCGGTCAATTGCGTTGAAGCTTCAGTCTGTTATTGCAGGTTGTGAAATTTGCACACAAATTGGAGAAACAGATAAAATCAAATGTTTCTTGGGTGGAACATTTTTGGCGGGTGTAGATTGTGTCAAGTGGTCTGCGAGGAATTGCAATGCATCTTCATTGCATTCAGTCTCATCTTGCCGAGTTGTTGCATGGTAGCAATGGTCCATGGACACTTTGCAGGGTTCGCCGATCACATTCCATTCAGTTTCCAGCCATTGGGCATAAGCATCATGAATCTGCTTATTGACTAAGCCATGCTGCGCCTCAAATAGGAATTGCTCCATTGTGAATTCTGTTTAGCAAGCTACATCTTTGGTTTCATTTGTTGTCTGTGTCTTTATACTTATCTTCCTTCTGGGCCTCTAAGAGATGCTTTGAAAAACATGCGCAATGTATAGCACACATACAGCACATAACACTTTAAAAACAAAAAAGTATGAAGAAAACGCAGTCTAAAAACTTCTACAAAGCAAACTTGTCTGTTCGTTACCCTTGTTTTCTTGATTTTCTTTGAAACCGTGGGATTCTCTTCTGGTCCATGTGCCTCCTCTTCTAATTCAACAGCTTGTGTACATTCCTTGAATCGAATATTCATTACAAAAAATAAAACGTCTATCATACTGGAAATTAAAGTCTTTCTTCGCACAGAGCACTTACACACATAGCCTCGAATACAGTGTACGTTATTTAGTCATAATATACATTTCAGATTTCACCTGATAACCTTCCGAGATGTCACATGTACTTGATCAAAGATCACAGTGGAAAACAGACTGTGTGTAATGTTGCCCTGAAACTTTTATTAAAATGTATTCTGCATTAGGGAGGAAGTCTAACATTAGAACCAAAATCGTAAAAGTTTGAAACAGTACACGGTCACATTGATTTCACTCTCTAATGATATCCTTTGTAGTATTTACTTTCATTATTGCAAGGGAACTGTAAGTATGCATACCTCATACTCTGGACCGGTTGCAATGGAGGAAGTGACTGTAGTCGAAGTTCCAGCATACCCCTTTAACACAGTACTTGTTTTAGTACGGATGAAAACAGCAAAATGGAACTGAGACAAACAGATGCAGACAATGGTAGATATAGAGAGAAACCCATACATGCCACTTAGTGTTACTAACGGATAGCACACATAAACATTTTCATTTTATTTCAAATTGCAAGCATAACACATTCTCGTAAAGGACAAGTTCAATAAAATTACTTGATAGGCGAGAGAACTTGATGTTGATTGCGGAAAAGAAATTGATGCAGAATCTTGCTTCATTTTCCGTGCATTGTCATAAAGTGTGACAAGGGAAAATTAAAGTTGTATTAGATATGAGGGCAGATCCAACGCTCAAGAGTATCTCTTTGTGCATGTCGGTAGAACTCACCATTGGGACACTGGACGTGTCAGTGGTTTCATCACTTGTGAGGATTTGTGCTTCTATCACTGTGCCTTATGAAAAAAAAGGGACATGTCAAGCAACCAATTACGAAAACTTTATGCGATTTTTAAAGGGCACTATGGCATTGTTTTATAATGGTCATAATTGCTTGATTTATTAGAGGCTCAAGAAAGCGGGGACCGATGTAGTATAGAGAAATCTAGTATAGTAAAAATTCAATACAATCTGGTAGCTATGGAAATTTTAGTAAGACACTTTTGAAGTAAATATACACCAAAAGCTCAAATCCGTTCATGAAGTTACCATTTCAGTACCCTACCAGAATTTAGATTGAGAGATCATAGACAGTACTTATCTATGCAGCCCATTGTCCTACATAACAACAAACACAGCTAATTCATCATGCAGGACTCACCAGAGGCAGCGTGTGCATAAATTCAGTTGGAATTGCAATTGGAAGCAATTTACGAAGAATTTTGAGTCAACGTTTTTTTGTGTACTTGGATTGTTTGTACATATTGTTGGTAAAGTGCCGGCTGCAGACGCAGAATCGATTGGCCCTCATATCCTTCAAGACATCTTGGGCTCTACTTTCAATCTCATCCACCGGAAAACCACAATATTTAACCCATTTTCTTATTAAATCAATATCCTTGGGGAATGTATGCAGAACCATGCCTGGACTTTTTGCATGGCTCATAGAAGGGCAACCGAGAACCATAAAAGCAGGTATTCTAAAAAATCTGTAAGATCTGCATAAAAAACATAAATAATTAAACATAATACTGTATGCTTGTGATTGACGTAATTATATTACATCTCTCTATGCAATATTTGTTTTAGTCAAAGAAGGAAAACCCGATTAACCTTGCCGAATGAACACGGCGAAAACTGTCTTACAGAAATGATGGTTATACCACAATTCGTAATGTGTTACTCATCCTTTGAATGTACTTTCAGGCATCAAAAGGGAGCATGCATTCAAACATGAACCATGAAAGATTCCATTCTATTACAATGAACATTGATGCAATGTGCTATTTTTCGAGATCAAAATACTTGAAACATTAGACAATGGTGAAGTTATTGAGCGAAATGAACATTACAATGCTTGGTACAATAGATGGAAATAGAAAGAAAATGGAGATCAGCAATCGATGAATATAGAGAAGTAAATCGGTGACCTACCACCCTTACCTGGACGAACAAACAAGCCGATTGAGCAAGCAGGGGAGCTAGTATCCGGGGAACAAGTTGCACGATAAACAGATACCTTACAGATCACAGAGATATTCTCCTGTAAAATGTCAAGGTGTTTATAATGGATTAGAAAAGTGGGTCTGTATGTGAATGTGTGACGTGTTTGTTGCGGGGTCTTGCAGAGGGGAGCCTGGAGACACTGGGTCTGGGGAGGCCATGAGAACAATGGTCACAGTGTAGAAGAACTCTTTTGAAGTGTACATGCTGTTTGGCACCTTGGTCGTTAACACCCATCCAGCCCCCTTGCGACCGCATGGCCACAGGTACGAAATGCCATTGATAGTGGAGGGGGGATGGATGGGCATGAGGCGAGCGTAAAAGGCCTGTAACACTGCAGAAGGGAGACACACTTATGTAGATTGCCGGGGCAGGGTCTTGAAGAGGGGAGCCTGGAGACACTGGGTCTGGGGAGGCCATACGAACAATGGTCACTGTTGTTGGTAAGCAGACGATCTTTGCCCCCCACCCTTGCATCACTCTAGAAACATGCCATATGTAATAACCAATGGGGAGGCGTAGCCACCTCCACCGGCATTCTGTTGCAGCACAGCCCATAGAAAATAACCTATACTTTATAGCCCCCAGCTCAGCCATAAGAAGCCATTTTGAACTAGTCCCAACACCATCTTTTCTACCAGGCCCGCAAATCCATCTCTGTGTAGAAATGGAGCTCTCATCCATCATCCCCAGTGCCTCACACAGCCAGTCCACACCATCGCCTCCCCCTTGCCACCTCTGAGCGAGCCCTGTTCTCACGGAAACCAGCCATACCTTGTTACAATCCTGTAGTATGATTTCCAAAAGAATGTGCTCTGAGAAGAGCGTGAGACAGTGAGAAGTCATAAACCAAGTGCCCATTCATCTCCACTAAACTGCCCGTGCCCTCAGAACCACCACCCTGCCAGTTCAGAGCCCACCAGCTCTGACCCCCCAGTTACATTCCTGGTGATACCCATATGACCCTCCAGCGCCTCCATCACTCCAGGAACCCCACCACAGCCCTAATCCTGTGTGGCAATATATTATCCCAAAAAACAACAAACGTCTACCTATCTTATGTGGACCCAAGCGGACCAGATGGCAGATCAAACCTTTGGGGGGGGTCGGCACCTGGGTTCAGAGTTTGCGGTATCAAAGAGAATCCAAAAGGGTAAAGGTTAGAATGCCAATATATTAGCTCATGAGACCTGATTACCCCTATTCATGCAAGAGTTTGTGTGCCATTATTTCTGCATTATCAGATCCTGTTATTTAGTTTAGTTATAAAGATGTGTGCTCCCTTGCCCTGACCTTCACACCGCGGAGATGAGCCCAGCTGACCCACGTGTGCGAATAAAGCAACAGAGAGACGGCGGCCAATTATCATCTTGTTTCCCATATAGTAACAACTATTCCGTAGGCCCCTCACCAATTCAATGCTAGAATGTGAACCCTATTCATTATGTCATCAGTGATGCTGGTACATTGATACTGGAGGGGGGATTGATGGGCATGAGGTGAGCGCAAAAGGCCCGGAACACTGCTGAAGGGAGACACACTTATGTGGATTGCCGGGGCAGGGTGTTGCAGAGGGGAGTCTGGAGACACTGGTTTTGGGGAGGCCATGAGAACAATGGTCACAGTGCAGAAGATCCCTTTAGAACTGTACATGGTGTTTGGCACCTTCAGCGGTCCCACCCTCCCTGTCTCCTTGCGAGCACATGGCCACAGCTGCGAACTGCCATTGATACAGTACGGGGGGTGGATGGGCATGAGGCAAGCACAAAAGGCCAGAACACTGCTGCAGGGATACACACTTATGTGGATTGCAGGGGCAGGGTGTTGCAGAGGAGAGTCTGGAGACATGGGTCTGGGGAGGCCATGAGAACAATGGTCACCGTGCAGAAGATCCCTTTTGAAGTGTTCATGGTGTTTGGCACCTTGAGCGTTCCCACCCACCCAGTACTCGAGTGGGGTGTAATGGAGGGGGGATGGATTGTTGCGGACGAGGTGAGCGCAAAAGGGCACCAACCATTCTTTCATGTCTCTCATAAATGAGTGAGCGTGTTCTTGATTTACTGAAAAATTGAAACAACTATTCGTATATGCTCATTTGTATTTTATTTAGTTTGGTTGTGTTGATTGCACAAACAAACTAGATTGCAGCACAGTGTGTGAAAATCCCCTGTACTGTCTGCTGTCACTGGGGAATTTGGCGCAAATGGCTCCAACGACACAGGTAGGTATTACTCGTCGAACGCGGAATCCAAACACGAAATATTATTTGCCTCAGTGGTCAAAATGACATCACACCTAGAGTACACTTACTCGTTACTCAGATTGCAAGGGCGAACTGTGGCACGAGGTTCGTGCATAAGCACCATCATAATACTCAACATAGACCTTGTGAGGCAGGCAAACCCTGAATCATGCAGCTCGGTAACACATAGCAAAGGTGTGTCTTCTCCTGATATGTTGGCCAAGCATCCAGAGTTTTCTTTGCAGCAGCAGTTCTCCACCTTGGTTGGCATGACCTTGCAGCGATTGCAGGTACACTAGGTGGAAACGTCTTCCATGTCACTAGGCTCAGGCTCATGCTCCGGTTAGTCATCTTCCCAAATATTGTTCGATTCCCCATTGTTTCAGCATCTTTCTCTTTCAATGACTTCCTCCTCGGAATACTCAGGCTCGTACTGGTACGGCTGTATTGCTGCCATTACACAACAAATGTTTTAAATAAAACGCAAGTAACAATTTGAATCAATAGTAATGCTAGTGTAAGTATCGGTTCACATGGGCTTTCTGCTAAGAAAGTAGCTGAACAAAGCAGAAACGAGTCACAGGCAATCAAAAAAAATAAAGTGAAACGATTGAAAAAGCAACTGTGATGTTGTCTAATGAGAAGGGGTCTGTTTATTCTTATTGAGGAAAGAGGCGTCCAGCCATTTCCATGGAGACACGTCAATAGCTTGCGCACAGAGAACCTTGACACAAGACGTGCACTGGCTTTGTGAAAAGGGGCGTAAGTGTCTAGGGATGTCAGCTTCAGGGGCGGGGGATATGATTTAGTGCCGCAGGGGCACTTGACCATAGAGCGATGCAGTAACGGCTAAGATTAGCACGAGATGGCCGCGCCCAACCCCTTGTTTTCGCATGTGTAAAAGTGAGGAAAACGAAGGTAAGATGCATAGGAAAGTATTTTATGATCGATCACACTATGCTGAAAAACATAACATTTTTGAGCGCACTATCCCTTTAAGTATCCTCAGGAAGGGGGACACTCTGTCCCCGGTCAGCTCGCTAGCTAGAGCGCGCCCGAAATTTCACCCGGTGGAAAACGCTTGCGTGTACCCCCAGGCTCTCCCTTTTGTGTAGACATGAGATAAGCATTTGCTGGGGCACTGCCATTGTGGTACTACCTGGCCAGGATGCAAGAGCTGACAAATTGTGTGAGCACTGTTGTGCTGGTGTGAAATGCCCCTGCAGGATCACTTTCCCTATCTTGACAAGCATTTATCTGCCTAAAAGAAATGCTTTAACAAAAAGCTTCTGTCCCTCCCACTTGTACATACAACAGTTCAATAAGGTAACACATGGCAAACTAAAATATAATAAGTAGATTCACAATCAGATATTCGTCTCTCCTTATAATCTGGGTGAATTCCCCTTCCCCAGATCCAAGTTGGATTTTGTTCAACAGTTCCAAAAAGATAAGGAAATCCTGTCTTGTGACAAAGTTTTAATTCAGTTTGTTTTGTTTCAAGTTTACAACAAAAGTTCCAACACAGTTCTGTTTGGTTCAACTTTACTTTAACCAATTGTTCAACAATGTTTTTCCTCCTTCCACTTGTGACAAAGAGCTTAGAGTCACTTCTTCTCTTCAACCCAGAATACTGCCATAGCTCATTAAGATCAAAAAGAATGTGTCTTTGTGAGGATAATTCTGCAGCATTCTTAAACCACTTGTTTCAGCAATTGTATTTAATTCTGCAGCAATTCATACAATACTTGCTTCAATAATGTCAGGATGATTCTGCAATGCAGGACAATGCCCCTTCTTCACTTTGGCAATGGGTGTTCTCTTTAACTCGCCTTGCTATGGCTCTCTTTTGGCTTTGGCAATAGTTGTTCGAATTAGTTTCCTGCCTTATTGCCCCCACTTGTTCTTGGCCTCTAATCCAATCTACATAAATACAGCCACACCCTTCTGGTCTGGTGATTACGTTCTTATTATTCCAGTTGCTTTTTTTAAAGTCAGCTTGGTTTACAAAATAATGGTCAGTCTGCTTGAGGTCAGTTTGGTATTCAAAAACACGTTTCCGGTTAAATTTAACTCTGCTTGTATTATTTCTCATGTTTAAGCACCCGGTCTTGGCAAGTGAGCGGTTACGGTGCACTACGGGATCACAACCCCTTAGTGAACAAACCGGGTCTGGCGTGCGCGTCCGTTCGCCTCACTGCCTACAGGTCCTCTGCTGCTGCTTTCCTTCACTGCACGGAATCCTCTGCTTCTTGCGACCCGTGCCAGTCAGTAGAGGAGCTCTGCTTGCTGCCACGGCTCACTGGTGCTCGCCTGCCACCGGAGCCCGAGTGACATTGGGGAAAGCCTTCAATTGCTGCGCTTTCGGCTGTGCGGCCTCCACAGAAAGCCACCAATTTCAATGCTTCCCGCTGCACTACCTCTGCATTCACGGTCTGGAATAGTAAAGACCTTCTCAGGACTGGCATCCACTCGATGCACTACAATGGTCCCAGTGTCTCTCCTCTGCTTCTTTTGTCACATGCAGGTATTACAACTACTCCATCTTCTACTACTGTTCTTCTCCATGGCCTGCACCTGAGGAGGCCTTTTATGCCTCCCAGTCTCAGTCAGTTGTGGGTCTTTACCTCTAACAGGCTACACTTTGCAGTCTTGGGCCTCTGCAGCCCTATTCTTTGTCCCATTGGGACTTGGAATCCACAACATAAAAATCAGTTTCTCTAACAGGAATATTAATATCACTTTCTTTCCTTAATTATATCCCCCCAGAGGGATAGCAGGAGGATTCAATAAGGAAAGTCAGGGAGAGTGCTGAGGGCGAGTGCGGTCTCGCTGGGTCCCGCTGTGTCTCAAAGTGATTATACTTGAAGTTGGATGCAAGCATCATTTTTCTTTGCTGCATTTACACTGTTAACGCATTGACTTGCTGCAGATTGGTCTACGGGAATTGACTGATTGGAGAAGACACACCTCCCGATACCGGAAGCCCACAAAAGCAGCTGGCTGTGTGCAGTCGGCGCACGTGTAGTCGGGAAGAGTGCAGAGGGTGAGTGCTGTCTCGCTGTCCCACAACACAGGGCACCGGCTGCCGATTGTAAGAGGTGTGGTTCTCCCTTGAAGAAGTAGCAGTAACTTACTTTTTTGAATGCTGTTTGGTACTTGCCCAAGGGTGTACAGTTGACATTTGTTCCTAATCAAAATTCCATATAAAAGCAGAGCAAAACCTAACAGATATAATCTGAGGAAGGGAGTGGCGGGGCAAAGTGGCTCAGCTTTATTGTGTGACCCTGATTCTGTTAAAAAGGCATTCGTGGATGCAGAAGATCATGCATGCACTCCTGCCAAGCATAAGGGTACAATAACTTATTTTTTCATCTTGAGCCGGTGACTACAGCAGTGGTACCGGTGGAACTTAAAGTTCTGTTAATGCTCTCCCATGAGGTGCTAGTGCCTCACAACTCTATGAGATTTGATGGCATTGACAATAACACTTTATTGTATTTGTGTCTATCTATCCAGCAGAGCATGGCAGGGACGGCTGGAGGTGCTTACACCCGTAATTGGTCAACCTAAGGTAGTGGAGGCTCAAGTGATACAAGCCGCGTCCAGTCCTACACAGAACATAGACACTAATTGCTAATCTTCCACAAATGGGAACAAGGCTTTTTCAGAAATTCAAGCATATATGATGTCAATTCACAATTTGCAATGAAAATCTTGTTAAAACTCTATGGCCGAATACATGACAACCTACAGCGTTCAATAGAATAGTTGGCCCTTCAGGTGGTTACCGAAGACGTGTTGCCCTGTATTAGTGTACCAGCCAACATTTCAAAGAACAAGACTGCTGATACTTCTCCCCATGTGGAATTATTTGTATTTTATTATATTTATAGAGCACCTTTCGCCAAAGGCGCTGAACAATAAAAGAATATAAAATACAAAAAATAAGCAGTACAACCATGTGGGTATAAATGAGAAAAATTACATCAGCATAGGAAAAAAAGAGAATGTTAAGAAGGTGACAAAGAAAGGAGATTTTAAAATGAGTTTGGAAAATATGAAGATATGAGGAGGAGCGAAGTGAAAGAGGAAGAATATTCCAGTGTTTGGGGGCCAAAAGAGAAAAGGAACAGAAACAAGACGAGGCACAAGAGGCTTAGTAACATTTAGGAGAAATAGATTCTGAGATCGCAAATAGCGTGACGGGACATAGAACGAGTTTAGAGAGGAGCGTTAAAGAGGGGCCAAGGCATGAGTGCATTTTAAAACGATTAAAAGAAAGTGAAACAAAAGACGAGATTCATAAGGAAGTAATGAAATTGAAACTAGGGAAGATGAGGGAAGAGATGACAGGCATGGAGACCAAGCAATAAGGATGAGCAGTAGTCGATATGGTAAAAAACAAGAGAAAAAAGTAGAAGTTTAGTAGCATGAAAGGAAAGATAAGCGCAAGCACGACGAATGTTAAACAAAGCATAACGGCATGAACAGCCAATCGAAGAAATATGGAGAGAAAAGGAGTGAGAAGGATCAAAGATAATGCCCAAGTTGCGCTCTGAGAGAGAGAAGGAAAGAAAAGATCGAGGAAAAAAGAGAGAAGGGGGATCGAGTGGAGAAATGGTAGAAGAAGGGAAAAACAGGACCTTAGTGTTTGAGGGATTAAGATGAAGAAAGTGAGAAGACATCCAAGTCTGAAAAGCAAAAGACAGCTGAAGTGACAGAGGTAGTTCCAGGAACGATGGTGGGGTCACTGCACACGCCTGATATATTTTTTTCAAGGAAACAACGTCGATTGGTGCTACGTGCAGCAACCTGTAAATTGCCATGCCCTATTGCAGTACATATATCAGTTATAGATACGCCAGTGAAAAAATCAAAGAAAGCCTTTAGAAATGCGGCACGCTGCAAAAAGCATCAATGAAATCGGCAAGGCAAATTAACAAGCTGGCTGATTTGTCGGTAGAGGAGATATCTGCACAGACTGAACTACCTGACACAAGCTCGGAGGCTAATACAGAGAGGGGCAGGATAACAATTGGACTCCCAACTTGCTAAGTGGGGCCCTTATTCGAAGAATGCCAATTAAGAAGGGGAGGATCGGAGTAGCTGATACACTGAGAAGAACAAGTTACTTACCAACTGTAATGTTCTTTCGATTGGATGTTCCTCCCACATATTCCTCAACTTATGATATTCGTATCCCAGCTTTAGCTGCTTCGGAAAAAAAGATTCACCAGGGGGCGCTGTGTTCGAGACCGCTGAGTCGAAGTTCCTCAAGGGCCGCCATTGGGCTTCGACATCATCCGCTGTATAAAGGGCTTGAGCAGCGCCCGTTACCTCAGTTCTGTTTGGTCGCATCAGTTGATCAGGCTTTAAGTCTTCAGGCTCTTAAGGAAGTCAGAGTGCCACTGGCGTAAACTGTATGGAGGGGTAGAATGGGAGGGTCGATGAGTAATATGTGGGAGGAACATCCAATCGAAAGAACGTTACAGTTGGTAAGTAACTTGTTCTTGGATTGGATTGTGTCCTCCCACGTATTCCTCCTCTTATGATAGACTCCCATAGCAGTGGTAATTTTGGAGGTGGGAGTACTAGAAATTTTAATTATGGACTGAATGAAGGACAACTTTTGCAAATAGTCCTCCTTGGTATGAAGTAAAGTCCAAGCAGTAATGCTTTTCAAAGGTGTGCATTTATGACCAAGTGGCCGCAGCACAAATATCCTGCACCGGGACACTCATCTGAAGGGCCGTGGAAGTTGCCATGCCTCTGGTTGAATGAGCCCTTAATCCATCTGGAGGCTCTTTCCTAGCTAGTTTATAGCATTCAGAGATTGCTAGAATTATCCATCTGGATAGAGTTTGTTTAGATACTGCAAGGCCCAATTTGTGCCCCGTATATCCAACAAATAGTTGGTCACATTGTTGGAGATTTGCCAATCTGGAAATATAGAAACTGAGAGCTCTTTTTGGGGTCCAGTCTATTTAACCTTTCCTCTTCCTTAATAGCATGAGGTGGAGGATAAAAGGAAGGTAAGACAATCTTTTGTGACAGATGAAAATAAGACACTATTTTAGGCAAGAAAGATGGCTTGACCTTTAAAATAACCTTGTCCCTATGGAAAACGATGTGAGGAGGCTTACAAGACAGTGCCTGCAACTCACCCTGTGGGCTGATGTTATAGCCACTAACAGAATTGTTTTAAGAGTGAGCAGTCTTAATGGACAAGAATGTAAAGGTTCGAAAGGAGCACACATGAGAAATGTTAAGACTAGATTTAAATCCCAGATGGGCACCTGAAAAGGTGTCAGAGGGTATATCAACCCTTTCAAGAATTGAATGACTAAAGGCATTTTAAAATAGGACACCTCTTCCGAGGAGCGCTTAAAGATAGCGCTGCCAAGTAACCTTTTATCGTTCCAACTTGGAGCCCCAAATTGGCTAAGTGTAAGAGAAAAGAAAGTACTGTTGTAGTATTACACAGAAATGGATCCAAATTCTTATCCCTGCACCAGTTACTGAACTTGTTCCAATAACACTGATACAGGGATTTTGTTGCTGGGCTTCTGGCCGAAAGCAAAATCTCCATCACGTCATCCGCCAGGTCCCAATCCTCATATTTTAGCCTCTCAGAAACCATGCGTGAAGGCTGAGTGTCTTGACCTCTGGATGGAGAACTCGACCTTCCTCTTACGAGAGAAGATCCTCTCTTTGTGGAAGACGTATTGGAGGGCAGCTGGACATGTCCAGAAGGTCCGGGTACCACGTTCTCCTGGCCCATTCTGGAGTAATTAGGATCATGGTTTTCCTGAACTTTCTCAACCTCCTGATTATGCGATGAATCACAGGGACTGGAGGAAACGCGTAAAGGAGTGGAAATACCAATTCCACTACGAATGCGTCCCCTAGAGTTCCTCTTGGGGGACATTCCCTTGAGCAATACAGCTCGCACTTCTGGTTGGCCCCGGTCGCAAACTGATCCACTTGAGGGGTTCCCCAAAGGCCGAAGATCTCTTGAAGGACTTCCTGAGCTAGATCCCATTGGTGGGAGACAGTGCTCTGCCTGCTCAGAGCATCTGCCGCCGTGTTTAGCTCTCCGGCGAGGTGAACTGCCGATAGAGAGATTCCTTCTTGCATTGCCCAGAACCAGAGCTTCATTGCCTCTCTGGACAGTGGAATTGATCCTACGCCTCCTCTTTTGTTGAGGTAGTACATGGCCACTGTGTTGTCCGTCATTATCAGGACATTCTTTCCCTGTACAGAAGGCCGAAAAGCCTTCAGTGCTAGTCTGATTGCTCTCTGCTCCAAAAGGTGATGTTTAGTTTGGACTCCGATGGAGACCAACGACCGCTAACTGTCAGATCGTTGGTGTGGGCTCCCCACCCCGTGAGTGAGGCGTCTGTTACTACCGTTATCTCTGGCCATGGTTGCCAAAAAGGTTCCCCCTTGAGGATATTCTCCTTGAAAGCCCACCATAGGAGATCTTGAGCCACTTTGGTTGGGACTTGTAGAAGATCTGACATCTCCCCTGAAAACTGGGACCATTGAGTCCTGAGGGCCCACTGAAGGGATCTCATCCTCAATCTGGTCTCTGGCACCAGAAAAATGCAGAATGATATGAGGCCTACCAACCTTAGAAAGTCGAATGCCGGTAGATGTTGGGCATTTTGAAATTTCATTACCATCTGCAGAATGTGGTGAGCTCTCTCCTCGGGAGGCGAGGCTTTCCCTGAGGAAGTGTCCAGGATCGCTCCGATGAATTGGAGTTTTTGGCTTGGAATCATTTGTGACTTCTTGTAATTGAGTGAGAAGCGCAGACTGTGTAAGAAGTGGCAGGTCAAGGCGAGATGTTCCTGGGCTCATTCAGATGAACTCGCCCTGATCAGCCAAACATCCAGATAGGAGTAGACGTGAATCCCCCTTCTTCTGATACTCGCTGCCACCACCGCCATCAGTTTGGTGAAAACCCTCGGGGCGGAGGTCAGCCCAAACGGTAGAACCCGAAACTGATAATGAGAACCACCAATTGCGAACCTCAGGTACTTTCTGTGTATAAGATGGATTGGCACATGAAAGTAAGCATCATGAAGGTCCAATGAAACCAACCAGTCCTGAAGCTGAAGAGCCTGAAGGATCTGAGAAAGGGTCACCATCTTGAACTTGTCCTTCCTGAGGAACTTGTTCAAGTTTCTCAAGTCCTAGATGGGTCTCAATTCTCCGTCCTTTTTGGTGATGAGAAAATAAGGGAGTACCAGCCCTTGTTCCTCTCCGCTACAGGTTCATGTTCTAATGCACCTTTCTCTAGCAGGGTTAAAATCTGCTGCACAAGGAGCGGGTCTGGAATTTTTACAGAGGGTGTCCAGTCATAATATCGAAAAAATAAAGTCGAATGACAAAAAAGTCGAATCAATAATGTAAAAAAAAAAAAAGTCGAATTTGTTTTTTTATTATTTATATATTTTTTTTGGGTTTGGTAAGTAAAAAAAAGGGGTAAAATAAAAAAAAAAATAGAAAAAAAAGGGGGTTGGGGGGGGAACCCCCCCATTTCGAATAAAAAACGTATTAAAAAAAAATTCGACTTTTTTTTTTTCGAGATTATTTTTTCGACATTTTGACTTTCGATTTTATTGATTTCGATTTTATGTCTAGGAACCTTTACAGAGTTGACTCCTGGTGGATGATCTTGAGGTCTTCGATGAAAAGGAAGACAGTAACTATGAGTCACTATTTCTAGTGCGCAGGCATCTGACGTAATGCTCCGCAGTTCGTCCAGATATCGAGTGATTCTGCCTCCCACCAGGGTTTTGTGGGTTAAGACCTCAATGTGGCTTTGCAGCAGCTGCAGCAGTGGCTGAGGAGGTAGTAGCTGCTGCTGTGTCTGAACTAGCACCTCTCCCTTTTCCACCACGAAAGGGTTTTCTCTGTTGGCCTCTCTGACTGGCTTGCCCCCTCCCTTTTCCAAAAGAGGAGTAGAAGTGAAAGGGGTGACTCTTCCAGGAAGATGAGCCTGCGTAAGAGCTTTATTGAGGTTGCCTTATAGCGGTGCTGAGTGATTTTGCTGCCGCTTTCAAGGTCTGCAGCTTCTCCAAGCTCTTGTCCGCCTTGCTGCCAAACAACCTCAAGCCATCAAAAGGCATATTAAGTAATCTAGACTGCACATCAGGTGCAAACCCAGATTTCCTTAGCCATGCGAATCTACGCAAGACCGCGCTAGAAGCCATGGACCTTCTTACACTATCTGCAGTGTCCAATCCTGACTGAAGGCATTCATCCATAGCCTCTTTACCATCCTTCACTATAGCCAGGAAACCATCCCGTTCCTCATCTTCCGGGATGCGATCAGCCGCTGATGACATGTATTCCCACAGGGTATAAGTAAAACTTGCTAATGTGCAAGTGACATTAGTCGATTTCAGGGCCATGCTGCCCGAAGAAAAAGCTTTCCGGGCCCAGGCATCAACTTTTTCATCATCCCTGTCTGGTGGTATTGATGGGTAAGCTGATTGCGCACTGGAGGTTGCACCTTTCACCCCTAGACTTTCAGGAGCTGGATGCTTGGATAAATATTCTGGATCTGATAAAGCTGGCCTATATTTTGGTACCAGTTTCTTATTTACTGCTGCAATTGAATCAGAAGTGTTCCAATTTACCATTACCCTTTTTTGCAGTGCTTTATGGAATGGGAGAACAGGATCCTTTAAAGGACCCTCACTCAGGATGTCAGTCATGTCATCCTGATCAAAATCTGGGTAAGTTGCTTCCCAACCCATAAAATCAATGACCCTTCCCATAAGATTTCTATAAGTGGGATCAGCATGATCTGTAGGATGTGGCCTTTCAAGATCCACTTCAGGTGAAGTGTCTAAGCCACTGGTCTTTTGGAGACAGTCATACAGGTCTGTTATTTTAGACTGTGGGACCACTAGTTCTTCAGGAAGCTCTCTGGCTCCAAATCTAACTCCAGCTGGAGTGACATCCTCTTCAGAGGAATGTTCTTCATATATAGATGATATGGATCTAAAAAATTCCTGTCTAGGTTGAGGGTGGAAAGTCTTTTCAGGCAAAGAAGGTGGAATTTGCCTAGTCATGGACAATGGCGTCGACTTGGGTCTTGGTATTAAAGAAGGCCTTGATAAAGGCGTTGAAGGCATCTATAGGATAGACGCTGGCTTCGACGGTGTCGAAGGAGGCTTCGATGCTGTAGAAGGAGGCTTCGATACAGCTAAAAGTGTTGATGTCATCTTCGTCAGCGGTCTCAACGCTCTGGTCATCGACGGTGTCAAGTCGAGTTTTGGCTTCGACTTCGATGTCAATGCTGATTCCGCTAGCCCCGATTTATTCACCGGAAGCTTAGACTTAGTGCGAGGCGTCGGGGAACTTTCCCTTGAAGACACTCTCAACACTTTTTCAACCCTTGCGTGTTTAGATCTTGATTTTCCTCTGTCACCTTTAGAATGAGTAGAGGCATGATCACCGTGCAGCAACTTGGAGTGGGTCTGGGCCGCTTTCTCGAATATTTTAAGCATCGAAGCCCTGAAGGCCTCCAGTTTTTCTGGGGAATCATGCTTTGAAGGGTAAGTTACTCTCCTCTCAGAAGAGGATGAGGAGGAAAAAGACCTATGATGTTGCTTTTTTGACTTTTTAGTCGAAGACGAGGAAGATTTCCTCAAGCGACTCTTCGATCTCGACCTCCTTGACTCGTGATGAGATTTTCTACCGGATTCATCTGAATCCTTTTGTCTTTTCGAAGACTTCTATTTCTCCTCTCCCACTGCCAGCCTACCTCTGCGTTCCCTAAGAGCCTTATTTGACATGGCCTGACAAGACCCACACTCATCAACCCGATGGTCAGGGCTGAGGCACCAGAGGCAATTCCGATGTGGGTCGGTTATGGACATCTTCCTGCCACACTTCAGACATTTTTTTAACCCTGTCTTGGGTGTGGAGGGAGTTGAAGACCAGGACATTGTCGAAGAAATTCTTGATGCGCCGTTCATAACACGAAGCAGTTGAGTCGGAAAAACAGAACTGAGGTAACGGGCGCTGCTCGAGCCCTTTATACAGCAGATGACGTCAACGACCACCGTGGCCCTCGAGGGACTTTGACTCTGCGGTCTCTAACACAGCACCCCTGGTGAATTTTTTTTTCCGAAGCAGCTAAAGCTGGGATACGAATATCATAAAATGAGGAATATGTGGGAGGACACAATCTATTCAAACCAGTACAATCTTGGTGGTGAAAAACACTAACAAAAAGTCTAGGGACAAATGTCGTTCTGCTTTTATGTCCCTTCTCCAACAAGTACGAAAACTCAAAACTGAGCCACTGAAATGCATCAACTCTAATGTGTCTGCTATTCATTGTGAGCATATGGACACTGTTCATCTGTTATGCAATTTTCAGTCCCATTTGTTGAGGTGTGCGGTCGAGCTTGATGTAAAGACTGACACACTGGATCCAGCTCTACCTCTTATCCAAGAAGGTGGTCGTTTTCTGAATAAGCCATTTCACAACTGCCGCCTAAAGATAAGGTTCGGATATCTGACATCCAATCTATGCTAAAATGACTTGCAGAATCCCTGCCGGTGGTGCTCACTAAGGAATGAATACCCTCCCTCATCTCCTGAAATACAAAAGGGTTTGCTCACCTATTATCCCTGGCTCTTTGTCCTTTGTTCTTCAAAACCAGATCTTCCTATTGCAGGAGACTGGGTTGACAGCAGTAATTTGTATAGACAGGTACACTATCCATCAAACTGTGGCAAACAAGGGCACCAGGGGTAGACCTTTTGGGGATTTTGCTATTGGAGTTGCCCATCATTTGAAATCTCGCAAATTAACATTCGGTGGATCTGATAATCTTTTGACTGTGGAGGTGGACATTTCTTTTAATGATGGGCACCATCATATTTCGCTAGTTAATATCAATAATCCTCCTGTAGCTTTGTTTAGAGAACAGATTCAGAATGTTATGCATGATCTTTTTGTGTATTGGTTTATTGTTAACACTGCAGACTGCATCATTTATTTATTTATTTACTGATTTTTAACATACCAAAGGTATCAGGGCGCACCTATACACATAGACCAACAAAGGTACAGGACATGGGCTGGGTACCAGAGAAGAAAAAAAGGGGATTTACTCAAAGAGAAAGGTCTTCAGTGGGCCTCATTACGACCCTGGCGCTAATGGGTTAACGGCGCCGTAAAAGGCTGCGGCGCTGTTAACCCATTACCGCCTTACTACGAGGTCCCTTTGCGGGACCCGACCTGAACGGCTGGTCTAGACCAGCCGTTAAAGTAGGGACCCACAAAAGGACCTTGGTGATAAGTATGGTACCGCAATTTGCGTTATCGTACTTAGCGCCTTCCCCAGTCCCATTGAGCCCTATGGGGCAAGAATTGGGAAGGGCCAATGTTCAATGGGGAATTACCGCCCCACCAACCTTGGAATGGGGTGGTAATTCCCCATTGAACATTGGCGGACTCGTTACGATACCGGCACCAACCATGGTGCTAATAGCGCCATGGTTTAGCGTCAGTATCGTAATGAGGGCCAGTGTCTTTCTGAAGGTTTTGATGTTTGTGTCTAGCCTCAGGGGTAAAGGAAGAGAGTTCTATATATTAGCTGAACAAGTGGCAAATGATCTGCCTAACCCTTTCGTCCTCTTGAATGGTGGACAGTTGACCAGCCTTAGGTTAGTTGATCAAGGCGACCGTGAGGGCTCATACCAGGACACTGATGATTTCAGGTAGCTCAGGGATTTCCAATTAATGCATTTGTGAAGTAGAGTAGCTGCTTTGAATTGATATCTGGCACCTACAGAGAGCCACTGTAAGCATTGTCAATGGATTGACGGAATTACCCAATCTGATAGTTTACATTTGGTTGTTTTGTAATTTTGACCTAATTATAGGTCTTACTTTTGACCGTCTTTCTTTTTGACCTTATAACTTGAACATGAGGAGCGGGGGTTGCAGGTGTGCCCCCTGCTCCTCATGTTCAAGTACCTGCGGCATCTGGGATTTCGGGGGGTGTCCCCCGCATCCTTAACAATGGAGGTGGGGGACAAAAATAGCTCGGGCCCCGTTTTCAATTAACAGTCAAAACGGGGGCTGGAGCAGTTTTACTGTGGGCAGTCTGCCCGCAAACAAAACGTTTGCGGGCAGATCGTATACATCCTTCTAGACAGGATAACCGCTCAGGCTATTGTAGCACAATTATTTCCAGAGCGTTATGGGTGGATATTCGTAAGCAGTTTTAAATAGTAGGCGCCTTTTTTGTGTGACCTGGGCTGCATGTGACTCGGCGCAGTCAAGATGTGTGCCCAGGGTTCTTATTTTGTCCTGCACAAGGATGTTACATTCCTGCATGGAAAAATCCTGGTAATTAGAGCCTAATTTTGCTCTGGCATGGGGGGATACAATGATTGATAACTCTGTGTTACCCCACTGATGCTGAATGAGGTAATGTAATGCGATACCACAAAAAGTTTCTAGGAATGCTAAATTACAGGTCTTCCAGTTACACATTACACAAAGGGCCTATCTAACACCACAGAAGATCCCTAGGTTCAAAGGTGTGGCAGAACAGAGATGCCAAAAATGCAGAGACACTGATGCTGGAATGTTCCACATGCCGTGGTCATGCACCAAGGTACGGCAAGATTGGGAGGACATAGCGAATATAATGGCCATGGGTAACGTCGAACTAGAGGTAAAAACTCCAGGAGTCTGCCTACTTGGATTATACCCACATAATACGAAGGAAAAACACATAACGAATCTGAAAGACCTAGCTTACATTTTGGCGAAAACGTAGACTTGCCATGGCATGGAAGGCACAGAGTGTGCCTACTGTGGAGATGTGGTGGAAAGATTCAGGAAAATGGATACTAGCTGAAACGACAGTATGGCTACGAATTACTGGAGGAGTCGGGGAGGAAAGCACAGGAGAAATCACAGCCTGGACAGAACGAACACAGACTCTACTAACGTCCAGAACTGAGACATATGGTCTGGAACAGAAAAAAGAAGGGCATTTCATGGAAATGTGAGACAAAAGTAGACATTGGTTGAGCGTGTTTGGAAAAAAGACGAAGGTAGGGTGGGGAAGGAAGGGAGGGAGTTATATTGTGGTAATGGTACATTGCAGACATGTTAATGTTAAACGTTTAATGAAAAATGTTAATAAAAACATTAAAAATGTAAATTAAAAAAACTCTATTTTACCCCATTTAGGCACATCCAGTTGTTTCTCATCCATGAGTCGATCAGATTGTATATATTTTGGGGTTTTAAGGTGTCGGCAGCCTGATTCCTAGAGATCTCTAGGACCAGCCTGGTGTCATTGCGTAGTTGGAAAAAACCACTCCTGAACCTTCTAGGAGGCTGCAAAGGGGTCTAACATACAGGTTGAATAGTACAGGCGACATACAAGCACCCTGCAGCACCTCGCAGGTGGAAAGGGCAGGGGCTGCTGAAGCCTCTCCCCAGCTAACTCTTGATGATTGCCCAGTCAAGAAGGAATGTACCCACCTACATGTCTTTTCGGAGCAGCGGCCAGTGTGTTTTAACATGGCCAGAAGGTGCTTGTGGTCCAAACGATCAAAAGCAGCCGCCAGGTCTAACAGGACCAGAATTCCAGCTCTGCCCCTGTCAACAATGCTCAGCATGTAGGTCTGTAAATCGATGAGGGCCGTCTCGGTGCTACTATAAGCAGATCGAAAACCTGATTGTCTGGGGTGTAATGCATTTGCGGATTCAATGTAGGTCTGGATTTGGCATGTGGCCTCCTTGTCTAGAACCTTTAACAAAAAGTTGCAGTTGGTGATAGGTCTTAGATTTGCCTCATTTGGACCTGCTCCAGGTTTTTTTTTAAAGTGGTGTTACTGTATCGTTTTTGATGCAAGCTGGGACTGAAGAGGTGCGAAAAGAGGCGTTGATGAACCTTGCCAAAAGAGGGGCAAAGATTTCCCTTTTTTCAAGAATCATTTTTGGGGGAAGTATATTATCTGGCCCAGTAGATGGGTGCATTGAGCTCAAGGTTGTTGACAGATCTAGGCTAGTCACTTGAGCGAATTCAAAGACTGCAGGTTGTGTATCTAGGGGGAGAGGTAGGGGGGAGGGAGACTGGTATTAATGGCTAGCGGGTCGTGTGAGTTTATTTTACTGGCAATCTGATCTTTTATTTTGTCCCTTGCTTTTGATATTTTTGTCTCAAAGGCTAGTTGGATTTTGGAGCAGTCCGTGTTTGTTGGAGTAAATGTCGTCAATTGTGCTTTAAGTTTTTCGAGAAGTTTTAGTACTTCAAATTATTTTGTTTGGCTTATTAATGGCATCCTCAATTTGTTTATTGTAGAAATTCTCAAGTAATTTCCATGCGCTTTTATTTTCAGCGGGTGGGCATTTTAACCAACATCGCTCTGCTTTCCTTTTCTCTGCTTTCAAGGATCATATTTCTTCTGAGAACCATTTTTGGTGGCCTGGGTTATTACGAATGGACTTCATTTTGAGAGGAGCATGTTTATCTAGAAGGAGGCTAAAATTGGTGTTAAAAGTCTCAACAAGTAGGTCGGGGATCTGACGTTGAGGTAGAGGACATGATTTTAGTGACACAGTCCTGGAGGTCAGATGCGTGTATTTTCTTTAGGTTTCGAAAAGTGACTGACTGGTGGATTACTTAGTTTGGATGGAGGGGCCTGAAGAGAAAAGGAGAAGTTAATCATGAAGTGGTCATTCCAAATGCAAGGAGTGGTATTGTTGATTTGAACTTTTAAATTTCTTGTCACAATCCAATCAAGGATGTTACCTTTAGTATTTGTGGGGTAAGAGTTTATGACATAGTGATCAATGTTGTTAAGAGCTGATTCAAGCATAATAGCTTCTTTGTCTTTGTCGGTCGTGTCTTCTCGCCAGCGGTTAAGGTCACCAAGGAATGGTGTAGCACAATTGGTTCCTTTGAGTTCTGCCAAGAGTTGTGTGATTTCCTCATTGCAGGTGTTCATGGCGACTGGAGGCCGGTAGATCAGGATGAAATCAACACAACTGTGGGGAGTGGGAGTTAATTTTAGATCCAGGACTTCACAGCCACTGCAGTGGCTCCATGATTTGTGTAATTTAATATGGTTCTTGACTATAATTGCCACTGCGCCCAGGTCCCTGATCTCTGTTCTCACAGTAGATGGTGTAGTCATCCCAGACGCAAAGTGTTAGTGTTATTGATGCCTCACTAGCCTTGTGAACCCATGTTTCAGTCAAGAACAGTACATCTAAATAATTGTCTATGATGTAACCATGGATATCCGTGGCATGTTTATTAAGAGATTGGGTATTCAACAGAGCTGATTAAGTGTTTTTCTGTCTGCCAATTGACTGGATATAATGGCTTTATTTGTGACTTTACAGGAATCAGTACTTGGTGGCCATAACAGGCACTGATTCTTGATAACATTGGTGTTAGAATTTGAGAGGCCACAAGTGAGGGGGTCAGCGAGTGGTCGAGTCAGTGGGACAAGGTTCTTCAGTGTGTTCTCAACGAGTGCATTCACTAGAGTCCCTTTTAAAGGTTGGCCTTCATGTGTTGGGTTACGTTTTTCGAAGTCGCTTGTTTTAGGTTGTGTAATCTTGTTCTTTCACAGTTGTTAAATAGGGGTTGTTCTGTTAGAGGAGTGGCTGCAGTAGGTAGGGTGGAACTGTCCGTGATGATAAGGGAGTTCACTGGATATCTAATTGTGGGTTGTGATCTTAATTGTGTGGGCGGGGAAATAACTCAAGTAGATGGAATACAAAAAGCACCATGAAACAGTCTACCCCTGAAGGGGTAGTTCGAATGTAACACTGGACTATTTCTTTGTTAACGCTAAAGTGGTCAATAAGGTGACTGATATGTATTTTATTGAAAATATATGGAGAGCTCATGAGGCACTGATCTTAAAGTTAAATAAAATGGTACCAGCTACTTTGGTAAAGGGTCTAGGTGACTTGGAAGTCAATCACTCACGAAATCGGATGAAGTGGTCAGAAAATAATATACATCGAGCACACCATGAACCATTCCTTATTCTTAGAATTTAAGGATAAGGATATGGAGGAAATAGAGTGTTGGGTCTCTACCTTTGCTGGCCCCCATGCTTCTAGTAACCAGTGATTGACAATTAGAAAAGATAAAGCGATTCCCATTTATGATAGAGCTATAAGAGATATGAAACGCAAGCTTTGTGGTGATCTACATAGAGATAAAGTTAAACAGCAGTCCCATGCGGCTTGGCATGGCGAAATCAAAGCAATAAATAACTCATACCATAACTGGTTATGCTGGTGGCGAAATTCTCTTAGGTGTGCCCAGGAGCAGCATATGATTGCCGTGTTTAGCAATGGCAACTCGAGCGGCATATGGGCCATGTTAGGGGAGGCCAGAGGCAATAAGAATCACCAGTTAGTTAATCCTATTGATAAGTATCAATGGGTAGCTTTTCTTTCATGTTGTTATTCCACTACTATTATGGCCCCGGACGTGTGCAGGGATCAAAAACTCACTGATTGGTCTTTAGAAATCGACAAGGTGGACATCAGAATGAAGATAAGTAAATTAAAATCATCAAGGGTGCCAGGGCCTAATGGCCTCGCTAACATGGTGTTGATTCAGAATCATGTATTTTGGTCATTCTTGTTAAAGATTCTATTTAATAAGGTCATTGAGGAAGGCAAAATTCCCACCTCGTGGCAAACAGCAACGTTCATTCCTGTACTAAAAAATGGGTGCCCAACAGATGTGAGAAATTATCGACTCCTATCTATGGTGGACTGTCCAGACAAGCTTTTTTGCAATGTTCTGTTTACAGGAGCTTCAGAAGTGGGTGGAAGAGGAGGGCCTGTTGGACATGCTTCAGGGAGGTTTCCGGCCTGGTTGGTATGGTATTGTTTATTTATAAAGCACTTAGACAAAACACAAGTGCTTCAAAGCGCTCCAAGACGGGAGGGGAAAATGGGATACAATAATTCATAAGGCCTTGGAAAATTCGGAATGATATACAATAATAATGAGCATACTAGGCCTGACGGCATTTCTGCTAATTCAAGTGCATTAACAGATAGTGAGGAAAAGCAGGGAGGGGGGAGGAGAGGGGATACATATAAAACAAACTGACAATATGCAGGTGAGTGACAAGCCGTGAGGAAGAGGCAAGGGGGAGGGCGGTGGAGGCACCTAGCAACTCAACAGCCATACAGAGAGCATTTCTTGCTAGAAGGAACACAGTTGACATTGACATAAGTGGGGCGAGTCAGGGAAGAAGAAGGGGAATGGTTAAGTTGGTTGGGCGTTTTATAATGTGCCACTAACACAAGTGTTTCAGGTGCACAATGCAAGGGGGGGACACATAGGGGCAGGTCAGACAGACAATGAATTTACTGGGTTGGGTGCATTCAGTTTGCGTAAGTGCGCAGACAGGAAGTGCGAGGGCTGGGGGAAGCCATAACATAGGGCTTATGGATTTTCTGGTGGCACAAGCAAATGGTAATAACTCACCCACCATCCTTGTATGCACTGTTTGTCAACTTTAAAGCTGCTTTTGATTCCGTTTGTGGCGACTGATTATGGTGGAAGTTGAAACGATATGGATGTCCGTCTGGTTTACTTCATTATTTTAAACTTCTACATAAGAAACTTCCCTTCTGCACAAGACCACAAGCATCCCCAGACATGTTTCAGCCTTGTTGGGCGTCATCAGTGAGGGGTAGCTTGGGTCTCTGACCCTAAATCATTTTTACAATGTAATCAGGATTTTGGTCTTCGGGAAACTAGTTGATTTCAATATTTCCAAGTCAGGCATTGGATCCTTGTTGCACCGGTACGGAAGGCGCCGATAAGAGATCTTGCGCCATTTGAAAAATATGTGACATCTAACCCAGGGAATAAAGCCCTTGTCTCAAACCTACACAAATTGATGGTAGATACTATTCCGAAACTCTCAATAAGTCATAAACTACGTTGGCATCACACATTGGGGGAGGAAGTACCAGAAGACGATTGGTATGTATTATGGAAAGTAATAACTAGATTTACTAGGCCAATCCAAATCAGAGAATTTTGGTACAAGCTAATGGTGCAAATGATACTAACTCACTAAATATGTGATTTTTGGACAACAAAAACATTTTCTTTTTTGTACTGATGTCCTTGTTGAAATAAAGTGTGATATTGTGTATGATTTCTGTTTTTATAAAAAAGAACAATGCGTACAATCAATAAATAGAATTAAATAACTATTACTACACGAATAAGGGATTTGTGCCTTATTAGTTATACTAAGTAACGTGATTGTGTACTCATTAAGATACTAGGCTTACTATCTGAAGCTCAACTTGTAAAAAAACTTTTTGAACAAAATCATTCAGGCACCCCAACCTAAGGGTGGTGTCAATAAGTATATCTGTGGTTGGAACTCCCCATTTTTGTTCCCTATTGTACAATAGCCCTCTCATCCTTCCACAGTAGGGGCCATCCCTTCCGTTACTAAGCAATGCCACTATAAACCTGCTCACCTAAAGAAAATGAAATCTTTCATTTCAGACGAATGCTGGAGGGAGTACGGAGGGGCGGGAGATTGGAAACATGTCTGGTGGAGTTGTCCGGGGTTGGGGCAATATTGGGAAGAGGTTAACAAAAGCATGGTGCAAATGTTTGGTTTGCAAGAACCCAGATCTTGTTATGTTACAGTTGCTGGCTTTGTTGGTGATTGCCCAAAAGTGGAAGTCAAAAGAACCATCCCCATATTAGAGAATGGTTTTCTAAAGTTTGGAATTTTGTGGCCCTAGAATGGATAACGTACACTATACAGGGACAACGCTCTATCTTCACCAAAGACTGGAATATGGCGTTGAACATTTTGCATGAAGATTACACTGTTTGTATTGTCCTCTAAAACTTTGTATATTAGGAATCGCTTGAAGGAGTGGATATTGCTTGAATTTGTTATGTGGCCTATTCCACAGTTTATTATTTGTTGTATGCACAGCAGAGTAAAGAGGGGGGGCGGAGGAGGAGGGTCGGGCAGGGGGTGGAGGAAATGTTTGTCATTTATTAATGCAAAATGGCAATTAAAAAAATGGCTTCCATGCATTGAACTGAGATTTTGGAGACGACTACTTGGCATTCCCAGCTGTGTACCTATGGCCATTATTCGTCTTGAGCTAGGGATGTTCTCTCTTAAACCTATGATCCTGAAAATGCAAACACATTTGTACATTAAAATGATGAGCAGCCCCACTAACCTCCTTCTAGAGAGCCTGGGTAAAGGGACTAATGGGAAAAGAGTACAATCTGATCACAAGGAAAGTATGACACGATTGTTTGAGTGTATTGGATGGGCTCCAAATTGGAAGATGGATTATTATACATCAAAGAAATCTCTGGTGATGCAGATGGACTTATGAGATTGGTGTGAAAACCTTTCACATCTATCAACCTTAAAGAGTTATATCTTTGCCATCGGCGTGTTATACTCTTATGAAAAAGCTCAGCCTTATTTAGACATATGCCCCTCTAAACATCTTCAGCGATTTATATTTTTGTTGCGAATGAACTGTCTCCCTGTTTTAAGTTCTATAGGCCCATATCTCTTCATGTCGGAAGACGAAATGTATTGTCGTATATGTCAAAACTTGCTAGCCTTGGAGACACCTAAACATGTCCTCACCATATACCCACATTTAGGCCCGATATATATGAACCATCTAGGTAAATATGTGTATCATCTTGACACTATTAAGTCTGCAACCTTTTGGAAGCGCTGTATAAATACTAAGAACAGTGCTTTGAAAATGGCGCTGTTTACAGTCTAGAGCATGGTGTCAAAGAAATTGGTTACAGAAGAATTGGAGTTAATTAATTAATTAGGTTAGTACATGTTTAATCCGGAAGGACATTTTGGTGTCCCTAGGAATAGCGCGTAGGTGATACGAAGATGCGATCAGTTGAAGGAATATGAATTTTATTAGGAATATTATTGCATGAATTATGCATTATAGATTTTAGGTTATATGTGTTTACATTTTTGTATGTGGTGCAGATGCTGTGATGTAATGTAATAATTGATTAGTTGATTGCTTTGTGATTAATTTTACATGTGTAAAAGTTTTATGTATAAACTAAAACACATTAAAATAAAAATTAAAATAAAGAAATTGACTTTTCATAGGAATGGGGATTTTTCTAGATTTAACTTGGAGCTATTTAAAGACTTATCTTTACTATTCCTCTGGAAGTCATGTGCGCTTTCGAATCTATGTATGTCTATGATTTTAAAAGGGGTTTCATTCCTCCCAATACAGCGGTTATGGTTGTTTTCACCCCTGTTAAGATAGTCACCTTGGGAATTTAACAACTCTCTCTGACAGCAAGCCATTACATATTTTGTTATCACAGGTATTTCCTCCCAAGAGGAAGACAAATACAGCATCTCATCCAACTGAGTCCTCTCGTTCCCCTGGGGTCTTTCTCCTCCCAGGCGATCCTCCCGGCTAATATCACCCCAGGGTTAGGATTTAGGAAGCGTCCGCCTTTCCCTGGCCACCTGGTTGGAGACTTTAGGCATGGTCAATGTGAGGACTCTGAAAAACATACAGAGGACCAGGGTTTTTTTGAAAAACAGAGGCTTAAAACAGTGCCCTATACAAATTGTTTAATTTCCAACAAAATGGTCTTAACTCCTCTCTGAGGCTCACCCTTTAAGATCTGAATTCGTCTATGGGGAGGCATTAAAAACTGTACTCCTCAATTGCAACAAAAGACACTACAACCGTGTTTGAAAATATATATATATTTCTTTTTATTTTATTCATACGTTGGGATTAAAAACCACTTTATTGAAGACAATTACTTTTTTAAAAAATATATAAAAGGACGGTATATCACCCGTCACGACTTCTAATATGATAAGCAACACCAATTAGACAGAGACAAGAAAACAAGTTTTTAAACCGAGTTTGTTCTAGAAAAACTGTCCTAGAATAGGAACTGGAAACATTCTGTGGATAAATAAAATGCAAACCTATACCATGAAAAATAAGAAAACAAAAAACCAATTACCACAGACAAGAAAGTAGCTGAAAAAATTATAAAGCAAAACCAGTAAATGTATACTGAAATGACCACATGACATGAAAAAAATGCAACAATAACATATAAGATAAAACACACCATGGATGTCAAATCTAGAATCTCTATTTCTATACTAAAACGTTTACTATAGTTCTAAGTGTATAACAGCTATAAATGCCTTATTGAACTTGTGATAGCATTCTCACAAAACAAACATTAGCCCGACATGTTTCATTCCCATTGACCCTGAATAGGATAAGTAACGGGAAATTCTTCATGGGGTGATGTCACAAACATCAAGTAGTATGTCAATTACTAGAAAGATGTATACATTTGTGACATTTGTTGCAAAGAGAGGAGAGCAGTTCTTTAAGGGTGACTTCTTTTGTTGTGATGTTTCAACCTGACTGCCGACTTATAAGTAGTGGCAGGGGTAATCACACAATCTACTTGGGTAAGGAGTTTTCTCTCTTTTGATGCGTGCCTCGGTGCTTACTTCGCACTCATACATGAGTTGTTGGAGCAGCCGCGGCTTCCGCAGCTTGTGCGGAGAAAAATTCCAAAAAGTGCTTTTTCTGAAGGTTTGCACGTTCCTTATTTTGCGGTATGGTTTCTACACTGCATATGATCGCTCTCCCGGGCTCTCCTCAGTCCTGTGTCTGCAACCAAGGACTCCGCAGGATTCATCACACAACAAACAAATGCTGAACAAAACGATTACAGCTGTAGCTTTGTTTTGCCCATTCGGATTGAAAGCCTACAACTACTAGCATACAAAGTAATGCTAAACAAAATAAATCTACAGAACCACAATGAGACTGAGACAATCACAACCCCAACTTTGTTTCACGTGGCAAGCAGAATTGTTCAACCCTTCTCTTTCAATCAGCCATCATTTGCACCTCTTGGTGGCTCTGGCCACAAAACACATTTCCCATCTACTTTTGTCATCGATAGCTAACCCCGTGTTGGAACACTGTCCAGAGCCCTCCAAGCTCAGAAGCTCAGATGCAGCTACTCGTCGCACCATGCACACATCATTTGACTGTTTCCTTTGCAAGAAGAGGAGAGAGAGGGGCCAAGGGACCAGAAGCATGTAGAGCAGAGGTATTCAAACTGTGGAACCCCCCCGCCCCCGGGGCCGAAGCCTCATTCCCGGGGTGGCGAGGGGTTGGGAGAGGGGTGTGTGAGACCCCAGCTTGAATTAAAACAAAACAATAGTTTTTTTAAATGGGAGGAAAGAAATAGCGGGGTAGAGGGAGCCCTGGGAAGGGGCAGCTTATCCATAATGGGTGGAGGGGGGCATTGACACAGTGGCCCTCTCATCCATTATGGAGGAGCCAGCACAGTGAAACACCAAGCGCTCTCTCAGCTGCTTTGTCCAGCTAAGGGAGAACTCCTGGGCTGGTTGAACAGTGTGAAAGGGAAACAATGGCCCTCATTACGAGTCCAGCAGTAGCCGTGCCGGTAAAACCGGCAGGCTGCCGCCGGACCCATAGTGAATTACAGGTGCCGGACTTGCCAGAATTACCGGGGCATTACAGCCCCAGTGGTCCCATAAATTAGGCGCCGGCAATTCTGTAAATCCCCATTCCTGTGGAGTACCATAGGACTCTATGGGAATGGGGACCGCAGAAACACTGGTACCATGTCTTAATGGTGCTGGTGTTTCCGTGTATCTCTGCGGGCAGGTGCCGTTCCGCCCGCCAGGTCAGGCCTGGTGGGCAGGGTGGCACTCACCAACAGGACTCGTAGTTTGCCGGACCGGAAAACGGTGCCGGTACGGTTCTACCGGCACTGTTAATTCCGGACCAGCAAACCTGTAATGAAGGCCAATGTTTCCCTTTGACAGCACATTCTCAACAAGCCATGCAATGCTGGGGGCAATTTGCTTCGCCTGCCTTGCATATCTCATTGGAAATGCTGGCTGGAGAACTGCACATACAGACTGAGCAGGTTGAAGCAGGGAATTTCAGCACCCATGCTCAGGTCCAGGAAGCTCTTGCTTCCCGATTCCTGTTCATGATGCAGGAGCTCAAGTGCAGGGGAAGAAACCTCAGGACCAGGGCACAAGGTAAGTTTATGTTCATTTATTTTGTATTTAAATATGTGAATGGATGCATGTATGCTTGTGTTATGAGTAAATGTATGGTGATGGGTGCTTGTGTGAATGAAAGAGTGCTTGCTGTTTGAATGCTGTGTGAATGTGTGTGTGTGTTTGTGTTGGTCCGTGGAGATGATTTTGGCCTCCCAGCACCTTGCATACACACATAGGGGGTCATTATGACCCTGGCGGTAAGGGGTTAACGGCACTGGTAAGGATGCCGGTGCCGTTAAGCCCTTACTGCCGCATTCCGAGGTCCCTTAGCGAGTCTCACTAAGGCCGGCTGGTAAAACCAGCCGTCCTTAGCGGGAGCCGCTAAGGGACCAGGCAGCTAAAAACTGGCCCGTAATTTACGGGCCTGTTATTAGCTCCCTCCTCATTCCCATTGAGCCCTATAGGGGCTCAAATGGGAATGGGGAATGGTTTTCTGAATGGGAATTTACCGGGTCATCCAAGGTTGGAATGACCCGATAAGTCCCCATTCAGAGAATCGGGACCCGGACAGGAGTTTGGAGGTAGCCATGGCGCTAATAGCTAATAGCACCATGGCTGCCTCCAAACTCGTAATGACCCCCATAATCACTTTGATTGTGTGCTGTGTTAGGCGCTGTGAGGCCCAGGGCACAGGGATGGTATGTATTTACGGGGCATCTATCATAGATGTCCAGCAAAAAATACCATACCTACCCCCTGGACCCTCCAGTGTCTTGCATACACACATAATCACCTTGATTGTGTGCTGTGTTAGGCGCTGTGAGGCCAAAGGGACAGGGATGGTATCTTTTTACTGAACATCTATCATAGAGGTCCAGTAAAAAAATACCATGCCTGCACACTGGGCCCCCCAGCACGAATTGCAAAACGTTTGGCTTTTTACCCAATTATTCTTTAAGGTATGCTCTAAAATGCAACATTTTAACCCATTATTATTTTTAAAAAAGTCCCTGAGGCAGAGTGGGGAGAGTCCAGGGATTTTGGTGGGAGCAGGGTGGGGAGAGCCCAGGGTCCAGAGGCTTTGTTAGGGTGGGCTGATGGGCCTATAGCCTCGGGTCTTTTGGTTGTAGCCCCAGATAGAAGCTCAGGGACTACAACCAAAATGCTATAGCTAGCTCCGAATCCCGCCAGCCCCAACATTAGCTTAGCCCCTAATCTTTTCCAGACCTAGCAAAACCCCTGCCAGGGTCTGTGGTGGGGTGGGGAGAGCCCATGGACTGGGCTAGGAGTGGGACGAGGTAGCCCGGAGACTGTAAAGGGAGCAGGTGGGGGAGCCCAGGGACTGTACTGGGAGTAGGGTACAGTGGTGGCACGCGATTGTTCATAGCCATTTGGACTTACTGTCCATTTGGAATTTTCCGGGGGGCCTGGCCTGCCCACATTTCACTCAGGGGGGGCCCAGGCCAAAAAAGTATGAAGACCACTGATGTAGAGGGATAATAAAGAAGGTTGTACCTTCAGTTGGCTCAGTCTCCTTTGGTGGGTATTCCGCCCAAGTGGCTCACAGAGTGTTGCTCTGCCAATCCCCATACTTTGCGGTCCAGCCAACACCCACAATAACTGGCAACGATGGGAATGTTTCCCATGCACACGGAACTGAGGTGTTTCCCCCACATCAAGAAGCACTGCATCAGCAATCTTCTGTGTGAGAAAGAGGGTAATACCCCCTCCACGACGAAGCAGCAGAGTGGGAGTGCAGGAAGAGATAATGTAAGGTGGAGGTGCTGAATGGACAAGGAACTTGGCAGGCTACAAGGGTCAAAAAGAGAGAATCATCAAATGGAAGAAGATGTAGATAAAGGGGACAGATGGTAAAAGGAATATGATGGATGAAGGGCGTGAAATGAGAACTACGCCAGCAGACAAAATAAAGGATGAGTTGAAAACCCTAAGGAAACAGAACCATGAGAGAGAAATGAGAATGTCTCTGGGCCAGAGTGTAGCAGAAGGAACAAAGGAAATGGTACCACAACAGTTGGTAAGAAAGAGGAATACAACAAGTGGGAAGGGGAATGCCATGAAAGAAGTGACGTTGTCAAGGAAATCTTTGCAGGAGGAAATACCAGACACTGCCAAGATGAACAAGGAACACAGTGAGTGGCCACAAATGCTGGCAGAGGCGACCCCAAAGGAGGAACATGCCCCAGACAAAGATCCTCAAGTGGCACATAGAATTCAGGTTGGAAAGGAAGGGGGATAACAGCCAACAAGATCAAAACGCATACCAAGACTACCACCAAAAAGAAGCCAAAGTTACCGACTGACTGTGAAGATAAGCAGGGGGCAGATGTTGTAGAGTGAATAAGGACAGTCCCCCTTAAACCAGGAACGACCTTAAAGGAGAAGAGGAAGGACATGGCACAGGGAGGAGGAGGGACTGTTAGGGCCAAGGACCAGAAGCATGCAGAAGGATAATAAAGAAGGTTGTACCTTCAGTTGGCTCGTCTCAAGCGACCTACAGAGTTTTGCTCTGCCTATCCCCATATTTCGTGGTCCAGCCAACACCCACAAAACTTATGTCACTCTCATCTGACTTAAATCTTCATTCAAAACGACATTTACCAAAAGAGCCTTCTTGAAAAATTGTGAATTTTTTATAATCTGATGACCATCTCGTTCAGCAGAGATCCTTGAATATCTATTGTAGGTAAAGGCGCTAGGTTGAATGCATGCACTTTTTTATTTTGCTGAGACTATCGAACTATGTATGACACAATCACCTTTACTAAAATGTGCCGGTTTTACACCTCTCCTTTGGTCATATACATTTTCATTGTGTGCCTATTGCTGGCGTCCCTTTCTGGAATGTCCAGTTGGTGGTTTTTGTCCAGCCCTTTTCCAGGCATTTGAGGCATCCTTGTCGAAATGTCTTGTCTGAACATCAGTTCAGATGGCCATGTTCCAGTAGTACTATGGGGAGTATTTCGGTAGTCCCTCAATAATTGACACAAAGCCTGCATTAATAGTGATACGGCGTATTTGCTCATTTCTTTTAAGGTGCGCCATTAAACTTTCAACAGTTCCATTTGCCTGTGACCACAGGGATGTCATTTTACAGTGGTTGAAACTTAGGTATTCAGCGAATAAATTAAACTCTGCACTCCTGAATGGAGGCCATTTTCCGATGTCACCACTCTAGAGATGCTGCACGCATGGAATATTTTGTATAACGCTGGGACTAAAGCATGCAATGCTGTAGATGTTATTATTTGTAAGTCAGGCTATCAGGACGTCCCTGGCTACCAGAACATAGGTGAAACAAGGAAAAGTGTCTACATCTAGAGACACTCCCGTCCCCTGCACACCATTGATACTGATACACTATCAGTCAATAATAATGAAAAAAGAGTGTAATCGTCTAATAAGTCAGACTTTAATCAAAGCAAACAGTTCTAAGTACTGTAAAAATCACTTCAAATCAACATAAAGGAATAAAGGCATTCAATACATAGAAATAAGCCATTGATCATGAGAAGAATACATACAAATTAGCAACTGAAATAATAATATACAATCCAAATTTTCAAATGATGAATTTCGTGGTAGTGAACTCAGATGATCAGATGCTCTACGCGTTTCGGGGAATAACCCCTTCTTCAGGAGCAAAGTAATCTGAAAATGTATGCATCAAAAGTACAACATCAGTATTTTGATTCACAATGTTAAAACAAGGATGTACCCAAAGATTGAGCAATCCAACACTGCTAAGTGCAAGAGTACAATGATTTTAGCTAATTCACAAAAGTACATGAAAATCCACATTAAGGTACACATAGGTGATCAAGATATAAAGATCGATTTAACCAAGGGTGTGACTCCAAAAAGAGATGGGAAAATGAGTGGGCTCAAAAAAAGCAAATACCTGAAATAAACACGGGCGTACTGAATCTGATGTACAGCGGTGCTGTGTGGAGAAGAATCCACAAACTGCTGCGGTGCAAATAAACTTTTTTCAAGGTCATAAACCTGGTGTAAAAAATAAATGAATATGTATAGCCACTTGTGTGAGACAAAAACCTTTTAGGTCAAAGAAAATTAAAACCTGCTGGAGAGACAGTTAACAATTGAGCTGCTTACCGCAAAATTGAGCTGCAGTCGCTTAATTGTATTAAGATATTCGGGGTTACAGCTGAAGCAATCAGGAAAGGTCCAGCTTCAATCCTAGACACTTCAAGAGTCAATCGAGGAAGTACCAAGTAATGCCAATCTTGTGCGGAAGACTACAAGTACAGTACTACATGTACTAAAAAAGAAAAAGAAACAAGAATTACCACTAAGCTAACCTAAGCATCTAACTATAGCAAAAACTCTTGGGCTATCACTCTAGAAATGTGCTATACAGGTAAACAAACAAAGAACAAACCAAAGAAAACGCGTGAGGCAGGTAATGCACATGGAGTGCACACCCAAGATAATTACCAAAAACTGAGCAAGGAAAACGTGGTCCAAGGTACATTCATTCAAAGCACCAAGTGGCAAAAAGTAAAGAAGAAGCCTTAAACTTGGCGCACGGATGAAAGTGCCCCACATAAATAACAAAGCCTAAATAGAACTTCCAAACTCACCGTGGAAAAACGCAAAGAACATCCGCGCACGTCACCGCTCCAGTAGCTCTGCACGCTGATGCCGGACGTGTGTTAAGTAGTAATGACAAAGAGATGTCACATGACCCCCAGGGTTGTGGACGGAACGTTCTAATCGCGGAGGCATAGGCGGAACAAACGGTAGCTGTGCACCACTGAATGCACAGTATACCGTTAGTCAAGAGTAATAGTAAAGATAAAAAGAAACACTTACATTTAGAGGAGGGAACAAATATAAACTGAAATACGGCGCCATATATGGAGAACTAAGTCAAGAGAGCCAAAAAATAAATCTAAAGCGTGAACTAGCACCCATTTAATGGAAGTGAATCCACAACACCGGTGCAAAACAGATGCTGAAGGGAAATAGGTGAGAAAGGCAGCGGATAAATAAAAAGATAAATGAGCAAAAATTCCAAACCAATTACTAAAACTAAGCAAGCGAATAAACGTACTGCGTGAACAATGAAACAAATGTAACCCTGTGTGCACAGTAAAACAAATAAAATAGCGAAACAGAAATAACTAATAAAGTGAAAAAAGATGCTCAACACAGGTTAACAGAATAAGAAAAAAATAGAGAGATAAACACTACTAATTGAAGTCACATGTAGGTAGATCAACCTGCCAGAGAAAGATCAGATTCAAACAAAGCAGTTGAGTGAAAACTCCTCATTTAATCCTCTAGGTGAAATAGTGTCAAGCAAGTCAATCCAAAACATCTCTCTTTGGGTGAGTATTCTCATAAAGTCCCCTCCCCTGGTGGGATGCTTAACAACTTCCAAAATGGTAAACCTAATCTGGGCTATGGTGTGGCGAGCTGATGTGAAATGTCTGGAGACCAGAGATTTGTTATTCTTGCAGCAAATATTTGATTTGTGCTCGGTCCACCTCTCTCAGGCTGAACGGGCGGTCTGCCCAACATAGATTAAACCGCATGGGCATTTGATGCAGTAAATGACACCAGTAGATCGACAAGTTGCGAAATGTCGTAATTTGATCTTTTTCCCCGTGTGGGGGTGTGAAATAGATTCACCCTTAGATATATTGTTACAGTGACTGCAGGATAAGCAAGGAAATGTACCTTTTTTCTTTATGGCTAGTGTCAACTGAGTTTCCTTAAGTGTGCGTTCTGCCTTTACAACTTTGTCTCGGATGTTGACTCCTCGTTTGTATACCATCATTGGTGGTTCAGGAAACAGCTCGCCTAGAGTTGGATCATAATGCAGAATGGACCAATGTTTTTGGATAATTCGTTTAATGTGGAACGATTGTCTAGAGAATTTAGAAATGTGGAGGATAGCCGTATTCTCTTTTTTGGTTATAACGGTCAATAGTTGTTCTCTGGTCATCGGGAGTGACTTTGCCTGTGCTACTTCTACTAATTCCACTGGATACCCTCTTGAGGTAAATCGCTTAGACAAATTCACACACTCCTCTTGAAAAACATCACAATCAGTGATGATTCTCTTCAGACGTAACGTTTGGCTATATAGCAGACTCGCCATCATTGCCTCAGGGTGGAAACTAGCGTAATGTAATAAACTGTTGACGTCAGTAGCTTTGTGGTATACAGATGTTTTAATTTGATTGTTCACAATTTCTAGTTGTACGTCTAGAAAATGGAGAGAAGGTTCCCCAATGTCTAAAGTGAATTTAATTCTTGGATGAACAGAATTAAGATAGTTAAGAAAATCTTCCAGTTCTTTTTTGGAGCCACACCACACACCAAAAATATCGTCTATGTACCTTTTCCACATAATAATCTTTGACGACCATTCCATGTTTTCCAGTACAAATCTTTTCTCAAACCAATACATGTATATATTAGGATATGCTGGGGCCATCGCTGACCCCATCGCCGTTCATCTTTAAATATGTGGTGGTGTCCTCCAACATAGTGGTACACTGGGCATGGTAAAAGGTAGAATCCATAACCACTACCGCACCTCCCTTATCTGCTGGTTTGATCGTGAGATCAAGATCTCTGGCTAAGGATTCCAAAGATGAAAGATGAACGGCGACCCAACACATAAAATTAAGGTAATCATTGAAAATTGTGTTAACGATGCACTTGAGAATGATTGGATCTCTGTAAAAACTAGGTCTTTCCTTTTGAAAAAATTCCCTATCATGCCAGTACTGTATGGTTTGCCAAAAATCCACAAAAATAAAGACCACCCCCCATTGAGACCAATTGTTGCCTGTACTGAGAGCATTTCTGATCCCTTTTCCAAATATGTTGATCGTATTTTACAACCAATTGTTCAAACTATACCAACGTATTTGAGAGACACCACAGACTTTTTGTTGAATGTTAATGAATTTTCTTGCCTGTCATCTGAATGTATTCTTTTTTCAATGGATGTATGCAGCCTATATACCTCTATTCCCCATCAGGAGGGTATACAGGCAGTAGAATGGTTATTATTGCAAGCAAGAAATGTTAAATGTGATCCACAATTAATCATTCAATTTATCACGCGATTATTACGCTCAAATATCTGGTACAGCGATGGGGTCAGCGATGGCCCCAGCATATGCTAATATATACATGTATTGGTTTGAGAAAAGATTTGTACTGGACAACATGGAATGGTCGTCAAAGATTATTATGTGGAAAAGGTACATAGACGATATTTTTGGTGTGTGGTGTGGCTCCAAAAAAGAACTGGAAGATTTTCTTAACTATCTTAATTCTGTTCATCCAAGAATTAAATTCACTTTAGACATTGGGGAACCTTCTCTCCATTTTCTAGACGTACAACTAGAAATTGTGAACAGTCAAATTAAAACATCTGTATACCACAAAGCTACTGACGTCAACAGTTTATTACATTACGCTAGTTTCCACCCTAAGGCAATGGTGGCAAGTCTGCCATATAGCCAAACATTACGTCTGAAGAGAATCATCACTGATTGTGATGTTTTTCAAGAGGAGTGTGTGAATTTGTCTGAGCGATTTACCTCAAGAGCGTATCCAGTGGAATTAGTAGAAGAAGCACAGGCAAAGTTACTCCCGATGACCAGAGAACAGCTATTGACCGTTACAACCAAAAAAGAGAATACGGCTATCCTCCACATTTTTAAATTCTCTAGACAATCATTCCACATTAAACAAATTATCCAAAAACATTGGTCCATTCTGCATTATGATCCAACTCTAGGCGAACTGTTTCCTGAACCACCAATGATGGTATACAAACGAGGAGTCAACATCTGAGACAAAGTTGTAAAGGCAGAATGCACACTTAAGGAAACTCAGTTGACACTAGCCACAAAGAAAAAAGGTACATTTCCTTGCTTATCCTGCAGTCACTGTAACAATATATCTAAGGGTGAATCTATTTCACACCCCCACACGGGGAAAAAGATCAAATTACGACATTTCGCAACTTGTCGATCTACTGGTGTCATTTACTGCATTAAATGCCCATGCGGTTTAATCTATGTTGGGCAGACCGCCCGTTCAGCCCGAGAGAGGTGGACCGAGCACAAATCAAATATTCGCTGCAAGAATAACAAATCTCCGGTCTCGAGATATTTCACATCAGCTCGCCACACCATAGCCCAGATTAGGTTTACCATTTTGGAAGTTGTTAAGCGTCCCACCAGGAGAGGGGACTTTATGAGAATACTCACCCAAAGAGAGATGTTTTGGATTGACTTGCTTGACACTATTTCACCTAGAGGATTAAATGAGGAGTTTTCAGTTAACTGCTTTGTTTGAATCTGATCTTCCTCTGGCAGGTTGATCTACCTACATGTGACTTCGATTAGTAGTGTTTATCTCTCTATTTTTTTCTTATTCTGTTAACTTGTGTTGAGCATCTTTTTTCACTTCATTAGTTATTTCTGTTTCGCTATTTTATTTGTTTTACTGTGCACACGGGGTTACATTTGTTTCATTGTTCACGCAGTACGTTTATTCGCTTGCTTAGTTTTAGTAATTGGTTTGGAATTTTTGCTCATTTATCTTTTTATTTATCCGCTGCCTTTCTCACCTATTTCCCTTCAGCATCTGTTTTGCACCGGTGTTGTGGATTCACTTCCATTAAATGGGTGCTAGTTCATGATTTAGATTTATTTTTTGGCTCTCTTGTCTTAGTTCTCCATATATGGTGCCGTATTTCAGTTTATATTTGTTCCCTCCTCTAAATGTAAGTGTTTCTTTTTATCTTTACTATTACTCTTGACTAACGGTATACTGTGCATTCAGTGGTGCACAGCTACCGTTTGTTCCACCTATGCCTCTGCGATTAGAACGTTCCGTCCACAACCCTGGGGGTCATGTGACATCTCTTTGTCATATGACTCATTATGAGTCATTACTACTTAACACACGTCCGGCATCAGCGTGCAGAGCTACTGGAGCGGTGACGTGCGCGGATGTTCTTTGCGTTTTTCCACGGTGAGTTTGGAAGTTCTATTTAGGCTTTGTTATTTATGTGGGGCACTTTCATCCGTGCGCCAAGTTTAAGGCTTCTTCTTTACTTTTTGCCACTTGGTGCTTTGAATGAATGTACCTTGGACCACGTTTTCCTTGCTCAGTTTTTGGTAATTATCTTGGGTGTGCACTCCATGTGCATTACCTGCCTCACGCGTTTTCTTTGGTTTGTTCTTTGTTTGTTTACCTGTATAGCACATTTCTAGAGTGATAGCCCACGAGTTTTTGCTATAGTTAGATGCTAAGGTTAGCTTAGTGGTAATTCTTGTTTCTTTTTCTTTTTTAGTACATGTAGTACTGTACTTGTAGTCTTCCGCACAAGATTGGCATTACTTGGGTACTTCCTCAATTGACTCTTGAAGTGTCTAGGATTGAAGCTGGACCTTTCCTGATTGCTTCAGCTGTAACCCCGAATATCTTAATACAATTAAGCGACTGCAGCTCAATTCTGCGGTAAGCAGCTCGATTGTTAACTGTCTCTCCAGCAGGTTTTAATTTTCTTTGACCTAAAAGGTTTTTGTCTCACACAAGTGGCTATACATATTCATTTATTTTTTACACCAGGTTTATGACCTTGAAAAAAGTTTATTTGCACCTCAGCAGTTTGTGGATTCTTCTCCACACAGCACCGCTGTACATCAGATTCAGTACGCCCGTGTTTATTTCAGGTATTTGCTTTTTTTGAGCCCACTCATTTTCCCATCTCTTTTTGGAGTCACACCCTTGGTTAAATCAATCTTTATATCTTGATCACCTATGTGTACCTTAATGTGGATTTTCATGCACTTTTGTGAATTAGCTAAAATCATTGTACTCTTGCACTTAGCGGTGTTGGATTGCTCAATCTTTGTGTACATCCTTGTTTTAACATTGTGAATCAAAATACTGATGTTGTACTTTTGATGCATACATTTTCAGATTACTTTGCTCCTGAAAAAGGGGTTATTCCCCGAAATGCGTAGAGCATCTGATCATCTGAGTTCACTACCACGAAATTCATCATTTGAAAATTTGGATTGTATATTATTATTTCAGTTGCTAACTTGTATGTATTCTTCTCATGATCAATGGCTTATTTCTATGTATTGAATGCCTTTATTCATTTATGTTGATTTGAAGTGATTTTTACAGTACTTAGAACTGTTTGCTTTGATTAAAGTCTGACTTATTAGAAGATTACACTCTTTTTCATTATTATTGACTGATAGTGTATCAGTATCAATGGTGTGCAGGGGACGGGAGTGTCTCTAGATGTAGACACTTTTCCTTGTTTCAGTTTTTGCACAAACCCCGTGTCAGGGTTTGTATTCCTCCCCAGCACCCGTACTTTCTGAAGTTGTTCAATCTTTAATGTACATTTGTTAATTTGGTGTGCACCTATCCAAACCCTTCGTTGCCTACCAGAACATAGGTGCCATTTAGTAAGGGTCTAAACAAATCAGCGACAATTTAATCCGACACAGCGAGAGCCTGAGTCATCATTTTCGGCGTTTCAAGGAATGTATGTGAGCCATGCTCTTACAGATGGAGCATTTGCCCATATGAGGGAGCCCATTTTGTAGAACCATACTTTCTGCTGCAGCAAGCATTTTGTGGAGGCGATCTCCCGATTACTTGCATGAGCCAGCTCTATCACTTTTGCCTGAAGCGATGCTGGCTGGTCAATTCTGTTTTGTTTCAAAATGATACTTTGCAATTTAACATAGAGCCCATCTTTTATAAGAACAAAAGCCTTCAACACCATGATCAGCAGTTGACATGCAGCGTGTTACAACAGGCACATCATGCCACATTGAAGACTGGATGGATCTTTTACGATGCTGAGTATATAGTCCTGTGAAGTTTCCTGAATAATGGTGTCCATGGGTAGCGCTTGGAGGCGCATATGATGAATCACGTAATTCATGTATTGTTCAGCTTTTGAGATCCTGGCATCATGTGTTCTAGGAGGGAATGAATGACAATAAAGACTGGCAGAATCAGAGTGGAGTTCAGGTGCTGAAATGGCGCCTTGTTTCATTCACAAATGGGGTACGTTTCTCCCAAATGCAAATATAAAATGCTAAGCCTGTGAGATGCGCACTAACATTTTCTCTAGTCAATATAGCAAAATACTCTATAAAGAGTGTGGCGCTCATCACTAACTGTGATTGATAAATATGTATTGAACTGCACGTGCCAAAATGCAAGGAGGCCAACGAGCTAGTGTTCTCTTGCACACCGTCTGGAAAATGATGCCGCCATTAGGTAGTGCACAGCCTTATTTTCAGTGGCGGCTGCTATTGTAGGGCGGCCGGGCGCCGCCCCCCAAGAAAAAAAAAAAAAGAAAGAAGCTAAAAGAGATTAAATCAGAGCTTCTCTGATTGAATCTCTTTTAGCTTCTAGTCATGGTGCATTTCCTTTGCCAACAGCGCGGGGGCGCTGTGGCAAGGAAACAAATATACTATAGGACGGCCCGGCTTTCACAGCGGGGCGCTTCCCAATTTAGTATAAATTGTTTCTATAGTAGAGTGCCTGGAGCTCGTAGCTCCACGCACTCTACTTAGCCCTCAGAATTAGAAGCCTGGCGGGCGCTTCAGGGGTGGCCCCACCAGTAGAAAATGTACGCAAACAGCACACTTTGGTTTCCCAATCCCTCCCCTGCCATGGATACAGTAATGCCATTGGCTGGCAAACAGCCAATGACATTACTGTATCTATGACTGGCGGCGCAGGGCACATGCGTGCGCCTGCGCCGCCTTCACACGTCTGGGTCTGTTTCTCTCCGATGACGCGACGTCGGACATGAGTGCTGCTGCTCTGCACCAGGCCAGCCGCCACGCCAGCCTACTAGAGCACAGCGGCATCGCGGATCTGGTAAGTACCCCCCCATCCCTCCATGTTTGTTTGTTCTGTTTGGGCCCAGGGAGTCGGGGAGTATATTTTACTTACGATGTCCCCTCCCCGGGCCCAAACTACCGTGACCGTCCACCACGGGCAGGCCAGGCCCAGTCAACACTGAACGACTTGTAGGCCATGGCCTACACATCGTTCAGTGTTGGCTGCCAGTGCCGAGCTAACTGCCCGTCAAGTCAAGCTTTGGTGGTAGCGGGCCACCCGCTACCACCAAGGCAGGGGCAGGCAGCCCTGGGGCCTTTTACCCCCGGTACGTGCCAGCACTGCCGTGGGCTGTGGGCCAACTTGCCTTGAGCCACGCGGCCGGACCGGGCAAGGCCCAGGGCAGGCGTGAGCTGCTGCTGCGGCCTGCATCGCATCTGCTAATTGTCCGCTGTTTTATATTTTCGGCATTTTTTGTCCAAAAATGCCGAAAATATAAAACGGCGCACAATAAGCAGATGCGTTACATCTGTGCAGACTGCAGAGCCTGCTGCCTGGCGCAGGTTCGAATGAATCCCGGCAGGACCAAACTCGGCCTTTCATCCTTCCGAGATCGATGAATGATGCCACTCAGTGAGTCTCCAGTGGGCAATCTACAAGTTGGCAATGGGTCAAAGAGGCAAGTGATCACTGTCTGGCGGTTAGGTGCATATGCAGAGGATGTTCTGGCCGCTTCAAGCTTCAGCGTGAATGTTGTGATAGAAAATCTAATCAAAGCCAAAACAATGTTGTTCGAAAATGACTGGATGCAGATCATTGCCACTGCCAGTATGAGATCTCATGCACTGTATAAGAACCACTGGGAGGTCTGCAGACGTATTATGGTATGATAGGTTATGATATGATAGGTTATTTATTACGCGCTTAATACCCTGAGATTTCTAAGTGTGTTCCCGGGGATCGAACCTGATTGCTCCGTCGCGTCTTGCTTCCAAGGCGAGCACGTTGGGGATTTAACAAAATATCCCAGTCCATATTGGTGGATGCAATTTCTCAGTTTCAGAATGAATGTTATACAAACTGTGCAAATTGCAAATATCCGTTCTGGCAAGACACTGCCTAGTGTATGCTCTCTGTGCCAGGTGAGGGACAGTGTGCAGACTAGAGAGCACATTGTATTGGAATGCACTGCACTTAATGATGCGAGGGTGACACTGTTCAGCAGATGTGTCCTTGATGTGACATGGAGCTCAAGTAAAGACTTCTGGTATAGGGTCATAAGCAGCCACAAAACTTCCCTGTTGATTCCTTTGATAAAAATGTTAGGCGCGAATTGATAATCATTAAAGAAAACTGAATGTTCGTGGGAAAGCAGAGGAAAGGGAAATTAAAGAGTAATATGTTTTTATTATGGAAATGTTGAATTACATTTTTAGTATTTTGTTGCTTATTTTCTCCTTTTTTCTTTTTACAACGTGATGAAGCAGCATTTATAAGTGGCTAAAAAATTAGCACCACACACTGGGCAATAATAAGCAGCGCTCAGATATCTCATATCTGAGGGTTCGTAGCGCAATATAAAAGCTAAATTATTACATTATTATTATTACCACTGTCTTTAGGCATGGTCTGGTACTAAAGTAAAGATCTACCTACAAGTGAAAAAAACGAACGTAAGTGTTTCTGATCCGTTTATTAGTAATAAAGAAGCAGAAATTGCACATTTTGTAGGCCAATTTTCCCAAATTTTCGCTGGAGGGAGAACCCCCCCGCAGCCCTACTTGGGGGGTGGGCTCACGCGGTGCGCGCGCTCACTACTAAATTCGCCCTGGAAAGTTTACGCCCACCAGGTTTCAAACTCACCAGCCGCCACTGCTTATTTTAAACATGAAGAAAATGATATTTCATCATAACCGAAAACGTCTTGTTGCAAAGATAAATATTTCAAAAATGACATTTTTAACTTTGTAATGTGTATCACATGTAGAATATGGGGTCCCAATGTTAAATATAAACAGCATTCACCCATCAGAAATGTTGATGTTGCATGACACACTGTGGTAAAATGAGTGTATATGTAAGTAGAAAACCACAGGAAGCAGGGAGAGAGCTCTGGTATTCTAAAGGCTGCTGACAGAGAACCTCTATCAAAATGGAAGGTTGCTGAGCTGGGATAGTATCTTGAGATGGGAGAGACCATGGGTCTTCAGGAAGCCTGAAGTAGATATTACATGAGGTAGACCTGATTTCCCTGAGGCGGATGAAGCAGATATCAGTAAAGTCTGAGCTGATTGGGGGGATTCTGTTTAGGCTGTGAGAATCCATGCTGGTTCCGTGCCCTGAAAGAATAATCCAAAAGTGGGTATTCAACCCCCAATGTAATTCGATTTCTGACCTCTAGAATCATTCCTATGCTAAATCCCTGGAATAAGTGGAATTGGGAGGGATGCCACTAGGGGGACTAACTCCAAATAGAATGCTTAAGCATTTTAGTGGAAAACGCACCTTGCTTTCTCTCTACATTTAAAGGCAAGTGAGATCTGAGTCAGCGTAGATCAGAACATATTCTTCTGCAGTGTTTCTTGCAACCAAAATCAAGTAAATTGAATCCAGTGCGTTTTCATAGATGTATTAGGAGTCTGGGGCTACTAACTGGTGTATAAAACTCAATAGCCTGACAGACGAATCATTAAGACCTGTGTGTGAAGGCCAAAATTAGTTAAAAGGAGCACACATTCGGAGCTCCAGCTTCATGCTGGGGTGGGGGGGTTGTTGGGGAAGAAAGAACTTCCATTCGATAAAAAATTATGACATTTTAAATGGACATATAAATCTGGGGAGGATCCTGAATTAGCTAGCCCCAAATCCTCTGAGGGAATTGGGGGAAAGTTGTTGCCCTTTTAGAAAATCATAATTTTGAGTTGATATATGATGTTCATGAACTGATATTCTGTACATTCTAAAATAAAAGCACATTTTTCTAAACCCAAGCCTGTACATGTTGATTCAAAATACCATACTTACTATTGTACATTAACACATACACTAGAAACCTATGGCACCATAACCTGGAAGTAAAATGGGGAAGAGACAAAAGAGAGGACCCCTGTACCTTACACATAGGAAAGCGCCCTTTAGTAATTATGACACAGAGAACAAATATGCAAGCAGGGAGAGGGGCTCAAGTTGTACCTCCGACTCTGATGTTCGAAGTTGGACCAAAGTAAGGAGGCATAGAAAAAGGAAACTACAATTACAGTCAGTGAAAGACCTAATCCAACAGAGTAAAACTATAAAAAGCATTATGACCCTTTTTCATAAAAATGCAAAATATATTTGGGAATTTCTGGAATTGTACAAACAGAAAATAGCATTATTTGCATTTAAGAATGACAAAAAAACTTTGAAGTCATAAAATGTATGTTTTTTCCCAATTTCTCATGTTGCATTGCTGGGCTGGAAGACCGCACACAATACAATGGTCCTCTTACAATGGGGCAATTAAAAAATATATTTTGTGGCTCATAGAAACCCCCAAGAAACCTACAATTCAGCCTATAACTTAATGGGCCTCATTACGACTCAGGCGGTAAGGGGTTTACGGCGGCGTAAACAGCGCCGACCCTTACCGCCTGATTCCGAGGTCCCTTAGCGCCATGGAGGTTTTAACACCTGCTTTTAGCAGGTGTTAAAATCCATGGCGCTAAGGGACCTTGATGTTAATTACGCCACCGTAATTTACGGTGGCGTAATTAACGCCTTCCCCACTCCCATTATGCCCTATGGGGCAAAAATGGGAATGGGGAAGGGTAAATGGGGATTGGGGACTTACCGCCCCGCCAACCTCGGAATGGGGCGGTAAGTCCGCCAACCACCATGGCGTAAACGTAGTTTACGCCATGGTGGTAAAGGTACGACCCAGGCGGTAACTTACCGCCTGGGTCGTAATGAGGCCCAATGTGTTCTGATGATCCATGTCCTAGGGAGTTTGCTCAAGAGCTCAAGTGCACACTGCTAACATTTCTCAACATGTCAATACTGAAAGACAAGACTTCAAAACTACTTTCTTCAATGCGCTTCCAAAATATTTAGTGACTCAGTTAATTTGTGATCTTGATGACTCAAGGTCACTCGAGTGGACCATCATGCAGGCTATGAGGATCTATGAAGTACAAAACCATATCACTTTTAAAAACAAAGTAAAGAAGCTAATCTAAGGTGATGAGTACACCTCAGTTTGGCGACAAGGGGACTGAAGACCCATTCCTCTGCTATTAAGGATGCCAACAGACAGACAGAGAAGCTCCTCTGTTCAAAGCCAGTTGACTAGTCCTCCTCCTTGCATGCAACATAGCGATCCCAAAAGACTTACATTTGGCTTTGATATTTACGTTCTAGGCTTGTCCTGGGCTACAAACATGTTCCTCCACCAGAGAGAAATAGTCAGAACCCAGGATTAGGTTCCCAGGGAAATACATAATCAGCATTTTTCAAGCGAGGGAATCCAATCACCACCTCCTAGAACCAATAACCAAGAAACCTATCCTTCTCCTCCCCCTATGCTCCAGGACAATAGATCCTAATAGCAGGTTGAGTGTAGACTAAGTAACATATACAACAACAGTTATCAGAGTTATCAAAACTACTCTCCTAGAATAGATACTTTCCCTTCTGGAGAAAAACAGAAATATGACCAACGGCCAGCCGGCAGTCCGTAGGGTGGGGAAAAATGTTCACAACATTAGCAACAGGTCAAACAAGAGACATAGAGCATTGGCCAAATCCTGAGATCTGAATTGGGAAATCCTTATTCTAATACCCTCAAAACACCCTTCCTCAAAATAAGTCGGCAGGTCAGGCTGGACAGTGACAAAAGGAAAGTAGAAGAGAAAAGGTTGGGGCTGCAGTAGGAAAGATATGACAAGCCTTAGAGGAAACTTTTTTTACGTCCTGCGAAAATAACATTGTTTTTGCTGAAAAATTGGACAAGGGGGAACTCACTTTATTCCTTGAGATGAAATCAGATAAGAATAAGAAAGTGAAATTAAGTGAAGATAAAAATGTGACAATTACATTTGAGAAATATGAGAACTCTGTGGAGATAGAGCTAAGGTTTGTCTCTTTCAACTAAAGATTCTCTTTCAAAAGAGCAGAGAATCAGGATTAAACAAAAAAGAAAAAACAAGATTAACCCCAAAACCCTTAGACACGAGTTCCAAGAAGGAGAAAATAAGCACATTTCGACAAAGAACACAAAAGCAAAATGATTTTCCTTCCTCTCCAGATTCTTCTAGGAATTGTACTCTGAACAGAAGCAGTGAGCTGGTGACATGTAATCCAAGGAAGGGGGAACGTCTCTGTGCCAATGTTGATTTCCAAATATACTTTCATTCCTACAGTGTACTTGGCCAATACACATGAACCTGAGCTTGAGGATCATTTCCCTGAAGCGGCTGCCCAAGGTCATGCTCATGAAACCCCAAACACCAAATAAAATACAATCAGAGTTATCACCCAATTCACACTTTCTCTGCATGTAGGACATGAAAGATTAATGTTTTCTCACCTTTCCAGGTTACGGTACAGTGTGACATATTGGTTCTCATAGATACATGTTCTCTGGTGGCCTTGCTATCTCAAGAAGTACGTCCACTCAGAAGCAAGGAATAGGTGAAGATCATTGTATTACCCACAAACCCCACTTGGGGAACTACATCATTTTGAGGGGAAAGGAAATCCTAGTAGATGGGGGCAGGGGGTCGGTTGCTGAATTTGAAATAATCAAAACAGGCAACATTGACTGCCGCACTCTGTGATAGGTGTGGCTCCGCAAAGCACATCTGTTTTAATAGAAAACAATTTATGCCAAAGGCCTTCACCTTTGATAAATTGCATGATAAATTGCATGATAAATTGCATGATAAATTGCATGCACTAGGTCAAGAACAAATTAAAAAGAAGTGCCAAATACATCAGATTATACAGCACTTGATTAAAAAATATCCCGACCGAGTGGAGGTTTATTTCCAGAACACTGACGTTCCAGATATCAATATAATATCTGTGTTGGAATAAGATGATAGTGAAATGACTCCCAGAGAACCTTTGAAAATAAAGATTCCACCTGATTATGAGAGGCTCTCCATTCTGGAAGGAATTACTCTGACATTCTTTGCACGGCAGACCTCCAGTGAGGATCAAGGTCAACTGTTGCATAACACAGTAGCTAAAATAATTAGTTTAGCTACTATACTAAGGGAAGGAAAACTCACACTCTTCCCCATTTAACTCAAAGAAGATAAGGATCTAGCTCACTTCAAAGTTTGTTTAACTCAAGAAAGAGGCTCCATCAGCTTAAGATTGCCTAGGCAGTTACAGAAGGAGAAAAATATTCTTACATTTAATCAAATACTGGATTAATAGTAGGTGTACGGTGGATATCAAAATTGGAAACAAAAACAAAAAAGTAAATCATGATTGCCGGGTAGTAAAAGATGTTATCTCTGATTTTCCATCGGTGCTGGCATATTACATCTATTCACAATTCATTTGGATTCTATTAATAAGAGTGTTTGGTCTAGAATCAGGGAGACCCTGATGGACTTCAATGATCTTGAAAAAGCATTTACGTCAGCTAAATTTAGGGTGACCAGACGCCCCGGTTTTCCCAGGACAGTCTGGGGAAATCGCCCTCCGTCCCGGGGTCCCGATAGTTTTTTTATTTTGCAAACCCCGTCGGGGTTTTGCAATGGTGGGTGACCACGGTCACTGTTTGTGCCGGGACCCGATTTCGAAATCCCGAAATCGGGTCCCAGCGCAACTCTAACTGCGAGAATGGGGGCGTGAAAAGCATTTCACGGCCCCATTTTCTCCCCCTCCCTGTCCCCTGCCACTTTCCTCCAATGAGAGGGGTGTGCATGTGAGCACACCCCCTCCGAGCCCCCGCAACAGGCCATAGACATAGAAGTAAGACTGTATTTTTTTTATTTATTTATGTTAGTCCTACTTCTATGTCTATGGCCTGTCCAGGTTTTTTGTGTGAAAAATCTGGTCACCCTAGCTAAATTGCTACCTTATGATGCCGAAGTTGAAATCAAAGAAAACTGGGTAATCCATGGAAACCATTCAAATATTGGTTGACAATAAGGATCCTCAAAGCATAATTTTATCCCAAGATAATGGCTGTTAATTTAAGAAACTTTTCCATGGACTGAGCCAACCACAGTAATGGTCCTATGCCTGGAGATTGTTATAACAATACTGTTGTTATCAGACAAGAAACTCTCTACACTCGACAAAGGGGGAATTTTATGTTATTCCCCTTGTGCTTTTATGGGGTGGGGCATGTTACCTGTGATATGCTGGATGATGAGATAGTATTAAGAGCCCTAATAACTGCCTTGATGTCAAGTCACCATCCTACCAGGCCAATAGCATAAAGAAAGACCCCTCCACTCAATTTGAAGATACCTCGGAAATTGCTACTTCAGAAATCTTCCTAAGCATTGTCAGATGGTCTAAGAACAGATCAGTATGGCTGATGCTTTTGAGACAGAAGAGCAAAAACCAAAGCTAAAACATGTATTTCTTGATTTCCAGAAAATGTTCTCTGTTGATTCTTATGATTGTGGGCACAAGTCCCTTCATTATACAACCATAATGAGCTGCTGCTTAAACATTGATGCAGTAAAGGGTCTGGTGCCTTAAACTTGCTAATTGTTTTTAAAGTGAATTGGTGTGGCTTTCACATTCTCACGCACTTCATCACCTTTCTGTAACATCGAGCCTATTTCTGGGCTGGTCTTCCTACTTCTTCCCTGTTGCCCGGCCACCTCCCTGGCGGCTGGGGCTGCGGCCTGTTGTATTTATGCAGACGGTCTAGGCGTTGTATTTTCACCACACAGCCACTGCTGCTTAAACATTGATGAGGTAAGTGCTACTGTGCTATAAACTTGCTGATAATTGTTTTTAAAGTGGATTGGTGTGCTTTTCACAGTCTTGCGCACCTAGGTGCCTTTCTGTAACATTGAGCCTGTTCCTGGACTGGTCTTTCTTCTTCTTCCCTGTTGCCCACCCACCTGCCTCGTGATTGGGCCTGCGGCCCGCTCTATTTATGCAGAGGTTCTAGCCTTCGAATGTTCACTGCACAGCCACTGCTGCTTAAATAGTGATGCAGTAAGTGCTCAGGTACCATAAACTTGCTAATAATTGTTTTTAAAGTGGATTGGTGTGCTTTTCACATTCTCGGCACCTCAATACCTTTCTGTAACATCAACCTCATTCTTGGGATGATCTTTCTTCTTCTTCCCTGTTGCCTGTCCACCTCCCTTGTGACTGGGCCTGCAGACCCTTTTAGGACCTCCACCAAGGGCACACCCCTCCGCCCATGCAGCCCCTGTGACTAAGGGCCCTGAGGCAGCCGTCAACTATCAGCAACTAACAAGGTAAAGAAGATGTGGGCAGGGGGAACAGCTATTACTGCTCCCCTTTTAACTGCCCTCCTCTCGTATTACTACTGTTAGCTAAGTTTGCAGTCTGCTGCATGTCGCTGTTGTATGTAATCCACATCTGGCATTAGGTTAATTGTCATAGCTAGCCTTGGGGCTTGCTCCTTCTATCTAGGAAAGTCAAATCTGAGTGTTTTTACATTTGCTTTGTGTTGAAAATTAGGCTTTTCCCCTCTATATAGGAAAATCAAATCTGAGTGTTTTTACATTTTCTTTTGTGTTGAAAATTAGGCATTTTTCCTCTATCTAGGAAAGTCAAATCTGAGTGTTGTTGCATTTGCATTGGTGTTGAAAATTGACTTTTCCCTCTATCCCACTATCAAAGATCTCTTCCCCCTATCCAGACATTTCACTTCTAGGTCTCCTGCTTTCTGTTGTTGCTGAATCCTCAGCTTTTCTTGGTCCTGGACTCTTTATTATAGACTGTTGCTGTGCTGTGTGTTGTAGTGCAGACTTATGCACTGCAGTTCCTCCCTTTCCCCCTCCTCCCTTCTCTCCACACCCTCCTTCCATGGTGCTTTCAAACTCCTCTATCTTCTCTAACTGTTACTCTATCACCTATTCTATCTCTCTTTTGAAGTCTGTAAGGAAAAAGTTCAAGAAGGAGCTCCTGGTTTCCAATCCAGGCCTGAACATCACTGACACCTATGTCAACACTTCTTTCAGGCAGACTATCACCCACATCCTCTTTGTCATTCCCTCTCAGGACCTTTGGATTCCCATATGGTCACAGTGCTCTCCCCTTTCTCTTCCTCTCCCATTATTGGTGGCATCCGTTAGAAAGTACTCTTGGCATAGTTCCTTTTCTCTAGGGCCATTATTAATGTCTACCAAAATGGCACTGTCATGGTCTAGGGCTCTCATCCCAATCTCCTCCTTCTTGATAGGTGTCTTCCATCTCTCACCAACTTCCTCTCTTCTCCTGCCACTCCTTCTTCTGCCTCCCTTCTCACCTCTCTGCCATGGCCGATGGGTGTACTACATCCCTGTACCCCTACAGTGGCAACCAGCTCCACGTGGTACCCTCAACACTCAATCTGCCGTCATACACTCCTCTGACATCTGCCACCTTCTTGAAGATCTCAACCTCGACATTCTCACTCTTTACTGAGACGTGGTTCACGGCCAGATCTGTCACAAGGTTTGACCCTCTCCCCCCAGAGGGCTACAAAATCTTCTCCAAGCCCAGGCCTAACCGGTCTGGGGGTGGAGTGGCCCTGATCTTTCCATCTTCCCTTTATAGGTCCCTGCTACTATCATACCCACTCAGTCCTACTCCTCCTTCGAATGCATCATCGGCAGGCTGGGCATCTCTCCTTTCCTCTTGCTGACTCTGGCCACCATCTACAGTCTACCTAGCCTGGTCTCCCTCTTCCTCTCAGGGTGGTCTGACCTCACCTCTACTCTCCTGGCCTCCACCTCCAAGCTTCTCCTCCTTGGAGACTTCAATAGTCACCTTGTCTCCCATGATGCAGCCTCTGGACTCTTCCGCAACCTCTGGGCAACCTTTTCCCTCTCCATTCTTCCCTCCGGTCCGACGCACTCAGCCTTACACACCTATGATGGTCTCATCTCTGGTGACAACCCCATCTCTAACCCTCTGACTACGCCTCTCTTCTGGTCTGATCATACTCTACTGTCATCTCACATGGACCCCCTGGGTCCCCTGGCTTTAATCCTGGCTAAGCTCCTGCCTGCACTGCCAGTCTCCTTCTCCATCATTCGACCTATGAAGCGAGTGTAAGTTGCTGCTTTTGCCGCCACCTGTATACCCCCCTTCTCCCCTTCTCCTTCCTCTGACTCTCAGTCTGACACAGCCTTTACTAACTTTCAACTCTCCATCTCCAACACTCTCGACATCCTTGCCCCTGTCATGAGGATCCACATGAAGCCTGCCTCCACGTGCAACTCCTGGTATGACTCCGACCTGGCCTCTCTGAAACGCAAGTGCAGAGCTGCTGAGAGGAAGTGGCAGGTTTCGAGAACATCCTCTAAAAACTGGCTTGCCACCTGCTCCAAAGGCAATATAGACTCTCTATCAAAGAAGAATCAAAGAAGAGAGCCTATATACAAGCCCGCATCTCTGGGGCCACTAATAACATGGCTGAACTTTCCAAAATCTGCAAAGAACTTGCCAATCCTACTGCAGTCCCCACTTCTCCTCTGCCTTTGCTGGTCCTCTGCACTGCACTGGCCTCTTACTGCATCCCTAAAACCCAGGACATCTTGTCCTCACTCTCTTCTACACCACTCCCTTCTCACTCATCCACTCTCAGGAGTCCCTTGGCTTGTTACGCTCACCTGGTATCCACAGGGACGCCACCCAGCCAGTTGGTCGTTGGTGCCCTTTTCAATGATTCCCTAGTGCGGTTCTCGGTGGAATTCCGCCTAGAAATGAAGACTATGTTTAGGACTGAACTGCCAAGGTAAGCCTTCCCACCTCCCTTGATTTCAGCCCCTCTGGGTTCACTTCTCACCTTGTTATCGAAGTTGGTGGGCTCTCAGGTCCTGCTTTCTGGGTAGGGGTGCGTTGTCTTTTGTGGGCGCGTACGGTCCAGTTACTTCACTGACAGCGGCCCAAGTAATGTCTTTCAGGTAGGTCTTATTGCGGTTTATGGAGTTGTTATTCTTGCATGCCTTTTTATCTCCCTTAGGTGCGCGGAGGGTCCGCTTGTCGAACTGGGTAGGCTGGTTCTAGCTGGTAAATGATGGCGCACAATAGCGCTATGATGCGGTAAGTAGTGCTTTGCGCAGCACGGCGATGTCTAGTCTTCACTGACCTGTGTTTTCTATTTTTTGTAGGTCGCGGTGTGCTCCCAGCGTGGATGGAGTTCCGGACCTATACCGGTCAAACAACCACCAGCCAGGTAAGTCTCTAAGCAATTCGTAGTTGAAATGTCTCTACTACCTTCTTTAATGATGTCTTTCTTCCTTTCTCAGGTCCTTCAATCCAGATGGCAAACCATCCACACGGAGCTGCCCAGGAGCTGTGAACAGTGAAGGATGGGAATTGCAGGTAAGATTCTGATGCTAACGATCTTGATCTTGCCATGCTCGTGAGAAGCTGGACACGGTGAGCGTCATGTTGCTAGTAGCAAAGTAACGCAAAGCGTGTTGTCTTGTTCTGGTGTGGTTTAAATAGTCTCTGCAAAGTAGCACAGGTAAAGTAGTCCCTAGGCCACCGCACCCAAAACACTATACCGCATAGCTTGGTTCAAGGAATCAAGCTATGTGGATGCCTCCATGTTGGTTGAAAGCCTGAATAAAGTAGTTCCTTTAGTTGATGTCTTTCCCTGTTTATGAGCCTGCCGCCAAAGGTGCCAGGACTGGCCCTGTTAGGGTCTGTGAAGTGGATGCCAGGCCTTATTTGCGATCCGAAGTCTGATTCCACCTGGCCAATGGGCTTGCCAGTGGGGATCAGGGCTGAGGGTCGTGACAGCACTCCCCCCAAAGGCCCCTCCCATCGTGTCTCCTGTGTGGTCCAGGTTTAGTTGGGAAGTTCCGATGAAACTTCCTGATCAGACGTGGTGCATGGATGTTCTCACTGGGCTCCCAGGATCTATCTTGGGGTCCAAATCCCTTCCAGTCGACGAGATAATGTAACTTGGCCCTAGAATATTTAGAGTCCAGGATGCCTTTGACTTCAAATTCTGGTTCTCCATCAATAAGTATGGGTTTAGGTGGTGTCTTGACTGTGTACCAGGTTGCATTGGTTTTAAGAGGGACACATGGGATTTGTAGATTAGGTGGTAAATCCAATTTGACGGCTGCCGGGTTGATAATTGCCTTGATGGTATAGGGTCCTAAATATCGAGGATGGAAGGTCTGGGTCCCTTTTTATGGGTACATATTTGGCGGCTTACCAAACCTTGTCTCCCACTTGATAGTCTGGGGCCTTTTTTCGATGCTGGTCGGCAAAGTGCTTTTGTTTTTCTTTAGCATGAATAAGATGTTCCTTCGCCTTTCTGAATGCCTGAGTGATGGTAGTGTGAAGAGTCTTTACTGCAGGCATTTCCAAGTTGGCAGGAAGGTCGAGTTCTGAGGTACGTGGATGTCTGCCATACAGGGTGTAAAAAGGTGTTTGTCCCGTGCTAGAATGTACAGAATTGTTATGTGCGTACTCGGCTATCCAAAGTAAGTGCTTCCAATCTCTCAATTCATGGTGCAGCATGCACCGTAAATACTGCTCGAGGGTCTGGTTGGTCCTCTCGGTTTGGCCGTCCGTTTGGGGGTGGTAACCGGTAGATAGCCGGATGTCAATCTGTTCCATTGCGCAACATTTTCTCCAAAAATTGGATACAAACTGGCTGCCTCTATCAGAGACCAGAACTGATGGGAAACCATGTAGCTTGACAAAGTTTTCCAGAAATATTTCTGCTAAGGTGGATGCGTCGGGAGGCCCTTGAGAGGTATGAAATGTGCCATTTTAGAGAACAAATCCATGACTACAATAATGGTGTTAAAGCCTTGACTAGGTGACAGATCAGTGATGAAGTCAAGGGAGAGAGTGTGCCATGGAGCGGGAGGGATGTCCAGTGGTTGTAGGAGACCCGATGGTTTCTGTGATTTATTTTGTACACAGACACCGCAGGACTGAACATACTGGACAATGTCCTTACGCCAGGTAGGCCACCAAAAGTTATTTTTCACCTTAGCTAAGGTTTTAGTGATTCCCAGGGTGTCCTTCGATCAGAGAGTCATGATAATCTGAAATGATATGCTGTTGTAACTCCTTCTTGGGTACATATATCCGGTCCTTAAGGTAACTGATCCTGATGCAATATTGTTCTCCTTGAGTTTGCCATGCAAGGAAAGCATCTGGGTTCATTGACTGTCGAATTTCGTTTTGTAATTCTGCTTGTGATAAGGTTGTCGTGATACCCAAGAGTTTGTCTTCTGGTATGATGGGTACGGGGTCTGGAGTTGTATACACCGTTTCATCGATGCCCATTCGAGATAAGGCGTCAGCTTTTCCATTCTTGACCCCTGGTCGAAATGTGATCACATAGTAATATTCGGCGAAGAAAAGGACCCACCATAACTGGCGTGAGGACTGGGCTTTGGCTGTTTTGAGATATTTCAGGTTCCAGTGGTCTGTGATCACTGTAATGGTGTGCCTAGCTCCCAGAAGATAGTGTTGCCACGCCCTGAAAGCAGACTTTATGGCCAGGAGTTCTTTGTCCGTGATAGCGTAATTAATTTCCGGGGGTGAGAACTTTTTTGACCAGAAGGCCACAGGATGCAGCTGGCCAGTTTCTGGGTCCCTCTGTGAAAGGAATGCTCCCTTTGCCATACTGGAAGCATCAGTTTCTACGACACAAGGGAGGTCTGGACGAGGGTGCCGCAGGATAGGAGCGGAGGTGAATCTTCGTTTCAGTTCCTGAAAGGCTCTTTCTGCTTCCTCGGTCCAAGCAAACTTTTTATTGCTTATTACTGTGATCGGGTGCACAACCTGAGAGAAGGCTGGGATAAATCGGCGGTAAAAGTTTGCAAAGCCTAGCATGCTCTGTATCCCTTTCAGAGATGTTGGTGATGGCCATTTTAGAATAGCATCAACCTTATGTACGTCCATTCTGATGCCTTTTGGCGAAAGGATGAAACCAAGAAATTCTACTTCAGTGATGTGAAAAAAACATGCCTCCAGCTTTGCATACAAACAATGTTGGCAGAGCTTGGTGAGGACTGAACGAACGTGCCTGATATGGTCTTGTTTTGAGGCTGAGTACACCAAGATGTCATCTATGTACACTAAGGCGCAAACGTCAATCAGTTCTCTCAAGACGTCATTCATGAAATATTGAAACGCTGCAGGAGCGTTGCACAAGCCAAAAGGCATGACTTGATATTCAAACAAGCCATATTTGGTACGGAAAGCGGTTTTCCACTCATCTCCGCTTCTGACCCGGACCAGGTGGTATGCTCCCCGAAGGTCTAATTTGGTATAAATCTGGGCATCTTTGACTTGGTCTAGCATTTCCGGGATAAGGGGCAAGGAGTAGTGTTTCTTCACGGTGATCTGGTTTATTGCGCGGTAATCAATACAGGTCCTCAAGTCCCCTTCTTTTTTCAGTACGAAGAACAAAGGACTGGCTTCCAGGGACTTAGATGGGCAGATAAATACGTTTGCAAGGTACTGGTCCAAATAGGATTTCAGGTGAAGGTTTTCTGGTTCGGTGAGAGTGTAGATCCTGCCGCAACGGATTTGTGCCCCAGGAATAAGGTCAATTTGACAATCATAAGGCCTATGCGGCGGCAATGTGTTAGCCTGGTCTTTTTAGAATACATCTGGAAAGTCATGATATTCATCTGGCAAAATATTAGTTACTCCTAGGGTTACTACAGTATTAGGAGTCTTGGAGATACAGGAGTCGGGTTCCGGTTCTGGAGAGTAGCAGGCCAGATAGCAGTTGCCGGAGAAGGTTAATTTCCATGCCTGCCAGTCTATCAAAGGGTTGTGAGCAACCAACCATGGCATCCCTAGTATTAGCCGGAACTGAGGTGCCTTAATGAGATCAAACAAAATACATTCCCGATGTCCATCCTGGCACAGCAAGGTTACTACAGCTGTGCACTGGGTTACTAGTCCGGAGGCAATTTCTGTCCCATCCACGGTAGTCACCTTGTCCCTGGTAGACTTAGAACACAAAGGGAGCCCCATCTCTGCTGCCAACTCTAGATCTATATAATTCCCAACTGCTCCGCTGTCGATGTACCCTTCTACGGCATGCATCTTTGACGATTGTTGGTGGTTTATTAAGATCACGGGTATTGCAAAGTGTGAGGTCAGTGGCTCTTTCTTATCACTCGACAAACTGACCTCTATGGTTGCCGAGCTTGGTAGTTTTCCGATTCCTTAACTTCATCCTTTTCTGTGGCCCCGACTGACCTCCTTGGGGGTTTTAGCGGGCAGTCTTTCAGGAAATGTCCTGGTTTTCCACAATACAAACAGAGTTGCTGCTGTCTTCTTTTACCCTGCTCTTGTTATGTTAGTGGAGGTCGTATCCCTCCGATCTGCATGGGTTCTACGGCGTTGTCTGGCACAGGTGGTGTATTGTCTCTAGACCGAACATAAACTACTTGAGAGTCCGCTTTGGACCGGTCTGCTTTTCGGTCCGGCAACCGATGGTCCAGCTGCACTACCAGATTTATGAATTCGGTACAGTCTCTCTACCTGGGCCAAGACGTCCTTTAATTCGCCTCGTAAGCCTCGATGGAATAACGTGGTTCTTTTGTTTTCTGGCCCTGGCTTCAGCAACCAGTCTATTGAAGGTAGCAATGTATGTTAACAAGTCCTGGTTCCCCTGCTGGAGGGATAAGAGTTTGTTATCCACTGCTTGTTCCTGGGTATGGCGAGCAAACAGTTTTTCCATTCTCTCTGGAGCCCCCCATAGTCCTGTAACAATGGATCATTATGGGTCACCAACGGCACCGACCAATCCGCTGCGCTTCCACTCAAGTATGATAGGACGAAAGCTACCCGAGCTTGGTCATTTGGAAACGCCCCAGGACGACAACGGAAATGAAGGCGACACTGATTTATGAATGCTGCATACTTCCATGGGTCACCCGAAAACCTTTCTGGTGGTGCCAGGGGAACTGTTCCAGGCAGCGTGATCTGTACTGGTGTGGGGGTATAAGATGGTGAGATAGGATTTTGCATCGGTTTATTTCCCCCAGGTAGAGGAGTCTGACCTGCCTGCGATTGCAAGAACTGTCTGCCGATCTCCTCGGTGCGATCCTTGGTCATTATTAGGTCTCTTCGGAGTGCATTAGTCTCTTGTCGGGCTGAATGAACCCCGGCACGAAGGTCCCCCAACAATCGGGCCAATTGGTCGATTTCCGATGTCTCCATGGCGCCCAGGTAGATTATTTATGTGAGGCTTCGCGTTCCGTTATGCTCAACTGGTATCCACGGGAACGCCACCCAGCCAGTTGGTTGTTGGTGCCCTTTTCAATGATTCGGTGGAATTCCGCCTGGAAATGAAGACTATGTTTAGGATTGAACTGCATAGGTAAGCCTTCCCACCTCCCTGGATTTCCGCCCTTCTGGGTTCACTTCTCACCTTGTTATCGAAGTTGGTGGGCTCTCCATCCTGCTTTCTGGGTAGGGGCGCGTTGTCTTTTGTGGGTGCATGCGGTCCAGTTACTTCACTGACAGTGGCCCAAGTAATGTCTTTCGGGTAGGTTTTATTGCGGTTTATGGAGTTGTTATTCTTGTATGCCTTTTCTCTGTACGATAATGTCTCTTTTTTTATCTCCCTTAGGTGCGCAGAGCATCCGCTTGTCGAACTGGGTAGGCTGGTTCTCGCCGGTAAATGATGGAGCACAATAGCGCTATGATGCGGTAAGCAGGCGCTTTGCGCAGCGTGGTGATGTCTTGTCTTCACTGACCTGTGTTTTCTCTTTTTTGTAGGTCGCAGTGTGCTCCCAGCGTGGATGGAGTTCCGGAGCTATACCTGTAGAACAACCACCAGCCAGGTAAGTCTCTAAGCAATTCGTACTTTAAATGTCTCTACTACCTTCTTTAATGATGTCTTTCTTCCTTTCTCAGGTCCTTCGATCCGGATGGCGAACCATCCACACGGAGCTGCCCAGGAGCTGTGAACAGTGAAGGATGGAGATTGCAGGTAAGATTCTGCTGCTAATGATGTTCTTTGTTGTTTTCTGCAGGTCCGGATCTTGCCAGGCTCATGAGAAGCTGGACACGGTGAGCGTCACGTTGCTAGTAGCAAAGTAACGCAAAGCGTGTTGTCTTGTGTGGTTTAAATAGTCTCTGCAAAATAGTCCAGGTAAAGTAGTCCCTATGCCACCACACCCAAAACACTATACCGCATAGCTTGTTTCTAGGAATCAAGCTATGTGGATGCCTCCATGTTGGCTGAAAGCCTGATTAAAGTAGTTCCTTTAGCTGATGTCTTTCCCTGTTTATGAGCCTGATGCCAAAGGCGCCAGCACTGGCCCCAAGAGGGTCTGTGAAGCGGATGCCAGGCCTTATTTGCATTCCGAAGTCTGATTCCACCTGGCCAATGGGCTTGCCAGTGGGGACCAGGGCTGAGGGTCATGACAGCACTCCCTCTCCCTTCCGTCCTACTCTCCTCTTTCTCTCTCATATCACCTGATGAGGTTACTAGACAAGTCCGCTCTATGAAAGTCTCATCCAAACAGGTGCTCCCCTGCTCCTCAAAATCTATCAAGGACAATATTATCTCCCTTGCTCCAGCCTTGGCTGATTTCTGCAATCACTCCTTTGCCACTTGGTCCTTCCCCTCACTCCTCAAGCACTCCATTGTGCACCCTCTGCATAAACACCTTCTGCTGTCCCTCCCTGTCTGGCTAACTACTGCCCTATCTCCATGAGCCCCTTCCTGGGCAAACTCTTGTAGAAGCTGGCCATCTCCTAGCTTATCCACCACACTGAATTTGTTGTTAGTCTCCATGACCACCAGTCTGGCCACTGAGCTGCCAGAGGCATGAAAACTGCACTCCTGAACACCCGTGATGACTTGCTCACTAATCTCGATTCCAACTCTTCTTCTGTTCTCATCCTTCTTGACCTTTCCTCTGCCTTTGAAATGGTCAATCATGCCAACCTTATAAATTGGCTCTGTGATAGCCTTGGCATCACAGACTTGGCTCTGGACTAGTTGACTTCCTTCCTCTCTGACCAACTCTACCAGGTTCAACTGGGCCCTTTTATCTCCTCCATCTCACTCTCCACCTGCGGTGTCCCTCAGGGCTCTATACTCTCGCCTTGGATTTTCAACATCTACCTGGCCCCCTCTAGCCCATTTGATTCTCAACTTCTCTCCTAATTTCCAGTCTAATGCAGATGACACGCAGCTCTCCTTCAAGCTTCCCTCCTCTTACTCATTTTACTCTCTCATTCCTGTCTGCCTGTCTGCTATTCAGGCATAGTGAACTGCTAACAATCTCTGTCTTAATGCCAGTAAGACAAATATCCTTCTCATTGGGTCCCCTGCAAGACCATCTGCATCACCCACAAGGCTTTCCGGGGCCTGGGACCCCGCTACATCCAACTCTCTCTCCCTAAATACCTTCTTGCTAGAGCCCCTTGGTCTTGTAGTTCCAACTCTCTGCAGATAAGACGCTTTTCAAAGCAGAGAGTGAGTGGTAGATCTCTCTCCTCCGCAGGTGCCTCCCTCTAGAATGGCCTACCTATCCCTCTTAGACTTGAGCTGGATCTCTGGAAGTTACGGAAGCTTCTCAAGACCTTCCTCTCTCTTGCTCCTTCCCTCTCTCCCTCGCCCTCCCCTGCTAATGACCCCATCTGCCGCTTGACTGACTGCCTGGTTTCTTCAGATTCTTACAGGGCACCAGGTCATACTCATCCAGTCTACACCTGAACTTGGGCTCTCCTGAGCCCCCTCAACTTGCACTTGCCCTTTGGGTCCCCCCCATGCACTAGCCTTCCAGCCCCTGCACTCTCTGCATTCCCCTTGCTCTTTCCACCTGGCCCCCCTTGGCACTCGCTTTTCCAACAAGGATCTTCTTCCCTGACCTTGCACTTCCCCCTCCTCCAATCTCCCCCACACTTCTTGGTACTGCACTTGCATGATCTGAATGTCACAAGGCCTAGTAGGACTGTTTTCTTGTTTTTTTCATCCCTGTACCCATCCCTTGTCTTGTTGTGCCTTGAAACACATTTTGTATAGGCGCATTAGAAATACCCAATAAATAAATAAATAAACCAACCATACCCGCTGATTCCAATCTGGTGCCAGGATTTTTAAGACAATACTGGTTACATCTCGAATCCATGGAATCACTCAAAGAGATATCCAAAAATTGAAATTCCATGTGTTTCTTAGACTAATCGACAGTAGCTTTAATAACCCAGTACTAGTAATATTAAAACCCAATGGATGATGGAGACTCTCTGCAGGCAAAAGGGAATTGAACATGAGGATACATGTGTCATGGTGGCCTCTCTCTTATATTTCGATAAGGGGCATACACAGATCCAAATTTCCAAAATATATTCTGCCCTTGATTTGACTAATGAATATTGGACTGTCTCAATACTCTCTAAACACCAATATAAACTTGCCTTTACATTTGTGGAGCAGCAATATGTATGGACCTGTATCCCTTTTGGGTACATTAACAGCGAGAATGAGTTCAATATATTCCTACATAAAGTCTTGACTGATCTTGTTAAAAGGGGTCATTTGGTCCATGTGGATGACCTAATGTCAAAAGTAAAACTGTCAAAAAGCACTTGATGGAGATCTGCCATTTATTGACCCAATTAAGAAAAGCAGGGGCAAAATTATCTCTTCAAAAAGCACAGAGGTGCAGTAATAAATTAAACTTTGTTGGCCATGAAATGGAAGCTTGGGGCATTAACCCCCAGTTGATGCTCTTCTGAAATAGAAATCCCCACAAATCTATGTGAATTACTAAGTCTTTTAGGATTGACCAGCCACAGTTGTAAATCCATAGACAATTACACAGGGATTAATCCGCCCTTCGTCTATCTCTTGAAGGGAGGCGTCAAGTGGGAGTGGGGGACTAGGGCATTAAACAACTGAAAAGAAGTCTTTCCCAAAATCAATGCTTGGCTTATCCTTTCATAAACAAAGAATCTTTCCTGGAAACAGTAGTTTCTGACACCTGTTTAACTGCAGCCTTATAGCAGATGCCTGATGAGGTTAATAAGGTTATCTCCTAAGCAAGTAAAACATTATCACATATAAGATCAAGGGGCCTGAATGCGAGAAATATCTCACGGTAATGGTCCGGGTGTTGAAAAAGTACAGTGTGTTGATCTATGATTAATATATTTATTTATTTATTTCATTTGTTATACGCCCAAACCCATAGGTATCACGGCGCAGGTTACAGACAGCTTAATTTCTCTGGTTACAGTGGGAGAAAGATACAAAAACAAAAGAACATAAGAATTAACAAGACAAGCTATCCATCATGTGTGTTTGACAAAAGAGAGGTAACAGTAGCGATGGACGGTGAAGACCTTATATTATGGGGAGCTGAATTTCAGGTAGCACTAGGGACACAGCTTGGCAAGTTGTATTAGTATTTATGGAATAGCCAGGTCTTTAGGGATTTTTGAATTTGGGAAGAGAGGGTTCAATTCTCAATGCAACTGGGATGGAGTTGGAGCAAGGACCGGAAAGCTGTTACCCCACCTACCCTCATGAGTTTAAAACATGGGACTTGGAGTCGGGACATATTATTCGATCTGAAGGCTCTTGACGAGGAGGTGGGTATTACTGTGTTGTTGAGGTAACCAGGGGCCTTCTTGGCTAGGCATTTGTGAGTAACGCAGAGGGTTTTAAATTGTATTTTTGCTTTGATGGGCATCCAATGCACATCTCTTCTTATGTTGGAAATATGGTCTGACTTTTTGATGCCAAGTGCTGCTCATAGCGCTTTGTTTTGTAAGAGTTGAAGTTTTGCTAAATTGGATTGTGAGGAACCTAGTAGTAGTACATTACAATAGTCTCATTTGGACAAAATTAGTGCACGGGAGAGAGTGATGCAGTTATGTGGGGTCAAGAATTTGCGACTTAGAGCTATATGTTTATCTGTGTAGGCAATGGAAGTGGAGAGAGTATTAATATGTTTTGTCATGGTGAGGTTTGAGTCCAAATAGACACCCAATGTTTTAACTTGGTTGAGAATCGGGATGGGCGTATCATCAATGATGAGGGAGCGTTAGTCTGGATGGTGGGATTTGATTTTGGACGGGGCACCCATAATGACGATCTCAGTCTTTTCATCGTCGAGGCATAGACTGCTGCTTGCCATCCAGTTTGTATGATGGCACAGATTTCATTTATTAGGATTGTGTCTTGCTCCAAGTTACCTGAAATGGGGATCAGGATCTGGCTATCAGCTGCAAAATTGGTGTAGATGACACACATGGCGTCCAGAGCGGCAAAGAGAAGCTTGGATAAGCATTGTAGAATGTAGGCGAAAGGTAAGAGCCTTGTTGAACGCCTAATGAGACAGGGATGGGATGAGCGGCTTCCTTTCCTTTGGTAACTGTAGAAGTTCGATCAGCTAAGAAGGATTTCACCCAGGTGGTGGCTTCACGTGAGAAGAGGACGTTTTCTGACAGCGTGTTGCAGAGTTTGTTATGGTCGACCAAATCAAACCGCACTGATAAGACTATTAGAAGTAAGATGCAGAGGTTACCTGACTCTCTGATGCTATCCATTTGGATTTTTAAATCCAGTAGAGCTGTTTCCTTGCTGTGGCTGGGCCGAAAAACCAGATTGTTTTATTCCTAGTAAGTGGTTCGATTCCAGGCAAAGTTGAATTTGAGAGTAGGCTATTTTGTCTATTATTTTCAGGAAGAAGGGGACGGTGGTGATAGGGCGGTAGTTAGTGGGTATGGTGGGGTCCAGAGAGGGTTTTTTCAGGAGAGGCATGACCCAGGCTTCTTTGATGTTAGTAGGGACTACATTTGTTCTGAAGGATGCGTTGACAAAGTCGGGAATGATGGGAGAGATGGTGGGGGCACATAGTTTGATGAGATGTGCTGGGAAACAATCTCCTTTGCAGTTTGAGGGTTTAAGCCCTGCAATAATCTCTTGGACCTGAGTTTGGTGAACCTGAGAGAAGCTAAACTGCTGACCTGTTTTAACCAAGTCTAGGTCTTTTGGTGTTGAAGGTGGGTATTTGTTAGCTAATAGTTTTTGTTTGACTAGGATTTAGTCTTGGAGCTTTGCAATGTTTGCAGCTAGTGCATTCTGGATTCTTGTACAAGAGTCTTTACTGGCTAACATTGGACTAATCATAGGGATAGGGTTTTCCAATTCTCGTAATATGGTGAACAGCTCTTTAGTATTTGAGGCTGCATTGTCGATCCTGGAGTTCAAGGCGTTGGCTTTCTGTTCAATAACAGTAGTTTTATATATATTAATTGTCTCACTGCGAGATTTGGCAGATTCTGGAGTGGGGGATTTCTTGTGGCTGTGTTTTAAAGATCTGTTTTGGTGCCTAAGCAACAATAGTTCTTCGTTGAACCAGAAGTTAGAGATTTTGACTTTGCGTGGGATTTTAGTAATAAGTGGGGCTAGGTTATCAATGGTGCTTTTAAGGCATTCTTGGTATGCGATAGTAATGCAATTGGGATCTGCATTCTGAATAGAAGAAGGCAGATTGGCTAAGGCTTCAGCCAGCCCCGGGGCAAGGTTATGAAATGTGAGGTTGCATGTATTTCTGGTTTCGATGGGGTTTAGACGTGTATTAGTGATGGAAGATTTCTCATGTGGTGTTAAAGTGAAACTGATTAGGTGATTATCCGACCAGTTGATCTCGATGATGGACTTGATAGACAGTCAAATGTTTTGGGTCAGTACCCAGTCTTGGATTCTCCCTTTTTCATGTGTAGGGAGAAGCATGCGTTGGGTGAAATTCATATACTGCAGAGCGGTGATGAGGGCACTAGCTTTATGGTCCTCAGGATCGTTTAATCCAGGTTAATATCACCTAGGATTATACATTTTGTATTAGGTTTAAGGTAGGGTGTGATGGCTAGTGGTAAGTCTACTTCCAGGTGGGAGGATTGGTTAGGGCTCTATAAATGATGAGGAAATTGGTGGTGGTTTTAGGGTCAGTTGCGAGTTTTAGTAGAAGCAGTTCGTAACCCTCAATGGGTTCGAAAGGGCATATTCTGAAGTCTAGGCTGGATTTTGAAATTATGGCAACGCCTCCTCCCAGGGAGTTAAGGCGGTCAGGTCTGTGCATAGTAAACTCGGGGGGGATTGCTAATGCTAGTAAGGGTCCAGAAGCTGGGTGTAACCAGGTCTCAGTGAGGACTAGGAAATCGGGTTGCTGATCAAGGATCAGATCATGTATTTAAATAGCGTGTGCTCCTAGTGAGCGCACATTCGATAGAGCGCCTGTAAGAGTATGCAACTCTTTGGAAAGATGTGGCAGGAGAATAGGCTGTGGTGAGGTGGGTGGTGGGGCTGAGTACTATATTTGGGGTTTCAGCTGGAGAGTACAAGGACATCCTGCTGCACGGTGAAATATTTTCGGAGTATGTGGTCGGTCCAAGCTGGGCGTATTTACGTAGTTTGTTCCGGGGTGTTGTTGGATTGCAGTTGTGAAGCAAGCCTATGAAGTCTAAACTGGCCCTAGATAGGGCGTTGAGTAGATAAGGGAGGTCTTGGTATTCTGGACCCAAGCCTTTCTCTACGCTGAGCATCTATGATTGGTGTAGTGTTCCCATAAGGGGTACTAGAGGTGGTAGGATAGCTAGTGGCGGCAGAGTTGGAGCTACTTGTAGAAGTGGCATTGCCTTTGTGTTTCCTGGTCAGATTTTAATATAGATGATACCTGCCACCAGCCTCTGCAATATTGGATGAGTGACTGAATATGGACTGGGAATCTGTCTAACTCAGGGATTACTTCCTGGATTTTTTCCATGTGGATTTACCCTCAGGGTCGGACTGGGTCATAAAATTGTCTCCGGCACCAATGAAAAAGTGGCCCACAGTTGCAAATGGCTATTCATTCCTTTTGTGACACTGTTTGAATAGTACCCAAGGAGGAGTTTTTTTGATAACATGTGATGCAAATTGTGCATTTTAAAGAATATTTATTCAGCAACATTGGTCAAAACTATTAGCCGCATAATGAAGTAATTCATCAAATTGACCCACATTGGTCGAAAAAGTGGCCCACTTTGACCAAAAACCTAGCCTGTACCACCATTTTGCGTTTTTGGTTCAGTCATGGGCCTATTGCCCTATAAGCCAGTCCTAGCCTGTTTACCCTGTAGAAACCAGATACAGTAAAAAAAAATATTTAAAAAAAGAGTCTGATTGCACAAGGATTACCTGATCTACATTAATGTGTCCAAGAAGGGCAAGAAGGAAATGGTAGCTGGAGTTGGAAATGCTTGGGTGGATGATACTCATGAACCATCTGCCGGCTATAAAACAGGTCCCCGGCGTAGTCAAGTGGTTGTACTGATGGGCATATGTAAAGCTGTCCTTACTGCTGTAAACATCAACTTTAGGAACTAGTCAAAATAACTGATTAAGATTAGGTTTGAAATAGATTTGTTGAACACTTGGCAAATTGTAAAGCCAGGTCTATGCTTTGTGCCAACAACAAACCCCTGAATCACAGGATGTTAATCCAAGCAATGGATGATTAAGAGACTTCAAACAATATGATTTTATACTTAAAGAAGATCAAGGGGCACTCAAAAGCTGAGGGTCCCGATAAAACCGTAAATGATTTATCAGATCAATTAGCCAAAACTGGAGCACTCAAAGGGGAATACATTGACAAGGGACATCTCATTGGAGAAATGCACACAACAGCAATAACTTGTTCACAAACTAAAACTGAAGGTGAGCTTTCTAGTCTTCAGCAGAGTCGGGCTGCTCCAGATCAAGCTCTAATTACTGCCCAGAAAGAAGACACAACCATTGGAAAATGGTGTCAACAGCTAGAAGAAACAAAGAGATGATGGCTGGAAAGTTTAGAATGGATCTTAACCTATGGCATTGCTCTGGTCAGCCCTCCTTCGCCTGCCAAGCCATTACAGAAGGGGGAAGATCATATACAAATCAGGCTTCATCCCACCCCAAAAGGGGCAGTCCAGCCCAAACTGCTAGGTCACATCCCTTCTGCACGAGACCACAAGCATCCCCTTTGGCTTGGCAGGTGAAGAACAATGGTCTGGAGGGTTGCTCAGAGCAATGCCAGAGATTAAAATGAATTCTAAACCTTCTAGCCAGCACCTCTTTGTTTTTTCGATAGCTAGAAGATCCAGAAACATTTCCCTTATCTGAACAAGACCGTCAGGGAAAGGAAGGCCTTCACATTTCATGAAGTTTCAGAAATAGTTCAGAATTCAAGATGGACATCTGGTCAGGTAACTACAATCTGGTTACGATCAGTAGGTAGTTCCTACCTCTTTCTTTCCTCATAATGTTAATTCATTCCATGATAAAATGCCAGCTGGTCATCTGGGATTTCAAAAGACAATGGAGATCATATATGAAGTTGCTAAATATCTGTTTAAAAGGGCGTTTAATGTGTGCTCAGTTCCAACCAAGAGAAATTATGTTACCATGGTCTAATCTTCAAATCTACTTGGTTCGTCCAGTAATTAGTTCTGCACATGGAAACAAATACATGTTCATGGTCATTTTTCTATTTACCAAATAGAAAATGTTTCCCATCCCCGAATGGCAATGTGGAGACTGCTGCTACTTTATTTATCAATCACATCTTTTCTTCTTTCGCCGCTTCCTCAAAATAATGAGTCTAACCAGGGAAGTCCTTTCACCAGTGAGCTAATAACTATGATGTGAAAATGTATGGGTGGGAATAAAAAGCTACATCCAGAAGGGGGTAGGATGGGAGAGCAAAAGTGGGAAGTTTGAAATTGTTAGTGGTGGGATCTGGACCCAGTCGGGACTTGTGATGAACACTAATGCTGATGGCTCTAAGGTCTACTCCTAATTCTGCTACTAAGATGTATCTTTTTGATTGGAATAAAAATGATGATGCAACAACATCTGTAATACTGAACACACTACCACTCATGAATACATAGCTAATCCCCAAAAATACCTTAAAAATGCATTTACATATGCACAACAGAATCTGTAAACATCTGAAGAAGTACTAAGTCTTATTGTGACCTGCGGACCCACGAGAAAGACTATGATATAAGTGACAAAGTTTACCTCTATAATTTCCAGAGGAACCAATCTAATGAGTTCACATTTTTGCCTTCTTGAAAAGGGTCTTTTGAGATTCAAGGTAAGATATCTCTGGATGCCTACAAGATAAGAATCCCAAATGGGAACAGGCAGAGGAACACTGGGCCTATGAGAATCAGCTGAAAACCTATCATCCCGGAACCAGTTCCTCTTATGAATGATGCGACCTCCGAATAATAAGGAATCTACTTATAAAGTTAAGTAAGGATGTTTAGACACAATGATGAATGTTTGGATATTATCATCAAATCATAAAATATGAATTTGTTGTATTTGCAGATGTTAAACTTAAAAGTCTAGAACTAGAACATAGAATAGAAAGGAAATTAGATAAAATCCACCTGGGTCAATATTTTATACTAAACCAGCCTTTCTACCCCACCCTCTTAGTTACATAACTTAAAGTTATTTTCAGCTACGAGAGGAGCAAAAGGAGGAGGGGGTGCAAAGATCCTCTCCCCAACGCAAGGAAACGGAAATAAGGGGAGCGTACAAACACCCTAGCCCCAACGCAAGGAGGGGAAGTTACCAACACCCTCACCCAGGAAAAGACGAGCTTGAGATTAAGTATCCAAGATGCAAGTTGAAGCTTTATGAAAAGAAGATTCCAGAAATAATATTTTAATTGAAACTGTGAAAATTATAAGACATGGAAACTGCCTCAATTTAAAGTGAAGAGATGCCGGAATAATGCATCGCTGCATTCATTAATGTTTCTCGTCAGTTACCACAATAGGGTTACTTGCTTAAATGAGTGACAACATCCGGCAAATGAAGCAGTTTGCCACACATAAGAAACATTACCAAATGGTAAGGCAATGATGCACCTGTAACGTAACAAGCTTCTGGGGACGTATTGGAGTCAGCACCTGATGTCTGGATCACACCAACCACACTGTGCACCCCTTGATAATGGTTTGTAAGTAATGCCAGTTGTGGGTGCACAGCAGGTTTGAGGGTTGGTTGATTCTGCCTCTGCTGTGTTGGGGTCTCAATTTCTTCAGTTAATGTGCACCCTCTCTTCCCCTGTAAGTGGATCTGTGGACCAAATAACAAACGTTACACACTCAGCTCCTTACTTCCCTCCAGTTGACCAAACCCCACGACCACCCAAAAGTAGAAAGATACCTGTGCCAGTATGAGGGCCAGAGGAGAGATGATCCACGTCCTTCAGCCTTATCCAGCAATGGCTAATGGGATATGAACAGCATTACTCTGCAGAGTTGACTTTACTCAACAGGTGCTTCAATATGGCATTTACTAGCGGTGATTATTCGTCACCCAGTTGTTTCTTGTCTTGACACATGCTAGCGTGTTTTCGCTTGATCTTTATTGTTTTGTCCGGTTCTAAAGTCCCATTGGTAACAGTGAAATTCTGTTTTCTCCCTGTGGGATTCAATGTCCCAAGTCACAAAAAACCTACAGTGTCTCTTTCTTCCCTTGCAGTTCACGAGTGGCTCCCCCATTAACCTAGAGAGCAGTGTTGGAACTTCTGAGGTGACTTGCTCTTCAGGTGGCGTAAACAATGTAACTAACCTTGGTTTGTCTTCCCCTTTTACAGGCGTGGACACGGAAGGCGAGCCGCAATATGAGAGGCTGTCTGAGGGGTGGCTCGCCCTGGTTCTGTGTGAGGTAAGGTCTCTTCTATCTTTTTCTTTCTTCTGTGTTGTTAGGTCATTCTTCCTTCTTTCTTCTGTTTCTTCCTGTGAATGCTGATGCAAAAATGAGTGTGGAGGTCCGTCCAGGCAAGAACCCTGAAATGTCTAGCATGTGCTGCCAGGATGCGGGCCTTTTATAGGTTTCTTTACTGAAATCCCCCAAGTTCTCAAAATCTTGCTGGATTTATCTAGACCTCTCGAGACAGATCAGGAGTTCCTCCTCTGGCCTTTGGGGTTGGCCTTGCACCACCTCCAGCATGCTACCTTGGTGGCCCATCTACTCCCCCTGGCCCGATGAGTGTTGTGCTGGCTCTGTGGGGGGCTGTCCCACCCAGGATGCCAAGGCCACCCATGATAGCACCTTAGCCGACAAACATGGTTCTGCAGAATTGTAACCATCACAACAAAGTTTGCTGGACGTTTCCAATATAATTACAACTTTTGAGGTTTATCAGGAGACTGGCCATGTGTTTTAAATGATGCGCCTCCCTGCTACACACCAAGAAAAGAAAACGTAGATTAGAACATGAATTCTTCATCTTGCAAATAAATATGTGAGAAATGCTGATGAGCGGATTAGAAAACGTAGTATGAATTGGTGAAATGTCTATTAACTGTAGTCAAAAAGGAAAGTAAATCATCTTAATTTAATAAGCTCACGGGGGCGTGGCCTAGATCCATGGAGTGAGGACGCACTTCTCTCGAGCTCCTGCCCCGATCCTGAGACCGATCCTTGGAAGAGTTTCCAATCTTTACCGAGGTCGGAAATATTTATATGCCCAGCTGCCTCATCCGATCCTGCACCACTTGAAGGTGAAATTCGAAAAAAACGGAGCCGGCAATACTTAAAACGCGACCTCCGCGCTCCAGCCCCCGGGAATCCAAGATGGCGGCCGCGACTCTGTCTTGAGCCCGCGGAGGGGGAGTGCCCGACAACCGGTGGGTACAGAGTCGCTGACCACCCGCGCTACTGTCGGTGCTCGGACATCTGCGCCCCATCCCGGTGCCGAGACTGCCGCAGGGCGCCCGCTGCCGGGGGTGCCCAGCCACCGAGGGGCGAGGAGGAGAAGGCAGCGGCTGGGCGCCTGAGCCGTTGCAGGCCCCTAAGTGAGCAGTGAGTGCCGCGAGGGGTGACGCACAAATTCCAAGCCCCTTCGTGGAGGACCCCGCTGCCGGGATACACTCATCCTCGGCGGACAATTCGGTCTGCGGTGCTTTGACACCTTGATCCCGCTCACGAGGAGCGACAGACAACTAGGGGAGACACAGAGTCGCTGACCACCGGCGCCCCCATCCCTGCGCCAAGCTCATCGTGGGGCATCTGCCGCCCAGTGCGCACCACCACTGTGAGGTGAGGAGGGGAGGGCGGAGGCCGGAGGCCCAGGCTGCGGCAGGCCCCTGGGCAAACTAGGAGCGCCGCACGAAACCCTCCAGGGACGCCGGGCCCCTTCTTGGGACCTGGCGGCTGGTGAGAAATCATCCTCAGTGGACGGTTCGGCTCTGTCCCGGCCAATCCAGACCACCACTGAACTTTGGCAGAAGCCGGTGGGCCCCGCGGGCGGCGACCACACGATCTGGTACAGACGACCCTACGGGACAGGAGTTCCCCAGGACACCCGGTTCTAGCCAAAAAACACAACGCAATCCTACGTGCCCCGTGGCAGGGCCCACCGCACGGTCTACCCACGCAGTGCAACCGGAGGACAGAAACTCGCACAGACCAGAAGGGCCTGGCCCCAGCACAAAATAACACCCCGCACCAACGGCCAAGAGGGGCTTTACTCCTGCGAACACTCCCCCACCTCCTGCATGAATGATGCACACCTAATTGGGGAAAACCGCACAGCACCGAGAGGGTGGACTACCCTCGGTAATAACCCATAAGCCCTGGTGGAAGGGCGACTCACGGGGTTCCGAGGTTACTTCACGCCGACCAAGAGCCTTCAGCGGACGTCACACAGCATCCCACCAGAAACCCAATTTAAAAATAATGTCGCCTCCAAGACAAAAACTCAAACTCGTCACTATGGATTCCTTCACCTCAGTCAGACCAAGACAACAGATGCCACAGGAGACAAGTTCCGCCGAAGAACTTCCGACTCAGGCAATAGATCCCCGGCACTCCCAAATCCTGCAGGCGATAGCAGCCCTGAGAACATCCATGGAAGACAAGATTGGCGAAATAAAATCGGACATTCAATTGATGAGACAAGATGCGCGAAACCTAACCGACAGGATGGTCACAGCGGAAGCCTCCCTGCAGGACAACGTGGAGACCACACAGGAACTCAAAGCGAAGGTCAAAGAGCTGGAAACTACAGTAGCTCGACTGGAAACATGCTCAGAAGATGCGGAAGGCCGAGCCCGCCGCAACAATGTCCGGATACTAGGGATACCGGAAGATTCAGAGGGCCCTGACCCCACCGAATACATTGAATCGCTGTTCCTGCAAGAAATCGGGGCAGGCAAACTCACCCAAGGTTTTTCCGTGGAGAGAGCTCACCGATCCCTTCAAAAGCGCCCACCCCCCGGATCACATCCGAGACCAATAATAGCAAAAATCCTAAACTTTAAGGATCGGGAGGCCATATTGAGGTTCTCGAGGGAAGGTGGCGAGATTAGAAGAGGCGGGGCGTCAATAGTCATGTACCCCGATTACACCCCTGTGGTACAACGAGCAAGAAACTCCTTCATACCAGTAAAGGCCACTCTAAGGAAAGTCAACCTTAAATACATGCTGCTATATCCAGCGAGACTCAAGGTGCTTCACAATGGGAAGGCAATCTTTCTGGAAACCTCGGAGGCGGCAAATCTATGGCTTGAACACAACAACCTGGCAGAGGATGCGGAAGGAACGGCGAGAAGCAATAAACACCTGGGCAAGGTCAAAGACCACACGACAAGCTAAACGGCATATCAACCATGATTAAAACCTCGGAACGAACTGCATCGCCACACCAGGAAGGCGATGCAATCGGGCAGGAGCTCGAAGGGCCACATGCAAAACTGGCGAAGACCCACCCCAACCGAAGCGGTGCAGGTAAAATGCCTGCACACCACCCGAGCCGGAAGACCTGGAGAGGACTGGAAGGCCCGGGGGCCCCCGAGCGTCGAGTGTTTGTATCGACTGCTGGGGGCAGTTCACTGTTGTTCTTTTCTGTTGATCCATTCCACGGGATGGAAGTTGTTCGAGTTGGTAAATCTCCGAAGGCAATAACACAACTGGCGGGATGGGGGGCTTGCTTGAGGGCCGGGATGGGCTGGACCTTGCAAAACAGTGCTGAATCGACGGCACCAGATGTCGCCATCTGCACTGCTGTTAGAAAAGGGGGTTCCCTAAGCGTTTTGCGAAACCGAGATGGCTACGCACATTAGACTACTGACTTGGAATGTAAGAGGCCTGGGCACCTACCTCCGTAGGAACAGGATTAAATCCTACCTATACAGAAAGAGAGTGGACATCGCCCTCCTACAAGAGACTCACTGCACCGCTGAAGCCGACGAGAAACTCAGAGAACACTGGGGGGGACAAGGCTACGGAGCCCCTTACTCAAAATTCGCCAGAGGAGTGTTCATCTGGTTCAGCCCCCAGGTACCATTTCTCCTACACAGGATGGTGAAAGACCCAGAAGGTAGATATCTGATCATTTGGGGAACTGTAGAACAAAGAGAAATATGTATAGTAAACTCATACTTCCCCAACAACAATATCCCAGCCCATCTAAGGGTACTTAGCACCCAGATGTCACAATACCGGGACAGCTTCTTCTTGTGGGGAGGCGATTTCAACTGTGTCCACAATCCTGAATTAGATAGGTCTTACCCACCGACAAATGGCTTCCCCATCGCCACCTCATCCCTGAATGTCATGACCAAGGAACTTGATCTGATTGATGCTTGGCGGGACCTTCACCCAGGCGAAAGGGCATACTCATACTACTCATCCCCACACAAACTTCACACAAGGTTGGATTATTTTTTCATAAGTAGAGAACATATGCCCCAGATAGGCAGCACGCAGTACCTGGGGAGGACCATTTCTGACCACTCCCCGCTCCTGTTAGACTGGCAATACAACAGCCCCAGACCGCCCATTCCGATGTGGAGAATGTCCGCCGAGGCCCTGAAGGATCTGACCTTCAGAGAGGAGCTCCAGGAGTCCATAGAGAATTATGTAATGGAAAATTCAGGCAGTGTAGACCAGATAAGTACGCTATGGGACGCCCTAAAGGTAGTGATACGGGGAGAAGCAATTGCAAAGGCAGGAGGCATCAGGAGAACACTTCGGGAGGAACTGAATCAGAAAGAGTTGGCCGTGCAGCGGCTAGAGTCCACCCCTATCGACACACCTGGGAGGGAGGAGGAACTAAGTTCTCTCAGAGAGGACTGCTCTAAAGCATGGGACAGACTGGCTAAGTTCGACTTTAACGTCAGAACTAGCAGGACACATGCTGAGGCCGATAGGTCGGGTCGGCTCCTAGCATGGCTCTGTAAAAGAGAACACCCTAGGCATACATCTACAGCACTACAGGATGAACAAGGCACAGTACACAGAACCCAACAGAGCATAAACGACACCTTTCAGAGCTTTTACGCACAACTATACTCCCACACGCACAAAGTCCCACAAGATCAGATACTAGATACCCTGGAAGAAATCGGCCTGCCTAAATTGTCGCCAACACAGTCCGAAGCCCTAGACTCCGACATCACGCCTGAAGACATAACAGAGGCTATTAGGTCTCTCGCCACTTGTAAGGCCCCAGGATGCGACGGGCTCCCCCCAGAATTCTACAAGGCATATGAACCCACCCTGACGCCCGTATTGCACCAGGTCTTCTCTGAGACATTCGAAACCGGTATCCTACCAGACAGCATGAGGGAAACCTTATTAGTCCCGATGCTCAAACCTAATAAACCCCCCGATAAATGCGACTCCTATCGTCCGCTTGCCATGCTTAACTATGATGTTAAAATATTAACGAAGATACTGGCTAAGCGACTATCTAGAGTGATAGGTGACATAGTACACGAAGACCAGAATGGTTTCGTACCTGGGCGTAACACGTCCCATAACTTACGCAGGCTTCAACACATCATAGCTGAGACCAATACAAGCGAAAAACAACTCGCATTACTGTCCCTAGATGCAATTAAAGCATTTGATTCCATTTATTGGGAGTGGCTGGTGGCGGTTTTGGAGGGTTTTGGAATTGGCCAACTATTTATCAGATGGGTATTGATCCTGCATAATGAACCAAGGGCCAGGCTAAAATCTGGGAAGTATGTGTCAGACGCTTGGGAAATTCGCAGGGGCACCAGGCAGGGCTGCCCACTCTCCCCCATGCTCTACATCCTGGGCCTAGAACCCATCGCAATCTTCCTCAGGCAGCAGTTTTTCGATGCAGGAATCAGGCTGGGCGGGATAGATCATATTGTCTCACTGTATGCAGACGATGTACTGATATATGTCAACAACCCCCACCTCAATGTTCCAACCATACTAGAGGTCCTTGACAACTATGCCAAAGTCTCAGGCATACAATTTAGCAAGACGAAATCCTGCATGTTTCCATTAGCAGCCCTGAGAAATAAAACCGCAGAAGAGCTTCCCTCAGTGGGCATAAAATGGGAGACTGAATCCTTCCGTTACCTTGGGATCCAAATAATGCACACCCCAGAACAAATGCACACACAAAACACCAGAGCTGCGATACCCAAACTGCGCAAGTCCATACGTTTCTGGACTAAGCTCCCACTGTCCATGCTGGGTAGGGCCTCTATAACCAAGATGATCATCCTACCAAGATTCCTGTACGGGTTCCAGAATGTGCAATTTTATATCACCAAACCCTTCTTCCAGCTTCTGGACACAATACTTAAGGAGTTTCTATGGGGGAGGGGCAAACATAGGGTGGCACTGTCTACCTTAGTACTACCACACAGGCAAGGAGGGATCCAATTACCGAGCCTCGAGAGGTACTCCCTTGCAGCCCAGTTAAGCCATGTAAACAAATGGTTAGCAGACGGGACTACTTCAGAGACCCTCCTGCTGCAGGCCATGATCTCCCCAATCCGTCTGAAGGAATTGATCTCGGCCCCACAGACTTTGCTACATGATCTGCCTTTTCTGGCAACTCTGGGCAGGAAAATATGGCGTAGAACCGAGATGATACTGCACTGGAAGCAACCATACTTCCAAGAAGTACCAATACTCTCGGGACTCGATAAGTCTGTCACCACCCTTCACACTATCAGGCTCTGGGAAGACAAAGGTGTATATACTTGGGGCGATCTATACTCCGAAGGCATATTCAGGGACTTCACCGAGTTGCAGGAGGGAGAGGGCATTCACATTGGGCAATTCCTGTGGTACCAAAAGATCCGCAGGATAGCACGCACGAAATGGGACACCTGGCCAGAGGAACCGGAGGCAACCCCCTTTCTGACACTACTATACAGCCTGAGCGAGGGGGGAAGGGCAATATCCCAGATCTACAGTCTTCTCATTGACAACCCGAACCCCCGCAGTGAGACACTAAAGATCCGCTGGGAATCAGACATAGGACAAGAGCTGTCCGAGGCAGAATGGAGTAGAGCGCTGTCCTTCCCGAAAGAGGTCTCTAGAAACCAGAGATTTCGACTAATCCAATTAAATATACTTTACCGCACATACTTAACCCCAAGCAGGATAAAACCGCCCAGACACAGTGCACCTGGTGTGGGACAGAGGGAGCAGATCTAATCCACATGTTATGGAACTGCACCAAAACACGTAGCCTCTGGTCAATGGTTAAAAAAACCTGCGAAGAAGCGGAAGTCACTAGGTATAAATGGACCCCAGCTGAATGCCTCCTAGGCTGCTACCCCAGATTGGCCAAACTCAAATATGCGGTTAAGCTGATGGACTTGCTATGCATAACAGCCAAGAGGACTATCGCCATGGCATGGAAACGGCCGGCAGGGCCGAACCATAGAGCATGGCGCAAAGAATTCGAAAGATGGGCGACTGCTGAAACAAGAGCTTGGGAGGACAGTGTGGCCAGATCCACGGACGAGTCGAGCATGGCCCTTGCTGCATGGAAAGACACCATGTCCAAACTGTTCCATTCCTCCGATGATAGGCCCCCCTGAACATCTCCCCGGCCCTATCATATGACTTTAAGGTTGACTAGAACACTCGATACCTGACCCCCCATCATCATCATTCTTGGAAAGCCCAAACCCACACCCGTGGCGCCCGGCCACTCCCCCCGCTTGCGACCCAATCAACCATTGCTTGCCCTCGGACCGGAGATAGTTAATGTTTGATGTTTTTGTTATGTAAATGTTGTTGTTCATTTGTCAGTTGACCACGTTGGTCAACCTGAATAGTGATTGTAACTATAAATGCCAATAAACAAATTTTAAAATAAATTAATTTAATAAGCTCACATGCAAAGTGTTCCAAAGTGGAGCCCATCAGTAGCTATGTAGCTATGTATGAAGACATGAAAAGATGACTTTTGTTTTAAATTGTAATGTGTCTTTTGGGTAGGATATGTTCAACAAAAAGGAGTGAACTCATGTTGTGTTATGTTCTTAAGATTTATATGTGCACCACTGCTATTTGCATGGTCTCAAGGGGCTCTGGTGGAACTGGAAGAGAGTGGGCGGGCTCGGATACTTGGGAGTAGAGGGAAAGTCAAGATTGAGCACACTGACCTCTGTGTGCTTGAAAGTTTTCTACGTGTGAGAGGTATTGAAGGCTTTTAGTTCAGCGGGTGCGCGGGTGTGCCTCTCCTGTGGGTGTATTCTGGCCAGGGGCTGAATAGGTCAGTTGTAGAAGTTTGTGATGTTTGAAGTATGGGGAGAGGGTCTTTCTTTTTTTTTAAAGCTGTGTGCAAGTTTCTAGTTTGAAAATGTGTGTGGTGGTATGGTGGAGAGAAATTGAGGGCTAGTCAAAGGGTGGGGGTGTTATTTAGGTTTATGTAGGGCTTTCAAATTATTGGTTTTGCTGTCGGTTGCATTATGGTGTTTGGCTTTAATGGTTGATGCCTGCAGATGCCCTGTGTTGCGGTTTAGATATTCTGGTAGACAGGGAAAGTGTTTTCTTATGATTTATGAAGTTACTTGATGTGATCTTTCCTAGCCATTTTAGTTTCCTGAGTGCTGTGCAATGTATACTAGGCAGAAGGTTGGTGGGCAAGTATGCTGTTCCCTTTGGTTGTACCTGTGCATGAAAGTCAAACTATTGAGGTGTGTCACTTTTGCTGCTTGATGCATGTAGGTTAAACTTGTGTTCTGTTAAGCGTTAAAGAGCCAGGTTTTCAGACTTTTTTCTGAATTTCAAACAGTCTTTTAGGGTGCGGATTTCCCTTGTGGAGCGTTCTAGTGTTTGGCCACCACAGTGGAAAAGGCTGAGCCTCTGTGTCTTTCTCTGCAGAATCTTCAGGTTTCTAATAGTATGTAGTTTCCTGTTTTTTGCCGGGAAGGGGATGTTTGAAATTGGGCTGTAATTGGAGAGGTCTTCTACGTCACCACTTGTGTTCTTAAGTAGTGGTTTGATATACGCTGATTTGAAGGATTGTGGGACGGTCCCTTCCGCAAGCGACAGATTCAGGAGATTTCTGTAGTATTCTGATGGTGTTCCTTGTGTGAGGATTGATTTGTAGATGTCTGGGGTGCATGGATCCATGGGCAAGCCTGCTTTCTTGCTGTGATTTACCAGTTTTAAAAATACTCCACTGATATTTGTGTGAAGTTTTGAAGTTTCTGCTAAATACTGTTTGCATAGTCGATTCTTGAAAGCATCAGGGAGAGGATGGCCAGCCATCTGTGTGATAAGGAGAGGTAGGTCATAATCTGCCAGATATAGCAGAGATGGTAGAAGCACTTTTTGACTGTTGCATTGACTTGGCATTTCTGGTGGAAACTATGGGCCTCATCACAAGTCTGGCGGTAACCCTTAAATGCGGCGGTAGCGCTATTGCCGCTGCATTTAAGGGTCCGCCAGATCATGGCTTTGGCGGATTTCCCCCCATCTCTGAGCTGGGGGGGAAATCCATGACAAAATTGCTGATTTTTGGCACGATTACCGCCGGCGGAAAATCCGCCAGCGGTAACAGCGCAAATTTTCCCCATTGGGGCCAATGGGAATTGGGCAATAACCCTTCCGCCAAACCCGTGATCCGGCGCTAATAGCGCCGGGGGGTTTGGCGGTAGGGCTATTAGCACCGGTGTTACCGCCCAACTCGTGATGAGGCCCTATGTCCTGCCCCAGGGCATTGGTCTCAACTCTACTAGCCCTATGCTCAGTGCGTGTTAGGCAGAATCCTGTGCAGTGCCCTTAGGGAACACTACACATAATTAAGACTACAGGTGGCAATACAAGTTTTACATTTGGTACAAGCCTGTACTAATATGTCAGAGTGGTAGCAGTAGCGGAGCAGCCAGGCTTATCTCAAGAGTATATGAGCAGTAGCAGAGATTACACAAAGGGACCACAATTACTGTGACTCAAGCAAACACTGACTCAAGGTTTCAGGTAAAAAATATAAGTACATTTATTTTTAAACCATTCGTTATCAACACAACACTTCTATTAAACTCAAATAAGAACCACACGTAAAATATACCACAACTAACCAATTCACTTTGTACAGTAAGTCTCAAGGTAAGTACCCTGTGTTTGAATGAACCGGTGTTACGAACAAAACACGTTACCGGGAATACGATTGCGATCACTTTTTGACAGTTCGGTCTACTAAATAAACGCGTATCCGTGACATGAAATGCTACCGGGGCAAAAACACACTTAGCACCTGAAATACCCAGAGGGAGTTGGAGGCAAAAATCGTAGGCAATATTTTGGTTAGGCAAGCAGAATCAAGAAACACTCAGAGACAGGAGTTCAAAAGTCAAAGGGCCGGAGCCAGGGTCGGAAGACACCGGGGCCTGTTGCTGAAGATCACATAGTCAGACAGTTCACGATTCAACGTAGCCAAAAGTACTTCGATATTGTCAATGTTCGGAAGCAAAAGTTATAAGAAGGAGGGAAGACAAGGGCAAGCCTTGGAAAATGAAGAAAAGGGATTCACCCAGTTTCCTCAAGAACACAGTAGCTTGTTCCAATGGTGTAGCTGGTGCCCTGGCAGTTGTTCCTGTTGGTTTCCCGCAGACCCACGATTCCTGGAGCTTCGTTGTGAAGGAGGACGTCTGAAGGGGGTCTGCACCACACATGGATGTAGCCGCAGCAGCGACGAGGAATAAAAGGTGCGCGCCTTAAAAACAGGAGAGGCTCTTCAGGTGGCTATCCGGACCACTACAGCAGTGTGCAGCGATTTCGACCAAGGAAGAGGATCCTCTGGCTGTAGAAGATGAGCTGGTTATCCCCACCAAGCTCAATGGAAGAAGACTCCGGACTGGATCTTCTCTAAGTCGTTGAAGGGAAGATAGCTCAAGACTGCAGCAGGGCTTCACCGGGAAGGGGTAGTCTCCGCTTCTCTTCGCTCCCTTGTAGTTCCAGTGGCGACTCTCTGACTTCTAGCCCAAGAGACCTGCCTTTTATGCAAAAAAAAACCCATTCACACAGCCTGGCTGTCAATCACCCAGCAGGGGGGTTGTCCAGCCCGGACAACTACCCTGGCCAATCATGACAAAGTGCGACTTGGGTTTCCTAGTATACCCTGTGCAGGGGGTGACTACACCCCTCCCTCACATTCAGCCCACCTAGACACCCAGGTGCCTTGAGGGCTTCTGAGCAGAAGCCCGCCAAAAGACAGTGTACAAAGAAGGCAAACCTAGTTTGCCGCGCAAAGTAAAACACAAGAAGGACTTTAACAAAAAGAAATGGTGAATAAACCCAACCGGAGACAAAAGAAAGACGATTTGGTCAAGCGGGTTTATGTTCGAGGCTAATATAATAGCCAAGAACAGTACCACGTTTATCTAATATAATCGCGGTAGAAAAGTTAGGGTAGATACCACTGCCACCAGCCAAGTCTAAATGTAAAAAGAGCGAAACAATGCTCTAGGAGGTACAGATAAAAAGGGATATGAGTTAACCCTTGCCAGTACTCCATGGAAGATGGGGTGTACTGGATCTGTGGTAGATTGACTAAGTAAAGTTAATGGTAACTACCCTTTCCTGGGGGACAGTAGTCGCCTCAGAAATGGTGTCGAGGGAAGTGCCACGGCACTGAAGGTGCTGTGTGACACACAAAAAGAAGAGGGCTACTGAAGTGGTGTACTTCAGAGTCCATAATCACAAAAACAGGTAGAAACACATAGAAAAACATAGGTAAGAGTGGGGGAAAAGCTCTCACTCTTACTAAGTGGAAAAAAATAAACTCCAGAAGTCCAGCAAAGCTGCTGGGGAACTTACTAGGTGAGGGAAATTAGCCATGGATGAGAATTCTCCCTAACACTCGCCCCCCCCCCCCTCCAGACTAAGGGACAGGAGGATTTAATCCACTCCTGGATGGACCTCATACCTCTAGTCGGTTACAAACATCCTAGAGAGACCATCAGCATTTTGGTGGTGACTTCCTGCTCTGTGCTCAATGGAAACATCAAATCCTTGTAGGCAGATTGACCATCTGAGTAATTTTGGGTTTTCCCCTTTCATTTGCATCAGCCATCTCAAGGGTTGGTGGTCAGTCTGAATGGTGAAGGTAGATCCATACAAGTATGGTCTAAACCTCTCCAGTGCCCACACAATAGCAAAGCATTCTCTTTCTATTGGTGCCCACCTTGTCTCAGGATCCTTTAACTTCCTGCTGATGAAACAAATGGGGTGTTCCCTACCTTTCTCATCCAGTTGACTAAGGACTGCACCTACATACATTAGAAGCATCAGTTTGTACAATGAAGGGTTGGTGATAGTCAGGAGCTCTTAGGATTGGAGCTTGACAAAGGGCTTTCTTTAGACCTTCAAAGGCTTTATTGCACTCCTCATTCCACCTGACCTTTTTAGGAAATTTGGGAGAGGAGATGACATTCAAGGGAGAAGCTATGGTCCCATAGTTCTCTATGAAGTTCCTATAATACCCAGTGAGACCTAGGAAGGCTCTCACTTGGGCTTGAGTAGTAGGGGTGGCCCTGTTTTGTACAGCTTGTACTTTGCTAGGCAATGGCCTTATTTCACCTCCTCCTACCTCATGTCCAAGGTAGACCACTGAACTCTGACCAATTTGACATTTGCTTTCCTTGATGGTCAGATGGGCCTGTTCAAGAGCCTGCAATACATAACCTAGGTGTTCAACATGTTCTTTCCATGTAGGGCTGAACACTGCAATATCATCCAAGTAAGCCATGCAGAAGTCCTCCATCCTATTCAGAACTTGATTGACCATCCTCTGAAATGTAGCAGGTGCATTCTTTAATCCAAAAGGCATTACCTTGAATTGGTAGATGCCAGCTGGGCTGGAGAATGCAGTTTTCTCCTTGGCATGGTCTGTCAGGGCTATTTGCCAATAGCCTGACGTTAGGTCAAATGTGCTGAGGTACTTGCCTGCGCCAAGTTTGTCCACCAGCTCATCTGTCCTAGGCAAAGGATGGGCATCAGTCATGGTGACTGCATTTAGAGCACTATAGTACACGCAGAATCTCAACTCTTTGGATCCTGCCTTTGGTACAAGCACAACTGGGCTAGACCATGGGCTAGTAGAGGGTTCTATTACCCCGAGTTCAAGCATCTTGTTGACCTCATTCCTTGTGTGGGTTCTGACATTGTCTGACATTCTGTACCCCCTGCTTTTGACAGGCAAACAGTCACCAGTGTGTATGTCATGTTGCCCCAAGGGGTCAAGCCTGGTGAAAGTGAGAATAGGGAGGCAAACTGATTTAACAGTAACTTGCACTCATCCTGCTGGGCAGATGTGAGACTGGAAGAGAGATTAACTCCTTCCACTTGCTCATCTAAAGGTAAGCCTCTGAGGAGGTCAGGCAGAGATTCACTCTCCTCCTCCTCCTGAGCTGAAGCTAGAAGCAAAGCTCCTATGTCAGGTCTGGAGACATAAGCCTTTAAACGGTTGGTGTGAAAGACTCTGGGAGCCTCCTTAGGATTGCCTAAGTCCACCAGATAGTTCACCTCTCCAAGTTTACCCACAAGCTTGAAGGGTCCTATCCATTTGTCCTGCAAGGCCCTCTGCCTTGTAGGGACCATAACAAGAACAAGCTGGTCTTGAGTAAACTCAACCATGTTAGCCTTCTGGTCATGCCAATGTTTGACCAGAGCTTGACCAGCCCTCAAGTTATCACTTGCCTCTTCCATCATGTGTGACATTCTCCTCCGGAGACCTATCACATAGTCAGTCACTCTGACTGGCTTGGGGGAAGGAGCACTCTCCAACCCCTCCTTAATCAGGGCCAATGGACCTCTGACTGGATGGCCATAGAGAAGTTCAAAGGGACTAAATCCTACTCCCTCCTGAGGGACTTCTCTATATGCAAAGAGAAGGCATGGCAGTAGAAGGTCCCACTTTCTTCTAAGGGGTTCTTCTAAAGCACCTATCAAGCTCTTCATAGTTCTGTTAAACCTCTCTACCAGCCCATTGGTTTGGGGGTGGTAGGCAGTTGAGAACTTGTAGGTGACTCCACAGGTTTTCCACATGGTTTGCATGTAGTGGGACATAACATTTGATCCCCTGTCAGATATCACCTCCTTAGGAAAACCTACTCTGGTAAAAATACCAAGTAGGGCCTTAGCCACAGCCGGAGCCGTAACAGTTCTCATAGGTATGGCTTCAGGAAATCTAGTGGCATGGTCCACTACAACCAGGATAAACCTGTTGCCCGAAGTTGTGGGAGGGTCAAGAGGTCCAACAATGTCAATCTCCACCGTCTCAAAAGGATTTCCCACCACTGGGAGAGGCACTAAGGGTGCCACATTCTTGGATCCACTCTTGCCAGAGGTTTGGCAAGTGTGGAAGCTTCTGCAGAATTTATCTACTTCTGTACCCATGTTAGGCCAGTAGAAGTGCAGAGATAGCCTTTCTTTGGTCTTCCTAAAACTTAAGTGACCAGCCAAAGGTACCTCATGGGCTAACTGCAGAAACTGGAGTCGGTTCGCTAGAGGTACTACAAGTATTTTGTAGTCCCCAGGGGTTGACTAAGTTGGTTCACTGTAGAAGAGGCCATCTTCCCAGTGCAACCTATACTTCCCAGGCTCAGTCCCATTGAGCTGAGAAGCTGCCTGTTGGCGAAGACCTTCCAAGGTAGGACACTCTCTTTGTCCTTTACTGAAATCTTCTCTGTTAGGTCCACCTTCTGCCAGTAAAGACTGCAGCTCAGGATGATCAACAGGATCAAGATCTCCTACCAAGGTAAGATCCTCTTCTAGATCTGATTCCTCAGTATCTAGTTTGACCATACATGGTTATACCTCACACTCAGCCTCAGCTTGTGTGGGAGTCACAGGTGTGACTTTGGACAGTCTCAGAGATGTCCTTCTGGGCACAGGAGTGCTTGCTGTTTTCTTGCTGGCAGACTTAGGTTTCCCCTTTGTCTTTTCTTGCCCTGCAATGGCAGTAAGTAAGTCCTGTGGACTTGGGTGATAGCTTCCTCTATCATGTCTCCAGGAGAGCCTCTTAAGGTTCTCTCCCTTGCAGACCTTGTTAGCTCCTTCTGCTGGGGGGACTGGGGGAGCTGGACACAACTCCATCAGTTTTGAGGTCATTACCCAACAGGACCCTCCCAGGTACGTTATTCTGCACACTTACAGGTATTCTGACAGTCATGTCATTACACTGGATGGGAGCTGGTAACTGGGGAACCATTTGCACAGGGTCTCCAGCTAACTTGGTTAAGTGTTTGGGTGCCTTAGCAACATCCTCCACTTTGGAAAAACATTCATCAACCACAGTTGTGCTGGCTCCAGTGTCTCTGATGGCAGGGGTCTCCCGACCATTCACAAGAACACTATCTTTATAATACTCTTTAGTATTATCTGGGATTGAGTTATAGACATCTAAGTTATGTTGTTCCCAAAGACCCAAGGACACTAAAGAAACACTAGCTGAGACTCTCATGGGCTCAAAGTTTAGTAGCTGAAGGTTTTCACTGGTCATAGGTACTTCATCCACCTGGGAGGAGGCTAAGGAGACAGTGTTGATCACTGAAGGTTTACCCTTACACTTGGGATCTCCTTTCACATGGCCAGGCAACCCACAAACAAAGCATTTCCCAAATGCTCTCTGGAATGGGGGTTTGCCCTGGCCTCCATCTGGTGTGGAACCAGGTGGTACACTAACCTGATTCGGTTTACCTTGTGTCTTACCCTGGTCATGTTTGGGGCCCTCTTTTGGATTGGAATTATTGGAATTATCTTTGTTGTCTTTCTTTGGCTGCTTCCCCTCATCCACCTTCTGAGTAGCCCCAGAATCCTTGTGAGTGGCCCTGTTGGCAACCCATAAGTCAGCAGCCTTAGCTAGCTTCTTAGGATCTATCTCCTTTGAATCACGCAAGTGCTGTCTAAGCTCAGGCGAGCAGACATCAAAAATAGACTCCAACATTACAAGATTCCTCAAACCTTCATAAGTGTTCACTTGGTAACCCTTAACCCAACCATCTAAGTTTTTCAAACATTCACACACCCAGGTAGCCCAAGGGGTACCATCATGCTTTTTGAGGGTTCTAAACCTCTTAAGATACTGGAAGGGGTCTTCCCAAACCTAGCTATTAATGCTAGTTTCACACACTCATAATCCTGTTTATCCTCCTCCCCCAACTCCTGCATCACTTGCTGCAGGGGGAGCTTAGATAAAAGCCAAGGAATCAACTGAGATACCTTGAATCCCATGATTGTACTCAAACATTGCTAACCAACCCAAATATCAAGTTTAATCTCATACATACCAATCATTTCCTTTGGCATACGGGGTCTCTTAGGGCTGGAAGACCAGAAGACTCTGAGAGAGAAGCATTTTCTAGAGACATTTTCTTCATTTCTAGTTCATGGTTCTGCTCCATTTCTCTGAGCCTTAACTCTTGATGTTTCATGGCAGTTTGTGCATAAATACGTTTCACTTCCAATTCAAGTCTCATTTTCTCAAGTGCAATAAATTCAGGAGTAAGTGTAGGACCTGTGGGGGTCCCTGTGGACAGAGGTTGTGCATTCTGAGCAGGTAAGGGAGTTGCAGGGTTTCCTAGCAAGGACTCTTCAACTTCTTCACAATTAACACTCTCAGAATCAGAAACATCAAAATCCACATTTGCTGGAGGGGTAGGTCCTTCTGACCCACTCTCCAGACTTTTTCCCATTAACTTTGCAACCCGTTCAGATTTTTTTCCTTTACCAGAGATATTCTTATACCTACACATGGTTCTCAGAACCTCAGCAGTATAGAGTAGAAGACTCTCTTCAGTGTAGTTTTCCATATTTGACATGATTTCTTAGTTAAATAGAATTAGTGGTGTTAGCCTTGTGGTTAGTTGAACCCAAGCAACAGCAGCACTCTAAGTGTAATCACGCTACTTCCAAGTCTTCACCGCTGTGCACCAGAGTTAGGCAGAATCCTGTGCAGTGCCCTTAAGGATCACTACACACAATTAAGACGACAGGTGGCAATACAAGTTTTACCTTTGGTACAAGCCTGTACTACTATGTCAGATTGGTAGCAGTGGCGGAGCAGCCAGGCTTATCTCAAGAGTATATGAGCAGTAGCAGAGATTACACAAAGGGACCACAATTACTGTGACTCAAGTAAACACTGACTCAAGGTTTCAGGTAAAAAATATAAGTACATTTATTTGTTATCAACACACACTTCTATTAAACTCAAATAAAAACCACACGTTAAATATACCACAACTAACCAATTCACTTTGTACAGTAAGTCTCAAGGTAAGTACCCTGTGTTTGAATGAACCGGTGTTACAAACAAAACACATTACCGAGAATATGATTGCGATCACTTTTTGACAGTTCGGTCTACTAAATAAACGCGTATCCGTGACATGAAATGCTACCGGGGCAAAAACACACTTAGCACCTGAGATACCCAGAGGTAGTTGGAGGCAAAATTCATAGGCAATATTTTGGTTAGGCAGGCAGAATCAAGAAACACTCAGAGACAGGAGTTCAAAAGTCAAAGGGCCGGAGCCAGGGTCAGAAGACACCGGGGCCTGTTGCCGAAGGTCACACAGTCAGACAGTTCACGATTCAACGTAGCCAAATGTACTTCAATATTGTCAATGTTCGGAAGCAAAAGTTATAAGAAGGAGGGAAGACAAGGGCAAGCCTTGGAAAATGAAGAAAAGGGATTCACACAGTTTCCTCAAGGAGAACACAGTACCTTGTTCCAATGGTGTAGCTGGTGCCCTGGCAGTTGTTCCTGTTGGTTTCCCGCAGACCCACGATTCCTGGAGCTTCGTTGTGAAGGAGGACATCTGAAGGGGGTCTGCACCACACAGGGATGAAGCCGGCAGCAGCGACGAGGACTAAAAGGTGCGCTCCTTAAAAACAGGAGAGGCTCTTCAGGTGGCTATCCGGACCACTACAGCAGTGTGCAGCGATTTCGACCAAGGAAGCGGATCCTCTGGCTGTAGAAGATGAGCTGGTTATCCCCACCAAGTTCAAGGGAAGAAGACTCCGGACTGAATCTTCTCTTATTCGTTGAAGGGTAGATAGCTCAGGACTGCAGTAGGGCTTGCCACGACACTGAAGGTGCTGTGTGACACACAAAAAGAAGAGGGCTACTGAAGTGGTGTACTTCAGAGTCCATAATCACAAAAACAGGTAGAAACACATAGCAAAACATAGGTAAGAGTGGGGGAAAAGCTCTCACTCTTACCAAGTTGAAAAACATCAACTCCAGAAGTCCAGGAATGCTGCAGGGGGACTCACTAGGTGAGGGAAATTAGCCATAGATGAGATTTCTCCCTAACAGTGCGTAGTTCCTGCAAAAGTGTGGTATCCTCCCCATGTCTGTGTCCATGACAGCCAGGGAAGCCATGCCTTCATGGGCCAGATGTCCTATAACATCCACCCTGGATAACAAGCTTGTGGGGACATTGTGGAGTCTACACCTGATGTCTGGACCACACCGTGCACCCCCTTATGACGGTTTGCAACTACTGCCAGTTGAGAGATGCATAACAAAGAGGTGATGGCTGGAAAGTTCTTCACCTATCAACCCATTACAGAAAGGGGAAGGGGAAAGACCATATGCAAATCAGGCTTGGTCCCCCCCCCCCCCAAAGGGGCAGTCCAGTCTGAACTGCTAGGTCACACCCCTTCTGCACGAAACCACAAGCATCCCCAGATATGGTTCATCCTCATTGGGCATCATCAGTGAAGAGTAGCTTGGGTCTCTAGGCCCAGCATGCACAGGACCCCTGTCTGAGCATACCCTTCCCACTCTGGGTGACAAAGCAAAGAGGTGATGGATGGAAGGTTTAGATTTAATCGTAAACCCTCCAAGACCATTGTTCATCGCCTGCCAACCCTTCAAAGAAAGGGGAAAGACCATATGCAAATAAAGCTTGGTCTCACCCCCAAAGGGGCAGTCCAGCCCAAACTTCTAGGTCACATCCCTTCTGCACGAGACCACAAGCATCTCCAGGCATGTTTCGGCCTAAATGGGCATCATCAGTGAGGACTGCCCCTTTTGGGGTGGGACCAAGCCTGATTTGCATATGGTCTTTCCCCTTCTGTAATCGCTCGACAGGCTGAAGAACGATGGTCTGCAGGGTTTCCCAGAGCAATTCCAGAGGTTAGGATTAATTCCAAATCTTCCAGCCATCACCTCTTTTGTTTTGCATAAATCACCCCGAGTGGGATGGGTATGCCCAGACGTGGGCCCTGAGCCTGCTGGGCCTAGAGACCCAAGCTGCTCCTCACTGATGGTGCCCAATGAGGCTGAAAAATGTCTGGGGATGCTTGTGGTCTCATGCAGAAGGTATGTGACCTAGCCGTTTATGCTGGACTGCCCCTTTTAGGGGGGGGACCAAGCCTGATTTGCATATGGTCTTTCCTCATCTGTAATGGCATGGCATGCTATCACCTCTTTTGTTTTGCATACATTGAGAGAGGCACAGCAGGGGTGAGAGTTGGTTGGTTCTGCCTCTGCTGTGTGGGGGTCCCCCTTTCTTCAGTTAATGTGCACTCTCTCTTCTTCTATGAGTGGATTTGTGGACCAAATAACAAATGTTATCCACTCAGCTCCTTCCTGCCATCCAGTTGTTCCAGCCTCATCTTTTCCCCTCTGAAGTGGCTAAATACCCGTGTGAGTATGAGGGCCAGAGGACAAAGATGCTTCACGTCCTTCAGCCTTGGCAGCAACATCTAATGGTGTTCCAAAGCAGTGCCCTGCAGAGTTGACTTCACTCAACAGGTGCTTCGATATGGCATAGACCGGCGGTGGTTATTCTTCACCTTGATGTATCTTGTCTTGATACCTGCTTGCGTAATTTCTCCTGATCGTTATTGTTTTGTGCAGTTCTAATGTCCCATGTGAACCCTCTCTTCCTCTGTGAGTGGATCAGCGGACCAAATAACAAACATTACTCACTCTGCTCCTTTCTGCCTTGCAGTTGTGAGTCCATGGTCCATCAATATGCCTAGGTTCTTGATCACTTTAGATCATTTTAGTCAGTTACTCATTTCCAAAGGCAATGTTATAGTTGTTTCCGGTGCAGCATGAGGTGAGATTATCGTTATTTCTGTTTTGTCTGGGTTAAGTTCTAGGGAGGTGGCCATCATTGTAAAGAATTTGATAAGAATGGATTACACCCCATGAATACAATAGAAGTGAATACACTTTACATGCATACAGAATCATGTGGTGCCTTTAGAAGGCTTAGCAATGCTTGTTTTGTGGTTTTTCTTGCTGGCTTCCCATAAGAAACTCCACTTCTTCCCTGCTTACATGTTTCAGTTGGGGAGGTTTATGTTTCCCAGGAGATGTGGCTGGGCCTTCTGGAGTAAATATGATGTGTTGTCCGTTACCATGAAAACACATTAGGTTCACAGAAATACCAAGGGGTCTGTGCACCAGACCTCTGAGATAATGAGATAGATCCCATCCATTGTAAGGAAGTATTGCTAATAAATACAGCTTAAAATTCTGCCAAGACTGAATCCACTTTCTACTGACCCGATAAGAATCCGGACTGTTCTCCTAAAGCCGAGCTTCAAAGACTCCTTACTGTATTTAAAGTGTCGCCTTTGACATTAGTTAAGGCAATAAAGCTGCCAAGATGTCCAGCAGTGGAAAATAAACAATACATCCTCTCAGAGCACTTTGCATGACTCATTATGCTGAATGCAGGGTTTCACAAATCCAAAATGAAACCTAAGGCTGGAACACTGTTGCAACTCGTCTAGTCCCGTGATGTTGCTATGCCCCTTGTGTGTCACTGTGTACCCTGCTCCTGTATTGTCGCTATGTATCCCTCTGTATTGCCCGCCCTCTAGTCCCCCTGATGTCGTTGTATGCCCCACTGTGCCCGTGTCTCACTGTGTACCCTGCCTCCCTGTTCCCCATGATGTCGCTATGTATCCCTCTACCCCTGTCCTGCCGCTGTAAGCCCAGCTCTCTGTCTCCCTGTGCCCCTTGTGCCCGTGTGTCACTGTATAACCCTGCCTCCCTGTTCCCCATGATGTCGCTATGTATCCCTCTACCCCCTGTCCTGTCACTGTAAGCCCAACCCTCTGTCTCTCTGTCCCCCTTTGTGCCCATCCACAAAGCATATGAGCTTTGTGGATGAACTATCATATCACACCATATCATATCACTATGCTTACTCTCTACTCAACACCATCACTCAATCAGAGTACAGCTATACCCCTCAATAAATTCGGCTTAGCTGCTCGCATTCGAACACTACCCCATACATACCTCACCACTCTAATAACATGCAGCTATATCCCATGACAATCCGGCCTAGCTGCTCACATAAGCTTCCTACAGGCCTAACGCAGCCAGAACCAAGTCTGGGTGTCCACCCACCAGACTGCACACATTCAACTGACATCTCCACCAATACACCTAAGTCTAGGATGCAGCTGCCATAAAGCTATTACATCAGCTGCACACATAACTGTTGCACCCACGCACCCTACGACACTAACCCTCTCTACTGACCTGGACTGCGGTCCCTGAGGGGGTTCAACCGACCAGCGCTTTGAGGTCATACCAATGATATAGAGAGCGCTACATAAATGCAAAAAAAATAACATAACATAGTGAGCTATTTAAAAGAACACTACTCATGCAGTGAGAAACAACTTTTGCTTATAAATCCACAATCATATCACCTAGTAACCAAAAGAAAAATGCATTATAATCATGATGTAGTCATCTAACATGTGAGTACAATTTTGAGTCGACTTGGTTTTTAAATATTGTTTTATATTTATTTATTGGTTATTTATATGGTGCTTATACAACAAGACAGTGGGCCTCATTACAAGGTTGCCGGTCCCGTAAAATCGATGCCAGTATCATCGTACCGGCATCGTTTACCAGACCGGAGTATTGCGAGCTGCGATGCCGGTGTCACCAGCATCGACAGAGACCCGCCGTGGCTGACCTCACCCTTACCGGTATCAGCGTAGGCAGCCGGCACCGTGCCAGTGACACCGGCATACCGCAGTTAAGTGCACATTAAGAGGTGCACGGACATGCAATTACCGGCATGGACATGCTGGTAATAACAGATACAATGATGCCGCTAACACCGGCATCGCGGTACAGGCGTTAATGGGAATTTTGTGTGTAGAAACCTGCCACAGGTGCTCACAATCAGCACAGACGGAGGCAATCTGCCAGAGCAAAAAAGGAGCACTCCCACATACCACACCCCTCCCAAATCCACAATGCTACCATTGGCACTAGCAGTAATGGAGCTGGAGGACATGCCTCCACAGCTACTCTTTGAGGAAGCAGTGAGCCAGAGCATGCAGCTTATGCACAGAGGAGAAAGAGGGCGAGAATGGGTCAGCACATACCCAATGTGCAGGCAGTTGTGCCCCACAGGCAGCCACCAATCCTTCGCCGAAGGGCCAGCCCATTCAATCTACTTCTTGCCAAGATCCACACCTTGTACCAACTGTATAAGGACACCATCACCACAGTAATGGACCTTATACATGATGACCTGGTGAGCATAATCAATATCCGGACAGCCATCCCCCCTTGCTGAAGGTAGTGTGCGTGCTACACTTCTTTGCCACAGGCACTTATCAGCACACAGTGGGGCAGCTGCATGGAATTCCCAAACCTGTTTCTACTGTGTGCTCGCCCAGGTGCTAGATGCACTCCTGTCCCAAGTACGCAACCACATAAGCTTGCTACGGACTGCAGAGGAGGTGAAGGCCATCAAAGTAGCATTCCATGCACTTGTCGGCATGCCCAATGCCATAGGTGCGCTCGACTGTGCACATGTTGAGCTGGTTGTCCGGCATGCTGTGGAGGTAGTGTACCGCAACAGGAAGCTGTACCATTCCCTGAATGTACAGATGGTGTGCGATGCACGCAAAATAATTACGCATTGCCGTGCTTCACACCCAGCTCCGCACATGACTCCATGGTTCTGCAGAACTCTACGCTGCCCCGCAACATGGCATGACATGCTGGACCTCGTACCTGGCTGTTGGGTGAGTCCAATCACAAGGGCATGAGGGGTGTTGAATAGGGGGTGCAGTTAACGGCATAGTCAACCTGTCTGCTGTGTGGGCCATGAGGGGTGTTGAATGGGGGGGGGCAGTTAACAGCATAGGCAACCTGTCTGCTGGGTGGGCCATGATGGGCGTGGGAACATAGCATATGATTGCATACATGAGGAGCACAAGCGCAAACTGCATGCATGGATCCATCATCACTCCTGTCAAAACCCATAAACATAACCAGGTATGCAATGAAGTGAAGAGAAAGTGGGTAGGCCAATAGAATGCTAAGTCAGATGAAGAAATAGACCAAACAACCTCATCATCACCAACCTGCACACCACGAAACCTCACACATTGATTTGTAAAAGACCACACACAGTGTAATGGGTGCACTGAATTGTGATTTTTGTAAATGTACCAGAATGTGCAGCACAGCTAATGCATGCAGATATGCAAGGCCTTCACAGCCGTGTCTACATGCAAACAACAGGTGCAGAACTCACACCAGCACATGCATTAGGTACATTTGAAAACATAAACCAGATGTACCACATTGCACCACTCTGTAATTACAATGCATGAAATCTGAACTCAGCAAAGCAAATCGCAAGTCTTGCTGCTCCGCCAGAGAGAAAACCATCAGTCACACCTAGAAAATCAGTCACTGCACTCAGTCCACTGGTACACCGCAGATCAGTATGCCTGTCCTGTCACCTTAAGGGACACCTACAAGTACAATGGTTCAAATATGAAACGGAGAAATGCACAATTATTCACTACACTCAAGATATGACAGCGAGGGGTGCTGGACACATCCAATGTAGCTCCATTCCACCATGCTAGCACCCACCCAGACATATTACAGTACCGTCACCCTTCACCCGTGCTACATACTGCCTATGGATATCTGACCTAGTCATATGGAGGAATGTGTCGATGCATATGTACATGGTGACCCCTGTATCACATTGATGATAGCACGCAAATGTGTGAATTGCCACTATATATGCACACTCCTTTTCCATTGGTGACACAATCATGAAAACTGAGAGCATAGTGGTCTATAGAACATGAATTGTGCATGTGCAGGTTCACATTGAATGGGCAATGTGGCAGCAACTGCACCCCCCCGCCCCCACAAGGATCAGCCCTACGTACACTTACTGGGCAACAGAGAATGACAATTGCTATGTACTGTTATGTTACCCTGTGTTTCAGTGCATATCGTAAGGAACACTGTATAGCTAGTGGTAACATGGAATGACCAAATAAATCACAAGTACCCTTTCTCTTGCTCCCATGCAGTTGATGCCGGGTATCCCCTGATGGGCTGGCTCTTGACCCCCATCAAGCAACCACACAACAGGCACAAAGAGGCATACAACTGTGCACATGCACGCACACGCGTAACCATCGAGCAGACATTTGGCTGGTTGAAGGCCCGGTTTCGCTGCCTCAGTAGGTCGGGGGGAGCCCTCATCTACGGTCCAGAGAAGGTGGGCAAAATGGTTCTAGTATGTGCCATGCTACACAACATGTGCATCCGGCACAATGTCCCCCTGCCCCCTGACATGGACACAATGCCATCTGAGGATGAAGATGAGGATGAAGAAGATGCTGGTATTCCTCAGTGCCACCATGGCCATGATGGACATGCCACACAGCAAGCATTAATTGACAATTACTTCTGATGGAATGGAAAAGACATGGTACTGGGCATGGGTCACACTGGGTGCTGGACACTGTACATGATTAAATAGACACACACTCAAGAAGCAACGACCAGCCATGTTTTTTTGCTACACCAGGTGTATTGAATGATGATGAACTATGTACAGGTGATCTTTTTCTACCTTAGACGTCTATCCCCTTAAATTTACCCCACACCCCCTCCCCTGCTATCCCCACACCCAATACCCCTACACCCCCTCGCCCGCTACCCCCACACCCAATGCCCCAACACCCCCTCCCCCACTACCCCCACACCCAATGCCCCAAAACCCCCTCCCCCACTAACCCCACACCCAATGCCCAACACCCCATCCCCCACTACCCCAACTGCTTCTTCCCAACTTCTCCATCCCCACAAGCAGTAGTCACTTTCCCTATTTACAGCCCCTTTTTTGAGGACAGGGGTGAGCCTTTGGTGGGCGATGAAATCGCTGCGACCGACGCACAGGGCTACTTTGAGTGGAACTGGCCGGTGTAGCGTTAGTGGATGGGCCAAGTGGGGTGGTGATGTGCCATTGTTCGGCTATCGCGGTCACCAGAATGTTTATGGACGGCCATAGATGACATGACTTCATTTCCCTCCCAAACATGCCCCGCAAGTTGGTACATGCCCTTCGTTGCTCTGCCGAGCATGCGTGCCGTGTTACGGGAGGTGTCCTGCATTGTCTGCCTTGTCAGTTGTGCCTCTGTGAGGTAATGGGTGACCAAGCCGTGCATAGCCTGTTGCCGCTCCTCCATTCCACTGAGGCGCTCCTCAATGTCTCTAATGTGGCACAGTCCTGGTAGTGGTAAGGGAGGTTGGCTCTGAGGGCCTGGGGGAGTGAACACAGCTTCTTCATCATGGGCACCATCGCTCTGTGTGTCGGGCCCAGTGGCCTCCATAGTGCTGTGTGCTCCAGTGCCATCCGTTGGACTGGCAGGGTGGGGTGCCTGGCTGGGTGGGGGGGATTCAGGCTCCATCGGCAGGCTCCAGACTGGGGATTCTGACTCTTCTGGCAGGCTCAGGACTGGGGATTGAGGCTCTTCCTGGTGATGTGCCTGCTTTGCAACAGGTGTTTTGGCCTGATGGACCGGCTTTACCATAGGTGTTTTTGCCTGATGGCCAGCTTTGGCACAGGTGTTGTTGCCTGATGGGCCGGCTTTGCCACAGGTGTTTTTGCCTGATGGGCCGGCTTTGCCAAAGGTGTTTTTTGGCTGATTGGCCGGCTTGGCCACAGGTGTTGTGGACTTGCGGGGCTTCTGTGCAGCAGGTGTTTCCTGGTGGCGGGGGGATGATAGGAAGATGTGGCATGCTCGAGTCTTGCCGTGGTGGTGCCTGGCTCCTGGCTAGTGGTGGTGGATTTTGTGCGATGGCAACGTGCTGCAGTGGACTTGATTGTGGTGGCAAGTTCACCCTCGCTGTCACATGATGTGCCTATGGGGGACAGTGAGGCAGGGTATTAGTAATGTGTGTGAATCCATCTGACATACATCAATGCTAGTAAATTCAGTGTCATGTGCATTGTCATGGACATGGTGGAGGCCACAGCATGGTGCACACATGATTGTGTGGGGGATGCAGTGTGGGGGCATATTTGTGGTGTGGCCATGGAGTGCGCAGTGTCTGTTGGCTGGGGTACTGATGTCTAGTGACCTGTGTGTTGTGGCAATGCCGCAAGGGCTGTGTGACATGTACAGTTTGATTGTGATATGGATGGGTTCCACTTGTGTACGTTGCGGCATTGATGTTGAGTGTGTGGGAAGAGACATAGTGGGTGTGACAGGTGTGCGACTGTGTCATTGATGTGTGCATCTTGACATGGGTGGGTTGGGACATGTGTTGGCACGGCGGTGACGGCAGCAGTTGGACAGTGATGTGTGTCTGTGCATGCAGATGGTACTTGTGTAGGCATTACAGGGGACATGTGGGGTGTGTCAGTGGGGTTTGTTGATTGTCTTCCTGGCAGGTGCATACTTGTGTGGAATGATGTTGTCGGTAGATGGCAAGGCAGCAGGGATCCGGTGCCACTGACTTGTCATTTGGACTTCACCATTGGCAATAGGGATACAATATGTGAGATGTGACTTTGGGAGTAAAGTTACAGGCCCACACCAGCATTGTCGGATGACGCTGCTCCCGTCTTCACATCTCCTGCTCCCTCTATGCTCTCCATGTGGAGGACGGTGCTGCAAGTCTCCTCCCATGCCTGCAGTTTTATGGGGGATGGCCTCTGGCTACGCTCTGTGGCGAGGAGGTTACGGACACGAGCCGTAAGTCGTCCCACCTCTTCCGACAATCTCTGACGGTCCGGGGTGTTGTCCCCACCGCAAAGACTTTGCAGGCTCAAATCACCTTTTTCCTTAATTGTGCTGGGCGCCACAGATCAGCACAAAACACCACATCAACATGCTCTGCTAGTGTGTCAGCCAGCATGTTGAGCTCCTGCTTGCTGAAACAGGGTTTGCGGCGACAGACGGCGCCTTGCGTAGATGACATTTCCTTCAGTGTTGGTGTGCACTTGGCTTAGCAGTTGCACTCCTGTAAGATGAGGATTGCAATGGATTGTGTTTTAAAGATGGCCGCCGGTTCATTTCCCATTCCGACGTAATGACGTTGTTTCCGGTGCCGGTAATACCGGTACCTGTAATTGCGGCATTGTCGGTGCCGGAGTCGGTGTCTCTGGTATAGACTATGCCGCTATCAGGGTTATTGGAGCCGTTTTCGGCATGCCAGTGCTACTGTTTCCGGCATGCCAGAATGCACGTGCACGCTGACTCAGAATCTGCCATTGATTCTGGCAGCAGTGCTACACGGAAATGGTAACACCGGCATGCCGGCAATGTTATTTTTTTACTGGCAATCTCGTAATGAGGCCTAGTGTTTCAAAGTGCCTCAAGATAAAAAGGGAAAGGAGCAAGGCAACAAATAAACAATGGAAATGAAAATGAATAAATAAGAAAACAAACAAACAGCGGTCCTACTAGGGCTTGTGACGTTCGTTAGGAACATGCAAGTGCAGAGAAAAAGAAGGGGGCGGGGGCGGGGGAGTAAATGTTAAAGGGTCCCCGGCGGAGGAGTGCCAAAAGTGCCTGTTGGGGAGGCAACAGGTACGTGCATGGGCAGAGACATCCCACACTAAAGAGGGAGGTCTAATGGCCATCAGCTAAGTGCAGGGCTGAGACAAACCACCCAACTGGCAGGTGTGGGCCCAGAGGGCATTACAAGGAGGAGGGGGGGGTTTCTGTAGCGATTGGGCAAATGGCCAGGATCCTATTGGACTCTTGAGGGACCGGGCCGCCAATCTCAGTGGCTGTGGGGATGATTGGCACAGGAGGGAGAGGGAGAAGGAGGAGGAAGAGAGAAAGATCTTTAGTTGTTTGCGGAACTTGAGGTGATATGGTTCAAGATGGAGAGAGAGAGACTATTCCAGAGGAGGGAGCCATCTGAGGAGAGAGATCTGCCCTCAAATCTCTGTTTGGAGAAGTATTTGACCAGCAGAGATTTGGAGCAAGAAGATCTAAGGGACCTGGAGGGAGAGTATTTAGTGAGAGAGAGTTGCAGGTAGCGTGGACCCAGGCCCTACACAGCCTTATGGGTGATGCAAAGGGTCTTGAATTTGATCATTGTGGCAACCGGGAACCAGTGAAGAGATTTTGGGGCTAGAGAGATATGGTCCCTGGGCTTGAGACCAAGGATAAGTCTTGCAGCCCCACTCTGGATTAGTTGAAGAAGGCCGAGGGAAGAAAGAGGAAGGTTGAGGAAGAGGCTGTTGCAGTAATTCAGCATGGAGCGGATCAGAGCTCTAGTGACATTGATCTTCTGGGGGAAGGTGAGGAAAGGGTGAATGCCTCTATGGAGGTGAAGTTGAAAGTGGGCCTTCTTTGCAAGTACCAAGATGTGAGGAGTGAAGGAGAAGAGTAGAAGATGACCCCAAGGTTTCTGGCTTTGGTGAAAGGAGAAGGAGGAGAGCCCATAGAGGGCGGACAGAGTGCAGGAGGTAAAGAGGGAACAGATGTACCGATAGGAACATTCTCAGTCTTAGTGGCATTAAAACAGAGATCATTGGAGGTGCACCAGGACTGGATAGCAGACAGGCAGTCCAGGATGATAGAGGAGGAGAAACAGGAGGAGGAGGAGGGGGGCTTGAGGAGGGGAGCTTGAAGAAGAGTTGTGTGTCATCTGGATAACACTGGAAATGAGGCGAGCAGGTGTAGATCAGGTGAGCAAGAGGTGCAAGGTAGATATTGAAGAGCTAGGGCAAGAGGATAGAGCCCTGGGGAACACCACATGTGCAGAGAGTGATAGTGGAGGAGAAGGAGTCTAGTAGAACCTGGGAGGGGCGATCAGTGAGAAATGAGGTCCACCAATCTAGTGCGTGGTCTGATATACCAAGGGTATCTTGGAGCCGGCATATGAGGATAGAGTGGTTGACTGTATCAAAAGCGGAAGCAATGTCAAGGATAATGAGAACAGCAGGAGAGTTAGAGTCAAGATTTGTGAGCAGATCTTCACAGGTGTTCCGCAGAGCAGTTTCTGTGCCTCTGGATGCTCGGAACCCAGATTGATGGTCATGTAAACCGCCAACAAGCTCAGTGTGCTGGGTCAGTTGGAGGAAGACCCACGTCTCCAGAAGTTTCCCAAGGGAGGGTGTAGTAGGAATAGGCCGGTAGTTGGCCTGACACAACGGGTCGGCAGAAGTCCTTTTTAGAAGTTAGTGCACAAGGGAGTGCTTGATAGAGGAAGGGAAAGAGTCAGAGGCTAAGAAGTGGTTGCAGAAGTCAGCAAGGGAGAAGATGTTGTCCTTAATGGTTCTGGAAGAGCAGGGAGACACCTGTTTGGAAGAGACCTTCACAGAGAGGACTACTCTAGAGACTTTGTCTGTTGTGATAGGTGAGAAGGAGGAGAGAGTAGGTCGTGAGGGGGAAATCCAAGGGAGGTAGGGAGACCGGGAGAAGGGTTGAAGATGTGGAAGAAGAGAGAGCGGTCAGACTATCCTGAGTTTTAGAGGAGAAATGGGTGGTGGTGCAGTACAGAGGGCCTGAGAAGGAAGAGGTGAGGCAGAGACTGCGGATGGATTGGCTAGTTCATTGCATATTTTGAAGAGTTCAGCCATGTTGTTAGTGGCTCCAGAGATACTGGCCTGGATGTGGGCCCTCTTCTTGGAGAGGATGAAGAGACAGTATTGCCTTTGGAGCAGGCGACAGGCCAGTTTGTCAGAGGATGAGGGAGAGGGCCTCCACTTCCTTTCAGCTGCTCTGCACTTGCGTTTCAGAGCAGCTAGATCGTAGTCGTACCAACTGTTACGCTTGGAGGCAGGTTTCAGGCGGATCCTCATGACATGGGCAAGAGTGTCAAGAGTGTTAGTGATAGCAAGATGAAGATTGGCAAGGACAGAATCAGTAGGAGAAACAATAGGAGGAAAGATGGGGTGAAGATGGAGACAAACACAGCAACTGACACTCGTTTCATCAGTCGCATGACCGCGAAGGAGGCTAGCAGTGCTGGGGGATGCTCAATTAGGGGGCCGATAGGTCCCAAGTGGGAAGAGAGGAGGGAGTGTTCAGACCGTGAGGGAGGAGTAGTGAGAGGGTTAGAGAACAGAAGGTCAGCAGGGATGAAGGCATCAACAGTGTATCCGGCAGAGTGGGTAGGGCCAGAAAGGAGAATAGTGTGGGAGAGAAAAGTACAGAGATCACAGAAGTGTGGAGGCAGGGACAGTGGAGTCAAGGTGGATGTTGAAGTCTCCAAGGAGGAGGAGGAGTTTAGAGGAAGAAGTCAGAAGAGAGGAGGTAAATTCAGCCCATTCTGAGAGGAAGAGAGCGACAGGGCCAGGGCATCTGTAGATAGTGGCAAGAGAGAGAGAGTAGGAGGGACACCAAGCTTGCAGATAAGTCTTTCAAAGGAGGAATAGGGCTGGGTGATTGAAGCAAGGACCCACTCAGGGAAGATCAGGGCTACTCCACCATCAGATCGGTTGAGCAGAGGTTTGGAGAGGATCTTGTAGCCATTGGGGAGGAGGGAGTAAAAAGCAGCGACAGACTTGGCATTGAACCACATCTCGGTAAGAGCGAGGACCTCAAGGTCATGGTCTTCGAGAAGGAAGCAGATGTCAGAAGTGTGTTTAATAGCAGATTGAGCATTCAGAATGGCTAAGTGAAGCCGATTACCACGTCTTTGAAAGTTTTCCGAGGAAGGGTACGGGGTGGTACACCCGTGGAGGAAGAATAGCAGGAGAAAGTAGGAAATTGATGAGGCCGGTAAAAGAGGAAAATATTGGGTTGAGAACCCTAAGCCATGACAGTGCTGTTGTGATAGAGATTAATGATGCACCTAGAGGATGAAAAGTGAGCCAAGAGTACTTTCCATCTAGTGCCACCCTTAAAGGGTGAATAGGAAAAAGGGGAGAGGGTAGAGATCAGAAGGGAGGTCCATAGGTCTGGAGAGGGGACAGAGAAGAGGATATCAGTGATAGTCTGTCTGGAAGTATCACTAACATAGGTGTGAGAAATAGGTAGGCCAGGATTACAGGCCGAGAGATCTTTTTAAAGAAATGTTCTTCCAGACGTCGTGAGAGAGGAGGGATAGGTGATAGAGCTACAGTTAGAATAGATGGGAGAGATAGAGAGTGCCATTGAGGAGGAGGAAAGAGGGATAGTTGGAGAGGCTGCACAATGCTCGGGTAAACACACCAGTTGACCTAGCAGCCGGGGGAGGTAGGAGGATGCACAGATGTGAAGCACACCTGAATTCGAATTTTCAAAGAAGCACTTAAATGCAACATAAAATGGAGGATGCACAGATGTAAAGCACACCTGCATTTGAATTTTCAAAAGAAGCACTTAAATGCAGTCTAAAATGGGGGATGCACAGATGCAATGCACATTTAAAATCGAAGCAATTAAATGCAGAAAAAGGCTCATAGGCAGCAAATAGAGTAAGCATGTAAAGACAGTTGTAGTGGTAAATGACAAGCAGGGGTTAGAATAGAGCGTGGCTATGGGAGGGCTGAGCGGGCAAAGTACATGGCCAGTGGGCTTTTTCTTGCAGGGCCAGGTGACCCCATATAAGTGTTGATTGGTAGCGGGCAGCTGGAGCAACTATGGCAGGGCAAGGTGTAGAGCACTTACCAGTAGTTTTGTAGAGATGCATCCTCAAGCTCCTCCAGGCCAGGACAAGGCAAGACAGGGAGGGGCTACGCCCTTATATGGAGGCCCTTCAGGAGGCTGCCAATAGCCTGCCAGCTATGGGGGCTTCTTTGTGATAAAAAGATATTGCCAGCCAATCAGGTGGACAGGCGGTAGATGCGAGAATCAGCTGATGAAGATGCCTCACCTGGCGGCCATGATCGAAGTCCCTTGCGGCCCGTAGTGGATTAAGCAAGCTGGCTCCTGCACAGCTGTTGGGTGAAATGCCCACAAGTCGGGGCAAATGGCTCAAAGTGCAGATGTAACACTACTTATAGCACAGCCCTTGAGGGGGCCGGCGATTGCCTGCCGGCACCTGGGGCTTCCTTGTGATAAAAAGATATGGCCAGCCAATAAGGTGGGTAGGTGGTGGAGGCCAGGATCAGCTGATGAAGCCGCCTCACCTGGCGGCCATGATGGAAGTACCTTGTGGCCCTTGTGGCCGGTAATGGATTAAGCGAGCTGGCTCCTGCACAGCTGTTGGACGGAATGCTCATGAGCCGGGTGAAAAATAGTATGAATATTAATAACTTCATGAACAATATGGCACATATTATGCTGAGTATCTAGGCCGGGGATCCAGAAATCTATATTTCACCGATGTGGCATGTTGCTACAATGAAATAGGCAATCAAAATATTTTTTGCATTCAAAAGTGTGAGAACAAGAATCTCCCAACTTCTTTCTCTTTTCCTGTGTATAGAAATTATGATCAGTTTATGAAGATTAGTGTGTGTGTATATTCTCTGGGAGTGTCTGACCATTAAATGAATGACTTGAATAGAAATATTTAACCAATCAAAAAGTTTGACATACTTACATAGTGTGGCACAATGTCCAATTATAAAAGTAGAAACAGACAAGGAATTGGATCACTCTCTGAAATAAAAAGCTGCATAGAAGATTTAACACCTGTTCCAAATGAATGAAAGCTGAGCTTAGATACTACCAGGAGGATTGTGCTACACCTGTGACGAGATTATTGCATGGAACAGACCTGTTTTCCAAGAGAGGGGAGAGGCTGACTGGGAGTTTTTTTTAAACATATGTGTGTCCTTCCTGACTCAGCACCTTAAAGAATTATTCCAAAGTGAGTATTCAAATTCCCCCAAATGTGATCAGATGAACCCCCTAGATCATTGTGCTGCTAGGTCCCTGCAGTGCGAGGGACAGGAGATGTGGCTTCCATTAGTGGCGTTCATTCCAAATAGAATATCTTGATATTTTTATGTGAAATACAACCGCACTTTCTCACTATATTTAAAGCCAAGTGAGATTTGACTTCTTAGAGAAAACAAAGCATTTTTCTGCACATAGATCACATTGGCGGATACAATATTATTAACAGAATAGGATTAGGATATTGTAGTTTTCTAGTGTGAGATATATCCTGCTTTCACTGTAGTAAACCTGAGGGGTATTACATTTAAATAGAAACCTTAAATAAGAACAAACATGCTTTTTCAGTACTGTGTGTGCCAATAGTGTAGTATTTAGTAAATGATAGCTAAAATTAACTGAATCCTTCTGTATTCACAGGTATGGTCTAACACTTTGGGTGTGAATCAGTGGCCACACCTTAGAGCCTAAATAGAGAATTGTGTGATAATTTACAACCCGTGAAAGCCATAGATATTTAAAAAGTGAATGGGGAAGTTAAAGGGAGTTTTCCCATCATAATTCCATTCTCATAGAAAATGATGCTAATATAAATTACATCATCTCCTCTCTATTAACCTTGGTCAGTAGGAAAGGGCTCTGTACCTGTGGGACCCAATTTGTGAACTGCAGTGGAAAGGGTACTCATCCTTGCATTAGAAAATAATCAAATGGATTCCAAGATGGTCACCACACAGTAAAGAGATGTGTGCGAGTGCTCCATCTCACAAAGATTCAATCCAAGGCCGGATCACCTTGAAGCAGGCTTATGCTAGCATCTCCAGCCGATAAGATCCCTGGGCAACCCTGAACTGCAACAGCCTGCCTTTGAAGCCCTTAAGGAGCTGGGGACACGCTCCGCCACTGAAAAAGAGTGGAACCTGCTGCTGGTGCAATGAGATTCCCTCAGATTCAGGACGTCGGTACACACAGTGACTTTAGAATCGGAGGAGACTCCATCCGCCACAGGGTGCTGAGCAGCAGTGAGGGGAAGCCGGAGGCAGCAGGCATTCAGGAATGGAATCCCCCCCTGCCCACACACTAACATTGGCATAGAGTAGCTAGTTCTGATGTGTCTGTTGCGATCCAGTTGCTGGGGAGAGCTCTTACAACATCCCTGCAGGAGGGGCGCAGAGCCACGCACCTCGTACTGGCCTGGCTAGTTGGGTTTCCCGGACCCACCGAGATAAGAGCTCTTCATCAGCACGGAATTGCCTGAGCGGCCTTTGGATGGCTCCCAGACTCCAGTGCATCAGGGGCAGACTATAAATGCAAAGGGTAGTCTCTGGTAGGCCCCCACTGCCACGAATCACCCATTAATGGGGGCTGCGGACTGGATATGCACAATCACCTACATCAACTCCAAGTGTATACCGGAAAGGTAAGTAGGGCACCCTCAGGACTCACCCTTGCAGAAAGAAAATATTTGCAGAATTGGGGGCCCCATACGGCGGGGATACGGTGCGAACGGACAGCTCAATGCAACACAAGCTACAGAATGAACCTATCCAGGCTAGCTGGAATTTAATTGATTAAAGTTTAAATCCTGTACCTCAGGTATAATAGGATGGCCTACCACCGGGCTGATTACAGCTGCAGCTAGCGATTCCCAAGCCTGACACAGAATTTTTCACATCCCGAGAGGTAGAAACAAACATCCCCAAGCTGAGCATAAACAGGCTCACTAAACACAAAGAAATCCAGGAGGTTGTGCACGAAAGATCCAGAGACATCCTCAGCCAGAAAACAAACGGCAGTTAGCCCTCCACCGGAACCACAAGGACTTAGACATGCAGCTTCTAAAGAGGACTTTCCAAAAAGCTTTCAGGGCTTTCAGGAACATTTTTTGGCTTCCTGTCAATTACAATTTTCCTCTTTCAACTGTAAATCAGGCACTCACTGGCCGACTTCAGCAAGGAAATATCCTCCCTGGGAGAGCAGGTTGATACGAATGAGCGTGCAATCTAGCAACTCACATAAGAATGTAAGCACTTGGATATAGCTCTCGAAGACCTCTCGAGGATCACACGCAACCTCGAAATCCACTGTGAAGATTTGGAAAACATAACCATAAGCTCTAACATTCGTATCAGAAATCTCCCGGAAGCAGTGACAGACTCAGAGCTAAAAGACACAATAATACACATCTTCACGGACTGACTTAATCGCAGGGGAATAGGCCATCAATATTCCATTGGACCGCGTGCATAGGACAGGTCCAAAAAGAACAGAACCTGGAGCTCGCCCCTGAGACGTGCTACTAGCCTGTGCACTGTACCCACAAAAGGAACACATTCTCAAGGAGGCAAGGAACTCGAAACCAATAACCTACAATGGGACGGAAATTCAACTCTGTCAAGATCTCTCGCAAACAACCCTCCAAAAAGAGCCAGGATACGCAAGTGGTGGTTAAAACCCTGCAGTCATGAGGGATTAAATATAGATGGACTTTTCTGTTTGGCTTAACTTTTTCCATGGAAGGAAGACAACATAAAATCACCACTCGAGAATCAGGAAAAGCCCTTCTTCAAATTGAAGAAGATTCAGCTGCGTGTCTGTTGGATGGTGGGGATGGCCGTCCCGTCAAGCAAGCTAAATGGTCATCCGTGGATCGTCAGGGGAGAAGAAACAGGGCCACACAGAAAAAGGACTGGAAAACCCGCCTCACCAAATCCGAAACCATCAGCATAGAAATATGGAAAGAGAAAAATTAGAAAACAGCTGATACAGAAAAGGTAAATCCGACTCAAGTAAAGATGGAGCACAACATCATGGAATTAATCTGTGCAGATAACCAATGGGGGGTTTAGGATACTCTGCACTTTGCCCTGGTGAAAATGATGACTCACAGCTGGGGCTTTCTCCCCAGGGTACATTAGGTACTGTGGTTCACACCAGCGGACTTTCAAGGGGTTGGTGTGGGGGAAAGTTGGGGTTAGGGAGGGGAAAGAAAGTTTGAGAGGGGTAGGCGGGGAGAGGGGGGAACCGCAGTGCATGGCCAGCTTTAACATATTTAAATGGGAGAGGGTTCAAGCACTCACCGACCTCAATGGGCCCCCCCATATCATGATAATACAAATGCCTAATGCTTAATATCAGGGGCCTTAATATGCCAGTGAAATGTAGAAAGTTGCAGGGCCTTCTGGCTCGCTACCAACCAGACTTGGTGGCGCTCCAGGAAAGTCATATCTGCAAGGCAGAAAGCTGCGCTTGGGACATTTCCGTACCATCTTACAAGCGAATGCAGAGGGGAAGGTGGCCGGAGTACTTAGCAATTAGGTTGGGAGTCCAAATTAAGATGGTACATGCAAAGGTCCACAAAGAGGTCCCCTCTATATTTGCGATCTTCGTATTGGGCTCTTTGACACTAATGGTGGCCTCAGTGTACGCTCCCAATACTGGCAAAGATGGCATCTTAAAAACGACTCTCGCACATCTAGAATCCTTTAGGGAGGGGGAAATAGTACTTGTTGGGGATCTTAATATGGCCTGGGACCTGAATCGGGACCGTAGCGTAGTTACACGTTACTCTAAAGCCACATACCCCCCTCGGTTACACTAAAGAAAACATTAATCTGTCTTTGATAGATGTTTAGCTAGCACTTAGAGGCTCTGAGACAGGATACACGTTCTATTCACATGTCCATCGCTGTTTCACACGCATAGATTATGCTTGGGCTTCCATCCCACTCCTGGGCACTATCACCCGAATCAAATGTCATATGATAATGCTCTCAGATCACCCACCAATCTCTATCGACTTGAACATTCCACGGGAGAAACAGAGATTATGTGCTTGGAGGTTCCTGTGTGAATTAATCGGGGACCCGCACATTAGAGACAAAATAGAAGGGAAGATAGAGGAATTTTACGAACTTAACCCATTTGGGGAAACCACAGCAAACGTGACATGGGACGCCTTCAAGGCAACTTTACAGGGGCCCCTGAGAGCTGAAGAGGCTATCACACTCAAACTAAAAGTGGCTCTTGAAACAGAGTTGGAGGAGGATTTAAGGTGAGCTATGAAAAATGTGGAAACAAACACAGGGCCATCTACACAAAAAGCTTGTAGAATTGTGGTGGTCAGATTAAACATTTCTCAAACAAAAAAGGCAGAAAATCCCTGTTGTTCCTTAAACAAAAATATGATGTAAAAGCCAACAAGTCCCATCGATTATTAGCTAGACACCTCTGGCCAAAAGCGGCAGCTCAGACCATAAAAAAGGTTTGTCTTCCCTCAGGTGAGATAACCACAAAAACGTCCCACATCATTTCACACATTTTACTCGAAACTATACTAGTTGGAATCCCCTAATACACTGTTTCAAAAATCGTACCTAGAGGTAGTTAATCTTCCTCGATTGGCGCTGGCAGATAGGGATCACCTGAAATTAGATATCATGCAAGAAGAAATTCTTATGGTCATACTCTTTCTCCCGTTAAATAAATCATCAGGCCTGGATGGGTATCCAGCCCTATTTTATAGGACCTACAGTAATGTGTTAGCCCCAAGATTGACACACCTATATAATTCCTTCATGGACTCAGGTCGTATTTCCCCCACTATGGAGGAAATAAAAATGGTATTGTTCCAAAAAGCTGGTAAAGATCCAAGTAGTTGCAGGTCATACAGTCCTAGAGCTTTAAAAAACTCAGAGGCGAAAATGTACACTAAGGTTTTAGCTAATAGGATGGTGGACCTGCTGCCTGTATTAATACATTTGGATCAAACAGGCTTCATAAAGCAACATCAAACACATGGCAATACAAAAAGAACGTGTCACATTCTAAAGAAATTCAAAAAGAAAAACATTCCATGCAGTACTTTTATCTCTAGTTACTGAGAAAGCCTTTGAGCGGGTCGATTGGTCATTCCTTTTTCAGACCTTGGCAACGATAGGGTTTGTGACGAAATTCATAGATAAAATAAAGGCCAATTACATACAACTGAGTGTTAGATTGCTTATCAATGACCAGCTATATCTTCCCATCGCTCTCCAACGTGGGACCAAACAAGGATGTCTTTTATCCCTGCTTCTTTATGCATTCCATCTGGAACCACTCCATGCCAAGATCAGATAAAAAGATGCCATTCAAGGGATAGACTTCGGAGGAATCTCACATAAAATTATGGCATATGCAGATGATATGGTGCTTTTAGCCTCTGACCCCATAGTTACATTTCAGGCAGCGGTACAAGAACTGGAAAATTTGGGAAAGCTGCAGGTTTAAAAATTAATAAATCTAAATCAGAAATTCTAAATTTGTCGCTACCCTCCAATGACTTGCAACTATTGCGATCACAAACACAATTTGGATGGGCTCAGGCAGAGATTGCATTATTAGGAGTCACCATAACCCCCACAATAGAAAGGTTATATGAGGCCAATTACCCCCCTCTGTTAAAGGAAATTAAAGGTCAACTGTTGAAATGGGGTCCGCTATTGGTCTCATGGCTTGGTAGAATTAACTCAGTAAAAATGGTGACCCTGCCAAAAGCTTTATACATGTTTCAGGTGCTACCAACTGATGTCGCTGCCTCCTTTTTCAAAAACTGTACAGGGCTGTCTCCATGTTTATATGGAATAATAAGACTCCATGATTAGCACAGGGCACGTTAATGACTCCTACAAATAGGGGAGGTGTAGGTCTTCCAGATTTTCGAAAATTCTACCACGCTGCTCAAATCGGGTCCTGAAAGATTGGTGTGAGGAGGATACTGGGAAACGTTGGGTCCAAACGGAGAGAGCGATGGATGGGCCATGATCTGCGACAGAGTTCCAAACAAATTTGCAAGGCCTTTGCCATACTATAACTAGTGGCTCAAAACTGGAAATCGAAAAATCCCCCAAACATCAGCGAATGGTTCTCGAAGGTTTGGAACTTTGTCGCTTTGGAATGGATAACCTACTCCATACAAGGGGAACAACCTAAATTCACAGAGGACTGGGACAGAGTTTTGAACTTTCTCCAAAGTGACTATAATATTCCCTACTGTTGTCAGAAACTTCATATTCGGGAATTGTTTGTTCCTATAGACATTGCTAGCTGAACCATGCACGACCGGAAGGGTGGGGTGGGAGGGGTAAAGTGTTGGAGGGATTAGGGGGCTGGAAGGGGGATTTATATTTGTTATAAATCAAAATGGCAATAAAAACAAGTTAAAAAAGAACATAATAAAATAATGTTTCTATATTTGGCAGGTGAACCAATATCATGCGCTTTCAAAATTCATAACACTGTTTTTCTAACCCAAACCTGCAAAATTGGATGAAACTCATTATAGTCTGCATTCAAGTAGCAGTCATATGCTGGAAACCCACAATCCCATGTTCACAAGGGCGGTGGGGGGTGGACTGATGTAAATATGTGTACATAAATGTAATTTTTCTATGCAACCTTTCTCTGGCACCAATACCCTTTTCTGATACTGGAAAAAATTTAATCTTGAAAAACCGGCTGATTTCTTATAAAGAAACTAAATGTATGTAAATGTTAACTGAAGAGAGTTGGAATATATTGACTGAGAAGTTCTAAGGTTGTCATAGAATGGAGAATGCTGCTTAGAGGTGGATTTGTATTGTTTAGGATTAGAAATGTTAGGAATATATTTCATTGATATAGAATGTTAGTGCATGTGTGTTGCACCTCATAAAGAGATTGTCACAGGTGGGCCAACTCTAAATGTGCATATAAGTTTTCATCATTCATGCATCTGATCGTGGTAACTTCCCCTGCATAAAGAAAGGGGACCACCTTTGATTTTCTTTTATTTTAATATTTATTTTAATACATTTGAGTTTTAATGATGAACACAGCTTGTTTCTTGTCCCAGAAGTGTGGGAGTGGGAATATATACCAGTGTCTCTTCTTTTTGGTCCAATAAATATATACCAGTGAACATCAAATTTAAATTGTCGCTTAGTGAAAAGATCAACATATTAACATGTATCTCAACAGAACTAGGAAAGGGTATTTCCCCAAACAAGATAACAAACCCTATATAGATATCTCTCCCCCATTAACATCAGTCCAGGTGAGTGGAGATCTTTAGGGGAACATTTATAGAAATACAGACTGGAAGAATCAGAGTGTGTGGTGCTGACATGGCGCCTTGCTTCATTCACAAATGGTGTACTTTTCTCCAAACTTCAAACATGAAATGCTAAGCTTATGAAATGCAGACCAGCCTTTTCTCTAGACAATATAACACCATTCCCTACAAATAGTGTGGCACTCAGCATGAACTTTGATTGATATTTATTGAACTGTACATGCTAAAATGGAAGAAAGCCAGAGGATTGATTTTCTGTTACACATCATTTGAAAAATGCTGCCAGGTGGTTTTAAGAGTTTAACCATATTTTAAACATGAACAAAAAAATGGCCTTTCCTCTGAACACTAAACTTCTTGTGGAAAAGATGTTTTTAACTTTGTATTGTGCACCTCATTTAGAATATGGGCCACAATAATAGATATACACAGGTTTTGCTGTCCTCTGGACAGCAAGAAATCTACATAGACGTTGTAATTTTTCAGAATACATGGGAACGAAATTGCTGTGATGCAACTTTGAAGAAAGAAAGCATACATGAACACATGAAAAGTCAGTGATCACATCTTCAAATGCTAGAAATCATACATGAATTATACTGTGGGATTATCTTCCATGAAAATATCATGTTCGTAAAATTGGCTTTTCACGTACTTGTCTGTTCTCCAAGTAAAACACATTACGCAAGGTAAATTCAGTGCAATTTTGCACTCGAAAACAGGAAAAGGGGAGATCCAGGGTGGTCCTGAGTTAAGCCATTTAGAAAAACAGACCGCCTGTCTATCACAAAAGAACATCACAGAAGAACATCATTAGGCTACATTATTTGAATGTATCCCATGTTCCATGCTGACAAAAATACAGCAAATAGGCCTAAATTAAATTTATTCAAGGTTACCTTAGCTAATAAAATCTGAGAGGTGATCACATGGTGGATAGGCCTTGTTTGAGAGACAAAGGGCCTCATTAGGACCCAGGCGGTAAGGGGTTTACGGCGGCGTAAACAGCGCCGACCCTTACCGCCTGATTCCGAGGTCCCTTAGCGCCATGGAGGCTTTAAGGTGTTAAAATCCATGGCGCTAAGGGACCTTGTTGTTAATTACGCCACCGTAATTTACGGTGGCGTAATTAACGCCTTCCCCACTCCCATTATGCCCTATGGGGCAAAAATGGGAATGGGGAAGGGTAAATGGGTTAATGGGGACTTACCGCCCCACTCACCTCGGAATGGGGCGGTAAGTCCGCCAACCACCATGGCGTAAACGTAGTTTACGCCATGGTGGTAAAGGTACGACCCAGGCGGTAACTTACCGCCTGGGTCGTAATGAGGCCCAAAGGATCTAAAGGATTCAGATACAATTAATATTTCAACTTTAGCTTGGTCGTAAATCTACCAACTGTGCCTTAGCTAATGGGATCTAAAGATTATTTTGTCTATAACTTTGCCATACTATACAAAAGGAGACCATGGGCCTCATTAGGACTCCGGTGCTAAACCATGGTGCTATTAGCACCATGGTCCATGTCGGAGTCCGCCATGGAGGAATGGGGAATTACCACCCCATTCCGAGGTTGGCGGGGTGGTAATTCCCCATGCCGCCATGGCCCTTCCCCATTCCCATTTTTGCCCCATAGGGCTCAATGGGAATGGGGAAGGCGGCAATTACGGTACCGCAAATTGCGGTACCGTAATTGCCATCAAGGTCCCTTTGCGGGTCCCTACTTTAACAGCTGGTGTAGACCAGCCGTTAAGGTCAGGTCCCGCAAAGGGACCTCGTAATTAGGCGCTGAGTGTTTAACGGCGCCGCAGCCTTTTACGGCACCGTTAAACACCTAGCGCCTGGGTCGTAATGAGGCCCCATGACTTAGTAATATTTATCAATAACTAAAACATTATATAAATATGACCACATTTTGGAATTTGTATCTCACAAACTCATGTCACATGTCCCTGAATTTTGGCATGATCATCCGAGTTTAAAAATCCATATCCCAATTAATGGGAAGGACTCCTGTCAAGACATATGACAGAAGATAAGGAATATGGGTCTGAATCGTCCAGCACCACCCCTTGCCCTGTCAATAATAATGTGGGCCTATTAAATTAAGGGGTGTTTTCTCTGGGACTGTCAGCATAATAGGCAAGCCAAAGGGAAGATTTCATCAATCCGAATTTGAGATGTCATGTGACATACTGTGAGAACAATTAGTGCATATATAAATAGAAAACCATAGGAAGATTTAACTACTGTGAAAACTTTGAGAAATACAGACTGACCTGGTCTGAAGCAGACGAGTTGTAAGTTGTAAGTCCACTGAATGATGATCAAAGACGAAGCCTTGGTAAACACTCACCTCCTGAAAGTGAAGTCTAGGAGGAGAGTAATCACCAGGCCAAGCCCAGATATAGGGGAAAACCACTGTGGCAAAAATAAAAAACCTTTGTTCTGTTGTAAAGTCCAACTTCTAGATGAGGTGTTGCAGTCCAGATGATGGGCCTCATTACGACCCAGGCGGTAAGTTACCGCCTGGGTCGTACCTTTACCACCATGGCGTAAACTACGTTTACGCCATGGTGGTTGGCGGATTTACCGCCCCATTCCGAGGTTGGCGGGGCGGTAAGTCCCCAATCCCCATTTACCCTTCCCCATTCCCATTTTTGCCCCATAGGGCATAATGGGAGTGGGGAAGGCGTTAATTACGCCACCGTAAATTACGGTGGCGTAATTAACAACAAGGTCCCTTAGCGCCATGGATATTAACACCTGCTAAAAGCAGGTGTTAAATCCTCCATGGCGCTAAGGGACCTCGGAATCAGGCGGTAAGGGTCGGCGCTGTTTACGCTGCCGTAAACCCCTTACCGCCTGGGTCGTAATGAGGCCCGATGAGTTGGAGATCCGTGATGAAATAAGAGAGCAATGGGGCAGTCTACAGATCGTTAGAAAGAGAAATCTGCAAGGAGCGAGAGAAAGCGAAAGGAGAGAACAAAACCCCAAAGTGAAAGCCACAAAGAAAAACAGAGCATGAAATGGTAAGAAAGGAGTACAGAAAGACCTAACACAGAGGAGGAAGTGAGTACAAAGCAGCTCCCAAGAAGAAATGTGACTGGCTGCGAGAAGGGAGAAGCCGGACTCAGAGAAGCCGTGAGTGTGGGAAAACAAAAGGCGAGTAACGGAAGAGCCGGGACTCAAGGTAAGCGGTGGCTACGAGAAATGAGAAGCCCGACCCAGTGAAGCCGTTAGAGTGGGAAAACTGAAGGCGAGTCCCAGAGGAGCCGGGACTCAAGGTAAACGGCGTCTGCAAGAAGGGAGCAGCCCGACCCAGTGAAGCCAAATGCAAGGAGAGGCCAAGGGGTGACGGAGGAGCCAGCACCCAAGCGAGGAAGTTTGGGGAAGCAATTGTCAGCAATAAGGCGTAGCAACAAGCAAATGGGGCAAAGCAATGCAACAGACTAAGCTCCCAGCCCTCTTTAGTAGACTGTACAGCGTGTACCGTTGCCATGACGATGGACGGTGGCAGCGATCTGGGGGAAAGGCTAGAACGTTGCTCAGTGTGACAAATGTACTGTTGCCATCTTGAGGGGGTGAAGCGTCCATTTGGGTGTCTGCACCTCCATCGCTGCCACAAGGTCTGTGTATTGGGAAGATTCCTTACAGAAGTAGGGAGAAAGTGCTGGGATTCTGATGGGGAACCTCTGTCCAAATTGATGAATTCAGAACTGGGATAAGATTTTGAGATGGGAGAGACCATAGGTCTTATGCAAGAGGAAGCCTAAAACAGATATTACCTGAGGTAGATTCCCTGGAGGTGGTGAGGGTCCAAGCTAGCTCTGTGCTTAAAAAGAATAATCCAAAAGTGAGTACTCAAACCCCAGTGCAATTAGAAATGTCCTCTAGAATAGTTTCTCTGCTAAGCCCCTGTAAGGGTGGAACTGGGAGAGATTCCACTAGGGCAACTGACCCCAAATAGAATGCGTTAGCACTTTAGCATGAAATGCTCCTTGCTTTCACCCTAGATTTAAAGCCTAGCGAGATCAGGTTCAGTGTCTATGTCACACACGGATAGAAAGTCACACCAAACTGCCAAGATAGTTCAAGGGTGTTTATCGTTGCCTCGTTGGGCCTAGGACCATCCCTCTCTTTCTCAACCTTGGGGAGCAGAATTGGGACCCAGGCGTCCTGAACCTCAAGTTTGTATCTTCCGCCAGGTAACCCCTACTCAATAGATCTTCCGGTCCTGTTGGGGATGACCTAAAAGCTTCTGCCTTATTTACCTTGCATCCCTCAGGGAACAATCCCTCTTTCCCTAGCCTGTGGGTTGTTAGTATTCTAAAGGGAGCTAGAAGTGCCTCCAAACACCCCAAGTGTTCTTTCATGCTTGTGCACTCCTGTCCCCGATAATCCTTCTGGTGTTATCACCACCACCCAGCTCCCACCGTCCCCCTCTCTCCTTTCTTCTCCCACCCACTAGTTCCTCCTGTCTTTCCCTGATATTACACACAACACACCCTCTCCTGTTCATTACCTCCTCACTTTGATATTACCACTACTCCACTTCCACTATTTGTACACCCTTCTTCCTCTACCACTACTACCCCTCTTCATGCCACTACTACCACCCCATCTACAGCCACTCCTACCACTCTATCTCCTCCTACTACCACCACTCCTCCTTTACTACTACTCCTCTACTACTACTACCACTCCCTCCACACCACTACACCTACCACTCCTCCCTCTCTCTCTACAACACCACACCTCATTCATACACTAATTCGCTTTTCATTCACTCCTTGCTCTACATTTAGACTAACCTACTTGTTACACAAACATGTAAATACGATGGAGTCCCCTTGCACTCACTACCAATATCTCATCTTTCTCAAAATAACCTCTACACTTCTCCGCTTCCTCCTTCCTCCTGCAGGACTTTTGGTCCTCCTTCTGCTCCTCTGACCTCAACTGAACAACCCAACCTTCCCTGGTTTCTGTCCCCGATTTGGTTCTTTCCGTACACCTGTGATTGGCCCACTTCCTCTGTCCTACTTTGTTGTGTATGCGCATAACAACCTTTTCAAAAGGAGGTTAAGCACCACCCAATTCCTCCACGCATCACTGAACCTCCATCACAGTTATTGAAAGCCTGAGTCAGTGTCCAATTGATGGTGCCCGTTTCTGTGGCCTCCTATTTAAGTCCATGGGCTGCGCAGGCCCCAATCCACAGCTGGTGTCACTGGTGGTCTTGGGAGCTTATCCTTTCCTGGGAGGTAGAGCTGCCATTGAGCTGATGTGGCTCTCTGTCACTTAGGTGGATGCACCAGTCCTGCAGTGCTTCCCCTTCCTGCATGCATCCCTCATCGTCAGCTGGCCGTTCTATGGACAGTTGTCTTCATTCATCAGTGTCTCAGTCCTCAAGAGCGCTTGGCAGTGGTTAGGCACTGACTGGTTTTCCTGCGGTGTAGGTGTAAGTGTAGGTGACTTCAGTATCTCTAAGCTGAAAAGACAAGAAACAGACTTGAAAGCATCAGCAGAACCATTGTGTGAGACAAAGGCATACTGCACTGGACCATGCTGACACAAAGGGATGGAAACACGCTCATTCACAACTGCCCTAACACCCCTCAGGGATAGGGCAGGCTCTGAATTTCCCCCTGGTAATTCACCCACACCTAGCCGAGAGGGATTGCCTCCCCCTCTTGACAAGGCCAGAATACTAGCCTCATCACATACCTTCACCCTTCCCTCAAAGTCATTCCCCTTTCCCTGTTGATTACCTAACTGTGCCCGTCCTTCGGAATGGGCGTGTATTTTTCTAACTTCTTGGGAGACAGTGACTAAATAGGGGACATTCACATCCTATGAGAACCCTCTCTGGTAGCCTTGGGATGACTATCATGGGGACCGTTAGCAGTTTCCTTAAGATGGTAATGTTGATAGTTGTTTGAGAGTATAGGTCGACATCTCCATGAACACAGATTATCCGAGTCATATGGTCAGCTTAGCGCTTCTTTGTGGTTGCCAGGTTGGCCCAGGTGGTGGTAATTCTGCTCTGAGTCCAGCAGGCCAGTTTCGGGAGTGCCTTGAACCCGTTTGAGAAGATGGAATTGGTAGTTGTTTCGCTCATAGTATATACCACCCAGACCTCTGATTCTGGTCCTTCCTCTTGGGAAAGGGGTGCTAGGAATGCTGGATCCGGTTATTACCCTTGCCATCTTATGGGATGTCTTGCCTCATGGTCACAGTCATGGCTAGTATGAAGAAGTACAATTGCCATGGGTTCAGCCTTCAGCTTCTTGGGACAAAAGCAGGGTAAGGTTCCTGGTTTCCCACAGGCATAACATCTAATGAGTTCTATCCATGGCGGAGGTTCTGTTTTCCATAAGTGCCCGGGGAGGGTGGTCTGGGTTCTAAGCCCAGTGCCCTCACCCCTTTTCTTGTCCTGATGCCTTTTAGATCGATTGGTTTTGATACTCTCCCAGGTTCTCAGGTGTACATGACTATCTCGTGAGCATAGGCGGTTTGAATGGCATCCTTCAGAGTGGGCTCATGCAACTGCCAAATGGCTTTCTGCAGGTATAGGGGAAGAGAGCCGATGAATGGCTCCCGTGCCAACATGTCTTTTACTTCTTCATAGGTTTTGTTTTCTAGACATTTATTAAGGAGGTCTCTAACCCAATAAAACAGCTGCAGTGGGGACTCTCCTAGACATAGGCGCATATTTCACAGGCAGACCCCATATTCTTCTCGATCTTGCCCTATATATTCAAGAATAACCCTCTTCAGGTCTTTGTAAGGAGTTCTCCCATTAGAGTTAAGGGCCTGGAAGGCCTGCTTGGCCTCCCTTGTCAGTAGCAGGGCGATATATCAGTCTATCGGTCATGGTGCCACCCGGCAGTTTCAGGTTTCTAAAGAAAGCAGCTGGATCATCTCCTCTGCCAAGCTTCTGCAGGATATTCAGTACTGCTGGTTGGTCCCACCTTTCCACCGTCATGGTTTGTAATGCGGCCATCGTCTCCTGTTTTTGACAACTGATATGTTGCTGGCCCTCGACTAGGGCTTATATTAGGTCTTCCATTTTGGTTTGGTCCATGTTTCTTGGGTTTGGTCTTTCCACTACCACTGATGAAGCGAAAAGGATGTTGTCTTCTTCTCCCCAGTCAGCAGGGTCACTGTAATCCCTGAATTTGTTGCTTTCGGGAAGTTCGGGTATGTCACTTTCCAGGACCCTCTTGGGTCTCTCATGGTTGTTCCAAGTCTCTTTGCTTAGATCCTCCCGCCAATACAGATTTTCCCCCAAAGAGCATGGCCTGACTTGGTTGGCTCTCCATCTTGGTCTTTTTTTGGTCCGCTCCTGCTTCCTCTGAATTTGGATCCATACTTAATTACACTAACTCTATCCTGATCTCCCAGATGTCTCAGTCCCAAAATATGGGCTGAGTGGTACCTAAACTACAGATGAATTCCCCCGGCTTATCCGTTTCTTCTGCATAGGTCAACCTCCGTATCAGGGTCTATCTAGATCCCAGTTTTGATACCACGTGTCACAGATGGCAAGAAAGTTCCACCAAACCATCAAGATATTTCAAGGTCTCCCTCTCTCTCAACCTGGGTTTGGTGTAGTATCGCGACCCAGGCCTCTTTCACCCCAAATTAGTATCTACTGTCAGGTAGATACTAACATGACTAGATTTTCCTGTCCTGTTGGATATGACCTAAAGTTTTCTGCCTTATCTACTTTACCTCCCTCAGGGAACAATCGATCTTTCCCTAGCCTCATGGTTGTTAGTATTCTATAGAGCATTGGTAGTGCCACGAAACACCCCAAGTGTTCTTTCACGCTCTGGCACTCCTGTCTCTAATACGCCTTCTGGTGTTATCTCTTCGCTACTCCCTACCGTCACCCCCCCACATTTTTCCACTCACCCTCTAGTTCCTGAAACTACTGAGACTAACCCACTCATTACCCAAACATGCACAAACATGCCACAGAGCCCTTGCGCTCACTACCAATACCTCACCTGTCTCAAAATTCCCTCCACACTTCTCCGATTCCTCCTTCATCCTGCTTGTCTCTTGGTCCTCCTCCACTGACCTCACCTGAACAACCCACACTCGCCTACTTTCAGTCCCCGGTATTGTACTTCCTGTCTTCCTGTGATTGGCACACTTCTCTCCTTCTGTGCTTCCCCATTCTGCACTGCTTCTCTCATTGGTGGCAGGTTGGCGTATGGAGGGTTGTCCTCATCCATGTATTTCTCAGTCCCCAAAAGCACTTGGCAATGGTGGGACGCTGGCAGGTATTCCTGTGGCTTAGATGTCTTCAGGATCTCTGAGCTGAAAAGACAAGGAAGAGACTGGCGATGAACAACTTATAGAGGTATGGTGTTAGACAAAGTCAGTGAACAGAGGATAGCACAGGATAACACAGGGGCAACGTGCTGGTCTTGGAAGCAAAACCACACAGAGCAACAGAGGTTTGAATCCAGGATCTGTGCTTACAAACCGAACTCAAGTATGGTATTAGGCGCGTTATAAAAAAAGATTAAATAAATACATTGCAGTGGATCATGCATGCACTAAGTCAAGGGGTGGAAACTGATTCCATCCCAACTGCCCCTGTCTCCCTCAGGGGTAGGCCTGGCTCTGAGTTTCCTACTGGTAGTGCCCCCACTCAAGGCTGAGCGCGGTTCCCACACCCTCTTGACAAGGCCAGAATAGAATACTGGCCATATCACAATATAACAGATGGCAAGTCAATTGCACCCAGTGTGTTTTCACAGGTGTAGTCCGAGACTATGGTTATCATTCGGTGTAAAATATTTAATAGCCTGGCAGTAGATTAATAAAAGAAGACCTGTGAAGGCCATAGTTAGTTAAAAAGCGAAGCATTGGGAAATCCCACTTCATGATAGTGGGTCAAAGGGAGCTTTGGTGGACCACCTCCATTCCCTAGAAAATGATGCAAATAGATCATGCACATCTCACCCATGACATTGTGTAGAGCTGGGAGGATCCTGAATTAGATAGACCAAATATAATCCAAGGGAATTGGGGGGATAGTTGTCCATCCACAAAAACATCATTTTGGGTTGATATATGGTGTCAAGGAACCAATATTGTGTGCGTTAAAAAATGAAAACACAATTTTTCTAAATCCAAGCCTCCTGTAGTTTTTGATGCAACATACTATAGTGTGTATTTTACCTTCGTCCATACACTAGAAACCCAAAGCACCATAAAACAACTTGAGTGTAAGGTCCCAGCTCATCATTACTGCAGGGGTAAATAGGAAGAGGATAAAATAAAAAGAGCGTCATATCTCTGCTTGCTGCCGTCTGCACTCCTGGACACTGATATCTCAGCTGACCAAGAAGTGAAATACAATTATTAGTACTGTGTTTTTCTCTAAACTCTGATCTCCCTGTATGCTGTTTAATGTGGACATTCCCTTAGTTATCTGACTACCTTTGCTCTAAGCTGAAAGGCTGCTTTAGGTTCTCAGCTTCTTCTCAACTTCTTGTGTCCTCCAAAAAACAGAGTCTATTTTGCTTATGTCTAATTTCACTCAGGCTATGCTGGGTTCAGTTCATATTTCCCTGCCATGAAACTTATTTACATCTGTGTACTGCTTGTGATGTTCATAACTGGCCCTGCCTTCCGTGTTTCTTGTTCACCCACATGCCTCCTTGACACGCACTCTTGCAACAGCCGCACGTTACGGACCGTTTGTGCATTGTTACATCCCAAGGAAGCTTCAGACTAGGCCTGGGGAACTGTACGCAAAGCCTTGTGCACACGTCTACAAGACCTTTCCCCAGGAGGATTGCAATGCTTCCGGATAATCCCTGCAACGGACGTCTTTCAGTTGTTACAGCTTGCAAACGCACGCAGTGCGCCTGTGTTAGTTTCTAGTGCTCGGTTGCCCACGTGCCGCCAGCCCAATACTGCAATAAATTATATTTACAAAATGTTCACCACTTATTTCAATGGTGAAAAGTCAGTGCTTAACTCCGGTGAAACATTTAAAGGCTCAGTATTTTTTAAATACTTATTTCCTTGCTTTACAAGCCAACTATATACAACAAAATTAAATTACTCCAGCACTTATCTCAGTCCTCCTGGAATCTTCTGAAGTCTTCCTTCCTGCTCTGCTCACTCCTTCTTCATTGTACAGGCACGTTATAAATGACTTATCATATCATATCATATCATTGGTAACTTCAATATTGGCTTGTCTTGATTCTTTTCTAAGGTTTTCTCAGGAACTCTGGTAGCTGTGACCTTCTCTTGTCAAGGCTTGAATTAAAGGCAGTTTAGAATCTTTTATAAGATTCCAAAAACCTCACTTACACTGCTCAGCCAATCAACACTGACAGGCATCCCCACCATCTTGGATAGGGACTACACCAGCCTCCAACATAACTAATATTAAGGAAAAAAGAATGTTTGCCATCCACCTTATACTCAACAACAGACTCTGGTCCCTGCACCTCTCCTGTGCCTCACGCATCCCTTGTGTACCCAGACCCTTCTCTTAGCTTGAATGCACAGAGGGAATCTGACAGTACCACACCCCTGTAAAGCCCTATCCCAGGGCATGGTTTCTCGTGCTTCAGACAATTACATTTCCTGACAAACCTCAGGGCATGTATGTCTTCAGCTACCTCCCATGATCTCTCTTCTGGGCCACCCCTTCCAATCCACAAGATACTGTAACCTTCCACGTACTGCCCTCGAGACCATGATAGCCTGTTCTTCATAATCATTCCCAGCACTCTCTGATATCACTGGACCCGGTACCTCTTGCAATCTAGTTCCCTCCCTACAAGGCTTCAGAAGATAGTGTGAAAAATGGGATGCACCTTAAGACCCTGCGGCAACCTTAACTTCACTGAAACTGAGGAGATAACTTTCTCAATTTCAAATGGACCAATAAAACGTGGACTGAACTTTTTTATTTCTTTTTTTTCAGGGCAATATTCTTAGTTGACAGGCACACCAATTCTCCCACTTGATAAACTGGATCTGATCTACTCTTGAGATTGGAAAATGTCTTATTACTCAACTTGCTCCTTTGCAAGGCTATGTTGGCCCTTTTGAGATTCTCCTCCATTGCTTTAATTCTACATTCAACATCAAGAACTTCTACCTCCTCCAGAACTGCCTCTCTAAGAAAACATGGATGGAACCCCGGATGAACAAAGAACGGAGACATAGAGGCAGAATCCTTTGTTGTATTAATTTAACAGAATTCTGCTAGCCATAACACCTCTACCCTTGCCTGACTTCAAGAAAAAGAATAAATACTTCTCTAACTCCCAGTTTACCCTTTCTGTCTGACCGTTGGCTTCTGGATGATAGCTCATGGTTAAGCTGACCTCAATTTTAAACTGCTTACAGAATGCTTGCCAGAACTTAGAAAAATGTGAGCCCTCCTGTCAGAAATCACCTCGCTGGGCAAGCCATGAAGTTGTTCAATATTCTGCAAGAAGGATTGTGCCAACGAAGAAGCTGTAGCTGCTCCCTTGATAGGTATGAAATGGCCCGCTTTTGTCAACATATCCACAACTACCAATATGGTTGTACAACCCTTATCCGGGAGAAGATCCACAACATAATCCATGGCTACGGTGTGCCAGGAACGAGGATGAATCGGTAAAGGAACTAGAAGGCCTGCAGGCTTTTGATGTTCAGACTTGGTCTGGGCACACACCTCACAGGTTCTTATATAGTTGAAGGCATCCTCACGCATTCCGTTCTGTACTCTTAGCTTGAATGCACAGGGGGAACCTAACAAGGAGATCATGATACAAATGTAGAAATTATTTCACAGATTATTGAACCAGTTTGAGGCATACTCTCTATAATGTCAATATTATTATTATTAGATAAAACAAAGTGAATTAAACTGTTTAACATACTGGCCGACATGCAGCATATGCTATCATTTTATATTATTGTTTTTGAATAGATTATAAGCATATATAGATTTGACCTGTAGGAATGACTGTGATACATTTCATAATATGAGTGAGAGTTTTGCAGACAGGTTGTTTTTCTTCTGTAGACAAGCTGCCAGTAAATGGTATGTCATTATGGGTGTCTTCCCCAGCATACAGATAGGGGACCACGTTCGGTTGTAACTTTTCATTTAAATAAAATAGAGTTTTAACTCCAAATACAGACTGTTTCCAGCCTTCGAATCATGGGTTCAAACTATGTACTAGGGGCTACTAAATCAGAGGGTGTGCCTTAACTGAATTAAGAATTGTATTCACAAGACATCCAATGGTATCATAGGCAAAGAGTGCCTACAGAGATAATCTGCAGGGTTGTTCTTCTTCCCTAACATGCGAACCATGTGAAATTGATATTCTTGCAGATGTAATCCACAACTCACAATCCGGGGAGGCATCTTTGCATTGCATATGCCATAAATGGTTGTCAAAGTGTGATGTTGAAAATAGGGCAAACATCAAGTCATACACGACCATCAGACCTCCAAAACGTGAACATAAATATAAGATAAGGGAGCACATTTAAACTAATGGTTTTAGGCCGTTTATGCACCTGGACTGTTCTCAAGAAGCCTGAATACAAGCAACACACTAACTCAAGTAGAAAAGGGACAAGTGTTTTTATCATGTTTCTGTTTAAATATAAACACAAGTAGAATAGAATTAGTCTGCAATACTGGGATGTATGTGATTTCTTGGAAAATATTTTACCTAATGGAGATTTCACTGAATCCATTTCACTGCAAAACAAAACAAACTTTTTACTTTTTCTACTTTATTTTGTATAATGCGGAGGGAGACCCCCCACTGCCTCCATCAACCCTCCTTACCCTAATTTATACTGTTACCCCACACCCCACCTATTATGCATTACACATATACCACTTCACCTACAATTTTCTGTGAAATAAATTTGGTGAAATCTCATTGGGTAAAATGGTAATCTACAGTAACGGCAATACTGTAGATAGTTGTGCCACATTAAGGGAGTTACTTTGCAGCATAAACTGAGAAGATCACTGAGAAGTATAGAGTGCTGAATACAATAAGAAGATTACTAAGAGATACATACACAAAGAAACAGTATTTCTGATTGACCATATATGTAGCATTGAGCAAAGGTTCTGCCATTTTGCAGAAAACGCCCCATTAGAAACTGCACAGCGTGTTATTTTAGAGCTGCGGCTCCGCAGTGCTTAGATTTGGCCAACTTTATGAAAAGCCCATTCTCGTCAGAAATTATGAGACAGCCAAGGTTACAGGGGAAGGGAGTACAAGATAGTGCTCGACGGAGCGGCAAAGCGATGTTGTTCCCATGACACAAGAGTAGATATGTAACAATTATTTCTGGTCCAAACAATAATTGAATAAACATGCAGAAGCCTTGATCGCCAGCTCTATGGTGCTCCAAGAAGAAATATTGGAAAATAAATTAAACTAAGTTGTATACACAGTGTCCCCTATGGCCAATTAGTGCCACTACACCCTGTATTTAATACAGTAAAGTAGGAGAAATCATCCCCAGCAGGCAGAGCCTCATAAAGACTGTTATTTATACCATGACCCAATTAAAAGATTATGCACCTGCTCTAGCAGGGAGTATCGAGACAACAGTTGCTAACTAAAATATGCAAGGTTGATGAAGGTGCCTAGGACAAATGGGGCCCTGGCATGAGAAATGAGATAGGAATATCTTTTTGTTCTTGAAGCAGGGGTTTGATCTGTCTATTCACAACCACAGTAAATCAAATAATAATTGGACTGTCTAGGATGATTGCAACATTCGAGGACACACTAAGAGGTGCCATCCAATGGCAGAAAAGTAGTCTTATCACTGTCAGTATGCAGCGTGCCACCCAATCAGATTGTGCTGTAGTGCTGTTATTGTAATGGTGACTAGGTTTGAGTGGTTGGACCTGGGTGGGGTTCTAGATAATGGAATAGCCAATGGTAGACTCCAATGTATAGGGATTTGGATTAATATAGCCTATTATTATGTTAGAAAATGGCACATATATTATTTTAGTAACTAAGCAAATCTTATAGTTTTGCACCTTATAATCCTCAGCCCGATGTGGGCTTGTTGAGTTGTTTGTATTCTGGTTGACTCCCGACCGAAACATTGTTTTTAAATAAAGTGAATAAATCAGGATTTTCCTGCACATGGCACACTTCCTTATTTATTTATTAATGGACTGCTTTTGAACATCAAGTGCTGCGTTTCGACTGAACATTTTATAACATGTCTTAAAACCTATCTCTTTGATAAACGATTGAATTAAGGTTTCTAGTTCTATCTTAGCCCACATGGATTAATTGATGTCCAGCTTCTTCTGTTGCTCAGTGCAACACTTTCTGTTGTATATGTTTGTTTCTATCCATCTGTGAGCGCCCTGAGGCCTTTGGGCGAGCGGCGCTATATATTTTTTTTTTAGATAGATAGAGATAGATAGAATACATTAATACATTTGGTGACCACAAAGGGACACCAGCATCCTCGGAGGGCCGAGATCTCCTCGCTGCACACCTTGGCCAGCAGCGTTGGACGGTCAAGATCAAATTTCTGTATGCACAAACATGGAGGCAAGCGGTGCTGAATTCTGCAAAGGCCTGTACGATCTCGCTGGCGGCCCACTGAGCAGGGTGAGGCAGGCAGTTGCGAGAGGAGTCACAGCATCGAACGTGAGTGTGTCCGTGCATGAAAGATGCAGCAGCGTAGAACATTGCGGTTTTATTATTGTTGGAGAGGAAGAGTTGAAATGAATATTCCTAGTAAATGGGGAAGAACACATGGTATAGTTTTGCAGGCCGATTCATGGAATTAATGTGCGCTGACATTTTCAGCGCAAGCGTGCGAAAGCGTGCGAATCACAGTGCCAGTGCGAAAATCGCAGCGAAACCCGCACACAGCGATTCATGGAAGTCCGTGCGCGTGTAAATCCCAGGATGTGCACCAAAATTCTGCGTGGCGCACGCTGGCGCACACGTCTCCAAACAGCGCGCGCTACGTGCACAGCGAAATTGCACATATCACGGCACACACAACAAAAGTAGGAGGAACAGAGGGCGTGACATGCGGAATGGGGAACAACGCGTGAAAATGTGGGCGTCACAGGGGAAGTACAGGAGGCAAATGCGCAGAACGCCCACACGCACGTTCAAAACACAGATTCATGAATTCGAACGGGGCTAACGCATGCGCCAAAAAAGACGTGCTAATCCGGAAACACGTACGCCAGCAGGAAGCAGGCGTATGTGGACCCACGCAGCATAAAAGTGCGCGCAAACAACAAACAAGCTCAGACGCCAGGATGAATATACCGCTCCTAGCAGCAGTGGTCGTGGGATACTGCAGGAGGAGGAGGATAGTCAGGCTCAGAATTTTCACACCCCGAACCAGCCTTTTTGGGATGCCTGATGACCAGGTGTTTGGGAGGTACAGGTTTCCACCTCACATAATACTCGACCTGGTGAGTGAGTGGGAGGATGACCTCACATCACCCACCCTGTGCTCCCAAGCACTCAGCCCCCTGGAGAAGGTCCTCGATTTACTGCACTTCTTGGCCACTGGATCATTGCAGTGGACAAGTGCTATAGTGGGAGGGTGTCACAGGCCACGCAGTCACGCTGCCTACACCAGGTCTTGGCCATCATGACTGCACGCCCATCAGTCCGCAGGCACATATACCTGCCCAGAACACCTGCAGAAAGGCAGGCTGCCGTCCGGGATTTCTACGGGGTGGCACAATTCCCCAAAGTCCTAGGTGCCATTGATTGCACCCATGGGGCTCTACGTCCCCCCAGGGCATCAGAGCACATCTATAGAAACCGCAAGCACTGGCATTCCATAAACGTTCAGGTAGTAAGTGATGCCAAGGGAATCATCACCTCAGTATATGCCATGGTGAGTATAAATGCCATAGCACATGCATGCATGTCAGATACTGAGTAATGTCACAACCCCACTAATGATACCCATCACCACCTCCCCAGGGGACAGTGCCTACCCTCTGAGCACCCACATGATGACACCAATTCGGAACCCCACCATGCCAGCCACGGTAAGATACAACAAAGCCCACATTGCAAACCGGGGCGTAGTGGAGCGCACATTAAAGTGCTCAAGTCACGCTTTCGCTCCCTTAACCGTTCTGGGGGCAACTGTTATACGCTCCTCCAGTGGTGTGCAGGATCATAGTGGCAGCATGTGTCCTGCACAACGTTGCAACATGCCGGGGCCTGCCTGTGGACATGGTGGTGCCCCCACATCCCCAACCACATGCACGGCCGCTGCGCATGGGAGGGGAAAGGGCACGGGGTGAGGAAGCCCGTACGCAGCTTGTGGCTAATTACTTCACCTAAAATCACACCCCTGTGGAGTGCACACAGCCCTGGCACATACCATCTGACAATCAATGATGATGACATAAGGGACAGTCAAATGTCACAACCATACCAGCCTGAGATTGGTCACCTGGAAGTGTTACATTGTGTGCATCCCTACCTACACAAACACCACCAATGCTGTGCCATCAAAAGACACACTTCTATGCTGCTAAATTCATTACCCCCTTGAAAAATACAACATGACAACAGTGCCATGTCACCCAACCCCTCCCCAGCACCGCGACCCAACACACCATGGCATGTCATGCTATGTGAGAGTAAACAAAGCAATCCCCAAAACCTGACACAAGTGTCACAAAGTACAGTGTCCCTAATGGAAACTGGCCACACACAATATGTTCCCAGTAATGTAGAACTAACAACACACATGACCAAATACTTACCAACAATACAATGCAGCTACACAACCTCAAACATAGAAAAAACATGACAGTACTAAGTTAAAGTAGTGGTAGTCTTACAACCTGATTATGCCAGCACATCGACCCCTTCCAACTGTACAGTGTTGCTGCCACACAAATGTGTAAGTGCACTGCTTACAACATGAACTCCATCTCCAAAGTAGACGGCCTTGTGAAGACATGAGGAATGAACCTGCAAATTAGGAGGAAGACATGGATGCACAAGCACATATCAATACACCATGCAGTGTACAATACAACAACAATATCCACTAGGAATGTATACACAGTATTGACTACAGACTGCCACACAGCTCATGGGAGTCCAACGTCACTGTGTAAGTCACTGTCACTTGGGCACACCCTTTGCAAGCCCATGGAAACGGGAAGCAGGAGGGGTGTGTGTCTCACAAACCCAAGCATCTAACCCAAACTCAGGACAAGCCTGCATGTGCCCCGCTGGAATACAGTGGATGCCCACGGGAGCCACACAAGGCAACACACTGTAAGAAAAAATCAAAAATCGAAAATCGAAAAATCAAAAATCAAAAATCACAAATCAAAAATCAAAAATCACAAATCAAAAATGGCCATGTGGGGGCTAGGGGGGGAGGCCACCCAGGAGGTCCGAGGACAGGGTGCACACCAACAGCCACCTGTGTGGATGTTGGGGAAAAAAAACACCTCGATGGACTCATGGCCTGCACGGCTATGCCAATGTGGGAGAACTACTGCTGTCGCTCTCATCACCCTCTGCTGCTGCATCAGGAGGTGGTGGTGCTATGGGAGGCAGCCCACACAAAGCCCTGGTATGGTCCTCCATGGCAGCAAGCATGCGGGTGTGGAAGGTCTCGTTCTGGAGGATTATAGTGCAGAGATCCCCATGCAGCACCTGACGGCATGCCCGAATCTCCTCCCGAGTTGCCTGCATCTCAGCTGAGAGCGAACATGTGAGCCGCGCCAGCTGCTGTTCTGTCCTCAAGTTAGTGGAAGCCTCAAGGTCAACAAGAGTCTCCCTGAGGTAATAGAGTTCTACCCTCAGGGCTTCCCTGTGGCCCTGGGACTCTATTGATATCGATTGCCGTAGAGTCTCCAGTGCCGCCCGTCTGTCCCTGTTGGATGCCAACATGTCGTCCCTGTGTGATTGGCAAATGGAGTCTGTTGCCTTACTGTAGTTGCTCCATCTGCCCTTCAGGGAGGACAATGGAAGTGGCCACCCTCTCCATTGCTTGAGCCATCATCTCAACTGACGCTGCCTGTTGGGTTGCCATACCGTACATGGATTGTTCCCATACGGTATTGCCTGGTGGCGTATGGCCACCGCGTCGGCGGGCACCACACCTGTTTGGGGCAAGGCGATCTGCGCCTTGCTGTGCCGGAACTGCCTGAGGATGCAGGACTGCATTCCCCCTCTGATCTGCTGGCCCAGGAACAGGATCAGATGTTGTGGAGTGTGACCCTGCATCCGTAACCCTCAAAGGCGGACTTACCAACACTGACATCCCCATAGAGGGTTCTACCCCTGGTGCAGGTGGGCTGGACAGAACAGAATCCCTGCCAGAAACACTTACCTGTGACGGCACATAGGTCTCGTCATCCGAATCAGCACCTGAATAGAGGTCTGGGGAGGTGCACCCAGAGACACCCATGGACAGAATGGTCTGCAGCAAGATTGGGTTCTCACCCACCACCACACCAGGTCCCCCACTGGTGCCCGGTCGTGCCTGAGATTGCTCCTGGGTCTGCACCATCTCCTCAACCTCAACAGCATCAAGTGCGTCATCCCCTGCAAAAACATGAAAGACAAAAATGGAAACAGACATTAGCACCATAGCACACAAATAGGCCTGACAAGCTACAGAACCAGTACATGATTTACACATGTCCCACATGACTATAACCCTCCCATGCATGCACTGTCACTGAGTTGGAAGGGGAGGCAAAAGGCAGACACTGATGACACCAAGATGGAAGAGCAACACATTTGCTGCATGCTGGGTAGCCCTGCCATCACACATTGGCCTGTGAGTGGCATGTCCAATACACGTACATGACACATGCCATCACACAGATGGCATGTACCATAGCCATGGTACATTCCACAAGTACATCCATATGTCAGTGAATGAATACTGTCAGCCATCCATGTGAGATGGACATGATGAGATGAAAAATGCTACATAGTGTGACAAAATATGCATGTGCCACACACTGAAACACATCCAGTGTACAAAAATACAGTGATTGCAGGCCGATGTACACATCAATGGTTGTGCACTTCAACATGACAGGAAACAACTATCATGTTCCACATTCAAACAGGCCCCAAAATGTATGTGATCAGGCCAATACTCAATCAGCCTGAATGGTCAAATCATTTGCCTAACAAGGTAACACATGTGGGCCAATGTGGGGTTCATCAATGACAGAAGCATGTCACAAATGTGACAATAGGGCTGAGGAATGCGTAGCAAAAGTGGATGAATTGAAACAATCAGCCTGAACGGACACTGAAAAATACAAACAATGTTGTTGCAAGATGCCACTTCAGGGGCAACTGACGTAATGTTGCGCTAAATTACTACTGTGGGCAGAAGGGATACTGTCACACCCAAATCCAAGGCCGCTGAATGTTTTGGATGAAGCACATGGGTGACCCATACCACCCAGGCACACACACCCTCACCTGGCACTCAATCAGAACCCGTCACCCAAACAACACACCTTGGATCTGTTCCTCTGTGATGAAGGCCCCAGCAACTGACTCATGTTCAGTGAGTTTGTTGTCCTCTTGTGGAGACCCATCGCCAGTCACCAGAGTAGCGGCATGATTTGAGGCCAGCTTGTTCTTTGCTCTGCGTTTCAGGTCATTCCACCGCTTGTAGCAATCATCAGCTGTGCGCCTCAAAAATCCAAGGGCACTTATGCGGTCCGCGATGGTCTGCTAGTGTGCCCTAAGTTGACCAGGTGTGGTCTTGCACCCTGCAGTCAGCAACATTTCGCGGCTATGTGCCAACACATAGGACACAAGTGCATCAAGTTCTGCGTCATTAAAGCAAGGCTTCCTTGACGTGCCAGAGTGTGTAGCCGTGTCTGGGGTCTCAGCCTGTCGTGCCAGAGCGCCCTTCTTCCTCTTCTTTAAAGGTGGAGCGGAGCCAGAGTGGCTCTGGTCAGTAGGGGCAGAATCACCGGTGGACTGGGTAGTAGGAGTGTGGGAATGCACAATGACCATAGGTCTTGATGCAGGCATTGGTTGCAGGGTAATGTTGACAGGGGGAACGTCAGTTTGATGGACCTGGACTGACACTGTCCTGGCTGGGAGAGTCAGAGCTCTTTTGAAGGTCGGCCACCTTTGCCTCCCTTACCGCTTGGTCACCTCCCAACCATGGCACTGATGTTGTTGTGCGTATGGGAGTTGCAGTAAACTATTATCCTGGGCAATTGGGGGTCAAAGGGGTAGGATACTAGATGGAATTCGTACCCTAGTGCTCTAACAAGGCTGTCTGTGACCCCGGGGGGAAGATGACGGGTCACGCAACGCACAGGCAGCCCAAAATCAAAAATAAACATGCACGCAACCCCTCGTAGACCACGTGCATGAAAAAATGAACCCGCACTACGCTGTGGCACCCAGAAACACAAAAATAAGCGTACGCATAATACACGCAGCCTACAATGACCTCTGAAGGGGAACACGACACACGGGGCAAGCACAGTTGTTAAGTACGTGCGAACTCACCGTCTGCCTGGAAAAAGAACGTGAAAAATACGCACGTGTGCATGTTGGCAACACCCCCGCCAAAAGAAGAATTGTACGCTGTCTGAGGAGACAGGACAAAAGGAGAAGTGAACTCTGTTTGAGGAAATAGGCCCAATAAAAAATCAGAAAAGAGCTGTCAGAGGTAACAGGGAGAATGAACTAGAAACGCTGTGAAGTAATCGCGTGTGAACCGACAAGAAGTACAGATTTCACCCACTTGCTCGCCACAAAAAGCACGTACAAGGAAATGGCGTCCTACACATAGCTTTTAAACTGGCCCACACGTACACGTCAGATACACGTGTACGCAGGCCCTTTCCTCCAATTACACGCGATGACACTCGGACGTGCAGTTTTTCCACGTGTGCTCTGTCATCACGTGCTATGAGGGAAACGCCCACGTGCGTAATGTAACTTATGCGCTTACGCGCTAAGGCGATGACACTCGTACATGCAGTTTTTCTACGTGTGCTCTGTCATCACGTGCAATGAGGGAAACACCCACGCGCGTAATGTAATTTACGCGCTTACGCGCTAAGGGCCTTTGGTCCAATAAAATCGCGTGCATGTGCTGACGCGCTTACGCGCTATGGCCCTTTCCTCGAATTACACGCTGACGTGCAATTTTTTCACGTGCCAAATCACTCCGTATCAAGCTGGCCACACAAAAACACATGGAAGACCACGCTCCTGCCCAGAAGGCCGAATTACTGCCCCCCAGAGCCCTGAGCACGCTCCCACCTGCCATCTGCTGCTGCCTGCTGCCCACGTGCCCTGCCATTTGCTGCCTGCACGTCAGCCAGGGGTGTAGTTGCTGTGACCATCCCTGCTGGAACCGAAGACTCCTGACTGGGATTCCATCACTCCACAGCCCAGCCCCAGGACCCAGTTGCCCACCCACTCCTGCCTCTGGGGTTGCCATGTCCAGCACAACACCATCTGGCAGCACTGGAAACCCCCAGCCAGAGAGGGAGAGGGCCACTAGCTTCACTGCCACCGCAGTTGGTGTCCTGGTGGAGCAAGTCCTGGGGCAGTATGATGCCCTCTTTGGAAGTTTGTGCGCCAACAATGAAGGACGGACCAGGATCTGGATGGACATCGTGACTACCATCAACGCGGAGGGGGTGGCAGTCCGCGACTTACATCATGTCAAGAAGCACTGGGAGGACTTCAGGTCCAGGACCGTCAACAAGGCCCGGCGCCTCGCTAAGGCAGCGGATGCCAAGGAGCGCCGGGGCCAGCTGTCGAACCATCAAATGAGGGTCCTGGAACGCATATGCCCAGCGCTCTACATCCAGATCCTTGAGAGGCAGACCCGTCTGGAGTCGAGCGGTAAGTGTACATGCATGTTGATAGTACGCTGTGTGTGTCGTGGTGTGCCAGTAGTGTGCAGGTTGCACATGTGTTTATGTAGGGCCATGTAGGGATGTGTATGAACATGGGCGTGAGGCTGCCACATGTGAGTCCTCTCAGTTGTGAGACACATTGATGGTGTATGTGTTGGTAAGCATGCTGGGCAAATGCAGGTGTGGGAGCACACATGTTTGAATTTCTGTGTATGTACATTGGCATGGTTGTGACATGGATGGTGGTTCATAAAGCATGTATCTGCACTGTGTACATGTGTATGTGTATCTGACAAGTGTGCAACTGTGATGCAACATTGATGCACGTGACACTGATATGTAGAACGATGAATGGCAGATGTCACATGTATGTCGATCTCATCACTGCAACAGTTGGAGGAGATGTAGACATGCATGTAAGTGTGGTGGCGTGTGTGCATGTCTAGTGCACTCCTTGTGTTTCATGTGATGTCAGGCTCACCTTTGGCTGTTCATGCTGTTGTATGTGTATGGATGATGCTGCCTGGTGCAATATTGCTGTTGAAATGTTCATGTGTGTGAGTTAAAATGACATGTGTGTCGTGGAGTGTGATGCCGTGTCTGTAGTTAAACAATGCCAGTCATGTGCAACTGTCATGTGTGTATCAGTCCATTGTACAGTGCCCTGATGCCTGTGTTTTATCTCTCCCTGTCTGCAGTGTCAACAGAAGAAGAGGGTGGAGAGGGTGCTGTGGCCTGGCTCCCCTCCCAGGTTGTCATCTTGTCGGGGAGTGAGGAGTCCGGTGCCGCGTCCAAGGCCGCAGCTGCCGAGGGAAGGTCCAAGAGGCGGAGGTCGGAGTTGGACTCCTCGGCAGCAGAAGGGGCAGCTGACACCCCACAGGGTCCGACGGAGGAAGATGGCACAGAGTCATCCAGGTTGGTGGGGGGTTTGGTGGAGGAGGAGGCCGTGCAAGGGACAGACACAGGGTCTGGAGGTGGGGATTCCATTGGTGCTAGTGGTGCAGTGCAGGGGCAGGGACAGGAGGCAGCACAGGCCACCGCAGAGGTTCCTGTGTGTAATCCTGTCCCCGATCCTGTGACTGCATCATCCCACACCAGCAGGGGTGCCTACGTACAGACCCGTTTTCAGGGAGGGGATCCACTTACAACAACTGACCTTCCTCTCCCTGCAGACGTGGCTATCCGGGACCGGGTTGAGCCTCTCCTGATTGGTGGGGTGGTGTTGCGTCAACGGGCCATGCAATGGCGTGATGTGGTATTTTTTTGGTGTAGAAGTGGGCCATGACTGTGCATCTTTATTTTGTATAGGGGGGGACATGAGTGGGACATGAGTGGGGGACTGCTGGCAGGTGCCCTGCACTGCTGGGGGGTGGGGGTGCAAGGGGACATGGGTGGGGGCCTGCTGGCAGGTGCCCTGCACTGCTGGGAGGTGGGGTTGCAGGGGGACATGAGTGGGGGCCTGCTGGCAGGTGCCCTGCACCGCTGGGGGGTGGGGGTGCAGGGGGACATGAGTGGGGCATGAGTGGGGGCCTGCTGGCAGGTGCCCTGCACTGCTGGAGGGTGGGGGTACAAGGGGAAATGAGTGGGGGCCTGCTGGCAGGTGCCCTGCACTGCTGGGGGGTGGGGGTGCAGGGGGACATGAGTGGGGGCCTGCTGGCAGGTGCCCTGCACTGCTGGGGGGTAGGGGTGCAGGGGGACATGCGTTGGTGATCAGTAGTGCAAGGTGACATGTGGCTTGGCTGGGGGGCATGCCCATGGTGGATGGGCTGCCTGCGGGACATGACCAGGGGTGCAGGGTAGTCCCCCGTGGTGTGGGCTGCCTGCAGGGGCCGTGGAGGGTGTAGAGGGAACACCTGGGAGGATCCACACTGCTAATTCATGTGTAGGACTTCCCACGCACCCCCGAAATACACGTACCCTGCTGAAATCACGTGTGAGACTTCCCGCGAACCCCAGTAATACATGTACCCCACTCGCACAGGCCCTTTCACGTGTGAAACTTCCCGCGAACCCCCGAAATACATGTACCCTGCTGAAATCGCGTGTGAGACTTCCTGTGAACCCAAGTTATACACGTAGCCCACTCGCACAGGCCTTTTCGCGTGTGAAACTTCCCGCGAACCCCAGTAATACATGTACCCCGCTCGCACAGGGCCTATCGCGTGTGAAACTTCCTGCACACCCCCGAAATACACATACCCGGATCCAATCGCATGTGAGACTTCACGCGAACACCAGTTATACACGTACCCCGCTCGCACAGGGCCTATCGCGTGTGAAACTTCACGCGAACCCCAGTAATACACGTTCCCCGCTTGGCGTTTGCTGTTTGGCAGCCCTGTAAACTGGTCCAGGGTTAGCGCAGCCCTTTGCGCTGGATTGGGGATTTTGATGGCTTTTCCTTGCGCAAGGGCGTTCTTGGGGGCGTAACTGGCACTGCTGCAGGGTCGCTGCGCCACTCTGCGCCACGGCTGGTTTTGGAGGCTAAAATCCATGAATACGCTGTGCGTGGAAATCGATTTTAGCGCACGCGGCTGGCGCAGACATTCGCACGCGCACACTGTGCACCAGCCGCGTGCGCCACTTGTGCGCGAAATTCTATGAATTACCCCCATAGTGTGTTTATGGTGAAATAGTAAGGAAATGAATATTCCTCTGTAAGAGGAAGGGCAATGGCGCATAGATTATAGGGTGTATTGTAAAGAACGTATGGTTTTCCCTCCGCCCCGGGTAAGGGCATGTGCAGAGGTGTGTATACCCTCACATTATAGAAGCAGAGGAGGAGTGGTTTTCCCTTGGCCCGGGCATGGGGGCATGAGGAGGTGTGGATGCCCTTGCATTATAGAAGCCGAGGATGTGTGGCTACCCTTGCATTATAGAAGCAGTGGAGGTGTGGATACCCTTGCGTTATATAAATCAGAGAAAGTGGTAGAATTGAATTGGGTTATTATTGATACAACAATAATATGTGGTTTTCTGAAAGTATATTGTAGGTTGTGGTTTATTGGTGGTTTGGAAATTATTTGGAGTGAAAGATTTGGGTGTGGTGTGTAAAGTAACAAGCACGTTTGGTAATAAGGATTACAATTTGTTATATATATTATTATATATAAATAAAATGGACTCCCCACTAGTGCACGTGCGAATCATTTCCCCAGTATAGGGAGAAAATAATTAAATACCATAAGGAATGGATACATGAAACAGCAGGGCAGATGTTTCAATCTTGGTCTGCGGAAGGCACACATAATAAGAATATGTTACAAAACATGTATGCATATTTAACAGCTAAATATAAAAGGAATAAACTGGAAAGTAGATTAAGTATTATAGAATTGTGGAAAATATTTGAGAAAGAGGAGGATGATAAAAATGGAAATGAAAATTATGTGAACATTGAAACACACACGGAGCTAACTGCCCCTCCTCTGTATGGGTCCCCTCACCCACAGACGGTATGTGGACACTATCCCTTACAACCTGCAACAGGCTATACAAATCCCAAATTTATACCCCCAGAGGAGGATAATAAATATGAGCAAGACCCACCTAAAGATGTGCAACAAGATTTAGAAGCACAATTAAAGGAAACACAGGCAGAATTGGCAAGAGCAAAGCAGGGGCAAGGAGATGAACATGGGGCATTGGTAGCTACAAGCAAATGGAGGGTAGGACAGATTTTGTTTAAAATACACAGTAAATACTTGAGTAAATGATGAACAGACGGTAGAGGAACAGGGTGAGTGGTCAAACGAACGCTTGTGCAGTGATATCTCTTACTCCCATTTAGGGTATGGGGATATTTGAGAAAGTTGGGAGGATGTAGATTTAGATCGCAACAGTGAAATGGATGAGGTCGAACTTGAGGAACCCCAGAGGGCGGAATGGAGGGAATCTCTTTACACGGACAGGAATGGTAGAATACCAGGACAGGTATTTGCAGCAAAAGAAAGGGGAAAGGGAAATATATATCGGTACACAAGAAAAGAGGTACACAATTTCCTTTATTACAGATAGGTCCAGGAGTATCACAGTAATGTTCCATGGCTAGACATTGATAAGGACAATTTAATGAATACTTTACCATCACTTACAGCATTAGTGGGTAAATGGATATATGAGCTAGAAAATCGAATGGCAGGAGTTAATTTAGCTGTAGGCAACATGAAGAGTTTATTTGCCTAACTATTGGGAGAGCAAGCAGATTGTCTCTGGAAGAAGGCAAGGTACCTAGGAGTGACATTGAAGAACAATGCACATGGTGGCTTGCCTTTTAATGATTGTCGAACACGTGTTTGGAGAGTGTTAAGGGTACAATACCCAGACACATTGGAGATGAGCAGCATCATGACCCAAACGATGAAAGTGGATTAAGATGCCACACAGTACATACAGGAATTGCTAGAGGAATGGTATTTAGAAGCAAGGGAACTATTGGATAAAAATCATTCCAATATCTTATCACATTTTGAGTAGGGGCTTACTGAATGAGGTCCAATCAGAATTGAGGAAAATAGTTGGTACATAAATGAAACCATGGGCCGAAATGCAAGCATTAATAGTTCATTTTTCCAGCTTGAGGGGAGAAAGGGAGAAGACAACAGCTGAACAAGAGAGAGGGATGGGGCAACATTGGTACAAAAGAAATTAGCAAAGGTTACAATGGAAGCAGCAGTGATTACTAACCCTGTGGAAGGTCACTTTGAACAGGATAGGTCACAAACTGGACCAACAGGCTTTATGGCTAAAAGGGGAGGGAGAGTGCACTACCCCAGAGGAAAAGGAGTTTTTCAGAGGGGGAGAGGAGGATTTGGAAGTGGATTTAGAGGTGGATTTGGAAACAGATTTGGGAGAGGATTTGATGGTGCAGGTGAAAGAACAGAGCTTAGATTTAGAGGGTTTGGAGGATTTGGAGCACAATGTTGGAAATATGGGAACATAGGACCCTATGCACGGACATGTAGAAGCAGAGGGGCAGTATCTTATGGGTCAGGGCCCTATGGAGTAATGGGAGTACCAGCACAGAATACATTCCAATACCATACACAGTATTAGATACAACACCTCCATGATCTGCAGCATACTATGCGACAGCCGACACAATACCCCTTTGCAAATGCACACAGTACAATGCAGTTACAACAGATGCCATATCCCATGGCAAACAAAATGGACACAATGCAACCACAGTAAGAGCAATACACTGCTATGGCACAGCACAATGCACAATCGCAGCAACAGACACCAATTACTTTGCAAGCACGCACTCAGAACACCCCAGAGCAGTGGAATAAAAACTTGATACCGCAAGGTGCTATACCATATTTTGGTACAGTAAGTGTGGGGGGGATCCTTTTACACCCTCAAGCACCAGCACATATACTCAATAGGATAGCTCACAGAGGACTCTGACATGCCCGATACTATCAGTAACCCCAGACCCAGAAGTGCAACCAGGGGGTGCAGTGAAGATAGCACATATTCATTCCTGGCTGACACAGGAGTGACCAAATCCTGTATCAAGGCACAAGGGTTTCCTTTATCAGACACCATAATGGACACACTTGGATTTTCTGGGGCAATGATGACAGTTCCTTTTACAGAGGACTTACCCATAACAGTTGCAACACAAGAAATAAAAATAAGAGCATGTTTGTTAAATTCAGGAAACACGCCAGATTTGGGTAAGGACATCATGAACAATTTAAAGAAGACCATCTCATTTACTGAAAATGGAACAGTGTGTCCCACTCCAGGTATGCACTATGCATGAGTAAAGGCAGTGTTACAAGCGTTTTGTGGCACTGTGTTGCGAGGAGTGCCTCTAGACCCCCATTGATTCCTTTATGGAGTACAGATGATACTAGTATGGGTGCCTAGAATAGAGCACTTTTTATGCTTATCCACAGAATTCTTATTTAGACCAGCACTTCCTAGAGAAATTGCACATGGGACAATTAGTACAGTGCATCTAGAAGCAGTGATAATAAAGGAAGCAGCAGTAATATTACATGGCGTAGATGAGGAGGGTATTGAATGGTGCTCGGTTTTGTCCATTGATCCAACACTTTGTTTCACTGATTTAACTGACTAACAACATTTTCAAGATGATGATGAGGACGGAGAGGCAATGTTTGAAGTGTGCATACTATACCAGTTAATAGTGTAGCATAGGGAAGTACCCCAGAAAGTAATGTTAGCAAAAATGCTTTCGCCGCATTTTCAGCCAGGCTTGGACCCAGTGCCTAATGAATTATGGATCAGTAGCCCCCATGATGTGAGTTTTTTAAACGGAGAAGGGCCACTAAGAATACAATTGAAAGAAGGAGCTTTATACCCAATGTCCAAAAAGCAGATGAGGGAATATACTATTGCAGCATTATTTCAGCAAGCTATTATAGCACCATCAGAATCTCCATGCAACACAGCTGTGTACCCTGTGATAAAGGCAAAATGAGGGGCTTGGAGATTTATACAAGATTTTCACCCTCTAAATAATATAGTGAAAGCAGAATTACCAATAGTTCCGAATCCAGCAACAATTTCATGCAACATACCCATAAGTGCAGTGTATTTTCCATTGATAGATCTAAAAAATGCTTTCTTCAATACCATTGCACCCAAATTCACAATATTTGACTGTGTTAACTCACCACAGCCAATAACTCCAACATACCTGTTTACTTAAGGGGTACTGTGAATCACCCAGCATGTTTAACAGAGTGCTACAAATGGATATTCGAAATATACAGACACAGAGTAAAGTGATACAATATGTTGATGACATCCTGGTGTGCAGCACCAAAGAAGATGAATGCAGGAAAGATTCAGTGATGCTCCTGACGCTATTAGCGGAGAAGCGGTACAACTTAGATAAAGACAAACTGCAATATAGTCAAAAAGAAGTGATATAGTTGGACCAAATAATATCATCAGAAGGAAGAACAGTGACACCAGGGAGAGCTGAGGCAATACACAACGCACCACAACCAGCAACAGTAAAAGAAATGGAACAGTCTCTAGTGTTGTGCAATTATTATGTATTTACTTGATTTAATCAAATTAATGATTTTTACAAAAGCAAATGAAGAAGAAGACGTATATGCAAAAAGAAGAACGTATGTACAGAAAAGAGGAGCGTTAATGCAGGAAAGAAAGTCTAGTTTGCATCACATTTGGAGTTTAGTTTAAGAACCAAAAAAAACAAGCTTTGTTTCAGAGGGCCAAACTATGTTTCAAAGTCTGGGTGGTGGCAATTGTCCAGGTAGCCCTTTTGCCACTCATTAAACGGCCCCACCATAGCTCCTCTTCCCTAGTGTAAGAGGCCGATAGGTGCGGTAGCAGGACCTTTTCGCCTATTGCATTTGTCCCTGGACAGTTAAGTAGCAGGTGGCGTATGGTTTCGACCTCGTCTTCATTTGTGCAGAAACAGCAATTGGCTGAGTTACTTAGCCCTCTGAGCGCTAAAATCTTCTGAATTTCGAGAAGATTTAGGCGCGCCCTCAAGAACACGTTTCTAGCCGATTTACTACTCAGGTAGTTTGGAATCATGCTTAGTTTGCTCAGATGAGGCGGAAGGTGTAGAACTGATTTGGCCTTTGCTGCATTGTCCAAGGTCTTAATCCAGTCGAGCTCGCCCATTTTCTTTTTTTATTTTTTTCAGGTTTCAGATAAGCTCAGCCTGTGGGGTTCCAATAGTCGTTGATAACAATTAACGACTGCTGCGTGAATAGACCATTTTCTTCAGCAGGCTTTCCCCAAGTTAGCTCTGTTGCTAGAAGATATGTGGAGGGTTTCAGTGTTTTCTTAAGGTGTAGTCCGCTTCCCGAGCAGATGGCTGCTATGTGTCCAGAGAAAGGGTGACCAAAAAGCCCTTTTTTTGCTGGAGCGAAAGCTATTGTGTATCCATCCATTGAGGGGCATTCCATCATCCAAGACTCTTGGATACAGACAATGTCGAAACAGCCTAGATTTAAATCTCCTTCCTTGGTCAGGTGGAGGAAACCGCTAGTGTTCCACGACCCCAACGACATCTCCTCTTTCCCAGTAGTTGATCTGATGGTGAGAGGGGCGAGAGGATGCGTTGTGCATTGCTATTTCTTTTTGTTGATCGTAAGAGCTTTGGGTATCCAAGACCATAGTTGTGCTAGTGGAGCTTGTTTGGTGGTTTGTTGGTACTCTGGGTCCTTCGGTTTGGGGTGTTGAGTAATTCTACGCTGAATTTTGGCCGTAGGGTCAGCCGGGAATCGCCCTATTCCCAGAGGGTCTTTATATAGACGTTCGTCAGTAGACTCGTCTTGCGGGGGGAGTTGTGTGTCAGTCCCCACGTAAGATCTCGGGGTAACTCCCCTCATGCCAGATGATTAGCTCCTTTGTTCTTAGAATCCCGGCCTGTGGGGTTCGTTTCAATGGACACCCGTAGGGGTTGTTCTTGGCTGATTGACTCAGAGGCGACACAAAGTTTTTGGGGCCTGGCCACCTCAGACCACTCTCGTTGCGAAGTGGAAGGCACGCTCTCTTCCACTTCAAACAAGTCAAAAGCCAACTTCAGCAGATTTTCTGCCGCCTTGGAGATCCTCGTTTTTGCCCAATTAGTAGGTACGTATAAGTATGCGCTTGCAGTATTCCCTTCATGGAAGGGCTCTACCAGAGCAATGTCTTTTGTCTCCACTCGTCTGAGCGACGGGACACATTTGAAGAGATGTAGCACAAAGCCTCGATTTAATACCACATATTTTTTGTTATCCGGCAGTTGTTCTATCTTGAATGTGCGTTCTGTTTTGGGTCGGAGGGTGGACCTCCGAGGAGCAAGCTTTGGGCTGGATCTTGAGCCATGCATGGTCTTTTTTTCCGAGTAGTGGATTTCTGAGTGTTTCGACACTCCGGATGGCCGTTGGGCCCGGGTGGCGTGGACCCACTTCTGTTTGGGGGAGTTGCGGGGGTATGGGAGAGGGAGCAACTCTCTCAGCCCCCAATCCGGATGGAGAGAAGGCCTGGCCTGAGCGACCTCCACCAGCGTTTATATGGACAAGCTTTGGGTGCTCTTGCGAAGTGCTCCTAGAGGCCACCGGTCCCCAAGTGGGCTTCTTAATGATCTTCTTACAACGATTTTCCAAAGTCTGAAAAGGTAAATCCTCCTCTTCCACATTTGAGGACAAGCTACTGTCCTCTTGGTCCTCGAGTAGCGGGTAGACACTAAGGTTTAGAAGGTCCACCTCCACCTCTGGTTTGCCCGTTTTGTACTCTGGGGCGCATCCCGAGGAGTTCATCCCTCCCGCCCGGTTTAAGTTTGCCTGCCGAGCTTTGGTTTCTGGTTGTTTGGTACTCACAGATTTCGCTGTCCAGATAGAGAGTCCTCCTTCTTTTGTAGCTGTAACCTCTCTAGACGTACAAGATTGTGGAGAGGGTAAATTGTCATTCATTTTCAGATTCTCAAAGATTGCGAATTCGTTGTTTGGGGGTACTGTTGCCCGGTCTTTATGTTCTAGGGACTCCTCACAATCAGGAAGAATGAGGATGACCTCGTTGTTGATTGCACCATTTACGCTACTACCAGCTGTCATGGTTTTGCTCCCAGCGGACCCTGGCCCTTTGGGCCCTAGCGTGGACTTTTCCATTGTGCCTTTTGCAGTGGTGGTCAACCAGGATTGAGGGGTCTGGGAGCTAGAGTCGATGGGCGTTGCTTTAGTAAACGAGGAGGAGAGCAAGGGTCTGTCCTTTGATCCAAGGGGCTGAACTTGCGCCGGCTCCACTTCTCCAAGGCGTTTTTCCATTCGGCTGTTTAGGGCGTTTATGTACCCTTCCAGGAAAATCAAGCGACTATTCATCATTGAAGAGATGGACACGTGGTCTTTCAAGGAGTTATTTATAGACTCATACAGTTTACAAAACGGCGCCAAAGCAATTGTCACCGTTGACATGATTAACCTTAGGTCTGTCCTCTTCCCCGGCGAGTCTTTAGAAGGATTTCCCGGCAGCTCGCTAGAGCGACGGTTTCTCGGAGGGCTAACTGGGGTTTGGGAGCCGAGGGATGGGACTGTCGGCTGATGAAAGTGCTGGGCCATTGCCCGGCTTAGGAGAAACCCTAATGTCCAGAGCTGCTGCGGCCGGGGTTGATGTGAGGTCCACGGTCCCCCCCGGTTGCTCCTCCACTGCCTCCTTTTGGAGGGATGGAGCCTGTGTAGTGTCAATGGGGCAAAGTTCTTTCAGATCCGCCCCTCGTGCTGGCGGAAGCAGGTCGGTAAGTTGGCACTCGTGATTGCCTGTTGTTGTCGAGTGCATCAGCAGAGACGTTCGAAGAAGACAGGTGCCTCGGAACTGAATCGGAGGGTTGCAGCGTAGCCACAGATGCAGAGAGGGGGGCAGATGACCTCCCCGCTTGCGCTGATGTATTTGGGGTGGCCTTCATGAGCACCGCGGGGCGCCCCGGTGTCTGCAGAGTGGTGCCCACCTCCTCGTTCCGAATGGTGGAAGTGGACTGCCTTGGCGAGGACAAGGTACCCGGGCACGGAGAACCAAAGTGCCATCGGACTTTGGCATCAGGCATAGCGCCGCTGTTAAAGCCTCTGGCAGAGTCTTTCAGAGAAGGGTCCCCCACACCAGAGGGCCACCCAGTGTTCTTGCTCGGGGGAACTTGATCCAAGGCTACTTTCAGGATCTCGGTGTCTGAAATTTCTTCTGGACCGTTAGTTTCTTTTTCAGAAAATTGCCAAAAAATATATTGTTGGGTGCCGGCAATGCCATGTCTCCTTTTAAGGGGGATTTGGGGGGGTTAGTAGATGAGTTGGAAAGTCTAAGGCACAAGCTCAGATAAGCTTTAATGCCTCATTTTTGTCGAAGGTGGGCACAGCGTTTTCTACGCGCCGGCACCCCCTTTTTCTTTTGATGGCAATAGTTAGCAGAAACGTGTAATAGTTTGGGGTTGCGGCCCAGCGACAGGTCTTTCGGAGCAACAGCTGGTGAGACAGGCTCAGTCGTTGACCGCCCGTCCGCTGCTGCCCGCGACGCCTCTGCCTCCAACAGCCGCGTTGGAGACAGGACCGCCAGTGCTTGCTCCTCCAACGACTGTGGGCAAGGATGGTGCAGGATAGGGACCACTGTTATGATAGAAGGCCCAAGGGCAGCAGTGCCAGTGCTTGTCAAGTCAATTGGCGCCCCCTCCATGCCCGCGTCTTGCAAGCCCTCCAAGCATGAGGGTGGAGTTGTAGGTGGGAGGGAGGTGAGCGCCGACCCAGTGGCTGCACTCGTGGATGGTTGTGATTCAAGCAATGCAGTGTCCCATGCTCTCCCCTCCCGCGTCATCCTCCTCACCTTGTACGGCCGGCGTTTCCTCTCCTCCTAGGGGTGCTGCCGGACCCGCCTCAAACGGCGAGAGGCTGCCAACAGGATGTGGGAGCAATGTCGCGGGAGACTGGCGGGTTCCGCAGGGACAATCCAGGTCTTCAGTCGTCAAGGAAGGTTTGAGTTCGATGGTAATGCGAGGCACTGCCTCGCTGCTGAGAGCCCTGCCTCCCGACCTCCAGGGACAGAAGATTGTGTCAGCAGGGATGCCATACTCCTTTTGGAGCTCCGGAGGCAGCGGCCCTCCTCCTCAAGCTGTATTGAGTCGGTCTGCAGAGGCGATGAAGAGGAGGCAATGTCCCTTCTGCTTTTGCTTTTTGCTGCCCTTGCTGCCATAGACTGCAGAGACTGCTACTCTGCAGCTACTCCGCGGCCGCTGCGCGGGATCAGAGGCTTTATATCCAAGCCCAGCCCTCTTGTAGACAAAAGTGTAGAAAGACTCCATGAATATCATGCACAGCCACAGGCATGTAGAGGGTACTGCAGAGACTGCTACTCTGCAGCTACTCAGCGGCTGCCCCGCAGGATAAGAGGGTTTATATCCAAGTCCAGCCCTCTTGCAGACAAAAGTGTAGAAAGACTCCACGAATACCACGCACAGCCAAAGGCACGTAGAGGGTACTGCAGAGACTGCTACTCTGCAGCTACTCCGGGTTTATATCCAAGTCCAGCCCTCTTGCGGACAAAAGTGTAGAAAGACTCCACGAATATCATGCACACCCACAGGCACGTAGAGGGTACTGCAGAGACTGCTACTCTGCAGCTACTCCGGTTTTATATCCAAGTCCAGCCCTCTTGCGGACAAAAGTGTAGAAAGACTCCACGAATATCATGCACACCCACAGGCACGTAGAGGGTACTGCAGAGACTGCTACTCTGCAGCTACTCCGGGTTTATATCCAAGTCCAGCCCTCTTGCAGAAAAAAGTGTAGAAAGACTCCACGAATATCACACACAGCCACAGGCACGTAGAGGGTACTGCAGAGACTGCTACTCTGCTGCTACTTATTTCTGGTCCTAGATTTAAGATTTCACCTCATACACTAGGCCCATTCTAAAAGGATTAAAAGAAGTACAAAAAGAGGGAAAAGTCACTGCCTGATCAGTAGAGATAACTGAAAGCATTCAATGAACTGAAACATGCGACCCAGTGATGCATCAACATTTCCCATGTGAACAAGCATTGGCAGCAGCTATCTTCGCAATTGAGAAATCATCAACAATAACTATGGGTTGCTCAGTGACTCTTTATGTATAGCATGCACTGTTTGCAATTTTGCAAAAACCAAAATCCACACTCACAACACAGTGTGGCTCAGGCTATGAGATAATTCTGTCAAATTCTTTGATTAAAATTGTGAGATTCTGCATTGTCAACCCGGCTACTTTTCTTGCAGAACCTGTGGAAAAGGGAGATTGTGTACATGACTGTTCAAAATACACTGATGTCTATGAATATTTACCACATGTTGAGGATGATGCGCTTGAGTGGGGAGAGATATTGTTAATTGACGGGTCATCATGATAAACCAGAATACTGATTTAAGGCACACAGGAGCAGCAGTGGTAAAATGGGAAGATGCAGAATTTGAAATAGTGACTTAAAAAAGATTGCCTACACAATATTCTGTGCAAGTGGCAGAATGAAGAGCTCTTATTTTGGCATTAGAAATGTATCCAGATACCCCTGTAAAAATGTTTTCCAATTCGGGATAAGTCATCTCTACAGTACATTCGGGACTGTCACGATAGAAAAGGAAAGGTTTTCGAAAATCTGATGGTATGCCAGTACAAACTGCTCAATTATTATCCAGGTTAATTGAAGCATTGTCAGGCCCTGCAGCAGTAGTGGTGGCAGAATGCACTGCCCACACTAATGGAACAGACATAATTGCATGCACTGATAAAAGAAGCCTTGTAAATGCTTGAAATATTGGAAATGGTAGTGGTAACCACAAATGTAACACAACAGCAAGTACAGATAACTGAACCCTATAACGCCCTACCTCTAATACAAATAATAGAGTTGCACGGACGGGCCCCCCAACATGAGCAGGAGCTGTTGACTAGGAAAGGGTACGTTTTGTCACCCACTGACCTAGTATGGAGACAGAGTATTTCAGGGAAACTTGTCATGCCATTTGAGCTACTGACAGTTGCCCTTGAGCAGCTGCACTATCCTACACAGACATCAAAGGAACATGTAGCACCAGATTTAAAAGAAGAGTTATTTGTTCCTAATTTAAAAAAGAGGGAGTCAGAATGAATAACTAATTGTGCAGTGTGTCAACCATATGCTGTAGTACACACACTGAAAATAGTGAAAGCAACATTGCCTCACCCATCTGGGCCCTTTTGCTATTTGCATATCGACTATTTCGATATGGGAACTAGGTGTAAGACATATCGCTATATGATTATTGTGGTCTGCCCCTTCTCCCATTGGCTTGAAGCGGGTCCTTGTAACCATTGTGATGCAAAATCAGCTGCATAGGTCCTTGTACGCAAGGTATTCCCCCTGCTGGGGCATCTGTGAAGTATTGAGATCAGATAATGACCAGCATTCTTTCAAGGATTCATTCAAAGAGATAACATCTCTATAGGGCATAACACACAAACTGTGTTTAGTTTAACACCCACAAGCCAACAGGATTGTGGAACACCTTACAAGTCTGCTTAAAGGGCTCCTTGCATTAACTTGAACAAAAAATGGCTGCAATGCTTGCAAATTGCCCTTTTGCACTGCGGAATCAATCAAGTTCTGACACGCATCTTATGCTGCATGAAGTTGTAACTGGCAGAAGAATGCATGCTCCATTAGCACATGCATGTTGAAATCTTGAAAATTCTGCAACTGTTTTAGGTCATGAATTTCATGGATATCCTAGGATTATGACCGATTCTCTTAAATTCATCTCAAACAAGATAACACGTCGACAACAATGGCCGGCCGCAGCTACCGGAAAAGAGCAAACACAACCAGAAGCATCAGCGCTGCTACCACCACTGCAGCTTTAGATGGGGGACCGGGTGTTGATTAGAAACTTTGTAAGGAAGTGGAATAATCATACATTTGTGGGACAGTTTGTCATTGAATACGCCACAGTGACTGCAGTGAAACTACAGGGCCAGCGATGGGTCCATTTTTCCGACACCATGAGAGACAAGAGCAACGTCCCCCCTTTCTGAAGATATGGAGGGCGGTGAAAAGAAAGTGTTGTGAGATATACCATAACTGTTTCAAACTCTATCTTCCAATTTATTAACAGGGACTCAGAACATTGTATCACACAGCAGAGGAGATGCAAAGGCTTTATGGTAATTGTGCCTTGTACAGCATTTATTATTGTTTATTATTGTCCTTTTTTGTTTTAGTTTTAGTTTTCTTTGGATGGAATATAAAAGATTGGTGGCACAAAAAGGGGTTAATTATTTAAAAATATTTGAAAACAAAACGGTCCCAGGACGAATAGAGAGGTCTTTGACTGTGAAAGATTTGAATGAGGTACAAGTGATGGGCTCTCTACTGAGGGTGAAAATATGTGGTATGGCCATATGCAGGTACGGGGATGAGAGAGATGAAATGAGACCTGTTACGTGTGTTCTCTTGTCCACCATGCCACATGTGCTCCCAGACTGTTTATACCGCAGGGAATAAAACCTGAAACAGCACACTTTCTAGCTCATCTTGCCCCATGCAAGACAAAAGAGTTTTTCCACGGACATTGGCATACGCAAAATGTGAAGAAACTCAGTATTTGTTTATGACTTTATAAAAATGAAGAAAACGACAGATAGATTGGGATCAAAGGATATTGATATGATATATGATATGGCATTTATAACGCGCCTATGCGCAAGTGTTGCAATGTGTTAAGATATAAGATATTGAATGTGTTATACACTGGAGGGTCCACACAGGGGGGAAGTAACATTTTGCACTATGAGTTTAAAGAAATGCACAGATGCACAAGGCAATACAAAAGCTTAAAAGCTTAATGCAAAAGCTTAACATACTGTGATAATAGTACATCTTTTACAATAAAAGAACAAAAGATAATGATTACATGCACACATAATTGACAGGCTTTCTGGTTCGGGTTGTGAATAGGCTTGTTCCATCCCGCTGATGCTGAGACTTGCATATATGATATGATATGGCATGTATAACGCGCCTATACAAGGTGCGATATATATGAACTGTGCTGCACATAAAAGAAAAGTCATCCTTGTGTTGGGCCAGAATTGCACTAAGCCCCACGGGACTGGCCTCCACCACACATTTTGTGGACATATCTGTGTCATAATACACCATGCATACGGATGAAGCAATGCATTCTTTTATCTGACAGAATGCTTGTTCTGCACTCTGATGACCATATGAAGTCACGGCCTGTGTTTGTAAGCAGATGCAGGATTATTTATTTATTTTATTTTATTTATTTATTTCTAACGCGCCGTAGCTCGCAAGCATTATGCTTATGCAGTCAAAATTTGTAATGTACTGGGTGCTGTAGCTTGCCATACCGAGGACTATCTTACTGCAGAACCGTTGGGGCTTGGAGTGGACACTGGAAATTGCACAACTGCAAATTGTGCAACAGGTGCAGCGTAAAGACTCCGGAATCCTGCTCTTGTAGCAATCAAGAAATGCTGCCATTACCTTTAGATATTTGGAGCTTCAATGATTAAGAGGCATTCTTTTCCATGGCTGTTACTTACACAACCTGGTCTACCACATTAAGAACAAGGGTTCCTCATTTTTCTTGGCCTTCATATGTCTCGCAGCATTTCAAACATCTGTTAATGGGGCACCCATTGGATTTATTTATTTACTTGTAACGCGCATCTCGCCCTAAGGCCTCAGTGCTCACTTAAAACCACACAAACAAACAACAGCAAAAAAAGGCATTCAGTATGAAAAGAGAGCCAGGAGTCTGGGGAATAACTGAGAGTTAAAAAGATAACTCAATCATTGGGCAATGTCCCTATTTGTCACTATCACCCAGCAATCTAACCAAGGGATACAAAAAGGCAGAAAACAATTATGCTTATAATTCTTGCTAGAACCACCTTCTAGTAAATATGAGGTTTGTGCCACACCCCTACATATGGAACCAGTCACCTACAGCAGCACACTCCTTTCATTATTGGGCAGACACCCCTGGATGAATTCTACTGAGCCAGTGGGTTGTGAAATACCACCTAAGATAAAGTTTCAGTTCCCTTTCCTTGATGGTTTTACACTGTGAAGCATTGTTGGCCCTCTTCCAAATGTTCTGCCCTGGCTCTTTTGTGACTTAAAACCCAAGGTCTTGATCCCAGAGAGCCATGCATTAAAGCTGTTCTAACAGATCATCCCTATCTAAAATCCTAAATAATCTAGACACCCACCTGTCACCAACCCCATTTTCCAGGTGCGACTCCGTAGAGACTTGAACCCTGGGCCGATAATGACTCCAATGATGGAAAAGAAGAACAAAGGCATTGCTTGAAAAAGGCCTCTGTTGGGAAGGGGACATGAACTTCCCGTGCCCCCAAGCGCTTTAGGATAAGGCAAAGGTTGCTGTAGGTACTGTAAGAGACCAGTGGGGTGCCCTTAGGGCTTCTACACAACTACATATTGCCTGCTTTATAGGGCAGCACACATGCAAGAATAACAGCCATCTTAGATATTAGAGGCCATACTGTTGCACAAAGCTTACACGTAGCGTGCCAGTCAGTACCCCAGGCCTAGGCCGCGAACATGAGTAAAGGAAAAGGTTATATCCCAGGGACTGATGAGAAAGGCCAGAGCTGCACGGACCCATAAACCCTCCATTGTTTAAAAAATGTTGCCAACCTTTGCGCCGTGGGAAGAGTGTAACCTGCAAGGCCACATGAGGAGGGTTGAGTGCCTGTGAACAGTGCATCCCATGAGAAGGAGGGCACAGGCCTCCAACCCCCACCAGTCGCAATCCTAGATTATAGCACCCAAATGCCCTGGCTTTAGGACCTCTGAATTCCAATGTACCAGATAACCATCGACCACTGACCATAAACCTGTTCGACACCCGATCGATCGAAAAGATCAGAAAGCGGGGCCGTCCTGCCTTCACTTTTAGGTCACATGATTTGTGCTGTGAGGTGCAGGGAGGGATGAAATTGTAGCCCAGAACGAGGGTGGGAGAAATGCTGGCTTGTCTGGGAGCGAGTGAAGTGTGTAAGTTAGTATGACATCAGCTTTCCCACGGGCCCCTGTCTGCTCGTACCAGGTGCACTGCTACATAGATAGAGCTGTGTTGTTTAGTTTGTGAATACATTGCTAATTGGACAGCTTGTGACCAATGAAGACTGCAACATCGCCCACGTGGAAGAAGATGGATGGATGGGCTGGGTCCAATGGCCTGGCATCCCCTATGGAGCAGGTGAGCTATGTGTAGGGTATGACCAACCAGCAGCATGGGTTTCTACTGTATGTAATGATGTCACTGATGACGCTATGGGCTAGCAGAGCTGTTTGTTTTTTTTTTTTTTTCCTTTGTATTTTTTATCCTTGCAAGAGGTGTATTGGGCCTTTTTCCCTACTGGGTTGCATTTTTTTCTGGTGTGAGCGTCTGGGGGCTTTCCTACATTTGGTGAACCTGATGTGATCCCAGCGACCCTCTGTCACGACAGAGGCTTACAGGCCGCTTCTCTCAAGGCCCACCTACAGCAACCAGCCCCAAGCATCAAATCTGCAGAGGTGTGCAGGAGGCGTTTTCACAGAATTCCTGTCTATTCTTTGGAGCGGGGCACAGCTCCTGGGAGAGTGCAGGTCGTTATTCAGACCCCTTGATGGAGGAGTGAACACGCAGACATGAGTACACCCCTTAAGAGGGATGAGAACAAGGGTAGTGTGCGTGCAGGAGTGCGGCATGCATGAGTGAGAGTAAAGTGTGGTAAGGCCATGTGGCGAGAATTTGTTTTTATTGTTATTTTTGGGATATTTAAGAGGATTTTAGAGAGGAAAAACAGGAGTGTAGGGAACCTTTCTGAGTGAGGAACGATGATGGCACCATTTGTTTTGTGACAAAGAGATAAAGGAAAAAATAAGGAGCGCCGTATAATTTGTGGGCTTGCCGGAAGTAGTGGTTGTTATTTTAGCTTGTTGTTTTAAGAATACTATGATTTTTGTGCAAAAGAGGGAGGCCAGAGGTAGGCTAGAGTTGATAATTCACGTTGAGAGCTTATATTGTGGTAGTGTTTGTGCATATGTGAAAAGGGGGGAGGAGGAAAAGATCACAGGGGGCGACAGGGAAATGGGGGGGCTGTGGACTGTAATAAAACTGCACAACGCATACTTGTAAAAGCTGTGGTTTTGAGATGAGCAAACTGCAAGATGGGAGGGGGGATGCCATTGGAGTATATGTACAGTGCATTACCATTGTACAGGGATAAGATAGAGTAGTACCACAAACAATGGGTGGCAGAGGCACAAGGGGGGATGCCCAGCTCCTGGCCAGAGCAGGACACCCACAATAGAGGGATACTAGACCACATGAGCAAGTTTGTAGCTGCTAAATATGAAGGGAAACAGCTTCAAAAGAGGAAAGAGGTATTGGATTTGTGGAAAACGGTAGAGGATGTTGAGGACCCTGATGGGGATAGGATCCAAAATACTCATGGGGCTGTCCTAGACGAGATATTCGCAACAACTCAGGGACTTTGCCCACTTACCACCTGCCCAGCCACAGAGTACACAAACCCAACATACGTGCCCGCCCTGGCGACCACTCCACCTCCCTACATACCGACACTGAGTGCTATTCCACCCCCGGAGGAGGCCATGCAGGTAGAGCTGGACAGACTGAGGGTGGCACAGGAAGGAGGGGGCAAGAAGGGGCACAGAGTAGATGAATGGAGGGCGGGAGACGTTTTGTTTAGGTTAGACAGCGCGGCCATAAAGGATGTGCATATTGAGAGGGAGGGAGGTGGTGATGGACGAGCGGGAAGCACGGGGTAAGTGGGCGAAGTCCCTGAGTTGTTGCGAATATCTCGAGGAAAGTCCTCTCAGCTAGATCATCCGCAAGCACAGCCATCATGTGCACCAGTCACTTTCAGCCTGCTGGGCCCCAATCCCTCAAGTGCAAATGGGAAAGAAAGACAGAGCAGGGGTGACATATGGGGTAAAAGTCCCCAGCTGACCCCACCGTTCAGCAAGCATGGGCCCTTCACCTCATTCCCAGGCAATTCCTAACCTTGGGCACGTAGATCATAGGCTGACCTTGTTGCATCTTTCATTAACCGGGCACCGACAACGCTTTCATCTTGGCTCTGCTAGCCTCCAATAACTATAATGTGCAGGCTTCATGTGATACAGCGATCTACTCCTCATCGCATTGCCCAACGACTCCCAGGTAGGCTGCACTTACTAGGTCCAGAAAACCCAAAGGAACAGTCTTGGGCACCATGCAACTTGTTCGGTTGTCCCATTCATCGACGCTGTGCTCACAGTGTTCAGGGGCCCCTATCCTCATGGTGCCATATTGGAAGCTTATCCTAGAGCACAGGGGCCATCTACTTTTACACAGTGTAGCTCAGCTAAACAGGGTTCCTTGATCTGCCAAACTACTCATGCCGTTGCACAACATCTTCATGGGGCCATAGCAACTGTCAGAGTGCGTGTGTCCATGCAGTGGGCATTTGCAGGGTGACAGCTACTCTTATTGTAGGGGTCGACAGCTGCCATGGATTCCAGACACCCCCTCCTACAATGGCTCTTTCTTGGGATTTGAGTGTGAGGCCACTGCTCATGAAATGCCTGAGGTTTTTGATTTTTGCAGTCGGCTGTGGGCAAGTTCCCATTTCTTCAGGCTAAGGGACTGAGATGGGGTCAGTTGTTGTGGTGCCGCAGATCATCTTTTCCGCTTTAATGGGGTTACGTTCGAGTTGATTTGCTTTTGAGCCAACTTTTGTGAGGTAGGTATCAAAATATGATTTATTTCAGAATGAGTTGTTGGAAGGTTAATAGATAACGTGGGTATCATCTGCATAGTTGAAGCATGTGAAGCCTGCGTTGTCAATGACTTCCAAGTGGGGGGTGATGTGGATGTAGAAGAGAATTGGCAAAATGCTGGATTCTTGGGGAATTCCAATGGTGATGGAGAGTGGGCCTGACCAGGAAAGAGCCATGTGTGTGGTGTCTGCCCTCCCATGAGGAGGATGTATTCCAGTGCAATGCATTTCCCTCCAACCCGATGGATGTCCCCGAGTCTTTTTAGCAGCATTTCATATCTGATAGTGTTGAATGTTGTGAAGATATAGGGATGAGCACGCTTTGCGTGTTTGCATTGGCATTCTTTTTTACAATGTCCCAAATGGAAAAGGGCATAGATTAATTTCCCTAATCTGTGTTTTGTTTCAGGTTATGATTTATGCAAGAGGTTGTTGGTTTCCAGGAGTTAGGCATTGAAGAGTGTGTTGGAGATGTGGTGATAACTTGCCCGGTCGTTGGGGTTAGCTGTTGTAGAAACTTTACAAAAGTGGTTTCGAAGGCTCATGGGATGACACCTTGTTCTATCAACGAGTTGTAAAGGGACTGGAATATGGGGGCAACTCCGGATATTTGGTTATGACTTGTAGATGTTGTGGGGGTGGTGTTTGGGTGATTCTAGTGGGTTGATGGCATTGACTGTGGTTAGGAATTCCTGCATTGAGAATGGGGGATGTCTTGTGGTTTGCTCTGTGCTGCGTTCAATGCTGATTTTAGCTTTCAAGGGTCTTTTTTCTCCAGGTGATCTTTGATCTGCCGCATCTTGCCACTCAAGTGTGCTGAGATGTCATAGCCGGGATGTGGTAATCATGTTGGTGATGTGTTGCAGGCTGGAAGGTTTATGAACATTTCTTTGTGGCTGTGTTGCTCAGACTGTATGCTATGTGTGTAGTGAGCTTATTTTTGCTTTTATAATTTATGGTCTGTAGATCCAGAGTTTTTGTAGTATATCATTTTGTCCATTGTTTAGTAGTTTTCTGTCCAGGTTCCAAATTCCAGTGTTATAGCTTGAACGGTTGAAGCCACTTACTGGCTTTATTCTTTTGTGAGACTTTGAAGAGCTTCTTAGTGTCCAGTATGTCAAGAGTTTGTGATATCCATGCATGGAGTTTGTGGAGTTCTTCATCTGGTGTTCCCATCTGGTTTTTGGGGAAGGGTTGGAGTTTGGAGGTTTCTTGTTTTTATAGGAGCCTGTGAAGTTTGGTATCCTTCCAGGACCTTATTGGTGTTGGAGGAGCCTTGATATGTTTTGGTAGTGATGTGGCTTTGGCGAAAACAGTGACTGAGATGGCAAGGTGTTTGCCCAGGGAACCAGTGGTGGGGGGATACTAATAATAATTTTGCATTCATATGGCGCTATGACCCCTGCTTATTATTACCCATGGTGTATGGTGCTCATTTATCGACCTCGGAAGGATGAAAGACTGAGTTAGGCTCTGCAGGGATGTCAAAGCGAACGCTCTACTCGCTGTGCAACTTGGCGCCGGCTGTTTTTATTACAGAAGCCTGGGATGTCCAAGGGTGTGTGTGTGAGAGAGAGAGAGAGAGAGAGAGAGAGAGAGAGAGAGAGAGAGAGAGAGAGAGAGAGAGAGAGAGACCCTTTACTAATTTCTTGATTTGCAGGGTGCCCAGCGTCACTAAAACTAGCGAGACGTTAACAATCGCACCTGCAAGGTTGCATGGAAATGACCGTTTGTATATAGGGGGTCACGAGAAAAGAAGCAAGGTCAGTGTATATGTATGCGGGGTGTGGAATAGAGTTGGGGAGTTAATTTTAGTCCACAATACTATCCATGGGGAGCAAAATCACAGTGGGGCAATGTTTATTACCTGGTTGATGAGTGGTCTTTGGTCGGAACTGGGTAGGAGGGTAGCAGTACATGGGCAACACTGCGAACAGTCAAACAGGTGTGACCCTTTGATGGCTGGCCAGCCAAGGCTGCCCTGGGGATCTCAGATGTGTGTGGGCCTGGGTCACGTGACCTGCTGAATGGCATTTTGCACTGGTGTGGAAATTAGAGGAATAGTGACAGAGGTTCTGGGCAGCAAGGGGACAAGGAGATTTAAAGAAATGTGCCCAAAATAATAGGGCCTCACTGGAGTAAGGTCTGTCCTAGGTGTCTGCGGCTGCTCTGAAGCAGAATGCATTGAAGAAAATGTATTCCTGTTGGAGCTCTGTACTTACTGACGAAACACCCATCCTGTTATGTGCAAGGACTACCTTATCATAGGATGGGAAAACCTGGCATGTGATCTTGTGCCTGAGAGGCTCTACGAAGCATGTGAGGCTTTCTCTGTTTTATGAGACTGTGCCTGGACGTTGGATGCCTTATCCGGATATACGCTGGGCGTAGCTGGGCAGATATGGCTGCATTTGGAATGCAGTGCCAGTGCCTGGGTAACTGAGAGCAATACCTGGCCATGCAGAACTGCCTCTATCATATGGTGGTTGTACAGTAATGGTGCAAGGGATGCTGCCCCTTGGCAAATGATGGCTGCAGATGGGATGTGGTGCTGCAAGTTGCTGCAATTCACATGAAATAAAACCAGACTTACTGCCTTTGTCCGTCCTTTTTTTTTAGATATTCCTGGAAAAATCACCTGAATGTTTTTAACATGCAAGTTTATTATTATTTTTTTTAACTTTGTGTATTGAACGTCATATCGGTATTCACATAATACAGTCAAATCACCACCAGTGCAGTGTCAGGACAACAACAGACATATGGAAGAACAGCAACAGATCATGGTGTAGAGGCTGGAGAGAAATCACTTTCGAATAGCATCTCACATAGATAGCTTCTAAAAGGTGCCCATATATCCTTGGGGCGGCTTGTTACCGGCATAGTCAATGCAGACGGCTCCTCGCATTTGTTAACAAATGTCAGTTCACGGAGGAAATCATTAATTTGGGGTGCATTTGTGGCTTTCCAACATTTCAATATACAACGTTTTGCAATGACACATAACACGTTGAAAAGGTGCCTGGTGGTTTCAGCCAATTTGCCAATGTCTCCGAAAAAAGATTTCTAGGGCGAGAGGGATGCCGGGATTGATGTTATTTTCTCGAGAATCTCTGCAACATCACCCTAGAACACAGCAATCAAAGGACATGCCCAGTACATATGAAAAGCATTTGCATTCAGTTCGCTACATTTCAAGCACCCCCCTCCCCAAGCAGCAAGTCCCTCTGAACTTCGCCATTTTGACTGGGGTATACTGGAGTTGTTTGAGAATTTCAAACTGGATCAGGCGTAGGCCAGCATTTAGGGATACAGATTTTGGCAATTGGCAGTATCTGAGCCACAGTTCCTCGCCCAATGACATACAGAAGTCTAATTCCCATGCTGTTTTTCTGGTGTTCAGGGATTTGGAATGTGTCTGCACGTATACACTTGCACAGTGGGCTCCACCGATAACGACGGCCATCTCGCACCGAACGCGGCCCTCATGCGGTGATACTGAAGCAGTTTAAGTTGCCCTCCCCCAACAGTATTCACAAAGTCACCTATGCTCACATAGGTACCCTGTGGTAACATATCCTGCATTTTTAGTTGCTTATCCGGGTCTCGTGTTTTCTGCAATGCCTCGTCAAATGTGGGGGACATTCCAGTGAAGCACCATAGCGGGGCTTCAGGGTCGTAGGGTATTTCTAAATCAATTAATTTGTATATCTTGGACCATGCATGAACGGAGACACTGACACGGTTGAACTTGCAAGAGTCTTTGTGGCGAGCACTGAACATGACAGACCGAAGGTCAGTGGGGAATGCTGCATACCTCTCAACAGGGATATGTCTAGCAGTGTCGTCCGGCTTGTACCAGTGTTTGGCGAATTGGGTTTGAAGTCTGGTGCAGCAATGCCACTGCTCGAGTACAGTTCCACCAACTTTTCCCATTTCGCCCTTGCAGTCCTCTCTTCCACACGAATGAAGTAGCTAGGGATTGCAACTTTGTAAAACATGCTCTGCCTGGCCAGAGGGGGACATTCCCCAAATAGTATAGTAGTTTGGGAAGAACCACCATTTTCAGGAGTGCCACCCGACCTTACAATGAGATGGGAAGTTTGGCCCACAATTGAAGTTTGACTGTTAGTAGTTGTAGAAACGCTTCATGGTTATCCGCATATAGCGTATGCTACTCCCTGGACACAATTATACCTAAATAGCAGACTCGCACGGGGGTCCACTTAAATCCGCTAATATTGGATGGGAATTTGGTTGCAAGTGTGAGAGGAAACAATTCAGACTTAGAATTATTCATTTTATACCCAGAATAACGTGCAAATTCATGTATGTCCCTCATAAAAGGTTCCAGGTTTACCTCAGGGTCTCGGATATAGAGGAGAGTATTGTCCGTGTAGAGAGCTATTATTTGATGTGGACCAGGCATTCTGATGCTCCTCTGCGCATGTTCCTTCCGGACAAACTCAGTCATTGGTTCAGTTGTAAGGGCAAACAGTATGGGGGAAAAGGGGCAACCCTGTCTGGTACGCCTGCCCAAGGGGAAGAGTGCGGATAGAGTATGGTTAGTGATGACTCTCGCACCTGGGTTATTGTAAAGTAGTCGAACACATCTTATAAAGTACGTACCCAAGTCAAAGCATTCAAGCACCGAGAACAGATACACCCAAGAGACCGAGTTGAATGCCTTCTCGTTGTCTAGTGCAGCTACTACTGCATTTGCCTTTGGGCATATCTGTGCCATCAATCCGAATAGTCTCGAAGATTAAGGGCTGTGGACCGAATTGGGATAAAACCAAACTGGTCCGGATGCACCAGACAAGGAGGGGTCTGGTCACAAGGATTATGGCAAAAATGTTTGCATCAGTGCTAATCAGGGAAAGGGGCCTTATGAGGACATGTCGTGAGAGGGGTGTCGAGGCTTCAGCAATACAGTTATTATATCCTCTTATTATAGCCTCGCGCATTGAATTTGGGAGTGTACCCCTGTCCAGGACCTCCTCCTACACATTCAGCAAGATGGGGCTAGTTTCCCGTGGAACTCCTTATATAGTTCAATACTGAGGACATCAGGGCCGGGGGCTTTCCCAGAGACCAGGGCCTTGATAGCACCCGTTAGCTCCTCTAGGACAATCAGCAATTCCAACATGGATCTAGCCTCAGGTGACAACACAGGGAGCCCAAGCCTATGTAGGCATTCGATGTTTCTTCGGCAGACCTCTCATCACGATTACAGCATAGTTCTGTGTAAAACTGTGTAAATGTAGCATTTATTTCTTCCTTCTGGTTCACCACCTCACTTTGTATTGTTTGAATACTAGCAATAGGGTTGCAATAGCTTTCCACCTTCAGCATATTGGGCAGGGATTTACCCGCTTTATTGCCCTCGCCGTACCTAAGGGCACTTGCTGGAGCAGCCATATATTGTACTTCGCTATCAACCAGTTTGTGAAATTCACTCAGTAGTTTATGGGTGTCCACAAGGGTATTTTTATTATGTGTAACACTATAACTTTGTTTAAGTTTCAGCAGTTGGGATTCCGCCTGGCTCAATTCCTTCCTGACTGATTTGAGCAGCCCGATGGTCTTGGCAATGAGAATTCCGCAGATCCACACCATAAATGTTTCCATAGTGTTGCGTAGGAGCTAACAGAGCCTTCGTTAATAGAGTTTCCTGAAGCATCAATATCTGCGGGTTGTGTTTCATCACATACGTAGCTACTTTTCTGGCCTTACTCGGGTTGTTGAGACCCCGCACATTCCAAGAGAGCAGCCTAACTTTCAGCCCGTTGCCCATGTGTGTGTTGTGTACCATTTGTGCTCACAGTGCTTGTCATATGTTGTACACATAGTCCTAAATTCAGTACCGTTCATAGCGACATAACTTTCAATTTTTAATCTTTTAACATCCCCAAATCGGTCCGATTCCCTCAACAATGCCCCCTTCCCACAGGCATTTTAAGGGTCGACCATTGGAAACCCCAACCCCCTCCCCCACCCGCACCATCAACCCCAACACGCTGATGACATTCCCCATTGAACTTGTGAACTTGGTCTGACTCTCTGACCTGTACCTCCCTCCCTACAGGTGCATCAGGGACTGACCATATCACACCTCTTCCCCCACCCCTACCTGCACCATGAACCCCAACACGATGATGTTCCCCTCCTTAACTTATGGAATCTTCCCGAGGTGCATATGCTGCAGCTCCATGGCCGCCGCAACCAAGCACCCACGATCCAGGCTTAACAAACATTTGATATCGGTGCCACCCATTGACACCACATTTCAACAAATCTAAAGGATATCACAGTCTGAGACATTCAGTCTGCCGGGTCTCTCCTCTCATCATTGGGTCGTGGACTCATGTTCTGATCTGCTGCACGATCATGAGTTGGTAAAGGGATAGAGGCTTCGATGTAGTCTATTGCAGCCCTAGGGTTCTCAAAGAAGTATGCTCTGCCACCATGATGTATCCGCATTTTGGCCGGGAAGATCAAGGCGTAGGGGATTCGACGTAGTCGGAGTTGCCACTTCACTGGTTCATAGGATCTCCTTTGGGCCTCTACCCCTGCTGCAAAATCGGGATAGATATGTATATTGTTCTCCTCGTAGTGTGGTGTCCCCATCTCTCTGGACATTCTGAGGATCGCATCTCTATCCCTATAGTTGAGTAGACGAGCGATGATAGTACGGGGCGGAGGTCCCGGTTTAGGCATAGGGGCCAGGGTGCGGTGTGCTCTTTCCCCCAGAAAATGATCTGAGAATGACTCCGACCCGAAGAGGGATTTCAGGAGAGCCTCAACATGCGCCTCCGTCCGGCCTTTACATGAGGATTCGGCATATCCGGATGTTGTTCCTACTGGATCTGGATTCCAGATCCTAGCACTTGCCCCGCATCTTGGAGAGATCTCCCTTCAATTGTGCGATGTCGCGGCCATGTTGGACAAACATATCTGTACAAATGGTACACAACACACACATGGCTTGCCAACGTATCAGGCTGCCCTTCCGCGATGTTGGGCGGGTGGTTGGTATTATGCGAGGTTCAATGTCGATTGTACCGTTACATGCAATTTGGTCCGTATGTAGGAGTGGATTGTGCTCTCCGACGTTGTCAAAAATGCAGGCCGGTATGTCGGATCTGTAGTCCAAAGTGTATGTGGCCCATTGTAGTGTCAGACCAATTGTATTATGCGCTGAATATGGGTCCTGGTAGCTCCGTAATGCTCTCTGCTATCTGCCCCACAATGGCACCACCCCCTTACAATGCAGACCGCAACATGCAATATCTCCCACGGTGCGTGTCCTGGCCCTGGTAAACCGTCTCTGATGCTAGCGCTGCGTAGGGTGTCCATGCAGGAGCTTGTCGCGGACCCTTCTAATTGCCTGATTCTGAGCCCGGGGCATTTCAGGGTCAGAGCAATATGCAGATATTAAGGTGTGGGTAGGGCGTTACTTCTTACCCGCTCTCCTCTTCGTTGCGTGTCGGATGGTGTCTGGCGAGGGTCTCACCATGCGGCCCACCAGTTCACTGCATGCGTCAGGTTTCCTCTGGTCCCGATGATGTGCTGCAGGGGGGAACGTGCACAGGAATGTCTGCCACCCCTGTCAGCTTCCACTGCAGTTCATGAATCGCTGCAGCGCTGGTCGTGTCTCAGACACCAAATAAAGCTATCCACACTAGCATTCAAGGAGCATTCTGCACGTGCTTCGTGCCGGCCAACAAAAGAGTATGTCAAGCCAATTGTATTGTACATTGAGTGTGGAGGCCAAGAATATCTACGAGGCTCCCTGTCATCCCGGTCGACGATGGCCACCTTCTCCGCCCAAAGCAATCACCACAGCTGGTGTCTTCCAGGATGTGTGTCGGGGCCTGGGTAAACTGTTCCTATTGCAGGCACTGCATAGGGAGTCCAAAAAGGAGATCGATACAATCCTGTATCATGGCCCAATGTTGAGCCCTGGGTGTAAATGGGGCTAGGATACACACAAATAACGAGCTGCTGGCTGGGGGGGCAGTATCCCCTGCCCGCTGTCCTCCTCGTGGTCTCTCAGTCGGTGTTTGTTGTGGGCCTCACCACACCGCCAGCCCGGTGCGCGCCGCCAGCCTCCCCCTCGTCTGATGGTGCCACTGGGGGAGGCGCATGCAGGAATGTCCACCGCCTTCCGTTAGTCCTGATCAGCACCGCCGCCAGCCTCTGGTGCGACCCACGTTTTGGTCGCCACTCTGCCCCTGGGTTACACAGAACCCGGGCTACACGTGCAGGGTAGCCAACCCGGTTCGCTACAGTCTCTGTGTGCTCCGGTCTGTGCCCTCGAGGACTCAAGAGGTGCGGCCGGACACCAACAGAGTAGGGCAGAGCACAGGCAGAGCCAGCTGCAGCATAGAGTGCCCACCGATAATTTGTATTAGGGGGGCAATCTGGCTCTCCCATCGAACATGGGCTGTGTTGAAGCGTGCAGCAGCCGTAGGATCACTTTGCATGGGGAGGCTTCCAGTGAAACGTCGCCTGTCCGCCAATTGTCTCCGTTAGCTCCTCCTCCTCCACCTCCATGGGCTTCGGCGCAGCGCCCCCAGCGACCTTCAGTAATTATCGCCTGGATCTAGCAGGCGTCCCCACTCACCTCGCTAGGAAGGATATCTCAGTCATTATTTGTCAGATTTCCACGATATTTGCGAATGGTGTTTTCCGATCCTTAATTGACAAGCGTCACAGCAGATCTTGTCATTAGGTGGCTCCAAAACGGATTTATTTGTGTTCAGGATATGCCACGGATCAGAGCTCGACAGTTAGGCAGCCATCACGTGCGTGCACAACAGCGCCCCCCTAAGTTTAGGTTTGACATGGATCGAAATGTTCAAAATATTTGTAGGAGCTTTGTATAAGGCAATCAGTTTAGCGACGAATAGACATCTTCTATCGTTTAGTAACATATTTAAAGCAGCTCAAACCAAAGGATTCATTTGCACCGCAATTTTGCAGTTTTACCATGCAGAGCGGGGTAAGAGTTTATTTTTGAAATATTCATCTTGTTAGCAATTTGCGTTATTCTTGTTTTTTACACGAGACTTGGCTTTGTCTGCCTCAGACTGGTTTTGAGCGAAATGTTGAGACATGCAGAGTAGGAACCAGGATTAAGTAACCGACTTCGTACACTTCCCGAAAGTAGGGCTCCAGGCTTTTATTTTAATTGTTGTATATATGAATTGAATGGGAGAACATGATTAGGTCAAATTGAATAAAATAGATCATCTGATTGGCAACAGATGGAAGTGGCGGGAGTAGGTAATATGAAGTGTAATTGGAAACATTTTCGGTTTTCTTTGTTTTACACATTCAGCGGTGCCCTCTTCTTTAGCTTTGCTGGGGCACGGAGACCTGATTCACATTGTGTAAAGAACAATCATAAAACAGTGTGCGCAGTTCTGAATCATGGTGCAAGCAGTGAAGCACGATTACATTTCACCCTGTTAAGTAAACAGAAAGGGTACCTGTGACGCAGCTCTCTTCCCAGGCTTCATTATTAATGCCAGCTCATTGGAGAACGAGTGTACTCCAGAAGTCACCAGAGACCCACTGTAGCATAGGATTTGAGTCGCTTCCAAACCTTTCACTGACGTGGGAATTGGGTGCCTTTGTCACTCCAGATTTGTACACCCTTTAAAAATACACGCATGTAATTATTGTCCTTCTCAGTTATCCTATCCCGACGAGCTGTAGGTACATTTTGGGCACAATTGGATCATTTCGTGGCCCATGCTCCAGAATAGTTGGATGAGCCTCTGCTTTTCCAGAATCTGAGCTATTGAACATTCAATCTGACCCAACCCCGGCTACAGAAACAAGCCTGCATTTTCAGACTGGAGAAAATCTAGAAGGTCCCCCATAAACCTGTCTTCCGATATACAATACAAATGACCTATCTCATTGTGCAATTGGTAAATTATGGCACCTAACAGGGAAGTCTAAATGTTGTTGAAGACACACAGAGTTACATGCTAGATGTGCATATTTCTTTACCTACAGCAGTGCAAATCTGGGTGCCAATTTGTACGATATGAAAATCATGCGGCTATCATCTTGTAATCCTAATCTTTGCAAAGATCCTCCGATTGCTCCACAGAGAGCTCTTTGTTACTGCATTTCTGCATTGCCTGCTATCCCTCCCAGTCAGTCCATTGATCCTTGCAGACATTTTCTCTAATTATTCCGAACAAACTCTCAGTTCCTCAAATTAATGCTTGTGCTTGATGATCATCTCATTGTCAAAAAGAGAATACTTTGGTGGCAAGACTTTCCTACTCAGGCAACTGAACTACCGTCTCCCACTACACATCTGATTTGCTCCTGATCAGATGGTATTCAAGACTCTTAAAACTTGTTTTTTTCTCTTTGTACATTTCATACCTTCAATAGCTTATGTGTGGCTTCCGCACTGTTAGCATTACCATTGATGATGTAGCAAAACACTCAACAGCACCTCCTAGCATTAACAAAAGTAAAAGTAACAGGAATCAACTACAAAGCCCACCATGCACTAGTTTATAAAACAACCATGGTATTGATGAATCATAGTAGCCAAAGAGGAGTTTATTTAAGGGATCCTTGTGAAAAACCAATCCTCTTTCTACAAGTCCAAAGAAGTGATTATGTACAAGCTCAAAGTTTGTCGGCTATTAGAAAAAATCCATGCTGAGAAATGTATAAACAAACACATCGAAAAGTAGTGGATTCCCTGGCAATAACAACAAGAATGATTGCTGCCACACTGGCCTTAGAATCCTAAGAAGCTGTCAAATTTCATATGAGTTTGTACCTGGATGGCAGTCAGATAGAAACCTTCTGATGGGGTTATCAAATTAAAATCTAGAACTTGTGAACGTTAAACCTAAAATCATCTGTAGTTATGAGCTTGTAAAAATGTGAGCTGTTGGCAACACAATTAGAGTTCCTGTCAAACAATTGATGTAATATACATCAATGGGCAATGACTACAAAAGAGATTGTTGCCACAATCGCCTTAGAAGCTGCTGATCCAACACCAGACTTTCAACTTAACTCCAACTGGCATGGCCGAACTGTGGCTCATGAATCTACTTGAATGTCTCCTTTTCAAATCCATTCCGCGTTGAACCTCCGACAATCTGCTCCATCTTCTTTGCACTTTTAGTTTCCCCACTTTCCTTATCCTCCCGGTGCTTTGTTCTTGTAGCCTTGGGCCTCATGTACGTGTGGTTGCTTTCTGGACTGTGTGGTGCTAGACCCTTCTGGGAATGATGAGGATTTTTGGGTTAGGTTTAGGTTCTGCTGGGATGAGGAGGATTTTCTGATGGGGACACTCAGGAGGGGATCTGGGCGAGAAAAACCCTCTTGGCTCCTGGCACCATAGCCAGATCTTGTGGAACTCTGGGGAGTAGGTGTGACAGCCAGGTTGATTTAATGTCACAGTTCAAACTAAGCATGTGAACCACACAACCTGTTAAGGGTGGAGATTAATGGGCGGTGTTAGCTTCAGCCGGATGCCATGGGACTAGTGGGGTAGGATAGGGGGACTGAAAATCACGGATCACATGCTCTCCTGTAGCCCCAGTTGCTGCATGCAGGGGATAGATAGACCAGACCTGTCATAGCAAAGATCTTTGACTCCCTTTTTATTAATGGAGGAATTGGGCGGGTATTATGGAGTCTCATGGAGGGCCTGGGAAGGCCTGATCACCACTGAACAGCTTTCCTTGGATATGACCCTTAACCCACAAAGCTTTGTGCTGTAGCAATCAATTTGGACATAGTGGATTTTCTGTGAGCTATTGTCAGTTTCTTTCCACTGTGGGTGATTGTCTTGGAATTTGGAGCTTGGGAGAAGAAACTGCTTTCGCCACTGACTGCCAATTGCCTAGCCGATAAAGAGCACCATTTGTCCTGACGAAGGCCTTCAGGAAAACCTATCTGGAGATGGGGTTTATTCCATAAATAAAAGGCTGAAACGTGTTGACATATCATCTCAAAAAACAAATTAGCTTGGGAAAAATCCTCTTGTATGTAGTAAAACGACAAAAGAATTGGTTTTGAAACAAAGACAATGAGCCTCATTACCAGCATGGTCGCTACCGGCACCGCCTCCCATGATTGGGCAATAACCTGCCCATTACGAGATGAGTTGGCCGGTAATTGCCCATTCGCGAGAGGCGTTAATGCCGGGCTCCCGATCCCCATTCTGCCCCGTAGGGCAGAATGGGGGCGGGGAGCATGGCTGCGCCAGCACCGTTAACGGTGCCGGCAGCATTAGGAGTTCTGCTCGCGGGTGTCACACAGGCTGTCAGGAACTCTCAAGCAGAACTCGTAATGCGCCGGTCCGGTTTGAACGCTGCCAGTGCCTTACCGGCAGCGTTCATACCGGGACCGCCACATTTATGATGAGGCCCAATGTCTGTAACAGAATGGTATACTAAGTGAACCAATCTATGTATAACCCTTAAAAAAAATGTTTGTTTAAGTTTGTTTTAGAGTGTGATGTATTGTATATATAATGTTGTAAAAAAGTAAAAAAAGAAACTACTGTTGAAAATAAAATGAATTCATCAACAGTGATACTTGGCATAAACAATAAAGCACTGAACTCTGGGTATTTTAATATGATGATATATATTATTATCACTTGATGTCATAATACAAGGTCTGGAAATTCGTATTCTATAACGGGGGACAGGGGTAGTTTGTGTTCCATACATATCTCATTAAACCAAAGGAGACATATTTACATATCTTCTCTCTTATTTTCAGTCTCGATAACATTGTGTCACATGCCTACGGGTTTGGGCCTTCTATGGGCCTTTTATTAAGCTCTGGTACCATAAGACCAGAGGTATGCTCCTGATTATTGAATCCTGAGGAAATGGTGGAGAGTTCCCAGCACAGATCCCCATGGACCACTGCTTGTTCTGGGACTCATGCCATTATCAAAGCTCACTGTGCTCCTCCCCCTTCTGGAAGTCCTTCACCAATGCTCCTCTTAAGTCTCTCGTTTGGGGGATATTGAAGATCAAAGCAAGGGCAGGAAATACAGGAGAACGACTTATGAAATTAATGCTATTGGGGGAGATGTTTTTGATGACATGTATCTGGTGAAAAGGGGGGCCTGGTAAAGCCTCGATTGCCCAAGTTAACAATCTACTAACCTCCAAAAAATGATCAAGGACTATATGTCAGACAGACCAATTACTCAGCTGAATTATTCAGAGGAAATAATTATAATTTTCTATTTCAAATGTTTCAAAGCACAAAGCATATACATTTTTGTTTTAAACATTCAATGTAGTGACATACGGTTTATAGTGAAAAAATCGAAAAAAAAATCTCGAAAAAAAGGTCGAAAAAAAAATCTCAAAAAAAAAAAGTCGCATTTTTTTTTCAATACGTTTTTTTCGAAATGGGGGGTTCCCCCTCATCCCCCCTTTTTTCATTTTTTTTTATTTTACCCCTTTTTTTTACTTACCTGACCCCAAGAATACATATAAATAAATAAATAATAAATTCGACCTTTTTTTTTCGAGATTTTTGTTTTGAGATTATTGACATTCGAGATTTTTTTTTGACCTTTTGACTGACCACCGTGACATACATATAACGCTAAGCACAAAATTAATGGTCATACACACCAGAAAAGCTAATACATAGTGACACCTACTCTTACTCTAAATACAATTGACATACACATGTACAAAATGTTGCCAAAAATAAACTCTCTGAACATAGGGAAACAAACTAAGTTAATGCAAATTCACACCAAAGAGAGACAAACATTCAACTTCTACATAAAGAACACCCTACTCCATTCTGGGTTAAAAAAAAATCCTAAATTGTTTTTTCACAACACCTGCACCTATTTCACAATGTGTGTATTACTTAAATATAATATCTAGTCGACACGTGTTTCGGCTGATGTGCAAGCTATTGTAATGTTCCAGCTGTATACAGCCTTCATCAGGACAAAAAACAATACTGGCTCTTGAGCCTGCCAATGGGATCTTGCATTCATGTGTGTCTGTGGTAAAAACAATAAAACCTGGTCTTAGATCACAGTGGTCTGTCTGACATTTACTTTTACACAGAGTCAATCAGTTAATCTGGTGAAGGAAGAGGCTTTTGGCAGAGATTGTCTGACAGAAGCTAAGCTTCTGTAGGCATTTCATTTATACTGCAATATGTTTTCAGTTTGGTTTCCTTAATGTTTCCTTATTGTTACATATAGAAAGAGTCGAGAGGAGGGCCAGGAAAACCCCTTGCAAGTGCAATGTGCCCCACTCAGAACAACAAGACAGGCAAGACCAGGGACAGTGGGACTCTTCTGAAGCAGTTGAGTTACAGGCGATGGTACAAAGTCAGGAACATTTTATGAATTGATTTGTTATATGTTTAAAACATTAGCTTATCATTTCAATTCAAATTGTTTGATGTTGGTTGGATTGCTTACCTTGTTTACCTTGCATGAATAAAGACCAGAGAATGCAAAAATTGCCAAAGAGGAAAAAATTATGTTTGATTCATGGTATTCTAAATTGTGTTCAGTTCAAAGCACGAAGGCCCTATGTGTAAGGTTTGTGACAATTATAGCCACTGCAAAACTTTTACACAAGCGATATACAAAGATATAGCAAGGACTGGACCCTCACCCAAGGACTCACCAGCAGAGTGGATACTGGAACGCGTCTGTGTCTGAAGTGTAGGAGAACCAATGCTAAAGGAATCCCCCTGAAACTCCTCTCTCACCCCGTGACAAAATGCCCCAGGCAGAGAGAGAGAAGAACTCCAGGGAAACCCTTGAGGGGAATAAAACCCTGCGCGCCTGGATATCGTCTGCTTCAGATGTTTCTTCTAGGCAGAAGGCTGGTTCAAGGCGGTGATGTCTACCCAGGAAAAGACTAAATGGATATGGTAAGTTGTTGTAAAATAAAGGGTGTAGTAAGGTAAGTAAAATAGAAGCGGACGAGATTCACCCCTTTAAATGTTGAATGCAGTGGGTAATGACACAAGGACTGAAGATCCGGATCCTTGAGAGGTTTCACTATCAAATAAATAAGAGTTAGACCAAGATAGTGAGAAGGAATAGTGACTGGGTTTCTTCCGACTGAAATATACCTGGGACGCTAAACTGGATAGTATCTGAGCTGTAAACAGAAAGTCGTGTAACGCTTCTTGTAAGGAGAGGACTGAAAGATAGGAGATTACAGAGTTAGGCAAGAACTAGTAGTTGAGCAGAACTAAGAAGCTAACACAGTCATTTACCTCCGAAGAAGCCGGAAAAGGATTGGAGTGGGAACGCGAAGGAGAAGTCTGTGTATGTGTAAGCGTTCGTTCCGGGAAGTCTGGGGTAGAGTTTTCAGGTCGGCGAGTATGAGTCAATTCGCTCTGATAATTTGAAAACAGAAACAGAAAGTGAGCTTCAACAGAGTTTGTAAGAGGAACAGGAAGACAAAGCCTAGGTCCGTACTTACAAAGCGTTGTTTCAGAAGAGTAGCAACGGATCTGCTTGTTGGAGAGAGCGTCAGGTATGCTGTGCGTGGTGTTGGGGGCGGAGTCAAACTGCCATTCGGGAGTCGAACATCTAGACTGCTGCAAGCGGGATGGACCGCCATTTTGGGAGAAAAAATGGACGCCGCATACCATCGAGTCCACGGATGCCACAGTGACCAGCGCCTCCCAAGGGGCGTGACACTATGTGAATGGGACTTAGCGCTTCACCAGGATTTTGTAATTCACAGGATACCACATTACTTACAATATCTGAGTAAAACAACACTTACATTAAATGATAAATCAATAGAAAACTGAATCAAAAAAGTATAGTCTTTTGTCAGTCACCCTCAATTATCGGCAGAGCCTTACATGAATCTCAAGGTGGAACCAATCATCATTCGATCCATTTACTTCCGTGCTGACCCATGAAAACCTCATGTCGCTCTCATTCAGGAATGTAGCTCAACAAAGTTCTTTCTCTCTCTCTAGTTAAAATAAGGGCTTCACCTAAATCGTATACCTGCAACGCCCATTTAAAGCTTCCCTGCTATGTTCAAGTGCCACTACGAACAGCACCCAAATTCACTCTTCATTATTGATATATCGGCCTATTAAAAATCCATACTTCCAATGCCCAGCTTTCCAATTTATTAATGGGTCTAGGGGTTTATGGAATTGTGTAGTTCAGTCTCTATTTATCCAAAGGGAAGGTCATAATTAACTGACTAGTATGAACACTCATCAACCTTACCTAAGATGCCAAACAGATCACAGAACCTCCTAGTACTATCTTTAACAATAGATTTAATGCAAGGGCAAATTTGCGTAACACTCTCCACTGCAATCTTCAGTCCTGAGAATATGAGCCCTGAAAAAGGTTTTCTGCTTTATTGTGTGGCTGAAACGCCTGCATGGCAAGAATCATTGAAAGGCGGCACACCAGGTGGCCCTACTGAAACCATAGAAAACAAGTTTGTTCTTGCAATAGATAAGGCAAGATGTATGGCAAAACGGTGCCTGTAAGACCAGGCTGCTGGCCATACCTGCAACTTGGAGTATTCTTCTAGCATTGGTTCAGTGATTATTTTTCTCTACATGGGCAAGAGTTTGTTTGTGCCTGCATATCATACTCTCTAGAGGGATATTACTCATTACTTGATTCAAACAGTAGTGAGCCCCTTTATGTTTCAATGTGTATGTAGCAGATTTGTGTGAGGAATCCTGTGGAGTCATCACTGATCACCAGCATAAGATCTCCAATGTGGCCAGGGGAGGGCAGCCGCTGCCTGATCCTGGCCCTGAGGGTGGTATTATGAGGGAGGATCACATGGGAGGAGATGACTGTCGGGGAGATGTGGTGACCCCATCAGGAGAGACGTGGTATCCATGTGAAGAAAACCCTATAATTCCTAGTTCTTGATGGCATGTTGTCATTATACAAATCCTTCCAGTTGTAAAACCGTAAAAAAACCCTTCTTGTCAAACACCCTAGACAGGATACCATTCACACTTCATATGTACATAACACATATATAACACCTCTTGTTTCTGATGGTTTTGATCTAAAAGAAAATCCAAAGCAACACCATTTTAAGAAGCACAATAATCCTATGGACTCCAACTCCCAAAAAACCTCAAGTACTGAGACTTGGAAGAGATAGAAGGAGTCAATGTGGATTAAAAGAAACACCAGGCTAAACGTGCAGACTAGTTGCTGTGATGGGAATCAGCTGTGTGGGACATTTAAAAATGGTGTGCCTCTTCAAATCAAAAGTGAAGGTGGAGAAGAGAGATGCAGAGCGGGCGAAGCGAGAAGCAGAAACGAAGGCAGACACCTGTGAGCAGACTGTGCTGAAGGAGGCAGGCACTTCTTCCAGAAAGGTGAGCGACCAGGAGCAGCACAGCGAGTACTGCAGGAGGACCGCTGGGGAGCGAGCAGCAGTGGACAAGCTGTTGGGGAGGCAGTCGCATTGAAGTTCAGCAGTCCAACCGGCGGGTGAATGAGAAGCCGGCAGGAGAACTGCTGAAGAGTCTACACAGTGGGAAACAATTTCCTGAAGCAAGGACTTTACCACAGCCGTACCCTGTGGGTCGGAGATGCCAGCAAACACCCGTTAGTCTGCGCAGAAGTATTGGGAATCCTGGGGCATACCGACAGGCGTACAAACAATTGGAAACTTGTTTTGAATATGAACCAAGCAATAGAGAAAGCCAGAAGTCTCCATGTATGAGATGTCGATATGGGGAAAACTTGAGTAAAATTTATCATAAGCAATTGAAAGCTAATTAAGAAGTTGAAAGGCAAGATCTGTACAAGCCTTCATATATTAAATATCAATATGGGGAAGATTGGGACAAGTATTGCCACAAGCCAATGAATACTAATAATGATGTTAACAAACAAAGTTTGAACAAGCCTCCATATATGAAATGTCAATATGGGGGAAGTTGGAACAATTAATACCTTTAGCCAATAAAGTATAAACAGTGGAGTACAACTGGGTTATACTTAAAGAGAAAGAGAACTGAAAGATATAGAAAAGGTTATAAGAAGACCTGGTGAAAGAAGTACATGAGGCTGTGAACCTTTTGGGGGAAGGATACCTGGCAGGAGAGCATACTAGGGGATTTGCAAAGCCCAGAGGGGGGTTGCTGGCAGGGGAGTAAACTAGATTATCCATCTAGAGTATGTGAAAGGAAAAGACATTGTGAAAGGGTTCCTGGCAGGAGAGTATACCAGGAGACCATATGTAATGAGTTGCTGTGTAGAAAAGACACTTATGCCATCCTTTAAAACACCATTGCTTGGAAAAGACACTTTTTCATCATCCTTAAGAAAGTGTTATGTGAAAGAGATATTGCTACTAATATTAAAGAATCATTGTTTGAACAAAACATTTTCAATATTCTACCTGAGATAGTTCAGGGGAAGGGAATCATCCCCTGGAGGTACAAATTGTTTTGTTGGATTTATATACTTAGTTTTTGCTTGTCACGCCACCGGCTCTGGTGACTGTGGCGTGACAACAGTTAGCAGTGCAGTCAGATGCAGTTCGAGGGCTCAACTGTCTCAAAAAATGTCCTTAAAAGATGGACGCTGGATGATGCTTGTGTGGCACTCCTCCTAGCTTCTTCACTGGGCTTGTGTCCTTTCAAGGCGGATGGCCTAAAGCTCCGGAGATTGATTGCAGGCAACGGCCTTGACTTTTGTCCAGAGACTCTCCAGCACTTCCCACCTGGGAAGCTTGCTGGCAGAACCAAGCAGGGCACGCTGTGTGCTGGCTGGATACTGGTTCTGGAGCTGCTGGACGGGTCCTCTGAGTCCGGTATCTCCCTCTGTTTCCTGGGAGATGCTTAGCAGAGGGATCTTGCTTCCCTCTTGGAACTCCTGTCCTTCCTTCACTGGTGAAAGATGTGAGGTAGACTGTACGTTCAGCTCAGATCCAAATGAGTCCTTCTTCTTACTCCTTTCAAAGTCTTCAGATGATCTGCTAAGTGAGGGGTTCAGCCCTCTTTTAAAATTTTGTTGAATCTAAAGCAGAGCCAATGTCCTTACAACTTTTTTTGTTCATTTTTAGTGTCAGGGTCAGATAAGCTTTGGACACAATGACAGTTTGCTTAATCTTGACGAGGACACACAAACTGATTCTTTCATTTTGATTTCCTAGGCAGAGAAACTCTCTTTAGAATAGGGACAGAACGGCCTTCATCTAAACCCTTTTATTTTGATAACATGCCTAATGTTGAAAACATTACTACTTTGTATCCACCTCTCATTTCCGACCCCTCACATTTCCCTTTTCCTTTACCTAAGGTCGATCCTTTCCTAAACTGATGAAATAGTACTGCTAGACCATCTCCAGATTGGACTTTATTGTCTGTTGGCTGCTCTACAAGAGTACTGTGTCTGTAATGACTCATAACTCATACCAACAAGACAAAACTCATGCAGTGGGGGAATTGGGATTAAATGTTCAGCAGGGTTTTGGCGAAAGACAGATTGGGGTTTGTAGTCGGCTATGTCTATCTAGGGATTTCTAGTGATCGTTGATTATCTCTGACTCAATTAAGTCCAAAAAGGCAAAGTTCACCCAATTAAGATCAGTGCTCAGTAAGTTTTATGCTTAGTTTGGAGATTGCAACGCTGTTTCCTCTCTGACGTTCTATTCATGAAATGTAGTCCCCGCCATGGTATTTGTATGTGAAATATGGAGATTTATGCGTTCGGTAAATTAACTATTTTAGGGGGAACGTTTCAGAGGCAGGGCCTAGGGCTAACCTAATCTACCACTATTCAACAAATTCCACTGGAGATTGGTCTGCACATTACCACCTTATCAATCATTTGAATAAAAATGGAAGCTTTAGATTCGGAGTCACTTATGTTTTTTTTTACTTCTTTCTATAAAGAAGTACACCAAGAAGAAAATATAGATTTTTAGCAGGTATATTTGGGTTCATTTTTACTGGATGGGCCAAATCAACATAAAACAGGAGTATTCAAAAGATACTAAATCAGTATAGCCTGCTTCCCATTTTGAGATAGGCCTCTCTGGCCTTCTTAGTTCTACGAATGTCCTCCCGGGTTCCACCAGATATGCTCAATGTTCAAAAGGAGTTCTGTCACTCCTGTCAAAGTTAATTCAGTGTTTCAGGTTTCAAGACTCACAAACCCTTCTTCTTGTTCTCACTATTTGCAGGGTTCCGAAGTCCTGTACCCCACAGACTATCTCTGGCAGGCAGTCCTCCAATCAGGCATGGGAAGCATTTAAAAACCTCTCGGGATGCCCAAGGGGGAGATAGAGAGGATTTATTTTTCTCTATTTTATCGTAGGCCATTGTTTCTCTTTCCCCTTCCACCTCTCAATACGTAATGTTCTCTCTCTGTCCCCTTTTCATACCTTCTCCCCCCTTCTGATCCTGCCTAGGGCCGACCTAGTCTCTTGGAACTTTCCTTTGGCTGACTGACTATTCCCTTCTCCGGTCTTCCCTGTCTTCTCACTGCTGCATCCTTCCCTCTAAATTGGCTTTCAATTTCTGCTGGTACCACCATATCCAAATTATTGCCTACAGGTTCTGATGTTACCACCCCTTCCTTTATATCTCCTTCACCTCATGATATTGCCACCTCCTCCTCTTTGCCACATTCACCCCTCTTACACTGACTTTCCCACATATTGGCACTTACTCCTGAAAACCACCAGTAACACATACTGTTACCATCTCCTCCAAAGTGCCCCTTCACTTCATGTTGTCACCATCTCCTCCATAATACTGCTTGTACCACCTGTTGTTACCTCCTCCTCCCGTGTACAGCCCTCACCTCCTCTAATCACCATGTCCTCCTTAATTCTGTCTTTGCACCTGTTGTTACCACCTCCTCCTGAACACATCCTTTACCTCCTGCCATCGACACCTCGTCCAATATATCACCTTCACTTTCTGTTGTTGCCAGCTGTGACAAATCAACTTCCGGGGCACCAGTGGTCCAGGGATGAATATCGGTTTCCAAATCATCAATCAACTCCACACCGCTAGTACACCAGAAAGGATCCAAACAGATTGGAATACAAGTGAATGATAACACCTCCTTGTCCAATTTTGGTAACATGGACGGAACTGCAGGCTTATCTCCGCAAGGTCGTGGATCGTTGGTTAGTTGCAACACAGCGAAAATACAATTATTACCCAATGATAAAAGGGACTGTCCAGTCAAGGTTATAAAAATATCTACTTTATTATTACTACAACAGACAGTTCTAGCACATTACAAAATACAACCCACCTTGCAAAGGAACACATAGGACAGACAGTTTCCCAAAGGAAACGGATGTACTCTGGATATGGACAGAAGGGTAGTTGGTAAAGCAATCAGTCTTACTGTTCAAGGTTATTGATTTCAGCAACAAGGGGGCAAAGGGTCTTAACTGTCTCTAGGGGCCTTCGGAGAAATACAATGTACCTGGTGCTGAAGAAGTTCTTGGTGCTTGACAGTTTTGAGGCAGTTCCAGGGCCCTTTGCAGCCCTTGAGACAGATTTAGTGGAGGGAGACAGCTGCCGGTAACAGGCGGCAGGTAGTTCCGCAAGTGAGGCTGGACGGACGTCTGCAGGCTGTCCAGCGCGGCGGCTAGGGGCCAAGAATCATTGTCTCTGAGCTGGTTGGGGGATCTGGAATGCTGGTCGAGGTGTTTCGGACGGTTCTGGTGACTTTGGCGTGATAACAGTCAGCAGTTCAACCAGATGTAGTTTGAGTGCTCGACTGTCTCGAAAATGTCCTTAAAAGATGGATGCTGGATGATGCTTGGGTGGCACTCCTCCTAACTTCTTCACTGGGCTTGTGCCCTTTCAAGACGTACGGTCCAAAGCTCAGGAGAGTGATTGCATGCAACAGCCTTGTCTCTTGTCCAGAGACTCACCAGCACTTTCCACCTGGGAAGCTTGCTAGCAGAACCAAGCAGGGAACACAGTGTGCTGGCTGGGTACGGGTCCTCTGAGTCTGGTATCTCCCTCTGTTCCCTGGGAGATGTTTAGGGGAGGGATCTTGCTTCCCTCTTGGAACTCCTGTCCTTCCTTCACTGGTGGAAGATGTGAGGTAGATTGTACCATCAGCTCAGGTCCAAATGAGTCCTTCTTCTTACTCCTTTCAAAGTCTTCAGATGATCTGCTAAGTGAGGGGTTCAGCCCTCTTTTAAACCCAAATGGGCCCCAGTGATTGGTGCATGCTAAGCCTACCTTAATGAACCAATCCTGGGTCCCCATCAACAATCTTCCGTTATGCATGAGGTCAGGAACAGAGTGATCTGCAACAGGACAGACAAGGGGTGACAACATATACCCAAGTCCCACCCATCTTCCTGTCTGTTGTAGATCAAAGTGTCTCTCTGTTTAACTGAGCCCTCTGTGACTCTTGATTAAAGCGCAGGCTTCCCTTGAAGTATGTACTAGGTGCAGACTTCCTTCCCAAATCACATCCTTTGTCCCTCTGAAAGGGGTCTGCTCTGCAGCGACACCTGCGGTAATTGCGGGACCCAGACTGGCCATTCACTGCCTTTCATACAGAGTGGTGGGAACTAACTTCAAGTTGACACATTGCATACCAAAGGGGTGTTAGTCCCGCCTTCATGTTGTCTATTCCGGCAACCAAGTCCTTTTAGGCTTGCTTCAATCATCTTGTTAGTATGCACTGCCACCAGCCGGAGTAGCCAAAAGGAATGCAGATCCATGGAGCCATTGATATTTAAACTAGGCGGCTCATGGCTGGAGGAAGGTGTGCCTTCCCCCTTCTGGAGATGCTTTCATGTACCTGGGGCTGTCACATTCCAGCTGAATATGACAGGGGAAGACATCGCCTGTAAGCTATTTCTTCCCGGAGCACATGGCACTATGCGTTTTGTGCAGGAAGCAGATAGACTGTGGGCTGAATGGCCTCACACAGTCCTGAGAGGTTGATCTCCCATCATTAATTTTCATTTATCAAAAAATCAAAAAGTCCTGGCGAGCGCAATCTGCCCATGCGGGTGGTTGATATCCTCACACCAGCTTCTCCAATGTACCACTTTTACATCCAGCTCTTACCACCTCATCTTATATATCACTTTCACCTCATGTTGTTAACAACTCTTCCAATACTGAATTTACCCTCCCACCCAACCCTCACTAAAAAAACGTTTCCCTCCCTACTCCTCTGATTCTCCAACCTCCTCTGCATCGACATTGTCTGCACTCCCCGATCTTCTCTGCTCACCAACTGACTAGAATCTCTGGGTTTTGTAGGGCTCAGTTCCCTCCCCATGAATTGTCCTCTTTTTGAGTGCCTGCACCTGTTTCTGTTATTGGAGCAGAGGAGGTACTGGTTGCTGCTCCTGGTTTCACTTGGGCTTACTTGGGGCTTCAGGAGCCAGCCCAAGCCTTTTTCTGGCCTTGCTGCCAGCTTGAAATCCACTTCCCTCCCTCAGATAGTGCTTAGTACTGTCTGGAAAGGACACAGTACTTCTGCTTTTCTAAAGTGTGAATCTGCAGCTGGTAAAAACTATGAGTGCCTTTCTAATTCTCCTGAATATAAAGGAATTACTGATTACCAGTAAAATTGTAAATGTGTATCCTCACCACATGACTGCTCTGCCAGTAGATAATGGTTTGATACATGTATATCTCCCATTGGGTAAATATGGTGTTGAAGAATCACGCTCTGGCAAAACTGTGCCCAACAGAGGTTTTCAGGGCCTGGGAAATGTTTCATAAAGCTGTTGGGGTGACTTTCTTTCTCCCCCAGGAGGCTTCACATATGTGTCAGAATGTATTGTTGGGAGGCAGATAAATACATAACCCATAGCTGCTGCCCCTCCCCCCGGCCCAATGTCGTAAAGGTGAGAAACGTTACTCACTAAGACAACCGACCTCCCTTATCCCAGGCAGGTACAGCAGGAGATGGACACAATCTGAGCTAAAGATGGCAAGATTAATAAAACTAACGCTGTTAATACATGTGCATGCATTAGACATGAAGCAAACGTGCACTCAACATGAAGAAAACGTACATTAGGTAACATATACATTTATACATGAAGAATATTAATATAGCATCCATAAGACATGAAGAATACTAGCATAAGCTATGCATAAACTGAATGCAACATGAAAGACAAGCGAATATAGCTCACCAACATAGAAATGCAACAGTGATTGGCTGCCATCTTTTCCAAAATGGAAGCCACAACATGCTTCAAATTAAACGAAGGGCCTCAAGGCTTCACAAGAACTCAAAATGCTGAGACTACCGAAATAAAGGTCAGTGCAGAGCGCAGACAGGAGCTGACAACCACAGCCAAGGTTGCCACGAATTAAGAGAGGGTCAGAACATTGCAGTGAAAGTACGAGATAGCAATTCCCAGGATGCAAGAAGGATACTCCCAGATTAATTAAAGTTTTATAAGAGTACAACCAGCCTCTGTAAGCCAGGTGCAGCACAATCATAAACCAAAAGACTCCATGAAGAATAACTCAAGAGTGTGCCCAGTGGCAAGAGAAAATATAACACTCACATCAACATTAGCTAAACTCCCAATAAATGAAGGGTGAAATAATTTCAAGCACAGTCCCATCACATGTGACCCATAATTGGAGAACACTGTCTATTCATTAGCAGCGAACACAGATAGGACACCTGCCTTACTCCTAACACGTATCCCCAGATATGAGATGCCATGCAAGGCCAAATACAAAGAGATCACCTTGCCTCTTGGCATAGAAATGAGGGATGGTATCTTCTTCAATTGAAAGGAAAGCAGTCTGTGGACCTCTCTCCCCCTGCTCCTGTATGGCTCATGGCTTGAGGACCTGTCCGTTGTCACGATTGGTTAGCATGAAGCCAACCAATAAAAATCCGCAATGGTACGCCACCCATGAAGTAAGGTGCCAGCCAATTACATATTGCCGAAATTATGGCTTTTTTTACCTTTATCAATTTAGAGGTGGTCACAGGAAGAGCCATCAGACAAGCGTTACCCAATTAGAAATGTAACCCCTATAGATTGTATACGTAATTACAACTATTATCCAATCACAGTTGCCCATAGGTTTCGGTAACTAAGATTACAGTATGATGTCAGTTATGACAAATGTTGAATATATAAACGCTTGTTTGTATGTAACTGGCAAGAGCACCAAGAATTGTATGCATGCATGCTGTCCCTGCTTTATCTTGATGATAATAAAGATGGGGGTTGCCTTGCACTTTGTCTATTTCCGTTATTGAGTCCAGCTTCAACTGGCTCCAGGACGTCTGTGTAATTTAGGACTTCCCAGGCCTCTTAACAGTATCTTTTCTCCCACCCTCGAAACTGATTTCCTGTCCACTGCCAGGCGGTATAAATTAACAGCAGTATGAGTCTTGCTAGATCCTAGGAGAGAAAGATGCTCGTGAAGAGTGCAACATGCTTGGTTTCTCCCTCTGGGGACCTGTATTTGTCTAAAGGAGCTTTTAGATCTTATCAATTGGGGAGGGGTCTGTATCAATATTGATGCAACTGTCGCCAGACACCTGGTGGGGACCAAGGACAGGTGACGAGGGGATCCACCCCATTCGGCCCCTGAGTACATTATCCACTGGAAGGCCACAGGCCCCGTGAGTTGCCCCTTTTGCTCTCCCCAGAACGAGACAGGGGACTTTGTTACAGTTTTTTGAAGGATGCTCTCTTCTATAAATTCTCTTCTGATTTTGCATGGTTTACTCGAAGATATAATGCCTGGATATTGATAAGTGTGCATCAAGCGCCTTATATTTGTCCATGTATTCAAGCACTGAAAGGTTGCAAAAGCGCCTAAAAATCTCACCTAATGAAGGAAGATCATATGAATGAATTATCATCATGTTTGCTTACTAAATCATCAGCAATGAATGCATGTACTGGCCATTAACTGTATCCAAAACTATCTTTTGCACATTCCTAGCAAAAGGGGCAATGGAAATGTATGTTATTTCACTTCAGCCATCTAGGGATGCAAGTGGCCTGAGTGAAGATTCCACATGAGGAATGGCCCTGTAGATTCTGGTGGCGTGTGAGAAAAGTCTAAGGCACTTATTGATGGAATGTGCTGTGTTAGGCTCTGAGCAATACTCCCCTATGTGCAGCACTCGGCTTGTTGCACCCCACCTAGGTTTGCGATTTAGAAATCCCATACAGACATACCGGTCACCTTTTGTCCAAATTTAATTGTGGGGCTGTGGTGACAGAGAAAGCAATGGCGGTCTTGGTGAATGGCTCCACATTTGCTATGGTGTCTCCTGTGTTAGAAATGTGAGAAGCAATTGAGAGAAGACTATTGGATTGTTAAGTAGCAGAGCAAAGGGAATTGGATCATATTTCTCTTTCATAGCGGAAGTATGTTGCCTTACCTTTGTACAATGGGTGTACTGGTATTGGTATTCATTTTATTTTGTTGGTACACGTTACTGTCAACATGCTTTTGATGTAACCTAAAGTTGGACATAATAATACAAATAATAATAATAATAATAATAACAGAATAAACAAGAAGGCAAATGTAGTTCTTCCACTGGGCTTGAAGAGAAGAAAAATGTCTTTCAAGGAACCCACAAAACCAGGGTGACCATGCAGTACAGATATTTGTTAAAGGGCTTTGGCTCCATCGAAAAGGTCTGGAGGTGGACACATATTTCAGAAATAATTCATATTACAAGGAATGAGCGCCTTTGCGGATCAACATGTCTGCATTTCCTTGCATAGATGGAAGAATAGATCAAAATAGCTCGAGCAGATGTCGAGAAAGGAATGATAGTCAAGGTGAGATGCCTTTTCAACACTGCAGGAGTTACCCCACTGAGCAACCTGACATGGCAATTTATAGACAGATCTCAAATGTCTGATGTCCAGCCACCGAAACGGTATTTCACAATGTATGGCTGCTAAGGATCCCTGTTCCTTACACAAAAATGACAGCAGTGTCAGCTTTTGTCAAATATGGCTACAGGGTGTAGTGCCTGGGCTTACAAGCTGCCTGCTGCAGCGGCTACAGAGCCTGGTCTCATGCCTGCACACAGGCTCGCACCTTCCAGAATGCATCACAGCAGCTCTGAGATCGCAGAGCCTGACCGCATGCCTACTCAGAGGCCTGCACCACCCAGAGCGCATCACACCAGCTTTGAGATCTCAGAGCCGGGCCTCATGCCTACTCACAGGCCCACACCACCCAGAGTGCATCACAGCAGCTCTGAGATCTCAGAGCCCGACCGCATGCCTATTCAGAGGCCTGCACCACCCAGAGTGCATCACACCAGCTTTGAGATCTCAGAGCCGGGCCTCATGCCTACTCACAGGCCCGCACCATCCAGAGTGCATCACAGCAGCTCTGAGATCTCAGACCCCGACCGCATGCTTTGTCAGAGGCCTGCACCACCCAAAGAGCATCACACCAGCTTTGAGATCTCAGAGCCGGGCCTCATGCCTACTCACAAGCCCGCACCACCCAGAGCGCATCACTGCAGCTTTGAAATCTCAGAGCCTGGCTTCATGCCTTCTCACAGCCCCGCAGCAGCCAGACTGCATCACACAAGCTTTGAGATCTCAGTGCCTGGCTTCATGCCTTCTCACAGGCCTGCACCACCCAGAGTGCATCACAACAGCTTTGATATCTCAGAGCCTGGTCCCATGCCTACTCACAGGCCCACACCACCCAGAGTGCATCACAGCAGCTTTGAGATCTTGGAGCCTGGCCCCATGCCTACTCACAGGCCCACACCACCCAGAGTGCATCACAGCGGCTTTGAGATCTCAGAGCCTGGCACCATGCCTACTCACAGGGCTGCACCACCGAGAGAGCATCACACCAGCTTTGAGATCTCAGAGCCTGGCACCATGCCTACTCACAGGCTTGCATCACCCAGAGTTCATCACAGCAGCTTTGAGGTCTCAGAGCCTGGCCCCATGCCTACTCATAGGCCCACATCACCCAGAGCGCATCACACCAGCTTTGAGATCTCAGAGCCGGGCCTCATGCCTTCTCACAGGCCTGCACCACCCAGAGTGCATCACAACAGCTTTGATATCTCAGAGCCTGGTCCCATGCCTACTCACAGGCCCACACCACCCAGAGTGCATCACAGCAGCTTTGAGATCTTGGAGCCTGGCCCCATGCCTACTCACAGGCCCACACCACCCAGAGTGCATCACAGCGGCTTTGAGATCTCAGAGCCTGGCACCATGCCTACTCACAGGGCTGCACCACCGAGAGAGCATCACACCAGCTTTGAGATCTCAGAGCCTGGCACCATGCCTACTCACAGGCTTGCATCACCCAGAGTTCATCACAGCAGCTTTGAGGTCTCAGAGCCTGGCCCCATGCCTACTCATAGGCCCACATCACCCAGAGTGCATCACACCAGTTCGGAGATCTCAGAGCCTGGTTCCATGCCTACTCACAGGCCCACACCACCCAGAGTTCATCACAGCAGCTTTGAAATCTCAGAGCCTGGCCCCATGCCTACTCATAGGACCACACCACCCAGAGTGCATCACACCAGCTAGGAGATCTCAGAGCCTGGTTCCATGCCTACTCACAGGCCCACACCACCCAGAGTTCATCACAGCAGCTTTGAGATCTCAGAGCCTGGCCCCATGCCTTTCTCATAGGCCCACACCACCCAGAGTGCATCACACCAGCTAGGAGATCTCAGAGCCTGGTTCCATGCCTACTCACAGGCCCACACCACCCAGAGTGCATCACAGTGGCTTTGAGATCTCAGAGCCTGGCACCATGCCTACTCACAGGGCTGCACCACGGAGAGAGCATCACACCAGCTTTGAGATCTCAGAGCCTGGCTTCCATTCCCACTCACAGGCCTGCATCACCCAGAGTTCATCACAGGAGCTTTGAGATCTCAGAGCCTGGCTTCATGCCTACTCACAGGCCCACACCACCTAGAGTGCATCACTGCGGCTTTGAGATCTGAGAGCCTGGCACCATGCCTTTTCACAGGCCCGCACCACCCAGAGTGCATCACAGCGGCTTTGAGATCTCAGAGGGTGTGCAGTCATTTTTTCGAATGCAATATTTTCGAAAGTCATAATGTCGAAAATATTTCTTCGAAAAACAAAAATGTCAAAAATACAAAATGTCGACTTTTTTCGAAAAATAATAATACATGCAATATACATGCAATAAGAACATTAAGGATATACCAGGTAAGGTAAGTATTTTAAGGTATAAGTAACCTAGAAAGAGACTGCGCCTGATTTTTGCAAAATATTTTTATTTCTCAGAAAATTGCCCTTAAATTTGATGACACGTGTTTCGGTCCTCCAAGGACCTTTTTCAAATCAGGGCTATTGATTAGTCTTAACATCATATTCTTTTTAACTGTACACTTCATTGGAGTGCGCTTCCGGTATTCCTTTTCTGAACTTTTAAATCATACAAAGATACATCTTTGATTGGTTATGCACATCTTTGTTTTTTATTTCCTTTCAAACATAAACTTTCTTCTTCAAATAACCATACCCCTTTTGTCTCTCAACACGTGTTTCTCCACGTTTAACGCACGTGGTTCATCAGGAGAGTTTTCTAATATAAAACAAGAAAAACATTTTTTATATCAACTCAAATACATTGTTTATGTACAACAAATTAGGTGGTAGAGGCAAACCACCAATTGAAATATTCATTTAACATACTCACCAATTTTTTCAAATTCGATAATATTCTCAACTTTTAAATCCTTTTGTTAAAGTTATTTTTTTCCATTTATAGCAAACATTTATCCTTTCTTATCTTCCAGAAAAAATATATGGGATTTTAAACTCTCTCAAGTTACTTTTCACTATATCAGCAATTCTTTTGAATTTAGTTAGACATTTTCACAACCCCCAAACAAGGCTCTCCTCGCAAAAACTTCAAAAGATATGATGGTCAGAATAATCAACCATTCGGCAATAGCCCATGAGAAAGCATTGGAAGAAATTAAGATACTAAAAGAAACAATTGAGAAATTGAACTTACCTGAAATAACGTTTAAAAATTATCAAATATTAGATGATTATTTAAATAAATTCACTGAAGAATTAAAATCTAAAAAACAAAAAGCATTCCTAAGAGACGAAATAGATTATAAAATTGGAAGAGTATACACATATCAGAGAAAATATGACATCAAAGGAAGAACTACTCCTATTTCAAAACCTTATTCTAAGGCAAAAAATGTGAATATACCATCTTCAACTACTCAATCTTCTGACACAGAAACGGTTAGTGAAGCAGAAAGAGAAATGGAACCAAGTACATCAGGTAAAACACGTGAATTGGGTATAGAAAAAATTGAAAGCATGGAGAGAGGAGGCAACAGAGAGCTACAATTAAGGAGAAGAGAAGCGAAATGGATCTGTATTTTGGATTCATGCATTTTTCGCGCACGCGAATGTGCTTTTGTTACCTGCATAGACTTACTTTAACGCTTTAACATGTAATATCGCGCACGCGATTGTGCGCCTCCAGTATAGAAAACGTGTCAAACCACCATTACGATTTCACGCGTTTGAAACATTCACGCGTTTAGCTAAGATACGACCATCTATTGTCATCTACTAGTTTGTGCACGCGTACGAGCGCTAATTACTTACCGGTTGCTTTAACGTATTAGGATCCCGTCATTGTAATGATCACATATTTTTCGCACGCGTATGTGCGTGTCTTTCACGGATCAGACCATCACCTCCATTTATGCGTGTATTTTTTCACGGGAAAGTACATTGCGAGTATTCGTACGTGTAATACGCTTTTCCACGTATAATTTCATACGCGAAAGTGCACCATGAGTTATTAGGAGTGCGAACACTTTTTTCCGTGTAGCTTTCACTTAACAAACTTTGATAATTAAGAATATGTGCTATTATGGCACACTGCATATGCAGGTTGCAGTTATTTTTGTAGTTGGAAACCGAATATTAAGTGCATTTTTCACTATTTAGTTTTCATATTAGGGTAAGATAAGAGTTTGTTCATGATATGATTTTTTACTTACAGGGATTTACCCCTTTGACATATGAAAGCTCATTTTTCACATTATGTGACAGGGGCATCTTACATGACTACAAGGTAACACGCTTCTACATATATTCTGTGACATGAAAGAATATGAATGACCATAACAATGTTTTGATTTGTAAATGCATCATGTATCATAACTAACTAAGACTTTGCATCTATCTTTCTCCGAATCTCACCCCTGCTTTCTCCAACCCCTATTCCCCATCCATTTATTGTCTCGCTTTTTATTTCTAACATCCATGTACTTTTTTGTTTATGTATTTTATCAAAAAATGTTTTCTTTCAATGCATACTTAATCTTAATATCTATATCAACACTTTATTTTTGGATATATTCACATGTCTACCAATGTGACTATTTGCTTATGTTTTCATTTTGTGTCTTTTTTTGACTATATGTTGTTAAGACTAATCAATAGCCCTGATTTGAAAAAGGTCCTTGGAGGACTGAAACACGTGTCATCAACTTTAAGGGCAATTTTCTGAGAAATAAAAATATTTTGCAAAAATCAGGCGCAGTCTCTTTCCAAGTTACTTATACCTTACACTATTTTGCAAGGGGTCTTGTACTTGGCTAAACCCCAGACCTGGTGAGACGCAACTCCATGGACTTAATGTACTGATTGTACCAACTACTTTCATTGTTCACCATTATAAGATGTCGCCAAGTTAGACCAAACCTTCCAAGCCAAGATTTTTGAAGAACTAAGGTAAGTATTTATATTTATTTTATTAAGCATATGTAATTTAATATTGAAACATTGCAACATAGTATTACAATATTTATAATGTTTTTATAATTATTTCTTTAAAAAAACTCTTTTTAAGTTTAACTGTAACAATAAATATTAAATAATAAATAGGTACAATGCATTCCTGAAGTTGAACATTCAGGTGAGGGAGGTTGGGGGGGACCGCCTCATTTAAATGCTACTATGGGGGGGACCCCCCCATTTAAACGCTACTATCCCCCCCATTTAAACGCTACTATTGATGATACTTTACATTTGTATATTACCTTTGTTGGTGGACTTTTTTCCGACATTTATTTTTCGAAAAAATGATTTTTTCTATTATATGTATATGTTTTCGATTTATTAGTTTTCGGAAAAAGAATTCGACATTTTTGTATTTCGGCATTATTTTTTTGATATTTTGACTATAAACCGGCTCGCCTGGCACCATGCCTTTTCACAGGCCCGCACCACCCAGAGTGCATCTCAGCAGCTTTGAAATCTCAGAGCCTGGCCTCATGCCTACTCTGCATCGAACCAGCTTTGAGATCTCTGCTTTGAGTCTCATTCCTTAAAACCCTGTTTATCACACAAAAGGCCTTCAGCAAAAAAGGTCCATACTTTAATAAAAAAAAACCTTCTCATTATTGTCTAATAATAATGCTCCGATAGCTGTAAACTCAACTCTTTAAGGTTTAAAAAATCTGTGACGTGCGGTCCGGATGGTACTCTTATCAGGGTTGGGTGTCCTTATGTTCCATGCAGGTCAAGGACAGTCAGGAGACATCGGAAAACACCCAACACCCCCCACATAATATTTCCCTAACAACAGATCCTTTCGACAAACAGTCTATGCTAGGTCCAGTCAGTGCCAAGAGCCAAGATTTACTTTATTTTACAATACAACTTTACAAGTTCCATTAACATGAATAACATAACACATATGTGGTCTTGTGAGGTCTCTACCATCACATCTTAGAGATACTGTGGACTATTTGCAGTTCCGTAAGAACCTGAAAACACTTCTTTTCCTGAGTTTGACCCTTATGATTGTTTTCATTCCTCATCAAAATCATTTTTGCTGGCGCCTTGATGCCTTCGGGCCATTTATTTGCGTGCTATAAATTACCTTACATTACAGTACATTCCATACATTACATCAGTATCAGCACATATACCTTTTAATGTCAGACATGTGCTCGCCCCCTCCTTTGGTGATGGAGAACAATGTTTGAGGTGCCCACACATACAACTATATAGTTTATGATTCTAAACTCTCATGCAAATCTTCAGGTGAAAGACAAACCTTCCCTCTGCAGGGCTGGCTCTACCTTCTGGAATACTGGCGCACATAGTTACAAAAAGTACATGTGCATGCTCTCTTTGTCACACAGGAACATACAAATAAGGCAGGTGGATCCTGAACATAGATAGGTTTCTATCTATTTACTGTGAGCAATACACGCCTCCTCTAAAATGCACCATAGAGCATATACATTCTCTGTGTTGGAAAAGGGATCTACAAAACTACCTTCATATATAGCACAACTACAAACCTGTCGATCCTGCACACTAAGGAATCTAAGGTAAGATATGGGTTACCGGAAACTCAGCTTACCGTTTCTGCCGCCCGATATCCCGGTACTACCGGGGTGGCGGAATAAAGTGTACGTTCTCATTCCCATCCATGGGAATGGGTTGCCGGAATCACCAGCAACGGTACGACTGTTGCCGGTAATTCCGGCATTTTATTGTCGTTAGGGGCCGGTACTACCGGATTGTCAGGCCTGCCGGTGGTTTACAGCGCCTCCCGGCAACATGGAGTATGCCAGTCCACAAAAGGTGTTGGTACACGTTGTTATCGGCACCTTATTTCCAGACCAGCATGCTCGTAATGGTCAAAGCTACTCATTGCCCCTCACTGCGAGACTGCCGGTAACCCGCCGGTGCTGCCGGCAGGTTACCGACACTCTCCCCTTACCATTACCAGCCCGATATCCTGGTGTTACCGGTATATTACGGGCGCTGGCAACGGTGGTAAGTTCCCATTCCTTGGAGTCCCATAGGACTCCATGGAATGGGAACTGTTGAAGACCCGGCACCGTTGTTAACGGTGTCGGTGCTTCAATGATTTTTCTGCCAGTAGGGGCCTGAACTACCAGCAGGTCAGGCCTGCTACTATTTCACTGCCCCTACCAGCCATATCGGCAGAAAATGTTGAAAATAAAAGACCGAGGCCCTCATTAGGACCATGGCGTTAAGGGGTTAATGGTGCCGTAAAAGGCTACGGCGCCGTTAACCCCTTAACGCCTTACTACGAGGTCCCTTTGCGGCTCCCAACCTGAATGGCTGGTCTGGACCAGCCGTTAAAGTAGGGACCCGCAAAGGGACCTTGATGGCAATTACGGTACCGAAATTTGCGGTACCGTAATTGCCGCCCTCCCCATTCCCATTGAGCCCTATGGGGCAAAAATGGGAATGGGGAAGGGCCATGGAGAAAGGGGAATTACCGCCCCGCCAACCTTGGAATGGGGTGGTAATTGCCCCTTTCTCCATGGCGGACTCCGGCATGGACCATGGTGCTAATTTACCATGGTTTAGCGCCGGAGTCCTAATGAGAGCCTCGTGCAAAAAATGTGCCTTCGGCATGGTAAAAAGAAACTAATCCCATTATCTCGAACGGGGGTTGCCACGGTGTCCCTCGCTCCCCATGTTCGTTATGATGGGATTCCGGGGCTGCGGGTGTGTCCCCCGCAACCGAAAGAAGGAATGCGGAGAGGAACAATAATAAAGTTCATTCATTTAAAAAAAAAAAATCACCCTACGATGGCAGTCACTACCCATTTTAGGGGTAGAAGACATACGCTGCAGGGGGGAGGCGTGACAGGAGGAGACTCCGGGAAAGAAGGTAAGTGGCAACAAATAAGGTAAGTGGGGAGCGGGGGTCGCGGGTAGGTGTAAAGCAAGATTCAAAATGTTTTTGATGCACACTTTTCCGCTTCGCATAATGTCCCTGCGTTCATTTTCGATATGGTTATATCATGTATATCAGCTAACGGCAGACTCAGAGGAACCCGGTCTGAAAAAAAATGACGGAGCCGGTAGTACCGGTCATTTTAACTGCATTTTTTTCGGCCGGTTACTGGTAATGAGGCCCATTCCTCCCCTTCCCACCCCACCACCCGCACTCCGGTTCGTCTGGCAGCCTCAGTGAAATTCTTAATGTCAAGCATATGGCCACACTTGCCCTGTAATTCTATGTCCGCTGGGCAGATGGACACTCTCACCTGGTGAGCAGAGCAGCCACGTTCGTCCTGGGCGGGCCGTCATGTGCTTGCATAAGGTGAGAGTTCCCGCGCCAAGCACCCACAAAGCAGGTTCTGAACAATCGCGAAATGTGAGAGAAATGTTTCACTTAGAGTGTGAATGCATCTCTTGTTATGCTTGCACACAGTATTGTTGTGTATCCCTGGACCAAAACGTGCATCAAAGGCTTGGCTTCTTACACCATTTACGGATTGTATGCCTTTAATGTTTAATGGAAACAAAAAGGCACTCTGCTGCAGGCAGCATTTCAGAGGCTTAAGGGCTGCTTACGCTTTTCTAAATAGGACAGCTTGGAGTGTTCTAGTGCTGCTCTGTCGGTGTCCATTACCACAGACCAAAACATAAATCAAACCTCCCATTAGCCCAGTGGCCGTTGGTGATCTGGCGAAGACATGTAATATTATACGCACCTGAATAGGATCTAGTCCAGTGGTGCACAGCATGCGGCACGTGGGGGAAATCCGGCCCTTCAGGACATTCTTTGTGGCACTGCATACATGAGTTTATTGCCTGGCCTAAAGTCAGTGAGTCAATCATTCTATCATGTCAGATTTGTGAAGCATCTGTGGCCCAATTTCTGTCTTTACATCGAGATTCTTGCAGTTTTACTTCTACTTTAAAACATGATTTTAGTTCCTCAATACATATAAATCAAGGTGGTAATGAAATCAAAAGGCAATGTACCAAGTGTTTCAATGAAAAAGCAATACATAAAAAAGTACTCCACGGATGCCCCTAACACCCACTCATTCCAATGGATAGCTCGGCCTAGTGTGTGGTACATTAAGTCCTCCGGCTACATTAGGCCCTCGGCTGAACAATTTCTGCACCCCTAAACCAGTCAGTGAGCCCAAATTCCCTGCCCACCCTGCCCCACATAGACACGCAGTGAACCCTGGCGGAGAAAAGTGTGTACATAATCTCTCTAAATTGGGCATCTTGCAGGGCAGTTTCTGTAAGGAATTGGATACAAATCACACGCCATTAAGAATGACACCAATTTTAAATATTGCACCAGGGGATATGCTTACACAAGTTTCAAATACTGCGTCGGTGTTAAAACGCACCTCATTGGTCCTGCGTTCCTTAATAGGGTTGACACAAAATAAAATAATATAATATAAAAAAAATTGCTTATACAGTAAAAGCATGATTATCTGTCACCAATAGGGACCCAATGGTGCCGTACAATCAAAAAAGCGGGTTAACCAAATGTCGGTTGTCAAGCTGGATAACAAAGCAAACAGGCCAGGTAAGCAAGCCTGCTGGCTTCTTTGCACTGCTATCCGGATCCAAAACTTTCTTAGCCAGCATTTTTTTTTTTAAACGGAAATTGTTCATGTTACCGGCAATGGAGATGCCGGTTCATAGAGAGTTCTCGTTAATGAGGGTGGGGGTGTGGGGGCGCGGATATCAAAGCTTTTATTCCATACGTAGGGTTGCTGCCACTGCATTCTAAGTTGCTTCCAAAGTACGTGTGTGTTTGTCAAATAAACCAGGGAGCTGCCAATAATAGCATGGTGCCACTCAAATGTTCCAAGTTGCTGCGTATACGTTTATAGAAAGTATCAATGTCAATAATGTTTAAGGTTTCATATATTGTCACAATAAAATTAGTTTAATCAACACAAATACAAAACCTCTTTGCGCGCTAGTTAACATAAACACAAACACCAATTGAATGATTGAATTTTTTTCTTAAAAGTATATTCTCAATAGTCAGTACATCAAAGTTACTGTATCTTTTGGAGAGCAAGAGATACAGGGACGTCATTTCACCAAAATGCCAGGGGTAGCAGAAGTGACATCACACGACCCTTGACAGCTGATGACATCGCAGGAAGTGCTGTCATTTGACCCCACCCCGAAGTGACATCACGGGAAGCGATGGAACACAACCTTTCCCCTCTTGACAAAACAGGACGTGGTATCACATAGCATTGCCCCTAAGCACACTACGCAAAATAGGGTTACAATGTCACTGTAATGTGATATACATTTCATACAAGAAGGGATCACCATATGTAGCGTTAAGATCAGTGAGTATGGGCCCATATTACCAAATTACTGTGAATGCAAGCAGATGTCCAAGGCCAAATGATAAGGATGTGTCCTTAACACTCTCCCTCCAGGAAGAGTCACTCCCCATCAAACTCTTCGATATCTGGCTCCTGAGCGTCCTTATACCCCTCAGCCCAAAAAAACGGACCCCTCAGCGATCTGGACCCATTCCCAGGTGGTACACTGCGAAACTCAAGTCACTAAAAATCCTCAAGCACCGTCTGGAACGGACCTGGAGAACCATGCCTACGGATCAGAACAAAACCGCCCTAGCAAGACTAACCAGAGCATACAGATAGGAAATCAGAAAAATCAACAAGGCATTTAATGGGAACAGAATTTTAAACTCTCGCAACCCGCACAAGGAACTGTAAAAAAAAATGTCCGAATTGAACTCTCTGTCCTGCTCTATCCCCCCCACCCATCTCCCAATCCCTATGTAACACCGTATCAGAAGACTTCCACAATGTTGCTATCAACAGACACTCCACCATCATCTCTAAATTGGAACACATCCCCCTGCTCCCTACCCACCCACAGCCCGACCACTGTCGAAACCCCCCTTCGATTCATTCACCTTCTTTCCAATCTCACACCAGGAGTTCCTCTCACTCCTAGCACAAAGCCACCAATCAGGCTCCCCAGAGGACCCCTGCCCACCCCCAACCTCCTCAAAAACATCCCAGCCTCAACCTGTGCAGGCAGTATCGCACGTTCAATCCTCAACTACTCCTAACATCCTGAACCTTCCCGGAAGCTCTAAAAACCTCCTACATCAAACCCCTCCTCAAAAACCTACACTCGACCTGCTCCTCCCCAGAACTACCGGCCCTTCTCGCTTCATTGCCAAACTCATGGACCGCACAGCATACAAGCCGCTTGGCCTTTTTACGGAAGCCAACAACCTCCTAGACCCTGCACAATCTGGCTTCAGATGACTCAGAGGAACAGAATCCTCCCTAGTGTCCATCTGAGATGACAGAAAAAGAAAAGCTGATGCAGACGGCTGCGCTATACTCATCCTTCTGGACCTCGCTGCCGCCTTCGATACCATTGATCAGAGCATCCTCCTAGATAGACTACACTCATTATGAACCAAAGACACAGCCCTTTCTTGGATCTCCTCTTTCACCTCCAATCGCTCACAAATTAGTCTCCTCCACCCGTTCACCTCCACCTCATGACCAGTAACAAAAGCTCTTGGCTGGAGGTAAATTAGTACCCCCATTGGCAAACGTATGTTTTGCCAGTTCGGGAAAGATAGCTGGTGCAGGAAGTACCAGCAGTTTTACCAGCAGTTTTTCCAGACTAGCAAAGCTTTAATGAGCCCCAGAGTCTTCATCACAAGCAAGAACAGGCAGTGCATAATCAAGCAATAATACAAAGGAAAGGAAAGCAAAAAGGAACACTGTCCCATCATTATAACACTATTGGTTTCATGGTCAGATTTCGCAAAAAGTCAAAGTTATAAAACGTCTGGGGTTTGTGGGTTAGATGTTCGTGGTCTGTTCAGTAAACAATAACATGTAACAGGGTCTGGTGGAAGGTTTGAAAGGTGCAGTTTAGAATTTAGGAAAGATTCCCATTTATGTGTAATTTTCCCTTCAGTTGTGTACCCCCCAAATTTTTTCTGTTGTCTGACAAGCCTAGCCTGACTTTTGCCAGTGGAGCACAGCCTTCTGCTACACTCTACTGGGTTTTCGCTCACTTTGTTATAGGGAAACTGACATGCCTTTAAAGACAGTGGGCCTCATTACACGGACGGCGGTAAACATGGCGCTATTAGCGCCATGGTTGCCGCCGGTATTTTACCGAGTCCGCCATGGTGAATGGCGGAATTACCGCCCTATTCCAAGGTGTGTGGGGTCGGTAATTCCCCATTCACCATGGCACTTCCCCATTCCCATTCCTCGTAGTAAGGCGGTAAGGGTTTACCGGCACTGGTACCCTTACCGGTACCGGTAAACCCTTACCGCCATCCGTGTAATGAGGCCCAGTCAGTACTGGGGGACTTTTTTTCCCAATGTTGCAATCTTTCTGCAACATGTTACCAGTGTACAAAGTACCTTACAGTACAGTGCACTGGGGTCTTCCTTTCGTTTTCAAAGGCCCTAGACTCCCTCAAAGGATTTTTTGGTAGAAGTGCAGGTGTGCTTTGGACAGGGCTGGTGGCAGCTTATCTTTTTGCATATTTTTAACCCTTTCTTGCCATGCAAACCACGCTTACTGCAGTTGGCACCGGAAGGTGTCCTGGCTCCAAAATGGCCATGCCACAAGGTTCTTTGTCCTGTCCTTTGGCCATCTTGTCCCTTTGCCTTCCCTAGATCGAGCCGACCTGAGTCAGTCCTTATTTGGTCATGGATTTTCCCTCGAAACATCAAGCTTTCGCTGACTTCTGTATGCCTTGTGTGTGTGCCTCCAGGATGTGGGCTGGACTGTTTAGTTCCAATACACATCCTGGGTACCAGAGAGTCTGCTGTGATAAGAATGACTGGGACCACCATGGTCCGTGATTGGTCCACATCTGGCATGCCTGTATGTGAGCAGATCTCCCATTGGGTCCTCTTTGTTTAGGCGCAAAGGAGATTCTGGATAAGAGAAGGCTCCAAACACTCATGCCAGGTCAATCTCCTGAGTTCTCAGTGAACTTTGGATAGGAGCCAAGTCTCCTAAAACTATGAAGCAAAGTCGAGGAACCGCTGGTGACCCGCTGGAAGGTTTGGCACCCTGAGCTCGCTGTCGTCCCGCAGGACCCCTCTCTTTTCGGATCTGCAAAGGCGCTTCGACCCACTGGAATAGTGGGACCAACTATTCTCGGCACCTCTAAGTTAACCGGAAAGCGAGCCTTCTCGGAAGTGTTCCTGGGCCAACCAGTGAACTGATGAGCTTTCATGGGACCATAGCTCTGGAACCACCACCGTCTCAAGTAGACACTTGAGACTCTGCAGATCACTAGCTCTGTGTTCACAGCACTCTCACACCAAATTTTGTACACTTGGCATTCCCAGGTCTGGAATAAAGAGAGAGTGCCAGAACCAGAGTACACATGGTCGCTGGGACCCCTTAGCCCGGGTGACGAACTTTGTGGGTGCACCACTGCTGTGCCCCCCTTTGCCCTGAGACGTGCTGCAGTGAAACTGAGTCGATCCCTTCAACAGGAGAGGAGAAATTGTCACTGTCCCACCACAGAATCATCCCTGGAACTCGGCCGCTGAAAGCTGCAACGCCGCACAATTCCATCATTTGAACCCGCAACTGAAGTGGACTCGACTGATGAAGTTTGATCTGGAGTGCACCTGGGGTCAGTGAGTACTTACCAGTGGCCCCTAGTGCATCCATCAATTTTTAACCACGAGTGTCCCCTGAGGGCCACTCTTCCTTTCTCGAGGTAGCCTGTGTTACCAACCTATTCCCATCCTCTGGAACCTGTTCTGCCCTTTTGGGGAGACCCTCCTTGAATAGTGGGAACTTATTCTTCATTGCCTCACCCACCTTCCTGAGCTTCTAAAGCCCCTGCAAAAGACCCTGTTTTGCCTCTACCACACGATCGCGTGCACCAGCACTGAACTGTACTTTTGAACGTAAGACTCCACTCTGCTTCGGGCTTGGACTGCCTCTCAGTTAGGGTTGATAAAGTGAAGGAGTACCTAAAGGTATTGCCACTGTATAATCCCTTTCTTTACAGGTTGTGGACCCTTACTGTGTGTTAGGACTGGTTACTCTATATATATTGTATAATAGTGTTGTGTTGGTTTGGTTGTTACTACTGTGTTTTATTTCTGTGTTTAATTTAGAAGGCATCAAATAAAAGTATATGTATTTTTGATATACACCTGACTGAGAGTAATTTGTAGTGTCCTTTACAGTGTGTGCTCATTGTGGGCTTTCGATCACCCTCACCCCTCCTGAGACCTAGTCTTGACCACCGCCAATGCTACCTTAACTGGTCTGGCTCGTCCAGAAGGTTACCCAGTTCCAAGAAACTAGGCTGGCCTTTGAACCTCTGCCCACCAGGTCAGAGTTCAGAAATCCATTTTAACAAATAGCAGTGATCTTTTCCATAGCTACTAGGGACCAGATTCTCACCCACCATTGTGCTACCATTGGGCCTTCTGATCGCTTCCAGGCTGCTGCCAAAGTGAGTCTAGCAACCAGGAGGAGTTGGGTGATAACCCTTGCTTTCAGCCCTCCTATGGGGTAATGCCCCTCTTCATCAGTGTCAGCCAGTATCACCACCCTTGGGTCCCATGGGATTAAAACCACTGTGACATCTCTGATATGCAAGAGTATCTCCTTCCAATAAACTTGAGAGACTCTACATTCCACCATACATGCCACATTGTACCCTTTTCTCTGCAACCCCTTGAACAAGAATCTGGGATACTAGCATTTATACCATGGAGTCTGTTTGTGGCATGTACCAGCGGCAGAGGATTTTGTATGCACACTATTTGAGACCAGTGCAACGAGAAGCCCTATGTACCCTTTCCCAGATGTGTCCCCATGATGTGGGTTGGATTTCCACTCCTAGATCCTCTTCCCACTTTTGCATGTTCGGTAAAGGGTCTGTGTCCTTTGTCGGGTCTGGGAGTCTGTAACATTTCGATGTGCGATTCGTGGCTTAGTCCTCCAAGGAGGTTAATTCTATACCCCTGGTTTTCATTGTGCCCCATTTCTTTATCTCCCTGTTAGAAATCCAATGTGGAATTTGGATGTAGCCAACCTTTCCTTCTCCCCAAGATTAAATGTAGTCTTGCATTCTTTTAACGTGAGAGGCTCTGAGTTTGTGTACAGATGTCCCAATATAAGTGTCCCACCATATTCCCAGGCTTTAAAGGCTCCTGTCAACATTCTAGGGCTAAAGTCCAGGTTCAACAAAACCGGGGTTGGGGCCCCACCCCTCCTGGAATCCTCACCATGCATTTCCCCATCTCCCAATGGTTGAGAGAGGCCTTCATAGTGCTGAGAAGTTGATCGCCTCCTTCCCAACTAAGGGGAGACAAGAACTGTAAATGTATTAGTGGAGTGGTTGTTCTCCCTTCTTCTATCTGCACCCATTCTTTGATGGCTTGTATTTGACCCAGTCAAATAATGCTCCAATTTGGGCAGCCACTTAGTACCGTTTCAGTGATGGGACTCCCAATCCACCCGGCCACGGTGATCGCAATAGGGTCCGTCTACTAATCCGTGGAGATCTTCCCCCCACATGAATTTCAAGACGGTTCCTTGTAAGCGTGTAATGAGACTTGAGGGTACTTTAACTAGTAGAGAATGACAGGCATATAACAGTCTGGACACGATTCACATCTTCACCACAGTTACCTTACCCAGCCAGTAAATCTGCTGGTGCTCCCACCACTGCAGATACGGCTCACATTCTTTGAACAAGGCCAGGAAATTCGCCTTGTATCGCTCGGGGTTAGGACAATCCCCAGATAGCTTAATTTATTCTAGGTCCAAGAGAGTTGCGTTGTCGCTCGTAAGTCTGCTATAGTTTGTTCAGATTCTGAAATATTCATGCCTGTGTATTTAATGTAGTTAATAGTAAAGCCCAAATGTCTACCAAATTCTTCTATGATTCCGAAAATGCTGGGTAAGGATTTGTTTGTGTTGGTAAGGTTCAAGAGCACATCATTCACATTTAATGTTATTTTTTGTTGACCAGTTGGTGTAACAATGCCGTCCACCCGATCATTCGTCCCTAATTGTCCACTCAAGGGCCTCCATTGTCAAGGCAAACAATAAAGGGGACAGAGGGCATCCCTGTCTGCTGCCACGTTTGATCTCGATTTGGTTGTGTATCCCTCGTTCACTTTTATTCGAGTCATAGCAGTGTGAAAACTGGCTAGGATTATTTTTGTGAACCCGGGTCCCATACCATATGCCACCAAGACCGTCTCCATATATGGCCAGAGCAGGCTATCAAAGGCCTTGTTCACGTCTAGTGAAAGGGCCACCACCCTTTGGCCCATGCAAGCCTCCTCACCGTCCTTTTTTTTAACACTTTTTGCAATGCTCTATCTGCCCTTCTCTTAGACCAGTCCACTGGACAGGGGACACCTGTACAACAGTCCAACGGCTCCTCTATGTGAAGGGGATCTTGGTTCCACCACTTCCAGCTAAGTAACACAGTAATGCACTGAAACCACACTGTACTTAACTGCACAGTACATAAACTGTTTGAACGACCCCTGGTGTTGTGTGTTCTTCAATTATTTCTCCATTATAAGTGCTATATTTGCGTGCGTAAGCTGGTTTAACCCATGATCATGCTGGCCCCACTGGTCAGGGATTACAGATTACTTTTACAAGTTATAATTGCATATTACAAAAGAATGCCTATTGTAGATATACACTTTAGGAATATAAAATTGAAATCATATACTCACCAAAGAAATGTAGAAAATGTTTTTGATTTTGGTAACAATCATTGTTTATGGCAGGCAGGAGAAAAGAGTTGTGTGTCAATTGCTGGCCCCAAAAATGTTTTTGTAGAGAATCCAGCTAAGGGGTAAAGCCTACGGGAGAGTGGGCCAGAGGGGGGGAGATATGGTATACAAAGCGTTTGCCGTTATTTCTCTCAGCCAGTCTAATGCCACTGGCATTGTGCATGGCAGACATAAAAGGATTTACCACAAACTCATGGATGTAGTGGATCTTTGTTACAAATCCCAGAGAAGCGGATTCAGAGGAGAATCCCTGGGAAAAACTTAATCCCCAGATGTGGAAGCGGTTTCAGATATTTCCAGGCAATTACCACCCCGGAGGAGGATGCGCCGCTATGTGTTTATTGAATCTACATAATGCAGTGGGAGAACCTACATGAATCCTATGTAAGTATGCCCAACCATGAAACACTTAAGACTGCGGCCATCCACATTCATCTGTGTTTTTCTAGTTGCCAGGATGGTGTTCACTTCTACGCTGTTGATATGAATATCTCCTGATAACTTTGGATACTATGAAAATCTTTGTTGGATTATTGAAAGCGCATGTCAAGCTGTGGCAGAAAATCCTAAATTGATTACTTTAAAAACATTTTTTTTATTATGTAATAGTCCCAAAAAAGACTTTTCACAAACATGGTAATAAAAATGCAATTTACAGAAATAAACAGCTAAAATACATTCTGAATAGAAAACAGATAGACCTATTAGTATCCATTCTTGTGGAAATAAAAACAAAAACAGAAACAAAGGAGAAAATGATAAAAAAGAAAAAAAGAAAAAAAACATAAAAAGTACGAGAGAAGACATCAGAATAATAAACGATATCCCAGAATAAAAATAGAAAACCACTACTCAACTTACAACTGTAGGTCATTACATTCAATTGATTGCTATTGAGTTGGGTAGCAATAAACATCAGTTATCTGTCTACAGCGCCAAGATAACCTTGTGGGTCCGAACATGCACTCTAAAATGTTAAATTATGTTATATTGAGGTTTTTACTAGATGTTAAATATTAAATGGAAAATGGGAGGAGCGCAAGGAGTTCCACAAATGGCCAGTGTGGAACTGATCCCTAGCTGTCATATAGCCACCCGGATCTACTCTACAGTACGTTGGGTGCCTGTTCGGAGCCGTAGGAGCCAGGGGCCAGGATCTCTGCCCTTTCAACTCCAGGATCTCTCACTATCAGAAGTTGGAGACGCCCTCAGCCGCATTATACTGATTCTAAACATGTATGGTACATTGGCCATGTACAGCACCATGATACCTATCAGCTTAACTGAACTGTTTTGGTGAGTAATGCTTAACTACATAAGACGGCTAAGCTCTTATAAGAAATAACTGAAGCGATACACCTACATTTGTAATTGTTGATTTTCTAACAACAAAAGCGGTAACAATCACCAGCTGCGGAAATTCTGAGATTCTCTAACGTTAAACAAATTGTACGCATTTCTTAATGTGTGATTGGAGCTCTCTCACTTACTGAACAGCTATCACTCTATAGTACTCAAGAAGCAAGTACAGTAGACACGAATACATGTTTACTCATACACAGCAATGCCCTCAACACCACAGATCCTTCTTGGTATCATGCGCCCCCCCGACCATGTGGTAGTCTTTTTCTACTAACTGGTCCAACTTGCAGAGTTATCTATATGTCTGTAGCCATTTCTAGCCCAAATGTGATTACCGAATTTAGGTGAACCCCTTGCCTACTTGCATCTTCTTGCACATGCCATTTTTAGCCTAAATGTGATTACTGCTCTTAGGTGAACCCCTTGCCTACTCGCATCTACTTGCACATGCCATTTTTAGCCTAAATGTGATTACTGTTCTTAGGTGAACCCCTTGCCTACTTGCATCTACTTGCACATGTCATTTTAGCCTAAATGTGATTACTGTTCTTAGGTGAACCCCTTGCCTACTTGCATCTACTTGCACATGTCATTTTAGCCTAAATGTGATTACTGTTCTTAGGTGAACCCCTTGCCTACTTGCATCTACTTGCACATGTCATTTTAGCCTAAATGTGATTACTGTTCTTAGGTGAACCCCTTGCCTACTTGCATCTACTTGCACATGCCATTTTTAGCCTAAATGTGATTACTGCTCTTAGGTGAACCCCTTGCCTACTCGCATCTACTTGCACATGCCATTTTTAGCCTAAATGTGATTACTGTTCTTAGGTGAACCCCTTGCCTACTTGCATCTACTTGCACATGTCATTTTAGCCTAAATGTGATTACTGTTCTTAGGTGAACCCCTTGCCTACTTGCATCTACTTGCACATGCCATTTTTAGCCTAAATGTGATTACTGCTCTTAGGTGAACCCCTTGCCTACTCGCATCTACTTGCACATGCCATTTTTAGCCTAAATGTGATTACTGTTCTTAGGTGAACCCCTTGCCTACTTGCATCTACTTGCACATGTCATTTTAGCCTAAATGTGATTACTGTTCTTAGGTGAACTACTTGCTTACTTGCATCTATTTTCACATGCCATTCTTAGCCTGAGTTGCGAACTCAGGTAAACCCCCTGTCTATTTACACATGCCAAACCGTACAATGTACCTCAGCAAGAGCCAAACAGCCACCCTACTGTATCTCCTCATACATATATTACACCTTACCATCTTCATTGCCACCATAACCATGTACCCTGCAGAAAATGCACCCTGTCCAACCCTAGAAAGAAACACTAGACTACGAGCCAGACTACCCCGTCTCTACGAGCCCATCTACCACAACAAGAGACCCACCCTGCAACACACCAAAATCCACCCGAGACACATCACACCCTGCTACAACTCCACCCAACCCAAACTCATCCCTATAACAATCCAGGATACACCCAACACTACCACTATATCCGGAGCTTTGATCAACGTCAGATCAATAATGGCCCACGCCACAGAAATAGCAGACACCTTATCCTCAAACAACCTCGACCTCCTAGCTATCACTGAATCATGGCTGCACGAAGCAGCAGGCCCAGCACTCTCAATAGCCATTCCAGAAAATTACCAAATAATCAGAATGGACAGGCCCAACAACAGAGGAGGCGGCCTAGCCATCATAGCTAAAACAAACCTCGAGCTAAGACCACTGCCTCAAGCACCTCTCAAATCCTGCGAACTCCTAGTAGCCAAACTACCCATCTCCAACTGTCGCACCTTAACCATCCTTCTAATATATAGGCCACCCGGCCCCATTGGCTCATTCGAAGCAGACCTATCCAGCCTCCTAGCCAACAACATAAAAGACACCACCCAAATATTATTGCTAGGCGACTTGAATCTAGGACTAAACGACCCTGACGACAAATCAGCACAAGCTATAGCCAACATGCTAGATGAACACGGCCTAATCCAAAGAGTGCTCACCCCCACCCATAATAAAGGTAGGACCTTGGACTGGATCGCCACTCTAAACTGCGACACCGTCATTACCAAAACCACTCCCCAGCACTGGACAGACCATCACCTCATTGACTTCACCTTATCTCTCAATAAAGAAGTCAACAAAGGAAAAATCATGGCACCACCACTACCCACTAGAGCAAAAAAAAACATAACCCCTGACAACCTCCTACCACTACTACTGCCAACCCTCAATGCTCTCCCCGATAATCTAAAACCAGAACGCCTAGTAGAAAATTATAACAATATCATAAAAAAAGGACTAGACATCATTGCCCCTCTAAAACTGCAAAAAAGCAAACAGCAAGCCCACCTGAACACCTGGTTCACCCCACACCTGAAAGAACTTAGACTGCACAAAAGAAAACTTGAAAGCCAATGGCGCAACTCCCCTACAGAAGAGAATAAATCACAACTCAAACTTTGTGCAAACAACTACAAAAAAGAAATTCTACTCACCAAAAAGAAACTATTCAATGAAAGAATCGCAAAATCGAGCTCCAACACCAGAGAACTATTTGCTATACTAAGGGAACTAGAATCCCCTATACCCCCACCAGACAATATAATTAAAGATAAAGTATGGTGCACCAGCGTCCAAAACGCCCTAACTAATAAAATCAAAACTCTCCAAACCAAAATCGCTCTGAAAAAAGACTCTCTCACCACCAATGAAGCATCTCCCAGCAACCACGACAAAACAGCCAACCGTCCAGGCCAGAATCTCTTCAGATTTACCAAAATATCTATCCCAGAAACAGAAAAAGTTATAGCCTCACTTAAACCATCTAACTGCAAAGGCGACAACTGCCCTCCCCAGATAATCAAGGATGCTGCTAGGGATCTAGCCCCCTTTATAACCAAGCTGATCAACGCATCCTTCTCCTCCAACACCATACCAAGTAACCTCAAAGAATCTTGGGTCCTGCCTCTCCTCAAGAAGCAAACCCTAGACCCCGCTATTCCCACCAATTACAGGCCCATCACCACGGTGCCATTCCTGTTAAAGATAATAGATAGAGTAGCATACCTGCAGATTCAGCAATATCTTGAAACTCACAAACTACTAGGCACCCACCAATCAGGCTTCAGACCGAAGCACGGCACCGAGACAGCCTTAATCGATCTTAAAACCCAGATCAATGAGATTAACGACAAAGGGAACACTGCCATGTTACTACTCCTCGATCTGTCGGCAGCATTTGACCTGGTAGATCACGCAGTCCTGTGCGAACACCTGGCCTCAGCAGCCCACTTCTCGAAAGAGGCCATAGCCTGGATCCAATCATTCTTGGACAACCGAACTATGAGGGTCTTCTCCACCCTAGCCTCAGCAGACCCCATTAAAATAACCTGTGGGGTGCCCCAAGGCTCCTGCGTCTCTCCCACCCTCTACAACATCTTTACCAAGCCCCTATTTGACAAGTTGGACAGACTGGGTGTCTCATATACCAATTATGCAGATGACACCCAGATCCTCATACCCCTTTCAGGCAACTACGCTTCAGATACGGCCTTGGTAAACAAAATATATCTCATCATTCAGGCATGGATGGCCACACACGGTCTATGTCTAAATGATGAGAAAACCGAAATCCTGCTCCTCGGATCCAATACCAATCTCAAAAAACTCAGTTCCAACTATAAGGCCTTCAACATTGATGGCAACACCATCACAGTGGCCAAAACAGTGAAAACACTAGGCTTTCACCTTGATGCAACCATGTCACTAAAAAAACAAGTTAACTCACTAGCATCCTCCACCGCCTACACATGCAAGCTAATTAGGGCAAGCAGAGCCTTCCTCACCCAAGCTAGCTGCATCATCATAGCCAACGCCCTAATACTATCCAGACTGGACTATTGCAACGCCATGTACCTAGGAGCCAACAAATGCATAACCAACAAACTACAGACACTACAAAACAACGCTCTCAGAACAGCCCTCAACCTACCCTCTAAGGAACACATCTCCAACAAAAGGAGAGAACACAAATGGCTTAAAATCCACGACCGCATCTCCCTCAAAACGGCATCACTCACCTACAAATGTTTAAACAACGCAGCCCCCCCCTATCTCGCATCCAGAATAAAGAAAAAAACGTCCACCCGCCCCACCAGATCGATTAATTCCTACTGCCTGCAGGTACCCAATTTCAGACAAAAGAAAACCGGCGGCAGCAGCTTCCCTGTCTTGGCAGCCCAACACTGGAACGCCCTCCCACTCTACATTAGGACAGACCAATCCTACTATAGCTTCAGGCGAAACACCCTCACTTGGCTGCGGGCCAATGATCCTCACGACTAACCCTGCCATCTAATCTGATCATGCCAGTGCTATAACCTGACTACCATGCACAGCCTTAAATATGTAAATATGTAAATGCAACCGAACTGCCCCTATGCACAGCACTAAATATGTAAATTTGTAAGCTTTCGCTCAATTATATGTATATATGCACATCCCACACAATGTAACTGTAAATGCAATGCTCTTTTTCTCATGCCTATCTTATTCTGTAACCAAGTTTTTATGTAATCCTATCTTCCTGACCTCTGTTGCGCCCTGTTACCTCTGGGTTTTGCGCGCTATACTAAATAAATAAACAAACAAATAAACAAACAAACGTGTCATCCAAAGTGTTAATATTAGGTTACAAATCAGCCAATCCCACCTTAACCAACATTCCTCACCCTTGTGTAGTGCAAATAGCTGTTAATGGATGAGACAGCACAGATTAGGTAGAACACTAGAATATGCAGATCACTGTGTCTAGTGAGGAGAGTAGTTGATCCTGCAGCCATTAATTGATTCTCATAAGGCAGTGCCCTTCCATCTTAGTGAAGTTAAAGTAGGTATTGTGGAAGAACCAAACACAAACCAGGCGCTGGGTCAGGGATGTTGCTAATATCCGTAAGTGCAAATGCACTTGTAAGCAATGAAAACAGAGTCTTGTTACTGGGTATGTTGAAGGTGATTTAATTAAACACATATGCTGACACGTGTTTCGACCCAACCTGGGTCTTGTTCAAGGCTGCAGTGGTTATGCAGTGTGTGAAATACATTCGGATTAGTGCGTCATTACCTGTGTGGTAGAACCCAAGTGAGTTTGTGAACCATGGTCCAAGTAGAGATATGGTGGTTGTGTGACATTCAAATGTGGACCTCCAAGGTGTGAATGAAAACGTTATGTTCAAATGCATAGCATACATAATGATTGAGGTGCCAATAATAGGTGAGGATTTCTCCAAAGTTGATGATTGAGTGATCAAGATGAGACATTTGGGAGTTCATTAAAGCAGAGTTTTTGTAGACATGATTGAAAACATGGGAGGAATCATGAATGCAAGTAATGTCCAGTGTGAGTTCAAACAAAGAACGCACCAAGGAAAAAGAAGGAGAAGAAAATAGGAAGAAAGGGGAAATTTGTGTTAGTTGTTGAGGGCGTGGGTACCGGACTGTGTGGAGCCAAGAAAATAAAATAAAGTTAATGTGGTTCCTTACTGTGTGTTGGATAGCAAGAAGAGTGTTTGTGGAATGTGAGCTCTGACGTGATGGCTCTGTTGATTAACAACCTTTGGGGTAATATACCAGAGTATACCCCATTACTCTCCAACTTTATTTTATTTTCTTGGCTACACACATCCTGGTTTTTCCTACTCGCCTACAAAGCATTGTGCCTTAAATCTTCTACCACATTCATGGCACATTTGATGCCATGTGACGACACGCCTGCTACGAAACGTGTGGCCAAAAAAACTCATTACAAGGACACTCCTTGCGGGAATGTGCACATATAAAGGCAGTAGCTGCTATTCCTCGGCATATGGACAATGTGTGTCGTGGGGTCAAACCAGTTCCTTGAATTCACTGTGGGACAGCAAGCTACTGGTGAGCACAGCAGACCTCTAACAACAGTGAACAATTAAAGGCAACACATTCTGGTCAAAACTAGACTATCCCAAATTTGACCATCAATCTCCATGATACTAACAAGGACAACAAATCTGCTAAATTGTAAAATGATCCAAAATTGTCCTGAATTTCATGTACGTTATCAGAATTCTTTCTTCGGTTGGTACACATTTTGGGAAAGGACCGAAGTAGCACACCTTTTGGAATTTCTTGTTTCCCCACAATCAGAGTCATGGATTTCAAGCACATTCTGGGCACCTTTCTGGGATAGTTGCTCCGAATTTCACATTCTTGCCTGGCTGTCCTTTGACGAACATCCCTTGCTGATTCTGCCCTCAGTCTGTTTCCGACCCATTTTCCGCTGGCCTCCCTCGACTCTCCTGGCTACTTTACTGTATCTTCTTCACTCTCCTCCGTTCACCGCCCACTCCTCCAGCCCCCTCAACCGCTGCATGCACTCCTTCCTTCATGCTCTCAAAACCTAGCCCATGCTACCTGTCCATGCCCTCTTTTCACCTCATCCTTCTGCTGCCCCATAGGGCTGTTCCCCCTTTTCCTATTTTATAACCTGCTCACCCATTAATCCTGTTGAGGGCAGCTTCACCTGCTACTCTCCCAGCTTTTGGATTGTTCTTGTTTCTTTTATGGCCAATTTGTCTCCTGCTCATGGGTGCTGATAGCCTTAGCACCCTTTGAAGCGATGGGGTTGATGGCCCTTAGGTGCCCTAAGCCCTCTTCAAGGGCCCTCTCTTTATTTGGGACAATTAAGTTAAGCTTGCAGCCACTGAATGGTTGTGAATCCCACTCCTCACCAAGGGCGCTAAGGCTTACATTGCTTTGATTTGGGATGGGCTGATGAATGCAGGAATGGCCTCCTTAGAGATTGCATACACCCTATCTATGAAACTACGGCCCAACATTATGTTATGTTATGTTATGTTAGAGATTTGTCAAGCGAAGAACATCTACCCAAAGGGCATCTTGCCACTAAAACCCAACAGAACAGAAGCTAACCATAGACCAAGGAATTTTCAAAAAAGACGGGTTTTCAACATTTTACAGAAAGCAGCATGGTTCACCGTAGCACGTAGAGTATACAGAAGGGCATTCCATAACTTAGCTGCTGCTACTGAGAAGGTTCGACCACCCATACAAGAAGGCCTAAACCGAGGAACCTTGATACACATCATTAGAACAGAGAGTGCAACAAGGGACATACGGGCGGAATATCAATTGCAAGTATTACACCCCCTTCTCATAAAAAGCCTAATGGACCAGACATAGAGATTTAAACTGAATGCGTTTGGCGATGGGAAGCCAATGCACTTTACAAAGAACCAGAGAAATGTGCGCACTAAAAGGCGTCCGAGTCTCCGCTCTGGCAGCAGAATTGTAAAGCGTCTGCAAACGATGAGTCAAATACAAGGGTTGAGCAAGATAGAGTGAGTTGCAATAATCAACTGCTCATAACCAGTAAAGCCACCACAGAAGCATGAAACTGTCAAGGAAGAAAAAAGAGAATTTTTCACAGCATTTTAAGCTTACAGTAGCCCGCCTGGAAAAATGCAGCTACATGAGCCTTGTGTGAGGCAGTGATCTTAACTCTAAGAACCCGGACAGTATTAGCCAGAGAGGGTAGGGGACCAAGAGCTGAAGGCCAGAAGGCAGATGTCCATAGAGATGAAGCAGAAGGGGGGCCAACCACAAGTACCTCCGTCTTGTCCCCATTCAACTTGAACCACTTATCACTCATCCAACATCCCACGTCCTCCATTGCGTTGCACAAATCCAGAAACTGACAACTACACAAGAGGAGAGGTTGGCCAGATGTCATCGCAACACTTCATAATTGCACCTCCATGTGTTCAACAAGCAGAGGCATACTGCTATTTCCACATTTTGCAACACACCTGGTCAGAAAGGAAGAGTGGTCTTGCAGTTAACTCATCTGCTATGATGGCATCAGCAGATCTGAAATTAACCCAGCTATCCCGACTTCCCACCTTGATATAAGTGTCATTTTCAGCAAACCACTTCCTCTCTGTATCTCCCTTCGATCAAGTGCTGAGACACACGCGATTCACCTGCAAGAGGCGCCGGACAAACTAACCAGGCCCTTATGTACACATAAACCTGCCCATTTGAACAGCCCACTTATTTTTATTTCGTATTCGTTGCTGTTGGAGGCCTAGACCACGAACCTGCTAACAATAAATTAAAGATAAAATGTATATCCAATAAACAAAAAATACTATCTTTATTATTGCTTCTGTTACACTAAAGGAGGTACTCTCAGGACCCTCAAGCCTTTTTAAGCACCGCAAAGAGTTTCTCACTAAAAATGTTTCCTTTCCAGCAATGGCAAAAAAACGCAGTTTCCTGTGAAAAGCATTTTCCTTCCTGTGGTGCAACAGCCCATAAAATGATTCACTTCCACATTATCATTTCTCAATGAAAGCATTCATCTCAGGGCAGCAACTTGTGCATGATGTAGATTCACGGTTTTTGTATTTCTACGCTGGATTGAGAGCTCATGTCAGGGCCACTACTGAAATACATGTATGCAGAGAAACACCCCCATTCTGGTGGGCCCATGAAGCCCTTTACCAAAAATGTTGTGTCAGTTTCCAAAGGGATGCCCATTCGCCATGCCCATGGTGAACTGGCGGGAAACCTCACAGGTAAGGACAGAAAAACGTGTCCAATATCAAAGATTCATGACTGAAAAATAGGTGAAGCTGTTCCACAAAAGTGAAACTTATGTTTCTTTTCCCAAGCAGGCTCCGAGCTAGAAATCTAGAAAGAGTGGACCCCACCCTTTGCAACAATGTGGCTTTGCCAGTCCGATGAGCAGCAGACCATACAGTTCTCGTAAACAAACCATATTAAACCATGCATTTCTTACTGGCTTTGGGCAGTTTCGAAGCATTTCTGAGCCTTGTTTTCTTTTTCAAGCTTCAGCCAAAATTGAACCAAACCTTAAATCACCTGATCGACAAAATCGTTGACACAGACAGTAAAAAAATAGTCATTAAAGTTTGGGGAGTTATTTCTTTTCGCCTGGAAATCATGACTTCATGGCACACCCAACCAAAGATAGGTTTATGGGAGGGCAAAAGGGGCACGTGCCTGGAGGGGGCGCACCCATGGAGTGCCAGAGGGCCCCCATTGAAGTTTCTGGCAGCTGTGGTGGTGGAGATGGGAGTCGGGGTTACACCTCCGACAATATATCCTGGGGGACCATGTCCCATGGTGTGGAGGCAGCAGAGCAGATGTGGCCCCATCGGGGGCCCGCGGGCAGGAGTGCTCCAGCGAGAGAGCGGAATGGAGGAGCGCCGGCACAATGGCTTTTCAGACTGTAGGAGCACCCTGCATGGGCCAGAGAGAAGTCCTTGGGATGTTAACTCTAGAGATTCTCATTTTAGTACTTGAGCAACCTGTACTCCAGTAGCCCATGACACTGAGACAGGACACTGTATCAGAAAGAACAGTCTTGGCACTGTGGCCCACTTTCAGGTGGAGAAGCAGGTTATTCCACCACTTGAAGTCGCTGGGGGGCCCACCAAACCAGGGTAGTGACAGGGCGGATATACCAGTCTAGAAGGGACAATACCAGAATATGATGCCCACCATGGAGGTTAAGATGTAAACCTGCAGGCGGATTGGCCCAACAGCAACCTATGGTAGCAGGAAGTGAGGGTCGGGCCCGGACCCTGTGAGATCTGTCGCTTGACCTAGTGTGTGGGTTCTATAGCCCCTCAGTGGGAAAGAGCTGCAGGCCACGCTGATCCCTAGTGCAGTGGCTTGGTGCAAACTGTAAGCGTGGTTGCAGTAGAGTGGCCGGCAGTGAATCATGGGGCCTCATTACGACCCTGGCAGAATTGGTTTAACAGCGCAGGTAATGGTGCCAGAGCCGTTAAACCCATTCCGCCCTATTACGAGGTTCCCTCGCGGGACCCGTTCTGGACGTCTGGTCTGACCAGATGTCCTTTGCGGGTGCCCCGAGGGAACTAGCATGCTACCAACGGGCTTCTCATTAACGGGCCCGTTGTTAGCATGCTCCCCATTCCTATTGAGCCCTTTGGGGGCTCAAATGGGAATGGGGATCATTCGGGTCCGGGTTCCCTGAATGGGGAAATACTGGGCCCTCCAAAGTTGGAATGGCCCGGTAATTCCCCATTCAGGGAACTCGGACACGAGTTTGGAGTCAGCCATGCCCTTATTAAGGGCATGGCTGCCTCCAAACTCGTAACGAGGCCCATGGTCTCTCCTCCCCAGTCTTTGAATACTGTCCTGGCCCTTTGTTGGGGGAATAACTCTACACCCTTGACGACGCGACTGTGGGCTGGGAGAGTTTATTGGTGTGTAACTGGTTTGAAAGCCTGCCTCCCCCCGATGGACTGGAGAGGCTCATTGCAGCAATTTCAAAATTCACAGGGGTCTTCCGCACCCCCTGCAACACCTCTTGGGACCATAGCTGAGGCATCTACAAAGAAGGATATCGCCTCCCTTAAGGATGAAATAAGGGGAATGAGAGCGGATATAGGTAGTAGGCTGGACAAGCTTAACCAGAGAGTTGACAAGATGGACGAGAGGATTCAACAGGTTGAGAACAACCAGTCCTCTCTGGACACTATGGAATCTCAGATGGATATGCGACTTTCGGAGTTGAAGAGGAGGGAAACAGAAGTAACCTTAAAGCTGGATGATTTTGAAAATGGAGAAAGGAGAAATAACCTGCATTTTTTCGGCCTCCTGGAAAAGGAGGGTGAAACAGAGAGAGACATAAGGGGAGCTATTCATGATGTCGCAAAGCTCCATGGTTCCCTTGGACCCAATGGGGAATTTTCAGCGCAATTAGCTAATTGCGCCCAAAAATTGGATTTTATTTCCGGTACGTTTACCCCCAGCTATGAGCTGGGGGTAAACACGCCAGACCAAGTTTTGGGCAGACCCTTAAATACGACAGTAATAGCGTTACCGCTGCATTTAAGGGCTACCGTCCAACTTGTGATGAGGCCCTTTGTGCGGGGGAAGGGTGGGCAAGGGGGGAATAGATTATTGTTGTTGTGATTGATATTTGTGGAGTGCTATGTGCTAACAAAAATGGCAATAAAAATTACAGGTAAAAACAAAATAACACATACCATGTTTTATGGTGCGATGCAGAGGTGCCAAACCTGCAGCCAGGCTGTTGCTAACCACTAGATTTCGCTCGGATCATATAACCCTATCATGCTTTTTGTGCTCACTGTAGTACACACAGTTTGTCCATTCATGATAGCACAATTCATGTAGTATTCTCACCCTTCTGTGGGTTATATATAGATTGTGTACCATACAGCAAGTTGAAATGCATATTGATACATTTGAGTGCCATGATTGCTCAGAAAATAGCTCTGTGTGTTAGGCACTGGTTACAGAGATTTGTGTTCACATGCCAAATCACAGTCTAATTCCAGCAAGGCCGACTCAGCCTTTCCTATGTCTGAGGTTCATAAACTTGCATGTATATATACTTTTTTATTAGTAACACTTACTGCGTGTTACACAGCAATCTAAATGCACCAGTTAGCCCTAGCCATAGAAAGTAAGATAGCATCAATCTGGTTCGGGTCTAGAGCTTTGTTCTTCCAAATGAGGGTTGTTAAAGTTGGCTGCCACTTCCCAATGAGGAGCATAAATTGTTAGTAGGGAGAGTTGATTAGGTTGTCAAATTCGAGACTCTGGAACCAAAGTGTTGAGGCTCATATCCCGGCTTTTCCAGTGGAAGATAGAGTGATCCTAGACAAATCATTTTATGCCACTGTATAGTACCTTGCTCTCTCCTGAAAAAAGGTTTGCCTTCTCACTTACGGGTGGGGTTGTTTAGCCTAGTGCTTGATATTTCTTTTCATGCAGGCCATTTGAGTGGAAGGGGTTCTAGACAGAAGAGAGCTAACCAAATGTCACAGACATCTGGCAAACATATGTTCTGGTCTGCTCATTTGGCAAAAACAGTCTGCTTTATCAGACAATGTACTTCTGCACATCCTAAATGACAGCCTTCAATTCTGTGTTTTTAGGGAGTATGCAAAGCTTTACAATACAACTGAAAATCCCAGATGAAGCTGGTAAAGCTCACACCAATTACTATTCTGGTGCTAGTATACTTGCCTTGGTGATAGTGAAAACGAAGCTAGAATCATTGTCCCCTTGCAAAGAACTGAGAAACAATGAGGTCAAGTGCAGAAATTGCAGATTGGGCTCTAATCTCAGCTTCACCTCTTAACCAACATGTGCGATCCTGTGCAACTCATTTAATTTTGTTTTGCCTAACCTGTGAGTGGAAGGAGGGGGTACTTTGACCCCCCCTATTCTTACACTTCCTGGGTAGGCCCATTCGCGGCTGCTTTGGGTTCAGGGCCCCAGCCCCAGAGCACTCATGCGGTAATTCCCCTAGGAACTGTAGACAGTTCAGAACCCAAGTATAGAATGACTACCATATACAACACATAGCACAGAGTGGATAATTTATATCATACAACCATAAAGGAACCTAAATAATTACAATGGTACAAGGAAGTGTGGGTGGACCTGGAGGGTGAGGGAGGGTATATGTATATGACCTGCACCCCAGATGAATATGCTAGGAGAGGGGAAGGCCTCCGAGCAGTATGCAGGGCATGGATGCCAATAAAGAGGACATCTGCATGGGATGAAGCAGTGGCAGAGGAGGAAGAACGTAAGAGATTGGGGGAGATACAATATTTGTTACTTAAGTAACGAAAGGGGGGAATGAGTGGAAGGAGGGGGTATTTTGAACCCCCCTCCCCTATTCCTACACTTCCTGGGTAGGCCCAGTTGCGGCTGCTTTGGGTTCAGGGCCCTGGCCCCGGAGCACTTGTGCAGGAATACTCCTAGGAACTGTGACCCTCCTTGTAACACCCCTTATGACAGTGTAAGACCAGAGGTGAATAAGACTCAATTTTGTAAGTCATCAACTCCATTTTGTAATGATAAAACAGCCTTGAAGTTTCAACGAACACAGGCCCGCAGCTCTCCCAGCCAGGCATGCACAATGAGCAAATTCCTCCCCCCGCCTCCTCCCCTTTGCCGTCTCTGCAGTTATTCGGTTCCCATGAGAAGACTGGCTGCAAGAATACAACCAAATTCACACTGTATCTACTGTCTTCCGTCTCACTTCATTGACCCAGATACAGCCCTTAGCAGGGCCAGAGCAAAAGCCATCTGTCTATAAACCTGTCCCACACCCAACAGACCCTGGCCATAAAGAACATAATCCCCATACCCCTTAAGATAGGATCAACAGTCAGAAGTGACTCTTGGGTCCAGTTGATCATTCTAATGAGGACAGAGCCAACGTGCTTTTTGCATGCGAGATCATGTAAACCTAATATTGGGGCAACGTGTATACGAGTGAACAATATAACATGTATGTGTAACTAGAAGCGCTCATGTTAAAGGTTAAATAATGAAAGTATGATATGTATGCCACAAAAATGCTTAAAGAAATAGATTGCAACAATGTAATGCATAACCAGCCCAATGCTGAATACCCCAGCACTAAGCTACCTCATTCTCATAAGTTCAAATGTAAATATATGTATAATATTGTGTAAACATAACACAATAGCTAATCACTCTTGGTAAACCACAATCCCTGCTAAGGATACACACACAGAACTCGAGCCATGAACTGCTTTCTAATGAAAGATGAACATTGTTTCAAGCATGTTTTATTTTTTGATGAGTTCTTTGGTTCCTTTGTTAAGATGAGAAAGTTTAGCCAGACAGAAAATAGAGTATACTTTAAATCAGTATGACCTGAATACAACATAGTAAGCCACATGTAAAAGCCTGTATGTAAAATTGTGTTTTAAAGGCCCTGTTCCTTTGTGCAACGAGGAACCATACCGCAAAGAGGTTTCGAGTCCCCTCTACCTTTCATGATGTCAAAGTAGATTAGCAGAGATTTAATGATGTTTGGACATCTGATCACTAAACCCCCCCACCCCACAATGAAATATATGCCCATGATGTTATGTGCCTGTTGTGACCTAGTCGTTTCAGCCATATATTCAGAATCTTCTTTGTTGTTATCAGACAGACACCCCAGACCGTACAATGACCCCATGCGCTTTACCCTTTAGCCAGTATATCCTGAATAGTCTAAACAGGTCAAGCATAGTATTTAATGGATAAAGCTTAATCTACAGGCCAGTAATAAATAACCTGCCTTTCAACCATGTTCTTATAAGTGTTTGAGATACGGGTCTCTGAGTTTACTGAAAAAACAGATTATGGTAATGAACGAATGGGAGTGTGTGGCCACAAGGGCAAATGTCAGATGATTATTGTAACATAAGAAACAGTACAAGTGTCAATTCTACATACCAAATTGATGAGCCCAGCTGAACGTTTGATCCTGAACACGTCACTGTCTCACCCCGTGCCCTCAGTGTCTCTGACCCTATGGCACCTATAGGTGCCCTCCCTTAGTGGCCAATCCCAACTGTTCCTGTGCCCCCTAGGCCTTCCCACAGCCTGATGACGATTTCAATGTATAAAAATGAATTGTAACATGTTTGCTGTAGAGCGCTCTCGGCGTGAGCAGAGTAGATTCTACTTGCCCTACTTTTAGATAAAACCTTTGATATCACCAGCACTTGGTCTTGGTCTCATTTCCTCCTGGGATGCGTGTTTATTGACTCCATGCGGAGAATTAACTGTATTTTTGGGTGCCTCTCACTAACATTGGTGACCCTGACGCAATAGCATTATTTTCCGTCCTTCTGGCACGAGACGGTTACAAAACCCACCGTACCACTCGCCGGAGCCGGGTGTGGTCTTTGAGCGAGGAGTGGTGCGCTGACCGATCAGGTCCAGAGGGTCTCGGATCAAGACGGACACGTGAGTATCAAGTGCGGGCGATATTAAAAGGAGGGTGGGAGTCAGATTAGGAGTTTTTTTGGGTTGAACAGCATAATTTGGGTGGAAAAGGCGCATAGAGTAATAGTGGAGTGGAAGCCTGGGGGTTCTGGGTCTTCTCTGTATTCTATTCTATTCTATTCTATTCTCATTCTATCGCATATGGCCATTAGTACAGCAACAAAGCACAAGGTGAAAAGAGGTTAAAGGGATCCTATCTCCGGTGGGGGATGGAAGGCGGCACCGCATAGTGCTATCTCGACTAGTACAGGATATATGAGTGTGGGAAAACTGAGGCAAAAGAGGATAACGTAGGGGTCCCAAAGGAAGACTCGGAGTAGTGTTTAGAAACGCTTTTTTCCAACTTCATCTTACCTATCTTTTTCTCTCTCCCTCTCGGGTGGACTGGAGCAAAGTGAGGGGAGAGAATGGTTCTAGGGGAGTGTAATTAAGCAGGGGTAAAAGGGGTATTAGGGACGGTGAAGTACATTATATGTTGTCTATGTTTTCTGTTGTATGTGAAACGTGTTAAGTGTTGGTCTCTTTGTGGAAAACATTGCTGTTTTGTACATGAGTATTAATGAATAGATCTGACATTGCATGAAAAGCGTTGTACTCATGTTGATGCAGTCTAGAAGTTCATATTTTTCTTTAAGAAGGATTGCATAACACATTGAGTTGGCCATACGAGAGGTGAGAAGTGTACGAGTCTAGGTAGAAATTGTCAGTTAAGTTACGCAGGCAGTAAAATATAATGGGTGCAGAAATGCCCCTCGCCCATATTTGTTAGACCCAGCCAGGGTATGCAGAAAAAATCAATAAATACCATGACCAGTGGGTCGTGGAGCTGAAGGGAGAAGGCTTGCCCCAAGTTTGGCTGCAGGGAGGGTCCTTTGATAAAGCAGTACTAGATATGGTTGCCACCTGCCTGTCCATTAAATATAAAGGGAAACAGTTGCAAAACAGGAGAGAGATAATGGACTTGTGGTGGCTGTTTGAAAAAGTGCCCCTGGAGAAAGGCAGCGAGCGTAATGTGTCTCCCTTGACAAGAACTGGCAGTGAAGGGCCAATTATACAGAATGAGAAGACAATAGCGGTCACATGTGTATATCCCTTATTGTCAAAACCAGTGCCTGCAGAAGGATATATGACCCTGTATATATAGCACAACCCACAGCGCCTTGCATACTTAAGCCACCTGCCACAGCACCACCCCCTTATGAGAGCCAGGGAGTTACAGGGCAGGTGAGTACCCCTACGATTGATATTGAAAAGCTTACACAGGATTTAGATTTACGACTAACAATGGCTCAAACTGAGCTGTCCCGTCTAAGGGCCATGGGAGAACAAGGGGGGTCACTCACCACCCGGGTAGAACGTGATGAGACACCCCAGACGAGTGTAGGGACGGGGGAGGATGGAAGGAAGAAGGGAGAGATACTATTTCGAATAAATGACACCCCCACGCGAATCATAGAAATAAACACGGCTGACAGTGAACGCGAGATAGAGGAGGAAGGGGTGACGTCAGACAGGGAGGAAGAACATTGATGTGACTTAGAGGAGCAAGAAGAAGAAAAAAGAAAAAAGGCTGGGTACTGCCACTGGTGGGGCTTCATTAGGGGAGGTTTTGTCTCCCATGGAAAAATGGAGGGGGAGGCTAAGGAGCAGAACAGGGCGCATGGCTGTGATCGGGAAGAAAGGGAAGAAGGTGAGTACCAAAAAGGGGGGGGAATTTACAGCTGCCACTAATACACAGGGGGCGGGGATGCTAAATTACATACCATGGGCCCAGATGGACAAGGCCAACTTGCTCAAACAGCTACCCCCACTGTCAGGTGGTGCCAGCAAGTGAATATATGCATTTGAGAAACACACAGCAGGAGTGCCCTTGGGAGTGGGGGATGTTAAAAGCCTGCTGGTATCTGCAGTGGGAGACCAGGCAAAAAAGGTCTGGGCGAAGGCAGGGTTCCCCGGAATAAGATTAGAATGTGACCGCCACGATGGGGCCTCATTCAACACAGTGCGAGCATGCGTGTGGGACGCATTGAGAGAAACATTTCCAGACACTCCAGATTTACAGTCAGTAATGCAGTGTACAATGAGTGATGAGGAAGATGCAATGTCTTTCATTCTCCGGGTGCAGGACATGTGGAGAGCAGAAACGGGTATAGCCTGGGACCAATCAACGTCCCTGTTCTATTTCATTATAAAAAGGGGGCTCCCAAAGGAAGTACAGAAGGCCCTTCATAAAATAGCTGGGATAGAAGCCAAAGGGTGGCCAGAAATTCAAAGCATAATAGTGCACCACTGTGAAAGGATCAAAGAGAAGGAGAAGGAGATAGCTCAGCAGCGGTTGGCAGACGAGGCTAAATTAGTACAAAGCAAACTGCTGAAGGTCAGTGCAGTAGCAGCAACCAGCGCGGCCGGAAGGGAACGGGAGGAGGACGACGGACAGATGGGAATACCGATGCAAATGGTGGCAAATTGGACAGGTAACGGCCAGGATCAATGGTCAGGGCAAAATCATTATGAGGGACCACAATGGCCATTGAGAGGGGGGTGGGGCAACAGAGGAGGATTCAGGGGTTCAAGGGGAGGGGGCACGGGGTATGGAGGGCCCCGAGGGGGAATGCAAGGACAGTGTTGGAATTGTGGGAGGTGGGGACATTTTATGAGAGAATGTCGAAGCAGGTCCAATAACTCATATCCAAATGAACACCAGATTGGACACCCCCACCCGGGGAGCCCCTATGGGCTGCCGATGGGCGGGAACAGACGAGATAGCCAGCCCGACCCAAGATACATGAATGAACATCCAATGCCCCCGCAAAATACATCTCCACACCCACAGTGTCATGACAGTACAACCCCCATGCGCAGTAACACATATGCAACCACTGCAAATGGTGCACCTACACCGTGCAGAGGGACAGCGATGGTGACAGGAAATGTTTTTGATGTTGATGAACTCCCATGGCATTCAGCATAGGAGAGCCCACAGGTAACACTTGCGTGTGCAGTGCTGTCGACGACCCTTAACACAGCAGAGGAACCACTGGTGGGGGCGGCGATAGGAAACAAACAATTTATTTTCATGGTGGATGCGGGAGCGGAAAAATCATGCCTCAAAGAAGGCAGGCTCCCGCTTTCTAATCGGACTTTGGAAATGCAAGGGTTCTCTGGGGCGGTGGTTGAGGTTCCATACACTGAAGAGATACACATAACGGTGGGGGGAAAAACTGTACGGGCACCCCTGGTGTATTACAAAGAGTCGCCCATTAATTTGCTGGGAAGGGATCTCCTCAGCAAGCTCAACATGACCATATCCTTCACTGACAGAGGAATAGTATGCTCTACACCAGGCATATGTGCAATCCGTGCCATGCTAGTCATACACACTCAAGCAAATTTCCCACAAACACGCGGCATACCTGTAAATCCAGATATGTTCCTACAAGGATTGAGGATACTAGCGTGGGTAGTGCCAGAATTGAAAAGTGAAAAATGGAGGGTGCCTTCAGAATTCATCTTCCGCCAAATGGCAAACCCAGAAATAGTGCCAGGGTCCATAGTATCCCTAGACATACATGCAGTACCAATGTCATCTCAAAGAATAACAGTAATAGCAATGGATATGCAGGGATGCCAGTGGAGAACAGTGCTGTGCATTGACACCAATAAGGCCCTTGCGAGACTGACAGATGAGGAACTTTTTTTGTGACGCAGATGACGATGGGGAAATAGTGATGGAAATTGCAATTTTCCTGTGATGTCATGATTCAAAGAAGAGAGGTGCCACTACCGCTCGTAGCAGTGATCAAAGCTCCACCAGCATACTTTGAGGAGGATATGTCCCAAGTACCACAGCAGCTATGGCCCATAGGCCCACATGATGTAGGATTACTGCACAAAGTGACACCAGTAAAAATCAAGCTCAAACCCGGGGCCATTCTACCACGAGTAAAGCAATAACCCCTATCTAGGGAGGCTGAGGAAGGAATAAAAGACACAATCTATGCATTAATGATACAGGGAATAATAGTGCCATCTAGCTCGCCTTGCAACACTTACAGTTACCCGATCAAGAAAGCGAAGGGAGGGGCGTGGAAGATGATCCATGACCTATGCCCCCTCAATGACGTAGTACAGAAGGAGTTCCCTCTTGTCTCAAATCCTGCCTCAATCTTATGCAGCATCCCAACAGAGGCCACTCATTTCACGGTAGTGGATCTAAAAAACGCCTTATTTTCAATTACACTTGATCAAGGTTCATGGTACCTGACAGCATTTACACTGGGGGGGGAGGAGATACGAGCATTGCAGACTGCCCCAAGGGTACAGTGAAAGCCCCAGTATTTTCAACAGAATATTGCATGAGGACCTTGGAAACATACACACAAAGAGTCCAATAATTCAGTACATAGACGATTTGTTAGTCTGCGGTAGAGATGAAAAAGAGTGCAGAGAGGATTCCATTACCCTGTTAACACATCTTTCCCAGAAAGGGTACAAGGCAGACTGACAAAACTGCAGTACTGCTTAACAGAGGTGCTATACTTAGGTCAGTTAATTTCCAAAGACGGTAAGAGAATAATACCTGCCTGACAGAGCAGCAGCAATAAAAGCAGTAAGAGAGCCCAATACAGTAAAGGAGATGCAAATGTTTCTTGGCATGTGTAACTACTGCCGAGCTTGGATATTGGATTATGCAGCATACACAAAACCCCTGTTAGAGGCACTCAAGGAAGCACAGCGGGAAAACACCAATCTTCAATGGACACAGGAAATGCACACAGCTTTCGACACACTCAAAGAACTGATATCTACTGCCCCAGTCCTCGCGACCCCTAATTATGAGCATGAGTTTTATTTATTCTCACATTGTAGTGGCACACTCATGAAAGCTGTATTGACACAAAAGACATCCCTGGGTCACAAGCCCCTAGCATTCTACAGTGGAACACTAGATGCAGTAATGCAAGGACACTTCGCTTGCGAACAGGCTCTCGCAGCCACCACATTTGCAATAGAAAAAAGTTCTACGATCGTGATGGGACGCTCTGTCACGTTATACGTAGAGCACTCTCTGTTTGCCATCCTCGAACGATCCAAAAGCACACTGACCACTCAAAGGGCCACAGCATACGAGTTGATCAGTTTGAGTGAAAACATTCATATCGTGCGGTGCAAAAGCGTACACCCAGCCACATTTATCGCAGAAGCATGCACATCAGAAGACATGCAACAGCAGGACTGCGCCACATACACAGGAGATGATGATGATACGGCCAAAGCACACGAAAATGCACTGTCAGAAGGGGAAATCTACTTCGTAGACGGGTCTGCCTCCATAGATTGTGAAACGGGAGAAAAGTACGTAGGAGCAGCAGTAGTTTGGGTGGAGGACGGGGAATTTGAAGTAATTGTGCAGAACTGGTAGCGCTTGTTGAAGCATTATACACCGCAAAGGGGTGCATAGTCACCATATATACAGAGTCTGCTTCTATGGCAACAACAGTGCACAGAGGATTAGCAAGGTGGGGGAGGAGAGGTCCCCAGTTCAGCATGCAATACTACTAGGGGAATCGAGTGATGCACTAAAAGAACCCACGCTTGTAGCAGTGGTGAAATGCCAGGCCCATACGCGAGGTGATGACGTCATCTCATTGGGAAACGTGGCAGCAGACGCTGCCGCGAAAGAAGCCTCCTATTTACCAAAACCCCCAACAGGTGAGTACATACTGCAGAAGATAGTAGAGGAAACACAACCAGAAGGCTTTAACTCATTACCAGTCTCTCAAATAGTTGAGCTTCAACAAGATGCACCCAGCGAGGAGAAAGAGATGTGGGTAAAAAGGGGGTGCAGCCAGTCACCCACTGACCTGTTATGGGGACAGAATAACACTGGCAAGGTAGTGATGCCAGCAAAATTGTTAGAGTTTGCATTTAATTAATTGCACTTCCCAGCTCACAATGCAAAACAGCACATTATTGCAGACATACAGGAGAATTGGTTTGCCCCCGGAGTACAGGAACACGTGACAAAGCTGATAATAGAATGCATCACCTGCCAAACGTACAACTCCGGCATGACATTACGAACCCTCATAGGAACATTGTCAAAACCCGATGGGCCCTTCAGAGAACTGCATATAGATTATGCAGACATGGGAGAGCGGTGTAACGGGACTCGATACTTGATTGTTGTGGTATGCCCCTTCTCCCGGTGGGTGAAAGCCGGCCCCTGCGCTCATCCAGATGTGCAGTGTGCAGCCACTTTTTTTGTGCAAGAGGTTTTTCCCCTCTGGGGCATCTGCAACGTCATATGTTCCGACAACGGAATGCACTTTGTGAATGACATGTTCAAGCACATCACTGCAATGCAAGCTCTGTACGATTTATCCTCTGCAATCAAATGAATTTGTTGAGAAAATGAACGGATTGCTTAACAGTAGATTGTTAAAACTGTGCCATACACTCAAGAACAACTAGGTGTATTGTTTACCCCTGGCGCTTTTTGAAATGAGAAACCAACCTAGCAAGGACCACCATCTGTCACCCCATGAAATTGTGACAGGTCGGAGGATGCACACAGCCCACTCACCCTTGCACAGGCAATCGGATGCACACCAAAGTGCTACAGTCTCAGGGTAAGAATTTCATGAGTATCTTAGGAACTTAACAAGAGCGGCACGAGCCATAGCCAAACAAATAGCACCCCCATTCACACAGGACAACATTACTGATACAATGACCCCAGCCACAGAGAGCCCAGACTGCCAGATGAAGACAGGTGACATGGTATACATGAGGAGTTTTGTGTGCAGGTGGAACGGGCCAAGGTTCCATCGTCCATACAAGATAATATACTGCATGCCTACCGCGGTTAAGGTGCAGGGCCTGAAGTATTGGGTGCAGGTAAAAGATGTTCGCAAAGCCCATGGGAGCAGAGACTGCACAGATCACGAAGATAATAGAGACGAGCAAAGCGCACAAAAGTAGAAGATGGGAGACATAGAAATCTAAGAACAGGTGTCATAGATGAAATGAGAGCACATAATGGATCCTTTTTTAAAAAAACATTTTTATAGCGTCACCAGCATTAGTAATATGTATGACAAGATGTGATAAAAATGAAATGCTCTCTCTCTCTCTCTCTCTCTCTCTCTCTCTCTCTCTCTCTCTCTCTCTCTCTCACTCTCCACATTTTTCTTTTTTTATTACACACTTGACAATATATGTAATAGTAATGTTTTTTCTCCCTCATTAGTGAATCCAAGTGACAGTGATTTGCCTCCCTCGGTTCTCCTCCCCCAGACTCAAGGTGTGGGGGAGAGAAACGGACGGATGCCAGAAAGAAAAAATAATGATGATAATAATACTCACATATATAAGAAATGAAGAATAAATATGAACCAGAAAAGCTGAATTTAATTCACCAAATGTACAATATGCAACATACGAAAGAGTAATATGTACGATTAACAATTGCTCATATTTTATTCATCAGGAGCCACAATGGGCATGGACGAGGCCTCGGCCGCAACAAATAATAGTGTAGATAGAAGTAGAGGAAGGAGATATGTTTATCCTAGTTATTCATATGAGTGTGTGCTGTTTGTGTGTGCAGTAGCATTCTTTTCAACATTGTTTGGCCTGTTCCTGTATTGTGTCATTGCATATATCTCAATTGATGCTGGCCAGGGGGGGGGGGTGGGCATAGAAACCATCAAGAAAGGAACCCATCTAATTTGGGATGGTGGCAAGTTAATATGGGCCCACGAAAGCTATGAAGATGAACACAATAACACCACAGGTATCACACATCTCACAACGATGCAAGCCACCCCACAGTCCCCGCACATAAATTAATCTCATTTCAATGTATACACAATGAATGACAGAACTCCTTCAGAGCTCACCTGGGTGCAGAATCACGCTTATCCAACGACCATGCCGGTTTCAGAAAAGGTAACACCTGCAAACATAATCGCCAAAGAAGGGGGGAACGACGACAACCATATGGCCACCACTCACTCTAATTTATATACACAGTTGGAGGGTACGGAGGGTGGCAAGGAGGCCCAAGGAAATGGGGGGTGGGCTTAGGAGGAAGAAGAGGGAAACACCACAGGAAAAGTGGGAGGAGCATTATAAATTTGGCTTAGACACAGTCAATGATCCCCAGCACCCCTTTCAGAAAAGGTAACACCTGCAAACATAATCGCCAAAGAAGGGGGGAATGACGACAACCATATGGCCACCACTCACACTAATTTATATACACAGTTGGAGGGTACGGAGGGTGGCAAGGAGGCCCAAAGAAATGGGGGGGTGGGCTTAGGAGGAAGAGGGAAACACCGCAGGAAAAGTGGGAGGAGCATTATAAATTTGGCTTAGGAACAGTCAATGATCCCCAGGACCCCCACCAGACAAACAAATGGTATGCAGACATGAGCAACATGTTGAAACAAACAACTAACGAAAGTTGTTATGTGTGCTCACTTTTACCTCATGCCTCGGGCACCCCCAAGGTATTGCTGCCACAAGAAATTCCATTTGCAGAGGCCCAGTGTCTCCTACATCTCGCGCTATGCTGAATAAAAAATACTTTTCAAGTACACACAGTTTCATTTGAACTATTGCAGAACGAACGGACATGTTACTCCAGGCCGCAAGGAGTAATCTGTGCGAAGGAGCCTTTTTTGGTAATTAACGGGACATTGCACGTGGACAATAAATGGCAGAGATAAGAAATACTATGCAAGGCAGAATCACTGCGAGGGCTATCTGAAGAAAAACTCTCCTGGGTACAGAGAACATGCGCTCCCATATGGACTGAACACATAAAAAAACTCACTTGGTTTACCGCCATCGAGAAACCCTCCAAACTACAAAAAGACATCTCTTGCGAACTGTACTTCCGCGGGGAAGGGAAAAAGAACATGGGGGAAAACAAAACCTGCAACAAACCTGACAACAAAACCCTCATAATACCTGACATGAAAAAGGGAACGGCTGCAATGATGAACACATACTGGGCTTGCGGCAACATGGCGTACCTGCATCTCCCGCAATCATGGGGCCTCATTAGGAGTTTGGAGGTAACCATGGCGCTATTAGCGCCATGGCTGACTCCAAATCCTTACCGACTCCACCCTGGTGAATGGAGCTATTACCGCCCCATTCCAAGGTTGGCGGGGGCGGTAATTCCCCATTCACCAGGGCCCTTCCCCGTTCCCATTTGTGTCCCCATAGGGCTCAATGGGAATGGGGAAGGCACGAATAACGGTACCGCAAATTGCAGTACCGTTATTAGCACCAAAGTCCCTTTGCGGGTCCCGTCCTTAAAGCCTGGTAAAACTAGGCGTTAAGGGAGGACCTGCGAAGGGAACCCGTAATAGGGCGGTAAGGGATTACCAGTACCGGTGCCCTTACCGGTACCGGTAATCCCTTACCACCCGGGTTGTAATGAGGCCCATGGAGAGGCACATGCTCCCTGGCAACGCTGCATTCCGCATTGATGGTGATCCCAGATAGCCATATCCATGAATGAAGCACACAAATAGCGGCCCCAAAAGAACCGTCACCAACGCCGCCTGAAGCAGTTGCCATGTATGCCATAGACGAGGAAGGTGTGCAAAATCTGCTCCAGAGGAAGAAACGATCCTCAAACTATATTTCAGCCAAATCATCAGATCTCCTGGGCCAAATACCAATTCCGGTTGTTGAGCTCCATAGAGACATTTTATGCGTCCCTTGTTCCTAGCATCCAGGCGGGAGCTCATCCAGTTTGCCAACGACACTGAAGAAGGGTTTAATGTTATCAAAGTGGAACTTAGAGCCCTGCGATTAATGACAATACAGAACCGATACGTGCTGGACCTGTTAACAGCAATCGATGGGGGTGTTTGCTGAAAAATCGGGAGCGCATGTTGCACATTTGTACCTTCTGCAGATGCAGAGAAGGGGTCCCTCTCACACATGATAGCAGCAGTGCACGACCTCGGGGAACAGATGAAGGACGAAGGAGGGGCGCAGCCCAGCACCTGGTTTGACAATCTTTATTCCTGGGTGCCTTCCTGGCTAGGAATGACAGTGAAGCTCCTCATACCACTCATCGTCTTTTTGCTCCTCATTTTGTGTGTGTGCCAATTAGGACTCTGATGCTGTGCAAATGCAGTACCAAATGGTGCGCTGATGATGGTAACAATGGGTCGTGCAAATGGAGTGGCACAAATAAGACATGAAGCGGAGGTGCAAACTGAAGACAGTTCAGAACCCAAGTATAGAATGACTGCCATATACAACACAGGGCACAGAGTGGATAATTTATATCATACAACCATAAAGGAACCTAAAGAATTACAATGGTACAAGGACGTATGGGTGGACCTGGAAGGTGAGGGAGAGTGTATTTATATGACCTGCACCCCAGATGAATATGCTAGGAGAGGGCAAAGCCTCTGAGCGGTATACAGGGCATGGATGCGAATAAAGGGGACACCTGCATGGGATGAAGCAGTGGCCGAGGAGGAAGAACGTAAGAGATTGGGGGTGATACGATATTCGTTACTTAAGTAATGAAAGGGGTGAATCAGTGGAAGGAGGGGGTATTTTGAACCCCGCCTCCCCTATTCCTACACTTCCTGTGTAGGCCCAGTTGCGGCTGCTTTAGGCTCAGGGCCCCGGCCCTGGAGCACTTGTGCGGGAATACCCCTAGGAACTATGACCCCCTTGTAACACCCCTTATGACAGTGTAAGACCGGAGGTGAATAAGACTCCATTTTGTAAGTCACTGACTCCATTTTGTAATGATAAAACAGCTGTGAAGTTTCAACGAACACAGGCCTGTCACTCTCCCAGCCAGGCGCTCACAACGAGCAAATTCCTCCCCCCGTCTCCTTCCCTTTGCCGTCTCTGTAGTTGTTCGGTTCCCATGAGAAGAATGGCTGCGAGAATGCAACAAAATTCACACTGTATCTTCTGTCTTCTGTCTCTATAAACCTGCCCCACACCCAACAGACCCTGGCCATAAAGAATATAATCCCCATACCCCTTAAGACAGGATCAACAGTCAGAAGTGACTCTTGGGTCCGGTTGATCATTCACGCTCTAATGAGGACAGAACCAACGTGCCTTTTGCATGCGAGATCAAGTAAACCTAATAATGGGGCAACGTGTATATGAGTGAACAATATAACGTGCATGTGTAACTAGAAGCTCTCATGTTAAAGTTTAAATAATGAAAGTGTGATATGTATTAACATATGGCACAAAAATGCTTAAAGAAATAGATTGCAACAATGTAGTGCATAACCAGCCCAATACTGTATACGGCAGCACTAAGCTACTTCATTCTCATGAGTTCAAATGTAAATATATGTTTACTATCGTGTAAAAATCACTCTTGGTAAGCCACAATCCCTGCTAAGGCCGCACACACACACCCCGAGCCATGAACTGCTTTCTAATGAAAGATGAATATTGATTCAAGCACATTTTATTTTTTGATGAGTTCTTGGGTTCCTTTGTTACGATGAGAAAGTTTAGCCAGACAGAAAATAGAGTATACTTTAAATCAGTATGACCTAAATGCAACATAGTAAGCCACATGTAAAAGCCTGTATGTAAAATTGTGTTTTAAAGGCCCTGTTCCTTTGTGCAACGAGGAACCATACCGCAAAGAGGTTTCGAGTCTCCTCTACCTTTCATGATGTCAAAGTAGATTAGCAGAGATTTAATGATGTTTGGACATCTGATCACTAACCCGCCTCCCCCACAATGAAATATATGTCCATGATGGTATGTGCCTGTTTTGACCTACTCGTTTCAGCCATATTTTCAGAATCCTCTTTGTTGTTATCAGACGGACACCCCAGACCGTACAATGACCCCATGAGCTTTACCCTTTAGCCAGTATATCCTGAATAGACTAAACTGGTCAAGCATAGTATTTAATGGATAAAGCTTAATCTACGGCCAGTAATAAATAACCTGCTTTACAACCATGTTCTTATAAACACGGGTCTCTGAGTTTACTGAACAAACAGATTATGGTAATGAACAAATGTGAGTGCGTGGCCACAAGGGCAAATGTCAGATGATTATTGTAACACAAGAAACAGTACAAGTGTCAATTCTACATACCAACTTGATAAGCGCAGCTGACCGTTTGACCCTGAACACATCATTGTCTCACCACGTGCCCTCAAGCCAACCAAGTGTCTCCGACCCTATGTCACCTATAGGTGCCCTCCCTTAGTGGCCAATCCCAACTGTTCCTGTGCCTCCTAGGCCTTCCCACAGCCTGATGACAATTTCCATGTATAAAAATGAATTGTAACATGTTTGCCGCAGAGCGCTCTTGGTGTGAGCAGAGTAGATTCTGCTTGCCCTACTTTTCGATAAAACCTTTGATATCACCAGCACTTGGTCTTGGTCTCATTCCCTCCTGGGATGCGTGTTTATTGACTCCATTGGGAGAATTAAATGTATTTTTGGGGGCCTCTCACTAACACCTGTCCACATTTCCAGTCCGAAAAACGTTTGAAAATTCTCAAAGTCCGATTCTGTTCAAGGCGCAGTGAGTTTGGTAAACACTATGCTTCACTGTGCCTTTTCTTGACACCCAGGTATACTGTCCTCATTCTCAGGGGGTCCTGGCCGTCGGTGCAGAGGACGACATTGCTGTGTCACAAACTGACAGCACTGAATCTGTTTTTTGAATTAATGGGAGGATTGCAAGTTTTCAGCAGCAGTTTCGTATAATTGCACAACATTCCCAATTTAATGTGTGCGCCGCCAAAAACATTCCTCTTTTTGCATTCTATTCATTTTTAAGCTTTCTGCAGAACTGTGGAACAATCCTCACTAAGCCTCCCTCCAACACCCCTCAAGACAATAATCAGGCCACTATAGGAACATTGTAGTTATTTTCAATTATTTGCAATATGTCTACTTAAACCAACACGATTGGGATCAGGTGTACTTGTGAGATTTCTCTCTTTTTTAGAAGCACTTAATCTGTCATGTTCTCTCAGTGCAAGGGCACATGTCTATATAAGGTAGGTTGTGACTGGGAGGGAGGTGGGTGACCGTACATCTGTTCTCTGATCACATTCCTCCACAATAGCGATGGCAGTGCAATAAGCAGACCACCACCAAAGGAGGTAGTGTAGGTGTCTGACATTTTTACACTGTTGCTAATGTAGTGAAGGGACACCAGAATCCACATGCAAATGACCAGTTTGCGGAACTGGCGGTTGCCAGGTTGGTTTCCAGCCAATTCTGGCAACAGGCACACAGGTTCCTGAACTGGTGCATTGTGTGCTCCCTCTGTGAAATCCGAGACCATCAGAATAGGCGTTAATTACCAAAAAACACCAAGCCGAGAATCGGGCCATCAGTCCCTAAGAGTCATTTAGTTTTCAGGGCATGCTCGTCAAAAAAAAAGTCTCACTCATGGTTTTATTGGATACAGTGTTGAATATGGCTTTCACCCCCACTGTGGGGGGCAGACATGGCCAGTAACGTCCTGCCAGCCCAAGCCTAGGTTAGCACGAGCAGAGCGAGTGCCTCGGCGAGGGCCGTTACATGCCATGTCTGCCCCCCACAGCAGGGGTCAATGCCATTTGCACCCTGGGGTTTATCCGGGGTGCAAGTGGTTTCTTTGTTTTCCTCAGGAGATTGGCATTGCCTGCACAGCCAATCTCCTGAGGGAACAAAAGGGAAAAAAGATTGCCGCTGCCATAGGGGAAAAGGGACCAAGTCCCTTTTCCATTTCCATATTTGCCGGGAGACAAAAGGAGCGCAGGGACCGGGGACTGGAGCACAAATCTCTGGTCCAGGAGATAAGTGGGGAGGGAAGCAGAGGGTAGGGAAGGGGTATGGATTGTTTTGGGCTGGTGGGAGGGTATGGAGGTAACAAGGAAAGGCTTCATGTTGCCTCCCCACATTAAAACAAAATGAATAAGATGGTGCCACCCAAGGAAGGTCCTTGGGTGGCTGGAAACAGCGGGCGGAGAATGTGTATTCTCGCTCACTGTTCCAGCCACATCATTGGCTGAGCACCCTTCCCCGGGTGCGAATTGTATAGTATATAATAATCGTGATCATTGATATATTGCACACCACAAAGTAATTTCTTTTTCTTTTCATTGTGCATTTAGTTATACATAAATCACATTAAAAAACACTTATACAAAACAATTACATATAGAATCATTAAAAACGGTGTTACATAATTTCATCATTATAAAATATATAAAACAATCAACATGTATTTACATTACTGTTCCATGTACTTTATTTGAAGTAATTTGTCTATTTGCTTACTAATAGCAAGACCGCTTGAAAACCATAGCTTCTAATTTAAATCCACAATCTACGCAATCTGTCTGCATGCTTGAGCACTTTTACTTTTAATGAGACTGCTAATCTGAGTCTTCTCTCGATGCTGGGGTTTGTGTGCCTTTCTCCTTCGGCTTCTTATCTGTGCCCTGCATCTGAACTACACCTTTCTCATGGCTGCTATTGCTAAAATATTTCCCGTACCTATGCTTGAACACAAATTGCCTCGTCCTGGACTGAAAATGTTGCTCTTCAAATGCTACTTGTTTATTATTCCGATTCCAGCTAGCCTGAACAGGGTAATGAGGACTGGCATGGAGCAGCATGCATATTTTCTTTTTTTTTCTTTTTAAGTGAATAGATTTTATTGAAATTTAGATTTATGCACCAGCAATTGTAACTTCCACTTCTACACCAGGCTCAATACTGATTAATGTGATCTGCTTCACATTTTTCATTGCTGCAGGCCAAAATATCAAGCTATGGGTTGTGATCGCGATGTGGCGGGCGGTGACAATGCATTATGTATCCTGTAATTTCTTTGGTTCAGAGGGGAGCCCAAAGGAGTCTGTATCCCGGGACCCAGGATTCCTTCAGATGGATCTGTATCCATGCGATATATTTTTTTCTAAATCTGTTTATCAGATTTGTTACTCAGGAGACTATACAGAGACGTGGTGGATCCGAAAGCCATATACTGCAATGTAATAATAGATTATATTCATCCAGAAACTAGAAGAACAGAAAAAAACAAGTCCCCCATTATTTCCAACCCCTGTTTCCTCGACTATCTTGTGCTTCTCTATTCAAAAAAGAGTATTCACCATCGTTACATTAAAGGGTAATTACAATTTTGGCGCCTTTACCTCCGGTCATACTGCAAACGGCTTTACTGTTGCAAGCATGCAGTAACTCGAAGGTTCTGCATAATTCCGAGTCATGTGATCCCTTCAGTTTCCCCCCCATTCTGGTGTCCCATATGGCAGCATGTCTAAGAATGTCTAGCAAAACCTGTCCAATGCTCTCAGTCTGTGTGAACGAAACAAACATTTTACTTTTCTTATAAACACTTCACGTGAGAATTTGATAGAATGTGTCCGTTTTTCCATGGCCCTTCATGTTCCATAGTCTCTGCATCCATATGCCAAATTCAGGACGATTTTTGCTTTTTTTCATGAGCCAGCAGTGGTCAATTTGGCAGCAGATGTTAGCAGGGCTTTGGCCTGCAATTCTCATGAACGATATGGGCAAGCGCCCGGGTAGTAGCAGTAGCAGTAGGGCAGGATCGCCAGGAACAGGTATCCTATCACATGGTTTCTTGGGGTCAAAACAACCTTCCAAAAATCCTCTAGTTTAGGGCATATCAGCTAAATCTGCAATACACTCACATCACCATACTCTCGGCATCATAAATCTGTTTGCCCACAGTGCCATCTATGCAATTTATGTGGTGTTTTGTAGAATTCGTACTTCGTTTTATAATTAGGTTCTCTCAATCGCATATTTACATGAACTGTAGGTATCGCTCCACAAAGCGGATCCCATTCTCGATCACAGATGTTTTATCACAGTTTTTCCTATACCTCCCAGCGTGTTCTATGTTCCGCTTTTTGCAGTGTTTTACATAGCATAGACATCGTCGCTGAACTCCATGAGAAATAATGAGTGTCTAAATTGGAGATAGGCCATTCTGTGAACTTCCTTCACACCAAATTCCTCATTACATTGGGTAAAGGGTTTGAGTTCCCCATTGTTCAACAAGTCAATGAGGTATTTGCATCCTCCACAATTTCTGGAATTTCTGGAATCCCTCACTCCCTGAAAGACTAGTGTGAAGTCAGCGATTTCTATTATCGGTGTCAGATATGATGGAATGGATTATAGCCACAATTTAGTTTTCACATCACCCCATTCTCTTACCCTCATGCCAGTGACACCACAGACATATGCATTATTTGGCCAGTTGGGTTTTCTCAGGCAGATTCCGATTTCAGAGATTGAGTGACTATTGCATGGTCCGCAGCTGTCCTTGCGTTTTCAGCAGGTCTACTTGACAATGATCTGTAACTGTGCTGCATTAAAGTGCGAAACTAAGGCCTCCCAACTCTCCTCTATCCCTCTACTTTTCATGAGCTTGCAAGACACTCTTCGAGTTGTGTTCTTCCATGTGAAGGGTGATGTTGCAAAAAGTCGACCAAGTATAGTAGAATACCCATTATGATGGAATTAAACCTGTTTAATCAAATGAATGGTCGTGGTCACTCATTTCATGTGGTCAGTTGGGAGTTTGCTTGAGCAGAGCTGGCAGTTTGCTTACTGAAGGCCATCTAGCGACTGTGCAATATGAGCGCTTGGGGGTGGCAGGGGGGGGGGTAAGGTTAATTCCGGTATTTTCGATTTAGTGAAATGAATTCTGAAGCTCACTACTGATTTATAACTCTTATGTCCTGTCAGCCGATGAGATGATGTGCTGTACACATTATTAAGCATTACTTGTATGTCAAACAGCAAACATGTTGAGTTTATACTCCGCCCCTGCGAAAGGGATTACTTGTATGTATAAGTGACCACTTATTTAGAGGAGCAATATGTTATTGTTCAGATGCACACCAACTGCTATAAACAAAGAAACATTTTTTTCTTTTAAAGAAAGGTTCTGCAGACGCTTTCATAAACTCGTGGGTGCTGGGCAGCTAACTGTGCCATGACACATAGGCAGATACAACTAAAAAAATAAAAGTGCCATCAAACATGTTAGATTCCCCTGTCCTCTGCACACATTTATGCGGACCAATGTCAGTCTAAATGATCCAAATAAACAACTACATACCATATGAAATCATTCAAGGTATAACATGTTATCTCCAAAATGTTCAGAAGAGTTTCAATAAATATGGAACTTGATCACTTTCTCAATTTATGAACAAAAATCCGAGTTCTCAACGCGTTTCAGGAAATCAATTTCCTTCATCAGGAGATTTTTTTTCAAATCTGTCGAATAATAAAAAGTAATCTATGTCACCCTAATGTTGCACATCAAAGTTTACCCAAATTATAGCTAAAAACATGGCTAAAGTTACCCAAATACCTTAAACCGACTCCACATAAAAGAAGATATTTGTAGAGAAAATAAAAACACCAGTCAACCAAGTGCCCTAAGGTGTTATGGAAAGCAAATTATTCCAAATGGAAGAGTCAGTACCTGTGCTGTTCAAACTCAGTATATCAGAGAGTACAGTAATGGGATGCAACCGGTGCACCTACGAGTAAAAAAAGATAAAAGTATGTGAGACTATATTAACACCATCCTAATGCTTGTGTAGACTCACCGTAAGTGTAGTGGAGCTCCGGTGTAGTATCCAATAGCAAATGTGTAAACAATGTGCAAACCTGATCCGAAATAAATCCGATAGATAACTATTGTGGTTCTTTGTATACATTTCTACTAAATATTTGTGTGTATTCATTTTCAGAATTTTGACTTGAACTAAGATTGACGGTTACCATTTGATGCTTGCATCCTTAATGAGCACTACAAATTAACCTCTCTTTTCTATATTTATCTATATATAAAAAACACTTAGGTATGTTTCTGTACTCATCTGATGCAATTTATCAGTGAAGTTGCCCTCTGCTGTCCAAATAGCAAAGCACACTTCTGTGTGCCCTTCCACTTCAACAACAGCTATCATTTTAACAAACAGAATGAACACGGTTCTACGCGGTCAGCCTTAACCTTCGACTATGGCAAACATTCAGAATAATTTCAAGTTACTTCTTTCCACCCCCGCTTCTGTTCACTCAGGGCATGGCAATTCCAGTGTCAATGAACAGTTAATTTCTGGCTCAGCGTTCAAGTCTCTAAAGAGGGAAACGCTGTACCACTATTGCAAACATTCAGAATAATTTCAATTTACTTCTTTCCACCACCACTTCTCTTCACACAGGGCATGGCGGTTCTCATGTCAATGAACAGTTAATAACCGGCTCAACGTTTCAGTCTCTAAAGAGCAAAGCACTGTAGGATGAATGCCTGCTCACGAGCTAAAACTGAAAGTATGTGCTGTAATTATGCTGCTACGCAATCTTATGCCTTCACTGGGACTCTGTAATGGAACAATAGTGACAAATATGCTTCTACAACGACACATCATAGAGGCCTGTGTAATTGATGGATTAAACTTAGAAACTGTTCTCATACCGCGCATACCGCTCATTCCATCTGATACAAACATGCCTTTCAAATTCAGAAGTAGACATTTTCCTATACGTTTAGCCTGTTCAATGACCATTAATAAGTCGCAGTGACTTACACTCCCTTCCTTGAAGTGATCATTGGCAATTCCTATATTTAAGAAGGGGGACAGAAGTGACCCTATGAATTACAGACCGATATTGACCTTTAAGATATGCTAGAATGGCGTATGTTATGCCGGTACCAGCTAATTATACATTGTTATATTATGAACTTGAGTGATATCATGTTGTATAATTATCTATCTCATAGGATTTAATGACAATATAACATGTTAAAAAATATGCATACTTTTTTAATTTTATAAGGTAAAATATGACTGTTCAAATGTATTTGTCTACCTCAATCAGACTGTCAATATGGCACATACAAGTTTTACATTTTTTTTACATTAACCTATTTATTAAGATCACACTTTGCTTTTAGATAGCCTCATGCTTTTGCGTGAGAACATCACCACGCTACGTTTTGCGATCGGTATTTATTTTGTTGATCCATTATATTGCACTGCTATATACATCTCAATTTCACTTTTTTCTCATATATATATATATATATGTTACACATATTGTTCTGCTTGGGGCTTTTAATATCTGGACTATATCTATTTCAAACGCTTGTTTATTTTATTGCTTCACCACGTGTTGATGTGATGATATTACTGTGCCACGCTATGCTTTTTGCTGGACATTTTGTTTATTAATTTTGGATCTGGTTTTAACTTTGTTTACACATTTGCTCTCTGATTGATTTTTCCCGCAGCTCTACTACACTTATGGTGATTTTGTTTGTACCTGGATACCTTGCGCTTTATTAAAGTGCAAGGTATCCGAGTACAAACCAAATCAAATAATAACACAAGGTGTGGGCAACACCTCACCTTCTGGTAACCTAACAGCATAAACTAACCAAACCAGAAAACCTTAAGTGCAGCACAAGTTGAATCAAAGCCTAGTGCCCAAACATCTCTATTTACACTTATGATGAATCTACACAAGCATTATGATGTGGTTTCTTACTTACGTCATTATTTTTACTTCTGGTAATAGATACATTTAATATATTCTCACATACGTTTATCATTTATTTACTCGTATGTGCTCCCAGTTGCATCCTATTACTGCACTCTTTGATATACTGAGTTTGAACAGCACTGACTCTTCCATTTGCAGTACTTTGCTTTCCATAACACTTTAGGGGCACTTGGTTTACTGGTATTTTTTATTTTCTCTATAGATATCATCTTTTATGTGGAGTCAGTTTAAGGTGTTTGGATAACTTTAGCCGTGTTTTAGCTATAATTTGGGTAAACTTTGATGTGCAACATTAGGGTTGGCAATGATAATCTCTGGAATTGCTATGTATCTTGATCAAAGACATTCATGTAGGCTTGATTACTACATTTTGAGCATTTTCTCTTTAGATTGAATGACTAATTTTGTGGAATTTTTAGTCAACTATGGCAAGTTTGTTATAAATGTAAAAATCACTTTGGGAATGAAATAGTGACATATACTACTTTTTGTTGTTTGACAGATTTGAAAATAATCTCCTGATGAAGGGAATTGATTTCCCAAAATGTGTTGAAAATTCGAATTTTTGAAAATAAATGGAAAAAGTGATCAAGTTCTGCATTTAGTGAAACTCTTCTGAACATTTTGGAGATAATATTGTATACCTTGAATGATTTACTGTGGCATGGAGTTGTTTATTGTAATAATTTAGACAGACAATGGTCAGCATAAAGGTGTGCAAGGGACAGGGCAATCCAATGGTTTTGATACCACATTTATTTATTCACTTATTTAGAGGATGCAGACTGAGTGCAAAAAGCGAGGAAGACACAGTGCAACCTTGTTTCATCCCCATGGAAATTCTAAAACCTTCTGAGCAAGTTTAATTCACCAGGACACTCATTGAGGGGCCAACGCAATTTGCTTTAATCATCACCATAAAGTTGTCCCAGAATTCAATTTTTTACAGCATGGCAAACATAAATGACCATTCGACAGGATTAAATGCTTTTTCAGTATCAAGCAGGATCATGTTTGCAGGTAAACTTATTTTAGAGGTTTTTCCTAAAAATCCACTCGGTCGTTAGTAACCAACTGTGGAATTGGTGAGCCCAAACACATGGCTAAATTGTTTGCATACATTTTTGCTTCCACATTAATCAATGCAATGGGTCAATAGGGGCTACACAGCTTAGAATCCTTTCCAGGTTTGGGGCTAATACAGAGTTTAGAATCTGACATTGAGGCGGTTATTTTCCCATATGCTTGAAGAAATATAAAATTTAGTTAGGATCAGAATGTATTTATGTGCATATGCCTTGTAAAAGACCCAGTAAACCAATCTAGGACCGGTGCCTTGTTTATTTTCCATACAATTATTTAATTGTTGACTTTCTCAGGAGTTATATCAGTCTCAAGCTTCTCCCTGCATACTGAGTCAATGGGACCACAGTGATTTCACCTAGGAATACGGATTGGTCTAAGATTGCTAGCTTGTGAGCTGTGCATAATTCTTTTTTAAAAAAGAATAAAAAATGTTTGAGGACTCATCTGTGTAAATATTACTTTTGCCTTCTACTTCTTATTTTTAATATGACATTGAGGCCCCTTTCAAGAGGTTAGCTAACATTTTATCAGATTTTCCGAATTCTCAGAGGATTCTTGTTTTTCAAGGAGTAGAATGACCTCTTCTTTTCACTGAGAAAGGACTTGAAGATGTCCCCTGACCGCTTGAAAGTGTTTAGAGATGCCAACATGCCATAATGTTTATGGCTCTTCTCACATTCTTTCAAATCTTTCTCTAGGCATGATTCTTGAATGGCCAAATACGAGCAGTAGGTAGTGATATGTTATGGCTACCCAAGAATGGATTAAGTGTTTCCCCAATTGCAACCAATTAGGGGCAGTGATACTGTTGCTTCTGTATTGTGCAGAAAATGTCACCCAGATAGTTTTTAAGTTCTTCAACCATTGCTGGGTTCCTGATAAATAGACCCCCTCAAAGACCAGGTTCCCTTAGGCAGTGAAACGGGCTTCAGTAGCAGAGTGATTGAGATTGAAGCAAATACAGAGAGCCCATGCAAATCATTAATGAAATCATCCTGACAGTTGTTTGGAGAATAAAGCATAGCCTCTTTTGTTTTATTTATAGCAGACACATGAATGATCTATGGGTATAGTTCATGGTGGAATCTGCTCTGCAGCCACTGATTGTGTTTCTTGCAATTAACAAATATCAGGTCTATCATTTAGCAAGTATCGCCAAGCCCTAACCCTCTTGAGAGGGGAGTACATTCCCAAACCTTTAAAGAGTATATTTTAACCATTCTGTAGGTATCAGGTTGGTTTTGGGCACTGAGTGGAAGTTCATGGTACGGTCCTTAATATCCAGGGATTGTGAAAAGTTCATGGGGTATAACATATTACCATTGCAATCAATGAGAAACCATCAACAACTAACCTGTTTTTAGCAGAGAGCCTAATGTCAGACCAAATTTGAATCCGCTCCCCTGCTTTTCCTTGTTATTTCCTGAAGAAACAAAAATAGAAAATACATACGTTAACAAAAACAGAAACACCGAAAACTGTGTGATCAGGGCAAAAATTTAAATAGCCACCATAACTCGAGGCATAAGGTAGCCTATATATCACAGGTGAGAATCTCCACAACAATGCCAAAATTACAACATATGTATAACTCCCCAAAAACCTTTACTCCCTGAGTATTATGCAAGGTACAAGCAAAGCAACAATAAATAGCAAATTAGTTGTTATATAGGCAAATATCAGTGATTCACATTTCTCTAATTTCTCTGGGTTGATGTTTTCCAATGCCAGTGCTGCAGCCTAGGAATTTGTGCAGATATGTTGTCTTGTTTAGGACAAGAACCTTGTAGACCGAAGAGGCTGCATCCTTCCTCATTAGTATCAAATATATGCATTTGGTCTTACAGTTGAAATTAGAGAATGAAAGCCTAGGGATATAGCCATTTGTGTCGGATATGATTGTTGTTGAAAACGTCTTCTCTTTCTATCCAACAATACTTTGCAATCAATGAATCTGTGGAAAAGCCTCTTGGGGTTATAGTATTGGTTGGTAGGAAGGTAGTGATACATTGGGGGTCATTACAACCCGGGCGCAAAGGGATACCGGGCACCGGTAATGACACTGGTGCCGGTAATTCCTTTGCGCCCTATCCCGAGGTCCCTTTGCGGGTCCTTCCCTTAATGCCTATGGGGGCTCAATTGGGAATGGGGAATGGCTTTTAAAATGGGGACTTACCGGTCCCGCAAAGCTCAGAATGGACAGGTAAGTCCCCATACCGCCACGTCGGTGGCGGTACCGGTATTGGTGCTAGTCATGGCGCTAATAGCGCCATGACTAGCACCAACCTCGGAATGAGGGCCATAGCATTTTTAATGAGCAAAGAACGTCGTATTACAGAGCAAGGTGGGGAGTACCGGCAGGTAAGTGTGAGCAGTCTCATGAGCAATTGGGATCTCTCAGGGATCATCACTGGGTTAGGCAGGCTAAGTGTAAGCTACAGATATTTCCTTTGGATTGCACAGTCAAACCATTAATGAGAAAAGAAGCCAGTCTTCTACAGCCATAGGAAAAAAAGCAAAAAGGCTTCTAGCCTACAAGCTTAGAATGTGTCCTGCCAGAAATCAAAAAGCAGCTGTTCAGAATGTGCATGGAATACCAAGGTCCAAGGAGAAAGACACACTGGGGATATTGACAAATTATTCTCTGGACTCCGCAAGTAAGAGGGTTTAGATGAGGGCACCCAGCGCAGCATTCTGGAGAAAGTGGATCTTTTGGGTATCTTAGATGAGGCATGTGATTTTTTCTTAAACAAGAGATGATTCATCAAGTAATAGGTGCAATTAAAGTGCTGTCTTTAAATAAGGCGCCTATGCTGGATGGATTCTCAGTCCACCTTTATAGGCAGTACAAGTCACATTTAATTGGTCCTCTTCAGAAGCTCTAAATCTTTTTTTAAGCAATCTAAAAGGACCTTGTATTTGATGGCAGATGCCGTCACCACTCTCAAATTAAGACTGGAAAAGGACAGTCTTCATTGCGGTGAATGTTGGCCCATCTCAGTGTTGAATTCTGATACCAAAAAGATCTTTGGCAGTTATCTGACTGGAAGTTCCCCGGACCTGGGGCAGCCGGATCAGATCAGGTTTAGCCTAGGAAGAAGCATGCATGGTTATGTTTTTCATGGCCCAAAATATTATCAAAATGGGGAAACAGCTGAAGGCTCAATTGTTGTCACTGACCTTGAATGCATACAAGGCATTCGAAAGTGTACATTGGCATTATTTCAATTTGGTTTTGATGGCATATGGTTTTGGTCCCAATATTTTGAATATGATGATGATAAACTATCATATACTCGAAACCTAGAATTTATATTGAATGCAGACCATACAAGCTAAACTGTTCTCTACAGGGTCACAGGAACGGTTTTGCCCATTGCCTCCCCTGCCCTTTACACTCTCCATGAAGCCGTTGGCCCAACGGTACAGAACAGAGAGAATATCAAGGATCTGAGTATAGATGAGAAAGTTCATGAACTGCCTCTATATGCAGATGACATTCTTGTAAAGACAAAAGGATTGAATGTCATTGAAGCATCAAACATAATAACGGATGTGAAAGGGAAGTATGGCTTCACTTGTGAAGAGGATAGTTTGGGTTACTTGGTGACACATCTGGCTAGGACAAAAAGCTCCTCTATAGAAGTAATATTGCTCCCCTGCTCAAGAGTACTCAGAAAGATGGGTTAAATTCGAAATATCCTGGTTTGGTAAAATGATATCCTTGAAGATTGATGAAGGAGCACGTCTATCTCTACGTCTCATAAACCCTCCTGGTTTTTATACTTAGGAGTGCATTTTTGAAACTACACAGAATGTTTTTCCGAGTTTTTTGGGCTAGTTGGGCCACAAGGGTTTCACGAAGAGTAATGATGATGTCAGTCCTGGGAAGAGAACTCGTTGCCCCAGATGCCCTGGGACATAGCATTTCAAAATTCCCTATTCATTGATTGGGTGTAGATTAACACCAACAAATCATGGCTTGAGGTAGAACCGGTGGTTACAAGTGTCCCCCCAAATCAGCTCTCTTTTCTAGCACCCATAGAGAGACAGAGTGGTATGCATTTATTACACTCCTCAGAAGCATGCCTTCGGCACTGGGATACTTTCCACAAGCGATTAGGAGTCCGTCCATATAAAGAACCTTTATCATCTATTTGGGGTAACAATGATTTCTCTCCAGACATTTCGCCTCACCCCTGCTGAAATTGGGCTAATGAGGTTTAGCAATGCTTAAAAAGCTTTTCAATGGGGGAATTCGTCTGGAGTTTAGTGGCTACATGTTTAACTTTGTTGTTGATGAAAGTGTCACTTTGTATACACAAAACTACAGCATTGGATCACACACCCTAACACTAATGCAATGGCACGCCATAACCTCTCGACTTTAAAGCAATGACTAGATAATACATCAGGGGCCAAATTGATCTCTAGGTAGTGAAAACTGTTGGACCGTGTGAGCTCATGAGAAAAACAGAAATATATGGGAGACTGAGGTGGAGACATGGAATCATGGAAACATCCTGGCACAGAATATGAAAGCAGGTAAACCAAGGTTCTCAATGGACAACTATTTAGGAGGGAGCATATAAAATGTACCATAAATGGGATTTATCGCCCCAATGTCTTAACACAAACTTTCTGAAAGCTTCTGTTGTATATTGGAGTGGCTGTGGAGATTTGGGAAGTCTTATACCTATGTGGTGGGGTTGTGCCATGTCCCAGTTCTAATGGGAGTAGGTATTAGGGAAAAGGAAAGATATAACTGGTCTTTGTTTTCCCTTTGGTCATATTATTGAAAGATAGTGATATTCAGGGTGGTAACACAATGACTGGCTCAATGGCTGCTCTCTTAGTACAAGCAAGCAAGGTTGATATTAGTGCAACAATGTGTGATGCTGGAAATGCATTGGAGGGACAGGGCCTCCCTGTCATTGTCCTGTAGTCCTTTTTCATTTGTGTTCTGTATCGTTTTCTGCCCAGGCGTCCATGTGGGACTCCTGGCAGTGCAGCTCTTCCTGTTTTTGGTTTGGTTTACAGACCCATGGGATACCCTTATTGCACCCATGGGTGGGGGTACAACCTTGTGCCCCTAGTGTATGTTTCTGGGTACCTGTGTGTGGCCCACAGAGCAGGGTATGGGCTGGTGGAAGCTCCATGCTAAATTTGACAGGTGCTCTTCCTTTCTATTGCCTGTTACCTTGTTTTCCCAAAGTCCTGGAAAGTCCTGATTCTGTCCCTTCCCTCTGACTGGCTGTTGGGAGGAAGGTCCATATATGGTGCTGTTGTGAAGTCCAGGCCAGACTGGCTGGAGCCTTCCCAGTGACTGTATGTTGTGTGTACACCCTGTGGGTGGGACGTGGGTGAATGGAGTGTGTGACCAATATGCACTTCTTGTTGTGGATGTCTGGTTTCTAGTTTAAAACACAATGACTGAGACAGCCCTGCCCGAAACTGGTATGAATGCAGTGTGTAGTGTTGAATGGCTGGGTACTTGTCCCAATACACATTCCTTGTTGTGAGTGTCTGAGAGGGAGGAGAATGGCCTGAAAGCACTTTATGCCTGATTGGCTGACTGACTGCTGAATGCCCTTCTGAGTGATTGGTTGCCTGAGTGTGACCCAGCAGAATGAATGAGAGATCAACTAGTATATCTGGGGGCCTCTCACTGCTAGAATTCATTCAGAAGCTGAAGTTGAAACTGACGCTTAATCTCGAAGCTGAGCCTGAAGAAGAAGGTTGACTGCTGTCTCCCTTCACCGAAATCCGAAAGCCATCGAGACTGATCCAAGAGAGGACCTGGTTAGGCGCCCTCTTCCCGTGCTCTGAGGGACCATCGAGCACCGCTAACCTTCGCCAAAGCGCCCTGGAAGTCAGACCCTCGAAAAGCTGCCGACCGGAGACTGGGACCGCCGAGGAGAACAAAGATAAGCTCCGGATATTCGTCCACCGTCGTCGACTAGGGTTTGCAGTCTGCTGTAACCGCTGGAGGCCTGTCGAAGCCGTGTTGCCCAGAAGAGAGGATGACCAGAGCCACACGCTCCTTTGCCTAAGAACTTTTGAGTCACGGATGTGCTCGTCTGCACCACCGCCTGCCTTATGCCACCGGAGAAGGCCAGGACGTCGACGCGCCGAGGAGCATCTGCCGGTGGGTTTCCCGCCACCCACCGACCGTAGAGACGTCAGACGACTCAACGCCCTTGCTGGGCCACAGTTCTTCACAAACTCTTTGCGGTCCTGAACTATCGACATCGAGGTGCCCTGCATGCCTCTTCCTTGCAGGACGTCTTCGCTCTGTCGTCGACGAGCACTGCTGGGACCGAAGCTGCTGCTTCGACGCCAAGGTCACTTTCTTCGAGGGATCTCGACGATCTGTAGCTCCTGCTTTAAAGGGAGCCGCTCAAGAAGGATTCGTCGACGACTCGTCATCGAACTCTGCTATTCCAGGTACATTGGGGTGGTAGAAACATTATAGAAGGAAATAAGACTTATAGAACAATATATGGACTGGGCTGGTGATATATCTTTATTTTACAGGTTGCCCAGGTGGGGGGATCTCCACACAGAATTGTGTCTAGGTAACGGGGCCAGTATTCTGCCAATTGTTCTAACCAGCTGCTTTCCTCCTATGTCTATCGTTGGTTACCTTTATTAAGTGATTTGTGTGACATTTAACCAGAGTACAGTGGATGCACTTTAATGGAATCTAATAATAATTGTGGTACCACTTAGAACTGTATATATTTGCCATTGTAGATTTTCTGAGCACAAAGTGAGTTATTGTGATTGTGTACATAACCTTGAACTTAATTATACAAAGACTGTGTTTTACCTAATACAGTATGTGGACATTCCTTTGTGAGGTTTTGGGGACTACTCTATACTTAAGAACCAGCCTACATCACCTCCTGAGAAGCTAGGCCTTGATTTCTCGACCAGCACTACCCTATAGAGAATCTTGGCAGGGGTGTTCTGTGCCTCTCCTCTGCCATGTAGAGAGCAGAAGCACAGACCCCCCTCCCTCCAGTCTTTACACAATGGAAATCCAAAGAAACCCCCTTGATATGGATATGGCGGGCCAATGTTTGGGGCACGGCAGTTTCCATTGGAAAGATCATAGTGCCAAATACTTAAGCATATGGGCTGCTTTCATAGGCTACATGTGAGATATCGTATCTGGGGTATTGACTCAGCATTTGTTATAAAGCTTCTCATTGTATTGAATAGGAGACGGTCCTGACCTGGATGAATACTGTACCAGGATGGGGCAGGTTTTGATTTTGGACTATATGAGGCTAACATTATAGTTTTATGCTGTGCATTGTAAAATGTTTAAACATGTGTTGGATGGCTAAATTACTGTTTCTTGACATCCTTCGTATTATACCTGTATGTTATACTTGTGATTCCTGATGAATTATAAATAAAGAATGGAAAATAACACACCCATCTTGAGTGCATCCTATAATGCCATTATTACGAATGTGAGGAGTCATGTTTATGCTGGCTGTACCAAAACATGGCACTATTGCTCATGTAAGACACTTATGTTGTCTGTTGCTGATAATGCCAGTATTTCCACAGAAAAGACACACTAATGCTGGCTCTACCCTATGCAACCAGTATTGGCACTTAAGAAGGCATTGTCATACTGATGGTGCAAGTATAAGCCAGTATTGCCGCCGTAAGAACACACTCATGTTGGTTGTGCATCATAATGCTATTATTGACAAAATACAAAGATATTGGTATCCTGTCTGTGGCAACATATGCCATTATTGGCACTATTAGAGCACACTCATGTTTCCCGAGCCCAATAATGCTGATATTGACACTTTTAAAAGACATTTTCATGCTGGCTGTGCCTAGATATGCCGGCATTGCCCTGTAACACTTTCTATTGCAGATGCCCAAAATAAGCCAGGGGAAGGGTAGTACACGGTGGCCATCTGGTGTGATACATAGCTGGGTGGTTCAGGGGTATACATGGGTAAAGAACAAAGTACAAATAAGGTGCTCCTTGAAGCCAATGGTCTTGATTTATTTTCTAAATTGTATGACAGTGGTTTTGAGTCTGATGAGGATGACTGTTGTGTTCCGTCGTCTGAAGGCCTAGATTGGGAATGCTTGCTTCCTCCTTTATTTTTTCACTTCTGCTGTTCTAGATTGGTCAGGCCGTGACTTCATCGCAATTCACTGATGAGCCAAGAATGGTGACTATGTCTGCCAGGAAGATAGGAAAATGCTTGGTGACAGCTTTGCATGCGGGGCTGCTGCCTTTGAGGGTGATTCATGCTTGCATGAATGGCCAGCAAATATCAATGAGTGTGGACGCTATGTGGGCGTATTTGTGGAGACCTTTGAGGAGACAGAGAACAAACAGCGTGGATGATTCATCTCAGAGGTGCTAGGTTGGTGGCTGACGGGCAGTGACCAGGCCTATTCCTTGATCCAATTGCAATAGGACCAGGGTGTGTACAGTGGATTTGAAGCTGGTCTCTGGTTTAAAAAAAGCACTTGATTTTCTATAGGAAGAAATAGTTGGTTGAATGTTGTCCGAGTTTTCATCACTATGTGTGTTTTGAAGGAGAGGTGGTTGTGAAATCCGATATGATTGGACTAGAATGGCATCTGTGATGTGAAGCCTCAATGTGCAAGGCATATAGTCAGGTCAGGTTCCAAGGTTGTTTGATTTGATGTTGTTGGCAAGGAACAGAGATTCCATCTTGGTGGGGTTGAGTTTGTGGCAGATGCTGGAAATCTAGGTCTGGATAAGGATGAGGCAGGTCTTGAGTTGGCTATGGCTGGTATTTTCTGGTCTTCTAGGGCTGGTATTTTCAGGTAGAGTTGTATATCTCTGTACACCAATTTTGCTGTAAAATTAGATCTTTTAAAACAGTTAGTAGAGTAGGTAGGGTCAAAGGTCAGCTTTTGGGGGAGGGATTTGGCATAGGAAATCTTGAACTCCAGGGAATGATCTCACAATCCAGCAGAAACATTGTTTTTCATATCCGTATTTAATTGCAGATCTGCAAGGGCTAATGGGACTACAATTCCCAGTTTCATCAAGGTGTGTGAACCTCATGCCATCACATACTTCATGGGTAGTGACAGCTCTCTTCATCTCGTGAATGCCGGTGCAAAATTGAGATGATACACTACAACAGCGCATCCCAATACATGTCATGTCTCCCGATTGAAGTGAGGTTCTCATTGTCTTTCCATGATTCTGCTTTCCCAGACTTGAACCCTCTTGCCTGCTCTCTGACCCATTTTCTGGATTTGCCCTTAGACTCTGTTGAATTGGTAGGATGCATGAACCTTGCCTGTTCACTGACCGGTTTTCTGGTTTTGCCCTTGATCCTTGCATGCTCTCTAACCCAACTCCAGGATTCCCCTTGCACCATGTTACCTGATACTGCACTCTGCTTGTTTTCTTGTGACTTGGCTCTTTGTGCAAATAGAGGTGCTCTTTGTTCTTAAACTTCAGTTTCTGGATAGATTTAGTCCCATAGCTGTGCCATTGTGCCAACTAGGTTGAGGCCCCTGCGGACTGCTGTTTTTACTGACATTGTCATCTGCCATTGGGCAACTGACCCTCTTGTGTGGTTCTGCCTGTTTCCAGATCCTTACCTTTCGCAAGCGCCTGAAGACCTACTGAGAAAGGTGGAGAGGAAGAGAAAAGGGGAAGACGAAAACACTGAGGAGGAAGACATTTAGGAATTTGAACAGAAGGGCATTGTGCCCATTTCTAAGGCTGGATATGATATGATATGACATTTATAGCGTCCCGCTACACAAGGGTTTCAAGGTGCAACGAGGCAAGGGAGGACAAGACAACAATCTTACTAGGCTAACACTGAGATTGACCAAGTGCAGGGGAGAGGTACGGGGAAAAATGCCAGGGGAAAGGGAGGAAGAGCAAGTGCAAGACATAGGATCAAAATGTCGAAAAACAAGAAGTGCAGCCAGCAGGGTACAGTGCAGGGGGTACGTGCTGACAACAAGTGTTAGATAAGTGCAGGTAGGGGAACTGTAGGGTTGCAGATACAGGCCAAAGAGCAAATTTGCCAGGAGGTAGTGCGGGAGGGCAAGGTACGCCCGTGGTTCAGAGGGTCGCCAGGTAACCAGTGCAGTATCAGACAGGAGGTTAGCATGGAAGAGGAAGAAAGAAGGCAGAAGAAAAGAGGAAAGTCTTGAGCTCCTTCCGGAACCGGAGATGGTTCTGCTCAAGTTTCAGAGAGGCAGGGAGGCTGTTCCAGAGGGAGGCACCAGCCGAAGAAAGAGCTCTGTCCCCAACTCGTTGCTTGGAAAAACGACTGACTCTCAAGGAGTTTGCATTGAGGTATGTATAAACATGTGGAGATGTTCAGGAATGGGACTGGAGATCAAGCATAATTGGGTAAGCCAGCTTTCCTTCTTGTGGCAACCAAATCCTGGAAATTAAAAGGTGAAAGGACTTTGAAAGACATGTGAGGTATCGCGGTGACAGGCTGAGAGGAGCAGAGGGGTACAAGAATGAAGGGGAACAGTCAGACAGTTTGTAACCACATGCGTGGGACAACAGAAAAAAGGGGGCAAAAAAAAGAAGAGCAAAGGACCCCCACGCGTCATGCCACGCAGGGGGTCCTTTACTGAAAAAGAAAGTTTTTAAAAGTGCGAGTGCAATTCCTTTAGGTACACACGTGGGGTGACAGAGCCCACCCACTTTTTCAGAGGGTGGACTCAGTCCCCCCACCCCCAAGCTAAATTGATAAACATGAAATATTCTCTTTGAATGTATGCATTAAAGCCGAGCTCAGGGATCGAACCTACAGTCATGAGGTTTGCAGACCAGACACTGCACTATATAATCTGATGAAAGTTAACAAACAACTAAAGGTGAAATGTCTAATTTCGGTTCTACAAGTTCCATGGAAAACATTTGTATTGGTTCTTGGAGTTTAAAACATGCACACCTTTTAACGTTTTCAAAAACACTATTAGAAGACAATATCCTCCCTTGGTTTTGTGTGCGTGTTGATTTTATGAAAGGTAAGTGCCATTCGTCCAGTGCATTTTGGGTGGTTATGCAAAGCCAATTTAATGAAATGTGCATATTTCACCTTGATATGCTAATTTCTGTTGATGAGTTCCCCCACTTTAATTGTTAGCACTTGACCCCTGGCATTAAGTATTTTGGGCCTGCCCACTACCAGGTGGCCTGGGGGAAATTACTTTGGGCCCCCCCACACTGCAATCAACGCTGGACTGCACTGGACGTATGCAGCCCGGTGTGATGCTGGAAATGCATCGGAGGGACAGGGCCTCCGTATCCTTGTCCTTTACTGCCTTTTTATCGTGTGTTCTGTCGTGTTTTCCACGCAGGAGTTCATGTGGGACTCCTGGCGGTGCAGCTCTCTCCCTTTCGGTTTGGTGAACAGACCCATGGGATACCCTTACGGCACCCATGGGTAGGTGTACAACCCTGTGCCCCTAGTGTATGTTTTTGGGCACCTGTGCGTGACCCACAGAGTAGGGTACGGGCTTGTGGCAGCTCTGTGCTGAAATGTCTGGTGTCCTGAGCGTCCTCCATTTTGGGATGCCCAGGCCCTGTCATGGGAATCGGTAGATTCCTGATGGAGACAAAATGGCCCCCATGGCCTCTTGCCTTCCATCACCTGTTACCTTGATCTTCCCGAAGTCCCGAGAAAACCCTGCCTCTGTCCCTTCCCCCTGACTGGCTGTTCGGTGGAAATTTCGTATATGATAGTGTGGGGAAGTGCCGACCAGACTGGCTGGAGCCTTCTCAATGACTGTATGGTATGGGTACGCCTGTGGGTGGGACCTGGGTGAATGGAGTGCAAGACGAATATACATTCTATGTCTCAATGACTGTATGGTATGGGTACGCCTGTGGGTGGGACCTGGGTGAATGGAGTGCATGACGAATATACATTCTATGTTGTGGCTGTCTAGTATCTGGTGTTTGACACAATGGTTGAGACAGCCCTGCCCGAAACTGGTGTGAATGCAGCTTTCATGATGCCTACCTCCAAGGAGCCAGGTCCGACCCAGCAACCCCAGAGGCAGGCATCATTTCCCCCCAGGGAAGTGCCAGCAGGCCCAAGCTGGGGCCCTTTGGACACAGTCCTGGCTCCTTAGGCGCCAGGCTCATGTTAGACCCCTGTCCTGGCGCCTTAGGCACCAGGCTCATAAAGCTAGACATGTGTTCAAGTGTTTTAATGTGCACTTACCTGATGCAGACCATGCTGCTACATCCAGGCCCTCTTGAGGCCTGAATGGAACTACTTTACCTGTGGGACTACTTTCCACCTGGGTGTGGTCGGGGAAGGATACATACCTGATCGGTGGAAGGATACATACCTGGAACTTCTTCCAAAGCTATTTAAACCACGCCCGATCAGCAACTCACGCTTCGCGTTGTTCTGCTCCTCGCAGCTGGACGCTCACCGTGTCAGCTTCTGCATCTGGACTTCAGTCACGCCTGTCAGCATCCTGGGTCGCCTGCAAAGGGAGATAAGAGAGAATTGGAGAGAAAGAAGACCTTACCAGCTAAAGCTGCATCACGGAGACATCACACCGACAATCCTGAAAGGGAAGACATCATTTTAAAAGCATTTCGCTTCGATCGCTGCAGCGCTGCATTTCACTCACCTTTCCTGGGCGCCTCCATCTTCAGCAGCGATCATCCGGATCCGCACCCACTTCTCAGAGCCTAGAGAGAAAAAGACAAGAAGACAAGGTGAGAGAAGGAAGGGAATAGGAAAGGCTCAGTTTCCTTCTAAGACTTACCTGTTGGGTCATTCCCATTTCATTTCGGGTCCTGCCGCTTCCTGGCATTCTGGACCCCGGCCCCTATGGGGAAAAAAGACAAAGACAGTGAATGAGCGAATGCAAAGACATTACCTGAACGCTCATCCAGAACTTACCTGTCATTTACTGGAACTGCACGTTTCACTTCGGGTCGGCGCCATATCTCCGGCATTCCGAACCCCGGCCCCTAAGGGGAAAAAGACATAAGCATTAGCGCTTGCTACAATAAGACAATGAACATTATTATTAAGCTTGAACTTTTGAACTTGCAACAAAACTCTTACAGCGCCTCACCTGAATAGTCAAGCCTATTTTGAACTCCCATCAAACCTCAATCCAGTGAAGTAACTGGGTTTCAACGCGCCCCTGCATCAGAAGCAGGATGGAGAACTCATCCTTCCAGACCCTAAGGCAGTGGTATTCAAACTGTGGGTCGCGACCCCCTAGGGGTCCGCGGGTGCATCCCAGGGGGGCCCTGAGAGCTCAGCATGAAAAAAGATTTTTTTTTTTTTTTTTTTTTTTTAGATTGGAAGAAATGGGCAGGGGTGGCCCACATGGGCGGGCTGAAGCATGAAACTGTCTCAGGCAACAATGAAAAAGTGGCCCACAGTTGTAAATGGATATTCATTCCTTTAGTCACAGACTGGGCCTCATTACTACTATGGCGGACCAGTAACAACGGTGCTGGTAAGCTACCGGCACCGTTGCTACCGTTCCGCCATAGTAAGAGTTGTGCTCGTGGGTGCTTGACAGCCCCCGCCAGGTCTGACCTCAGCTCGTCGGATGCACCGGCACCGTTATTAACGGTGCCGGTGCATCCGAGCTCCCCCTTCCCATTTGAGCCATATGGGGCTCAAATGGGAATGGGGATCTACCGGCACCTTCGAAAGGGCAATTATCATGTCCGCCTAACTCGGCATGACCTAGTAATTGCCCATTCGCGGGTGCCAGACCCGGATGCAACTCCAGTGGCAGCCGTGCCGGTTTTACCGGCACAGCTACCGCCAGAGTAGTTATGAAGCCCACTGTTTCAATAGTACCCAAAGGGGTGCTTTGTGTTAAAATGTAAGTAAATTGTGATATATTCAGCAACAATGGTCAACATTACTAACTGCATAGTGGCCCCTCACCCATTATGGAGGAGCTAAGGAGCCAGCCCAGTGAAACAGTGAGCACTCCCTCAGCTGCTTTATCCAGCTAATGGAGTGCTCCTGGGCTGGCTGAACTGTCAAAGGGAAACACTGTTTCCCTTTGACAGTTCAGTTTAGTTCCCCAGCCGCACATGCTCACTGAGCCATGCAAGTGCTGGGGCGTTTTGCTTCGCCAGCATTGCATAGCTCATTGGAAATGCTGGCTGGGGCACTGCATGTCTGTATGTCCGAGGGGGAGCTCCTGCGCCTCCTCGCACATACGGACAGAGCAGCTGGAGCAGCACCCACACACAGGCCAATGCAGAAGGTACGTTTATGTTCATTGTTTTTATTTAAACATGTGTATGGATGCGTTATGAGTGAGTGTATGGTGATGGATGCTCATGTGAATGATAGAGTGATTGCTGTATGAATGTGCAGCGCCTTGCATATACACATAATCATGTTCATTGTGTTAGGACCAGTGGGGCCCCGGGGGACAGGGATGGTATCTTTTTACCGGACATCTATCATTCAAAACCCTCTGCCTTGTCCAGAAGGCTTTCTGGGGCCTCGGTCCAAAATACCTTCAGCTATTCCTCCGCAAATACCTCCCCTCTCGAGCTCTTCACTCCTCTACCTCCAACTCCCTCAGGGTCAGTCGTTTATCAAAGAAACGAGCTGGGGGTAGATCTCCGTCTTCGGCTGGGGCCTCCCTCTGGAACAGCGCCCTGCCACTCTAAAACTTGAGGAGAACCATCTTTCTTCCTGCACTTATCAGACCTACCCTGTCTGCTGCCTTAAACGTAGCACTTGCAAATTGCTGGCTGCACTACCACTGTTTGTTGCCTTTATTATTTATTTATTGTTATTTATCTGTTTCTCCTCTGCTTCGCACTTTCCACTTCTCCCCCCTTCCATGCACTTTTCCCCTCACACTTGCGCGTTCTCAATGTCACTGGGCCTAGTAAGATCGCTGTTTTATTCTCCTCTGTTCCCCTCCCTTGCCTTGTCACGCTCTGAAACACTTGTGTACGAGCGCGATAGAAATAAAATATCAATGCCTGCCCCCTGGACTCCCAGCAACAATTGCAAACTGTTTGGCTATTTACCCATTTTTTGTTAAAAGTATGCTCTACAATGCAACATTTTAACCTATTATTTAAAAAAAAATTCACAGGGGGAAACCCCCCCAAACCTCCCCTTAATGCCCCTCCACTTAAAAAAGATTCACCAGCCGCCACTGGCCCTCAGACTGTGTTGGGAACGGGATGGGGGAACCGAGGGACTATGGTGGGAGCACAATGGGCGGGAACCATGGGATAGTGATGGGAGCAGAGTGGGGAGAGCCCTGGGTGTGTGATGGGGTGGGGAGAGACCAGCGACTGGGTAGGAGTGGGATGAGGGAGCCCAGCGACTTTGATGGGAGCAGGTGACGGCGCGCAATATATACTGTCCATTTGGCATTTCTGGGGGGTCCCGACCTGCCCAAATTTTGCTCAGGGGGGCCCTGGCCAAAAAAGTTTGAAGACCACTGCCCTAAGGTGAGACTTCACGGGGAATCGTGGAAGGGTATCGTGGAGAGTTGGAAGGGAGTGGGAGGCTTGAGCATTATTCCGTCAGTAGGTAATACTCCCTTTTCACGCACAGGGGAATATTCCTGCGAGCCAGAAAAGCCAGAGTAGAGGGGCCCTTCCTGTCCATCTTCAGAGTCCTGCGCTTCACCATTGAAGAAGCATCAGCACTCGAAGCCAGACCTGCGCCTCCGTGGGAATCAGGTGAGCGTGACAGAACGCGAAGCCTACCAACAAGTTCCCACCCGGGCTCTATGGAGACTTCCGAGACAGATCAGCTGGCCCAGCTTTTGGGGGAATTACGGGCAGAAGTGCACTCAGCCCGCCAGGAGACTAACGCTCTCAAAAGAGAACTGATCCCTTTACCTAATCCCGGAGGAACTTCCACATCAATGGGTTTGAATAATCCGGTACAAATCAATCTACCTGGACACATGCCTTTGGCCCCGCCTGAACTTTTTGCGGGGGATCCCAAGAAATATGCTGTCTTTATGAACCAATGTCGTTTACACTTTCTATGCAGACCCGGGGCCTTCCCTAACGACCAGACCAAGGTAGCCTTTTTTGTACTATCTTACCTCAGTGGCAGTGCTGCTGATTGGTCTATTCCATTGGTAAATCAGGATGATCCCATTCTCCAGGATTTTCAGGGCTTCCAGGCCAGCATGGAAAGATTGTTTGCTCGACACTCTCAAGGACAGGCCCTTGATAACAAACTGTTATCCTTACGACAAGGTAATCAGGATCTCCTGTCCTACGTTGGCACCTTTAATAGACTGGTTGTGGAAACTGGATGGCCAGAAAACAAAAGGATTACATTGTTTCATCGAGGCCTGCGCGGAGAGCTTAAGGATGTTCTAGCTCAGATTGTAAATCTACCCCAGGTCTGCGCAGACTACATAGACTTGGTGGTTCAACTTGATCACAGACTTCAAAATAGAAAAGCAGATCAGTTCAAGTACGAAACCCGAGTACCGATCAAAACCCACGCCAACTCCAAGAGTACCGACGTATCCGAACCTATGCAAATCGGCGGTGTTAAAGGACCATTAACGCAGAAGGAACGAGAGAGAAGGCGGCAAATGCAACTTTGTCTGTATTGCGGGGCATCCGGTCACTTTCTTCGAAATTGTCCGGTTAAACCACCTAAGAAGGTGGTTGGAGCCACTGATAACGATTTATTGACACCTGATTCGGGAAACGACCTAGCCCGACAAGCGTAGGGGTCCGCTTGCCGAGCTTGAAAACAAACTCTTTGACCTCGCATTTTGTCATGCCAATGGTGCTCGTGGACCCAAAACAGCCTCAGCAGTTGCATGCTATAAAAGCATACATCGACAGTGGAGCTATTGGAAATTACATAGACCGTGAATTGGCTTCCAGGATTAAGCTCCCTCTCCGCCCGAAAGTAACCCAAGATGTCATTACTACAGTAGATGGAACCGAAATAGCGTCAGGGCCTGTAACGCATTCCACTGTTGAAATGACACTGGTGGGTCAGGATGGACATCGGGAAGCAATTGTGTTTGATGTGATCAAGGCCCCACAATTTCAAGTAATTCTTGGAATTCCTTGGTTAGAAACACATAATCCCAGAATTGACTGGCGAGCAAAGAAGGTAAGTTTTCCTGATTGTGAACCAACTTGTTATCCAAGAAATCCAGTTATGGGTCTAGCCTCAGCAACTTCCACCCCTGTACAGCTACCGTCAGAATACCAAGAATTCCAAGACGTTTTTCAGAAGGAACAGGCTAACACGTTACCTCCCCATCGGTCTTATGATTGCCAAATTGATCTGGTACCCAATGCTCAACAACCTTGTAGTAGGATTTATGCTCTTACAGAACCTGAGAACCTGCATTTGCGTCAGTATTTAGATCAGTACCTAGCCAATGGTTTTATTCGCCCGTCCAAGTCTCCTGTATCCTCAGCTCTGTTCTTCGTGCCGAAAAAAGAGGGCGACCTTAGAACATGTATAGACTATCGCGCCCTAAATCAAATAACGATTAAGAATCGTTATCCTCTGCCCCTGATCCCTGAGTTTATCGACCAGGTGAAAGACGCTTGTGTGTACACCAAGTTAGATCTCAGAGGAGCTTATCACCTGGTGCGTATAAAAGAAGGCGATGAATGGAAGACTGCATTCCGCACCAAATTTGGGCTCTTCGAATATCAGGTGATGCCCTTCGGTTTGTGCAATGCACCTGCCGCCTTTCAGTACTTTATGAATGATGTTCTTCGGGAACTTATCGATGTCTGTGTCATTGTTTATATTAACGACATCCTGGTGTACTCTTCTTCAGAATCCAATCACAGAAAACATGTTAGGGCAGTTCTTGAGAAATTGCGCCAGCACAGACTATTTGCAAAGCTCGAAAAATGCGTTTTTCATACCACAGAAGTTGAGTTTCTTGGATTCATCCTGACACCTCAAGGAGTCTGAATGGACTCGCGAAAGGTGGATGCTATCCTCAAATGGCCATCTCCTAGCTCGGTGAAGGGAGTTCAGAGCATGCTCGGCTTTGCCAATTTCTATCGAAGATTCATCCCGGAATTTTCCCGAACAGTCCAACCCATCACAGCTCTCCTAAAGAAAAACAAACTCTTTGAATGGACTCTTGAGGCCGAACAAGCCTTTCAGGACTTGAAAACCAAATTCACTTCTGCACCTGTATTGAAGCACCCGCACCCAGATCTCCCTTACATTGTGGAAACCGACGCATCCAGTTCGGCCATGGGAGCTGTCCTGTCGCAAAGAGACCCAGAAACTAACCAACTACACCCTGTGGCCTTTTGGTCCAGGAAATTTTCTCCTCCTGAAATCAACTAGGCAATTACCGACAAAGAGTTACTGGCTATTAAATCTGCTTTCAAGGCTTGGCGTCACTACCTTCTCGGGGCAAGACACACCATCACCGTAATTACGGACCACAGAAATTTACAGTATTTAAAGACGGCCAAAGCTCAATCTTCACGACAACTCCGATGGGCTCTATTCTTTGCGGAATTTGATTTTGTAATTACCTATCGCCCTGGCTGCAAGAATGGTAAAGCGGACGCCTTGTCCCGGATTGGCATGGAAGAACCCAATTCGAGTTTAGAACCTGTGCCAATCATACCTGAACAAAGAATCTTAGGCCTAACTTCATTGCAAACTATTGAGGACATCCAAACTCAAGTAAAACAACTTCTAGACTCTTCAGCCTTACTGGAATGGAGTCAAAAGAGTCCTCATTACACCGTTAAAGATGATTTACCCTACTTCCAGGAGCGGTTGTTTCTGCCAAGTAAAGAATTGCAAGAACTGGTTATTGCCCAGCATCATGAATCATTAATGGAAGGACACCCTGGTATCGCTAAAACGGAGGAAAAAATCAAACGCCACTTCTGGTGGCCTTCTTGGAGAAAAGACATAAAGTCTTTTGTATTGTCTTGCGGAATTTGCGCCCAAAACAAGGGTCAAAAGAAAAGGCCAGCCGGCCTACTTCAACCCTTGGATATTCCACCGGCACCATGGCACACCTTGTCAATGGACTTTATAACTGACCTGCCTCCTTGTGCTGGTTACAACACTATCCTTGTAATTGTGGATCTATTCCACAAAATGGCCCACTTTATCCCTTTAAAAGGCTTGCCTTCAGCTTCCACCTTGGCCAAGGAATTTCTGGAGAATATAGTTTGCATACATGGTTTCCCTTCCATATTAGTCTCGGATCGTGGAAGTCAATTTATCTCCCATTTTTGGAAGAAGTGTTGCCAACTAGCACAAATAGATGTGCGGTTATCCACCAGCCACCACCCCCAGACCGACGGACATACCGAGAGAACCAATCAGACTCTCGAGCAATATCTTCGGTGCATGTTACACCAATCCGAGTTAAATTGGAAAGACATCCTTTGGATCGCAGAATATGCATACAACAATTCAGTGCATTCTGGAACCGGACAAACTCCTTTTTATACTTTGTATGGTCACCATCCTCGGACCTCTGACCTAGATCCACCTCTGACCCTAGAAATGCCCGCAGTAAATCATCTGCATTCCACAATAACCTTCAAAGAAGCTGCAACTCATTTACAGCAAGCCAAGAAAAAGTATAAAGAAAACGCTGATTTGCACCGAAGTAAAACTCCTCCTTACCAAGTAGGAGACCAGGTATGGCTAGCAACAAAACATTTACCCCTCAAGGGCCCGCGAACCTTCAATCCCAGATTCATAGGACCTTATCCCATCAAGGCTATAATCAATCCCGTGGCCTTTAAACTGGATTTACCGTCTAACATGCGTATTCATCCAGTTTTTCATGCATCACTTTTGAAGCCAGTACAACCAGGGACCCGACTGTCCAAGCCTCCAGACCCAGTTCAAATTGAAGGGGAATTAGAATTCGAAGTTAAAGACATTTTAGACTCCAAGGTGTTAAAGTCAAAACTCTTCTATCTTGTTGACTGGATGGGATATGGACCTCAGGAGAGATTGTGGGAGCCTAGTAACCATGTTCACGCACCTCGATTAATACAAAGGTTCCACCGGAGATTTCCAAACAAGCCAAAACCCCCGGAGGGAACAACCTTGGGAGGGACCTTGAGGGGGGGTACTGTCATGATGCCTACCTCCAAGGAGCCAGGTCCGACCCAGCAACCCTAGAGGCAGGCATCGTTCCCCCCAGGGAAGTGCCAGCGGGCCCAAGCTGGGGCCCTTTGGACACAGTCCTGGCTCCTTAGGCGCCAGGCTCATGTTAGACCCCTGTCCTGGCGCCTTAGGCACCAGGCTCATAAAGCTAGACATGTGTTCAAGTGTTTTAATGTGCACTTACCTGATGCAGACCATGCTGCTACATCCAGGCCCTCTTGAGGCCTGAATGGAACTACTTTACCTGTGGGACTACTTTCCACCTGGGTGTGGTCGGGGAAGGATACATACCTGATCGGTGGAAGGATACCTGAGCCTAGAGAGAAAAAGACAAGAAGACAAGGTGAGAGAAGGAAGGGAATAGGAAAGGCTCAGTTTCCTTCTAAGACTTACCTGTTGGGTCATTCCCATTTCATTTCGGGTCCTGCCGCTTCCTTGCATTCCGGACCCCAGCCCCTATGGGGAAAAAAGACAAAGACAGTGAATGAGCGAATGCAAAGACATTACCTGAACGCTCATCCAGAATTTACCTGTCATTTACTGGAACTGCACGTTTCACTTCGGGTCGGCGCCATATCTCCGGCATTCCGAACCCCGGCCCCTAAGGGGAAAAAGACATAAGCATTAGCGCTTGCTGCAATAAGACAATGAACATTATTATTAAGCTTGAACTTTTGAACTTGCAACAGAACTCTTACAGCGCCTCACCTGAATAGTCAAGCTTATTTTGAACTCCCATCAAACCCCAATCCAGTGAAGTAACTGGGTTTCAACGCGCCCCTGCATCAGAAGCAGGATGGAGAACTCATCCTTCCAGACCCGAAGGTGAGACTTCACGGGGAATCGTAAAAGGGTATTGTGGAGGGTTGGAAGGGAGTGGGAGGCTTGAGCATTATTCCGTCAGTAGGTAATACTCCCTTTTCACGCACAGGGGAATATTCCTGCGAGCCAGAAAAGCCAGAGTAGAGGGGCCCTTCCTGTCCATCTTCAGAGTCCTGCGCTTCACCGTTGAAGAAGCATCAGCACTCGAAGCCAGACCTGCGCCTTCGAGGGAATCAGGTGAGCGTGACAGCAGCTTGGAATGTTGAATGGCTCGGTACTTGTCCCAATACACATAACTTGTTGTGAGTGTCTGGAGAGAAGTGAATGGCCTGAATACCTCATGTGCCTGATTGGCTGCCTGCCTGCACGAATGCCCGTAGTCATGATTGGATGCTTGAGTGTGACCCAGCGGAATGAATGGGAAATCAACAGTATATCTGGGGACCTCTCACTGCTAGGAATCGTGTTCAGAAGCTGAAGTCCACTACGACGAGTAACTGGAGTAACTGAAGCTTGATCCTGAAGCCCTGCTTGATGAGAAGAATTGCTGTTGCTCTCCTTCGCAATCTGAAAGCTGCTGTGCTTCAAGAACTGACCCAGAGAGGACCTGGTAAGGCGCCCTCTTCCCGAGCTATGAGGGACCATCGTGCACAGCTGATCTTTGCCTAAGCTCCCTGGTAGACAGACCTTCAGCAGGCTGCCAACCCGATATGGGGACTGCTGCGCAACTCCAAGGAGAAGCGCCCGGACTGTTGTCTGCCACTGTCGACGACCGCCGTTGCCGACTGGAGCCGCCGTGCTCCCGTTGCCTAAGAACTTCATTGATTCAAGGACGCTCTCGTCCGCATCGTCGCCGCTGTATCCTGCTGGAGAACGCCTGACCGTCGACGCGCCGAGGAGCATCCACCGGTGGGTTTCCCGCCACCCAAAGACCACAGAGATGCCGACGACTCGACTTCCTTGCTGCGCCACAGTTCTTCAACTCTTTGTGGTCCAGAACTATCAACACCGAGGTGCCCTGCATGCCTCTTCCTGGCAGGACGTTTTCGCTTCCCTGTCAACGAGCACCCCTAGGAATGACACAGCCACTTCACCGTCGTAACTCGACCTGTTCTCCGTCAGACGTTCGACGACCCGTGACTCCTGCCTGAATGGGAGGACACTCAAGAAGGGTTGACGATTTCCCCGACGAGGAACGCTACAACGCCAGGTACTTTGGGGTTGCAGAACTATTGGAAAGTCTAGTGTGAACAATATGTGGACTGGGCTTGTATCTTTCTTCTACAAGTTGCCCAGGTGGGGGGATCTCCACACAGAGCTGTGTTTAATGGTAGTTACCAGTATTCTGCCTATTGCTCAACCATCTTGCTTTCCTTCCTCTCTCTACTGCTGGTTTCCTCTTTATTTTGATCTGTGTGTCATGCTGACCGTATGCACTTTAATAAGATCTAATAACGTTAGTGGTACCACTTTAGAATTGTACATATTTACCATTGTTGATTTTCGGAGCACAAAGTGAGTTATTGTGATCGTGTATATGACTTTGAATATTAATTATATAAAGACTGTGTTTTAACCGATACAGTGTGTGGACATTCCTTCATGTGTGCTCGGGGACTACCCTGTACTTAAGAACCAGCTCGCATCACCTCCCGAGAAGCTAGGCCGTGCTTGCTCGGTCACAACTACCAATAATGGAGAATCTTGGCAGGGGTCTCTGTGCCTCCCCTCTACCATATAGAGAGCAGAAGTGCAGACCCCCCTCCGGTCTTTACAGCTGGTGGCAGCGGTGGGATGCTTATGGTTTTAAGACTCAGTGTATAACCGTGCCACTTATGAAGGATATCTGCACTTTGTTAAATTAAGGTTTAGTCGTGTACAAGATAACTGCATTACAAGCAATAGAATCTATTGCAAATGGTAAATTGACTCAGATGAGCTTAGAGGCTCTCCAGAGTGCTTGTGAAGCCAGGGAATTAGACTTTATGGATATGTCTAGGGCTGAGCTGATAGATGCTCTGGTGGACTACCAGATCGATTGTGAAACTCTTGAAGGGGGGATGCAACCAATGAGGACTCTACCCCGGGGGTTGTCGCCGAAACTGATTCTGGGAATGCCACCATTCCTGCTGCCTCTGTTCCGAACCCCAGCAGTTCTTTAGAGCTTGAGTTATTAAGGATGAAGTTGGCCTTTGAATAGCGCAAGTTGGAAATAGATGCTGAGCTTAAGAAAGAGGAGTTGGCACAGCAAGTGGAGCTCAAGAACCGGGATCTTAAGCTAAAAGATAGGGAGCTTGAACTCAAAGATATGGACCTTGAACTCAAGAACCGGGACAATGAATGTCAGCGAATCCAGCTACAGAAAGCTCGAGTGGAGACTTCAGCGAAACCAGTTGAGAGTGTCAGGTCCCCCGCAACCAAGTTTATGAAAGATTTGGTTGGTGTGTATGTGGAGGGTTCTGATATCCTCCAATGGATTGAAGCATTTGAAATGGCTTGTGCAATTCACGATGTTGCTAAGAGAGATTGGGCTAAGTGTTTGTTAAGCAGAGTGCCTCAAACTAGATATGACTGTATTCTGAAACTGAGTGTGGAAGAAAGGGGTCAGGATGAGTGCATGAAGTCTGCCTTAATCGCCAAGTTTGGCAAAACGCCTACCCAATATCTTAAACGGTTCAGGGATTTTAAGAAACGAGAAAAAGTGTCTTGGGTTGACTGGGTGAGTGCTGCGCACATGAATATGATGGGGTGGATTGATGGTTACAAAGTGAAAACGTTTGTTGAATTGTCTCACCTCTTGTTTTTTGAGCATTTTTCAGAAGCCTGTTCACCAGAGCTGCGTCAGTATGTTGCTGACCAGAACATTTTGGACCCCTTTAAGCTGGCTAGGTTGGCTGACAAGTGGGTCTCCCACCGGGTGTCCCCTAAGGACTCCAGTGGGAAGGACAAGGACAAAGAAAAGGGGGCCTCTCAGAAAGCTGAGGAGTCCCAAAAGCAATCACAGTCGGGTAAACCAAAACCTTCCTCTTCGAAGAACCAAAAACCTAGTGGGGATAAGTCTGTTGTGGGTGGGGATAAGAGTAGTGGTCCGCCTGCTGCAAAGCAGGGTCCCAGTGGTTCCAGTACCGTACCCCGCACGCCCGGCACATGCTGGGATTGTGGGGCTCTGGATCACCGAAGGGGTGACCCCAAGTGTGAGGGTAAGGCACTTGGAGTCCAGGCTGTCAGCCTGACCTATCCCTACTCTGTACCTGAGGTGGAGGCCACCGTCCTCCCCTCCTCTACTGGGATCACCTTTGGTGCTCCCGTAGAGATTTCCTTAGTGTCCCTTGGGGCCTGGGACCAGTATGCAGAAGTACTGGCGACTACCCGCAAAACACTCATAGGTTTTTGAGAAGTGTCCTCTTGAATGGCCAGCCTTCTACTGGTTTGAGGACACTGGGGCAAGCATGACAGTGGTGGACAGGACCCTGCTCAAGCCAGAGGACTATGTAGGTGATCCTCTGAGAACCACCAGGTTAGCTGGTGGGCCTCCTAAATTATCGCCTGTAGCCTTTGTCAACATTACAATTGGAGACAAGACAGCAAAGCTTCCGGTCCTGGTTCAGGACAACGTGCCTGCGAACATTTTGTTGTGAAACGATTTGGTCGAGTTGGGGATGATCACGGATGGTCTACCCATGGCTGCTGTGGCAGTCACCTGATAGCAGTTCACACAGGGTCTGGCTGCGAGCCCGGTACCCTTGCCAATGGGGAAACCCAAGGCACGAAAGAAACGGAGGAGTAAGAAGGCCGCCTCTATGGAGGGAGCCCCTACTCCTCCCGCTGTTCCGACAGCACCCATTGGGGTCCATGCTCCAGATGGGCTGGGTCCAGTGGTAAATCCCGTCTCAACTCCTGTGGGAGACTAGCCAGAAGACTTTCCTGTGGGAGAGACTCTTAACCCGGAGGATCATCCCGACCTTCAATGCTTGTTGGCTGAAGGGGGACCCTCCGGGCAGACTTCTGTAAGGGACAGAGAGAGTGCCACTCTCTCGAGGGTCCGAGGACACAGGCCCTGTCCCAGGCACAGGGAGAAGTGCCTAGGACATTTCGGATTTATCGGGAGGGTGAGCTCCTTGGTAGTGAGCCCACTAAGCCTGAACCTGGTGCCCTCAAGAGGATGGTGGTACCCCAGGTTTACCGGCCCTTCCTGCCGCAGTTGGCGCATGAGGTGCCCTTGGCTGGTCATCTTGGTACCAAGAAGACTAAGCAGAGGCTCTCTGCCCATTTCTACTGGCCACGGATGGGAGTAGAAGTGGAGTCCCACTGCAGGACCTGCCCAACTTGTCAGTTGTCTGGCAAGACTGGAGGCAGAGTCATCGCCCCACTGCAACTGTTGCCAGTGGTGGGCACACCGTTTGACAAGGTTGGCATCGACATCGTCGGGCCCCTTGACCCTCCCATGTCGGGTGGACATCGGTTCATCCTAGTTTTGGTAGATCATGCCACCAGGTACCCTGAGGCTATACCCCTTCGGACGGTTACGGCCAAGGTGGTTGCCAGGGCTCTCCTGGGCATTTTCACCCGTGTTGGATTCCCTAAGGAGGTTGTCTCTGATAGAGGATCCAACTTCATGTCGAGCTACATTAAAACCATGTGGAAAGAATGCGGAGCAACTTACAAATTCTCCACCTCTTACCACCCTAGACCAACGGTTTGGTTGAGAGATTTAACAAAACTCTCAAGGGCATGTTAGACGCTTTGGAAGAGCCCCTGAGGAAGAAGTGGGTACTTCTCCTGCCATGCCTGCTGTTTGCTTACAGAGAGGTACCTCAAGAGGGTGTTGGTTTCAGCCCCTTTGAGTTACTCTTTGGACATCCCGTGAGGGGGGCCCTCGCCTCGATCCGAGAAGTTTGGGAGGCCACCCCACCAGGTCCCGCCAAGCAAGTGGGGGACCATGTGTTAAGCCTCAGACGGAGGATGACACAGATGATGGGTCAGGCAACAGCGAATTTTAAGGCCAGCCAGGAATTGAATAAGTACTGGCATGACCTTAAAGCATCGCAAGTGGATTGGACTCCGGGACAGGAGATCCTCGTGATGGAGCCTACCAAGCCTCGGGCTTTGGCGGATAAATGGACTGGACCCTTCAGGATAATCTCCAAGATGGGCGAGATAAATTATCTGTTTGACATGGGAGCCTCTGGGGTAGCCCATCAGATATTCCATGTTAACAGGCTAAAGCCTTTCCATAGGCGGGCCGAAGTCTCATGTCTCTTGCTAGCTTCAGGGCAAGAAGAGAATGAGAGTGAGCCCCTTCCTGATTTGCTGCATAGCAACCCTCAGGATGGCTCAGTGGAGGGAGTGCATCTCTCTCCCGATCTGACGACAGAGCAGCAGAAGGCCTGCCGGGCTTTGCTCCGGCAGTACACCTCTCTGTTTTCACTGGCACCAGGCCTTACACCGTGGTGTAGGCACGAGATTGACACTGGTGACAGTGTGCCTGTCAAAAGCAGGTGCTACCTTATGTCAGATACCGTCAAGAACCACATCCAGGCTGAGGTCGGCAAGATGTTGGATCTGGGTGTTATTGAACCCTCAACCAGTCCCTGGTCCAGTCCTGTGGTCCTTGTCCCCAAGGCAAGTTCCCAGGCAGGTACCAAGGATTTGAGGTTCTGTGTGGACTACCGAGGAGTCAATGCCTTCACCAAAACTGACGCACACCCTTTGCCCGGGGCTGATGAGCTTGTGGACACCATAGGTGCTGCCAAATTTGTGAGCACCTTCGACCTTACCTCAGGCTATTGGCAAATAGCTCTGAAGGACCATGCCAAGGAAAAGACGGCGTTCTCAACACCAGAGGGACTCTACCAGTTTAGAGTCATGCCTTTCGGGCTAAAGAACGCCCCTGCCACTTTCCAGAGATTAGTCAACCATGCGCTCAGTGGGCTGGAAGCCTTTTGTGTGGCTTGCTTAGACGACATTGCCGTCTACAGTTTCACCTGGGAAGAGCATTTGACTCACCTGGATAAAGTGTTGCAGGCGTTAAAAAGGGCTAACCTAAAGGGGGCGCTGCTGCGCAACAAGATGGCCGCGTAGCTGAAGAGCTCCGCTCCGGCATGAATCCTTGAAAACTTTTTCACCCGGATCCAGAGTGCGTCGAGCCCCCTAATTAACTGGGCTACCCCCCGCTACATCCAGACTCCTGTGGGAGAAATCCCAACTGAAATCGGACACTGCAAGCCCGCGAACGAACGGAGGCCGTAATCTCGCTCGACCGGGCCGCCGCGCGGCTCCGCGAGATATAACGCGAGAGCCGTGGAGGGGGGCCGGCCCTGTACTCCTATGCTGAGGCCCTTGTGAATGTAAACGGACACCCGCTGAGCTGCGATCCGACCTTCCGGACCCGATTCCTCGGTAAGAGTCGGGGAGACGGACCTCTGGAGGGGGCGAGCGGGGACCGCGCCGCCCCTCCGATACTTGGTCGAGCGGGCACCGATGCAGCGATCTGTGAACCCTGGAGATCTGCCCGATCGGGACTGCTGTCGCTGCGTGGGTAAGCGTGGGGAAGCGGAGAGGCGGATACACTGAGGGACATTTTTGTACGCTTGCGGAAGAGACATTCAGCTTGAGAGGGCCTACCGCGGGGCTTGCCCTGCCCCCACGTTGTGGAGGAGGTGCGGGGAAGACTCTCCTATGACTCACGGCGGAACTGGATGAGAGGCAACCCGTCTACAACTCGCCTGCACATATTAACCCATTGCCCCGCATACTGGCCATCGCAATCCTTTGGGCACTTGGGGAGGCAGGAGGCACTTGAGATAAGACGGCGGGCCTTCAACCACTTTGCTGCTCCATACCAGTGCTACCAGACAAATCCTGTGGGGGACGAACCCCGCACTACGCCACATTTAGGCTCCTTCGCTCCCCCGCGCCATGCCTAGCAAGAACTTAAATAAGACCAGAAAGACCGGCCCTATGGATTCGTTCACCAATTCGCAGACGCCCCCTGTGAGCCCGGAGGCGCTGGCCCCCGCCGCGCCCTTAGTATCGGAAGACTCCAAGTTCGACCATCTACTCACCACGATACAGAGCGGATTCCTGGCGATAAATGTAAAGCTTGACGATATTGTATCCACAATTGGCTCACTGAAGACCCGAGTGGACAAGGAAAGCGCTAGGATCACTGAAGCGGAGGGCAGAATTGGCTTAAACGAGGACTCCACCCGCCAAAACACCCAAGACATTGCTATCCTGAAAGGAGAAATGGACAAACTCCGTAACAAGTGCGACGATTTGGAGTCTCGCTCCAGGCGGAACAACATCCGTATTGTCGGCCTCTCAGAATCGTTCTGTAAGGGCCCAATGGAGCCTCGGATCGAGGACTTGCTGAAATCCCTCCTTGGGGAAGGGGCCTTTTCATCCCAATTCCTGGTGGAGAGGGCCCACCGCTCTCTTGCCCCACCGCCTAGACCTGGGGCCCCACCCCGTACCGTAATAGCCAAATTGTTAAACTACAGGGACAGGGACGCTGTCCTCCGACTGGCGAGGGAGAAAGGCCCCCTAAGAATCGGAAACGATCATATCCATATCTATCCGGACTTTTCAGCGGGGGTCCAGACTCAAAGACGATCCTACGAAATAATTAAACGCCAGCTGCGATTGCGACAGGTCCCCTACGCCCTTCTGTACCCTGCCAAGCTCCGAATACAACATGGCGGAAGAGCGCATTTCTTCGATACCCCGGCAGCCGCACTCTCATATATGGAAGCCTCGATACCCCTACCGCTGGGAGAGCGGGGGGCCGACCGCGATGGCCTGCAACAACCGGTGTAGCCTGAACACTCACTCCATAACAAGCGGCCAGATAATTCGGAGGATAAGAAAACTGCCGATAGGGTCGGAAGCGGGGGGCGGCTGAGACGCACCTCTGCCCTCGTTCCTTGAAAGTCGCCGGACGAGTTGCTGCACACGACCCCTTTCTTTGGGTTCTCCCACAAGTTAGTAAGAAGAAAAGGGATCATCATCAAGTTGGGTTCGATGATGTGGGAGGGGGTGGGTTATGGCGATAGGGGCTGTTACCTGGTTCCAGAGGCCTATGTTCAGGCCTCAAGAGGCCCCCGTTGGGCACTCGACACAATGCAACCCTTGGCTGGTTATAGGCCACTACTGTTGAAAATTGCACTCACTGGCTCTCTCGCTGTCCCTACACCGAGGTATGTCCACTTACTTGGAAGTTATTACTACGAATACGAATGGCACAAACAACTAGAAAACCCCAGGGCCTACAATTGAAATTACTTACATGGAACATTCGAGGGTTAAATAACAGAGCAAAGGCTAGTAAGGTGGGTGCATATATTAACAGACATCATCCACAAATTGTAATGCTCCAGGAAACCCACGCACTGAAGCCCACACACGAAAAAATACTTAGACAATGGGGGGACAATAGACACTACACGGAATATTCCTCCCAGAGTAGAGGGGTCATCACACTAATACACCCCTCCTTAGGGTTCTCCACCGAAAAATGCAGGATAGATCCGCAGGGAAGATTTGTAGTGGTCTGGGGTGGCTTGGCTAGAGTAAAACTCGTCTTGGTTAACACATATGGCCCGAATGTCGATGATCCGGGGTTTTATACGCAGCTTCTGTCAACGATAGGCCTCACGACTGACGCCTGGGTCCTTTGGGGTGGTGACCTGAACATTATTCTTGATACTACATTGGACAGGTCCTCCTGTAGACCTAGAGTTCTCACCAAAGCGGCGAATATTATACTACACGCCCTTGAAGAGTTCACCCTCTCCGATGTCTGGAGGGGCATCCACCCCACCGAAAGGAAGTACTCATTCTACTCCTCGGTGCACGATACTGAATCTAGAATAGACTATTGGTTAATCTCGTCTCACTTAGTCAACCACACGGAACAATGTGAAATCCTTGCCCGTACGCTCTCAGACCATTCCCCTGTCACCTTGACCATACTACTCCCTGGCATAGATCGCCCAACACAACGGTGGAGGATGTCCCCCAACATATTGAAAGACCCAAGCGTTGTGGAGGTTCTCCATTTAGAAATAGAGGAATTCTTCCAGCTGAACAACGGCTCCGTGGACAGCTGGGCGAAGTTATGGGAAACGTTTAAGGTATGGGTGAGGGGTATTTTGATGTCCAAGACGGCTGGACTCCTTAAAGCTGTGAGAAACAAATTAAACATCACAGAAACGCGATTACAAATACTCGAAACTGAGTATAGCATGACACACGACAAACACACCCTAGCCGACATCAGCTCACAACTCCAAACGTTCAATGATCTGGCGACCAGGGAACAACAATACACGTCCGCGCCCATCAGAGCACGCAGATATGGGGAGGGTAACAGGGCAGGTCACCTCCTAGCCCGTATGCTCCGTAATACACGCTCCCATACCCCAATCGCGAGCATCATGACAGAGGGGGGCGCAGTTGTTAGTGGCGAGAAAGAGATAAACTACGAATTCTCACGCTACTACACTGACCTATATTCCAATCACGATAATAGCACGCAAGAAGAAATACGTACATACTTAGATAAGATCGCTCTCCCTAAATTAAACTTGGAAGATAACCAAATCCTGGAACAGCCAATAACCTGCGAGGAAATAGCTGAGGCAATCAAATCACTCGCTTCAGGTAAAACCCCGGGCCCGGATGGATTAAGTACTGAGCTATACAAATCCTTCTCAGTGATCCTGACACCTGTCCTCACCCGCATATGGGAGGAGGCCATCGAGGTTGGCTCACTCCCAGAATCAATGACAGAGGCTGTTATTACAGTACTCCTGAAACCTAGACGACCAGCCCATGATCGGTCCTCCTATCGTCCCCTGTCGTTGATAAACACGGATGCCAAAGTCTATGCAAAAGTCCTTGCCAATAGACTGCTTCCCAAGATGGCCACTCTGGTGCACCCCGACCAATGTGGATTCATACCCACCAGATCCACGGCACTAAATCTGCGTAGACTGTTTTGCATTCTAGCACAGATTAAATCACAAGCGCAGGCGGTAGCAATATCCATGGATGCAGAAAAAGCATTCGACTCCGTTTCTTGGGTGTATATGTTTGAGGTCCTTCACAAATTTGGATTTGGCCCTTACTTAATCAGCTGTATCGGGCTCCTGTATTCGTCACCCAAAGCCAGGGTATTGACCAATCGAACACTGTCTGACCAAATCTCATTACACAGGGGGACAAGACAGGGGTGTCCCTTCTCCCCCATACTATTCGCCCTAACAATTGAACCGATGGCGGCTGCAGTTAGGGCAGAACAGAAATCCCGAGGTATATATATGTCGGGGGCGTACCAAACCATCTCGTTGTACGCTGACGACGCCCTGCTATATATTCGCGAACCCGAGAAGAACCTGCTTCCTATACTGGACGTAATAAATGACTTCACCCTACATTCGGGATATAAAGTCAATAAGACCAAATCCGAAATTTTTCCACTGACCAATGCCACCACCTGTCCCACAAGCACATATGGTCTCGCATGGGCCCCTGACCACATACGATATTTGGGAATACAGGTCTCCCGTGACAGCACCTCTCTATATATAGATAATCACGAGACCACCCTACAAGCCATATATTCAAAACTCCAGATCTGGACTAAGCTCCCCATATCCCTGGCTGGCCGTATAGCGGTACTCAAGATGACCGTGTTACCTAAACTCCTTTACATCTTCTGCAACGTCCCTATCTGGCCGGGCAGACCATTTTTCGACAACCTCCGATCCATGGCTACAACCTTCGTGTGGAATGGGGGGGCAAATAGGATAAGCTGGGCCAAGTTGACCGAACCTTATGAAAAAGGGGGCTTCGCGGCTCCTGATTTCGAACTGTATTATCAGGTAGCACAAGCCCACTACGTGAAATACTGGCAAGACCCCTTTGACTCCACACCACACGTGTCCATGGAGCGCCATTCAGTCCGCCCAACGGACCTGCGTTCAATCATCTATTCGAAAAAACATAGAGATGACTGTAAATTTGACCCAACCTCCTGCACGATCGCGGCATGGACTGCAATTAGTAAACGACTTGGCATAGACGACCCCTATGACTCACAAGCCCCGCTTTGGAATTTCCCAGACATTGCACCCACATATGATACTGGCATTCAAAAAAGCTGGCTCCCAGAATATGATTTCACAATGAAAACCATGTTCCCAAACGGTAAATTCGTGACCCCTGAAGATTTCGCAGAGTCAGTTGGTGAGACTCCCCTAAAAATATTGCAGTTTCACAGAATGAAGGCGGCGTTCAAGAAGCGTTGGCCTACATTTCCAGATGAACCTCCAGAGCATGCATGCTACCAATCTTTGCACTTCCAAACTGGCACGGGGGTGTCCAAACTGTATACCTTGGTCCAGAAGCACACGGACACCTTGAATACCATTAAGTCATCCTGGGAAAAAGACATGGACACTGTTATTGAAACAGGGAAATGGACCAGATACTGTCTCCTATCCAAAAAGGTATCATTAAATGCGGGTTTAAGACTAATACAGTTCAAAATCCTGAATAAACTACATTTCACCCCGGCAAAGTTGGCGAAGTGCTACGCCAACGTACCTGATACCTGCCCTAAGTGCCACGCCCCTGGCGCAGACTCCTTCCATATGTACTGGGATTGTCCTTCTATAGCAGCATTCTGGGGTGAAGTGGCAAATACACTAGAATGTATCACACAAATTCCTGCAAACCTGAACCCCCCGAAATACCTTTTTGGTGACATAGGTAAAGTCTCGGAAAAAATTAGGAGACTGTTCAATGTGGCCTGTGCAGTCGCAAAGAAATGCATCCTACAAAAATGGAAAAGTACACAGGCCCCGACACTGGAACAATTTTTCTCTACACTAGTATACGTGAATGAATGTGAAGAAAAATATGTGGGTCTTCTACCCGCTCCATGTAAACCGAAAGACATTTGGGCACCGCTCAGGTCGTATCTAGCCGAGGACTCCTTGGATACAGACAGCTCTGATGATAACAGTGTAAACGAACCATAAAACTTTTTTTTTTTTTTTTTTTTTTTTTTCTTTTTTCTCTCTTTCCTTCTCACTCTCAACCCCCGTGTGATGCCCTATCTCCCCTTATGCATACTCCCACTTGTTTGTGCTGTTGATGTTATATGCCTCAAATGCAATATAAATCAGGAACAATTGTTGTAAATCTGATGTTCACAATATGTTTGTAAAGAATACACGAGTTTCAAAGCGAGATGACCGTGATGTGCAACCAAAAATAAAGTTTATAAAAAAAAAAAAAAAGGGCTAACCTCACTATCAAGGCCACCAAGTACCAGATAGCTCAGGGGAAAGTCACCTATCTTGGTCATGAGGTAGGAGGGGGTCAAATCCAACCTCTCCCCAGTAAAGTACAGGATGTACATGACTGGGAGACTCCCACTACTCAAACCCAGGTGAGAGCCTTTCTGGGGCTCACTGGGTATTATCGCAATTTAATGGCAGACTATGGAACCATAGCTGCACCCCTGACAGCGTTGACTTTGGAAGTTAATTGGACTGAAGACTGTCAGAGGGCCTTTGATGGCTTGAAAGGAAGTCTGTGTCAGGCACCCGTGCTGTGTGCGCCTGATTACAGCAAGCCCTTTATCATTCAAACTGACGCCTGCGACACCGGAATTGGAGCTGTCTTGTCCCAGTTAGATGACAAAGGAAGAGAACATCCGATCATATTCATCAGTAGACAACTTAAGGGTAGGGAACTTAGGTGGGCTACTGTTGAAAAGGAATGTTTTAGTATTGTTTGGAGCCTTAGGCGTTTTAGACCCTACCTTACCGGGTCTATCTTCTAGGTACAAACCGATCATAAGCCCCTGAAGTGCCTTATGCAGATGAAGGGTGAAAACCCGAAACTGCTCAGGTGGTCCATTAGTCTGCAAGGTCTAGACTTTACCATTGAGCACAGACCAGGGAAGAGTCACGATAATGCAGATGGCCTTTCCAGAAGGTATGTTGACCATCTGGATGAGGGTGTCTATCCCGTGGGAGATTAGGCACCCTCCACCTCAGTCTGGGGGGGGTGGGCGACTGTGATGCTGGAAATGCATCGGAGGGGCAGGGCCTCCGTATCATTGTCCTTTACTGCCTTTTTATTGTGTGTTCTGTCGTGTTTTCCGTGCAGGAGTTCATGTGGGACTCCTGGCGGTGCAGCTCTCTCCCTTTCGGTTTGGTGAACAGACCCACGGGATACCCTTACGGCACCCATGGGTAGGGCTACCCCTTGATCCGTGTGTCATGCTGACCGTATGCACTTTGATAAGATCTAATAACGTTAGTGGTACCACTTTAGAATTGTACATATTTACCATTGTTGATTTTCGGAGCACAAAGTGAGTTATCGTGATCGTGCATATGACTTTGAATATTAATTATATAAAGACTGTGTTTTAACGGATACAGTGTGTGGACATTCCTTCGTGGGTGCTCGGGGACTACCCTGTACTTAAGAACCAGCTTGCATCACCTCCCGAGAAGCTAGGCCATGATTGCTCGACCACAACTATCAATAATAGAGAATCTTGGTAGGGGTCTCTGTGCCTCCCCTCTATCATATAGAGAGCGGAAGTGCAGACCCCCCCTTTGGTCTGCACCCCATTGTTGCTGCTGATTGCTGGGCTGCTAATGACATGTGCAGCCCAGCCAACAAAAAGGACTTTGGTGCCCAAAGACATACTGCTGCTGCCTGCTAGAAGAACACACTGCCTGCTAAAGCGCTGGTAAGGCTGTCTTCCAAGTAAGGTGTGTATGAATAGTTTTACAGTGTATTGTATGGAGTTTCTTTTGTATATATTTTTATGGACTTTATTTTATTTTGAAAGAACATTTCATATTTTTAAAGGGACTCTTTATACTTTTTAAATATTTTAGGAATACAGCTGCTTAGGTATGGTAATATTGCAAATATTGTAATGTGATTCCTCTGTTTTCTAGCAAATCTTTCAGAGCCTGATGGTTTAATGGAAGAAAGGTATAACTAACCTAAAGAACAGGTAAAGAACCGTAAACCAGTATTTCGTTTTCTGTCTTTCCTTTTGTGTGTAAAGTTATTATAACTCAGTGTTTTATATCTAGAAAGTGTATTTCTGTGCCTGCCTACACCTGTCCCCCAGTCAGTGCAGAAAGACCACCCCCCCCCCGCTTCACTTGATTTTTAAATGTGTAAGGAAAGAGTGTCATGTAGAGGTTTTAAGGATGGGACAAAAGATGTGCATGCAAGCAGTCTGGGCAACTCAGATGATGAGGTTAAAGACTGCTGTGTGTACAAACAAAGGAAGTTACGTGTCTTCAAGTTAGTTTAACTGATTACTTTATTCTTAAAGAGAGACAGATACAATACAGTAGCTCCTGACTGCCCTCACCCATACACTCCACAACTGCCATCCTTCCCCGCATGCTCTTCGATACCCACGATCCATGGAACCCAGGGTTAACACAGAGTGAGGGCAGCCAGAGATAGGGAATCCATAGGAGAGGGCCAGCAGCATTGGGAAAAATGCCCTTAAGCAAGGATAGAATAGGTAAACAGGTAAATAGATCAACCTAAGGAAACAAACAGTATTTCACACATCCTTCCCTTCCACCAAGAACCTGTTGAGAGGCAAATGAGTGTGTCATTCATAGCGTCAACCCCTCCCCGCCTGTATACCATAGGAATGAAAGGAGTGCATAATTTATGGCGTCTGTCCCCTCTCTACCACCATACCGCAAATACGAAAGACGGTACTCACTAAGACAATCGTACCATGGAGCGATCGAAGAAGAGATGAATCTGCAAGTTCTAGCAGACATGGACATCCTGTAACCAAAGATGACAAAAGCAAGTGACCACGGCCAAAACGGACACATGAAGACACATTAGACACGAAGCAGATATGCACTCACCACAAAGTTACAGGGACACTTGGACAAACTTCATTTAGACATGAAGAATGTTACCTACATTCAATAGACACTAGGAAACCATATACTCAATGTATACGCTGAAACGCAAGACGCATAAGAATACATATAATGCTTGCTTAACGCAGAAATAATGATTGGCCATTTTGGATAAAATGGATGGCGCTTCCACGCTCGAGTGAATGGGAAACATCGAAGAAACCTCAATACTCCAGAGAGGTTCGACTAGCTAAATTAGCTGAAAGCAAAGATTCAACCAGACCAGGCGGTATCTGCACAACTCCTGGCCAACTCCTGCCAAGGTTACGTTAGAAAAGGGAAGAGAGCAGAAGATGATTCCTAAGTGCAGGGCATATTTCTCTTACATTAAATAATTAAACAAACAGCCCTGTAAGACCAGGGGCTCATTAATTAAGGCCTAATACTGGAAGAAGAGTAGCTCAAACAAGTCTCTAGTGGACAGGAGTGGTAGAGACACCCACAGTAAAATAGGCTAGAATCCTAGTAAAAGACAAGCAGAATAATCCAAAATGTGGTCTCCTCACACGTGACTTGTAGCTGGTGAACAGGGGCTATTCATTAGCTCCAGACTCAGATAGACCAAGGCCTTCACTCTCCTCAGATTTTCAGAGCAAATATACAAGACAAAGCCAAGTTCAAAGTTAAAAGTCTTGGCTCGTAGCCCAGGCAATCAGAGATAGTGTGTTATAATTGGGAAAAGCAGCATCTTGATGCTGTTCCCCCTACTAGTATTGTTACTCATTTGCTGATGAACGGCCACATAGTCATGGTTGGTAAAACCACTGCCAACCAATCATATTACTGAAATTATATTGTTTTTGCAACTGTTGCACTAGCCAATCAAATAGTGTAGCGATGACATGTATTCACCACTATCAATTTAGAGGTATATGATATGATATGATATTTTATTTGTATCAGGCTAGTGCACAAGTGTTTCAGAGCGTGACTAGGCAAGAGAGGGGAACAGGGGAGAACACAAAACAACAGCGATCTTACTAGGCCCAGTGACATTGAGAACGTGCAAATGCATAGGAAAGGGAAAGGGAAAAAGTGCATCGAAGAGGGAGAGTGGAAAGAGCAGAGCAGATAAATAAATAATACATACAATAAATATAAAATGGGGGTAATAAACAGTGGTAGTGTCGGCCAGCAAGTGGCAAGTGCTGTGTCTATGGCAGCAGACTAAGTAAGTCTGATAAGTGCAGAAAAAAAGAAAAGGGGGGGCTGTATGGGTACAGATACTGTCCACCAGTGCAAGGGGTGGCCAGGAGGCAGTGCAGGAGGGCGGCAAGGTGAGCAGCTACCTGGGCCCAGGGGAAAGAGGATGGCCAGGTGCACAGTGCCAAGAGAGAGCTGGTCAGCAGGGGAGAGGGAGAGAGAGAAGGCAGAAAGAAGCAAAGAAGAAGGTCTTGAGGTGCTTCCGGACCCGGAGATGGTTCTCCTCAAGTTTTAGATTGTCAGGGAGGATGTTCCAGAGGGAGGCCCCAGCCGAAGATATAGATCTACCCCCAACTTGTTTCTTTGTAAAACGATTGACCCGGAGGGAGTTAGAGGTAGAGGAGCGAAGAGCTCGAGAGGGGAGGTATTTGCGGAGGGATAGCTGAAGGTGTTTTGGACCCAGGCCCCAGAAAGCCTTGTGGACAATGCAGAGGGTTTTGAATGTAATCCTTGCATCCACTGGGAGCCAATGGAGAGATTTCAGAGCTGGAGGCATACGATCCCAGGCCTTGCGGCCAAGAACGAGTCTTGCAGTCCTGTTCTGGATAAGTTGCAGAGGGCGGAGAGTAGATGCAGGTAGATTTAGAAAGAGGCTGTTACAATAGTCCAACCTAGAGAGAACCAGGGCTTGGGAGACCATGAGCAGAAATGCAGAGTACCTCTGTGGAACTGCAGTTGTCAGGGCCACTTGCCCAGGATCACAGGATTGGCACCATCAAGTGGAGGGAGCAGGGAACATCATGGGTCACACACGTCCCTTTGAGACGTTTATACATGAGAGGCCTGGTTGGACGCAGTCCTGGCGCCTTTGGCGCCAGGCTCATGGAAGAACTTAAAAAGACATTTTCATTATGGGCAGAAGTGCTTGGAATGGAATGGAACTCTTTATTTATGGGCAGGAATACCCTCAAGAACTTCTCACTTGTGTGTAATTAGTCAGGGTGTGGCCTCCATCTGCATCTGCACGTGCAACTTCTAGGAGTGGCAGGGTGTGGCAAGCAGGACTAAGCTAAGGGGACTATAAAAGCCAGCCCAACCCCAAGGCACATGCTTTGTGTTATTCTGCACCTCCGTGCAGCGTGACGCTCACCGTCACCTGGGACTCAACTTACCTGGGGAGATCCTGCCATTTACATACATGCTTACCATCCGGAGGATCCTGCTCTCACATGTACTCTTCTTGCTGGCACCGCGGCTTACCTGCAAACATCTCGGAGCGCAGACATCTTTTTGCTGGCACTGCGGCTCCCCTGCAAACATCTCGGAGCGCAGACATCTTCTTCCTGGCACCGCGGCTCACCTGCAAGCATCTCAGAACGCAGACAGCATCATATGGGCATCGCAGCAGGACGCACTTCATCCGAACTTGCAGCACCTGCAAAAGAAAGGCAAAAGGCAAGGTTAGACACTTAATAGACATTTGTTAAGGGCGCTCTGCCATTTAATCTCGTGCCTTCCTTAAAACCATCACTCATCTGCTGCCGGACATTGCGGTCGCATCCATCTTCCACTCAGCCGCGTTCTGCGCCTCCACAGCCATAGTTAGGCTGCATTTCCATCTATCTGGGAGAAAACAGAGAGGAACGTTATTCAGTGAAACACAACAACATTGAGAGCAATAACTTCAAGACATTGAGAGTAAGCAGAACAAAGAGAAAAGACAAGAGCCATTGAGAGAAAGCAGAAAGAGAGAAAAAGCAAGTGATATTGAGAGAAAGCAGAAAGAGGAGTTTAGTCGCAGCTGGGCTGGACTATTACTCAGGAATCAGTGAAGGAATGCGATTCCATCAACAAGCGCCCCTGCCCGAAGTAACAGGACAGAGAGCTCATCATTCACACTTACCAGGAGCAGTGCCACCAATTGGCGCCACCCATAGCTGACCCGCAAGGGACAAAACGAGAAGAGGATGATCTAACTCCAGGGAGGGCTGTGACTGTGCCCCAACGCCTCCGCAGAGACCAGGTGAGCGTAACAGAACACGAAGCGTCAACAGCTCTCTGCCTGGGCATTATGGAAACTTCTGAGACAGATCTGTTGGCCCAACTACTAGGGGAATTACGGGCTGAAGTACACGCCTCACGACAAGAGACCAGTGCATTAATGCGGGATCTTATTGTAACTCGGGAAAGAACCGATGATTTAGCAAGACAGGGGCTACAGGCGCAAGCAGGACAGGTTCCCATGCCTGGTATAAGCCACACTGCTCCGCCACAACAATCCACACCGGTTCAGGTAGTCCTTCCAGGGGCAGTGCCCTTAACTCCGCCCGAAAGCTTCAATGGCGACCCAAACAAGTTTGTCATATTCATGAACCAATGTCGCCTACATTTCTTATGCAGACCGGGTGCCTTTCCTAATGATCAAGCCAAAGTGGCGTTTGTACTCTCATGTCTAGGGGGTAATGCGGCGGACTGGTCAATACCATTAGTAACCCAAGATGGCTCTTTGCTTTGGAACTTTGGGGGTTTTCAACACAAGATGGAGCAATTGTTTGCCCGACATGCTCAAGGACAAGCCCTGGACAACGAGCTACTGTCACTCAGACAGGGATATCAAGATCTATTAACCTACATTGCAGCTTTCAACCGTCTCGTAGCTCAAACTAACTGTCCAGAAGAGAAAAGGACTACACTCTTCTACCGAGGGTTACGTGGGGAACTTAAGGATGTGTTGGCTCAAGTTGTGAACCCACCTGAGGGTTGTGCCGACTACATAGACCTCACCGTGCAACTCGACCATAGGTTGCAGACTAGGAAAATGGATCGAACCAGAACTGAAGGTAGGACAGTTTTTGTGGGACCCCATGAGACCCACACCAAGCCACATGAACACTCTGAACCAATGCAAATTGGTGGGTTACGGAGTCCTCTGACTAAGGCAGAAAGAGAAAAAAGAAGGCAACAACAACTCTCTCTATATTGTGGGAAGGGAAGCAGGCCATTTCCTCCTTGATTGCCCAGTGAAACCTCCCAAGAAAATGGTACGGGCAACAGATAAAAACAATGAAGAAGAAGAAGAAGCACCAGACTCGGGAAACTCCAATTCCCGGCAAGCGTAGGGGTCCTTCCGGTACTTTTGGTAAATCATAAGCAGCCGTCAAAGATACATGCCTCGGAGGCATACATTGACAGTGGGGCAGTGGGAAACTACATTGACCAAGATCAGGCAACACGAATAGGCGTTCCTCTTCAACAAAAGCAGAAATCAGACAATATCACTGCAGTGGATGGATCTCAGTTATCATCCGGCCCAGTGACACAATGTACCGGGAAAGTCAAGCTTCTGTTACAGGATGGGCATCAAAAAGACATCACCTTTGATCTCATCGGTGCTCCTCAGTTCCAGATGATATTGGGAATGCCCTGGCTAGAGACCCATAATCCTAAAATCGACTTGCGAAAATGAGTTCTGACCTTTCCTCAAGACTGCACCGTCACCTGTTACAACAAAGACACCATCAACCAAAAGCCCAAGAATAGTATTGTGCTGGGCCTCACTGGTACATAACCCCCCGAATATCACTGTTACCAGGATGCCTTCCAAAAAGAACAAGCCAACGTTTTGCCCCCACATAGACCCCACAGCTGCCAAATAGATCTCGTGCCGGAGCCCAAATTCCCTGCAGCCAGATCTACACCCTAACGGAGCAAGAAAGCCAACACCTTAAATCTTACCTGGATCAGTATCGGGCAAATGGTTTTATCTGCCCATCCAAGTCTTCTGCCTCCTCACCCCTCTTCTTCATGCCTAAGAAGGAGGGGGACTTGAGGACCTGTATTGATTACAGACCAATCAACCAGATTACCGTACAAAACCGATACCCTTTGCCACTTATACCTGAGCTCCTGGATCAAGTGAAACACGCTCAGATTTACACCAAGTTGGATTTGCGACGGGCCTACCACCTTGCGAGAGTAAAAAAAGGAGACGAATGGAAGACGGCCTTTCGCACGAAGTATGACCTTTTCGAATACTAAGTCATGCCTTTCGGGTTATGCAGCGTCCCTGTAGCATTTCAATTCTTTATGAATGATGTACTCCATGAGTTGTTGGACATTTGTGCACTTGTCTACATAGATGACATTCTCATCTACTCCAATTCCAAGGAAGAACATGTCGGTCGTGTCCGAGCAGTTTTGAAAAAACTTCCACAACACCAATTATATGCCAAGCTGGAAAAATGTTTCTTCCATGTGACCGAAGTTGAATTTCTCTGTTTCATGCTCACACCGCAGGGAGTACATATGGACACACAAAGTTGACGCGATCCTCCAGTGGCCCTCACCAACCTCCACGAAGGGAGTACTAAGTGTGTTCGGCTTTGCGAATTTCTACCGTCATTCATTCCTGGGTTCTCGCAAATTGTTCACCCAATCACTTCGGTGCTGAGGAAGAACAAAAAATTCCATTGGTCCACAGAAGCCGAAGAAGCCTTCCAGAAACTGAAATTAGCCTTTACTATTGCACCGGTTCTTCGACATCCTCATCCAGACCTGCCATACGTAATGGAAACAGACGCTTCAAACATAGCCATGGGAACAGTGTTATCCCAACGAGACCCAGAAACTGGACAGTTACATCCTGTCACATTCTGGTCTCACAAATTTTCTGCCCCCGAACTGAACTACGCTATCACGGATAAGGAACTACTGGCAATCAAGGCTGCGTTCAAGGCATGGAGACACTATCTTCTTGGGGCACGACACACGGTCACCGTCATCACAGATCATCGTAACTTACAGTATTTAAAGACCGCCAAAGCGCAATCCTCACGCCAACTTCGTTGGGCGCTCTTTTTCGCAGAATATGATTTTATTATTACCTATAGACCTGGAGTGCGGAATGGAAAAGCAGACGCATTATCACGCATGAGTGAGGAAACAGAAGCCTTTACAGCATCCAATCCCCTTGGCCATCATTCCGGGAGAACTAATTCAAACCACGATTGCTGCTACCACCTGTTTAGATGACTTAAAAACCAATTTACCTTCCCAGATGAATCAGGTAGAACAACATAAATGGCTTTTAAAGGGAGACCGGTACACCATCGAAAACAACCTACCATATTTCCAAGGACGGTTATATATCCAAGACAAGAAACTGCAGATTCATATCATCACAACCTACCATGATTCATTATTGGAAGGACATCCTGGAATAGCCAAGACACAGGCTAGGGTAAGACAAAACTATTGGTGGTCCACTTAGAGGAGAGATATTGCCTGATTTGTTACAACCTATGGCGATCTCAGAAGCAAAACCCTGCTGGGTTACTACATCCTTTAATGGTTCCGCCAGCACCTTGGCATACATTATCGATGGACTTTATCACAGATCTTCCTCCCTGCAATGGTTACAACACCATCACTTATTTTCCAAAATGGCCCATTTTATCCCTCCGAAAGGACTTCCAACTGCATTCACTCTCGCCACTGTGTTCTTGGAACAAATTGTCCGTTTACATGGATTTACATCAATCTTGATATCGGATCGTGCAACTCAATTTGTTTCGGCCTTTTGGAGACAGTGTTGGGCAATTGCTAAAATTGACCGCTGGTTGTCCACTAGCCACCATCCTCAAACCGATGGGCAAACCGAGCGAACCAATCAGACGCTAGAACAGTATTTAAGATTTATGCTTCAACACTCTGAAGACTCCTGGAAAAACATACTTTGGGTAGCCGAGTATGCATATAACAATTCGGTTCATACAAGCACTCGACAAACTCTATTCTACACTCTACACGGAAGACACCCACGGACATCAGTGTTTGACCCAACCGACACTTTGGAAATCGCAGCAATAAAAACCTTGCATAAATCCATCACACAAGTTCTTGAGGAAGCAACAGAGCACTTGAACAAGGCCAAAGAAAGAAAAAACTGTTTGCTGACCAGCACCGAAAATAAGCTACCGATTACAAGATTGGAGATACATTCTGGTTAGCATCTAGACATATACCTTTAAAAGGACCACAGGCCTTCCACCCCAGATATGTGGGCCATTATACTATCAAGCAAATAATCAACCCTGCCGTCATGAAGTTGGAATTACCACCGCACATGAAAATTCACCCGGTATTTCATGTCTCTCTCCTCAAGCCCATGAAACCAGATACACGGATTGATTCTCCACCAAAGCCCGAATTACTAAATGGGGAACCCGAATATGAAGTCAAATCTATTTTGGATTCCAAGGTGGTTCGGACCAAACTGTACTACCTAATAGATTGGAAAGGATACAGACCTCAAGACAGAACCTGGGAACCCAGTGAATATGTTCATGCCCCTCGATTGGTTAGACAATTCCATCGTAGTAATCCCACCAAACCAGGGCCAGGAGGAGGATCACCCTTGAGAGGGGCCTTGGGGGGGAGTGCTGTCATGGGCAATTGCCCAGGATAACAGGAGTGGCACCAACAAGTGGAGGAAGCAGGGAACATCATGGGTCACACACGTCCCTTTGGGACGTTTATACATGGGAGGCCTGGTTGGACGCGGTCCTGGTGCCTTTGGCACCAGGCTCATGGAAGAACTTAAACAAGACATTTTCATTATGGGCAGAAGTGCTTGGAATGGAACGGAACTCTTTATTTATGGGCAGGAATACCCTCAAAAACTTCTCGCTTGTGTGTAATAAGTCCGGCTGTGACCTCCATCTGCATCTGCACATGCAACTTCTAGGAGTGGCAGGGTGTGGCAAGCAGGACTAAGCTAAGGAGGCGTGGCCTTAAGAGCTCAGCTATAAAAGCCAGCCCAACCACAAGGCACACGCTTCGTGTTATTCTGCACCTCCGTGCAGCGTGACGCTCACCGTGGCCTGGGACTCAACATACCTGGGGAGATCCGGCCATCTACATACATACTTACCATCCGGAGGATCCTGCTCTCACCTGTACTCTTCTTCCTGGCACCGTGGGTTACCTGCAAACATCTCAGAACACAGACATCTTCTTCCTGGTACCGCAGCTCACCTGCAAACATCTCGGAGCGCAGACATCTTCTTCTTGGCACCGTGGCTCGCCTGCAAGCATATCGGAATGCAGACAGCATCATCTGGGCATCGCGGCAGGACGCACTTCATCTGAACTTGCAGCACATGCAAAAGAAAGGCAAAAGACAAGGTTAGACACTTAACAGACATTCGTTAAGGGGTCTCTGCCGTTTAATCTCATGCCTTCCCTAAAACCATCACTCACCTGTTGCCGGACATTGCGGTCGCATCCATCTTCCACTCAGCCGCATTCTGCGCCTCCACAGCCGTAGTTAGGCCACATTTCCATCTATTTGGGAGAAAACAGAGAGGAACGTTTTCAGTGAATAACAACAACATTCAGAGCAATAACCTCAAGACATTGAGAGAAAGCAGAAAGAGAAGTTTAGTCGCAGCTGGACTGAACTATTACTCAGGAATCAGTAACGGAACTCGATTCCATCAACAAGTGCCCCTGCTCGAAGTAGCAGAACGGAGAGCTCATCATTCACACTCACCAGGAGCAGTGCCACCGATTGTCGCCGCCCATAGCTGACCCGCAAGGGACTGTTGGGCAGAATCCTGGGCAGTTCCCTTAGGGACCACTACACAAGATTAAGACTACAGGTGGTGGTACAATTTCACCTTTGGTACAAGCCTGTACTACACAGTTAGAGTGGTAGCAGTAGCGGAGCAGCCAGACTTATCTCAAGAGCAAATGAGCAGTAGTAGAGATTACACAAAGGACTACTTAAGCAAACACTGACTCAAGGTTTCTGGTTAAAAGGTAAAAGTACATTTATTTTTAGACCATCTGTGCATAAAACACTTCACTTCTATTAAATTAAAACCACACTTCAAATACACTACACAAAACCAATTCTCCTTGTGCAGAACAATTCAAGGTAAGTACCTTTGGATTTGACAGACCGGTGTTGTGAAACAAAGATGTTACCGGGGGTTATTACGCGATCACTTATTGACAGTAATGACAGTTCGGTTTTACGAAAGAGAAGCGTAGCCGCGAGGAGAAATATTACCGTAGTCAAACACACTTAGCATATGAATTATCACAAGTTGGGGACAAAAATCATAGGCAATACTTTTGTCAAGGCAGATAGAATCAAGAGACCCTTTCTAAAACGAAGATAAAAGTCAATAGGCCTGCGCCAGTGTCAATGGGACAGGGGTCCTGTTGTTGAGCATCACAATGTTAGAACAGTTCACGATTCGAGATTGCCAGGGGAAGCAAAAGTTATGAGAGGGAAGGAAGATAAGGACAAGCCTTTGGTGAGGAGAAAAAGGGTCACCCGAGTTCCTCAAAGTCGGACACAGTACCTTATTCGTATGAAGAAGAGCTGGTGCCACAGCAGTTGTTCCTGGTAGTTCCTGCAGACTCACTGTTCCTGAAGCTTCAGTCGTGGGGACAAGAAGGAGGACATCTGGAGCGATCTACACTACCCAGGGATGAAGCCAGCAGCAGCAAAGCAACGGTGAATAAAAGGTGCGCTCCTTTAAAACAGGAGAGGCTCTTCAGATGGCTCTCCGCACCACTACAGCTGTGTGCAGCGATTTCGAACAAGAAGAGGATCCTCTGCCTGTGGAAGGTGAGCTGGTTGATCCCACCAGGCTCAAGAGAAGAAAGCTCCGGACTGGATCTTCTCTAGTCGTTGAAGGGTAGATAGCTCAGGACTGCAGCAGGACTTCACCGGGACTCGGGAGTTGCAGCAGCCGTCTTCTTCTCCGCTTCTCTTCGGTTCTTTGCAGTTCCAGTGGCGACTCTCACTTCCAGCCCAAGAGTCCTGCCTTTTATTCCAAAATCCCCCATTCACACAGCCTGGCTGTCAATCACTCAGCAGGGGGGGTTGTCCGGCCTGGACAACCACCTCGGCCAATCAATACAAAGTGCGACTTGGGTCTCCAAGGAGACACTGTGCAAGGGTTGACTAAACCCCTCTCTCACATTCAGCCCACCTAGACACCCAGATGCCAAAGAAGGGCTTCTGGGCAGAAGCCCGCCAGAGGTCGGCGAACAAAGGAGGCAAACCTGGTTTACCGCGCAAAGTAAAACACAAGAAGGACTTTAACAAAAAGAAATGGCGATAAAACCCAACCGGAGCTGAAATAAAAAGTATTTGGTCAAGCGGGTTTAAGTTTGAGGCTAATATAACAGCCTAAAACAGTACCACATTTATATAGTATAATTGCGGTAGAAAAGGTAAGGTAGATACCACTGCCACCAGCCACGTCTTAGTGTCAAGAGAGAAAAACAAAGCACAGAGAGGAACAGACAAAAGGGGTAGGAATTAACCCTTTCCGGTACTCCATGTAAGATGGGGTGTACTGGGTCTGTAGTTTAAAGTGACTATATAAAGTTAATGGCAACTTTACAAGTTTCTGGGGGACAGTAGTCAGCCCCAGAAAAATGGAGTCAGGGGGAAGTCTCAAAGACAACCCTGTGTCACTGCACTGAAGGTGCTGTGTAACGCACAAAAAAGTGGGGCTCATGGAGTGGTGTAGCTCCAGAGCCCAAGATCACACAAACAGTAGAAATACACATGGCAAAAAACATAAAAGAGTGGGAGAAAGGCTCACACTCTTACCAGGTGGAAAAAATAAACCCCAGAAATCCAGCAAAGCTGCTGAGGGACTCACTAGGTGAGGGAAATTAGCCATAAATGAGAATTCTCCCTAACAGGGACAAAACCAGAAGAGGGTGATCTAACTCCAGGGAGGGCTGCGACTGTGCCCCAACGCCTCTGCAGAGACCAGGTGAGCGTAGCAGTAGGAAGTTTGACTTTTTAGAGACCTTAGAGATATGGGCAGAGAAGGAAAGTGTGGAGTCAAAGATGACCCTGAGGTTCTTAGCCTCGCAGGTAGCGGTAGGACGGGGGCCAAGGGAGGCCGGCCAGAGATTGAAGGAAAAGGATGGAGATGATGTGCTGAATAGGAGGTTCTCAGTCTTGCTGGCATTCAGACAAAGACCATTGGCGGCACACCAATCTTGTTATGTTATGTTATGTTATGTTATGTTATGTTATAAAAACTTAGTAAAGCGCACGTACACCAGAAGGTATCTTGGCGCTAGTTGCTGAGGGTAATAGAGGACCAGAAAGGCCAGACAATACCATTAGAAAGAAAGGGTGGCTTAAAAGAGAGTAGTTTTCAGCAATCGACGGAATGTAAAGTGGTCTTCAGTTGCCCGAAGAGCAATAGGCAACTTATTCCAGGATTGGAATAAGAATCTTCAATGGCAGTCAGAGATGAGAGAGGGAGAGAAGGTGGGCGAGGGCAGCCGGAAAATGAGTTGAGTGTCATCAGCATAGCACTGGAAATTTGAGCAGAAAATGTCAATGCAGTGGGCAAGAGTTGCCAGGTATTGGTTAAAAAGCCAGGGTGAGAGGTTAGACCCCTGTGGAACCCCACAGGTAGAGAGGAAGATAGATGATAGGAAGGAACCCAGTAGAGGCTGTCTCTGGTGGAGCAATCAGATAGAGCATGATCAACGAGAAGACTAACTTTTGTGTATTGAGAGGCCTTTGTATACTGTGAGAGGCCTGAAGGTATTCTCACTTCTAAAACCTCTGGATCCTCTTCTCAGGTGGCCAGAGGAAGGCAGTGTAGAAGAGAGGGAGGATCGCCTGGGTGCAGGGTTCTTGGGGATTGGTAGTGGGGTATATTGAGGAGAGACATGTATCCCCCTTTTCCTGTTCAGGACCAACCCAAACCTTTCCCGACCTTTATAGGTTACTGTAAAGCTAGTCCCCTCATTTGCCCACATGTTACACTTATAATTATCATAATTGTTATTTTATAACGCGCTTAATACCGGGGACCAGTTTCTAAGCGCAAGCCAGGGATTCGAACCTGTGTTGCTATGCGTTGTCTTGCTTCCAAGACAAACCCGTTTCCCCGGAGCTATCCTCCCGGTCTTACTTGACAGTACTGGGATGAGGAAGCGGCAACTAAGAGTAGTGAACACTATACCATTTCACCACTCTAGTACTGGTTCGAAGAAGATGCCTGCAGTGTTGTAAGAGTCAGGCATGTCCCTTTAATCAAAGTCAGGCAGACCCAATTGAGAGAGCACACCTGCAACCTGTTAATTGGTTGCAGGTGTATAAAATGAGAGACATATAGCACCAACGGAAGGACCAAGGAGGCCTGTGGGGGAGAGACCAGCAGGGGAGCCTTGAGAAAAGAAGGCAGCTGTGGTGGGACTGTAGAAGGAGCCAGGACGCTGGCATATATCCCAGAGGACTTGCGGGATCCAGAAGGAGCCCACTGTGTCATTGCCACAGGTCTGGGAAACTCTGTGACACTGAGCGAGCATGCAGGAGCTGCTGTAATGCCAGGGGAAGAAAGGACGCCACCCGCATCCATGAAGAATCATACAGGTTGCTGGCATGAAGGGGGAAACACTCGTCATACGAGCTGGGCTCGTAGCGGTGGGTGTCCCGGCTTCAGAACTGCAGAGCAAGCAGCGGTGGCCACTGAGAGGAGACGCCTGAAGTCGGTGAGTGTCAGGGAGGACGCTCAAACACCGAGGCACTCCTATCAGACCGAAATTAAGTAACGGTCTGTCAAATTAAACAAAGTGAATGCATATTTAAATGGAAACTTTAAATTAAGCAAAACAAATGCCTAATGAGTACCGAACTGAATGGAAACTTTATTTATTTATTTATTTATTTTTTTATATTTTTATTTTTGTTTTTGATGCTTGCGCATCGTTACAAATTTAGATCACATTCAAATTTACAATAAAACTTTTTACAGCAAATTTACTTCTATTTTAAGATAAATAAATAAAACATAGTTACTAGACAGCAAGATGTTAGAAACATAACGAGTATGTACGCGTTCACTTTTGAAAGATATTCATAGTGCACAGACAGCTTCTCCAACCGGAGTTTTCACAATTATACAGACTACATAGTTCATAACAAAGAGCTAGTAAAACCATTCAATTAGACGGGCAGTTATTCATGAACAAGCCTTTCTGCAGTCTAAAAGATATATACATTAGCAAAAATTTCAATGCAATATATCATATTTTTTTTTTATGAGCGTACAGTCTCTAGCTGTTGAGAGATTGCTGCATCAATGATTTTTATCAGGCGTACCGTTGCCAAAATAATTGCTTTTGAAGTGCCCCACATACAGCGCGTCCAAATTAAATCTCTTCCAAGTTCGGTATTATAGGGATTAAAAGCAAAAATGATTCTTTGTCTATCTGCTTCAAAAAATGGACAAATCATAAAAAGGTGTTTTAAAGTTTCACTATATTCTCCAAGTTTACAAAATCTGCAAGTAGTATCAGCAGAGATGTGTTCGTTGTTGGACCAAAATTGAGTTCTTGATTTAGTGTGAATAAGGTCAAATCGAAATCGCATGTAGATTTCCCGGGTCTCAGCACTAGGACATAGCATAAGATAGGATAGACGTGGAACCTGTGCATGTCTATAGGATGCATATTCCATATATGATACATGTTTAGATATTTGTAGACAAGTTGCTGCCCAGTCGTTATTGAAAAGCCATTTATAGGCAATATTTAATTTGATCTCTAAATCTTCGGCAGGAAGATTAAGCCCAGCTAGAATGTTAAATATTCGCTGTCGAAAGTGTGTAATCGATCTAGGGTGCGATTCTCTCAGCATGATGTGGAAATCTTCATAAAGCGAGTTTTCTAGAGGGAAGTTCATTTTGAGATAAAGATTCAAGAGACGCCACTGATGTCGAGATGCCAGAGAGTTTAGGCCTAATTCATGGCGTACAAGTGCATTTGGCAAAGAAGTAGGGAGATGAAGAGTCACTTTCCACATTTTTGCTTGTATTTTGTTTAAGAAGACCGACAAATCCACCAAGCATATATCCAGACCATATAGTAAAGTGGCCTCTACCTTTTTGGAATAGAACTCAAACAGGGGCGCCAAAGTAAATTTACAATATTTACGATAAATTATGCGCATTTGATTTTGCAACGGTAAGATTTTTTCAACAATTGCTCTTTTCCAAAAGCTGGCGGAAACATTATTTGCCAGGTTGTAACCAAGATAAGTCACTTGATTAACAACTTGAAGGTATCTGGAATCGAGTTGCCACTTAAATTTACGAATTCTTTTTTTGGAGCATAATATGAGAATATTTGATTTAGCAGCATTGATGGAGAGATTATTTTTTTTACAAAAGGAGGAAAAGGTATCTAGTTTGCTCTGGAGCCCTGATTGTGTGCTATCGAATAAAAGCACATCATCAGCATAGGCAAGCCAAGATAATTGAAGCTTGCCAATGCGGACCGAATTAGATTTAGAGAAATCCCAGATACCCTCAATATCCATCAAGTATAAGTTGAATAAGACTGCTGCAAGGTTGCAGCCCTGCTTGACATCAGTAGCTGTGGGAATAGATGGGGTCAGAAGGCCATTGCTTGCAATCCGTACCCGGAATGAAGTATTATGATGTAAAAGAGCAATAAGTGCCACTAAATCAGGGGGGAAGTCGAGCAGCAGCGTTTTAGCCCACAGTCTGCTGCGAATTACAGAGTCAAAAGCAGATGATAGGTCCAGGGAAGCAATGAAAATTGGTCCGTTAGCAGGTTCATGGGATTTAGCAATCAGATGTGCAAGAATAGTGGCATTTAATTGTGTCCCCATATGTTTTCTGAAGCCAGTCTGTACTTTATTAAGTATCTTCCTTTCTAAGATAAATTTTTCAATATCTTTTAGCAGCAATAAGGCGAAGATCTTTGCAGCCACATCAATGAGCGCAATTGGCCTAAAGTTAAGTGGATTATTTAAGGGTCCTGATTTGTGCAAGGGAATAATAATAGAGCAAGTCCAGGATAGAGGAATGCTTTTTGATTTAAATATACTTTGAATAGCCTTCAAGAGTACATTGGCCCAGAATAATGGATCATCTTTTATCACACAAGGGGGTACACCATCCGGGCCTGCACACCTAGAAGATTTTAGCTTTGAGATTGCCAGAAGAATATCATCTATATCCCATGGACAAGTATCGGGTATATATTTAGTTAGGTCTAGTAAGTTTACCTTCTGAAAGCGCATAGGCAATGAATATTTGTGCTCAAAGAAGTTAAACCAAGAGATACCGTCAATTGCTGATTCCATATGAGGATAGTCCGAATTGGACGAGGCTCTAAGAATTTTCCAAATATCTCTGGTGTTTTTTTTGCAAATTAGGCGAATCATGTTTTGATTGTCAATTAAATGAGAGTTAGCACGAGCCGATTTAATTTGCATTTTGAATTTTCTTTGAAGTGTATTTTTAGCTTTTATATAACAAATGGAGCTCATATTCAACAGATTCTTTCTAAGAAGACGAATGGCAGAGTTTTTTTCCTTTTTTATGTTAGCAAGGCTAGAAGCTAAACTTGGCGCTAAGTTAGGCATAGTGGAATGCATAGAGGAAGATTCTGCTATGTCTCTAAGGTGATTCTGTATCATCAGAGTATTCCATGATAATAAAGCTTGTGAAGAATTATCATCAGTATGCGGATCCGACCACCAATCACGATTGACTAGAAAAGTCAGTCGTCGACATGTGGAGTGGTTCCAGCGTATTGAGAGAAAAGGCCTATCATTTTGGACTAAGGCCAAAGCAGGTAACTTAAAAAATACGTCAGATTGGACTGAAAAAGTGCTCACTAAAATAGCATGATCGCCATAATGTGGGAAAAAGGGAACGATTGGTGAAAATAAGCCCGACAAGAACTTTGACGTTATTATATAATCAATAATAGAATAAGCATTCCCCCTATGCCAAGTGCATGGAGAGCTTGAACGATGTGTCTTAATTACACAAAGGTCCCAGCCCGCAAGAAAGTTAGACCATTTAACACCATTTTCATAGGAGTTTTTCCCATGCTGTGAGGTAGCCTGTGAAGGAATACCAAAAGAGGCCGCATATAAGTGTGCATTAAAGTCACCACCAATTAAAATCTCTGGAGGAGGATGATAGTGGTGGATGTCCATGAGCACATCGTTGAGCAAGATAAGAGCATCAGCAATGGGGAGAGTGGAGGGGTTCCAGTAAAGTGATATAAACACTATTCTCTTTATCCCATGAATATTGATGTTAACATCAACCATCAAAAATAATTGAGTAGCAATTTGGTTGTTAATTGTAAATCGTAACTCATTATTGAGTAGTATGGAAATGCCTCCCACTGGTCGCCCTGTTAATGGTTGAGTCGCTACATGATGGAATGCTGTAAAACCATCCAGAGAAAAATTGTTGGAACACATAGTTTCCTGTAGAAGCATAATGGTAGGAAGTGAATTTGTAGCCTTATTTTGAAACCAATTTAAAAGGTTCTTGAAGCCACAACAATTCCATGACTGAAGAATGAAATTTTTACATTATGAGTTTATAGATGAAGACGAAGTAGAAGCTGCCGGTATATTAAGAGGGAGTAAAGTAGGTAAGGTCCCTAAAAAGCCATTTAAAGCAGTGGTCAAAGAAGCCAATTGTGTTAAAATTTTAGCATTTTCTGAAGTTTCAGACAAGGAATCTTTCGAGGTATTAGAATTTTTTACTATCCGAGGAGGAGTGAAATCTAGAAATTGCATCGCCTTTTCCAGAGTAGAGAAAGCTTGCAATTCCAGTCCCAAGAATAGCAGATCATTCTTATATTCCCAAATAAGTTTAGCAATAATTGGGGATAAGACTTTGCAAACCATCCGATTATTGTTAATCAACGGCAGCTTAATCCAATCAACATCTTGTGAAATCAGGTTACGTAATGAGGGAATTTTGTACAACGTGTTCATCAAGAAGGAGCGGTTAATCGGTGCCATGCCATTAATTAGGGGATCGCTAGACCAGCCGATCAGTGTTTGAGTTTCCTCAGGAATATCACTGAAGGCAGTTAGGCTTCTATTGAGTACAGTGAGTGTTGGAGTAGAGGGACCGACTGGCTGAGATAAATCCGGCCCCTCTTGTCTCTCAACGCAAATGGATATAGGCAGCATAGAATCAACACATGTAGAAGTTGCAGTAGGCACAGACTTTGTGGTGGAGGATTTTGGTTCAGCTGACAACAGAACAGAGCGCTGTACAGACACTTCAGAAGATAAAGGCTGAAGAGTACTATTCTGTGGGAGAGAAGTTGTGGGTTCTATCTGCGAAGTTCTGAGAGAGGGAAGTTGGTGCGGCACTTGAGCAACGTGCAGATTAGAAGGGTTATGATCCAAAACATCTGACTTAGAGTTAGCCACATTAATTGAGCATGAGGTTTTTTTATTCTCTATAGCAGGAAAAAACATGCACAAATTAGCTTGACAAGAGGCAGTAGACTGGATACTGCCTCCACCACATACAGCACCTACTACATCCTTTGAATCCTCTAAGGAGTTTTCTACAAAAGGTTGGAGAAGTGTTGACGGTAAGAGTTTCTTTTTCTCTTTTTTTGTTTTTTTAACGGATTTCAGTTGCAGGGCAATTTGACTTTCTTCATTTAATTGACTCGAGTTTAGCTGTAAGTCTTCAGATTCTAACTGTGAGATGTTCATTACAGCATCTAGTGCTACGCAATTAGCAGCAGAGCCTTGCCTGATAGGGGCTACATAGTCATTAGAGAATTGAGGGTTTTTATTTGCTTTTGATTTATTTCTGCGTTTCAACGCTCTCTGGTATGCCTTTTTCATTCTACGTGAAGGATGGTGTAAAGTTGCTGGTCTATCAGAGTCGTATAGTGGCTCACTCGAGTCAACACCATCTAAAAGGTTTGTAAGAGCGGATGGACTATCTGGAGAAGGAAGAGAGTTGACAAGAGGGGCAGTCAGAGCGGGCGGTCGCACCGCTCCAATGGCTTCCATGTCAAATAATTTTGAGTTGAATATTATTTGTTCTATTTGGAGAATTCTATCATGTTGAAGTTTAGCTATTTCGGCTAACTCAGTGGAAGAAGAGATGGAATTTGTGCAATCCACTGATGCCGCTGGTACTACTGCATTCGCAAATGAAGTAGGCATACCTTTAAGCAAAAGGGGCGCATCTATTGTTTGAGTACTTTGTGAAGTGTAGCTTTGCACAGCAGGGATAGCAGGCAGACCCTTTGCTACTGACTCAGCCAAACGTTGAGGGCAAGCTGTGTGAAAGTTATAACAAGCTTCTTGGGACAAAATGAAGCCCTCGAGTTTAGCAAGTTGCAATGAGTTAGAAGAGATCGAGTTTCTTAAGTCCTTTAGGAGTTCATGAGTAAACTCATGTCCTTTGTCAAGTAAATTTAAAATATGAGACAGGACTGGGAAGGAGTGTAACTCTTGTTCAATCAGGTGAGAAGAGTTCACATCGGTCGGAATAGGAGAGATTAAAGGTTGGGAATATACTTGAGCAATGGAAACTTTAAATTAAGCAACATGAGTACATATTGAATACTGAACATATTGAGCAACAAATTGAGTGAAACCTTGAAACTAAACATATTGAATATGAAAAGGAATAAAACCTTATGGGCAAAGCAGATAACAGAGACCTGCCCAAGCGCCCATGTGAAAGTGAATGACAGAAAAGGGCTCAAGTGTGAGAGAACGCCATAAAGGGTGGGTTTAGGAGCAAAATACCCCCAAAGAAAACCTTTATGAGTAAATGCAGTGTGGCAAGAGGCATGTGACACGTGATGGCAGAGCATTGAGGCTGCCAAAGGGAAGCCAGAGGAGTGTAAGGCAGCACATAAAGCCAAAGGCTGATAAAGAGGAGCAAAACTGAAGGTGATTTGGTATACAGGAACTAGTGCCAGAGACCCTGTGTCGGTTGAAGAGCCCAGGGATCCTGGTTGCACGACCTGTGATGGGTGGACCGTGTGGTCGAACAACTGTGCCTAGACCAGTGAGCACTGAATGCTGAAAACCAAAGACATTGTGAAACAAACCAATAAAAGCACTGTAAGTAAACTGGTGAGGCAAACCAGAAGGAGGTCAAGTGGACCTTGTGTTGTGTGGAACCTTTTGAAAGACTGAAGCAAGTATAAGTGGTGAAGAGAAGGTCTTGTGGAAGGGAACACTGAGACTTGGGAAACCACAATGTTGTCTAGAGAAGGAATCCTCAAGATCTTTTGATTTTTGAACTGTGTTGCTTGGAACTTGGGGAATGGAACCCCAAGGATTGTTTTGAACTGTATTGACGTGATCTGGAGAAAGGTATTTGTCATAATCTCTGTGGGATTGATTATGGATATGAGTGTTGTGGTGAAGGGCGGTTATGTCACTAACATTCTAGGTGGAATGTTGGTGTGGGGATGTCACTGGGACTCTAGGTAGAATGTTGGTGTAGGTTTGATTGCAACGTTCTACTGAGGGCAGTTGGACCTATGATACTGGACCACATGTATGTCCCAGTGCTTTCTCTACTTACTAACTAAGAGAATAAACCCTACATGTAAACTACTTACCTTCTAGTGTTCTTGATTGGTGAAGGAGGCTTAGTTCATGTCACTGGCGACGAGGATGGTTCCGGTGCTGCTGGGAAGGGGCAGCTGGGGAGAAGTGCTGCCTTCCAGGTTGACATCCATCCAGTAACGAGGAGCTGCAGGCCGGGCGGTGCAGTGGAGGTCCAGGTCGGGGTCCAGCTGAAGCAGAGGTGTCCTGCAGGCTGGAGTTGTGCAAGTGCTGGGGCATTGAAGGATTCGGGTGGCCCGTAACAGCTGTGCCAGTGGAGGAGGTGCAGCTGGTGGCGCTGTTATACCTCCGTGTATGTCCAGTGTATTGGCTTTTAGTTTAGCCTAAAGGGGTCGCTGTGGAGCCTGCTGGCAGGAGGCCCATATCGAGGGGGCCAGAGGTTGCAGCCGTTGGACTGCTGGACTGTCGTCGTTGCAGCGGGGGTGTGCAAGCCCCTGAGTCCGAGGATTTTGCTGTCAGAGGAGCTGCAGGCCGGGCGGTGCAGTGGAGGTCCAGGTCGGGGTCCAGCTGAAGCAGAGGTGTCCTGCAGGCTGGAGCTGTGCAAGTGCTGGGGCATTGAAGGATTCGGGTGGCCCGTAACAGATGTCCCAGTGGAGGAGGTGCAGCTGGTGGCGCTGTTATACCTCCGTGTATGTCCAGCTGTATTGGCTTTTAATTTAGCCTGAAGGGTGCTGTGGAGCCTGCTGGCAGGAGGCCCAGATCGAGGGGGCCAGAGGTTGCAGCCGTTGGTCTGCTGGACTGTCGTCGTGGAAGCGGGGGTGTGCAAGCCCCTGGGTCCGAGGATTTTGCTGTCAGACGGGGTGGCAGGGTCCTTGGTCCAGAGCCGGAGGTCGTCTGTTTTTGGAATTGTTTTCGTCAGGGTGCAGGGTGTTAACTTCCCCTGCAAACGCTAGGTGGCGCTGTGGTGCGCGGCCATCAGGGGACGGAGAGCACCTGGAAATGCTTTAGAGATTTTTTTTTTTTCTCAGGATGTCGGGTGCCGATCGGGTGAAGTCGGCAAGGGCTGGGCCAGCATCAGTGGCATTACAGCAGGCCCAGCTGGAGCGCAACTACCTGTTGGAACGCAACGTCCCCTTGGAACGCGACGTTGTTTGTGAGTGTCTTGCCGGCGCTGGATTAGGAAGAGATTGTTCCGAGGTGCACAGGAATAATATTGGGACACATGCTATGGATGGACACATGCCTTGTCTGGATTGTCCTGGTGTTCATGATTGTCTCGCACAAATGGAGGGCGCTGTGGTTAAGCCTGCAGGAAGACGGTTGTCAATGGAGCTGGTGAGAAATGCGTGGATCGTGTTTGCTCTAACGGGAGTTTACAATGTTTATGCTGTAAAACGGAGGAGGCAACAAGTGGGTGTTTTGACATCAAGCATGGCAAAGTGGCGAGCGCTGGATCCAGACCCCTGGGGCTCGCATGGCGTGGAGGATCTGTCAGGTCCAGACCTTTTTATGTGGTAGGTGTGGGGGAGGCCCGTGTAATTATAATGCTGTTGTGTTTATGTTGTGGCCTCTGGGTTTAGTACAACTATGGTTTGGTCCTGGGTTAATGTTAGTAGTTATGGCCTGTAATTCATTATGTCATGTTTATGTATGTGGCCTGCTGTCAAGACATATCCTTGGGTTTTCAGTATGGACTTGTGGGTGTGGGGTCCATGGGACATTGTAATGTTTGTTTATGCAATGTTTGCTTTGCAGGTTGGCTGAAGTGGACATGTGGGTGGGGGTATGGCGCTGGGACTTTAGCGCCATGTCACTTCCATCAATGTTATTTTTGCATTTACAATTGCTTGTCATGCATTTGGTGTTTTGCATTTCAGGGACATGTTGGGGTTGGGCGCAGGGACTTTAGCGCCATGCTTTTGATATGGTTATCGCTTGCTGTGGGGTTTACATGTTGTCCTGCAGTGTTTTGTTTATCATGTTCGTAGGGGCATGTCCCCTGGTTATGTATGCATGATCCCTGTGTTTATGGGTGCAGCGAGGTGCTGTCTGGTCATGTTTTAGGGGACAGGTGGTGCTGTCTAGGTTATTTTTAGCGGGCAGTGAGGTGCTGTTTGGTTGTTTTTGAGGACAGTGCTGTCTGGTTGTTTTTGGGGACAGTGGGGTGCTGTTTAGCGGGCAGTGAGGTGCTGTCTGGTTGTTTTTGGGGACAGTGGGGTGCTGTTTAGCGGGCAGTGAGGTGCTGTCCGTGTCAATTTTGGGGGCAGTGTGGTGCTGTCCAGCGGGCAGTGAGGGCTGTCGCTCTTGTGCGGCAGTGGCGTGCTGTCTGGCTATTTTAGGGGGGGCAGTGAGGTGCTGCCTAGTGGGCAGTCAGGTGCCACTTAGAGGGCAGTCAGGTGTCACCTAGGTCACCTCGGGGGCAGTGAGGTGCGGTCTGGTTGTGTTCTGGTGAGTTAGGGACAGTCAGGTGCTGTTTGGTTGTTTTAGGGGCAGTGAGGTGCTGTCTGGTTGTTGTAGGGGCAGTTGGGAGCTGTCTGGTGTTGTTGGGACTTTGAGGTGCGGTCTGGTTGTGTTCTGGTGTGTTAGGGACAGTCAGGTGCTGTTTGGTTGTTTTAGGGGCAGTCAGGTGTTGTTTGGTTGTTTTAGGGGCAGTTAGGTGCTGTCCACATGCTGGTAGGTGGGGTAGCGAGGTGTTGTGTTGGCTTTAGGTTATTGAGGTGCAGTCTGGTGTTTTAAAGGACTGTGAGGTGCAGTTGGTGTGTTTGGGACAGTGAGGTGCTGTCTGGGTCATTTTTGGGGGCAGTGAGGTGCTGTCTAGTGGGCAGTGAGGTGCTGTCTGGTCATGTTTTAAGGGACAGGTGGTGCTGTCTAGGTTATTTTTAGCAGTTATGGCCTGTAATTTATTATGTTGTGTTTATGTATGTGGCCTGCTGTCTGGGTCATTTTTGGGGGCAGTTAGGTGCCGTCCATCAGGCAGTTAGGTGCTGTTTGGTGTTCTTTTAGGGACAGTGTGGTGCTGTCTGGTTGTTTATGGTGTATTCAGTGACAGTTCAGTGAGGTGCTGTCTGGTTGTGTTCTGTGTGTTTTGGGTGTTTTAGGGTAGTGAGGTGGTGTTTGCAGGGACAGTGAGGTGCTGCTTGGTGTAGTTAGGGACAGTGAGGTGCTGTCTGGGTCATTTTTGGGGCAGTTAGGTGCTGTCTGGTTGTTGGTAGGGACTGTGAGGTGCAGTTAGGTGATGTCTGTTGTTTTTGGGGCAGTAAGGGCTGTCTGGTGTTTGTAGGGACAGTGAGGTGCTGCTTGGTGTAGTTAGGGACAGTGAGGTGCTGTCTGGGTCATTTTTGGGGGCAGTTAGGTGCCGTCCATCAGGCAGTTAGGTGCTGTTTGGTGTTCTTTTAGGGACAGTGTGGTGCTGTCTGGTTGTTTATGGTGTATTCAGTGACAGTTCAGTGAGGTGCTGTCTGGTTGTGTTCTGTGTGTTTTGGGTGTTTTAGGGTAGTGAGGTGGTGTTTGTAGGGACAGTGAGGTGCTGCTTGGTGTAGTTAGGGACAGTGAGGTGCTGTCTGGGTCATTTTTGGGGGCAGTTAGGTGCTGTCCATTAGGCAGTGAGGTGCTGTCTGGTCGTTTGTAGGGCCAGTTGGGAGCTGTCTGATGTCGTTAGGGACTGTGCGGTGCAGTCTGGTTGTTTTTGGGGCAGTGAGGTGCTGTCTGGGTCGTTTTTGGGGGACAGTGAGGGCTGTCTGGTTGTTGGTAGGGACTGTGAGGTGCAGTTAGGTGATGTCTGTTGTTTTTGGGGCAGTAAGGGCTGTCTGGTGTTTGTAGGGATGGTGAGGTGTTGTTTGGTTGTTTTCTGGTGTATTTAGGGACAGTGCGGTGGTGTTTGGTTGTTTGAGGGGCACATTCGAGTGCGCCCTGGGTGTTTTAGAGTTAAGTTAGGTGCTGTTGTTTTTGGGGACAGTGCTGTATGGTTGTTTTGGGGACAGTGGGGTGCTGTTTAGCGGGCAGTGAGGTGCTGTCCGTGTCATTTTTGGGGGCAGTGTGGTGCTGTCTGGTTGGTTTCTGGTGTGTTTTGGGGGTTTTAGGGCACTGAGGTGGTGTTTGTTGGGACCGTGAGGTGCGGTCTGGCTGTGTTCTGGTGTGTTAGGGACAGTCAGGTGCTGTTTGGTTGTTTTAGGGGCAGTGAGGTGCTGTCTGGTTGTTGTAGGGGCAGTTGGGAGCTGTCTGGTGTTGTTGGGACTGTGAGATGCAGTCTGGTTGTTTAGGGGCAGTGAGGTGCTGTCTAGTGTTTGTAATAGGGATAGTGAGGTGTTTTCTGGATGCTGTCCACATGCTGGTAGGTGGGGTAGCAAGGTGTTGTGTTGGCTTTAGGTTATTGAGGTGCAGTCTGGTGTTTTAAGGGACTGTGGGGTGCAGTTGGTGTGTTTGGGACAGTGAGGTGCTGTCTGGGTCATTTCTGGGGACAGTGAGGTGCTGTCTGGTTGTGTTAGGGGCAGTAAGGTGATGTCTGGTCAATTTCGGGGGCAGTGAGGAGCTGCTGGTATTTTGGGGATAGTGAGGTGTTGTGGGTTGTTTTAGGGGCAGTGAGGTGCTGCCTGGGTGTAGAGGGGGCAGTTAGGCGCTGTCCATTAGGCAGTTAGGCGCTGTTTGGTGCTTTTAGGGACAGTCAGGTGCTGTTGGTTGTCGGTTGGGCAGCGAGGTGCTGTTGTTGATTTAAGGTTTATTTAGGTGCTGTATAGGGCCTGGTTAGGAATAGTTAGTGTTGTTATGGCGGTACTATGGGGTTTTTAGATGATATCTATGTTTTGGGTAAGGGCAGTTAGGTGCTGTCTGGTCATTCAAGGGGCTGCCAGAGCCTGTTTCTAGGTTAAGGGGCAGCCAGATGATGTTTGGCCATAAGTTAATTTTGAGTCCAGCTGTGTGTTGTCAAAATGTACAGATTATGGGTGAGAAGTGTGGTGTGGTACAAGGGCTCAGCTGGGAGCTGTTCGGAGATGTTATGAGCCATTTAGTTCGGAACATTTATTGGCGGTGTTCATCCATCCTCATGGTGGGTGATGTCATGGGGTGATGTGTCAGTCCAAGGGAGGGAGACATATGTCATGACCTGTTCTGGGCCCTATTATAGCTATTAGTATTGGGTTGGTTTAGAGAGGGACATATATGTCATAATCTGTGTGGGAAGGGTTATTGCTAGGTGTGTTGTATTGGTTGAAGAGAAGGACATATGTCATAATCTCTGTGGGATTGATTATGGATATGAGTGTTGTGGTGAAGGGCGGTGATGTCACTAACATTCTAGGTGGAATGTTGGTGTGGGGATGTCACTGGGACTCTAGGTGGAATGTTGGTGTAGGTTTGATTGCAACGTTCTACTGAGGGCAGTTGGACCTATGATACTGGACCACATGGATGTCCCAGTGCTTTCTCTACTTACTAACTAAGAGAATAAACCCTACATGTAAACTACTTACCTTCTAGTGTTCTTGATTGGTGAAGGAGGCTTAGTTTATGTCAGTATTCTTGAGACTTTTTTGTGGAACTTTCTTACACTTGGGAAAGGCAAGCTGAAAAAGAGATGGGATATGGAAGAAGCTCAGAACCTTGAGTTAAACCCCATTTCTTTTATTATTGATATCCCCGCACATTATTTAACTTTAGTCGTGAGGGCAAGTGTAGGGTTTGGGTACAGACAGACTTTTAGGTTGAAATCTTTCACTCAGATATTCCTAAGTTTCATTCAGGCAGGGAGGTAGAAGGCCTATCCTGCCTTAGCATAGGGCAGGATAGGCCTTCTACCATCCTGACATTTGATTTAATAAAGTATTTTATTTTGAACTTTAAGTCTGTTGACTGTGTCTTACTTCATGATGCCTTCATAATACATAGATGATTCCCCTCACCAATCCTACCTTCCCGTAGATTTGTGTGACAAAGAGTGTAATGTGATGTCAGTTGGGATGTATTATATCAAGCTCAAGACCGATGAGAGCTTGGAGATTTTCTATGTTCACTGCTGTCCCAGTTTTATCTCTATTTTTAATAAAACAGGCCTTTGTCATTTACCTTGACTTTTCCATTTTTGGGTGCAGGATTTCCTGGCCAATCTTGTCTGCTCATGGCTGGGCCTTTCCACCCCACCATTACATATGGTAGCAAAGGATGGTTGGCCATTACCCTCGGAATAATAGAATCTTCCTGCTGCGAGTCTGAAGAATGCAGAGTGGCCCGTGGGGACTGGAAAATCACATGTGTACTAAGACAGTCGTCAGGAGCCCCTTGGAAAAAATCCTGCCCGATCCCAAAGGGCAACACCTGGGCAAAAGGCAGAGTGGCCGATTGAGGGAGGATCGATACCAAAGGCCTCGGCTGATCCACAAATGCAAGTATAAGAGTTTCGAATTGACAAATTAAGGTGTGAGGGATTTGTTTGTATAACATTGGGGAACAGTAACCACATATTTGCATGCTGCGTATAAAGGAAAACAAATGCAGAAGAGATTGGCTATTTTAGAATTATGGAAAATGTTGGGGACGAGGTGGATTCAACCCTGAGGGAGTGGATGCTTAGTCAACATGAAGGAGAAGGCACCCCACCTATGCGCCACTGGCTTACAGTAATGAAGATGCTTTAAATGGAGCCAAGTTAAATGATAAAAAGATAGTGCCTATGCGCGATGAGTGTGCGAGCGCTGCAAACTACAAGCAAAGTTAACAGGGATGGAATAAGAGATGCAAAGGCAGCAAAACAGTCAGGGCGACAAGGAACAGACAGCAATCACTCCGAATGAGTGGGTCCAAGGACAGATATTACTTAAATTGAACAGAAGGAATATAGACAATTCTAAAGACAAAGAAGTGGAAGTTAAAAAGAGACAGGAAAAAGAGGAAGCAGAGGCACGAAAGAAGAGGAAGTTAGATGACGAAGAACGAGAATGGGATGACGTAATGTAGGAAGTGAAATGGAAAGAAAACACAGAGCAAACCAAGAAAAGAGGAAGAAACAACAGGAAGAAATGAAAAGGGAGGTAGAAGAAAGAGAGAAGGAAAGAGAGGGGTAGGACAGGGAAAGAACGAGAAGGGAAGGACAAGAGGAAGCAGAGGAGAAGAGAGCAAGGGAAATAGAAGACAGAAGGGAGAGATAGATGGAACAGAGCTGAGAGAGACGACGAATGGAAGTTCAAAGGCTTGTTAAGGAGCACATACTTCGGGGGAAGGAGAAAAGTAAGGAACAGGAGTGGGAAAGAGAAAGGAGTTTAGAAAGACGCTTTAGAGAAATGGAGGAGATAATTAAAAATCATACTCTCCTAGGCGAAGATGAGAGAGCAGCATTATGGAGAAGAGTCAGTAACCTGTACAGAAGCAGGATGGACAGTGGTGTTATCCGAAAGGTGAAAAGGGGTGTAGTAGGATCTCCACATAGAGGGGAACCAAGTTTATTGGAAAAGGCACTGATGGGAATCTAGGGGCAAACCCTCTAAAACAATTTGATTTTGAGGATAGAGAAGACAAAGAAAGTGATGAAAATTGTGGAACACTGTGCTCAGATGAGGGAAAGTATGAAAGTGAAAATAAGGACGAGAAAGAGACAGAGTGGTCTGATCTGGAAGAACCAGAAGGGGAAAAACTTGAAACTGTGTCATATCCCATGTGTCCGAAAGGGTGATTGCACCACTTAGAAGTTGTGACCCCATATGCAAATAGGTTAAGAATGTTACCAAGACAAAAGAAAGCGAGCATGACAGGCGTGTTAATAAAAACAAAGGACACAAATGAACCGGAGTACAATGCAGAATTAGCACAATTCCCATTGTTAGAAAAGGGTGGAGGATGACCGCAATATTTAATAACGCCACAAATGGACAAAGCTAATTTGAGATGCAAGTTACCAACTTTAACATCAGGGGCGGGAAAATCGATTTATGAGCTAGAGAGGATGGTGTTGGGAATGACGTTAGCAGTGGGCAACATAAAAACCTGCTTGCTGGTACCATCGGGGAGAGCGCTGATGACATTTGGAAATAAGCAGGGTATCCCGGGGTGACTACACAGAACACGTCTCACGACTGAGCACCATTTAATAATTGTAGGGCAGATGTATGAAGAGTGCTCAGAGTACAATATCCCAATACGTCAGACATGAGTGCGATCATGACGTGCAAGATGAGGGATGACGAAGACCCCGTTGCTTATATTCAAGAGATTCAAGAGCGATGGTGTTTTTAGATGCGAGAGCCCTGGGACAAAACTATTGCTATTTTCTATCATAAATTGGGCCTCATAACAAGTTGGGCAGTATGCCGACGGTAATATTGCCCAACTGTAATTGTATTAGCGCTAACCGGTCTGGCGCAATTAGCGCCGGATCACAGGTTGGACGTTAATGGTAAATCCCCATCCTCCATTGGGTCCATTGAACCCAATTGTGCATTTCCGGCACAAATACCACGCGCTAATGAAGCCAGCAGTAATTGTGGTGAAAACAGGGCACTAAATGGGATTTTTACCTCCAGAAAAAAATTGGAGGTGACACAGCCCTTTTAGCGCCCAACTCATGATCAGGCCGGCCCTTAAATGCAGCAGTATTACCATTACTGCATTTAAGGACTACTGCCCAACTCGTGAGTAGGTACATTGTGTCAGGGGCTACCCGAGCCAATGCAGAGGCAATTGAAAAAACTACTGGGAATGGAAGAGAAACCATGGGCAGGTATTCAATTGATTATAGTTTGCCATTGCCGATTATTGCAAGAGAAAGCTAGGAAAAAGCTTGAGGAAAGGAGGCTAGAAGAAGCCAAGTCAGTTCAGAAAAAGCTTTCAAAATTTTGAGTGGAAGGAGCTATACTGACAAGTGGAGAGGGAGTGGTTACACCAGACACACAGCAGGTACAGCCAATGATTGTAGGGAATTTTGCAGGAAGAGGAGAATATAGTTTTTGAACCTAGGATGAGGGGTTGCACTGAGATGAAGAGGGGTTGGATTTCAAGCTCCGCAAGGATGAGGGTTTAATGGGGGACAGCCCAGATTTACAGGAACACATCAGCAATGTTAGACGTGTGGGAAAATCTAACATATCGCTCTATTATGCAGAAGCAGGGGAGAGATGCAACAGAATTGGCTGGATCCATGAGGGGGAATGGCATATTCGCCACCACACAGTGTAGAGCCACCCCAATATTATGCCCAAGATCACACACAGTATCAGGCATATTCTCTGCAAATGCAACCAGCACTGCAAGCACCAATACAACCACAACATCCACCAATACATCCACAGCAAGCCCCCACACAGACACAGCCAGCACAGATACAACTGCAAGCCCCAATACAACAGAATACCATGGCCACTTGGAACACAGGTGCAGGATCACCAACACCTACACCCAGAATAGAGAGTGTGGTCATAGTGGGAGGGAATTCATTCACTGGGACAGAGATGAACCTATAACCACAATAGCACAGCCCACAGACTGACTTGTTGTGTTCAATCCTTTCTGTTACACCAGACCCATAGAAGGAACCACTGTTCAGAGTAACCATAGGTAACAAGCATTTTACTTCCTTGTAGGTACTGGGGTGACCAGGTCCTGTTTTAGGGAGAGGAGATACCCAGTGTCAGACATTGCCATGAATGTACAAGGCCTCTGGGGCTACATATGTGTTTACATTCACTGACAATGTGTCTATTACTATAGAAGAACATGACCTTTCCATGCAGTATTATATTCCCGCCAGAGACCCATGAACATAATGGGGATGTTAGACCAGAAACGACCCTATAGTATGTATATTATGTTGGCCAGAAACCAATCGCATCATGTGACAAACATTGCAATCCTAGAATCGTCATTGTAACCAGAGGGCGTCCATTTTGTGAAATGTCGGCCATTTGCTTTTTCTTTTCTGTCAAAACGCTTTGCAAATGTATTCTATGCTTCAAACTCACACACAGTGCAAGGCCACAGCCTGAATGCTGAAATACTAACACAGACAGGAATGTCAAACTATGCAGAAATACATTGTTTTTCTCTCTCACTAAGTCCTTGAAGCCGAGCAGCAGCCGCATCTAATCAGTAGCCCAGGTGCCGGCCCGTCTTGCAAACGCTGTAATAAAAGGCAGTTAAACCATGAATTATATTCTCCTAGCGGTGCTCCTTCGTGGAGAGTGGTATTTCCTGCTTCAGAACTGTCTGACCCTTAGCTCATGAACTGAGACACACAGATAATGTACTAAGGAATGTTTCTCTGCTAAGAACATGATATCTTTGCCGAGCTGAGAGCTCCATGTTCCCCATAACAGAAAGCTGTCTCTGCTGCCTTTGCTGGAATAACTATGTTTAGACTGAATGAAGACTTGTCATAACGTGTCATAATTGTCATGATTTTGTTTTGTCATGGTTTCGTTTTGATCACATGTACACACTCATTTGCAATTTTTGGAGCAAAGGACTGGCAGGCATTGTATGCAGCAACAGCAGAACATGAGGATTCCAAATATCATAACCAAAATTGCAATTAGTTTCCATCCCCATGATCGCAGCAGTTCCCAGAACCATGAATTTATATTCAGATTGCAACCACCTATAGGAACATGAATTTCAGAACTTAGGGCATGCAATTTCTTAATTGCTTCAAATATCGTGGTGGAGGAGTCACTTACGAATACACAGCACGCTGATCCCACCAATTTACATACCCCTCCACGATCAGCCAAAATTATATGACGGACCATTCTATTTTGAATTGCAATTAATCTGATTGCTTTTTGTTCCAACGTCATATTATAGAGTACATCTGTAGTTCCATTTATCGTTTTTTCTAACACCCTGGACAGTTTCCTTATATTCCACGAATGCCTTGCTTGTCCCCAAAATGGTATGAAGGATTTCGCTATATCCCCTACAATTTGCCCTGCGATATCATCTCGACGTGGCCGAGATCTAGATAGTTTTGCTATCTCAGAAGCTTTGGAAAGAAATACACCAGGCAAAAGTATACCTAAATAACAGGTCCCTTCCCAAGTTCTAGGTAACCATGGGTAGGCCTGATCTCCACATATAAAATAGACAGGACCTCCTATATATAATGGTTTTTCTTCTTGCTCAGCCACAACAATATTCATGCATCTAGTGAATGTTCCCACTGGGTAGGAACCCTTTTTCCGTAAGCAAAATGGGACAGAACGTGGACTATTATTAATAGTTTAAGAGGGAGGCACAGCATCGGTATTTCCTACTGGAGCCATTTTAAAAGTGATTAGGGACTTGTAAGGCCTAGAGAGCCTATCTACTGGACTCGTTGTTACCGTGTTTATTTTGCTTCTGCTTGTGAATATGGAACAACCCAACGGTTCCAATACTAATCTTTCAAATTCATTTATGTTTGTTCCATCAAACTGACCAGTAACACTATGATTCCATTTTCCGAAAAATAGCGCCCTTAATGATGCATATCAAGCAGTATTAAGTGGCAAAGGATGTACATACCAACCCATTCCTCTTTCCCCATGCTGGGGTAAATGGGAACAGACCCAACAATTGGACCCATTCAATCTTCTTCCCTCCTTCGAAAGGAGGTAGCCCAAGTAGGCCACTTCCTTTCGACAATACTGGAATTTCTTTAGCGAAGCTTTGTGTCCATGTGCTGCTAAATGTATCAATAGTGCAACTGTACTTTCTTTACAAATTTCTTCTGTGTCTGCTGCTATTAATAAATCGTCAATGTACTGTAATAAAACACAGCCTGCTGGTAGTTCTAACATATCAAGTTGTTCTTTCAAAGCCCTACTATAAATACTCTGACTCTTAGTGTAGCCCTGCGGAATTCGTGTGGATGTAAATGAACGTCCTCCTAGAGTAAAAGCAAATAAATATCTGCTATCTGGATGCACTGGGATACTAAGAAACGCATTCTTCAAATCTACAACACTAAAATACGAAGCAGAAGCTGGAATCATAGTCAAAATCGTAGTCACATACGGGACTAATAGAAATTGAGGATCAACCACTTTATTTACTGCGTAAATCAATTATAAAACGGTATGGTATGTCATTACCTCCTTTCTTGTAAACTGGAAGAATCGGACTGTTGCAAGTACTACCAGAAGTTTCTTCAATTACGTTTGTTTTAATCAAATCTGATACAATGCATTTCAATGCTTTCTCTCCTTCAGCCAAAATTTTATATTGCGGAATATGCGGCAATGTAATACCTTCTTTCAAAACAATTTTCACTGGCTCTACTTTCAAACAACCAACATCATTATCGTTCACTGCCCATATACAAGCTGGTACGTTACTCAATTCAGTCGGTAATGGCTCAGATAAAAATTGCGATACAGGAGTCTTTTGTGGCGATATTGTCAAATACACTCCATCAGGAGAACAATAAATGACAATGACCGCATTCAATTTCTTCAACAAATTTAATCCACAATTTTTCGTCAAAAGAAATGGTTAAGACTCTGTGAATGGACCTAGTGTTATAGGTACTGGTTGTGACACTGGACTAATTACTGGTGTACCTGAGAACCGTACTGAGACATTTTTATGCCCTGACAGTGGTATATCTGGAACCGTTTGATGGTCAATCGAACATTTTTGTGCACCCGTGACCACTAAAAAAATGTGCTCCCTATTCCCAACCTTAATTTCTACATAGGGCCCTTTCTGGTCTACGGGAATAGATACTGGTTCCAACCCCTGTCTCGGGCTGTCCTAGTAGAACAGTACATCGTCAGATTTCCCATCACTTGTACTGTTTCGCTGTTGGTTCTGATTCTGGTTCTGATTACCCTGGTTATTCTGAAATTGTGGCGTTCTTTGGTTCCTATTCTGTCCTTGTATTCCCGGACGACCTCTATTCTGTCTTCTCGGTAAAGTCCCATTTCGATTCTGTATATGCTGGCATTGTGCTTGCCGATGGCCTTCTTGTCTACAATAGGCACATTGATTAATCCCTATTAGACCACCTTGCATGTTGGACGTTAATGCAAGTTGGACTCTGGATGGTGCGTTCCCACCACCTCTTTTATTGTTCGATACTTGCTGTAACAGTACTCTTGTTTTCAAATTTCCTTTGTCCCTCAGTTCCTTATCCTTTTCCGAATTTACTCTGTTCTCATAATGCTGGGCCATATGTAATAATTCACTTTGTGTTTTTGCTTGCCATGCACTTTCAGATCTCATTATTAAAATTTGAATTTTCGGTAGCAACCCTCGCACAAACTTATCAACAAGCAATCTTTTCCCGGGTTCAGTACTTAGATCTTGACCACTAAAATCTGCAAATACTTCTTCAAATCGATTAAAATAATCAGTCGCTCCTTCCTCTGTGCCCTGTAAACAAGCAGTCAATTTATCCCAAACTATTCTCTTTTCGGGTACCAAAGTTTTCAATTTCTCTACTATTCGCGATGATAAAGCCAACATTTCCTGCGGTGGCTTTTCTCCAGCCTTTCTCTCACTATCAATTCTAGTCAAATTCTCCCATGTATCACCTAATATCGGCGCGTAACTTATATTTCGAAGGGATTGTGTCCTCCGACGTATTCCTCATCTTAGATATATCCTTCCAGCTCTGCTGGCCTCGGAAAATTTTTTCTCTAGAGGGCGCTGCGCGTCGACGTCCCTCGAGTCGATGACCCTCGACAGCCGCCGTATCGACGCTCGACGTCATCCTGCCTATAAAGGCCGCGCGCAGCGTCCGTTGCTCAGTTCCGTTTTTCCGCGATACTCGGTGCCTCGGAATACCGTTGCTCAGTTCTTAGTACTATTTACCTCAAATTATTCGATACCGTACTCGATGGCTTCCTCGTCGGAACCGACAACTCCTCGATCCGGCTTCAAAAAATGTCGAGATTGTGGGAAAAAGATGTCGTTGACCGATCCTCACAGAAATTGTCTGTGGTGCTTGGGAGCCGAACAACATTGTTCGGAGTGCGAGGACTGTATGTCCATGACAGCTAAGGCCCTGAAGGAGCGTAGGGGGAAGCTGGAGAAAGGTAAGACTTTTAAAGCTTCTTCCTCTTCGACGAAGTCGAGACATTCGTCTCCTCGTCACCATTCACGCTCCAGATCTCGGAGTGGATCTCATCACTCCTCGAGATCGAAACACTCGAAGAGGAGACGTCGAAGATCCCCTTCTCCGTCTTCCTCTTCCTCTGTTTCGCCAAAAAGAATCCCTTGCCCCACGAAACATAGTTCCCGGGCTGAATGGGAGGAATTCAGAAAAAATATGATGAGCGTCTTCGAGAAAGCGGCCTCGACCCCCTCGAAGACTGCCGAGAGCGATGCTCTGGTCGAAAGACCCGAAGGTCAAAAATGCCGCGAGTCGCAGTACCCGGCGAAAGAAACCTCTCGAGTGCGTCTCGAACCCTCGAGTAGGACTATGACCTCCAAACCTTCCTCGAAGGTTCCGTCGACGCCGTCGACGAAGGTTCCGTCGACGTCGAGGTCTTCGACGCCGTCGTCGAAGGGACCTTCGACACACAGGTCTGTCGACTCGACGCCGGCCTCGACACCGGCGTCGACGCCGAGAAAAGTCACGGTGACCACACATCCAGTGACGATTCCCAGGCCCTCGACGTCGATGGCGTCGATATTGTCGAGTAAAATTCCAATTCTGTCGAGGTCCTCGAGGCCTCCACCTCTGTTTTCGACGCCACGCTCGAAGCCTTCGACGTCGGCGTTGACGACATCGACGTTTTCGAGGCCAATAATGACAAGTTCAGCACCCTCTGCCTTGGAAATGGGATTTACTCCCTTTATTAGTTCAGAACAATTGAGAACTATATCCTCAATTTTAGAAGAGGGTGATTTGTCCGAACAAGACACATTTGAGTTACAGGGACCTGTAACCCCAGTTAGAGAGGAATTTTCCTCTGAAGAGCGCAGATTAAAGGATCTTCATGATTCTTTACATGAAGCAAGTGGGTTAGACACTTCCCCTGAGGTGGATTTTGCTAAGCCAGACCCAGGGGAGCATGCTGAAACCCCCTACAGAGCCTTAATGGCCAGGATTACAGAGTTCATGGGGTGGTCTACACCTTCACAATCTTTTCAGCAAGATGACCTCACGGATATTCTTGACAAAGGCCCACAAGAGGATCCAGTGGTGCCCTTTCATAAAGCTCTTCAGAGAAAGATCATGACAAACTGGGAAACCCCAGATGTAATACCAGCAGTTAATAAAAAACTGTCTGCAAAGTACAGGGTATCTTCCACAGACCCAGAGTTCTTGTCTAAACATCCATCCCCAGAAAGTCTGGTGGTACAAGCAGCATCCTCTACCGACGTCAAGACAGCTTATCCTACTGTCCCACAGGACAGGGACGATAAAAAATATGATGCTATGGCAAAGAAAGTGTTTTCAGCATGTAGCATGGCGTTAAAGTCTGTTAATGCTACTTGCACCCTTGCTAGGTTCAGCCATACACTTTGGGAGTGTGCTTCTACAGCGGCTGACTGCATCCCGGAGGGAGAAGAAAGGGATGCGTTCCTGAACATTATACAGGACGGTAAAGACGCTATGTGCGAATCCCTCCAGACGGGCATTGATTCGGCTGACAGTATCAGCAGAGCAATGGCGGCAAGTACATCAACCAGGCGGTTCGCTTGGTTGAGAAAGTCGGGTTTTGCCCCAGATGTGCAAGCCAGGCTCTTGAACATGCCATTTGATGGCTCTTCTTTGTTCGGGAAAAAGGCGGATGACAGTTTAGAGAAACTGCAAACTTCAAAAGCAGCAGCAAAATCCCTAGGAGCTGCAATCCGTCAGACTCCTTTTCGTCCCACAGGAACCTCTGCGAGGGGCAAGTCCTTTCACTTCTACTCCTCATTCGGAAGAGGTAGAGGACGACCGGCTCAAAGGGGTCAAAGAAGAACTACCCGAGGTGGACGGGGTAGATATTCTAAAGCCGCAGCAACAGCAGGTGCCTCTTTACCATCGGCATCTGCATCAGCCGCCCCAAAACCACTCTGAGGACTTCCCTCACAGGACACCTGTAGGAGGCAGGTTGACTCAACATCTGGCGGAATGGCAGGCTATCACGTCAGATGCTTGGGCATTGGAAACAGTTGCCCAAGGTTACTGCCTACCTTTCCTACGTATACCTCAGAGTCATCCACCGGGGATCAGCTCTCAGAAAGCTCCAGATCCGCTCTTCTTGCAGGAAATTATAGACCTGCTAGAGAAAGGTGCCATAGAACCGGTACCTGTAGCGGAGAGGAACAAGAGCTGGTACTCCCCTTACTTTCTCATTCCAAAGAAAGACAGAGGACTGAGACCCATCTTGGACTTGCGAGAATTGAACAAATTCCTCAGGAAAGACAAATTCAAGATGGTCACTCTTTCTCAGATCCTCCAGGCCCTTCAGTTTCAGGACTGGTTGGTATCTCTGGACCTTCAGGACGCTTATTTCCATGTGCCTATCCATCTCAAACACAGGAAATACCTGAGGTTCGCAATTGGCAACTCTCACTATCAATTTCGAGTACTGCCTTTTGGGCTGACCTCCGCCCCGAGGGTCTTCACCAAGTTAATGTCGGTAGTAGCTGCAAGTCTAAGGAGGGAAGGGATTCACGTCTACCCCTACCTGGACGATTGGCTGATCAGGGCTGTTTCTCCGGAGCAAGCTCAGATCCAGCTAAATCACGTGTGCTACTCCCTTCACAAGCTGAGCTTCTCCCTCAATTTAAAGAAGTCTCAAATGATACCATCGCAGAGACTCCAGTTCATAGGAGCGATCCTGGATACTTCCCTGGGAAAAGCCTCGCCACCAGAGGTGAGGGCTCAAGATATTCTACAGATGGTTACCAAGTTCCAACATGCCCAACGTCTCCCAGCTTTCGACTTTTTGAGGTTGCTAGGCCTCATGGCATCCTGCATTTTCCTTGTGCCAGAGGCTCGCCTGAGAATGAGATCCCTCCAGTGGGCACTGAGGACTCAGTGGTCACAATTCTCAGGGAGAATGACAGATCTTCTTCAGGTTCCCGGCAGGGTGGCTCGAGACCTTCAGTGGTGGGCCTGTCAGGAGAACATTCTGAAAGGAGAACAGTTTTGGCAACCCTGGCCGGAGATAACAGTAGTCACGGATGCCTCACTCACGGGGTGGGGAGCCCACGCCAACGACTTGACCATCAGCGGTCGTTGGTCTCCATCGGAGTCCAGACTACACATCAACCTGTTAGAGCTGAGAGCCATCAAACTTGCGTTGAAGGCTTCCCTGCCAGTTGTACAAGGGAAGAACGTCCTGATAATGACGGACAACACGGTGGCCATGCATTACCTCAACAAAAGAGGAGGCGTAGGATCACTACCCCTGTGCAGAGAGGCGATGCAGCTCTGGTTTTGGGCAATCCAAGAAGGAATCTCTCTATCGGCAGTTCACCTAGCCGGAGAGAAGAACTTGACAGCGGACGCTCTGAGCAGGCAGAGCACAGTCTCCCACGAGTGGGAGCTAGCTCAGGAAGTCCTTCAAGAGATCTTCGCCCTTTGGGGAACCCCTCAGGTAGATCTGTTCGCCACCAGCCTAAACAGGAAATGCGACCTGTTCTGCTCAAGGGAATTTCCTCCGAGAGGAGCTCTGGGAGACGCGTTCATAGTGGACTGGGAGTTTCCGCTTCTGTACGCGTTCCCACCGGTCCCTGTCATTCCTCAAATGATCAGGAGGTTGAGAAGATTCCGGCGAACCATGATCCTAATTGCCCCGGATTGGGCCAGGAGAACGTGGTACCCGGACCTTCTAGACTTGTCCATCTGCCCTCCAATTCGACTTCCTCTCAGAGAGAACCTACTCTCACAGAAGGGAGGTCAGGTTCTCCATCCAGACATCAAAACCCTCAACCTTCACGCTTGGCTTCTGAACGGCTGAGGTACAAGGATTGGGACCTCCCTGATGATGTTATGGAGGTGTTGCTTTCGGCAAGGAGGCCAGCAACAAAGTCTTTATACCGCTGCCGTTGGAACAGATTTTGCAGCTGGTGTAGAGAACAGAATATCGACCCATTTTCATGTGGTACACCAATGGTTTTGTCCTTCCTACTATATTTGGCAAATTCAGGCCTTCAAGTTGGCACCATTAAGGGCTATCTCGCAGCGCTATCTATCTTTAAGCGTACTGCGGAGGAACCATCCTATTTCAAATTACCCTTGGTAATACAGTTTCTAAAGGGGTTAACCAATGTTTATCCCCCAAGACCATTCCAAGTTCCCATTTGGGATTTAAACTTAGTATTAACTTTCCTGATGGGTACACCTTTCGAACCTCTCCATTCTTGTTCGTTAAGATTCCTTACCCTTAAGACTGTCTTATTAATAGCACTTACATCTGCTAGAAGGGTGAGCGAATTACAAGCTCTTTCTTGTAAACCCCCTCATACAATCTTTCACAAAGACAAAGTTGTCCTGCAAGTGAAGCCTAATTTCCTCCCAAAGGTAGTCTCTGAATTCCATATCTCTCAGAAGATTACCCTACCATCTTTCTATCCTCCTCCTCACCCGGGGAAAGAGGAAGAGAGATTACACAGACTAGACCCTAGGAGGGCTTTAAGCTTTTACATTAGTAGACTAGCCAGGATAAGACAGGCAGACCAGCTGTTTGTAGGCTACGCAGGTCACAAACTGGGGTTACCAATAACTAAGCAGACCATTTCCAGATGGATCATTCTAGCCATTCTGGAATGTTATAAACTGGCAGGGAAAGAGCTCCCTCAAAACCTTAGGGCTCATTCGACCAGAGGTATTGCAGCTTCATCGGCCCTCAAAAGAGGCGTGCCGATTAAAGACATATGTGCGGCCGCTACATGGTCGTCTATCCATACCTTTACACGTTTTTACAATCTGGATTCCTCCTCTAGTCAAGAGACTAGGTTTGGAAGGGCTGTACTGCATTCTATTCACCAATAGAAGACAGCGTGAAGTCAGTACTCCCTCCTCCGAATATAGAATACTGCTATGGGAGCTTATCTAAGATGAGGAATACGTCGGAGGACACAATCCCTTCGAAGAACAAGTTACTTCTTACCTTGTAACGTTCTTTCGACGGGATGTTCCTCCGACGTATTCCTCATCGACCCTCCCATCCATCCCCGCAGTTTTACTTCCCTTGTTGTTGCAGCTTACGCTCCTTCAGGGTGATTAGTCTAGTCCAGACAGTAATACTGTGGGCTACAAAACGGAACTGAGCAACGGACGCTGCGCGCGGCCTTTATAGGCAGGATGACGTCGAGCGTCGATACGGCGGCTGTCGAGGGTCATCGACTCGAGGGACGTCGACGCGCAGCGCCCTCTAGAGAAAAAATTTTCCGAGGCCAGCAGAGCTGGAAGGATATATCTAAGATGAGGAATACGTCGGAGGAACATCCCGTCGAAAGAACGTTACAAGGTAAGAAGTAACTTGTTCTTCTAACCTGTTTCCATATGTCTACAGGAAGAATCACGGGAAACAATAAATCAATGTCACTCAATGTAAAAACAGATGAATTCAAAGCAGATTAAATTTCCTTATAAAATCCTGACGGGTTCTTCCTAATATCAGGCATCGTCTGCTTTATAGTATTTACCTCTTGCCTCGAAAAAGGGACATGTACAAACTGTGCAATATAGTGAGCTTCTATCGTTTGCGCTGGAGTTCCTCCAGAAGCAGCAACTTCTACTTTCGCGACAAATGTGGGAGGCCCTTCCCTCATGGGTAATTGCAAACTAGGCGATTCTACATTTGTTCGTCTATTAAGCAACAAAGCTAAGTCAGAGAAAAAGCAGTCGTTCCAGTTTCAGGCGAAAATGCTCTTTTGCAAATTGTCATTAAATCAGCGGGACAACATATCTTATTCTTCATGCATTCATCTCGTAAGTACTCTACCATAATCTGTAATACCGTTCTCTGATTTCTGGTGTATACTGACTAAACGTATTATGCACTTCTATTGGGGAAATGACGGCATCTGTAATCCATCTAAGCGCATCTTGCGTACAAATTCTCATCTCTTCACTAACAGGTTTCAACGGTGGAAAAAAACATTGCTGGACATACGACATATGCGGTTTATCTTTTTTCAATAATTCTTTATGTAATTGATCAAGTTCTCGCTCAAACACAAAAATTCGGCCTACATGTTCTCGAACTTTCGTCGCATTATCTTGCAAAGTTGAAAGGACAACCAAATCACGCAACTCTTGCGGTACCACTCTATCAGTCAAATCACTCCACATTTTCACAAGATAATTCCCCATGCATTCTAACAATACTGCTGTTCACCAAAGCCTCTGTGATCAGATATGGAACTTTGCACAGCTGCTTCATCGTCACCATCAATATACGTTTATGCCCAATCTCTCAGTTCTTCTTTCCTTACGTTGCTAATTGTATTACGAGTCAGTCTAATGCTTCCTTGCGCAGGCCCCATCTCTGTAGAACTGCCTACTAAAGCGGCTAACTCATGCTCTAGCGGCGGTGGAGGAAATGATGCCACAGGCACAGGGGGAGAGGAACTGCTTATTGCTGGTGCATGTGGAATAACGGGAATGGGAGGTACATAAGGAGGTGCAACTGGGTCAGTACTTTAATGTTCATTTCTTTGCTCCTTCAATATTTTGTTTATTAGTTCATCTGATGTATGCAAATCTTGCTGAGGATATATTTTCTGTACATCTAATTGGAAAGCCCTGTCCATGTTTCTAATGGCTTCTGCCTGCTGATACTGATCATGCTCTAGCGCTTTCTCTACATTGTTTTTTTTCTGCACGCATGTTTCTCCCTACTTCTCAATCGGAGATTAGCTTCCTTCCTCCAGTCTCTGGTCAGGCCTTTTTGCGTAGCAATACTGATTCTAGGTTTTCTATATGTGCTAATTCAAAGCTCCCATTATTAGGCCACTGAAGGTCTGATACACGTCTGGTCTACCTATGCCAAATCGCATTAAACACTATTGCCCCTATACCGTATTTTATGTACATTTCATGTGCCGGCAACCCTTCGGGTGGGGCGACCTGGCCAGTTTCCAAAGATTGTCTACTGCAGTGAAAAAAACTCACTAGACAGGAAGACAATTTCCCAGGCATGGTTAAGTCTTACCCTTTTCTTACCCTGGGCGTTTGATCTTGCAAGAGCAACACTCAACCAAAATCAGGACATTTAAGAATCGGGCACGACTCACCTGATTAACCAATTCGTCACTAAAGACGCAATTCGTCCATATACAGATGCAACCAAGAATCGTCGTGACTGCGTATCTGGCTCAATCTGCCTTGTTCCAGGACCCTCGTTTCGATGCTCTCTGGGTGCTGCTCATCAATCAGGGATCGGCTGTGTACAGATCTGCAGAGGAGTCTCTCATCACTTCTACAGGGGCGCTGCAAACACCTTCCGATCCCGGCTTGACAGCTTCGACCTCGACTCGTTTTTGCCTTCTTCAAACTTCAACGCATACGATGGAGCATAAGTGGGAGGGTCCCTATTCGGGTGCCATATTTGCTAGGCCATAAAGACTGCATATGGAAACTAAGGCACAATAACCATACCCTATAGTGACACGTCAGACACGAGGTTCGATTTCCAAACAAGTCAGTTGACTGGGTCTCAACGCCTCACGATGTGTGTTCTCAGACCTCGTGAGATGCGAGAGAGCAAGCAACGCTCAAGCAGCAATATGTATACATTACATATAATCTTTACGAAGGCAATTCATTCCGCCCACAAACATGTAATTCAGGCTAGGGTTCGGTGATTGAAAATCATGACAATTATGACACGCTATGACAAGTCTTCATTCAGTCTAAACAAAGTTATGCTAGTAATGGCAGCAGAGACCTCTTTCTGTTATGGGGAACATAGAGCTCTTAGCTCGGCAAAGATATCATGTTCTTAGCAAAGAAACATTCCTTAGTACGTTATCTGTGTGTCTCAGTTCATGAGCTAAGGGTCAGACAGTTCTGAAGCAGAAAATACCACTCTCTGCGAAGGAGCACCACTAGAAGAATATAATTCATGGTTTAACTACCTTTTATTACAGCGTTTGCAAGACGGGCCGGCACCCGGACTACTGATTAGATGCAGCTTCTGCTCGGCTTCAAGGACTTAGTGAGAGAGAAAAACAAAGTATTTCTGCATAGTTTGACATTCCTGACTGTGTTAGTATTTCAGCATTCAGGCCGTGGCCTTGCACTGTGTGTGAGTTTGAAGCATAGAATACATTTGCAAAGCGTTTTGACAGAAAAGAAAAAGCAAATGACCGTCATTTCACAAAATGGACGCCCTCTGGTTACAATGACGATTCTAGGATTGCAATGTTTGTCACATGATGCGATTGATTTCTGGCCAACATACTATACATACTATAGGGTCGTTTCTGGTCTAACAGGGAGGGATATGATGAGTAAGCTTAACTTGACCATTTCATTTACTGATCAGGGGATAGTGTGCTCCACTCCAGGAATTCATTATATGAACGCACAAGAATTTATATCAGCATTCTTAGGGCAGAAAGCACAGCGAAGGCATGCCCATTGATCCAGAAGTATTTCAATATGGAGTGAGCCTTTTACTAGCATGGCTCCCTGGGATAAGGGGCAAAATATTGCAGCTACCTGCAGAATTTTTATTCAGGCCACAGGTTCCCATGGATGAGGAAGAAGGACATGTGTTTCCACTAGAGTTAGAAGCAGTTGTAGTGAGAGAAGAGAGGACGATTATTCACAGGACTGATGACCAAGGGAAGGTATAGCGAGCAGTAATAGCCCTTGATGAAGGACACAGACTGACTGATTGACAGATGAGGAACTATTCAGAGACAAGAACCCAGATGATGAACTACTATTCTTCATAAGCCTCACATATTGGGTGAAGATTGAGAACAGGGAAGTGCCACAGAGGATGGCCCTGATAAAAAAGTCAACATAATTTCTTTGAGAAGATTTGGCACAGGTAAAGAGAATCCCGTGGACCAGCAGTCCTTTTGACATTGGCCTGCTGAAAGAAGTAGGTGTAGTTAAAATTGAAGCCAGGAGCAATCTTGCCCAGAGTAAAGCAATATCCCATGTCAAAAGAAGCAGCTGAGGGTATTTATTTTTAATTTTTTTTTAATTTTTATTTATTGGCAGAGGTTTACAGCAAGTACACACTACAAAGTACAATATGTGATCATCACGTCAATAGGTTACGGTACACATGGACTAAGACAAAAAAAGGCATTTACAGGAGAAGTGAACAGTTGGATATAAGGCATATATCACATCACAGTCATGTAACCCCAGCTGAATCACTCCCAGATGAACTCTCATTAAGATTAATCAGATAGCTGTTGAATGCAGACCACACAATCTTGGAGCGAGAGTGCACCGGAAGCATAGTAAGGTATTCTTCTTCACAGGTCTGGGACCAGGTCAGTGCGTGAAGCCACTTTGGAACTGTTGGGGGAGAGGGGATCTTCCAGCACTGAAGCACACATTTCTTGGCCACCATAAAGCTTATATTTAGGAATTTAGCCATTCGTCTGGTGTCATCAGAGTTCTACACACCAAACAAAATACATAACGGGCAGGGATCAACCCCCGCACCGATAACATCGGTAAGAACCTTCAAGATCCCGTCCCAGAAATCACCCAACATACGACACGTTCCAAAACATGCACAAGTGGTCCGCACCTTCCATCTTGCAGTGGGCACAGGTATGTGTACCATTACGAGTGAACTTAGAGATTTTGCGGGGAGTGTAGTACAATCTGTTTAACAATTTAAACTGTATACATCTATAACGAAAATTGAGAGATACTCTGTTTGTGTGCAAGCACATTTTGTTCCATAAGTGATCAGTGACCTCGACACCCAGTTCGTCTGCCCATTCGGTGCGCGCCCTGGACGGTTGGGTCGGGGTCCCAGTCAACAGCAATTTATATAGGGAGGATACGACAACATGGACACCACTCGAATTAGCTATGTAGGCGACCTCCGGAGTATCGGGAGAAAGAGGGCCATCTGGCGCGAAAGGCAGCACAAAGCCTATAATACTGTAATAACTCAAGGGCAGACCCAGAATGGCCCTGCCTCCATGTCTGTGGATCAATAAACTTCCCATCAGGAAAGAGGTTAGTCAATGCCCAATACCCCAATGCCTCCCAATGTCGAGCCAAGGTTTTGTCGTGTGTGGGCTCCAACCCAGGGAATCCCCAAATGGGGAGACATTTATAATGGGGGCAGGACTTGGCTGTCGCGTCTAGAAGACGGCCCCAAGCTAGAAGAGTGGCCGCCACCGGATCAAATGGAGAATCCGGTACATAGTCCCGACAGAATATCAGGGTCATAATATTAATCCCGGCTGCAGCCGGTGTTTCAAGTTTGACATGGGAGCTCGGGTACCAGTACGTGGCATAGTGGGCCTGTGCGGATGTCCAATACTGTGCTAATTCAGGGGCCGTAAATCCTCCCTTCTCATATGGGAGTGCCATATCCAGCCATTTCTTATGGACCGCACCGGTGTTCTATAAGAACTGTGCACACAATCCGTGTAGCCTTACAAAGGGCCTCATCACGAGTTTGGCGGTAACCCTTAAATCCGGCAGTAGCGCTATTACCGCCGGATTTAAGGGTCTGCCAAATCAGGACTTCGGCAGATTTCTCCCCAGCTCTGAGCTGGGGGGAAATCTGACGAAAATTCGCGCTCATACCGCCGGCGGGAAATCTGCCGGCGGTATGAGCGTGGAAATTCCCCATTGAGCCCAATGGGGAATGGTACATTCCCGAATGGGCTCAGTGGGGAATGGGGACTTCCATTACTGCCAAACCCGGGATCCGGCGCTAATAGCACCGGGGGGGTTTGGTGGTAGGGCAGATAGCGCCAGAGCTATTAGCGCCGGCGTTACCGCCCAACTCGTGATGAGGCCCATACAGAAGTTTAGGCACCAAAATCATTTTGAAGGGAGAGTTTGCCGGCCAGGGACAATGGAAGCGAACGCCACCTCGCCATTTATGATTCAGCTAGTTGTGCTAGGGCGGTATAGTTATCAGCCAGTAGGGTGGACTCGGATAGCGATATCCAAACTCCCAAGTACCTGACTCCACCGGGGGACCAGCGAAGTATATATTCTGAGACAGGTTGTTGGGTGGTGTTAGTGAATGGGAAAATCTCGGACTTAGAGTAATTAATAGTGAAGCCTGAAAAAGTACTGACACCTGTGATATCACATAGAATGGGGTCGAGGTGGGTGGAGGGGTCTCTAATGTATAGTAACACATTGTTGGCATATAGAGATATGATTTCAGGGTTGTCTTTAAGGCGGATTCCTCTATGGGCGTGGCGTGCTCTAATATGGTCCACCATTGGTTCTATCACCAACGCGAAGAGAATCGGAGAGAACGGGCAACCCTGGCAGGTACCCCTGCAAAGCATGAACAGTGTGGATATGAGAGAATTGACCTGGACCCTAGCCATCGGGGCATTATACAGTAATTTGATGTAGCTAATCATATTGGGACTAATCCCCATTGTCTCAAGGACCAACCACATATACCGCCACAAGACCATGTCGAATGCTTTATGAGCATTGAGCGTGTCCGCTACAGTATTGGCATCCGGGTCGATTCGAGCCATAACATTAGAGAGCCGCCGGATGTTGTGGGAAGTGGATCTCCCAGGCACAAAGCCGCTTTGGTCCTCATGCACCAGGTAAATCATGATCGGAAGGAAGCAGTTTGCTATCACCTTTGCAAAAATCTTATCTCATCTCCAGGTTTATCAGCCTTAAGCAGTACCGTTATGACAGCATGGCGTAAGGTAGGGGGCAGGATGGACTCCCGGATTGACTCAGCCCAAACCTCCAATAGTTTAGGAGCAAGGATTGCAACATGTTCCTGGTAGAACTCGGGGTGAGTCCGTCTGGTCCTGGGGCTCTACTCTTCGGGAGATCAGAGATGGCCTTAACAATTTCCTCCAGAAGGATCGGGGAGTCTAGCTGCTCACGGGTGGAGTGGGAGATACACGTTGTGGGGATCTGGTTAAGAAGGTCCCTCATTTGATGCTCACTGTGTTCCGGGGGAAATGCATAAAGGTCAGTGTAAAACTCGGTGAAGACATTCAATATCCTCTGATGTAACCATTGCCGGGTACCCTGTGTGTCATTAACAGATACTATCTAGGCCTGGCCCTGTTCCCCTTTTACTAAGTTAACAAGTGTTTTCCGCAGTCTCTCACCCTCCCCGTATTTCCGTGCGGCCTGCGGCCAACTAAAATAGCGAACCTCCCTTAAGGCATGTGCATCAAATATATCAAGCTCCTCCCTTATTTGTGCAAGTTTAATAGGGTCGGCGGCAGACGTGCAGTCTAATTACAGCTCACGTAGTTTAGACTCCAACCAGATCGTTCCTTATCACTTTCAGTACACCCGCTTCCCTCGAGATGGACATTCCCCTGATGTACACTTTAAGAGCCTCCCAGCGGACCCCAGCAGCAGTAGCATGTAGTGTGTTGCATTCAATGAACGTCACAATATCGGCAAGTCCTTCTTGAATAGTGGGAACTTGTTCTGCATCGTCTCATCCACCTTCCCGAGCTGCAAGAGACCCCTGAAGAGACCCTCTTCTGCCCATTGGCACAACCGCGTGCACTGGCATTGCATGTACTATTGAGCACAAGGCTCCTCTCTTCTTAGGGCTTGGACTGCCTCTTAGTTAGGTGTATTGTTGATGTCGAACTGGGCCTAAAGATTATCTGCACTGCCTGTTTCCTTCCCCTCTAGGTTGTCGACATATTTTGTGCATTTAACCCTTTAGACCCCAATGGTGTTGTAAATACATTGTATTGATAGTGATGTGTTGGTTTACTGTGATTCTTTTGCTATGGTCTATGTTACAAAGGCCTTGTAATAAATGTGTCTATATTTTTGATATAACACCTGTCTGGAGTAATTTGTAAGTGTCCTTGCTTTGTGTGCTCATTGAGGTCCTTCAGCACCCTTAAACCTCCTGAGACTTTGGGCCTCATTCCGAGTATGGAGGTAGCCATGCCGCTTTTAGCGGCATGGTTACCCCCATACCGGATTCCGGGTCCGGGTTCATTGAATGGGGAAATACCGGGCCATTCCGACCTTGAAGGGCCCGGTATTTCCCCATTGAGGGAACCCATACCTGGTACATCACCATTCCCGTTTGAGCCCCCATAGGGCTCAATGGGAATGGAGAGGATGCTAACAACGGGCCTGTTAATCACAGGCCCGTTGTTAGCATCCTGGCGTCCTTAGCGGCTCCCGCCAGCAGACCTTGTAATGAGGCAGCAGGGGGTTAACGGCGCCGGCAGCTCTACCGGCGCTGTTAACCCCCTATTGCCTGGATCGTAATGAGGCCCTTAGTCTTGACCACCTGCCATAGCTACCCTGATTGGTCTGACTGTCCAGAGGTTACCCTGTTCCAAGAAACTAGGCTGGCCCTCTGAACCTTTGCCCACCAGGTCAGAGTTCAGAAATCCATCTTAACACCGGGACTGGGCAATCTTCTCACGCACGGTTCGCTCCACAGCTCCGGCCCCACTACGCAGTCCAACAGGGTGGGTGGGAGCAGCCAGCGGTGTGTGCAGCTCCCACAATCAGGCGGCAGGGGAGGGAAAAGGGTGTCAGCCACACCAGACAGTACAGGACTTGTCAGACACTGGCCTCAGTGCAGCCGCAACTCCGGGATGGGCGCTGAGCAGGCCCTCGCCGCGCGGGCTGCTCCAGCCCGCAATGTGACCCCTCACGTCTCCAAGGAACGGCCTGTTGTATTATGCCAACGAGGTGCCGGTTTTGCTCAGGATTCAAGGCAGACGTGCTCAAGTCCGCTTACCACACGTAGTGATAATTTCAGCTGAAAAAGAATAACAAATCCGCTGATGCAGTTGGATTAATGTTGAAGGCACACAGAGCTCACAAGCTAGGCAGCCATCTTTGAGGCTGCTCAACAGCGCTCCCAGATGAGGGTATTTATGAGACAATTTCCGTGTTAGTGCAACAGGGAATATTAGTGCCGTCAGAGTCACCATGTTACACAAGGTTGTACCCAGTGGAAAAATCGACGGGGGGGTTGTGGAGATTTATTCAGAATTTACGCCCCTTAACAATATTGTTGAAGCTGAATTCCCATTGGTTCTGAACCAAGCTACGATATTGTACAATATCCCATCCAAAGCCAAATGTTTTACAGTGATCGATTTAAAGAATGTGTTCTTTTCAATTCACATTCATGAAGAGTCGCAAGACCTGACCTCATTTTTGTATAGAAATAAAAAGTGGAAACACACTTGTTTACCACAGGGGTACTGTCAGACCTCCTCGATATTCAACAGGGTCCTCCAGATGGACTTACAGTACAGCAATTCAGTATGTAGATGACATTCTGGTGTGCAGGGAAACAGAAGAACAGTGCAGAAAAGACTCAATACAGTTGATGAATATGTCTGCAGACAAGGGATACAAGGTAGATAAGGAGAAATTACAATATTGCCAGCTGATATCTCAAAAGGGCAGAAAGGTTATTCTTGAAAGAGCAGAAGCAGTCATGAAAACATTTCAGCCAAAGACAGTGAGGGAAATGCAACAATTTCTGGGCCGTTGTTACTTCTGCAGGTCATGGATGTTTGATTACAGTACATATGTCAGACCCCTGTTTAAAGGACTCAAATAAGCTCAGACAGATGACAGTAGCATAGCCCGGACAGGAGAAATGATGGAAGAATTTAACAAAATAAAAGCAGCAATATGCACAGCACTCATTGTAGGGATCACTGATTACAATGCAGAATTTCTCCTATTCTTGCATTCAAATGGGATAGTAATGACAGCAGTGCTCACACAGAACCCTACCTTGGGACTCAAACCACTAGCATATTACAGTGGGATATTAGATCCAGTGATGAGAGGTCATTATCCCTTTGCAAAATCGCTGGCTGCAGCAGCCTATGCAATCACGATATCAGCAAATATCACAATGGGCTGTAAAGTGATGTTATACGTGGAGCATGTCCTGTTTGCCATTCTTGAGAAACCCAAAAGCACATTGACCCCACAAAGAGCATCTGGGTACAAAGTGATTATCAGCAATCAAAATTGTCAGATGTAGAGTAGTGAATCCAGAGAGATACATAAGGCACATGAACTCTCTTTCATTCATTCACACTCATACTTTCTTCAACACACAGTCTAAATTGGTTTGACACACGAAACAACAGTAACACATCTGTCATTTTTCTAATCTTATACAATTAAATACTGCTAGGGTCCATTCATCTATTTTAGGTGGCAATGTCGGTATGTTGTTGTTCCCACAGATCCTCACGTCGACACGTGTTTCAGTTGCTAAAATCGAGCATCAACAGTAGTGTTCTCTTGCTACCACAACCTTCTTCAGGACAAAAAAAACAAATATATTTTCTTTCATGTATGCGAGAGTGAGCCACATCATCTACAACAATAAAATAAATAAAACATTTAGAACCTTCTGTCATCCTCCCTTTATTCAGAACATACATATTAATGTTACGCACTGAGCAATCCTTTAATTATTGCTCCATCTGACTCACCTCCGAGTATGGTTGTGGGGGAAGTCAAGATGTAATGAATAAATCCCAGCTACAATTGTTAGACTCTTCCAATTCATTTGAGTCTTTCCTAATGGGTATAAAAAGCTCATTTAGCTCACACCCTCTGAGACCACAATAGTCAATCTTGATCACAAAATATCCAGCTAGCAATCAGTAATCATGGCACTTACTAAAAAAAATGTAGTGCAATTCACACTTCCAATGTGTACTTCCAATGCGTTTATAGTTGTTGTAATTACCAGGGTCTTCAAAATGCTCTTATAACTGAACACCTGAAATTATAAAAAAACACACCTCACTAGGATGATTACACTCCAGTACGTCACTAGTCTTTCTTACTCGTATTTGTGTCTCACAATTTCCCCCTATTCACTTGTACAATTTCATTATAGGTACTTACTAGGTCTTCTTCATAATTAACCATTCCTAAAAAGATCTCCACGTTGAGGCCAGTATCTCGTATCTGAATCACCCGTGGATCCGCACTCATCAGGTGATAGATATTTCTCTCTGTCTAAAAAGCTGAAAACGCCTTATCTGCCCTGGTCGACTCTTGGTCCTTGTGCATACATTGCCAGAGCACAGTATATACTTCCAAAATTACCCCATTGAAAAGAATGTGTTGATAAATGATAAATGACAAATTATGGTACATATAGACATCTTTAATATGTGGCTTCCGGTTAAATCATACACACCTTTCCACTCTCGTCAGCCTCTCAATGAATAATGACCATCTCTAATACGTTGTGAACACTCAGCGCGAGTACATCGCCATTGTGCCTCCCTGTGAACTCTCCCCACTTTTCCCCACTTTTCTACATAAATTCAAAAAGGGCTATTCCCCGTGTCAGCTAAACACACTGCCTCGCATATATCTAATACAAAAAAGGGAGCATTTATCAGCTTGCCTTCCGCTTCCTTATATTTTACTGCATGCCTTCAAAACATGCCGCTCCACGTGTCACTCAACACACTACCTCACGTATGTCTGGTTCGTCCGGGGGCATTTCTTTATTTATCTTCAACTTTTCCTGTGCTTTATTACATGTATTCAAAAAAGGCTGCTTCGCGTGCTAACTGAACGCATTGCCTCGCATATATCTAATTTATCGACTAATATTGCTTAACTTACCTTCAACTTCCAAGTTCTGTCCTCCCGCCAGGGCATACACTAGCGTGCAACCAGTGTCTCATCGCAATCACGTCATTTCCATTTAGACACTTCCTCCAGTCTTCATCACAATAGAAATAGGACTATGTTGTCATCCATTACAGCCATTTCCAAACTGGAGTTGGCAATGTATTCAATATATGTAATGTGCTCAAACTTCTATTTTGCTGTTTTCACTATACTTTTTGCCACCATCTTGTGGAAAACAGAACTATAATATATTTTATAGATGGTGTATGAATATCAGCTGGGGCTGTCACATATATAGATATTTATTCATGGTCATACAAACAAGACCACTCGATCACTGCTTAGTGTACTGTCCACTCATATTGGACCACCTCGCGGATCTCGCTACGTAATATATACTCACCTATGAGATTATAAACACATTCATAGATGATGTATTACCCTTGACCAGTGGTGCAACAATTTTGCACTGCCCAATAGGGTGCTAATGTCAGACTCCATAATCAGACGGCATATTCTCCTTGCCCTATACTCCAGGGTGACAGTATTGAGTTGTCCTAAACAGGACCATTTCCGAATCAATTGCACAGCTGATGTTCCACAGCACACACGATTCCACAGAATGTAATGCATTTGGCAATTTCCTTCTGATCTTAAACATATACTCCGGATAGTCTCACCTATAGTAGTCTAGTACCCTCAGGTCGTAGAGTTATATACGTACCTAGCATCAGTATTCTGCCCACAGTAAGTCACTCAGACACCAAAAGACCAGATGTTTTCAAATTCTTTTAAATAAGATGATTCCATTCAACTGACACATTTAACCCTCGTTTGACAATGTCTAGAGTATAGATCCATCTCTGTTCCTTTTGATGCAAGACACACCATCTTAACTCGGTATCGCTATGTCCAAGGCGCAAAAAATGCTCTACCAAAGGCTTGTCTGTCACCTTGTCCTGTATGCATGACCTATGCTCTGATATTCTTTGCCTTACTTCCCTAGTTGTCTTTCCGACATATAGTAGGTCGCAAGGACACCTGATGATGCAAATTAAATGTTTTGTCTTACAGTTTTTGTGTGTTCTCCATTGCCACTTAACTTGTCTGTAAATAAATTCAGACCTAGTTTCTGTAAGTGGACAAGCTACACACTTCCGACATTTGTGATGGCCAACAACGGGGGTTAAGCCCCATTGATCATGTATCGTTTGATCCTTCTTCGGCTCTACATATGTATGGACCAATCTTTGTCTCAAGTTTTGGTTCCTCTTGAAAGCAAACATTGTTTTTTTATACAGAGTACCTTTCCGTTTTACTAGATCCCAGTTACGGTTCACTATCTTCTTGATCTCGTTGCTGGCAGGATTAAATGTAATGATGCAAACTAGTCTCTCTTCTTTGTTTTTTATACGATGGGTTAGGCACACATCTCAGCTTGTGTTTGCAGCCCTCTTGAGATTATCTTTTACCAATCGTTTGGGATACCACCTTTCCAATAATCTGTCTTTAAGTTGCGTGGAATGCTTTACAATATCCTGCTTTGTAGTGCAATTACGGCGTATCTGTAAAAATTGTCCATACAGTAAATTGTATTGTAAACCTTCTGGGTGGAAGCTAGAATAATGCAAGACTGTATTGCGATCGGTGGGTTTTCTATATAAAGTAGTCTCCAGTTTGTCCCCCACTTTACTGATCAATAAATCTAGAAAACTCACCTCCTTGTCGCTCCACTCAATCGTAAACCTGATGTGCTCATCTCGCTTGTTAAGCCATTCATGAAAAATCATGAGCGATTCGATGGATCCTTTCCAGATGATACAAATATCATCTATATATCTGTGCCATCCACCTAGGTGTTGGCACAGATCCTGATATTGTTTTAGTTGGCTGTTCTCTCCCGATATGAATTTTTCTTCATAATCCACCATGAAAAGATTTGCCACATCAGGAGCGAATGTGGCTCCCATGCTGACCACTCTACATTGTTTGTACAACTGTTGTTGATATAGGAAAAAGTTTTCGTTCATGGACAGTCTTGCACATTCGAGTATCAAAGATGTGGGAGGTTGATGAGGTGTTGTTCGTGAATTCAAATATTTGCCAAGTACTCGCAAAAACTCCAACTGATGAATTGAAGTATACAGTGATTCAACATCCATAGTAACTAGAATCACCTCAGTCAGGAACCTCACATCTTGTATTATCTTTATAATCGCTGTAGAATCTTTCACGTAGCTAGGCTTCAATTTTACCAACGGTTTTAAGAAAAATTCTGCATAAACCAACAATGGCACTAGTAGTGAATTAATCACGGAAACAATAGGTCTTCCTGGTGGATCAAGTTTATTTTTATGAATTTTTGGTAGAATGTAAAATGCTGCCTTCTTTGGATATAGGTTATTGAGAAAACGGCTCTCACCATTACTGATCCATTCTTCATTCATTGCGTGATCAGTTAAACTTTTTATTTCCTCCTGGAGTCTCTTAGTGGGATCTTGTGCCAGCATCTTGTATGTATCTTTATCTCCCAAAAGACGCTGACATTCTTTGTCATAGTTGGTGGTTTGCATGATAACAATCCCGCCTCCCTTGTCAGCGGGTTTGATCGCAATGCCATCCGTATCGCACAGCCTCTTTAAACTATTCCTCTCTGCTCCAGTGAGATTATCTGGCTTATAATGTTTCTTCTTTATGGCATTGAGAACTTCTTTTGTTACCCGGTTCTCAAATGCCTCTATTTCTGGTGGGCAGGCATGTGGAGGAGGATTGAAAGAGGACTTGATCTTAAGTCTAGTCCTGTTTGTTGTCTTATCACTAGTAGTATTAGTTTCTCTGTCTCTATTCTCTTGACTCAGTAGAAACACCTCAAAATAATGTTTGAGGCGTATGTAGTGAATCCAGCAACATTCATAGCAGAGCCAGTGGAGGAGGGAGATCACATGCATGATTGTACCAGGCACACTGAACATGATGATGCTGTACCCCATGTCAGAGAAAATACCCATAGAGAGGAGGGGAGGAGTACTCTTCATTGACGGTTCCTCCTCAATTGACAAGAATTCAGGGGCAAGGCACACTGGAACTGCTGTGGTAAAATTAAAACAGAGTGGCAACTGAGTTAGTGGTGTGTGCAAGATTGCATTTAAATTTTTTTGTGCAAAAGGCAGAATTAGTAGCCCTTATATAACTCTTGAAATGCATGAAGATGAGGAAATCACAGTGTATTCAACAGTACATGCAGGACTGCCATGCGGGAAAAGGCGGGTTTTCGTACATGCAGACGTCATGCCAGTGCAGCACGCACTACAGCTCCCATCAGCCATTGCCGCGGTGAAGTGCGTAGCCCATAACCAAGGGGAGATTTAATTTCCTGTGGCAATGAAGCTGCTGACAAAGTTTTTAAAAAAGCAGCATATTTTCCAGAAATATCCAAATTCAACATACCACCTAATAAGCACATATGCAGCATGGCAATGAAAGAAGGCCTTAATTCCTTGCCCATAACACAAACAATAGAATTGCAGGTATGCACACCACCAGAAGAGCATGAGCTGTGGAAATGGAGGGGGTGTTAACTGTCACCCACCAATGCAATGTGGCAACAGGACAGCACAGGTAAACCAGTGATGCCCCTTGCATTACTTAAAGTAGCATTAGACCAGCTTTACTATCCTGTGCATACCACACGAGAGATTCTTGCAGCTCTGATCAGTGGCAAAAGTGAAGTGGAAAGGATGTTCCTTGCTGGCCTACCCCCCTCCCTACAAACCCCATTGCCATGCCCGCTTCCACATGCAATCCAAGCCCCCAAACAAACATACCTACTGTTTAAGGAAACGTTCAAGTTTCTTTTTAGAATAAAAGTATAGGAACAGTAAAAGTTTGTTAAAAAAAGTAGAGGAGCACTGCTCCCAACCGCTCCCACCCACTTCGACCACTGGCTCACGTTGTGGAGGACTGGTTTATACCTAAACTTGCAAAGCATATTGCTGCATTCATTGTGAATTGTGTAGTCTGCCAGCAATTCACGGCTGAGGAAGAGGTGATGCGAGTCCAAACACAATAAATCACAGAAACAGACAGCAACCCATAAATGAAGAAAATGAATACAATGTCCTTTCTTACACAAATAAATAGCCAGCTTGAGTGAACTTTCTCCCCCAAGAACCTTTACCTGCAGAATAAAAAACAAAACACACACTTTTGTAGAGAAAGATACCAATTCTCGAGGTTACCTTTAAGAGTACTACTGTATGCCATTCTCTCTTTTACAGTGTATAGCTACGGTGCCTTCAAAGCAAATAAAAAAAAAACGCTCATTGCTCTTTTAGTAGATTCCAAGATGAGGTTCATTTTTTAAAGAATTCTTCAAGCTATAATGGTGCAATGTTTCTTGTAGGTACCAGAAATTTAAAACCAATGTGAAAGTTTCTAGTAAAAAGTATGATAAATAATCGTTTTAACTTTGTTAGGTACACGTTTTTGACACGCAGATCGCTAACAGACGTACCCCTTCACATAGTGTGGACACACTAGCAGTAAGGGCTGTAGCTGCCTTTTTCTCGTTCTGCGGTCTCTATTCATTTATTCTTCTGGCATTACAAGAATTAGTCCTCTATATTGTACCCAAACAAGTGTATACTGACATGACCCCCATTGCCTTGTTGGATAAAGCAATAACCCAACCTTTCTCTAACTCTACTAAACAGATGAGAAGACTAAAAAGAAATGCTGACAATAATTTCCGACACATGAATGCCTACATGGCTGACTCTGCCCAAATTACTAACAACATGTGGTATCAGCACATGATCCAGGTAGGGAGAGGGACATCTGATGCTTCCCTAGAGAACCTCCAGGACATTTGTAGCCACAGAAGTATCTGCAAATGATGCACATTGCCTAACCCATTTAGCACTCTGCACGACTTGGGGGCAGTTTGAGGGAAGATGGCCAACCCTTCGATGGATGTCAAAAAGCACATTCCCCAACAAAGATAATTACATAAAAACAAAGGCTATGAGGGATGGCCCAAAGATGAAAAATAAAATGATACAATACATTTTAGATGGCTCAAATAAAGGAGACTCTGCAACAGTAGATCGAAAGTTGTTGTAATGCCCAAATGGTGTAGGGAAAGAGATAGGAGGGCTACTAGGATGCTGGGAGAGAGCCAAGCTACAAATAGATGGATAGTTATATCAACTTCAGCCGGATGGGTTGGGGTTATGATGGGGTGTAAAGCACAAGCAATCTTGTCATTACCAGTAGAGGTAGTTCAGAATGCAAATGATAAATGCTTCAATAAATGGACCAAATATTCCAAACTTTTTACATTGATAGAAAATTAAGCAGGCCCGCTACTCATAATTCCTGTGAAAAAGGCTGCACTATTGCTTCAGAAATACTGGCCCTGGGAAAGCAGGAGAAAACCAAAGGTACAAACGTGATTTTGATGTGCCTGGCATGAAAAAAGGCACCAACATCTATGGACCATTATTGTGCTTGTGGATCCAGAGCATATATTAAGCTGCCCCAGAATAGGAAGGGCTGTGTTTCATAGTGCTGATAAGCATACCCATGCTGATAGTCCCCTAAGTGATGTACACGTTGCAGAGTTCCTGAAAATGAATGCGCACATGAGAGCGAGACGATCCCTCTGTCTCGAACGGGCAAAAAGACCCCTTAGTTACTTACCTGTAACTGTATTTTTCCAGCATTGGTATCTTTAATAGATTAAGATGCTTGAATATTCCCTGTTGTCAGACTGGGAATCCTCGGTGATAAAATAATTATACAAATGTTCTTTTTTTTTTGTTGATAAACACACATTGCCATTATGGCCTATGAGCCATTCTACTGTGTAGTCCCTCCACCTCACTTTGGTCCTTTATGGCCCCAACCAATGAGGTGACAGGGCTTAAGCTCCGCCCCAGGCAGCCATCTTCAGATTTTGAACCGTAGGAATTACAGTATGATGGAAGCTGAGCGTAGGAGCAGCCTCTCAGGGGAGGCGGGTGGGCGCATGTGAATCTATGAAAGATACCAATGCTGGAGAAATACAGTTACAGGTAAGTAACTAAGACTTCTCCAGCATTGGATCTTTCACACATTCAGATGCTTGAATAGAATACCAAGCAGTTACAAACATGCCACCATCATATACATATATGCATAAATACAGAAAAACATATCTCTGATCAAACATTTACCATGCAGCAACACAACGGTTACATACTCCGGAAAAGGTGGGGAAGGGAGGCTGGTCCTACCTTATGCAAAGAGGTGGCGGAGCACTGCCTGTCCAACTGCAGTCTCTTTGGTGGTATCTTCAGCCAGGCAGTAGTGTTTAGCGAACGTGTGCAGAGTGCTCCATGTGGCGGCTCTGCATATGTCTTTCAAGGCCACCCCTACGTGGAACGCTGTTGACGCCGCTCTCCCTCTGGTGGAGTGCGCTGAGGGTGGTTTGGAAAGGGGGTCGCCTTTCGTTTGATGGCTGTGGGTGATGCAAGAAGAAACCCAGCGTGCCAGACCTTGCTTGGAAATATGTTGGCCCTTTGTGAGGCCAGAGAAAGTGTCATGACCCTTGCCCCTGGCCCTCACTGGCAAGTCAGCCTTCCAGTTTGGGCCAGGTCAAAGGCCTTAAAACCTCATCCAAGACTCTCTTGGAGTCAGTCCTGGCGCCTTTGGCGCCAGGCTCATAACCATCATGAAGACCAACATTAGAATAGGACTATTTACTTGGTACTATTTAACTTGGGGGGTTCAGCCAACATGGAGGCACACACATAGCTCAGTTACAAGGAACTGAGCTATGCGGTCTAGTCTTTTGGGCGTGGCGGGCCTGGGACTACCTTACCTGGACTACTTTGGGTGTGGTAGGCCTGGGACTATTTTACCTGGACTACTTTACCTGAGACTATTTAAACCGCACCCAAACAGCAGAGCATGCTTTGCGTTATTCTGCTGTGGGAGCGTAACGCTCACTGTGTCTAGTTCTTTGATGCCAGCTTAGCTGAAACCAAGGACCTGCAGAGAGAGAAAAAACACTATGAAACTTACCTGGAACAGTATCCTGTCTTCAATCCATCACCGACTTCAGTTCCACTCACCTGAAAGTACGATGCATCCGGCACCGCATGCATCCTGGAATACCATAACCTGGAAAGAGGAGAAAGAAAGACTGCATTAGTAAGCGTTTACTCACATTTCCTCCTGAATGAAAAAAGCCACACAATTCTTACCTGGGTAGTCATCTCCTGGTCAGTATCATTGTTGGTACATTACGGCGCTCGGCGAGGAACATCGCAACTTGCAAGGAGAGAAAAGACACAGGTTAGCAATATAAAAGGCAAAACAGCGCAGCGCATCGTGCATTACTCACCGGACAGCATCGCGCACAACACGCTTTCGCCTACCGGCCCATGCACATCTTCAAACTGCATGACAACACCAAAACGCCTTTCCATACCTAAAAGGAAAGAAGCAAGACATTATTATTCAAACTAAGAGGAACATAAGAACTGCATATAAAGACTGTAAAGCAGCAAACCTACGGAGTTGCAGCAGGCCTGGATTCCCACAGGGGGGCCTTGCACCAGTGAAGTAACTTGGTCACTGCTGGCCCCCCACATCTACGTGCCCCTGCCACGAGGAGCAGGACGGAGAATCCACCTTTTACAATATTAAGGTGAGGAGAGGACCCAAGGGGGAGGAAGGAGTTGAGGCCAAGGAAGGTGGGAAAACATAAAGACAATCTGGTATTTAATCCAGCTCTCCTATATTGCAGTCCCATCTTTAACCAGAGGCCTTACCAAGGGACCGGGAGAGGGTTCGAGAGTGCAAATCATCCAACCAGGGCTGGGTCGCATCCCCGTGGATACCAAGTGAGCATAACAGAACACAAAGCCTCAATAATATAATCCACCTGGGCGTCATGGAGACTTCAGAGACTGACCAGTTAGTTCAGTTGTTGGGACAATTACGTGCTGAAGTACATTTAGCCAGTCAAGAAACCAACGCTCTTTGGAGGGATTTGATTGTTACTAAGGATCGTACCGACCAAACAGGTAGACAATTGATCCAGTCACAGGCAGGCCAGATCCCATTGCCTGGTAACATTCCGCCAGCACCTGTACCAACGTCTTCCACCAATCCAGTACAAATAACCCTTCCTGGGGCAGTTCCTTTAGCTCCACCTGAACGATTTACAGGGGACCCCAAAAAGTATGCACGTTCATGAACCAGTGTTGTCTTCATTTCCTTTGCAGACCTGGGGCTTTTCCTAACGACCAAGCGTGGGTTGCTTTTGTCTTGTCATATCTGAGTGGCAGTGCTGCGGATTGGTCGGTACCATTGGTAAGTCAAGATAACCAGTTGTTACATGACTTTGGGGGTTTCAAGATGGAAATGGAAAAACACTTTGCTCATCATACCCAAGGCCAAGCATTAGACAACAAACTTTTGTCACTCCGTCAAGGAAGTGAAGGCTTGCTTACATATATAGCAACATTTAACAGACTAGTCATTGAAGCTGGGTGGCCGGAGAAAAAAAGGACCACACTACAGTATCCTGTCTTCAATCTATCGCCGACTTCAGTTCCACTCACCTGAAGGTACGAACTCCATCATCCGGCACTGCATGCATCCTGGAATACCATAACCTGGAAAGAGGAGAAAGAAAGACAGCATTAGTAAGCGTTTACTCACGTTCCCTCCTGAATGAAGAAAGCCACACAATTCTTACCTGGGTAGTCATCTCCTGGTCAGTATTATTGTTGGTACATTACGGCACTCGGCGAGGAACATTGCAACCTGCAAGGAGAGAAAAGACACAGGTTAGCAATATAAAAGGTGAAACAGCGCCACGCATCACGCATTACTCACTGGACAGCATCGCGCACACCGTGCTTTCGCCTACCGGCCCATGCACATCTTCAAACTGCATGACAACACCAAAATACCTTTCCATACCTAAAGGGAAAGAAGCAAGACATTATTATTCGAACTAAGAGGAACCTAAGAACTGCATATAAAGACTGTAAAGCAGCAAACCTACGGAGTCGCAGCAGGCCTGGATTCCCACAAGGGGGGCTTGCACCAGTGAAGTAACTTGGTCACTGCTCGCCCCCCACATCTACGCGTCCTGCCGAGGAGCAGGACGGAGAATCCACCTTTTACAATATTAAGGTGAGGAGACGGCCCAAGGCGGAGGAAGGAGTTGAGGCCAAGGGAGGTGGGAAAACATAAAGACAATCTGGTATTGAATCCAGCTCTCCTATATTGCAGACCAATCTTTAACCAGAGGCCTTACCAAGGGACCGGGAGAGGGTTCGAGAGTGCAAATCATCCAACCAGGGCTAGGTGGCGTCCCCGTGGATACCACGGAGCGTAACAGAAAGCGATGAACAGTCTATTTGAAGAACGGAACTCCTTAGTTCTTTGCAAATAAAACGTTAGTACTCTTGCTATGTCCAGAGAATGCAATGCTCTTTCTGTTTCCGAAGAGTGATTCTGGAAGAAAGTTGGAAGGACAATGCGTTCTGTGAGTGTCATTTCCGATACTACCTTCGGAAGGAACTTAGGGTGTGGTCTTAAAATGACACTGTCCTTATGGAACAAGGTGAAGGGAGGTTCAGAAGATAAGGCTTGTAACTCACTGATCCTCCTGGCCGAAGAAATGGCTATCAAGAAATAGGTTTTCCATGACAAAAATTTTACGGGCTCATAAGGAGGCTCCATGAGGGCTGTCAGCACAGTGTTCAAGCTTCAGGTTGGAACCGGCGTGGGCGTAAGCGGGTATGTATGCAAAAGTCCTTTAAAGAAGACCTTGACAGCCGGAAATGAGAGTAAGGACTGCGTCTCCGGGGCCGTCGTGTATGCCATAATGGCTGATAGGTGGACCTTGATCGAAGACAGTGAAAGTCCTGCTTTGGCTAAGTGTAATAAGTAAGGAAGTACTTGCTCAACCGAAGAGGTGAGAGGATCAATGGCATACGTCTCACACTACTTGGAAAAACGAGTCCATTTCCTAGTGTAGGTGATGCGTGTAGAAGGAGCCCTTGAGGCCCTGATTATATCCCAACATTCCGCAGGCAGATTGAGATTCATCAGCTTATGCTGCTCAGGAACCAGGCCTTGAGAGACAGGCTCGCTGGGTGGTGGTGGAGGACCTTGCGGTTCTGTCTCGTCAATAGATACTGATGCGCTTTGAGGTGAATCGGGGGCCATCGGGATAGGTGCTATAGGGTCAAGTACCAGACCTGAAGTGCCCAGTCTGGTGCAATTAGGATCATTGAACACTCCTGCTCTTTCAGTCTGCGTAGTATACTGGAAATGAGGGGAAACGGGGGGAAGGCCTATAGAAAGCATCTCATACTGACTGACTCTCTGGGTACCTGGAGGCGAACATTTTGCATTTCTTGTTGGCCCTGTTGGCAAAAAGATCACGATGCAGATGGCCCCATAAGGCGAAGATCCGTTGGGTTTCCTCTTCGTCCAGCTCCCGCTCGTGAGAAGACGTGTAGTCCCTGTTCAGTTTGTCCGCTATGACATTGTCCACTCCTGGAAGGTGTTCCGCTTTGATTTGGACTCTGTGATGCAAGGCCCATGCCCATAGTAGTTGAGCTTCTTAAGATAAGATCTCTGACCTCGTGCCTCCTTGCTTGTTTGTGTAGTGCATGGAGATTGTGTTGTCTGTCTGGCAGTGAGTACCTGACCTGCTACTACAGGAAGGAAAGCTTTCAGTGCCCACCGTATGGCCCTGAGTTCCAACCATTGATGTGGAGTTGGGACTCCTGGGCTGGCCAAGAGCCCTTGGTCTGTAGGTCTGCAAGATGAGCACCCCAGCCCGAAAGAGATGCGTCTGTTCTCAAAAGAAGGGTTGACGTTGGTGCCTGAAACGGCATCCCTTGTAAAAGGTTCTGCTGAGCGTTCCACCATCGAAGAGCCTTGTACAGCATCGTTGGAATCTAGACGATGTCCTCCCAAGAGCCGAGAGCTTGTTTCCATTGGTGGTCCAGTGCCTCCTGGACAGGCCTCATGCAAAGCCTGCAATTTGGGATGACGAATATACATGAGGACATCATGCCCAGGAGGGATTTGTAAGAGCGCACTGATGTTGTCTCTCTCACTAAGAAGCATGAGGTCAAGCGGAGAATTGCTGCTGCTCTTTCTGCCAATGGTCTCACTCTGGGAATGTCGGTATCGAGTTCGGCTCCCAGGAAAGAAACTGTCTTGGTGGGAACTGGGCAGAACTTTGCGTTGTTTATGGAGAAACCTTACCCTTTTAGAAGATTTGTTGTCTTTAAAACTGCCAAGCGTGCGCTTGAGGCGGAACTTGCTCTTATCAACCAGTCGTCCAGATATGGAAATACTTCTGTTCCTGTCCTCCTGAGTTTTGCAGCTACTGGTGCCAGGTATTTTGTAAACACTCTTGGTGCTGATCTCAGGCCGAACGGGAGCACTCGAAATTGAAAATGAAGATCGCCTACAGTGAACCTGAGGAATTTTCTGTGTGCTGGGTGGATCGGTACATGGAAGTATGCATCCTCCAAGTCTAGAGTGGCTACAAAATAATGTATGTTTAGCCAAGGGAGAACTCCTTGCAAAGTTATCATCTTGAACTTGATGCGTTTCATATATTTGTTCATTGCTCTCAGATCCAAGAATGGGCCGCCATTGACCATTCTTCTTTTTGAAGAGGAAGAAATGGGAGTAGAAACCCTTTCCCCTTAGAGAGTAAGGTACTGGCTCTATTGCTTCTTTGTGCAGCAGTTTTTGAATTTCGGACATATGCACCTCTGCGCAGAGTCGGGGGCAGGGAAGGGGGCTGGTCTAGAAATTCTAAGGTGTGTCCTCGCGGACCACCTGTAACACCCATTTGTCTGATGTTATTGATGGCCAGCGTTGAAAGAACTGGCTCACCATTTCCCCCATCGGGGTTTGACGTTGAAGGGAAGGAGCTGGACTGTCAGTTTTGTTTGTTCTGCGACTTCCCTTGAGCGGAGCCCTGCCTCCCTCTCTGGGCATACCTGTTGAAAGACTGGTACTTGGTGTCCTGGTATGAATTACCTTGCGACTTCTGACCATAGGAGGAATGGTTAAAACCTCTGTACTTCGAGGATAAACCTCGAACAGGACGAAAAGACAGGCGATCCTTGTCTTTATCTTTCAAAGAGCTGATGGCACGTGCCGTGTCGGTGTCCGTCTTGATTCCTTTGAGGTGGTCATCAATCTTTTTCCCGAAGAGTTCTTGACCATCGAAGGGCATGTCCAATATCTGAGCTTGGATCTCAGGCCTCAAATTGGTAGCCTTCATCCAGGCCTGTCTTCTCAGCACTGTGCCGTGGGTCATTTGCCTGAAACCTGACTGCGCCACATCAACTGCTGAGTCAATCATGTGATCCGAAGTTGCTTCCCCATCGGCAATAATCGACCTGGCTTCTTCCTGGAGCTCTACAGGTAGCTGTTTGGCCAGCTTGGACATGCGTTGCCAAAGCTCGCAGTCAAATCTCGCCGTCATGGCCAGCGCATTGCCTGCTCTAATGGTAAGCAATGCTGATGTGGACACTTTCTTTGCCATAGCCTTTAGTTTGCGACCGTCCTTGTCCGGTGGGGCTGCTAGAAGTGATGCTGGATTGGTCAACATTTTTCTAGCTGCTACAGTGATGACAGAGTCCGGTTTTGTATGACCTCGTAGACAAAGAGGTGCAGACTCAGGAGCCTTGTATTTTTTCTCAGGCCTGGAAACTAGAACCAGAGTGGATAAGGGTGTGGCCAATATCTTGGATCCGGACTCCCAAACGGTGTCGAGGAGAGGAATGGTAGTAACCGTTCTCCTATGTTTGTCCCTATACTCATAAGGCACCGACTTCTTCTCCTCCGATGTGACCTGTAACTGGAACAAGTCTGCGGCTTTGCAGATGATAGTATGAAAGGATAATAGGTCATCCGGCGGTGAAGAGCAACCTGGAGAATCTTTCTTTCTGGGCTTCTCAACAATTTAATCGTCCCATTCGCTAGTATCATGCTCTTGCGTGATCTTGCCTTCTTCCGGTTCAGAAAATTCTCTGAAGGGATCTTCCTGCCAGTCTGAGACCGAAACAGAGGATGGTACAGTCGTTGGATCTTCAGCTGGAGATCTTGTCCTATTCGATGACGCTGGAGAAGGTTCCCTTGTAGGTGAAGTACTGACTGTCCTGCTCATAGACCTGCGCAGTGGCACAGATGAACATACTCTTTTCTGTGGCCTACTCCTGGGAGGCAAATGTCTTGGCGTGCTTTGTCGAGGTGAAAAATCGCTCTCCGGAAGTTTGGCTCCCTCGGAACTCCTCAATGATCCTTTGCATTGATAACATGAGTACAGGGTCATAAGGATCAGCAGGCACCTCTGTAGTAGGTTGCCAAGGAGGGCTGTGTTCCTTAGGTGTAAAACAGTGCTGTTCTTCAACAAACTCAGTGTCTTACAATTCCTCCTGTAGGATGACGTCAGGGAGCTATGGCATTTCTCCTAAGGGAGATAATTGTGTTCCCTGTGGTTCAAGAGCCTTACAAACTGAGGCGGTGCCTCCATAGACTCAGAAAGACTGTCTTCATTGGATGGCATAACATTGGCGTCAGCGAGGGGCATTTCTATTTCTTCTGTCGGTAAAGAAGCTTGCGGTGCAGTCGATGGAGCCGTGGTCGAAGATTTCATTGATGACAGCCTCGTCAACGGCGGTTCCGTTGACGAAGATTTCGTAGACGGTAGCTTACCCTTATCCGTCGACGAGTGCTTCATGGACGAATGTCTCGTGGACGAGTGCTTCGTGGACGAGTGATGAGCTTCCTTCGTTGACAATTGCTTCGTGGATGATTAACTCGCCGACGAGGACTTAGTCGTGGACGATGTGGTTTGTCGCGTGGTGGTCGTCGATGAGGGTTTCATCGACGGCTTGGTGAACGACAGGCCTCTATCTTTACTGCTGCTCGTAGACGACTTTTCCGTGGATGACTGCCCCACCCCACCCCCCGGTTTTTTGCAAGCTCCTCCTGACCTTTGGAGGTAGTTTTTGCCGCAGAATGCTTCATTTTATGGCTTGTAGAGTCTAGAGGAGGTAGGAAAGGTATAATTTCCAGCTTCCTCATCCTCTTGGGAGTTGGAGAGGAACTCCTTTCCACTGAAGAGGCCCTTCTTTTAGAAGTTTGCCTCTCAGATGATTTGCTGAAGTGAACATGAGCTGTCTTCGCAGATTCCTCGTCAGAAGAAAGTCCCTTGACTTCCAAATGCAGAAGAAGCCTTCTATGTCTGTCTTGTAGGGTCTTAGTCGAAAAGGACTTGCAAATGTGACATTTCGGGATGTCATGAGGGTATAGACAGTATATGCAGTGATCATGAGGGTCTTTCATATAAACCACCTTTCTCCTGCACCTCATGCAATCCCTTAACAGGAAAGGCTTCTTGGTAGCCTGAAGTTGAGCCATCTGAAGAGAAGGTTCACTCAACGAATTCTGGGTCAAAATAAGGTTTCTTGAAGTCCCAAAAACTAGTGGAGATAGCCCCTAGACAGGGGAATGTGGTAGAATATATTTAAAAATATAAACTACTGTGGAAATGGAAGAAAAATTGAAAAACGCTCAGAGAGCTTGAGGATTCCCTGTGTCAGTTAGACTGAGGCGAAAAATTTGAAGATGGCTGCCTGGGGCGGAGCTTAAGCCCTGTCACCTCATTGGTTGGGGCCATAAAGGACCAAAGTGAGGTGGAAGGACTACACCATGGAATGGCTCATAGGCCATAATGGACTATGTACATGCATTTCTATGTAGCAATGTGTGTATATTAAATATATATATATATATATATATATATATATATATATATATATATATATATATATATATATATATATATATATATATATATATATAAAAGAAAAAAGAATTTCTATAATTATTTTGTCACTGAGGATTCCCAGTCTGACGATGGGGAATATTCAAGCATCTGAATCTATGAAAGATCCAATGCTGGAGAAGTAGTAACTATGGGCCTCATCACGACTTGGGCAGTAACGGTAACGCTATTAGCGCGGGCGGTATTAGCCCTACCGCCGAACTCCCCGGCGCTAATAGCGCCGGATCACGAGTTCGGCGGTAATGTCAATCCCCATTCCCCATTGAGCCCATTCGGGAATGCCCCATTCCCCATGGGGCTCAATGGGGAAATTTTGCGCTAATACCGCCGGCGGTAATAGCGCAAATTTTTGGCGGATTTCCCCCCAGCTCAGAGCTGGGGAGAAATCCGCCGAAGTCCTGCTTTGGCGGACCCTTAAATCCGGCGGTAATAGCGCTACCGCCGGATTTAAGGGTTACCGCCGAAGTCGTGATGAGGCCCAATATCTCCACCAGAGTGGAAGAGGCAGTGGGGCATGGCCAGCAGCTAATGCATGAGCATGTAGCGCTCCATGGCTCCCGGACTGCCTGTCAAAATCTTGATTAAACATCCTGATTCTTATGCAAAAACTCTGACCACAAGTGGTGAACTAACTGCCGAGAGGCTGGTGCTGCTGTCTAGGTAAATGGGGGACGGGACGCTGTCCCGGAATCCTGGGGGTCAGACGAACGTTCCTCCTCAGAAAAGTGATGCGTAAATTCAAGATGGCCACCAGGATCAACTAGCAGACCAGCAACCGACTTGTGAACGAAGGGCAGTTGGACCCAGCACGACCACTGCTCTGGAAACACTCCGCTCCGGACGACATTGCTCCGCTCCAGCCAGAAAGGAGCTAGACACCATGCAGGACGGGACAGCAGCCACAAAAGGAAAATAACAGTGCTCTAGCTCGGAAGGAATAGGCGAGGCACCACTGACACATATGAGCGGAGATGCAACAGGACGGCAAGACGCTGCAAATTGGGGACCCGCATGCCCTGACGGAAGACGGAGAGACTGGCCCTGTGACCCTGTAGTGTGGGCTCAGATTGGGTCACCATAACGCTCCGACCTGGGCCGACAAGGAACACAAGGGTAATCGCGTTACATAAGCCATTGAATCAGACCGGTGGCCGCAGGTGAAGAACAAGGAAGCAGTACACATGTGGGTGGAGTAAAGGCCCTGCTGAACCCGAGGAAGAAGACACATCGACACAGAAAACACCTGCAGACTGGAGGCCGGTCACGCAAGGACAAGAGAAGTGGCAAGAGGTGATAAGGGACCGTGGCGATAGGAGACTGAAATGTGCTAGGGTGGATTTAGGCCCTACAGTTCACCCCCTGTGCCAGATAGATTTTGAAGCGGCCAGGAGAGGTGTGGAGGCAGTTGTGAGCAGTGCAACCATGGACTAACAGTGGGCTCTTCCCTCCCCACGGTCAGAGACACTAAAGTGGCGCAGAGATTGGAGGTGAGAGAGACCCCCGGGAGCAGGGAAACACAAACACCATACCGGAAGCAGCGGTGAATTTCCACATTAGCAGCGCCCAGCACTGTGACTGCTATAGGAGATGTTGCAAAATTGGAAACACAGACTCCTAGCAGCTGAGCATGCAAAGCACCTTGCCACAACAAAGACGTGTATGGCTACAATATAAAAGCAGGGGGGACCCCTAAACACACAGCGCCACAAACTGGGAGATAATCCTACCCCTGGTCACAACAAGAATGGTGAAGGGGCAGCAAAAAATTGAGAAATATACAGACCCGAAGAGTAGGCTACAGAAACAAGAAAGGACGGACACAGGGGTGGGAGGCACAATTGAAGGAGGTGCAGGAGGAGTGACCCTGGATGCATTGATGGAGGCAATCCAGGCCACAAGGACGTCCCTGGAAGGAAGCATCAAGGAGGTGCATGTGGATGTGTCACTGGTAAGAGCGGACCTTCGAAAGGTGTGTGAAGGATCACAGAAGTAGAGCAGAGAGTGAGAACTGTGGAAGATGACCTCCGATGACTTAAAAACCGAGTGGCCAGCCTCGAAGGGGCAACCAGGATCTTGGAGTCTAGAGCAGTGGATACAGAGGGGTGATCCAGGTGCTGCAATATCCGTGAAGTGAATATAATGAAGGGATTGTCAAAATTATTTACTGTCGAACGGGCTCACAGAGTGCTCAGTAGAGCTCACCCTCCCTGGGGGCCTGTCAAGAGTGATTGTGGCAAAGGTCATGAATTTAAGAGACAGAGGGCCTCATTCAGCGGCATGGCTACCCCCATACCGGGTACCGGGTCCGGGTTCCAGGAATAGGGAATTACCAGGCCATTCCGATATTTGCGGGCCCGGTAATTCCCTTTCCCGGAACCGGTACATCCCCATTCCCATTTGAACCCCCATAGGGCTCAATGGGAATGGGGAGGATGCTAACGGGCCCGTTAATGACTCCTGGTTTTACCAGACATCCTTAGCGGGACCCGCGAGCAGACCTCGTAATGAGTCGGTAGAGTGATAACGGCACCGGCAGCTCTACCGGCGCTGTTATCACACTACTGCCTATGTTGTAATGAGGCCCAGAGAGGCCATTTTGCAGGAATGCCGCAAGGTGGGGTTTTATGAAGTGGGAAACACAAAACTGCGCATCTTCCCGGACTTTACACTGGAGGTGCAACATCAAAGGAGAGCGTATGATGCAGTGAGGCAGCGCCTCAGGGACCTTAATATGAAGTATATGTTGTTTTCCCCAGCCAAATTGAAGGTCATAGCGGATGGGAAATCATAGTTCTTCATGTCCCCCAGGAGGTATGGGACTGGTTGGACACAGCACCACAAGGCTCGGATCCGTCGAATGGGAGTGGGGGATGTCACAACCGGGGGACTAAAGGTGTACTAAGTGGAGATCGGGCTAAAAGCTGGTGGCATATGTGACCTTTAAGAGGCTTGCTGAGGTATCAGCAAATTGGGAGTGAGAGATGTTGAGAAGGCAGATGGGAGTGGGGGCAATGGGAAGCCCCCAATTTTAGACCAATGACCGTTCACCTAAGGGGAGGTGGGCCGAGGTGGGGGAAGTCGGTCCAGAGGTCAAAAGTTACAGGGAGGGAGAAACCAGACCCTAGTTGGGGAAGGTCAGGGGAGCAGAAGGAAGGGCTTAGAATTGGGGGGTGAAGGGAGGCGGAGGGACAGAGATTGGAGAGGGGATGATGATGAGAATAGGGGCTTTCTCGAAATTCGCAAGAGGGGTGCTGATTTGGGTAGCAGTGGGGGTGCCTTTACAGGTAGGCAAGGTGATCACTGATGAGGTAGGAAGGATGGTGGCACTTCAGGGGATACTGGAGAGACATTTGTGTGGTCAACTCCTATGTTCCCAACATAGATGATAAAGAATATTTCCCATCAGTCATGCAATTGGTGGGAGGTTATCGAGAGGGATTGTTCATATGGGTTCCGGGGGGTTTAATTGTCTTTTCAACTCTTGCTTGGATAGCACAGGGAAATCAGGGGGACTAAAACAGCAAGCAGCGTCGTCATTATGGAAGATGCTAGAGGACTCAGACTTGGTGGAACTGTGGAGGGACTCTCATGGGCAGGATCACAGTTATTCTTACTTTTCTGAGGCACATGGAACCTATTCACTATTGGATTACGTGTTTGTTGGAGCAGAACATTTCAGTAGATTCAGTGGGACAGAATATTTAGGAAGGATCCTCTTGGATCCCTCTCCCTTGGTGACAACCCTGGGAGGGATACGACGAAAGTCAGCATTGAACTCTTAGAGACTCTCAGCCACAGCTTTAGAAGAGGGGGCATTTAGGCGGACACTGAGGGAAGAGATAACGCACTATTTTTAAAATCAATGAAGGCTCTATGAAAGGGTGGGGAATCCTCTGGGAGGCCTTTAAGGTCACAATTAGGGGAATTTGTATAGCCAAATCAAAAGGGATCAGGAAAACTCTACAAGAGCAGCTGCAGAAACTGGAAGGGGATGTAACTAACTTTGAACAAGAGATGGAGGTGGGATGGGATAGGAGAAGGAATTTGTGATACTCTGGCATCTCATCGGGAAGCACAGGATTCACTTTCCAAATTCGAGAGGAGTCAAAATGATGGAAGGATTCACGGGGAGGGAGACAAGGCGGGGCAATTATTGGCCTGGTTGATCTGGCGGGAACAACCTCGGCACACCATCACTCGAATTAGAAGGGAATCAGGGGAATTGACTTCCACTCAGGCGGGGATAAATGAAGCCTTTGAACATTTTTATCAAGCCCTGTACACGATGATGCACAGGAACTTTTAGCTATAGCACAGCTACCGGTCCTGGCGAGCGATGTCCAGGAGAAACTAGATTAGCCCATTGAGGACACAGGAATATGGGAGGCACTACGGATGATGGGCAAAGCTCCGGGAGGTGACGGATTCTCTGTGGAGTTCTACTGCAGGTTTGACGAATACCCCGATTTAAGAAGGTATATGGTGAGGCCTTTGAGATAGGGATTCTCCCAGACTCCATGTGAGAAGCAGTGATAATGCTCCTATTAAAGGAGCGAAAAGACCCACTTGAGTGCGCATGCTATCCCCCGATCTCATTGTTAAATATCGACGTGAAAATTCTGGGTAAGGTATTGGCTACCCGAATATCTGGTGTGGCTCTGCGACTGGTACACCCGGACCAGTGTGGATTGATAGGGGGACGGAGCACGACAATGAATCTCCACCGCCTGCACCATGTGATGGACCAGGTCTGGGATTCTCGGGAAGACATGGCATTGGCTCAATTCGATGCAATGAAGGCATTTGACTCTATGGAATGGGAATGGTTGTTGCAGGTGTTGGGAGTCTATGGGATTGGGAACAATATATGTTGGTGGCTGCTACTCCTATACAATAGAACGATGGCTAGAGTGAAGACGAATGATTGGGTGTCACAACAATGGATGTTAAGTAAAGGGACGCGGCAAGGCTGCCCAGTCTCCTCAATATTGTTCTCAGTGGTACGGATGATTTACTGCTATGCGTAGCAAACCTGTTAGACAATTTACCAATTCTATTAGAAATACTGAGCAACTTCTGGAAAATATCTGGCTTCCGCATTAACAGAGAAAAGTCATTGCTGTTGCCACTGAGGGGCCTATGTAACCAAGATCTCATGATCCTCCCGAATTGGGGACTTAGGTGAGAAGGTGGTACTGCCAGGAATAGGGGACTCAATTCAATTCTGAAAGAAATTACAGCTGTCTTTGATGGGCAGAGTGGCATTGTGCAAAATGGTCATCCTCCCGAGACTCCTTTATTATTTTGCCAATATCCCATACACCATCAAGAAAGTCCTCTTTAAGATGCTAGACGAACAGATTGGAAAACTACTGTAGAATTCAGTGAGGAGCAGGGTTTCGCAACCAACGTTGTGATGTCTGCGCCAAGAAGGGGGCCTTAATCTACTGAATTATGAGTGGTACTTTATGACAGCACAACTCCAAGTGGTACCACTGTGGACAGATACCAAGGGGAGTACCTATCAGGGTTATTGGGAGCCCTACCGATCCATTGGAGTGGAGTGGAGTTGCTGTGGGGAACCCTCATGGTGAAGGGGACCACAATAGTGTTCCGGGTAGAGCAGGAGATCTGGAAGAAGCTGTTGAGGAACAGGCAAATGTTAGAGATCTATAGCGCAAACTTACTGTGGAGTGCGTATCCAAGGCTTTGGTCGGTGGTACAAAGAATGGGGTTCTTGGGATTGATGGTGAAGGGGTGTGACTTGGTGGGGGCTATGTTTGAAGGGGGGAAGGTGATGCCGTTTGAGGAATGGAGACAACGATATGGGATCTCTAGAGGACAATTCTTAGCCTATGGGGCAATGGTTAAATGCTTAGCAAAAATATGGGCGGACATCCCAGAGGAACCCACCACAAACGCATTAATACAAGTGTTGCTGACACTGGAGGGTGGGAGGGCTAGGATCTCACAGATTTATCAAGTACTGCAGAAGCTGTTTCCATTGGAGGAACTGGCGGTCAAGGAAAAGTGGGGATGCAGGGGAACAGATCTCTGAGGCAGACTGAGGGGCTATGTGGGAACAGATCCAAAAGGTTTCAAGAAATGCTAGGTTTCAACTGATACAGTTCAATGTCCTGCATAGGGTGTATGTAACCCCCGTGAAATTAAATGCAATGAACAATATCATGAATACAGATTGTCCAAGATGTGGGGCTGGGCGAGCAGGGATCTGACACAGGATGTGGGAGTGCTTGGTGATTGCAAGTTTCTGGCAATCAGTGGTGTCAAAGATTAATGAGCTATTGGGCTGCAGTTTTAAATGCACCTTGAAAGCGTGTATATGGGGTCTATTGCCTAGTGGGAAACGGCATAAAGTGTGGAAGCGACTGGCCCAATTCATGTTAATATTAGCCAAAAAGAGGGTGGCCATAGCTTGAAAGAAGCCCCATGGCCCGTCTATACAGCAATGACTGGAAGATATCCGCAGGTGGGGAATGGTGGAATTGGATTTCCTGCAACGTACCCAGGACCCAATGTTGGAAGAGGGCGTAGTGGTGGATTAGAGTCAGTTGTTAAATGTACTGCAACCTTCGGCAGATTTTAAACCTCTGTGAGTCAGCGAGATGCCATTCAAGGGACAGGAGGTGAGGAAAAGGGACATAGAGCTGAGCGAATGCAAGAACCGGGAAAATAATTAAATCAGGATACGGGATGTACACTGCCATGTTTAGGAGGGACTCTGGGAGCTTTTTGTATTATGTACAATGCTCTGCAACAATCAACCATACTCTGTGAATCTGTGACTATTTGTATAAGAAAAAAAAGAGTTGAATAAAAAGATGTTTTAAAAATAATGGAAGAGCACTCTATGAAATACCATATGAGCACAGATTGTTCAGCTGGACAGAAAAGTTCTTTGCCTCTGTTTTTCCCGGGGTGCAAGCACATAAAAATGCCAAGTGGTTGCATTTTACCCACTGGGAGTTGCTACAAACAATTAACACATCAGTGTAAGGTGTCAATGTCATAAAGGAAGAGCAATAAAGATCATGACTCTCCAAAACAGATATGCCCTTGACGTGATAACAGCCATGGAGGGTGGGGTACGCACAAAGATTGGCCATCTTGCTGTACATACATACCTGCTCATGAAGAGGAAAATGGGACCCTCCCAGAGGCCACAAAGCTGTTAACAGATCTCCACACCAGAATGGCAGTGGAGGTAGACTAAGTCGAGCATGATGAAAATTGTCTCTCTTATCTATTTTCCTCGATCCCTGCCTGGCTGGCTAATGCAGTCAAAGTACTAATAGATATATTAGTGTTAGTACTGTTGGGATTTTGCGTCCTGAGAATAGCTATAAGCCAATGCTAGAAGACAACTGAAAAGGGGGTAGTGATGAAAATAGTGATAAACGTGGACCCCAGAATACACGAGTTCACACAAACCTATCATCTACCTCATTTGGACTTAAGAGAAAGTTCTATCGTCCCTCCAGGCTCACAATTTTGTTATCCCAGAGGCCCTCGTAATTACATGGCTCATTGGGTATTCCATAAATCAGATGCGGAGTGCTGCAATATGACCTAGCATGTAGATGAACACAGAAAACATTTGGGTGGCCTGAGGATGGTGACAAAGATATGGACCCTAAGGTACCTCACCGGGGAGTGGGACCTCTGAGAGACTTGGTTGAGACTCGACCACATGGGGGAATGTTGCGAGGTAAATGAATGCGCCATTCATAGCATTGCCCCTCCTCCACCTCTATGCCATAGGAATTAAAGGAGTGCATCATTTATGGCGTCTGTCCCCTCACTGCCCCCATACTGAAAGAGCGAAAGACGGTACTCACTAAGACTACTGTACGGACCTTAACATGGAGCGATCGAAGAAGAGATGAATCTGCAAGCTCTAGCAGACATGGACATGCAGTAACCAATGATGACAAAAGCAAGTGACATCACTGCTAAAACTAACACACATAGACACATTAGACACGAAGCAGAAATGCACTCACCACCAAGTTACATGGATACTAGGTCAAACTACATTTAGACATGAAGAATGTTACCTGCATTCAATAGACCCTAGAAAAACATATCTCACAATGCATATGCTGAAACACAAGACACATAAGAATACATACAATTCTTGCTTAATGCAGAAACGCAGCCATGAGTGGCCATTTTCGAGAAAATGGACGGGACAGCCACGTTCAAGCTAATGGGAAGCATTGAGGAAACCTTGAGCCTGCAGCAGGTTTTGACGTGCTGAATTAGCTGAAAGCACAGATCCAAGCAGACAAGATGGTAGCTGCACAACTCCTGCCAAGGTTACAGTAGTAAAGGGTGTTTGGACTAGCACTGAGGAGAGCGGAAGTTAATAATTCCCAAGTCAGAGAAAGAAGAATAGCTCGAACAAGTCTCTAGTGGACAGCAGGAAGGGTAGAGACACTTGCAGTAAGTAAAGGCTAAAATCCTAGTGAAAGATGAGCAGAATAATCCAAAACATGGTCTTCTCACATGTGACCTGTAGCTGGAGAACAGGGGCTATTCATTATCTCCAGACTTAGATAGACCAAGGCCTTCACTCCCCTCAAATTCTTAGAACAAAGCTGCAAGACAAAGCCAAGTTCAAAGCTAAAGGTACTATATACTGTTTTATCTGGATTGTTGTCTCGGGAGGATAGCAAAGGGCCAACGTGCTCACTTTGGAAGCAAAACGACACTGACAGTGTCTTCGCGGCTTTATGCATTCATGCCCTAGCTTTTTTCATATTTGGGTTCACCACCCTGGACCTGCCCGTCCACCCTGGACACAACTGAATGTTGGATTTGTATCTCCTGAGAAACTCAAAGGGAGCCTCCATGTGGTGGAGTGAGTGGGAGATGCATTACTAGGAAACACATTCTAGCAGGGCACATGCCCAATCACCTCCAGTGCAAACAGCAAACCTGATGGCGTTCAACAGGGTGCGATTGAGGCTTTCAAAACACCAATAATAAGCATACCTTAGGCCACAACAAATCAACCACTATCAGAACATAGGTCTCATGTGCACTTCTAAAACTGAGAGGACCCACAATATCTATTGCAATCTTGTCTCATGGAAAATTTGTGTCTATCGACAGCGTCACTGGGGGATTTTTAGTCCAGAGAATGGTGTCACTTCCTGCACATTGGATACACTCCCCTATATCCCTCAAAAGCTAGTCCATACCTGGCCATAAAAGGTACACACAAATGACTGTATTGATATTTCTGATAGCCAGATGCCCTTGATACCCCAATTTAATCACCTTGTCATGCATGCCTCTGGGTACCAGTAATCTATGTCCTCTGCATAAATAGTCTTCAGAATGCCCAACTCTTGTATTATTTTATGGCTGGATCCACGACATCCAACAGGACATTCTCTCTTGTATGAGGAACATCTGATCGCCATGGTCTTCTTGCTGCATTTCTTTCTGTTTTTTAATGGGGCGGCAACCCACCTTCCATGACCCATTCAAACTAAACACAGGTTACCATAGCCTGCCCCCCTGAAAATAACGCTACAAAAATATCAAAAGGCAATCCTTTCACTAAATACAGTGAAATGGTCATGACGAAGTGGGCGCGTGCCTCGCGCAACATACCCTTTCACCAGTCCATACGCTCCATAATTCAAGCATGACAAAGCCTATTGGCTCTTCTAGATGGCTTGGTTTACCTCAAATATCTCACTAACGTCTTCACAGTACTGAAAGGAGGCCTCCCCTTTTTAATTCTCCAGGCACTCAGGAACTGCATTCCTCGATAAGGCATCAGCAGCCATGTTCCTACGTCCCACAAGATGTCCAACTGAAAATGTCAAACCTTGCAACACAGTTATCCATATTAAAAATGGCTACTAGCGGTTTGTGGTGCATTCTAATCACAAAATGTCTACCCCACAAATACGATGTAAAGTTTGCTATGGCCCAAACACATGCTAATTTCTATCACAGATTATATGTCCTAAAAGCAAAGGCTGCTGTGTGTTCCTCTCTTCCCTCACCTTGCATGAGTACTGCCCCTAACCCTACTTAGCTTGGATCAGCGTAGACTGTAGTTTCTAAGTCTTTCTTGAAAGTGGGAGTGCCTGCTGCATCCCTCTTGACACTCTCAAATTCTTTGCTGCATTCTGAGGATCATGGGGTTCTTTACGAGTCCGGCGGTAGCCGCGCCACTAAAACTGGCAGGCTGCCGCCGGACCCATAGTGAATTACCAGCGCTGGACTTGCTGAAATTACCGGGGCATTACAGTGCTGGTGATCCGGTAAATCCGGCTCCGGCAATTCTGTAAATCCCCATTCCCGTGGAGCAGGGGTGTTGCTAGGTCTGGAAAAGACAAGGGGCTACGCTGATGTCGGAAGTGTTGGGACTGGGGGCTAGCTAGCCTTTTGGCTGTAGCTCCTAAGATTCTATCAGGGGCTACAACCAAACGACCAGGGGCTATAGCCCCCTTAGCCCCCCCCAGCAACGCCTCTGCCGTGGAGTCCAACTCCACGGGAATGGGGACTGCAGAAACACTGGCACCATGTCACAATGGTGACGGTGTTTCCGTGCATCTCTGCGGGTGGGTGCCATTCCCCCGCCAGGTCAGACCTGGTGGGCGGGGCGGCACCTGGCCGCAGAACTCGTAGTTTGCCAGTCCGCAAAAACGGTGCTGGTACGGTTCTACCGGCACTGTTAATTCCGGACCAGCAAACTTGTAATGAGGACCCATGTGAAGCACAGACCGTACTGTGTGAGTTCTCTCATTGCTTTAGTCTTCTCAGACATGTTATTAACAAATTTGGCATACAATCCAATAAACCCCTGAAAAGACGCTAGTTCTGGCTGACTTCTTGGTGTCAGCATTTGAGGTAAGACTTCAACAATGTCACGCTTGGGCCTGACACCTTGAGGCAACAGTTCGTGTCCTAAATAGTAAAAGTTGTTTTGCTTAAATATGCACTTCGCTAGTGCAATGGTGAGACCTGCATCACCTAAAAACTGCAGAACTTGTACCAGCCTTACATCATGCTCTTCTGTACTTCCTCCCCACACCAGAACGCCATCCTGGTAAAACTTGACTCCCTTGATCATTCCCAGTAATTTGTGCATAATTATTTCAAAAACGCTTGCAGCTGATACCGGATCGATTGGCAGGCACCCGCACCAGAAGAAGGCAAGTAGGGTGATGAACAGTGTGAGCTGCATTAATTGCCGATGTTATCATACTTGGTAGTATGCTAATTTGAGGTCTAGCATTGAAAACATGACCATGCCATTAATCTCCATGATCAGTTCCGAGTTGTTTGGCAAAAGGAACATCTCGGCAACACATTGTGATTCATCTGCCCCAGCTCGATGCAAATCTAGCTGTACCATTAGACTTTGTTACTACAATGACCCACTCAGCAGTATATTAGGGTTCAGCTATTCCTTCACTTCCCAATCTCTTTAGTTCAACTTCTAATTCAGCTCCAAGTGCAAGCGGCACAGACCTAACATTGGAGATGACAGGACGGGCATCCATTGCCAGTTTGATCAGATATAGGAAACCCACAAAGCATCCAACTCTTTCACTAAATACACCTGCGGCTCAGGAGGCTGTGTCCCTCAACATATTTCTTTATTTAACTCCCTGCTGTGCATCCACCACTAAACCTGCTTGGGATAAGCGGAATCTAGTTTGATCAGCTGTGAATCCTGGCCATCCCGGAACAGTAAGAGTTCCTTCATTTTCAGTATCACAAACAGTCCCCTTCATTTTTCTGCCTCAAAACACGAACTCTGCTTTTAAAGTGAATGCACAAAACCTTGTCTATGTAACCTGAACTTGAACTGTAACTGCGTCTACTAACCTTAACCTCAGCTGTAACAGTGACTTGATGCCCTTTGGCTTAGTGCGATTTTCAAATGAAAAAATAAATGAAATAAATAACGTCCCCAACTATTCTTATGGGTTTTAGCTACAGCCATTGGCGCCTCTACCTCTATTTACTTCATGGTGCAAAAATTGACTATCATCTTCCATGCATGCAAACTGCTTAATGTGCAGTCAGCCCTGCTGTCTACTAGTACATCCATCTTAATTCCATTAGTCCCCTGTCTGGTTGGTCCTGGGGTTTAGGGGGTCACACAGGTTGTGTGCTGCCACTCAAGGTATGATGCTGGGACAGGAGGCACACATGGGGATCACCCTGTCCATCTCACACGGCCCCAGGTCAAAGGATAGGCACAGTCACACACTTTGCTCCATCCATATACCTGACGCTGAAGAGGTTACCCACTTTATGTGTGAGCCACTATCCTGATGGCCTACTAGGTATGATGCTATCTGTGTGGTCAACTAAAGAGCAAAAGACATTAAACCTCCCAATGGAGATGGCAACTTTTTATGCAGTTTACCTAGAGCATAACTGGTACAGTTGCTGTCATCCTGTGGGAGAATTCGAGAGGCCAGTCAACTCGATGATGTTCCAAATACACGTAGGAAACCCAAGATGTTGAGCAAGTCTGAAATCTGCTTAATCCGCAGTGTTGTGCACTGCTGCCGGAAATAACTACACACAGTGATAGCAGTATTACGGAGCCTCTGCGTCAATCATGTTACCAGGTGTCCCTACTCCAAGCGGAAAGCCAAGAGGGAGGGGCTAGAGCCTTGTAGAAGAATGGGCAGTTAGACATGATTGTGAGTAGTTAGTGATTGCGCACTAGAGGTCGTTTGGGACAGAGGGATGTTGAAGAGGATGAGGCTGGGAAGATTGGAGAGGTGATGGGGGAGGCACTGGAGAGAAGGTGAAGAAGTAGGATGATGAGGAAGTGGGATGATTTGTAGGAAGGGTAGAGAGAACGTGGCAATGCAGCTGGGAGTAGGCAAAAGGAGAGTTGGCGAAGATATTAGAGAGAAGGAAGAAAAAAGGAACATATAGGCATAGGTTAGAATGAAAGAGAGAAAGGAGGTTGTAGGAGACGTTCTGGAGAGGGTGTGGAGAGCCACAAAGAGAAGGGTAGAAGAACATGGCATGAAGTTGGAGGCAAAAGGTATATAATATATATATATATATATATATAAATATATTTCTGAGGCTTGTGGAATCTGCTTAGATCACATGCTGTGCATAGGCCGACATCTAGTGGAAGCTGCGGAGTATTACAGTTTGTTTTTCGAAAATCGAAAATGGGCGTCGGCACAGGGCGTGCCAGTAATACTATCCCTAGTGTGACGTCCACTGTACCCATGATCCCTCACGCGTGTAGGACCCTCAGATTGTTTTTTTCCACCATACTGGTCGGAAGCATTTCGCTGAGTTCCCTGGCCTTAGCCATACTTTTGCAAAATATAGTTATATTTTCCCCATTCTCCACCCCAACGTCGAGTCACCGAACTTGACACTCAACGCCGGCCCGGAGAAGAAGACTACCGTCGACAGCTGCATGACGGATTTGGGCCTTGGAAGGCCTCCGGCCTCGGCCCGGGCCTCGAAAGGCCTCTAGGCCTCGGCCCTGCAAGTAGGGAGAGTGGGGGGTCGACATACTCTACACTCTTTTGGTATATAGGTACATTCTTATATATTCCTACACTTAACAGCCTGCTGCCACAAGGTGCGTATGGAGGGTACCCCTTTCCAATTCTGCCCCAAGTGCAACCGCATGTACCCTTCGGTTGACAGACACGCCACGTGCAATCTCTGCTTGCCGAGGGACCACCCCGAGGCGAACTGCAGAGAGTGTAGTAGGTTTAAACCGAAAACACTTAAGGACCGTTCTATCAAGCGTTGGGCCCACCACGCCAGGCGTCAGGATGCCATGGCAGCGGAGGGTGCCTTCAGCGATGGCAGCGATGCCGTGCTTTCAGACAGCGAGGGCAACGTGGCGTAAAGAGACAGCCGAGCGTAAGTCCACGACCTCGGAAGGTCGTCCGGCAGGGCGGCTATGGGGAAGACCCACGGCGACACATGCACTACCCACAGCACTTCCACAAAGCACATGAAGTCCAACCGAGACTCGACGCGCATGTCGAGTTCTCGGAAAGAGGTACAGAGAGAACGGTCCGAATCGGTGTCCTCTGGGCGTTCTCGATCTAGATCGCTGCATGACTCCATTCTAAAGATAGGGACACTACCCCCGAACCTCGACGCCAGGCGTCGGAAGGCTCCGAAGGGCCGAAAAAGCAGGGAAAACACTCTTCCGCCCACGAGGAGGGGGGAAAACAACAGAGGAAGCAGTCTCCGCCTCCTCACACACCTCAAAAACATCCCACTCCACATAAACAGACAGAAAAGTCCCAGTCTTCTGTTATCCCAAGAACCCCTGCTAAAACCAGTAAGTCTAGTCAGGATAAGGCAGAGAAAGCCCCAGAAAGGATCATTCCCAGTTCTAGAGAATGGTCTAGTGATGACATAGACAGGGTTATGTCAAGGATGTCTTCTTTGGCAGATTTTTACGCAAAAAACCCTGAACACCTTCTCTCCTATACTCCCAACGGGACTGCACCCTCAGGCTCTAAGGATCCAATACCTCCAAGTAAGAAGTCCTGGTTTGAAGCCCCAACACGGTCTTCGGACCCCTTCTATATACAGCCCTACTCTCAATATCAAGGAGATACATCCTTTTGTGAGGATCCAGATTTGGGCATGTTGGAAGAGCAAACTGGTACGGGCTACTATGGGGATGATGAGGACCAAGTAGAGGAAGAGGAAGACCCTGAGACATACAGAGTAGATTCCCCGGTAGAGAAAGAACCCCCGATTACCGACTCCCCTGTCGACAATCAACCTCTCCTGAATGAAGTTCTGTCCCGAGCGGCAGAACATTTCCACATTGACACCCAGGGTGCTCAAGAGGAGAGGGACTTCGCCGAAGAGTTAGTGGGAGAAAGGAGGCCTGTTGCTCAGGCCATCCCTATCCTTAAGTCTATTCAGAGAAGAATAGACCCTTCACTTTTAAATCCTAACCTCACCAGGGCGGTGAACCCCAGGATTGAGAAACTTTTCAGGGCAGCCCAATCAGACCCACTGTATATAAGGCGGCATCTGAAACCAGACTCCCTGGTTTTTACAAACACCCGTAAGAGGGCTGGAACACCCTTGTCATCGTCCGAAGCTCCTACCGACAAGGAGAGCAAATAACTGTATGGTTTGGGCAGGAAAGTAGCCTCCACTTCCGCCTACCAGGCAAGGATTGCCAACTCCACCATCCTGTTGGCCAGCTACAACTGCCATCAGTGGGAAGAGGTCGCGGCACTCATAGACTCTGCCCTAGAACCCTTAAAGAGCCAGTTGGCCGAGTTGCGGCGGAGGGAAGAGCCGTGTCCGGTTGCATTTTAAAAGCAACCTTTGATGCCGCGGATAACGCCGGCAGATTGATAGCAGAAGGAACTGTTATCAAGAGACACGCTTGGTTATGGCAGTCTGGATTCAAAGCTGAAACCCAAGCATCATTGTTAGATAAACCGGTGGAGCCGTCTCTGTTGTTTGGTAAGGCAGTCGAGGACGCGCTCAAAAATGCCAAGGACGAGTATGAGACACTCAAATCCCTAGGCCAACTAACCAATAAACCCCCTAATCAGAGAGGGAATGGCAATTTTCTTCACCCATGCGGCCAAAATTCCCAGAGAGGATCTAACTATTCCCAGGGGCAGGGTACACCGTGGAACAATAATAACCAACAGTCTACCCAGGGTTACGGCAGGGGTAATAAAAGAGGACGTGGTAAAGGTAGAGGCAGTCCCAGTAAAGGAGGCGGCACGCCTCCACCAAAACAGTGACGCTCCGTTCAGGGTCCCTTCTCACGCAACCCCAGTAGGGGGACGCATTTCCAACTTCACCCAAGTTTGGGAAGGGATCACATCAGACAGATGGGTGCTGTCCACAGTATCCGCAGGGTACTGCATAGAACTGTTAGAGCGTCCCCGTAACCATCCTCCACGACAAAGAATACATTCTTTGGAACACCAGAAGATCCTCCTCGAGGAGATTGTCAATCTGCTAGCAAAGGACGCGATAGAACTCGTCCCGGGACACCAGGTAAACAAGGGTATTTATTCAACTTACTTCCTTGTGCCAAAAAAAGATTTGACAATGCGCCCAGTATTGGATTTACGGCCTGCAAACAAGTATGTCAAGCCCCAAAAATTTTGCATGATTACTCTCCAAGAGGTAATCCCCCTCCTAAAAAAGGGGGATTACATGGCAACATTGGACATGAAAGATGCCTATTTTCATATTTCCATATTCCCAGCGCACATAAAGTACTTGCGCTTCAAGGTGGACAGTCGGCACTACCAGTTCAAGGTACTGCCCTTCGGGATAGCCTCGGCTCCAAAGGTATTCACCAAGGTACTGGCGGTGGCGGCAGCACACCTACGCAGGGAGGCAATCCCGGTGTACCCTTACCTGGACGACTGGCTCATCACGGGGGAGACCCCAGTAATTTACAGAACAAACATTCAAAGGACAATCGACCTCCTCTTCGAATTGGGCTTCTCAATAAACGAGAAAAAGTCAAGTCTGGTGCCAAGCACCTCCAAACAGTTCCTAGGAGCTATCCTAGACACTCAAGAGGGGTTGACCTTTCCTTCCGAGGAAAGAATTCAGAATATACTGCTGCAAATTCCGCAATATCAGTCCGGTTGCCAGATAACGGTACGCAAAGCAATGCGGTTGCTGGGCATGATGGCTTCATGTATTTACCTGGTCCCCACCGCGCGCCTGGGCATGCGTCCCATGCAGGAATGGTTGGCGAAACAGTGGTCTTAGGCAAGTGGTCAGTGGGACGATCTAGTGGTCATTTCGCCAACACTTGTACAAAGCCTAAACTGGTGGACAAGAGAAAATCTGTCCAAGGGGAAACCCTTTTACGATCCCGAGATACAGGCGGTAGTCACAACCGATGCATGCCTAACAGGGTGGGGAGCTCACCATCTCCACCACACAGCTCAGGGTCTCTGGTCTCACTCAGTGGCCAAGAATCACATCAACCTGCTAGAGCTTCTGGCAGTATTCAGAGCGCTTCAAGCGTTCGAGCCCTACCTGCTAAATCTGTCAGTGCAAATCCGGACGGACAGCACTACAGCCATGTTTTACCTGAACAAGCAAGGAGGGACTCGTTCGCCAAATCTGTCCAAGCTTGCCCAGAAAATGTGGATATGGGCACTCAGACGGAACATCTTTCTGTCAACTCAACATGATCCAGGGGATCTCAATTCTCTAGCGGATGCTCTAAGCAGAGACCCCCTACCAGAAGAACACGAATGGTGTCTACACAGAGAAGTCGTAGAAGATATCTTCTCTCAGTGGGGTTTCTCTACTGTAGACCTATTCGCCACAAGCGAAAACAGACAATGCCCAGGATTTGCATCCAGGTTCCCCCAACCAGACTCCCAGGGGAACGCCCTGTGGATGAACTGGTCAGGAATGTTTGCGTATGCTTTTCCACCAACTCCTCTCATCAGGAAGGTGGTCAACAAGATGAACAGAGAGTCGATGACGCTCGTCATGGTTGCTCCCATGTGGGCGAGACAACCGTGGTTCCCACACTTACGCAGATTAGCGGTGTGCGAACCGATCAAACTTCCGGCCTGGTACAACCTACTGTCCCAGCACCAAGGTCAAACAGTGCATCCTTAACCCAACTCAATGAACCTGGCAGCATGGCTCCTGAGGTCATAGAGTTCGGACATCTCAATTTACCACAGAGGTGTATGGACATCCTAAAGGAATCTAGGAAGCCAAACACGAGGCACTGCTACTTTGTCAAATGGAAGAGATTCGTTATCTGGTGCCAGAATAAACAAATCAACCCAGTTGATTGGACTCCTTCCACTATTGTTACATACATGCTCCACCTGCTGGATGCAGGACTGGTTTTTAACTCACTGAAGGTACACCTGGCAGCTCTGTCGGCATACACCACTTCCCATAACAAGGTGTCGTGGTGGAAAGTACCAGTAGTTAAAGCCTTCATGGCAGGAGTAAAGAGACTTCACCCTCCTATTTCTAACCCATCACCAGGATGGGACCTTAACGTGGTGCTATCTAAACTCATGGGCCCCCCATTCGAGCCCATGCATAAAAGCAGTCTCAAACACCTGACATATAAAACGGCCTTCTTAGTAGATATTACATCTATAATAAGGGTCAGTGAAATTCAGGCTCTGTCAGTGCAAGATCCTTTCTTTACTGTCCATAAAGATAAACTGGTTTTACGCACACACCATAGGTTCTCACCTAAGTTTATTTCTAAATTCCACGTGAACCAGTCCATCGAGCTTCCGGCTTTCTTCCAAGACCCACAGAGCTCGGCTGAGGTGAAACTACACACCCTGGATGTGCGTAGGGCGGTCCTCTACTATGTAAACAAGACCAGACCACTAAGGAAAACAGACCAACTGTTTGTCTCCGTAGCTACAAGCAGAGAGGGGGATCGCGCCTCTAAAGGTGCCATCTCTAAGTGGATTATTAACTGTATCCAGCTGTATTACTCCCTTTCTGGAAAGACTCTGCCTTTCACGCCAAGAGCCCACTATACAAGAGGCATTGGGGCCACTCTGGCTTTCATTGCAAATGTCCCCCTTGACACCATTTGCAAAGCAGCTACTTGGAGCTCTATTCACACTTTTACTCAGCACTACTGCATTGACACCTGTGAGGGATCATGGGTACAGTGGACGTCACCCTAGGGATAGTATTACTGGCACGCCCTGTGTCGACGCCCATTTTCGAGTTTCGAAAAACAAACTGTAATACTCCGCAGCTTCCACTAGATGTCGGCCTATGCACAGCATGTGAATCTAAGCAGATACAAGCATCAGAAATACGATTACGGTGAGTAATGTATCCCATATATATTTATTACTGGGCCTGCAATAGCGGCCCAGTAGTTATGGTTAAGTTGCTCATCTCATAGGAAGAGCACTTTTTGGGCGGCTTATAACTTTGCTCCCTCTGGACGAATCCTCGCCAAACTTTCCAAAAAAAGTATATGGCCCACTCAGAATTGTCTTGCAAAGTCTGGTGAGGATTGGTCAAGGGGGGCAAAGTTATAGGGGGGTCCCAACATTTATTATTTTCCCATAGACTGAATGGAGAAAAAACTTTGCTCACGCCGACAGCCCAAACGGCTGGACGGATTTTCACCAAAATTGCGGCAGGAGTGGCGGCTTGGTCTCAAAAGCATGCTTTTGTAAATTTGGTGGAAATCCGTCCAGCCGTTTTATGTCAAAATGACAAAAAAGTAGGTGCAAAAAAATTAGTGATATCTAGGTCCGCTACGCAGACACACTTCCCTGTTCGCTCCACGGACAGGACACCGATTGGTCAATGGACATGCGTCATGTCCATGGACAGGTAACGTGTTCGCCAATTGGTTGGAGTGAAGCGTGAGGTGCGTCACATTTTCTCAGTGCGCCCGCCATGTTGGATCCGCGGACAGCGCAGCGTGGAACAGAGCTGGAATTCAATTTTGGGGAGTGTGTTGGTGTGTAGGAGTGGCTGGAGAGGTTGGAGGAGTGAGATATGGGTCAAATGCTGTATTTCTTTAGGTGGGAGAAGGCCGTGATGTGATTGCGGTGTCCGCGGTCACCGTGGTTGTCCGTGAACATACCAAACACTGGTCGCACTACTGGGAATTTTACTATGCTCTTATGTATGGGTTTTGGGTAGTTAGTAGAGTATTGAGTGAAGAGGGTATGTATTGAAGAGTTTGTGCATTTGCTGTAATTTTTGTTTTAGAATGTTAATTGAAGTGGATAGGTTTTGAGGTGGTTGTGTTATGTTTTTGGCTTGTGGTCAGTTGGCAGGAGTTTGCATGCATGGGTGTGTTATGCTGCAGTGGTTGTGGCGAGGGCCTAGAGTCGTGGGTGCATTCACTACAGGTCTTGTGGCAGCCTGCTAGCTTTACCGGCCATAGGCCTTTGGCCATGAACCCAAGACTCTAGGCCCTGGCCACAACCACTGCAGCATAACACACCCATGCAAGCAAACATTTTGAGTGTGGTATGTGGGCTGCATAGGGGGTATGTTTTAAAATGTTTGTGTACTGATTGACAGTAGTGTTATAGTGTTTATAGGATAGTGGACATGATGTGTGGTAGTTGGTTTGTTGGATTGTGTTTAGAATGTTGGCCCCTAAGACTCTAGGTATTTTGGGGGTGTAGTTAGTGGTTAGGTGTTTGGTTGGATGGGTGTGTTATGTTGCGGTGGTTGTAACTTCATTGTATACTTATTGTTTGCTTTGTTGAGACTGTATGTAGAGTTTTGGCCAGGCCATGCAGTGAAGACTGTAGGCCTTGGCCACAACCACTGCAGCATAAGATACCCATGCAAGTAAACATTTTGAGTTGTGGTCTATGGTCAGGTGTTTGCTTGCATGGGTGTGTTCTGTTGCGGTGTTTGTGAGTACAATCATTATATACTTCATGTTTGCTTTGATTAGGCTGTATGTAGAGTTTTGGGCAGGCCATGCAGTCAAGACTGAAAGCCTTGGCCACAACCACTGCAGAATAAGATACCAATGTAAGCAAACATGTTGGGATGTGGTGTATGGTTAGGTGTTTGCTTGCATGGGTGTGTTATGTTGCGGTATTTGTGAGTCCAAACATTACATACGTACTGTTTGATTTGTTGAGGCTGTACGCAGTTGTGTTATGACATGGGAAATCGGAGTATACATTGTTTTGTCAATCTCTGTGATAAAAGAAAAGATCACATGTTAGTGTACATTGTTTGTAATGAGTTATTGCCTTGCATAGTAGATATTTCTGTAGTTTGTTGACCCTCATAGTTAGTACTTTGCATGGCTATGGTTCAAACCAGTGTACTGTGCAATTTGCTCATTTCCTGTGTTTGTTCATAAAATCATTGGGTCTTTTGGAAAAAAAATCCATACAGGATAAAAAAAAACTTTCTACGTTATGATACAATGGGGGTCACTACGACCCTGGAGGTAACCATGCCGCAATTTGCGGCATGGTTACCCCCTTACCGGGTACTGGGTTCGGGTTCCCTGAATGAGGAATTACCGGGCCATTCCAACATTGGAGGACCCAGTAATTCCTCATTCAAGGAACCCCGGACCCGGTACATCCCCATTCCCATTCGAGCCCCCATAGGGCTCAATGTGAATGGGGAGGGAGCTAACAATGGGCCTGTTAATAACGGGCCCGTTGTTAGCTCCCTGGTCTTCTAGCGGGACCCGCTAAGGGCACCTGGTTTTATTGAATTGAATAGGTGTATGGTTTTTGGTTTGGAAGTGGTGGTAGTATTGTTGCAATTAGATACCAGTTGGCGTATTCTAATTGTTTATTTCTCGTTGCATTATAGCAGTAATTTGTTTATCTGTTTGGTTGTTGCAGAATCTTGGGGCAGTTAGATACCTGTTGGCGTATTCTAACTTTTTTATTTCTTGTTGCATTTTAGCAGTATTCATGTATCTATTTGGTTGGTGCAGTATTTTGGGGCAGTTAGATACCTGTTGGCGTATTCTAACTGATGATAGTTTTGAAGTTGTTGAGGGTATTTTTATACGTAGTAAGTGTTGCAGGATTTCCTTAGAAAAATTTTCATTGCCATTTTCTGGTTGTACTTAGACACTAGTTGGCGTATTTTAACTGTTTATAGTTCTTCACTGTTAGATAGCTGTTGTCTTATTCTATTAGTCTATGGATTTAAAGGTTATTGAGGACATTTTGCAGATGTTTATAATCAGATTAGTGAATACATTTTGGTTTTAAGAATATTAAGTAAGCGTTTACAAGAGTTGCTGTTAATCTCTGCTTTAGAGTAATGGAAGTATCATTACATTCGAACCATCTACAATTATTTTTTATGTATGCAGTCTAGTGACCTGCATTGGTTGTGGCCCCTGCGTGGTAGATTATGCCTACTGTTGTGAAGGTTTTCTTACCAAGTGATACTTGTCCATGTGTGAATCCAGTCAGCTTGCAGTTGTTTTTGGTACCATCTGCATTGTAACTCAAAAGCATTACTATTATGTATTCACTATGTGACTGTATTTCTAAGGTGGAGCGATTATCGGAATTGCAGTTAGTACATAATCTGCCATGGTTTGCATTTTATACAAGTTGCTGAAATGGAATGGATTCACAGTTAGGTATGGATACATACACAAAGCGTTAATTAGGGACTTGTTCCTGTGCCACATGGCTGCAGAGAGTGAATGTATGTTTCCACATGTATGAAATCTGGAACATTTCATTTATAGGTATGTTTTTGTTTTCCAGTACTTGTAGTAAGTAAATTAGAAATTCTTGTGGATCTTCTTGTGTGTTTATAGTGAATCTGACTATTCCAGCACAGTAGTCCAATTTCTGTCTTATTCCAGAAACACTGGGGGCCGATTCATGGAACAAACGTGCGCCGAAAATCTTGGCGCAAGCAGGCGCAAGCAGGCGCAAGCGCGAAAAAACATTTTTTTTCATGGAAGTCCCTGCACGTGTTTTCCTCGGGATGTGCGCCAAACCGGTGCATGGCGCACACGTCACTGCAACATCCTGAATGGCGTGCGCGACGTGCACAGTGAAAGCGCACAACCTCGGCGCATACACCAGAAAGTGGGTGGAACACGGGGCGTAACGCGCGGAATGGGGAACAACGCGCGAAAATAAGGGCGTAATTGGGGATGTACTGCAGGGAAGCAGATGGAACGCCCACACGCACTCGAACCACACGTATTCATGGAATCGAATAGGGCAAAGCCACGCACAGCCAAAGACACGCACAAGCCGAAACACGTCCGCCACACGAAGGCACGCGGTAGCGTCCCTGCGCATTACAAAAGTGGCAATATACAGCAATGATGAATGTCCCATACTGCGATTGGGCCTGTGCGAGCGGGGCACGTGTATTTCGGGGGTGCACGGGAAGTTTCACACGTGATTGAGCAGGGTATGTGTATTTCAGGGGTGCGCGGGAAGTTTCACACGCGATTGAGCGGGGTACGTGTATTTCGGGGGTGTGCGGGAAGTTTCACACGCGATTGAGCGGGGTATGTGTATTTCAGGGGTGCGCGGGAAGTTTCACACCCGATTGAGCGGGGTACGTGTATTTCGGGGGTGTGCGAGAAGTCTCACACACGATTGAGCGGGGTACATGTATTTCGGGGGTGCGCGGGAAATTTCACACGTGAATGAGCGGGGTACGTGTATTTCGGGGGTGCGCGGCAAGTCTCACACGCGATTGAGCGGGGTACATGTATTTTGGGGGTGCGCAGGAAGTTTCACATGCAATTGAGCGGGGTATGTGTATTTCGGGGGTGCGCGGGAAGTTTCACACGCGATTGAGCGGGGTACCTGTATTTTGGGGGTGCGCAGGAAGTTTCACATGCGATTGAGCGGGGTACGTGTATTTCGGGGGTGCGCGGGAAGTTTCACTCGCGATAGGCCTTGGGCGAGCGGGGTACCACTCACCGTCTGCGTGTAGAAGAACGCGTAGCCAACACCCACCCGCTGTGAAGTAATAGCGTGTGAACCCCAACACCTGAAAAACACACGCACCGCACGGAAAGCACGTACAGAGCAATGGAAATCCACGTGGGATCTTCAAGCCCTGCCTGGGCAACGCCCGTGCGCGATACGTCACAGACGCGCTTACACGCTAAGGGCCTTTGGTCCAATGAAATCGCGTATGCGTGCTGACGCGCTTACGCGCTAAGGGCCTTTGGTCCAATGAAATCGCGTATGCGTGCAGATGCGCTTACGCGCTAAGGGCCTTTCCTCGAATTACACGCTGACGTGCAATTTTTTCATGTGCCAAATCACTCCGTATCAAGCTGGCCACGCGAAAACACACGGAAGACCACGCTCCTGCCCAAAAGGCCGAATCACTGCCCCCCAGAGCCCACAGCACGCTCCCACCTGCCATCTGCTGCTGCCTGACTGCCTGCTGCCCTCGTGCCCTGCCATTTGGTGGCTGCACATCAGCCATCTGCAGGGGTCCAGTTGCGGTGCCCACCCCTGCTGGAACAGAAGACTCCCGAATGGGATACCATCGCTCCACAGCCCAGCCCCAGGACCCAGTTGCCCACCCACGCCTGCCTCGGGGGTCACCATGTCGGGGCAAACACCATCTGAGACCACTGGCGATCCCCAGCCAGAGGGGCAGAGGGCCACCAGCCTCAGTCAGAAGGAGGTTGGTGTCCTGGTGGAGCTTGTCCTGGGGCATTATGATGCCCTCTTCGGATCATCACGCGCCGACAAGGAAGGACGGGACAGGATCTGGGATGACTTTGTGGTTGCCATCAATGCGGGGGGGGGTGGCAACCCGCAACATCAAGCAGGTCAAGAAGCGCTGGGAGGACTTGAGGTCCAGGACCCTCATAAAGGCCCGGCGCCTCGTGGAGGGGGGCCGGGGCAGCATGAGTACCATCCAGATGAGGGTCCTGGAACGCGTACGCCCAGCGCTCCATGCCCAGATCCTTGAGAGGCAGACCCGTCTGGAGTCGAGCGGTAAGTGGCCAAGCATTGCTGTGTGAGACAGGGCATGTTGCAGTGTGCTGGTTGTCTGATACGTGCCTGTATGTGTGACATAGGCCATGTACGCATATGTGTGTGCAGGGACATCATGGTCATGCATGTGAGACCAGTAATGTGTGAACCACACGGTTGGTGCATGTGTTTAAATGCAACATGGGGAGCCCTATGCGGAATGGACACATGAGAGCATGCCAGTCTCTGTTCCTGGACATGGGTGGGGGTGAGGGATGGGTGCTGATGCCATGTACATGTATTGTGTCCATGTCTGTGTGTCTGACCTGCGTGTCTGTGACTTGTGAATGCCATGGATGCATGACACATGTCTGTGACAATATTCAGATTCACTGATGCAGCCTAGTTATCCTTGCATCCACTGTGTCTGGGGTGTACGAGGCCAGATGAATGACACTACGGTGAAGTGTGTGCATGTGATAGGCATGACCCATGATGCATGTGAGTTCCAAAACAACATTGTATGTTTCAAGAGTCCCTTTGACATGTATGCTAATGTCCATAGCATGCGCCGTGACTGTTACTGCATGTGTTTTGCCTGCACTGACCCATGTGTTGTGGAGGGACATGATAGAAGTGATCTTTGACAATGCCACTCATCTGCTATTGCTTCTTGTCTAGGGAACCATTGTACAGTACCCTGATGCTTGTGTTCTATGTCTCCCTCTACACAGCGCCAAGTGAAGAAGAGGGCGGAGATGGCGCTGTGGAGCAAAGCGGCAGGGATGCCCCCACGGCTGCAGCGGAAGGGCTGGGTGAGCCCGCACAGGGGCTTGCAACAGTGGAAGACGGTGTGGAGCCATCCAGGCTGGTGGTTTCCACAGAGGAGGAGGAGGACGCTACCGAGCCGCACATGGGGCCTGTTGGGGGCATTCCTGCTGGTGCAAGTGGTGCAGTCCAGGGGCAGGGGCAGGAGGCAGCACAGGTCGCCGTGGATGGGCCTGTGCATGTCACTGTCCCTGACACTGTGACTGCACCACCATGTACCAGCAGGGATGCCCCATCCCAGGCCCGTCCGCAGGTAGGGGGATGTCCATGTCATCTGACTTCCCTCCACCTGTGGACGAGGGGACCCCTGGCCGTATGGAGAAGGTCCTGATTGGTGTCGCGTTGCGCACGGGTGTCATTCGTGATGACGTGCGTGCTTCCCGGGGGGAGCACACACGTCATCATGAAGAGCACCGTGCCAACGTGGCCCAGTTGGGAGCGCCCATGGTCGGAGGTTTCGTACATGTGTCGGCCACTCTGGCGACCCTCTCCTCCTCTGTGGAGGCTATGCGCCAGTCGTTCTCCATGCCGTCTTCCGGCCCAGATGCCACCAGGGCCCCCTGTGGACCTGCCCCGACCAACGCAGCCAACTCGGTGGGGATCCCATCCCTGCCACAGTCGGGAGTCGGAGGTCCAGCAGGGGTGGACACACCAGCAACTGGACCCCAGCAGATGGAGGATGTGACGGCATCATCGGGCAGGGCACGTGCACGACGACGTCGGTGGATTCCATCAGCCTGGATGCCGTCGTGCTGGCAGAGGCAGTTGGGTCGGAGGCAGCGGCAGGCTCGACGTGGGAGGCATCATGGCTCGGGGCCATCAACATCAGGGGGGCAGGCATCGGCCGGAGGGCAGGAGAACCCTGGAATGGGAGTGTCTTCCGTGTGGGAGCGGTTGGGCCAGCAGATAGGTGCAGAGCGGCGGCGGGCGGAGGAGGAATGGCTCACAATGGTCAGGGCAGAGAACTCCATGCGGAGGGCGCTGAGGCGGGCTGAGTGCCTCGAGGGTCTTCGCAGGGAGTTGGAGCTGGACACCGCATTAGCCCTGCGAGACCTCAGGGCCAGGGAACATGCCCACCTCCAAGCCATTGAACGGGAGTTCGATGATGCCCTGGCCCATGACATCAACCAGTGAGCCGTCGGGCTAGCCCGCTGCCCTTGTAAATAGTTATGTAGTTAGTGTTAGGTTTCCTTTGCTTTTTTATTTATTTTGGACCTTTTGGCCAATGGACCACATTTTTGTATATAGTTTTTTTATTAGGTAGTAGTTTTAGATAGGTTTCATTTCTTCAGTTGGGATCATGGACCCTGGATTGTTTATCTGTATATAGTTGACTGTTGGATTATACTTTTTTTTTGGATTTACCCATGGAGCAATGGTTTTCAGTTTTGTTTTTCCCTTGGATTTACTTTTTTGAACTGTGACTTTGGACACCTTTCCTTTGGATTATGATTTGTTGTTTTTCATTATTTTACGGACATGCTGCTTTTCGTTTTTAATTCCCATTGTCGTTTGTTTATTTTTAATTCCATTTATGTTGCTTTTAATACATTTTTTTCATCAAACTTCAATGTGTAGTATCATCTCATTGGTTTCATGCATGTCATGATATGGGTTTTGACATTCACTGACACCCATTGTGTGTATGTGAGAGACATGTGTTCATTTACATACTTGCCATTGGGGTTGTATCATGTAATTGGCATTTCTAAGTGGGTGGATGCAATACTTGGGTGGGTGTTTGGCATGTGGAGGCTGCCCATAAGGGCCAGGGATCTAGATTGTGATGACGTGTTGGCTGGGGGACATGTGTCGGGGCCTGCTGGCAGGTGCCCCGCACTGCTGGGGGTGGGGGTGCAGGGGGACATGAGTGGGACATGAGTGGAGGCCTGCGGGCAGGTGCCCTGCACTGCTGGGGGGTGGGGGTGCAGGGGGACATGAGTGGGGGCCTGCTGGCAGGTGCCCCGCACTGCTGGGGGGTGGGGGTGCAGGGGGACATGAGTGGGACATGAGTGGGGGCCTGCGGGCAGGTGCCCTGCACTGCTGGGGGGTGGGGGTGCAGGGGGACATGAGTGGGACATGAGTGGGGGCCTGCTGGCAGGTGCCCTGCACTGCTGGGGGGTGGGGGTGCAAGGGGACATGAGTGGGACATGAGTGGGGGCCTGCTGGCAGGTGCCCCGCACTGCTGGGGGGTGGGGGTGCAAGGGGACATGAGTGGGGGCCTGCTGGCAGGTGCCCCACACTGCTGGGGGGTGGGGGTGCAAGGGGACATGAGTTGGTGATCAGTAGTGCAAGGAGACATGTGCCTTTGCTGGGGGGCATGCCCATGTTGGGTGGGCTGCCTGCGGGACATGACCAGGGGTGCAGGGTAGTCCCCTGTGGTGTGGGCTGCCTGCAAGGGCCGTGGAGGGTGTACAGGGAACACCTGGGAGGACCCACACTGCCAAATCACGTGTAGGACTCCCCGGCACCCCCGAAATACACGTACCCTGCTGAAATCGCGTGTGAAACTTCCCGCGCACCCCTGAAATACACGTACCATGCTGAAATTGCGTGTGAAACTTCCCGCGCACCCCAGTAATACACGGACCCCGCTCGCACAAGGCCAATCGTGTGTGAATCTTCCCAGGAACCCCAGTAATACACGTACTCTGCTGAAATCGCGTGTGAAACTTCCCGCGCACCCCTGAAATACACGTACCCTGCTGAAATCGCGTGAGAAACTTCCCGCGCACCCCTGATGCATACGTACCCCGCTCACACAGGGCCAATCGCTTGTGAAACTTCCTGCAAACCCCAGTAATACACGTTCCCCGCTTGCCGTGCTGGTACAGGGTTAGCGCAGCCCTTTGCGCTGGATTGGGGATTTTGATGGTTTTTCCCTGCGTGAGGGGTGTTCTTGGGGGCATAACTGGCGCTGCTGCAGGGTCGCTGCGCCACTGTGGTACTGAAATCCATGAATACACTGTGCGCGGAAATGGATTTTAGCGCACGTGGCTAGCACAGAGATTCGCACGCGCACACTGTGCGCCAGCCGCGTGCGCCACTTGTGCGCTAAATTCTATGAATTACCCCCTGTAAGTGATGTCAGGATTGTTGGTTGCATTACTGTGAAGGACTAAGATTTGCAAACACAATTGTCTGTTCCGTTTAAGTAAATGTTTTGAACAGTTGGTGGCAATTGGAATAAAATATTGATTGCTACATTTGCATAGCAATTTACACCAGTTGTATTTGAATGGACCAGATAGTTCTGTGTCTAAGTTATTTGTTGGGAGTGCACGTTGTTTGTTTGAAGAGGTACTTGGTTTTGTTTCTGTAGTAGATCCTTCTTTGGTTGTGGTTATTGATGAAGTACTAGCTTCTTTTAATTTCTTTGGGGATATTGCTGTGGGATCCTGTATAATTTGAGTCTGAAGTAGTTTTCTTTTAGAAACTTTAGATTTTTGAGGAACAGGATAGGTTTTGAGATGGGGTGCATAGAGTGCACGTAGTCTATTGTATTCTATAATGCAAGGAATATCCGTGTTTACTTTACTTGCATCAAAGTTGTAGAAATAGTCCTTCAAGTGTATGTAGGCGTTAGTGCTACATAGCTCATGCCTTCTTTAAATACTGTGTTGTCAATATCTATCAATGCTTGATCTAGGGAAAGACCTTGTGATTTATGAATGTGCCTGCGTATGCTAGAGATAGAGAAAATTGTTCTCTGCGTACAACGTCTTTGAAAAGAAGGAATTGGGGCTATTGAGCATCCTATCCTTTTAACTTCTGATAGTTTGTCAAAGTGAATATTGACAAACTGAATGTTGTTGTCACGTGGGTATGTTTGAAAGCCAACAACTGTACGAAGTGCTCCATTAACTAGTCATTGCTCCACATCAAAGTTATGTTTGAGCTCTACTCTACAGTTTAAAGATAATTTAAATATTTTCTCCAAACCAGTTGTGTTAGAGATAGAGTTTTCTACGGTATTTAGTCGTGCTGTGGCTTGTTCACACATGGGTAGTGTCATACTGTGCACGTCCAGTTTGTCTGTGGAGCAAATTTGAACTATTGGTTGCATTTCTTTTTTCAACATTATTTCATTGAATTGTGCACAGCCTGCAAGAGTTGGCATCAAGGACATACAGTTTACATTTTTGTGTGCTAATTGTTCTATGACATCAGTAGCACATGAGTTATGACTGTATAGGTCATGGATGTGTCTGGTATTCAAGATACTCTGTGCTTCTTTAGCTAGAACACCAATCTGAATACTTTTCAAAATGTTGGCATAGGTGAGGTCTGCAGACTGACGCATGTTTTCATTTAATTCTTTGTATTGAAAATGTTGCCAGAGATTGACATTTCCTATGTTGCCATAGCATAGTTTGTGCCCTAAGGTTTTAAAAATAGGTTCACCTTTAACTGGTGTTAATTGAAGATCTCCGAAAACAATAATGTGTTTTCCTCCAAAGAGCTCTTCGTAGTCTGTTTTGAGGACCTCATGTACTCTGAGGTGAATCAAAGCCATCATTAGGTTGGAGACCATGCTCACCTCATCAATTAGTCGCATTTTTATTTTCATTTGTTTCAAAACTCTGCATAGTTCCATTGCAGATTCTGGAGAAAGTTAGTAGTAGTCTAATTTGTTTTGGTGTTCTACTGGAATGAGTAGTAATTGGTGTAACGTGACACTGCCTATGTTGTAGGAAGCTAAACCTATGGGGGTAGTTACAACAGCTGACAGTTTCTTGTTTATGAATTGGTAATGATTTTTATTAAGAATGTTTTCCCTGAACCAGCTTCACCACTCACATATAGCAGTATAGGATTGTAGTCTTGGCAGGTACAAGTTTTAGTTTCGTGCTGCATACCATGTTCAATTTGTTTTGTTATTTCTAGGAAAATGCTACGCTGTTCATTGTTTAATTGTGATTCGAGTATAGCAAAGTCTTCTGTAGACTCTTTGTACTGGTACATGGTGTTTTCTACTTCAGTCATGGCTAATTCAGCCTCGTTTGCTATGAGTGGCTGTCCAAGTGGTTCTTGGCTTCCTGTTAGAGAAGGTTGACTGCTGTCTGGAGTGTCTATATTTAGTAGTGCTTGGAGTTCTTCTTCTTGTAGCTGTTCATTGTCTAACATTGTTTTGTATTGCAAAATGATTATGTCTATTATAGTGCTTGCATTTGCTTTGAAAGCATCTTCATAGGAGAGATGGGTATTTAATAAGTCTTCTTCTTTTCTCCATGGTTTAAAAAGTTGTAGTAGAGACATGTAATACAGTTCTTTATGTTGAGGAGCTTTTAATGACAATTTCATATGATTAATTACGCTTTGTTTGTTGTTTCACCAGGCTGCCTTCACAATGTTCGACTTTGTATCTACCTTTCTTCTCATCTGGTTTAATAATATTTTTGCATATGAGATTTTGGGCTATGTGGTATAGACACATGGGGCCTCATTACGAGAATGGAGGTCGCCATGGAGCTGTTAGCTCCATGGCTGCCTCCGTTCCGGGCTCCATTCCCAGGTTCCTGCAATGGGGATTTACCGGGTTACTCTTGCATAGGAGGACCCGGTAATTCCTCCTTGCAGGAACCCATCCCCATTCCCATTTGAGCCCCCATAGGGCTTAATGGGAATGGGGAGGGAGGTAATAACGGGCAGATTACATCTGGCCCGTTATTGCCTCCCTCTTCCCCTCGCGGGACCCGGAAAGCACGCCTGGTTTTACCGGGTGTGCGATCTGGGTCCCGCGATGGGAAGCTCGTAATCGGCGCTCCCGGAATGAAGGGGGCCGGTCCCCTTGGGTTCCAAAGTGGTACTCCTGTTCAGGTAGTATGTGTCTAGTAAATTGTTTTTCAAAATGTCTTGGCTTTTGGGATCATTTTTGGCTATTGTTTCTATGTCTTCATATGATTTGAGAACCCTTTTTCTGGATTTGGCAGGTCCAAGGCTTAGCCGTACTATGTTTTCAGATTTTCCATACAACGCAGTAGTGATCCTACTAAAGAAAGTTTATAACTATAGGAATTAATGTAGTGCACTTACCAGTCTGTGCAAAATTAATAGAGATGCCATGAAACCCATACATTTACTAACATAGTGAGTGATAGTGCTCAAGCGGAAAGGGAAATCCCTCCTGGGCAACACCTCAATGAAGCGCTGTGTGAAGGTAGTTCACTCTAAGTAGAATGGGATAACTCTAGAGAAGAATATAGTACTGGGGCTGATTGATTGAATAAGGGATAGACATACGCTATTAGCGCAATGACTAGCACCATTACCTGTACCGTGTCTGCCCTGGTTCAATGGGGACTTAACGGTCTAGTCCGACCTTTGCGGGTAGTCCCCATTGAAAATATCATTCCCCATTCCCATTTGAGCCCCCATAGGGCTCAATGGGAATGGGGAGAGTGCTAATAACAGTACCGTAAATTACGGTACCGTTATTAGCTCTGAAGTCCCTTTGCGGGTCCCGCCCATAACGCCTGCTAAAACCAGGCGTTAAGGAAGGACCCGCAAAGGGACCTCGGAATAGGACGCAAAGGGATTACCGGCACCAGTGTCATTACCGGTGCCCGGTATCCCTTTGCCCCCCGCTCGTAATGACCCCCATTGACTTTGCACTGCTTAAAAATGACTTTGTACTGCTGACACAAACCCTGATTCATGGAACTGTGGAAAGTATATTTTTGCAGTGTAAAGTGAGTGCAAAGTCATTTAGTATTGCAAAAATAACCACATCCACTGACTTTGAACTGTGCAAATATTCCATGAATCGGGTCCTTGGTATGTTGTGGTGTTTGTTCAATGACACTCTCACTATTGTGAAGCTTTTTCTGACACTTTTCCCATGCTCTCTCCTTTTCAGTAGCTCAGCAGGTAAGGGTTTGTACATGAGGTGGACATGACAGTGCACATGTGTTTTTTCCTTTTAAAAAAAACATAGAGCAGAAAAGTAAAATGACAACGACAAACAATTTTCTAATGCTATGGCTCCCAGCTCCAGGGCACAGTAACAAAGATTCTGTCTTTTAAACCAATTTCTTACAATTGTTTCATATAGAATACAATAGCGTAGAAGTCTGCAACCTTTGGCGCTCCACATGCTTTGGACTACAGCTCCCATATGCCCTATCTATCGCTGTCATTGCAGAGGGATAGTGGGATTTGTAGTCTAAAACATCTGGGGATCCAAAAGTTGAAGACTCCTGTAGCAGCTCCGGCCACAAACATCCTGTGCATCTCAGAGCTGCCTGTCTGAGCTCTTCCATGCAGACTGTTTGTTCAGAGCTCAGAGCCAGTGCTTTGTCCCACTACAGCATCAGGGCATTTCCACTCTTTCAGTCGAAAGGAGCCCTGAGCCCGAGGGGGTTGGGGAGCAGCAACTGTCCCATGTTCTCAGCCAGCAGTCTCCTGACACAGCAATATATTTCTCCCTATATTACATTCATTGTGGGGCTTTAAATGTGCGGTTTGCAGCGCTCGTTTACAAGCTGCATTTGTTGGAGCCTTTGCGGCTGTCACTTCCCTTTGGGTATACAGAAGTGATATCACCTCATTGCCTTTTCACACTGCCATACTTTCAAAAAAGTATTTGGCAATTCATGTGTCAAAAGTAGGGACGGCATCAGAGCCTTTCCACTCTTTCAGTGGAAAGTGGCCAGGAGGCACAGGGAGTGCCTCAGCAACAACCTCATGTTGTTAGTCAGCAGTCTAATAAAACAACGATATATTTCTCTCTATATATTAATTTTGTTCTGGGGCTTTAAATGTGCTGCTTCCCAGTTCTCACTTTACAATCTGTATTTGCCCGTTTGGCTGTCACTTAAATTGGGGTATACAGATTTGTTATCACCTCATTGTATGTTTGAAGAGGAAAATATGACTTAATGAAGACGAAGCTGGTCACAGTGCTCACAGCTCACACATTTGGTACATTTCTTTCTCATGTTGGGTCAGAGGACAGGCAGTCCTTTCCTGCGATCTCTTCAAGGCCATATGTCAAGTGAAGTAATTTCCTGTGATGTTGTAAGTTCAAAGTTGTCGTGACATAGCTTTGTGTGATGTCATCTCCCGTCATTTCATCGGTCAAGCTGATGCAACATAATTTCCTGGGATCTCATCACTATGCTAAGTACTATTTTTGAAACGTTAAGATTCCTACACATTTTTGGTCACAGAATGTTGGTATGTATGTGTCCAGCATGGTGGGAAAAAGTTGTAACTTACTTTCAGTATGTCGAGGCGTCCACCCACGTCCTACGGAGAGCTGTGCACACGAACATTACACTTGCTGTAGCCTACAAACACCCAGCTTGTGCGAAAATGATCGCCAGACATGTGTCGCACTTTAAATGAGTTCGGGGAGGCCAACCATGTTCGTAGCACACCTATGCAAAAGCGCACAAAGCATTCCAGCCAAAACATGTCCTGCGGACATCCGTCCCATTTGAGAGCACTTGCAAAGTCACTATGTGACCGCATTCACACTGCGTGTGGGCCCTTATTTCTCAGACACGATCTGGGTGCTCAGACATCGGAAAAGTACTGTGTTCTGCAATGTATGGGGTGTTATTTGAAAGTACATGCTTACAAACATCCCACAGTGTGCCATTGCACATGTAACTATTTGTTTGAACGATTTAGGCCTCTTTTTCGGTTGCAAGGGCTCCACAGCAGCCCTACAAAAGACCACACCCCAGAGCTGCTCCGCATTGGCTTTGCACAGCAGAGTAGCAGGCCACATTGCTTTGTGCTGGAATTGCTTTCGGAGCAATTCTGCTGTGCTATATTACCTCTGCAACTAATGGCAACCATCCTGCTGTCCCTACGCCAGCAGCACCCACACCCTCACCCTACCACCACCACCTCCTTCCGAAGGGCCTGGACAAGGGAACAGGCATACTGATGTAGGTAGGCATCAAGAGGAGAGCGAGGATGAAGTTGAGAAAATCCCCAATGTCTGCAGCCAGCGTGACTGCTGGGTGTAGAAACTGTTTGCCAGAGTAGGAGACCAGCCAAAATGTCCTGCTAACCAGGTGAGATACACTTACTCAGGTGTAGAAAACCTGGCTTGTTCAGCTACGGCACCACCTCCATGCGACAAAACCTCAAATCAAAACACAAGGCAGCAGTGGACAGGGTTCTGCCCTTCCAACAATGCAGTAGGTTACCCTCCTCTACAGCATTCTCTGCATCTGCTCCTGCAAACAACAGGGACACTCCAGCAGGGCAGCGGATCCCTAAAGCATCCTTGCAGACCATATGCTGCACAGCAGACCCTTACCTGTCAAAGGTCATTGTATTGTGCATGTACTGCGGCGCGGTACTCTTCAGGGTGGACCAACTTCGAAGTGCTTGCGAAGGGTTGGTCCGGGACCATGACAATGACTGCCGCATACTTAAGTGAGGGCCACCCAGCATCTTCCTCTCTCTGCACTTGCCCTATCTTCTCCCTGTGGGTGGTGCCCCTTCCGTACCCTCCCTTCCCTTCCTTTCCTTCGGTGTCGTGTGTTACAAGACCAAGAAAGATACAAAACAATGGAAAAAGGAAAAAAGGGGGAAAAAGGGTCCTTTCAGAGGTCAAAAATGGAATTGCCAATGAAAGGATGCAGGCTGCCGCACACCCTCCATGCTCCACAGATTGCACAGTAAATAATGGGAGGCGTGTCTCTATGGAAAACATTGCAGTCGGTGCGGGTAGAAAGGGCTGGCTGTAAAAAGAGGCTTTTTTTCATGTTTGTTTCAAAGTGTTGAAGTGTGCAACACCTACTAGAAAAATGTTTGGTGTACTTCCAAAAAGGGCAGCAATGCATTTTTGGATAGGTTGCAGAAAAACCTGATTGCCAGGATCAGTAAGAGGAACGCAATTCAAGGGAAAAACCTTTGTGCTATTAAACGTAATATTTCCATTGTGGAAGTAGGACATGGCCACATGTCGGAAAAAGGCACAAATAGCCTTCTTGACAATGGGCCTCGCTTTCTCCATTTGCGGACCAAATCGAGAAGGACGCAGCCACATCTGTTTCTGCGTTATGCGACATAAAAGTATGCATTTGTTCGGAGAACATACGCATGACCTGGCCAAGTGCCTCCTTTATCGCAAACTGCAGACAAATGTCCGGTAACATGCCCTATACTTTTCCCTCCACAATGAAGAATAATAATGTCTGGATGATCGCGTGTCACCATAGTGGCACAAAGAGGAACCAAAATCAGCCACTTCATTGCACGTACTCCATACCAGCGCACATCCACATGATATAATTCAAAATGAGCAGCCACTGCATAGTGTTTTGCATTCACTTTCAACCAATGTATCTAGGACTCCCACAAAATCCACACACTCTGCCTCCTGAAACACACACCCATAAGCATAGGCTTCTGCATTCCTGTCTACAAATTCACCTTCTACCACAGTCTCTGCATACACACCACACCCACAAACCTTATTTTTTTTTATTGAAAAACTACAGTTTTAACATAGCGAAAAAACTTTTGTTTCAAAACACAAGAGTAAGAAGAGGAGAAGAAAAGAAAGGGGAGGAGAGCGAGGCTCCTTTCCTTGACATCAGATGTTAAAGCAGATGTTATAGCAGTCATTTTTTCATTGACAGCAAGTTCTTAACCTATTCAGGGCCGATATGCCTCAATTGGGCTAAACGGGGAATTTCAAGAGTACATTGAAATAGTTGACAATTGCACACACGTGTTTTGTGTTGTTGCCAGATGAAATCCTATTCCACCACGCTGCCATATCCCCATCTAAGGGGGCAAAATTACCCAGATGTTTCAAACGGAGGTCACAGATTGCCCGACAATCTAATATTAGATGTTTCAAAGATTCTACTGCCTCCAGGCAAAAGCGGCAGCAGTTGTTGTTCACTGCAGGATTTTTCCTTTGCCACAGGACTTCTTTGGAGTGCAGAGTATTTAGACGAAAGCAGAGGAATTGATCTCGGTAGTGACGAGAATAGCATTGTGTCAGATAGTTTGGCTGTGTATTCAGTTTTTTCTGCTCGAAACCAAGCCAATTTGCTGCAACAAGTTTATTCCGATTCTCTAAGTTAACAATCCATGCCCAAGCTTCAAATTTTCTTTTAGCGTGCTGAGGACAGGAAAAGAGGTCATAGTTACTGATTTCAGCCACGTCAATCCATTCTAGTACTCTCGAATGCCATTGGATCAACAGACAGCCGGGTTTCAGCTCTTCATTAATCGCAAATATCTTGTAGGCAGGGGCTCCACCAATCTCTTTCATCTTATGCATTAGTGAGATAGATTTCCATATCACCTGGATAAACAATGAGTTCAATGATAGCTCATGACGTATCAGTACCTTTGGTACGCAAGGCAGAAGGTTGAGGACACGTCTCCAAAAAAGGCCCTCCAATTGATTCCATATTGACTCACTGATGTTCCAACCGGCTTCTGCACCAAACGTTAAAATTGGTACTACCTTTTGTTGGTAGAACATGAGCACTGGTGTAAGCGAAAATTTGCCAAAGTCCTTATTTATCTTAGCCGCTTGCAGGGCTAGTCTTGCAGATTTCAATTTTAAGACTTTCACCCATTGATCTTCACAGATTGAAGTGTTAAACTGGATTCCTAAATAGCGGATTGAGTTAACAGATGTTAAGACCTGGCCATCCACCATTCACTTAAATGCACAATCTTTTCTGCTGGTCACATGACCGATAGAGAGGATTTTCGTTTTGTCTGTGTTGATAATGAGTTCATTGATGGATAAGTACTCGTTCAGACAGTGTAATATACGTTGTAGTCCAATCTGCGTTCTATCTATCAGGACCAAATCATCAGCATAAGCCATGTATCTTACCAAGATCTTATTTATTTTTGGAGGGAAACTGTGAGCTTTCTCAAGATGAATCGGAAGATCCGCAAGGAATAATTTAAATAAATCTGCTGCGAGAGGGCAGCCTTGCTTGACTCCCCTTATAGTGGATATATTATTTGATAATTCGCCGCTTTTATTGAGGCGAACTCGAAACGAGGTCTTCGAGTGGAGTGCAAGAATTGGATTAAGGATCTCAGCCGGACAGTTCCACTTGCGCAATTTTGACCAAAGCAAATCGCGATTGACACAGTCAAATGCTTGCTTCATATCTATGAAAACTAGATGAAGCTTAGTTTTTGTTTTTATGGCATCTAGTTTCAGAGTTGTTAATAATGTAAAATTGACGTCTACTCCAGTTCCCTTCGTAAAACCTGTTTGGCGAACATCAAGGATTCCAGCGTGTTTCGCCCAGTTCACCAATTTCACCCTGAGGTTCGATCCAAATAGTTTACCGATTGAGTCCAATAGGGCAATTGGACAGTAGTTTTCTAGAGACTCCCTGCAACTCTTCTTGTGGATCGGGACCACTATTGCAGTTACCCAAGAATCGGGTAATTTCTTGGCAGTGGCAATTTTCTTAAAAAGACATTCAATAAAAGGTGCCCATTGAAGTATGTTCTTTTTTAGCATCACGTTACTCACCATATCTGGGCCAGCTGCCCGAGAGTTTTTCAGCAGCTCAATAGCTCTAACAATTTCTGGCTGAGACATTTGGACGTCCCAGGGCACTGTTTCAGCTACCCGAGCTGATTTGATCTCATTGTCCTTAGTGATGAACACTGCCGAGAAATGTTTACACCATACGTCACCAGAAATTGTGTTTTGGGTTGAATTAACACTCTGTACATGGCCCATGTTTAAGATTTGCCAGATTGATTTCACGGGTGTTCTTAGTGATCAGAAGCTTCATCAATAGTTCCGCACGGTCTTGCTCCACAATGATTTTGTGGGATCTTGCCCAGTTTCTATAGTTCACTCTTATTGATTTTACTTCTGCAAGTTGTTGAGCATTGGTGATGTTTTTTTTTTATTAGACGCACTTCTCTTCTCAGCTCTTTCTTTTTGTCGTCTATCACTTTACTAAATCGATGTTTGTGACTATTAAGTTGTTGAGCTGGATCATTTTTGTTTTTTATGTATATTGACAAGAGCGGAGCATAGTCTACGCCATTTAAGTTCATTAGTCCTTCAGTTAAGTATCCAATTTTTGTCACACTCAGCCGAAGACGATTACCACTGAAGTTCGCTTCCACTGGTGAAGGATAATGCAAGGTGGAATCAAACAAAGGCAGTAGGCAACCAAGTTTTAGTAGCCTATGATCACTATTAGGCATTTTCAAGGCGTGTACCGTTGTTACCTTACACTCGAAATTCCTGGATACCCAAAAATAGTCAATGATGCTGTGTGAAAACAGTTGGTGCCAAGTTGGTTGCGCTGGAATGTCACCCTGAACGGCACCGTTCAGCAACACACAGTCCCGCATCTTCATTGCGTCTGACCAATTTTGCTCTTTTGCATCCAGATTTTCATAGACCAGTTGTCTGTAGCTTTGGTTGTTTGAATCATAGTTGAACCATGTACAATTCAAATCACCACAACAGATGATCATCAAATTGTTGTGTTTGAGACTTGTCTCATCCATTAACTCACAGATCGCAGTGATAAAAACTTTTTCTTTTATTTTGGCTGGATTCCAGTAACAGTTAATAATCAGCAGTGATGAATTTACCCTTGTGGTGTCAATCATTGAGTGCATAAGTATACCTTGAACAAAGGGATTTGGATTTGAACACGTTGGCGTTGTCCAATTTCCAGTCAGACGTACCATCGTCACTAGGCCTGCACACGGACGTCCTTGTGTATTTTTAAATGCCGGATTAACTAGGATTGAGTATCCATCTCTCATAGGTGCTTCAGAGAGCCAAGTTTCTTGTAAACAGATCGCAAACCTTATTGAGCAATTCCTTACCCTCCACAGTCCCATTTCCATGCCCGCCATCCTCAAATGCCCTGGATGCCCCGGATGTGGCACGTGTAATCCTGGAACTACTGCGGTGTCCGCGACCTTAACGTGCTCTGTGCTCTGTGTGGGAGTGGGGGAATACATTTCAACCAGGGTAGGGGATTTCGTCTTTAGCGGTGCCTCTGAAAAGAGCCTTTTTTAATGTGCTTCTTAACAAACACCTTTTGTTCGGTTTTTGTAGTTTTTATATTCTTCTCCTCCTCACATTCTTATAATAACATCTTCAACGCATCCTGTATATTGTAAAACAAAATACCATTTCCAATGGTGGACAAAGAAATGCCATTTTCATTGAAAAGGTACACATTTCGAGAATGAATGATGTCATTTTTACAGGAGAACATCCCAACAGAACACAAATAATCTCACATGCTTCTGTTGATAAGACATCTTCCGACCTCTGGCTGGGAACAAAGTACATTGGGATAGTCCCATACTCTTCTTGGTGGTATGGATGTGAAAACCACCTTGGCAGTGAGAAGAGTTCTCTTCACTGCTTTCATCAACTTCTTTAGTTGACGGAACAAACGCTAACAAGCCATGTAACCCAAATGCAGGGCTCCATAATGCACCACAACCACATGGATAGTAGCGAAAGTGGCCACTTCTCTGCAAAGTGCAAGCACAACGCCGAAACTGCACACATCAACACTGCACCACAAAACCTCCACTCCTTCCAAATTGAAATTGCCATCAAAGTCTCTTTCAAGGGCATATCTGTGCAGATCTAGCACAAAGTCATCATCCACGATCAACACTGTGCGTCTCTCCATCTCTGCCAGCCTCACTACACAGAGTAATGAAAAAAAGTATTACCGCCCCTTGCTGTGAAGCACACCCTCAGCACCTCATTGGATAATCCCCACAGTCCCATTCCCATGCCCGGCATGCTGAGAAGGGCAGGATGTGGCACGTGCACTTCCCCAACTACTGCGACGGCCAAGCCCCAGTAAAGCCAGGAGCAGTCCTTTCTCCCTTTCCACTACTTTTTTTCCTGCGCTCCCTCATTCGGTACTGTTAAATAGTCACACACACATCCACCAATCACATCCAAGACCACTTCATCTAACACTATCAGTTTTGTACAACACTCCATATGTACCGGTAAACATTCAGAGTGCAAGTGTCGTGTGATTCGAAAGCACCTCCAGTAGAAAGTTCTGTGAAACTATCCAGGATTTCTGCATCCAGATTCATCCACATTGGCACCCATCACCACAAGGTACATGTATAAATATTTTTTCTACAGCATTTTTACAACTCTGTTCTAAGTGCCTCTGAGCAGGGTATCTGCCACTGAACCTTCATAACGTACTCGAAAAGCATACTTTCATTTCTCCCATCACCTACCATCAAGTGCCACTTAAATGGTATGTGCTTTGAAAGTTTTCAATTACCCATATCAGCCATTGTAATATCCAAACAGGAACTCTCTTATTTCCTTCTGACAATGGTACAAATTTTTTTTCTGCACTAATGCATCTCCTACAAAATTCATAAAATGATCACACAAAAGCAGCACTGAATGTATCCTACCAACCTAAACCAAGTACATACATTGCATGCATCAAAACAGGGTGCCTACCACTTACCTTGCACACTTCACAGAATGTAACATTAGTTAGAAAGGCAAAAAAATGTATGAGTGCATTGACATCAGTACCAATCGTAAATGTGGATACAATAATCCAAGAAATGTAATAATTGCTGTACTAATGTAGGAAGCATATATGTGCAGAAAAGTTCATGGAATTTCACACACAAACACATTTTCCTTTCCAAGCTGTACTTCTTTCCCAATCTTTTTCTCCCCCTTTCACAGCTCGGACTAATCCATTTGCAAAGTAAATAGTCCTACTCCAATGCACACACTTGCTAAACGGCATATGATACGGTACACTTACAAATGAACCACGTACCCCCTTATCAACAATGCTGATGCTCCCAAATCCCCAATAATTTACAATGCCATGCAATTAAAGACACACACTAAGTCTTCCTGCCAACACATCCCCCTACCCTTTTATGTAATGCATTCTCCAAATGCAGTCAGTATGTCATTAACAAACAAATTGCCTTACGGTCTTCTTTAACAGTTGCAGTAACCACCTCTGTCCTAAAAGCCAGTTGTGTGTCAACTTCAAAATGCAACCCAGAGGAAGCCTACTCTCGACAGCCAAAAAAGTAATTGCAATGGTATCGTGGAGGTACACCTCTTACTAAGACAGTGCACTATTCTGGTATATTAAGGTACACAATTGCATCAACCCACTGGTATTTCCTTCATGCTTACCAAGTGCACCTCAGCAGTTGCTCACTTTATGTTATCATGTCGCTGGCATTATAGTAGCTCCCAAATAGCAATATAGCATTCACACTGTACACTAACACACCATTACACATTCACACACCTCTACCTGTATTCCTACCCGCATATTCATCCATTCATGCCCAGATTCGCACACATACATCACAAAATGTGCAGACCTACACTTTTCTTTTCCTCCAGCAGCTGCTACAGAATGCCTAGCAAAAAGGTACTCCATAGAAAACAACGCAGAAATAGCACAGCTCTAGCTAATAACATGCACCCCTGGCACATTTTGTACAGAAAGTTGAAAGAGAACAGCTAATGCAGGCACAAAAGAAAATGCATGCACCTACCAGTAAGGGGAATGTAATGCCTCTATCAAAATGTAGAAATGAAAATAAAGGTAGTGAAATGTACTGAAAAGAGTGCAACTGTCACTACTGGTAATGGAGTATGTGCAAATACTAATGATACCACAATGAAGTATTCCATAAAAGTATTTTTACAAAAAATGTTCCACCACAGAGTCCTTCAGAACCTTATAAGTAGAGGGGAGAAATCACGCTCAACCCTTAAACCTTACCGCACAAAAGTAATCCTGGAAACTGTTGTAGACAGTGCAATGGTCTTAAAACAAAAATTCTTTCAATTAAATGTAATGAGAATGAAGGCACTAACAACATTATTCTGTAAACTACCACCACTACTTAGAAGCAAATGCAATATCAGCATAGATACCTTCACAACATCAATATAGGTCAGTGGAGGCACACCACGAGCAAAGAAGCATACTTCAATGAGAAATCATACAAACAAGAGCAAAGAAACAAAATTGCCATACCCAGCACTGTACAAGGGTATGAAAAGCTACACAATAGCATAATGGAAGAAGAAACACTGCTTTCACAAATATCCCCAGCAAACTTACATGCCACTGTCTATGGTACCAAACCAATGTGGCACAGCTACAAATGCCTTGCACATCAATTTGTAACGGTCACCACAACTCGATGAAGTCGTTGCAGCAGTTCCTCAAGCACCATGTAAAAATCTGCAACAACGGAAGTGGTGGGTGAGTGTTACGCTCACCTGGTCTCTGCGGAGGCGTTGGGGCACGGTTGCAGCCCTCCCTGGTGTTAGATCTTCCCCTTCTGGTTTCGTCCCCTGCGGATCAGCTATGGGCGGTGACAACTGGTGGCACTGCTCCTGAGTAATGTGAATGATGAGCTCTCTGTCCTGCTACTTTCGGCAGGGGCGCTTGTTGGTGGAATCTAGTTGCTTCACTGATTCCTGGGTATTAGTCCACTCCAGCTTTGACTAAGTTCCTCTTTCTGCTTTTTCTCAATGTCTTTTGTCTTTTCCCCTCTTTCTGCTTTCTTTCAATGTCTATCTTTTCCCTCTCAATGTCTTGATATTATCGCTCTCAATGTGGTTGCTTTGCACTGAATAACGCTTCTCTCTGTTTTCTCCCAAATAGGTGGAAATGCGGCCTAACCACAGTTGTGGAGGCGCAGAACGCGGCTGAGCAGAGGATGGATGCGACCGCTATGTCCAGCAGCAGGTGAGTGATGGCTTTAGGGAAAGCGCAAGGTTTTAATGGCAGCGTGCTCTTAACGTAATGTCTGTTAAGTGTCTAACATTGTCTTTTGCCTTTTCTTTGCAGGTGCTGCGATTTCGGATGGAGTGCGTAGTGCCATGGTGCCTAGAGGATGCTGTCTGCATTCCAGGGTGTTTGCTGGTGAGCTGCATTGTCCGGAAGAAGATGTCTACACTCCAAGTTGTTTGCAGGTGAGCCACAGTGCCAGGAAGAAGATGTCTGCGCTCCGAGATGTTTGCAGGTGAGCCGCGGTGCCAGGAGGAAGATGTCTGCGCTCCGAGATGTTTGCAGGTGAGCCGCGGTGCCAGGAGGAAGCGTACAGCAAAGAGCAAGATTCTCCAGTGACAAGCACGGATGAAGATGGCAGGATAACTCCACATAAGATGAATCCCAGGCGACGGTGAGCGTTACACTGCAAAGAGGTGCAGAATAACGTGAAGCGTGTGCCTTGGGGTTGCGCTGGCTTTTATAGCTGAGTGTCATGGCCTCTGGACAAGGGCCCATGTTTCTGCCACCGACAGGGTCCAAATGGACCCAGTCCTGGTGTCTTTGGCACCAGGCTCATGCAAAAGTGTGCTTTGCACACTTTATTCCTAAGGCACGTGCATCCAGGCTGGGCGTGGCCATAGAAGAACATTGGGGAGTGCGTGCAAGAACCTCTGGGAGTGGCAAGGTGGAGCCACAAGGCAGGGCCAGAAGGGAGGGGCCAGGCCAGCCTATTTAAGGCCAACCCGCCCTCATCCAGGTGTTTCGCGTTAGTCTGCTTTCTGCAGCGTAACACTTACCGCCGCCTGCGGAGTCCTTACCTGTTTTCCAGCTTACCACCTTGAAGCACATCTTACCCAGCTCCAGCTACACCATCGCTGAAAGTGCATCCTACCTGGGTTCGCACACCATCGCTGAAAGCGCTTCTTACCTGGCTCCAGCTACAACATCGCCGACAACGCTTCTTTCCTGGCTCCAGCTACACCATCGCTGGAAGCGCATCTTACCGGGGTCTGGCTACACCATCGCTGAAAGCGCATGACCTGGCTCCAGCTACACCATTGCCTGCAGCGCATCGCATCTTACCTGGTTCCTTAGTCATTGGAGTTGGAGCGCATCCTTACCTGTTCCGGACCTCCAGCTACATGGGAGCTTCTTCCATCCATCCTCTTCGCAGAGTCTTCAATCCTGCAACCGCGGACAGGCCTTTGGACAGCCGCCTCCCGCTCAACGACGCCAGGCCATCCCTGCAAGAGAAAAAGAACACACAAGGTTAGAAATTGCATAACTAACTTACGCTTGTCCGCGCAAAACCTGAGCCTCGCGTTCTACCCTGAAGGCCAATTTACCACCTACCTGGGAGCTTCGCCATCCTCTTGGGCTCCATCGGGGACCACTCTAAACACTGCGACTCTGTGCAGTCATCTCCACGCCTATAAGAGAGAGAAAAGGCATTGCAAGAATTTACAAACTGTAATCACGACAAAAGACATTGCACTCATACGAACTATAGTTATAGCAAAAACGGCATTGCATTGAACACAGACAATAATCATTGTTAAAATACTCTTACCTTCCAATTGGTGGGCTTCATCCAATCTGAGCCACCACATCCACGGACCAGTGAAGCAACTAGGTCCTTCCACGGCGCCCCTGCTAATGAGGAGCAGGACGGAGAGCTCATCCTTACAAGAAATCAGGTGAGCGTACATGGGCAAACGCTTGCACATCTCGTTTTGGAATGAAGGATTCGGGGGGGGGATCACGATACCATCACACCATTCTCATTGCCTCTCCTATTCCCTCAGAGGCAGTACCAGCAACCGGAGCGTCCACATTGCAGCAGCAGGGGGAGAGAACCGTTCCAGGGGAACCAAATCCAGGGAGGGATCCAAACGTTCCCCAATGTCCCCACAGAGACCAGGTGGGCGTAATACTGAGCTCTTAAGGCCACGCCCCCTATCCAAGAACTGCATGCCATACCGTGCCACTCCTAGAAGTTAGAAGATGCACGTGCAGATGCAGATGAAGATGGAAACCACACCCGGACTAGTTACACAAATGAGAGTTCATGAGAGTATTCTTGCTCATAATAAAAGAGTTCCTGTTCATTCTAAGCACTTCTGCCCATAATGGAAATGTCCTGTTTAAATCCTTCCATGAGCCTGGCACCAAAGGCGCCAGGACTGTGTCCAACCTGGACACCATGTATAAATGTCCCAAGGGGACGTGCGTTACCCATGATGCCCCCTGCTCCCTCCACTTGATGGTACCACTCTTGTGATCCTGGGTAAGTGGCCATGACAATGAGGTAGAAGGAGGGTACGTGAGGGAGGGGCGTCTCGGTTGGGTTAGGGGAGAGTAGTCTGTGGTATAGTATGCAAATTGAGGTAGAGGAGTAATAGGAAAGGGGTTTCAGCGTATAGGAGGAGGGGGTAGCAGAGGGTAGCAACAAAGTATTGGAGGGTGGTGAGGGATGTAGAAGAGGGCAGGAGGAGAGTAGAATATATGAATGGGGGTCCTAAAAGGGTGTAGGCAGAGAACAGGTGGGTAATGTAGGTGAGTGGCAAATGAAAAGAGGGGGTACAAAAGGTAGGAGATAATTACAGCGGGGTAGTAGGTGAGGGATAGCAGAGTGTAGGAAGAGTGTGGGGGGTAGGTATAAAGGGGAGGAGAAGGTCGGTGGAGGGTAGGTGAGTGAAGGTGGTCAGGAATGTAAGAAGGACAATTATTGCGTTGGTAAATCAGGGTAGGTGTGGGGAATTGAATGGGGTAGGAGGGTATGCTAGGTGAACTGGGAGGGGAGTTAGGAGAGTAGATGAATGGGGGTTGTATATGGGATAACAAAGGTGGTGGCGAAGAGAAGGTAGGTGAATTGGGCTAGGAGGCAAGGGGCAGCAGATGGGAGAAAGGAAGAGAAGGTGAATGGAGAATTGGGAGTGGGGAAAGCGGAGTGGCAGACCTTTGTTGACAGAAAGGAGTGTTTGGAGAAAGTGCTGGGACAGAGTAGGGCTGGTGTGATATGGAAGGATAGCGGGAGGTTAGGGTGTGTAAGTATCTTGGTAGAGAGGGCAGTTTTAAGAGGGGGAGGGTAGGAAGAGGCAGCTGAGAAATAGGCTTTGGAAAAAGCAGGGTGAGAGTTCATAGAGCTAAGAGTAGAGTGTATGTATCTTTGGTTGGTGGGGTATGAAAGCAGTGGATGTAGTAATGTGGGGTGGGACAGAGTTGGGAAGCGAGGGCAGGTAGGAAGACAGTGGGGGAGCTGAGTATATTTGGTAGAGGTTGGAGAAGTAAAGACTAGGTGAGTAGGGTTGGAGTTTGGGGTGCCTAAAGGTGACTAGAGATGGAAGAATGACATTGAAAAAAGGGGGAGGCGAAGGAAGGGAGGAATGGGGAGGGGAAATCAAGTAAGTGAGGGATGAAAGGGTGGGTGAGTAGGAGAGGGTAGGGGAAGAAGTGCTGAGGCACAATTGAGGAAAGGGTGGAATATGGGAAGGGTTGGAGTTTTGGGGCAGTGGGCAGAGTAGGAGAGGTAGCAGTGGAAAGGTAAATGGGGGAGAATAGGCAGAGAGGAGAGGTCAGGAGAAGGGGTAGTGGAGGGGGAGAGTAGTGGTGTGGGATAGTGGATAGCAGAAGGATGAGTAGCAGGGAATTTGCTGGGGGAATGTTTGAGGGTCCCCTGCCCTATCTGTAATAAGTTAAAACCTGTAATATAGGTCTGAGTACACATTTAAAGGTACACGCACGTTAGTTTGTTAAGCCTGATGCTTCCTTGGGGAACATCTGCCTACCAGAATCCCCATTTTACCATTCATTGTCTGGCAAACTCTTAGATAAAGCAAGTGTGGCTGAGTGTTCCGGTGTGTGGCGGAATACACTGTGAAGCAGTTTTCCTGACTTGGAGGCACTGCTAGTGTTTCCACGCTGTCATTTGCTGAACGGGAGGAGCAGTCTTATAACACCCAGCCACCAGCGGAACGGAGCAGAGTGTGGCTGAGTGTTCCGGTGTGTGGCGGAATACACTGTGAAGCAGTTTTCCTGACTTGGAGGCACTGCTAGTGTTTCCACGCTGTCATTTGCTGAACGGGAGGAGCCGTCTTATAACACCCAGCCACCAGCGGAACGGAGCAGAGTGTGGCTGAGTGTTCCGGTGTGTGGCGGAATACACTGTGAAGCAGTTTTCCTGACTTGGAGGCACTGCTAGTGTCTCCACGCTGTCATTTGCTGAACGGGAGGAGCAGTCTTATAACACCCAGCCACCAGCGGAACGGAGCAGAGTGTGGCTGAGTGTTCCGGTGTGTGGCGGAATACACTGTGAAGCAGTTTTCCTGACTTGGAGGCACTGCTAGTGTTTCCACGCTGTCATTTGCTGAACGGGAGGAGCAGTCTTATAACACCCAGCCACCAGCGGAACGGAGCAGAGTGTGGCTGAGTGTTCCGGTGTGTGGCGGAATACACTGTGAAGCAGTTTTCCTGACTTGGAGGCACTGCTAGTGTCTCCACGCTGTCATTTGCTGAACGGGAGGAGCAGTCTTATAACACCCAGCCACCAGCGGAACGGAGCAGAGTGTGGCTGAGTGTTCCGGTGTGTGGCAGAATACACTGTGAAGCAGTTTTCCTGACTTGGAGGCACTGCTAGTGTTTCCACGCTGTCATTTGCTGAACGGGAGGAGCAGTCTTATAACACCCAGCCACCAGCGGAACGGAGCAGAGTGTGGCTGAGTGTTCCGGTGTGTGGCGGAATACACTGTGAAGCAGTTTTCCTGACTTGGAGGCACTGCTAGTGTCTCCACGCTGTCATTTGCTGAACGGGAGGAGCAGTCTTATAACACCCAGCCACCAGCGGAACGGAGCAGAGTGTGGCTGAGTGTTCCGGTGTGTGGCAGAATACACTGTGAAGCAGTTTTCCTGACTTGGAGGCACTGCTAGTGTTTCCACGCTGTCATTTGCTGAACGGGAGGAGCAGTCTTATAACACCCAGCCACCAGCGGAACGGAGCAGAGTGTGGCTGAGTGTTCCGGTGTGTGGCGGAATACACTGTGAAGCAGTTTTCCTGACTTGGAGGCACTGCTAGTGTTTCCACGCTGTCATTTGCTGAACGGGAGGAGCAGTCTTATAACACCCAGCCACCAGCGGAACGGAGCAGAGTGTGGCTGAGTGTTCCGGTGTGTGGCGGAATACACTGTGAAGCAGTTTTCCTGACTTGGAGGCACTGCTAGTGTCTCCACGCTGTCATTTGCTGAACGGGAGGAGCAGTCTTATAACACCCAGCCACCAGCGGAACGGAGCAGAGTGTGGCTGAGTGTTCCGGTGTGTGGCGGAATACACTGTGAAGCAGTTTTCCTGACTTGGAGGCACTGCTAGTGTCTCCACGCTGTCATTTGCTGAACGGGAGGAGCAGTCTTATAACACCCAGCCACCAGCGGAACGGAGCAGAGTGTGGCTGAGTGTTCCGGTGTGTGGCGGAATACACTGTGAAGCAGTTTTCCTGACTTGGAGGCACTGCTAGTGTTTCCACGCTGTCATTTGCTGAACGGGAGGAGCAGTCTTATAACACCCAGCCACCAGCGGAACGGAGCAGAGTGTGGCTGAGTGTTCCGGTGTGTGGCGGAATACACTGTGAAGCAGTTTTCCTGACTTGGAGGCACTGCTAGTGTCTCCACGCTGTCATTTGCTGAACGGGAGGAGCAGTCTTATAACACCCAGCCACCAGCGGAACGGAGCAGAGTGTGGCTGAGTGTTCCGGTGTGTGGCGGAATACACTGTGAAGTAGTTTTCCTGACTTGGAGGCACTGCTAGTGTTTCCACGCTGTCATTTGCTGAACGGGAGGAGCAGTCTTATAACACCCAGCCATCAGCGGAACGGAACAGAGTGTGGCTGAGTGTTCCGGTGTGTGGCGGAATACACTGTGAAGCAGTTTTCCTGACTTGGAGGCACTGCTAGTGTCTCCACGCTGTCATTTGCTGAACGGGAGGAGCAGTCTTATAACACCCAGCCACCAGCGGAACGGAGCAGAGTGTGGCTGAGTGTTCCGGTGTGTGGCAGAATACACTGTGAAGCAGTTTTCCTGACTTGGAGGCACTGCTAGTGTTTCCACGCTGTCATTTGCTGAACGGGAGGAGCAGTCTTATAACACCCAGCCACCAGCGGAACGGAGCAGAGTGTGGCTGAGTGTTCCGGTGTGTGGCGGAATACACTGTGAAGCAGTTTTCCTGACTTGGAGGCACTGCTAGTGTTTCCACGCTGTCATTTGCTGAACGGGAGGAGCAGTCTTATAACACCCAGCCACCAGCGGAACGGAGCAGAGTGTGGCTGAGTGTTCCGGTGTGTGGCGGAATACACTGTGAAGCAGTTTTCCTGACTTGGAGGCACTGCTAGTGTCTCCACGCTGTCATTTGCTGAACGGGAGGAGCAGTCTTATAACACCCAGCCACCAGCGGAACGGAGCAGAGTGTGGCTGAGTGTTCCGGTGTGTGGCAGAATATACTGTGAAGCAGTTTTCCTGACTTGGAGGCACTGCTAGTGTTTCCACGCTGTCATTTGCTGAACGGGAGGAGCAGTCTTATAACACCCAGCCACCAGCGGAACGGAGCAGAGTGTGGCTGAGTGTTCCGGTGTGTGGCGGAATACACTGTGAAGCAGTTTTCCTGACTTGGAGGCACTGCTAGTGTTTCCACGCTGTCATTTGCTGAACGGGAGGAGCAGTCTTATAACACCCAGCCACCAGCGGAACGGAGCAGAGTGTGGCTGAGTGTTCCGGTGTGTGGCGGAATACACTGTGAAGCAGTTTTCCTGACTTGGAGGCACTGCTAGTGTCTCCACGCTGTCATTTGCTGAACGGGAGGAGCAGTCTTATAACACCCAGCCACCAGCGGAACGGAGCAGAGTGTGGCTGAGTGTTCCGGTGTGTGGCGGAATACACTGTGAAGCAGTTTTCCTGACTTGGAGGCACTGCGAGTGTTTCCTTTCTGTGATTTGCTAAGGGGGAGGATCAGCCTTATTACACCCAGCCACCTTCAGAGCAGAGCGGAGTGTGGCTGAGTGTTCCGGTGTGCGACGTGTGGCAAAATACACTGTGAAGCACTTTTCCTGACTTGGAGGCACTGCTAGGGTTTCCTCATTGTCATTTGCTGAGGGGGAGGAGCAGCCTTATAACACTCAGCCATCCGTGGAAGGGAGCGCAGTGTTGCTGAGTGTTCTGGATTGTTCGGCATCGTGAGGTGGCCTTTCAATCGACCTGTGCCTACGCCATGGAAGAGCAATAGTTCCCTATCTTCTCACCTAGAACGCATATGCAGGCAAAAAATAAGGTGAGCGGAAAAGGGCATAGGCTGGTATCTGTTAATGGTAAGAAAGATGGATTGGACTCTTTGATCCAGGAGGATTTTGCACCAATCCTTATTCCCCCTTCCCTTCAGGTTGATATATGCGCACGGCCCAACGAACCCCAAAGGGGTATTGAAAGCAACGGCCTTACGTTGGCGCTGAAAAGATGAGGGACGTACCTCTTCTAGACTGTGGCATAGGGGTAAATAGCGTGACTCCTCGGAGAAGCACAGCTAACCTTGATAAGCTTCCTGCTGGTCTGCTAGTATTGCCCTTTGTTCCCATCTTGGAGCTGACAGATGTTGAATTTCTGAAAACTATGGGGGACCCATACTCCTGCAGGGGCAAAATTGGTGAAAGACTTGCAGACCCCTCCCCACATCCTAGAACTTTGAATAAGTCTAAGCGGGGGGGAGGCATTTGCACAAACTTCTGAGGATGTTAAGAGAGCCCCTATCTCAATGCAAGCAGAGGGGAAACCGCTTGGGAATCTCTTTCCTTGCGGATAGCTTGCGATCGGTGGAGTTGGTTGGCTCTGATAACATTCAACATGCGGCTAAGGAAGATACCTGTTATAGGTAAGTGAAAGATCCTTCTCTGGCAGGGGTCACATTCTCCGAAGTGTGACCAAACGAACGTTGCAATTCTACAGCAAAGGAGGGCTTTGTTGGGACAAAAGCACATTAGTGGCCGCACTAACAAATGCTTGCTACAGCAATGTAATGACTGACCCTAAATCCCTGAGGATTAAGTCATGGACTGCATTACCTATATTGGAACAAAGGGTGACAATCAAAGTCTTGTCTTCCTCCTCGTCTTTGGAGGATCTGGTCTTGTCACCCAGAAATTTGAAAGACCCAATGCATATACTGAATTGCACTGAATTTCAAACACATTCTTCTACACTGGCTACACTGAAAACGTGCATGGCGCCTTTCGTAAAACTTTACGAGTCCCTAAATAGAAATCTGAAGGATCATTCAACATTACTGGCCTAAATTAACTCCAAACTGATCTACATGGAGAACTTCATCACCTCCTTACAGTCGAAGGTGGATCAGGAAGTGGTGCTCTACTCGCCTGCAGCAAAATCTTGCAAATGCACTCAAGCAGGAAAGAGAGAAGAAGCACTTAATGGATTTTCTGTTGGAGCTCCTTCAAGTAAAGGCTTCCATTGAGGTACAAAAGGCTCGAAGGGCGTCACTATGCCCGGTGGAACTACTGGTGACGTTGCCAGAGGCGGACGTCAAACGGCCCATGGCCAACACATCTAAGGCCTCTTATCTCACAGGACAATGCAGAAACTATCGCGAGAGCAATAGTAGGCTCTAAAATAGACTACTGCTCGAGTCTTCTTATGGGAATTAACAAATCTGAAAGCAACAGGCTGCAAATCTGTCAAAATGGGGCTATTAGAGCCGTTATGAAACTCAAACACAGAGATCATCTCACACCAGCGAGGCGTGAGCTGCACTGGCTGCCTGTGTCCGCTAGAGCTCTATTTCGTACCTTGACTATTGTTCATAAGTGCAGAACTGGGAAGATGCCTGACTAATTACAACAGTTACTACCTTTAAGAACTAGCACAAGAGCTCTTAGGTCAAACGATCTGTTCCTTCTATCTGAACCTAAGTGCCACACCGTCAGAACAACAGTGGCAGCTTTCTTTTCTGCTGGACCCAGAGCGTGGAACGCTCTTCCGCTGGAGATAAGATCTATTGAATCTTTAGAACTCTTTAAAAAAAGACTAAAGACCTATCTGTTCCATTAAACAATGTATCTGCCTTTGATATAAACCCGCCCAGCCATATCTCATGATTATGTCTCATGTTTTCTGTTATTTGTGTTTTGTAGTGCCCTCACGCCTTCGGGTTCATGGTTGCGCTATACAAGTGTATTAAAGTAAAGTAAAGTAAAGACCTGCGCTGCTCATCAGGAGACCTAGATGTACAAGAGTTGGCCTGGAACCTGCTATGGATTCCACCACAGAGGTGGCAACTGCCACTAAAGTCCCCCAAGCCCTATTTGGCCTGGGGAATAAGAAAGTGATCAAACTTCAATCAAAGCTAGGAGAGACCCAGGCCATAGGGCAGAGTGATGAGGTGCAGAGCCTTCCCTTCACTGAGGACCTTTCCAAATTTCAATTAGGCAGTGAGGTTTCATTCCAGATATTTCAAAAGCGGCAGAAGCAGAAATGGAGGGAAGGTCTTCTGATAAGTGAAAAGCGGGCAAGCACTCTTAAATATAAGGTAGCGAGTAAGCCAAAGAAAAGATCTAATGTCTTGAGGGCCTTTCTAAGGAATCTCACTATGCCCTCCCCACTTGCTTTTGTGCAAAGCAGAGCATTGCCAGAGAGGAGGAGAGAAATGCGAAAAATCCCTGAAGCACCCCGAAACCTTGCGAAGTTGGTGCCACTGAGAGAAGATACTCTAAGCCCAAGAGAGGGGGTGGACACTAATTTGTCCATTTGGACAACTCATGATGATTACAACATTGAAGAGGACCAGGGTTCAATCCGAAAGGGTGGGAATCTCTCGAATGTTGCTGCCTCTATGTCCTTTTGTCATGTGCTAAACAAGGATCGATTGGGAAAGAGGTTTCAGACTTTGGAGCGTCGAAGAATGCAAATTGACTGCAAAAGGCTGCCTTATTTCGCTTTGCCTTTGAGAGGCGGGGAAGGACAGCATAAAGGAACAGGCATTGTCGGAGAAACTCCCCAGGAAGCAAATGTGATTACATTTCACAAAGTTGAAAAAAGGAGAAAGAGGTCTCAGGATGTCCCACTGGAGAACAAACTTCTACTTAAGCTAAGGTTGGAAAGACTGCTACCCCTAAAAAATGTCTCAATTCTGAATCAGGAAAACGTAACGAAGCTCTTCCAACATATTCCTGATTTTCCTTCAATTTGGTCTGTGGATGTAAGAATTGTGGACTTTGTTAACAAAGAGACGATAGGCGCAGTTATTCTCCACTTAAAGTCAAATTTGATTAAATCAGCTCTTCTCATAACTTCGCAACAATTGCTTCCTTGGGGATTTGACTTGACGGAACTTCCTCGACGTGAAAGCTTTCCAACTCAATGATGGCAGTCACCAAAAAAACCTAAGGAGCTCTCAGATATGGGCAAAAAATATATTTCTGAATGGACCTAAAACCATGTTGCGGAGAGTTGAAGAGGAGCGTCTCACAAAGAGGTCGACTAGCCAGGGGCTCAAACATGAGGGTCCCCTTAAGATCACATTTGAAAGTATGAACTATGGGAAAAGAAAGATCTCACTCGCACAAAGGGAAGAGAAGTTGGTGCCAATATCTAATCAAAGGGGAAAAGGAAAGGCTTTCATAGGGAATTAACCACAAGAGCGAGGATTATCCATAGGTTTTTGGAATTCCAGCGGACACTCCCATTTGGCAAAAGACAATTACATCATTACAGGAGAGTTGGACATTGTCTTCCTTCAGGAACCCTGGCTATATGTAGCGCCTATCTATGATGGCTACAGTGATTACATCAACCCTGCCTTGGTGGGTCAGATTGGCAGGCCCTCAGCAGGATTGCTAATGCTGGTTAGAAATGGCAGAGATATCTGTGCTCTTGACACCAAATGCTCGAATAGATTTGTCCAGGCCACCTCTTTGAAAGTGGGAGGGTCCCTTTTTGTCTACCTCGGCCTGTTTGCTTCTCATAAACATTTATTGAAACCCTAAGGCGATCGACTCCTCCAGACATTTGAAATCAACACCTTTATCAATGAATATCACTCCAAGTTCATAATTGAGGCTATTTGCTTGGGCGGGGATCTGAATTTGCCTAGCTTGATTCGAAGTGATGTGGGAATTATTGGTGCTACTAACAAGAGGGTGGTGGATTTGTTGGATTTAATGGAGACGTGTGGTCTGCCTATGGGTAAGGGCTGTGATGAGGTAGGTAATTATCCAGCAACCACATTGTCAAATGGCATCTTTTCGTCCACTTTGAACTATGTGTTTGCTTGCCCATTTCTTAGCAAGCATATTATCTCCCTGCAAATACATCAGAAGAAATGCAGTGATCATGGTATCTTAAAATTGTCACTGCAATACAGGGGAAGTGCCTCCCACAATGAGTTATGGAATGTTCCCCTGGAGATTTCTAATGGAGCAAATAGGTTGAGATTGAGGAGAGGTGATGTTAGGGTACTCCTATCAAGATTTGGCAAAGCAGGCAAGGATAGAGAATCAGTGAATTATGCGCATCTTCTACACATATTCAGAATAAAGTCCATCTCCACAAGAAAAGGAGAAAGAGACCATCTGCACAGGTACGACACTGAAATAGCTAGAGAGAAGAATAGGTTGAGAAAAGACCTTAGAGCACTGAAACAAAGCAAAGTAGAGGAAACCAACATTTAGAAATTGGGCAGCAGCCCATGAAGCTTAACTACTGCAGGCTGATTTGGAAGCTATTCTTAACTCAGTAATAATAAAACACGCGTGAGCTACCTGGGAGTTACTTAATCAGGTAGGAAATGCGAATAGGCTGACGTTGGCCAACATCGTGTCAGAGGACAATTGGCTGGTCTACTATGAGAAAACCTTTGGTACAAGGGAGAGAGCTCAGCTGGACAAGTGTAAACAGAATGGAGGGTGGGGGGGTCCATACAATTTGATGAGGACGATCTGTTCACGCTCATCAAGAAGTCCAGTAGGTCAAGGGCCCTGGGCCCGGACAGCCTTATCAATATAATACTAAAAGAGGCCCTTATGTATTCCTTATTTAATAAAGTCTTGAGATCGGAGACAGTCCCAGCCTCATGGAAATTGGCTGTGATTGTCCCAATCCATAAGAGAGGGGATAGAGCAGACCCCAGAAACTATCACCCTATTGCACTCTTGGATGCAATGGGGAAGATTTTTGTGGTGATCTTACTGTCACATTTGCAGAAATGGATAGCATCTACGGGCAGAGCTCATCCGAGGTAGTCAGGTTTTAATAAGGGTGTGGGCACCAACCTTAACTTGTTTCTTTTAAATATCTTAAAGGGTATAACCATGGAAAGGGGGACTCAAATTTATATGGCCTTTATTGATGTTAAAAAGGCATTTGACAGCACTGACAGGGAGCGGATGGGGATAAAAATGGAACAGTGGAACTGTCCTGATAGCCTGTTATCTTGCTATCAGAGAATTATATCAGAACACCAATATTAGAATCAGGCTCAATGCCCAAGGCTTACTATTGAGCCCCATCCCTATGGACAGAGGGCTGAAACAAGGATGCCCGCTTGCCCTGACCCTTTTCACCGTTTCTGCTAGATATCTCTGTTGCATTGGACAAGGTGAACGCTTTTCCTCCCAAAATAGGCAGTTGTAAGATCAGCAGTTTGCTGTTCGCCAATGATTTGGCTCTCCTAGATCAGACCCCTATTGGACTGCAGTGATCGTTATGTGCGCTGCAGGAGTACATGAGGGAGAATGGCTTGGAAAATTAATCCAGCGAAGACCAAGATCTTGACCTTTGGGAGCAGCGGTAAGGGGGGTTTATCGGGACACACATGGTTCTTAGAAGATGCCCCATTAGTAGAGGTCCAGTCATTGAACTACCTGGGTGCATTAATTAACACTAAGAAAGATGATGGCCCCAGGTCTATGGCTCTAAAGACGAAAAATGGTATGTTGACGTCCCAAGCTATATGGCTTCATAGAAGGTTTGGCAAGTATTCCTTAGACCCATTGGTTACCTTTTATGATGCAAAGGTTTCTCGGTCCCTGGTTTTTGGTGCTGAAGAATTTCTTTTCACACTCTAACGTCTGGGCATCTTTGGAAGGGACCTTTTGGAGAAAGCTTCTGAAGTTGCCGAACTCAGTATCAACTTCGATAATAAGGTACGAGCTTACTTGGATTTATTTAGCTATATACAAAGTCCGTTTGGAAGGCTCTCTCAATATTCACGAAGTGCTTATTGGTGCCCCCAGCTTTACCTTTTGAAATACTTATCCAAGCAGTGGAAGGTGGGGAACCCGGCATTTGGCTGAATGGAAGGACAGGTGCCAGTCTTTATTGGATTTGTTGGGGGCGAGCTCAGAACTCTTGTTGTCTAATCCTAGTAAAGTTAAGAAAATCTTGGCTCAAGTTTGGATAAGCACTCTCGGGGATAGATGTTCTCATAGGTGGCAAAAGGGACTGTCTAATGAGACTAAGACTTTTGGTAAAAGACCCTGGCACCTGAGGCTTTTTCCGTCCCCGTGATATAGAACTCAGTTTATGAGACTAAGATTTAATCTGCTCCCTACCAATGAAGTTATGAAGAGGTATGGTAAGTCAGATACTGATAAGGCAGATTTTGCAACCATGACGATTAGTTCGAAACACTCTGGCATATCCTAGTGGTATTTAAGGGCTTGACCAAGTCTAGAACAAAGTATTTGGGACAATTTTTGGTTCCAAGACATAGTGAAGAGGTGGATCAGTTTTTGGTAAGTCTTTTGGGTGGTGAAGATTTCGGTTTAATTTTAGCTACAATATATTTCTTGAAATACACTCTTTTGGTGTGAAAAACGATGGACCAATTGGAAACTTAATGGATGAAATGTTTTTTGATGTGCTACTGTTGTTCATGAAAGGAGTCTATTGCCTTGATGGCTCTTGTTTTAGATGAATTTTAGTGGAATTGATAAAAGGTTTGTAAGAAAACATGTATTACTTTTTTTTAAAAAAGGATACAGATAAAGCAACAGAGGAAGGAGGTGAGCAGCTGCAGATTTCCACAGGAAATGTTTAATGGCCTCTAGGAGGAAGAACAGAGATCAAAGAAATGATGGGGTGGGAAGAGCAGCTGAACCTCTAGAGGGCCACTAACGACAAGCTATTAATCCTTTTTGTCAGCAAGGTGCTAGTGTATTGGAAACCCGAAAAGAAAACGAGGTGATAAGAACTAGCACCCTGGTGGATAACGCAAGGCTAGAGGAAACTGGGTGGACTGAGGGAGCCAGCACAGGCAGTATATAACCCCCGCCCCTGCAAAGCGTGCATTCAATATATTGAATTAAAGAAGTATTTGCAGTACTAAGTGAAAAGATAGTTTTCACTAGCCCGAATTCAAGATCGATTAAGAAAGACCGCTCTGTGACATAGAACCGTCTTTGCTTTATGCTAAGACCAGCAACATACGGGCGATGTCTTGCGACCCCCGCTGAGGCACGATGCCCATTTCTACTGCAAGGATTGAAAGCCCTTGGTGCCGTCACTGGCAGCAGTGATAGGCTGGCAATATATGTCCTTTCTTACACACTCCTTTTGCTCTCTGAAGAGTGCAGAATTATATATAAGCACAGTGTGCCCAGTGACAAGATATAACACAGGAAGACAGAATTAAGAGCCTACACACTAGTGTAGCGTCGGATGAGGAATGTACCGATCAGAAGGAAACATGGTGAATCAAGACGTTTTATTTATTAAACATGTGCCGAAGGCTGTGCTGTGAATCTGCTAAAAAAAAAAGGGCAAGCAGGGAACAAGGCTCTACTATGAATATAACCGAGCGTCTGTCCTCTTGGTCTTGTCCCAATTCCAAATCTGCCAGTTCAGTGGTCTTCACTCGCTTGTGCAATGCCCCTACCCTGTGCCCTACACACACATGGCCATGTGATCTCAATGTAGATTGTCATGTGATCTGCAACGTAGAAGCAGGGCACGTTTTGCGTCAGGACACAACATACCTCCTTTACCCACACCGAAAGAGGAGTCAGAGAGGACAGTTCATGCAGTTAATTGTGTAATCTTTTCTCACATTCCGAACGCCATGGGCTGCCTTGTTTTGCCACAGGGATTCCTTGGTGACTCAGCCCTGAAGATTGAAAGAGCAATGGCGTCTTCACTGTGGTCGGCGGGGCATTAACTTCTTTGCTATTCTATCTCGGCTGGGCTTCTTGGAGCATCATGAAGTGGGGCCTTTGCACTGTTTCATTTTTGTTACGCTCTGGAATCTGGGAACGGTGTAAAACCCGGAACAGGCCGGAACGGGCCGGAACGGTACCCTAATATATAAAATGGCAGCAAAACTCACCTGAAAATGATGCAAACACACATGAAGAACATTTTGAAATGGCAAAGGATGAACAATGTGCTGTCATTAACCCATTACTGCCCAAAATCTATATTTTCACACGAAAAAAAACCCGGAACGGGCCGGAACGCTACCCTAATATATAAAACGGCAGCAAAACTCACCTGAAAATGATGCAAACACACATGAAGAACATGTTGAAATGAGAAAGGTGCACCAATATGCTGTCATTAACCCATTATTGCCCAAAATGTACATTTTATCACGAAAAAGTACCCAGAACGGGCCGGAACGGTACCCTAACATATAAAATGGAAGCAAAAATCACCTGAAAATGATGCAAGCACACATGAAGAACATTTTGAAATGAGAAAGGTGCACCAATATGCTGTCATTAACCCATTACTGCCCAAAATCTACATTTTATCACGAAAAAGTACCCGCAACGGGCCGGAACGCTACCCTCACATATAAAATGGCAGCAAAAATCACCTGAAAATTATGCAAACACACATGAAGTACATTTTGAAATGAGAAAGGTGCTCCAATATGTTGTCATTAACCCATTACTGCCCAAAATCTACATTTTATCACGAAAAAGTACCCGGAACGGGCCGGAACGGTACCCTAACATATAAAAAGGCAGCCAAAATCACCTCAAAATGATGCAAACACACATGAAGAACATTTTGAAATGAGAAAGGTGCACCAATATGCTGTCATTAACCCATTACAGCCCAAAATCTACATTTTCACATGAAAAAGTACCCGGAACGGGCCGGAACGGTACCCTAATATATAAAACGGCAGCAAAACTCACCTGAAAATGATGCAAACACACATGAAGAACATTTTGAAATGGCAAAGGATGAACAATGTGCTGTCATTAACCCATTACTGCCCAAAATCTACATTTCAACACGAAAAAGTACCCGGAACGGGCCGGAACGCTACCCTAATATATAAAACCGCAGCAAAACTCACCTGAAAATGATGCAAACACACATGAAGAACATTTTGGAAATGGGGAAGGTTGAACAATGTGCTGTCATTAACCCATTGCTGCCCAAAAGCTACATTTCATCACGAAAAAGTACCCGGAACGGGCCGGAACGCTAACCTAAAATATAAAGTGGCAGCGAAACTCACCTGAAAATGATGCAAACACACATGAAGAACATTTTGAAATGAGAAAGGTGCACCAATATGCTGACATTAACCCATTACTTCCCAAAATCTACATTTTATCACGAAAAAGTACACGGAACGGGCCGGAACGCTACACTAATATATAAAACGGCAGCGAAACTCACCTGAAAATGATGCAAGCACACATGAAGAACATTTGGAAATGAGAAAAGTGCACCAATATGCTGTCATTAACCCATTACTGGCCAAAATCTACATTTTATCACGAAAAAAAGTACCCGGAACGGGCCGGAACGCTACCCTAAAATATAAAATGGCAGCGAAACTCACCTGAAAATGATGCAAACACACATGAAGAACATTTTGAAATGAGAAAGGTGCACCAATATGCTGTCATTAACCCATTACTGCCCAAAATCTACATTTTATCACGAAAAAGTACCCGGAACGGGCCGGAACGCTACCCTAATATATAAAACGGCAGCAAAACTCACCTGAAAATGATGCAAGCACACATGAAGAACATTTTGAAATGGGAAAGGTGCACCAATATGCTGTCATTAACCCATTACTGCCCAAAATCTACATTTTATCACGAAAAAGTACCCGGAACGGGCCGGAACGCTACCATAATATATAAAACGGCAGCAAAACTCACCTGAAAATGATGCAAACACACATGAAGAACATTTTGTAAATGGGGAAGGTTGAACAATGTGCTGTCATTAACCCATTGCTCCCCAAAAGCTACATTTCATCACGAAAAAGTACCCGGAACGGGCCGGAACGCTACCCTAATATATAAAACGGCAGCGAAACTCACCTGAAAAGGATGCAAGCACACATGAAGAACATTTTGAAATGAGAAAGGTGCACCAATATGCTGTCATTAACCCAATACTTCCCAAAATCTACATTTTATCACGAAAAAGTACCCGCAACGGGCCGGAACGCTGCCCTAAAATATAAAATGGCAGCGAAACTCACCTGAAAATGATGCAAACACACATGAAGAACATTTTGAAATGAGAAAGGTGCACCAATATGCTGTCATTAACCCATTACTGCCCAAAATCTACATTTTATCACGAAAAAGTACCGGGAACGGGCCGGAACGCTACCCTAATATATAAAACGGCAGCAAAACTCACCTGAAAAGGATGCAAGCACACATGAAGAACATTTTGGAAATGGGGAAGGTTGAACAACGTGCTGTCATTAACCCATTGCTGCCCAAAAGCTACATTTCATCACGAAAAAGTACCCGGAACGGGCCGGAACGCTAACCTAAAATATAAAGTGGCAGCGAAACTCACCTGAAAATGATGCAAACACACATGAAGAACATTTTGAAATGAGAAAGGTGCACCAATATGCTGACATTAACCCATTACTGCCCCAAATCTACATTTTATCACGAAAAAGTACACGGAACGGGCCGGAACGCTACCCTAATATATAAAATGGCAGCGAAACTCACCTGAAAATGATGCAAGCACACATGAAGAACATTTGGAAATGAGAAAGGTGCACCAATATGCTGTCATTAACCCATTACTGCCCAAAATCTACATTTTATCACGAAAAAAAGTACCCCGAACGGGCCGGAACGCTACCCTAAAATATAAAATGGCAGCGAAACTCACCTGAAAATGATGCAAACACACATGAAGAACATTTTGAAATGAGAAAGGTGCACCAATATGCTGTCATTAACCCATTACTGCCCAAAATCTACATTTTATCATGAAAAAGTACCCGGAACGGGCCGGAACGCTACCCTAATATATAAAACGGCAGCGAAACTCACCTGAAAAGGATGCAAGCACACATGAAGAACATTTTGAAATGAGAAAGGTGCACCAATATGCTGTCATTAACCCAATACTGCCCAAAATCTACATTTTATCACGAAAAAGTACCCGCAACGGGCCGGAACGCTGCCCTAAAATATAAAATGGCAGCGAAACTCACCTGAAAATGATGCAAACACACATGAAGAACATTTTGAAATGAGAAAGGTGCACCAATATGCTGTCATTAACCCATTACTGCCCAAAATCTACATTTTATCACGAAAAAGTACCCGGAACGGGCCGGAACGCTACCCTAATATATAAAACGGCAGCGAAACTCACCTGAAAATGATGCAAGCACACATGAAGAACATTTTGAAATGAGAAAGGTGCACCAATATGCTGTCATTAACCCATTACTGCCCAAAATCTACATTTTATCACGAAAAAGTACCCGGAACGGGCTGGAACTCTACCCTAATATATAAAACGTCAGCGAAACTCACCTGAAAATGATGCAAGCACACATGAAGAACATTTTGAAATGGGAAAGGTGCACCAATATGCTGTCATTAACCCATTACTGCCCAAAATCTACATTTTATCACGAAAAAGTACCCGGAACGGGCCGGAACGCTACCATAATATATAAAACGGCAGCAAAACTCACCTGAAAATGATGCAAACACACATGAAGAACATTTTGTAAATGGGGAAGGTTGAACAATGTGCTGTCATTAACCCATTGCTCCCCAAAAGCTACATTTCATCACGAAAAAGTACCCGGAACGGGCCGGAACGCTACCCTAATATATAAAACGGCAGCGAAACTCACCTGAAAAGGATGCAAGCACACATGAAGAACATTTTGAAATGAGAAAGGTGCACCAATATGCTGTCATTAACCCAATACTTCCCAAAATCTACATTTTATCACGAAAAAGTACCCGCAACGGGCCGGAACGCTGCCCTAAAATATAAAATGGCAGCGAAACTCACCTGAAAATGATGCAAACACACATGAAGAACATTTTGAAATGAGAAAGGTGCACCAATATGCTGTCATTAACCCATTACTGCCCAAAATCTACATTTTATCACGAAAAAGTACCGGGAACGGGCCGGAACGCTACCCTAATATATAAAACGGCAGCAAAACTCACCTGAAAAGGATGCAAGCACACATGAAGAACATTTTGGAAATGGGGAAGGTTGAACAACGTGCTGTCATTAACCCATTGCTGCCCAAAAGCTACATTTCATCACGAAAAAGTACCCGGAACGGGCCGGAACGCTAACCTAAAATATAAAGTGGCAGCGAAACTCACCTGAAAATGATGCAAACACACATGAAGAACATTTTGAAATGAGAAAGGTGCACCAATATGCTGACATTAACCCATTACTGCCCCAAATCTACATTTTATCACGAAAAAGTACACGGAACGGGCCGGAACGCTACCCTAATATATAAAATGGCAGCGAAACTCACCTGAAAATGATGCAAGCACACATGAAGAACATTTGGAAATGAGAAAGGTGCACCAATATGCTGTCATTAACCCATTACTGCCCAAAATCTACATTTTATCACGAAAAAAAGTACCCCGAACGGGCCGGAACGCTACCCTAAAATATAAAATGGCAGCGAAACTCACCTGAAAATGATGCAAACACACATGAAGAACATTTTGAAATGAGAAAGGTGCACCAATATGCTGTCATTAACCCATTACTGCCCAAAATCTACATTTTATCATGAAAAAGTACCCGGAACGGGCCGGAACGCTACCCTAATATATAAAACGGCAGCGAAACTCACCTGAAAAGGATGCAAGCACACATGAAGAACATTTTGAAATGAGAAAGGTGCACCAATATGCTGTCATTAACCCAATACTGCCCAAAATCTACATTTTATCACGAAAAAGTACCCGCAACGGGCCGGAACGCTGCCCTAAAATATAAAATGGCAGCGAAACTCACCTGAAAATGATGCAAACACACATGAAGAACATTTTGAAATGAGAAAGGTGCACCAATATGCTGTCATTAACCCATTACTGCCCAAAATCTACATTTTATCACGAAAAAGTACCCGGAACGGGCCGGAACGCTACCCTAATATATAAAACGGCAGCGAAACTCACCTGAAAATGATGCAAGCACACATGAAGAACATTTTGAAATGAGAAAGGTGCACCAATATGCTGTCATTAACCCATTACTGCCCAAAATCTACATTTTGTCATGAAAAAGTACTCGGAACGGGCCGGAACGCTACCCTAATATATAAAACGGCAGCGAAACTCACCTGAAAATGATGCAAGCACACATGAAGAACATTTTGAAATGGGAAAGGTGCACCAATATGCTGTCATTAACCCATTACTGCCCAAAATCTACATTTTATCACGAAAAAGTACCCGGAATGGGCCGGAACGCTACCCTAATATATAAAACGGCAGCGAAACTCACCTGAAAATGATGCAAGCACACATGAAGAACATTTTGAAATGAGAAAGGTGGACCAATATGCTGTCATTAACCCATTACTGCCCAAAATCTACATTTCATCACGAAAAAGTACCCGGAACGGGCCGGAACGCTAACCTAAAATATAAAGTGGCAGCGAAACTCACCTGAAAATGATGCAAACACACATGAAGAACATTTTGAAATGAGAAAGGTGTACCAATATGCTGACATTAACCCATTACTGCCCAAAATCTACATTTCATCACGAAAAAGTACCCGGAACGGGCCGGAACGCTACCCTAAAATATAAAATGGCAGCGAAACTCACCTGAAAATGATGCAAACACACGTGAAGAACATTTTGAAATGAGAAAGGTGCACCAATATGCTGTCATTAACCCATTACTGCCCAAAACCTACATTTTATCACGAAAAAGTACCCGGAACGGGTCGGAACGCTACCCTAATATATAAAACGGCAGCGAAACTCACCTGAAAAGGATGCAAGCACACATGAAGAACATTTTGAAATGAGAAAGGTGGACGAATATGCTGTCATTAACCCATTACTGCCCAAAATCTACATTTTATCACGAAAAAGTACCCGGAACGGGCCGGAACGCTACCCTAAAATATAAAACGGCAGCGAAACTCACCTGAAAATGATGCAAACACACATGAAGAACATTTTGAAATGAGAAAGGTGCACCAATATGCTGACATTAACCCATTACTGCCCCAAATCTACATTTTATCACGAAAAAGTACACGGAACGGGCCGGAACGCTACCCTAATATATAAAATGGCAGCGAAACTCACCTGAAAATGATGCAAGCACACATGAAGAACATTTGGAAATGAGAAAGGTGCACCAATATGCTGTCATTAACCCATTACTGCCCAAAATCTACATTTTATCACGATAAAAAGTACCCCGAACGGGCCGGAACGCTACCCTAAAATATAAAATGGCAGCGAAACTCACCTGAAAATGATGCAAACACACATGAAGAACATTTTGAAATGAGAAAGGTGCACCAATATGCTGTCATTAACCCATTACTGCCCAAAATCTACATTTTATCATGAAAAAGTACCCGGAACGGGCCGGAACGCTACCCTAATATATAAAACGGCAGCGAAACTCACCTGAAAAGGATGCAAGCACACATGAAGAACATTTTGAAATGAGAAAGGTGCACCAATATGCTGTCATTAACCCAATACTGCCCAAAATCTACATTTTATCACGAAAAAGTACCCGCAACGGGCCGGAACGCTGCCCTAAAATATAAAATGGCAGCGAAACTCACCTGAAAATGATGCAAACACACATGAAGAACATTTTGAAATGAGAAAGGTGCACCAATATGCTGTCATTAACCCATTACTGCCCAAAATCTACATTTTATCACGAAAAAGTACCCGGAACGGGCCGGAACGCTACCCTAATATATAAAACGGCAGCGAAACTCACCTGAAAATGATGCAAGCACACATGAAGAACATTTTGAAATGAGAAAGGTGCACCAATATGCTGTCATTAACCCATTACTGCCCAAAATCTACATTTTATCATGAAAAAGTACTCGGAACGGGCCGGAACGCTACCCTAATATATAAAACGGCAGCGAAACTCACCTGAAAATGATGCAAGCACACATGAAGAACATTTTGAAATGAGAAAGGTGGACCAATATGCTGACATTAACCCATTACTGCCCAAAATCTACATTTTATCACGAAAAAGTACCCGGAATGGGCCGGAACGCTACCCTAATATATAAAACGGCAGCGAAACTCACCTGAAAATGATGCAAGCACACATGAAGAACATTTTGAAATGAGAAAGGTGGACCAATATGCTGTCATTAACCCATTACTGCCCAAAATCTACATTTCATCACGAAAAAGTACCCGGAACGGGCCGGAACGCTAACCTAAAATATAAAGTGGCAGCGAAACTCACCTGAAAATGATGCAAACACACATGAAGAACATTTTGAAATGAGAAAGGTGTACCAATATGCTGACATTAACCCATTACTGCCCAAAATCTACATTTCATCACGAAAAAGTACCCGGAACGGGCCGGAACGCTACCCTAAAATATAAAATGGCAGCGAAACTCACCTGAAAATGATGCAAACACACGTGAAGAACATTTTGAAATGAGAAAGGTGCACCAATATGCTGTCATTAACCCATTACTGCCCAAAACCTACATTTTATCACGAAAAAGTACCCGGAACGGGTCGGAACGCTACCCTAATATATAAAACGGCAGCGAAACTCACCTGAAAAGGATGCAAGCACACATGAAGAACATTTTGAAATGAGAAAGGTGGACGAGTATGCTGTCATTAACCCATTACTGCCCAAAATCTACATTTTATCACGAAAAAGTACCCGGAACGGGCCGGAACGCTACCCTAAAATATAAAACGGCAGCGAAACTCACCTGAAAATGATGCAAACACACATGAAGAACATTTTGAAATGAGAAAGGTGCACCAATATGCTGACATTAACCCATTACTGCCCAAAATCTACATTTTATCACGAAAAAGTACCCGGAACGGGCCGGAACGCTACCCTAATATATAAAATGGCAGCGAAACTCACCTGAAAATGATGCAAACACACATGGGGAACATTTTGAAATGAGAAAGGTGCACCAATATGCTGTCATTAACCCATTACTCACAAACATGGTCTATAGTGATTTGTCTGCCAGTACCTGGATATTTGGAGTAGAACTTGTCAGTTAAAGGTATGAGGGTATGCTGTATGGTAGAAGAGCACAGTCTTATCACAGAAGCATTAGCCGATGGCTGTTCAGGCAAGGCTGCCCTGGAGTTCTTCAGGATGAGGGACACGTGATTCGCTCATGGCCCAATCCAGGAGTTGCAGGCGGACCAGGGTGTGCAGGGGTGAAGGTCAGGGAGGGACTGGGAAAGGACCAAACAAGCAAAAAAACACTAAGACGAAATGAAAGTGGAGGGATGGGGGACAGTAAGAGGAAACACAAGAGCAGGGGCACTCACCAGCAGTGTCTGGTAGGGCTGCGCAAGTGGAATCAAGTGGGTGAGGGGAGCACATGCAAAGGAGAAGACTCTCCGCTCTTCGCTACCTGTTGGGACAAGTGACTCGCTCAGTATAACTTGGCTAGTGCTGTGGATATGCTTATGTTTATATACATTCCACTGCACAAGTGGAAGGCACAGGCAGAGGAGTGCAACTTTGTGTGACAAGTTTGTAAGATGGGGCAATGGGTATGACTGCAATGAATACCCAAATTCAGCAATGGCACTAAGTACAATTCACCAGTGTGACTTACCACCCTCAGTGTAATAAATCAGCAAAGGCGAGAGACATTAGTACTTGTATGTTAGCATAGATTTTATAACATTTAACCAAATGTAAATACATGAAATAACATTGTAAATGAGATACTATAACATTGTTTCAAGCTACCAATAAGACATGTATGGATGAGCTCTCTTTCACAATATATGCCATCCCTTTCTTCAAACTCTTGACCAAGCCACCTGAGAGCCTTGGGAGATCATCTCACTTGTAGGATGTCAGTAAAACCTGCCTTCTATTCCTGTTAATCTAGCACACGAGACAAGCAGATTGTGTTGCCTGAACCAGCTGCATCTGGCAAATGTTGTGCTAACAAGTCACATAAAACTTAACATAAAATGTCTTTCAAAGGTTGTCCATAAACTTTGATGCAGTGTGAGTGTCATATTTCATTGGTCTTTTGGTAGACATCTGTGTGTATTTGAAGAGATTTATTCTGTTTTTTCAAATACATAGTGCTTCCCTAAATGCACTTTGGACATTTGTACAGACCACTAAGGAAATGAGCTAGGTCAAGGCAAGACAAATGATACCAGTCCTGGCATCGTCCCTGGCAGAGTATCATTTTTGATTTTGTTGGTTTTTTACAGAGTTTACCCATGAAACAGAGGAACCAAGTTTCTGTGTAATAGTCATCTAATGCTGTAGATAAGAATTCAACAGTGGATGTTGCCTCTTTTGGAGGATTCCTTGAAAAAGGTGTATTAAAATCTTTCTTAATATTCTGCTTAATCTCTTTTTTTGCTCTGCAATATTTTTGTTTCTTCAACTGTGATTTTGGGAGAAAGGATTTTCCACTAATTCATTCCATAGCTATCCACTGCCGCACAGCAGTCATGTCTGCAGGGAATGGTAAAAGTGACCCACTACACAATGTATGTGCAAATAAGCAGAGAAATAGTCCACAACTGGATGAATCATGCTGAGCTGGTACATCATGAGGAGCATGGATTGTCCACTTAGACCAGTCAATTGTGGATGCCACCTGCATGTCCATGAATGTTTGTAGTATGTTTATGTACTTTGTGTAGAGGGTTTTATTGGAGTCTAAATATAGAATAATCTTCCACTTCATGAACACCAGCATAAGTACCCAGTGAGTATTTTGCACATTTGTGGGGATGATACAGATGTCCTTTGCCATAATATCTGATTTGATGCCAAAATCGTGAACACTTGAAGAGTATCCACGTAAGTCAATGGAATGAATTATGAATGGACTGAAAACACTCACACGTACATCACATTCAGTGACATGTTTTAGAGAAGCTCTAGTAAGCAAGAAGCCTTCAATGACTGTGTCAACCAGCCAGTTATCACCTAAGAGAGATTTCATGTCTTCAACATTGATGTAAATATTTTGAACTAGAACACTCTGCATGCGTGGATAATCTGGTATTAAGTCCCATGGAAGCGGCACCGTTTTATTTGTTTGTTCAGGTGAGCTTGACCGCTGCGGTACACCCAGATCATACTCGTCTACCAGAAAAGAGGTAAAATGTTCTTTCTTGGGAACATTCTCATATGGGTTCAATTGTTTAGTATGTTTATTTTTTGCTTTAATGTCTTCCTGAGTGTCATCAAATTTAGTTTCACTCATCAGAATAGAATCCATTGCGGCTACAGTCTGCAGCTCATCTTTCTGTCTAATTCTTTTCCTTCCAGATTTGCCTTTTCTGACATTCATCCTGAGCTTTTTCAGAGAATACACTATTCTTTTCTTACTTGAACTCTTACCAATTGACTTCTGTGCAGCCAGAATGTGGTAGCATGTTCGTGAACTGTTGCAAGGACATGTTTCAACTGGGAATAACTTTACCACATACTTTTTGTCTCGTAATCCGGTAACTATGAAACATCCAGATTGTGCCTGAAGAAATACTCGGTTTTGCTTAACTATCAAGTCTGCTAGGCCTTCCATTGCATTTGATTTGCGCTCATCACCTTTTGATATTGTTACAGGTTCTTCATCATAGTGACCATTCTTTATAAAGTCCACTATCTTTTCCACAGGTATGTAATCAAATGGGAATTCAATATCACCAGAATTAAGTTTTTTGCCAGCATGCCTGTTTGACAGGTGATAATTCCCCATACCACACTGTCCTCTCAACACTATCTTTAGATAAAATGTTTGCAAAAAGTAGATTGCCAATACCATTTCATCCATGTGAACCTCTTTGTGCTTAGTCAGTCTTTTCATCACTGCATTCATGCTTTCTGACACATTAGTCGTAACTCCACTGGTTTTCCTATAAATGCCAATTATTTCCAAGACCCACCTGCCTGCCTTTGTCAAGATGTCTTTGCTCAGTTTTTCCTCAAAATATTTCACAAAAGAAGCACTCCATGTGGCCCTTAGTTTTTCCAACAATGTTAGAAAGTCTTCTTCAGTTTTGCAGTCTAAGAGCTGTAGAATATTATTGGTGTACACTTTTCTGTCTGCTTTTCCTCCTTCATGACCTGAAACCCAGAATTCCACGTCTTTCAGTATGTGGTTCCAACAAACCACATGCTTGCATCTTGGAATAATATTCTCTACAGATTTCACAATAGCAGCTTCTCTGTCTGTTACTATAGTAATGGAACTCTGGTTAATTTGAGGCATACGCTTTGCTACAAAAGAAAAAAATGTTTCATGGACAATCGTTGTGCGTTTATCATGAATCAGTACAAAGGCAGGGATTGCAGGATTTTCCTCAAACAATGAACATTGAAATATTAGTGGAGAGAGGTAAAAATCACCTAATTGAAATGTTGTGTCATATGAAATTAGGGTTCTTGAATTCAACTTCATCACTTCCTCAAAAATATTGATAATGTCTGGAAGACCCAAAGTTACAATAAGTTCGGGAACCAGAGAGTAATGGCATACAAACCCTTCCAGTGCATAGTGAAGCTCGAAGATGTTATATAAATCATTATGACTGATACTACATTTCTGTTTCCCATACTTAAGTTTATTTTTTATTTGCTCTGTTTCTGGTAAATTGAAGTTGGACCTAAATCTTTATTTTCAGCAATTTCTATCAGCACAGATGGCATTGTGCGAACATGAGCTCTTAAGGGGTATTTTCTCATATTTCCATGAGGCATGCATGGCTCAGGTGTTTTGTCTTCACCTAGATAATGGACAATCACTTTTTCAACACTTCCATCAAGAACTTCATAGCCATATCTGTAAAATGTAACTTCCTCTCTACCAATTAATCTTTGGAAGTAGGTCTTCCACACCAGAGGACTGGCCCTCAGCAGAGCATGCCTTCCTTTCTGAATCCATTTATACTGATCACATCTCCAATCATCTTTTCTATGCTTTTGTCCTTCATAACTGTATAGGAACACCTGACCATTTTCTGGATTAGTTGCCGGAAGTGTGGAAATATTGCCTTTTAGGTGATGCCTTAAAATGTTGAATACTTCTTGTGGTGAAAGCGGTGTTTGTTTGTTCATATAAACTATGCTGCACATTCTGGAGGATAAAGTAAAAATATGAATTAAATTAAAAATGAACACTGTTTCCCTCACACCCTAAGATCATTACAAATACACAGGCAGTGGGTTTGTTACTCAAGAAGGGACACAGTGATAAGGGATGATGTCGGGACATAGTGATAAAGGAAGCATGTCTGGACTTAGTGGCCTATTCTGATGGAGGTGTAATTATGCTAGAGGTGTAATTCATGGATGAATTCCCCATTCGGAATGTACACCTGTTTTTTACACCTGTTTCCTATCTTTATAATGGGCCTATTCTGCTAGAGGTGTAATATCCCCATGGGGTTGTTCCACCTCTAGCAGAATAGGTCCCATTATAAAGATAGAAAACTGGTGTAAAAAGCAAATGTACATTCCGAATCAGGAATTCACTCATGAATTACAACCCAGGCAGAATATGGCCCTAAGGGCCATGGATGTGTTACACCTCTAGCAGAATTGGGCCCTAAATTCCACACTATATCATAAAATGGGTCTCTATGTGCTGATAACCAGTAACCTGTGTGTATCAATGGGGTAAACACCATGGGCCTCATTACGACCTAGGCGGAGGACCATGGTGCTATTAGCACCATGGTCCATGCCGGTGTCCGCCATGGCGGAATGGGGAATTACCACCCCATTCCGAGGTTGGTGGGGCGGTAATTCCCCATGCTGCCATGGCCCTTCCCCATTCCCATTTTTGACCCATAGGGCTCAATGGGAATGGGAAAGGCGCTAATTACAGTACCGCAAATTGTGGTACCGTAATTAGCACCAAGGTCCCTTTGCGGGTGCCTACTTTAACGGCTGGAAAAACCAGCCGTTAAGGTTGGGTCCCGCAAAGGGACCTCGTAATTAGGCGCTAAGTGTTTAACGGCGCCGCAGCCTTTTACGGCGCCGTTAAACACTTAGCGCCAGGGTCGTAATGAGGCCCCATATCTTCATCAGCCTCACTAGAAGCCCTTCACACTGATTCCTCTAACTTTCCCTACTCTTACTGATTATCCTAAAAGGATGGCAGAATGGGTAGCAGGATGGGATGATGGGAGGTCTTATGATCAGTAAAGACACGCCATCCACCTCTCTCCCCAATTACTTAATCTCATTTTCTTTTGAGTATGTTTGTATTCAGCTCCTTGCTCCACCTCCTCTTGCATAATTCTCATCTATTGACCTCTTTGAGTCTTCAATCTCTCTTTTCCAATGACTTAGACCTCTTAATCAAATCTCTGACACTGAACACCTGTCAATTCAACCTGCCGTAAACATGACTACAGCCACTGTCTTCACCTTGACTCCTCATACTCTGACCATTTTCTGGTCACCCTCCACAATCAGTCGGCCCAATTTTTCTGAAACTCACTGGACTAAATAACTCCTCATCTGAATAAAGTCAGGCCCTTCCTTTAGGTGCTCTTTCCATCTGTTACCAACTCCAGTGAGAAGGCCTTCCCAGATTTTAACCTAGCACTAGTGCTCTCGTTGAGTACCATTATCCCTCTTGCCTGTGCATTGAACCTTGGATTTCCCCAACCATCCAGCATCTCAGAACCTATTGTGAGGGGTAAGAAATGTGAGGCCGACAACTTTGTAAAGAGTTTTCAACTTTAGCATTTTATTAAATAAAAAGGTAGGATAAACGCCACTCTATCCCTACCCTGACAAGGATTTTCCTGCCTAGAATAAACTAAAGAAAATACTCTTACAAAAGGATATCTGTCCCTCACACTTGTATACTCAATAAATCAATAAGGAAATGTATGGCAGTTTAATCCAACAATTATATATAACATAAAACCACATCACAATGTGGCCACTGCCTCTTCTCATAACCTGGGTTAATTCCCCTTCCCCAGGTTTGAGCAAGGATTTGCTCCACAGTTCAAAAGAAATCAGGAAATTCTGTTTTGCCACAAAGTTCCAACACAGTTCTTTCGGATTCAAAACTTGATAATAAAAAGTTCAGTTGTATCAACAATGTACGAAAAGAAGTGATAGGTTCCAACTTCTCCTGGAGTAAGAACAGGATTTAAATACATCTCCGTCAAGTAAACAAACACTGTCTTTGTCAGGATGATATGCCATTGTGTCGGGAGGATAGCTGTGGGGCAACGTGCTCGCCTTGGTAGCAAGACGATGCGGAGCAACACAGGTTCGATGCCCGGGTCCGCGCTTAGAAATCTCTGGGTATTAAGCATGTTATAAATAAACAATTACAATTGTGGGTGACTTTAATCTTAAGGTCAATGAGGTGGAGAACTTTAAGATTCAAAGCTTTCTGTCCTCTATGAAAGAACTCTCCCTCCCCCAGCAGGTTCATGAACAGACCCATTCCTTAGGTAACACCTTGGACCTGATTTTCTCAGCAGATGCTGAGATCACTCTTTTTGTGGCCTTTCAAATCCTGTGGTCTGATCATTTCTTTGTTCCCTTCCCCTGGGGCATTAAGGGCCCGCCATCTGCTCCACCAGCCAAATTAGTCCAGCGGCGTGGATGGCGCTCAGTATCTAAATCTGATATGACCTCTTTGATACTTGCCCGACTTTCAGGGCTGTCCCCTGTGGACATGAATTCTTTAACTAGTACTCTGACCGCAGTTGCAGGCAGCCATGCTCAGCTCAAGACATCTAGGCTATCTTCACGCCCCTCTCAGCAGTGGTTCATGGACAAGCTGCGTGCCCTTCGCCTACAATGCAGGCAGATGGAGCAAAAGTGGAGGCACTCTTATACCCCCAGGAAAAAGTTTGCCTTGTCTCTGGTCACCTCCCAGTATCACCTAGCCATTTCATGTGCCAAACGTGTCTACGTTGCATCTATTATTGAAACTTCTGTGAATCACCCCAGGGAGTTGTTCAAAGTGGTTCGTAATCTCTATACTAGCTTACCGGTTCCTCTTCTCTCCTCTCAGGCCCTCTGTAATTCCTTGTCCACATGTTTTATGGATGAAATCATTTCTATTCAATCGAATATTGCTGTTACTCACCTTCCTTCTGAGGCTGATATTTACATGATATGATATTTGATTTGTATTGCGCCAATACACAATTGTTTCAGAATGCAACGAGGCAAGGGAGGGGAAACAAGGGAGGACAGAACAACGATCTTACTAGGCCCAGTGACATTAAGAACGTGCGAGTGCAGGGGAGAGGGAAGGGGGAAGTGCGAGGGGCAGGGGAAGAGTGGAAAGTGCTGAACACGTGGTAGAACAACAGGTAGTGTGCCCAGTAGGTGGTAAGTGCGAAAATAAGGTGTAAACAACGGGTGTATTATAAGTGCTCGAAGGGGACTGTAGGGTAGCAGATACAGACCCAAGTGCAAGGGTTGTCAGGAGGCAGTGCGGGTGTGTGGCTGGGAGGGCAGGGATCTGGGCCCGATATCAGAGGGTAACCAGGTGCCCGGTGCCAAAGCAGACAGTTTAGCAGGGGAGAGGAAGAGCGAAGGCAGAAGCAAAGAGGAAGGTCTTGAGGTGCTTCCGGAACCGGAGATGGTTCTCCTCAAGTTTCAGAGAGGCAGGGAGGCTGTTCCAGATGTATGCCCCAGCAGAGGAAAGGGATCTACCCCCAACTTGTTGCTTGGAGAAGCGACTGATCCTGAGGGAGTTGGAGGTGAAGGAGCGAAGAGCTCAAGTAGGAAGGTATTTACAGAGGGAGAGTTCAAGGTATTGCGGAACCAGGCACCAGAAAGCCTTGTGGACAATGCAAAGGGTCTTGAATTTAATCCTTGCAGACGCTGGGAGCCAATGAAGGGATTTCAGGGCTGGAGAGATACGATCGCAGGGCTTTAGGCCAAGGACAAGTCTCACAGTCCTGTTCTGGATGAGCTGCAGAGGGCGGAGAGTGGTTGCAGGCAGATTGACAAAGAGGCTGTTGCAATAGTCCAGCCTAGAGAGAACCAGAGCTCTGGAAACAGTGAGCTAATGGGGGAAGGAGAGGCAAAGAAGAATACCTCTGAGGAGGTGCAGTTGGTAGTTAGACTTTTTTTGAGACGTCAGAGATGTGTGGAGAAAAGGAAAGCGTGGAGTCGAAGATGACCCAGAGGTTCTTAGCCTCGCAAGTGGGAGCAGGGAGAGGGCCAAGGGAGGCCGGCCAGAGAGTGACAGGAAAGGAAGGTGCAGGTGTGCCGATGAGGAGGATCTCTGTCTTACTGGCATTAAGGAAGAGGTTGTTGGCGGCGCACCACACCTGGATTGCAGACACACAGTCAGAGATGAGAGAGGGAGAAGAGGTGGCAGAGGGGAGCCTGAAAACAAGTTGGTTGTCATCCACATAGCACTGAAAGTTTCAGCAGAGAGCAGAAATGCAGTGGGCTAGCGGTGCCAGGTATTGGTTGAAAAGCCAAGGAGAGAGGTTAGACCCCTGGGGAACGCCACAGGTAGAAAGTGAGATAGAGGAAAGGAAGGACCCAAGTTGGACCTAGGAGGGTCGGTTGGAGAGAAAGGGTGTCAGCCAGGCCAGGGCCTGATCAGTGATACCAAGCTTATCACGGAGGCGATTGAGCAGGATGACATGGTTGACCATGTGAAAGGCAGAAGAAAGATCGAGTAGGATGAGGACAGATGGGATATTAGAATGAAGGGTGGAGAGCAGGTCTTCACGGATGTTCAGGAGAGCACTTTCCACTTTTCTATAAGAAATGATCTGGTCAGCATGAAGCAATCCATTGTTGCACTCTTATGCTCAAGGCTTGCAGAGAGAAAAAAAACATAAATCTGACCTGTATCTAAACTCAAGGTGATCAGCACAGACAAGATGAAGCTGCAACATTTAAGTGAAGAAGAAACATGTGAAATGTTACCACTTCCTGAAACAAGGATATGGAAGTGATAAAGGAAAACCTGACTATGAACACAACTAAACAGTTACTGCTCCCTCTAGTGTTCAGTAAGGTGTAGTCACCCTCCAGTAATATTTTGAAATATATAATTTCCCTTCATGTCAATCAAATCAAAAGTGTTACAATTCTACCTTTATGTGACTAGAGTATATTTAGGTAGATGAGGATTTTCTAGTACAATATAGATGTCATCACAAAGTCCCTCTTTGAGTTTACTTATTAGCTGCCTTTTTACTGAATTTTGGGCAGTAATGGGTTAATGAAAGCACATTGTTCAACCTTCCCCATTTCCAAAATGTTCTTCACGTGTGTTTGCATAATTTTCAGGTGAGTTTTGCTGCCGGTTTATATATTAGGGTACCGTTCCGGCCCGTTCCGGGTACTTTTTCGTGTGAAAATGTAGCTTTTGGGCAGCAATGGGTTAATGACAGCACATTGTTCAACCTTCCCCATTTCCAAAATGTTCTTCATGTGTATTTGCATCATTTTCAGGTGAGTTTTGCTGCCATTTTATATGTTAGGGTACCGTTCCAGCCCATTCTGGGTACTTTTTCGTGTGAAAATGTAGATTTTGGGCAGTAATGGGTTAATGACAGCATATTGGTGCACCTTTCTCATTTCAAAATGTTCTTCATGTGTGCTTGCATCATTTTCAGGTGAGTTTCGCTGCCGTTTTATATATTAGGGTAGCGTTCCGGCCCTTTCCGGGTACTTTTTCGTGATAAAATGTAGATTTTGGGCAGTAATGGGTTAATGACAGCATATTGGTGCACCTTTCTCATTTCAAAATGTTCTTCATGTGTTTTTGCATCATTTTCAGGTGAGTTTTGCTGCCATTTTATATTTTAGGGCAGCGTTCCGGCCCGTTGCGGTTACTTTTTCGTGATAAAATGTAGATTTTGGGCAGTATTGGGTTAATGACAGCATATTGGTGCACCTTTCTCATTTCAAAATGTTCTTCATGTGTGCTTGCATCCTTTTCAGGTGAGTTTCGCTGCCGTTTTATATATTAGGGTAGCGTTCCGGCCCGTTCCGGGTACTTTTTCGTGATAAAATGTAGATTTTGGGCAGTAATGGGTTAATGACAGCATATTGGTGCACCTTTCTCATTTCAAAATGTTCTTCATGTGTGTTTGCATCATTTTCAGGTGAGTTTCGCTGCCATTTTATATTTTAGGGTAGCGTTCCGGCCCGTTCCGGGTACTTTTTTTCGTGATAAAATGTAGATTTTGGGCAGTAATGGGTTAATGACAGCATATTGGTGCACCTTTCTCATTTCCAAATGTTCTTCATGTGTGCTTGCATCATTTTCAGGTGAGTTTCGCTGACGTTTTATATATTAGGGTAGCGTTCCGGCCCGTTCCGTGTACTTTTTTGTGATAAAATGTAGATTTTGGGCAGTAATGGGTTAATGTCAGCATATTGGTGCACCTTTCTCATTTCAAAATGTCCTTCATGTGTGCTTGCATCATTTTCAGGTGAGTTTCGCTGCCGTTTTATATATTAGGGTAGCGTTCCGGCCCGTTCCGGGTACTTTTTCGTGATAAAATATAGATTTTGGGCAGTAATGGGTTAATGACAGCATATTGGTGCACTTTTCTCATTTCCAAATGTTCTTCATGTGTGCTTGCATCATTTTCAGGTGAGTTTCGCTGCCGTTTTATATATTAGGGTAGCGTTCCGGCCCGTTCCGTGTACTTTTTCGTGATAAAATGTAGATTTTGGGCAGTAATGGGTTAATGTCAGCATATTGGTGCACCTTTCTCATTTCAAAATGTTCTTCATGTGTGTTTGCATCATTTTCAGGTGAGTTTCGCTGCCACTTTATAATTTAGGTTAGCTTTCCGGGTACTTTTTCGTGATGAAATGTAGATTTTGGGCAGTAATGGGTTAATGACAGCATATTGGTCCACCTTTCTCATTTCAAAATGTTCTTCATGTGTGCTTGCATCATTTCCAGGTGAGTTTCGCTGCCGTTTTATATATTAGGGTAGCGTTCCGGCCCGTTCCGGGTACTTTTTCGTGATAAAATGTAGATTTTGGGCAGTAATGGGTTAATGACAGCATATTGGTGCACCTTTCTCATTTCAAAATGTTCTTCATGTGTGCTTGCATCATTTTCAGGTGTGTTTCGCTGCCGTTTTATATATTAGGGTAGCGTTCCGGCCCGTTCCGGGTACTTTTTCGTGATAAAATGTAGATTTTGGCCAGTAATGGGTTAATGACAGCATATTGGTGCACCTTTCTCATTTCAAAATGTTCTTCATGTGTGTTTGCATCATTTTCAGGTGATTTTTGCTGCCATTTTATAGGTTAGGGTACCGTTCCGGCCCGTTCCGGCGCGTTCCGGGTTTTACACACACCCTGGAATCTGTGTGCTCACTAGGTGCGCTGATTTTAAAAAATATACTCTTCGCGTTTTACAAACCCTGCCTGGAACTCTCACGACACGCCTTTCTACACGGTGCTGCTTTTGTTTCATTTTAGTCCTCTTCACATGCCACATTATGTCATTCCCTGACAGATTGGTATGCTCTCTGACATCAGGAAACCAGTGCAGAATTAAACCGGAGTTGGCTCTTCTCCAGAGGCGGTGCTGGGGGCCGGGAGGGGGGGGGCTTAGCCCCTGGTCTTTTGGTTGTAGCCCCGAATAGAAGTTCAGGGGCTACAACCTGATGTTTTAGATGTTTTATGCTATGTCTTGCACTTGCTTCTCCTCCCCTTCCACTGGCCCTTCACCCCTTCCCACTCCCCTGCACTTGCACGTTCTCAATGTCACTGGGCCTAGTAAGATCGCTGTCTTGTTCCCCCTAGTTCCCCTCCCCTGCTTCGTCACGACTTGAAACACTTGTGTATAGGAGCACTATCAATAAACTATCATATCATAGCCAAAGGGCTTGCTAGCCGCTATCCCGACAGTACTGACATTAGCGTAGCACCGGATCGTCTCCAGACCTAGCAACACCCTTGCTCTTCTCATTCACATCAATTGGACCAGTGACACTCCGGTACACTGCGTTGAGTGTCCGTCTATGGACTGCAACTATTTTAAGCTCCTAAAGCTTTGGGCTCTTGTTGGATGTAGCTGCCGACTGGAGGCATTTCTTGATTCATCTATTTGTTCTTTCCACCTGCCAATTGGCCTGCCGTTGTTGGATAGGTTCCTTAATTTGTCTAATATTGCACTCTTCAAAGAAGACCCACTACCTTATGCAAAATCAACTAGACTCTGTTATCAGCAGCTGCCACTTTTGGAAAGCGTTCTTTTCTGACAACGTCTCTCAGCACATCAGCCGCTGTTCTTATCATGTCTGAGATAAGGTGGAGTTCTGGTCACTGGGACAGGAAATCTACCACCAGTATGCCATAATGGCGTCATGTTCCCTCTGATCCAGGGGCCCCACAAACCCTAGTTCTTATTTCTTTAATGTGATGTAGTTTTAGCATAAAACGTTATGCATATAAAATAAATAGCACAAGTATAACAAATACATTACATCTTCAAATCAAATTCGAATTACACTCAAAAAATTACTATGACCAGAAGGTTCAGAAGTAAAAATCTTTCAAACTAGAGATATGAGTATGAATAAGCTTAAAGAAGAAAACGATTTTAATAGAATAACAAAGAAACAAGAAACCAGCAAACTGATATATGATAGAATAAGAGAAAAAAGAAGACAAATTCACTGTTCACAATTCGTAGTGCATAGTTCACGATTCATAGTTCGCAATTCACAGTTCTCAATTCATAATTCACAGTTTGATTATACTGATGTTATTGGATAGATAAATAAGTAGATGCTCCTCCTTCCAGAGGGTCACTAATCACCACCTTCCAAATTCTGAACAGAGCCATGTAACGCCCCCTATTATATGTATTAATGCATTGCTTCCAAAATAGGGGGTCTTTTATGGTGTCTAGATTGTGGACAAATGTACCCAGATGACTAGTGTACACTGTTCCCAGACTGGGACATTCAGTCAAGACGTGCTTGGCTGTCTCATCATTTGCTTTATTTAGACAGATACGACAATAATGTTCCTGTTCCGGAAAAGGGACAGTGAGGGACCCAGAACACTCAAGACAGGTAGGCGGTTGCTACGTAGGAGAAGAATACATCTCCTCAGGTGGATTGAGGGGCATACATTCAAATAAGGCTGCGCCTTCTTAAATTTGTACATGTTCACAACTAAAGCATAGGTTTTAACAAGCTAAGATGTTCAAAATTTGCATTCCAATTCAAAGTGGCAACTAAGATCAAAGATGCCATCCCCCAGTTAGGGATCTATCCTATATTTTGGAATAAAATATTCATATTCTTACTGAAACTGGACTTTAGTTCTAGCCTCCACTCCACTCAGCGTTGCCAATGGTCTGGAGAAGGGGAATGGAACGCCCACATAGCATTTAATGTACATAATTTTTCTTTTTTTTAAGACCAAGGATTTGAGTGACATACTGCCCAACTCAAGTCTTAATATTGCCATGGGCACAGAGTTGGGCAGGCCCAGTAGTTTCCTCCAAAAACTCCCTTCTACCAGCTGGAGCCATTTTAGGTAAATGTCTACCAAACTCTCCAGGCCATAGATTACTGCCGGGACCAAATACTGCAAATAAAGTCGTCTTGCTCCCACAAGCGTATATCCACCGCTTCTTTTGGCAAATTGGACTATTAGAGGTGTCAATTGTAATGCCTTTCTGGTACGGACCTCTATGCAGGTTTCGAAGCCCGGTCCTGCATCAAATTCAACCCCCAGATATTTATAAAGCTTAGTATATGTAATTTCAATATCCGGCACCATCATCCTAGGTCTGGCTATGCACTTTGAAGCGAATAACATGATCTGCGTCTTCTCCCTATTGATAGTCAAGCCATTAGTCTCAGCATACCTCCACAAGGCGTCTGCTATGCGTTGCATGCCACTAAAGGTATGGTCAAGGAGCACCAGATCATCCACGTAAACCAGTACCGTACAATGAGTATTGTCAATTTTGGGGGGGCAGCCTCTGGTCTGCCTCAGAAAAAGGGGAAAGTCAGAGAAATAGAGATAATATAATACATTGGCCGTAACACATCCCTGTTTGACCCCAAAATTGTGTAGAGTAGGCATAATCATTCAGCCCCTAGCATCAAGTCTTAAACACACTGTATTATTCTTACGGAATAGTTTAAGATAGTACATTAACCCCAATGGGCAGCCCATGTGTTCTAATGTGTACCAAAGTAGTTCCCTGCTGACAGTGTCAAAGGCAGCTTTGAAATCTATAAATAAAGCGTGAAGTGGAGAATTGTTTAGGCCATGAGCTTCTGTCACCAGAGAATCCATGAGCCGCAGGTTATGTGAAGTAGAATAATCAGGGTGAAATCCACAATGGTATCTTTCCAGAATACCCTTGTGTTCGACCAACTTCTGTAGTTCCTTCAAAAGGAATGAAGCCAAAGGCTTTCTGGTACAGTCTAGCATTGAAAGTAATCGGTAATTACCAACATCTCTGGGGTTCCCTTTTTTTAAGACGGGCACAAGGATGGCTGATTGCTAAGTGGCAGGGATGTTTCCCTTCTCGAGAACCTTATCAAAAGGTATCTTTAGGAAAGTGGACCAAAAATAGGGATTTTGTCTCATAACCACGTTGGCCAGACCGTCTGGCCCAGGGGCCCTAAAAGATTTTCAGGGTAATTCATGGAATTTCGCACAAAAGTGTCTCACGCGGCTGGCGCACAGTGTGTGTGTGTGTGCGAATGTCTGCGCCAGCCGCGTGCGCTAAAATCGATTTCCACGCACAGCGTATTCATGGATTTTCCCCTCCAAAACCAGTCGTGGCGCAGCGACCCTGCAGCAGCGCCAGTTACGCCCCCAAGAACGCCCCTAGCGCAAGGAAAAGCCATCAAAATCCCCAATCCAGCGCAAAGGGCTGCGCGAACCCTGGACCAGTTTACAGGGCTGCCAAACAGCAAACGCCAAGCGGGGAACGTGTATAACGAGTTTGTGTGAAGTTGCACACGCGAAAGGGCCTGTGTGAGTGGGGTACGTGTATAACTGGGCTTCGCGTGAAGTTTCACACGCGAAAGGGCCCTGTGCGAGCAGGGTACGTGTATAACTGGGGTTCGCGAGAAGTCTCACACGCGATTACAGCAGGGTACGTGTATTACGGGGTTCAAGGGAAGTTTCACACGCAAAAGGACCCTGTGCGAGCGGGATACGTGTATAACTGGGGTTTGCGGGAAGTCTCACATGCGATTACAGCAGGGTACATGTATTACGGGGTTCAAGGGAAGTTTCACACGCAAAAGGGCCCTGTGCGAGCAGGGTACGTGTATAACTGGGGTTCGTGTGAAGTTTCACACGCAAAATGGCTCTGTGCGAGCGGGGTACGTGTATAACTGGGGTTCGTGTGAAGTTTCACATGCGAATGGGCCTGTGCGAGTGGGGTACGTGTATAACTGGGGTTCGCGTGAAGTTTCACACACGAAAGGGCCTGTTCGAGTGGGGTATGTGTATTACTGGGGTTCGCGGGAAGTCTCACACGCGATTACAGCAGGGTACGTTTATTACGGGGTTCAAGGGAAGTTTCACACGCGAAAGGTCCCTGTGCGAGCAGGGTACGTGTATAACTGTGGTTCGCATGAAGTTTAACATGCGAAAGGGCCCTGTGCGAGCGGGGTATGTGTATAACTGGGGTTCGCGAGAAGTCTCACACGCGATTACAGCAGGGTACGTGTATTACGGGGTTCAAGGGAAGTTTCACACACGTAAGGGCTCTGTGCGAGCAGGGTACGTGTATAACTGGGGTTCGCGGGAAGTCTCACACGCGATTACAGCAGGGTACGTTTATTACGGGGTTCAAGGGAAGTTTCACACGCGAAAGGTCCCTGTGCGAGCAGGGTACGTGTATAACTGTGGTTCGTGTGAAGTTTCACACGCGAAAGGGCAACGCCGTGCACAATACGTCACAGACGCGCATACGTGCTAAGGGCCTTTGGTCCAATGAAATCGCGTACGTGTGCTGACCCGCTTACGCGCTAAGGGCCTTTCCTCGAATTACACGCTGACGTGCAATTTTTTCACGTGCCAAATCACTCCGTATCAAGCTAGCCACGCATACACACACAGAAGACCACGCTCCTGCCCTGAAGGCCATTTTCCTGCCCCCCAGAGCCCTGAGCACGCTCCCACCTGCCATCTGCTGCTGCCTGTCTGCTGCCCACATGCCCTGCTATTTGGTGCCTGCACATCAGCCATCTGCAGGGGTCCAGTTGCTGTGTCCACCCCTGCTGGAACAGAAGACTCCCTACTGGGATACCATCGCTCCACTGCCCAGCCCCAGGACCCAGTTGCCCACCCACTCCTGCCTCTGGGGTTGCCATGTCGGGCACATCTCCATCTGGCACCACTGGCAACCCCCAGCCAGAGAGGCAGAGGGCCATCAGCTTCACTGCCACCGAAGTTGGTGTCCTGGTGGAGCATGTCCTGGGGCATTATGATGCCCTCTTCGGAACATCACCTGCCAACAAGGAAGGACGGGAGAGGATCTGGGACGACGTAGTGGTTGCCATCAACGCGGAGGGGGTGGCAACCCGCGACATCAAGCACGTCAAGAAGCGCTGGGAGGATTTCAGGTCCAGGACCCTCCACAAGGCCCGGCGCCTCGCGGATGGGGGCTGGGCACGCATGAGTAACATCCAGATGAGGGTCCTGGAACGCGTAGGCCCAGCGCTCCACACCCAGATCCTTCGGAGGCATACCCGTCCGGAGTTGGGCGGTAAGTGGCCAAGCATTGCTGTGTGAGACAGGACATCTTGCAGTGTGCTGGTAGTCTTATGCTTGCCTGTATGTGTGACATAGGCCATGTGTGTGTGTGTGCAGGGACATCATGGTCATGCATGTGAGACCAGTTATGTGTGAACCACATGGTTGGTGCATGTGTTTTAATGTAACATGGAGAGATCTATGAGGAATGCACACATGAAAGCATGGTTGTCTCTGTTCCTGGACATGAAGGGGGGGTGAGGAATGGGTGCTGATGTCATGTATATGTATGGTGCACATGTGTGTGTGTGTGTGCCAGAGAAGTGTGTGTGTGACTTTGAAACGCCATGGCTGCATGTGACTTTGAAGGCAACATCTTGGTTTACAGGAGCCCTTCTACATGGATGTTGATGTTGATTGCAGGCGCCAGGACTGTTTCTGCATGTGTGTTGTGTGCATTCACCTATGTGTTGTGGAATGACAGGATGGAAGTGACATTTGACAGTGCCACTCATGTGTTATTGTTTCCTGTCTAGGGTATTTTGTACTGTACCCTGATGCTTGTGTTTTATGTCTCCCTCTACGCAGCGTCAAGTGAAGAAGAGGGCGGAGATGGCGCTGTGGAGCCAAGCGGCGGGGATGCCTCCACTGGGCGGCGACGCAAAGCCCAGCCACCCTCCCAGGAATTACCATCATCCAGGACCGAGGGGGCTGGTGCTGCGTCTGCCACAACGGCTGTGGTGGAAGGGCCGGGTGAGCCCCCACAGGGGCTTCCAATGGCGGAAGACGGTGTGGAGACATCCAGGTTGGTGGTCACCATAGAGGAGGAGGAGCCTGCTACTGAGCCGCACATGGGGCTTGGTGACGGTAGTACCACTGGTGCAAGTGGTGCAGTCCAGGGCCAGGGTCAGGAGGCAGCACAGGTCACCGCAGAGGGGCCTGTGCATGTCGCTGTCCCTGACCCTGTGACTGCACCACCATGCACCAGCAGGGAGGCCCCGTCCCAGGCCTGTCCGCAGGTAGGGGAGAGTGCCATGTCATCTGCCTCTCCACTACCTGCGGACGAGGGGTCCCACGAACGTATGGGCTCCGTCCTGGTTGGTGGGTCCCTACACGTGTCGTGCACTCTGGCGGACCTCTCCTCCTCTGTGGAGACTATGCGCCAGTCGTTCTCCACACCGTCTTCTGGCCCAGATTCTACCAGGGCCCCCTGTGGACCTGGCCCGACCAACACAGCCAGCTTGGTGGAGCTCACATTCCTGCCACAGTCGGGAGTTGGCGGCCCAGCAGGGGGGGACACCACAACTGGAGACCAGCTGATGGAGGATGTGCAGGCACCATCAGACACGGCACATGGACAGCAGCAGCAGGAGCAGGCTCTAGGTGGGAGCCATCATGGCTCGGGGCCTTCGACATCGGAGGGGCAGGCATCGGCCAGAGGGCAGGAGGACCCAGGACTGGAAGTGTCTTCCATGTGGCAGCGGTTAGGCCATGCCATAGATGCAGAGCGGCAGCGGGCAGAAGAGGCACGGCTCACGATGGTCAGGGCGGAGAACTCCATGCGGAGGGCCCTGAGGCAGGCCGAGTGCCTCGAGGCAATTCGCAGGGAGTTGGAGGAGAACATGTCGTCATCCCTGCGAACCCTCGGGGCCATGGAAGAGGACCGCCTCCAGGACATTGAGCAGGAGTTCGATGATGCCCTGGCCCGGGACATCCAAAAGTGAGCCGTCGGACTAGCCCGCTGCCCTTGTAAATAGTTTTTAGAGTTAGGTTTCCTTTCGTTTTCCTTTTATTTGTGGTCAATGGACAATGCCACACAAATTTGTATATAGTTATATTTTTAGGTAGGTAGGTAGGTAGGTTTCAATTTTTTTGGTTGGATCATGGACCCTTTACATCCTTGGACAATGGATTGTATATAGTTGGACTATGGATTGATTTCTCTTATTTTCTGTATCATGCACATGAAGCAATGGAGATTTTTTTTTACATTTCCTTTGGATTTGCGTTGTTGGAGGGTGACTTTGGACTGTTTTTCTTTCACATTTTTTTGGATTGGTTTTCATTTTCAGTCAATCATCTTTTTCACATGCTTTTCATTTCATGTTTCATATTTTGGTATGCTTTCATTTCATTTTTGATTCCATGTACATAATACATTTTCATTTTTTAGTTCCATGTGTGGGATTCGCTCATTGAGTTGATGCATGTGAAAATGTGCGTTTACACAAACAATGTCAACCAGTGTATGTGTGTGACGGACATGTGTTGATGTACATAGTTGAATTTTGGTTTGTGTCATGAGATCAGCATTTCACTGCTGGGAGGTGGGGGTGCAGGGGGACATGAGTGGGGGCCTGCTGGCAGGTGCCCTGCACTGCGGGGGGTGGGGGTGCTGGGGGACAAGAGTGGGGGCCTGCTGGAAGGTGCCCCTGACTGCTGGGGGTGGGGGTGCAGGGGGACATGAGTGGGACATGACTGGGGGCATGCTGGCAGGTGCCCTGCACTGCTGGGGGTGCAGGGGGACATGAGTGGGGGTCTGCTGGCAGGTGCCCTGCACTGCTGGGGGGTGGGGGTGCAGGGGGTCATGCGTTGTTGATCAGTAGTGCAAGGTGACATGTGGCTTGGCTGGGGGGCATGCCCATGGTGAATGGGCTGCCTGCGGGACATGACCAGGGGTGCAGGGTAGTCCCCTGTGGTGTGGGCTGCCTGCAGGGTCCGTGGAGGGTGTAGAGGGAAGGGTGTAGAGGGAACACCTGGGAGGACCCACACTGCCAAATCACATGTAGGACTTCCCTGCACCCCCGAAATACACGTACCCCGCTCGCACAGGGCCCTTTCGCATGTGAAACTTCACACGAACCCCAGTTATACACGTACCCTGCTGAAATGGCGTGTGAGACTTCCCGCGAACCCCGTAATACACGTACCCCGCTCGCACAGGGCCCTTTCGCGTGTGAAACTTCACGCGAACCCCAGTTATACATGTACCCTGCTGAAATGGCGTGTGAGTCTTCCAGCGAACCCCGTAATACACGTACCCCGCTCGCACAGGGCCCTTTCACGTGTGAAACTTCACACGAACCCCAGTCATACACGTACCCTGCTGAAATGGCGTGTGAGACTTCCCGCAAACCCCGTAATACACGTACCCCGCTCACACAGGGCCCTTTCGGGTGTGAAACGTCACGCAAACCCCAGGAATATTTGCCCTGTGCGAGCGGGGTACATGTATTATGGGGTTCGCAGGAAGTCTCACACGCCATTTCAGCAGGGTACGTGTATAACTGGGGTGCAGCGGAGTCCTACACGTGATTTGGCAGTGTGGGTCCTCCCAGGTGTTTCCTCTACACCCTCCACGGACCCTGCAGGCAGCCCACACCACAGGGGACTACCCTGCACCCCTGGTCATGTCCCGCAGGCAGCCCATCCACCATGGGCATGCCCCCCAGCCAAGCCACATGTCACCTTGCACTACTGATCAACAACGCATAACCCCCTGCACCCCCACCCTCCAGCAGTGCAGGGCACCTGCCAGCAGGCCCCCACTCATGTCCCACTCATGTCCCCCAGCACCCCCATCCCCCAGCAGTGCAGGGCCCCTGCCAGCAGGCCCCACACATGTCCCCCAGCACCCCCACCCCTCAGCAGTGCAGCGCACCTGCCAGCAGGCCCCCACTCATGTCCCACTCATGTCCCATTGCACCCCCACCCCACAGCAGTGCAGGGCACCTACCAGCAGCCCCCCACTCATGTCCCACTCATGTCCCCTTGCACCCCCAGCAGTGCAGGGCACCTGCCAACAGGCCCCCACTCATGTCCCCCAGCACCGTCACCCCCCAGCAGTGCAGGGCACCTGCCACCAGGTCCCCACTCATGTCCCACTCATGTCCCCTTGCTCCCCCACCCCCCAGCAGTGCAGGGCACCTGCCAGCAGGCCCCCACTCATGTCCCCCAGCACCCCTACCCCCCAGCAGTGCAGGGCGCCTGCCAGCAGGCCCCCACTCATGTCCCACTCATGTCCCCCTGCACCCCCACCCCCCAGCAGTGAAATGCTGATCTCATGACACAAACAAAAATTCAACTATGTACATCAACACATGTCCGTCACACAGATACACTGATTGGCATTGCTTGTGTAAACGCACATTTTCACATGCATCAACCCAATGAGCGAATCCCACACATGGAACTAAAATATGAAAATGTATTATGTACATGGAATCAAAAATGAAATGAAAGCATACCAAAATATGAAACATGAAATGAAAAGCATGTGAAAAAGATGATTGACTGATAATGAAAACCAATCCAAAAAAATTTGAAAGAAAAACAGTCCAAAGTCACCCTCCAACAACGCAAATCCAAAGGAAATGTAAAAAAAAATCTCCATTGCTTCATGTTCATGATACAGAAAATAAGAGAAATCAATCCATAGTCCAACTATATACAATCTATTGTCCAAGGATGTAAAGGGTCCATGATCCCAACCAAAAAAATTGAAACCTACCTACCAACCTACCTAAAAATATAACTATATACAAATTTGTGTGGCATTGTCCATTGACCACAAATAAAAGGAAAACGAAAGGAAACCTAACTCTAAAAACTATTTACAAGGGCAGCGGGCTAGTCCGACGGCTCACTTTTGGATGTCCCGGGCCAGGGCATCATCGAACACCTGCTCAATGTCCTGGAGGCGGTCCTCTTCCATGGCCCGGAGGGTTTGCAGGGATGATGACATGTTCTCCTCCAACTCCCTGCGAATTGCCTCAAGGCACTCGGCCCGCCTCAAGGCCCTCCGCATGGAGTTCTCCGCCCTGACCATCGTGAGCCGTGCCTCTCCTGCCCGCTGCCGCTCCGCCTCTATGGCATGGCCTAACCACTACCACACGGAAGACACTTCCAGTCGTGGGTCCTCCTGCTCTCTGGCCGATGCCTGCCCCTCCGATGTCGAAGGCCCCGAGCCATGATGGCTCCCACATTGTTGCTGCTGCTGTGCCTCTGCCTGTGCCCTGGCTCTTGCTGCCTGCACATCCTCCTCCGGCTGGGGTGCAGTTGTTGAGGTTGCCACCCCTGCTGGACGTCCGACTCCCGACTGTGGCAGGGATGTGTCCTCCACCAGCCTTGCCGCAGGGTCAGAGGCAGCTCCACAGGGTACCCAGGTGATACATGAGTGGGAAGATGGCATGGAGGACGACTGGGGCATAGGCGGTTCAGTTGAGGAGGGGGTCGGAACAAGGTCCAGAAAACGGAGGAATTCGGCCCTGGTGAGCTGTCCCAGTAGGTCTACGCGGTCAACGAGCCATCCGAGAAGACGTGCAGTCTCCTCATGGAAAGACTGCAGGTCAGCTCGCATGGCCCGTTGACGCAACGCCACCCCACCCAGGACAGGCTCAACCCGGTCCCGGATAGCCATGTCCGCAGGGAGAGGAAGGCCAGTTGTTGTAGGTGGATCCCCTCCCTGAAAACGGGTCTGGACGTAGGCATCCCTGCTGGTACTGGATGATGCAGTCACAGGATCGGGAACAGGATTACAAACAGGCACCTCTGCGGTGGCCTGTGCTGCCCCCTGCCCCTGCCCCTGCACTGCACCACTGGCACCAGTGGAATCCCCACCTCCAGACCCCGTCTCTGTCCCTTGCACGGCCTCCTCCTCCACCAAACCCCCCACCAACCTGGATGACTCCGTGCCATCTTCCTCCATCGGACCCTGTGGGGTCTTAGCTGCCCCTTCTGCTGCCGAGGAGTCCAACTCCGACCTCCGCCTCTTGGACCTTCCCTCAGCAGCTGTGGCCTGGGACGCGGCACCAGACTCCTCACTCCCCGACAAGATGACAACCTGGGAGGGGAGCCGGGCCTTGCGTCTCCGGTTGGCGGGATGATCCCTGCCACTGTGCTCCACAGCACCCTCTCCACCCTCTTCTTCAGTTGACGCTGCAGACAGGGAGAGATAAAACACAGGCATCAGGGCACTGTACAATGGACTGATACACACATGACAGTTGCACATGACTGGCATTGTTTAACTACAGACACGACATCACACTCCACGACACACATGCCATTTTAACTCACACACATGAACATTTCAACAGCAACATTGCACCAGGCAGCACCATCCATACACATACAAAAGCATGAACAGGCAAAGGTGGGCCTAACATCACATGGAACACAAGAAGTGCACTAGACATGCACACACGCCACCACACTTACATGCATGTCTACATCTCCTCCAACTGTTGCAGTGATGCGATCGCCATACATGTCACATCTGTCATTCATCCTTCTACATATCAGTGTCACGTGCATCCTTGTTGCATCACATTTGCACACTTGTCAGATACACATACATGCACATGTACACAGTGCAGATACATGCATTATGAACCACCATCCATGCCTACAACCATGCCACTGTACATACACAGAAATTCAAACATGTGTGCTCCCATACATGCATTTGCCCAGCATGCTTACCAACACATACACCATCAAAGTGTCTCAAAACTGAGAGGACTCACATGTGGCTGCCTCATGCCCATGTTCATACACATCCCTACATTCCCCTACATAAACACATGTGCAACCGGCACACTACTGGCACACCACGACACGCACAGCGTACTATCACCATGCATGTACACTTACCGCTCGACTCCAGACGGGTCTGCCTCTCAAGGATCTGGACGTAGAGCGCTGGGCATATGCGTTCCAGGACCCTCATTTGATGGTTCCACAGCTGGCTCCGGCGCCCCTTGGCATCCACTGCCTTAGCGAGGCGCCGGGCCTTGTTGAGGGTCCTGGACCTGAAGTCCTCCCAGCGCTTCTTGACATGATGTAAGTCGTGGACTGCCACCCCCTCCGCTTTGATGGCAGTCACGATGTCCATCCAGATCCTGGTCCCTCCTTCATTGTCGGCGCGCGAACTTCCAAAGAGGGCATCATACTGCCCCAGGACTTGCTCCACCAGGACACCAACTTCGGTGGCAGTGAAGCTGGTGGCCCTCTGCCTCTCTGGCTGGGGGTTGCCAGTGCTGCCAGATGGTGTTGTGCCTGACATGGCAACCCCAGAGGCAGGAGTGGGTGGGCAACTGGGTCGTGGGGCTGGGCTGTGGAGCGATGGAATCCCAGTCGGGAGTGTTCGGTTCCAGCAGGGGTGGTCACAGCAACTACACCCCTGGCTGACGTGCAGGCAGCAAATGGCAGGGCACGTGGGCAGCAGGCAGTCAGGCAGCAGCAGATGGCAGGTGGGAGCGTGCTCGGGGCTCTGGGGGGCAGTAATTCGGCCTTCTGGGCAGGAGCGTGGTCTTCCGTGTGTTTTAACGTGGCCAGCTTGATACAGAGTGATTTGCACGTGAAAAAATTGCACGTCCGCGTGTAATTCGAGGAAAGGGCATTAGCGCGTAAGTGCGTCAGCACACGCACGCGATTCCATTGGACCAAAAGCCCTTAGCGCGTAAGCGCGTAAGTTACATTACGCGCGCAGGGGTTTCCATCATAGCACGTGATGACAGAACACACGTGGAAAAATTGCACGTCCGAGTGTCATCGCATGTAATTGGAGGAGAGCGCCCGCGTACACGCGTCTCTGACGTGTACGTGTGGGCCGGTTTAAAAGCTACGTGTAGGACGCCATTTCCTTGTACGTGCTTTTCGTGGAGAGCTAGTGGGTGAAATTTGTACTTCTTGTCGGTTCACACGCGATTACTTCACAGCGTTTCTAGTTCGTACTCCCTGTTACCTCTGACAGCTCTTTTCTGAATTATTGTTGGGCCTGTTTCCTCTAGCAGAGTTCACTTCTGCTTTTGTCCTGTCTCCTCAGACAGCGTACAATTCTTCTTTTGGCGGGGGTGTTGCCAACGCGCACACGTGCGTATTTTTCATGTTCTTTTTCCAGGCAGACGGTGAGTTCCGCACGTACTTAGCAACTGTGCTTGCCCCGTGTGTCGCGTTCCTCTTCAGAGGTCATTGTAGGCTGCGTGTATTACGCGAACGCTTATTTTTGTGTTTCTGGGTGCCACAGCGTAGTGCGGGTTCATTTTTTCACGCACGTGGTCTACGAGGGGTTGCGTGCTCGTTTATTTTTGATTTTGGGCTGCCTGTGCATTGCGTGACCTGTCATCTTCCCCCAGGGGTCACAGACAGCCTTGTTAGAGCACTAGGGTACGAATTCCATCTAGTATCCTACCCCTTTGACCCCCAATTGCCCAGGACAATAGTTTACTGAAACTCCCATAAGCACAACAACATCAGTGCCATGGCTGGGAGGCGACCAAGCGGTAAGGGAGGCAAAGGTGGCCGACCCTCAAAAGGTGGGCGTGGTGGGCACGGTAGGGGACGTGGCCGGGATTTGCAGGGTACCCCTATACCCCCATGTGTGGAGGACCAATCAGGGACACCCATGCCCCCCCCCCATGGTTGAGGGAAACATGGCTGACACCATCCAAGCTCAGCCCCTGTTGGACCAGCCCATTGTGGCACCTGACCTGGCACAGGATGACTCCCTGGCTGACTTTCAGTTCAGCAAGTCTAGACCACGTGTGGCGGTGCAAGTTGTTGTCACCAATCCACGTGGATCTGGGGCAGCTATGCCATCTGCTGCCCCAAGTATGCAGGGTGGGGAGGCTTCAGGGGCAGCTGCAGCTCCATCCGCCCCAGCTCTGACTCTCCCAGACAGGACAGTGTCAGTCCCGGTCCATCAAACTGACGTTCTCCCTGCCAACATTACCCTGCAACCAATGCCTGCATCAAGACCTATGGTCATTGTGCATTCCCACACTCCTACTACCCAGTCCACCGGTGGTTCTGCCCCTACTGACCAGAGCGGCGTAAGCCACTCTGGCTCTGCTCCACCTTCAAAGAAGAGGAAGAAGGGTGCTCTGGCACGACAGGCTGAGACCCCAGACACGGCTACACACTCCGGTACCTCAAGGAAGCCTTGCTTTAATGATCCGAAACTTGATACACGTGTGGGCTATGTGTCGGCACATAGCCACGAAATGCTGGTGACTGCAGGGTGCAAGACCACACCTGGTCAACGTAAGGCACACTGGCAGACCATCACCGACCGCATAAGTGCCCTTGGATTTGTGAGGGACAAAGCTGATGATTGCTACAAGCAGTAGAATGACCTGAAGCGCAAAGCAAAGAACAAGCTGGCCTCAAATCATGCCGCTACTCTGGTGACTGGCGGTGGGTCTCCACAAGAGGACAACAAACTCACTGAACATGAGTCTGTTGCTGGGGCCTTCGTCACAGAGTTACAGATCCAAGGTGTGGGAGGACTACCTGATTATGATGCATTGTCCGGTGAGTGTCCATGCATGTGTGTGTAATGCATGTGTATGTTGTTTGGGTGACGGGTTCTGATTGAGTGCCAGGTGAGGGTGTGTGTGCCTGAGTGGTATGGGTCACCCATGTGCTTCATCCAAAACATTCAGCGGCCTTGGATTTGGGTGTGACAGTATCCCTTCTGCCCACATTAGTAATTTGGATCAACATTACGGCAGTTGCCCTTGAAGTGGCATCTTGCAACAACATTTTTTGTATTTTTCACATTGGGGGGGGAAATTTGAATGATCAGCTAGCAATAATTCATCCCTCAATAGTGGCCGAAAAGTGTCATCCAGAAAAATTCGGAAAGTTCATATGGTCCACTTGCCGACCAAGTGAAGTACAAATAGTGGGGAAACAGACACATCTCCATCACTTCGACGAGGAAACTTTCAAAAGAAAAAGAAGTCTGCGACAAACACTGCGAAGTATAAGACAGACCAGAGCAGAAGATCCTTTAGGCTGTATTCAAAAACTTAAAAAAACCAAACAAATTTATAGAAACTGGTCTAAGAATCACAAACATTTAAAAATCCAAGAGGATGGGGAGAAAATGCTTTCGCTTCTCAGTACAAATAATTGCAGAAACTTTTGGGCAGCTCTAAATCAACTTGAAACTGGCCAAAACAGTGCTCTTTGCAACTTAGTGTCGGAACACAAGTGGGTAGAACATCTGGCCAAGAACTTCGATGCAACAGGCTCAAGAGACATTAACATCAGCAACATTATCTGGTCTCTGGATTTTACCGAAGATGACATTGAAGAACTTATAACATCATCCTCTACCTCGAAAGCCGCAGGTCCGAACGGCCTCACATATCAGGTGTTAAAAAATCAGCCAAAACTTTGGTCAAAACTGCTATTCCATCTCTTTCAAGGAATATAGAGGGAAAAAACTTTTCCACCATCGTGGAAGAATGCAGTGATGATTCCATTCTTCAAAGGGGGTGATAGGCTAAGTCCAACATGCTATCGACCCATAGCCCTCTTGGACATTGACAGCAAAATATTCATGAGAATATTAATGAGGGAACTTTCTCTTTGGGTGGACTCAAATGAGATTCTCCCCCCGCACCAAACAGGTTTCAGGAAGGGTCTTTCTACCAGCCTTAATGGCCTTACACTGAACCTGTTGAGCGAAAGCTCGAATGAGAAAGAAGGCTCGCCGCTGTATGGGGCATGGGTAGACCTGTCCAAGGCATTTGACCTGGTGGACAGATCACTCCTCTGGCAGAAACTGAACAAACGGGGAATTCCAGCCCCCCTGCTGGCTATGCTCGTCGAACTACATAAAAATACTACGATCAGAGTGAGGCTGGATGACGCCGGCAACCTTTCAGAAGCAATCCAGGTCCTTAAAGGGGTTCGACAAGGATGCTTGGGTGCACCACTGCTTTTCAACCTTTTTCTATCAGACATAGGAGACTTTCTGGCCTCGGCGTCGCTTATCTGTCCCAGGATTAACAGCAGAAGACTTCACTGGCTGGCCTATGCGGATGATCTTGTTCTTTTGGATGGATCAGCATTAGGACTGCAACATCTTTTATCCAAACTCGATGAATATGCCAAGTTAAATGGCTTAATAATCAACCCACTAAAATCCAAGGTCCTGATCTTCAAACATCCAAGAAAAAAGGTAACATCAAGGATCTGGGTGTTGGACAACGATGAAATTCCCCGAGTAGATGAGCTCATATACCTGGGATACGAAGTCTTAGCCCATCCAACTGTAAATAAGGTGAATTCATCCATTCTCAACAAGACCTCGAAAATCATTGCGCAAATGAAAAACTTAAACGGAAAATTCTGTAAATTTTCATTGTTACCACTCAAGAAATTCTATGTAGGCAAAGTAGTTCCTGTCCTCCTCTACGGATTGGAGGCAAAACCTTTGCTGTGGAACTATGATTGGAACAAAATTGAGGGCCTAATTTGGAAATCATCCATTTGGCTACCAATGTGCACATCGTCAGTCAGTCTGAGGTTCGAACTAGGCTTGACCTCATTGAGCTGCTATGCAGAGTGGAAACTTCTCTCACTCTACCGTAATATAATCACAGCCAGTAAGGCCACTCTCTTTTTCGACATAAACCAACATCTAAAGAAAGCAAAATCAAATCAGCTATCGAGCCTAGAAGAGAAGATCGGACAGATTCTGCATAAGCTTGATTTAACAACAGAAATCCTTCTACAAAACCCCTCGAAAGTAAAAAAAAATCTAAAAATGGCTGACTGGATCGACACAATCACAAGAGTTAGAAGCCTAAAATCACCGAACTCCTTCCTGATAGTAGACAGGAAACTTGGAACCATGCCACGTTACCTGGAAAAATTCCCAGATCGCGAGATAAGGAACAGCTTTCTCAGACTACGTCTGAATTTAGCCTACACAGGAGAAATACTGGCTCAAAGAAACCAGGGAGAGAAGGCAATAAAATTCTGCGAAATCTGCCAAACTTCGAACCTCCAAACCTTGAAACATCTACTGTTGGAGTGCGAAGGCACATGGGCCATAAGAGTGTCTTTTCTGAGGAGATTCGTCAGCAGAGAAGAGAGCCTAATTCAAGATGCATTCTGGAACAGACTGATCTCCGGCCAGGAAATCATGCTCACTGCAGCGATAGTAAAAGTATCAGAGGAACTTACTATTCTAACAAAGTATCAAAAGATGACACAGCCTACTGAGCTTCCTGGCCGACACTCACTGGCCTCTCAGTAATCTAGTTATTCCCTGGTTTCCGAGAACCGTTCGTAATTTTATCTAAGGAAATGCACTATTCTTTTGTAAAGGTTTTCTTTTAAAACCAAAAACAAATAAATAAAAAAAAAAAAAAAAAAAGTATTTTTCAGTGTTCATTCAGGCTGATTGTTTCAATTCTCCCACTTTTGCTACGCATTCATCAGTCCTATTGTCACATTTGTGACATGCTTCTGTCATTGATGAACCCCACATTGGCCCACATGTGTTACCTTGTTAGATGAATGATTTGACCATTCAGGCTAATTGAGTATTGGCCTGATCACAGGAATTTTTGGGGCCTGTTTGAATGTGGAACATGATAGTTGTTTCCTGTCATGTTGAAGTGAACAACCATTGATGCGTGCATCGGCCTGCAATCACTGTATTTTTGTACACTGGATGTGTTGCAGTGTGTGGCACATGCCTATTCTGTCACACTATGTAGCATTTTTCATCTTATCATGTCCATCTCACATGGATGGCTGACAGTATTCATTCACGGACATATGGATGTACTTGTGGAATGTACCATGGCTATGGTACATGCCATCTGTGTGATGGCATGTGTCATGTATGTGTATTGGACATGCCACTCACAGGCCAATGTGTGATGGCAGTGCTACCCAGCATGAAGCAAATGTGTTGCTCTTCCATCTTGGTGTCATCAGTGTCTGCCTTTTGCCTCCCCTTCCAAATCAGTGACAGTGCATACATGGGAGGGTGTTAGTCATGTGGGACATGTGTAAATAATGTACTGGTTCTGTAGCTTGTCAGGCCTATTTGTGTGCTATGGTGCTAATGCCTGTTTCCATGTTTTGTCTTTCATGTTTTTGCAGGGGATGACGCACTTGATGCTGTTGAGGTTGAGGAGATGGTGCAGACCCAGGAGGAATCTCAGGCACGACCAGGCACCAGTGGGGGACGTGATGTGGTGGTGGGTGAGAACCCAATCTTGCTGCAGAACATTCTGGCGAGGGGTGCCTCTGGGTGCACCTCCCCAGACCTCTATTCAGGTGCTGATTCGGATGATGAGACCTATGTGGCGTCGCAGGTAAGTGTTTCTGGCAGGGATTCTGTTCTGTCCAACCCACCTGTACCAGGGGTAGAACCCTCTATGGGGATGTCAGTGTTGGTAAGTCCGCCTTTGGCGGTTACGGATGCAGGGTCACACTCCACAACATCTGATCCTGTTCCTGGGCCAGCAGATCAGAGGGGGAATGCAGTCCTGCAGCCTCAGGCAGTGCCAGCACAGCAAGGCGCAGATCGCCTTGCCCGAAACAGGTGTGGTGCCCGCCGACGCGGTGGCCGTACGCCACCAGGCAATACTGCATGGTAACAATCCATGTACAGTATGGCAACCCAACAGGCAGCATCAGTTGAGATGATGGCTCAAGCAATGGAGAGGGTGGCCACTTCCATTGTCCCCCCTGAAAGGCAGATGAAGCAACTACAGCAGGCAACAGACTCCATTTGCCAATCACACAGGGAGGACATGTTGGCGTCCAACAGGGACAGACGGGCGGCACTGGAGACTCTACGCCAATCGATATCAATAGAGTCCCAGGGCCACAGGGAAGCCCTGAGGGTAGAACTCCATCACCTCAGGGAGACTCTTGTTGACCTTGAGGCTTCCACTAACTTTAGGACAGAACAGCAGCTGGAGCGGTTCACACGTTCGCTCTCAGCTGAGATGCAGGCAACTCGGGAGGAGATCCGGGTATCACGTCAGGTGCTGCATGGGGATCTCTGCACTATAATCCTCCAGAACGAGACCTTCCACACCTGCATGCTTGCTGCCATGGAGGACCATACCAGGGCTTTGCGTGGGCTGCCTCCCATAGCACCACCACCTCCTGTGGCAGCAGCACCTCCTGTGGCAGCAGCAGAGGGTGATGAGAGCGACAGCAGCAGTTCTCCCACATTGGCATAGCCATGAGCCCATGGAGGTGTTTTTTTTTCCCAACATCCACACAGGTGGGTGTTGGTGCGCACCCTGTCCTCAGACCTCCTGGGTGGCCCCAGCCCCCACATGGCCATTTTTGATTTTTGATTTTTTTTTACAGTGTGTTGCCTTGTGTGGCTCCCGTGGTCATCCATTGTATTCCGGCTGGGAACATGCAGGCTTGTCCTGAGTTTGGGTTAGATACTTGGGTTCGTGAGACACACACCCCTCCTGCTTCCCGTTTCCATGGGCTTGCAAAGGGTGTGCCCAAGTGACAGTGACTTACACGGTGACGTTGGACTCCCATGAGCTGTGTGGGCAGTCTGTAGTCAATACTGTGTATACATTCCTAGTGGATATTGTTGTTGAATTGTACACTGCATAGTGTATTGCTATGTGCTTGTGCATCCATGTCTTTCGCCTAATTTACAGGTTAATTCCTCATGTCTTCACAAGGCCGTCTACTTTGGAGATGGAGTTCATGTTGTAAGTAGTGCACTTAGACATTTGTGTGGCAGCAGCACTGTACAGTTGGAAGTGGCCGATGTGCTGGCATGATCAGGTTGTAAGACTACCATTACTTTAACTTAGTACTGTCATGTTTATGCTATGTTTGAGGTTGTGTAGCTGCATTGTATTGTTGGTAAGTATTTGGTCATGTGTGTTGTTAGTTCTACATTACTGGGAGCATATTGTGTGTGGGCAGTTTCCATTAGGGAAACTTGTGTCATGTTTTGGCGATTGCTTTGTTTGCTCTCACATAGTATGACATGCCATGGTGTGTTGGGTGGTGGTGCTGGGGAGGGGTTGGGTGACATGGCACTGTTGTCATGTTGTATTTTTCAAGGGGGTAATGATTTTAGCAGAATAGAAGTGTGTCTTTTGATGACACAGCATTGGTGGTGTTTGTGTAGGTAGGGATGCACACAATGTAACACTTCCAGGTGACCAATCTCAGGCTGGTATGGTTGTGACAGTTGACTGTCCCTTATGTCATCATCATTGATTGTCAGATGGTATATGCCAGGGCTATGTGCACTCCACAGGGGTGTGATTTTAGGTGAAGTAATTAGCCACCAGCTGCGTGCAGCTGCCTCACCCCGTGCCCTTTCCCCTCCCATGCACAGCGGGCGTGCATGTGGTTGGGGATGTGGGGGCACCACCATGTCCACGGGCAGGCCCCGGCGTGTTGTAACGTTGTGCAGGACACATGCTGCCACTATGATCCTGCACACTACTGGGGGAGCGTATAACAGCTGCCCGCCAGAATGGTCAAGCGAAAGCGTGACTTGAGCACTCCGAATGTGCGCTCCACTATGCCCCGGGTTGCAATGTGGGCTGTGTTGTATCTTACCTCGGGTGGCGTGGTGGGGTTCCGAATTGGCGTCATCATGTGGGTGCTCAGAGGGTAGGCACTGTCCCCTGGGGAGGTGGTGATGGGTATCATTAGTGGGGTTGTGACATTGCTCTGTATCTGACATGCATGCATATGCTGTGGCATTTATACTCACCGAGCAGCCATGTATCGCCATGCCGCCCAGGTTCTAGGTCCCAGTTTAGGGTTGACATTCTGTAAATGAAACTGTCGTGGGTGGACCCTGGATAGTTGGCATATACTGAGGTGATGATTCCCTTGGCATCACATACTACCTCGACGTTGATGGAATGCCAGTGCTTGCGGTTTCTATAGATGTGCTCTGATGCCCTGGGGGGACGTAGAGCCACATGGGTGCAGTCAATGGCAACTAGCACTTTGGGGAAGTGTGCCATCCCGTAAAAATCCTGGACGACAGCCTGCCTTTCTGCAGGTGTTCTGGGCAGGTATATGTGCCTGCGGACTGATGGGCATGCAGTCATGATGGCCAAGACCTGGTGTAGGCAGCGTGACTGCGTGGCCTGTGACACCCTCCCCACACTATAGCAGATGTCCGCTGAAATGATCCAGTGGCCAGGAAATGCAGTACATTGAGGACCTTATGCAGGGGGCTGAGTGCTTGGGAGCACAGGGTGGGTGATGTGAGGTCCTCCTCCCACTCACTGACCAGGTTGAGTATTATGTGAGATGGAAACCTGTACCTCCCATACACCTGGTCATCGGGCATCCCAAAAAGGCTGGTTCTCGGTGTAAAAATTCTGGGCCTGACTATCCTCCTCCTCCTGCAGTATCCCACGACCACTGCTGCTACGAACGGTATATTCATCCTTGCGTCTGTGCTTGTTTGTTGTTTACGCGCATTTTTATGCTGCGCGGGTCCACGTACGCCTGCTTCCTGCTGGCGTACGTGTTTCCTGATTAGCGCGCCTTTTTTGGCGCATGCCTTAGCCCCGTTCGATTCCATGAATACGTGTTTTGAACGTGCGTGTGGGCGTTCCGCGCACTTGCCTCCTGTACTTCCCCCGTGACGCTCACATTTTCACGAGTTGTTTCCCATTCCTCGTGTCACAGCCCCTATTCCTCCTACTTTTGTTGTGTGCGCCGCGCTATGTGCGATTTCGCTGTGCGCGTAGCGCACGCTGTTTGGAGACGTGTGCGCCAGCATGCGCCACGCATAATTTTGGCACTCATCCTGGGATTTACACGCACACAGACTTCCATGAATCGCTGTGCGCGGGTTTCGCTGTGATTTTCGCACTGGCACTGCGATTCGCACGCTTTCGCACGCATGCGCTGAAAATTTCAGCACACATTAATTCCATGAATCGGCCTCTTTAACTTCTTAATTTTCAAGTAGATATCCTGCAGTTTTACCTCCATAGGGAGGACCGGGGGTTTACTATCTACCCGAAGAGTGGGAAGGGCCCGGAAAGGGGAGTTGTGCTTAGACAGAGAGGCAAACCATGTGTGTTCGTTTATGCGGTTAATCATGCCCTGTTTCTTACATCCCTTAACCTCATCTAGGAGGGACCAAATGCTGTAGGAATCGCCATCACAAAGGGCAATCACCATATGTTGCCATAAGGCATCTTTATTAGATCTGCGCCACCAGTTGAGCCAATTGCAATAAATGTTTTTTATTGATTTTATCGCCAGCAAGTATGCCCCCCCCCCTCCCGAGGCAGTGCAGTGAGTTCAGCCCTGCGCAGGCCTCCACGCAACATTCGTTTAGGGTCTCTGATGTTTTTATTGTAAATCAGATGAGGTTTCCTCACTCTTAATGTCAAGCATGTTTTAGACGTTGCAGGAAGTTCGGTAAAGGAGACAAACCATCTCTCAATGTCATCTATGTCCATTTCATGAAAGACCAGCCTGTCCAATGTGTTCATATGAAATTTGGCAAGCTTGGCTTTGATGATATTATTCTCAGACCATTTAATGCGGCTTCCAGCGTGATTAAACTCTAAGTCCCCGATGGGTTGCGCAATGGCCCGCACAGAAGGGGCCCTGAACTTCAGAATGAGGCCCTCATGATCACTCTATGTATTAACGCTAATATGTAGATCTATCGCCCTCAGCGCGGCTTTGCAATTTACATAGATGCAATCAAGTGTTACACAGGTACATCCCCTCCTCCAAGTGTAACCCCCAGGGGTGTCACCTTTAGTGCGCCCATTCAAGTGCTGGGAGCACCGGAGACCCAAAGTGAAAGCCACAGCTGGCAGAAACACAACGCGGTTTTGTTTACATGCCGCGTAGTGTTTCTGCCTACAGCTGATTTCCCATTTGGGGCTCTCGGAGAGCCCCAAATGGGAAATGCTAAATGCTGCGTTGTTTCTGCCTGAATCTGCTTTCCCATTTGGGGCTCTCGGGGAGCCCGAGAGCCCCAAATGGGAAAGCAGATTCAGGCAGAAACAACGCGGTTGTTTTCCGCAATGCTGCGTTGTTTCTGCCTGAATCTGCTTTCCCATTTGGGGCTCTCGGGCTCCCCGGGAGCCTGAGAGCCCCAAATGGGAAAGCAGATTCAGGAAGAAACACAACGCGGTTGTGTTGGAAAACGCTGCGGTTTTTCTCCGAGCCGAGCCGGAGGAGCCTGAGAAACTTGGAAAGAAAAACCGGAGCTTTTTCCAACACAATAACGTTGTATTTATGTTTGCGGTCGCTTCAAAAGCGACCACAAACATAAATACAACGTTTTTAAAGCTGCGGTTTTATTTCTAAGTTTTCCGGGCTCCTCCAGCCCGGAAAACGTAGAAAAAAAAACGCAGCTAGTGCTTATTTTAAAAAATAAATAAATAGCACTCACCGAGATTCAGCTGCAGCTTTCCTGCTCTGGTCTCCGGTCCCCGTCCTCCGCGTACAGCACTAATGAAGGGAAAGCCACCCAGCGGTAGCTTTTGTTTACTACAGCTGGCTGGCTTTTTCTTCATTAGTGCCGCAAAAGCAAAAGCCAGCACAGGAGGGCATCCATTTCACAAAATGGATGCGCCCATGTGCTTGCTTTTGCGAATTTTGAGCTTGAATAGCTCAAAATTTTACATAGGAAGTTTTAAAAAAGAGAATGCTAGTATTTTTTTTTTATGTTGCCTATCTATTTTTTAAATAAAAATTTTTACTAGCCCATGCCTTTAATCTGAATACTCAATATCATTCGTACTTTGAAGATGTTTGGGGGAAGTGCATGGTGTGAGGTGGCATAGTGGGGCATAGTGGGGTATTTGGTCACGCCATGGCAAAGGATAGATGGGGTTCGCACAGAGGAGAGATTGCTCTGAGTGGTACAGGAGTTGAGTTCACTCTAAAATAGGTGTGTGCAGAAACATATATGGTAAAATTAATAATAATAATAATAATAATAATAATAATAAATGTAATACTAACCAATGGATTATAAATAAAAATGACAAAGTACAAAGAACTGACCCTCTGGACAGACACCAAGTGGTACACAAACACACATTCACTATACCTTTTTTAATGTTTTATTTAAATGTTATTTCAACATGACTATTTTAGTGCAACTTGAAATTTCTCATATATAATTACACCTGTGATCGAAGTGAGCGGTAACGGTCAGGAGCGGTGTTCCACTACTTTTATTTTATTCTGTTAGACATTCCTCAACTTTTTGTGACCATATTCACCATTCTATACAGAGGATTTGTCCATTCATGTCTCTTTGCAAGTGTAAAGTTGTAATAGGAGCCTTAGTTACTAGTCACTTACTATTGCAATGCCCCGGCTGCAGGACCTTGTTACATGTTGCTCTATGTTTCCCCTACCCTCTCCCTTGCCGAGACCACAGGGCCACTACTTTTTTAGGTAGACTTCTACCACTGAATTACATGCTTTACATCAATGGAGGTTGGTGTGCAAGTGTGAACAGTCTGATGCATGGCGGCAAGGCATTTGAGGATGCTGGCATTGAAGGATTGAAAGGCAGGGAAGTGATGAGATGCAGCGGAAGTCATGGGCAAGGTGTCAGGGAGAGGTGAATAGGCACTGAGAGGGTGGTTCAAAGTGTGCAGCTGAGAACAGCTGGAGGGGCGCTGGTATTCCTACTTCTTCATCGTCCAGCCCCTGGAGTTGTCGAGTCAGCTCCCAATGCTGTTTCAGCTAAAAGGCAGACTCCTTTCTAGGAGGAGCGCATGCTGCTTCTGGGTGCACAGCCCATTGAAAATGATCTTGGTGCATGCTGTGCGCGGGCATTCAGGTGCAGGCTTATGTGAAGGCCCCAATACATCCTTGCCACCAAGGCCTGGATGTTAAAGAATACGAATATTCTTGCAAGTCATAAATCACCGGGAACACAACACAGCAAATAGTACTGTAACCCCATGCACAGTCTTCCAAGACAGCAGAAAAGGAATGACAACCTCACACATGGGAAGAACACTACAAACAGTAGTGTGTCCCATATGAACCTTTCCAGCACCACCAGGAAGAAATGGTTCTATTCTTGTGCTGACTACTACCTTCTCTCACTACTCTCCACTCCTACTGCTTCCTACTCTCACCTCTCACTACTCTCCTCAATCACTACTCTCTGCATCTCCCTCCTCCCACTACTCTCCACCCACCCCTTCTCCCACAGACAACATCCTTTCAGTCTCCCAGTCACTTTTCCCAACTAATCTCACTCGCACCCCTGCACTCTCCCTTAGACTGCCTCACTCACATTTCGTGCACTGTCACGCCCATGTACCTCTTTCAGCAACCAATACCTCGGCTGCACGCACGCACGCATGCACGCACGCACACACACCCTATGGGCCTCATTACGACTTTGGAGGTAGCCATGCCCTTAATAAGGGCATGGCTGCCTCCGAAATCGTGTCCAGGTTCCCTGAATGGGGAAATACAGGGCCATTCCGAGTATGGAGGGCCCGGTATTTCCTCCTTCCGGGACCCCGGTGCCCGGTCCTTCCCCATTCCCATTCGAGCCCTCGTAGGGCTCGAATGGGAATGGGGAGGGGGATAACAACGGGCCCATTACGAACTCCACTCCGTGCTCACCCATTTCGCCTCTATCTACCAAACCTTTAAGCTATGATGGCAATAGAAATTTGTTCATATTGAGATTTGGTTCGTTTTCTCTTACCTATCCTTCACCCTAGATAGGCAGCTCACCAGTGTACTCTAGGGCTAATAAAACACCCAGGGTGAGCTAGCACTTGTTGGAGGGATAGAATAGTGATTAGAAAAACAGAAAAAAGATAACGATAACTAAGATTATGGAATGATATTCGTTTGTGTTTGATCATTAGGGCAATATAACCGGTCCAGCTGCCCTTGGGCCCTCTTATGTGTTAATAGACTAAAATGATAGCACATTTTTGAGTTTGCCAGGATTACTTGATCGTCTGGGTGCTGGTTTGATTTGTGTAGTCTGCCGGTGCTGCTCCGCTCGTTGCCATCTCTCTCACCAGTGAACTGCAAGATTGAAACTCTGCCGCAGGGATCGCTGATGTTCGTGACCTATGGGGGAACAGGGAAAACACTGGCCATCATGTTGCACAGCCGGTAGGGGGAAGTTAAAAGTAGTACTTTTTTTCATTTAGCCAGTCACACCTAGAAGGGGAAAAGGCTGGGGCCTACCCAACTCACTCTCCCTGCCTCTGGGGCAAGCCTGGCTCTGGAAAGGACCCTGGTAGGCCTCCTTCCCCAGGTTCAGAGGTATCCCCATCCCCTATTGACAGGATCTGGTCCCTGTCCATGTCATATAGTACAGGAGCTTCAACCTCTATTTAATGACAAGGACACACCTAATTGCGAAATGCTAGATAGTGTCTCGGAAGCTTGTATCTGGCGTGTATTGGAGATCAAACGGGGCCAAAATAGTGGCAAGATGTGTTGGTGAGATGTTGTTATGTCTGATAAAAAAGGGGCAATATTTACAAATGTTGCTCTCAATGCAGACAATGGCCCTCATTACGACCCTGGCGGAAATCGAAAAACGATGGCGGAAATGCAATACCGCCATCGAATAGCGCTCGGTGTGACTATGACCCGTCACCGTAAAGTACGATGCCATTAGCGACACCGTAGTGAACGCCAATGCTAACTGCACCAAGTACGCGCACGCGCGCCATGCCAAACCGTAATTAGCACCATGGCGCAAGGGTACGCGAATTCCGACCCTAGCGGACATGTACTTAACGCCATCAAGCACGGCGGAAAGTACCATTCCGCCATGGTGAGAAGTACGGCATCGCGAATCAACCGTAAACGGCCCCACTGAGTGCCTGTACACCGCTCCCTGGCCACATAGTACAACTCCCCGTAGGTGCAACGAAGCCACAATGCAACCAGTGAAATGTACAAGTCACCCATGCATGCCAACAAACAAAAGAATCACAAGAGGGGCCAATGGGAGCTGCAGGGCACAGATGGCACGAATACAGAAGCTATACCAATGGACATGACCCCAGTCTCCCACCAAGAAACGCACGCAAACACAGGCACCTGTGACCAGCAATATTCCGATAATCACATCATTCCACCAATCCACCTGGCTGACCGCCATCTGTTACACAAAACCTAATCCCCCGCCCCTGAGCATGACATCATCCAAACAGTCATATTGGCAGCCCTCACCCCTGACCTCACTGGGCTTCGTAGGCAAACGCGCCCAGCACAGTACCACGCAACTATACTCCGAAGCTGGAACCCAATGCAGATCTCCTCACAATACATCGCTCCCCAAATAGGAATATGCCACATCACTTGCAAAGAAGAACGCTACACGGCCCATATCAGAATAGAAATTTAATGCACAACAAATTCACCAAGCCCATACAGCCATTAGGCCATGAACTCCAAAACACATTTCACCATTGTGGGCTGCATCCGCAAGAAATGACCAGCTACTTCTTGTGTGACGCCCTGTTCCTTCATGGTACACAGGGGCTACATTCTCGTACGAAAAGGCAACATGGAAGCGCCTAGAACCGCAGGGCCGTCCCAATAGGGAGGCACTAGTCCAGCTGAAAGGCCGAAATGTTGCTCCGAGCCACTAGTACTGCGTAAGGGCATGTGGCCCATTGGCGATCGTCCCATAAGATCGTAATGCTGCTCCACTGATTAACACGAAGCAGCAGGTGTCGGGAGTAAAACCCATCTGCAGGAGTGGCATACAGATGGCAGTGGCAAAAGGGGAGGAGATACCTGTCAACCAAAAGAAAAGAAAAAGAAAAGAATGGCCATCAGAACTACATTCGAACAACTCACTTCAATGATCACACTAGATCCACAGCCATATGCATGCTAGCCCACTCCAAAGGATCATCACCACCCCAAAACCACTTGCGACTCATAACTATCCATATCGAGGTGAAAACACCATCACAAACGAGTGTACCTGTGCATGCGTCTGTGAAAACAGAATCCATCAGATGGGATTGGTAACGTGCATGGACACAAGTGTCTGAAGGCGCGTCGAGACAGGGAGGGCTCAACAAGGCCAGATAGACGATGGTCCCACTATGGCAGCCCTGCATCACATAGCGCAGGGGAGGCGGACAGATTCCAAGAAGCCCTGTACATGGCAAACACCGTATCAAATCATCTGCCCATGCATCCATTCATCATTCCCTCATCCCGTAAGAATAACGCCTGTTTCCATACTCACATAACATGTGAGAATTCCATTGAGTCTGTGCGTTATGCAGCCTGCAAAATCCACTGTGCCCCAGCCCGTAATTCCAGTGTTGTGAAGTAACATGTATTTGGGAACGTCCGGCCTCATCATCCACTTCGCTATTGCGCATCCCAAACTATTCATATCAATCATTGCATCCTCGCCATGGCCCCTGTCCCAAGGACACTGAACAATAGAACGTTATATTTGCAGTCAGACCTGTGGGCATCTCCTCGCCGCTAGCTGAAGACCGAAAGCGCCGCCCTTCGAATTCCTCATTTGCAACATCACGTCGAAAAGGCATCTGTGGCCGCTTGAAATCACAAATTGATCCATCTAGTGTGGCTGTGTGTGAAAATGGCAACTGCCTTCACTCACAAATGGGACGCCCCGCCCGTCGGTGTACCTCGGTACAGTGATGCATGAGGGTCCACCGTTACTCGAGTACTACGTTCCACTGACCCTTCACAAGTCTGTTCGCGACTGCAAAGAATGCATGTGAAACAATGGGACCATAGCCGAATGAACATATCAACCAATGTTACACGGCCATCGGGTACTAATACGTGATTGTAATAGCAAGATGCCATTCCTCGAATTGCAGCGTTGTGTGCGGGACGTGCTCGCCCAAAGGGGAGAGCAGCTTGCACAGGTGGAATGAATCACCACAGGTGGAGGCCATACAGCCTGAAAACACATAAATTGCACGCCCAGTCTCCTCCCACAACCACTCCGAAATGCTACCGGCAGGACTCGCGATGTTGGCCCTGGGGGACCTGATAGCACTGCAAGTACTCCAACTCCAAGAAGAAGACGAACACCAACTACAACCGGCCGCACGGAGGAGACGCAGGAGGAGGAGGAGGGCAAGGCAGGGCCAGCAAGGGCCGCCAGCACAGCCACTACCACCACGCAGGCAGCCCGCCATCCCACCCCTACTGAAGGTGGTGTCTGTACTCCACTTCCTGGCCACAGGCACCTACCAGCACACAGTCGGACAGTTGCATGGCATTTCTCAGCCACTGTTCTCACGGACACTATTGCAAGTGCTCGATGCCCTCCTGCAGCACGCAGACGACTACATCTCTCTACCACGCTCGGAGCAGGAAATAACCAACACAAAAGTGGGATTCCATGCACTTGGCGGCATACCGGGTTGCATTGGTGCCATCGACTGCACCCATGTGGAATTGGTCGTCCCACATGCCATGGAGGCCCAGTACCGCAACCGAAAACAATTTCATTCACTGAATGTACAAATGGTGTGTGACTCCAACAGGATCATTACACATTGTTGTGCCCGATTCCCTGGATCAACCCATGATTCTATGGTCTTGAGGAACTCTACAATACCACGCTACATGGAGCGACACGCAGGGAACAGATCCTGGCTACTCGGTGAGTCTCATTTCATGCATGATGATGTGGGGTATGTGATGCGGCAATGACCTGGCAGGAAGGGGGGGGGGGTGCGTACGTAGCAATGGCATTCCACATAATTCGTTTATCGTCCACATACAGGTGATGCCGGATATCCACTGAAGAGATGGCTCCTCACACCAGTCCGGAACCCACGGGACCAGCATGAGGAGGACTACAACCATGCCCACTCACGTACCCGTGTAGTCATTGAACAGGCATTCGGCCTACTGAAGACTCGTTTCCGGTGCCTCAGCAGGTCTGGCGGGGCACTCCTGTACCGCCATGAGAAGGTTGCAAAGATGGTGATGGCATGTGTCATGCTCCACAACATGTGCGTACGTAGAAATGTGCCCATGCCCCCTGACGCAGAACTGCAAGCACCTGAAGATGGTCATGATGAGGGTGGGGATGTGGCAGCACCTCAAGGAGTCTGCGAGGCACAGGAGGGCCGTGAAATTCGTCAGCATCTCATAGATGCATGCTTCTAGCACTCACGCCTGGTGGCTGATACATGGACACGGGACTCGTGGCACTGTGTGTGTCTGGTACATGCACAATATGGACTGTACGCCTATGATGGCCTAGTACACAAAGATCATTGTCCACACATCTCATTGTTTGATCGTGCATTGTTTATGGCATATGTGATATCATGTGGAACACCCTATCGACCCGCCACCCAAGTGAGCCCAACACACCCCCTCCACCCTCCCACCTCCCCCCCGAACACCAGTGTCCAAAGATGCTCATTGTCAGTGGGCAGTCGCTATTGCAAGCCCCCTCTGCGGGTATCAGGGGCACCCCTGCCTGTGGAGCGCAGGTTCCTCCCAGATCTACGTTGGGGGCTGCCCTGGACGGAACTTGCAACGGATGATGTCTCTGCCTGCTCACGTCCATGCATGTCCCTAAGGGTTTGTGAGAGCTCAGTGAGCACACGGCGCACTGCGGCAAGTTCGGCACATACGTCTTTGGACGTCGCATGCAGTTCCCCCCTCAGGCTCTCGGTGCTTCTCTCCATTTGGACTCTCAGGCTCTCGGTGCTACTCTCCATTTGGACTCTCAGGCTCTCGGTGCTACTCTCCATTTGGACTCTCAGGCTCTCGGTGCTACTCTCCATTTGGACTCTCAGGCTCTCGGTGCTACTCTCCATTTGTGCCCTAAGTGTCTCAGTTGATGTTTCTATGTCTGCCTTGGTGCCCCCACATCCATCGGCATGGTCCTTGAGGAGCGTGGCCAGTTGCTGCTGTTGCACGATTAACTGGTCGAGGGACTGTTGCCTCTGCTGGGCCATGGCCATTTGCGGTGGTGTCACAGAGGGGCTGTTCGCCTCATGTTGCCCTGCCACAGGGCTTGTGGGGGATGGCCAGTCGTCGTCTTGTGGGTGCCCCTGCGTGGTATCCTCATGGTGTACGGGATGGAACAGACAGGGGGATTGGGACAGGTCATGGATGGATCTGACTTCGACATCCCCGTCTTCTGTGTCGGAGCATGCTGCCATTAATGGGGTGTCACCTATGGTGCTGCTGCCACCAGAGGCAGTACCTTCTGTGGCATCCATTGGGGGGACCTGTGGTGGTGCTGTTGTGGGCATGCTGGCTGCTGGGGTGCCTGTTGATGTTCCCTCCTGTGTGCTGCCACTTGATATGTGCTGCTGCCGTGTCTTGATGCGTGCAGCTGAGGTGGAGGGTCTTTGGCCGTCGGTCTTGGCCCTCTTTGCAGGTGTGCTGGTAGGGGTGTCCTGGAGCTCGTCGTTTGGATCGGACCCTGTGGTGGAGTAAAGGAGGGCGAGCGTTATTAATGGGTCTGTGGGAATTGGAATGGCAATGTATCACATGCATTGGGGTGGTACCTGAGGGTGATTTGGGTCGGGCCTTGGAGGTGCTTTCATTTGTGTGTGGAGTGAGGGTGCAGTTGTTTGGCAGCCTGCAGTTAGGGTGTGCCTGCTGCACGTGTAGTGGGTGTTTTTGGGGTTTTTAATTATTTATGTATTTATTGTGTGTTTTAAAGTGCGCTATCAGGCCAATGTGTGTGGACGTTCTCCTGGCCATGTGTTGCTGTTGCGCTATGTGGACACATGTGAGTCACATGATTGGACATTGTGGATTTGGCATGGTTTTATTTGGGCCACCTACCTGATTCTCCGGATGTCTGCACTCCTTTCTCCATCCCTCCGACTCCCTCTATGCTCTCCATTCCAATGGTGGAGGCACAGATTTCTTCCCAGGGGGTCAACTTGATGGGTGATTCCGACCCTCCCCCGGTGGCTGTGGCAATGTTGCGGTTGGCAGAAAGTATGCTACGGACGCGTATCCGCAGGTCGTCCCACCGCTTCCTGCATTGCTGTGGGTTGCGGGGTGCGGTCCCCACCGCACTTACCCGCTGTGCCACCAGGGCCCATATGGCCTTCTTGTTCGCAAGTGCCGTCCTGGTCATTTGCGTGGAGAAGACGGCGGCGGCATTCTCCTGGAGGGTCTCTGTGAGTACGGTGAGTTCCTCACGGGAGAAGTGGACCTGCAGCTTGCGGTCGCACGCTTTCTTCGCTACTTTTCCCATTTTTCTTGGTTTCACTAGGGTGGATGACGGGTTGGGATGTGTCTCAGGGTGGTGTTTTTAGTGGTTGTGTGTATTTTGTGGTTTTATAGGTGTACGGGGTGTTGTTTCCCGTTCCGGGCCCATGTTTTTACTTCCGTTTCCGTATATTTACGGTCGCCGTACTTTCCGGTTGGCGCTCACTGCGGTGTCCGCTATGATGGGTGGCGGTATTGCACCTAGGGCGCCGTACGGCGGCGGTGTGGGCCGTTTTGGGGTCATTTCCGCCATCGCGGACTTTGCACTTCCGCCATGGGGTGGTGCTCGTGCCCGAGGGGTCGGAATGGGCCGCACTTTGCTCCATCGTGCAATGGCGGAAACGCTATTTACGCTGTGGCGGTCCGGTCAGTCACTTTCCGCAAGGGTCGTAATGAGGGCCAATGGGTCTCATGAGTTTGGTGGTAAGTAATGGAATAATGCCACTGTCAATTTACAAGCGACACAAACGCAGTGCTAATTCCTCTGGTGCTAATTCTGTCTGAGGACTTTGCACCAAAAAAAGAAAATATGAAATCCACAGTATTGCATGTAGAAATACCAGCAAAATTCCACTAAAAATTTGTGGTAATTGCTCCAAAACATCAGTGTATCTCATAGGTGTGAGTGAATGCATCCAGCTGATAGAAATGGAACCACAGGTTCACCTAAATGCAGCAAAAAGGGCATTTGAGGTCTGCAACTTCCCCAAACCCACTTCCAAGAGACATTCAGCCTCAGAGCAGATGTGGACTGCTAACCTTCTATTTCAACAGGTACCGACCCAAACCCACCCACCCTCCTCATCTCCAATACCCATGCCCACCCACCACCCTCAATCCCAACACCTTCAATCCCAACACCCATGCCAATCACCACCCTTATCCCCAAACCAATGTCTGTGCCATGGCGCTCCTTATTTGTGCGAGGTCTTGCCACATCCCTACCTATCTGGTGGTGAGGGCTGCAGTTTCCTGTGACAGTGCATCACTGGGCTGTTATGAACTGATTCCTCTGTTGGTGTAGTCCCGATGACGAGGCCAAAAGATGTTTGGGGATGCTTGTGGTATCGTGCAGAAGACAGCCTTAAAACAGCCTTAAAACATGGTTACGCGGACCAGTTCCCTGCAATGGCAAGAAAACCACCACCCCTCCGCTGGCTAGACAAATACGACTAACGCAACTCAAAACCAGCCCCGAAGCCCACACCGAACTCACCTTCCTGAGTGAGGCCAACTCGGAACCAAGAGCAGCGGAGGAAAAGGCGAACCCCCAGAAGCGCCCCAACGCAGACATCGACCAGTAAGACCTCATGGCAAAAGACCCAAAACAACACCCCCAAGAACTACAGCACCCCCAATTGTCCCTCCCACAGTGTACCCCCCCATCCCCACCTGATTATGTTTTGTTTGTTATGTTCATCTCTAAACGAATGACACAAGATGTGAATTGAGGTGCCTGAGATGTTTGTTTACTGTTAAAATCAAATAAAAATATTAATTGAAAAAAAAAAATGGTTGATTGTGTAATTTGTCTTGGACGCTATTTTCTTGCCACAACCCTTCTTCAGTATATTAAAGCATTATGAGTAACACGTATCTATCGGCACCTTGATGCCCTTTGGCTTAGCACGCTTTATAAATGGACCAAGCAGTTCGGGCTGGACGGCCCGAGGTTAAGATTCATTCCAAACCTTACAGCCATCACTGCTTTTGTTTTTCCATAGTCACTCTGAGTGGGACGGATATGCCCAGATGTGGGTCCCGTGCCTGCTTGGTCTAGAGACCCAATCTACTCCTCACTGATGAGACCCAACAAGGCCAAAACATGTTTGGGGATGCTTGTGGTCTCGTGCAGAAGGCATGTGATCAACCAGCCCTGGCTGGACTGTCCCTTTTTTAGTGGGACCAGGCCTGATTTTCAAATGGTCTTTACCTTTTTGTAATGGCTTGGCAGGCAGAGAACGATGGTCTGGAGGGTTGCCCAGAGCAATGCCAGAGTTTAAGATTAATTCTAAACCTTCCATCCATCACCCATTTTGTTTTGTCTTGTTCTCATTTGAGTTTAGACCACTTCCTGGACAACTGGTGTTCAATTGCTTTCAGAAAGGTTTGGAATGAGGTTTGTATAGTACTGTAGAAGACTAAAAAAAGAATCCAGTTCATCCTTAGAGTTGGAAGCTGGAGCAGCAGCAATCACATTGACAGGTCTAATTTGGGCCTTATTTCTTCGTTAGGGATAGTAAAAGCCAAGGTATTCCACAGTCTCTGTTAAGAATTTGCATGGTTCCTTCCATAGGTGGATGCCCACACTTTGTAACTTATGCCTTCCTCTCTTCATTGGGACCAGGATATCACCCTGGAAATGGGATGTATTTCTGATATTACTCAACGTCTGGTCTATCATCCTCTGGAACACTGACGCAGACGAGGAGCGGCCCAGTGGACTGTGAGTATACCAGTGTACTCCAAACGAGGTAATGAAGGCTGTTAAAGGCGTAGGGGCAGTTTCTGAATTTTCTTTGGGCTAAAGTGATGAAATGCTGGCTCTTTGCTATTCCTTTGCTTTGTTATTGGATTGGATTGGTTCTAGATCGCGCTTTAATAAAATGCAATTTTCAAAACATAAAAGCCTGCAGTGCTAGTTGACTACTGGTTCCAGAGAAATAAAGGTATAGATGCTAAGCCATTGGAATGCTAGCGAACTGGTTTAGAAAATATGGTGGGAAATCCCCCCTCATGTCCCTAGTATTCATGTTCTGGACTGCCAAAGGACAGATAATCACGACAGACACTCTACTTGGTGATTGTGGGTGGCTATGCTCACTCATCCAGCCACTGCAATCCCTCTTTGTGTTGCACTGAGCATTAATGAGGTCTCACAAGCAGGGAAACACCCATGCCCTTTTCCAAGAGGTGTTCAATTCATTCAAGTCCCTATGTCCGAAGGACATAGAGGGAAACAGCAAGGACAGAGAAATGCCAATTTCCTGAAACCTCTGGGCAGCTAATGTCACCCTCATCCCCATTTGAGGCCTTTTGTGCCGATATCAGTATTTGGGTTGCCATCTTTAGGTATACATCAGAGTCAGTAGAGAAGGTAGCGTTTGGTGCCTGTTGCAGTGATAGGCTCCTGAGGGCCGCCTCCATTCTAAGAGATTTGAAGTATGTGTTGGCTTGTGATTTTCTCAGCTGAGGCGGGTTAATATTTCCTCTTAATTAGAGGGACCGCAATACTTGATTAAATGTCACTCAATTTACATAATACATGAAAGCAATCAAACAGATGCCAGTTCAGCAACAGCACACTGGACCCTTTTATAACTCTTTTTCATGACCTCTTCGCTCACATTATATGCCAGTACTGCCACACCAAAGCCAATATTCATGATGCCTCTCTCCACAATATATATGAACGTAGCCTTGAAAAGCTCTCGTTCATGCGGCCTGTGCAAAAATGCAGAATTCAAAATTGAGGCGAGCAAGGAGCCATTTAGCTCCTGCTTGTAGCATACAAGAGCCCGGTCAGCTTGACACCAAAATCTACACTTGGCTCCCCCGGCCAACCAATGCCAAACACAGACCTATGTGAATTTAACTCTGTGCATTTGGGACCATCTATAATTAAACATTATGCTACATTTACATAACAGTTAAAACCTAAGAGGTCCTAAATAATGGACACAATGATATGTTTCCATCTTATGCAGAAGTTAGATTTGCAGCACTCTTTTTACTTGCTCCTCATTGCTAGTGGTAGCTCCTGGTCACTGGTTAATGCTGGATACCCAGGAGCTGCTTTTAGCTCCTGCTTATGTAATCTGAATTAGGGCCTTGATATATATGCCAACACCGTAACAGTAATAAACGTTTGTGATGCTGTGCTCACAATATAGACCAGCACTATTACAGTAAAACACTTTTTTAAAGGCTTTATTTATCCATTTTATAAATGACAAAGACAAAAGGAAATAAAGAACAAACTCTACATAAACAGTGTGCAACAGCGGAAGAACATAACAACAGAGAGTGCATAAGAACCAACACGGTGTGGAAGTCGAACCACATTCAGGAACCCAGTCCTAATCATCCATCGCTTCCTTTATCGAAGAACTATAATTATGGAGACTTATATTAAGAAAAGTAATGTATCTTGTGTGGTTTGACATTATGTGCAGGGTAGTGCTCAAAACCCATGTAAAGGAAGCCATGTAGAGAAATGCCTGGTATGTTTATCCTGAAGCAAAGCCCCCAATTTCTCTGCTGCTGCAACCTCCAGGATCTACACCACCATACATTAATCTGTGGCCCCTCCTTATTCTTCCATGTTTTTGGGAAGAGCTATGCATCGGGCTAGCAACAACTGTGATATCAATGTCATTCATTCTAGGACTGCTCATTGGGTAGGCCGACTCCACTGGTTCGCTCAGAAGGATCACTCCTGGATCCATTGGTAAGGCTGAGCCTGTGATTTCTGTTATGAGCGCTGTCACCTCCCACCAGAAGATTTGAGATGCCCTGCCATACCACCACATGTGAAAGAAATTCCCCTTTTGGACACACAGCCTCCAGCACAGGAGGGAAATCAAGCCATCAAATGTATGAAGGCGGATATGATACAAATACCACTGATAGAGCACCTTATAGGAATTTTCTTCATTGGTGGCATACCAAGACAAGGTTGCAGCCCTCTGTCAAATGCGCCACCATGTCTCTTCAGATATGGAGTGGTCCACGCCTCGTTCCCATTGGACCATATGTGCAAACCTTGCTGAGGAATCGGACCGGTCCAGCAATTTATATATTTTAGAGACTATCTTAGATGCGCATCTATCTTGCAAAGTTAGTTCTAGAGCCAAAAGGGATCTCGTTCCCGCTGCACGTGTCTCAGGATTGGTGATCCCATGGCGGAGTTGACAGTACCTAAAGCACTCCATCTCGGGAAGACAAAATGTTACCTTGCACCCCTCCTGATACAACTGGTGTAAGCGCTTTAGGGTGCCTCTACTCCACTGTGTGAATGTGCCAGGCTCCACACAATGGGCAAAGTGGGGGTTACCAAATATTCGGGAGATGGGGCCTTGTCCCCATGGGCTCCACACTGTCTAATCGCACTATCCCAATAAGAAAGAGTGGTCCTAGTGGAAGACAATAGAGGTCCACCACACGATCTGTCCGTTGCTGCCCTATGTGGAAGACAGGATAAGGGGAAGTCTTTCACTGCCTGCTCCATTCCCACCCAGAGCCGCACCTTCCTCCATGTCCAGGAGAATATCCTAGAAATATTCACTATAGCAACACAATTGTGGAGAATTGGGAGACCTAGATCCCCACTGTACCTGTTGGCATGAAGGACCTGTTTACTAACCCGTTGCTTACTACTCCCCCAGATAAATCTCATCACGTTACGGTGCAACATCTCCAGCAATGCTCTAGTAATAGGAACTGGAAGGACTGAAGCAAAATATAATAATTTGAAATATGTTCATTTTGAAAGCAGTATTCCGTCCCAGCCACAAAATCTCTTGTGAAGCCCATCTAGCCAGATTATTAGCAAATGTTCTAAAAAGTGGCTCAAAATTAGCTTTATATAAGTCTGTCAATGCTGGGGTCAGTTTTATCCGCAAAGAACTCGAACCCTCGATCGCCCCATTGGAATGGGAAATCCCGCCATATGAGAGTCATTGTACCCTTAGGTTCCAAGAAGTTTAGGCCTTCAGACTTTCCCATATTAATGGTGAAGACCGATATCGCCTTAAATTCATCCAGCACCCTCATGGTAGCCCAAATAGTTTCCTGCGTGTCCGACATTATAAGCAAAATATCGTCTGCCTAAAGGGCCACCTTGTGTTCAACCCCCCATGTTTAAACCCCTGATTTGTCGGTCCACCCGCAGTCTAGCCACCAATGGGTCCATTACTAATGCAGAGACCAAGGTAGAAAGGGGGCACCCATGGCGGGATCCTCTATGAATTGGGATGAAGCATGAATAGCGGCCATTGATGGTAATTCGGGCTCTGAGAGAGCCACACAAGCCATCACTCATTCAATAAAGTTGGGGTCAACCCCAAACCTTTGGAAAGTCATCCTGATTAACCTCCAACCTACTCTGTCCAAGGCTTTGTCGGCGTTCAGCACCAACAGAGTCAGAGGGGTGCCTCGGGAACACCTCAGCTCAATTACATTGATGGCTCGTCTGATACTGTCGTGAATGCTAGGAACTTCTATGAATCCCGTCTGATCAGGATGGATTAGGGAGGGAAGGGATCCCATCAGAAGCGCAGCAGCAACCTTCCTAAAGATCTTCACGTCTGTATTGAGAAGGGATATCGGGCGGTACAACCCACACAGAGTAGCCTCTTTGCCAGACTACAGCTATGGGAGAGGTATGATTCAGCAATTGTTTGTGTGACCACTTTAGAGACCAGGAACAAGTTAAACAGGGAGGTGAGGGGTCCCCATAATTGTGTCTGGAAGGTTTTTATAGAAGGCTGCTGAAATCCCATCAGGACTAAGGGCCTTCCAATTACAAAGAGAACCGATAGCCCAACCCACCTCTTCCTGGCTAAAAGGAGCCTCAAATAAGGCTTGTTGGACTTCCGAGAGGGTAGGTAGCATGTACTCAGCTAGGAATGTGATCTGATTCCCTGTCTCCAAGGTCTCAGCCCTGAGTAAGGATTCATAGTATTCGGCAAAGGTCTCGATCTTCTCCCCCTCTGAAAATTTAAGTATTCTGTTCCGATCCCTGATTGCTTGAATACAATTCCTGGTTTTCTGTTTCTTCAATTTATATGCTAAGTATCTATTAAGTTTATCTGAGAGGGGATAATATGACATGCAAATCAGTGAATTGGCAGTTTCCGAGGCCATAATGGCTTCCAGGTTCGACCAGACCAGCCTCAACTCTTGCAGTGCTTGCCCCGTTTTAGTATGAGCATCAATAAGCTTGCACTCCCTCACTTTGCCCTCCAATAATTCCATATACGTTTTTTAGTTGCAAAGTGAGAGAGAAAGAAGAATTCACCTCTAACCATAGCATCCTACACCACCTCCAGTCTTGTCTCATCCACCCGTTCTCCCTAAAATAATTGGAAATCACCCCTGTCATCTGTGTTCGCAGAGGAGCATCTTGAAGTAGCAGGTCATAAAGAGGCAACTCGCACTTCGGCGCAGGCGTAACTCCAGAGAGAGCAGAGAATGATCCAAAAATAACCTCAGACCAATGGCTGTGTCAGACGGATATTGAACCAATGAAGAGAAATCAACTGGAGATTGATGCGGGAGAACCCATGAGAATAAAAGGTGAAATCCTTCTCTCCTTGGCAAAGAAGCCTCCAGACATCCACCACATCCAATTCTCTTAAGAATCACATCATAGCAGGGGAGCGTTTATAGTCATCTTTAGCTGGGGCCAAGGACTTGTTCATAACTAGGCCTGGGGTCAGGTTAAAATCGCCGCCCTAGAGTTATTCCCCTTCTGTGAATCCTGCTATAATTGGAATCAAGGAATTTATATAGTCATGCTGGTTGTCATTATGGAGATAAAGCAAAGCCAGGGTAAAAGGCGTCGACCCCAAGGTACCCCTAGCCAGCACGTATCTCCCTTCCGTGTCTCTAAGTAGTATCGCCCGGCAGGAATGGAAAATGTTTGCTATCAGAATCGCCACCCACCCACTTTGTTTAGCCCCCGGAAGATGCATAATACTGCTGAGGAAAGAAGTTGTATCTTGTGCGGGACCCGTCCATGGGAAGCATGTGGGTCTCCGTAAGCATTGCTATGGAGATCTCAGATGTCCGAAGCATCGACCTACGTTTAACCAAAGAATTCACAACCTGAACATTCAGTGTTGCTATTTTATAGATTTCATCCTCCGCCATAGACCAATTTAGAAAGCGTCAGCCCTCCTTCCCCAACAAGAATATAAGCAAATCGAAGTACCCCCACGCTCCCAACTCTTAAAACTAATATTAAACACATAGACGAGTCCCCTTTGCCCCCCATAATGAACCCCAAACCAAACTCTGCTTCCTCTTCCACTCCAGAATCGAGCACTCCCTCCAATGCTACTGGGCTATATGGGGGCATCGGCCAGGAGAACATCCGGATGGGACCAACCATGACGTATACTATCATATCTGTGAAGCATCAGTACTGCCTTAGATATAGTCAGAAATAGCTAATAAGCAATCATGGAAGTATGTGCTTTTGAGGAGATGTAATGCTAAAGAACAACATGTCCATGTACTGTCTGATAGCCCCCTGAGGGGGTGGGGCGGTCCTCTGTAGTGGATTGGTTGCCTGCAACTGCATTTTGTCTGTGATTCTTTGATCTCCCAACTCTTGTCCAGGCTATGGTTCTTCTTGGACGATCCTGGGTTGACCCAATGTCTTCAACAGAGCCCGTGGGTGAGGACTGGAGGTGAATTCATGATGGACATAGCTTCCTTTATGGTGGACATTGAACTTCTCTCACTTTCCTATGTGGAGATCACACCAAGCGGGAAACTCCCTCAATATTTAATGCTTTTGCTCCTCAGCCATTGGACGAAGTGCCAGAGTGCATGTCTTTTGGCTAAGGTAGAGGTAGCCAAGTATTGTATTGTAGTTTTATTTATATAACGAACCAAGCCCTTAGGGATCTGGGCGCATTTCTTACATTGGTGCAGTAAAAGTAGTTACATGTGCATACAGTGGATAAATTAGAAGGATAACAAAAAAATAGGTACAGTAGTTAATTTACAGCAGTTACAATTAATCACAGAGGAGTAGATACAGGTAGGAATGTGGTACAATAGACAAGTAAGTGGGAAAGTATACCGAAGGTGTGCTATACATTGTAGAAGGATTTAGCAGTATGGAAGATCAGACTGTTTCAGCCAGGTCACTCACTACCTGACTTCTGAATATGTTGAATGAGGGTTCGGCTCTGAGAATTGCTGGTAGAGAGTTCCACATTTTGGCTGCAAGGACTGGGAAGCTACTGCCGCCTGCCTTTTGTAGCTTGAAACTGGGAATGGTCAGGCAGTTGGAATATGCGGATCTAGTCGGCCTGTCCGAGGATTTCCTGGTGAATTTGTCACATAGGTACCTGGGGGCTAAGCTGTGCAAGCATTTGAAAGTGAGAGGGTTTTGAGACTGATTCTGATTCTGTAGAAACATGATCCTGGACTCTTCCATTTCAAAAGCGGATAAGCACAGGCGGCTTACATAATGTCTTCCATAAGCTTGTAAAAGTGAATTCTGCTAAGGAATTTGGGCGACCAATTGTTTCAGATCTGAACTGAAGAAAAGACCCTATGAGTCCATTCCAGTTCGAGCTCCTTCTCTGCAGACCATTGGAGTAACTCTTTAAAATGCCAGGTCTGAATCATGAATCTGCATCGGTACCACTCGTAGCCTAGTTGTTGTTTCTCGTAGAGCGATTTTCCTTGTCTTCCACTCAGAGCTGGTGGCATTCGCTCGTTGATTCCAGGTCTTCCACCCCCCGCTAGTTGTGAAATATCATAGGATATCGTATGTCGTAGGAATATTCGCAGGCACCAGTTTCCAGCTCTTCGATGTGAGATTCAGTAGCTGTCACTCGCTTATCGATTTCCGACACCTTCTGGGAGAGTTCTCCAACCGCACCCTGGTTATATTTTTAATATCTGTGAACATTTGAAGAAGGTCAGGTCTGATAGCAAGAACCATCAGGTCACCATCAATCTCTCCCAGGCTCGTCACATGCACTTGCGCCTCCGTCAATATTTCCAGAGATTTCCTTTTCCTGGTTGTGCATTAGCAATAGCACATCTCTGTTTTTGCCCCCTTTTGGGGCTTTCCCCGCCATAATTGAGTTGTAGGGTAGAGAGGGCCTCTCCCACACCAAGATCACTGGACCCAAGGGGACCCCGCCAACAAAACATCACAGAAACACTCTGGGCTCTAAGGCAGGGGCTCCTCTGACCAAAATGCACTGCTGGGCTATGGTGGGCATCAAAAATTAAAATCACCTCTAGCATTTACGCCCCTTCCTTAAGCGCATTGCTATAAAGGGAATCTGCCTCTCCCAGAGGCCCATTAGTCTCAGTCATTTGCAACGTGTGATTTCTGCTGGGCCAAAGACTAACAGCGCTTTTCTCAGGCGCTGCAGGGCACTCAACAGTCTCTCCTCATGCTCCGTGAGGCCGCTCTGGAATCGTACCGATCATCAAGCTGAAGAGGAGGATGCTGTCTCAGGCGAGGCCTCTGAAGAGTCTGGAGCCCCTCTCCATCCACCAATGCCACAGTCCACTGGATCCTTGATCAGGAAAGGCTCAGTGCACCCACTGAGCTGAGAGCAGAGAGACGAGCCACCATGGAGGACCCCATGGCATCCAAAGTGCCCTGGTCCAAGGGTGATATTGAGTCCATCTGGATCGGTTGACGAAGAGCGGGCCTGCACTCAGCAGCCCAAAGCAGCCTCTAATGTTTCTCTGTAATGTCAGTCCGCCATTTTGGAGCTGAATCTCCAAGGATGTTTCTGCATGCTTCCTGTCACTTTCTTTTGTTGTGCACCTCCCTTCGGCGGACCTGGGTGTTCCGGCAGCGCTTCCTCTTCCAAGATCGATAAAATGATGGGTCCCGAGGTCGGTATGAACCCCATGCCGCCTTCAGCTCACGGGTCCATCGAAGGATGCAATGCTCCAACTTGCGGCCAAGCCACATCCATTGATAAAACACTTTTATGATACCTTACCACAATATCTGCAAACATTTCCATACTGCCCAGCACAGGTCAGAATTGCCACTGTAAAATATTTGTATGCAAACTATGACCAATAAATGGCAGTATTACCAACATAAGAAGATACTTCATGCTGGTTGTGCCCACGATAAGGCAGAAAACCACTGTAAAAACATGCTGATGCTGTTGGTGTGCCCCACCACCCCTTCACACACACGCATGCAGGTGTTACACACACACACAACTCATACAGGCTTGCACACTTGCACAAAACCTTTCCATGCACATAGTGTCTTCTTATCAAAGGCTGCTGCATCCGCTCTCAGGCACAACCCTGGCATGGGCTTGTAACGTCTCACGGTGCTCCCTCTGGCACACCTTGCTTGCTTCAGCCCTGTCTTCCTGCTCTTAGGAACCACATTCTTATCAATTTGTATTTGTATTTATTTTATTTTTGAAGCAATTTCGCCAAAGCGCTTTGACAAAAATTTGACACAACGACAGTACGAAAAAACAGAAAAGAACGTGAAAAATCAGGGAAACAGAATTAAGTTTGAGCTAAACTGAAGTAGATGGGTTTTGAGGTGGATCCCAAAAACATTGGTGAGAAGGGAAGGAACAGCGAGGCGCAGGAAGAGAGTGCCAATGTTTGGGATAAAGAAGCGGAAATGAGTGTAAACATTGGGAGGTGCAGGGTGGTTTAGGGACAGAAAGAACAAAGAGAGATTGAGAACAGAGAGAGCATGCAGGGACACATAAACCAAAGAGCAGAGGTATGTGAGGGGCAAGACCATGGAGAGATTTGAAAACAAAGCATAGAAAATGGAAATTAAGATAGAGATCAAATGAGGGAAGGGGTGACATGGGAAGGGGGCAGGAGATGAAACAGTAACCAGTTAGCAGTGTTAAAAACAGAATGTAAAGGGGTCAGGCGAGAAGAGGGAAGACCAAGAAAATGTACAGAACAGTAATTAAGTCAGGAAGAAACTAGTGAGTAGACACGGAGCTTTGTGGCCTGAAATGAGAAGAAAGATCGTGTGCAAAGTAGATTAAATATATGATAGTGAGCAGGACGAGCAGTAGCAGAGATGTGAAGAAAGAAGGAAAGAAAGGAGTCAAAAATGACCCCAGGATTGCGAGCTGTAGAGGAAAAGGGAAGCAACGTACGGGGTGGGGGTGGAGTAGAAAGCAGATGGCTGGGGAGAGGGAGAAGGGGAGGGGAAGGAAAGTAGAGGATTTCAGTCTTAGTAGGATTGAGATGGACAAAACATGTCCATGTCTTAATAGCAGAAAGTCAAGAGGAAACAGTGTCAATGACTGTGTGACATCAGCGTAGAAATGACATGAAAGATTAAAGGAGCTGATGAGTGCAGAGGGAGGAATTGTTTAGAGAGAGAAAAGATGGAGCCTTGGGGTACCCCAAAAAGAAGTGGACAGGTTGAAGACAAATGCCCAGCCTATGAAACCAAATAGGAGCGGTTAGAGACATAGGCTGCCAACCACTTGAGGACAGGCCCAGAAAGAGAAGAATGGGGTGATTGACCGTATCAAAGGCCCCAGACAGATCAGGGAGAATTAGAGTAGAAGATAAGTTGCTGTGCCTAGTAGAAAGAAGTGAGTTAGAGACGTTTAACAGAGCAGATTCCGTAGAGTCAGCGCGATGAAAGACAGACTGCAGAGAAGGAAGAAGAGAATGAAGGTGGAGATAAGAGGAGATCTGAGATAACCCTATCAAGAAGTTTAGATAAAAAAGGAAGGCGAGAAATCAGGTTGAAATTAGATGAGAGAGAAGTGTCAAGGGTAGGTTTTTTAAGAATAAGAATGATAACAGTGTATTTTAAGAAGAATGAAACAGAGGCTGTCAAGGATATAGACCGATAAGAGCTGTAAAATAGCAAATCAGAGGTGGGTAGATGGAGGAAATGAGGGAGGAAGGAATCGGGTCCAAAGGAGCGGCTGTGGTATGAACATGTGCCAAGTAAGCAGACGTATCGGAATCAGTAAGAAGAACAAATTAAGATAGAGACGGAAAAGGAGGAGAGAGGGAAGCAGAACAAGGAGAAGCAGCAAGAGAAGATAGTGAAGACCCAAGGAGCAAGAGAAGAGGGAGAAGGTATAGAAATTGAGAAAGAGGAATGCAGAGATGTGACTTTGGAGGTGAAATAATTAATGAAGTCAATAGCAGAAGGTTTAGATGAGAGGGCAGGGTCCGGAGGGGGAGGGGCAAGAATCTAGTTGAGTAAATAAAATAAGTGACAAGGATGGTGATATAGTGAAAGAGTACGCAAGGAATACTATTGTTTTCTAGCAGAAAGTATGGGAGAATCATAGGAAGGTGACAAGATATAGAACGTAGATGATGCTTTGAATTCATTTCTTCCATTGCCGTTCAGCCTTGAAAAGAGAGGAGCGAAGAAAGTGGAGAGGGGGACATAGCCCGGGCGGAGAAGGTTTCAGAACAGGGACATCATTTCACCAACATGCCAGGGGTAGCGGAAGTGACATCACATGACCCTTGAACTCTGATGACATCACAGGAAGTGATGTCATTTGACCCTCACCTAAAGTGACATTGCGGGAAGCGATGGAAGACAACCTTTCACCCCTTGACAAACAGGAAGTGGGATCACATAGCATTATTCCTATGTACACTATGAAAAATATGGTTACGATATCACTATAATGTTATATACATTTCATACAAGAATGGGTCACCATATGTATCGTTAAGATAAGTGTGTATAGGCCCATATTACCAAATTACTGTGAATGCAAGCAGACGTCCATGGCCAAATGATAATGATGTGTTATTATATAACACTTAACACTTAACCGATTCATATAGAAAAAATATGCATACAATACTCAGTTGGGGTGTTTAAGAATAGACTAAATCAGTGACCCCCTGAAGCGTGCCTGAAATAAACCTTTAATGAGTCTAGCAATTGTATAGAATTCCCGAAAAACACATTTTTTGGTATTCCTAGTATTTCTTATTCAGGGTCACTGCTGCAAGTGTTAGACTTGTGGAACCCCTGTTTTAAAATAACCAGGTTACTCACCGTAGTGACCACCTTACTCCTAGTCCATAGTCCCCTTTCCTCCATACTTATGGGACATTCCTCCGTCCTGTGGGACGGGACCGGAGCACTTTGAAAAAGCATCAAAAATTGTGCAACATTTTTTTTGTCCTTCCTCTCTTTCTGCACAGGGCACAGCGCACGGCTCTAACCCCGCCCATCTCAGCTCCGCCCCACGCATCGCCCATCAGTCCTTTTCTATCGCCAGGTCAAAGACCTTTAAGCAATAACAGAGGAACCTTATTAGAAGGGACGGCGGGCGGGCGTATGGAGGAAAGGGCCCTATGGACTAGGAGTAAGGTGGTCGCTACAGTGAGTAACCTGGTTATACTTCTACGTCCCGTCCCCTTTCCTCCATACTTATGGGAGATTCCCAAGCACTCCTTACAGGAACTACGGGTGGATGGAAAAAAACCCTATTGAAAAAGGTTCTTCAGCACAGCCTGGCCAAACTGAGCATCAGATCTAGAGCTCAGGTCTAGACAATAATGTTTACAAAAGGCCGACGGGGAGGCCCATGTAGCCGCTTTTGCGATGGACTCCCAGGGGACATATTTCTGAAAGGCAACTGCGGCTGCCTTGCCCTGCACCCGGTGTGCATGAATACCTTTGGGAGGCTGCAGTCCTTGGACAGTGCAAGACTCTGTAATTCAGGCAGCGATCCATCTGGATATAGTCGCCTTAGAGGCCTGCTTACCTTGTGGATTACCAAAGGTCACCAACAGTTGAGAAGAGCTCCTAAATTCGGATGTTCTGTCCAGATAGAACTTAAGAGCCCTTCTAACATCCAAGCAATGCAGAACCCTTTCCGCTTCTGAAGCAGGGTTCGGAAGAAAGACCGGTAGGGAGATTGATTGGTTCAGATGGAAATCAGAGACCACCTTCGGCAGGAAAGAGGGGTTCGTCCGTAAGACCACTTTGTCCTTGAGAAAAACCAAGAAGGGATGCTCCACCGACACAGCCTGGAGCTCACTCACACGCCTTGCTGAAGTAACGGCAACCAAAAAGGACACCTTCCATGACAGGTGCTTGAGGTCCACCGTGGCCATTGGTTCGAAGGGTTTATGGCACAACGCTGTAAGGACAACATTCAGATCCCATGCCGGGTGCGGTTTACGAACCGGGGGATAAAGGCGCATCAAAACTGTAAAATGTCGCGCCTTGAAACTCTTGTGTATAGGCGCGTTACAAATGCCATATCATATCATATCATCATAACCACTAGATTAGACAGAGAGTAAGAGCATTGGTCCGAAGATAGGTAGGCGGATACCGCCGAAAGATAAGTTCTGCATGACAGAACGTGAATTCCCGACTCTGCTAGGTGGGATACAAAGGACAGTACAGTGTCAATCGTATCTGCCCTTGGATCCAGTTGTTTGTGTAAGCGTCAATGAAAGAACCTAAGCCATTTGCTTCTGTACTGAGACCTAGTCAAGGGTTTTCTGGCTGCCTCAATAATGAGCATGTTATCCGCAGACAGGTTGAGATGTTCCAAAGACCTGAACTCAGGCACCATGCCGCCAAGCTGAAGGATTGTGGGGAGGGATGCCACAGCTGTTGATCCCCCTGGTGAAGCAGATCAGGACTCACCGGTAGCCTGATCGGTGGATACACCGACATGTGTTGAAGTTCTGAGAATCAAAACCTGGTCGGCCACCACTGGGCTATCAGCAGAAGAGAACAGTTCACTGTGTTCTTCAGCTTGCAAATCGTCCGATGAATCAGATGTAGAGGCGGGAAAGCATAGGCCCTCATGTTGTGCCATGGAATCTCGAGAGCATCCCCCAGAGAGGAGGCTGCGAGCCCGTTTCTGGAGGCATACAGAGGATGTTTCTTGTTTGCCGCTGTCACGAAGAGGTCCACTTCCGGAGTGCCCCAACGCAGGAAAATCCATGAGAGGATCTCCGCCTTCAATTCCCACTCGTAGCTGACCATCGTCCGCCAACTGAGGGCATCTGCCGTGACATTCAGCTGGCCCGGAATGTGTACTGCAACTAGCCAGACACCATGAAGAACCTCCCACTCCCAAATCTGGATGGACAGGTCAACAAGAGGGGACACTTGCTTGTTGATGTAGTACATTGACACCACATTGTCCGTGCGGATACGGACCACTTTGTTGGCAATGATTAGTCTGAACGCCTTGAGCGCTAGGAAGATCGCTAGGAGCTCCAGATGATTAATGTGGAGGAACTTGTCCTGAGGCGACCAAAGATCCGAGACCTGAAGACGATCCAACATCGCACCCCAGCCCAGAAGGGAGGAGTCCGTCATGACCGTTACCATAGGGGCTGGGTCTTGAAAACCCGCACCCACGACAAGTTGCTGTGAGACGACCACCACTCCAGGTCCGCTCTAATGGAAGCCGGAATCAATATCAACTTGGAGTCCGGATCCACAGCTTGACGCCAAGAACTCTGATGAGCCATCTGAGTCTGCCTCATCTTGAGACGAGCAAGAGGAAGAGCCAATACGCACGAGGCCATGAGGCCCAGAAGCCTCTGGAACCACCAGGCCGACATGCGCTCTGACTGCGCAAACATCTGACACGTGGTCAACAGATCTGCCATTCTGTCCCTGTCAGGTACACTCTGCAGTCGATCGTGTTCCAGCGAAAACCCAGGAAAATCAAGTCCTGCGAGACCATCATGGAAGATTTCCGCCAGTTCACCGACAGCCCAAGATGGAAAAGGAGCTGAAGGAGAGACTGAAGATTGCACGCGGTTTTCAATGGGCAAGGGCTGCGTAAGAGCCAGTCGTCCAAATACGGATACACATGGATACCCTGCAGACAAAGATAGGCCGCAATCACCAACATCATCTTCGTGCACTGAAACTGGAAGTGCTCCTCTCCCACAGAGAAACAGAAATCTCCTGTGTGGATTCCAGATCAGAATATGCATGTACGCATCTGAAGGTCCACCACGCTGAGCCAATCGCCCATCTGCAAAGAGGACCGTATCTGGCCGGGCGTGATCATCTTGAATTTCTCTTGGGGTAGGAAAAGATTGAACTGGAAAAGGTCTAGGATGGTGCGCAGGCCAGCCTGGTTGGGTTTGGGCACCGTAAACAGCCGGGAGTAGAAGGCCTCCCCTCGTTCCCCGAGCGACTGACAAGACCCACCGGTCCTCTGTGATGGTCTGCCACGCCTCCCAATGAGAGGCAATGCGTCCTCCCACCGGGGTCTCGTGCGATCGCAGAGAACCCTCATTTGGCAGGATTTTCAGTGGTGTTACCACTTGAACCTGAGGAGGAGGCTGAGAAGCGGGGGGAAAAACTGAGTCCGTTGCTGCCTCCGGCGTTTATTACCCGAAGTGGTATCTGCTCTGTGGGATTTCCAATCTAGAAACCCTCTGAAACCAGAGGAGGGCTGGCTTTGCGACAACGGTCTCTGGGTTCTAAAAGGAGTTTTAACCAGGACGGACAAGGACTTAGCTGTCTGGGTGCTGTCCTTCGTTTTGGTCAGCTCCACATCCGTTGTGGAATGGAAAAGCTCCTTACCGTCAAACGACAGGCCCAACACCTTGTCCTGCACCTCCTTTGAGAACTTGGTGGCATGCAACCACGCCTGTCGAAAGGTATCAAATCCCAGCATAAGGCCCGGAGCCGAAGTGTCGAAGCAATGAGCCGTGACCTCCAGCAGATCCTGGGCCAAGACCCTGGCATCGGACAATCCCACCTTAAAGTCCTCCAGCTTCTCGACCGGAATGAATTCCTCGAACTCTGACAGACCTTTCCACATTTTCATATTCGCCCCCGCTAACACCAGTTCTGCATTGGCCTGCCGGAGCTGCAGGGCCGAGTTAGCAAAAATCTTCCTCCCAAGGGAGTCGAGGAGCTTGTCCTCTTTCCCCAGGACCTGAGTAGCTGTCGTAGAAGAGGATGCTGCAGGCCTGGACTGTAAAGTGGCCGCAGCCACCATCGTGGAGGAGGGGGGCGGACAAGATGCTAGGGCCACCTCTTCCGAAGAATGCAGCCTGTATCGTGCCTCAATTTTCTTATTGACGAAAAGGCCGGAGTGTGGCTTCTCCCAAACTCTACGGACCTCGGCCAAAACATCCTTCTGCCAGAACAGGCCGGTACGCTCCGAAGGAGATAAGGTGAACGCCCCCGATAGCACCCCCTCCTGCGGAGCGGGTGCCTCGGGCACTGGAACATCCAATAGACACATCATGTCCAGCACCCAGTTGTGGAAAGCTCGAATAGAGCGGGGCTGGTCTTCGCTGTCCTGATCGCCCTGCGCATCATCCGACAGGTCAGGGTCTTGCTGAACTACGTCTGGCACCGCCTTGTCCACCGGGGACAACAGGGGCAAGGGCGGAAAGGTAGGAGGAGGCACCGCAGGCAAAGGCGGTGCCGGCGGAACCACCGGAGGTGCGGGTGGAGCCGGAGGCGCAGTGGGCATATCTCCCTAAAAAGACCCTTGAAATACTCCCTCATGGGGTCAGTGTTAGGTAAAATTTCCACAGAGCTGGTAAATCTTCCTTTCCTGGTTCAACCCCAGAACCTTTTTGCTTTTCTAGTGGGATATTTTTCATTAATACCTCAGTGAGTGGGAACCTTTTTCCACACTCACCTAATCTTTAACTCTTTTATGGGTGTCATTTTTAAGACTCTGCATAGTGTCTTTTTAAGGTTATCATGTCTAACAACTTATTGGCAATAAGTGCCTGTTGTTGCTGGGTTGCCCTAGGGGCTCCCCATTTAACTTCCTTGTGCTAACCTTGAGCGAACTACAGTTCCCAAGGGAGAAAGGATCTTTGGATCCCTTTTACATTTTATTCTGTGAAACCAGCACACCCCACCTTATGTGGAGTGCTGGGGAGATACAAGGTATCCCCTTCCACATTAAAACTGTAACAATTCTGTTACAGTGACAAGCGTACCTTTAATGGCTGGTGGCAGTGATACCTTTTACTAATTTGGTGCACCTTTACTGCGGGCTGTAATCACAGCTGCAGTAAAGGCACCTAAGGATGCTCATTTTACCAAAATGGCCCCTGTCTTCTTTTTCTGCCACTTTAGTGTTTCTTGTCGTTTCTTGTTCCTTCCGCTGACATCCAGGGCAGGAAATTCCTTTGTTTGAGTTTTGTCTTTGGAGGGAGTCCCCTGGACACCCCGCCCAGGCTCCCATCAGTCTGTAAGCACAGGAAATGGGGGAGGATTCCAAAACTCCCTCATCCTTTGTCTTACGCCTTCCTTCAACTGGGACAAATCCCAGTGGGGGCTGGCTGCCTGATTGGACAACCAGACGCCCCTTTCTTTTAAAATGCAGGGAGAGAATGCAGAGGTTGTGCTGTAGTTCCTGATAAATACTGGACACCTGGAAACTGAGGTCATGTCGACCACTGGAACAGAAAACATAAGAGGATGACGAAGGAAAAGCGGCGGGAATGATTTCCAGCGACCAGAGAGCCTGCTGTGTAACCAGAGCCTGCTGCAGCCCTTCCTTCCAATCGACCTGGGGTCTCCAAAAACTCCACTAGACTCAAGAAGACCTTACCCTGGGCCCTCCAGCCACTGTGCGGTGCACGGTCTTCCGAATTCCGATTCTCGCTGAAACTTCGTGGGCATTCTGATGTATCTCCGGAGACACGAATCGAGTCCAAAAAGTCCCCTCACAAGAGTGCTGGACCTTTTAAACGACGAGAATGCAACCGCGATTTTCTTTCTTCTTCTGTGCTTCTTGAAAAGGCGCCAAACCCGCAGAACCGCATTCAGCCGCGAGAGAAATCTTGCCTAGAGCCTTCTTCATCGATCCCTGCTGCAAAGTCCCTGCTGAGGTCTTGTGTTCAGTCTCCAAGACAAGGAATCCACTGACAGGGTATTTGGCTGCAGTCCCTGAAGTTCTCCTGCTGCAATCACTTGTTCATTGCTGAGGTACTGTGTTGGCTTGGGTATATACTTACCTTAAGCCTGTTGGGATTTCTGTGTAGTCCTGGGGTGTTTTCTGTGATTGGGAGGTCCCTCATCCAGTGCACCCAGTCCCACTGCTAGAATTCTGCTGGGGTGTCTTCTGTGAAGCCCCTGGACCCTCTTCTAACCCTAGCAGTAAAGTACTCACCTGTTTGCCAGTTTTCCTAAGGAAACTCTGACTTTTGCTACTAAAGAACGTATTCTAACACTGCCTGTTGGTAACTGGTCCTAGTGACCCCCCTTCTGCCACTGAGAACACTCATGCTCTAAGAGAAAGGGAAAGACTTTGAAGGGATTGGGACTTCTGCCTAGAAAAGAAATCAAGTGTTTTACTTACTTGTAAAGAGTTGGTGGGTAACTGTAATTCTCAGAGTGAACAGTTACAAAAGTTCTTACTGATCTTGAACGTGTGATGCACTATTCTTAAAAGTATGGTTAACATCTTTTCTTCCTTAGCCACTGTTTTACCAGTCTAAAAGAAAGTAGATGTAAAGGTATTTTTACTTTCCTGTGATTAGGCTGTGCCTCTTTAAAAAAGTAATGTGTTGGTTTCACCAGATTATTCCTGTAGGGTAATTGTATGAGTGTCCCCTAACTGGGTCCTGCTTCCCCTGACTTGCTGCTAGCCTATCCTTAATAAGTCTACATTAGGTTGTTGCCTACCTAGAATAACTATTCACTAAAGTGTGACATTGGGTTTTACTTTCCCCTTCATTGTGAAGTTAAAGTATGTGGGTTTTACTTACCTTGTGTTAGCTGTGTGCCATCCAAAATAAGTTACCAGAGTTATTGCTTACCTCAATCTGGGGTTCCCTGATTTCCAAAGCATCTGTAATTGTATATTACATATTTTACTCACCTGGTATAACTGTGTGTTATGACAAAAGTAATTATAGGTTTCTACTGCACCTAGAATAAGTGTTTCATTATTCACCAAAAATTATATTGTCCAGTTGACTGTTTATGTGATTTGTTCCAAGAGTCACTGTACAACTAGAAGGGCCTACTGCCCTTGTATTGCCAAAAGTAATCTGAAAGTAACCATTGGTCTTTTACTCCCAAAGAATAGGCTTGACCTATACTAAATGTGTATAACAAGGTTTTGACTTCCCTAGAACTACTGTTAGGTGTTCCAAATAAGGTCTATACTTGGGTCTGTGTACTTCCAAGTATAGTGTTGTGTTTTATATTGTGATTTCATATAATGTGTTAGTACTTACATAACCCCTAGATTTATCTGGGCATACCTGTATTTAAATAAATCCTTTATTTTTACAATACATAGTGGTTCAGTGTTTCTTTGGATCATTTGTATTACAATTTCACTTGTACTGTATCAACGGCCCTCTCTCCCTCCTAAGATAAGCCTATCTGCTCTGCCTACGCTGCCATGTACTCAGGTGGTACAGTCTTATACTAAGAGTGGAGTCGTGTACTGCCTCAGTTGAATGGTTTTGAAGAAGTGGGTAGCACTTCAAAAAAACTGTCCTAACAGTCGGTACGCATGAGCGTCTGAAACTTGCTGAAAGCCTGAGGCCGAAGGCATAGTTGTAGGTGAAGCGCCCAAAATGACCACCGTGGTTGTGGCAGGAACAGCCACCATTTTGCCGTCACCTGAGGGGAACTGCGGCACATGTGGAAGTGAGGCAGGGGTCCCCACCGGTGGATCAGGGGTCTTCATTTTAGCCTTTACACAAGGAACCTCGGCTGAGACAGTACAATGCGGCCTGGAATGTTTCATGCGACATACCAATAGCCAAACTAGCCTTCACAGGAAGGACCTCGGCACTGCCGGTAAAGAGGAACTTCGGTTTGAATTCTCACTCCTTGCCCCCTCAACAGTTCTGGCGTCAACACAAGAGCGGGAACGGTGAGAAACACCCTTCACCGATAAGGCCTTCTCAGGCCTCTCAGAACTGTTGGCTTCCTTAGCCTCTGTACGAGGGCCCTCGGACCCAAGTCCGGTAGCAGCCTTTCCACAGCGGGCCTCGAGCACACGTTCGGTAACACCAAGCCCAGCCGAGGCCTCGAGGCGCACCCCGGTACTTTTGAGGGAAGCTGATAAAGAGGCCTTGGTGCGAGCTCTGGTACCCCACGACTCAGTAGAACTCGGTCTACAAGCAGCCCCCACAGGAGGGGCCTTGGAGCGTACTTCGGTTTCCACAGGCCTCTTACGGAGACCCTCGGAGAAAACTCTGGTACACATCTTAGGCCCTGGAGGCACCTCGGGGCAAGCCCCGGTGAGAGAGCGGTCAACGCTCCTCCCGGACAGGGAAGACCCCGGGAAGGCGTCTGCTGGCCGGGGTGCTCTGAAAAGTAAAGTATTTACTGGCGTTTTTTCTTTTTGTCGATGAAGGATTGAAAATGAGTAGGAGGAGTACGCTGGAACACCTCCTCCCACCGCTCTTACCGACGTTGAAGCGCTGGAACCGAAAGGGAATCACAATAGAAACAGGAGTCCCAACGGTGATCAGGACCCAAACACTCTAAACAAAGAGGATGGGGATCCGCCCTCGCGAAGCATCGCTGACACGAGGAACAATTTGGAAAGTCTAGTTTAAACGACATAGACTAGTACACGTCGCTAGCGAGAGCCAGACAGGAGGAAAAAAGGAAGAAATTCTTCCGCAGATGCAAGTGCGTCCAGTCCCGAACGAGCGGAGAAAAGGACTGATGGGCAATGTGAGGGGCGGAGCTGAGATGGGCGAGGTTATGGCCGCACGCTGTGCCCCTCGCAGAAAGAGAGGAAGGACTAAAAAAATGTGCACAATTTTTGATGCTTTTTCAAAGTGCTCCGGTCCCGTCCCACAGGACGGAGGAATGTCCCATAAGTATGGAGGAAAGGGGACGGGACGTAGGAGTAAAAAAAAAAATACTTTTTTAAGAGGCCTGAACAAGAAAGCCAGACACTCCAGAAGCAAAGAGCCACATGGCGCTGGCCACAGCCTAGGAGCTTGCATTAATAAAAAATGTTTTTTAAAAAAGACACTTTATTAGGGGTAGAAAGGGAGACCTCAGGGGTCACAATTACGACCCCTGGCAACCCCTAAATGACGTCCCTGTTTCACAGAGGGAGTACAAGAAGAACAGGCAGGAAAGGAGGAATATAGAGTAGAGCGCAGTGCCCCTCTTGCCCCTCCAGCAGCACCACTGGTCAGAAAGTATCTAGCCACTATACATACCAGTTTATATTCAGACCTCTGCATGGCTGCCAAACGTGGTCAACTTTATACCTCCTTCTGACTTCTTGTATATCTGAGGCTCAAAATCCAATGGGCAAGGTTGATTTCCCTTTTTCAAAGCAAACTCCAGGTAGCAATAGGTCATGACGTCCGTTTATTATTCTTCGTAAGGCAAGAAAAGACACAGACAGAATATCCCTGTCTGACCAACTGAACCCTCATACCAGAAATGTAGGCTCCTTTTATTGATTTCAGGTTGACTTACTAACAAAGAACATTTCATGACCTCATGCATTTGACCTTGCGTACATACCTCTTTCAGAGTGTGAAGTGTCTACTCCTTGCACTTCTGGACAGTCAGGTTGGTTGCTTCTGGGCTAGGCGTCCCCGTTTTAGTCAGAACATCCTGTCTCCATTTAGTCCAGTGCTATATCCCTGCATAGTTCGTTCTGCAGCGCCTTATAGGCCGCTGTGCTGCTTTTAGGCACAATGCACCAGAGGGTTCGGAGATCCCCAGATTCCCAGAGAAAGCATTTTCCTTTGCTCTCTTTCTTGTGCCAGCAAACATTGCTGCACATTGTATGACACCTGCTTATGCCAGTTTCTAATACACTTGCTTATGTCTTTTTATAATGTAGGTTAATGCATTTGTCTGCTGCCACACATGTTCTTCCTGTTATGTATGTGGAGAGTTGTGTGTCTCCTACTACAACAGCATGGAGCATGTGGGGGGGAAACTATGGAGGACTAATTGATAGACTGCCATCGGCTTGTAGGATTAACATCCTGCGCACCAATCGGACGTACTACAAGAAGATTACCAGCTCCCACGACCTGCCATACCCAGCAGGCCATGTTTCACCTGCCTGCCTTTGTCGTGCCAGGATGCAGCAGGGAAGCGATGGCCACACACTATGCTAGACTCCGCTTAAAGACCCGCTGCCATATTACTCTCTGGAATTAAACGCACACGCCTGGGAGATGAATTTCCACTTTGTGCACGAACTCGAGTCTCCCATTAAGATGGAGGCCAATAAAGCAATCAAGGAAAAATGTCTTTGTTTACCTAAACTCTAAAGTGCTCTGAACTGCCAGAGGTAGGACTTTACATCAACAGGATAAAACTTTTATGTGTTGACTCATCCCACATTCACATGATCATCCAGCCAATTGTTTTAATGACTGCTTCTCCCTCTTTTGTGCGCCCCACAGTGGCGTCTCACTGGGAGTGTGGCGTATTTCCGTCTGGTTCTCACTGTTCCAGTCACTGAGCACGTTGCGCTGCCTTTGATCAGGTCCCTTTCATGGTCACAGCCGGCCATACAGGCCCACTGCCTCACAGGTAGAGCAGAAAGTGTGTCAGTGTGTGTGCGTGCCTGCCTTTTCGAGTACACACCTTGAAAACTGATAGCTGTAGCAAAGCAAACAGGCTTTCCTTTGTGCTCACACCCCGAGAGCATCCGCCCAGGCCTTACTCATGACTGCACAGTGCCCAGTGCGGGCCTCAGGTCTGCCAGCACACTGTGCGAGATTTGTGCACCCACCGCCCACCACATATGCAGAACAGCAGGGGGCTCAGTTATGTTGTTCGGCAGAACTGAGCCCCCTGCTCTTCTTGCAAAGTGTGCTTAGGGGCACCTTGGCTCGAGCTCAGTGCCATGCTAGTTACGACGAACAGCGAAGCAAAATAGAGGAGGCACCCCGATAACTCGGGCAGTGTCTTCCTCCTGTCCTCCCCCTCCTGGGAAGAAGGGGAGGCGCCGGGCAGAGGAGTGACCGAGGCGGACCAGGGGTTCCCGATCGAGTGACCTGGGCAGCAGAAAGGTGTTTACAACTACAGGAGCGGCGGCCGAGGGAGCAGAGCACAGCAGCGCGAAGAGGACGGCAGCCGACGCAGAAGGAGCTGCACGGAACGTGGAAGGCGCCATGGGCAGGACCAACTGCCATTGAGGGACCAGACCGGTGCTCCGGAGGCGTGCAGCGAACGAAGGAATCAGGAGAGGGGACGCCGTAAGAAGAGGGCCGGGCAACAGTTGAGCAGGCAAGAGGCGGGCTATGGGCAGGGTGTGGAGTAAGGGGAACGCGCGGAAACCGGAAGAAAGCAGCCAACAGCACAATGCTTCCCCGGTGTTACGTGCCACTCCACGCACCGCCTTACTGCTCCCGGACAAAAAGAAACACTTGTGGCAGGACAGAGGCCTTTGGACGGTAGGCACGGAAAATTGGAAGAAAGCTGCCAACGGCCCTGAACATCCCCGGCGCCACGCACTGCCTCGGGCGGCGGCCCACCACTCCCTGATCCATAAGGAGCGTGTTTAACAGGGCGGAGGCCGTTGAGGGGCAGCGGAGGGGCACGGCAGCCTAAACGGAATAAAAAACGCCTAAAAACTGCAACAAACACGCAGGGCACGCTTCAATAAGAGCAAATGGCGGCATATTAAGGAATAACACTGTGTGCGGCACGCACTGCAGGAAACTTGCTCCCTCCTCCCCCACACATTCAGTGGGCACCGAGGCTCAAAGACTTCCAGCAACAAAAACCGAGGACAGCCACGAGAAACGGCACACGCGGAAGGAGGGAAGCGCAGCAAGGAAGACAAAAAACTTGGGCCAGGTAAAACAGTCTACTGCTGTACCATGGACTTGGAGGCATTAATGGCGATGGCCAGATCAGCAGCAGCCAAACACGGCCCCAACTGGATGGAGGCCCTGATGCCTCAACCAAGGGAGGAGCAAGCAGGGACAAACCAAAGGCCTGTCTCCCCGCTAATGTTCCCGGATGATGAGGACCTAGAGGAGCAGGAAGAAGAGGAACAGGTGGAGGAGGAAGAGGAACCAGCCAGAAAAAGGAAAAGAACCATGACCCAAAAGGCCAAAGCTAGCAAGGGGCAAGCTGCGAAGGGCAAGAAACCCAGGGCAACTGGGGCAAAGAATAAGGGAAGGACACAGGAGGTTGTAGCCGTACCGGCACCTGCACCAGTGGAGGCACCAAGGAACCGGGGGCTACCCAGCACGTCTGCAACCAGACCGGTGGCTGCGAGGGAAGACGGGCCGCCTCCTTGGAAGCTGCGAAAGGTATGATAATGCAATGTATGCAAGCATGGGGGAATGTGGGCAATGGGCAACTGTTGAGTGGGAATGTAAATGCTTTTAACCAAATGGCGTGCGGGGCGGCAGTGGTACAGCAGAGGGGAGTGACTTTGGGGCAAGGGGGCCTGGACACAGGGGATTACCAAACAGGGATCCCTCCCAGCGACAGGGTACCAGGGGGAGCAGGCCAGTGGGCGGGTACCTACCTCAACACTGCATTGCCAGGCGGGGTTGCACAGTTTGCCCAGGGTCACAAGGCCGCCACATTGGCCAACTCGAACCCCACAGGTGGGGTTAATGCAACACAGTTTTCTCAAGGTCACCAGGCCAATTCAGTGGCCAATGCGGAATCCGTACACAGGGTCATTGCTACACCGCAGGATCGGCTGGCAAGAGCAAGGGGGGCGCAAGCACTCAACTGGTGGGGACAAGGGGTGTCAGGGGCAGGGTTTCCCTCTGTCTCCAACCCCAATAGCGGGCAAGATGGGATAGGGGCACCTATGATGACACGGTATGGAAGGACAATCCCGGGTTTTGCTCCAGTCAGGGTATCGGTAAACTCCCTATCATGGCACATACCAATGGCCATCAAAGAGAGGGTGTGGAGAAAATAATTTATTGAGATTTTGGATTTTGTGGGGATGGAACCTCTGGGAGAAGGTATAAAGGAGTTGTCTGAAAAAGAGAAGGAGAAGAGGGATAGGGAGAAACCCAAGACAGAAGCATCCATACATAACTGGCGAAAGGCATTCAAAGTGTATGTGTCAATAGTGATAGAAAAGTACCCACAGGATGCATTATCAATGATGGCATATGAACAGTATATATATGACCTGTATTTGAAGCATGGGGTCGAGGGATGGTTACAGTATGACCGGGGTTTTCGGTTGAAGATCCAGGTATGGTCAGCTTTGTCCTGGGATGAAATGGATGTGGGTAGCTTTTTGGAGAAATTAGTACCAGCATGCCGCTTTAAGCACCCACAGGGGGTGGTAACAGGGACCACAGCGCCTCAACCAGCGATGGGAAACGTAAGAGCAGCCCCAAAGCAAAGGACAAGATCAAGAGGGAATGAAGTTAAGAACATCATGCCAAAATCAGCGCAACAACAGAGGTGTAATAATGTGATTAAAATTGGGCTGCCAACCCCGGTCAGCTTGCAAGCAATGACTCCGTGGTTGAATACTTATCACAACTGTGGGGATGCTAAATTTTTGTGGGAGGGGTTCAGGTGGGGGTTCAAGATCCCATGTGCAGAGGTAAAAAAGGGCATGTAGCCGCTCAACCTACAGTCAGCACTAGGGATGCCAGAGGTTGTGGCACTGAAGGTATCCAAAGAGGTGAAGTTAGGCAGGGTGACGGGCCCATTCAATCAACCACCAATTTCTAACGTGGTAGTATCCCCTCTGGGGCTGGTCCCTAAGAAGGAGGAGAGGCAATACCGACTTATCCACCATCTCTCTTTTCCTGAAGGGGAGTCAGTTGACGATGGGATTAGCGAAGAGCTGTGCAGAGTGCATTATTCATCCTTTGAGAATGCAGTGGAAGTGGTGAGGGGTGCCGCGAGGGGAGCCCTGATGGGGAATGCGGACATCGAGTCTGCATTCCGGTTGTTGCTCATTCATGAGGAAAGTCAACATTTGTTTGGGTTCAAATTGTAGGACCTGTACTATTATGATAAATGTTTACCGATGGGGTGTACAATCTCCTGTGTATATTTTGAGGCATTTAGCACCTTTCTAGAGTTTGCAGTAAAGCAAGAGTGCCAGGAGGGGCAGTGGTTCATTACCTGGATGATTTTCTGTTTATTGGCAAGAAGGGGTCCAAGGAGTGTGAGGCCATCATGAGTAAATTTCAAAGGTTGATGAAGTTGATGGGGTTCTGCTAGCCGGGAAAAAAACGGTAGGACCAGTGACTTGTCTGACCTTCCTGGGAATTGAAATTGACACAGTAAAAGGGGAGTTCAGGCTTCCCCAGGACAAGGTGGAAAAACTGGAGGAGACCATCACAAATTTAAGAGGTAAGAATAAAGCAACCCTGAAGGAACTCCAGGCGCTGGCAGGGAACCTCAATTTTGCAGGAAAAGTCATCCCGGTGGGGAAAGTATTTACAAGGAGTGTCCAGCTGAAAACTGTGGGCTTACAGCATGCAGGCCAGCATGTCAGGCTGGGGGTTGAAGTACGGGAGGACCTGGCCATGTGGGACACATTCTTGGACAACTTCAATGGGGCATTGATGTGGAGAGGGGACTGGAGTACCAATAACAAGTGTAAATTGTTCACAGATTCTTCTGGGGCCCTGGGGTTTGGGGCAATTCTGGACACCAAATGGTGCGGGTTAGCGTGGCCCGAGGAGTGGCATCAGCAAGGGGTCACCAGGGATATCACGCTGTTGGAACTCTTCCCCATTGTAGTAGCATTTAAACTTTGGGGGGATCAGATGAAGGATAGCAAAGTAATGCTCTGGTCGGACAACCTAGCAGTAGTTCAGATCATAAACCAAGGTTCTGCTAGCAACACAAGAGTGTTGCGATTGCTAAGGGAACTAAACAGATGCTTGCTGGAATGCAATATCGAAGTAGGAGCAAGACACATTCCAGGGGTGCAAAACACAGCTGCGGATGCTCTCTCTCGTTTACAGTGGTAAAAATTCCAAGGGAGTTGTCCGGGAGCAGACAAGGTGATGTCCCCATTCGAAACACGGTGGTGGGACATGATTGGGGCAATCTGAGTGCCTTGATTCAGACGGCGCTAGCACCAGGCCCGGCAAGGAGATACAAGGCATGCTGGGAACGGTACCTGGCCTTTAAACAGTTGGTATTGGGGAAAGCCAACAGGAGCTATCGGTGAGGGCCTTTGTGGGTTGGGGCTGGCAAGAAGGAAAAACCAGGTCATGGATGGTTAACCACCTGGCTGCCATCACCCACTATTCGAAACTGGAAGGAAAAGGTGACTCTACAAAGGAGCACTACATTATCACAGCCATGAAGGAGTGGGCCAAGCAAGGACTACCAAAGAGTGATGTTAGCAGGCCCATAGACATAGTCAAGCTGCAGAGGGTAGTGGGATGCATGGGGGAAGTTTGACACAGGGGTTTTGAGGTAGCATTGTTCATAGCAGTCTTTACGTTAGCATTCTTTGGGGCATTCAGGGTGAGTGAACTGGTACCAGAGAACAAGGGGGCAAAGGGTACAGGGTTTCTATAGTTGCAGGATGTTCACTGTTTAGGTGAGCAGGTTGTGTTGTGGTTAAAGAGATCAAAAACGGACCAGGAAGGCAAGGGGTGTACAGTTACCCTGCAACCCATCATGGGAAGCATAGTCTGCCCAGTCAGGGCGGTGTCAGACTTCCTCAGGCTAAGATCTCCCTCGGTAGCGGGGGCGCCACTGCTCATCCACCACGATTGATCAGCACTGAGCCGCTTCCAATTCAGAAGGGTGATGGAACTGGCATTGGAGAGAATTGGGGAAACGGAGGGAGTTTTAGGGACACACTCATTCTGGATTGGGGCAGCTACGTCTGCCGCAGCCATGGGCATGAGTGAGGGAGTAATCCAGCAGATTGGGAGTTGGAAATCAGGTTGTTTTAAGAGGTATATCAGGCCGGAAAAAATATAGGTTGACAAGCCTCCTTCTCTCCCCACTAGCACCAGCCCGAAGGAGGAGGAGATCAGTCTGGGTAATAGGACACTCATTTGTGTCTAGAGCAGGGGCAAGCTAGACGGCGGAGCAGGAGGAATTGACGGCCGGCGAGTTCAGGATTGGGTGGCACTGGGTGCCAGGAATGAAATGGGCTCAGCTGCAGGGGCAGGTGCCCAGATTGCTGGAGAAACAGCAGAAGCCAGACATACTGGTTATCCACTTAGGGGGTAACGATCTGACAAGCCTAGGGGGGGGTGCATTGATGCGGGAAATTATGTTCTCATTACAAGAGCTGGTGGGCCAAATGGGAGAAACGGAAATCATCTGGTCGGAGATAATTCCGAGGCCAGAATGGAGAGGCGCGGATAATCACGCAGATGTGGAGAAATCCAGACGGAAGCTAAATTGTGCAATGGCAAAGTTCTGCAGGGGCAGGGGCTTTAGCTAGATCAGGCACGGCCTGATCAACTTGAAATCCCCGGAATACTTTCTCAAGGATGGGGTGCACTTGTCACCAATGGGGATGGAATTGTTTTACAGGAACATCTGCACAAAAATCCTTTTAATGTAAGGAGAGGAGCAAGGGGGGAGCCACAGTGGGCGGTAACCCATCTGTGGTGTGGCGGTGTTTGGCCGAACTGTTACGCTCACCTGGTATCCACAGGGACGCCACCCAGCTGGGTTACTCGCTGGTATGCTTCTCAGCTTTGCCCTGATGTGGTCTGCGGGGAAGGTTCTGCCTTGTGGTAGAATTAGGCATGCTCTCCGTCCTGCCTTCTTTGCAGGGGCGCGTTGTCTTTCATGGGCGAGTGCGGTCCAGTTACTTCACTGACGCTGGCCCGTTTGATATTGTTCAGGTAGGTCTTATTGCTGTTCTTTAGTTTTTTTGCTATCCTGCATGCCTTTCTTTGTTTAAAATGTCTCTTTTTTCTCCCTTAGGTATGCAGAGCTTCAACGCGGCGAACTGGCTTGGTTGAGCCCCGCTGGTAAATGATGGCACATTAAGAGCGCTATGATGCAGTGAGTAAGCGCTATGCGCAGCGCTGCGAAGTCTTGCTTTTGCTAACCTGTGTTTTCCTTCGTTGTCGGTCGCGGTATTCTTCAGCGCGAGTGGAATGTCCGGAGTGGTGCCAGCCGAGAGGCGACCAGCCAGGTAAGCCTTTTGAGCAGTTCGTAATTTGTAAATGTCTCTTGCCTCTATGTTCCTCTTTCAGGTCGTTCTGTCCGGGAGGCGTGCAGATTCGAGGAAGCTGTTCTCAGTAGCTGCGAGTGTTTAAAGATGAAGACTGCAGGTAAGATGCTGCTGCTAATGATGTTCCTTTTGTCTCCTTGCAGGTTCTCCTTCTCCAAGGTTCGAGGGAATAGCTGGACACGGTGAGCATCACGTTGCAAGCTGCAAAGTAACGCGAAGCATGTTCTGCAGTCAGGGTGTGGTTTATATAGCCCAGGTAAAGTAGTACCAGGGAAAGTAGTAGGCCTGCCACAACCAAAACACTAGACCACATAGCTTGGTTCTTAGGAACCAAGCTATGTGGATGCCTCCATGTTGGCTGACAATACAATAAAGTAGTTCCCAAGCACATTGTTGTTCACGGTGTATGAGCCTGGCGCCATAGGCGCCAGGACTGGCCCCATGAGGGCTTTTGAAGAGGATGCCAGGCTCTAGAGGCCCGAGTCCTGACTCCACCTGGCCAATGGGTTTGCCAGAGGGGATTTTGGGCGAGGGTCGTGACACGAACAAACACTAGAGACAGACTCCGGATGAGCCAGGAGAAAGCCGAAAGGGTCTTCGCTCTTCTCAGCCCAGCGCCCCTTGGGAGCCTGAACGGCAGGGGCGTCTGGGGGGAACAACAAGGGCTCAGCTTCCCCCAAGGAAACGGCACTCTTCCCGCCCAGGAGCACCTGCAGGGGAAGGAGAGGCTTGGATGCAAGAGGTTGGGAGAGTTGGGCCTATTCTGGACTCTTTGGGAAAGAAAGGGGGAAGCAGGTTATTTGGACACGGAGCAGTCGCCGCATCTTCTGAGTGATTTCCACTAATGTGTGCAGTGTGTTTTTTTATGTGATTGTGGAAAATAAATCTGCGGCCTTTTCATGCCAAAACTAAGCAAAACTCATTCTACACATTTCTGGGGGAAAGGGTAATGAGCTATTGCTATATGTTGGTCCAAAATGGACGGATGCCTGGGTTATGCCAGTGACGACAAACAGCAAAGCAAAATGGAGGAGGCACCCCGATAACCCGGGCAGTGTCCTCCTCCTGTCCTCCCCCTCCTGGGAAGAAGGGGAGGCGCCGGCCAAAAGCGCGGCTAAATGAGGGAAAAGCCCACGAAGGGCAACAAAGGGAAGGGGTGGGGCTACCCCTTTATAACTGGCGGGCTCCTTACTGCAGGCAGCAACCAGCCTCGGCAGAAGGACGCCCGTCCGCTACACAGGAGAAGATTTTGTTTTCCACCCACCCACCCTACAAACAGAGCAAAGCAGAGAGGCCTGGTCGTCGACGTCGCAGGACGACAAGGCGGTGTGGCGGTGTTTGGCCGAACAAACACAAGAGACAGACTCCGGATGAGCCAGGAGAAAGCCGGAAGGGTCTTCGCTCTTCTCAGCCCAGCGCCTCTTGGGAGCCTAAACGGCAGGGGCATCTGGGGGGAACAACAAGGGCTCAGCTTCTCCCAAGTAAACGGCACTCTTCCCGCCCAGGAGCACCTGCAGGTGCAGGAGAGGCTCGGACGCAAGAGGTTGGGAGAGTTGGGCCTATTCTGGACTCTTTGGGAATTAAAGGGGGAAGCAGGTTATTTGGACACGGAGCAGTCGCTGCATCGTCTGAGTGATTTCCACTAATGTGTGTAGTGTGGTTTTTTATGTGATTGTGGAAAATAAATCTGCGGCCTTTTTATGCCAAAACTAAGCAAGACTCATTCTACACATTTCTGGGGGAAAGGGTAATGAGCTATTGGTATATGTTGGATCAAAAATGGACAGATGCCTGGGTTTTGTAAACAGCACCTATAAAAGAATGCTTTTATAGGCGCAGTTTACAAGACGCTGAACTGGAGGCAAGGCACCCTTTATTTGCTGTGCCATTGGAGGCGCCCTTGTGCAGCTGCACCCTCTGAGCGTGCCTTGAGCAGGCGCTGACAGTACTGACAGTACCCACTGCTTTAAGTGAGATAAGAAATAGGGGTGGGGGTGGCGGTGATGGGGGGTCGCTCGAACGCGTATTTTCCAGTGTGTCCTAAAAAGGGTCTAGAGCAGCCTAACATCCTAAACCTTTAAAAGAGGTGGTGCATATGTAAATGAAGGAATGACCTAACGGAGCCAATCGAGATTTCATATGTTCAATGAAAAGGAGCACATTTTACTTTAAAAGATGTTAGAAAATATAATTGTGTATATTGATAAAAATAAATGTACTCAACTATAAAATAGAACATCAAATTAAAATATATCAGCGTAGCATGCAATCCCATAGTTCGTTTGAAAGAAATCCAAGTCTATGCAAAAAGGACGAGCATGCTCATCCTTGGCCCTTAAGTGGTTATATTCCTTCTATGGACAGTTCTATAAAACGTGCTGTACAATTGAAACAATCTATTCGTCTGTAATTGCCATTTGTGTTTAAAAATAACCACATTTCTTTAAGTAATGTGATTCTCAACACAGCTAAAAGTGACATCTACTGGTGAAGAGCAGTATTGCCGTTCATGTTTTCATTTGCATTATTTCAGGAAAGAAATCTGGTCTGGAAAGTCATTTCGGGGAGCTTTGGCGGAGCCCTGGCTCAAGACCAATATTTTTAGTCTGCCAGGGCTGAGCCCGGCTAGCCCTGGACCCACTTAGAGTCTCAACTGCATCCTCACTGCTGGCAGGACAATAGTAAGGAGATGCACTCAGAGCAACATAAACACTTTGGGGCTCATGTTCCATGGGTGCGTATTGCTAAAGGAAGGCGGAGTCTTGCATGAGGCTTTTATGCCTTCCATTAACATTACCCCCATTTTAATTCATTTGTATGGCAGAGAGGAGGGGCGGGACGCCACTTGCATTTCCGCTGCCTCCCTTCCTCACCACCCTAAAAATGCTCCAGCATTAGCGCCAGCATGGATTTTCATGCTCGCGAAAATGCTGGCGGTCTCTATGGATCAGCATAAAGCTAGTGGACCTCATAGGGATCCATTGTGCACGCTACCTGCATGCTTGCATAGCAAGCGGCGCTCACAATTGAAATTAAACTCTGCCCGACATGCTTATATGTCAGCAGGATTTAATTGGAATTGTGAGTGCTGCTTGCTATGCGAGCATGTCAAGCGGCACTCACAATTAAAAGTAAATGCTGCCAGGCGTGCAAGCATGCCAGCCAGTGTTTACTCACTTTGCACGACATAGTGTAAAAGTGCCTTTTGCCCTGCACTTTTGCACCCCACTGAACAAATAACGTACATTTGGCGGTGGGGAGCCATTTACATTGCAGTGCATACATAACAGCTCTCTGCTGCAAAATTACTCCTTTTTATAAAATTAGCTACTTTGCACTGCAAAGTAAATGGCTCCTCGCCATCAAATTTTCATCATTTGCACAGCAGGTGCAGAAGTGCAGGGCAAAAGGAACTTTGGCACTCTGCCGATCATGGCAGGCAGCGCATACAATGGATCCCTATGGAGTCCACCTCCTTTATGCTGGTGCATAAAGCTGGCGGACCCTTAGGTATCTGCAGCATTTGCACCAGCATGAAAATCCAAGTGGAGCAAATGCTGGAGCATTTGTATTGCGGAGAGGAAGGGAGGCAGCGGAAATACAAGTTGCGTTCCACCCCTCATCACCACCATACAAATGCTTGAAAATGAGCCGTGACATTAATAGAAGGAGCACAAGTCTTAGGCAAATCTCATGCAGTCATGAAACAACAAACAATTCTAAAAACGAAAGCGCACAGCGCATTAAGAACTGAACAAAAGCAAAAGAGACAGAATTGGCAAACAAAACCCAGTGAAATTCATCACTGTTTCACAAAAGAAACCAATCAATATCCCCTGAAGAACCGTCGACAGCCAGACGGGGAAACAGGTGTTGGGATAAGGGTACAAGCAAGTGCACTAATGGGATAACGGTACAAGTAAGTGCACTAAAGCACAGCACAACACAAAGTTCTAGATGGGATAACGGTGCAAGCAAGTGCACTAAAGGGATAACGGTACAAGTAAGTGCACTAAAGCACAGCACAACACAAAGTTCTAGATGGGATAACGGTGCAAGCAAGTGCACTAAAGGGATAACGGTACAAGTAAGTGCACTAAAGCACAGCACAACACAAAGTTCTGGATGGGATAACGGTGCAAGCAAGTGCACTAAAGGGATAACGGTACAAGTAAGTGCACTAAAGCACAGCACAACACAAAGTTCTGGATGGGATAACGGTACAAGCAAGTGCACTAAAGGGATAACGGTACAAGTAAGTGCACTTAAGCACAGCACAACACAAAGTTCTAGATGGGATAACGGTACAAGCAAGTGCACTAAAGGGATAACGGTACAATTAAGTGCACTAAAGCACAGCACAACACAAACTTCTAGATGGGATAACGGTACAAGCAAGTGCACTAAAGGGATAACGGTACAAGTAAGTGCACTAAAGCACAGCACAACACAAAGTTCTAGATGGGATAACGGTACAAGCAAGTGCACTAAAGGGATAACGGTACAAGTAAGTGCACTAAAGCACAGCACAACACAAAGTTTTAGATGGGATAACGGTACAAGCAAGTGCACCAAAGGGATAACGGTACAAGTAAGTGCACTAAAGCACAGCACAACACAAAGTTCTAGATGGGATAACGGTACAAGCAAGTGCACCAAAGGGATAACGGTACAAGTAAGTGCACTAAAGCACAGCACAACACAAAGTTTTAGATGGGATAACGGTACAAGCAAGTGCACCAAATTGATAACGGTACAAGTAAGTGCACTAAAGCACAGCCCAACACAAAGTTCTAGGTGAATGAAGAAAATTCAACCAATTTATTTGCGATTCAAGCAAGCAGTTGAATGAAGATTAATTCAACAAGTTGTATCAAATGTATGAAGATAATTCAATAAATAATGCAAAAAATTCAGCATGATTTAAACATTTACAAAAAAAACATTTGCTGAGGAAAACAAAAAGCAAATCTCAAATTGTGCTTTCTATTAAGTAAATCATAAGGAATGCAAGCGCAGCATAACTGGTTCTCCTTCATATTGTTAGATTTTCAGATTCCTGTACAGTCTCAGGTCATGAACCAGACACTCGCAGCAAGCACAGCATTTAAATACAATTATACAAACTGAGGAGAAGCGCCACAAGCTGCCAAGGCTGAAATTCAATAGTCATGAAACCTGGTGCTTTTCCAAGACAGAGGATGAAAGCAAAGCGGAGATGCAAACTCTGCTTTATGCCCCTCCTACGCCTTGGAAGGGCACGAAAATGAGCTGGAGTGCAAAATCGAATCCGAAAAGCAATACACTTTGCTTATAAACTGTCATTTTGTACACCGCTCATTGTAAAATGAACCCCCCACACTCTACTTTGAAAATGTTCGGAATTGCATGCAGGTGACCCAACAGCATATAAGTGCTAATGTTAGTGGTCCCCTACTTGCAATGTTCATTCAATTTAAAATGACCTCCATACTGGTGGTAAAGTGCTCTTTGGAGACAGAGCAGGAATGTACAGCGTAAATGCTATTTAGACTTTGTGCACCTACTCCACCTTCAAAAGGAAAGAAAATCTCCTGGAGCAGTAAAGCAAGGAGTAAGCCGCTTTATGTCTTGGTTTCATGCCTTCGCTTACCTACGGGGTAATTGTAATTGTGAGAGCACACATGTACACCTCCTTTTACACTGCACCATGCGAATGATGCAAATTTGTTGGCAGGGAGCCGTTTACAATGCATTGCTAACATAACAGCTCTCTGCCGCCTAATTACACTTTTGGAGAACATGAGATCCACAGAGTGCACAAGTAAAATGAAAAAGTAAGGTGTAAAAGCAAGACTTATGCCTCACTTTTACACTCCAGGGCATTTTTGTGCCCTTTGAAGGCATAGCAGAGGAATAAAACAGGGTTTGCACCTCTGCTTTGCTTTCTTCCTGTGTCTTGGAATAGCACCAGGTTTTACGCCTGCATGAGATTTGCACATAGTCGTAAAACCAATGCTTTCCTATGGAATCTGCTTTGCCTTTGCACCTGCTAATGAGCAGACGGATTCCATAGGCATTCATTAGTAAACGTCACCTGCAAAGCGTAATTAGCAGGCGGCATGTACTTTTTTTTCACAAAGCGCAAGTTAAAAATGAAGACTAAAGGCGATTTTACTCTTCAGAACTAGGGAGTAATTTTTTATGGTAACGCAAGGTGTAACAGCAAGGTGTTAGCCATTTACGCCTTACTTTTACACTGCAGGGCATTCACATGCCCTTCCAAGACGTGGGAGGGGAACCAAACAAAGTTTGCATCTCTGCTTTCCTCTCTTCCTCCATATTCGCATAGCACCAGGTTTTACGCCTGCATGACATTATCTTGCAGTTATAAAACACATGGATTTCTAAAGAATCTGCTTTGCATTTGCACCTGCCAATGAGCAAGTAAATTCCATGGGAATACCTTATGAAACGTCATCTGCAAAGTGTAATTTGCAGTTGGTGGTTATTCTTTTACAAAACAGAACGTTAAAGCAAAGACAAAAGGCCATTTTGTCTGGTTTTACTCTTCAGTTTATAAATGTTGAAAATGTCATGCAGGGGAACTAACAGCAAGTAAGTGCTAACATTGGCGATTGACTGCATGCAATTTGCACTTAATTTAATATAACCCCCATAACTGAAACAGGTTCAAAAATGGTTTTCAGCTGACCTTTTTGCCCAACGCAGAATTTCCACCAAGGACAGGACCTTTACAAACGAGCCTGACTCATGCCCGCCTCAGCATTTCGTAGAACATCAAACCTGTGGAAGAAGAGCAGGCAGCGTTCTTCCTGGTTCCACTCCCAGGAGACGTGAGCAGATTGTGTGTCGCCACAAGTGTGCAGCGTGGAACTCAAAGATGGGGGTAACGATTCAGACTACCCGGGAGGTGAGGGGCGCTGGGGTGCAGAACGGTGTTGGCCAGAGCGGGGCATGAGGATTTGTACGAGGTGCCGCGACTTGTGTCTGAATAGTGGCGCTGTGATCACACTACTCATGATGGACTCCTCATGTTGGGGAATAATATGTCTCTGCTCACTCAGAAGATTGAATTAGCATGGCTAATGTCGAGCCATGTACTACCACTTGCGGATGAAACCAGTGTTGCATTCTTTGACATGACACCTACCACAAGTAGGGTGGGGGGGCAAGGTCAGAATGGGATGGGAAATAGGCCCAGGCACCTAAAAAAACGTGTCCCTCACCAAAAAAAAAATGTGGCACTCAAACCGTCTTCCTTGAATCGTGCCAATTCACAACTTTGCAGAAAATGCTACTTATGGAGGGTTAATGGTGTTTGTTGCATGTAATGGAATTATTCTCCAATGAAGTTGGTACTCATCTATCAACCTCGGATTAATGAAAGGCTGGGTTGGCCTTTCCAGGATTTGAACCTGCTACCTGAAGATCACACATAGATCGCAAAAGCACCAGCGAGTGCTCAACCTCCTGGTCTATATTACTGGAATAAGACAGGAGGAGCAAGTATTTCCTTCCTTCCATACTCCCTCACCGCTCTCTCCTTTCCTTCCTCTTTTGATTTTCTTCTTTCTTTTTTCTTTTGTTCCTTCATTTTTTTATTGCTTCCCCTCCCATTCTCGCCCCTTTCTTTCATGGCATATTTCCTCTCATCCTTTCCTTCCTCTCTCACAATGTTTCCTTCGTGTCTCTCTACCATCTTTTCCCTCAACTCAACCCGATGCTTCTACTGTCATTCTTTTTCGTCTCTCCTACCATTCCTCCTTATTCCTTTCCTTCCTTAAGCTCTATAAATCCCCCCCCCTTTTATGTTTGAAAACAGCTGTTAAAGATAAATAATTGTGCATGGGCCAACAGGCTACTCTGCACTTGAGCTGTGTGCAATGATGGGTTCTGCAGCATTCTTGAATCACAGCTGATACCAAAGGGCTAAATCCATGTTCAGACAGAAGCATTTAATCTATGCATGCATGAACCCACATCTGGCTCTGTCTAGGTATAGATTTGTGACGGGAGTAGGGGCCAGGATTTACAATGCTTGTATGTGGAGTCTAGTCGTGCTTTTAAAGGGTGCTGTCTGCAAACAAACATGCAGTTTCAGCTGTGACTTAACAATGCCACAATTCACCACAACAATGGTGCCACCACACACCTCATGCCGCCCAGACAACCCCAGCTTAAAGCAATGCAATACTACCATTATCACCCCCCCCCACCAATTGTACCCATATGTTATTCAGTGAAGGGGACTGGGACTCGAACTTGGAAACGGGAAGCTTGGCCTACGTGTGAAGCAGGTTCTTAACTCATGAGCTTGTCTATCCAACAGGAAAGAAGCAGGAAACCTACATGCAAGAATTCAGCAAAGGAAATGGAAACTAGAAACCAATTGACCATACATATGCCATTATTAATGACAAACCCTACATGTGAAAGGGCAGTCTTATGAGCCTAACGACCGGGTATTTGGATGTTCACAACACACACCTATAAGTATGTTTCCAGTGTAACCTGATATGGAAGCACTGGAAGGAACATTTGCTATGTGTACAAGCCTGCGGAGAAATCAATGGCAGTGACCACAAGAAGAAGGTAGTGGAGCCAGAACGAGAAAGGAGGGTGGTCTTATAGTTGCCTGCTAACACATAAATACTTTATGTAAAAATAACTTCTATTATTTATTTCTTTGTTTTGGTTATTAACTAACCGTTACATGTGACAGATTCTAACCGGGCGTTACACACCGGACCAGGACCTTCGCCCTCAGCCTTAAATGTAGCGCGCGATTAGAATGCTTTTCTTTTAATTTCAACAAATTCGATTTGGGCCGATACCCAACCCGTCTCACACCACCTTTTACAAATATACAGGGTCACGATGGACCATGAACCAGGCTGGTGGGTGGTAACCCAATATTCATTTATTTTAATTGCAAAGAAAATCACACATTTTTTAGATTGGGCAGCAATCACCAATGGGGTGATAATTACAATGAAAACCACTGTTATGATTTCCCCCTGCAATGTTCCCCCAACCCACCATTAATCTAGTTCTGAGTGGATAGAAAGAAGCAGCAGGTAGTCAGGGTTATGTGGCAGCAAACAGAACCAAAATCTGACCTTCGCTCACAAAATGGCATAAAATGACACTGGGAAATTGACAAATAAATGATTAATGTGCAGTTATATCTATGAGGCAAATATGATTTCTCACAATAGCAGGAAGGTATAAACACTGGCAATCACGAGACAAGGTATTAACAAAATCATACAGTTCAAAAGCAAGTTGAAAGTAAGAACACGATGCAGCCGGAATCACACGTTGGAAAGTTGCATTTTACACGGATGCAGTTTTAAATGACACAAACAGTTTTAAAAAAAAACGGGTGAAATACTCAAAATCGGAATGTGGTTTTTGGGCTGTGGGATAGATTCACATTGCAGGGACAATATAGATGTGAAAGGATGGCTATAGCTGGGGAACTGGATGAGATTTGCAAGATAAAAGGAGGTTTGGTTTTGGTAAAACGAAGCAGTGAAAGAGAAGAAAATCAGTTTGGAAAGAAAAAGTTTACTTATACTAGTTTATCAAGAAGATAGCGCTGCCCATGAAACAGGTTAAGTTGGCTGCATCAACCCGCTCCACGCCGTGTGTCTCTTTATGTGGAAATTAATTAAATTATTCAAAATATTGCTAAGGAGTTACAAGATGGGGTGAATGAAAGAATAGCGCTAACACTAGGAAGTCACAGACAAGATGCACAGAGAATTCCGACAGTTTGACAAATTACCAAGGCATGGATAGGGTTGCTTAGAGAGTGGAACAAATACAAAGGGTCAATTTGGGGTAGGCTATGTGTTTCTATGGGATGGGGAAATACTCACTGTCCACACTTGAATTTGGGATTTTGGGACAGTCAACCGGGTTCTGGTCACCACACGGCGGATGCCCCTTGCAGTGGAATCTGGAATCTGGCAAAATGAATGTTGAATATCGGGATACGCAGGCTGGAAATTCGGGAGAGCCTGTGTCCCTGTAAGCTCCCACCCTTTATAAGGCATGGTGACATCATAGGATTATATGGTGGGGCAGGCTTAAGCTAGGCACGCCTCTAACAACTGGATTGTACAGGGGTGATCGTTACCGCCTTCCTGTCAGCTGATTGGACTTTTAGGGACATGACATCAGCTTTATTATGTGGGTTTACTATGTCCAGAACCTCACCCAGTTAATTTTGCCCCAACCCAGTTTTGACATAAATGGCACATTTTTACAGTTGTGGCATCTTAACAAATTACATAGGCAGATTACATATTTTCCGCAGAGCATGGCAGTCCAATTCTCACATTTTTAGGACTTTGTTTCGCCCGTCTAATAATTTTTCACAATTTTTTGTGAGAAATATTCGACCTAAAATTCTACAACTTTAAACATGTGTATAGATTATCATAAGGCATCTTTCCATTAATTTTAATTTTTAACGTTCCATCATATATCCTTTCCCCATGATTCACATTCTTCTGGCGTTTGTGTCCCATACATGCTATGTACGGCCGCAATGTCTTGTTTAGAAGCCACGAAAATCACATTTAAAATGTACAACTTTTACATTTCTGCGCTGTCTGGTTACAGAATTAACAGTGTTAAAAGTTTATTCATCTAATAGTATTTTGAGACAGATGGTCAGCCTTTGTCCTTCAATTGGGACCATTTTTTTCTTTCTTCAGCTACCACCAACTGCCAGTTTCAGCCCAGGGTGGCCATGGGGGTTCCCCAGTTTGATTAGATGTTTATTGCCACTTCACACATTGGTGTCCCAGATCTATTGTCTCAAGCTGAAGCCCAGACAAATATCTGACGAGCGTGTGACATTTCTTTGTCTTGGTCCATTCAAAGTTTTCAAAGGTAGCAGTTAACAGGTAGGTGTCCTAGAATCTATTGTGGCTCCTTCTTTCAGGGGTTAGGCCACTCCTGCTGTTGTCAGCCAAATGTCCCTTGAGTCATGGCAGAAAAACCTGTCTGGGCAGATTTCCCCAGTGTAGCCAATGCCATTATTTCTTGATTTTATTTTATTTTGTTTTGCATCAGAAGCAAGCCTGTTGAATAAAACATCCCATATGTGTTTCCCAGCCCAAACCCCTTTACATTGCTAGGCCAGCGCAGGGCCTTATCCAACATACACTTTTAAAACAGGTATTTTTCTTATTTGCAAAAGTACATTTAAACACGTAATGAAGGTTGGTGGCATGTTCCTTTCAAAAGGTTCCATCTGAATTTCCCACATTGTTCTGCAGCCCCAGTCAGTTTCTCTTTTGCAGCAATCTGTTTAAGACACAGATCCACTGAAATTGACATAGGCCCAGAGAGCCAGGCTCTCTTTTGCAGCATTGATTATTGACATTTTGTAACTCAAAAGTCTAGCGTTTTCCTGTGCGGCTGAAAGTAAGCTTCATTTGATTTCTCAGATTAGGCCTGACATGGCTTGTCATTCAGGGATAAGGCTCTCTTCTGCTGGAGCACAATCTGGATATGGGTGGGCATGGCAGGGTCTCACTGATAAAAGTAGTTTGATGATAAACAGATGAAAATAGCATCAGGGCAGCACCCTTTTTCATGTAAAGTATTTCCTTTTCACTGGGAAGCAAGCAGCAGAGCAGTGCTGCTTTTCAATTCTCTTCTTTTGGTGCACACAAGGACACACACTGGCACCTTTCTCGGTGTGCTCCCTGTTCCAACTCGCCCAATAGGTGTTTGGCAAGATGGTGCAGCCATCCTTTTGTAGCTGCAAAACGCAGTTTTGATACAATGGTGCTCCAAGGAGCCAGCGCAGCCATTTTGCTGTTGACTGCTGAAGTGCAGCTTGATCATTGATGGGAATTCTGCTGAGTAGGTCAATGTACCCCACATACAAAAAGAAGAAATACTAAGATTAAAATACCAAATTAGAGTATCAAGTTAAATTCTCATATTCACATAGCAAAATAAAATCACAATATCAAAAATGTCTATAGATCACCTAAATTAAGACAATTACCATATACATAATATTTAGCAAAAGGAGGAAAAGAATAGGGGGATCACATATTCAACCTCTAAACTCAATAAACATAGACTACAACAAAATTCATAGAGAGAAAACATACAAAGATCTAATTACTAAAATAGATTACAAATCTCAGCGAGAAAACAAAGCACTGCTAAAACTGATCTGCTGTGTAGCATATCCCACCATAAAGTGTCTACATAGACTCTTTCTAGATTCAATACAACATTTTTAAAACAGTCAATCCGTTCCTTCCTCAATGCGGTGCACTCTATCAACAAGTGCAACATTTCCTTACAGTTAGCCAACTTACAGAATCTAACAAATGACATTTCCATAGTTATTTCACCCCTTATTGCCCTAATCTCACCGGTCCTCAAAACATTAAATCTAAACCTCCTCAAACCACATCGGCGATTCTTATTTGGAAATCTCTTGAGTTAAGGTTCGAGGCGACCCATTTTTTTCTGATAGGACACAAGTTGAAAATACAATTTAGTGTCCAATACTGCACCCACTGTTTTAGCCCAGTCATTATACTGCAGAAATCTTTTGACCCTTAATGGTTGTAATATAAAAGTTTCAATTGGTGGGCCCAATTTAGCAAGTGACTGGAAGCATTCTCCCTTTAACTTCGATAGAAAACCTCTGGGGCACCTTGACGTAACCCCTAACCTAGTAATGCATATAGTGTCTTGGTCGTACTGAAGTTTCCGACATAAAGACAACCTTCTCCATTCAACCAGGCTTTCAATAGATTGTAGTCCCAACTCATATCTGATTGCTGAGAATGGAACAGATTTAGGTAGACAGTACAGGATAGAGCACCAAATAAGGGCCTCCAATGTATGCGTTTCAGCCCTTGCCCTCGCTGGAAACAGTTCCAGACCATAACACAGTTGTGGTATGATCTTAGCAGAGTAGAAACACATCAATGGCACCATTGAAAATTTGCCATATTTATTGTCAACTTTTTTCATTCGCGCAGTTTGTTTAAGTGTTTTCTCATATAGATAGTTATGATAATAGCATTCTTTTGGCTTATCAAAAATAGGGAACCCTAAATACATCATAGAAATCCTAATGGCAAGTTTTTCGTGATTCAAAAACCACACATAGCCAGTAGGCGAAGGTCGTCTAATTAACCTCATCACTACGGTTTTCTTTGGGTTTACTTTCAAACCATTAGAAGTGATTAACTCATTAAATGTGGTTATTGGGCATTGTATGCCCCTACGGGTATGGTCCAGAAGGGGAAAGTCATCTGCATAGGCTGACCAACAAACTTGAACCCCCTCAATCTTTGGCAGCACAAAAGCTGCCTCATCCAGTGTTTTGCCAACGTCTGCCATATAAATATTAAACCAGGCTGGCGCGAGGATGCATCCTTGACAGAGGCTGTTGAATGTACATATGGAGTGTGATAGAAGACCCTCTTTATTTAAGCAAACTTAGATTTGGGACCTATCATGCAGATGAATTAATAAGGAAAGTACACCTCCTGGCATCCCCCATTTATGTAATTTCCTCCAGAGGGTTGTTCTGTCCACCAAATCAAAAGCAAGAGAAAGGTCCATGGCAGCCAGACAGATTGGGGGACTATTCTCCTCAAGGCAGTCCCTTGCAAAATGAATACTTACTAAGAACCTGCCAGCATCCGTGCCCACTTCTTTCCTGAAGCCTGTTTGTTGGTTCGCAAGGATATCATTCCTATAGCTCCAATCCTCAACATACTTTACGACAAGAACAGAGAATATTTTGGAATCTGCGTCCAATAGCGCAATTGGACGATAGTTCAAGGGACTGCGCCTGTCTCCTTTTTTATAAATAGGAACCACATATGAAATATGCCAGGAGGATGGTATGCACCTAGTAATAACTTCTATACATTTGACCCAGCTCAACTGTGCCCAGGGAATCACATTCTCAAACAGTAAATGAGTTGTGCAGTACAAGGCGAGGTCGGTAACCGAGTCAATTGGGCACATTTGTTTGAGCGCTGTAATAGCGGGCTGGGCTGAAGGAAAAAATAATATATTTCTCTGATTATATTGAGGACTGCAGCTTGACAGATGAAAGTCAGGTTCATTATGGACATTAAAATGGTGCTGCTAATTGAAGTGGTCGTTGGGACTCTTTGGTAATTACACCATTATGGGGCCATGTCATCGCTCTCTCAAGCTTATAGTTATGCAAATATTTATACACTTGATGCAACTTGGCTCTTTTCCACTACTAGATGTTTCATCTCTGATCAACAACAAACGAATGCTTCTTTGGCCAAACCACACGTCGAAGAATATCATTATCATTAAGCACGCAGACCACTAATAACCCCTCTCTCCTAAAAGAAATTCCAGAAAATCTTTACAGATTTCTCGCCAGTCAGCAACCACTAATTGCCTGCACGGGCACGGCACAACTACACTGAGTGCTTTGAACCTAGCGTGAACCCCTACCCGCATTGCCACCCACCCCGGCTGCCTGTGCCGTTCCTGCTTTGTCAGAGGGCAGCCGGCACCAGTGAGTGACGCACGTACTGTAGCTCTAATTTGTGGATGGGTATCTTGTTGCAAAATTGGCTGCCTGTGCTCTGCAATGCAGCTGCGCCATGGGAGTGATACTGACACAATCATTCACTTTCTGCATGTTGTGGAGCATGCAGGTTGTCCTATTATTCATTTACTGGAGGCCATCTTCTGGGGAGTGCAATGACTTCCATTTCTTGTATTCCTTTTTTTTACACTGCACACTTTGGGTACTCAGACTAGTGTTGCACTATAGTTTATTTGTTATATCGTTGATAGCTGTGCATGACCGTTTTATACCTAGTGCTGGGCAAACTAGTGCAGGAATGTTCCAAGTAACCAACATTTTGGGTGATTCGAGGGCCTGCAAACGTTTCAAACTTTTCTGACTAGTCCATTGGAAATGTTTGCGATCACACAGCGGTACACAATAAGGACTTCATGGGACGAGGAGGCTGCTGCTTTCCCCTACAAGGCCCCATTACACGTCCCACTGCCCTACCATTTCTCTATTTCCAGCTCTCCTGCCTGCAAATGGAAAATAAATGTTGAAACTATTGTTCAGGTACCAAGGGGGAGGGAGGCCAATGGGAGGTGTGGGACAAAGCAGTAAAGCAGTCCTGCAATGACCTACAATCAGGAGAATGCTCCGAAATCAATACCAACGTAAGCCTTATACTACATAAAAATAACACTTATGTCTTTACTTAGTTACTAAGCAGCAGCTCGCTCCTCCTATATAGGGCTCAAGGCTGGTCTGTCGTTTCCAGGGCTGCTGCTAACAACACCTGGCTTCCTTCGCTAAATCTCGCACTTCCGAGCCGACTTCCGAGTCCCGGCAGCCAGCTTGTACTGGGGTTTGGTGACAGCACCCAGCACAGCACACTCAATGCGCATGACGGCCCAGCCCTGGTTCTGGGATGGTGGGAGCGGGGCGTGCAATGATTGGCTGCCGGGCCAGCGCTGATAAATACTGTAGCAAGTAGCAACAACACAGCCACACACCCTGGCCCCTCGAGGAGATAGGTATGTGGCAGCCCAGGGCCAGCCCAACCTTCCACAATTTAGCATTCCATAGCTTGCAAGCCACAAAGTGCAATGCAACTTGCAAAGTACAACAAGAGACACAGACACAAGCTCAGCCGGCAAGGCTGAGTTGGCTCAGACATCCTGGCAAGCCCAACCCCAGGCCCACACGCCATTTGTTGATTGATTTCCTTGACTTGACAGAGCGAGAGTGCAATCATGGACGAGGGCCGAGCGGATCTGCCTCCTGGCTGGCGGCATCACGCCACGGAAGATGGCTAGGCCTGGGGGCACACTCCTGCTTTTCTGATGCATTTCATCAAAGCAAACTTAACACTTAGTAACTGAGTGTTAATTTGTTGTGATGAATGTGCACAGAGGAGAGCACATAATAAATCAATCGATCTATGTGCCGCATGGACGCGGCAGCAGGGCAAAATAAAAACCGCCCGCTGCCTATACATTAATATCCGCTGCTAAATCCGGCCCACCCCATTCCCAAGGCCAAATTCAACCTTCTGGGGGCGAATGCCCAATAAGACAGTCTGACCCTGGGGGTAGGGGGGGAACAAGCATCTGAAATAATGCACAAAGGTTATGATCAACACATATCCTGCAATCTCCCTCCTAGCTTGGTCCCTCTCTCCTCAGAGAAATCCCTCAGCCAGGGCAACGCAGGCTTGGGCATTACACTGTCTGACAAGGCCTGGACTTTCAGCATTCTTCTGATGCAGGTCTAAAGTTCTCCACCGCCCCCGCCATCCTAGAAATGTGCTTCCTCATTCGTGACTTTGACCTGGGCAGATGTTATAGAGGAGAGGGGTGATCTCGCCTATGGAGCACTACCAGGAGCCAGGTGGTGATGGAGAGATAGATGGGGGCTCTACTTGGCACGCTGTTCTTGTAGCAGACAGCAAGAGACACCCTGGGGGTCTATTTCAAGAAAGAGCAATTGTGTGTAGGCCCAGTTCTACTATGTGTGGATATTGGGCCTTTCTACCCGAGATGACATAGATGTATGCATATGCCCTGCAGGGCATACGGGCGGGGCCTGAGCGCTGTGGTGATTCTGGCTTCAGGGGCTCGTTAGGCCTTCTGAGCAGCAGGTTTACCTGGGATATGCATGTTTTTGTAGCATCAAGCCTTATTCTTATAATAACGTTGTATGTTTGATCAGGTATTGATGGACGTAGTAGGGTTGGTTTACTCACTTTCTGCGCTCAATCTTTTTGACTTATATTTTCCTGTTAACTCAATTTGGATTTTAGCAGAGACTCTCGACTGCTGCCTTGGTACAGTGTTCTAGCTGCTGGTGTTTTGGCCATGTTTCCCAGCAACCACTGGAGGTCAGGAATATGGGTAGTGCCTCTGATGGACAATTCGAACTGTAAGCAAAGGCTATGTTTGTTATGTGCTCCTTTGTAGGACAAAACATTTTTCGATGCATGTTCAATTGGTGTTATTCTTTAGCCTGCTTGGTGATCAATATGATTTAATCTTGGGTCCACCTCTGCTCCTTCCTGAGGGAACCAATTTTAGCAGTAGGTGGGATTGAGCAATGCCCAGGCAGCACCGCACACAGAGGGAAAGTCAAAGGCGACATTAGAATTGTGACATGGCACGTTAAGGTGCTAGAGAGCGGAAAGAAGCAGAATAAAATGGGCAAATGTGCTCAAATGGCTTGGGATGTGATAGGACATTCTTACAAGAGACATGCTTGCAGGATGACAAAGCCGAAGGATCACACATGGCTGAGTGTGTAAGGTGTATTTCTCTAACTATATCTTTAAAGCCGGGAGGGGGATATGGGGGTGGTGGTGCTGATACACATAACAGTCCTCCTAGAAGTGCTTCCCCATGACATGGTGGTGGTCGGAGACTTGTCTCTGTCTGCTGAAGTCTCAGGTTCACAATATACTCCTGTGTAATATATATGCCATGCCCGCACAGGGGGTGACCCACATTTAAGCTCCAGATATCTCAACACATCCAAGACCACTATTTTAGGGGTGATTTCAATGAGGTCCTAGACAATCTCCTCTACAGGTCAGGGGGATATTAACTGCTCACGCACGCAATGCTGCCTCTAGGGCCCTCAACTCCCTGCTCAGGGAACTTGCCCTTTGTAACTCATGGGGACTGCAGCATCCAACTGGGAGGGAATACACCTTTTTTCCGGGACCTATGACAGTTACTCACAATTACACTTTTTTCTGACACCACAGGGGGTGACGCAGAATTGCTTTAATAATTTGATAGGTAATATTTTGATCCCTCACCATGCACCAGAGTCCCTGGATCCAGCCCACGGCCATGCCATAGAGAACCCTTTCAACTGGCCACTCAATACATCCTTCCTACGAGATAATGTGATCAGGGACGAGATCCACCAGCAAATACGGAATTTCATAAGAGGCAATCAGATAGACGATGGGACCGATTGCATCTTATGAAATCCAGTATTTCAGATGATGTGACCGCCTCAACTCTATTGGAGGAAGTGAAATGCCATTTGCAAGGATTCCTAATGGATCAAGTGACACAGAGAAAATTCGAAACGTTGCAAGTCATGCAGAGTGAAATATGCTTTGTTCATAATGAGTACCAATTAAAGAGTAGTACATTACTGGCACACAGACTACAATATATGGGAGTTTACAGGGCCATTGCAGGGATCAGAAAAGAAACAAAGGAGTCACGTGCACACAACACGAAATAAAGCAGGAGTTCCAACAATGCTATGCAGAACTGTATGAGTCAGGAGGGAATGACGTGAACTACTCAAGGGAGTCGTACATACATGACCTGGATTTTCCATGTCTGTCTGAGGAACAAGCGACTGTGCTAGATGAACAAATTAGTGCTGGGGAAGTGTCTGTGGCTATAGTTGCCCTGAATAATGGAACAATGTTGTGCAGGCAGAATTCGACAAAATGTTGGAAGAGCCGGCGACTGAATTTCTAAATGCGGTATTCCAAGAATCTCTTTGAGTGTGGAATGTGCTTGGATCTCTAAGACACAGTCTGGTCAGTCTCCTACTTAAGAAGGATAAAGATCCAACTTCTTATAGCAGGTATAGACCCATTGGCCTCCTCAATATCGACAGTAATGTTATGACCACAATGCACAATATTTTACAGAAAAACAATGGACCCTTACCTGTGTGGAGGACTGCCAATGAGGAAAACTGAGAGCCTTCCACACTCCACACCGGTCCCTGGAAAGTGGGAAACAGAGTCCGTTGGAGAGTCTGGGAAACGCTCCTGGGGGGTAAAACCCACATGAATTTGAAGATCACAGGGCTGCTCCTTTGGGAAGATTCCTCTGTGTCAGAATATGTGTTGCAGTTAAGTATTCCAAGGTTGTAGGCAAAGAAATGCAGACAGTTGATTGCCAGGAGGAATAAATAAGATTCTTCAAAGAATAGGAACTATCTGGCACATGTACCAAGTATAGGCAAGATATAATAACTCCTTTACTTGCACAATTCAAATGTCACAAGGCCTAGTAGGACCGTTATTGTATCTTCCTCCCTTGTCCCCCAGGCCCCTTTTTGTATTGTGCTGCCTTGAAACACCATTTGTTGTATAGGCACCTTACAAATAGCCAATAAACAAAATAAATAAATAAAGCTGCTATACTGTGGCAGCAAATCAGACTTCTATTGCAGGCAATTTCTCCAAATGCACACAGACTCGTATATGAGTGAGGCGCAGCTGAAAGGCTATCATGAGGGACTAGGTGGCCCGGCATGGTTAACACGCAGAAGCAAACACGGAATGGGATGCCCAGCGAAGCGCTGGCACAGCTGTAGGGGGAAGCAAGTCCTCCCAAAGGAAGCGAGTGTTCCTGTCACCAGGAACACTTGACAAGTAATGCAACATAGGTGCACGGCATACCTGCCTACAGTCCAGACTGAAAAACCCAGAGATCTATGTCACTGGAATGGCCAGCCCACATGTTCGCTGGGCCACGCCCACACATTCGCAATATATTTTACTTTGCACTATATGTGTTTTGTAAACTCCCAGATTTGTAATAAGCACTAAATGTGCAAAACATATTAAAAACATATTAAAGAATCCATTATAAATATATAGATTCAAAGTTGAACGTATATGTGAACTAAGGGCATTATTAAGGTGATAAAGCAATCTAGAGAACACACGCCACAACAGCTTTTACTTTCTTAATCCACATGCGGTATAAGTGCTTGCATAGCGGAGGCCTTAACGTGTGCCCTTCATTGCAGTTACATCGTTTTGAAGTCAAACATAAGCGCATTTCGGGAGGGATAGCAAAGAAACGTTTACTCCCATCAGATGTGCTGTTAAGAAGTGCTGAAGGGCACAGGTACCGCGTGGCAGGAAAGGAATCAAAGCACACACATCTAGTGGAGATGCAGGAATGGCTGAAAAACCCAGAGACTCCATGCTCTTCGCCGGAGACCCAGAGAAGAGCTTAAAAACCCTGAGTCTCCGGGCTAATCCCAAAGTTAGGCAGGTATGCGGCATGGCTATGCAAGTGCAGCGATCCTGTTCGGAAATTTAATGGAGATCGGGTCATGCTTAGAGGACGAGTTAGGTTGGTGAACGTGGTGAGCACAGGTACTCTCTTCCTGGTACCAATGGCTAACGTGTTTCACTCAGAAGGGTTCTAGTTCCATTGAGAATGGTGAACGTGTTGCAGATAGAAGTCCCACAACGCGAGGATCCATGAAGAAAGACAAGAAAAAAGGGGGAGGAAGCAGGAAGTAAGAAGAAAAGGGAGAAAAGGGATATAATAGAGAATAATCCAGTTAAGCTAGGGAAGAGGGTATATACTTACAGAAGTGTTAGAGTTAAGAAAGAAGCAACTCACAGTGTTGACTGGGAAGTGCCTACTTATTCAGCCAACAGGGTGTTTCTGGCCAGTGTGTCAGTTGCTGGTGGCCATCTTGAAATAAACTAGTCTGCTATAGATGGTTCACTCCTGAGGCACAATCTGATGCCACCTTGGAAGAGGGGCAGATATGTCTTATCCCCCTCCTCCTCCACGACCATCTAGTATAAAGGCTCATGACAAGCAAGGTGTTTGTGATGGTGCTAGTGAAGACAATGGAGAGGGCCTTGCCATCACCTAATCACCATTATCCAGAGTGGCTTTATGAAGAGGAGGAACGTGACAACGGTATGCAGAGATTGCTGCAGGTGCTGATCAAAAACAGACATTCAGAGACAGGAACTACTGTGATGTTTCTTGGCAAAGAGAAATCCTTCAAATGGATTGATTGTGGGTACCTTTTAATGGATGATGTCTCAGATGGGTATCGGTGATAGATCCATTGGATTGACAAAGCTGCTGTATAGTTGCCTGCCTGGCTCTGTGCTGATGAATGGACGACCTCATAGTCCTTCAAACTCGGAAGAGGGCAAGACAGAGCTTCTCAGGGTCCCTGCCACTCTTCATGATTACTAGCAAGTCATATGAGACCTAATGGTTCGATTGCGAGGCTGTCAAATGCAGGGGTGAACTGGGAATCAAAGGAGGCCCTGAACATGTTTTTCAAAGTTGCCCTATATGTACACAGTGTGAGCAAGTCCAGCCCCTTTCCCATAAGAACATTAGGAAATAAAATAGATAACGACACAACAGAGGTCCATGATGCAAAGGGCCACCGGATAATCTCCTGAGTTCCCTGTAGGCCAGTCCACCACTGGTCACATGGAAGCTCCCATCAGAAGCTGTTACAGTATGCTGACAATATTCTGCTGGTTTGGAAGGAGGTCCCTAAGTCATGGCCTGCATCCCTGGAGACTATAGAAGAACTTGATTTGATAGCTGGATATAAAATGAAGTGGGTAAAATCAGCCCCTTAACGTGGTGTCCATAGAAGATCAAATGCCTGGGCATCTGGGTTACATCAGATATTTCAACCTTGCTTAGAGCCAGTACAATGGCCCTGTTGGATCAGGTCAAGAATAGCCTTGATTCCTGCAAAGCTGTGCAGTTGTCCCTGGTGAATAAAAGGCTACTTCCACAAGTCGAATGACAGGATATGGTACCCAGGGACTTTCACCCAGTACCAATGATGAGCCAGACAACCAAAAAGAAGCATAAACAGCCTTCTTACGAGGGGAACCCACCAGCCTGGAGCAGAAGCAAGGACAGGGAAGACACAGGGAAGGCGTAGGAACCTGATCAAGTGCAACCCAAAGGCTCAAAGAGCTAAACAGAGCAGCCATCAGAAAATGGCCCCACAACAGGGCCAACAGTGGAGGTGACCCAAGAGTGGCCCAGGTGAAGACCAAAGGTGGCGTGGTGGTGTCCCACCACTCTTATTGAAGACCGAGGCTTCCTTCTTCGAAGCACTCGGACCAGGAGGATAAAACAGATATACAGTGGTAAAACATCCAAAAGCAGTCCAAGCACAGGACATCCAGTCCCTCCAGGGGTGAGGAGGGACCAGGAGGAAGAAAAGGAACACATTTTCTGCCACCAGTCTGTCTTTAGGCATATATAAAAGTAGCCAAATATCCCAGCTGAAGGCTTCACTTCCCTGTAAAATGTCAGGACAGGTTCAAAAACAACAGCACAACTACTGGGGGTCCATAGAACTATGGAGAGAAAGTTGCCAAATGAGAAATCTTTCCTGACAGTAATGTGGGGCTCCTGTGTGATTTCTCTCAATTCCGAGCAATTTCCATACTGGGAAAGGAATCAATTTAGTGAAATTACAAGTTATCTCAGCCCAAGCATCACAAATGAATTTTAAGGACGTCCAAATTAGTATGTACGACCAGCGGTTGCAGACATTTCACTGGTAGGGTGTGCATTTTGACCAATGGAATGAGCACAAGGGCACTGCTCAGAATGTTTCTCTGCTTAAATCACTATCATATATATTTACATATTTGCCAAATGTAAAGAAATCTGCAGTGATTCCATGTGGTGATTTCTGTGTTGAAGAACTTGATTTGATAGCTGGATATAAAATGAAGTGGGTAAAATCAGCCCCTTAACGTGGTGTCCATAGAAGATCAAATGCCTGGGCATCTGGGTTACATCAGATATTTCAACCTTGCTTAGAGCCAGTACAATGGCCCTGTTGGATCAGGTCAAGAATAGCCTTGATTCCTGCAAAGCTGTAAAGTTGTCCCTGGTGAATAAAAGGCTACTTCCACAAGTCGAATGACAGGATATGGTACCCAGGGACTTTCACCCAGTACCAATGATGAGCCAGACAACCAAAAAGAAGCATAAACAGCCTTCTTACGAGGGGAACCCACCAGCCTGGAGCAGAAGCAAGGACAGGGAAGACACAGGGAAGGCGTAGGAACCTGATCAAGTGCAACCCAAAGGCTCAAAGAGCTAAACAGAGCAGCCAGCAGAAAATGGCCCCACAACAGGGCCAACAGTGGAGGTGACCCAAGAGTGGCCCAGGTGAAGACCAAAGGTGGCGTGGTGGTGTCCCACCACTCTTATTGAAGACCGAGGCTTCCTTCTTCGAAGCTCTCGGACCAGGAGGATAAAACAGATATACAGTGGAAAAACATCCAAAAGCAGTCCAAGCACAGGACATCCAGTCCCTCCAGGGGTGAGGAGGGACCAGGAGGAAGAAAAGGAACACATTTTCTGCCACCAGCCTGTCTTTAGGCATATATAAAAGTAGCCAAATATCCCAGCTGAAGGCTTCACTTCCCTGTAAAATGTCAGGACAGGTTCAAAAACAACAGCACAACTACTGGGGGTCCATAGAACTATGGAGAGAAAGTTGCCAAATGAGAAATCTTTCCTAACAGTAATGTGGGTCTCCTGTGTGATTTCTCTCAATTCCGAGCAATTTCCATACTGGGAAAGGAATCAATTTAGTGAAATTACAAGTTATCTCAGCCCAAGCATCACAAATGAATTTTAAGGACGTCCAAATTAGTATGTACGACCAGCGGTTGCAGACATTTCACTGGTAGGGTGTGCATTTTGACCAATGAAATGAGCACAAGGGCACTGCTCAGAATGTTTCTCTGCTTAAATCACTATCATATATATTTACATATTTGCCAAATGTAAAGAAATCTGCAGTGGTTCCATGTGGTGATTTCTGTGTTCCCAAAATGGTCTTTGCTTTTATGCAAATCAGCCAGGAACTGACACTGGAATTGTCCCTCTCCCATGTCTCATAGCAGCTTTATTTACAAAATGGGGTGATTTACTCCCTGATGTAATTGCTTAGATAATGAATTAGTGTTTTATTCACAGGCAGCGATATATCTAAAAACGGAGCCAGCAAAATGTATTTTCATTAAGCAGACTGGATGCAAACAAGGCTACTTTTGACCATAATAAGTGACCCAGAATATATGCGAGCAGGATTTCCCCTTTTATGGTTTGGGGCATGAGCCCCCCTCCCACTCCCAGACCCCTTTTGAGTTAAAAAGCTGCTTCTGTCACTGACATGCTGTATAATGTCACTGGCCGCGCATAGTGGCGGCTGGTATGATTGGGCACCAGGCAGGATATGCTGCCCCCCATAACTTGCTTCTACACAAGGCGAAAGATGCAGCGTTTGATGAAAAAGCGTGCATATTTCACCGAGGTCAGTGTGCCCCTGCAGCAGAATGACCATCTTGGGAATTGCGCATGCATGGTGGCCCAGTCTGGCCCGGGGGTCTACTGTCTATGCATGCACTTGTATGCCAAGCATGCGGGATAGGGGGGCGTAAGCAGGGCTCGCAGATGGGTCCACTCATTTTGTGTTACACCATTGATTGCCTTCAAAAAGGTGTCCATGTGCTAAAAAAACAAACTCAAAACAAGGAATGACATGTTTTTCTTATACTTTGTACCTGATATTACTGCCTTGCTTTGCTCAAGCACTTGCAGTATTGGGTAAATAAATAAAAAGGAGGCACTGGGAGGTACATGGGTCCTTTAACACAAAAACCCGATTCATGAACAGCAGTTTAACTGCCATGAGTTTACTCCATACAACACTCATGTAACTTAAGTGGTGCCTTTCTTGGCTTCCACAGGTCCAATGGCTCTGCAGGTCTGAAACGCAGCACTCACACAGAAAATATCACGCACATTCCTGTTTCATGAAGGTTGAAAGGCGGAGTCAGCACTGTTAGCAGGAATGGAGCAGACATATTGTACCAACATTAACACACCAATAACGCATATGTGTGAACAGTAACGCTCAATGTGTCTGTGTATATTAAGTGAAACACTTTATTTAAGAGACATTTAAGGTGAAAAAACTGAACGCAACATAACCCATGAAATTCAGCAGTTTATGGAAGTGATAAAAACATAAATCGGAACCTCCCCTTTGATGCCATACATGGTCATTTTTTATGTCAATGCTGATGCATTCTTTGGTATGATTTATATGTTCATGGGCTGAGCAACGGGTGACTGTGAGTTAAGGTTGTCCTCACTTGCAACACCTTCTGAATTTCATTGGTTTTGATGCATTGAATAGTTTTGCCCTGTCTCGCAACTAAAGTTTTTCACTGTATTTTTCACTGTATGTGTCCGTCTCATGCCCTGGGTAATCTGGCCACTGGCCATAGCCACAGGCATTACCTCAGTCACCAAAGGTATATCACTATTTTTGAACCTACATTATGACACTTTTAAAAAAAATACAACACAAGACACATTTGCAAAACCATGCTTTCAGGCCCTTGCCAATGCTCCTCTCACATGTTTGCTTCAAACCCATCTGTGCTTTAATTTATGAAAAGTATCAAAATATAGGTACGTAAAATAATGATATAACTTAGCCCCCCCTTGACAAAACCTTTCAAACTTTGCACAAATATTCAATGTTGGGTCTGTAATCTTTTTGCAAACATTTGTAAAGATTTTTCAAACGGCCCCATCTAAAAATACCTCTAATTGTGCCTCCTCTTGACAAAATCCCACCAAACTTTGCAAAAGCATTCGGAGATGGGTCTAAAATTATATTGCAGAATTTCATGCTGAAGAGAGGGTCCCTGGAATGCCCCTCTTGACCTCTATAAGCACGACCGCCCGAAGAGTCAGAGATGCAAAATGTCAGGTCCTGTTTGGCCAGCCCCCAGAAGGGCTAGTGACAAATACGTGTGGGCAGAGATATTCTCTCAGACAGCCATTAAAAACTTATCGAGCTAACGTTATCATGGATACAGGTGGCCCAGCACTGATCATGGATCCAGACGCCTGAATGAACATGATCGACTATTAACAAATATCCTGCAGTGCTGACATCATTAGAGACACCACAACATAGTAACGTCAGTCAAGAAGCACACTCGCATCCCTGCAAGAAATTACAGTGCTGTAGATAGAGGACACATACATTTACATACTGACAAAAGCTTTTATTATTTTTTCTCATTAGCCAAACACAGAAATGCAAGGCTACAAAAGATGCAGAGCAAGCTTGAAGCAGCTTATTGCAACTAACCACATGGAACTACAGGATCATGTAAGGACCCTGGAAAAACCAACATACTACTAACCTATAAGAGAAATAGCACAATATAGACATATGCAATTATAGCATAACTATAATAGAGTTACTTGAAGCCACACGCCTCAGAACGAAAGGTGAAGCAAAGCAGAATTAGACTGCACAAAGCACCAAGCCAGGGCTTGCAGCCAAGGTCAGAGACAAGCAGCACATTCCTGAGCTTAGAGACAAGGAGCCATCCGCAGAAAAGCAGAATAAATCCTCACTAATTGCAGACCAAGAAAGCTCAATTTTGCATTCTTCACCCACGTGGTGCAGCCAAGCCGAACAATGGCCATTTACCCATGGTGCGAAGAGGAGCAGTTCCCAGCAAAGCAGACCCTAAATGATACAGATATTGGGCCTCATTACGACCCCGGCGCTAAACCATGGTGCTATTAGCACCATGGTCCATGCCGGGGTCCGCCATGGTGAATGGCGGAATTACCGCCCCATTCCAAGGTTGGCAGGGCGGTAATTCCCCATTCACCATGGGACCTTCCCCATTCCCATTTTTACCCCATAGGGCTCAATGGGAATGGGGAAGGCGCTAAGTAAGGTGCCGCACCGTACTTAGCACCAAGGTCCCTTTGCGGCACTCTACTTTAACAGCTGGTAAAACCAGCCGTTAAGGTCGGGTCCCGCAACGGGACCTCGTAATTAGGTGCTAATAGGTTAACGGCGCTGCAGCCTTTTGCGGCGCCGTTAACCCATTAGCGCCTGGGTCGTAATGAGGCCCATTGTTTTGCAATGTTACAGCCCTGAAAGCACTCTCAAAGGCAAAGTGGTAATAATAAGGGCTACAATGGGAACATATTGTCTTTCTCATCACCTTGAGAAGGTGCACTGAGGCAGAAAACAGAGCTGGGTCCCAGGCCTGGGGAGATCAGTTCCAGCCAATCAGAGAACACAGATCCAGGGGTGGATGGCAGTGGGCAAGTGTCAATGGTAATCCTAAGACACTGCAACAATGTAATAGATCGTTTTTGGGGAAGGGTCAGGCAAGTCACCTGACATGCAAGGGCCAGTAGAATACCTTATATAGGTGCCAGCCATAGGTGATACCACCCCAATCATCCAATCAGGTGGGCTTTTAGGTTTTTAGGGAAGAACCCTGATTTGTGATGTCAGAATTCCACAACAACTCCTGACACAGGCTCAGGAGATGTGATTGCTGGAAACATCTTTCCTGTATGATCCCTATCAGTTATGGAAAATAAAAGACAGTTCTAACTTGTCCTTGGCTGAGTCCTCCGTTTGTATCCCGGTGGAGGGTTTGTTGGGAACTGGGTGCTCTGAACGGTGATTGTGTGGTGTGAACCCCGGTCCTCTCTGGCCTACCTATACAATGTGGTAGCAGAGAGATGGTTCACTGCGCCCATTTGGGATAGAGCCACCTCTTCTGTCGCAGTGCCTGGAAGACTGTGAGGCGCATCGCGAAGAGCAAGCGCACACAGGTGGTGCACCCTGTGCAGAGGCTCTCAGGAGCCATCTTGGAAATATCCTGCCTGCCGCTCGTGAGGAGCACAGCAGACCGGATGGGTGTGTGGCGGTTTTGGCGACAGCCGGTGGTCCAAGCAGCGTCAGTGGATCACGGTGTGATGCCGGAAATGCATCTGAGGGACAGGGCCTCTGAATCCTTGTCCTTTCTCTGTTTTTACCGTGTGTTCTGTCATGTTTTCTGCCCAGGAGTCCATGAGGGACTCCTGGCAGTGCAGCTCTCTTTTGATTTGGTGAACAGACCCATGGGATACCCTTATGGCACCCATGGGTAGGGGTACAACCCTGTGCCCCTAGTGTATGTTTTTGGGCACCTGTGGGTGGCCCACAGAGCAGGGTATGGGCTGGTGGCAGCTCCATGCTGAATTTGACAGGTGCTCTGGGTGTCCTCCATTTTGGGATACCCAGGCCCTGCCATTGGAATCAGTTGATTCCTGATAGGAAACAAGATGGCCCCTGTGGCCTCTTGCTTTCTATTGCCTGTTATCTTGTTTTTCCCAAAGTCCTGGGAAGCCCTGACTCTGTCCCTTCCCCCTGACTGGCTGTTGGGTGGAAGTTCCATATATGGTGTTGTTGTGAAGGCCCAGCTAGACTGACTGGAGCCTTCCCAGTGACTGTATGTTGTGGGTACCTCCTGTGGGTGGGACCTGGGTGAATGGAGTGTGTGACCAATATACACTCCTTGTTGTGGTTGTCTGGTTTCTGGCATGAGAGACAAAGACTGAGACAGCCCTGCCCGAAACTGGCCTGAATGCAGTGTGTAGTGTTGAATGGCTGGGTACTTGTCCCAATCCACATTCCTTGTTGTGAGTGTCTGAAAGGGAGGAGTGTGGCCTGAATGCACTGTGTGCCTGATTGGCTGACTGACTGCATGAATGCCCTTCTGTGTGATTGGCTGCTGTGTGTGTGCCAGCAGTGTGGATGAGAGACAGAATAGTATATCTGGGGACCTCTCACCACTGGAAATTGTTCAGAAGCATTCAGAAGCTGAGTCTCCACTCAAGAGTAACTGGATTTGCTGATCCTCGACGTCCAGCTGGAAGAAGAAGACTTGCTGTGGCATTTGCTTCGACGGAACTGAAGGTTGTCGAAATCGTCGAGGACTGACCCGAGAGAGGACCTGGTAAGGCGCCCTCTTCCCGTGCTCCGAGGGACCATCGAGCACCGCTGAATCTTCGCCGAAGCGCCCTGGAAGTCAGACCCTCGAAAGGCTGCCGACCCGAGACGGGACCGCCGAGGAGATCGAAGTGAAGCACCCGGACCTCGACGCTGTCGAAGTCCATTGCCGTCGACCAGGGTTCGCAGGTCTGTGTAACCGCTGGAGGCCCGTCGAAGTTGTGTTGCCCAGCCGTGGGAACCACTTGACGCCGTGCCGCCGACGACCGGAGCCGTCCGCTCCTTGCCTAAGAACATTTGACTCGAAGGACTCCCTCGTCCGCACCGTCGACCGCTTTTGCCCTGCCGGAGAAAGTCGAGGACGACCAACGCGCCGAGGAGAATCCGCCGGTGGGTTTCCCGCCACCTCACGATCCCAAAGACTCGAGCGACTCGACGCCCTTGCTGGGCTCCCGTCTCTACAATCTTTGCGGTCCAGAACTATTGTCATCGAGGTGCCCCGCACACCTCCGCCTTGCAGGACGCCGACGCCCCGACGCCGACGAGCACCGCTCGGACGAAGCTGCCGCCTCTTCGACATCGTTCTACCTCGTTCGTCGACGGACGTTCGACGCCCCGTGCCTCCCGCTTGAAAGGGAAGGCATTCAAGAAGGGCCGTCGATTCCCCGTCGCCGAACCCCGAGGTCTTCGACGTTTCTCTACGCCTCTCGACGATCCGTGACTCCTGCTTAAAAGGGGGTCATTCAAGAAGGATCTGTCGACGCCTCTTCGAAGAACTCGACTCCACCAGGTACATTGGGGGGGTAAAAACATTGTAGGAGAGAATAAGACTGTTGAACAATATATGGACTGGGCTGGTGTTATATCTCTTTATTTTACAGGTTGCCCAGGTGGGGGGATCTCCACACAGAACTGTGTCCAGTGGTAGGGGCCAGTATTCTGCCTATTGTTTCAACCCTCTGTTATCTCTCCTCTCTCTATTGCTGGTTTCCTTCTTATTGATCTGTGTGCCATTTTAACAGTATTGTGAATGCACTTTAATGAGGTCTAATATTAGTGGTACCACTTTAGAATTGTAGATATTTACCATTGCTGATTTTCCTGAGCACAAAGTGCGTTATTGTGATAAGTGTACATAACCCTTGAATATTAATTATATAAAGACTGTGTTTTCAGTAATACAGTGTGTGGACATTCCTTTGTGGGGGCTTGGGGATACACTGTACTTAAGAACCAGCCTGCATCACCTCCTGAGAAGCTAGGCCTTGATTGCTCGTCCATCGCTACCGTAATCGAGAATCTTGGCTGGGGTCTTCTGTGCCTCTCCTCTACCATATAGAGAGCGGAAGTACAGACCCCCCCACCGGTCTTCTTTACAAAGCTGGTGGCAGCGGTGGGATGCTTATGGTTTTAAGACTCAGTGTATAACCGTGCCACTTACAAAATATCCGCACTTTATTAGATTAAGGTTTGGGTGTGTACCAAATAACTGCATTACAGGCAATGGAGCCCATTGCAAATGGTAAATTGACTCGGATGAGCTTAGAGGCTCTCCAGAGTGCTTGTGAAGCCAGGGAGTTGGACTTTGTGGATAAGTCTAGGGCTGAGCTGATAGCTGCCCTGGTGGACTACCAGACTGATGGTGAAACCCTTGATGAAGGGGGGGATGCAACCAGTGAGGACTCTGCCCCTGGGGTTGTCGCTGAATCTGTTTCTGGGAATGCCACCATTCCTGCTGCCTCTGTTCCAAACCCCAGCAATTCCATGGAACTTGAGTTATTAAGGATGAAATTGGCCTTTGAATATCGCAAGTTGGAAATAGAAGCTGAGCTTAAGAAAGAGGAGCTGGCACAGCAAGTGGAACTCAAGAATAGGGATCTTGCGCTCAAAGACAAGGACACTGAATGTCAGAGAATCCAGCTAGAGAGAGCTAGAGTGGAGACTTCAGCTAGACCAATTGAGAGTGGCAGGTCCCCAGCCACCAAGTTTATGAAAGATTTGGTTGGTGTGTTTGTGGAGGGTTCAGATATCCTCCAATGGATTGAAGCGTTTGAAATGGCTTGTGCAATTCATGATGTAGATAAAAGAGATTGGGCTAAGTGTTTGTTAAGCAGGGTGCCTCAAACTGGATATGACTGTATTCTGAAGCTGAGTGTGGAAGAAAGGGGTCAGTATGAGTGTATGAAGTCTGCTTTGATTGCCAAGTTTGGCAAGACACCTGCCCAATACCTTAAAAGGTTCAGGGAATTTAAGAAAAGAGAGAATGTGTCTTGGGTTGACTGGGTGAGTACTGCGCACATGAACATGATGGGGTGGATTGATGGATACAAGGTGAAAACTTTTGTTGAGTTGTCCCACCTCTTGTTTTTTGAGCATTTTTCTGAAGCCTGTTCACCAGAGCTGCGTCAGTATGTGGCTGACCAGAACATTTTGGACCCCTTTAAGCTGGCTAGGTTGGCTGACAAGTGGGTCTCCCACCGGGTGTCCCCTAAGGACTCCAGTGGGAAGGACAAGGACAAAGAAAAGGGGACCTCTCAGAAAGCTGAGGAGTCCCAAAAGCAATCACAGTCGGGTAAACCAAAACCTTCCTCTCCTAAGACCCAAAAATCTGGTGGGGATAAGTCCTCTGTGGGTGGGAATAAGAGTAGTGGTCCACCTGCTGCAAAGCAGGTTCCCAGTGGTTCCAGTACCGTACCCCGCACTCCTGGCACTTGTTGGGATTGTGGGGCTCTGGATCACAAAAGGGGTGACCCCAAGTGTAAAGGTAAGGCACTTGGAGTACAGGCTGTCAGCCTGACCTACCCTTACCCCGTGGCTGAGGTGGAGGCCACTGTCCTCCCCTCCTCTACAGGAATCACATTTGGTGCTCCGGTAGAGATTTCCTTAGTGTCCCTTGGGGCCTGGGACCAGTACGCAGAAGTACTGGCAACTATCCCGCAGAACACCCGTAGGTTTTTGAGAAGTGTCCTCTTGAATGGCCAGCCTTCTACTGGTTTGAGAGACACTGGGGCAAGCATGACAGTGGTGGACAGGACCCTGCTCAAGCCAGAGGACTATGTAGGTGCTCCTCTGAGAACCACCAGGTTAGCTGGTGGGCCTCCCAAATTATCGCCTGTAGCCCTAGTCACACTCATGATTGGAGACAAGACAGCAAAGCTTCCTGTCCTGGTTCAGGACAATGTCCCTGCTAACATTCTGTTAGGAAATGATCTAGTAGAGTTGGGGTTGATCTCGGATGGTCTTCCCATGACTGCTGCTGCAGTCACTAGGTCACAGGTGACACCGGGTCTGGCTGTGAGTCAGGTATCCGAGCCAAAGGCGAGGCCTAAGGCAAGAAGAAGGAAGACCAAGAAGGCCACCTCTGTGGAGGGAACACCTTCTCTTCCTGCTGTTCCGACAGCACCCAATGGGATCCATGCTCCGGACGGGCTGGGTCCAGCGGAAAACCCAAACTCAACTCCTGTGGGAGAAGAGACAGAAGACTCTCCTGTGGGAGAGGTTCTCAACCCGGAGGATCATCCCGACCTTCAATGCTTGTTAGCTGAAGGGGGACCCTCCCGGGCAGACTTCTGTAAGGGACAGAGAGAGTGCCACTCTCTCGAGGGCCTGAGGAAACAGGCCCTGTCCCAGGCACAAGGTGAAGTGCCTAGGACATTCAAGATTTATTGGGAGGGTGAGCTCCTTGTTAGTGAGCCCACTAAGCCCGAACCTGGTGCCCGCAAGAGGTTGGTGGTACCCCAGGTTTACAGGCCCTTCCTACTGCAGTTGGCGCATGAGGTGCCCTTGGCTGGTCATCTTGGGACCAAGAAGACTAAGCAGAGGCTCTCTGCCCATTTCTACTGGCCACGGATGGGAGTAGAGGTGGAGTCCCACTGCAGGACCTGCCCAACTTGTCAGTTGTCTGGCAAGACTGGAGGCAGGGTCATTGCCCCACTGCAGCCATTACCAGTGGTTGGCACACCATTTGAGAGGGTGGGCATCGACATCGTCGGTCCCCTTGACCCTCCCACTTCAGGTGGACATCGGTTCATCCTGGTCTTGGTAGATCATGCCACCAGGTACCCTGAGGCAATACCCCTTCGGACTGTTACTGCCAAGGTGGTTGCCAGGGCTCTCCTGGGCATTTTCACCCGTGTTGGATTCCCCAAGGAGGTTGTCTCTGACCGAGGATCCAACTTCATGTCTAGTTACATGAAAACCATGTGGAAAGAGTGCGGGGTAACCTACAAGTTCTCCACCTCTTACCACCCCCAGACCAATGGTCTGGTTGAGAGATTTAACAAAACTCTCAAGGGCATGCTAGGTGCTTTGGAAGAGCCCCTAAGGAGGAAATGGGATCTCCTCCTGCCATGCCTGCTGTTTGCTTACAGAGAGGTACCTCAAGAGGGTGTTGGTTTCAGCCCCTTTGAGTTACTCTTTGGACATCCCGTGAGGGGGCCCCTCGCCTTGATCCGAGAAGGCTTGGAAGCCACCCCTCCAGGTCCCGCCAAGCAAGTGGGGGACTATGTGTTAGGCCTCAGGCGGAGGATGACACAAATGATGGGTCAGGCAACAGCAAATCTCAAGGCCAGCCAGGAATTGAATAAGTACTGGCATGACCTGAAAGCTTCGCAAGTGGATTGGACTCCGGGACAGGAAATCCTTGTGATGGAGCCTACCAAGCCTAGAGCTTTGGCAGACAAGTGGACTGGACCCTTCAGGATCATCTCCAAGATGGGCGAAGTCAATTATCTGGTGGACATGGGAGCCTCTGGGGTAGCCCCCCAGGTATTCCATGTCAACAGGCTCAAGCCTTTCCACAGGCGAGCAGAGGTCTCATGTCTCTTGCTAGCTTCAGGGCAAGAAGAGGATGAGAGTGAGCCCCTTCCTGATTTGCTGCATAGCAACCCTCAGGATGGCTCAGTGGAGGGAGTACAACTCTCTCCCGATTTGACAACAGAGCAGCAGAGGGCCTGCCGGGCTTTGCTCCAGCAGTATGCCCCTCTGTTTTCACTGACACCGGGCCTTACACCGTGGTGTAAGCACGAAATTGACACTGGTGACAGTGTGCCTGTCAAAAGCAGGAGCTATCGTATGTCAGATACCGTCAAAAACCACATCCAGGCTGAGGTCGCCAAGATGTTGGATCTGGGTGTTATTGAACCCTCCACCAGTCCCTGGTCCAGTCCAGTGGTCCTTGTCCCCAAGGCAAGTTCCCCGGCGGGTACCAAGGATTGGAGGTTCTGTGTGGACTACCGAGGAGTCAATGCCGTCACCAAAACTGACGCGCACCCATTGCCCAGGGCTGATGAGCTCGTGGACACTATAGGTGCTGCCAAATTTGTGAGCACCTTTGACCTTACCTCAGGCTATTGGCAAATAGCTCTGACGGACCATGCCAAGGAAAAGACGGCATTCTCCACACCTGAGGGACTCTACCAGTTTAGGGTCATGCCCTTTGGGTTGAAGAATGCCCCTGCCACCTTCCAGAGATTGGTCAACCATGCGCTCAGTGGGCTGGAAGCCTTTTGTGTGGCTTACTTAGACGACATTGCCGTCTACAGTTCCACCTGGGAAGAGCATTTGACACATCTGGATAAGGTGTTGCAGGCCTTGAAAAGGGCTAACCTCACTATCAAGGCCACCAAGTGCCAGATAGCTCAGGGGAAAGTTACCTATCTTGGTCATGAGGTAGGAGGGGGTCAAATCCAACCTCTCTCCAGTAAAGTACAGGACGTACAGAACTGGGAGACGCCCACTACTCAAACCCAGGTGAGAGCCTTTTTGGGCCTCACTGGGTACTATCGCAATTTCATGGCAGACTATGGAACCATAGCTGCACCCCTGACAGCTCTAACTTCACCCAAACAGCCTAGGAAGGTTAATTGGACTGAAGACTGTCAGAGGGCCTTTGATGGCTTGAAAGAAAGTCTGTGTAGGGCACCTGTGTTGAGTGCGCCTGACTACAGCCGACCCTTTATCGTCCAGACGGATGCCTGCGACACCGGAATTGGAGCTGTCTTGTCCCAGTTAGATGACAAAGGGAGAGAACATCCTATCATATTCATCAGTAGACAACTCAAGGGTAGAGAACTTAGGTGGGCTACTGTTGAAAAGGAATGTTTTAGTATAGTTTGGAGCCTTAGGCGTTTTAGGCCCTACCTTACGGGGTCCACCTTCAAGGTCCAAACAGATCATAAGCCCCTGAAGTGGCTTATGCAGATGAAGGGTGAGAATCCGAAATTGCTCAGGTGGTCGATTAGCCTACAAGGGCTAGACTTCACCATAGAGCACAGACCAGGGAAGAGTCACGATAATGCAGATGGCCTTTCCAGAAGGTATGTTGACCGTCTGGATGAGGGTGTCTATCCCGTGGGAGATTAGGCACCCTCCACCTCAGTCTGGGGGGGGCGACTGTGATGCCGGAAATGCATCTGAGGGACAGGGCCTCTGAATCCTTGTCCTTTCTCTGTTTTTACCGTGTGTTCTGTCATGTTTTCTGCCCAGGAGTCCATGAGGGACTCCTGGCAGTGCAGCTCTCTTTTGATTTGGTGAACAGACCCATGGGATACCCTTATGGCACCCATGGGTAGGGGTACAACCCTGTGCCCCTAGTGTATGTTTTTGGGCACCTGTGGGTGGCCCACAGAGCAGGGTATGGGCTGGTGGCAGCTCCATGCTGAATTTGACAGGTGCTCTGGGTGTCCTCCATTTTGGGATACCCAGGCCCTGCCATTGGAATCAGTTGATTCCTGATAGGAAACAAGATGGCCCCTGTGGCCTCTTGCTTTCTATTGCCTGTTATCTTGTTTTTCCCAAAGTCCTGGGAAGCCCTGACTCTGTCCCTTCCCCCTGACTGGCTGTTGGGTGGAAGTTCCATATATGGTGTTGTTGTGAAGGCCCAGCTAGACTGACTGGAGCCTTCCCAGTGACTGTATGTTGTGGGTACCTCCTGTGGGTGGGACCTGGGTGAATGGAGTGTGTGACCAATATACACTCCTTGTTGTGGTTGTCTGGTTTCTGGCATGAGAGACAAAGACTGAGACAGCCCTGCCCGAAACTGGCCTGAATGCAGTGTGTAGTGTTGAATGGCTGGGTACTTGTCCCAATCCACATTCCTTGTTGTGAGTGTCTGAAAGGGAGGAGTGTGGCCTGAATGCACTGTGTGCCTGATTGGCTGACTGACTGCATGAATGCCCTTCTGTGTGATTGGCTGCTGTGTGTGTGCCAGCAGTGTGGATGAGAGACAGAATAGTATATCTGGGGACCTCTCACCACTGGAAATTGTTCAGAAGCATTCAGAAGCTGAGTCTCCACTCAAGAGTAACTGGATTTGCTGATCCTCGACGTCCAGCTGGAAGAAGAAGACTTGCTGTGGCATTTGCTTCGACGGAACTGAAGGTTGTCGAAATCGTCGAGGACTGACCCGAGAGAGGACCTGGTAAGGCGCCCTCTTCCCGTGCTCCGAGGGACCATCGAGCACCGCTGAATCTTCGCCGAAGCGCCCTGGAAGTCAGACCCTCGAAAGGCTGCCGACCCGAGACGGGACCGCCGAGGAGATCGAAGTGAAGCACCCGGACCTCGACGCTGTCGAAGTCCATTGCCGTCGACCAGGGTTCGCAGGTCTGTGTAACCGCTGGAGGCCCGTCGAAGTTGTGTTGCCCAGCCGTGGGAACCACTTGACGCCGTGCCGCCGACGACCGGAGCCGTCCGCTCCTTGCCTAAGAACATTTGACTCGAAGGACTCCCTCGTCCGCACCGTCGACCGCTTTTGCCCTGCCGGAGAAAGTCGAGGACGACCAACGCGCCGAGGAGAATCCGCCGGTGGGTTTCCCGCCACCTCACGATCCCAAAGACTCGAGCGACTCGACGCCCTTGCTGGGCTCCCGTCTCTACAATCTTTGCGGTCCAGAACTATTGTCATCGAGGTGCCCCGCACACCTCCGCCTTGCAGGACGCCGACGCCCCGACGCCGACGAGCACCGCTCGGACGAAGCTGCCGCCTCTTCGACATCGTTCTACCTCGTTCGTCGACGGACGTTCGACGCCCCGTGCCTCCCGCTTGAAAGGGAAGGCATTCAAGAAGGGCCGTCGATTCCCCGTCGCCGAACCCCGAGGTCTTCGACGTTTCTCTACGCCTCTCGACGATCCGTGACTCCTGCTTAAAAGGGGGTCATTCAAGAAGGATCTGTCGACGCCTCTTCGAAGAACTCGACTCCACCAGGTACATTGGGGGGGTAAAAACATTGTAGGAGAGAATAAGACTGTTGAACAATATATGGACTGGGCTGGTGTTATATCTCTTTATTTTACAGGTTGCCCAGGTGGGGGGATCTCCACACAGAACTGTGTCCAGTGGTAGGGGCCAGTATTCTGCCTATTGTTTCAACCCTCTGTTATCTCTCCTCTCTCTATTGCTGGTTTCCTTCTTATTGATCTGTGTGCCATTTTAACAGTATTGTGAATGCACTTTAATGAGGTCTAATATTAGTGGTACCACTTTAGAATTGTAGATATTTACCATTGCTGATTTTCCTGAGCACAAAGTGCGTTATTGTGATAAGTGTACATAACCCTTGAATATTAATTATATAAAGACTGTGTTTTCAGTAATACAGTGTGTGGACATTCCTTTGTGGGGGCTTGGGGATACACTGTACTTAAGAACCAGCCTGCATCACCTCCTGAGAAGCTAGGCCTTGATTGCTCGTCCATCGCTACCGTAATCGAGAATCTTGGCTGGGGTCTTCTGTGCCTCTCCTCTACCATATAGAGAGCGGAAGTACAGACCCCCCCACCGGTCTTCTTTACACACGGAGAGTAAGTATTGACTCAGCCACACTGCAATTGAAGGAGGGTAATAAAGGAATGTCGGTTGTGGGGTGGTGGTGGTGATGAGTGTTGTTGAGTATCAGTGTAGTATTGTCAAGCATCGTGAAGTATAGTACGGAAAGGAGCGGAGGTAGATGTCAAGGGAACATTCGGTAAAAGGTTCTGGCCTATACTATTGACTTATCGGTACGGATGACAGGAGTTACGTGAATATTGGATTTGTGTAGATTGGGCGATTTAGCTCGGGTCATGGATGATGGTATTCCTGTATATGGGGCTCAGCAAATGCAGTTAGCTTAAATTGTGGAAGGTGTTCTTCTAGCTAAGTCTCACAGAGGCGTTTTATCTACAAGGGGATGTTGTAGGTACAGACTGAGCACATGAAATATTGGTATTCGATGTTAGGAGTCAGGATGACGGCCTTGGGTATATGTCATATGTCGGGGTTTTGAATACATCTGTGTATTGAGAAAATATTGTTGTGAGCTCTGTTAGTAGTTTCTCTCATTCCGAAGAGGTGACATCACCAGGGAGGTCTGTGCATAGGACTAGGAGAGCACGAGGAGTTGCAGAATTTGTTTTTGGTCATAAAAAAATGGATGGAGAAAGCTGCTCTGTGGCGGTGCATGGATGGAGCATGTGTGATATTAGTGGGTGTGCCTGAGGAGGCAGAGTTGCATACGAGCACGTCTGGAAAGTTGGTTGAGAGCCAGAGAGACACATGACAGTACAGAAACAATTTTTATTTCAAATTTCACACTGTGCATGATAAGGCATATTTTGTAAAATAACTGCAGAGTTGTCGAAACCCTCGACTGGAGGTTAAATAAGTAGTAAAAGCAATGTATTGTGGTTAAGGTGCGGGGGACATGCCCCTACAGCACCTATCTAAGGCTCTTGTGCGATATAAGGACAAGATTTGTAAATATAGCACAGAATGGACAAAAAGCACAGAAGGTAAATTGACTAAGCCATGGCCAAAGGGTGGGAGCTTCTCAGAATATGTGCAGCAACCATTACACACACATTTGCAAGAGGTTTATAAGGGAAAGAAATTGAGCAATCGTATGGCAATATTTGAGCTTCGGAAAATGTTTCAGGATGACGGGGGGATGTGGTGAGGCATTAGTAGATGCTGAGCCAACAGGAGGCCCCGAGCGATATGCCCTCGACTCCAGCTCCCCCACCTCCTTCTGACTACGAGAGCAAAGGGGCCGCAGCAGGAACACAATGATTATACTCTATGCAGGAGTTAAAAGCATCGGAGGTGTACTCAAAGGGGCCGGACAAACAGGAGGTGGAAAAGGGGTGCACAGTAAGACACAGACAAGCACAAGTGAAGGGCTGGAGAATATAGAATCGAAAGAGTGGGTAGGAGGACAAATACTCCTGAAATTAGATGGGAAGACAGCAGGAGAAACAGGAGGGCTGAGTAAGGTAGAAGCAGGGTGTAAAGGGGACAGGGAAGCACAAGACTGGGCAGAGATAATGGAAGTGGTGGAGAGAAAAGAAAAAGAGAAACAAGAAGAACATGACAAAAGTGCAAAGGGAGAAGCTAAATGCAGAAGAGAAAGAGCGGGAGCTGCGAGAGATGAGAAGGAGAGAGCTCGAAGAAATAGAGAGATGAAGGGAGGAAGATGATAAGGAAAGGCAAGTTTAGTAAAGATGGAGCTAAGGAAGTGGCAAATAGAGTGGCTCGCAAGAGAGCGCAAACGCAAGGAGGAGCGCGCAGTGATAGACATAAGACTAAGGTTGAGATCAACCACTTTTGACAACAACGAAGGAAGGGATAGGCAAGTGGAGTAAGAAGGGAGCATGAAACATGACAGGGCAGCTACACTGCCAGACACAGCTAATACAGGGTCCCCTGTGAGGGGGGACTGCAGGAACTTGGTTGACTGAGAAGGGGAACCAGAGGGAGCAAAGTTACTGAGGAGACTGAGCTTCCATGATGATTTTGGCAGCAACCTCTGAGACACCGGGTCAGATGATGACTTGGTAGGGAGTAAGGACGAGGGAGTAGGGCAACTTGATCGCTGATCAGAAGGGAAAAGCGCTGATCCAAGCTCCATGTGGGGAGCGAACTAAGACACAGAGGGAGTGTGGGGGGATAAGGACGAGAGACTATGACAGCCCATGGCTACATTGCACAGCCTGGATGACTTAACCCTATATGTGCAAACATTTAGAGAACTTCCAGCATGAAGGAGGGGAGAAGTGGTAATGACACCTGCATCCACCAAAGATACCGGGGCACTAGATGTGTGTCAGGGCTGTCACAGTTCCCCTTACTGGAAACAAATCGATAAGGAAAATTTGAGGTGTAGGCTGCCTTCATTGACCACGGGTGTGGGGAAATGGATATACGAAATGGAAAGGATGAAAGTAGAACAAAAATTAGCACAAGGGATGTAAAAGGTTTACTAGTGGCGGTCCTCGGAGAGGCTGCCAATGACGTATGGAAAAGGGTGGTGTACCCAGGAATAACAACACAGAATAAGGGGCATGATGGCTTTCCATTTGCTAATTGTCGAGCAGCTGTACGGCAAGCTCTACGAACACAATACTCAGACACGTCAGATATCAGTGCAATCATGGCACCCAAAATGGGGAAGATGAAGACCCCTTAAAATATATTCAGGCCATTCAAGAGTTACGGCACCTTCAAATGTGAGAATCGTGGGATAAAACAGTGTCATTATTGTATCATATACTATGCCAACAGTTACCAGAACAGGTGCAAAGGCAACTAAAGAAGTTGGTGGGGATGGAAGCAAAGCCATGGTCATAAATACAACTTACAATAGTAAATAATTGCAGGCTAATGCAAGAAAACATGAGAAAAAAGCATGAGGATAGAAAGCAGGAGGAGGCGAATTTAGTGCAGAAGAAACTGTCCAAATATGCCATGGAAAGAGCAGTGTTAACAAGAGTGGGTGGTCAGAATGCACCACAGACACAGTATGCACTATCACCTGCAGGAGGAGGGTTCATGGGATGGGGGATGCATAGCATGGGTTCCAAGGAAAAGGGGGACCATCAAGGGGAGGCGAGTATGGGCACACATTCAACAGAGGCAGGGGGGATTTCCAGGAGCGTATAAAGGATATGGGCGACAAATGCAGCAGGGTTCAGAATGGTTCTCTGGAGGAAATCAGAGGCAAATAAGAGAACCACCCCAGTGCTGGGTGTGTGGACAGATAGGGCATATCTCTAGAAGCAGAGGAGGAATGGCACACAATGGGGGAATGCCACAGAATGGGGGGATTCAATACCAGCCAGCATAACCAGGGGAACAGAATAAGTTCTATGCCCCAGACTAGACCCAACAGCAAGGATAGATACTAGACACATACCCGCAGACACAACACCCCTTGACACAGACACCACAGATGCAGCTGCCAGTGCAACAGTATTTACAGACACCACATATGCAGAATAACATGCAGCCATCATATACGGCACAGCAACACGACGGGACACTGGCACGCACTGACTCCATGAAGACGACTCCTATTAGGATACTGGGAGGGGTCACTTTAGTGGGGGCAACCCATTCTTGGGAAACAGAATGTCATTGTACCCTCTATATGACAGCCCACAGACAGATCAGATGTGTTCCATCCTATCGATTACACCCAACCCTGTGGAGGAACCACGCATTGGGGTGACGATAGGTGACAACACATTTTCCTTTCTTGTAGACACAGGGGTGACTAGATCCTGCACCTGGGAGGAAAAGTAAAGTATGTCAGGTTATGCCATAAATGCTCAAGGATTCTCTGGGGCGATGGAATTGGTTCCATTTACAGACGATATTGCACTTTCTATAGGAGAACATGACTTAGCTCTACCCTTATTGTATTCACGACAGACACCAGAAAACATAATGGGGAGGGATATCATGAGCAAACTGAACAGGACCATCTCGTTCACTGACAAAGGGATAGTGTGTTCCACAGTAGGGCTACACCTTCTAAACATGAGGGAGATTATTCAAGCTTATTGTGGACGCAAGGTGCAGAGGAGGGTGCCAGCAGACGAGGAGCTATTTTGATATGGGACTGAAATAATAATAGCATGGTTCCCAGGGATACAGGGAAAAATATGGAAGGGATGACAGTGCCACTAGAATTAGAGGCAGTAGTTCTCCCCCCCCCTCGCCCCTAACTGTACTTGGCGACTTTAATCTTCACCTCCCTACTCCCCCTCAATCCTACCCCTTCTCTCTATCCTTGACTCCTATCTCCTATCCCCTCTCCCTTCCTCTCCTACTCACTCCTCTGGCTCCACTCTTGGCCTTAGCTTCAACTCAACCTACCCCTCTTCTACTGTCTCTACACTACCTATCTATCTCTCTGACCATGTTTTGCTCTCCTTCTCCCTCACTCCCCACCCCCTTTCACCTTCTCCTCTACCATCCCCTACCATCTTTTCTCAATGTGACCTTTGTGAGTTTAAGCCCTCTCTCTTTTTTGACAATTGCTCTTCCTTTCTTCCCCCACTCACTGATTTCTCCTTGCTTCCAGCAAGTGAAGCTCTAGCCACTCTTTCCTCTTCTATTTCCTCCACCCTTGATCTACTCTACCCCCTCTCCTCTTTCCGTCCTACCCATAAACCCTCTCAACCTTGGCTCTCTCCTCAACTTCTCTTCATGTGTCGTCTCCTTTGACGTCTCAAGCAACTCTGGCTCAAATTTCCCTCCCTATCCAACCAAACTTCTTATTTCTCTTACCATTCTCTTTATGACTCATGCCTTGTCTCTGCCAAACGTTCATACTACTCTAACCTTCTCCACTCCCAAGCCTCTCACCTTCGCCGTATTTTCCAAACCCTCTCTCGTCTTCTCTCCCTGCCTACCCCTGACCCCTCAGCCTCTTCTACCATTTCTCCTTCTGACTTTGCTAACTTCTTCTCCTCTAAGATTCTTTCTCTTCGTCAAAAAATAAACAGATCTTCCTACTCCCCCTTTACCTCTCCCTATTCCCCTTCAAACTGCATGTCTGACTTCTTGCCTGTCTCCCCTTCTGACGTGTCCCTCCTCCTGTCCAAAGCCCATCCTATGTCTGCCCCTACCGATCCTCTCCCCTCCCTTCTTATCCCCAAGATCTACCCTCTTCTTATTCCTTACCTAACCTCCTTCTTCAATACCTGCTTTTCCTCAGCTACCTTTCCCACTGCATTTAAGCATGCCACCATCATTCCTATTATAAAGAAACCCTCTGATGATCTCTTTCTTACCTCTAACTTCTGTCCAATCTCTCTTCTCCCATTCCTCTCTAAACTACTTGAACGCCTCACCTATTCCCAGCTCTCAGCCTTTGTCACTAATCTTTCTCTCCTACCCCCCTCTCAATCTGGTTTCTGGCCTAAACACTCTCCTGAAACTGCCCTCACTTATATCCTTAACTCCCTCCTCTCCGCTCATTACTCTAAGTAATCATCTGTCCTTATTCTCCTTGACCTTTCTGCTGCTTTCGACACTGTTGATCACTCCCTACTTCTCAACACTCTTTCTTCCTTTGGTTTCAAAGACTCTTTTCTCAACTGGCTCTCATCTTACCTCTCCTCGCGCTCATTCGCTGTCTCCTGGGGTGGCCGTTCCTCACCTACCCTCCCCTTGGAATATGGTGTACCCCAAGGTTTGGTTCTTGGCCCTTTCCTATTCTCCCTCTACACCTCTCTCCTTGCCCCTGCTATATCTTCATTCGGTATTTCTCACCATTTCTATGCTGACGACACCTAACTCTTCCTTTCTTTCTCCTCCTTCTCCTCTGACCTCCACCTTAAACTCTCTTCCTGTCCTACTGCCATTAAAAACTGGATGTCATCCCGCTTTCTTTCACTCAATACTGATAAGACTGAAGTCTTATTCTTTCCCTCCAACACTCTTCCCCCTCCCTCTCTTCTACCTTTCATTCACTTTCCCTCCACTAATCTTACTATTTCTGCCCACGCCCGCAATTTAGGCGTTCACTTTGACTCTTCCCTCTCCTTTTCCCACCATATTTCTCTTATCTCTCGCGCCTGTTGCTACTACCTCATCAATTTCCGCAAAGTCCGCTCCTCCCTTACCTTCCATGCAACCAAACTCTTAATCTCCTCACTTATCTTCTCTCGCCTCTTCTATTGCTCCTCCCTATTCTTTGGACAACCTGCTTCTCATCTTGCCCCTCTCAAATCTATCTACCACTCAGCTGTCCGTACCCTCTGTCTCCCTGCCCCGCATGACTCCATTTCTTCTTCACTGTCCTCCCTTAGCTGGCTTCCATTCCACTCTCAACTTAAATTTTTTTTTTTGACAACTTTATTTAAAGATTTATCAAAAGAAATACATATCATTCCAAAACAACAATTATGATAACAAGAAAACAACAAATAAAATGAAAAAAGCATTATACAAGTTGATACAAATAGTACAGAATAAATAAGAAAAACCTATCAATTATCTCTACTAATCGCAGCAAACCTAATTTGAAATGATAACTAGCCAAAAATCAGAGGAAAACAAGAGAAGAAAAAAAAAACACAAACACAACCACACAACACAAGACAAACACAATAAAAAGAACACAATAGTAAATTAACCACTCTGAAACAAAAACCATCGCCCATCAGCACTTAATTCACACATAGAGTTCATTAAAAGCCTCCAACTGTTCCTTATAAAATTCTTCTTTATGTAAAGCATAATACTTAATCCTCTCAAATCTTGAGAGCAACTGCACCTGTGATAACCATTCATCAATACTTGGTTTCTTTCTCGTCTTCCAGAGGCGTAAAATTTGACGAGTCGCCACCAAAAACACCTTATTAGCCCAACACAGAGTCGCATAGCTAAAGTCACGAGTGCCCACTGGTGTTTTCAAAAGAACTGATGATGGGGTCCTTGGAAAAGAGATGTTCCCGACCAAATCAACTCTATCCAAAACCTCACTCCAAAAACCTTTAACCCTAGAACAATTCCATAACATGTGAAGCAAAGTGCCTTCCTCCGTAGAACAACTCCAACACATACTATCCTCCCTTAAGCCACATCTGTGCATTTTAACTGCAGTCCAAAACAGACGCCCCAAAATGCTCTGTTGAATATATCGTAAATTTAGATCAATTTTCATCCTAATTGGAACCTTCCATAGAACCTCCCAATCCTGCATAGAAATATCTCCACCCAGTTCAGCACACCACATAAGTCGAAGAGCATTCCATGAAGATCTAAATTTCTCTTCTACCGGGAACAACCTCAAATAACTAGACACTGCACGAGGCGCAACTACAATAAAACTACACCTTTCTGGTCTTTGTAACAAAGGGTCAGTAAGCATTAATACTCTCTCAGAAATCAAATCTCTCAACAATCTATATCTCCCCATTTCCCTATTATGTAGGATAAACCTCCGCTTCAGAGACTCAAAAGATATCATACCGTCATCATCCCATATGTCTCTAATAAGCAATATACCCTTGTTCATCCAACTCCTCCAGCATAGCATCTTATTATTGATCTGCAACCCTGGATTCTGCCAAATGGAGGCCTCCCCATAGAAATGAAGTCCCTGCCCTCCACTTACAATCAATGATGTGACTGCATCTTTGGAAGCATGGACAGCCTGCAATGTACTGACCGATTTAGGTAACTTTCCAAGAGAGTACAGTGATTCAATTCGGAAGGGTCTCATCTTAAACTCTTCTATCTGAGCCCAAACTGGAATGTCTGATTCATTCAACGAGAAATAGGATACACATTTTTTAATCAAAAAACTTTTGTAGTAATTTTCAATGTTAGGATAACCAAAACCCCCCTCATGTACACTCCTAACCATTAAATACCTGGGTATCCTTGGTTTCCTTGAAACTCCCCATAGAAACTCCTGAAAGACCCTATCCACTCGGCCCAAAACTTTTTTCGTAAACCTTAAAGGTAGCGATTGAATAATGTACAGAACCTTCGGTAGGAGCACCATTTTAATAGCATTAACCTTTGCCCAGATGGATAAAGAGAGTCTACTCCACCTACGGAGCATAGTCCTCATGCTTTCCAGAACTTTATCTATATTGAACTCCGCCATACCTTTCACATCTCTAGACAAAAAGACACCTAAATATTTCACCCTACAGTTTTCCCATTTACAATTCCAATCTAATAATCGTCTACACACCTGAGCGTCTCGAGCTGGAAACACAACCGTCTTCTCCCAATTAATTTTATAACCTGAGAGCCCACCACACTCAGAAATCATATTCTTCAAGATGTTTCCCCCCTCTACAGGATTACTAAGAACAATAACTATATCATCAGCATACGCCAAAACCTTAACTTCAACTTCACCAACTATAAAACCGGATAGGCAATCTGACTGCCGAATATATGACAAAAATGGCTCAAGAGCCAAATTAAAAAGGTAAGGTGGTAGTGGACATCCTTGACATGTGCCTTTAAATAATCTAAAAGAAGATGAAAGTACCCCATTCACCCAGACCTTTGCACTAATACCCGACTGTAATGCCCCAACAGCATTTATAAATAGGGGACCAAAACCCATCTTAACCAAAGTAAAATTTAAAAAAGCCCAAGCCACATTATCAAATGCCTTCTCAGCATCAAGCAATATGAAAATCAAATCATCAATTCCTGAGGATGACAAATTCAAAATATCCAAGAGAGTCCTAATATTATCATATCCATGACGTTGCTTCATAAAACCCACTTGAGACCTACCAATTAACAAACCCATATATTTATCCAACCTGGAAGTCAAAATTTACGTAAATAATTTTGCATCCACATTCAAAAGTGAAATGGGGCGATAATTACAACAATTCGATGCATCTTTCCCCTCCTTGGGGATTGCCGTAATCACTGCCTCCCTCATTGAAGGACATAAAACACCCTCCATAAGAAACCGATTATAGAGTTCACATAATTCTGGAGCTAGCTGCTCAGCAAAAGATTGGTAAAACTCAGTCGGCAGTCCATCTGGGCCAGGAAACTTGCCAGACTTCATTTTAATAATGGCCTCTATCACCTCTTCCACTAAAATTGGAGCATCCAGAAATTCTCTGGCCTCATCAGACAGACAAGGAACTCCAATCTTATCAAAGAACTCCACCAGATCACTTTCTAACAGCACATGCTCTTCAGAGTATAACAATTCATAATAATTGCGAAAACACTCACCAATATCCTTCCTTTTCACAATAATCCTACCAGACTCATCTTTTATTTTCTGGACAAAACACCTCTTGCACAAACACTTCAACCTGTTCGCAAGCAATTTACCCCCAGAATCCCCTCTCTCCCAGAAGCGTTGTTTAGAAAAAAAACAGTCCCACGGTCTGCTTCAATCTCAGACTCCAGACGCAACTGCTCATACAACCTTTCCATCTTTAAACGATCCCTCACTGATCCAGTACAAGCATAAGCCGATTGTGATTTACCCAGATCCAGTTCAAGATCTCTCATTTTTGCCTCCCCTTCCTTCCTCACTCTAGATGTCCAAGTAATCAATTCACACCTAGCTGAGGCCTTAAACGCATCCCAAACCATTAAACTATCAGCCGAACCCTTATTTACAGAAAAATAGTCTGACACAAAACCAGAAAGCGATTGTAACGCTTTTTCCTCTTTCAGAACAAATGGTTTTAGCCTCCACCTAGCAGAATCCGGAGAGTGCGGAGCAAGACACAATCTAACCAAAACTAGAGAATGATCCGTAAGATGCCGCTCACACATTCTAGCTTCGATTATCGTCTCAGCCATATGATCTGATATAAGTAAATAGTCAATCCTTGAAAAGGAATCATGAACCAGAGAGTAAAATGAATACTCTACTGTCTTCGGATGCAAGACTCTCCAAGAGTCAATCAAATCAAAGGTATCCACAAAATCACAAAATTCTCTACTAGATCTGAGGCCAGTAAAGGAGCACGCCGAAGATCTATCCAATTTGAAGTCCATAACACAATTGAAATCCCCAACTAAAATGATTACTTCTCCTCTCATGTCAGCCAGAAGTTTAGTTACAGTATCAAAAAAGAGACCCCCCACTGCACATGGGCCATAAACTGAGCTGATTGTAAACAGCCTATCTTCAAATTTCAAATCAACTAAAATGACCCGACCTGCATCGTCCATAACTATCTTATCAACACTTACACCCAACCCCCTTCTAACCAAAATTCCAACTCCTCGTGAATTAGTAGAATAACCATTCAACCACACCTTCGTATATCTAGAATTAGTAAGGAGGTTCTCAGTGCCATCCTCAAGGTGTGTCTCTTGAAATAGAACCACATCAATCTTTTCCCTCCATAATCTGGATAGAATTTTTTTCCTTTTAGAAGGACACCTCATACCTTTAACTTTCCAAGTACCAAAAGTCAATAAGCCCATACTTTAGTTCCCTCTAAAGCAAAAATCAGCAGAATCACCATTCACATGACCTCAATAAAGTGCATTACATCAAAATGATGAACAATAAGCAATTGACAATGGATAATCGAGTCAGAGCAAAAAACAACACACACCTTGCTAAACTGACAAACAAAACAAAAGACACAAAGATACAAGTAAATTGAACAAAAAAGAGCCCGACAGCGATTGGGCCCACTATGAGTTACAATATATACAAAACTAGACCTATTCATGACCACCCTCCAGAAAGCTGTGCCCAAATTTAAAAGGTATAAACTATCCATCTAGACAGTGCAACAAGTACAAGTCGTGAACAACGAGTAATATTCCCCCCAAAACAGGAATCTGAGAAAGCCTCAACAAAACCCCAAAAGACCCATCACTCCAAAAATGCTGGCGCTACTATGTATATAGTCTCAGACAAACTCACCACTGCAAACAAACATTTATCCATCAGCAGCCACTAAAAACAAGCGACCTATGACCAAATCAAGATATATATAAAACAATGTCTCGTCCGTGCTTAGTGGCACAGTGACTACAGTGCGCAAACGATTGAATAGAAGAGAAAGGGAAAGAGAGTAGTACTCCACATTAGCCCTACACAAAAGCACTTAGACAACCTTATCACAGTACACACATCAGCACAAGATTGCTAGATCACATGAGAAAATTAAACACACACCACCAAACCGCTTAGCCATAACAACAGTGCCATAGACTACTTGCACTAACCCCAGCAACCACAATATGTATTACTACAAGGGTGCTCCCGAAACTAGTGCACAAACAGTGACACACAAGACCCAGAGAAAAGGTGCCCCGGAATACATTATCAACATAAAAGCATCACATGTCAAGTAGTAAGCAAAACATATACTTCCCCACCAAGGAAGAAAAAGAGTTATGGATTAAGAGGGGATGTACAGTGTCTCCAACAGAGGCCTTAAAAATAAGACAGGGAAGTGGTAATGTGATTCTCATTATTGCACACTGCACTGACACAATTACACCATCCGACCCATATGGGGAAGGAGGTGTTTGCTGCTCATATTGGAGCGGACTGGTTCTGTCCAAACTCACTGAACACAGGCTGAATTCATGACTAATTGTCTAGTGTGTAAACTATTTATTGCAGGTCATACATTAAGAGTAGTTACAGGAGCCATACCTTGCCCAATGGGTCCATTCCAGCACCTGCACGTTGACTATGTCCATTTTCCCGATGGATCGAAGCCGGTCCTTGTTACCCATCCCGATGCCCTTAGAGCAGTGAAATTCCTGGTTCGGGAAATATTCCCATGATGTGATCTGTGTGAGGTCCTGCGGTCTGACAATGGCCCCCACTTCGCCAATGAGATGTTCCAACACTTCACAACCCTGTTCGGAATATAACACAAATTCTCCTGTGCCTATCACCCACAAGAAAATGGACTGTATGAGCACCTCAACGGCCTGCTCAAGGAAAGTATATCCAAGATTAAAAAGACTCTCAATAAAAGTTGGCTTCACTGTCTACCATTAGCATTATTCGCATTGTGCAATAAACCAGGGTCCGTCCACCATTTGACCCCACATGAGGTAGGGACAGGACAGCGCATAAGGCTTCCCTGGCCCCTCCCACTAGGGCACTGAAAGATGCTGAGAACGTTTCTGAAGTATTGGGTCAGGAAATATACAAATATGGCTAGTTCCTCTTTTATTTCTCATCATCTGCAGGGACAATGGGAGAGGCCTGAAGCAAGAGAGGAAAACAACAATGCTGAAGCATCTGAGCATCTCTTAAAGCAGCCACCTTTGTATCGGGGGAACACCACCCTGTTATGAAATTTCTGCAGAAAGTGGGACAAGCCAGGGTTTACTGGACCTCAAATTGTGGAATTAGTGACTGAGTGAGCTGTAAAACTGATAGGGAAGAACACTTGGCATCACCTAGGGGACATCAAGCCCCACAAAGCAGTGGCCTCTCCTAGCGCCAATATTGAAAGGGCCAACAATCCACCAACAGAACAAAACAATTACAAACCAGCAGAGGTCACCCTAACATTACTCGTACCAGAGCAATTGAGATAGGCAAAGGACTTCCTACACATCCAGAGTCAAGGAACACTGTCTGCTTGTTATTTTTCTTTTTGCACACTAACACAATTCATTGTGTAAGTACGACTGTTATTATTGCATAGTTAGTATTGCATTGTTTCATGATCCCGGTGATCCTTATCCTGAAAACCTCCAAGTGGAATTTGTCCAATTTGTCAGGAGGTCCAACAGCACCAGGAGACACCATCCAAATGTATATTTCAATGTCTTCATAGCTTATCTGTCCCAAGAATATCAACACTCGGAAAGAGGAAATCCATATGAACTCTCTGTACCGTGTGAACCCAGAATAAAAGCTTTGGGGGAACAGTTAGTGCTTCTTGCTATGGCATATTATTTTGTTTGCAGAGCTTGAACTAATAAAATACTAACACATTAACACTCATTTGTGTGCTTTTCAGGCGGGCAACTGATGTCTTCAAACTACACAAAGATCCAAGAGGTGTAAGTGATAGAAGGCATTATTAAAAGAATGATTATTGTGACGTGTATCTTATTCTCATGTAGTATTTTCACACTCATCTTTTGTCGAGTATCATTTGTTGCTAACAGTACTGCTGTACCCTCTACTAACACAACCCCAACTCCAGCAGGTGGAACAACCGTGTCAGTTGGCCAGGTAAGCACTGTAAGTACACTAAAGAAAGGTAGATGCAGTGCAGATGCAGGCATGGGGGAGTGGAACTCAATGTTACTGATACTGCTCGAGTATCCAATAACATGTGGTTCAAGCATATGACTAAAGTAGGCAAACCACTGGGGAGAGCTATGTCTGCTCACTAATACCCTATGCCATGAGTGCCTCCAGAACTTCTGTAGCAACCAAAATACCAGCAGCAAGAGCATAATGCCTTCTGTACTTGTCCATGGTTACAACCTGAGGAAGATTCCAAGGTAGAACAGCAACACTGAGATAGATGTCCAAGGCAACATTTCTCTATGAATATAGTTATATAAAGACACATGACATGATGAACAATTATTGGCAACTAGACCAGGCTATACAATACATAACTGACAGCCCACAGAAAGGAGAGACAAAAACCATAACACTGAAAGGATTACAGTGCCCTAAGAATGGCCCCAAGGAAATAGGAGGAGAACCAGGATGTTGTGAATGACTGCAGATGCTTGTGTATGGCCAAGGGTGCAGGGCAGAATGATGGAAGGAGGGCGTAGAAGGTAGCAAAGCACATACACTCCTACAGGCTCCAGTGAACACAGCACAGGGAGAAAATGATGTGTCGGAAAGAATGGGATGCAAGTACGAAGTTACTGACCTAGGTGGACAATGAAGTTGAACCAATGCCCATAATACAACTGAAGAAACCAGCATTATTTTTCCAGAATGATAGTGCAGTAAAGGTTGGAGAATACAAAGAGTGCAAGTACACAGAAAAGCATCCAGCAAAGAAGGTTGGGATCGCAGTTTTAATGGATAACTACTGGGCGTGAAGATACAAGGCGTATGAGAAGCTGCCACCCTTATGGGGAGGAATATGTTTGTTGGTACACATCAATACAACAGCATTAGAAGTACCACAGAAATAAATCAAGACAGAAGACTTCCCTAACATGGACAATAAAAGGAGAAAGAAGAGGTCAGTAGAATTGAGAAGAGTGAAGACGGAGAACTACTTCTTATCAGCGTCAGAAGCATCACTAGACGACATACCACCTGAAAGTAGATTGTTCAGTAGGTGTAACGCTCACCTGGCTCCCATGGAGGCGCTGGTCTGGTCTGGGTTGCTGTGGCCTCTTCAAGCATGATGCGCAGAATTCGGACCACCGATTGAACAGGACCCCCAAATCTTGCTTGTCTGGCCCGTAGGAATATCCTTCTGCAGATGAGAAAGGGGATTAACTGTCTGCTGAATAGTGTGCTTGCTCCCCCCTTTCCCCCTTCGTTCTTCTCTGACTTCCTCCAAAACCCCTGGTTTAAGATCACCTTATGGTTTGGAAGGATGAACTCTCCATCCTGCTTCTGGTACAGGGGCGTGCGTTCGTCCAGTTACTTCACTGGTTTTCAGAATGGCGCTGGCAAATCCACTTCACTTTTCTGAGCGATACGCCGTAAGTATGAAGATGCAAAAGTTCAAGTGTGAGCCTCCTTTTATGTTGTCTTTTCTGTCCTTTATTTCAGGTGCAGAACATAGACGATGCGTCGAGGGATTAAATTGCCGGTGGTAAAATCAGGTGAGTTAGTGATGAGGGCGACCCCTCTAAATGTCTTTATAAAACCCCAGTAATGTCTTTTGTCCTTTCCCCATAGGGGCCGGGGTGCGGTACCTGCCAACGATGCGGCGCCGACCCGAGATGTGGAAGGGTTCACCAAGAAAAGCCGGTAAGTAATATGGCTGAGAATTTGGCTTTCCTCTTGTGTTCCCTTGCTCACCTTTTGTCTCTTCTTCTCTCCCCTAGGTGCAGAGATGTGGCGACCGGTGCTGAGAGCCACGATGGAGCCGGGCGGCGTCTCGGGAACAGGTGAGTGAAGCGCGGCGCTGCATCGAGTAACACGGTGCTTTTAAATGGAAGTCTTCCTTCAGGAATGCTGGCGTGAAGATTCCGGATGCAGGTAAGAAGGTTGAATAAGTTCTTGGTTTTCACCTTTCTCTTCTCTTATTCCTTTACAGGTGTTCCAGGTTCGAGGCAGGCGTGGCTGGAGTCCGGGTGCAGGAGCAGACACAGTGACCGTTCAGCTGCTGGGATGCAGAACAACGCAAAGCACGTGTGGCTGTCCGGGCGTGGCTTAAATAGCCTTGGAAGAAGTTCCAGGTGAGTATTCTTCCACAGCCCCACCCAAGTAACAAAATAGTTCCTTCGGAAAAATAGTCCCTCCTAAGCCTCATTTGGCTTGGTTCTTCATGCAGCATGGTCTGCATCAGGTGAGTGCGCAGCATGGTCTGCTTCAGGTAAGTGCACCAAACACTTCCCCTTATGAGCCTGGCGCCTATGGCGCCAGGACTGATGTCCAACATGAGCCTGGCACCAACGGCGCCAGGACAGAGTCCAAAGATCCCCTATAAAGGGCCGCCGGGCTTTTACCCGGGGGCGTGATGACTGCTCCCGGGGGGGCTGGGCCTGGCCTGGTGTTCCGGGGGTAGGCATCATGACAGTAGGACAGAGATGTTCTTTGAGTCAGTAGTTCCAGCTGTACAGACATACACAAACGCAAAATGGCTCCCGATTACGAGATGGGAGCTAATGCAGACAATAAACTCAACAGTAAATTACTTCAATGCGATAAAAGAAGGACTCTGAGCAGTAAGGTTGATTTCACACCAGAGCAGATATGTTCTAGACCTTCTCACAGCAATGGAAAGAGGAGTTTGCGCCAAGATCCGGAGTTCCTGTTGTACATTTGGCTACGCAAATGTCAAAGCAAACTGACTGAAGCAGTGACCAGATTGTCGAAAAAATGCACGCAAGATGGAGGAAGAAGCAAAAGAAACAGGAAAAGACCAAAGCTGGTTATCGTATATATATTCATGTGGATGCCAACATGGATGGTAGACGGACTAAAGGTACTACTAGGAGCACTAATATTAGAACTAGTAGGATTATGTGTGATAAAGACTTGCATCACACAAAGCCACAAGATGACAGAGAAAACAATATGGGTGAAGGTGATAGTAGACATAAATACAAATGTGAAGAGGACAAGATTGTAGAGGAAATAAATAAAATAAGGACACAGGTAAAAGAGTCGCCATTGTTCCTGACTGAGATGATAACATTTGATGATCTTGTGGGCAAGAGGTACTGGTTGAGATGGGTTTGGTGTAACCAAGAAGGAGACTGCAGTTACATGACATGGGGCCTCATTACGGGTTTGGCGGTAGCCATACCGCTATTGACGGCATGGCTGCCACCAAAACCGGGTCTGGGTTCCCTGAATTGGAAATTACCGGGCCATTCCGAGTTCGGAGGGCCCAGTAATTCCTCCCTCAGGGAATCCGGGCCCGGACCTTCCCCATTCCCATTTGAGCCCCCATAGGGCTAAATGGGAATGGGAGAGGGAGCTAACAACGGGCTGATTACGACCGGCCCGTTGTTAGCTCCCTGGTCCCCTCACGGGACCCGGTAATGACGCCTGGTTTTACCATTAGCGGACCCCGTTAACCCATTCCGCCTGACTCCTAATGAGGCCCATGGAGTTTCGATGATCATGCAAATTAGTATGGACATCTTGGAGGAATAACTAAGATATGGCTACCAAAGGCAACAGGGACTAAGCTTGGTGGTTTGGTCGACAAGTCGACCAGAGGGGTTCTGAATAGAGGGTCCCTTGAATACCCCTCTTGGCCCCTATAAGCATGACAACCCAAAGAGTCAGAAATGCAAGATGCCAGTCCCTGTTTGGACAGCCCCTAGGAGGGCCAGTGACAAATACGTATGCAAACAGATATTCCCTCAGACAGCCATTCAAACCTTATCCAGCTAACGTCATCATGGATACAGGTGCACCAACACTGATCATGAATCCAGATGCCTCAATGGACATGATCGACTAATGACAAATATCCTGCAGTGCTGAAGTCACTAGAGTCACCACGACATAATAACGTTAGCCCTGAAGCAAACTCACATCCATGCACGAAGTTGAATGGACACAAATGTGCACACATGAAGAACATGCGTACACAGCTCTGTAGATAGATGACAGATACAAATACATACTGTCAAAAGTTTTTATTATTTGTTCTCATTAGCCAAGTGCAGAACCTCAAGGCAACAAGAGATGCAGAGCAAACTTGCAGCAACTTATTGCAACTAACCACATGGAGCTACAGGGTTGTATAAGGAACCTGGAAGAACCAACATACTACTAACCTATGAGAAGAATAGCATAATATAGACATATAGCAATTATAGCATAACTATAGTAGAGTTACATGAAGCCACAGGCCTCAGAACGAAAGGCGAAGCAAAGCAGAATTAGGCTGCATGAAGCACCAAGCCAGAGATTGCAGCCAAGGTAAGAGATGAGTAGCACATTCCTAAGCTTAGAGACAAGGAGCCATCTGCAGAAAAGCAGAATAAATCCTTACTAATTGCAGACCAAGAAGACTCAATGTTGTGGTCTTCACCCACGAGGTGCAGCCAAGCCGAACAATGGACATTTACCCGTGGTGAGAAGAGGAGCAGTTCCCAGCAAAGCAGATATGAAATGATACAGATATTGTTTTATCTTGATGCAACCCTGAAGGCACTCTGAAAGGCAAAGTGGTAATACTGGCGGCTACCATGGGAACACATAGGGCCTCATTCCGAGTAGGGTGCAAAGGGATACCGGGCACCGTTAAGGACATCGGTGCCGGTAATCCCTTTACGCCCTACTACGAGGTCCCTTAGCGGGTCCCGCAATGGGTGCCTGGTTTTACCAGGCGCCCTTAGCGGGAGCCACTAAGGGACCAGAGAGCTAATAATGGTACCGCAAATTGCGGTACCGTTATTCGCTACTTCCCCATTCCCATTGAGCCCAATGGGGGCTGAAATGGGAATGGGGAATGTTTTTTTCAATGGGGACTTGCCCGTCCCTCCAAGGTTGGAATGGACCGGTAAATCCCCATTGAACCAGGGCAGACTCGGTACCGGTATGGGCGGTAGTCATGGCGCAAATAGCACCATGATTACCTCCATACTCGGAATGAGGCCCATAGTCTTTCTCATCACCTTGAGAAGGTGCACTGAGCAATGAGAACAGAGCTGGGTCCCAAGCCTGGGGAGGTCAGCTCAAGCCAATCAGGGAAAAACAAATCCAGGGTGAATGGCAGCGGGCAAGGCCTCCAACAAAGCAATAGATAGTTTTTGGGGAAGGGTCAGGTAAGCCACCTGCCATGCAAGGGCCAGTAGAATAACCTATATAAGTGCCAGCCATAGGTGATTCCACCCCAATCACCCAATCAGGCGGACTCTTAGGTTTTTAGGGAAGAGCCCTTTTTTGATGTCAGAATGGCACAAAAACACATGACACGGACTCAGGAGCTGTGATTGCTGGAAACGTTTTTCCTTTATGATCCCTGTCTGTTATGGGAAATAAAGGACAGTTCTAACTTGTTCTTGGCTGAGACCTCCGTTTGTATGCCGGGGGAGGGTTTGTTGGACCTTGGGTACTCTGAAAGTTGATTGCGTGGTGTGAACCCCGTTCCACTCTGGCATACCTATACAATGCAGTTTTATTGAATGGCGCCAAAGTTATGAGCCATCCAAAAACTGCCCTTCACCAACCCCATAATGCATAAATATGCATAGATGTCCTCGAACTTTTGTCAAGTATGCAAACATCTCAGCAATGTCCCCAAACATTGGAGAAGAAAAAACACCAGATTTTTGGCTTTTTTTGGAGATTTTCCATCCTCATCACCCCTCATATCTCCAGAGATAGTTTCATTAGTCTGACAAGTGCAATGTTCTGTTTTAAAAAAATATATATGTTTTTACTACGCCCTAAACCATGTTCACCGAGAAGGGAAACCAAATGTTTACAGCATCAGGTGAAATTACTTTTCCAGAGGATTCTAGCGAGATGGTGCCTGCTGATGAAGCCGTAAGCCATGTTTACTGGGAAGGGAAAGAAAAAATGTTTCTCAACCGGTTCTGACACGAGGAGCAAAACATACAGTCGAAAACCACGTTTCAAGGCCCTAGGATGCACGATGTCTGAGATACTTGCACCGCAATGCACTGCAACAAACTGCACCAATTTCGGAGAATGGTTACTTATATATATATATATATCTACATATATATATATATATATCACCGTAATCGTATTTCTGATGCGTGTATCTGCTTAGATTCACATGCTGTGCATAGGCTGACATCTAGTGGAAGCTGCAGAGTATTACAGTTTGTTTTTTGAAGTTCGAAAAGGGGCGTCGAACTAGGGCCTGCCAGTAATACTATCCCTAGTGTGACATCCACTGTACCCATGATCCCTCACGCATGTAGGACCCTCAGATTGTATTTTTTCTGACATGAGGTAGCATGAGGAGTAGCGTGAGTAGAGAGTATCCAAGCAAATAAGATAGATAAGACTACAAGCACGCATGCACCCTCTCTCAGAGGGGAGGAAGGGCGGGCGTATGTGAATCTAAGCAGATAGAAGCATCAGAAATACGATTACGGTGAGTAATGTATCCCTTCTGAGGTTTGTGGAATCTGCTTAGATCACATGCTGTGCATGGATTAGCAAGCAGTGTTAGAAGAAGGAGGTGGGATGTGAGAAGGGTCATGAGTGGACAAACGTCTTAGAACCGCTTGTCCCACTTGAGTATCTGTCTTGGAATGAGTGTCAATGCAGTAATGCTGAGTAAAGGTGTGAATAGAGCTCCATGTAGCTGCTTTGCAAATGGTGTCAAGGGGTACATTTGCAATGAAAGCCAGAGTGGGCCAGTACCTCTTGAAGAGGGGGCCCTTGGCGTAAAAGGCAGTGTTTTGTCTGAAAGGGAGTAGCACAGTTGGATACATCTGACTATCCATTTAGAGATGGCACCTTTAGAGACGCGATCTCCTTCTCTGCCTAGAGCTACGGAGACCAACAGTTGATCTGTCTTTCTTAGCGGTTTGGTCTTGTCTACGTAGTAGAGGACCACTCTCCTCACATCTAGTGTGTGGAGTTTCACCTCAGCAGAGCTTTTGGGTTCTTGGAAGAAGGCCAGTAGCTCAATGGACTGGTTAACATGGAATTTAGAAATTAACTTAGGTGAAAACCTAGGGTGAGTGCGTAAAACCAGTTTATCCTTATGAACAGTAAAGAAAGGATCCTGCACTGACCGAGCTTGAATTTCACTGACCCTTCTTATGGATGTAATGGCTACTAAGAAGGCAGTTTTATAAGTTAGGTGTTTGAGACTAGCCTTATGCATGCGTTCAAATGGAGGTCCCATGAGTTTAGCAAGCACCACATTAAGGTCCCAACCTGGTGGTGGGTTTCAAATCGGAGGGTGCAGTCTCTTTACCCCTTCCATTGTCATGATGCCTACCTCCAAGGAGCCAGGTCCGACCCAGCAACCCCAGAGGCAGGCATCATTTCCCCCAGGGGAGTGCCAGCGGGCCCAAGCTGGGGCCCTTTGGACTCAGTCCTGGCGCCTTAGGCGCCAGGCTCATGTTGGACCTCTGTCCTGGCGCCTTAGGCGCCAGGCTCATAAAGCTAGACATGTGTTCAAGTGTTTTAATGTGCACTTACCTGATGCAGACCATGCTGCCACATCCAGGCCCTCTTGAGGCCTGAATAGGAACTACTTTACCTGTGGGACTACTTTCCACCCGGGTGTGGTCGGGGAAGGATACATACCTGATCGGAGGAAGGATACACACTTGGAACTTCTTCCAAAGCTATTTAAACCACACCCGATCAGCAACTCACGCTTCGCGTTGTTCTGCTCCTCGCAGCTGGACGCTCACCGTGTCAGCTCCTGCATCTGGACTTCAGCCACGCCTGTCAGCATCCTGGGTCACCTGCAAAGGGAGACAAGAGACCTACCAGCTAATCTGCACCACAGAGACATCACCGACGATCCTGAAAGGGAAGACATCATTTTTAAAAAGCATTTCGTTACGATCGCTGCAGCGCTGCATTTCACTCACCTTTCCTGGGTTCCTCCATCTTCAGCAGCGATCATCCGGATACACAGCCACTTCCCAGAGCCTAGAGAAAAAGACAAGAATAAGAGGTGAGAGAAGGAAGGGAATAGGAAAAGCTCAGTTTCCTTCTAAGACTTACCTGTTGGGTCATTCCCATTTCATTTCGGGTCTTGCTGCTTCCAAGCAGGACCCCGGCCCCTATGGGGAAAAAAGACAAAGACATTAGATGAGCGAATGCAAAAACATTACCTGAGCGCTCATCTAGGACTTACCAGATCTTTACTGGAACTGCACGTTTCACTTCGGGTCGGCGCCATATCTCCGGCATTCCGAACCCCGGCCCCTATGGGGAAAAGACATCAACATCAGCGCTTTGTTGCAAGAAGTCTCCAAAGGAATCTTCATTCATCACCTGAAAAAAGACAATGAACATTATTATTTAAAGCTTGAACTTTTGAACTTGCAACAGAACTTTTACAGCGCCTTACCAGTATAATCAAGCTTACCTGAACTCCCATCCAACCTGAATCCAGTGAAGTAACTGGGTTCAACGCGCCCCTGCGTCAGAAGCAGGATGGAGAGCTTGTCCTTTCAGACCCTAAGGTGAGACTTCACGGGGAATCGTGGAAGGGTATCGTGGAGGGTTGGAAGAGAGTGGGAGGCTTGAGCATAACTCAGTCAGTAGGTAATACTCCCTTTTCACGCACAGGGGAATATTCCTGCGAGCCGAAGAAGCCAGAGTAGAGGGCCCTTCCTGTCCATCTTCAGAGTCCTGCGCTTCACCATTGAAGAAGCATCAGCACTCGAAGCCAGACCTGCGCCTCTGTGGGAATCAGGTGAGCGTTACAGAAAGCGAAGCCTACCCACAATTTCCCACCCGGGCGCTATGGAGACTTCTGAGACTGACCAGCTGGCCCAGCTTTTGGGGGAATTACGGGTAGAGGTGCACTCAGCCCGCCAGGAGACTAACGCTCTCAAAAGAGAACTGATCTTATCTAAGGAAAGAACTGATGACCTAGCCAAAAGGTTATTACAGGCCCAGGCAGGGCACACTCCTTTACCTAATTCCGGAGACATTTCCACATCAATGGGTATGAGTAACCCGGTACAAATTAATCTACCTGGACACATGCCTTTGGCCCCGCCTGAACGTTTTGCGGGGGATCCCAAGAAATATGCCGTCTTTATGAACCAATGTCGTTTACACTTTCTATGCTGACCCGGAGCCTTCCCTAGCGACCAGACCAAGGTAGCCTTTATACTATCTTACCTCAGTGGCAGTGCTGCCGATTGATCTATTCCATTGGTAAATCAGGATGATCCCATTCTCCAGAATTTTCAGGGCTTCCAGGCCAGCATGGAAAGATTGTTCGCTCGACACTCTCAAGGACAGGCCCTTGATAACGAACTGCTATCCTTACGACAAGGTAATCAGGATCTTCTGTCCTACATAGCCACCTTTAACAGACTGGTTGTGGAAACTGGATGGCCAGAAAGCAAAAGGATCACATTGTTTCATCGAGGCCTGCGCGGAGAGCTTAAGGATGTTCTAGCTCAGATAGTAAACCCACCCCAGGTCTGCGCAGACTACATTGACTTGGTGGTTCAACTTGATCACAGACTTCAAAATAGAAAAGCAGATTGGTTCAAGTATGAAAACCGAGCACCGATCAAAACCCACGCTACCTCCAAGAGTACCGACGTATCTGAAACTATGCAAATCGGTGGTGTTAAAGGACCTTTAACGCAGAAAGAACGAGAGAGAAGCCGGCAAATGCAACTTTGTCTGTATTGCGGGACTTCCGGTCACTTTCTTCGAAATTGTCCAGTTAAACCACTTAAGAAGGTGGTTGGAGCTACTGATAATGAATTAGAGACACCTGATTCGGGAAACGACCTAGCCCGGCAAGCGTAGGGGTCCGCTTGCCGAGCTTGAAAACTAACTCTTTGACCTCGCATTTCGTCATGCCAATGGTGCTCGTGGACCCAAAACAGCCTCAGCAGTTGCATGCTATAAAAGCATACATCGACAGTGGAGCTATTGGAAATTACATAGACCGTGAATTGGCTTCCAGGATTAAGCTTCCTCTCCGCCCGAAAGTAACCCAAGATGTCATTACTACAGTAGATGGAACCGAAATAGCCTCAGGGCCTGTAACACATTCCACTGTTGAAGTGACACTGGTGGGTCAGGATGGACATCGGGAAGCAATCGTGTTTGATGTGATCAAGGCCCCACAATTTCAAGTAATTCTTGGAATTCCTTGGTTAGAAACACATAATCCCAGAATTGACTGGCGAGCAAAGAAGGTAAGTTTTCCTGATTGTGAACCAACTTGTTATCCAAGAAATCCAGCTATGGGTCTAGCCACAGCAACTTCCACCCCTGTACAGCTACCGTCAGAATACCAAGAATTCCAAGACGTTTTTCAGAAAGAACAGGCTAACACGTTACCTCCCCATCGGTCTTATGATTGCCAGATCGATCTGGTACCCAATGCTCAACTACCTTGTAGTAGGATTTATGCTCTTACGGAACCTGAGAACCTGCATTTGCGTCAGTATTTAGATCAGTACCTAGCCAATGGTTTTATTCGCCCGTCCAAGTCTCCTGTCTCTTCAGCTCTGTTCTTCGTGCCAAAAAAAGAAGGCGACCTTAGAACGTGTATAGACTATCGCGCCCTAAATCAAATAACGATTAAGAATCGTTATCCTCTGCCCTTGATCCCTGAACTTATCGACCAGGTGAAAGACGCTTGTGTGTACACCAAGTTAGATCTCAGAGGAGCTTATCACCTGGTGCGTATAAAAGAAGGCGACGAATGGAAGACTGCAATCCGCACCAAATTTGGGCTCTTCGAATATCAGGTGATGCCCTTCGGTTTGTGCAATGCACCTGCCGCCTTTCAGTACTTTATGAATGATGTTCTTCGGGAACTTATCGATGTCTGCGTCATTGTTTACATTGACGACATCCTGGTGTACTCTTCTTCAGAATCTGATCACAGAAAACATGTTAGGGCAGTTCTTGAGAAACTGCGCCAGCACAGACTATTTGCAAAACTCGAAAAATGCGTTTTTCATACCACAGAAGTTGAGTTTCTCGGATTCATCCTGACACCTCAAGGAGTCCGAATGGACTCGCGAAAGGTGGACGCCATCCTCAAATGGCCATCTCCAAGCTTGGTGAAGGGAGTTCAGAGCATGCTCGGCTTTGCCAATTTCTATCGAAGATTCATCCCGGAATTTTCCCGAACAGTCCAACCCATCACCGCTCTCCTAAAGAAAAACAAACGCTTCGAATGGACTCTTGAGGCGGAACAAGCCTTCCAGGACCTGAAAACCAAATTCACCTCTGCACCTGTATTGAAGCACCCGCACCCAGATCTCCCGTACATAGTGGAAACCGATGCTTCCAGTTTGGCCATGGGAGCTGTCCTGTCACAAAGAGACCCAAAAACTAACCAACTACACCCAGTGGCCTTTTGGTCCAGAAAATTTTCTCCTCCTGAAATCAACTACGCAATTACCGATAAAGAGTTACTGGCCATCAAATCTGCTTTCAAGGCTTGGCGTCACTACCTTCTCGGGGCAAGACACACCATCACCGTAATTACGGACCACAGAAACTTACAGTATTTAAAGACGGCCAAAGCTCAATCTTCACGACAACTCCGATGGGCTCTATTCTTTGCAGAATTTGATTTTGGAATTACCTATCGCCCTGGCTGCAACAATGGAAAAGCAGACGCCTTATCCCGGATTGGCATGGAAGAACCTAATTCGAGCTTAGAACCTGTGCCCATCATACCTGAGCAAAGAATCTTAGGCTTAACTTCATTGCAATCTATTGAGGATATCCAAACGCAAGTAAAACAACTTCTAGACTCTTCAACCTTACTGGAATGGAGTCAAAAGGGTCCTCATTACACCGTTAAGGCTGACTTACCCTACTTCCAGGAGCGGTTGTTTCTGCCAAGTAAAGAATTGCAAGAACTTGTTATTGCCCATCATCATGAATCTTTACTGGAAGGACACCCTGGTATCGCTAAAACGGAGGAAAAAATCAAACGCCACTTCTGGTGGCCTTCTTGGAGAAAAGACATAAAGGGCCTCATTACGACCCAGGCGGTAAGTTACCGCCTGGGTCGTACCTTTACCACCATGGCGTAAACTATGTTTACGCCATGGTGGTTGGTGGACTTACCGCCCCATTCCGAGGTTGGTGGGGGGGTAAGTCCCCAATCCCCATTTACCCTTCCCCATTCCCATTTTTGCCCCATAGGACATAATGGGAGTGGGGAAGGCGTTAATTACGCCACCGTAAATTACGGTGGCGTAATTAACAACAAGGTCCCTTAGCGCCATGGATTTTAACACCTGCTAAAAGCAGGTGTTAAATCCTCCATGGCGCTAAGGGACCTCGGAATCAGGCGGTAAGGGTCGGCGCTGTTTACGCCGCCGTAAACCCCTTACCGCTTGGGTCCTAATGAGGCCCAAAGTCTTTTGTACTGTCTTGTGGAATTTGCGCCCAAAACAAGGCTCAAAAGAAAAGGCCAGCCGGCCTACTTCAACCCTTGGATATTCCACCGGCACCATGGCACACCCTGTCAATGGACTTTATAACATATCTGCCTCCTTGTGCTGGTTACAACACAATCCTTGTAATTGTGGACCTATTCTCCAAAATGGCCCACTTTATCCCTTTAAAGGGTTTGCCTTCAGCTTCCACCTTGGCCAAGGAATTCCTGGAGAATATAGTTTGCATACATGGTTTCCCTTCCATTTTAGTCTCGGATCGTGGAAGTCAATTTATCTCACATTTTTGGAAGAAGTGTTGCCAACTAGCACAAATAGATGTGTGGTTATCCACCAGCCACCACCCCCAGACCGACGGACAAACTGAGAGAACCAATCAGACTCTCGAGCAATATCTTCGGTGCATGTTAAACCAATCCGAGTTAAATTGGAAAGACATCCTTTGGATTGCAGAATATGCATACAACAATTCAGTGCATTCTGGAACCGGACAAACCCTCTTTTATACTTTGTATGGTCACCATCCTCGGACCTCTGATCTAGATCCAACTCTGACCCTGGAAATGGCCGCAGTAAATCATCTGCATTCCACAATAACCCGAGCCTTCAAAGAAGCTGCAACTCATTTACAGCAAGCCAAGAAAAAGTATAAAGAAAACGCTGATTTGCACCGAAGTAAAACTCCTCCTTACCAAGTAGGAGACCAGGTATGGCTAGCAACTAAACATTTACCCCTCAAGGGCCCGCGAACCTTCAATCCCAGATTCATAGGACCTTATCCCATCAAAGCTATAATCAACCCAGTGGCCTTTAAACTGGATCTACCGTCCAACATGCGTATTCATCCAGTTTTTCATGCATCACTTTTGAAGCCAGTACAACCAGGAACCCGATTGTCCAAGCCTCCAGATCCAGTTCAAATTGAAGGGGAATTAGAATTCGAAGTTAAAGACATTTTAGACTCCAAGGTGGTAAAGTCGAAGGCATATGGCCTCAGGAGAGATCGTGGGAGCCTAGTAACCATATCCACGCACCTCGACTAGTACAACGGTTTCACCGGAGATTTACGAACAAGCCCAAACCCCCGGAGGGAAGAACCTTGGGAGGGGCCTTGAGGGGGGGTACTCTCATGATGCCTACCTCCAAGGAGCCAGGTCCGACCCAGCAACCCCAGAGGCAGGCATCATTTCCCCCAGGGGAGTGCCAGCGGGCCCAAGCTGGGGCCCTTTGGACTCAGTCCTGGCGCCTTAGGCGCCAGGCTCATGTTGGACCTCTGTCCTGGTGCCTTAGGCGCCAGGCTCATAAAGCTAGACATGTGTTCAAGTGTTTTAATGTGCACTTACCTGATGCAGACCATGCTGCCACATCCAGGCCCTCTTGAGGCCTGAATAGGAACTACTTTACCTGTGGGACTACTTTCCACCCGGGTGTGGTCGGGGAAGGATACATACCTGATCGGAGGAAGGATACACACTTGGAACTTCTTCCAAAGCTATTTAAACCACACCCGATCAGCAACTCACGCTTTGCGTTGTTCTGCTCCTCACAGCTGGACGCTCACCGTGTCAGCTCCTGCATCTGGACTTCAGCCACGCCTGTCAGCATCCTGGGTCACCTGCAAAGGGAGACAAGAGACCTACCAGCTAATCTGCACCACGGAGACATCACCGACGATCCTGAAAGGGAAGACCTCATTTTTAAAAAGTATTTTGTTACGATCGCTGCAGCGCTGCATTTCACTCACCTTTCCTGGGTTCCTCCAACTTCAGCAGCGATCATCCGGATACACAGCCACTTCCCAGAGCCTAGAGAAAAAGACAAGAATAAGAGGTGAGAGAAGGAAGGGAATAGGAAAAGCTCAGTTTCCTTCTAAGACTTACCTGTTGGGTCATTCCCATTTCATTTCGGGTCTTGCTGCTTCCAAGCAGGACCCCGGCCCCTATGGGGAAAAAAGACAAAGACATTAGATGAGCGAATGCAAAAACATTACCTGAGCGCTCATCTAGGACTTACCAGATCTTTACTGGAACTGCACGTTTCACTTCGGGTCGGCGCCATATCTCCGGCATTCCGAACCCCGTCCCCTATGGGGAAAAGACATCAACATCAGCACTTTGTTGCAAGAAGTCTCCAAAGGAATCTTCATTCATCACCTGAAAAAAGACAATGAACATTATTATTTAAAGCTTGAACTTTTGAACTTGCAACAGAACTTTTACAGTGCCTTACCAGTATAATCAAGCTTACCTGAACTCCCATCCAACCTCAATCCAGTGAAGTAACTGGGTTCAACGCGCCCCTGCGTCAGAAGCAGGATGGAGAGCTCGTCCTTTCAGACCCTAAGGTGAGACTTCACGGGGAATCGTGGAAGGGTATCGTGGAGGTATGGAAGAGAGTGGGAGGCTTGAGCATAACTCAGTCAGTAGGTAATACTCCCTTTTCACGCACAGGGGAATATTCCTGCGAGCCGAAGAAGCCAGAGTAGAGGGCCCTTCCTGTCCATCTTCAGAGTCCTGCGCTTCACAATTGAAGAAGCATCAGCACTCGAAGCCAGACCTGCACCTCCCTGGGAATCAGGTGAGCGTTACATCCATAAAGGCCTTGACAACTGCCACTATCCACCATGACACCTTGTTATGGGAGGTGGTGTAGGCTGACAGTGCCGGCAGGTGTACCTTGAGTGAATTAAATACTAACCCTGCATCCAGCAGGTGGAACATATAGGTGACAATATTGGAAGGAGTACAATCAATTGGGTTCATTTGTTTATTCTGGCACCAAATAACAAATCTTTTCCACTTATCAAAGTAACAGTGCCTTGTGTTAGGTTTTCTTGACTCTTTTAAGATATCCATACATCTTTGGAGTAAATTGAGATGGCCGAACTCTATGGCTTCTGGATCCATGCTGCCAAGTTCATCGAGTTGGGTTGAGGATGCACTGTTTGTCCTTCATGCTGGGAGAGTAGGTTGTACCAGCACGGGAGTCTGATGGGGTCGCACAACGCCGGTTTGCGTAGGTGTGGAAACCATGGCTGTCTCGCCCACATTGGAGCAACTAGGATGAGCGTCATCGATTCCCTGTGTATCTTGTTGACCACCTTCCTCATTAGAGGAGTTAGTGGAAAAGCGTAGGCAAACATCCCTGACCAATTCATCCATAGAGCGTTCCCCTTGGAGCCTGGCTGGGGGAACCTGGATGCGAAGTCTGGGCATTGTCTTCTCTAAGCCCCACTTAGAGAAGAGATCTTGTACGACTTCTTCGTGAAGTCGCCATTCGTGTTCTTTTGGGAGGGGATCTCTGCTCAGAGCATCCGCTAGTGAATTGAGATCCCCTGGAACATGTTGGGATGACAGGTAAATCTTTCGTCTGAGTGCCCATTTCCAAACTTTCTGGGCAAGCTTGGTCAGGTTTGGTGAACTAGTGCCCCCTTGTTTGTTTAAGTAAAGCATAGCCGTTGTGCTGTCTGTTAGGATTTGCAGTGACATGTTGGATAAGAGGGGTTTGAATGCCCAAAGCGCTCTGAAGACTGCCAGAAGTTCTAGCAGATTGATATGGTTCTGAGCCACTGTGTGAGACCAGAGACCCCGAGCTGTGTGGTGAAGGTAGTGAGCCCCCCACCCTGCCAGCGAAGTGTCTGTTGTGATGACTGCTTGTATCTCTGCATCGTAAAAGGGTTTCCCCTTTGTAAGATTCTCTCTTCTCCACCAGCGAAGACTTTGTACTAGTGTTGGCGAAACAACCACTAGATCGTCCCACTGACCACTTGCTTGAGACCACTGTTTTGTCAACCATTCCTGCATGGGTCACATGCGCAGGCGTGCGTCGGGACCCAGGTAAATGCAAGATGCCATCATGCCTAGCAAACACATCCCTTTGTGTACCCTTATTTGGCGACCGGACTGATATTGAGGAATTTACAGCAACAGATTTCAAATTCTTTCCTCTGACGGAAAGGCCAACCCCTCTTGGGTGTTTAGGACAGCTCCTAGGAACTGTTTTGAGGTGCTTGGCACCAGGCTGGATTTTTTCTCTTTTATTAAGAAACCCAATTGGAAGAGGAGGTTGATTGTTCTTTGAATGTTTAACCTGAAAATTACAGGTGTTTCCCCTGTGATGAGTGAGTCGTCCAGGCAAGGGTACACCGGATTGCCTCCCTCCGTAGGTGCGCCGCCGCCAGTACCTTGGTGAATATCCTTGGAGCCGAGTCTATTCCGAAGGGCAGCACCTTGAACTGTTAATGCTGGCTGTCTATATTGAAACACAAGAATCTTCTTTGCGCTGGGAACATGGAAATATGAAAATAGGCATCTTTCATATCCAATGTTGCCATGTAATCCCCCTTTTTTAGTAGGGGGATTACCTCTTGAAGTGTAGTCATGCAGAATTTTTTGGCTTGACATACTTGTTTGCAGGGCACAAGTCTAATACTGGGCGCATTGTTAGATCTTTTTTTGGCACAAGGAAGTAGGTTGAATAAATACCCTTGTTTACCTGGTTGCCCGGGACGAGTTCTATTGCATTCTTTGCAAGAAGGTGTCATGCACCAGCCCTGGAGATTGGTTTATCGTTGGAAGTACTACTAACATGGCTTCCGGTTTCCTAACTTAATAGTCTAGCTTATTTCAAGATGGCCGACGGAACCTATAACTGTAAAATCAGACCAGCGCACTGCGCGTTGTATCATTTCTTGTTACGTGCGCTGCCAGTCTCTCATAGTGACTAGCCTAACTCCTCTTTCCCGTGTTTTCCCTTTTGTTCAAGTCTTACCTGACCTTCCTTATACTGCCACTCGCAGTGTTTCTATACTTTCAGGTAAGGTGATCGGGATCTATCTAACTGTGCTTGCAGTCACGACGCATACTTCCAATCACTACGCGTATTTGTGTCTGTGTCTCTTTCGGTGACTTCTCTCTGCCTCTGCAATAAGTTTCCGCTTTCGTGGGTTGTTCATCTCTCTTTCTTTACCTGTCTGGTTTTGTCAGCTCCATTTTCTTTTCCGTGCAACTTTGTATCCTGTTCTGAACACCTCTTCTACGTCCTGTCAGTCAGGAGTTTTTCCCGGAAGACTGTGTGAACGCCCTTACTCTTCGGTCTCACTACCCACTGGTTTACCTCTATCTGAACGAGTGTTATCAGTTACTTGGTTCCACCTATATCATCGGAGTTCTAAATCCGGAAGGTTGGCTGACCAGACCTACCAGCAGCAAGACTTCCTGTTAGTGATTGCCGTATCTTTGAATACGGACCGGATTCCGAACGGGGTTTTTTCTGCCAATCGGCTTTTCCCCGTTTTAGGACGTGCTCCTCGGGTTACCTCCGGATCTGTAGCATATTCAGACCACGGGGGCTACCTATGACAAAAAAAAAAGAAGAAGCCTGGAAAAGAGGCAAGAATTAAGACGAAGAAGAAGAGTACAGTCAGCGTGGAGGAGATTCCAGAAGAGACAGGTGAGGAGGAGTCAGGCGAGGAGGAGGTCCAGCCTGACAGAAGGATGGTGATCTCCTCGAGGAGGATTCTTTGGTGCTCCAAGGAGTGTACTTTCTGTCTTGGAAGATGGTTGCGGGGGCATTCTAGTATCTCTATACAGTATCCAGGCACTGTGGACAGCACCCATCTGTCTGAAGTGATCCCTTCCCATGCGTGGGTGAAGGTGGAAATGCGCCTCCCTACTGGGAATGCATGGGAAGGGACCCTGAGCGGAACGTCACTGTTTATTGGGTGGCGTACCACCTCTACCGGGGCTGCCTCTACCCCTAGTGCGGCCCCTGCGCTAACCTCTGGTGAAACCCTGAGTATCCTGGGATTGATTGCTGCCCCATGAGGTTTCTTGATTCTGATCGTAGTTGGAACCCCTCTGGGAGCTTTGGCCGCAAAAGCGACGAAAATTATTATTTCCCCTTTGACATGAGGGCATATTTGTCAGTTGGCCGAGGGATTTTAAGGTCTCATATTCGTCCTTAGGCATCTTTAGTGCCTCCTCCACTGGTTTCCCAAATAGGATTTTCGACTCTACCGGCATGCTATGAGGGTGGCTTGGGTCTCGGGCTTGAACCCAGATTGTCTTAGCCAAGCATGGCGTTTTATTACTGTGCCCTCTGCTATTAATCTCCCTGCATTATCTGCTGCATAGACGTTTGCCTTAAGGATACATCCAGACACAGATCTTCTGTCTGTTGCAATGTGGGCCAACTGGCCCTTTAATGGTTCAGGTGCAGAGGCTATTAGGGCAGCTCCTTGTTCCCATTGGTGTCAATTGTAGCTTGCTAACAGAGTGGTGGTGTTAGCAATACGTGCCTGATATGCTGACGTGGATGCCACCTTCCACCCCAGAGCATATATTTTCTTGCTCTCTTTGTCAGGGGGTGCTTCTGAAGAAGCTAGGGGTGTGCCCGCCCTCTTTCTGGTGGTTGTTACTACCAATGAGTCAGGTTTTAACTGACCCCTTATGTATAAGGGATCTGAGGGAGCGGCCCGAAATCATTTTTCTATTCGTGGATTAACTGCTCGAGTAAGATTGGGGTTACCACAGAGGGATGAATTCTGCGCTGGACTGATTTTAATATGGGGATAGCTTGGGCAATAGCTTTCCTGTCCCCTAGGATTTCTTCTGCGAAATCTCTTTCTTCTTGGACACCCTGTGTGTCTCTTTGAAAATGGGCTACAGCCTTAGCTAGTACCTCATTGAGTAATGGTTGATTATCAACTGGCGAGTCATTCACTGGGGGATCCTTCAGAATAGGGGAGTCAAGGCTGTAGGCTTCTGCCTCATCTTCCTCTTCCTCTTCCTGGTCCTCATCATCCCCATAGTAATCAACCACTGTCTGGTCTTCTAGCATCTGTGTTTCTGACTCCTCACCATATGGCTGGTAAGGTAGAATTATTGAAGGGTCTGAAACTAAACCCTAAGCTCTCAGAACGGAGCCTCTTAGTAGGGGGTTGAGGGGTTTTGGATCCCGAAGGGGCAGAGGTAGCTGGGGTATTCTGATAGCTATGGAAATAATTAGGGTCCTTTTCGTAGAAGTCTACAAAAAAGTACATCCTCCTCATTACCTTATCAATGTCCTCTGAGTTCCACTGCTTGGAACTGGGGATAACTCTCTCTTGCTGTGGTTCTTCATCCATGCCTATATCCTAAGGAATGGGAGGAACAATCAGTCAGGAACCTTGGATCTTTCGATCTTTCTAAAGATGTAGGGTCCTTTTGTTTTTCCTTCTGAACTTGATGTTCTGAGTTTTTTTAATGTTGTTTTTACACCCTCCCATGACTAGAAGAATGTTTTCCTGAACCCGTAGGGTTTTCTGAGTGTTTCGACATCTGGTGTCAAGATTCTGAGGTGTTAGCACGAGATTCGGGAGTCTTGAAAGCAGACGTCGAACGTGCTACTAAAGTAGACGTCGAAAGTGCTACTGAAGTAGACATCGAACGTGCTACTTGGGTGAAGAGGTTGGATTTGTCTTCTGATGACCGGGCCTCAATGACTTTTGATAATGTGGCACCCTTTGCAGCTGTGGGCGGTTGTTGTGTGTCGTGAGGCTAACGTGACTGGGAACGCCCAGAGGACATCTAATCAGCAGACCGCTCTCTCAATGCCTTCTTTTGCTGATCGCTCGACATATGCATCGAATCTCGGCTGGGGCTAATGTAATTGGTGCAAGAGGTGTGTGTTGCACTCTTGCCGGAGGTGTTGTCCCCATAACTGAACCGCCGGTCAGTCCTCCGAGGACGGGGGCTTGCGCCTGAAGTGCCCTTGCTGTCCGATAAGGCGGTGTTGCTGCCATCGCTGAAGGAACCCACGGCGTACATGGCCGCTAGCTGCCTGGCGTAGTGGGCCCAGCGCTTCGTCGAGCGGTCCTTGAGTGTTTTCACCTTGAAGAGTTAACAAGCTCTACAATTGGCCTCGGGATGGTCTCGTGGGGGACACAAGTTACATGTATTGTGTTTGTCTACCCAGGGAAACTTACGTTTACACTTTGGGCAGAATTTAAAGGGAGTACTCTCCATGTGTTACTAATTGGCAGCGGGCGGGTATATGTAGGAAACGAGTGTCTTTGTTTGTGTGTCCACCTCCCACTCTCCCAACTTGCACAGGTACGATGCCAGAGGCCTTCTGAGGCCCGGGCCGAGGCCAGAGCCCTCCGAGGCCCAAAGTCCGTTGTGTAGTCTAGATCTTCGGCGTAGGGTTGGAGAAATCAGGGACATTTTGGAATAATCTTCATAAATGGCTAAAGCCAAGGGAACTCCGCGATATGCTTCCAACAAGTATGGCGGAAAAAAAATTGGAGGGTCCTACACGCATGAGGGATCATGGGTACAGTGGACGTCACACTAGGGATAGTATTACTGGCACACCCTACCTAATTCGACACCCCTTTCCGAACTTCGAAAAACTAACTGTAATACTCTGCAGCTTCCACTAGATGTCGGCCTATGCACAGCATGTGATCTAAGCAGATTCCACAAGCCTCAGAAATATATATATATATATATATATATATATATATATATATATATAATATATATATATATATATATATATTTGGAACAAAAGGAAAAGTAATAAAGTAATTCCACTTTTCTACACAGGGACGGCACTCGAAGCTGTCAGGACGTCAATAATTGTCTCCCAAAATAAATCCACTGTTCGCCACAAAATTCTTATACCATCTCCAGCTTTATTAAAGGCATGACAGAACTACGACGCGTTTCGCAACGCTCCCGTTGCTTGATCACATATATAAGTGAGTATTTTGCACAGCGTTTAAATACAATCGAAAAAAGGGTTTGAACTCTATGGTTCTGCCCAGCACAATTAGTCTCCTTTCTCTTTCTCCTTTTCTCAATCCATAGGGATTTTCCTTTGTGGAACTGCAGGCGGCCATTTTGGAGTGTTTTGGATATCATTCACACTGTCGTCGATGTTATAAAAATATAACAAGTTTATGGTAGACCGGCAGTTTTTGAAGTGTTATACCGCTCATAGTATATACATACAATGCAATATAGCAGACATCAATGTGCCTTGTTGACGAACTTTCAGAGGAGCAGGCTGGATTTCCCAATATGTTTTGGCCATTAAATTAAAAAATCCACTGCATCAGATTCAATGAGAGATCTTCTTTAACACATTGTCCCATAAATATAAGGAAAGAGAGGAAACATGATACTTAGACTCCTCGAACATTTTCGGGATTGTCATTAAAGTGCATAGTGCTGTAAACATAGTGCTGTAGTCATCAATAAAACTAAAAGGTTCTAAAGTGCATAGTGCTCATCATTGTTCCTCACATGCGGACAATTAATTAATTGTCAGTAAACTCATTGATTGTATAGACAGAAAATGGATTCCTAAAGTGCATAGTGCTGTAAACATACATTACTACTGGCAATCAGTATACAATATAAATTAGCATTTAGGGAAATGGAGGCCGAAGTATAGGCAAAGGAAAAGTACAAAAGGAAAAAGATCAGAGAAATTGAAGCTAAAAAGACTGTGCAAGTTTCACTTCAAAAAGTCAATACACATAAAAAAAAATTGAATTTTGAAAAATGTTAAAATATGCTCAGATATCAACAAATTAGGCAAAGCATTGTCATCTGTGAGTTCAAATGCTAAAAGCGAATTATGTCCCAAGAAATGTGTACAATTCCTCATCCAAGTTATGTCCCCCTGGTTTTTTAGTTTGGAAGTCTAAAATACAACGTGTCTCCATATGTCTCAGTTCAAGCTCTCGATTAACACCACGTGGGTTAAGTTTAGTATGATGCACACCAAAAAATCTAAAGCTGTCCAATTAGCTCTGATGTTGGTCTCTAAAATGTACTGCCATGGCTTTGTATTTGGTGCATTTTGAAAAAACAATATTTCTTTTGTTCAGCCACGTGGGTTCCACTTGAGTTACATTTTTCTGTGGCATGAAACTTGTAACTAGTGTGTCTTTGATGGAGACTGACTTCCGGTAGGTTATGTTGACGCGTTGCCCCATGTATGGAAATAAGGCTTCATCAGTTTTCAGGACATGCCAGTGTTTTTGTAATATTTGCCTTATCGTTTTGGCATGTGAACCATACCTGAGTATCAGTCTTACATCATCAGTTTCAAGAGATTGTTCAGGTATTCGATTAGTAGAGAGCAATGCCGCGCGGTCTAGATTTCGAGCTTTGATATACGCTCTTTCAATAATAGCCTTTGGGTATCTTTGTTTACTGAAATTTCGGGCTGTGATTTTACACTCCCTATCAAAGCAGTCCAACTTGCTACAGTTACGTTGAATCCTGACAAACTCACTGTATGGTTTACTCCATTTAAGTGGAGTCGGATGGTTACTTGTCGCAAATAATGGCATGTCCGAACTTGTGGGTTCACGATAAAGTTCAGTACTGATTTCTTTTTTGTCAGTTTTTACCAGTACATCTAAGAAGATTAAGGATTCTTGGCTATGGGTCTCAGTAAATTTAAGATTTAAGTTGTTAACATTCAATATAGTCACAAAATCTAGCCAATCTTGTTCTTTTCCATTCCATAGGACAAACAAATCATCAATGTACCGTAACCAGAGGACAACTTGGTCAGTGTACTTGGTATTAACATTAGTCCAAACAGTGAATTTTTCCCACCAACCCATAGTGAGGTTTGCATAGGGTGGTGCAAAGCTTGTTCCCATTGCCGTTCCACGTAATTGATTGTAATAGACGTTGTCAAAGAGAAATACGTTATTAGTCAAGCATGGGTCTACCATTTCCATAATCATTTGTCCATGACTCAGATAGTTTAACGATCTACTGTCTAGAAAAATATTTGCATGCTTTTTTGCCATCGTTGTGTTGGATGGAAGTATAAAGTGATACTACGTCCAATGTGGCAAACATGAAGTTTCTTTCCCAGGTGATTCCTTCAATTTTGCTGAGGAAGTCTTTTGTGTCACGTAGGTAAGAAGGTAACGTTAAAACTAAAGGTAGTAATGTTTGATCGACGTACTTTGACATATTTTCTAGTGAGGCACCGTTCAGGATAACAATGGGTCTTCCAGGGGGGAAAATCAGATTTTTATGGATTTTTGGCAGGAAGTAAATTGTGGGGATAATGGGAGTTTTGTTGAAAAGATATTTCCAATCGTCATCATCAAGAATATTCAATTCCTGCCATTTACGCAGAAAGCACTCAACTTTAATTTTTATGGATTCCAATGGATTTTCCTCAAGTTTTTCGTAGCAATGTTCATCGCCAAGTTGGCGTTGCGCTTCCTTCACATAGTCTTCTCTATCAAGAATTACAATGTTACTTCCTTTATCTGAGGCTTTTATGATCACATGGTCAATTTCTTGCAGTTCTTTTAGAGTTTTTCTTTGTTTGAGTGAGAAGTTTGGCTTCATGGTGTTTTTGTATAATCTGGCTTTCTTCAGGTCATGAATTACCAAATCCTGAAAGGCTTCAACTTTGCCACCTGGCTGAAACATAGGGTTGAATCTTGATTTAGCTTTTAGATTGCTCTTAATGGGCCAAACGGTTTCTATGTTCAGCATTTCTGGAGTGATGTCAGCGCCTAGATCTGTTGATAGATCGGTGGATTCTAGTTCAGCCAGAGCAGTTAATGCTTCAAAATCCTCAATTGCTACTGCTGTTCGACCAGATAGACTTGATTTGGGTTTTGTTTTAGGTGGATTCAAAATGAAAAATGTCTTCAGACGGATCTTTCTCATATATTTGAAAAAGTCTATTCTTGTTTACATGTAGTTATATCCTGCTGTGGGGCAGAAATTGAATCCGTATTGGAGAACTTTTATTTGATCCTGGTTGAGTGCATACTTTGAGAGATTGATGATGCTTCTGTCAGAGTTGCTGGGCGCTATTGTGCCTTCTTCCTCCCAGAGCGTGTTATTGAACCTTGCTCTGACTCTGAGTTGCTTGTGCCCTTGTCCCCTCCTTGTTTTCTTCTTCCTCCTGACCCTTGGTATTTTCCCCGTCCTTTGCCCATGTTTTTGGTGGGTTTTTTTCTGCCGTCTAGACCGAGCATCCTCATCTCCTCTAAAAAAATTAGTTTTTTTGGGTGAATTTTCGTTGGTGCTAGTTGACGCTTCTGAATCTGAAGTTGTTGCTGCTTCACTTGAGAACGGAATTGTTTCTTTGCTTTCAATACTTTGGTTGGCTATATTTTTTCTCAGGTTGTCGAATCAACGTGCAAAGGTGTAAACTCTTCCTCTTAGGTAATCTTCTTTGTCGCGAAGGAACTTTCTCTGTTTACATAATTTGATGTCTTCCTCATAAGCTTTTAAAGTTATTTCTATACTTTTTCTGAGTTTGTTACCTTCTATATATTCACAGAAAAAATGTTGTTAAAGGGTCATTATGGTTAAGTTACATTAATAAAAACCCATGAAAATCAATGAAAAAACTTTGTTAAAGTGACGTTCTCGTCACAAGTAAAACCGAAAAACCCTTGAAATTCGCCATTTATTTATAAGCTAAGCAACCATAACTCGCGCCACCTCCGTGCACTGCTAAGACTAACACCCAGGACATCAAAAATGACATCACAAATATCCATGGCCACAGGCTATACCTCAGTCGCCAAAGGTATATCACTATTTTTTGTCCCTACATTATGGACATATTTGCAAAACCATGCTTTCAATTACTTGCCAATGCTCCTTGCTTGAGTTTGCTGCAAACCCCGTCTATGTTTTATTTTTGAAAAGTGTCAAAATGTATCTACATAAAATAACCATATAACTGAGCCCCCACTTGACAAAATCCGTTCAGACTTTGCACATACATTCAAGGTTTGGTCTATAATCCTTCTGCAAACTTGTGTGCACATTCGTCAAATGGCAACAAAGTTATAAGCCATCTAAAATGTTCAGACCCCGCCTCTAATTTTGATCCCTCTTGACAAAATCCCACCAAACTTTGCATATCCATTCAATTCTGGGTCTAAAATCTTTTAGCAAACTTCTGTGCCGATCCGTCAAATGCAACCAAATCTATAAGCCTTTCAAACATTTTGGGACCTGCCCTCTACTTTTGCTCCCTCTTGGCAAAACAGCACCAGCAGAACCATTCAGGGTCAGGTCTAGAATGATATTAAAAAATGTTATGCAGTTTCATTGAGTGGCGACAAAGCTATAAGCCATCCAAAAACTGCTTTTCACCAACCATGTAACTCAAAAATAGGCATGGATGCCCCCAAACATCTGAAATGTTCGCGAACATCACAGGACTGTACCCGAACATCTGGACTGTTCGCAGACTTTGGGGATGAAAAACCACCTGTTTTTTGGCTTCTTATGGCCATATCCAATCCTATCCTCATCACTCCTCACCTCCGCAGAGATTATTTAATTAGATTGACAAGTGCAATGTTGTGTTTTTAATATGTTTTTACTGCAATGGTTGCGGACAACGGGCACTGTCCACAAATCCAACATGGCGGGCGTTTCCAATAAATATGACACACGTCATGCTTTTCACCATCCAATCAACGGGCGCATCTGATGTCCGCAGACATCGCGCCGCCCTCTTGACCAATCGGAGGCCGGTCTGCAGACCGGAGAGGGAAGTGAGTCCGTGGACCGAACCCAGATAACACTATCATTTGTGCCTACTTTTTGGCCGTTTAAAAAAAACTACTGGACAGATTTACACCAAATTTACAAAAGCACGCATTCAGGACCAATCCGCCAACCCTGGCACAAATTTGGTCAAACTACACATTTTGGGAACCCCTTATAACTCTGCCCCCCCTGCACAAAACCTCACCAAAGTTCACAAAATCTAACTGATGGGGCCATATAAATCTTTTTGGAAAGTTTCGTGAGAATTCGTCTGGGGGGACAAAGTTATAAGCTGCCCAAAAAGTGCTCTTCCTATGGGTTTAGGAACATAACCATAACTACAGTGCCACTACCGCAGGCCCTGTAATATATGTGTGTGTATATATATTATGTGTGTGTCTTTAACCAAACTATACCACCTAGCCGCAGCGAACCTGGTAGGCACTCAGCAGATGGTACATTATTTCTGTGACAAAAGTAGGGCAAAAATGCTCCAAGTCACACCAACAACTCCATAATTGAGAGAGAGAGCGAGAGAGGGGGGGGAGGAGAGAGAGTAAGAGTGAGAGGGAGCAGCTCTCTGCATAGGCCACTGGTAGGGGTTTGGGGAGGAGACCTGTCTATTTTCCCTTGTTAGATTTGTTCATGTTTTGCAGACGTCTAATGTTTTGTCATGCCTTGTATCACCATTCTATTTTCTACCTTATACTATACTGCCCAGTTGCTCCACTGTGATTCTGCGTGTTGGAATCCGCCACTGAAATTTTGCTCTTGTGTGTCCCACTGTCATTTTGCCGCTTTGAGGTTTTTCTCCATGGGTTCCCACTGTAGGTGTGCTCGCTGGTGCCCGATGCAAATACAATACTCTGTGTTTTGCTCTCCGACGTTCAGTATAGTTCACGTGACTGGCTCCTAGATAACAGATCTTGTAGCATGATGAGGTTTTCCTAGGGACCCCAAAGGACATGGCCTTTTCTACATTTCTCCTCTGAACAGCCCTCAAAAACCATTCTGACCGACTCTCTACTCTGTACCCACTGCTGCATGCTCCCTATGTCTTCCGTGCCTCCCTGTAGTCCCCCGCTCTCACAAAGGACCAATTGCTGTGCACTGTCCACTTCCAGAGGTACCACCCTCCTCCAAGGTACCTGAGGTCATCTCCAAGTACCTTATCCAAAGGGCAGCACTATTGGGATGTCGCCACGGCCCCACCGGATGGATGCTCCAAGTTGTTCTACACAAACTTCCTGCACTAACCTTCTATGCTCAAACACACTACATGCATACCCACTACATCACTCGCACAAAGCAATTGCCTCCCAACAGACATCAATCAACTGAAAGCTGCACCTCTTCTATCACCCTACATAGCAGCGTACCGGCCAATGCGTCATTGAACCACGGGTACACACACAAATGACTCTATGCTCGCAACACAGGACATCTAGAAACCGACCTGCACCAGACTCGAGACTACTTCTGGCCTGCACGCGTCAACACAACAGTAAAGCTATGTCGCATTTGCTCTCTCTCCACTCACCTAAACCCCTACCTTTCTTTCAGTCCCACCAGAACGGCTGGAGATTATGCAAATGATGGTGGACACGGTATAAATCCCATCAGCACCCTGGAAGGAGGCGCTGGCCAATCAGGAGGCTCGGAAAGTGGGCTGTGCTTTATGGTACAAGCCTGTGTTCCAAGTAGCCTGGTTAGCCTGCGCCCCCTTCCGTTCTAGCTGTGCTCGGGCCCTTAACCTGGGCGGCTGGCCTTTACCGACAGGGTCGACCCAACGTCTCCTTTAATATCACCTGAATAGCGTAACATAACCTTGAAGGGGATTGCATCGTGCGCTGACATTTTGGCGTTCAACTTGTCCTCCCACAGTACCCATATCAATGGTGGAAGTGAAGGTAACGTGAAACCAGGTTCATATGATATGGCTTTGAAAAATCAGGTTCAGCACAGTCATAAACTTTATGAGGAGTTCTGTGCGTTTCTGGTGTGAAATAGTGTCCTCCGACACTGCTGTTGGTACATGTCAAGGATGCAGAGTTTCATAGAGAGGTTGAATATATGTGTAGTGGCAGCACTGGCAGATCAAATTATGGGTGTCAAAACGGAGTCACGTCACTTTTTTTTTTGCTTGACCAAATTGTATTGGTGGGAATAAATGAGATCATTATTCCCATTAGGGATTATGAAATCCCTTGTTACTCCATAAATGCAAATTACAACAATGCAGAGATGAGATGACAAGCTATGCTTTTGGTATTCTTCCAAGCATTTGGCTGATAACTATTCTAGCAACAATGTATTTACTATTCTATTAAGGGTTCCTTTTTCATTGGGCAGTCCTTGTTCCGCGAAACAGCGGTGGCAGTCATTGGATGTATAATGTTGACCAAAATAAGGTTCCATGTTATTTCATCGCCATTTTAACGTGTACATTCCAACGAAAATGCTCATCGGTTTTTTCTTTTTGGAGAGTTCTGCCCCCCAGACCCTGCTCCCACAATTATTTTTGGCTATTGCCTACCCGCCCAAACCCTTTTCTGCCCTTTCCCACCCCCCCTAAAAAATTCGATGAGCATATTCGTTGTAATGTGCACGTTAAAATGCCAGGGGATGGAAATGCAGGGGATAAAAGGACGTCGTACCGAAAATAAATATTATTAAATGAAGACGACATGTTTGACATACAAACTGTGGTAAGTGTTCTGGTTTATGTCGTAGGACACTAGAGAGCATGTCCCTTTTGTTAATAGAATTGTGAATGTTCCTCATTGAGTCTTGCTAGTTTAGCCTTGATACATATTTTGCAAATAACCACAAGGTGGCAACATTGCATCGTTTGCATGATTTTCGCTTTTAAAATCTCACAGAATTCCGCATAATATTTTCATCTATATATAATAATAGCTATCAAAAACTGGGTTTTGTAGGATTTCCTTGAACGCTCACTTTGCTCATCAACTTGTACTGCCTATGATAAATGATTTGGCATAAATATTATTGTGAAGCTATAAGAGAATGCTTTTCTATTCAATTTAAAATTCTGCTTGTATAGCGCTAACGAGCAAGCAATGTCAAAAGCGCTTTCCTAGGACTCGTAAACACTAGGAGAACATCAAAAAAAGAGCAGTTTTATTATGTTTGGCAGTATTCTATCTGGAACTATTACAAACCTATTTATCATTACCGCATGCGGGCGACTTGAAAAGTCATGTAGGGGGTCATTACGACCCAGGCGTTAACCAATGGCGCCATTAGCGCCATGGTTGACGCCGGAATCCGCCATGGTGAATGGCGGAATTACCGCCTCATTCCAAGGTTGGAGAGGCGGTAATTCCCCATTCACCATTGGCCCTTCCCCATTCCCATTTTTGCCCCATACGGCTCAATGGGAATGGGGAAGGCGGTAATTACGGTACCGCAAATTGCGGTACCGTAATTACCTCCAAGGTCCCTTTGCGGGTCCCTTCCTTAACGGCTGGTTAAATCAGCCGTTATGGTAGGGACCAGCAAAGGGACCTCGTAATTGGGCGGTAAGGGATTACCGGCACCAGTGCCCTTACCGGTACCAGTAATCCCTTACCGCCTGGGTCGTAATAAGGCCCGTAGACCGGGGTAGTTTCTAGCCAACTTGGTGCCTAGGGCAAAACACTAGAGTGTGCCACCCAATTCCCCCTCTCTCCCAAACGAAGCTGGTTTCATTACATTCAAGTACTTTACAGAAGAAAGAAATCTAATGTGAAAACACAGCTGTTGCTGCCAAAGTAAATCGTTCTTCTGTCACCTGCTCTTACTGGCACACTGCGGTGTAACCAGCCTGAAGGTCCACTGACCACTGGCCCTGTGTTGCAGGCGTTCTGTTCGTACCACTTTACTTGTATTTCGCAAGGGGCAATACTAGACTAACCATACACATTATTTTCTGATAGAAGATTATCATTCCAGTATGGACAGTCTGGTACACTCCTTTTGTACCCTTTCAAAATACCTCTATGAGAATGGGAAAGGGGACAAATAGCACCAATGAGAGTTCATGTCTGCTTTGGATTAAATCACAAGAGCATTTCAGGAATATAATAATGACTCTTTGATCTCTATATTGTGTAAACAAGTCTGTGATAACAGGCTTGTATGTGTGAATCTTTGAATACATAACAGACACATGGCCTGGTGCTCACATCACTGTTCACAACACACCCCCTAATATAAAAATGTCTGTAACCATGAACCATACATGCTCATTCTGGCAGTTTACGTTTTTGGATGTGAGTATAAAATGGCTGCAAAGTGAGCCTCTCAAATGGGGTGGAAGGGCTGGTTTGCTTCTTGTTTCTGGATAATTTTAGAAGAGGAGGGGTTGGGTCTCTGTCTGAGCATGCCCATCCCACAATACAGAAACATCTTTATGGAATTATATCTATAGACAGGAAAGGATACCCTATAAGAGACGCCTAATAAGCAATGTACAGAAAGGGTACACAGAAAGGATTGTACCTCTTACAAACTTTAGCCTGACTAGTAACACGCTAATGAAGTGCTTTAAACAAAACCAGCTTCTAATGCATGCTAAAGGGTCCTCAGTTCCTCAGCCACTACCTCTTCACCATTACGCAGGCCTCATGGGTTATATCTGCAAAAATGAGCAGACGCCTGCCTTATCTAACAGAGCTGGCATTATCACCTCTTATTAGTGCTGGCCTGCAGCTAGTGAACATCATGGTGTAGCAGTGCAGAAAGGGCGTTTGGCTTAGTGGATGTACAACTTGATGCAACTTCTTTGATTGCTTTATGTGTTTAAGTGTGGGCACAGTATGGCATGCTCGTCTGAGCCACACACACAAAACGATCATGTGTGCTATTGGATGGGCATGGAACAAATCATACAAAAACAGACATATGTGCTGCTACATAGAGGAGCACCACATAGACGCCATTAACCTACAGGGCGGTGACTTGGGCAGCGTACACATTATTGCTGCACACCGGTCACAGCATTGATTTGCCATGGACTACTGTCAGCATGGTGATACACAATGCACCCCCTTACCTAATCAAGGTGCCAAGACACATTGGGGTGCCATCTGGTGTGCGCTAGGCAGTGGTTAGCTTGTTAAGAAGATGTAAAGAGCTTTGATGCTGAGCAAATGCATTTAGTCCATGATCCCAAAGCAGCCACTAGAATAACTAGAAAGTAATATTACACTAAATAAAATATTGGTGTGTCAAATAAAAAGACCTGAAAATAAATAATATAGTTTATTCTGTGTGGCATGTTAATTTTCTTGGAAGAATGCGTAGGTTTGGTCAGCTAACTGATGTTTTGTATTGGCCCTCAGAGTAAAAATGCCCCATGTTCAGTTCTTAACACTGAAATGTTAAGCACATACAGTGTAAAAACAATGGCTCCTTAAATGAGCCATCACTTATAAATTACCTCCCCTTTAAAGGCTGTCACCACAAAAGGAAAGGGGCACAGGGTGTGTGTCTCCATAGCATCCCAGAGGCTGCGTTCGCATTACGCATTCCTTTGTTTGTAACAAAGCAATGCTTAACTTTTTCTCTGGTGGCTCAGAGGCATCACTCTGGGTGGGCCACTTCCTGCACCCCCACCCCCTTGAGCTATTTAGGTGTGCTCCCCAGGCAATCGCCTGCTTCGCCCACCCCAGGAAACGGTTCGGTGTAGACCTTTGCATTATTCCTCATTTTGGAGTCACACAATAACTACCGGATCTGGTACTGCTTTTGCGTGGAATCACTTACCTCCACACAAAAGCACACAGAAACAAGAATTTTAGAATGAAATTCAGAATGTGGCGTTTTGATTAAAACACCCAGTAATAGTAATTATCTGATGTTTTGGCAGTACCGTCAAACTCGTCACCAGGCCCTTAATCTTTTTCCGGAAGGGCAAAAGACCTTCCATTTGTCTAAATTTCTCTGGAGACCATTACAATATTTGGGTGGCAGGACCCCGAAGGACAAGTCTAGTGTTCTAGAAGGCATATAACGATGTGCACCATAAGAGGTGTTTATGGAGGCTCCATGGTTCCCGACCATGAAGGGCTTTGTGTGTGAGAACAAGAAGCTTGAAAGCAATCCTAGATTTCACTGGAAGCCAGTGTAGAAGCTTAGGAACTGGAGAAATATGTTTACGTCCAATGGGTACACGTGACTATTCTGGCGTCCGAGTTCGTGATAGATTGAATCCACTGAAGTCTTGCTGAGGTAAATAGAGTTACACCAGTCTGTCTTCCCTCCTATAATGGAGTGGGCTAGGACTGCACAATGGTGTTCAGACAGGAGAATGTCTAAGCTGTTTCAATAACATCAGATCATAATTTGTGGAGCTGACAACGCTGGATATTTGTGTGCCCATTGGAACATTTGAAATATGCACCATACCCAGTGATCTTACTTTCCATTAAACTGACATGTCATATACGTGTAGGTAAGTATCAATCGGATTTGGGTAAAGTATGTGGAGCGGCAATGATAAGGATTTCTGTCTTATCTTGTTTTAACCCCAGCGGATATTCGCTCAATCATATACACAACTCGCAACATGTATTCTGCATGCATGACCGATTAACATCCTGATCTTCTTCAAACATGAAGGCAATTTGTGTATCATCAACATACTTTTGAAAAGTGGCTCTGAGGCCACCCACTACAACATGCAGGGGCATCATTTAGATGTTAAAGAGGAAGAGGGGGCGAGACAAGATCCCTGAGCGACCCCACCATCTTTTAGATCAGCTTCAGCTTCAAAGGAACCCACTCTCACCATAGACATGCTCAGCCCTACAGATAAGGGGTGTATCAGCCACTTTTACTGCCCTAAAAATAGGTAAATACTTCCCAAAAATAAAAATAGGGAGTACAAATAGTCCAAATGGACATATAGGACCTTGTCCCCCTGCTTTCCCGAAAGAGCTCCATAGATATGTTCGGACCAGTGGTTTACGTAGTATCACAGGTAGAAACTAGTATAATTACAGAAGACAAATGTATCTTTTAAAATCCATGGATGACCTGGTACAAAGAAGCATTTCTCCAGAAATATTTGTTTGGCAGATGAATACATTTTTACTTGCATATGAAATACTCCCACTGGGTACAGGACTTACTTTTTTGCTCCCATAAAAATAATGTTACCCCCAAATTTCAGAAATAGGGAGTAAAGTAGTCCCATTTCAAATTCATATCTGGAGCACTGGACATACTGATTGTCAAGAAGGAGGTAATTCATCAAAGAGCTTTTCCTGACACTTTTGTTTGCACAATAAATCGGTGCGTTAGGAATGAACGGTGAAGGTCATCAAAGGCAGCAGATAGGTCTAATAACAGGTGTCATCTCCACCCGGGTTCTGAGAATGATGACGATTTGACATCAGGAAGTCACCAAGCCGATGATTTGCTTCAAAGAAGTCCTGAAGCTGCATGGTGTCCATCTTATCCACCATGTACAGTAGAAAAGGCACATTAGCAATGGGCTTATGGCTGGCACAAACAGAGATTTAAAGAACATTTTTTTAGAGGAGCGGTAACCAACGACTGTTTCAATTTATCCGAGACTAAACATTCTATAGAAGGTGCATTTATAAGAGATGCAAAGACACGGGCCAAGGCCTTGTTATCATAATTATCATGTTGAACGTGTCTCATAATTGGTCATAGGAGTTTATGCAGATGTGGGGCTCAACTGAGAAATGTTCTTTTTGGAAGAAATGGTAATGGATGATTAAGGTATTTTAAAAATATGTGGAGAATGTTTAGAAAGAGGAAAATATGTCATATGACGTTTTTTATCCACGAGGAAGTGGCTTGGAAATGCGTTACCTTTTGTGTTACATCTCAGATGCCATCCAGTGCTTAACACTGAAATAACAAAGCAAGTAAAATGTTTGCCAAAAGATTAGCCTGGACTACGAAGAGAAAGGCCACACTCTCTGGGCACTCAACGCCGTTCCCAGACATTGAGCGGGGCTGAGTTGTGATGGCACGGTCCTCTAGCACCTATGATGTGATCTGTGCTGTCATCATTGTGGTCATAGGCTGCACAACAGTGGGTGCGAAGTTAAGATGGCTTTAGCTGAATTTCAGGGGTTTTGTTGCATTAAGTTCTCAACTTAACATCCCTGCAACTAAAGTTTTTTCCTTGAATTTTAGGGCTTTTCTTACAATGTATTGCTCAGCTTAACATCCCTGCAATTAAAGCATTTTCCTTGAATTTCAAGGGTTTTGTAAATGTGTACATAATTGACATTAATAATACCGACAACTGAGCTAATAAAAACAATGTATCATGTGTAGAAAGTAAAATAAAAAGTAATTGTGCAAATTGTGCAACCACATTCCCCCCAAATAAACCTGTTCTTAAAAAACTTGAGCATATTTACTTAACTTTTTAAAGTGTTCACATGTATATGCACTGTTGATAAATAGAAAGTTATTAAAGTGTTACAATAACTGTGTAAACTGTGTACAAAGACTACACTCAATGTATCCTAAAATATTATTTACAAGACTACTGCCCACATATTTATGTACATATGTTTTTTTTAAAAAACGTTTTTAATACTGCGGATACCAAGGATGCATGCGCGGCTAAATGCAGTAACTTCTGGGGAGTTTTTACCTGCAGCTTCCACAGATAACCGCGGCTATAATGAAATACATAAGGGTATTTCATTTTTTTGAACACACACTGTATTGAAAAGATCAATCAAGGGTCTTTGATCCATATGTACAGTATGTGTTTTTATTGTCTATTTTTATAACTGAAAAGATGGTCCTGAAAAGGACTGCTTTGGGGGTAAGGAAAAAAGAGGTAGGAACTGGCAAGGGATACAACTAGGATTCATACATATAACAAAAGGTTTAAATAAACATTTTTATTTTCCACATTTTATATTTTTTCTGTTTTTTTCTCTAAAGAGTGGAATAAAAAAATTGACACTCAAAAATATACCTAGCGTTGGCAATTGGCTGTATGTTCTAAAAGAGCCTTGCCCCAAGCGTCTAGGGGGCCACCTCCCACCTCGATCAAGCTGTAACAGGTTTTGCACATCAGGATAAAATTAGAAAGATTAGGTGAAGGCAGAATGGAATGAGGTTAGGTGTTAGTTGGTGGAAAATAGCTCGTAAGTGAATTGGAAGTATGTGGCACAGATGACAAATACTGCATCTTGCTCCCAAATGAACACAGACAAGATGTTGAATTAACATGGACTTTGCCATTTAATATCACAAAACCTTTAAAAAGAATGATATAACAAGCTAAAATAACAAAAACTGACAAACTACAAAGCACAAAACAAAGATCAAAGCTATAGGAAAAATAAAGGTAAAAAAGGAATGGATACATCAAGGTACTGCTTTTAAAAGTTCCTGAAGGCTCACAATGGAGTTCACCCACCTAGAGACAAAAAGCAATAACCAGAGACATGAAAAAAGGTGTTTGGGAGAGGGATGTAAGTGCGGTTATGTGATTTAACCAACCAGAATGTGTTTTCGGAACAGGCAGGAACACCCAAGCGCAATGACGTGTTTGCGCCTAAATTATTGACCAATTGCATAGCCCAGTGAGGAGTCGCGCCTGCACGTGGCAGTAGCTGCGTCAATGGAAGGCCCAATCACTTTGAAAGTTGCGTTGAAGCGGCTACGTGGCTTTGCGCCTGTTTTTAACAGCCAATCGGATCATGAGCTGCGGTAACCTGAGTCAACAAACAAGCCAATGACACACTGTGGTGCATTGACGCCACTACGGCCATGTAGTTTGATGAAATCTGAGCATGCGAAAGGACCCAATAGGATGTCGAGCTCCTGCAGAACGGCTATGCATCTTTGCACCTGATGCACCGGCCAATCATATCTTGTGCTGTGGCTCTGCTCATACACGTAACTCCTATCCACATCAACAAACGGTCTAATTGCACATGGCACATGGCAATGTACTGATGCAATGTACTGACGCAGCTGCACCCATGCCATTTGACAAAATCTGGGCATGCTGTGCATAGGCCGACATCTAGTGGAAGCTGTGGAGTATTAAAGTCATTGTTTTCGAAAAGGGCCAGTAATACTATCCCTAGTGTGACGTCCACTGTACCCATAATCCCTCATGACATGAGGTTGCAAGAGGTGTAGCGTGGGTACAGTTGTATCCAAGCAGATACTTATCAGACAAGCTCATAAGCATCCATGCGCCTTCTCTCAGAGGGGAGGAAGGGTGGGTTGCATGTGAATCTAAGCAGATACAAGCATCAGAAATACAATTACGGTGAGTAATGTATCCCTTCTGAGGCTTGTGGAATCTGCTTAGATCACATGCTGTGCATAGATTAGCGAGCAGTGGAAGAAGGAGGTGGGATGTGAGAAGGTTCATGAGCAAACAAATGTCTTAGAACCGCTTGTCCCACTTTTGTATCTGTCTTGGAATGAGTGTCAATGCAGTAGTGCTGGGTGAAAGTATGTATTGAGCTCCATGTAGCTGCTTTACAAATACTGTCAAAGGGGACATTTGCAATGAAAGCCAGAGTGGCTCCAGTACCTCTTGTGGAGTGGGCCCTTGGCGTAAAAGGCAGTGTCTTATCTGATAGGAAATAGCACAGTTGGATACATCTAACTGTCCCCCTAGAGATGGCATTCTTAGAGATGCGATCACCTTCTCTGCCTCGCGCTATGGAGGCAAACAGTTGATCTGTATTTCTTAGCAGTCTGGTCTTGTCGACGTAGTAGAGGACTTCTCTCCTCACATCTAGTGTGTGGAGTTTTACCTCAGCAGTGCTTTTGGGTACCTGGAAGAAAGCCGGTAGCTCAATAGACTGGTATACATGAAATTTGGAGATAAATTTAGGTGAGAACCTAGGGTGAGTAAGTAAAACCAGTTTGTCCTTATGTATAGTAAAGAAAGGATCCTGCACTGACAGAGCTTAGATTATACTGACCCTTCTTATGGAAGTGATGGCTACTAAGAAGGCAGTTTTATAAGTTAGGTGTTTGAGACTAGACTTGTGCATAGGCTCGAATGGGAGTCCCATGAGCTTAGCGAGTACCACATTAAGGTCCAAACTTGGCGGTGGATTAGAGATTGGATGGTGGAGTCTCTTTACCCCATCCATAAATGCTTTGATGACCGGTACCTTCCACCATGAGACCTTATTATGAGAAGTGGTGTAGGCTGACAAGGCCACCAGGTGGACTTTTTGGGAGTTGAACACTAACCCTGCATCTAGTAAGTGGAGCATATAGGTTAGAATGTTGGCTGCAGTACAATTAATGGGGTTGTTTTGCTTGGTCTGGCACCAAATTACAAAGTGTTTCCATTTATCATAGTAACAGTGCCTAGTGTTTGGTTTTCTTGATTCTTTCAAGATATCCATGCATCTCTGTGGCAGATTGAGATGTCCAAACTCTCTGACCTCAGGAGCCATGCTGCCAAGTTCATTGAGTGTGGCTTTGGGTGCACTGTTAGCCCCTCGTGCTGGGTGAGTAAGTTGTACTGGCACGGGAGTTTGATGGGATCGCACATCACCAGTTTGTGCAGATGTAGATACCACGGTTGTCTTGCCCACATAGGAGCAACTAGGATAAGCGTCACTAGGATAAGCGTCATCGGTTCCTTGTATAACTTGCTCACCACCTTCCTCATGAGAGGAGTCGGGGGAAAAGCGTAAGCAAACTTCCCTGACCAGTTCATCCATAGGGCGTTCCCCTTGGAGCCTGGCTGGTCTGCTAGAGCGTTGAGTTCCCCTGTAACATGTTTTGATGACAGGAACATTTTCTGTCTGAGTGCCCATTTCCAGTTTTTCTGTGCAAGTCTGGATAGATTTGGAGAACGTGTAGCCCCGTGTTTGTTGATATAAAACATTGCTGTGGTGCTGTCTGTTAGGATCTGCACCTACACGTTTGTTAAATGGGGTTTGAATGCCTGAAGAGCTTTCAATACTTGAACAGAATTCTAAAGACAATCCCGTCCCCTGCACACCATTAAAGCTGATACAGAATCAGTCAAACGTATTTAAAATTTTACTGCAGAATAATCAATATTTACAAAGAAAGACAAATTAACAGAACTATTTGAAACCAGAAGCTTCTGGTTAACATTTGAATATTAATAAACACAAAAAATTAAGTAAGGCCATGAAACAAAGGAATGAATTAATACAGTATTCTTGTGATGAACTGAAGAATCACAAAGCTCTACGCATTTCGGGGAACACCCCCTTCTTCAGGAGCAAAATGATCTGTAATCATATATATGGAGAATCCATCAGTTTAAGAATTTAAACATCATTTTTCCAAAAGACACAAAGAAATCACTAAACATGTAGTTTACAAATGGAAATATTAAAGAAAACAGGCCAAGGACTGTCCACTTCTACCCACATAGATTCTAATGAATATTATACAGTCTAAACAGGGTAATGCATGCTATACCCATAAATACAGCAGGTGTGACTCCCAAAAAAAATATTAGCTGAGTAAATAATGTAAAGAAACAGAAAATACCTGATCATTAAAAAAGAGAATGCCAGCAATGCTGATTTCACAGAGGTAATCTAAATCCGATGTATGTTGGAAGCCCTCAAAGGTAAGAACCCAATACTGCCAGAAGTTCCAGCACATTGATGTGGTTCTGAGCTGCAGTGTGTGACCATAGACACTGAGCTGTGCGGTGAAGTTAGTGAGCCCCCACCCTGCCAGTGAGACGTCCGTTGTGACCACTGCCTGTATCTGTGCCTCGTAGAAGGGTTTCCCTTTCGTCAGGTTTTCTCTCGTCCACCAGCAAAGATTTTGTACAAGTGTTGGCGAAACAACCACTAGAATGTCCCACTGACGGCTTGCTTGAGACCATTTTTTCGCCAAACACTCCTGTATGGTACGCATGCGCAGGCACGCATGAGGAACCAGGTATATGCAACATGCCATCATGCCAATTAAACGCATTGCTTTGCGTACCCTTATCTGGTGGCCGGCCTGATAATGTGGTATTTGCAGTAACACATTTTTTACTCTTTCCTCTGAGGGCAAGACCAATCCTTCCTCTGTGTTTAGCATAGCTCCTAGGAACTGTTTGGAAGTGCTTGGCACTAGGCTTGATTTTTTCTCGTTGATTGAGAAGCCCAATTGAAAGAGGAGGTTGATTGATGTTTGGATATTTTGTCTGCAAATCAGAGGTGATTCCCCTGTTATAAGCCAGTCGTCCAAGTAAGGGTACACTGGGATTGCTCCCCTGCGCAGGTGTGCTGCCATTACCGCCAGTACCTTTGGAAATACCCTTGGCGCCGAGGCTATTCCAACGGGCAGCACCTTGAATTGGTAGTGCTTGTTCGCTATCTTGAAACGCAAGAATTTTCTGTGCGCTGCGAACATTGAAATATGAAAATAGGCATCTTTCATGTCCAGTGTTGCCATGTAATCCCCTTTTTTAGTAGGGGGATTACCTCTTGTAGCGTAGTCATGCAGAACTTTTGTGGCTTGACATACTTGTTTGCAGGGTGCAAATCTAATACAGGGCACATTATTAAATCTTTATTTGGCACAAGGAAGTAAGTTGAATAAATACCCCTGTTTACCTGGTTGGTTGGGACCACTTCTATGGCGTCCTTTAATAGAAGCACTGTTATTTCTTGTAGAAGGATCCGCTGATGTTCCTCTGAGTGGACTTTCTTGCGTGGGGGGTGGTCATGAGGACGTTCAAGTAGTTCTATGCAGTAGCCCCCTGCTACTGTGGACAGCACCCATCTGTCCGAGGTGATACCCTCCCATGGGTGGGTGAAATTGGAAATGTGTCCTCCTACTGGAGATGCATGGGAGGGTACCTGGAGCAGAATTTCACTTGCTCTGAGGTGGGGTGCCACCTCGAGCTGGGCCTCTGCCCCAATTACCACGACCTCTGCGTTGTCCATATGGATAGCCTTGGAAGGCTTGTCCTTTTTTGTTGCCATAGGAACCTTGGCCTTGATTGTAACCGGATCCTTTCTGTAAATTTTGGCCCTGAAAACAGTGAAAATTACTGTTACCTCTTTGACCCCTAGGCTTGTTTGTGAGCTGACCTAAAGATTTTAGAGTCATACTCATCCTTTGCTGTCTTAAGTGTGTCTTCTACAGCCTTGCCGAAAAGCACGTTAGGTTCCACTGGCATATTTATTAGAGTGGCTTGTATTTCTGGCCGAAAGCCTGACTGGCGAAGCCATGCATGTCTCTTTATAATAGTCCCCTCGGCAATGACTCTCCCGGCATTGTCAGCTGCATCGAAATTTGACTTCAGGAGACAAGTAGATACGGCCCTTCTGTCTGATGCCACCTGAGCTAGTTGTGATTTAAGTGGCTCCAGGGCGGACAAAAGTAACGCAGAAACCTCCTCCCACTTATGGCAGTTATAACTTGCTAATAGTGTAGCATTGTTGGCTATTGTCATCTGGGAGGCTGCAGAAGAGGTGATCTTTCTGCCCATTGCATATATCTTCTTGCAATCCTTATCTGTTGGTGCCTCAGAGGAAGCAATGGGCGTGCCGGTTCTCTTTCTTGCTGTGGTGACAACCAATGAGTCTGGTTTCAATTGGCCTCTTATGTATAAGTGGTCTGTAGGTGCAGGCCTGAATAGTTTTTCCACATGCGGGTTAACAGCCCGTATGAGATTGGGTACTTCTAAAGGTGGTTGTATTCTGCGTTGTACTGATTTTAGCAGTGGGATAAACTGACCTACTGTCTTTTTGTCCCCCAATATTTATTCAGCGAAGTCTCTATCCTCCTGTACCTCCTGTGTGTCAATTCAGAAGTTTTCCGCCGCTTTGGCTAAGAGTTCATTGACGAAGGGTTGATTGTCAACAGGCGAATCTACCACTGGGGGTCCTGATTAATAGGAGAATCTATGGAGTACATGTTCGCCTACTGGTCTGCGTCTGGGTCTTCATCATCCCCATAATAAAGTTCATCTGTATCCTCTTCAATAAGTTGATGGTGAGATGTTTCCACAAATGAGAGATCCTCTTGGTCTTCTGGATCTGTTTCAGGGTCATATAGATCTATAACTTTGCTTTGTATGGGGACATTAGAGCGAGACCTCTTAGAAGGGGGTTGAGAGGGTAAGGCAGAGGCTTGAGAGCTGGAAGGGGCTGAGGTGGGAGGAGCACAGTGAAAACTTTGAAAGTAATCTGAGATCTTTTCATAAACATTCACCCTAAAGGTCATTCTTCGCATAGCCCTATCGATATCTTGAGAAGACCATTCCTTCGAACCTGGGATTACAATGGGTTGAGTGGGAATACCCATATCCTCATCAGTAGGAGGTATAATCTTTGGCCTATAGTCCTTAGGTTTCTCTATGTGCTTGGACGATATTCCCTTTTGTGATGACATGTCCCTAGTAGGACTCTTGTCCCTATGAGGGGTTTTAGAGGACTTTTTTATGATGTTTTTCCCCACCCTGGGGCTCAGATGAGTGTTTAACCGACTTCAAAACGGTCTGCTGTTTTATCAGACGATGTACGTCGAACTTAGGATCTGGGAGCCAAGGCTTCATCCACGGACAATCGGCCTTCGGAAGGAGTTTTTCGAGCAACACCCTTGCCGTCTTTTGACAGCTGAACCCTGTCATGTGGGGATCTTGAACGAGATTGCCCAGAGGACCAGGACTCGGTGGACCTTTCACGGGGTGGCGAACGTTCTCGAGTATTCGACTCATCTGTTGAATGTCGACTGGGACTTATATGTTTGGTGGTGTGTGCTTTTGTACCACTGCCGCCGCCGGCTATAGTTCCCACAACATGGCCACCGGTCTGTCCTACGGGGTCGGGGGTCTGCGCTTGAGTAGCTGAGGTTACTGAAATGCCCTTGCTGTCCAAAAGTACCGCATTGCTGCCATCCCTAAAGGCTCCCTCTACTTCAATGGCCTTGAGTTGCCTGTCATACTGGGGCCCAGCATTTCGTGGAGCAGTCCTTTAACGTCTTAGGCTTGAAGAGCCTGCACACTCGACAAGACATTTCGACGTGGTCTCTCAGGAGACACAAATTGCAAACTAAGTGTTTGCCCGCCCAGAGGAATTTACGATTACACTTAGGGCAAAATTTAAATGGTGTATTTTCCATAATTATGGGTTATGGAAATGGCAGATGGGCAAACCAAGTGTAGGAAGAGGAGAATATGCATTTTAAAATGGCCTCCCCCCTCTCTCCCTACTGTCTGGGCCGTGGCCTGGGGCGGCCTTCCATGGCCGTACGGTTTGTTGCGATGGTCTCCAATGAGCAATTTTCTTTCTTCACTGGCATGGTGTTTCAGCAGTCGATGAAAGGATAGAAAGTTAAACTATCATAATTCTATAAAAGTCAATGGCCCTCATTACGACCCTTGCGGAAATCGGAAAACGATGGCGGAAATGCAATACCGCCATCGAATAGCGCTCGGTGCGACTATGACCCGTCACCGCAAAGTACGAAGCCATTAGCGACACCGTAGTGAACGCCAACGCTAACTGCACCAAGCACGCGCGCGCGCGCCATGCGAAACCGCAAACACCACCATGGCGCAACGGTACGCAAATTCCGATCCTAGCGGACATGTACCTAACGCCATCAGGCATGGCGTAATGTACCATTCCGCCATGGTGAGAAGTACGGCATCGCGAATCAACCGTAAACGGCCCCACTGAGTGCCTGTACACCGCTCCCTGCCCACAAAGTACAACTCCCCGTAGGTGCAATGAAGCCACAATGCAACCATTGAAATGTACAAGTCACCCATGCATGGCAGCGAACAAAAGAAACACAAGAGGGGCCAATGGGAGCTGCAGGGCACAGATGGCACGAATACAGAAGCCATCCCAATGGACATGACCACAGTCCCCCACCAAGAAACGCACGCAAACACAGGCACCTGTGACCAGCCATATTCCGAGAATCACATCATTCCACCAGTCCACCTGGCTGACCGGCATCTGTTACACAAAACCCAATCCCCCGCCCCTGAGCATGACAACATTCAAACTGTCATATTGGCAGCCCCCATCCCTGACCTCACGGGCTTAGTAGGCAAACGCGCCCAGTACAGTACCACGCAACTAAACTCCGAAGCTGGAACCCAATGCAGAACTCCTCACAATACATCGCCCCCCAAATAGGCATATGCCACATCACTTGCAAAGAAAAACGCTACACGGGCCAAATCAGAATAGAAATTTAATGCACATCAAAGTCACCAAGCCCATACAGCCATCAGGCCATGAACTCCTAAACACCAATCACCATTGTGGGCTGCATCCGCAAGAAATGACCAGCCACTACTTGTGTGTCGTCCTGTTCCCTCATGGTACACAGAGCCACATTCACGTACGAAAAGGCAACATGGAAGCGCACAGAACCGCAGGGCCGTCCCAATGGGGAGGCACTAGTCCAGCTGAAAGGCCGAAATGTTGCTCCGAGCCACCAGTACTGCGTAAGGGCATGTGGGCCATTGGCGATCGTCCCATAAGATCGTAATGCTGCTCCACTGATTAACACGAAGCAGCAGGTGTCGGGAGTAAAACCCATCTGCAGGAGTGGCATACAGATGGCAGTGGCAAAAGGGGAGGAGATACCTGTCAACCAAAAGAAAAGAAAAAGAACAGAATGGCCATCAGAACTACATTCCAACAACTCACTTCAATGATCACACGAAATCCACAGCCATATGCATGCTAGCCCACTCCAAAGGATCATCACCACCCCAAAACCACTTGCGACTCCTAACCATCTATATCGAGGTGCAAACACCATCACAAACGAGTGTACCTGTGCATGCGTCTGTCAAAACAGAATCCATCAGATGGGAATGTTAATGTGCATGGACACAAGTGTCTGAGGGCGTGTCGAGACAGGGAGGGCTCAACAAGGCCAGATAGACGATGGTCCCACCATGGCAGCCCTGCATCACATAGCGTAGGGGAGGCGGATAGATCCCAAGAAGCCCTGTACATGGCAAACTCTGTATCAAATCACCTGCCCATGCATCCATTCATCATTCCCTCATCCCGGAATCAAAACGCCTGAATAATTACTCACATAACATTAGAAACATCCATTGAGTCTGTGCGTTATGCAGCCTGCAAAATCCACAGTGCCCCAGCCCGTAATTCCAGTGTTGTGAAGTAACATGTATGTGGGAACGGCCGGCCTCATCGCCCACGTAGCAATTGCGCATCCCAAACTATTCATATCAATCATTGCTTCCTCGCCATGGGCCCTGTCTCAAGGACATTGAACAACAGAACGTTATATTTGCAGTCAGACCTGTGGGCATCTCCTCGCCGCTAGCTGGAAACCGAAAGCGCCGCCCTTGGAATTCCACATTTGCAACATCACGCCGAAAAGGCATCTGTGGCCGTTTGAAATCATTAATTATTCCATCGAGTGCGGCTGTGTGTGAAAATGGCAACTGCCTTCACCCACAAATGGGACGCCCCGCCCGTCATTGCAACTCGGTACAGTGATGCATGAGGGCCCACCGTTACTCGAGTACTACGTTCCACTGACCCTTCACAAGTCTGTTCGCGACTGCACAGATAGTATGTGCAACAATGGGACCACAGCAGAATGAACATGTCAACCAATGTTACACGGCCATCGGGTACAAATACATGATTGCAATAGCAAGATGCCATTCCCAGATTTGCAGCGTTGTGCGCGGGACGTGCTCGGCCAAAGGGGAGAGCAGCTTGCACAGGTGGAATTAATCACCACAGGTGGAGGCCATACAGCCTGAAAACACATAAATTGCACAGCCAGTCTCCTCCCACAACCACACCGAAATGCTACCGGCAGGACTCGCGATGTTGGCCCTGGGGGACCTGATAGCACTGCAACTACTCCAACTCCAAGAAGAAGACGAACACCAACTGCTACCGGCCGCACGAAGGAGACGCAGGAGGAGGAGGAGGCCAAGGCAGGGCCAGCAAGGGCCGCCAGCACAGCCACTACCACCACGCAGGCAGCCCGCAATCCCACGCCTCCGAGCACATCCGTTCAACCTCACTGATGAGCAGATCCACACCCTCTACCGTCTGGACCGGGACACCATAGCCGCCATTGTGGACATGACACAGGCTGACCTTGTCAGCATGATAGATAGCCCAACCGCCATCCCACCCCTACTGAAGGTGGTGTCTGTACTCCACTTCCTGGCCACAGGCACCTACCAGCACACAGTCGGACAGTTGCATGGCATTTCTCAGCCACTGTTCTCACGGACACTATTGCAAGTGCTCGATGCCCTCCTGCAGCACGCAGACGACTACATCTCTCTACCACGCTCGGAGCAGGAAATTACCAACACAAAAGTGGGATTCCATGCACTTGCCGGCATACCGGGTTGCATTGGTGCCATCGACTGCACCCATGTGGAATTGGTCGTCCCACATGCCATGGAGGCCCAGTACCGCAACAGAAAACAATTTCATTCCCTGAATGTACAAATGGTGTGTGACTCCAACAGGATCATTACACATTGTTGTGCCCGATTCCCTGGATCAACCCATGATTCTATGGTCTTGAGGAACTCTACAATACCACGCTACATGGAGCGACACGCAGGGAACAGATCCTGGCTACTCGGTGAGTCTCATTACATGCATGATTATGTGGGGAATGTGATTTGGCAATGACCTGGCAGGAAGGGGGGGGGTGTGCGTACGTAGCAATGGCATTCCACATCATACGTTTCTCGTCCACATACAGGTGATGCTGGATATCCACTGAAGAGATGGCTCCTCACACCAGTCCGGAACCCACGGGACCAGCATGAGGAGGACTACAACCATGCCCACTCACGTACCCGTGTAGTCATTGAACAGGCATTCGGCCTACTGAAGACTTGTTTCCGCTGCCTCAGCAGGTCTGGCGGGGCACTCCTGTACCGCCATGAGAAGGTTGCAAAGATGGTCATGGCATGTGTCATGCTCCACAACATGTGCGTACGTAGAAATGTGCCCATGCCCCCTGACGCAGAACTGCAAGCACATGATGATGGTCATGATGAGGGTGGGGATGTGGCAGCACCTCATGGAGTCTGCGAGGCACCGGAGGCCCGTGACATTCGTCAGCATCTCATTGATGTATGCTTCTAGCACTCACGCCTGGTGGCTGATACATGGACACGGGACTCGTGGAACTGTGCGTGTCTGGGACATGCACAATATGGACTGTACGCCTATGATGGCCTAGTACACAGAAATCAATGTCCACACATCTCATTGGTTGATCGTGCACTTTTTATGGCATATGTGATGTCATGTTGAACACCCTATCGACCCGCCACCCAAGTGAGCCCAACACACCCCCTCCACCCTCCTACCTCCCCCACGAACCCCAGTGTCCAAAGATGCTCATTGTCAGTGGGCTGTCGCTATTGCAAGCCCCCTCTGCGGGTATCAGGGGCACCCCTGCCTGTGGAGCGCAGGTTCCTTCCAGATCTACGTTGGGGGCTGCCCTGGACGGAACTTGCAACGGATGATGTGTCTGCCTGCTCACGTCCATGCATGTCCCTAAGGGTTTGCGAGAGCTCAGTGAGCACACGGCGCACTGCGGCAAGTTCGGCACATACGTCTTTGGACGTCGCATGCAGTTCCCCCCTCAGGCTCTCGGTGCTTCTCTCCATTTGGACTCTCAGGCTCTCGGTGCTACTCTCCATTTGTGCCCTCAGCGTCTCTGTGCCTCTCTCCATTTCTGCCCTAAGTGTCTCAGTTGATGTTTCTATGTCTGCCTTAGTGCCCCCACATTCATCGGCATGGTCCTTGAGGAGCGTGGCCATTTGCTGCTGTTGCACGATTAACTGGTCGAGGGACTGTTGCCTCTGCTGGGCCATGCCCATTTGCGGGGGTGTCACAGAGGGGCTGTTGTCCTCATGTTGCCTTGCCACAGGGCTTGTGGGGGATGGCCAGTCGTTGTCTTGTGGGTGCCCCTGCGTGGTATCCTCATGTTGTACGGGATGGGACAGACAGGGGGATTGGGACAGGTCATGGATGGATCTGACTTCGACATCCCCGTTTTCTGTGTCGGAGCATGCTGCCATCAATGGGGTGTCACCTATAGTGCTGCTGCCACCAGAGGCAGTGCCTTCTGTGGCATCCATTGGGGGGACCTGTGGTGGTGGTGTTGTGGGCATGCTGGCTGCTGGGGTGCCTGTTGATGTTCCCTCCTCTGTGCTGCCACCTGATTTGTGCTGCTGCCGTGTCTTGATGCGTGCAGCTGAGGTGGAGGGTCTCTGGCCGTTGGTCTTGGCCCTCTTTGCAGGTGTGCTGGTAGGGGTGTCCTGTAGCTCGTCGTTTGGATCGGACCCTGTGGTGGAGTAAAGGAGGGCGAGGGTTAATGATGGGTCTGTGGGAATTGGAATGGCATTGTATCACATGCTCTGGGGTGGTACCTGAGGGTGATTTGGGTCGGGTCCTTGGAGGTGCTTTGATTTGTGTGTGAAGTGAGGGTGCAGTTGTTTGGCAGCCTGCAGTTAGGGTGTGCCTGCTGCACGTGTAGTGCGTGTATTAGGGGTTTTTAATTATTTATGTATTTATTGTGGGTTTTAACGTGCGCTATCAGGCCGATGTGTGTGGCCGTTCTCCTGGACATGTGTTTCTGTTGCACTATGTGGACGCATGGTACTTCACATGGATGGACTGTGTGGATTTGGCATTGTTTTATCTGGTACACCTACCTGAATCTTCGGATGTCTGCACTCCTTTCTCCATCCCTCCGACTCCCTCTATGCTCTCCATTCCGATGGTGGAGGCACAGATTTCTTCCCAGGGGGTCAACTTGATGGGTGATTCAGGACCTCCCCCGGTGGCTGTGGCAATGTTGCGGTTGGCAGAGAGTATGCTGCGGACGCGTATCCGCAGGTCGTCCCATCGCTTGCGGCATTGCTGTGGGGTGCGGGGTGCGGTCCCCACCGCACTTACCCGCTGTGCCACCAGAGCCCATATGGTCTTCTTGTTTGCAAGTGCCGTTCTGGTCATTTGCGTGGAGAAGACGACGGCAGCATTCTCCTGGAGGGTCTCTGTTAGCACGGTGAGTTCCTCGCGGGAGAAGTGGACCTGCCGCTTGCGGTCGCACGCTTTCTTCGCTACTTTTCCCATTTGTCTTGGTTTCGCTAGGGTGGGTGACGGGTTGGGGTGTGTTTCAGGGTAGTGATTTTAGTGGTTGTGTGGTTTTAGTGGTTTTATAGGTGTACGCCAGGATGTTTCCCGTTCCGGGCCCATGTTTTTACTTCCGTTTCCGTATATTTCCGGTCACCGTACTTTCCGGTAGGCGCACACTGCGGTGACCGCTAAGAGGGGTGGCGGTATTGCACCTAGGGCGCCGTACGGCGGCGGTGTGGGCCGTTTTGGGGTCATTTCCGCCATCGCGGACTTTGCACTTCTGCCGTGGCGTGGTGCTCGTGCCCGATGGGTCGGAATGGGCCGCACTTTGCTCCTTCGTGCAATGGCGGAAACGCTATTTACGCTGTGGCGCTCCGGTCAGTCGCTTTCCGCAAGGGTCGTAATGAGGGCCAATGGCTTATTGCTGAAAGGAACTCCGCTATGCGCGTCCATCTAGCATGGCAGAAAAAAACAATCTGCAGTACCTCGACGCGTCAGGGATTATGGGTGCAGTGGATGTCACACTAGGGATAGTATTAATGACACGCACTGCCGACGTCCCTTTTCGAGTTTCGCAAAACAACAACTGTAATACTCTGCAGCTTCCACTAGATGTCGGCCTATGCACAGCACGTGATCTAAGCAGATTCCACAAGCCTCAGAAATATATATATATACAAATGATATACTTTCTCACTTTCTACAAGTATATCTATATAACAGGTTAAATACAAATGTGAACAATTGTATAAAATAAACATTGTGTCAAAATAAAACTTAAAAGAATAACACTTTCAAAGAGAAGGGGTATCTGCAAAGTAGTACAGAAAAAATAAATGCAGTATGATTACTTCAACTACACCAACCATTTAGGTAACTACTAACTTGGTTTTGCATCAGCAAATTCTAAGTAGAATTGCCCAAAATGTCAATAGTTTGTGCACCTTTATAGGCATTGCACTACAATTAAGACATATTACAATACTGTACCAACATTATTTAACATTAAATGATGACAAATTTGCAGATTAAGTTATGCAACCTTAACCAGAAAACCAAGATATATAACCTAACTATGTATTCAGTTTTACAAATAAATGTATGAAGACATGCAAACATTGTAACATTATTTTAAGTATAAATTGTTTAAAGTATAGTCATACCAATATTTCAAATAATAGGTAGACAATAAAAACTTTTGCACTTCTAAACATATTAACACTTAGCAAAAACTACACTAAGAACCTAACAAATGTAATTTCCATGCTTCTTGTAAAATCTGTGTGTGTCCTTTGTTTGGCCACGTATACACATGAGAAGTTAATAATGACATTTCAAAATGTACACATTATATTTGACATTTTTTCAAACTGGAAATTGTTATTTAAACTTCTATTTGCACACATAGTGGTGAAATCAAACTTAATTCTTTTTTAATTTGGTGCACAGCCTTTTTTGGACCCCTACACTAGCTAATAACAATTTTGTATAAACAACCAGAAAAAACAAAAAATGTCCGGGGTGTAGTAACTCAATACGTGGTACGACTTTTCTGAAACCTTCCACACTGCAAATAAAACATCTTTATACATTGAACAAACTAACACTTAAAGTAACCTGATTTCATTTTTTAATTGAATAGGAATACTTTTTTAAAATGTTGTGTGCATCCTTATTTTGACCACCTACACACATAAAAAGTAAACACAGTATATATAAATCCTTCCCTAACACTCTTATTAGTAGTTAGATGTAATTTATTTTACAAACATTGTACTTTATTGTTTTTGTATCTACATTCTACTGTTTACTTCTTTCCTATGTAAACAGTCATGACCTTCTACACTCCTTAACACTCAAAATAATGTACATGGAGCCATTTATGTAACCTAGCACTTATAGGGAACACTTGTATATATTAAAATACACATGGTTTTCCATAATAAAACAGAAGTAGAAGATTGCAGAATGCTGTTTTACCTTCTAATTTATATAATCTTAAAAACCGTATCTCTACATTTATTTTGTACTCATTTTAAAATAGATCCTAGTAACAATCCATCTTTTTTACATAAAACACTTTTTTCCCTATTCTTCCATTTGAAACTTTTAATTTTATATGTTTATATTCACAAAGAACATAAAACATATATTTTAAAACTTTGGTTCTAACAACATTAAATAAGCATTCTTTAAACTCTTTGGCAATCTAGCTTGATGTGTGACTATAGAGTCATTACAAATAAGCTAATCTACTTCTGTAAGCACCCATGTTGTGAAATGTGCACAGTGACTGGATGCCTTGTCATGAAAAATAATTGCATATGTCTTAAAAGTGTTCTTACCAATAGAAACTTGACTATTTACAAAATTCATTACTGACGTGTTAATTTCCTTACCATCTACACTGTATCCTTGAAACACAATCAATACATATTAATTAAAAACTAGATTTTGCAGTGTTGATTGTAAATTACAACCACAGTCACTGCATTGCATGTCACGGAATGCTTTAGGTAGAAGATCAGAAAAATTTACACTTTTCTGATCACGGATAGGAACATGTACAAATCTTTCAGAAATATCCTGGGTAGTGTAATCTTTCTTAAATTGTGGACACATATGATTCAACTTGCAAATAATTCCTACATATCTACACCAACAGTTTCCTGCACTAATAAATCGAAGACCGTCATTAAAAACTCGTGACTATTTTCCAGTGTATTTTGAGAAAGTTGTTGATTTCCACTTGCAACAGCTACTACATTTCATATTGACATTGCGAAGTGTGTACTATGTAGTTTTTCATCTACAGATATTTTAAGAAATGAAAGTTCCACACACATCTGCTGTGGGAGTTATGTCTTGCATCAATGGTGTCATTTGAAACAACATAGCATAACATAACATAATTATTATTATTATTATTATAACATAACGTGTATTTGTAAAGCGCATATTCACCCCCAAAGGGGCATCTTGGTGTTAATAACAGATTTGTATTGTTACCCGCTTAGTGGTATGCATTTTATCAACCTCAGTAGGATGAAGGGCTTAGTGGACCTGCCGGGATTCGAACCTGTGACCATGGGGTCAAACACAGGCTCCTGTAGTGGATGCATTAGTCCACTGAGCCACATACACAAAGCTGCATTAGAATAGCATCTAACTCCTGTTTCATTACTAAATCTGCAATGAGAGCATGTCATAGTTGAACAACTCTCCAACTCCGGTAGATTTGGTTGTTTTTTAGTCTTAAGAGAATGAGTTTATGTGAACGTAGTTTCACTGACTCCTTATGTTTCCTGGCTAAGTGCTTAGCAGACACAGGTATAAGGTTCAGGTTAGGAGCATACAGTAAATGTAACCTATTGAATTATTCAATGCAACAAATGTGAGCTGTCACATTTCTTTCATCAAGGTTTATTAATAATATACCTTCAATATTTTTCACACGTGACAGAGCTACATGTGGCATTCCTTCTTTAAACACTGTATGACCAATGTCAATAAGTGCTGCTTCTAAAGTCAACCCTTGTGATTTATGGGTAGTAATTGCATATGCTCTTCACAAAGGTATCCTTAAAAGCATGAAATGTGCAGAGGTCAGAGAAATCAAATGAATTTCTTCTACACGATCAATCTTTACTTCAACATTTTCAATAATTGTACTGTGAGAAAAAGTGTGAGATGCAATCACTCTTCCCATTGCTCTATTGACTAGACCAATTCCTAAGTTCCTCTTTAACATTACTCGTGCATTGATGCACTGTTTCAAAACTGCTTCTAGACCTGCTGTTTTAGAAATTGAATTCTCTAGTTGAACTAATCGACCTATTGCTCTCTTATCCAACTCTAATGGCATAACATGACTATTTAAAACATCACATAATGTTATCTCCACAATATTTTGCTCCTCTGACAGTAGCATTATAGAGTTAAACTTGTTACACTCTGCAAGTGTGCACATCAAAGCAACACAAGAAGTCTTTCTTTCCTGAAGAGTCACGTGATATCAGATGGACTGCAATCTGTATGAAACATGTAACAAATCAGTCTTGCCTTTAAGACTGTTTTCACATTCTCCTCGAGACCACCTATACAAATCTTATTAAGCATTTCTGCATACTCTGAGTCTGCAGATTGCCTAATATTAATGATAAGTTCCTGGAATTCAAAACAATTCCAAAGGCTAAAATGACTAATACTCCCTATAGTGTTTTGACTATCCTCATTGCCTTTTCACAAGAGTTAATTTTAAAAAAACAAGTACTTGTTTACCTCAAAAATAACGTTATAGTTAGTCTTCAAAACCTCTTCATTCACAAATGAATGAAAGCTATCATCAAGTTAACCACCATGTTGACTTAATCTACAATCAAGGTATTTAATTTTCTAAGAACTTTTCCTAATTCTTGTGCTGCACTTTATACACGTTTTCTATACTCTAGTTTGTTGCTATGCTCCACTGGTAGCATCAACAGTCGATGTAAAGTATCACCTCCTACATTGAATGCTGCTAAATCTGTTGGAGCAGTTACAATATATGACAAAAAGCAATCAGTTACATTTTGGATCATAGCCCCAGATGTACATGTTCCTGCTTATCCACTAACATACAACGATATAGGTTTGTATTGGACACAAGTACATTCATGCTTGCCATGCTTAAACCAAGTAAGAAAATATTTTTGATTTTATAATACACTTAATTTTGCTCTATATTAAGTTGACTATTTCATCATAATTTGCCTCAGCAACTTTAGTTTGTTGCATTGCACTTTCTACTTCTTCCATGCAAGCTCAACATCAGTTTGAATAATTGGCTCACCAAGTACATTTTGAATTCCTGCTGCAGAATCTTGCCTTCCCTCAGGAGTCTCTTTTTCCAATTCAGCTGCCAAAAGTTCTTCTTGATGTAGTTTTTTCTCCAGTAACTCTAAGTACTGCTCAAATTTGGTATATGTAATTGAGCTTTTTTTAGCAAAAAATATTCTTCAAAAGTTTCAAAACTTCCAAGCAAATCACTCTCTGCACGCCATGGGAAGAACAACTGGAAAAGACAAAAATGAAATAATTCCTTTTTCTCTGCTGTTTGGCAATACAGTTTCATTTGGTTGATAAGAGTTGCCTTCTCATGTCTCACTAGAAAGCCAGTACAACCATGTACTTTAAACTGTCCTCTGTCACTGTTTACTTCAATATTTCAATATGAGTAGCCTTCTGCTACTTCATATAAACAAAGATCCTCCAACTCTACAGATCAATTTGAGTAATATGTATCAATCAAGTTAGTTTTCAGAATCTCTGTACTATCAAGTACTGTTTCAGCTAACTGCTGTATTTCACTGAAAGGCTTCAATACCGATATCTAGTACTAACTGGTTCAAGACTTAACCAAAGCACATTATTGCTACATCCATACACAGGGAAACTAGTTAGCCGATGTGCAGCTTCATAGCTTCCACACTCTCTATGTGAGAGCATCTTCAGACCAAAGCTTAGAGGTTTATAAGACTTTTATCTGCTGATAAATCTGCCAATACCTCAGCAGCATTACCCTTTTCGGCTTTTAGCATGTATGCTGTAACATAAAGAGTAACAGCTGTTGTATCATCAACAATATACTGAACATCAGTATTTGTATTCCCAAACTGAGCAATGAAAGGATTGTTATCATTAATGAATTGACATTCCTTATCTCTTTTTAAATGATAGGTATTTCTTGGTGACTTATGTGAGATACTCATGGTGACAAAAAGTAAGACAGACACAAGTGGTCACAGTTCAAGCATGCAGGTTGGAAAAATGCCTAATCTAAACCTACAACTAGAATGGGTGCAAGCATCAACCATCAAATGAAAATGAGGCAGTCCTTGTAATGTCGTGTCAAATCAAAAGGGCCTATACTAAGAAACCTATTGCCAAACCTCACAACTAATACAAAAAGGGGTGTGGTATAGTTCTCAAGAAAAGAAAGAAGTGTTCTCAAATAATATGTCAGGATGCGGTAGCCTAGGTCTTCCTTCGCCATGTTTTGAGCACAGGGTAAGGTGGAAGCTTGGAGCACACTACAGTCTCAGTCTTCTTCAACATGAGATGACAGTTCTAATGGCAACTCTCAGGATACACTCTCTGGCTGGTCTAGGACGAGAGAATAGTTCAGCTTTTAACCTTAAAACTTTCTGTTATCATGGCCGTCAATGGCCAATTGTCATTTCACTTGAAAGCCTCTTGACTTTGGGGACCTGACGTGTTCAAACAACAAATTAAAGTTCTTTTCAATGTTTGCTGGGTGATGGATTCACCCCTGGGTCCCCTTCTTCTGGGCACTGACCCTCTTCAATTGTTTATAACAGTTTCACATAGGGTGATGTTTTCACCATTGGTTCCCCCTCTTCTGGGCGCCGACCCTTTACTTACCATATTTCATAATATATCACAGTTCCTTTATCAATCAATTTCGGGTGTTAGCTTCACCTCTGCATCAACCTCGGCCAGGCTCTGACCCCTCTTCTTTTTATCTTCTTGGGTGATGGCTTCACCCCTGGAACTCCCTCGGTCAGGCTCAGACGCCTCTTGCCTTTTTCGGGATTTCATCTCCCTCAATTTCTCAATGTCCTTTGCTTGGGTGATGGTTTCACCCCAGATCTCCCTCGGTCAGCCTCAAACCCCTCTGTCTTTTGCAGGATTTCTTGTCCCTTGGTTTCTCAAGGTTTTCTCTCACTGTGGGATTAGCTTCCCTATCTCTGACACTGTTGGAAGATCAAAATCTTTCGATTGTACAGGGAGTTTGCTTGACCCTCTGTATGACCACTTTGACCTATTTTGCCGGCCCTCCTAGGGCCTTCTGGTATCTGCAGTTTCTCTCATATGGGGCTGGACCAGAGTCTCTTGAGTTAGCACCCACGTGGTGCCGGATTCCCTCTGCAGCTAGTCTCCCCTTTTTATTCACAGTTCATCACTTTTGGTTACAAAATTTACCACTCTGCGATTCTCCCCTCAACTCACTGGCTGTGATGAACCACTTGGCTTTGGGCCTATCTGGAGTCAAGGCCGGTACCACAGGCATGGGAGCTTCCCTTGCTCATGTTTATCGGCATAGGCTTGCCCTGTGCACCGTTGATATCTGCTGCAGGACACTTGTGCTATTGTTCGCGGTCTTAGGCTCTCCTCCAAAAGGGACCGCAGGTCTGGGATGAAAAGGGCAAGGTCACTTCTCTCCTCACCACCCTCTCGATTCCTGCCGCCTTTCTCCTTCACTTGAACTGCCGCGTTGTAGCCGTCTCGTTGTGCTGTCTGCCATGCTCACCTTGCTCGTACTTTGCTCTCTGGCTCCACCTTTTATCGCTGTGGGGAAAGGAAAGAGCCGTCAGGTGTGTGTGATTCTGATCAGTTGCCTGACTTTGCCTGACCCTTGTATTGGGACATGTCCGGTAAACGGCTCTGGTGTGAGTCCATTGTCCTTTGTGCTGTGTGAAAGCATTAGAGTTAGAAAGGGGGGCAGTGGTTTTGAATGTCCTAGGTGATAGGATTGGGAAAAGTTGTCAAAGGAAGGGGAATAGCACATCTCACCCATCAGTGTCCCACTCCCTGAGGACCCCACATCCAGGTGATCCTCCCTCACTGGTCCACCCCCAGGAACTGGATCCAAAAGTGATGGCCGTGTCCTGGCCACCTGGATGACAGACCCTTGAGGTTTATTCAGGGAGACACCTTCAGGTTTCTCACACATTCTTCCCTTAAGCGAAGTCGATATGCCTATTCTTTGGTCAGGTCCTCTATGGTTAGTACCCGGAAGAGAACAGGGTTGAGAGATGCCCATGCACTCTCGCATATTCTACTGATTAGTTTTCGCAGGTAGAGAGATAGTGATTGGATCACTAAAAACCTATGAACTGGGTGTCAGGGATTATTTCAAATCCGCAAGTTCTAGATTTTCCCAGATCCATACAGGCAAATTTGGGGAAATGCAGGTTTGTGGGTTGTCCAGAAAGCCAAATCCAGTCTTCGCCAGGGCGTTTGATGTACCAGTGGTTTAGCCTTTTCCCTTTGGCCCAGGTGGGTGCACCCACACATGTGAGGTACCATTTTCATTGAGACACCTGTGGGAACATGGGAAGGTAGGACATGTGTTGTTGCCGCCGTGTTTCGTGGTTTCCTGGTGGCAAATGTCTGAAAATTGTGGGTTTTTCCCTATATTTTTTACTTTGCTGGGCATTGTGGGTAATAAATGCTAGGGCGATTGGCGCAAGTCAGACCTCTTTGGATTCCGACAGTTGTCTTCTTTTCAGAAATGCATTAGGTTCCCAGTTTTCCTTAGTGGCTACGACACCCCAAGCCCAAATCTGTGGGTTGTCCACAAGACCAAAATCCTAACAATTTCCTCTTCTAAGACTCTTTGGGATACCAGTGGTTTAGCCTTTTCCCTTTGCGCCCAGGTAAGTGCACCGGTGGTCGGTCAAAAAACCGAAAACAAAATATCGAATCACAAAAATATCGAAACCAAAATCTCAAAAAAAAAAATCTCGAATTATTTATTTATTTATTTATATGTATTTGTAGGTTCAGGTAAGTATAAAAAAGGGTAAAATAAAAAAAAAAGAAAAAAGGGGGGTTGAGGGGGAACCCCCCCATTTCGAAATAAAAACGTATTAAAAAAAAAATTCGAGATTTTTGTTTTCGAGATTTTGGATTCGAGATTTTTGTTTTCGAGATTTTGTGATTCGGTTTTTTCACTATAAACCCACCCACACATGTGAGGTATTGTTTTTGTCGGGACCCTTGTGGGAATGTAGGAAGGTAGGACATGTGTTGTTGCCGGCATGTTTCGGTGGTTTCCTGGTGGCAAATGTCTGAAAATAGTGTTTTCTTCTCCAAATGTTGGACTTTGCCAGGCATTGTGGGTAATACATTCTAGGGCGATTTGCGCAAGTCAGACCTGTTTGGATTCCAACGTGCGTCTTCTTTTCAGAAATGCATGGGGCTCCCCATTTTCCCTAGTGGCTGTGACACCCCCGGGCCAAATCTGTGGGTTGTTCACAAAGCCTTACCCAGTCTTCCCTAGGGCGTTTGGTGTACCAGTGGTTTAGCCTTTTCCCTTTGCTCCCAGGTAGCTGCACCCAGACATGTGAGGTACCGTTTTCATTGGGACACCTGTGAAAATGTGGGAAGGTAGACATGTGTTGTTGCCGGTGTGTTTCGGTGGTTTCCTGGTGGCAAATGTCTCATAATTGGTTTTTTTCCATACATTTTGGACTTTGCCAGGACTTGTGGGTAATATATTCTAGGGCGATTCGGGAAAGTCAGACCTCTGTGGATTCCATAGGTGTCTTCTTTTCAGAAATGCATGGGTTCCCTGTTTTCCTTGGTGGCTGCGAGACCCCAGGCCCAAATCTGCGGGCTGTCGACAAGATCAAAATCCTAAAAATTGCCTCTTCCAAGACCCTTTGGGATCCCAGTGTTTAGCCTTTTCCCTTTGCACCCAGGTAAGTGCAACCCACACATGTGAGGTACTGTTTTTGTCAGGACACCTGTTGGAACGTGGGAAGGTAGGAGACTTGTGGTTGCCAACGTTTATTTCGGTAGTTTCCTGGTGGCAAATGTCTGTAAACTTTGTTTTTTCCCACTAAATTCTGGACTTTGCCAGGCATTGTGGGTAATACATTATACAGCAGTTTGTGCAAGTTAGACCTCTTTGGATTCCCACGGGTGTCTTCTTTTCAGAAAGGCATGGGGTTCCCTGTTTTCCTCAGTTGCTGCAACACCTCAGGCCCAAATCTGTGGGTTTTCCACTAGACCTAAATCCTAAAAATGTCCTCTTCCCAGACCCTTTAGAATACCAGTGGTTTAGCCTTTTCTCTTTGTGCCCAGGTAAGTGCACCCACACATGTGAGGTACCGTTTTTGTTGAGACACGTGTGGGAATGTGGGAAGGTAGGACATGTGTTGTTGAAGTTTCGTTTTGGTGGTTTCCTGGGGGAAAATGTCGGAAAATTGAGTTTTTTCTCCAACATTTTGGAATTTACTCAGGCTTGTGGATAATACATTTTAATACGATTTGTGCAAGTCAGACCTCTTTTGACTCCCACTGTGTCTTCTTTTGAAAAATGCATGGGGTTACCTGTTTTCCTAGGTGGCTACAACAACTGAAGCTCAAATCTGTGGGTTGTCAATGCAGCCAAATCCAGTCTTCCCCAGGGCGTTTGATCTACTAGTGGTTTAGCCTTTTCTCTTTGTGCCCAGGTAGGAGCGTGGGGCCTGCAGTGGGCGGGTCCGGCCCCGTGGGTGGAACGGACTCCCTGTACCGGGACTGCCTCAAATGCCACCTGATAGGAAATAACATTCGCTCATCGAGGACGGTGTCCCTTCTGGTAGGAGAAGTGCCTTCAGACCTGAGCTGCATGCGCCCTGCCCCGTCCTTCCGCTTGAATCACCCGCATTCTCCTACACGGCCCTGGGCGGTCCTGGTCGTGCGGAACCCCCACTGATCTCGAACACCACCATAAAGAAGGGGGGAACGAAACGGAAAGTATACGAGCCGTCCCAGACGCTAATCCAGTGGCCGGCATGTGAGCGCGACCGCGCGGGGCAGGTGGTACAGGCAAACGAGGGAAGCGGAGAGGAACACTGTGAACAACCCTGCTTGGTATCTGCGTGTGGGCCCCCAAAGGGAAGCTCCTGCTGAATCAAACACAGTCCGCCCCACAGCGATCGTCCCACGCACGGTGCCTTCCTCGGCCCTGTGGCCCCGAGGCCGACAGCGCCCCAGTATCATATCACGGCTCCGTGATCAACTACTACAGCAGGCCCACTCACAGTCCGAGCCAAACCATCCCCCAGTGGCCATCTACGATACTCCCAACAACGGATATTAATATTTGGACACCCGTGTGATGCCTGGAAAAAACGCACTCAAGGGCAGGAAGACCGGGCCGATGGATTCTTTTCACGAACTCACAAGCAACCACAGAGTCCTCGGGCCGTTCGACAACATCTGACCTCCCTGCCACGCAAAACTCCAAGTTCGACCATCTTTTGTCGACGGTTCAGAATGGATTCCTGGCGATAAATGTCAAGCTGGACGATATTGTCTCCATGATAGGCTCCCTCAAAGCCAGGGTAGATAAGGAAAGTGCCAGAATCACTGATGCCGAAAACAGAATAAGTGCAAACGAGGACTTGACCCATCAAAACACTCAAGACATAGCTGGCTTGAAAAGCGAAATGAATAAACTCTGTGATAAGTGTGATGATTTGGAGTCGAGGTCGAGAAGGAACAATATACGCATTGTCGGCTTAGCAGAATCCTTTTGCAAAGGCCTGATGGAGACCCAAATCGAAGCCCTTTTGAGGTCCCTCCTAGGTGCTGACTCCTTCTCTTCACAATTATTGGTCGAACGAGCACATCGCACCCTGGCTCCACCGCCCAAAACCGGGGCGCCCCCCCACCGCATGATAGTGGCAAAGCTCCTAAATTACAGAGATAGAGATGCGGTTCTGGGGCTGGCAAGGGAAAAGGGCCCTTTGACACACGGCAACGACAACATACACATATATCCGGATTTCTCTGCGGAAGTCCAAACCCAGCCACGTTCCTACGAATCCATCAAACGACAGCTGCGGGTGAGACAGGTTCCATATGCGCTGTTGTTTCCAGCAAAGCTACGGATACAACATGGCGGACGTGCGCACTTCTTTGACTCTCCGGCAGCTGCGCTGGCCTATGTGGAATCTGCTATTCCTCTACCTCCTGGTAGGAACGAACCTGATCAAAATCTCCTTCAGCAGCCGGTATAGTAATCTACATGGCATACTGTCCGACCGCAGCTATGAACCACCTTCTACCTACAACGAATCGTCTATTCTCGTTTCACTGAAGACAGGCAAGATTGTTCTTTTATTTGTGCTTCTTATTACTCTCCAACACTCAAGGACAATCGGATGAGACACACTCGGCTACGAAGGCGGTGTTGCAGCACTCGCACCCCTCCACGAGTGAAACCACAGGGTTTTAAATGGAGTTCATCATCATGTTGGGCCAGATGGTGAGGGTGGGGGTGGGAACCGGGAATTTGGGTCTGTTTAACCGGCCAGATGTATGGTCGAAAGCCCCAGTTGGGCAAGTTGCGAAACAGTTTACTGTTGTGTTTAATGTTAAAAATGCAGTCACAAGTCATGCGCTGATTCCCCCAGATCATCATCCTGCTCTCCCAAGATTCTCTTTACACCTATTGACATGGCACACAAACTCCACACTTCTGGCGGGTTGTCGCTTAAGCTGCTAACTTGGAACATCTGGGGTCTGAACAATAGAGCAAAATCCAGCAAGGTGGCGGCATACATCAACAGGCACCGTCCGCATGTGGTAATGCTTCAGGAGACCCATGCTCTCCGAGAGACTAATGAGAAGATCCTGAAACAATGGGGTAAAAACAGGTATTACACTGAATACTCGTCAGAGAGCAGGGGTGTCCTTACATTAATACATCCAGCGCTGGGGTTCGTCCCCGAAAAAAGTAAATCTGACCCGTTGGGTAGATATGTGGTGGTATGGGGAACAGTGGCTGGGGAAAGATGGGTGCTGGTCAACTCCTATGGTCCAAACACGGACAACCCCGATTTTTATGCCCATCTCCTCACCGAAATCGACACAACAACTGACATATGGGTGCTGTGGGGTGGAGACTTTAATACTATCCTAGATGTGCTATTGGACAGGTCCTCCACTCGACAAAGGTCACTCACCAGATCCGCTAATACCATCCATCAGGCCCTACAGGACAGGGTGCTAACCGATGCCTGGAGAGGGGTACACCCCACAGACCATCTATACACTTTCTATTCGTCAGCCCATGACTCTCAATCCAGGATTGACTACTGGTTCATATCCGTTCTCCTGCTGAGCTCCTTGGTGGGCTGTTAAATCCTCCCCCGTACGTTTTCTGATCACTCCCCAGTCACGCTTGAGATATCACTCCAGAATATTAAACGCCCGTCCCCGCGCTGGAGAATGCCTCCAAACATCCTGAAGGATCCCAACGTGGTTGAATTGTGGCAAACTGAGATGGAGGAGTTCTTTCAGCTGAACACGGGGTCGGTGGGGGAATGGGCTATGGTGTGGGAAACGTTTAAGGTCTGGGTGAGGGGTAATCTTATGTCAAAAACCACTGGCCTCCTAAAAAGTGTCAGATCCAACTCTTGAAAACAACTATAGTGTAACACATGACAACTGGCTGACATCAATGCACACCTCCTTAGATTGAATGAGCTAGCAATCCAAGAACTACAATACATGTCCACTCCGACCAGGGCCCGTAGATACGGTGAAGGAAATAGAGCAGGACACCACTTGGCACGCATATTACGAAATGAACACAATCATGCCCCCATCGCAAGCATAATGACAGACAATGGTGATCCCGTGCACACAGAGGAAGAAATCAATGCCAAATTTGCTAAATATTACACTAACCTATGCGCAAACCATGATACACGGAGTCCTGTAGACATTGCAACATACTTGAACGAGATAGATCTCCCTACCCTCTCACCTGAGGACAATGTTGTCCTTGAACAAGAAATAACCAAGGAGGAAATCGCTGAGGCAATTAAAGCACTGGCAGCTGGAAAAACCCCAGGCCCGATGCCTAAGCTCGGACCTCTATAAAACATACACAACAATACTATCCCCTATTCTAATTTACGTATGGGAGGAAGCCTTGAGCTCCGGCTTCCTCCCAGATTCCAAAACCGACGCAGTCATAACGGTCCTATTGAAGCCTTGACGTCCGGCCCATGACTGCTCGTCCTATCGTCCACTTTCTCTAATAAATACAGACGCCAAGATGTATGCGAAAGTGCTCGCAAACAGACTTCTCCCTAAAATGACTTCCCTAATACACCCTGATCAATGTGGCTTCATCCCGACGAGATCCACCACCCTGAACCTGCGTAGACTGCTTGGAATATATGGCCCAGATCAAGCCTGATGCGCAGGCAGTGGCCGTCTCGTTGGACGCCGAGAAGGCATTCGACTCCGTCTCATGGGCATACATGTTCGAGGTCCTCAAAAAATTTGTCTTTGGCCCGTACTTCACACACTGCGTCAGGCTGCTCTACACCTCTCCCAAGGCTAAGGTCCTAACAAACTGCACCCTCTTTACCCACTTTACCTTGCATCGGGGCACCAGACAGGGTTGCCCCTTCTCCCCCATCCTGTTCGCACTCACTATCGAACCAATGGCGGCTGCAAGCAGAAGAGTACAAGAATTGAGGGGCATCAAGTTGGCCGCCAGCTACCAATCTATCTCATTATATGCGGACGATGCTCTATTGTATATACGTAACCCGGAAAACAACTTAGAACCCATATTGGCAATAATCCAGGAGTTCACTCTTCATTCAGGGTACAAATCAACACAGCCAAATCTGAAATCTTCCCATTGACACAGTCCATCCCCTGCCCTTCACGCACACAGGGTCTACAATGGTTTACAATGGTCCCCGGATTACATCAGATATCTGGGGATCCTTGTATCTAGAGACAAACAGTCACTATATATAGATAATTACGAATCCACTTTATAGACGATCCACACCAAACTTCAGATCTGGACCAGGTTGCCCATATCACTGGCTGGCCGGATAGCAGTGCTCAAAATGGTGATCCTCCCCAAACTCCTATATATCTTTAATATAGATATGGCCAGGCAGACCCTTTTTTGAAAACCTACGGTCCCTGTCAACCACCTTCATTTGGAACGGTGGGGCTAACAGCCTCAAATGGGAAAAACTGGTGGAACCCTACGACACAGGGGGCTTCGCTGCGCCCTATTATGAGCTGTACTATCTTGTGTCTCAGGCTCATTATGCCAAATACTGGCAGAACCTTACAACAGAAGCACCTCATGTCCCCATTGAACGGCACTCGGTCCGCCCAACGGACTTGCAATCTATTATCTTTGCGACATCTTATAAAGACGATTGTAAATTTGACCCAGTAGCTTGCATGATCGCAGCCTGGGCTGCAATTGGCAAGCGCCTCCACAGTGATACTCCCTATGACTCCCAAGCTCCATTGTGGAACTTTCCGGGCATTGCCCCCTCGTATGACCCTGGTATACAGAAAGCCTGGATCCCGACCTGTGACATTACAATGAAGGCTATGTTCCCCAATGGAAGCTTCGTCACCCCCGAAGACTTCGCTAACACAGTGGGGAGGGGCCAACTCGTCACGTTACAATATCATCGTATGAAAGCGGCGTTCAAGAAACGCTGGCCATCATTCCCAGCTGAGCCGCCCGAGCACCCTTGTTACCAGGCACTTCACTCACAGCCTCATATAGGCGTCTCCATACTGTACAACATAGTCCAAACACATTCGAAGTCCTCCATCAATATAAAGTCCACCTGGGAAGAGGACATGGGTACAACAATAGAGGAAGGAACATGGTCCAGATACTGCCTCCTTACAAAGAAGGTCTCCCTCAACGCGGGGCTCAGACTCATACAATTCAAAATGCTCAATAAACTTCACTATACCCCTGTTAAGATGGCTAAAATCAAGGTGTCCACAAACACGAACTGTCCCAAATGCAATAACCCTCAAGCTGACTTATACCATATGTACTGGGCCTGCCCTGAAATAATTGGATTCTGGAAGACAGTAGCAAATATACTGGAAGACATTACGCAAATTCCCGCACAACTTACCCCCAAAAAATATCTGTTTGGTGACATCGGAAAATTCCCAGAAAAAACTAGGAGGCTATTCAACGTCGCATGTGTGCTGGCTAAAAAATCTATTTTACAAAAATGGAAGAGTCAGCCCCCTGTGCAGAACAATTCTTAAAATCACTGGCATATGTGCATGAATGTGAAGAAACGTACATAGGTTTGGTCCCCTCTCCTTGCAGACATTTGGTCAGCGTTCAGGACTTACCTTCGCACCACCCCACCTAACTCGGAAGAGGACGATACCGACTGAAATATGTTCCTTTAACCCGGCAACACACGTTCAATATCATAAATTGTGATGTTGTTTTATATAAGTATATGTATGGGAGAAAAGAAAGTGTATAACATGTATATCCATTACCACGGAGTGGTTCATGCGTGTGTATTGTGAATTGCAACCGAAAAAGTTTTTTTAAAAAAAAAAATATATACATATATGCTTGCTTTTCCTCACTACATTTGTTTTCCTTATTTTGAAATGCTAAGTATGTCTGTTTAGGCCATCAGCATACAAATACTGTGTACCGTGGCTCTGTTTTTGGCTTGGGGGTTGCTTGTTTTTGTGAAACGTTATGAACAATGTGTGATTTCCTAACTAGAAGAGTCATGGGAATGTAGCGGTGCATTGCTTTTCTTAATATTCACAGAAACCATTACCTAACAGGTCCGAACATGTCCAGCACATACCTTTTTTCTGTCATTTTTCCAATTTTTTCCAAAACTATGGGAATTTTCCCTACATAGTTGTTGCCTGACCTGCACAAATGACCCCTTCTTAATCTTGGAATTTTGTCTACTTTTCAGAAATGTATGCCTTTCTATCTTCCAATTCAGCTTTCCTACCCTTCCTACACCACAGGATTGTGAATGTTAGCCAATGCCACAATTAGATATAATTGGGAATATCACCTTGCGTCACATCTAGACAGGATTGTGAATATTCATCAGTGCCACATGTAAATATAATTGTGAATATTAGTTTATGTAACATCTAGACAGGATTGTGAATGTTGGCTTGCGTCACATCTAGACAGGATTGTAAATGTTGGCTTTGGTCGCTTCTAGACAGGATTGTAAAATGTTAGCCAGTGCCACATTTAGATAGAATTGTGAATATTAGTTTACGTCACATCTAGACAGGTTTGTGAATGTTAGCCAGTGCCAGATAGAAATGTGGAGATATTCATGCACCACATCTATAAAAAATTTGGAAATTAGCATGTATTGCATCTAGATAGCTAGGCCACTAACCAACCCACTACCAATCTCACCCTTCTGTATACACCTCTGAAACTCACCAAACACAACCACATCCCTAAAGCACAGCAAATCGCACAAACTTCACTACACCGCAACAACAAAACAAATCACACATAGCTTTGCACAACAGAACACGACGTCTACCAACCGAAAAGCACACTTATGCTCAGCGAACGATGCTAACCGAACTGAAGCTGCCAACAGCACATCATGGCTCTCTTCTCTCTTACACTTTTCCTGCTCCTTCCTACTAACTCACCCCACCTCCTTTCCTTCTCAGATCCGCCAGAGCGCCAGGGGACGACTCCAGTGGTGATAGTCCTTTAACATAACATACCCTCCTCGTCCCTTCCGTCCAAGAATGTTCTATTGAAAAAAAAGGGAAAAATTGCCTACCTCTCACAAAACTAATGGTAACCTTATAAAAATATGTTTTTTGTTTCCACCCAACCTGTTCTTGAATGCTTGAAACATGGTGAATTCAGAACAGCAAACCATTTGTTCCTAGCCTTTACAAGGAAAAAACCACAGGATTATTTGTACATAATTTGCTTTTTTTTTTGTTATTGTCTCTCACCCCCATACAGCAAACTAGGATTCCTTGGTGGTGTTATGACCGCCTACATGCAGGAAGAAAAGTGGCCAAAGTTGGCTGAGATATCTCAAGGGATTGAATGGCGATATACCAAAATCTCCAAAAAAGGGATCAGCACTGGGAGGTGAAACCCTCAGCAGTTAAGGGGTTAATGATGAAACAAGACTTAGAAAAACAAATGGAACTTTTTCCTCACACCCTCTTTATCTTTTCCAATCTGACTCAGAGGCAAAAATGGAGATGGACCACCAAATTTAATGGTAAAATCGAAAAATCACGGACACATTTTAATTAAGTAGTGTATTCATGGGAGACCACAACCAATTATGGATTTCAAACAACAACATAGAATTACAACATACAATTCTACATGGACAATTTCTATAGACATGATGGAGTACATCTAATCCGATGAAGGAAATACGGTGTTCCTTCATACCATCAAAACAGTAATCCAAGGGGATTCCAAGATGGCCACCTGACAGTGAAGCTGCACTCTCCCGAGCTCCGTGCTGGCCTACCTAAAGGTGACAACATTGAACGGATTAAAATATGGATTGACCACTCCTTTAGACGGCGGTAGATACTTCCATACATATAGAAGCTGTCAACAGAGACCAGCCCCCTGTGGACGAGCGAAGCAGGCGAGCGTGCTATGCACAGCACCGCAGCAGAGATGGTCTCGCCAGCTGGAGGAACTACCCAACCCAACAGGGACCCGCTGACTGGAGGAAGCATGGTCTAACACAGCAAAGAAGTGAAGCAGAGCCAGATCAGGATCAGAAGAAAGTCCCATCCCCATCCCTCCCCCCCAACCCACTGGCGAGGAGCGGACCTTGACACAGGGATCCTCACCGGAAGAAGCAGTGGCGTACCAGGCAAGCAGGCCACCTACCCACAGGTAGTGAGAGGTGAGGAGAGGCACCGGGGGACTGAGGGAGCGAGGCAGAGATAGAGTGGAGAGGGACTGAGCCAGACGGAGGACCCAGGACAGTTGGAGCAGGCTGGGAGGAGAGGAGCTGCAAGCTCCTAATTATAAATAAGGGAGGGCAAAATAAAACGAGGCTGCAGAGCCATGAAAAGAGGGGGAAGAGCTGGTACCTGGTGGCAGAGGAGACCCTGTGGGGCACCTAAAGCTCTGCACACACAGGACACTACAAGCTAAGCCGTCTACCCGACTAACCATAGGGGAAAGCAGTATAGTAAGCACGCAATCTCCAGACGCCCCCCTCCATCCAGGCCAACAATGGGCGCAACAGATCCCCACTAGCAACTCCCCAACACTGCTAAAAAGACCCTAAGACTTTGCTAAGGCTCAAATACAAATGCAACGACACCCACATATGTGGGACTAAAGGTAGCCAGAGGCGAAATTGAATCTCGTAACAGGGGCATAATAAAATAAAGGTCACTTGTCCAGTAGACGGGGTGTCTCTGGCCAGGGAAGACAACAAGCTTGCCACAACGCACAGCTAACACATAGCAATTATGAGCAAGACCCCTGCAGAGGAAGGAGAGAGCTAGAAGGACACAATACGAGAAGCATACACATACACACCCCAAACTGGGACTTGAGAGCTACACTGAAAGTGCAAATATACAAATGAAAGAACCAAGAAGTTACCCCTGCGGTGGTAATTTAAGGTCGGACACAGCCAGAACCTTATATCCTAGACCTCAAAACGCACAGAAAGCCTGTACAAACCTGCTGAACATATTGAGATGCCAAGACCTAAAGCAACCCTCAGCACTACAGGGAGCCACTAAGGGAACGAAAAGAGGCCCACTGGAAAAGTATTGGCAGCAGAATACGGAAAAAGAGCCACTGAATGAGACATGAAAACAACAGCAGGAAACAGAAGACCAAAGGGAGAACAAAAACATGGCTTTCAGTAAAGAGGATCTGCAGGAATGCCTCAAGCGCATGGAAGACAGGATGACAACCTCCTTCCAAGAACAAATGGTAAACCTAAAGGAAGACTTGAAAAGCTCCCTAAAAGAAATCACAGAAGAGATGAATACCCTGGGCAATAGGGTAGACGTCACTGAACAGGGTCTATCGAAGTAAGTAGCGACGTCCGTCAGAACTCAGAGTTAGTGGCTAAATTGCATTGGCAATGCAGAACTTGGTAATTCAAGCAGAAGATCTCAAGATACCGCTCTAGAAGGTCAAACATAAGGATCAAAGGCCTGGCAGAAACAAATGGAGACGCAGATTTAAAATTACTGGTCCAACAATGTTTTGCCACACTTACGACAGAAGCTACCCCGGAGGACATTCGTATGGACCGTATCCACAGGGTGGGCCCCAGAAGATCTGGAACGGGAGACAGACCAAGAGATGTTCTGGCAGCCCTGGCCTCCTATGAAGAAAAAGAAAAAAGCTTTTGTGCAGCCAGGGTTCAGACCCCTATCTCAATAAACGGCTCACATGTCCTCCTCTTCAAGGACCTAGCGGCATCTACACTACAGAAAAGAAGAGCAATGAGCCCAGTTACGAAAGCTCTCACTGGGAACAAAATTCCATATAAATGGACATTTCCTTTCGGCCTATTATTGGCGTGGGATGGAAAACCACAAAGGGTCACAATATGCTCAGAAGGCCTCTCAATGCTGGGCATGGAAGATGGAGGGATAGACCCCAGTGGGAACAGGAGAGGAGCCCCGCGACAGAGAAATAGACCCTGGGAGTGGTCCACCGCAGAAGGGAAAAGAGGAGACAAACTGAAAGGCCCTTTTATGAAACGTAGAAGGGATGAAGACAGATAAGGAGAACAAACGTGGGGAAAAAAGGAAAAATAATGATGTCTCATTGGGAGAGTCTTCAGGGGAACTAAATGGGAAGAAGAAGGGAAACCTAAGGGAAGGAGTGATACAGAAGTACTTAGCAGGCCGAACACGGGTCGAAGGGCATCAGGTGAGGGTACCACTTGGAATTCACAGAAGGTTTCCGGGGAAAACGTGGGCCGGTTCCCAAGCCTTTTGGGATGTATCTTATGATACTGTGCCTAGACCGGGAGAGGGAAGGAAGGGCGGGGAGGCAGGGAATGAGAGTAGGGCAGGAGAGGGAATAATCAGGTTACTTACCGTAGTGACCACCTTACTCCTAGTCCACAGTCCCCTTTCCCCAATACTTATGGGACATTCCTCGGTCCTGTGGAACGGGACCGGAGCACTTTGTAAAAAGAATCACATTTTTCAAATATTTGTCCTTCTTCACTTTGTACGCGGGGTACCACACACGGCCGTAACCCCGCCCTCCTTAACTCCGCCCAGTGCATCACCCATCAGTCCTTTTCTATCGCCAGGTCAGAGACCTTTAAGCAATAACAAAGGAACCTTATTAGAGGGGGCGGCGGGCGGGCGTATGGAGGAAAGGGTACTATGGACTAGGAGTAAGGTGGTCACTTTGGTGAGTAACCTGATTATACTCCTACGTCCCGTCCCTTTTCCTCCATACTTATGGGAGATTCCCAAGCACTCCTCACAGGAATTACGGGTGGATGGAAACTCCTTACTGAAAAAAGGTTTTTAAGCACAGCCTGGCCTAACTGAGCATCAGACCTGGAGCTCAGATCCAAACAGTAGTGCTTACAGAAAGCCGATGGGGAGGCCCAGGTAGCCGCTTTCATGATGGTCTCCCAAGGGACATACTTTTGAAAGGCAACAGCATCTGCCTTGCCCCGTACCAGATGAGCATGAACCCCCTTTGGGGGTTGAAGTCCTTCAACAGCATAAAACTCCACAATATGGGCAGCGATCCATATGGAGATAGTCGCTTTAGAGGCTGGTTTCCCCTGCGGATTACTGAAGGTCACCAAGAGCTGAGAAGAACTCCTAAATTCAGATGTTCTCTCCAGATAGAACTTAAGAGCTCTTCTAACCCTCTCAGCCTCTGAGGCTGGGTTTCTAAATAAGACAGGCAAGGAGATTGACTGATTCAGATGAAAATCAGAGACCACTTTTGGCAGGAAAGAAGGATTTGTCCTCAGGACAACCTTATCCTTATGATAAGCCAGGAAGGGATGCTCCATCGACAAGGCCTGGAGCTCACTCACACGTCTTGCCAAAGTCACAGCAACCAAAAAGGACACTTTCCACAAAAGGTGCTTAAGGTATATAGTAGCCATGGGCTCAAAGGGCTTGTGGCAGAAGGCCGTAAGGACAACGTTCAGATCCCACGTGGGATGCGGTTTGCGAGCAGGAGGGTAAAGATGCATGAGGCCCGCAAAGTGCCTTTTAACAACTGGATTCGACAGTGAAAAAGTCCTGCATGACAAGACATGAATGCCTGACTCTGCTAGATGAGAGACGAAGTACAGCACCGTGACGATCGTAGCCGCCCTGGGGTGCAGCTGTCTAGCTAAGCACCAGTGGCAGAACTGAAGCCATTTGCTCCTGTATTGAGATCTCGTCGAGGGCTTCCTGGCCGCTTGAATAATGCGCATGTTGAGGTGTTCTAAGGATCTGAACTCAGGCACCATGCCACCAAGCTGAACGATTGTGCAGAGGGATGCCACAGCTGCCGATCTCTCTCGTGAAGCAAGTTGGGAACCAATGGAAGCACAGATGCTGAAGCTCTGAAAACCAAAACCTGGCCGGCCACCACGGTGCTATGACCAGAAGAGAACAATTCACTGTGCCCCTTAGCTTGCAAAGCATCCGATGAATCAGAGGCGGGAAAGCATAGGCCCTCAAGTTGTTCCAGGGAATTTCGAGAGAATCCCCCAGAGAGGAGGCTCCCAGCCCGTTCCTGGAGGCATACAGGGGAAGTTTCCTGTTTGTCGCCATTGCAAAGAGGTCCACTTCTGGAGTGCCCCAACACTGGAAGATTTGTAAGAGGACCTCTGAGTTCAGTTCCTACTCGTAGCTAACCATTGTCCGCCGGCTGAGGCATCCACAGTAACATTCAGGTAACCCGGGATGTGCACTGCCACCAGCCAGATGCCATGCTTAACCGCCCATTCCCACATCAGTGGAGGATTGGGGCTGGCCCCAGCTTTGTGGGCCGGGCCGCTGCGTTGTTTCGTGACAGGTGAGGGAGAGCACCGTCCACCAGCAACGGAGGGGGCCCTTTTCAGAACTGTGGGTTCTTTGGGTGTTCACTGCCCATAGCTGGACGTTCCTGCGTGTGCCTGGGGTTTCTGGTCATGCCCCGGGGGGGGGGGCACCGCCAGGCTAGTTCCACTCCAGTGGGTTGGTGATTGATAGCCCTCGGCCGAGTAAGTGACCAGCCCTGGGGGTCAGGCGGGCTGTGGTGCATCCCCTCCCAGGTCGGAGCACGTATGTACTTGTGGGCTCTTCTCTTTCCTGTGCAGGGGAAGGGGTGGGACACGTCTCACAGGGTCTCTTCTTCCCCCGGTGTTGGCTTCCCCTCTTCTCACCTTCGGTGGGTGTTGCACTGCAGCTCTGGGTTCTCCTGGTTCCTTGCTGATGTGCCCTCAGCGTCTCCCTGGCTGGGCCCCCACCCGGGTCTGTGCCGGCTCTTGATTCTGGGGATGCCGCCTCTGAGTGCTGACAGCAAGCTGGGTGGCAACTCAGGTAGCCCTCCGATGGTTTGCCGAGCTGTGCGGAGCTCTGAAGCTGCGCTCCTCCTCCCCAATGTCCCGTTGACCGGTGGCGCTCCCCCCGCTGTTTCTATGAGGGTCAGCGGTGTCCAGGAATAGGCGGGGCACCCTGTATGCAGTTCTTGTTATGCCGGCTCCAGCAGCTGTGCGTAGGGGTGGGAGTATTCCTGCGCTGGTCAGGGACCCGGAGTCTCTTGCAATGGAAGCCTCATTCTTTGGCGGCGTCGGGAGGCATCATAGCGGTCACAGAGATGATTGAGATTTCTCATACCCCCTGCCGGGTTGGTCCCGGTTCACCTGGATGCATTTTTTGGCAACCCCCGGGGGTTGGGATGTGTTAGCGTTCGGTGCGCCGGAGGGCCCGCACAGAGCTTCACAGTCCCACGGCCATCTTGCTCGGTCTCTCAAGTGCCCCCCGCGATACCCTTAGTTTGTAAAGAGGAACTGTGCAACATAGTGCAACTGCTGGCACGATGTTAATGTGGACAGCAGTCGTGGACTATGCGTCTGTTTGCGGAGATCGTGTGGCATCCAACCTGCTGAGGAAGGCAGGTGCTCTCTTACATACTGGTACCAATCACCAAACGCAAAGAACACAGACAAAGAGCACCATGTGCAAAAAATAGAGTAGGTTTGCAAAGTGTGTACTTATGAAGCAAACAGGACAAAAGCATACAGAGTACACCATAACGGAATGCATCAACAACAGAAGTGATGTCTGCCTTCACCAATCTTACTGCACTGCTACTGTAAAGGGGAACAAAGAACGAACGGCCAGAGTAACAACTGGAAAGTGCTAACACCTGAACGTCACTACAATGTAGTAAGGACCCTAAACTTTGTCTAATAATTGCACTGGTGCTGCAGTATGCAATAGTACAGACGCATAACATGTCTTTTTGTAACACAGCAAAGGCAAGCACCTTAGAGTGGCAGGAAGAAAATTTCCCTCATGACGCAATGACTTTACGTAGTAACCCCATTGGTATGCACAGTGCTGTGAACTGTAAATTATGTAATATATATTGCTGCATGTACACCAAACACATTCTCTTTTCGGTAAGAGACCATATTGGAAAGGAAAGCGAGGCAGTACAAGCGGCAACCCTACCACAACGGCATAGGAAAGGAAAGAGACTCTGTGCATAGGAAAATTGACAACGTGGAAGTCAAAGTGGAAAAATTGGTGAACAATTGTGCCGCTTTAAAGGTTGCGTACAAGGATATATTTTGGACGAAATGAAACAGCACTGGCACTCCTGCATGTGTACTCATTCCCCATGTCGGAGCCCGCCATTGCCTCTAAAACCGTTTCATGGGAGATGTAACGGTAATAGATCAATCTCTTCCTCCCCTCACAAACAAGTTGTGCAAATCCCCATTTCCCCACAATAAGTATCCACTTCTGCTACCCCTTCCCTTTCCAAATGGGGTGTATGCATGTGTACAAATAAACAGTAATAATGAGAATGTTGCTCAGTGTTTGTGTGGTATTCTTTTTTACCTGCAATGCATCCGTGCGCCGCCAGCATGCTCTGCATGTCCGCATGTTGTCCACCACCTATCAATGCATGTGGGAGCGGACGTTTGTGCGTAGTGTATCTGTTCCTCTGTTTCCTGGTAACATTGCCACTGTGCAGCATATGCGAAGGAACGTTAATTAGGTTGGGGTGTCCACCCACATCCTACAGATAAACATCCCACCTGCTGTACCCTATAAATAGCCAGCGTCTCCCAAAATGGTCGGCTCATGTGTGGTGCACTTTTAGTCAGTAGAGAAGAAGCACAGTGTGCATAGGACACCCATGCACGTGCGCACAACGTATTCCGCCCAAAACACATCCAGAGGACAGTCGTCCCAAAGGAGAACAGCGGCAACATCATCATGTGACCGCACCCCGTGGGCCCTTATTTCAGGGTCAGGAGCCGGGACCTGGAACAGCAGCAAAGTGCAGGGTTGAGCAATGTACAGAGTTTTTTTTAGGAAAGTACACGCTTACAAACACACCACAATGTGCCGTTGCACATGTATGTATGTTTTGGAACAATGTAGGCCTGCTTTTTAGGGTGAAAGTTGTCCACAGCAACCCTACAAAAGGGCACACCTCAGAGGTGTTGTGCAATCTGTTTGCCCTGTAAGTAATGGTGCAGCAAATCTGCTGTGCTACAGTGCGTCTGCAACTAATAGCAACCATGTCAGTCAGGCTGAGTATGCACAGTAATGGAGAAAAGTATGAACGGGCCTTGCTGTGACCCACACCTGCAGCTGCGATAGTCCCCATTGTCCCAATCTCATGGATAGCTAGCGGCAAAGGGGAGTATGCGCACATGTGTTTCCCCAAGGACGGCGAAGGCAGTGTCCCAATGAAGCAGAAACATTCCTTCTTCCCTTTTCAGTTTCTTCTTTGCAGCACGCCGTCATTGCGTACTGTTAAAAAGTTCCACACACTTCCACCAATGGAATTGAAGAGCTCTCCATGTAACAGTATCAATTCTGTACAACAGTCCTCTGCATACACACCACGCCCAGAAACGTTGTTGCACAATCCCTGTGGCTCCACAGTCCCATTTCCATGGCCGCCAACCTGAAAATCCCTGGATGTGGCTTTTGTGCTGCGTGCAAGCGTGGGGAAATAACATGCAACCAGGGTAGGGGAGTTTGTTCTAAGTTTTTAGATGCTTCTAGGGAAACACCTTTTTTCACTTTTTATTTGATTTGATGTTTTCATGTGCGGACATTGTTACAGTAAACTCTTCACCGCATCTTGTAGATGGGCAAACAAAAGAGCATTACCAATTGGCGACAAAGAAATGCCATTTGCTTGGAAAAATCAGCATTTCCACAACTAATGAGGTCATTGTTGCAGAAGAACATCCCAGCAGCAGACAAAAAAGTATACATGCTTCTGTTGATGAGTCACCTTCCTGCCTCTGGCTCTGAACAACTTCCAGGAGCAATGCCCCATACTCTTTGTGGTGTTATGGATGAGAAAAGCACCTTGACAGTGGGAGAAAGCCTCTTCACTAGATTTAGCAACCTCTTCAGTCGACGGAACAAGCCTAAGCAAGACACATAACCCTTATGCATGCCGCCGTAGTGGATGACGATAACATCGGCTCTAGCTAAAGTGGCCAGGTCTTTGCAAAGTGCATGCATGTCGGTGAAATTGCGCTGGTAGCCACCGTTCCACAATGCGTCCACTCCTTCCAACCCGAAATTGCCATCAAAGTTTCTTTCCAGGGCATACTTGTGCAGATCTAGTAGAAAGGCAACACCTACAGGCAACACAATGCATTTTGCCATGTAAGCCAGCCTCACTATGCAAAGTATAATGTACAGCAGTTTGACCGCCCCTTCATATGAACCACACCCACAGCCATAGTACCTGATTGGATAATCCAGAAAGTCCCATGTCCATTGGCCAGCAAGGTAAGAAGCGCAGATTGTGGCACGTGCGGTGCCCAAAGTACCGCGAGGGCTGCACCCCAGTAAAGCAGTAGTAGTCCTTCTTCCCTTTCCACTACCTTTTGTCCAGCACAAACCCATTGGGTACGGGTAAATGGGCACACACGATTCCACCAATGCCATCCAAGACGTTACCATCTAACGCTGTCAGTTCTGCACAAAACTTCATAGGTACCGTTAGAAATTCAGCCTTCTAGTGTGCTGTCATTGGACAGCACGTCCAGTAGAAAGTGCAGTAAAAGATTGCAAGATTTGTGCATCCACATTCATCCACTTGCACACCCATCACCACAAAATGGAGATACAGAAACTTTTTCTGCACTATGTTTATGACTGTATTATAAGTGCCTCTACGCACGGTATCTGCCACTGAGCTGCCATTACGTTCTTTAAAAGCATACTGGGTTTTTTCCCATCCTCTATCATGAAGTGGCACTTCAGTGATATGTGGTTGCAATGTTCTCATTTACCCATATTATACAGTGTAATATCGAAACAGGAACTCTCTGCTTTCCTTCCAACAATGCTACGAAATGTTTTCCCCACTAACCCACCTCCTACATAAATCATAAAAAAAGCCACCAATAGCAGCATTGAATGTATCGTAACCTGCAAAAGCAACTTTCCAAAAGATCACTGTCTGCACAGCTGTACTTCTGTCTAGGCTGCACTATTGCAACAGGCTCTTTTTAAATCTGCCCCCTTCTATTCTCTGCCCTGTGGAACGCATCCAGAAGAGGAGTGCGCGACTTTGGATAGTATCTCTCCAGCACGGAAATGTCACCAATAGCTCCCAGTGGCTGCGAGGAATAAATTGAGATGACTCTGCATTATGCAGAAGACTTTCTGGACCCTTGAACTCTAACTCCCTATATATCTGCATGGGCAAGCTCTTCCCTCATCCGCCTCCAACTCCCTCAGGGTCAGACGCTTCTGCAAAAAAACAGTTGGTGGTAGATGTGCTTTTTTGTCTGGGGCCTCCCTCTGCAACAGCCTCCCTGCCTTCCTGACACTTGAGGGGAACCATTGCCGGTTCCGGAAGCACCTCAAAGCCTTTCTCTTAGTGTCTGCTGTTTCTTCTCCTCTCCCCGGCTAACTGCCTGACGTAAACGGATTCTGCACTGCCTACCTGACGACTCTGTGATGTCGTGCCCATGTCACTTCCCCCAGCCAGTGAACCCTTGCACTGGCTTTCTAGCAAACCAGCACTTGAGGACTGTTTTCTGTATGCCTAACAGTGCATCCACCACCTGTTGTCTGCACTTATCCATGCACTTGGCACAATTAGCACGTATTTTTACTTATTGTCATTTGTTCTTCTTCCCATGTACTGTACCTTCCCCTCCCTCTAACCATGCACTTGGGCGATCTAAGTCACACCTGGCCTAGAAGTGTTGTTGTTTCTGTCTCCCCTCTGTTTCCCGTCCCTTGCCTCGCTGAGCTTTACTAGACGTGTGTGTAGGCGCATTACAAATGCCATAGCATACAATTGCACATCATGTGATATCATACACACAATGCATGCACAACAGTAGGATGCCTGCCACTTACTGTGTATGCTGCAAAGTTGTTTTTTGTTTTATGCAGTACCCCACTTACTGCACACTTTTCAAAAAATATTGCGCACACGCAGCACAGCTACATGTAACTAACTGCAAACAAATACATACAGTTCATGCATACACCCAGGATGCCTGACCCTTACCTTGCACACTTCCACCATAGCCTTCTGCACTTCTTTGTGCAAAGAGACCTTCTAGGCACAGTGTTTGCGTGCACACCAGACCCACCAACTTTGTAGAGCAGTGTCTTTCGCGCCACAGTTTCCTTTACATGGCTCCCATCCAGAAAATGGCTGGATGTGGCACGAGGAAGCGTGAAAGTACAGCGTAATCCGCTGAGCTCGGGAGGGGGCGTTTGGGAGGTAAGTGTAAACAGGGTAGAGGTTTGGGTCTGTAGTACTGTCTCAGAAAACAAAATGTTTTTATTTTATTTTTTTGTCCTGTTTTTGTTATGTACGTGCTTGCATACAATTTTTTTTAATCTCTTTTGATTAGTTTCTGTTTGCTTCTCCTCCTGACATTTGTACGGACTGAACGTCAACGCTTCTCTTACAGTTCTACAGGATTTTCAGCAACGCTGCATGCGGAGTGCCAAACAAAACAGCATTGCCAATGGAGGTAAAAAAAATGCCATTTCCTTGGAACCACTGCAAATCTTGCTCGTTAATGCTGTCATAGTCAGTGCAGAACATCCCAGCACTGCACATAAAGTCACACATGCTTCTGTTTATGAAACACCTCCCGACCTCTGGCTGTGGGCAAATTACACCAGCATGCACCTGTTGGTGGTATGGAGGAGAAAATCACCTTGGCAGTGGGAAAAATCTGCATCACTGCTGTCATCAACTTCTTAAGGTGACAGAGCAAATGTGAGCATAACATGTACCCCAAATGTAGTGCTCCATAATGCACAACCAAAACATCTACAGTACCGACAGAGGCCACACATGTACAAAGGAGAACCATGGCACCAAAACCCCACTGTGCCCCAAAAAGCCTCCACTCCTTCCAACTTAAAGTTACTTTCAAAGCCTCTTTCCACGGCATACCTGTGCAGAACTTGCACAAAGGTATTACCCACGATGAGCACTCTGCATCTGTCCATCTCTGTCAACCTCACTGCATAGAGGTTTGGGGAAATATATCACCGCCCCTTCCTGTGAACCACACCCTCGCAACTGATTGGATAATCCCCACAGTTCCATTTGCAAAGGCAGCATGCTCAGAAGGGCAGATTGTAGCACGTGCACCTTCCCAGCTACAGCGAGGGCCACACCACAGTAAAACACAGGTACTCCTTATTCTTTTTCCACTATCGTATATGCAACACTCCCGCATTAGGTAGTATTCAATAATCACACACGCATGTAGCATTCACATCCAAGACCTCTGCATTAAACACTATCATTTCTGCACTGCACCACAGACGTACCTTTACACACTCACAGTACAGGTCTTGTGTCATGTGAAAGCTTCTTCAGGTACCATCTCTCCAAACCGATGCACGCTTTCAGCATCCACTTTCAGCCAGAGTGGCACCCAGCACCACAAACTGCAGGTATCCATAGTTCTTTTCCTCCCAGCACTCCACCAACTCCAATGATAAAATACTTCAAAGTGCAGTACAGTAGTTAGTAATCTGCACAATGCACACTACTCAAGCACACACACTATGTAGTTGAACCCTATGCAACAATCTGAGGAGTAGTTGCAAGCAACCCACATAGCTGTTCGTGTAAGGATTCCAGCCATGCATCCAAGATGCTAGGCCCTCACCACACACAGCACACCCTAGTGCACCCCACGTTGTACTCCTCATGTCATATGTAATGCATTCCCCATCTGCAATTGCGCCTGCCACCTTTCATCCTGGCCAATCTTTGCATGCATGTCTCCATGACGTTGCGTTGGCTGTGCTGAACGGTATGTGAGTGGCTCTGTACATTGTCCATATTGCAACTTTCTGATGCTGATGATGCAATATGTTAAAACACTTCCTCAAGCAAGGGTCTTGTAAAGGCCATGCAGGCGACCATGTAGGCATGTGCCAGAAATCACAAAGGTAACATACGCTCAAGCACTTCCACCCAACCGCTGCACCATAAAGCAGGGAGGCAAGGACACGTGTTCCACTTACGGTAATGCAGAAACATATCGTTGTGTTTGGCACCGCTACCCACTTCCATTCACAAAGCATTATAAGCATGCTAACCAAACAAGACAATCTTCACAACATTGGGCCTGCTCCCAACACTCTAGTACGTGCATAGAACCAATGGTGCGTAGTGCGCTGCAACACTTACTAATCTGAGCAATGCACACTATGCAAGCACATATAAGAACCAGTTGCACCGTGACCTCTTCCATATTTTATTTTATTTTATTTATTTGCATTTGTATCGCGCAGCTTGCAGCCCGGAGGCATCGAGGCGCCATCGAGGCGCTTTTACAAGAATTTGAAAGAGGTTTGTCATACTGTTTCATGCGCACAAGGCTACTTAGTCATACAGGTTCATGCGCACAAGGCTTCTTCGTTAGTTACACATTTCAGGAAACACATTTCATGAAATACAGAGTGATCAACATGATGGGCAAAGAAAGAGTAACAGTGTGGTGGTGGTACCGCAGAGGAGTGGTCCTAAGTTTAGCTTTTAGTTGAATAGCTTAGTTTTGATGGCTTTGCGGAAAACTTGGTGGGATTCGATCTGTCTTAGGTGAGAAGGGAGTGTGTTCCAGTGAGTGGCGGCCAATGTTGGAAAGCTGGAGCCGCCTGCACGGGCTCTACGGATTCTTAGCGTGAGAATCGTGTAAGAGTAGCCTTCTCTGAGCGGCCTCGTGGCAGTATGCCTGGTGATTCTGTGGGAGAGGTATGGGGGTGCGAGCTCATGGAGGCATTTGTGGGTGATGGCAAGGGTTTTAAAGACAATTCTTTCTTTGACCGGGAGCCAGTGAACCTGTCTTCTCACTTCAGAGATGTGGTCTCTTCTGGAAGTTCCTGTGGCTGCCCTGAGTGCGTTATTTTGTACCAGCTGAAGTTTGTTGATTTTTTTTGGGACGTTCCAATGAGGAGAGCATTGCAATAATCAATATGTACACTATTCCGTTAGTGTACCCAGTGGACACACTGCACAACTGTCACTGCACCATCTCCACCCATACACTGACAACTGTAGGTTGTTCTACCAATCACCACACCCATGCAACCAACACTGTGTGCACTGCAGCCAACCACACACAATAAGCAACAATGTGGCACCTAATTTCAACTAGTGGACATACCTTTTGAACCAGTGGACATACTTTTCTGTGCTAGGGCTGCAGCCATGCATCGAAAGGGTTACAGACTTACCTCACAAAGCACACCACAGTACACGCTATGTTTAAATCCTCATGTCTCGTGGAATGCACTCCCCTTCTGCAAATGTGCCTGCCACCACTCACCACAGAAAGACATCACCGCTGCAGATCGCATGCCATAACGAAGGCTGCCTGCAATGACCACACAAGATTGTTGACTGTTGAGGTATCCGCACATTGGCGGAGCATGCACGGATAGCACTGGCACACCACTGTCTTCTTCTAATGAGATATATCACATGAAGCACTTCTCACTCCCACATCCTTTCCATCCCTTCTTCCCACCATCAAATGTCGTACACTATGTTTTTCAGGCCCTTTCGCCGACACATTGTCCTCCGATACAACATACCGCTGTCATGGAACACTTTTGACACACATCCCGTCACCGCACACTGCAGTGCAATCAAAATTTTGACCGTGCAGCGAACAGGGAAATGGGACGTCAGACCGGAGCCAGATATGACACATTTTAGTGTGCACACTGCTAAGTACAAAAGGCCCAGCCATGCACACAATGGCTTAGAGCCTTGCCACACACACCACAACACTATCCTCCCATACACCATGGCAGCATTTCCCAAAACCTTAGATGCACAGCAAGCTTCCCTCCAGCCAACCACCGGCCGCGTCCAACGTTCGCTGACATCACGGCCTACTGCATGCCAATGAGACTTTGGTCCGCGGAGCGAACAGGGAAATGGATCCGCGGAGCAGACCCAGATATCACACATTTTTTGGGACGGACATTTCAGTTCTTTACAACAAAAGTACTGGTCGGATTTCCACCAAACACACAAAAGCACGCTTGCTGACCCAAGCCCCCGCTCCTCCTGCAAATTTGGTGAAAATTCATCCAGCCGTTCGGCCCGTAGCTGTGTGCAAAGTTTTTCCCCATTTAGTCTATGGAGAAATAAATATGTTTGGGCCCCCCTATAACTTTGCCCCCCATTGCACGAAACCTCACCCAACTTGGAGAAACAATCAAGAGCTGCCATATACTTTTTTTGGTGACGATTGCTCCAGGGGGAGCAAAGTTATAAGCCACCGAAAAAGTGGTCTTCCTATGAGTTTAGCAACTTAACGATAACTACACGCCCGGTACCGCGGGCCGTGTAATATTTCCACACTCTGTAGGAAAACCCCAACTGGCACTGCACTCGCAGGTCCAAATTACTCGTACCGCCAAAAATAATTAGGCCATTGCTCTGTGTTTCACCATTTTCCTTTATTACATAATTAAAAGGACTCTTTCCCATTCTTCTCTCAGAGTTAGCAAATCTTTCTAAAAGGGGGTCAAGCCTCTGTTAAGTTTTCCCCCATTTCTCATCCGTTAGAACTGGAGATACAGAAAAGCGGACAGGAGTCTCAGTAGTCGCAGCTCCGGCAGGCCCATACAGTTCCTATCTATCCACATTTGTCCAGCTTTTTCCAATCCAGCTTCATACCATATGTATAAGCGGCTAACAGAGGGAACCATAAACAACTGAGTGGGGAAAGCCATGTGGAGAGCCACCTATTATCCCCTCTTTCACTCCAAAGTTGCAACAGGATTTGTAGAACCAGGTATTTAAGGATCCTGTCTGGAAGTCTTTTTCATGGCACCCAGAGCCAGTCGCATAATGAAACCGGGTACAGAACTGCATTCTCCAATGGGACCCATTGCTTTACCCTATGTAAATCTAGGTGTTCCACCAGCACCCTTATTTCTGTCGCCTTATAGTAAGTTGCCAGGTCTGGGAACACAACTCCTCCCTGTCCTTTGGGAAATATCAATGTGGAATATTTGATTCTAGGCCTCACTCCATTCCATAAAAACTGCGATAGCCCTCTTTTTACTTCCCCAGAATGTTTTCGAATGTTTCGTGGGCAGTATCTGGAACAAATATAAAACTTTGGGAGGACCTTCATCTTTATTATATTTAGTTGCGTTATCCATGAAAGTCCACAAACATACCATTCTTCAAGGTCTTTTTTAACGTGCTCCCAAAGCTTTGAATAATTTCAACATATAAATCTTGTAGTGCCCTAGGCAAAGTAATCCTGTGCTGGGTTATCAGAAAACCCTGTTGTGCGCTGCAGTCTCTCGTTGGCATGGAGATGTGCCCTAGAGCCAGGATCTGTGACTTGGCATAGTTCACTTTGAAGCCAGAATACCTACCAAATATCTACATTTCTTCTAAAACAGTCTGTAGGAACTGCACTTGGATCTGTCTTCCCCATCTTTTTGTATAAAGTGATCAAAGCCTTAAGAAAGGAGGGAGGCAGCTCACCTTTTTCCAAGATTTCATTATAGACCTCTGCCAAAACTGGAGTGACCACCCTGCCAAAACACTTATAAAAGGCATTTGTGTTTCCATCCTCCCCTGGAATTGTCCCTGTCGCAAGCTCTCTAATAGCCTGTTGCACTTCCTTCACTGTGATGTTTGGATCTAATACCGCGGCCTCCTCTGATGGTAGTCCCTGCATGTTCACTTCCCTCAAATATTCCTGTGTCTCTTCTTCATTTTCTCCCTCCTCGGTGGCGTATAGGTCCCGATAATATGCGGCAAAGGCCCTCGTCATATCTTCGTTGTTGACAGACCTCTTCTCCTCCCCATCTACTATTTCCTTCAACCTCCTATCTTCTCTCTGTGCAAACAATTGCTCAGCTCTGTCCCCTTTCTCATAGTATTGCTGTTTAGTTATATTCACCACCTGGTAGACTTAATTTAGGCTTTGCTGTGACCTCAGCCCCTGTATGTCCTGCAGTAGATCCACCCTTCAATCCCTATTGACGCTAAGCTCTTCCTCTTGCTGCCTAATCATCGTGCATAACCCATCCTCAAGCACGAGTCCCTTGATTTCCTCTGGGCCCCCTCTGCAATGAGCAAACCCCTTAATGTAGCTTTTGCTGCCTTCCAGACGAGTCCCTTTCCCCAACTCCCTAGTATCATTATGCTGAAAAAATATCTTCAAATATGACTTTTTAAGCACTGCTGGAACGGCTGGCAGAGTATTGACTCCACAGTTGACTTGTCAAAGACGTAATGCATATTTATTCATGCAACTTTAAAACTACTTAATGAATAAATATACTTTATTTAGGGCATACATGCTATTTGAAATTTGAATTTCTTTATATCTGGGAGAATTCACAGCTGCAAGCATTATCTAGAATTTCGTGAAAAGTTGATAAAGTTTCCAAATTAATTTGCAATTTTCTGTGCTTACTTTCAAAGCAATACCGAACTGTACTGGTGAATCCGTGCTGTCTTTGCCAGTTTAGTTACATCCAGTATAGGCTTTAAATGCTAGATAAGCATGCTGGCTCAGAATATGCGCATGCCAAAAGATAATTGCAGAACACTCAACCTGCCAACATTTTATGTGGGTCTTCTGATGGTAAAATACTGGCCAAACTTCAAACTTACTATGAAACGTTTTAAAAGAATTGAACTATTTGAAAGGCTTCAAAGGGCCACATATCCTCTAGCCAAGCGGCACTGCCCTGCAGTTTTAGAAATTGCTCCCTCCCTGTCCCCTCCCACCTCCTTGGACAGCTTGAGATTGGCTAGCGGGCATACTGGGCCGACCTGGGGATGGGGACATATTACATTGGGCAATGGGGGGCAGTGTGTGTGTTGTGCAGGCCAGCAGCAGCTGCCCATACCACCCCATCTTCTTCAACTCGCCCTTCCACCCACAAACAAGTAAGTCTGATAATGAGCTATTGGCGTGACAGAGTGCAGCAAGCAGGCAAGTTTGCACAGTAAACCACCTGTATTTACCCTAGGCCCCAGCCAGCACGCAGTCAGTGGTAGGAGCTGCTGATTGGATTGGGGGTTATATAAAATAGTAGCTATCCACATGCATGGTAGCCAGCAGGCTACATTGATCCAGAGCTCATGCTGTAACTGTTCTTTGCAAGCAAAACTTCTTGTATTGTCACTGCCTATGCTGTGCAAGTCTGTTGAGAGAGCTTGCCCTGGCTCGGACCATGACACACCTGTTTAGTTTAGAGGGGAATCCTGCACTGGCCTTACACATGCCGTACCTGAACCATTGTGTGCATGTAGCTTGCACTGTTCCTGTTTGTGCCAGAAATGTACCAATCTGAGTGAAATTTGCATAGGCCCATTCAGTTACCATTTCTTAGGGAAACATGTAATTGACTTGTCCGTGCTGTAATTTTACCCACTTGTGAGGGGGACAACATGCACTGGCCTGTCCGCTCTAGACCTGTTCTTTTTTGTGAGAGACGCTTACATTGGCTTTTTTGTGAGGCAACTTCAACTTCACCATTCGAAACCGTTTGTGAGAGAAATTTGTTCTGTTTTTATAAATGCTGCATCTATTTGGGATGTACTGGTGAACTAGCCCTGCCGCCTTAGCTCTCAACTCACTCGCTTTGGCGGGTGTCACCCGCCTTGCAAAGGGCTGACTCACCCGCCAAGCCTCATGCCAGAAACAAAATCGGGTGATTTCACCCGCCTTTGTGAGACACATGGTTGAGAGCTAGCCCTGCCGCTGCTGTATGTAGCTGTGGTTGTTAGGGAAGCTTCACATGCTGTACATGTTTCTGGGAATGCCCACTGGTCCTGCACGTGCTGTTCCTGATGGATTTTGAGGAAAGCAATCCCCTGTTCTATGTTGTACCTTTTTGAGGGATCCCTGTGCTGGCCCTGCCTATGCTGTGCCTGTACCTGTTAAATTTGTGAGGGAAGTCTGTGCTGGTCCTTTACACATCAGTATTTTATGTGCTGTATTTGGGAGGAAATCTTGTAGTTTTGGAAGCCTTGAAGCACTGCTGTCTAGACAGCGACTTATGGGTGGCTATGAGGGAATTTGTACCTGCTGCATCCCATACTGTTCCTGTTTGGTGTGTCAAAGTAACTTGCAGTGTTGCTCACCATGTCCAGTGTGTGATTGAAACTTTCAATTCTGCTCCCTATGCAGTTCCTGTTCTTTATGTGAGGGTAACCTGCTGTGATACCCATATTGCATATTTCCTGTATGCCAGGGAATAATATTCAGGTTCTGCAGCATGTGTCTTTTCTATGTGTCAATAACATTTGCACTGGCTGTGCCAGTACTGTACCTGTTGGTGAGATAAGGAAGCCCTGTGGCAAGCGTTCATGAAACGCAAATAATAACTTCATGCAGCTAACTAAGTAGTACCAGGGGGACCTTTTTTGGGCAGTTTGTGAGAAATTGAACATTTTAAAGACCTTTGGACCAGTAAAGTTGGGTAATTTTTTTCCATGCCTGATATCTGGAAAGAGGATGTGAGGCAGCTACCATCGAACAAAGATAGCAGTGGCAGTGGCAAAACTACTGACTACCACAGCCACAAACACCCCCAAACTTTGACTTGAGCAGTGGTATCTGCCTCGTTCTTTAGTGGCGGCTTAATGGATGCAGACGCAGGGCTAAGGCAAAGATATGAGATGGATAACCAGAGGCAGTTCCACATCCAAATCAGGGGTGCTCACAGTGAGCCAATGGGGTCAGTGGAAGGAGGCAATAGCCTCCCTCCACCAATCTTTAAATAGGCACCAACTTTATGCAAAGAAAGTGTCTCACAATATCCCAGTAAACTGCCTCACCCACCCAAATGTGTGTGTGGGCGGGTTTGGGGGGCATGGGAAGAGGATGTCTGAGGATCATTATTTTAAATTCAACTTTTATAGATTTGCATCTTATTTGTATTGCTAAACCTTTGTGACCTGGTCATAGTTTCTAAATCAGGCAGTATATTTTAAATTGTGTGTCTAAGAGAGAGTGATTTCATTTTACCTTGTTATGAAAAGGTCTAAACGTGATTGAGAAAGTGCAGTTTGCGGGCAAGGCATGCATGTGAAGTGGTGAGGACATGAGATGAGAGGATTGTTTAGTCAAGGCACATGGGGTTGGGAGTGGGGGGTGACAAAATGACCTTCCACCTAGGGTGCCAAAAGTCCTTGCACCGCCCCTACAAGCAGGCAAGATACAAACAAAACGGTGCTGATCTACTCTCAAAGAGGCATGAATGAATTAGGTGGTGGTGTCAGTCGTAGCATGTGCAAACTTACTGAAGGCTGATATGTCTTAGACAGAGGGCCTCATCAAGAGTTTGGCGGTAACCCTTAAATCCGGCGGTAGCGCTGTTACCGCCGGATTTAAGGGTCTGCCAAATCAGGGCTTTGGCGGATTTCTCCCCAGCTCTGAGCTGTGGGGAAATCCACCGAAAATTCGCGCTCATACCGCCGGCGGGAAATCTGCCGGCGGTATGAGCGCAAAATTTCCCCATTGAGCCCAATGGGGAATGGAGCATTCCCGAATGGGCTCAATGGGGAATGGGGATTTCCAAATCCGCCAAACCCGTGATCCGGCGCTAATAGCGCCGGTGGGTTTGGCGGTAGAGCAGATAGTGCCAGCGCTATTAGCGCCAGCGTTACCGCCCAACTCGTGATGAGACCCATAGTCAGTTGCGTGTCTATCTCCACTGGTGCCAACCATGCCCGCCTAGGTTTATTTTTATTTATTTATTGTGCATTTGTAAGGCGCTTATACATCAAGTAAATTGTGTTTCAAATCGCCCACAGGGCAACAGGGAGGGAACATGGGAGTGAAAAGCACATATAACAATGAAAGATAGAGGCGGACCGACTTGGTCATGTGAGCATTCAGAACGTGCAAGTGCAGAGAGGGTGAAGGGATGAGGGAGAGGGGGGGTAAGTGCTAGATGTACCAAGAAGGAAGTGTTAGTGAGTGAGCAGCTGTTAAGTGCCTAGATGAGTGGTCAGCTGCCGATAAATAGGTAAGTGCAGGCCTGTGGTGGCATGGATCAGTGGTTGCCGAGGCAAGTGCTGGAAGCGGGCGGAGGCTGAAGGCGATTGGATGTGGGAGACCAGGACCCAAGAGGACACATAAGGGCCCTGGTCACCAATCTCAGCAACTGTGGGGTTTAGCAGAGGAGGGAGGAAGGGAAGGAGGAGCTGAAAATGGAAGTCTTATGGAGCTTCCGGAATTTGAGGAGATCCTGCTCAAAACATAGAGGAAGGAGGAGGCTGTTCCATAGGAGGGAGCCTGCTGAGGAAAGAGATTGGCCACTAGCTTGCTGTTTAGCGAAGTACTTGACACAGATAGAGTTGGTACCGTAGGAACGTAAAGATCTGGAGGGAGAGTATTTAGTAGGAGCAAGTTGTAGATAGCGCGGTAAATGGCCCCAGACAGCCTTATGGATGAGGCAGAGGGCTTTGAATGTGATCCTTGCAGCAGCCGGAAGCCAGTGGAGAGTTTTAGGGCTGGAGAGATACGCTCCCTGGGCTTGAGGCAAGGATAAGTCTTGCAGCCCTATTCTGGATTAGTTGGAGGGGTAGATTAAGGAAAAGGCTATGCACTAGTCTAGCCTAGAGAGAACCAGAGCTCTAGAGACATTGAACTTCTGGAGGAAAGTGGGGAAAGAAAGAATTCCTTTGAGGAGGTGGAGTTGAAAGTGGGCCTTCTTGGCAAGGCCCTGAATGTGAGGGAGGAAGGAAGGAGAGGAGTCAAAGATGACTCCAAGTTTCCTGGCTTCAGATGAAGCAGAAGGGGGAGAGTCCATAGAAGATGGCCAGAATGAAAGGAAGAAAGAGGGAGCAGGAGTCGCAATAGGAAGGATCTCAGTCTTGCTGGTGTTGAGGCAGAGATCATTGGAAGTACACCAGGACTGGATTGCAGAGAGGCAGTCAAGAATGATGGAGGAAGTAAGGAGAGGGTCAGAGGGAAGTTTGACGAAGAGTTGCGTGTCATCTGCATAACACTGGAAGTTAGGGGAGAAGGTGGAAATGAGATGTGCAAGCGGAGCCTCAGCCTTGAGAAAGACCTCAAAGGTTGAAACATGTGTCAGCACTAATGGAATAAAAGTATATCACATACTCTGTACCACATATAAAGTTTTAGCAAAGAATATGTTGGGATTTAACCCAGTTATTCCTTTTCTTTCTTCAGGTAATATATTGGCCAGGATTTGGAGTGCGCGCCTCACCCCACTTTGTTTTTACATGTAATCTGTGGAGATCCGGACTCCAGAGGCTGCAGCACCGGGGACATTTTGCCCTACAGTGGAGAATCACAGTTATGGTTTCCCCCCCTCTCCCTGCTAAGGGTAAGATGTGTGCTCCTGGAGGGGAGTCTTTCCTTGGTCACCTGAATTGAACAAATGATTTCACTACAGCTCCCATAATCCTTAGAGACTGCATTAGCAATTTAATTGGATTCACCTGAAAAGAAAGTCAACACAGCCTCCCTGAAGATGTTGGTACACGAAAGCGCTAGGAGGAGGAGAACAGCAGTACAAATGCAGCAGAAGGGATCTAACCCTGTGAAATTGTTTTGCAACATTTGGGATCTAACCCAGTGAATTGGACACTTTGGGATTTAACCCAGTTATTCTTTTTCTTTTCTCAGGTAGTATATTGGCCAGAACTTGGAGTGCACTCCTCACCACTCTTTTGTTTTTACAAGCAATCTTACAAGGCGTTGTGTCATTCAGATTGCGCAAGTGCATGGAGCCACTTATGTAGTTACTGGCCTGTTTCCCCAAGATAGTAGCCCCCCAAGGGACATTTCATACACATAATAAGATATACAACACTGCTAGATGCATATGCGAAACTTCCTGTGAATTTGCAATCCTGCCCTTTGTGGAATATCTTAATTGTATATGAGCTGTAGACATGAGGGCAGGTCAGACAGTTATTGTCATTACATGGCTTTATTAAATTTTGTGTGCGATGTGGATGTAACTTGCTTCTTATCATCATTTCTTTGAGATTGTCTGGCTGTCAGAAAGCAAGGAGGGGCATTTCAGGGAAAATCTCACATCTTTTTCCAGGATGGTTTGCTGTTTTTGAGCAATCTTGCAGAGGGATTCCAACTCTGGATTGCATATGACAACCAGTGGCGCCCGATTTTGTGCCTCTTTTTCTTTGTATTCCAGGAGGTTGCTTTGAGGGATCTGTGTTGCCTGGTGTCTGTCCACAATCCTGTAGTTGTATTCGTGGTTTAGGAAATCAGATCTCAGTGCTTGTATGTTTTTATCCCAGTTATCCCTTGTGTCTGGGCATATTCAGTTGTATCTTATTTGCTTGCTGAATACAGTAGCATGCTTTGTGCGTGCTGGGTGGAAGCTGTTATCCTTAAAATAGCTGGGCCGGTCTGTTGGTTTGCAATACACTGTGGCTTGTATGTAGCAGACCATATTTTATTGTTGTCAAGGAAATATATTTTTTCAGAAGAGTAGGAGAGTTTGAGGTTGATGGCTGTGTGGAATTCATCGAGTCTTCTGTGCAAGCTTATAAGGTTCTGTTCACCAGCGGTCCAAATAAGGAGGATATCATCAATGTATTGCAGATACTTTAGTGGTCTGCAATCACAGGTGGCAAGGAAATCGTTTTCTAGTTGTGCCATGAATAGATTGCCATACTGCAGCACCATCTGAGTGCCCATGGCCATCCCCATCATTTGGAGATAAATATTGGTACCAAATGAGAAATAGTTGTGGGTTAAGATGAATTCTATGAATTTGGCTATATGGTAAGCAGGCAGGTTGTTATTTCTGAGAGCATTCTTGCATGCCTGTCATCAATGTGGGGAATGTTGGTTTAGAGTGACTCCACGTCTATGGTTGTTAGTAATGTACCCCTCGGGAGGGCATTCAGTTCCTTAAGTAGGTCAGTGCTGTGCTGGATATAGCTGGGGGTATCTCTTACAAGTGGCTTCAAGATGTTCTTAACCCATCCAGAAATGTTCTTAGTTAGCGTGCTTGATCCAGAGATGATTGGACGTCCATGCTGGTTTTTTTTGTGCATCTTCAGGACCATATAGAATGTACTGGGTACGGGGTTGTCTGGTAGTCTCTGGTGTCTTTTGTGTGCAGGTTTGATTGTAATACTCTGATTGATACTCAGGGATTCAATAGCCTTCCGTTCTGTGTGTGTGAGGTTATAAGGGTGTTTAATGTCCTTATACAGTATGGTAGATGTAGCTTTGTGTCTGAAACTTTCAATGTGTCGGTCCAGGTTTGGGTTGCATCCAAGCTCAGGGGCCCACTTGGAGGTCTGGTTCTTGTCTCTGTTTGTGCCCCAGTTGTTCACCATTCCATTGCTGGCTCGGCTGTCATTCTGTTTGGCATGAAATATTTCCTTCAGTCTAAAGCTGCTGAAAAAAGGCTTCAAGATCACTGCACAGAAGAACATCATACACATTATATATGGAAAGAACTCCAAGCTCCAACAAAAAGACTCCAAGAATCTCTTCTAAACAATAAGCAGAAAAAGCTTGAAGCACTAAGACAGAGAGTGAGAAATACTGAGACAACACACAACAATATGAGGGCAGGGAAAAGAGACGCTATCCAACTGACTGATTTGTCAACTTCTCAAATTATAACACAACACAGGCAGAAAAGTCAGTACTTTCCATAGGGCTAACATTATGCCCTACTAAACCTATCAACAAAATAGAACTTTGCCCACTCCCCAAAAAACATATACCTCCTGGACACGCCAGTGTCCACTTCTGCCCTCAGCCCATCTGGTGGCAATGAATCACATGAAAAATACCTACAAATTAATTCCTCGTGGCAAGCTTCTTCCTGCAAACTGGATAGAGGGGAGTGGGGAGATGGAGGTCAAAGACAGGAATAAGGCCAGGGATCATGCAAGAAGCATGCAGTTCAGGACATTAAAGTACGCAGAGAGTCCAGGGGGTAGGAAAGTGATCTCTGTGTGCAGAGCACAGCTGAGAACGGGGCACAATGGGAGTTGCAGTCGCACTCCTTTTGCAGCCAGCCTGCACCATGCAGGGCCGCTGCTTGAGGGTGAGAAGAGGTGATAATGGCCAAAGAGTGAACACCACCCTGATGATAACAGCAAGGCCCCCCTGTAATGTGCACACTAAAGCGTGCATATATTCAGAGGTAGGTGTTAATAAACGCACTCTGCCGCTGTTGTATGCAATGCTGCTTCCTCCATGATATATAACATGACCACGTCTCAGATAAAGTACAACGCTGGACAAAAGGTACCCCTTCGAGGCCTAGGGCGGTTTGTCCCTCTTGTCCCCCTCCTGACAGCCCTGTGTGTGAGAAAGAGTGAATGTGTGTATGGGTGCAGAGCAAGGTGCACCTTCTTAGTGGTAAGCAAGTGAGTTGGGTGTGCAGTATACGAATGTAGCAGAGAATTTCACAACATGCTTCAATCTTCACCATAATCTTGTATTTTGTGGTTATGCATCATGGCAAATGTAACAAGAGAAATGGTGCAGTAAGTGTTAAATGCATTTGAGTGTGCAGGATTAGTACAGGAGATCGACAGGGGGGTGGGTGGCCATTTCTGTGCATTTTAACCCCTTAAATTCTGTGCTCTATGAAATTCTATGCAGATAGGACAAGCCTACTCGCCCTTAGACCTTAATGGTTTTGGTGAAAGAGTAACAATGGAATTTAAAAATTGTGTCACAATGTACAGTATTTTTAGGAGGTTAGCTGCATCAATTGGTTTAAAATATTTGAAAGTTGGAGGTCAAAGGCCCTTTCATGAACAAATCAGAGTTGGAAAAAAGAAGTGGGAGCGCAATCTTGCTCCATAGTTGTGTTATGGTTCACCCTTCTGCTTTCATCATCTGCAGATCGGTAAACCCTCCCACACTTTTCTTCCTCTGAGGCAGGAGGTAATGTGGTTTCTTAAGTTTGCTAGGTTGCAAGTATGATTTCAAATAAAGGTCTGGCCCAGATAAGTGCATTGAGATCATGGAATGGCTGATGAAAAGCTCCAACAGAGCCTGTGGCTGACAATCACATAATCAAATAGTATTGCACAAAACGGCGGATTAAGCCTGCCACAATGTTGTACAGGGAACAGCTGTCACAGACTCTCCTGCATGTCTGATTGAGCATGCATCAAGCCCCCGAACCAAGCAAAAGAGATTAGCCCAGCAGACGGATCTCTGCAAATGGGGCACATGTCATCTGGTCAGCCTACTCTCCCATTAACTGGGAGAAAGGAAAATGTGACTAAGTTGTGCCATTTTCCTACAGGGAATCTTTTTCAGGATTCCTTGGAGACCCACTCTACATTCAAATGAGGAGGAATTTCTACCAGGTTGGTTACACCTTGTGGCACCCCTTGTCCAATTAATGACCAAACTTGCCTCTTGGGAATCTCAATAACGAGGTCGGAAACGTCTTGTCTTCCTGGGATTTCACAGAGCAGTGATATCAGAGATGATGTTAGTAATCAGAGGCTACCAACTTACCCTGATTCCTTTGTGGGTTGGCACCAATTAAAAGTAATTTGCACTTTCAAAGGTCAGACACATGGCAATAAGAGCACCTATAAAATACTTCTGATAAAAGCCATGTCTGAAATCCTGGGTTGGATGATTTCTCTTTTTTTTTTTTGGCGTCTTTAGTTTACAGAAAACCTTATACAACATATAGAAAAGAACATCACATGAGCTATACATAACCACATACAATACATATAAAATAAAAAAAACTCATGGTGAAGTGCAAATGCATCAAGATTAGCGTGTTGTATAAAATTCATCAAGAATTAAAAACCAACAGTCTTATATCCACCAGGCCACACATCACGAAACAGCCACCAACCTCCATTAGATGTCATTAGAAGCCAAATTATTTTTTTACAGATCTTTTATAACGCATTTTAAGTGCCAAAATCAGGGGAATATTAGCCCCCCACATGCATCTACTCCAAAAGAGGTTCAGTGAGAGATCAGAGTTTTTTATCAAACTTATCTTTGAAGATCTCACTGTGTATAGGCTCAAAATAGGGACAAGTATGCCTCAATTTCTCATTCAAGTTTTCCTCCCCACAAAATCGACACCCGAACTCCAGTCGACCGTGGCCAAGCATATCATTATTGCCCCAGTGCCGTGTCCTCTCGAGAGTCGGTATCTGATTGAGCCTAAATTGCATATAGGTAGTTCTTCCCCTAGCACAGGGAAATCTCTGCAGATGCAGATAAAGTGGCAGACATTCCCTGGCATGCCCCTAATTGGAATATTCTTTGTAGGTGGAATACGTATTAACACAATCCATAGTCTCCGCGCAATCTGCCCTAAAAAGAGTCCTCTTCACTATCCCCAGACGTTGAACCAGATCTTCTATAGTTAAGCCAAGGGAGAGCAAAGTAAGGTTCATTTTGACATAAAACTTTTTCAAGGATGGAACCAAGTCACTACTCCCAACCTCTCGTAAAGTTTCATACAATGCATTTTTTGGGGGCCACTTATTTTCCCGAACAAGGAAAGCTGTTTCTAAAGGTATCTAGCTTCAAGTGATATTAAGTAAAGCTTGCGGCGTACAACTGCATTAGGAACTGCCATGATTTCTCTTTTAGGATTGTTAATACCTGCCATTTACTCTCAGATTGTATGTACTGCGGGGGGTGTAGTCTTTGCTTTGGTTTTTGCAAACACACATATATGACAATGTTTACTCAACTGTCAAGACTTGCTTGCAGTTAGAGGCATGGATGTCCACCTAGATTCGAATTTAAAAATCTGTACGCTGCATGACTCTTGGTTGGAATTGAAAGCTGCCACCCCCCTTGCCTTCTCTCCAGGTTAGTTCCGGTGCTTGTAAAGGATTTACATCCATTATAGATGGACATAATAATGATATAACACATAGAACAAGAAAGAAGATTAGGTGTGCCCGCTGCTCCACCTCCAGGCAAGCAAAAGAAAGTGTATACCAATGTGTCTCCTGTGTACCCCTAAAGTGTGTTTAATGCAAGGACCTTAGCAATCAGTTTACATGTCACGCAGGCGGCCCCTGTGGGATCCCCCATAAAAAATGCAAGCTGGAATATTGGCGGCATAAAAAACAAAACTGCAGGGTGTTGATTGGATACAGTTACTTAGCCTGTGTGACGTGATCTGTTTACAGGAGATGTGGTTGGTAGATGTGTCATGTATGGATGAATGTTTCCCTGGTTTTAATATGTATGCTGTTAAAGCGGTACAATAAAAAATGAGTAGATGATGAAGGGGTCTGGTGACAATGGTGAAGAAGTATTATAACTCATTAGTGTGCCATGCCTCTGAGAACCCTGTCTTGCTAGCAGTGTCAATCTCTGAAAAGAGGTTCATGCCGGACCAGAATCTAACAGTGATAAATGTTTATGTACCTCCTAATTGCAAGCGGATTAGCAATCTTAAGGAGGATTTTTTTCTTCCTAGGGACTTACAGTATGTCGAGGCAGAGAATTTCTTATTGATTGGTGATTTTAATGCAAAGCTAGGCCAGAATAGGGTAATAACAGGTGGAGGAGATCTGTGAAATACCAAAGAGACATATATGTGGTGATCTTTCGGCACTGAGCAGGCTAGTGGATCTATTTATGGCTAAATATGAACTGTAGATATTTGGGGGATGTTCCACCAAGACCAATTTATGAGGCGGGCCTAAGGAAGATAATAACAAACTTTTTCCTTTAGTAAAGTTAAAGGTTTTAAAATATATGATCGGGTGGCGAGTGAACACAACCCATTGGTGGTCGAGTGGCAGATGGGCACAACTCCTGGACTTCAGGCCTGTATAACAGATCATTTGATTCAGTCACTCCCAATGCGAAGCAGTGAGAGCTTAGACATGCTAACTCTTCTTCAAGGTATGGTTATCAGTACATTACATGATAAACATTTAGGATTCCGATATTCTGTGAGATGATACATCTTTTTGAACTAATACATGTTTGAATGTATCATATTGTCCCCCATTTCTGGCCTTATTATGGAAAAAATGCTCCTTGGTTTGATGGTGAATGCAGATAGTCAAAAAGGGTACTTCACCAAGCACTGCTGCAGCCATTAACATCTGCAGGTCAACTCTACTGCCTTAAAAATTCCTATAAAAACCTTCCAAAATATAAGAACGCCAATTTACTGCGGACAAATGGTACCTTGTTGATAAGACAGTGTGATGAATCCTACAGAATCCTCCCTAAACCCCTGCCTAAAGTCTCCTCCCAGGTGGCTAGGCAAAGGCCGGTGCTTTCTAATCCTGACCTTGATGGTGGTGTTATGCGGGAGGATCACCTGGGAGGAGAAAGGGCCCATCTGAATGAGAGGACTCCGTTGGATGAGATACAGTATTTGTCTTCCTCTAGGGAGGACATCTCCTCAATACTAAATTACGTAATGGCTTGTGGGCATAACAATCTTTGTGTTCCCCAAGTTGAACATCTTAAGATGGGTAAAAAGAATCATAAACCCTTAGGCATTGATAGAAATAATTATTGTAAAACTCTGAAGACTCATAGGGCCTCATTACACGGTAGGCGGTGAGTCATGGCGCTGCTGGTAAAATACCGGCACCGTCTTGGTGGAAAGGGGATTTACCGCCCCATTCCAAGGTTGGAGGGGCGGTAAATCCCCCTTCCACCATTGCCCTTCCCCATTCCCATTTCTGGCCCATAGGGCTCTATGGGAATGGGGAAGGCGCTAATTACGGCACCGCAATTTTGCGGTGCCGTAATTAGCTCTGAGGTCCCTTTGCGGGTTGGATTTTTAAGGCCTGCAAAAAGCCTACCGCAAAGGGTCCTCGTAGTAAGGCGGTAAGGATTTATCGGTACCGGTATTTTACTGGTACCGGTAAATCCTTACAGCCATCCGTGTAATGAGGCCCATAGAGCTAGAAACTCCCCTAACTCCCAAAGGTACAGTGAAAAGGAAGTTTGTGAATAATAATTCAAACTCTAAAGAACTTTATTCCTCTATACAATCCGGTCTTGTGATTGATCCTTATCATACTCCTTTAACTAAATATTATGAGGAATGGAAATGAGTTTGAGACCGAAAAACAAGTTAGAAAAACTAATTTTATCATTAGGGACTTCAGGTCCCATAAACCCCAAAGTACTGGGACAAAGAAGAGGGCAAAAGAGGAACCAATCTGTAGGAGTAGTCAGTTTGTTAATGGGAATGACCCACACCTAAGGAAGACTGGGAGACTTAAAAGGCCCTCTCAGGTGCAGGCCATTAGTGAGCAGGGAGAGCAGTGTAAGCAGCTGAAGCAGAAACTGGACGAGAGAGAGGACGACGGGGTCACTGGTAAGCAGAGAACAGTAGCCAGTCTTGAGAGGGTCTTTGGGCCTCATCATTAGTAGAGCGGTATGCGGGTGCTATTTCCTCCCAGCGTAAATAGAGTTACAGCTGGGAGCTGTGGCGCAAATAGCGTTGTATCACAAGTATGTAGGAACGCGAACACGACCCCATCGGTAATGCTAATTGCAGCCAACGGAAACAGCGCCGGAAAGCGGGATATTGCCCAAAAATCCAGCACTAATGCCGCTATCACCAAGCATCCGCCCTATTAGCGCTGGTGGGAAGTACGTCACTACCAGAATGGGAAACACTGCGGCAGCCATTTCGGAAATCACAATCCATTCAAAATCAGAGCCCCTGGAAGCCGTCCACATTCCCAGACCATCAAACATGTCTCAGGAGAGAACAAGGGGCAAGGCAGCCCAAGATCGTCTGAGAAAACCCAAGTTTACAGACACAGAAATGATAGTACTGGTGGATGAGGTTGTGGCACACCATGTTGAGCTATATGCAGCTAGGCAGAAAAAGACATCCTCCCAGCGCTGCACACAGATCTGGCAGGCGGTGAGCCAGAAGGTGTCAGCAGTCTGCTGCGCCCCCCGGGACAGGGAAGACTGCAGCAAGTATTGGAATGACCTGCAGTCCAGATTCAGGGAATCATGTCCACCCATAGACAGGACAGCTTGGCCACAGGGGGAGGCTCACCACCTGTACTGGACCTGATATCCTGGGAGGAAAAATGTAGTACCGTGATTGACATGGAGCGGATTGAGTGAGTTGGAGAATCCGAGGTGTGCGCTAGCACCCAGGAGGCTGAAGTTGAGTCAACCCCCATCCCTCTTTGCATGTAACTGACACCCGCTCCTATGGCTCCCCACCTGCCAACCACGCCAGTCGACATCCCACCCCACCACCCCAGCTGACGGTTGACCCAGCTGCAGTCATGGAGCACATAAGTGAGAACGAGGAACAGCAGCGGCAGATGGAGAATATTGCCATTGCGCACAGCCAGCATATACAGGTGATCAGTGAGGCCATTCAAGCAGCCACAAGGAGGATGGCCCGCGACAATGCACAGACCAGGAGATCCGTGAAAGTGTGCACAGCCTCACTGACTGGGTTTGATCAGAAGTTGCGCAAAGTAATTTTGTGAATTTTACAGGGGATTCGAGGTGCAGAGGAGAATGAAACAACCCTGGCATCTAGGTTGTAAAACTAAATGAACAAGAAAAAGGGTTCCCTATTAGGGAACTCGCGTCCCCTGCACACTATCTAAGGTCTGAGTAGATCAGACAAATAAGTTATGTGTGGTATTGCATGCCTAAGAAAGCAATCCTATGAATAGGGTAGCAATTCTGGCATGCAGCCACCTTTAAATAGAGGTTCAATTTCTTAAAGAACTTACAACAAGTGATTATAACATTGTAATTCCAATGACAATTATCAGTTTTTCACAAGATCATAGAATTTATTGCATAGTTGGCCCAACGCGTTTCGAGTTTTCACTCTTCATCAGGGGCAAGAGACATTTGAAATATATCTATAAAAAACATTAAAGAAATAATTTTACCTTCATAGCATTCATGGAAAAACATTAAGCTCAATACATTGAAACAGAATTCACATTCACAGTTCTTTAATAATTATCATTATAATTATCTGTATTCAAAATGATCTTAAGAGAAACTTTGTATCAATTGTACATAAACTGACTCCATCTATCTGTTTGCTCTTAATAACCAATCGGGTTGTAGTTGGTAGTATAACACTTAGATGAATCCACCTGGCTTGAGATCTAAAATAGTGTGAGATAATTAACCTAGTGTGGTTTAGCAGTTATCCACAGCTGATATAATCTAAAATTTAGTAATGAGTAGCAACATGGAAAGGGCGACATATATGCTAACCTTGTGATCTTGTTTTGTTTCTTTAAAATTAAAAACAAATATCGCCAGACAACATTTTTCATCGAGGAGAGGTTGCTTGCTGGTCCAGAAGTAGTGGTCTATAAAGAAGATATACATATGTCCATGGTAACAACTGCGAAATATGTAAATCACACTTAATCAGTGATTATAGGAAATGATAAGAAGTTTCTTACCAGCAAATTGGAATTGTGAAGATTCCCAATGGTTTATATAGCGTTTTCTCTAGTAACTATTCAGTACACAAGTGTTGCCCTCGAAGAAAAGGGGGGGTCTCGTTTTTATTGAAGTGCTGGATTTCTAAAAAGATATATATATGGTAAATATGGTGTGGTTGTTAAATATCTCCAGATAAGTAACAATGGAAAGTTCTCTTACCAACAAAGAGATATAGTGGAGGATTCCAATGTTTGTATTGCTTCACCCTGTCCTGGTTTCTGTCTTAAATTTCAGTCAGTAGAAATCACCAGCAATCTCAAAAAGAAGATCTGGGAAATCAGAGGAAGGTTTAGCTGATTAAAAATAAATACAGTCCAAGTAAGAAAAGAAACGTAAGAGTGCTGGACATAACTTACTTAAGGTCAAAACGAACACTGGGTTGGTGTGGAGCCTTCCGTCTGTCAGGAATGACGCGGGATGACTGCTACCATCTTGTTAGATAGACCTCGTCTTATATCCCTGGTTAAGTGATGAGCGAGTGACGCCATTATCGTTGCAATGTAAGTTATAGGGGGATCTGGCACTATTTATAAAATTATTTAAGTCAAATCAGATATAACCTAATTGTAGGTTTGTCCTCTTGAGGACAGTGTAAGTATGATATAGTTGTCTGTTAAATCTTAGTACGCTATGTGTTATTGTAATTTCACGCATGCGCTTAAGGATGATGAAAGTATTAAGTACTGTCTATAGCAGTAAACGAATACATACCTCATTATGTGTATATATAAGATGTAATGTGAGCATTTCACAAAGGCTCAGATATATAATAATATTCGTAAAAGAGAAGGTGATGTGTCAATATGACGTCATTACGCGCATGCACAGATGATGTCATTGTTGTTCTTCCTTACCACATTAGGATAATTATGATCTTAGCTAAAAAAGAGTTAGTTAAAAGTAATGGTCATGTCACTGTAACAAGAACTGCAGTATCCAAGAGTCTTAGATATACCCCAGACTCTGGATATGCGTATGTCTGACTGTAGAAAGATAAATGCCTTAAATCAACGTTGTTAGTCATGAAGTTTGTAGTATCAACAGCAGGTTAGAAAAATACAGAGCCTCATATAACTTCCTGGGTGGATCATTAGGTAATCACAGTGAGCTAATTAAAAAAAGGATTTATAAGAATTGTATGTTACGTTGTAACTATTTTTGAAAAGCCTCTTTATAGAAATGTTCACTAAGGCCAGGCCCGTGCATCAGGTCAACAGCCTCATGCCACACCCCTCACCATGTGATTGCTGTCATGTATGCCAAAACACGCGAGGGAATGTCGCCTTTCGCCATCACCAATGTCACCTAAAGGCACACAAGGTAGACCAGAGGGGTCAGAGGACGAGGATGTCATGGAGGACACACCCCGACAGCCACCACCTAGGAGGGACAAGGGGCAAGCAGCAGCAGTGATGGCCAGCATGCAGCAGCGACCCCCACACCTGGCCACAGTCGCCGCCCTCCTCCACCCAACACGCCTGAGAGCCCAGTTTAGGCAATTGAGCGCACCCCAAGTCCACTGGGACAAGTACACTGTGACGAGCACGGACGCACTCCCCAACCAGTTACTGACAGCCGCTCCTATGGCTCCCCACCTGACAGCCACGCCAGGTGGGGAGCCATCACCCCACCACCCCAGCTGACTGTTGACCCAGCCGCAGTCATGGAGCGCATAATTGAGATCGAGGAACAGCAGCGGCAGATGGAGAATATTGCCATTGTGCACAGCCAGCATATACAGGTGATCAGTGAGGCCATTCAAGCAGCCACAAGGAGGATGGCCCGCAACAATGCACAGACCAGGAGATCCGTGAAAGCGTGCACAGCCTCACTGACTGGGTTTGATCAGAAGTTGCGCAAGCTGTGCAAAGGCGTCTCGGCCCCAGCCGAGCAGTTGAGGGAGGGCAATGCCCTCCAACACCTGCAGCTGCAGATGGCAGCTTCTATACCATCCACCTCTACCACCCCCATGGAGGAATCACAACAGAGCACCTCTAGGCAGAGGTCCCTGCACCAGCTGCGCTCACGCTCCCTGGATGCTGCAGGTCGGGAGAAGAGGGCACGGCCATCATGAATGGCATGACTATTGTTGGCTTGAGTGGCTGTGATATGGACGCGGTGGTGGGTGGGGGCAGGGGGCTAGTGTGCTGGAGTGTTGGTGGTGGGTGGGGAGAGGGAGGATAGTGTGCCATGGGTGTTGGTGCTGGGTGTGGGGATAGAGTGCTGGGGTGTTGGTTGTGTTTGTTATTAGATAGTGTGCTGGGGTGTCGTGGTGGGTGGGTGGTGGGGGATAGTGTGCTGGAGTGTTGGTGGTTGAGGGATCGGAGGGATAGGGTGCTGCGGTGTTGGTAGTGGGTGGGGGCATGGGGGATAGTGTGCTGGGGTGTTGTTGGTGGGTGGGGGAGGAGGGATGTAGTTTGGAAAAGTTACATAAAAAATGGTTGTACAAATGACCTGCAAGGACATTCATGATTGTGTTGTTGTGTTCTTTATTCACAATGTGCAGGTTGTGTACTGGGTCAGGTCAAGAAACTAAATGTAATTCTGTGGGCGGCTGCTCTGGCTCCTGCCACATGGTCGTCATCTCCATCTTCCTCTGGGTGTGGAATGTCAGCGTCGGTGGGTACAGGCACATTCCTCCTTATGCAACTATTATGCAGTATAGTACACACCAAGACTATTTTTCCTACATTGTCAGGGGCATACATCAGCGCCCCTCCATTGCGGTAAGTCACCTGAATTGTGCCTTCAGGAGTCCAAATGTGCGCTCTATGCAAACGCAAACACGGATCCAGCTGTGGGCAAGGTTGTAGGCGGCCTCATTTAGTGTATGTGGGTCATGCACAGGAATCATCAGCCACACCAGCAGTGGATATCCGGAGTCACCTGCATGGGGTGTAATACGGACATCGGTCATTTGTCTCATGCATGGGTCTGCAATCGCAATGTATCTGGCAATTGTTAGCTGTGGGCCTTCTTGTATGCAACCAGGCCATACAATGTGTATGGGTGATGGGTGTGCACCATTTGGAGATTATGCCATTGATTACTTGTTCTGTACATGCACACGGAGACTTTGCGGCAGGTTTTCTGTGGCGTGTCAGGTTTTACTGCACATGCATCAACAAAAAACAAAAACTGATTTCCCCTCTCTCTGTCCAAAATTGCAAATATTTGTACTATAAATATTTTTATATCCTAAAGATCACCGCCATGAAACATAACATTAAGCAAGTGCTTTTCTTCATAGAATGCAATTTTATTCAAACACATAAAAATGTTTCTTTTTCCAACACAGCAATTGTGATGTAAATGAACAATCATTAAAAAGGCTTTGACTTACAAAACACACCTTTAATCAAAGTTAACAAATTAACACAACAAAAAGGGGATAAAAAGAATGAATGGGGTAGAACAAAGAAAATGGGGCAGAAAGTTGCTATTGTCAAGATCTTTCACTTATCTTCCTAAGGTAGATAGAACGCTCTTTGGTACTTATTTCACACTTTTGTCATAGTTCATTTGAGCATTTCATTATATATCACTGCCCATATTTCTATAGGACACTAAACTTCCTTTTATGTTTAGACAAGAGAACAAAAAACCCTAAACTTAATTTGTTTTGGTCTTTTTAGATAGTGGACATGTTTCAGCCACTTTCCCAATAAGACACTGGGCCTCCTTACGAGTCCGCCGTCCCAGACTTAACGCCACTGTTAAAACCATACCGGCAATCACGACCCACGATCCCGGAAAAACCACAACCACAAACCGCCGCCGTGGAGTTAAGGGATCCGTAAAATGCATCGGCGGCGAAAGTCCCCAGTTACCGGCAACACGAAACACTAAGGGCATCACGAGTACCACGGACAAGGAAACTCCGCCATAAAAAAGGTGTAAAAACAGTGACCACGGAGGCATTATCGGCGTCACCGTGAACATGACGTTAAACAGTACCAGGTGAGCTGAATCAGGCCACAGGTGCCCCAAATGAGCCCAGCTGGACCCAGCAGGTCACTGGGAGGCCACAAAAGGGCCACACCCAGGCCAACTCCAAACAAAACTATGCAGGAAGCAGCTGCCGCAGCATTGGGACTGGGACTATTGAACCTACAGGCAGCAGTGCACATGATGGCATTAATGGTGCAGAGAAGGATGAGGCGGAAGCGGAGGAGGAGCAGGCGGCAGTTATCAAAACCTGCACCCATGCCAAACCCAATTGTGCAGCTGGCACGACCCCACAGGCAGCCTGCAATACCCTACAACAGGGCCTCACCCTGGAACCTGACCACAGGACAGATCCACACATTATACCGGCTGGACCGTCCAACAATCATGTACATCACTGCCATGATTGAGGATGACATCAGCAGCAACATTGCCATTTCGACCGCAATCCCCCCCCTCCTGAAGGTGGTGTCAGTACTGCATTTTCTAGGCACTGGAACTTATCAGCACAGAGTTGGTGAGCTGCACGGGCTCTCACAACCCTGTTTCTCAAAAATATTGGGACAGGTACTGGATGCCCTGCTGCGCCATGTGTCGGAACACATCGCCCTACCCCGTACACTTGCAGAGGTCATTGCCACCAAGTTGGCCTTCCATGCCATTGCAGCCATGCCAAATTGCATAGGTGCAGTAGACTGCACCCACATAGAGCTGACAGTACCACGTGCAATGGAGATGGTGTACCGCAATAGGGAACAGTACCACTCCCTGAATGTACAGATGGTATGTGATGCCGGACTGGTGATTACACATTGCTGCGCACGTTTCGCAGGGTCAACACATGACTCAATGGTCCTGCGGAATTCCACATTGCCACGCTACATGGAACGCTACGCTGGACAAAGCACATGGCTATTGGGTGAGTACAACGGCCAATGCACAGGTCCTGTGGAAGTGTGTTGTGTGCCCAGGCCAATGACCTGTGTGAGTGGGCTGCTACAACTGCACATGCATCACCCCCTGGCCCATGTAATGTACGGTCAGCATAACCCACACATCACAAAGCTACACATGACAGTTTGGCACAGTACACACCCTGCCTAAATAGACATACGACCAATGCTACCACAAGGCCATACAAGTTGATCCACTCAATCCAGCCACCCACACTTAGCACCACTGCCCCCCCAATGCACATGACGACTGCACATGAGACATCCTGCAACAGCCAAATCATCACAGCCCTTAGATTTACTTCTCCATGAGTGCACGTCAATGCACAGTGCCATACTTACCATCCACTATTGTCCACAAGGTCAACTTCATATGCACAGCAAGTAAGGGCAATGTCCAAATGCCACCATCTACAACAATTACCCATGAATGGCAATCACCCAACCATCCGACCACTGCTTAGCGCCTATTATGGATGAATGATTGATGACACAAGATTGCACTGCATCGGATCAAGAGATGATACCACAAACACTGACATGTCCCACACATTTCCATTCCATGTAGGTGATGCTGGATATGCACTCACGCCATGGCTGATGACGCCTGTACGGAGGCCAAGGAACAGGCATGAGAAGGCGTACAACAGGGCACACGTCCGCACACGTGGCATGATTGAGAGGACATTTGGCCTACTGACGGCCAGGTTCCGCTGCTTGAGCAGATCTGGAGGATCACTGCTCTACAACCCAGTGAAGACGGGAAAATTGTGCTTGGGTGTGCCATGCTGCACAATCTCTGCTTGCGCAGGAACATTCCGCTGCCCCCAGCGCAGAGGATGAAGAAGGGGATGGGATGGGGATGGTGTAGCTCCACACCCTCCCGGGGGTGCGCAAGATGGCCAACAAGCACGGGATACACTCATTTGCATTTACTTTTGAGAGACTGTACAAAGCATGGATATGACGATGCCGGGGAATAAATGTATTTTGTCTGCTAATGAAATTACAGATGTCCACTCATTATGGTAGTTTTCAAAGGTGTTGTATTATCAATAAACCAGGGAGGAAAGTGCATTGGGTACGGAAGCTGTACACCCGTGCCCACCCACCACCCAAACGTACCCACCCCCAACCAGTCCCCAAATAACTAACCCCCTAATGGACCTCCCCCACCACCCAAACGTACCCACCCCGCTACACCCATGATGTCCCCAAATGTCATGTTGACTGGCATCCCCACATGCCAATATTTGCGGGGGCGCTTATGCGCAGGCGTGTCCTTGCTGGCGGGTCCAGTCAGCAGACTAGAACGCCTCCGTGGGCTGCCAGTGGCAGAGCTGGATGGGGTGGTGCTGGCTGAGGTGACTGTCGGTGCGACTATGGGCAAGCGTCCTTGAAACGCCTGCTGGGCTAGCAACATTGACTCAGCAATGCTGGATGGCACACTGTTCCCTTCCCTGACATGGCGTGCCAGGGTGACAATGGTTGCCGCAAATCGTCCAATCGACCTGGAGAGCCGACGCACCGACGTAGCATTGCTCTCACGCTGCAGCCTGGCCTCCTCCCGCTGATGCATGGCCTCCTCACGCTGCAGCCTGGCCTTCTCCAGCTGTCTTTCCACCAGTTGCGTCAGGGTGGCCTGTTGTTGCTCGATGTGCTGCAAGCGTGTACTGAGCTCAGGCATGGAGGGAGTTGGGGAGCGCATGGGGCTGTGCAGTTCTTGGGGGCTGAACTGTAGGCCATGGATGGGTGACACCTCATCCTTGTTGTCCCCCTCACCCTGTTGTACTGCTTCGGCCTGCATGGCCGGGGCACTTCCATCACTCGATGCAGCCTCCTCAGCTTTGCAGATGGGCTGCGAATCATCATCCGGGGCCAGGGTGGGTGCCTTCATGGGGATGGTGGCGTCTGCTGGTGTGCCTGATGCAGTCGGTGTGCCTGATGCAGCTGGTGTGCCTGATGCAGCCGGTGTGCCTGATGCAGCCGGTGCTTGTGTGCCGGAGCAGCTAGCATCATCCTCCTGGGCAGGAGTGCTGCGTTGGGCACGTGCAGGTGGCCGCTGCATTGCCTCTTGGCCGTCGTGGCTGTCACTTGTCATGACTGTGGGGATACAGAGGGCATGCTGTTAGTTGTGTGATGTTACTAAATGTGTCCATCACATGCATCGAACATAACAATCCATGACCACTTGCATGTCCACACTTGTGACTATTGATGCACTCAGGTGTGTGTGTCTCTGCTTCCAGTCAGGCACGCACTGTGTACATTTCCAGGGGTCATACGTTGGGGATGTGGTACTTGTCATCTGGCCAGTCAGTGGGTCCATTGGATCACTCGTGCCTTGTTTGGGCGTGGGGGGCATTGTGAGTGGGTCCATTGGGTCACTCCCATTCACACTTATGGCTTTGTACTCTGTGCACTTACCAGCATCTGCAGGTGGTCTCACTCCTGCCTCTGCCTCTCCTATGCCGTGGATGCCTTTGAGGTGCATGACACTGCTGCAGCACTCCTCCCACGATTGCAACTTGAGAGGGGATGCAGGGCCTCCACCAGTGTCAGTGCTGTGTTGGCGGTGTGCAGTGATGAGGGTGCGCACCCGGAGCCTGAGGTCATCCCACCTCTTATGGCAGTCCTTCACAAAGCGTGTGGTCACACCGACCACTGTGCACTTGCATGCTGCCTCCGCCCACACCTCCTTGCGGCATTGCTGAGTAGCACCCCGCTGGTCTGCACTAAAGAACATTTCCGCATGCTCAACAAAGTGCTCCACCAGAACTGTGAGCTCAGCCTCACTGATGCACTGCTTTTGCTGTCTGCGTGCTGGGATCCTGGATGCCATGATGGTGTTAGATGAGTTGTCAGTCTCAGGGAGGTGATCTGACCTGTGGTGTCGGAGGATGGCAGTGGATTGTGCTTTATATGATGGCCGCCTTTCTGTTTCTGTTTTTTTTCCCGCGGTCATGGTATTTCCGCTTCCGTTGTTTCCATGTCGGCGGGGGCGGACACAGGTTTTGCACTGTTTTCTGTGGTGTAAAGTCCGTGTGCGTGGGTGTTTACATGACGGCGGTGACTCTGTTTCCGCCTCGGTGTGTTGCGCACGACCCACGTGCCGTAATCGGCCCTTCTTTCCGCACCCTTGCGTTCGCGGAAGCGGAGTCACTGTCGTCACGGAATCACCGGATTCCTGCACGGCGGACTCGTAATGAGGCCCACTATCTCTAGTGTCCTTTTGACGTAATTCTGCTGGCCTTCTTCAGGACAAGGACATTTCTTTTATTTTTTATTTATTTTTTTTTAAATGGTGTAGTTTAATTATAAACTTTTTCATTTATGAAGAGAAAAATTTGGAGAGCTCAAGGGTTGAGTTCTCAGTAAATCTATTTGCTAAGTTCAAGAATGCTTTGGAGGAACAGGGCAATTGTGTAGATGTATTTGTTGTTTTGCCCGTTCAGTAACGCAGTCCATCTTTCATCGGGTTCCATTTGTTGCGATGAGAGTTTGAAGAAGCCACCAAAGTGTTCCTGTTGGGTGGAAAGTAGGAGGCATTCCATCACGAGGTCATATAGTGTTTTGGATGTACCTTGGTCTTTGCAGAAGCGGCAGTGTTGATCTGTGAAGGGTATCAGTCTAGCGATGACCAGGTTGGATCTTGTTGGTATAGTGTTTAGTCGTACTTTCACGGATGTTGTTCTGATGTTAATGTCTGGAAAGATTGTCAGATATTTAGGTAGTTCATATATTGCTCGGATGTCTGTAGTACAACTGAGGTTCTGTTGGTAGGTGTTTTTGAGTTGAATCGTCTTTATCCAATCATTAAGCATAATTTTGATTTTAGCGTGTTGAGGTCGGAGAGTTAAGAGTTTTCTAAAGACATTTCTTTTAACATTGTGTTAATCTTCTATTCCCCCATAGTATACAAATGGTCGTACTTTATGGCTTCCTTTTTAAGCCGAGATTGCGTTTCTTAGCACCAACGTGTTGTCATTTCAAATGATTTCAGATGAATAAAGGATGCCTGATTTTACCGTGGTTTCCTGCACAACTTGACCATTCAGGGCAAACATAATGTAAGTCAACTGTAGTTGCGTCGTTTTAGTATGATCTCCCTACACAGATTACTACTGCCATGAAGTTGACCGATTTTCAGTTAACTTGAGCCCAGCTTTCCGCTAGGAATTTTTAAGGGCGGCCTGGGCTAGTCGGCATCTCGCATCCAGTGTCTCTTTCAGGTATCCGGCTCTGAATGCCATTGATTACTTGTCCTGTACATGCATACAAAGACTTTGTGGCAGGTTTTATGTGGCCTCAGGCTCTACCAACGCAACATGGGTGGAGCCGATGGTTGCTATCACATTGGTTAGTTGTGCAGTGGCATAAAAGTGGTCTTTCATGTCATTCACCTGGGCCTGGGTGGCAGGCAGTGCAATGTGTTTGTTAACATGGCGTAGAACGGCATCCAGCACCTTGCCAAGGACTGCGCTGAATGTTGACTGTGCCATACTGCGATGCTGGAAATGCATCGGAGGGACAGGGCCTCTGTATCCTTGTCCTTTACTGCTTTTTATCGTGTGTTCTATCGTGTTTTCTGGGCAGGAGTTCACGTGGGACTCCTGGCGGTGCAGCTCTCTCTCTTTTGGTTTGGTGAACGGACCCGTGGGATACCCTTATGGCACCCATGGGTGGGGGTACAACTCTATGCCCCTAGTGTATGTTTTTGGGCACCTGTGGGTGGCCCACAGAGCAGGGTATGGGCTGGTGGCAGCTCCATGCTGAAGTTGACAGGTGCGGGGAGTATCCTCCATTTTGGGATACCCCAGCCCTGCCATTGGGATCAGTTGATTCCTGATGGAAAACAAGATGGCCCTGTGGCCTCTTGCTTTCTATTACCCATTACCTTGTTTTCCCAAAGTCCTGGGAAGCCCTGACTCTGTCCCTTCCTCCTGACTGACTTTTGGCTGGAAATACCATATATGGTGTTGTTGTGAAGGCCCGGCCAGACTAGCTGGAGCCTTCCCGGTGATGTATGTTGTGGGTACCTCCTGTGGGTGGGACCTGGGTGAGTGTGTGACGAATATGCATTCTGTGTTGTGGGTGTCTAGTATCTGGTGGTTGACACAATGACTGAGACAACCCTGCCCGAAACCGGTATGAATGCAGCTTGGAGTGTTGAATGGCTCGGTACTTGTCCCAATGCACATAACTTGTTGTGAGTGTCTGGAGAGAAGTGAATGACCTGAATACCTTGTGTGCCTGATTGGCTGCCTGCCTGCATGAATGCCCTTAGTCGTGATTGGATGCTTGAGTGTGACCCAGCGGAATGAATGGGAGATCAGCAGTATATCTGGGGACCTCTCACTGCTAGGAATCGTGTTTAGAATCTGAAGTCCATTACGACGATTAACTGGAGTAACTGACACTTGACCTTGAAGCCCCGCTGGACGAGAAGGAGTGCTGTTGCTCTCCTTCGCAATCTGAAAGCTGCTGTGTTTCCAAGGACTGACCCAGAGAGGACCTGGTAAGGCACCCTTTTCCCGAGCTACGAGGGACCATCGTGCACAGCTGATCTTTGCCAAAGCTCCCTGGTAGACAGACCTTCGACAGGCTGCCGACCCGAGACGGGGACTGCCGCGGAATCTCAAAAAGAAGCACTCAGACTGTTGTCCGCCACTGTCGACCACCGCCGTCGCCGACCGGAGCCGACGTGCTCCCGTTTGCCTAAGAACTTCCATTGATCATCGGAAGCTCTCGTCTGCATCGTCCCCCGCTTGTCTCCCGCTGGAGAAGGCCCGACCGTCGACGCGCCGAGGAGCATCCACCGGTGGGTTTCCCGCCACCTAAAGACCACAGAGACGCCGATGACTCAACGCCCTTGCTGGGCCACAGTTCTTCATCATCTCTTTGCGGTCCAGAACTATCGTCACCGAGGTGCCCCGCACGCCTCTTCCTTGCAAGACGCCAACGCTCTGTCGTCGACGAGCACCACTAGGAACGAAGCTGCCACTTCACTGCCATAGTTCAACCTGTTCACCGTCGGACGTTCGACGACCCGTGACTCCTGCCTTAAAGGGAGGGCACTCAAGAAGGGCCGCCGATTCCCCGACACCGAACGCCGAGGTCCTCGACACCTCTCGACGATCCGTGGCTCCTGCCTGAAAGGGAGTCACTCAAGAAGGATCGGTCGACGCATCATCGAAGAACTCTACTCCTCCAGGTACATTGGGGGGGTAACACCTTAATAGGAGGAAGTAAGACTATTGAACATTTGGACTGGGCTTGTGCTATATATCTTTATTTACAGGTTGCCCAGGTGGGGGGATCTCCACTCAGAACTGTGCCTCGTAGTAGGGGTCAGTATTCTGCCTACTGTTTCAACCATCTTGCGTTCCTTCCTATCTCTATTGCTGGTTTCCTCGTTATTAATCTGTGTGACATTTTAACCGTATAGTTGATGCACTTTAATGAGATTTGATAACATTGGTTGGTGGTACCACTTTAGAATTGTATATATTTATCATTATTGACTTCCGAGTACAAAGTGCGTTATTGTGATCGTGTACATACCCTTGAATATTAATTATATAAAGACTGTGTTTTCAGTAATACAGTTGTGGACACTCCTTTGTGGGGGTTCGGGGACTACACTGTACCTAAGAACCAGCCTGCATCACCTCCTGAGAAGCAAGGTCTTGATTGCTCGACCATGTACCAATAATAGAGAATCTTGGCTGGGGTCCTCTGTGCCTCTCCTCTACCATATAGAGAGCGGAAGTACAGACACCCCCTACCAGTCTTTATACATACCATGCATCATGCCCACGGAGTGCTGGAAAAAGTGCCCGTCCCAAGGAACTGCAGGACTCTCACCAGCTTCACCAGGGGGGGCACGGCTGTGCAGATATTAATCCTGCCCCCAATTTCATCATGTATTGTGGCCAGCAGCTCAGTGATTGTCACCCTGTCCAGGCGGTACTCACTTACCAACTGGGTGTCACTGAGGGCCCAGGGTGATGGCCTGACCATGGGGATGGGTGCTCACCTTGCTGGGGCTACTGTCCTCCTCCTACTCTTCCTCCTCCTCATTCCACCCTCCCCCCTGTACTCCCTGTGCCCTGGCCTGGTTGTCCTGCATCAGTAGAGCCAGCAGCTGCCCCTTCCAGCTTGCATCAAATAATGGCAGCATGGTTTTGCAAACAGTGTTTGGAGGGTGGGTCTTATGTAGCCCTCTTGTGTGCATTGTGTTCACCTGTGGCTTGATTCCTGGCACCTGGGTTCATTTACCTCCAGCTGGAGGCTGGAGGTAATTCTCAGCTGTATTAGCACGGACAAATACTGCTGAGAATGCACTTGTGATACGGCTGTATTTGCGCTTTGTGTTGTCGGCGCAATTATCGTTAGCTGTAATTGCGCCAGCGGTATTGGTACTGGCTGGAATAGCGCCAGTCCCTTTTTGAGTCTGGCGGTATTTGCGCTGATTCATGATCCGGCGGAGCAGTATTGGCTATGCTAATAATGTTACTGCCGGGTTTAAGGGCTACCGCCCAACTCGTGATGAGGCCCTTTGCCTCCAGAAGCCTTTACTGCTGAGGTTGTGCAGTGGGAAGCGTGCCAGAGGGAAGCTTGCTGTGGGAAGCGAAAGAGTGGAGAGCTTACTTACTGTCTCCGGTGGCCAGTGAGCAATAGAGAGCCTCCGGAGCAAAGGAAGCTCTGTGTACAAGTGGCGCAGATGGCGGCAGAGCAAAAGAAGCAGATTGCCGGGTCGCAAGGAGCCACTGAAGCAGAATACCTGTGTGCAGCGAGGGAATCAGACGTGCACGCCTTACCCGGTGGGTTCACAAGCTGAAAGTGACACCAGAGTGCTCAGAGACTCCTTTCATACTTGATACGGGGTGTTTCTTTTTCTTTTTCGACAAAACATTTTATTAAACATTTTCACATTGTATACATCAACATAATTATTAGGCATATCTGCAGACAGGGCAAATACAGCTGGGTGCAGCCATGTGTTTGGTGCTGGGGAGACTCTTGCGTTGTTTGAGTTTGGGCCTTCCTGGGCTACTTGTGGGCCTATAGTGAGTCTGTTGCGCCAAAGCTAGTTCTTGCTTTCTGGGGATTTCCATAGGGCTTGTGATCAGTCCCTTCGGTGGTACTACTTGAGCCATCTGGTCATGGGGGCGGGGGCGGTGAATCATCCCTGGGAATTTCTCTGCATAGTCCAGAAAGGCAGCCAATGTGCTATGAAATGTATCCGTATTCGCCAGGCGGATGACTGTGATTCTTTCGGCAAATACTATGTCCCAGCATTTTACCCACCACATGGGGAGTGCAGGGCCGTCAGGGTGTTTCCACAGGCGAGCTATTGTGATTTTGGCCACAGTAAGCAATTGGGTGCATAAGCTTGATATGTGCCCCGTAAGTGGGAAAGCTCCTCCTCCGGTGTCCTCCAAAAGCACTATGCTCGGGTCCCATGGGATGGACAGTCCTGTGATCAGCCAAATTTGTTCCAAAACCTCACGCCAGAATTGCCTCGCTTTCAGGCAGGTCCATAATAGGTGGAATAAGGACCCAGTAGTCGAGAATCCTCTCCAGCATTGGGGTGGGAATGCCGTGTTACTTTTGCTTAATAGTTTGGGAGTCAAATACCACCTATAGCAAACTTTCAGCCCCTCTTCCTTGTTAGTGACACAGTTAGAACTTTTATACATTTGGGCCCAAATGCAATCCCAGTCTTCTGGCTCTAATGCTCACCCAGGTCCCTTTCCCAGTTCAGCATGTAGTTTTCCATGTAGCATGTCAGTTCTGTCGAGTTGTCGGTACAGTGTTGAAACTTTGCGCCTGGAGGTTAGTGTTGTTAACGTGCACTCTAGAGCAGTTAGGTCCTTCCCGCCATTGGTCCTCACAATGTTATAAGATAGCCAGTGCCTTAGTTGTGTGTAATGGAATCTTTCGGCCTTTGTCACCCAAACATTTTCTTTACACTCTTTGAATGTTAAGGGCGTCCCGCTGATCATGAAATCTGATACCTGTGTTAGTCCCCCCTCCCTCCACCTGGCAAATCCTTGGGAGTGCAAGCCGGGGGTGAATTCAGGATTGTTCCATATGGGGGTTATGGGCCCGAGAGTGCCCCCACAAGCCCATTTGCGGGCTGCTTTCCTACAGCATTCTATTGTGTTCTTAGTCGATGTCAGGGGGCCCGAGTTTGGAGCAATTCGAGGGGCTGTAATGTGTGGTAGGGTCGTTAGTGGGGTTAGGCTGCATGTTTCCTCTAAGTGCTTCCATCAGGGCAGGTTAGTGGCCATTTGCCACGTGAAGGCGTGGGAGAGTTGCACCGCCAGGAAATAATTTGATACGTCTGGGACCCCCAGCCCACCCATACTATTGCCCCACAGCATGATCCGTTTTGCTGTGTGTGGCCCCCTCCCCAAACAAATTTCAATATGCTTTTTTGCAGTTTTTGGAGGTCCTCCTCTGGGATATGGATGGGTAGGCTGCACAGTGGTAAATTAGCCTTGGCACTAAGTTAATTTTCAATGCTGTTATTCTCCCCAACCAGGAGACCCCTTGCCTGTGCCAGCGCTGTAGGTCTTTATGAAACTCGCTAAATAACTGTGGGAAGTTGAAGCAGTATATGTGCTATATTTTGTTTGGGATTTGCACCCCTAGATAGCCGACACAAGATTTAGCCCAATGGATGGGGTGTTTGGTTACCAGAGCCTCCCTGTTTTTTCGTGGGATGTTAACTCCCAAGGCCGCAGACTTGGAGTAATTAACCCTGAAGCCTGATGCGTTACCAAATGCCTCAATTTCTCACCAGAGGGTCTCCATCGAGCTGTCTGCCTGAGTTAGGACGAGGAGGAAATCGGCTTAAAAAATCTGCTTGACGACATCTCAAGCCATTCACACAATCATACATTTCTTCTAAGAGTTTATCACTCAAACTGCCTTCATGAAAAACCTCTCATCTTGTACAGACGCAATCAAACAGACTCTCCTAATTCTGTGCACCCCCAACTCATTGGGATCAACATGCATCCAAAAGGCGACAAGCATTACTATTGCCATTAGGCCTCAAAGTCTTTCTCCAAAATTCTATGTCTTGTCCTGATCCTGCACCCCTCCCTTACCCACTCGTTTCCTTTGCCTTTCCTCCATAGACCACAGTCTAAATACGCCTGGTGTGGGAACATTAGGACCACACATGTACAAGCATCAGTGCTGTGAAACCACTATGGTGATCATTTTGTGTAGTATAAAAGCTTTTTTTTTACATAATATAACATGTATACTTGGCCAGGTTTTGCACTGATTGTACACTGGCATCTTACTGGCATACATTGTGGGCACATGCACCATTATGAATACTTTACAGTGACATTAGGGGCATATATTTGGGCACAGGTGACATAACAAAATCTTGTACAGGGCCTTGCTGCCACTGTGTGGATCGTATCATCATAGAAGTGTTTTACAGTTTACTACAGGCACGTATTGGGGCGCAGGAAGCATGAAAAATGTTTTACATGGCCATGCTGTCATATATTGCGAATACAGTCTAAGCACCATGAGCATGTGATTCATAGTGCAGTGCTGGCGTATATTGTGGGCACATGAAAGTGATTTACAACAGGATTGCTGGCAGACATGGTGGGCACAGTATCACAAAAGCATTTTGAAATGCTCTGGTAAACTGTTGGTGACCTTGCACCTCTTTGCTTTTTTCCATGAGTAATCCTACAGAATGGATAGTAAACTTAATTACTTTTTACCCTGTATTTCTCACAAACTATAGTGTACAATTCACCATTTCATCCTATTTATAAAATATTCAGGGTGTTGCCCCCAGCTTGGTCACCCATGCAAATTCAAATGAATTACAGTGCCCCTCTATGGAAAATATTCACCCACCATCACTGACCTGCACCCACACCTCTGCAGTTCCAACAACTGCCATTGCCACAGGTCTGAGCAAGGGGGCTATGTCTGTGCTTTTCCTCATGTACACCCATGACTGAAATTAATGTAGAGGGTGTATGGAAGGGCTTCACTTCCATATATGTTATTGCATCAAAGTTCTGCACATTTAATATGTCAGTGTAACAAACTGGGAGAAAAACGGTCTCATTGAAGAACAATGGGTTGAATCAAAATGTCTTTGTGAGGTTTGTGCTTGATTGTTGGGGGGAGGAGGGTCGAGGGATAGAGCTAAAGAGGGAAATATAACTTAATCAAGGGGTGACTTGGAAGGAATTTCCCCCATGTTTTCCTTTACCCGTACCATCCTACTCAGCCCTCAGTAGTCGATACAGCCCCTCTCACAACCCCTTTTGCTTCTTTCTCTCTCACTCTCTCTCTCTCTCTTTCTCTCTCAGTCTCTTTTTTTCTGTATTATTTTGCTTCCTGTCTCTCCCCATTACTGTCTCTCTCTCTATTTCCTTCTCACATCTCCACTGTTCAGGGACGGATTGGCCCATCTGCCACTCGGACCATGGCCGGGATGAAATTATGTGTAGTCCCTGGGGGGCGGTTTCTGGCCGCGCCTGGGCCGGTTTGAAAAAAAAAAAAGTTTGGAGAAATATTTTTTGTTTGTTTGTTGTTGAAACAAACAAAAAGCACCTGCAACGGCTTTGATGATTGATTTGCATGCATGATGTGTGCATCATATATTACGATGCATGCATCATTCACATGCTGCTGCAGCATGCGGCCAGCTTTGCACCAGACCTGCAGATTAACTTAACTGGTCTGCTGTTAAATCTCAGTTACCAGTTTAATGGTATCCACTAGAGAATAATTGCTCATTTCACTATAGCTGATATGATAGCTCACTGGGTTGAGCGCTCGCTGCTGCGATGTGCGTGTGATCTGCAGGTTGCAGGTTCGTATCCCAGCAAGGCCATCTAAGCCTTTCATCCTTCTAAGGTCAATAAATGAGTATGAATACAGGCTGGGTTATATTGTGTGCACATTTGTTCTATAAAAAGGAGCTTAGGTGTAAGTGCTATACAATAACATTATCATTTGGCCTTGGACGGCTGCTTGCATTCACATTAATTTGACAATATGGATCTATACACACAGATATTAATGATACATATGGTGATCCATTCTTGTATGAAATGTATATAAATCATAACCATATTTTTCATAGTGTACTTAGGAACAATGCTATTTGATGCCACTTCCTGTTTTGTAAAGGGGTTTTTCATCGCTTCCAGGATGTCACTTTTGGGTGGGGTCAAATGACATCACTTCCGGTGATGTCATTGGAGGTCAAGGGTCGTGAGGCGAGGGATGGGCCACTTTTTCTTGGGTGTCCAGGCCTATTTCTTGTCCCAGTCGACCCTACCACTGTTCCCCAACTACAACAGTCAATTTTTCATCTTTTTTCCTGCTCTATATAATGTTCTCTGTGTTCCCCATCCACTCTACTCGCCCTCTTTATCTTCATTTCTCTCTTGTCTATCTCTTCCTCTATAACTCTCTCATAAACGGCCACTTGTGGGACATTTGAGACCATGCTTGTCATAAGATGGCAGTAATTAGACATATGAGGCTGCACATCACCTATTGCAGTGGACGCAACGCAACCTTTGCCTCTCCTGATGTTTTGGCAGCAGCCTTACAACATCGTCAACTTTGAGGGATAATGGGAGCAATAGGCCAAAACATCTGATAAGCCACAGGCTGCAGACCCATGACAGCAAAGATGCAATGCATATGAGGAACTGACTCTGTGTGAGGCTGCATGTTACATGTAGTGACACACAATTTTCATGAGGCATTTATTGTCATTTCCTGAGGCATTTGTGGCTGCACATCACCCATGGTAAAAATACCATGCATATAAGGAATTATGTGGTGTATGTGGATCACTTGAGGCTGAGTTTGTCACATGATGGAATCAATTACATATACGGCTGCATATATGGTGCTGTATACCGTGCATAAATGGCTTTGAATGGCATTATTGTGGCATTTGGGTCTGCACTTCACATATAATGACACCAATTACACCTTACATATGTTAAGTATTTCAGTCAGGTGATGTACCCTGGTCTCAGCCTAGCATGCAGCGCACAGCTGAAATGCTTATTTTATTATGTCTATAGGTTCAATTTTCTGAGTGATATAACACTCATATCACAACCCTTCTCAAAATACCCCAGGTCACAATGGACCAGGAATCAGGCTGGTTGGTAAAGGTAAGATTTATTTATTTATCTATTTATTTATTTATTTATTTATGTATTTGAACTTCAAATCAAAGATATATTTTTGAATAGGGAGTAGCAATCACCAATGTGGTGACAATAACAGATAAGAAGGTATGTAAGGCAGTTAAATTCACTTTTAGCAACACAAAATATAACACACCAGAGAAAAGAACATTTTTGGTTTGTTAGGAAAGATAGCACTTAGTTAGGATTTCTCCCTGCAATATTCCTCAACCCACAAATACACAATTCTAGATAGATATACGGAAGCAGCAGGTAATCAGAAATAAGGAACGGAAAACAGAATTCAAATCCAGCCTTCCCTCCTCAAGAGAGAAAAACGGATTTGAAATCTAACACTTTAAAATGACATTTGGAAATGGCTGTGTAAAACAATGAATGTGTGCAAACGTCCTTAAATCAGTACACATTTCTGTGGGAGCAACATTGATAGATGCTAACAATCATGAGCTATAGTTTGAGCAAAGGTAAAGACTTTGAATCTGAATGGGAGTTTGAAAATAATTTAAAATGAAAATCACACGTGTAAAACTTTGCAGAATGGTGGATTCCCGCCTAAAATTAACCAAACGATTTTTAAGAAAAACAGGTGAGTGCGAGTTTTAGGTTGGGATGTAGCCATAGGTCCTAGGTATAATCCAGAGTTGAAATGAAGTCCCTAGCTATTAAATTGAGTCAGTTATGCAATGTTGAATGAGAGGCGTTTTTGGAAAATAAAGGAGCGAAAAAGAAAACAGAAATCAATTTTTACAAGGATAGTTATCTTTACACTAGGGCATACAGGCTAGGTTACCAGATTGAAACACAGTAAGCTCTAGAGTTGATCCGCGGAACCAACCCCAGCACCTCCGTACCCGCCCTGGTGGACCCAGTCCGATTACCTGAAGGAGGATTATGCGTTTAGGATTTCACAAGACAATATTATTTAAAGAAGTTAGCACTAGCGCAAATAATCAAAGGCAATGTTTCAAGAATGGTTGTGACAATATTACATTGATCAGGATTAGGATTGGATGACTCAGAGATTGGGATGGAACAAAGCAAGAGAATGTATGCTATGAGTTTCTATGTTTCCTATTAATACTTACAATCCACTTTAATCTAGGATTTTGGACTGTCAAGGGTTCTGGTCATCACATGGATCGGGTCAAACCAAGGACAGCCGGGAAAATCTGGTGGAACAGGGTCAACTGGGCAGATTGGGTCGCCGGACTGCACTTCTGGTTACTGGAGACTGGAGATCAGTGGGATGGCGAGTTTGCAGCAGGCATGCATTTAGTAGCAAGCCAGACTGGATCGAATGCTTCCCTTGGGTTTTTTGGGATTGCTTCAGAATTTGACCTAGCTGAAAAGGGTTCAGCAATTCATAGGCCTTGGTTTGGTAATGAAATCAGATATCAGGATCATGGATGAAGAAATCAGAAACAAGACGCCACGCAGAAAATCAGGAAGAAGACAGGAATCAGTCCCTGTGTGTTGTCAGGTTACCTTATTTATCCTGTCAAATGACATCACTAAAGTATATGGCAGGGGCAGGTTACTGTCCACACCCATGAGTCTAGGATTGGGTAAGAGCATAGTTTACTCCTTGCTTTTTGCTGATTGGATCACAGAAAATGATGTTATGTATATGGTGTTATTTTTACAATGTCTAGAAACCTCCCCTAGCTCCTAGAACCAAAATCTACTTTTCCCACAAATACATATTTATACAGTTATCACCTCTAAGAAAATCAGATGCACAGGTTACATATTTTGTGGTTCACATTTCAATCCAAACCCCAAGTCTGTAGGACCTGGTTTTGCCTTTCTGCTATATTTTGGCAATTTTAACCATGAAAGATTTGGCCTAAAATTTCCCAACTTTGTACATAGATGCGCAATTACCCCTGGGATATGTGTACAAAATGAGGGGCCTCTCTCCCTTGACTGAAGTTTCCTGCCCCTCCCACCTGAAAGGTGAGAGTCTTAGCCTGCTATTGTCTCATCCTGTGGCAAAGACAATTGTCTGATGACGACTGCGAAGTCCCATTGCCCTGGGTATTCAAAGCCTCCAAGTTAGCAATTAGCCTTTCCTGTGCCAGCAGTTTGAGGTGTCACCCGTTCTCAGGGTTAGCAAATTACAGAGCAGAGTTTTTTTTATATAGTTTACCAACTCAGCCTGGGTTTTAGCTTTGATTTCCTTTTAAATCTTTACTTTAAACCTATGGAATTAAAACAGTTTATAGGTGTATTTCTGACAGTAGCAAATCCTTTCACATTTTTAAATAATCAAGCCTTTACACAATAATATACTTTAAAAATAGGCGCTTTTGCTCCTTCAGTCAGGAAAAAGCACATTTAAATTATTTCTTTAAATTCGTTTTTTAATCTTCAGCAAATACACATTTTGGGCAGCTCTAGCTCTTTCCTTGAGTGCTGGAGTTGTTTGCAGCATGGATACATGTATCATGCATCTGTTTAGAGTCTTTCTCTGGACGGCTGATTCTTGATACTTGTTGCAAAGAAATAGCCACGTTTCCCGGGGAAAACGAAAACAGAGTCCCTGGGTCGTTTTTCCAAAGATACTTTTGAAAGTAGCTGTCATTCAAATGAGGCCCGGTTTCTCTGAGACTCAAGACTGATCCTGGTCATTGCAGGGCCTTTTTGTCATAGTGGTTCAGGAGGAATTGATAAATTTAGCACCAAACAGCACTTTGAAAGTTGAAAAGATGACATTTTAAAGAGGCATTTTGGGTTTACAGCAAAGTAATGTTGCTTCTTTCCTTTGCTCCATGTAAAATGTTGCAGAGCACATTGGCACATTCCTGCAGTGAGTACTCTGTTTTACCCCACCTGATATGGGGTTGGTAGGGTAGTGCAGCCGTTTTCTGGTTATGACCAAACACAGTTTTGAGATCTTGGCGCACGCACAGGGGTCAGCGCAGCCACTTTGTGCTGTTTCTTGCACCAATGCAGCAAAGTGATGTAGTGAAGCATAGCTGAGTGGGTCACAATATCCTACAGAATCCCTCCCGACTTCGTCTGGACTTCCAGTTCAGTAGGGTATGAGTCCTTCTTCCATCAGCGAATGATGCGACACGCCCTCCTCGCTGCCTCTGGTTGGAATGTGGAATGATACCCCCACTGAGTTTTCTATGGACTTCTCTAATTGCTGCAACGTGTGCCTGGGGTGGCAACTCTTTAGCTGATTGATGTGGACCCACCTTTCTTCTGTCAAATCACCCTTGGGGATGCAGATTCTGTAGGCGACTTGTGAGATTTTGTCCACCATTTCAAAAGGTCCCAGCCAGCTAGGCAAAAATGTGCGCTCTTTGGTTTCGTTCCTTTGGAAATTGTACAAGTAGACCCTGTCTCCTACTGGGTATTCCTTTTTGGTTGTCTTTAGATCAAAGTGGACCTCATGCTGTCTGCAGATCTTTCTAGATTCCACTGAGCATAGGCAAAAGCATGTTGAAGGTGTTTTCTCAGATTCTCAACATACTCATGAGTTGTGGAGGCATTTATTAATGTCTGCTCTTGGGTTCTACAGAGCAGATGCTGGGATAGCACCATCCTTCATCCAGTCATCAGCTCAAATGAAGACATTTTAGTTGCAGAAGAAGGGGTAGATCTGATGGCCATCAGGACAAGTGGTAATCGGATATCCCAACTTGGTGTCATGATGCCTACCCCCGGGCATCCGGATCAAGCCCATCAGCCCCGGGAGGAGGCATCCAGGTATTTAATAAAACCCCAGCAGCCCCGGCTGGGGGCTGTCTGGGTTCAGTCCTGGCACCTTAGGCGCCAGGCTCATAATAGAAATCAGTCCTGGCGCCATAGGCGCTAGGCTCATAGACTTTACTTACCTCATGCAGCCAATGCTGCAAATGAATCCAAGCCAACGTGAGGCCTGGATGGGACTATTTTTCTACAGGGACTATTTTTTACTCGGGTGTGGTTCTAGGGACTTCTTACCTGGAACTACTTTGGAGGCTATTTAAACCACGCCCGAACAGCAGCACATGCTTCGTGTTATTCTGCATCCAGCAGCGTAACGCTCACCGTGCCTGCAGTCAGTATCCAGTCTTCAGCCACGTCCGCCTCGAATCCAGAGCTCCTAGCAATAGAAGAAAAAAGAAGGAAAGGTTAGAAAACAGATATTATTTCAATCCTTACCTGAATTCCGGATCCATCACGTCTTCGAACTTGAAAAGGACATTAGTCTACATGCGTCGCATCGCCAGCTGCAGCGCCGCGCCATACTCACCAGTCCTGACAGCATTTTTCGATCCGGCGCAGCCTCCATCATTTTCTCTGCCGAATTCCACAATCTAGGGGACAAAAGAAACATAAGGTGTGCCAAGAGAGCCAACAAATACAACTTCTCCACCATAGACCTACCCGATTAACAACCGGAGGCATTATTCTGTAACAAACCGCAACTTCTTACGCCGCACCTGTAAGGAGAGAGAAACCAGCAATTTGAACACATGCATCTTTTGCCGGACAGAGTTGGGTAATACAGACTCTTACCTCAACACCATCAGCTGCCACAAGACAATCTTTCCTTGGACCCAGCTGCAACACAAGAAAGGAATGTACAAGAGTGAACATCGGACATATTGAACTCTTTGAACTTTATACTTACGGGTTCTCGCCTGGAACCTCGGAGTCAATATTCATCCGGAACTCTTCCAACGCCCTCAAACCAGTGAAGTAACTGGTATCTACGCACCCCTGCATTCCACGCAGGATGGAGAGCTCATCATTTACAAACATAAGGTGGGCTTACAGAAAGCGAATATCGGTGGTGATTAGTGGGGAGAACAGTGGTGTGCCATTACTAAAATCCACGGGTGGCAGAATCCCTTTCTCCACTTGCAGGAGAATATTTCTACGGGTCAAGCAGACGAGATTAGGCGGTCCAGTCCAGTCTGTCATCTCTGCACTACGCTTCACGTTAGAGGAGGTCGCAGCTGTCCGGGTCCGATCGACGCCCCTGTGGGAGCCAGGTGAGCATAACACTTGGCCCAGAGTCTGCCACAAACTTTTTTAGTATGCTCACAATGGTTTTATTGTACCTCTCAACCTTACCACTAGAGGACTGCCGGTATGCCATCACTTCGCTGGTGAAGTGACTGCCTCGGTCTGACTCAATCCTTTGGAGTAGTCCAAAACGCAAGAAGATGTGATTGATCATCAGGGCAGCTGCTGTTTCTGCTTTGCAATTTGGGGCCGGGAGACATTCCACCCACTTAGTAAACAAGCATGTTACAGTTAACATGTACTTGTTCCCCCTAGAGAAGCGAATCACTGGCCCAATGAAATCTACTTGTAAATCTGACCAAAGCAGTGTCATCCCTCTCTTTTGGAGGGGAGCTCGGTGTGTGAGTGATGTTGGCTGAAATTGTGCACACACAAGACACCCCTTCAAGTATTGGTCGAGGTCCTGCCCCATGTGTGGCCAGTATGCAACCTCACGCAAGATTTTTAATGTAGTATGAAACCCCTGATGACCGGCTGTGGCCGCATCATGGGCGTGACTTAGCATCAGGCTTTGGAATGAGGTAGGGACCGCCCACTGGTCACAGCCAGATATGGATCTCCTCACAAACAAACTGTCTTGGATTTGGAACATTTTTTGGACATTTCATCAACACTCTGAGGTCCTCTTTCCCAATGCAATCGGTATACGTCAGGGGAAAGTTCTCAGGGTCCTCAATGTGGTGATAAAACTTACCAATGATTGGAGCCCCTTTTTGAGCCATGATTAAATCAGCATCTGGGGTCTCCTTACTCCACTGGGCAGTTGAGAGTTCATTGTGAGCATTTGTCTGGGACCTAGTGATAGCAGTGACCTGGATTTCCCCCAACAGGGCCTCGATCTCAAGGAGATCACCTTGGATGGCTCCGTTTTGGCCAGCTGACCAGCTAAGTCATTTCCAGATTTGTTTGGTCCCTCTATTCTGGAATGACGCTTGATCTTTTTACAGTAGATGGTCATCCCACTAGAGGTGACCAGATAGTCAATATTTTGTGTTAGCTTGCCATGTTTGAGTGGTTTGTTGTTAGCACATAGCATGCCTCTGGTTTTCCAATTAACCAAGTGCTCCACGAACCCGTTCCGGACATAATCTGAATCAGTGATTATGACCAGTTCGTGGAGTTGGTGTTGGACAGCAGTGAGGATGGCTTGATGAACTGCCATCAGCTCTGCCACCTGACTACTATGGGGACCGATTTTGTACTCAGTGGAGGGTTCCGGGGCAAGAAGATGTGATTGATCATCAGGGCAGCTGTTGTTTCTGCCTTGCAATTTGGGGCCGGGAGACATTCCACCCACTTAGTAAACAAGCATGTTACAGTTAACATGTACTTGTTCCCCCTAGAGAAGCGAATCACGGGCCCAATGAAATCTACTTGTAAATCTGACCAAAGCAGTGTCATCCCCATCTTTTGGAGGGGAGCTCGGTGTGTGAGTGATGTTGGCTGAAATTGTGCACACACAAGACACCCCTTCAAGTATTGGTCGAGGTCCTGCCCCATGTGTGGCCAGTATGCAACCTCACACAAGATTTCTAATGTAGTATGAAACCCCCGATGACCGGCTGTGGCCGCATCATGGGCGTGACTTAGCATCAGGCTTCGGAATGAGGTAGGGACCGCCCACTGGTCACAGCCAGATATGGATCTCCTCACAAACAAACTGTCTTGGATTCAGAACATTTTTGGACATTTCATCAACACTCTGAGGTCCTCTTTCCCAATGCAATCGGTATCCATCAGGGGAAAGTTCTCAGGGTCCTCAATGTGGTGATAAAACTTACCAATGATTGGAGCCCCTTTTTGACCCGTGATTAAATCAGCATCTGGGGTCTCCTTACTCCACTGGGCGGTTGAGAGTTCATTGTGAGAATTTGTCTGGGACCTAGTGATAGCAGTGACCTGGATTTCCCCCAACAGGGACTCGATCTCAAGGAGATCCCCTTGGATGGCTCCGGTTTTGGCCAGCTGGCCAGCTAAGTCATTTCCAGTTTTGTCTGGTCCCTCTATTCTGGAATGACATTTGATCTTTTCCAGTAGATGGTCATCCCACTAGAGGTGACCAGATAGTCAATATTTTGTATTAGCTTGCCATGTTTGAGTGGTTTGTTGTTAGCACATAGCATGCCTCTGGTTTTCCAAATAACCAGGTTCTCCACAAAACCGTTCTGGACATAATCTGAATCAGTGATTATGACCAGTTCGTGGAGTTGGTGTTGGACAGCAGTGAGGATGGCTTGATGAACTGCCATCAGCTCTGCCACCTGACTACTATGGGGACTGATTTTGTACCCAGCGGAGGGTTCCAGGGCATCATTCACCCAGGCATTCCCAACGCCGGCCACCAGTTCCTTTTCCCTGTTGTTGTCAACATGATAGGAGCACCCATCCATATAGACAGTGGGCATTCCCTCGCACTTGTCTTCTTCATAGACTTTGTGCAGGAAATTCAGGTACGTCTCCATGATGTCCTGGGTTTTAAGACTTTCGTCCTCGAGACAGTTTTCTCTGGCACAATCATGCAAGTCAGCCAGACCTCGTGCAAGGGGACTCTTCTTGTTTTGGCCATATCTGACCGCCACAGGAAAGCCTTGCATTTACAGAATACAGGAAGTAATTCTGGAATTACTAAAATTTCTGGCCCGGATTCTGTCACTTTGGAGATATTGCAGAGGTTGGTGTGGAGTCTCCACTATGATGTGTTCCCCCTGGATAAATGGGCAGTAATTTTTCAGTGCCCACACCGTTGCCAGGAGTGCCTTCTCACAATCGTTGAATTTTTCCTCCACAGAGGATAAAGTCTTCCTTGCATAGGAGATTACATTATTAATCTTGTCATGCTTTTGATATAATACTGCAGTCAAGCATGTATTTGAGAACCCTGTCTCCAAGAAGAACTCCTTGTTTTTGACAGGGTAAGCTAGACAAGGCGCTTGTGAGAGGCTTCTTTTGAGTTGCTTTACTGCCTCGGCTTGTTCTGGACCCCACTCCCACTTGATCCCCCTTCAACAGATGGATCAGGGGTCTTGTGATCGCTGTGTAATCCTCAATGAACTTTCTACTGTAATTAGTCAATCCAAGGAGGCTCCTCAGCTCACGCAGAGTCTTTTAGTTTCAGGAGTGCTTCCACTTTCTTTTCCTGGGGACAGAGACCCTCAGGAGTTATCCCATACCCCAAGAAACTGACATGGGTCCTACACCACTGTGCCTTTTGGAAGGATAGTTTTGCTCCGGCAACTCTCAACTGGGTAAGAATATAACAGATTTCCGCTGTGTGTTCCTCCACAGTTGAGCTTTTGATCAGAACATCAACTACATAGGCCTGGTTACCCCTTTCACCTAAGTCGGGCATGGCCTTGTGTAAGAATATGTTAAATTAATTGCCGGAGTTGATGTATCTGAAGGGAGTCCAGGCCCAAGTGTACTGCTGCCCCCCCGAAGGTAAAGGCCAGCTTGTATTGGTCCTCCCAACTGACAGGTACAGTCGAGTACCCATTGGTCAGGTCAATGGCAATGTATACCTTTGACCCCTGGATCTGGGCCAGCCCCTGGTCAATGTAGGGGAGAGGCCATCAGGACATGTGGACCCGTTTGTTTAGCTCCCTTAGGTCAACACAGAGTCTCCACTAGCGGTTGGGTTTTAAATCCCCAGCACCAGATTATTAAAGGTTCTGTGGACTGGACGAATTATCCCAGGGGACTCAAAGTTTTTGATTATTTCTGTCAGGGACTCCATGGATGTGAGAGGCAAGCGGTATTGCTTCACAAACACTGCAGTCAAACTAGGGTCTGTTGGAATTGTTGTTGTATGGATTTCGGTGCGACCACAGTCATATGAGTCCACCACAAAGAGATCCTGAAAATCTAAGAAAACTTGTTTCAACTTTTGCTTTTGCTCCAGAGTCTCACAGGCATCAGCTAGGTTGACTCTCACTTCAACCATTTGCCTGAAACCCGGAAAGACCTCTGGTTTGGCTATTTCAGCGACCTCCTCCAGCTGGGTGGAGAGGTCCCTGGTTAAAGTATTGACCTGGACAGAGGGTTCCAGGCAGGGGAGGCAGTCCTTGTGGACCTGGAAGATCACCTCATCCCTCTTGAAGTCACAGGTCACCTCTTCTTTACCATAAGGGCAGGAAGAGTATACCAGGAAATTCCCCACATGCCGGTTGAAGATTTTGTCCGGTTTTATGTCATTGTCGCTATCACTGTCAAAACAGTCATTGGGGATTGGTCGTATCAGTTCATTACCTAAGTCTATGAAAAAATGTCCGTCATCAACCGCCATTGCAATAATGGTGCCTGCGCCCAGAGTGATACTCCTAAGGTCGCTGTTATCCATCAATATTGGAATGGTGTTGTGTTCAACATTGACTGGGGGGGGGTCCAACCAGGTAGGTTCCACCCCAGGAAACTTCCCTCTTAACTTTCCCCAGGAGGGCAGTAATCCCCCAAATGCTGGGTTGAGTTTCTTTCCCCGGTACCCTCAAAACCTCAACCTACAGAACAACCCTCCTTTCTTTCCACTCTCCCCTGAGCCTAGACAGCCACCCAATCCGGAAGAGGGGAGGCCAAGGGTGGAGGGTAACCCACATTTTCCAAACCCAGGGTACTATGGGAGAAGGGATAGTTACCCTTCCCATGATTCACCTAGGATGGCACGAGACCCCCATACTAGCCAGAACGGGTGCCACAACTGGAGCGGCAGGTCCAAAACCTGTCCCAGGATCTGGGTCGCATGTTGAGGGCTCAACAGAACCCTCAGATGAACATGGCGGCTCAGAACCCCACAAACCAAGGGTCTGGTACTCCAGAACAATGACGGGGAGAGAATCCAGACAACTCACCGGTTTCAAAGGAGGAGGCACAAGGGGAAGGGAGGTGTAACGCCTTAGAGAAAGCTTCCTTCCCCACCCGTGAAAAGCCCCTGGACACGCAGGAACTGGAACCAAAATCTTCTGCCCCTGAAAGTCTGCAACCCAAGGAACAGAGGGCGGGTAGGAGAAATAAAGGACCCAAAAAGGCCCATTTTGTGGAGGAGGTTAGCGTCCTCCAATTTGAAGGTGAGGGGTCCTCAGAGGATTCTGGAAAAAAGATCTTCTCCTTCACGGATGGGATAGCTCCTCCCAAAGAAAATTGGGTCCCAAGAGATCCTAATGAAGACTGGGTGAATGTGAGGACTGAGTTAGAATCGCCCATCACTGAACCCCAGAATGGTAATTTGGGAACCACACTGCCCAAACCTATACTGGTGACTGCCTCCAAAAAGGTGTTGGCTGGTTTGGGGTTTTTATTTGTGTTCTTGTTATCTACAGGTTTTTGTATCTCATAAATACGGGTCGCCTGTTCTATGACCCAGTCCAGTGATCTCTTCTCATGACAGTCCCTCACCAGCTGGGTCATTTTATATTTGGGGAGTGCATGGGAAAAGGTGTTGATGAACTCCTGACTATCTGTGCGCACCCTTCTGGTGGTCTGAGAAAAAGGCACGTTTGAGCTCCTGCACAAATTCTTGTGGGGCCTGATCTTCCCCGCACTGCAAATTGTAGGCCGCCTTGCGGGCCTCTTGGGGGGTTTCTACGTGCACAGAAGTGTTTTAAGATCGCCGCCCTGTAGGTGGACCATCTTTAGTGGTTCTGATCCTCCAGACCCGCAAAGAAACTGGAGTATTCAGGAGAGAATGTCCACTTCAAATACTGGATGCAATTCTGGCTGTCTTTCAGATGAAAAGTGTCCATCATCTGTTCATATAATTCAAGGTATTCCCAGACCGAATACTTTGCATTTTTATGATAGGGAGTTATAACACTCCTAATGGCCTTGATCTGCTTAAGGGGATGTTTTTGCATAGCTCTCTTAATTTTGTTTGCCTTTTTAGTTTTTGTTACCCGAGTCCACTCGTCCTCAGACTCAGAGGCACTGCTACTGGAGGTGGCTTCTTGCTCCTCTAGGCACACCCTGATTCTGCGAGCTTGAGAAGGGCCTGCAGAATGTTGGGGCCTAGTTTCCCTATTCCTGTGGTGCTCAGAAGAGTCTTCTGACTCTTCCCTGATCCCAGGATTGGCAGAGTACCCCCCCCCCCCACAGCCCTAACTGGGTAGAGGTCTTCAGGATACTCTTTTTGGGCTTCATTTCCTGGAGTTCCCCACCAAATTTCACAAACTGATCTTTAGGAAGACAGTATTTTTGTGGATCCAGTTCCCTGACTCTCCCCTCATAGGAGTCTTCCTGATCAGAGATATTAGTCCTAACATTTGGGGATCTGTACAGGGACGCCCGTCCATCAATTTCTGGGGGACGTTGATCTGTCAGTCCCTTCTTTCCAACTCTATTGAATTCTACCATCCTCATGGCCCCTGGTTCATATGAGCCAGTGGACATGAAGCTGGTAGAGTTCATGGTATTGAAGGGGTTTGAGTCCCTGAGTACAGGGGTCCTGATGTTAGGATCAGGGGTTGATCTGCCCCTCTCTACCTTTTCTCTTTCAGTCCCGTCCCCATTCCCTGGTGATAAGCAAAAATCTGAGCCTTTTGTTCCTCTATCAAGGCCTTACTGGTCTCAATGATTCACTCTTGCATTGCTACTTGTTGGTGGAGCACATCATTCTTTTCACAGAGAGCCTAATTGTCTCTCTGCGCTTCTTCCTGCCTAGTCTGGGAATACTGCGCCAATTTCTGCTGCAGGAGACTCACCTCCTGAGTTTTAGCATCTTTACTCTGGGTGTTCTCTTCCAGAGCACCTTCTACCTGCCTGGTGTGCTCTAGTAGCTTCCCATACTCTGTCTTTAATTCCTTGAGCTCCTGGAGGGCCAGCTTTCTTCCCTCTAACTCGGTTTTTAGTTGGCTTACTTCCTGGCCTAAGGTGTCCCTCTTCTGACTTAGGGTACCCCTCTGTTTAGCAAGGTCATCCCTTTGTTTTTTTAATGCATTGGATTTCTGGTGCTCCTCATCAAATTCTGTCTGAGAGTGTAGGTCTCTCATAATTAATTTATTATTTTCCTCTTCCAATGTTTCTATCCAGTTTTGTAGGGTAACTATCTGTTCTGCGCAGACCCTATTATATTTTATCTGTTGATTTAACTTCTGGTGACTCTCTTGCAGAGAGTCAACCCTTTCATGACACTGCTCTTTTAGTGCCTGTAATTGGGTGTCTTACTCTGCATTCTCTTTCTGTAGGAGAGCCAGATCTTATTTTAATTTTGTGACATAATTTCTAGATTCTGCCTCTAATTCTTGGCTCTTCAGTAGCCTTTGTTCTGCAGAGTCTAGATCATTCTGGATTCTCTCTAATGATTCAACTTGATTCTGTGCCAGAACTATGTTTTCAGCGTGCTTTTCCCATATCACTCCAGGCATAGGTAGGCTGCAATTCTGGCAATTTTACTCTGCTCCTCTTTAACTTTTGGGGCCATGTACAGTTCACTAAGAGCTTGGTGTAATGGGCCCTTGTTAATGGCAGTGACCTGTTCTGTGATTTCCTGCAGCCAGACATGCTCATTCTGTTCTGGCCACTCACCCCTGACAAAACGCTTGTGCAGGAGGTAGTCCCTAGCTATACTCATTTCTACAGGAACAGCCATTTTGGAACTATCAATTTCTTTATTAATTATTTCGGGGTTGATTTACTTATACTTTTACAGACCGACCTGGTCTTGGAGTGTTTGCTTTGGGAGGTGCTTGTCCAGTGTAGCACAGTACACCAACGAAGCAAGGTGTCATTACCCTACAGGTTAGTCTGCTGTGTTAGACTGTCACGGGCGGTAACTCGAACTCAAAATCACAGCACAAGCCCCCAAATCTGTTAAGTATTTCAATCAGGCGATGTACCCTGGTCTCAGCCTAGTATGCAGCGCAAAGCTGAAATGCTTACTTTATTATGTCTATAGGTTCAATATTCTGAGTGATATACCACTCATATCACATCTCTTCTCAAAATACCCCAGGTCACAATGTACCAGGAATCAGGCTGGTTGGTAAAGGTAATATTTATTTATTTATTTATTTAAAATTCAAATCAAACATATATTTTTGAATAGGGAGCAGCAATCACCAATGTGGTGACAATAACAGATAAGACGGTATGTAAGGCAGTTGAATTCACTTTTAGCAACACAAAATATAAAACACCAGAGAAAAGAACACTTTTGGTTTGTTTGAAAAGATAGCATTTAAGTTAGGATTTCCTCCTGCACTATTCCTCAACCCACAAATACACAATTTTAGATAGATATAAGGAAGCAGCAGGTAATCAGGAAGAAGGAATGGAAGACAGAATTCGAATCCAGCCTTCCCTCCTCAAAAAAGAGAGAAAAACGGATTTGAAATCTAACACTTTAAAATGACATTCGGAAATGGCTGTGCAAAACAATGAATGTATGCAAAAGTCCTTAAATCAGTACACATTTCTATGGGAGCAACATTGAAAAGCTGCTAACAATCATGAGCTATAGTTTGAGCAAAAGTAAACACTTTGAATCTGAATGGGAGTTTGAAAATAATTAAATATGAAAATCACACGTGTAAAACTTTGCAGAATGGCGGATTCCCGCCTAAAATTAACCAAACGATTTTTAAGAAAAACGGGTGAAATATACTGATTTTCCCTAGCTATTCAATTGAGTGAGTTATGCAATGTTGAATGAGAGGCATTTCTGGAAAATAAAAGAAAACAGAAATCAATTTGTACAAGGATAGTTATCTTTACTCTAGGGCATTCAGGCTAGGTTACCAGATTGAAACACAGTAAGCTCTAGAGTTGATCTGCGGAACCAACCCCAGCACCCCTGTGCCCGCCCTGGCGGACCCAGTCTGATTACTCGAAGGAGGATTAAGGGTTTAGGATTTCACAAGACAATATTATTTAAAGAAGTTAGCACTAGCGCAAAGAATCAAAGGCAAGGTTTCAAGAATGGGTGTGACAATATTACAGTGATCAGAATAAGGATTGGATGACTTAGAGATTGGGATGGAACAAAGCAAGACAAGGTATGCTATGAGTTTCTAAGCTTCCTATTAATACTTACAATCCACTTTAAGTTAGGATTTTGGACCTTCAAGGGTTCTGGTCATCACACGGATTGGGTCTAACCAAGAACAGCTTGGCAAATCTGGTGGAACAGGGTCAGCTGGGCAGATCTTGTCACCGGACTGCACATTGGTTACTGGAGACTGGAGATCAGTGGGATGGCGAGTTTGCAGCAGGCATGCATTTAGTAGCAAGCCAGACTGGATCAGAATGCTTCCCTTGGGTTTTTTGGAATTGTTTCAGAATTTGACCTAGTTGAAAAGGGTTCAGCAATGCATAGGCCCTGGCTTGGTAATGAAATCAGGAATCAGGATCAAGGATGAAGAAATCAGGAACAAGACGCCATGCAGAAAATTAGGAAGAAGTCAGGAATCAGTCCCTGTGTGTTGCAGGGTCCCTTATTTATCCTGTCAAATGACATCACTAAAGTATATGGCAGGGGCAGACTTACTGTCCACACCCATAATGCTAGGATTGGGTAAAGGCATAGTTTCCGCCTTGCTTATCGCTGATTGGATCATAGAAAAGGATGTCATTTTTATGTGTTACTTTTACAATGTCTAGAAACCTCCCCTAGCTTCTAGAGCCAAAATCTAATTTTTCCACAAATATATATTTATACAGTTATCACCTCTGAGAACATCAGATGCACAGGTTACATATTTTGTGGGTCACATTTCAATCCAAACCCCAAGTCTTTGGGACCTGGTTTTACCTTTCTGCTATATTTTGGCAATTTTAACCATGAAATATTTGGCTTAAAATTTCCCAACTTTGTACAGAGATGTGCATTTACCCCTGGGATATGTGTACAAAATATTATATTCGTAACATTAATACTTTCGCACAATCGGTCATTCTTTATAACGTCTGTTCCTTATGCAGTAATAAGTCCTACCAAGTCTTCAAATTAATAGCATTAAATTAGATTTAGAATTATGCACTTTTCACATTTTTCATCATTCTTGCTGCAAAGTTAAATGTCTTTAAGTTCAGTTGCAAAATAGGCATTTTAAAACCAAAAGGAAGTCTATTGTATTTAAGCAGTTTTTTTTCTTTCAACTGCAAGCAAATGTCAATTTCTTTGAAGCAGGGTGAGGGGCCGCTCTCTCTTGACTGAAGTTTCCTGTCCCTCCCACTTGAAAGGTGAAAGTCTTAGCCGGCTATTGTCTCATCCTGGGGCAAAGACGAATGTCTGATGACGACTGGGAACTCCCATTGTCCTGGGTATTCAAAGCCTCCAAGCTAGCAATTAGCCTCTCCTGTGCCAGCAGTTTGAGGTGTCACCCTTTCTCAGGGTTAGCAACTTGCAGAGCAGGTATTTTATTTATATAGTTTACCAACTCAGCCTGGGTTTTAGCTTTGATTTCCTTTTAAATCTTTACTTTAAACCTGTAGAATTAAAACATTTTATAGGTGTATTTCTAACAGTAGCAAATCCTTTCACATTTGTAAATAATAAAGCCTTTACACAATAATATATTTTATAAATAGGCGATTTGGCTACTTCAGTCAGGAAAAAGCACATTTAACCTATTTCTTTACATTCGGTTTTCATCTGCAGCAAATATACATTTTAGGCAGCTCTAGTTCTTTCCTTGAGTGCTGGAGTTGTTTGCAGCATGGATACATGTATCATGCATCTGTTTAGAGTCTTTCTCTGGACAGCTGATTCTTGATACTTGTTGCAGAGAAATAGCCGCGTTTCCCATGGAGAATGAAAACACAGTCCCTGGGTTGCTTTTCCAAAGATACTTTTGATAGTAGCTGTCATTCAAATGAGGCCTAGTTCCTCTGAGACTCAGGACTGACCCTGGGCATTGCAGGGCCTTTTTGATCATAGTGGTTCAGGAAGAATTGATGAATTTAGCGACAAACAGCACTTTGAAGGTTGAAAAGATGACATTTTAAAGAAGCATTTTGGGTTTACAGAACTTTCCTTTGTTCCATGTAAAATGCTGCAGAGCACAATGGCACATTCCTTCAGTGAGTACTCTATTTTACCCCACCTGAAATGGGGTTGGTAGGGTAGTGCAGCCATTTTCTGGTTGTGACCAAATGCAGTTTCGAGATCTAGGCGCGCACAGGGGTCAGCGCGGCCATTTTGTGCTGTTTCTTGCACCAATGTTAATGTTAATGTTAAAGGACATTTGTACCGTGCACCACCGGAGTGGTCCCCTGGCGCTCTGGCAGCTGTAACGCTCACCTGGTATCCACAGGGACGTCACTCAGCCTGTTCTGACCTCTTACGACCTCGAACCCTTCCCTGGAGGCTACTCGACTGGAGACTGGGCCTGAAGCACAGGATTGGTCGAGTTTAGCTCCCTATTGTCTCTGTGTGCTTGAACCACTTCTTCCCCGGGGTCCAACCCTTCCCTTTGATCCACAGCTCACCTTGTTTTCTTGGATAGTGTTCTCTCCGTCCTGCTTTCAGAGTAGGGGCATGTCGATTGATGCGGGCTCGTTGCTGCCTAGTTACTTCACTGGGAAGAGTCCGACAGGTAAGGATAATGAGTTTTTTTAACAATTCTCTAACTTTGTTCCTTTCCTTCCTTAGATGATGGCCGGCATCTGGGGATGGCGGCGTGCTGCTGAGATGAGTGGCGCTGAAGGCAAGTAAGAGCGCGATGCGCTATGCACCCCTTTCGTATTTGTATTAAACTGAGTTCTTTTTCTGTGTCTTTTAGGTGCCGCGAAGTTTTCAGCGTGGATGCCGGTTATGAAGAACAAATGCGGTGAGTAAGCGCGGTATGCGCAGGGGTGGACTGGCCTATAGGGATCTCTGGAGATTTCCCGGTGGGCCTCTGCACCCTGGGCCTCTTTTGTGTGGTATTTCAAATTTTTGCATAGTAAAAGGATTGGGCTTGCTGGAAATGTGTCATATGGGGCCACTTTGAAAATTATTTCCAGGGCCTCTTTTGGTCCCCAGTAATTATTTCCAGGGCCTCTTTTAGTTCCCAGTCCACCCCTGGGTATGCGGCGCCTCTAGATGTTTCCACGCTAACCTGGAGTGTCTTTTCCCTCTTGCAGATGGATGAGAAGTTCCGGAGACAGAGTTCCCCCAGAGCGGCTGGGATTCAGGTAAGCGTTTGAAGCTCGTACAGTCTTTAAAAATAAGCGAAGATTTGCAGAATGCTTACTAATGTCTTTTTTCTGTTCTTTTCCCTTTTCCTTAGGAAGCAGTGTGCCGGGATGGGGATGACACCGCCGAAGATTGCCGCAGAACAGAAGGAGCGATGTATGATGGGCAGAAGCGAAGCAAAGGAAAGGCTGAGGCTGTTCCTAACAGTGTTCTTGTTCTTGCAGGAGCGGAGCGCAGAAGAAAGATGCAGGCCTACTGGAGACCGATCCGAACACGGTGAGTGTCACGCTGCAGGTGCAGAAAACGCAAAGCATGTTTCTCAGCCTGGGTGTGGCTTAAATAGTCTCTGGGTATCCCAGGTGTCTCTGGGCTGAACCACACCCAAAAGACTAGACTGCACATGCAAATAAGTGGGGGCATCCATCTTGTCCCCATCAATGCACTACAAGTCCAATCCCCAATGTTATCCTATGGGAGTGAGTGAGTCTGGTGCCACAAGCGCCAAGTCAGACACCAAGTGGGTCTTTGGAGGGATGGAGAGGCCCTTTAGGGCCATGTAGCTGATCGTGGTCTGGCTCCAGCCTGACATCTTGGAGGGCTGAGGACATGAGGGGCAGGAATCATGACAGCACTCCACCCCAAGGCCCCTCTCAAGGTGGCTCTTCTGTCTGATCCTAGTTTGGTTGGATGGTTTTGATGAAATCGTCTAAGCAAGCGAGGTGCATGGATGTACTCACAAGGCTCCCATGTCCTGTCTTGTGGACCATACCCCTTCCAGTCTACTAAGTAGTATAATTTGGATCTGACATACTTTGAATCTAGGATGTCCTTGACTTCGAATTCTGGCTCCCCGGCGACTACTACTGGCTGCAGTGGCGTTGCTACCCGGGTCCCAGGTTGAATAGGTTTAAGGAGAGACACGTGGAACACAGGATGAATCTGCATGTTTGACGGCAAAGCTAGTCTGACCGCCACAGGATTTATCACGGAGGTGACAGTGAATGAACCCAGGTATCTTGGACGGAAATTTCGGGTTCCTTTAATGGACACGTGTTTAGACGCCAGCCAGACTTGGTCTCCCACTTGGTAGTTGGGGGCCTTTGCTAGGTGTTGATCAGCAAACTTCTTTTGGCGATTCATAGCTTGAAGTAGGTGTTCAGCTGCCCTCTTAAAGGTTTGAGAAATGGTCGTGTGCAAGGTTTTGACTGCTGGCATTTCCAGGGTTGTAGGAACGTCCAACTCAGAAGTACGTGGGTGCCTGCCATACATGGTATAAACGGGTGTCTGCCCAGTGCTGGTGTGTAGGGAATTATTATAAGCATATTCAGCTATCCATAATAGGTCGAACCAGCTTCCTTCAGCTTGGTGTAACATGCAACGCAGATACTGCTCGAGCGTCTGATTTGTCCTCTCAGTTTGACCATCTGTTTGGAGATGGTGACTGGTGGATAGCCGGATGTCGATCTGGGCCATAGAGCAGCATTTTCTCCAGAAGTTAGAGATTCCCAATGGTTGTAATAGCCCAGCCGGTTTCTGCTTGGATTACTTGTTTTGAGCACACACTCCACAAGATAGGATGAATTGGATAATGTCTTTACGCCACGTGGGCCACCAATAATTTCGTTTTACCTTGGCTAGGGTTTTAGCGATTCCAGGGTGGCCCTCGATCAAGGAATCATGATAACCGGACATGACTTGTTCTCGTAGTTCTTGGTTTGGTAAGAATAAACGATTCCTGAAGTAGGGCAACTGATCTTTTATCATGTAATGTTCTCCTTGTGCACTCCACGCTTGTAATTGCTCCGGACTCATCAGGTTTTGGATTTCTTCATGTAATTCTTTCTGAGTTATGGTTGCTGTGATTCCTAGGAGCTTGTCACTCGGGATGATTGCTATTGGGTCAGGGGTCTGATACCCTTGCTCTTCCACCCCCATACGGGAAAGGGCATCGGCCTTCCCGTTTTTCACCCCTGGTCGAAATGTAATCACGTAGTCATATTCAGCAAAAAAAAGAGCCCAACGTAGTTGTCGTGAGGATTGGGCCTTTGCCGTTTTTAGGTACTGGAGGTTCCGGTGGTCAGTTTTTACGGTGATTGTGTGTCTGGCGCCCAAGAGGTAGTGCCGCCTTGCCTTAAAGGCTGACTTAATGGCCAGGAGTTCTTTCTCTGTGATAGCATAATTGAGTTCAGGGGGTGTGAATTAACGCGACCATAAGGCAACAGGGTGTAACTGGCCCGTTTTTGGGTCCTTTTGTGAGAGGACGGCTCCCATAGCCATGCTTGAGGCGTCCGTTTCCACCAGGTATGGGAGATCAGGGCGAGGGTGGCGTAAGATTGGGGCAGATGTGAATCTTGCTTTGAGTTCCTGGAAAGCCTCCTCAGCTTCTGTTGTCCACTGGAACTTTTTGTTACTTTTCCTTAGTAATGACATGATGGGATGCACGATTTGCGAAAATCCTGGGATGAACCGGCGGTAGAAGTTTGCAAAACCTAGCATACTTTGAACCCCCTTGAATGAATTTGGGGATAGCCAGTTCAGGATAGCATCTACCTTGTGTACATCCATTTGGATTCCATTCGGGCTGAGAATAAAGCCCAAGAATTCCACCTCGGAGACATGGAATGAGCACTTTTCGAGCTTGGTGTAGAGCTGGTGTTGACAGAATTTCTCCAATATGGATCGGACGTGTTTAACGTGGTCCTGCTTTGATGCGGAATATACTAGGATATTGTCGATGTACACTAGAGCACAGACATCAATCAATTCCCGTAGGACATCGTTCATGAAGTATTGAAATGCGGCAGGCGCGTTGCAAAGGTCAAAGGGCATTACTTGATATTCGTACAAGCCGTATTTGGTGCGAAAAGCGGTTTTCCATTCGTCCCCCTGATTTACGCAAACAAGGTGATATGCCCCTCTCAGGTCTAGTTTTGTGTAGATTTGGGCATCTTTGACTTGATCAAGCAATTCAGGGATCAGTGGCAGGGGGTAGCGTTTTTTTACGGTAATCTGGTTCAGTGCACGATAGTCGATGTACGTTCTCAAGTCCCCCTCCTTTTTCCGTACGAAGAATAGAGGACTGGCTACTGGAGACTTCGAGGGAGGGATGAACCCGTTGGCCAGGTATTGGTCAAGATAGGCCTTCAGGTGCTGGTTTTCTGGTTCCGTGAGTGCGTAAATTCGTCCACAAGGGATTTGTGCATGGGTATCAGGTCGATTTGGCAATCGTATGGTCTATGCGCTGGCAGGGTATTAGCCTGTTCTTTCTGAAAGACATCTTGAAAGTCCTGGTATTCACTTGGTACGGTGCCGATTGCCACAGTCGCAAGCGTGGAGGTTCTGGTGTCTATTGGTTGTTTCTCTTGGCGATAACATGTGTGGGCGCAAGTCTCGGGAAAGGCCAATTCTTTTGCTCGCCAATCGATTCGAGGATTGTGAGCTACCAACCATGGCATTCCCAAAATCAACCGGAACTGTGTTGCCTTAATGAGGTCAAAAATGATAGATTCTTGGTGTCCATCCTGGCACAGAAGGGTTAAAGCTGCAGTACATTGGGATACTGACCATAAGCTATTTCCGTGCCGTTGACAGTGGTAACAGTGTCGGTGGTTGATTTAGGGCATAATGGAAGCCCCATCTTTGCCGCAAGATCCTGATCGATGTAATTCCCAACGGCTCCACTGTCTATGTACGCTCTTACTGCGTGCATCCGAGATGGTTGTTGGTGATTGATCAAGACCACAGATAGTGCAAAATGGGAGGTCTGTAGTTCACTTTCTTCGCTCGACAAGTGGACTCCTACACTTGCTGTGCCGGGGAGTTTTCCGATTCCTTGGTGGTATCTTCCTTGTCCGTGGCCCCTACCGTCCTCCTCGGTGGCTTCACAGGGCACTCTTTAAGGAAATGACCTGACCTTCCACAGTACAGACATAACTGCTGCTGTCTCCTTTTATCCCTTTCCGCTTTAGTCAAAGGGGATCTGACCCCCTCGATTTGAATTGGTTCTTCTGAACCTTCCTTTGTTCGGACAGTATTGTCCTTTGAACGCACATACATAGGGCGAGGGACAGGTCTGGTTCGACCTGCTCTTCGGTCCTGCAACCTATGATCCAGTGAACAACAAGGTCAATGAATTCTGAGCAGTCTTTCGGGGGGTTCACTACTTGTGCGAGAACATCCTTGACCTCCCCCTGCAGCCCCCCATGAAATAACATGGTTCTCTTCTCCACTGGCCATTCTGCTTCAACTACGAGTCTATTGAACGTGGCTATGTATGTTAATAGGTCTTGATTCCCTTGGCGTAGGGACAGAAGTTCGTTGCCTAATGCCTGCCCATGAGTACGACGGGCGAACAGCTTTTCCATCTCCTGCTGAAAGCCCCTGAAGTCATGCAACAAAGGATCGTCTTGGGCCACAAAGGGTACAGACCAGTCCGCGGCGCTACCACTCAGGGGTTCCATGTGTTATTTTCGCTGCAAAAATATTGGCATACAAAATTTTCGCCATATTTTTGCGGCGAAAATAACAGATGGACCCTGCGGGGGACACACCCGCAACCCCGGCATCATTTTTTTATGTGCGGAGGACACCCCCGCAACCGCCGCACCTAATATTTTCGACACCAAAAATATCGCCCATGGCCGTTCCCGACGACCATATGTACGGTGATATTTTTGGTGGCGAAAATATTACCTGATACCCACTCAGGTAGGATAGCACAAAAGCGACCCGTGATTGGTCATTCGGAAAGGCCCCTGGCCTACAAAGGAAGTGCAGTCAGCACTGGTTCATGAATGTTGCAAACCTCTTGGGATCCCCCGTTAATCGTTTGGGCGGGACCAAGGGAACTGCCCCAGGAAGGGTTATCTGAATGGGATTGGCTGATGGTGCCGGCATCGAGGGCACGCTTCCCGGCAATGGTGCATGCCCTGCTTGTGACTGGAGAAGTTGCTGGCTTAAATCATCAGTGCGTTCTTTGGCTACTATCAGCTCTCACCTCAGGGTGTTGGTCTCCTGCCTGGCTGGATGTACTTTGGAACATAGTTGCCCCAACATGTGGGCTAACTGGTTGGTTTCTGACGTTTCCATGACGCCCAGGTGGATTTTGATGTGAGGCTTTGCATTCTGTAACGCTCACCTGGTGTCCACGGGGACGTCACTCAGCCTGTTCAGACCTCTTACGACCTCGAGCCCTTCCCTGGAGGCTACTTGACTGGAGACTGAGCCTGAAACACAGGATTGGTAGAGTTTAACTCCCTATTGTCTCTGTGTGCTTGAACCCCTTCTTTCCCGGGGTCCAACCCTTCCCTTTGATCCACAGCTCACCTTGTTTTCTTGGATAGTGTGCTCTCCATCCTGCTTTCAGCGCAGGGGTGCGTTAATTGATGCAGGCTCGTTGCTGCCTAGTTACTTCACTGGCAAGAGTCCGACAGGTAAGTATAATGAGTCTTTTGAACAGTTCTCTAACTTTGTTCCTTTCCTTCCTTAGATGATGGCCGGCATCCGGGGATGGCGGCGTGCTGCTGAGATGAGTAGCGCTGAAGGCGAGTGAGAGCGCGATGCACCCCTTTCGTATTTGTATTGAACTGAGTTCTTTTTCTGTGTCTTTTGGGTGCCGCGACGTTTTTAGCGTGGATGCCGGTTATGAAGAACAAATGCGATGAGTAAATGCGGTATGCGGCGCCTCTAGATGTTTCCACCCTAACCTGGAGTGACTTTTCCCTCTTGCAGATGGATGAGAAGTTCCAGAGACAGAGTTCCCCCAGAGCGGCTGGGATTCAGGTAAGCGTTTGATGCACGTACAGTCTTTAAAAATAAGCGAAGATTTGCAGAATGCTTACTAATGCCTTTTTTCTGTTCTTTTCCCTTTTCCTTAGGAAGCGGTGTGCCGGGATGGGGATGACACCGCCGAAGATGCCCGCAGAACAGAAGGAGCGATGAATGATGGGCAGAAGCGCTGCAAGGTAAGGCTGTTCCTAACGGTGTTCTTGTTCTTGCAGGAGCTGAGCACAGAAGAAAGATGTAGGCCTACTGGAGACCGATCCGAACACATTGAGTGTCACGCTGCAGGTGCAGAAAATGCAAAGCATGTTTCTCAGCCTGGGCGTGGCTTAAATAGTCTCTGGGTATCCCAGGTGTCTCTGGGCTGAACCACACCCAAAAGACTAGACTACACATGCAGTTCTGGGAACCGAAATATGTGGGGGCATCCATCTTGTCCCCATCAATGCACTACAAGTCCAATCCCCAATGTTATCCTATGGGAGTGAGTGAGTCTGGTGCCACAAGCGCCAAGTCTGACTCCAAGTGGGTCTTTGGAGGGATGGAGAGGCCCTTGAAGGCCATGTAGGTGATCGTGGCCTGGCTCCAGCCTGACATCTTGGAGGGCTGAGGACATGAGGGGCAGGAATCATGACAGCAGCTCTGAAAGAGGAAGGGAAGGGGGGTTAGTGGGAGGAAGCTGGAAAAGTGCAATAGAGCAGTGATGTTCTGTTGGCAGCCTCAGCCCGGTGGGTCCGTTGGCTGGGCCTGGGGTGTTTGCGGCCGGTAGTCGTTGTGTACTGTTTGTGCAAGTCTATGTGTGTTTTTTATTTTGTTGTTGCAGTGTAGTGAAGTTTGTGCGGTTTGTTGTGCTGTAGGTTTGTGGATGTGTTTGGTTTAGAGTTTGAGAGGTGGATGCAGAGGGGGGAAATTGTTAGTATGATTGGTTCGTTGGCATCTCTATCTTGAATTGAGTAGTTGGGCTTGTGTAATCTCCCCCGATGGGGTTCGGGAGCATCCCTGCGCCTCTGTCCTGATCTGGGTCCGTCTGGCCTTCAAGGTCTCTTTCACATCTTGCCCTTCCTCCCTTAGCCTCCCTTGCCGCCCTAGTTGTCTTTCCTTCCCACTCATATGGCCAGTGCACCTGGTAATGTCCACAACTCAGCTAGTGTGGTGATTCCCAGTAACCCGACAAATTCCACAACACTGTAGTACCTGGTGGTAACTAAGTGGCTAGTGCTGGTGTTGGGTGGGGTTGGGTTGTTGATTCCGTCTCCATGGGTGTCGTTTGTGTTCCACTCTACCCGGCGTCATCCGTCCAGGTGATGTGGGGGTTCTCAGTCGGTTCTTGGAGTTGTCCGTTTCCACTCCAGTTTAGTCATCCCTTTTCCTTACTGTTGTTTCGGTTGTCAGTATGAATCTGGTGTTTTGAAGAGCCAGGTTTTTAGTAGTTTCCTAAACTTTAGGTGATCTTTGGTGTTTCTGATTTCTTTTGGAATGTTGTTCCAGGTTTTTGTGGCTAAATGGTAGAATGAGGTGCCTCCAAGTTTTTTTTTGAGGTATGGTTTTGGTTCCAGGTGGCTATCGTTGCTTGACCTGAGGAGTCTTGTTGGCTTGTAGATTGTGATTTTCTTTTGTAGGAATTCTGCTCCTTGTAGAATGCAGCAAAGTGATGTAGTGAAGCATAGCTGTGTGGGTCAAAATACCCCACACATAGTAGTAGTAGTAGAAGTAAAGTAGTACAATCCTTATTAAGAGTAGCAATACCACAAACCACTTTCAAGGCTCTATAGATTGAACAATTATATGTCACATAATAAATACTGTGATGAATCTGGACAATTTGCCCCCTTTCTCAAGAGGGGAGCCACACCTTTTGAGGCTGGGGAGGTGAGGCCGCTCAGCAAGAGCCTCCCTAGGGGTCTGGGCAAGTGGGACATCACTGGGAGTGACTCCCCTCTCTGGGACAAGGACTCCTATACTGATAAGGTACTCCAGGTCCAGCGTACATTGTATACCTAATGGGAATTGGAAAGACTGTTAATCCTTTATTGGATTCAACAAATATTGACATTTCTTCAATCTCTTTGGTTTCCGATAATGCTGGATCTCGCCTGAATTCCACACTCATAGAGAAACAACACACCTCTTTCATTTGTGATGAGGTACATAAAACTACGAAAAACTTGGAAGTAGGGAGAGAGAATTCTATGCAGAGGCGAGCCTCTGATGGGAAGACGACTTGGAGGACCAGAGCCACGCTAGACCGCAGAGCCAGTGGTAGCTTGGAGAGCAAACAAAATCGCTTACCAATTTCCGTAAGGCTGGCGTCCTGACTGGCAAAGAGGCCTGGGTCAAGAAGTAGACAGAGACGAGAAGCAACCGTCTTGGCTGGTAGAGCGTCCACACAGAAGCCATGGTGGGCCTAGGGCCTATTAAATGATGCCGAGACCATAGTGCAGCGGAGAGACCAAATTCATGAGCTCTGCACGAGAAGTGCATTAGCTGTTGAGCTGAGCAGTGGAAGTGAAGCAAACACTCTCGAAAAGGTAACTCTGTGGAGAGGGGCGAGCAGAGTTATTCGAGGCTTGGAAAGCCACAAGGGTTACGGGAGCCAGATAAACCTGAATAGAGACAAAGCAAGCCTATCACAAGGCCAGAGGACTTTGAGGTGTCCTGACAAACCGAAAGACATTTATAATCAAGGCTGAAGAAGCCACAAGTGTTACGCGAGCCCGGAAAACCCAAACAGGTGGATGCCACATCAAGGCCCTGCTAAAGCAAGCCTGACAGAGGGCCAGAGGACTTTGGAGAGTCTTGGGAACAAGAAACCTAGAGAACAGAACTGACGAGGGAAAGAAAATGAAGGGTTCAAATGTTTGAAAACCAGACAAGGACATGTTGAAGCAGCCAAGCCGGAAATGGTGAAGTTGTGGTAGGAATACCTTATCTTTCCAGAGGAAAAGCACACTGTATGAGATATATAGCAAGGCTTCAAAAAGTGGCATACAGAACCTGCCGAGAGGCTGACGGGGGTGGTACAAGAAATTGATGAATTTGATGACCTTTTCTTTAAAACCTTTGTTTTGTGAACGTTGATGACCACCCACTACCCCACCCTCCCCCACCCCTGGGGAGGGGAGAATAAGATGTATCTTGTAATGATGCCATAAAGGCATTAAGACGACTGTGATCATAAAGGATAATAAACCATGATATCGGAGGAATCTGGGAATATCGTTGGATGCCTGTAGTGTGATTTCTAATTACATATGTGACCAGGAGTTTGTTATTTTTCTTTTCATTATAGCGGACAATGGATAAGGAAATCACCACTAATTGGCCCGAGGGAATACTTGCCCGAGAGCTCCCTACAATGGTCATGCGCTGTAGGTCTGCTGAGACAGCGTTTCCAAAGGCTCTCAGGTGCACTGGGTGAAGACCACCTGGGCCTCTATTTTAGATCACGCTGGCTTAAACCAGCTCGGACAATGGGACCTTAATCCTCAGCCGAAAGTGCATCAGGGGGCATTGGCCCAAACACCCCTCACCTGAGGAGGACTATGCCGGATATTTTCATCAAACCAGAGCGACTAACCCGGAAGCAGAGGATCATGCGGTAATGGGAGACAAGATAGAAACCAAGGACGGACTACAGATGTACACAATTAACATTATTGTACTGTCTTGGAGGCAAGGGAGGTCAGACAGATGTGATGGGTATTATGTGGGATGTGTAAAAGAAAGAGCAGGTTTGAATTGTCTCCAATTGTGCTGAGACTTGGGTTTCAAAGTGAGAGGGCCAGCTGCATCGCTATTTGTCTGTGGTAAACCCAAAACCATAGATTAAGTAAAGTGTATGTGTGCTATCAGCTCCTCGTGCTAAACCCAAAACTGTTAATAAACTTCAGTTCAGTAGATGGTTACAATTCCAAATTATTAATGACCGAGTTCATAATGTCCTTAATCCGTCAATTTATTCTCTTCAAATTCAGTATGAGTTGAACAGCCAATACTTGTTTCGACTAAACCGTCTTTCTTAAGGCAGTTTGTACAGTAATTGAATCAGTTCATGTCATTCCCGTACAATTGTTATGCATAAAAAATATATATTAAAGAAACCACAAATAATAATTGAGAAGAGGTTAGAGCTGCCGTTTTTGCAGCCAGGGGAACATGGGTAATACTTTTAGTAGCATCTCTAGCACTTCAGAAACCCTACAACAGAAATGTATGAAATTAGAGAGAATGTCAAAGAAAGACAGAAAGAAATACTGGGAACAAGCTTCTATGAGCAACTATTAAGAAAATGATAAGATCTCTAAGGGTTTGAGAATACTGATTTTACCCAATAGGAAGATCAAGACTTAGCTGTTCAATGTGAGCCGAACCTCAATCAGAGCTCTACATTTATGTTGCAGCCCCTGACTGAACACACAACCAGGCAACACACCTGAATTCAGGAACAGATTGAGACTGTGAGAAATTCAAGAAATGCCCAATGCAGAAAGCACGAAAGAAAAGAATTACAGTAAGATGTATGGAATTCTTAAAGCTTATCAAGACGAAATTAAGATTCGGAAAATCAGAAAGTACTAACATAATGATTGTGACTATCGCAAAGATAGAGTGTACACTTTTCAACCGAAATTTGATGGCACTTATCGACCAGTGAAAGTACCCCAAACACAACCCCGAGCAGCACAGATGCTGAATCACATGGAGACACTATCTCAGGCCAGAACATGAGGGAATATTAGGTGAAGGCAACTTGGATGCGGGTTGGGTTAGTTTGGTTGGTGGGATGATAGGGTGTTATTCATGTATATGGTTTGCAAACCATCATTAAAGGATGTATTGCTTTGTCCATTTCCAATACGACTCCTGAGTCCTTTTGTCTGATTTTCATAGATGGTGACCACAACTCGGACCTGTCATGCACCGCTGCTGACCGCCGGACCCCGAGAGCCTCTATCCGGACACACCAATGAGCACTCGAAACAATAGAGTAGGAGACCTACTTGAACATCTCCATATGGGGCTTCCGATGGAGGAGATCAGGAGTGGTGAGAGTGCATGCAAGGCTGCATGGGGAACCGAGGGTTCGGTTGGGACCAAGGAATGGACAATGCGGGTGGGACGTTTTTAGTGGATTGGCTGAAATGGGATGGACATTTTGGGGTGAGTATTGTGATGAATCCAACAGTCATCACGGATTCCCTGGCAATAGCATCCTCTCATGTTACCAGTGGACGGCAGCCGCTACTTAATCCTGGCCCTGCGGTCGGCTATATGAGGGAGGATCACATGGGAGGAGACAACCACTGGGGAGATGTCATGGCTTCATTGGATAAGGCGCGGTATCCCCCATTTTTCGATAATGAAGATCCCTGTTACACAATACTCTAATTACCTATTGCCATGCATCTGTTCCCCCCTAGAGGGAAAATAAAGAAACCTTTTCCCAACACCCTTTAGGCCAAACTCCGATCCATAACCTGAAGAGTGAAAGCTCCAAGAAAATCCTTTTCAATTCTAGTTTTCCTTCATTTAGACCTGGTTTTCCATATGGAATCATTGGGAAAAACTCTCCAAGTACTATGCTACAGAAACCATCAACGGACTTCAATTCCCATAACCACCTTAGTCATCAGTTGATATCAGTGCACTTCAATTCCCACAACAACCTAAGTACTGAGACTAGGTGGATGAAGAAATTGGTACAGAGCAGCAGGAACGTGAAGCTCAATAAGCATGCTGGATGTTTGGTGGAAGCACCTGTGCACGGGAAATTTTAAAATGATAACCAAACTATGAGAGAGAGCTCAGGAGAAGACGTGGCATCTCCACTGAAGGTGGACAAACGCTGGAGGCACGAGTTGGTGTGCAGAAGCTGGAGGTGCAAGCAGGTGTGGCAGAGCAAAGGAGCTCGCCAGCAGAAAAGAAACGCAACGTGGTGTGAGCAGAGCATGCCATGGAGACACCTGGAAAAACAAAAGGATTCCTGGGTGTCTGGCAGCTGGGAGAAGCAGCGGTGTCCTTACCGGGAACTGAAGGGAAGCTGGCATGCAGGAGCGGAGCAGCGAGAGAAACCGCAGAGACGTCAGAGACGCTCAGAGTGGGAAGCAAGCAGCAGAGATATGCTACATAAGTGCAAGAAAGACCAAAGACGTTACACAGAGCTGGTGTGTCAGCCCGAGCTGAGTGGGGAACCTGGGATGTTTCGATGACAGCGCCAAAGAGAAGTTGAACATTGTGAAGTTACTGAAAGTGAAATGATAAGAAGATTGTGAATTGAAAGGGCAGAGTGCCAACCCAAATCCCAATGAAAAACGTATGCATGGAATGCAAATTAAGAGAATTTGAACATTGTGAAGTTACGGAAAGTGAATTAACAAGAAGATTGTTTGCAAATCAAAAGGGCTGAGGACCAACCTGAACCCCAATAAGAAATTAATACAAATGTGGGGAAATGTTAAAAGAACAGCGAAACGTCAGAGCCGGGACTCTGCACTGCTACCAGGACACCTGGGCCCCATTTCGAGACTATACGCGGAGGTTCCCGGCCATAACCCTCCTACACCAGAACACTGCAAGAGTTCTGGAAGGGACAGAAACAAAGCGAGCAGAAGAAGAAGAAGCATAGGGGGGCTGGGCTAGGGAGGGAGGGGTTGGGGGTCGACTGCCATGTGCTGACTTTGCTTGTAATGTTTTCACTCTGCTCTGTTGCAAAAATAAACATAGTTTAAAAGAAAAGAACAGCGAAACAAGAAGATATACCAAGCTAAGAAAGCTATATGCTACTTCATTATAAAGATGAACGTTTATATATGGGAAGTCCTGGCAAGCATAAGCCAGGCAGTTGAAAGTGCAAGAAGAGAAATCCTGGCAAGAGAGTACACCAGGCAGTTGAAAGTCCAAGAAGAGAAATCCTAGCAGGAGAGTACACCAGGCAGTTGAAAGTGCATAAAGAGTCCTGGCAGGGGAGTATACCAGGCAAATTGCAAACCTACAAGGAGTGGCAAACAAAGACAGTCGGCCTCATTACAAGTATGCCGGTACGTTTTCCTAGTTACCATCATGCCGGTACCACCATTTACGGCAACCCATGATTCCGGAATCACCAAATGATAACGGGTTGTCGGGCACACGCATTTTGGCATGCCGGAAACAGCTGTACTGGCATTACAGAAACACCATCAAACTTCCCAAAAACAGACAACACCGTTGTCCTTAGTGCCTCTGAATCCAGCATCACGGCGCTAGACCCAGCGGCACCAGAAACAGCAGTACTACAATTACCGTGACCGGAAATAAAGTGATCGCCGGGGCAGGAAACTGACCGGCCGCCATTACAAAAACACAATCGATTGCAATTCTCAAACCACAGGCGACATCCACCCCTCCTGACCAGACAAACTACACCAGTAGCTTGTGATCTAGAATGTGTGAGACCCGCAAGCGGAAGCCATGCTCTCTAAGCCCGAGCTCAACATGCTTGCGGACACCATTGTCCACCATGCACCAGAGCTCTTCAGCAATGACCAGCACAGGCAAATCCATCTGCGCAAGAAGAGCATTTGGGAGGAGGTGGCCCAGAAGGTGTCGGCAGTCAGCACAACCCCACGCACAGTGTGAGACTAGCACAAGCGATGGTGCAGCATGCGCCTGAGGGTACGGAACCTCCTCTTGGCCCAGCGGAGACAGGGCATGGCCACAGGTGGCGGGAGCACATCCCCAATACGCCTGATACCCTGGAAAGAGTCGTGCAGCAGTGTGCTGCACCTAGAGTCAATTGAAGGGGTTGGTGTTGCGGAGGCCGGCGGAACGAGGACAGCCAAATAGGCCAGTGAGTACACGTAACCCTATGTAATAATCAACATCCTTGGCCACCCTGCTCCCACCACTGTACCAACGTATCACAGAAATGGTAATTGCATCGTCCACAATCCCAAAAACACCCAGCATGCCCCTTTGCCCCCAAGAAAACAACATCCTGGGTGCATACATGCAATACACCCTGGCCACCAAACAATGACCCATCCCAGTTATATAGGTAGAACTCAGCACCGACACCCTGTACTGCCAACTGAACATGCATCTGCTCCCACACAGACACAGATTACCCTGCCACAGTGTACTGCATGTATGCCCCCTGTGCTTCCGCTGTCACCAAATCACAGCAGTGGTAAGCCCCATCTCCACCCACACATGACCACTGTTGCACACAAATTCAACATGTGTCCCCCTCGTCCCAGGCAGCCCAACTCCTGAGGACAACTGTCCCCGTAACTGGTACAGGCAGCAAGCCCATACTTTCCCCATCAATACCACACCCCTCCTCACTCCAACATCCCACAGTGTGAATGTCTCCCTAACACCGTACCCAGCAAGTGGGAGTACACCACAACAGTATCCCAAGGGCAGTACTCAACCATGTACAAACATCGCACATCCTGCAGCTCAGTATGCATAACACAAGCATGTGTGCACGATGCCAAGTACCACATCATGTCCCTGACACAGCACAGCCATGACCAACATAATGCATGTATCTGTGCTTCATTAATCCACACTGTTCACTGACATGTCCTTCTGACTCCCTCAGGCACATCATCTGAGAGTGAAGTAGCCCATGCAAGCACCTCAAGGGGTACCAGCCGCCGCCGGACTCCACGGACCACCACCACCACCCAGGACACTGCCGCCTCCACTAGCACAACTGCCACAGTGACCACAGCTGCGGCCATCCCGCCAGCCCCAACCATTACTGTGACCACAGCTGCAGCCATCCCGCCAGCCCTAACCAGCACTGTCTCCACACCTGCGGTCATCCCACCAGCCCCAACCATCCCTGTGACCACAGCTGCAGCCATCCTGCCAGTCCCAATCATCACTGTGACCACAGCTGTGGCCATACCGCCAGCTCCAATCATCACTGTGACCGCAGCTGCGGCCATCCGCCTGCTGTAGTACCACCAACACCAGCACAGCAGCCACATGTACGTTCCCATCAATCAAGTTCAGAGGACATAGCTGACAATGCTGGAGTCGACACAAGATATACAAGCTATCACAGCCGCTATGAGCATCCAGTATTCAGCCCGATGAACCCAATGAGCCTACAACACCCACCCTTCCCCAGTGTCAGGGAAATGGATGGCAAACTCCACAGCATCAAGGAAGGTCAGGATGCCTTAAGTGCCTTAGTGCAGCAGCACCTCCAGGAGGCGCAGTTGATGCGGGAGAGTATACAGGCCAGTGGCCGGAGAAATGCACGTGCCCTTGTACGTGCCACAACTGCCATCGTCCTGATGGCCAGGAGGGTACGCAAGGGCAATAGTATCATGTCCTCTATTGCAGAGACCATGGCACTGTGCCTTCAGGTCTTCCTTGAGAGGCGGCCCACTGAGCAGGCACGCACACCATCCACAAGCTCCACACCCGCAAGTTCTGTAACCAGCAGCCCAAGGTGTTGTTCGATGCACCTGTAATCCTCTGCACACAGTCGCACACCTGATAGCAAGCGGGGACGCAGATAGGCCCACAACAAACATGTGCCATGTATGTGACTTCCGCAACGACTACATGGACAACATGACAGGAGTTGTTGAGAGATAGTTGGGGAGGGGGAGTGGGGAGGGATAGTTGGGGAGGGGCAGTGGGGAGGGATAGTGTGGGTGGTGGGTGTAGTTCCATATTTGTTTTGCATTTAATTATTTACATTACACTTGGTGTTGCATTGAAATTATGACTTGACAATAATGTTTTGTGCGAGGGAGTGTTTAATGTCCTGTATAGTGCTGAGTGTGTTTGCTGTCCTAGGCGATGTGCTTGTCTGATGTACTCAGAAATAGTGGTTAATCAGTGCATCACATGCCTCACGGCCATCCATGGCATCCCTGCGATGTGCCAATGGCAGTTCCTCATCACTGTCATTCTCATCCTTCGCATCAGGTGGGTGCATGTCCATGTCCGTGGGGAGTAGTATGTTGCGCTTGATGCGCATGTTGTGCAATATGGCACAGGCCAGGACTATCTAGTCCACCTTCACAGGGCTGTACATCAGTGCCCCCACCCAATCTGATCAGGCAGCGGAACCTTGCCTTTAATAAAGCCAAATGTCTGCTCAATCTTACAATGTGTCCTGACGTGGGCACTGTTGTATACCTGCTTGTGCTGATTATGTGGTTGCCTGACAGGCGTCATCAGCCATGGTATCAAGGGTTAGCCAGCATCACCTGCATGGGAGGGACAGAAGGGGGCAGCATCATTGTGGGGCCTGTATCATGTTGGTACAGTCTGTAAATTGTTCACTTACTAATCCAAGTTATTACATGTGATTTACACAGGACGTAGCATATGTCATAGATGAGCCTGGTCCCATGCGCATTGTTAATGGAAATGGCTGTGTTTGCATTGTACGGACAATTAGGCGTAGAATCAGCTATCTGACGGCTTTCTGTCTGCATTCATCAATGTCAATGGAATGACACGTTGAAACAGCAAATTTGGCTTGTCTGGGTGGAAGGGTGCCCGCGGCATTAACAGATGGCTTGTTTCTGGGCCTGCAAAATACAAATTTGCCTGCCACAGCTGTTGTGCCCGACAGGCCAGACCCTGCCAGGACCGCAGACCTGGTAGGCAGAGCTGTCACAGGTGATAAAGTTTAGTTACGTACAAAAAACAAAACTGTACTTATTAAGGGATTGAGTACATGCGTGAAGTCATACTTGCATTTTGATGTACATGATGTGCTGCATGGGAGTGGGTTACGGGCAACTAGGAATCAGGCAAAATGATCGATGTGGATGTACACACAGAGTGGTAGCATTGAAGGAATTGATTTTATTGGGAAGGCGATGATAGGCTAATGATGCCATGCAGCCAATATGCTTGGCCCCTATGCGTGGTAGATAGGTATTTTGCTGTCACTTTTCCATCGCCCATTCACACCCTCCTTGCCCTATGACCCTATGACTACGCCACCAACAACTTAGACTTATGCGTGTTCTGGTCTGGTTTCAATTTGCATGTCCTATAATGGTCATATCACCCATCCATTCATATGTCCAGCTATTTTGTTGCCTTTCATGTCACATGCATATGTGTATGTGCACTTGGAACAGGCAGGCGAGCTGGCTACCTGATGTGGGATATGCTAGTGGTTTGGAGGTGGGGTGGTGGGCTGCATTTGAATGATTAGTCTGTGCTCCAGGCAGCGTGGGTTGTGCTCAGTGTGTTTTTGCAGGGGTTTGGGACATTGGTGTGATGCATTCTGGAACCTGTAGTGCATTTTATGTTGCAGTCCAGCTTTGGTGTTATTATGCATGCGCATGCTACGTCTGGTCATTTGACACAAGTGAGTCATTCCCTTCAACTCATGCATGCTATTTGTGTGTTGGACATTGCATTGCACACATGCACTGCATGTCCAACTGGTGTCTCCCCCACCTACTTCCACAGTGCACATGGTTTGGTAATTACACTCACCCAACAGCCAGGTCCTCCGCTATGACGTGCCATGTACTCCGGCAGCGTGGAGTTCCTCAGCACCATAGAATCATGTGTTCATCCCGGAAATCTTGCGCAGCAATGGGTGATGAGGTTGTGTGCATCACACACCATCTGCACATTGAGGGAGTGGTAAAGTTTACGGTTCCTGTAGACTGCCTCAATGTCATGCCTGCCCACCAACTCCACATGTGTGCATTCCAATGCACCAATCACATTGGGCATGCCGGAAAGGGCACGGAATGCGACTTTGGTGGCATTGACCTGGTCAAGTGTTCAAGGTAGGGCTATGTGATCAGACACATGCCGCAGGAGGGCATCCTGGACCTGGAAGAAGACCCTTAAAAAACAGGGTTCGGATAGCCCATGCAGTTCACCCACATTGTGTTGGTAGGTGCCGGTGGCAAGGTGATGTAGCACAGACACTACCTTGAGCAAGGGGGGGTGGTGGCAGTATGCATATGGATGAGGCTGACAAGGCCATCGTGGATCTAGACCACTATGGAGGTGATGGTGTCCCTGTCTAGCTGGTACAGGGTGTGGATCTGTGTTTGGCTGAGGTTGAAGGGTGTGGCCATTGTGCGGGGTATGGGTGGCTGCCTGTGGGGTGCTACCTGCTGGCCACTGTTATTTTGCATGGCCATGATGACCTTCCTTCTCCATTGACAACGCACCGGTAAGAACCCTTGCCCGACATGTTTTGATACTAACTAGCGAGGGTAGATGCCACTAATTTAACCATTTTCATTTTTATACATACCCAGCACGTATTCAACATGCTGCATGCTCGACCGCAGTAGAGGTTTAACCCTCAGACTACAAGTTGGGCATCACAACTGCACCTCGCGACCTTCACGGCAAAGCAATCACTTAAACTACGGACACGATAAGGGTAAGCAACCCTGCTCCAGCCCGCTTTGTTCTGTTTGAGACTTGTGCATCAAAATCTTCCTCCGTCTCTCCTTAACAAAAGGACGTATTAACTACGCGGTATGTACCTTTGAGGCGGCTCCGTTCCCCGTTGTAACTACAGACAGTAATGACGTTTACACACTCTGTGCACCGTGAATTCCTGCTATAGCAGTCCAGTATTCCAATACACACAGAGTCTGACTACGGAATCGAGACCTTGATTTTCAGATGTTGGTAGGCCGTACTGTCCACATAACGACCGCAGTACTGCCACAATCTTCATCTGACTGACCCCTACCTAATCCTGAACTTTCCAATCTTTTCAGAAATTTTGCTAATGTCAATTACTCCTAAAAGGGACTCTACCGTGTTCAACTGTTTACACCACCTCAAGATAATTGAAGCGCCCTGGAAGTTACTAACTATTTGACACAGATCCCTGGACCTACAAATGTACTGGTGAGGAGTAATACAGCTCCACTGAGCTGTCTCCCCTTAAAACCACTACCCCACTTCTAGAATGAACGGAAGCCCTGGTGTATAATGAGACTAATTTGTCTAATTAATACAGTGACACCTGGGACAACAATGGCCATTTGGCCCTTTCCTCTTAACCTCTCTGATCAATATATGTGTCTCCTGTTGTTGTTGCCTTGATTGGCGTAATGATCACTAATTGACTAGTAACCATTGGACTGGTTAGAATTTTTGTCTAATCATGTTTGAACTTATTGATTAAGTCTAATATTAGGGGTTCGTATACTGATACCCTGATCATTCTCTTTGCAGATGCTGAACCTTATTGCTGGTTGGTTTTAAAATATGATAGACACCCTCTAGGACCTCACCATTTGGAGTTCAACTGACATCAAAATGTATCGATGGAAAATAGATAGAGCATATTGCTTGTACCTTAGTCCTTGTTGTAACACACTAATGTATTGTGTTTTGTTATGATCAGTCTCTACGAGTACCTACGGTGGTATATTGCAGACAACCCCTGATTAATTATTGTTCAGTTTTCACTACACAAAACCAGAAAGAAACACGTTGGGATGCGTTTGAGAGAGAATGAGATTGTTTTATTGATTAATAGAATGAATGAAGTGTTTGATGCGATGTATATTTCCCAATTTGCACAGCACAAGACACTTTAATCTGGTGAACATCTGTAAATAGGCTCAGGAAAATACCGAGATATGGCAATAATTTTCTGCTCCCTTGCCAGTGCATAGAATTAGTGACATTGACAACCAACTGTACCTGTACTTATTTGAGATTGAATTTTTGTTTTATTGTACTTGTTCAAAGTATTTGTAGTTGTTATTAGTAAAATTGTTTTGATATATTTTTGTAAAGTTTGTCTTCTGAGTGTATTTAGAGACTGAGGCCCTCATTACGACCCCGGCGGTAAGTAATGGACATTACCGGCATGGCGCAACTAACGTGTCCGTGCTGGTCATGAACCGTTAAACCGGTAAATTACGACCTCTCGGGCACGCGCATTGCGCCATGCCGTTAATGTAATCAGCGCCATGCCGGTAACCTCCCAAAAACGTCAGCTACCGCCATCGTATGCCGTGTAAACTGCACCACCGCCACCCTACCCACCGATGTTAGCGACCACCGCTATTAGTAATGGTAAGTAATGGACATTACCGGCATGACGCAACTAACGTGTCCGTGCTGGTCATGAACCGTTAAAAGCGGTAAATTACGACCTCTCGGGCACGAGCATTGCGCCATGCCGTTAATGTAATCAGCGCCATGCCGGTAACCTCCCAAAAACGTCAGCTACCGCCATCGTATGCCGTGTAAACTGCACCACCGCCACCCTACCCACCGATGTTAGCGACCACCGCTATTAGCGGTTACCGTAAAAAAACGGACCCAGAAATTACGCCATCGCACCGGAACGGGAAAGAGCACGGCGGCCATCTTTAAAAACACAATCCATTGCAATCCTCCACAACCACTGCACATCTGACCCCGAGACCTTGCAGAAAACTACCCCCACATCCACACAACCCCACAATGCCAAAAGTTGTCAAAAAAGCCTGCGATCGGCAGCGGCAGGACCGCTTCAGTAGGGAAGAGCTAACAATGTTGGCGGAAACGCTCCAGGAAAAGGCAGACATTGTATTCTCCACCGAAATGAGCAGACCGGCAATAGCACGGAAAAAGGCGATATGGGAACTAGTTGCACAACGGGTCAGTGCCGTAGGAACTACACCCCGCACCACCAAACAGTGTCGTAAAAGGCGGGACGACTTCTGGCTCCGGGTAAGGAGCATACTGTCGGCCAACCGCAACATGGGCATGGCAACTGGCGGAGGAGCAGACTCCCCAATTAAAATGCAGCCGTGGGAGGAGATATGTGCCACAACGATCGCCATTGAGAGCATCGAGGGGGTCGGTGGAATGGAGAGAGGAGCCCCGACATCAGGTGACACATGTAGGTGCCTCAAATTAAGCCATGCGAAACCCCTTGAAGTCCACATACATGGGAATCATAATCTTGCCCTATAGGGTTAACGCAACACATCAGCAGAAGACTGCCAACAGGCATCATTGACCTACACCCTGTACACATGCAGTATGCACACTCCACAGTAGGCACCCACATTCCTGCATGCTCAACCCACCCAAAAGGGGGACAACCTGTATGTCACATCCTACAAAGTGCACCATCTATCCCTCAAATTCATGGCAGTCATCACAATGCCTGCTCAATGTCCACTGACCCATCAATAACACTTTCCCTCCTCTGCTCCACCACAGGCTCCCAATCGGACACCGGCAAGGACGAGACTGGCACCACACCTGCCAGGAAGGCCAGGCCAGAGGCAACAGCACACCAACCCTCCACCTCGGCTGGACCCACTAAAAAACCACAGCAGCCAAAATTGCCTGCCACAACACAGCCCAGGGCAGCGACGATCCCCAAGGCAAGCAGTATGGTACCACCAGCAGAGGACATGCAACAACTGGTGGCCACTGAGGGGAATGTGTCTGCAGGAAGCAGTACAATTGGGGAGACTGCTGCCATTGCAGTCTGCTCTGTCAGTGATGTGGGGATTGATGAGGATGACACAGAATGTCCCCCCACTGACCACCTTCATTCCCCCCACCTGTCACTAAGTAGCCTGCACGATGTCAACACACAGGGGCTATCCCCTGATAACTCCTGGCCAGCCACTCCCTGCCCAGTGGGAGGTGTGGAGGAGGGGAGTAGCCCAATGACCCCAGCAATTGCATCATCCAATGCCCCAAATTACCAACAGTCACTGGACCAAATATTGACGAGGCAACAACAACTGTCCACACTCCTCACGCAGCATGTGGCCGATTGTGGGGTATTACCCAATTTGGTCTTTTACAATTGTTCGAATGAACAATTGACCGAATTTAAAGGGTCACAATTGACCTTTTTACAATTGACCGAATATATATATATATATATATATATATATATATATATATATATATATATATATATATATATATATGTATATATATATATATATATATATATGGGTTTTGGGGGGTTTGGAGTTGGGTGGTTGGGTGGGGGGTTGTGGGGGGTTTCCCCGCACATATATGGTACAATTGACCTTCACAATTCGGTCAATTGTGAAAAGGTCAATTGTCATTCGAGCAGTTGTAAAACGATCAATTCGTATACAACCGATTGTGGAGGTGCCAGTGCAGAAATGCAAAGATGTGCCGAGACTGTCAAGGCAGCCATCCAATCCTCCAGCAAAGACATCTGTGCAGAACTATCCGCGGTGTGGAACGTGCTCAGTGAGCTCGTACAGACAATGAGGGACATGCGTCGTAGCGAGCAGCCCAGTACCTCTTCCGCTGCCAGTTCTGCCCCAAGCAGCCTCGTCCGCAGGTCAGCCAGAAACCCCGCGAAGTACAGGCAGGGGTGACCCAGGGGCCGGCAGAGGGGGCTGCTAGTAGAGTCCACCCAGTGGATCAATTCCACATTAGGCACTTTGACACAGGGATCCACGCACTTTTGTGGGGAGTTGAGGGGGGAGGCGGGAGTGGGTGTGTTGGGGAGTCGAGGGGGGAGGCGGGAGTGGGTGTGTTGGGGAGTTGAGGGGGGAGGCGGGAGTGGGTGTGTTAATTGAATTCACATTTATAATACAAGTTTCTCTTTATCACAAGTCACATGTGTGGACATTGCTCATTGCGTATGTGTGCTTTATTGGTGAAGAGTCCACAGTGTCCATATCCCAGACACACACAGTGCCCCAATTGCCATCTCCATGTGACACCCCCCATTTGTGTGTGCTAGAAACATTGGTTGATCAGAGTCCGACGCATTTCACGCCCCTCCTGTGCATCGCTGCCTCCCTGAGGTGCTGCCCCATCCCCACCCTCCTCATCCTCATCGTCAGGTGGTTTCAGTTCAGCGTCAGGGGGCAGGGCCACATTTCGTCTGATGCACATATTGTGTAGCATGACACATGCCATGACGATCTTTGCAACCTTCTCATGGCGGTACAGGAGGGCCCCACCAGACCTGCTGAGGCAGCAAAAACGTGCCTTCAGTAGGCCGAATGCCTGCTCAATCACCACACGGGTATGTGTATGTGCACGGTTGAAGTCCTTCTCGTGCTGGTTCTGTGGGTTCCGGACTGGTGTAAGGAGCCACCTCTTCAGGGGATAGCCTGCATCACCTGTATGTGGGCAACAATGTATGTGTCAGTCATGACATCAAATACCAAACATGAAGTGCCACCATGGCATGCATTTGACTGTTACTTCGTACCAATTTAACATGCACAAATGGATTCACACTATGTGACCGGTATATGTGTATTACTCTCATGGACTGTTTTGCATGCCAACAACCAATGTATGCAGGGGGTCAAGTGCCTTGTGAGTGCACATCCACTGTGTTCGTTCATGGTGTTTGTTTTGGTGACCTGGCAAGTGTCCTGCGATATCAACGCTCACGTCATGGCAACATTGCTGTCAGCCTCATGATGACCCCACTGAGCACTACTGATGTTGATAGGGACTTTTTTGGCGCCTTGGTGTATGTGTAATGGTGTACTGATGTTTCTGTCCGTCATGTGCCTCCTTTGTGCGCAGTTATGGGGGACAGGCCTTTCAGTTGATGGTGTTTGGTGCCGTGCATGTAGGTGCATTTCGTTGAAGTCAATGTGGTCCGAATCGGTACAATGCACTTGCAGATGGTTGTGTCATGGTTGGGACATACCTTCAGTCACATGGTAGGGCTGCTTACATCGGGCATTATGTGTACAGGTGTCAGCTGACGTTTGTGCTGCTTTACGGTATGAGCTGGCTCCATTGCCTCTGCTACTCGCAGCCAGGTAAAGTATGCATCATTCCCCCCCTTTCAGCCAGGTAAAGTATGCATCATTCCCCCCCCCCCCTTTCAGCCAGGTAAAGTATGCATCATCCCCCCCCCCCTTTGAGCCAGGTAAAGTATGCATTGGTACGTTGATCACCTACCCACTTCACATTTCCATGGCCATGACATGAGACTCACCGAGTAGCCAGGATCTTGGCCCTGCATGTCGCTCCATGTAGCGTGGTATTGTGGAGTTCCTCAGGACCATTGAATCATGGGTTGATCCGGGGAATCGGGCACAACAATGTGTGAAGATCCTGTTGGAGTCACAGACCATTTGCACGTTGATTGAGTGAAATAGTTTACGGTTGCGGTACGATACCTCCATGGCATGTGGGACCACCAATTCCACATGGGTGCAGTTCGATGGCACCAATGCAACCAGGTATGCCGGCTAGTGCATGGAAACCCACTTTGGTGTTTGCAATCTCCTGGGCAGACCGTGGTAATGAGATGTGGTCGTCTGTGTGCTTGAGGAGGGCATCGAGCACTTGGATCAGTGTACGTGAGGATAATGGTTGTGAAATGCCATGCAAGTGCCCCACTGTGTGCTGGTAGGTGCCTGTGGCCAGGAAGTGGAGCACGGACACTACCTTCAGTAGGGGTGGGATGGTGGTGGGTGTTTCTATCATGCTGACGATGTCGTTGTGTATCATGTCCACGATGGTGGTGATGGTGTCCCAGTCCAAACGGTACAGGGTGTGGATCTGCTCAGCGGTGAGGTTGAATGGACTGGCTCTGATGCGTGGGATTGTGGGCTGCCTGCGTGGTGACACTGGCTGTGCTGGTGGGGCTTGCTGGCCATGCCTTGCCCTCCTTCTCCTCCTGCGTCTCCTCTGTGCTGCCTGTTGTTGGTGTTGTTGTAGTTGTAGTTGTAGCACTTGCATTGCAATCAGGTCCTCCAGCCCCAACATGGCTAGTCATATTAGAATCATTGTGGAGTGTGACTGGGTGTGGGAAGGGGTGGGGTGTCCTCTTTTTGTACTTGGTGAGTCTGTATTGCCTCCACCTGTGCTGCTTTTGTGCACCTGTGGCAGCTGGATACACTGCACATGGCCATTTACGGTTGGTTCGCGATGGCGGAATTAGCACCATGGCGGTAAGGTACTTAACGGCCTTTGTGATGGCATTAAGAGCATGTCCGCTTGGTTTGTGATTCGCGTACCTTTGCGCGATGCCGGTATTTACGGCGTGGAAGGTCACGTGCGCGTGAACTTGGTGCAGTTAGCGGCACCGTTAACTACGATGCTGCTAATAGCACTTTCACGGGTCATGATCGGACCTAGCGGAAAACGATGCCGGTAATCATTTACCGGCATCGTTTTTCACTTACCGCCGGGGTCGTAATGAGGGCCTGGTTTCTGATCACTCTAGCAGTGGTTAGAGTTTATCACAGCAATAGAGAAGCCTGTCCCCTAGCACTCTGTTGTTTCTGTTTAAGGCGTCGCCTAATATTGAGGATTCGCTAGAAGTGGGCTTGAATTTCCTCACACCTCGTTTTTGTGTTTGTTTGACCTTCCTTCTCCTCCTGCGCCTCTGCTGCCTCCTCTGCCTCTTCCAATTGTATCCCTGCATGCAGGGCCCCCAACTCCATTAATGCTACTGCTGCTGCAAGGATGGTTGTGTTGGAAGGGGTGTGGGATTGGCCCTTTTTTGCTTTTCCAGTGCTTATGGTGTGCACCTGGGCTGAATTTGGCCACCTGTGGCCTGTTCCTGCACACCTGACACTGTTTAACGCCTGGTCTTCGATGCTGGAGTTTCCGGCGCTGTAATCACTGTGCCAACGCCACTTTTATGCCAGTGTTTCTGTGAAGTCGGTACTCAGAATATGCCCATACTACCGATGTGCCAGTGTTTCAAGCACTGCTGACGCATCATTCCGCAGATTCCATTCACGGTGGTGCCAGATATGGTAGGTCACTTGTGGTGACAGAGTTTGCGGCATCACAACTCAGAGTGTGCTGGTCTGGAAAAAGTTGCCGGTACAGAGTGACCGGCACCCCTGTTTCCGGACCGGCATACTTGTAATGAGGCCCAGTGTTTGTTAAGCAAAGAATGAACTTGTTTAATGACGGAACTTTTGTCAGAGAGGAACTTATAAAGCAAAACACTTTTTATCTAACAGGATTGGTGTGGGCCAATAAAGACTCAAGGAACTGTTAGACCAAGAGACATTTGTGATACCAGTGAAGAATCCAGGGGAAGGGATTCACCCTTTGAAACTAAGGCCTTTTCCATTGTGGAGAACATTTACGTTGAAGCTGTACTTTTTTTATTTAAGAACACTTTTTGCAAATACCAGGTTAAGGGCATTTCCCTTTTCACCCTTGCATTGTGTTTGTAGTGTGAGGGTCAGGATAGAACGTTTGGACACAAGGACGTCTTTTGATTTCTGACATCCTGACAAAGACAGATCCTTAATTTCTGGTTTTAGGTAGGGGAAACTCCTCTGAGAGCAGGGTCAGAGAGGCATTTTCCAAACTATTTAAGTAAATAAAAGCCTTTAACCGAAAACATAACAACTTTGTGTCCGGCTTTCCTATCTGATCCCTCATAGTATGTAGTATTGATGGTTTTGGCCTGTGTTTTAACAGTGATTCTTGTAGTCCTGTCTTTGTTTTATCCAGAGATTAACCTAGCAACATATCAAGGTTAGGGACTGAGCCTGATAGGATGCACAGGTACAGTTGTCACTGCCACAACGTGCTTATTGTGGAAACGCTGGCATTTCAGAAAATAGGTTGGCATCACGCTAGACCAGCGTTTTCCTTTTAGCCAGTCTAGTCTTTTCCAAGATGGCACCTGCTAGTCCCAGTCCTTTTATTCCGCACTCTACGCTGGATCTGGCCTTTGCAACCCTTATCTTTCTTCCTGGGTTAGATGCTGTCCTTGTTTCCTCTTTTCCCCCTGTTTTGGCTTCCGAGCTACCTTCGCTTCTTTCAGCCTCATCCTCCTTACGTTTTTCTCGTTAGGCCACTACCTGTGCCGTTTGGATTTGTCCTTGGAACTATCATCCTCAGAGCTCTTCCAGTCACCGTCCTCATTCAGAATCTATAGATGTCTTTTCTGCCCTATGGCTTTTTCCGTTTTTCCCAGGCGGTGGTGTGACGGTAGAAAGTGAAAGATACTCTCTTCACCAACCATCTTGGGGACCGACTGAAAGATACTAGGATAAAGACTAAAGAGCACTTGAAGAGTGACTCATCAGCCACAGCAGGTGAGAGATTGCAATGCCAACAAGTATCCCTCAAGATGGAGCAATTACAGGGTTTTGTTACTGCTGTACAAGGGCTAACATTGGAATAACAGACATTGAAAGCTGAAAATACTACTTTTCGACAAATGATGGCCGCTAGAGATCTCCAGACCATGCATTTACGTGAATGTTTTCATTCCTGCATTATGAACGTTTCCTTTCAGATTCCGTCCTTTGCTTCTGATTGGAAAAAAATAGGATTTATGGTCTACAATATGACCAGTAATGCTTTAGTCTGGGTCACTCATAGCATCCAGTCCCCTCCTGGCAGACTAAAACACCTTTGTACAGGCACTCAGAGAAACGTTTGATCGTCCTGAACTGACTTACTTGGCTTATGAAACACTTTTGGATATTCGTTAGGGCAGCTCAGATGTTTTAGTGTACGCAACCTCTTTCAAAAACGTTGCTGCTGAAGCCAAGTTGCCTGAAACAGCCCACTACACCATATTTTCTGAAAAAAGTTATACAGATGAGAAAAAGGACAAATTGTCCCATGTACTTCATCCTTCTACTCTTTCTGATTTAGTATCAATGGCTCTCCAGATCGAGTATCGACATGCTGAACTGAAAGATGAAAAAAAGAAAAGATGGGGTGGTTTTCCTCAGAATACCCTTCTACAACCTCCAAGTGAAATGCCTCCCAGTGATGAACCTATGCAAATTGGAACTACCCGGGATCCTTTAACTCCTGTGTAAAGACAGAGACGAAGAGACCAGGGACTATGTCTCTATTGTGGGTCAAAAAATCATTTGTTGAGGGATTGCCCGGATGTTCCCCCCAGGAAACAGGGAAACTTTAGGCCCTGGTCATAGAAGGGACCACGATCAGGGAACCTAATACTAGTCCTTCAGACTCTTATGATTCTACCTTCTATGCTTTGTTTAACAGTACCCGTTTCACTAGCCCCCTCCTCACCTGATTCTGTGTGGATGTCTGATGATTCTCCCAAGGAAAGCTGCGGCCTTCTTTCTCTCCAGAAGTTGTCCGATTTCGCCTTTGTCTTCCTTTCCTTTGGTTTGCAGAGAAAAGGACGGGCTCCACTGGAGGCCACTTTGCCAGTAAGGCTATATTCCCGGCAGCGGGGACTCCGGGGAGCCCACCCCACACCAGGGAAAAGCCTTGCTGAAAAACCCTGGGTAACTTCGTAGGTCAATTGTTGTATCGATCCGTCAATTCCAGTAGTAGTGCAGATAGATGAATGAGGACTGCGATTCCCAGAATGCTGTGTGGCAGTGAAACTTGGAGACGGCAGCAGATCCGATGGATTGGACTGAAGAGAGGACAGATGGTTTGAGACAATGTCCATAGTATTTCCGTTGGTGTTATTGGAAACTCTGAGAGGCTGAATACACTTGAGTATACTCAGAGGCAGGATACTAGAAGTAGCAGGGAGAAGGATCCGTGGACCTGGATGGAAGGAACAGAAAGGAGCCAGTAACAGAAGGAAGAGATCAAGGAGAAAAAATAGAAGGGGGAGGAACAGTAGATAAGGGAAAAGATTTCTGCAGCAGCGGTTGGAGCTCTGCCAGGAGCGGAGTGAGCAGGACCCTGCGGCAGCGGCAAAAGGCTCCAACAGAAACGGGAGCTATCAGGGCACCGCACTGTTCCGCCGGAGAACGGAAAGAATTGGTCACAGCAGCAGTGGAAAGGCCTCCGCCCAAGTGGAGAGAGCAGGACACCGCGGCAGCGGTACAGGCTCCGACAGGGAGCGGGAAGGAAGAACGAGCAAGAGAATGAAACTCCGGAGCGTCAGACGTTCCAAAAACACTGGAAGTTGCAACGCATGCGCGTTAGCAACATCCGTGTATTTAAAGGAGAACAGACTTGAATGCTGACTCCTATCTCCATCTCGCCCAAAGCTTCCAAGGACCGCGGATCATGACATTCGGCAAAAAAAGATGTTTCCCCCCTGGGCTATCCGTGTATTGAGTTGTTTATTAAGTATGACCTGCTCTATCAGACAGGTGTTTCTATAAAACTTGAATTGCTCATTTATCCAGACATGTCTACCAATTTGAAGCATATAAAAAAAAAGGACAATGGCGACAGGATAATTGTAAAAAGTAGAAGGTAGACGTGGCGCTATTCAGACGTAAATCTTATCACATCTCCCAGTTTGAACTCACGGAAATTCCTCGATCATTTAAAAAAACTCACCTATTTAGCCCCCCTTTTGTTATCTGTCAGCTGCACTCTGCGCCGTACAAATTTTACTCAATTGGGGCAGTGAAAAACGTGTCTTATATACAGCTCACGTCTCCTATCGGAAACACTGTTAGCCAAGTGCCATCTTTGTGTGGGCATCTATGTCGCCTATCTCAGTATGCTGAATTACAATTAAGTCTATCAAGACCCATAATAGTACGATAGGGAAGAATGGTGCTTTTTATCACCACCATATGAATTCACTTATTCTTTTGAGATTCCGAGGTGTACTGAGGTATGCACCTCACACACGGAAAATGTCTGTTATTTGGGTGCCATCTTGGGTGGTTATAAGCTTTTCACTCAATGCATATCACCCATTATTAACCACCACACCTCAGTGTTGTCTGGCCTCAATGTTTTCTAGTTCTAATATTCTAGATTGTTTGTTTTAATTAACATATTTGAATTTAGAACACATTCTGGTATAACAGGTGTTGTTGTATAAATTACCAACTAAGAGTTTAGGGCAGTGGGGGGAGATAAAGCATGGAGGAGCTTACTTCCTTCTTTCCAGTTATCTTCAGTCTTTGTGATTCTTATCCAATAGCGAACAGTCTACTCTTGTTTTTACAGAACAAAAGGGCTGACCAATTGTTGAGTTATTTATCTTGAAAAGAGAGGGTGTATGGAGATCTTCTACGGAGCCCTCATTACATGAATAGTCTCCATTTTACACAAGAGTTTAGACCGCTCTGGACCATATCCAATTTATAAATCCAATGTTGTTCTGCTTTTCTTAATATCAGATCATGGTCTCCCCCGCTGATTGGGGCCGTAATGACTTGTATTACAAACCAGAAAATGTCTGAAGGTTTATGCAAATATTTTATAAAGTGTGCTTCCAGCGGTTTATTGTCTACCTTATTTCTAACACATGATCAATGTTTGCATATTCTTTATCTCACTTGTCTTTTCGTTTTTCCAGAATAGATCAAGTTGCATGGGCGTTTTATTCCATAGAGGGCCCATTGTGTGAGACAGTTTGTGAAAGTTTTTATCACCCAGATTTTGCCTTTCAATTCTATAGATTTCATGTCCTTTGTGAGGGGACAAACTGAGCATTTCCTGCATCAAAAATGACCAACAATGGGCGGCAGACCCCATAGTATGGTCCCCCTGGGTTGTGTGTTGTGTAACACCGGATAGGTGTAGACCAAAGTATCTTTAAGGTTTTTTTGTCTTTTAAAAGCAAACCTTGATTTTGCTGGTGTGAAATCTGCCATTTGTATTATGTGCTAGTTCTTAAGAATCATCCTTCTGAGGTCATTGCTTATCAGACTAAATGTCGTCACACAAGTTATTTTCTCCAGTTTAGTCTTCTCTAGGGGATTTAAACAAATGTACCAGTTGGCATGTTGGGCCCTTTTATGGGCAATCCAAACTAATTTGGAGGGACATCCCCGTTTTTTAAAACATGTTTTTAAGTCTTTAAGTCTTTGCTGTCTTTGGGTGTCTTTGGGTGCCTAGATTAAGTCGTCACACAAAAGTATATACCGTCCTGAAGAAGGCCTGTCAACAACAGTCAGAGAGCCTTAGGGATAACGTTATAAGACACAAGGGCCGAAACATATGTTGACTTTGCCAAGGCCATAATATAGAGCCTTTATTATGCTTTTCCGGTGCTCTAGCAGATTTTGAGCATTGGTACTTGCTAGTGTAAAGTGCTTCAAAGAAGCTGGCCCACTGGCCGTCATGAAGTACTAATATCCAAACACTAAATACGCAGAGACGATCCCTCTCCAGGTCGAGTGAAAAAAGAAAATTGCAGATAGTCAGCCCATCTACCGGGACCTCTCCCCAGCCCCCCCCCGCCCCGGCACCAGCATGGCTACCAGAGGAGAGGTATGAGGGGGGAGGTAGGAGGTAGGAGACCGGACTGGTATCCACCCGCGGAAGTGCCCCGCACCGAGCCCCTGCATACAAGCCTCAGTGGGAGAGAGAGGAGGTGGAGAGGGCCTGTTTGGCAGCACGAGGGAAGAAGCAGATGACAAGCCACCGGGGCCCGCTCCCGTGAAACGGTAAGGAGCAGGCATGACACCCCCAAGGGGCGCAGCGGGGCACAATACATTAACAAGGAAGTGGGACAGCCAACTCCCGAATGAATCTCGGGCCGAGGGGTGAAAATAACAGAGCAATGGGGGTGAGCCAGGCACTTGCTGGGGAGAACAGGGAGTGAGGCAACCCAGGGGATAATTGACTCTTGACTCTTGGGGACTCCAAAGGAACACTGCGAAGGAGAAAACGCTCCAGAAGGGAAGGGGAACTTGAGAGCCCCAGGTGGAATCTCCACAATTTTCTTTTTTAATTAAAAGTTTTATTGGTTTCATACAAAGACAACAAGAGCGTGTACAATTTCCAGTATACACAAAACCTTTAACAGTTTTGTCTTTCAAAAGAGACAGGTAGTTCCCTTTTCCTTCCCATCTTTCTCCACTTTCAACCAACCATGCCACAATCACCCCATTCCCTTTCCAGCATTGAATCCCAATCATAAAGGCTACCAGATTTATGGGGCTTTTTCTTCATCCTCTTTTTTTTGGCCAATCATTGCATTTACGAATTTCAACATTGACATGGTCGGACCTTGTTGATGTCCAATCAGAATCAAATCCCAATATTCCTCCGCACTTAAGGTTCCTCTCCTAAATGCACCCATGTCGACTGCTCATTTCTCTTTGATGTTTTCACAAACCATAGCTATATGATAAAGAAATTCTACCTCTTTTTTTCTTACAGAATCGGCAGCTATTATTTTCAATCCCTTTTACTCTGCATTTAAACAAAATTTCTTTTGCCAACATAATGTTCATTCTGCAGCGAAAGTAGGTCTCTATATTATAAGGATGGGAACTTGCATAGATATGCTTGAGGTTCATTTGAACCTCTTCTTGCAATCCACCATTTGAATGCATCCGGCCCGTGAAAGTAAAGGAAATAAAAGGCAACATCAGCAGAGGAGGGGTCCACCAATCTAGATCATCAATACACTGGAACTAAGGTAACGGAATACGGACCCCTCACACTCCAGATCACTACAGGAGCTCAAGTGCGAGTGGGGAAGGCCCCCATACCCAGCATTCTGAACAGAAGAGCCACATCCCAGACAACTAAGCAGGAAGGAGCAGAAGGAGGTAAAACCCTCCAAATGCCAGCCCCCCAACTAGGACCACTACAACTCTAATGGGCCCAACATCATGAAGAAGGGGCCCAGAGTGACGCAGAAGCCTCCCAAAAAGCAGAAAACAGAGGAGAAGACTCCCACACCATGGCCGTCCTGAACAAAGAGGACTTAATGGAGTGTCTGAAGGGCATGGAAGATAGAATGGTTAACTCCTTCCAAGACCAACTGAACAAAAGGCAAGTGGACTTACAAAGCACCCTACAAGAAGTGCGTCATGAGATCAACGATCTGGGAGCCAGAGTAGATTTGATGGAGCAGGGTCTTTCGAACCTTACGGAAGAGGTCAGACAATATAGTGAACTCTTGGATCAGGTGGCCAAAGCGACACACAATCTAGAGATACAAGCGGAAGACCTGGAAAACCGCTCATGTAGATCTAACATCCCTGTGAAGGGCCTCAGTGAGGCGACCCTGTAGGAAGATTTGAAAAGCACAATGCAGCAATGCTTCGGGGAGCTTCTGACAAACATGCGTCCAGAAGACATCCTAATGGATCGCATCCATAGAGTTGGCCCTAAAAGGAAGGGACTAGGTCTTCGGCCTCGCAACGTTCTGGTTGCTTTTACGTTGTATGCAGTGAAGGAAAAAATATTAAGAGCAGCCAGAGCTAGTACAGAGATCAAGGTGAATGGCTCCCCGGTCTAGCTATACCAAGATCTAGCGCAAACCACTCTACAAAAACAGCGAGGGATGTACCTAGTGGCGTCAACACTCAAAGTTAAGCAAATTGCTTATAGGTGGACTTTCCATTTGACCTCCTCTTCACCTGGGAGGGCTGACAGCAGAGGGTGTACACATGCAAAGAGGGGATATCTGTTCTGCACATCGAGGAAGGAGAAGACCTAACGACACAAAGCTCCTCATCCGCTCCCACGAAAATCTCCAATACTTGGGAATGGTCCAGAGTCCGCAGAGGGAGAACAAATAGAGAAAGAAAGCTCCTGGGCCCTCAAGACACAAAAGGAACAACAGGACCACCAGAATAAGAGCAAGTCGTATTTCCGGCCAATCATCAAAGACGGAGGCACTATGATTGAGAGATATGTCTAGAAAGGAAGGGAATCCACAGACACTACACACGGGAATGGGTGTTGTGACAATACCTTTGGGCTTAGCCTCAGGGCATGGCTGGCTTTTTTTTTTCATCACCAGAGGGGTGTAGTTCACCCCTCGCAGGACTATCCCTGGGGATATGCTAAGTCTGATTCCCTAGATTAGAAGCTGGGTGGTTCTCGAGAACAGAGACCATGACCATGGTAGGAGGGGAGGGAAGAGGGCAAATGGGGAGGGAGGGGGGAAGAGGAGGGGAATGTGAGGGGGAAGGGGTAGGGTCAGAGGAAGGGGGAAGGGGAGGGGTGGAGGGCGGTTGGAACATCCACACATCACCGGTAACAGACGACAGGTTATAAGAGCAAAGCCCCAGAGAGATATTTGGCGCCAAAAATACACAAGATACGATGGGCTACAATATATTACCCTATCATGTCAGGAGGTTGAACTCCCCGGTAAAGCACAAAAAGGTGGAGGGACAAGTGAAATGTATGAGGGCCAACATCATAATGCTACAGGAAACTCACATAAAGAGATCTGATAAAACAATCCTGCACTTTCACCACTTAACGCAAATATACCAGGTGAACGCCCTGGGAAAAATTAGAGACACACTTCATGCACAGGTCCGGCAAACTATGAAAGATCCTCAGGGGCGATATGTCTTCATGACAGTACTGATAGATCACAAACCGATGGCCCCGGCCAAGATATACTCTCCCAATGTAGGCCAAGAAGGGTTCCTCCGAGACATCCTGCTGAAATTAGAAAGATTTGCAACATGGGAGATTGTTTTAACAGGGGACCTAAACTTAGTATGGGACCCCACAATAGACAGAAGTGCAGGCAGATCCCAAGGGGGCCGACAAGTATCTAAGACCCAGAGAGATAGGCGTTTGATAATCTCGCCCTGAGGCATACTTGCCGGCACAGGAAGGAATGGAAAACAGATACACCTGTTTTTCACATGTGCACCAGACGATATACAGAATAGACTATGGACCTCATTACGAGTAGCGCGGTAAAAACAGGGTCATTTCCGGCATGGCGGAACGAGCGGGTCCGTGCTCGTATGACCCCGCTAATAGCGGGTGATTACGAGTGCGCGAGCATGCACGAACCCCCATGCCGGTAATGGCCATACCGGCATGCCGCAAAAGGCCCTCCAACTCCCCCGATAGCGCCACCACGGGACCTGCCGATACCGCCACCGCCTAGGAGGAACCCCTAAATACCGACCCGGTAATACCAACATGCTAATACCGGGCTCGTAATCCCAGACCCGGAAATAACGTCATCGCGTCGGAACGGGAAATGGGCTGGCGGCCATCTTTAAAAACACAATCCATTGCAATCCTCCAAAACCACCAGTTGATTCCTGGAGAGCTCTGTGCCAATCCTTCCATAATGTCCAAAGCAACCAGGAAGACCACCCCCCCCCCGCTGCGGAAACAGCACTTTTCCGACGCAGAACTAGTAATGTTAGCTGACACCCTTGCTGCACACACAGACATCATATAATTCCAGAGCCTGAAGCGTGAGGTGCAGCAGCAGAAAAAGGACATCTGGCAGGAGGTAGCCCGCAAAGTGTCGGCCGTAGGAACCATCCCACGTAGTGTGAAGGACTGCAGGAAGCGGTGGGATGACCTCCGCTTGCGGGTCCGTAACATCAAGGCAAGCAAGAGGAGTTATGCCATGGCCACAAGCGGGGGTCCCCACTCTCCTGTAAAAATGACCACCTGGGTGGAGACCGCAAGCACCTTCATTAGTCCAGAGACCATCAAGGGATTTGGGGATATGGAGAGGGGTGCGGCATCATCACCAGAAGGAGGTGAGTGACCCTGCAGATCCCTGTAGGGGAAACCATGACGTAGCACAAGTGATGTGGAAGAGAGTCTAGGCAAGGCAATGCATGTCCCAACACCCACATGGACACATACAAGTCCAGATGGCGGGCCAAACCCTGCCAGACAGAAATGCATGCCGAGTGCCAATCCCATAACCAACACACAGCCAACACACCTGGACCGTGCCCATGTAATACATCACACAAACCCCAAATCAACGGCATGCCACCTGCCATGCAGCGAATGCCAAAATGCCCCCTCAGAATACCCTGTGTGACACACCTGTAAGACAGGAATGCATGATTAAATGAATAATGAACAATAATGTCCTGTAAGACAGGAATGCATGATTAAATGAATAATGAACAGCACCATTGTATGCTTCTGGCATGTAACACCATCACTGATGGCCTGCATCTCTTCTACCCCCCAGGCACCGATGAGGAAGATGCCAGCCAAGACACCACCGCAAGGGCATCCACATCCCACCCAAAGAAAAGGGCCACCACCACCTCTGGGGCAGCCAACCAGGCCACACCCACAGCCAGTGTGCCTGACCGAGCCGAAACACAGCCAACAACACCTGCTGCTAGTGTGCCTGACACACTTGAGACCCAGCAGCCCACGCCCACACCAGTTGAAGGGGAGTCCCTTCAAGCACTGGCCACCACTGAGTAGGACTTGGAGGACAATGTGGACCAGGAGGGAGTCACGGAAGTGACATGTCCACCCAGGCCAAGCCCCGTGTCCACCCCCGCCCCATATCCAGCCCTCACCCACCTACATCAGTGCTGATCCCTGCCTCCATGATTCTGATCTGAGCCCCTTCCAGGAGGACAGCACTGAAAATGCAGGCCCCATGAGTGCACCACCCACCACTCCAGCTCCCACCAACACCCTCGAGTCACGTCTGTCGAGGGTGGAGGCCTGACAGGAGTCCATGTTGGAGCTCCTGCGGCAGTACATTGCGGATGGAGAGGACACCAGGCGGGCAATCGCCAATGCCATTGCGGGGACCACAGCAGCCATTTCAGCAAACACAGCTGCTGTGAATGCGTCGGCTGTGCTGATGAAGGACTGTCTGGGGGCAATAACTCAAGTACTTACGTCAATCCTGCTCCACATGCAGCGGCCACGCCTTGCAGCAGGCGTGGAACCTGCCACCGACTCCTCAACAGCCACCACACCTGCTTCCTCAGTCCCCACCAGCCCTGTGCGCCAGACCAGAAGGAGTGCAAGGCACACCGAAATGCTGCCCCCGGACAGCAAAAAGTCCCGCAAGTAGTGTGGGCGGACAATGGGATTGGGACACATGGTTGGGGGTGAAGGGGAGCATTTTTTGGAGTTTGTTGGGGGGTTTGGGAGTTTGTTGGGGGTTTGGGAGTTTGTTGGGGGTTTGGGGGGGAGTTGTCACATTTTTGCTGTTTGAACTAATACACCCGTTGTGAGAAAAAACATTCAATTGCTGGACATTGTTCATTTCGTGTGTATCCATTTAATGTGTGACGATGTCCAGTGCCCAACTCCCAACATTCCCTGTGTGCATGTCCAAATGGACCCAGTGTGTCACTGACACATGTCTATCACAGTCCCTGTGGTTCAGAAGTATTCGTGAATCAGTGATTGGGGTACTGCATGGGCATCCCGTTCATCACGTACTGGCAGGGGTGCTACTTCACCTCCGTCTCCATCCTCATCATCCTCACCCGGTGCATGCATGTCAATGTCAGGTGGCAGTGGTACATTTCTCCGGACGCACATATTTTGCAGCATGACACAGGCCATGGTGATCTTTGCCACCTTCTCAGGCCTATAAAGGAGTGACCCACCAACCTGCTTAGGCAGCGGAAACACGCCTTCAACAAGCCAAAGGTCTGCTTAATCACAACACGGGTACGGGTGTGAACACGATTGTACTCCTCTTCATGGCTGTTCTGCGGGTTCCGCACAGGGGTAAGTAGCCACGACCTCAAGGGATATCCTCCATCACCTGCAAGCAAATACAAATAGGTGTGTGTCACTCTGAGCTGCCACCTTCAGGAAGCACAGTCATGGCCGCAGCTATTCAGTTTGGACATGCACATGTCCCTGTACGTATGCAAGAATGTTACCTAAATGCATACTATACTGCTATGAGGTGTGGTAGTCTGGATGGCGTTCAATAGATGATTCAGGGTGAAATAATGCATCCTGAGGCGGATGTACTGTGGTTGTATGACAATGTTTAGTCTCCCATTAATGCTGTGTATTCTACACTGTGCATGGTCACACTAGCCACATTGTCACAGTTGCAATCCTGTTCAGTCATGCATTGCTTGACATACCCATGGTGGCCTGGTTGTGCCTCTTACTTGTTGTCATCGATATGCATAATTGGTCAAATGTTTGCCAGTGATGTGTCAAGTTGGGTTTGGGAGTTCCAGGTCAGGAGTGTCTAGCTCTCCATGCATTCTCCAATCACCGTCAATTGCCACCCAGGTGGAGTATGCATCCCCCCTTTTCCCACCCAGGTGGAGTATGCATCCCCCCCTTTTCCCACCCAGCTGGAGTATGCATCCCCCCCTTTTCCCACCCAGGTGGAGTATGCATCCCCCCCTTTTCCCACCCACTGTGTGTTGGTAGGTGCCTGTGGCCAGGAAGTGGAGCACAGACACCAGCTTTAGTAGCGAGGGGATGGCAGTGCATATTTCTATGAGGCTGGAAATGTCGTTGTGTATCATGTCCACTATGGTGGTGATGGTGTCCCAGTCCAACCGGTACAGGGTGTGGATCTGCTCAGGGGTTAGGTTGAATGGCCTGGGTCTGATGCGAGGGATTGGTGGCTGCCTACGAGGCATTGCTGGCTGCGCTGGTGGTAATTGCTGGCCCTGTCTCACCCTCCTTCTCCTCCTGCGTCTCCTCTGTGCTGCCTGCTGTTGCTGCTGTAGTTGTTGTTGGAGTTGCTGTTGTTGCTGTAGTTGTAGCAGTATAGGCATGTCCTCCAGCGCCATGATTGCAATAGCTAGTGGTAGCATTTTGGTGTAGGAAGAGGTGTGGTGTGTGGGTGTACTCATTGTATACTGGCCCAGCCTCCATTGACTCCACCTGTGGTGATTGTGAGCACCTGTGGCAGTTGGCTTGATTGCTGATTGCTGTTTGCGGGTGGTCTGCGATGCCTGTATGGCCGGCATCATGCAGCCCCTGATTACCGCCTTTGGGATGCCGGTATTTGCATGTCCGCGTGGGTTGTGATGTCCTCCTATTACCGGCATGCCGGTATTTGCTCCCCGAAGGGGATGAGTACGCGCCCATGCCGGTATGAGGGGGCATGATACGGGCGGTGCAGGTATTGGCAGGTTGTAGGGTCGGAATGCCCCGGACCCGTTAACTATGCCGGTATTACCATTCCGCCTTCCTTTTTTCATTACCTCCATTCTCGTAATGAGGCCCTATGTGTGGATGACCACAACAATCCTGGGGGAGCTAGAAGATATTCCCGAAATGCAGGAAGGGCGCTGCTGTCGATACGTCAACGGAACTACATTGGCGCCAACAAAGCAGGGAGGATATTAGCGAGACAAGTATGGAAGGTGGAAGCAAAACGCACTATACAAAGTATTAGACAGCCGGATGGTACGCTAGCAAAGGACACAGGGACAATTATAAGCTCCTTTGAGAAATTCTATGGGAACTTGTATTCCTCAGAATACCCAGATTGTATCACAGTGAAAGGTTATTTCAACAACCTCCACCTACGCAGAATTACTCCCCCAGAAAGGGACCACCGCGAAGAGGATGTAACCAAGGAGGAGGTAGACGCTGTAATAAAAAACCTTCCATCTAATAAAGTGCTCGGACCGAAATGGATTCCTGGCGAGTTTATATCAGAAATATACCCCAGACTAACAAAGCTCTTCAATTCTATAGGATCAGGGGGAATAGTGACACCATCAATGACGGAGGCGAAAGTAGTGGTATTCAGTAAACCTAATAAAGACCTGGCAGCATGAACCTCTTATCGTCCCATAGCCTTACTGAAACTGGATGCTAAGATCTACATGGGGGTACTAGCAGCTAGGCTCGGTCCACTTCTCCCAGAGGTGTTAATACGGACCAATCAGGCTTTATAAAGGGACGAAACACCTGGAACACCACAAGGCAAGTGATCCACCTAATAGAGAAGGTGGGGATGAAGCGGGAACAGGTACTTCTACTGGCAGTAGATGCCGAAAAGGCATTTGACCGGGTGGAGTGGCCTTTCCTGATGGAAGTGTACCAGAGGGCGGAGCGTCCTCTGATGGGCCCATAGGTCAGAGCTCACCCTCGGGTAGCTTTAAGACAAGATAGCTGCACCTTGAGGAGGATTGGTGCAGGATTCTCTTACTCCAACACCAATCAATAAAGACAACTCAAAGGTTTGGCAAAGAGAAGTCTGTTTAATGACAAGTACAAAAAAGGGGAAACAAATGGAAATCAACAGTGTTGCGATCGCCTGTCTCGCTTCAACTTCCAAATTCTTCATTCAGACAGCAATAGTTATACCCAAAAATCGTCATCATTGACGTGTAACACTCATAAGTTTATCATGCAATTCTATTGGTTGGAAAAGGTAACTTAAGTATAGGTGCTATATCTGTATATGGTAACAAAGCATAGGGATTGGATAACTCTTATTGGGTGGGCGTCTACGCCCATCCCTCTACATCACTTGTGATAGACGTCACTAGAAGCATGATGTCTAATTGGTTCTACAGCTATAGTACCCTAGATTATTCGGTCCATTGTGATTGGGTGTGTTACACCCCCAGGCAAAAATCTCTACTTTAATTAGAAGCATGCAGAATAGACACCCAGGTGCCTTGTGCCCCAAGATTCACCCTGCCTTCCTTCCATCAATCAGCACGTTTAGGCTATGTGTCAATTAGTTGGCTGAGGATGGCCTCGAAACTGTAGCTTCTTATCTGGGAAAGTTATGGCATCCTCGGGTTCTGGGTGACATCAGACGTTGGTACCTCTTCGCCCTTGGCTGGTCACGTGTCTGTTCAGTGTGAATCTGCTTCAGTTTCCTTGTATTCGTATATTTGATTCTCCCGTAGCCTCGCAACCTGCCTGGGGCCTCTTTATCTCGACCTTCACTGGCTGGCTGCTATGCTCTGAAGTCTCGATTTTCTCCGGAGCTGCCGCTCTCCTTCCTTCCTTAGGTTGACCTCGAATTCCAAAGCATGAGCTACTTCTCACTAAGTTTCGATTCCGCTCTTCCCTTTGACTTTGGCTGGAATATGAATCTTGGCCTTGCTAGCCCTTTGCAGCCTGGGCTTAATTCTGCTTTTACAAAATGGAGTCGCACTTGTATAGTGTGCTTCATTGAGGTAGATATATAATTGGCGCATGCCACTCTATTCTCTACTAAGCATTGCAAGCAGTACCGTTCTCTTAGCTTCTTGAGTTCCAAGCCTATTTACAGGCATTTTAGTCAGTTAAGTGTGTTCATCTCACTTATTGGTTACGTTTCTTTATATTAACATCTTTTCTCTTACACGTTCATTACAACATTATTCCTAGCATTTCGCCCTTGTATGTCAACTTTCATTTGTCGTTTATGTTCATCTGTACGACTGTTCAGGTTCTTATGTTGTCACCATTTACCCTCCAATAAGACTCTTTGGGTCTCTTCGGGGACAGTTTGTAAGTAGTCTTCATTTCGTGTCAGCTGCTCGTACGGTTGTCTCAGTGGGTACCGAGCCGCCCATGGCTGTCTGGTTATAGGCACTTCGATGAGTATTGCATTTCTGATGGGCACTGGGCAGAGGTCTAGAATTGCTCTCTGTTGGTTCATTTGTTCCTCATACATCACACACCTCAGCGAGTATGTCCCTGGTACCTTGAAATGGGGGGCTGGGGTGAAGGCCATGTCTGGAACCTCCTGTACACTCCCCCCTCTGGTCGGCTCATCGACCACTTCTGCATCCTCCTTTGGGTTTGTCTTATTTGGCTCTTCTGCTTCTCGTTCATCATCTTCTGGGGTTGTACACGATGGTGTGAACGTATGTATCTTTGGTGTCCATATTTGTATCACTCCTTTCAGACTTCCTGCTGTCTTTACATGTTCGTCTTTGTTCCAGGTCATGAGCTGACATTGTCAATTTGGGCTGCAATAGATCCACTTTCCTTCGTACCTTCGTCGTTTTCTGGGATACACAAACTTTGTTCCTTCTGGCACAAATTCGCTAGCCCTCAAACAGTCTCTTATTTCTTCATCAGTCAGGTCTCTGGGCTTCCATCCTGGTTTGACATTGACCATGATCTTCATCCCAATGGCTTTCTTTGCAGTTTTCTGGCATTGTGTGATGATTAACTTGATAAGACAAAATCCTAGTAGTATCATTACTAGCAGGGCTCCCAGAATTATGAATATGTCTGGCATCCATTGTGGAACCCATAGAAATAGTGTTCTAAACCAGCTGTCATCATCAACCTCGTCGGTTTCATTGATCATCTGTTTCTGCAGGTTTGTCAACATACTTATGGCTTCTGTTAAGGTTCCATTTTCTTCATCATGTGAAGGTGTAAACGTGCAACATGATTCCCTGATTTTTGTGCAAACACCTCTATCCATCGCAGTGATCATGTTGAGTACATATCTGTTCTGGAGGGTCATCAATCGGATTGCTCTCAATTCTTCTTTGATTGCGTTAAATCCTTTTATGGTGGTGTTGATGTCTGCAATAACTCCCATCTTGTTATCTGCAATCATTTCGTATTTACTCCAACTTGGATGTGTGGCAAGAGCATTGTTGTGAATACTGATGAGGTGAGGCTGAACAGCCTGTGTTCGTAAGGTATCGCATAAAATGCTTCTTCTGATTTTGCAGGAAAGTAGTTCTCTCTCTTTATTCGGGATACCAGTTCCACAGACCTCCTCTTCCTCATGTGAGCATTTGCCTTTGGGAAGCTGTCAATACTCAAGTCCCCTTTTGGGATCACTAGTGCAGGAACGTGGACGTTCACTATCGTGCATATGCCACTCCAGTTTTTCGGCAGCCTTATGTAAGCTCCGGATCCACACGCCCAGTAATGGTCCATAATGACTGCGGTTCCCTGAGTCATTTGTGGAGCTTCAAAGATTCGTCCGCAGTTTTGATTCTCTCCCATCTTCCTCATGCCATTGTTCCTGAAGCACAATTTTGGGCTGTCCAGTGGCACTATCTGCAGGGGTCCTCCTCTGTCTTCGACCCATGTTAGCAACTTTGCCAACATTGGCCATTGAGATTTGCACAGTTTTTGTGAGTGCTCTATTGCTTCCTTGCAGGCTCCAAGGACCATCCACGCTCGGCATATCACTACTCCTTCTTCCCATCCATTTGGCGAAAGCACTGTTCCCCAAATCTGCATCTGGTCTCCATTCTTCCAAATGTGGGCTTCTTCTGGAGTTTTACCTTGGACGTTCAGTCTCAGGTTAATTTCCCATCTTGTGCCTGCTCCTTTCGCTTCTGGCTTTGCATACCTGATCACGTGATTCCTGGTATGAGCTCTGTTTCTTGTCTTAATGTCCTGGATATAGTCATCTTCATCAGAATATGCTGTTTCTGTTGCCCATATCAGTGAGGCATCTCTTCCCATGAACTGTCCTCTGGTGTTGCACATTGCTATGTGTGACAAACAGTGTGCTGTCGGGACATCAATTTCTACAGCTACAAAGATCTTGGATTTTCCCATGCTGTACGGTAGGAGTGCACAGACGTAGCATTCTCCTTCAGCTTTTCTTCTTCCGACCTTTTTCATGTGTTGGTACCAAATGTTATTTCCTAGAAGTGCTGTGCTGTCCAGGTAATCATTCAGTTCATTGTTGTCTTCATGTGGGCTTCTCTTTATTAATAGTGTCCTTTTGTAGTTAGCTATAACTACATCTGCAAATGCATTGGTGTGACTTTTCCTTGCTAGAGGTCCCACAGGCATGCTTGTCGGTGAAGCAGGTTTCATTGTCTGTATCGCTGTGAAAGGAGGCGGTTTTGCAATTCTTTTCCTCTCCTCTTGTATTCTTTCGTGGAGTGCCTTTATTCACCATCTGCTTGGCATCTGCCCAACATAGGGTCGTATCGTGGGCCTGGTGTTTGCCATTTTTGTTGGAAATGGTATGCTTGTCACTCTAGTCTCTGGAGTTTTATTTTTTAATTCCTTGTGTAGTTTCTTTGCTTTAGCTATAAGCGGGAATAAATGATCTATCAGAATTTGTGTCTTTGCAGTGAATTCTCTCGTAGCCGTTTCTGTCTTCTCTAGGGCTTTTGCTATAACTTCTTTAGTTGGTCTTTCATTTGCTTCTTCTTGGCCACTATTTTCTGGGACTGATTGTTTGGTAGGCAGTCTCGTACTTTCTGTTGCCATCGTTCGAGGTTCTGGAGTCAGTGACACTTGCCATTGTTCGTGTGCATTCAGTGTTTGTGTGCATGTAGTGGTCAGTGCTGCATTTTCATTCATTCCGCGCTGACCCTGTCTCCAGCTTTTCTCTTCATTCATTACCTCAAGTGTATATGAAGCGCTGCTAATTACATTCAATTTTAGTTTGTTTACCTTACCATCAGATTTTCTTGGGACTGGGATTACTATATAGGGTTGAGGGGCTTTTGTGGGACCCATGCGTACCTTATCCGGTGGGTGCACTGAAATTGGGAGATTTCGTGCACCAATGAAAAATGCAGTTCTGATTGTTAATGACAGAAAAACAATTATAATTACTATGCATATGCACATGATTGATCGGTATGACAGCTTGCAGCATTTTCTTCCAGGAAAGTGGGGGCACCCCTCTGTTTGTGGGAGCACCAAGTTACTGTTCTGGGCCCCCATTTCAATCATGAGTCAATTGAAAGTGTTCATTATTTTTCACTTACTCCGTTCTTGTTTCTCAAGAGATTTGTATTATAAAGTGTCAAGTGCTTCTCGAGTGTCCCCCTCTTGTGGTGGACGATTGTCTCTGGTTATGTGGAATAGTTCTCATACTGGATTATGGAAAAAGATTAGACTAACACCTTTGGTAAATCACATTCATTATGCATATTCAAAATAGGTAAGTTCCCAATGCACTCCCCGAATCTGCTTCAGTCCTGAGGACATGCTGGTTCTGTTCAAATGGGGAAAAATGGAAAAAGTGGTATCTCTCAAAATTAAACAAAAATTAAAATAAAATGAAAACAAAAATAAAAATAAAACAAAACGGTGAAGTTCTCTTCTCTGCTTTTCTCGATCTGTCCCACGGCACAAAGATTAAGAACTGTGTTTCTGTCCCCTTGCTCTATCCCTCGGCAGAAAGATGAAGAATTGTGTCTATGTCTCTTGGATCTGTCTCTCGGCGGAAGGTTTCACTGGAATCTCCGTAGATATTCTCGTTGAAAGTTGGACAGCTCCACCTGGAGCATGATCGTATGGAGGAGTGTTCCCATGTGTGCAACATTAGCTGGGTCTCTGATGAAGGTGATGACGTCAACCTCGGCAGGTCTCCCCACCATTTCTGGATAGTCAGTGACTAGATGGAATAGGACATTGTGAGCCAGCCGGCTGTCCTCGGGTGACAGGGACATTGTCCTGCTTTGCTGGTTTCGAGATCATATGCCTTTCTTTTGATGTGAGCAGTCTTTACACTTTCCTGCTGTATGGATTGCCACTACGTAGTTGAGCTTGATCCACAGTTGGTTCAAATGTTCAGTGTTTCTTGGGTCTCTAATGTAGGTTAGTGTGTCCGTGGTTCTCCCGACTAGTCCTGGGCACTCCTCTATGATACGAAAGAAAAGCGTATAAGTGAGTTCATCAATGATCACCTGTGGTGGAAGCATTTGCGTCCTTATCGCTGTATTCTGGTAACACAACGAAGGCTTCCGCGATGACAGTCAGTAGTTGCCAGATTACTTTCTTGTTGGCAGGATCTTGAACAAAGTATGTGACACTGGGGGCTCTCCCTACAAGTGACGGGTATGATATTACCACTAACTGGAAGTAGGTGAGTACATCCCATGTGAGATTTCTGCTCGGAGATACCATGAGATCTGCAAAACAACGTCTTGGTGCAGGTTGCTTCAGATTACTGTGTTAAGTTCTTAACGAAAAGTCCTTGGGGGTAATTCATAGATTTCAGCGCAGAGGCAGCACAGAGAGGGATCGTGCGCCAGCGTGCACCAGCTGTGTGCACTAAACAGCATTCTGGCGTATTCATGGAATTCCCAAGGCAAAAAGAGCCCTTGCACAGAGAACATCCTGCAGCGCCAGTTACGCCCCAAGAACGCCCCTCGCGCAAGGAAAAGCCATCAAAATCCCCAATCCAGCGCAAAGGGCTGCGCTAACCCTGGACCAGCTTACAGGGCCGCTACACAGCAAACACCGAGTGGAGAACGTGTATTCCTGGGGTGCGCTGGAATTATCACACGCGGTAGGGCCTGTGCGAGCGGGGTACGTGTATTACTGGGGTTCGCGGGGAGTTTCACACGCGGTAGGGCCTGATGCAAGCGGGGTATGTGTATTACTGGGGTTCGCAGGGAGTTTCACACGCGATTGGGCCTGTGCGAGCAGGCTACGTGTATTTGGGGGGTACGCGGGGAGTTTCACATGCGGTAGGCCCTGTGCGAGCGGGGTATGTGGATTTCGGGGGTGCGCAGGAAGTTTTGCACGCGATTGGCCCTGTGCGAGCGGGGTACGTGTATTACTGGGGTTCGCTGGGAGTTTCACACACGATTGGGCCTGTGCGAGCAGGCTACGTGTATTTGGGGGGTACGTGGGGAGTTTCACACGCAGTAGGCCCTGTGCGAGCGGGGTATGTGTATTTCGGGGGTACGCAGGAAGTTTCACTCGCGATTGGCCCTGTGCGAGCGGGGTAGGTGTATTCCGGGGGTGCGCGGGAAGTTTCACACGCGATTGGCCCTGTGCGAGCGGGGTATGTGTATTTTGGAGGTGCGCTGGAAGTTTCACACGCGATTGGCCCTGTGCGAGTGGGGTACGTGTATTTCGGGGGTGCGCTGGAAGTTTCACACGCGATCGGCCTTGTGCGAGCGGGGTACGTGTATTTCAGGGGTGCGCAGGAAGTTTCACACGCGATTGGCCCTGTGCGAGCGGGGTACGTGTATTTCGGGGGTGCGCGGGAAGTTTCACACGCGATTGGCCCTGTGCGAGCGGGGTACGTGTATTTCGGGGTGCGCGGGAAGTTTCACACGCAATTTCGCAGTCAGAGCGGTGTACGTGTATCCAGTGGGGTGCGCGGGGAGTCCCACACGTGAATTGGCAGTGTGGGTCCTCCCAGGTGTGCCCTCAACCCCCTCCACGGGCCCTGCAGGCAGCCCACACTACAGGGGACTACCCTGCACCCCTGGTCATGTCCCGCAGGCAGTCCATCCACCATGGGCATGCCCCTCAGCCAGGCCACATGTCACCTTGCACTAGTGATCACCAACTCATGTCCCCCTGCACCCCCACCCCCCAGCAGTGAGGGGCACCTGCCAGCAGGCCCCCACTCATGTCCCCCTGCACCCCCACCCTCCAGCATTGAGGAGCACCTGCCAGCAGGCCCCCACTCATGTCCCACTCATGTTCCCCTGCACCCCCACCCCCCAGCATTGAGGAGCACCTGCCAGCAGGCCCCCACTCATGTCCCCCTGCACCCCCACCCCCCAGCAGTAAAGGGCACCTGCCAGCAGGCCCCCACTCATGTCCCCCTGCACCCCCACCCCCAGCATTGAGGGCCACCTGCCAGCAGGCCCCCACTCATGTCCCACTCATGTCCCCCTGCACCCCCACCCCCCAGCATTGATGGGCACCTGCCAGCAGGCCCCCACTCATGTCCCACTCATGTCCCCCTGCACCCCCACCCCCCAGCATTGAGGGGCACCTGCCAGCAGGCCCCCACTCATATCCCCCTGCATCCCCACCCCAGCAGTGAGGGCACCTGCCAGCAGGCCCCCACTCATGTCCCCCTGCACCCCACCCCCTAGCATTGAGGGGCACCTGCCAGCAGGCCCCCACTCATGTCCCACTCATGTCCCCCTGCACCCCCACACCCCAGCATTGAGGGGCACCTGCCAGCAGGCCCCCACTCATGTCCCACTCATGTCCCCCTGCACCCCCACCCCAAGCATTGAGGGGCACCTGCTAGCAGGCCCCCACCCATGTCCCCCAGCACCCCCACTCCCCAGCAGTGAGGGGCACCGGCCAGCAGGCCCCCACTCATGTCCCCCTGCACCCCCACCCCCCAGCAGTGAGGGGCACCTGCCAGCAGGCCCCCACTCATGTCCCACTCATGTCCCACTCATGTCCCCCTGCACCCCCACCCCCCAGCAGTGAGAGGCTCCTGCCAGCAGGCCCCCACTCATGTCCCCCCCTACATGACGTAAAGATGCACAATCATGGCCCACTTCTACACCAAAATACCACAGCACGCCACCCCAGTCTTGAGACGCAATGATTTCCCAATCCACCCCACACTGACATGCCTATCTCAAGACACAAACCAAAAGTCAACTATGTACATCAACACATGTCCGTCACACACACACACTGGTTGGCATTGATTGCGTAAACCCACATTTTCACATGCATGAATCCAATGAGCGAATTACACACTTGGAAGTAAAATATCAAAATGTATTATGGGCAAAAATAAAGCAATGAAATGAAAGCATAAAAAATAGCAAATATGAAATGAAAAGCATGTCTGAAAGATGAGTAAATGAAAAGTATAACCAATCCAAAGAAATCCAAAAGAAAAATAGTCCAAACTCTCCCTCCACCAAAGCAAATCCAAAGGAAACGTAAAAAGAAAAATCCATTAATCCATGGTGAAATCCAAAGAAAAAGTACAAATTAATCCATTGTCCAACTATGTACAATCCATTGTCAAAAAGAAAAATCCATTAATCTATGTTCAAATCCAAATGAAAAGTTCAAATAAATCCATTGTCCAACTATGTACAATCCATTGTCAAGGGTCCATGAACCCAACAAAAGAAATGAAACCTACCTAACAAACTACCTAAGAAAAAAACTATATACAAATGTGTGGGGCATAGTCAAATCACCCCAAATCAAAGGAAAATGAAAATAAAACCTAACACTAAAAACTATTTACAATGGCAGCGGGCTAGTCCGACGGCTCACTTTTTGATGTCCTGGGCCAGGGCATCATCGAACTTCCGCTCAATGTCCTGGAGGCGGTCCTCTTCCATGGCCCCGAGGGTTCGCAGGGACGATGACATGTTGACCTCCAACTCCCTGCAAATTGCCTCGAGGCACTCGGCCCGCCTCAGTGCCCTCCGCATGGAGTTCTCTGCCCTGACCATTGTGAACCGTGTGTAACGCTCACCTGATTCCCACGGAGGCGCAGGTCTGGCTTCGAGTGCTGATGCTTCTTCAATGGTGAAGCGCAGGACTCTGAAGATGGACAGGAAGGGCCCTTTTCTCTGGCTTCTCCGGCTCGCAGGAATATTCCCCTGTGCGTGAAAAGGGAGTATTACATACTGACTGAGTTATGATCAAGCCTCCCACTCTCTTCCAAACCTCCACGATACCCTTCCACGATTCCCCGTGAAGTCTCACCTTAGGGTCAGGAAGGATGAGCTCTCCATCCTGCTTCTGATGCAGGGGCGCGTTGAAACCCAGTTACTTCACTGGATTGAGGATTGATGGGAGTTCAGGTAAGCTTGACTATTCAGGTAAGGCTCTGTAAAAGTTCTGTTGCAAGTTCAAAAGTCCAAACTTAATAATAATGTTCATTGTCGTTTTGCAGCAAGCGCTAATGCTTATGTCTTTTTTCCCCTTAGGGGCCGGGGTTCGGAATGCCGGAGATATGGCACCGACCCGAAGTGAAACGTGCAGTTCCAGTTCCAGTAAATGGCAGGTTAGTTCTGGATGAGTGCTCGAGAACTGACTTTGCATACGCTCATTCAATGTCTTTGTCTTTTTTCCCCATAGTGGCCGGGGTCCGGAAAATGCCTGGAAGCGGCAAGAACCGAAATGAAATGAGGTAAGTCTTATTCCCTTCCTTCTCTCACCTCTTATTCTTGTCTTTTTCTCTAGGCTCTGGGAAGTGGCTGTGTATCCGGATGATTGCTGCTGAAGATGGAGGAACCCAGGAAAGGTGAGTGAAATGCAGCGCTGAAGCGATCGTAACGAAATGCTTTTTAAAAATAATGTCTTCCCTTTCAGGATCGTCGGTGATGTCTCCGTGGTGCAGATTAGCTGGTAAGGTCTCTTGTCTCCCTTTGCAGGTGACCCAGGATGCTGACAGGCGTGGCTGAAGTCCAGATGCAGGAGCTGACACGGTGAGCGTCCAGCTGCGAGGAGCAGAACAAGGCGAAGCATGAGTTGCTGATCGGGTGTGGTTTAAATAGCTTTGGAAGAAGTCCCAAGTGTGTATCCTTCCTCTGATCAGGTATGTATCCTTCCCTGACCACACCCGGGTGGAAAGTAGTCCCACAGGTAAAGTAGTTCCATTCAGGCCTCAAGAGGGCCTGGATGTGGCAGCATGGTCTGCATCAGGTAAGTGCACATGAAAACACTTGAACACATGTCTAGTTTTATGAGCCTGGCGCCTAAGGCGCCAGGACAGAGGTCCAACATGAGCCTGGCGCCTAAGGTGCCAGGACTGCGTCCAAAGGGCCCCAGCTTGGGCCCGCTGGCACTCCCCTGGGGGTAATGATGCCTGCCTCTGGGGTCGCTGGGTCGGACCTGGCTCCTTGGAGGTAGGCATCATGACAGTACCCCCCCTCAAGGCCCCTCCCAAGGTTCTTCACTCCGGGGGTTTGGGCTTGTTCGGAAATCTCCGGTGAAACCTTTGTACTAATCGAGGTGCGTGGACATGGTTACTAGGCTCGCACAATCTCTCTTGAGGTCCATATCCCTTCCAGTCAACAAGATAGAAGAGTTTCGACTTTACCACCTTGGAGTCTAAAATGTCTTTAACTTCGAATTCTAATTCCCCTACAATTTGAACTGGATCTGGAGGCTTGGACAATCGGGTTCCTGGTTGTACTGGCTTCAAAAGTGATGCATGAAAAACTGGATGAATACGCATGTTGGACGGTAGATCCAGTTTAAAGGCCACTGGGTTGATTATAGCTTTGATGGGATAAGGTCCTATGAATCTGGGATTGAAGGTTTGCGGGCCCTTGAGGGGTAAATGTTTAGTTGCTAGCCATACCTGGTCTCCTACTTGGTAAGGAGGAGTTTTACTTCGGTGCAAATCAGCGTTTTCTTTATACTTTTTCTTGGCTTGCTGTAAATGAGTTGCAGCATCTTTGAAGGCTCGGGTTATTGTGGAATGCAGATGATTTACTGCGGGCATTTCCAGGGTCAGAGGTGGATCTAGGTCAGAGGTCCGAGGATGGTGACCATACAAAGTATAAAAGGGGGTTTGTCCGGTTCCAGAATGCACTGAATTGTTGTATGCATATTCTGCGATCCAAAGGATGTCTTTCCAATTTAACTCGGATTGGTGTAACATGCACCGAAGATATTGCTCGAGAGTCTGATTGGTTCTCTCGGTTTGTCCGTCGGTCTGGGGGTGGTGGCTGGTGGATAACCGCACATCTATTTGTGCTAGTTGGCAACACTTCTTCCAAAAATGTGAGATAAATTGACTTCACGATCCGAGACTAATATGGAAGGGAAACCATGTATGCGAACTATATTCTCCAGGAATTCCTTGGCCAAGGTGGAAGCTGACGGCAAACCCTTTAAAGGGATAAAGTGGGCCATTTTGGAGAATAGGTCCACAATTACAAGCATTGTGTTGTAACCAGCACAAGGAGGCAGATCTGTTATAAAGTCCATTGACAGGGTGTGCCATGGCGCCGGTGGAATATCCAAGGGTTGAAGTAGGCCGGCTGGCCTTTTCTTTTGAGCCTTGTTTTGGGCGCAAATTCCACAAGACAGTACAAAAGACTTTATGTCTTTTCTCCAAGACTGCCACCAGAAGTGGCATTTGATTTTTTCCTCCGTTTTAGTGATACCAGGGTGTCCTTCCATTAAAGATTCATGATGATGGGCAATAACAAGTTCTTGCAATTCTTTACTTGGCAGAAACAACCGCTCCTGGAAGTAGGGTAAGTCATCCTTAACGGTGTAATGAGAACCCTTTTGACTCCATTCCAGTAAGGTTGAAGAGTCTAGAAGTTGTTTTACTTGCGTTTGGATATCCTCAATAGTTTGCAATGAAGTTAAGCCTAAGATTCTTTGCTCAGGTCTGATGGGCACAGGTTCTAAGCTCGAATTAGGTTCTTCCATGCCAATCCGGGATAAGGCGTCCGCTTTTCCATTCTTGCAGCCAGGGCGATAGGTAATTACAAAATCAAATTCCGCAAAGATTAGAGCCCATCGGAGTTGTCGTGAAGATTGAGCTTTGGCCGTTTTTAAATACTGTAAGTTTCTGTGGTCCGTAATTACGGTGATGGTGTGTCTTGCCCCGAGAAGGTAGTGACGCCAAGCCTTGAAAGCAGATTTGATGGCCAGTAACTCTTTATCAGTGATTGCGTAGTTGATTTCAGGAGGAGAAAATTTTCTGGACCAAAAGGCCACTGGGTGTAGTTGGTTAGTTTTTGGGTCTCTTTGCGACAGGACAGCTCCCATGGCCGAACTGGATGCATCGGTTTCCACTATGTACGGGAGATCTGGGTGCGGATGCTTCAATACAGGTGCAGAGGTGAATTTGGTTTTCAGGTCCTGGAAGGCTTGTTCGGCCTCAAGAGTCCATTCGAAGCGTTTGTTTTTCTTTAGGAGAGCGGTGATGGGTTGGACTGTTCGGGAAAATTCAGGGATGAATCTTCGATAGAAATTGGCAAAGCCGAGCATGCTCTGAACTTCCTTCACCGAGCTTGGAGATGGCCATTTGAGGATGGCGTCCACCTTTCGCGAGTCCATTCGGACTCCTTGAGGTGTCAGGATGAATCCGAGAAACTCAACTTCTGTGGTATGAAAAACACATTTTTCGAGTTTTGCGAATAATCTGTGCTGGCGCAGTTTCTCAAGAACTGCCCTAACATGTTTTCTGTGATCAGATTCTGAAGAAGAGTACACCAGGATGTCGTCAATGTAAACAATGACACAGACATCGATAAGTTCCCGAAGAACATCATTCACAAAGTACTGAAAGGCGGCAGGTGCATTGCACAAACCGAAGGGCATCACCTGATATTCGAAGAGCCCAAACTTGGTGCGGAATGCAGTCTTCCATTCGTCGCCTTCTTTTATGCGCACCAGGTGATAAACTCCTCGGAGATCTAACTTGGTGTACACACAAGCGTCTTTCACCTGGTCGATAAGCTCAGGGATCAAGGGCAGAGGATAACGATTCTTAATCGCTATTTGATTCAGGGCGCGATAGTCTATACACGTTCTAAGGTCGCCTTCTTTTTTCGGCACGAAGAACAGAGCTGAAGAGACAGGAGACTTGGACGGGCGAATAAAACCATTGGCTAGGTACTGATCTAAATACTGGCGCAAATGCAGGTTCTCAGGTTCCGTAAGAGCATAAATCCTACTACAAGGTAGTTGAGCATTGGGTACCAGATCGATTTGGCAATCATAAGACCGATGGGGAGGTAACGTGTTAGCCTGTTCTTTCTGAAAAACGTCTTGGAATTCTTGGTATTCTGACGGTAGCTGTACAGGGGTGGAAGTTGCTGAGGCTAGACCCACAGCTGGATTTCTTAGATAACAAGTTGGTTCACAATCAGGAAAACTTATCTTCTTTGCTCGCCAGTCAATTCTGGGATTATGTGTTTCTAACCAAGGAATTCCAAGAATTACTTGAAATTGTGGGGCCTTGATCACATCAAACACGATTGCTTCCCGATGTCCATCCTGAGCCAGCAGTGTCACTTCAACAGTGGAATGCGTTACAGGCCCTGAGGCTATTTCGGTTCAGTCTACTGTAGTAATGACATCTTGGGTTACTTTCGGGCGGAGAGGAAGCTTAATCCTGAAAGCCAATTCACGGTCTATGTAATTTCCAATAGCTCCACTGTCGATGTATGCTTTTATAGCATGCAACTGCTGAGGCTGTTTTGGGTCCACGAGCACCATTGGCATGACAAAATGCGAGGTCAAAGAGTTAGTTTTCAAGCTCGGCAAGCGGACCCCTACGCTTGCCGGGCTAGGTCGTTTCCCGAATCAGGTGTCACTAATTCGTTATCAGTAGCTCCAACCACCTTCTTAAGTGGTTTAACTGGACAATTTCGAAGAAAGTGACCGGAAGTCCCGCAATACAGACAAAGTTGCATTTGCCGCCTTCTCTCTCGTTCTTTCTGCGTTAATGGTCCTTTAACCCCACCGATTTGCATAGGTTCAGATACGTCGGTACTCTTGGGGTTAGCGTGGGTTTTGATCGGTGCTAGGTTTTCATACTGGAACCAATCTGCTTTTCTATTTTGAAGTCTGTGATCAAGTTGAACCACCAAGTCAATGTAGTCTGCGCAGACCTGGGGTGGGTTTACTATCTGATCTAGAACATCCTTAAGCTCTCCGCGCAGGCCTCGATGAAACAATGTGATCCTTTTGCTTTCTGGCCATCCAGTTTCCACAACCAGTCTGTTAAAGGTGGCTATGTAGGACAGAAGATCCTGATTACCTTGTCGTAAGGATAGCAGTTCGTTATCAAGGGCCTGTCCTTGAGAGTGTCGAGCGAACAATCTTTCCATGCTGGCCTGGAAGCCCTGAAAATTCTGGAGAATGGGATCATCCTGATTTACCAATGGAATAGACCAATCGGCAGCACTGCCACTGAGGTAAGATAGTATAAAGGCTACCTTGGTCTGGTCATTAGGGAAGGCTCCGGGTCTGCATAGAAAGTGTAAACGACATTGGTTCATAAAGACGGCATATTTCTTGGGATCCCCCGCAAAACGTTCAGGCGGGGCCAAAGGCATGTGTCCAGATAGATTAATTTGTACCGGGTTACTCAAACCCATTGATGTGGAAATGTCTCCGGAATTAGGTAAAGGAGTGTGCCCTGCCTGGGCCTGTAATAACCTTTTGGCTAGGTCATCTGTTCTTTCCTTGGATAAGATCAGTTCTCTTTTGAGAGCGTTAGACTCCTGGCGGGCTGAGTGTACCTCTGCCCGTAATTCCCCCAAAAGCTGGGCCAGCTGGTCAGTCTCGGAAGTCTCCATAGCGCCCGGGTGGGAAATTGTGGGTAGGCTTCGCGTTCTGTAACGCTCACCTGATTCCCACGGAGGCGCAGGTCTGGCTTCGAGTGCTGATGCTTCTTCAATGGTGAAGTGCAGGACTCTGAAAATGGACAGGAAGGGCCCTCTTCTCTGGCTTCTCCGGCTCGCAGGAATATTCCCCTGTGCGTGAAAAGGGAGTATTACCTACTGACTGAGTTATGATCAAGCCTCCCACTCTCTTCCAACCCTCCACGATACCCTTCCACGATTCCCCGTGAAGTCTCACCTTAGGGTCAGGAAGGATGAGCTCTCCATCCTGCTTCTGATGCAGGGGCGCGTTGAAACCCAGTTACTTCACTGGATTGAGGATTGATGGGAGTTCAGGTAAGCTTGACTATTCAGGTAAGGCTCTGTAAAAGTTCTGTTGCAAGTTCAAAAGTCCAAACTTAATAATAATGCTCATTGTCTTTTTGCAGCAAGCGCTAATGCTTATGTCTTTTTTCCCCTTAGGGGCCGGGGTTCGGAATGCCAGAGATTTGGCACCGACCCAAAGTGAAACTTGCAGTTCCAGTTCCAGTTAATGGCAGGTTAGTTCTGGATGAGTGCTCGGGAACTGACTTTGCATACGCTCATTCAATGTCTTTGTCTTTTTTCCCCATAGGGGCTAGGGTCCGGAAAATGCCTGGAAGCGGCAAGACCCGAAATGAAATGAGGTAAGTCTTATTCCCTTCCTTCTCTCACCTCTTATTCTTGTCTTTTTCTCTAGGCTCTGGGAAGTGGCTGTGTATCCAGATGATCGCTGCTGAAGATGGAGGAACCCAGGAAAGGTGAGTGAAATGCAGCGTTGCAGCGATCGTAACAAAATGCTTTTTAAAAATAATGTCTTCCCTTTCAGGATCGTCGGTGATGTCTCCATGGTGCAGATTAGCTGGTAAGGTCTCTTGTCTCCCTTTGCAGGTGACCCAGGATGCTGACAAGCGTGGCTGAAGTCCAGATGCAGGAGATGACACGGTGAGCGTCCAGCTGCGAGGAGCAGAACAACGCGAAGCGTGAGTTGCTGATCGGGTGTGGTTTAAATAGCTTTGGAAGAAGTCCCAAGTGTGTATCCTTCCTCCGATCAGGTATGTATCCTTCCCCGACCACACCCGGGTGGAAAGTAGTCCCACAGGTAAAGTAGTTCCATTCAGGCCTCAAGAGGGCCTGGATGTGGCAGCATGGTCTGCATCAGGTAAGTGCACATGAAAACACTTGAACACATGTCTAGTTTTATGAGCCTGGCGCCTAAGGCGCCAGGACAGAGGTCCAACATGAGCCTGGCGCCTAAGGCGCCAGGACTGCGTCCAAAGGGCCCCAGCTTGGGCCCGCTGGCACTCCCCTGGGGGTAATGATGCCTGCCTCTGGGGTCGCTGGGTCGGACCTGGCTCCTTGGAGGTAGGCATCATGACACCATGCCTCTTCCGCCCGCTGCCGCTCCCCATCTATGGCGTGGCCCAACCGCTGCCACACGGAAGACACTTGTAATCCTGGGTCCTCCTGCCCTCTGGCCGATGCCTGCCCCTCCGATGTCGATGGCCCCGAGCCATCATGGCTCCCACCTTGTTACTGCTGCTGCTGTACCTGTGCCTGTGCCCCTGCTTTTGCTGCCTGCACATCCTCCTCTGGCTGGGGTACAGTTGTCGTGGTGGCCAGCCCTGCTGGACGTCCGACTCCCGACTGTGGCAAGGATGTGTCCCCCACCAGTCTGGCCGCTGGGTCAGAGGCAGCTCCACAGGGTACCCAGGTGATACATGGGTGGGAAGATGGCATGGAGGACGACTGGCGTGTAGGGTGTTCAGGTGAGGAGGGGGTCGGAACAAGGTCCAGCAAACTGTAACGCTCACCTGATTCCCGTAGAGGCGCCGGTCTTGACTGGGCGTATACCGTATCTTCAAAGGTGATGTGTAACACACAGCTGGCTCTTTGGGCTGGACCTCTGTGCATCGAAGGGTAAGATGTCTGCAGATAGAAAATATGGGATTAAGAAACTGGGTTATTGAATGTCTCTCTCTTCTTCCCTTTCTCTTCTCCTGCAGAACCCCAAAGGTTAACGCTCTCACCTTAGGTAAGTGAACGCTGTGCTCTCCATCTGCCTCGGGGCAGGGTGCTGTAACCAGTTTCTTCACTGGATAAGCGGAGCAGGCCTCTTGACTTCAGAGGACTGCTGTCCGTCGTTTACTGCACGAACGGTAAGTTTCGAGTAATTCTAATGTCTTTAAAGTCTTTAGTAATGATGTCTCTTGTTTTGCAGGGTTCCGGCGATGGCGGATGACGGGCTGAAGTGAGTTGAAGATGGAGCCCGTGTGATGAATAGAAGCGCCTAGAAGCACGTAAGTAAGCGCTTGTTGCCTGCTTCACGATGCGCTCTAACTGTCTTTTTATTTTGCAGGTACAAGTTCGGAGCGGCTGCAGGGTGCCGGAATACCCACTGGGTTAGATGTGGAAAGGAGTAATGGCACGTGAGTATTAAAGTTCCCCAATGTCTTTAAACGCACCTTGTTTTGTCTTTCAGATGCGGGATGCAGCGCCGAAGGCCTCCGGAGCGTGCGAAGAGTTGTTAAGCTTTTGTCTTTCAGATGCCGGAATGCAGTGTGAAGACCTCCGGAGCGCACGAAGAGTAGGTAAGCCTTTGTCTTTCAGATGCCGGAATGCAGCGCGAGGCGTTGGTGACAGCCGATGGACCAGGTAAGTGAAGAGCTGTCACTGAAGACCGTAATGCTAACCTGTTCTTTCTTGTCTTTATAGGTGTTGCTGAAGACTGGATTCAGGATGGTAAGCCTTTTTCCTTAGGCCCAGGATCAGATGCAGAAGACACGATGAGCGTTCTGCTGCAGAGGATGCAGAATAACGCAAAGCAAGATTCATCCATCGGGTGTGGTTTAAATAGCCTCCTGTAGTGCTTAGGTGTCTCCTTCCACAGCCACGCCTAGGTAAGAAAAGAGTTCCTGCTTTCCAGAAGAGTTCCAGTGTTCTGAATCTAGGGAGTGGCTCCTGCCCCACCCAACAGGAAAAGTAGTTCCAAACAGAAGAGGATCAGAGGCTCAACTGGCAGGCAAGTAAGCAGCATGGTCTGCTGCAGGTAAGTCCACCCAAGCATTATGAGCCCGGCGCTTCCAGCGCTGGGACTGGGCATATTTATGAGCCTGGTGCCACTGGCGCCAGGACTGGGTCCAAAAGGTCCCAATTGGGACTGTTTGGCACTCGGAACCTGGGTTATGGATCTGCTTCCAAGGGAGTTGGGAAAACCCTGACCTTTTGGAAGCAGAGATCATGACAGTACCCCCCCTCAAGGCCCCTCCCAAACCGGGCTTCTCCGGGGGTTTTGGCTTGTCAGGAAATGTTCGGTGAAATCTTTTGATTAGGCGAGGAGCGTGGACATATTCAGCAGGTTCCCAGGATCTCTCTTGGGGGCCGTAGCCTTTCCAGTCAATTAGGTAAAATAGTTTAGATTTGGAGATCTTGGAGTCCAGAATGCTTTTGACTTCAAACTCGAGTTCTCCATCAACTAGGATAGGTTTTGGAGATTTAGTTAGTCGGGTTTGAGGTTGCACGGGTTTTAATAGAGAGACGTGGAAGACCGGATGTATCTTCATGTGCGGGGGCAAGTCCAACTTGACCGCTACTGGGTTTACTATGGTAGTGATGGAATAGGGACCAAGGTATCTTGGGTTGAATGTGCGTGGCCCTTTTAGAGGTAGATATTTGGTGGATAACCAGACTTGATCCCCTACTTGATATTGAGGGGCTTCCTTCCGATGTTGATCTGCTCCTTTCTTGTATTGTTCTTTAGCCCTTTGAAGGTGAGAAACAGCTTCCTTAAAGGCTTGGGTGATTGTAGAATGCAGGTAGTCTACTGCTGGTGTTTCAAGATCTTGGAGGGGATCCAACTCCGAGGTTCGAGGGTGACTGCCGTACAAAAGAAAAAACGGGGTTTTCCCAGTTCCCGAATGGACAGAGTTATTGTAGGCATATTCGGCTATCCAAAGGATGTCTTTCCAAGTTTTTTCAGTTTGTTGCAGCATGCAGCGTAAATACTGTTCCAGAGTTTGATTGGTCCTCTCAGTTTGTCCGTCGGTCTGAGGGTGGTGACTGGTCGATAGTCTCACATCAATTTGAGCCGACCGACAGCAACTTCGCCAAAAATGAGAAATAAATTGACTACCCCGATCCGAAATTAGAACCGAAGGAAAACCGTGCAGTCGGACGATGTTTTCGAGAAATTCTCGGGCCAGAGTTGCTGCTGTTGGCAAGCCTTTGAGCGGAATGAAATGCGCCATCTTGGAGAATAAGTCCACGATTACTAGAATCGTATTGTATCCGGAGCATGGAGGTAGATCGGTGATGAAGTCCATAGAAAGCGTATGCCAAGGGCGAGGTGGGATGTCAATAGGGCGTAAGAGGCCTGCAGGTCTTTCCTTTTGACTCTTGTTTTGGGCGCATACTCCACAGGACATTATAAAGTCTCTGATATCTTTTTTCCAAGACGGCCACCAGAAGTAGCGCTTGATCTTTTCTGAGGTCTTGGCCATACCGGGATGTCCTTCCATTAAAGAATCGTGATAACAAGAGATTACTTTTTTCTGTAAATCTGTGCTGGGTAGGTATAATCGTTCTTGGAAATACAATAAGTTGTCCTTTACTGCAAAGTCCTTTCCCTGCAGATGCCAATTCTGTATGTCTGCTGGAGTTACAAGTTGCCTGGCTTTATCCTTAACTTCCTCTATGGATTCTGTGGCGATTACACCCAGAATTCTTTGTTCGGGAATGATTGGTACAGGTTTAGGGTTGATCAAGTGTTCTTCCACTCCCATCCGAGAAAGGGCATCAGCTTTACCGTTCTTTGTACCAGGTCGATAGGTAATTATGAAGTCAAACTCGGCAAAGAATAATGCCCAACGGAGTTGTCTAGAGGATTGGGCTTTTGCGGTTTTCAAATATTGCAGGTTTCGGTGATCCGTAATCACAGTAACGGTGTGTCGGGCCCCCAGCAGATAATGCCGCCAAGCCTTAAAGGCAGACTTGATAGCCAGAAGTTCCTTGTCAGTAATCGTGTAATTGATTTCAGGAGGCGAGAATTTGCGGGACCAAAATGCCACGGGATGCAACTGATTGGTTACCGGGTCCTTTTGTGATAGGACTGCCCCCATGGCAAGGCTTGAAGCATCAGTTTCCACGATGTAGGGGAGTTCAGGGCGAGGGTGTTTTAAGATTGGTGCAGAGATAAATTTAGTCTTCAAATCCTGGAAAGCTTGTTCCGCCTCGGTAGACCATTCAAAACGTTTGTTTTTCTTTAACAAGGCAGTGATGGGCTGGACTATTCGAGAGAATTCGGGGATAAACCTGGGGTAAAAGTTAGCGAAGCCTAACATGCTTTGCACACCTTTTACGGAGGATGGTGATGGCCATTTGAGAACTGCATCGACCTTCTTTGAATCCATACGCACTCCGCCAGGTGATAATATGAATCCCAAGAATTCAACTTCTGTCACGTTGAAAACACATTTTTCCAACTTAGCGAAAAGTTTGTGTTGACGCAATCTTTCGAGGACCATTTTCACGTGTTTCCGATGTTCAGATTCCGATGAAGAATAAACGAGGATGTCGTCAATGTAAACAACAACACACACATCTATGAGCTCTCTGAGGACATCGTTCATAAAATATTGAAAGGCGGCCGGGGCATTGCAAAGTCCGAAGGGCATGACCTGATATTCAAATAGCCCATACTTGGTGCGGAAGGCCGTCTTCCATTCATCGCCCTCTTTTACTCGTACCAAGTGGTAAGCTCCTCTAAGATCCAGCTTTGTATATATGCATGCTTTTCTGACTTGGTCCAGGAGTTCAGGGATCAAAGGTAACGGATATCTATTCTTAACGGTGATCTGGTTCAGGGAGCGATAATCTATACAAGTTCTAAGGTCGCCTTCCTTTTTTGGAACGAAGAACAAAGCTGAAGAAGCAGGGGACTTGGAAGGACGAATAAACCCATTTGCCAAGTATTGATCCAGGTATTGTCGAAGGTGAAGGTTCTCAGGCTCGGTGAGGGCATAAATTCTACTACAAGGAGGAGTAGATCCAGGTATCAGGTCTATCTGGCAGTCATAAGACCTATGAGGAGGTAGAGAGTTAGCCTGATCCTTCCGGAAAACATCTTGGTATTCTAGATATTCGGGAGGTAACTGGGGAGTCTCTGAAGAAATTGCTGCCAGTGCAACACCAGGTGGAGGGTGACAAGTAGAGACACATTCTGGAAACTGGACCGTTCTTGCTCGCCAATCGATCAGAGGATTGTGTTTCTCTAACCAAGGTATTCCTAGAATAATCTGAAACTGAGGGGCCTTTATCACATCGAACACTATCTTCTCATGGTGTCCATCTTGACTTACTAGCGTCACCTCTTGAGTGGCTTTGCGTTCTGTAACGCTCACCTGATTCCCGTAGAGGCGCCGGTCTTGACTGGGCGTATACCGTATCTTCAAAGGTGATGTGTAACACACGGCTGGCTCTTTGGGCTGGACCTCTGTGCATCGAAGGGTAAGATGTCTGCAGATAGAAAATATGGGATTAAGGAACTGGGTTATTGAATGTCTCTCTCTTCTTCCCTTTCTCTTCTCCTGTAGAACCCCAAAGGTTAACGCTCTCACCTTAGGTAAGTGAACGCTGTGCTCTCCATCTGCCTCGGGGCAGGGTGCTGTAACCAGTTTCTTCACTGGATAAGGGGAGCAGGCCTCTTGACTTCAGAGGACTGCTGTCCGTCGTTTACTGCACGAACGGTAAGTTTCGAGTAATTCTAATGTCTTTAAAGTCTTTAGTAATGATATCTCTTGTTTTGCAGGGTTCCGGCGATGGCCGATGACGGGCTGAAGTGAGTTGAAGATGGAGCCCGTGTGATGAATAGAAGCGCCTGGAAGCACGTAAGTAAGCGCTTGTTGCCTGCTTCACGATGCGCTCTAACTGTCTTTTTATTTTGCAGGTACAAGTTCGGAGCGGCTGCGGGGTGCCGGAATACCCACTGGGTTAGATGTGGAAAGGAGTAATGGCACGTGAGTATTAAAGTTCCCCAATGTCTTTAAACACACCTTGTTTTGTGTTTCAGATGCGGGATGCAGCGCCGAAGGCCTCCGGAGCGTGCAAAGAGTTGGTAAGCTTTTGTCTTTCAGATGCCGGAATGCAGTGTGAAGACCTCCGGAGCGCACGAAGAGTAGGTAAGCCTTTGTCTTTCAGATGCCGGAATGCAGCGCAAGGCGTTGGTGACAGCCGATGGACCAGGTAAGTGAAGAGCTGTCACTGAAGACCGTAATGCTAACCTGTTCTTTCTTGTCTTTATAGGTGTTGCTGAAGACTGGATTCAGGATGGTAAGCCTTTTTCCTTAGGCCCAGGATCAGATGCAGAAGACACGATGAGCGTTCTGCTGCAGAGGATGCAGAGTAACGCAAAGCAAGATTCATCCATCGGGTGTGGTTTAAATAGCCTCCTGTAGTGCTTAGGTGTCTCCTTCCACAGCCACGCCTAGGTAAGAAAAGAGTTCCTGCTTTCCACAAGAGTTCCAGTGTTCTGAATCTAGGGAGTGGCTCCTGCCCCACCCAACAGGAAAAGTAGTTCCAAACAGAAGAGGATCAGAGGCTCAACTGGCAGGCAAGTAAGCAGCATGGTCTGCTGCAGGTAAGTCCACCCAAGCATTATGAGCCCAGCGCTTCCAGCGCTGGGACTGGGCATATTTATGAGCCTGGTGCCACTGGCGCCAGGACTGGGTCCAAAAGGTCCCAATTGGGACTGGTTGGCACTCGGAACCTGGGTTATGGATCTGCTTCCAAGGGAGTTGGGAAAACCCTGACCTTTTGGAAGCAGAGATCATGACACAAACGGAGGAATCAAGTCCTGGTGACCAGTCCCAGTAGGTCAACACGGTCAATGAGGCATTCGAGATGACGTGCAGTGTCTTCACGAAAACACTGCAGATCACCTCGCATGCCCCGTTGACACAACGCCATCCCACTCAGGACAGGCTCAACCCGGTCCCGGATAGCTACATCCGCAGGGAGAGGAAGGCCAGTTGTTGTAAGCGGATCCCCTCCCTGAAAACAGGTCTGGCCGTAGGCATCCCTGCTGGTGCGGGATGATGCAGTCACAGGATCGGGGACTGGATTACACACAGGCACCTCCGCTCCGCTGCCTCCTGTCCCTGCCCCTGCACTGCATCACTAGCACCAGTGGAATCCCAACCTCCAGTCCCCGTGTGTGTCCCTTCCACGGCCTCCTCCTCCTCCAAACCCCCCACCAACCTGGATGACTCTGTGCCATCTTCCTCCGTCGGACCCTGTGGGGTCTCAGCTGCCCCTTCTGCTGCCGAGGAGTCCACCTCCAACCTCCGCCTGTTGGACCTACCCTCGGCAGCTGCGGCCTGGGATGCGGCACCAGACTCCTCACTCCCCGACAAGATGGCAACCTAGGAGGGGAGCCGGGCCTTGCATCTCCGGCTGGTGGTGCGATCCCTGCCACTCTGCTCCACAGCACCCTCTCCGCCCTCGTCATCAGTTGACGCTGCAGACAGGGAGAGATAGAACACAGGCATCAGGGCACTGGACAATGGACTGATACACACATGACAGTTGTACATGAGTGTCAGTGTCAAACTTCAGACATGGCATCACACTCCCCAACACACATGTCATTTCAACTCACACACATGAGCAATTCAACAGCATTATTCCACCAGGCAGCACCATCCATACACAAACAACAGCACGAGCAGCCGAAGGTGAGCCTGATGTCACATGAAACACGGGGAGTGCACAACACATGCACACAGGCCACCACACTTACATGCATGTGTACATCTCCACCAACTGTCGCAGTGATGAGATCGGCATCCATGTCACATCTGCCATTCAGCCTTCTACATGTCAGTGTCACATGCATCCATGTTGCATAACAGTTGCACACTTGTCAAATACACAAACATGCACATGTACACAGTGCAGATGCATGCAGCTGGAATCACCATCCATGTGTGACACCAAAACCATGCCATCGTACATACACAGTAATTGAAACATGTGTGCTCCCACACCTGCATTTGGCCTGCATGCTTACCAACACATATACCATCCATGTGTCTCACACATGAAAGGACTCACATGTGTCAGCCTCACGCCCCTGTACATACACATCCATACATGGCCCTACAAAAACACATGTGCAACCTGCACACTACTGGCACACCACAACACGCACAGCGTCCAATCAGTATGCATGTACACTTACCACTCGACTCCAGACGGGTCTGCCTCTCAAGGACCTGGACGTGGAGCACTTGGCGTGTGCGTTACAGGACCCTCATTTGGTGGTCCCACATGTGGCCCCGGTGCCCCTTGGCATCTGCTGCCTTCAAGAGGCACTGGGCCTTGTCGAGGGTCCTGGACCTGAAGTCCTCCCAGCGCTTCCGGACATGTTTGATGTCGCGGACTGCCAGCCCCTCCTCATTGATGGCAGTCACGATGTCCATCCAGATCCTGGTCCGTCCTTCATTGTCGGCGCGCAAACTTCCAACGAGGGCAACATACTGCCCCAGGACTTGCTCCACCAGGACACCAACTTCCCTGGCACTGAAGCTGGTGGCCCTCTGCCTCTCTGGCTGGGGGTTGCCAGTTGTGTCAGATGGTGTTGTGCCCGACATGGCAACCCCAGAGGCAGGTGTGGGTGGGCAACTGTGTCCTGGGGCTGGGCTGTGGAGCGATGGTATCCCAGTCGGGAGTCTTCAGTTCCAGCAGGGGTGGTCACAGCAACTGCACCCCTGGCTGACGTGCAGGCAGCAAATAGCAGGGCACATGGGCAGCAGGCAGTCAGGCAGCAGCAGATGGCAGGTGGGAGCGTACTCGGGGTTCTGGGGGCCAGGAAAATGGCCTTTTGGGCAGGAGCGTGGTCTTCCGTGTGTATTCGCGTGGCCAGCTTGATACGGAGTGATTTGGCACGTGAAAAAATTGCACGTCAGCGTGTAATTCGAGGAAAGGCCCTTAGCGCGTAAGCGCGTCAGTGACGTTAGGCGCGCAGGCGTTGCCCACAACACGGGTACATAGTGAATCAGAACGTGAGAAAACTGCACATCACCGTGCTATTGGAGGAAAGGGCCTTAGCGCGTAAGTGACGTTCCACGTGTGGGCTGGCTTAAAAGGTACGAGTATCATGCTATTTCCTTGTACGTGCTTTTTGTGGAGAGCGAGCGGGTGTATCTTGTACTTCTTGTCGGTTCACACGCGATTACTTCACAATGTTTCCAGTTCGTACTCCCTGTTTCCTCAGACTGCGTTCTTTTCTTCTTTTGGCGGGGGTGTTGCCTACATGCACACGTGCGTCTTTTTCACGTTCTTTTTCAAGGCAGACGGTGAGTCGCGCACGTATTTTCCAACTGTGGTTGCCCCCGTGTGTCGCGTACCCCTTCAGAGGTCATTGTAGGCTGCGTTTAACACGCGTACGCTTATTTTTGTGTTTCTGGGTTTCCACGCACGTGGTCTACCAGGGGTTGCGTGCACGTGTGCTTTTGTTTTTGGGGTGCCTGTGCATTGGATGACCCATCATCTTCCCCCGTCATCTTCCCCCAGGGGTCACATACAGCCTTGCTAGAGCACTAGGGTACGAATTTCATCTAGTACCCTACCCCTTTCACCCCAATTGCCCAGGACAATTGTTTACTGCAAATCCCATACGCACAACAACATCAGTGCCATGGTTGGGAGGTGACCAAGCAGTAAGGGAGGTAAAGGTGGCCGACCTCCAAAAGGTGGGCGTGGTGGGCGTGGTAGGGGACGTGGCCAGGATTTGCAGGGTGCCCCTAGACCCCCGTGTGTGGAGGACCAATCAGGGACACCCATGCCCCCCCATGGTTGTGGGAAAAGTAGCTGACACCATCCCAGCTCAGCCCTTGTTGGACCGGCCCATTTTGGCACCTGAACCAGCACAGAATGACTCCCAGGCTGACTTCCAGGTCAGCAAGTCTAAGCCACGTGTGGCGGTGCAAGTTGCTGTCACTAGGCCACGTGGATCTGGGGCAGCAATGTCATCGCTGCCCCAAGTAGGCAGGGTGGGGAGGCTGCAGGGGCAGCTGCAGCTCTATCCACCCAAGCTCTGAATCTCCCAGCCGGGACAGTGTCGGTCCAGGTCCATCAAACCGACGTTGGCTCTGCCAACGTCACCCTGTAGCCAATGCCTGCACCAAGACATATGGTCATTGTGCATTCGTACACTTCTAGTACCCAGTCCACCTGCGCTTCTGCCCCTAGTACCGGAGCGGCGTAAGCCACTCAGGATCCACACCACCTTTGAAAAAGAAGAAGAAGGGTGCTCTGGCACTACAGGCTGAGACCCCAGACACGGCTACACACTCCGGCACGTCAAGGAAGCCTAGCTTTGATGACGCCGAACTTGATGCACTTGTGGCCTATGTGTCGGCACATAGCTGCAAAATGGTGGTGACTGCAGGGTGCAAGACCACACCTGGTCAACGTAGGGCACACTGGCAGACCATCGCGGACCACATTAGTGCCCTTGGATTTGTGAGGCGCACAGCTGATGATTGCTACAAGCGGTGGAATGACCTTAAACGCAGAGCAAAGAACAAGCTGGCCTCAAATCATTCCTCTACTCTGGTGACTGGCGGTGGGTCTCCACCAGAGGACAACCAACTCACTGAACATGAGTCTGTTGCTGGAACCTTCGTCACAGAGGAACAGATCCAAGGCATGGGAGACCTACCAGATTACGATGCATTGTCCGGTGAGTGCCCATGCATGTGTGTGTAATCCATGTGTATGTTGTTTGGGTGACAGGTTCTGATTGAGTGCCAGGTGAGGGTGTGTACTCCTGAGTGGTATGGGTCACCCATGTGCTTCCTCCAAAACATTCACCGGCCTTGGATTTGGGTATGACAGTATGCCTTATGCCCACAGTAGCCAATTAGCGCCACATTACTTCAGTTGCCCTTGAACTGTCATCTTGCTACAACATTGTACTGAATTTTTCGGTGTTCATTCAGGCTGATTGTTTCAATTCTCCCATTTTTCCAACGCATTTTTCAGCCCTAATGCCACATATGTGACATGCTTCTGTCATTGATTACACCCCACATTGGCCCACATTTGTTGCCTTGAATGTGAATGATTAGACCATTCAGGCTGATTGAGTATTGGCCTGCTCACATTAATTTTTGGGGCATGTTTGAATGTGGAACATGATAGTTGTTTCCTGTTATGTTGAAGTAACCAACCATTGATGTGTACATCTGCCTGCTATCACTGTATTATTGTACACTGGATGTGTTGCAGTGTGTGGCACATGCATATTTTGTCACACTATTTAGCATTTTTCATCTCATCATGTCCATCTCACATGGATGGGTGACAGTACTCATTCACTGACATATGGCTGTACTTGTCAAATGTACCATGGCTAGGCTACATGCCATCTGTGTGCTGGCATGTGTCATGTATGTGTATTGGACATGCCACTCACAGGCTAATGTGTGATGCCAGTGCTACCCAGCATGCAGCAAATGTGTTGCTTTTCCATCTTGGTGTCCTCAGTGTCTGCTTTTTGCCTCCCCTTCCAACTCATTTACAGTGCATGCATGCCAGGGTTATTGTCATGTGGGACATGTGTAAATCATGTACTGGATCTCTGGCTTGTAAGGCCTATGTGTGTGCTATGGTGCTCATGCCTGTTTCCATTTGTTGTCTTTCATGTTTTTGCAGGTGATGACGCACTTGATGCTGTAGAGGTGGAGGAGATGGTGCAGACCCAGGAGGAATCTCAGGTACGACCGGGCACCAGTGGAGGACGTGGTGTGGTGGTGGGTGAAAACCCAAACTTATTGCAGACCATACTGTCCAGGAGTGTCTCTGGTTGCACCTCCCCAGACCTCTATGATTCAGGTGCTGAATCGGATGATGAGACTAATGTGCTGTCGCAGGTGAGTGTTTCTGGCAGGGATTCTGTTCTGTCCAACCAACCTGCACCAAGGGTAGAACCCTCTATGGGGATGTCAGTGTTGGTAACTCTGCCTTTGGTGGTTACGGATGTAGAGTCACACTCCACAACATCTGATCCTGTTCCTCGGCCAGCAGATCAGAGGGGGAATGCAGTCCTGCAGCCTCAGGCAGTGCCAGCACAGCAAGGTGCAGATCGCCTTGCCCCAAACAGGTGTGGTGCCCGCCGACACGGTGGCCATGTGCCACCAGGCAATACTGTATGGGAAAACTCCATGTACGGTATTGCAGCACAAAAGGGAGCATCAGTTGAAATTATGGCTCAGGCAATGGAGAGGGTGGCCACTTCCATTCTCCCCCCTGAAAGGCAGATGGAGCAACAACAGCAGGCAACAGACTCTATTTGCCAATCACACAGGGAAGACATGTTGGCATCCAACAGGGACCGACGGGCGGCAGTGGAGACTCTGCGGGAACCCATTTCTGTGGAGTCACGGGGCCACAGGGAAGCCCTGAGGTTAGAACTCCAGTTCTTCAGGCAGACTCTAAGTGAACTTGAGGCTTCCCGAAATTTAAGGTCAGAATAGCAGCTGGAGCAGCCCACAGGTTCGCTCTCAGCTGAGCTTCAGGCAACTCGGGAGGAGATCCGGGCATCACGCGAGGCTATGCGTGCAGAAATGCAGGCAACCCGTGAGGTGCTGCATGGGGATCTCCGCACTATCATCCTCCAGAATAAGACCTTCAACACCCGCATGCTTGCTGCCATGGAGGACCCTACCAGGGCTTTGCGTGGGCTGCCTCCCATAGCACCACCACCTGCTGATGCAGAAGCAGAGGGTGAAGAGAGCGACAGCAGCAGTTCTCCCACAATAGCGTAGCCGTGCAGGCCATGATCCCATGGAGGTATTTTTTTTTCCGCAACATCCACGCAGGTGGGTGTTGGTGTGCACCCTGTCCTCGAACCTCCTGGGTGGCCTCCCCCCGTCCTGTCCCCCACATGGCCATTTTAGATCTTTTATTTTTATTTTTACAGTGTGTTGCCTTGTGTGGCTCCCGTGGGCATCCACTGTGTATTCCAGCTGGGCACATGCAGGCTTGTCCTGTGTTTGGGTTAGATGCTTGGGTTCCTGACACACACACCCCTCCTGCTTCCCTTTCCATGGGCTTGCAAAGGGTGTGACCAAGTGACAGTGACTTACACAGTGACATTGGGCTCCCATGAGCTGTGTAGGCAGTCTGTAGTCAAAACTGTGTGTACATCCCTAGTGGGGGTTGTTGTTGTATTGAACACTGTATGGTGTATTCATATGTGCGTGTGCATCCATGTCTTCCTCCTTATTCACAGGTACCTTCTTCATATCTTCACAAGGCCATCTCCTTTGCGGATGCCGTTCATGTTGTATGCAGTACACTGACACATTTGCCTGACATCAACACTCTGCAGTTGGAAGGGGTGGATGTGCTGGCTTATTCAGGTTGTAAAACTTGCACTATTTTCATTTGGTACTGTCATATTTTGGCAATGTTTCATCTTGTGTTGCTGTATTGTGTTGCTGGTAAGTATTTGGTCATGTGTGCTGTTTGTTATTGATTACTGGGAGCATATTGTCTGTGGCCTGTTTCCATTTGGGACAGTGCACTTTGTGACACTTGTGTCATGTGTTGTGCATTCCTTTGTTTGCTTTCACATTGCATGACATGCCATGGTGTGTTGGGTAGCGGAGATGGGGAGGGGTTCGGTGACATGGCGCTGTTTTCGTGTTCTATTTTGCAAGGGGGTAGTCATTCATGCAACATAAATGTGTGTCTTTTTGTGACACAGCATTGGTTGTCTTTGGGTAGGTAGGGATGCACACAATGTAACACCTCCAGGTGACCAATCTCAGGCAGGTATGGTTGTGACAGTTGACTGTCCCTTATGTCATCATCATTGATTGTCAGCTGGTATGTACCAGGGCTGTGTGCACTCCAAAGGGGTGTGATTTTAGGTGAAGTAATTAGCCACCAGCTGCGTACGGGCTGCCTCACCATGTGCCCTTACCCCTCCCATGGGCAGCGGCCCTGCATGTGGTTGGGGATGTGGGGGCACCACCATGTCCACCGGCAGGCCCCGGCGGGTTGCAAAGTTTTGCAGGACACATGCTGCCACTATGATCCTGCGCACTACTGGGGGCGCTTATAGCAGCTGCCCACCAGAGCGGTCAAGGGAGCGAAAGTGTGACTTGAGCACTCCAAATGTGCGCTCCACTATGCCCCGGGTTGCAATATGGCTGTGTTGTATCTTACCTCGGGTGGTGTGGTGGGGTTCCGAATTGGCGTCATCAGGTGGGTGCTCAGAGGGTAGGCACTGTCCCCTGCGGAGGTGATGATGGGTATCATTAGTGGGGTTGTGACATTACTCAGTATCTGACATGCATGCCTGTGCAGAGGCATTTATACTCACCAAGCAGCCATGTGTTGCTATGCCGCCCAGCTTCTAGGTCCCGGTTTAGGGTTGACATTCTGTAAATGAAACTGTCATGGGTGGACCCTGGATAGTTGGCATATACTGAGGTGATGATTCCCTTGGCATCACATACTACCTGCACGTTGATGGAATGCCAGTGCTTGCGGTTTCTATAGATGTGCTCAGTTGCCCTGGGAGGACGTAGAGCCACATGGGTGCAATCAATGTCACCTAGCACTTTGGGGAAGTGTGCCACCTCGTAAAAATCCTGGACGGCAGCCTGCCTTTCTGCAGGTGTTCTTGGCAGGTATATGTGCCTGCGGACTGATGGGCGTGCAGTCATGATGGCCAACACCTGGTGTAGGCAGCGTGACTGCGTGGCCTGTGACACCCCCCCCACTATAGCACTTGTCCGCTGAAATGAACCAGTGTCCAAGAAGTGCAATACATTGAGCACCTTTTCCAAGGGGCTCAGTGCTTGGGAGCACAGGGTGGGTGATGTGAGGTCATCCTCCCACTCACTCACCAGGTCGAGTATTATGTGAGGTGAACCTCCCATACACCTGGTCATCAGGCATCCCAAAAAGGCTGGTCCTGGGTGTAAAAATTCTGGCCCTGACTATCCTCCTCCACCTGCGGTGTCCCACGACCACTGCTGCGAGGAACGGTATATTCATCGTAGCGTCTGAGCTTGTTTGTTGTTTGCGCGTGCTTTTATGCTGCGCAGGTCCGCGTACGCCTGCTTCCTGCTGGCGCACGCGTTTCCCCTGTTCGATTCCATGAATACGTGTTGAAGGCGCGCGTGTGGGCGTTTCGCGCATTTGCCTCCTGTACTTCCCCCATAACGCCCACATTTTCACGCGTTGTTCCCCATTCTGCGTGTTACACCCCGTGTTCCGCCTACTTTTTTTGTGTGCGCCGCGCTATGTGCACTTTCGCTGTGCACGTAGCGCACACCGTTTGATGATGTGTGCGCCCGCGTGCGCCACACAGGATTTTAGCGCACATCCCAGTATTTACACCCGCACGGACTTCCATGAATCGATGTGCGCGGCTTTCGCACGCTTGCACTGCGATTTTCGCACTTGCGCTGTGATTCGCATGCTTTCGCACGCTTGCACTGAGATTTTCGGTGCACATTAATTCCATGAATCGGCCTGCTTGTGTACAGTCTATCAGAGTCTTGTTTCTTCAACAATGCCTAAGTGTGGCTTGGATCAAAGGTTCATATTGTCAATGCGTTGTGGCTTAGATGTGTAATTCTCTTCTTCACCCTGTGACTAAGATGCACAGAGTGTCTATTATGTCCTTATCCCCTTTTTTGCTTAGAGGAAATGTCCAGTTTAAAGCCACAATTTTCAAACTGAGTTCTTTGTCTTGGCTTTTCTGCTCATGCGTCCATCTTCCTCCTCATGGATCTCGTCTGTACGTGCTGAGGTTCTTCCCCGTTGTCTGTAGTTTCTTCGCGGTGGGGTGCAGCTAGAGGGATCTCACCGATGAAGGGTTTAATGTCATTAAGGAAGATCCATGCTCGCCTGCCTTGCAATTTGACTGCTGACAGAGTGCAGTCCTCAACGATGAAAGGGCTGTTGAATCTTGGCTCGTCCCACCTTTTCCTCGTGTGGTTCTTTACCAGCACTGCATCACCAGAGAAGATGATTGGCGCACATAGACCTTGAACTGTGTCTGTTTCAGCACCTCCTGCTGTGTCTCGTGTTGTGCTGCACCCTTTTCGTTGTCGCTGTACTTGGTCTGAAACGATAAGAAGGCTTGATGTCATGCAGTTCAGGTATTCCGACAATTCGGTTCCCAGGACCTCTCGGGTCGACTGGGCATCACATCTAGCTCTATTCCGTGGGGTAAGGGGGGTGTTAATTCTTCTTCCTGTGCTGCGTCAGATGATGGTCAGAGCCTGGTTGGTTCCGAAGAGCATACAATGCCAGTGGAAGGCAGTTCAACCATCCCCTCTTTAGAGTAAGCTTCAATTTGGCTATCCTTGGCTATCCTTTCCTTTAGCAAGCCGTTGAGCCCCTCACAAATACCATTACCTTCCGGATGATACGCCGACGAGAACTTGTGCTTTATACCAAGCAGCAAGCTAATCTGCTCAAAGACAGAGTTTACAAAATGAGCCCCATTGTCTGATATCATCACCTCACACACCCCCCATCGAGGGAACACTTCCCTCACCAGGAATTTGGCAGCACAGGTTGAGTCTGAGTGTGTACAGGGACCTGCTTCTATCCATCTAGAGAATGGCCACACCACTACGATTAAGTACCTGTACCCGTTACACACTTGAATCATGTCGACATAATCAATATGTAAGTGCTGAAAAGGCACATTCGCTGGGGAATGATTCCTCTCACTACTTTTAATGTGTGCCCAGCAGTGAATTGCTGGCAGACTATGCAGCTCACCATGAAGAATGCAACATGCTCTGCTAAATTCGGTATAAACCAGTCTTCTGCGAGCGATGCAGCAAGATTTTCTTTTGTCATATTAAATGGTTAGTGCAGTTGTTGCAATGCTTTTTTCAATAGGGCTACCGGCATGACTGGTTTACCAGTGCTGACTTGCCGCCACAATCCGTCAGAGGGGTTTAAGGAACACCCTCGACGCTTCCACAGGTTCTTTTCATCCTAGGCTTCTGGTGTGGCTCGAGCTACCATCATTCGTTCATGGGTGCGTGCCTCTTCTACTTCTCTTCTACTTCCATGATCATTTCACTCTTGGATGCAACAAGCTTGGCTTCTGTGTTTGCTGCGTGATTTCTGCGTGACACAAAATCTGTCCCATGAGTTTGGGCGGCGCATTTCACGACCGCTATGCCCACTGGGAGCTGCAGTGCTTTTAACAGCCTGTTCAATAAGGTTGCATGCTGCACTGGTGTGCCGTCCGCTCGGAGTTAACCCCTCCTTTTCCAGCGTGCTAATCCTGTGTGCACTGTTGACGTCAAATAGGCGGAGTCGCTGTACACCGTTACTTCCTGATCTGAGTGATTCTCAATGGCGAGTATCAATGCCAATAGTTCTGTCGCCCATGCTGAATAATGAGATGGTATTCGTGCACTGACGAGTATTTGAAATTCTCTGTTTGATATGTGTTTCATTACGGCAACGCCTGTGTATCTTTGCCCGTCTTCTTGGTCGATTCTCGAAGAACCGTCAATGAAAACGATCTCACCACATGCCAGGTCATTTTCCTTCACCCTGGGGATTTCATCATAGAATTCTTCATAGTTTGCGCAATCATGTATCAGCTCTCCTTCAGTGACTGGCTCAGCTATGAACGTAGCTGGGTTTACAGTTTTACATCAAACTATTTTGATCGATGGATTAGATATAATCACTTCATAGGCAGAAGCCCTCTGTGATGTCAATGTGCCTTTTGGTTTCTCCAAGATGGCGAATAATGAGTGCTCGACGTATAACGTCATAGAGCATCCCATTACAATGGTCTTCGCCTTCTCTATTGCGAACGATGCGGCAGCTAAGCTTTGTTCGCATGGGAACTGGCCTCTCATCACTGGGTCCAGATTTCCTCTATAATATGCCAGGGGCTTGTACCCCAATGAGATTTTCTGAGCGAGCACTGCCGTCATAACGTTGCCATTCATGTGTGAGAACAGGTAGAATTCCTCCGCATAATTAGGAATCCCGAGAACTGGTGCCGAACAAATCGCCCTCTTGAGTTCTGCGAACCCCTTCTCCATTGCCTCAGTCCATTAAATCTTTTTCTTTGTCACCTAGGCCTTCTTTAGGACCTGGAGCAAGGGCTTGGTATATGAGCTGTAGTCGAAGACCCATGCTCTAACATAATTGCACAGGCCTAGGAAGCTCTGCATTTCCTTTATCGTGAGCTTTTAGCCGTGTTCAGGACAGCTTCAGCCCTTTCCGGGGTAACCTTTTTCCCCTCGTGTGAGATTAACTGGCCTATGTATAGCACCTCCTGTTGACAGTATTGGAACTTTTCCTTGTCAAACTTATATCCTTTCTCTTCCAGTATAGTCGATAGCTGGATTAAATCGCGCCTGCATTGCTCTTCAGTGGTGCTGCAGATCAGAATGTCATCCACATACTACAAAACAACACTGTCTACTGCAATATTGCTTAGGTCCATTTGCAGGACTCTGTTGAAAATGGACGGGGACTCACAATACCCCTGTGGCAATCTCGTGCTTTTCAGATGCATTTGTCTGAATGTAAATGACGTCAGATCTTGCGAGTCACGGTGTAACGGGATTGAGAAAAAAGCATTTTTCAAATCAATCACCGTGAAGTATTTCGCCTCGGTCGGTATGTTACACAAGATCGTAGATGGATTAGGGACTATAGGGAACTCGGCTTCAACAATGTCGTTTAATGCTCTTAAATCTTGGATTAAACGCCACCATCCTCCCTTTGATTTCTTGACGGGATAAATCACTGTATTACAGGGTGATTCTGACGTCACTAGGATGCCGTGGTCCATCATGGCGGAAATTGTCTTCGCGATCCCTTCATCCGGTTCTATGGACATGGGATATTGTTGTGCTCTTGCTAAAATTGCTCCTGGTTTTAGTTTAATTTTCACTTCTCCTACCCCCTTCAGGAGACCTACGTCATAAGGTCCTGTTGTCCATACTGCAACAGGCACCTCGGCCATGTCGTCATCAAAGTATGCTGGACAGATCAGTGCCAACAACATTCTCTGTGGCACTTCTCGTTTTATCATTTTGTCCCAGAATATGAGACTTACTTCCACCCTCGTCTCTTCTAAATCAGGGTGTTCTTCGAACAGATCGTCATTGGTTCATCAGTCACTCGATACCCTTCTTCAATGGCGATAATTTCACACCATTGTCTGCCTTCATCATCATATCCTTCGACCAATGCTACTTTCCCTTGCACTGCTGCACGATGTATCGTTAAGGGAAATACTTGTCCCTCTTCTTCATGCATAGGTATTCTTGGCCTAAATAGGAACTCATCAGGGGTTCTCATAGTTCTATCTGCAAGGCCTGGCAATCCCGCCATAAGCACACGCACGCCATATGCAAAAACCTCTGGTTCTAACGGTATAGCTCTCATGGCTATGCGTCCCGAGTAGGCTCTGATCATTTCGCACACGTTCAAATAATGTATACCTGGAGTGGAGCATACTATGCCCTCCTATAGTAAAGGTACATTCATCTCACAATCTCCTACAGAGACTGGGAGATTGTCCGTAAAGGGACTCTGCTGTGAGCTTCTGTAAAACTCTGAGTATCTATGGCCTGGCCGGACAAGGAAAACTTGCCTTCTCGTATGCACGAGCGTGTTGCACTCATATCAACTAAGAAGGAATATTCTTTCCCCCCATGATGACATTTACCCTTGGTTCCATGTTAGGGTCTGGTGTCACTCATCTGCACATTTTGAAAGCCTCCTTGATTATTCTGGAAACCTCCCTGATTACTCTGCCATCCTCTTCCTATGAATCCCATTCCCCTCGGGTAAAATCACACGTTACCCTGGTTATTCTGCGACGGGTTAGTCGCCTGTTGTACGTTCGATTCAGCTGGGCTGGTCAGCATAGCTCCTTTGAGAGCATACTTTGAGAGTTTCTTTTGCACCAGCTTTGCTTCCTCACCCTTACGAGTTGCCTCCTTTTTTCGATTCTTTTCTTGCAACAATCTACAGTAATGTGCAATAGTCAACTGTATTTCGGCCCATGGTTTAGCCTCTACTCCTACCAATTTCTTGAGCTGTTTCTGCACCGGTTCTGGTAACCCTTGGCACAATATATGGTAGAATACTGGGATAGATTTTGTCCACGATTCATGCGAGCACCCATGCGTCTTGAAAATTCGCATTTTAAATCAACGGATCCTCTGACTCTTTCATTTTTGGAGTCATTATAGCTCCCATATCAGAAGTGTCTGGGTACAATACTCGTAGCGCTTTCCACACCGCTACTCTACAGTTATTAAATGGTGCTCTGTCATGGGTAGTGTTAATTATGGCTACCCCAGGGTACCCTGCTCTTTTCCACACATCGTCTGCTCTCTTACCAAGTATAGCGATAAGTAGGCCCTTAATGTCCCCTATAGCTAACGTGACAGCCCCAGTCATTTTCTCTAACTCGTGTTTCCACTTCCCGGCTCCCGATGTCAGCATTGGGAGCTTGTTTTTCAGGTTCTCTCAATCCATGTGTGGCCATGGAATATATTGTGGTCTTATTCCCCCTTTTTCTAGCAGCAGGAATTGGAATGCGCAGTCTTCCTTCTCCTTCCCGATGGCTCTCCTGTCTATTGCTGGAGTAGCATTTTCACATCGCTGTCTACCTGGCAATGTCCTCAATCTGTCTACATAGGCAGGTGCTGACACCCCCCTCTGACCGTGGGGTGTTCCTTCATGTCGGCCAGGCTGTGCGGCAGACTCTGATGCCCGAGATGCAGACTCACTGGCGTCTGACCATCGTACCCCTTTGTCCCTTGGGAGCCGCTTCTCGCACCGTCTCCCTTCTTGATTTATCTTGTCCTCTGTTTCCCCTCCGGAGTCGGACATTGATTTTTTCCGAATTCACACAACGCCGTGCATCATCATTGTTACTACTAATTTCTAGCCTGTCCAGGCACAGTCTCTCGCTCCCACTACTTTGGGTGACCTCCTCTGTATCATATAACTGAGTGCTCTCCAAGCACTCGTCTTCCCTTTCCCTGTGGGATGTTGGCTCCAACCCCATTTCATTATATATTTTATCGATCGTTTCCCCGTTTCCCCGTGTCAAAGTCATCTTCAATATTTGCCCCACTCGTGCCCGGTACTGAGTCGTACGCGGGAAAGAATTCTTCGATATCTTCCCATTCTACAACAGGATTGGGTTTTTTAACTTCCCGCTCCAAATTTTCAAGATCGCGTGCCCTCTGTCTACACTTACGTTCTATATCATCGTCAACTTCCTTGCGTCTCCTCGCGTCTTCCCTATTCTTTTCTTCTTTCCTTTTTCTTTCATTCCTACGTTCATTTACCCTTCTAACTTCCTCATCCTTTCACCTCTTTATCCTTTTTTCACGTACTCTTTGTTCTTCTTCCAAACTTTGCTGATTCTGTCTGTACTGGTCATAGGCTGCCTTCTGTTTGCGAACAAGCTGTTTTTCTTGCTCTTCGCGATATAGCTGTTCTTGCCTCAGCCTATCTTTCCTTTTTATCCTTTCGTCCCTTATTTCCTTCTCCTTTACTTTCTCCCTTCTTTGCGTCTCATCAGACCTCTCTCTCGGTCTCACATCATCACCGCCTTTCCCATCGATTTTCAATAATATCTGTCCTCCCATCCATTCGTCTTTTGCGAATGCCATCTCATCAGTTCTGTCTTCACTTCCTTTCCACTTCTTTCCTTCTCTCTCCTTATCGAGAGGTGCACTAATCTGTGCCTGGGCTTTCCTTTCATCATCGCGTCTCTCCTTGTCCCTCGGGACTGCAGAGGTAAGATCAATTTCCTGATCCCTCCCCTTGATTTCCTCACTACCGTACATAGGTGACTCATTTGCAGGTTTGCTATACCCCATGGCTGCCTTAAATTCTCTTAACGGGTAGAGTCCCTCTGACTTACTTCCCTTGATCTGTGGCTCAGGCAGGGCTGGTGGCGCAGTAGGTGTCTCACCCCCCTCCGTACATACATTTAATATCCAGTCTACGGGAGGCTCTTCCTCCTTTGGCTGTTCGAACATTTTCCAAAGTTCTAGAACAGCAAAGCGTTTTTCTAGTTTCTTGCCGGTATACGTGGCTTGCAAATAAGTCGTCATATGTTGTAAGGATCCGTTCTGTGGCCACGGCATAAACATCTTGTGGGCGGTACCCTTAACCCACTCAGCACTATATTTCTTAATTTTGGGTGCATGTTTAGGCAATTGCTTACATAAGTGGGCGAGTGGTGTAATATCCTCCATGCTTGAATTCTGGTTTCAACAATATTTTCATGTACTTTCAATACTCCCAACAATAAATACTGGAAGCTCCAATCCAATCTTTTCCCTCCAAAATGTAATATCATCAATTTATTCAAGAACATCAATGCATGTGCGATTCCCTCTCAGTTACAGAATCGCGTAAAACCCAACTTTGTATCAACCAATCAATGATACACAATTCTTTGCATGTGACATATATCAGAACACGTACAATAGACACTTGGCAGACCAGACACCAGGTGGACACATATAACTCTGCCTTCTAATCAATACCCCGACATGGGGTTCAAACAAACCCCTTTTGTGACGTCTTTAATCGTCACAGTAGCCTAATCGTCCCCTATTATATGGGCTCTAAGTTCACGTTTTTTCTGACCACTATATTAAAGTGCTGGAACAAGGCGAAACTTCTTACTTTTTTATCTCAGGTGTCCTTCCTTGTATCCTCAGTTTTCTCTCGGGTGTCCACCCGGTAACCTCTTTTTTCTCTCAGGTGCCCTCCCGGTAACCACTGTTTTTTTCTCGGGAATCTATCCCGGTAACCACTGTTTTTCTCCTGTGTATCTATCCCGGAAACCACTGTTTTTCTCTAATATACTCAAGTCATTATCCCCTTATTTATGTACAGTCTTCTCTACTTCTGATTATTTTATTTTCCACCACCCTCCGTTACCTTTTCCCTTAATTGTTCTAATGCCTACAAAACTTTTGCCAAAATATTGAATCTTTTTCGTTCACTCACCGCTCGCATGGTTCCTCTCTGGATCTTCGGGATCACCGCCCCTCCTTTACCGCCTCTTTCGGTTGTTTTGCCCGATCAGCTGCCCGTAAGAATGAGAAGGGTTATACTTTGAAAGGCAGGTTCCTTCAGACCTACTGCAGTTTTTCTTTTATGTACTTATACTATCATTGTCCACGGGAAGCTTCTCAGTCTACTCAGCCGAATAGCAAAGGACTTGTGATATTGCCGAAGGCCCAGAGTTACTTCGTGTTGATGGTCAATAGGTGTCTTAGTATTAATTAATCAATAATTGATGGTCAAAAAAGAGAACTCAAAGTCATTCGTCGTTTATGTTCATCTGTACGACTGTTCAGGTTCTTATGTCTTCACCATTTACCATCCATTAAGACTCTTTGGCAAAGGGAAGTCCGTTTATTGACAAGTACAAAAAACGGGGAAACAAATGGAAATCAGCAGTGTTGCGATCGTCTGTCTCGCTTCAACTTCCAAATTCTTCATTCAGACTTTAATAGTTATACCCAAAAATCATCATCATTGACGTGTAACACTCATAAGTTTATCATGCAATTATATTGGTTGGAAAAGGTAACTTAAGTATAGGTGCTATATCTGTTTATGGTAACAAAGCGTAGGGATTGGATAACTCTCATTGGGTGGTTGTCTACACCCATCCCTCTACATCACTCGTGATAGACGTCACTGCAAGCACGACGTCTAATTGGTTCTACAGCTATAGGACCCTAGATTATTCGGTCCATTGTGATTTGGTGGGTTACACCCCCAGGCATAAATCTCTACTTAAATTAGCAGCATGCAGAATAGACACCCAGGTAGCTTGTGCCCCAAGATTCACCCTGCCTCCCTTCCATCAATCAGCACGTTTAGGCTATGTGTCAATTAGTTGGCTGAGGATGGCCTCGAAACTGTAGCTTCTTATCTGGGAAAGTTATGGCATCCTCAGGATCTGGGTGACATCAGACTTTGGTACCTCTTCGCCCTTGGCTGGTCACATGTCTGTTCACCATGAAGCTGCTTCAGTTTCCTTGTATTCGTGTATTTGATTCTCCCGTAGCCTCGCAACCTGCCTGGGGCCTCTTTATCTCGACCTTCACTGGCTGGCTGCTATGCTCTGAAGTCTCGATTCTCCGGAGCTGCCGCTCTCCTTCCTTCCTTAGGTTGACCTGGAATGCCCAAGCATGAGCTACTTCTCACTAAGTTTCGATTCCGCTCTTCCCTTTGGCTTTGGCTGGAATATGAATCTTGGCCTTGCTAACCCTTTGCAGCCTGGGCTTAATTCTGAGATAGATATATAATTGGCGCATGCCGCTCTATTCTCTACTAAGCATTGCAAGCAGTACCGTTCTCTTAGCTTCTTGCATTCCAAGCCTATTTACAGGCATTTTAGTCAGTTACGTGTGTTCATCTCACTTCTTGGTTACGTTTCTTTATATTAACATCTTTTCTCTTACCGTTCATTACAACATTATTGCTAGCATTTCGCCCTTGTATGTCAACTTTCGTTCGTCGTTTATGTTCATCTGTACGACTGTTCTGGTTCTTATGTCTTCACCATTTACCATCCATTAAGACTCTTTGGGTCTCTTCGGGGACAGTTTGTAAGTAGTCTTCATTTCGTGTCAGCTGCTGGTACGGTTGTCTCAATGGGTACCGAGCCGCCCATGGGCTGTCTGGTTATAGGCACTTTGACGGGTATTGCATTTCTGATGGGCACAGGGCAGAGGCCTAGAATTGCTCTCTGTTGGTTCATTTGTTCCTCATACGTCACACATCTCGGCGAGTATGCCCCTGGTACCCTGAAATGGGGGGCTGGGGTGTAGGCCATGTCTGGGACCTCCTCTACAGAAGCTTTACACGAAATAGGGCTGGGACCTAAATTCATACGGATGGTAGAGACAAATTACGCAGACCCCTCTATGAGGACTGCAATTAATTTGCATCTAGCGAATAAGATCTCCATCACTCGCAGAATGAGGCAAGGATGCCCGATGTCACCCCTTCTGTACGCAATGTATTTAGAGCCATTCCTGGCCACCGTTAGGAGGAATCCAGCGATCCAAGGTATACAGTTTGAGGGGGAGGAACACAAGGTAGAGGCCTTCGCAGACAATATGGTGCTAACCCTGACGGAGGGTGACACCTCTCTTTCGGCCCTGATCCAGGTTCTGCAAGAGGTGGAAAAGGTATCCGGGCTAAAAATTAACCAAAGCAAATCAGAACTCTTGTGGCTGGGATCTCAGAGGGTGCAATCCTTCTGGGGAGAGGTTGGCAACCAAATACAACAGATGACCAAAGTTCAGCGAAAGTACTTCCCTAAAGAATGGCTATATTGGGTATTGGACCCCAACTTGCAAATCCCCACAAAACCCTTAAAAAGCCCTTCATGGTTCTAGTGATAGCAGCCTGGCTCGTGACGGCCATGAAATGGAAACAGCAAGCCCTCTCAACTAACATTCAATGGCTTTGTAAAATATGGGGCATAGTGGACTTGGAATGGGTAACATACGGAATCCAAGGAGCAAGAGACAAATTCAGGAACCATTGGGGCACGATACTGGACTTTCTGAAAGGGGAATACGTCCAACAATGGTGCCCTCAAAATCTGAAACTTTTGAACATATCGTAAAAAATAGGAAAGTTGAAAGCGCTGCTCTGCGTATACCCTGCTGTTCTTAATGGACTGTGTGGAGGGAGGGAGGGGGAGAGACAAGACAAGACGGAGGGGGCCAATGTTTGTACAATTCAACTAAAAATCAATAAAAACAAGTTTAAAATAAATTGTGATACAGAAAAAAAAGTGCATCGTTGAATACAGTGTTGGAAGAGAAAAACACACTATTGAAATATCAGTCCGAACTAGTCATGTGGGCATATGGGAGGGGTAACCAGTTTACACCTTTTGTTTTTCATATCGTGTGATTTCTCTATAAATGCAAGGCATAAGTTAGTTTTAAAAAATTGATTAGCAGAGTTTGCTAATTAAATCTTGTTTGATTAGCAAACAGGCCTATTTGATTAGCAATTTTGTACTAATATTTTTAATGTCACCAGAAGTTATTTGTACCCAAGACATGAAATTAGCAAAAATACAGCAGTTTTGCATACCATTGAAATAAGACATTAGTGAGCGGAGCCGGGCCTTGCAAAATCTTCAGCTAGATCTGCAGGTCAGGTAACTTAGTTTACCTATTCAACCTAAGAGAAATGCACTCTACCCAAAGCAAGGGAGGACAACAAATTTAAAATGTGATTTCTGTAAAACGGTGCATGTCACTACAAACCCACTTTATGTTCAGAACACTGCTGCCACCCAGAGGCCGCCATGCACAGTGAAACGTTTGATATTTTATTTGACATTTACTGCAAACAAAGTAAATGTTAAATAAAAGTTTCAAACATCTCTTGCAAATGCTATTCGCCCTTCATAAAATCCACACTATGCGAGTGGGCGAAAAGACTTTCTGAGCCTTAGATGAGTGTCTGTAAAATGTAGAAGGTTAGCTGCATGAAGGGACACAAATACATACGATAAAAAGGCTCTGAAAACAGTTTGGCCAGCTGTCTCCTGCAGGTTGCAATATATAATACAATCATAATCATAAAGTAAAGTGAGCTCAGGAGGCCAACTGCAGTGTTTTATATTGCAGTAGATCTGTAGATGTACAGATTGGATGGAACTATTGATCACTACTTTGCATAAGCATCTAGTTCGCATAGTGTATTCGTTATGTAAGAGGCAAGAAAGACTTAGCAGATTGGATTGCATAGCAGGCAAAGAACTGAGCAAACTAGGTGGAATATTGTAGTTTGTGGTCATCTCACTTTCAGGCTACCTGGTATAAAGCAACACAGTGATTAGATAGAATGTCAAGGAGTATGAGTTCGCTCATGGGAGCAGCAGTTGCAAGATGTATTCAACCTGCAGTTTACAGGTTTGCCAAACTGGGTTTGCAATCAAAAGCATTTGATCATGTGATCATGTACCTTTTCAAATTCACTTGTCAATATGATGCATCGACCCCAAAAAAATGAATTGTAGTTGACACTATGGGCCTCATTCCGAGGTTGGAGGTAAGTACCGGTCGTTTCCGGCATGGCGTAAAGTACGACTCCGGCAAGGTGACAGATCGCTAATTGCGTCCCATTCCGACCTCGCGGACACGCGCTTTTCGCCATGCCGGAAAAGTACCTAGCGGCATGCCGCAAAACCCCCCGAAAAACCCCTACCGGCCTGCTGCGACACGTACATTACAACACCTCCATGGAAGCAGCAGCGACAGTAAATAACGGGGACTGTAATTTACGGATCCCGTAAATTACGGTCACCGCAAAACAACGGAACCGGAAATTACGTCATCGCACAGGAACGGGAAGGAGCGCGGCGGCCATCTTTAAAAACACAATCCATTGCCATCCTCATCAGGCAGCACCCTTGGAAGCAATCCGAAGTTGGGGAAAGCATCAGGAACCCAGGAACTATGCCTAAAGCACCTAAGAAGTCTGCGGACCGGCTCCGCAAGAAGCGATTCTGCCCTGATGAGCTCCAGGTCATGGTGGACTACCTGGCAGAACACGCTGACGTGGTGTTCAGCCCAGACATGCGGAGGGAGTCCACCATCCGCAAAAAGAACATCTGGGCAGAAACCGCCCAAAGGGTGAGCGCTGTAGGCTCCACCCCTCGCACCCCCAAGGACTGCCGCAAGCGGTGGGATGACTTGCGGGTGCGGGTGCGGGGACTCCTCACTGCCAACAGGAGTCAGGCCATGCAGACTGGAGGGGGCCCAAGTTCCCCTGTGCGACTTGAGGCATGGGAGGAGACATGCGCCGCAATGATTGGCACGGAATGCATAGAGGGCATCAGTGAAATGGACTGCGGGGCAACGTCATCTGCCGATGGAGATGAGTGTCCAAAGTCAACACTGCCAATGGCAATTGCATGATGTAGACTCCCCCAAGGGCCATAAAAGGCACCTTGTCATGTAGCCACCCCCCCATCCAACTAATGCAGAGTCAACTGCAACGCAATCAAGGGCCAAGTGCAAGTACATAACACACATCAGCCATAGTGCAGTAACTTGCACATTCCATCATGCACATTGTGCATCAGGTTCGGCAGTGTGTGAGCCAGACTGCACATTACTATGGCAGGATGAGTCACTCCGACACATGCGTACACATGCGTACATTCAATTCACATTCATATGTACTAGTACTGTTGCAACGCCCAGAGGGCCACAAACCCCAAATTACAGAAATGTGAATGCAGCGATCTATGCAATTAGCGCATCATACAATCACTCATGTTGTCCCTCTCCTCTACCCCCACAGGCACCGATCATGACAGCGGGGATACCCAGACGACCCGTCCATCCACCTCCACATGCAGAGGCCGGTCCCGGAGCATTCCCGCACGGAATAAGAAAACCACCCAGGCACCACAAACGCCAGTGGAGGATGCACCACCACAATCCCTCCCTGCCTCGGCACCTGCCACATTAGACACCCCAAGGTCGGCAGAATCAAGCAATGCTGGGGAGTTGGCAGCTACGGCCACCCAGGAGAATGTGGACAGCCCCTTATCGATCTGTGGTGCCACTGAGGAGGACTTTTACCCCACAGTCCACACCCCGGAGCCCACCAATGTCCCCCTGCCATCAAGCAGTGACTCTGTGGAGCAGGAAACACCTGGCCGTAGTGCTCCGGCAGATCCTGGACCTATTCCACCAGTTGAGGCCATGCCAGGCAGGTAGGCCCAAGACCCGCCAGGAATGTACCTACATACATTGATGAACCACGTGCACATCAGCTGACGGACCTCATCAATGTGTTCATGGAGGACACCCGCCAGGCCAGGGTGGAGTGGGTGGATGAGCTAAGGCAGATGCGTCAGGCGGTCACTGACAGCAGCAATAGGTTGTGTGCGGTCCTGGGATGCATCGCGGATGCCCTGGAGGCTGCACCTCCCACACGACAGCCCCAGCGGGAGGACACACCGTCACAGTGCTCCTCCACCCAGACCAGCCCGCTCCGACGCTCATTGCGTACATTGCGCCGGCCCAACATGGATCCCCCTGGCTCTGGGGGCACGCCTTGAACATGCTGGCACACACATGTGGCCTATGTTGGCCTTATGGCACTATTCTGGGGTTGTTGTGGGTGAGGGGGAGGGGAGTGAGGGTGTGTTTGGGAGTTGGGGGGAGGGGGAGGGTGGTGGAGGTTTTGTTGTACACGTTTCATGACAATTATTCAATACACTGGTTGTTCATAATGTAAAACGGAGTGGACATTGATCATTGCGCAGGTGTCATTTGATGTCTCACAGTGCATGGAAGGCAACATTTGCATCCTGGGGAGTCCGTGGTAGGTATATGTAGTCCCTTGTGTGCTTGAGGAGGGCATCCAGCACTTGGTTCAGTATCCGGGTAAATAAGGGTTGTGATATACCATGCATGTGCCCCACCGTGTGCCGGTAGGTGCCTGTGGCAAGGAAGTGGAGCACAGTCACTACCTTCAGTGGAGGGGGGATGGCAGAGCTTTATTCTATGAAACTCACTATGTCGTCATGTATCAGGTCCACTATGGTGGTGATGGTGTCATGGTCAAGCCGGTACAGGGTGTGGATCTGATGTGGTGTTAGGTTGAAGGAGGTGGCTCAGATGCGAGGGATTGGGGGCTGCCGGCGTGGTAACGGTGGATGCACTGGTGGTGCATGCTGGGCCTGTCTCACCCTCCGTCTCCTCCTGTGTGTCCTCTGTGGTTGGGGCTGTGGTTGTTGTTGTTACTGCCTTGCAAGCAAGGCCTCCAGCTCCAGTTGTGCCACTACTATTGGTATCATCTTGGTGTGAGAGAGGGTGTGGTGTGTGGGTATGCTCATTTTGTGCTGTGCCAGACTCCATTGGCTACACCTGTGCTGATTGTGTGCACCTGTGGCTGTGGAAACCACTGCTCTGTGTTCTTAACTCCTTCTCTGAGATGCCTGTATGTACTCCATGCCGGTAAGGTACTTTACAGCCTTAAGGAGACCGTTATTTACGTGTGCTCCTTACTTGCGATCAGCTCCGGTTTACGCCATGCCATTGATTACGCCATGGTGGTGTGCGCGCGCGACCCAAGACCGTAAATTACGGCATTGCTGTTTACGGTGCCGTAATTTACGGTCTGAAGGGTCGGAATGGCATGAAGCGGAAATCCATGCCGGTAAATCATTACCGGCATGGTTTGTACCTTACCTCCAACCTCGGAATGAGGCCCTATGACATTTAGAACACTAACCTAAACTTTACTGGAGATGATGCAGTGTTTTACAGTATCAATACTGTAATTATGCATTATGTAACAACTTACCTTTTAGGAATGGAATTGAAGATTGTCTTAAAAAATATACATAAAGTTGACACATAGTGGTCTTTGCCAGACAAGATATTGAAAGCTCAGTAAAAGTATCATCACGATTATTTCTGGTTTGCAATTATTTGAAAAAGAAAGAAATTCTTACCTAGCACTCCCACACATGCCTTTGGCACTAGTGGAGGAGATGATTACTGCTGCACTTTCTTTCCATTAGCACTTGTGAACAGGGAAAAAAACAGAGTCCAGCTGTTCTTTTCTTCTGACTTTTGTTTTGGGCGCAAATGCCACAAGACATTACAAATGATTTAATATCCTTTTGCCAGGTGGGCCACCAGAATTGTCTCTTAATTTTAGCTTCAGTCTTTGCAATACCTGGGTGCCCCTCCATTAGGGTGTCATGATAACAGGAAATGACTAGCTCTTGTAGTTCCTTGTGTGGCAGAAATAGCCGCCCTTGGTAATAAGGCAGGTCATTGGTGACAGAGTAGTCCGGGGCTTTCATAACCCAGTCCTGCAGGGCTGTAGGATCAAAGAGTTGCTGGATCTTTACCTGAATGTCCTCTAGTGTCTGTAGAGTAGTCATGCCAAGAATTCTTTGTTCGGAAATTATAGGTACTGGTTCTGGGTTCACTTCTGCCTCTCCCATCCCTATTCGGGATAAGGCGTCTGCTTTACCATTCTTACAACCTGGTCGATAGGTTATCACGAAATCGAACTCGGCAAAGAACAATGCCCATCGGAGTTGGCGTGACGATTGGGCCTTGGCTGTCTTTAAATACTGCAAGTTCCGGTGATCGGTGATCACAGTAATGGTATGTCTGGCACCGAGAAGATAGTGCCTCCAAGCCTTGAAGGCGGATTTAATGGCTAATAACTCCTTGTCGGTAACCGCATAGTTTAACTCGGGTGCCGAGAACTTTCTGGACCAAAATACTACTGGGTGAAGCTGGCCAGTTTCAGGGTCCTTTTGGGACAGGACAGCTCCCATGGCTAGACTGGATGCATAAGTTTCCACTATGTATGGAAGTTCAGGGTGCGGGTGCTTTAATACAGGTGCAGACGTGAATTTCGCTTTCAACTCTTGGAAGGCATTTTCAGCTTCTTCAGTCCACATAAAGCATTTCTTTTTTCGCAAGAGTGCTGTGATGGGATGTACAACATGTGAAAAATCCGGGATGAATCTGCGGTAGAAATTGGCAAAGCCGAGCATGCTTTGTACTCCTTTAACTGAACTTGGTGATGGCCACTTAAGGATTGCGCCCACCTTTCGTGAGTCCATTCGGACTCCTCTTGGAGTCAGGATAAACCCAAGGAATTCAACTTCCATGGCATGAAAAACGCATTTTTCCAGTTTTGCATATAGTTTGTGCTGGCGCAATTTCTCAAGGACTGCTCGGACGTGCTTCACATGGTCAGATTCTGAAGAGGAGTATACTAGAAAATCATCGATATATACGACAACACAAACATCAATGAGTTCACGAAGGACATCGTTCATAAAGTATTGGAAGGCTGCTGGTGCATTGCACAACCCAAAGGGCATCACCTGGTATTCGAATAACTCGTACTTAGTGCGAAAAGCAGTCTTCCATTCGTCGATCTCTTTTACACATACCAGATGGTATGCCCCCCGGAGTTCTAACTTAGTGTATATGCAAGCGTCTTTCACTTGGTCTAGTAGTTCAGGGGTCAGAAGCAATGGGTATCGGTTCTTAACAGTTATCTGGTTCAAGGCGCGGTAGTATATGCACGTTCTGAGGTCACCTTCCTTTTTGGGCACGAAGAACAAAGCTGAAGATGCAGGGGACTTGGATGGGCGAATGAAGCCATTAGCAAGGTATTGGTCTAGGTATTGTCGTAGGTGAAGGTTCTCAGGTTCCGTAAGGGTGTAGATACTGCTAAAAGGGGGTTGTGCACCAGGTATGAGATCGATTTGACAATCGTACGATCTGTGAGGTGGTAAGGTGTTTGCCTGTTCTTTTTGGAAGACATCCTGGAATTCTTGATATTCTGGAGGTAGTTGCACGACTGATGTGGTTACTGTGGCCAGGCCTGCGTTCAGGTTTTTCTTTGGGTAACAGGTTTTTGCACAATCCGGGAAGGTTATTCTCTTCTCTCACCAATCAATACAAGGATTATGTGTTTCCAACCAAGATATCCCCAGTATTATTTGGAACTGTGGGGCTTTGATTAGATCAAACACAATAGTCTCTCGATGCCCATACTGACCCAATAGTGTCATCTCTGCGGTGGAATGAGTTACAGGGCCAGAGGCAATTTCAGTTCCATCGACTGTGGTGATGACTTCTGAGGTGGTTTCAGAGAGGTAGATTCATCCTGGAAGCCAAGTCGTAGTCCACATAGTTTCCTATGGCCCCGCTATCAATGTATGCCCTTACTGCGTGCATACGCGATGGCTGCCTTGGATCTACGAGGACCATAGGTATGATGAAATGCGAGGTCTGAGTATCCTTCTTCAAGCTCGGCAAGCGGACCTCTACGCTTGTCGGGCGTGGTCGTTTCCCGAGTCTGACTCCATATGGCTTTTATCAGCAGCTCCTACCACCTTCTTGGGTGGTTTTACAGGGCAATCCCGTAGAAAATGCCCAGAAGTTCCACAATATAGACACAATTGCATTTGCTGTCTCCTTTCTCTTTCCTTCTGGGTTAAGGGTCCTTTAACCCCTCCGATTTGCATGGGTTCTGAAGCATCTGCTCCTTTGGGGTTAGCGTGAGTTTTGACCAACACCCGATTCTCAAACTTGGCTCGATCAGCCTTTCTGTTCTGAAGTCTGTGATCTAACTGAACCACTAAGTCTATATATTCAGCGCAGTCTTGAGGTGGGTTCACGACTTGAGCCAAGACATCCTTGAGTTCTCCTCGAAGCCCTCGATGAAATAACGTGATTCGTTTTACCTTGGGCCATCCAGTTTCCACTATCAACCTATTAAAGGTTGTGATGTAGGATAGAAGGTCCTGGTTACCCTGTCGTAGGGACAAAAGTTCGTTATCCAGGGCCTGTCCTTGGGAGTGCCGGGCAAATAGTCTTTCCATGCTCATTTGAAAGCCCTGAAAATCCCGGAGAATTGGGTCATCCTGAGTAACTAGTGGGATTGGCCAATCAGCTGCACTGCCGCTGAGATATGACAATACAAAGGCTACCTTGGCTTGATCGTTTGGGAAGGCTCCAGGTCTGCATAAAAAGTGCAAGCGGCATTGGTTCATAAACACGGCGAACCTTTTGGGGTCCCCGGCAAAGCGTTCGGGCGGAGCTAATGGAATAGTTCCTGGTAGGTTTATTTGCACAGGGTTACTCGATGACACAGGAGCTGGATTTCCCCCGGGTCCTGGTAGGGGTGCTTGTCCAGCCTGGCTTTGCAGTAGTTGCCTAGAAAGGTCATCAGTTTGCTCCTTTGACAAAATCAGTTCTCTCCTAAGAGCATTGGTTTCTTGACGGGCGGAATGCACTTCAGCCCTTAGTTCCCCTACTAATTGGGCCAATTGGTCAGTTTCTGAGGTATCCATAACGCCCGGGTGGGAATTTGTGGGTAGGCTTCGAGTTCTGTTACGCTCACCTGGCTCCCACAGGGGCGTCGATCTGAACTGGACAGCTGCGGTCTCCACCAATGTGACGTGTAGTGCCAAGATGACGGACTGGACTGGCCCACCTAGCTTTGTTTGCTTGGCCCATAGGAATATTCTTCTGCAAATGGAGAAAGGGAATTAACCACCCGTGGAGTTGAGCGTAAATCCCCCCACCCCCGCTGTTCTCCCCACTGATCACCTTGGATGTCCCCTCTTATAGTCTCAATGATGGTTTGGAAAGATGAGCTCTCCATCCTGCATTGAGAGCAGGGACACGTAGATAACCAGTTGCTTCACTGGCTTGAAGGAATTGTTGAGTTCCAGAACAATATTGACTCTGAGATTTCAGGCAAGACGCTGTAAGTATGTAGTTCGTAAGAGTTCAAATGTCTGACTTTCACTCTTGTCCGATTCCTTGCAGGCTGCAGCTTGACCCTAGCGAAGAGTTCCTCGTGGCAACCGGTAATATTCAGGTAAGGATTTGTATTATCCAACACAGTTGCCTTCTCCCTTATTCAGGCGCTGAAAGTATGAAGTCTCGGGGAATAATGCCTCCGGCGGTAAAATCAGGTAAGTCTATTGTGGTGAGGTTTCCCCTTGTTTGTCCTTTTGTTTCACCTTGCTGTCCTTTTGTTTCCGCCTAGGGGCCGGGGTACGGCGAGGATGCAGTGGAGGCTGAGCCGACCCGTGAAGGGAATAGTACCCCCGGTGGTAATATCAGCTAAGTCTATGGGGGTAACTAATATTGCCTCTGTTTATTCCCTTGGCTCACCTTGCTCTTCTTGTGTTCCCCTTAAGTGCCGGAGTGCGGAGGGAACATGCAGAAGGATGCGGTGGATAGTGAAGATGCTAAGGCCGGTGAGTTTAGTGCGGCGCTGCAGCAGGCGAGGCGACGCGCATAAAATAACTTCTTTCTTCCAGCTCGAAGGCACGGTGGATCAGGAATTCAGGTAAGGATCAAAGGTATTGCTCTTGTTCTAACCTATTCTCCTTTTTTCTCCCTTTTTCTAGGAGCTCCAGACTCGAGGCAGCGTGGCAGAAGCCTGGATGCAGACTTGCATGCACGGTGAGCGTTACGCTGCTGGATGCAGAATAATGCAAAGCGTGTGCTGCTCTTCTGGCGTGATTTAAATAGCCTCCAAAGTAGTCCCAGGTAAGTATTCCTCCCCAGCCCCACCCGAGTAAAAAATAGTCCCTAGGTAAAGTAGTCCCTTCCAAGCCTCTTTTGGCTTGGAGCTCTTGCAGCATGGTCTGCATCAGGTACGTTTTGATCTATGAGCCTGCCGCCAATGGTGCCAGGACTGACTCTCCATATGAGCCTGGCGCCATAGACGCCAGGACTGCACCCAAATAGCCCCTAGCAGGGGTTGTTGGGCTTGCTTGGAATAACTTGATGCCTGCTTCCCGGGTTGCTGGACTTGGTCTGGGTCCCCGGGGGTAGGCATCATGACACCCATTTGATTAGCAAACCTACAGAATTGCATAGCAAATTGCTATGCGACACTGCTTATTTTATGCCTTGAAATGTGTGCCTGAGAGCTTCTTTTTCTTTTTATTATAGCGGCCAATGGATAGGGAAATCACCACTAATTGGCTGAAGTCAATGCCTTCAATGGACATGCGATGTAGCTGCTGAGGCAGCATTTTCAAAGATTGTCAGGTGCACTAGGTGAAGGCCACTTGAGCCTCTGTCTTGGATCACACTGGCTTGAACTAGCTTGGACAATGGAACCTTATTCTCGGCCGGAAGTGCGTCAGGGGGTGTTGGTCCCACATCCCTCAACTGATGACTACCCCGGATATCGTCAGACCTGAACGATTAACCCAGAAGTGGAAGGTCACAGGAGACAAGATAGAAGCAGAGGACGGACTACAGATGTACACAATGAACATTATTGTCTTGAGGGTGGGTGAGGTGAGACGTATGTGATGGGTATTATGAGGGACCAGACCACAAGGGAATGTTAGGGAAGGTGACTTGGAGGCGAGTTGGGTTAGTTTGGGCAGTAAGCTGATAGGTAGGGTGTTATTAATTTATTATTATAATTGTTAATATAGTTATTCTTCAATAACGTGCTTAATACCAGCAAGTGGTTTATAAGCGCAGGATCGGGATTCAAACGTGTGTTGTGCTGTCGTGTCTTGCTTCCAAGACAAATGTGTTGTCCTTGAGCTATCCTTTCTCTCCACCTTTGCAAACCACCATTAAAGGATGTCTTGCATTGTCCATTTCCAATACGACTCCTGAGTCCTTTTGTCTGATTTTATGTTCATAGTTAGGAAAGAGATCCAGAATTTGATACATTTTATTTTTAAAACTTTGTTTGGAAAGAGACCTAGAATGTGCTGACTTTGTTTGAACCATTGTTTGGAAAGAGATCCTGAGCTTGATGTACTTTTAATCCCTTTGTTTGGAGAAAGATCCGACTCATTCGGCCTGGCAACCACTAAAGACAGAGGCTATTGCTCCAGCCTACTTCTTTTTGTTAAGTTTTCTTAAGTGGTAGGGCCAGTTAGTTGAATAGGATTTGCACTAAGTCTATTTCTTTTGGAGCATTTGACGTTAACAGTTAGTTTTAGTTTGTTAGGTAGGGACCTTCCTTCATGGTGATAGGGCTAGCTAGGCATTTTTCTTATTATTGGAAGAAAAAAAACATAACATGTCACAATTTAGTCCGACTCCTTCTGGTTTGCCACACATGGTGTCAGAGTGGGATATGGGTAACCCGACACCCAGTTGGTCCACATAGTAGAGTCTTATCGACCTGGCATCCATGTTAACACATGAGATGGAGTCGGCCCACTCCCCAGTACAGTTAGGACTTCAACACCCAATTGGTCAGAGTCCAGTTGCTACCCAAATACCAACAGAAGTAGGTTGAGTTTCAACTTCCATCCTTTAACTTCTAAGGCGATCCCACCTATCAGCAAAAATGTAGAGGGGAATAATTATCAACTCATTGGTCCCCATAACCACTGGATTCCTGGGAGAGATAAGGATGTACTTTCTTTAGACCTTCAGGTAGAAATTCCAAGAGGTTCCCTGATATATGCAACTCTGCCTGCAAAACCTTGGTGGAAGGATGGTCTAATGATATTGTCCATTCTGCCTTGTCTGGGAGAGTCTAAATGTATCATCATGAACTACTCTTCCAAACAGATTAAGAGCCAGAGGAAAGACTTGGTGGGGTATTTAATAAATGAGGATCTCATGGAAAATCTACCAAACTGGGAGACTGGAGAGAGAGGTGTAGAGAAACCTGGGAGACTGCATTTTTGGACAAAAACCCTGAGAAATGCTTTCAGTTCAAACTGGGTTAGAGAGTGAGCTTGACCTAACCTTAATAAAGTTAAGACAGGATTTGCCATCTCCCTGGGAAACATAGGGTCCTCTGATTTCCAAATGCACTGTGAATCCTCCTCCCCAGTAGCAAAATAAATGCTGAGAGTCTCGAGTTGACACCCTCTCTGTCTGGCCGCCAAACTAGTTTCTTCTGTAGAAAGTATAGAAAAGGAAGAATAACACCTTATCCTTGAGAATATAATATGCTGCTCAGAGGGGTTTGAAACTTCCAAGACATTGTAGAAGGTAGATTCAGAAGAGATTTCCCAAGATACTGAACCCACTAACTATAACGACGATGGGGAAATTCAGGTGAATTAGAGACGCGTGCAAGCATCCCTTCCTTGCACCATGCAACACAAATGTTATTCCTGTGTGGAATATGGACATCTCACAAGATGGTGTCCCCTCCATTTGTGTCTCCTCCCACCTCATCACCAACACAAAGTCCCAAAAAGAGCAGATGAGAAAGTCCTGAGATGTCTTTTGCCACCGTCCTATATGCTCAACACTTGATAACATTTCCCCTGGTAGACAAGGAAAGAAGATCAAAAGGGCGGAAGTCCAGAGGAAAGGTGAAAAACAAATTGTTATATGCGGGAAAACGAACCATCCATAGAGTCCCTGCCACCATCCAACAGAAGAGGGTTTTGGCTGATCTTGATACTGGCCCTCATTACGACCCTGACTGACCGGACCGCCACAGCGTAAATAGCGTTTCCGCCATTGCACGAAGGAGCAAAGTGCGGCCCATTCCGACCCATCGGGCACGAGCACCACGGCATGGCGGAAGTGCAAAGTCCACGATGGCGGAAATGACCCTAAAACGGCCCACACCGCCGCCGTACGGCGCCCTAGGTGCAATACCGCCACCCATCACAGCGGACACCGCAGTGTGCGCCTACCGGAAAGTACGGTGACCGTAAATATACGGAAACGGAAGTAAAAACATGGGCCCGGAACGGGAAACATCCCGCCGTACACCTATAAAACCACTAAAACCACACAACCACTAAAAACACTACCCTGACACACACCCCAACCCGTCATCCACCCTAGCGAAACCAAGAAAAATGGGAAAAGTAGCGAAGAAAGCGTGCGACCGCAAGCGGCAGGTTCACTTCTCCCGTGAGGAACTCACCGTGCTAACAGAGACCCTCCAGGAGAATGCTGCCGTCGTCTTCTGCACACAAATGACCAGGACGGCACTTGCAAACAAGAAGGCCATATGGGCTCTGGTGGCACAGCGGGTAAGTGCGGTGGGGACCGCACCCCGCACCCCACAGCAATGCCGAAAGCGATGGGACGACCTGCGGATACGCGTCCGCAGCATACTCTCTGCCAACCGCAACATTGCCACAGCCACCGGGGGAGGTCCTGAATCACCCATCAAGTTGACCCCCTGGGAAGAAATCTGTGCCTCCACCATCGGAATGGAGAGCATAGAGGGAGTCGGAGGGATGGAGAAAGGAGTGCAGACATCCGAAGATTCAGGTAGGTGGGCCAAATAAAACAATGCTAAATCCACAATGTCCAATCATGTGAAGTACCATGTGTCCACATAGTGCAACAGAAACACATGTCCAGGAGAACGTCCACACACATCGGCCTGATAGCGCACTTTAAAACTCACATTAAATACATAAATAATTAAAAACCCCTAAAACACCCACTACACGTGCAGCAGGCACACCCTAACTGCAGGCTGCCAAACAACTGCACCCTCACTCCACACACAAATGAAAGCACCTCCAAGGCCCCGACCCAAATCACCCTCAGGTACCACCCCAATGCATGTGATACAATGCCATTCCAATACCCACAGACCCATTAATAACCCTCGCCCTCCTTTACTCCACCACAGGGTCCGATCCAAACGACGAGCATCAGGACACCCCTACCAGCACACCTGCAAAGAGGGCCAAGACCAACGGCCAAAGACCCTCCACCTCAGCTGCACGCATCAAGACACGGCAGCAGCACAAATCAGGTGGCAGCACAGAGGAGGGAACATCAACAGGCACCCCAGCAGCCAGCATGCCCACAACACCACCACCACAGTTCCCCCCAACGGATGCCACAGAAGGCACTGCCTCTGGTGGCAGCAGCACCATAGGTGACACCCCATTGATGGCAGCATGCTCCGACACAGAAGACGGGGATGTCGAAGTCAGATCCATCCATGACCTGTCCCAATCCCCCTGTCTGTCCCATCCCGTACAACATGAGGATACCACGCAGGGGCACCCACAAGACGACGACTGGCCATCCCCCACAAGCCCTGTGGCAAGGCAACATGAGGTCAACAGCCCCTCTGTGACACCCCCGCAAATGGCCATGGCCCAGCAGAGGCAACAGTCCCTCGACCAGTTAATCGTGCAACAGCAGCAACTGGCCACGCTCCTCAAGGACCATGCCGATGAATGTGGGGGCACTAAGGCAGACATAGAAACATCAACTGAGACACTTAGGGCAGAAATGGTGAGAAGTACAGAGACACTAAGGGCACAAATGGAGAGTAGCACCGAGAGCCTGAGAGTCCAAATGGAGACTAGCACCGAGAGCCTGAGAGTCCAAATGGAGACTAGCACCGAGAGCCTGAGAGTCCAAATGGAGAGTGGCACCGAGAGCCTGAGAGTCCAAATGGAGAGAAGCACCGAGAGCCTGAGGGGGGAACTGCATGCGACGTCCACAGACGTATGTGCCGAACTTGCCGCAGTGCGCCGTGTGCTCACTGAGCTCTCACAAACCCTTAGGGACATGCATGGACGTGAGCAGGCAGAGACATCATCCGTTGCAAGTTCCGTCCAGGGCAGCCCCCAACGTAGATCTGGGAGGAACCTGCGCTCCACAGGCAGGGGTGCCCCTGATACCCGCAGAGGGGGCTTGCAATAGCGACAGCCCACTGACAATGAGCATCTTTGGACACTGGTGTTCGGGGGGGAGGTAGGAGGGTGGAGGGGGTGTGTTGGGCTCACTTGGGTGGCGGGTCGATAGGGTGTTCAATATGATATCACATATGCCATAAACAGTGCACGATCAACCAATGTGATGTGTGGACAATGATCATTGTGTACTAGGCCATCATAGGCGTACAGTCCATATTGTGCATGTACCAGACACACACAGTGCCACGAGTACCGTGTCCATGTATCAGCCACCAGGCGTGAGTGCTAGAAGCATGCATCAATGAGATGCTGACGAATGTCACGGCCCTCCGGTGCCTCGCAGACTCCTTGAGGTGCTGCCACATCCCCACCCTCATCATGACCATCATCAGGTGCTTGCAGTTCTGCGTCAGGGGGCATGGGCACATTTCTACGTACGCACATGTTGTGGAGCATGACACATGCCATCACCATCTTTGCAACCTTCTCATGGCGGTACAGGAGTGCCCCGCCAGACCTGCTGAGGCAGCGGAAACGAGTCTTCAGTAGGCCGAATGCCTGTTCAATGACTACACGGGTACGTGAGTGGGCATGGTTGTAGTCCTCCTCATGCTGGTCCCGTGGGTTCCGGACTGGTGTGAGGAGCCATCTCTTCAGTGGATATCCAGCATCACCTGTATGTGGACGATAAACGGATTATGTGGAATGCCATTGCTACGTACGCACACCACCGCCCCCCCCTTCCTGCCAGGTCATTGCCGAATCACATACCCCACATTATCATGCATGTAATGAGACTCACCGAGTAGCCAGGATCTGTTCCCTGCATGTCGCTCCATGTAGCGTGGTATTGTAGAGTTCCTCAAGACCATAGAATCATGGGTTGATCCAGGGAATCGGGCACAACAATGTGTAATGATCCTGTTGGAGTCACACACCATTTGTACATTCAGGGAATGAAATTGTTTTCGGTTGCGGTACTGGGCCTCCATGGCATGTGGGACGACCAATTCAACATGGGTGCAGTCGATGGCACCAATGCAACCCGGTATGCCGCCAAGTGCATGGAATCCCACTTTCGTGTTTGTAATTTCCTGCTCCGAGCGTGGTAGGGAGATGTAGTCGTCTGCGTGCTGCAGGAGGGCATCGAGCACTTGAAATAGTGTCCGTGAGAACAGTGGCTGAGAAATACCATGCAACTGTCCGACTGTGTGCTGGTAGGTGCCTGTGGCCAGGAAGTGGAGTACAGACACCACCTTCAGTAGGGGTGGGATGGCGGTTGGGCTATCTATCATGCTGACAAGGTCAGCCTGTGTCATGTCCACAATGGCGGCTATGGTGTCCCGGTCCAAACGGTAGAGGGTGTGGATCTGCTCATCAGTGAGGTTGAACGGATGTGCTCGGAGGCGTGGGATTGCGGCCTGCCTGCGTGGTGGTAGTGGCTGTGCTGGCGGCCCTTGCTGGCCCTGCCTTGCCCTCCTCCTCCTCCTGCGTCTCCTCCGTGCGGCCGGTTGTAGTTGGTGTTCGTCTTCTTCTTGGAGTTGGAGTACTTGCAGTGCTATCAGGTCCCCCAGGGCCAACATCGCGAGTCCTGCCGGTAGCATTTCGGAGTGGGTGTGGTTGTGGGAGGAGACTGGGTGTGCAATTTATGTGTTTTCAGGCTGTATGGCCTCCACCTGTGGTGATTCATTCCACCTGTGCAAGCTGCTCTCCCCTTTGGCCGAGCACGTTCCGCACACAACGCTGCAATTCGGTAATGGCATCTTGCTATTGCAATCATGTATTTGTACCCGATGGCCGTGTAACATTTGTTGATATGTACATTCGGCTATGGTCCCATTGTTTCACATACAATCTTTGCCGTCGCGAACAGACTTGTGAAGGGTCAGTGGAACGTAGTACTCGAGTAACGGTGGGCCCTCATGCATCACTGTACCGAGTTGCACCGACGGGCGGGGCGCCCCATTTGTGGGTGAAGGCAGTTGCCATTTTCACACACAGCCGCACTAGATGGATTAATTTGTGTTTTCAAACGGCCACAGATGCCTTTTCGACGTGATGTTGCAAATGAGGAATTCGAAGGGCGGCGCTTTCGGTTTTCAGCTCGCGGCGAGGAGATGCCCACAGGTCTGACTGCAAATATAACGTTCTATTGTTCAATGTCCTTGAGACAGGGGCCATGGCGAGGAAGCAATGATTGATATGAATAGTTTGGGATGCGCAATAGCGACGTGGGCGATGAGGCCGGACGTTCCCAAATACATGTTACTTCACAACACTGGAATTACGGGCTGGGGCACTGTGGATTTTGCAGGCTGCATAACGCACAGACTCAATGGATATTTCTAATGTTATGTGAGTAAATGTTCAGGCGTTTTTATACCGGGATGAGGGAATGATGAATGGATGCATGGGCAGATGATTTGATACAGAGTTTGCCATGTTCAGGGCTTCTTGGAATCTATCCGCCTCCCCTGCGCTATGTGATGCAGGGCTGCCATAGTGGGACCATCGTCTATCTGGCCTTGTTGAGCCCTCCCTTTCTCGACGCGCCTTCAGACACTTGTGTCCATGCACGTTAACAATCCCATCAGATGGATTCTGTTTTCACAGACGCATGCACAGGTACACTCGTTTGTGATGGTGTTTACACCTCGATATAGATGGTTATGAGTCGCAAGTGGTTTTGGGGTGGTGATGATCCTTTGGAGTGGGCTAGCATGCATATGGCTGTGGATTCAGTGTGATCATTGAAGTGAGTTGTTCGGATGTAGTTCTGATGGCCATTCTGTTCTTTTTCTTTTCTTTTGGTTGACAGGTATCTCCTCCCCTTTTGCCACTGCCATCTGTATGCCACTCCTGCAGATGGCTTTTACTCCCGACACCTGCTGCTTCGTGTTAATCAGTGGAGCAGCATTACGATCTTATGGGACGATCGCCAATGGGCCACATGCCCTTACGCAGTACTAGTGGCTCGGAGCAACATTTCGGCCTTTCAGCTGGACTAGTACCTCCCCATTGGGACGGCCCTGCGGTTCTGTGCGCTTCCATGTTGCCTTTTCGTACGTGAATGTGGCTCTGTGTACCATGATGGAACAGGGCGTCACACAAGTAGTGGCTGGTCATTTCTTGCGGATGCAGCCCACAATGGTGAAATGTGTTTTGGAGTTCATGGCCTGATGGCTGTATGGGCTTGGTGATTTTGTTGTGCATTAAATTTCTATTCTGATTTGGCCCGTGTAGCGTTCTTCTTTGCAAGTGATGTGGCATATTCCTATTTGGGGAGCGATGTATTGTGAGGAGATCTGCATTGGGTTCCAGCTTCGGAGTTTAGTTGCGTGGTACTGTACTGGGCGCGTTTGCCTACGAAGCCCGTGAGGTCAGGGATGGGGGCTGCCAATATGACTGTTTGAATGTTGTCATGCTCAGGGGCGGGGGATTGGGTTTTGTGTAACAGATGCCGGTCAGCCAGGTGGACTGGTGGAATGATGTGATTTTCGGAATATTGCTGGTCACAGGTGCCTGTGTTTGCGTGCGTTTCTTGGTGGGGGACTGTGGTCATGTCCATTGGGATGGCTTCTGTATTCGTGCCATCTGTGCCCTGCAGCTCCCATTGGCCCCTCTTGTGTTTCATTTGTTCGTTGGCATGCATGGGTGACTTGTACATTTCAATGGTTGCATTGTGACTTCATTGCACCTACGGGGAGTTGTACTTTGTGGGCAGGGAGCGGTGTACAGGCACTCAGTGGGGCCGTTTACGGTTGATTCGCGATGCCGTACTTCTCACCATGGCGGAATGGTACATTCCGCCATGCTTGATGGCGTTAGGTACATGTCCGCTAGGGTCGGAATTAGCGTACCCTTGCGCCATGGTGGTGTTTACGGTTTGGCATGGCGCGCGCGCGCGTGCTTGGTGCAGTTAGCGTTGGCGTTCACTACGGTGTCGCTAATGGCTTCGTACTTTGCGGTGACGGGTCATAGTCGCATCGAGCGCTATTCGATGGCGGTATTGCATTTCCGCCATCGTTTTCCGAATTCCGCAAGGGTCGTAATGAGGGCCACTGGAAGTAAAGGGTGTGCCATACATCCAAGATGTATACCCTTGGGATGGAGGGGACCATCAAAGGAGAAGATTCAGTGTATCTATAGATACACCAAAACCTACCCCGTTATTAAAATCCATGTAACCATTTAGGGAACAAGGTGTGTATATAACAGCTGCTGTAATTCCTAGGTTACCTGTTAATTAATCCTAGGTAGCGACATCTCACAATTCCATCAGTGGTCTTCCCAGATTGTCTAGATGGAGCTTAAGATACAGCCCTAGTTTCATGGGGCAACAAATCACCAGATAGGGAAGCATCATAGTACAAAAAGAAGAACCATCATTGTGGACCTGTGAAAACAGTCACGAGCAAAGAGCAATAGACTTCGAAGAGTGGAACTTCTCTGTAAACCACCAAAACAGGAACAAACAAGGAATATGTACCCTTTGAAGCATTTCCTACTTCCAATAAAGGGGGAGCCTCTCATTTAACGGGATGGGTATGTGGCGAATTTAGGATATGTGTCCCTTCTCCCCACAGGGGCCCACCCCTTTGAGGTTAGAGAGGAGAGCCTGCTCAGCAAGACCCTCCCTGAGTGTATGGGCAAGTGGGACCTCACTGGAAGTGACAAGGACAAGAACTCCCATTCCGATAAGGAACTCACGGTCCATCGTGCATTGTCTGCCTACATGAGAATTGGAAAGACTGTTGTTAACCCTGTTTTGGATTCACCAAATACTGACGTTTCTTCAATCTCTCTGCTTTCAGGGAATTCTGGATCTTGCCTGAACTCCACAGTCTAAGAGAAACGACACACCCCTTTTTTTGTGATGAGTGTGGTAGGCCAGAAGGAGGAAAGAGACCAATGTGTACAATTTCCAACAGGTTTATTGGAAAAATAATAAAGAAAAAACACATAACTTTCCCTATCCCAGGGGTTTCCCTACCTAATAAAACTAAACCTGTGTGTTCGTCGTCAATGGTAAAGTCCAAAGTCCAAATCAATCCTGTCCTCCATTCGAAAGTAACCTAGGCTGATCCTACCATTATCACTACACAACCAAAAAGACCATAAGAATGACTCCCTTCTCCAGGGGTGTTTTGCAACCAAGTCCTCCTCAATATGTGATCTTCATAGAGCTTTACTAAGTCCTTCAGATCTTTCAAGGGGCTATTCAGGCCCTTTTATATTGGTTCTCTTGAATCTTTAGATTCCTTTCTGGGATTCTTGACTGAGTCTCTGAATATGTGTTGTACTTTGCAGCCTTTATTTCTTCTTTAGTATTAACAGCTGTGTTCTCAGAACAGTTTGCTTGCCTCTGGTGATTTCTCATCTCACTGAAACAATTAGACTGAGTCTTTGTTTGACTGTTGCTCTTCTTATGATCTTGCCACTCATTGGGACGAGTAAGATGAATGTGATGAATCGTGGGATCACGTCACTTCTCCCCATAGGGGAGCCCTTCCCTGTTAGGCTACGGTGGTGAGGCTGCTACCCGATATTACCCCTAGGGGTGGTAAAAAGCAGGAGGGCCTCACAGAGAAGGAAATCCCTCATTGGGATGGTAACTCCAGTTCCATGGTGGAACTTCCTGACCCTCTTACATTTGAGTCCCCGAAATACTTAAGGTCTGGAAGAAAAGCTGATGATAGTGCCACTGTATGTTATTGTAACACTCCTTCCTTTCTTCCTATAAAACCTAATTCATTGTCCTATGGAAATACTGTGAAGATGATTACAGGAGTCATACAAACTACTCTTCGGTGTGACGTCCAAAGTACTGAGAAAAGGTGGCCCTGAGGAGGCCTGAAGAGTGCATCATTGATACAGACAAGGGACTTTGACAGAGCGCTGGGGAGGACCCAGCTACCAACCATAAAAATAGACAACAGACTGCCTGAAAGTGAACCAGGGAAACCAGAGAGAAGCCAGCATGAAGACGCACTGGCCTGGGAAGTTCAAACCCGGCAACTAAGATGGGAGAAACAAGTCCTCGGTCGAGAGGACATGGCTGGAAGGTTGGAGGAACCCTCAGGAACTAGGATGCCCAATCAATGCAGAAGACAGGATCCATCTAACAGTGGCATGACCTCAGCGAGGTGGACTGGTTGGTCCCTTAACAATGCTGATACCGGTGAAATGGAGGCCCTGCAGAACCGAAGTGGGACCAAGAGAAGCACGGAAAGAGAAGCAACGAACAACAAATGCTGAAGAGTGGCTCCAACCTCCCAAGAAGAACTAGCAACGTGTTCCCAAGAAGAAAGGGGTAACAGAAACCACAGTAGAACCGGTAGGTGCTTGGGGAGATTAATGAAATCATCGGAGGCAATCTCCCTCGTCTCAGTAACTATTGCAAAGTTGATCAAATCATCGGGAGTGATCACCCTCGCCTCAATAATTCATGCAAAACTGATCAAAGCATGGGAAGTCATCTGCCTCATTTCGGAAATTGTTGTTAAGTCCACCAAAGCAAAGGGAATGATATCTCTTGTCACAGTGTTTGTTGTTTGAAGAAGCAAAATGGAATAAGGATCAGGAGAGATTTCCCTGGCCTCAACACTTGTTTCAAAGCTGACCAACACCTCAGGAGTGACCTCCCTCTAATTGGTGCAAAGCTTACCAAAGCCTCGGGAGTGACTCCCTCGCCTCAGTGATTCTGGTAAAAATAACCAAGGACTCAGGAGCAGTCGCCCTCACAACAATACTTGTGGTTACAGTAAACAAAGTGAAGCAGAAACACTTAAATCAACTCTGGAGGAATCTGGAGAGATGTACAAAGCTTAATAAAAATTGTTAAGAAATATTGTCACCAAGAGTCAAGTGAACCAGGAGAAGGGAGTTATTCTTCTGGCTTCTCAGAACAGTTTTGTTGACTCAGATACTAGGGCAAAGGTTGCCAAAGATATTGTCAACGACACTTAACTATTGGACCAGGAGGAGGCAATCATCCTCCTGGTATTTTGTATCTTTGTGGAACATGAACTCTTAGTTAAGACTTTTGAACACAATTATTTAAAACATTTTATTTATTGTGTTATAATTAATACAAACTTTACACATAGTCAAAATACATTGTCATCATTCAACATTTTAAAACAATAAACATCTCCAAATATTTGAATAAATTGCATGATACTTGAAACTAAAAATCCTAAAATAAAATTTCAATTCATCGCAGTATCCAACTTCAAAAAGTTTTAAAAACTGGTAACCGTTATTGCAATTGAGGTGGTGCGACCGGATAAACAAATAGGCCAAATTGATTCTACTACTTTCATTACATACAGACCAACACGTTTTCTAAAAGAATTCTCTCTAAAACCCTTAATTGCTGTACAACATAGCGCCAAATGCCTCAAAGTCTCAGATTGATCTTCCTGTTCACAAAAATGACAAGCCCTGTGATCTGGTGATAACATTCCATACCTTATCAGTATCTATTTTGTATGGAGTATGTTCCAGGGAAACCGCACGAATGTTGACCTAGTCACCCTATCTGTGTAGATAGTTAGAAATGGGGTAAGAATGCATCATTTCTTATAATCGTTTTGCAAATGAAGTACATTGTGTCGATTGTGATCGACCAATCGTAAGCAAACAAGAGGTTTTTAACTTGTGTTGGATTTACCACCAACTCCTCAGCCGAACTGCCTATTTTATCAAGAAGTTTCAGCGAGAACTTTTTTGATCCTACTACAACCCTTTCATTCCAGCACTCATTCTGATATACAAACAAGGAGTCCTCCACTTAGCAAAGGATTTTCCTGAATAAAGACATTGGGCCTAAATACAAGTCTGCCGGTCTGGAGATAAGGGTGCCGGTAGCAACGTACCGGCACCCTTTCCGGACTGGCAGACTACAACTCTGCTTTCTGGGGCCTCTGCGCCCGGCAGGTCTGAACTGCTTGGCGCAACGTCCCCAGAAAGAAAAGTTGTTACAGAAGCACTGGCACTGTTAGCAACGATGCTGGTGCTTCCGAGTCCCCATTCCCGTGGAGTTCTATAGGACTCCACAGGAATGGGGACTTACCAAAACCACTGCCTGACTTCCTGCTCTGCTGGGACTTGTAATGTCCCAGTGGCACCGGGAAGTCAAGCGGTGGATTCAGTGTTACAAGGATGACAGCAACCCCCGGTAGCACCGGCTGGTTACTGTCACCTCGTAATGAGGCCCAATATGCGGATTTCTGGCCAGTTATAGAGAGGCGTTTGGTAATGGTGTGTATGTCGTTTTTGAAAGGGTGGCTATAGCTAGTACCACAGAGTTTAGGGAATTAGAGGAAGTAGAAATTGTGGTAAGACATGTGACAGATGCGACCAAGTGTTTGCAGGTGACCCATTATACAGCAGGGAGAAAGAAGCGTTTGAGGTGACCCATCGAACAGCCACAATGTGTATTGAGGATGATGTTTTATGTGCCGTAAACAAAGAAATGGCTGAGCAACCTTACATTACCACCACAGTATGTCTCACAGCATTTTCTCTTCTATTGGTGGCGTAATTTGGTGTTGTATACAGCGCTGTCACCAGTCAGGAGCTGTGGTAATACAAAATAGAACCTCCAACTGACCTCTTCTTCGGTCTGACCCCAACCTTAGCCCCTACTTTGTCCTACTAGCAATGCAAGAAAGTGGAATGCTGCAGAAGGAGCTCGGGACATTGTTGCAAACCCCTCAAACACACGAGGATGATTGTATGTTTTGTAATTGTGGTAAAAGTACATGGTTTACAAGTGCAAATGAAAGCAAAAATGCACCATAGTTGAGTGAGGATTAGAATAGAATTCCTTGTACAAACGAAAAACAGGTGAATTGGGGTATGAAGAACAGGGGTATAGAGAGATCAGCGTAAGCGCAAAAGGGGGTCTGAGAATGCTCATGACCTCTGGGGAGGGGGAATAAGATTTATGTTGTAATGATGCCATAAAGGCAATAAGACGACTGATCATAAAGCATAATAAACCATGCAATGGAAGGAGCCTGGGAATACCGTTGTATACCTGTAGTGAGATTTCTATATACATTTGAGCTTGAGAGTTTCTTTTCCTTTTTATTATAGCGGCCAATGGATAGTGAAATCACCACTAATTGGCTGAAGGCAATATGTTCAATGGACATGCGATGTAGCTGATGAGGCAGCATTTTCAAAGGTTGTCAGGTGCACTAGGTGAAGGCCACTTGAGCCTCCATCTTAGATCACACTTGCTTAAACCAGCTTGGACAATGGAACCTAATTCTCAACCGGAAGTGCGTCAGGGGTGTTGGCCCCACACCCCTCACCTGAGGACTATGCCAGATATCGTCAGACCAGAGCGACTAACCCAGAAGCGAAAGATCTCAGGAGACAAGATAGAAGCCGAGGACGGACTAAAGATGTACACAATGGACATTATTATTATGTCTTGGGGTTGGGGGAGGTGAGACAGATGTGATGGGTATTATGAGGGACCACACCATAAGGGAATATAAAGGGAAGGTGACTTAGAGGCGGGTTTGGGCAGTAAGCTGATAGGGTGTTATTCATTTATTATTATAATAATTATTATATTTGTTCTTTAATAATGCGCTTAATACCAGTGAGTGGTTTCCAAGCGCAGGATCAGGATGCAAACCTGTGTTGGGCTGGAGTGTCTTGCTTCCAAGACAAACGTGTGGTCCCTGAGCTATCCTTCCTCCCCACCTTTGCAAACCACCATTAAAGAATGTCTTGCTTTGTTCAATTCCAAAAAGACTCCTGAGTCCTTTTGTCTGATTGTAGGTTCATAGTTAGGAAAGAGATCCATAATTCGACGCATTTTATTTTAAAACCTTTGGAAAGAGACCCAGAATGTGCTGACTTTTTTTTTAAAACCATTGTTTGGAAAGAGATCCTGAGCTTGATGTACTTTTAATCCCTTTGTTTGGATAGAGATCCAAACCATTGGGCCCGGCAACCGCCAAGGACAAAGGCTATTTCTCCGGCCTCCTTTTTTTTGTTAAGTTTTCTTAAGTGATAGGGCCAGTTAGTTGAATAGTATTTGCACTAAGGACTATTTCTTTTGGGACATTTGACCTTAACAATTAGATTTAGCAAGGGCTGCAGGGAGGCATATTGAGAGAACTGCAAAAGGCAGAAGCTAAGCTGGAAACAGTCCTGGATAGGGGGGGTAACACGAAGGAGGAAGCTGAAGCTATAAGCCAACTGCAACAGGAGTGTGCAGGCCATTGGGAACGGTTATGTAACCTGAACTATAAAAAATATGTAGAGAGGCAGCACGCGGATGGAGATAAGCCAGGGAGGATGCTGGCATGGTTGTACAAATGTGAGACCCCTAGACCCGTGATTAGAGCAATAGCGGGGGAGGATGGGCAAATAGTGGACACCCAAGAGGGCATAAACCAAGAGTTCCTTGAATATTACCAAAGATTGTACGGAGACGAAGGAGGTAGAGATAGCGGGGAGATAATGGACACACTGGAGGACATAGGCTTGCCACAAATAAGTGCTGAGGAGCGAGAAGACCTAGGCGCCCCAATCACTTTAGAAGAAGTAGAGGAGGTAGTAACACAACTTCCCACTAGTAAGACCCTGGGGGCTGATGGACAACCCAGTGAGTTTTACAAAATGTATAGGAAAGAGGTGCTCCCCCCATGGCTAGCGACGCTAAATGAGGCATTCGAAATAGGGTGGCTGCCAGAATCCCTGAGAAAGGCGATCATCATCCCACTCCCCAAACCCAACAAGCCAGGTAAGGATTGCGGATCGTTCAGACCGCTATCTATGTTGAACCAAGAGAGCAAAATGCTTACAGCAGTGTTGGCAAACGGAATGAAACGGATTATTAAGAAACTAGTACACCCTGACCAAAGTGGATATGTCCCGAGCAGACATATATCAGGCAACCTCAGACGACTCCACCGAGTCATGGAACACACAAAGGGGGACCCGGGTGGGATGGCAATATTATCGCTGGATGCGATTAGAGCTTTTGACTCAGTCAGATGGCCGTGGCTAACCGCAGCCCTGACTAGCTATGGGATAGGGCCGGGGTACCTCAAGTGGGTCAAACTACTTTATAGTGCACCGCTAGCCACGGTCAAAACAGGGTTTATCATCTCGGAAAGGTGGCAACTGAGCAGGGGTACTAGGCAAAGATGCCCGTGGTCTCCGATTCTGTACATTTTAGCACTGGCAACAGTACGATGTAATAGGGATCAGCATCAAAGGAGCCACATTTGTTCTCGCTATATGCAGACGACATGCTGTTGTATCTACGATACCCTGAAGACAACCTTCAATGTATCCTGGAAGTGATGGAGAGATTTGCGTTGCTATCTGGCATAGCGGTGAACCCCAGAAAATCAAGCATATTCCCGCTGAGAAGGTATGTAGGAGTCCCATTAGACAAACTACCAGTCCTGCAGATACCATGGCAAATAAATACGTTCGGATACCTTGGGATAGACATCTACCACACGGTTGAGGCAGAACATCAGCACAACACCGAGAAAGCGGTGAAGAGTATTGAAAATAGCATGAGGTTTTGGGCTATGCTCCCTTTGGCAATGATGGCAAGGGGGTCGCTGCTGAAAATGGTGGCATTACCGAGATTATTATATTTTTACGGGAACATACCATACCTGACACCAAAGAGATTTTTTAGCAAACTACAGAGCATATGTAGGGAATTCCTTTGACATGGGACTAGGACTAGAATTGCCCTCTGGAAGTTGCAGAACACGTATGACAAAGGGGGCATAAAACTGTCTAACTATGAGATCTACTACTTAGATAGTCAACTGCAATATGTGGCCAAATGGTTATCAGGGGATCTGACCTCAGAATCGAGACTGTTGAGACTGGAGTGTTCCCCATACTTCCTGAAAGAAATGATATGGGTGCCCAAATCAGAGATGGAGGTGTGGCGCAGAGCTTGTCAGGTAATGGGGAACCGAGGTCTGTGCTCACCACAAGTGCCGTTGGTTGCATTAGCTGGAGGAGAAGGTCAATTAAGCGAATTGATTAGGTGGCATGGGAACCGGTGAGAATCGTAACAATGGGTGACATATGGCAAGAAGGAGAGATAAAGGTATTCAGGGCACTAGTAGAGGAAACAGGGTTGCATGAAAGGCAATATATAACATAATGGTACGCCGGATCAGAGATACGTGGTCGGAAATAATACTAGTAGAGCAACCTGATGCCGCCATGGACACAATTTATGATATAGCAGAAGGAGGACACGAGATTTCCAGAATACATGAGCTATTGATGTGCAAAGTGGGGAAGGAAGTGGTGCAATTGAGAATTGACTGGGAAGAAGAAACTGGGACACCCATGAGTGATGGGATATGGGAACAGGCCCAAGGGTACCATAAGAAGGTATCTATGAATGCTAGACTACAGCAAATACAACTATACATAACCCACAGGGCGTATATGACATCCCAAAGAATAGCTAAATTCAAAAACGCAGAACGACAGGAATGCCCCAAATGCCGGGAGGGAAATGTGGGAATGACGCATATGTTCTGGGCATGCCCCGAAATTGGGAAATTCTGGGAAGAAATAGCCCACTGGTTGGCAGAGAAAGGGATCAAGATAGATGTCGAATCAGTTTGGGCATGCTTGGTAGGTGGATTCCCTAGGCCACGTCAATTAAAACATGTAAGTAAACTGAAGGACTTGGCATACATACTTGCCAAGCGTAGGATAGCCATGGGATGGAAGGCAAGTAACAGACCCAGTTTAGAAGTATGGTGGAGATACCTCCAGAAATGGACGGAAGCTGAAACGGCAGTGTGGCAAGAAGCGGGGAATAGAGGAGGGGAGGAAGAGTCAGAAACCCTGATAGCCTGTAGACATTTAGTGGCCACACTATATGGGCCTGACCAGGACACTGTGGAGGACGAAGAAAAAGGAACCCCCTTGGAAGAGAAAGACGCGGATGGCGAAATGTAGTAAGCTCGGTTTGGGGGGAGGGAAAAGGGTAAGCACTATACACTGAAGGATATGTGTATACCGTGAAATGTTAAAACATGTACTGCAAGTTTTGGTTGTATGTGGTTTGTTTATAATAAAATCAATAAAACCTTTTTTTTAAAAAAAAACAAGTAGATTTAGCTGGTTAGGCAGCGACCTTCCTTCATAGTGATAGGGCTAGACAGGCATTTTTTGTATTATTGGAAGAAAAAAAACCTTAACAGGTCACAACTTAGTTCGACTCCTTCTTCTGGTTTGCTGCACATGGTATCAGTAGAGGGATATGGGCAACCCGACACAGAGTTGGCCCACACATTAGAGTCTATTGACCTGACATCCACGTTAACACCTGAGATGGAGTCGGCCCACTCCCCAGTAGAGTTAAGACTTCAACACCCCGACTGGCCAGAGTCCTGTTGTTACCCAAATACGAATGTCACTGGATATATCTAGTATTAAGTCAAACAATGTTCTTTAAAGTCTATAAGATGACGAGCAATTATCAGTGTCCAATCGACATAGGTCAATTTATTGGATATTATTAAGGCCAAAGAACAGCCAACACGTGTTTCAATCACAGGTCGTCCTCAAGGCTGTCACATCCAAAAGAAAGAAAAACATAATTGGCATGGTCCAAACGCGCAGTTACATAATTATCAGGGCAAGAATATGCATGAGATAAAGCAAAAACAAAACAATATCGAAATTATTTCAAATATAAACACAAAATTAACACCTTGGTAATTACATAACCAGTTATCAATCACAAGTAATGATGAGAGGCAGATATAAGGAAAAGGAAGTGAAGGTTCAGGTTAGAGTAACAATAATTGGACAAATGAAACAAGAGTTTAGTCTCTTCTAGTAGTACATTTCTAACGCACAATGTCAAATGCTACCATTGAGTTATGTTAGGACCAAATAATCCTGTCTTGGAAAATAGAACCTATTGAAAATTGAGTTCGGAGAAAAAGAAGAGAAAGAAAAGGTAAAGTATGTTAAAGTGTGTCTTGCAGGAGTGAAATACCAGTGTTCGGAATTAAAAACTTAGAATATATTCATGCTAAATTATCTGGGTTTGATCCATGCATGTCACTACCACATGCTCCAAATACGTGTCCGAGGTGATCTATAGGTGAAGGAGTAGGCTAGAACCCAGGTGAATTGGTGGGATTAGTCTAAACATTGTAAAGAAAAGTGGAAAACAATCTAAACACTCTTGTCAATGGCTGAAATGTGTTTACTGAGTAAATATATATGGAGAGGCATATTAATTATTAGTTGTGGAGACTTGTTTTATAATGAATGAAATTGGTGGAACATCTCCTTACCTGTGACCAAATTTAACTGACACATTGTGTGGCACTCAATTGAAGATTCCAAAGGGGCAATGAGGGATCCTTACTTAGGGCGTGTGAATGTGGAGAATATTAAATAGATTCCTCCAGTAGGACGTATGCTAGGCACAAAAAAAAAGAGGAAAATTAAAAGAAATGATAACGTGGAGGAGTTAAGGAATTGAACTACTGAGGTGGGCATTATTTATAATAAACTTATAGGTTTTACCCTCATGTAGCAAAAATATATAGCAAAGGAGCGCTACTTAAGAGTGGCTGGATCCACTTGTGTTCAATCAAAGGTATAGATACCTGTGAAATGATTAATGAATAATGAAATGCTTGTTGAAGGTAAATGTGTGGCCTAATAGTCATTGCCAACTAAGTATGATGACCACAATAGAGAGAAAAACGTACCCGGTATGCCAAATTAAAGGGGACAATCCCCAGTCTTCTTGTGTAGCCGAGTTGCGCGCGACTTGCGCCATGTTGCTCTGCTAATATAATGTAAACAAAGCGTATGACTTCACACGCATGGTGTGACGTCATACGTACTCAACCGTACCAAAAGGTATGACATCAAGTGCCAGAGGTGGCATCATACAGACCTTTCCAGTAACAATCGTAAATAACTACGTATGCCGAAAACCAGAGAGTGAAAAACGGGGGGGCACAGATCCAGAAAAATAATATGCTGTAAAGTGGAATGGTGTGCTAAAATAAATGGTAAAGCACAATGTAAGCAAATTAAATAGTCTATAGCCATGAATTAGAAAATTCAAGAATGAAAAGGAAATAAATAAGAAAGGTATCAAGAGGAGAATAGAAAAGAGATGAAACAACATGCGTTAATAAGAAAAATCGGTAAGTCTAGAGAAAGGGTATACAGTGCGTATACAGACTCAACTGGTGCATTGTCTACTATGGCTTAGGGTATAAATATACCCATATGTTTGTGGAAAAGGGGATATAATGGAGATATGGAGCAGTTATTAATGTTATCGAGATAGTGATGAGGAGTGTGGTGAAGGATAAATGTGTAAAAGTGTATCATGATTGAAAAACATATGACTGGCATGTCACTCCGGCAACCACATCGTTTCCAGACATATAATAAAGAGCTGAAGTTGAAGAAACACATTCATCTCATGTTCTGAGTTTAATCCTTCTTGAACACAACGCAAATTGCAGATATATTTGGCTTCAAGTTGTCTAAGCTTAAGTTGCAGATCACCTCCTCTTTTGCCCTATTGGGCTTTCTTCAAGCCAATAAATTTAATGTTCTTTGAGTCATCCAGCTGATGAACCTCTTGCCAGTGCATGGCCAATGGCAGTCCATGATCCTGTTTATTCAGACTGGATATGTGCTCTCGAATTCTGATACATAATTGTCTTATGGTGCTACCCACATGTACCCTATGACAAACACAGACTATTGCGTAGACCACAAATTTGGTCCGACAATTAATAAAGTCGCTGATCAAAACTTTAATCCCTAGGTGATTTGAAAATTCGTGAGTGTCTGAATGTGCAAACTTACACATGTTGCAGGTACCACACTTAAAAAACCCTTTGGTAAGTCTGAGCCAGTCGGTACCTCTAGGACTGTTGTCAGCCAAGAGTGATGGACAGAGTTTATTCTTCAGCGTGGGAGCTCTAGTATATACAAAAGATGGTCTCTCATGTGAGAAAGGTACTATATCGCTGTCTAAACGTAAAATGTCCCAATGTCTGTGTACAATCTTGTATAGCACATTGGCATCTCTTGTATATTTAGTGATCTGATCAATGTTGTTTCTAGACTGAGATTTGGACTTGCCTCTAGTGCTGGTGTCGAGCATCTCCGCTCTTGGTTTCATCTTCACTTTGCGAGAGGCATTTGTGGTGGAGGCAGAATGGTACCCTCGCTCTTCAAACCTGTTAGTTAATAAACCGACATTCTTGTGAATACGTCTGGTCACGACTGCAACTGCGATGTGCTCAAAAGAATTCACCTGCCGGAATGTTATTGATGGTCGATTTACATTGGCAACTGTCCGCATGCAGCATTGAGTTGACCTATTTTGCCTCGTGGAAGGTTTTTGTTTCAACCTTTCCTTCTAAGATATAAATTGTGAGGTCAAGGAAATCAATAGAGTTTCTGTTGGAATTGCCCGTCAATTTAATACCAAAAGAGTTATTGTTAAGGTAATTCTCATAGCTCTGAAACTCATCACTTGTCCCCTTCCAAATCAGAAAAATGTCGTCGATATAGTGTTTCCACATGACCACATTCAATTTGAAGTCCTCATTGCATAGTGCATGGGTTTGTTCAAATTTGGACATGAAAAAATTTGCCAATGAGGGTGCAAATTTTGCCCCATCACCACTCCCTTCAGTTGTGCATAGAAAGTGTCATCAAACAGAAACACATTATTCTGTAAAGTAAACTGCAAGAATTCCTTCACATTTGTACATGAGTAAATAGGAAGCAGAATGGTGTTAGAACACCTACCTGTGCGGGGCGACGGGGCCCTAGGGGGCGTGCTGGTTCCTGGCAGTTGTACCCATGTCTCAGGTTGTGGAGACGATGCACTGCTCTGAGCACATTTCCACGACGGAGTCTCTCTGTCCTGACCCGTGTAGGGCACGGGTGCCGTTCACGTAGCTGTTGAGCGAGCTTGCGTTCCAAGCCTCGTTCGCGCGGCGGCACCCGTTCGCGCATGCGCATTGCAGCGCGGTTCAAGCCTCGGTTTCACACAGGACCGCTACTTAAGCGATCCGATTTTGTTCTTCACCGCGTCTCAACGCGGTTGGTTTCCTCCCGCTTCGCTTCCCTGTTCCTTGGGTTCTTGGGTCCTGGTCTTGGGCTGGGTCCTCTCCTGTTCCTCCTCTAGTCAGGGCTGCCTTACTGCTTCTTCTTCCCCCTTACCTGTTCTCCTGTGTTCCCTGGAACCTCCCCCCCTGGTTCCCCTTCCTGTTCCTTTTCAATTTGCCTGAGTTGCCCACCTCCTGCTTGGGTTCCTGTGGTCCTGGTCCGCTTCTCCGGCTTCTTTGGATCTCTGTTCTTCATCCTGCATCGGTGCCTTGGACTCACTGCTTAACTGCACCGGTACCTAGGGGCTTACTGTTTACCTGCATTGGTACCTTGGACTTGCTGCTACTCGCATTTAGGTACCTTGAACATTCTGCTTACCTGTACTGGCTACCTTGAACTTTCACCACCCTGGATAGCTGCTTGGAATACTTTGCCAGTATTTGCCAGTAACATCTACGACCTTCCCTATCAGTGCTTGCACTGTTCTGACGCCACGTTAATATTGGGAAGTGTCATTCGTGGCGTCAGGAGCTGGCCCCAGTTCAATCCTGTATTACAGGATGGGTCCGGGGTCGGTTCTTTGCGTCACTTTTCTTCATTTGCGGAAGACTTCACCAGCAACTTGTCTACCCCTACCACGACCTGGCTACCTCGGCACGCAAGACTCCTGGAGATACAGGTACGCCACGTCCTCGGGACGCTCAACTTAACAGATTGAGACGCCTTACCCCCAGTTCTGAAACTAAGATGGAGGAATCCCAGGATATCCATGATGAGGTCAGAGCCTTAAGAGCTGAGATGGCGGCATTACGTCAGGAGAATCTCAATCTCTGCCAGATGGTCATGCAAGGCACCCCTGCTAATCCACAAGTAGAGACACCAATGGCTACTACCGTACCCATGAAGTTTGATGGTGATCCTAGGCGTGTGGCAGAATTCTGCAACCATTGCAGGATACATTTTTTGTTCCGGGCATCACATTTTACACAAGAAAGGGCTAAAATTGGCTACATCTTGGGAAATCTAACTGGAAATGCTTTGGCTTGGGCTGCTCCTTTGGTGTCTGCTAACAGCCCCATTCTTAATGATTTTGTGGCATTCCAGAAAGCATTTTTGGAGGTGTTTCAGTCTCCCAATTTGGCGGCTATGGCGCAGAATCAGTTGATGGATTTAAGACAGGGATCCAGCGATATTATCACTTATATAAACCGGTTCCGCCAATTGGCTACGGACTCACAATGGCCCGAAGTAACGCAAAAGACTCTGTTCAGACGTGGTTTAAGAGAAGAATATAAGGACGAGTTACTTCACATACCCGAACCTGACACACTGCAGTTACTCCAGGAGCAGGTCCTACGTATTGACCATCGCCTGGCTGAATGAAGAGGTGAGAGACGTCGGCTAGAGAGGTTCTTTCCCAGACCTCTTCCTCAGGCTGGAGGCGTACCTGTCAGTTCGGAGATGGGTCTAGAACCAATGCAGCTAGGGGCACTAAGAGGGCCATTATCGGAGGCCGAGAAGAAACGCAGGAGAAATCTCCGTCTCTGTTTGTATTGTGGTACTGCCGGACATTTTCTCAGTACTTGTCCATTGACACCAATCAATAAATTGGAAAACTAATAGGCCTGTCACGGTTGAGGAAGGCAGTGACAGGCCCTTCGATCTCTTCAGTCCTTCCCATTCCTGTGACGACCCATCCACCCATGACTGCGGTGGCCCTTATGGCTCTTCAGATCAGGGTTACCTGGCACAGTAAATCAGTGACAGTATTGGGTCTTCTGAATTGTGGAGCCTCAGGTAATTATGTGGACTCTGAATTTTCCAAGAAGAACGGGATACCTCTGCTTGATAAAGGTTGTGCTACTCTGGTTGAGGTAATCGATGGAACCACTTTGGCCTCCGGTCCGGTTCGTCAACATACCGGAATTCTACAGCTACAGATTGCTGAACACCGTGAATTGATTTCTCTTGATGTGATTAAATCACCCTCATGTCCGATAATTTTGGGGTTACCGTGGCTATTACATCATAACCCCATTATTGATTGGGTCTCCCGTACCTTGACCTTCGCTTCCAATCAATGTGGTCGGGAGTGTTGTACCTTCGGACCTAGTACCAGATCTTCTACCATTGCCACTCAGACGGAAGGATCAGGACCGCTCCGAGTGTGTACCTTGTCTTCAGTACCTTCCGACTACGATGAGTACCATGAGGTCTTTTCTGAACCTGGTACCATTCCTTTGCCACCCCACAGAGCCTTTGATTGTGCCATAGAACTACTGCCCAATGCAGTAATTCCCCATGGCAAATTGTATTCCTTATCACCCCACGAAAGAGAAGTTCTGCAAGAATACTTGGATGACTGTCTTCAGAAAGGTTATATAATACCTTCTAAGTCACCTGCGGGATTCCCTTTGTTCTTTGTGAAAAAGAAGGAGGGCACTTTACGGCCTTGTGTGGATTATAGGCAGTTAAACGACATCACACGAAAGGATCGATATCCGCTGCCTTTGATACGCAACATTATGGAATCTTTCTGGAATGCCCGAATATTTTCTAAATTGGATCTTCGAGGGGCATACCATTTAGTACGTATCAAACCCGGCGACGAATGGAAAACGGCCTTTAAGACACCAGCAGGGCATTTTGAGTATCGCGTAATGCCGTTTGGTCTGTGCAACGCTCTGGCCGTTTTTCAACGCCTTATGAATGACATTTTCTCGGATCTGATTGGAGTATCCGTATGGGTATATCTTGATGATATATTGATATTCTCCAAGGAGAAAGAGGAACATCTACGTCATGTGAAGGAGGTTCTTGGTCGGTTACATCATAATCATTTATATGCCAAGGCCGAGAAATGTCACTTTCATCAGAGTAGCATTGAATTTCTTGGTTATGTCATTAGCGATTCTGGAATACACATGGATCCAGCCAAGGTAGGGGCGATTCAGGAATGGAGACAGCCTTATGATTTGAAATCTCTTCAGCGTTTCTTAGGATTCGCCAACTTCTACCGGCGCTTCATACCCGCCTATTCTGAAGTAACCGCTCCTTTGTCAGATTTGACTAGCAGTAAGACTCTGTTCATATGGAATTCAGCAGCGACCAGTGCTTTCAAGCAACTTAAGGAGGCATACAGTACTTCCCCGATTTTACATCATCCTGATGAGAACAGGCCATTCATCGTGGAGGCAGATGCTTCCGATTTTGCTGTTGGGGCTGTCCTACTTCAAGACGATCCACAGACAGGGTTGGAGGTTCCTGTTGCCTATTATTCCCGGAAGTTAACATCCAGTGAACGAAATTATACAATCATTGAAAAGGAGCTTTTGGCCATAAAGGCTGCATTTGAGGAATGGCGTCACCATCTTCTGGGGGGAAGATTCTCAGTGGAAGTACGCACTGATCACCAGAACCTACAGTATCTACGCTCATTACAGTGTCGTACTTCTTGTTTGGCTCGTTGGGCCTTGTTCTTCTCCCAATATGATTTCACGATTTCTTACATTCCTCAGTCACGCAACTCGAAGGCTGACGCTCTCTCTCGCTCTTTGGAGAACAACGTTGAACTGGATCATCAAGCTCAACAATTACTTCCTTCTAAACACTTCTTGTTGGTTACATCTCAATGCTTGGATACCATCCTACAGGACACTTTAAAGGATCCCAAATATTCCTTACTTCTACAACACCCTCTAATCAGGGAGAACGGTGGCCTACTCTTCGTTCATAATCGGTTATACCTTCCCACTGAGGTACTTCGGACTGCCGTCCTGCAAGCTTTACACGATTCTGGGATTGGGGGACATTGCGGCATTCGATCCACCCAGGAACTGATTTCTCGCCAATTTTGGTGGCCAGGATGGGCTAGGCAGACAAGAGAGTATGTGAAATGTTGCCCAGTGTGTGCCCAGGTCAAGATTCCACGAAAGAAACCTATTGGACTTCTCTAACCCACCGAGAGAGCACCTTATCCTTGGCATACTATTGCCACCGATTTTATTGTGGACCTCCCTCCCTCGGAAGGATATACTTGCATCATGGTGGTCATCGATTGTTTTTCTAAGTTGGCCCATTTCATTCCATTCCAGAAGGTGCCTTCAGCCGGTAGTATGGCCCAGGCCTTTTTACATTCCGTTTATCGCTTGCATGGACTTCCTGAGAAGATTATTTCAGACCGCGGATCTCAGTTCATTTCTGCCTTTTGGAAGCAACTTTGTTGTCACTTGGGAATCCAGCGTGCTCTCAGTTCCGGCTATCATCCACAATCCAACGACCTGACTGAGCGAACTAATCAGACTTTGGAGCAATACTTACGCTGTTTTTCCAATGCTTCTCAATCCAACTGGGCAAAACATCTGGACCTAGCGGAGGTGGCTTATAACAACTCTGAACACTCTGCCACTGGAATGAGTCCTTTTTATTGTTCCTCAGGCCTTCATCCCAAGTTGATTCCATTTCATCCTGTTCCTTCCAGCACAGTTCCTTCTGCGGACCAGATGGTTGCTGACATTCAGAAGAATCAGGTCCAGGCCACGGGAGCCCTCGCTAAGGCACGTGAGAGTATGAAGGCACAGGCGGACAAGAAAAGGAGTATTGAGCCAGCATTCCAGGTTGGGGACATGGTATGGCTCTCTTCTAAGAATTTACCAGTACACAATCTCCCGACTAAATTAGCACCCCGTTTTCTGGGACCCTTCCGGGTGGTCAGACGAATTTCCTCTGTGGCATTCAAATTGGATCTGCCGCAGTCTTGGCGGATTCACCCCGTCTTCCATGTGTCCCTCTTTAAGCCATTCCCGTCTGATCCGTATGGTCGTTCACATCCCCGACCTGCGGCTATAGATGTTGGGGGCACTCCGGAATTTGAGGTGCAGGAGATTTGTGACTCCCGTTTCTCCCGGGGTAGGCTTCAGTTTTTGGTGGACTGGAAGGGTTACACTGCTTGTGATCATACTTGGGAGCCTTGTGAGAAAATTCATGCTCCCCGTCTGATGCGTGAATTTTTTCGTAGGAATCCCTGGAAACCGGGTGCTCCGGGTCTTTCTGGTGGGAGGCACAGTGTTAGAACACCTACCTGTGCGGGGCGACGGGGCCCTAGGGGGCGTGCTGGTTCCTGGCAGTTGTACCCACGTCTCAGGTTGTGGAGACGACGCACTGCTCTGAGCACATTTCCACGGCGGAGTCTCTCTGTCCTGACCCGTGTAGGGCACGGGTGCCGTTCACATAGCTGTTCGAGCGAGCTTGCGTTCCAAGCCTCGTTCGCGCGGCGGCACCCGTTCGCGCATGCGCATTGCAGCACGGTTCAAGCCTCGGTTTCACACAGGACCGCTACTTAAGCGATCCGATTTTGTTCTTCACCGCGTCTCAACGCGGTTGGTTTCCTCCCGCTTCGCTTCCCTGTTCCTTGGGTTCTTGGGTCCTGGTCCTGGTCTTGGGCTGGGTCCTCTCCTGTTCCTCCTCTAGTCAGGGCTGCCTTACTGCTTCTTCTTCCCCCTTACCTGTTCTCCTGTGTTCCCTGGAACCTCCCCCCCTGGTTCCCCTTCGTGCTCCTTTTCGATTTGCCTGAGTTGCCCGCCTCCTGCTTGGGTTCCTGTGGTCCTGGTTCGCTTCTCCGGCTTCTGTGGATCTCTGTTCTTCATCCTGCATCTGTGCCTTGGACTCACTGCTTACCTGCACTGGTACCTTGGGGCTTACTGTTTACCTGCATTGGTACCTTGGACTTGCTGCTACTCGCATTTAGGTACCTTGAACTTTCTGCTTACCTGTACTGGCTACCTTGAACTTTCACCACCCTGGATAGCTGCTTGGAATACTTTGCCAGTATTTGCCAGTAACATCTACGACCTTCCCTATCAGTGCTTGCACTGTTCTGACGCCACGTTAATATTGGGAAGTGTCATTCGTGGCGTCAGGAGCTGGTCCCAGTTGAATCCTGTATTACAGGACGGGTCCGGGGTGGGTTCTTTGCGTCACTTTTCTTCATTAGCGGAAGACTTCACCAGCTACTTGTCTACCCCTACCACGACCTGGCTACCTCGGCACGCAAGACTCTTGGAGATACAGGTACGCCTCGTCCTCGGGACGCTCAACTTAACAAATGGGCCCGAAAAACAAAATCAACTGTGTGAATTGCTAAAACATGACTTATGGATGTATATAGTGCTGTCACATCCATAGGTGCTAGCAAATAGTCATTTTCCCAATTAACAGTAGACAGAATTTGGAAGACATGTGCCTAGCACACGTCCTACTGGAGGAATCTATTTAATATTCTCCACATTCACACGCCCTAAGTAAGGATCCCTCATTGACCCTTTGGAATCTTCAATTGAGCGCCACACAATGTGTCAGTTAAATTTGATCACAGGTAAGAAGATGTTCCACCAATTTCATTCATTATAAAATAAGCCTCCACAACTAATAATGAATATGCCTCTCCATATATATTTACTCAGTAAACACATTTCAGCCATTGACAAGATTGGTAAAATTGTTTTCCACTTTTCTTTACAATGTTTATACTAATCCCACCAATTCACCTGGATTCTAGCCTACTCCTTCACCTATAGATTACCTCAGACACGTATTTGGAGCATGTGGTAGTGACATGCAGGGATCAAACCCAGATCATTTTGCATGAGTATATTCTAAGTGTTTAATTCCGAACACTGGCATTTCACTCCTGCAAGCCACACTTTAACATACTTTTCCTTTTCTTTCTCTTATTTTTCTCCGAACTCAATTTTCAGTAAGGTTCTATTTTCCAAGACAGGATTATTTGATCCTAACATAACTCAATGGTAGCATTTGACATTGTGCGTTAGAAATGTACTTCTAGAAGAGACTAAACTCTTGTTTCATTTGTCCAGTTATTGTTACTCTAGCCTGAACTTTCTCTCTCTTTCCCTTATATATTCCTCTCATCATTACTTGTGATTGATAACTGGCTATGTAATTACCAAGGTGGTTATTTTGTGTTTATATTTGAAATAATTTCGATTGGTTTTGTTTTTGCTTTATCTCATTCATATTCTTGCCCTTATAATAATGTAACTGTGTTTTTGGACCATGCCAATTATATTTTTCTTTACTTTGGATGTGACAGCCTTGAGGACGACCTGTGGTCGAAACAAATGTTGGATGTCTGTTCTTTGGCCTTAATAATATCCAATAAATTGACCTATGTCGATTGGACACTGATAATTGCTCGCCATTTTATGGACTTTCAAGAACATTGTTTGACTTAATACTAGATATATCCAGTGACATTGTGCAGATTTAAAGCATACCCTTTGTAATTCATTACATTTTTTGAGAGATCTGGGGGGCTTTGTATGCTGATACTGCTGCAGCTGTCTTTCTTTTAGGACTATCGGAGACTTAGCGCACTCTTACTTGTTACTCGTCTCAAATGTTTTTCTACCAACAGAATTAGGTTGGGTCTCACCTTCCATCCTTTAACTTCCAAGGCCATCCCACCTGTCATGAAAAATGTAGAGGGGAATATTTATCAACTCTTTAGTCCCCGTGCCTACGGATTCCTCAGAGAGATAATGATGTAATTTATTTAGACCTTCGGTAGAAATTCCAGGAGGTTCCCTAATATATGTAACTCTGCCTGCAAAACTTTGGCAGAAGGATGGTCTAACGATATTGTCCATTCTGCCTTGTCTGGGGGAGTTTAAATGTATCATCCTGAACTACTCTTCCGAACAGATTAAGATCCAGAGGAAAGACTTGGTGGGGATTCTAATAAATGAGGTTCTCATGGAAATTCTAATAAACCGGGAGACTGGAGAGAGAGGTGTAGAGAAACCTGGGAGACTGCGTTTTTGGACATGAAGCCTGAGAAATGCTTTCAGCTGAAACTGCGTTAGAGAGTGAGCTAGACCTTACCCTAATAAAGTTAAGACAGGATTTGCCATCTCCCTGGGAAACATAGGGTCCTCTGATTTCCAAATGCACTGTGAATCCTCCTCCCCAGTAGAGAAAGAAATGCTGAGAGTCTCGAGTTGACACCCTCTCTGTCGGGCTGCCACAATAGTTTTTCTGTGGAAAGTATAGAAAAGGAAGAATAACACCTTATCCCTAAGAATATAATATGCTGCTCAGAGGGGGTTGAAACTTCCAAGACATTGGGGAAGGTAGATCGAGAAAAGATTCCCCAAGATAGTGAACCTACTATCTATAACGTTGATGGGGAAATTCAGGTGAATTATACAAGCGTACAAGCATCCCTTCTTTCCACCATGGAACACAAATGTTATTCCTGTGGGGAATTTGGACATCTCACAAGATGCTGTCCCCTACATTTTTTATCTCCACGCACCTCACCACCCAGACAAAGTCCCAAAAATAGCAGGTCGCCAAAATGAGATGTCTTTCGCCACCGTCCTACATGGTGAACACTCAATAACATTTCCCCTGGTAAACAAGGAAAGAAGATCAAAAGGGTGGAAGTCCAGGGGAAAGGGGAAAAACAAATATCTATATGCGAGAAAACTAACTATCTATAGAGTCCCTGCCACCATCCAACAGCAGAAGGTTTGGGCTGATCGTGATAGGGAGAGTAAAGAGTGTGCCATACATCCAAGATGTATACTCTTGAAATGGAGGGGACCATCAAAGGACAAGGTTCAGTGCATCTATAGATAAACCTAAACTTACCCCGTGATTAAAATCCATGTAACCATCTTAGGGAAAGAGGTGTAAATAACAGCTGCTGTAATTCCTAGGTTACCTGTCAATTAATCCTAAATAGCGACATCACAAAATTCCATCAGTGGTTGTCCCAGATTGTCCAGATGGAGCTTGAGATGCATATCCTAGTTTCATGGGGCAACAAGTCATCAGATAGGGAAGCATCATAGTGCAAAAAGAAGAACCATCTATGTGGACCTGGGAAAACAGTCACCAACAAAGAGCAATAGACTTCAAAGAGTGGAGCATCTCTATAAACCACCAAAACAGAAATGAACATGGCAATATGGAACCTTTGAAGCATTTCCTGCTTCCAAAAAAGGGTGAGCCTCTCATTTAACAGGAGAGGTATGTGGCGAATCTAGACAATTCGTCCCTTCTGCCCCCAGGGGACCCACCCTCTTTGCGGCTGGAGAGGAGAGCCCGCTCAGCAAGACCCTCCCTGAGGGTATGACCTCACTGGGAGTGACAAGGACTCTCATTCTGATAAGGAACTCCCGGTCCAGCGTTCATTGTCTGCCTACTACATGGTAATTGGAAAGACTGTTCTTAACCCTGTTTTGAATTCACGAATATTGATGATTCTTCAATTTCTTTGCTTTCAGGGAATGCTGGATCTTGCCTGAACTCCACGGTCAAAGAGAAACGGCACACCCCTTTTGTTTGTGATGAGTGTGGTAGGTCAGAAGGAGGAAACAGACCAATGTGTACCATTTCCAACAGGTTTTTTGGAAAAATAATAAAGAAAATGCCTAACTTTACCTCTCCTAGAGGATTCCCTACCTAACAGAACTAAACATGTGTGCTTGTTGTCAATGGTAAAGTTCAAAGTCCATATGAATGCTGTCCTCCGTTCGAAACTAACCTAGGCTGACTCTACCACTATTACTACACAACCAAAAAGACCAGATGAATGACTCCTTTCTCCTTGGGTGTTTTTCCACCTAGTCCTCCTCAATATGGGATTTTCACATAGGTTTACTAAGTCCTTCAGTTCTTTCAAGGGGCTTTTCCAGGTCCTTTTATATTGGTTCTCTTGAATCTTTAGATTTTCTGGGATTCTTGACTGAGTCTCTGAATATTTGTTGTACTTTGCAACCTTTATTTCTTCTTTAGTATTAACAACTTTGTTCTCAGAACAATTATCTTTCCTCTGGTTAAACTTTTTTCTCAGAACAATTCTCTTTCCTCTGGTTATTTCTCCTCTCACTGAAACAATTAGACTGAGTCCTTGTTTGACTCTTGCTCATCTTATGATCTTGCCACTCACTGGGACAAGTAAGATGAATGTGACGAATCGTGGGATAACGTCACTTCTCTCCATAGGGGAGCCCTTCCCTGTGAGGCTAGGGTGGTGAGGCCGCTAGCCGATATTACCTTTAGGGGTGGTAAAAAGAATGAGGACCTCACAGGGAGGGACTTCCCTCATGGGGATGGTGACTCCAGTTCAATGGTGGAACTCCCTGACCCTCTTACATTTTAGTCACCGAAATCCTTAAGGTCTTCAAGAAAAGTTGATGACAGTACCACTGTAGTTTATTGTGACACTCCTCTGTTTTTTCCTATAAAACCTAATTCTTTGTTTTATGGAAATAACTGTGAAGAAGATTCCAGGAGTTATACAAACTACTCTTTCATGTGACTTTCATGTGACTTCCAACGTGCTGAAAAGAGGCAGCCCAAGTAGGCCTGAAGAGTGCATCATTGATACATACAAGGGACGTTGACATCGCGCTGGGGAGGACCCAGCTACTGACCATAAAAATAGATAAAGACTGCCTGAAAGTTAACAAGGGAAACCAGAGACAAGCCAGCGTGAAGACACACCTGCCTGGGAAGTTCAATCCCGCCACCTAAGACGCGAGACAGAGGAACAAGTTCTCGGTCGAGAGGACATGGCTGGAAGGTTGGAGGAAGCCTCAGAAACTAGAAGGAGGCCCAATCAATGCAGAAGAGAGGATACAGCTAATGGTGGCATGACCTCAGCGAGGTGGACTGGTTGGTCCCTTAACAATGCCGATACCAGTGAACTGGAGACTCTGCAGAACCAAAGTGGGGCAGAGAGAAGCACGGAAAGAGCAGCAATGAATGACGAATGCTGAAGAGCGGCTTCAACCTCCCAAGAAGAACCATCAACATGGTCCCAAGAAGAAAAAGGTAACGGGAACCACGGTAGCCCTGGTAGGTGTTTGCAGGAGAGTAATGAAAGCATTGGAGGTAATCTCCCTCGTCTCAGTAACTTTTGCAAAGTTGATCAAAGCATCAAGAGTGATCACCTATGCCTCAGTATTTCTTGCAAAGCCGATCAAAGCATCAGGAGTCATCTCCCTCATTTCAGAATTGTTGTGAAGTCGACCAAAGCAAAAGGAATGATCTCTCTTGTCACAGTGTTTGTTGTAAGAAGAAGCAAAATGGAATAAGCATCAGGGGTGATTTTCCTGGCCTCAACAATTGTTTCAAAGTTGGCCAACCCCTCAGGAGTGATCGCCCTCATCTCAGTAATTACTGCAAAGCCTTCCAAAGCCTCTCCCTTATCTCATTGATTCAATTAAAAAAGAAACAAGGACTCGGGAGCAGTCGCCCTCACAACAATACTTGTGGTTACAGTAAAAAAAGTGAAGCAGGAACACTTAAATCAACTCTGGCAAAAGCCTCGAAAAAGTGAAGAGATGAACAAAGCTTAATAAAAACTGCTAAGAAATATTGTCATCAAAAGTCAAGTGAACCAGGAGAAGGGAGTTATTTTTATTTCTTCTGGCCTCCCACAAGAGTTTTGTTGACTCAGATAACTAGGCAGAAAAAAACAGAACAAAATGTACATATACCACTAGCTACCCACCTCTAACACACCGAAAGGTGGCTACTTGTCAGAAATTTACCTCACAGTAGGAATTTCATAGGATTATATCTCCCACCATAGACAAAGAAATGTGTTTAGCATATTTTAATTATTATATCAAACAACATGGTAAAACACCATAAAAAACCTATTTCCAGCGTTCGTTATTTGTAGAAACACAAATGGGCGGAAGAAGCAGACACCAAAACATTTGCAATGTACAATTTGCGTGATGTTAGTAATGGTGTATTTTGATCGCATTTTCAATTATACAACAACATGGTATAATAGCGTCCACATTTTAATATGTTTCTAGGGAGAAGGACAACACTGTTGCAGTTTAAAGCTCGTCAGTAAAGTCCAACGCCCCGTCTTCAGGACACGATAGGTTAAAGAAACACGTTACACTGGCAACATGGCGCCTATGTGTCAGTGTAGTGACCTAAAAAAATAAATAAAAATTGTTTTACTCAAACATGATAAAAACGGTGATGGTGGTGTTTGTGTGCATACAAAACAAGTAGCCAGGTTGCTAACCTTAAAAGTGATTTCTTTTGGTGTGATGGGCAAAGCGATTGCATGAATCAATTTAATTGAGGCGGCAGACCAGTCCGTCTTAAGAATTCAAGCTGTAAATCAATACGTAAATTTATTTAGATTTTTGTTGAAACAAGTAACATATTGAACCAACAATAGTTACATTTTGATATATGAATCAATCATATTTACCACTTTATGTGTAAGGCAGGTATTTTTGTTTCAAGTCCTGCAGAGAAATTACAGTGGTGTACCGAGTTTCTATGGTATTCCGGATACTACATGTCCCATACTGCATCATGGAATCTAAAAGAAATGCGAAAAGCCTTTCAATTTCACAGGTTTCACCTGATTTGCGTTTCTTTCAAGCATTTAAGTGGCAGGGAGTAACACTTGCTTGGCCATAATGATCCCCAAGGCTGTCTTGCATTGTTATATATTGGGTTAGATATTTTAAACCACTCGCGTGTCAGTGAATGGCTCTGTGTGGGAGACAAAGGCACCAGAGAGTACAATTAGACTCTCTGTACGTTTTCGAGCAACAATCAAGTGTGGCATGGATTTCAAAGCAGGCTTACCTGTCGTGTGTGCATTCGCCTTCACAGAATCGCTTTACACTGTGGCTTTTTCCTTGGTTGAATACTGGTGTAAGCCAAATGTCATTCGTTGACATCGAAAGAGGGCTGCCAAGTTCAGTCCATTCGTGTGTGTAATAGAGGAAGGACTTTCCTCAGTTTTAGAAAGGGGTCGGCCATTTTTGAGTGTATATGGATCCTATGAAGGTATACTTAACACTGCAGTAAATAATGATCTGCTTGCTAGTTCTCAGTAAGGGGGTGTGCATAGTGTGACACATAGGCGCCATGTTGCCAGTGTAACATGTTTCTTTAACCTATCGCGTCCTGAAGACGGGGCGTTGGACTTTACTGACGAGATTTAAACTGCAACAGTGTTGTCCTTCTCCCTAGAAACATATTCAAATGTGGACGCTATTATACCATGTTGTTGTATAATTGAAAATGCGATCAAAATACACCATTACTAACATCACGCAAATTGTACATTGCAAATGTTTTGGTGTCTGCTTCTTCCGCCCATTTGTGTGTCTACAAATAACGAACGCTGGAAATAGGTTTTTTTATGTTGTTTTACCATGTTGTTTGATATAATAATTAAAATATGCTAAACACATTTCTTTGTCTATGGTGGGAGATATAATCCTATGAAATTCCTACTGTGAGGTAAATTTCTGACAAGTAGCCACCTTTCGGTGTGTTAGAGGTGGGTAGCTAGTGGTATATGTACGTTTTTTTCTGCTGTATCTCTCCTCACATACCACAGCCCCCTTAGAAAATTGTGGAAACCCTTGTGCTCACAACACTTGCTTATCCCCCCCTCCTCAGATAACTAGGGCAAAGTTTGCCAAATATATTGTCAAAGATATTTGACTATTGGACCAGGAGCAGAGAGGCATCCTTGTATCTTTGTGGAACATTAACTCTTAGTTAAGATTTTTAAACACAATTTTGTAAATGTTTTAACTTATTGTGTTATAGATAATAAAAACTTTACACATAGTCAAAATACATTAATATCTCCCAACAAATTGCATAATACTTGAAACTAAAAATCCTAAAAAAAAACTTCAATTCATCATAGTATCCAACGTCAAAAAGTTTTAAAAAAACTGGTAACTGCTATTACAATTGAGGTGGGGCAACCAGATAAACAAATAGATCAAATTGATTCTACTTCATCCATTGCATACAGACCAACACATTTTCTAAAAGCATTCTCTCTAATACCCTCAATTGCTGGACAACATAGCACCAAATGCCTCAAAGTCTCAGATTGATCTTCCTGTTCACAAAAATGACAAGCCCTGTGATCTGGTGATAACATTCCATACCTTATCAGTATATATTTTTTATGGAGTATGTTCTAGCGAAACCGCACGAATGTTGACCTAGTCAACCTATCCGTGTAGATAGTTAGAAATGGGGCAAGAATGCATCATTTCTTATAATCGTTTTGCAAATGAAGTGCATTGTGTCCATTCTGATCGATCAATCGTAAGCAAACAAGAGGCTTTTAACTTTTGTTGAATTTACCTCCAATTCCTCAGCCGGGCTGCCTATTTTATCAAGAAGTTTCACCGAGAATTCAGATATTTCATTGATCCCAGTACAACCCTTTCATTCCAGCATTCATCCAGATCTACAAATAAGGAGTTCTCCACTGGGCTAATGATTTTCCTGAATAAAGACAATGGGCCTCTCCTAGTCTGGAAATAAGGGTGCCGGTAGCAACGTACCAGCACCCTTTCCGGACCGGCAGGCTACAACTCTTGCTTTCTGGGGCCTCTGCGCCTGGCAGGTCTTACCTGCTTGGCGCAACAGCCCCGGAAAGCAGAGTTTTCATGGAAGCACCGGCACCATTAGTAACGGTGCTGGTGCTTCTGAGTCCGCATTCCCGTGGAGTCCTATAGGACTCCACGGGAACCAAATCTGCCACCTGACTTCCCGTTCTGCTGGGACTTGTAATGTCCCAGTGACACCGGGAAGTCAGGCAGCGGATTCAGTGTTACGAGGATGGCGGTAACCCACCGGTAGCAACGGCGGGTTACTGCCGTCCTCGTAATGAGGCCCAATATGCACCATTGTGCCCAAGGTTTTAGGGAAACCAGCCCTAATTCGAGTCTTATAGCACAAATTGGCACAGAATTGGGCAAGCATAAGACTTTCCTCCAAATTGCAGCTTCAATCACATTTAAGTATTCAAGTATTACTAATGTGTAGCATTCTATCCCATAGAGTATTTTGGCTACAGACTTTCCAGAATAGTATCTCAGAACTGCAAACAATCTGACTATTTGAATAATCATTAGGGTAGTCCAATCTTTAATCCACACATATAGTTTCTTCAAGCTGGGAGAAGATGTAACAAACAGATATATTAGAAAGTGAACTTCATTCAGGGAGTCCTTACTAATCTTCCATTTGAACCTAATCCTCATTCTCACCTTGGTAAACTTAATAATTTTAGTTTTTGCCATATTTTACTTAAGGGAATGAGTCAGCAAAAGATGTAAAAACATTAAGTAGGTGCTGGAGACCCAGTGGAGTGCAATCAAAGATCAAGAAATCATCTGCATATGATAGTCACTACGGCTTCAAATTCAGTAATTTCAGAGTAACACATACAGCAGGTTTCAGAGAGTCCCGAATGTCAGCCATGTAAAGGTTAAAAAGACAGACTGCTAACTGACACCCCTGCCTTACCCCACAAAAAGCTAGTATAATACGTGACAAATTAGCTAGAATGATTTATCCTAACTTGTACATTGGTGTTAGTATGCAAAGCAATTATTAATCTCAGAAGACCAAGAGGGATACCCCATTAATGCAATTTTTTCCATAATAAATTACGGTCGACTGCGTTGAACGCTGCTGCAAGGTCTACAGATGCAGCATATATTGCTTAGTATTTCCCACCCAATGCCAAATTCTGAATACAGTTTAACATTAGGCCATTTAGAGAAGCGCCCATGTTTCTACGGAATCCCGTTTGCCATTTCTCCAGCCGATGCATTTCCTTAGCCCAGTTTTCCAGATGGAATAACAGCACTGTGGTAAAAGCCTCGCTATCGGCGTCGAGTATGGATATCGGCATATAGTAAAGAGGTTCTGTCCTCTCTCACCTCTTTTAAATATTGGAATAATGTACGCAGTTGTCCAGGAAGTTGGAAGAGAATTAGTCTCTGCTATTCTTTCAAATAATTGTGAAAGGATTTGAGCCCATACAGCAGGATCTTTTTTAAATAGGTAATTTGAAAGCCCATTGGGGCCCGGAGCACGAGATTCACTGATATTTTGTATCACTGATGTAAGACATTCAGGCCCAAATCCACCACAATCAACTAATTCAAACCTCTCTGTGTTCACAGCACATTCCAAAGGAGCTGCATTGGGTTTAGCATATATGGAAGTAAAATGTGAAACCCAAGTAAGTTCTTGCACAGCATTAATCTGAGTGCAGGAACCAAACACACTCCCCAAGGTGGATACCAGTGAACCAGGAGAAGGGAGTCATTCTCCTGGTGTTCCTTATGTTGTTTATGTATATAATGATAGGGCTAGAGTTATATATCAATATAACTCTAGCCCTCTTTCTAAATCTACCTGCCTCTACTCTCCGCCCTCTGCAACTAATCCAGAACAGGACTGCGAGACTTGTCCTTGGCCTCAAGCCCTGTGATCGTATCTCTCCAGCTCTGAAATCTCTCCACTGGCTCCCAGTGGATGCAAGGATTAAATTCAAAACCCTCTGCATTGTCCACAAGGCTTTCTGGGGCCTGGGTCCAAAATACCTTCAGCTATCCCTCCGCAAATACCTCCCCTCTCGAGCTCTTCGCTCCTCTACCCTACCTCCAACTCACTCAGGGTCAGTCGTTTTTCTAAGAAACGAGCTGGGGCTACATCTCTGTCTTCGGCTGGGGCCTCCCTCTGAACAGCCTCCCTGCCACTCTAAAACTTGAGGAGAATCATCCTCCGTCCCGGAAGCACCTCAAGGCCTTCCTCTTTTCTTCTGCCTTCGCTCCCCCTCTCCCCTGCTGATCTGTTCTCTCTTGGCACCGTGCACCTGGCCACCCTCTGTCTTTTGGGCCCAGGTACCTGCTCATCCTGCCACCCTCCCGCACTGCCTCCGGGCCACCTCTTGCACTGGGGTCTGCATCTGTACCCATACAGCCCCCCTTTTTTCTTCCTGCACTTATCAGACCTACCCTGTCTGCTGCCTTAAACCTAGCATTTGCAAATTGCTGGCTGAATTACCACTGTTTGTTGCCTTTATTATTTATTTATTGTTATTTATCTGTTTCTCCTCTGCTTCACACTTTCCACCTCTCCCCCCTTCCATGCAATTTTCCCCTCCCCCCTCTCCCATGCACTTGCGCGTTCTCAATGTCACTGGGCCTAGTAAGATCGCTGTTTTGTTCTCCCCTGTTCCCCTCCCTTGCCTTGTCGCGCTCTGAAAAACTTGTGTATGAGCGCGATAGAAATAAAATATCAATCAATCAATCAATCAATGTCTATCAGAAAAGCACTGTCATGGCCCAGAGTTCTCAACCCAACCTCCTCCTTCTGCACCAGCATCTTCCGTTTCTCATTAACTTCCTCCCCCCTTCCGCCTTTTCTGGACAGAGGACATTACTTTTTCATTTGGACAACCACCCTGACAATGAGCACACCCATGTTTTCCTTAGTTCGGTAGGGGATACCCTTTACAATAGGGAGAGTTTATTTTTATTTATTGAATATTTATAAGGTTTATAAGGCACCTACCCAGCAAATGGTGTTTCCAGGCACCACAAGACAAAAAAGGGAGGGTGGGGGAGAGAATGGAAATAATAACAATAACAATCCTACTAGGCCTTGTGACATTCGGATCGTGCAAGTGCAGTAACGAGAAGTGCAAGCTGGAAGGAGGAGGGGGAACGGCATACAATGCAGGGGTAGAGGTGAGGCACAGGGCTTGCCTAGCCCTTGGGCAAGGCTAGTGCTGAGGGAGCCCATGGAGGGTAAATGCCAGGGGATGCCGGGGGTGGACCACCATCTAAGTGCAAGGACAGGGGTGGATTCCAGAGGGATGCCCAGCCCACCAGGCTAGTCATGGAAGGCTGCCTGGAAGGCCAGTGCTGGTATGGGGGAGTGCTGCTATAGACTGGTCAAAGAGGGCCTGGTAACCTATAAGACTCAGAAGGGAACAGGCCGCCAGTCGCAGCGGCAGATGGGGACATTAGCAAAGGAGGTTGAAAGGGAAGGAAGTAGAGTAAAACACTGTCTTGAGAAGTTTCTGGAACTTAAGGAGGTCTGGCTGAAGTCTGAGAAGGGTAGAGAGACCATGCCAGATGGCGGCACCTGCGAAGAGAGAGATCTACCCCTACTCTCTGCTTGGAGAAATGCCTAATCTGCAGAGATTTGGAGCTAGAGGACAGAAGGGCTCTAGCTGGGAGGTATTTATGGAGAGTTGGATATAGCCGGGGTCTCAGGCCCCAGAAATCCTTGTGGGTGATGCAGAGGGTCTTGAATTTGATCCTCGCAACCACCGGGAGCCAGTGGAGAGATTTTAGGGCTAGAGAGATGCAGTGCCTGGGCTTGAGGCCAAGGATAAGTCTTGCAGTCCTGTTCTGGATTAGTTGAAGGGGGCTAAGGGAGGAAAGAGGCAGATTGAAGAAGAGGCGGTTGCAGTAGGCCAGCCTAGAGAGGACCAGAGCTCTAGAGACATTGGCTTTCTGGGGGAAGGCGGGGAAGGGGAGAATGCCTCTGAGGAGGTGAAGCTGAAAGTGGGCCTTCTTGGCAAGGTCTGTGATGTGAGGGGAGGAGAGAGGAGGCGAAGATGACACCAAGGTTTTTGGCTTCACAGGATGGTGAGGGGAGAGGACCCAAGGATTGCGGCCAGAGAGTGGGAGGGAAACAGGGAGCAGGGATTCCATTGAGAAGGATCTTTGTCTTAATGGCATTAAGACAGAGATCGTTAGTTGTGCACCATGTCTGAATAGCAGTCAGACAGTCAGGAATGGAAGAGGAAAAAGAGGAGGTAGTGGGCAGAAGCTTGAAGGAGAGCTGTGTGTCGTCAGCGTAACACCGGAAGTGAGGATAGAAGTAGGAGATCAAGTGGGCCAGAGGGCCTTGAAGAGCCACAGCGATAGGATAAAGCCCTGAGGGACAGCACAGGTAGAGAGTGAGGTGGAGGAGAAGAAAGTGCCCAGTTGCACCTGCGAAGGTCGATTAGATAGGAAGGAAGTCAGCCAATACAGTGACAGGTACATGATGCCAAGGGTATGATAGAGCTGTTTTATAAAGATAGAATGATTGACCGTGTCAAAGGCAGAGGACAGATCGAGCAGAATGAGAATGGAAGGAGAGTTGGAGTCATGATTGGAGAGCAGTTATTCACAGGTGTTCAGGAGAGCAGTGTCCGTGCCTCTGGATGCTCTGAAGCCAGACTGGAGACAGCCAACAGATTCAGCGTGGTGGATCAGTTGGGAGATGACTAACTTCTCCAAGAGTTTGCATAAGAAGTGGGTAGTGTAGATAGGGTGATAGGTAGTCGGGCAGGAAGGGTCAGCAGATGGCTTTTTCAGGATAGGGTGCACATGGGAGTGCTTGAGGTGTAGTGGGAAGGAGCCAGTGGCAAAGGAGTGGTTACAGAAGTCAGGCAAGGCAGGAGCGAGAGTGGATTTATTGTCCTTGATAGTTCTGGAGTAGCAGTGGAGCACCTGTGTGGAGGAGACTTTCATAAAATCGCCAACTTTAGAGACCTCATCCAGTGCTATGGGCAAGAAGGAGGAGAGTGTGGGGGAGGGAGAGAGGGAGGCCAAGGGAGGACTGAGAGCTGGTGGGGAGTAGGGAGGGGTAGAGGAGAGTGAGGACAGGATGTCCTGTGTTTTGGTTGTGAAATGGGAGGCCAGTGCAGAACAGAGGGCCTGGGATAGAAGAGGAGAAGTGGATGCAGTAGAATTGGTGAGTTCCTTACAGATTCTGAACAATTCATCCATATTGTTAGTGGCCCCAGAGATGCAGGCTTGGATATGGGCCCTCTTCTTGGAGCGGACGGAGAGATGGTATTGCCTTTGGAGCAGGCGGTAGACAAGTTTGTTAGTGGATGTGTACGAAATCTGCCACTTCCGTTCAGCAACTCTCCACTTTCATTTCAGTGAGGCTAGGTCGGAATCATACCAGCTGTTGCACTTGGAGGCAGGCTTCATGTGGATACTCATGACAGGGACACGGATGTCAAGGGTATTGGAGATTGAGAGGTGAAGGTTAGAGAGGGCTATGTCAGTGGGAGAGTCAATAGCAGGGGTACGAGGGGGATGAAAGTGAAGGCAAAAGCAGCGACTGGCACTTGCTTCATCGGTCGAATGATGGAGAAGGAGACTGGCAGTGCAGGCAGTGGCTTAGTCAGGGAGCCAAGGAGTTGCAGGTGAGAGGAGAGGGGAAAATGGTCAGACCAGCAAAGAGGTGTAGAGAGCGGGTTAGAGATAGGGATGTCTGCTCAGATGAGCACATCCAAGGTGTGTCCGGCTGAGTGGGTCGGACCAGAGGGAAGAGTGGTGAGGGAAAGAGAATCACAGAGGTCGCGGAAGAGTACAGTGGCCGCTTCAGGAGAGTCAAGATAGATGTTGAAGTCACTGAGGAGGAGAAGCTTGGAGGTAGAAGTCAGGAGAGAAGAGATGAGGTCAGCTCATTCAGAAAGGAAGAGGGAGATCGGGCCAGGGTTCTGTAGATAATGGCATGAGTGAGCGAGAGGGTAGGAGAGACACCAAGCCTCCAGGCGAGGTATTCAAAGGAAGAGTAGAATTGAGTGGGTATGATAGTAGCAGGGGCCAATTCAGGGAAGATCAGTGCCACTCCAGACAGGTTGGGCCTGGCGAGGATCTTATAGCCCTCAGGAAGAAGAATGTCAAGGGCATTGACAGAGCTGGCATTGAACCACGTCTCTGTAAGGCGAGGACGTCAAGGTCAAAGTCTTCAAGGAGACAAATATCAGACGGGTGTTTAACAGTGGAGCAAGCATTGAGGGTAGCTAAGTGAAGCTGGTTGCAACCTTTGAAGGTTTTCCGAAGAGGGGTGCAAGGGTGTGGTACACCCGTCGGTGTTGACGAAAAGGTTGGGGAAAAGGCAGAAGGGTTGAGGAAGTTCATGAGAAACGGAAGATGCTGATGCAGAAGGAGGAGGTTGGGTTGAGAACTCTGGGCCATGACAGTGCTATTCTGATAGACATTGATGATATACCTAGAGGATGGGAAGTGTGCCAAGAGTGTTTCCCATATGGTTCCACCATTAATGGGCGAAGAATAGAAAGGGGGCAGGATAGAAACCATTTGGTGGGTCCATAAGTCCGGAGAGGGGGCAGCGAAGAGGATGTCAGTGATAGTCTGCCTGGAGGAAGCATTGACGTAGGTGTCAGCGATCGGCAAACCTGGGTTAGAAACCAGGAGTGCTTTCTTAAACCTTTTCCTTCCAGGTTTCGAGAGAGAGGTAGGATAGGTGCTAGAGTAGCAGTTAAAGTAGGTAGGGGAGATGGGGAGCACCGTGGAGGCAGGGGGAGAGAAAACAGGAACTGCACAATGCACAAAGAACTCACCAGGTGGCCTAGCAGCAGATAGATGCCGATAGACAGGGCAGACGGAGGTCCTATGCAGACTCTTCAGGGACTCAAGGCCAGTCATGGCCCTCTTTCCAGCAGGATGAGTTCAAAGATGTAATGGGTGTAGGCCATAGGTCTTAAATCAATGATGCCTTCAGGTAGAGGGAATTCCTCACTGGCAAGGCCACACAGAGGAGACAGTTCTTTGTCATGATGCCCAACTGTACACAGTAAGTTAAAAAAGCATTGTTTAGATATGCAAGATCAAAGGTGAGGTGCTGCCATGACATTGCGCAGAAATGTTCTCCATTACTCTGACTGCAGCATTTACCTCAGCAGAAATCATTTCATTCCAATCTGCACTCTCCATAACTTTCTCATCATGGTACAGTTGTCCCACGTGTAGGAGATTATTAGGCAGAATGGGAATGCGTATGCCTTGTAGTGGCCGCCTTCTCCTTCCCATAGCAGCCTTCGAGAACCCCTTTGCCCTCGCAACCAAGCCGGCAGCAGTGTGAGCCCGGTCAGGTGACCATCCTGTTGTTGACCCTGGGCACCTCCCAAGGAGTCTCTGCCTTCAGTCGTGCTGCGAGCGGGTCGCCCGGTCTATGGGACGTGTCTCCACTTCCTTCCCCCAATTTGGTATAACAGCACAAATGCGGCAGCCCTGGATCTGTCCTTTACCAGGTGATGTGTGCTTCCTGCTCTGCCGATCAGACCCTCGGCCGGCCCTCACTCACTGTGTCTGCAACCGTGTCTCAGTGGGCCCTGCCTGCCACAAGTGCTCCTGTGTGGGCTCACTCCTGCTGGTTGGGAGCAATTGTCACAACGCGACCCTGGACACTGTGGAAAAGATGGAGGCTTACTTAGGCACCTTGCGGTCCTTACCGTTCTAGTCTTTTTGGTCCTTTTCCTTTAAAAGGTAGCCACGCCCACAATGCTGTGCGTTGCAACTCGCATTGTCAGCCTTTCGCTAACTTCGCCTGCAGTGCCGCTCCTTGAGCTTGGTCCTTTCATACTTTTCTACCTAGTACTCAGCCCGCGTCGGCTTTCCCTGTTTCTCGGCTCTTTCCTTTTGTACGGGGTTCCGTACTGTAAAGCTATCCTTCGCTCCCGCTTGCTCTCTCTCTCCCTGGCGCTTGATTCATTAACTCTTGTTCATCCGCTTTCGCTCCCGCTTGCTCTCTCTCTCCCTGGCGCTTGATTCCTTAACTCTTGTTCATCCGCTTTCGCTCCTGCTTGCTCTCTCTCTCCCTGGCGCTTGATTCCTTACTCTTGTTCACCCGCTTTTGCTCCCACTCGCTCTCCCTTACTATTTCTCTCTCTCTCCCTTCCTTGCTCGCTCCCGCTTCTGTTCGCTCTCTCATTCTCCACTCTCTCTCGCTCTCCTGTACCAGCTCTCTCTCTCTCCCTCTCTCACTCTTACCTGCAGTATAGCCTTACCTTCCCTCCTGACTGCTCGTGTGCAGCCTCCGCTTTTGCTTTCCTTGGATCAGTGGACTCTCTTCCAATACTTTTCGACATCAGTCTACCTCGTCCGGTAATACTTGGATTCAAGTACTGTTACTGTATACCATTCACCGGCCTCTTCCACTTCTGACACACTCCCTGCCAGCAAGGACTCGCCATCTAACAGGGTTTTTTCTGCCGTCACTGGCTTTTTCCCTGGCGTTACGGGACTGGCTCCCCTGGGTCCACCTGACAGCTTGTTCCTACCACTGTCAGGGTGGCCTCAAGCGGAGCTCGTCCCTATCTCTACGAGCGCAAGAAGGACAAAAAGGGAAGGAAGAGCACCAAGACGGACGAAGACCCGCAGGAGATCAAGAAGGAGGGGAGAAGAAGACCAAAGACATCTACCCAGGAGGATTCCTCTAAGGAGTCAGGTGAGGAGCTTTCGGGGGTGGTAGTTTCCGATTCTGACAGCAATGTCTGGATCATTCCTCCGCCACCGGGCTTCCCGGCCCGCCAGGCTCTTTCAGTGAGAGGCTGCGCTCTATGTTCTTCGCAGTAGCTGCAGCAGTCAGGTTTTTTCAGCGGCGGTGGAATGCCACCGACCCAGCTCAGCTTTGCTGCGGGAAGCGCCAAGACGTGCGGCCACTCCGGTTGCCCACCACTTAGGTGTCTCTGCTGTTTCTGTACTGCCAGTCACTGTGGGCTTGATCGTTGGGGGCGGCCATCTTGTGGTGCTGCTCTCTTTGCTGGGCCTTTTCAGTAGCAATTTACTCAGGGAATCTCGGTCCGCACTGCTATATGCCAGCACCAGCGGATGCCCCATGCCTTCCCGTACCTAAATCTGCTCACCGATCCAGTCGGGGTAGCCATATTCAGGATTAGGAACAGGATTTCACTGGGCAGTGGCGGGAGCCTCCTGGAACAGCCCGCAGGTGAACCGGAACCAGAACTAATTTAGGCCTTTTTTCTTATTGTTTAATAAAGAAGCGTTCATATCATGCCAACCCTTTGTCCGACTCCTTCCTCCAGCATGTTACATGTGTCTGTGAATGATCCTCACTCTTCTTATAATCTTGCCATTCACTGGGACGAGTATGATCAGTGCCTGAATGAGTATTACTCTTCTTATGTGTAGTGCTGACTATGGCCCGAAGGCATATAGGTGCTTATAATCTCGCCATTCACTGGGACACGTATTGCCCTTAAATATGCTTTCTTCGCCACTGGGATGAGTAAACTCAATGCAATCTTTATATTCTTATTTTCTCAGTACTTGTCAGAGATGCCCTGTGCCCTGGGTCTCCCGCCCTCCTCATTACCTCTGTTGTACTGGGGCTGCATCGCCGGGCCAGCATTTGGCTTTCTGTGGTCTTCGATCAGGACGGCTTCTCGGTCTGCACAGTGTGTCTGTTGGTGATATCCGTGGGTAAAGGCTGTGGGTTTCTCAGTTCTCTCACACCACTATGCACTTTTCTTTCTCTTGTTTCGGCTTCCTCCTTCGGCAGATATACTTTCCTGTGTCTGTCTTCAGTGTGCTTTACACCAAGCATCATCGGGTTGGGGCTTCTTCTCACCCCTTTCTGAATATTTTTTTATTGGCATTTGTATATTACAGCATATACTTTCTAATCAAGTGAAGTAACCAGAATAACCACCCACACCCCTTCTGGCTGTGCACATTATACCAGCATCATTAGGTAAACACCACCAATTTCCATAACAGGAGTATGCATTTCTTAGCGATAAAGCATACTAAGTTAAACAGCCTGCCGTTTTCCATAGAGATTTTGCCAATGTCTATCTGCCTGAAGCCACCTTCGTGGGGCACACTAGTGATTTCGGACAATATAGTCGCTTTCTCGGACCAGAAGCTTTGTATATCGGGACACATCTGCTGGTGTCCTTCAGCTCTTGGGGCGGGCATTTGTGGCGGTGTGTGTGAACGTGGCGACCTTGAAAGGTGTATAGCGTAGCCTACTAAGGACCATAAATTGCATTAGCCAATACTGAGCGTTAAGGGACACTTCCTTGGTCAAAAGACAGTCCTTCACACATTTTTTCTCTGATAACTCGTGTCCTAATACTTCTCCCATTTTCTACGCACGCTGTAGGCGTTGCTAGGCCTGCTGAACTTTACTGTACAGTGTAGACACTAACCTACAGCCCATGTCTACTTGCGCGATTCTGTCTACTATTGTATGTGTTTCAGGCTCGTCTGGAAACCACGGCCACGCCCTATGAAAAGCAGCAGCCAGGCGGATACACTGTAATCACACTACCTGGTTATTACCTAGTTTAGCTGCAAAATCTGAAAGTGTGATGAACTTTCCCTACGGGAACATGTCCCCCATGGTGAGCTCTCTGTCTGCGTCCCCTTTACGCTATATATCCCTGTCCAGAGTGGGCATAATATCTGGGAATCACCATAGTGGCGGGTGTCTGCTATTTGGTGACTTCACCTCCAGGCATTTAAATAACCGCACACAGGCATTTACCATGGACTTAAAAGGAGTGAATGTGCAGTCATATGGATATTGTTTCCCAAAAATCACTGTGCTAAGACATAATGGCTGTGTGCTATATTTTTCTACCTCCACGTGGTGATAGCCAGAGGCAGAGGAATACCAGAATACTGCAAACTGGGCTTGGGCTGCAGAGAGTATAATTCAAAATCTGAGCATATGGCCTGACCACGCCCTCCCCTGCCATACTGACTGTACTGGTCCCCCACACGAATTTGGAAGCCATCAACCGCATGCTTCGGAAGAAAGCCCTGCCTGGGCAAAGCAGTATATTCGTAAAGTAATACAGTAGTTTCGGCAGGAGTATCATTTTTAGCAGCGATACTCGTCCATAGTTAATGGAAGTCTGGACCAAAAATCAAGTTTGCCAGTGAGGTTGGGTATATAAGCAGCTAGGTTATCCACAAACAGAGATGTAGCTGACCTCAAAACCTGAATCCCAAATACGTAATAGCATCAGGGGCCCATATAAATCTCATTAGGTCTGCCGTGGCTGTATGCAGTCCTTCGGTGGGAACAATTCCAATTTTGACCATGTTGCCCTGAATAGATAGTGAAGTTCTAAATTTCATCCAGGATAGGAAAAAGATTATTTTCTGTCTCTCGAATGTATAGTAGGAAGTCATCCGCATTCAGGGATATTAAGTCATTGCCGCTGCACGTACGCCTCGGGACCCACCGCCCTGCGAGAACGCAGGGGGGCGGGACTGTTGCCATGGCCCTCAGGTGGATGCGTGTTGTACGTTGCTATTGGAAGCTCTAACTGGTATGCATGGGTGTGGACATGTCCTCGGTAATTAATTGTGGTTAGTAAGGTTTCCAGGTGCAATTAACACATACGTGTGCTATAAAGTCAATAAATATTATATTAGTGCTAGCCATGGTCGGAAATCTGACTCTGAGGAGTAAATCGCATATCAAACAAAAACTTCAAAATATTTCATAATGTACAATCAGTGCATGCCCATAAAAGTACAAGAATACAAAAATACAAAATTAAGTTCAATCACATGTTTTCAATGTGTCCTCAATAATATTGAGATTTAGTCCAAAACGCCTCACCACCGAAGCCAACACATTGGAGAAAAGCCATATTCCTGAACATTCTGTAAACTCGGCCCTATTAGAGGAAACACATATAATTGATCTCTTCGTTGATTCCCTTAGGTGTAAGGGAACTCAGTCTGTCTATCCAAAATGTTTCCCGTTGATCAATTCTTTTTTGTAGATCCTCATGTTTCTCTCTTCTTTGGACTCTTTCCAGGACTACAAATTTGATCTGTGCCAAATTGTATTGTTTGCTCTGCCAGTGTCTCGCTACTGCGGAACTTGCAGTCTTGTTCCTGATGCAGGATCTATGTTCATTCCACCTGATCTTTGCTGTGATTTGTGTTTGTCCGACGTAGTACAAACCACAAGGACATTTAATTCCATATATAATTCCTGCTGTATCACATGTGGCATAGCATTTAAGCTTTATTTTTTCTCCAGTGTAGGGATGGTTTATAGATTGGCCTTTCATGATGTACCCACAGTTGCTGCAGTTCAGGCACGGGAATGTGCCTATGCGGTCTGTACTTTTCTTCTTCTGTGGGGGTCTGGTATGGACTAATCTGTCTTTCAAGTTGGAACTTCTCTGGTAAGCAAATGTGGGAGTTTCTTTAAATAGGTGTTCTACCCTTTTATCACATGTCACAGTGTTCCAATTCTTTTTTATGATTGACTTGATCCGATTGCTTTGACGTGAATACTTGGATACGAAAACTAGTGGGGGTGAGGTATCTTGTTTGCTTATTCTTGGTTTAAGTAGTTCTTCTCTATCCTGTGTAACAGTGCGTATTTCTGCCGATGTCATTTCCTCTTCTGAATAACCTTTTGCAAGAAATTTTTTACCCATTTCTCTGACAGCTATTTCGTATTCACTCTGGTTGCTGACGATCCTTTTTACTCGGAGCAATTGACTGTAAGGTAGATTCTTGATGAGACTTGGTTGATGGAAACTCAGTCTCTGTAACAAACTATTTCTATCTGTGCTTTTCCGATAGATTGTTGTTTGGTATTCTGTTTCTGTAACATTGATCTCAACATCTAGAAAATGGATGGATTTGCGTGAATATTCATATGTGAACTGTATCCGTGGGTCTATGTTGTTAACGTAGCCAAAGAATTCTAGCAGGCGTGATTCTGTGCTCTTCCAAATGCCAAAAATGTCATCTATATACCGGATCCAAATAATGAGGTCTTGATTCCACAGATTATTTGTCAGGACATGTTCTGTTTCAAATGTATGCATGAATCAGTTCGCATATGAAGGGGCCATGGTTGCCCCCATGGCAGTGCCTGCAACTTGTAAATAATATGAGTCTTTGAACTGGAAGTATGAGTTGTTACTGATAAATTCCAAAAGTCCCATGATAAATTCTTTTTGTGCAGCTATTTCTCCTTCTCTCAGGAGCATCCACTCCACTGCTTCTCTGCCCAGGTCATGAGGAATCGATGTATATATGCTTTTAACATCTACCGTGAAGCAGATGTTGTTGTTGCTGAATGGGATAGTTCTGAGATGTTGCAAAAAATGTGTAGAATCTTTAATGTAAGTACTTGTTTTTTGAATCAATGGCTGTAAAAAATATTCAATGTATTTACCAAGTGGTTCAAGGATACTGTTGATTCCTGCTACTATAGGTCTTCCCGGTGGTTTCTGTATGTCCTTATGTATCTTTGGGAGAGTATAGAAATGTGGTATTTTCGGATGTGTATTAGTCAGAAATGTCTTTGTGTTATGATTAATCCATTTCAGTTCCTCTGCTCTTTCTAGAAGTTTATCTAGATTGCACCGGATCTCTTCTGTAGGATCTGAATCAAGTGTTGTATAAGTGTTGATGTCACTGAGCTGTCTCTGACATTCTTCTTCATAATCGCTTGTGTTGAGTAGAACCAGGCCTCCTCCTTTATCAGCAGACCGTATTGTTATCGTGTCATCTCCATAAAGGTTTTTTATGAGTTTAAGCTCATGGGGTTTCATGTTTTGATTCCTAGGATGTCTGAATTTGACCTTCTCGAGGTCTCTTGTGACCTGTTTCTGGAAGATATCCACCGAAGGGACTGAAATCGGAGGGATGAAGTTGCTCTTGCCTCTGAATTCTTTGAAATCCGAGTCCTCTATATCTCTTGGATTTTCTTCTTCTAGCTCGCTGAAGAAAACCTTCAATTTCATTTTGCGAACCAGTTTGTATAGTTCAATTTTGGAATCAAATAAGGTGCTATCATACGTGGGAACAAAGCTGAGTCCTTTGATTTCACTTGAGGTTAGATTTCTAGAGGACAAATTGATCACTAAGTTTTCTTCTGTTGCTGTCTCGTATTTGGTTTTCCCTTTTGTTTTTCTTTTCCCCCTTCGTGTTCTCTTCTTCCTATTCCTAAAAAAGGCTCCCTTCCTCTGTTGGGTGTTTCTGTTGTGTCTGCTGTTCTCTTAGGTTTCCTTAGTGGAGGACCATATTTCTCCATCCATGTATAAACTTCATCCTTCAGATAATCATAGATATCGCGTTTAAATTTTGGGATTTTTTTAGCTTCCAGTTCTGCTTTATATCCAGATAATTTATTATTGATATCCTCCAGAATAGAGTCTACTTCTTCTCTGTTTAATGTTGCAACTAAAGCCTTCTCGATTTCTTGGATCTCCTCTCCCAAATCTTTAAGATCTTTGGCCAATTCTTGTATGGTTAATAAAATCAGGTCTAGGGAACACTTGTTTAGTATGGCTTTCCATTTCTTTACGAAAGCTTTACTCTCCTTGCATAAGGTAGCTCAGCTAGCTGTAGGCCCGCAATCCTCCCATAAACTAACAAGTATCTCTCCAATGGGTCTGCTGTGGATTTATATAGCCGGAACGGAACGGCTCAGTGGATTAACGTGAGCACCCCTGTGCTTGTGATGAGTAGGATGTGTAAAACCGCACACCCCCCACCCCACACCTGGCTGCAAATGACTTATTGACGCTTGTCAAGGCATACATCTCTTGCAGGATCACTATGAGAGGCAAGTGTCGGTCCAGATAGGAGCCTAGCTTCCTGGTTTTTACAGGGATATTGATCCCCCTCATATTCCAGCTAGCCAGTTTAAGAGGTACAGCCATTGCAAGAGGAGATAATGGTAGCAATACCTAGGAGCGCTTCCCACCACATCACATGTTGCAAAATAATGCACACACTTGAGGTGGGTAGTATGCCACAGCAATATGCACAGCCTTTCCCCCCATGTATGTTCCTACCCCCTGCACCATCCACCCCAATTTGACAGTGAAACCCTGTACCCAAACGCTTGTTAAAAATTCAAAGAGGCCATCTCTGTCAGCGGCGCCTTGTGAACGCTACCATCCAGCCCAATACGATTTTTCTTATCGTGCACTAAGATAACCATAACAGGGGTTGCAGGAACCTGGCGGCTCCACATAGGCATACATCGTAGGTGCAACCCTCAGGCCTGGTACCACCACCGGGCACTCACCAAGATGCCAGAGGTATAAAACACCACACAACCCAACCAGACTTAAGGCATCAGAGCCTGATAACTAGCGCTTAAATTCTCAAACATGTGTATAGGTATTGTTAGGCAGTTCCAGCACCATGTAATTAACTCTTGTCACTGATAATGTGAGATCTGACTGTGAACATGCCGTCCTAGGTGGCCCAGTCTCAGCCCACTCCACCTGCCGGGGTCGATGACCGCGGTCTCCCAGTCCCTGCCGAGTATCTCAGTTTTGAGGGGGCTCCAAGTATGCTCAATTCAATGTAGGATCTGACTTCCGCAGGAAATGTGAAGAAATGGGCCTGGCCGCCCCACTGAATCCAAAGCTTTGAAGGGAACATCATTGCATATGGGACCTGCCAATCTCTCAGAAGCTTCTTGACTGAGTCAAATGACTTGCGTGCTGATTGAAACACTGGTGAGTAGTCTGAATATACAGCCACTATCCTGGACTCAAAGCTCAGTTATCCACACACCCTAGTGAATCGCAGGATCAAGCCTCTGTCATTTGCTATGATGGTCCGCAGTGGGGCCCCCAGTACAGTTTGTCTGCCTTTCCTATGTGGCACAGATGCAGCAGTATCAAGCAGGCAGTGCAGTCCATATTCAACCGCTCTGTAGGCAATCCGCGAGTGCCACGCCCCACTCTCAGCATAGGCTCCCTCAGCAATACATGCTCACTCACTGCTCCAGAAAACAGCCCCCTCTCTATGACGCAGGGTCCCAGGTGTACACAAGGATGTAAATCAGCAAGGTTAACACACATGCTGCTCACCGCAGTATCCAAAAAAAGTACTTTAATGTTCCTTTTTGCAGATTATGTCAGGTCAGCGTCCCATAACCAAACTAGGGCCAATGAGGACCGGCAGTGAATGCTCGCCATCCAGGGCCCACCTCCTCACACACCTTCAGGAGCTGCCACCATCCCAGGACACCCACCGCCAGCCCCACAAAAGCTCATGGGCTGTCCAATCGCTCACCTTCACCCGCGAACAGGGATAGGGGCTGGGGTTCACATCTAACCATAATCATCACCGTGATGTACTGTCCGGGGAAATCCAGATCCGAGAGGCTCTCGCAGAGAATGAAGAATCTTGAAGTTATGCTGCATGGGTACTGTGTACAACTCCCCCCCCCCCCCAAAAAAAAATTGACTTGAAGACTGCCTTCCATGTGTGGTCGTCTAGGATCATGCCCAACCTCTCCTCCTAAGTATGTTTGAACGATTGTCTATCCTCTAGATTAGCTGAAACCAGCACGTTGCAAATCTTGGAAAGGGATCCCTTCCTGGACTTAGCTTCCACGAAGACTTTTTCAAAGGGAGTCAGAGGACGGGACAGCGCAGCCAGCCAGCCGGCATGGGTAAGGATACCCGTAAACCGCAGGTAATCAAAGATGGAAAAGCGTTTTTTCCCACAGCATCTCCGACAACTGACCAAACTCGATAAAGCCGCCCTGGTGAAAGAGTTGTGCAGCCCTTTCCCCCCCCTGATCCGACCATGATTGCGTCTCCCGAAACCCTCTGGACCCTAAATTAAGCGGGGGACTCCAAAAGAGAAGATAGGGGGGAAGGCCAAAAGAAAGGAGTTTATTGTCTCTATTAGGCTTGCAGGATGCCCACAGAACAGACAGAATTGGGTGTGATTGTGGGTGGGCCCAAAGTAAATCCCTGACTTTGTACGGGTGGACCTGAACATCCTCCACATAAGTCCAGTACGTCCTAAGATCATCCCTAAGATGTTCCAGCATCACCCGCAGCTCGGCTGCCTTGTAATACAGTTTAAAATCAGGTAGGCCAAACCCCCCGTAAGACTTTGGAAGGGTCAGGGTGGAGTATTTCAGTCTAGCCCTCTTGCCACTCCAAACAAAACGGAGAAGGCGAGAGTGCAGTAATTAAAAAAAAGAGTCCAGAACAATGCAAGGAAGGGACGAAAAGAGATAAAGAAGCCGGGGGAGTATATTCATTTTAACCGTGACCATACGCCCAAGCCAGGAAAGAGTGACAGGAGACCATTTTGCCAAATCACTAAAAATCTTAGCTTGGAGGGGAAGAAAGTTTAACTCATACACTTTACCTAAGTCCCTGGGGATATTGGTGCCTAGATATCTAGTGGAATCCCACTCTACCCTCATCCCCAGCACCTCTGTTCTACCACTGATCTCATGGTCCAGCCTACCCATCGGCATAATGCAAGATTTGGATACATTCATCTTAAGCCCAGAAAATGCCCCAAAATGGCGAATTAAGCCTAACAAATGCGGGAGGGATTCGAGGAGCCTGGTCAGGTATGCCAAAATATCTTCCGCGAAAAGGGATAGCTTGAATTCGCAGTCCCCACACTGCACCCCGGAGACACCCCTGTCAGCTCTGACCGCAATGGCAAAGGGCTCCATTGCCAGAGCATACAAAAGGAGGGAGAGGGGGCACCCTTGACGTGTACTTCTAGAGAGCGTAAAACCCGCCGAGGTACAACCATTGACCAATACCCGTGCTGAGGGACCATTGTACAAGGCCGAGACCCACCCACAGAATTTGTCACCAAGACCCATCTTACGAAGCACCCTCCCCATATAAGGCCACACGGTCGAAGGCCTTTTCAGAATCCAGCGAGAGGAGGTAGGCCTCTGATTCCCGCTTTGACACCTCGTACATGAGGCCCAGAGTTTTCCTTACGTTATCAGAGCCTTGTCGCCCGGGAATAAAACCAACTTGGTCTCCATGGACTAGAGAGGGGAGGAATTTTGGCAACCTATTCGCCAGGAGTTTAGCTAGTATTTTAACGTCTATATTAAGAAGGGAAATGGGCCTGTAGGACTGACAAAGCGAGGGATCGTTCCCTTCTTTCGGGAGAGCCACTATAAGAGCCAACATCATGGTATCGGGAAAGGAACCAGTGTCTAGGGCAGTGTTATATACCTTAGCTAGAAAGGGAGCTAACGTGGATCGAAAGGTCTTAAAAAACCAGACAGAGAAAACGTTGTCTCCTGGATTGTGCCGCTCTTCAAAAAAGAGATAGCGTCAATTACTTCTTGGGGCGAAATAGGGAGCTCTAAGGAGTCTGAGTTCTCACGAGCGAGGCAAGGGATTGGAAGAGATTCCAAGAACCGGTCCACTTCAGTCCCATGCCCAGCTTACTCTGAAGCATAGAGACTTTCGTAATACTGCCTAAACTGTTCCGCTATCTGGCCGTCTTGTAAAATGTTCTCCCCCGCCCGGCCAGAGACGAAGTTAACTCTTCTGCTACTGCGAAGCTCCCTCAGCCGCCAAGCCAGAATCTTGTCCGCCTTTTCCCCTTTCTCCATGTAACACTGTTTTAAGAACGCAAGCTTTTTCTCCATATGACCCACAAGGGGGGCGGACAGTTCCGCCCTGAGATTCTGAAGCTCCTCACACTTGCCTGGGCCCATCTGGTTTTCATCTTACCTCCCGGTTAGATGGCGGCAATTTGCTCCCTCAGCTTGAGCTCCTCCCTAGCCCTCTCCTTCTTCCTCCTAGCTCCCATCTCCATCAGAGCGCCTCTGATCGTGGCCTTAAATGTCTTAAATGCAGCCATCTTGTCAAGGGACCGCAGAGTCTCCAGCGCGCCAGGGTGAGCGCTGAAAGGTCCTGATAAATCGAGATTTTGGCACCGTCCCAGTCAACTGGACCTTTCCTATGCGCCAACTCCAAGATCTTGGTTTTCTCTGCATAATAGTGGAATTTCACGAGGACGGACCTTGGCCCACCCGCGCATCCGCCCGCTCTATGGGCTCTGTCAATGGTAGGCTCATTGGTATTTTCGCCATCAAACAGCTTACTTATGATTGCCTTGACCCTTCTTGCAATGTCTGGCTGCGTCTCTCCTTCCTGCTCTGGAATACCAAAAAACCGCAGGTTGGAGAGCCGCTCCCTGTTTTCAAGGTCGTCCAGTTTAAGGGTGACCTTCTCCTCCCTCCTCTCCAACTCTGCCAGCCTAATGTCAAACTGCGTTTCGAAGAGGTCAGCTGAGGGTTGATTGGCCTCTAGGGCTTGGACACGATCCTCCACGGCATCCACCTTCTTGTCGAGGGAGTCCAGCCTTCTGCCTATATCCGCCCTGAAACCTCGGATCTCCACTAACAGGGCTGCCATGTTGCTGCTCATAGACTGGGTCTCCGTTACCTCCGGCTGACTCGTGGACTGCATGACGTTCCCGCCCTCTGTTCGTTCAGGAGAGTGCTGAAACCTCTGTAGAGCCTGTGCCCAGTCCATCCAAGGCTCAGAAGGCGCACCGGGAGAGCGTAGACCCAGGAGACCCGTTGGAACACCCGGCCAGACCGCTCCGCTCTGCCTGTGTCTCCCCACCTTCTCCTACAATTCAGGGATCCCTACCTCAGGCCTTCCCCCCGGTGAGTCTCTGGGGGGAATACCTCCTCCTTACGCTCTGCCCTGGGGGACTGAAGTACGTAGGCAGCCCGCACCAGGGGGAGCAGCTACAGTTAAGCAGCCAACTCTCAACCTCGTAGATCCCAGGAGACAAGGGCTTCCCCCGCTGTTGTGCTTTCTACCTCGGGGACATTTAGCCAACAGGCCACCCCTCTTCAGGTGTCTCAACCTGGAGGGAGAGCTGGATTTCAAGAAGCTGCTATGGTATTCCGCCCACTATTGGTCCTGGGGTAATTCATAAACAGGGAATGGCAAGCATGACCCGAGACACATCCATGGACGAAACTGCAGCAATAAGAGGATCCGTGGTGGGACAACAGTTAGAGATGGGGTGAGAGATCCGCAGGAGGCAACGCAAGAGTATCTCAACAGTGGCGAGAGAGGCTGTGATCCTGAGATTGGTCTCCAACGCGTGGTGTCCTCCGTGCCCCCCCCCAGTGGGGAACTCCCTCTACGCTCACTGCTCCGAATGAGGGGTCACCTCTGACCTCTCAGCCAAGGGAGGATGGGGGGAGCCAGCCGCCGCTCCACGGCCCGCGCACCGACCAAGAGTGGTGCCGTCCAAATCACTGACCACGGGTGCCACAGCGGCCGCCAACCTGCGCCTCCTCCACCCGGTGCCCCCTCGGGACAGCGGGATGGTGAAAACCTCCCCCAGACCACAAATCACTGCCACCTAGTCCGCTTCGGGAAGCCGGCTGCGCCTGGGTTCTCACGATCGGCAGCCACCCAGCTCCGTGAACTTCTGCGCTGGGACGTCCAATAAACAGCGTCGGGGGCCAGAAACCTCTCCTTCGGGGCCACAGTCCCAAGGACGGGCACTCTGCTCTCAGGACTCCTCAGACTGTGTGCCCGAGCCGCAGGCCACTGCCCATCCCCCACCACCAGTAAGCTAATCTCCTCGCGGCTTCTTCAGCGGGAAGGGCCATTTCTCCGCTCCCGCTTCCAGCTCGTGTTCGGGCAGATCCAAGCTCCCTGATACACTCAGGTGCCAAATTCCCACTCCGCTGCATCACCAGTGCTTCAGGCTGCCGTGGAGGGGGTCGGGGTCCTTCTCCCACAAGGATCGGAGGGCTCAATCTCCAAAATTAAATGCTCCGGGGAGGAGACCGGCTGAGAGACTTCAGAACATCTCAGCGCCCCCTGGCGGCTCTCGTTCCTTCCACTTTTATTGTGCAACCCTGGGGCTTCCCCAGCTTGTCAGGATAGTCATTCCTTTGTGTTGGAGTTATACTCATCATAACTCCTTTAGGTCTCTTCGTCTCAGTGATAGACAGACCGGTATCCTTTGTCACTCCTATGTTCTTACTCTTCACAGTACCAGGCAGATCAGATACTTTTCTTCTGTGATTACATTACAATAACATATGTAAGAGGAGTCTGGTTGCTCGTCAACTGATCTGTTTGCAATGTGTATTTGAGGATAATGAAAAGGGAGTTCCTCATTGGAAAGGGGGTCCTCATCCCCAAGAGGGGACTCTCTCGCTATAAAGTCCCACTTACCGCCACCCCTAGGTGGAATGTTGCGCAGCGGTCTCACCTCCCTAGCCTCAAAGGAAGGGGCTCCCCCCTTGGGGAAAGTGGCTGAATCCCACGATTTGTTAAATGAAGTACATAAAACCACAAGGGACTTGGAAGTAAGGAGAGAGAATAAGCTACACAGAGGTGAGCCTCTGATGGGAAGACGTTCTGGAGGGTTAGAGCCATGCTGGACTGTGGAGCCACAGGTAGCATGGAGAGCAAACTAAATGCTTGCAAGATGCTTGAAAGCTGCCGTCCAGACCGGCAAAGAGGCCTGGTCAAGAAGGAGAAAGGGACAGTAAAGCAACTGTCTTGCTTGACGTAGAGACCAGAGTGCAGAGGAGAGACCAAATCCCTGAGATCCTCACGAAAAGTACATTAGGTGTCGAGCTGAGCAGTGGAAGGAAAGCGAACAGTCCCGAAAAGGTAAGGCCGCTGAGAGATGCGAGCAGAGTGATTTGAGTCTGGGAAAGACACATGGGTTACAGGAGCCAGATAAACCTGAATAGAGACAAAGCAAGCCTACCAGAGGTTCAGTGGGCTTTGGTGAGCCCTGAGAAACCAAAAAGGCATTTATAATCAAGTCTGGAGATGTAACAAGGGTTACGGGGACTGAATCGAGGCCCTGCTAAAGCAACCTTGATAGAGGGCCAGAGGACTTTGGGGAGTCTTGGAAACAAGGCACCTAGTGAACAGAACTTGGAAGGGAGAGAACCTGAAGGGTTCAATTGTTTGAAAACCAGACAAGGAACCGTTCAAGCACCAAGCGGGAAATGGTGCAGTTGTGGTACAAAAACCTTGTATTTCCTGAGGAAAAGGAAACTGCATGAGATATAGTTCAAGACTTCGAGAGATCCAAACCATTGGGCCAGGCAACCGCAAAGGACAGAGACTATTGCTCTGGCCTCTCCTCCTTTTTGTTACGTTTTCTTGAGTTGAAGGGCCAGTTAGTTGAATATGATTCTGACTAAAGTACTATTTCTTTTGGGACATTTGATGAGCCCCATTAGTTTTAGTTTGTTAGGCAAGGAACTTCCCTCATGGGGCATTGTCTAAACAGACATTTGTCATATTATTTGAATAAATATACCCTTAAAATGTCACAACTTAGTCTGACTTTTTTTTCTCGTTTGCCACAGTATATTTATACTTAATAAATCTAAAGCACACACTCCAGAAATGGTATGCAGTAATAAAATCCCGCCAAAAATATCGCCTTTACAATAAATCACAGCAAAAATGCTGTGGTTTGACCCGGTAAAGGTGTACCTCATTATACCATTTAAAGGGACTGGGGTTGCGGGGGTGTCCCCCACATCCTTTACATGGATTGCGGCAGCAAAACCACTGCCATTTTGCCGTTTTTTTTGTGTAAAGACCATTTCTGCCGCGATTTTAACACATGGAACACCAGAAACACCATTATACATCAAAAACAAACATATACTAATACATCCAACCCTAAAACTTCAGGAAACCCTAATTTATAAGCCAGATAGGGTGACCATACGATGTGTACCATCCATTAACTGGCATTTGGTAGCATTTATGCACATTTGAGGATGCACTTGGTATATAGAAGCAACTGAATATATAAAGCTTTAACTAATATATTTTGACTATATCACGGCAGAATCTTAAACAATAGATGCTATATTTATCATACTGTATTATGGCAACACCTAACAAAGTGGAGCTTTATATGTGTACTAGACCTGACATATTCAGCTGGTATAATATGGCAGTAAATGGCCATTTGAGGCTGTAGTGGCAGATGCATGGCAGTGCCCTTGAACTATGTTGGTTCTACATGGTCTACTACTGTCATAACTTGACCCCCTCCATGGACTATCAAGGCAGCTTCCTAGTTAAAAATATGGTTATTATCTCAAAAAGCGCTTATGCCTGCTTTAGTACCAGTTTGCTATTTTATTAAATATACGCTGATGTATGTTTTTTCACACCTGTCAGTCACTTCAGGTTATTTCATGAGATGTCATCAGAGTCAACGGTTGTAGGACATCACTTCCTGTGATGTCATCAGGTGTGCAATGTCACATCCGCTACCCTCAGCATTTTGGTGAATTGATGTCCCTGGGTTTCCAATTGAAAATTGGGCACAAAACATTAAAAGTGAGATGAACAATTTGATCAACTCATTTAAGAAAATGCACCTATTCCCCGAGATTTTGCTTCTTGCTCTCTCTTTTGGAATGTTGCTTTTTTCACTATAACGCTGTCAGACACATTGTGGGTGTTTGAATACCCAATGTAAGGATCTTTTTTCAACAGCTGAATGGTATGTTGTACTTTTTTGAAGAAGGGATTAGGTATGTCCACACACTGAGATTGTGCTTGTGGAATTGGTGTTCTTTCCCACGGTCCCTGTTTTTATGTTGACCGATGCTTTCTTTATGTTCGACCATCAATGACATTATGCATATATTATGGTTTTCCTCCAGGCAGGCTTAAAATTAAAGCTAGCCAAACCGTGCGTCCCTGGGCTTCTCCGGAACTGTAACAGGGCCTATTCTAGGGAAAAACTATTTTAGGCGACTGTCTGGAGAGACATAATAATGGAGCAATAGGATGCACCTCATTGGCACTGCAAAGAGCAAATCTTGCCCCATTGCAAGAGAGAGGTGGAAGAAAAATGGCACCTCACAAGGCTGAATAAATCCTTGCACTGTCATTGATTATGACAAGCTCTTTTAAAGGTAGTAAGAACCTGCACTCAGGATTCCTAGCTCCAAATCCAAGACCTTGACCAATCAAGTTATGTAATAACACCAGTGCAATTTATGTAAAACTTTGCTTTTTCAAGGGGTTTAGACAATCATTTTTCAAAATTTTGTCTACTCGGCTTCGAGCTATGAATGTAACTGAAAACCAACCAGGTTAATTTTCAGAGAATGAACAGGCAAAGATGTATTGTCTGCATTATCTTGCAAAAAACAAATAGCATCCCACCCTAATCTTGCACAGCACACCCAACTAACCACTCTGTACTCTAGGTTGCTTGCCCTTATACCTCTCAAGATTCGCAAAGCCATATCTTAATAGGCCTTCTGGCACGATATTCCCGCCTCCCTGAAACAATGGTAGCGACTAGTTCCCATCCAAGAAAAGGACCATAGCAACGGCCCGCCCCCTCTTCTTCACGTGACCTCTGATGTCATCCGTGTGATTTCCGGACAGTGAAGCGCTTCCGGAGCCCGGGGCTGAGCAGGCATTCTGAACAATCTGGCTGCTGGTGCAAGTGCAACGGGATCCTGCCAGCCTTTGGCTTGCAGCGTTTGGGGTGGGTGTTTTCATTGGGACGGCGGGAACATTTCTACGAGTCCCTGGAGGGTTCTGAGCGGCAAGGCTAGTATTTTAACGTCTATACTAAGAAGGGAAATGGGCCTGTAGGACTGACAAAGCGAGGGATTGTTCCCTTCTTTCGGGAGAGCCACTATAAGAGCCAACATCATGGTATCGGGAAAGGAACCAGTGTCTAGGGCAGTGTTATATACCTTAGCTAGGGAGGGAGCTAACGTGGATCGAAAGGTCTTAAAAAACCGGACTGAGAAACCGTTGTCTCCTGGATTGTACCGCTCTTCAAAAAAGAGATAGCGTCAATTACTTCTTGGGGCGAAATAGGGAGCTCTAAGGAGTCTGAGTTCTCACGAGCGAGGCAAGGGATTGGAAGAGATTCCAAGAACCGGTCCACTTCAGTCCCATCCCCAGCGTACTCTGAAGCATAGAGACTTTCGTAATACTGCCTAAACTGTTCCGCTATCTGGCCGTCTTGTAAAATGTTCTCCCCCGCCCGGCCAGAGACGAAGTTAACTCTTCTGCTACTGCGAAGCTCCCTCAGCCGCCAAGCCAGAATCTTGTCCGCCTTTTCCCCTTTCTCCATGTAACACTGTTTTAAGAACGCAAGCTTTTTCTCCATATGACCCACAAGGGGGGCGGACAGTTTCGCCCTGAGATTCTGAAGCTCCTCACGCTTGCCTGGGCCCATCTGGTTTTCAGCTTACCCCCCGGTTAGATGGCGGCAATTTGCTCCCTCAGCTTGAGCTCCTCCCTAGCCCTCTCCTTCTTCCTCCTAGCTCCCATCTCCATCAGAGCGCCTCTGATCGTGGCCTTAAATGTCTTAAATGCAGCCATCTTGTCAAGGGACCGCAGAGTCTCCAGCGCGCCAGGGTGAGCGCTGAAAGGTCCTGATAAATCGAGATTTTGGCACCGTCCCAGTCAACTGGACCTTTCCTATGCGCCAACTCCAAGATCTTGGTTTTCTCTGCATAATAGTGGAATTTCACGAGGACGGACCTTGGCCCACCCGCGCATCCGCCCGCTCTATGGGCTCTGTCAATGGTAGGCTCATTGGTATTTTCGCCATCAAACAGCTTACTTATGATTGCCTTGACCCTTTTTGCAATGTCTGGCTGCGTCTCTCCTTCCTGCTCTGGAATACCAAAAAACCGCAGGTTGGAGAGCCGCTCCCTGTTTTCAAGGTCGTCCAGTTTAAGGGTGACCTTCTCCTCCCTCCTCTCCAACTCTGCCAGCCTCATGTCAAACTGCGTTTCGAAGAGGTCAGCTGAGGATTGATTGGCCTCTAGGGCTTGGACACGATCCTCCACGGCATCCACCTTCTTGTCGAGGGAGTCCAGCCTTCTGCCTATATCCGCCCTGAAACCTCGGATCTCCACTAACAGGGCTGCCATGTTGCTGCTCATAGACTGGGTCTCCGTTACCTCCGGCTGACTCGTGGACTGCATGACGTTCCCTCCCTCTGTTCGTTCAGGAGAGCGCTGAAACCTCTGTAGAGCCTGTGCCCAGTCCATCCAAGGCTCAGAAGGCGCACCGGGAGAGCGTAGACCCAGGAGACCCGTTGGAACACCCGGCCAGACCGCTCCGCTCTGCCCGTGTCTCCCCACCTTCTCCTACAATTCAGGGATCCCTACCTTAGGCCTTCCCCCCGGTGAGTCTCTGGGGGAATACCTCCTCCTTACGCTCTTCCCTGGGGGACTGAAGTACGTAGGCCGCCCCCACCAGGGGGAGCAGCTACAGTTAAGCAGCCAACTCTCAACCTCGTAGATCCCAGGAGACAAGGGCTTCCCCCGCTGTTGTGCTTTCTACCTCGGGGGACATTTAGCCAATAGGCCACCCCTCTTCAGGTGTCTCAACCTGGAGGGAGAGCTGGATTTCAAGAAGCTGCTATGGTATTCCGCCCACTATTGGTCCTGGGTTAATTCATAAACAGGGAATGGCAAGCATGACCCGAGGCACATCCATGGACGAAACTGCAGCAATAAGAGGATCCGTGGTGGGACAACAGTTAGAGATGGGGTGAGAGATCCGCAGGAGGCAACGCAAGAGTATCTCAACAGTGGCGAGAGAGGCTGTGATCCTGAGATTGGTCTCCAACGCGTGGTGTCCTCCGTGCCCCCCCCCCAGTGGGGAACTCCCTCTACGCTCACTGCTCCGAATGAGGGGTCACCTCTGACCTCTCATCCAAGGGAGGATGGGGGGAGCCAGCCGCCGCTCCACTGCCCGCGCACCGACCAAGAGTGGTGCCGTCCAAATCACTGACCACGGGTGCCACAGCGGCCGCCAACCTGCGCCTCCTCCGCCCGGCGCACCCTCGGGACAGCGGGATGGCGAAAACCTCCCCCAGACCACAAATCACTGCCGCCTAGTCTGCTTCGGGAAGCCGACTGCGCCTGGGCTCTCACAATAGGCAGCCACCCAGCTCCGTGAACTTCTGCGCTGGGACGTCCAATAAACAGCGTCGGGGGCCAGAAACCTCTCCTTCGGGGCCACAGTCCCCAGGACGGGCGCTCTGCTCTCAGGACTCCTCAGACTGTGTGCCCGAGCCGCAGGCCACTGCCCATTCCCCACCACCAGTAAGCTAACCTCCCCGCGGCTTCTTCGGCGGGAAGGGCCATTTCTCCACTCCCGCTTCCAGCTCGGGTTCGGGCAGATCCAAGCTCCCTGATACACTCAGGTGCCAAATTCCCACTCTGCTGCATCACCAGTGCTTCAGGCTGCCCTGGAGGGGGTCGGGGTCCTTCTCCCACAAGGATCGGAGGGCTCAATCTCCAAAATTAAATGCTCCGGGGAGGAGACCGGCTGAGAGACTTCAGAACATCTCAGCGCCCCCTGGCGGCTCTCGTTCCTTCCACTTTTATTGTGCAACCCTGGGGCTTCCCCAGCTTGTCAGGATAGTCATTCCTTTGTGTTGGAGTTATACTCATCATAACTCCTTTAGGTCTCTTCGTCTCAGTGATAGACAGACCGGTATCCTTTGTCACTCCTATGTTCTTACTCTTCACAGTACCAGGCAGATCAGATACTTTTCTTCTGTGATTACATTACAATAACATATGTAAGAGGAGTCTGGTTGCTAGTCAACTGATCTGTTTGCAATGTGTATTTGAGGATAATGAAAAGGGAGTTTCTCATTGGAAAGGGGGTCCTCATCCCCAAGAGGGGACTCTCTCGCTATAAAGTCCCACTTACCGCCACCCCTAGGGGGAATGTTGCGCAGCGGGCTCACCTCCCTAGCCTCAAAGGAAGGGGCTCCCCCCTTGGGGAAAGTGGCTGAATCCCACGATTTGTTAAATGAGGTACATAAAACCACAAGGGACTTGGAAGTAAGGAGAGGGAATAAGCTACACAGAGGCGAGCCTCTGATGGGAAGACGTTCTGGAGGGTTAGAGCCATGCTGGACTGTGGAGCCACAGGTAGCATGGAGAGCAAACTAAATGCTTGCAAGATGCTTGAAAGCTGCCGTCCAGACCGGCAAAGAGGCCTGGTCAAGAAGGAGAAAGGGACAGTAAAGCAACTGTCTTGCTTGACGTAGAGACCAGAGTGCAGAGGAGAGACCAAATCCCTGAGATCCTCACGAAAAGTACATTAGGTGTCGAGCTGAGCAGTGGAAGGAAAGCGAACAGTCCCGAAAAGGTAAGGCCGCTGAGAGATGCGAGCAGAGTGATTTGAGTCTGGGAAAGACACATGGGTTACAGGCGCCAGATAAACCTGAATAGAGACAAAGCAAGCCTACCAGAGGTTCAGTGGGCTTTGGGGAGCCCTGGGAATCCAAAAAGGCATTTATAATCAAGTCTGGAGATGTAACAAGGGTTACGGGGACTGAATCGAGGCCCTGCTAAAGCAAGCTTGATAGAGGGCCAGAGGACTTTGGGGAGTCCTGGAAACAAGGCACCTAGTGAACAGAACTTGGAAGAGAGAGAACCTGAAGGGTTCAATTGTTTGAAAACCAGACAAGGAACCGTTCAAGCACAAAGCGGGAAATGGTGCAGTTGTGGTACGAAAACCTTGTATTTCCTGAGGAAAAGGAAACTGCATGAGATATAGTTCAAGACTTCGAGAGATCCAAACAATTGGGCCAGGCAACCGCAAAGGACAGAGACTATTGCTCTGGCCTCTCCTCCTTTTTGTTACGTTTTCTTGAGTTGTAGGGCCAGTTAGTTGAATATGATTCTGACTAAAGTACTATTTCTTTTGGGACATTTGATGAGCCCCATTAGTTTTAGTTTGTTAGGCAAGGAACTTCCCTCAGGGGGCATTGTCTAAACAGACATTTTTCATATTATTTGAATAAATATACCCTTAAAATGTCACAACTTAGTCTGACTTTTTTTTCTCGTTTGCCACAGTATATTTATACTTAATAAATCTAAAGGACACACTCCAGAAATGGTATGCAGAAATAAAATCCCGCCAAAAATATCGCCTTTACAATAAATCACAGCAAAAGTGCTGTGGTTTGACCCTGTAAAGGTGTACCCCATTATACCATTTAAAGGGACTGGGGTTGCGGGGGTGTCCCCCGCATCCTTTACATGGATTGCGGCAGCAAAACCACTGCCATTTTGCCGTTTTTTTGTGTAAAGACCATTTTTGCCGCGATTTTAACACATGGAACACCAGAAAACCCATTATACATCAAAAACAAACATATACTAATACATCCAACCCTAAAACTTCAGGAAACCCTAATTTATAAGCCAGATAGGGTGACCATACGATGTGTACCATCCATTAACTGGCATTTGGTAGCATTTATGCACATTTGAGGATGCACTTGGTATATAGAAGCAACTGAATATATAAAGCTTTAACTAATATATTTTGACTATATCACGGCAGAATCTTAAACAATAGATGCTATATTTATCATACTGTATTATGGCAACACCTAGGAAAGTGGGGCTTTATATGTGTACTAGACCTAACATATTCAGCTGGTATAATATGGCAGTAAATGGCCATTTGAGGCTGTAGTGGCAGATGCATGGCAGTGCCCTTGAACTATGTTGGTTCTACATGGTCTACTACTGTCATAACTTGACCCCCTCCATGGCCTATCAAGGCAGCTTCCTAGTTAAAAATATGGTTATTATCTCAAAAAGCGCTTATGCCTGCTTTAGTACCAGTTTGCTATTTTATTAAATATACGCTGATGTATGTTTTTTTACACCTATCAGTCACTTCAGGTTATTTCATGAGATGTCATCAGAGTCAACGGTTGTAGGACATCACTTCCTGTGATGTCATCAGGTGTGCAATGTCACATCCGCTACCCTCGGCATTTTGGTGAATTGATGTCCCTGGGTTTCCAATTGAAAATTGGGCACAAAACATTAAAAGTGAGATGAACAATTTGATCAACTCATTTAAGAAAATGCACCTATTCCCCGAGATTTTGCTTCTTGCTCTCTCTTTTGGAATGTTGCTTTTTTCACTATAACGCTGTCAGACACATTGGGGTGTTTGAATACCCAATGTAAGGATCTTTTTTCAACAGCTGAATGGTATGTTGTACTTTTTTGAAGAAGGGATTAGGTATGTCCACACACTGAGATTGTGCTTGTGGAATTGGTGTTCTTTCACACGGTTCCTGTTATTATGTTGACCGATGCTTTCTTTATGTTCGACCATCAATGACATTATGCATATATTATGGTTTTCCTCCAGGCAGGCTTAAAATTAAAGCTAGCCAAACCGTGCGTCCCTGGGCTTCTCCGGAACTGTAACAGGGCCTATTCTAGGGAAAAACTATTTTAGGCGACTGTCTGGAGAGACATAATAATGGAGCAATAGGATGCACCTCATTGGCACTGCAAAGAGCAAATCTTGCCCCATTGCAAGAGAGAGGTGGAAGACAAATGGCACCTCGCAAGGCTGAATAAATCCTTGCACTGTCATTGATTATGACAAGCTCTTTTAAAGGTAGTAAGAACCTGCACTCAGGATTCCTAGCTCCAAATACAAGACCTTGACCAATCAAGTTATGTAATAACACCAGTGCAATTCATGTAAAACTTTGCTTTTTCAAGGGGTTTAGACAATCATTTTTCAAAATTTTGTCTACTCGGCTTCGAGCTATGAATGTAACTGAAAACCAACCAGGTTAATTTTCAGAGAATGAACAGGCAAAGATGTATTTTCTGCATTATCTTGCAAAAAAACAAATAGCATCCCACCCTAATCTTGCACAGCACACCCAACTAACCACTCTGTACTCTAGGTTGCTTGCCCTTATACCTCTCAAGATTCGCAAAGCCATATCTTAATAGGCCTTCTGGCACGATATTCCCGCCTCCCTGAAACAATGGTAGCGACTAGTTCCCATCCAAGAAAAGGACCATAGCAACGGCCCGCCCCCTCTTCTTCACGTGACCTCTGATGTCATCCGTGTGATTTCCGGAGCAGTGAAGCACTTCCGGAGCCCGGGGCTGAGCAGGCATTCTGAACGCTCTGGCTGCTGGTGCAAGTGCAACGGGATCCTGCCAGCCTTTGGCTTGCAGCGTTTGGGGTGGGTGTTTTCATTGGGACGGCGGGAACATTTCTACGAGACCCTGGAGGGTCCTGAGCGGCAAGGCTCTGGCTGCCAGGTTGCAGGAACAGCAGCAACCCGTGTGCTCTTGTCTGGCTGTAAATACAATTGGCATTTTCTTCCGGATACCGTGAACGTTCCTACAAGACACCCGATTTCGATAGGGGAGCCAGAAATTACATTTACTCTAAAAATCATGCTCAGCTATTCAACATGAAAGGTATGGAGGGCTAAGAAAAGGAACATTGAAACAGTGTATGATGGTGTTTAACTGATCAACGGGAGCTAATAGAGTGATTTAATGTTTCATGAGGTTGTGATTATTAGGATGGGCGGTTTTACAGGGGGTTGGTTGGGGCTATCTGAGTGTGATTCGGGCTTGGCACACAGGCATCTGTTGCAAGGGGGAAGGGGCATCTTGCTATTTGGAGGGAGGATCGGGCATTATGGTATTGGACTAGAGGGAGGGATTGGGCATCTTGGGGTCTGAATGGTTGGATAGGGGCATGCTGGTGTGGGTCTGGCGGGATGGTGCACATTTGTGTGAATCTGGAGAAAGGGGGCACATTGGTGTGGGCCTGGAGGGATGGATAGGACATAGTGGTGTGGGTCTGGGGGAGGGATTGGGACAGTGGTGTGGGTTTGGGGGGGTTGGGGTACATTGGTGTTGGTCTGGGGAGGGATGGCGCACTTGGGTGTGTTTCTGGAGGGAGAGATGGGTCACAGTGGGTCTGGTGGGTAGCATGGGTCATCTAGTTGTGGGTTAGGAAGTTGGACGGGGCATCTTGGTGTGGCTCTGGAGGGAGGTGGTGGGGGCACATTGGTGTGGCTCTGGAGGGAGGTGGTGGGGGCACATTGGTGTGGGTCAGGAGATGGATGGTGCACATGGGTGTGTTTCTGGAGGGAGAGATGGGGCACAGTGGGTCTGGTGGGTAGCATGGGTGATACATCTAGGTGTGGGTTAGGAAGTTTGACGGGGCACCTTGGAGTGGCTCTGGAGGGAGGTGGTGGGGGCACATTGGTGTGGCTCTGGAGGGAGGTGGTGGGGGCACATTGGTGTGGATCTGGTCGGAGGGATGGTGCACATGGGTGTGTGTGAGGAAAGATTTCGTAATTGTATGTAATTTTCCCTCCATGTGTCAACCCCCAAACTTTTTGCTGCTGTTTTAATACCATTGACTGACTTTGCCATAGAAGCACAGCCCTCAGCTGCACTCCTCTGGGCTTTCGCTCAATTTTTATGGGGAAACTGACATGCCCTTAAGACAGTCAGTACTGGGAGACTTTGTTTCCCTCAGTCCTTTCCTCATGTTGCAACTTTTGTGCAACATGTAACAAGTGTGCAATGTAACTTACCTTACAGCACCCTTGGGTCTCTAGTCATTCCAAAGGCCCTAGAAACTCTCGCTGGACTTTTTATGACCTGTGCGGATGTGTCATGGACAGGACTGGTGGCAGCTATGGTTTCTTATATTTTTAACCCTTTCTAGCCATGTTAACTGCGTTAACCGCATGTGGCACGAATAGGTGGCCTGGCTCCAATATGGCCATGCCACGAGGTTCTTTGTCCTGTCCTTTGGCTATCTTGCCCCTTCACCTTCCCCAGGTCGAGACGACCCGGGTCAGTCCTTATTTGGTCATGCACTTTCACGCGAAACCCAATGCTTTCGCGGGTTTCTGCATGCCTTGAGTGTGTGCCTCCAGGATGTGGGCTGGGATGTCTGTTCCCAATGCACATCCTGGGTGCCATAGAGTCTGGATAGTCCTGAATGCCTGGGACCGCCGTGGTCCATGATTGGTCCACGTATGGAGTGAGTGTTTGTGAGCAGATCTTCCATTGGGTCCTCTCCATTTTGGGGCGAAGGGAACTTTGGATAAGAGGAGGCTGAAAATACCACTACCATGTCGATCTACTGAGTTCACACCAAACAAGGGATAATGAGCCAAGTATCCTGCAACAAGAAGCTGAGTCAAGGAACCGCTGGTGACCCGCTGGAAGGTTTGGCGCCCTGAGCCCGCTGTCGTCCCGTAGGACCCCTCTGCATCTGTTCGTCCTAGAAGGTCTGCGAAGACGCTTCGACCCATTGGAATGTTGGGATCAACTATTCTCGGCACCTTCAACAAACCCTGCAAGTAAGCCTCTTCGGAATTGTCCCTGGGCCAACCAGTGGGCTGACCAGCTTACACGGGACGTTTGCTCTGTTACTGCCGCTGTTTCGAGGAGGCCCTCGAAACTTGGTATACTACTAGCTCTGTGTCCACGGCACCCTCACACCAAATTTAGTACACTTGGCGTTCCCAGGTCTGAAGTGAGATGAGTGCGCCCGGACCGGAGTTAACGCGGTTACCGTGTTGCCCTGCTGTGGCAACAACCTGTGCAAGTTTGCTGCATTTGTGACCCCCTCTCCCCTGAAGCCTGCTGCAGTGGAATTGGGATGATTCTTCCACCTGGAGCAGAGAAATCGCCACTGTCCCGTTTGGGAATACTCGCTGTATCTCAGGAACTACACGGTGTCGAGACGTCCTGATTGTCGCATTCGAACCTGGCAGCGAAGTGGACTGTACTGGCGAAGTTTGGATCTGCCTGCGTCGGGTACCGGTGAGTAGTCCTTACCCCAACTGGTGGCCCCTAGCGCAGGAGCCCATTTTTATGCACAAAGTGGCCCATGAGGGACCCTTTCCTTTCCACAGCTAATGCGAAATAGCGACCCCATGTCGCTCTCCCAAATTGCCTCTGCCCTCACGTGGAGGTCCTGCTTGAATAGTGGGAACTTGTTCTTCATCGCCTTATCCACCTTCCTGAGCTGCTAGAGACCCTTGAAGAGACCCTGTTTTGTCCATTGGCACAAGCGTGTGCGTGCACTATTGAGCATAAGGCTCCTCTCTTCATGGGGCTTGGAGTGCCTCTTAGTTAGGTTTATTCTTGATATAGAACTGGGTCTAAATATTACTTGCACTGCCTGTTTTCCTCCCCATCTAGGTGGTCTACTTATTTCATGCGTTTAACCCCTTAGACCCCATTGGTCTTGTATATATATTGTGGTGATTGTGATGTATTGGTTTAATCTAGTGTTACTGTAATTCTTTGCTATGGTCTATGTTACAAAGGCCTTGTAATAAAAGTGTCTATATTTTTAATATAACACCTGTCTGGAGTAATTTGTAAGTGTCCTTGCTTTGTGTGCTCATTGAGGTCTTTCAGTCATCCTCACCCCTCCTGAGACTTAGGGCCTCATTACACGGAATGCGGTAAACCATGGTGCTATTAGCACCATGGTTGCCGCCGGTACCATACCGGTACCACCATGGAGAAAAGGGGAATTACCACCCCAATCCAAGGTTGGCGGGGCTGTAATTCCCCCTTTCTCCATGGCCCTTCCCCATTCCCATGTTTGCCCCATAGGGCCCAATGGGAATGGGGAAGGAGCTAATTACGGTACCGCAAATTGCGGTACTGTAATTAGCACCAAGGTCCCTTTGCGGGTCCCAACTTTAACGGCTGGTCTACACCAGCCGTTAAGGTCGGGTCCCGCAAAGGGACCTCGTAGTAAGGCGGTAAGGGCAAACCCTTACCGCCTACCGTGTAATGAGGCCCTTAGTCTTGACCGCCTGCCATAGCTACCCTGATTGCTCTGGCTTGTCCAGAGGTTAACCTGTTTCAAGAAACTAGGTTGGCCTTCTGAACCTCTGCCCCTCCAGGTCAGAGTTCAGAAATCATTCTTAACAAATTGGTGTACAGCGGTGGGATAGGACTGAAGGTATCCAGTGTTGCACACTAGTGAAGGCATTTCAAGTTATTTCTACCAGGACACATAGTGAATTGTTGTGTTATAACTTTTAAAAGGCCATAGTCCTTTCTAACAGTATGGAAACAAGTACTTGGTAACTTTAAATGCTTCTAAATCTGAAACATTGAGAACGATGTGTGCTGAGAGAGGTGGACTGGCAAGAAGCTCAGCTTAGAGCTATAGCTTCTGAGGACAGTGCAGAAGGAGGTGGGGCTGCTCTCACTGGTAGAACTGATAGTTCTGCCGCTGCACTGATCCACAGTAACCATGAGGAAATGGAGGATGTAATGTCTAATGTTTCCTCTGCCCGTGCTGATGGGGAGGCCATACATGAATTCAAGAAACAGGAACTGCTGTTTAGGCAGAAGGACCTTGAGTTCAATATGGCCAAACTAAAGATAGTGCAGGCAGAAAAACAGAAAGACAGGGATCACCAGTTGGAACTCCCCAAGCTTCAAGTTGCCAATGAATCCAAGGATCCTGGACATGGGTCTGGGGCCTCCTCTCATCCATGGTTTCCGAAAGATCTGCTCAGTGTGTATGAGGAAAAGAATAACATTTTGGACTGGCTGTATGCATGTGAAGTTCAACAAGTTGACAATGCTGACAAAAGTGCCTGGTTACTTAGCAGACTGCCCCATTCTGGCTGCAGTGCCATTATGGAAATGTGAAAAGCTGAGAGAGCAGATTTTGCAATGTTGAAGCAAACTCTCATGTTAAAGTTTAGAAAGTGGACGAGAAGGGTTCTGCGGTGTCTGCCACAGTGTTTTTTTAGTGCCATTGACTGTTACAGGCGTGTCCACAACCTCACCTTTCCTGCATCGGCTTCATAAGCCACAGGAGTCCGCGGAAAGTGGACGAGAACTGTTCTGTGATGTTCTCGGGGGCTCGAGTGGGGCCGAACACCGACAGCAAGTAAACATGAAAAAACGAAAGTAAACCCCACATGACATCGTACCAGGAGCAAGACATCCCCGCTGAGGGAAACGGGGAGAAAAGACCCTTGCGAATCTCCCGCCCGACTCAAAGGTTTGGGGCGACTATCCAAGACTGCCCATGCCTGCACCTTCAGTCGTCAACCCTACAAACTTCCACTCGGGAAAGGAGGGAAACTACAAGAACACACGACATGAGCCCACCCAGGCGGCAACCGTCTGTGTTTTCAGCAGTTAATCACAGACTCAGTGAAGAGGAAAGTGCCAGGAACATTGGTACCGCGCCCAACTCTGTGCCTGCTCCCCGCCCGTCGCCGGCCGGAGGGCCGACGAGGCCGGGCTGCGACGAGATTGAGGCAATGGGGACCAAAGCCCAGCAAACGAAAGAGGCAGCAGCAAATTCATTGTACGGACGAAACGAAAAGCACTCGCTTACCTTAGAGGAGGCAGCTCCGGACCCATCTCCCTCCGTCGGGAGCGGGGGGGCCTCGTGACGCCTCTCCTGAGGGGAGTTAGTACCCAGGAAAAGCTAAAGAGTCCCGAGCGGACAGGGACACCAGGACCGACATCGGCACCAGGAATGGAGGATACGCCTCGTGTGGGCTCAAGCAGTACTACAGCCCTAATACATATGGCTCTGGACGCAGGAGACCAGTGCCCCCTCCTGGCTAAGGACTTTTGAACCACACAGCCAGAAAAGGGAAAAGCGCAAAACGATATAACATCAAACGACATGGAAGCTCTGAGTACAACGAATGAGAAATCCCAAACAATCACAACAGATGAAGTCAGTGTTGAAGGAGGAGACATTGCAACAGCTTCCCCGAAAAATCAAAAAAACAAAAAAAGAAAAATAAACCATAATACAAAAAGGAAGTCAGCGAATGGGCAACAAAGTATTAAAAACAAGAACAAATCGCCCTCAAAAGATATCTGGATCGAGATAGACGAAGAAAGAACTACGACCTCCCCCCTTCAAGAGCAAAAAACAAAAGGAGGACAAATGAAAAGAACACAGGGAAAAAAACAAAAAGGGAACAACTAACAAGGAGAACAAGCAAAGAACATATGCAAGAAAGGCGCCTCTAAAAAAGGGGCAAATCAGCTCGCTGATGGACTTTTTCAAAAGTCAAGGTAAACAAAAACATCTTGGCATTATCTGACGTGGAAATCTTAGAAGCAATAAAAGAAACCTCTCCGCTGCCCAAATCACGCAAAATTGCAACAAATGAAGTAACACCAAGAGAGAAGTCGCCAAGTTTGGCGAATACACCGTCTCATGGAGCCAACCTGGAGAAAGCTCTAGGGACCACAGAGCAAGTAGGAGATGAGGTGCCCAAACCAGTGACTGCGGATTCACCACACGATCATGCACCAGAGGCGAATAATAAAGGCACTCCAAACAGTATGCCTAATAAGGAGAATAGTGACAAAGAAACCAACTCCTTGGTAAACGTCGAAGTCCAGGACCAGAGACGCCTAACGCCTTTGCAGCCACCACCAAAGGCGCCACAAAATGTTCCTGTGAGACCTTTGCCGATACCAGTGAGTAGAGTCAGGCTGGACTGCAAAGGAGACGTCCAAGACCTATCCTCACCTGAAGGGCAAACCTTTAAAGATGTGGGATTGCAGACGTCACCCCGATCGAAAAACAAAACCAGAGAGGAAAGACCAAACGGTGTGGAGAGTCCAAACTTGGCAGTGGAGAGCTATCACGTCATCAACAACAAAATAGGGCAAAGAAGAAACCACATGCTGTCCTCACCGCCTCCACGTCGGAAATCACACGATCAGTTCATAAACTCTCCACCGGGCTTTTTAACCAGAAATGACAGATCCAGTCTGGGCCAAAAAGAGACATCAACGAAAAAAATCGGACTTGACCACCATTATGTCCGCCATCACCATCGCCCTTGCCCCTTTTTGTAAACTGTACGAAGCTCTAAACGACTCGATGAAAGACCAAACAACTATTTCTGCAATGACACTCCCAAAACTGACTTACCTGGAAGGATATGTGAAGGCAACGGAAAAACGCTTTGAGGAACTTGCCAACGCAAAGAATAAGGAAACTCAGAAAACCTGCCCACAGGAAGACATGGAACAAGCAGCAAAGAAATGCCAGGGTAAAAAATCCCCATCACAAAATGTGGCAACACAGACTTTGTTCTCAACAAGTTCTATTGATTTGACCAAACTAACTTCAAATGCTGAAACCCAAACACAAGGGGCTTTCAGTATCTTTAATACCAACGCGGATAATGGTCATACCTTCCCTTTGACACAGAACAAGGTTTTCAATTTCAATCCAAACATGACAGAAGGGGACAGACCATCAACCTCAGGTCTGCAAAAGAAGAAAAAAGCAAAACCAGAAAAAAAAGATAACAAAAAAGAAGAATCTTCAACCACAAAGGCAAACGGTCAAAAAACAAATCAAATACTCTTTAAAATGCCACAGGAAACGACAAGCAAAAGATGATCGCCAAGAAAAGAAGAAAATCAGTCTCAGAGCAGAAGCCCAATTCGAGCACCATCGAAGGAACGGACGTGAGCAAAAATAAAACACATCCGGGTTCCATCAATCAATTATTGAATCAACCAAACAAGTCCCCAACCACTGCAGAAGAATTTTTGACGGATAGAGAAATGATGGACATCTCCGTCTATGAAGAGCCAGAAGAGAATGTCGAAAAGAAAACTAAAACAATGGGCCAACAGACATCAAGGGAGGCTGACCTTGAGACACGTACCCAGCCCTATGAGACGACATGCAAAGGCTCCATTAACAAACTACAGTACAAAAGCCCGAAATTCGAACGGGAGGGGCTAGGAAAATCACACCAAGATTACGACAGAACCTCCCCGAACCGAAGAGCGGACAGGTACTTCGACAGACAAACACAGCGATCCACTGTTCGACCAAGGAAAACTGATCAGCAAGATCACTACTCAGGGCGAGATAAAAGCTGCCATTTGCAAACAACCAGAGAAGAGAGAAGTGACTCAAGACAGTACGCTGACCATTTTCAATCAAGAAAGACACAGCCCGACACTGGACATTTATCCATAACCCTGAAGCTAGAACAAACAAGCAATAACAAAGAGGAAATAATTCTGAATAGAAGAACAGTTTTGAAAATGTTCAGACAACTCCAGTCACTTCACCATCTGTCAACAGAGGACCTAACTTTAGTGGAACCGTACCACTCGGGGAACAAAGCCAAATGTTACTTACACATAAGAGCCAAGAATTACAGATTCCAATTTAAAGCGGCCCAAGAGCTACTTGCAGAGAAAGGCCTCAGGCTAACAGACATTACACCTCGGAGAGCCCCGAACATACTCAAATCGTCTCAAGCCACCACGGAGAAAAAAAACACATTTTGTGTCAAGAACGGAATTACTTTACAAGGACAACAGGCAGCATCATGACAAAGAAGCCGCAGAGACACCAAAAGACAAGCAGACACAAAAGTCAGCTTTGTCAAAAGCAGCCGAAAAGAGAAAAACCGAGGAACACAGAAAATAAATCAACACACTTCCTAGAACAATAAGACATGAAGCTAGCAACTCAACGGACGCCAAGCCCTTTGAACAGGCACTCTCCTCCAATAATCCCTCACTTAGGGATGAAAGCCAAACCACGCCTTTGCCAACCTCGAAACCACTCTGGGCCTGGCTGCCAAAATCACTCATCGCAACCTTGAACAAATAGCAACCCACAGCCTTGGGAGAAGGGGCACTAGAAACGACATCTCCAACGACTCTACCTGTAAAAGAAAAATCGATACAAATTGCCTCATGGAATACGTGTGGGTACAAGCACCTTACAACAAGGGGGGGCCCGGACTTGGGCCTTTTTTATATAATAGCACTACAGGAGCTTTGGCTAACAGAAAAACCAGCACTCGAGGGCTATGAGATTGCTTTCACACCAGCAAACCAGAACAGGCTGGGGCGCTCGTCGTCAGGACTCCTGGTGGCAATCAGAGTGGACAGCGGATTAAACATCATAGAAACACTTGCGTTTTTAAGCCACCACCAAACCATTAGAATGTCATGGACATTATATGAGAAACACTCGGAAAAAAAAACAACAACAGAAATCGCAATCATTAACACTTACTGGAATCCACAAGCAATTTCTGATAAGAAGTTTTTAACCATACTGGAAACAGAAATCGACAGCATATTTGCTGAAAAGAACACCTCTCACGTCATCATCTGTGGAGACCTAAACTTGAAACAGAAAAACTCAGCCCATAACAATGTCTACAGAACAAAAACTGCAGCAGAATCAAGAGGAGAGCTGTGGAATAACCTGATGACATCAAGAGGTTTCCACAACTTAGACCAAGCGTTTTCACTCCTTGGCAGACTCCCAACATGGGAGAGAGGCATCCTAAAAGGCGCAATAGACTATATTTATGTGTCTGATGCGATGCTAGAAGTAATAACTGAATTCGAAGTCATACGCACTGAACCAAGTGATCACAATCTCCTAAGAGCATCATGGAGTTTGACAGTGGAACGCAACCCAAAAATGAACTCTGAAATAGAGTCCAAAGCACAGGGGAATCGTCTAAAATTGAGTGCGGCAAGAGAGGAAGATCTGTTGAGAAACTACAAAATCAAATCCAAGGCACCCAAACACGATCAAACAGTCATTGACTATCGACCATTGCTGAGCCCCTACAAAGTACCCCCACACACTAGGACCGGGAAGGCAGCACCAGGGCGCCATCAATACGACAAATTAATTGTGGCAAAACTTGTAAGCCTGAGACAATTAAAACGTAAAGCAAAAAAGTCTAATTCACCCGAACTAGTAGCCCAAGCCGCACTAGAGGAAAAAAAAAATACATGGCCTGGATCAAACATCATCGAATAAATCTCTTATCAAAAAGATTCAGAAGCGATATTAAAAAATGGAGCAGGGAAAACACTAGAGAATTCTGGTCACTTCTAAAAGTAAGAATGGAACATAAAACCAACGAACCATCCAACTGCGTGAGTGAAGAAAAATGGACAACACACTTCGAAGCTCTTTTCAGAAAACCAACTGTTCCTAATGGACCAGAACTAAGCCAATACGACAGTTCATTGGTGGATGTATCCGATCAAGAAGATATCAGAGAAATAATCAGCAAACTGAAAGATTCACGAGCACCCGGCCCAGATGGAGTCACTAATATCGACCTAAAAACATTTTAAAGACAATGGATACCTTTCATCAGCTTGGTATTCAAGCCGTGCGAAAAATCACGAGCTATACCGAGGTCTTGGACATCCTCCAACGTGGTACCCATATACAAAAAAGGAGACAAGTCCGATCCTCGTAATTACTGGCCCATCGCCCTTCTCGATACAATTGACAAAGTTTTCAGTATGCTGCTTTTAAAGAGATTTCAGACCTGGGCGACGGAGGCACCCTGCAATGATCCGTTCCAAGCAGGCTTAAAAAAAAACTCATCAACAACAATCACATCATGCTCCTCAGCATAATCAAGAACAAAGCCCTAGAGGCCTCAGCCAAAGTCTTTGTGGCCTTCATCGACTTAACCCAGGCCTTTGATCGTGTTTATAGAGAACCCCTATGGACGAAACTTAACTCCTGGAACTGCCCGCAAACCATCTTGGAACCGATCAAAGCGCTACACACGAGCACCTCCATGAGAATGAAGTTAATCACAAAAGGTTTTCTATCCAGCGAAATTCCAATGCGGAGGGGGGTCAAACAGGGCTGCCCTTTGGCGCCAGCCCTGTTTGTGGCCTTCATGGGAGACTTTAAAGACAAATGTGCCACGGTGAGAGCCTTCCCCCCAACAATAGGGAACATGCCAATGCCACGTCTGACATATGCTGATGACATTGTACTAATGGACTTAACGCAGATAGGAATGCAGAGACAACTAGACAACCTGTCAGTCAACATCAAGCGTGCAAACTTGGAGGTGAACAAGGAAAAAACAAAAATCCTAATCCTGGGGAAAACAACAAAGAAACAAAACACCTTCAGATGGGTGATGGAAAAGTTCCCGATTGAGACAATATCAAAATTCAAATTCTTGGGATTTCTTATGGACAATTCACACCAAGAAACCAGCATGCAAGCCCATCTCTGGGCTAAAGTGAGATCACTATCAACGCAAGCAAACATTTTGGAGAAAAAATACGGAAGATTCTCGTTGATTCCAACCATTACATTTTACAAGGCGAAAGTAGTTCCCACACTCACATATGGCACCGAGGCAATGCCTGAAATTCTACATGATTTCTGGCAAAGGATAGAGGGACACTTTTGGAAAACAGTTCTGAACCTACCTAAATCAACGGCAATGGCCAAATAAGGAGAGAATTGGGACTTACTTCGCTCAAAGCTACAGTGGAAGCAAACAGCATGGTGCTTTACCGGAAAACTATCGTCCCGCAATGTCTCCCGCTATACCAACTAATCAAAGAAGAAACCGGCCTAGGAAAGTACAAAATGCTTGAGAAATGGGCAGCAAAAATAAATCTCCAACTGGACCGAGTAGCTTGCACAGAAGCGGACCTAATCGATAACCCAATGAAAATCAAAAAGAAATTGGCCGACTTAGACTGGATCGCCACTCTGGAAAAGGCGATGGAAAACAAACTTTTGAGACAGCTCCCACCATACACATTAAAAAGGAACGAAACAGCTCAATTCCTGAGAAGATTCCCGAGTAGACCTCTTCGCCAACTTTTTCTAAGAGCGCGGCTGAACTTACTAGCCACAAATGAGATTCTCCAAATCAGAGGCCAATCGGAAAACAACAATTGCAGACTATGCAAAAGACCAGACCAAATTGAAAACGTTAGACACCTGAAGATCCGGAAGAAGAGCAGTGGTGGCCGCGTTTAATTGGCAGAGGCAGGACATCTTGGACGATAGCAACAGCCAAGATACTGCAAGCAGCTCTGGCAGAATGCAATAAGCTGACTAAAGACCAAGGATTGACCTCTGAAGTCTTACTGGCATAACTTGAAGAAGCTTTGCAAACAAAAGCAAGACCCTTGTAAAATCTATTTATCTAGATATAAACAAGTAAAAAAATAAAGAAAATTAAAAAAAGTTTGGAAAGACTCCTGCCCAATACTTAAAAAGATTCAGAGAATACAAGAAGAAAGAAGGTGGTACTTGGGTATCTTATGTAACCGAATCCTTAAAAAACTTGACTGGCTGGGTTGAAGGTTATAAGGTCTCTACCTTTGAAGGTATGATATGTCTTGTCATGCTTGAGCACATTTTTGCATCTTCTTCCCGTGAGCTTAAGCAGCACTTGGCAGATTCAAAGGAGATAGATCCTAAGAAACTAGCCATAGCAGCAGACTTGTGGGTGTTACATAGAGTGTCCCATAAGGACAAGACTCATTCTGGTAAGCAGGAGGAAGGGAAAAAGTCCAAAGATAAAGAGGGTGGGGAAACTGATAAATCTTCCTCCCAAAAGGGCCACAAAAAGAAAAATAAGGGTAAGCCACAAGAGAACTCACAGGGTAGTGGAGGTCAGCCTCCAAAACAGAACTGTGGTTATAGTAAGCCTCCCTATGTAAACAGACCCAGTGGATCTTGTTTTGCCTGTGGAGCAACTTACCACGTGAAGGGGGATCCCAGATGTAAGGTCAAAACCTTGGGGGTCCACTCTGCTAATCTGGCCTTCTCCTCCTATGAGGAAGAAGAGATTACAGGAGCATCCTTCTCCTCAGACTCCTTCCCCAGTGGGATAGAAGCTGAGGTAGTTTTAGTTTCCCTGGGTTCCTGGGAGCCTAAAGTCTCAGAGGCTTATACTAGGATTCCAGATAACACCAAGCACTACTTTAAAAACAGTGTGCTGATCAATGGAGTAGATACTCCAGCTCTTATGGATAGTGGGTGCAGTCGAACTGTAGTGAATTCTACCTTGGTAGACCCAGAGGAAGTTGCCAGAGCTACTCTGATGCCCACTAAGTTGGCTGATGCCCCACCTCTCATGTTCCCAGTAATCCCTGCAAATCTTACTATAAATGGTACAGCAGTCAGGATTCCAGTGAGCATACAGAGGAGTGTCCCAGGAAAGGTCTTGTTGGGCAATGATCTCAGAGCTTTAGGGCTTGTGGGAGAATCTGCTGACAGACCCTGCACAAGGTCCCAAACAAGGGCAGCACTGGCCAAGACCAATGCCCTGTCCCAGCCAAAGGGGAAACCCAAGGCTAAAGGAGTCAGAAAACCAAAAAGAGGGAAAGAAAATATTCCCCCTAACTCACCTACCACTGAGGTGGAGGTAGTTGGTCAATCACCAGGACCTGAAGAGGAGGTGGTGATGCCTGAAGTATTTGACCCCAATGACCATCCTAAACTAAAAGATTTGTTAGTAGAAGGTGGTCCTGACAGGGAATAATACAGTAAAGGCCAACGCGAGTGGCCATCTCTGGAAGGCCTAAGGAGACAGGCCTGCTCCCAGCTTGAGGGTGAACCTACTAGGAAGCATCGGATTTACTGGGAAGGTGGGCCCCTCTATAGTGAGCCTACAGAGTCTACAGAAGGAGACCATAGGAGGTTGGTGGTTCCCCTTGCTGTAAGACCCTTCCTCCTGCAGCTGGCGCATAAAGTGCCCCTTGCTGGTCACCTTGGTACTAAGAGGACCAAGCAAAGGTTATCCATGCACGTCTACTGGCCCAAGGAGGGGGTGCAAGTAGAAAGTCATTGCAGGAGTTGTGCCTCCTGCCAGTTATCTGGTAAGAGTGGCTCAACAATCCAAGCTCCATTGGTGGGGGTACCCTTTGAGAGGGTAGGGATCGACATTGTTGGTCCCCTTGACCCCCAAAAATCCTCAGGCAGTAGGTTTATCCTGGTGCTGGTTGACCATGCCACCAGTTATCCTGAGTCCATCCCATTGAAAACTGTGACTGCCAAGTCAGTTGCAAAAGCTTTACTTGGCATCTTTACTAGGGTTGGCTTCCCTAAAGAAGTTGTGTCTGACAGAGGCAGCAACTTTATGTCAAAGTATATGCAGGCTATGTGGAAGGAATGTGGGGTCACCTATAAGTTTTCTTCCGCATACCACCCCCAGACCAATGGTCTGGTGGGAAGGTTTAACAGGACCTTGAAAAGTATGATTGGGGCTCTGAAAGAACCTCAAAGAAGAAAATGGGATCTTCTATTACCATGCTTACTGTTTGCCTACAGAGAGATACCACAAGAGGGTGTTGGCTTCAGCCCCTTTGAACTTCTGTTTGGTCACCCTGTAAGGGGACCCTTAGCCATAGTCAAGGAGGGATGGGAGATGACCACTTCCCCCATTACTACCAACGTAGTAGACTATGTGCTAGGGCTCAGAAAAAGGATGGTACTCCTGATGGGTCTGGTTAGTGACACGTTGAAGGCAGAACAAGCTCTGGTGAAACATTGGTATGACCAGAAAGCTTCCCTCATCAACTTCACCCCTGGTCAGAAAGTCCTGATCATGAATTCCATAAGGCTTAGAGCTTTACAGGATAAATGGTCAGGCCATTACACAGTGGTGGAGTAACTGGGTGAGGTCAACTATGTAGTGGACCTTGGAAGGCCTGGACAGGCTCCAAAAGTGTTCCATGTGAATAGGCTGAAGGCTTTCATCCCAAGAGTTGAAATCACAGCACTGCTATTGGCTTCAGATGTTGAGGAAGAGGTGTCTGAACCTCTTCCTGACCTATTCCAAAGCAGTCCTTCAGAATGCTCCATTGAGGGTGTCCGAGTGGCCCCTCGCCTGACTTCTGATCAGCAGGCTGAGGTGAAAAGTTTCCTTAGGCAATTTTCCCCCCTGTTTTCACAGTCCCCTGGTTTGACACCTTGGCTTGGTGCAAACATAACATAGACACAGGAGACAGTGTACCTACCAAAAGTAGGGGATACAGAATGTCAGACAAATTAAGGTCTTACATTAAGACAGAGGTCAACAAATTGTTGGATCTTGGGGTGATTGAACCCTCTAGTAGTCCTTGGTCCAGCCCTGTGGTTTTGGTGTCAAAAACAGGTACTTCTGAATTGAGGTTCTGTGTGGATTACAGGGCTCTGAATGCTGTCACCAGGGCAGTGTCATGACCTCTGCTTCCAAAAGATCAGGACTTGCCCGACTCCCTTGGAAGCAGACCCATAACCCCGGTTCCGAGTGCCAGCCAGTCCCAATTGGGACCTTTTGGACCCTGTCCTGGCGCCAGTGGCACCAGGCTCATAAAGATGCCCAGTCCCAGCGCTGGAAGCGCCAGGCTCATAATGCTTGGGTGGACTTACCTGCAGCAGACCATGCTGCTTACTTACCTGCCAGTTGAACCCCTGATCCTCTTCTGTTTGGGACTACTTTTCCTGTTGGGTGGGGCAGGAGCCACTCCCTAGGTTCAGAACACTGGAACTCTTCTGGAAAGCAGGAACTCTTTTCTTACCTAGGCGTGGCTGTGGAAGGAGACACCTAAGCACTACAGGAGGCTATTTAAACCACACCCGATGGATGAATCTTGCTTTGCGTTATTCTGCATTCTCTGCAGCAGAACGCTCATCGTGTCTTCTGCTTCTGATCCTGGGCCTAAGGGAACAAAGGCTTACCATCCTGGAATCCAGTCTTCAGCAGCACCTGTAAAGACAAAGAAAGAACAGGTTAGCACTACGGTCTTCAGTGGCAGCGCATCTCTTACCTGGTCCATCGGCTGTCACCAACGCCTCGCGCTGCATTCCGGCATCTGAAAGACAAAGGCTTACCTACTCTTCTCATGCTCCGGAGGTCTTCGCACTGCATTCCGGCATCTGAAAGACAAAAGCTTACCAGCTCTTTGCACGCTCCGGAGGCCTTCGGCGCTGCATCCCGCATCTGAAAGACAAAAGAAGGTGCATTTAAAGACATTGGGCAACTTTATTAGTCACGTGCCATTACTCCTTCCCACGCCGAATCCAGTGGGTATTCCAGCACCCTTCAGCTTCTCTAAAGCTCCGAACTTGTACCTGCAAGATAAAAGGGACAGTTAGTGCGCATCGTGAAGCAGGCTACACGCGCTTACTTACGTGCTTCCAGGCGCTTCTATTCCTCACGCGGGTTCGATCCTCAACTCTCATCAGCCCGCCATCCGCCATCGCCGGAACCCTGCAAAACAAGAGATATCATTACAAAAGACTTTTAAGACATTTGAAGTGCCCAGAACTTACCGTTCGTGCAGTTAACGCCGGACAGCAGTCCTCTGAGGTCAAGAGGCCTGAACCCTTATCCAGTGAAGAAACTGGTTACGGCACCCTGCCCCGAGGCAGATGGAGAGCTCGGCGTTCACTTACCTAAGACATCTTACTCTTCGAGTCAGACATACAGTGCACAGAGGTCCAGCCCAAAGAGCCAACCGTGTGTTACACATCACCTTTGAAGATACGGCATTCACCCAGTCAAGACCGGCGCCTCTGCGGGAATCAGGTGAGCGTTACAGAACGCAAAGCCCATCGCAAAACTCCCACCCAGGCGCTATGGAAACCTCGGATACCGACCAGCTAGCCCAGTTACTTGGGGAACTAAGAGCAGAAGTGCATGCAGCCCGTCAGGAAACGAATGCTCTAAGAAGGGAACTGATTATTTCCAAGGAGCGAACAGACGATCTCGCTAGACAATTGCTACAGTCACAAGCCGGACAAACTCCGTTACCCGCATCAGGGGCAAATCTCCCTTCAACCTCCTCTACGAACCCAGTGCAGATCAACCTACCTGGGAATGTACCTCTGGCTCCGCCCGAACGATTTTCTGGTGACCCAAAGAGGTTTGCAGTATTTATTAATCAGTGCCGGTTGCACTTCTTATGCCGGCCAGCAGCCTTTCCAACTGATCAAGCTAAGGTAGTTTTCGTGCTTTCGTACCTTAGTGGCAATGCGGCAGACTGGTCGATCCCTCTAGTTAATCAAGATGATCCGGTTCTCCATGATTTTCAAGCTTTTCAGCTCAGTATGGAAAAACTGTTTGCAAGACATTCACAGGGGCAGGCCTTGGACAATGAGCTCCTTTCATTGCGACAGGGTAATCAAGACCTTTTGGCTTATATTGCGTCTTTCAACAGACTGATAGTGGAAACTCGATGGCCTGAGGACAAAAAAAGACTGTTCGGACTATATTGACTTAGTCGTTCAAATTGACCACAGACTGCAGAACAGGAAGGCCGATCGTTCCAAGTTTGATGCTCGAGTATTTTCCAAACCACCAACTCCTACCAAAGGAGTAGACTCCGGGGAACCCATGCAAATAGGGGGCCTGAAAGGACCACTAACACAAAAGGAGCGGGAAAGGAGAAAACAGCTGCAATTATGCCTGTATTGCGGAAACTCGGGGCACTTTCTTCGAGACTGTCCGGTGAAACCAGCCAAGAAGGCAGTAGGAGCTGCAGTTACCAGGGTCACAAACTCTGAGCAGGGAAACAACCTCGCCCGACAAGAATAGAGGTCCTCTTGCCGAGCGTTAAAACCAGTTCCGTGACCTCGCATTTCGTGATACCTATGGTCCTCATTAGCCCTGAACATCCGGATCGATTACATGCGATTGAAGCTTACGTCGACAGCGGTGCCATCGGCAATTATGTGGATCATGAAATGGTTTTGAGGATGAATCTGACTCTTTGTCCAAAGGCTGTAAAGGACGTCATTACTACGGTGGATGGTACGGAGATAGCCTCCGGACCAGTAACGCATACCACCCAAGAAGTGACGCTAGTAAGTCAAGATGGACACCATGAGAAGATCGTGTTCGATGTGATCAAGGCCCCTCAGTTCCAGATTATTCTAGGAATTCCTTGGTTAGAGAAGCACAATCCTCAGATCGATTGGCGAGCAAGAACGGTTCCGTTTCCAGAATGTGTCTCTACTTGTCACCCTCGACCTGGTGTTGCACTGGCAGCAATTTCCTCGGAGGCTCCTCAGTTACCTCCTGAATACCTAGAATTCCAAGATGTTTTCCGGAAGGATCAGGCTAACTCTCTACCTCCTCATAGGTCTTGTGACTGCCAGATAGACCTGATACCTGGATCTACTCCTCCTTGAAGTAGAATTTATGCCCTCACCGAGCCTGATAATCTTCACCTCCAACAATACCTGGATCAATACCTAGCGAATGGGTTTATTCGTCCTTCCAAGTCCCCTGCTTCCTCAGCTTTGTTCTTCGTTCCAAAAAAAGAAGGGGACCTTAGAACTTGTATAGATTATCGCGCCCTGAACCAGATCACCATTAAGAATAGATATCCGTTACCTTTGATCCCTGAACTCCTGGACCAAGTCAGAAAAGCATGCATATATACAAAGCAGGATCTTAGAGGAGCCTACCACTTGGTACGAGTAAAAGAGGGCGATGAATGGAAGACGGCCTTCCGCACCAAGTATGGGCTATTTTAATATCAGGTCATGCCCTTCGGACTTTGCAATGCCCCGGCCGCCTTTCAATATTTTATGAAGGATGTCCTCAGAGAGCTCATAGATGTGTGTGTTGTTGTTTACATTGACGACATCCTCGTTTATTCTTCATCGGAAACTGAACATCTGAAACACGTGAAAATGGTCCTCGAGAGATTGCGTCAACACAAACTTTTCGCTAAGTTGGAAAAATGTGTTTTCAACGTGACTGAAGTTGAATTCTTGGGATTCATATTATCACCTAGCGGAGTGCGTATGGATTCAAAGAAGGTCGATGCAATTCTCAAATGGCCATCGCCATCCTCCGTAAAAGGTGTTCAAAGCATGTTAGGCTTCGCTAACTTTTACCGCAGGTTTATCCCCGAATTCTCTCGAATAGTCCAGCCCATCACCGCCTTGTTAAAGAAAAACAAACGTTTTGAATGGTCTACCGAGGCGGAACAAGCTTTCCAGAATTTGAAGACTAGATTTATCTCTGCACCGATCTTAAAAAATCCTCGCCCAGAACTCCCCTACATCGTTGAAACTGATGCTTCGAGCCTTGCCATGGGGGCAGTTCTATCACAAAAGGACCCAGTAACCAATCAGTTGCATCCCGTGGCATTTTGGTCCCGCAAATTCTCGCCTCCTGAAATCAATTACACTATTACTGATAAGGAACTTCTAGCTATCAAGTCCGCCTTTAAGGCTTGGCGGCATTATCTTCTGGGGGCCCGACACACCGTTACTGTGATTACAGATCACCGAAACCTGCAATATTTGAAAACCGCAAAAGCTCAATCCTCTAGGCAACTCCGTTGGGCACTATTCTTTGCCGAGTTTGACTTCATAATTACCTATCGACCTGGTACAAAAAACGGTAAAGCTGATGCCCTTTCTCGGATGGGACTGGAAGAACATTTGATCAATCCTAAACCTGTACCTATCATTCCCGAACAAAGAATTCTAGGTGTAATCGCCACACAATCCATAGAGGAAGTTAAGGATAAAGCCAGGCTACTGGTAACTCCAGCAGACATACAGAATTGGCATCTGCAGGGAAAGGACTTTACGGTGAAGGACAACCTATTATATTTCCAAGAACGGTTATACCTGCCCAGCACAGATTTACAGAAAAAGGTAATCTCTTGTTATCACGATTCTTTAATGGAAGGACATCCCGGTATGACCAAGACCTCGGAAAAGATCAAGCGCTACTTCTGGTGGCCGTCTTGGAAAAAAGATATCAGAGACTTTATAATGTCCTGTGGAGTATGCGCCCAAAACAAGAGTCAAAAGGAAAAACCAGCCGGCCTCTTACGCCCTATTGACATCCCGCCTCGCCCTTGGCATACGCTTTCTATGGACTTCATCACCGATCTACCTCCATACTCCGGATACAATACGATCCTAGTAATCGTGGACCTATTCTCCAAGATGGCGCATTTCATTCCACTCAAAGGCTTACCAACAGCAGCAACTCTGGCCCGAGAATTTCTCGAAAACATCGTCCGACTGCACGGTTTTCCTTCAGTTCTAATTTTGGATCGAGGTAGTCAATTTATTTCTCATTTTTGGCGAAGTTGCTGTCGGTCGGCTCAAATTGATGTGAGACTTTCGACCAGCCACCACCCTCAAACCGACGGACAAACCGAGAGGACCAATCAAACTCTGGAACAGTATTTGCGCTGCATGCTACAACAAACTGAAAAAACTTGGAAAGATATCCTTTGGATAGCCGAATATGCCTACAATAACTCTGTCCACTCGGGAACTGGGAAGACCCCGTTTTTTCTTTTAAACGGTAGTCACCCTCGAACCTCGGAGTTGGATCCACTCCAAGATCTTGGAACACCAGCAGTAGACCACCTGCATTCTACAATCACCCAAGCCTTTAAGGAAGCCGTTTCTCACCTTCAAAGGGCTAAAGAACAATACAAGAAAGGAGCAGACCAACATCGGAAGGAAGCCCCCCAATATCAAGTAGGAGATCAAGTCTGGTTATCCACCAAATATCTACCTCTAAAAGGACCACGCACATTCAACCCAAGATACCTTGGTCCCTATTCCATCACTACCATAGTAAATCCAGTAGCGGTCAAGTTGGACTTGCCCCCTCACATGAAGATACATCCGGTCTTCCACGTCTCTCTATTAAAACCCGTGCAACCTCAAACCCGACTAATTACATCTCCAAAACCTATTCTAGTTGATGGAGAACTCGAGTTTGAAGTCAAAAGCATCCTGGATTCCAAGATCTCCAAATCTAAACTATTTTACCTGATTGACTGGAAAGGCTACGGTCCCCAAGAAAGATCCTGGGAACCTGCAGAATATGTCCACGCGCCTCGTCTAATCAAAAGATTTCATCGAACATTTCCTAACAAGCCCAAACCCCCGGAGAAGCCCGGTTTGGGAGGGGCCTTGAGGGGGGGTGCTGTCATGATCTCTGCTTCCAAAAGATCAGGACTTGCCCGACTCCCTTGGAAGCAGACCCATAACCCCGGTTCCGAGTGCCAGCCAGTCCCAATTGGGACCTTTTGGACCCTGTCCTGGCGCCAGTGGCACCAGGCTCATAAAGATGCCCAGTCCCAGCGCTGGAAGCACCAGGCTCATAATGCTTGGGTGGATTTACCTGCACCAGACCATGCTGCTTACTTACCTGCCAGTTGAACCCCTGATCCTCTTCTGTTTGGGACTACTTTTCCTGTTGGGTGGGGCAGGAACCACTCCCTAGGTTCAGAACACTGGAACTCTTCTGGAAAGCAGGAACTCTTTTCTTACCTAGGCGTGGCTGTGGAAGGAGACACCTAAGCACTACAGGAGGCTATTTAAACCACACCCGATGGATGAATCTTGCTTTGCGTTATTCTGCATTCTCTGCAGCAGAACGCTCATCGTGTCTTCTGCTTCTGGGCCTAAGGGAACAAAGGCTTACCATCCTGGAATCCAGTCTTCAGCAGCACCTGTAAAGACAAAGAAAGAACAGGTTAGCACTACGGTCTTCAGTGGCAGCGCATCTCTTACCTGGTCCATCGGCTGTCACCAACGCCTCGCGCTGCATTCCGGCATCTGAAAGACAAAGGCTTACCTACTCTTCACATGCTCCGGAGGTCTTCGCACTGCATTCCGGCATCTGAAAGACAAAAGCTTACCAGCTCTTTGCACGCTCCGGAGGCCTTCGGCGCTGCATCCCGCATCTGAAAGACAAAAGAAGGTGCGTTTAAAGACATTGGGCAACTTTATTACTCACGTGCCATTACTCCTTCCCACGCCGAATCCAGTGGGTATTCCAGCACCCTTCAGCTTCTCTAAAGCTCCGAACTTGTACTTGCAAGATAAAAGGGACAGTTAGTGCGCATCGTGAAGCAGGCTACAAGCGCTTACTTACGTGCTTCCAGGCGCTTCTATTCCTCACGCGGGTTCGATCCTCAACTCTCATCAGCCCGCCATCCGCCATCGCCGGAACCCTGCAAAACAAGAGATATCATTACAAAAGACTTTTAAGACATTTGAAGTGCCCAGAACTTACCGTTCGTGCAGTTAACGACGGACAGCAGTCCTCTGAGGTCAAGAGGCCTGCACCCTTATCCAGTGAAGAAACTGGTTACGGCACCCTGCCCCGAGGCAGATGGAGAGCTTGACGTTCACTTACCTAAGACATCTTACTCATCGAGTCAGACATACAGTGCACAGAGGTCCAGCCCAAAGAGCCAACCGTGTGTTACACATCACCTTTGAAGATACGGCATTCACCCAGTCAAGACCGGCGCCTCTGCGGGAATCAGGTGAGCGTTACAGGCAGATGCACACCCCTTGCCTAGAACAGATGAGCTGGTGGATACCATGGGTGCCTCCAAGTACCTCAGCACGTTTGACCTCACTGCAGGCTATTGACAAATAGCCCTTGCAGAACATGCCAAGAAGAAGACAGCTTTCTCAACTCCAGAGGGCCTTTACTAGTTCAGGGTAATGCCTTTTGGGTTGAAGAATGCCCCTGCCACTTTCCAGAGGCTTGTGACTCATGTGTTGAATGGGTTGGATGAATTCTGTCTTGCATATCTGGATGCAGTTTTCAGTGCCACCTGGGAAGACCATGTGAAACACCTAGGGATTGTGTTACAGGCCCTTCAGAAGGCCCACTTGACCATAAAAGCCAGTAAGTGCCAGATTGGACAAGGATCAGTGGTCTACCTTGGACATAAAGTAGGTGGAGGGAGGATACAGCCTCTACCCAGTAAAGTACAAGCAGTACAAGACTGACCTACCCCCACTACACAGACCTAAAAGAGAGCCTTCTTAGGACTCACTGGGTACTACAGAAATTTCTTGGCAGACTATGGTACCACTACTCCAAAGAAACCCAAGAAGGTAACTTGGACTGAAGAGTGTGAGAAGGCCTTCAATTGCTTAATAGACTCCTTGTGCCGGGCCCCTGTCCTCAGGGCCCCTGATTACCAAAGACCTTTTATTGTGCAGACAGATGCCTCTGACACTGGAATAGAAGTTGTACTATCACAAGTAGATGAGAAGTGTAAGGAACAACCTATTGGCTTCATTAGTCACCAGTTTAAGGACAAAGAACTCAGATGGTCCACAGTAGAGAAAGAATGTTTCTCTGTTGTGTGGGCCCTAAGGAAGCTGAGGCCCTAGCTCTATGGGGCCCACTTCACTGTGCAAACTGACCATGAGCCCTTAAAGTGGCTAATGAACATGAAGGGAGAGGGGGCGTGGCTTGGCGCCGATGGCGAGCGGTAGCTGATCCGCCGAGCTCCGGCCGAGACGCCGTTTCCTGATCCTTTTTCTCCGGCTCGCGTGCGACCCCGACTTCTGAGAAGGAACGAGCGGTTGGGCGAAGCAGCCCTGCACCTGAATAGTTGTTGGGCCCACCAAATTGGACCCCCCTGAGACTCCGGTGGCCCTGAATCGGTTCTCCCCCCCTCCCGTTCTTACTGGATCCAAGATGGCGCCCCGCACAGCATAGCGGTGCCTGCGAGGGGTACCCCCTCCCCCAACGGATTCCAGGGCCCGGCGGGGAGAGGCAGCAGCAAAAGAGAGGCTCCGCTCTTCTAGAGACCACCTCTACGGACCACACCATCACACACGGGGGCAGACCACAGCTCACGGCCCGATATTTGGCCAGGTGAAGGGCCCCACCAGTGATCTCACAAGTGAACTAACTTTTGAGGCCTAAAAACACCCGCAACCATCGCTCCAAGATGGCCGCCAAGAACAAGACCAGAGCCGCCACCATGGACTCCTTTGTTTCCACCAGGGCGAAGACCCCCACTCAATCCAAGGCCAGCTCCTCTGAAGTTGCCCAGTCGAGCGAAGAGGTGGCGGCCGATAACCACTCTCAGATACTTGATGCTATAGCCTCGCTAAAGACGCATATAGACTCCAAGATCGACGAATTCAAAGTCGATATTCAACTGATCCGCCAGGACGCTCGCAACTTAACGGAGAGGGTCGCGACCGTTGAACAGTCGGCAGAGGAAGCCTCCACGGCCATCACAGCCATAAAGTCCGAAGTTGTCCTCCTGAAGAGGAAAGTCACCTTTTTGGAGGAAAAGGCGGAGGAGGCCGAAGGTCGGGCCAGACGGAGCAATATCAGGATCCTGGGGGTCCCGGAGGGGAACGAGGGAGTAAATACCACATCCTTCGTCGAAACCCTTCTGCTACAAGAAATAGGGGCCGGCAAATTGACCCAGGGATTCTCTGTCGAAAGGGCCCACAGATCCCTTCAGAGGCGCCCTCCCCCCGGATCGCACCCCAGACCCATAATCGCTAAGATACTGAACTTTCAGGACAGAGAAACTATCTTACGGCGATCCAGGGAGGGGGGCCCCATCGAGCGAGGAGACTCCAAAATCTCCATTTATCCGGACTACACGCAGAAGGTACAAAGAGAGCGGAACTCATTTGTCCCGATAAAAGCCCGGCTCCGACAACTGAACCTAAAATATAGACTACTTTATCCATCGCGCCTAAGGGTTGCCTACAAGGAGAGAGTGGTATTTCTCGAGAACCCAGATGCGGCCAACATGTGGCTTGAGGATAATAACCTGGCGGATGGCAAGGACAACTCACAGACTGAGACCTAACCCCCCAGCGACCCCCATGTAAGAAACATCGCACGTGAGACCGGAATACAGAAGGTAATCCAACTACAGTTTTTTCATTTGGAAACGGCCTCGTTCGGCTCTGCCGCCAGGCCCTTGCCCCACCCCCAGCGTAGTATTTACCCGGTCTGGGCACCCGCCTGACCCAGCTCGCGCCCGACTCCCGGATGGGCTCCGACGGCTCGAGAGCGCCTGAGCACCGCGACAATGTTGTAGTTGCTGGGCGCACCAGTTTAAGTTTTGTTGTTAGTTTTATTAGTTGTACAGTCTTCATGCCTCTTTTGCCAACGCAGACCGAGATGGGTCTGGGACATGACACCGATGAACGAAATGCAGTGGTATCCCCCCTGCAGCCCACCCGAACAAGACTAAAGTGGAGTCGGACCCCAGAGTCCCACACCAAATCTGAAACTCGAACCGGATGGCGGCACAGCTTACTGTAATGACCTGGAATGTGCGGGGCATGGGCTCATACCTCAGGCGCAATCGTATACAGTCCTACCTCAGGAGGAAGAAAATCTCCATTGCACTCCTTCAAGAGACTCACCTCACGACGGAGGCCATGTCTAAAATTGCAGACCGATGGGCTGGGACTGTTAGAGGGTCCCCCTACTCTAAATACGCCAGAGGGGTGCTAATATGGATAAGCCCGGACGTCCCCTTCCAGATGGAGGGAAGTGAACAAGATAAAGAAGGGAGATTCACAGCGATTTGGGGCACATTGGAACAAACCCCAGTCTGCTTCATCAACTCTTACTTCCCTCATCACGGGATATCGGCGTACCTCGCCACATTGATAACGAAGCTGACTCGGTACCGGGACCGCACCTTCATATGGGGAGGGGACTTCAACTGTGTTGCTGACACGAGTGCAGACAGATCGCTGCCCCCCCCACGCCCGAGCAGCCTCACATCCGGTGCCTTGAGGGAAACTCTGGAGCAACTCAACTTAGTGGACATCTGGAGGGAACACCATCCGACCGACAGGTCCTACTCCCACTACTCAGCTCCACACGGAGTTCACACAAGAATTGACTATCTGTTCATCAATAAGGAACTTACCCCACACATAGCAACCACAGAATACCTGGGGCGGACGATCTCCGACCACTCCCCACTGACCATGTTATGGCAAATGAGAGGCCCCAGACCCCCGATCCCCATGTGGAGGATGCCGACCGCGGCACTTGCGGACCTCGAGTTCAGGGAAACCCTTGCCGAAAAATTGGAAGAATACTTGGAGAACAACATCGGTTCGGTCCCCTCCTGGGGCACATTATGGGAAGCAATGAAGGTGGTGACCAGAGGCGAAATCATATCGAGAGCCGGCGGAACTCGCAGGCAGTTGCGGAGAACCCTGGAAGCACAGGAAGCTGAGATCTCCCGACTGGAGTCCACATGCGACAACTCTATGGAGACAGAGACCAAGCTGAAGGAAGCCCGCACAGAATGTCAGCAGGCATGGGAAAGACTGGAAAAATTTGATTTCGCCACGCACACCGCCAGATCTCATAAAGAATCGGACAAACCGGGAAGACTACTAGCATGGCTCTGCAAACGGGAACACCCCAAACATCTCCCAGTGGAGATACGGGACGCTAATGGGTCATCCCACTCGACTCAGCTAGGGATCAATGAAGCCTTTGCTAAATTCTACACAGAACTGTATACCCACAAGACCCAGATTCCTGCTGCAGACATCATAGACACACTCGAGGAGATAGAACTTCCCCACATTTCGCTCGAGCAGAGAGAGGAGCTGGAAACCGAGATCACTCTTGAGGACGTTCAAGGGGCAATCAGGTCCCTCTCCAACAACAAAGCCCCTGGCAGTGACGGCCTCCCACCTGAGTTCTATAAAGCGTATGAGTCCATCCTTGCCCCAGTTCTCCACGAGGTCTACCAGGAGGCACACACGGATGGGATTCTCCCCAACACCATGAAGGAAACCATAATAGTCCCCATGCTCAAGCCACACAAATCGCCCACCGACTGTGAGTCCTATCGCCCTCTGGCTATGCTAAACTACGATGCCAAGATCCTCACATCCATATTGGCCCGCAAGCTAGCCAGGGTGGTGGGTTCCATCGTTCACGAAGATCAGAACGGATTCGTTCCTGGGCGCAACACCACTGCTAACCTCCGGAGGTTGCAGCATGTAATGGCCGAAACATATGACAGGGACGAGGACCTGGCGGTGTTGTCGCTCGACGCCATCAAGGCCTTCGACTCCATATACTGGGAGTGGATCAGGGAGGTCCTGAGAAGATTTGGCTTTGGAGGGGGCTTCATCAGGTGGGTTGAGGTCCTCTACAATTCCCCGACGGCGAGAGTAAGAACGGGAAGAGTGGTTTCAGCGGCTTGGGATATACAAAGGGGAACAAGGCAGGGCTGCCCGTTATCACCCATGCTGTACATACTGGGCCTGGAACCGATTGCATTATACTTCAGGCAGCAGCTTTTCGATGCTGGCATTAAGGTGGGCAATGCACACCACATAATATCCTTGTATGCAGACGACGTCCTTCTTTACCTAAGCTCCCCCGAAGTTAACGCGCCAACCGCGTTGGAGATACTGGACAACTATGCGAAGTACTCAGGGATCCGCTTTAGTAGGAATAAGTCCTCTGCCTTCCCCTTGGCGGGCTTACGCAACATTCCGGAAAACAATCTCCCAGAGATAGGAATAAGCTGGCAACTGGTCCAGTTCCGTTATTTGGGGATCAACATAAGCCACACCCCGCTACTCATGCATGAACACAACACCGAGGCCGCCATCACGAGTCTCCGAAGTTCTATAAAGTTTTGGTCCAAGCTCCCATTGGCCATGGTGGGCAGGGCAGCGATTGTCAAGATGATCGTACTCCCCCGATTCCTGTATTTCTTCGTAAACATTTGCCATTACATTAGACCGTCCTTCTTCAAGAAGCTGGAGGCCATCATCAGGGACTTCCTTTGGGGCCCACACAGGCATAAACTGTCGCTGTCCGTCCTCTCTCTTCCACACAAAGAAGGCGGAATAAAGTTACCGGATCTCCAGTTGTACTACCTGGCTGCCCAGCTGAGTCACATAACGAGATGGCTCTCGGATGAGCCTTCAGCAGAGACCGAACTGCTGAGGCAACCCTCGGACAATGTGATCCCCAAGGAGATCCTATGGCACCCTACATGGCAACCCCCGGTCCCCTCCATGGTGATTGACCTGGGAAGAAAGATATGGGCCAGGTCCTGCTGCATCAGGCGAATACGACACCCATACTCTCCGGACAATCCCATCCTAGCAGACACCTGTCGAACGGCTGCAGACATCTCTACGGCAAGGAGGTGGGAAGAGGCCGGCATTTACACATGGAGCGACATGTATGAGGAGGGAGAATTCAGGGATTTTCAATCTCTTAAGGCTGCCGATGGAATTCCCCCGGGCCAGTTCCTCTGGTACCATCGCCTCAAACAAACTGCTAAGAAACAATGGACCGGATGGCCGGAGGAGCCCTCCCCTGACCCTCTGCTACAAGAGATGCATGACCTCTCGGACGGCTGGAGACCTGTCTCCAGGCTTTACAGCAGACTATGTGATAAAACCAACCCTAAATGCGAAGATCTGAGGACAAAATGGGAGGCGGACCTTGAGACCCCGATTTCAGATAAAGAATGGGAAAGAGCGCTGATATTTCCCAAAAAAGTATCCAGGAACACCAGGTTTGGCCAGATCCAATTGAACGTTCTTTACAGGACATACATGACCCCACATAGGGTTGCCTCCTTCAATAAGACATCCTCCCCTGCATGCCCCTGGTGCGGGAATAATAAAGCAGATGTGATTCACATGTTCTGGACCTGCACCAAGGCGATGGCACTGTGGTCCAAGGCCAAACAGACCTGCATGGACGCCGGAATGACAAGATACGAATGGACTCCTGGCGAGTGCCTCCTGGGGACCTACCCCAGACCTAGCAAATCCAAGCACGCTGTTAAATTAATGGACATCTCATGTATCCTGGCTAAAAGAACAATAGCGATGGCCTGGAAGACGCCGTCGGGCCCCAGGCAAGAGAGATGGCTCAAAGAACTCGAGAGATGGACAACAGCTGAAACCAGGGCCTGGCAGGAAGGAATCACGAACAGTGGCGAAACCGAAGGTGGCACTTTGGAATCATGGAAGGCCCTCCTCAGAGACATACGCTTCAGCGCTGACTACAAACCCCCCTGAAGTCCCACACCACTGCATTGACACTGCTCGGATGCCGGCATTGGTGGAACCACCCCTGTGTTTGACCCCTCTTGCTTCCTGAAACTTTGGGTCATTGCCCCTAACCCACCCGTCCACTGTAAGTTTGCTACAACATGAAGACGGTTGTTGATTTGTTTGTTCCCCCCCCCTTGTTTCCCCCTCACCGTCTCCTCCCCAGTTCAAACCAATGTTGATTTCTTGTTGTATTGCACGTTTTCTTTTTCTTTTTTCTATCAAAACCAATAAAATACGTTTTAAAAAAAAAATGAACATGAAGGGAGAGAATCCAAAGTTGCTTAGGTGGTCCATAAGTCTGCAAGGCTTTGACTTCACTATTGAGCATTGGCCAGGTGTCCAACACAGCAATGCTGATGGGTTGTCCAGAATGTTTAACCGACCTGAACACAAAACTCATCCAGGGGTGGATTAGTTCCCCCTGTCCTTAGTCTGGGGAGGGCGAGCGTTAGGAAAGATTTCATAATTGTATGTAATTTTCCCTCCATGTGTCAACCCCCAAACTTTTTGCTGCTGTTTGAACACCATTGACTGACTTTGCCAGAGAAGCACAGCCCTCAGCTGCACTGGGCTTTCGCTCACTTTTTAGGGGGAAACTGACATGCCCTTAAGACAGGCAGTACTGGGAGACTTTGGGCCTCATTAGGACCCAGGCGGTAAGGGGTTTACGGCGGTGTAAACAGCGCCGACCCTTACCGCCTGATTCCGAGGTCCCTTAGCGCCATGGAGGTTTTAACACCTGCTTTTAGCAGGTGTTAAAATCCATGGCGCTAAGGGACCTTGTTGTTAATTACGCCACCGTGATTTACGGTGGCGTAATTAACGCCTTCCCCACTTCCATTATGCCCTATGGGGCAAAAATGGGAATGGGGAAGGGTAAATGGGTTAATGGGGACTTACCGCCCCACTCACCTCGGAATGGGGCGGTAAGTCCGCCAACCACCATGGCGTAAACATAGTTTACGCCATGGTGGTAAAGGTACGACCCAGGCGGTAACTTACCGCCTGGGTCGTAATGAGGCCCCTTGTTTCCCTTAGTCCTTTCCTCATGTGCAACATGTAACAAGTGTGCAATGTAACTTACCTTACAGCACCCTTGGGTCTCTAGTCATTCCAAAGGCCCTAGAAACTCTTGCTGGACTTTTTATGAACTGTGCAGATGTGTCATAGACAGGACTGGTGGCAGCTATCATTTTCTTATATTTTTAACCCTTTCTGGCCATGTTAACCGTGTTAACCGCCTGTGGCACGAATAGGTGGCCTGGCTCCAATATGGCCATGCCACGAGGTTCTTTGTCCTGTCCTTTGGCCATCTTGCCCCTTCACCTTCGCCAGGTCGAGCCGACCCGGGTCAGTCCTTATTTGGTCATGCAATTTCCCGCGAAACCCAATGCTTTCGCGGGCTTCTGCATGCCATGTGTGTGTGCCTCCAGGATGTGGGCTAGGATGTCTGTTCCCAATACACATCCTGGGTGCCAGAGAGTCTGGAGTGTCCTGAATGCCTGGGACCACCGTGGTCCATGATTGGTCCACGTATGGAGTGAGTGTTTGTGAGTAGATCTCCCATTGGGTCCTCTCTGTTTTGGCACAAAGGGAACTTTGGATAAGAGGAGGCTGAAAACACCACTACCATGTCGATCTCCTGAGTTCACACCGAACAAGGGATAAGGAGCCAAGTATCCTACAACAAGAAGCCGAGTCAAGGAACCACTGGTGACCCGCTGGAAGGTTTGGCACCCTGAGCCCGCTGTCGTCCCGTGGGACCCCTCTGCATCTGATCCTCCTAGAAGGTCTGCGAACACACTCCAACCCATTGGAATAGTGGGATCAACTATTCTCGGCACCTTTAACAAACCCTGCAAGTAAGCCTCTTCGGAAGTGTCCCTGTGCCAACCAGTGGGCTGACCAGCTTACACAGGACGTTTGCTCTGTTACAGCCGCTGTTTCAAGGAGGCCCTCGAAACTTCGCATACTGCTAGCTCTGTAACTATGGCACCCTCACACCGAATTTCGTACACTTGGTGTTCCCAGTTCTGAAGTGAGACGAGTGCGCCCGGACCAGAGTAAACTCGGTTACCGTTTTGCGTTGCTGTGGCAACGACCTTTGCAAGTTCGCTGCATTTGTGACCCCCTCGCACCTGAAGCCTGCTGCAGTCGAATTGGGCTGATTCTTCCACCCGGAGCGGAGAAATCGCAACTGTTACGTTTGGGAATCCTCGCTGTATCTCGGGAACTACACGGTGTGGAGACGTCCTGATTGTCGCATTTGGACAGCGAAGTGGACTGTACTGGCGCAGTTTGGGTCTGCCTGCGTCGGGTACCGGTGAGTAGTCCTTACCCCAACCGCTGGCCCCTAGCGCAAGAGCCCATTTTTATGCACAAAGTGGCCCCTGAGGGCCTCTTTCATTTCCACAGCTATTGCAAAATAGCGACTCCATCCCGCTCTCTCAACTGCCTCTGCCCTCACGTGGAGTTCCTGCTTGAATAGTGGGAACTTGTTCTTCAACGCCTTATCCACCTTCCTGAGCTGCTAGAGACCCTTGAAGAGACCCTATTTTGTCCATTGGCACAAGCGCGTGCGTGTACTATTGATCATAAGGCTCCTCTCTTCATAGGGCTTGGACTGGCTCTTAGTTAGGTGTATTCTTGATGTCAACTGGGTCTAAAGATTACTTGCACTGCCTGTTTTCCTCCCCATCTAGGTGGTCTACATATTTTGTGCTTTTAACCCTTTAGACCCCATTGGTCTTGTGTATATATATTGTGTTGATTGTGATGTATTGGTTTAATCTAGTGTTACTGTGATTCTTTGCTATGGTCTATGTTACAAAGGACTTGAAATAAATGTGTCTATATTTTTAATATAACACCTGTCTGGAGTAATGTGTAAGTGTCCTTGCTTTGTGTGCTCATTGAGGTCTTTCAGTCACCCTCACCCCTCCCGAGACTTAGTCTTGGCCACCTGCCATAGCTACCCTGATTGGTCTGGCTTGTCCAGAGGTTACTCTGTTCCAAGAAACTAGGTTGGCCTTTTGAACCTCTGCCCCTACAGGTCAGAGTTCAGAAATCCTTCTTAACATTGTGTTTTTGGAGGGAGAGATGGGGCACAGTGGGTCTGGATGGTGGCATGGGTCATCTAGGTGTGGGTTGGGAAGTGGGACGGGGCATCTTGGTGTGGTTCTGGAGGGAGGTGGTGGGGGCACATTGGTGTGGATCTAGGCAGAGGGATGGTGCACATGGGTGCATTTCTGGAGGGAGAGATGGGGCACAGTGGGTCTGGAGGGTGTCATGGGTCATCTAGGTGTGGGTTGGGAAGTGGGATGGGGCATCTTGGTGTGGCTCTGGAGGGAGGTGGTGGGGGCATATTGGTGTGGCTCTGAAGTAGTGGTGGTGGGGGCACATTGGTGTGGCTCTCGAGGGAGGTGGTGGGGGCACATTGGTGTGGGTCTGGGCAGAGGGATGGTGCAGATGGGTGTGTTTCTGGAGGGAGAGATGGGGCACAGTGGGTCTGAAGGGTGGCATGGGTCATCTAGGTGTGGGTTGGGAAGTTGGACGGGGAACATTGGTGTGGCTCTGGGGGAGGTGGTGGGGGCACATTGGCATGGATCTGGGCGGAGGGATGGTGCTCATGGGTGTTTCTGGAGGGAGAGATGAGGCACAGTGGGTCTGGAGGGTAGCATAGGTCATCTAGGTGTGGGTTGGGAAGTTGGACGGGGCATCTTGGTGTGGCTCTGGAGGGAGTTGGTGGGGACACATTGGTGTGGCTCTGGAGGGAGGTGGTGGGGGCACATTGGTGTAGATCTGGGTGGAGGGATGGTGCACATGGGTGTGTTCCTGGAGGGAGGGAGGGTGGCATGGGTCATCTAGGTGTGGGTTGGGAAGTCTTGTCATGGGGCATCTTGGTGTCGCTCTGGAGGGAGGTGGTGGGGACACATTGTTGTGGGTTTGATGGGAGGGACAGGGAAATTGGTCTGGGGAGGGATGGCTGCATATTGGTGTGGGTCTGCAAGGAGGGGATGGGGCACATTGGTGTGGTTCTGGGCGGATGGGGGCATACTAGGATGGGTGGTTTTAGAGGGGGTTGGCTGGGGCTATCTGCATGTGATTCAGGATCGGCACATGGGCATCTGATGCAAGGGGAAGGGGCATCTTGCCATGTGGAGGGAGGATGGGGCATTGTGGTATTGGTCTAGAGGGAGGGATGGGGCATCTTAGTGTGGTTCTGAGAGGGAGGGATAAGGCATATTGGTGTGGGTCTGAGAGGAAGGGATGGTGCACAAGGGTGTGGGTCTGGAGGGAGGGATGGGGACATTGCTGTGGGTATGAAGGGAGGCATAGGACACATTGGTGTGCATCTGGAGGAAGGGATGGGGCACATTGGTGTGGGTCTGGAGGGAGGGATTGGGGCTCATTGGTCTGAGGACGGATAGGGGCATCTTTCTGTGTGGAGGAAGCATGGGCTATCATGGTATGGGTCTTGAGGAAGGGATTGGGCATCTTGAAGTCTGGATCGAAGGGGGCATTGTTGATCTGGAATGGAGGGACAGGGCATAGGATGGGGGCATGTCTAGGAATGGTGGAGCATGTGGGTCAGGGCTGGAGCACTCTGGTGGGAAGGAAGGGGGCATCTCGGTGTGAATGGAGGGATGGGATATGTTTGTCTGGAGAGAAGGATGTTGGTTTATTGGAGTGGAGGGAGCATGCGTGTGTCGATGGGATGGGGTAATCGGGTGTGGGTATAGAGAGAGGGCGAATGGCGCCACCTGAGTGTGAGTCTGGAGGTAGAGGTGAAGCATATGGGTGTGGCTCTGAGGGGTGGAGCTTCTTGGTGTAGGTATGGAGGGACGGATGTTGGTGTCTGTGTGGGTTCGTATGGAGGGATGGTGACATGTAGATCAGGAGGGTGGTGGCATTTGAATCTGGAACGTGGGTTTGGAAGGAGAAATGGGGCATTTGAGCGTGAATGGTATCTGCTTGTGGATGGGGGCATGAAGGATCATTAACAACGGAGCAGCGGGAGAGAGAGCCGTGGGCCCGACCTCGGTTGCATCCCAGACGTGCACACCCACAGCCCGGGGCACCTCTCGCAGAGCGGTCCGGTGCGCGTGGTCAACCAGGCGCCAGGGAGCAGGCATTCCCTTCCATCGGAGAGAGGTCCGCGACCCAGCAGATGGCCGGGGATGCCTGGCAGGGTTGGGTTAACCTGCTGGGGATGTCCCCAACCACGCACCGGAAAGGGAGCCCTGCGCAGCCCCCTCTCCTCACTGAGCCCGCCTCTGCGATGGCTGGGGGCGCGCACTCCTCTCTCTGACCTGCCTGCGGGTGGGCATTGGTGGGCACACCCCGGTCAGCAGGGAAGCCCCGAGTAGGGGCAGCCGGGAGCTGAGGGAAACCTGACTGCTCTCGAGGGGCGCCTCCCCAGGCAGACAGGGGCCCGGCATGCCAGGCTTGAGCCTTGGTGCAGCTGGCTTACTTGATGGTGGGCGCCAAGGTTCCAGCCGCCCACATCTGTGTTGGCGAGCTTTGGCCAGGCCCACTGGCACAGTTGGTGACCTTCCCTCTTGCCCAGGAACCTGGAGCTGGGCCTTATGCGGCCAGGCTGGGGTTTGAAGACTCTAGCGGTCCCACCCGACCCCCTGTCTGTGCTCTCTCTGGCTGCCTCGCTGTCTGTCTCCCAGCCCCCCACCCCCAAAAGGGAAGCGGAAGGGGTTGGGGAAGGATGAGTGGATTGGGCCGGGTGGGCAGGTGGCGGAGCAGCCTACCTCCATCACCCTGGGAAGCGCTGTACTGCTGCAGGTGGCGGTCAGGCTGAGCAGCTGGATTTATTTCTTTTTTTTAAACCACAATGGTTTCGGCCGAGCTAGACAGGGCGCTGGGCTGTCCTGCCACAGGCGGCGCTGCCTCCCCCGACCTCTCCTGCAGTGTCAGGCCGACGCCTGGAACAAAAAAAGTTGCCTGTGACTCTTGGCAGTGGATCACTCGACGCGTGCATCGATGAAGAACGCAGCTAGCTGCGAGAATTAGTGTGAATTGCAGGACACATTGATCAACACACCGAACGCACCATGTGGCCCTGGGTTTTTCCCGGGGCTACGCCTGTCTGAGGTTCGCTTGTACATCAATCGCCCCGGGGTTCCCTCCCAGGGGCGTGGCTGGGGCTGTCGCAAGGACCCCATTCCATTCATCCCCCTAAGGCAGTGGTCTTCAAACTTTTTTGGCCTATGCCCCCACTGAGCAAAGTTTGGGCAGGCCGGGCACCCCCAAAAGTGCCAGATGGACAGTATGTAGAAATTGCTATGAACATTTGCTTGCCGTCACCGCACCCTACTCCCAGTACAGACCCTGGGCTCTTCCCACCCTACTCCCACCACTATCCCAGTGCTGCCGGCCATCAAGGCTGGCAAAGCAAAACACCCCCAGCGTTGCATGGCTCAGTGATCATGTGCGGCTGGGGAAATGAACTGTCAAAGGCAAACAGTGTTTCCCTTTGACAGTTCAGCCAGCCCAGGAGCACTCCCTCAGCTGGAGAAAGCAGCTGATGGAGTGCTCAGTGTTTCACTGGGCTGGCTCCTCGACTCCTCCATAATGGGTGAGGTGGCCAGTGGTTGGACGCTCCCTCACCCATTATGGGTGAGCCGGCAGGCTTGGACTGGCCTATAGGGCAATAGGGCGATGACCGTACCAAAAATGCAAAATGCTAGTGTAGGCCAGTCAAAATGGGCCACTTTTTTGGCCAATGTGGTCAAGTTTGAGGAGTTACTTCACTATGCAGCTAGTAGTTTTGACCATTGTTGCTGAATAAATATTCTTTAAATATCACAATTTGTTTACACTTGAACAAAAAACAACCCCTTGGGTACGATTCAAACAGTCTGTGACTAAAGGACTGAATATCCATTTGCAACTGCTGGCCATTTTTTCATTGGTGTCTAAGACCGTTGTATGGTCCAGTCTGACCATGTGAGCTGCCCCTTTCCTCCAATCTACATTTTTACATTTCATGCTGGGCTCTGGCAGAAAGGGGCCCGAGCCTTGGAAAGTGTCGTGGTTCCGGCAGCATCCGTTGAGCTCTCGCTGGTCCTTGAAAATCTGGGTGAGATGTTGTAAATCTCACGCCAGACCGTACCCATAGCCGCAGCATGTCTCCAAGGCAGACAACATCTGGCATGTCAGAACATTGTAGGTACGGGAAGTCGGCAAGTTAGATCTGTAACTTCGGGATAAGGATTGGCTCTAAGGGCTGGGTCGGTCTGGCTGGGGCGTGAAGCAGGGCTGGGTGCGCACCATGCCTGGATGAGGCGTCTTCCCCACCCCCCAGGAGGGCGTCTCTGCCTCTGGATGCGAGCCGGGTCCTTCCTGGGGATAACCCCAGCTGCAGTGTTTGTCTCTTTCGGGTTCGCCTCTGGGGGTTCTGAACCGGCATTCTGCCTCGGCCGACACAGAGCAGCTGACTGGGAATCTGACTGGTTAATTAAAACAAAGCATTGCGAAGGCCTGTGGAGGGTGTTGACGCAATGTGATTTCTGCCAAGTGTTCTGAATGTCAAAGTGAAGAAATTCAATGAAGCGTGGGTAAACAGCTGGGGTAACTATGAACTTTAAGGTAGCCAAATGCCTCGTCATCTAATTAGTGATGTTCATGAATGGATGAATGAGATTCCCACTGTACCTACCTACTATCTAGCGAAACCACAGCCAAGGGAACAAGCTTGGCAGAATCGTTGGGGAAAGAAGACCCAGTTGAGTTTGACTCTAGTCTGGCACTTTGAAGAGACATGAGAGATAGGATAAGTGGGAGCCCCTCTGCCCGCTGGTGAAATACCCCTACTCTTATTGTTTTTCCACTTTGAGGCGGGGGCGAGCCCCGTAGGGCTCTCGCTTCTGGCTCCAAGAGCCCGGCACCTGCTGGGCACGACCCACTCCGGGGACAGTGGCAGGTGAGGAGTTTGACTGGGATGGTACACCTCTCAAAGGATAACGCAGGTGTCCTAAGGCGAACACAGGGAGGACAGAAACCTCTCGCGGAGCAGAAGGACAAAAGCTAGCTTGATCTCGATTTTTCAGTATGAATACAGACCTTGAAAGCGGGGCTTCACAATCCTGCTGACTTTTTGGGTTTCAAGCAGGAGGTGTCAGAAAAGTTACCACGGGGATAACTGCCTTGTGGCGGCCAAGCCTTCATATCGACGTCGCTTTTTGATCCTTCGATGTCAACTCTTCCTATCATTGTGAAACAGAATTCACCAAGCATCGGATTGTTCACCCACTAATAGTGAACGTGAGGTGGATTTAGACCGTTGTGAGACAGGTTAGTTTTACCCTACTGATGATGTGTTGTTGCAATTGTAATCCTACTCAGTACGAGTGGAACCGCAGGTTCAGACATGTGGTGTGCATGCTTGGCTGAGGAGCCAATGGGGTGAAGCTACCATCTGTGGGATTATGACTGAACGCCTCTAAGTCAGAAATCTGACCCCCCCCGCAACCACACCATGATACCGCAGCGCTGTCTAGCATCAGTTGGCTTAGGATAGCCGGCCTCGGGTCTGGTGTGTAGAGCCGCTCACCTCGGGGCTTGAGTGTGGGCAGAAGAGGGCCACCTCTCTCACCCGTAGTGCACTGCATATTCATGGGGAATCTGGTGCTAAATCATTCGAAGACAACCTGATTCTGGTTCAGGGTTTCGTAAGTAGCAGAGCAGCTACCTTGCTGCGATCTACTGGAAGTCATCCTCTGAGCCAAGCTTTTGTCGCAAGGCGGCACTGCCGCCAAGGTTCTCCATCCTTCCTCCTGGGGCCCACGGGGCGCACAGGAAAATGCCACCCACCCTAGGGGCGTGCGGGGTGGGCGGGAGCACTCTTCTCACCTTTCCTGGTCAGTCTGGCAGACCAGATGGCCTTGGGCATGGGCCTTTGAGGTGGTGCTTTAAGCCCCTGGATGGGGCAGGGGAACAGAGGGTGCAAGCCACCCCAGGACGCACGGGTGGTACCTAAAGCCTGTGCCCCTGGACGGTGGGGTCAGGGCAGGCCTGGCTGGCCACTGGGCCAACTGGCCTGGTAGTAGGCCCAGATGGCCCGAGTTGCGGCTGACTTCTGCATTTGTCTCTGGTCGGGTTCCGTAAGCCTAATAGTCAGCGTGGAAGTGTCTCCTCAGCCCTAGTGCAAGGAGGTGGTGCCTTAAGCCCAGGGCGGGGAAGAGAGGCAGCAGCTTAAGCACCCACCCCAGGGCACGGGGGGTGGTACCTTAAGCCTGTGCCTCTGGAAGGTGGGGGCAGGCACGGTCGCCGGGCCATCTGGCTCGGGAGTAGGCCCAGATGGCCCGAGTTGTGGTTGCTGCGGATGACTCCTGCATTTGTCTACGGTTGGCATGGAAGTGCCACCCTGCGGCCTCTAGGGAGGCCGTGGCGCAATAACCGGCTTTAGTTCAATGGCGTTCGTGGGTTGCTCCCGGTCCTCGGGCAAGTATCAACCACGTGTGGTCAGGTCCAAGACGAGGTGCGTGTGTCAAGGGGCACCCTGAGCGGGTCCTTTTCCTCCACGTGGGGGTAAATGCGCTCGTAGTGGTCGGCCCTGAGTTCCACAGTGTTTGTGGGTTAGTCCTTGAGGGAAATGCTCTAATGTGGTGGGAGGAGCTCTGAGGGGGGCCCGGCCAGAGCTCCAGGGTGAAAGCCCCCGAACCCAGTGGTAGTCGCAGGCAGCCCTGGTGGGGTTCCCATCGCTCCCCACAGGGAAAAGCTCTAAAGGGGCCCTGCTAAAGCTCGAGGGTGGCTGGCGAGGGGGAGTCCTGGCCTTGGGCGCCTGTCTCACGTCTGGGTTTACTGTCCCCAAGCCCGGTGGTGATTGTGGGGAGCCCTGTCCCTCTCCGGAGGGCAAAGCTCTAATGTGGCGGGAGAAGCTCTAAGGCGTCCCGGGCCAGAGTTCCAGGGTGGCCGGGCTGCTGCCCCAACTGGCCTTGGGTGCCAGCCTTGTGCGTGTGGGTTGAGTCCCCAGGCCTTGCGCCAGTCGCAGGGAACCCTGGAGGGCGAAGCTCTAAAGGGGCCCTGCTAAAGCTCCAGGATGGCTGGGGGGGGTGCTGGTCCCCCCAAGCACCCAGCCTTGGGTACCTGTCTCAGATGTGGGTCGACTTTCCCACCCCAGAGGGATAAGCTCCTAGGTGGATAAAAAACCTCTTATGTGGAGGGTGGGGGAATTCTAAGGTGGCCTGGCCAGAGCTTGAGGATGGTCCCCTCTCCTTTGTCAGGTGGGGGGCCAAAGGCCCTTCCCGTCCAGGCCCATTGGAATGCATTGACCTACCAGATGGCCGCTCTCCGAGCCTAGCCATCTGGTCATTGGCCAGAGGAATGTCTGCAAGGACCAGGCGGCTGGGCTGCTCTGGAAGTCCCGATGGGCATCAGTTTAAAATTTTTCTCCAGTTGGGTCTATAAGGAGCCGTATGCTTTTGCCGAGAGGTCCCACTCTGTCACTCTGGGTACACAGATGACAAAACGTAGTCACCTTCCTCCGGATTACTATAGACTGGGTGAGAGGGACCTGTCTGTGCTCCTCTTGGTTCTCGCTGCCCAACCCGGGCTCCATGGTGAAACCCCAGGCTGGCCGGGGGGCGTGCCCCACGCAATGCCCAGCAGAGGCTGGCCTGCTGGGAGTGCTCTTCCGAGCACTCCATGGGATCGATTTGGTGCACTTGGTCCGTCCAGGATTGAACTGCTTGGCCAGCCTCGGCTGTTTCAAGCAATTTGCTTCCACCCGCCTTGGGACCGTGTCAAGGGTGTGCTTCCCTCGGGGAGGGCCCACTCGTGTGGGCGGCTCTAGAGCGAAGGCCGAGCAGCCAGCAACTTCCCAGTGGTCAGATCAGAAGGGATCCCCTCGCAAGCCACGACGTGGCCCCTCCTCCACCAAGCACGTTTGTCCAGCAGTTCGCAACACATGTTGGCTGCTGACCCCCTCTGTCGCCATACCAGTGGCAGCGTGCTGGCAAACCCCCCCTACCGGTTCAAGTTGTGCCTGAGCCTGGCCTCTCGTTCCCACCCACCCTGTGGCATGGCAGAGCAGGCCTGGCCGCCAGCGCCCGCATGACCAACCTGTCCACCCGATCCGTACACGTCTAGGGATGCTCTTTGGCGCTCGGGTCCTGCAGACAGCCCCAGGGTGCGAAGGTTGTCTCTGAGGCAGTTGCTGGGCTCCCCCCGTTGCCACCCTCCAGCAGGTGTGGCTACCTCATTGATCCTGCCAGTAGCATATGCGTGTCTCATAGATTAAGCCATGCACGTGTAAGTACAAACGACTGGTACAGTGAAACTGCAAATGGCTCATTAAATCAGTTATGATTCCATTGATCGCTCCATCTGTTATTTGGATAACTGTGGTAATTCTAGACCTAATACAAGCCGACGAGTGCGGACCTCCCGGGATGCGTGCATTTATCAGACCAAGACCAATCCGGGCTCGCCCGGCCGCTTTGGTGACTCTAGATAACCTCATGCCGATCGCACATCCATGTGACCGTGACGATGCATTCAGATGTCTGCCCATGGTGACCACGGGTAATGAGGAATCAGGGTTTGATTCTGGAGAGGGAGCCTGAGAAACGGCTACCACATCAAGGAATGCAGCAGGCGCCCAAATTACCCAATCCCGACTCCGGGAGGTAGTGACGAAAAATAACAGTACAGAACTCTTTCGAGGCACTGTAATTGGAATGAGTACACTTCCTTTAACGAGTATCCATTGGATGGCAAGTCCGGTGCCAGCAGCCGCGGTAATTCCAGCTCCAATAGCATATATTAAGGTTGCTGACGTTAAAAAGCTTGTAGTTGGATCTTGGGATTGAGCTGGCGGTCCGCCGCGCGAGCTACCACTGCCTGTCCCAGCCCCTGCCTCTTGGCGGCCCCTTGATGCTCTTGACTGAGTGTCTTGGGGGTCTGAAGTGTTTACTTGTGAAAAAAGTACAATGTTGGAAGCAGGCTGCTTGCCTGAATACTTAAGCTAGGAATAATGGAATAGGACACTGGTTCTATTTTGGTGTTTTTCTGAACTGGGGCCGTGATTAAGAGGGACGGCTGGGGGCATTCATATTGTGTCGCTGGAGGTGACATTCTTGGACCAGTGCAAGACGAACCAAAGTGAAAGCATTAGCCAATCACTAACTGCTGCCTCTCTGGATTCTCTTCCTCCGGGGCTTCCATCTCATTTCTCCATAGCTTTTGGAGGGTCCCTTCCTGTTTTCTTGAGCTCTTGGCCCTTGAGGGGCCTTTTTTGGCCTCCTTGGCCTTGTTGCACAACATTGCCTGGTGATGGCGAGTGCCTGCCTGCACCTTACTGTAGGGGGCTTCTCCCCAGGCCTCTCAGGTTCCTCTTGACCCCGGGGTATTGGCCAGTTGTTCTGTATGAAGGGGATGCTTCTCTCTCCCTCCTGTGCGCAGCGGGGGTCTAGCTCCCCTTTAGATCCTGGGTTGGTTGCCCACTGGGGGCCGTGGGGCTAGTACGCTCAAAGGTGAAAGTGGTCATGGTCGCAGTGTCACACTAGCCTGGAGCTCAGGAGCTTCTTGAATTTCTTCCCAGGGTGCCCCCGTGCTCCGACCACTCCTGAGCCTCTAAGTATGCTCTTGCACCCCTATAGGTTCCTTCTCGGTTATTCTTCCATGGCAGGGTTAGTTTTCATAAGGGTGGGTGGTGGAGCAAAGCAGCGCTCTCCTGCGGAGTCAAATGCTGGGGGTTGGGAGCATGCGCCGCCCCCACCCCTCGCCCCCGGGTTCCTTCTCTGGCCGTTAGCGGGGTGGATGCTGCAGGAGACTTAGTGCTGTCACCCTTCTATTACTGCAGTTTGCCTCTGATGTTGCTGAATGGTATGGGCTTGGGCCTTTGCCTGGGTCCGGATATGCTGCGGGCCTCCTGCCGTAGGGGGGTCCCCTTCCAAGTGTAGGTTATGGTGCGCTGGCGTAGATGCTTTCATAAACCTCCATGCCCGTTGTTTGGGAGGGGAGCGTCTTGCGTGCGCCTGCTTCATGGCTGCCAACTCCCTTAATTATGCCTACTTACCCTGCGCCAGCTGGGGCGCATCACAGCTCATGGGGGCCCTGCGCCGCATGGTTCATGGAGGCCCTGCACTGCGTGGAGCCAGGCTTGCTGTATGGGGCAGAGGCAGGTGCAGGATTTCAGGGGAATACTACCCGCTCCCTCTCATTTGTAGCTGGGTGTCCGGGCTGCGCCGGCTCTGCTGTATTGCCAGGGGATCCGCGGTGGTCCGCTCACACTCTCCAGTCTTGTCTATGTTGCCTTGGCTGAATGGTCACCCTGCATCTTCTGCACCACCCGCGTGGGTTCTCTGATCTCCTCCGGCTCGACTGCCAGTCCCCACACAGGCATCGCTGCTGGCGGTCTCAGGTCCACTCACTCTGCCCCCAAACGCTCCAGTTGGAGTTTTCTTGGGGACTGCTTGCTTCACGGGTCGTCACCTTTGCTTTTGCTGCCCCGGGGTTTTGTAACGCCGCTTATTGCACCTTTTTCGGGTGGCCGGGGGGGCACACGCTCCTCACGCTGGGGTGGTCACCGGGGCCATTTTGGAATCTTCTTATGAAGCTTTTTGAAGCCTTTGTCTGCCCTTTCTTGAGTAATCTTTCTTCCACACTTCTCAATCCATTTTTCGTCCAGGATGTGGCACAGCGGGGGTGCTGGTCTCCAACGTTGACGATGTGGCTTGGCTGCACGACTCGGACAGCGCTGGTTCTTATTACTTGACTTATCTGCCGCCTTTGATACCGTTGACCATGCTGCCTTGCTCGTCTGGGCTGGCCTTTCTGGTGCCGTTCTTTCCTGGTTTTCTTTGTTTCTCTCTAACCGAACAGTCAATTTCCATCCCCCCTTTTCACTCTGTACCTACCGCCTGCCTTGAAATGTGGAGTCCCTCAGGTTTCCTCCATCTTCCAGGTTTTGTTTAACATGTACATGTAACCTCTTAACAAGCTTATGTGCTCTCACGGCTTCCACTGTTCTTCTTAACAGCTGACACAGATCCTGGTCCGTTTAGATCTCTGTCGAGACAGCGACCAGATTTAGGTCTTGTCTCGAAGCTGTGGGTGCATGGATGTGTAATAGCTGGTTCAGGGGGAAAAAATGAGGTGTTGGTGGTGGGCCCTCTTTCCTCTACTGCCTTTTGGACCCCCTCTTTTTGGCCATCTTTAGGGGTAAATATGTTATCTGAGATTCCGCAGACAGAAAAGCAAAGTCCAGTGTGTCAAAGGGGCCATCTTCAACTGAAAACCCCATAGTAAGGTTCTTTCTTTGCTCCTTTCTCAGTTACTTGCTCATGTGGTGTCCTTACTTGATATGTCCTCCATGGACCACTGCAATGCCCTATTTCTGGCACAACCTGTATACTTTTTATGGCACCCTTCAGGTCCTGCAGAACTCTGCAGCCAGAGTAGCCACTTATACACCTAGTTGTGCTCACATTACTCCATGTGTGCACCATCTTCATCGGCTACCCATGACCAAGCCCATTCAGGTCAGGGGCTAATGTCTAGTTCATCATGCCTTTTACGGAACTGGGGCAGAATATCTATCTACAGGCCAAATTCTGTTGGTACATTCCTACTCGGCCACTCTGCTTGGTAAATGCCTGATATTAAATACTGACAAAACTGCCTTGTACATATAAATCCATTATACATCCATATAAGAGTGCTGTGTGCAAAATGCATCATAAAGTCCAAGCAGAACCATATTACTTCAAGGCAAATCGTAACTATTGGAAATGCCTGACTAAAGTGCAAAGAGTATAACGGATTCAAAAAGAGCCAGGTGCGCTTGAGAAAAGTGTCAGTGTTTGAGTTCCTTCCACTCTAATCGCATTTTTAATTTTAGGCAGTGTGAGTTGCTTTTCATGTTATTTTAACTCACTGTCCTATAAATCCATATTTCGAGTGACATTTTTAACTTGAAATGTTCTGAGACCTTTACTTGTCTATAGTTTTCCTGTACTTGTTCACACTACAGCACCATTATGAAAAGCAAACAATCTATAGATCGATAATTGCGTTACAAACCTCTGGCACTGTGTATCAGCGTGTCCCTGCTGAAGGTGTGAAGTCGTGATATCTGTTGAGCCCTTACAGGAAATATTGTGACAAAAAAATGTGAATATTTGCAATAATAAAGTTTACTTTTTTCTGTTAATTCTTGCAGCGATTCATGTGCAGTTATGAGAACTGTTTTTCCATAAATGTTTCACTATTCGGCATCTTTTTCTTCCAGTCCCCCAGGTAAAGCAGGTCCACTCCATATGGTTCCACCAATCTGATCTTTGGTTACACATGTATATGTATTATTTGTTGCTTTACATTCTAAGCACTTGTCATAATAAAAACACTTCAATTACCCAATTGCCTATTTCTTTACACTAATGTGTTATTTGTTTTTAACCCCTTAACTGCCAATGCCTCCAACCCCCCGCTCGTCAAGCCCTTTTTTGGTAGTTTTGGTATGTCGCCATTCAATCCCTTGTAACTTTTTATTTACATGTGATATCTCGCTCAAATTAGGCCCCCTTTCTTCCAACATGTAGGTGATCATAATACCACCTAGGAATCCTAGTTTGCTGTATGGGGGTGAGAGAAAATAACCGAAAAGGGAGCACATTTCGTGTTTTTTCAGAAAATGCAAATAAAATGATGTACACAGAAGCCTGTGGTTGTTTCCTTGTAAGAGCTAGGAACAAATGGTTTGCTGTGCTGTATTTGCCATTTTCCAGGCTTTCAGTGAGAGCTATGCAAGTTTACCCTTTTTTCCCCCCCCAATAGTCCATGCATGGACGGAATGGAAGAAGAGGGTAGGAAAGTTGAAAAGGAAGACCAAGGCATACGTTTCTGAAAAGTAGACAAAATTCCAAGTTTAGGAAAGGGTGATTTGCGCAGGTCAGGCAACATCTATGTAGGGAAAATGCCCATAGTTTGGGGAAAGATTTGAAAAATGACAGTTAAAAAAGGTATGTGCTGGACATGGTTGGACCTGTAAGGTAATGGCTTCTGTGAATATTGAGAAAAGCAGTGCCCTGCTTCATTCCCCTGACTTTTCCAGTAAGGAAATCGCATATACCACAAGCCAAAAACAGAGCCATAGTACTCAGGAATTTTATGCTGGCGGCCTAAACAGACATACTTAGCATGTGTAAATAAGGAACATTAATGTGAGATATGGCAAGCATACCATTTTTGAAAGAGCACAGGCAGACCTTTTGAATGGTAGGTGACTTGAGCAGGTTACAAAAGCATACAGTGCCTAAATCAGCAACTACATGTATTTAACATTTGGGAAATTAAAGGGTTGTGTAACAAAGTGCAGTAGCAAATGTATGAACATGTTAAACCAAGAGAAAACAACAAATGTCCTACCATCCCACATTCCCACACGTGTTCTGACGAAAACTGTACCTCATGTGTCGGTGCACCTACCTGGGTGCAAATGGAAAAGGCTAAACCACTGGTAACCCAAGTGTTTCAGGAGAGCAGACTCCCCTAGGAACCCACAGAGGTCTGACTTGCGCAAATTGCCCTTGAATTTATTAACCAAAAACCCGGCAAAGTCTGAAATTTAGGGAAAATAAACACAATTTTCAGACATTTCCAACCTGGAAACTACTGAAACATAACACCAACAACACATGGCCTACCTTCCCACAGGTGTCTGGATGGAAACAGTACATACAGTAAGTGTTGACCATCCCCAAGTCCAACGGCAGTCCCAAGGAGCACCAGCAGGGTCTCCAACCATTCCCTGAGGGGAAATTCTGTAATGCTGCCTAGCCAGAGCTCCAGGATGGTCGGGGGTGATGTCCCCGGCCTTGGATGACTCTACCATGTGGGTCCACCATCCCCAAGTACAGCGGCACTCCCAGGGAGCCCCGGCAGGGACCCCGAACTTTCCCAGAGGGAGAAGCTGTAACACAGGCCAACCAGAGCTCCAGGATAGTTTGTTCCTGGCCTTGGGCAGCTGTCTCCCATATGGAGTGACCATCTCCAAGTGCAACGGCTATCCCAGGTAGCCCTGACAGATTCACCTTCCCTGAGTGAGTGGGACCCTTCTGGGGCTTCCTGGAACCGCTGCTGGGCTGTGGGACGGTCAACCAACATGGAAGACAGCTGCCCAAGGCCAGGCATTTTACCTACAACCATCTTGGAGCTCTGGCTGGCCTCTGTTACAGCTTTCCTCCACCACAGAGCCCCGGCAGTGTGCCAATACCTCCACGAAGGGAAAAGCTGTAATGTAGCCCAGCCAAAACTCAAGGACGGCTGGGGGTGATGTCCCCGGCCTTCGGCATCTGTCTCCTATGTGAGTGCACCAGCCCCAAGTGCAGTGGCAGCCGAAGGGGGCCTGGCAGGGTCCCCGCCACAGAAAGAAATTGTATAATACAGGTCAGCCCAGAGCTCCAGGATGGTCAGTGGTGCTGTCCCTGGCATTGGGTGGCTGTCCCCCGTGTGGTTTGACTGTCCACAAACCCAGCAACGGTTCCAGGGAGCCTCCGCAGGGTCCACGTCCTTCCCAGACGGTGAAGCTGCAACAAAACCCAGCCAGAGCTCCAGTGCGGTTGGGGGTGCTGTCCTTGGCCTTGGGCATTCGTTTCCCATTTGGGTCTACCGTCCTCAAGCACAGCGGCTGTCCCAGGGAGCCCTGGCAGGGTCCCTTCCCGGAGGGAGAAGCTGTAATGCAGGTCAGCCAGAGCTCCAGGAAGGTGGCGGTGATGCCCCTGGCCTTGGGTGGCTGTCTCCCATCTGGGTTGACCGTCCCCAAGTTCAGCTGCAGTTCTGGGTAGCCCTGGCAGGGTCTCCATTCCTCCTCCAAGGCGAAGGGTCCCCATTCTTCCCCGGAGGTGAAATCTGTAACACAACACAGCCAGAGGTGCAGCCTGGGCTTGCGGGCAATCATCCCACATGGGAGACAGCCGCTCCCAGGGAAACACCAATGTTTTGCTGGCATGGTGGGAATTTGTGGCCTGACCCTGCATTTGTGTCCCAGCCCACCAAAATACCTCCCCAGACTGCCCAATCCCGTAGAATAAAAAACAACTTGCATAACGTTGCAGCACCTTGCGTAAAGGAACCTGTAAACAGAACAAAAAACATACATTACCTATGTTCAGCCCAGCAATAACAAATCATAACTATCACGCTCTGATCACCACCCCCCCACCCCCTTTCAAGCCATCCCTGGTGGTCTAGTGACCCTCATACCACAGTAAAAACACATTTGCCCCTTCCTAGGGGCGGATTTCTATTAAGACTATTAGTGACCATAACACCATTTAACAGTATAATTATAGGTTTATGGATTTTGTTGACCCCTGCACCCCCCACCCCAACTGGTTGAAAATCCCCTGCCCCCTCCCCTCAATTTCTTTAAATTGTTTATACCACTGATGGTAGATGGTGGGTTGGGGTCAGGCCATATTGGATTGTGTAAGGAGTTGGAGAGGGTGGGTGATGGTGGGGCGACCTACCCCAAAATCTGACATTTAAAAAAATTAGGTACAAAACATTTGGAAAAAATTCAACTACTTCAGGTTCAATTTCAACACATAGATCCATAATTATGCCATCGGCTAAGATATTTCACACTTTGGTCCAATTAAATGGTTATAATAAATCTTGAATATGATAAATATGTAAGAACCATGAACTGATAACTCGAGTAATATAATAAAATAAAATAAGGCCTACTTTAACAATATAAATACTTTCATGGACTATAAATGACTGAAAATATGAAACTGTCAATGAAAAGAATTACATATTGAGTACAACAATGAACTGAGTGACAGCATAAAAAAAGGAGAGAACTGTGACCATGTTTCTAGGTGGACATATGGGAATGGAGCTACGAGAACCTGTGGGGGCCTGTACCTTCAGAAAGATAATAGCCAGTGTATAAGGTATTCCCAAGGCGTCTACCCTATCCACTTTATCCTTTGCCAGGTACCAGAATGTAATTCAAGACCTGGCAGAGTTTTGAAGAATGAACAACTCTGCATGAGAAGGCCAAAAGATCTGTGGGTATCGTCTTTGATCCCATTAAAAGTACATTTGAATACACAGTCTGCAGGATGGACTGTGGAAAAAACCTACTTGGGCTTGGGTATGCAATAAAGTTGGCAGATGAGGAGGTTCAAGGTTGGCAGAGTTATTGTGCAGCTGCCTGCAGGAAGGACCATGGTGGGGTCAGGCAGCTACCATGACATCGCTGCTTGACTTCAAGTTGGCAGCTGACAATTTATAACTGATACGAATCACTAGATCTGAAGATGGTGAGTTACTCAGAAGAGCCAATCACGTTGTCAAGTACACACAAGGAGTTGGGCACATTAATGAACACCCTTCCTTTTCCAGTATCAAAAGGGGCAGGACTATGTCGGGAGGCTTTGGTAGAAGGCCTAGTATGGGAGTTTGGAAACAAGCGTTGCAGTAAAGAGCAGAGTAAAAGAGGAAGAAGGAAGGTGAAGGGAGTTGAAGGGGAGTAAGACTTGAGGTGGATAGGAGAGGAAGGTGAAGATGCGTCAAAAGAAGAGAGAGGCGAGAGCAGCGTGAAGAGGGGAAAACTAGCAAGGGGGAAAGGGAGAGATGGAAGGTGAGACAGAAGAGAAAAGATGAAATTACTTGGAGAACAGTTTAAAAGGTACAGACAAAATTGGTGTAGGAAGATGAGGGCCACCGATGGAGGAACATTTTTGGAAAGGACCTAAGGAAGGTGGAGGGAGGAAGAAGTGCAGAAGGTGGACCCTGAAAATGAGGTAAATGCTGTGGACGAAGGCCTGTGTCCATTAAGTAGTATGCTAGCTGGTGCCTGGTTGTACATCTTATCCTAATAACTAGCCCATCAAAAGTAGGGAGGGGTATTGGAAAGACGAGGAGGAGTGCAGTACCCTGGGGAAACCAACTTGACCGTGGTTTAACTCTCAACACCAAACTGAGTGGGCCACTCTTCGGTTTCTGGCCCTGCCAATGCATCACATTATCAGTTTCTGGCCCCTGGAAGGGCCTATCTTTGTCTTCAAGCCCAGGAGTGCCAGCGCATCTTCAAGTCCAGGATAGACAAATGGTCTTTCTTGCCAGGAGAGCAAACAAATCTTCATGGCCAATAGGGCCAATGCGTCGTCAATCCGAAGACGGTAAACCCATGCTCATATAGAACGCTGAAGGGGACTAACTGAACCATTCCCACTTGGCAATACAACTCTAGTTGAGTAATATTAGAATACGGAAAGTGGCCATAGGAATAAAGTCCTCTAGAAGAAAGGGGGACTCCTTACAGTGTTAGGAATGTCAGCAGAGGGAATGTTATGGGTGTGGAATGTGAACAGAGAACACTAGAAGAGATTGCAAGGCAGGTTGTATGGTGTTTGGTGTAAGGGTGAGGCAAGAGAGAGTTGTTACAGCATAAAGATGAACTTAAAAGAAATTAAGTCACACATACTAGCTGTGTGCTGGTTCACTTCCTTAACTGGTGATGAGTTGCGGCAATGACAAAGAGCCTGCACTTGCCATTGAGTGTGGTTGCCCTGGCTGAACAGGTACAGGGTTAGTTGCACAGTCGAATGGTGGCTCAGTGGGACTCTCCAGGCATGTATTGGGGATTATCTGGGCTGTGCGTGAGCCTATGAGGACACAGGAAGCACCCTAGCAGCATAGCCGTGCATGCAGACGACAGAACACGTGATCAAAGGATGCATCGTCCGGTGTTGCAAGTTGTTACCTGGCAATTTTAGACATGATAAGGAGTTGACATGTCTGTTGCTGAGCTATGTAACAAGCTGAAGGCCTTCACTGAGGGCACTGCGCTCCGTGCTGTGCCCATCCCACATGCACTGTAGCGATCAAAAGAAACATTTGCACCCATAAAGAAGGGAGCATGCCGTAGCACAATTGGCAGTTACTCTGAGAGGTTTTTTTTCATTGCACCTTAAAAGGGAGATTACAGACATTTGTCCCTGTGAACAAGGTGACAAATACCAACAGCACGAAAATAGGGAATCAACAGAAACAAATTCAAAGATTATGGCAAATATACCAGGCACTGGGTTATTCCTAGGTTATTAAATTGAAAGAAAGATTCCAGAAGTATATGTTAGCAATATATGGTCCTAATTATTTGAGTAAAAAGAAAGAGGCACTGTTTCTTTGTCAAGGTCGTGCTGGACAACAATTTCTTAAAACTAGCTGAATGCATCAAGATCGGCAACCAGTTTGACATATGCATAGCCATGAGTTAGACATTAGATTTCGGGACAGAGGCTATCCCAGATCTCTCATTAAAAGATCTCGGAAACGCGCACTTTTTACAGATCGTGCCCTTCTGCTTACCAATAAAACTCCACAATCAGAGGCTGAAAACATGACTTGTGTTCTAACACATGGAATCAAAGCCTTTGAAGTCAAGAAAATTATCCTAAAACATTGGGATATTGTGAGACTGGACCTTCCCGAGGAGCCCCCGCCGCGTTTTGCATTCAAAAGGGCTCCAAATATTCGTGATAAATTGATCCATTCTCGTTTTCGTAACACTACTCCCAGAACTGGCCTTTGGGATTTACGTTCAGTCAAGGGTCATTACCCTTGTGGCTCCTGTAGTGCTTGCAGTTTCACTAAAAAAATGAGAGATTTCAGAATAAATGAACAAATTTGGACTTTACCTAATCTCACCAATTGCAAAACTAAGAACGTTGTATACTGCATTGAATGTCCTTGTGGACTAAGATACGTTGGACAAACCAGCAGAGCGGTACATGTCCGAATTGCTGAACATCGATCACGCATAAGATGCAAAATTGTCACGGCGCCCTTAGTTAACCATTACCTTACTTTGAAACACTCACCAAACAATATAGTATGGTGGGTCTTGGAAGCAGTTCAAAACTCTACCAACATACAGAAATGTTTGTTAGATAGAGAGGCCCGGTGGATCTTCCGATTGGGTACACATACTAGGGGATTAAATGAGTAATTTATTCCACCATTCTAATATCTACCATAATGCCACAGTATAATTCCTCTCACAGAGTCACATGTTAGTGACGAAACGCGGCTCCGCTTATATACGGCTTTGTATGGCGAGTTCAACGGCCCTCATACACCCCCCTCTAGGGGTGTGTGCTTAGGGGCCGCGCTGTGATTGGATATGTTTTATGCTTCAATCACGGGGAAGGTGTGTCAGTTCACCTCCCACTTGTTCCTCTCTAGATCATAGAGAAATAGGATACGTCACACGCATCCACCCACGAGTCGGAGGATGCAGTGCGTAGACGTAACAGCCGATCGAGGTTTTCTATTCGGCAGCCGGAACGCGCGTCATCACGCTGCCGGCTATTTACTCAGTCCCTATTCTATCTCTTTCACTGTTGTCAGATCTTCACTGACACCGTGAGCTACGTTTGATTCATTCTCAAACTATTGGTAAGTATACTTCTGCTTCACTTCCTACTCCGCTAAGAAGCCTCATTCACTGTTTTATATGTTTTATATCTTGCATAATACTCTGGTTTTGATATTTGTGCAATCTTGTGACCTTTAGGCACCTCTTTGCTTTTCTTCCCCCCGGTAGGTATTCGTTACCGCAACATCCATTTTGATACCAACGTTGCTTCATCACAGGGTATCATTTCCTCCACTCTGAAGAATGTTTATGATCATCGGGTTCTATTAATTTAAGATCCGTACGCGATAATTGCAGAAGAGCACATAACATCTTTTAGAGACTCAGGTAATTTCTCTTTCTGTGCTCTCTCTTTTTTCACTCTTTATCTCGTTATGACTACATTTCATAGATTCTGTATTTTCCAGATTCACTGAAAGATATACTTCTCCCCTGTTTTCATAATTTCTTTAATGTTATCTTTACTTCAGTGTCCTGCTTCAGTCACTCCTGCTCATGCTCTGCACCAGGGTCTTGTTTGACGTCTTGACCTCCTGCCTTTGAAGTTTTCCCCCTCATTCATTTAGGGTAAGGTTCCCCTTCTAGGCAGTTTAAATTAGTAGTCTTAACTTAAATCACTGATCAGCCTTAAAGAAATTATGGTTTTTTTAATTTAAACTTGTCAACCCATGATTTCCGTTTGAGAAGCATACAGCATGCGATATTATGTTTTTGTTGTAATACAATTGATTTTTTTGTACAAACTATACATTTCTTTATGTGATGGAGTATTTTGTCTGCTTCCCCGTAGGGAATTTCACTACTTACTTTGCCCCGAGGAAGGCGGTTTTCCAACACCAGTGGCCTCACAGGTGGCCCGCCGAAACGTCCTAACGGTCTCAATGTCGAATGGAACTTAAATTCTGTTCCCAATTGCTTATTGATTTATTCTCTTTGAGACCTTTTTCTTTCTTTCTTTTCTCTTCATATACCAAGTGAAAAGTGGACGTTGGCAGACCTGTATATTGCTCACAAGTGCATTTATATTTTGCCTAGACCAATTGGCGGACTTTCATAAAATGCACTCAGATTTTGCTTAAACCGTAATTGCACTTAGATTTTGCTTAAATTATAATTGTATGTCTTTGTTGAAAGCAATGAATTTTATGTATTTGTTAAACACACTCTCTCTTTTTTGTGAAATAAATAAGTCAGAAAGAAAATACGTTTTTCTTTGTGTAAAATGATGTTGCTCTATGCTTCTTATGGTGACCTTGGGTTGTTCTAAGTTGGAATAAGTAGGATATCCTGCTGGATACCATTTAAAATCATTTCATAAATTTTCAAATTTAGTCTTTACGGCTTTTGAAACCCTTGTTATGTGAATATTGGTGACCCCATCATTAGCTGTACCACGTTTGGGTCAGTCCCCATTTTGTGTACCTGTTGTTTTTGGCAACCTTGTTGCCGAGGGAGTGGCAAAATTACGAAATTCGGAAAGATATAATTCAAACTTTTCTTTTTTCATCCTGTTTATATTTTTTATTTTTTGACTACCTCTTGACGCCATCCTTTGACCACGGGTTTAGTGCATGGCCGGTTGACTGTGGCACCTTATAGATTAATTCTTTTTTCTCTATTCTTTCTTTTTTTAGTTATAGCATGGCTGAAAGTCAAACATTTAGTTTTACTGAGGAACAGATCTCAGAGATAATCAGAGGTCCATCCATCTTTGACCCGGCAGGAACGAATCCTAATTTAGCTCATTCTACTGACAGTGATGAACTACTTAAACTGAAAAAGAAAAACTTCAGGACAGAATTACATGGCCATTTCCTACGCGAATATTTAAAATCTAATACTATCCCTTCAGGCTTAATTGTAAGAAACGAACCCTGTCTCTTTTTGTCGGACAAACAATATACGACTACTTTTAGTCAAATTGCCATTAAATGTAGCCGCGACCTTATGGTCTTAACAATTACCACAGCACAACGTATTGGTTTGGCAACTCAAAAAATCTTAGAACAAGAAGAAGTCAAATTTTTGTCAAGTACAGTTATTCCTGATGCGAAAGACCAATTAGACGCGGTTAACAAACTATTTTCGGAATTTAGAGCCACTACGATTGGCAAAAAAACTAAGAAACTTGCAAAGGATATCCGCGAGTTCAAAATTGAAAAGGTTTTTCCCTACACTACAGAAGCCTACGCTGAAGCAGCCAGTAAACAATCTACATCGAAAAGAGGACCAGGCAACAAAAATAGAGGTGTCTCTTTTTCTAGCTCTAGCAGCAGTGGGTCTGATAACCAGTCATCAAACAATCCACAACAACCCTTTGGTAACTTCCAACCAAATACCCCTTTTTTAGGCAGAGGAGGATTTGGCATACCCCAATGGGGCCCCCCATGGTTTCAACCATACATACCTATGCAGAGATCCTGGGGCAGGCGCCGACGCGCCCGTTGAATCAGGCAGAACCTCAAATTCCCATTTTTAATTTAGCCAACTTGAGCCTCACTTCACCACAAATTTCTGTTCTATCTAGAGGACTGTCTTTTGTCCCAACGAGAGGAATTGATTGGTTTTCTACTGAGATGCAAGTTCGTAGATTTTTGCGAACTATAAGACTGAAATCTTTTTTTCAGAATGTTCAAGAGAGAATACAGGAACAGGACTCCGGACTCCGTTGTCCATCGACATTTACTCCTCAAGACAATCAAATGTCTAAGGAAATTTTAACCTTTGAGAAGAGTGTTCTTAAAGATTTACATAATTTACAGAATAGAAATACTAAACTACATTTAAAACACAATCTGAATATAGAAGAAAGTAAAGCTCTCGCACAACTGGCATCGAACGAGACGATTGAGATTAAACCTGCAGACAAGGGAGGGGGAATAGTCGTGATGACCAATACCCAATATTTAGAGATGGTCAATAACTTATTGACTGATTCCGCAAGTTATCAAAAACTTAAAAAGGACCCAACAAAAGATATCAAAACAGAGATTGATCAAGTAGTGAAATATGCATACGATCGGAATTGGGTCACGGAGAATGAATATGAATTCTTAACAACTAGTCAAGGGCGTATTCCGACCCTTTACGCGTTACCCAAAGTACATAAAGACTCATTGAACCCACCCGGACGGCCAATAGTTTCCGGCTGTGGTACTATACTTGAACCGCTCTGTAAATTTATTGATACATTTCTTAAACCCCTGAGTACAAACACAAGAACCTACCTACGAGATACTATGAATACCGTCCAGATCTTTGAACATTTGACATTTGATCCTAGCAAACACATTCTTGTAACAATGGACATAACGTCGCTATATACTAGCATCCCTCAATCACAAGCTCTCGAATGCATGCTGGATTTATTGACAGAGTCCAATACACAACAAAGGGTGCCAATCAACTTCATTATGGAGTTAATGGAAATTACTTTGAGTTCAATGGCAACTTTTACCTACAAATAAAAGGCACAGCAATGGGTGCTGCTTTTGCACCAAGTCTGGCAATTCTTTTCATGTCTAACTTTGAAAATCAACACATTCTTTGTGAATCTAACCCTTTTCAAAAATCAATTTCCAATTGGAAGCGATACATAGATGACATCATTTTCATCTGGGAAGGACTTGAAAATGAACTCCTCGAGTTCTTTTCGTGGCTGAACCAGATTGACACTAATATTCAATTTACACTTGAATATTCTAAGAATCAAGTTATTTTTCTTGACCTCATCATCAAACATCAAGACGGTGAGCTTAAATGTTGCTTACATAGGAAACCTAGTGCAAGGAACACTCTGCTACACTACATGAGCGACCACCCTCGGCATCTCAAGGACAATCTCCCGTATGGGCAGTATCTACGAATTAGAAGAAACTGCACTGACCTTTACGACTTTAACCAACAAGCAGATGAGTTAGACATTAGATTTCGGGACAGAGGCTATCCCAGATCTCTCATTAAAAGATCTCGGAAACGCGCACTTTTTACAGATCGTGCCCTTCTGCTTACCAATAAAACTCCACAATCAGAGGCTGAAAACATGACTTGTGTTCTAACACATGGAATCAAAGCCTTTGAAGTCAAGAAAATTATCCTAAAACATTGGGATATTGTGAGACTGGACCTTCCCGAGGAGCCCCCGCCGCGTTTTGCATTCAAAAGGGCTCCAAATATTCGTGATAAATTGATCCATTCTCGTTTTCGTAACACTACTCCCAGAACTGGCCTTTGGGATTTACGTTCAGTCAAGGGTCATTACCCTTGTGGCTCCTGTAGTGCTTGCAGTTTCACTAAAAAAATGAGAGATTTCAGAATAAATGAACGAATTTGGACTTTACCTAATCTCACCAATTGCAAAACTAAGAACGTTGTATACTGCATTGAATGTCCTTGTGGACTAAGATACGTTGGACAAACCAGCAGAGCGGTACATGTCCGAATTGCTGAACATCGATCACGCATAAGATGCAAAATTGTCACGGCGCCCTTAGTTAACCATTACCTTACTTTGAAACACTCACCAAACAATATAGTATGGTGGGTCTTGGAAGCAGTTCAAAACTCTACCAACATACAGAAATGTTTGTTAGATAGAGAGGCCCGGTGGATCTTCCGATTGGGTACACATACTAGGGGATTAAATGAGGAATTTATTCCACCATTCTAATATCTACCATAATGCCACAGTATAATTCCTCTCACAGAGTCACATGTTAGTGACGAAACGCGGCTCCGCTTATATACGGCTTTGTATGGCGAGTTCAACGGCCCTCATACACCCCCCTCTAGGGGTGTGTGCTTAGGGGCCGCGCTGTGATTGGATATGTTTTATGCTTCAATCACGGGGAAGGTGTGTCAGTTCACCTCCCACTTGTTCCTCTCTAGATCATAGAGAAATAGGATACGTCACACGCATCCACCCACGAGTCGGAGGATGCAGTGCGTAGACGTAACAGCCGATCGAGGTTTTCTATTCGGCAGCCGGAACGCGCGTCATCACGCTGCCGGCTATTTACTCAGTCCCTATTCTATCTCTTTCACTGTTGTCAGATCTTCACTGACACCGTGAGCTACGTTTGATTCATTCTCAAACTATTGGTAAGTATACTTCTGCTTCACTTCCTACTCCGCTAAGAAGCCTCATTCACTGTTTTATATGTTTTATATCTTGCATAATACTCTGGTTTTGATATTTGTGCAATCTTGTGACCTTTAGGCACCTCTTTGCTTTTCTTCCCCCCGGTAGGTATTCGTTACCGCAACATCCATTTTGATACCAACGTTGCTTCATCACAGGGTATCATTTCCTCCACTCTGAAGAATGTTTATGATCATCGGGTTCTATTAATTTAAGATCCGTACGCGATAATTGCAGAAGAGCACATAACATCTTTTAGAGACTCAGGTAATTTCTCTTTCTGTGCTCTCTCTTTTTTCACTCTTTATCTCGTTATGACTACATTTCATAGATTCTGTATTTTCCAGATTCACTGAAAGATATACTTCTCCCCTGTTTTCATAATTTCTTTAATGTTATCTTTACTTCAGTGTCCTGCTTCAGTCACTCCTGCTCATGCTCTGCACCAGGGTCTTGTTTGACGTCTTGACCTCCTGCCTTTGAAGTTTTCCCCCTCATTCATTTAGGGTAAGGTTCCCCTTCTAGGCAGTTTAAATTAGTAGTCTTAACTTAAATCACTGATCAGCCTTAAAGAAATTATGTTTTTTTTAATTTAAACTTGTCAACCCATGATTTCCGTTTGAGAAGCATACAGCATGCGATATTATGTTTTTGTTGTAATACAATTGATTTTTTTGTACAAACTATACATTTCTTTATGTGATGGAGTATTTTGTCTGCTTCCCCGTAGGGAATTTCACTACTTACTTTGCCCCGAGGAAGGCGGTTTTCCAACACCAGTGGCCTCACAGGTGGCCCGCCGAAACGTCCTAACGGTCTCAATGTCGAATGGAACTTAAATTCTGTTCCCAATTGCTTATTGATTTATTCTCTTTGAGACCTTTTTCTTTCTTTCTTTTCTCTTCATATACCAAGTGAAAAGTGGACGTTGGCAGACCTGTATATTGCTCACAAGTGCATTTATATTTTGCCTAGACCAATTGGCGGACTTTCATAAAATGCACTCAGATTTTGCTTAAACCGTAATTGCACTTAGATTTTGCTTAAATTATAATTGTATGTCTTTGTTGAAAGCAATGAATTTTATGTATTTGTTAAACACACTCTCTCTTTTTTGTGAAATAAATAAGTCAGAAAGAAAATACGTTTTTCTTTGTGTAAAATGATGTTGCTCTATGCTTCTTATGGTGACCTTGGGTTGTTCTAAGTTGGAATAAGTAGGATATCCTGCTGGATACCATTTAAAATCATTTCATAAATTTTCAAATTTAGTCTTTACGGCTTTTGAAACCCTTGTTATGTGAATAGCCAAGATGGAAAAGCATTACGAGGTGAAGGGGAATAACATTTTAGCTTGTTATCAATTTGCCATCAGACAACAGAAATATTGTGAGACCATTGAGGAGTTTGTTACAGCACTGTGAGGGTTAGCTAAAAAGTGTTGTTTTGGACATTATCAGAAACAGTACATTCGGGACAAGTTGATGATCAACAGGAGATCAAGCGGTCCCCTCGTTTAATGGGAACTAGCCCAATCACACTGAAGCAGCTATTTCCCATTAGAGAAACGGCTCTTTGACCTTGAGAGGAAGAAAAGTCGGAGGGCCGTTTCTCTAATGGGAAATAGCTGCTTCAGTGTGAGTGGGCTAGTTCCCATTAGACGAGAGGACCTTTCTGCCTCTGCAGGTCGGAGGGCCATTTCTCTAAAGGGAAATTGCTGCTTCAGTGTGAATGGGCTAGTTCCCATTAGACAAGAGGACCGTTCTGCCTCTGCAGGTCAGAGGGCTGTTTCTCTAATGGGAAATAGCTGCTTCAGTGTGAGTGGGCTAGTTCCCATTAGACGAGAGGACCTTTCTGCCTCTGCAGGTCAGACGGCCGTTTCTCTAATGGGAAATAGCTGCTTCCGTGTGAGTGGGCCAGTTCCCATTAGACAAGAGGACCTTTCTGCCTCTGCAGGTCGGAGGGCCGTTTCTCTAATGGGAAATAGCTGCTTCAGTGTGAGTGGGCTAGTTCCCATTAGATGAGAGGACCTTTCTGCCTTTCCAGGTCGGAGGGCCGTTTCTCTAATGGGAAATAGCTGCTCCAGTGTGAATGGGCTAGTTCCCATTAGACGAGAGGACCTTTCTGCCTCTGCAGGTCAGAGGGCTGTTTCTCTAATGGGAAATAGCTGCTTCAGTGTGAGTGGGCTAGTTCCCATTAGACGAGAGGACCTTTCTGCCTCTGCCGGTCAGAGGGCTGTTTCTCTCATGGGAAATAGTTGCTTCAGAGTGAATAGGCTAGTTCCCATTAGACGAAAGGACCTTTCTGTCTCTGCAGGTCAGAGGGCGGTTTCTCTAATGGGAACTAGCTGCTTCACTGTGGATGGGCTAGTTCTCATTAGACGAGAGGACCTTTCTCCCTTTCCAGGTCGAAGGGCCATTTCTATAATGGGAAATAGCTGCTTCAGTGTGAGTGGACTAGTTACCATTAGACGAGAGGACTTTTCTGCCTCTCCAGGTCGGAGGGCCGTTTCTCTAATGGGAACTAGCCTTCTCAGTGTGTGTGGGCTAGTTCCCATTATTATGCAGGACTTGGTCACTAGGGGCAAAACAGGCCATTTCTCTAATGGGAACTAGCCTTCTCAGTGTGAGTAGGTTAGTTCCCATTATTATGTAGGACTTGGCCACTAGGGGCAGAAAGGGCCATTTCTCTAATGGGAACTAGCCTTTTCAGTGTGAGTAGGCTAGCTCCCATTATTATACAGGACTTGGCCACTAGGGGAGCAAAAAGGGCAATTTCTCTAATGGGAACTAGCCTTCTCTGTGTGAGTCGGCTAGTTCCCAATATTATGCAGGACTTGGCCACTAGGGCCAAAAAGGGCCATTTCTCTAATGGGAAATAGCAGGACTTGGCCACTAGGGGCAAAAAGGGACATTTCTCTAATGGGAACTAGCCTTCTCAGTGTGAGTGGGCTAGATCCCATTATTATGCAGGACTTGGCCACTAAGGGAGCCAAAAGGGCCATTTGCCTAATGGGAACTAGCCTTCTCAGTGTGAGTGGGCTAGTTCCCATTATTATGCAGGACTTGGCCACTAGGGGCAAAAAGGGCCATTTCTCTAATGGGAACTAGCCTTCTCCGTGTGTGTGGGCTAGTTCCCATTATTATGCAGGACTTGGTCACTAGGGGCAAAACAGGCCATTTCTCTAATGGGAACTAGCCTTCTCAGTGTGAGTAGGTTAGTTCCCATTATTATGCAGGACTTGGCCACTAGGGGCAAAAAGGGACATTTCTCTAATGGGAACTAGCCTTCTCAGTGTGAGTAGGCTAGTTCCCATTATTATGCAGTACTTGACCACTAGGGGCAAAAAGGGACATTTCTCTAATGGGAACTAGCCTTCTCAGTGTGAGTGGGCTAGATCCCATTATTATGCAGGACTTGGCCACTAAGGGAGCCAAAAGGGCCATTTGCCTAATGGGAACTATCCTTCTCAGTGTGAGTGGGCTAGTTCCCATTATTATGCAGGACTTGGCCACTAGGGGCAAAAAGGGCCATTTCTCTAATGGGAACTAGCCTTCTCCGTGTGTGTGGGCTAGTTCCCATTATTATGCAGGACTTGGTCACTAGGGGCAAAACAGGCCATTTCTCTAATGGGAACTAGCCTTCTCAGTGTGAGTAGGTTAGTTCCCATTATTATGCAGGACTTGGCCACTAGGGGCAGAAAGGGCCATTTCTCTAATGGGAACTAGCCTTTTCAGTGTGAGTAGGCTAGCTCCCATTATTATACAGGACTTGGCCACTAGGGGAGCAAAAAGGGCAATTTCTCTAATGGGAACTAGCCTTCTCTGTGTGACTCGGCTAGTTCCCAATATTATGTAGGACTTGGCCACTAGGGCCAAAAAGGGCCATTTCTGTAATGGGAAATAGCAGGACTTGGCCACTAGGGGCAAAAAGGGCCATTTCTCTAATGGGAACTAGCCTTCTCAGTGTGAGTGGGCTAGATCCCATTATTATGCAGGACTTGGCCACTAAGGGAGCAAAAAGGGCCATTTGTCTAATGGGAACTAGCCTTCTCAGTGTGAGTGGGCTAGTTCCCATTATTATGCAGGACTTGGCCACTAGGGGCAAAAGGGGTAATTTCTCTAATGGGAACTAGCCTTCTCAGTGTGAGTGGGCTAGTTCCCATTATTATGCAGGACTTGGCCACTAGGGGCAAAAAGGGTAATTTCTCTAATGGGAACTAGCCTTCTCAGTTTGAGTAAGCTAGTTCCCATTATTTTGCAGGACTTGGCCACTAGGGGCAAAAGGGCCATTTCTCTAATGGGAACTAGCCTTCTCAGTATGAGTGGGCTAGTTCGCATTATTATGCAGGACTTGGACACTAGGGGGCAAAAAAGGGCCATTTCCCTAATGGGAACTAGCCCACTCACACAGAAGCAGCTATTTCCCATCTGAGAAATGGGCCTAACAACCGATGGTCCGTTTCTCGGATGGGAACTAGTTTCAACCCTGAAACAATGGACACCTTTGTATTCCCAACAGAGTCTATCATCTTTCTTTGCACCCATCAGCCATCACGTGATGTAGCAGTTCCGGTTCAAATCGGCCGTGTCAACTTCAGTCCCGTCCTCCTCAGGTAAGGGGGCATAGATAGATCCTCCATCCCATGGCAAATGTCCTGCTCCGATCTAAATCCTATTGTTGTGGCCAGATAGAACTGGTGTATTACAAACATGGCGGCTGGGTGACCTTCATCTAATTATCTTAAGCATCCCAGAATTGCTATGTGTAGAACTCCTTGTTCCCCACAGATGACCATGACCTCAGGTGAAGTTCCAGTAACTTCTTTATTTAGTTCCAGTACATTATGATGGTCATATAATGTCAGGTACATCTGGGTTCAGGGCAACATACACCTGCATCCTTCCAGGTAGGCTTACATCTCCCAACTGACCACATAGAACCCCAGTCACACATAAACATTCTAACCCTTAACACTCCATTGTCAATCAATACACTGACCAAAGGTTCCATTAGGATGCAGGATAATACCAAATCCCTACATATCTCCCTTCCTTAGGGACATAAAAACACAAGTAGATAACTTAACCATAATGGCTAATAACAACACGCACACAAACAACCCCACGTTCAATGCACTTGCCTCATCACTCCTAACTGAGAACATTCTGCTAGTCTCATTACATATTCCAAAATAGTCCACACAGCCGTGGGACACAATTACAATCAATGCCCCTTCCTCTTTCTACCAAGTGAGGAAAAGGCACCCAACTGCTCAAACATCCTTACTAAAACTTTTACAAATAGAGGCACCCATACCTCTCTTCCTAAACTTGACTTCATCGTCCCACAAAAGAACACACACACATCTCCCTCACACCCAACAATGCAAACCGGTATGTACCTAAATACACACCACCTCCAACTAGACTGAGTATCCCAGATACCCGGGTAAATACTTCACTTCTTGTGACACCAATACCCCTAAATTGCCCATGTTGAAAGTATTCCTAAATACAATACAGCTCCTATTAGGGAAAACCACACTTCATTCACACCAGCATCATACCAACATCAATGACTCTACTATAGTCTTTGCTGTATCATCATGAAACTCTGAATGGTTTCTAAACCAAACAACCAAACAAAAAACTTTGTTTGACACTTAGCACTCTAAACTTTAGCATTAAATAAGGTCTTAATACATCTGCATTACAAAAGTCCCACCTGTGGAAATAAAACATTAGTGCACATAACTATACTTCAGATTCCACATACCAAACTCTAGCAATGTTGTCAATGCAACCTATATTTCATTAAATGTCCATCTGTGGAAGGAAAAGCGTGTTAGTTAAACATGACCGTACCACAATTTTTTGCCTTTGCATCATAACATTACCAAGTATTTGTTGACAGAGGTAACAGAGGCCACGACTTTTACACACCCCCCGTGCACACCTATCAAACATGCTTACTACCACTTGCAAGATACCTCTCATACCAATGTACCTACAACATAAATACCAAATAGCATTTCAGAAAACACTATTACTACGCATATCTCAATCTCTTTCTACTAATATGCAATTTTAACCTACTTAATAAAACCTCACATTTGAATCACTTAATCCCTTGGTTGACTAATTACAAACACCCTTGAGACCTAAATCCAACCTAAAAACTATAAACTTTGTTCTCTGCTCTTAAGCTTCAACAACTTCCATGAAGTACCCCTATTACAGGACAACCTATCCCACAAGAAACTACACCTGACAACATACAGGTTCACGCTCTCATGCACTCACGCTGTCCAAATACCATTCAGGCCTCACATGACAACAGATTCTGAATCAATAACTAATTATAACTACTTAACCAATTCAATGAAGGCAAGACCAAATTGCTTCCTTTACTTATGCTCGTGAATGCATCATCTCTTAACTTAAAAGTACCTCTGTTATTCATTCCGGCAATTAAGATCATTCACAACTTAAGCTTTTTGAAAAAAATTCCAACGGGCGGAAATGCAGCCGCCCGCAACAGAAATGGATTTACCAATCCATCTGCCACACTTCCTTTTGTAAATATCACCTCCCGAAGCGTTCCTTTCCTGGTATGTTCATAATGCTGCTTTTCATTGCTGCCAGCCGCCTGCTATAAAAATTGTACTCCCTTTGCCTCCTACCGCATCTCTCAGTTCTTAAGTAGGCTCCAAGCCCCTCAGGAACTACTGACAACATGCCCTCAAAGATCCTCATCACCTCATATAAGTGATAGCTCCTACATGCACCTCCTTAGCGCTGCTGCAAATGGGCCCTTGCCCCTCCAGGCACTACACATGTTGTCTTGGGCAATATTCTTTCATCTCTGCACATGGGCTCTAAGCCCCTAAGGTGCAGCCACGGGCTACAAGTCTCTTAGGTGCAGGTATGGGCTCCAAGCCCCCTCAAACGCTGGAATGCCCCCCCAGGACCCTCCTCTGCTCCAGGCGCTTTTCACCTTCGCCACCAATCTTCTATTTAACATATAGGCGCAGCTTAGGTTCCCAACCTCTTCTATTGCTGCTGCCCCAACTCCAGGCCTCAAGCTGTACAACATCACTCCTCATTGTTTCTTTTCCCGGCGCAGCTTAGGCTCCAAGCCTCTCCTGTTGCTACGGCCTTGGGCTTATAGTCCTCAGTTGCACAGCATGCCTCCTCATTGCTTAATTTCCAGGCGCAGCTTTGGCTCCAAGCCTCTCCTATTGCTACTGCCTTGGCTATATCCCTCAGCTGCCCAGCATGGCTTCCTCATAATTTCCAGGCGTAACTAGACCCCAGGCCTCTTCAAATTGCTACTGCCATGGGCACCAAGCCCTCCATGCTGCAGCTAGTGGTCCCAGACCCCTTAAGCAATCAGTCTCTGGGCCCTCAGCCCCTCCTCAGTCTCTTGCTTTCCTCTTTCCCTGACCTGTCCTTCTAGTGACAGGCCAGCTGGCCCCTGGCTCTGGCGCAGCCCCTTACTTTCTGCCCCTGAGCTCCATGCGCTGGGCCCTTCTGCGCCTACAGTTTTAAGCGCTCGCCCTACCTGGGAGGTCTTCTTCTTGGGTTGGGGGGAGGTGTCTGTGCCATCTTCAATGCTGTCCCCCCAGCACAGCCAGCATCCTCGTCGCCAATGTAGAACTCCTTGTTCCCCACAGATGACCATGACCTCAGGTGAAGTTCCAGTAACTTCTTTATTTAGTTCCAGTACATTATGATGGTCATATAATGTCAGGTACATCTGGGTTCAGGGCAACATACACCTGCATCCTCCCAGGTAGGCTTACATCTCCCAACTGACCACATAGAACCCCAGTCACACATAAACATTCTAACCCTTAACACTCCATTGTCAATCAATACACTGACCAAAGGTTCCATTAGGATGCAGGATAATACCAAATCCCTACACTATGCTCAGCACTTCTTACGGCGCATGTCCAGCTTAAAGTCATTCTCAAGCAATGCCACCAGCCAATAGTTCATGCGGCAACCCTCAACCAAATCTGCTAAAATTTAAAGAAAAATAAACGCTCAGGCAAATATCATATAGGCGTGGCGTAGGCATCCATTGGGGAAAGTACCATGTATAATCTTACAAACTCTCCTATCTTGTTCATTTGCCCTCCCCACACCCCGACAGGGGACCAAAGTGGCATCATGTATTTTATTAAACCAAAAGAGGAGGGTTTTAACGCTGACATAGTGAATAGATGATTATCTCAGTAGGATGACTGAAGTAGTACCTTTTGGGGAACAACACTAAGACAACCACAAAATAATAAAAACAAAATGTTGCATATTTTAATTCTGATTTTTGCCCACTGCATTTAAGTGCTATCAAATGGCAGCAGGAATCTGAAACATCCCTGCTAGTTAATCTCCAGGTTGGCACACTGAATACATTATGCTTTTAGCTTACCTAGGGCTGGTTCGGGTTTCATTAGGCCAGCTATAAATGGTGTTGACTGTATCTAGTTGGAGGATATGTAGTTTATGTAGGCCCAGCATAGTTTGCAAGGGAACTTATACGGGTTGAATGAAAACATCAACTGAAACCAATAGATGCAGTTAGGCACTAATAATCAGTTTCAAGGTGCAACTGGAATTTTCTCCAAAGCAAGCCAATAATGCACAAAACCCCCATAAAGCAGCAACTGGAAATGGCCATCAGGAACTTCCACCATTTAGAAACTGGATCAAATGCAATAACCATTGAATTTGCATGGTTGCCAGTCACTGCTATGCAGTGTGGCGAGTGGCATTGGGGCATGTTTTATACCAGGACCATTCTGACCGGTTTTCTTACTCATGCCAGACTGTGGGCCTCATTACGAGTCCGCCGTGCTGGAATCCGGTGATTCCGTGACGACGGTGACTCCGCTTGCGCGATCACAAGGTTGCAGAAAGAAGGGCCGATTACGGCACGTCGGTCGCGCGCAACACACCGAGGCGGAAACGGAGTCACCGCCGTCAGGTAAACACCCACGCACACAGACTATACAGCACAGAAAATGTCACAAAACCCGTGTCCGCCCCGCCGACACAGAAACACCGGAAGCGGAAATATCATGACCGCGGGAAAAAGACCGGAAACAGAGAGGCAGCCATTATATAAAGCACGATCCACTGCCATCCTCAGACACCACAGGTCAGATCACCTCCCTGAGACCGACAACTCATCTAACACCATCATGGCATCCAGGATCCCAGCACGCAGACAGCGAAAGCAGCGCTTCAGTGAGGCTGAGCTCACAGTTCTGGTGGAGCACATTGTTGAGCATGCGGAAATGCTCTTTAGTGCAGATCAGCGGCGCGCTACTCAGCAACGCCGCAAGGAGGTGTGGGCGGAGGCAGCACGCAGGTGCACAGTGGTCGGTGTGACCACACGCTCTGTGAAGGACTGCCATAAGAGGTGGGATGACCTCAGGCTCCGGGTGCGCAACCTCATCACTGCACACCGCCAACACAGTACTGGCACTGGTGGAGGCCCTGCATCCCCTCTCAAGTTGCAATCGTGGGAGGAGCACTGCATTGGTGTCATGCACCTCGAAGGTATCCACAGCATAGGAGAGGCAAAGGCAGGAGTGAGCCCACCTGCAGATGCTGGTAAGTGCACAGAGTACAAAGCCATAAGTGTAAATGGGAGTGACCCAAAGGACCCACTCACAATGCCCCCCCAAACAGGGCAGGAGTGACCCAATGGACCCACTCACAATCCCCCCCCCAAACAGGGCAGGAGTGATTCAATTGACCCACTGACTGGCCAGATGATGAGTACCACATCCCCAAAGCATGACCCCTCGAAATGCACACAGTGCGTGCCTGACAGGAAGCAGAGACACACACACCTGAATGCATCAATAGTCAAAGTGTGAAAATGTAAGTGGTCATGGATTGCGATGTTCAATGCATGTGATGGACACATTAAGTAACATCACACAACTAACAGCATGCCCTCTGTATCCCCACAGTCGTGACAAGTGACAGCGACGACGGCCAAGAGGCAACGCAGCAGCCACCTGCACGTGCACAACGCAGCACTCTAGCCTAGGAGGATGATGCTAGCTGCTCCGGCACACAAGCACCGGCTGCATCAGGCACACCGGCTGCATCAGGCACATCAGCAGACGCCACCATCCCCATGAAGGCACCCACCCTGGCCCCGGATGATGATTCGCAGCCCATCTGCACAGGTGAGGAGCCTGCATCGAGTGATGGAAGTGCCCCGGCCATGCAGGCCGAAGCAGTACAACAGGGTGAGGGGGACAACATGGATGAGCTGTCACCCATCCATGGCCTACAGTTCAGCCCCCAAGAACTGCACAGCCCCATGTGCTCCCCAACTCCCTCCATGGCTGAGCTCAGTACCCGCTTGCAGCACATCGAGCAACAACAGGCCACCCTGACGTAGCTAGTGGAATGACATCTGGAGGAGGCCAGGCTGCAGCGTGAGGAGGCCATGCATCAGCGGGAGGAGGCCAGGCTGCAGCGTGAGAGCAATGCTATGTCGGTGCGTCGGCTCTCCAGGTCGATTGGATGATTTGCGGCCACCATTGTCAACCTGGCACGCCATGTCAGGGAAGGGAACAGTGTGCAATCCAGCACTGCCGAGTAAATGTTGATAGCCCAGCAGGTGTTTCAAGGACGCCTGCTCATAGTAACACCGACAGTCACCTCAGCCAGCACAACCCCATCCAGCTCTGCCACTGGCAGCCCACGGAGGCGTTCTAGTCGGCTGACTGGATCCGCCAGCAAGGACACGCCTGCGCATAAGCGCCCCCGCAAATAGTGGCATGTGGGGATGCCAGTCAACATGACATTTGGGGACACCATGGGTGTAGGGGGGTGGGAACGTTTGGGTGGTGGGCGAGGTCCATTAGGGGGTTAGTTGATTGGGGCCTGGTTGGGGGTGGGAACATTTGGGTGGTGGGTGGGCACGGGTGTACAGCTTCCCTACCCAATGCACTTTCTTTCCTGGTTAATTGATAATACAACACCTTTGAAAACTACCATAATGAGTGGACATCTGTCATTTCATTAGCAGACAAAATACATTTATTCACCGGCATCGTCATATCCATGCTTTGCTGTCAATGTGCAGTCTCTCAAAAGTAAATGCGAATGAGTGTATCCTGTGCTTGTTGGCCATCTTGCGTACCCCCGGGAGGGTGTGGAGCCACCCCATCCCCATCCCCGTCTCCATCCCCATCTCCATCCCCATCTTCATCCTCTGCGTCTGGGGGCAGCGGAATGTTCCTGCGCAAGCACAGATTGTGCAACATGGCACACACAAGCACACTTTTACCCGTCTTCACCGGGTTGTAGAGCAGTGATCCTCCAGATCTACTCAAGCAGCGGAACCTGGCCTTCAGTAGGCCAAACGTCCTCTCATTAATGCCACGTGTGCAGATATGTTGTTACGCTCACCTGGCTCCCACAGGGGCGTCGATCTGAACTGGACAGCTGCGGTCCCCACCAATGTGATGCGTAGTGCCGAGATGACAGACTGGACTGGCCCACATAGCTTCGTTTGCTTGGCCCGTAGGAGTATTGTTCTGCAAATGGAGAAAGGGAATTAACCACCCGTGGAGTTGAGCGTTAACCCCCACCCCCGCTGTTCTCCCCACTGATCACCTTTAATGTCCCCTCTTATAGTCTCACCTGATGGTTTGGAAAGATGAGCTCTCCATCCTGCATTGAGCACAGGGGCGCGTAGATAACCAGTTGCTTCACTGGTTCGTAGGAATAGGTGAGTTCCAGAACAATATTGACTCTGAGATTTCCGGCAAGACGCCGTAGGTATATAGTTCGTAAGAGTTCAAATGTCTGACTTTCACTCTTGTCCGATTCCTTGCAGGTTGCAGCTTGACCCAAGCGAAGAGTCCCTCGTGGCAACCGGTAACATTCAGGTAAGGATTTGTATTATCCAAAACAGTTTCATAAATAATGTCAGTATGTAACCTGTTGCTTTCTCCCTTATTCAGGTGCTGAGAGAAATTATGATGTCTCGGGGAATAATGCCTCCGGCGGTAAAATTAGGTAAGTCTATTGTGGTGAGGAGGATTCCCCTTGTTTGTCCCTTTGTTTCACCTTGCTGTCCTTTTGTTTCCCCTTAGGGGCCGGGGTACGGCGAAGATGCGGTGGAGGCTGTGCCGACCCGTGAAGAGGAATAGTACCCCCGGCAGTAAAATCAGGTTAGTCTCTGGGGGGTTATTCCCTTGGCTCACCTTGCTGTTCTTGTGTTCCCCTTAGGTGCCGGAGTGCGGCGCGAACATGCAGAAGGATGCAGTGAATTGTGAGGATGATGTGAAGGCCGGTGAGTTCAGCGCGGCGCTGCAGCAGGCGAGGCGATGTGCATAAAATAACTTCTTTGTTCCAACTCAAAGGCGCGGTGGATCGGGAATTCAGGTAAGGATCAAAGGTATTGCTCTTGTTCTAACCTTTTCTCCTTCTTTCTCCCTTTTTCTAGGAGCTCCAGACTCGAGGCGGGCGTGGCAGAAGACTGGATGCAGACTTGCAGGCACGGTGAGCGTTACGCTGCTGGATGCAGAATAATGCGAAGCGTGTGTTGCTCTTCGGGCGTGGTTTAAATAGCCTCCAAAGTAGTCCCAGGTAAGTATTCCTCCCGACCCCACCCGAGTAAAAAATAGTCCCTAGGTAAAGTAGTCCCTTCCAAGCCTCTTTTGGCTTGGAGCTCTGCAGCATGGTCTGCATCAGGTAAGTTTGCAGGATGGTCTGCATCAGGTAAGTTTTAATCTGTGAGCCTGACTCTCCATATGAGCCTGGCACCTTAGACGCCAGGACTGTACCCAAATGGACCCTAGCAGGGGTTGTTGGGCTTGCTTGGAATAACCTGATGCCTGCTTCCGGGGCTGCTGGACTTGATGTGGATCCCCGGGGGTAGGCATCATGACAGCACTCCCACCCAACGCCCCTCCTAAAGTCGCTCTTCCCCGTGGTTTTGGTTTGTCTTGGAAATCTCGGTGGAATCTTTTCACCAATCTGGGTGCATGAACGTGGTCACTAGGTTCCCATGACCTTTCCTGTGGTCCGTAACCTTTCCAGTCGATTAAATAAAAAAACTTTGACTTCACCAGCTTGGAGTCCAGGATGTTCTTAACCTCAAATTCGGGTTCCCCGTCTATAAGGATGGGGTCTGGTGGCTTGGTTAGTCTTGTCCCTGGGTGCACTGGTTTCAAAAGTGACACATGAAAGACGGGGTGAATTCGCATATTAGCAGGTAAGTCCAACTTGATGGCCATTGGGTTGATAATGGCCTTAATAGAGTAAGGTCCCAAATATCTGGGGTTAAAGGTCTGTGTTCCCTTTAGAGGTATGTGTTTTGTGGCCAACCATACTTGGTCCCCTATCTGGTATTGTGGAGTATCACTTCTATGCCGATCAGCATTTTCCTTGTATTTTTCTTTCGCTTGTTTTAAATGTGCAGTTGCTTTCTTAAAGGCTTGTGTAATCATAGCGTGCAGATGGTCCACTGCGGGCATTTCTAAGTGTTGGGGTGAGGCAAGGTCTGAGGTTCGAGGATGGTGCGCATATAAGGTATAAACAGGGCTTTGTCCAGTTCCAGAATGTACTGAATTATTGTATGCATATTCGGCGATCCAAAGAATGTCTTTCCAATTACTCTCAGTCTGATGTAACATACAACGCAGGTATTGTTCAAGAGTCTAGTTGGTCCTCTGCGTTTCACCATCGGTTTGGGGGCGGTGACTGGTCGATAACCTCACATCGATTTGCGCCAATTGACAACATTTCCTCCAAAAATGTGAAATGAATTGACTGCCCCGGTCAGAGACCAATACGGACGGAAATCCATGCATGCGAACAATGTTTTCGAGGAACTCCTTGGCCAGGATTGAAGCTGAAGGTAACCCCTTTAAAGGAATAAAGTGGGCCATCTTGGAAAAAAGATCCACAATAACTAGAATGGTGTTAAAACCATTGCATGGAGGTAGATCAGTAATAAAGTCTAACGATAAGGTGTGCCATGGTGTAGGCGGAATGTCCAAAGGTTGTAAGAGTCCAGCTGGTTTTCTCTTCTGACTTTTGTGTTGGGCGCAAATGCCACAAGACATTACAAATGATTTAATATCCTTTCGCCAGGTGGGCCACCAGAATTGTTTCTTAATTTTAGCTTCCGTCTTTGCGATACCTGGGTGCCCCTCCATTAGGGTGTCATGATAATGGGAAATGACTAGCTCTTGTAGTTCCTTGTGTGGCAGAAATAGCCGCCCTTGGTAATAAGGCAGGTCATTGGTGACAGAGTAGTCCGGGACTTTCTTTTCCCAGTCCTGCATGGCTGTGGAATCAAAGAGTTGCTGGATCTTTACCTGAATGTCCTCTAGTGTCTGTAGAGTAGTCATGCCAAGAATCCTTTGTTCGGAAATTATAGGTACTGGTTCTGGGTTCACTTCTGCCTCTCCCATCCCTATTCGGGATAAGGCGTCTGCTTTACCATTCTTACAACCTGGTCGATAGGTTATCACGAAATCGTACTCGGCAGAGAATAATGCCCATTGGAGTTGGAGTGACGATTGAGCCTTGGCTGTCTTTAAATACTGCAAGTTCCAGTGATCAGTGATCACAGTAATGGTATGCCTGGCACCGAGAAGATAGTGCCGCCAAGCCTTGAAAGTGGATTTAATGGCTAATAACTCCTTGTCGGTAACAGCATAGTTTAACTCGGGTGCCGAGAACTTTCTGGACCAAAATGCTACTGGGTGAAGCTGGCCAGTTTCAGGGTCAGTTATGGGACAGGACAGTTCCCATGGCTAAACTGGATGCATCAGTTTCCACTATGTATGGAAGTTCAGGGCGTGTGTGCTTTAGTACAGGTGCAGACGTGAATTTCGCTTTCAGCTCTTGGAAGGCATTTTCAGCTTCTTCAGTCCACATAAAGCGTTTGTTTTTTCGCAAGAGTGCTGTGATGGGATGTACAACATGTGAGAAATCCGGGATGAATCTGCGGTAGAAATTGGCAAAGCCGAGCATGCTTTGTACTCCTTTAACTGAACTGGGTGATGGCCACTTAAGAATTGCGTCCACCTTTCGTGAGTCCATTTGGACTCAGGATAAACCCAAGGAATTCAACTTCCGTGGCATGAAAAACACATTTTTCCAGTTTTGCATATAGTTTGTGTTCTGGCGGAATTTCTCAAGGACTGCTCAGACGTGCTTCACATGGTCAGATTCTGAAGAGGAGTACACTAGAATATGATCGATATATACGACAACACAAACATCAATGAGTTCATGAAGGACATCGTTCATGAACTATTGGAAGGCTGGTGGTACATTGCACAACCCGAAGGGCATCACCTGGTATTCGAATAACTCGTACTTAGTGCGAAAAGCAGTCTTCCATTCGGTGCCCTCTTTCACATGTACCAGATGGTATGCCCCCCCGGGGATCCAACTTAGTGTATATGCAGGTGTCCTTTACTTGGTCTAGTAGTTCGGGGATCAGAGGCAATGGGTATCGGTTCTTAACAGTGATCTGGTTCAATGCGCGGTAGTCTATGCACGTTCTGAGGTCACCTTCCTTTTTGGGCACGAAGAACAAAGCTGAAGATGCAGGGGACTTGGATGGGCGAATGAAGCCATTAGCAAGGTACTGGTCTAGGTATTGCCGTAGGTGAAGGTTCTCAGGTTCCGTAAGGGCGTAGATCCTGCTACAAGGGGGTTGTGCACCGGGTATGAGATCGATTTGACAATCATATGATCTGTGAGGTGGTAAGGTGTTTGCCTGTTCTTTTTGGAAGACATCCTGGAATTCTTGATATTCTGGAGGTAATTGCAGGACTGATGTGGTGACTGTGGCCAGGCCTGCGTTCAAGTTTTTCTTTGTGTAACAGGTTTGTGCACAATCCGGGAAGGTTATTCTCTTCTCTCGCCAATCAATACAAGGATTATGTGTTTCCAACCAAGGTATCCCCAGTATTATTTGGAACTGTGGGGCTTTGATTAGATCAAACACAATAGTATCTTGATGCCCATCCTGACCCAATAATATCATCTCTGCGGTGGAATGAGTTACAGGCCCAGAGGCAATTTCAGTTCCATCGACTGTGGTGATGACATCTGAGGTGGTCTTTCGGCAGAGAGGTAGATTCATCTTGGAAGCCAATTCGTAGTCCACATAGTTTCCTATGGCTCCGCTATTAATGTATGCCCTTACTGCGTGCATACGTGATGGCTGCCTTGGATCTACGAGGACCATTGGTATTATGAAATGCGAGGTCTGAGTATCCTTCTTCAAGCTCGGCAAGCGGACCTCTTTGCTTGTCGGGCGTGGTCGTTTCCCGAGTCGGACTCCATATGGCTTTTATCAGCAGCTCCTACCACCTTCTTGGGTGGTTTTACAGGGCGATCCTGTAGAAAATGCCCAGAGGTTCCGCAATATATACACAATTGCATTTGCTGTCTCCTTTCTCTTTCCTTCTGGGTTAAGGGTCCTTTGACCCCTCCGATTTGCATGGGTTCTGAAGCATCTGCTCCTTTGGGGTTAGCGTGGGTTTTGACCAACACCTGATTCTCAAACTTGGCTTGATCAGCCTTTCTGTTCTGAAGTCTGTGATCTAACTGGACCACTAAGTCTATATATTCAGCGCAGTCTTGAGGTGGGTTCACAACTTGAGCCAAGACATCCTTGAGTTCTCCTCGAAGCCCTCGATGAAATAACGTGATTCGTTTTACCTCGGGCCATCCAGTTTCCACTATCAACCTATTAAAGGTTGCGATGTAGGATAGGAGGTCCTGGTTACCCTGTCGTAGGGACAAAAGTTCGTTATCCAAGGCGTGTCCTTGGGAGTGCCGGGCAAATAGTCTTTCCATGCTCATTTGAAAGCCCTGAAAATCCCGGAGAATTGGGTCATCCTGAGTAACTAGTGGGATTGGCCAATCAGCTGCACTGCCGCTGAGATATGACAATACAAAGGCTACCTTGGCTTGATCGTTTGGGAAGGCTCCAGGTCTGCATAAAAAGTGCAAGCGGCATTGGTTCATAAATACGTCGAACCTTTTGGGGTCCCCGGCAAAGTGTTCGGGCGGAGCTAATGGAATAGTTCCTGGTAGGTTTATTTGCACAGGGTTACTCGATGACACAGGAGCTGGATGTCCCCCGAGTCCTGTTAGGGGTGTTTGTCCAGCCTGGCTTTGCAGTAGTTGCCTAGCAAGGTCATCAGTTTGCTCCTTTGACAAAATCAGTTCTCTCCTAAGAGCATTGGTTTCTTGACGGGCGGAATGCACTTCAGCCCTCAGTTCCCCTAGAAATTGGGCCAATTGGTCAGTTTCTGAGGTATCCATAACGCCCGGGTGTGAATTTGTGGGTAGGCTTTGCGTTCTGTTACGCTCACCTGGCTCCCACAGGGGCTTCGATCTGAACTGGACAGCTGCGGTCCCCACCAATGTGATGCGTAGTGCCGAGATGACAGACTGGACTGGATCACCTAGCTTTGTTTGCTTGGCCCGTAGGAGTATTCTTCTGCAAATGGAGAAAGGGAATTAACCACCGGTGGAGTTGAGCGTTAACCCCCACCCCCGCTGTTCTCCTCACTGATCACCTTTAATGTCCCCTCTTATAGTCTCACCTGATGGTTTGGAAAGATGAGCTCTCCATCCTGCATTGAGCGCAGGGGCGCGTAGATAACCAGTTGCTTCACTGGTTCGAAGGAATAGATGAGTTCCAGAACAATTTTGACTCAGAGATTTCCGGCAAGACCCCGTAGGTATATAGTTCGTAAGAGTTCAAATGTCTGACTTTCACTCTTGTCCGATTCCTTGCAGGTTGCAGCTTGACCCAAGCGAAGAGTTCTTCGTGGCAACCGGTAACATTCAGGTAAAGATTTGTATTATCCAAAACAGTTCGATAAATAATGTCAGTATGTAACCTGTTGCTTTCTCCCTTATTCAGGTGCTGAGAGAAATTATGATGTCTCGGGGAATAATGCCTCCGGCGGTAAAATTAGGTAAGTCTATTGTGGTGAGGAGGATTCCCCTTGTATGTCCCTATGTTTCACCTTGCTGTCCTTTTGTTTCCCCTTAGGGGCTGGGGTACGCCGAAGATGCGGTGGAGGCTGCGCCGACCCATGAAGAGGAATAGTACCCCCGGCGGTAAAATCAGGTAAGTCTATGGGGGGTTATTCCCTTGGCTCACCTTGCTGTTCTTGTGTTCCCCTTAGGTGCCGGAGTGCGGCGCGAACATGCAGAAGGATGTGGTGAATTGTGAGGATGCTGTGAAGGCCGATGAGTTCAGCGTGGCGCTGCAGCAGGCGAGGCGATGTGCATAAAATAACTTCTTTCTTCCAGCTCGAAGGCGCGGTGGGTCGGGAATTCATGTAAGGATCAAAGGTATTGCTCTTGTTCTAACCTTTTCTCCTTCTTTCTCCCTTTTTCTAGGAGCTCCAGACTCGAGGCGGGCGTGGCAGAAGACTGGATGCAGACTTGCAGGCACGGTGAGCGTTACGCTGCTGGATGCAGATTAAACGCGAAGCGTGTGCTGCTCTTCGGGCGTGGTTTAAATAGCCTCCAAAGTAGTCCCCGGTAAGTATTCCTCCCCGACCCCACCCGAGTAAAAAATAGTCCCTAGGTAAAGTAGTCCCTTCCAAGCCTCTTTTGGCTTGGAGCTCTGCAGCATGGTCTGTATCAGGTAAGTTTGCAGCATGGTCTGCATCAGGTATGTTTTAATCTATCAGCCTGGCGCTTATGGCACCAGGACTGACTCTCCATATGAGCCTGGCGCCATAGACGCCAGGACTGCACCCAAATGGCCCCTAGCAGGGGTTGTTGGGCTTGCTTGGAATAACCTGATGCCTGCTTCCGGGGCTGCTGGACTTGATCTGGATCCCCGGGGGTAGGCATCATGACATATGTGCCCTGTTGTACGCCTCCTCATGCCTGTTCCTTGGCCTCGGTACAGACGTCATCAGCCATGGCGTGAGTGCATATCCAGTATCACCTACATGGGATGGAAATGTGTGGGACATGTCAGTGTTTGCGGTATCATCTCTTGATCTGAAGCAGTGCAACATTGTGTCATCATTCATTCATCCATATGGGCCAAGCAGTGGTCAGAAGGGCGGGTGATTGCCATTCATGAGTAATTGTTGTAGATGGTGGCATTTGGACATTGCCCTATTACTTACTGTGCACATAAGTTGACCTTGTGCACAATAGTGGTTGGTAAGTGTGGCACTGTGCAATGACGAGCACACATGGAGGAGTCACTCTATGGGCTGTGATGATTTGGCTGTTGCAGGATGTCTCATGTGTAGCCGTCATGTGCATTGGGGGGGGGCAGTGGTGCTAACTGTGGGTGGCTGGATTGAGTGGATCAACTTGTATGGCCTTGTGGTAGCATTGGTCGTATGTCTCTTTAGGCAGGGTGGGTACTGTGCCAACCTGTCATGTGTAGCTTTGTGATGTGTGGGTTATGCTGACCGTACATTACATGGGCCAGGGGGTGATGCATGTGCAGTTGTGGCAGCCCACTCACACAGGTCATTGGCCTGGGCACTCAACACACTTCCACAGGGCCTGTGCATTGGCAGTTGTACTCACCCAAAAGCCATGTGCTTTGCCCAGCGTAGCGTTCCATGTAGTGTGGCAATGTGGAATTCCGCAGGACCATTGGGTCATGTGTTGACCCTGGAAAACCTGCGCAGCAATGTGTAATCACCAGTCCAGCATCACATACCATCTGTACATTCAGTGAGTGGTACTGTTTCCTATTGCGGTACACCATCTCCATTACACGTGGCACTGTCAGCTCTATGTGGGTGCAGTCTAATGCACCTATGCAATTTGGCATGGCTGCATTGGCATGGAAGGCCAACTTGGTGGCAATGACCTCTGCAAGTGTACGGGATACGGCGATGAGTTCTGACACATGGCGCAGCAGGGCATCCAGTACCTGTCCCAAAATATTTGAGAAACAGGGTTGTGAGAGCTCGCGCAGCTCACCAACTGTGTGCTGATAAGTTCCAGTGCCTAGAAAATGCAGTACTGACACCACCTTCAGGAGGGGGGGATTGCGGTCGAAATGGCAATGTGGCTGCTGATGTCCTCAATCATGGCGGTGATGTACATGATTGTTGGACGGTCCAGCCGGTATAATGTGTGGATCTGTCCTGGGGTCAGGTTCCAGGATGAGGCCCTGATGCGGGGTATTGCAGGCTGCCTGCGGGGTCGTGCCGGCTGCACAATTGGGTTTGGCATGGGTGCAGGGTTTGCTAACTGCCGCCTGGGCCTCCTCCGCCTCATCCTCCCCTGCACCATTACTGCCACCATGTGCACTGCTGCCTTTAGGTTCAATAGTCCCAGTCCCAATGCTGCTGCAGCTGCTGCCTGCATTGTTGTGTTTGGAGTTGGCCTGGGTGTGGGTGTGGCCCTTTTGTGGCCTCCCAGTGACCTGCTGGGTCCAGCTGGGCTCATTTGGGGAACCTGTGGCCTGATTCAGCTCACATGGTACTGTTTAACCTCATGTTTGCGGTGGCGCTGATACCGCCTCGGTGACCACGAGTTTCCATGTCCGTGGTACTCGTGATGCCCATGGTGTTTCGTGTTGCCGGTAACTGGGTGGTTTCGCCGCCGACACATTTTACGGATCCCTTAACTCTGCGGCAGCGGTTTGTGGTGGTGGTTTTTCCGGGACCGTGGGTCGTGATTACACAGTCACGGAAACTAAACCGGTATGGTTTTACTGGTGGCGTTAAGTCCGGGTCGGCAGACTCGTTATGAGGCCCTGTATATCCTTCTATAGTTGAGAGACACAGGGACGAGAGTTTCTGATTCACTCAGAAAGCGCTGCATTGCTGCCCAGGCTCAGACTGGCCTATAGGGCAATAGGCCCATGGCCGAACCAAAAACGCAAAATGCTAGGGTGGGTCCGTTTTTGGGTCAAAGTGTCCACTTTTTTGGACAAAGTGGGCCAGTTTGATGAGTTTCTTCACCTGTTGTTTTGACCAGCGTTGCTGAATACATATTCTTTAAAATGCACAATTGGCATTACATTTTATCAACAAAGAAAAACCTTGGTACTATTCAAAGTGTCACAAAAGGAATGAATAGCTATTTGCAACTGTGGTCCACTTTTTCGTTGGTGCCCGAGACAATTTTATGGCCCAATCCGACCCAGTCGCTGCACCTTTAGCATGTGTTTGACAGCAAGAGGCCACTGCGTAGCATATGTGCTATAAATAGTGTACACAAGTAAACATTTAGGAGAACGTTTCCAAGTCATGGAGGATGGGAGGGCTCGGTATCCTCTTTCCCTTTGTCAGACTGTCAAATCTGATAACATTGCATCCTCTGCGTAATTTACAGTCTAGCCTCTTACTTCCTGCTATTGTTCGAGCATCTTGACAGTCAGGGAGATTTACTTTCAACTTCCTTCACAGGACCCAATTTACAGGACAGTAGATGGCATAGTGTGTTTATTTCTGACCTCAGAGGACCTTTTCAGTATTGTTCTTTTATAATCCTGGAAAGTAGCTATTTGCAAGTTGAAAATGTAGTTTTAGAAAGATATGTTGCAACTATTTGCCAATTACATTCCTAGCTTCTGAACACCACTGGAGTGGGTATCTATGTGCAGTCTGAAGTTTTCGTTACGTGTGGTGCTGCCCAGGTCTGTAGAAGTCACTGTGCTTGGAATTGGGAGACCCGTTCTCCTCCTCTGTTCCTCCTTCCACCACACTCCCAGCCCTACCACCCCAATCTGCTGCAGATGGCCAGTCCTCATTGGGTAGTCGTTCACACTGGCAGCAGGACCCGTGAGTGCAATGCAGCCCCAGTAAGTGGGACAGAGTCCAGAATTGGATGTGGACAGCCTGAGCAGCATGCAATGTGGCAGCACAAAATGCTCCTGGGCCAGCAGAAGGCCAGAGGAGACCAACTTACTTTGCAACCACGAGCTAGTGGCCATGAGGTGCAAGTTAGAATGAGGTGAGCTGTCCACTATTAGTACGAAGGGGAGTAACGTGTGTGTGCCAACCATGTTGCCGGGGGAGCAGTAGGGAGATAAGAATAGTGGGTGGCTGGTGGCAACAGCACTTAATTGACATAGAGCATTGATATCTTACCGTCAGATGTTTTTTATTTCAAATAGTAGGTATAAATATGTAGGAGACCCATCCAGCATCTTGGAGGAAATAGTCATGCTGCAGGGAGCCTACGAAGAAATATGACATCCAGCTGCCTTGCTGATCCTGTTGTTCAACATAAACAGTGACTTAGTGGTTGCGAGCCCCAGAACCATGCAGCAAAGGCAAAGATAAGGCATGCCACTGAAGCTCTGCCAGATGACTGGCAGCGGTGCTGTTCCTACACCAGAGCCCCTTTTGTTGTGCCTGCACTCTTGAGCCCCTTTTCTTGCCCCAATGCCCGTTTAGCCCCAAATGGGGACTCTGGGTAAGAAAAGGGGCCCTCATTTCTTGTCCCCAGTCCCTTTTAGCTCCTTTTGTTGCGAACCAGTCATGGTGAGATCTTTTTCTTGTCCCCCAGTGCCATTTAGCCACTTTTCTTGCCCCCAGCACCTTTCCTTGCTCTGTCTCCTTCAGCCCCTTTTCTTCCCCCCTTTAGCCCATTTTGATGCCAGACAGTCAGGTCCAGGCGCGCAACATCATTGAGCAGGCCGGGTTTCAGCCCCCTGCCCCTGAAATATGAGGGGCGGGGCTTTTTGTTATTCAGAGAGGGGAGAGAAGCCTTTCCTAAAACCAGCAGCTTTAAAGTTAAACTGTGTTCGTGCAGAAACATTTATTTTCACAAACGCAGCAAAACCTTAAAGCTGCTACTTTCAGGGAAGGCTTCCATCACCACACTGACTTACAAAAATGAAATGCACACATCAGCCCCTTCCCCACGGCTGCAAGTGAACATATAACAACGTTCTGTGTTCTTTCACATCCGAGGTGAGGGGGGTGTGTATCCTTGCTTTTTCTTAGGCAGAGAGGCAAGGGAAGCCTTTTCTGAAACTAGCAGTGTGAAAGGGTGTTGTGTGTTAGCTCATTATGTATGTATACATGTGTGCAAGGAGGAGTGTGTATGTAATGTATGTATGAATGAGTGTGTGTGAATGAGTGCATGATGTATGGGGGGCTGGGTGTGCATGTAAATGAGCAAGTGTATGGTCAATGGGTGTAGGGAGCTCGCAAGATGCGGCACTGCCGTAGTCTCGGGAGACTTACCACGTACAGCGAGACAGCTGCACAAAGCGACAAACGGCATTCTGAAGGCACCAATACCACAGAGCAGGTCTCGATCCCGGCGCTCCTCCTCCAAAGGGACTAAAATCTGCCAAAGAACCCTTAAGCAGCCCAAGACAGCTAAGACCTGCACTATATTCAACTCATAGCCCATGAACATTGTATGGACTCACCTTTATTGTTAGCTGCCTGTACTGATATTACGACTTAAAAAGTTGTTAAATCAAGCAGATTGAATCCTCATTATCATACAACATAATTGGCGACGAGGGCAGGATTGCAACCCATAGATCACCATTCAAGGAGCAACGCCTCCCCTGCTATTTCTGCAAACACTAGGTAGGCCTGCAATCCCATGGCCACAATGGCAACCCCTGTTCACAACTTACCTGGAAGCGCTAGGAGGTGCGGGGTACACGGCCGCAAGGCGCAGAGCAATGTTATTAAATGTGCTGGGTGTAGAAGGACGAGTGTTTGCAGGCCTTACGCCCAAAGCAGGGGTAGATGAGAACAACAATGTGTAAAAAGAGGCTGTCAGGAGAATCATCAAGCGCTTTGCCAGCAAAGAAAACATAGTGCTACATAGAATACGATTCTACGGTTGCAAACAAGAAGTGTCAGAACCTGTGGACGATTACGTAACCAAGTTGCGCGAACTAGCCGCACTGTGTAACTTTGGCAATAATGCAGAAAGTAGGATCTGCAACATGTTTACAATCCACAACAGCAGAAACGTGCAGGACACATTTATTTTGGAGAAAGAACTTCAACTGGAAAAGGCCATAGAAATTGCGATGGTAGTGGAAGAAACCACAGGGCGATGGAAAGAGTATGCAGAAAGCTCTGGCCCAGCAGAGGTCCAAGCGTTCACTTTTAGGAACAGGAAGGAGAATCAAGTGACCGATGCAAGAGACGGGAAGTGGGGAACATAGGAACCGCTAAAGTTTCACAGATGCACCAGCACCAAACACTTGGCCAATGACAGAAAACGTCCGGCAAGAGACAAGGAGTGCTCCGTATCTAAGAAAATTTGATATTTTTCACTAGTTTGCATGTGGTGAAATACAAAGTTTGCTACCGTCAATGCAGAACACAACGTGGAAGGAGAATCCTCATTGGAAGAAGAAGGGAGACCCACAGTGTTGATGGTTACCAGCTCAGGAGCCAGGAGGAAAAAGCCTCTGTGCAATCAGAGCGAATGGCATGGAGACAAGAGTGATGGCAGATTCAGTCTTCTATCTGACCATACTGCCCCTACGCAAAGAATTCTTTTACTATAAAAGACCCAGTTACGAGGCTAAATTAAAGCCCTAGGACAATTTTTTGAACCCTTACAAACTCCTGCCTCTTATAACTAACAGTGTAAACACAAGGGAAAGACATATGGAGTTTCTCTAAGACACCCACAATAGGGTGTGAAATAAGGGAACTGCATTCAAGTTTTCCTCTTTTTAAACTCACCTTCAATGTTACACTTTGAAACTTTAATTTTGTTTGTCATATTGTTGAATGTGTTTATGTTAAGAATCATGACGATAAATGGTTTTTCTTTGATTATGATGTGTTGACTATGGAATGTATTACAGACATCAATGTTGAGTTCAAACTTTCTTTGTATTAACGCATTTTATTAATATGAATGAAAAAGCACATATTAGTAAAAAAATGTTTTTCCTCTCCACCTAGCTCAATTCTTCTAAGACGTCAACAAGTAATTGAATTAGATGATTGATCAAATTTAGAAGTCACCCAGAAAGCAATTATCGAGTGATTACCCTGAAACAAATGTTCCGCTGAGACTGCTTTGATACAGGATGGGATACATCTATATTTTCACATACTGCCTCTACGCACCTACAAAGAAATGATGGGCAATGATACAGTCGAAATCCTCCGCACGTGCCACAAACCCACCGTATTTGGATGTGCATCAGTGTACCTACTGCGGTATATTAAAGGAATTGTGGAGTTCAAGGGAAGAGAGACCACCACAAGAGTTTACTTGTAAAAGAAGGCCCAGCAGTCCTGGGATAGGACGACCAAGCCAAGCTCAAGATTAAACTAGATCCCAGAACGGATGATTTGGGGTTGTTTGACCGAGGTGGAAATGTTCGAAGGAGAAATTTGTTTGAAATAATCTTCAGTCTTTTCTCCCCTGAACATTCCGGATGTGGCCAAACTCCTACCCACACCCCCAACCCCCACTCCCCTACTTACCTTCAATTCCATCTCGCTGGTCCCTGTAAAGCAAGTTCCCTTTCACTTCCGTGATCGGGAACCGACGTCGCAGGGTCCTTTCCTTTTTTTTCCTTTCTTTTTTTTTCAGATCAGCTGCGGGAGTCTCCTCTGCAATCCCAGCTCACTATAAGGAAAGGATCCTGCAGCGCCGGTTCCCGATCATGTACAGTATAGTTTGCGGTGGGGGAGACACCCGCAGCAGACCCGACAGAAAAAAAAAAGAAAAGGCTGCAGGGCTGTACCCCGCAACACCCCGCTCACTATACTTTACAGTATAGTGAGCTGGGATTGCAGAGGAGACCTACTACAGTATATTAAAGGAATTGTGGAGTTCAAGGGAAGAGAGACCACGACAAGAGTTTACTTGCAAAAGAAGGCCCAGCAGTCCTGGGATAGGACGACCAAGCCAATCTCAAGATTAAACTAGATCCCAGCACGGATGATTTGGGGTTGTTTGACCGAGGTGGAAATGTTCGAAGGAGAAATTTGTTTGAAATAATCTTCAGTCTTTTCTCCCCTGAACATTCCTGATGTGGCCAAACCCCTACCCACACTCCCACCCCCCACTCCCCTACTTACCTTCAATTCCATCTCGCTGGTCCCTGTAACGCAAGTTCCCTTTCACTTCCGTGATCGGGAACCGACGCCGCAGGGTCCTTTCCTTTTTTTTCCTTTTTTTTCAGATCAGCTGCGGCGGTTTCCTCTGCAACACCTTGCTCACTATACTTTACAGTATACTTTACAGTATAGTGAGCAGGGTTTGCGGGGGACACCCACACAGCTGACCGGAGAAAAAAAAAAGAAAGAAAAAAAAAAGGAAAGGATCCTGCGGCGCCGGTTCCCGATCACGTACATTATAGTTTGCGGTGGGGGGAGACACCCGCAGCAGACCCGACAGAAAAAAAAAAAAGAAAAGGCTGCAGGGGTGTCCCCGCAACACCCCGCTCACTACAATGAGCGGGGTGTTGCGGGGACACCCCTGCTGCCTTTTCTTTTTTTTCTGCTGGGTCAGCTGCGGGTGCCCCCCCCCACAAACTATACTGTATAGTATAGTGAGTGGGGTGTTGCGGGGGGACACCCCTGCAGCCTTATTCTTTTTCTTTTTTTTTTTCTTCCGGTCAGTTGGGACTTGCAGAATATTATGCCAAGTTTATCCCAAATTTTCGGGAAATCACTACACCGCTGAGGGGCCTGCTTAAAAAAGACACAGGGAGACCACCAGGGGGTGCAGATGATGATGGCCGAGTGAGTGTGAAGCTCTGTGCTCGACCAGGCTTTAAAGTTACAAGAATACCCCTGTGAGCAAGGCAAAGCTATTGGGAAGGAGGCAGACAGCAGTGGGCACGTGACCCCCACTCTGGTGTGAGCCCAGGTGGGTCAGTGGAGACCGGTGAACCCAGGCCTGCACAACGCTGGCAAAGTGACCATGGCACCGGCAATATTTCTAGAGTACAGTGAACTGCAGTGGGAGACCTGCTGCAATGGACCCAGCGGAGACCGAAGAGCGGGCGAGTCCCACCAGCACCCGCATGTAAGGCACCCCTGCCCCCACCTCTACTAATGCCCCCCCCCACACGCAGAAGCAACAGCAGGGAAGCGCCAGCACCATTATTCAGACCAGGAGACAGCAAGCAGGCACCCCTCCCCCAATGCTACACTGCAGCTCCAAAGAAGCTGGGAGGGGGATACCCGCTTGTGCAACACAGTGGAGCACTCAGCCCCCCCGTTGTGTCAGTCTAGAAATACGGATACCTCTACGTTGAGACCGTAAACGCATTTTGGTGGTCGTGGGCCAACTGTCTAATGCAACGATATGACAAAATATAGGTTTTCGAGTTTGCCAATGAACGGTCATTTTAATGAAACAAGAATCGCCATTTTGTTTTCTAACCATTGCTCATTGCTTTCTGTTCCTATTGCTTCACAGCATATTTTCCGCTTACACTGCTCGACTGTGAAACATTGTTGTCTGTATGTGAAAAAGACAAGGCCGCAGGGCCGTGAGGATAACAAGAGTTTGCTGAAACACAAACGTAGGCAGCGCCAGGAAGAATGCCCGGCTCCCTCCCGAATGTAGCCTTGAAGCAGAGCTGCAGGGCATTTAATCATTTCACAGCTGCCAGCCAGTCTCGTTATATGGTAGAATATGTTAGAATAATACCGCTAAAGCTTTAATTATGCTTTTCTTTCGGCCCCCCTTTGCTGAACTCGCTAGAGCGTGTCGGCTCCCAGGACGCGAATAGCACCTGATAGATAGCAAGGTCCGGAATGCAATTCTCCCCCCCGTATGTAGCTCGCTTCCAAGAACAGAAGCGCTGTGTTCTATTCAACAACTGAAAGATGCCTTTGCACTCACAAATTTAAAATTGTTACTAGAATAGATGTTTGAAGGTGTCATAGTGATCGGAGATGTCCATCATCACACCAAGTTCAAAGAAACCCAATAAAGGGGGGTGTTAAACATGTCATAGCTGATTGTTTGATATGCATTTTGTATATATGTAACTGATGTACGTAATTCACTCTCTTGCGTCCCTCGAGGTCTAGAGTTACACGTCGCGGGGCTTGAGACCGAGTTTGCCAACTGTGACTTTTGCTTTGCAATAAACCCTAGCTTTGGGAATACAACCTCGTGTCTGGCGTATCTATCGTGTGTGGTGACTCGCCTTGTTTCCATAGACGTCAGGGTCCCCTAGGGGCCCCTTTCAGTTGCATATAAATCATTGTGGGGTGCACCGGCATGTTATAGAGACGGGGAGGCAGCATAGCAGGCACCCCTCCCCGAACACATTACTGCAGCCACCAAAAGAAGCAGGAGGAGACGACCCGATGGTTGTAGAAGCGGGGTGGCCAGAAGATAAAAGAACCATGTTGTTTCATCAGGGCCTACGAGGAGACCTGAAGATGTCCTTGCTCAAGTGGTAGACCCACCTAAAGAGTGTGCAGAGTTTATCAACCTGGTAGTTCAGTTGGACCACAGATTACAGGATCGAACAACAGACCGAAGTAGACTCGAAAATCGTGCCATTTACGCACGTTCAAAAGATAATGTTCAACGTCCATCAGAAAATACCACAGAACCCATGCAGATTGGAGGAGTATGACCCCCTTTAACCAAGGGCGAAAGAGACAAGAGGAGACAGCTACAGTTATGCCTATACTGCGATAAATCGGGTCACTACCTCAAAGAATGCCCAGTGAAACCTCCAAGGAAGGTGGTAGGCGTTACAGAGAAAGAAGATGATGGAAAGGAATCGGAAAACTAGCAGGCCCGGCAAACATAGAGGTCCGCTTGTCGAGCGAGAAGAATGAGTCACAGACCTCACATTTCGCCCTACCAGTAACCTTGATCAATCACCAACGACTGTCACGGGTGCATGCCATAGAGGCATATATAGACAGCGGAGCAGTTGATAATTACATAGATCGAGATCTGGCAACAGAAATGGGACTTCCCTTATGCACAAAACCAACAACTGAAAAGGTAACTACTGTTGACGGTACAGAAATTGCTTCGGGACCAGTAACCCAATGCAAAACAGAATTAATCCTTCTGTGTCAGGATGGACATCAAGAAGCAATCACGTTTGACCTCATCAAAGCTCCTCAGTTCCGGTTGATCTTAGGGATGCCATGGTTAGTAACTCACAATCCCCACATAGACTGGCGTGCAAAGAGACTGACCTTTTCCAACGAATGCGCCTACGCTTGCTACTTGAAATCTATACCACAGCCAAACCTGAAATCTGTTCAAGGAATAGCATCGGGGATCACGGAACCAATGGCCAATTTACAAAAGAATATCAGGATTATTAAGATGTTTTTCAGAGGATCCCCGATCCCCCGAAGAAGACAGGAGGGATCTACTTCCCCCATAAGAGCCACCTGGCATATCTGGTGGTACCACAGTGCTGCAGGCCTTAAGGGTGACAGGACCACTATACAGCCCCTGTCACCACAGATTGGGCCGAGGACAATTCTACTAAGGAGGAGAAAAGGGGGGAGGAGCCATGGAGAGCATCGCCAAGGTGGAACCAGGAGGGGCACAAAAGACAATAAAAGCAATAAGGCAGGAGAAGCTGGAGCCGGAGTGGGCAGACGGTCCTTGGGGGGCATACAGCAAGACATACACGCTGTATTATCAGAACTGCAAGCATTGAGGGCGGAGGTCCAGGGATCACTGAGTCACGAAGGTGGAGGACCGAGTGGAAACCCTGGAGCACTCATACCGCACTGCAGATATAGGCGACGTAGAGGTAGAGATAATACTGAAGGAGCTTGAGCGTCAGGACCGAGAGGTGAGGTTTAGAGTGGACGATATCGAAAACAGGGAGAGGAGGAATAATCTACGTGTCTGGGGATCCCAGCCCGAGAGGAGGAAACACCACAGAAGCTTGACAAGTCCCTACTGCAGCTAGTGTGGGATCTGTTGGGGGACTCCCTATGGGTGCAGGGTCAAGTGACGGACCACGCTCGGTGATCGCTAAGTGCGACTATTACACGGACAAGGAGGATATCCTACAGAAAACAAGGGAGCGTGGCATGATCAAGTGGGACGGAGCGCAGGTCAGAATTTTCCAAGACATTTCCGCCTACACCCTGGACCAACAACGCAAATGCAGGCCCCTAACGAAATGGCTCCATGATAAGGGAGTGAGGTACCATTAGCGCTTCCCCTTCGCCTTCATGTTTGAACTCAAGGGTGAAAATTACATTCTGCATCAGGGTGAGGGCGCGGTCAACCTACTAAAAGAACTACAGAGCGGGGAGGCACAACCAGAGAGAGTCAGTGACAGCTGAGGGAGCACTTCAAGAGTGTATTCACCCAACCAAGAGGAACTAAAAGAGATGGGAGCTCTAGGCAAGCGAGGAAGCCAAGGGTTCGGCACTCGCCGCCCTCGAAGTGATGTGTTTTTGAAAGTAACTGGTCGGTGATTGGGGGCGATTGAGATAACGCTCTGCCGGACATGGGCTCGCTCAGCGGAGAAAGGATAGCAAGGCAGACCGTTAATCTCCATACACCCTGGTGACCTAGCAAAATTCAGTTGTTTCTACCTAGTTGGGCTTTATGGCCTATTGTTTGGGGGTTTTTGGGTGGGATTGTGGTTGTGTGTTAGGGGAGGACCCGGGGAGAGAGGACAGGGTGGGGAATGGGGGGATTGCATACACAACGAAGGGGCTTCTGTGGCACACAAAAGGACAATGACCCCAGGCACAGGCGAATTTCTTAGACAGGGATATGGTTGATTTAAAGGTCACGACCCTCGGGCTCAAGGGGCTGAACTCACCAAATAAGAGGGCCCTGACCTACAATGTGTTCCGGTCCCTCAAGCTATCAGTCCTGTTCTGGCAGGAAACACATTTTAAACAGGGGATCGAGTGTCCCCTACGGAAAGGGGCAGTGGGACAAATGCTCTAGGCTTCCAACAGGGATCGCAAAAAAGAAGGGGTAGGAATTGTTCTGGTCCTTTTGCATGAAGGGGCTTCAAATTAAGAGGGGCTTTGAGAGAGACTCCTGGCACTCAAGGGCCAAGTGGATGGTGTCCTATTTACCTTGGCCACGGTGTACGAACCCTCAGGAGGATCATTGCTACACTGGAGGAATGGGGTGAGGAACATGTTCTAGTTGGGGGCGATTTCAACCTGGTGCAGGACCCAGGATTAGACTGGTGGTCTGTGAGAGGGGGAGCATCTAAGCAGGTGGGAAAGGAGAATAGAGAATTCACTGCCCTCCTCAAGGATCACTTCTGGGTGGATGTGTGGGGGACTTCTCACTCTCAGGTGGGAGGATATACCCCCCCGCCTACTCTACCTACACCAAGAAAGACCTATTACTGATCCCCAGGGAACAAGCGAAGGACATCACATCCCCCACAGTGGAAACAGTCACATGGGCAGATCATGAAATGGTGACGCGTCCTGGCAGTTTGAAGCAAAAGGAAGGGTAATCCTGGGGTGGTGCTGCAATGATGCTCTACTTCGGGACCCGGTTTTCAGGGAGTACCCGGGGAACGAAATTCGATCCTTATTTGAGATCAATGAGACAGGGGAGGTCCACACAATATTGTGTGGGAAGTCACCAAGGCCACAATACGGGGACTGTTCATAGTGGAGGGGGCCCGGAGAAAACAGGAAAGGGGGCTCAACAAGAGTAAGCTACGGGAAGAAATCCAGGGGCTCAGGGCACAGCTGAGTGGAGGAGTGGGGTACAGGACTGTTTTGCTACATCTTATCCTAGACAAAAGGCAGGCCAAACATGCCACGCTCATGGGGGAAGTCTTGAGGAAATTGAGATATACAAAACAACAGTATTATGAGAGGAGAGATCGGGTGGGATCTCTTCTGGCGAACAGGGTCAGGGGGAGCAGAAGCGACAGATGGGTGGAGACCATCACAAGACAAAGGGGGAGGTATGGTCAGCCCACAAGATGGGATACCCGGGTGTTTCGAGAGTACTACGAGGAGCTATTTAGGAGGGCGCTCAAGGCATACTTGGATAGCTTGGCAATCCCAAAGATTACCCCCGTGGAATTAGTGGCCCTGGAGGCCAAAGTCACGACTAAAGAGGTAGTGGCCGCCATAGGGAGACTGAATGACGGTAAAGCCCTGGGGGAGGATGGGTTCAACACAGACTTCTTTAAACAATTCAAGGAGTTGCTGGCAGCTGCACTGGCAAGGGTTTTTAATGCCTCTAGTGAAATAGACAGGGTTCCCCCCACCTTCTTGGAAGCCAGAATAGTGGTCATACCCAAGCCAGGTAAGGACCCCGCGCCTTTTCAGGCATACAGACCCATCTTGTTTCTAAATGTAGATGGTAAGATTTTTGCGAGAGTTCTGGCCACCAGACTTGAGAGGGTTCTTCCTAGATTGGTTCACCTGGAAAAGACAGGCTTTATTAAGAATCGGCAGGGGGAGGACAATCTACGCAAGACCCTACATGTGCTGCACTCACCCATGGTTAAATAAAAGGGAGCCTAGATGTTGTCCTTAGATGCAGAGAAGACTTTTGACCGTGTAAGCTGGTTGATACTGAAAGAGGTGTTGGCATCGGTTGGGATGAGAGAGAAAGGAGAGAGTTGGATAGCGGCCCTGTTCCAGGGCAAGAGTGGTGGTGAATGGGGAAAAGACGCGTCTGTTCGAGTAGGGAAGGGGAACCAGACAGGGGTGTAGCCTATCGCCCCTCCTATATGTGCTAGTCTTGGAACCATGGGCAATAGATGTCAGGGATGATGGCCTAATTTGAGGGGTGCGGAGCCCTCCTGGCTCTGTTGGCAAGGCTCGAGCTATATGGCCGACTGTCAGGTTTCAAGGTGAACCTTGGCAAATCTGTGGCATACCCGATAGGGCCCGAGAAAACCCAGATTGGGGAATACATAAAAGAACTTGGTTCCAGGTGCAGGGGGATGGGTTCCGTTATTTAGGGGTCAAGATCTCGAGAGAACTTGGCAACCTATTTCATAGGAATTTCACCCTGCTATGGGAGAAAATAAAGAGGGCACTTGACCGATGGGCTAGGCTCAACATGTCCTGGATGGCGAAACACAACTGCATTTAAATGGTCATCTTCCTTCCCAAATTCTTGTTTCTATTTCAGATGCTCCCAGAGGTAGTCCCTGTGCCCTTTCTTGATATGGTTAAACGTATATTACTGAAATTCCTATGGGCGAGTAAGAGGCCCGGGATAGCATATGGGACCCTCAGCCTATCAAGGGAGGAGGGGGGCCTCCCTGACCTGGGCACATATTATAGGACAACTGAGTTGCGTGTGTTGGTCGACCATCTGGAGTCGTAATCGGAGAAGCAATTGGTGCAATGGACAACTCAATCCTTTCACCAGTTACCCTGGGCAAATGGTTGTAGGTCCCGCAAAGGGGTCATTCTATGTTGGACGTAATGTGGTCAATCTGGAGGGAGGGAAGCAACATGAGGTGGATCACGACCTGGCCCTCCCCTCTCAGCTGTATCTGGGCCCCCCTCTTAAGGAATCTCATGGCAGTCCCACAGCAATTTCAGGAATGATACGAGGCAGGGCTTAGTAGGGTGGGACAGATGTTGGCGGGGGAAGACTTCCTGTCTATGGGAACCCTGGTGGAACGCTTACGTATTGCCCAGCTCTACCCTTTCCGCTATTTGCAACTGAAGGGAGCTCTCAAGACCCCCAAGTTGGGGGCACAATTTAATACAGTATCTACTACTTTCGAATTTCTGCTGCTACAGCTGGGGGATACAAACAGCCGAATAGCAAGCATCTTCAAAGAGTTCCTGAAATCTGAGCCCCCGCAGGTGCCAAAAGCCAGGGAGAGATGGACTGAGGACTTTCAAAAAGACATACTGGATGAACTATGGGCCCCCATTTGTAGAAGGGTTTTGTCATGACCACTGTGAGGGGGCACAAGTTGTGCCACAAGCAGGCTCCCACCAGAACCCTGAGGTCCTCAATACCACTGCAAAAGGGCTCCTGGAGCAAGTCCTGGCGCCTTTGGCACCAGGCTCATATGTAGGAAGGAAGGGCTGTTCAAACTAGGACTCATTTATGTACATGGGCCTTTAAATACAACATGGAAGCACCCACACAGTCTAGTTCTAAGAACCAAGCCATGCGGTCTAGTGTTTTGGGTGTGGCAGGCCTGGAACTACTTTCCCTGGTACTACTTTACTTGGGCTATATGAACCTGACCCTAACTGCAGAACACGCTTCATGTTATTCTGCAACCAGCAGCGTGATGCTCACTGTGTCCAGCTCCTGGTCTTCAGCATCTTCCTGTAATCCTGCAAGAACAAGAACAGGATTATTCTGTTTTACCTGAGAAAACACCATCCAGCACTCAGCATCTCAACTGTGCTGCAATCTGTGGAAAGCGAGAGAAGAAGAAACATTACTCAGCTGTGAGCACTAGCTTAAGGACTTCCGGCGAACCGCTACCACAGCTGCTGTTCAAACATTGCGACCTGCAATAACAAGAAAGGGAAAAACAATAATAGAACGAGCGCATCCAACACATCGAATTCCATCAGTCTTACCTGAATTCCATCGCGCTACGCCACGCTTCCATCCGGAGCACCACAGCAACATCTGCAAAGGAAAAGAGACATATTCAGGTTCGCTTTCAATATTAAACAACCGCACAGCGCTGTACTTACCTTAACAGATTCCGGGGGCATGTTTTTCATCGCGCTCTCATCCACTCACAGCACCACAGCGGCCTGTGAGGAGAAGAAGAAAAAAACACAGGGTAGCTTTAAAAGACAATAAAGATGCTGCGCTTTGCGCTTTCTCTTACCTAGAAACGTGCATCTCCATCTGGAACGCCAGCATCAAGACCTTCACACCTGAAAAGAAGGAGATAAAGACACTAACGAATTCCCACCATAAACAGAACAAAGACTTACAATTAACAAACCTACCTGCCTACCAGCAGATTCGGGACCCAGCAGGCCTGGGTCCACGGAAGGCGTACTGCACCAGTGAAGCAACTCGGGCAGCTCGCCAACAAACGTCAAGCGCCCCTGCCCAAGAAAAGCAGGATGGATAGCTTATCCTACAAATAACTAAGATTCATTATTCAGTACTGGGCAACTATGCATCCAGGGTTCCAGATCTCAGAGCCTTCCAGACGCCCCCGCGGATATCAGGTGAGCGTAACAGAACACAAAGCCTTTAAACCTTATCCACCTGGGCGTCATGGAGACATCTGAAACTGATCAGTTAGCCCAGCTTTTGGGACAATTATGCGCCAAGGTACACGCAGCCTGGCAGGAAACCAATGCCTTAAAACGAGAATTAATGGTCACCAAAGACCGTACTGATGAACTAAGCAAACAGCTACTACAAACACAGGCGGGGCAGGCTCCATTGCCCGGATTCGCCCAATCCGTCACTACACCATCATCAGTCAATCCAGTACAGATAACGTTGCCGGGAGCAGTACCCCTGGCACCACCAGAACAGTTTAATGGAGACCCCAGAAGGTACGCAACATTCATGAACCAGTGCCACCTCCATTTTCTTTGTAGGCCTGGGACTTTCCCAAACGACCAGGCATGGGTGGCCTTCGTGTTATCATATTTGAGTGGAAGTGCTGCAGACTGGTCGGTACCTTTAGTGTGCCGGGATGACCCATTACTGCAGAACTTCAGGGGTTTTCAATAGGAGATGGAAAAGTTATTTGCTCAACACTTGCCTGGACAAGCTCTTAATAGCGAACTGCTGTCCCTCCGCTAAGGGAATCAAGATTTGCTGACTTATATTGCCACCTTTAATAGACTGGTTGTAGAAGCGGGGTGGCCAGAAGATAAAAGAACTACGTTGTTTCATCGGGGCCTACGAGGAGACCTGAAGGATGTCCTTGCTGAAGTGGTAGACCCACCTAAAGACTGTGCAGAGTTTATCAACCTGGTAGTTCAGTTGGACCACAGATTACAGGATCGAAGAACAGACCGAAGTAGACTCGAAAATCATGCCATTTACGCACGTTCAAAAGATAATGTTCAACGTCCATCAGAAAATACCACAGAACCCATGCAGATTGGAGGAGTACGACACCCTTTAACCAAGGTTGAAAGAGACAAGAGGAGACAGCTACAGTTATGCCTATACTGCGGTAAATCAGGTCACTACCTCAAAGAATGCCCAGGGGAACCTCCAAGGAAGGTGGTAGGTGCTACAGAGAAAGAAGATGATGGAAAGGAATCGGAAAACTAGCAGGCCCAGCAAACGTAGAGGTCCGCTTGTCGAGCGAGAAGGATGAGTCACAGACCTCACATTTCACCCTACCAGTAACCTTGATCAATCACCAACGACTGTCACGGGTGCATGCCATAGAGGCATATATAGACAGCGGAGCAGTTGATAATTACATAGATCGAGATCTGGCAACAGATGTTGACGGTACAGAAATTGCTTCGGGACCATTAACCCAATGCAAAACAGAATTAACCCTTCTGTGTCAGGATGGACATCAGGAAGCAATCACGTTTGACCTCATCAAAGCTCCTCAGTTCCAGTTGATCTTAGGGATGCCATGGTTAGTAACTCACAATCCCCACATAGACTGGCGTGCAAAGAGACTGACCTTTTCCGACGAATGCGCCCACGCTTGCTACTTGAAATCTATACCACAGCCAAACCTGAAATCTGTTCAAGGAATAGCATCGGGGATCGCGGAACCAATGGCCAACTTACAAAAGAATATCAGGATTATTAAGATGTTTTTCAGAAGGAACAGGCTAACACATTACCGCCACATAGGCCCTATGACTGTCAGATCAACCTGATACCTGGCGCACAGGTTACTTGTGGTGGAATTTATGCACTTATGGAGCCGAAAATCTCCACTTGAAGTCCTATCTGGATCAATAACTGGCTAATGGGTTTATCCGCCCGTCAAAGTCACCGGCGGCCTCTTCCTTATTCTTCGTACCCAAGAAGGAAGGTGATTTGAGGACTTGCATCGATTACCACGCACTTAGGGCCTCATTACACGGATGGCGGTAAGGATTTACCGGTACCGGTAAAATACCGGTACCGGTAAATCCTTACCGCCTTACTACGAGGTCCCTTTGCGGGTTGGGGGATTTAACGCCTGCTTTTTGCAGGCGTTAAAATCCAACCCGCAAAGGGACCTCGGAGCTAATTACGGCACCGCAAAATTGCGGTGCCGTAATTAGCGCCTTCCCCATTCCCATAGAGCCCTATGGGGCAGAAATGGGGAAGGGAAATGGTGGAAGGGGGATTTACCGCCCCTCCAACCTTGGAATGGGGCGGTAAATCCCCTTTCCACCAAGGCGGTGCTGGTATTTTACCGGCATGAGCCATGGCGCTAACAGCGCCATGGCTCACCGCCTACCGTGTAATGAGGCCCTTAATCAAATCACAGTAAAAAAACGCTGCCCCTTATCCCGGAACTGTTGGACCAAGTCAAGGATGCCCGAATCTACACCAAACTACACCTCAGAGGAGCATACCACCTTGTACATGTTAAGAAAGGGGATGAATGGAAAACTGCGTTTCGCACCAAATGGCCTGTACGAATATCAGGTAATGCCTTTCGGGCTGTGCAACACTCCCGTAGCGTTCCAATACTTCATGAATGATGTATTACGGGAATGAAACGATGTCTGTGCCCTGGTCTATATTGACGACATCCTGGTGTATTCCCCCTCTGAAAGAGATCATGTGGAACATGTTCGCTCAGTCTTGCAAAACTTTGCCAGCACAAACTGTACGCTAAACTAGAGAAATGCTCCTTCCATGTCACCGAAGTTGAGTTCCTCGGTTTTGTTCTCTCGCCAAAGGGAGTCAAGATGGATTCACACAAAGTAGATGCCATCCTTAATCGGCCTTCACCTTCTTCACTTAAAGGAACCCAAAGCATGCTTGGCTTCACGTATTTTTATTGCCGATTTATTCCAGATTTCTCATGGATAGTCCACCCAATCACATCGTTACTGAGAAAAAACAACAAAAAATTCTGATGGACTGAAGAGGCGGAACAGGCCTTTCAAGAACACAAGAAAAGAATCACCTCTGCGCCAATTTTACGACATCCTCGCCCTATGTAGTGGAAACTGATGCTTCCAGCGTAGCTATGGGAGCAGTTCTCTCTCAAAGAGATCCAGAGACAGGCCAATTACACCCGTGGCCTTTTGGTCACGTAAATTCTCACCACCAGAACTTAACTATGCAATTACAGACAAAGAATTGTTAGCAATAAAATCAGCCTTCAAAGCCTGGCGGCCGTATCTATTAGGTGCCAGACACATCATCACAATAATCACAGATCACCGAAACCTTCAATACCTAAAGTCAGCAAAAGCCCAATCGTCACAACAGTTGCAATCGGCCCTATTCTTCACAGAATACGATTACGTAATAACATACCGATCGGGAGTTCGGAATGGGAAGGCTGATGCCTACTCTCGTATGGATGTTGAAGAGAAAACAAACAGTACCCTGGACCCTGCTGCCATCATCCCAAGTGATAAACTACTGGGACTCACCACCACATTGACTCTGAGGGAACTTCAAGATAAGATTTGAACCTTAATGAACCCAGAGATCTTGCAGAAATGGAATTCCCAAAATGAACATCATACGGTTCTGGATGGATTACCCTATTTTAGGGAACAACTATATCTACCAAGTAAAGATCTGCAAGAATTGGTCATGTCTGGTTATCACGATTCCTTGATCGAAGGCCATCCCAGAATTGCTAAGACTCTGGCCAAGGTTAAACGGAATTATTGGTGCCCAACCTGGCGTAAGGACATTGCTCGATTCGTTCTATCCTGTGGGATATGTGCACAGAATAAATCACAAAAACAGAAACCAGCTGGCCTCCTACAACCACTGGACATTCCACCGGCTCCCTGGCATACTCTTTCTCTTGATTTTATTACGGATTTACCTCCCTGTCAAGGTTTTAATACCATTCTGGTGGTTGTAGACCTGTTCTCTAAAATGGCACATTTCATTCCATTCAAAGGACTTCCTAACGCTACCGGTCTGGCAAAATAATTTCTTGAACAGATTATAAAACTGCATGGTTTCCCCTCAGTCCTAATCTTAGATCGTGGAAGCTAATTTGTATCCAACTTCTGGTGGAAATGTTGTACCATGGCGCAAATCGATGTTCGATTATCCACTAGCCATCACCCCCAAACGGATGGACAAGCAGAAAGAACAAACCAGACATTAGAACAGTATCTAGGTTGCATGCTGCATCAAGTCGAAGAGATTCGGAAAGACTTGTTATGGATAGCGGAATACGCATACAATAACTCCATACACACCAGCACGGGACAAAGCCCGTTCTACACAATATACGGAAGACATCCACGTACCTCTGAACTAGACTACCCCACGACCTTGGAAATGCCAGCGGTAAAGACTCTACACACACGCATAACCCAAGCCTTCAAACGGGCAAATGAACATTTGCTGCAAGCCAAAGACAGATAAAAAGAAATTCTCGGACCGGCATCGAAAGAAAGCTCTGATTACCAAGTTGGAGACGAAGTCTGGTTGGCATCAAAACATGTACCCAGGCCTTTCGTCCAAGAAATCTAGGACCCTATACCATCGAATCGGTGATAAATCCGGTGGCCGTCAAGTTAGCCTTACCACCAAGTATGCAAATTCATCCGGTGTTCGATGTGTCACTTGTAAAACCTGTACAACCAGGAACCCGAGTCTTAAAACCACCGAAACCTGTGCTAGTTGATGGACAGCCTGAATTTGAAGTTAAAAACATCCTGGATTCGAAACGTACCAGATCTAAGCTATACTATTTAGTGGACTGGAAAGGGTACGGGCCTCAAGACAGAACTTGGGAACCAAGTGAACGTATTCACGCACCACGTCTGATTAAGAGGTTTCACCTGGATAACCCCCACCAAACCCGGACTGGACAGGAAAAATACCATGAGAGGGGCCTTGGGGGGAGTGCTGTCATGACCACTGTGAGGGGGCACAAGTTGTGCCACAAGCCGGCTCTCTCCAGAACCTTGAGGGCCTTAAAACCACTGAAAAAGGGCTCCTGGAGCCAGTCTTGGCGTCTTTGGCACCAGGCTGATATGTAGGAAGGAAGGGCTGTTCAAACTAGGTCCCATTTATGTACATGGGCCTTTATATCCAACATGGAAGCTCCCACACAGTCTAGTTCTAAGAACCAAGCCATGCGGTCTAGTGTTTTGGGTGTGGCAGGCCTGGAACTACTTTCCCTGGTACTACTTTACCTGGGCTATATAAACCACACCCTGACTGCAGAACACGCTTCGTGTTATTCTGCAACCAGCAGCGTGACGCTCCCCGTGTCCAGCTCCTGGTCTTCGGCATCTTCCTGTAATCCTGCAAGACCAAGAACAAGATTATTCTGTTTTACCTGAGAAAACACCATCCAGCACTCAGCATCTCAATTGGGCTGCAATCTATGTAAACCGAGCGAAGAAGAAACATCACTCACCTGTGAGTACTAGCTTAAGGACTTCCGGCGAACCGCTACCACAGCTGCTGTTCAAACATTGTGACCTGCAATAACAAGAAAGGGAAAAACAATATTAGAACGTGCGCTTCCAAAACATCGAATTCCATCAGTTTTACCTGAATTCCATCGCGCTACGCCACGCTTCCATCCGGAGCACCACAGCAACATCTGCAAAGGAAAAGAGACATATTCAGGTTCGCTTTCAATATTAAACAACAGCACAGCGATGTACTTAACTTAACGGATTCTGGGGGCCTGTTTTTCATTGCGCTCTCATCCACTCGCAGCACCACAGCGGCCTGTGAGGAGAAGAAGAAGAAAACACAGGTTAGCTTTAAAAGACAATAAAGGCGCTGCACTTTGCGCTTTCTCTTACCTAGAAACGTGCCTCTCCATCTGGCACGCCAGCATCAAGACCTTCGCACCTGAAACGAAGGAGATAAAGACATTAACAAATTCCCACCATAAACAGAACAAAGACTTACAATTAACAAACCTACCTGCCTACCAGCAGATTCAGGGTCACAGCAGGCCTGGGTCCACAGAAGGCGTACTGCACCAGTGAAGCAACTCAGGCAGCTCACCACCAAACGTCAAGAGCCCTTGCACAAGGACGGATAGCTATATAAATAACTAAGATTCATTATTCAGCACTGGGCAACTACGCATCCAGGGTTCCAGATCTCAGAGCCTTCCAGACGCCCCCGGGGATATCAGGTGAGCGTAACAGGTTTCTTTTCCAATCCACGGTTTCCCTCCAGTTCAGAATGCAGGCCATTAAGACCCTGCACTGTTGGCACCACCCCCTGATCTGCCTGGCCAAAATTTACCCAGGAGCAGACTCAAAGTGCTGGAAGTGCTGAGCCCCCAGTGCAGACTATTACCACATATGGTGGGGATGTGCCCATATGCAGACTTACTGGAGGGAGGTTCTCTCCTAGATTAAAGGGGTTGACAGGATCACATGCAGTTTATCCCCATGGGGGCTCCTGTTTGGCGTATGGGAGGAGGATGAGGAAGAGGAACAGGGAAACCACATGACCTGTACCCTCCTGGTAGCAGCCAGATGTTGTGTGGCCCAATTTTGGAAGTGGAATAAAGCACCTAAGGAAAGGGAATGGCTAGGGAAGGACAGGCCGATCTATGAGATGGAACATTTGACACACATTCTCAATGAGTCCAGGGTCAAAATTGGAGAATTATGGTTACAGTTTTTTTGCAAAATATGGTGCAAAGCCCAAGGGCTAGTGGGTGTAGGAGCTCACAATCACCTCTGAAGGTGGATATTGTGAATGTAAGGGTTGCATGCCGAGGGGCAGAGGGTGGGAAGGGGTAATGAATGCACAGTAAGGACAAGGCGAGTGATGGTTTTTGCAAATATTGTTTATCTTTTTCTTCAAGTGCCTTAAACACTTGTAACAAAATGCTAATCAAATTTGATTTTCAAAAATAAAAGATGCAGAGTTCACTTGGTCTGAGGCCCAGAAGGAGGCTGTAGAGAGCACAAAAGGACGGATAGTGGGGAAGCACTGTGCCTAAAGGTGCTCAATCCAGCGTAGGATACAGTTATCACCACAGATGCCAGTGCGTGTGGTTTAGGTGCTGTACTCACCCAGAAGAAAGGGGATACTGAACACATAGTGGCATTTGCCTCTAAAGCCCTGTCCACGGCTGAGAAGAATTACTCCATAGTGGAGAAAAAGATGTCAACCTGTGCATGGGCTGTAGAGCATTTCAGGACCTATGTATGGGACACCAAGTTTAAATTGGTTACCGTACATAAGCCCCTCATTCACATGCTCAGTCCAGGAGGGACGAAGTCATCGGTCGACACCCCAGTTGGCACGCATTGCGGCTAAACTTCAGGAATACACGTTTGACATAACCCACTTAGATGGTTGGAGAAATGCCCAGGCGTACTGCATGTCAAGATTACCTGGAAACAAAGAGAGAGCCACCACATTTCTGAAGATGAATGCATCATTGCGTCCATTTAAGACCTCAGGGGTCCCGAATTTCTCGAGTTCAGTGAAGGACACTGGAACGAGGAGGACAGTAAATACCCCACCATGGTGAGATTTAGACATTGGGTCAGGAGTGGCTGGCCAGAAGAAAGAGCCATACCGGAAGGCATGAGGCTGTATTGGAAGGTGGTGGAAGAAATATCAGAGACAGAAGGATTGATCATCAAGGGTGACCAAGTAATACCGCCAGTGGAAATGAGAAGAGTCATCCTGTGCAGGGCCCACTCAGGGCACTTAGGAAACACCATAACATGGCGACGGGTGGGAGAGGCATACTGGTGGCCTGCCATGGACCAGGAAATACGCTCCATGATAGAGGGATGTCACGAATGTCTTAACAGTGACAAATGCTTGAAGACCAGACAAGCCCAGATAATTCCCACGGAAATCCCTGAAGCGGTATGGCACAAAGTGGGGCTGGATTTCATTGCAACACTGGAGGCAATCGCTCCCGACCATTGGTATGGCATAGTGATGGTAGACTACCTGTCAAAATGGGTAGAAGCAGAATATGTCCCCAACATTGCTACAGCTGCCATCATAGAAGCCCTCACATCCATTTTTCAGAGGGAAGACCTCCCCAAAGACATAGTCACGGACAATGGGGTGCAACCAGTATTGCGGGAAATTGAGTCATTCCTGCACAAACTCTACCTTCATTAATTGATCCTTTCATTAGTCATATGTCCCTGAAAATATAAAGGAGGCATGGGTAACTCCTCTGCTGAAGAAAAACCTAGATCCCGCAGAAGCTGGGAACTATCGTCCAATTACAAATGTTGGTTTTATGCTAATAAATGTTGATACAATTGCCTATTGCCAATATCAGACTTTCATTGAAGAACACACTATATTAGCTGCTCAGCAGTCCGGTTTCTGACCAAACTACAGGATTGACACCACACTGTTAGACTTGAAATCATATATTGCTGGTATCGTGGATGAGGGTAATACAGCATTGTTGTTGCTTTTGGATCGTCTGCTGCATTCGACCTTGTTGATCATCAACTCCTAGCGGACAGATTAATCTCGGTTGGTAAATGTACCAAAGAGGCAACTGCCTGCTTTAAATCTTTTTTTGGGTCCACGGAACATGAGCGTAACTAAGGACAATGGGCCTCATTACGAGATTGGTTGTAGTCATGGCGCTATTTGCCCCATGACTGCCACCAATAACGTGTCCTGCACCGGTCTCATTCAATGGGCACTTAATGGTGTAGTCCCACCTTTGCGGGACCGGTAAGTCTCCATTGAAAAAGCCATTCCCCATTCCCATTTGAGCGCCCATAGGGCTCAATGGCAATGGGGAAGGGGCTAATAACGGTACCGCAAATTGCGGTACCGTTATTGGCTCGGATTTCCCTTAAAGGGTCCCATCCATAACGCCTGGTCAGACCAGGCGTTAAAGGAGGGACCCGCTAACGGAATTCGTAGTACAGCGATAAGGGATTACCGGCACCGGGCTCCTTACCGGTGCCCGGTATCCCTTACCGCCCTACTCGTAATGAGGCCCAATGCCTTTTTCCTATTGACTCTATATTATTATGTGGTGTTCCACAGGGTTTGTGCCTTTCGCCTTTACTTTTTAACATTTATTCACGACTTTTCTGTGTTCTTCTGTCGGCTATGGGCATATATTTAGCTAATTATGCCGATGATACGCAGATTGTCATCAAACTCACTGGCTAGTATTATAAAGACTTAGAGCGTATCTACTAAATTTTTTCCGAAATCCAGAACTGGATGGCTATGAATTCACTGGCTCCTAACAATGCCAAAACTGAGCAGCTTGTTTTAGGCACCCAGCAGCGGCTAAATCTTAGACCGTTGCAGGTGGTACAGTATAGTGCAGTGCGTGCTGTGCTTGGTCTCAAACGTAAAATGCAAGTTTCTGAAGCTAGGCGCAGCGTGCACTGGTTACCTGTTCAACAGCGGTTGCAGCATAAGGGTTTGTCTATTGTGTACAAATGCCTGCGGGGCGATGCCCCGTCCTATCTTACCGCTAGGATCAAAAAGAAACCTGTTGGACGTCCACTATGATCTAGTTGTAATACTTCTCTGGTCCAACCCCTGTCTACTTTGAAGATAATTGGTGGTGCTAGTTTCAATCTTTGGGCTCCTGCCCTATGGAACTCAGTGCCAAAACATCTGGCTGAATGCACCTCATTAACTGTTTTTCAAGAAACAACTAAAACATGTCCTATTTGATATAGGTCATGGGTAATCCTTAAATCTGTTTTGACATTAATCTCTGCACTGCCATTTTCTTGCAACATCTATTGATTTTTCTTCTGTTTGGCTTGTAGGATGATTTCTGTTCCTTCCATTGTTCTTTCTATATTATTAGTTTTTTTGTTGTCTGTCTTCTTTTCCCTGCCTCCTGTGTGCACCCTGAGGCCTTTGGGTTAGTGGCGCAATACAAGAACACAGATAGATAGATAGACAGACAGACAGACAGACAGACAGACAGACAGACAGACAGACAGACAGATAGATAAAGCAGAGAAAGGCTCTATTGTACCAGCCCCAGGCCAAAGTACTAGTTGAGAGGGTGAATAGGTTTATCAAAAGGGCCATGCAGTTAGCAAAGGCTTCTGGCATGGATCTCCTCAAAACTTTCAAGGAGGCCGTAGCAGCCCACAGATTAACCCCCAACATCATCACCCAAGTGTCGCCTTTCCGAATGCTGAGGGGGAGAAGAGCGGCATCCACACTGTTACCACCATGGTTGACCAGAGTAAAAGAAGATGATGAAGTGGACATGGAAGAAATCGTGGGGAGGTTGCAAAACAGCAAAGCATGCATGAAGAAATGGAGTGATCAGAGAAGAACGACCCAGTGTCGTGAGGTCAAAGAAAGCGGCTGGATCAAAATACGCCTACCAAATGACAGGTTCAAAGTTCAGCCAACCCATAAAAGTCATACAAAGAGGGACAAATCACATTCGCACAGAGGACGACCATACGCACATGGAACATGGAGCGAGTGGCAATATTTGAGAAGCATCGCACAACAGAGAGAACACAAGAGGAGTTCACCCCTTGCACAAGCCCTGACAGGGATGCCACGAGAGAGCGAGAACTAGAAACGTCAGCGAGGGAGGACATGGAGAGAGAGATAGACGCCAGGAAGAGTCCTAAGAAGCGAGCCAAGCACTGGACGCCGGTAGTACGAATGAAGGTCATCCTAGAAGAGAGCACAGAAGACCAGTGAAGTATGATGACTTTGTTATGGAAAAAACTTGTTGGCGTTACCAAAGGGAGGTGTGTAGGGAGCTTGTAAGACACGGCAGCACCGTAGTCTTGCGAAACTTCCCACGTATAGCACAACAGCCGCACTGAGCGGCAAATGGCATTCTGAAGGCGCCAATACCACAGAGGAGGTTGCGCTCCCAGCGCTCCTCCTAAGAGACTAAAGACTGCCACAGAACCCTCAAGCAGACCAAGACAGCTAAATCCTGCACTACCTTCAACCCATAGCCCATGAACATTGTAAGGTCTCAGTTCTATTGTTACTTACCTGTTCTGATATTACAACTTATAAAGTTGTCAAATCAAGCAGGCTGAATCCTCATTATTATACAACAATGGGATGCTTAGGAGTGAGTAAATGTGTGATTGTATGTGTATCTATATATATATATTCAGTGAAAAAACTTTGTTAAAGGGATGTTATGGTTAAGTTGCACTACTAAAAACCTATCAAATTCAGTGAAAAAACTTTGTTAATGGGATGTTATGGTTACAAGTAAAACCGAAAACCCCCTGAAATTCGCCAGTTATGGTAAGGTAAGCAACCATAACTCACGCCACCATCATACACTGCTAAGATAATACCCATGACATCAAAGATGACATCACAAATGAGCAATCCAAGATGTTTTTCAATGAATCTTTGCCCTTGTAGAGGTCCCAGACTATGCCCCTACCGATCTGGATACTTTTTGGAACTTTTTGAGGCCGTTTTGGTGTTCGAATTGTCCGCAGACAGCACCCCTATAAAAGGCCACACCCTACACACACACTCTTCATTCTGTTTTTGGACTTCCAGAACATACACTGCTCCACATTGCTGGATTGCTCTTTCCTGGACAGACACTGCTCCACATTGCTGGATTGCTCTTTCCTGTCTGCAGTTTGCTGACATCCTGGTGGAACCTAACACCTTTGGAGATGGCATCCATGGCTGCTCCTGGTGCTACATCTGCCACAGCACCTCCCCACACCATCCACCACCACTACCTTCCCAAGTGACTGGAGAGAGGAACAGGCGTGGAGATGAAGAGAGGGATGGAGATCAAAGTAGTAGGTTGAGTTCCTTTACAACATCCTCCGTTTCTGCTCCTGCTACCACAAGAGACACTCCTGTGGGGCAGCGCATCCCTGAACGAGCCTTGCAGGCCATATGCACCACAGAAGACCCTTACCTTTCGAGGGTTACTGTATTGTGTAAGTACTGCGATGCAGTATTCTGCAGGGGCAGAAACTTCGAAGTGCTTTCGAGGCTACAGTCCGGGAGCATGAAAAAGTCTGCCACCTACCTAAGTAAGGTCCACCCAGCATCTTCCTCTCTCCACCTACCCTTTCTTATCACAGTGGTTGGTGCCCCTTCCTTACCCTCCCTTCCCTTCCTTTCCTAGTGTGTCGTGTATAAAAACACCAAAGAAAATACAAAACAACAAAACCCCCCGCCAAAAAAGGCTCTTTTCAGAGCCACATTTCACAGTTTCAAAATAGAAGTGGCAATGAAATGGTGCAGGCCCCTGTGCAAATTGTAAAGTCTGCGGATCTTTAAAAAAATGATGGGTGGTGGCGCTATGAAAAACATTTGACTGTTCTCCAGGAGAAAGTGGTGGCTCTGAAAAGAGCCTTTTTGTAGTGTTTTTTTTTGGAAGGCTTTAAGTGGACAACACGTACTGGAAAAAAGCTTGCTATACTTGCAAAAAGGGCTGCAATGCATTTTGCATATTTCGCAGAAAAATCTGATTGCCAGCATCAGTAAGATGGACTGCATCTCTGCGAAAAATGTTTGTGCTATGAAACATAATATTTTCCTTGTGGAAAGAGAACATGCCAAAATCTCTCAAAAAGGTGCAAACAGTCTTGATGACATTGCGTCTTGCTTTCTCCATTTGCGGACCAAATAAAGAAGAGCGCAGCCACATTTGTCTCTGTGCAATACGAGAATAAATTACTCGGGAGTTTGGAAACATGTCCATGACTTTCCCAAGTGCCTCTTTCATCGCAAACTGCAATGAGATTCCAGTAACATGCCCTAAACTGTTCGCTCCACAATGAATAATAATAATGTCTGGATGACGGTATGTCACCAAAGTGGCACAAAGAGGAACCAAATTCAGCCACTTCATTCAGCGCACTGCACACCAGTGCACATCCACATGATGGAATCCAAGATCTGCAGCCACTCCACATTTCTGTGCATTCACCTCCAACCAATGTATCCACGAGTCTCCCAAAATCCAGACACTCTGCCTCCTAAAAGACCTAGCCATAGTCATACCCATCTGCTCTCCTCTCGGCAATCAGATCTTCTGGCACAATCTCACCTTACACACGACACCCAGAAAACCTTATTAACCAATCCCCTAGCCGGCATAGTCCCATTTCCATACCTGCCAGCCGCAAAACCCCGGATGTTGCCCGATATGCCCACGGACTACCACAGTGTCCGCTGTAGTACATATATTGCATGCATTTGAACAGGGTTCCTGCCACTTACTTTCCACAATCATACTGTCATTTCTCCCATCTCCTAACATCAAATGGCACCTACTTACAAAGCTGTGTGCTTACAAACTTTTCTTTTAATGGCCACTTGCATAATTGTTTCAAATGTCAAATGCCATCATCAACACTCTCTCTGATATATTTGGACATGAAAAAAAGAAAACCATATCGGAAATATTTCTAAAGCAAGTTCAAGTAACAGGTTTTATGTAAAATGCCGAGGATGCACACAGACAAAGGAAACTGAATTTACATCCTATTCACAATTAACAGAAGGCACTATTAAGGCAAAAACAAACAAATACATGTCTACAATGAGAACAGTGCCATTTGAAATGTGGGTAAATAAATTAAAAAACTTCCACTCATGCAGCAATCATGTATGTCCAGAAAGGTTAATAGAATTTCACACACATACACATTCTCTTTTCCAATCTGTGCATCTTTCTAAGCCTTTTCTCAACCTGCTACAACTTCCACTAATCCACTGCCACACTAAATACTGCAACAGCAACACTTACACTACCTCTTCCTGGCAAGAACTCCTTCTATAAATTTAACAAATGGGTTATTCAATTGCAGTTACTGTGCCATTAACACACAAATGTACTAACTTCCTTCTTTTGCAATTGCAGTGAAAATCACACTACTCAAACCAGTGGCGCCTCAAGTACAAAACAGAACCCAAAGAAACCTACTTTTTGCAGCCTACAAAGAAAGTGCAATACTGTCTTAATGTTCTACCGATTACTCAGATAGTGCAATGTTCTTGTATTGTACAACACACAATTGTATCAATGCAACAGCATTTCATTAACTATTACTAACTGCACCTCAACAGGTGCACATTTTGTATTGTCATGTAAACACCAGCACAGTAACACACAGATACGAGTACAGCTTTCCCAACCTAAACTAACAACCCATTGCACAATCACACACCTTTACATGTATGCCTACTCTCATACTCAGACACTCATGCACAAAGCACACATATAAAGTGCACACCCTTCCAACAACAGTTTCCTTTTTTCTCCAACAGACACCAAAGAATGCCTACCAAAAGGCAACTCCATAGAAAGCAACGCAGAAATAGAGCAGATCAAACTAAAAGCGTACAAAATAGGCATCCACTTCTAGCAGAATTTGTACAAAAAGTTAAAACAAAACACCTAATACAATCAATAAGCCAAACTGAAACAGCTGTCTGGGAAGAAACTGTGACTCCTCTTTCAAAATGTAAAAAGAAAAATAAACGTTCTAAGAAGCTTTTAACAATCACTAGTACCTACAGTGCACCTATCAATGTTAATATAGCCTCAAGAAAGCATTCAAAAAATGTAATTTTATAAAACATTTTCAAGAACAGAGTCCTGCTGAACCTTTTAAAAACAGGTGAGAAATCACGCTCAACCTTTAACACTTACCACAGAAAAGTGATACTGGAAGCTCTCGTAGACAGTGCAATGCTTCTCAAAAGGAAAATCTTTATATTAACTTTAAACAAAATGAAAACACTAACAAAATTAATTAGTAAACTAGAACAACTACTTCAAAACAAATGCAATATCAGCAGAGATAACTTTGGAAACATCTGTACAGGTGAGTGGGATCACACCACCAGCACAGAACTATATTTTAATGAAGAAGCATACAAGCAAAAGCAAACAAACCAAATTTCAAAAGCACCTTCCACCATATCAAAATCTTAGCAACGCACCATTCTCATTCATAAATTGTACTATGCAAAAAGTCCTGCTTTAGCACTGGACCATTTGAATGGCATTCTACTAGATGGTACAGCCAAACAACTCCTCGAAGAAATAGACCACATCCAAAACATGTGGAACTGAAGAGCACTTTCAAAATCCAATTACTTTAGAAAAGAACAGCGCCACCCTTGCCAATGTCAACCTTCTTTGATACACATACAAAAAAGAAATAAAGTTTAAGTGCACATCTGCCGAAGTACCAAACCAAGTATGTGTATGTTGCCGTAGAACTATTTATAGAAAAAGCATAAAAACTGTAGATATAATGCACAAAATAGAAGACAATGAGGAATCCCAATGGTTCAAATTAGCTCTCTACCTTATATCAGAAAGCAAATATGAAATTACCAACCCCGCAATACTGTGCACATACTGCACAGCAAAACTGGACAATAACGAAATGCCTTCACAAGCAATCAGTAATAACTTCTATGAGAACATTATAATACAAACAGTACACCCATTTCAAGCAATAATACGCCTTCAACCAAAAACAGCAAAGTTTCCTCCCTCTGAATTACTTAAAGGCATTTGTGGCAAAGTAGTCTATTTGCCATTAGATCTCAAAGAAAATGTAGATACTCTAGGAGTACAACGTTCAATAGATCAATCTTTGGTTATTCTAGTGAATGGTGTACCTACAAAAGACAAAATATTTGGCAACAACTAGTAGACTTAAACAAAGTTAGAGAAGCCCTGAAATATCTTAAAGACAACGATGAATACTACAAAGAAATAAACATTGAAGAAAACCTGAGGGAATCCACTGAAATAATTCAGGATTCCTCAGAAACTGGACAATTTGAACGTTTAGATCCTACTGCAGCCTCCAATATTTTAGACCACTATACAATTCACCCACACCATTCCAAAGACGATGCACTGGAAACATATCAAATACGACAAGCTAAAGGATCTCTAATCAACATATGGGGAAAAAGTGTAGAAGCACAAGCCTTTTCTCTACTTTTACCTACTGGAAAAGGTGGAAGGTACGATGAAAGGTGCACACAGATAATTGCATCAGAATACTGCTCTTTACGAATGTATTCTGAGGACCCCAGATTCAGACAAAAGGTCAAATATATATTCCACCTCCTGTTTGAAAGTGAACTAGCAACTCTATGTTACGTAGGTGCACACACATTAAAAACAGGTTCCAAGTTTCAAAACGTTTCTGCTATGCAACTACTGCAAAGGGTTCAAGAGAAAGATGAGGTTTTACAGTCCAGTATTACAAATCTCTTGGCAAACATACATGCAACAAAAGAGTACTGGTTCCGAAGTCCCGCAAATGTACGATGTATGCTTCGCAACCTTGGCCCACCCACATGGTTTGTCACTTTAAGTTGCGCAGAGTATGCATGGGAAGACTTGCATGACTTCCTACACATAGCAAACAAAAAACAAAGCAGGTATTGATCTAAAAACACCAGAAGAACTCTGTTATCTGAATCCAGTAAATGTAACAAGGTACTTCCATCATCGCTTTATAGCCATGCTGCACTTCATCTGTAATAATACAGTTCCTCCCCTCAGAGAAGTGGAACACTTCTTTTGGAGAAAATAATATCAAGCCAGAGGAGCACCAGACATCCACATGCTTTTGTGGATTAGAAATGTGGCAAAAATTAGTCAAGACAGTGATGCCAAAGTTTTGGATTTCATCCACAAATATGTCACAAGCGAAATCCCTTCAGAAACTTCACAGAGTGACCTACATGCCCAAATTTTGCTATGTCAAAGACACAAATGTGGCAAATATTGTTGTCGCAAATGTAAAAACAAAGGGAAATATTACATCAAATGCTGTTTTGGTTTCCCTAGACCAGTTTCAGCAACAGGCCAAGTGAACAGCTTAATGCCTTCGGTTAGACACAGTATGAAAGGTAAATCACAGAAGAACAGATATTGCATAAAAAGAACCGAAGCATCAAAGTGCATCAATGATTACAATACAATCATTGCCCTCCTATGGAATGCAAATACAGATGTGCAGTACATTGCAGACAATTCCACTGCAGTTGCACGATATGTCACAGCCTACTTAACCATGGCATATCATCTGACAAAACACTGACACGAAAATTGTACAGCTTCGGTATCAAAATTCTCTCCCATAGAGAATGTGGCTGTTACGAAGCCGCAGACCGTTTAACTGGCACCGCCTTGTATGGGAAATCTGAAAACATAGTCTGGCTAAGCCTTGGTCCTGCTGCATCCAGAAAAAAAGAGTTCTCAAATCACACCAAGAGATGGAAACAATAGCCAAAAATGACCCCAACAGCCAGGACATTGTGAAAAACAACTTATTAGACACATACTACCCAAACAGAAGTACTGCTTTGGAAACCATGTGCGTATACCATATAGCCCAAAACTTCCCATACAAAAATAATATTAAACCAGATGAAGAAAAAGGTAAATACATCGTGAACGTTTGTGAGGGCAGCCTAGTTAAACTTACCCAAGTCAACCTCATTAATCATATGAAGCTATCTTTAAAAACTCCTCAACATAAAGAACTATACTACATGTCCCTACTTTTCATTTTACAAAAGTATTACTTGATGCCCTCTAGTATCCGTGAAGGAAACACAAAGTATTAAAGGGGGACCCCTTCTTTTTCTCTTACAGGGGGCATTCACCTCGCCCTGAAGAAGGCGGCTATTACGAACATTCACAAGTTACATTTGTTCGATTTAAACTGCTATATATTTGCTGCCGAAACGCATATTGAACAAGGGGGAATTTACACAATAATCCTAAGGTTGACAAACTTGGACTCTTGGAGACACTGTCAACATTTACCCACTGGACTCATCCAGCTTCACCCCCTGCAGCGTCGGCAAAGAGTGTCTTTTTTTGTGTAAATAATCAATAGATACCATTGCTTACCACAGAACTTGGAACATAGAATGTCTATGCCAACCGCTTGGTAGGATCATTGCCATTTGGACTACATGGTGGCATAACCCTTATAGGATTTCTATCTTAATGTGTAGATGCAAATATTAACTGTACTCCAGATTCTATGTATATTCTCTGTGATTCATGCAACAGCGAACTTTCTTTCCTGGTGAACACCTAAGGGTAGAACCAGGGTGATTTATGATTTATTGTTTGAGAAATCCAATTGTTGTTTTTTTGCAAACAAGTCTAATTAGAGACCTGTTTTGTTTTTTATATTTGCTTATTTTGATGTTTGTGTATTGTGAAAATTAACCCAAATCAGGAGTAACTTCACTTTTAGGGTGTCAGCATATTTCTGTCTAATCATGCACTGTTATTTTTGAAAACCAACTTCATTTTCAAATACAATCACTTGAACCTACTGCTTAGCCCCTCTCTGTGTGTTTCTTTTTGGACAAACTTTTGGGTAATTTTTTGGATTCATTCAATCAGTAATACTGAAGGTCCCCAATTGGATTTGGATGGAATACGACCATTATGGGTAAGACCCTCTGGTAGAATACTTCTCCTTTTTGTTTGTTTGTTTCTTGTGATTGCCTGAGTCTGCTAACGGTCACTTTGGGCAAACCGAATCCCTTATGTATGTTTATATGTATGACAGCTAGATGTTGTCCATTCAGAGATGTGACACTAGGGCCTGAGGTCGAAGGGTCCGTTTAGGATCCATTACATTGGGTTGAGACCCGGCCCCTTACGTATTTAATTTATTTGTGCGCATACTTTGGCAAAGCTTTATACGAGTAACCTGTTCTTCAGTAAACACGCCCCCCACACAGCTACACGGCGGGCTGCCTGTTTACCAAGCATAGCAGAAAATGCCACACTGAGTTACACCGAGGAAGAGACCTCAGAGTTACTACAAGGACCTTCATTATTTGACCCACCAGGGCCCAATACGCTTGTGATTTCAACAAACACAGGTGAAGACCTTTTAAAATTAAAGAAAAAGGTTTTCCAGACGGAATTACATGGCCATTTTCTCCAGGAATACCTCAGAGCTAGCATAATTCCTGCCGGTTTAGTTATCTGCAACAAAGCTTGCCTATTTTTGGAAGACAAGGAATACACCACAAACTTCAGCTATATTGCTACAAAGTGCAGTAAGGACCTAATGGTCCTGAATATCACAAATGCACAGAGTATAAGCACAGATCTCCAGAAGACCTTAGATGCTGAAGAGACCAAGTTCACCACCAGTACTTTAATCACTAACGCTAAGGATCAAATAGAAGGGATAAATAACCAGTCTGCTATTTTTAAAGCGAATACCCTGTCTAGAAAAACAAGCAAACCACAGAAGGACATAAAAGAATTTAAGGTCAAATTAATTTATCCATACACGACAGAGAAATATATGAAATTTATCAACAAGCAGGGAACTGCACAAGCAGGACGACAGGGGGCCAGATGGAGGGGAGTAACTTTCTCAGGGTCTAGCAGCAGTTCTTCGAGTGGCGGATTCAATTATAACTATAATCCTTTCCAATACAACCAATTCGGCCTACCCCAATCACAAATTCACCCCCCCCTTTTTTAGGGAGAAGAGGGATAGGAGGTGGATGGGGACTGCTCCCATGGAATCCACCCTTAAAGGGCCAGCGCAGACACCAACGGTGACAGAGGAGGTAGATTCAGTGGTTGATACAACTCTTCCTATCTTTAATTTCGCCCAGGCTCAATTAACAGCATCACAAATGTCAGTTCTATCAAAGGGACTATCTTTTGTGTCCTCCTCACACACTGATTGGTACCACACTGAAATGGAGACTCAACGCTTCCTATACATTGTCAGATTACGTACGTACTTCCAGGAACATGAGGACACTGAAACAGTTATGGACACAGGACTTCGTTTAAAGCCCACATTTACACCTACTGACCATCAAGTTCCGGATTATCTACTTACCTTTGAACGATGTGTCCTAAGAGACCTCAAAGAATTAAGTAAAAGGGACAATTCGAGAAGACGTCAGAACCTTACACGATCTGAAAAAGAGGCCCTCAAAGAATTATCAGAAAGACAAGATCTGGTCATTAAACCGGCCGACAAGTGGGGCGGAATCGTCATTATGAATTTTGATCAGTACCTCCATATGGTTATGGAATTTTTGAATGATCAAGAAAGCTACAAACCATTGAAAAAGGACCTGACCAAGGACTTGAAATTAGAACTTTCCGAAACTGTTTACTTCGCGTTGGAGCACGACTGGATTACGGAAAATGAATCTAACTTTTTAACTACATCTCAAGGCGGAACTCCCTGCCTATATGCCTTACCAAAGGTACGCAAAGACTCCATAACCCCCCCGGGAGACCAATTGTCTCTGGCTGTGGATCTATATTGGAGCCTCTGTGTAAATGTGTTGATTTGTTTCTGAAACCGATCAGTGTGATGACGGAATCATATATTCGGGATACGATGCACAGTATACAGATTTTTGAGAACCTGCACTTTGACCCACAAAAGCAAATCCTGGCAACACTTGATATCAAGTCCCTATATACTAGTATTCCGCAACAGGCAGCCATAGACTGCATATATGAACACCTTATCACAGCCAGTGCACAGACACGCCCCCCCTACATTCATTATCGAAATCATGACCCTGACTCTATGCAAAAAATGTTTTGTGTTTAACCACCAGTTTTACCTACAAACAAAGGGGACTTCCATGGGTGCGACGTTCGCTCCGAGCCTGGCCTTTCTATTCATGGCCACTTTTGAGAACAAATACATCTTCAATCAAATTAACACATGGCGGAACAACATCAAACAATGGTGTCGCTATATAGACGATGTCATCTGCCTGCGGGAAGGCTCAGAAGAAGCATTAAAGACCTTCTTTGCTTGGCTGAATACATGCAGCAATATCATTCAGTTTACAATGGAATACACTAACTCCTCTATCAATTTTTTGGACCCCATAATTGGTCATGATGAAGGGAAACTAGTGTGCAATACTTTCTGTAAACCAATGGACCGAAACACTTTACTGCCTTTTGCAAGTGACCATCCGTCACACATCAAGGAGAACTTACCATAAGGACAATTTCTGAGGATTTGAAGGAATTGTACCTCATTGGATGATTTTTACCACAATGCTACAATTCTAAGTAACAGACTGCGCCAAAAGGGTTACCCCAATAAATTGGTTTCCCAATCCAGAAAACTAACCTGTTTTACATGTTGGGACTCACTCCTAACCACTAAAACACCTAAAGAAGAAGGAGACCAAATTACCTGTGTGGTCACACATGGCTACCATGTTTTCAAAATCAAAAAGATAATTTACAAATACTGGCCAATAGTCAGACTTTGCTTACCTAACCAACAGAAACCAAGATTTGCCTTGAAAAGGTCTCGCAACCTAAAGGAACATCTGGTCCACTCCATGTACACCAGGAAAACGGCTCAGGGGAGTCTTTGGAACCTCCGTCCATTGACAGGGAATTAACCCTGTGGGTCCTGCTCAGTCTGTCAGTTCACAAGCAAAATACAACAATTCCAAGTGGGAGAGAGAACATGGACCCTTAAAGATTTGTCCAATTGCAAGACGAACCAAGTCGTTTATTATGTCGAGTGTCCCTGCCAATTAAGATATGTGGGCCAAACAATGCAAAACGTAGGCATCTGGATTTCGGAACACCGTTCGAGGATTCGATGCAAAAACCTCACCTCACCATTAGTGCAACACTACATCGAGAACCGACACAGCCCTAATGATCTGAAGTGGTGGGTCCTCGAATGGGTTCGCACCGGCCCAAACATCCAAGGACGCCTACTAGACCTGGAATGTAGATGGATATATAGGATGGACTCTGTGATGTAGGGATTTAATGAACAATTTCTCCTGTACCACTGAATGAGGCTGGACACCAGCATTGTTCCACAGGATATACATGCAAACCTGACCAAGCACCATGCACCTGCAGTAATGACCGACTCAGCGATCTACCCGAACCCCAAGGAACACCTCCTCCAAACAACCATCTGGTGTGTGGTGACCATGGGACTTCCAATCAGGCCGTCTAATTACATCCTCTCTGTAGTACCCGCTTTTTTTAGGACAGCATCCGATGCAAATAAGTGACTCCGGGAACACATGGGTTCCATTCTCATCCACCCCGCTGTATGGGCACTTTGAGAATGAACATGTCCGTCTCAAAAGCACTCAAGCAATTACCTTCAAACACTCGAGAAACATTCTTCATAGCTACACACAGACGCATTACACATTGAAGTACGACGTGCCAATCCACTTGATTGGATATTGCACGCACTCTCACTCTGCTGCACGGACCCAGCTGACTGCTGAGTGGCTTGACGTGCCGCAGGCCTCAGTTTCCGCATTTCAGATGTGACACCCAAATAGGTTTCGCACACTTGTGTTCTTGATTGGATGCCACACACACACCCGGACGGACGTGGGGCCCTACCTGACTCCTGATTGGCCCTTCATTATGCAGTTCACAGCTTCTGCATTTCAAATGGCACATCCAATCAGGCTTTGAGCATCCGCTCTCCTGATTGGATGTTACATACACACCCACTATGAAGTAGGGACGTGGCAGACATACCGCTGCAGACCCACTTCGAAATTCAACTCCCTGCTGGCTGCCTCTACATGGGACCAGCACCACCACAAGCGCTGCCGGAGGACCCAACACAGATGAACACACCGTAAGGTGATTTTGGACTCCAGCACGGACTGCGCACGATCCGGTACCTACACACTGGATCCAACTTCTTCAAACAGCGGCAGCCACAATAAGGTGTGCACTTTGCGGCACACATGTTCAGACATTCGGACTTCTAGTCCCAGGTTGTTAATTGGGTACTTGGGATCTAGATTAAGTATTGATCATACTGTTAAACTAAAGGCAGGCATCATATTATACCAGCCTCTATCTTCTGCTGTTTGCATCAGCACACGGACAGGCGATCGAAGGATCCATGAATAGATGATTCCTGCGCCTAGAACACACAATGCAAGGGACCACTCACCCAGTTATGTAGGGTTGATCAACTGATGGGACATGGTGCAAATACACATACAGGTAATCTCTCATGTCAGCACAACACAAGCTAGTACTCAGAACTTAGTTACAGTTGCTATACCTACATGAATGGCATGACCGTTACCTGACTTCACCTACTTCCTTTCCTCAGGGAATTTAAATTAGCTGACTTCCTGCGCTTCCCATTCCACTAACCGGTGCCATTTGGCTGCATCAACTCAGAGCCTCCCACGAAAATATATATTACAGAGGCAACCCGAGATGAGAGCAGCCCCCTGGGGGGCACTGTCTTATAAAGAACACTCACAGAATGTCCTTGATGAGTCGATTTAATTACTTTTCACTCTCACCATGGCCAGTCTGAGGTAGTACGCTTTTCCCACACTTCCCTTTGCCCTTGAAATTTGTAGTCTATGATTCCTTTTCATTTTATGAAAGTATTATTTGATGCCCTCTAGTATCCGTGAAGGAAACACATAGTATTAAAGGGGGACCCCTTCTTTATCTCTGACAGGGGTCATTCACCTCGCTCTGAAGAAGGCGGCTATTACGAACCTTCACAAATTACATTTTCTTCAATTTAAACTGCTATATATTTGCTGCCGAAACGCATATTGAACAAGGGGGAATTTAGGCAATAATCATAAGGTTGACAAACTTGGACTCTCGGAGACACTGTCAACATTTACCCACTGGACTCATCCAGCTTTACCCCCTGCAGCGTCGGCAAAGAGTGTCTTTTCTTGTGTAAATAATCAATAGATACCATTGCTTACCACAGAACTTGGAACATAGAATGTCTATGCCAACCGCTTAGTAGGATCATTGCCAGTTGGACTACATGGTGGCATAACCCTTATAGGATTTCTATATTAATGTGTAGATGCAAATCCTAAATGCACTCCAGATTCTATGTATATTCTCTGTGATTCATGCAACAGCGAACCTTCTTTCCTGGTGAACACCTAAGGGTAGAACCAGGTTGATTTATGATTTAATGTTTGATAAATCCAATTGTTGTTTTTTCGCAAACAAGTCTAATTAGATATTTATTTCGTTCTTTATATTTGCTTATTTTGATGTTTGTATATTGTGAAAATTAACCCAAATCAGGAGTAACTTCACTTTTATGGTGTCAGCATATTTCTGTCTAATCATGCACTGTTATTTTTGAAAACCAACTTCATTTTCAAATACAATCACTTGAACCTACTGCTAAGCCCCTCTCTGTGTGTTTCTTTTCAGACAAACGTTTGGGTTCTTTTTTGGATTCATTCAATCAGTAATAATAAGGGTCCCCCATTGGATTCGGATGGAATACGATAATTATGGGTAAGACCCTATGGTAGCAGTACTTGTCCTTTTTGTTTGTTCGGTTCTTGTGATTGCCTGAGTCTGCTAACGGTCACTTTGGGCAAACCGAGTCTCTTATGTATGTTTTTATCTATCTCTAGCATACGCAGTCACCATTCATAAATCGCAAGGTCTAACCCTAGATCAAGCATTGATTAATATTGGCAGCACAGTCCTTAAAGAAGGCATGAGTTACGTAGCACTATCACGTCTACGTACACTTGAAGGACTATTTCTAGTCAATTTTGATGCAAGTAAAGTCAATGCTGACATTCCTTGTATTGTAGAATACAATAGAGTATGTGCACTCTACAGACCCCATCTGAAAATGTATCCTGTTCCTCAAAAACAAAACTTTGTAAAAGAAATGCATGCAAGCAGAACATATACAGAATCTCCCAATAGTACCACTAAAATAATTGAAATCAGCTCATACTCCATCAACTACCAAAACCACAAAAGGATGTACTGAAAAGTCAAAAGCATACCCAACTCCTCAAACAAAAGCCACTACCTCTACAAACAAACCTCATGGACTTCCATCAAATGACTCAGACACAGAACTGTCTGTTCCATTCAAATTTTCCAATACAACTGCTGTAAATTGCTATGCAAACGTAGCAATCAATATTCTATTCCAATTGCCACCAATTCTTGAAAACATTTACTTAAATGGTGCAGACCAGTTGGGTTTGCGAATGTTAGTCCTTCACAGAAATGCAACAAACAATCCTGGCAACAATTACAGTGTTTCTGGAATAAGACTGAATTGGACTACTGTGCAGGAATGGTGAGATTCACTTTAAACACCCTGCAAGCACTGGAAAGCAAAACCATACCTATAAATGAAATCTTCCAGATGTCATACAAGTGGAAACAACATACATGCACTATTTGCAACCATGTAGTTCAGGAAGAAGTCCCTAACGAGCGCTTTGTGTATGTATCCATACCTAACTGTGAATCCATTCCATTTCAACAGCTGGTACAAAATTCCAACCATGGCATATTTTGTACTACTTGCAATTCCGATAAAAATACACTTGCATAGCCGATACGTAATAATAATGATTTTACGATACAATGCAGATGGAACCAAAAACAACTGCAACCTTACTAGCTTCACACATGGACAAGTATCACTTGGCAAGAAAGTCTTCACAACAGTAGGCATAATCTACCACACGGGCACCATAACCAATGCAGGTCACTATACTGCATACATTAAAAAGAAATGTGGATGGTTTGAATTTAATGATACTTCCATTACTCTAAAACAGAGATTACCAGCAAATCTTTCAAATGCCTACTTAATATTCGTGAAACCAAAATGTACTCACTAATCTACAAAAGTAGAATAACTTACTGCCAAATACCCACATACTACTTAAAAAAAGTCCTTTCTATGAGCAACTACAAACTATCCTGAAACCAACCACAGATAGATTAAGGCAACAGATGTCAAACAATACCCATGCCAACATGCAAAACGGGCAAATGAATAAACTACACCCATAGTGCTAAAAAAACGGATTACACAATACTGAAAAATGTAAATGTACCATCAAAATGAACGTGTTTGAAATCATAACCTGCAAAACTGGAAAACTGTAAACAGTTCGAATACGCCAACAGGTATCTAACTACAAACATAGTACCTCAATATTACTTCCAGTAATCAATCTGCCAAAAGAACTGCAACCATAGTACTTCAATATTACTTCCAGCTATCAATCTGTCAAAAGCAACCTTCAGCAATCACTGTGCTACAAACAAATCCTCAACAACTTCCAAACTATCAACAATTAGAATACGCCAACAGGTATCTAACTGCCCCCACAATTCTGCAATATTATTAGAAAACATCAACAACAACCAAAAACATAAAGAAATACTGCTAACAAGAACAAACAGATAAAGAGTAAGAATATGCCAACTGGTATCTAACTACAACCATACAAATAGCAATTCCAAAATGAAAATTGCCTCAACTTTTCCTATAAATAGTGGTCATGTCACTAAACCAAACTATGCAATGTAACAACAATAAAACAACGTTTTTTTTAAAATCCTGCATGGATTTTTTTTCCCACCGACCCAATGATTATGTTAAAAAGCACAGGAACTGAGCAGATTGCACAGTACACTTGTTTAAAGCATAGTACTTGTGAAGTACTAACTATGAGGGTCAACAAACTATACAAATGGCTGCAGTGTAAGGCAATACAACCTTACAAAGTGCCTACCCTAACATGCTATATTTTCTTTTATAACAGAGAATTAAAGAAAAACGTATCGTACATTTCCACAAACCAGGCAAACAAAACAGCAGAGACCCTCAACAATACAAACAGTAAGTATACAATTATTGGTGTCACACTTCTTTATAATCAGCAAATATACATTCTCCTCATATATTTCTCCAACCCTTACATCAGCATGAAATAGTTGCCTACATGGCTGTATTATACTGCGGTGGTTGTGGTCAGGGCCTGGAGTCTTGGGTGCACTCCGGCCATGCACCCAAGACTCCAGACCCTGACCACAACCACTGAAGCATAATACAGCCATGCACACAAACATCTGCCCACTTACCACAACACAAACAAATAAAGCATATACTTTAAACCCTATCCACTTATGTACACATAGAACTCCAATACATACAACCACCACAGCACAATAAAAATCTCCTCATATCATCTGCAATGCACTCCCATACACTAATAAAGCCTGCTTGCAGTCACTAAAATAACTGTCTGCCCAAGGAACCTCCGCGGACTGTCGTGGTGTCCGCAGACACCGCGCACACAACAATGGCATCTTGCACCTAAACAAATGCATCTTATGACCTACCTTTCACCCCTCACCCTTTACAGCCAAACTTACCACTACCAAATGCCCCACAACAAGTTTCAAGGCCCTTTCGCCACCACGCTGTCCGCGAACACAAGATGGCGGGCGTTTCTCAAAATGATGACGCTCCTCACGCTTCCCTCCAGCCAATTGGCGGACGCGTTGGGTGTCTGCGGACATGACGCATCCGCTAAACCAATTGGAATGCTGTACGCGGAGCAAACAGGGAAGTGTGTCCGCGGACCGGACACAGATAGCACTAATTCTTTTTACTTACTTTTTGGTTGTTTTAAAAAAAAATACTGGATGGATTTACACCAAATTAACAAAAGCACGCTTTCGGGACCAAGCTGTCGCTCCTTCGCAAACTTGGCGAAAACCCGTCCAGCGGTTCGGGCTGTAGGCGTGAACAAAGTTTTTCCCATTATGTCTATGTAAAAAAGAAATTTGGGACCCCCCTACAACTTTGCCCCCCCCTTGACGAAACCTCACCAAACTTGGCACAAACATTCAAAGCGGGTCAACTACTTTTTCTGCAAAGTTTGGTGAGGATTCGTCCGGGGGGAGTGAAGTTATAAGCCACCCACAAAGTGCTCTTCTTATGGGTTTAGCAACTTAGCCATAACTACTGGGCCGCTACCGCAGGCCCAGTAATGTGTTCGCTTATGTGTAATGCTAAACCAAGGAGCTGATTCTGGCGGGTAGAAGGTGGGAGCTGTGGTGGTTGATAAGAGAGGGCCAGGTAGGGAAAAGGGGATAGGATATATGGGCCCCCCCGCCATACAATCCTAGGTGTAGAACAGAGGGGGCGGTGCTTCTAAGTTCCCCCCAGTACTAAAGTGGCCCCTCCCATAACCAGTTAGCCCCCCCTGAACTCCAAAATGTAGGTTTTGTTGCAATCCTGGTCAGGTCTTTCCCTTTTTCTTGCCCCCAGTGACATATAGCCCCTTTTACGTGTCCCAGCCCTTTTCTTGCTCCAATCGCTTTTCTTCCCTTTCACTCCTTTTCTCATCCAGTCCCTTCTCTTGCCACCAAACCCTGACATAGGCCCCTCCCCCGTTTTGCACGTCATTTTTCCCAGCTCGGCTGGTGTTTGCAGGCCCGTCACGAGGGGAGTGCAGGGGGGGCAAACTGCTCCGGGCCTCGCACTTGCGGGGGGCCTCGTGGCCCCCTCTCCTAATGAGAAGGTAGCACATTCTCCCGTGTCCTTTATTCACACGGGGGACTGTGCTGTCTGCGCTCTGCCCCTGAAATGATTTTGCTGTTTGTTGCGAAGCCCAAATAGCAAACTAATGGGAGACAGCAGGGCTCAGAAGTGAGCTCTGCTGCCTCCCGTTATTCAACTGACAACGTGGACATGCTGCATGACAAGAGAGGACTTCTCTCCTGTCAGTCAGTGTGTTCACTTTGCTCAGTGTAAACAAGCTGACTGATGGGAGAGGAGTTCTCTCCTGTCAGGCAGCATGTCCATGTGCCGGAGTGCATAGAGGTAAGGTAAGTGTTTTTTTATTTAAAATTAAAAGTGTATACATGTGTATTGATGAATGCATGCGTGCATGTTGGTGTTTATTTGTGTCAGGGCTGTGTTTGGTTTTATGTATGCATGTATGTATGGAGTTGTGTAACTGGTGGATGAATGCATGGGTGAAAGTGTTTTATGTGAGTGTGTGTTCAGCCCGACCCTTAAATTTCGCCGCCCTGGGGGCCACTTCAATTAGGGGTGGGTTCATGGCATCAGAGGTGGACCTAGGCTAAAATGTCAGGGGGGAGGGGGACTAAAACTTAAAATGTTCGGAGAGGCGCTAACATCAGAAGCTGTGAGGGAGGGGCAAACTTCCTTGTGTGGGGACACCTAAAATCTTTCCACATTAGAATGAGACTATTCTGGTGAAGCTTCAATGTTACAAGTAGCTACCTCTTGACTTCATTTCTGAAACGTCACACTTAAGGACAGACTTCTGTGAGAATGAGATGTCTCATGTCACAACTTCCCTTCTTCTCATGGCCATGATAATACCTATGGCAATTCTCCCCAGTTCCTGCCCTCCCCACCCAAAACACCTCACTGGAACTCTTTGAGCTAGCTTTAAACACACCTTGCCGTCAAACTTTGCCCTCAATGTGCCTGCAAGTGGTTCCTCTTCAGGAGTCTTCTGAGAGTTCATGACTTCATTGGAGTTGTAAACACGAGACTGATGTAATAAAAATGTCTTAATCAGGTCTGCCTTTGGGCACTCGATTTAAAAACACCCTGCATGTCTTTCGCCGAAGTTCTGTTAAAAACAAGCATTAGCAAAGCCAACAGTTTTGGCTTGTGTATAAGTATTAGGTATTTTCCAGACACTGCTATTGGCTGCTCAGGTCCTCAAACCATTTTGCATCGGCACCATCAATGGCCAGATAATACCAATACAGAAGTGACTTTCAAATGCCTACACGAATGCCCAAACTGTTAGCATTGCCAGTGCTCTTTTTGGTTTACCCTTGATGCACAGGACTATGCATCAAGGTTAAAACAAACATACTACTTGGCTAAATTGGCACACATTGAATGTAGGCCAATATAGCCAGTAATAACACTTATGGTACACAGTCAGCCTGGATATACTTTCTGTGGCATGGCATTTATACTAGCTGGGAGTCTTTATATGGTAATATTGGCATATATTGATGCAACTGCGGACATAATTACAACAACCAGCATGAATATATTTTTATACTAGCATATCTCGCGTGGAAAGGTGGCATGAAATGTATTGGAAAATGTTCCTATGCACGGTTTGTGATTTGCAACTATTGGGATTTCCCATGTGCTTCCATACAAAACCAATTGCAAACTGTATGGATTTCTACCCAATTTTGCAAAGAAAGTGCTGTAAAATGCATAATTTTAACCACATGTTTCAAACATTTTCTTGGGATTGAGAACCCCCCTCAAACAACCCTTGTTTGGTTTGGGCTCCCTCACTGTGCTCTGTTGGTCCTGCCTTATTGGCACAAATATGTAAGCCTCTTAAATTCAGAAATGTACCAGCCTCCACTGTACATCATTTATCACTGTGTATGATGTGTGTTTTAATGCGCACACAGGGGCAGGGTGCTCCTTAATGATATGATATGGCATTTATCACGTGCCTGTACACAAGTGTTTCTAGGTGCGACAAGGCAATGAGGGGGAAACAAAAGAGTAGGACAAAACACAGATCTTACTAGTCCTTGTGTAATTCAGATCGCGCAAGAGCAGGGAAGGGGGGAGGGGAGAAGTGCCGAGTGTGGGGTAGGATTCAGAAGTGCAGGAACAAAGGAGAAACACGAGTGCAGCCAATGGGTGGCAAGTGTGGGTACTCATAAGTGCAGCCAACGGGTGGAGAACAAGTGCAAGAGAGGGGACTGTAGGGTTACAGATATAGACCACAAGTGCAGGAGAGCCATGAGGCAGTGCGTGATTGCAACAGGACAGGCAGGTACCTTGGCCCGAATTCAGAGCTTGAGCAAATGACCAGTGCATGGATCAGGCAGGTGGTCAGCAAGGGAGATAAAGAGAGAAGTCAGAAGCAAAGAGACAGGTCCTGAGTTGCTTCCTGAACAGGAGATGGTTCTGCTCAAGTTTCAGTGGCTCAGTGGAGAGCTCATGCCATCCTATATATATTTTTGCATATGCTACAAAAGTTATTCTGGCATAAACCATTCTTCAGTAGAGAAATCTAACTTTGGTGTAGTTGATTTGGAGTTTTAGCAATAAACCATATTTGGGATCCTGCACACAAATTCAAGAGGAGATTTCTCCAGTCTCCTTTTTGCAGAGGTGCCGCTGCTGGCCGAGTGGAAAAAATTGTAAGGGGGCCTCACCAAATGTTTTGCCCCGGGCCTCACCACATCTTCTGACAGCCCTGGGTGTTTGGCCCCAAGAGCCGGGCCAGACACCCAGGCTCCACGCTACCCCAGAATTACCAGGCACTCACAGTCTAAACGGTGCCCTCGGAAAGGTAATATCGTAACGTCTGGAAAGTTTGAGGGGTTATGGCTACATGTTTCGAAGCAATGTCAGCGGCAATGTTCGCTGCCACAGGCTTCTGACAGCTGGAAGAACGGCCACGAGGTAGAGTACACAGTGCACGTTGTTTGGAACGTAACGCGGGAGACACGTGATGATGACGCGAAAATAGGGCCATTCCTCTAATGGGATTTAGTACCACTGGCTAAGAACGCTGGTGTCTGGTGTCTCAGGCATCCTGTCAAAGTCCCTCTTGAGTTCATCCTATTGCAGCAGGGCTCCGTGGCCCTTGCACTGTGTATAGATTGCTCCCAAGGATCGCCTTGGTCGCAATTGCTAAAGATTACTGGGACTACTGTACTTTCGCCCACTGCGCGTGAGTCCTTCGGAGCCAGCGAATGAATCTCGGCTTCACGATCTAGAGAGGTACGAACTCCAACTCTGCATGTATGTTTTGGTTGTCCCTGAGGTGTCGGGACCCCATATTCGTTGTTCTCTGGCGGCTGGCGATCCCTTAGGGCTCAATGTTCGGGACCCGTTAATTGCAACGGTGCTGTGCGGTCCTCCTAGTTGACAACTGCATGAACTGCTTTTGTAAAGATTTACACCGCAGATGTTCTTTCTCTTTGAAAAATAAAATGGTACTTTAATTCAGGTTACCGCCCAGTTATGACATGAGATTGTTTACTGTTTTAATTCAGTAACCCTTTGTTTTGGGCGCACATTTATATGGTTATACTTCCTGGTGGTAACACACACTATCAACACATTGCGCACAAGCAGCTAAGAAATGTTACAATGTTGGTTGGATGAATGTAGCCCTACCCAAAGTGCCGAAGCATCAAGTTCTTCAAAAACACGTACCTTGCAACATTTACTAAGTAGCACATAATGACAATTTAGCAAAGGCGAGAGTCACTCTCCAAATGGGTTGCATTTTTTGCAGTTTAGACGAATAAATAGTTTTGCGTGTTTGCTGTTCGCATCTTTAGATGTGTATTATAGGGGTGACGCTATCAACGTTTGTGTTATCTAAATACTTCTTTATACTGCTCCAGTCACCCCTGTAGTGGTCTGATATGAAAGAGGCTTATCCTGAAAGTAGCTTATTGTGTATGTTATCTAATATTTACACTGCCAAATGTTGGTATAGAAGGCAAGATTTGAAACTTAATTTCTTCCTGTAAGAACAGACTTCTGAAAGGTGATGGGTTAATTGCAGCTTCTGGTGTACTACAAACGTGTGTACCTCGAGACATTTGCACGGATCCCAAGATATGGGAGCTTTAGTTTCTGTTTGTTGTAAGGAAGAACTTTATTAGCTTGTTACCAACCGTTACCAGGATCTACTTTTGACTCAGCAAGCCAACTGGTGGCATGCACACATACATATGTGACAGTAACTCTGTGTATTGCGATGTGTAAAAAGCAGTAGGAAATGTGTAAAATGTGTCATTTCGTATGGAATGCTCTACTTACTGGTTGGTACCTGATACCTTGTACCGGCGTTGGGATCCTGCTCATCAAATCTAAAATATTTTGGTCCGGTGATAGCATGCTGGTGGGTCAAAATAATGCAACATACTAGCAATGGAAAAAGTGGGAACCCTGAAAGTGGGCGGACATCAGGAATTCTTGGCAATATGGGACCAATTCATAGACTTTGTGAAAGAGTGGAAAGCTTACTATTTCAGAGCAATCCTAAACTGAAGCTCCTCGGACAAATAAGGGGGAGAACGGCCCTACAGATAAGGCCAATGTAACCTAAAGGATAAACCAGTCACAGCCAACAACAATTGACGCGAAAGTCGGAACCATCTCAGTTAGGTGGGCGGGGGGTAAACATTGTAAGTGTTGCTATTAAGGTCGCATTCTAGAATTTATACACAATCACAAAGTTCTGATTAAGTTGTTGTGATAGCTGCCTAGAATGAACATGTGATATCTTGATGACATGTAACCCTGTTTGTCTGCGAAAATGAATAAAGTTTTGGAAAAAAAAATCTCAAATATTTCCCTGTACTTGCTTTATAAGCAGTACACCATCCTACCCCAGAATTAAAGTACTAAGCATGTCTTTTTTTCCCTACATACATTAGTTATCTAATATTAACATGACTGAGGAGCATGCCTGCCTCTAGAACACCCCAAACCATTGGCTTTGCCAATATAAGTGCAACTCTTGGTTCTTTAGACCACACTCTTGATCATATTGCGCTCTAAGGATGCTCTGCCCCAAATGTGGATGCTGTCTGACAGCAACCTGTTAGATGAGAACATTGCGAGAGACTTCATACACAGTCTATTGAGTGTTCTTGAATCCCTTTGAGAGAATTGGGGGGGGGGGGAGTGGGGTGAGGCGCAAATGGGCGTGGTAACCGTGAAGGCAATGAATATGATATGCCCCGTGCATAAAAAAGAAATGTGCCTCCACATATAGCGGATTTTTGAAGCAAACTCCAGGATCCTCCTCTTCAAATACAACACAAACTGCAGTAAAACCACAATGCAACTAAACAAATGAATACACCCACAGTTACAATAAATGATTACACAGCACAATTGAAGTGTCGTGATTCACAACCCCTTTTAGACAGGTATCAGAACGTGTGCATTCTACTGGCCATTGCATTACTGGCAGGTGGCCCTATGCTCTGTGTCCCCTTGAGCCAGTACTGTTTTTTCCCAGTCTCGTGTTTTCTCATTATGGGCTAAACATCTTAGAATGTTTCAAAGCCATAAATGGCTCATGGGGTCATGCCTGGCACTGGGCAATTTGGCAGTTGTAACATTGGTGCGTGATAGTAAGTCCTTTGTGCACGTGAAGAACTGAGGGATGTACGTGAAGTTTTATTTTGCCTGGCTAATACTTTGCAACTTAACATTTGTACCCCTGTTCTAGTTACTTTAAACCACTGGTTGGTGTGTACAGTGTGTATGTACTCTCAATGTACTGGATGGTAAATGCACAACAGTATTAGGGCAAAGATGTATGCGACTTATTAAATCGCCTTTCTACAGCACAAATAGTTTTGTGAAACGGTAATGGGTAATTATGAGGTGGTTGCAGTTTTAAATATGCCGGTATTTAATTAACCCCTGGCAGAGAATGTACGTGCAAAATGTAGCAAATACTTCAAGTAATAATGTGGTGCATCAAATAAGCATATCTCGTAGACATACAGTCTATTTTTTTAGTTACTTTTCCGTTTCTGCAGGCTCCAAAATATCTCGGCTCCATGTGTTCCAGTCCTATGTAAACAGCTCCTGATAATTGTAACACAATAGGCCACTTGTCCTTGAAATTGCAAACAGTTCACTCTTGGTTCCGGAAAACAAAACACTACTCGTAAAATCTAATCTGACTGCAGATAGATTTAGACTGTCAAAGAAAAACAACATTAAAGCAGCAATAAAAAAAATATCAGGGTACCCCCAAACACAAAAATACAAAACCATCAACAGGCTTACACGTCAGTGTCATCCGCAATACATGATGCAGCTGCAAGGCTGGCAGGCCTGGCTTGCACTGCTTTTCTCTGTTGGGGAACATGTTCTCTATTGCTGAATTCGAACTGCAGCCCAGTGGGGTGGGTTTGTGGCTTCTTTCTTTATGCCAGATGCTGGAACTGGCAGAGGTTGGAAATGGCTGAGGTTGTAGAAAGGCTAACGGGGCTGGGGAAGCTTTCTTCCTTGATCTTCTTGGCTGGGTCACCGGGCTGGGTCTTGTCTTTACACTTGGGCTTCCGCTAGGGATGGGCATTGCTAGTATAAGGGCATGTACAGGAGCGTATAAGGAAGGACACAGAGACTATACTTTATCACTTACTGGATCCCTTATCAATGCCAGATCCATGGTAGCCCATGCAACTGAAATTGCTGACATGCTAAACAACAGCAGCATCGACCTCCTTGCCGTAACAGAGACTTGGCTCCACGAGGCAGCAGGACCCTCCCTGATGCTAGCCGTACCTGACAATTACCAGATCCACAGAGTAGATAGACCCAATGCTAAAGGCGGTGGCCTAGTCATCATCGCTAAAACTACTTTGCCTATCAGACTCACCACCTCACCTCCCTGTGCTTCCTGCGAAGTACTCTCAGCAAAATTGCAACTCTCTAATAACCTCACGCTAACTATTCACTTGATCTATAGGCCCCCAGGTCCCTTGGGAACCTACGAAGATGACCTTCCCACCCTCATAGCTACCAATACCCAAAATCACTCGCAAACGCTGTTGCTGGGCGACTTTAACATTGGCTTCAATGAGCCAGATAATAAAAATGCCCTCTCTATAACAGCTATCCTAAACGACCACGGCCTTACCCAAAAAGTCCTCACCCCCACACATGTTAAAGGTAGTACCCTTGACTGGGTATCTGAACTTAACTGCAACATAGTCATTACTGACATCAACCATGGACCGACCACTATCTAATAAATTTCACTGCCACACTTGACCTCCTCATCCCTAAAATTATCAAAATGATACCACCACTCCCCACCAGAAGTAAAAAAAGACATTACTATAGAAAAACTCATCCCCCTCCTCCTGCCTACTATCAATGGCCTGGAGAACAATACTGACCCAGACACCCTAGTAGACACCTTTTAATAAAGCTATGTCTCATGCACTAGATACTATTGCACCACACAAACTATGCAAAGCTAAACAAGAAGCCCACCTTAATGCTTGGTTCATGCACTAGATACTATTGCACCACACAAACTATGCAAAGCCAAACAAGAAGCCCACCCTAATGCTTGGTTCATGCACTAGATACTATTGCACCACACAAACTATGCAAAGCCAAACAAGAAGCCCACCTTAATGCTTGGTTCATGCACTAGATACTATTGCACCACACAAACTATGCAAAGCCAAACAAGAAGCCCACCTTAATGCTTGGTTCACACCCCAATTTAAAGACCTTAGAAAGCAGAAACGAAAACTCCAAACTATCTGGCGCAATTCGCCTACTGACGACAACAAAGTTAACTTAACCCAATTCACCAAATATTACAAGACAGAAATTATCAATACAAAAAAAAATGTATTCAATGACAGAATTACTAATGCCAAATCTAATACCAAGGAACTTTTTGCCATCCTCTGGGAAATGGAATCCCCCATCCAACCAACTGACACGGTCCCCAAGGACACGATGTGGTGCACTAACATACAGAACGCCCTATCGAATAAAATTTCCACTCTCCAGCTTAAAATAACTAATAAAAAGGACGCCCTCTCTCCTACTGATCAACAAGCACCTCTAGTGACTGAACCTAATACTAATCTCCATCATCGACACTGAAAAGGTTATCCTCTCACTGAAGCCTTCCAACTGTAAGGGCGACAGTTGCCCAGCTCAAATAATAAAGGACTTAGCCAGAGATTTAGCCCCGTTTATCTCGAAGCTCATTAACTCCTCTTTCAAATCCAACACAGTGCCAGCTAACCTAAAAGAATCCTGGGTCCTCCCCCCTTCTTAAGAAACAAACCCTTGATCTATCCATCCCAACTAATTATAGGCCTATCACCACTGTACCTTTCCTACTAAAAATCATCGATAGAGTAGCCTATCTCCAAATTCAAGATTACTTAGAAGCTAACCATCTACTAGGCTTGCGCCAATCGGGCTTCCGCCCTCTCCATGGCACTGAAACAGCCTTGATAGATCTTAAAACTAAAATTGAGGAATTCAAGGATAGTGGGGAAAACAGTGCTGCTACTCCTACTGGACTTGTCAGCAGCTTTTGATTTGGTGGATCATGCAGTTATGCAACCACCTCAAGCTTGCTGCCAATTTCACAGGGGAAGCTATAGCATGGGTCCAATCCTTTCTAGCCAACCGGACCATGAGTCTTTTCCACCTCTACCTGTGCCGATCCCATCCAAATTACATGTGGAGTCCCACAGGGCTCCTGTGTCTCACCCACTATGTACAACATGTTCACCAAGCCATTGTTCGACAAGTTGGACAGACTGGGTGTCACCTACACAAATGATGCAGATGACACCCAGATCCTCATACCGCTTTCGGGCAGCTATGACGTGGACCTGGCTGTGGTGAATAAAATATACATCCTCATTCAGGCATGGATGGCCTCCCATGGACTCTGCCTGAACGACGATAAAACTAAAATCCTGCTCCTCGGATCAGACCTTATCCTAACTAAACTCACCCCGGACTATGCCTCATTTAACATCGACAATAATACTATTAAGGTTATGCGAGAGGTTAAAACTCTAGGTTTTTACCTCGACTCAGCTCCCACCCTTAAAAAGCAAGTGAACTCCCTCGCCTCTACAACCACTTACACGTGTAAACTCATCCGTGCTGCCAGACCATTCCTGTCCAGTGCCAGCTGCCTCACCTTGGCCAATGCCCTTGTCATGTCCAGACTGGACTATTGCAACGCCCTATACTCAGGTGCAAATAAGTCGGTCATTAACAAACTCCAGAGATTACAAAATAATGCCCTAAGAGCAGCTTTGAATATCCCACGTAGAGAGAGCATATCTCCAAGCACCGGACTCAGGTCCACTGGCTAAAGATAAAGGACAGAATCTTCCTTAAAACTATTTCTCTCACGTCCAAATGCCTCAACAATCAAGCCCCCCCCCCTACCTAGCTGAAAGAATCAACTGGAGACCCTCAAACTGACTGAAGAGATCTGCCAACACCTTGTTACTTGAAGTCCTGAGATGAGATTCAAACTTACCACAGCGGGTGGATCTAGCTTCCCTGTTAGAGCTGCACAATCATGGAACATACTCCCACCTGACCTCAGACGCCCATTACCCTACACTAGATTTAGATGTAACGCTCTCAAATGGCTGCACAACAATGATATGTAACGATATTCACCCTTATCTAGCTGATCATGCTATACATAAGTTAAGACGGTATTCTTCTACGCTTACCCATCTTGATCCTATATGTACTGTATCACTTGTATCATTTGTTGTAAGCTACCTCTGTTTTGTAATAGCCTGTGTCAGGCACTGTAACTAAGTTTCGAGTCTACTTGTATTGTTGCGCCCAGCTGCCCAAGGGCTTGGAGCGCATTATCAAATAAACAAACAAACAAACTTGCTCTCGGTTCACATTCTTTATTATTACTGACTTCCTCCACTCCTGACTCCTCCTCTTCATCTCTTAATGACGTACCCTTAAAGGGCACATCCAGCATGTGCAGTCCCCTCACAACACCTCCCGCACACATATCTCCTTACGTCCATGTCATATTTCTTCATTGAGTCTGCTGGGTGTTTTGATGTTTCGTCTCGGTCAGTCATCTTTCCCAGACTCGGTTTCTGAGGGGACTGACTCTTCTTGCTGTATGGCTCCTTCACCTCCTTTCGTTTCATGGGTATCCTGCACCGCAGCATGTTTCTGGTCCGCGTCGGTCTCTCTTCCAGATATAAGGCGTTTGAAAAATGAGGCTTCCTGGTCACTTCCTTCTTTCCATTGGTAGCAGCCACCATTGTCTCTTTCACGTCTGTTACCCGCAATGGCTTGCTCTCGTATCTGGAATCCGTCTTTCTCTGTATCCGTTGCTTCACTAAGACATCATCTCATTCACTGAAGACCTTCATCTTTTCCCTTCTTGCCCAGTCAGTATGCTCCTTGCCCATATCCTTCCCTCTGGCACCTCTCTCTCGTACATCTGCTTCCATGATCTCCACCTCTTCTACTGGGACCCGGTTCACTCCTTCCACTTGGGGTGGTCTTGTCATTGCATTGTAAGGCCTCATTATGTCACCAGGCGGTACTCCCTTTGCTGTGTGGGGCATGTTCCTGTAGCGCTGCCGCATTCGGTACAACGCTTGTTGTACTGGCATCCCTTTTAAATACAGCCTTCTGTATCCTCTTCTTTATGGATGACATGAATCCTTCCGCCATGTCGTTTGCTTGAGGCCACAGCAGAGTTATTTTCTGGTGTGTGAACCCTAGATGTTTCGCAAGTTGTGGAACTCCTGGCTGTTGAATGGCGGCCCATTGTCCATTTTCACGGTGTGGGGAATGCCCCATTCACTGAAGACCTCGTTGATTACCCCCACCTCCTGGCCAAATGCTGTGGAAGCAGTCCTCTTCACAAAAGGAAATCTCGAAAACACATCCATGATCACTAGTCCCCCATATATAATGGTCCATAAAAGTCCCTTGCAAGCTTGTAGCACACCCTTTTGGGAATCACTGTCACTTGAAGTGGGAGCGGCGGATCGCTCTTGGCCGGACATTGGCACCAGAAACACTTCCTGACCGCCTCTTCCACCATGTCACCCATGAACTGGAACCACGCAGTCTGTCTAAGCATCTTCTTGGTTGCTTCCACCCCCCGGTGTCTCATGTGCCAGCAACATTAAGCCCCTTTCGCAGGGAGAATGGTACGACCAGGCGACATCCTCGCAGCAATATACCGTGTTCAGACACGGCTAGCTATGTTAATATTTTCGACATGCTTTCTATTTCCTGCTTGTTGGCACCCTCATGGCACGGGAACTGTTGCCTATAGTCCTTCCACTCATTGGTGTTAGTGAGTTCCTTGGCCATTCTGATGGATGGGTCTTCTTGTGATGCCTGTTCCAGTTCTTTCATCGTCTGTGCCGGTGGCATGGCCTGCACAGTGACATAGCAGAGATACTCTGCATCTCCTTCTCTCAGTGACTGGTGCTTCAGACTTGGGGGTTGTGAGATGTAGGCGGCTGGGTTGGTGTCTTCCCCCTGCCTGTGGATGATGTCATAATCATATTCCTGGAGGCGTATGCCCCACCTCTCTATCCTAGGGACTTCTTTGTTGCCGAACAGTGACAGGAGGGCTTGGTGGTCCGTTATGAGCATGAATCTCTTCCCTATAACGTTGTGGAAGTGTAATCGTATGCCCATACTGCAGCTAACCTTTCTTTCTCCTCTTGCAAGTACTTACTTTCTGTTTGGGATAATGCCCGGCTGGCGTAGGCCACGACGAAACTTGGCGGTGCCTCGGGCTGTTCACGTTGGGTGTGAATGGTCCCTAGCCCTACAGGGCTGGCGCCAACCCTAATCTCCGTGAGACAGACCGGGTTGAAGTAGGCCAGATGCATCTTGACAGTGTCAAACGCCCTTTGGCATTCCCTTGAATAGTGGAATGACTCTTCTTTACACAATAGTCTCCGTAAGGGCTCATTGGTGATAGCGTATCTCAGGAGGTACCGAGTGCAATACGCTGCCATCCCTAGGTGCTGAGTGCTCATTATCCGAGTCTGGTTGCATTTCCCTGTCCGGAGAATATGTAGCCGTATAAACGTAGAATGTCCTTGCGATATTGCACTTCTCATAGTTCAATGTGAGTCCAGCTCTACTCAGGATGTCACATAGAGCCATGAGGGCATGATCATGTGCTTCCTGGGATGTTCCATATATCAGAATGTCGTCCGAGTAATTAATTGCTGACTTCACTGGGATCAGTAGCTGCCTGATGGCCTCCTGAAAAATGACTGCAGCTGACGATATCCCAAAATTGAGGCGGAGTTTGCTGCTGAGTTGCTGCAGTATCGGGCATCACACACGCTGGATGGTGTCTTTTTTCCCCCTTGCTGCACTGTAACGGGATCAGCTGGGAAGAGGAGGCGCAATTTAACTGTACTCCGTTCAAGCGCGGAGCACAGCAGAGTTCGCTGCTGAGTTGCTGTAGTCTCGGGCCGTCTGGAGCAGGAGGCAGGGAAGACACTAGAGTTGGTGAGTGGCGGTCAAGGCTTTCATCAAGTTCCTTGAGTGTGTTTTTCAGTCTGATTGGTGCTGAAGTGTCTGCAAGTGCTTTTCATTGGTACTGATACGCAGGCCTGCAGGCAGCGGGAGAAGGGAAGTGGTCCCGGCTCAACAAGCTAATTGAGGCAAGTGTGACAGCATAGGTCTTGGTGGGAGTGGCCTATCATTTCAATTACAGAGTTGGCTATTGAGAGCTTGTTTTTGTTAATCTCTCAGTATTGAATTTGGATGCCACTCTTCCCCTCACGCTCTGACCATTGGTAAAGCTACTTTGGAACTTAAGTCATTGAATCACCTGCACAGATGAAAAGTAACAAAGATATGGCCTACGCAGCACTGCTTTACATACGGAAAAACGCACTTGCAGTCCCACGTGAGGATCCCATGGCTCCAATATTACGCCCAGAGCTAAGAAAGACAAAAAAGATAAAAAGGCCATTAGGAATGATTCACAATTGAATATTACTGGCTATTTTGACAATAGGGAAGTACCTGCACTGGAAGGTGGAATTCTCCTAGATAAAGCAGTGATACATGCCAGGGGGGATAAAAGAAATCCGGCGGAAATTACACCTCGTTGTTCACCTACGATTGATAACAATGGATCACTTCTTAATCTGTGTCTAAGCCTGCAGTGTAATTCCCTGTGTCCTACTAATGCCAGTTATAATAATATTATTGGCACTAATCTCTCCGCCAGCCACGACTTTGAGAAGTTAGTCTCCCCCTCGTAGCTCTCTTACTGTGACGGCGAAAGCGAGGAGGAGGGCTCAATATTGAGCAACAATTCATCTTCGGGGCTGATTGGTGAAGCGCCCTTCCCTGCTTCTACATTGAATACCTTAATTCCTAAAATTGATGCCCTATTTCTTTTTTTTTTTTAAACATCTTTATTGATTTCAGTATATAAAACATAACAAATTCAATACAGAGAAAAAAACAGCAAAATTCCCCCCCCCCCCCCCCCCCCCCCCAACACCGGTCGTAGTGTAAGTAGACTCTATAGTTCGAAGACCCCTATCACCCTCTTCAATAATGGAAGTCCAGCAGCTTCAGTCCTTGGGGGCACCATTGTTCCCTAAACTCCTCCTTCAAATAGTCCAGTGTCTCACCCCAATCGGCTGCAAAACTTGCCAATTTCCCCTCCGCCGCGTACGCGGCCCATTCCAATGAAACCATATCCAATGCCTTATTTCTTTTATGCACAAAGTTGGTGGAAGAGCATTGTGAGTTCAAACAAATACTAGCCTTGGTTGTTGACGTTATCGATTCTAGTTCTGCTTCATGTACCAAGCCTAGTGCAGTCATGGGTACAATAATCGGCCTTTCGCTCAAAAGCACAACTCGACTCGGGATACAACAGTCACTCAAGACAGCGTGAATTTACTACCATAAATTAGTAAGGCGTGTACAACAAAGGTATTCCCGCCTATTTCTCCTGAACTTGTGGTTTCACAGCAAGGGTTAGTCAAAGTTAAAGCTGAAATGGAGGAGCATGCCGTACAGGCACTATGCCCTAGAGGCACGTTGCATTAAACAATCTCTGATAAATAGCCCAATGAATACACCAAAAAAGGCAAAAGAGACATCCGCAAGTTACCTACTTGAATCAGCAAAACAAATTAGTAGAGTTCTTAAAAACTCCCCTCAACCAAAAAGGCACAGAAAGGAGTAGACCTAAAGTGATATCCTCAAAAACTGGTCAATATATTATTTCAAATGATCTAAGTACTCAACAGATGTTGTTCCAGGTCCATATTGACAAATGTATGCACTCTTCCTGCACATCCCCTTCTAAAATAGTATCAACGTTAACTCAGATTGAAACAAGAAATATGCCTGATACAGTAATTACACTGATCTCACTAGTGGATTATCAGCTCAACAGACTACAAGAGCTACAGTGGGTACCACTTACGAAGCATTTAATTCTCTTAGACAGAATGTTCTGGCCTCATTGGCACTGCCGGCTACCAATCATAATAATTCTTAGAGGCAGAATCAAGACACAGATCTAAATAGTCACTCGGTCTCAAATGAGGCACAAGATTATTCACATTTCACCTCGGCTAAGCTTTCTAAAGCATCTGAACCGTCTGGCCATTTAGCCATACTTTTTGTCCGACATCCTCAGCTTCTACGGTGGTGGAGGAAGTCGCAAAATGTTACCCGGAGTCGTGGCTCTCACGTGTTGCATCTTTTCAATCGCCAACGACTCGCAATATGAACTTCTCACTGGATTCTTTCGTACCTGTTTGCCCGAAATATGTTGTGAAGACTAATCCTACTGCTGCAAGTCCTTTTTATTAAATCATTCATGGCTACTTGAATTATTGCATCTCATTCCTGACTTGGGTATTATAATTTCTGAAGACCTTAAAAGACTTGAATTGGCTATGGTGCATTGTCCCTCAAATTGGGTTCTTGTCACTTTTATCTCATATTGTGGTTGAGCGAATTTGCAAAAATGCTAAGTTCCTAGCTGAGATGGGTTTTGAGGTGGTTTTTTTTTTTTTTTTTTTTTTTTCAGCCCACTACGCTCCCTGCCAGAGCATCTATGGGCAACTTACAAGCCCATTCAAATTTTAGCCAGCACAATAATTATCAATATGCAGCATCTAAGCATGTTTATACCTCGGAACAATTCACACTGCCTGGTAATTGGATAAATGTGTGGAAACAGCCAGGTTGACTTAGTAGTTCTGTTAAGGATACTTCTTTTCATGTTATCTCATGGAATTCAAGAGGCCATCATTCTTTTCTTACGAATCTTAGGGTCTGTGATGAGATAAGACAGTCGCATCTTTTCTTACTTCAGGAGACTTGGCTCACCTCTCCATTTGATATGGATGGTTACTCTGATTCTTCGCTCCATAGGGAGTCTATGTATTGGAGCCAAGAGCAAACTTTCTCTGAGTTCCTTCCCTTTCACGAAGGAACATACTCATTTTTTTTATCTGCTTTTTTACCTAACTTCCCACAAGGCTCACAGGGTACGTTGTTGGCCACCTTATACAATCCACAGGGGGCACTTCTACGCTTGAGCTCATGGAAGTGGTTACTGGCACCTTCTGGGCATGGCCTTCACAATCACATAAAAGGGGCTTAATCCTTACTGGAGTTTTTAATTTTAATGCCACCAGTTTTAATGCAGTCTACCAACTGGCTGCAGGAAAAAATGGCTGAAAGGAAGGGCAAGGAATGGTCAGAGGAGTTGGCCGAATTTGATTTACACCCCATTGTTTCTCAAACTTCTGAATCGAATGCCACTTGGTCCAATGGTGTATATAGCAGTTGCATTCATTTAATTTTTGTCAACACGATAATCTTGGATTTACTTCCTGAGCTCCAGGTATATCGTGTCGACATGAGTGATCACGCAGTGCTCACTATGAAATGCAATGCTGGAAAAGCAAAGGGCTGTGATACTCTGCTTCATAACCCTGTGGTGAATTTACAAGGGAATAGGCTTTGTGGTCAACAGTCAATATTAACAGCCCCAATGCTTCTCTGATAAATTGTGGGTTTACTAGTGGTGAAATAATGTGGGATTGACAGTGGGATCTGAAGAGAATGTTGGATCTTTATTGGCCCATTGAGTGTAGACATCTTATCAGTAGTAAGCATATCCTGGAAAACCAGGAGTAGTCTTTGATTTATGTATTGCTAAAAAGAAAAAAAATAACTAAATGCTCAGCTGCAGAGAATCAGAAGAAGTTGTGTTCTTTCGCAAATTGATAAAGGGAAAAGCACAGCCAGCGCTAGAGCACAATATAAGCCTGTGCTGCGCAATCGATTTAAAGATTCCTCTTCTAAGTGGAAATGTATAAATGCCCTGATAAGAACACATGACTCGAAAACATTTGGGCATTTGCTGCGGTCTCAAAGAGCGGGCCCAGTTGCCAGCGAAGTTTGTGGTGCAATTACGAGTTATGCTTCCAGGTGCCGCACAACCCGCCAGGACGAACCTGGCAGGCTGTCAAGCACCCGCAAGCAGAACTCGTAATTCGGTGGTACGGTATAAGTGGTGCCGGTGCCTTACCGGCACCGTTCATACCGTATCCGCCAACATTATAATGAGGCCCAATGTCTTATTATGTATTTGCGACCCGCAGCACAATTTAGACCCCATAATGTAGGAAATCGCCCTAATCGGGGCACATTCTGGGTTCACAATTAACTATGGGAAGTCTGAGATGTTTTCCCCTTACGGACGCCACACCTCGGCCTCAGACACAAACCTTTCTAAAATGGACGCCAGCTTTGTATTTGTATTTAAATGTTATTTAGCGCTTTACGCCAAAGCGCTTTACATGAAACAACATGAATACATTAGAAGCAATAAAATACATGTCATGAGTCAAATAAACAAGAACAGTATGCAGAACAATTTGCCGAGATCATTAAGTTAAAAACCAGGGTAGGAGAGAAGCAGAGGAGGAAATAGTAAAGGGCTGTCTGGAGGGAGATTGAAGAAGGTGGGATTTTAAGGAGGAGCGGAAAGAAGAGTAAGAGGAGATGGAGCGGATAGGGAGAGGTAAACTAAGAGATGAGGGAGAGATAAGCTAAAATACTTGGAAATAACAGTCTCTAGGACAAAAACCGGGTTATTAACAGATAACTACATCGCTCTGATGAAATACATCAATACAAAAATGTCCGTATGGTCACAGATTCTCCTCTCATTATCGGGCAGACTCTCACTAATTAAAATAATAGTACCTTAAATGTTATATACGTTTGTAAATGGACCTATGTGGCCAGACGCTTGTTTTTTTTTTTAAGAACAGCACTGTATCCTAGCTAGGTTTCTGTGGCATTCTGGAGCTGTGCGAAAAAAGTGGGAATCGATGGCAATGCCATATAAGGGCAGGCTCAACTGACCCAACCTGGAGGTCTACTCGATGGCGGCTTAAGCACAATTTGCCTCCTACTGGTATGACTTGGGAGAAACCCCATTAGGTTAGGCTAAAAAAATCAGCGACAGAGGGAAGGGAAATGATGAAACGCATAATGGATACATACAAGGACGACTGCCCATATGATCTTGGACAGATGGAAAAACTCCATATTATAACTTGCTACCATTATGGGATTTCCCACACCTTTCTCCTACACGAGACGGCCCTATCCGTAAACGATAGGGAACCCTGGGGTATAAATGTATAGGAGACTTGTTTCCTCAGGGGAAGTTCTTGTCGATTGAGGGCCTAATGGCAAAGCATGGAGATGCCCAAGTGCGACACTTGCAATGCTACCGGTTACGTGCAGAAATCCGGGCTAGATGGGACACGTACCCTTCTAAACCCCCTGAAAATAAACTGCTAGCCTATATATCTAAATTCTAGCGGGTGCAGACATATACTCACTACCCTATATAGGGAGTTACTATATCATGCCTATTGTAACACTTGTAACTTACTCTAATGGGCCCAGATACCTCTGGGTTTGGGGCGCTATAGAAATAAATAAAACGAACAAACAAACTAGCTGTGACTCCGATACAAGGAGATCCCTCAAAGGAGAAATGGGAGAGGGAATTGAACGAGGAAATAAGTGACGAACAATGGGGGGCTATGTGTGAGTTCACTACATCAGTATCTATGAATGGCCAATTGAAACTCATTCAATATAAATTGTTACATATGTTGCACTACACACCATATAAACTTAAGAGAATTCCCAGATCACAATGGTTTATGTCTGAGATGCAGAGAGAAGGAAGCAGGATACCTACCTATGTTCTGGTCCTGCCCAAGCCTATCATACTATTGGAAACAAATATACACAGTAATGTCTGAAGTTATTAGTAAAGACATAGCTGTTACTCCGACGTCTGCACTGTTTGGTCAATGGCAAGGCCTCCTGGAAAGTATGATGACCCTTTTTAAATATTGGCATCATAGTGACGAAAAGATGCATACTTTGGAAATGGAATGTTTGTTATCCCTGTCTATTCAGGAACTAACCTGTGTGAATGAATATGAGGAACTGTATATATCATTGACTCTGCATACGTCTCGACCTAAAGACATCTGGGGAGAATTTAGAACATCTTGCTAGGATCTGAATGGGATTATAAAATGTATGAATTCAGTGACGAGTGAACTAATTATATCTATATTCGCAAAAAAAAAAAAACTTTGTTAAGGGGACATTATGGTTAAGTTGCCCTACTAAAACCTGTGCAATTCACTCAAAAAACTTTACAAACATGACATTATGTTTCAAAGTAAAACCGAAAACCCCCTGAAATTCGCCAGTTATGGTAGGCTAAGCAACCATACCTGCCCGCACCACTGTGCACTGCTAACACTAACACCCAGGACATGAAAGATGGCATCACATATTGTTACGCTCACCTGGCTCCCACAGAGGCGTCGATCTGAACTGGACAGCTGCGGTCTCCACCAATGTGATGCGTAGGGCCGAGATGACGGACTGGACTGGCCCATCTAGCTTCGTTTTCTTGGCCTGTAGGAATATTCTTCTGCAAATGGAGAAAGGGAATTAACCACCCGTGGAGTTGAGTGTAAATCCCCCCACCCCTGCTGTTTTCCCCACGGATCACCTTTGATGTCCCCTCTTATAGTCTCACCTGATGGTTTGAAAAGATGAGCTCTCCATCCTGCATTGAGCGCAGGGGCGCGTTGATAACCAGTTGCTTCACTGGCTCGAAGGAATTGGTGAGTTCCAGAACAATATTGACTCCGAGAAGTATGTAGTTCGTAAGAGTTCAAATGCCTGATTTTCTCTGTTGTCCGATTCCTTGCAGCTTGACCCTAGTGAAGAGTTTCTAGTGGCAACCAGTAATATTCTGGTAAGGATTTGTATTTCCAACACAGTTCGATAAATAATGTAACCTGTTGCTTTCTCCCTTATTCAGGCGGTGAGAGAAAGTATGAAGTCTCGGGGGGAATAATACCTCTGGCGGTAAAATCAGGTAAGTCTATTGTGGTGAGGAGGGTTACCCTTGATAGTCCCTTTGTTTCACCGTGCTGTCCTTTTGTTTCCCCTTAGGGGCCGGGGTTCGGCGAAGATGCAGTGGAAGCTGCGCCGACCTGTGAAGAGGAATAGTACCCCGGTGGTAAAATCAGGTAAGTCTATGGGGGGGTAACTAATATACCTCTCTGTATTCCCTTGGCTCACCTTGCTGTTCTTGTCTACTCCTTAGGTGCCGGAATGCGGCGGGAACATGCAGGAGGATGCGGTGGAATGTGAAGATGCTGCGAAGGCCGGTGAGTTCAGCGCCGCGAGGCAACGCGCATAAAATAACTTCTTTCTTCCAGCTCGAAGGCGCGATGGATCAGGAATTCAGTTAAGGATCAAAGGTATTGCTCTTTTTCTAACCTTTTCTCCTTCTTTCTCCCTTTTTCTAGGAGCTCCAAACTCGAGGCGGGCGTGGCAGAAGACTGGATGCAGACTTGCAAGCACAGTGAACGTTACGCTGCTGGATGCAGAATAACACGAAGCGTGTGCTGCTCTTCGGGGGTGGTTTAAATAGCCTCCAAGGTAGTCCCAGGTAAGTATTCCTCACCAGCCCCGCCCGAGTAAAAAATAGTCCCTAGGTAAAATAGTCCCTTCAAAGCCTCATTTGGCTTGGAGCTCTTGCAGCATGGTCTGCATCAGGTAAATTCTACTCTATTAGCCTGGCGCCATAGGCGCCAGGACCGCACCCAAACAGCCCCTAGCAGGGGTTTTTGGGCTTGCTCAAAATAACTTGATGCCTGCTTCCGGGGTTGCTGGACCTGGTCTGGGTCCCCGGGGGTAGGCATCATGACACACATATCATTGATGACCTCACTGATGATATCACATGTGTAGCCCCTTTGTTTTTTTCACTGATATATATATATATATCAGTGAAAAAAAATGTTGTTAAAGGGACGTTATGGTTCAAAGTAAAACAGAAAAACCCTTGACATTCGCTAGTTATGGTAAGCTAAACAACCCTAACTCGCACCACCTACGTGCATTGCTAAGACTAACACCCAGGATATGAAAGATGACATCACAACTGTCATTGATGACATCACGCATGCCGCGATTGATGTTACACCTCCCAATACTTTGATCAGGACAGAAAAAAGAACTGTTGTCCCATTTTCCTCTAGCGAGTAACCCAGAAAAAATTACTTTAGCTGTTGGAAAGATGTTCATGATAGCTTGAACCAACTGTTCCAAATCTTCCAACAAAGTACGTAAACTCACGTAGCCCAAATGGCAAGCACCGTAGTGCAAAAGTACCACATGAGTGGTCATCGTACGCATGTCTCTGCAAACTTGGAGAATTGCTGCAACATTGCGATCAGTGTCAGCGCTCCAGACCACCTCCACTCCTCTCACATCGAAATTGTGTGCCACATGCCTACTTTCGGCATAGTGCTATAAACCATGGACAAAAATATCTCCAAGCACCAAAACCCTGACCCTCTCCACCTCTGCCATCTTCAGTGTATGCACCGTCTTTCGACACAAAAGAGCAATGTGAACATCTGATTGGCTGATGCCTACAGTCCCCTTTCCATGCTGGATTTGCTGTAGAACCCTGTATGTGACATGCACTACCCGCGCACAAGCGTTGTCTATGTGCGGCACGGAACTCTTAGCCAGTCCTTCTACCCTTTCCACATCACTCGCGAATCCATTCCCTCATTGGACACAGCTAAGCAGTCAAACAACCATCCACCAATCACATTCAACATCTCTACATCTAACTACGTCATCAAAATTTTGCAAATGTACTGTTGATCACTCTGAATGCAAGTCGCATATCATTGCAAAGCACCTACTTCAAAAGCTACTGTGCAAGTGTTGCGGATTTCTACCTACAGCTCCATGCATGCGCACATGCATGAGTATGAAGTACAGGTATGCATATTTTAATCCGAGAACATGTGCAACCCTTATGATTTCATTTAAACAAATTAATGCCACTAAATCTGCATAGCCAATACATACCAACGCTCCCCCCTTTAAGTGCAAGATGTCCGATTTTTCATTGACAAACTGCACTAATTCTTAATGTCTGCCGTATAACCCTCCCTATTTAGCTCGACACTCGATTTTCCATTAGAAAATGTCACAATTTTTTACTGTGTACCACCTACATTAATGCTACTTCCAATGCCATCGTATGAGAAAAATAAACTCTCCTGATTGCTGTGGTGACATCTCTCCCTCTGAGGGTTTCCCGATTTTTCGGATTCGTACTCATAATATGAAAGTAGTGAAATTTTTCCCATCTACTATAATGACCTATCACTTACAAACCTCTCTGCTATAGATAACACAGCTTAAAAAACAATGCATTTTCATAACCTAAAAATTGTACTCCTTTCTGAATCACGTGCAACTAACCTACTGCAAATAACCTAGGCAGCACATAGTGAAGTGAAATGCACACATGCACTGTGTTGAAATATCAAAGGAGAATACTTTGACGAAAGATGCAAAATTAACGTGTACAGTAACATCACTGCTTTAAACACACAAAGTTACTAACTTCTTCTTTTTACAATCGCAGTGAAGACTACTCTCCTGAAAAGCAACAGCATCTACACTGCAAACGACACAGCCAAAGAAATCTGGTCATTCCGCAAAAAAAGTAAGTACAGTACTACCTTTTTATATTCTAACTATTACTCAAAGAGACTGTGTGGGTTATTTATTTAATTTGCGCACCAAAGCAAACATTGATTTCTGAACCATTCTACCCACAAATCCCCATTTATTAAACAAAAAATAACAGGCAAAATGGCTCACAAATCACTGTGTTTTTGGAACACAAATAACATACAGAAGCCTTAGAATGTTAGTACTAGAAAACAAATCGCTGTTTCAATTTTATACCATTACGTTTATTATTAATGCTTCTCCTCACCACTAGGCCACTTTGTACTCTCATCTGGACCACACTGTAGTAGTATAGAAACAGAAAAATAGCCTTCCCAAATCATTGTAAGAGGCCAATGCACATTCACACACCACCAAAAAGAGCTTCCGCATCAAACTCATGCACGCATGCACACAACACACATACATTGTACAACACACCAAACCATGCCTTCTTTTTTTCAACAGACCCCAAAGAATGCCTACCAAAAAGCAAGTCTGTAGAAAGGAATGCAGAAATAGAGCAAATTAAGTGTCCAACCGAAGCATCCATCTGTAGCAGAGTTTGCAGAGAACGTTGGAACAAAACAGCTAATACAGTCTTTTAGCGAAACAAAGGAAGCCTCAGCTACCAAAACTTTACCTCCTCCCTCAAAATGTGGCACGAAACACAAAACTCTTCACAAGAAATCAGCTACCAGTATTGCTAGCAATGCTCCTATTAATCCTGATATAGTAACAAGAACCCATAGTAAAAAAAAAAAAATATTTTAGCAAAAATGTTTCGCCACAGAGTCCTTCAGAATCTAATAAGAAGAGGACCGAAATCATCCTCAACCCTTAAAACCTACCATAGAAAATTAATCCTACAAGCTCTCATGGACAGGGCAATCCTTCTCAAAAGGAAATTGTTTATATTAGTGTTACATAGGATGAAACCACTAACAAAACTAAGTACCAAACTACAAAAGAAACTTATCAATAAACGGAATGTGAACAAAAATAACTTCTTACATATTTGTGGAGGTGAATGGAGTCACACAACAACCACAGAACCCTATTTTAATGAAGAAGCATACAAACAAAATCAAACAAACACAATTGCCATCCATAGCAGTGGACGAGGGCATGGAAAAAATCAATAATACCATCATGGAACAAGAAACTCTGCTTAGAAAAGTATCCCCTGAAAACTCAGAATTACCTCTCGATTCGACTGAACCAGACCGTCCAGTATACAAATGGTTGTGCACGTCAATGTGTGCCATTCCTAACACATCTTTCAAATCTTTACGTCAGTTCCTCAATCAGTATGTGAAAGGTAAAGACAAAATTAAAATGAAAGTGCTGCAAAATATGGATATCTGTCCAGTGCGCAAATACACAGGACTACAAGGACATTCATTAGCCTGCATTTCAGGACCTATTTGCAAAAGTACCTTCCATGATATCAAAAGGATATCAATACATCATTCAAATGTAAGAAATCTAGTGTATAAAATATACTATGCTAAAAGTCAAGTTTCAGAATTAGCCAATTTAAATAACACTCTTCTACATGGTACACCCAAATACATACAAAAAGAAATTGACCGTATCCAGAGAAAATATTTGGGAAGTGAAAGCCGCTTAAAAAATGCAATAGTTTTAGAACAGACTAGCAACAATTCTGCACATAGCAACCTTCTATTACACACATACAAAAAAGAAATACTGAAATTTAAAAGTGCATCGGCTGAAGTACCAAACCGTGTGTGTGTGTGTGTGTGTTGCCGCAGAACGTTTTACAAAAGGAACACAAAAAATATAGACATAGCATACAAAATAGAAGACCATGAGGATTCCAAATGGTTTGAATTAGCTCTCTACCTTTTAGCAGAAAACAAATATCAAATAAGTGAACGCCTAATATGTTGCAGTTACTGCACGACAAAACTGGACAACAACCAAACTCCTTCACGTGCTATCACAAATAATTTGGAATTGTTCCCACTACCAAAAACCCTGCAACAACTCAATTTGTATGAGAGCATCATAATTCAAACAGTTCACCCATTTCAAGCAATTATACGCCTTCACCCAAAAACAACAAAATTACCTCCCTCTGAATTGGTGAAAGGCATTCGTGGCAAAGTAGTCTATTTGCCATTAGATCTAACAGAAAATGTACACAATCTAGGAGTGCAATGTTCAATAGAGCATTCTTTAATTGTCTTGGTAAATGGTGTACCAACAAAAGACAAAATAATTTGGCAACAACGGGTGGACTTACATAAAGTTAAAGAAGCCTTGCAATATCTAAAAGACAATAACGAATACTACAAGGAAATAAATATTGAAGAAAGCTTAAGGGAAACAACTGGAATAATTCAAGAGTCATCAGAAACTAGACAATTTGAACTTCTGGATCCTGCTGCAGTATCCACTCTTTTGGACCATTACACAATTCATCCATTGCATTCCAATGAAAGCATAGATGATGCACTAGAAACTTACCAAATGTGACAAACCAAAGGGTCACCAATGAGCATATGGGAAAAAAGTATAGAAGCATGTGCTTTTCCACTGCTATTTCCTACTGGCAAAGGTGGAAGATACGATGATAGACCCACTCGGATTACGGCATCAGAATACCGCTCATTACGAATGTATTCGCAAGATCCCAGATTTAGACAAAATGTGGAATACATATTCCACCTACTCTTTGAAAGTGAACTAGCAACCCTATGTTACGGAGTTGCACACATTTTGAAATCTGGAACCCACTTTCAAAATATCCCAGCTACGCATAATACAAAAAGTACAAGAAAAAGATGAGCTTTTACAATCGAGTATAACAAATTTGTTTCCAAACCTGCGTGGTACAGAAGGCACGGAGACGTATGTTGTATGATCAGAAATCTTGGAACACCGACTTGGTTTGTTACACTAAGTTGTGCAGAATATGCATGGGAATATTTACATGAGTTCCTATGCATAGCAAACAACAACAAAACCAACATAGATATATTAACACCTGGAGAACTTTGCTCTCTAGATCCAGTTAATGTGTCAAGATATTTCCATCATCTTTTCATTGCTATGCTACACTTCATTTGCAATAAAACTGTTCCTCCCCTCTTAGAAGTGCAACACTTCTTTTGGAGAAAAGAATACCAAGCGAGAGGAGCACCACATATTCACATGCTTTTATGGATCAAAGGTGCACCAAATTTGGTCAGGACACTGATGCCACTGTTTTGCAGTTCATCCAAAAATGTCACTTGTGAAATCCCTTCACAACGGACACATAGTGACCTGCATGGGCAGATTTTACAATTTCAAAGACACAAATGTGGCAAATATTGTCGTCGCAAATACAAAAACAAAGGGCAATACTACACCAAATGCCACTTTGGTTTCTCTAGACCAGTTACAGAAACAGGTGAAGTGAACAACTTCATGTCTTCAGTTCGACATAGTGTTAAAGGTAAATCACCTATGAACACGTATTACATAAGAAGAACAGAAGAATCAAAATATATCAATGATTACAATGCAATCATTGCCCTCTTATGGAATGCAAACATAAATGTGCAGTACATTGCAGACAATTCCACTGTTGTTGCATGATATGTTACAGCCTACTTAACAAAAGCAGAAAAAACAGAGCTTCAAGACCTCTGGGATGACCTATCACCAGACAAAACACTATCAGAAATAGTACAGCCTAGGCATAAAAATGCTCTCTCATAGAGAATGTGACACCTATGAAGCGGCAGATCGTTTAACCGGTACTGCTTTGTATGGAAAATCAGACAACATACTATGGCTTAGTCTTGTTCCTGCTAAATCTAGAAAAAGAGTTCTGAAATCATATGAGGACATAGAAACAATTGCCAGAAATGATCCCAACAGCCAAGACATTTTAAAAAACAATTTACTGGACACATACTATCCGAACAGGAGTAGCACTTTGGAAAGCATGTGTCTATACCACATAGCTCAAAACTTTGCATACAAAAATAATATAAAACCTGATGAAAGCAAAGGTAGATATAGAGTGAAGGATTGTGAAGGCAGCTTAGTGAAACTTACCAAACGAAGCTTAATTAATCATGTCAAATTGTCATTAAAACTCCTCAACAGAAAGAACTATATTACATGTCTCTGCTACAACTTTTTAAACCATGGAGAAAAGAGGAAGAGATATTGGATAACTATGACTGCTATGAAGATGCTTTCAAAGCAAATGAAAGCGATATCACTGATGTGAACTTTAAGCAGTACAAAACACTGTTGCACAATGAACAGGAACACAAAGAAGAACTTTAGGCCCAACTAGATGAGGACTCTTCCGACAGTAGTCAACCTTCTGTAACAGGAAGCCAAGAACCACTAGGACATCCACTAATAGCAAATGAGGCAGAATTAGCTATGATAGAAGTGGAAAACACCATGTGTCACTATCAAGAAGGTATAGAAGACTTAACTGTACAACAAGCAAAACTTAACAAAGATCAGCACACCATTTTTGAAGATGTAACAAAACAAATTGCACATGGTGTACAACACGAAAATAAAGAATGTACCTGCCAAAATTACAAACCTATACTGCTGAACGTCCGTGGTGAAGCTGGGTAAGGAAAAACATTCTTAATCAAAATCATCAGCAAGTTCCTTCAACAATTGACAAACAACAAACTGTCAGCTGTTGTAACTACCCCCACAGGTTTAGCTGCCTACAACATAGGCAATGTCACCTTACACAGATTACTACTCCTTCCAGTAGAACACCAAAACAAATTAGACTATTAGAAACTTTGCGCAGAAGCTGCAATGGAATTACGCAGAGTATTAAGACAAATGAAAATGCTACTAATAGATGAAGTGAGCATGGTCTCCAACCTAATGTTGGCTTTGATTCACCTGAGATTGCAAGAAGTACTTAAAACAAACTAGGAAGAACTCTTTGCAGGGAAACACATTATCGTTTTCGGAGATCTTCTACAATTGACACCAGTGAAAGGTGAACCTATTTTTAAAACCTCAGGACACAAACTCTGCCTTAAAGCTGTTGGCAGCATAGGAAATGTCAACCTTTGGCAACATTTCCAATACAGAGAATTAACAGAAAACCTGCAGCAATCTGCCGATCTCACTTATGCCAACATCTTAAGTATTAGAGTTGGTGTACTATCTCAAGAAGCACAAGCAATATTGAAAAACCGGCACCTTCATGCACTTTATGGCGATAATGCATGTGCTACTGATGTTATGGAACAATTAGCGCATAAATATGTCAATTGTATGGCCTTAATGCCAACTCCTGCAAGCTGTTTCAAATTCAATGAAACCATGTTAAATAAAGAAATGCAACCAATAATGGAAATTTGCCCCACAGACAAACTGGACGTACATGGTATGACACTACCCATGTCTGAGCAAGCCACAACAAGACTAAATAGCTTAGAAAATTCAATCTCCAACACAGCTGGGTTGGAAAAAATATTAAAATTATCATTAAATTGTAGGGTAATGCTTAAACGTAACCTTGACGTTGAGCAAGGGCTAGTTAATGGGGCACTGGGTACAGTTGTTCACTTTCAAACATACCCACGTGACAACAACATTCAGTTTGACAAACTTTCAGAAGTGAAAAGGATAGGGCGCTCAACTCCTCGATTCCTTCTCTTCAAAGACATGTATGTACGTAGAGAACAATTTTCTCTAACTCTTGCATATGCAGTCACCATTCATAAATCCCAAGGTCTTACCCTAGACAAAGCATTGTTAGATATAGGAAACAGTCTTTAAAGAAGGCATGAGCTACGTAGCACTATCACGCTTACGTACACTTTATGGTCTATTTCTAATCAACTTTGATGCAAGTAAACTGAACGCTGATATTCCTTACATTTTAGAATACAATAGACTGCGTTCACTGTACACCCCCCATCTTAAACAATATCCTGTTCCAGAAAAAGTAAAACGTGTTAAAAGAAAACTTAATTCAAACAGAAATGCAACAGAATATGACGGCAAATCCTTCAAAGAAAACAAAAGAAGCTAAAACTTCATCAATTACCACAAGCAAAGAAGAACCTATAAGGGAAAGTAAACCAGGTACTTCTACAAAGAAGGAACCGAAATTCCGGAAAAAGCACTCGGATACAGAACTAGCTGGTCCATTCAAAATTTCAAATGAAACTGGTGTAAGTTGCTATGCAAATGTAGCAATGCATATTCTATTTCAATTGCCACCAATTGTTAACAATATTTACTTACACAGTACAGACCACTTGTGTTTGCAAATGTTAGTCCTTCATAGAAACGCAACAAACAATCCTGACAACACGTACAGTGTTCACGGAATAAGACAAGAATTGAACTACTGAGCTGGAATGGTGAGCTTCACTATAAACTCACAAGAAGATCCACAAGAATGTCTAATGTACTTACTACAAGTACTGGAAAACAAAAGCATACCTATAAATGAAATCTTTCAGATTTCATACATGTGGAAACATACATGCACTCTCTGTAACAATGTGATGCAGGAACAAATCCCAAATCGGCGATTTGTGTATGTATCCATACCTAATTGTGAATCCATTCCATTTCAGAAACCTGTACAGAATGCAAACCATGGCAGATTATGTACCATGTGCAATTCAGACAATTGCCCCACCTTACTGATACAAACACATAGTAACTACATAATACTTACGCTTCTACTTTATAATGCAGATGGTACCAAAAACAACTGCAAGCTGGCTGGATTCACACACGGTCAAGTGTCACTTGGAAAGAAAACCTTTACAACAATAGGTATAATATACCACGCAGGAGCTACAACCAATGCAGGTCACTACACTGCATACATTAAAAAGAAATGTGGATGGTTGGAATGTAATGATAGCACCATTACTTTAAAGCAGAGATTGCCAGCTAATCTTACAAATGCGTATTTAATCTTCTCAAAGCCAAAATTTTATAACTAATTTGTACTTCAACATTACCAAAAAATCAACTAAAGGACTATAAACAGTTAGAATGCACCAACGGGTATCTAATTGCCCAACAGTGTATAACAACAACACAGATAAATGAATACCACAGATCCGAAACAACAAATGCACAGTTAGAATACGCCAACAGGTATCTAACTGTTAAAAATATGCAACTATGCAACAGACATCACATTGATCAGAAAGAACAAGGAAACACTCAAAGGAAACAAAAAAATAGTTTGTAGCATAGCAAATAACGTTTTTTTTTTTTTAATCCGACAAAGATTTTTTTTCCCCCAGACCCAAGGATTTGAAAAACAAACACAGAAGCAAAATGCACAGTACACTGGTTTGTAAACTAAATATGAGGGTAAATAAAAAAGCTAAACTGTGTATTATACAATGTAATAAGTCTTCATAAAATGCAAAAACTAACATGCATTTTTCTTTTGTCACAGAAATTAAAGGATATTTCCGCCAAGTACTAAAGTCATGCAAGACATATATGGATTCTGAACAAAGTAAACAGTAAGTATAATTACAGTCATGTCATACATATTCAAATCTACACGTCTAATTTATGGCAGTAATATGGTGCAGTGGCTGTAGGCTGGGCCTAGCGTCTTCGATGTATAACCTAGCACCTACACCCAACGGCTAAGCAACCAAGACTATAGGTCCTACCCACAACCATTGCAGCATATGAAAACCATGGTGCTTGTAATTTCACTACTTATAAGTTTACTCTTCGGTGAATGGTCTGCAGCCATGCACCCAAGACGCTAGCACACAACCACCGCACACCCATGTTCACTTATAACCTCACTGCTTATGACTTCAGTCTCGGGTGCATGGCCTTTGGCCTTTGGCCATGCACCCAAGACTCTGGGTCCTGGCCAGCACCACCACAGCATATCGCACCCATTGTGGCTTCTAATTTCACTACGTATAAAGTTAGTTTTGGGAGCATGCCCTTCGGCCATGCACCCAATACGCTACGCCCTCCCCACAACCTCCTGAATGAGGTTTGATAGTACGAGTGTACCTATACCTGTGAAATGCCGCAGTAGTTGTGGCCACAGGCTACAAACTTGGGTGTAAGGCCATAGATTTTTCAATGTGTGGATATGCAGTATATAAAATCCATAGTGGCTTACAACTGCAGTGCTTATAACTTTGTTCTTGGGAGCATGGCCTTCGGCCATGCAACAAAGACTCTATGTCCTGGCCACAACTACCACACCATATCACACCCATTGTGGCTTGTAACTACACTACGTATAAATGTGCTGTTGGGTGCATGGACTTCGGCCATGCACCCATAACTGCAGGCCCTCCCCACAGCCACCTGAGTGGTGTTCAATACTATGGGTGTATCTATAGCTGTGATATGCTGCAGTGGTTGTGGCCAGGGCATAAAGTCTTAGCTGTATGTCCATACATATTTCAATGTATGGGTGTGAAGTGGCTTATAACTCCAGTTCTTATAACTTTGTTCTTGGGTGCATGGCCTTTGGCCATGCAGCCAAGACTCTACACACTCCCCACAACCGTCTGATCGATAATGAAAACTACAGGTCTATCCATTGCTGTGACATGCTGCAGTGGTTGTGCCCAGGGCCTAGAGTCTTGGAAGTATGGCCTACGGCCATGCACCCTAGACTCTAGGCCCTGGCCACAACCGCCACAGCATATTACACCCATGGTGCCTTGTAAATCAGTAGCACACCCATAGAATGAAACATAACTGTAACTGTAGCTGTACTGTACTCAATTTGTACCCAGGACTCTAGGCCCTGCCTACACCTATCGGATACATAATCGATTGTATGGGTGTGATGTTTGAATGTGATATGCTGCAGTGGTTGTGAGCAGGGTGTACACGCTTGGGTGTATGGCATACAGCCTACAGCCATACACCCAGAAGTGTACGTCCTGCCCACAACCACTGCACTATATTAAACCCATGTTGGCTTATAAGGCAAGAGGTTATAACTGTTGTTGGGTGCAGGCCCTCCCCACAACCACCTGAATGATGTGCAATACTATGGGTGTATGTATAGGTGTGGTATGCTGCAGTGGATGCGGCCAGAGTATAGACTCTTAGCTGTATGTCCATAGATATTGAAATGTATGGGTGTGCAGTAGCTTATAACTCTAGTGCTTCCAACTTTTGTTCTTGGGTGCATGGTCTCTACACACTCTCCACAACCATCTGATCCAAAAGCAATACTACAGGTGTATCCATTGCTGTGACATGCTGCAGTGGTTGTGGCCAGGGCCTAGAGTCTTGGAAGTATGGCCTACGGCCTACGGCCATGTACCCAAGACCCTAGGCTTATACCTCCAGTGCTTATAACTTTGTTCTTGGGTGCATGGCCTTTGGCCATGCATTCAAACTCTACACACTCCCCACAACCATCTGATCGATAAGCAATACTACAGGTGTATCCAATGCTGTGACATGCTGCGGTGGTTGTGGCCAGGGCCTACAGTCCTGGAAGTATGGTCTTCCGCCTACGGCCATGCATCCAAGACTCAAGGCCCTGGCCACAACCACCGCAGCATGTCACACCCATGGCGGCGTACTAATCAATAGCACACCCATAGAAAAAAATAATGTAATTACGGCATGTAGTCAATTTCAATGTTCGCTAACACCACGCGTGTCCTTAGAACAGTTTCAAGGTGCCTGCTCACAGCATGGACTGAAATGCTACCCTTATGAGACCCCTCATTTTCTGCACTTACAAACATCCTGAACAAGTCGGGCATATAGAATACATCATTAACACCTACCGCCTAAACAAATACAGTTTTTCACCCATCTCTTACTGGCTGAACCTCCCCAAGTAGTATGACACAGCAAAATAGTTTTCACAATAGCATGTTGCTGCTGGTCGCCGCTGCGCTGTCGGCTAATCCAAGATGTCGGGCGCATCCAAACAATCTGACGCAGAACACGTCTCACTGCAGCCAATCGGCAGAGACGTCGCGTGTCCGCGGTCATGACGCCAGCCCCTTAGCCAATCTGTATCTTGTCAGCGGACATATATATATCACTAATTTTTTGGTCATTTTAAAGAAAAGTACTGCACGGATTGTCACCAAATTTACAAAAGCATGCTTTTGGGACCAAGCCACTGCCCCTGTCGCAAATTTGATGAAAATCCGTCCAGCGGTTTGGCCAGTAGCCGTGCGCAAAGCTTTTCCCCCCCCATTCAGTCTATGGGAAAAAAAGACGTTTTGGGACCCCCTCCCTATAACTTTTTCCCCCCTGGACGAATCCTCACCAAACTTTGCAAAAAAATTCAGAGTGGCCCAGGTTGGTGAGGATTCGTCCAGGGGGAGCGGAGTTATAGGCTGCCCAAAAAGTGCTCTTCCTATGGAAACATCAACTTAACCATAACTACACAGCCACTACTGTGGCTGTGTAATTTATACTTGTATTGTACCACATATAGAGACATTTATGCTTGGGTAAAACATGGGAAATCCTTTGTTTCTTGCTTTCTGTTTTTTCTTTGTGATTGCTGAACTAAAATAATAAAAGAAAGCGCTATATCTTTTATATATGTGAGACCGGTAATATTCTTCGATCATGGCAAAGATCCATACTGATCGCTGTTTACAAGCAGGGATCACGTTTGCAGCCTGGCTGTTATAGATTATTAGCTCTGCTTGACTGCAGCGTGAGAAGCTTTGCCCATCCCCTTTTAGAGATGCTAACGGAGTGGACCACAATCAATCAGCTGTTAAATACCTACCAAACGAGTTTCAGGAAGGGCTCCAGTACTATCCATTCTATATTGGTCCTTTTCGCATTCATTTCTGACACCTACAAAAAGCCTGAGACCTCGCTTTATATGTGCTGTGTGTATTACTGTGCAGTTTGACAGTGTCATAAGTGTCTAAACTCTGGGAGAAACTGGAATGTGGGCATTGACCCCTCTTTGCTTTATTTTATAAAATTATTGTACAATGATACACGTGTCAGAATCTCGCAGAAGGGGGGCTTCTATCTCAGTCTTTTCCCACCAATGCTGGGCTTAAGCAGGGCTGTGTTCTCATGCCCTTGCTTTTTAACCTATAAATTGCGGATTCTGCAGGAACATTGAGGTCTGCACATAATCCTCCACCTCATTTTGGTAGGGAGGACATGATTTGCTTAATTTACGTGGACGATACAGTAATCATGGATAGGACGTCAGTCTGTCTACAGCACACCTTTAATGCTTTATATCAATATGCAAAAATGAATGGCCTACGGATGAACACAGCCAAAATAATGACTATTGGTAAAAAGGCCTATGGCGGCACAACTTTTAACTGGAGACTGGGTGATATCCGCCTGGAACAAATCTTCAGCTATAAGTATTTGGGTATTTACATCAAGGTCACTCTGTCTCTCACCTCTTTTTACAGATGTTATACATCTGAAGGTTTGGAAGAAGTGGCTCGCAATTTAAAAAAGTGATAGATAACTGTGGTGCCCTCCCTATCGGATATAAAATCTCTATAAAGTATGCCTCAGAAGCCTTACCTGAGACGGCTATTAATTGGCTGCCTAAATTAGAGGCCAAAATGATGCGCTCTTTGCTGGGGGGGGACACCTCATGCTGCCCTCCCTGAGCCTCCTAGGAAGGGCTGCATGATGTGCCCCCCCCCCTCTGTTCGCTGTGGGTGAGGAGAGGGCCACCACAAATGGTGGGACAGGTCCCCCAATAGATGGGGCAGTAGGGTTTGGACAACCTGGGGGCAGATTGCCACACTAATGTGGCCATCTGCACCAAGCGAAGTTGGGTAAACAAAAAAAAAAAATACAAATTCATAGGCTGCTTTTTATGGGGGGCTGAGGGGCAAAAGAGGACACCCGTGGGAATGCGCAGAGGTCTGACTTGCGCGAAACGGCCCAGAATTTATTACCCAGAACCCCAGACCAAATGAACATTGTGTTTTTTCCCCACCAAATATCACACTTTGTCGGGGATTGTGGCTAATAAAAACTGGGGCAATTTGCGCAAGGCAGACCTCTGTGGATTTCCAGCGGTGTCCTCTTTTGGAAAATGCATGGGGTTCCCTGTTTTCCTTGCTGGCTTCGATACCCTAGGCCCAAATCTGTAGGTTGCCCACATGAACACAATGGGCAGTGGCGAAAGGCTTGGGGTGACCAGTGGGTTACCCTTTTCCTTTTGCGCCCCCGGTAGGTGCACCCACACATGTGAGGTACCGTTTTCATCGGGACACCTGTGGGAACGCGGGACGGTAGGCCATGTGCTGTGTGATGCTGGAAATGCATCGGAGGGACAGGGCCTCCGTATCCTTGTCCTTTACTGCTTTTTATCGTGTGTTCTGTTGTGTTTTCCGCACAGGAGTTCATGTGGGACTCCTGGCGGTGCAGCTCTCTCTTTTGGTTTGGTGAACGGACCCGTGGGATACCCTTATGGCACTCATGGGCGGGGGTACAACCCTGTGCCCCTAGTGTATGTGTTTGGGCACCTGTGGGTGGTCCGCAGAGCAGGGTATGGGTTGGTGGCAGCTTCATGCTGAAATTGACAGGTGCGCGGAGTATCCTCCATTTTGGGATACCCCGGCCCTGCCATTGGGATCTGTTGATTTCTGATGGAAAACAAGATGGCCCCTGTGGCCTCTTGCTTTCTATTCCCCATTACCTTGTTTTCCCAAAGTGCTGGGAAGCCGTGACTCTGTCCCTTCCCCCTGACTGACTGTTGGGTGGAAGGGCCATATATGGTGGTGTTGTGAAGGCCCGGCCAGACTGGCTGGAGCCTTCCCGGTGAGGTATGTTGTGGGTACCTCCTGTGGGTGGGACCTGGGTGAATAGAGTGTGTGACGAATATGCATTCTGTGTTGTGGGTGTCTAGTATCTGGTGGTTGACACAATGACTGAGACAACCCTGCCCGAAACTGGTATGAATGTAGCTTGGAGTGTTGAATGGCTCGGTACTTGTCCCAATACACATAACTTGTTGTGAGTGTCTGGAGAGAAGTGAATGGCCTGAATACCTCGTGTGCCTGATTGGCTGCCTGCCTGCACGAATGCCCGTAGTCGTGATTGGATGCTTGTGTGACCCAGCGGAATGAATGGGAGATCAACAGTATATCTGGGGACCTCTCACTGCTAGGAATCGTGTTCAGAAGCTGAAGTCCACTACGACGAGTAACTGGAGTAACTGACGCTTGACCTTGAAGCCCTGCTGGACGAGAAGAATTGTTGTTGCTCTCCTTCACAATCTGAAAGCTGCTGTGCCTCCAAGGACTGACCCAGAGAGGACCTGGTAAGGCGCCCTCTTGCCGAGCTACGAGGGACCATCGTGCACAGCTGATCTTTGCCAACGCTCCCTGGTAGACAGACCGACCCGATACGGGGACTGCTGCGGAACTTCAAGGAGAAGCGCTCGGATTGTTGTCTGCCACTGTCGCCGACCGCCGTCGCCAACCGTAGCCGCCGTGCTCCCGTTTGCCTAAGAACTTCCATTGATCATCGGACGCTCTCGTCTGCATCGTCACCCGCTTGTCTCCCGCTGGAGAAGGCCTGACCGTCGACGCGCCGAGGAGCATCCACCGGTGGGTTTCCCACCACCTAAGGACCACAGACGCCGACGACTTGACGCCCTTGCTGGGCCACAGTTCTTCATCTCTTTGCGGTCCAGAACTATCGTCACTGAGGTGCCCCGCACGCCTCTTCCTTGCAGGACGCCAACGTTCTGTCGTCGACTAGCACCGCTAGGAACAAAGCTGCCACTTCCCTGCCGTAGGTCACCCTGTTCACCGTCGGACGTTCGACGACCCGTGACTCTTCCCTTAAAGGGAGGGCACTCGAGAAGGGCCGTCGATTCCCCGACACCGAACGCCAAGTTCCCCGACACCTCTCGACGATCCGTGGCTCCCGCCTGAAAGGGAGGCACTCAAGAAGGATCGGTCGACACATCGTCGGAGAACTCTACTCCACCAGGTACATTGGGGGAGGCGGGTAAAACCTTAATAGGAAGAAGTGAGACTATTGAACATATGGACTGGGCTTGTGTGATATATCCTTATTTTACAGGTTGCCCAGGTGGGGGGGGGGGGGGGATCTCCACACAGAACTGTGTCTAGGTAACGGGGCCAGCATTCTGCCTATTGTTTCAACCATCTTACGTTCCTGCCTATCTCTATTGCTCGTTTCCTCGTTATTAATCTGTGTGATATTTTAACCGTACAGTTGATGCACTTTAATGAGATTCGATAACATTCGTGGTACCACTTTAGAATTGTATATATTTATCATTATTGACTTCCGAGTACAAAGTGCATTATTGTGATCATGTACATACCTTTGAATATTAATTATATAAAGACTGTGTTTTCAGTAATACAGTGTGTGGACATTCCTTTGTGGGGGTTCGGGGACTACACTGTACTTAAGAACGAGCCCGCATCACCTCCTGAGAAGCTAGGCCTTGATTGCTCGTCCATTGCTACCTTATAGAGAATCTTGGCTGGGGTCCTCTGTGCCTCTCCACTACCATATAGAGAGCGGAAGTACAGACACCCCCTACCAGTCTTTACATGCTGTTGGCGGTGTGTTTCGGTGTGTGGCCAGAGGGAAATGTCTGAGAATTGTCTGCATTTCCAGCCAATTTCAGAGACATTTCCCTGTGTCCACTCACCGAAACACGTCGCCACCAACAGATGTCATACCTTCCCGCGTTCCCACAGTTGTCCCGACAAAAAAGGTACCTCACATGTGTGGGTGTACCTACCGGGGGCGCAAAAGGAAAAGGGTAACCCGCTGGTAACCCCAAGCCTTTCGCCACAGCACAATTTGTTCATGTTGGCAACCTACAGATTTGGGCCTAGGGTGTCGAAGCCAGCAAGGAAAACAGGGAACCCCATGCATTTCCCAAAAGAGGACAACCGTGGGAATGCGCAGAGGTCTGACTTGCGCAAAGCGGCCCAGAATTTATTACCCAGAACCCCAGACAAAATGAACATTGTGTTTTTTTCCCCACCAAATATCACACTTTGTCGGGGATTGTGGCTAATAAAAACTGGGGCAATTTGCGCAAGGCAGACCTCTGGATTCCCACGGGTGTCCTCTTTTGGGAAATGCACGGGGTTCCCTGTTTTCCCCGGTGGCTTCGACACCCTAGGCCCAAATCTGTAGGTTGCCCACATGAACAAAATGGGCAGTGGCGAAAGGCTTGGGGTGACCAGTGGGTTACCCTTTTCCTTTTGCGCCCCCGGTAGGTGCACCCACACATGTGAGGTACCGTTTTCATCGGGACACCTGTGGGAACGCGGGACGGTAGGCCATGTGGTGTTGGGGGCGTGTTTCGATGGGTGCACTGAGTGAAATGTGCGGGAAAAAGCGTTTTTTTCCCCCCCATTTCAGACTTTGCAGGGCTGTCTGGGTAATAAATTCTGGGGCGATGTGCGCGAATCATACCTCTGTGGATTCCCACGGGTGTCTTCTTTTCGGAAATGCATGGGAGTCCCTGTTTTTCTTGGTGGCTGCAACACCCCAGGCCTAAATCTGTAGGTTGCCTCCCCAATCCCTTTGGGGGGGATAGCGGTGGTTTAGCCTCATTCCTTCGCGCCCAGGTAGGTGCACCCACACATGTGAGGTACCGTTTTCATCGGGACACCTGTGGGAACGCGGGATGGTAGGACATGTGTTGTTGGGGGCGTGTATCGATGGGTGCGCCGAGTGAAATGTGCGGAAAAAGTGTTTTTTCCCCACATTTCGGACTTTGCGGGGCTGTCAGGGTAATACATTCTGGGGCGATGTGCGCAAATCATACCTCTGCGGATTCCCACGGGTGTCCTCTTTTCGGAAATGCATGGGGTTCCCTGTTTTCCTTGGTGGCTTGGACACCCGAGGCCCATATCTGTATGTTGTGCCGGTCGGCAGAATGTCTGAGATTCCGCTCTGAAAACAGAATTGGGGTTACTTGTGTTTTAGGCTTTCCCCTTGGCAGCCAGGTAGGTGCACCCACACATGTGAGGTACCGTTTTCATCGGGACACCTGTGGGAACGCGGGACGGTAGGCCATGTGCTGTGTTTGTGTGGTTTTCATAACGTTTTGACCCATTTGCTGGTGCCCTTTCTCTCACAACCCTTTCATTTCCCAAATGTGACCTACATTTAGTCGCTGCTTTAGCCACCATACACTTTTGTAACCTGCACAAGTCACCTACCCTTGAAAAGGTCTGCCTGTGCTTTTTCAAAAAATGTATGCTTGCCGTTCCTCACCACATTGGTTTTCCCGATTTACACATGCTAAGTGTGTCTGGTCAGGCCGTGAGCGTAAAACTCCTGTGTACCATGGCTCAGTGTTTGGCTTGTGGTATTGCTTGTTTTGTAAAACACTACAAAAAATGTGTGCTCTCCTAACTGCAAGAGTCGGGGGAATGTAGCGGAGCATTGCTTTTCTCAAAATTCATTGAAGCCATTGCCGTACCAAGCCAACCATGTCCAACACATACCTTTTTTTTTTTCCGGTCATTTTCCCGCTTTTCCCCCAATCGATGGCAGTTCCCCTACCTAGTTGTTGCCTGACCTACGCAAATCGCCCCTTCCTAAACTTGGAATTTTGTCTACTTTTCAGAAATATATGCCTTTTTGTCCTCCAATTCGGCTTTCCTGCCTTTTTCTTCCATTCCGTCCATGCATGTCCAATTGGCAAAAATGGCCAAAATCGCCTACCTCTCACAAAACGGTTGATAACCACATCAAAATAATGTTGTTCCATTTTCTTGAAAGCCAGATAATTGGGGAACTGAGCACAGCAAACCATTTGTTCCTAGCTCTTACAAGGAAAAAACCACAGGCTTCTTTGTACATAATTTTATTGGCATTTTTTGAAAAAACCCAACATTTTTGCCCTTTTTTCTTATTTTCTCTCACCCCCCTACAGCAACCTGGGATTCCTGGGTGGCGTTACGACCGCCTACATGTGGTAAAAAAAAGGAGCCAAATTTGGCTGAGTTATCTCATGTAACAAAAAAGTTACAAGCCATTGAATGGCCACATACCGAAAAAAACAAAAAAGGCCCTGACACTGGGGAGAAATACCCATGGCACTTAAAGGGTTAATAACTACATGTTTTTGAAATGTTTCTGTAGATGTGATAATGTTAGAGAAATAAGCCCCTGAAGAAGAGATGTTATCGCAAAACCCGTTGGGCCTTTTTAGAAAATTAAACTACGTATGAAGAAAACAAAGAATTATGACTTATTGTGATCATTGAAGTGAAACATTTCTTGATGATTAAATAGAAAATCTTGAAGAACTTTATACATAAAACACTATATGTGTCAACAAAATCTAACCTGGATTGTTTGGCTCTAGTTTTGAGCTTGTGAAAGTGTGCAGGGGACAGGAGTTCCTCCCTTAGGAACTTAATCTGTCTTCATATTTTCCAACCCATATGCCAGGGTTGACTGCTATCTCCCCTGCACCTTAAATATATTTAAAACATTTTTGTTTAAAAAAAATACGACCAGACTAAATTGAATTATCGTGAAGAGGAGTGCACAGTGAATACAACTGTAGATTCCTGCCACAATGATGCCAGGAAGGGGCTTATATACTCTTGGCTTGGTCACTGGATATGGGCGTGGCTCCATTCCAAACCGTACTGCTTCCATACAAGGGATGCTGCAAAGTCTTCCTTTCGTCATTGTCAGCGATTTCGGTCAGGACATGCTACTTTACATATTGCTAGCCTATGCAAAAATACACTGTAGCTCATGATTTGATTTCCTTCATTTTGTTACCTATAAACATTTATATATAAAAAAAAAATTCCGTCATTTTCTCCATATTTCATTTATTCTACTCGTGGTTTTATTGGTCCTGTAATTTCTTTTTAACCTTGTTTTCATAATTCTGCATGTTGTGCATCAAGCCTTAGCCTACATGGGCTTTTGACACAGCAAACAGCTGGTGGTTCCCTTTGTGCTGGCACTGCTAGCACGAACACCATGTGGAGGCCTATAGTCTATTTTTTTAGCACAGGCTGCATTTTTCCTGGAAGAGAGTTTGCTTCTACCGTGCTTTGAGATTTTAGAACTGCATTGGATTTAACATTTACAAATGTATTCAGCGAATAGTTATTTGCACCTTATATTTAAATAATAACTGCCTTCTTTTAGTGCCTGCCGTAGTCTGTGTATATGATTATATTTGCATGAGAGCTTTCCCAGTGCCCCCTCGCCCGGTCCCTTGTAGTGCCTAGAAGCAGTCAAAAGAAGTCTTGCCTAATTCTAAAGCGCTTGGGGGTGCAGGAAGGCACTAGCTCCTTCCCAACATCGTCTTCCCATTGTGTGCGAGTGTCCTCTGGAATAGTCCCTGTGACGGCAGCAGCGCGTTGGCTCCCCACTGGAAAATGTGCACATTGGACTGGGCGAGCTCCCATGATGTTAACAGTGACGCCAGTGTCTATCAGGAAGCAGTGTGTTGCTTCTCCCATATTGACCATGACCTTCGGTGAGTCGGCTCCTTCCTGCTCACCATGCATCATATTGATGAACTTGTCCGTATGTTCCTGTGAGTATTCATTGTATAAGTCTCCCGGGAATTCATACTGTTCCAGATAGTACCCTGCCTGTGGAAGCTCATCTTCGCTTGTGGGATCTCCATAGTCCTGACCGTGGTCCATGGCCCTAATAGTCCTTCTCGGCAGCTGTGGGTAGAATGGTGTACGTCTCCCCTGCTGTTGTGGGTTTAGTCTGACCGGTGGGTGCCGTCTATGGGCATCGCTTGTGGTTGTCGTCCAGTCGGGAATGGTCTCCCCTCCCGACAAACTGTGAAAATGGCATTCTCTGCCACACTCCGAGCAATGTTGGCTGATGGCTGGGCACGTTCCAGAGTGCGGAAAAGTGTCTGGCCACATCTGTAACATAGTCTATGAGGGTAGGACCCATCAGCGCCTGCATGTACGCGTCCCTCTGTGGACTGCTGGACGCGGGTGGGTTGTGACACAAAGCCTTTCTCTAAGTCCCTACCCGCAGAGAACGCAGCTACCGTCTCCTCCTTGTCACTCCTCTTCTTGGGTGTCTCCATGGCTGTCGCCTGTACTTCAACTCTTTTGTGTACCCTCGCCATCTCTATGACCTCATCAATGGCCCGAGGCTTCTTCAGAAATTGCTTCCATAGAGCAGATGACACACCCCCTTCGATAACACAAAGGCAGAACTGCCTCCTCATCGGAGAAGACCGAAAACTGGCAATGGACCAGCTTCCTCCGAAGTAGGGTGATGAATTACTCCACGGTCTCCTGCAGCTACTGCTGACAATGATTTTTTTTTTTTGGATCAAAGATTTTATTGATTTGAAAATGAAAACAACATTACACTTATCTCTCTGCAATACAGGGTAGGAACGTGGGGGGGGGGGGAGTTTGGAGCAGCAGTGGGGGGGAAGGGAAGGGGGAGACTGGAGGGGAGAGGAACATATGCAATATCAACATTTCCTGGTGCAGGTGATAGGATGGGGAGAGAGAGAGACAATCGAGAAACAAAAAACATTCAGAAACTCAACTTCCGGGACCATGGTCCGACCGACCATCAGTTTGACATTGGATGACCTCGTGGCATAGTCTATTCATGGCAGAATCATTACTCCCACTTTCCCGGGGCATCTCTCAGTCACAGAGGCTGCAGAGCCACCCTTGTCATTTAGCTAGCCTCTTCCCATCTTCTCCATATTTTGTCCGCTTTTTGCGGGCAACCCCTCGCCGTGTACACTCTGTTTCATTATAACGCATATGTCCACATCTGTGACCCACTGGTCATAGCTTGGCGTACGTTCCGATCCCCACAGTTGCGCAATTTTCCGCCTGAGAACTGCCATCGCAGTCGACTAGAACAATTTCTCATAGTGGGAAAGGTCCGTTTCACTGGAGATCCCCAGGAGAAGGAGTTTTGGGCATCTCTGTATCGCTTTACCCATAATGCTAGACAGTTTATCACAGCATTTCTGCCAGAGCTGCTGTATCTTGCTACATTCCCACAGAGTATGGAAAAAGGTACCTTTTTTCACTTTTGCAGCGTAGGCATCGTGCGTCCGAGGATTTGCCCCAGCGGAAGAGGGCCACTCTCGGGTAGTAGGTGCGGTGCAGGATCTTCAGTTGGGCCAGTCTTAGCCTTGAGGAAATGGTTGTTTCTCGCGGGTACATCAGGGCCTCCACCCAGTATTCCGGTTGAAGTGGACCCACATCCCGTTCCCACTTTGTCTTCAAGCTGGTTAGTTCCGGCGTCGCAAAGGATGATTGATTATGTATATGTCCTAGTCCCTATTGGGCTGTTTCACCAATTTTTTGTTTAGTACCGCTAGAAGCTCGTACTAGGTGGTCGTTTCTGCCAGAATCGCCTTGGTGATTCAGCTAGATTCATTAAAATGTCCTTCAGGACAGGCAATTTTTCCTCCCCTGCGGCCCTGATGAAATCGTCAAAGTCCTCGACCTGTTTGGTCCACCGTGGCCCCTTGCCTTGTTGCGGTTGTGGGCTGAACGGGAACGGTTTCCTTAAAAAGGCAACTTTAGCACTGCCCTGCTGCGGCATCCCTTGATCCTCGGCCTGGTCCACCGTGATGGCAATTCACTGATCGGCCAACACTCCAGGCAAATATGTTCTGCTTTACTGCACAATATCACGTTCTCAACAGATCAAGGGGTAGGTCTTGCTGCTGGCCCCACATCAGTACAAATGTGCTGACCTTGGATGGTGCACTGCAGGCTGTACCAGGTAACACAGGTGTGAGTTTGGCAATGGGCAAATCTGCTGCTACACAGAGAAGCAGTATGCTGGCAGAGAATCCTCCAATGGCTGTCCACTGATTCACTTTGTTTCAGAAACTGGGAATGTGTTTGGAGATTGGTGTGCTCTTACATTGATGCATCCTCATTGTTCCTTTATAGTTTTTTCCTCTCTGCAGAACAACGCACTCTCTCCACAAGCAACTGCTGTTTCACAATAACGTTAAAGGAATGTGTGTGTGTGTTTTTTTTTTTTTTCTCCCTCTAGGACAGGTGCTCTACTGCCTGCCACTGCACTTGCAGCCACAGAAACAAGCACGGACAGTTGCGGGTCCTCCAGGCGGGCTGTTAACAGCAGTGTGACCCCAGCTGCTCGTACCGAGGTTCACGCCCTCCCGTCATTTTCCCTGCCGACTCACCTTATAAGTGGCAGGGTTCTGGGTTAGGTCTCGGCGGAGCCCAAGCCTCTGCACGCAACCTGCAGGACACAATGCTGCAACCGCAGCAGGAGATTAAGGATGCGCCACGGTGCAGGACTTTGGAGGAGCTCCAACTGGACTCATTGGATGACGCAGGAAGGACGGCTCTCAACTGAACTACACAATATCACGCAGCAGACTTGGCTGCATATAACTACTGGCTCACTTCCCTCATCGCCAGTTGTAGTATAACCGCATGTACAGGAACGTAGAAGGAAGGAAACCGACTTGCTCTCGGTTCACATACTTAATTATTAATGACTTCCTCCACTCCTGACTCCTCCTCTTCATCTCTCAATGACGTAACCTTAACCCCTTAAGTGCCAAATACGAGATACCTTGTCTGCGATAAGTATAAATCCAACCTCCGAGCTATGTGTGGAGGAGTTTCCTCCTCACGGCCCGAGGCTCGGATTTCCTTCAGTTTCACTTCAGCATCCGTAATGCGCGCTGACGTGAAACTGAAAGTAAATTTCATTGCCATAGCCCTTTTCAGCTGCAGCGGTGAAAGAGAAGGTAGGTTTCCTCCCCAATCTCCAGCATTATTGTGCCGTTTAGATCGAGGGAGGTGTCCTTGGAAAGGGGAGATTCTCCTCTTTCCAATGACGCCTACCTTGAAGCATTGCTGGGCGCGGATCGCTCGATCTGCATACACCAATGCCACTAGACCACCAGGGATCTGTTTTTGAAGTGGGGGGTGGGGGGCCACTTACTCTGTAAGCGGCTCTCTTCTCCCACCCCTAAAGCGTGGGGCAGTACGTTTTGCCCTCCCTGGGGGCAGACGGGCACAGTAATGTGACCATCTGCCCCTAGCCAAGGGGCAAAACAAAATACACATTTTTAAAAAGCTTTGTTTTTTTGGGGTGGTTGTGGTGGGTGGGGGGCACACTAGACCACCAGGGAACTTTGCAATGGAAAGGGGGGTGGCCCTCCCCTCCTCCCCCACCCCGAATGGATGGAGCATCCCATGTAGCCCTCCCTGGGGCAGATTGCTAGTGCAATCTGGCAATCTGCCCTTAGAACGGGGCAAATGTGTTTTTACTGAGGTGTGGGGGTCACTAAACCACCAGAAATGGTTTTTATAAACGGGGTGTGACCCATTTCCCCCCCCCCCCTGCCCCAAATGGATGGGGGAATATAATTTAGACCTCCCTGGGAGAAGATTGCAGTGTAATCTGCCAATCTTCCCCTGGGAAGGGGCACATACGATTTTACTGGTTGTGAGGGTCACTAGACCACCAGGAATGGCTTGAAAGGGGGCTGGTGATTGGAGCATGATACTTATGATTTGTTTTTGCTGGGCTGACCATAGATAATACATTTTTTTTGTTTGTTTAATTTGCAGGGTTTTTTTACGTGAGGAGCTGCAGTGTTATGTAACTAGTTTTTTGTATTATTCTACGGTTAGGGCCCATTGGGAGTGGGGTGGGTGGGACTGGGGGTGGATTGTTGGCGGTGTGGCCAGAAGTGGCCAGTCTGGGGAGGCATTTTAGTGGGCTGGGACACAATTGCAGGGTCAGGCCACAAATTGTCCCCCCATGCCAACAGAACATTGGTGTTTCCCTAGGAGCAGCTGTCTCCCATGTGGGTTGACCATCCAGAAGCCCACGCTGCACCTCTGGCTGTGCTGTGTTGCAGATTTTACCTCTGGGGAGCAATGGGGACCCTCCCGGGTCTCCCCGGAAGTGCCGCTGTACTTGGGGATGGTCGACACACATGAGAGACAAGCGCCCAAGGCCTGAGGAATCGCCTCCGACCATCCTGGAGTTCTGGCTGGCCTGTGTTACAGCTTTTCCCTCTGGGAAAGGACAGGGACCCTGCCAAGGCTCCCTGGAACCGCTGCTGGTCTTGGGGAGGGTCAACCCACATGGGAGTCAGCCGCTCAAGGCCAGGGACATGGCCCCCTACGACCCTGGAGCTCTGGCTGGGTTGTGTTACAGAATTTCCCTCTGGGAAGTGATGGGGGCCCTGCCGGTGCACCCTGCGACTGTCGCTGCACTTGGGGATGGTCAACCCACATGGGAGACAGCCGCCCAAGGCTGGGGTCATAACCCCCTGACTATCCTGGAGCTCTGGCTGGTCTGCTGTACAGGGTTAACGGACACATCCAACATGTGCAGTCCCCTGAGGCTTAGAAAGGAGATTTGCAGTTTGTTTTGATATAAGCTTTAATCAAAGCCGAAGTCTTAGGTTAGAGCAGCAGCCCATGATATAGTTCATAATAACCTTGCCAGTCGGGCAAGTTGTTTGTGGTGTGTGGTTTGTGTTGGTTTTGTAAAATTGAAAATGTATTTAAAATTCTTTGCTCTCTACCTGTTCACGGTATAAAGAGCAGGGAGAAGTGATGGTCAGACTCTTCATTTCTTTTTAATGCCTTACTGTGCTGTAACGCTCTGTGAAGGGACTGTGGGGTTTGGTTAGGGACTTCAGTGGAGCAAAGAAGGATCCTGGGGACACCAAAGCACAGATGTCAATATATACCTTTTTTCTTTCTTTTCCTCCCAGCTGGTCTGCTAATGGGGTGCGAATTGGGACTGTTTGGGTTTGTTTACCTGAACTCTGCATAGTAGCGGTGTTGTTTGCAGGGTTAATGGCAAAAATGGGCTGCGCTATCCTTTTATACAGCACTAGCAGCAGCTGGCTCGTGGGAGCTATTTCTTTGAAAGTGCCTGAATGCCAAAGGCTGCGGTGTCGGGGGCACTCTGACAACAAATCGGAAACCTGTGGGCCCAGCATGGACCCTGTACCTGGGCTCTCGAGGACAGCAGGTTGGGACTGAGGGCAGTCTGCACACTCTTTTTTTGATTTTTGGGGCACAAAGTAGCACCATAAAGCCGAAATCGATGCTAGAGAGAAAAGAGAGAGAAGGGGTGTTGGTTGAAATCAGAATATTTGGTTCACATGACAACTGGCAACACTCGCGGAATGATTTCACTGGCTCACTGATTACTTTTGGTCTCCTGTCATATGCAGTTAGGTCTTGTGTAACAATATTTGAGCCAGCCATTATATATTCTGTTGCGTGAAAATGTGTATCTAGGCTTTCATGTTCCAGGTGTTGCTGTGATTGTTGCTTCCCTCCTGGATGAATTCACTGCAAACTTAATTACTCTTGGTCCTGCTTTTCCTCGTCACAGTACTTACTTGGGACGTACCCTACCTCTATCCCCATGCTCCGCTCCTCGCACTGAGAGTACAATACTCCCAGTATCCCATCATGTAGTAGTTAACTACTACTCAGGGCCCATTCCATCCATGCTGGTCAGGAGAGGTTGGGATGTAAATACTGTGAAGAGTAAGAGCAGGAGTAATGTAGATTACCAGCAAGTAATGCAGGTATTTACTTGTACCTTGCTCATCAATGCAGGGGCCTAAAAGGCACACTGACACCACCAGATGCCTTGCATAGCTACCACGACTGGTTTATTGGGAAAATACCAACCTAGTGCCATCTGCAGGAGCTACTACTGTGTACACAGAGCTGCTTGTCATGCCTGCGAACCTAAACCTTGCAGGACTGCGCCCATTGACTGAGTGTTAGCTAGTAAGATTTGAGTTGTGGTATATTGCACGCTGTTGGCTAACTACAGCACTTGCTTTAGTGTAATGCCTCATCACTACCTTGGCGGTATCCCTTCTGTGGCACTGGATCGGAGCAGCCGGCTGGCTATTCCTTTCAGACATTGATGGGGCGAAATCTGACCGGGACCTACTCTGCAGGGATGAAGAAACATATTGCGTGCAAGGAACACCTTGACACCCCTGCTGCCTCTGACTCCACCACGCGTCCCCCTCACCATCAGGAGACACTGCGGATCACTTTGCCCTCATTCATGTGCCTTGGGGAATCACAGCACTGGTCCGGACTTCCCTCTAGTGCACCTGTCTCATCTGTGCCTGTCTTGCTGCTAGGCAGCCTGGAACAGGGTTGCCACCCTGCTGCCTTTGGCGCCTGGCTCCACGCGTCCCCCTTACCATCAGGAGTCACTGTGGACCAGCTCCACCCGCCGTGCCTGTGCCTTGCAGCATGCCCACTCTCGCTGCTGGAGTAGCAAAAGACCCCTTTTTTAGTGACCTGGGGGACATTGTGCACCTGACTCGTCTGCGCCTGTCTTTCTGCTAGGCCGCCTGGTGAATTAGTCATGAATTGTGCAGTATGTATGTCTGTCGCTCTCTCTCCCACCATTCCGCCATGGTGCTTCCCATCTCCCCCATTTACTCTTAACTGCTACTCTATCACCTATCCTACCTCTTTCGAAGCGGAAAGGAAAAGGTTCAAGAAAGATCTCCTGGTCTCCAATCCAAGCCTACACATCGCTGAGACCTACATCAACGCTTCTTCCAGGCAGACTGTCACTGACATCCTCTTTGTCACGCTCTCTCCGTACCTATGTACTCCGCATATGGTCTTGGTCTTCTGCCCTTTCTCTTCTTCGTCCATTAATGGTGTAACCAGAAAGTAAGTACTCTTGGCATACTTCCCATCCTCTAGGCGCATCATTAATATCTACCGGAATGGCACTGTCATGCCCAGAGCTCTCAGCCCAACCTCCTCCTCCTTGATAGGCGTCTTCTGTCTCTAACCTTCCTACCCTATCCTGCCACCCCTCCTTCTGCCACACCTACGGGTTTACCACATTCCTGTACCCCTCCTCGGAAGACCTTCAAAGGTGGCAACCAGCTTCACTTAGCTACCCTCAACTCTTGCTCTGCTGTTAAACACACTCCTCTGACATCTGACACCTCCTCAAAGACTTTGACCTTGACACCCTCGCTCTCACTGAGGCGTGGTTTACTGCCAGCTCTGTCACTGTTTTTGACATCCCAGAAACTCTGTCTCCGGAGCTCTGGTCCTCTCTGGGCTGGGCTACTGCAACAGCCTCCTCCCCAACCTGCCTCTAGTTGCCTTGATAAAGACCTTTCCTTTTGTTGGCTGTTTTTCCAGGATGCTTTCATTCTCGTTTGTTGAAAATCACATCACCTCGTATGTGTAGGCTATCCCAGCCTTATTCTTGAACATGGAATCATTTGAATCCTCCAGTTTCACGGTTCAATAAACCATAGTTACTATTTACCACGTTTCGTCCGTGCGCATAGTTGTCTCTAGTTTTTTGTTACTAAGTAATTCTCTGATCATTGGTTGGCCATCACATCCGCTGCAGACCTTGGGTGTGGGGAGTCTGGAGAAGAACCTGGGGGTCATCAAGGTATGCTGTGAAATGTAGAGGACCAACGTGAGTGTTTTGAACTTCCTGCATATGTCAAGAGCTGTCCCTGGTTGCAGGTCCCACCATACTGATGGAAAATCCCTGCTCTTTTCATCTGCTTCCAGGTTTTCCATGCCCATAATATGCACCACCTTGGTGGACCACAGATTCGGTTCTGCCCGTTTCACTCCAGAATCAGTTTTAGTTCTTCCAAGTGCCTGGAGCAAGTCCCACCTTGTCTGTTAATGTATGCCAAGGCGTTGCCCATCTGAAGGGTCACTGCATTCCCTGACACGATTGGGCAAAAGATTTTCAGCGCTAGCAGAGTTGCCGCCTGCTCCCTCTAGTTGGAAGAATGAGTTGTCTTGTGATCTAACCACCTCTTGTGATGCCTCGCTCCCCATCCCATCTCGCTGGAGTCTTTTGTAAGGATGATCGGCAAGGGCTGCTTCAGGGGAAATCCGCTGAACGGAATGCCTTTCCGAAACCACCATTGTAGGCTGCAGTCCTCGCAAAATATTAAAAATATCACAAGTTCTGCAAGACTGGCTACTTAGTTCAGCTACTCAAAGCAAAATAATTTACTTGCCTCATTGTAAGGTAAAAAGCTTCAAAATGTAAAAAAAAGGTGTATGCTTTAACTTTGATTCCCAAAGTATAACCAGACTCGTTGCAGCAATACAGTTGTGCAGCCACATAACACTTATTATGTTTGCATGATAAGTGTTTTTATGTGGCTAGACTGGATTGCATTGCTGCAGCAAGTCTCTAGTTACATTTTATGTCTCCGGCAAGGAATTTTCTACTGAGCATCATAGTTAAAGCAAACATTGTATCATGTTTTCTTTAACATTGGTGGCCAGTACAAATACAACCCCTGCACCCTTTTTATCCACAAATCCGAGGCCAACTAGTGGTGAGGTGGGCCTTTCATTTGCAGGGGAACGGGGTGCCCCCAAATCGGAGGTGCGCTCATCTGCACTGTGAGCGGGCCTCTGATTCATCCACAAATAAAAGGCCCGCTGACAAGGACAGTGAGCGCAGCCGTCCTGGTGAGCAGGCCTCTGATTTGGGGGCACCCGTCCTCTGCACCTCCAAATCAGATGGCCTCGTTCTGATTCATCCCCAAATCAGAGACCTGTTCACCAGCACTGTGAGCATCGTTACACCATGCTTTTGGACGGCCCTCTGATTTGGGGGCACCCCTCCCTGCACTCTCAAATCAGAGGCCCGCTCACTGTGCTGGTGAACTGGCCTCTGATTTGGAGGACCTGGGGAGTGGGTGCGTTTTATACCCATTCATACAGTCACTCACGCACCCATGCCCATATTAACAGCATTTAAGTTTTTGCCCAGTCACCCATAACTGCACTCTCTCAATCACATGCGCACCCAAAGATACTCATTCCTACACACACAGCCACACACATATACCTTTTTTTTTCTTACCTGCAGCCCTGTTCCAGAATCCACTCCACCGCCTTTGGGATGACTGAATCCCTCAGCGGCACTTTATCTCCTGTGCAGCTTGAACAGGAACCAGGTAGCTGTTCCTGCACATGTGCGCAGGATTTGAAGCAACCCCTGCCAGTTCTGAATGTGAGGCAAGGCACAGGAGCGCCCATGCACATTCAGAGCTGCAGTACCCCCAGCCTGCATCCCTAAAGGGCCATGCAAGCCTAGGAAAGCAAAACTCCCCTGGCTTTGCATGGCCCATAGGGCCATGCACGCTGGGGTACGAACTGTCAAAGGGAAACAATTTCCCTTTGACAGTTCAAGCCAGCCCAGGAGAGCTCCCTCAGATGCTTGTTGCAGCAGATTGTGCGCTTAATATTAACACTGGACTGGCTTTGTGGTATTTGCTATTTACTGAAAAATAACTTATTTTCAGTAAGTAGCCAATTACTTGCCATGAAGGACGTGGACAATGCAAATTGTGCTCGCCATTCATAAAATGTGCTCAACTATGTGAGCGAGCAAGGAGATTTTACAAGCCCTAAACTGGACCTCCACTCCACTGATAATGAAATGAGGATCTCAAAGTTCTGTGACTCTTCCCTCCAATTCTGTTGTTGATGGGACCGAAGTGGTCTTATATGTAGGCGTGACACTAGGAAGACACAGGAAGCTGTATGCCCCGTTATTCGTAAGAGTTCATTGGTTGCTACTTAATCCCTAGATAGGAGAGATACCTACATGTTGGCGACTGTCATCTGGAAGAACCACTTTCGTTCTGCTGTTCAAGATTGTGCTTCCATGAAAAGGAGGTCCCGAGAGGCCAATAAATGTGATTTCTCCGAGTTCATCAGAAAAACCTACAGATTCCAGTGTCTTGAATGTCACCCATACATGCTAAGGTAAGCTCTCCGATGATTCTTTGATCAGCCAGTTGTCCTGGTAGGGAAACACTTGATTCCCTGTTGGTGTATCAAAGCTATTGCTGCCCCCAGAAACCAGGTGAAAACCGCTCAACTGACTGGAGTCCAAACGGAAGACCACTGAACTGGATCTGCTTCTTGCCTACAGAAAACCATAGGAACTGCTAATGGCCTTTCCAAATCGGCATTTGGAAATAGCTGTCCATCAGATATTGGGAATTCCCCCTCTTGGATCAAGGGAATCACTTTCTATAGGCACATCAGTGCTCCTGATAAGATTTGGAAGTGGGAGTATTTTACTCCCTGTTTTTTAATGTTGGGAGTAAAATGATTTTTTTAGGGAGTAAAAATGTAAGTCGAATGACCAATGAGGGTATTTTATAATCGAGGAAAAATATGTTTGAATTGGAAAATGGAAATGTTTTTGTACTAATGATTTCTTTGCACCTTATTAGTCATGTATATTAAAAGATGCATGTTTACGTCTTCTGATCGGGCAGTTATAATAGTTTTGTCCTGTGGTACTATGTTCACTACTGGTCCAAACATATCCATGTAGCTGTGTGGGTGAAAGCAGGGTTCTACGTGTCCGTTTCCTATTTTTTGTTGTGAGTATTTGTACTCCCTATTTTTATTTTTGGGGAGTATTTCCCTATTTTTAGGGCATAAAAGTGGCTGATACACCCCTTATATGTACGGCTGGTTTCATTAATACAAACTGGTTCAGCTCTTTCAAGCCCGGTTTGAGCCTGAACCTCCCATCAGGCTTCAGTTCCTGGACAATGCAATCAACTGTCACAAAATGACTTCTGCAATGCAGGAGTACAGGTTGAGTAGTGGCCAATGTGCCTACTCAGCCCTCAAAATGCTACAAAAGAAGAGTGATCCCAGTCATAAAGGTAACTGGCGCAGTTAAGAGATACCTCCTTCACCTTTTTGTGGTATCGTGAGCTGAGGGAAGGCTAACTCTCGAGGTGTGTAAATGTGATTCAGTAGCAACCCAAACAGCAAAGCATAATAGTTAAAAATAAATGGAATGTCCAATCAAGGTTCTATAAAATTGTATGCTTTAGTTATTTTTGCATATCGAGTGTTTAATTAAACACCAAAACACTACACAAAAACCCACCCCTGAGGAAAGAACACAAAATATGCAAAAGATAGCGGGGTGCAGCACTCCTGATCGTGAATCAGGAGTGAAAGGCAATTAATAACCACAGTATTCTTAAAGGGATATGTTCTTCAGTGTAAAAAGGAATTTCAGTGACAAAACCAGTCTCTGGGGCCGAAACTGGACCAAGGGGGCAGTCATTTAGGCAATAAACCCAGATCCTGTGTGCCATTACTGCATAAGGTAACAAAGGCTCTGGGGGCATTACCCTATGCGGTAATGACCAGCAGATGAGGGGTGTATTGCCATTAGTACCCCAGCCCGTTAGACAGGAGTACTAATGGTGTTTTTTCTTTGGCTGTGGGAAGTGTTGCGTTTCGCAGCAGAAAAAAATAATGGCTACTGCGGAATGGAAAACGTAGTCCGTTTTCTCTTTCCGTGGCGGCCATAGTGAACAGAGAAAATGGGCGCCATGGAAAGGGAGAAGGAACTACACATAGTACCTTCTCCCTTTCCATGGTGGCCTGAAAAAAAATAAAAATAAGCAGCGCTAGGGTCGCGCATTAGCATGAGTGGGCTACCCGTTTGGTAAGGCTTGCAAACAAATCAATCGGTGCTTTTGTAAGCATAAGAAAAACCTGCACAGGGTACTAATAGTCAATGATACCTTTCTGCGGTTATTGGCAGTTTAACAGCATCAGTCCAGGCTTCTTGGTGCTGGGCGAGTTGAATGAGCCAAGTTCTGGTGCGCCGGATCTTGTAACCCTAAGCCGAGATCGGGTGTCAAGTTAGTTCGAAACAATAGCTCAGAGCAGTTCAAGTGTGACGTTCTAGCGGTGCAGCTCGAATGGCTCACCAGGGTCGGTTTGAAGATAGGGTTCAGGTAGGGTTGTGGAAACTGCTGGTTGGTGTTGGCGTGTGACAGTCCAGCAGTTTGAGACAAGGTCCAGTGATGGTCCTAAACTGTGATCCTGATGATCCGAGGTGTGGTCTGACGAGGCAGCAACTCCGTGTCGAGCCAGTTCCAATCCTTAGGTAACCACTGCAGCAGGTAGATGCGTGATGTAATGCTTTCAGTGGTTTGAGATGAGGTCCAGCAAAGGAGCAGTTGGTTCACGCCAGACAGGTGGCAGACTGTTTGGAATGCAACAGCGTCAAACTGAGGTTCACTGTGGTCCCAAAGATGTTCAACAAAGTGTGCATTGTGAGTGCTACCAGGCTCGGTTCGACAGTTGGTGTGATGCCAGAGATGCTAGTGAATGGATACGCAGTTCAAGTTGAGTGGTTCGATGCTATGTTCAAAGGTCACAGTTTGATGGGTCCCCCAGGGCCTGCTTGACTGTTGATGAAGATCTACAATGAAGATGCTGGCGCTTTGAAAAGACTTTGAATGCTGCAAGTCCAGAAATTCTTTGTTGTTTGAGAAGAGGCAACAGCGTGCTCGGATAGCATGGTGTGGCGACGAACATGTTTTGAAAAATGCGACACAGCAATTCGTAGATCAAGCGAGTGCCAAAGGCAGCACCAGAGCATCCTGTTGATTCGATTAGGTCAAACGAGCTCGAATCATGGTTTGAAGTGGTTCAACTGTGAAAACGCAGGGATGTTGGTTTTTCTGGCTCTCGGGTGCTTTGCGGTGGGTTCGGGGTCTCTGGAACAAGGTGGGTCCTTGCTCACAGGCTCCCAAGCACAGCAGAGGCTGGCACACAATTTCAGGCGTTCTTCAACACTGTGAGGTCCTGGGTACTGTTGTCGCTGACAGAGAGGCCTGTCTTGTTCCAGCAGCATGTCCCCCCTCCACAATGTGCCCTGCGAATGATTAGGGAGCGATGCTTGCCTCTGCCTTAGACACTCACTCTTCACCTCCAGCAGAGGGCTTTGGAAAGGACTGCTTCCCCAACAGAGGTCCATTGCAGTCTTCTTTAGGTGTTTTTTCGAAAGTTAATCTAACAAGGAGTGGAAGACCCCCTCTTTTCAAGGCAAAGGTCTACAGGTGATTGGACAAAATCAAGACTGCCAGTAATAAGTGGACATTTCCTTCTGACAGCACATCTAAAGTACATTCTGCTACAGGAAGTGGAGGGGACAGGATGGGAAGATAGAGGCAGAGAGAAACAAAATGGTGGAACCTTCTTCTAGCTGTGAGATCTCCTCTCTGTCTACACGTACCCACCACCTTCCCTTCTCAATAGAATCAAAGCCCTTTTTGGTCTGCAGCACTCTGGTGTGAGGTTACTTGTTTTGTGAATGGGTATGCCCTTTGAGTCCTGTTCCCAGGACAGCTTCCTGTGGAGGGGCAGTCTCTCGGGGGAGGGTGTTAATGCCCCCCCCAGTAAGGAACAAAGTGATGCAACCACAATGGTTACAGTCTTCCTGCCTGCAGCAAAGACAGTCTGGCTGGGAGAAAAACAGTCCCCTTCCACAGCTGGGCTCACAGGGCTAACACATGTCTGACCATTTCAGAGCCAAAGACAGGCTTTGTCCCCTTAAGCACTCTGCCCAGAAGCACAAGCCTAGGATGTTGGTCCAGTATATAAATAAAATCCCATGTAACCATGACATAAATGAGTTAACCAAAACATTTTGGCTTAGAGAAGTAAGCAGAAGAGATTTGCTGTATGTATTCTCTTTGACATGTCTTCAGCACCACTTTAACAACCCCACACCACTACCACTCCACACACCACCTTATCATTCCATGCCCCCACTTCATATCAACACTCCGCCCACTCTGCCACAACACACCACCACCTTTCCACATCGCCACCCCCACACATCCACATCCTCACTTCACACCCACCTCCACATCTGACACAAACTCTGCGCGGTCACTCCATGCCACCACTTCCCACACTACCCCATCATTCCACACCTCCCCTCCACCCATCTAATCTCCACTCCACTCTACCCCCTGCCACTCACCACTCTTACCCCACTCTTTTCCTCACCCTTCTCTAACGCCACTCATCCCTCTTTACTAATCCCTCTTCACTATCATACTCCAAGCACTCCCACTTTACTGCACTTTACCATCACCCATCCACCCCCTCACTGCACTCAGTTTACCCACCCTGCCTCGCACCTGCCCCAATAATTCACCAGCCCTTACTCACCACTGCCTACCCCCACTTATCCTAGCTCATCTCCATTCTACCCCATCCCACTGTACCCCCACCTACCCTTCCTTACCCATGCTTATCTCCAACAACCCACCCTCCCTAGCTGCCTCTGCCTACTCCCATTCTAATGCTGGCTCATCCATGCGTACCATGCTCATCCTGCCTACTACCTCCCACCTTAACTCGCCCCTTCTCCCCTCCACCATTTTTCATTCTTAGAATCACATTGTGTTTACTTTAAAATGTCCAAACAGTGTTTGCTGACAAATTACATTAGTAATACCCATAGTAAAACATGTTGTTCTGGAGAGCAATGGAGTGAAGCATTTCTACTATGTCTATTACGAATGTTATTCATTAAAAAAAACATTTCTTTATTCACTCAGTTGCACAGTTTTACAGGTACTTAGGTCTATATATCCCCATGTTGTGTGACAACTCTAGTGATATTGTCAATGCTTCCCTTATGTGGTCCGGCAAAGGCAGAATCGATCTGACTCTGAGTATGGGGGTGGCTATCGGCAGGAGGACCACATGAGGAAGGGTAAAATCCAGGCAGACATAGTGAACTCATTGGGTCAGAACAGACCTAAACCTGATTTCATTGGTAACACCCATTTGCCGCCTTCTCATTCTTGTATGGCATAGTGTAGACTGGGCGGAGAATCTCCACGTTTAACTGATCACCGGCCCCCGTTTTATATCATGGAGACGAGGAAAAGGAATGGATTAATGAGGATCACTAGAAGCGGTAAGCCAACGCTGTGTTCTAGTCTTTATAGGAGATTAACCGGTTCCAGGATTCTCAAATATGGCACAACTGAACAGAGCAGGAGACTCACTTCCCCTGATGCTGGTTGGGATACTGGAGGAAAGCAGGCTGCCGACTTCAATCGAAGAAGCTGTTTAGAGTGATGGCCAGGGAAGTCGGGCAGCAGATGGTTCACTGCGCTGTTGCTTCGAACAGCAGGAGCTGTCGAGCGAAGGAGAAAGCAAGTTGGGAACCGAGGAGCGGATGAGATGTGCTGCTATGGCAGCAAATGGGCAGTGGAAAAAACAGTGATACGCGAGTAATGCTGAAGCCGCCAACGGAAACCGATAAACCCAGAGAAAGAGAGCGGAGCCCAAACAAGGGAGCTGAGACTTTGGGCCTCATTCGAAGTATGCCGGTCTGGTAACAACGGTGCCAGTAAGCCTACCGACACTGTTGTTACCAGACTGGCATAGTACGACGCTGCGGGCGGGTGCCGTCCCGCCCGCCAAGGTCAGACCTGGCAGGCAGAACAGCACCCGTCTGCAGAGTTTCACGGAAGCACCAGCACCGGTATTAACGGTGCAGGTGCTTCAGTGGTCCCCATTCCCATTGAGTCCTATGGGGCTCAAATGAGAATGGGAATTTAAAATTACCGGCGCCTGACTTCCCGGACCGCCGGGGCTGTAATGCCCCAGTGTTTCCGGCAAGCCAGGTGCCGGTACAATTCGCAAGTCTGGCGGCAACCTTCCGGTTTTACCGGCACGGTTACTGCCGGACTTGTGATGAGGCCCATTGAGTATTGCTGAAAAGGGGTTAGTGACCTGATGCATGAAGAATATAAGTAACTGGATGCAAAAGGGAGTGATTTCAAATGAGAGGTGTAAACCTGGGATTTACACCCAAATATTGAAGCAAGAGAAGCCCTGCCAGGAGGGTAAACCAGGCACATGGCGAGTCTGTGACCCGCACTCAAATAGCATGAAAACAAAAACCCTGGCAGGAGAGTAAAACAGGGTGTGGAGGAAAGGGGGCAGGGAGGAGTCCCCTATAACGTGAAACTTAAAAGGCTGAAAAAGCTCTTGAATTGAGGAAAGCGTGGGCTCTTTGAAACACAATTTACTTGATGTATAAGCACCTTAAAAATGTGCAATAAAATACAAATAAATAAAATAAATTATGAAAGCAAGGTAATAAAAACCCTGGCAGGAGAGAAACCAAGGGATTGGAGATGAAATTTGGGAAGGGAAGAACCATACCCGTTTTGAAAACTGTTTATCTGAAAGAAGTTGTAGGAAACTCAGGGTGGATGGGGGGGTGGGCATCCCTTTAGAGATTGTATAAAGTACTGTAAAATGGGAAGAAACTTGGGGGAAGAGACGTCCCTCTTGAAATTGTGGAAGATGTAAAATATACATTTAAAAGCCAGATGAACCCTAGGGGAAGGGAAGGTTTTCTTTTCTACACTTTCTACACTTTAGAACTTTGTTTGGAACTTTGGAAGAAAGCTACAGACGACCAGCTAAAAGACATACCTATTTCTCGTTCTATTGAGTATACTGTGTGAGAGTCAGTTTAGGATTTTGGACACGTGACAGATGACTCTTTTTGATTTAGACATCCTGTCACAGACGTTCCTTTGTTTTGTCGATGCTGGGAAACCTCTCATAGAGTTGGGTAGGATTTCCTCAAACCCCTCTTTTCTTTCCATAATAAAAGTCTTTAACCAACACTGTCACTGTGTCAGAGTCTTACTCTTGATCCCTCACAATTGACACTAATAGGGAAGCGCATTAGAGAGTAAATAGTACAGATGAATCTGGAAACCATTGGGCAATAAGCTGCGCAGGCATACGTTCCGCACTCCACTCTGCTTATGCATATCTATGTACAGAATATTTGTCCTGAGTAGGTAAACGGTAATAATACTGCTGCATCATTCTTGATCTGAATACATAAGATATTACCACTAAATGAACAGATAGTTTTAACAAATGGTTCCCATAATATACACATTTCTGATGCTTGTTAATCTGCTTAGAATCACATGCTGTCCATATAGTCTGACAATTGCAGAGTATTGCATCTTGTCTTTCAGGGACCGAAAGGGGACGTCGGCATAGGCGTGTCTGTAACACTATCCCTATCGAGATGTGTAGTCTACCCAAAATCCCTCACGCGCCGAGGTCCCTCAGACTGTTTTTTTCCATCCAGATAACTGGTCGCCCTTTAGCGGAGCTTTTACAGAAGAGACATTGTTTATCTTATACCGACTTGTCGGTTATTCCCCGTTAAGTCACTTCGGTCATAAGAACATCTTCGATGAAGACTGCAGGGATTCGTCTACGGCAGTGGATTTCGGCGCCTAAAATCCGGCGCCTGGACTTTCCACGTGGTCGGGCCCTCTGGCCGACCTTTACAGTAGGGAGAGTGGGGTCGGGGTGGCCAGATTTTCGGTATGTCTTTCCTCCTTTCCCCTCTTTACCCTTTTTACCCTTTGGGACTGGTCATCTTCCCCTTTGGCTATGGAAAGGACTCCTTTTTAGATTCTGCCCTAAGTGTAGGGTCAGATATCCTTGGAAGGACGAACATAGGACGTGCAACGCCTGTCTCCCCTTAGATCATGACGAAAAGCGAAGTGCGGCCTGCAAACTCCTTCGGCCTAAGACCCTTCAGGCACGCTGTGTAAAGTGGTGGGCCGTGTACGGTATGTCGCGGGTGGAACACCCCTTTCCCCCCACCGCCACACCCCCTGAGAGTGACGGGGCACCTCAGATGACCAAACATCCGTTGCAGATGTGATAGACCTCGAGGCGGACACTTCTAGGTCCGCCACGCCCGTCCCCGCACCCTTTAAGGCCTGACTCTGGTCTCGCTTCAGGGAGAAGACCCGGCGACAGGGGCATATAAATGCATCTCATTAAGCATACAACCCATACACCGGTTTCGACGTCCTCGTCGAAAAAGGTGAAAGCGCCAACAGGGCAGTCGAAAATTTCGATGGATTCCTCGGATCACGCAGATCCAAAGCCTTCCCCGCATCCGCAGCAGCGTCTTGCGACTGGGCAATCGAAAACAAGTAAGGGCGCTACTCCAAAAACTTCACACGTCGAAGCGCGGAAATCGGACACTGCAATAGTCCCAAAGGCTGCAGTACGCCCGAAAGCTACGACTAGGCCCTAGTCGAAAAACCGACCGCTAGGCCCTCTAACGCAGCGGAAGGTAATACACCTACCGATAGACCATTGGAGCAATTATCTCACGGCAATTCGGCAATTATCGAAGACCGCATCGAGAGGATTACGGCAGCGGTGGGACTTATCCCGTTTCCGCCTAAAATTATGGGGTAAGCCACGGCAAAATCTTCAGATGCGGTTTGTGGCCACGATTCTCACAATACATATGAAGATAGCAAGAGCCTCTTTCCGACACCCTAAGAGACTCTTTTCGGCGCCGTAGGGCGGAAGATGACGTTTTTCCACCCGTAGACCCGCCTGGGTCCTCCAAATGGACTAGAGAGAAATTCGAAGGGTGTATTGATTGGCTGGAGAGAATTATCAGTTTTTCTGGTCATCTTTCCCCTGAAAGGTTGTGTGGAGAGCCTAACCCTCAATTTTCTTCTCATTTTCAAGATCAGCCTTCTGTCTACATCCAGCAGAAAGACATTGTCCATATGGACACCTATAGGGACATTTACAATCAAGAGGAAGAAGCTTCATTTCTACAGAATTATGAAGAGGAACAGCAGGGTGCCACAGACAATTGGGAAGAAACCCAGCAGGAGGGAACAGACCCATGACATTGCCACATCAAGATCAGGACACTTATGTTTTGTGTCTGGATTCCCCTCCGTTCACCCCGGCTCGCCAGGCCTCACCTGTGGATGACCAGATGGCCTTCAACTCTATGTTGAAAAAGGCAACTTAACACTTTCAGATCTCTACTCAAGAGGCTGTGCCTGAGCAGGATTTTGTAGAGGATATCCTTAAGGAGAAGCCTCCATCTAGCCAAGCCATTCCCCTCCTTAATTCCATCAAGAGAAGGTTGGCTCCCTCCTTGGTATCGCCAGCTCAAACCCGGGCAGTGAACCCAAGAGTGAAATTTTTTTTTCGCCAGTCTCCTTCCGACCCTCTATACATTAGAGGGAATGCCATCCCCGGCTCTCTGGTAGTCACTACTACCCGAAAAAGAGCAGGGGTACCCCTTGCCACTGGGGAGGCACCTCCGAACAAGGAATCCAAGAGGCTGTATGCTCTAGGCAAATGAGTCACCTCGGCTGCCGCATACACTACGCGGATAGCAAATAATACCACGCTATTGGCAAGTTATGCTGACTCTCAGTGGAACCTGCTCCAAGAAGGCCTCCAAGAGGTTCCAGAACCCGTCAAATCCAAGCTTCTCTCTATTATAGTCGAGAGAAGACAAGTTAACCAGAATGTGATTAAAAACACCCTGGACATGGCTGAAACAGCAGGCAGGTCTCTGGCCCAAGGGACCCTACTCAAAAGACACGCTTGGCTACGTACTTCTGGGTTTAAAACCGAAACGCAGGCCTCTCATCAATAAGCCTATTGAGGAAGCTAAACTCTTCGGGAAAGCGGTTGATGAGGCCTTGGAAACAGCCAAGAAAGAGCATGAGACTCTTAAATCCCTGCAACAGACTCTTAAATCCCTGCAACAGATCATACAAAAACCTTCCCTCCAGAGAGAGAACTCTTGGCGGTCCTTTCGAGGGCAGTCCTGTGCAGGTAAAAACAACTATGGCGCGGGGAATTTCAACACAGGACAAACTTCAGGAAGCCCTGCATACTACCCTTCAAGGGGGTCAGCGACGCGGCAAAGGCAGAGGAGGTAGAGGCCCCAATCCTAGAGGAGCCGCAGCCTCTGGTCAGAAATGACATCAGATCCAGGTCCCCTCTCATGTCACCCCGGTCGGGGGGTGATTAACATCTTTCCTCACGGCGTGGGAGGGGATAACTTCAGACCAGTGGGTCATAAAGACGGTCGCCCACGGTACTGCGTGGAATTCACCCGACCTCCACAATTCAGACCACCATGCTCACGGCGCCTTTCACCGGACCATCTGGAGATCCTGAATCAAGAGTTGGAAGCGCTGCTGGGAAAGGACGCCATAGAAGCCGTCCCTATTCTTCAGGTAAACGAGGTTATTTATTCAGTGTACTCAACATGCGCCCTGTTCTAGACCTGCGCCCAGCGAACAAGTTCATAAAACCCCAAAAGTTTCACATGGTAACACTACAGGAGGTGATCCCGCTGCTCAAACAGGGGTCTACATGGCAACATTGGACATGAAAGATGCCTACTTTCATATTTCAATGTTGCCAGCGCACAGGAAATATCTAAGGTTCATGATAGAGGACAGGCATTACCAGTTCAAGGTACTCCTCTTCGGCATCGCATCAGCGCCAAGGTCCTGGCAGTGGCTGCAGCACATCTGCGCAGTCTATCCGTCCCAGTTTACCCTTGCCTCGACGACTGGCTCATCACAGGGGACTCATACAACACATGTTTTTCGAACACCCAAAAAACAGTAGATCTTCTGTTCAGTCTGGGTTTCTCAATCAACGAGAAGAAATCCAGTCTAGTCGCCAGTCAAACAAAACAATTTCTGGTAGCTCTAATTCGGACGGAAGACTGTCTCATCTTTCCCTCCAATGAGAGGGTTCAGAATATGCTTTTTCAGATTCCTCAATATGTAGACAGTCGGGTGCGCAAGGCCATGCGCTTGCTAGGAATGATGGCGTTGTACATATACTTGGTTCCCCACGTGCGGCTGTGCATGCGTCCCATGCAAGAGTGGCTCAACAGCCAGTGGTGTCAGGCCAGCGGACAATGGGAAGATCTGGTAGTTGTCTCGCCAGCCCTCGTTTTCTCTCTGCAGTGGTGGTCAAAAGAAAACCTCTTGAAGGGGAAAACCTTCACCACCCCTGCAGTGGAAGCCACTCTAACGACAGAAGCATCTCACACAGGGTGGGGGGGCTCCCCCTCACCTGCTTAAGCAGACAGCACATGGAGTGTGGTCTCCTCAAGTAGCATCCATCCATATACATTTACTGGAGCTATTAGCGGTGTTCAAAGCACTAAAGGCCTTTCAGATGCAGCTGCAAGGGAAGACCGTGCTGATTCTAACGGACAGCACTACAACCATGTATTACCTGAACAAACAGGGGGGCACTCACACTCCAGGGCTATCCAAGCTGTCCCAAAACATTTGGATATGGGCTCTCAGACACAAGATGTTTTTGTTGACAAACATGTTCCAGGGGAACTCGATCTTCTGGTGGATGTGCTCAGCAGAGATTTTCCTCTTCCCAAAGAATATGAATGGCGTCTGCACGAAGGCATTGTGTCCAACGTCTTCACAGAATGGGGCTTCCCAGAGATCGACTTGTTCGCAACTCAGGAGAACGCCCAATGCCAAGACTAAGCCTCCAGGTACCACCAGAACCGCTCCAAGGGGAACGGTCTCTGGATAACAAGGTCAGGGAAATTTGTCTGCGCTCCCCCCCGCCCCCCGACTCCCCTTCTCAACAAGATGCACCAGGAACCAGTTACCATGATACTGGTGGCCCCCATGTGGGCCCGCCAACCCTGGTTCGTTCACCTGATGGAAATGTCACTCTCCCCACCAGTGAAACTACCCTGCCCGTACAACATGTTGTCTCAGGACAGGGGGGAGACCCTACACCCATGCCCACAAACACTGAACTTAGCAGCTTGGCTCCTGGGGTCATAGAGTTTGGACACCTACAGCTTCCTCAGAGGTGCATGGACATACTCAGGGAAGCTAGGAAACCGAACACAGGTTATTGCTATGCCAGCAAATGGAAACGTTTTGTCATTTAGTGCGATTCCAAGGGTGTCGATCCCATCGATTGCTCACCCACACACATTGTGCTGTACCTAACCCATCAGTTGGACACTATGTTAGTCTTTAATTCCCTTAAGGTTCATCTGGCTGCACTGTCAGCCTACACCACTTCACAGCAAAAAGTGTTGTGGTGGAAGATACCGGTGATTAAGGCCTTTATGGAAGGGGTTAATAGGATTTATCCTCCCATTTCTCACCCAGCTCCTGTGTGGGACCTAAATGTGGTTTTGACCAGACTCATGGGAGCTCCCTTTGAGCCTATGCATAAAGCAAGCCTAAAGGAACTGACTTATAAAACAGCCTTCCTAGTGGCTATCACTTCTATCAGAAGGGTTAGCGAACTACAGGCACTTTCTGTTCTAGACCCCTTTGTGACAGTCCACAAGGATAAGGTAGTTCTGCGCACGCACCCCAGATTTGCGCCTAAATTAATATTGAAGTTCCATGAGAACCAGTTGATTGAACTACCTACCTTTTTCCAGAATCCCACTAGCATGGCCGAAAGAAGCCTACACACACTAGATGTGCGCAGGGTAGTCCTGTTCTACCTGGAAAGAACTAAACCACTAAGGAAAACAAACCAATTTTTCGTTTCAGTGGCAGCTGGTAGAGAAGGGGATCCTGTCTCTGAATCAGCTACCCCAAGGTAGATTGTCAAATGCATCACACTGTTTCTCTCTTGCTAAGAGAGAACTGCCCTTCAAGCCTAGAGCACACTCTACTCTGAGCACTGGGGCTTCCATAGCCTCCATTGCAAATGTTCCCCTAGAGTCCATTTGCAAAGCGGCAACCTGGAGTTCTGTACACAACTTTACAAAACACTATTGCCTAGACACTCTTTCTGGGTCTGATTCTCAGGTGGGACAAGCAGTACTAAGACATCTTTTCTCTACTGTTCCTTCTCACAACCCACCTCCAACTCCGGGTTCTGCTCGCTAGTCTATGCACAGCATGTGATTCTAAGCAGATTAACAAGCATCAGAAGACGTGCATTACTTACCGTAATAGCATTTCTGATGATTGTATGTGCTTAGATACACATGCGCCCACCCTACCTTCCCGCTTGGGTGGGAGGAACATAGACGTCTTACTACTTTCTCGCTTTATGTACTCGCTCACTATAGCCTTGGGCTCCCTCATGACAGAAAAAATACAATCGGAGGGACCTCGACGCGTGAGGGATTTTGGGTACACCACACGTCACGATAGGGATAGTGTTACAGACACGCCTATGCCGACGTCCCCTTTCGGTCCCCGAAAGACAAGATGCATTACTCCGCGGTTACCACTGGTTGTCGGACTATATGCACAGTATGTGAATCTAAGCAGATGCAATCATCAGAAATGCTATTACGGTAAGTAATGCATGTCATATCCTTGAGCCTGGAGATCCATGGTATCATAGCAACAAACGGCGCTTCATTGTCATTGGCCCACGTGATATCTTTCAGCCAGCTGTCAAACATAGGGGGTGATCTACATAGCCAGTTCATGACTATACATAGTTTCGCCAGGAGGCAGCCCAGATTTACTAATCGCTGTTTGAGCAACGCGAGTTAACTCGACACCCCCAAATAAGCGTAGCATTGGGGCCGGCTCTATCATTTCAACTACAATATCTGTGAGCGTTTTGTATACATCTTGTCAAGAGGAATGCAGTATAAAACAGTGCCAGATCATGTGCATGTATCCAGCATTCTCTACTACATCTGACATTTCCCATTATTTTGTTCACTAATACGTTTCATTTTAGCCGGTGTATAATGCAGTTTATTTAACTCTTTAAACTGTAATGTACAGAACCTTGAGTTGATTGACACACTACCTGTTAGTTTACACATGCTGCGCAGTTTACACATGTTGCGTCAGTCGTCAGTTACACACCCTCTCAGATCCCTTTCCCTACTATTGCGCAATGCAACCAATACTGCCGGTATGAACTTTTGCATTAAGGCAAAAAGCAGAGTAACTAAATGTTGGCAGCCTGGAGGAGAGTTGGCAATGTATTCCTCCTCCGGTTCCTTGGGGATGTAGGCCACTTTACTTTAAATGCCGCTTTCATTCTATAATAATGTTGTCTAAATAAAGGTGTCCACGTGCGTGTAGGTCCAATATCCTCAAACAAGAGAAAAACCCTGATTAGCATACATATCCCCAATTATGTTAGATCCCACATCCTGCCCGTTGCTCTGGGTGGATACATCCATTTTGGGTAGAATGCCAGGCGAACGCGTAGCAGCAGATATTTGCTCTACAGTGTTGTTGAATTCGTTGTCTGAAATGTGTTCCGGCATGCCAAGAGCATGATTTTAAGTGGATCAAATTTACAGGGATCACTATATGTATTGGCTAGGGAGAAAAGTGCAAATATCGTGAGTCATCAGCTGCCGACTTTTCTATTTTGATGGTGTGGCAGGGGTGCCGTAGGCCAGAACCAGTAAGATGCTTACTGTGCCTATGCTGTTATCCAATAGATGTCAAAGCCAGGGGAGTTGACCTACCTCTTTCATAAGGTGCAGTTAGATATTGCCACTTTTTCCTTACTCCTCCATAATGCCATAGGAATTGGGATATGTGTTGTGTAATATGTGGAAGTAATCTTTACCAGGCCAGATAGGGACACTTTGAAATATATATATAGTAGCATGGGCAATATGATCATTTTTACCAAGGCAACCCGTCCAGCTACTGATATGGGTATTTGTTTCCATTTATTCAACTTGCTTATCATTTATGTCTTGTACAATTTGTAGTTATCATTGAACAATGAATGTTGCATCCTGCTTACATGAATCCCAAAATACTTTATATGATCGGTGGACCATGTCAGCCTGCTAATGCCTGGGGTGAGTGTAGTGACATCTGTGAGTGGAAACATTTCTGATTTGGATTGGTTGATGTGCAAACCTCAGTAGGATCATGTATTTCCTACAGGAATATAACATTTGCTTTATGCCTCTATATGTGTGCCAGAACCTTCCTAGCCTTCGAGGGATTACCAACTCTCTTATATTCAAGCTCAACAACACTATGTTGCTCACTTCATCATTGGTCGTGGTCAATTTTGTTGGGTCAGATCTGTGCCTGGTCACTATGGATATCCTTCTCACATTGATAATGTCTGATATCACAGTAGACAACCAAGTGTTTTAACATTTTCCCCCATATCTATGCCCTCCCACACACCATCCCAGTCACAGTAGTGTTAGCCCATAACAAACTCAGTACATAACATAAACCAATAAGAACAAAACCCTCAATCATGCATGGGAGTAGCTAAGTACACTCTGACTTACCAGCATTGCTCAAGTAACTTTCAGAATTGTCCACAGCAAATACTTCAAAGAGCCCAAAGGGCTGTAGGCTTGGGAGAAAGGAGATTTCAGACCCAAAGATAGAATTAACAAGAATAACATATGAGCAACGTTAATCAAGTCGCCATTCAGTCCTGATCGGTGCTAGCAGCGTCCAAATTGGCATTCCTGTTAAGCACTCTGTGCTGGTGGAATGTTAGATTCTATGAAAGGTGTTGCCTCCTCAAGGATTATAAAAAATGCCTTACCCTTAAGTTGAAACCTTAGCTTTGCTCGAAACAGCATTGCACATGCAATGGATCTATCGCGCATAAGTCCTTTCATGCCGGCAACGTCTTCCGTTCTGCCCGGGCAGCAGCTGAAAAGTCTGAGTAAATGTAGATCCTATTCGGGGGCGCTGTTGTGCGCGTAGTGAATGGCTGCCTGAAAGAGGAGCTCTGGCCTGAAGAAGAATCCTGCTCAAATTAATCCTGAAAGGGTCTGTCTGTTTAAATACAATCTGCACACAGAATTAGCGACTTGATGCTGGAAAGAACACATTGCGAAATAACAGTGAGAATCCGTGCACAACAAAAGGAGTTATTCGAATCGAACGCCTGGGTGGCTGAGAGGTGTCTGCAACGTGGACTGGGAGCTCCACGCCGGACCAACGGAGAGCCATGGATTTGTGTTGGTGAGAGGCCGCGTGGAGGAGGGGGCGGAGCGGCCGCAGTCGGCACCCAAGTCCTTGAGGCGACGAACGAACGCCGGTGCCGGCTCCCCCTGCCCCCCAACCACAACCCCCCCGCCCCCTGGGCGGGGGGGGGTGTGGTTGGGGTGTATATCCAGCGCTAAAGGTGCATAAATGCATAATAACCCCTCCCTAGTAAGAAACCTAATCAGAAACGATTATGTGGGAGGATACAGTCCACTCCTTGGTGCACAGATATACTACATGGGCCGGCACAAAAAGAAGGGCACAGGAGGGAGAAAAACAGGCCCGATGGACTCCTTTGCAAGCTCCCAGTCCATCGGGCTGACTAACACTACAGTGAGTGTGCAGGACAACCAGGCAGAAGAACCACTAGACCCTAGGGAAGAGCGCCTGACGACGCTTGTGCAAAATGGCTTCCTAGCGATCAACGTCAAACTGGACGACATAGTCGCAACGATTGGCTCTCTGAAATCAAGAGTTGAGAAAGAAAGCGTGCGCATTACAGAAGCTGAAAATAGAATCAGCACAAATGAAGATACAATCTCCCAACACAGCCGTGACATAGCACAGCTTAAATCCGAACTGCACAAAACGCAAAATAAGTGTGAAGATTTAGAATCAAGGTCAAGGAGAAACAACCTACGGATAGTCAGGGTTTCTGAGTCATTTGCTAAAGGCCCTATGGAAAGACGAGTGGAAAACCTGCTAAAGAACTTCCTAGGAGCAGACTCTTTCTCGGGCCACTTCCTTTTTGAGAGAGCCCACCGTACCCTGGCACCACCATCAAAGCCGGGTGCGCCGCCCCGCAATATAATAGCATGTCTCCTTAACTACAGAGATAGAGACACGATTCTACGGCTTTCCAGTGAAAAGGGAACCCTACAACACAAGGAGAGTAGGATACATATATATCCAGACTTTTCAACTACTCCCAAGGAAAAAGGAGATCCTATGAACCGGTGAAGAAGCAGCTTAGTATGCGCAATGTGCCTTACGCATTGATTTTCCCAGCGAAAATGAGGATACAGCACGGGGGCAGAGCCCACTTCTTCAAAAATTCGACAGAGGCTATGGCATATGTTGAAACCTCGATTGCTCTGCCCTCCGCCGCCCACACCCCCTACCCCCCGGAACGAACCAACGGAACATAATGCGAGACCGAGACCTGAAACAAGACTCTGCGGATTGACCAAAGCTATGATATATATCCTTTTTTTTGTTTTTGTTTTTTTGGTTCAATAATGTTGAATATACGTTAAATATCAGACCCTGATGTATACTTATGAACAGTATTGCCGTGAGCCCCGATTGAGGGCGACCAGGTGGTTGCAACAGGTGACCCTCAGGAAAGTTCCACTGGTTAAGGGGATGCCTACTTGCAAGACTTTGAGAGTCAAGGGGCAGCATTATCAGGTTGGGGAAGATGATGCGGGGATGGGGCACTGTTACAAATATTAACATGGTTTGTTAAGTTATATGAGGGGGGAGGAGGGGTGGTGGGTCCACGGGACCTAGTTGGAAAGGTCCATTATGCAAACCATTGCGGACACACTGCTGCATGCAACACACAGTCACAGACCACAGAGATGGAAAAAGTTAAAACACAACACCAAAAATGGCAGATGCCAGGGTAACGGTTAAGGGGTAACAAATAAAACCTCTCACATGGAATGTCAGAGGTCTCAATAACCAAGCTCAATCAAGGAAGGTGGGGACATACATTACCAGACATCACCCGCATGTAGTCCTGCTACAGGAAACACATGCACTCATGAGGGCAAACACAGAACTCCTTCAAAGCTGGGGGCAACAAAGCTATTACACCGAATATTCGACCCAGGCCAGAGTAGTCCTTGCATTAATACACCCCTCCGTAGGTTTCCAATTTGTGAAGAATAAAATTGACCCGCAAGGTCGATATGTAATAGTGTGGGGCCGCATAGCTGGGAAGAAGGTCATACTTGTAAACACATACGGTCCCAATATTGATGACCTGGACTTCTACATGGATGTTGTACAGGACATGGATCCTTGGGGGGGGCGAGCATATTCTGTGTGGGGGGGGAGATTTTAATACTATCTTGGATATCTCCCTAGACCGATCGACTACTAAAACCCAAACTCCTACCAAGTCGGCCACTGCGATAACACGCATCCTATCACAACTGTCCTTGGTAGACACCTGGAGGACACTACACCCACAAAAGAGGCAGTATACCTTTTATTCCTCTGTTCACGACACTGAATCCTGTATAGACTACTGGATAATAACAACCACCCTTATGTCTAAAGCCACCAGCTGTGAGATATATCCCCGCACCTTATCAGATCATTCCCTGGTTTCTTTAGAAATAGCCCTTGGTGAGGTAAAACCTTTGCTAAGGAATTGGAGAATGCCACCAGAAATTCTTAAGGACCCGAATGTTGCAGAGGCTCTGCATATCGAGGTGGAAGATTTCCTACAGTCAGTGGACAAAAGTACAACTGTGTGGGAAAAGGTCTGGGTAAGGGGGGTCTAAATTTCCAAATCCACCGGCCTACTGAAGTCTGTCAGAGCTGAATTGGCAGGGGTGGAGAGGCGTATAGGAATCGCTGTATACTAATACACATGAGACCAAGATACTAGCAGACATTAATTCCAGTCTACAGGAGTTCAATAGGCTGGCAAATGGGGAACTCCTATACATGGCAACCCCAATTAGGGCACGACGGTATGGCGAAGGAAATGGAGCAGGCCGCACCCAGGCAAATCTATTAAAGGCTGAGAGACAACACGCGCCGATTTCCAGCATAGTAACTGGCGATGGGTCGGTCATCACAAGTGAAGAAAGAATCAGCGAAGCGTTCGCTGATTTCTATGCAGAATTGTATTCGAACAGTGACTCCAAAACACCTAGTGAGTTGATAGCCTATCTGGATAAAATAACACTCCTGAAGCTTGCAATGGAAAATAAACTCACATTAGACCAACCCCTAACGCTGGAAGAAATCACTGAAGCGATAAAATCACTAGCTAGTGGCAAGGCACCAGGGTAGGACGGACTGAAACCGGAACTATATAAGGAGTTGAACGCGTAACTGGCCCCAGTACTATTGGAAGTGTGGGAGGAGGCGATAGAACTAGGAACCCTACCGGAGTCCATGAGGGTAGCCATAATCACGGTACTCTTAAAACCTAGGAGATCACCCCAAGATATGTCCTCATATAGGCCCCTATCCCTAATAAATCGTGATGCCAAAATATTCGCTAAGGTGCTAGCCACAAGACTCCTACCCAATATGCCCACAATGGTCCATCCGGGTCAATGTGGATATATCCCGACTAGGTCAACGGCACTGAATCTGCAGAGACTATTCCGGGTCCTGGCCCAGATAAAACCAGAGGCACAGGCCGTGGTCATATCCCTAGATGTCGAGAAGGCCTTTGACTCAGTGTCATGGGCCTACATGTTCGCCGTGCTTGAGAAACCTGGAATAGGCCCATATTTCTTAAAATGTGTTAAGCTACTATATTGTAAAACAGGGGCCAGGGTACAGACCAACAACATATTATCTGATTGGTTTGCACTAGGCAGGGGTGCTAGGCAAGGTTGTCCATTCTCCCCAATATTGTTTGCTCTTACTATAGAACCAGTTGCAGCGAATATCAGGGAACACCAGAGACAGAGAGGTATCAGAATGGCTGGGCTGACCCAATCAATATCGCTATATGCGGACGATACACTGTTGTACATCCGGGAACCTGATATACATCTGGGCCCCACAATGGAAGTCATACACAAGTTTGCAGAACATTCAGCCTATAAAACTAATGAAGCAATATCTGCCATTTTCCCTTTAACCCAGGTTACTAGACGCCCAACTAACACACACACACACACTATATATATATAATCCCTAGCGGTGGAATTTGTCTGGAACGGGGGGCGGGGGGGCTAGAATGAAATGGGGGAAAAAATGGTGGAACCCTATGACAAGGGAGGTATGGCGGCTCCAGATTTTGAGTTATACTATCTAGCGGCGCAGGCACAGTTTGCCAGATACTGGTACGGCTCCTGGGATAATACACCACATGTACAGGTAGAGAAACACGCTGTGAGGTCAACAGACATAAGATCTATCCTATTCAAAACTAAACACAAAGATGAATGCACATTTGATCCAGTGAGTGCAACGGTACAGGCATGGTCCAAAATCTATAAGAGACTCCAATTGGAGACGCCATACTACACGGCCGCTCCTCTTTGGAACTTCCCTGGCATTGCATCATCATTCGATGCAGATATACAGAGAATCTGGGACCCAGATGGGGAGTTTAGGATGCAGGACATATACCCAAATGGGAAGTTTGTCAGCTTAGAAGACTTTAAGGCTGCGATAGGGAGGAATAAGTTACAGGTGCTACATTACCATCGTATGAGGCTGGCCTTTAAGGCTAGATGGCCACTGCTTCCAGATGAACCCCCAACGCACAATTGATTCCTGTCATTATCCTGACAATCGAGCACTAGAGTCTCGAAACTGTTTGGAGAAACACAGGAACATACGCCCACACTGAACATGATCAAAACATCTTGGGAGGGAGACATGGGTGTAACCATAGATGACAAGAAGTGGGTGAAATACTGTGAACTAACCAAGAAGGTGTCTATCAATGCAGGCCTCCGCCAGATACAATTCAAAATGCTGAACAAACTGCACTACACACCTGTGAAAGTAGCTAAATTCACAGAAAACCATGCAAGCAGTTGCCAAAAGTGTGGAAATGAATGTGCTGACTCATTTCATATGTACTGGGAGTGCCCGCACATACAAGAGTTCTGGGGAAAAGTTGCTGAAATACTGCAGAAAATAACAGATACCAGCAGACCTCAAACCCTAGAAATACTTGTTTGGGGATATCGGTAAGATGTCGGAGGTAACAAGAAGACTGTTTAATGTGGCGTGCGCAGTAGCTAAGAAGTGTATACTACAGAACTGGAAAAGCCTGCACGCACCAAGTGTAAACCATTACTTCAAGGATTTAACATATGTTAATGAGTGCGAGGAACAGTTTGTTTTTAAACACTTTATTTTTGGAACAAAGGCATACATATATCTTAAACATTCAGAAATTGTAAATTAAGTTCTTATTCAGCCTCCGTCTCATTCTGATGTTGTCCAACAATAACCAAGGTCTCTTGGCCTTTGAGTGTTCTCATTTTTCATTTACAATTCCCAACCCTCTTTTCCCCGCTATCCTCCCCACCCTCTTCCCCATCCCCCTCCCTGCTTTAACTAGTTAAAGCGCGAGGAACAATTTGTAATGACACTCCCAAGGGCAAGCAAACCCAAAGACATCTGGGGCCCGTTCAGGGCATACCTGTGTGAGCTGGCGTCTGCTGAAAACAGTTATGCAAGGGCTGGAAACACACGGGAACTGTAAAAAGTATTCAGATGATGTATAAGACTCTGTGGACCATTTAAGAGAAGATTGTTTATGTAATGGTCTTGTTGCAGTGAAGTGTACCGCAATTAATAAATAAAGTTTAAAAAAAATGTAGATCCTATTCGACTCGTACCTTAGTTTTACCTTTTCTCTCGCCAGTTGAACTATTCTGTCGAAGTTCCTGTAATTGAAAATTCGGGCTACTGTTGGCCTCAGTGGTGGGCCAGGTTTTTGCTTGGTTGCAAGACTATGATGTGCACGCTCCCCAGTGAATTTCAGGGATAATGATCGCGACCCTAGTAGTTCCAAAAGCAGTTTCTCCACAAAGGCTCATCTGTCCACCCCCTGCATTTGCTGGAATGCCAACAATACAAATAGTATTACAGCGACATCAGTTTTGACAGTGGTCAGGTCATTCCTCCCTTCAGCTCTGTACTTCTTGCTGCTTCTTTATCCAGCTTAGCCTGCAAAGTGTTAATTTTAGCCATGATATCGTCCAGTTCTGTGTTTACTGAGGCAAAGCAAGACTGCATATTGTCTAGTAGAAGCTGTATATTTGGCACATCCTGGTCCAGTCATTGTTCTGCTTTGCACTCTGCAATGCTATCCCACGCCTTTTAGCTTTAGAGATTTGCTTTGTGTAGTCTGCAGCATCCATCTTCCCTTGCTTTTTAGTGCTGCCATTGCCTTTTGTGAAGAGCTGAGAAGGTATAGTGTATGAGTAACTGTGCCTACCAAATGCACATTGAGTAGTATGGGGGTAATGTTAACAGAGATGGTGCAGGAATCACTCGCCCCATTTGAGTGCAGACTGTCCTGTCTTTTGCCAGGATCCAATGTAGTAGGCCCGGACCCAGTAAAATGTCGCAACAGCAGCCCTCACTGTTTCAGCGAGCCAAGCCCAGGCCAAAATTGCACAGGCCCCTCCAAACGGGGGCTAGTTCGGAAACCCCAGATTGACCTGGCGCACTATGACAGATCAGATCAGGTGCCTCAAAGGATGCTGCCACCAGTGCCCTCCACCGCGGCAAGAGGGAGAACCCTGTCGGAGCCTCCAAGGCCACGCAGCCTCCGCCCCCCCTTTGCTGAAAAGCAAGTTCCGAGCTTGCTGATCGGCTGCACCTCTCTGTGCCCCTGTATGCACCGTTGAGTAAAGTATTCAGGCTTCTCTCTTCATTGGAACCTCCGAGGAAGGTGGTAGCTCAAAAGGCTGTTTATGTTCGGGCATATCGTCTCAGGCGGCGCATGCAAGAGTTGAGCTCCACTGTGCTGCGCCATCTTGCAGGCTGCTCAGCCACTAATGTTGTTTTTCTGCAAGTACTAATTTCCAGACATCTTTGAAATTGGTGTATATCCCAAGTATTTTTTTACCTATACGTATAAAGTACAATAAACTACAAATGCCCCAACTTTTGGCTTTGCCAATGCTTGTTTGGTTTTCTGGAGGTTGCAGATAATTGGGCATCTGTGAGGTCAGCGTCTTTTCATACACAGTGTTTTGGGGGAGCAGGGGCTAGGGAAGGTGGCAACAAATGAGCCTCTAATACCCCTGTTGGGTGCAAGAGAACTCTGAATGATCAGTGATCGCATACTTTTTTTTCCCCCCATTCCATTCCACCCACAAGGCCAAACCTCATTTTGCAATCGGAAGCTGCAAGATCATCTGGTCCTCTACGATGTGCTTCCCGTGAAGAGCACATGCACAACTGAGAGGCCTGATGCTGACGGAGGTCTATTGCAGGGCGAAGAAAACGTGCCCTAGGAAAGACCTGTGAACTATTAACTGGACCCGATAGGAGCAGCTGTTCTTCCAGGACAAAGGTACCATCAGCTCTCTGAGGATTGGGAGGCTAGTTCATTTATGTACAGCCTCATCATATCTACCCCATTGCCCGCTGTACCCAGATGGGTCACGGGATATCTTAACAATTGCGTGTGGTAAAGTTAAGTGACTAATTGGGTAAGTAAAATGTTTTGAAATGTTTTTTTTCCCCACTGGTTGCAATGTTTACAATGGAAAACTGGTATGCATTATAGTTACAGGTCCACACTTACATTTTACACTGTAAACACCTTCACCTTTAACATTTCCAGTTTACATAATAAAAACATTTACAATGGTGTCAGTGTTATTATTTTACATTACATATTGCGGGGTGCTGACATTTTATTTGGTTTGTAGACTATTGCGGCCAATGGTGTTGCCTATCATTTTGTGGGATTATAACGGCTAACTCATGATTGCCCAGAAGCATTTCCTCCCCAGCACGTCACATTAGGGAGATTAACGCCATTTACACCCCTGAAAGTCTAGTGAGAGTCTTGCTCGGTCCCAGTACAAAATTGTAAAAATAAATGGTAGGCAGATCCATTTGAAAACCTAATGTAGCTCCTGTGAATATATGGTAAGTAGCAGGCCAGCAGACTCTGTATGAGCAGTTTTTAACTCTGCTTTATAATATTTCATTTATAATGCGCCTATACACAAGTGTTCCAAGGTGCGACGAGGCAAGGGGGACAGAGGGAGGACAAAAGACAGCGATCTTACTAGGCCTGGTGACATTGAGATTGCGCAAGTGCAGGGTAGAGGTTAGGGGGATGGGAAAAGTGTCGGGGTAGAGGGAGGATGGGAGAGTGCATTACAAAGGATAAAAACAAGTACTGCAGCCAAGCAGGTGGCAAGTGCGAGGGTTGATTGCAGACGGCACGTGTCAAATAAGTGCAGGTAAGGGGACTGTAGGGTTTCAGATACAGACTCAAAGTGCAGGGGTTGCTAGGAGGCAGTGCGGAGGTGCAACTGGGCGGGCAGGGACCTGGGCTCAAATTCAGAGGGTAGCCAGGTGACAGTGCAGAATCAGACAGGAGATCAGCAGGGGAGAGGAAGAGAGAAGGCAGAAGCAAAGAGGAAGGGCTTGAGGTGCTTCCAGAACCGTATATGTTCTCACGTTTCAGAGAGGCAGGGAGGCTGTTCCAGAGAGAGGCGTCGGCTGAAGAAAGGGATCTACCCCCAACTCGTTGCTTGGAGAAATGACTGATCCACAAGGAGTTGGAGGAGCGAAGAGCTCAAGTAGGAAGATATTTCCAAAGAGAGAGTTGGAGTTACAGAGGTACTGAGGTCCCAGGTCCCAGAAGGCCTTGTGGACAGTGCAGAGGGTCTTGAATGTGATCCTTGCAGCCACTGGGAGCCAATGGAGAGATTTCAGGGCTGGAGAGATGCGATCCCTGGGCTTGAGGCCAAGGACAAGTCCTGCAGTCCTGTTCTGGATGAGTTGCAGAGGGCGGAGAGTAGAGGCAGGCAGATTTAAAAGGAGGCTGTTGCAGTAGTCCAGCCTAGAGAGACCCAGATCTCTGCAGACAGTGAGCCTCTGGAGGAAGGTGAGGACAGGAAGAATACCTCTGAGGAGGTGCAGCTGGTAGTTACACTTCTTAGAGACATCAGAGATATGATGAGAGAAGGCGAGTGTGGAGTCAAAGATGACCTCGAGGTTCTTAGTGTCACAGGTGGGAGCAGTAAGAGGGCCAAGGGAGGCCAGCCAGAGAGTGACAGGAAAGGAAGGTGCCGGTGAGCCGAGGAGGAGGATCTCTGTCTTGCTGGCATTCAGGCATAGATCATTGGTGGCACACCACTCCTGGATTGCAGACAGGCAATCCAAGATGAGAGAGTGAGAAGAGGCGGCAGAGAAGCGCCTGAAAATGAGCTGCGTGTCATCCGCAAAGCACTGGAGGTTGGAGCAGAGAGTGGCAATGCGGTGGGCGAGAGGTTCCAGGTATTGGTTGAAAAGCCAGGGAGAAAGGTTAGACCCCTGGGGAACACCACATTTAGAGAGAGATAGAGGAGAGGAAGGACGCAAGTTGGACCTGGGAGGGTCGGCACGAGAGTAAAGAGGTCAGTCAGGGCCTGATCAGTGATACCCAGGTTATCACAGAGCCGGTTGAGTAGGATGGCATGGTTGACCGTGTCAAAAGCAGATGAAAGATTGAGTAAGATGAGGACAGAGGGGTGATTAGCATCAAAGTTAGAGAGCAGGTCTTCACGGATGTTCAGGAGAGCAGTTTCCGTGTTTCTGGCTGCTCTGAAGCCAGACTGATGGTCATGAAGAGAACCAACAAGATTCAGGGTGAAGATTAAGCTGGGAGATGGCCAAAGTGACTGACCAATGTCATCAATGCAGTGTATGGAATTTTGGGAGCGTGAGGCTTCCAAGAGTACATGTATGGTTAAAACAGGCTGGGAGAGATGTAGCATGGACCAGTGGCCGGTTGTGTGTATTCTCCAAAATGTAGCCGAATGATCTTAAAAATAAGCATCAGCAATGGTATCATCTGTTATCATTATTAAAATGTGCCTCCAAATGTTTTGTCCTAGATGAACACAATTTGATTAGCTTTAGCAGGTTTTGGAGCAAGGGATTGAATAGAATGCATGTGGTCTTTTTTGGGGTATTATCTGTGTCCTGCATGCTACAGATGGAAAGGTACAGCAGGCACGTTGACCCATTGAGCTATCCTAATGGCTGGTAATTTCTTCCTTGTGGGGTATAAACACAGGTCAGCAATAGACCTTTAATACCCTGCTATCTTACATGGACTGAAATGTGCAGTGACCTATTTTGATTTGATTTTTCAGGGGGTCAGGAGAGAGAGCGTGAGGGGGTGGTGTATTTTTTTTTAAAAGATCTGAATATTTTTATGTTTGGTATTTCAAGTTAACGATTCCATATTTACCATGACTTTTTACTTTTATGCCAGGTATGTTTGGACAGCATCTGTTAAGTGACGCATCTTAATGAGGTTTGTTTGTGTTTTGTGCTGCTGCCTTTTTTGTTTGTTTGGGCTATTAGGTGTCACTTACGTCACCTAAAAAGCCCAAACTATTGCATTCAAATACTGATTCAAGTATACATATGGAGAAACAACAGGTTGGGGGCAGATGTCTCTTGGGTTGGCGCCTCCCTCTGGAACCGCCTCCCTACCTTTCTGAAACTTGAGCTGAACCAACTCTGGTTCCGGAAGTAGCTCAAGACTTTCCTTGTTGCTTCTGCCTTCTCTCTTCCCCTTCCCTGCTGATCTCCTGTTTGATACTGCACTGGTTACCTGGCTAACGTCTGAATCGCAGGCCTAGGTCCCTGCCCTCCCAATTGCGCACCTGCACTGCCTACTGGTAACTCTGCACTTGGGGCTGTATCTGCAACCCACCCTACATCCCCCCTACCCGCACTTATCTAACACTTGTTGTCTGCACTTAACCCCTGCACTGCCACCTGCTGGCTGCACTTCTTGTTTTCTGATGTTGTTATCCTATGTCTTGCACTTGCTCCTCTTCCCCTACACTTTCCCCCTTCCCTCTTCCCTGCACTGGGCCGTTCTCAATGTCACTTGGCCTAGTAAGATCATTGTCCTGTGCTCCCATTGTTCCCCTCCCCTGCCTCATCGCGCCTTGAAACACTTGTGTATAGGCGCGCTATAAATATCATATCACATCATATCATACACTGTATGTTTAGTCTCGGGAGGATAGCTCAGTGGCAACGTGCTCGCTTTGGAAGCAAGACGACACGGAGCAACACAGGTTCAATCCTCGAGTCTGCTCTTATAAAACTCTGGGTATTAAGCATGTTATAAATAACCTATCATATCACCGTTTGGTTACAAGCACCACCCATTCATTGCCTATTGCCTTGCTAATCCCTCTGGCTAATCGCACCCCTTCCTGCCCTTCCACTCCCAAAAGTTATTTGCTTTGGAACTCTTTGAGGTCTGAGCTCTTCCATGCTAACGGCCATGTTGTAGATGCACTTAATTGTTTGCTCCTGTGGAAAATCCTTGATTAATTAAAACCGTTATTTGTTTTTTAAATGTAGGGCTTAACAATAACATCCATTTTTCATTGTTTTATGAAAACGTGCTCCCATTTTGAAAATATTTTACTTTTCCAAAGAGAATATGTATTTGTTAAAACATGTTAACAGCTCAAGATTTTTGTTTATTATCAACATTATGCCTTCTTTAATAACTGACCCATAGCATTGAGTCACAAACATTCTTTTCAAGATGACGGCTGCATTAACTGTCAAAACATTGTGCTGCACTGTCCTTGGTTGCTCTGGGAATGGATGGATGGATGGTGGGTGGGTGGGTGGGTGGGTTGCAGGTCACTGGTGTGGGACCGCCGAGCTGGCAGGCTCCCTCCTCCCCTCGCAACATACACATAGACTCGTCTCCACAGTAACAGCTTCTGCAGGAGGTGACCTGTGGCAGAGCCCGCTAAAAAAGTGTCTTTTTTGTTATGTTTGATGGCTTATAAAGAAGGGATGTTGCGTGTCTATAAGGGTTATGTGGCCGCAGGTGTCGTCATGCTGGGGGAACAAAAATGGAATGGATAGATTTGACTAGGGCTGTCAGTGTGGGTCTCCGATTGCTTTATTGTTGCATCAATGCAGTGTACCGAACAGCCATTGTCCTAAATCGCGCCCTAAATCTCCACTTTGTTGTTTCCCATAACCTGCCATTGACCTTGTGAAGGGGCAGCAGTGATAGGTAGACTCTTAGATTGCATCCGTTCCTTTCCCATTTACACGCACCATTCCTAATTCATCACATGAGTACAAATACTTCATGCTTAAAGGAATAGTGCACTCAAAAATGTTATTGTCCTGAGCGTTCGGGTATGTAGTTTCAAGCAAACTGTGAACAATCGTAAAACCATTTCCTATACACCTTAGCATAGTTTTCTGCACTTTTACACATGCGAAATCAGGTAGTAGGGCGCGGCCATCTTGTGCTAATTTTATCCGTTGCCGCATCGCCTTAAATTGAACTGCCCTTGCGGCACTAAATAATATCCCCCACCCCTGAAGCTGACATCACTAGACGCGTACGGCCCATTTCACAATGCAAATGCACGTCTCGTGTCAACATTCTCTGTGCGCCAGCTAATGACGTGTTTCCATGGAAATGGCAAGATGCCTCTTTCCTCAAGTATAAACAGACCGCTTCTGATCAGACAACAGAGTTGCTTTTTCAATAGTTTCACTGTCTTTTTTTTGTATATCCTGTGGCTTGTTTCTGCTGTGTTCAGCTATCTTCGTTGCTCGTAGCCTGTGCGAACTGATACTAGTACTAGCATGAATATCAATTTTAATTGTGTCCTATGATGGCAACAATACAGCCCTACCAGTACGAGCCAAAGTATTCAGAAGCAGAATTAGTTGAAAGAAAAAGATGCGGAAACGATGGGGCATCGGACACGACAGTTGAGAAGATGAATCACTGGATCATGAGCCTGAGCCTAGTCGCATGGACGACGTCTCCACATGGTGTACCTGCAATCGTTGCAAGGCCATCCTTAACTTGGAGGAGAACTGCTGCTGCAGAGAAAACTCTGGATGCTTGGCCTACATATCGGAAGACGAGACACTGCCGCTATGCGTTACCCAGCTGCATGACTTCAGGGCAGCTTGCCTCACACGATCCGTCTTGAGGATTATGATGGTGCCTATGCACGAACTTCGTGCAACAGTTTGCCCTCGCAATCCAAGTAACGAGTAAGTGTACTCTAGATCTGATGTAACTTAGGAAACCTAATATTTTAGGTTTGTCTCCTATATTATCGTAACTTTGATCTATCACTGCCAAATGAATGTAGTCTGGCAACTCAATATATCTCTCGCGATTTGGGGAAATCATACTGGACATCTTATCTGTCTTTCACGTACAACCATGAAACAATATTTCTCTGTCCCCCAAAGTTTATGGATTGCATGGGTGTTCACTTTTGTAATGTGTTTACACTTTAAAGCCCAAGTCGATTGATCCATGACGTCACATTTGTACTGGCAAATATGCCATAGGATACACGATTGCATTTTCAACTAAGGTTTGTACACTTATGTTCATTTAAATACAGTTTGTATGTTTCTCTTCCACAGGTGGTACAGGCTGGTGACCCTACGATTGTGAAATAGATCTTGTACCCGGAGCCCAGATCCCTTGCAGCCAAATGTATGCTCTGACAGAACAGGAAAATCGGCATCTTATAACTTACCTGGTGAATGGTTTCATTCACCCGTCCAAGTCACCTGCCTCCTCACCCTTATTCTTTGTGCCTGAAAAGGAGGGGGGACTTAAGAACGTGTATCGACTATAGAGCCATCATTCAGATCACAGTAATAAATCGATATCATTTACTGCTTATACCAGAGCTCCTGGACCAAGTGAAACATGCTCAAATCTACATAAAACTGGTTTTAAAAGGGGCATACCATCTTGTAAGAGTAAAAGAGGGAGACAAGTGGAAAAGAGCCTTCCACACGAAGTACGGCCTCTTTGAATAACTGTCCATGCCCTTCGGGCTATGCAATGCCCTTGCGGCGTTCCAATTCTTTATAAATGATGTACTCCGTGAACTACGGGACGTTTGTGCTCTTGTTTACATTGACGACATTCTTATCTACTCAAATTCCATGGAAGAAATGTTTTTTACACGCAACCAAAGTCGTGTTTCTCGGTTTCATGTTCACACCACAAGGCATACATATGTATACACGAAAGGTGGATGCAATCCTCCGATGGCCCTCATCAACATCCACGATAGGAGTGCAAATCGTGCTTGGATTCGCCAACTTTTACCATCAGTTTTATACTTGGGTTTTCACAAATTGTACATCCAATTACCTCCTTGTTAAAGAAAAATCAAAAGTTCCATTGGTCGACAGAAGCTGAAGAAGCATTCCAGAAGTTGAAACTAGCATGAACTACAGCACCAGTCCTTCCACAACCAGACCTACCTTACATAGTTGAGACAGATGCTTCAAAAATAGCCATGGGAGCAGTATTGTCACAATGAGACCCTGATACAGGACACCTAACTACACCCCGTCGCATTCTGGTCCCGCAAATTTTCAGCCCCCGAGTTGAACTACGCAATCACAGATAAGGAATTACTGGCAATTAAAGCAGCATTCAAGGCCTGGAGACATTACCTTCTTGGGGTGAGACATACGGTCACTGTCATCACGGACCACCGTAACTTGCAATACCTGAAAACTGACAAAACACAATCCTCGCGTCAACTTCGTTGGGCTCTCTTTTTCACGAAATACAATTTTATTATCACCTATAGACCTGGAGTACTCAATGGGAAAGCAAACGCTCGATCACGCATGAGTGAAGAAAAAGAGGCTTTTACAGCATCCAGCCCTGTGGCCATAATTCCTGAGGAAAGGATTCAAACCAGAATAGCTGCCACCACGTGTGTGGATGACGAAAGAACCAGTTCACAATCCCGATGGATCAATCCACACAACAGGAATGGCTGTTAAAAGGTGACCAGTACACCATCGAAGACAATCTACCGTATTTCCAAGGTCCATTATATGTCTAAGACCAAGAACTGCAAAAGCAAATCATCACAAATTACCACGATTCATTAGTGGAAGGACACCCAGGAATAGCCAAAACTTAAGCTAAGGTGAAACAAAACTACTGGTGGCCAACCTGGCTAAAATTTATTGTAACCTGCGGTGTCTGTGCACAACACAAGTCTCAGAAACAGAACCCTGCTCGCTTACTACATCCCCTAACAGTACCGCCAGCACCTTGGCATACCCTGTCGATGGACTTCATCACAGATCTTCCACCCTGCAATGGATACACCACCATGTTGGTCATTGTGGATTTATTCTCCAAAATGGCCCATGTCATCCCTCTGAAGGGACTCCCAACTGCGTCAACTCTCGCTTCTGTGTTCCTAGAGCAAATTGTTCAATTGCATGGATTTCCATCAATATTAGTATCTGATCGCGGAACTCAATTTGTGTCTGCCTTTTGGAGAAACTGTTGTACGATTGCAAAAATCGATCTCCGGTTGTCCACAAGCCATCACCCTCAAACTGATGGGCAAACTGAACGAAGCAACCAAACTTTAGAGAGCAATATCGCAGGTGTATGTTGCAACAGTCCGAGGATTCTTGAAAATATATACTCTGGATAGCTGAGTATGCATACAACAACTCAGTTCACACAAGCACAGGGCAAACTCCATTCTACACTGTGCACGGGAGACATCTGAGGACATCAGTATTTGATCCACCTGATACCCTGGAAATGCCAGCCATAAAAAACGTGCATATAACTATCACTCAGGTTGTTAAGGAGGCGACAGAGCATCTGACCAAGGCTAAGGAAAGACAAAAACTGTTTGCTGATTGACATCGGAAGGAAGCTCCCGCCTACCAGATTGGAGAAAAGGTGTGGTTAGCATCCAAATATATTCCCCTGAAGGGGCCAAGAGCTTTCCGCCCAAGATACCTGGGCCCCTATATATAAAGTCCATAATCAATCCTGTTGCCATGAAATTGCAGTTAACATCTAACATGAAAATTCACCCCGTATTTTATGTCTCTCTCCTCAAACCAGTGAAATCCAATAAACGGCTTAGTTGTCCGCCAGAGCCCGAAGTAATAGATGGAGAACCAGAATATGAAGTCAAATCCATCCTGGACTCCAAGGTGGTTCGATCAAAATTGTATTACCTAATTGACTGGAAAGGTTACGGACCTCAAGACTGAACTTGGGAACACAGTGAACTCGTCCATGCTCCGCGTTTAATCAGACAGTTCCATTGCAATAATCCCACCAAACCAGGACCGGGAGGAGAACCACCCTTGAGAAGGGCCTTGAGGGGGAGTGGTGTCATGGTCATGAAATCAGGGGCACAGGCATGCAGGGGTCGCATGCACAGGAGACCTGGGTGGACACTGTCCTGGCGCCTTTGGCGCCAGGCTCATGAACAAAAGTAAACCAGAACATCCATTTAACACCAAAAAGCTTTTATTATGGACATAGCACTTCAGATGCATTAACCTTGAACATTCCATCCATTAGGCAGGATGCACTAACCTTGTACATTGCATCCACTAAACAGCCTCAAGTGTATTCTTAGGTGTGGCTGCTAATGGATTGCCTTTGCACGTGTTCACTCTCTGGGAGTGGCAGGGTGTGGCTGGTAAGCCGGCCCTAATGTGCGTGCCCACAAGCTCAGCTATATAAGCTGCCCCGATCCTCAAGACAGACACTTGCGTTATTCTGCACTTACAAGCAGCGTAACACTCACCGTCGCTTGTGGTCAGACTTGCCTTTTGAAGATCCTGCTTCCTGGACATCCTGCTTCCTGCCAGCATACTTACCAACTCGGGGAAGCTGTTCTTACCTGTACATCTCTTCGGCAAACCAAGTATTCATCTTTACACTTTCTGGAACGCTGAAATCTTCATCTTGGCACCGCAGACAACACTCCATCGTCGACAGCAGCGCTTGCAAGAAAAAACAGAAGACAAGGTGAGACATCAAAAAAACTGTCAGTTTAAGGTTGCGCTTCGCCATACTTTGCGCTTTTCCTTAAACCATCACTTACCTGCTGTCGAACATTGCAGTAGCATCCATCTTCCATCCGGCCACGTCTCACAACTGCATTGAGGCTGCATTTCCATCTAAGGGAAGAAAACGGAAGAGAGACATTATTGCGGGCATAAATAGTAGCAACATATAAAGACATTAAACAGAATGAACAGCATCACAAGAGCTCAAGAAAGACTTACCAATCATAAGGAGAAGCATGGTTGCAGCTGGACTGGACTAATCCTTATCAGGGATCAGTGAAGGAACCAGATCCGATTCGACGCGCCCCTGCCAGAAGTAGCAAGACGGAGAGCTTATCTTCTATAATTCACAGGTGAGCTTAATGGGCTGGTGTATGCTCACAGAAACCATACTTTGGGGTGAAGGGTTCGAGAGGTACAACAATCACAGATTGGCACACTCACTCTTATCTCCACGCAGGAGCAGTATCACCACGTACCACCGCTCACAGCTTTTCTACTGAGGGAGAGGCCTGAAGGGGGTGATTCAAGTTCAGGGAGAGCTGCAACCGTGCCCCAACGCTTCCGCAGAGACCAGGTGAGCGTAACATCTACTGTATGTGTGATTCACATTGAACATGTTTTTACAACCCATCTCCTAGAGGCCCAGAAGGAAAAGAAGTATAAAGACACAGACAACAAATGAAACCAAAGATGCAGCTTGCCAAACAGATTTCACCATGGAGCAACTACTATTTGAGGCGCAGCGTGGTTCAGTCAATAAGCAGACTTCGAGATGCTTCTGTCCAATGGCCAGAAAATTAATTGAATGTGACCGGCGAACCCAGCAAAGTGTTGTTGGACCATTGCTACAATGTGAGAGCTTTACAAGATGAAGATGAAACTGAATATAATGAAGATTCATTGCAATTCCTAGCGGACCACTTGACACAATCGACACCAGCAAAAAAAGGTCCACCGAATAAACATTTGTTGTTGACGGTTTCTCCAATTCATGTGCAAATAACACCAGTTGAACTAACACAGACTGAAGCTTCTACACAAATGTCTGATGAACTTGCCAAAGATCTCGACTTCAGTTTGACTAGTTCGGTCGAAATGTTCACCACAGTTGAGTCACAATCCACAATCATGCAGGACGATTCGTTAATAAAGGAGCATAAATACATTGTATTCGACAGCTGCCTGGTGGAGATTATACTGATGCTGAAATGTGTGCCTGCAACGAGGGGCAACAAATGCAGGGAGCCATTGGTGATTGTGACTCGTGTAGTACAAGGCACTAACCTGAAAATCCAAGCCACCTGTGTCCACCTCCATCATACATGGTCGCTCAATCGATGCTGGCAAAGTGCATGATGGAAATCTACTGTGTTCTGCAGCTCTATTTTTCAGTGGCTCTACTTTTAGTAAGTTGTCCAGTTTCTGTGAATGCGTTTGACTTCAGTTCCTTGCTAAAACGCAATACAACAAATATCAAAGATAATTTTTATAGTCTTAATAGAATTAAGACTAATTTCTATTAGTCAAGCCTGGAAAATTGAACAAATGTCAATTGATAGGACATTCTCTGGGAAGCGGTTCAGGCTAGCTGGCGATGGACAGTGTGACAGCCCCGGACTTTCAGCAAAGTACTGCACATACCACTTTCAGGACATAGAAACTAAACAAATGGTTAGTTTGGAGGTTGTGCAGGGTGGCCATGTAGAAACATGGTTTCATAAAATCCGTCGGAACATCTTCAATCGCGGGGATGTAAATGGACCTCATGTCCACTGAAAGACATGTTTCGATGGCCAAAGCCATGCAACCGGGGTTTCCAAACATTCGCCATCAATTTGATGTATGGCACGTTGCCAAATCAGTCAATGAAAAAAATCACAGCTGCCGGTAAGAAAAAGGGTTTTGAAAATATTTTACAGTAGTCCCAGTCTATCAGCAACCATCTTTGATGGAACTCCAAAACTTGTGCTGGGTCTGTGGAAATTCTGCTAGAAAAATTGTGCTCATTGATGCACCACTGTTCCAACGTTCATTCATGGACAGAAAACCAACATTTTCACCAATGTGCACATGGTCGTTAATCGGAAGAACAGGAACGCAAGAAGAAGTGGTTGGTTCCATCCTCACCTCCACACAAAGCTCTTGAGAAAATTGTGTTTGATAAAACTCTTTCAAGAGACCTGAAGGGACTCCCAGAATTCTGTCACACCAGAGATTTGGAGGTGTTCCACAATATGTGCCTAAAGTACAGGCCCAAGAGGTTGCATTTCGGCATAGACTGTATGCAGTATCAAACATTTCGAGGGGATTGGGTCCTCCGACGTATTCCATATCTATGACAGGTAATGTCCACAGCTGTGCTGCTTCGGAAAATCTTTGGCGTCTGCCTCCTGCGTCGATGACGTCGATGCGCCGTCCCCGAGGACCTCCTCCGACGGCCGACGTCACCCGATGTGATAAGTAGGACGCACGACGCACATAGCCTCAGTCCCGTTTTTTCCGCGAACGTGTTTGCTTCGTGAATCTCGGTACGCCTCGACTCGTTGGAGTTGCTGTTTTCTTTCTCGGTTCATTGAACCTGTTCGGTTTGTTTGTGGCGATGTCTTTTTCATCTTCCACCCCGCGTCCGGGCTTCAAGAACTGCGGGGACTGTGGGGCAAGATGTCGGTCACGGACTCGCACGAAGCCTGCCTCTGGTGCCTCGGGGAGGCCCACGATACGGACGACTGTGTCGACTGCCAGTCGCTCACTGCGAAGGCCTTGCGAGAACGCAAGAAGAAACTGTCGGTAGGTCGGGTGTCTAAGCCCCGGAAGTCTAGGTCTGCGGGGCTTTCGACCGATGACTCGAGGGGTGACTCTCCGCATCGTCGTCGGAAGTCTGGTGGGTCTCCTTCCAGGAGTCGGTCTCGCCACTCCTCCGCCTCTTCTAGGCATTCCAGGAAGCGCCGGCATAGGTCGCCTTCCCCGTCCTCTTCCGAGGACTCCGCCCGTCGGCGGGTCGCTTATCCCTCTATGCAAGCGACACCGGAGGAATGGGCTTCCTTCGAGAAGCAGATGCTAGCGATTCTGGAATCGCAGGGCACTGGTCCGTCTGCGCCTCCGAGTGGGGTCAGTCAGCACCGGTCGAGAGACACCGCCCGTACGCCTTTGGGCTCGGGTGGTCGGCACGACTCGCGGGTGAGGTCCCGCTCAGACACGGGTAGCTGTTCTCGCCATGCCCGTTCCAGGTCCCGGTCCTCGACGCGCTCGAGACCGCGTGATCCTGTGCCGTCTTCGGAGAAGACGTCGACGCCTGTGGCGCCGAGGTCGTCGACAATTACTCTCGAGGTTCCGTCTTCGAGGGGGTCGTCGACGCCGCCGGCACCCAGGCTGTCGAGTGACCCTCTCGGAGCTCCGGCTTCGAGGATTGTGTCGATGCCGCCGATGCTGGAGGCGTTGCAGCTGACGTCGACACCAATTCGTTCGACGTCGACGCCTTTTCTGTCAACGCCGACTCGCTCGGCACCCTCGACGCCTTTCGGGGCGGTGGTGTCGGAGGGGCCCCGTGGCACGGGGTTTGCCCCTAAAAAGGCTATGGCTAAGGTCCGGCACTGCTTTGGTCCGCAGAGGTCTTCCTCTCCCCGCCTGGAGTACATTTCAGAGGGTGATGAAGGCTCTGATGGCGGTCTGGTTTCGGTTCCGGTTCCGGATGAACTTCTCTCGGGCCATAGTCAGTTTAATGACCTGAGGCAGTCACTGCATGATGCCAGTGGATTGGACACCTCTCCGGAGGTGGAGTTTTGTCGGCCGGAGCCTGGCACTCATGCCGATTCGTCATATCGGCGCCTTATGTCTCGGGTTACCGAGTACTTGGGTTGGTCAGATCCCCCAGAGGAGTTTGTTCAGGATGATCTCACAGACATCCTTGATCTCGGTCCAACCACTGACCCGGTTTTGCCTTTTCATATGGCTTTGCAGAGAAGGGTGGCGGCGGCTTGGACTGCTCCGGAGAGTCTCCCGACAGTGGGCAAGTTTTTGTCACGAAAATACTGTCCAGCCAGTAGCGACCCCTGCTACTTGTCTAGGCACCCCACCCCGGAGAGTTTGGTGGTGCAGGCTACGGCCCCGGCAAAGCAGGCGTCGTATCCTACCATCCCTCCGGATAGGGACGACAAACGTTTTGACGGCTGGGCGAAGAAAGTGTTTTCTTCTGGGGGTATGGCGCTTCAGGCGGCCAACTCCATATGTGCCTTGTCTCGTTTCACGCACACTCTGTGGAACTGTGTTGCATTAGCGGCTGATCATATTCCCGAAGGGGACGAACGGGATGGTTTCCTTGCTATGGTTCAGGATGGCAAGGATGCCATGTGTGAGGCCGTTCAGTCGGGTTTGGACTTGGCGGATTGTGTCAGCCGGTCCATGGCGGCGAGCACCGTAATGCACAGGTTTGCGTGGTTGAGGAAGTCTGGGTTCGCTCCTGATGTGCAGTCCCGGCTCCTCAACATGCCCTTTGACGGTGAACACCTTTTTGGCAGCAAGGCTGACGAGAGCCTTGAGAGGTTGCAGACCTCCAAAGATGCAGCGAAGTCGTTGGGCGCTGCAGTTCGACAACCTCCGCCTTTTCGTCCTAGGAGACCGCAATGGAGGGGAGGTTCCTTTCGCTATTACTCGTCCTTTAGTAAAGCGAGAGGAGCTAGCAGTCAAAGAGGCCATCGTAAGAGTGCCAGAGGTGGAAACAAAGGTACTCGAGGTGCCAAGGCCGCTCGGGCAGTTGCCTCTTTGCCCTCAGGCAACGCCGCAGCCGCTACCACTCAGTCATGAGGCCAGGTCCCATGGTTCGCCTGTCGGGGGAAGGCTGGCGCAGCATCTTGTAGAGTGGCAAGCCATTACTTCAGATGTGTGGGTTCTGGAGATCATAACTCACGGCTACTGTCTTCCTTTTCGGCAGAGGCCTCATGACAATCCACCAGGGAACCTCTCTTTGAAGAGTCCGGATCCGCTCCTTGCGCAGGAAATTCAAGCCCTGCTGGAGAAAGGCGCCATAGAACTGGTGCCTGTAGCGGAGAGGAACAAGGGATGGTATTCCCCTTATTTTTTGATTTCAAAGAAAGACGGGGGATTGAGACCCATCATGGACTTGCGCGGTTTGAACAAACTCCTCAGGAAGGACAAGTTCAAGATGGTGACTCTTTCTCAAGTCCTCCAGGCCCTTCAACTTCAGGACTGGTTGGTGTCTCTCGACCTCAAGGATGCTTACTTCCATGTGCCGATCCATCCCAAGCACAAGAAGTACCTGAGGTTCGCGGTTGGCGACTCGCACTTTCAGTTTCGGGTCCTGCCGTTCGGATTGACCTCCGCCCCAAGGGTTTTCACCAAGCTCATGGTGGTGGTGGCAGCGCATCTCAGGAAAGGGGGGATTCACGTCTACCCCTACCTGGACGATTGGTTGATCAGGGGGGAGCTCTCCCGTGCAAGTCCTGGATCATCTGTCTGTCACCTGCCACTCCCTTCATAGGCTGGGCTTCTCCCTCAATTTAAAGAAGTCCCATTTGACACCAACGCTGCGGCTCCAGTACATTGGAGCAGTGCTCGACACGTCGCTTGGGCCATGTTTTCCTCCTCAGGTGAAAGCTCTTCACATTCAGCAGATGGTGCACAAGTTCCAGTTTGCCCAGACTCTCCCAGCGTCCGAGTTCTTGAGACTGCTCGGCCTCATGGCGTCCTGCATTCTTCTGGTGCCAGAGGCTCGTCTGCGGATGAGATCTTTGCAGTGGGTGCTCAAGCTCCAGTGGTCTCAGTCCTCCGACAGGCTGTCGGACCCTGTTCAGGTGCTGCCCTCGGTAGCCCGGGACCTTCTGTGGTGGGCCGTTGAGGGCAATCTGATGAAGGGTGCCCCATTTTGGCTGCCCTGGCCGGAGGTGACGATCGTGACGGACGCATCCCTCATGGGATGGAGCGCTCATGCCAACGAGCTGACAGTCAGCGGTCGTTGGTCTCTGTCGGAGTCCAGACTCCATATCAATCTGTTGGAGCTGAGGGCCGTCAGGCTAGCCCTGAAGGCTTTTCTGCCGACTGTGCGCGGGAAGAGTGTCCTGATTCTGATGGACAACACGGTGGCCATGCACTACCTCAACAAAAAGGCGGGGGCAGGGTCACTTCCGCTGTGCAGGGAGGCGATGCAGCTCGAGTTCTGGGCCATCCAGCAGGAAGTTTCGATCTCGGCAGTTCATCTGGCCGGAGACGACAACGAGACAGCGGACGCTTTGAGCAGGCAGAGCACAATCTCTCACGAGTGGGAGCTGGCTCAGGAGATTCTCCTGGAGATCTTCGCCCTTTGGGGGACCCCTCAAGTGGATCTCTTCGCCTCCAGTGTCAACCGGAAGTGCAAGGTTTTGCTCGCGGGAATTTCCTCCAAAAGGAGCCTTGGGAGACACTTTCGTGGTGGAGTGGTCATTTCCACTGCTGTACGCATTTCCTCCAGTCCCTGTCCTCCCACAAGTGTTGGGGAGGTTACAGTGGTTCGGTTCCAGGATGATCCTCATTGCTCCGGCGTGGGCCCGGAGGACGTGGTACCCAGACCTTCTAGACTTGTCCATCTGCCCTCCACGTCGTCTTCCCTACCGAGACAATCTGCTCTCACGGGAGGGGGGGGGTCAGGTTCTCCATCCGGAGGTCAGATCCCTCAATCTTCACGCTTGGCTTCTGAAAGGTTGAGGTATAAGGATTAGGACCTCCCTGAAGACGTGATGGAAGTGTTGCTCTCGGCCAGGCGGCCGGCAACTAAGTCTCTGTACCGTTGCCGTTGGAGAAAGTTCTGCGACTGGTGCAGAGTTCAGAATGTGGATCCGTTTGAATGCGACATTCCCATGGTTTTGTCTTTTTTGCTTTCTTTGGCCCACAGGGGCTTGCAAGTGGGGACCATTAAAGGTTACCTGATGGCGCTGTCCATATTTAAGCGCTCGTCTGAAGAGTGTTCCTATTTTAAGATTCCTTTAATTTCGCAGTTTTTGAAAGGGCTCACTAATGTGTTCCCTCTGTCACCTTTTTTGGTGCCAGGTTGGGATTTGAACCTTGTTCTTAAGTTTCTTATGGGTGCTCCGTTTGAGCCTTTACATTCTTGCCCTTTGAGGCTGTTAACTCTGAAAACTGTGTTTTTAGTTGTGGTTACTTCCGCTTGCAGAGTGAGTGAGTTACAGGCACTTTCAGTTAAGCCACCCTTCACTGTATTTCACAAGGACAGGGTTGTCCTTAGAGTTCGTCCTTCTTTTCTTCCGAAGGTGGTTTCGTAATTTCATTTGAGCCAGAAGGTTGTTCTTCTGGCGTTCTATCCTCCCCCACATCCTGGTAAGGAAGAGGAGAGGCTCCATAGGCTTGATCCTAGGAGAGCGTTGAGCTTTTATATCTCGCGCATGTCCCGGATCAGAGGGGACGATCAACTTTTCATTGGTTATGCTGGAAAGCGTTTGGGACAAGCTGTGACGAAACAGACTTTGTCTCGTTGGATTATTTTAGCTATCTCTGAGTGTTACTGCTTGGCGGGTAAGGACCCTCCGGCTGGCTTGCGGGCCCATTCTACCAGAGGAGTGGCTGCGTCTACTGCCCTGCAGAGGGACGTTCCTATTCGTCACATCTGTGATGCAGCACCTGGGCTTCAGTACATACTTTTTGTACGTCACTATTCCCTCGATTCCATCAGGGGGCAAGATCTGGCCTTTGGCAAGGCAGTTCTCTATTCCGCAATTTGATTGGGCATGCTAAATTTGTATTCTAAATTCTTTCCCACCTCCTTGCTTGGTACTGCTTTGGGAGTCTGTCATAGATATGGAATACATTGGAGGACCCAATCCCCTCGAAGAACAAGTTACTTTCTTACCTGGTAACGTTCTTTCGATGGGATGGTCAGACAACGTATTCCATATCGCTCCCTCCCTGCCTTCCCCGCTGCAGAATTTATTTTGCGATTGCAGCTTGCGTTCCGCAAGGCCTTGTGTGTCTGACTGGCAGAAAACTGGTGGCACACGTTCTGGAAAAAACTATAACTGAGGCTTTGGGCGTCGTGCGTCCTACTTATCACATCGGGTGCCGTCGGAGGAGGTCCTCGGGGACGGCGCATCGACGTCATCGACGCAGGACGCAGACGCCAAAGATTTTCCGAAGCAGCACAGCTGTGGACATTACCTGTCATAGATATGGAATACGTCGTCGGACCATCCCATCGAAAGAACGTTACCAGGTAAGAAAGTAACTTGTTCTACTAGCGGTATTGACACAAAACGAGAGCCTAGGTAGACCACAATCGAGAACTGCAGGAAACTTTGGGATGCTTTGTTACATAACGGCCTTTGCTAAAAGATGCAAAAAATGGGTTGCCAAGCCGATATACCAGGAAATGGAATTCCATTTTGTGAAAGATCTCACTTTGACTGTGTTGGAGATGCACCCTCATGGAATCGATCATGATTTCGTTCCTAGGACTCATACATTGCCATAAACCATTGCAAACATGCCCTGTCCACCAAAAGAGAACCTCATTGAACAGTTGACTTACCGTTTTAAATGATTACCAACGGTGTGTATCTTCCACAATGTTTGTACAATGTACATGACCACTTGAAATCTATTTAACTTGAATTTCAAAGCTATTAAAATGCCCAAATTGACTTTTTAAATGTATCCTCTTTGTCAATTTTGTTGTTGTTGCAGGAAGTGCCTGTTGGGGATGCCATACAGTGTAACTCTGTGTATTCCCGCTTACTGCTTTCGGCCCCCTCTTGTGGGTCCTTCACTGATCAGGGCACGGGGGGGGATCAGATGTATATCCGCATGAAAGCATCCGTGGGCGGGGTCTGCAGTTGTTTTAGCATGCACGTGCCCAAATAGATGGAACAAATATGACTCCCACTAAGGAGTGAGACCTATGCAAAATAACAAACTTGGCATGCAAGAACTGATGCCTGTAAGCAAAACACTGCATGAAAGGGTGTTACCAAAATATATGACCACTCTAGATTAGGTATATGGTCGTTGATTTTGAGGTGATGCAGCGGTAGGGTCTGCTGACCAGATGCGTTCAAAGGAAATGGGGGTCATGGGTTCAGGGGACTGCGGCTTGGCATGGAGGGGTTTGAGATGACATGAGTAAGTCAGCAGAGAGGGTTGGGGTACTAAGGTTGAAGCATGCCTTGGTGTCACATTCTTGGATGACCACAGTTTGTCAGGGCTCGATAATCGCTACTTCCACAAATGAATAGCTGCATTTCCATGAGAACAGGACACGCACTGAGCTGACAGCGGTGGTAGGGGCTGGCTGTGCGCGGCGCTGGGAGAGGGAGAGTGAACAGTTCGCCAAAGGGGCAGAGGAAAAAGAAGGCATTGGGAAGGACACAAATGGAATTCAAAGTATACACATTAGCACAACGTTAATACAGTTATATGAAACATGGGTGTTGCAAATAGGTGTTTGAGGGGTGGAGATGTCGCCCACCTTAGCTTATACATCATTTGCCAGATACGAGAATGGCGCAGAGGGGCGGAATATACCAGCTCTCCTACAACATTTGTTAGTGCACTGGAAGTTCAGTGGAGATGCAAAGTCACTTGGATTTATGACTTGTCAGTGTCTCGAATTATCCGCAGAGAACGTTCCCCTGCGAAACAGGGTGCACGCAGATGTGACAATGGCGAGGAAAATAACTGGAACTGTTGTCATAAAATAACTAAATCACTATCAATGTACTAGAGTAAAATAGAATTCATGGTAGCGCGGCATTGGCGGATGCCAGCAAACAATTTGTTTTTCGAAAATATTTCTAATTCCACGTTCGTCGGCAGGCAGGACTAATCGCTCCCACAGGAGTGAAGGTCACTGCGTTTGATATTGCTCGCGGCCTGTTCACACCAACGCATCATGTACAGTATGTTTTATGGTTTGTGGCTTTCCATCACCAAAAGGAAAGTTGGCATTGGCGCTCCCATGAAGGTTCAATTGTTGTTCGTCCTTGGACGAAAGGGAGTAGTTGCTTTGGAATGAATGAACAGAGGTTTGTAATACCCGCAACAATGATAATAATCACCATTTCAAAACTGTCAAAAGTAACATTTAATTTTATGAAAACCTTTGATCTAAGCGGACAGCCTGCGTTACGCAAAGAGTATGGAAATACCAAATATAATGTAAGTTTTACTGTAGCCTAATTCATAGACGAACGAGTCAAGGTTTCACTTTCTGACCGTTATTGCCGGATTACATTGTAATGGGTTGTTGGTTGGGGCAGATTGTGATGACACGCAAACACAACCTGTATGTATTTGTCTTTGTCTGGGACACATGGGCAGTCCAGCACCGAAATGCATGTAGTCCACCTCTGGGTTCCCCCACGTTGCACCAACACCAAGTTCGTTGCTAATAGTCTGTTAAAATGCCGTTTATGTTTTCAAATTCTTCCATCAGCTTCCGCTTCCCCATCCCATTGTGAGCTAAACATACTCCACAGCAGTAACCTCTCAAGCACATTGTGTACTCAAACTTTCCACAGTGTTTTGTCTGTGTTTTCGTTGCTTCTGGTTTGTGTTAATCATTTGTTTTCACACAGTGCACAATGAATGGTTAAATAGATAAACTAGAATAAAGGACGGTTATTGAGACACATTTATGTTATGTTTTTACAGCTACATCCTACCATTCTGCGAATGTCATCGTTTCCAGATACCAATTGATAACTTCTTCAGCAGGCAGTGGCAGATACAACTAAATGGCTGAATTACTATCATGCTGTTGTGGGACGATCGCCTCGGGCCGATATGCCCTTTCGCGGTGCCAGCGACCAGGAGCAACTTGACATTGGTTACAGTGGTCTAGCAAGAACCTGATACCAAAGCCTTGTGATTCATGGTGCGTCCAATGTGCTTCTTCTACCGAAATGAACACTGTGTGCCTCATGACAAACAATTGACGTTTGAAAACAAAGAAATAAAAAATTTGGTTCAATATGGAAATTGGCTGATGTTCTTGGAGCATTTATTGTGAAATAAAAGCACATTATACATTACAGAGTATTAGTGTTGCCTTTAAAAATAGTGTTTTCTATCCTGATTTGGGACGCGCTGTGCTGTGAGAGGATGTGTGTGTTGATATTCTGGGTTCTGCGTCAATTAACGTTAAGACGTAGGTGATGACTTGGCGCGTTTGGCTATGCTGCCCGCTAACATCATGAAAATAGATGGAGAACATTGCTAGGAATAGTGATGTCAGCTTCAGGGGCAGGGGATATGATTTAGTGCCGCAGGGGCACTTGAACTTAGGTCGATGGATAAACGGATAAGATTTGCACAAGATGGCTGCGCCCCGCTGCCTAATTTCACATGTGTAAAAGTGCGGAAAACTATGGTAAGGTGCACAGGAAATGTTTTTACGAACATTCAGTTTGCTTAAAACTACATGCCCGAACGCGCGGGACAATAACATTTTTGAGTGCACTATTCCTTTTAAAATAGCCATATGTGACATATACACTATCTTATCCGCTGGCTTTCTTCTTGTATAAACCTTATTTCTCCAGCATGGGGTCTGGCATGGATTCACATTCTCATGAATATTCCCCGTCGTCAGGCTGGGAATCCTCGGTACAGAAAAAAATCAGTATCAGTTTCGTTTCTGATTTGTCTTTCCTAGTAGTAACCAATCACTGATCTCTGGGTCATACTGCCCACAGCCAATGACTGCCCTCTCCCTAAGCCCCGCCTCTGGCAGCCATCCTCAGATTTTTACTGCACGTTCAAGTGTTGGTAGTCCTCGAGCTATAGCTCTTGAGCTTTTGCTGCGTTTTCGCGCTTTTTCAAAGAGAATTTCTCATTTTTCGGTTAATTTGAGCCTCAAGCTCCACCGTCTTTACATCCGATCAACAGGGACCCGTTTCAGAAGTTTCTACGCCCCTCAAGGGTGAAGATTTTGTCGAACGACGCTTTTGGAGGATTCCAGAAGTTTCTGAGGCCTACCCCGGACATGGCCCAGGAGAAAGGGAGCTCGACGCCCGGGAAGCTGTTCAGGGCCTGCCCTGGATGCCAGCTGCAGAACGTGTTCAAGGAAGACTAGCATTCCTTATGCCTCTACTGTCTTTATGAGGACAAAACGCACGTGGAGGAGGACTGTGTCCGTTTTGCGGGAACATGTCGGAGCGGACCATGAGGGACCGCCATCTTTGTCTCGCCAACTGGCTGGAGGGAAAGAGCCCGTCAGGTTGAGAAGAAAAAGAAGAAATCCGAGCAGTCTTCTAAGTGCTGTGAGGGCGCCCCGGCGACAGGGGCCCAACAGAAGGCTAAGCACTGCGAGTCCGTGGGCACCGGGAGCACCGAACGTTCGGGCTTCTTGGTTGCCAGGCAGGGCGCATCCTCCCCGGGGCCATCGATCACGAGCCAACGCTCTGGCTCGGGTAAGAGGAAATCCGTGAACCCGGCCAAGCTTCTGGAGAGGCCCCGGTCGATCTCGAAGATTTCGGCTGATGGGGAGTGAGGCGGGGAGCCCTCTCCCAAGGTGAAGGCCACAAGCACGCAGTCAGTGACTAAGGCCTTGATTCACCCAGCCAAAGCCTCTATCGAGGAGGTCGCGTCAACCCTGGCGCAGCCTGCGGAGGTCACACCTGTGGTAGCAGCCTCGGGGCCCAGAGTCTCCCTGCCACCTCAGAGGGAGGTATCTTTCAAGCCCATCGAAAGAACCCCCACAAAGCCCCGGTGGAGAAAGAGGGGGGGGGCAGTGGCCGTTGTGGATTCAGGCACAACCTCCGAGGAGGAAGTTGTCGAAGTCCCTGAGAGCCACGACGTGGGCATGGAGGAGGACCATCCTCCTACACCCTTCCAGCCCTTGAGGCCTGCTCAACCCTCCTCCCCGTCCACAGTCCGTGGGGATGACACGGGCACGGACACGACGGGCACGGACGACGAGGGCGGTGACGGCGGGGTGGACCTCCCGTCGTCCCCCCCTCCCCGGGCTTCCCCGCCCGATGAGATTGGATCTTTCCATGCGATGATCTCCGGGGCATCCAAGCTTTTCCAGCTCTGCCCCGAAGAAAAGAAGGAGGGGTTCCTCTATCAACGTCGAGAGACCAAGAGGAAGACGGTCCTCGCGGTACCTCTACTGGATGACATCTGGGACGAGGGGCTCTCCCTCCTCAAGAACCTGTCCACGATGCCGGCAAAAAGGGACCGATACGAAAAGAAGTACCGGGTCCCCGACGCGGCCCCTCTATGCCTTTAGAGCACAGCCGACCCCGGATTCAGTCGTCTCGGCGGCGGCCAGGAAGAAGGCGGGGGCGGCATCGACATCGACTTCACTGCCGGGCGGCGAGGGAAAGAAGCTCGACGCGATGGGACGACGAGTCATCACGTCGTCGGCGACGACGACGACGATTAAGGTGGCCAACGCCCTGGCTATCGTTGCCCGTTACGACAGGGAACTTTGGTATAAAATCGCTCCCTTGTTGGACTTCCTGCCGGACGACAAGAGGGCAGAAGCCCTGGAAATCTTGCAAGAAGGCGAGGTGGCGTCGGACCACGCCATAACGGTGGCGACGGACATCGCTGACACCGGTTTCTGCCAGTTGGGCAACAGTGTTTGCCTTAGATGGCGCGGATGGCTTAAGGCGACTGATTTCCGCCAGGACGTACAAGCCAAAGTGTTGGACATGCCCTTCGACGGGAACAACCTGTTTGGGAAGACAGTCGATCAGTCCCTGCAAGCCATCAAAATGGACACGGAGACAGCCCGGGCCCTGGGAGTTCTCCAGCAACGACGGCCGTCCTTTCGGAACACCGGAGGCAAGCAAGGGGCCTCCAAAGGTTCCGGCAGCGGCTCCTCTACCTACCGTCAAGCGGCTCGTTCCTCGTCGCAGGAGGCCTATAGAGGACGGGGCAAGTCTGGAGGTTCCCGTCGTCGTCGCCAGGGAGGTCAAGGCGGCAAGGCGGCCTCGAAACAGGAGTGAACCGACCGTGGCATCGGGCCCCCACCGGAGCACCCCGGTGGGAGGCCCGCTGGCGAAGTTAGTCAGCGTGTGGGAGTCCATCTCCACCGACCGTTGGGTGCTGGAAACCCTGGCAGAGGGGCACGCCCTTGAGTTTCTAAAGAAGTGCCCTTGCGTGCCACCCGTGGCCAGGAAGGAAAACCACATACCCCAGCTGCTGCTGGAGGTAAGGGCGATGCTCAAGAAAGGTGCCATCGAGCTTGTCCCAAAGAGACTTCGGGGCTCCGGAGTCTACTCAAGATACTTTCTCGTAAAGAAGGAGGTTGGCGTCCCATCCTGGACCTGCGGCAACTGAACAAGTACCTCAGGTTTGTGGTCCAAGGATGCCACTACCAGTTCAAGGCCCTCCCGTTCGGATTAAAGTCGGCACCCAGGGTATTCACCAAGTACCTAGCACCGGTGGTGGCGTGGCTACGCCTGCAAGGGATCCACGTCTATCCCTACCTGGACGACAGTCTCATCGGAGCAATGACAAGGGAGCTTGCCGTAGAACACACAGCGAAGACCGTCCAGCTACTCAAGGACCTGGGGTTCTCCATCAACTTCCCCAAATCCCACCAGGTCCCTTCCCAGGTTGCCCTGTTTCTGGGAGCCAAGCTTGACACAGTGGCACGGCTGGCCTCGCCATCCGACGAAAGCCATCCTGGGCAAGGTGCAAAGCCTGCTAGCCACGGACGTAGCCAGGGTAAAATCCATCAAATCCCTTCTCGGGATGATGTCCTCCTGCATCTATCTGGTACGCCTGTGCAGACTTCGAATGCGTCCACTGCAAGAGTTACTCGACGGACGCTGGATCCAGTCGAGGGGCAGCTTTGAGGACAGGATACCGCTCAACGAGACCTTCCGACGAGCGATCCGGTGGTGGGGCACCCGCACTCATCTGACGGCGGGCGCAGACTTTCAGACCCCAACTCACCAGGTAACGGTGACAACGGATGCCTCCCTGGAAGGGTGGGGAGCGCATACCGGAGATCTCCACGCGAGAGGCCTTTTGCTCCCGGAGGAAAAACGGCTTCATAATCAACATTCTGGAGCTCCGCGCAGTGTTTTGGGCCCTCAGGTCTTTTCTTCCGCCCCTCAAGGGCAAGGTGGTGAGGATCTTCACCGACAACACCACCACGATGTTCTACATCAGGAAGCAGGGTGGAACCGGATCCCCAGCCCTGTCCAAGGAAGCCCAGGATCTGTGGCACTGGGCCGTCGACCAGGGGATGTTTCTGGTACCCTTTCATCTGGCCGGGATAAAGAACACCATCGCCGACTCGCTCAGCAGGGAGCTGCGCTCGTGCCACGAGTGGGAGCTACTCCAGGATCAAGTGGATCGACTCTTCAGGCTGTGGGGCAGACCCCAGGTCAATCTCTTCGCGACGGCGACGAACTCCAAGTGCCAGAGTTTCGCCAGCAGGTTCCCCCAACCAAGGAGCATGGGCGATGCGTTCTCGTTCCCCTGGGACAATCTGTTCCTCTATGCTTTCCCGCCGCTGCCACTGCTACTCTGGCTCGTCAACCAGCTCAAGAGGTCCTGGTGCAGGATGATCCTCGTCGCACCGGCGTGGCCGAGTCAGATCTGGTTCCCGGACCTTCTGGACTTATCGGCGTCCCCACCAGTCAGACTGCCCGTGGACGCGGATCTTCTCTCCAGAGAAGGAGGCGCCATTCTTCATCACGACCCGAAGTCGCTGAACTTGCAGGCCTGGCTCCTGCAGCACTAGAGTTTAGGGGGATACCATATACCGGCCGACTGCAGAGAGGTTCTTGCAAAGGCCAGGGGGTCCTCAAGTGTTAAGGACACAAATGGAAGAGGTTCTCTGTCTGGTGCCGGGCACAGAAGATGAACCCTCTACGGATTACGGCCCCTCAAGTACTGCCGTACCGTTGGCCAAGGCTGGACTAGCTCACGCCTCCATCAAGATACATCTGGCTGCCTGTCAGGCAGAAACCTGTGCAGTTCCCTCTGGGACCAGTGCAAAAGATTTAAGACTACAGGTGTTTGGCAGTAAACCCACTTGGTAGCAGTCTGTACCACACAGATTCACTTGGTAGCTGTGGCTGAGCAGTCGGACTTCCCTCAAGAAGAGTTAGGCAGTATAGAGTATTCACAATAGGTCACAAGAACATAGTAGAACAAGTAAACACTGACCAGAGCTTGGTGTAAAAGAGATATATAATTATTTATTTAAAACCACATCTAGTAAAACACACAGGCACTAATGTTAAGCAGTTCAAAAACACGGTCACTAAAAGATAGACACTCCCTTAAAAGAATATTAGACCATTCTTAAGTAAAGCCCCACTTATTTTCAGACAGCGGTGAGCGCTTAACGCAGATGGCACTCTAATAATTCGTTTTAAAAAGGAAGAGAAAAGCAGACATAAATTTAAACAGATCCCAACACTTTCACAAGAACACAACAAGAGAGGAAGGCAAAGTAAAACCGTGAAGTTAGAGTTCAGAAGGCCGGATCCACTTTAAGAGGATCAGAACGAAATGTGTCCAAGGTCACACGGTTGCAGTGCACAAAAGTCTTGAAAAGGTTCCAAAAGAGTTGGACCAAAGAAAGGGACCAGTTAGATGGTCAAGATGGCCAGCCCAGTCCAGAAGGTTAAGGGATTATTATTACCTTGTAGCAATCTTTAGAAAGGGAGGCCTGGCGGACACGGTACTTTAAAGTGGTGAGAATACTCCAGCGGGGGCAGTTGTTCCTGGCAGTGGATGCAAGTCGGTGCTTCGTCCGGGGGAAGAGAGGATCTCGTCGGGAAGGAAGACAGGAGTCCGTTGCACTGCCAGGGAAGAAACCAGCCGCGGAGTTCTCAGGTAACGGGAGCGGTCCTTTTATTCGCGGTCCAGTGGTAAGTGGCTATCGGGTTGCCGGGGTGCTTGGCACGGGCAATTCGAACCACAAGACGTCCTGGGATGCGAGGAAAAGAAGGTAAACTGGTTGTGCCCACCAGTCAGGGGAAGAAGCCTCTCCAGCCGGGAGATCCTCTCTGTCGTCGGGAAGTGGTGAGTCGGTTCCGCAGGGCTCCACCGGTGGTGTCGTCGTGGTAGGTCGGCTCAGCTTCTCCCTCTTCAGATTCTCAGGTCCTGTGGCGACTTCTAAAATTCCAGTCCCAAAAGCCCTGCTTTTATGCAGCACACCCCCATTCACTCAGCCTAGCTGTCAATCAAACATGCTAAGTGGTGAGCCGGCCGGCTCACCACTTGGGCCAATCACACAAGAGTGCGACTTGAGTTACCAAGGTAACTCAGTCCAGGGTGCCTAAACCCCCTCCTACACCCCCTGTGGTACCCAGACAGAGTGGCACCACTTTTGGAGGCTTCTGTGGAGAAGCCCGCCAAAAAGTGGAACAAAGGGCTCGACTTGGGTTGGAGTCACAGAAGAGAACTCGAACGCCATTTTAGAATCGAGTCCTGGCACAAAATATCAACCGGCGAATTAATATTTAATAAATAAACCGGCGGTATGTTCGAGGCTATGAGAATTAAATAATTAAAGTTGGTAGCCTTGAACAATGGGAAAATCCCATAGGGATATATTCGCGGTCGAATATAAAAAGTAGTATCCACTGCCACCAGCCAAAACTCGATCAGGGGGGACGGAGACGTGCCCCCTCGACTAACAGACCCTGGGGCAATCGAATTGCCCCGACTAGTACGTCCACAATATGATGGTTTGTACCGGTTTCTGTTAATAATTTGGGACTAGTAAAGCCAATGGTGACTTTACATGGCCCGGGGAGACAGTAGTCAGTCCCAGGCTATGGAGCCTATGGTGGGGTGTCACTATGACACCCTTGTGTCACTGCACGGAGGGTGCTGTGCAACACACACAGAAAAAACACAAGACCCTATGGGGTAAAGGACCCCATAGCCCATAAAACACAAACAGTCAAAGGAACACCATAAATCATGTCCAAGAGTGGGAGAAAAAAACAAAACGCCAGAAATCCAGCAAAGCTGCTGGGGGACTCACTAGGTTAGGAAATTCAGCCTAAAGAGAGAATCCTCCCTAACACTGCCATCTCCAGATACACCAGGACAACAGGACGGGTGTCCTTGTGGTCTCATCGCCTGGTGAAGGAATTTATGAAGGGACTATTCCGCTCGTTCCCGCCAGTGAAGGCCCCAGCCCTGGCGTGGGAGCTCAACGTGGTGCTGACTAGGCTCATGGGGGCTCCTTTCGAGCCTATGCATACAGCACCGTTGAAGTTCCTGTCGTGGAAAACAGCTTTTCTTGTGGCCATCTCCTCCGCACGGCGCGTGGGAGAGATTCAGGCCCTATCTTGCAAGCCTCGATACTTGACTTTTCACGACACGAGGGTGGTGCTCAGGACGCATCCCTCCTTCATGCCCAAGGTGCCGTCGGACTTCCACCTCAACGAGCCCTTGGTGTTACCAGTTTTCTTCCCGTCACCTTCTTCGCCGGCCGAGAGGACTTTGCACTCGCTGGATGTAGCTAGAGCGTTGAAGTTCTACGTGGACCGCACAAAGTTTTCGGAAGACGTCACAGCTTTTTCTGAACTTTGGGCCTGTGAATCGGGAAGGCTCGCTCGAAGGCTTCCATTTCCAGATGGCTCTCAGGCTGTATCCTGCACTGTCACCGGTTCGCAAACCGACCGCTGCCCGGTTGTCCGTGAGTCCAATCGATCAGAGCGATCGCTGCTACCACAGCGTTCTTGTCCGGTGTGCCCCTGCTGGTCATCTGCAGGGTTGCTACGTGGAGGTCGACGCACACCTTCACGAAATTCTACTGCGTTGATCGGGATTCCAGGGAGGAGTCCAGGGTCGGCCAAGCAGTGCTGCGTAACCTGTTCGCCTGAAGGGCCTGGTGAGGAGGTAAGAGTTGCTTAATGTTGAGTTTATGTATTGCTTAATGTTGAGCCTTTTGCCACCTCCCGTGGTTGTGCATGTGTCTACTGCTATGTAATCTTATATTCATGAGCATGTGAATCCATGCCAGACCCCATGCTGGAGAAGGAACAAGTTACTTACCTGTAACTGTTCTCCAGCATGGGTCTGGCATGGATTCACATGCAAACCCTCCCGTCTACCCCTCTGCGGCTCTTCACTTGGTCATACTGCCACTTTATGTGCTACCAAATCTGAGGATGACTGCCCAGGCGGGGCTTAGGGAGAGGGCAGTCATTGGCTGTGGGCAGTATGACCCAGAGATCAGTGATTGGTTACTACTAGGAAAGACAGATCAGAAACGAAACTGATACTGATTTTTTTTCTGTACCGAGGATTCCCAGCCTGAGGACGGGGAATATTCATGAGCATGTGAATCCATGCCAGACCCATGCTGGAGAACAACAGTTACAGGTAAGTAACTTGTTCCATACGTACTGATCTTAATAGAAATATTTCAAAACAAAAAAATAGCCATCTCCTGCTGGCTGCTGCTATTATCTTGCCAGGCTTTGGTGATGGTTCCGGCGGTGCTCAAACAGCAGCTGCTGCGCTCTGCTTGCGCCTCTGGCGTAGATAACACGGACCCCTCCTGCAAGACCTGAATGGTACGTTTGGGGCTGCGTTAGTCCAGCGTCCAGCACCTCGGGCATGCACATCTTTTACTGGACTATGAAAGAGCTTATCTTTCCAATTGTTCCAGAATTCTACTTCCTGAATTCGATGGAATGTTCTTCACCCGTCTCAGGTGCAACTGCTAAGATCACACATTTCAGACTAACGTGGGCACTCCCCCCACCACCACCTCCTTGAATCATGGCGAGCTGTGGGTTTCCCTGGAATGCAGAGTAAGTGATTGGGTTTGTGTACGCGCTCCTTGGCACCCACCCACCTCGTGGAAAAAAATGATGCTGTATTTGGCGGCAGACCACAAGAAATGTGTCAAAGGTTGGCATATTGGACTGCTCTCTGCTCTGCAGCCAAGCTGCGCCCACCGCCCAGGCCACCCGCACTTGGAAACATGAGCACGGAAGGCAGCGCGTCCCTTCCAATTAGAGCACCCACTGCTTTTCTTTGACAGACGCTGTCACCCTCCCGGGACAAGATAAAGGTAACCGAGTAATTAGGGCGATGCTGGCAGGGCAGGCCCCGTGCCACAGACCACACGCTGCAAGCGGGCAGCTTTGCTGCGAGTGCCAACAAATGACTGTTCCCGTTTTGATGGGATGGGAGCACCATGTAGGCTATTTCTGGGATTTACTGTCATTTGCTTAGCACAGGAGTGCGTGGGAACGAATAATCGCACCTTGAGCATTGCTGTTACCTCTGTACCCCCCTGAGTCCAGACCAGGCTGCACACAACATGTTTACACCGCCTTATTGTGTCGGGGCTGGACTCGTTTCCTTTCCATGCAAGTTACTCTATACTGCAGTTGTTGAATTGAATTCTCGTTATTTCACGATGCAAATCTAGATGCCACAGAAGGTGTAGCAGGGAGCGAGCAAAGATCCTCTGAGTCCACAGTTTGTTTGTGTTTGTCAACAGGGGACAGTGGAATGGTAAGAGCTCGAAATAGAACCGTCCCCTGAGAAAGAGCTGGGACATTATGTAGTAATAATACGTTATTTATATAGCGCTTTTAACACGCGCTTTAAATAGAACATATTTACTTACAATATCACCCACCAGCAGTTGGTACTCATTTATCGATCTCGGAATGATGAAGGGCTGAGTTGCCCTTATCGGGGTTCGAACCGGCGACCTGCGGATTACACAGAGATCGCAGCAGTGGTCAAGCTATTTTAATGACTAGTGAGATGGTGAGTGAATACATTTTTCTTTTCCATGCTGCAATCGCTGGAGTCCTAATAAACAGTAGTTTGGTTCACGGAACACCATAGTCCTTAATTCATGCATTCTTTCGTCCATTCTATGACAAGACAGAAGGCTCGCATTATACTATATTTTTCTTTATTTACTGCCATGTCAGCACTTTAAAACTTTTAACTTTAATACTGATTATTTCTGTTTTTCTTAGAACAAAGTTTGGAAAAGAAAATGCAGAAGTTTAAAGATCCTCTAGTCCATAGTCTTATTCAATCAATCGGCATCGGGGCACTACAAGCCCCATGAGTCTTAGGTCTGAGGTAGTCCTGATCTTTCCCCTCTGCCCCTATCCGAGGGCAGCCCTCTCCATAAGAACCCCTCTGACCAGGTCCTTTCCTCTTTCTTTCTGCTGCCAACAGATAAGTGACATGATTTATTGTTTCCTCTGTAGTAGAGATAGATGGACTTTATATCACCTGTATATGAGATGAATTGCTCGAATATTGTTGTAATACACTTAGTAATGCTTATTACTCATTTTCAACGCCTCGCGCAGGAACACAAAACGCATTTACAAGGATTTTTGTAGTCTCCTCAGAACGCGAGCGTGTTTCTTACCGTGGCGCGTATCATTAGTGCAGCGCGAGCACAGCGAGTTTTCCGCACATCGCGGGTAAGAAGGGTGTTGTGAGCGAGCTGGGGCCGGAGTCGCGTGCATATTTAGCTTGCGTTAGACTACCGCGCCCCGCTCTCTCTCTCTCCGTATTTCGGCGCCGGCGAACACGGCGGCCGTTAGGACCCAGGGGAGCTGGAACCTTCCACAGTTCCCAGCGTACCCTGGGAATCCGGCTTCCGCGCGCATTGCGCACGAACAGAGAACGAAGGAAGTTGGTTTGATAGAGCTCCAGTCAGAATTTTGAAAAAAAAAAAGGGAAGCTGCTTTCACACACACACGCTGCTACTAAAATACAGCACGTTCAGAAGTGTGCTGAAGCATTTCCAACTGCTGACTTCCTCATAGTTGGCTCTGCCAACATCTAGGATATGGTTTCATTTGGCATCCCCCACTAATACTCCTTCCTCTTCCCCAGAATGGAGCCAGGAAGAATGGGTAGAAGACCCTTCCCAACAAGATTCTGACTTATCATTAAGTTTTAAGAAGGTACTGGGGGATTCCTTGATTCAGGGGGTGCAACCTATTACGAAAAGGCTGGAGACTCTAGAAATTATTATGGCTAAACAGCAGAAACAGCTTACAGCCAGGAAAAGACGGGCTAGTAGCCCTGAGGAAGGAACGTCGGCAGGACACCCCCAGAAAGGGGTTGACATGAAGGGGTGTAAAGTAGCCCGGAAGAGCAAGCACTCTTTGACCCCCCCGGGTATCGATGAAAGGGTTAACTCTGTTCCCCAATTGTCGCCAGGCTTAAAGAGGCCTTCCTGGCAAAGAAGAAAGAGAGTCAGGACAGACCCCCTGCCCCAGGGGTGTACAATTTAGGGCACGAAGACGAGGGCTATTCGCCCGACGATGAAGGGGTGAGGAGGAAGATTACATTGATAAAGACGTTGAAGGCCCCCACGGTATCGACGATACAACAGACGTATTCGATCCAGAGGCCATTCGGCATCCCAAGTCGTCGGATTGGGAGCCGTCACCCAGAGTGGCAACATACATGGCCCAGCACATCAGAAAACCCCTAGAAAGGGGGAAGTAAGGTCACGCATGAGGTCGGAGTGCCCCAGACCAGAGTTGCCGAATAAACTTGCAGATACTCCAGAGCTGGACCCCAAGATGGTCACCTTTGTAACCAAAGCAGCTCGCGATATAAGGAAAGGAGTAGACCGTGCCTGGAGAGGGTGTCAAGACAAGCTCCTAGACATCTCAGGGCCCCTAGCAAAGATCATGGATCTAGCGGAGAAATCAAAAGATACCGGTATTCCAGTAGACGTGACAGTCTTAGGTAACTGGGCGCAGCGAGCGGTATGCCTACTAGGCAACGCCAACTGTGCCATCTCTTCAGAAAGACGAAGAGGAGTCCTGTTAAAAATAGATGACAAATTGAGTGACCTCGCCAGCTACGAGGCGGGCGAAGGGGCTAAAGGAATGTTGTTCGGCGAAACGTTCGCTAAAGAGATGTCGCAATTCGTGGGCACATATACGGCTCTAGAAAGAGCTCAGAGTTCCATCAGGAAGATCTTCCCCGGGCGAGTTTTTGCCGGGACCGACCGACATAGGGGTCGCTCGTCCGGTCGCTATACCTTCCAGCGAAGACCCCAAGGGCAACGATCGAATTACTGGGAGTCTAGACAGCAGGATACCTTCTTCCCTGCCAGAACAAGATTCCCAAGAGGTCGAAGAGGAAGAGGATCGCACCGGCAACCGGGGCAGTCAGTGGGTGAGTACCGCAAGCTTGCGTGTCGGAGGGAGAACTCTCCACTACCTGAATGAATGGCAAGCCTTATCAAGCGATGCTTGGGTATTACAAGCAGTAGTGGGGCTGCGTTTATAGGAACACCCGTGCAGACAGCAGAACCTCGCCCCATCCACATGACACAAGCGGATACAGCGCTCCTGCACTGCGAGCTCACAAAATTAGAAAGCAAAGGGGCGATAGAGCGCGAGTACCAACAGGTTCCCGGTTTCCTCAGCACCATGTTCCTAGTTCACAGAGGGGACAAAATAAGGCCCATAATAAATTTGAAAGATCTAAACTAATGGGTGGTATACAACCATTTCAAGATGGAGGGAGTTCATTTGCTTGGCGATCTGTTGCGTACCGGAGATTGGCTGGCCCGCCTAGATCTCAAAGACGCATACCTTACGATTCCGATAGCAGCAGCATTTCGGAAGTATCTATGCTTCCTATAGAACGGAGAAGTATGGCGTTTCTCCTGCCTCCCCTTCAGCCTCTCCTCTGCTCCGTGGGCTTTCACCAAGCTCATGAAACCAGTAGCAGCCGCCATCAGAGAGAGAGAAATTCGTATCATTATATATCTAGACAACATCCTCGTCTTGGGCCCAGACAAATTGTCATTGACAAAAAGCGTCCAGTGGGTGTTCTCACTTCTGACTTCGCTCGGGTTTTTAGTGAACCTGGAGAAATCTCAGCTGACTCCGGTCCAGAGAATAGAATTCCTAGGTTTCACAATAGATTCTGTGAAGGCATCTCTCGAGCTCCCAGGGTACAAAGTGAGAGCGATCAAGAAGGAGCTCAGAGCTGTGATAGCGAAAAGGGTTATCTCGCTTCGCAATCTAGCCAGAGTAGTTGGTCTGCTTGCAGCCTCTATTCAAGCCATTTTTCCGGGTCCACTTCATTATTGAGCTCTTCAGCGGCTCAAAATAAAACATCTGCAAGGAGGCCTTCGCAACCATCAACTAGTAGCGCTAGACCACGAAGCCCTCACAGAGCTCCATTGGTGGTTACAGAATATGGAGGCCTGGAACGGTCGCGCCATATTCGGCGACTCCCCAGATCTGGTAATAGAATCAGATGCGTGGGCGTGGCCAGCACGCATGCCGTAAAGACAGACCTCCACGAAGCTCCGTCCGCGATCCTGAGACTAATGCTTAACTTTCGCTGATTCCAGGTTCACAACACGAGTTGAGGCCAGAACATTGTGGGGGAACCGATTGCCAGCACTCGGCAACAATACTGGGCGGAATCGGAGTGCGGACGACGGAAAACGGGAAGCCCGAAGCCGAGCCCCCTGGGACTCCAAGATGGCGGCGCCCGCCGCGGAGTAAGATCGAGCCGGCCTCATCCTACGGACCGCTGCAGCTGGGGTGGCCGCTGTGGAGGAGCCTGTCGCCTGCTCCGCCGACGGACACTCGAGAGCGGGAGGCCGACGTTGGTTGCTGCTGCGGCCGCGGAGGTCGGAGGAACCGTGGCGTGGGCGCGGCCAGGAGGAGGTTGTGCCCGCCGCGGACGCTGGAGCCTGGAACACAGAACAGCTCCAGCGGCATGAAGGTGAGCGCGACCACGATCACAGCTCACAGCTGAGTGGAGATACGGGGAACGGCACTGAAGGCGGCGGGACCCCCAGTAACACTGAAAGCGGGACCGGGTTCCCTTCACGACACTTCCTAACGGGATCACATGAAATTGCCCCATATGGCCTCCCAGCAGCCTGAAGGAGCGAAGGCCTAACGCTGACTCTCGCGAGGAGGACTGGCCTAGACCTGTGGGACCCCGTTCGCCCTAGTGGCTGCCTGATACGCAGGAAGTTCCATGTGAGGTAGACCCCAGCAGAAAGATCCCACTCACTAAGGCCTGAGGAAGAGAAGGGCAAATAATATACTGGGAGCCCCAGGGAGCCTGACCCACAGGCGGCGGGACGACACCTGCCTGCCAGTAACCCATTGGAGACGCAGGCAGGAACCAGAACTAAACTGATCGCTACCTCCAGCCCGGGACTTATTTGCACCACTACGACTCCCAGAACTAGGCCCTCCATACAACCGGTGCCCACAGCCACTGGTCAAGATCTTGGAACCTAATTGTGGAAACACCAGCGGCCAGAAACATCCGAAAAGCTGGGGTTGGATCCCTGGGCCCAAAGTTCCCTTGAAGCCCACACGTAAACTTTGATACAGGGGTCGTCGACAGATCTGCACTCTGCAGGGGGTAGCACTTGTAGTCCTCAAACCAGGAGATGTCTCCCCCCAGGACCAAGCCGAAACTAGTCACGATGGACTCATTCACGACGGTCAGACCCCAACGGCAGTCATCTCAACAAGACCGAGAATTCCCTGAAGACTCGCCTCAACAAGAGGAAGACCTTAAACACACGCAAGTCCTCCAAGCAATAGCCGCCCTCCGCACATCACTCGAGGGACGGCTTGAAGAGGTGAAGTCAGACATGCAACTCATGCGACAGGACGCCCGTAACCTAACGGAAAGAGTTACGGTGACAGAGACCGCTCTACAGGAAAATGTTGAGAGCACCCGAGACCTAAAGATGACGGTCAGAGATCTAGAACAAAAGGTGGCAAGGCTAGAGGCCCGCTCTGAGGATGCAGAAGGTCGGGCGCGCCGTAATAACATTCGTATACTGGGGGTCCCGGAAGACCTAGAAGGTCCAGACCCGACGACCTTCATTGAAACGCTCCTACAGCAAGAAATAGGGGCGGCAAACCTCTCCCAGGGGTTCTCTGTCGAAAGGGCCCACAGGTCTCTCCAGAAACGTCCCCCACCTGGATCTCATCCACGCCCAATCATAGCAAAGATTTTAAATTTCAGAGACCGCGAAACCATACTGCGGTTCTCTAGAGAAGGCGGGGAGATAAAAAGAAACGACTCAACAATAGTTATATACCCGGACTACACCCCTGCAGTACAACGAGCCAGAAACTCTTACATTCCAATAAAAGCCCGGCTGAGAAAGCTCAACTTGAAATACATGCTCTTATACCCGTCACGTCTCAAAATTCTATATAAAGGGAAAGCAACGTTCCTAGAGACCCCAGCCGCAGCAAACATGTGGCTTGAGCACAACAACCTGGCGGACGACAAGGAAGAACCACTGAACTCAGATCGAGGATGACCACCCACCCCCCGACGAACGCAAGCAGAAGGCAGCCCCTGCAGATAACAAAAGGAAATCAACACGAACCGTAGTCGGACGAACCACCATGAAAGTCCTACTACAAATCTCGCAACATCGGACGCGAGATCGGAGGAACACGCAAGCGGCGGACAAACAACCCACCCCACCAGAAAAGGTGTAAGCAGTTTGCTCACACACAATCCTGATCAGGAAGGCCAGGAGTGGCCTGGAAGGCTCAGGAGCCCCTGAGCGCTGCAAGTTAAAAGCAGCTGCTAGGGTCTGTTTGGAAAGTTTTGTTTAGTTTTTTCCCCCATTCAACACAATGGGATTTACACAAGGTCAAAAATCTCCAACCAGCGAAAGACTTGGGGCCGGAACGAGAGGACAGGTGGGGAGAAGATCAGGACAGGATGGAAGGACCAACGAGGTCAACAGGAGACGGACAACTGTGAGTGTTACTCAACTACCCCGCAATGGCGGCTAAAACAAATATAAAAATATTGACCTGGAACGTGAGGGGCCTGGGTTCATACCCACGCCGGAACAGAATCAAGTCCTATTTAAACAGAAAGAGGGTGCAGATAGCGCTACTGCAAGAGACGCACTGCACGGCTGAATCCCTAGCGAGGCTAAGTGAACATTGGGGAGGCCAGGGGGTCGGAACTTCATACTCTAAGTATGCTAGAGGGGTATATACCTGGATTCACCCACAACTCCCTTTCCAAGTAATTAAGTCCGAGGTAGACCCAGAGGGAAGGTTTGTAATACTATGGGGCAGGCTAGAACAAATAGATATTTGCATAGTGAACTCTTACCTCCCCAACACTAACATCCCATCGCACCTAAACTCCATGTACGCCAAGATTGCGCCACATAGGCATGAAATCCTTTTTTGGGGGGGAGACTTCAACTGTGTCCATGATCCGATAATTGATAGGTCCTTCCCGCATCCAAAAGGGCCCTCAGCGGCCACAACAGCCCTCTCCCTGTTAGTCGACAGGCTACACTTGGCTGATACCTGGAGAGAGTGTCACCCTGGCGCTCGAGGGTACTCATATTTCTCCTCTCCGCACGGACTCCACACCAGATTGGACTATGTTTTCATAAGTAACGAACACCTGCCACAAATAGAAGAAGCCCAATATCTGGGCAGAACCATTTCCGACCACTCGCCACTTCTGGTGGGTTGGAATCACACTGGCCCCAGACCTCCTATCCCAATGTGGAGAATGCCGATAGATGCCCTGGGAGATCCGACATTTAGGGAAGACCTACACGAATTCATAGAAAGAAACACCGGAAGCGTAGATCGCGTAAGCACAATGTGGGACGCCCTAAAGGTAGTAACGAGAGGGGAAATAATAGCAAAGGCAGGGGGCATTAAGAGACAACTTACGGACGAGCTGATCCACTGGGAGCAGCAAATAGAGCAATTGGAAGCAGCCCCGGGCGCCACAGAACAAAGGGAGGATAGCCTCAAAGAACTCAGAACTAACTCTACCTTAGCATGGAATAGGCTCGCCAAATTTGATTATGCCACCAGGACTAATAGAATACACACGGAGGCAGACAAACCAGGCAGAATGCTAGCTTGGCTCTGCAAGAAAGAACACCCCAGACATACAATTACTGGGGTACAAACTGAAGAGGGGGGGATAGCACAGACCCAGCAAGCCATAAACGATACCTTTAAGGGCTTCTATGAACGCCTTTACTCTCATAATGACCAGATCCCCCTAGACAAAATCATGGACACCCTCGAAGAGATTGAACTCCCCAAGATGCCCCCTGAACAATCAGAGGCCCTAGATGCAGAAATCACAACCGAGGACATCACAGAAGCTATTAGATCACTAGCTACTTGCAAGGCGCCTGGGAGCGATGGTCTGCCCACGGAGTTTTATAAGGCGTATGAGTCCACCCTAACGCCCCTGCTACACGAGGTCTTTCAAGAAGCACACGAGACAGGGATATTACCCGATAGCATGAGAGAGACGCTCCTGATCCCGATTGTTAAGCCTAATAAACCCCCTGATAGATGTGACTCCTACCGCCCGATAGCAATGCTTAACTACGATGCGAAAATTCTGACAACAGTGTTAGCAAGTAGACTGGCCAGAATTATAGGGGGAGTAGTACATGAAGACCAATGTGGCTTTATACCAGCCCGAAACACAACCATGAATTTGCGCAGAGTGCAGCACGTTATCGCCCAAACTGAAGCTTGCACAGAAGCATACGCACTGCTGTCCCTGGACGCCATTAAGGCGTTCGATTCGATCTTTTGGGAATGGCTATTGGCGGTCCTGGAGGGGTTTGGCTTTGGCCCGAGGTTCATTAGGTGGATCAAGATACTATACACGGAACCTAGAGCCAGAGTAAAAACTGGGAAGCACATATCGGAGGTCTGGAACATATGCAGAGGTACTAGACAGGGTTGTCCCCTCTCTCCCATGCTCTACGTACTAGGCCTAGAACCCATTGCTATCTATTTCCGTAAGCAATTTATTGATGCTGGGATCCGGCTGGGAGACACTGACCACATTATCTCCCTCTATGCGGACGATATTCTTTTATTTGTTAGAGACCCATACTACAATGTGCCCACGATGCTGGAGGTCCTAGACAATTTCGCGAGGGTTTCTGGAATAAAATTCAGCAGAGCTAAATCCTGCCTCTTCCCCCTGGCAAATCTTAAGGGACAGGAAGTGTATCGGAGCTTCCCTCGGTGGGAATACGGTGGGAACATACCTCGTTCAAATACTTAGGCATACACATAATGCATTCCCCGGAACAAATGCATGAGCGCAACACTAAGGCTGCTCTCCCGGTCTTGAGGAAATCTATAGCCTTCTGGGCAAAACTTCCCCTATCCATGATGGGCAGGGCCTCCATAACTAAAATGATCGTCCTTCCCAGATTCTTGTATGGATTTCAGAACGTACACTTCTACATCAAAGCGCCCTTCTTTCGCCTACTGGAAAGTATGCTGAGAGATTTCCTGTGGGGGAAGGGAAGACGCAAGATAGCGCTTACCACGTTGTCATTACCGTATACTCAGGGGGGAATCCAACTCCCGAACTTTGAAAAATACTATCTGGCAGCGCAGCTTAGCTTTGTCACCAAGTGGCTAGCAGACGATGCCACATCGGAAACCCCTCTCCTGCAATCACTGGTCTCCCCGTTGTATATGAAAGAACTTTCCTGGGCCCCCACCCACCTGATAAGAAAAGCCCCCTTAATGGTCACTCTTGGACGCAAAATCTGGCATAGGACTGAATCCCTCGCCCATGTCAAACACCAATACTCCCCGAACATACCGCTTGTCTCGGACCTATGCAGATCCCCCGAGGATCTGCGACACCTCAGGCACTGGGAACAGAAAGGGATATACTCATGGGGGGGACTTATACACGGAGGGGGTGTTCAAAGAATTTGAAACACTTCAAGAAGAAAATGATGTCCACACAGGCCAGTTTCTGTGGTATCAAAAATTAAGATCCACGGCACGCGCCAGATGGTCGACATGGCCGGAGGAACCAGACACAAACCCCCTGCTTACGCTACTGTATGAACTGGGAGAAGGAGGGAGACCAGTGTCTCAGATCTATAGCCACCTAAATGATACCCCCAACCCACGCAGTGATGGACTGAAGTCCAGATGGGAAACAGACATAGGCCGAGAATTGACAGTTGGGGAATGGGAAAGAGCTCTGACATTTCCAAAAACAGTATCCAGAAATCATAGATTTAGACAAATACAATTGAATCTTCTGCATCGGACATATCTAACCCCATCCAGGCTGGCCAAACTCCATAAAACCCAGAGCTCCAAATGCACCTGGTGCGAAATGGACAATGCGGACCTGTTCCACGCATTCTGGCGGTGTGCCAGAACACAGTCCCTGTGGTCTTTAATTCAGCAGACAAGTGAAAACCTGGGGCTGACCAGATATAAATGGACTCCTGCGGAGTGCCTACTCGGCACATACCCCAGACCAGCAAAGCTAAAGCACCTCGTTAGATTAATGGACATTATGTGCATTCTGGCCAAGAGGACAATTGCAATGTCCTGGAAGAAACCATCGGGACCGCAACAGAAAATCTGGCACAGTGAACTGAAACGATGGGTGCTGGCAGAAACGAGAGCCTGGGAGGAAAGCGTGGCCAGATCCACAGATGTCTCGAGCACGACCTTAGACGCCTGGAAAGGACTCACAGACCCCTTGTTCTACCCCTCCGACGATAAACCCCCATGAACCAGCACAAACCCACAGTGGGTAGACCCACGGACAGAATTGGACTCCTCGAGGCAGCCCAATCCAAACTTCATGCGATCCCTGCCACGGGAAGTCCCCCCCCCCCCTGAAAGTTCCAATCCCCCCCTGTGCCTCACTCGGCACCGGCTTCTCAAGCTACAAACATTTGGAGATAGTTAAAGTTTTAATGTTAAGTTGTAAATGTTAATAATCCGAGATGCAATGTGATTTATTGTTTGATGGCACTCATGGCACTTTTCCTGTGCTTGTAATAAATAACAAATGCCAATAAACAGATTTGAAAATAAAATAGAATCAGATGCGAGCAGATCAGGTTGGGGAGCCAGGTGCGAACACGTGCAGACAGGAGGCAAATGGTCAGAAGAAGAGTTGCGGCTCCATATAAATTGCCTCGAGCTTCTGGCAGGCTCTTTCGCAGTTCGCGCCTTCACGAAAGAGAGAGTGAAGTGCTGAGTCCTGCTCAAAATGGACAATATCTCCGCAGTAAGGTATATAAACAAATTGGGCGGAACAAAATCCAAAATGCTGGCAGAATTAGCGAAGAGCTTCTGGCATTACTGTCTCCAGCACAGAATTTCCGTATCAGCGGAATATTTGCCAGGGACTCTGAACGAAGTGGCAGACTGGAATTCACGTCATCTTGCGGACTCCAGCGATTGGAAGCTTCACCCCCTAGTCTTCCAACAATTGCAGGAACTCTGCCTCGACATAGATCTGTTTGCGTCCAGACTGAACGCTCAGATGCCAGTATACTTCAGCTGGAGGATAGACCCGGATGCAGCTGGCACAGACGCCTTCTTGCAATCATGGACAGGAGCAGTGCATTATGCCTTCCCGCCATTCATTATGATAACGAGAGCGCTAGTGAAGATTCGCAGGGATCACGCGGAGCTCGTAATAGTCCTACCCTTGTGGAAGTCCCAGCCCTGGTTTCCAGTAGCGATGGTACTTTCTATGGATTTTCCGAGGATGGTTCCCATTCTGCCGGACCTTCTTCTCGACCCATCAGGGCAAGCTCACCCACTCATAGCAGCCGGCACGCTACAATTGATAGCCTGCAGAGTTTCAGGAAAAGATGGGAATTGCCAGGTATTTCACAGCTCGCTGCAGAGTGTATCAGAGATTCCTGGGCGCCTTCCACCCTTCGGAGCTATGGTGCAGCTTGGAACGGGTGGGCTACCTGGTGTTCAGACCACGGTGTGGATCCCGTTTCGGCCCCTGTAGTAGAGGTTCTCAAGTTCTTAGCTTTTAAATTTCAAGAAGGCGGCGCATTCAGAACAGTGGGTGTCTATAGGTCCGCTATCTCAGCGGGTCACGAAAAAGTGAAAGGTAACACGGTGGGAGAGCACCCAGCGGTCGTAAGATTGCTGAGAGGGATGAAGCTTAAGAAACCACCGGAACCCAAATACAAAGTGTTATGGGATGTGAGAGACGTATTTCGTCTTTTCCTCAGATGGCCAGATAACGAAAATGTGTCCAGATCTCAGCTATCAGGAAAGCTAGCTATGCTGCTCTGCCTTACTTCCTGTAGGAGAGTTTCTGATGTCAAAGCGCTTGAAGTCGATAGGAAAATATTCTATCCAGACGGGGTGTCATTCACCATTTCCAAGAGAACTAAGACAGATTCAAGAGTAATAGACTACCCATACTTCACAAGTAATAAAAAGCTTTGCGTGGCACAGTGTATTGAAGATTATGAAAAAGCAACAGCGCATTTTAGGCCGCGAGGGGTGTCCCAGCTGCTTATAGCGGGCAGGAAGCCTTATCATGCTGTAGCATCTGCGACCATTGCTAGATGGGTGAGAGAGATTATGCAATGGGCGGGAATTGATTTATCACTTTTTGGAGAGCACTCTGCTAGGGGAGCGATGGCTTCCAAGGCTTTTGCGACAGGAGTGTCTCTTCAGGACATTATGAAATCAGCAGATTGGTCTTCCGAATCAACCTTTAAGACATTCTATTTTAAGCCTGTTTCTGAACAAGCATAATGTGAGCCTCCTGTCTTGTCATAGAATAAAGATTGCCCACGCTAATAGCTCAGGAAGTCTTCATTCTATTAAAGACAAGGAGGCGAGCATTATATCCCACCCAGAATGACAAGATTATTGTTTGCATGCTATATTTGTTATGAAATAACGCCTTTGCTCATTCCCACCCTCATGATTTGCTCTCCGTTATTTACAGGAGAAGAGCATAAGACGGCAGGATGAAACACTACTTAGCAGTGGAAGGAAACCTGTTCAAGTTGGTCATGTTGGGCCGCAAGAGTTCCCAGTTTCAAGGAACAATTCTCTGTTCAATGATAATGGATGTTTTGGTTTGCGAAAATGAAGTGGTTCGGTGGACAGACATAAAGAAAGAGGAAAGGACCTGGTCAGAGGGGTTCTTATGGAGAGGGCTGCCCTCGGATAGGGGCAGAGGGGAAAGGTCAGGACTACCTCAGACCGAAGACTCATGGGGCTTGTAGTTCCCCGATGCAAATTGATTGAATAAGACTATGGACTAGAGGATCTTTAAACTTCTGCATTTTGTTTTCCAAACTTTGTTCTAAGAAAAATAGAAATGTTCAGTATTAAAGTTAAAAGTTTTAAAGTGATGACATGGCAGTAAATAAAGAAAGATATAGCATAATGCTCGCCTCCTTGTCTTTAATACAATAAAGACTTCCTGAGCTATTAGCGTGGGCAATCTTTATTATTTTTCATCCTTTTTGACTGGCAAACCTGCTGATCTTCACAAAACTGTTTCTTCCCCCAGACTCTGCGCATTCTTTGCAAACACCTGTACTTTTTGCAGTCATCACCACTTTGCTAGCTGAACCTCTTGAGAAATGCCCAGGTCATTTTATCTCTGACCTGAGAGTTGTTCTGTCCGCTATATGCAGCCAGGGCTATCTACTAATACTAGTAGGGGCGTATCCGGCCTCATTAACATTACTGCCGGGGAAGGGGTGATGGAATCCCCAAACACACATGTCCGCAATTGGTCCCCGTGGGGGCCAATTCGCACCTTCACGAGGATAATTGCCCGCAGTATCCTGAAATGAGGCTTGTTCGTGGATAAAGCGCGACAACGGGAGCACCTGGACCACATTGTTATTTAGAAATGGTCCCACCGGCAAATGTCAAAGCTGCCTATTTGGTGCCAAAACGGTTATATTGGTGAACAGATAGAAGACAGATGAGATGTGAAAAGGGGTGCACACAGCTTGTGTGTGTTTTGTGTTTTAACCACACACACTCACTACCTTCAGTCACTTAATTTATAAAGAGTATGTGTGTCCTTGCATCTGTTCCTTGCAATGTAGTCCTGTTATAATCACGCACTGGCAAAGTCAACAGTTTTAATTTCTGCTTAGTTATTTGGTGGGCACTGACATAATTTTACCAGGTACTAGAATCTTTCACCCGTTTCCACCTCATGGCGGGAAGTACCATTATGTCAGTGCTTAGAAAATATATATTCCATTCACACAAAAAGCCCAAACTATTGGCTTTGTCAATGCTTGTTTTTTACGCTTGTGGGTCCCTGTACACGTATGATGGGGATAGTTTTACCGGGACACCCCTGTTGATACCCAGGTTTTCGAATTCGAAAATCATATGTATTACTCTGAGCCAACCACTAGATGGTTGACTATGCATAGCATGAGACTTTAAGCAGATACAGACGATACTAGGTAAGTAATATTTGTCTTACACATACATAGGATAAAGTACCCCCTACAAAACGTGTTAGACATTTCAGGCCATCAAGGAGCACCGTGAACAAATGGAGGAACAAGGATGCGTCCATTTAAGAGTTCACAGAACTCTGAGGTTACTTCTAACCCCCTTCCTGTGTACAGCGGGTGATCCTGTATTCCTTCTAATATATGGCCATACGCCGCCATCACCTTTTTAGTACCTGGCCTCTTGCTTAATTTCATTCCCAAATCTGTTTATTGGCATTTGTTAAATGCACAGCTGCAGGCTCACCAGCGTGCCAGGTCTGGCCTCTTGCGTAATGCAATGCAACAGACCGTCCTTTTGCTGATACAATCAATGTAGAAATTGGTTGGATTAAAAAAAAACGAACATGTAGCTTCTAAAAAGAATGAAAGCAGTTTAATTAAATGCATCTAAAATGTTTTTATTTTGTGCTTTAAAATTATTGCTCTCATGTGTGAAACTTCAGAGGTGCACACGCAAAATAAACATGCTGCCATAGACGGTTCTTTATCAGTTAATAGCTGTAAATTGTCACTGACAGCTATTTTACAAGAAGGGAATTTGAAATTCGTGTTGTTCCTTTAACTAAGTGCTGCAATGACTGCTGGAAGTTGGCGCTGTGCCTTAAGCAGCAAGCATTGTGAAATCACAACTGAATCATAACAACTGATTGGTGCACAGTTGTGATCATTTTCCTATTCCAGGTCAGTGGAAATGTCACAACTAGCCTGTAATAATACAAATGTGATTATATTGTTATACAGGTATTTTAGGCTGCCAAGTATACTAGATCGGGATAAAGTACCCTCGACCGTACATTATAAGGATATTGTATGTCACTGAGGAGTTGTGTGATTCCCCTTTAATATATGGCCTCTTTTTAAACACAATGCAAGAGATTTTCCATTTGCTGATGCATATAATCAATGTGGAATCAATTTGGATTACAAAAAAGTGAATATGCAGCTTCTAATCTTTTGCGGAAAAAAAACTGTATCTAAAAACTTAAGTAATAACACGTAGAATCAATCAACATACACCCATGAAGAGTTTATTATCGGTAAAGGGCTGCAAAGTGTCAGAGAAAGCTGTTTTAAAAGAAAGGAATTTAAAACCCTTGTCACAGCGTTAAGCGTTGTAGTTGCAGCTGGAATTCTGTTTGGTAGTGACTCGAGCATAAACCATTGTGACGTCACAACGGAAGCTCACTGATTACATAGCAATAGTGATGTCATTTATTACCGATCAGTAGTAAAGTCCTAACTAGTCGGTAATTATTTCCAGGCTTTTATATTTTTTTCACTTTAAAGAAACAGCAACTGCAACAGCAGAAGTAGGAGAGCATGCCAAAGTTTCATGGCATAAATTCTCTGTATCCACAAAGCCAAATGTATGGATCTGTTTCTTGAAGTATAACGTGGGTGGTGAAATAAGTGCATTACAATATATAAATCAATGCTTCAAAATGTCCTCTTCGCCCCGGTCCCCACAAAATCTACAAAATGCACAATCTTTGGTTATCAGCCCTCTGCGCGCTTGAACCCGTCTAGTGGGGTGGATATTCAACCTACATCTTAGATAATCATTCATTACTTGGTACTCGGATAGAGGTTCAAATAAGGTGTAACACCCCCTTTTTTGTATGCTCTTATTTTAAATGTTCATGGGACAAATAATTGTGCATGGAATCTAGAGTATTAATCCAGTCTCTCTGATACAACAGCTGTTTTATGACACAGATTCCCCAGAAGGTCATACTGACTCATTTCTAGGCAAATTAGAATTCTAGAACTAAGCTCCATCAGGTTATTAATACATGTTTCCTTCTTTGATTTGCCAAGTTTTTACAAATCACAGTAAAGAAAATCTTTTGGAGTATCTAACATATTCCGATAGAAAGATAGAATGTGCCATTCCGCACACACCATCATTGACTTTAAAGCTAATTTGTATCTTATTACAGTTATAGGAATGCAATTAGGCAGACAAAGAACCTTCCTCCAAATTGAATCCTCAAAAAGGGCAAGTTTATAAAGCATGGAGGCATGCCTCACTTGCAGACCATATATCCATTTGGGTACCACTTTTCTCTCGTAAAATGTCATTAAGGGTTAAGATTGAAAATGTACCACATTTTGAATTGATTTTTAGCATTTGTCCTGAGTGTGACCGCCTTGTGTCTCAAAAATTCCAATACATACGTTTTATTGGGTTTATCCAGCATCGAAAACGCAAATAAATGAAATTACGGCATATGTTCAACTTAGTAAAGTTCGAAGCCTTGCGAGATAGGGCTAGGAGTATGACTTTTGGTTTCGTATCGTAGTTCCAGTTGTACTTGGGTCCTTTACCTGAGGGAATGACTCCCTACCCCAGGTCACCATCCCTTGTTGGGTTCTAAAACAAAGTCCCAAGTTGAAAGGTCAACAATCGGCAAAGTTCTCAGTTCAACTGAAAAGGGTAATGTTCCAATTCTTTAGGTGGGAGCTTTACCTGAGGGAATGCCTCCCTTCCCCAGGTCTCAGTATTTGCCTCTCCCAAATGTTACCAACTTGGTTTACTCGCCTGCCAAGTATGGTTTACCCTCTATGGATATTTCTCTCCACGCTGTGATGGTTTTTCCTCATATGACACAGTTCACACAACCCAAGGGAATTTCTATTTTGTTCTGGGTTCCCTTTTCCCCTCATGGTCTTGGAGTATTTCCCTTTCTCCAAGTTCCATCAACTTGGTTTTCTCTCCTGCCAAGTATGGTTGGTTTCTCTCAGTAGCCTTTCGCTGTGGTGGCCTCTCATCCTGTATCTTTTGTTCTCCAGGTTTTGATTTGCCCCACTGGGAAAGGAAGATCGTTCCACCCTTCCTCCCTTGGTTGACCACAGCCCTCAGGGATCCCCTGCACCTTCTCAGGTACCCCACACATACTTTTCTGCTTGGCCTGCAGGATTTCGAGTCTCCTCTGCTAACCCAGGCTTCCTTTTGGTTCTTGCGGTGTGGTCTTGTGCTATGGTGGCTTTGCCACGCTGGTCTCTCTCTGGACGTTGGGTCTCCTGCAGACCACTTAGTTCCCGGCTCCTCTGGAACCAGATGTCAGATTCCCTGGGCTTCAGTTGTGCCTTTCTTCTTGGGACGCTGTGTGTCCGCCGCACACATCCTGGTCTGAAGCGTCTACTGTCAATGCTCTTGAAGCTCCCCCAGGGCCAGACTGACAGCTGAAGTTGTCCGTTCTTTTCAACTTGTGGTTTGCCCAGGCTTTCTCTGAGTGATGAGACCCTTGCTGTAGTTTCCTTCTTCGATCTTCAGGGCTCCGGACTTCTCCCTCATCTCAGTATTACTATTGTGTTTCTTCACTGGCTAACACAGACTCTTCTTCGTCCCATTCCTTGAGTCTATATTAAAGGAGTAATCCCTACTCTTCCTTGTCTCAGTACGTCTTAGGAAGTAGGTTGGATTTCCTATCTTACACAAATACATGGAAGTGTGGGGTACTGTAGTGACCTGTGTATGATAGGAGGGTGAGGGAGGGTGTGATGGAGTATGGGAATACAGCGTTAACCTTGGTTGGCCGTCCCTGTCCTTGGAGGGGGGAGTCTCTCCCCATGAGATCCTCCCACTGAGTACCAACCCCAATGGGACTATCGGGTAGCGGACTCATTTCCCTGGCCACATGGGAAGGGACCCCCCTCAGGGAGAAGTGACGACATCCAAGTATTCGTCACACCTTTTTGAAGGCCAATGGGCATACAATCAAAAAGGAGAAATTCAGCATAGGCAATCTTAGATCAGCCCGTTTGGGTGATACAAATGCATCCTTAATTAAGTGACCCTCCATGTCAGAAATGTATAAATTAAAAAGGCTAGGGGTAAGGATACAACCTTGCCATAGGCCCAACGTGGTAAAACTATTCCTTGAGAGGTTACCGTTAAGGTGAATGAAGATGACCAATGTTCACCATTCCTAACTTCACAAGAGGCACCGTCCGAAATGTAAGTGTAATGTGAGCCATTGATTGTAACCTGCTAGCCCAGTGACTGTTCAATACTGCTTTACTTGCTTACTCCTCCCTCTGCCTCTTCTCTTTTCTACTCATGGCGCTTTCTGTTTCTCCCATCTATTCCAACTGCTTCTCTATCAACTACCCTTCCCTTCTCACTAAGTCTAGAAAAAAGAAATTTAAAAAGGATATCTTGGCCTCCAACCCTGGACTCCCTATCGCTGATACCTATACCAGCGCCTCTTCAGACAGACCCTCACCGACATCCTCTTTGTTGTTCCTTCGCCAGATCTATGGACCCACCCATATGATCTCTATGCTTTGTTCTGTCTCCTCGTCTCCCATTAATGGTGGCACTCACTGGGATGTCCTCATGGCTTCTTTCGAATCCTCCAGAGTCATCCTTAATGTTTACCTAAATGGCACTTTCATGGTCCAAGGTCCTCAGGCCAATCTCCTCCTTTTCGATAGGCATTTCCCTCGCATCATCAACTTCCTCTCCTCTCCAGCTGTCCCCTCCTCTCACTCCCTGGCTACCTTGCCCACTTTTTCCTCCTCCTCTGCCACTCTTCAGGCTACCTCCACAACTCTGCAGGGTGTACCTCTGATTAGTGCCCATCCCCAGAAGGTCTTTAAGGCCGGCAACCTTCTTCATCTTGCCACTCTCAACTCTTGCTCTGCTGTCAAACGCTCCTCTGACATCTGCCACCTCCTTGAAGAACTGGACCTTGATGTCCCCGCTCTTACGGAGACATGGTTCACGGCTAGCTCTGTCACAAGCTTTGATACTCTACTCCCTGAGGGCTACAAAATCCTCTCCGCACCCAGATCCACTCGACCTTGATCCTCGTAGCCCTGATCTTTCCTGAGTGGATTCCTGCCACTATCATTCCCATTCAGATTTACTCCTCTTTTGAATGCCTTGTCTGCAGGCTCTCAATCTCTCCTAGCCACTTACTATTGCTACTCTCTACCGGCCCCCCAGGCAAATCACCTCTTTTCTCTCTGAGTGGGCGGACCTCTCCTCCTCCCTCCTGGCCTTAACCACTCAACAACTCCTCCTTGGTGACCTCAACATTCACCTCGATTCTCACTGTCCCTCATCACTGCTCTTTCGCAACCTCTGCGATTCCCTCTCTATCCTCCCCTCTGGCCTGACGCACTCTGCAGGACACACACTTGATGTCTTGATCTCCCCTGGCCTCCCCCTCTCTATTCCTCTGACCACTCCTCTCTCCTAGAGTGACCACTGCCTCCTCCCCTCCAATCTCTCACTCTCTTCCCCCCCCCCCCAAGCCAACCACACCCCAACACTGCCACTTACTTTCTCGGACATCCGACCTATGAAGCGTGTGTCAGCTGGGGCTTTCGCTGCCATCTTCTCTCCCCCTCCTCCTCCTCTGGCTGACTCGCACCCGACACAGCCCAGTCCCTTCTCTACTCTTCTATCTCTGATACTCTTGATGCTCCTGACCCTGTCAAGAGGATCTGCTTGAAGTCCAAAGCCAAGTGCAATTCTTGGTATGACTCTGACCTAGCTACACTTAAACGTAAGTGTAGGGCGGCTGAGAGGAAATGGCGGTGTTCTTGCTCATCCTCTGAAAATCTGGCCTGTTGCCTGCTCCAAAGGCAATACTGACTCTGTCCGCACTAAGAAGAGAGCCCACATTCAAGCCTGTGCCTCTGCGGCATCCAACAACTCGGCCGAACTCTTTAAAATCTGCAAGGAGCTTGCCAAACCTGCAGCAGTCTCCTCCCCTCCTCTTGCCCCCCAGGCCTTCTGCAATGCCCTTGCCTCGCACTTTATCTCTAAAACCCAGGACATCCTTTCCACCCTCGCCTCCCCTCCCCCTCCTATTCCCTCTCTGTGCTTGCAGACCCCCCTTTAACCACCCCCCCACCGTCCTTCTCTTCCTTTCCTATTTTCTCCCCTGATTTGGTCGTTCGACAAGTCCGATCTATGAAAGCCTCGTCAAAACAGGTTCATCCCTGTTCCTCCAAAACCATCAAGGACCACATTGACACCCTCGCTCCGGCCCTTGCTGATTTTTGCAACCACTCATTTGCCTCAGGATCCTTCCCCTCCCCTCTGAAGCACTGCCTTGTGCATCCTCTCCTCAAGAAACCCACAGCTAATCCTTCCTGTCCGGGAACTATCGCCCAATTTCCATTACTCCCCTTTCTGGGCAAACTCCTGGAAAAGCTGGCCATCTCTCAGTTTAACCTTCATTCAGATTCTGTTGGTTGTCTCCAAGACCACCAGTCTGGCTTCAGAGCGGCCAGAAGCATGGAAACTGCTCTCCTCAATATCTGTGAAGATCTGCTCTCCAACCTTGATTCTAACATTCCCTCTGTCCTCATCCTTCTCGAGCTCTCCTCTGCCTTCGACACGGTCAACCACACCCTCCTGCTCAACCGTCTCCGTGATAACCTGGGTATCACTGATCAGGCTCTGGCCTGGCTGACCTCTTTCCTCTCTGATCGACCTTCCCAGGTCCAACTGGGGTCTTTCCTATCATCTATCTTCCTCTCCACCTGTGGGGTTCCCCAGGGGTCTAACCTCTCGCCCTGGCTTTTCAATCCATGCCTGGCAACTCTTGCTCACTGCATTGCCATTTTCTGCTCAAATTTCCAGTGCTACGCTGATGACACAACTCATTTTCTGGCTGCCCTCGGCCACCTCCTCTCCCATCTCTGACTGCCTAACTGCCATTCAAGATTGGTGCACCGCCAATGATCTTTGTCTGAATGCCAGTAAGACGGAGATCCTCCTCATCGTCACACCATCGCCATCCTTTTCCCTCACTCTCTGGCTGGCCTCCCTTGGCCCTCCTCCTACCCCTACCTGCGAGGGTAAGAACCTTCGGGTCATCCTTGACTCCACACTTTCCTTCTCGGCCCTTATCTCTGAGGTCTCTAAAAACTTCCTACTGCACCTCCTCAGAGGTATTCTTCCTTTCCTCTCCTTCCCTCAGAAGCTGTCTCCCAAGCTCTGGTTCTCTCTAGGTTGGACTATTCTAACAGCCTCTTTCTAAATCTACCTGCCTCTACTCTCCGCCCTCTACAACTTATCCAGAACAGGACTGCAAGACTTGTCCTTGGCCTCAAGCCCCGGGATCGTATATCTCCAGCTCTGAAATCTCTCCATTGGCTCCCAGTGGATGCAAGGATTAAATTCAAAACCATCTGCATTGTCCATAAGGCTTTCTGGGGCCTGGGTCCAAGATACCTTTAGCTATCCCTCCGCAAATACCTCCCCTCTCAAGCTCTTCCCTCCTCTACCTCCCTCTGGGTCAATCATTTTTCAAAGAAACGAGCTGGGGGTAGATCTCTATCTTTGGCTGGGGCCTCCCTCCGGAACAGCCTCCCTGCCACTCTAAAACTTGAGGAGAATCATCTCCAGTTCCGGAAGCACCTCAACACCTTCCTCTCTGCTTCTGCCTTCGCTCCCCTTCTCCCCTGCTGATCTGCTCTCTCTTGGCACTGTGCCCCTGGCCACACTCTGTCCCCTGGGACCAGGTACCTGCTCACCCTGCCACCTTCCTGCACTGCCTCCTGGCCACCCCTTGCACTGGGGACTGTATCTGTACCCATACTGCCCCCCCTTTTTTCTTCTTTTTCTGCCCTTATTCAGATTTACCCAGTCTGCTGCCTTAAACACAGCACCTGCCACTTGCTGGCGGCACTACCACAGTTTGCCTCCATTTTCTATTTATTTTATTTATTTGCGTTCCTCAGCTCCGCACTTTCCACTCTCCCCCTTCCATGCACTTTTTCCCTTTTCCCTTTCCCATGCAATTGCGCGTTCTTAATATCACTGGACCTAGTAAGATCGTTTTTGTTGTGCTGTGTTCTCCCCTGTTCCCCTTCCTTGCCTAGTCGCGCTCTGAAACACTTGTGTATGAGCGCAATACAAATAAAATATCATCTCATATATCTTATCAGAGTGTCCTCCTCCGATTCTTCAGTTAAGAAACGTGAGGAATTCAAATCATCCGCCACTAACATGAAGTCCTATCTGGTTTTCTCCCTCTAATCCAATAAATAATTAACTTAAACCTCTAGAAAGTCTCTCAAAGGAGGAACCCACTCATGCCAATGTCTATTTACAACAAAAATTGGGATGTATTTTGAGTCGAATAGAAGTTTTAGTCCGGATGCAGTCGCAGCAGTCTGAATATTAAAAACCTTACACCATATTATATCAACTCCAGATTTAGTAGCATTTAAAAGACCCCCAAACGGCCTGCATGTGCTATTTTTCTTTGCCAACAGAAAATCAATCTTGTAAACGTCTAAAAAGATGGATTCAGTAGACACGTTTCCTGCAAAATAAGCAAATCAACCCTTTTTGCATAATTTTTTTTTTTAATATATTTTTATTGAATTTTACACTAACATCATAATTTCTACCAACATTCGCCCCCTCCGCCCACCTCCTCTCCCTCCCCCAAGCTGGATTAGAGCTCTTCCCATTTTCAACCAAAGTTTGTGATTCAGGATCCGAATAAGTCCAGTTTTCTAATTTTGTGTGGGCACCATTGTACCATATAGTCACTTTGTAGATAGGAAAGTGCTGTGCCCCATTCTTTCTTGAAGTTTTCTTGATTGCCCTGAATCTTATATGTAATCCACTCCAATATTCTGTATGACCACACCTTCTGTAGCCAGTCCTATATTGACGGTGGGGGATCGTTGCTTCCATTTTTGTGTTCTCTCAAGCCAGGCTGCAATCGGTAGGCCCATGAAATTACGCTTTTGTGATTTCGTCACATCCCTTGACCTAGGATCCCACATCCTGCAGAGCCATTCTCCCAACTGTCCCAAGTCTTTGAACATTGCCTGCATCTGTATTTTCACCTCATCCCAGAATCCTTGAATTCTTGGGAATTCCCACCAAATGTGCTTCGTTTCCTACTTGCTTGCATCCTCTCCAGCATAAGTTTGACGTTTGTGGGTACATTGCATTTATGCTCTTGGGGGTGTAGTGCCATTGGACCATAATTTTTGTCCACATTTCTCTCATCTGTATTGCTCGGGCCCGTTTTGGGATATCCCTCCAGGTGTTCTCCCAATGTGCCCTGGGTATTGAGTCACCTAATGTCCTTTCCCATTTCTTCATATAATTCCATTTGATGTCCTCTTTTTGTGTGTTTATAAATTTGTACATGACCGATACTAATTTCTTGGAACCTGCGTGGGTCGTTAAGTATAATTCAAAGGGGGTTAGCTCTCTGGTCGCTACCTGCCGTATGGTTGGGGTGGACAGTCAGTGTCTCAGCTGTCAATATTTATATCTGTCTTTTGCTGTCAGACCCAGTAGTGTCTTACAGTCCTCAAACGTTCGAATTATCTGATCCTGATACATGGCCCTGATTTTTATCTGCTATTTCCCATTTTTTGTATGCCCCCTTCTCTATCCCCGGTGGGAAGTCTGGATTACCGAACATAGGTCCAAAGGGAGCCGTTCTTTTTGTTCGCCTCTTTTTGTTGTTTCGTCCTACACATCTAACTCCACCCTCATCAGCTCGTTAATTTGAAGGTTTGGGTGTCTGTTTTTTCCCTTTCCATAACCGTTCCAATAATGGTGTGCCCGCCACCGTTCTGTCCTGGCTGGCCCCGATTTTATATACATCTTTGGGGACCCACTCCTTTAGTACCCACAGCTGCGCCGCTTCATAGTATTTGTGGAAATGTAGTAGGGCCATACCTCCCTTTTGTGTAGGTGCTGTCAATACTGTTCTTGCCACTCTGGGGCGGGGCGGGGTGGTCTTTTTTTTCCAGCCATAATTGCTTTGGGCAGGGCATTAAAGATAGACTTGGGGGATTTTGATTGGTAGTGCCTGAAAATAGTACAGTAATTTGGGAAGGATATTCATTTTTATCGAGGTTATCTGACCCCACCATGAGATCATCAGGGGATTCCATCTCTCTAAATCTTGTTTTATTCTTCCCAGTAGTTGTGGGAAGTTTTCCCTATATAGCTGTTCCACTCGAGGCGTAAGCATGATTCCTAGGTATGTAATCCCTCTGTCTGCTATCTTTAGCTGCAGGGAGGCCCCTATTCTCTATCACTTCGTTGTCCCCCGCTACGACTAGTAATTCCGACTTCTGTCTGTAAAACCTGAGATTGCTCCAAACTCTTCCAGTTCCTGCATTAACGCTGGGAGCGTCCGTGCGGGGTCTGAGAGTGCCATCAGCATATCATCTGCATATGCCACTACTTTTTGGGATTTCCCTGCCATGTCTATGCCTCTCAAAGCCTCTCTGAGTCACACATTCTTATTAGGAGAGGTTCCAAGTATATTGCGTATAGGAGCGGAGACGGGGGACATCCCTGTTTAGTTCCCCTTGTTACCATCACTCTTTCGGTGACCTCTCCATTTATGGCAGTACGTATACTGGGGGTATTATAATTTAGCTTGGACCATTTTGACATAGTGATCCCCAAAGCCCATATGTTTCAGGATGCGGAAAAGAAGAGACCACTTCACCTGTTCAAACGCCTTCTATGCATCTAGTGAAAGTAATATAGCCGTGGACTCGGATATCCCCATTTTCTCCATTAAGTGTATTATTCTCCTAGTGTTACCGTGGGTCTGCCTATCTGGGATAAATCCTGATTGAACTTGGCCTACCAATTTGAGAAGGAGTGTTAGTCTGTTTGGCATCTAGATTGATTAGTGCTATCGGACGGTACGAGCCCGGGAGGGTCGGATCCTTTCCCGGCTTGTGAAACACCAGAACCTTGGCCTCATTCATTGTCAGTGTGATATTTCTCTTTTCTTTGAATGTGTTGAAGAGATTAGTTAACATTGGGGTCAGCATATCTATGTATTTCCTAAAAAAGCTTGCAGTGAAACTATCCGCCCCAGTGCCTTATTCAGTGGCAGTTCTAAGATGGCTTTCTTTGCCTCATCTAGTTTTCTTTCTTCGTCTAGCTGTTGTCTATCACTTTCTGAAATTTGCGGGATTGTTATAGTATGCAGATAGGTGTGCTGATCCTGCCCGAAAGGGTCCTCCGTTGTGTAGACTGTCTGATAGAATTATTTAAAGCTTTCCCCAATATCTTCCGTTCGTGTCTGTATTATCCCCAATTTATTTTTAACTTCTTTTACCATATGTGTGTGCTGTTTGGCCCTCATTTGTCTTGGTAAATACTTGTCGGCTTTGTTTGCCTTTGTGTGATACCAGTGTATAAGATATAGGAGGTTTTTCTCAGCTCATTTTGTTCGAACAGCTTCTAGTTGGCTTTGTACATGTCTCAATTGCTTCTTCAGCTTGTTAGCGGGGTTCTGTATTATTTCTACCTATATGTTGCAATTTCCCTTCTAGTTCCTTTTTAGTTTGGTACCTCTGCTTATCTCTGGACGCTTTGAGGGCGATCAGCTGTCCCCTCATGACCACCTTAAATGCTTCCCATATGGTTTTCTGAGATACCTACTCAGTTATTGTGGGTAAAATATTCTATTATTTTCTCTTTGAGAGTGTTGCCCATTACGGGATCATATAATATATCTATCTGGTGGGAGTTTCAATCGCCACAGCCCCGCTCTTTTACCCGACAGGGAGAGTTCCACCCAGAGTGGGGCAAGGTCTGATATTGATATGGGACCCAAATCTATCCCTTGGATTTTCCCCTTGAGCCCGGTGGACACCCAGATGTAATCTATCTTCCACATTGTATGATGTATGTGTGAGAAGTGTGTAAACCCATTTTGTTGGCCCATTCTCTGCCGCCAGACATCGCGCAATGACAGTGTCTCAATTTTTCAGCAAAGGTTCCTTGAGGGTGCTCCCTGTCCCTGTGTTCTGTTCCCACTTCTGTCTATGTTGGGTTGCCACGCTAGGTTTGGATCCCTTTCTTACACCACTTCCCCCGTTGCAAATCTTTCCAGTTGTTCTAAGGTGTCCCTCAGAAATCTGTCCTGACCCATGTTCGGGGCATATATTGAAGCAAGTGTTAATGGGTGATCCTCCAGTGACACATTTACGAATATATATCTCCCCGATTTGTCTGCTTGTTTGTTGTGTATGTGTATTCTCAGGTTTTTGCGTAATGCCAGAATCACCCCTGCTCTTTTTTCTTTTGTGTTCGATTGGAGTATGTGGTCGTACCCTCTCAGATGAATTTCCCCCTTGTCCTTAGCCCTAATATGCATCTTCTGTAACATTAAAATATCGAATTTCCCCCGTGTAGATTTTCTATCTTCTTTCATGTTACCAGGGTGTTCAGACCCCTGACTTTGAACGTAAGGATTTTTATTCCTTCCATCTCTGATTATTCCATGTCCTTCCCAACACCTTTCACGAATCTGGGTCTCTTCTCCACCCTCCGCCCCCCACACACTTGTTCCCTCCTTCTCACCCCCCCCCCCCCTACAACCACCAACTTTTTATACCCTCCCCAAAACTGCCCTGAGGAGGGTCCAGGGACCTATGGCTGCTTGGGTGTGTTGCCCGTCGCACCCGACCCTCAGAAAACTCAGGGAAAACTTTGTGGGTGTTTCCTAAACCCCCACCTGGGCTTCAAGTGGCTGTCCTCGGGTATGGTTCCCTCCCGGGCCGCAACCTGCCCATTGGTTAATGATACCTGCTGTCCCCTCCAGGGGGTTACATGCCATTAATAGTCCCCGCCGGATGTCTTATTCCTTAGGAGTCGATTGTATCTCCAGGTCCACTGCGACCATCAGTTTGTGCTACCGTTGAATTTCTTCCTTTGGTGGATCGTTTTCCATTCCCAGGCTCTTCTTTGTGGTCTGTCGCCGCTTGTTTGCTTTTCCGCGTCCCTTTCCTCTTCTCGCGGGTTCAGGATATTTAGGTCTTCCTCACAGGTAGACCTTCTGTGTTGTTTGCCGTCCCATGCAAATAAAAGTCTGAACGGGAAGGTCCATTTAAATCGAATTTGCTGTGCTGCCAATTCTTTCACCACAGTTCCCATCTCTCGCCTTTTCTGTAGCGTCGACTGTGCTAAGTCCTTGTATAGCTGAGTTTCCATCCCATTCATTCTGATTTGTGCCATCGAGCTAGCTCTGCGTACGATTTGTTCCTTTTGGGGGTATGAGGAGAGTGCTACCATGAAGTCTCGATGGCATGTGTCCGGTTCATCCCTTCTTTGTGTGCCTACTCAGTCGATTCAATATATCTGGATTTCATCTTCCTCGCTACTTGACATCATGTCCTTAAAGACTTGCTGGACCGCCCCCTTTGAGATCTTAGGCTTCAACAGTTTCCACCATGTTCTTAATCCGGATGTTGGATCTGCGGGGCTGATTTTCTAGGTCCTCGCACTAGAGTTCTAGGTTATGCGTAAGGTGTACCAGGTGTTCTTGTGTTTCCCCGTTGTGGTGTGCTTCTTCCTCCACATTTTGCACTATTCTCTCCAATGTAACTGTTCTTTCTTCAAGTTTGGCCGCATCGACTTTTAATTCCTGCTTCATTTCACCTTTTAGTGATTCAAATTGGCTATGTACGGTGGTCATAAATTGTTCCTGTAGCTCTTTCAACCATACTTGCATGTCCTCTTTTGTGGCCTCCATTGTTTGTGCAGGGCACGGTTCAGGAATCGACTGTATTTCTCCCTGTCACTTCTCTTTCGTAGGGGTGGGTATTTTGCTGGCCCACAGCTGGATCAGACTGGAGTCATGTTTGGCTAAGGGGTTTTGCGTCATCGCTTGTGCCCACTTTCCTCTTGACTTGGACATGTAGGCTGTCTGGCGTATATCCCTCCAGGTGTCCAGGGGCTGCTTGCTCCTCTTTTACTATGCCCCTGGGTGGAATTAGCTGTTCTCTTGGGGTGCTTCCTTTAGTTAGCCGCCTCCTGCCGCTTCTACATGGGTAGAGAGTACAGGCGTTACGTGTCTAGCCCGGTTTCCATCCCCTAGCTTTCTGTCTCCGGTTGTTTCATTGCTGGGGGCTCTGTCCCCCCCTGTGTTGCCCTGTGAGCCATTGGCCAGGTATGGGCCGCAGTATTTGTTAGCTTGTGGCGGTGATAGGGTGTTTTCCGAGTTTTTGGTTCTGTGGAGAGTGCTTGGTCTTCACCCGTGTATACCGTCTTGTCTTATAGGTCCTGCTGTGATCCGCCCTTCTGGAAGTACGCCTGTCCCCTCTTGGTGGTTTGCCTGTGGTGTCAGGGTGATGATTGCCTCCTTATTTCCTACCAGTTGCTGTTTATCCCTCTTATATCCTCTGTAGGGTGATCAGTATTCTTCTGGTTTATTGCAGGGCTCTGCCCCCGCTGATTATTGTCTCTGGGTATGTTTGCTTTGATCCGGTGGTCCTGCGTGTGGTATCGTGCCGTGGGGTCCCCCCCCTGTTGTCTTTGCCTGGTGCCTTGAGTTCTCTTAGGGTTGCCTTGCTGGGTAATGCTGCCCGCTATGTTTTTGTGACCGTGTGGGGTCTGGCTGTAGAGTGCCACTGTTTGCAAGGCCCTGAGTGGGAGGGGGGAGGAGGCCAACCTTGGGACCCTTGTGGAGCGCTTGTGCAGTGCGTATGCATTGCAATGGTGCATCCGCGATGGAATTCGGGAGAGGGAGCTTGTACCTGTTTTGTTGCTGCCTTATTGTCGCGTCATCCTGTCCTTCCGAGTACGGCCCTCTGCAGCTCCATGTTCCAGATTCTGCCTGTATCGGACTGTCGCGCCATGGAATGACCCCCTCCCCTTCCCGCGTCCTGCAGCTACTACCTTTTTACATCTTTAACCTTGTCGGGGTTAGTAAAAAGCACAGAACTCTGCCATGAGACAACCCTTAAGTTTCAACCATAGCTAAAGATTATTCTGGGTACTCTTAGTAATATGGGATGTTGAATTTAGGGCTTCTGCCAGCCATGACCAGTCATTACATCCGGAGAGAGAATTGTTTTGAGGTACTGAAAGGGGCCCCTAGGGGTCCCTCGTGCTCTGGAAACAAGGCAATGACCATACACGAAAAGATGCGCCAGACACAAGGTTTCAAATTCCCAATGCTAGGGTTTATTGCAAGCAAAAGATAGTATCAATTGGCCAATTCTGATCTCACGCCCCGCGACGTGAGTTTCCTAGACCTCGAGGGACGCAAGAGAGCGAATTACGTACATCAGTTACATATATACAAAATGCATATCATACAATCAGCAAAGTCATGTTCAACACCCCTCTGTATTAAGTTCCTTTGAACTCGGGATGACGATGGACATATCCGACGAGTATGACGATTATAATGCTTTCGATGTCTATTCTAGTAACAATGTGCAATTTAGAAAGTGCGGAGGCATCTTTTAGAACACAGTGGTTCTGTTCTTGGAAGCAATCTGTACACGGGGGAAGAGCCACATTCCAAGCTTTGCTATCTATGAGGTACTATTCGTGTCCTGGGAGCCGACACGTTCTAAAAAGGGTTTTGCGAAGGGGGGCCGTAAGAGAAGCATAATTCAAGCCTTTAACTGTATTATTCTAACATATTCTACCATCGTACGAGACTGGCTGGCAGCTGGGAAGTGATTAAATGCCCTGCAGCTTCCTCCCAAGGCTACAGAGAGGGAGCGTGGGCATTCCTCTCTGGGCTACTCATGAGGAGTTTCAGCAAACTCTTCAGTCCCGCGACCTTGTCCTTTCATATTCAGACAACAATGTTAACAGTTGAGCAGAGTAAGCAGAATCCGCAAGAATTGCAAGCTGCAAAGCAGTTTTTAGACAAAAAGCAATGAGCAATGGTTAACAAGCAAAATGGCGATTCTTACTACATTTGAAATGGCCGCTCGTCGGTCAAGCATAGCAGTTTATATTTCTATAATTTGGTGCATAAGACGGTTGGCCCATGGCCATCAAGTTACGTCTATCATTCAAATGAAGGGTATTCATTTTTCCAGATTGACAGTACCAGTGTCACATTTCTCTTTCCATGTTCCTGTTATTGATTGAAATAAGTACATCAAGAGAATTTGGTTCCACGTCATTCGAACGCCCATTCCTATAGTCTGTTAACACCTCTGGCTTGATTGCTGTATATCAATGCCCAGTTGGCACAAAGTAGTAGCTTTGTTTAAGATAACGTCTTAAACAATCTTTGATCCAATGTTCAAAGAGAACTTGTCTGTCCATGCATCATCTATACATTCGATAAGATCTATATCATTTGAAACAATAGCTCTCAAATTGGGAATTTCAGAGAAGAGAGCAAGTGTGTTGGACCTGTTCAGGACCAGGTGCCTTCCTTATTGGACTATTCATTCCAGTAAGAATCAATGTGGTCTTAGATCAGCAATGTCGGTATGCCCTCTTCCCCCCCCCTGCATCACTGTAACGCTCACCTGACTCCCACGGGGGCGCTGGCCTGGTTCGCGCTGCTGTGACCTCGTCTAAGGTGATGCGCAGGGTTCGGAAGACGGACTGGACCGGGCCCCAGATCTGGCTTGTCTGACTCGCAGAAGTATCCTTCTGTAGGTGAGAATAGGGGGGTTAACTGTCTGCGGGGTAATGCAATCGGCCTCCCACTTACCCCTCTCACCCTCCTCAAAACCCTTCTGTGCTTCCCCGTAGCGTCTCACCTTAGGGTCTGGAAGGACGAGCTCTCCATCCTGCTTCTGATGCAGGGGCGCGTTGGTATCCAGTTACGTCACTGGATTTTCGGATGGGTGAGAACCAAACTTGCTTGGCTTCCAGGTAAGCTTTTCTATAAGTGGTTCCCCTTGTGTCCATGCATTAATGTTCTAATGCTAGTGTCTTTTTCCCCATAGGGGCCGGGGTACGGAATGCCGGGGAACAGGCACCGACCCGAGGTGAGCGGTGAAATCCTTGTGGAAATCAGGTAAGTCTTTAATGAGTGTTTTGGTAATGACTTTTCATTCACTCATTAACGCTGATGTCTTTTTCCCCTTAGGGGCCGGGGTCCGAAAATGCCTGGATGCGGCGCGGACCCGAAATGAAAAGGGAATGACCCAACAGGTAAGTCTTGACATGGAGTTTTAGCTTCCCTTTTCCCTTCTTTCTCTCACCTTTGTTCTTGTCTTTTTCTCCCTAGGCGCGGGGGCGCGACTGCGAATCCGGATGGTCGCTGCTGAACATGGAGGCGCCCTGTAAAGGTGAGTAGAATGCGGCGCTGCAGCGATCGATGCGATGTGCTTTTAAAAATAAATGTCTTCCTTTTCAGGATTGTCGGCGAAATGTCTCTGGGATGCAGATTTAGCAGGTGAGGCTTTTTCCTTCTTCTGTTCTCTTGTTCCCTTCCTTTGCAGGTGATTCAGGATGCTGGCAGGTGTGGCAGAAGTCAAGATGCAGGAGCAGACAACGGTGAGCGTCCAGCTGCTAGATGCAGAACAACGCGAAGCACGTGTGGCTGATCGGGTGTGGTTTAAATAGCCTTGGAAGAAGGTCCTAGAATGTGTCCTTCCTCCAATCAGGTATGTATCCTTCCCTGACCACGCCCGGGTGGTAAATGAGTCCCACAGGTAAAGTAGTTCCTTTCAGGCCTCAAGGAGGCCGGGGTTCTGCAGCATGGTCTGCATCAGGTAAGTGCACCCAAACACTTTCATAATGAGCCTGGCGCCTATGGCGCCAGGACGCTGTCCAAAGGGCCCCTATAAGGGGTTGCTGGGACCTTCCCCGGGGACTTGATGTCCGCTTTCGGGGACGCAGGGCCTGAGCCGGCTCCCCGGGAGCGGGCATCGTGACAATCACCTTGCCATGAGGGTCATTAGAAGTTTCTGTGAGCCCCACGGGACCAGCATAGTTAGATGAGCCAGAGGGAATACTGCAAAGAGGATTGTTAGTGCCCTTTTCGTTTGCACGGGCATAGATCGGCACATATCAGAAGATAAGGGCTCTATATCAGTAAGAGCAGGACCTGTACCCTGTAAGATCTCAATTTATATTGTACCAAACAGGCGTGAGGTAGACCTAGAAGTAATTGGTTCGTTTTACATCACAACCTCTATCAGACCTATTGATTGAGTAAGCCCACTGGGCCGAGCCTGCAACTTAGAGACCGGGCAACTTTGGGGATTGCTTCCTCTAAGATACATTCATGATCAGATATCTCAATTGGCGGACAAACATCACTGGATTTAAACCTCACTTTGGGTTTTGTTCTAATCGCTTTAGCGTTGTTTTGGCGGGGAGATTCCATGAGTTTTAGATTGCGCCAAAAATTTCCTCGATGGCCTTTGGTTTTTCCTGGGCACATTTGTATTCTTTTCATTTTTATTGTGGTCTGGCCCCCCTTTTCACTTTGCTCAGCCCTGCTGTACCCAAGGGGATGATGATAGGAGCGTTATATATTATAGGAGGGGCCGCTGTACCGCTGTCTCTTTCAATTTGCGGTCTACTAGTACTTGTGGCACCCAACAGGGGAGCAGTGTAGTCAGCCACAACCTCCTTTGTCTGGGGAACTGATTGAATAATGACAGGTTGATTAGAAGTAAGTGTGTCCATGACGGCACGGCCAGCACCGGGCTGCAGTGAGACCACCCGACGTGTTGGACACGCTTACACTGAAATAAAGATCTAATGTCTCTTCTTTCCTCTAAGTTATCCAGCTTCTTTTTACTTGATTCTAACAAAGTGGAGTTCATTTTCACCTGTGATTCGATATTTTCATAAAGTGACACAAAAGATGTCAGCATGTAATTCAATGCCTGCATTGTGGATTGACCATGTCAGCGTTTTGGGATTTTCGTAACAGAGAGATGAAACCTAATCTATGTGACAAGCGAGGAGATTCAGCAAAAGAGCTGTCGCTGTCTTGAGAGGAAAGGGGTCGGTAAATATCTGTTCTGTATTCAATTGAATTATTCCCCCTGGTATCCCTTCCCCCCCCATGGCACTTCAGAGCCCGATATGAGGTTGCCTGATTGGCATATTTCCTCGACCCCCAACATGAGTGGAGGGAGCAGGGACAGGAGGATCAGTAGGCTTTGTTACTGTAGAAAAAACAAAGAGATTTTCAACAGGAGCAGCAGGAGCCATACTATAGGACGTTGAGGGCTCTGATTGGGACTCCGGCAGCGGCAAAGCACGAGCCACATCGTGTACCAGATTCCCATTCATGTTTTTACTGCGTAGTTCATACATATGGCATCCAAATCAAAAATAATCTCAACTCGCCAAACAAGATCCTCCCTAAAGTCAGCCACCAGCAGGTCAACAGCCGACAACAGCACTCTGTTGGCACTTCAAGGTGCTCCACGCCACCACAGAGTCTCCGGCCAGGTTGTGTTCCTGAAAACCGTGTCCATGTAGATAGTAGACGGTCCTTCATGTAAGTCTATGAAGAAAGAAGCGAGACATCCGACAACCGCACTCTGCTGGCAAGTGCTACACTGTAAACCTTGACTAAAACCACTTTTGCAGAAGAGACAAATTGGATATAGACAAACCACATAAACTCCTTCACAGAGAAATGTGCAGACACAGCAACCAGCATCCCAGTAGAAACAATTTACCTGATCATACTAGAGTTTAACACCTGGCTTGAATAGAAGAATAGCAACTTTACCAAATCACTTACCTCCCACCTAGCCAACATGCATTTACAACAAAAGGTGAAGGGGGCAACCCATGCTGCCGTACACACACTGGACACACATTTTCTGCAAAAAAACTCTACAACTGCTCCCAGATCACATTCTCTGGAGTGACAACCTTATGATTCCTTTTGTATTTCATGCTCCAGTGCAAGAACGTGCTCCTCACAGAAATCTAGCTCCAATCGAAAAAAGAAACTGCAAATACCCTAACACGAAACTCTCTCCTGGACATACTCCTACCCGAAGTGTATAACAGCAGCCTAGATTCAGTAGCACTGAAGAAACTCTTGACCGTCTCCCAAAAGAAATTGGCTGCAAGATGGCTTACCTCCACCTCAGAGCTTTGATAGAAAGAAATTGCAAATCAGAACAAGCATGGAGGAAACGTTTTAACTAACAGGACAAAACCATGTACTAAAAACACATGCCAGTCTAAAACGCAGAAATCCTAAAACCAAAAAAAATGCAGTTTGCCAAACGAATCTTGATATCAAGCAATGCATGGAAAGAGATATTGAACGTTAACGAGATAAGAAACCAGACATTGTGCAGCAACATTCCCACTCCCTTGCAGAAACTGTGACAATCTCACAAACCACTTTAAAAAGAAAATCATAATCCTCCAGGAAGTCATTAGCGCAATGCTAAATGACATAAGCAACAATATCTCCACTGATGCATCCCCAGAAGGCACCACAATGCAGAACCGCTTTTCAGCAATCTACACAGTAGACTTTACTAAACTGGTGAAGAAAAGTAACAAAGCCAGCTCCCCAGCAGACCCCTGCCCACCAGGCCTCTACAAGAACATCCTCAGCAAAGGAGCACCTGCACAATACTTCCGAAGCTCATGAACTATTTGCTGGAAATGGGGACCGACTCCAGAAGGTTTGGGAATGGGTTTAATGTAGGCATACTTAAAGATCCCACAGGAAGCACATATAACCCCACCAACTACCAGCCAAATATCCTTTACCAGACCAAACTCCTAGAAACGTACTTATATGGGGAAATGCTAACACATGGAACCCAACCATCTTCTCGACCAGGCAAAAATGTTTCAGAGCTGTATCAGGGACTGAATCTGCATCACTCTCCATCCGGCCGACCTAATAAATGAACTCTGACTGCACCACCACCTTCACACTGATACAATTGGAGCTGTCAGCGGCTTTTGACACAGCCAGCCATGCGCAACCCTCATCAAAAGAATAGAAGAAGCCGGCCTAAGCAAAATTGTGCTACACTGGATGAAATCCTTCCTGACAGAATGGAAACCACCGGTCTCCTCCTCATTTTCAGCTCAACCTCGCACATACTTGCATGTATGTTCCACTAGGCTCATCCCTCTCACCTCTACTCTTCAACATTGACATGGCTCCACTAATGAAACTCATCAAATGATGCATGCTCACATGCTGCAGCCACTCAGATGACACTCAAATCATCTACAAAATCATCACCAGCCTCTGACAAATCAATGCATGCTACAATCCTGCTAGCGAACCGCTGGATGTAAGCACTATGTTTAAATCCATTCTTTGAATTCACATAGATTTTCTTGGCATAATATTGCTAGAAACTATGCAGTTAAACTGCATTTCCATAGACTTCCATAGATTAAGTGGAAACAGAAAACAGCAGGCGCTCCATACATCACTAAGCTAGGACTCGGGTGTGCCCCTGCTAACTCCATTTAGGGTGCCTCTGCCAGAACAATTCATGTGCCCCCCTTGCAAGAGTGAGGTGCATTTCTGTATTGGTTGTTGCAGTGCAGCCCCATCTTGCTTCTCTAGATAGCAGTATGCTTTGCTTTGCTGTGATGTGTCGTGTCCCCGGTATCCAAAACGATCATACTTACCTTGATATATGATCTGATCTGGCATTTATAACGCACCTGTACAGAAGTGTTCCAAGGTCATGAAACCTGATGCAGTAATCCTGCACTCTGCGATTCCCACCCTGGGCCTTCCCTCTGGGTACACAAGAAGATACAATTGTTCCGAAGCCTCCTGTTCAGCTCCTCATTGAGCTCCTCTGCAGGGTATCCGGAGGTAACGGCTGCACTGCCGGAAAGTCTGCAAGTAACTTCTTCACTCTGCAGTAATTCAGGGTCTGGGTAGGTTTCACATCCCTGTTCGCCATCTCGAAAAGAGCACTTATTTTTCCACAAGCAACCCTGGCCTTTTGCCTTCCATGCCACAGGGCTCCTGGACATTGTGGGTGGGTCAGCGAGTCTCTTTCCCACTGGGTTACTCTCAAGTTGCACCAGCGGCATGACTTCAGGATCCCCCAGTCAGAGAGCAATCTGCCATCATTCAGTGGGTTAAAGTCTTAGGCTCTGCCGAGCATTATGGAGCTACGGCCTCAGAATTATGTTTATTAGTGCAGAAAGTGAGTATTGCTTATTATTTTAGATTCTTAATTTTTCGGGAATCCTCCCCCAATAAGAAAACAAAAACTACCACTTCTCGAAGGTGCCAAGAAGCAAAGAGCTGTTGGTGTGATTTCATTTGGCATTAAATTATGTGTTTTATACATCAAAGCTGGTGCTGTAAATTACTCTTTACTTAAAAAAAAGTGTGTCCTGGCTACTAAACTGTATTCTTTATTTTTGCAGCAGAAATGTGAAAATAACATTTGCATGAGACCAAAGCGAACAATGGTAGATGTGGGGAAGTGGCCCATATTTACTCTGCTCTCGCCACAGGAAATTGCATCGGTTCGGAAAGCCTGTGTGTTTGGCACGTCTGCAAATGAAGCGATATATATAACCCACAACGATGAGGTAAAATGTGTATGTTTACTGTTGGAATTGTGTATGATGGATATGTTTAACTCCTGGTCTCTTCTAGTCATAAGTACTGATAGGAATATTTCGCCATAACCTTTTGTTTAAACCTGCACATTATCCTGCCTCTGGTATTGGTGACCTTCCATTAGCAGAATGCGATGTTAGAAATTGAGAATGCCACATTGTACTGAGCTTGTCCATGATGGCACATACTCTGTCTCAGACACCGACCCAGCTACCATAACTTTACAAAGTGCCCCCCGCCTGCAGTCGTTTACGTGTTTCTGCAGTATGTGAGGACACATGACAAGGTGGGAGATGAGGATTGTTACTTTAAGTGCCATGCTTTTCCGAACTGGTTCTCCAGGCTGCATGTCAGGTGGGCAACTAACCTTTTTTTTAATTTAAAAAAAGAGATTTTATTGATTTTATTCAAACAACAAAATAACAAACCAAACTTACAGTGGATGCATAATTTGCTCACATATACACATGCATTATTATGTTCTCGCCCACTGTATTTCCCGTCCCTCCCCCCTCCCGAGCCTACTTTCCCACATTGTTAGTTTCCACCTCTTGCGGTAGGGAGTTCTCTTCCGCCGCGCTCATTGAGTCACCATCACTTGGCCCATCATACGAGAGCCCGAATAGTTCTGCTATCAGTTGTCTCCAACCCGACAGGGCTCCCGCTTCTCCCTCTATGTTCCCTTTACACGCTTCCTGCCATGCCACTGTTTCTGCCTCCGCCCACTTCTGCAAGTCCCTCCACCACGTTTCCACATTGGGCCTGCGACATGCTTTCCAGCCCATTGCAATCCTTCTTTGCCAGGACATAGGCTAGATCTTTTAATTTACTTACATTAAGTTACGCGGTCTAGGGAGCCCTCCCAACAAACCAGCCCATGCGGTATCCACCTTCATACAGATCCTCTTATCTTCCATTTTCTGTGCTATGTCCCCCCCAATATCACGCTATCAGTGGGCATGCCCAGAACATATGCACCATTCCTGCATTTTCCTCATTACATTTTCGGCACACTTGGCTTCCAGCGTTTTTTTAAATTTAGCAACTTTAGTGGCATCGGGTATGCCCTGTGAGTTGTATACAACTGTATCTGCTGCAGCCTAGCATTTCTCGATAATTTTTTGTGATATCCTTGTGCCCTCTCCCACATATCATCGCTCATCGGGTCCCCTACTTCTTCTTCCCAGTCCAGTCTAAGTTGCACCACCTCCTTGCCCACTTGAGTCATTATCATCTCCTACACGCTAGATGTTTCGTGCCCCCCTTCCGCTATATCATATATCATGTCCATTGTGGTGTCCGGTTCCTCTGCCAGTTCCACCTCGGACCAGGTGTCTTTAATTTGTTGCACCATCCCATGATATGTAATATATTGCCCGGCACTCAACCCCGTTTGTTCTACCAGCTCCTCAAATTCAAGTATCTTCCCCTCCTCCCACACATCCCCCCATAGTTGCTATTCCCACCGGTTCCCAGTGCTTCCTAATCATTAACCTTAGTTGCTTCTCTGTTCCCACCACTGTGACCAGTGGGATCTGTGAGGAGCACGGGATGGCTTGTCCATCAACCGGCATGCCCTTTGCCACATCCCCCACCCAAGACCCAACATCCTTGGACGACCTCCCAACTCCCGTTTGGGCAACCACATCATCTCTTTCAGGAAATGTGGGGCACAGTCCCCCTGATGCAGCCTATGTTCCAAGGTAGGCTCCTCAGAGAGCCATTTGGCGACATGTTGTAATTGGCTCGCTATATAATAAACCAGTTTGGTAATTTAATGCCTCCTTTCTCATACGGATTTTGTAGTTTCCACATCTGTTCCACATCCCGTGCCATAGAAATTCCCTGCATATGCTGTCCAACCTGGTAAAAAATGTCCATGGTATGGTGTATGGGATGTTCGCGAAGCAATGCAACAATCTGGGCAATGCCACCATCTTGAGCCTCGCCCCATCATTGCCAAGGGGAGTTTCGCCCAGGTTGTGACCTCCCACGGTATCTGTAAAACCAGCAGATTCTCCACCGAGAGCCCCCTATATCTCCCCAGCAGAAACACACAGGACATACTGGGGTTCAAGCTATACCTGATAGCTCTGCAAACCTCTTCATCACTTCCAGTATATATTGAAGGTTCTCTTCTGGGTACCGCAAATACAATAACATGTCGTCTGCATATAATGAAATTAAAAGCGATGTCACCCCAACGACAATGCCTATTGCATCATATTGCTTCCTTAAATAAATCGCCAGAGGTTCCAGCGCTAAGATATACAGCATGGGGGACCATGGGCATCCCTGTCTGGTATCTCTACCAAGTTGCCACCTTTCAGAGATCACCGTTCCTGTCTTCACTCTCGCTAGTGGCACACTATATAGTAGTTCTACCCAATGAAGATATCCTGGCCCCATACTTTAATTGGCTAGGGCCGCTTTTAACCAGGGCCACTTGACCGAGTCAAATGCCTTGATCGCGTCCAGTGATACCATCACCATCTCGACTATATCCCCATCAGTGTGTTTGACCACTCGATCGCCTCAAATTATTCGAGATGTTTATGTTCAGGACATATCCTGTCTGATCAGGATGTATTAACCTATTGATGACCTTCTTTAGTCTATTTGCCAGGACCGCTGTTAGAATCTTACTATATTGGTTCAACATCGACACAGGCCTATAGGATCCGCAGTCACTACCAGGCTTATTGGGCTTGGGAAGTGGTATGATAACCGCTTCGCGTAAAGATTCCGGTAATTTCCCAGCTTCATATGCTTCATTAAGCATCTCCAGCAGCGGGGGGAGTACCTCTGTTTTATATGCCTTGTAGAATTTGCTTGGGAGTCCATCGGTTCCCGGGGTTTTGCACGTGGGCAGCTGCCTCACTACTTCCTCTAGTTCCTCAAGGGTGATCGGGGCATCTAGCTCCTCCCCCTCCTCTGCACTAATCTGCGGTAATCCTATATCTTCCAGTATGTCCCCTATCTCCCCTTTGTTGCTCCCTGTCACATCCCCTTACAGGCGTCTATAGTATTCTGCAAATTCCTGATTAACCCCCTCCTGCGTATCCGCTATGTCGCCATTGTCTTTCACTATTGTTCTGATTGGGGGCCTAGGGGTCTCGTTTTTGTAGAGCCACTCCAGGACTCTCCCTGGTTTGTCTCCTTCAGCATGTTGTCTCTATCTACTTTTTATAGTTGAGATTGCATAACCTCTCCCAATATCCCGCACATTTCTGCTGCAGACCCAGTGCCATTTCTGTATCTTCCTTAGTGTTACTACCCCGTTCAAGTACCCTTTGTAGCTCCTTTTCGGAGTCCTGTAATTCGACCAGGATCCCATTCTGCAGCCCTTTCGACTTGGCTATGGCAATTCCCCTCACTACTACTTTAAAGGCTTCCCAGAGTGTGCCCGCTGTCTTAACACTGCCAGTGTTTATCTCAAAGTAACTTATTATTTCCTCTTGCATATCCTCCCTAAATACACTATCTTTGAGCGCTTCTGCACGCAATCGCCATGTGGGTATCCTTCCCCTCGTGTGTCTGTATTGCCACACTAGCATCAGTGGCGAGTGGTCTGAGAGGACTCTGGCTTTATATTCCACCTGTGGTATGTTGGTCATTAGTTCCTGCGTGACAAACACATAGTCTAGTATATAGGCCCTGTGGGGCTGCATAGTGTGAATATTGTCTGTCCTGCGGATGGCGTGACCTCCATGCATCTATCAGCCCAGAATCCGCCAACAATGCATGCAGTGCCTTTGCGGCCAGGGTGGGTCTATCTACTTTAGTGTCTGATCTATCCAGGTTGGGGTTTAGTACACAATTGAAGTCTCCCCCCCCCCCTACAATTACAATATCACCCCCCTACGCTACCTTTTGAGTTTACCATACAGGGTCCTAAAGTACACAGCCGTATCCTGGTTCGGGGCATAAGTGTTTACAATGCAGATCTCTCTATTTTCCACCAACCCCTTCATAACCACCATCCTACCATATGCCTCTGCCACAGAGCTCAGCAGCTGGAACGGGACATGTGGGGCCACCCATGTGATTACAACTCTTGCATAGGCAGAATATGCTGCCCCTACTACTGTCCCTCTCCACTTCTTCCGTATCACTTCCAGTTTATCTTGCGTTAAATGAGTTTCTTGTAACAAGGCTATGTCCACTTTCTGTCTGCGCAGGTACATCATGACCTTGTTCCTTTTCAAATAGCTGCTGAGCCCCCTGAGGTTCCAAGTGACCATCTTAAGGTCTCCCATGGTTCATCTTGTTTTCCCTGGGGTGTAGGCTTACCCCATAACACCTCCCCAACTACAACAAACCACTGCACACAACCCCTTCCCTCCCCCCTCTCCACCCTACCCCAGCCCCAACAAATGCCCAGCTCCATCCCTGGATCTCAGGCTCTCCCGCGTTTGGGTCTAACCCGGATCCCCAGGCCAAGACCCCAGCAGGGTGTCACCGCACTAACGGCGACCTAACTAAACTCTAAATGGGGGCATGAAGATTGGCCCTGCAAGGCTCCCTAACGAAGCCATAGTCATAGTGCTCACGGATCATGTTTTTTCCCCAGCCTGGCAATACCAGTCAACGAGCTGCTTCAGTTACTATAATCAAGTCCCATAGTCTTAAGTACTGACACCCCCCGTTGCCCCCCATGCTTGTTACTTATCTTCTCCACCTCCTTCTCCCATCTGAACTTCCGACTCCTGGGGGCAACACTGCGTGTCGAGCCATCCCATAGCATCTTCCGGAGTTTCAAAAAACAAAGTTCTGTTTGTGGAAAACTTTTAACTTCGCCGGGTATAGCAACATGTATTTATGTCCCGCTTCTCGCAGTCTTCCCTTGACGGCCCCAAAGTTCATTCGGCTCTGCTGCACCATCGGGGTATAATAAGCTGTTATGTTTGCCGTCCCTCTCTGTATTGTCCCACCTTTACGGAAGTGTTCCAGGATCCTTTCTCGATCTCTATAGTTAAGGATCTTGGCGATCACCGGCCTAGGTGGATTGCCTGGCGGTGGCTTCCTCGTTAAGGCCATATGCGCCCTTTCCACCGCGAACCCCTGAGACAGCGCTCCTCCAGTTATCTCCTTTAACAACATATTTTCAATGAACTCCGTGGGGTTGTGGCCACCTTCTCCTTCCGGCAGACCAACTATGCGGATATTATTCCTCCGGGCTCGCCCTTCCGCCTCCTCCGCCCTGTTCTCCAAGTTGCCCACACGCTGTACCAAGGCGTGAAGTTCCAACCAGTTGGAAGCACAGTCCGCCGTGTTCGAGGACATCTCTTTCTCAAGGGTCTCAGTGCGCTCCGCCAGTGACCTAACATCTTTCCGGAGTAGATTCACGTCCTCTTGCACCGCCCCAACCTTGAGCTTCAGCGCTGTTTTCAGTTCGGTCACTGCCAGTTGAAGCTTGGTCTCCCAACCACCTTCAGATCAGCGATCGCAGCAAGGACCTCCTAATTCGTGCTCATGACGGCCACGCTCCCAACGGGGGCCCTGTCTTTGCTCCTGGCCCCTTCCGGGCCAGGCAACGTCTTAGTATATTCGTCTAGTGTGGGCTGCTTACCCTTCAGTCTTGGAGGTTTGTTAGACATGGCGCTGTGACCCCAAGCCGCAGGTCAGCCCTATCACCCCTAGTCTTCAGTCCTAGCGAGGGCGGGTTCCTGCTGTCACCCAAGCTTTAGGGGGGCCGCCCCAGGGGTGTCTTAAGGCCAGCTTTTGGTCACAGAAATGGAGTGTGCCCTCCTACGTAGCCGCGTGGATCCTCTCTCCAATTCTGCTATGCATCCAAGGGGACGCCCTGAGATCTGTGCTTGGTTCGCCAACAGGTAATTGCTGCAATTTAAGGTCCCTGGCCCCGGGTGTCAGGCCATATCCATGGTCTCTTAAGCATGCATTTCCGTCTTGCCTCTGCCTCTCACAAGGCATGCTAGCCGTCCAGCGCGCTTGTCTCTTCACCCCCGGGTGGGGTAGCACGCACTTAGTCTTGATGCCGACAGCGCTGCTCAGGCACGGGGGCACCAGCAGCTCACAGGCCTTTCCGGCCTCCTCCTTGTCCTATCCGGGCCTGTCCATGCCAGCCAGCTGGCGCGCTCTCCATCTCTTCCTCCTCTTTCCGATTATTAGGGTAGTGCCAGGATGCTAGCACTATTTCTGCATCTGGCCAAAGCAGTTTCATGTGCATCCCTTATTGTTCCGGGAGACCTTGTGATGCGCCGTGGGGTACTGTATAGTCTCCATTCAGGGCCTTCTGCCCACGTTGCCTGATGTCTTTGTGTGCTTGCGCCACCCCGGCGCTTCGCCCCTCACTTTCGGTCCGCCCCCCAGCATCCGCATCAACACAGCCCTGTGCGTCTCGCAGCAGCTCAAACACTACGGCCCGCGGCAACAAAGTTAAGTGAAGAGCCTTGCTCTTAGGCTTTTTGTTACTTTGTGTCAGCGCTCCCTCGCCGCGTACGAGGGGCACTTCAGATGCCTATCCACGCGGCCTGCCTCGCCTGCCAGCATGGGCAGGTCCTAGCGCCGGTCGTTCACCGCCTCGTATGGTCCTGCTCTCCCGTATTCAAGCAAACGGGGCCAGCGACTCCGAGCCGAGGTCTCCCCAGAGGTGCGCGGTACCACGCATGGCCTACACCGTGGCCGCTCACCTTAGGGGCGCCTCCGCCACTCTTCGTACTTCTCCTCCTTTGTTCATTACGGCCACCATTTTGCCTCCTCGGGTCCGCAATTCCGGGGACTTCGCTTGCTTCAATCCACCGTTCCCAGGATTATTAAGATACTGGCTTGGCAGCAACTGCACTGCCCAAGTTCATAACCAAGTGCCCATGTTTCTGGCATTAACAGTCCAGTGCAACTGCACTTTTTTGCAGGATGTATGCAGGATCACCAGGAGCTCTTCCAAGAGCACTTCTCCTCACATGGCCTCCAAACCACGCCCCTGGGGCAACTAACCTTGGTGGTTTTTTACTCCACAGGGATGCCTTCCAAAACATACGTGGCGGTGTTGTTTGAAATCCTGTAGGAGTTTCACAGCTGAATTTGCCTTGCCTTTGTTTGAAAGGATATGGATGTGTTCATATTTGACGAAGGACCTGCCTGTCAGGAAGCCCAAACTTACAAATGGTAGTTCCCAATGGGATATGGATCTCGGTCAATTAACGTAATATTTCTACAAATTTGCTACCATCAACCAGAGTTGTATTGTTCAGCTACTGCTCAAAAAACGAAGAGGGATGTCTTTATTTATATTCAAGAGCACACATATTGCTATATGGTCTTATATTTTTAACAGGCACTTCATAGGATTATAATAAATGTAAAATTAAAATTCCTATATCGCCATACAATTGGTATTGACACATCCTGGAGCATGGTTGATCGCGACCAGAATGTGCTAGTGAATGAGTAGGATGTCTGAGGTTCAACAGTGAATCCATAGATGCATGATTGTGATTGGAAGCATAGTTTTGACTTGGCCCACAATATTCATATGATTGTGGTGTCTGCACTTTACCCTGGTCAGTGTCAAGAAGATGACTCAAACTGAAGAGTTCTGTGAATCTCTCGAAGATCATACATTGAAGGCTAAATAATGCTGGGATTTGCTGATACCATCCTTCACCATACCAGACGGGAACTATAAAGTGTATGTGCCATCTGAATCACCTGGCGGGTACCACTGGTTTACAGTCCCCAAGGACCCTTTGCTCCCATAAAATGTCTTGCTGCTTGATCCTGTGCAGCCTCGCATGAGTGGTTGGAGCTCCAGACAACCAAAGTGCAGATAATGGATAGAGCCAGAGTCCTAAAACACAAGTAACAATGTACAAAGAACAACAAACCATTGGACAATTGCCGAACTATTTCTGCTGCAGCATTGCTTCTCTTAGAAACCAAACCTGTGATTTCAGCTACCACAAACAGCTGCACCCTAACCCAGACAAGGTCACTTGTCTTTGACCCAGCATCATCTCCAGTGGCTCCAAGTCAACATACATGTGCAAACGTTTCATTTTCCCCCTCCCCATCACTGGACTTGTCAGCAGTGAACCAGAGCTACTCTGCCTTTTTTGTGATTTTGAATTTACAAACCATTCCAAAGTGTTGAAAGCTCACAGTTGATTTTTTAGAACTCGGTGGAGTGGGTAGGAATGGGGTTGGGCAGAACTATTGCCTTTGTATTATTAACATTGAACCATCTAAGATACTTTTTCCTTATAGAATGAATTTGGACCCCCAAATAGTTACCCTAGGGATCCCGATGGCCCCAGCTGAGTTGAAATCACCAGAGTAGTAATGAGAGGCTGTAAATAAGTTTCTCACAGATAAACTGCATGACCGTATTACTTGCTTACACAGCAAATTTATATATTTGAACTAGTATATTGTGTGGACATTTTATTACATAATGTTAAAAGTATTAAACTGTAGCTTTTATTTTTAAAAACATTATTTTACCAACCTTCTCCACTCCTACGAGGTTAGCTCTGACTGCTCAGCCATGTTTATCATTAGGGAAGTCAGTGGGACTTGAGGAAAATCATGATTTGTGGATGGGATTTATTTTCTCACACCCATAAAACAAGGCTGAGGAAAACACTCCTAATAGTGGGCATATGAATGACGGGTCTAGACCCACTGTTGCTGCAATTCACATCTTCCAGTAATGAGGGCATCATATACTTTAAGTGAAAAGTAACATTACCAAATTGTTTGGTTACTTTGGAAGTTCAGACTGAACTTTTTGGTATTATATTTTGAAGAAACGCACATGCTTAATTAGGGGTACGTCATTTTGAGGCTACAAGACATAAGATGATACTTGTCATATACTGTCATATGGGCTTTGTTGCATTATATTTGTGCGAGATATTACAGCTTCTAATACATTGATCAGTCTGACTGTGCATGCAGGCGGATCTATTTTAAGAGCGAGGCGCAGGTATGCGGATCTATTTTAAGAGCGACGCGCAGGTACATTGGAAAATGAGTACTCATTTTCGAGTAGCAGCAATCACTTTGATGGGACCTTTCATGTAGCTCCGTTTTCTTTTTTTATTGTTCACCCATTTTGGGAAAGCTTGCTTTTGGTGTACTCACCAATTGTAAAGTTGAATGCAACCTTATAACCCCGGATTGCGTTCTTGATGATACCCTTTATAGTTGTGCAGCCAAGCTTATAACAGTGGTAAGTGGCAAGATGATAATGCATTTCCCTTCTTACATTGACTCAAACTTCTAGCAAGGGAACAGCAGGACGTGCTCTTTGTAAAGTCTATTGTATTATGTGTGTTTCTCTCATTATTGTAAATGCATCAATTATTAAAAATAACAATGCCCAAACCTTATCTTGCAGGTGTTTGTGTTTGGGTTAAATTGTAGTAATTGTCTTGGAACTGGAGACAACCAAAGCACAATAGTTCCAAAAAAGTTAGAAGTGCTATGCGGTAAGAAGATTACCAGTCTAAGTTATGGAAGTGGCCCCCATGTAGTCCTCAGCACTGAAGGTAAGCCAATCAAAACACATTTACACAAGGGATGAAAGCAAAAGAATGATCATTCTATCATACGTGTTTGCTTTTAGGCAACTTGGGTTTTCTAAAAGTGTCCTAAGAAACTAATACACTGTAGCACTTTATCTCATAGGAGGATGGATTCTGTGCTCACTTTTATTTTATACTTTCTAGTTCCAATTACACTCCCTAGTGCTATTTTTATGAATCTAATTGTACAGTAAACATTTGCTCAAAACATAGCTGTTAAACTAACCTATTGAGCCGAAAAATTAATTTAGAATGATGGAACTAAAACTATAGCTTTAGTTTTTCTTTCTCAGTATTACCTTTGCATTTACAAGTTGGTTTATTCAACTTTGTTTTGGATTCCCCTGACAATACGAAAAATGTATACTTTTGTTCACAACTTCAGTCTTCTGGGCAAGCCCGTCTTTATCTGAACATGGGCTTGCATTTCACCACAGAGATCACTTTCTCTTTAAGTTTGCAAATTGAATATTGGCTGTAGGTTCAAGGGATGATTATTTTTTAAGAAGCCCACATTTAATTTATAAATATGCAAAAGCCTGGATTCTCATATCAAATGTCCATACAGTAATGATCTATCGGACAGGCAGGACTTAGCTGGCCCAGGAAAATCCTGGAGGAAGTGGTCACCCAGCAGTTGCAGGCCTTTGTGGAAGCGGAGTCACTTATTGACCCCTTTCAATCTGGGTTTCGCCCAAAGTTTGGCACTGAGACAGCTTTGTTGGTGGTTCAAGATGAGCCATTGAAGGTTGCCGATCAAGGTGAACTCTCACTTCTGGTAATGCTAGACGTGTCTGCAGCCTTCGACACGGTCAAACATACCACCTTGCTTGATCGGCTGAAGTCGGTTGGAAGACTATCAGAGCATGCCATTAAGTGGTTTATATCCTTCTTGGAGAACCGCTGAACTTTGCCTCCAAAGTAAAGAACTTGGGCTGTATTTGGCAAGACAACCTGGGCTGTGAAAGCCAGGTTGTGGCCAAGGTAAAAGTAAGATTTTACTCGCTGAGACTTCTCTGCTAGAAGAGAATCATGCTATGGTGGCGGGGGCTCTAAAAAATGCCCATCTGGACTACTTTAATAGTCTGACGGGCATTCCAGCAAAACAACTCCAAAGGCTTCAGAGGACTCATAATGCAGCAGTTAGACTGGTTTGTGGGCTGAGTAAAACGGCCCATGTATCTCCCTCCCGCCGAGCACTCCACTGGCTGGCCGTGGAAGAACATATTAAGTTCAAAGTGGAATGTCTTGTATTAAAATGCCTGAATGAACTAGCTCCTGACTATCCGAGGGACAAGATCATCTTTTACCAGCCCTCCAGGTGCCTACGCTCACAGGAACAACTACTCCTGAGTCCCCTCATCCACCTTTGTATCAATGGGGGGGGGACAGAAGGTTTGCTCTTTTCGGCCCAAGGCTCTGGAATAGCATTCCTAGAGAGACTAGGACAGTAGACTACTTTTATCAATTTCGTAGGGCAATAAAAACATTCTTGTTTCGATAACTGGTCATAAATATGTCCATGTTATGAATCCTGTTTGAATTTTGAGGGTAGCTATAATCTGTTTGTCAAATATCTTTTTTAAATTCCAGCTGCGCCAATATATGTTTTGGTCTGTTCTCGGCGCTATATACATTCTCAAAATCATTGTTCATTGTTCATAGGGAAATGGAAAATCCCAAACATTCAAAGTTCATAGATGCATGTTGAACGTCTCCTCACCAGGGACACCATTCTACCTGCTCGTGTGTTTTCTTGGCCTTGTCGCAATCCAGGGACGTGCTGCACTCCAGGGTTTAGTCAGATAAAGTAGTATCTCTCCAGGCATCTTGCAAAGGCCCATGATAAGGGGCTGTGTTAGGGAGATTTGTCAAGTGTCGTCTGGTGAGGATTTTGAAAAAACAGTCAGTAGTGTTAAGCAGGGGTTTCTACCAAGTTGTTGCTTCCCAGACATACGCAAGCAAAAGTAGTTCCGCGCCTGAAATATCCTCACAGTCACCAGAAAATGCACCGCAGGCGCTGACTTTTTCAGATACCAAGATCAGGCTACACAGGTGCCACCTCCTCTTTATTGAATACACTAAAAATGCAAACACAGGGAAGTCAAGTGGAGGATGTAATATTTTCCACTCCAGGATACCCCGTCTGGTGGTGCTTGGACTAAAGTTAGGTTTGAGGTCACTCTTAACAAGATGCCTTCCTTCATGCAATTTCTAGAGAAGCATCCAATTAAATGTAAGCATATATTTCAGGAGGAGGAAGAACCTCCATCTAAAACACCTAGATTAGTATCCACTAGTTCTAATGAAGAATCCACAATTGAACTGGATGCAGATGAGGATGATGATGCTTTTCTATAGGATGATCCTGGCCCTGAGCCCGAGGATTATGCTGTCCCATTTCCAGACATCACCAATGACCCGATTTCATAATCGCCCATTGATGATCAGTTGTTATATTAGGATCTCCTGAAAAAGGCAGCAGATTATTTTAAAATTGAAACCCATTAGTCCGAAGAGGACACTGATTTTGTGGATGATATTCTCAATGAAAAGAAACAAATAGGTCAGTATGTCGCATTGTTGTCATCAGTTAAAAGATAGTTATTAACGTCTCTTTCTACTCATGTACAAACAAGGGCTGTTAATCCTCGTATAGATTAACTCTTTAAGCCAGCAACTACAGACCCACTTTTGATCAACAGTCGTATCAAACCGTATTCTCTGGTGGTTGCTACCATCCGTAAAAGGGCTGGCACCTCCTTAGCCACTTCTGAGGCCCTGCCAGATAAGGGGAGTAAGAAAATATATGCTCTTGGAAAGAAAGTAGCAACATCAGCTGCTTTCCAGATGTGCATCACAAATAATACCACCCTCATTGCCAGTTTTGACAGAGCCCAAAGAGACCATGTGGAGGACCAAGTTTGCATGGGTCTGTGAGCATCTAAGGTCTGAAATACTTAACACTTTATCCGAAGGCAAGCAGACAACAAGTACCATTATAAAAAAAAAAAAAAATACTCTTGATGCTGCAGATAAGGCTAGCGGCAGAGGAGATGCTAATATGCTAATAGAAAGACACGCGTGGCTCAGAAATTCATGGTTTTACCAGAAATGCAGGCCACTCTACTTAACATGCCAGTGGATGATAATATCCTGTTTGGCAAGGCAGTAGATGATGCCCTGGAGACTGCCAAATCAGAACACAAAACACTTAAGACCCTAGGGCAGATTGCAAATAAGCCCTTTCAGCAAAGGGGGTCATATGCCAACTGACATACTTTTCGTGGACGGGGGCAGGAAAGATCCTTTGCCAGTCAGCCTATATATACACCAGGAGCAGGCTCCAGCTCTTGGTCTACCAACCGGGGACCATTATCTGCATCACAGTTGTCTTTTCAGAGACAATTCAGAAGAGGATGTAGTAAAGGTAGAGGCCAGAGCACTAGAGGTTCGGCCCCTCCCACCAAACAATGACTCCCTGCTTTATGTCCCCTCCCAAGTCACCCCGTTAGGGGGTCACATTACACTTTTTGCCCATGTATTCGAGGGGGATCACATCAGACAAGTGGGTGTTGTCGACTGTCAAAGACAAGTGCTGCGTGGAATTCATACGACTAATGCGCGATCATCCACCAAGATACAGGAAGATGTCTCTAGAACAGATCCGACAGTCAGAAATAGAAGCTCTGCTACAAAAAGGAGCCATAGAGCATGTCAAACCATCAGAGGTAAACAAGGGTATTTATTCTTTGTACTTCCTTGTTCCAAAGAAAGACTAGGCCAAATGTCCAGTACACGAAGCTCAGAATGAAAACATTGCAGGAAGTCATTCCTTTGCTCAGAAGGGGGATCTACATGGCAACTCTGGATATGAAAGATGCATACTTTAATATTTTAATATTTCAATGTTTCAAGCATATTGAAAGTACCTAAGCTTCAAAGTGGGTTTGGCACACTACCAATTAAAAGTGCTCACCTTAGGATTGAATCAGCCTCTCTACTGCTAATACCTTTGTAAAAACTGGTAGTGGCACACCTGCAGAGATAATGCATCCCAGTGTACCCTTATCTGGACAACAGGCCCATAACAAGAGACACAGCGAAAGCAGGCAGAAAACCACCTTCTGCATCAACTAGGTTTCTCTATCAATGAGGAAAAAGTCAGGCCTAGTTCCCAGTCGGGTGAAACAGTTTGTAGGGGCAATAATTCAAACGGAAGACTACTTAGTCTTCCCCTCCAATGATAGGGTCCAAAACATACTAAATCAAATCCCATGTTATGCAGCCGGTTGTCGGATTACTGTTAGGAAGGTAATGTACCTGCTTGGTATGATGGCATCATACATCTTCATTGTGCCAAATGCAAGACTACACATGCGTCCAATGCAGGAATGGTTAGTGAAACAATGGTGGTAGGCAGGGACGATCTAGTGGAAGTTTTGTAAACAATGGTGTCGGCGCTTCACCGGTGGACAAAGGAAAACTTGTTAAGAGGAAAACCGTTTGTCACCCCGCCAATACATTCGCAACAGACACATCACTCTCAGGTTGGGGAGCGCATTGACTCCTCCTTATAGCGTTCAGGATGTGGACACAAACACTAGACAAAACACATCAATGTTCTTGAATTGCTAGCTGTGTACAAAGCACTACAAGCTTTCCAGCATCATCTAGCAGGGAAGAATGTACTAGGTAGCACTGACAGCACAACCGTCATGTTTTACATCAACAAACCGGGTGGGACTCACTCCCTAGATCTGTCCACACTGGCACAAAAGATTTCGAAGTGGAGCATTCAGAGAGGAATTTTCCTCTCATCTCAACACATTCCAGGGGAACACAAGCAGACACACTAAGCAGAAACACAGGTCAGCCCTCATATCACGAGTGGGAGTTACATTCAAACATTACAAAAGACATCTTTTCACATTGAGGCATCCAAACCTAGATCTCTCTGCAACAAGAGGAAACACAAAATGCCACAATTACGCCTCCAGGTTCCCACAGAAGGGGTCCAAGGGTAACGCACTGTGGGTAGTTGGTCAGTGATATTTGCATAAACATTTCATCCGATGCTACTCCTGAACATTGTAATCCACAAGATGCATCAGGAGCACTTAACAATGATCCTAATTGTTCCAATGTGGGCATGTCAAACATGGTATTCCCACATTCTCAGGATGTCCATTTGCCCAGCAATAAAGATAACCTGTCATTGCAACATGTTACAGAATCAAGGGGCAACCCTTCATCCACATCCTTAGACAACCAACTTAGCAGCTTGAGGCCATAGAGTTCGGCCATTTTAGTTTACCTAGCAGATGCATGTAAATATTGAAAGAAGCATGTAAACCAACCACTAGCCACGTCTACTTTAACAAATGAAAAAGGTGTGTAGTCTGGTGTAGAAAGTGTAATGTAAATCTAGTTGACTTTTCACCATCTCATATGGTACACTATCTACTTAATTTGTTGAACTCCAGTCTGGTCTTTTATTCCTTTAAAATCCATTTAGCTGCACTATCTGCATACACAACATCACAGAGCAAGGTTTCATGGTGGAGGATTCCAGTCGTGAAAGCCTTCACAGAAGGGGTCAAAAGGCTATATCCCCTTTATTGCAAATCCACTGCCTGGATGGGATTTAAACATTGTTCTAAGTAAGCTCACGGGTCCCCCTTTTGAGTCTATGCATAAGGCAAGCCTCCGGGACATCACTTACAAAGCTGCGTTTCTGAGGGCTATCAAGGGTAAGTGAGCTACAGGCATTGTCCAGAACAGAAACACAACTACCTGTGTTCAGTCATCATGAATTCATATTCAATTCCATTCCAATAAGAAGCACTTTATGAACGAATGAGTATGACAGCAGTGTAATAGTGAGTTGTGAATTCGTAATTTTGCATCTTTCTTCTCACTATGATTGTTGTAGACACTGGTTTTATGATACACAGATAGGGCTTTTGTATTTGAATAGGAATGAATATGAATTAATGATTTGATATTTTATACAGGGCGATCAATACATTAATGTATCACTAACTTCGTAGTTGAATTGATTACTTCACATGGGTAGTTTGTTTTTGTTGCTAGTAGTACCGGGGGTACCCGTGTACAGACTTTTCCCCGGGGTCTCTTCTTATTATATTGTTAATTGTCCATAATAGAAACTTTCGTCACAGTACTGTCATGATCTCTGCTTCCAAAAGGTCAGGGTTTTCCCAACTCCCTTGGAAGCAGATCCATAACCCAGGTTCCGAGTGCCAACCAGTCCCAATTGGGACCTTTTGGACCCAGTCCTGGCGCCAGTGGCACCAGGCTCATAAATATGCCCAGTCCCAGCGCTGGAAGCGCCGGGCTCATAATGCTTGGGTGGACTTACCTGCAGCAGACCATGCTGCTTACTTGCCTGCCAGTTGAGCCTCTGATCCTCTTCTGTTTGGAACTACTTTTCCTGTTGGGTGGGGCAGGAGCCACTCCCTAGGTTCAGAACACTGGAACTCTTCTGGAAAGCAGGAACTCTTTTCTTACCTAGGCGTGGCTGTGGAAGGAGACACCTAAGCACTACAGGAGGCTATTTAAACCACACCCGATGGATGAATCTTGCTTTGCGTTATTCTGCATCCTCTGCAGCAGAACGCTCATCGTGTCTTCTGCATCTGATCCTGGGCCTAAGGAAAAAGGCTTACCATCCTGAATCCAGTCTTCAGCAACACCTATAAAGACCAGAAAGAACAGGTTAGCATTACGGTCTTCAGTGACAGCGCTTCACTTACCTGGTCCATCGGCTGTCACCAACGCCTCGCACTGCATTCCGGCATCTGAAAGACAAAGGCTTACCTACTCTTCGTGCGCTCCGGAGGTCTTCGCACTGCATTCCGGCATCTGAAAGACAAAAGCTCACCAACTCTTCGCACGCTCCGGAGGCCTTCGGCGCTGCATCCCGCATCTGAAAGACAAAACAAGGTGCGTTTAAAGACATTGGGGAACTTTAATACTCACGTGCCATTACTCCTTTCCACATCTAACCCAGTGGGTATTCCGGCACCCTGCAGCCGCTCCGAACTTGTACCTGCAAAATAAAAAGACAGTTAGAGCGCATCGTGAAGCAGGCAACAAGCGCTTACTTACGTGCTTCCAGGCGCTTCTATTCATCACACGGGCTCCATCTTCAACTCACTTCAGCCCGTCATCCGCCATCGCTGGAACCCTGCAAAACAAGAGACATCATTACTAAAGACTTTTAAAGACATTAGAATTACTCGAAACTTACCGTTCGTGCAGTAAACGACGGACAGCAGTCCTCTGAAGTCAAGAGGCCTGCTCCCCTTATCCAGTGAAGAAACTGGTTACAGCACCCTGCCCCGAGGCAGATGGAGAGCACGGCGTTCACTTACCTAAGGTGAGAGCGTTAACCTTTGGGGTTCTACAGGAGAAGAGAAAGGGAAGAAGAGAGAGACATTCAATAACCCAGTTCATTAATCCCATATTTTCTATCTGGAGACATCTTACCCTTCGAGTCAGACATACAGTGCACAGAGGTCCAGCCCAAAGAGCCAGCCGTGTGTTACACATCACCTTTGAAGATACGGTATACGCCCAGTCAAGACCGGCGCCTCTACGGGAATCAGGTGAGCGTTACAGAACGCAAAGCCTACCGCAAAACTCCCGTCCAGGCGCTATGGAAACCTCGGATACCGACCAGCTAGCCCAGTTACTTGGGGAACTAAGGGCAGAAGTGCATGCAGCCCGTCAGGAAACGAACGCTCTAAGGGAACTGATTATTTCCAAGGAGCGAACAGATGATCTCGCTAGACAATTGCTACAGTCACAAGCCGGACAGACCCCGTTACCCGCATCTGGGGGAAATCTTCCTTCTACATCCTCTATGAATCCAGTGCAGATCAACCTACCTGGGAATGTACCTCTGGCTCCACCCGAACGATTTTCTGGTGACCCAAAGAGGTTTGCAGTATTTATCAATCAGTGCCGGTTGCATTTCTTATGCCGGCCAGCAGCCTTTCCAACTGATCAAGCTAAAGTAGCTTTCGTGCTTTCGTACCTTAGTGGCAATGCGGCAGACTGGTCGATCCCTCTAGTAAATCAAGATGATCCGGTCCTCCGTGATTTTCAAGCTTTTCAGCTCAGTATGGAAAAACTGTTCGCAAGACATTCACAGGGGCAGGCCTTGGACAATGAGCTTCTTTTGTTGCGACAAGGTAATCAAGACCTTTTGGCTTATATTGCGTCTTTCAACAGACTGATAGTGGAAACTCAATGGCCTGAAGACAAAAGGATTACGCTGTTTTATAGAGGTCTACGTGGAGAGCTCAAAGATGTGTTAGCCCAAGTAGTGAATCCCCCACAAGATTGTTCGGACTATATAGACTTAGTCGTTCAAATAGATCACAGACTGCAGAACAGGAAGGCCGATTGTTCCAAGTTTGATGCTAGAGTATTTTCCAAACCGCCAACTCCTTCCAAAGGAGTAGACTCCGGGGAACCCATGCAAATAGGGGGCCTGAAAGGTCCTCTAACACAAAAGGAGCGGGAAAGGAGAAAACAGTTGCAATTATGCCTATATTGCGGAAACTCAGGGCACTTTCTTCGAGACTGTCCGGTGAAACCTGCCAAGAAGGCAGTAGGAGCTGCAGTTACCAAAGTTACAAACTCTGAGCAGGGAAACGACCTCGCCCGACAAGAATAGAGGTCCTCTTGCCGAGCGTGAAAACCAGTTCCGTGACCTCGCATTTCGTGATACCTATGGTCCTCATTAGCCCTGATAATCCGGATCGATTACATGCAATTGAAGCTTACGTCGACAGAGGTGCCATTGGCAATTATGTGGATCGTGAAATGGTGTTGAGGATGAATCTAACTCTTTGTCCCAAGGCTGTAAAGGACGTCATTACTACGGTGGATGGAACGGAGATAGCCTCCGGACCAGTAACGCATACCACTCAAGAAGTGACGCTAGTAAGTCAAGATGGACACCATGAGAAGATCATGTTCGATGTGATCAAGGCTCCTCAGTTTCAGATTATTCTAGGAATACCTTGGTTAGAGAAACACAATCCTCTGATCGATTGGCGAGCAAGAACGGTCCAGTTTCCAGAATGTGTCTCTACTTGTCACCCTCCACCTGGTGTTGCACTGGCAGCAATTGCTTCAGAGACTCCCCAGTTACCTCCCGAATACCTAGAATACCAAGATGTTTTCCGGAAGGATCAGGCTAACTCTCTACCTCCTCATAGGTCTTATGACTGCCAGATAGACCTGATACCTGGATCTACTCCTCCTTGTAGTAGAATTTATGCCCTCACCGAGCCTGAGAACCTTCACCTTCGACAATACCTGGATCAATACCTGGCAAATGGGTTTATTCGTCCTTCCAAGTCCCCTGCTTCTTCAGCTTTGTTCTTCGTTCCAAAAAAGGAAGGAGACCTTAGAACTTGTATAGATTATCGCTCCCTGAACCAGATCACCGTCAAGAATAGATATCCGTTACCTTTGATCCCTGAACTCCTGGACCAAGTCAGAAAAGCATGCATATATACAAAGCTGGATCTTAGAGGAGCCTACCACTTGGTACGAGTAAAAGAGGGCGATGAATGGAAGACGGCCTTCCGCACCAAATATGGGCTATTTGAATATCAGGTCATGCCCTTCGGACTTTGCAATGCCCCGGCCGCCTTTCAATATTTTATGAACGATGTCCTCAGAGAGCTCATAGATGTGTGTGTTGTTTACATTGACGACATCCTCGTTTATTCTTAATCGGAATCTGAACATCGGAAACACGTGAAAATGGTCCTCGAAAGATTGCGTCAACACAAACTTTTCGCTAAGTTGAAAAAATGTGTTTTCAACGTGACTGAAGTTGAATTCTTGGGATTCATATCACCTAGCGGAGTGCGTATGGATTCAAAGAAGGTCGATGCAGTTCTCAAATGGCCATCACCATCCTCCGTAAAAGGTGTGCAAAGCATGTTAGGCTTCGCTAACTTTTACCGCAGGTTTATCCCCGAATTTTCTCGAATAGTCCAGCCCATCACTGCCTTGTTAAATAAAAACAAACGTTTTGAATGGTCTACCGAGGCGGAACAAGCTTTCCAGGATTTGAAGACTAAATTTATCTCTGCACCAATCTTAAAACACCCTCGCCCCGAACTCCCCTACATCGTGGAAACTGATGCTTCAAGCCTTGCCATGGGGGCAGTTCTATCGCAAAAGGACCCGGTAACCAATCAGTTGCATCCCGTGGCATTTTGGTCCCGCAAATTCTCGCCTCCTGAAATCAATTACACGATTACTGACAAGGAACTTCTGGCTATCAAGTCTGCCTTTAAGGCTTGGCAGCATTATCTGCTGGGGGCCCGACACACCGTTACTGTGATTACGGATCACCGAAACCTGCAATATTTGAAAACCGCAAAAGCCCAATCCTCTAGACAACTCCGTTGGGCATTATTCTTTGCCGAGTTTGACTTCATAATTACCTATCGACATGGTACAAAAAACGGTAAAGCTGATGCCCTTTCTCGGATGGGAGTGGAAGAACACTTGATCAACCCTAAACCTGTACCAATCATTCCCGAACAAAGAATTCTGGGTGTAATCGCCACACAATCCATAGAGGAAGTTAAGGATAAAGCCAGGCAACTTGTAACTCCAGCAGACATACAGAATTGGCATCTGCAGGGAAAGGACTTTGCAGTAAAGGACAACTTATTGTATTTCCAAGAACGATTATACCTACCCAGCACAGATTTACAGAAAAAAGTAATCTCTTGTTATCACGATTCTTTAATGGAAGGACATCCCGGTATGGCCAAGACCTCAGAAAAGATCAAGCGCTACTTCTGGTGGCCGTCTTGGAAAAAAGATATCAGACTTTATAATGTCCTGTGGAGCATGCGCCCAAAACAAGAGTCAAAAGGAAAGACCAGCAGGCCTCTTACGCCCTATTGACATCCCACCTCGCCCTTGGCATACGCTTTCTATGGACTTCATCACCAATCTACCTCCATGCTCCGGATACAATACGATTCTAGTAATCGTGGACTTATTCTCCAAGATGGCGCATTTCATTCCGCTCAAAGGCTTGCCAACAGCAGCAACTCTGGCCCGAGAATTTCTCGAAAACATCGTCCGACTGCACGGTTTTCCTTCGGTTCTAATTTCGGATCGAGGTAGTCAATTTATTTCTCATTTTTGGCGAAGTTGCTGTCGGTCGGCTCAAATTGATGTGAGACTATCGACCAGTCACCACCCTCAGACCGACGGACAAACCGAGAGGACCAATAAAACTCTGGAACAGTATTTACGCTGCATGCTGCAACAAACTGAAAAAACTTAGAAAGACATCCTTTGGATAGCCGAATATGCCTACAATAACTCTGTCCATTCGGGAACTGGGAAAACCCCGTTTTTTCTTTTATACGGCAGTCACCCTCGAACCTCGGAGTTGGATCCCCTCCAAGATCTTGAAACACCAGCAGTAGACTACCTGCATTCTACAATCACCCAAGCCTTTAAGGAAGCTGTTTCTCACCTTCAAAGGGCTAAAGAACAATACAAGAAAGGAGCAGATCAACATCGGAAGGAAGCCCCTCAATATCGAGTAGGGGATCAAGTCTGGTTATCCACCAAATATCTACCTCTAAAAGGGCCACACACATTCAACCCAAGATACCTTGGTCCCTATTCCATCACTACCATAGTAAACCCAGTAGCGGTCAAGTTGGACTTGCCCCCGCACATGAAGATACATCCGGTCTTCCACGTCTCTCTATTAAAACCCGTGCAACCTCAAACCCGACTAACTAAATCTCCAAAACCCATCCTAGTTGATGGAGAACTCGAGTTTGAAGTCAAAAGCATTCTGGACTCCAAGATCTCCAAATCTAAACTATTTTACCTAATTGACTGGAAAGGCTACGGCCCCCAAGAGAGATCCTGGGAACCTGCTGAATATGTCCACGCTCCTCGCCTAATCAAAAGATTTCACCGAACATTTCCTGGCAAGCCAAAACCCCCGGAGAAGCCCGGTTTGGGAGGGGCCTTGAGGGGGGGTACTGTCATGATCTCTGCTTCCAAAAGGTCAGGGTTTTCCCAACTCCCTTGGAAGCAGATCCATAACCCAGGTTCCGAGTGCCAACCAGTCCCAATTGGGACCTTTTGGACCCAGTCCTGGCGCCAGTGGCACCAGGCTCATAAATATGCCCAGTCCCAGCGCTGGAAGCGCCGGGCTCATAATGCTTGGGTGGACTTACCTGCAGCAGACCATGCTGCTTACTTGCCTGCCAGTTGAGCCTCTGATCCTCTTCTGTTTGGAACTACTTTTCCTGTTGGGTGGGGCAGGAGCCACTCCCTAGGTTCAGAACACTGGAACTCAGCAGGAACTCTTTTCTTACCTAGGCGTGGCTGTGGAAGGAGACACCTAAGCACTACAGGAGGCTATTTAAACCACACCCGATGGATGAATCTTGCTTTGCGTTATTCTGCATCCTCTGCAGCAGAACGCTCATCGTGTCTTCTGCATCTGATCCTGGGCCTAAGGAAAAAGGCTTACCATCCTGAATCCAGTCTTCAGCAACACCTATAAAGACAAGAAAGAACAGGTTAGCATTACGGTCTTCAGTGACAGCGCTTCACTTACCTGGTCCATCGGCTGTCACCAACGCCTCGCGCTGCATTCCGGCATCTGAAAGACAAAGGCTTACCTACTCTTCGTGCGCTCTGGAGGTCTTCGCACTGCATTCCGGCATCTGAAAGACAAAAGCTCACCAACTCTTCGCACGCTCCGGAGGCCTTCGGCGCTGCATCCCGCATCTGAAAGACAAAACAAGGTGCGTTTAAAGACATTGGGGAACTTTAATACTCACGTGCCATTACTCCTTTCCACATCTAACCCAGTGGGTATTCCGGCACCCTGCAGCCGCTCCGAACTTGTACCTGCAAAATAAAAAGACAGTTAGAGCGCATCGTGAAGCAGGCAACAAGCGCTTACTTACGTGCTTCCAGGCGCTTCTATTCATCACACGGGCTCCATCTTCAACTCACTTCAGCCCGTCATCCGCCATCGCCGGAACCCTGCAAAACAAGAGACATCATTACTAAAGACTTTTAAAGACATTAGAATTACTCGAAACTTACCGTTCGTGCAGTAAACGACGGACAGCAGTCCTCTGAAGTCAAGAGGCCTGCTCCCCTTATCCAGTGAAGAAACTGGTTACAGCACCCTGCCCCGAGGCAGATGGAGAGCACGGCGTTCACTTACCTAAGGTGAGAGCGTTAACCTTTGGGGTTCTACAGGAGAAGAGAAAGGGAAGAAGAGAGAGACATTCAATAACCCAGTTCATTAATCCCATATTTTCTATCTGCAGACATCTTACCCTTCGAGTCAGACATACAGTGCACAGAGGTCCAGCCCAAAGAGCCAGCCATGTGTTACACATCACCTTTGAAGATACGGCATACGCCCAGTCAAGACCGGCGCCTCTACGGGAATCAGGTGAGCGTTACAAGTACATAACAAGGTGGCCTTAAGAACGCACCCGTGTTTTGTACCAAAGTTAATTTCAAAATTCCTTGTCAATCAATCTACTGAAATGCCATGGTTCTTTCAGGGCCCTAAGAAATTTGGAGAGAGAGCCCTCCATACAGTGGCTTTGTTTTGTTGAGGTAGTACATGACAGCTCTCCTAACATCCAATCAGGAAAACAGACCAGGTCTTTGTTTCCCTGATTCCCGGAAGAGAAAGGGGATCCTGTCTGAAAGACAGCGATTTGTAAATGCATGGTAAAATGCATACAGCAGTGTTGCCGGTTATCCAACAAGGATCTACCATTCACACCTAGATCACACTCTACAGTAGTATAGGGGCTACATTGGCCTTCATTGCGAATGTAGCTTTGGAGGCAACCTGTAAAGCAGATGCATCGATTTCAGTTCACAACTTCATCCAACATTACTGTGTTGATACACAAGCAAGGAATTGCTAAAATGGGACATTTGTTTGCCTCTATTCCTTCTGACAACCCACCTCCTTCTCCTGCTCGCTAGTCTATGCAAAGCATGTGATTCTAGGCAGATCCACAAGGGTCAGAAGACAAACATTACATACCTGTAATCTTCTTTCTGATGCTTGCATCTGCTTAGATTCACACGTGGCCACCCTTTCTCCCCTTGCTGGGAGTAGAAGGTACATAGACAACATACGCCTTCACATTTATTTTCACTTCTTACTAAACACTTCATAAAACCTCAGTCGGGAATAAAGCAATCTGAGGACCTCGACGCATGATGGATCATGGGTACAGTACACGTCACAGTAGTGATAGTATTACAATCGAGCCCGTTGACTTCCATTCTCGAATTAGAAAATAACTCCAGTAATACTCTGCACCAACCACTAGATGTTGGCGAGAATGTGTTGCCTGGAAAGCTGGGAGACTGGGCAGTTGCGATTATAATTCAAGCAATTTGCAGAGAGGACGATAAGGGGGTAGATTGACGTGGCTTCAAAAAAATGAGAGAAACCAAGGACAACAATCATGTCTGTACATACCTGAGCTCAGGTTGGAGGCTCGTTAATCAGTTGGACACCAATAGAGCGTTTCCGTATTACTATAATGCATTGTATGCAGAAAAAACGCCACAAGGCGAGATGACTACAGCCGCTACACTAGACATGATAAATGTGCCCAATTTAACCCCAGAAATTGATGAGGGTATATCGCTACAGGGAATTGTGGAGATCATATTGAAGCTCCTTCAGGGGAAGGCGCCTACCATCGGAATACTTTAAATCATGTAGTGCAGAACTAGGAGATGGCATGCTACAGGTTTTTCAACACGCTTGTAACTGAGTAATATTACCCCAGTCAATGAGGGAAGCCTGTGACGAATCCCTGAAAGTCGTCCCTGCTCCCCAAGGGGGAGCTTCTTCCTATGAGGCCAGGGTGGTGAGGCCACTACTCGATAGTCCCCCTGTGGGTGGTACTGAGCGGGTGGATCTCATGGAGAGGGATTTCCCCCCCCCCCCCCATGGGACTAGGGACGACTACACTGGGATAACACAGTTTCTGATGCTTGTTAATCTGCTTAGAATCACATGCTGTGCATAGTCTGACATCCAGTGGTCACTGCAGAGTATTGCATTTTGTTTTTCGTAGTCGAAAAGGGTACGTCGACATAGGCGTGTCTGTAATACTATCCCTATAGTGACGTGTAGTGTACCCAAAATCCCTCATGTGTCGAGGTCCCTCCAGATTGTTTTTTTCTGCCCAGAAACTGGTCGCCTTAATGCAGAGCTGGTAAGAGACATTGCAATACCATTATTGAACCCTTGGTCGTTTTCTTGTTAGCTATCGCTAAATCCAAACGCCTCCGGCCCTCCTTCGACAGCCTAGCTACTTCCCCCGCCGAGTCAAGATCTTCGACGGCGCTGCCGAACACGTGGCCAGGCCTCACCGGCCTTTACAGTAGGGAGAGTGGGGGTTGTGAGACACTTCTGTTTCATTTCTAGAATGCCTTTCTCTCTCACCCCCCTTTCCTTCGGGGTCGTTATCACTTTTCCCTGTATCCTCAGCTATGGAGAGGACTCCCTTTAGATTTTGCCTGCGTTGCAACGGCAAATACACGTGAAAAGATGAGCATAAGTGCTGTAACCGCTGCTTACCCCTAGACCACAACGAGGACGGCTGTGTGGCCTGTAAACTACTTCGCCCAAAGACTTTAAAGGACCACAGGGTCAAGAGGTGGGCAGCCTACGCTATGTCAAAGGCTAATTCCTCACCCGCCGCCGCCGAATGTGATGCGAGGGACAGTGATAACGCTACCTCCGTATCAGAGGTGGTCGACCTCTCTATGGGGCGTTCCCGCTCCTCCGCGTCTGTCCCCGACCCAACAGGTTTCGGCAAACGCACTACTTATGTGGATGTACACCCTGCCGACGCACATGGAAAACATAAAATTAACACACAACCCTCGGCCCTCCTTCGACTAAGTCGAAGAAAGCCGTAGCGCCAACAGAGACACCGGATCGTCCGACACCCTCCGCCGACTGTAAGGGTCGCAACCCCTCCCTGCAACAGCAGGTGCGGCTAGCGTCTGGGCCATCCACAAATAAGGGCGCGATCACCAAAACGCCAGACGCCATGCCTCGTAAGAGAGCGGCCGTCGATGAAAACGTCCCACAAACGCAGAAGACCGTGCAAGACGAGCCCTCGACAGAGAGTTTAGTCGTCGAGAGCTTGGCTTGAATAGTCTCCTCTGACGCTCAGAGACGGACAGCGAGGGAGTTGCCGAGTCCCGCTCACAAGGCCAGGGAGATGTTGAAACAGACGGAAGGTTCGCCGGAACCTCCACCACCGTCGAAAGAAAGACCTAGCCCACAAGAAGGGTTCTCGGAGGGCGAGGGGAGTATATCCTCTACGCTTTCGCAGACATCTCGACGGCTACAGGTGGAAGAGCACCCCTTCCCGCCTCCAGACCGCTCGGGGTTACCCCAGTTGACTTTGGAAAGATTTCAATCTTGTATGGACAAACTGGATAGGTTCATGTCCACCCCTGAACACGTTACACCCAAAAGGCCAAGAGAGATACTTCATGAAGATCCCAGGGCCAAATATCCAAGACTCCTTGACCCACTTCAGGAAGATATTAATGCATATGACCTCACTGAAGAGGACACTCACTTTCAAGAGGATGAAGAATTCATAAATAATGAGGATCTACAAGACCCTGCAGAAGGTTTTGAAGAATACCCAGACATGGGTGGTAAGGGCTTCGAAGAAGACCCGGACATAGAAGGCTCACAGCTTTGGCAGTCTCCAGGGGCATCAACAGACCCAGATGTCCTGGATCTGTCCTCTCCTCAGACCACACCAGTCAGACACCCGTCACCTGTGGATGACCAGCCCACTTTCAATGCTCTGCTACGTAAGGCAGCAGCACATTTTGAAATTGATACAGGGGAGGTTACTTCAGATATAGACTTTGTGGAGAAAATAATTAAGGAGAAACCTCCTACTAGTCAGGCCATTCCCCTTCTTGCCTTAGTCAAAAGACGACTCACACCATCTTTATCAACACCAGCATTGGTTAAGAGGGGTCAACCCAAGAATTGAGAAACTCTTCAGTCCCTCAGCGTCAGACCAATTATATATTAGAGGTCACTCTATATCTGATTCCTTGGTAGTAACCACCACAAAGAAGAGGGCAGGGGTCCCGCTATCTACTAGCAAAGCACTCCCAGACAAGGAGGGAAAGAAACTTTATGCCTTGGGAAAAAGAATTACTTCCTCAGCAGCTTTCTCCACCAGAATTGTCAATAACAATACCTTGCTGGCAAGCTATGCTGATGCCCAATGGGGAAGGTTATGTGAAGGCCTACGAAGAAGTCCCTGAGCCCTTGCGAACCCGGTTGTTAGCCACTGTAATAGATGGTACTCTGGTAAACCAGTGCATCATTAAAAACACGCTAGATGCTGCAGAGACAGCTGGCCGGTCATTAGTCCAGGGGATACTTCTCAAGCATCACGTCTGGCTCAGGAACTCGGGTTTTAAGCCAGAAACCCAGGCGTCCCTCATAAACAAACCAATTGAGAACTCAAACCTGTTTGGTAAGGCAGTGGACGATGCTCTGGAGACAGCTAAAAAGGAATTTAATACCCTTAAGACCCTGGACCAGATCACAAGACCTCCTAACAAGCGAGGTTACGGCAACAGAAGATTTTTTCGTGGCCAACGTCAAAACCAACTGCAACAACAACAGTACTCAGGAGCAGGCAATTGGTCCTCCACCCAAGGAACCAATGCACAATATGCTCAGAGGACAATGTCGTGGAAAGGGAAGAGGTTGGGGGTCCCACTCCCAGAGGCTCCCCGGCTACCAACACCAAATGACCCAAAGGTTTGGGTCCCCTCCCATGCATCTCCGGTCGGCGGCCGGTTAACATCATTTCTACCAGCATGGGAGGGAATAACCACAGACCGCTGGGTACTGTCTACCATAGCCCGCGGTTACTGCATCGAATTCAGTCGGTCCCCGACATTCTTCCCCAAGGGGAAGACGCCTATGACCGGAGCACCTCGCCATCCTTCTTCAAGAAGTCGAACTGCTACTGGAAAAAGGAGCAATAGAGGTCGTGCCTCTATCACAGGTAAAGGAGGGTATTTATTCAGTGTACTTCCTTGTACCCAAAAAGGATTTAACCATGCGCCCTGTACTAGATCTTCGCCCAGCAAACAAATTTGTCAAACCTGAAAAATTTGCATGGTGACTTTACAGTAAGTAATTCCCCTGCTATCTCGGGGGGATTACATGGCAACACTGGACATGAAAGATGCATACTTTCATATTTCAATGTTGCCAGCGCACAGAAAATACCTCAGATTTATGATGGAGGACAAACACTACCAGTTCAAAGTGCTACCCTTCGGCATAGCGTCAGCACTGAGGGTATTCACGAAAGTACTGGCAGTGGCAGCGGCCCTCCTGCGCAGGTTGTCCATTCCAGTATACCCCTACCTCGACGATTGGCTCATAACAGGGGATTCTTATGAGACATGCTTCTCAAATAACCAAAAGACTGCAGACCTTTTGTTCCAACTGGGCTTCTCCATCAACGAGAAGAAGTCCAGCCTAGACCCCAGTCAAGTCGAGCAATTCCTAGGGGCTCTAATTCGAACAAAGGACGGCCTCGTCTTCACCACCAATGAGAGGGTCCAAAATATGCTGTTTCAGATCCCTCAATATGTAGCAGGTCGAGAGGTGATGGTACGCAAGGTCATGCGGTTGCTAGGAATGATGGTGTCATGTATTTATTTGGTACCTCACGCGTGACTGCGCATGCGTCCAATGCAAGAGTGGCTCAACAGCCAGTGGTGTCAGTCCAGCGGACAATGGGACGATCTAGTTGTGGTCTCGCAGGCCCTGGTTCTCTCACTGCGGTGATGGTCGAAGGAAAACCTCATAATAGGGAGACCATTCGCCACCCCCACAGTGGAAGCCACTCTAACCACAGACGCATCCCTCACAGGATGGGGTGCTCACCTTTCCCATCAGACTGCACACAGAGTTTGGTCCCAGAGTGTGGCTTCCAAACACATAAACTTGCTGGAACTACTGGCAGTCTTAAAAGCACTGAAGGCTTTCCAGACTCGCCTTCAAGGGAAGACAGTGCTGGTCCTAACAGACAGCACCACGGCCATGTACTACCTGAACAAGCAGGGGGGCACTCACTCTCCAGGACTGTCCAAGCTGTCCCAGAACATATGGAAGTGGTTCTCAAACACACCATGTTCCTATTATCCCAACATGTACCAGGGGAACTCAATCTTCTGGCAGACGAACTCAGCAGAGACTTCCCTCTGCCCGCAGAGTACGAATGGCGATTACAAGAAGACATTGTCTCCAACGTTTTCGCAGAATGGGGCTTCCCAGAAATAGATCTGTTTGCGACTCTGGAGAACACCCAATGCCAAGATTATGCCTCCAGGTTCCCCTAGAACCGCTCCAAGGGGAACGTCTCTGGATTTCATGGTCGGGGAAATTTGTTTACGCTTTTACCCCCCCGACTCCCCTTCTCAACAAGATAGTGCACAAGATGCACCAGGAACCAGTTACCATGATAATGGTGGCCCCCATGTGGGCCCGCCAACCCTGGTTCGCTCACCTGATGGAGATGTCTCTTTCCGCACCGGTGAACCTACCCTGCCCGTACAACATGCTGTCACAATACAGGGGCAGAACGATGCACCCATGCCCACAGACCCTGAATTTAGCAGCCTGGCTCCTGAGCTCATAGAATTTGGACATTTGCAGCTCCCACAGAGATGCATGGACCTCCTTAGAGAGGCAAGGAAACCGAACACTTGTTACTGCTACTCTAGCAAGTGGAAACGGTTCGTCATCTGGTCTAGGGAGAACAGCGTCAACCCTGTTGACTGCTCTCCCACACAAATTGTTCTATACCTGACTCACTTGTTAGACTCAGGATTAGTCTTTAATTCTATTAAAGTTCACCTAGCTGCACTCTCCGCTTACACTACTTCTCAACACAAGGTGTCATGGTGGAAAGTTCCAGTTATAAAAGCCTTCATAGAGGGAGTGAAAAGGATCCACCCCCTATATCTAACCCAGCTCCCGGATGGGACCTAAATGGTGTACTAACCAGGCTAATGGGCTCCCCCTTCGAACCCATGCACAAAGCAACCCTTAAGAATCTCACTCTTAAAACTGCTTTCTTAATCGCTATCACCTCCATTAGGAGAGTGAGTGAGTGAACTACAAGCGCTCTCCATACTAGATCCCTTTCGTAACAGTTCACAAGGATAAGGTGGTTCTACGCATGCACCCTAGGTTTGCACCAAAATTCATTTCTAAATTCCATGTCAACTAGTCTATAGAGCTACCAACGTTCTTTCAAAACCCATCAAACTTGGGAGAAAAAAGCCTACACATACTCGATGTGCGCAGGGCATTCATGTTTTGTATGGAAAGAACTAGACCACTGAGAAAGACTAATCAGTTCTTTGTCTCGGTGGCAGCAGGAAGAGAAGGTGATGTAGTTTCTAAATCCACTATATCTAGATGGCTTGTCCAATGCATCACTCTCTGTTACACTCTTGCTAAGAGAGAACTACCCTTCAAGCCAAGAGCACATTCTACTCGAGGCACTGGGGCATACGTAGCATTCATTGCAAATGTACCCCTCAAGTCCATTTGCAAAGCGGCAACCTGGAGTTCTGTACACACCTTTACAAAACACTATTGCCTAGATGCTCATTCTAGATCTGACTGACCAGGTGGGACAAGCAATACTAAGATATATTTTCTCTACTGTTCCTTCTCACAACCCACCTCCAACTCCGGGTACTGCTCGCTAGTCTATGCATAGCATGTGATTCTAAGCAGATTAACAAGCATCAGAAGACATGCATTACTTACCGTAAAAGCATTTCTGATGATTGTATCTGCTTAGATTCACATGCGCCCACCCTTCCTCCCCGCGTGGATGGAAGGAACATAGACGTCTTATTACCTTCTCTCTCTCTTTTCTGTACTCACTAATGTACTAAGAAGGCTCCCTCAGGGCAGAAAAAATACAAACAGAGGGACCTTGACGCGTGAGCGATTTTGGGTACACTACACGTCACTATAGGGATAGTATTACAGACACACCTATGTCGACGTCCCCTTTTCGACTACGAAAAACAAAATGCAATGCTCCGCAGTGACCACTGGATTTCGGACTATGCACAGCATGTGAATCTAAGCAGATACAATCATCAGAAATGTTTTTACGGTAGTAATGCATGTCATCCACAACATATTCACCTCTCCTGTACCGCCACACTTCTCATCCTTGTTATCCTCTGTTGTGTGTTGTTACACAGCCGCTCCTGTAACAAGTACTGAGACGAGGAAGAGTAGGGATGGCCTACAGAAAGTCTTCACTAAAGACACAAACGAAGAAGAGGCACAGAGCGATGCAGCGTGCCCTGCAGAACTAACATGAGCGGGATAGACCACTTGGAATGAGTAAGACCAAACCGATAAAAAAAGGGAAGAAGGACTGACCTATGGGTCAGACCCTTCCTGGAGGAACCGGGAAACTCAAAATAAGCTGGAGGAACAGGGACGCCGGGAGTCCAGAGGCTGAGACACTTGGCCGCCGGCAGAGGCGTCTCTGACAGCTCTGTTGTGGTTGGACCACGGAAGGAGGCAGAGACAAGAGTAGCCAGCTGACCTGGAGAGCTGGTGCGCATGGAGAGCTGGAAATGCGCAGCCCAGGAGCAGAGGAAGGCTGTGAGGCTGTTGTAACCCCTGGAGAGACCGTGAGAAGCATAAGCAGGGAGAAGTAGCCCACGGACAACGGGAGGTCACCGGTATGTACTGTGACGTGGTCCAGGTAGCCGGGAAGGTTTGTAATACCACGAAGGGCAGAAAAGTCAGACCGAATGGGTCTGGGACCAACACCTAATAACGAACTGCCTCAACAGTCATCCTTTTCACCACAGTACCTGGCAGCATAGTGAACCAGATCTACAGCATCAATAGGAGAGAATTTCATGGGTTTGGGACCCACACTGTTTTGTGCAGGAAAACCGAAGTTATCTTCATAGTCATAGTACTTGGCAGGTTATTGAACCAGGTAGGCTATGAGACAAAAAAACAAGAAGGACCTGGGGAATTAAGACATTTCCCCCAGGAGTTGTATACTGTAAAGAAAGCCTGACAAGGGCCTGGGGAAGGGAGTCATTCCCCCAACTATTGTGAACTGTGATAGAGAACCTTAGAAGGGCCTGGAGAAGGGAATAATAATATCCCCCAGCTCTCCTGAACTGGGATAAAGAGCATAAGAAAGGCCAGGGGAAGATGGTCATTCCCCCTGGTATTGTGAACATTGTGAAAAGCCAAAGAAAGGCCAGGGCGGAGAGACTCATTCCTCCTGGTTTTGTGAACATTGTGAGAAGCCTGAGAAAGGTCAAGGGAAGGGAGTCCTTGTCTTGGCACCAATGTTGTAGAGTTGGAACATTGCTTTATTTGTGAATGTGAATCTTGCTTTGAGTTCCTGGAAAGCTTCCTCGGCTTCTGTTGTCCAATGGAACTTTTTGTTGCTTTTCCTTAGCAATGGCGTGATGGGATGCACGATTTGTGAAAATCCTGGGATGAACCGGCGGTAGAAGTTTGCAAAACCCAGCATACTTTGAACCCCCTTGAATGAATTCGGGGATGGCCAGTTCAGGATAGCATCTACCTTGTGTACATCCATTTGGATTCCATTCGGGCTGAGAATAAAGCCCAGGAATTCCACCTCGGAGACGTGGAATGAGCACTTTTCGAGCTTGGCGTAGAGCTGGTGTTGAGAGTTTCTCCAATACGGATCGGACGTGTTTAACATGGTCCTGCTTTGATGCGGAATATACTAGAATATCGCTGATGTACACTAGAGCCCAGACATCAATCCATTCCCGTAGGACATCGTTCATGAAGTATTGAAATGCTGCAGGCGCGTTGCAAAGGCCAAATGGCATTACTTGATATTCGTACAAGCCGTATTTGGTGCGAAAAGCAGTTTTCCATTCATCCCCCTGTTTTACGCGAACAAGATGATATGCCCCCCCTCAGGTCTAGTTTTGTGTAGATTTGGGCATCTTTGACTTGATCAAGCAATTCAGGGATCGGTGGCAGGGTAGCAATTTTTTATGGTAATCTGGTTCAGTGCTCGATAGTCGATGCACATTCTCAAGTCCCCCTCCTTTTTCAGTATGAAGAATAGAGGACTGGCTGCTGGAGACTTCGAGGGACGGATGAACACGTAGGCCAGGTATCGGTCAAGATAGGCCTTCAGGTGCTGGTTTTCTGCTTCCATGAGTGCGTAAATTCACCCACAAGGGTATTCACTTGGTAGGGTGCCGATTGCCACAGTCGCAAGCGTGGAGGTTCTGGTGTCTATTGGTTGTTTCTCTTGGCGATAACATGTGTGGGCGGAAGTCTCGGGAAAGGCCAATTCTTTTGCTCGCCAATCGATTCGAGGATTGTGAGCTACCAACCATGGCATTCCCAAAATCAACAGTAACTGTAGTGCCTTAATGAGGTCAAAAACGATAGATTCTTGGTGTCCATCCTGGCACAGAAGGGTTAAAGCTGCAGTGCATTGGGATACTGGACCAGAAGCTATTTCCGTGCCGTCGACGGTGGTAACCGTGTCAGTGGTTGATTTAGGGGGTAACGGAAGCCCCATCTTTGCCGCAAGATCCTGGTCGATGTAATTCCCAACGGCTCCACTGTCAATGTACGCTCTTACTACGTGCATCCGAGATGGTTGTTGGTGATTGATCAAGGCCACAGATGCAAAATGGGAGGTCTGTAGTTCACTTTCTTCGCTCGACAAGTGGACACCTACACTTGCCGGGCTGGGGAGTTTTCCGATTCCTTGATGGTATCTTCCTTGTCCGTGGCCCCTACCGTCCTCCTCGGTGGCTTCACAGGGCACTCTTTAAGGAAATGACTTGACCTTCCACAGTACAGACATAACTGCTGCTGTCTCCTTTTATCCCTTTCCGCTTTAGTCCAGGGGGATCTGGCCCCCCGATTTGCATTGGTTCTCCTGAACCTTCCGTTATGCGGGCAATATTGTCCTTTGAACGCACATACATAGGGCGAGGGTCCAGTCTGGTTCGATCTGCTCTTCAGTCCTGCAACCTATGATCCAGTTGAACAACAAGGTCAATGAATTCTGAGCAGTCTTTCTGGGGGTTCACTACTTGTGCGAGAACATCCTTGAGCTCCCCCCCCCCCGATGAAATAACGTGGTTCTCTTCTCCACTGGCCATTCTGCTTCAACTACGAGTCTATTGAACGTGGCTATGTATGTTAATAGGTCTTGATTCCCTTGGCGTAGGGACAGAAGTTCGTTGTCTAATGCCTGCTCAGGAGTACGACGGGCGAACAGCTTTTCCATCTCCTGCTGAAAGCCCCTGAAGTCATGCAGCAAAGGATTGTCTTGGGCCACAAAGGGTACAGACCAGTCCGCGGCGCTACCACTCAGGTAGGATAGCACAAAAGCGACCCGTGATTGGTCATTCGGAAAGGCCCCTGGTCTATAAAGGAAGTGCAGGCGGCACTGGTTCATGAACGTTGCAAACCTCTTGGGATCCCCTGTAAATCGTTTGGGTGGGGCCAAGGGAACTGCCACAGGAAGGGTTATCTGAACGGGATTGGCTGATGGTGCTGGCATCGAGGGCACGCTTCCCGGCAATGGTGCATGCCCTGCTTGTGACTGGAGAAGTTGCCGGCTTAAATCATCAGTGCGTTATTTGGCTACTATCAGCTCTCTCCTCAGGGTGTTGGTCTCCTGCCTGGCTGCATGTACTTCGGAACATAGCTGCCCCAACATGTGGGCTAACTGGTCGGTTTCTGACGTTTCCATGACGCCCAGGTGGATTTTGATGTGAGGCTTTGTATTCTGTAACGCTCACCTGGTATCCACGGGGACGTCACTCAGCCTGTTCTGACCTCTTAAGACCTCAAACCCTTCCATGGAGTCTACTCGACTGGAGACTGGGCCTTGTTTTCTTGGAAAGTGTGCTCTCCGTCCTGCTTTCAGCGCAGGGGCGCGTTGATTGATGCAGGCTCGTTGTTGCCTAGTTACTTCACTGGCAAGAGTCTGAAAGGTAAGTATAATGAGTCTTTTGAACAGTTCTCTAACTTCGTTCCTTTCCTTCCTTAGATGATGGCCATCGTCCGGGGATGACGACGTCGTGCTGAGATGAGTAGCGCTGAAGGTGAGTAAGAGCACGATGCGCGATGCGACCCTTTCGTATTTGTATTGACCTGAGTTCTTTTTCTGTGTCTTTTAGGTGCTGCAACGTTTTCAGCGTGGATGCCGATTATGAAGAAGAAATGCGGTGAGTAAGCACGGTATGCAGCGCCTCTAGATGTTTCCACGCTAACCTGGAGTGTCTTTTCCCTCTTGCAGATGGATGAGAAGTTCTGGAGACCGAGTTCCCCCAGAGCGGCTGGGATTCAGGTAAGTGTTTGAAACTCGTACAGTCTTTAAAAATAAGCGAAGAATTGCTGAATGCTTACTAATGCCTTTTTTCTGTTCTTTTCCCTTTTCCTTAGGAGGCGGCGTGCCGGGATGGGAATGACACCACCGAAGATGCCCGCAGAACAGAAGGAGCAATGAATGATGGGCAGAAGCGCAGCAAGGTAAGGCTGTTCCTAACGGTGTTCTTGTTCTTGCAGGAGCTCAGCGCAGAAGAAAGATGCAGGCCTACTGGAGACCGATCCGAACACGGTGAGTGTTACGCTGCAGGTGCAGAAAACACAAAGCATGTTTCTCAGCCTGGGCGTGGCTTAAATAGTCTCTGGGTATCCCAGGTGTCTCTGGGCTGAACCACACCCAAAAGACTAGAGTGCACATGCAGTTCTGGGAACCGAAATATGTGGGGGCATCCATCTTGTCCCCATCAATGCACTACAAGTCCAATACCCAATGTTATCCTATGGGAGTGAGTGAGTCTGGTGCCACAAGCGCCAAGCCTGACTCCTAGTGGGTCTTTGGAGGGATGGAGAGGCCCTTGAGGGCCATGTAGGTGATCGTGGCCTGGCTCTAGCCTGACATCTTGGAGGGCTGGGGACATGAGGGGCAGGAATCATAACAATTACTGCTCTTGTGAATCCTGTCACTGTGCGTTTGGTCTTACCTACCTCTTGGCACATTCATCCTGTCTTCCACGTTTCGCTATTGGAACCCTTCCATCCTGACACTCGGTTGCCTGATCGTCGCCCTCCTCTTACGGTATAGGGTTCAGAGGAATATGAAATCCGGCGTATCCTAGATACTAAAGTGTCCCGGGGTGTACGTCTTTATTTAGTGGATTGGAAGGGATATGGTCCTGAAGACAGAACCTGGGAGTCAGTTGGAAACATCCATGCCTCCTTATTGGTTTCTCGTTTCTAGTCCGCTCGGAGGAGGGCTTCTTTGAGGAGGGGAACTGTCAGGTTCCGACATTGGTCAGGTGTCTCTTCGTTCTTTTCCTCACAGAAATAAACAGAGCGTGAAGCAACACTCTCGCCATACCCGAATCCATAAGATCTATGGATACGGGTTGCCATGGAGACTTTGGCATCCATTACGTCCTCCGCACTACAGACTAAGTTGGTGATGTGATTTCCATGGTAACCTATATAAACACTTCTGGGTTGCCCATTCTTCGCTTCTGATTTTGTAATCAGCCGCGATCACGTCTTGTGTTTCTTGTATTCCTGTGTGCTTTTGCCTTGCCTTTGTTCCTTCCCCACCTCCTTATTATCCTTGTGACTCTGACCGCTTATTTACAAGTCTCTGCCTGCTGATTTGGATTTGTTTGCCTCCACGTGTGCCGAACCTCGAACGTTTACTCACAATTCCCTGCCTGCTGCTTTGGATTTGTTTGCCTCCACGTGTGCCAAACCCGGAACGCTTACTCACAATTCCCTGCCTGCTGCTTTGGATTTGTTTGCCTCCACGTGTGCCGAATCCGGAACGCTTACTCAGAATTCTCTGCCTGCTGCTTTGGATTTGTTTACCTTCGCGTGTGCCAAACCTGGAACACTTACTTACCATCTCTTGTCTACTGGATTGGTGTTGTTTCACCTCCTCAAGGAATACCTCATCTTGGTCCTGAAAACTTACCAGTCACAACCTAGTGTACTCAGAAGAAAAGCGCTGAACTTGAGACTGCCATCCTGTGCTGAGTCGTTAGGCGTCCTCGTGCCGGCGGCATAGGATTGGGACTAGAGACTGCCTCATTCCGTTTAGGCGTCCTTGTGTCGCCAGTTCAGGTACTAGTACACTGGGGGTTTGCTTGGTATCTCATCTATATCGGGACCAGTCGTAAGTCTCCAACTTCATTGCCTCCTACTGTTCTTACAATCGGTTCTAAAGCCTCACTTCCTTTTTTATGTTTTTATTAGCCTACATCTTGACCCAGTCTTGTCCGTTCTTTCGACCATAGCACCCCGGAATTCTTTCTTGTCTGGTTTGTTGTCATTGACTATTCCTTCTTACCTAGTGTATTGTTTATAGACTCTGTGATCTAAATTGTTCACCTTGTTTTTCTGCAGAGCCTGGTCGTTCATGTGGTGTTCCTTATCTTTCAATTAATAGATCCCTCTTACCTTGGATGTTCAGAGGGTTACATTTGTAGAAAGAATTCTCTGGCTACACTACGGGTCCAAGTTTGGTTCCATCATTACGGATTCTGAGAGCATGGTATGTCTGACGAGGACAATCTCTACAGATATAAACTAGAGAACGAGACTGCTCGACACGTTCTAACGTTGTGCACAGTCTTGAATGAGTTTTACAGGACGGTATGGAAACTTCGTAAACTCAATGGAAAACATTTGAGAAGATCAATTCTGGTGTACATTAATGGGGGCCCAGTCTGTGGTAATGAGCTCAGCTGCGTATGAAATTTGGACTAGGGCCATAAGACTATAGAATTTTTTGTTATTTTATTAACTTAATGTTTTTAGTACAATATATACATGTAGTATCATTGTAATAATAGAATTTAATGTATGAATTATATGTCAGCACTTTATATTTTAATGTAGTAATTTGCTGCCTAATAATTGATAATTTATTTTTATTTTTTTGTAATGTGCTTAAAGTTTATATATAACTAAACTAATGCACTTTATTTAAAAAAAATATATATATATTTTTATTAGACTTTGACACAGGACCGTGGACTTCTGGTTACAGACATTTTGAAATATCCTTAGTATTAAGTTGAGGCAGGGAAACCTCTCTTAGTAATAGGGTCAGGTAGGGTTTTTCCTTTACTTTCTCATGAATAAAAGTCTTTAGCAACAATCGTGCCCCCTGTGTGTCGGTCTTCTCCTTGCACACCCTTGCATGCCCTAATAGTCACAGTGCACAAAAAGGCAAAGACTTGGCTTCATACCGACCTCTGTCCTTGCGAAACACAGATGTAAAAGTACTTGGTGGCCTAATAGCTAGCCGATTGCAACTTGTTGTAACTGGACTGGTACTTCCAGATCAGGTTGGATTAATGCCTGGCACGAACACATCACAGAACCTGAGACACCTTCACCATGTTTTAGCACAAACACAGGAAGCAACTCAACTCTGTGCTGTTGTGACACTGGATGCAGAGAAAATCTTTCTCCATGATGTGGGAACGGATGTGGTCAACATTGAAAATATTTATCCTGGAACTGTCAATCATACATTGGATTAAATTACTGTACAAATCCATTAAACCAAATGTAAAAATGTGCAACCATACCAGCTAGGCGAGGTCTGGTAGTTATAAACCACAGTAACCACTATGGAGGCTGCAACATCTCAATGCAGTGGTGATGTATAAAATGCAAGTGATTCCAGCTGCTACCTTTTGGTGCAGAACTGTTGGGCCATGTTAATATTAGCTGTATAGTGAAGAAGAAAACTGGATTTTGAAATGGCTCCTGAGCCAACCAAACAGTGCCCCAAGTGTTCCAATGAAATTGGAACTATTAGGGTATGGCATCCAATATTGAGTGAAACGGAAGCTATTGTTTTATTGGTTAAAATTGTGGAATTTGCCGGAACTCCATGTATATCCTTAAGGATGGTGGGATTTTTAAACTAGCTGAGGGTAATGAAACTTTCATAATGTCTATATTTTAAAGAAATGTCTATGAAACTGAATATACCACTTCTCTGGAGTAAACCTTGCTAGCTTGGCCCTCATTCGAAAATTGAGCTGAGGCTAGCTTTTAAACAGTAGTGTATAAAAGATATTTGGAACTCTAGAGCAAATATAAAATTGGTAGTCCACTATCTGGAATCAAAATGTAATATTGGCCTTAAATTATCTGGACATACCATGCTCTAAAATTATAAAATCCTTAATGGTTAAAATTAGGCCTTTTGCTACTGTCAAGCTTCAATGCTTGATGGAATCGAGGTTCTGTAGGCGTCTGTACATATTGCGAAATCTGGGAAGAAAATATCTTATCATTTTATTTGTCTTTGCCCCGTGTACAATGGCCCTAGAAAGTAGTTTGAGACTATTGTTTTAACACTGTAGTGTAAAATTTATCAAAGATGCAATATGGCTATTTAAAACCATCGCTGACTAAACGCAATATTGTATTTTCTCGTGGAAGCCTGGAATATTCGTATGACAATTGTGAAATCCAAATTCTTTGTATTATAAATTTAACTTCTGTATTAGACTGAGACGTTGACCTGAGATTTTAACTGTTACATTTAAAATTAAAGATTTTAACAATATTCATGATTTTTATAATTATTGAATTTATCTAATGCTTAATTGGTGTTGAACTAACTTTATGTATGGCAAACTTTGATGGGTCTGCCTAATAAAGTATTATAATAATAGATTACTGTACACCTCCATTACAGCTAGGGCTAAAACAGGGAAATAAATCTCTGACAAATGGAAAGTAGAGAAAGGCAATAGGCAGGGATGCCAATTGTCCCCCATTTCATTTGCTGTGGCACTGAAGCCACTTGCATGCATGCCACTCCATATGCCTGTGATATAGTAGAGGCAGGGATAGCAACGAGAGGAGTGATGCAGATAATCTTTATATGCAGATGACATGATGCTCCTTGTCGCAAACCCGGAAGTGAATGTGCCGATGATATTTGGAGATATTTGAAAATGTTGGTATTTTGCCAGGGATTAGGTCATGTATTTTCTCTTTTAGTGGCCTTTGCGAAGATATCTGTTTGACTTTCCATGCCTTCCAAAGTGGAAAACCGATATATTTACCTATCTTGGTAAAGATAGGAGTCAGCAATATTTTTAGGACACACACTGTGATAACACCCTGAGAGCCATTGAGGAAATAGAAAAGTCAGCGACATTTTTGACTAAACTACTGCTATCTTTAATGGGCAGGATGGCACTAACGAAAATGGTAATACTCAAGAGATTTACTAATGTACCATATGAAATGCCAATGAGCACCATTAAGAAGTTAGATACTATAATAGGGGAGATACTCTAGGTCTAATGTCGTAGAAGAGTGGCTTTGTCAACGCAACAGGAATGGATGGCTTACAAGTACTGGATTTTGAATCCCATTTCCTGGCAGTCCAGTTGCAATATGTCACACTGAGGAGGAGACACCTGAAATGAGACTCCTGGTTGGATCAGTAAAGCCTTATAGACATCAGGAAGTGATATGAGTGAGTGTTGGGAAATATTTTCCTTTTTGCAACTTTCCCTCCATAGTTTCCCATGGAACTCCATTCTATTTGCTCTGTTTTTATCATGTGCTGACTTTTTAAGGCAAGTGAAGCATTAAGCATCATTTCTCTTGCCTTTTGCTCCTTGTTATGGGGAAACTGAGCAGTCCCTCCTACTATCCGTAATGTGAAACTGTTTACCTTTTTAATTCTTGTACTTTTGGATATTGCACACAGCACCTTTACAATGCAGTGCAATGGGGACACTTTTCTATCCACATAGTGCGTCTAACCCCAGGCGTGGTTCGCCTCTGGAGGCCCAGCCCATGACAGCAATTAGCCTTGGAGCGTGCAGTGAGGCAGTGCGCCTGGGGAAGTGGGGGGAGAAAAAGAAAGAAGCCCCAGTGCAGGGACGAAGCAGGGAAACCCTAGAGTGGGGAGAGAATCAGCAAGAAACCCTGAGGTGGGGAAAGAACCAAGAAACTCCAGAGTGAGGAAAGAGACAGCAATAAGCCCCGGAGAGAGCAAAAGAGATGGCTAGAAGCCTGGTGTGGGTGAACAAACCCAGGAACCCAAAGTGGGGAATGAGCCTGAACAAGCCCCAGTGTGGAGAAGGAAGAGACGGAATGCAACCCCAGAGTGGGACTGGAAATACTAGTATCCCTGAAGGGAGAAGGACTGTGAGGGAGCAACCAGTCGAGGAAATTCAGAGACCCGGTTGGAACCCTTGGATGGCCCTCCAGCCTTACACAAACTATGTGTGGACTGTGAACATAGGCAAGGGGTCTATGGCAAAGAGACACAAGTCTCAGCCATCCCTTTCCCTTGCACAATGCCCAAAAGTACATCTTGGTGGTTTTGTATTTTCATTTGAGCAGTAGGGCAAGAATGTAGGTTAGTTTAGGATTTCTGGATGGAGGACTTCATTATGTGTAACCATCTTCTCATCCTGACGAGCACCTCTTTTCCCCTTCATTTGTATAGAGAAAGGATTTGGATCACGTAATTATGGAAAGTTTAGGTTTTTTGAAACAAAGGAGAGAGTAAACTGTTTTTAGAAAATCATTCCCCCATTTTCCGTCTCCTGATTCACCACAGCCTGCAACACAGTCAAGAAGAGATAGTGGCTAGTGGGTGCACAAGGGTGGCATCACGGCCCCAGGGGTAATCCACCAAGCAGTAAGGCACTTCCTCAGGAGCTGAGCAGCAAGAGCTTTGGGAGGTCTGCAGCGCTGGGACTGCAGTGGTGCTATATATGCTGTAAGGTCACCCTCCCTGCAAGCGTCTGTGACTAGGAAGGACAAAAAGGTGCCACGAGACACAGGCAGAGTACCCAGGGGTCCGCTGGACTCTACCTTTGCCAGAGCGGTGCAAAACAGGACAATATGATGGAAGGTGGGGCACTAGTGCTGCAAAGGCAGAAGAGGGGGGCGGCCCTCAAACACAGACTTGAGAACACTGATCATGCTGGACAACAAGCAATTTGCAGTAAAAATTGACTGGCGATAGTGATGACCCAGGTGAGCAAGATTCAAATAAGCTGGGCGAGAGAACATGTGGGGTGGTGAAGAGACTCTGACCTTGAGAGGACTGTGGGCAGGAATACAGGAAGGAATTGGCGTGGCTAGGAGATCTGCCCAATGTATAGTCTGCAAAACTCTGCAATTTGGAAGATGGGTCAAGGTGGAATAATGTGAGACTGCTTGTCCTACTGGAAGGAACCGAGAAGGGATCGATTGAGGTCTACTTAGAGGGACTCATTCCCACACTATTGGAGGTAGTATCGAACCTCTGAGAAGTAAAGTTGACAGAGCTCATTAGGTGCCTTCACAAGAGACAGCTACTCGGGTCACTTCCATGAATAGTCTGAGGTTCCAAGATATGATATGATATGATATTTTATTTGTATTGTGCTCGTGCCCAAGTGTTTCAGAGCACGCACTGAATGTTCTCGCAGGGGCATGCGCTAAAGGGAGAATCATGGACAACGGAAACAAGCTGTTCTTCTAACCTGATTTTGTGAACTGACACACAGAGAAATAGGAAATGCTTTGAAGAAGTTAAGAATGCAGTCCTCACAAAGAATGTGCCATATGTCCTATTGACACCTGCCAGGCTACGTATTGACATTGGGGAAAGGCAGCAGTTTTTTGATGATCCTAAGAGTGCTCTCCATTACATTGGGATTATGATTTGATGGACGAGGGGGTTCTTGGGGGTCCTCGTACACAATTCGGTAAAGGCAAGTTCAGGTCATGAATATTATAATGGTGCGGTGTCCGATCGCAGTTGGTTGAGGTATCACATTTTCTAAATGCGGAGCAGAGGCTACTGAATTGGGTGGTATCTGGCTCTCCCACTAGAAGGTGTGTGTGTGGAACATTAAGCACACCTGTTTGAGTATAGGTTTTCTTATTATTTAGAGTTGCTGAAGTAGATGATATTAATGTGTCCTAAAAAGTATTCAAGGTGCAGGGGAGAGAAAAACAATCTTGACATCTAGGTTGTATAGAATACACGAAAGAAATAGTTCCTATTAAGGAACTCGCATCCCCTGGACACTATCTAAGTTCTGAACAATTCAGAAAAATAGTTGAATAGGGTATATATTGCCTAGACAAAACTGTCTGGCAAAGAACCCCATATGTTGATCATATAATTTTATGCAATGATTTTTCTAAAAAAGATCTGTAGACATTTGTTAATAACAATAATTCCAATGACAAATTCAAAATTTCACAAGAACATCAAATTTATTCTTGAAATGGCCCAACGTGTTTCGAGTATTCTCACTCTTCATCAGGGTCCTGTGATTTTGCAATATATTCTACAAAAGAAGTTTTAACTTGCATTAGATTCAAGTTATCTCATCATACAAGTTTGATATTGATTTTCATATTATACAGCATAATATTTCCTCCAACTGTTTACTTCTAAAAGGAAAGCATATTTCTAGACCAGGTCTCCTTATTCAGCACATTTATATTCAGACCAGTTTGTCAAACCAAAGGGGTGTGTATAAAGTGTTATCTTTTCACGGTGGGCTCGGGACAAATTCACTAAATGGGATAGCTGTTCTTAAATGTAGCTATCCTACTCATAGTGTAGATCGCTGTGTACCATAGAAAGGTCCCTTAGACTATAATAATGAAAGGGATAGAACTAACCTTGTGCTGATTTTTTTTCAAAATGTGGTTTTCAGAGTCCTAATAAAGCTTGAAGAAGAATTGTATCTTCGGAAAATAATACTTGTGATCACGTTTCGTAGTGGTCTAGAGTTAAAAAAAATATGTTCATATCAGTGTCATGTGAATTAAAATATGCGTTGAACTCAGGTTAGAGCAGAAAATATCTAACAAAAATGTTTTGACTAGTACGGCGCAGGATCCCTAGGTAATGGGGCCCTTTGCCGATCCGTGGATTATTGTAATCTCTGAGGTTTTCGCCGGGTTTACTTCTGGTAGTCAAGTACTCATTACGAAATGCACATCGAAGTGGTTTTACAGATATGGTGTCTTCATATAATCAACCCAGGATAATTTAAGATGTGTTGTTAACTTAGTAAGTCACCCAAAAGATATTGTAACTGTGAAGAGAAGACAAGTTCTAATTATCAGAACTATAGAAGAAGTATGGGCTATTGGCCATATGAAGAGAATGTTCATAAAAACTTAGATCCAGCAGTACAAATAAAGCTCTTGTATTGCTCAATCTGGTTGTCTCGATTGGTTGAGACGGAGGGTAGTGGATTAACTTAAAAAAAGGGCGAGATCTGTAAGGCCAGATAAAAAGTGTAAGGATCTAGTATAATAGGCGTGCTAATAAAGGTAAAACAATATGATTTAACTTACATAGTTGGTTCTTCTTTGTCGAATGTGTTCCTATCTGCTACATGTGGGAACAGTTTGTGTGGGACTGCTGCGATCTGGTAAGGTGATTAGTTCTTGTTTATATACTTTAGGGAATGGTGATATCCTAGTGCACATGCGCAAATGATGTCATGATTATTCGAGATTACAAATGGAAAAGAGTACACGATATTACTATGGATAGGTGGTCTGTGAGACTAAGTATCTCTAGTGTATGTACAAATTACAAAAAAAGGGCTCAAGACAAAATAAAAAGGGTTGAATGGCACTGCTACGTGCATGCGTCTTTCGGATAACAAGCTGTTTTGATGACGTTATGAGTTTAATCTAATCACGAAATAAGAATCATTAATATTAAACACAAAAAATGATTGTTATTTTTTACCGACTTAATTGACGAGCACAAACGCAGATGGCATAATATTTGAAGAGGTATTTGTAAAAGGAGGATATGGTAACACCAATTGGTAGGACTCATGTACTTTAGTGGACTTTAAGTCATACGTGAAAGTGATGTTATGTTAACCAAAATTAGTAAAAATCGAAAAACGTTTCATGTTGATGCGCAGACAACGCCATAATTAGATGTATTTTAGCGAGAACAATATGTAGGAAAGGGAGAAGTGTCCTGAAAAGTGTAACTTGCAAGTCTACACAGTTAGTGATTTGTTTAAATAAAATATATTTGCTGAACGTACAATAACTCTGAAGTGAAAAAATAGATTAAAAAATGGCGTTTGAAAGTGCCGTTGTAGCGGCAGAAGCGCTAATGTTGCAGAGACAATCGGTTGAATATCGGTCTGTTATATTCACAATTTGTGTCATTTGGACAACCATAATAGTAATGCTGATCATGCATAGTTGTCTAAGATTAGAATCATATAAGGACCTGGGTTGTCAGCTGGATATGATAATTATACAATGTATTGGTGTCCCAAAGCAGGAGGCACAAGGTCTAAAGTAATAATATTTTTCAAAGTAATCATTTATTTAGACACTTTCCGGAGTGTTCTGACCCTTATAGGGTTCAGTCTTTTTTTCATCTTTATGATAGTACACAGGAAGACTTTGGTGTGCATTACATATTTTGCATATATATATATATATATATATATATATATATATATATATATATATATATATATATATATCCAGATTCAGCATGAAGACTTTACAGTATGTGATTAATGGAAAAATATGTAACATACATTGGGATCCCTGACAGGGACAGCTGATTACAATCTGTCAAAATGTATGGTAGTGAAGGGTTGGTCACTCTAGGCCTTGAAAGTGATTTGCCTGAATCTGGGGTTTTATAAATAAGGACCTAAATAGTAGTCGTCATTTATGCCTAAAGGCGTCATTGCATCCAATCTATGGATCCAAAACAGTTCTCGCTGGAACAGATTTTTTTGAGGTCTCCTCCTCTGGGGAGTGGATGTAGTACTTCTAAGATTACTACCCTCATTTGTGAGATATTGTGGTGGTTATCTCTAAAATGTCTAAAGACTGGTGATTTAATATTGCATGTTCTGGTGTTCGACTTATGCTCTGTCCATCTGTCTTTAGCTCTTCTTGTGGTTTTGCCAACGTAGTATTTTCCACAGGGGCAGCGGAGTGCATAGATGACATTCTTTGTTTCGCAGGTGGCATAATGTCTGAATTGTATCTTTTTGCCATTGTTTGGATGGCGTATGTTATTACCCTTAATTATGCTTGAGCAATGTTGGCAGTTTAGACAACTAAAAGTTCCATATTTTTGTCTACTAAGATGACTCTGAGGTGGATGCTTGGGTTTTTCAGCCTTGATCAATTTGTCCCTGAAGCTCCTTCCTCTTATATGTCATCATGGGTGGCTCGTGAAAAGGTTTGTTGGGATTCGGGTCTGATTTGATCAGATCCCAATTCTTATGAGTAATACGTTTATTTTGAAAATTCTGGCTGGAGTATTTTAGGGTGTGGATCAGACTTTACTCTAGCTTTTTACTACCATATCCCAAGAGTTATTCCCGACTTTGATTCTAAGTTCTTAGCACTGCAAGGGACAGGAGTTCCTTAATAGGAACTCTTTTTCTTTCTCCCACTAGAAGGCCCATACACTTGGGGTGCTGTCCCATTAAGTGGTTGTGTAGTGATCGAAGGTTAGAACTCTTTTACCAAATTTTATTTAGCAACATTAGCACAGGTATTGGGGAGGCGAGTTGGGGTAGTCCCATATTTGTACTGTGGCAGTCTCAGTTGGGGTTTAAGAGGCTACATGGGAGGGAGGTTGTAGATTCGGGCGAACAGAGATGTCACTGGACTTGGTTGAGGTGTGAATTGGAAGTCATACTTTGCTATTTGACACATATGATCGTTATGATTGTATATGACTGGAAGTATGGGCCTGGACGGCATATAAGTAATGGGTAATTATAGAGTAATCTGTTGGAATGTCAAGGGGATCAATAATGTGATAGAGAGCCAGGATCTGGTCATACATACACCAAAGACATATTGACATTGCAATGTTACAGGAGACTCACCTCACAAGAGGAGAGCATTTAAAACTGGCCAAGAAATGGGGCAAGGCGGCATGACAGAGTGTTCTGCCGTCGACTCATCTAGAGGGGTTTTTATTTGGGTGAGTCCTGTATCGTGGCAATCAAACAGCAATGCTGGATGGATCTAGTAGGTTGGTTGGGATAGTTGGCAATCTGACAGGTCTTCCAAAGTTATTACTGTGTACCTTTGCACTGAATTCAGGTTTTTCAGGCAGTTATCTGCAATACATTGCAAGAATGCAGAATATAGATTGGTATGACTGGGGCACTGCAATTGTATATTACAGTTGCAGGTGCTGGATACAACAAGGGAGGGCAGCGGAACTCTTGGAATCTCATCAAAGGCGCCATTGGGGGTCATGGCTGGCAATAACTTATTGTTGAAATGGCAGCACCTCCATCATGAGCACAGGGTTTATTCTTTTTACTCTGAGGTGCATAAAACATATAGGGACTCATTACAAGTTTGAACTGTACCGGCACCATTTTCCGGACTGGCAAACTACGAGTTCTGCGGAGGGGCGGTGCGGGGTGGGGGGGACGTTGCGGGGGGGGGGGGCGTCACACCAGATTTACCAGACCACCAGGGCTGTAATGCCCCGGTAATTCCGGCAAGTCCAGCACTGGACTACAGGTCCGGCAGCTTTTACAGAGGTCGAATGGGATCACTGTATATTGCCCGCTGAATATTTGGATTAACTGTCAGCCCATACGCAGTTAGGGTGGTGATAAATTGGAATGGGGTCACAGGGCCCGACCCCCCCGCCCCCCCGCCCCTTGCTTGGAGGTTAAGAACAGAGGCCTTGTTGGATATAGAATTTAGGCACACGATTAAACAGGCAATTGAGGACTTACTCACAAAGTGGATCAGCAACGGAAGTAGTTGCAGTATGGCAGGCATCTAAAGTTACAATTAGAGGGACGTGCTTCTCCATTACAAAGGTGATTGGATGGACACTGGTCAAACAGATTGGTATGGCTGAGGATTGGACTAGGGAACTGGAGAGGAGCATGCCAGTGGAAAAGGGATTGAAAGGGGAGCTGGCTACACAAAGGCAAATGTTATCGGAGCTATATGAGCAGACAGGCCAAATAGATTATGCCACCTATATATGCCAGGTGCATGATAAATGTGACAAACCTGGCAGGATAGTTGCATGGTTGGTTAATAGAGAAAAGAGGCATATTAAATCAGCATTTCAGAGTGGGGATGGCTGCACAGCCCATGATCAAGCAGGGTGTAACGTGGGGTTCCAGGAGTTTTATAAATCTTTATTATATACTCCACAAACAAGAGTGGAAGATGGGCAGATGAGAGACTTACTAGATACCAGTGTTGAGCTGCTGGACAAGGATGCCTTGGTTAGCCCCCATGAAGGTGGAAAAAACTCTGTGGGCCATACAAAAAAGTATAGAGTGGTACGGCTCCTGGGGGTGACTGGCTTCCTGCAAAGAATATAGTGAACTTCTCTTCCACTGGCTTCTGAAGATGGACACAGAAGCATTTGATAAAGGCCTAGCGGGGAACGACGTGTGAGGATGTGATAATAGTGATGTTGAAGGCAGATAAAGAGCCACTAGAATGTGGTTCATATTGCCTGCTATCAATAATAAACCTGGACATTACGATACAGGCGAATGTACTAGCAAGAAGGCTAGCCAGGTTAGTGAAGGGGTTTGTGCACGAGTATCGGGCAGTATTTATGCCCCGCAGGAACACTATGATGAACATAAGACGACTGTTCTTAGTGTTGGAAAGCATGATGAAGGCCCCTGGGCAATAGGCCATCCCCAGCCTAGATGCGGTTAAAGTATTTGACTGCCTGGAGTGATTCTTCATGTGTGAAGTATTGCCGAAGGATGGGTTTAGGGGGAGTCCTTTCTAAGGTGGGCATGGCTACTCTACAGTAGCCTATGCGTTAGGATTAAGACGAATCAGACCATAGCTGATAAATGGCCTGCAGCAGAGATACCATGCAAGGCTGTCGCCCATGCCCGATGTTATATGCATTTGTGGTGGAGATGTTGGCCTACCTTACATGCAGACAAGTATGGGGATTTGAGCTATAACCTCGTGGGGCAGTCACATGCCATCGCACTGTACACAGATGACATCTTACTTTACATGAAGAATTCAGCAGTGGCCTTCCCAAGCATACTTGTGCATGTTGAGGATTTTGGCAGATTATCATGGATACAGATCAGTTGGGCCAAGTCATGCTCGAACATGCTGACAAGCCAGGACCTCCTGAGTAGACTGATACCCTCCCCAAGGGATCCCTTTGTCTGTCTAGGGGTATGGGTCAGGGTGGACTGGGACAACATATATAAACGCAATGTAACACAGGTACACAACAAGATAAAAAAAATTGTTCAACGACTGGCTGAAATTCACATTTTCGTTATTAGGCAGGATATACCTAGCAAAGATTATTATTCTCCAGCATGGGGTCTGGCATGGATTCACATGCTCATGAATATTCCCCGTCGTCAGGCTGGGAATCCTCGGTAAAGAAAAAACCAGTATCAGTTTCGTTTCTGATCTGTCTTTCGTAGTAGTAACCAATCACTGGTCTCTGCGTCATACTGACCACAGCCAATGACTGCCCTCTACCTAAGCCCCGCCTCTGGCAGCCATCTTCAGATTTTTACCGCACGTTCATGTGTTGGGATCCTCGTGCTATTGCTCTCAAGCGTTAGTGCTATTTTTTCACGTTTTTTCTCAAAAACTTCGTTTTTTTCGGTCAAAAGAGCCTCAAGCTCCACCGACTCTCCATCCGATCAACGGGGACCCGTGTCGGATTGGTCTACGCCCCTCAAGGGTGAAGATTCGTCGAGCTACGCTTTTGGAGGACTCCAGAAGTTTCTCAGGCCCATCTCGGTCATGGCCCAGGAGAAGGGAAGCTCGACGCCCGGAAAGCTGTTCAGGGTCTGCCCTGGGTGCCAGCTGCAGAATGTCTTTAAGGAAGACGAACACTCCTTTTGTCTTTACTGCCTACATGAAGACAAGACGCAGGTGGAGAAGGACTGTGCGTTTTGCGGCAACATGTCGCAGTGGATTATGAAGGACCGCCATCAACGTCTCGCCAACTGGCTGGAAGGGAAGAGCCCGTCCGGCGAGAAGAAGAAGAAGAAATCCGAGCGGTCTTCTAAGACCTTTGAGGACGCCCCGGCGACGGGGGTCCAACATAAGGCCAAGCACCGCGAGTCCGCTGGCACCGGGAGCGCCGAACGGTCAGGCTCTACGGGCACCAGGCAGGGCGCACCCTCCCCGGCACCATCAACCACGAGCCAACGCTCTGGGTCGGGTAAGAGGAAGGCCGAGCACCCGGCGAAGCTCCTGGAGAGACCCCGGTCGAGCTCGAAGGCGGAGGGGGAGTGAGGCAGTGTCCCCCCTCAAGGAGAAGGCGATGAGCGCACCAAGGGTGGTGAAAGCCTTAATCCATCCGGCCAAGGCCTCTATCGAGACAGTCGCGGCGGCCCTGGCTCAGCCTGTGGAGGCTACGCCGGTGGTGGCGACCTCGGGGCTCAGAGTCTCCCTGCCACCGCGGAGGGAGTCCTCTTTTATGCCCATCGACAGGACCCCCGTGAAACCTCCGACGGAAAAGAAAAAGGGGGGGCAGGAGGTCGCCGTGGATTCGGCCTCAACCTCTGAGGAAGAACTGATCGAGGTCTTAAGCCACGGCGTTGGCGTGGAAGACCAGCCCGTCGGGAGGGATCCCGACGCAGGAGATGACGACATCGTCGAGGGTACCGACGGGGCCCCTGACCGCCCGTCGGATTCCCCTCTGCCAGTGCCGCAAGACAACTCGGCGGCCATTTTGTTGGCTATACAGTCCTTATGCTCAGAGATAAGGATGAGACTGCCGTTACCAGTGGAGGAACCACTCCCGTCGGGGGACCCGGAACCAGGCCCTTCGGGCAGCCCCCCTCCTAAGAAAAGAAGGATTCACCCTCCACCTCCTTTTCAGCCGTCGCGCCCCGTTCAGCCCTCCTCCCCGTCCACGACTCGAGGGGATGATACGGGGACTGACACGGCCGCAACGGGTACGGACGACGAGGTGTACGACGAGGATCTGCCGTCGTCTCCTCCCACCCGGGCTTCCCCGCCCGACGAGATTGGATCTTTCCACTCCATGATCGCCAGGGCATCCGAGCTCTTCCAGCTCTGCCCTGAGGAGAAGAAGAAGGAAGGTTTCCTTTAACAGCGGCGCAAGGCCAAGAGGAAGACGGTCCTCGCGGTACCTCTACTGGATGATATTTGGGATGAGGGCCTCGCCCTCCTCAAGAACCCATCCACGACGCCGGCTAGAAGAGACTGGTACGAGATGAAGTACCGGGTCCCAGACGCGGCCCCCTTGTGCCTCCGGGCGCAGCCTACCCCGGACTCCGTCGTCTCCGCGGCGGCCAGGAAGAAAGCGGGGGGGGGGTTGCGGCCTCCACGTCGACTTCCCCGCCGGACGGCGAGGGAAAGAAATTGGACACGATGGGGCGCAGGGTCATCTCGTCTGCAGCAACGACGATTAAGGCGGCTAACACCTTGGCTATCGTAGCCCGGTACGACAGGGAGCTGTGGTACAAGCTGGCTTCCCTGCTGGACTTCCTACCGGACGTCAAGAGGGCGGATGCCCTGGAGATCTTGCAGGAAGGTGAGGTGGCGTCGGACCACGCCATCACTATTGCGACGGACATCGCCGACACTGGATTTCGCCAGTTGGGCAACGGCGTGTGCCTTAGGCGGCGTGGATGGCTCAAGGCTACTGACTTCCGTCAAGACATACAGACCAGAGTCCTGGACATGCCGTTCGATGGGAACAACCTGTTTGGGAAAACAGTGGACGATTCCCTTCAAGCCATTAAAGCGGACACGGAGACAGCCCGGGCTCTCGGGGTTCTCCAGCAACGGCGGCCGCCCTTTCGGAGCGGCGGAGGCAAGGGCGCCTCCAAAGGTGCCGGCGGCGGATTTTCCACCTACCGTCAAGCGGCCCGTTCGTCGTCTCAAGAAGCTTACAGGGGACGAGGCAAGTCAGGCGGACCCCGCCGTCGTCGCCAAGGAGGTCAAGGCGGCAAAGCCTCGTCTAAGCAGGATTGAACCGGCCGTGGGGTCGGGCCCCCACCGAAGCACCCCGGTGGGAGGCCGGCTGGCGAGCTTCGTCAGCGTGTGGGAGTCCATCTCCACCGACCGTTGGGTGCTGGACGCCCTAGCCCAGGGCCACGCGCTCGAGTTTCAAAGAAAGTGCCCGCGCGTCCCCCCTGTGGCCAGGAAAGAGCTTCACGTCCCTCAGCTTCTCCGGGAGGTAAGTGCGATGCTAAGGAAGGGCGCCATCGAACTCGTCCCAAGGAGGCTTCGGGGCTCCGGAGTTTACTCAAGATACTTCCTCGTGAAGAAGAAGAAGACGGGAGGATGGCGCCCCATCCTAGACCTGTGACGGCTGAACAAGTTCATCAAGGCTCAGAAGTTCCGGATGGTCACCCTCCAGCACGTCCTGGGTCAGCTGGAGGAGGGTGACTTCCTGTCGTCGTTGGATTTGGAGGATGCCTACTTCCATATTCCCATCCTAAAGGGGCACCGAAAATTCCTCAGGTTCGTGGTCCAAGGGCGTCACTACCAGTTCAGAGCCCTTCCCTTCGGTCTACGGTCGGCACCCAGGGTATTCACCAAGTGCCTTGCACCAGTGGCGGCGCAGCTGCGCCGAGAGGGGATCCACGTCTACCCCTACCTGGACGACTGGCTCATCCGAGCCAAGACGAGGGAGCTCGCCGTGGAGCACACGGCAAGGACCGTCCAACTTCTCACGGACCTGGGATTCTCCGTGAACTACGCCAAGTCCCACCTGGTACCCGCGCAAAACGCACTGTTTCTGGGAGCGAAGCTCGACACAGTGTCCCTTCTGGCCTCCCCGTCGGAGGAAAGGACCAGGTCCATCCTGGGCAAGGTACAGCGGATGTTGGTTTCCGGCGCGGCCAAGGTGAGGTCCATCAAGTCCCTCCTCGGAATGATGTCTTCTTGCATCTACCTCATTCCCATGTGCAGGCTCCGGATGCGCCCGTTGCAGGAGTTCCTGGACGCGCGCTGGATCCAAACGACGGGCGGCTTCGAGGAGAGGATCACACTCGACGAGAGTTTCCGCCGAGTTCTCCGGTGGTGGGACACCCGCGCGCATCTGACGGCGGGCATGGACTTCCAGACCACCAGGAGACAGTGACCACGGATGCCTCCCTGGAAGGGTGGGGAGCGCACACCGAAAATCTGCACGCGAGAGGCCTTTGGCTCCCAACGGAGAAGTCCCTCCATATCAACGTCCTGGAGCTCCGTGCAGTGTTCTGGGCCCTCAGGTCCTTCCTTCCGTCCCTCAAGGGCAAGGTGGTGAGGATCTTCACCGACAACACCACCACCATGTTTTACATCAGGAAACAGGGCGGAACCAGGTCCCCAGCACTGTCCAAGGAGGCGCAGGACCTGTGGCATTGGGCCGTCGCCCAAAGGATGTTTCTGGTGCCGTTTCATCTGGCAGGGATAAAAAACACCATCGCCGACTCACTCAGCAGGGAGCTGCGCTCGTGCCACGAGTGGGAACTACGGCAGGATCTAGTGGATCGCCTCTTCCGACGGTGGGGCACACCCCAGATCGACCTGTTCGTGACGGCGACGAACTCCAAGTGCCGGAGGTTCGCCAGCAGGTTTCCCCAGCCGAGGAGCATGGGCGATGCTTTCTCTTTCCCCTGGGCGGGCCTGTTCCTATACGCGTTCCCTCCATTGCCACTACTGATCCGGCTCATCAACCAGCTCAAGAGGTCACGGTGCAGGATGATCCTCGTCGCACCTGCGTGGCCGAGGCAGATATGGTTCCCGGACCTTCTGGACTTGTCAGCGTCCCCGTCAATCAAGCTGCCAGTGGACGCGGATCTGCTCTCCAGGGAAGGAGGCGCCATCCTCCACCACGACTCGAAGTCGCTGAACTTGCAGGACTGGCTCCTGCAGCGCTAGTGTTTGGAGGATACGACATACCGGCCGACTGCAGAGAGGTTCTTGCAAAGGCCAGGGCGTCCTCGACTCTTAAATGCTACGGACACAAATGGAAGAGGTTCTCTGTCTGGTGCCACGCACAGAAGATTAACCCTCTAAGGATTACGGCTCCCCAAGTACTGCCGTACCTGTTGACGCTGGCCAAAGCTGGACTGGCACACGCGTCCATCAAGATTCATCTTGCTGCGATCTCCCGATACACTAGAACCACGGGGCGGACGTCCTTGTGGTCTCATCGTCTGGTGAAAGAGTTCATGAAGGGACTGTTCAGATCGTTCCCGCCGGTGAAGGCTCCGGCCCCGGCGTGGGAGCTCAACGTGGTGCTGACCAAGCTCATGGGACCTCCGTTCGAGCCTCTGCACTTCGCCCCGTTGAAGTTCCTGTCGTGGAAAACAGCGTTTCTTGTGGCCATCACCTCCGCACGACGGGTAGGAGAGATCCAGGCCCTTTCCTGCAAGGCCCCGTACTTGATTTTTCACGACACGAGGGTGGTGCTCAGGACGCACCCCTCCTTCATGCCCAAGGTGCCGTCGGACTTCCATCTCAACGAACCCTTGGTGTTGCCTGTGTTTTTCCCGTCGCCTTCGTCGCCGGCTGAGAGGACTTTGCACTCGCTGGATGTGGCTAGAGCGCTGAAGTTTTACGTGGATCGCACGAAGTGTTTTCGGAAGACGTCACAACTCTTTGTGAACTTTGGACCTGTCAATCAGGGGAAGGCTCTCTCGAAGGCTTCCATTTCCAGATGGCTCTCCGGCTGTATCATGTACTGTCACCGGTTGGCAAACCGACCGCTGCCTGGCAGTCCGAGAGCACATTCCACCAGAGCGATCGCAGCTACCACGGCGTTCCTATCTGGTGTGCCCCTGCTGGACATTTGCAGTGCTGCTACGTGGAGGTCGACGCACACCTTCACGAAATTCTACTGCGTCGATCGGGATTCCAGGGAGGAGTCCAGGGTCGGCCAAGCAGTGCTGCGCAACCTGTTCGCCTGAGGTGAGCCTGGTGAGAAGGTAAGATTGCTTAATGTTGAGTTTGATGTGATGCTTAATGTTGAGCCTTTGCCACCTCCCGTGGTTGTGCATGTGGGTACTGCTATGTATTCTTTATTCATGAGCATGTGAATCCATGCCAGACCCCATGCTGGAGAAGGAACAAGTTACTTATCTGTAACTGTTGTTCTCCAGCATGGGTCTGGCATGGATTCACATGCGAACCCTCCCGCCTACCCCTCTGCGGCTCTTCACTTGGTCATACTGCCACTTCACGTGCTTCCAAATCTGAAGATGGCTGCCAGAGGCGGGGCTTAGGTAGAGGGCAGTCATTGGCTGTGGTCAGTATGACGCAGAGACCAGTGATTGGTTACTACTACGAAAGACAGATCAGAAACGAAACTGATACTGGTTTTTTCTTTACCAAGGATTCCCAGCCTGACGACGGGGAATATTCATGAGCATGTGAATCCATGCCAGACCCATGCTGGAGAACAACAGTTACAGGTAAGTAACTTGTTCCTTCTACCACTTATATATCCTTTCTAGTGCATGCCAATGCTTGTCCAAGAGGGAGCCTTCAAGAGGTTAGACAAAATACTGTTACACTTGTATTGGTTGAATACAAGTCCCCAAATTGTCCTGAAAATTCTTATGCTACCCTATGAGTGTGGCAGGCTGGTGTCCTGGACTTCCAAGCATATTAGGCGGCATACACTTTTCAATTGGTTGTGCACTGGTTCAGAGATGTAGACAAAGTCAATGTGACATGACTGGTAGAGGCAGCTACGGCTCCCCAGTCATGCGAGAAAAATTCATACCATCTGTACTAAGAAGACACTGGAGGACGGGAATAAGTGTATGCACTTAACACAGCTCCCCATCTGAAACAAAAGGTAAACAAGGCAATGGGCAGATATGTATGAGAATCGGAGGTTTACGAGTCTTGAACAAATGAGTGGTGGGTATAACTTTGCATTCAAACTGGTCCCAGATTAAAAGATGCAAGTGGGAAGATGACCTGGCTAGCCCCTTGGATGACAGGGAATGTGAAATGGTTGTGCATGAACACCAAAGGTGTAGCACGCAACATGAGATTAAGTGCTTACAGCGGGCGTACATTACACCGGTCCTGGTGCAGAAAATGAACACCAGAACAGATGCCAGGTGCCCCAAGTTCCCAGAACCTTCTGCCTCCTTTATTCATGTGTGGTGGAGGTGCTTGCCCGTGCAGTCCTTCTCGAAGGGAGTGCTGGAGGTATTTGCTAAGGTCTTGGGCTGTGAATTACGCATGCCAATAAAACTGTTTTGTCTTATTCCTCTTAAGAAGGACAAGCTATGTTTTAAGTTTATATTGATAGGCCTGACACCGGCCAAGAGGCAGGTAGCTGTAGAATGGAAGCAACAATCACGCTGTCACTGAGACTCTGGTCTAGAGAAATAAAAAAAATGGATAACCGCAGAGAGGGACCTAAGGGACAGAGTCATGAGGGCTAGCGAGACTGATGGCCTGTTCACTATCTGGAACATGTTCCTGGATGCTGTACTGGCGTCCCCTGACCTAATGCCTGCCGGGACACAGTAATGACATTAGTACTCAACGTGCAGCATGACATTTCTATGATGGATACTACATATCTGAAGTGCAAAGGGACTTGTTAAACAGCAATCCAGAGCAAAGGTGTGGAAACGCAGCTTGGAAGGTTTTGCATGGGAAAACCGTTTGTAACAACTGGCTGTGGAGTAGCCTGTGGACCTTCGGACAATCGATTGGTGGTATTTAATGTGACAGAGCCTGCTTAGAGGCTGTATCAGGGAAGGGAGGGGGTACACCCCAAACATTCCCTGGTGCTCACGCAAGTCTGTATAGACCCCCCTCCCATACGCACCTTACCTATGATGATGGCAAACACTGACTGGGGAAAACTGTAACGAGAGGCAGCAGAGGGAAGACACCACAGCACCAGCTCGCACTTCTTCGCAGCACACAGCCAGCAGCCTAACACCGGCCACGCAAGAAAGTGGTGTAGAAGTCTCCAGGAATATAGACCCCATTCAGGATAAGAGGCCTTTATTAATGAGGCTACTACCAGGTCACTAGAGATAGAAAAGGCTCATTGGAAGGCCTTATGTTACAGGGACTCCAGTGCCTTAGAAACCATTCCACTTTCCTTGCCAGAGATGCTCCCAGAAAGGGGGCAGGGCTTACAAGCCCTTTTTGAAGCCTCCCTAAACACTCCCTCTGACACTCCCCCTTGAGCGAGGTAAGTGATTGGACAGGGTGATTTAAGGAGGTGTGTGCAAGTGTGCGTTAGTTGGGTGAGGGCAGGAGACAGAGGATGATGTCAGAGACCAGAGGAGGCGAGAGCGACTGCAGTGCGAAGGCTATTGTTTTGAGTGTTTGTGTGAAAGAGAGACGAGTGTGAGTAGTAGTAGGAACGGAGGTAGTAGTAATTGTTGGGAGTAAAGGTACGAGGTGGCGGGAGTCATGAGGGAAGAATACAAGTGGTAGAGTGGTAGTCAGTAGTACAGGGATAAGCAGGGTACCATACGAGCCAAAACATCTAAGGTTGGCCATAGATTCAGGCGAAAGAGGAGAAGCTTCTGTCGAATTTTCGAAGAAGGAAATTTAACCAAGTAGTCGGCTGTGACTCTATAAGGTTTATGACCAAATAGTTTGCAATCAAAATCTTTATAAGCTAGGCATCTGTTTTGATTGACACACCTTTCATTTTGATGAATCTTGATTTTGGCACAACCTTCATTAGCCAAAAGTAGCTCTAAATCAATTGAAGCATCGGCCAACGCATTCATGGTGAACTTGCACCAAGTCCGCGAGAATGTTTGGTTTCGATTCAACAAGTGAATAGCCACTTTACCTAAGATGTCTGGACAGTTCAAGGATAAAAGACATTTATGTAGGAATGCACAATATTTCCAGGTAACATATGAATACATGGATAAAGAACCTAATTCAAAGCGAATTAGTGGTAAAGGGGTGCACGCTGGGAGATGTAAAACTTGCTTCCAAAAGGCCGACTCCAGTTTGTCCCACCATGAGACATCTTTTGGAATTAGTGCTTCAGACCCATAGGTCAAAATTGGGATCACCTTCTGATGGTAGAAGGTCAGCACATCTTTTATTATAAATTTACCCATTAGTATTTTTGCTTGAGCAACCAAGGATCGTAATTTGCCTCTTATTTCAGGCACATACTCTGGATTTATCAAAGTATCAGCAATTGATACACCCAAGTATTTGTAATTGGATACCTTTTCAAGGATGACATTATGTAACCTCCACTTCAATGGTTTTACTTTAATGCCAGATTGCCATTTACATACCATGGTCTGGGTTTTGGCTGTGTTGATTGTTAAATGGTTCTTGTCTACATAAGATTCCAGTCCAGCTAATAGATTTTGCAACCCAATATGAGTTTTAGAAATGAGTATTAAATCATCTGCATAGAAAAGATAAGGAATCCTATGTGAGCCCAGACTCGGAGGATCACTCATGATTTGACTCAGAGCCACTCCCAATTGATATATAAAGAGGTAAAAAATCGAGGAAGCTAGAATGCACCCTTGTTTTAACCCTCTATGGGTGCAAAATTTCAATGTCATGTCGCCCCTCATTGAAAGTCTGATCTGCATCGATGTATTGGTATGTAGCAGTACAATTAAGGCCACCAAAGATGACGGACCATTATATTTAGCCAGTTTGTTATATAGAAGGAGCCGATCAATCGAGTCAAAAGCGACCCTAAAGTCGACAAAGGCCAAAAATAGGGTCTGTTTTTGAGAAGCATGATCAGACGGGAGCATATTCAGCGTAATGATATTGGGGATGGTGCCCAACCCAGCTACACAACCTGCCTGAAAGGGATCATTAAACTGTGCCATCGTAGTCTATTTATGTAGCTCTCTAAGAATTATACGGTAGAAAATCTTCCCCGGCGCATCTAAAAGGGCTATTCGTCTATAACTAGACTGCTCTTTCCTGTCCCCTTTTTTATAGATGGGGACAATGATTGAATGAGTCCAGGTAGGTGGTAGGGTTTGCGTCTTGTTAATGATGGTAAAGATGTTAATGAAGATCAGCGCCCATATTTCAGGATGTTCTTTCAGCATCTTATTAGACAAACCATCGGGTCCACAGGCTCTTGACTGGCTAGCTTCTTTGATAAAGAATCGAATTTCATTCAAGTCAAAGTGTAGATAAAACTTGGAGGGGGTTTTGATGATTGATTCTAATGAGGCTCCCCCTTCTGGAACTTTGTGCAGATTAGAGAAGTATTCGATCCACGAGGATTCAGATACTTCATTTGCTTGGATGGTAAATTGTGGACCAACACTGGTTTGATTAAGTAGAGACCAGATGTCGGCTACATTCTTATTTTGCACAGCATTCAAGAGTAGCTGGCTGTCTGTCTGGAATAGCTTAGCTCGCCTAAACTTGAGCCAATTTTTATATTTGGTTCTGATATTTATGAGGGTTCTGAATCTGACGTTGACTGGAAGAGTCATTGCTTGCCTCTTCTGCAATCTATACGCGCTTTTACAGTTCCAGATCAAAGACGTGTAATTTAAGCATTCAGCTACCAGTTTTTAACAAGGTAGCAGGGACTGGAGTCCGAAAAACTTGCATCATATCAGAATAAAATACATTAGAAGGCCCATTATCTAACCATAATCTAGCAGCTTCATGTCTCAAGTGCATTTGAAAGTTATTCAGCGCCTTTTCCGACCATCATAGTTTGTTGCCCGCATTGTTCACAGTGAGATGACTTTTGGCAAGTTTGTCTCTCTCTAGATAAGGAACGTTTTGGTATAGCCATTTGGCTGTTAGCTGTTTGTGATCACTCACAATTGAGTCCACAATTTCAAAATCCGTAACATCAGAGAAGAGATTAACATTGGTATACATATAATCAATGATGGACGAAGAGGCACCTCTTTGCCACGTTGCACTCAGGGGGGGGATGTCAGACTTGAAGGCTCCATTTAGCCTAATTAAGTTATGGTGCTTCACAAATTGAATCCTTTTTTGTCCGGGTTAGATTATTCCTATTACTACTGGTAATGCAGTCAAGATTTAAATCCCCTGCAATCAAAAGTTTCTCTGCAGAACCATCTAATAGGATTAAATTCAGCATATCGCTTAGTGTTTAGGAAGCATTTGTCTGTAATCCCCACCGGGTTCCAATATACATTTACAATGGCATATGATGTTGCAAACAATTTGAAACGAGTCATTTGAATATAGGCATTAGGAGAGGCCCATGGTGTGATGCTGATGTTAATATTGGCTTGAATCGCTGTTAATAGGCCTGCAGAGGGTCTTCCACATTGGCCTTTCCTAGCCGGAATTATAAGAACATCATGATTGTTCCAAATGGGGACTGATGTTAACCATGTCTCTTGTAGTTATATTAGCTTGTATTTACCTAGAGCGCTATAGTCATTATTTAGCAAATGAGTGGCCCCTAGTATTCCAGCTTATCAATGTAAATTCACTTGGGGCCAAGGCTTGGACTAGTTACTGCTGAGCATTTGTCTTGTTTGCGAATCTAATCCCTTTGTGACCCTGGGAGAGACTTTCATAGGTGATTTGTTGAGGTAGATTGGTAGATTTCCGTTGCTGTGAATCTTGCACATTGGAATCTGCTTCCACCAATAACTCAAATCTCAAGTCAAAAAGATGTTTTTAGAGGACCATAAAGCATTCTGAATGACTCCCGTCCCCCCACCCCCCACCAACCATATCCATCAAATCATCAAACTCAGTTTTTTAGGATATATGCTCGGGCACTCACTATTCAAATATCCCACCATAATAATGGTCCAATTCTCCTGTGCACCTGAAAATTCCATCAACACATTGTCTATATCACTTAACAGTATGAAATATACATTGATAACCAGAATTGAAGTCTTCATTTCCCCCAGATTATCAGTTATTACAATCGGCAAGAATGACTCAAATGTAGTAGGATATTTTGTTACTGAACGTCAGTGACTATTTTTTACGGCTGTCAAAATTCCACCTTGTGGGTGGCCGATCCGTCCTTTATTAGCTTTCTTTTGAAGTACACTAAATCCATTGAATATAGGAGTTACAGAAAGCCACGTTTCCTGCAGACAGTGTCATATTTAGTGAATTCATCACCCATAATTTCATCCAAAAAGCTATTAAACCCCAAAGTGTTCAAAGATAAAAATGTTCCAATCTTTATGGGGTGGCGTGGGTGGGCAGGGTATTGAGGAGTGAGGTAAGCCACGTCCAACCTGCCTGCTCACAGTTGATAACAACCTGCCTCCCTTCGCTATCGACCCATTTTATGTTCGAGTTATTATTCAATTTATCTCGTTTGTTTACTGTCAAATTCTCAATAACCTTTGCTCTCTCATAGCAATCAAACCCTTGTTTAATAAACTCCTCTTGACAACTCTGTGTAACATCTTTTACCAACAGAGAATGCAAGTGTACTTCACACTTTCCTACTTCCTTACTATCGAATATCTGCACAAATTTCAAGTCTTTGGACGAGATTGCTGACAGTTTTGGAATGAGTGTCAATAACAATAAAATTTTAGACATGTTCAATGGTATTCTTTTCATTGGGGAGAATGAATTCAAAGACATTAATGAACGAATGTGGTATCCGATCTAGAGTTACTTTTTTCACATCACTTTTGTCCAAGATTGTTTATTTATTTATTTGTTCATTTGTAAAGCGCACCTAAACCAAAAGGTATCTGGGCGCGTTAATTGAAATTACATTGCATTGATGTAGGACAAAGACATTTCTGATCCAAAACATTTCGAGAGAGTACATTTCGTTACATTACTTAAAGGACATTTCATTATATTGCATTAATTGTATACAGGGACATTTTTGCAGAAGATAAATCATGACAATGCAGGTAAATGCGGAGGACGACAGTTATTGCTCATGTGCAAAGAGCCAGGTTTTCAATAATTTTTTTCTGAAGATCCAGAAGGAGGGTTCAGCTCTGAGCGCAGGAGGCATAGAATTCCACAGTTTGGCAGCTTGTACCAGGAACATTTTTCCACCAGCTTTTTGTAGTTTAAATCATCTAGGGATCTTTAGCAAATGTGCATGGGTAGAACGGGTAGGTCTATTGGTTAGATTTTCTGTGAATTTGTTCACAAGTTATTTGGGGGCTGTATTTGATAGGCATTTGTGTGTCATTGATAGTGTTTTGAAGGCAATTCTGTCTTGAATTCAGAGCCAGTGGGTATTTCATCTAGCAGGCGTGATGTGGTTAGCTTTGGGTATGTTGAGTGCCGTTCTTAAGGCGTTATTTTGAAGAATTTGTAGTTTTTTTACATTGCAGTTACTTGTACCGAAGTATAAGGCGTTGCAATAGTCGAGCCTCGATAGTATCAGGGCTCTAGCCAGTGTAATGCAGCTGTCTGCAGAGAGGAAAGGCCTGATGTGTAGGCTGCTTCTGATACAGTAGCATTTAGTTGTCTTGCGAGGGTAAGGGCTGAGTCCAAATATATCCCTAACGTTTTCACTTCTTTAGCCACTTTAATAGTGCTGCTGTCAATGTTGAATAATTTGAATTGATTGTCTAGTTTGTTTAGTTTATTTTGCGAACCGATAAGGAATAGCTCTGTTTTGTTGTCGTCAAGACATGGACCATGTATAGCCATCCACGCTTGTATAGTATGGTATATTTTGTTTAGTTCCGAGTCAGAGTCGTAGGAGCCTGTGATGGGGATGAGGATTTGGATGTCGTCCACGTAATTAGTGTAGGTGACGCCCATACCATCAAAGTGGTCAAAGAGCAGCTTAGTCAATATGTTATACAATGTAGTGGAGACACAGGAACCCTGCAGCACTCCACAGGACACTTGGGCTGGTTCAGCGGATGCAGTGGCGGCGAATACCCTAATTGTCCTATTGGGTAGGAAGGACTCTATCCATAGCACTGCCTTGGAGAAGAAGTGGGCTGCAGTTTACAGAGGACTTTATGGTTGACCAAATCAAAGGGTGCAGATAGGTCGGGTAGAAGGAGGAGCCATAGTTTACCTTTACCTTTTAGCTCATCCATTTGAATTTCTAGGTCTATTAGCGCAGATTCAGTACCATGACCTGGTCTGAAGCCTGACTGGCGAAGGCCCAGGAGGTTGTTCAATTCAAAGTGGTTTTGAATTTGCAGGTACGCTGGTCTGTCCAATATCTTGAATAGAAAGGGTACTGTGTCGGATTTTAGGGTCTACGGCCGTTTTTTTCAGTAGAGAGAGGACCCATGCGTCTTTCAAGTTGGTTGGGACGGTACTTGTTCCGAATTATGGATGTAATGAAGGGAGAAAGCTCCTCCACTGCGTCTTTGATGACTGCGGCTGGGCAAATGTCACCTTGACATCTCAAAGGTTTAAGGCTGGAGATTATTTTCTTTACTTCAATTATTGAGACCGGGGTGAAATCAAATGGCATAAAGTCTTTCTCGCTAGACTTTATGAAATGGGTATTGTGTGTCAAGCTAGATTTTTTTTAGCCTCTATTTTGGATTGAAGTAGTGCAATTTTATCCAGTAGGGCTTTCTCAATGTTAGTGCACCAGGTAGAGTCTTTAGTGCAAGATTCTTGTGGTGGCACTGGGGATTCTAATTCTCGGAGGATGGTAAACGATTCTTTCGATAAAGAATTGTCAATTGTAATTCTTTCATTGTAGGTAGTACTTTTGGTTTGGATGATGGCAATTTTGTAGTTGTTCGAGGCGGTGGTGTAGATATCTTTGTGGCATTTGTTTTCTTTTTCAATTCCCTTCCGCCATTCTTTTTGTGCTGCCCAAGGTTTTAAGGTTGGTAGTGTGCCAGGTGTTTAGGTGTGCTTGTGGTTTGGCTTTGCGCATTTCCAGCGCAGCTATTTTATCAATGGCCTGAAGTATGGTCTCGGTGTAAGCTCTACCAGTGATGATGGGTCGTTCTGAGTGTAGTTAGAATGATTTGTACTATACCCTATCAATGGTGATGTTCTCGTAAGTGCTGGTGGGGCTAGGTTCAAACAGGTATCTGGGCAAGGTAAGTCCTGGATGTTAAAGGAGATAACATGGTGGTCCGACCAAGCGCAAGGCAAGTTGGACAGAATCTTGGTATCACAATTTATATCTACTAACCAATACAGTGTTCTACCTTTACTATGTGTGGGGGTAGTTCTTCTGTGTGCGAAACCTTAATCTTTTAGTTTATTAGCTAGTGCTAATGCATTGTCGTCTTTGGCGTCATTAAAGCCTAAGTTTAGGTCATCTAACATCATGATTTGGGAGCCTGGTTTAGAGTTCCACGTGAGGAGCTGTGTGATGTCTTCCTCAAAGGAATAAGTTGGGCCTGGTGGTCTCTAGATAAGGTGTATGATTAATGTACGGGCGGCTGTGACAGGTAGTTTGATAGCGAGAAGTTCTCCAGATGAGAATTGTTGGTTAATGAATTCTCTTAAGCCAAGTTGATTTTTTGCAATAAAGGCAATTCCTTCACCTCTAGAGGTTTCTCTATCCCTTCTGAAAATTGTATCATTTTCAGGAATAGCCAGAGAGAGAAGTTGACCTGCTGCTGCATGGAGCCAGCTTTCCGAGATTGCTAGGAAGTCCAAATTATAAGACAAAATAAGGTCTGCAATATCGGGTTTGTGGTCCAGGAGAGGTCTGGCATTAATAAGAGCACCATTAATTAGGGGGGGCGGCCGGATTGCGTACATTTGTTGACCGTTTGATACTTGTAGCCTTGTGTGTGTGTGTTTGAGTCAGATACGTCTTATTCTGGGTCATGTTTTGTGCAGATATCAGAGGTTGAGTAATAGCGATAGTGCATATTGTCTTTAGGAGGGTTGATTAGGGAACCGACCTTCAGTTTGGTAGATCTACAGTGATCCTTTGAGATTGGGAGATCATATTTGGGCTTTTGATTAAAGGAGTTATTGTTGGAAACTCTGGAAAAGTTGTAGGTATCCCTTATAGCACAGGTAGGTTTGTTCTGAGGCTTTGGACTTATAGGGCAGTGAGTCCATAGCCACGGAGCACTTATGAGTCCTGACCTTAGCCTACCATTCCTTAGAAGAACGGGGCAATGCTTATTAGGCATGAGCTTAGCAGAATATAACAGGATCCATTGGTCCACCCAGACCATGCTGTAAGAGCTCCAAGCCAAAAGAGGCTTGGAAGGGACTACTTTACTTAGGGACTATTTTTTTACTCGGGTGGGGCTGGGGAGGAATTCTTACCTGGGACTACTTTGGAAGCTATTTAAACCACGCCCGAAGAGCAGCACACGCTTCGCGTAATTCTGCATCCAGCAGCGTAATGCTCACCGTGCCTGCAAGTCGGCATCCAGTCTTCTGCCATGCCCGTCTCGAGTTTGGAGTTCCTAGAAAAAGGGAGAAAGAAGGAGAAAAGGTTAGAACAAGAGCAATACCTTTGATCCTTACCTGAATTCCCGATCCATCGCGCCTTCGAGCTGGAAGAAGTGTTATTTTATGCGCGTCGCCTCGCCTGCTGCAGCGCCGCGCTGAACTCACCGGCCTTCGCAGCATCTTCACATTCCACCGCATCCTCCTGCCGCAATCTGGCACCTAAGGAGAAGATAAGAACAGCAAGGTGAGCCAAGGGAATACACAGAGGAATATTAGTTACCCCCCCATAGACTTACCTGATTTTACCATCGGGGGTACTATTCCTCTTCATGGGTCGGCGCAGCTTCCACTGCATCTTCGCCGAACCCCGACCCCTAAGGGGAAACAAAAGGACAGCAAGGTGAAACAAAGGGACTAACAAGGGGAACCCTCCTCACCACAATAGACTTACCTGATTTTACCGCCAGAGGCATTATTCCCCGAGACTTCATACTTTCTCTCAGCGCCTGAATAAGGGAGAAAGCAACAGGTTACATATTGACATCATTTTATCGAACTGTGCTGGATATTACAAATCCTTACCAGAATATTACCGGTTGCCACAAGGAACTCTTCACTAGGGTCAAGCTGCAACCTGCAAGCAATCGGACAAGAGTGAAAGTCAGGCATTTGAACTCTTACGAACTACATTCTTACGGCGTCTTGCCGGGAATCTCGAAGTCAATATTGTTCCGGAACTCACCAATTCCTTCGAGCCAGTGAAGCAACTGGTTATCTACGCGCCCCTGTGCTCAATGCAGGATGGAGAGCTCATCTTTTCAAACCATCAGGTGAGACTATAAGAGGGGACATCAAAGGTGATCAGTGGGGAGAACAGCGGGGGTGGGGGGGATTTAGGCTCAACTCCACGGGTGGTTAATTCCCTTTCTCCATTTGCAGAATAATATTCCTACAGGCCAAGCAAACGAAGTTGGGTGGGCCAGTCCAGTCTGTCATCTCGGCCTTACGCGTCACATTGGTGGAGACCACAGCTGTCCAGTTCAGATCGACGCCTCTGTAGGAGCCAGCTGAGCGTAACACTGAAGTGTAAGGAGGAATGTAGCAGGCGCTATGGAACATTATTGTGGTAGCAGAGAGGACATGGTAAGCGTTATATGATAGGCAGTAGCAAGTATTTATTCTCCTAATAAGCGCATGGTTTAAAAGTCCTGTCGGGTTAGAGACTATTAAAAGGTACATACGCTATCAGGGCAAATGCTGACAAAGGTGTGTACATACAGGTCCTAGACTGAAATCTCAGACGTTGTACAAGGTAGGGATGCAAGATAACAGAGAAAACATTGTATGGTCATAGCAAAAGTACTGAGATGACCTCATAATGGGATAGCAAAGGTGTAGGATTGCCTCTCGAACAGCAGAAGATCCTAACTAAGTGGGTCGACTAGTATGTCAAATAGTTTTAAGGTTAATTAACCGCTAATGCTGTCAGGAGCACTGGTGGAGCATTCAAATCTTAGGTAGCGAAAGTAGTAGACACAGAGCATATGACACATGTACGTAAACATTGAATATCAACTTTAAAAAATGTTGTTAACAGCCTAGGGCACAGTATTTAGATGGGGGTAGATACTGGATAGGTGGCTAGTGAGTCACACAAGAGCGCACAAGTAACCAGCATGGGTAGAGAGAGAGCACAATGAGAGGTCGTGTTTAGCGATCACGCTAGGTAGCGCTCTAGGAGATTACCATAGAAATCAAAGAGAGTACCATGTTACACTCACAGTTTCGACTGGTGATTTCCGTGTATTAGTCGTGGTAACAGTGTTCCAGGCAACTGTTAGCAAGGTCCTGTAAAGGTACCGCAATGTTGGAAAGTGTTGGGATTCTTCTTAAAGTCAGGCTGCAGGCCAGCACGGACGGGCACAGACGGGGGCTTCTTCTCAGGGCCTTACTCACGGGGGCCGGCTTCAGCCTGCGGGCAGACTGCTATTGGCTCATATAGAGCCTGTTGCTAGGCAACTTGAATCAACAATATTGCTACATGGCGGCGAGCCGCTCATGCTCCAGGCATTTTGGAATGTTGGAGGACTTTGGGTTCTCTCAGGTCGTTGCGCGGAGCACAGTCAGCTACTCCACGTGTTTGGCAAAAGCAAGCAGTATGCTTCCAAAATGGGCTCCGGCTCTTATTCTACTTCATTGGGAGCATCCGTTTCAAATTTGCATCAGATGGTGGATTGATGCAGAAAGTCTCAGCCTCTTATCATGCTGGTACCGTGGTCAATGCTGATGATTGCTGCCTCTGCAGTACGAAGGGTGAAAGGGCTCCTGCCCTCACTGTGCGAGAGGAATGTTAGCAAACTAATTTAATGTTAAATCCCTTCTGTGTGCATTAGGTCCCAACGAAGTGCTGACTGATGTTCTCGTCTTCCCTTTATTGACCGCAACAAACATGCACTCAGACAAATTGTTTCGGCAGGTTCTCCTTTATCATTTTCATCCGCCTTGTCACCATTCATGTCTCCATCACCATTGTCTGATAATATGTCCACGAATACTTCAATCACCCTGTCCTCGGCTTCAGTTCTTTTTGTTGCACAAAACCATCTTTTTATCCCATGTTTTTCCTTGTTAGTTATTCTTGATGGTTTTTCCCTTCTGTTTCTCCTCATAATAATGTCAGTGTCAAAAATGTCAATTTTATCTGTGCAATGTGAGCTTTCCTCATTACTACTTGTATTATTAGTCTGAGTCGCAGTTCCATTTGTCACAATTACCTCTGTCATTAAGTGTGTAGTTTGGAAAATACCATTAGTATCGTTGAATTTAGAGGTCTTTAAAATGTTTCTCATACGTTTCTTTGATCCTCTATTACTCTATTTTTTTCAGGCCTTTCATATTCTTAGTTTTCTTGCTTTATTCTAATAGTTTTCTACTCCCTTTGATCCTTGTTACTTCCCTTTACTTGTGATGAGTTGGATTTGTGGATCACATCTGACGGCAGTGCAACTTTCGCCGCACATATTATGCCATCTTCTGTCAGCGTTCTATTTTCCCATGTCACACCCTTAGTTATACGTGTTTTATTTTTATTCAGTGTTCAAGTGTTATCTCTAACTTCAAAAACAACAGTGTCATACAGTCTTATAAAAGACTGTAAGACAAGGTTTAAAGCAATCAGCGGACTACTCCCACCTTCATTGTTGTTATTGTTGCTCACATCTTGGTCTCTGTTGGGAAGATTTGTTTTGCCACTATCAAACTGTGTGTGAGATGTTTGTATATCTGTTTCTTGTAAGACCTCTCTGATCATGGAATACGTAGTCTTGTCAGGAATTGCAACTATCTCTGAATTGTGACTCTCGGAAGAATTTAATAGTGCAGGAGACATGCTTAGTGTAGATGGAAAAATATTGTGCCGGCGAGATCTCATCTTCAAGACTTATACATACATCCATTAAAGATAAGTTTGCACGACTTTCAACTTGAGTCAGTACTGGGCCTGAGATATCACAAACAGCACCCCCTTCATTCACTAACTTCACCATCGCAGAGTCCTGGCAGCCATCTTCAGATTTTTACCGCACGCTCAAGTGTTGGGAGTCCTCGTGTTTAGCTCTTGAGTTTTTTGCTGCGTTCTCGTGCTTTTTCAAAGAGATATTCTAATTTTTCGGTCAAATAGAGCCTCAAGCTCCACTGTGTCTACATCGCTTCCTGGAGGAGTCCAGAAGTTTCTGTAGCCTACCCCGGTCATGGCCCAGGAGAAAGGAAGCTCGACGCCCAGAAAGCTGTTCAGGGTTTGTCCTGGATGCCAGCTGCAGAATGTGTTCAAAGAGGATGAACATTCGAAGTGCCTCTACTGCCTTCATGAGGACAAAACGCACATGGAGAAGGACAGTGCGTTTTGCGGGAACATGTCGGAACGGACCATCAAGGATCGACATCTTCATCTCTCCAACTGGCTGGAAGGAAAGAGCCCGTCAGGTGAGAATAAGAAGAAGAAGAAGAAGAAGAAGAAGTCTGAGCGGCCTTCTAAGTCCTGTGAGGGCGCCCCGGCGATGGGGGCCCAACAGAAGGCAAAGCACCACGAGTCCGCGGGCGCCAAACAGTCGGGCTCCTCGGCTGCCAGGCAGGGCGCATCCTCTCCAGCACCATCAGCCACAAGCCAATGCTCTGGCTCAGGGAAGAGGAAAGCCGAGATCCTGGCGAAGCTTCTGGAGAGGCCCCGGTCGGTCTCGAAGGATCCAGCCAAGGGGGACCAAGGCGGTGACCCTCCCCCCAAGGTGAAGGCCACAGGCCCGCAGAAGGTGGTGAAGGCCTTGATTCGCCTGAGGAGGCTACACCAGTGGAGGCGACCTCGGGGCCCAGAGTTTCCCTGCCACCGCAGAGGGAAGCCTCTTTCAGGCCCTCGAGAAGACCCCCGTGAAGACCCCGGCGGAAAAAGAGGGGGGGAGGCGAAGGCCATTGTGGACACGGACACAGCCTCTGAGGAGGAACTGGTTGAAGTCTTGGAGGGCCTCGACGAGAGTGTCGAAGAAGCCCAGTCCCACGGGAGGGATCTCGACGAAGAGGACGACGAGAGCGCCGGCGGCGCCGGCGAGGTTCCTAGTCAACCGTCAAGCCCGTCGCTTCCGGAGCCGCAGGAAAACTCGGTGGCCATACAATCCTTATGTCCGGAGATAAGGACGAGATTGCCCCTACCACCAACGGAGGTGCCGGAACCAAGTCCGTCGGGAAGTCCCCCAAACAAGAGAAGACAGACCCATCCAGCCCCACCTTTTCAGCCCTTGCGGCCTGCTCAGCCTTTGCCCACGTCATCCGTACCTGGGGATGACACAGGAACGGACACGGCCACGACGGGTACGGATGACGGCGGCGACAACAGGACGGAGCTCCCATTGCCTCCAGCCCGGGCCTCCCCGCCCGACGAGATTGGGTCTTTCCACGCTATGATCGCCAGGGCATCTGAGCTTTTTCAGCTCTGCGCCGAAGAGAAGAAGGAAGGTTTCCTTTACCAACGGCGCAAGGCCAAGAGGAAGACAGTCCTCACCGTGCCTCTGTTGGATGACATCTGAGACGAGGGTCTCACCCTTCTCAAGAACCCGTCTACGACGCCTGCCAAGAGGGATTGGTACGAGAAGAAGTACCGGGTCCCCGACGCGGCCCCTTTGTGCCTTAGGGCGCAACCGACCCCTGACTCGGTCGTCTCAGCGGCGGCCAAGAAGAAAGAGGGGGGTGGGGAGAGCATCGGCCTCACTGTCAACTTCCCTGCCGGGCGGAGAAGGAAAGAAGCTGGATGCAATGGGACGACGAATTATCTCGTTGGCAGCAACAACGATTAAGGCGGCCAACGCCTTCGCGATAGTGGCCCGCTACGACAGGGAGTTATGGTACAAGATAGCCCCCTTGTTGGACTTCCTACCGGACGACAAGAGGGCTGAGGCCCTGGAGATCTTGCAGGAAGGTGAGGTGGCATCGGACAACGCCATAACGGTGGCAACGGACATTGCCAACACCGGTTTCCGCCAGCTAGGCAACAGCGTTTGCCTCAGACGACGAGGATGGCTCAAGGCGACGGATTTCCGCCAGGACGTACAAGCCACGGTTTTGGACATGCCGTTCGGCGGGAACAACCTGTTTGGGAAAACAGTGGATGAGTTCCTCCAAGCCATCAAGGCGGACACGGAGACAGCTAAGGCTCTAGGAGTTCTCCAGCAACGAAGGCCATCCTTTCGGAGCTCCGGAGGCAAGCAGGGTGCCTCCAAGGGATTTGGCGGTGGCTCCTCTACGTACCGCCAAGCGGCCCGCTCCTCGTCGCAGGAAGCCTATAGAAGACGAGGCAAGCCGGGTGGATCCCGCCGTCGTCACCAGGGAGGCCAAGGCAGCAAGGCGTCCTCCAAGCAAGATTGAACCGACCGTGGCGTCGGGTCCCCACCGAAGCACCCAGGTGGCAGGCCGGCTGGCGAAGTTCGTCAGCGTGTGGGAGTCCATCTCCACCGACCGTTGGGTGCTGGACGCCCTGGCCCAGGGGCACGCCCTCGAATTTCTAAAAAAGTGCCCCCGCATTCCTCCCGTGGCCAGGAAAGAAAACCACGTCCCTCAACTACTGTTGGAGGTAAGGGCGATGCTCAAGAAAGGTGCCATTGAGCTCATCCCAAAGCGGCTCCGGGGCACCAGAGTATACTCAAGGTACTTCCTCGTGAAAAAGAAGACAGGAGGGTGGCGACCCATCCTAGACCAGCGACGACAGAACAAGTACATCAAGGCACAGAAGTTCCGGATGGTCACCCTCCAGCACGTGCTGGGACAGCTGGAGCAGAGCGGTTTCCTGTCGTCGTTGGATTTGGAGGATGCATACTTTCACATTGCCATCCTAAAAGGACACCGGAAGTTCCTCAGGTTCGTGGTCCAAGCGTGGCACTACCGGTTCAAGGCCCTCCCATTCGGATTGAAGTCGGCACACAGGGTTTTCACCAAGTGCCTCGGTCCAGTGGTGGCGCGGCTGCACCTGCAGGGGATCCACGTCTACCCTACCTGGACGATTGGCTCATTCGCGCAAGGATAAAGGAGCTTGCCGTAGAACACACAGCGAAGACCGTCCAGCTGCTCACGGACCTGGGGTTCTCCATCAACTTCCCCAAGTCCCACCTGGTCCCCTCTCAAGTTGCACTGTTTCTGGGAGCCAAGCTCGACACAGTGGCGCGTCTGGCCTTGCCGTCGGAGGAAAGGACAAAGGCCATCCTAGGCAAGGTGCAGCGTCTGCTGGCCATGGACGTGGCCAGGGTGAGGTCCATCAAGTCCCTCCTCGGGATGATGTCCTCTTGTATTTATCTTGTGCGCCTATGCAGGCTTCGGATGCGCCCTCTACAGGAGGTCCTCGACGCCCGCTCGATTCAAGCGACGGGCAGCTTCGAGGACAGGATCCCTCTCAACGAGACCTTCCGACGAACGATCCGGTGGTGGGGCACCCGCGCTCATCTAGCGGCGGGGACAGACTTTCAGACCCCGGCCCACCAGGCGATGGTGACGACGGATGCCTCCGTGGAGGGGTGGGGAGCACACACCCGGAAATCTTCACGCGAGAGGCCTTTGGCTCCCGGAGGAGAAGCCGCTCCACATCAACATCCTGGAGCTCTGGGCAGTGTTCTGGGCCCTCAGGTCCTTTCTCCCGTCCCTCAAGGGCAAGGTGGTGATGATCTTCACCAACACCACCACCATGATGTTCTACATCCGGAAGCAGGGCGGAACCAGATCCCCGGCCCTATCCAAGGAAGCCCAGGATCTGTGGCATTGGGCTGTTGCTCAAGGGATGTTTCTGGTGCCGTTTCATCTGGCAGGGATAAAAACACCATTGCCGACAAAATCAGCAGAGAGCTGCGCTCGTGCCACGAGTGGGAACTAGGATCAAGTGGACCGACTCTTGCAGCGATGGGGAAAATCCCAGATCGACCTGTTCGCGACAGCGGCAAACTCCAAGTGCCAGAGGTTCGCCAGCAGGTTTCCCCAACCGAGGAGCATGGGCGATGCTTTCTCGTTCCCCTGGGACAGCCTGTTCCTATATGCGTTCCCTCCGTTGCCGCTGCCGCTCTGACTCATCAACCAGCTCAAGAGGTCCCGGTGCAGGATGATCCTCAACACACCGGTGTGGCCGAGGCAAATCTGGTTCCCGGACCTTCTGGACTTGTCGGCGTCCCTACCGGTCAAGCTGCCGACGGACGCAGATCTTCTTTCCAGAGAAGGAGGCGCCATCCTTCATCACGACCCGGAGTCGCTGAACTTGCAGGCCTGGCTCCTGCAGCACTAGAGTTCGGAGGGTACGATATCCCGGCTGACTGCAGAGAGGTTCTTGCAAAGGCCAGGGCGTCCTCAACTCTCAAGTGCTATGGACATGAGTGGAAGAGGTTCTCTGTCTGGTGCTGTGCACAGAATATTAACCCTCTGTGGATTACGGCCCCTCAAGTACTGCCGTACCTACTGTCGCTGGCCAAGGCTGGACTAGCTCACGCTTCCATCAAGATACATCTGGCTGCGATCTCCTGATACACCAGAACTACGGGACGGGCGTCCTTGTGGTCTCATCGCCTGGTGAAGGAATTTATGAAGGGACTGTTCCGATCGTTCCCGCCGGTGAATGCTCCTGCCCCGGCGTGGGAACTCAACGTGGTGCTGTCCAGGCTCATGGGGGAGCCATTCGAACCTCTGCATGCGGTGCCTTTGAAGTTCCTGTCATGGAAGACAGCATTTCTTGTGGCCATCACCTCCGCACGACGAGTGGTAGAGATCCAGGCCCTATCCTGCAAGCCTCCATACTTTACTTTTCACGACACGAGGGTGTTGCTGAGGACGCACCCCTCGTTTATGCCCAAGGTGTCGTCTGACTTCCACCTCAACGAGCCCTTGGTGTTACCAGTTTTCTTCCCGTCGGCTTCGTCGCCGGCCGAGAGGTCTTTGCACTCGCTGGATGTGGCTAGAGCGCTGAAGTTCTACGTTGACCGCACGAAGAGTTTTCGGAAGAGTTTTCGGAAGACGTCACAGCTATTTGTGAACTTTGGACCTGTGAACCAAGGGAAGGCTCTCTCGAAGGCTTACATTTCCAGATGGCTCTCTGGCTGCATCATGCACTGTCACCGGTTGGCAAACCGACCGTTGCCCAGCCGTCCGAGAGCCCATTCGACCAGAGCGATCGCTGCTACCACAGCGTTCTTGTTTGGTGTGCCCCTGCTGGACATCTGCAGGGCTGCTACGTGGAGGTTGACGCACACCTTCACGAGATTCTACTGCGTCGACCGGGATTCCAGGGAGGAGTCCAGAGTCGGCCAAGCAGTGCTGCGCAACCTGTTCGCCTGAAGGTGGGCTTGGTGAGGAGGTAAGAGTGCTTAATGTTGAGTTTATGTAATGCTTAATGTTGAGCCTTTGCCACCCATAAGAAATAGGCCGTCCCAGAGGAACGAGAAAGCATCGCCCATGCTCCTCGGCTGGGGGAACCTGCTGGCGAACCTGGAATTTGTCGCCGTCGCGAAGAGATCGATTTGGGGTTCGCCCCATCGTCGGAAGAGTCGATCCACTTGATCCTGGCGTAGTTCCCACTCATGGCACGAGCGCAGCTCCCTGCTGAGTGAGTCGGCGATCGTGTTTTTTATTTCTGCCAGATGAAGAAGCACCAGAAACATCCCTTGGGCGACGGCCCAATGCCACAGATCTTGGTCTTCCTTGGATAGGGCCGGGGACCTGGTTCCGCCCTGCTTCCAGATGTAGAACATCGTGGTGGTGTTGGCGGTGAAGATCCTCACCACCTTGCCCTTGAGAGATGGAAGAAAAGACCGGAGGGCCCAGAACACCGCGCAGCGCTCCAAGATGTTGATGTGGAGAGACTTCTCCTCCGGGAGCCAAAGGCCTCTCGCGTGAAGATCTCCAGAGGGTGCTCCCCAACCTTCCAGGGAGGCGTCCGTCGTCACCGTCACCTGGTGAGCTGGGGTCTGAAAGTCCGTGCCCACCGACAGATGGGAGGAGGCACCCCACCACCGGATCGCCTGACGGAACGTCTCGTTGAGAGGGATCCTGTCCTCGAAGCTGCCCGTCGACTGGATCCAGCGGGCGTCGAGGAACTCCTGTACGGGTCTCATCCGAAGCCTGCAAAGGCGCACCAGATAAATGCAGGAGGACATCATCCCGAGGAGGGACTTGATGGATCTTACCCTGGCCATGTCCGTGGCCAGCAGATGCTTCACCTTGCCCAGAATGGTCCTGGTCCTTTCCTCCGACGGCGAGGCCAGCCGCGCCACTGTGTCGAGCTTGGCTCCCAGAAACAGGGCGACTTGCGACGGAAACAGGTGGGATTTTGGAAAGTTGATGGAGAATCCCAGGTCCGTGAGCAGCTGGACGGTCTTCGCAGTGTGCTCCACGGCGAGCTCCCTTGTCCTTGCCCGGATGAGCCAGTCGTCCAGGTAGGGGTAGACGTGGATCCCCTGTAGGCGCAGCCGCGCCGCCACCGGTGCGAGGCACTTGGTGAACACCCTGGGTGCCGACCTCAATCCGAACGGGAGGGCCTTGAACTGGTAGTGCCGCCCTTGGACCACGAACCTGAGGAACTTTCGGTGTCTTTTTAGAATGGGGATGTGGAAGTAGGCATCCTCCAAGTCCAACGACGACAGGAAATCGCCCTCCTCCAGCTGTCCCAGCACATGCTGGAGGGTGACCATGCGGAACTTCTGTGCCTTGATGTACTTGTTCAGTCGTCGTAGGTGCAGGATAGGGCGCCATCCTCCTGTCTTCTTTTTTACGAGGAAGTACCTTGAGTAAACTCCGAAGCCTCTTTGGGACGAGCTCGATGGCACCCTTCTTGAGCATCGCCCTTACTTCCAACAGTAGTTGAGGGATGTGATTTTCCTTCCTGGCCACGGGTGGAACGCGAGGGCACTTCTTCTGAAACTCGAGGGCGTGCCCTTGGGCCAGGGCGTCCAGCACCCAACGGTCGGTGGAGATGGACTCCCACACGCTGACAAATCTCGCCAGCCGGCCTCCCACCGGGGTGCTTCGGCGGGGGCCCGACCCCACGGTCGGTTCAATCTTGTTTGGAGGCCGCCTTGCCTCCTTGCCGATGACAACGGGCATCACCTGACTTGCCGCGTCCCCTGTAGGCTTCCTGGGACGAAGATCTTGCCGCTTGGCGGTAAGTGGAGGAGCCACTGCCGGATCCCTTGGAGGCACCTTGTCTGCCTCCACAGCTCCGAAAGGACGGCCGTCGTTGTTGGAGCACTCCCAGTGCCCGGGCAGTCTCTGTGTCTGTCTTGATGGCCTGAAGGGACTCCTCAACCGCCTTCCCAAACAGGTTGTTCCCGTCGAAGGGCATGTCCAAAACCTTGGTTTGTACGTCCTGGCGGAAATGCGTGGCCTTGAGCCATCCTCGTCGTCTCAAGCAAACGCCGTTGCCCAACTGACGGAAACCGGTGTCGGCGATGCCCGTTGCCACCGTGATGGCGTGGTCCGAAGCAATCTCCCCCTCCTGTAGGATTTCAAGGGCCTCAGCCCTTTTGGCGTCCGGAAGGAAGTCTAACAGAGGGGCGATTTTGAACCACAACTCCCTGTCGTAGCGGGCTACGATAGCCAGGGCGTTGGCCGCCTTAATAGTCGTTCCTGCGGATAAGATGATCCGTCGTCCCATCGTGTCCAACTTCCTGCCCTCGCCGTCCGGCGGGGAAGTTAATGTTGCGGCCGATGCCCCCCCAGCTTTCTTCTTTGCCGCCACCGAGACGACCGAATCCGGGGTAGGTTGTGCCCGAAGGCACAAGGGGGCAGCGTCGGAGACCCGGCACTTCTTCTCGTACCGGTCCCTCTTTGCCGGCGCCGTGGCAGGGTTCTTGAGGAGGGCGAGCCCCTCATCCCAGATGTCATCAAGAAGCGGTACGGCGAGGACCGTCTTCCTCTTAGCCTCGCGCCGTTGGTAAAGGAACCCTTCTTTCTTCTTTTCTTCTGGGCAGAGCTGAAACAGGTCGGATGCCCTGGAAATCATGGCATGAAAGGATCCAATCTCGTCGGGCGAGGACGCCCAAGCAGGGGGCGACAGGGGACACGTCCCGTCGTCGCCCCCGTCGTCATCTGTACCTGTCGTAGCCGTGTCCGTGCCTGTATCCTCCCCGTGGGTCGTAGACCGGGGGGGAAGGCAGAGCGGGCCGCAGAGGTGGGAGAGGTGGCGTAGGATGCGTCGTCCTCCTCTTATGCGGTGGACTCTCCGAAGGTCCTGGCTCCGGTTCCCCCGTCGGGTCTGACTCAGGTACCTCCGTCGGGGGAAGGGGCAACCTTGTCCTTATCTCCGAACATAAGGACTGAATCTCTGACAAAATGGCCACCGAGGTGTCCTGCGGCGCCGGAAACGACAGGCGCGAGGGCTCTTGAGGAGCCTTGTCGGCGACACCGTCGCTCTCGTCATCGCCCTCGTCGGGATCCCTCCCGATGGGCTGGGCCTCTTCCATGACTTCGATGAGCTCTTCTTCAGAGGTCGTGTCCGTATCCATGATGGCCACCAGCCCCTCCCCCACCTTTTCCATTGAGGACTTCGTGGGGGTCTTCTCAATGGGCCTGAAAGACGACTCCCTCCGCGGTGGCAGGGAGACTCTGGGTCCTGAGGGCGCCTCCACGGGTGTAGCCTCCACAGGCTGAGCCAGGGCCGCTGCAACATCCTCAATCGAGGTCTTAGCAGGGTGAATTAAGGCCATCGTCACATTCTGGACAACTGGGGCCTTCACCTTGGGGGGAGGGTCAGAGCCTCGCTCCCCCTATGCCGGAATCTTCGAGATCGACCGGGGCCTCTCCAGAAGCTTTGCTGGGTTCTCGGACTTCCGCTTACCCGAGCCAGAGCGTTGGCTTGTGGTTGATGGCGCCGGGGAGGATGCGCACTGCCTGGCAGCCAAGGATCCCGACCGTTCGGTGCTCCCGGTGCCCGCGGACTCGCTGTGCTTAGCCTGTTGTTGGGGCCCCGTCGCCGGGGCGCCCTCACAGCACTTAGAAGACCGCTCGGACTTCTTTTTCTTCTTCTCGCCTGAAGGGCTCTTCCCTTCCAGCCAGTTGGCAAGACGGAGGTGGCGATCCCTCATGGTCCGCTCCGACATGTTCCCACAAAACACACAGTCCTTCTCCTTGTGCGTCTTGTCCTCATGGAGACAGTAGAGGCATAATGAATGCTCGTCCTCCTTGAAAACATTCTAAAGCTGGCATCCAGGGCATGTCCTGAACAGCTTCCCGGGCGTCGAGCTTCCTTTCTCCTGGGCCATGTCCGGGGTAGGCCTCGGAAATTCTGTCATCCTCCAAAAGCGTAACTCGACGAAATCTTCACCCTTGAGGGGCGTAGAAAACTCTGAAACGGATCCCCGTTGATCGGGTGTAGAAACGGTGGAGCTTGAGGCTCTATTTAACCGAAAAATGAGAAAAATCTCCTGAAAAAGCCCGAAAACGCAGCAAAAGCTCGAGAGCTACAGCACAAGGACTCCCAACACTTGAACGTGCGGTAAAAATCTGAGAATGGCTGCCAGAGGCGAGGCTTAGGGAGAAGGCAGTCATTGGGTGGGGGCAGTATGACCCAGAGACCAGTGATTGGTTACTACTTAGAAGGATAGATCAGAAACAAAACTGATACTGATTTTTTTCTATACCGAGGATTCCCGGCCTGACGACGGGGAATATTCATGAGCATGTGAATCCATGCCAGACCCCATGCTGGAGAATGGGAACAGTAGTAGAGCGGGAAGAACGACAGTTAATGGGGAGAGTAGGAGGGGTTATTGGCATTAAGAGAGGTAGAAATGTTAACGCAGGGAATAGTAAGAGGTGGGGAAGTATAGTGAGAGGAAGGAGGGAAAAGGAACCAAGGTAGAGGTATAGTTGGAAGTAAAAGCAGCAGTAAAGAATAGGAGTGGGAAAGGAAGTTAAGATACAAGCGTGGAGGTGGAAAGGCAGAGTGCGAGATTGGAGGGACAGTAGCGTGGTGGGAGGAGAACAGGAAACGGTCAGGAGCGAGAGGGTTTCAGAGAAATAAGAGTGACACTGGGAGAGAGAAGGCACCATTCCCTATTCCCTGAGTTCTAACCAATGACAGGCGAGGGAAAGCTAGAAGTTCCATAGGGAGTCAGGTAGACAACATTTTAGGATAAACACCTGATATGTAGAGATGTGAAAGACAGATGGGCGTTACTGATCGGTAGTGACTAACCGCCCAGTAGGGATGCCTGTGGTTGGGAGGTGGGTTCCAGGCCTGGAGAAGTTGAGAGAAGAATGGAACGGCCCTAGTGCCAATCGCCCCCAGTCCCTTAGACACCAAAGAATCAAGAACAGAAGCAGCCATTCTGACCATTACGTTTTCAAATAAACACCCTTGGACTTTTTATAAAAGTCAGCGTGGTTATTTGTGACGGGTCACCCGTCACATTAATCGCTAATGTAGGTAGCACAACCATGATAGATGACATCTGTTTATGTTTAATGGGTATGTAAGTTACTGGTATGATAAGTGATGTTATAACTAATAAATAGATTGAAACAAATTTGTTAATTTGACTCCTACTTTGAAATAACAAGGAAGAGTTGAGAACTCCAGTCCAGTAACTATTAAATCATTCAATCTGAGGATCCTAGTGCTTGTGATTTGATTTTCAACAACTGAATCTATTTTATTATTTCCCTTCCTCGTGCTGAAAATGTACACATTTCAGAATGAATCTTTTCAGAGCATGTTCGCTTAATAAATTGAAATAAAGAAATAGTTTAGAAATGTGTACTTAAATACCTCATTGGTGCGATTTACCATAAAATGAATTCCTTTATGTAATGGTCTTTCAAGAAACAAATGTGGAAGTGCTCCATTTTGGGGTGGAGGTGCAGGCTTGAATTATCTCCCCTGCAGGAGGTTCAAATTAATTTTAGAAGGGCAAAATGTGGGCCACGTCTATAGAAATTATATCAGTTCTTTCTATTTCTATACATAAAAACAAAATTGAAAGTGATTGTTAATCAGAATTACTTTGGTATCCTAGAAGCATAGGGAAAAGTGAAGGAATCTTTTCAGGACCAGACCGTTTGAGGTTGCAATTGCCATATCATGCAGCACCTAAAGGGCTATTGCATAGATATGCCGACTTACGAAGCATATGAAGGCCTTTTTGGAGCATCTGAGGCTGCACTAGAAGTATGACAGCCAAAATCCTTTGGTTTTGCCAATGCTTGTTTTTGACAACCATTCAGAATAATGTACATTAGGGTTTAAGCAAATGTAACCCTCTCCCAGAAAAGTATGCACTTGTTTCTGACTTTTAATTGTATAACTTGATCATACATGTAAATGTAGTTGATCCCAATTGACTTGTCATACGTTATTGATCCCTGGAGGCTATACCATTTTCTATTAAACTTGCTATTGTTTAAGTGACTTGAAAAGTTAAAGACGTGTTGTAGCTAAGAACATTTCTATATAAAGGTCCCCACCAGACATGGGCTGCTTGAGTCGGAAACCAGTCGTTTATGGCAGCCATTGTTTCATACACTTTGTGCTTAATTATGATGAGTAAATCCATTCTGTGCAGATGGTGAGGTTTATGCGTGGGGACATAATGGATACAGCCAGCTGGGAAATGGGACAACAAATCAGGGTATCGCTCCAGTTCAGATCTGCACCAATCTGCTCATCAAGAAAGCACTGGATGTTGCATGCGGTTCCCATCATTCTATGGTGCTCACGTCCGATGGAGAGGTAAGCTGTTGGTATAAGTATGTGTACGAATGATAGTCCTAACCTGTACAGAAAATGAAGGTCTAGATCAACTTGTAGAAAGTATTAAATGGTTCATCCTGCTCACCCACCTCTCGGCCTGACTATGGGCGAAAGACTTAGGGGCTTATTCATGGAATTCGTGCACCAAAAAACAGGGATTTGTGCACCATTCTGCCCGCAAATCCCTGTTTAACTAATGGGGATTTGCGGGCAGAATGGCACACAAATCCCTGTTTTGCGGCGCACAAATTCCATGAATCAGCCCCTTAATCTTTTGTAATCCAGTTGGAAGAGGTTGTTCTCAAAACATCTTCAGTTTCACCAATAAATCTTGAATTGTTTACTTCACCCCAATGACTGATGTGGTATGGAATCTACTCAATAATTTAAGATGCAATCAGTCCACTTGGAAACTCAATATCATGTGTGATTATCTGTGCACAGATATGTTTTTGTTTTACTCCCTATATGCTAGAAAACTCCATTAATAGTCCTTGCATATGTAATCTGCATGATTTTTGTGTTGCCTTGATTCTAAAACTAAATTGTATATTATCTGCTCTTTAAAAGTAAAAAATGTATCTTGATGAACTGGATTATTTTTTAATCTTTGTGGACATCACCGTACAGCAATTAAACGTGGGTTTGGCTTCTGCTCGGAACAGATGTGATTTAGGCGGCATCCTCCTGACTGTTTTGTGACTTATTAGAAAACTGCTCCAATCTCACTACATTGCATGTGGGAACTGTGTTCTACTAAACCCACAAACCGTTTGTATTCCTATAGTGATTTGGTGCAGATTTTTATGTAACTCTGCATAAAAATCTTATCTTGGATCATAAATGACCACAAATTCCGTACTGGGGAAGGGGGAGGTCGCTCATGCCTTCTGGGATTTTAGTTAGTTAGCAACTCCTTTTCAAAAGTACAGGGATGGCATTCCACAAAATAAGAAAATGGAATGGGGAAGCTCACTTCTTTTTGCCATTTCGATGGGCTGAGATGACTGTAAATATATGGCCCTCTTCTGATTTATATGCCGTAATTGGAGCATAACTACACAGTCTATCCAGTAAATATCTGTGTAATTAATCACCACAATTCCAAAGTAGAATTGGATGAAATGTGAAAGAGAGGACACTTAAGTAATACTGTGATCCGTTAAATTCTTTTAGATCCCGTGCAGCCTACTAATGGAGACCCTGGAGGCTGCATAGCATTCATACACAGACTAGAAATGTTAATTTTAAAAAATTCAACTGCTTACAGGAATTTGCAGGAAGGACAACTATCTGGACTCGAAACAAGATATGGGTCCATGAGCTTTGGCACAAGGCGGCTTCACTCTTTTGGCTTCAGATCTGCGAGGGAAGCCTGAATGACCCTCTCCAACCCCTTATTGAGCAAGCAACAGAAACATTTCTTCGGAGGCAGTGGAGCTTGAAGCCCATGATATTACTATGGGGTGCTTGTAGGCAGTTCAAATCCACATAGATTAGCTTCTTACCAAGCTAATTTTGAGTCTGCGCAAGATGGCAAACATGAAGGCTCTGCCATGCTTCATGGTGATGAGTCACTGAGCCTTACAACCTGTAATGTAGGTGGAGCGGGGAGTGATCTGCTGGATCCAAGTAATTGCCATTTAGATTTAGACAGAGTTCTTATTCATGGGGTGACTACAGTGTGGGCCAGGTAGGGGCTTGCAACCATTCCCCACCATACAAAGACTGTACCCTGGGGTCATTTTGAAGACCTTAGAGCAGAGTTCATCCTCCTGTCCCTGTATTTCTTAAAAATATTTAAAACTTAGGCACTACTTCACATCCAAGATATAAATGTACAAAGTGATACAAATGACTTGATGTGCATTAACAACATGATCCAAGATGGCTCTGTGACAAGGAATCTAGTCTCCCACTGCTATCAATAAATGCAGGCCTCACAGGAACGAAGGAAGGCGATAGTAGTTTCTCATCGCGAGATGGTAAGTAGCATTCTAAGTTTGCAGACTCTTGGTGGGGTAGTTATTTTTTATTGAACTACAGAACTATACTTTCCTGCATGGATCGTTTTATGGTGAAAAGTGGTGTCTCCTTTTTAAATTCCAGTACAGACAGGCCAATGGAAGATGTTTGAGGCCCAGTGCTGGTTGCGCTTTCAGATAGTTAGCACTCAAGGGTGTTACATGAGGCAGTCCATGGTTGATATCTGAGATGCTCGGTCTTTCTAACCCTTTTACAATCCCCTTTTGGTTGGTGCTAGGCATGCTACGACAATGCATTATTGTTAAAAAGTGGTCTGTGTTTGGTTACTGTCATGCCCTATATTTTGATCAGAATTTGGGTCAAGGGACTTTTGAATGTGGGTGGTAGCTTTCAACTTTAATATTTTCACTGTGCTGTTTGGTTTATAGTTGGCAGACAGCTCTTCAGGGTAGATCAGTGCATTTTTAGAATTGCTGCTGCAATCAATAAAACATGCATTACCCTGCAATATTTCCAAACTGAACCTTGTGCCACTGACATGGAAGGATGATGATTGAAATCCAAGGAAGGACAAGAGTGCACAGACTGCGCAGCGAGAGTGACTTATTCCTAGATAAATCATAGAGACACACTACTCTGGAAAACCTTGGCTAAATCAGACCATGTAACAATATTGATTTCTTAGCTTTCCACAAAGGGCGACAAAGGGGGCATGTTGTGATGTACGGACGCAATGGTTAAGGGGTGGCATAGAGTGGGTTGGAGGGTAGCACAATATCTTTGCAAATGTTCCTGCATTCCTTCTTGTTTACTCTTTTAATGCGATCAGTTTCAAAACGATGGGGTGGATCTATGATTGCCCTACATTGCTTCAAAAATGTCTTCATAGAAGGAAATTCAAATATTTATCCTTGACTGTACTAATACATTTAAGTCTTCTTTCAATCTCCAATAAATCCCAAGAAATATTAGTCAATTTTTGCATTCACAGGTTGAGCCCACATTTTCTCAAGTTTTAAATCATTTTGTATGATTCTTTTATGGGATAGCAATCTTGTGTTTTCTGAAAATAAGTTTCATTATATGTAATGAATGATTCATATTCACTTATCATTGGGACTAATTACAAGCATGTAAAGCATAGTCTAGTAACCAATATGTCAGTGAAAAATCAATGCGTGGACCAACATAAACCTTTCAGACTGAACAAGTAATAATATGGCTTGTCATTCAAACTCCTGTTCTGATATCGAACTCCACACCCCTACTCCTAGAAATTGTATACCTCACTATCTCCTTTGCTTTTCTCATATTGTTCTGGTGAAAGTAGCATTCAGCATGAGCTATCTCTGTTCTGTTATTCACTGAACTGTAGTCTGAAAGCTATAATTTAATAAACTTCCGGTATTGTTCTTGTAAACGCATAACTATAATCAGTGCTCTAGATAAGATTTGTAGGTGGGAGTATTTTACTCCCTATTTTTTAAAGTTGGGAGTAAAATGATATTTTTAAGGAGTAACAATGTAATTCCAATTTCCAATGGGAGTATTTTTTTATAAGTGGGTAAACATTTTTTGACTGGAAAACTGAAATGTTTTCTAATAATTATTTCTTTGCACCTAATTATTCATGTACATTAAAAGATACATGTTTACTTCTTCTGATCAGTCAGTAATAATAGTAGTTTCTTCTTGTGGTACTGCGTGCACTACTGGTCCAAACATATCCATGGAGCTGTGTGGATGAAAGCAGGGGGACAAGATTCTACTTGCCTGTTTTTTTGTTGGGAGTATTTTTAACTCCCTACTTATATTTTTTGGAAGTATGTGTATTTTTAGGGCGTATATGTGGCTGATACACCCCTTATCTGTAGGGCTGACTATAATCTTTCTTTCCTTGTTATACGATATTCTAAGATGTTTTACAACAAATTCCATTGTTTTTGTTCAGGGATCAAGTCCTCTTTAATGCTGTAAATCTGTGCCATCTAGGAATTGAGTATTTGTAACTGTCCCAATGTATAATCCTGCAATTTGTACTCTCTGAAAATGAAGGCTTTGTTCCACAACAACTACTTATAGTTAATGCGTGGATGTCCCTTATGGCGCTATTTTAGAAGGAACATTTCTTTAAAACAAGTGACTTTTCCATATATAGCAACCTCTAAAACACAGCAGCAATTGCCTGAAATATTAGTTTTCCATTACCTTTAACCTATCAGTAATCCAACATGTTGCAATCCAATCCCTTATGTATGCGCTGCAGATTATAGTATGCAATTGCATAGCATTATAAATAAAACAATTAATGGAATTCATAGATTTCATTCCAAGCCATCTTAAAAAGTGGTGAATATTGCAAAAGTAAGTATGTTCTTAATTGCCAATCACTGTTCAACATCAAACTAGGTTTAAATGTTCTAGTTTAAACCAGTTAACTAACTGTGACAGAGTCCACCACAAAAAAACACTGTGGCTCCTTCGGTCAGTCAAAAGATGTTTATTCAGGATATTCCAAAAGATAGAGGGCTTATTGATTATCCTCAGGTTTTAGGGCAAACCAGTGTTTGGGGAAGATGGTCGCTAGGGCTGTGCCTCTCCCTCTCTCGTCTCCCTTGGGCTTCCAACATCCTAACCCAGGTGCCCTTAGCCTGGTGTGTGCTAGGGCAAGGTAACCCCTGCTGTCTGCTGTTCTTGCTGTTGCTATCAGTGTTCTCCCCAAGTCGATGGCTCACTTGCTCCCTAAGGGCCTTCCAACTTTCCTTCACCTAGGCCTGCTTAGTGTTCTGAGGGAGTCCGGGATGGTGCCTCCTTCCACTCTGGTACACTCGCTCGGCACTCGCGCATTCACCTGACCTGACCCTCTCCTACACTAGATCCCAAGATGTACTCCTGCCCTCTATGTGTCTACCTCTCTGATTTTGCACTCCGTCTTCCTACCTTCACGCTTAGATGTTACCTTATTTTCCTCCTCTCGCTGTCTCCTCTTTCTAATCTTCCACTCAATACTACCACCTTATCACTACCTCTGATGTTACAGCTCCTCCCTCCTTCACCTCATTTCTACTACTCCCTCTCTGCTACCACTGCTACCTCTCTTCTCTTATTACTACTCCTACTCCACTAAGCCTCACTACTACTCCTCTTTTCCACTTCTAGCACTACCACACTCTACTACCGCTACTACCCATGCCTCGCTTCTACCACTATACAACCACTACCACCTCCTCCCTCTACCAATGCTACACTCACTACTCACTCCCATGCACAACCACTCAACAGACCCCCTCTCTCAACCGCCACACTTTTTTTGCACTACCCTGCTGTGGTCTCTCATACATCCTCCTCCACCTTCTACCCTCACCCAACTGCAACATCCACTAAACTGTCCTCCACTTAACCTCTGAAATAGCCCCGCTCAGCTCTCCCTGCCAATGACTTTCCTTATTCAGAGGGGTGTGACAGGGGAGGTTGGGAGATTCTTCAAAAAGGGTTTGTAGACCCAGCCCCCTTTCCCACATGGTCTGACTGTGTTTCTAACCGAGGCAGCATAGAGGCTTGTAGGAAGCTGGTGTTCCCTATGGCTTTAGCCTTCTGGGAAGCCTTGTTTTGTTAAAGAGATACCCAGTGGTTAAGTGGGGTCCTGATCATTAAGGTCTTTCTGGAGGCCTTTGTTTAGTAAAACAAATCTCTGGTGGTTTAGTGAGTTAGTCTCCTCTGTACAGGGTCCAGCAGATTCTGTCTGTTGGAGACCTGCTCTGCTCCCGTATGCCGCGCTGATTCGCTGATCCTCCACGATGTCCTCTACTTTCCCGTCCTGCGTTGTCACGGTCGCAGCATCACGCGACATCCTGCTGTTACACCATTCCCGCCAGCCTGCCACCACCGTCCTGGTGCAAGCAGTGATAGCAACATCATCCTCTGCTCTAGCAGTGTCCCGAGACACTGGTTTTCCAGCTAAGGAAAAGCTGAGAGGGGGGCCCACACTCTTTCTGGCACCCAAATGGGTGTTGGAGGGCGGTTGGAGGGGGGAATCTGGCTCACTCCCTCCTCTAACAGGGCCAACTACACATCCATGTCACACAACCAATGCATATAGTTCAAATAATGTAAAAAGGGGGGCGCTGTTGCATGGCTGAGAAGATGGCCGCTGCCTGAGAGAGCTTGCTCTCAGTGACACCAAACAGCCTGCAAAATCCTGCTTCACACTGCCTGCCGGATAATATCAGTACAGGCATGGGACCGGAGAAGCCGTAACGCACACTCGGATATATTTGTTTGGATATACGCTTATGTGCCCCTGTGGTCTGTGACCGTGCTGCCGCACAACACTCTGCACTGCCTGGCCTGGCCGTGTGACTTAGAGCCGGGCACCCCCCCCCTTCAACCTCCTGAGGCTGATGCCCCACACCTCTGCAGCGTGTCAATGGTATCAACCTTAACAGCGGTCCCCACACGACGACTGCAGCCCTTGTGGGGTCGTCTATGAATGCAGCCCTTCCATCCGCCATTCCCCTTGTCCCTCTCGCAGCTGAACCGGACCAACAGCGGAGGGATGCAGTGGGAGCCGGACTTCTACGCCACCTTTGTCTCCGGATAGGATCCCTGAGGCCCGACATTTGTTTGCGGGCAGGCCACCCTGGGGACCCCTGTGATTTGGCGCTGTTTGCCACCCGCTGCGAACGCCAATTCTGGCACCCCCCTGTGAGTTTTCTCTCCCTCCGACTGGTCCTCTCCTCTCCCAGTGCCCTTGCTGCTATCTGGGGACGCGGCTTGCCCAGATCCAGAGGACATGCAGCCTGGCCCCCCCTCCTGGAGGCACTGGGACCCAACCTGCTTATTCCCAGGCTGCAGCGTGGGACTGCGGGGGGCCCTGGCGCTTGGAACCGAATAGGCCACGTGCATGGGGAGGATTCGGGCGCCCAGCACACAGTGTCGGAGCTGCCATGAAGATCTCTACTTGAAAGGAAGATAGATCCCTGATGCACTCCCATCTCTGCTCTGTGTGACCACAATTCCCTGCCCGCATACACTACCCGACCTCCTGATCTGGCCCCCTTCTGAGCCCCCTAGCCATTCACAGGTGACACTGGTTCACGGAGCTTCATGCTGGGGTGCGCGGCCCTCTCTCTCCTCGGCTGTTGTGCTTCCTGTAATCCTCCCTAGACCACAGGAGAGAATTCCATCTAAGAGCACCAGGCAGAATCTCACCCAAGACCTGTGGAAGGGCATCCTTTTGAGCACATTGGGTGGAGGTCCATCTAAGGTCAGTGGGGAAAGGGCCATCCAAGAACACAACGGAGAAATCCACCCGAGACTATTGGGGAGAGCCTGCCCTCTGTCACAGAGGAGAAATCCACCTGAGTTTACTGTGAAGATACCCTCCTAGGATCACAGCAGTGAAATCAACCCAACCTACTTGCCAAAAAACGTATCCAACACCATTTGGAGGATACCCTTTTGTGATCACTGGGAGAGTGGCATACTCTGTTGCCACTGTGCCTCTGGGTCCTTCTTCCTGATGCATACACGGCATTGATGGGTTGGGGGCACCTCCCCGCATCAGAGTTCCTTTCGCAAATACCTACTTCGCTCCTGAAGAGACTTCTACACAGCGGTGTGCCCCTTTATCCAGCGGAGAGGGCGCTGAGGAGGGACGTTCTGACAGTGGCCACTCCACAACGACATTGCTACGGACCTTGTTGAAATGGTAAATAATCAAACTTGCAAAAATGCACCAGTTCACAAGACGGGATCATCCCCCTGATGGCTGCCAACTCCAATTCCGCGACCCCTGCAGCGGACGATGGGGCCACACTTGATCAGACACTATTGAGCCTCAAGAGCAGCACAGACTCCCTCGGATCGAAAATTGACACGCTGATCTGCAGGGTAGAGACATCTGCTATACAGATAGACAAACTCTGCCGCCGGATGGCAGAGGCGCAGCGGGGACGCAGAGGACAGGGTAACATCCCTACAGAGAGAGGTTGTGTGCTTGCAACAATCAGTGAGGCAGGTGGAGGCCAAGAACGACGACTTGGAGGGAAGGTCAAGAAGGAACAATATCCTCATCGTGGGTGTATAAGAGTCCACTCACATAGACAAGATGGAACTATTAGTTAAAAAACTCCTCATGGAGATACTGGATCATCCCCCCATGTCCTCCATGTTCCTAGTCGAGAGAGCGCATTGCTCCTTGGCGGCCTGACCGCCTCCCAGTGCTCCGGACAGGTCCATCATTGCCCGGATCCTAAATTACAGGGACAGGGATGTTCTCCTCTGGGCTGCTAGGGACAAGGGCAAACTCTGATATGGCTCCTCCATGATTAGGCTCTTTCTGAACTTTAGTCAACAGGAACAGAGGAAAACCTTCCAAGCTGCGATAAACAAACTTAGAAAAAAATAAATCTTTTACGCCATGCTGTTCCCAGCTAAACTTCGTGTAGTTTGTCACAGGAAAACCTTGTTCTTCACTACCCCTGCCACGGCGGATCGCTTTGCCTCAGAACTGCTAAAAACTGCAGATGCACAAGCCGAACCCAGAATGATCGCTGCTCTAAATTCTTCTTTCAAACGGGAGATCACCCCCAGTTAGGGTTCTCTGCCCTCACACTCAGGTGGGAAGACTTAACGTTGAAGCACATATTGTAGTGTTGCTGTAATCTTTGAGCACTAAAGCCGTTCTTCGCACCCCATTAGCGCAGTCTCTGCACCTAGGTAGTTGTTTTTGTTGAGTTGGGATGGGGATTCAGCCAGTATGTTTGTTTCTGGCATGGATGGGGGAGTCAGGGGAAGCTATTGACTGTTTATGGTGCACAGGTTATTCATGTTGTTCACTGCAATGTCACACTGCTAACGACCTGAGAAGGTATGGCAGTCGTGAATTGACCTTGTTTATTCCGGCCAATATGGTCCGTTTTTCCGACCCAACTCACTATGTCCTGTAATTCCTTAACTGTTATGTCCTGGAACATTAGGCGGGGGTCACTAATCAGACGCTGAGACTGGTACTGAACCATGCAAAACTACATGGGGTCAATGTGCTCCATCTGCAGGAGACACACCTCCCTGCGGACGGCCTGCTCCCGGTGGTCCGAGGATGGGGAGTTCATAGATACAGTACCTCTTATTCATCACAATCCAGAGGAGTAGCGATTTACTTACACCAGTCCGTACAGTTACGCTTCCATGAGCAACTGGCCGAAAGTAGAAGGTTGATATTTGTTTGTAGCTGAAGAGTGCCTGGTATGAGGGTCCTATTTGTTAATGTGTATGCCCCTTACATGAATTCACCAGACTTCTTCCAGAACTGTGCTCCACTAACCCATAAATTCCTCTCTCACGAAATGATATGGGCTGGTGACGTTAACATGGCACTGTGGCCCTCTAAAGCTGCACACGCCTGGTGAGATATAGCGTAATCTATGGGACTGGTAGAGATCTGGAGGCACATGCACCCAGACGTACAGGAATACTCTTTCTATTCGGGGTGCATGGAACAGCCTCCAGGATCGACTACATAATGCTCTCCTATCCCCTCACCTGTACCACACAAACCACCAAAATGTTGCCCAGGACCCTGTCTGACCATTCTGTTGCTGGCCGTTATTCTCCCACCGACTTCTGTGCATCGCCCTCCTCAGTGACGCTTTTGCCTCCGCGCCCTCAAGGACGCCATCTTCCGCGAAGGGCTGAGAGATGACATCGATGAATGCTTCCGAAATAATGTTGGCTCTGTGCCGGACCATCGGATACTCTGGGAACCCTTTAAGGTGGTTGTTAGGGGCTGCTGTATCTCTAGAGAAAGCGGGGTGCTGAGATCTTGAGGGCGACTCTTCGCAGACTGGAAGGGGGAGATACGGGATTTGGAAAACGAACAACCTTCCGGTATAAACGCACAGATCTCCAGGAGGCTCAGGGATAAACGCTGCAAATTCTTGGAGACGGCACAAAGATTTCATAAATAAATAAGATTTCAGCATTATTATAACCAGCTATACTCGTCTCAACTATCAGCATCCTCCGAAGACATCCGGCTTTATCTGACCAAGGTAAACCACAGTGTGTCCCATCACAATCTACAATTATTGAACTTGACCTTGTGGCTTCTAAACACCTGCAGTATAGACATCTGATTCTGCTAGAGGACTGTGTGCAGGTGGTGAGAGAAGGCAGAAGACCCTCCACAAGGCCATTCTTTTTCTTCAAGTAGGTTTTTCCTCTGGTGCCAGTACATGGGAGAGGATCTTACGACCTGTCAAGAGCATTATTCCGTGCCTTCTTTATGTCTCTAAATCTCTAAATCAGTTGTGCAGCTTTCCTCGATAAAAGTACACCTTTCTAACATTATAGCCCACAGGAAAGGTCCCCCTCAGGAATCCTTCAGACCTCCTCTGATTTGCAATTTTTTGGAAGGATTTCAGCTGGAAACCTTTATCAAGAGACCACCGACTCCATGGAAGCTCAATATTGTATTATCCTTGCAAGACCTATGACCACGCACCCCATTCAAATCCATGCATGAATGTAACTTACAGCACCTTGCTTGGAAAGTAGCCTGTGGGTATTACTTCTCTGTAGAGTAAGCAAAGTAGAGGTACCCTGTATTCACGGCCTTACTCTGTGTTTCATATACAGAAGGGGACCTTGTCAACAAAAGAGTATTTCTTTCCAAAGTGATTTGACTTTAATGTGAAATCAGTGACCTTGCAGGGGTCTTCCTCCAACCCCTCTGCTTCAGCAGAGCGCTCCCTACATACCTTGGATGCTAAGAGGGCTCTGAGGTTTTATTTAGACAGAACTAAGGATATTATAAAATCCAAACAATTGTTAGTCAACTATGGGTTAATACATAGAGGCCTTGTAGTGTCTAAACAGTTAATTTCCAGATGGATGGTTTCCTGTATTCAGCTGTAATACCAAAAGAAGTATAAGCCCCTTCCGGGCAGGCCTAGTGGCTTCGGGCAGGCCCGGAGCCCACTCGACTAGAGGAAAGGGGGCTACCTCAGCTTTTTGTTAAGAGCATTAGTGTTATTTTTTATTGTGTTTTAGTTCAATTTGAACTTTTCACAAATTTCATAAACAATATTTATATGTATTACACATTTTACAAATGCTACACTTTTTAAAACAAATATAAAAACAGATACACATATAAACATAAATATCCTAAATTTGATTAAATATACATATACTATTTTTCCTAAAAGCTAAAAACTATTACAAATCATTTCATCACAATCTATAAAGTTTCTCTTCATATTCCAGACTTATACTGCCAGTAGCCTAATATATAAACCAATCACTAGCTCCTATCCCCAACTGGGGTTTGCATCTTCTGTATTATGCACCAAAGGTGATATAAGACCATCTGGACTGAAGTGAGTCTGAGTTTAGACAATAGTGCCAAAATTCAGCCAATTTAATTCCCTCATAGTTATGCACCAGGTATCCCAACATACATATGTAAACTGTGCCAAGCTCCACACACCCTGTAAAAATATGTTTTGTAGTCTCCAGGGCATGCCTCTGTCGAGAAATGCGCCAAAATCGTTCTTCTCATGCCAATCTAAGTTGAGCACCTTTCACAGCCAACACAGGTAAGTGATGGGTTTGTAGCAGGAACATCGATCGTCTGATTTACGGATCAGGACATAGACGTAGATAAGATTGAGCTTTCTTAAATTGATGTCACAAAAGTTACTGCCTCATATGTTTTAAGCGTTGAGATATGAGCATGGTTATTGCCCCATTACCAGTTTACAAGTTTCATAACAAAAAACAATTTGGTAGCAATGGAACACCCACCCAGTGCTAAATCAGGAGTCCAACCAATAGTTTCATACAGTTCCATGTTCAATGTTATGAAGGATTTTCTTTTACAAAGCTTTTCGGTCTCATGGTGCTCACCCAATTTATTCAGCAACAGGAAGTCTGTGTGCAGTGTCGATTTTAATATGAAGCTCCCCCTTCTTCTTAACGTCATTTCATGTAGGGAGATGAGCCCCAGTTGAAGCCCAGGGTACTCCATACGAAACGGCTGACACTATCTTGAGCATCTTCGCCAAAACATTACCTCAAGGCTATTCAACCAGGTTAGGTCAACCATAGTAAGGGCATCAAGCATAGAATCATCGGATAGTAGAATTGCTTATAAATCATTAGCACACCTTCCAGCGAGTAGCCAGCATTACCCGCTGAGAATGTGCACACTTGTGCAATAATAACCTTTGCTTTTCTAGTTTTCATCTACATAATATGTCTTTGCCCCGTCACATCCCATCTCCAGACCCAAATAAAGATACTGGTCTGTATATTCCAAGTCTCCTAGTACTTTCTTTAATAAAGACCTATTAATTTTCTTGCTGGATACCACAATGACCTTTGTTTTGGCTACATTTATTATCAGTTCATTCTCTGCGGTATAAACAGCCAACTCACTCAGCATAGAAGAAGTTTGGTCGAACAGCAACAAATCGTCTGCGTATAGCATGGCTGGTAGTAGTGAATATCCCATTTTTGGAAGGCAACTGGCCTTTTCTCTCAGGCGCCTAGGTATATCCACTAGGTTTAAACAATAGGGGAGCCAAAACACACTCTTGTTTGACTCCCCTATTGACCAACCTCAGTTCTGAGACACCACCTGAATCATTCAAGTGCACACAGGCTTCATTATTACTATATAGCTCTATTATTATCTGTAATAACCAGAGGGAAAAGCCCAGCCTGTGTAACTTGCTCCATAGGATGTTTCTGTTTACGAGCTCAAAGGCAGCTTTGAAATGCACAAAAGTGACATGTACACGGTTGAGTTATTCAAACCCTTTCCCCCTCACGCCATGAATAACAGCGCCCATTTCTCTGATTTTGGGCACTGGAAGACCCGGCTCGAAAGCCACTCTGAAATGGATACAGAACATCCTGTTGTAATTCCCATTTCTGAGGTTTCCAATACCAAGGAGGGGTGGGGGAGGGGGAATCTCCTCCTTCCTCGCAAACCTTCATAAACAGATGGCATAAAATATGGGCTCAGTTAACCAGGTCTCTTTTCAGACTAACGTTGGCAAGACCATTCAGGCCAGGGGCCCTACAGCTTCTCAATTTGTGTATTGCCCCCACTATCTCCTCTAGCCCCATCATCAGTTCCCAGGGACCCACTTCTTTTCCACCATACACGTTAATCAGGGTGGCGTCGAACTTAGTGCAAGTAATAAGACTCAACCAGGATTCAGAGGAAATTGAAATCGGGTTAATTAGGCTTTTTCCCTTGCACCCTTTAACAGAGGCAAGAATTTGCCAAAACGCATGGGTATTCCCACTGCACATTGTTCTTACAAAGTTCTGCCAGTTACCCTGTTTGATAGACCGCGTAGGGCAAATTAACCATTTATGATACTCCCTTTTAATCCCATTCATGATCGCCATTATGGCACTCACTGATCTGATTTATTCGCCGCCCTACACACCTACCTCTGCATCATGCATTTGGCATCACAGATGTTAATATCAAAGGATCTATTTTGTTGTGCATCCACCACTAGATCCAACTGCACTGGGGTACACCCCACCTTAAAAGACCAATAATGAAGCCCATCCTCCATCTCAATAGCTGTACAGAGGCAGTCAAGATCCTATCCACGTTGCTTTACTCAAACAGGTGTGCACAGATCTCATCAATATGCCTACTAGACCAGCTCAGTCAGTTCCCTGCTTGATTTATAGACACATAACCACATTTGGGGACATTCCGCTCAGACTGCTCCGACTGTAATGCCAGGATTAGAATTGCATGGTCACTAAAACCTATGGGCCTAACCACCAGATATTTAACACATTCAAACAACCTTTTGTTACTGGCAAAATAATTGAGGGTAACACTCTTACGACCACCACCCCCTAACCCCCCAAATCGGCCTGCCCTGGTTATCCCCTTTGGTACGTCCATTAAGAATAGCAATGTACCAGTCCCTTCACCAGCCCAACCATTGATTCCCATGAGAGTTAGATAGCATAGTGCTCATAACACTTTACACATCATATTTTCATACTGAAGGAGCTCAACCCTATCGACACATGTAGCATTCCAATCCCCACAAAATCACCATTTCAGTGGCCGTATGGGTCAGTCATGATGACAGGGTGGCCTCAATATAATTTAAGATGTCAACATCTACCACTATACCTGGGAGATCATAGATGTTAAAAATCAATAGACTGAGGCCACCGTAGGCAAGATGGCAGCCTGATTGCGATGCTCCGGCCCCTGCCCCAACATAACGCAAGTTGTGGTGGAGTTGAAGGCTCAGGAACCATGTGAGTGAACAAGCTCCCCCGAGCCGAGAGTGTAGAGCAGCAACGGTGAGGCAACTGTGAAATGCCCATGGTCTGAGGCGACAGAGAACCAACCTCTGAAATGGGAGACCGGCCCATATGGAGAGACGGTGTGCCGTGAGAAGGCAGCAAAGTGAGGGACAGCCTGGAGCGCCGAAGGTACGGCTGGGCCCACAAGTCTGAGCCGTGCCCGGGTGAGCTGCACGGCACGAAAGGAGGGACGGCGGAAGAGCCCGCCCATCCCAGTGAGGAGACGGTGAAGCCGAAGCTGGGAAGGGCCGCAGGGGGCAGAGAGGAAGAGCTGGAGCTGCGCTTCACCTGTGAGGTGGCAGACCATCTGGCCCACCATCTCGGTATACTGGGGAAGCCCGGGGGATCTCTTGCACAGCCCAGAGCCCCTGAGTGAACGTGAGAAGGAGTGGGGTCGAAGTGGAGCAGAACCCTTGTAGAGGCCGCAAAGTGGGCGGTCCGGAAGTCCTTAGAAGACAGGAGGGTCCGCAGAGCAACCAGGAGCCCCTGAGTGGAGGGTAAGAGGAGCAGAGGTGAAAAACAAGTAGTTGGAACAAACCTGAACATTCGAGAAAGCTCTGAGGACAAACACTGCAGCCTTTCTTGGTACACTGAACCAGTGCTTCCCAATGTTCCAGCAGAAAATTGAAAACGTTCTTGTTAGTTCAGTTATTTAGTAGCCCCACATTTACAAAAATATCAACTGTTTGTACATTTTTTGGACTAGAGTTCCTTTTGTAAACCTCCTGCTATAAACACCAGTGCAATTACCTATTCCTTGTAAAACAACATGCATAGAATCGGCAGCAGGTTGCCCTGGGCAATGTTGGCAAAAGGTTTTGACTGGCAAGACACGGACAGTGTGACAGTCCCGACCTTTCAGCAAAGTATGATGCTGGACACTAAATAAATCGTAAGCTGCTTCTTGGTCCAGGTCCCTCAATGTGCATCCTCTGCCATGAAGTAGCATGGTTTTGTGAAATTCATTGTACCGCTTTAATCAAGTAAATTAGAAATCGCAGTTATAGCCATAGACAGATGTGGACATTGCCAAAGTCATGCGAGGGAGGTTCCCACAGATAAGGCATCAATTCCACATTTAGCATGTGTCAAAGTCTGTTGCAAAGAAAATCAATGCGGCTGGGAGGGAAAAGGGCTATGAAAAACGACTGAAATGGGTGCAGTCCATAAACCATTATCTCCAGAGGCGTAGCCAGGATTGTCTAAGTGCGCCCTGAAGCTAATGTAGTTGGGCCCACTGCAGTGACATTAACATCTGTTAATGCTGACACATGCTGAGTGGGCATTTACAGATTTTGGGTGGGCCTTGCCCGCTCAGTCCCTACCCTGTCTACGCCTCTGAAGTTCTACATACTGAAATTTCAGTGGACATAATTGTGAAAAGGGCTAATCATTTATCCACCATGCTAGTAACAAACATGTATAGGGGCAAACCCTATCATGCAGGGGCACATCAGTCTGCGTGAGGAAGAGAGGCAGAAGAAAAAGTGGCTGGAGCCTGGGTCGCCTCCTCATTCTGCCCTTTTTAAATATAGTGATCGGGTACTCCCCAGAGAAATGAAGGGCTTCACAGAAGTTTGACACAGTGGGGATTTAGATGTTTTCCACAGCATGTCTCTCAAATACAGGCCAAAAACATTGCATTTCAGCATAGAGGATACAGATTCTTTTTCACGCCTTGATGTTCTTGCTCCTAATGAGAACGTAGGAAGGCAATAGGGTAAAACTGCTGGTGTTGCAGGCAAACTGCATCACAATAACAAAAAGGGACTTGTTTGCCAGGCCTGCCTTCGATGAATGGAATTGGAGTTTGTGAGAGATCTCCCATTGACAGCCTTGGCGATGGAAGCACATGGCCCAAAAACAGGTTTTCATCCACCAGCTGATTCTATGCCCACGAAAATAGTTCCAGTGGAATGTCCGTTCGAGTCTGTCATTGTAGCCGAACCAATCAGCTGATTTAATTATTATATTATTGTCTTCGAAAATGTTTTTATGTTGTAATCATTTTTTTTAATTCATTTTTATTATTTTGTTAACACTCCAAACATCACAAACATTGAGGACATTCGCATATAAACTTTACATCTTTATGTTCACTTGTTTTGCGTCCCAGTTCCCACCCCCTCCCGCCCCCTTAACTGGAGCCCCTGCTTCAACGCTACTAGCTTGCGTATCTCCACGCTTGTCTTCCTCATTAGTCCCCCCTCATATCATCTTCACTAAGATCGGACTGGGAGGGTCCCAAAAACGTGGCCACCAGTTGCCTCCACACTATCAGGGGTCCCGCTTCCTCATCCCCTCCTCTGCTGATTGCTTCATACCAAGCTGCCGTTTCTGCAACTGCCCACTTCAGGAGGTCAGCCCACCACATCTCTATTCTAGGTCGTCGGGCTGCCTCCCAGCCCATAGCGATTCTCCGTTTGGCCAGGATGTAGGCCAGGTCTTTCATCCTACTAATGTGCTTCAGGTTGTGTGGTCTGACAGAACCCCCCAGCATACATGCCCAAACTGACTCCACCTCAGTGTAATCCCTTTTTCGGCCAGGCGTAGCTTAACCTCTGTCCAGAATCTACCCACCTCCAGACAAGCACAAAACATGTGTATCATCCCAGCTTCCACCTCCCCGCACCGTGGGCATTTCTGTATCACAGAGCTTCCAAACCTGGCAAATTGCTAGGGGTCATATATGCCCTATGGGTAACATATAACTGGATCTGCTGTAGCCTCGCATTACAGGATACCTTCTTGTGATACTTTTTGAGCTCTATCCCATTGTCCATCCAGCATAGGCTCTCCCACCTCCTCTCAGTCTCGCCTCAGTTAGAGCAACTCCTTTGTTGTTTGTATATGCGGGATATTTTTTGCCCCTCTTCCGAGATATCATACATCGTCTCAATGACCATATCTGGTTGCTCTGCTAGCGCTACCTCAGGCCACCTCTCCCGCACCCGTTTAATAATTCTTGTATAAGTAATATGTTGGCCTTTGTGCACCCCGGTATCCTCCATTAGTCTCTGGAAGTCTAGTGCCACCCCCTCTTGCCATACATCTCCGAGGGTCACAAGGCCCATCGGTTCCCAGTATCTACGGATCCCTTTTATCATTAGCAAGTCCTCGCCACATAGCGCCACTAGCGGCACCTGCAGGGAGCATGGGGTCGGGTTTCCCACTACCTGCCATGTTTTGTTCCACATTTCCCAGCCCAGTACCAACAGTCTCGCCCGTCCTTGCAACTTTGATTTAGGCAACCATACCACCTCTCTTAGAAAAAAGGGGGCAGTGTCCTTGTACAATAGCCTGGCTTCAGCTGTCTCTACTTCGGACAACCACCTAGCCACATACTGGAGCTGTCCCGCCATGTAGTATAACTCGAAATTCGGTAGGTTTATACCCCCCTTGTCACGCGGTTTTTGTAACTTCCAAAGGGCCACCCTATTCCTGGATTTATGCCATATAAAGCCCCGGCATAGGCTGTGGAGTTTCTCAAAAAAGCGTTTGGGGCGCATGTACGGGATGTTCGTAATAAAATGCAGCAGTCTCGGCAGGACCACCATCTTAATCAAGGCCGCCCTACCCATCATGGCCAGGGGTAGCCTGGACCAAAACCCCATACTATTTTTAATGCCTTCCACTGCCCTCTCTGTATTGTGCTTGTGTTCATCCTCGGCTGTGTGGTATATGTCGATTACCAAGTATCGGAATGTCCGGGTCTGCCAGGGTATCGGCAAGACCGGTAGGTTCCTATGCAGGGCCCTCCTGTATCTCCCCAAAGGGAACATGCTTGCTTTCTTGGGGTTACCGCTATGCGCGAGAGGGTGGCATAGCGTTCCATCACCTCCAGGACATATTGTAGGTTTTCTTCCGTGAAGCGCAGGCATAGCAGAATGTCATCAGCGTACAGTGAAATGAGGTGCGATCCTCCCTTCGTGGGGATCCCTAGCTCCCCATACTGTTGTCTGAGGCAGATTGCCAGTGGTTCCAGAGCGGGAATGTACAGCTTGGGGCGACCAGGGGCAGCCCTGTCTAGTGCCCCTACTAAGTTGCCATTTGTCCGAGATTATTGCGCCAGTTTTAACCCTGGCGATTGGGGAACTATATATCATTTTGACCCACCTCAGGTACCCCGGCCCCATCCCATATTCTTTCAGAGCCGCTAGCAACCACGGCCACCTCACAGAGTCGAAGGCCTTAATAGCATCCAACGAGACTATTGCCATTTCGCCGGGGTCCTCCTCTCTCTGTTCTATAATGTGGTGGAGTCTCCTATGATTGTCGGTTATATTCCTGCCTGGGACATAGCCTGTTTGATCGGGGTGTATCAGTTTGCCAATAACTCGTTTGAGCCTGTTTGCCAGTGTAGCTGTAAGGATTTTGCTGCCTTGGTTGAGCATTGATGGGGGTCTGTATGATCCACAATTCGTGCTTGGTTTGCCCGGTTTTAGGAGCGGAATGACCACCGCCTCCCTCAGGGACTCTGGCAGCCTCCCTCGTTCCAGCGCCTCATTTAGCATGGAAAGCAGCGGGGGGAATATCTCCTGCTTGTATGTCTTGTAAAATTCGCTTGGGAGCCCGTCTGACCCCAGAGCCTTGCAGTGGGTAGGTGCCGGACCACTGTCTCTAGTTCATCTAATGTGATTGGGGCGTCCAGGTCCTCCCGCTCCTGATCATTTAACTTGGGCAATCCTATGTCTTCCAATGGCTCCTGAATCTCCCGACCCATCTCCTCCCCCGTATCCTCATACAGGCATTTATAGAATCTGAAGAACCCCTCATTGACACCCTCTTGGGTATCCCAGGTCTGGCCTTCTTCCCCCTTTAACTCCCTGACCACTGGGTGTGGCGTTTCATTTTTGTTAAACCATGCTAGCATCCTTCCCGGTTTATCTCCCCCTGCATGTTGCCTTTCGATATATTTTTTATAGTTTAGTTTACAAAGTCTGTCCCAGTGCTCCCTGCTAGTCTGTTGTAATAGATTCGCCCGTTCGACATCCTCCTGTGAGGTTCTCCCCCTCTGCATTATTTCTTCCAGCTCCTTCTCTGTCACCTGTAGCTCTCGCTCTATGCCCCCTTGGAGCCCTCTGGATTTGGAAATGGCCGCCCCCCGTACTACCACTTTGAATGCCTCCCATAAGGTTCCTTCTGACTGCGCACACCCTGTATTAATGTCAAAGTACTCAATAATTGCCTCCCTTAAGTCCTCATGGAATCCCTGTCCTGCAGGGCTTCGGCTCTAAGCTTCCATGTCGGGATTCTCGCTCTCGGCGTCTGATGCCTCCATTCCAAGACCAGGGGGCAGTGGTCCGAAAGCACCCTGGCCTTGTATTCCAAACCTATCATGTCTCCTGCTATCTCCGAGGCCACAAACATATAATCCAGTCTTGTGTGCAGGTTGTGGGGGGCCGCGTAATGTGAGTACTGCCTGTCAACCGGGTGAAACTGTCTCCAAGTATCTTCTAGCCCAAAGTCCGTCGGCAAGGCCTGTAATGCTCTTGCAGCCGGCGTTGGACTGTCTAGTTTGTCTGACCTATCCAACTTGGGGTGTAATGTACAATTAAAATCCCCTCCCCAGATGATAGCACTTCCCAGTAGGGGGCTAATTTTACTATATAGGGCCCTAAAATAGGCCGCCGTATCTTGGTTAGGGGCGTATGAGTTTATAATGGTCACTTCCCTGTTTTCTAGCATCCCCCACACCACTATCATTCTACCACTCGGTGTACCGTGGACTGAAGCAGCTGAAATGGTACATGGGGTGCCACCCACGTGACCAGCCCCCTAGCGTAAGCCGAATATGTGACTCCTGTAGTGGTCCCTCTCCACTTTCCCTTGACCACCTCCAGTTTATCCGTAGTTAGGTGGGTTTCCTGTAGTAATGCTATGTCAACTTTCAGCCTTCTCAGGTACATCATTACTTTATTCCTCATCAGGTAACTATTTAGGCCTCTCACGTTCCAGGTTACAATTCTAAGGCTACCCATTGCCATGCGTTGGTTTGTCCCTCCTCCCCACCTCCCAGGTTACCTCTACAGTCTAGATTGACATGAAATTGGGCTCGTACCCCCCTCTCCCAACTTAAACTCCCCAACTAACCCCCTGCTACCCCTTGCTCAACTATAATACACTGCACACAACCCCTTCCCTCCCTCCACCCTTCCTGCCCCGCCCCGCCCCAACTGGTGCCCAGCTCCATCCCTGGATCTCAGGCTCCCCCGCGTTTGGTCCTGCCTCGGAATGCCGAGGTCAGGAACCCGGCAGGGTGTCACCGGTCTACTGGTGACCTAACTAGTCTATTCGTGGGGGTGTGAGGGCTGGTTCCGTTAGGCTCATACACCGTTCACTATTCCCGTGCTCAAGGATCATACGTATATAGCCCTAGTCATTGTACTCCGACAGGCTCTATCCTGTCCTATATTCCAGTCCCAATGTCTGAGACTGCAACACCCTGGGTGCCACAGTCTGCATGATACTTATCTGCACCATCCTCCTTCTGGATGCCCGATTCTTGGGGACAGCTCTGCATATCCAGCCATTCTGTCGCGTCCTCCGGGGTGACAAAAAACAGTGTTCTATTTTTATGGAACACTTACAGTCTTGCAGGGTAGAGCAACATGTATTTGTAGCCCGCTTCTCGCAATCTTCTCTTTACTGCACCAAAGTTCATGCGTCGGCGCTGTACCTGCAGAGTGTAATCCGGGTATGCCCTTATGTTTGCTGACGCCCTTTCTATCGTTCCTCCCATCCGGAAGTGTTCAAGGATTTTTTCCCGGTCTCTGTAGTTCAGGATCTTGGCAATCACCGGCCTGGGGAGGGGGCTCCCTGGTGGTGGCTTCCTCATCAGGGCCCTATGCGCCCGTTCCACCGTGAACCCCTGGGTCGGCACTCCCTCCAGTTATCTCCTGCAGCAACATTGATTCGATGTACTCGGTGGAGTTGGGTCCCTCCGCTCCCTCAGGCGATCCGACGATACGTATAATGTTCCTCCGGGCGCGTCCCTCCACCTCCTTTGCCCTGCTTTCCAGGTTGCCCACGCGTTGTTCTAGGGCATGAAGCTCAGATTTATGAGATGCACATGCAGCCGTATTCGGGGCCACTTCCTTCTCTGTCGCCTGTACGACTGCACTGACGTCTTGCCGGAGGAGATTCACCTCCTCCTGTACAGCCCCGACTTTGAGCTCCAGCGCTGCTTTCAGTTCCACCATGGCCATCCCCAATTTGGTTTCCCAAGCCACCTTCAGGTCTGCAATTGCTGCGAGGATCTGCTGGTCCTTGCTCGTGGCAGCTATACCCACAATGGGGGGGGTCTCTCCTTGCTCCTAGCACCCTCCGCCACTGGCGATGTTTTGGCATATTCATCGGTCGTGGGTTGTTTGCCCTTTGTTTAGGCAGTTTGTTGGCCATCCTGATGTTTCTGGGCTCACGCGTACGAGCTTCACAACGTGTGGTCTCTGGCTTCCCTATACCCGGTCCCTGGTTGGCGGGGGGACCCAGGCAGGCTGTGTTGGGGGTTCCTTTGTACAACCAAGTCTGCGCCTGGGGTGGATTGTGTCCTCCAACGTAATTGTGCACGGACGATACTTTTGTCAAGGTCTGTGTGCCCCACCTCTTAGTATGCCTGCACCCCTCTGACCTTGTGTGCTACGTTGAGCACCAGTGAGTGTTGCTGTCAGGGATCCGTGGGCCTGTGGCTGCTACGGATGCATGTTCGCGGCTTGCCTGGTTACATCTGTCTCGGGTGCCACTCTCGCCCAGGTATATGCGGCACAGCACGGCGTGGCAGTGTGTCCGCGGCCAGTCTCAGCAACTTTAAGTCTCCCCCAAGACCGTTGTTATCCAGTTATCAGAGAGGCCAAAACATGTATATATATATATATATATATATGTATATATATATATGTATATGTATATATATATGTATATATATATATATATATATATATATATTCTGCTTGGTGCAGTTTTGTCAAGCTGATTCCAGGGCCGTTAAATTCTGTTTACCTGAGGTAATGGGTCTTAGTCAGTTTCCTCTTGTGCAGGATCAGTCTCCTATCCACTGCTAGACTGTTCCAGAAGCAGTCCCTTCCAGCCTGCCTTATTCGGTCCAATGTGACCAAGCTTAGTCTGCGATAGCCTGGTGTTTGAACTGCGAGACCGCTCGATGAATAACGGTTCCACTAGGTTATGAAATCAGTCCGGATGTTGGCCTTATTCGCTGTATGGGTGGACCGCTTTCGTATGCAGTTGGAGGCCCCCGGGGCCCGCACTGCGCCCAGCCCACGCCGGGTGCCTCAGGCGCTTGTTGCAAGTCTGCGCTCAGGTGGGGCGTGCACCCGTTCAGGCTGTGTGGGTCACGCTGCCCTGTACAGCGCTCGTGTCCCCCAGCCAGGTTGCTCTACCGCGGGCAAGCCCGCCAGGTGCCCCAAACGCGTCCGCCTCCTCTTCATGCCGCTCCGCCACCATCAAGGGTGCTGCCTGGATTTTTATGTTGTAATAATTACCTGATTTCAAACTGAATTACAATTTAAATTAAAGTGAAACATTTGTTTGTTGTGTAAGGTATTATGTTTACCAAAAAAATGCAACAATAAAATAAAACAAATATAAAGTAAAGTAATGCAACAAAAATTGTCTTTTATCTGTAATCAAGAATTGTGGTGTTTTCACGGATCATACAGTTTTAAAGCATCTAGGAGGATGAGTTATATGTCAGAAATGTATTATTTCTAAATGATTATTCATAGCAGGTATGACAGGTGGTGGAGAGATAAAATGTTAGTGTACTGTCCAGCATCATCTTTGCCTGATGTTAATTAACACTTGTGTACGAGCGCGATACAAATAAAATATCAATATCATCTATGTGTAGTGTAGTGTTCAAACTGGTTCTGTGTGATTTCATCGAGGAGAAATCGTTGAATTAGAATACATCAAATTATTTGTTTCTTATATTCCATTTGGCCGCAAATAAATATGGGGGTAGACTCCCCCCCCCGCCCTCCAAAGCGGCCCCTCCAGCTCCTCCACCTTAATTATTACCATTACCTACTAAACCCACATATATTTGCAGCTAAAGTCGTTAAAATAATGTGATGCATTCCAATTCTACAAATTCTCCTGCAACAAAAACTACCTATCCTGTTCCAACTTTTGCACAGTATGTACTATGTGGAAGAATGTGTTTGTGGTTCACACTGCAGCATCAAGGAAGGTGTTCAGTTATCACTAGCATTGGTTGGCTACAAACAAATTATAGAGCTATTATGTTGCCCCTGAAGGGTCCCCTACATTTTACAATGTGAAAAGACAGCACTGTTATAATGTCCATGGACTTCCTCCAAACTATTTAAATTTTTCAATAAAACATGTCAACTTTTTGAAATTGATACCATCTACCAAAATGGCAGTTTGCACAGTCATCATTTGCCTTTTCAGCAATGAAACCAAGGGAAAGTATAGTAACAACAGACAATAGTCTGTGTTAAAACTGAAATTTTAAGTTTGACACTCTGAGCCAATAACATTGGAAGAGGTATGTAGAAAAGATGGCAAATCCGAGAGTAATGCTTCATTAGAGTATACAAATGGAATCACCCGAGTCGAAAGATGTTTGACCCAGTCATGAATATGAACAATATAAAGGCAAAGGGCATGTGTACACCACCATGCCACTTGTTTGGCCTTGTGGTCTACTAAATGTCAAACTTGACCTAGTGTAATGGCGATAGCACACGCTTCTCATGGTAATGCACAATTCTTCACCCTGGTCTCTTCTCTAGTTTCCAAAATTGAGGCAACATGGGCGAACTTACTCCTAACACCTCTTCTTGGTGAAAAGCAAGACATCTTTTTTTTTTTAAATTAAAATTTTATTGGTTTTGAAACACAAGGTTAATATGTACGAGTAGTCGTGTTGTATTCACATAAGTACATCGGTATGCTATTGAGATTAAAGAGAGTAATGCTGTTAACGGAATTAACTTCCCTCTCCCTTTTGCATTTAAGTGTTTCTAGTCCTGCCCCCCTTCCCTCCCCAAGACGGTCTGGCAAATTTGTCAATTTTGTTGGCGAAAACTTAGTCTGTGCTAAGTGCAAGCTCGGATGTTGGTCTCAGTTGGTTTGCAGGTGTTTATTCGGTGCGACAGGCCTGGTCGCCTCTTGGCTGCTTGCCATCATGTGTTATTTACTGCGATTCTGGGTCTTCCGACGTTGTTTGTCTTTGGCTTGGGATATATATGTTTGCAAAGTCACACCAGGTTTCCTCGTGGCAGGCTGCCTTTCCATGGAGGGCCGCCGTGATTTTCTCCATCGTGTATGTTTGTTGCAATGGTGGTCCATTCCTTTTTGACTGGGAGGCGTGGAGATTTCCATTTGATGACTAGGCTGGCAAGTAGGAGTGGGGATGCCAGACCCTTTATCCTGGTTAGTTCATCTTCTTCCTCTTCTAGGCCAAATAAAGTCAGGAGGGGAGATGGTTCCCTCTCGATGCCATCTATTTCTTTGATCCATCCGAGCACTGCGTTCCAGTATATACGGACTTTGGGGCAGTCCCACCACATGTGCCAGTAGATAGCTTCCATTCCACATTGTCTACAGCATTTTTTTAGCTGTTGGTCTGGTACATTTTCAATATTCTGTGAGGGTCGTACTGCCATCTGTGAAGTAATTTTATAGCATGTAGTTTATATTGCGCAGTGATGGATATTCGGGACGGAGTTTTGCAGATTGTGGCCGATGCCTGTTGATCAAATTCTCTGTTGAAGTCTTTTTCCCATTCCTCTTTGAGGCGGTGGTTCAGGTTTTGGTTTTGGTGATCAGGGCAGCAAGACATCTTTTAAATAAAGCATTAGAGTGACTATAATCTGGGTTTTCTAATCCCACCTAGGCAGTAGAGCATGATCTACATGAAATGTATCATTCTATTAGTGTAAAGTGCATTTTTAACACTTTTCTAACAACTAGAAAGTTATGGCTTTCGGCTTGCGCTAAGATTTATTGAGCAGGTGCATCAACTTACTGTCGACTCTTCAAATCACAGTAATTGTATTTCTGATGCTTGTGAATCTGCTTAATGCTGTGCATATAGTCCGATATCTAGTGGTAATTGCAGAGTATTGCGTCGACTTGGGCGTGCTTGTAACACTATCCCTAACGTGACATGTAGTGTACCCAAAATCCTTCACGCGTCGATGTCCCTCAGATTGTTTTTTTCCGCCCAGCCAGCTGGTCGCCTTATACGGAGCTCGAAAAATGGATATTATTTCTTTGTCCACGACCTCTGGTCATTTTGATATTCGTCACCCTTCATCGACTAATACTTCACAACCAATGCTGAAGACCACGTAAGACAACTCCAGACTTTGGCGGCTTCGGCCTTCTGGCCAGGCCTACACAGTAGGGAGAGTGGCTTCCGGGGCTCTGTTTCTTTTCAAGAATGCATTTCCTTCTCCCCTCTCCTTTCCCTTCTGGTTAACCTGAGCTCTGGACAGGACTCCTTTTAAATGTTTCCCTTGCCCATGGAAAGGCACACACCGGAGCTGTAATAAGTGTCTACCTCAACATCATAACTAGCAGTCCTGTCGGTCTTGCAAGCTTTTACGTCCTAAGACGATAAAAGAACGGCAAGTAAAACGGTGGGCGGCCTACGCCATGCAGCAGGCCCAGAGTTGCTCCCCCGCAGGCGCCTTGAGTGACAAGGAAGTAAGCGACAGCCATTGACCTATCTTCGGAGCAGCCACACTCCGAGGCGTCTGTCCATGTCCCGGTTGGCAGGCCTCTGGTTCTCCCATGAGGAGTGTGTGTGTGTGTGTGTGTGTGTATATATATATATATATATATATATATATATATATATATATATATATATACATACACACACGCACACCCCCCCCCCCTGATTGATTAATTAATGTATTTCTGCAATGCTTGAGCAAATAAATAAACCGGGCCTTGGCAGAGCACTGTTACTGCCTCTGGTGCACCCTTGGAGGGGGCACCAGAGGCAGTCACAGGCCATGGCCTGGTTTATTTATTAATTTGTATGGGTGTGGATGTCCTGTGAGTGCGCTGCTTTCCCTATGTTGCCAACCTCTGAACCCTGAAAAGTAGATGTATGCATGCTTGACATGCGGCCAACTTTGCACCAGACCTGCAGATGAACTTAACTGGTCTGCTGTTAAATCTCAGTTACCAGTTTAATGGTATCCACTACCGAATAATTGCTCATTTTACTATAGCCAATATGATAGCTCAGTGGGTTGAGCGCTCACTGCTGCAATGTGTGAGCTTTCAGCTTTCAGCATTACATTTAACTTCTCTATGCTGTGTAATGCTTTGTGCTCCTTCAGGATATTTGGCACACGCTGATGCCTCTTCAGGCATAGTATGTGGAAAGGTGCTTTCTCTGAAATCATCCTGAGATACACAGGGTGTATTGTTCAATACAAGATTCTTTTCAGCCGGAAAGATGGATTTTGATTCTCCTCTTCTGACCCTTTTCTGCTATTCCTTCTTCTTCTTGTCGCACATCCTACGAGAATAAGGGCCAGCATTCATCTCTTGCTATCTGAATTGGTTCTGTTTGCTTCAAATGTTTTCCATTAATTTAGTTTGGTGTTTGATGGAAAATTGAAAGCTTGCATTGCTAGGCACATTTTTCCCATTTCTGCGTCTTTCTACTTAATTTATATGACAACATCATTGCTAACAAAGTGGCGTGTTGTGTTGGGGAGGCATGGTATCACAAGTATAACACGTACACAATAGGTACAATATGAAAAACCTTTATTGAAGTTTTCTGGGGTTGGACAAACTCCTACTTTGCCCTATGACTAAAATGGGAGTAGTCTTCAATTGGGTTCACCTTTGGTTGATCAATTTTCCCCATTTTATCTTTTGAATGGGATTATGCTTCTTTCATTACCACAGAAGTAATGAATGTGTATTACAGAGATAAGTTGGCATACGTATGGGGCACACTGCACATGCTCAGGCAGCATCAATCATGCTTTGTACAGGACAATGCTGGCCTAAATTGGGAACAAGCAGCATAGACCTGTTGCTACAGAGGCATATTTTGGGCACAACCAGCATGCCAATGTGTTACATCAATAGCAGTGCTGTTTTACACTGTGGACACATTGATCACTAAAATGTGTTGTGCTCTACAATGTTCTTGTCTGCTGTTGGTGACATGGAATGTACATGTTCCCCTTTAGAACTGATTGTAAACCTATGGCTTTTTGGCTACTTTTCCTGCTGTAAAATGCACCATTTCAGCCCTATATTTGGAAAAAAAATCTTGGGGGTGGGGGGGGTCCCCCCATACCCTCCCTAGATCGTTATAGCTGCCTCGCTACGCTTGGTCGCCCCTGCTATTTCAGAAAAATATCAACACATACACACTAGAAGAAATCACAAGAAACTAACCTTTGATCACTGTCCCTGATGCCAAAAGCTATCTTTGGGACTGCATGGCTATCGCTGCCTGTGATGCTATTGTGTCAAAGGTCACACACCATCGATTTTGAATATACTGCTTTTGGTGAGGGTGTTGACTTTTGGCTCGCCGGCCCACCGGGAGACAAAAAGTTAATGCTTCGGCCCCACATTCAAAAAGGTTGGACAAGCCTGGTCTAGACGGCATGCGTCCGGGCACTCAAGTCAGATGGGCGTCAGCACCAAACTTCATAAGAGCATCAGTGCCTAAGTTTTCGGCAGTGCCGAAGACTGTGACGAAGCCACTAAGCCCGTCGAAATCTCTCCCAGATATGCTGGAGATCCAAGAGATTCTCACAAACATCATCTTGTCGGCAAATAGGCCTAAGGACTCATCGAAAGACATGTCAAGACGTTGAGAGGGTCAGGAAGAATATTCTGAGGGTTCCCAACCCCTGTCTAAGACAATGCTCAACGGCCTAAAGACACAAGTCCTCAAGAAGAGCCCTTTCCCCCTCCACACCCCTCTGGGTCATCCTTATGGACCAGGGACAGGTTTGAGGGGTACATGAATACACTTTCAAAATGTGTGAACTTTTCAGAAAAATGTATAGCCCCTAAAAGGCCAAGAGAGGAAGATTACTATCCCACTATGGCTAAACTTCAAAGGACCTCCAGCCACACTCCTCACGAAGAGGTGTTTGATCAAACAGAACCAGAGGAGATCCCTCAGGACCCTTATGATCAGGGTGAGGATCCCTTTGATGAACCTATAGACCAGTCCCCAGATTCGAACCATTGGGTGAGGTCACCGTCCACTACCCCTGATCTAGACACACTGTGCTTAGATCCTCCTGCTCTGCTTCACCTCCTATAAGACAAGCCCTCTCCCATCGATGACCAGATGGCATTCAATGCTATCCTTAAGAAAGCAGCTGAACACTTTTAAATTGCCACTCAAGAGGCGGTACAAGACACTGACTTTGTAGAGGATAGTTTGAAAGGAACCACCCTCAAGTCAGGCGATACCTCTTTGTTGACTCCATCACAAACCAGGGCAGTAAACCCACGGGTCGAGAAACTCTTACGCCCCTCCCCTACAGACCCACTTTACATACAGGGACATGCCAAATCCTGATTCCCTAGTGGTGACAACAACTAGGAAGAGAGCAGGTGTACCCTTGTCTACGGCTGAGGCACCGCCGGACAAGGATTGCAAGAAGTTGTATGCCCTGGGGAAGCGCATTGCAACAGCAGCAGCCTACTCCACCAGGATAGCTAACACACATCTTTGGCTAGTTACAGCGACGTCCAGTGGAATTTGCTCCAGGAGGGCCTGCAGGAAGTTTCAGAGCCAACAGGATCACGCCACTGGCGGTTGTGTCGGAGGGGAGGCAGTTTAATCAAAACATTCCTAAAAACACCCTGGATGCTGCAGAGACAGCGGGAAGAACACAAGCCCAAGGTACCTTGTTGAAAAGGCACACATGGTTAAAGAATTTGGGATTTAAACTGTGAACCCAGGCATCCCTCATTAACAACCGGTAGAAGAATCTAACCTGTTCGGAAAGGCGGTAAATGAGACTTTAGAGACTACAAAAAAAGAACATGAAACCTTAAAGTCACTAAGCCAGATAAAACAGAGGCCATATCAGCAGCGAGGGGGTAGCTCTCGCTGCTCCTTTCGGGGACAATCTTTCCCACGTTCCCCCCACAATCCGTACAGAACGGGAAATACATCATGGTCCTCAGAACAAGGGATAGCTGCCACAAGCCAATATCGGCCAAGAGGACAGTGCTGTGGCAAAGAAAGGGGTAGAAGCACCACCCTAAGGGGCTCACTGTCCTCACATCAGAAATGACTTACCAATCTGGGTCCCCTCTCATGCCTCCCCAGTCAGGGGACGGATAACCTCATTCTTCCATGCAATTACCACAGACCAGTGGGTGCTCAAGACTGTCACCCACGGTTACTGTATCGAGTTCATCCAACCACCTTGATACTGGCCACCAACGTCCTGATGATTGTCACCAGAACATCTGAAGATCCTAGTACAAGAGGTTGAGATCCTGCAAGAAAAGGGCGTAATCGAAGTCGACCCCGCTCTATAGGTAAACAAGGGTATTTATTCAGTGTACTTCCTTGTGCCAAAAAGGATCTGACCATGCGCCCTGTGCTAGACTTGCGCCCAGCGAACAAATTTGTGAAACCACAAAAGTTTCGAATGACAACACTGCAAGAGGTAATCCTAACACAGTGGGATTACATGGCAACATTTGAAAGGTGCATACTTTCATATTTCAATGCTGCCACCACACATAAAATACCTAAGGTTCATGATAGAGGACAAACACTATCAGTTCAAGGTCCTTCCTTTCGGCATTGCCTCAGCCCCAAGGGTATTTACAAAGGTGCTGGCGGTAGTAGCGGCTCTCCTGCGCAGGCAGTCCATTCCAGTCTATCCTCGACGACTGGCTAATAACAGAATAACAGGGGATTTGTACGGAACATGCCTATCAAACACCCAAAAGACAGTAGATCTACTCTTCAGTCTATGATTCTCAATAAACGAGAAGAGGTCCAGTCTAGACCCCAGGCAAGTCAAACATTTTCTGGGGGCTCTAATTCGGACAGAAGACGACCTCAAAACATGCTGTTCCAGATCCCTCACTATGTAGCCAGTCGCAAGGTGACTGTACGCAAAACCATGCGACTGTTAGGGATGATGGCCTCCTGCATTTACTTAGTGCCAAGAGTGGCTCAAAAGCAAATGGTGTCAGGCCAGCGGACAATGGGACGATCTAGTGGTTGTCTCGGCAGCCTTCATTCTCTCTCTGCAGTGGTGGTCAAGTGAAAACCTCTTGAAGGGTAAGACCTTCACTAGCCCCGCAGTAGAAGCCACTCTCACAACTGAGGCATCTCTGACAGGGTGGGGGTGGGGGCTCACCTCCTTCATCGCACGGCACACAGGGATTAGTCCGCAACAGTAGCATCCAACCACATAAACCTGTTGGAGTTGTTTGCAGTGTTCAAGGCCCTAAAGGCTTTTCAAACACAACTACAGGGGAAGACAGTACTAGTCCTCACAGACAGCACCACGGCCATGTATTACCTTAACAAACAGGGGGGCCACACACTATCCAGGGTTATCCAAATTGTCCCAGAACACTTCGAAGTGGGCTCTCCAACACGGGATGTTCCTCCTGTCCCAACACGTTCCAGGAGAACTCAATCTTCTGGCAGACGTGCTCAGCAGAGACTTCCCTTTACCCACAGAGTACGAATGGCAATTACACTAAGACATTGGGCCTCATTACAACCTGGCAGCTTCGGATCGCGGTGATTCCGTGACGGCGGTAATAAAGTTTCCGTGTCCGCAAGGTTGCGGAAAGACCGTCCGATTACGCGCTGTCGGTCGCGCGCATAACACGGACGTGGAAACGTTGTTACCGCCGTAACGGAAAAAGCCACGGAAATGGACATAGCGCTGCCACAAGTAGCGCAAAACCTGTGTCCGCCTCCGTCGCCACGGAAATGGAACCGGAAATAAAATGATCGCCAAAAACCGGAAACAGAGAGGCAGCCATCATATAAAGCACAATCCATTGCCATCCAGAGTCAGCACAAGCACAATCCATACTGTGAGAAGGCAAAAGGGACCACCAGCATGTCTGCCAGGATTCCAGCGCAGAGGCAGCACAAACAGCGCTTCAGTGAGGCGGAGCTAACTGTGCTCGTGGAACACATAGTGGCGCATGCAGAGATGCTGTTCAGTGCCGATCAACAGCGTGCCACACAGCAGCGGAGGAAGGAAGTGTGGGCAGAAGCAGCACGCAAGTGCACCGCTGTGGGCGTGACAGTGAGGAGTGTCAAGGACTGCCACAAGCGGTGGGACAACCTCAGGCTGAGGGTTCGTAACCTCATCTCCACACACCGCCAACGCAGCAGTGCGACAGGTGGAGGACCCCCTTCCCCACTGAGGCTGCAAGCATGGGAGGAGCATTGCAGCAGTGTCCTCCACCTTGAGGGCATTCATGGGATCGGGGAGGCTGAGGCAGGAGTGAGCCCACCTGCAGATGCTGCTAAGTGGTCAAACATGAATGCCATAAAAGAATATGTTGATGGCATTACAGTGCCAAAGGACCCATTAATAACCCCCCCCCCCCCCGGCAGTGCATGACTGGCCCAAAGGACCCATTAATAACCCCCCCCCCCAGGCTGTGCATGACTGGCCCAAAGGACCCATTAATAAACCCCCCCCTCCCCCCGGCAGTGCATGACTGGCCCAAAGGACCCATTAATAACCCCCCCCCCAGGCAGTGCATGACTGGCCCAAAGGACCCATTAATAACCCCCCCTGGCAGTGCACAACTGGCCCAAAGGACCCATTAATAACCCCCCCCCAGGCAGTGCATGACTGGCCCAAAGGACCCATTAATAACCCCCCCCCCCCAGGCAGTGCATGACTGGCCCAACGGACCCATTAATAAACCCCCCCCCCCGCCCCAGGCAGTGCATGACTGGCCCAAAAGACCAATTAATAACCCCACCCCTACCCCCCCAGGCAGTGCATGACTGGCCCAAAGGACCCATTAATAACCCCCCGCCCCCACCCCCAGGCAGTGCATGACTGGCCCAAAGGACCCATCAAGATCCGTATGGCACCCAATATCGCAACAATGCCTACCCCAAGCAATCAGATGCATGTAACGAACACTATACAATGACCAACCTGTATGATGCATGTGATGCACCCATCAGCCACCACCACAACACTAATTGCATGTCCTCTGTGTCCCCACAGCCGTATCCAGTGACAGTGACACTGCACAACAGGCCAGGCAATAAGCACTGGCACGTACCCAATCCACCGCCCATTCACACAAGAGGATATTGCCAACAGTTCGGCATCTCAGCCCCCACTACCAACTGCAACAGATGTGTCGGCCACCACCACCGACATCCCCACCGTCTCCACGCTGCCTGAGGCAAGACAGGTGCCACGGGAACCCACCACCCAAACCAACACTGAAGGCAGCTGCACTGCAGAGGAGGCGGCCTGTAGTGACAACAGTGCCCCGGTAGAGCACTCTGATACTGGGCCACAGGGGGCGACGCCCACATTTGATGACCTGGGTTCCTTCCATCAGCTGGAGTTTAGCCCCACTTCACTCAGAAGTCCCATGAGGTCACCCACCCCATCCATGGCAGAGCTGAATTCCCGCATGCAGCGGATGGAGGAGCAGCAGGCAACCCTCACCCAGCTGGTGGAGAGGCAGCTTGAAGAATCTAGGCTGCAGAGGGAGTGCTATAGCACGTCAGTGCGTCGCCTCTCAAGGTCTATTGGACGCTTTGCAAGCACAATAGTCACCCTGGCACGCCATGTGCGGGAGGGTAACGACAACACCTCCAGGCTCATTGAGGCCATGTTGATTGGGCAACAGGCAAATCTTGCACGGATGCCATCCATACAGGATTCTGTGCCATCAGATACCACCACCCCATCAAGCTCCACTACTGCCAGTGCAAGTCGGCTAACGGGGCTCTCGGGCAAGGATGCACAGGCACAGAAGCGCACACGGAAGTGATGTGTGTGTGTGTGTGGGGCACTGCAGGACACACGTGGACTTGAAGGGTGTGAGGGGTGGGTACGTTTGGGTGGTGGGGGAGGTTGTTTTGGGTGTTTGAACATTGGGGCCTGAGTGGGGGGTGGGGGTGGGTACGTTTGGGTGGTGGGTGGGCTCAGGGGTACAGCTTCCCTAACCATTTCACCTCCTTCCCTGTTGTGAATTCATCAATATATCATCATTTGAAAGCAAAACATACATGTGTGGACATCTATCATTTCATTTGCAGTACAACTAATCATTTATTGTCATCACTCTATGCATTGCTGTGAATGTGCTGTGTCTCAAAAGTAAATGCAAATCAGCTCATCCCGTGCTCTTTGGCCATCAAGTGCACCCCCAGGGGGAGGTGGTGCCATCCCATCCCATCCCCATCCCCTTCATCTGCGTCTGGGGGCATTGGGATGTTCCTGCGCAGGCACAGATTGTGCAGCATGGCACATACGAGCGTGATTTTACCCGTCTTCACTGGGCTGTACAGCAGTGATCCCCCAGATCTGCTCAGACAGCGGAAACGGCCTTCAGCAGTCCGAATGTCCTCTCAATCATTCCACGTGTGCGGACATGTGCCCTATTGTATGCCTCTTCATGCCTGTTCCTTGGTCTCCGTACAGGTGTCATCATCCATGGCGTGAGTGCATAGCCAGCATCACCTACATGGGATGAAGATGGGGGGACATGTCAGTGTTTGTGGTATCATGTCTTAATCTGATGCTGTGCTATCTTGTATCATTGTTCATTCATGCATATGTGCCATGCAGTGGTTTGAAGTGTTCATTGGGCATCACAGTGGATGTCCCCAACTGGATATTGGCCTACACATTTATGTGCATGTGTACTGTGCCCTGCGGGTGACATTGGATTGTGAGTATGTCATAGTGCAGTGATGTGCACACATGGCAGAGTGACTCCACTGTACTGAAGTAGTCAATGCTCGACGTCTCATTTACAGGCATCTCGTGCATTGGGAGGGCAGTGTTCCATTTGTGGGTGGGTGTCTGCAGTGGCACAAGGTGTATGGGACAGTGACAGGATGGGCTGTGGCAGGGTGTGTACAGGCACACTGTGGTGACCTGTCATGTCTTCCTTTGTGATGTTTGGTATCCGCTGTCTATTTGGTAGATGGGAGGGGGGGGTGATGCATGTGCGGTCCAGCGGCACACTCACATTGCTCATTGGCCTGGACACATACATAACGCTTCAACAGGGTCAGAGCATTGTCAACTGTACTAGTCAAAGCACCCAATAGCCATGTGCTTTGTCCGGCATAGCGTTTCATGTACCGTGGCAACGTGGAATTCCGCAGTACCATTGAGTCATGGGTTGAGCCTGGGAAATCTGCGCAGCAGTGTGTAATCAGTAGCGTGGCATCACATACCATCTGTACATTCAGTGAGTGATACTGTTTCCTATTGCGGAACACCATCTCAATTGCACGTGGTACTGTCAGCTCAATGTGGGTGCAGTCAAGTGCACCTATGCAATTTGGCATGCCTGCTATGGCATGGAAGGCCAACTTTGTGGCAATGACATCGGGGAGGGTACGGGGTAGGGCTATGTGTTCCGACACATGGCGCAAAAGGGCATCCAGTACCTGTACTAGGATTTTCGAGAAACAGGGTTGTGATATGCCGTGCAGCTCACCGACCGTGTGTTGATAGGTGCCAGTGCCAAGGAAATGCAGCACAGACACAACCTTCAGGAGGGGGGGATGGCAGTGGGGGTGTCTATGTGGCTGCTGATGTTGTCCTCAATCATGGCAGTGATGTACAGGATTGTTGGGCGGTCCAGCCGGTATAGTGTGTGGATCTGTCCTGGGGTAAGGTTCCAGGGTGAGGCCCTGATGCGTGGTATTGCAGGCTGCCTGCGGGGTATTGGTGGTTGCACAATGGGGTTTGCTATAGGTGCAGGGTTGGCTGGTTGGCGCCTGCGCCTCCTCCGCCTCCTCCTCTGCACCATTACTGCCATCATGTGCAGTGCTGCTTGTTGGTTGAGTAGGCCCAGTCCAAGTGCTACTAGAGCTTCTGCCTGCATGGTTATGTGTTGTGTTGGGCTGGGTGTGGCCCTTTTGTGGGCTCCCAGCTCCCCGTGTGCTGCTGGGTCCAGCTGGGCTGATTTTTTGCACCTGTGCCCTGATTCTGTTCAGCAGGCACTGTTTAACGTCATGTTCACGGTGGCGGCGGTACTGCCACCGTGATCACGGTTTTAACGCCATTTTTCTGGCAGTGTTTCCATGTCCGCGCTAGTTGTGATGCTCGCGGTGTTTCGTGTTGCTGGTAACGGAGGGGTTTCCGTGCAGGTGGACTTTACGGGACCCTTAACTCCGTGGTGGCGGTTTGAGGAGGTGCTAGTTCCGGGGCCGCGGGTCATGATTGGGCGGACGTGGAAACGGTGCCGGTATGGTTTTACCGCTGGCGTTCACTCCGGACCGGTGTACTTGTAATGAGGCCCATTGTCTCCAACGTCTTCGCGGTATGGGGCTTTCCACAGATTGACTTGTTCCCAATGCTGGAGAATGTACAATGCCAAGATTACGCCTCCAGGTATCCGCAGAACTGCTCCAAGGGGAACGGTCTCTGGATAACATGGTCAGGGAAATGTGTCTACGCTTCCCTAACCCCTCCCCACCCCCGACCCCCCTACTCAACAAGGTAGTGCACAAGATACACCAGGAACTATGATTCTGGTTTCCCCTATATGTGCCCGCCAACCCTGGTTATCCCATCTGATGGCGATGTCAATCTCTCCTCCAATGGAGCTACCTTGCCCATACAACATGCTCTCACAAGACAGGGGGGGAGACACTCCATCCCTGCCCACAAACTCTCAACTTAGCGGCCTGACTCCTGAAGTCATAGAGTTCGGTCACCTCCAACTTCCTCAGAGATGCATGGACATTCTTAAGGAAGCAAGAAAGCCGAACACCAGACATCGCTATTCCAATAAATGGAAACGCTTCGTTATCAGGTGCCATTCTAAGAGCATCAATCCCATAGAATGCTCTCCAACCCATATTGTCTTATACCTAACTCATCTACTAGACTAGGGTCTGGTTTTTAATTCCCTGAAAGTCCACCTAGCTGCACTTTCAGCTTACACTACGTCCCAGAAAAGGTTGTCATGGTGATCAAGGCATTTATGGTAGGGGTTAAAAGACTTCATCCCTTTCAAACCCAGCTCCCGGATGGGACCTAATGTGGTATCAACTAGACTAATGGGATCTCCCTTTGAACCTATGCATAAGGCTAGCCTTAAGGCTCTCACTTACAAGACTGCTTTCCAGTGGCAGTCACTTCAGTAAGAAGCGTCATTGAATTACAGGCCCTTTCAGTTCAGGACAGATTTGTCACAATTCACAAAGATAAGGTGGTCACCCTAGATTTGCGGCTAAATCAATTTCAAAGTTCCATGTGAACCATTCAATAGAACTACCCACTTTCTTCCAGAACCCCACTAACATGGCAGAAAGAAGCCTACACACACTTGATGTGCGCAGTGCACTCATACATTATCTGGAAAAAAACAAGACCACTAAGAAAGACAAATCAGTTTTTTGTTGCAATGGCGGCTGGTAGGGAAGAGGACCCCGTCTCTAAATCAGCCATCTCAAAGTGGATTGTAAACTACATCTCTTTACTACTGTTCCTTCTCACACCCCACCTCTAACTCTGGGTACTGATCACTAGTCTATGCACAGCATGTGACTCTAAGCAGATTCACAAGCATCAGAAGACATGCATTACTTACCGTAATAGCATTTCTGATGATTGTATCTGCTTAGATTCACATGCGCCCACCCTTCCTCCCCGCTCGGAGTAGAAGGAACATAGAGCTCTTACTATTCTCTCTCTTATCTGTACTCACTCACGTTAGTCATAAGTCTCCCTCACGGCAGAAAAAACACAACCAGAGGGACCTTGACGTGTGAAGGATTTTGGGTACACTACACGTCACGTTAGGGATAGTGTTACAAGCACGCTCAGGTCGACATCCCCTTTCGATCCTTGAAAGACAAGATATAATACTCTGCGATTAGATGCCGACTATATGCACAGCATGTGAATCTAAGCAGATGCAATCATCAGAAAATGCTATTACAGTAAGCAATGCATGTCATATTATGCATTTTCAATTTATCAAGCTAAATTTGAAAGGAATTAGAAAGTGACTGTTAGAATGTTTTTTTAAATATGGACGTTGCATTGAAATCATAAAATAATATAGAATGGACAACTTTTTTCATTAATCAGATCAACCAAGTGTGTTGAATAATTCTTTTAAGTGAGTGTGTGATGTCGAAAACAAGTACGAGGACAAGGAAGAGGGGCGTGGATGTAATCCTCTAAATTTACATTACATGTATTAAAAATCTCTACGATCACGTTATTTGTTGTCATCTCACATGTTATTTTTACCAATGTGAATTCTTATGAAGTCTTACAGAATTCATTATTTCTTCCATTGTGTATGTATTACTCAGGGGGCTGGCAGGCTAGGATATGATAATCCTAGTGTAAGCAGTTATTTGATTACTACAATGGGCACATGCAAAAAAGAGGCAGAGAAATAGGTACGATAGCCACAGTTTGTGAATGGACGCTTGTAAAGCGTGAACTTGGATTAATAACATTTGAGTTGGGTTTCATCCACTGATGACCTTTATCAGTCACCAAAAGGATTCTGTGGAAAATGCAGCCTTGAAAATCCATGGGAGTTATGCATACCATCAGATCAAATGTTCCATTATGTTTATCTGGAAAATGAGTTCTCTGAACAACCTTGTTTCGAACACCAAAGCTAAAGTTTAGGATTGACAAGAACATGCATCCAACATTGAAGAAGCAAGTGTGGTGTAAGTTAATGATTGTTTTGATTGCAGTTCTGAAATATATAATTCAGACATAAGAATGGGGGATTGCAAATGTATTCGTAAACACATAAAACAGCAAATGATGTAACATGTATTCACAAGGGCAGAATATTAAAGTTTTCTTTATCGATCAATAGGCACATATGCCTAAACTGTTTGTTACCACAGAACCTCTATTCCACCAGAAGGGGTATACAGCCAAACTGTAACTGTAGCACTCCCTAAATAAACAGATCGTTACAATGATATTGGAAGACCGAGACGGGGCAGTTTACCTATTAGCAGTCCTTACATTAAAAAGCAATGTGCTAGTTTAAAGCCTGTTGTAAGAAGACTTGTCATACGACTCAATACACATGCGGTTAGCGGTCGTCAACTGCCATGTAATCGGCTCACTCACCCCTTTACACAACTATACATGTCAATGGGCCCTGACCCGGCAACAACAAAATGGGGTGTTTTCATCTGCCTTGGCGACACAAACGGTTGAGAGATTTAGATTTGGCTATGCATCTCTCGAGCATTGAGAATTACAAATATTTCTTGAAAGCTGCACCTCCAAAGATCAAGTAATACTTTCATTGGGATCTTGGATTGAGACTTTTGGCACACCAATTGGAAATTTTGCATTGTTTTTGAAGAGAATTATCATGGAGATGTGGTGTTTTTGCTGTTGCGATAACCGTACACAGTTTGAATACCTCCCATTGATGCATTTCATAATTTAAATTTGAATGCAAACTATGCAGATGAATTAAGGACACAACTCCTTTAACTCATTCCACATATGATAATAATGAAAAAGGTTTTTTGTTTTTGTGCCATGCCAGTGAACAAAATAAATGTGGGTATGCGTTACATGCGTGAGTGTCTTCTGCGTTTGGGCAGATAAATGTGTATATGTAAATGCGTAGAAAGTATGTTTAGCTCCGTCCTGCAGGAACACCGCAACAAGGAATTGCATAGCAGATGCAGCAGGTGATGGTTCTATGATTTATTGCCGCCCGGGCAGTCGACCTGAGGTTTATCGTGCAGCAGATTGTTATCAGATGGCAGATGGGAACAGTTGTGGTTCATAGATATTAATAATTCGAAATGTAAATTATGCTCCCAAGAAAAAAAGTTGAACACATTGATATATGGTGCAATGCTGATGACCCTACAATGGGTTGAATCAAACATGTGGGAGCAACTTTGTTTTAACAGTACTGCAAACCAATAGTCAAGCAACATAAGTAAAACCTCTGTATACACTCTTTCCAAGCTGTCTATTAATGATATAAAGAGTTGTCGTGTGTCAGTTTCTTTAAATTGGGACAATATTGGCCCTCCACTAGAAGGAGGGTATGTGTTAGTGTATGTTTATTGCGTTAAGCAGTTTAATAAGGAAGGGCAAACACAGCACTTGCTCTTTTTTTTAAATGTATGAGAAGGAAATCTATCAGTTTTACCTGTCATTAGGGATTCCAGGTCTTGTCTCACCTGTTTCCACAGGCACCTTAGTCCATAGCATCATTAAATAAGTTGTGCCTGGCGAAGTTTGTCAGACTGTGAAAGTGTTTATACAACACATCCTCCACTATAGTTCTATCCGGGTGGGTGTTTCATTACTGGCCTGTCGATAACTGCTCTACAAACCTCTTTGTGGTTTTTGAAACCTATAGAAGTACAGAGTGGTTCCTACTTCTTTACCTCTTTTTTTTTCTTCTTTTGGGTGGCAATCTGAAACGTATACCTGCTTACCTCACAAAACTTGTTAAGTTTGCCCTCTCCCTGCTCCCTTCTCAATGGTTTTTGATACCTACAGCAATTCATTCTCCAGGAATTTACTATCGTTATCAAACTAAGTCTATTTAACCCTCATAGTTTTTCATTGGAGCACAAGACTTGGTGATATACCAAGCTTACCAATGTGTCATAAATATCAATTGCATCATAATAAAACATGTTTATCCAACAAGATGCTGCACAGCAGCAAGAGGAGAGGATTGCATAACTTAGTGCTAATCATCTCCTGATCCAGATGTACCCATTTGTTTTTCCTCACCTCAGGCTATTAGAGGCCTCTAGGGCCACATACCCTCTCCTGCATCCATCCACTCCCCCACCCCCTGCCCACGCCACCACCTTATGACTGGCTTAGGTTTAGACATAGTGGGGGTGTTAGGAGGGATTTTCAGAACCAGCCCTCAAGGAGGGTCCTAGTGAGTGAACACAGTAATTGACACTTGATCTAGCCAAACTCCCACATGGTAACTTATGCAGGGCCGTAAAGCAGATTTCAGGAGATCAACGGCCGGTGTGTACATTCATTAACAACACACATAGACAGCCAAGTAATGAAGCAGCACACAGAAGTATACAATAAAGTATTTATTGGACTTAACATACTAAGTAGTATGAAGAAACCTGAGGTATCGTCACTACTTTTGATGGGGAAGCCCCTTTCTATGAGGCCAGCGATGAGATGCCACTACCCGACAGTCCTCTCCCCACCCCCCCCCCCATGGGGTGGTACTCAGTGGGATTATCTCATGGGGAGGGAATCCCCATTGAGAACAGTGAGGATCCTGGGAGAACGTGGCTCCCCCTTGAACTCCCACCTCTCCTTATCAACCTCCCATATCACCCTTCTGGGTGCCCACCGTGTATTGTTGCTGTCTATCCGAAGTAGGTACCATTGCACCGGAAAAGGTCTGTAAGCTGTCATTCAAAACGAGCGAGGGAAGAGAACAATGGCGTCTTCATCTCAGTACGGACAAGGAGCCCGGCCTGCTACATGTAGAAGGTCAGACCAGAGAAGCAGATGGTATTGAGGAGAGAAGCATGTCTGCTAGAGCCCTGCAAGCAAGAAGCTTACAAAAGAGAAGGAAATACACTGCCAGCAACAGGCAGTGCTGGATCGCAGAGAAACCACTGTAGAACTGCTGGTGAGACCTGTGGGAGACCAGCGAAAACTCTGAGAAGCCACAGAACACCCTGAGAGATCTGCGAACAACCGGAGGGCGGCAGCCAAGACCCTGCCGGTACTAAGTTGGGTAAGCCCAGGTTTGGGAAGACCCATAGGATGCATGAAATGCTAAGAAAAGTAAAGACTAACTTAAGTGAAAACTCACTGAAGCAGCAAGGTGAAAGGGGTCTGGTACTCGCACTCGCGGAATATGACCCTAACAACAGTAAAAAAGAATACGAACATTGTATATGCAAATTGGATACATAGATCTTGTCAGGAGAGTAAACCAAGGCTGTGGGTCAGGAAAACAAATAAAGAGAACTGTGAGCATAAAAGCACTGAGTACCCCATTTGGCAGGAGAGTGGGCCAAGTGGGTACAGAGAGCAGGATCTGGGACCCGTTGCAGCGGGAGGAAGATCAAAGTCTGTTCTTCTTGGCAGTACCTGCAAAGCAGGTCTGCTCACAAGGGTCTGGGACCCTCAACACAACTTGGGAAAGGCATCCAGGCTGTTCTTCACAGTACTGAGAAGACAGGTTTGCTGAACAGGACCCAAGACCCATTGCTTTTCAACTAAGAGAAGAGATGCATGATATGAACTCTAAAGAGACTCAAAGGAAAGGGAAACAACCCCTTTGAACTTTGTAGAACCTTGTTTGTTTTGAGCACCTTTTTTTCCCCTTCTTTTTGAACTGTCAAAGGGAACTACAGAACAGGGCTGCAGGTGGCCAACTAAGAGACATTTTCCATGTTCCCCTTATGTTAAGTTTAGCTTGTGAAGGAAAGGTTAGGCTTTGGGCACAGTATGGTGTCATTTATTTTGAACATTTCATTAGCTACTTTTGTTGACAGGGAAACCCTTCTTAGGGTCAGGGCTAGCTGGGATTTCCTCCAAAACCCTGTTTCTGTTATTAATACAATTTTTTGCAAATCAACATACCACCCTTGTGCCAGAGTTTTACTCCTACACCATCACGGTAGGTAAAACTCAAGGAAAGCATATACTGTCCAACACACCTGTATGCACATATATGTACATAGTTGTTAATCTCAGTGACATCCTAGTTCGAACTCCACCGATCAAAGCAAGGTAATAGAGGTGTTTTGCGAATGAACTTTGCACCTATGCAATCCTTTTGGCTAGAGAGGGGCACCATGAGTAGCAATAGCAAGTATTCAAAGAACCTTTACTGCAATGTTTCCAAATGTAGTACTCACTGGGATGTTTTGAAACGCTGAAGACACTTGCTTCTACTATTGGTCCTGTCAGTGAGGTCCAGGGGTCGCAGGTGCAGTGGCTGAAGTTGGTGTCTGGTTTGGGTCCAGCTGTGAGGCAATTCAAATGTTTGGTTCTGGGACGGCTCCAATAGTGACCATTCCAGGACACAGCAGATTAAGTGCAACAGCCAAGAAACCCAAGTCGGAGGTCAGCAGTCTTTCTTCATGGCAGCAGTAAAAACAGGCTCAAGGAAAGCCCCCTCCTCATGCAGGAGAGCTGCAGCCACCAATTATCTTGGGCCACAAGTTGAGGATCTGCAGGGTGCCACGCTACAGTTAAAGATTGTGACCGTGGCATCGGAGAGGCCTTGGCAACAGATGGGCAGTGCACTGGATGGTCCTGGGACACTTCGGATAGCAGGCTTCTGGTGCACGGCACAGGACTCATTGATCCCACCAGTTGAGGGGAAGGCAGCACAGACAAAGGTCTTCTCTGGTTGCAGGAAGGACAGCAGTGCTTCACTGGTTCATGGTTCGGGCAAATCTGGTGTCTGTAGCAGCAGTCTTCTGGATCTTCAATACAGACTTCTCTTGTACACATTCTTGGCTTCAGTGAGCAACCTCCAGAATGACTGCAGTGAGCCTCTTCTTAGCCATTCAGGCTTGGGGGTTGCCCCAGACCACCCAGGGAATGTATCTGCACCAGTCAAACGGGTAAGGGCTGTCCGTTCATGGACCGCAACTTAATCCACATCTGCCCAGCAACATAACATCCCCTGGGCGAAATGTTGATTATGACCAAAGTATCCCCACACACATTCCCGTCAGTTCAGGTACATAAAGCTCTTTGCCTGCGAGTCCAGGTTGGACCCTGAAAAAGTGTGTGACATTAATTGGGAGTTTCTGACCAGGGAAGTTAGAAAGACTGCAAAAAGCAAGTTGGCCAATGGACAGGTCTTAAACAACACACTTTCTCGAAATATTCTACTGAAATTGGCATTCTGCAATTAAAAAAGACAGCAGTGCACCTGAAAAATAAGTTAAGCCACTGGCATTTCAAAAAGACCTAGAAAATGTTGCCAGACAAAGTTGGGGGAGGGGGGCATACTTACTGTTGCAATACTCCACTGTAAGGTGGTGTGTGGTACGAGAAAACTTAAAAAGGGGATAAAGTCCCCCTGAAGTGATAACCTTATGGGCTAAACAGTGCCCCCAAAATATGTAAGTTGAGCAGATAATTGAAGCTAAAAAGGCTTTACTTACCTCAAAAGGCAGGAACAGTTCCAAAACAGAAAAAAAGTCAATTAAATTAAAGTTGCAAAAAGAAAAATCTTATTTTATGGGATAAAGCTGTGGTGAGCACTTATGGCATCTTGATTGCTCTCAAGTTTCTTGCATACAGCTAAATCGTTAACCAGATCACAACCAACTCCTCAATACAACCGTGCACTTCATTACGGTAGTGAGCAAATTCTTTTAATTCATTCAGTCATCCTTTCCAGATTCACACCAAGCCATCAATGTATTGCGTTCAATTTCAAATGTTGTGCCCCATGTTGTACTTCCAAAATAATTGGTTTCAAATTAATGCTTAAACACATTTGCATATACTGTTGCAATATTCTCAACCATTGAGGTTCCACGCATCTGTAAATGCTATTACCCTTAAAGGTGAAAAAAACATATGAGATTAATTTGCACAGTTGTAATAGAAAAACGTTGTGTTCCAGTCTTTTCGTGCTGTACCATTCCATTGCTTCATTCCTTTCGTTATAGGGTGTGGCAGTGTATGAACCGGTTATACCCATAGTAAATCGATCAATAATGTTCATGATCTCTAAAAGAACTGCCTCTGTCTTGTAAACAGGAGTCTGTTGAATCAGTGGTTGCAACACAACATCGATGTACTGGGCTACAGGCTCAAGCAAGCTATCCAATGCTGCTGTGATTCGTCTTCGTGGTTAGCAGTCAATAGAATAAAGGTGAACTTTGATGGGAATAAGATAAGAATGTACAAGATGTTGAGAGGTCCAGTTGTTTGCTTCTACTCTTTCTAACAGTGGTTTAATTACATTAGTTCTTTGAGCATGTTGATTACACACACAGCATTGGAGCACTTATAATATTTCTATTACAACAGTTAAAATTAACCTTATGTAATAACTTGTTTTGCTTTGACGGGAAATACTATGTGTAGACGTCTGGTATCTGCCTGGAGTGGGGATGGCACCAGCAAATGCTTATGTATAACATCCACAAATAAATGCACCTTGCCCTATGACAAAAACTGGGAAACCATATGTTCAAGTGCCGATATTTCAGGCAGGGCTCAAGTCCCAGCTGCACCACTAAAGTCAAGTGTGTGATACCTGAGCAACTCATTTAATCTGATGGTGCGTAACCTGAAACAATTGGGCGTTCAAAATATTTAAAACTTGTCAGTTCCTAAGGGGGATTTTGTTTTCAACGTGTGTACTTCAGAAAAGCCTCACTGATTTAGCTGTCTATAGTATTAATTCAAATATAATAGCGAGTGATTAACATGTTGAATGATGCACAACATTGTTACTTGACTCACTCCTGGTAACACCACTTGAAAACCATAGCCCTCTTCTAAACACCTTTCACATATGTACACCTTCCTGGTAACTTCTAATCTCTATCATCTGTGTCCCCCTCGTTGCTCCCTATCTGGCCCCAGTATCCATGCTTCACTTGAGCACTATTACATTCTGTGAGGCTGCTAATCTCCACCCTGCATCTATGATGGGTCTATACATGCTTTCTTTATTGCTTCTAATCCCTGTCCTTCATTTGTGCTTTCTCATGGCATTCAGTCAGTGTCCTGTATCCATGATAGGGGGTCATGCACCTTCCTTGCGGCTTATCCACGTACAACTCGTAGGTCAAAACATATGGTCCGTTGTGTGTATATTCCTCTTTGTTTTATCTTTGTACAGCAACTATGCTGGGCTAGGTGTACCTGTTTCCTACTGATGTGTCCTGCATCTATTCTACACTACATTGTTCACCTTGCACCCTACTAGTGTTAAAATGTGTCCTTATCTATATTTGAACACAGCACCTTCATTGTGGACTTGTAGTTTTGTCCTTGAACTGGCACTTGTTTCCTATTGTCATTTCAGCACAGACCAAGGTTGTCAGTGGACCTTAAGGAAGTTCCCATTCCTATTTTGCGTGGAGCCAGCGTATCATATCAAGATATGGGTTATGATTAAAGTTAAGGGGGTAGCAAACAATAGTTCTAGTATACCATCATTTGTTTGGTTTTGGGGCCAAAGTGTGTTTATGCCCCAAGCACCTAAAACCCTGAAGATGTCCCACAAAGAGGCTTCTGTCTTTTCAGGTATGCTTTCACCCGTTTGCTTACAGGGTTGCAGTGGACTACTTGCTAGGTTTTTTACCAGAGATACAATGCCAAGAGAGCCAAATTGTTTGAAATCGGCTATAAATGTCTACAGTCTCATTCATTACAGACGACCACTAGGGTGGACGACGGTGGAACTGCAACTTTTCGTTAATCATCCAGATTTTTTTTAAAAGTAGTTGTACAAATGGAAAGTGTAAAGAATCTTCAGAACCGCAGCATATCACGTCAATTGATCAGGCTCCCGAGTATTCTTAACAGTAGATTACTTTAGTATTTATGCTCAATGGCGATCAAAACTAAATTAAAGAATATAATTACTTGCAAATGTCTGTATTTTGACATGTAGGCTTGACATGCACTTTTAACTTGTTAGAAGGCCATTGGAAGAGGGCTGGTACCTCGCCTTCCAAGCTCCGGAATCGCGGCTCTTGAGTTCAGGTACATATGGTCAGCAGCAGATGGAATGTGTATGAGGTGGCCAGGACAGTTTCCCTAGCATTAGTAGTCCTCTCCTTTCCCCACATCCGGACCAAAATATCCTTTTTCACCCCCAGCTAATGGGGGACGTCACAGTTGCGTTGGTATACTTCTGGGTTACACCCATGTAATGTCTTTTTTTTAAATCAGGTTTTGCCTTATAGCCAGGTGAGGACGTAACTAATGTGTGTGAGGATTTTCTTAAAAAGTGTGTTTCAGTATTTCAGGCAGAGTTTCGTAAATGGAATGTTCTGTTTAGTCAGTGGTGCTAGCCAAAATGGAGATCAGTCAGAAACCCTGATTGTTCTATTTTTCTTTTGCATATGTGCTATCAAATGAGATTGGTCAGTTCCCAAAAGACCGCTTATCGTGTCTAAAATGCACGCTTGTGGAATTTCTAATGTGGGCATGTTGAAATTTTCGCTACTTTTGTATTTGCCAATGGTGTACAGTTGAGAAAATTCTACTGGCCTTTGAAGCGACAGAGCTCTGCTTTCTGCAACAACAGTCTGCCGTTTATAATCCCATAGCTACGTAACTACAAATTATATATCTGCTTTTATGCCAAACCTCAGCCCTTCTATAGCTTAAGTTTTCTGATTTAGAAAGCATACAAAGTTATGTAGTAAACATGTCTCGCATGAATTCTGTTATTGGAGAAATATATTCTGCTAGACACTGTAATAAAATATATTAGAAGTTTTTTTTTTTTTAATTCAAGTACAAAAGCTGCTGCACTTGAAAGCGATTTATTTGCAATTTTGATCTGTAAAGTTCAAGTCAAAACGACCATAAGGGAGAAGTGATTTATTCAATTTGCACTACCCATTAACCAGCTCTAATTGACTCTTGGGGCCTGATTCATGGAATGTTTTTCTATGGGATTGCACCATAATAAAACACTTCTGTGAATCAGGCCCTTGGTGAGTAAGAAATTGTGTGCTTTGTGTATGTGTTGAATTGAGGTGACAAGTGACTTGTTATGGCCGGCTAGTAGCTTGCAACTTGAGATTTTTACCCCTAATGGATTTGTCCTTCTTGTCCACCTCTCTCCCAAGTCCATGTTTGTTCAGTAGCACAGGTAGGTTGATGGTTTAGAGGAACATTTTGAAAAGCAATATTTGATTAGTACTTACCTGTAGCAATGTATTAATAGAAGTATACTTCTGTTTCTTTGGTTAGATCTATGCCTGGGGCTACAACAACTGTGGTCAGGTGGGGTCTGGATCTACGGCGAACCAACCAACTCCCCGCAAAGTCTCAAACTGCTTACAGAGCAAAGTGGCCGTCAGCATTGCATGTGGACAGACCTCCTCCATGGCTGTAATAGACAATGGTGAAGTAAGTGTGCAGTACATATAGAGTGCAATATAAAGTGTCCAATGTAGCAAGTACAGTAGAGCAAGGTGGGCATTCTGTATGGAATAAATACTCTGGAATTGACCATTTAATTTAAACTATGGTTGCTTATAGACAAGCTTTCCTTACATATGTGCTGTGGCCGTTTGTAATTTTTGCATGTCAGAAGACTCAATTCGTGTTGACGCTCATGAACTCACTATTCAGGGGCTTGTCAGTTTAAACTGGAAACTATGATCCCATACACAACTCTGGCATGCATCTGTACCTCCAACTATTGCAAGCACTTTCAATTACCTTAAGCTTTATGCTTGTTGCTGCTGAATGAAGAGTGTTCTGAGAAACCAGAGGGGATCTCTCTCTCTCAGGTGGCCAGGGTACGGCAATCGCCTTTGGATCCAGACCCTGGGAGTGGACCAGTGCGGGAGGATCATCTGGGTAAGGGATCTAAGGGGAGTCTAAGGGGAGTGGGGCTGTGGCTGCCGATAGTGAGACGCGGTATTCCCCCTTATTTTGTTTATCCAACCCATCCTATGTTTTAGCATGCTCTGAGGACCCAACCCCCAAACCCTTTTTTACACAAACACTGGGCCGAGGAAGAGGGTGACTGAGAGTAACAACATCCACTTAAACACATCGTACTGGACATGTGGCGCCAATCAGGTCAGGCATTTAATGCAAAGTGCTTACACCTGATACCAATTATCTCTCCTCACACGAATAAAAGGCAGCACCCAAAGACACACTCTGAGCAAGGCAGAATACGAGTACGAGCAGGGCTTCTGGGACGAACCCACTGGAGCAGAACGACGGACCTAGAGACGGGAGTAGCGGGTCAGAAACCCCAGGAGTTCCTTACTGGAGGTCGTTGCCTCCGACAGGCCGCGAAAGACACGTGGAGAAGGCCAGATCCCACAAGTGAAGATTGCATTGTGTTACAAGGACGCCAGAGACCCTCCTGGGTGAACAGCAGAGTTGGGGAGGTGAGGTTAAGCATGTGGTACTAACCTTGACTCGTGAAATGTGAATCATAAAAACCAAGAAGAGACAAACACAGCCGGCGAGTTGGCAAAGCGACCTGAAAGACTGGTGTGTGTTAAAGATTTGAAGTAGCAACAGTATATCACAAGTGGAGGCTGCACACGTGTGAGTGAAACGCGGGGAAAAGACCTATGAATGAACGTTGCTGTAAAAGGCAGCTGCAAAGACAGCGATACTAAGTAACACTGTGGTCTAGTGTAAGGAAGAAGCCCACTCGAAAGTCTCTGTGAAAAGTGAATTATTTAAAGTGATAAGGCGTATGAATATCGAATTGGTCCTGCTGTGGTCCGTGAAAAAACCACACATATTCGAAAATCTTCAACATCTGAAAGTGGTCCGAGCCGAACAGAGGGAGACCCAAAGGGAGAAAAGCTTGGGGAAGGGAGCCCCTTGCTTGTTTGTGTTGAACTTAATTTGAGAGGTCTGAGCACGGCAGAGGGACCTACGAGAACTGTGTGGTACAAGGTCTGAGCCCGAGAGAAGGGGACCTTTGTGAACTGTTGTGATGAAACATTATTTTTGAGGTCACAGAAAAGAGAATTAAACGTGGAAGACCAGACGGGCCTCGATCCACGCGTTGGAACTGTATGTGTTAGGAAGCTGAGCCAGAGTGTGTCATCCTGCCTAAAGGGACAGCCTTGCTCTGTGAGGTCTAACGTGGGGAGGAGAGCTGGTTTAACCACATGTATTCATTTGAACACTGCTTTTTCGTTTTGCATACATTTCTCCTTTTTACACTTTTTTGTACAAGAGATGGGGCAGGAATTAGGTTTTGTAAGCATAGGCCATTTTGATTTGACAGACTCCACTAGGACTCTGTTATTTATTATTTGATAGTTGAGACTACTCCCATTTTAGTTATAGGGGAGAATAGGATTTTCTCCAACTCCAACCAGTTCAATAAAGGTTTTACAAATTGTACCCATTGTGTCGGTGTCATACTTGTGATACTATGCCTCCCCTACAGTGTCAACTCCATTTGGAATTGCAGGACGTTAACTAACCATACATTTAAATGCTTCATCTAATGGATACCACCTCTGCCCGCCACTCAGGCCTTCTTCAAATGTCTTTCAATAAGTGCACATTATTATATGATAACATTACTTTTGAGATTCCTGCCCGCACCACTGAAAAGGAACTAGTGCTGACACCACAAATGTCCCTTTTTAATAGCACCGTGAACCCATTGGTCAGTAAAAATAACATGTTTGCTACTGCAGTATGACAAGTCAAGAAAATGCAGACATCCACTTTTTTGCTACAACTAGAAACTTAATTCTGACCAAATAATCTACTCTTACCATAAACACTTCTTTTAGCTAGCCTATCAGCAACTGTGGTCCGAGAACCCTCACATCAATCCATGGTCTCTTAACCTTATACCCCCATCACCTTTGCAGAAACGAGCACCACAACCAGTGCCTCTTCAGTTTCTCACCCTTCCCCATGTCTATCAATAAACAAGCTCTGATTTGTTGTGGAGAATTGCTGAAGGTAACCTTAAACCAGTTGCTGCTTAAGGTGTACCTATATTTTTCTTAGTATACTTTAGACATACTCTTGTCATTGTTAACGCATATCTTGCATTGAATTGTATAGCTAACCTTTTCCATGGTAAGCAAGCCTTTTTCCGTTGGGTGATTGTGTTCTGTTTCTCTGTAAATGTGTGTTGAAAATTGAGAAGCTTAATCAGTGCTTCCCTTTTGACTGAACTCTGAGTCTGTGCTTTTTAATTTTTTCTAAATCTTGTGCATGTTTCACAAATGAAACATTTTAGACTCGCTGACCCTGTATCAATGGCTGGCTTCAACTGTATGTCCGGAGGCCACCACAAAGGGTAGAGTTAAGTCTAGTTCCCTCCGGTATCCAGATGACTAGACAGCAGTGAATGTGGTGACCGCCAAAGTACCTTTTATTTTAAAAAAAACTTTGGTTTTATTAGCATTTTTCATAATATAACAAACAGGCTCAAAGCTCGATTAGAGGCACAGGAAAAATCAAAAATTTGGTAGTGATGGGAATCGTCCCAATTCTGAAAGGATGGTGTCAATTACCTTGTTCGAGTGCCATGGTAACCATGAATCTAGGAGGCAAGACTGGAAGAACAGCAGAAGATTCTGAAGAGGAAATAAAATGAGGTAATAAGGGGACTAGAGCAAGGGGGGGGAGAAGGAAACTAGAACGAAAAGTTAGAACTATGAGGGAGAGATAGACCCACATCAGGGGTGTTGTGACTTGTTTGTACGTCTCCAGAAGGCTAAGTTAAGCTGTCAGTGTAGAAAGCATGTCATCTCCCAGAGGTTGATAGCCCCATGTTGGAATGGGTTTAGACTGCTCAGGGTGGTTCCAAGGTAAGTAACATAGTGGTGCCACTATTGATGTTAAGCAGGATCATCATTGAATGTCGATGGTGCCTCTGGTGCTAAAGGGACAGTCACCAGGTGCTGCATGAGTGATCGATGACAGTATGCCCCCTTTCAGGCCAAGAGGGCCCAGGTTTCCCCAGGTATCATCTGTGAAACTGCTGATGCAACAGCAGGGTGTGAATATGATTGATGGTTAAACAGGTCCGTAAACAGAGGGTGGATGCTTTTCTGCCAGGAGCTTTAAAAGGCGGCATATCCTTTCCAGTCGATAAGGAATTACAACTCGCATCTCTCAGGACTGACAAAGACCCTGCACCAATACAATATTACAATTATATGCGTAGATTTAGTGCTCACATATAAGGAGGTGCTATTTTTGTAGTTCTGGTAGATCCATTCGGCCCTGCATGACTGCGTGGTAAACACAGGCCCGACTGAACAGGCCCAAGCACTGATGGTAGGAAGACCTGCACTGCTAATTCCCATAGAAACTCCTCTTTGTTCCTTAACTGTTGTGAATACTTGTTATTTCAAAAAGGAATGCGCCGTGCAAGGCCACGAGACAGCACCAGGCGCCTCACTATGAACATTCATCACAGTAAGGCCAAAAACAGACCTCCAACCCCCACCCGGCCCACCAGGAGTTATGGCACCCACAACTTCCCCAGTCCAAGTCCCCTGAATTCCACAATAGTAGGTGACCTCAGACCACCAACCATAAACCCAGTGGCCATAAAAGATCTGAAAGAACACAACCATTTCACCTTATTTCATAATGACACACTTTGTAATACAAGCTACAGGGAGGAATAAATTATAGTCCAAAGCGAGGGTGGAAACCTTGGGTGCAGAGACTGCGATATGAACTGAGTGAAGAATGTGTGGGTCAGCATGATCCCGAGTCTCTCCCTGTGCCAGTCCCTGAGTTTCCCAAGTGCATGCCATAATGATAGAGTAGCATTGCCTTGCAATAGTAACTATTGAAGAACATCATCTTCCGTCCCTGGAGAGATGAGCCCAGCTGACCCCACGTGATGGAAGACGGACGACGAATGGCTAGGGCCAATTGCAGTGTGGCATTCCCTATGGAGCAGGCCCATGTATAGGGTCCCACCAACCAGCCACGTGAGTTTCTACTGTATGTATCAATGATGTAGTAATGACGATGTGTTGCCTTATAACCTTCTGCTTGTACCATTTATTGGCAGAAAGTTCTCGAGCAGCAGAGTTCTTTGCTGGCATCCTTATTTTTGTGCTATTAAAACTTGTTATCGTTGCAAGAAATCTCTTGGTCTTTTTTTCTGGCGTGAGCATTCAGGGGCGTGCCTTCTGTATGTCAACTGTGCCTAGACCGAGTGCCCTACCCAGAAAAGTAACTCAAAGAAGAAGGCAAGAGAGTTGATGTGAAGAGAAGCAAGTCAATGAAAATGTACAGGAAGAGACTTGTATAATAACAAACGTGGATTGGCGAACTAGGGAAAAGTAATCCTGGTAAGGAGGTTGGGGAGAAGCCCAATCTTGTTTTGTTTTGAACTTTGGAACTTTTTTTGAACTTGGGGGAAGGGGACCCCAGTACTCTGTGGAACTGTTTTGAACTTGGGTAAGGGAACCCCGAGAGACCTTGTGGAACTGTTTTGAACTTGGGGAAAGGTAGATGGAAAGTAAGCCTGAACCTGGAAGAAGCTCAGAACTTTATTTGGAACACTATTTCTTTTATTATTGCCATGCCTACACATTGTTTAGCTTTAGTTGTGAGGGCAAGTATAGGTTTTGGACACGGGCAGACTTTTAAGTTGAACTTTCTGACTCAGACTTTCCTTAGTTTTATTAGGTAGGGAAATCCTACCTTAGCATAGGGCAAGTTAGGCCTTCAACCATCCTGACATTTAAGTTAATAAAACCTTTTTGTTTAAATTGTGAATCTGTTGTCTGTGTCTTGCTTCATGATGTCTTCACAGGGTCAGTATTAAACCATTCATAGATGATAATTACCAGGATGTGTTGTGGACGACACCTCGGCTCAATTTTTAGGACCCCCGCCAGCACATATTGATTTATGATAGTGTGCATGAATTTAGCCAAATGCAGGTGTATTTTAGTTTCCATTTACAGGCCACTGAGGGTCTGCCAACGGGATTGGTTTGTAACCAATCTCTGAATATTAAGGTAACCATCCAGACAATATCCATGAGTAAGCCAAGTTTCTTGAAGGGTGAAAACATCCAATTCCACTAGCAAGGTTTGCGTGTATGTGTTCTTAATAAATGAATTGAAGCCACATGTATTCCACATAATCAATAGGAGCCCCAAGTCATCACTTCTGGTCAGACTGCATCATCCAGGTCAACTTCCCGGTAATTAGATTTAATTTTTCAGGATGAATCTGTGTAGCCTTCCAGTGCCTGTGCTAATTTTCCAATAATCACTTCTAGTTTATTAGTGATGTTACTTTCTTTAGTAATAGTTCCACCTTTCTTAGTTGTTACACATTGTTAACTTGAGTTTCAGAAACTCGGTTAAAGTCAAACCCATCCGTATAAAATCCTGTTAATTTGCCATGACTAGTTCGGAGATAGCCGGTGAGATGAAGTGCACTATTGCCCAATTCATATCATTTGAAGAGGCAGGAAATTCCACCTGTACCAAATCCTTTGAGGTAATAAGATGCAGGTGAGGCAAACTGTGTTAATATGTTAAGTATCTGATTGCGATTTAGAAATACACTAGTGTCTGTGGCAAACAGTTTGTTAATTCTAATTTTGTTAGACATGTGTCGTCTCTTTAATGTGTCCGTTCTTGTTACAGACTGAATCAAGCTAACTTGTTCTTGTCTTTTAGAATTGCAGAGGTAACAGAAAGAGATGCATTCACGTTATTTGTATCAACCTTGTGTTCCTCCCTATGTCTTAATCTTGGGTCACCAGCTGGGTGGTTATTTGTGTCGTATTAGGTCGTAATTTTCCCTCATACGTACCCGACTGAATCTGGGAAATAGGTTCCATATTATTAGAGACGGTATGCTCTGTAGATAGTAGATTAAAGCGGTTCACCATTTCAACGCATTCAAGATTAGGGTCAGTTACCACAGCCAAGGATTGGGATCACTTCTGTGTGATTAGTGTTCTGATCAGTATTAGCAGGTGGTTTGCTTGTTTTTCTCCACCTACACTTTGCTCTTCTCCGTTTCCTCTGTAGTCTCCTCAGTTGCCCCCAATTGGTCTTGACACCCTATTTAGGGCTATCAACAGTGGATATTAAGGTATTACATCTTTGAACGACATTCCTGTCGATTGAAGCATAAATGTTTTCTTCATTATCCACATTTTGCCGTGATGCGGCTAAAGAGGTTGCAGTATCAACCATGGGTATGCTAACCAATTCCATATTGGTAGCCTCTTTGGCCATTTCCTGCCGACTATTAGATCGTTTTCACCATAATGGGCCAGGAGGACATAGTGGGCCAGTTTGGTAATGCCTGATTTCAGTATCTGTTCTTTGTAGAGATTGTTACAAAGCAAACAATGCCTTTAATATGATTAGGGATTCAGCGCAAGGCTGATCTTTGTCAGCCGAAAATAAGAGGAGTTGAATGAGACTTTGTAGACTGGAGAAGAAGCATATAGGCTTTCAGATATTCACACTGAGTCAGGGGATTTCGACAAATTAGAAGCATTTGATGGAACAAAGCCAATTATATTCCCCATGAAATCATAGCAATAGGGGTTGTATGAAATCACCAATCTATTCACGTTGCAGGCTTAAACACATGTTCAGTAAAGAGTTGTTGTTTACTGGGACAGTCATAGATACTTCCACCTGAATTGGTACTTGGAATTCTTCAAGTCGAATCGCAGGTGGTAGTTCAACTGCCGGAAAAGGTGAAATTGGCAATGTTGTCAGTTTGAGGAATGCAGTGATCTGGCTTTGGTCAGAGCGTTGTTGAGCCAGCGCTCTGTTCTCTTCCACGGACATCACTATGCCATGAGCAGTCGCATTAGCATGTAGTTTACTACACACTTGTTTTTTAAAATTGTGACTAGTATCTATTACACAGTTTTTACTTGTATTATTTTTACTACATAGCTGGTATGTTTTCCGAGTTGCTGGCATGTGTAGCAAATTAAATAAATGAATATCCACTGTGAGAGAGACATGGTATCACAAGGAGGACACTGGCACAAAAGATGCAAAGTGGACAATTTGTATTCAAAGTGAAAGGGGTTGAAAAACTCCTGTTTGGCCCTATAGCTAAGATGCGAGCATGCTCTACCATCAAATACAAGATAAACAGTCCTATTCAGTCGTGTCCAAAATCATAATATTTAAACTAGAAAACCTAATGCCTGCCCTCACTCTATTACAATAAATGTGCATTGGGAAATGTGTTTTCCAAAAGGAAAGTCACTGTTTAACAAAAATATCACAATGGCAAAAATATGCATCACTATGTCTTCTCTTTCCCACGTTGTAAAGCATGCAGGTTTGGGTGGAACACTTTGCGCTCAGCCACTCTCTGGCGTGCAAATATATGTTGGAAGTCTGCTCTGCCTTCCAGAGCCTCCTGGGTTCTCGAATTGCCAGTCACAAATTGGAGGGTTCAACCTCTCAAGTTTCCCTTCTCCCAAGTCCAGGTTTACCCCCATAGCCAGGAGGACACGCTCTGGCTCAGGTTCTCTAAACAAAGGCAGTTCAAAATGTGGATCGAGGCCTACCTGGCCTTCCACGTTAAAGTCACTTATTCCAGCATTTAAAAAGTAATTTCACAGTTCAACCAAAAAGTTCATGTAGGTCTCCCTCAGCCATGCTCGAACCTCTCAGGGTATTAAAAGTTCACGTAAGTCTCCCTCAGTCGGGGTCGGACCTCTTTCAACAAAAATTACTTGATTCAATGTAGGTCTCCATCAGCCAGGCTCGAACCTTGCAATCGCAGCACTTGCAGGGGTTCCCTTGCCCAAGCTTTATTCACATTTGTTAGGGGTTCCCTTCCCCTAACTTATTTCATGTTCCAGGTCTCCCTTTGCTGGGCTCTGACCTTCCACTTTACAGTTTCTCAAAGTTTGCTACAGGTCTCCCTCTGCCGGGCTCGGAGATCTCACTTTGCAACTCAATGTGATTCACTTTCCTTAGGCTTCTCTTGCCTTGAAACCAAACCCAGTTCATATACTTTAGACTTACATCAGTACCTGCTCAAGAGACTCAACTGGGCACTGTCACTATGCCGGACACTCTGTTATACTGTATCATTATTATTCGTCACTTGCACGCTTCAACTCACTGGCTGTGTTGGTTTCTTTGTCCGTATCATTGATTTGGGAGCCAAGGACGATACCACAGCTGCGGCTTCACTTCCCCAACTCCGCTGTTCACCGGGAAGAGCTGCTGATATCTTTTTGAATGCAATGTTGCAGGCACTGTTCTCTTTCACTCTGTCCTCTCAGGGGTCTCCCTCAGCTGGGCTTGGGACGCTTTTGATCCGCAAAGTTTTAAATTGTTTGGACTTCTAGTTCCAGATTGCACTTTTCTTTCGCTCCCACATCGTCAGCTCCCCTATACAGCATTCTGCGTTTTGGGAGCTGCAGGAAGTAAAGGGGATAACTTGCTGAGGTCAGGGTCTCACCACCTGTCCCCAATGGCCTGGGCTTTCCTGTTTTGCCCAGGGGAGGAGCTCTGATGTGGGCACTGCCAGGTAACCCCAGCTGCCCCTGGTTTGTCTCCCTGGAGTTAGAACTCCCTCACCACACTGTAGCCTCCTGTGTACTCACAGGCCCAGCAATTAGGCAGTCCTTCTTCCTCCAGGACTTTCAGCGTCTCTCCAGCTCGAATTCTCTCCTCCCGGCCTCTGTGCACCATCCAGCATGCCCAGCTCTCTGTGTGCCTTTGTGTTCCTCATTTTATACTGACGGGGAGTGTTAATTGGAGTCTGGTGTGAACAGTTGCCCAGCCCTGTCTGACTAGCCTGGCCTCATTATCGGGACAAAATGGCCACTGCCCATAGGAATCACTACAACATTGATTCCTATGGGTAATCTTCATTCTTCTTGGATGTTTCACTTAATGGGTAAAGGAAATGTTGGGCGTTGTGTTTTCCTTTTGTGACTGTGTGCAAACATGACCGAAAAGGAAGGGTATCTAGGAAAATAAGAATTCTGGGTTTTGTAGGGAGAAAAAAGGTGGATGGATTAAATGTCCTCTGGGTTTTGAAGAGGGGGTGCTAAGTTGCTTTTAAGGGTTAAAAGATGGTTTGGTTTCTGATGGTATGTGACGGACTCTGCTGACAATATTCTACAAAGAGAGGGGGGATGTCGGGTAGGGGTGTGTCGGAAAAAAGGGGATACTGCATCTCACCTGAGGGTGCTCCTCCCGCAATCCCCAAGGACCCTCTGCCCAGGTGATCCTCCCTCGCTCGTCTGGCCCCAAGGTTGTTATCCAAGAGCGATGGCCCTTCCCTGGCCACCTGAACAAAGGATCCCTGAGGTATATAAATGAGAACTCCCTCAGGTTTCTCACACCACTCACCGCTCAGCCAAACAGTCAAACTGCTAAAACTGCACTTCAATGCACTCCTGGTGCCCGTGCAGTCCAGGTTATGTAGCATCAATGAAAGGAGGAGCAGTGTGGTAAAAGCCAATTAGTTCAGGTATCCACAAGGAAGGCAGCAGAGCATCAGCAGTCCCTGCTAAATCTGCACTCTGATGCACTCACGATGCGCCAACAGCACATTTAATGACTGCTTACTTTTGGGGCAATATAATGGCATCTAACACAATCTCTGCATGTTGCCCATTCTTAAGTGGGGTTCCAGTCGATGCCCGGAACCTTGCTCTTTCCACAGCTTGCCAAAATCATGTTACCTCAAAATCATACTGTGAGTGTGTGTAAATATTCAAGGCTTGCTAGGCTGCTAACCAAAAGGGTTGTGCGAGTGCCACCAATTCAGCCACCTGGGCAGAGGTTACCCGAGGCAACTTCCCACTACCTCCCGAGGGCACAGACTGCATACCCGACAACCCACTTCCCACTTTAACCTCTGTAACAAGAATCATCCACAAAATACTCTAGATCAGTATTAGACATGGGCATATCAGTAAGGTTAGCGGAATCCACAGGCAATCTGTCACTGCTACACATTCCTGTGGGATGCTATTGTGGTATTCCCCATCAATGGGAAGTAAGAAGGGATGCCAGATTTAAAACTGAATATCTGGTCAGAGTAATGTTTGAGGAATTCAAAAGAAGTATCTCATAGTTGCTAGCTCTCGAAATGGACACCAGCTGTGACTTGGCTCGGAACAGTAATGAGACCACATGATGTGGTACAGCCACTTTCAAGGGGATCCCAACACACCTTTGTCACTTTGCTCCAATTCTAGGGCAGCTGCCTCTACCGATCACAATCAAGGAGGCATTCCTGAGGCCACTGTATCTAGTTCTTTTCTGTAATTGGCCACGAATTCCATGCTTCTGCGTGAGCACTGACAGTGCAAAACCAAATTTTTTGTGGCAATGCAGAACTAAACGCTTTTTAAAAATCTGGCAATCCTAGGGCAGGTGCTTCGGTCAAACAAGATTTAATTTTTGTAAAGACCCCTTGTGCTTCTGTAGTCCATTGTAAAGGCTCTATCTTGTTAAACTGGGTGTACATCTCGAAGGGTCTTACTATCTCGACATAGCCTAGTGTGCACTGTTGGTAGTGACCGGCGATTCCCAAAAAACTAATCTAGGTGATTCTGGGGGTTGGGAATTTTATAAATTGTCTCTTTCCGAGATGTGGATATCAGCTGATAACCCTTTATAATGTCATGGCCTAGGTAATGTAATCTTTCTGTACATAGTTATTTCTGCTTTGAACCTTTATGTCCTTTCCTTGTTAATGCAGTTAACAGCACCTGGTATCTTGTTTGCAGCTATCATGTGAGGGAAATGCTATTAACAGGTTGTCCATGTACTGGTCGAGCACGGACTTCCCTAGCAACTTTGTCATCTAAAGCCTTTTTGAGTTGTTTTGAAAAGAGGATACTGTACTCTGTAAATACCTGTTATGTTATTTGGTATTTGTATAGCGCCTAATGCCATTGGTATGGCCTCGAAGCACTGTGAGGTCATACGCCCTTTGGGGGACCGTAGTCGGAGGATTAAGAAGTGAGTTGTAAAATGCATGTGTGCATTTATAGCCATAACGACGGTAGGTAGGGATTGGCTAGGTCCCTAACAGCAGCCCATAATTATTAGCTGAGGGGACGAGAGTCAGAGGATTTATAAGTCATAATTTACCTGTGGTCAATGAGTCCACGTATACTGGACTCCTTTGTGTGAAAATGCGAATAAGCACAGACTGTCTGGATGTATGGGCATGGGGAAGAAAGCAGCGCACAGGTCCACCACTGTAAAGTGGGTAACTTCAGGGGGAATGCAAGAGAGTATAGTCGCAGGATTTGGTACCACTGGGAATGCTGTTATCCCTACCACATTGACAGCCCTCAAGTCCTGAACAAATCTATAGGTCTCCTTTCCTGGCTTTTTCACCAAAAAAATCAGGGTATTGCATGGGCTACTGGTAGGGACAAAGATCCTCTGTTCTAGAAGATATTCTGTGACAGAAGAAAATGCTGGACTCAGGCTTCAATGGGTATTGAGGTATTCATGGAAATTTCTCAACAGGATCTATTTGAAATCTTATTAGTTCGACTGTGTGTATTTAACACATCCTCATTATCATGTGTGGACCACAGATAATCAGATATGGAGTCCATCAGTACATGTAGATCGCTCCCCCACCGAAGGTCACAACTATCTGAGTGGTTTCCCTAGTCTTTCTGGAACATTGCCAGGGCCGCCTCTGCATTCACATTGAAGAACACCCCTCCGGTATACAGTAAATTGTGCATCTGAGTTTACATAACAGATCTCCACCAAACAAATTCACGGGGCCAGTAATGCTTTAAAGAAAGGCATCTTATACAAGCCTTCTGATCCTCGGCTAATGTGGCTATGAAGGGGATCTTTGTCCCGCAGATTTGTAGGGGCTTCGAAGAGGCCATGTCGGGGATGGGTGATGTCATTGAGGTACTGCCGTCCAAGATGCAAAGAAAGGCATACACAATACTTAGCGTAGCAGCTTTACTAGTAGTGGCACCGAATTGGAAGAGCAAGGTGGCCCCCACAGAGCAGGAGTGGATGATCAAGATTTGGTCCTTTGTGACATTGGAGTGGGTTATTTGTACGATTCAGTGGGCTCTTCAAATGTTTGCGGCAGACTGGGACTTGGTCTTCACGTTCCTCCGAAATAACCTTAGGGCAGTCATGTGCCCACAGAGACCACAGGTACTGGGGTTGGTTTGAAATCAGCAAAGTATATGACTTTGTAAATCTGTTTAGAGGTCCACTCTCTATCTGTCGGGTAAGGGGTAGGGGGCGGGAGAGGAGAACGGAGGGAGGGATTGCTACTTTAGTGTTGAAAATGTCAACAAAAATATGTTTAAAAAAAAAAGAAAGGCATGTTGGTCTGTGATGGGGCCTAAAGTGATCATGAGAGGTTTTGTAACCGGAAGTACAATAGGTTTGTTAGAAATACCCATAGCTTTATCAGTCTCTTTAGAGACGGGGATCTCTGAAAAGGCATCCATCTTTAAAGCAGATCCATTAGCCCCCATATCTACCAGACAAGCCACTTTTTTTCCCTCCACCTTTTGGGTTTGGACAGATAGACATCGCTTTTTGGGGAATATCGGGTGCTCGTACTGACCCCCCCCCCTTGCTACGGAGCAAATGCACCACCATGACCTTAATTCCCCCCTCTGTACTGTCTTTGTGATCCTTATGGACATTCGTTTTTTCCAATGTCCCTCCTGTGTACAATGTTACATACTAAGGGGCCAGGCAGGGTGCCCCTCTGGCCCTGCAGGTTCGGCTATCCTTGCTATCTCGGCTGGTCCGGGGCAACCCATTGCCGCTGATGTGGAGACTGCCCCTGCTAATCCACACCCTTCCCCAGTGGCATTGTAGCAGTCTCATCTAGGGCTCTTCACTGGCTCTATTTCTTGGTCTCACCACCCCTTTAGAAGTTAGGCTGTACGTTATGCACCTGTTCCTGCAAGTTTTGCATCTGTAATGTCCTCTGCAGGCTCTCAAAGGTTTCTTTCTTCTTTTTCAGACATGTGACGCAACGGTTTGCAGCTGCCACCAGCTTTGCTAGGGGTTTGGTCTGCCACCCGATGCATACATTCTTGGACTTTGGGCAAGAGACCAGCAACAAAGGAGTGAATTATGGTTTCTTGTGCAGTCTCATCTGGCTGAGTGACACCAGGGTGCTGAGTGAACACCCCCTTTAACCGGTCTAAATAATCCATTGGAGATTCACCTGTATTCTGTTTACAGTTTGATAGTGTAGCCCAATCGCTCTTCCGCTGGCATATTTCAGGAATACTAGACTCCATTCTCTATATTGCCTGAACCAGTGCATCCCCAGTTACCAGGTTGAGCGCTGCCCATGTAGCCTGTTCCACTAATCCGCTGTCTCACTTCTGGGGGCATAACAATCCTCATAAGAAGATTCATATCGGCCCAGGAGGGGTATAAAGGTTTAAAACTGTGTGCAATTCTTCAATGAATCGTTGTAGTTCTTCTCTAATATCTGGGAGTTCTGTAGCGTGGCTTCTAAGGTCCCCTGGTGTCGATGGAACATGTACTGTGGTTGCACCTTCTTTCTCGTTGCCTGCCAGCATTTTTCTAAGAGACACCTGGAGGACCGTAGGGTCTCTCCCATGTACAGTACCTGCCTTGTCACAACCAGAGTGTAAGATGGAGGTGCGTCTGTCAATAAGTGTCCTCCTGTGGCGTCTTGGTCATTTGGTCCCGATATTACTGGGATAGAGGGTAAAATGGGTACCTGTCCCAGAGGCAAAGAACCCTCCAGGGGTGGTTGCCCTGGTCGCGGCTGACTTTGTCCCGCCCATATTCGCTCGCATCCTAGTAACAAAAATCCACAGTATCTTTTGTTGATTTACTGTCATATTCGTCTTGTTAATCTTTTTTCTCAACTGTCGCCTGTATTATATGAGGACATCAGTGGGTACTCTTATACTGCATCCCTCATGATCTCAGGTATTTTGTCCTCGTAACCGTTCATCGACTTGCCTTAATCCTCTGACTTTGCTGTCATTTCTCCACACCTTTGCCTCCTTCAACCACATGACTAATGCTTTGCACTGTTTTGGTGTGATTTCTCTCCCCTTTTGAGTCTGTTGCTCACATGAGAGCCCCTAATTAATCTAAGTTAAAAGTCCCCTTCTATTGGGAACTCTGTTTATTGTGTCATGTTACAAAATGTCCAAGAAGCCCCCACAAATCACAAGTAGCGCTGTTAAATTGGATAAGCTTATAATGGGCGGGTGACCCCTTTGGGGGGCGTTCCTTTGCCTCTTTCAATTGTTCCTTGCCCAGTTCTGCCCCTGCTTAATGTAGCTCAATGTTCACTTGCCCCAGTACCCAGGCACCCCTGCTCCATTCATGCTTTGGTACTGGGAGGGGAAGAGATTTAATTACCAGAGACAATGCAGACTGGTCCTCACCGAGGAGGGGGCTCTCATCCCGGCAAGCATTCTTCTTTCCCCATTTAATTGGACATCATTGCTTATTCCCCCTCTTTTAATCTCATTCTTTCTGCACTATACAACACCAGAATATCTTAGGTAGCCGTAGGTCTCTTATAGGCACCTACTGTACACGGGACTCTACTGCATCTAATCCGTTAGAAACAGAGTATAACCAGCCTACCCTCCCCTAATCCCAAATAGCTTGCCAGATTTATGTTGGGGTAAAAATAAGAAACCATCAAAAGAACCGCCACCATAAAACAGGCAAAACCAATCACTAGGAAAACATATCCAACCTAAAACATCCATCCCATTTCAGCATTCCCCATTAAAAAGGTCCCTGCTATGTTTGTCCATCCCTCCATCCCTCTGCCCCTCAACTGGGTCTCTGTTCCCTATGCGGCCTCGCATTCAAGCTTGTCCGCTCCAGCTTTGCGATAGATCCCCCTTGGAGTTTTTAATAGGGCATCCTTTGTTTTTCTGTAGTGCTCTTGGTGGTCTTCGGGAGGTGGCAGCTCAAGGTCCAGCGGCATGTAGCATTGCGCAACAGATCTGAGTTTCGGGCACCATCTATCAATGATCAGAGAAATTATTCACATGTTCGTCTCTAGGGCTAGACAAACTGGCCTCTTTACTTCCAAAATCTTGCAAGAATCAGGCAGTGTATTGTAACCCACTACCCAACCCAATCTTCCAATTTACCTCCCCTTTATACCTTCCCTTTATACCTCCACCCCAAGAGACTATGAACTCCTTTCATAAACTGATGTCCGTTATCACTTTCTAGTATCCTCAATGTATCATTCTGGTTCAACCTATTCTCGTTGACTTCTGTTCTTATCCTGTTCAGTTGAAGGGCGTAGGTCCACCGTCCTCTGACACCCTGTCTCTGGAATAAGAGTCTGTCTGTGCCAGACACAAAAGGCTTATTCCAAAGATGTCGGCTGGGTGTCCTTCAGCCAGTTGACCCTAGCTGACTCAAAAGCACTGAGCTTAGTGATTTCCCTGCGTATGTGCCTTATTGGAATGTCAGAGCAAACATTGCCAAAGGCATCAGTCCGGAAATATCCTCACATAGTCCCCTGTGTGTAATAGCTGGCGATATGCGAGCATCATAAAACATGGGGGCAACCTAATGCAATAGGGGCCTTCCCACCTCATTCATTTTACCGGTCCCCGAATGTGGTGCTTAATGCCATAATCATTTACATATCAGGGCCTGATGCGTCATCACTGATCGGGTTACATTTCGAAACCCTAATTTACGTTTTTAACCTAACAGAAAAAAGTAATGCACTGTATGGATAGCCACCTAATACAGTTTAAAATTGGGTACCAGAAAGCTACAAAATACTGTGGCCTCAAACAACAAAGTATTGGAATTTTACAAACACGAGAAACTGTTACTAATGTTGCATCACCTCTGAAAATTGATTATGAAAAGACACCTTTCTTGCTGACAGTGGTCCATATAGGAATTGGAATTTAAAAAACAAAACTCTTAAGCCTAGAACACACATGGAGAAAACCTCTCTGATAATACTGCACAAAATAATAGAACCGCCATCGAAGGCTGATCAATCACAAGTCTGTTCAAGGCTAACCAATATATAAATATTCTCAAACTACTGCAGGCCACATGTCCCTTGTACTGCCTCACTCTGCCAACAGATGTGGTGGAGTCCACCATAGACCATAACTTCCTCAAACTAAATTCAAACCATCACAATTAGTATGTCACATAAATGAAAACACAAGCGAGACAGGCAAATATCTACTATGCATCCTTCTCTCATAAACCACAACGAATGCATTATCAAACATTCAAATCCTAGCAGAAAACACAATCATCAAAAACATGGACACTACCAACTTCTCGCGCTATCATTCCATGCCCAAACTGCAGCAGGAATCTCTGCCGTATGTATGTATGTATGTATGTATGTAATTAGTGCGCAGAACTAATCACATGGCAATAATGGATCTGGTCAATCTTTCGATCGCCATTCGACCTATCGCCATAACGTAAAAAAGCATGGGTCACAAATCTCCTTAGATAAGCACCCTCTCACTCTGGATGCAAGAAATCCATCACTGAAATAGAGCCTCAAATGTAACTTACTTAACCAAAATATTGGATATCAGTGGGGATCACAAAGCCAGTCAACATTGTAGGGGAGGCATGGTATTGCAAGTATGACACTGACAGAAAAGGTACAATTGGTAAAAACTTTTATAGTTTCTGGGTTTGGAAATAATCCTACTTTGCCGTATAACTAGGATGGGAGTAGTCTTGACCATAATATTAATAAATAAAGCAGTCCTAGTGGAGTACGTGAAATCAAAATGGCCTATGTTGATAAAACCTAATGCCTGCCCTATCTTTTGTGTATGTATATAAACAGTAGGTTGTACCTATTCATTTTCTGATGCGAGGGGAAGGTGGTATAAGAGGTACATATTGAGAACAAACACGTGAACCACCAACTACCTCCTGCTCCTGTTTTACTAGACTTTTTAGTAGTCAAATCTCCACCTTGTCCTATTGGAGTGAATAACTCTATTTCACTCCTGTAAACCAAGTAATTTCAAACCGTTTTAATAAAAAAATCATCATATTCTTAACATTTCAATACAAATCAAAATACACAACTGAAGAGCAAGTTCATTCATACTGGGTTAGTTAATATTTGGAAAAACATATTCCACCATAGAGTGTAAATGTTGTTAAACCTGATTTGTATGGAAGTTATATTCAAGTGTTTGTGCTTCCTATATCAGAGCGGTGTCTTACAATGGTGTATCAGGAAAAACCTCTACTTGTACTTGAAATTAAATACCCCCACAGTTGGTAAATGTGGACATAATGCTCCACCAAGGTGTTTAATATTGTTTGTGGTCCTTCTTTTCCTTGAGAGACTATGCACCGTATCTGAGAGGTGCTTGTTGATCGTCACTGTTCTTAAAGTTCTAGATAGAACACATGGAGAAGCTAGGATATTGTCGACACACTGTGTTTCGGCTTATACAGTAAGATAGTCCACTTCCATGCGGTGGTCTTCTTGATTAGTAGCGAGGCCTTCGTTAGGAAACAGATGTTCAGAATGGAGAACTAATCTTCTAACTGCTTGTTGTACACACTTATTGAGTGAGCCAGACAGGGACAGATTTGTCAAAGTACACCGCGTCACATTAGTACGCTTGACTGATTCATGCCCACAACTGTGGGTCACTTGTTTGGGTTTTTAACACAAAAACAGTCAGAACGTGGATTGAAGCACGCCTGGCCTTCCACGTTTAAGTCTCTCTTTCCAGTCTTCCAAACATTCCACAAAAAGTTCACACTAGTCCCCTCTGTCAGTCTCAGACCTTTCACAACAAAAGTTTAACAATACTTGCAGGGGCTCCTTTCCCCAAACTTATTACACTTCGGGTCTCCCTCTGTCAGGCTCAGACCGTTTCCGGATGTCGAAGACATTCGAATGAGGGTGGCTTTCACTACAGACCTCCGCACTCCGACTCAAAGTTCAACTTTTTACTCCCCCCCCCCCCTTCTCTCTGGGTTACTTTTGATCACTTCGCTTTTATAGTTCATTCATTTTATCGCTACAAACAATTCACCTTTCACAGAGACTTTTGAGTGGGATACTTGCTTTCGCTGGACCACTCGGTTACTCAGTATCGCTGGTTTCCCAGCTATCCTTACTTCAAAGTTCATTCACAGGTCTGCCTTTCTTCGCATCTCATCCACATGCGTGCAGCCTTCACTTGCGCTATAATGTTGCAACTTCAATCTTTCCTTAACACACACTGGTCTCTCAGGTCGCTTGCCAACTCACTGGCTGTGTGCATTTCCTTCTTGTCTTTACAGTTTTCCAATTCACGAGGCAAGGTTAGTACCACAGGCTTGTCCTCGCCTCCCCAACTCTGCCGTTCACCTGTGAGGGTAGCTAGCATCCTTGAAACACAATGCAGTCTCCTGCTTTGGGACCTGGTCTTCGCCACGTGTCTTTCGCTGCCTTTTGGAGGCAAAAATCTCCTGTAGGGAATTCCTGGGGTTCTTGACCCACTGCTCTCGTCCCTTGGTCCGTCGCTCTGCTCCAGTAGGTTTGCCTTCGCCTGAAACCTCTGCTCTTACTGTGCTCCACCTTGCTCAGTGTGTGTCTCTGTTCTGCCTTTTTTCTGTGTGAGGAGAGCTAATTGGTATCCAATGTATGCACTTAAAGTCAAGTGCCTGACTTTGCCTGACCTGATTAGCGGGACATGTCCAGTGCGATGTATAAGAGTTAGTCTTGTTACTCTTAGTCGCCCTCTTCTTCTGCCCAGTGTTTTTGTAGAAAGGGGGAGGGAGTTGGGTCACTGAAGAATCCTAAAAAATAGGATGGGTTAGGTGTACAAAAAAGGGGGTAATACCACGTCTCACCATTGGTTGCCTCACCCTCACTCCGCTAAGATCCTCCTGCACTGGTCCACCCCCAGTGCCTGAGAACAAAGGCAATGGGCGTGCCCTGGGAGGGAGGAATAGAGAGAGGGAGGGAGGGAGAGAGGGAGGGAGGGAGGGAGAGAGGGAGGAAGGGAGAGATCCCGTAGATGATACACCCTTTGGTTTCTCACAACATGCACATAAAAACCAATAGGGTCCCTGGTAATCAAGCTTCAAGCCAGTATGAGGAACTGAATTCATAAAAGAGCATACTCATAAAATGTTTTGTTGGTCTTGATATTGGACAATATGGAGGAGTGATGGGTATTAATGGTTGTACAGCTCAGAGGTATGCAACAAAATAGAAAAAGGGGGGTTTAGGTAGAAGCTTTAATCTAAACTACAAAATATGCCATGCTACCACCCAACCCATGCCCTTGGTTCTTCTCTTCACCTCCTTATGATCGCTAAAGTGAACAAGTTTCATTGAGGAGGCATTTTGTTTTACCATCATGCTGGGCCTATGGAATGCACAACCCCAGTATCGAAGAGATGCAGAAGAATCTATGCTCTTTAGAAAAGTCTGAAAGACACAACTATTATCACAGTGACACTGCAGTTAATTATTCTCTTTGTTTACTCTTCAGCAACAAGCAACAGCTGCAATCTACAAACCCTACTAAAACAACATAAACTCTTCTTTTTAAGATGCCTAGAAAGAAAGATTGCATTCCCTACACAACAATATGGCCCAGTAGCTTGAGCAAATGTAGTGCTACAATTAGACAATGGAGATATTCTCTACCGTAGATTGGCCAAGAAATTTACCCTCTGCTCCAGAAGATCTAAAAGGCAGCAAGCCGAGCTCTGAAGATCCACTTTAAATTCTCACATGCACCCCTAATTGTGAGGAAATTACACTGACAGAAAGTCAGTCAAGTAAAGAAATGTGATAACAATAAACAATCTTACATGCAACCCTCTCAACTGCCTGGCTGTCCGCCCCTGCCATCACGCTTGCCTAAAATAAATGTACAAAAAAGATGCATTGCTCTGAACCAGCACTCCTCATTTGACCCCCATTCTAACAGGAGTTTGAAACATTTTGTTGCACAAGCCTAGTAGCAGTAAAATCTTAGCTCACATCCCCCAAGTATTGAATATGTTCTCTCACCACATGGATTGAAACAAATATAACTCTGTTCTGAAAAATCATCAATTTTCTAACGGTTACACCTCCCCCTTCCAACCTCACGCTTGTTGCTAACATCTGATCCCAAACTCATCCTTCCATTAACCAAGCCAAAAAAAGAATACAAACCCGTGAGAGTTTGTGTTAATGCAAAAAACTAAATAAAATGCAGAAATAAAAACCATTCCCCCACCCATCAGTAAGCCCATCCCCCCTTACACATCACTGCCCATACCATCATTGGACTATTCACCCACTCAGTTGACAGAACCTGAATCCCCTCCCAACCCCTGCCACCCCCATAAACAAACTCTGCAACCAAATCACTGCCAGTGGCCAGAATCCTCTCAAAGTCTACTGCTTTGTACCATTGTCCATAATAATAATAATAATAATAATTATTTAGCATTTATATAGCGCTACGAACCCTCTGGCATCTGAGCGCTGCTTATTATTGCCGACGGTGTGTGGTGCTCATTTATCGACCTCGGAAGGATGAAAGGCTGAGTTTTGCACTGCCGGGATTCGAACCTCCGTCAGCAGGCTCTGCACAGATGTCAAAGCAAGCGCTCTACTCGCTGTGCTATCAGACCATAGGGGTACAGCTGTATCCATCTTCTGAGAACAATTTCTTTAGCATGTTGAGGTGTATTTGTCCCAGGAAAAACATGCAGTTATTTGACACCTGATCTTCAAAGCATAGGTTGAAACTGAGAACTGTGGCCTGAATTGTATTTTTGGAGTTCATGGCCAGAAAAAAATGTCAAACAAATCTAAGTTAATGAGGTCCATAACAGCCACTGACAATGACTCTGTGAAGTCAAAATAAGCATAGAAACAGTTATGGGTATTGCATATTTGCACTATTTTAATGGCCATTGCCTTTAACATTGCTAATCATTGTTATTGTGTTCTCTCAATGGTTTTGTAATAGATGATTTTGAAATGTCTCGTAGATTCTGTGGGCAAAAAAATCCGGTTGAGTTACTGAAGCACTTAGTAGTATACTGCGTGGTTTTAAAGAATCAGAGATCTCTGTATATGGGCAATTTGATAAAGGAAGTGGACCCCCTGACGACAGATGAATGGTGGTATATGGTGCGTCTGTGAGACAAACCAGCGTTGATTTTTGCACTTAAAAAATGTACTACCAAGATTTTTAAAGTGTAATGAAGTGTTGGTAGGTAGTAAACAGATAAGTAGTAAGAACTAACGTGAGAAACCTGTGCTGCACTACCAGCAAGTGGGCCTATGGCTTTGAACACAGACCAACACAGAGAAAAATAAGGTGGTAGGTACGACCACTGCGCCTTTTTGTACTGTAAGGAAGTGACGTGTTGTGTTTTTTTCAAAGAGAACGTTAAAGTATAAAGAATGGATGTAGAGTTTAGAAAATTGTTTAAGGTTTAAAAAAAATAAAACAATTCTTCTTATCTCATAAGGTTTATGGCTGGGGTTACAATGGCAACGGGCAGTTGGGGCTTGGAAATAATGGAAACCAACTAACTCCTTGCAGGGTAGCAACATTGCACGGCGTTTGTGTGCTTCAGGTAAGTCATTTAACTAGTCCTCTGGTTATATATATATATATATTCTTAGATGTGCATTGGCTTTGCTTTCTTGCTTTTCTGTTATGTACTGTTATGAGAAATCTTTTTGTATGACAAGGCACACAAAGCATAGCACATTCTACATTGGTTGGTTGACATGTTTTCTATTACACAGAGAAATAACTCTTGGTTCTGGAGCTCTTAAATTGCTTAATTTGGTGAACCTGATAAATGCAGCTAAAATGCATACATGCCACCTAATTCAACATTTGGCAGAAAATCTCACTGTAGTGGAAAATGGTAATGGTAACATATATTTCTAAAGTGCAAAATCATCTTGAAAAGGCATCTTGCGCTAACTGCTCAAAAATATTATTATAATAATCATTATTATTATGGTATTCATTGAGCACAGACCTAGCTTTGAGAAGCAACGTAGCACTTTACAGAGGTACACAACAATACAGATACATAACAGAGCACTTTACAGAGGTAACAGAACAGATATACAGTGGTGGGGTGGAGTAGGATACAGAGGAGGGGTACAGCGGTGGTGGGGAGGAGACGGGCGGGGCGGCTTCTATCGAGGGGCGATGTGATGGTCTAGGTGTTGCAGAGGAGAGATTCCTTGAAGAGGTAGGTTTTGAGGTATTTTCTGACTTGTACGATCGAGTCTGATGCTGACTGGGAGGAGGTTCCATACTCTTGGGGGATAGGCAGAAAAGACTCCGGTCCTTTCCTTTTTGCAGCAACGGATTTCAAGTCTGCTCGTGTCCTGGCTTCTGGTGGTGCGGTGCCCGCTGGAAATGCTGAGTATCTCTGCGAGATAGCTGGGTGACTTGAGGGCGACTGCCTTATAGATGATGCAGTAAGACTTGAAAGTGATTTGTGCGTGCAGTGGGGAGACGAGTGGTCTTCTGTGGTGTGGTGTACCATTCTGTTGGACTAAGGAGTAGCTTGTGTGCTGCAAATCACTGTTTTCCCATAAAAACAAAACTCAAAAGCAGTGCTGAGTGGGGAGACGACTGGTCTTCTGTGGTGTGGTGTACCAGTATCTTTTCTGTGGCTTTTTGACTAAGCAAGAGCTTGTGTGCTGTAAATCACTTTTCGCATAAAACCAACACTCCAGGCGCAGTGCGAAGTGGGGAGATGAGTGATCTTCTGTGGTCCTCGATGGTTCTGGCGGGACCGGCGCTCTGGAAGCTCTGCAATGTGTTCAACATCCTCAGTATCATCAGGACGACGCTTGACTCGCCAAAAAACACACCGCCTAGACGAGGATGTGTATGAATGAACACAACCATATGCCTGCCGGAGTGGAGGATGTGCGTCTAGCACCACCCCCTAAGGTACATGCAAAGCAATTGTTTAAAGCAATCGTGCTGCGCATTGGTGGAGCTCTAAACACTCATGTTGAGAACCGACTGAGCCCCCAGACATCTGTTCCTAATTTGGGACACAAACATTATTCAAATAGTGAACTCGATGAACAGCCCCACACATTTACCTCTGACTCATTGCCTGACGCACATAACATGAATAGCTGCCCTGGGCTTGCGCAGTCAGTTCTTCCACGAGAACACTCAACGGAGCCGCAAGCAAACTCTGTAGTACGAGGGAGTCCTCAAGCACCACCTACAGCTTTTCGCGAGATAATACTGAATGATTCAGCTCAGAATATGAGGGGTGCACGGCAGCGTAAAACAGAAACGAAGAAGCCTCCTCAGCAAGTGAAAAAATCAGAAAACCAACAGAAAGCCCCTAAAACCAAATCTAATGGTGCAAGAACCTTCATGCAGAACATAAGAACTCTGCCACAAGACAGCGCTAAAGAGAATAGTGCAACTCATAGGACACACCTCATACCTAGCACAAGACTCAATCATCAAATCATGATCTCCGTCACCAGGGATGTCATGGAACTTTCTGAAACCCAAAACATCTATAAATCGCGATAAGGATAAGACGACGAATCACCTACCAATGAAACCATAGACGATGAAGAAATTAGAACACTCGTAGAAGAAGTCTCTTACCACGATGAGGAAACAGATTTCGTTGAGACAGAACTCTTAAACGACATACATAGCGACACAATCCCCAGAGTAACAGACCCTTTTATCTACACGCCTTCAGCGGAAAATCCTGAGAACAAACACAAAAAGGCAGCAAACAAGGAAAGTCCTCATATCAAGTTTCTAACACTTGAACAGAAATGCATAGCTGCAGAATCTAAATTAATGAAAAAGAAGCGAGAACCTTCAGATTACCCCAGAGCGGATCGAAGGTCGCAACCCAAACATTTTCATAGACATAAAGTTGACAACAGGAATAGCAATTTTTTAAGTATTGAGAATATTATGCGCAAAAGACAACCTAATAATGAACCGAAGCAACATCGTAATATTGATTCATAACTGGACAAAACTTAAATACATAAAATCAGATGCCAACAAATTGGTTGAATTTAAGAATGAACACAGAATGGACTTGGTGATCCTGCACCTGGAGTCGGCTTTACTAAAAGATGCTCTCTTAGAGGCAGAAAACAACCTTCTGCCATTAGGGTTTGAAATCACGGCTTATAACAACCCAGCAATAGAAACAAAACTTAAACTTGCAACAAGTGCAGGTTCATCAAAAATGGTCGACCGAGGGGGGCGTGGCCAGCCGAGGAAGCCGACAGATGCAGCCTCGGCGAGCTCATATCCCCATCCCGGGCCCGCGGCCAGAATCCACCTTAAAAAGTAAAATCTACAGAACACAAAGTGGGGTGGACATACGAATGCCCAGAGCACCTGCTGGGAGAAGGAGCAGCGGCAAAGTGACTTGCTGGCGAAGCTGAGGAGGGCTGAGACCTACGCGGTGCAGGGCAAGATGGCGGTCGGCGATGACGGCGAACCCACGCTGATCCTGCATGTGGCTGCTGGAGAGGAGAAGCTTGCAGGCGGTCCGGGACCTGTGGTTAGGAGAGAACCCTAGACGTGAGTCGGCAGTGCGGCGAAGAACATGGAGGCGGAGCAGCGTGAGCCCAGATCGAGGGACCCAGGCGGCGAGGCCCCCTCCCAGGTAAGAACAACGCTGGTGGGAGTGAGGAGTGCGGGTGCTGCGGGGGAAATGAGAAATCTGGCAGCTAGAATCCCTTGTAGCCACGAGAGGCGCGGAGGTGGGAGTGCACGGCAGCGTAAAACAGAAACGAAGAACCCACTCGGGCTGCAGGTGAGGGAGGCAGCCTGCGCTGGCGTAACCCCGTCTGGGAAGGAGAAGCAAACAAAGTGAGCGGCGGCTCAGACATCAATGGGCTGACTACACAAAGCACACAGCAACATCAAAGAAGCGGGACTGGGTGAGGGAGCGTGGTTTGTCGCTGTTGGCCACGGGAAAGGTCCTTAAAGCAGAAAACCCAAAATGATTGTAGGGATCGAGTAAGGAGGCAAGAGGACTTGGGAAGCTAAGGAATGGTGGCAGGATAGTAAAGAAACGTGACAATGGCACAGGCCACTCCAATCCCATGGAGGCCAATGGAAGGAAAGAAGCTTAGGAGATGGGATAACAAGAAAATACAATAGCAATCTTGGTGACTGGATAGACCTGGCAGCACACTGACTGAGAGTACCCAGCCCAGCACACCTCCAAAGACACTCCACGAGGGACACCACCTCCAATATGAAAGGCCCAAAGAAGAGGCTCTGAGAGCTGTTTGCTGAAAACATTGAAGCACAAGGGGGGAACCTGTCCACGGAAAGGGGGCCCACCCGTCGTCAGGAGGGGGTCCTGCAAAATACACTAAATGGAGGAAGACCCAAGCATAGAAGCAGCGAAGAAAGAAAGGCGCAACCTCACCATTCAAGGCCCATAGGACTTTGGGCAAGCCCCAGACAACCCTCTCTGGGACCGAAGAGCCTGAGCGTGACTACCCAGAGTGGCCAAAATTAGCAGAGGAACCAGAACTAGACCCAGGGCACTGAAATGTTAAAATCTGCAAGGCGGCTGAGACTGGCACCGCCAGTAGCACATAATCGAACGACATATTGGGGACCGGGGGATACCGTAGACCCCAAGGAAAATTGGCCAAGCAGGTGGCAAAACAGAAAGGGCCTGCCTCGGGGGACATAAAAGCCCTGATGCAGGTCACAGAAACACAAAAACGCAATCTGCAGCAAACGGCCGCCCAAATACATTCATCCTCTCACGGCAGCCTCCAGGAAGTAGGAGACTCAACCATTAGGAAATTAGATTTGATGGCAATGTTACTTGAACTAAAAAAAATATTAAAGAAAGTGCTTCCGATCTGGCCAAGTCGATCACTGATCTTAATAAAAAAAAAAGTCATGGTGATTGAAAAATGGGTTGACGTGGTGGAGAACACAGTGGCAGAACAAGGGCACGATCATGAGCTGGCAGGCAGGGTCCAAGAGACGGAACAGAGATGGTTTGAGTCCAATGTAAGCAAGAAGATACCGAAAACCTGATTGAGGTGTAACAACATACGTATCCGGAGGATCCCAAAATCTATCACAGAGCGGGACCTGCAGCAACATGTGGTGGACTTATTCCGACACGTCTTGGGCCCAGCAGATGAGAGAGAAATCATATTGGACCGGACTCGCAAGGTATACTCTTCGTATCAACTCAACAAAAACCTGACGCCAGATGTGCTAAGTAGAGTTATGATATATTTTATTTATATTGCGCTCTACACAAGTGTTTCAGAGCGCGACAAGGCAAGGGTGGGGAACAGGGGAGAACAAAACAATGATCTTACAAGGCCCAGTGACATTGAGAACGTGCAAGTGCATGGGAGAGGGGGAGGGGAAAAGTGCATGGAAGGGAGGGAGAAAGTGGAAAGTGCAGAGCAAAGGAGAAACGGGATAAATAATAACATAAATAAATACATACTGTCAGCATAACGTGGTAGTGCAGCCAAGTGGCAAGTGCTAGGTTTGAGGCAGCAGATCAGGTGGGTCTGATAAGTGCAAGAGAGAAAAAAAAGGGGAGTGGCTGTATGAGTACATATACAAAACCCAGTTCAAGGGGTGGCCCGGAGGCAGTGCGGTAGGGTGGCAGGGTGAGCAGGAACCTGGGACCAGAGGACAGAAGGTGTCCCGATGCAAGGTGCCAAGAGAGAGCAGATCGGCAGGGGAGAGGGGGCGAAGGCAGAAGCAAAGAGGAAGGTCTTGAGGTGCTTCTGGAACCTGAGATGGTTTTCCTCAAGTTTTAGAGTGGCAGGGAGGCTGTTCCAGAGGGTGGTCCCAGCCAAGGACAGATATCTACCCCCAGCTTGATTCTTTGAAAAACGACTGACCCGGAGGGAGTTAGAGGAGGAGGAGCGAAGAGCTTGAGAGGGGAGGTATTTACAGAGGGATAGCTGAAGATATTTTGGACCAAGGCCCCAGAAAGCCTTGTGGACAATGCAGAGGGTTTTAAATGTAATCCTTGCATCTACTGGGAGCCAATGGAGAGATTTCAGAGCTGGAGAGATACGATCCCAGGGCTTGAGGCCAAGGACAAGTCTTGAAGTCCTGTTCTGGATTAGTTGCAGAGGGCGGAGAAAAGAGGCAGGTAGATTTAGAAAAAGGCTGTTACAATAATCCAACCTAGAGAAAACCAGAGCTTGGGAGACAGTGAGCTTCTGGGTGAAAGAGAGGAAAGGTAGAGCACCTCTGAGGAGGTGCAGTAGGAAGTTTGACTTTTAGAGACCTCAGAGATGTGGGCAGAGAAGTTAAGTGTAGAATCAAAGATGGCCCCGAGGTTCTTACCCTCGCAGGTGGGGGTAGAAGGAGGTCCAAGGGAGACTGGCCAGAGAGTGAGGGAAAAGGATGGAGATGGTGTCCCGATGAGGAGGATTTCAGTCTTGCTGGCGTTCAGACAGAGGTTGTTAGCGGAACACCAATTTTGAATGGCAGTAAGGCAATCAGAGATGAGAGAAGGAGAAGAGGTGGCCGAGGGTAGCCTGAAGATAAGTTGAGTATCGTCAGCGTAGAACTGGAAATTAGAACAGAAAATGGCAATGCAGTGGGTGAGAGTTGCCAAGTATAGGTTGAAAAGCCAGGGTGAGAGGTTTGATCCCTGGGGAACACCACACATAGAGAGGGAGATGGATGATAGGAAGGACCCAAGTTTGACCTCGGAGGGTCGGTCGGAGAGGAAAGAGGTCAGCCAGGCCAAAGCCTGATCAGTGATACTGAGGTTATCACGGAGACGGTTGTGCAGGATGGTATGGTTGACCGTGTCGAAGGCAGATGAGAAATCAAGTAGGATGAGGACAGAGGAAATGTTAGCGTCAAGGTTGGAGTGCAGATCCTCACGGATGTTCAGGACAGTGGTTTCCTTGCTTCTGGCAGTTCTGAAGCCAGATTGGTCGTAATAGAGACGGCCAACAGAGTCAGAATGAAGGTTAAGCTGAGAGATGGCCAGTTTTTCCAGGAGTTTGCCCAGAAAGGGAGTAATGGAAATTGGGCGATAGTTATCCGGACAGGTAGGATCAGCTGTTGGTTTCTTCAGAAGAGGATGCACAAGGGAGTGCTTTAAAGGGGAGGGGAAGGATCCAGAGGCAAGAGTGGTTGCAAAAGTCAGCAAGGGCTGGAGCAAGGGTGTCAATGTGGTCCTTGATGGTTTTAGAGGAACAGGGATGAACCTGTTCTGACAAGATTTTCATAGATCAGAATTGTCTAGCAACCTCACTGGGGGAATAATTGGGAAAGGACGAGAAGGGGAAGGGGGGTGGCTGAAGAAGGGTCAGCAGGCATAGACAGAGAGGGGCGGGGAAGGGAAGGCAAAGTAAGGGTGGACACGATGTCCTGGGTTTTTGAGATAAAGTGAGAGGCAAGGGCATCGCAGAGAGCCTGTGAGGCAACAGGCGGGATAGAGACTGCAGCAGGGTTGGCCAGCTACTTGCAGATTTTAAAGAGTTCAGCCAAGTTGTTAGATGCCGCCGAGACACGGGTTTGAATGTGGACTCTCTTCTTGGTGAGGACAGTGAGTCGGTATTGCCTTTGGAGCAGGCGACAGGCCAGTTTGTCAGAGGATGAACAAGAAGCCCTCCAATTCCTCTCAGCCGCCCTACACTTACATTTAAGTGTAGCTAGGTCGGAGTCAAACCAGGAATTGCACTTGCTCTGGACTTAAAGCGGATCCTCCTGACAAGGGCAAGAGCATCAAGAGTATCAGAAATAGAAGAGTAGAGAAGGGATAGGGCTGTGTCAGGGTGTGTGTCAGCCAGAGGAGGAGAAGGGGGAGGGTGGGGGGGAAGGTGGCAGCGAAAGTCTCAACTGACGCATGCTTCATAGGTCGGATGTCCGAGAAGGTGGGTGGCAGTGTTGGTGTGGGCTTGGGGGATGGGGGGGAGGGAGTGAGAGATGAGAGGAGAGGAGAGGAGGCAGTGGTCACTCCAGGAGAGAGGAGTAGTCAGAGGGGTAGAAAGGGGGAGGTCAGTAGAGATCAAGACATCAAGTGTGTGACCTACAGAGTATGTTGGGCCAGAGAGGAGGATGGAGAGAGCGAGGAAGTCGGAGAGGTCGAGAAAAAGCAATGATGAGGGACAGGGAGAATCAAGGTGGATGTTAAGGTCACCAAGGAAGAGGAGTTCAGTGGTAGTGGCCTGGAGGGAGGAGGAGAGGTCAGCCCAATCGAAGAGGAAAGAGGTGATTCAACCAGTGGGCTGGTATAGAGTAGCAACAGTAAGAGAGTGGCTAGGCGAGAGTTAGAGCCTGCATACAAGGCATTCGAAAGAGGAGTAGGTGTCATCGAGCTCGTCCCCAGGAGGCTCCGGAGTGTACTCAAGGTACTTCCTCGTCAGAAAGAAGACAGGCGGTTGGCGCCCCATCCTGGACCTGCGTCGGTTAAACAAATACATCAAGGCGCAGAAATTCAGGATGGTTACCCTCCAGCACGTGCTGGGACAGTTGGAGGAAGGCGACTTCCTATCGTCGTTGGACCTGGAGGATGCTTACTTCCACATCCCCATCCTAAAAAGGCACAGGAAGTTCCTCAGGTTCGTGGTTCAGGGACGCCACTACCAATTCAGAGCCCTACCGTTCGGATTAAAGTCGGCACCCAGGGTTTTCACCAAGTGCCTGGCACCAGTGGCAGCGCGGCTGCGCCTGCAGGGGATCCATGTCTACCCCTACCTGGACGACTGGCTAATCCGGGCAAGGTCAAGGGAACTCGCCGTCGATCATACGGCGAGGACCGTCCGGTTGCTCACGGAGCTGGGGTTCGCCATCAACTACCCCAAATCCCAGCTGGTTCCATCGCAAGTAGCACTGTTTTTGGGAGCGAAGCTTGATACAGTGGAGCAATTGGCCTCCCCTTCAGAGGAGAGGACCAAGACCATCCTGGGCAAGGTGCGGCGCCTGTTAGCCACGGACGTGGCCAGTGGGAGGTCTATCAAGTCCCTTCTCGGGATGATGTCCTCATGCATCTACCTTGTGCCCCTTTGCAGACTTCGGATGCGTCCGCTACAGGAGTTCCTCGACGCCCGCTGGTTTCAGGCGAGGGGCTGCTTCGAGGACAGGATCCCTCTCGACGAGGAGATCCGTCGGGCGATCTTATGGTGGGGCACCCGGGCTCACCTCACTACAGGCACGGACTTTCAAATCCCGGCGTTTCAGGAGACGGCGACTACGGACGCCTCTCTGGAGGGTTGCGGGGGCCCACACCGGAGATCTCCACACAAGAGGCCTTTGGCTCCCAGAGGAGAGGTCTCTTCACTTCAACATCTTGGAGCTCCGAGCAGTGTTCTGGGCGCTAAAGTCGTTCCTCCCGTCCCTCTAGGACAAAGTGGTGAGGATCTTCACCGACAACACCACCACGATGTTCTACATACGGAAGCAGGGGGGCACCAGATCCCCAGCCCTATCCAAGGAGGCCCAGGATCTGTGGCACTGGGCCGTCGCCCAGGGGATGTTTCTGGTTCCCTTCCACCTGGCAGGAATAAAAAACACCATCGCCGACTCACTCAGCAGGTTGCTGCGCTCGTGCCACGAGTGGGAACTGCGCCAGGATCAAGTGGATCGACTCTTCCAACGATGGGGCAAACCCCAGATTGACCTGTTGGCGACGGCGACAAACTCCAAGTGCCAGAGGTTCGCCAGCAGGCTCCCACAGCCGAGGAGCATGGGCGATGCTTTCTCGTTCCCTTGGGACGGCCTGTTTCTATACGCGTTCCCTCCAATGCCGTTGCTGCTCCGCCTCATCAACCAGCTCAAGAAGTCCAGGTGCAGGATGATCCTCGTCGCACCGGCGTGGCCGAGGCAGATCTGGTTCCCGGACCTTCTGGACTTGTCAACGTCCCCGCCAGTCAGGCTGCCGGCGGACACGGATCTTCTCTCCAGAGAAGAAGGCGCCATTCTCCACCACGACCCACAGTTGCTGAACTTGCAGGCCTGGCTCCTGCAGCACTAGAGTTTGGAGGGTACGATATCCTGGCTGATTGCAGAAAGGTTCTTGCAAAGGCCAGGGCGTCCTCAACTCTCAAGTGTTACGGTCATAAATGGAAGAGGTTCTCTGTCTGGTGCCGTGCACAGAAGATTAACCCTCTGCGAATTACGGCCCCTCAAGTGCTGCCGTACCTGCTGTCGCTGGCCAAGGCTGGACTGGCTCACGCCTCCATAAAAATACATCTGCCTGCCATCTCCCGATATACCAGGACGATGGGACGGGCGTCCTTGTGGTCTCATCGCCTGGTAAAGGAATTTATGAAGGGACTATTCCGATCATTCCCGCCGGTGAAGGCTCCTGCCCCGGCGTGGGAGCTTAATGTGGTGCTGACCAGGCTCATGGGGGGCCCCATTCGAGCCTATGCATTCCGCGCCTTTGAAGTTCCTGTCATGGAAGACCGCGTTCCTCGTGGCCATCACCACTGCACGACGAGTGGGAGAGATTCAGGCCCTATCTTGCAAGCCTCCATACTTGACTTTTCATGACACGAGGGTGGTGCTGAGGACGCACCCCTCCATCCCCAAGGTGCCGTCGGACTTCCACCTCAACGAGCCCTTGGTGTTACCAGTTTTCTTTCCGTCGCCTTCGACGCCGGCCGAGAGGACTTTGCACTCGCTAAATGTAGCTAGAGTTCTACGTGGACCGCACGAAGAGTTTTCGGAAGACGTCGCAACTGTTTGTGAACTTTGGGTCTGTGAATCAAGGGAAGGCTCTCTCGCAGACTTCCATTTCGAGATGGCTCTCCGGCTGCATCATGCATTGTCACCGGTTGGCAAACCGACCGCTGCCCGGCCGTCCGAGAGCCCATTCGACCAGAGCGATTGCTGCTACCACGGCGTTCCTGTCTGGTGTGCCCCTGCTGGACATCTGCAGGGCTGCTACGTGGAGGTCGACCCACACTTTCACAAGATTCTACTGCGTCGATCGGGACTCCAGGGAGGAGTCCAGGGTCAGCCAAGCAGTGCTGCGCAACCTGTTTGCTTAAGGTGAGCCTGGTGAGGAGGTAAGAGATGCTTAATGTTGAGTTGTTGTATTGCTTAATGTTGAGCCTGTTGCCACCTTCCGTGGTTGTGCATGTGTATACTGTTATGTATTCTTTTATTCATGAGCATGTGAATCCATGCCAGACCCCGTTCTGGAGAAGGAACAGGTTACTTACCTGTAACTGTTGTTCTCCAGCATGGGTCTGGCATGGATTCACATGCGAACCCTCCCACCTACTCCTCTGCGGCTCTTCACTTGGTCATACTGCCACTGGCGTGCTACCAAAACTGAGTATGGCTGCCAGGGGCGGGGCTTAGGGAGAAGGCAGTCATTGGCTGGGGGCAGTATGAGCCAGAGATCAGTGATTGGTTACTACTAAGAAAGACAGATCAGAAACAAAACTGATACCGATTTTTTTTCTTTACCGAGGATTCCCAGCCTGACGACGGGGAATATTCATGAGCATGTGAATCCATGCCAGACCCATGCTGGAGAACAACAGTTACAGGTAAGTAACTTGTTCCTTCAAGCCTAACATGCTTTGCAAGGTCTCTATTCTCTGACCTGGCTCAAGTCTGTGGGGTGCGGACTGAACCTAAAATGCAACGGAATGTGTTCACAAAAGATGTACCAACTCAATCTAATATTGACAATCAAAATGAGAAAGGGGGAGTGGGGAGCAGTTATAAAAGTTGAAAACAGGAGCCTATTTACAATTGCAATGAAAATTGAAAGGACAAAATGCAAAAACAAGAATGTGTATTGTGCAACGTGAATCTGGTTTATTGGCTTGTCAAATAAATAAAGTTTGTAAAAAATTCAAAATGGTCGACCGAAGAGTGGGAAAAAACATTCTCAGCAAAAAATGCATCACCATGACATCATTGACAATACGAGTGACAAACACCACATCTATTGATGACAAGCCCGAGAGACATGTCGAGTTAAATCAAACAGCAACAAATGCACAGGACTGGACGTGGATGGCAAGAGCACTTTCAAATCCAAAGCATCACTAGAGCCGGAAGAACCACCAACATTGGACCTTAAGAATCGGTTCCTGGAATTCCTGAGGATTCATCCATCTATTTAACACCGCAAACCTGGGATTAGAAACATATGACATCCTATGCCTACAAGTAACGTGGCTTAGAGCATCTCCCATCTGTGAGGGATTAGACTGCTATCTTAACAATGCGCAAAAAGGATTAGCTGGCAGACCCTTCTCTGGTCTACTCACTTTAGTAAAGATGGGTGTAGGTCTGTCTGTCATAGAGGTCAAAAATCCAACCTTATTTGCCCAAATTGTGATCATTGAACTACAGCCACATGGCAAACAGGAGAAAACATACATCATATGCAACCTATATTATAACCCAGACAAGTGCACACATAAATCATTCACCACAAACATGACCGAGCGACTGGATGAAGTACTAATAGGCCATAAAGATTCTCACATCATATTATGTGGTGATTTAAACATGAGACTCATAAGTGAATAAGGGGAAACTAATGCCAAAATCCAACTGTTCAGCAGGGACCTCTGGATGGCTACACGAAATGCCAGCATACAATATACATATGCTCGATGCACAAACTAGTGGCAACATACCACCCAACTAGACCTGGTCTAGAGGTAACGCAACAGCAATTTTGCACTATATGTTTGTGTCCACCAACTGCCATCAATTGGTGGAACATTTTAAGATAACCCAAATCCCAACAAGTGATTACAATTTACTTGCATTGACTTGCAACATAGAAATTACAAAATCCAGACTGCTTGTTAATATTGCACTGCAAATCGCTCGGGGTTGGAACAGATTGAGAATACGCTCTTCTGATATCCCTACAATGTGTAATAAGCTGGCCCATGCATTAAGAGATGAGAATGGGAGTCCAGAATACACTTTGTTACTACATCAATTCAAACAAGACAGAAACAATGCTGATAGGAGGACAGCCATTCCAGCACACAGTACAAAATGGAAGTAGTTAAAGAAAAAAATGTCTGCGGGCAGATATGAGAAAAATAACAAGCCTGAACAACCTAAGCCACGATCAACAATATTACCTCGTGAAAAAGAGGAAACAAAAATACAAGAATTGGCTAATTTCAACCAAAGACCTCAGATATCAAAATGACAGAGCAAATGTTAAAAGTGTGTAACAATCAAAACACAAAAAACCTGTTGGAGTTAATCAATAATGAAGGCTATGAACAAATAGCCGCACAAGTCAAATAAGTTACAGAACAGAGATGGGTAACACACTTTACCTCATTATTCTAACAAAAACCAGGAACAAAAAAAGAGGAACTCCCACAGTCGACTTCAGAATGGAAAATAGACTGTGACATCGAAGACATGAAAATGTGCATCTCCGATCTTAGCGCTTCACGAGCCCCAGGACCAGATGGCCTGAATCTATGTCATTACTGTGACCTCAAATGCTGACTTTTTTTTTATTTTGACCCCTTTTACACCACATATTAGACCTCCCGCAACCCACCCTACTTGTATTATATACCATATCCCCCCCATATATATATGTGGTGTAAAGGGGGTAAAAAAGAATCGCCATTTTTGTTAGTCGCAGTTCTGGGGGCGCAGTAATGGTATTATTCCGATGGCCCGACCAACAGCATACTAAAGGAAGCACAGGATCTCGGGGCAGAATTCATTTACATTCTATTCAAACAAATCTTAAAAAGTAAGTGCATTCTGAGCTCATGGAAACGAGCAATAATAATCCCAATAGTCAAAAAAAGGCAACAGAGAAAACTCACTTAACTACAGTTCGATCGCCGTTTTAGATGTTATGTGCAAAATATTTGGCTCCATTTTGCTCCAACACCTAAAGTGGGCATTGAAAACTGGGCGTAGAGACCCGCGACAAACAGGCTTCGTGAACGCCTCCCTGAATCTGTTCCTATTAAACTTAATAAAATTTAGGGCAATACAAACCAGCTCAATCTATAATGTAACATTCATCGACTTCGAAGAGGCGTTCGATAGCGTTAATAGAGACAAACTATGGTGGAAGCTACATAGCTGGCTTTGTCCAACCTTCCTACTAGAAGCCATAATGGCGCTAAACTCCGACACCTCGATTGAAGGAAGACTGACTAGGCAAGGAGATTGTTATCCAACAAAGCCATACGTATCGAGGCCTAAAACAAGGATGCTCCTTGGTGTTGTCACTATTCAACTTATACATATCGGACCTACACAAATCCCAAACCTTGATGCAAACATTTCCTCCAAAAATCCAAGATCAACACATCCCATGGATCATCTATGCAGATGACCTGGTCATAATCGACCAAACACAGATCGGGTTGCAGCATAGATTGAACACTTTTTTTTTTTTATTATTTTTTTTTTATTATTTTTTTATTATTGAAACTTCAGTTGTAGTATCACAACTAAAAAGAAAGTTGGTCAACCATAACTTTTGTTACATAGAAAACGAACCTGTACATCTAAGAAACGTCTTACAACCAGACAACTAGATGTACTAGCAGTCGCATACATCAGGGTTTCCACCTCATAACTAACTTGTGTTCATACCCGAAGATTACATGGTCATACATGGAAATTTGTTGATTCGTTAATTAATTAATTGATTACGCCTCAGGGCTCAAGAAAATAGAGTCCAGAAAATTGACGACAGCACATGTTAGTTGGATATCATGTCCAGAAATTACACGGCCCCACCAGTTGGCCGTGTCGTCGTCAAGTGGAGCGTATTTCCCAAGATGGCATTGTCGCTGGATATTCACCCCTGCGCATGCTGTTACTAGATGATGAGACGTTTCTGTGGCATTGCGGCAGAATCGGCATATGTTGTCTACAGTGTCCTTGTTTTTGCCTTTGCCACAGCATTTCTCTAGTCTGAATGGCGTTCAGCCGAAACTTCAAGAATTTTTCACGATATTGTGAACTTGGACATTTTACTAGATATCGACAAGGTTTGTTCAATTTATGCACACTAGTTTCTGATTTCAACGTGGATTTCAGTTTACTTCGAAGTTCTGAGTTGCAAATCCAAGACCAATTTTCAAATTTGTTCTTTGCCAACTGTGGCAAATTAATTAAATCATCAATTGATATGTCGGCACTGTTTAGGTGGATTGCCAAGGCAGATTTCCAGGCGCAAAACGGATGATTATTGGCAACTTCATGTTTCGCAGCCAAAATTTGGTAAGCTGGGCACGGTGCAGCTACGCACATTTTCCTCCAGGCGGTCAGAGATTTCCAGATTACAACAGAGTGTAGGGAATTCAAAGATAACTCATAACGGATCGCAGTGATGGATACGTAGTTTGGGAGTCTTAAGACGCGCCTCCAGAATATTGCCTCGAGTTTATGCCAAATCTGTGCGTCCAAATTCCATCCGGCCTCAGCACCAAAAGCGATTGCTGGAATTACCTTTTGGACATAAAATATCAAAACTGGTGACAAACTAAATTTTCCATATTCACTGTTTATCTTGGCCCCTTGAATTGCAAACTGGTTCATCCGTGCAATCAAGTCTTGCCTCCAGTGATGTTCGTTGATGGAGTTATTAAACATGACGCCAAGATAGCGAATGGACTTCACTGTTGACAGGATGTTGTTCTCGATGGTCCATTTGAAGGCTTTGTCTTTCCGAGATGTTATGATGATTACTCAGCAGCCGTTGAAGACCGATCTGGGTACGATCAATTAAGACGAGGTCATCCGCATATGCTATGCATTTTATCGGAGTGTTGTTGATTTTTGGAGAAAAACACTGGACCTGGTTCAAGCAAGCTGAAACATCTGCAATAAAGAGCTTAAAGAGCTCAGCTGCCAAAGGGCAGCCTTGCTTCACACCCCTGTGTGTAGGAATTTTTGATGACAAGTCACCTTGGTTGTTTAGCCGTACTTGAATTGATGTACCAGAATGTAAGGCTTGTATCGGCTCCAATATGGATCTCGGACAATTCCAGATTTGTAGTTTTGTCCACAGCAGATCGCGATTGATCATATCAAAAGCTTGACGTAGATCAATAAAGGCAAGGAATAATTTTTTCCCTGTCTTCAAAGTTTCCAGCTTTAAGATAGTTAGGATGAGTAAATTGACTTCGACACCTACTCCCTTGGTGAATCCTGTTTGTCTAATGTCTAAAATCCCTGCGTTTGAAGCCCATGCTTCGAGTTTTTGACGTAGACACGAACCCAAGATTTTTCCAATAGTATCGAGTAGGGCAATCGGGCGATAATTGGTTGGAGTCGCTCGATTGCCCCGCTTGAATATTGGAACCACGATTGCCTCCAGTCATGAGTCAGGCATTAGCTTTGTAGTTTGTATCGTTTTTAACAAAGCTTCAATCAAGATGGCCCATTGCCGGGCATATTTTTTCAGCATGATGTTAGTAATCATGTCAGGACCTGCTGCAGGAGAATTCTTCAGAGTCTTGATAATTTTCTCTATTTCGAGAGCAGACATCGTCACCTCCCAAACGGCGCCGGAAAACTTTGTGTCTGGGTGGCATTCTTTTTTGGGCAACTGGTACACTTCAGAAAAGTGCTCTGCCCAAGTTGCACTGTTTATTTCGTTGGATATGTGCGCCGAGCATCGAGAGTTTCCAGCGTTTAAGATGTCCCATATCTGACAGGTGTTTTTGGTTACTAATGTTTTCATCATTGCTTCGGCCTTGTTTTGATCAATGATCATTTTGTGCGATTTCAACCAGTTGCGATACACCTGACGCCTTTGTTTAATTTCTTTTCTGAGTTTCTCGGCCATCGAGGAAGGTCTTAAGAGCCTTTTCAGCAGTCGTATGTCGGCTCTCATCTTTTTCTTTTGCGCAGAAATGATTGTGCTTGACACGTGTTTGTGAACCATTCCCATTGGTCTAACTGCGACGGTGGTGGATATCATATTGCTGACCAATGGCGCATAGTTGACATTTTGATCTGCATAAAGATTGTAAAGCTGATCACTCAGTGAATGAAGTTTTGGACCGTTTATTCGTAAACGATTGCCCCCTGCATTGACTGAGATAGGAATTTCATAATGTCCTTCAGGGAGTGCCCACTCCAGAGTGCACGAGAGGCGTAAGAGATCGTGATCACTATTACGCATTTTGTCAACATTCAAGTTAGTTAGCTTGTCCACCATAGTTTGAGACACCCAAAAGTAGTCCAGGATACTATGAGAAGTATCACGATGCCAGGTTGCAGATGGGGGATCGTCTCCTTTGACATTTCCATTCACCAAATGGCAATTTCGATTTTGTAGTGCCTTTGTCCATGCCTTACTTCGGCAGGACAGCTCGTGTTCGGCAAGGGGTAGGTATACTTGTCGAGTGGTATCAAAGCCAAACCAGGTGCAGTTCAAATCCCCACAGCAGATTATCGACAGGTTTCTGTGTTTTATAACAGCGTTGTCTATAAGGCTAGTAATGGCCTTCAGAAACATAGCAGTGCTAATTTTGTGCGGATTCCAGTATCCATTAATGATCAGAAGGTTATGCCGCTCTTCTATGAGGCCTTGAGTAGATTGCATATGAATCCCCTGAATAAAGAAATTTGGATTTGAGACTTCCAGGGTTTTCCATTGGTTAGTAACTTTGGTCATTATTAGTAGCCCAGAATAAGGGCGACCTTGTGGATTTTTTACGGCGGGGTTCAGATGAACTTCAAAGCCATCTCTCGTTGGAGCCTCAACAAGCCACGTTTCTTGTAAACAGATTATCACCACACGCTGGAGGTCAGCTTCAAAGATGTTGAAGAGATGTGTGAACCCTCTCGTGTTCCATGATAGGAACGCGCACCAAGGTTCACGACCAGTTGGTCATGGCTATTGTCTCTTATTGCGGGAGCAAGGTTTTTGATTGTCCCATGTTGACTTGCGGCTGTTCTGAAGATTTTGATTGTGTCTTAGTGAGATTTCCGCAAGTGACTGCCTTAGCTCCTTACAGCTTATGGAGGCGTCAGCCTTAGATGAGAGCGAAAAAGGACGAGTATTGGAACTCTTTGTGTGTACCAGAGGTTCAATCGAAATATCAAAACCAAAAGCCAATAACTCGTCAGAGGCACGCATCATAGTATTTCGAACAGAGGCAGAAGGAATGTGCAGAATGACCTGGTCAGCCGTGTGTTCTGTTGGATATTCGACAATCTTAATGTCAGCTGATTCGATTGTGCGTAGTGTTGGAATGCATTTGAGTAGTCTCATCACGTTTGCACAATTAAGATTGACATCATTATCATCGTCTTGAATATTTTGAAGACGTAATTTCCCAATTTGTGCAGTTGAAGAGGACGAGAGATTTTGGTGAGCTCTAGAAACATAATGCACCTTCTTACTTTTTTGATTTTTGGTACATTTAGGATTCCATCTTGATGAATGTTCAGTTACATGCACAAGATGATCACGTGCTCTGAGATTCGTTACCAGAACAAGGAGACGAAACCGCTGGCACGGACCTTCGATTTGTAGTGGGTTTAGACAGACCCTGAACATCAGATGGAAGAGAGTGTATGACATCATTTACACTCACATTGTGTCTCTCAAGTAGATCTTCCTGGTCGGAATAGGTAGAAAGATTGCAGAGATCTATTTCAGGGATACTCTCGAGGCTCTCGACTGTCTCACTTGCAGACTCAATTCTTCGTCTTTTAGTTGAGGGGTGGGCCGGTGCACAAGTTGGTCTTACACCTTTCGCAGAAATGGCAGAGGCTTTGGCCTCATCCTCTTCCGGTTTGGTTGTTCGTGTGAACAAACCCAACTTTGTCGGTGTAAGTTTCTAATGATTTTTTTTTTTACTTTCGATTTGTCGGTTGCAGCATGTGGACATTTGAGATTTGGCTTGCTGACGGCCCGTAAGCTCTCCACAGTTTTTAAAGTTTTGGCTGAAGGATCAGGAAGAGAAAGGGTTATTGATTTCGCAGCTCCCGCGAAAATGCCAAATGTGTTTGACGCACACTGCGAAATTGAGAACACAGAGTCCGGATTCTTATCTTTTGGAAGAATTGCTGCAGGCTGTTCCGCATCAGAAGCCGCTCCTTTTAAAGTCTTATATGGAGTATTAGTTTCCTTTCCAGTGTTGTCCTTGCTTGTTTTCAAATTTTGTTGGGGGTCATCGAGATGCAACTGACGACCTGTCGGAGTAGGAATCAGGATTGGATGATTAAGTTGCCCATTTCGAGACACACTCGAGGATGCCAAGAGAGTCTTTCCCGAGCTAGGATTTTGCCCGGCTGCTGAGTTTAGAAGATCGTTTGTCCCACTTTCTGTAGAAGACTCTGTTGTTAGGAGTTCTAGCATTTTAGCGGTTGATGGGTGTTGCAGTACTGAGTTTGAAAAGACAGCGTCGACATTATGCCGCATCCACTTGAGGGCTTCCAAGAGTCCTTCCGACAGGGTGTCGTTTTGACAGTGGTGACGTGCGGCTAGATCTGTCAGGCGTTCCTGCCACCGAGTCGTAAGATCGGCTTCTCTCGAGATATGATTTTTCAGAAAGTTGTTGAAATTTTCTGTTTTCGCCATTTTGTCGGATAGAACTGCAATTAGTGCTGTTTGATCTTTTAAGGCGTCATGAAGTAATTCGTAAAGTTTTGTGAAGGGAATCATCGCCATCGATGTCGCAGCAAGCACATTGTTGTACAGCTGCGTGGCAGCTGCAGCCGAGAGACTGGATTTCTGGGATGACGATGAGGAGCCATCGGCACAGGAGTGTGAACTCGAGGAAGTCTCCTCGTGCGATGATACTTGAGCGCTTGATTGGACTTTTTTCGGGTGATCAGACAAGTGTTTCTTCGAAAAGGAGGAACGGACTCGAGGAGTGCTTGTGGATGCCAAATTTGGTAATCGGGGACCTTCTGCCACACTTTTATTTAAGGACACATTATTGTTTATTGCAGGCTCTCCATCAGCAATACCAGGTAAGTGGCTGCTCAGATCAGCTCCATCGACATTTGTTGTCGAATGGTCTTGCCGAGGAAGGTTTCCCTGAGTGACCAAGTCAACTGATTCGATTGAATTGAGCTGTGACATTGGCCGAGAACAAGTTTGATGACGTTGGTTGTAGTAAGTCAGCAGCCTTTGTTTTGCAGAGGCATAGTCAGCATCTAGTTGTGCCAGCGGGCGCGCTTTACGTCCTTCAATACTTAGACTTGTACTATTTTTTCTGATGTTAACGTTTTTCCCTGCAATATGTGACTTATTGGACTTGAGAAGCAGCTCAATTTGAATTTCCTTGGAATGACCATTATTTTGTCCTTTAGAACTTGATGCAGAAGTATCACATTCTTGATGATTAGCAGGTATTAAGGGTTCGTTATCACTGTTCACTTCGGGTGCAAGTCTAAAAATGTTCTGAGGCCGTTTCCTTGACACTAAAGGCGTTAAATTCGGAGTAGAACATTCCATTGAAGTGTGGGTGCCAGGTGGGCCACATAGGTTGCTAGTGTTTGTTATGAAGTTTGAGTTTAAAGGTTCGTCATTTAGCAACCGGTGAGTTGGAGAGACCGATATTGCGGACATGTTGGTACAAATGGGTAATTTTTCGCTCTTGCCAGATGTTACGAGTCGACTGGAGGCAACAATTAGAGTGTCTGTGTGAAGCGTGCGATGTTCAGCCGGAATGTTTGCAATTGGGGGTTCGGCTTCAATCATTTCAACATCAGTCACGTCAAAGGGCGAGTAGAAGACTTCAGGACTATTTATCAAAGGGATTGTGAACGTTTTATTGTCTCGCAGCAGTGGGGTAGGAGGCTGTATGACTAGTGCAGCTGCTGTAGAGATTCCCTTGCAGCCAACGGGCTCGTTCTGCTTCATAGATTCACCAAGTGGTGAGGCTGCCGCCGGCGGGCGTTCAGGAGAACGGACAGAGGAGGAAGAGGGAATTGGGTTAATAGCCCAAGGCTGCTCTTCGCGAAGATCATGTGACTGTTGTTGGAGGTGAGTGGCGGATGCTTTGTTTGTAGTGTTTGCAATGATTTCATCGTCCGGTTTAGGAATGTCATTTGCTTCGACTGCTACCAAAAGCATATTTGCGGGCGTTGTTAAATTTGTGGCAGCAGGCTTGGGGTGCGTAGATGTAAGTGATACTATAGGAGATTTAGGCAACACATTTGCTTCCGCAGGGTCAGGGTGCCCGTCACCCCGCTCGCTTACCTTTGCCATTTGGGAGCCGGTCGCCGCTTTCATTGCTGTCCACGGATTCAACATCCGCCGATGCTGAAGCGTTTTCCTCCTGGTTTGTGGTCCTGAGTTCGCGGTCATCAAGGGCACCGCTCTCCGCTCGCCAGCTAAACAGCGAAACAGAATCACAGCCCTTCGCTCCACAGGGCTTACTCCTTTAGCATATACCAACGCAAATGATCTTAAAATTAATATTTAAAAAATGTGCTCCTTCGAACTTACCGCTTTGAACAAAAAAGGGAAGGCATAGCAGAAAATGTGTGTGGAAACTGGGTGGTGAAACACTCACACAAGTAGAGTCAATCATGTATTTGGGAATCCTAGTAAATCGCACCACAGAGGAAAATGAATGGTACAAAGTCCTAAGACAAAAACCAAATGACTGGCGAGTCAAGGACAAGCGATTGTAATGACATTTGGAAATTTCACAATGACCCCTCTCGTACTTTTTTACAAATAAAAAGTTCAATCAATTTTAACATATGGAGCAGAAATGCTCCTCAACCTGCGCTGGCAAATATGGGTGACCCTAGAAGGCCTCTTTTGGAGACGCGCCCTGAGATTACCAAATGGGCTTCCCATCTCGTCAATTAGATATGAACTGGGTTTACAATCGCTGGAGTCCATAACGCTGTGGAAAACACTCTCATTGTACAGAAAATGCATAATGATACCGCACCCATCAGCGCTTTAAACAATTAACCCAAGGAGCTTCGATTAAGAAACTGGAACAAGAAATGCAAAAGTTTGCTAGACCATATGGGAATCAAAGTCGCTACACTGGCACAGAATCCCAATAGAGTTAACAAAAAAAATCAAAGAACAAGACTGGATACACACCCAACAAGCAAGAGCTAAATATCTCTTCTCTATTCCATTTATTCATGAAAGACGTTCCATCAATTTTCTACCAAGTATCTCACGAAGTTCCCCTCAAAGCATTACCGTGAGCTATTTTAAGATTTAGACTTAATATATTACCAATGGGCGAAGTACTTCACAAACCGAGGAGAAGCACAAACAATAATCCATGGTGCCAATTCTGCGAGGGAAAAGAATTGATCGAATCACTTTATCATCTAATGGTGCAGTGCCCGAGTTCACAAACTGAGTTACACCTGGTACATTACATCAACCAAACTAGTTCGCTGACCTCACAGGAATGGTGGGACTTTTTTATATTAGAAGAAAATACGAGCATTATTCTTGCAGCGATTACATTCTTAAAATTACTGCTACTGAATCCTCGCTCCAACACAACTGATGCATCAACACAAAGATAAGATAACATGTACGTACATGTATATACAGACCTTGATTCATAAACAGGACAACAAGGATCTTCTGGAAGCAAATGATTCATCTAAAGGATTGTTGTGGGCAGAGGCGTTGCTAGGGGGTGGCTAAGGGGGCTATAGCCCCTGGTCTTTTGGTTGTAGCCCCGGATAGAATCTCAGGAGCTACAACCAAAAGGCTAGCTAGCCCCGAGTCCCGACAGTCCCGACATTAGCGTAGCCCCAGGTCTTGTCCAGACCTAGCAACACCCCTGGTTGTGGGATTCCTTGTAAAACTTTCATAGCTTCTTGGAAGCACAACCTGTCGGTCCTTCTTTTTTAAGGTTTATAATAAACCAAATGAAAAATAAAAATCATTTAAAATGTGTGCATGCAGTGGGAGCCAGTGAAGGTCGATGAGGGCCAGGATGAAGGGGTCAAATCTGTGTAGACCCTTGATGAGGCATGCAGCCGCATGTAGGACACTTCTCAGGGGCACAAGGGAGGACAACCGGAGGGCTTTCAAGGAATGCATTTCCCCCATCCAGGTGGGATAGGACCAGTGCTTGAACAGTGGATTTAAAGCTGCCCGAAGGGAGGAAGGGCTTGACTTTCCGCTGGAGGGAGAGCTGAGAACCAAGCTATCAGAGTGTTCTTAGCTATGTGTGTCTTGAAGGAGAAGTGTTTGTCGATGTGGAACCCAAGGAATTTGGCATTTGGCACAGGAGGTGAGCTTGGGGTTGAAGCCCTCAGAGTTCATGGTTGATGGCAAGGTCTGTATGTCTAGGTGTTCAGTGGTGTTGGTGAGGAGTAGGAATTCGGTCTTATAGGTGTTGAGCTTCAAGTATGCACTGGACATCAAAAGCATAGTTGCCTTTACTCCTAATCTAGGGCTTCATCTTCTTTGAACATGTTGAATTCCATGCCCGCTAAAGGCATGCTTATAGGTTTTTTTAAAGTCCTTATTTAGACACAATAGTAAAAGAAACCATGTAAACAGTTGGATCAGGTACATTACCAAATTATTTACTAAACCCTTGTGAGACGAGTTACAAATTACAATTGATCAGATAAGTTACTTATTTATGTGGTCAACAATGGAGTGCATTGTTTTAGGACGCAATATAGATAAACTGCTTGACAGGGTCAGTCGCTCCTCTCCATCCCTCCCTCCCCCGCAGTTCTAGGTAGGTCAACACAAATAATCAAACTTCACCCAACTAAGCCTCTGCCCGGCTAAACCCTCCTGAGATTCTCGAAGCATCAGGCAAAATAAACAATATAAGCATATAAAACCTATTACTACATGGCAACCTAAGAGTAGCAACGAGAAGAAAAACAAATGGATAGCGATATCCATTTCACACTCTCCTTACAGCCGGATGACTTGATTAAGGCAGTTCTAAGTAATTTGGGAACCCAAATGTCGCAGTCACAATGTCAATTCTCTGAGACATTCTGTGTCCGAAGGAGGATATGTGGATAAACAGTGCTTGAACACATTGCTTAGTAATCCGGTAAGCAACATTGAAAAATTGTAAGCATGTTCACTTAACTTTGCCAGTATCATAAAGGAGGTATTCAGCAGGAGATGGGTGGCTGGAATGTTCGTTATCGCAGCAAGTATTCCAGCTGCTGTATCCCAAAGAATGTGTAAGGTGAGAACAAGCCTGCAGCACATATATAAAATCCACTGAAGAGGTGAAAATGCCTAAAAAGTACAGTTCATAGTGATATCGAATACAAAAATGTCGAAAGTCATTTTTTCGAAAAAATATTGAAAAAAAAATTGAATTTCTTTTTCACTGTTTTTTATTCGAATTGGGGGGAGTTCCCCCAACCCCCCCTTTTTTTAAAACTTTTTTTTTTACTTGCGAAACCCCCCAAAAAATATAAATAAAAAAATAAAGAATTTGATTTTTTTTTTTTCCAACTTTTTTTTTTTAATTGTCTTTCGACATTTTCTTTTCAATATTATGACTGACCACCAAAAAGTACAATGTGTGGAATTTGGAGAACAATGTTAGGGTGTAATAAAGTCAGTTGAGGATGTTATATTGCATTAGGCAAAAACTAGAATTAAAAGATACCTCTTAGGTAAGGATACAGCAGTCACCCCACTGATAATCATCATGACATCCCAGAGGTCTGCGTCCCGTTTACCGCTGGCTTTCATAGGAGGGGCAGGAGAATTGAGCTGAATACAGTTGTAAAGTAATGAGATCAATCTCCTGCATCTCTTGTAATGGAAAAAAACATTGCAAACATGAGTGAGGCTGGATCATGGGTGAAAGACTGTCATTTACGACGCTCGGCAGTTCACATGCAATAGTAGTGCACTAAATGAATCACATTAGCCCCAATTTTAGTCAGCCAAAGAGAAAAAACTACCATTCTTGAACTTATCAAGGGTCAAAGTTTGTTCCTAGTCACACCTAGAATGCATAGACCTATCAAAGATAGGAGAATGGTCTGGGCAATTGCAGATACAAAACCTCTCAATTATAGGGAACCATAATCTGAAGACATTGGAGAATCCTAGCCCGGGCAATAACAACGGGTCCGGGAAAGCACAGTCAGTCGCCAGAGCCATGGCAACCGCATATTGAAGAATATCACAGGCGGAAGAACAGGCTGGGAAGGTGTGATGAATCTGATGCTTCCCCAAGAAAACCTGGTCTCGCACCCTTCTCATGTGGCCAAGGAAAGGCAGGCCCTTTCTGATCCTGACCCTGGGGGTGGTGTTCTGCGGGAGGATCAAATGAGGGGGGAAGCAGGTTAGGAGTAATGGGAAAACCCCCTTGATTAACTTCCCTCGAGACCCCAACCTCCTAATGGCTTATTGCAAAACGGAAGAAGTTAGAACAACACATTTTTACATTGGGGACTTCAAGTCCCATAATCCCTGAAGAACTGGGATGAAGAAGAGGACTAAAAGGGAACAGGGCTGCAGAGTGCAGCATGTTGGTGGGAATGACCCACACCTGAGATAGACTGAGAGACTTAAAAGGCCCCCTCGGGTGTGTGCTATTAGTGAGCAGGGGAGCATTGTAAGCACCAGAAGCAGAAACTGGAAGAGGGAGAAGACGCGGGGACCACTGTTGAGCTAAGAACAGTAGCCGGTCCTGTAAGGGTCTTTGCCTCCAAAAGCCTTATTTGGAGAGGCCGCGCAGCGGGAAGTGTGAGAGAGGGAAGCTTTCCCTCTGAAGACCTGTTTTGCAGAGGCTCTGCAGCAGGAAGCGAAGTATGGAAAGCTTTATTCTCCCCAAGGCTGGCTCTGGTGGCTGGTAAGCACCAGAGAGCCTCCGGAGCTAAGGAAGCTCTGTTTACAAGTGGTGTGGGTGGCAGAGGACCGAAAGCAGCAGAGTGCTGGGTTGCGAGGAGCCGCTGAAGCGAAGTACCTGTGAGCAGCAAGGGAATTGGATGGTACTCGAATCGTGAGCCCAGGTTTCGCTAAACCTGGGCCTCCTCAACTTGAGGGAGCGCTTTTCAATGATATGCCCTTCTACTGGATGTCAGAAACAGACAGAGGGGTAAATCAAATAAAAGAGCGGGGGAACATGCGCCCCGCCAGAAACCCAAGCTATAAGGGAAGAACAAACAGGTTAAACAAGGCGGGCAGTGGAAATGTACTTTATATCCCCTGATCTTCTCTTAGTAGTACCTTAATTAGCGTAGACAGGGCTTGGAGTATGGTTCCTATGGGAAATAACGTGATTTACCCCCTGATACTAGGTGAAGATACTAAATGAGACAAAAAGAGAGAAGACAAGCTTACCACTGTAGGAATAGGGATAGTCACTGAAATGGCCAATGAGTCAGGGACCAACGGCGAGGAGAAAATAAAAAAACAGGAAAGTTAGTAGGGTAGATACCCCGGGCAGCACAAGGGTCGCACCAGATCCGGCTTGGTGCACTGGTTCTGCAGAGCGTTCTGAGTGCACGCGATCTTGTAATGTAGTCCGGTAGTAAATATCCCTTTTTTTGTGGAGTCCAGAGGATAGTAAGGTTGGGTATGGAATGTTGATCAGCGTGGGTTGACAATAGAGGATATGGAGCGGATAACAGTATGTATATGCGTAGGAAGGTAAGGAGTACGTGAACCCCTATATGCTACTGAAATCAGGAAGTCTGTTTTTACATTAGAGCGGTACAATGAAGGCTTACCAGGTACCTGAATTAGAACTCAGGAATCCGTGAGGCAGTCCAAGGTCGGCAACGGCAAAGACCAACGAAGCAAAACGTAAGGCAGAGGAATCCAGGAGTCAGGCTGGAGTCGGCAAGGACCAAAGGAGCAAGGCGTAAGGCAAAGAAAGTCCAATTAGCAGTCTGAGTCAACAACAGCGGGACAGAACGGTAGACAACGTGAGGCAATAGAGAAGTCCAATAACAAAGCGCAAAGTGGTACCGGAGAGCTAATGATAAGGTAAGGAGATGTAAACGCTGCAAACAGAAGCAGCATTTATAAAGAGAATGCTGTATTTAAACACCCTTCCTGAGGCTGAGCTTGTGAAGCCGAGTAGTGGCCGAAGTCACATGACGCGCCACGTGATAAACAGTTCATGGAAGCGCCCTGGGAACAGACGCCTTGGTTCATTGCTATTGCAAACGCCACCGCTGCAAGAATAGTGCAGCCAGGCGTCGCGGTGGAAAGAAAGCATGTACACAGGCACGGGCACAAGAATTCCGGGTACCCCTGGATGTAACATTTATTGACAAAAAACAAAGTGATAAGTCGACTACCCCTACCTTTTAGTCCCTGAGAAACACCAGGCTAGGACCAAGCTAATCTAATATGATTAAAGATTAGTCATACCACAGCTATTATATATTGAAATGAAAGGTTCATTTATTTGGTGCATTTAGTGCAAAATATAAAAAGGGCTAAAAAAAGAAGTCCTATACACATAAAAACCAAAACTGTGCTATCCACTTACAATCTGTCTGGTGTATAGACACCATACCTTTCATGATGAATAGGGACAAATACAGACCGTTCCAAAATCATTCTTTAAAAAAACGGGAAAAACAGTATACAGTACTGTCAACACAAGAACATATTTTTGTACCCAATTTAAGGATCAGTGGCCTTGATCTCAGTAGCATTAATCCATCTAATTCAGGTTTGTGAGAGCAGGTGTTGGTTTGTTCTGTTCATATACCTTTTTAACCACCACTCTATTTTATTCCAATGTGTCCATATAGAGTATAGGATACATTAAACCCAAAATACCCTGCATTTTATTTTTGAATTGAGAGATAGGAAACAGATGGTACAAAATTCCTATTAACAAGTCAACATATGTTTCGGCCCTTTAAACTCATCCGGTACACTCTCTCAGTGCCGTTGGTTTTAATGTTGATGGCCGTCTTCAGGACAGAATATCAAGTATTTTCAGATAGGTAATTCATACTTTCCCATTGTTATGTTATGTTAATCGGATTTATAAGGCGCCAAAGCCCGCAGGCATCCATGCGCCGAAAGACGGAGGTAGCACGAGAAATCTGGAGATTTATCCTAGCTAAACAGGATTGTCTTCAACTGTTTGTGGAAGACAAGATGATCTTCTATCGTATGTATCCAAGGTGGTAGGGAGTTCCAGGCTTGTGCACCCTGAACATGGAAGGCCCGCCCTAGTCCATGGGATCTTTTTATCCGTGGCAGTGCCAACAGGGAGCCTTCCGTTGATCTTAAGCATCTGTTCGGTTGACAGATGCTGATCTTCTCCTTCAAATATAGGGGAGCATTACCGTGAAAACATTTGTGACATGTAGTAAGCAATTTGAATTGAATGCGTGCTGCCACCGGGAGCCAGTGGAGTTTTTTTCTTACAGCGCTAGTGTGTTCAAAACTTCATCTGAAAGATGATTCGCATGGCTGCATTTTGTATTTTCTGCAACTGTTGAATATCAGCCTTATTGGCTCCTCCTAATAAGGCGTTACAATAGTCCACACGTGGCAGAATCACTGCTCTTACGAGTTTTATACGGTTTTCCACGGATATTAACGGAGCTACTTGTCTAAGTACCTTTAAATGGTAGTTGGTGTTGGTAGAGATGGCTGTGACGTATGCCTCCATGTAAGTGCCCAAGGTCTTGACTTTCTGCACAATCTTAATTTGATTGCCTTCAGTGGAGAAGCAATTATATTTTTGGTTTAGTTTGGATTGAGCATGCTGAGAACCAAAGAGCATCAACTCAGTTTTGGCAGCATTTAAGCAAAGCCAGTTTGTTGACATCCATTGTTTTATGACGTGATATGCTACAGTTAGGGTTTGCCGATCAACATCGTAGTTCCTGGATATTTTCAGTACCAACTGAAAATCATCTGCATAATTACAGAAAAAGGTCCCCAGGGATTCCAACTCAACACATAAGGATAAAATATAAATGTTGAACAATAAGGGTGAAAGACATGCCCCTTGGGGAACTCCACATGTTATTTATTGTCTGTGGCTCAGAAGCACAGTCGCCTCAATAAACACGTGACTGGCAACCCTCCAGAAAGGATCTAAGCCAAGTAGTGGCATTACAAGAAAGACCGCCAACAGTCGCCATCCTATTGGGCAGAATTTTGTGGTCCAGCAAGTGAAAGGCTGCCGAAAGATCTAATGGCATCAGCAACCCCGACTTGCTGTGTTCTAGTTTACCAAGCATATGTGTTTGTAAATCCAGCAGTGCGATCTCGGTTCCGTGGAAGCTCCGGAAGCCTGATTGCTTCACATGCAATTTACCAGTATTAAATACGTAAGATTGGAGCTGTGTGGTGGCTGCCTTATCAATGAGTTTAAGGAAAAACAAAGTATTTGTAATAGGTCTTAAGTTGGCCGCATCTAATGGGTCCAGACCCGTTTTTGTTTTAGCAAAGGGGTAACTGCCACATTTTTAATGGATTGGGGTATGGAACAAGTACGGAAAGATGAACTAACAAACCGACAAAGGAACGGTGCAAACAGTTGTCGATGCTCCAATATGTATTTTGAGGGGAAAATTTCCCCCGGGCAGTTTGTGGGGTGCATATTTTTTAGTAACTCCAGCATTTCAGTTAAATTGGGTTCTATAAAATTGAAATTTCCTGGAGAATTAGTGGATTTGCCTATTTTAGGAGACTTGGGTATAGGCAAAGGATCAGGCGGTGGAAAAGTTTTAATGTTTCCTGTTCAATTTTCTTTTGGGCCTTCAGCAGTTTATCTGCAAAGGCCTTCTGAACTCTTCTACAATCGTCAGTGGTAGGTTTAATGAAAGGGATACAGACCGTAGGTTTCTCCCAGGTTCTAAAAAGACAGAAGAGTTCCTTTGTCTTCTCTCCAGCCTGGTTTATTTGATCATCATAGAAAGATTTCTTAGTCTCTCTGATCATCACCTTGTACTGCTTTTCAATGAGTTTCCATGCTAACAGATTCTCATTTGATTTGTTTTTGTGCCAAGTATGTTCCGCCTGTCTTTTACTGGTTTTAAGTTTGGCTAGTGCAGGGGGAGAACCATTTGTGGCGGTTGAGCAGGTCTTTAACTATTTTATCTTTCATGGGGACATACTTATCCAGCATTTGCAACATAACTTCATTATAGACTTTTGTAAGCCTCTAAGGGTCATCCAAGTTGTCTGTTTTATTCATACGTGACTCTACATTAGTCATTAAAATGTCAGAAGTAATATTCTTGAAATTGTGTGATTTAACTGTATGTGCCGTAGCATGCACTCTTGCTGGTTTAACGGGAAGCTCCAGGCAACAAGTCAGGAGATAATGATCAGACCAGATACATGAAGTAGTGGAGATGGGTCCAAATTGGATGTTTCCCCCTCCGATCCAGTCTAAGATATGTCCCTTGTTGTGCGTAGGCTCAGTATTACGATAAGCGATATGATGAGTTCATCATTTTTTCTAATTGGAGTGCTTTTTTTATCCGTTTTATCATTTTCCCATAGATTAAAGTCACCCAGTATGACCAGCCCGAGTTAGTAGTCAGCATAGGCGTAACTAAGTTGACTAAATCGTCATTAAAATTGCATACTTCTCCTGGTGGGCGGTAAAGTAAAACCATATTCAGGCTGTAATTAGGGTTAGAGGTCAGCTTCACATGGATAATATCACAACCCGTGCACTGTATTTTAGCCTCATAAAACCCCAACTGTTTTTTACAGATTATGGCCACTCCACCCCCAATGTTGTTCTCTCTGTGCTTCCCGAAGAACACGTAACCTGGAGGAGTCACCTGTTCTATGGTTGGTCCATGGGCTTCCGTGAGCCATGTCTCCGTGAGGCACATGTAGTCATGTAGTTCAATACCATGCTTGACCAACGAGCGGGTATTTAAGAGGGTAATGGTTAGGTTAGTGAGAGTGTGACCGCTTCTCATGGCATTAGCAATGCTATCTTAGATTGTGTTTGAGGTATAGCATGTGATGTAGTGCTAACATTCTCAGCATTGATGGACGTTCCATCGGGCTGTGCTGTAGATTCCCCCATAGGATATGAAGGTATATCTTCGTTAAAGTACCTACCCCTTATGGCCCTGTACTGGTCTTTTGGGCTGGCAGAGGGGACCGCAGAACCGACGAACGCCCACGGACCTGCACAGACCTGCTTGTCCCGTTCGCGCCGGCGCGTTGGCGCCTGAGGACGCGAAAAATATGTACGTAACTACAATGCCGCTGGGTAATGTAGTTTTTGCACCCGCTTTACACGTGTGTGCCGAAGAACTCGGTTTCAAACACACGGAAGGCAACAGATGAAGGCACGAGCTTGCTATGGCACGAGCATTGGCTTGTGTTATGATCTACAGATTTGTTTCACAACAAGACTCCTAAACAGAGCTTCACTTAAAAACTGTGGTAATGGACAGTGATTTTTTAATAAGATGACATCATCTGGCTCCTTAACGGATGCGTGACGTACAAAGTGAGTTCCTTCACCATATCTGTAAGTAGATATATCTATGTCAATGGGATGCTCATATACAGTTTACAGGATACTATGTCAGGGGTACAAGGCAACAAATCTTGTCTTATAGAAAAAGTACCTTTTGTATTTGCTTTGTGGCGGACAATGTGGTGCTACTTCCGCAGTTTATCGCTGATAACAGGACTGTTTATTCAGTTTGATGATGGTTCCGTATTTTAATATGACAACAGAAGCTAGAAAAGAAAAGAAACCAGCAGAGATGCCATTTCTATTTGTATCTAAAGCGTGTTTTCTGCATTTACTCAGGGCCATAGATATATTACATAGAAAGGTAATTCGAAAATAATTATTAAAGAAAAAAGGTTATCTGGGGCATGTTCAATCAAGGTCCCCTTATAATCATAATTATAATATTACAAAACAAATAAATCGCCTCTTGAGTGATGTCAAGAGCATGGAATTGCATATCATGGTCAAGGTAAAAAAAACAATTGCCCCTTATGGATTGACTTGGATGCGTGGGCCTACTGAGCTTGCAACCAAAAAAGCAAATCAACTGACTTTCACTCAGAATTCACTCATATTTCCATCAAACACTCCAGGTGGCGGCCTCAGATTTCAAAAAGTAGGACACCAGTCCGACTTCAATATTAATCTGAAAACCCTGTAACACAGACGCAGGCATTGGTTGCCGTACATTGAGCACCAACTTCCACTTTACCGTATGAATTTGGTGGCAAGAAAACACCACTTTTTGAGTTTCCGCTGCAACATTCCATCCCAACCTAATTAAAGCTCACCTTCGGAAACAGTATTTCATAAGTATAACAAGTGCATTGGTCTCTTGTTTTGTATGTGTTACCGGCGATCTTCGTGTACACCAAAACATGAACAAAAGATGGCGGGGCAGCGAAGAAATCTGACGCACTTCCCGCTGTTCCACAACCTATCAGTAAAAGCGCCACGTGTCCGCAGACATGACGCTACGGATTAGCCAATCGATTTCTTTTCAGCGGAGCGAACAGGTAAGTGTGACCGCAGAGCGGACATAGATATCACTAATTTTTTTAGACCTACTTTTTGGTCGTTTTAAAGGAAACTACTGGACGGATTGTCACCAAATTTACAAAAGCACGCTTTCGGGACCAAGCCCCTGCCCCTGCCACAAATTTGGTGAAAATCTGTCCAGCAGTTTGGCCTGTAGGCGTGCGCAATGTTTTTCCCCGATTCAGTCTATGGGAAAAAAAGATGTTTTGGGATACTGGAGGCTTGACAGTGAGAACGTTCACAGAACGAGTGAACGGCAATATTGTATCTAGATTGGATGAATGGAAACAAAAATGGCCGGCGCGAACAAAGGATTGAACTGTAATCGATGGTGATACGGAAGGTTGCAGTAACGGGCTGGGAGCGGTGCGCTACAGCTGACAGATTGTCACCGGCCGCAGGTCCGCTTCCAAAGAATATACACGGTAACAAGTGTGTGCTGGTCGGGGGGGCGTGGCTACAGAGCCATGTGATGGGACGTGACTGGGAGAGCTCCTGCTGATCCTGAATGGCCCGAAGAATATCTGAGGCTACGCAATGCAGTAATGCATAGAAACAAATAATTAAGTGTATGAAACAATGGAGAACCGAAGTTTGCAAGCTGAAGGCTAACTATGCACAGATGGTGAAATGCAAGCCGAGAAATCTTGGAGCGGGTGACCCTAGAGGAAGCAAGATGGCAATTGTACTATAACAAAGGACTGGTTTCTGGTTGGAGGTCTGTACTGTTGAAACACAGCTGGCGGGTCCGAGGTCATTCAGCAGGAACACGGATACCGTTGGCAACGCTGGAGCTGAGATACAAAGGTAAGCTCAATTTTCGGGAGCATAGCGGCTGTAAACCAGAGGGTCTTGCAAGTCAGACTGGACTGGATACAATGTAACTTAACGTCCCGCTCTGCAGTAGAGAGCAGTCACAGGCGGTGTGCAGAGTTTGCCTGTGCAAAGTGAACAGTGAAACTGACATGGTATTCGGCAGAATGGACCCGAACTGTAGGGATACTCTGCAATAACACGACACCGGACTGCATATGAAAAAAAAGGCACTGGAAGCCCTGCAGTGAGAGACACCGGATGGTAAGGCTGTAAATGGGCACCCACAAACTTGACAACACAGTTTGCGCAACGAAGTGGGGTAAGAGGGAGATACTATCCTTAAAAATAAAATTAAAAAAAAGAATGCAGGCCTCAGACAACACAGACAAGGAGGGTTCCCGGCCAGACTGGGAGCTTGGTGGATGCAGAAAGTCAAAGGCAGTTCCCTGCCTGCAGCCCGCATACAAAAGGAGGATGGTGTCCAAATTGCCCAAAAGCAAAGGGAAACAACCCACCATTGAGGAGTACGCTAAATGACAGCAGGCAATGGAGGGAGCCAGTAGGAAAGGACAAAGCACCACAGAAAGCGATAAAATGGCGCTCAACAATCAACGGATACTAGATGCCATAGCGGAACTAAAGACCTCAATGGGAAGTAGGATAGACACAGCCATTTTGGACCTCAGGACTGCGCTGGAATCTAAAATTGACACTGTGAGCATCGATGTGAATCTATTACGGCAAGATGTACGTGCATTGGCCGAACGCACAGGAACCCTGGAAAAGGAAATTAAAGACTTCACAAGCTCGAGTAAGGCCAACGCATCGGACGTCCATGTGTTGCAACAGCAGGTGCGAAACCTCGAAAGTAGAGCGGAAGAAGCAGAAAGGCAGGGCCCGCAGAAACAACGTGCACATTGTGGGGCTTCCGGAGGGAGAGGAGGGATCGGACCTGACGAACTCCATTGAGAACATGTTGCTGCAGGAAATAACAGGCAGAACACTAAGTCAAGGGTTCGCAGTACAAAGAGCACACATAGCCCTATCAAGGAAACCGCCACTTGGAGCCCCACCACGGCCGATTATTGTAAAGATCCTGAACTATAAAGATAGGGAGACGGTCCTGGAACATTTCCGTAAGGGAGGAACAATCAGCAGAGCATCGGTGACTGTCGCCGCGTACCCGGATTACCCACTCATGGTACAGAGACAACGCCTAAACTATGTGGCTGTGAAGAGGAGGATGCGTGAGGCAGGATACAGATATATGCTTCTATACCCAGCAAAAATGAAGGTGCTCCTAAAGAACAAAGCTCTATTCTTTGACTCACCAGAGGAAGTGACGACATGGCTGGACTCGAGGAGGTGTCCGACAGGAGTGGCGGATCGGAAGGAGAGTGGGACAGAGCTGTGACCCGGAACCTTGCAGACATCACAGGAGACACAGTGATAAGTACATCAGATATGTCGACACTGGGACTAGATTATAGCAGATTGCACATCGTATTGTTGGTGCAGAGTGTGGAGCCCACGCTGCGACAAGTTGTTAACATATAGAAGGAAGTAACACCAGGAAACACTACCCATCCCCTCGGAGGTAGTTTAGTTGGGATATCTGTAGAAAGATATTATCCCCCCGCTGGGTACCGAGTATTGGCTATACCGAGAGACGGGCTAGATGCGGGGCTGCCTGAGATCCAGGATGGAGCTGGGCAATAGTTTAGGGAAGTTGGAGGGGGGGGCAGAAGGGGGACAACAGTTGGGAGGGAGGAGTGGGGGAGATTGGTGGGGAGTGTGGGGGGAGTTGAGGGTGGGAGAGGAGTTGGGGAGTTTGTAGTGGCAGTTGTTAGGGAACGAGCTTGCACTCAGGCGCCTCTTTGCTTGATCCACGCCAAGCACACTTGGAGTGAAGGACAAGGAGGGACGGGATATGGGTGATAATGGGAGACCTTAGAATAGTAACTTGGAATGTCAGAGGGCTTAACAGCTACCTGAAGAGAAATAAGGTAATGATGTACCTGAGAAGGCAAAATGTGGACATAGCCCTATTGCAAGAAACCCACATCCAAAACGCTCTTAACAATAAAATTGCTGGACTTCAAACCAAAATTGAGGACAAACGCCAACAACTCTCCAGTAGCAAATCTATTAATCATAATATACCTACTCCCATCGAGACAGATGCAGGATTCACATTTAAAAAAGCAACCATCCTAGAAGTTCAAAAAATCATCACCTCCCTAAAACTGTCCAATTGCAAAGGAGACAGCTGTCCCGCCCAGATCATAAAAGACGCAGCCAGAGATCTTCCCCCTTTTATATATATATATATATATATATATATAATTAACCTATCCTTTGCCAACAACTCTGTCCCTAATAACCTTAAACAATCCTGGGTTCTCCCACTTTTAAAAAAACAATCACTTGACCCAGCCATACCCACTAACTACAGGCCCGTCACCACTGTACCTTTCCTGCTAAAATACTGGACAGAGTGGCTTACCTCCAGATTCAAGAATACCTGGAATCTAACCAACTACTTGGTATACGTCAATCTGGCTTTAGACCACAACATGGAACAGAAACTGCCCTTGTTGACCTCAAAAGTCAGATTGATGAAATCAAGGACAAAGGTAATGCTGCAATCCTACTCCTCTTAGACCTCTCAGCGGCGTTCGATCTAGTTGATCATGATATCCTCTGCAGCCACTTATCCACCGCAGCGCACTTCTCCCCATCGTAGGGATTATAGCGGGTGAGCGTGGCCTCGTTTCCGCATGACTCCTCCCCTACGGAACGCGATAGCGTTACGCTTGTGGAGGGGACGCCACAATCGCCATGGCAACGAAGCTGTATGCGTCCTGAAACGGGTGTGGATGTAACGGGAATCCGAACGTGACGTGAGTTTTGCAAGGGTTCTGCCAGAGATACTGCCGGGTGACATAGAAGGCAATGAGTGTTTCTGGCCGATCCTGACACAGAGGGTACCCTAAGGGAGGCCTTTAAGGTGGTAGTAAGGGGGGCATCCATATCCAAATCTAGAGGGCTCCAAGGGGTATAGTGCGAGAGTTACAGGAGACAGAAAAGAAACTAGAAGCAATCATGAAAAGAGGGGGCACCTCACAGGAGGACACCGAACGTGTGAGACAATTACAACAAGCATGTGCTGGGCTCTGGGAGAGGTTATGCAACCTGAATTATAAAAAATACATTGAAAGACAACATGCAGGGGGAGACAAACCAGGGAGGCTGCTTGCATGGCTATACAAGAATGAGACACCAAGATCAGCAATTAGAGAGATAACGGGAGAAGCGGGCCAAGTCTGGAACACCCAGGAGAGTGTGAACGAGGGATTCCTTAGATTCTACAAACACCTCTATGAAGATGCAGGAGAGACAGCAGAGCAGGAGACTTGGGAGACGCTAGAAGACATAGGACTACCTTAATTGAGCGAGGAAGACAGAGAGAACCTGGATGTCCCAATCACAATAGAGGAATTAGAGACAGTGGTAATACATCTGCCCACGAGCAAAGCCCCTGGGACAGACGGGCTCCCCAGCGAATTCTATAAAACGTATAGACAAGAAGTGCTCCCCCCAATACTGGCAATGTTAAACGAGGCCTTTGAGAAAGGGAGACAGACTGACTGAATCTCTGAGGGAGGGGGTAATTATGTCACTCCTTAAACCTGACAAGCCAAGCACAGACTGTGGGTTGTACAGACCACTATCCATGCTAAACCAGGACAGTAAATTTCTCACTTCTGTGCTGGCGAATAGACTTAAGCGAGTAATAAATAAATAGACTCATACACCCCCATCAAACTGGATATGTCCCAGGTAGAAGCATATCCGATAACCACAGGAGGCTCCACCATATTATAGAACAGGCAGAGGGCGACCCAAGCAAAATAGCAGTAGTCTCGCTAGATGAAGTGAAAGCCTTCGACTCTTTAAGGTGGCCATGGATGATGGCGGCCTTGAAAGAATACGGGATAGGACCAGGGTACCTGCGGTGGGTGAAAATGGTATATAGCTCCCCAACAGCCAGGGTCAAAACGGGAGCGATAATTTCAGATAAATGGCAAATTAGCAGAGGCACGAGACATGGCTGTCCATGGTCCCTGATGCTGTACATCCTTGCTCTAGAACCACTAGCAATCTGTCTGAGACAGCAGTACGAAGAAATAGGTGTTTACACTAGGGGGGAACCGCACTTCATATCATTGTATGCGGATGATATGCTGTTATACCTGCGGCACCCAGAGGAAAACTTGCAATACATCTTGGAGGTGATGGGGCGCTACGCAACTCTCTCGGGCATAGCGGTGAATCCCAAAAAATTGTGCATGTTCCCCTTGGGGAAGTACAGAGGAGTCCCACAAGAGAACTTGCCTATCCTGTGGATAGTCTGGCAGACCAGAACATTCAGATACCTGGGAATTAACATACATCACACGATTGTTGACGAGCACAAATATAACACGTAAAGGGCAGTAGAAGGTATCTAGAACAGCATGGGGTTCTGGGCAAAGCTCCCCCTAGCCATGGTGGGAAGGGCGGCCTTGCTCAAGATGGTGGTTCTGCCTAGGCTACTACATTTTTTCGTAAATATCCCACACATGTTGCCCAAACGCTTTTTTATTGAACTCCAGAATTTATGCAGAGGTTTCCTGTGGTGCAACTCCAGAAACAGTGGCCCTATGGAAATTACAGAATACGTATAACAGAAGGGGTATAAACCTGCCGAACTTTTAGATATACCACTTGGCAGGGCAGTTACAATATGTCGCTAGGTGGCTGTCGGAAGACAAGACAGCAGAATCTAGATTGTTGAGGGGTGAACAATGGAACTGGGCTGGAAGACATGGCACAAAGCGTGTCGAGCCATGGGGAAATCCGACCCCATGCTCCCCGCAGGCGCCACTTGTGGCGCTATGCTGGGTGGATGAGCAACTGAGGAAAGGGATCTGCAAACACTGGGAGCCGGTAGGCCTAGTGACCTTGGGAGATATATGGCAAGAGGGGAAGGCACTGGACTTCCAAACGATAGTGGATGAAACTGGGATACATACGGGGCAATATATCACATATACTAGAATAGTTAAACGGGTGAAGAAAACGTGGTCCGAAATAGCACTAGCAGAACAACCTGATACTGCTACAGAAACGATGTATGATATCTCAGCGTCTCGGAGGGAGGGCATGAAATATCCCGGATTTACGAACTGGTGATGTCTAGAGTGGGTAAGGAGCTGCTCCAATTGAGACGGGACTGGAAGGTGGAAGCGGGAGAACCTATGAAAGACGGGCAGTGGGAAAGAGCTCAGAGATATCATAAAAAGGTGTATAGGAATGCGAGGCTTCAGCAGATTCAGTTATATGTCACCCATAGAGCGTACATGACCAAGCGAAAGATTTGGGAGTACAGAAGTACAAAAATGCCCCAAGTGCAGGGAGATGGAAGCCGGGATGATCCATATGTTCTGGGCGTGCCCGGAGGTGGGGAAAATTCTGGGAGGAAATCAAGCTACGACTATCTGAAAAGGGAATCGAGCTAGATGTGGAAATCGTATGGGCATGCATGATGGGAGGATTTACCAAACCACGCAACCTGAAACACGTATGCAAACTCAAGGACCTGGCCTACATTCTGGCCAAAAGGATAATAGCCATGAGCTGGAAAGCAGCCTTTAGGCCCAGATTAGAGGTATGGTGGAACGATCTTCTGAAATGGGCAGACGCTGAAACAGTAGTATGGTATGAGGCAGCCAACATAGGGGAGGAAAATGAAGTGGGACCTCTGATAGCATGGAGACAAATGGTAGCCACATTGTCGGGATCCTCCCATGCCAATTCCAGTGAATGTGACACGTCCGAGAACGGCAAAGGGGATTAACCCCAAGCGAAGGGAAGTCCGAAGAACTGAGGTGGAAGCTTGAGTTAAAGGGGGGGGGAGGAAGACAGTAATAAGTAACACGCAATTGTATGCCAAGAAGCTTGTAACTGAAAATGTTGGGTGTGATGGTTATGTTTTGTTTGTTGTGAAGACCAATAAAATGTATATAAAAAAACAAGTGTGTGCTGGTCGGCACAGCTGTCCAGGAGGAATGGAGCGGCGCTGCAGCTCAGCTGATGCAGGGGGGAGAGAGACAGGTGCCCCCGAATGCATACAGGGTACTTGCAGCAAAAGAAAAACAAAAAGGAAAAAATTAAATAAAGGAATAATAAAGCCGACTGGAGCTGGGCAGTGAGCCCCCATGGAAAGCGTGGAGCAACACTGATAGATGGCGCCGTACATACATGGGTCGAAAGAGAGATGCGGCCGAATATGTAAAGGGCAATATGGTCCCCGAAGCACTATAGTGAGGGTACGCGCACCGTTGGGGCCTCATGCTGCGTGTGCAGAGGAGAAGTGATAAGTTAATGGTGACGCTGCGAGTCACCAGAGGAGACTAGGATCCGGAACAGCGGGTGCAGTGCGGTGAGAGCCCCTCGTTTGGACACGGGTAGGCATATCGCTTCCCTGAGCAAGCATACAGTTGGAGAAACATACGACTGGATTGCGTCGGCTGTGCAATCCCAACTATAGAGACGTGCATGAGTGGAGAAACTCTGGTGCCCCGGTTGTGGAGGGAGGAGGTATCCATTTGGGCATGGCTACATTGCTTCGGGGCTGTGCGCACCACAGCATCGTAGCAGTGTCTTCCTGGGAGGGGGACGCTCAGCACACTTTGGAGGCCTCTGAGCCTGTGGAGCAGAGGTATTGTGCCTGACAAGTGCGGACCAAACTACGGAGGCGCAGAATAGCGCTTGCAGGACACTGTGACTGTATGGGAGGAAAGACCCACATTTCTAGTGGCATTCCCTGCTTTATTGGGTGCTGTTGCCTTGAAGGCCGAGGTCATGACCTAGCCAGCAGGCTGGAGTGAGCCGCTTCATGAGGGCCAGACCTGCTCTCACCACTGCATATTTAGTCTAAGGAGGAACATTGTAGTGCAAGGCACCCGAAGGCGAAACTGCAGGGCGCCATAGCGCCATTTATGAGCTAGAAGGGTAGGTCCACAGCGGAAAATGAGAAGCAGGAGGCTGCAGTGGCGGTGTCCACCTGGGAGGTCAACCCTGCACAAACACTGCCCCATGTGACACGTGGGGAAGGAAGAGGTGGATTGCAATGTGTACTGGGGACTAGAAAAGACACGTAGGAGCCTCGGTGAAGAAAAGTGTGCACCGCACTTACAAGAAGACTGGCGAGGAGACAGGCTGGGGAGAGTCTGCCTCGAATGCAGTAACTGGACTGCTGACCAGGGAAATAAAGACCGGATGGAGGAGGCAAGGCTGACTAATACACCCGAGGTGATCTACTGCACGGTGCCTCAGGAGCAGGTGCGGAAAGGCCGCAACTATACGATGGAGCCACAGTGGCGAAGGGGTGTGAATCAAAGCTGAACTGATGGCAGGCAAAGGCAATAAAGGAAAAGGCAAGCAGACTACTATGGAAGTCTTTGCAAAGGGCCCGGAGGGCGTAGTGGGGGATACCGACATGTTTGGCAAAAAAGGACAAACTAACAGTCACAAAGACGACGTGGACCACGGAAACCAGCTGATCCCAAACGCTATAGCAGCTACGCAGGCCACTATAGAAGCAAAGATCGACGAGGTGAAGATTGACGTTGGCCTGTTAGGGCAAGATGTCCGGGGACTGGTGGAGCGCACATCCAAGCTGGAGAAGCAGCTGGAAGAAAACTCCACTGATAAGCTGATATCAAGTAGACCTATTCAGACAAAAGGTGAAGCTGCTGGAGGATAGGGCAGAGGACACTGAGGTTCGGGCGTGGCAAAAAAACATAAGGCTCGTCGGCCTGCTGTAAGGAATGGAGGGGGCCCAACCCACCAACTATGTGGAAAATCTGTTGTTGCAGGAGCTAGGAATTTGACTCGGGGGTTCAGCATCGAACAAGCTCACCGCTCCTTGGTAAGAAAGCCACCACCGGGTGCTCCGCCAAGGCCCATAATAGCGAAGGTCCTCGAATATAATGACAGAGAAAAGATCCTAGCATTCTCTAGGAATGGGGACGATATACAGAGGGCCTCCGTAAAGCTGGCTATATACCCAGACTACACCTTCGAGGTACAAAAAAGCAGCGCGCACAATTCATTGCCGCGAAAGTGAGACTAAAAAAGGCCAGAGTTAAATATATGCTAATTTACCCTGCCAAGTTGAAAATAATTCACGTCATTTATTTTTAAATTTGTTTATTGGCATTTATCATTTTGCAGTTTTTACATGACATTGAAATGTGCCATTAATTATGAAATTATCAGTGTCTTTGTAATAAAACAGTAACATTCTTAACAAAACAACATTAACTGTCTCCATGTTTGTCCATGTATATCAGTTCTATTTTTTTCCAGTGGGGGGATAGCTAGGCAACAGAGGGGGTCGGGGCCACCAGGGTTCCGTTCGGGTTTGCACGGGTCTCTCCTCGGTTATTACTGCATTGGTTGTAGGCTAGCGTTGTCTGGGTTGTTTTGTTCATGGGGGTTTATCATCTGAGGGGTGGAACATGCTTCTCGTAATTTCCTTCCATGCCTCTAGTACCATACTTCAGTCGTCAGTGGATCTGGTGACACTATCCTCCCATGCCTTTGTTTCAGCGCTCACCCATCGCTTCAGTTCGTTGTACCATGCGTTATATTGTGGCCCTGCATGTTTTTTCCAAGCCATTGCGATAGTTCTTTTGGCCTGTATGCACGTTATATCCATGAGTCTTACCACATGTTTGAGTTTGGCTAGTTTGGGATGAGTTCCCAGCAGGCATTCATCCGGGGTCCACTTATACCTGGTCATCCTGCTTTTTCGCATATAAGTCTGAGATCATTGGTACTCACGGGCGAATATGGGGGCCTTAGATGGGTAAGCCTCTTCGCTCTGTGCTATATTTTCCTTCCCAGGGTTGCTAGAAAAAAGGTGCATTTCTCAGCAAGTATTGGGGCGCCCAAATAAGCTCCTTTAGTTGTATCGGGGAGATCATGGTTTGCAATAGGGCTATCTCGGATGTGGATTCATTCGCTAGTCATTTGGTCTCAAAGCTAAGTTGGGCTGCCAAGTAATATTTTTCTAGATTTGGGAGTTGGATTCCGCCCTGTTTGTATGGTAGGACTAGTGTGGAAAGTGCTAGCTTATGTCTGCCCTTCCCCCATAGGAACTCTCGAATTATTGTCTCAAGTAAGCGAAAAAAGGGGCTGTTAATGTAGTAGTGTACATTTTGGAACCCGTACAGGAATCTGGGGAGGACAATCATTTTGACTATTGAGGCTCTGCCCATCTTTGATAGGGGGAGTTTCACCCAGAAGCTCATTAATTTGCGATAATTCACAACGTCATAATAAAGAATATGCTACACACTGTCCGGGAGAGATCGGGGAACAGTCGTAAAACCACAATGGGAGGTTGGGGGTACAGCACATTGTGGATGGATGAAGGAATAAGAATTATGACATGGAATGTCCGAGGTATCAATAACTATGTTAAGGAGTTTCCAAGATGGCAGCGTTTCGACTGAAGACGCGTCGCCCCAGGCTCCCGCACCGCAAGCAGTAAATGGAGCGCAGAAGCCGCCACAACGGTGTTGTAGCCCTCCCAGGGACCCGTCTGGTGAGCGGCAGTCATCGGCAGGGTGCGGGGCCACGAAAATAGCCCGGTTAAGGCCACTGTGCACAGTTACGAAGGCGCCAATGCTAGGGGCCTGCCGCGTGGATCGGAGGAGGCCAAAGCAGACCCGGAGCATTCGGGGTCGCCGAGCCGCAGCCGCTGCACCAGAAGAACGGAGGTGCTGGGCTTGGACGGCCGCGGCGGAAACACTTGCTTGGCGGCCACTAGGACCCTGAGTGCTTGGAGCTGGGAAGGCGAGTAGGATGGTGAGTGCCAGAGGAGCTGCGGCCGGGGACGACGCCCCTTAGCGACTGCGGGGCGGGCAACCCGCATCTAGAAGACATGTCCTCCCATCTGGGGGTTGAGATCTGCTGTCTGACCGGCGTGACAGTCTTGGCCTCCAAGTAAGTGGGGGAGATTGCGGGGGGGCCACGGTTGTGCACTAGAGTGCCCCCCTCCCCACGCAGCTGGTGCTTGCGGACCTCCCAACCAGTCCTTGGAGTGGACCCCACCTCACGGGGGGGGATTGGTGGAGGGCCCTGGGACCAGCCCTAATCAGCAGAGGGGCACCGCCCGAAGGACATCTTGCTCGCGGGGAGTGGCCGAGTTGCCTCACATCAACGTAGACCTTACAGGGAAGAGTAGGAAGGCCCAGACTGGCTAGTGCCAGAACGAAAGCGAGACTGTACAAGGGTATCCAACGCTACATCAATTTCAGTAGAGCAGAGTGAAGAGGGCCCTTCCCGGAGGACCCCCAGGCCTCAAGAAGATGTCCAGAAGCAAATCCAAGGAGACCCCAGCGTCATCCAGGATGGCAAAAAAGCCCCAAGTGTGGCCGCTGGCCCAGTATTGGTCCAGGGACCTTGGTGAGCAGAGACCCCAGGACTCCACTGATGGGACCGGGCAGTCGGCCCCGGCCGCCGCCCGAGAACCTCAAGACCAGCCTGTTACCCAGTCACTGCTTAGGACCCTCCTGAGTGAAATCGTTTAGAAGGTCAAGGAAGCAGGCTAGAAACAGATGGATGTGCTAAGGGAAGACCTGGCCGAGGGTCTACAAGACATAAAAAGGGACCTCAACAAAATAGAAGAGAGAGTGGACAAGTTTGACAGGATCCACAGTGCGGGCCGAAGCACCTGGACCTGGAACTGGGAGTGAGGCCAAGGGATGTTTTGGTGGCGTTTCATAGCTACACTCAGAAAGAGAGGGTCCTTCAAGCAGCCAGGAAGGCGGGCCAGATAACACACAATGGTACGGAAATTCAGCTGTATCAGGATTTATCTCAAACTACCTTGATCAGAAGACGGCGTATGGCCCCGATACTGGCGCATTTAAGAGTAAAACAAGTTTGTTACAGGTGGCTCCATCCATTCGCCCTCAGCTTTCAGTGGCAGGGGAAGAACCATAGAATTACGTCCTGTGAGCAGGGTATGGCTATTCTGGGCCTTGACGACGACACGCCACCGCCACGAGCATCCCTGGCGGGGCGAGAGGTCTCCCAGAAGCCATGGGAGTGGTCAGAAGTGAGTCGTAAGAATTCAAGAAGGGAGCGTAAACGAGCCCAGCGTGGTGCCCAGTCACTGGACCATGCGTCGCAGCAGGGGGACTAACCTGGGAAGAGTGACCTACAAGAAAATAAATGAAGGTCCACGATCCATACTTCTTTAACAACCCTGGGGAGGGCACACAGTAGAGCTATTCAACGTGTGTATATGGCTATCGGATTTCAGCACTTACACAAGGGCGGGAGCCAGCGGGTCGGAAGGAGGGTTCCCTCATCCTGGAATGGGAAGGGAGGTTCCCGCAAATCCCGCGTGGGGAGTTTCTAGGTTTGTTATTGGATTCGGCTCTCGTAGATGGATTACAAGGGGGCTGGGTGCCAGCCTGATTCGCCTGGAAGGGGGGGTGGGGGTGGAGGGAATGGGGGTGAGGGCAGATCCAGAGTTCAGGTCTAGAGGGCCCATTCGGTGGCCCACGATGGGAGCGCACCCATTACAATAGGTACGGCGGGGGGCTCAGGGGCTTCAAAGGGGTTGAGCACCTCTTGCACAACCGTGCCACATGGCTAGCACAGAAGGTTTGAAGGTGCTTTCATTAAACGTCAACGGCTTCAATTCCCAGATCAAGAGGAACAAAGTGGAGAGGTTCCTCAAGCGGGAACACCCCCACATAGTAGCGCTACAAGAGACCCACGTGTGCACCAGGGATTCCCATAGAATTCGATTCAGGGGTTACTCTCGGGTCGTACAGGCCACTCGAGCAAGAAAGGGGGAGTCTTAATTGCCCTGAGAGATGGGCTGGGTCTAACGATGGGAGACTTGCAGAAGGATAACCAAGGCAGATACTTAGCGGTGACACTCGAGGGAATGGCGGAGGCCTTCACGGTGGCTTCTCTTTATGCTCCAAATCAGGCCCAAGACTCCTATATTCAAAATATTCTCACACGCTTGGGGAAGTTTGCCAAAGCCAATATCCTCCTAGTGGGAGACTTTAACTTAGCCTGGGACCCCGTCTAAGACAGGAGTTCTGCCTCTTGGGATGCACAGAGGGGACCATCAGGGGACCTGGTGAAGAAAATGAGCGACCTGGCCCTGGTCGATGTGTGGGGCGAACTTTATGGCGATGCAGTTGGGTACACCTTCTACTCACATGCACACAGGTCACACTCACGGATAGATTGTGTGGATATCTAAAACACTGTTGGGTAGAGCGTTAGCTTTAGAAGTGGGGGCAATTACCCTGGGGGACCACGCCCCCCTTACCCTCACGATAGCTAGTCCAAAGAGGCCATGCGGCATTTGGAAATGGAGATACCCGGCTGCACTGTTTAGAGACCCAATCTTTGTCATAGATGCAGAGGATGAGGTTCGTGAATACACCATCCACAATAACTGGGAGGATACGACTCCGCAAATCTGGTCGGAGGCCCTCAAATCGACTATTAGAGGTAAAATAATAGCTCTCAAGGCCAGAAGAGAACGGGAGCTGAGGCTGGAGGAGCAACTATTCGAAGTCAGACTCAAGGAAGTCATGGCTCGCATGGGGGGTAGGGTGTCAGCAGCCATTAAAAGGGAGTATAGGGTGGTGAGAGGGCAGCTCAACCTTATTCAAACAAGAGCGGCCAAGCCTAATTTACTTAGGCTCCGTCAAAAGTACTATATTAAAGGGAACAAGGCAGATCGTTTGTTGGCCAAAAAGCTCAGGAGGGAGGCGGGGGACAAAACAATCCTAAAAATAAAGGGGGAAGGAGGGGCCCTCCTTACTAAGAATTCCGACATAGAGGGGGAATTTTGTAAATTTTACTCAGATCTCGATCTGTCTAGCGAGCCGACAAGTGCAGAACAGGAGGCGTATCTGTCTCAAGCGAAATGCCATCGGATCACTCAAGAAGATAGGGAGGCCTTGGAGGGGGAGATCACTACTGACGAAGTAAGAAGGGTGATTATCAACCTACCATCCAGCAAGGCCCCTGGCCCAGATGGGTTTAGTTCTGAATTTTATAAGACACACAAAGAAATCTTAATCCCCACCCTTACTAGACTGTTCAACTGCATAGGAGCCACAGGAAACCTCCCCAACTCGATGAACGAAGCTAAAGTCATCCTAATGCACAAGAAGGGCAAGGACCCGACCGACTGTGTATCCTACCGCCCAATAGCATTAATTAATGTAGATGCCAAAATCCACTCCAAGGTCCTGGCTAATCGCCTTGAATTACTCCTCCCCAAATTAATACACAGTGACCAGTCGGGCTTCATTAAGGGCAGACAGACATCGGACAATGTTAGGAGACTGGTGCATCTGATTGAAAAGTCACAGAAGAACAACATCCGGGCCCTTCTCTTGGCAATAGATGCCGAGAAGGCTTTTGATCGGGTTGAATGGGGATTTCTGTTTGCGGCTATGGCCGCAATGAGGTTTGGGCCGGGTTTCATTAAGAGAGTAAGGGCTAATTATCGACGGCCAGTAATCCGGCTCACAGTAAACGGCCTGATATCACCCACGGTTCAGGTAGGAAGGGGCACTACGCAAGGCTGCCCGATGTCACCGCTCCTCTACGCCCTACACCTAGAACCGTTCTTGGAGACTGTGAGAGCGACAGAGGATATAGTGGGAATCCTGTTTGGTGGGGTGGATCACAAGATCTCTGCCTTCGCAGATGACATGATACTCTCACTGACTCAACCGATCACCTCCTTGTTAGCAGTGGGGAGGGAATTGAACAGGTTCAGCCAAGTGGCAGGTCTAAAAATAAATGCCCACAAATCGGAAGCACTCCCTCTTACCCTGTCCGCTAGCGCGGTTCAGGATCTCAAAATGGCTTATAAATATAGATGGGTGGACACCTCACTACAATATCTGGGAATTCGCCTGACCATGACCAGGGGGATCTATACTTTGCAAACTTCCCTCCACTCCTCCAAAAGGTGAAATCAAAACTGGTGGACTGGCACCCCCTTGAAATCTCATGGCTGGGTAGAATCAATACCCTTAAGATGACAATCCTGCCCCTGCTCCTCTATCACTTTAGTGCCCTTCCTGTCCGGATCCCGGCGACTTTCTTTAGGACCCTACAAAAAATAACGAGCCGATTTATCTGGAATCGAAAGTGCCCCAGAGTGGCGGCCTCCCTGTGTGGAGGCAGATGGATAGAGCGGTGGTGGGAAGTGATCTAGAAGGGGGTGTTATGGTTACCGAGGTATGATAGGCCATCCCGCATGTACCTTAGTGAGATAACGGCAACTACAAGTGAGGCTTGGGGATCAAGCTATCAATAGTGCACACATCACCACTTTCCCCATCCCATATACGCCCCTGCATGGGAATCCTCAATTCACTCCAGCACTCCAACAAGTTGGCCTTTGAACCTTGGTTCCAGGGGGGCTGCCGGATGGTGCGGGACATGATGGCGGGGGGCGAGGTGAAACAATTCGAGCAGTGCAAGAAGGATTTTGCCTTGGGCGAGAAGCAGAGATTTTCCTACCTCCAGATTAGGCACTGGGTCTCCCAGCAAGCAATCAAACAAGCGGGCTCACGCTCCCTCACCCAGTTTGAAAAGTACTTGGACATTGACTCAGGCGACAAGGGAGAGGTCTCGTCCATTTACAAAATCATCAAGCCGGGTGAAACTGTACCGACTCGGAACTATACAGTCAAATGGGCGCGGGATGTAGGGACGGACATTGAGGAGCCGGAGTGGATTGCGCTGTGGTTTCAGATCCCGAAACTAACAAGCTCCATTCAAATCCGAGAGATGTGGCTGAAACTGATGCTGTGGTGGCACCTAACCCCAACCAGGTTTAACAAGCTCTACCCCAATGTATCACGGTTGTGTTGGAGGGATTGTGGAGCGGTGGGCTCTTGGGCCCACGTCTGGTGGGAGTGGCCGAAAGTTGACACCTTCTGGTCCCAGGTTCATGCTGCGGTAACCAGGGTGCTGGGACTCAAGCCAGGTGAAAATAGGGGCCTGGACTTATTGGGTCTTAACGGGATGCGGACTACCCTGGTCTCGAGAGCGGACCGCAAACTTTATGCAATAATGTTGTTGGCGGCAGCGCTGGTCCTGGCCAGGAGGTGGAAATCGAGGGATCCCCCTCAGGAACATGAGTGGGTCGCTAAGCTCTGGTCACTGGCATCAGTGGAATGGCTCACTTACTCAATCCAGGGGTTATACATGCGATTCATGTCGGATTGGGCCAATTTGTTAACATACTTAAAAGATGGAGTCCGCCGGACATGGTGTCCCAAGGCAATGGAACTTTTGGACATCATTACCCCACAGGACGAATCGTACCTGTGAAGACTTGGGACGGTTGTCGCAGCCACCCTTTGAAAATGCCGGTCTATGTACCTAATAGTCTGCCCCGGTTGAGCATGTGTGCCGTTGTAGCACGCTTTAAGCTCCTTTTTCTTCCGTTTCTCCGCTTAGCGGGAGATGTGACATTATCACCAGACCTCTTGGATCTGTGTGGGGGGTGGGAAAGGTGGGAGGTGGGAAGGGGGAGGAATGGTTGAGGGAAAGGGGAGTTGATGTACATGTTTCATTAAATTCTGTTAATAAAAACTTATTGGGGGAAAAAAAATAACTGTTAAATGGCTGAGGGTATTTGCGTACTTCAGAAGACAAAAAGTTGGGATAGCACTGCTGCAGGAAACACACCTGAATGCACAAAAACGTAAAATATTGGGGAGCTCTTGGGGGTGGGTGGGAGATTGTGTGTGGCACATAGTCAACTGACGCAAGAGGGGTCTTAATATGGGTAAACCCCACTATCCCATTCAGGAGACTGGGAACCAAAACGGATGATGAGGGGAGGATGGTTATATTACATGGCATGCTGGAAAATCGTGAGGTAAGCATAGTCAACACTTGCACCCCCAATCATGAGGCCACCATATTTTTCGGGTCATTGTACGCGCGGCTGGGCCCATATAGGGTGAGAACCGTTATATGGCATGGCGACTTTAATTTTACCCTGAATCCCACTATTGATAGGTCTGCCACTAAGCATAAAAGGCCAGCCCCACTGGCGAAGGTCCTGAGCACCCTCATACAACACTTTAAGCTGGTGGATGTTTGGAGGTCAATACACAGTAATAAAAGGGAGTACTCGCACTATTCCGCCCCTCATAAAGTCTACACAAGGCTCGATTATTTGTTTACGGTGCAAGAATGCATGGGTGAATTTGTAGTGGCTGAATTCCAGGCTAGGATCTTGTCGGACCATGCTCCCCTGTTAGCAGTGTGGAGGGTTTCACCCCCTCGACCGCCCATACCCACGTGGAGATTGAGAAGTGAGACACTACAAGATAAATCTTTTCTAGAACATATTAGAAAAACCACAGCTGATTTTATGGAAATCAATGAAGGCAGCATTAAACAGGTGGGCACGATTAAGTGGTGATCAGAGGGGAAATGATAGCCACAGGGGAGATGGGGGGAGGGAGGGTACAGAAAGCTATCATTAAAGACCTGAATGATGCGGAAGGGAGGTTGTTGGAATTGAAATGACGGGGGGAAGTCAAAGAAGGCCACCTGGAACAGGAGATTAGACTGCAGCAGTTGTGTATGACACACTGGGAAAGGCTGGATACATTTAGTTATGCAACACACCTTGAAAGAATTTATGCTCAAGGGAATAAACCGGGGAGAATGTTAGCCTGGTTATATAAGGATAGGAAGGCAAGACCTCCGATACACACCATCCGGAACGCAGATCGAGAGGAGGTTAATACACGAGAGGGTATAAAGAAGGCTTTTTCAGAATATTACAATAAATAGTACACTGATTCATGTAGGGTGAGAGACGAAGAGCTACAGGACACCCTTGACCTAATCACTCTGCCGAGAGTCGATGAACAGCAGAAGAGCATGCTGGATGAGCCTGTTACCCCCCAGGAAGTCACAGCTACCATTACAACATAGCCTTCGGGAAAATCCCCCGGTAAAGATGGGTTACCAGGGGAGTTTTATAAGGCTTATGTACACACAATAGCACCATTACTAGCCAGGGTGTACAAGGAAGCATATTAACTGCGTATTCTCCCAGGAAGTTTGCGCGAAGCAGTGATAATCCCACTTCTCAAACCAAACAAAGAAGACACAAATCGTAGCTCCTATAGACTGTTGTCCCTGCTAAATCAAGATAGCAGGATTCTTACTGCACTCCTGGTGTACAGGCTTAGGAAAGTGATATCGGTACTCGTCCACCAAGACCCAAACGGGATATGTCCCTGGGAGAAGTATAGCTGGAAATCTGAGGAGATTGCACCACATTATTTACTGTACTAACGACAGGGCGGAGCAGTGTGCCGTTGCCTCATTGGAACCACCAAGGCATTTGATTCCGTCCATTGGGACTGGTTATATGCCACCATGGTATGGATGGGAATAGGTGCGAAGTATATGAAGTGGGTAAAATTGATATACACTCGGCCGATGGCAAGGGTCGGGGCGGGTTCCGATTTTACTGATCTATGGTAACTGTACATAGGGGCGAGACCGGGGGTGTCCGCTGTCCCCAATGCTATATATACTTGCTGCGGAACCTATAGCGGCACTCCTGAGACAGGAATATAGTGACGCAGGCATAGAAATATATGGGGTGTGGCAGATGGTGTCAATGTTAACAGACCACATGTTGCTATACCTTAGGGATATGGTGATAAATCTGCCATACGTATTGTGCTGGACAATTGCTGTACACTGACGGGGATCCGAATTAACAAGAGCAAGTCTTGCCTATTCCCATTGGCTGAAATGGCGACTCTTGGGGCGGCGGAGCTCCCTGTCCTGGCCTTGCCATGGAGTAAGGACTGCTTCAGATATCTAGGGCTGAATGTATATTGCGTCCCTAAGCAGGAGCATGAAGCCAACACAATTCGGGCCAAAGAGGGATTGAACAAATCGATGTAGTTCTGGGGTAAGCTAACCCTGTCAATGGCAGGCAGAGCGTCACTATTAAAAATGGTAGCATTACCAAGACTTATGCATTGCTTCGGCAATGTCCCAAATAACATCTCCAAGAAGTTCTTTACAGACCTAGACAAAGCATGTAGGGGCTTCCTTTGGCAAGGAGGTAGGCATAGAGTGGCTTTGCATGTAATAGAGGCCATACGCACAAGGTGGACTGAATATCCCGAATTTTGAACTATACTTCTTGGCGTGCCAGCTACAGTACGTGGTGCAATGGATAGCGGACGATCCCACTGGTGACACAATTCTCTTACAACCAGCATTAAATAGCCTATTCCTTAGGGACCTGGCTTGGGGGTTGAGGAGTTTAAGGGGAACAGTATAAAGCAATATGAAACACTTGATTAAGTAACTAGTGTTGTTGGTTGTTTGTTGTGGTTATGGAAAATAATAAAAAAGCATCCCGACAAAGACAATTTATGCTACAAAGGATATATTCTTTCTGTGAAGATTACTTTGAATCCTACTATTACAAGAGGAAAAGAAGGAACCTTTTGTTGAACTGTTGGGATGTTGGAACTTTTTTGTTGGTAAATTAAAGTCCCCAAGAACTGTTACAAACCAGGATTTCCTTTTTGGAACTTTGGAGCAGAATCCTGCTTGAATATGGGGAAGCGGAATTCACCCAGATCAAAAGGAGAAACTGTTGCCGTATTGTGAACTTAAATGTTATATTTTTGTTGCCTTTGAACTGCCCTACTTTACCTTATCGAGTTACTGTATGAATAAGTGTGAGGGACAAATATTCTTTGGTAGAGTGTTTAGTTTATTTTAGGCAGGGAAATCCTCGTCAGGGTAGGAATAGTGAGGCGTTTATCCAACCTTGAGTTAATAAAATGGCATCTTTTGAAAAACCTCCACAAAGTTGTCCGTCTCAAATTTCTGACCCCTCACAAAGGAAAAGCGGCTTCACGACAGCAACAGTGGGGAGAGGCCACCTACAATCTCCTGAGAGGCCCCACCGGGTCAAAGTCCGCTGTCCAGGCATAGCCTAGCAGGGGAAGCCGAGGACACCCCAGAGGGAGCACGGTGTCAGACCAGCCTTCCTTGCGCTGCACACAATAAGACATTTGCATATTGAACAGCATCCGGGAGCGCTACAGAATCTGCAGATGATGAAGAAATGCTAGCAGCAGGCACCCCTGCTGCAAATCCTCTACTGAGTCAGGATGGGGATGAAAGGATATCAAGCAGCCGGCGGAGCTCTCACTCTAAACTTCCATCTTGATGGACGCTCTCAAATTCTCCCTTCTGTTAGCTTTTTAACGGTTGCTGTACATGCCCTCTCATTGCAAATATATTTCTATGAAGTATGGGCCATGCCCTTTAGCATTCTTGATTGCTCTCCCTCGCTCGTTCCTCATTAAGTCCTTTTATGTGGTATGCATTTGATAACTGAGGTGTTGGTGAAAGAATGTTGTGCCTAGGAAGGAGCCAATAGAAACAATGAACTTCTCTTATTTATCCTACTTTTGCATCCTGGCTCTTTCCTATTCCCAGGACTGATGTAGTCTAAACATTTGGAAGAGGTGAGACGGCCCTGGAGTGCATTCAAATATTGTGAACTGGCTTTTCAAAGGCAGAATACCTGGAAACTCGCAGCCCACCATTGAGATTCCTGGGTGTCACTTGAATGGAGATTTGGCCACAGCCACCTTGTGAAAGGTATAACAAGATCTATTCTAAGGGTAAAACGAGATGCCCACCAAAGATAATGCAAACTCTCTATTAGTTAGGTAGCAGAGCAATCTTGGCTTCACTCAGAGGAGCGAGCAAGGCTGGAAAGATGCAATTCATTACGCAAAAGAGGTTACTACAAAGGTATACTGATAAAAATACACTTAATTACATAGTTGCACAAAGTCACTAGAAATGTGTGGTTTAGAACACAAACTTAGTAAAAGCAAGCTATGTATAAAAACTGTCAAGGGTCTTAGTGTGGGCTCTAACCACTCGTATACTGTTGTTAAATGTCAGGGCTTTGTGGTGACAACCCCTATGCTTTATATTGCTAAGGAGTTTGGAGAAAAGAGATCCCTAGAAGTCAGCAAAATGCATTAGTCATTTTTAGAATCCTGTTGCCAGAGCATGAACTGACACAGTATTCCGAACAATCTCCAAGATGCAGTAAAATTAGAGACACCTACAGACAAATCATATACATAGTGTGGCACAGAGGGAGTTGAAGGGATTAAACAATTCAAACCATGCCCTGAAAGCTCTGCTAGAACAACACATTTTTTTGCTCGAAAGTAAAAAGGTTGAGTTTGTTTTTTACCAAATATTTTACCTCAAAATGCAGGGAGGAGACCACCCCCCCCCACACCACCTGCCACCTACCCACTTACTATATACCGGACTCCAACCCACAATCTACCTTTGTGCAGCAAATAAATCGGTAAAAACTTCGACCACTTAACTTTAGACCAAAAAGGTGAGATTTTATTGTGTTTACATTTAATTCCTTAATCCCAACGGGGTACTTAAAATCAAATGCAGTCTTTGGCTAGAAGTCACAGGAACTGCTGTGACCGAAGACAAATGTCTGAAAGCAGTTAAGTACCCTTTTCAGTCACTTAGAGGTTCAAAGGGTTATTGATGTTTTCCCCCATAGGAAATAACATGGCAAAGTCCATAGGCAAACCATTGTTATGGGCAAAAGCCAGGTAAGTGCGAGCTCTACCTACAGGGTTCAGCTCAGGTAGCACCAAGCCATCACAGGACCCATCAGAAGAGCTCCAGGTTTGAGTCCCATTCAGCTAAAGAGGAATAGAAGCAAAGCAAGAGAAGCACCACTGCAATTCAACAGTAACATGTGGTAACTGGACATGCACCACCACACTACTGTAGGACCCAGGGTGCCCTCTTGATAATGACTCCAAGAAATCTCTCACGTCCAGTGGACAAGTACTCACAATGGTACTCCTTGAGGAGAATCTGGCCCAGGAACGGCAGAACACGGTAAGTGAAGAGCTTCCTTGACACGTCTGGAAAAGTTCTCGGAGTTAAGGGACTTGAGCCCTCAGCCAATAACTACCAACACAGATGAAAGGAGGAATAACCAGTGCACCCAGGATGACAACCGACAAGGGAGAAGTAGCAGCAGTGCCAGAGGGCCCCCAGGAGGATGGATGAAGCGGACCAAGAGTTCTGATTAGCCCAGTGGGGCAAACGGGGGCAACCCTGCTCTTCCTCTGGCCTTCTGCAGCCACCCCATCTCCCTCCTTCTCTGCCTTTCCCCTTTTCTCTCCAGATGAGGTTTCTAGACAAGTCCGATCTATGAAAGTCTTGTCTAAACAGGTTCACCCCTGTTCCTCCAAAACTATCAAGGATCACATCGACTCCCTGGCTCCTCCCCTGGCGGATTTCTGCAATCACTCCTTCACCACTGGAGTCTTCCCTCCCCCCAGCCCCCCCTGAAGCACTCCCTTGTGCACCTTTTTCTTAAGCAACCCTCTGCCGACCCCTCCTGCCCGGCTAACTATCGCCCAATCTCCATCACTCCCTTCCTGGGCAAGCTCCTGGAGAAATTGGCCATCTCCCAGATCAATCTCCACACTGAATCTGTTGGTTGTCTTCATGACCATCAGTCTGGCTTCAGAGCTGCCAGAAGCACAGAAACTGCTCTCTTGAACATCTGTGAAGACCTGCTCACCAACCTTGACTCTAACACCCCTTGCGTTCTTATCTTGCTTGATCTCTCTTCTGCCTTTGACACTGTCAACCATGCCATCCTGCTCAACCGTCTCCGTGATAACCTGGGTATCACTGGTCCGGTTCTGGCGTGGCTGACTTCTTTCCTCTCCGACCGACCCTCCCAGTTCCAACTTGGGTCCTTCCTCTCCAACATCTTTTTCTCTACCTGTGGTGTCCCCCAGGGATCTAACCTCTCTCCCTGGCTGTTCAACCAATACCTGGCACTCCTTGCCCACCACATCGCCGCTCTCTGTCCCAACTTTCAGTGCTATACGGATGATACCCAGCTCATTTTCAGGCTACCCTCGGCCTCCTCCTTCTCTCATCTCTGACTGTCTGCCATCCAGGAATGGTGTGCCGCCAATGACCTCTGCCTTAATGCCAGTAAGATTGAGATTCTACTCATCGGCACACCCACTCCCTCCTTCCCTGCAGCTCTCTGGCTGGCTTCGCTTGGCCCTCCTCCCACTCCCACCTGCAAGGCTAAAAACCTTGGGGTCATCTTCGACTCTGCACTCTCCTTCTCCCCTCACATCTCTGACGTCTCTAAGAAGTCACATTACCAGCTGCACCTCCTTAGAGGTATTCTTCCTTTCCTCTCCTTCCCCCAGAAGCTCACTGTCTCCAGAGCCCTGGTCCTCTCTAAGCTAGACTACTGTAACAGCCTCAATCTAAATCTGCCTGCCTCCACTCTCCGCCCTCTGCAACTTATCCAAAACAGGACTGTGAGACTTGTCCTTGGCCTCAAGCCCAGGGATCGTATCTCTCCAGGACTGAAGTCTCTACACTGGCTCCCAGTGGCTGCGAGGATTAAGTTCAAAACCCTCTGCATTGTACACAAGGCCTTCTGGGGTCTGGGGCCGCAATACCTTCAACTCTCTCCTCCTAAATATCTTCCTTCTCGAGCTCTTCGCTCATCTGCCTCCAACTCCCTCAGGGTCAGTCGCTTCTCCAAGCAATGAGTTGCTGGCAGATCACTCTCTTCGGCAGGGGCCTCTCTCTGGAACAGCCTTCCTGCCTCCCTGAAACTCGAGGAGAACCATCTCCGGTTCCGGAAACACCTCAAAACCTTCCTCTTTGCTTCTGCTTTCTCTCCTCCCCTCCCTTGCTGAATTCCTGACTGAAATTGCACTGGTTACCTGGCCAACCTTTTCTGATCTCTGCCCCAGGCCCACGTCAATTGCCCACCTTCACTGCCTCCCTGGAAACCCCTGCACTTGGGGACCGTTTTTTCTGTATCCCTTCAGTCCCCCTACCAGCACTTATGTCTGCACTTCCTTGCACTTGCCACTAACTGGCTGTTTTATTTGTCTTATTCTATCTTATTTATTCCACTTTCCCATGTACTGCACTTTCCCCTCTCCCTTCCCCCGTGCACTTTTCCTTTTCCCCCCTTCCCATGCACTTGCGCGATTTGAATGACACCTGCCCTAGTAGGATCGTTGTCTGTCCTCCCTTGTCCCCCCCCTTGCCTCGTCGCGCCTTGTAACACTTGTGTATAGGCGCGTTATAAATACCATATCATCATATCATATATATCATATCATAACCAGCCAGCAAAGTCCTGTTGCATTACAGAAGCAAAGGATGTGAGTTTATCCAGCATGCCTCAAGACTTAGTTGAAGCAGCGGTTGCGCACCACCAGTCGTCCAGCCAGTGAGACTCCCCACCTTGAAGCACTTTGTAAAGTAGGATTTCACAAGGTGGCAGCACAGCGAAGGTCTGGGAACAGTTCCAAAATGGAGCATGCAGTCCATCCAGCACGGATATTTGGGGGTAGAAGGGAATGTGTAAGAGCCCAGGGTGGGTTTCCACCAGCTTGAGAAGAATTTGGGAGCAAAGACAAAGGAGTCAGTGTCCATCTAGTATGTCCAAACCAGGTCCTCAACAGCTCATCTTCAGCAGCAGTCCTCCAGCAATTTAGGTAATCATTTGATGAAGGCAGAGGGTCTCCCTAAGTTAAACACTTGCATTCCATGGCTGGGCAAGCCAGCCCACCAATCATAGCCCAGGGCAGCACACAAAGGTTTGGGTCCCCAGCCATTTAAGCTGGTCATAGAAAATTGGCAAATATGCTGGTCTAACCACACAGGATGTTGATTCAGGCATCTGGGGGGGCTATAAACCGGTCTACACTAGTTTAAACCACTCCAGGGGGTGCAGGTCTGAGCCCATGTCTGCTCAATGGTGATTTTTAGTCCTACAGGCAAGGGTCACAAAGCAAATTGCCCAGGAGCAGGGCTTTAAAAGGTGTTAGTACCTAAATGCCTGCCACGTAGACCGAATTGGTTACTAATGTGATCAAAATGAGTTACCCTGTTGGTGAAGCCAAAACTAAATGTAAGTGTCAACCACCTACTCCACAGCACACTTACAGGGTGAGAGAGTCACCCTGGGACCAACACGGGGTGCTTAAGAGGTACCCCTTCCCTGCAAGCCATATGGGCTATGATGGTAGTACATTGGGGGTAAAGGGTTGCAGTGACAGGGGGACTTAAGCAGACTGCTTCATGTACACAAAAATTATACAAAATATCTAGATAAACCAACAGAGAATAACAGTGTACGGGTGCCAGAAAATGGGAGCAGAGAACCCCAAAAACGAAGTTCTGCCTTAACACCTAGTGGTTTGTTTCTGGAGTTACATGAGTCCTATCAAATTGGAGGTCAGTCATTCTGACGCTTGTGCTTCCTTGGGTCTGGCCATTCTACCTAAGCCTGCCTACTTAATGATAGGCACACATTCATGACAAGATAAACTGTGTCAATGAGAAATTTGTTCACTTGACAGTTTTGCTTGGTAGCTTCCTTGCCCAAACTCAACCTGTAATTGTATTGCTTCAGGAATTGCTGTAAGTAACTATGAGCATAGTTATCAAATGTCTGCCACTTGTGCAGGACGTAGCTGCAAATTAATGCATTGGCTGTGGCCTCTCGACTAATTTATCTTTCTTTCGTGGCTCTCCAAAGATTTGTCCTCCTTGTTCGCATGTAAGGATGAAAAAACACAACATGTTGGAGTGTTTCTTGTAACAACAATGTGTTTGTGTCTCTGTATTTGCTATCATCGAACCTTGACAGATATGACTTTGAGAGAGGCTTTTGACAGATTCCCTCTTCTTGTTTTACCACTTTGATGCCATGTGAAGAGAATATTTTGCTGGTGGAGCAGAGGTGGATACTAAGGCAAAATGTCTCAATTTCTGTATATGAGCAAGGTTCAATTTGGAAAAAGCTTTCCACACGTTCTTCAAGCATGCAAAATATTCCTTTTTGGTGTGCAGGGCCGATTTATCCACCTTGTCATCTGTATTGTTGCCTATTTCCAGGTCCACCAGTTTAGCTTTCATTTTTGAAATATTTTCTATATGCATTTTAATATAATTATAATGAAACAAAACAGCATCCAGGGAACTTCCTTGCCCTACTTGCTCTTCAACGCTGCCAACTTAAAATTGACTAATTTGACCAGCAGATTATTAGTAACAATATACACCTGTAAGGAAAGTCACCGTTCCGGAACACAGGCTGTTCCACACCCTTTACTGCCCCCCCACACCCCTGATTCCTCTAACTTCTCCAAGATGACGATCCCTCTGTTAAATCAGGTATCCCTATTTTCCCCAAATCTTTAGTTTTTTGTGTGCACCACGTTTTTGTAGACCACTCTTGCAGAACATATATTGGCACATCCCGATGCCCAGTCACACAAGGTGTCCACTGCACCCACCCCAGAGTACCGCAACATGAAGTTTAGCATTCATCGATTTATACACTCGCCCCCAATGTCCCAACAAAATGACCTTGGAATCATGCTCTATAGACCTCCTAACGACCTTCAAGGTTTCTCACACAATATTGAGTGTCAACTTATGCGTGCAACCAGGTCATTTGAATCAAGGACTTAGACAAAACCTGAATAGAGAAACTCTGCGTTTCAGTCCATACCTTCCTAGGTAAGCCCTAAACTTCACACCATGGACAACAATGGAAACATTTACAGTACAAGACAACAATCATTTCCATTAGCGTGATTTGCGGTTGTGGATAGTTAATAGTAAGGAAAGGGATCTTTACAGATTCGGTCTGTTAGTATTGGACAACGTGGACGAGCACAAGGTGGCAAAAGGTGACCAGTCCTTTTGGAATTTTGGCCCCCTGGAGCACTGCAAATATTCACCCTATTGCCCATGTGTTCCACAGTTTGATCCATCACAGGCCCAGTGAAGGGCCCTCTAGACTTTTCCAACAGTGGGCTATCATGAGTCTGGCCACATTTAAGGCATGTGTAGTGAATCTACGGATGATGAGGGTGGTAAGGTATTGCTCCACGTTTCAGGCACAGCCTAGTACAAGGGCCAGGGGATCCAAGGGCAGTTCAGCACCGTTCTTTCTTTTATTTTAGCTAGGATCTCCTTCCAGAAGGTTTGAATACTGGGGCACCCCCACCAAATGTGACCTAGTGTACCGGTTTCCCAACATCCCCTCCAGCGTTGTGGTGAGAAACCTGGAACAAAACGGCAAGCATTCTGGGTGGTATTACCATCCCAGGTAAATCTTATAAAGGCATTCCTTGGTGGTCGTGCAACGCAATGAGGCTGCTTTGGCTCATATGGATGACCATGCCTCCATCAGGATTTGCAGGGCTAGCTCCACCTCCCATTTCTTCATGTAGTGAAAGACTTTTTCAAAACAAGAGGTGATGGCTGGAAGGTTTTGAATTAATCTTAACCTTTGACATTGCTCTTGGGAACCCTCTAGACCAATCGTTCTTTGCCTGTCTAGCCATTACAAAAGGAGAAAGACCATATGCAAATCAGGCTTGGTCCCACCCCAAAAGGGGCAGTCCAGCCCGAACTGCTTGGTCACATCCCTTCCGCACGAGACCCCAAGCATCTCCAAACATGTTTCAGCCTTGTTGGGCCTCATCAGTGAGGAGTAGCTTAGGTCTCTAGACCCAGCAGGCACAGGACCTACATCTGGGCATACCCGTTCCACTGGTGTGGAACATTAACCAGACCTGTGCCAGTGGTTCAGATTTATTCAAATCCTTCCACCAATCACTTTTCTAGTTGTTGTTTGTGTCCCTATGGGAGAGAGGGTATGCCCAGACGTGGCTCTCTTGCTCGCTGCACCATAGGAAACCAAGCTGCACCTCAAAGAGGAGGCCCAACAAGGCCGAAACATGTCTGGGGTTGCTTGTGTTTCTGTGCAGAGGGGACCTCGCCTATCAGTTTGGTCTGGGCTGCTACCATTGGTGGCAGTACCTGACTGATTTGCATATGGACCCCTTTTGCAATGGCACCGACGGGCTAAATAACTTTGGTGTGGAAGGTTGCCCAGAACAGTGCCAGTGGTTCAGATTTATTCAAAACCTTCCACCCATCACTTTTTTGGTTGGGGGAAAACTTCCTCCCTATTCAAGAGGCGATACGATACCTTCTGCATGTCATCCTTGATAGTTAAAGGTGCACGAGATTTCCCGCCTTCCTCGTTAACTTGATCCCCAGATAATCAAGGGTGGAGACCTCCCATTAAACCCCTAAGGTGTTTTGCAAGGTGATTATTACTGGCTCAGTGTCCGATATGTTTAGACAGCATGACTTTGAGTGATTTATTGAAAATCCTGACACCCTTTTCGAAATCTGAGAGTTCCGCCTTCACTCCCGGGAGGGAGGAGTCCGCTTCCATTGGAAACAGGATATTGTATGCATATAGAGATTTTATGGAACACCTCATTTATGTCAAAGTCCTTGATTTAGTTGTTGGCCCCATTTTGAGTGCAAAAGGCTCTTTTGAGAGGTAAAAAAAAGCAGGGAGAGCAGCACCCCTGGCAAACTCCCTTGCCTAGCTAAATCTCATGGGTAAGGCAATTATTAGTTCTTAGCCTGGTTTCAGGGGGTTTTAAGAGTGGAGTGTATCCAAGCAAGGAAGTTGGAACCAAATCCCATTTCCATCAGTATCGCCAATAGGAACTGCCAATGTACTTTGTCAAAGGCCTTGTTGGCATCTAGTCCGACCAAGACCAGAGACACCTTCGCCCATGTGGCCCAACTAATTACATTTGTGGCCCTTCGGGTGATAGTGTGTTTGGGGACCGGCTTGCAACAAATTAGGCCTGGTCTGGGTGAGTGAGTGAGTGAGTGGAGAACCCCAGCCAACCTCATGGCCAGGATTTTCCAAAAGATTTTCGCATCCGTTTTTAAAAGTGCTATGGGCCTATAAGAAGAGCGGTCCAATAGGGACTTCCCCTGTTTAACGATGAGGGTGGTGGTGGTGGATTCCGCCATTGACTGGGGGGGAGGGGGGAGTGCTCCCCAGCTCAAGAAGAAATTAAATAGTTTAGTCAGATGCTGTGTAAAGTGTGGCCTAAAGATTTTATAAAAGAAAGAGGAGAAACCATCAGGACCAGGATCTTTGTGGGGAGGGAGGGTTTGGATGATTTGTCCCACTTCCTACTCCGTTATGGGGTTCTCCAGCAGGATCCGCTGCTCATCTCATAGCTGAGGCAGGGAAACCCCTTGTAAGTACTTCCATTGTTCAGACCCAGGGAGGGCTTCTCCTGTCATTATCTGGGCAAAGAAGTGGTGAGCTACCTCCACTTTCAACTCTTTCGTCATATGGAAGTTACCCTTGCTATCTTGTAGCTCCACTATATAGTTCCTACTTCGGGTTTTCAGCAGTTTGTAGCTCAGGAATCTGTTCGCTTAATTCCTGTGTAGTAGCACTGTTGCGTGTATATTAGTGCTTGTGCAGGGCAATCAGCAACATTCGCTTCTAATTTACTGCATGCTATTCGGAGGTCTTTTGGTCTCTGAGCGAGGTCTTATTTTTGAGAATTACCTTGCACTGTCACACTTCGGACACCAACCCCTTTCTGATCTCCTCTTTTGTCTGGGTGTAAAAGGTGGTTTTTGAGATTAATTCCCCTTAATGCCCCCCCTTATGACTGCATTAAAGGTGACATAGATTGTGTTCAGTGGCATCCCTTGTGTTATGTTAATATCAAAGTATGAGTTTATCAGGTTGGCCAGTTCTCATCTGATGACCTGAACCCTCAGAAGGGTTTCTATCATCCTCCAAAAGGGTTTGGGGGGCGGCTGCATGCGGTCAACCAGTAAGTTTTCCAGAACTGTGGAGTGGTCTGAGCAGACCCTGATACCAGTACTGTAGCTCAACACCTTGGGGACTAGGGATGTGGAGCGCATAAGAACATCTATGCAGGAGTGCCCCTTGTGAACATGGGAGAAGAAGATATCATACTGGAACCTCATCATCTAATACATTCAGGTCCCTGATAAAATGTAGAAGGGCACATGCACGTTTAAAATCTGTGGTGCTAGGAGCAAGAGTTTGATCTTGGGCCAGGTTCAGCATAGAGTTGAAGTTCTCACAATAATGAGTTCACCCATGAAGAATACAATTCTGGTAAATAAGTCCAAAAATAATTGGTCCTTCTCATTCGGGGCATAGAGCATCCCTAATGTTGATAGGCTGCTGAACCATTTTCCTTGGAAATTGAGGTAGCGACCCCCTGGGTCCCTGGGGACAGCCTGTTTAGTGAAGGGCATGTCCCTGGCCAGAAGGATGGCCACTCTGCATTTCTTCTTCCCACTCATGGCAAAGAACTGTGCTGGGAAGGGGTTAAAGCACAGCTTTGGCGAGTCTCCTGAAGCATCGCTGTGTGCGCTCCTAGCTGCAAGGGACAGGTAAGCATTCCTCTGCATCTCATGTGGGTCTTTAGCCCTTGGATGTTCATGGAGGCCATTTGAATCTCAAAGGTTGCGTCCATCCTGGTAGTAAAGTGGGTGTGCTATGTGCATGGTCCCGTTCTCGTGTGCTGGAACAATCCTTGTTTTGTCCCTTGGCCTCCCCATTGCCTGGTTGTGTAGAAATGCTGAAACCGAAAGGGTATATAACTAGTAACTTGAAGCAGGAATTCAACTGAAATCTTGGAAAAGAGATGAAAGAACAAAACCGTCCAACTCCTAAGCCTTGGAGCTGTTCCCCCTGCCTGGGCTCTTGGTGGGGAAATCGTGATTACAGATGGCCCCCCTGGCACTGAAATGTTCAGTATGAGAGTGGTCGCTGGAGCTGTCCCTTGGTCATCCATCCCCAGTGGGCGTCGTCGGCCCTGGCCAATCAACGGGCCCTACGTGAAGTCATTGCCCAGCTTCAGGCCAAGGATATCGGATATTGATGCTTAAGTAGCCTCTCCTTCAAATACGAAGGGTGAACGTGGACAGTGTCCAGACCCCACAAAGCCAAGGCCCTGTTACACCCGAGGTCTGCGAATTGGGGGATGACGAGACACCGGCGGACCCCTCCCCTGCCTCTCCCCCACTGAGTTCGGAACACTCCAAAAGGGATGGTCTTGGGCAAAAGAGAAGTTGAAGAAGAAAAGCACCTCTCTCTTGCAGGAGAGCGATGTGCTTTCTTCTTCGTGTAGGCCCTATTGTTTCGCCACGGTGCGATCAAGTGGACTTGGAAAATTGAGATGTGAGGGGCGTGTAAATGCACTGAACTCCTCCGACTGGCCAGCCCCAGAACACGCTCTTTGCATATAGCCCCTCACCAAGCTGTCTTCTGTAATCCACTCCTCAAATGGCTGCATTACAAGCACAAACATCATGGGGGGAGTACTTTTAACACACATGGTGTCCAACCCCACAGTCATGGAAAGCCTTGGCAACATCTTGTTCAACATGGCCCAGACTTAAGACCGCTCTGGGACGATCTCAAGCCTTAATTGCCAGCTGATTACCATTTTCGTCCAACATGATAATCACTCAGGGGCCTTAGACTGATCAATCTGGAAGAATGCTCAGGCATTAATCCACTCTGGTCTGGATGCACGGGAGAGGAACACTATCCCTAGGATTTTGTCAACCACTGTTGAGGAGATTGACCCATCAGCTGCTTTTCATGTGGGGGTTTATCCTTATTTAAGAAAGCCACAATGCTGTCCAGATGTTTATCTGGGAGGTGAACCACTTTATCAGCCATTTCAAAAAATATGTTCAGCAAATGCTGACTGGTTTGTTCACTCTGTTTTTTCCAAAGTTTTGTTGGTACTCAGTTTGGGCCAAGTGTTTCCCGGTATTAATTGTGCATTTACATGCTCGACCTCTGCCAGTTGAATCTCCACAGTGTGAATCATATGGTGGCAGGGTGACTTGCAGCTGACCTGGAGATACAGCAAAAAAAGTGCACATTCGGACTGCCTGCTCAATCTGATCTATTAAGGAATTCATAGTAAATGGCAAATGTACCAACATAATCTGAAACCTACAGTTCCCCTTGTTCTGTCACACATGATCGTTACCTCCTCATAGGCCAGATCACTCGCACTAATCGGCAGTTGAAGGCAGAGCATCACTTAAGCAGTTCGATCCGAGCATTCATTGCCCTTCCGCTTTTTACTTAGAGCCAAAAGGAAACTGCTCAATGATAAGTGAATCGACAGAATGCTTGCCATCTTAGCTTTGACATGTCCGTTATTGGCTATTAATTAAAATAAAAACTCCAGTGACCGGTTGTTCAGATGACAGCCAGACTAAGCAGCAATAGTGATTTTACCAAGGGCGAATTATTGAGTTCTTTAAAGTGAATTTCTTATTTGTTTGGCTAATGTGCGTTCTTGACGGGAGTAATATAAAAAAACAAAGAATTGTAAAATATTCTATCTACATTAAAGCCTTTGTAAACAAACAAGTAAAACCCACAACCTCATGCTCAAGAAAACCTATAGATGGTGTTGCGCTGTGAGGCCCAGTAACCAAATGGCATCCTTTGCAATTCGTAACTGAACTAGAATTGTGCCTTGATTATTTCTGTACCAATGTATTACAGCATGCAGCTTTCAAGCACAACACCCAAAAAAGTGGCAAAGAAGGTGCACATGCATTTTGACCTGAGGCTTACAAGGGTTGATTATCACCTCTTTTGTTCTAGAAGACCCTATCCGTGGTGCTTGTGTCTTCAACAAGGGGCTTTCTGCTGAAGTGAAAAACCTTGAGAATCCAATATAGCTTTGAGTTCTAGAGGTTTGTTGCAGGCAGTCCTCCTAAGGCCAGAGGCCATTGTCAAGATTTTAAAAGGTTAATTGCCTGGTCTGAGAGGGGTTTGCTTTTGTGGGGATACCCTTCAATAGGTTTTTGTACACAGAACACGTATGCTCACCTTTGGAGCAGAGGAATCCATGGTTCTTTCTCTGGGGGTGGGGGAGGGGGGGGTTTGAATCAATTTGGAGAATGGACAATGTGAGCAGAAATATTCTAGCACCAATTAGCTAGTTCAGATAATGTTGCTTGGGAAAGACATGAGCTTTATGAGTGGAGCAGAGTTTCCTCTTTAATCTGGACCTTGACATTGCTAGAAACAATCTTGTTGCATTAAGAACGTATTTTCCTTATTGTTTAACTTCAGATGTGGAGTCTTTATCATTGTCTGTCAAATAGATGCAACAGCGTCGGAGCCCCCAATGAATGGGTTGATTAAATCGAGCCAGTCGCCTTGCTAATCCTCGGCTAAAATGTAGGTTTTATTATTCCTCAATAAATCAGTAGAATCCATTCCTCTTTGTGAAAATCCTGGGTTCCTCATAGAGGCAAAGAGGAGAGGGATCAAAATTACTCTGGTTTAAGTAGCCCCTCACCTCCAAGTCATTTTGCTATATCCAAACCTCTGCTGTAAAGTGAGTCCACTGATAACAGATGCTGGGCCCACCAAGTTGGTATACATCCAAACCTTTTCCCTACCTTGCACAAGAAGTATGTCTGAATTCTTGGCAGAGATGATTAGTCACTCAGTCTAACTCTTCAGGAATGGAATTCACACAAGCCTTTGAAAACGAGAAAGCCAAAAACAGACTTCCTTCCGACCTCGTAACACCATTGGCTATCCAGCTAAACCTGTAAAGCAATCCTCATCCATCTTTAGGGGTTCCACAGTAATACCTCTCCCTAAACACTTACCAGAGCTCTAGCACCAAGACTAGAGCTTAGACTGGTCGTACTGTTGGGTCAAACAGACTATCCACTTCAATCTTCTTTCATGGGGTGAAGTGTCCTGATGTAGCTGCAAAGCATCATGTTGGCGCTCTGCAGAACAATTACATTTATGGGAAGTTTTTGAAATATTTATCGCATAAAAGGTAAAGTTTGGGCTTTAAGGAACTTAGATGCTGGTCTTGGTTTATTAAGTGGGACCGACCTGCAGTTCTGTAATAGTGTTACTTTTGACAATCATTTGTGGCTTGTACCCAGAATTGTTTGGCCATTGAAAATACCTTTTTTTGCATTGCCTGATTGTTTTTCAAAACTGTTAGGATAAAAGTATTGAACTTTTGCTCATAGCGAATCACCTGTCATATTTGGTTTTGCCCTCACTATTTACCGACATCTTTTTCCACAGTGATTCTTCACTTAGGGTTTTACTAGCAATGTAACGCTGTGTATCATTGGGAGTCCACAAGACTCCCATGTTTGGGTGCCCCAAAGATGCCCTCTTGTCTTTCACTGAGCAGGTCAACCTGCTTGGCTCCTTCTGTGTACTCGATGGGTGGTGGCAGGACATTGAAGTGTTTTACAAGACTGCATGCTATTTCAGACATTTTAGGTTCAGAGAACAAGGTCTTAATCACTGCAGCTCTCATGAAAAAAAGCAAACATTAGGATTTAGAAGTACAGTGAACTGGTCCAATGTACGAATGGGGATCAGAATCTTATGACCTGCCCGCTCCTGTTTAAAGTCCCATTTTTTGGAGAGTCAGAAGCGGCCTCTTTTCATGTGAACGTGTGGCGTTGTGTACGAGGTGCAGCTTGACTCTGTTGCGACACGACGTCCCTTCAGGTCACAGGTTCTTTCCTCTAGCTTCCAGGAGCAGGAGCCTACGGACCACAGACCCAGGAGGGCCAGCGTTCGGCACGGAGGTCAGGCCACAGCCCAGCCCGGGAGCTCAGGGGCCTGGGTGCTGCTGCGTGTACACAGCTCGCAGGGTAAGGGTGCCCCTCCCCTCGCACTGTTCTCGTGTTTTCGTGTGGCAAGTGGTATTGTGTGCTGCCTGAGTGTGCAACTTGCCTCATAAGGCACATAAACCACACAAGCCGAGCCGAGCACTACAGTCACGTTTGTCACGTTTGTGCTCAGTGATACGGGGGTACGGTATTATAATACTAATTATAATACTAAAGGCATTTCAAAGGCATTTCAAAGGCAATCTAAAGCAACTTAAGGCAATTAAGTTGCAATTTAAAGCAAAGCAGTGAGGTTGTGTGCATAGTTCCAAAGAAGCACAGGTGAAGCAACAGACCCTGCTGAACAGAATACTCCTGCTTTTCGATACGCTCTGATATTGCTGTTGATAATCATTGAAGCTCTGCCCCTTTTCCGCTGACACCATAAAAAAGGGATGTGCAGTGCTACACCAGTGACTACTATTCAACATTTCATTTAAAGGGGGTTGTGAGCAGGTAACTAGTTGGATAGCGGGGGTCAGGGGGCAAAGCTACCGTTTAATTGTACTCTGTTAACTTTCTGAGTGGGCGTTGTTGTTTTTCACGCAAAATCATGAAATCTTCCATCTACACTCTACGAACAGGCATGCCGTTGCAGCCTCCTTTGCAAGACGCCAGCCCGAAGCCTATAAAGAAACGGACTTGCTCTTTCAAAAGTTTTTTTGAAACTAAAACATGCTCCACCCAGTGAACTTAGATAAGGTGGTGGGCATTCCTCCCATCACTGTGTGCGCAGAAAACCCTGCTTGCCCTGGAAGGTCACGAACTGATGTTGAATGCGCGGCTGCAAACCACACAACGCACATGGCCTCTTGTAATAGGTCATTAACTGAAAAGATGGTAGTGGGAAATGGTTCGGAACTGAGTGGTGAATCTGGTGTTAGTAAGAGTATTGTGTTGGCCGCGGTTGATGTAGCAGTTATAGATTTGGATTCCATGCATACTGACTACTCAGCACAAACCATATCGGAAAAATGTTCCCTGACACTTGCCCCTCCAGGCCTAAGGTGACTTCATCATTTTCAGCACCGACTCCCAGGCAAATCATGCCCAGAGAAGTTCACTCCTCTTCCCCAGGTGGAAATAGAATATTGGGCTTGGCGCTTGAAACAATGAACATGACTATGAACACGCTAGTGAAACTCTTTGAAACATTAAATGACAAGTTAAATACAAGAGTTCTCAAATAGCGACCATTTTGGCATGGCAAACTCTGCCTGGATCTCTGGGTGAAAAAGGCCAGCTGTCCTCTGGAAGCTATAGCACTATCACCTATGAGAGTTGCATATATTGACAGAGCATCTTCCCCAATAACTATGAATAGCTCTCGGCAGCCTGAACGGGTAAGTCCAACCTCCAAAGAAGCTGTTGTGACTTTACCATATTTTCAGAATATTATCATCGACCCCTTAGTCTCCTGCAATATGGAAACTCCAACTCACTCCTATGCTTCTGATCAGAAAGATAGGCAGCTATATACCATTTTAGCCAAACTACCTAAAGGGGTCCCTTCCTTGACGAACAAAAAGAACGTAAGGCCTACCATTGCTAAGAGCACCCCAGTTGAACTGTCCAAACAAAAATCTAAGAATATAAAAACAAAGAAAAATTTGACCTCTGGTGCCACCAAACTATTTATTAAAGCTCTGAAGACTCCAACAAAAAGTGCTAATGCAGCATCTGCGGCAGTTTTGAAGAAATATGTGCAGTTGAATCAATTACAGAAAGCCAAACTGGGGTTACATGAACCCCCCCCCCCCATATGGCGCCATATGCCCCGTTGGACAACCTTGTTGAGGCGATCCAGGAACATCATAAACTTCCAATCATGAGGAAATTGACCTCCAAAGTTCCGGCAACTGCGCCTTGTAAAACCCTAAACACCAACTCCACTTCACAAGGGGTACTCAATAGGCGTGAAGAAATCAGAAGGGAAGTGGACGCCTATATGACCAGATTCACCAATCTGCCCATCATAGGTGCACCGCTAACCACACCTGTTGCTCTAAGAGGGACTGGTGGTGGTAAGCCAAAAACCTAGAGAGGGATACTCAAATGAGGACAATGGTCTGCCAAAATTGAACCCTAAGCCGAATCCTCTCGTGTCTAATGGTGCCCAATCTGGCTGCAAACTGACCTGTGTCCCAAGCTCAAATGTCCCCCAGGAAATTAATTCAGATCCATTTGAAGGTCGGGGTGCCGAGATTGCCAGCTTGTTACAAGCTCTTCTTCCTAAAACTCAGACAAAAACATCTGCGCCCCGTGTATCAGTCACACAACCTCAAAAACAACCATTAAAAAAGCAGGCCAATGGTTTAAAACATGATTTACATGTTAATACTCGAATTCTTGGCTGTCGTCCTGCCCCTTACCCTCATTATCTGCTTAATAGACATAGTGTCCTTGAAATCTTCTCTGATATAAAACAATTAGAAGACATATGAACGGCAGATATTGAGCAGGTCGAATTTATTGATGAAAATATCTTAACAACCAAATGTTTGAAGTTGTGCTCCTGTTTAGTCTGTAACATCATTTGGACTGCCAAAAACAAATTATTTGAAATGGGTTTTGTACTTTTGTTAGGCCCTGTCCTTCCTGTTGAGCCTTCCAACTGCTCTGATATTGTGAGAGTTCCTCCCATGTCTGATGTTGATCCACCTCAAATGCAACCCAGATGTGTCTGTAATCGTCAAACGAAAAACTCATGAAATTTGCATCGTGGAATATGTTTGTTTGTTTATTTATGACGCGCACCATCGGGCCCCGAGGCATCAGGGCGCAATTTGTGCAAAGGTTACATACAAAAGAGAGCATTTATACATTCATAATAGTAAACAAGATAACAGGCAATTCAATATACATACATTACAAAGCGGATGTGGGTATAGCATGAGGCATACCAAGTGTCTTTATAGTGGGCCTGAGTATAGAAGGCAGGTGTGCAGAACGTGTCTTAGTGCTGGTTGAAGAGCCAAGATTTGGTTTTGCACTTGAAAGTGTTGAATGAATCTTCAGATCTGATTGTAACAGGGAGGGCATTCCATAACTTGGAGGCTAAGACAGGGAGGCTTATGCACCCCGCTTTTTGGAGTTTGAACCTAGGGATCGATAGACAGTGGGTCTGGGCGATTCTTAGAGGTCGGGATGTCGAGTGGCAGGACAGCCGACTGCAGAGGTAGGGGGGGGCCTTATTCGCCAAGCATTTGTGCGTGAGGGCTAGTGTTTTCAGTGAGATTCTCTGTTTGACAGCTGGCCACTTTAAATTGGTTCTGGATTCGGAGGTGTGATGATTTCGAGGGATGTTAAGGGCGGCTCTAATAGCGTTGTTTTGGGTTGTTTGAAGTTTATTCAGGTTCTCTTGGCTGGTTCCTAAGTAGAGGGCACTACAATAGTCAATTCTGGCCACAATGAGGGTTCTGGCTAGTGTGACACTATTAGGAGTGGTAGGAAACGGTATGCAGGCTGCAATGAGTTTACATGTGTAAGCAGATGCTGATCTGACTGCATTTATTTGTCGGGATAAGGATAAGGTGGCGTCAAGGTAAAAGCCTAAAGTTTTGGTGTCTTTCGAGACTTGGATGGTATTGCCGTCAATGGCAAATGACTTGTAGGCAGGCTGTAGTTTGCTAAGGCGTTGCGAAGTGCCCAAGATGAGGAGCTCAGTCTTGTCGTCATTTAGGCATAGCTGGTGTTGGGCCATCCAGGCTTGGATGAACAGGTAGACGTTGTTAAGGGCCTTGGAGTCAGCTAGTCACCTGTGATGGGAATGAGTATCTGGGTGTCGTCTGCATAGTTTGTGTAAGAGACACCCAGATAGTCAAGCACATCGAAGAGTGGTTTCGTGAAAATGTTAGAGTGTAGGTGACACGCAGGATCCCTGAGGAAGGCCACAGTGAATAGGAGATGGGTCCGCGGCTGCGGATGGAGCGAAGACCCTCATGGATCTATTACTCAAAGGATTTGATCCAGGCCGTGGCTGAGGTGGAGAAGTGGGCAGCAGAGTGGAGGTGCTTGCATAGGATCTGGTGGTTGACCAGATCGAATGCCGCAGAAAGGTCGAGAAGAAGTAGCAGTGCTAATTTACCCTTGTCCTTCAGTACCTCGATTTGGGTTTTTAAATCTATCAAAGCCGTTTCTGTCCCATGTCTGGGACGTAATCCAGATTGTCATAGACCTAGAAGATTGTTAGATTCCAAGTAATTTTGGATCTGAAGGTATGCTGCGCGGTCTAAGATCTTGAGCAGAAACGGGACAGTAGTTATGGGTCTGAAGTTGGTGGGTATGTTAGGGTCTAAGGATGTTTTTTTGAGCAAAGGGATTAACCAATGCGTCTTTGAGGTTGTCAGTGACAATACCTTATTTAAAGGAGGAGTTGATGAAGGCTGTGATGAATGGGGCTAGATCGTGTGCAGAATCCTTAATGATGGGACCTGGGGAGGGGTCACCTTGGCAGTTAGATGGTTTGATTCTCAGGATGATGTTTTCTACCTCAGAGATAGTGAGTGGTGAGAAGGCACATGGTTTAATGTTAGCCGAGTCTAGGGGGGGGGCCCTTTCAGGGGAGGGTGGTCGGTTGTCGAGTTTCAGACTGTCTTGCTTGTCTTTAATTTTGGATTGTAACATGGAGATGTTATTCAATAAGGCTGCCTGAATGTTGGCACACCGTTTACTGTCTTTAGTGCAGGTGTCAGGGGGGGTAGCTGGAGTCTCTAGCTCTTTTATGATCTTAAAGAGTTCCTTTGTGTTCGAGTCAGCTTGCAGGATACGATTTATTAAGGGACTCTTTTTGCAGTGATAATGGCATCTTTGTAGGTGAGTGAAGCAAGGAAGAAGCCATCTTTATGCTCATTAGAGGGGTGGCTTTTCCAGCGATTTTCAGCAGAACGTTTAGCTTTGCGGAGCACTCTTAACTGTGGGGTGAACCAGGAGTTGAGGTGTACTTGTGGTTTAGACTTCCTAAGTTTGATGGGTGCGATGGAATCTATAGCTGTAAGCATAGTACGGTTGTAAGTGTCTGCTAAGGAGCTAAGATCAGAAGAGTTGTCAGTGGCAGCATTGAGTCATGGGAGTAGCAGGGGGAGGAGTTTCTCCTTAGTTATGTCCTTTTTTCTTCTGGTAGGGAGGGCTGGGGCTATCAGGGTCAGGGCCCTCGGGGTTACTTCAATGTTAAAAGTAATGATATCATGGTCAGGCCATAAACGGGGGGTATTGGCAAGGACATTGATATTACATTTGGCGGAGTGGCGGTGAGTGGCAGTCCTGCAGCTTGCTATCATCATCCCAGTCTTTCTTCAGTGCTAACTTCTACTGAGAGGTGTGTCTCCAGCCACTTACTACAAAAACTCATTGTCTCCGCGGAGCGGACGCGGAGTGGCGGTGAGTGGCAGTCCTGCAGCTTGCTATCATCATCCCAGTCTTTCTTCAGTGCTAACTTCTACTGAGAGGTGTGTCTCCAGCCACTTACTACAAAAACTCATTGTCTCCGCGGAGCGGACGCGGAGTGGCGGTGAGTGGCAGTCCTGCAGTCATGCCAGGCAAGCCGGCTAAGCCTGCAAGGACGACCACTCCACCAACCACACCAGTCAACCAAGAGGTCGACTTGGGCCGCTGTTTGAGAAGCTCAACGGCCATCATAAGAAACACTGCACCAGTTTCCACAAACTTCTTCTCCGTTCAGAATCAGTCCTGCACTCCTTCTATTTCTGAGAATACGCACCAACGTTCCCTAAACGGTGCAGCGACTACAACCTCTGTACTACCTATAGTACCAACTCCACTTTCTCAAGAAAAGAGAACACCAGTCCTACCTTGCAGTCGTCCTTTGCCCTCGCCCGGGGCCATTTCTCCGCCCTCCGTGGCGGTGGCTGAGGTTTCGTTCTTCGACGACGCCCATCCGGCTTCAAGCCAAAGCTCGGAGCCATCTGCGACTCCTGCCCCCCCGCAGCCTCCTCCAGTCGAGACCGGAGCTCCGCCGTCACCCGGAGGGGAGACGGCGTCGAGACCTCTGGACGGACTGATGGGCGCCCGCGTCGGTACGGGTGCCGAGGCCGAGACGCCCTTCGGGGCCGCCTCCGCCCAGATGAGGAGTGGGGCCCCGGTCGCGGGGGACTTGAAGGACAGGGGCCGACAAACCGCGCTTCCTGAACCACAGTCGCATGAAGCTGCGCGCAACATGGCCACCCAGGAGGGAGCACAGCTTCAAGCTCCACCCCCTACCGTATTAACGGTAATAGCCCAGATCCACAAAAGTGCAAAGCAAGCCTCAATACAAGAGGCTAATTCGCAGCCTCTACTCGTTGCCGATTCGAAATCTCCATCATTCACCACCCCAGACGGCAAACGTACAGTGTTAAACCCGAAAAAAAGACCACGACCTGCAAGTGTTTTTCCAACTACAAAAAAAAACACAGTCCAAAAACAGAAAAAGAAAACATCTAACCCATTGACGAAGCAAGTTACTAACACCAACCGTGGTGAGCCAAATAAGAAAAGCAGATTGGCTCAAACAAAAACCTCCAAAAAGACAATAAAGAAACATCAACAACCTTTGAACCTCTTATCAGACTTTTTCCTCAAGCACCCAAAGGTCCTCCAAGGAATACGCCAAGATTTGACTGACTAGGAAATCCTAGAAGCGGCCAGCGAATACTCCCCTCCTACTAAACAGCGTAGACTGAGCCTGCAACCTCAACCTTCTCTGCCGTCCTACCCTAAAGGAGCTGACCGCCCCACGCAACCCCAAACCAAGGAAAGGGGGCTATACGCAGGCAAACTCTCAGCTGCAACCGTCGCACTAACATCTGCTCCACAGTCCACGGGCCTAGCTCCCAACAACGAAGCTGACATAGTGCCCGTTAAAGCGCCTTGGCGCCCCAATAACACTGCCATTACCACGGACGCCCCGGTCCCAGAGCGGGTTGACAGTGGAATGCAGTCTTGCAACGAGAGTGACTCAGCTCTCCCAGATTCTATGGAACTGGAACGAGAGCTTCATGAGACATCCTCAAACCACTCTATGGTCAGTCAAAGTATAGTCCTCACCGGTGGAAGTCCATTGGCTACCCAAACCCTACCCCAGGACCTTATTTCAAAAGACAATCAGAACCCTACAGTCGTGGAGCAAATAAACGAGAACGAACCAGCGAAAACGTCCCTTTCTGAGGTATGGGACGCCCACACCAGACCAAACAAACCACCACTCGGCAGCCTTCGGAACAAGAAGACCCCTCAACCGCCTAAACCAAATCCCCCACTTGAGAGAACCTTGGACTCTTTCTACTCAAACCTCAATAACTACAATACTCAAAGAAGACACTCACTTGACCATTCAATCAGATTGCTAAATACAGGTTCTACCCCTACCCGCTTATTATCCTCTCCACGAAAACGTTCCTCATCTCAAAGTACCACAGCTTCAAAAGATCCCCCCCCTAAAAAACTCGACATGTGTACCCTGATGTCGGCCCTGACAATTGCCCTCGCCCCTTTTACCAAACTCTACGAGACAATTGGAGACACCTTGAAAGACCAAATCTCATTACAGGCGGCAATGTCAACCAAACTGACTTTCCTTGAAGGGTACATAATGGCTCTAGACCTGAAACAAAAGCAGGACGCCCCCAGGTCTCAGCCACCGACACCACCCATAGTCACAGGAAAGGGTATCACAACAGTAGTGGTCTCGCGGCCAAACCATACCCTGCAAAAATCTAAAGCAACCCAAACAGCAGCATTTATCGATTTAACAACTACGTCCAACTCACTAACCAGGACAGAAAAACTCATAAAAGACCCTCCAAAGAGTACTACACGATCTACGACAGTCTCAACTTTCAAACCAATATTCCTATTTCAGGCCCCGACCAGGGGTAAACTCTCACCTCCATTAAAACTTCCTAAGACCCAAATCCCTTCAATATCTAAACCTGAAGCAAAGCAAAGGCCGATACGAGAAGAAAGTGACCCTACCAATCCCTCGCCAAGAGGGGTCCAGGCATTTTTAGACCAAGAAGACCTGATGAACATAACACAGCACTTAACAGAGAAGTCGTCACTTCTCTCAACGAACAAAATCTCCATGCCAGATCCAGCAACGTCATCTACTCACAAACACACGAGGTTCAATCCAGAAGACTCTGACTCCGAATCGCCATTTCTCACTCTGGCGAATCGCAGAAAGTCAGCCATTAGGAGACAGGACGACACGAAAAAACATTCTTCTCCTTACCTTAACCACAACTCTAAGAAAAGATCCTCCCACCAACAGAGAGAAGAAAGAAAAAGTGGAAACGGTCCGAGCAATTCGAAAGAACATCATGAAGACACTAAACGCTTTACCCTAGATACTGGTCGACTACCTAACCGCCCGCAAAGACCCATAAATAGACTTCCTACAAACAACAGAACAACCAGAGATCTCCCACAAAAAGGACCCCAAATCAGATGGATCCTTAAGCTCATGCAAATCCAAGAAAACCGAGACAGAGTAACCCTGAACAGAAGAGCAGTCATCGACCTCTTCAGCTACATCCCAAAACTACGCGCAGTCAAATCCGCTGACATTCGGATAGTAGACCCAAGTCACATTCACCACAAGGCGATTTCCCACCTTTACATCTCCTCCTCATCCACGAACAAATTACTAAGATCAGCGGTCGAAGATCTGCTAACCCTGGGCTACAACCTAAGCGAACCAACAAGGAAAATAAAAATACTTAAAAACGACGAACCAACACACACCGCCAACTCCATAAAGAGAAAAATTGACTTAAAGCAACCCAGTCAACACCAACATCATCTTACAAAAAATGTCCGAGATACCCGTTCATGGAAAGAACCTGCCAACCTGATCACTCATAAAGACCACTTGTCACCATCCACAAAACAAATTGCCCACTTGACCACGTTAGGCGCCCATCCTTCAAACACGCAGCTTCCCCACGCTCCTCAAAGAGACAAGTCAAAACAACGACAAACGGTTGATCCAGTGAAAATCCAAAAGACGGTCCAAAATGAGTTCTACTCAAACGTGGCCAAATCCACTCCAGCCTCCACCCTCGAGACAGTGTGGTCATGGCTACCTAAGGCCTTGAAGCCCCGGCGGCTAAAATAGTCATCAAAGCCCAAGCTCTATCGCGACATCACCAAAGACACCCACAGCCTGACGGGTGACCGTATAAAGTTGTGCTCTTGGAATACTAGAGGTTTTCACCATCTATCCTCCCAGAGCTCCGTAGACTGGCACGAATACGACATTATCTGCCTCCAAGAGACTTGGCTCCTTCAACCACTGACTATCGACGGGTACGTGACCAACATAGTCGCGGCCAAGAAAGGCTCAACAGGCAGACCAACCGCCGGCCTACTTGTAGCGATCCGAACTTGCCGAAGCCTAACGAACATAGAAAAACTAAAAGAGTCTGACAATACGTTAATGATGAAGCTAAACTGGTCTCTGACTACAGAGACCCTCCCACTTAAACCAAAGTCGATGATCATCATTACAGTATATTGGAACCCGGCCACGACAAACACCTCAAAATTCATCAAAGAAATGGAACAAGATATCGATTGGATCCTCCTAAAACACCAAGTGGACCACATACTCATATGTGGTGACCTTAACATCAAGTGTCACAACCCGGAAAATCCCCCTCCCGATAAACCGAAAGGCCCTTCCACCGACCTAAGGGCTTCCAAATGGCAGAAGTTAATGGAATCCAGAGCCTTCTCAAACCTCGACCATACCTTTCATGATCCAAAGAGACACCCAACCTGGGAGAGAGCCAACTCAAAATCCACTATTGACTACATCTTCGTCTCTCGGCCGCTGCTAAATCTAATAACATCATTTAATGTCCAAAGAACAGAGGAGAGTGACCACAACCTTTTAGAAACCACCTGGGTCTCGGTAGCTCCAAACAACATCTCGATGCCAACCAACCTCGAATTAACAACGCAAGGCACAAGATTAAAAATGACCAAAAAAGCAATAACCTCCCTAACTACTGCCTACAAAGATCTCACCTTACGAAACCAGCAGTCGACGACCGACTATACTCCTCTGGTGACAGTATATAGAGTTCCACGCGGAAAGACCAGTCAAAACCCCCCTCAACGGTTTCACACTTTCGACAAACTAATCCAAGAAAAAAAGAGAGAGCTAAGGAGAATCAAAAGACTCGCCCTGAAAAGCAAAGACCCGGCAATGCAATCGGCCGTCCCTATAGCTGTTAAAGCCTACAAAAACTGGCTGAGAGGCCATCGATACAACTTATACCAACAAGACGCCGAAAACATCCTTACGGCAATAAACGGCAACCATGCAAGAGACTTTTGGGCCCTCATCCATTCAGCAACCCCAGGCACTCTCCCTGACCAACTAAATGGGATTGCTGCCTCAGTTTGGGAGACCCACTTCGAAGCCCTATTCAAAGAAACGGATTCCGTTCAGGGCAAAACAATCGAAACCAACTCCCCATGGATAAACATCACTGACCAGGAAGAAATCCAAACACAAATAAAGAAGCTAAAACCCTCCGCGCCCCTGGACCAGAACGGATAACAAACTTAGATCTAAAAACCCATCCGGAAGCGTGGTCCCAGCTTCTGAGTATCATCTTTGCCCGTTGTGTAGCATCCAGATCCATACCTCCATCATGGACCAAAGCGAACATAGTTCCAATTTACAAAAAAGGAAACGGGGCCGATCCAGCCAACTTTCGCCCTATAGCCCTCCTGGACTCAATAGGCAAACTATTCGGATCCCTTCTTTTGCAACACTTCACTAAGTGGGCAAACAACGCCCCCTGTCAAGATAACCTCCAAACAGGCTTTAAGAAGAACCTGGGCACGAACGCCAACATCTTGATACTAAACACACTGAAAAACAAGATTCTCGAAGGGAAATCCACACTCTACATCACGTTCGTGGATCTAACCCAGGCCTTTGACAAAGTGGATCGTGCAAGACTATGGCAGAAATTAAAGACCTGGAAATGTCCACCCGAGATTCTGAACCCAATCAAAGCTTTACACTTCTGCACATCAATGAGGGTGAGGTTAAACCAACAAGGGTCCCTTTCGGGAGAGATAAAAACAGCTAGAGGCGTCAAGCAAGGTTGCCCACTTGCTCCTGCATTATTCTGGACTTACCTAGGCGACTTTCAAGACTCTGAAAAACAAATCCGTTCGTTTCCTCCAAAGCTAGGAGGTACCCAGATTAGCCGCCTGCTGTACGCCGACGACCTCATTCTACTAGATCACACCCCTATAGGTCTCCAACGGCAATTAAACAACCTGCAAAGGTACATGGCGGAAAACAACTTAGAAATCAACGACTCTAAAACTAAAATGATGAAGTTCCAAAAAACATCTAAGAAAACAGAAAAATTCCATCTCCATCTTGGCTCTACTCGAATCGAAATGGTCTCTAGCTTTAAGTACCTGGGAGCCACGTTAGATTCCTCCTTGAAGGACAAAGCCATGCAAGAAACCCTCATCGACAAAGTCAAGAAGTTATCTACACAGGGTAAGGCAATCGACCTCAAATTCGGTCGCTACTCCTTAATTCCTGTAAGAGACTTCTACAAGAAGAAGGTGATTCCCTCGGTTACTTACGGATCTGACGCCATGCTCAACCTTCCGGCAGAGTTATGGCCAAAATTGGAAGCTCTGTTCTGGAGGAAAATTCTTGGCCTTCCAAAATCGACTCCAATAGCGTCGATTAGGAGGGAATTAGGCCTCCTATCTCTGGGAACCTCTGTCGCACTGAACAGTGTCCAACTATACAGGAAATGCATAACGCCTGAGTCTCCATACGCCTACCAACTGATAAACCAGGAACTCGAATTGAAATCTTGTAACTCACTCCAGAAATGGGAATCAAACATGCTCAATCTTCTACACTTGGCTGAAAGTAGCAAGGAAGAATTGATAACCAACCCTGTAAAAACCTCGAAAAAAATTAGAGTGGGACTGGATACAAACTATAGAAACCGCTAACAAATATAAGCTTACCAGCCACCTTCCCCCCTTTTTCAACAAGCTGGACTCACTGCAAACTTATCTCAAACTTTTTCCAAGCAGACCAGCGCGTCTCTATTTTTTGAAAATACGCTTAAATCTTTTGGAGACAAACGAAATCCTGGCAATCAGAGGGCTATCGGAAACTAATCGATGCCGGTATTGCAAATCGATTACAGAAAAAGAGACAATTCGCCACCTCCTCTTGAACTGTCCAAAGACACGTGACATCCGTGTCATTTACCTGAAGAACAACATCTCTGACTTTGCATCGTTAGACGAGGGAAATTGTTGGAACAAGCTGATTGCAGGCGACAAACCAGGTTGGGCCCTAGCTACGGTTAATATCATGCAACACATCATCAATTCGACACCTCCTTGAGAAGCATTGAACTTTGATCCCCGTCCACCTACTGCTTTCATATGGGGCTAAACTGGCGCAATCGCCAAAATCTGAGAACTCGTCTACATGGAGTCGTTTGCTGAGACCCCGTCGTTCCCACCGGACTACTTTGGTCGACCCTTCTTTTTCCCTCGTCGACACGGAGAAACATTTATTTACTTGAACTTTAGTTATTGTCTTTGAAACCTCCATCAACATCAACCATTTGTTCCTCTTTGTAAAAAATCCGAAGCGATTAAACACAAATAAAAAAAATAAAAAAAAAATAAAAAGATATTACATTTAGCGCCGGCTAACCAGTCAAGGGTCCTGCCTTTGTTATGAGTAGGTTCTTCAATGTACACAGTAAAGCCTAGGTCAGTTAGGACATTCTCCAAGTCTAATGCAACGGAATCTTTCAGGTCGCCAAGTCCCAGATTAAGGTAGCCTAGTATGATAGTTTGGGAATTACTTTTGGTTTTGCTGAGGAGGAGGGTGGATATTTCACCGACAAAGGATGGTGCCCGGCCTGGGGCCCTATAAATAAGGTGAATGGTGGCTGTTTGATTAGGCGTTAGTGATAATTTGACTGATAACGATTCAGCCGATTCATGTTTGGAATCCGTAGCCACTCTTAGGCCAAGGGAGTTTTTATGGATGAAGGCCACACCACCGCCTCTGGATTGGGCAGTGGTACGGTCACATCGCGTGATGCCGTAGTCAGGCGGTAAGGCCAAGGATAGAAGGGTCAGATGTGGCGTGTAGCCATGTTTCGGATATAGCAATGAAGTTAAGGTCGGAGGTGGTGATGAGGTCGACAATGTCTAGTGCGTGAGCTGAGATAGATCTAGCGTTGATAAGAGCGCCCTTGATCTGAGGTGGATTATCCCCTGTAGTAGTGGATTTGCAGGTAGCGGTGGGCGAGGGTGAGCAAGGTGATGTGCAGGGATTCCCATCTGTTTCATAACAAAGAGTCCACTTTAAATCAGTTTGACATTATGATGTTGCAAGAAACGTGGCTTACCTCTTCGCCCGTTTGGCATGATCATATTATGCACTTTACGCCTGCATTGCAAGGTGACAAAGGCCGGCCCATGGCTGGCTTAATCACATGCATTAAAACCAGTTCTTGCATCAAAATGATTTTTTCTTACGCCCCAAATCCATTTCTTCAACTGACAGTAGTTTCAGTTTATTCTGTTCTGTATGCTCTAGTTAACGTCTACTGGAACGCTCAGGGGATTGATGACACGAAATTTCTTTGACCTTTCTTGTTTATTAGATTATGTGGCTATGGTACCGGACATTGTCCATACTGTTTTAGCCGGGGACCTTAATTTGCATTTTTTTTCCCCATGGGAGAGCTTCAGAAAAGGTCAGACAGACATATTGGAAACATATGATGTCCTCGCGTGCCTTGTGCATGCTTAATGGATCATGTGTAGGAGACATGCCCCACAAGGCTGCCTGGCAACGTGGACAGTCTGGAGCTATTATTGATTATTTATATGTTGATTGCAATTTGTTGTCAAAGGTATTGTTTTTTCAGGTGGTTCCGGTTGTAGTCAGTGACCTCCGTATGTTAACTAGCTCTTGGCTTGTACCTCTTTCAGGGTCTTCTAAATCCGACCTATTTTACTCAGGGTTTGTGAGGGCAAATGCTCAAGTGAATCGTATAAGATGGTCTGAAAAAGGTCTAATTCAATTTACAAATTCTCTCACATCTGCCTTTGCTCATTCATGACTTAATGGTGAGGGGAATAATGTGTGTTATTATGACCTTATGCAGAGACACTTAGGGATTCCTCGGAATTCAAAAAAGCCCACAGTTATGAGAAGGCATGTTTTTGATATTCAAGTTAAAAATAAAAAAAACTGAATATCGTATGTTGAGACGCAAAGCCGCTCTTCTGCCAGCAAGTCAAAAAACTGCTGCATTGATTAAAGCTAAGACTGGTTATAGAAATTGGCTGCGTATACATCAGGCTAACCTTTGGCAAAGGGATGGCGAACACATCTTGAATCTCATGTGCAATCGGAACACTGCACAAATATGGGCCACCTTAAATGAAGCTATAACCAATCCGCAAACATTGATACAGACCCATAATGTTTCCGAACAGGCATGGATTGAGTACTTTATTAAAATGTACTCTAATCCAGCAGCCTTGGGTTCATCACAGGAAAGCGAGGTATTGCCTGCTTTTCATCTCAACATAGTAAGAGCTGACATACTTTACTACATTGCTTCAATAAGTCAGTCCAGAGCTCTGGGCCCAGATGGGTTATCTAATAAGAGCTTTAAACTCAACCCCGAACTGAGATTCTGTTTCAAATTTTTCAAAACATTAATGTTACTCAAAGTATACCACCCTCCTGGCAACATCCAATCATAATTCCACTGTTTAAATAAGGTAACTGTAACAACCCTCGAAGCTATCGTCCAATTGCTATTTTGGATGCCCCGGGTAAACTGTACAGCCGCATCATACAAATTGACAAGGGGGGTCCTGGGAGTCCCTCTGCCAGACATTAGTCCTGGTTGCGAGGGTTTTACCCAGAGTCTTTAGCTCACTATCTTTCACAGAGAAGAAATATCCCAAACATATCAGTCTTTGTCCTGCCCTGGGGCAGTCCAGCACCGAAATGCTAGGCAATTCTCCTCTGAACAAGAGTACCAACAGCATCCCCAGACACGTGTTTCGGCCTGGTTGGACCTCATCAGTAGGGAGGAGCTGTGCCTCTCTAAGAATAGTGAGCAAGGGGTCCACGTCTGGATTCCCCTAGTAACTTAGGGTGAGTGTCATGATCTCTGCTTCCAAAAGGTCAGGGTTTTCCCAACTCCCTTGGAAGCAGATCCATAACCCAGGTTCCGAGTGCCAACCAGTCCCAATTGGGACCTTTTGGACCCAGTCCTGGCGCCAGTGGCACCAGGCTCATAAATATGCCCAGTCCCAGCGCTGGAAGCGCCGGGCTCATAATGCTTGGGTGGACTTACCTGCAGCAGACCATGCTGCTTACTTGCCTGCCAGTTGAGCCTCTGATCCTCTTCTGTTTGGAACTACTTTTCCTGTTGGGTGGGGCTGGAGCCACTCCCTAGATTTAGAACACTGGAACTCTTCTGGAAGGCAGGAACTCTTTTCTTACCAGGAACTCTTTTCTTACTTAGGCGTGGCTGTGGAAGGAGACACCTAAGCACTACAGGAGGCTATTTAAACCACACCCGTTGGATGAATCTTGCTTTGCGTTATTCTGCACCCTCTGCAGCAGGACGCTCATCGTGTCTTCTGCATCCAGTCCTGGGCCTAAGGAAAAAGGCTTACCATCCTGAATCCAGTCTTCAGCAATACCTATAAAGACAAGAAAGAACAGGTTAGCATTCCGGCATCTGAAAGGCAAAGGCTTACCTACTCTTCGTGCGCTCCGGAGGTCTTCACACTGCATTCCGGCATCTGAAAGGCAAAGGCTTACCTACTCTTCGTGCGCTCCGGAGGTCTTCATACTGCATTCCGGCATCTGAAAGACAAAAGCTTACCAACTCTTCGCACGCTCCAGAGGCCTTCGGCGCTGCATCCGCATCTGAAAGACAAAACAAGGTGCGTTTAAAGACATTGGGGAACTTTAATACTCACGTGCCATTACTCCTTTCCGCATCTAATCCAGTGGGTATTCCGGCACCCTGCAGCCGCTCCGAACTCGTACCTGCAAAATAAAAAGACAGTTAGAGCGCATCGTGAAGCAGACAACAAGCGCTTACTCACGTGCTTCCAGGCGCTTCTATTCATCACACGGGCTCCATCTTCAACTCACTTCAGCCCGTCATCCGCCATCGCCGGAACCCTGCAAAACAAGAGACATCATTACTAAAGACTTTAAAAAGACATTTGAATGACTCGAAACTTACCGTTCGTGCAGTAAACGACGGACAGCAGTCCTCTGAAGTCAAGAGGCCTGCGCTACCTATCCAGTGAAGAAACTGGCTACAGCACCCTGCCCCGGGGCAGATGGAGAGCTCGGCATTCACTTACCTAAGGTGAGAGCGTTAACCTTTGGGGGTCTACAGGAGAGGAGAAGAGGAAAGAGATAGGGACACCCCAATAACCCCAGTTCATTAACCCCATATTTTCTATCTGCAGACATCTTACTCTACACGTCAGGCATACAGTGCACAGAGGTCCAGCCCAAAGAGCCAACCGGGTGCTACACATCACCTTTAAAGATACGGTAGTCGCCCAGTCAAGACCGGCGCCTCTTCGAGAATCAGGTGAGCGTTACAGTGAGACCCAATGCAAATTGACAAGGGGGGTCCTGGGAGGGCAGGACAAAGACTGTTATGTGATAGTGAGCTAAAGACTCTGGGTAAGTCTCTCGTAACCAGGACTAATGTCTGGCAGAGGGACTCCCAGGATCCCCCTTGTTAATTTGCATATTTAAGTAACTTTGGGTCTCACCCTAAGTTACTAGGGGAATCCAGACGTGGACCCCTTGCTCACTATTCTTAGAGGCACAGCTCCTCCCTACTGATGCGGTCCAACCAGACCGAAACACGTGTCTGGGGATGCTGTTGGTACTCTTGTTCAGAGGAGAATTGCCTAGTATTTCGGTGCTGGACTGCCCCAGGGCAGGACAAAGACTGATATGTTTGGGATATTTCTTCTCTGTGAAAGATAGTGAGCTAAAGACTCTGGGTAAGTCTCTCGTAACCAGGACTAATGTCTGGTAGAGGGACTCCCAGGACCCCCCCTTGTTAATCAACCGCATCATACTGCAAGAGTTGAACAACTGGACTAGAGACAAAGCTAAAAGAGATCAATTTCAGGCAGGTTTTGTTAGTGGGATGGGCACTGCACCTAACATGCTTATCCTAAATTTAATCAAGAGTAAGTATGCTCAACTTAAGCAAACTTTATACATAGCGTTTGTTGATTTTAGCAATGCTTTTGACTCAGTTGACCAGCAATTGCTTTTTGGAAAACTTCAGCAATATGGATGCCCCCACACTATTGTTACTTTAATCAAACTACTGCACACTAACACCTCGTTGCAAGTAAGACTGTCTTTAGACGGTCGTTTGTCCGCCTCCATTCCAACTAAGTGAGGTCTAAAGCAGGGGTGCATCTTAGCCTCTACCATTTTTAACTTATTTCTACTGGATATAGGTATGAACTTTGAGGAGACTACTTCAGATGCCCCCAAACTAGGTTTATCAGAAGATCACCTGGCTCTTATACGCTGATGACCTGGTGTTATTTTCGTGTTCTCCTTGTGGTCTTCAAAACCTATTGAACAAACTCCAAGAGTATGTTAATGAAAATAATCTTATCATTAATTTAGACAAGACGCAAATAGTAATTTGTCATCCTTTTGCAAGGAAAAGAACATCCAATCATAAGTGGACCCTGCAAAAGCAAGAAGTAGTCAAAGTCATGCAATGCAAATATTTGGGTCTTCCTTTCACAGAGTCACTAGACGACCATATCTATAAAGCAACGCTGGACGCTAAAATCCGTTCATTGACATCACAAGCTAAGATTTTGCTTTATAGATATGGTAAATTTACACTAACGCACATAATGAAATTTTTTCAACAAAAAGTGGTGCCAATAATTAGCTATGGAGCGGAGACAGGGTCAACTAAGCCAAGATCTTTTTGGGACCACTTTGAAGCATATTTTTGGAAGACTGTTTTAGGCCTTCCCAAATGCACTCCTTTACCCTTATTACGTCATGAGTTAGTTAGTATTTCTGTCTATAGTAAAGTTCTGTGGAAAATTTGTATGCTCTATAGAAAATGTCTAATAGGTGCCATATCACCGAATATTTTGGCCATTTTGGCAAAACATCTGTTCACTTCTCACCTTAATCTCCCTAAAAAATGGACCAACTGTGTGGTAGAAGCACTTACCAATGTTGATATTTCACTTGAACTATTGTTGATGAATCCCACAAAGGCAAAATTGAAATTACACCGGTTTGACTGGATCCCTACCCGCACACAATGTTTGAAATATGTGGATGGTGGAATAATAATGTCTTCTCATAAAAGATTTCGGTTTATGGAAGCATACCTTGTCAAGTGTCCATCTAATTTTGTCAGATCTCAGATGTTGTGGATTCGACTTAATTTATGTTTGACGAGGCAGATTCTAGGTAGGAGAACATTAATCCCTAAAGGTGACATCTATACTGCCGATTTTGTAATGATCCACTTCAAATAGAGTCCTTATGCCATCTGGTGGTTGAATGCCCCGCCTTGAGTAAAGTTCGGTATCAATTGTTTAATAAGTGTTGTCAATTTTTATCAATACGCTCCAGTGATGAAATATGGACCCATCTTTTAACTAGCACAAAGTCCTCTATACAGATTGCATTAGTTCAATTTGCTAATGCTGTTATTCCACCTTAGATAACCAGACGTTATTTTGAAGTAAACAGAAGAGGTGTATTATAGATGTGGGGGAGCTCCAGTGGACAATGTTTTATATTATGAAATGTGTAATTTGTCACTTTTATGGTGAATATTGTATTAATATTTTGAATATGGTGTAAAATGAGATTTTGTATTCTGTGTAACTGTGTTTTATGATGTAAATTTTCTGTAAATTTTGAAAGATTGATTTATCAGCCAACCAAAATAAAAAAATAAAAAGAATGGTGTCTTTGGGATTCACTCTTAAACCCACATTCTGAGTTTGCTCGAGTAAGTGCATCGGAAAGTTTAACTGGCCACCAATTCTGATTGGGTTGCTTCCAAATAATTGAATGCTGCAATGTGTCTGATTGGAGGCTGGTTGTTCATTCTCTAACGCTAGGACTTGTCCTCCAAAGTAGCGTAAAAAAAGGCTTGCCTAAGGAAGATGAATGATCTGCTGATGTACTCTATGTTCTGACAAAATGCTGCTGGAACCTCTGTGGTCCAGACCTTTCTCCAGCACCTGTGGGACTCGCTCTGGTGCGCCCTTCCTTTGACTCTGCAGGTACAGCCAGATTACTCACCTCAGAACACTAGGTCTACACAGACTAGCACAATAGCCTATGAACAGCTGTACCAGGCTCCCCTGAAATTCAATAGCGGTACATTATGTCGCAGACCTGCGACTGCTCCAACAGCCTCTTGCCTTCGTCTGAACCGCTGGGACTAACCAACAGAAGTAGCTGCACAGAGCTACAGCACCTGGTGTATCCCTAGGCTGAGAAGCATTGTCCAGGCTCCATGCCCTGTAGTCCTTGGCTAGTAGTTGGTGCTAGCACACCCCGCACTTTCTTCACTGGACTTCGAATTTGACTGCTCCTTTTCCCCATAGCTCGAGCCTCTCCATTGCGCTTTGTTGCATTGGTAAGCATTGGGTCGTTGGATAAAGATTAGCCACCACTTGACCACACCTATGACAAGTGCTGGCTCTGCCTTTAGTTTGACCACTCACTTTCCTTGTGGATTTATCCTATTGGTTAACATCAAAGAACATCAGTACTAAAATCCTGACCTGAAAACACTGCAGACATTACCCTAAAGAAATTTTGGAAACACCTAGTGACATAATCACTACCCCAAAAGAGACTATCCTACTAAATGATATTCCTGTAAAGTGTCACATAAACATTTTTGCTAACATCTATATGAAGAGTTTGATGGGCAAGAAAGTCATTTTTGATAATCCTTTTTTGCTAACCCTGTTAGCTCCTTTGCACTTTTACTGGCTTTTCAGATTCCTTGCTTTATTTTCCTGACAGGGGACAAAGGCTGCAACTGTATTTTGCTGTACTGCCAAGAAGCCGAGGTAGGAATGATATAAAAGATCTCCATATAATACCAGGGTGAGTTCACTTACCGTCCCACTAAAATAGTTAGTGTTATAGGCACGTAGCGGCTTTATACATTTTATTTGGCTGCACATTAGTGTAGGTAGCCACTTGCTCCATGAACAGGAGTAAAGTGGATACACAGGGAAAGTCCTGTGAAGTAGCCATTTTACTTGTGACTCTTTATTGTACTTTGTCATGGGGCACTGCCTTTTTGGCCATTACTGTCTATTTGGGTTCCCTCCAGAGAACACAGAGATTCCTTCGTGTGAGTGGCATCCACTTATGACTGGATGGGGATTTCCCAGACACCTTAATACACACCCCTCTACACACCCGCTATTACTGTTGCATTTAAGGGTTTGCCCAATCATGAGCCTGTGTGTTCAGAAATGTGGAATTTGAATGGTTAGTCCTGTTTGGATAGCTGCCAGAACTTGGAATACATTGGGATTGGAGGGCAAGGATAGTCCTGAGCGTGTGCGTATCTCGGGATCCCATGGCATTCCTCGGAACTTAAATGGAATCGCATCCAAGTAGCTGGAGAAGATGATGCTGTCCTGAAATTCCCTGCTGTCAACTGGGGCTGCTGCCTCCATATCTTCTTCAGGTGAGTCTCTGCTCCCCTATGTCTAGGGAATCCTGTTTTCAGCTCTTCCTCCTCTTCATTGGCAGAAAGAGTTAGATCTCCCTTGATTTTAGCCTAGTGTGTGTACCCCATTATGTTCCTGAGTCGTTTGTCTACAATTAGGACAGAAGTGGTGCCCGGCTGCCTTGCTGGAAACAGTAGTGTTCATGCTGCTACTGTTACTAGTCTGTTCTTTTGTGGTACGTTTCTACCAGGACTTCTACAGCTATCTCAACCAGTCTGCATGCTCCCCTCGGGTACTTTGTTCTCACTGGATCATTTTGTTCCCCGTTTCAAAGCATTGTGCAATCTTGCTTCAGCAGACCTCCTGTTGGCCCCTATCGTAATGGCCACCTTCCATGGACATGCTGACTTTGTTGCGGTTGCTGGAACCATCCTTCTGTGCCAGGGGCTTCATGTCTGGTCCTCTGATCTGGAGTTCGAATGAGGGTCTTGGAAATCAGATGCCTAAATTCACCTCTGCTTCCTCAACATATCAGCTACTAGTGGCTGTCTTCAGTCCTGTAGGGTGCTGTGTGCAGACCATCTACCCAGGTACCGCAACTCGGTCTGCTTCTGGATGCCTCATATTGCCCAAACTCGTGATGAGGCCCGAGACAGCACAGAGTACTTCACAATGAAGGATTTTTTAGCACATGTATCCTGATAATATGAACAGTTAGCCCCTATTAGTTTTGTGCAGTGTTATAAATAGTATTATGTGTAGGCAAACCATACCCTGTGACATGAATGGTAAGCTTTTCAGAAATCCTTCAAGGTATTGCTTAAAAACCAAATATAAGGTGAAAGTGGGAATCGACATGTTTCCTTCCATAACAGTCCGTTTATTAGGACTCTATGGTGTGTGTAATCTGTTGTCCTAAAATGCTGGTGTCTCCGATCAATGGCTCATGGAGTGAAAAGTTCACCTGCTATTAAAATGCGAGGACCTCGGTTTTCGAAGCAATAGTTTTGCGAGTTTAGCTGCTGTGTGGAGGGATTTATTTTAAGTTTACTTATATTCGTCATGTTTTGCAGACCCATCTTTTCACTGTATTGTTGACCTTACACCATTGTCCAAACATTGACCAGTAATTTCTACCCCTGGTATTGCCTTGAGATGACAGACCGCTCTCCATGTTCAATATATTAGCCCAAGACTATGCTCTTTAATGCATGCAAAGATAATTTATGAAGCTGTTTGAGCAGCAGCTGGCACTGCCTGATTTCAATGGACTAGTGGACAGGTAATACATCACATTACTCAGCGGGGTCCTTATCACCTATTACTACCCTCATTCACACATTCTGATTGGCCAATCACTTATGTCTGTGTTCAGAAATGACTTAATAAATACAGTTGAATATTATATTTGTTAGTCTTGTGAAGTCTAAAAGTGATGTTGTATAGTATGATGACCAATTTGTAAAGTTTTACTTGAGCAGTCACCAGTGTGGCAGGCTATCCAGTCCAGTAACAGCATACTGGCAGAGTAAATAGTCCAAGCAAAGAGAAGGGTCAAAGAGTAATAGAACAGTTTCCAATGGATACATCATGCCACGTTGGTGAGATTGCGATTAGCACCTGTGGCAAGTGGCAGAATGCCAATTGTTAAGACAGATTTCTGAATTCTGACCTGGTGGGCAGAGGTTCAGAAGGCCAGACTAGTTTTTTGGAACAGGGTAACCTTCTGGACAAGCCAGACCAATCAGGGTAGCATTGGCAGCAGTCAAGACTAGGTCTCAGGAGGGGTGAGGGTGATTGAAAGTCCACAATGAGCGCAGACAGTAAACAAAACCACAAATTACTCTGTCAGGTGTATAGATCAAAAATACATATACATTTATTAAAGGCCTTTTAAGTCGAACACAAAGTGAAATCACAGTAATATTAACCAACTAACACAACACTAACTAGGAAACATATATACAGTAACCAGTGGCCTAAAGTGATATTCAACAAGTAGAAATCCACAACCTTGAACAGAAAGGGGTCATACAGATTGAATATACTTTAGGCGGGAATAATGGTAGCTCAGGCTACGTGAACAAAGAGAAAATGGCACTCAGGGGACACTCATGCGTAAAAGTCTATGGATGCACCAAGGGCCACCGGTAAGTGATGCAAGTACTCACGACCCTCAAGGCACTCAAGAACAAACTTCACCAGTCAAGTCTTGTTCCCTTGCGGGTTGGTGTCCAGCAGTTGCACGTATCTCCGGCTTTCAGGGGCTGCGTTCCGGGACCTTATTACATGGCAGGACAGTGTTGATGTCTCTGCTTCTGGTGAAGGTATCAGGCCAGTTTCATTGCAGCTCGTCTTAGGGCACAGGGGGAGGAGGGAAGGGACACAGCATCAAGGCATCCACGAAGCTTGTTCCCACAACGGGGCAACGCGGGTACCACTTATGCTCAGGTTCGGGTGGTCTATCCTAATTCCAGACCTAGGAATGCTAGGTGTACGAAACTCGGCGGGAAAGTGCCTTCTACCATCTCAGGTCAAAACTCGAGACGGCAGCGGTTCCAAGGCAAAGCTCTCCTACAAGCTGGTCAGTTCACTGGACGGTCCAGGAACACTTCCGAGTAGGCTTGTTTGCAGGTGAAGCAGGAGGTGCCCAATTTAGTTAGTCCCACTACTCCAACGGGTCGAAGCGCCCTTGCAAGCCTTCTATGATTGAAAAGAGAAACAGGCTCCGACGGGACAACAGCGGGGTCAGGGTGCCAAACCTTCCAGCGGGTCACCAACGGTTGCACGGATCTGCTTCTTCGGTTCAGGATACTTGGCTCCTTTACTAAGTTCGGTGTGAATTCAGAAGATCGACCTGAAATGGGTGTAAGGTGCCTTCTCTTATCCGAAATCTCATTCGCTCCAAAACTAAGAGAAACCAATAAGAGATCTGCTCACATTCAGCCATCCCAGATGTGGACCAATCACAGACCTTGGTGGTCCCAGTCATTGCCAGCACACCAGACATCCTGGCACCCAGGTTGTGTATTGGAACTAGACAGCTCCAGCCCACATCCTGGGCGCGCACACACACAAGACATGCAGAAGCACGCAAAAGCTTCTTTGCACAAGGCTCTGCATGACCAAATAAGGAAATTCCTGGGTCTGCTCGACCTGGGGAAGGCAAAGGGACAAAATGGCCAAAGGACAGAACAAAGGACCTATTGGCATGGCCATTTTAGGCACTGGCCACTGTCCTGAGCCAAACGCGGTTTGGACCATAGAAAAGAGTCACACATGCTTTAAATGTAACTGCTGGCACCAGCTATGGCCTGGACACAATTGTACATTCACCAAAAATCCTTCTAGGGTGTCTAGGGCCTTAAAAAATGAAGATACATTGTGCACTGATAAAATGTTGCTAAGAAATAGCAACAAAGTGAAAGACTACGTCTCCCAGTGCTGACAGTCTGAAGGGCATGTCAGTTTACCCATAACAAAATGAGCAAAAGCCACAGCGGAGTACAGCAGAAGGCTGGTCTCCACTGGAGAAAGTCAGGCTAGGATGGTTAGACAACAGCAAAAAGTTGGGGGGTTCACAACTGGAGGGAAAATTACCCATAAATGGAAATCTTTCCCAACACCAATGACCAACCAATTTATGGACAAACGCTTGAACAAGTGTGTGTTCATAAAAGAATATGAAACCCCTCTGAAATATGGACACCACAGGCAATTGTTGTGTGGCGGCAGGAGTGAAAAGAAAACCAGGTGAACCAGAATGACCTTTTTTTGCAACCCTGTTATATGAAGCGGGGGACTATGGACGGGGAGAGCGAAAGAGGCCTGCAGAAGGGGATGGGGAGAGGGAGGAGGTGAAGAAGGAGAACGAGGGGAGGGAAGAGGAGGTAGTAGCCTAGTTTCTAAATGCATCAGAGATAGACTTTCCACATTGCTATGACGGTGTACTTCAGAATGTTGGAACATAAGCTTTCAGATAAAGCCTGTGTTCTAAACTGGCTGACTCCCCCTGAACAGGAAGGTGCCAAATGATTTGAAATATTGTGCAAAATCTATTTTGACGTTTCCTCCTCTAGCCAGGCCTACAAAATAGAGGAGTAACATTGGATTACAAAAGTAATAACGTCATACTAATTAAAAAACAGCTTTGCCAAACAATCATTTTCTTTGGACTTGCTCTCCGCTTAGATGAGGCATTGAAAAAGTAGTCAAGGTGTGCTTTATTGGTACTGTATACAAAAAGAAACCAAAAGAGAAAGCAGTTGACAGAGATGTGACGTTAGTAGTATTCATTAATATTACCTTTGTAACCAAGAGTTGTTGTCATGGTGCATACTCTCAAACATCTGGACCTGACGGGCCTACCCCAGTTACTGGCACCCATAAGGGCTTATAAAGCCCCAAAAGGTTGTCTTCCTGCACTCAGTCCTGCCGCCGTTGGCGCCAGGCTCATAATATTCTATCTGGTGGTAAACTGCATGGGACTACATACAGCCCAGCCTAATGGGGCTGAGCCTTCCAGCCTACGCTGGGTGTGGCTGAGGGACTACTTTACATGAGATTGCAGGATGAGGCTGGAGGGACTACTTTACCTGGAACTTCTTGCAAGGCTATTTAAACCACACCCTACATACAGAACACGCTTCGCGTTATTCTGCACTCCTGCAGCGTAACGCTCACTGTGTCTGCTTAGTTCCAGTACCCGAACTTCAACAGCCACGCCTGTCCTGGGATCACGATCCATCGGCACCTGAGAAGAAGGGAAAGGAAGGAACAGGAATTAGTACAGCAATTGAGGCCTTACCTGAAGCATTCCATCCGAAAAGCCGCGCCTTCAGCTGCTTTCCAGATCGTCGCACCTGCAGAAAAGAAGGCATCTGCATAAATAGCCAATACTCACCCGGAGACTGCTTTCTTCAAGGATTTCATTGAAGCGGTTCATCCAATCACTGCTCCGGAGCCGTGCCGCACCGTCATTAGAGAAAAGGAAAAGATCAGCAGGTTAGTTGCGCACGGGAAAGAAACCATTTATAAAGACATTCAGTGCCACGCACTCGCGCTAATACTCACCTGCAGGAAATCTGCTCAGCGTCGTAGGAAGAGGCAAATCTTCATCTGAAAACCGCCCAAGGCCGCGTCTGAAAGAAAAGAGAAACAAAAGTCAAAACTTGGGCAATAAGGACATTAAGCAACTATAGCAAGCATCTATTGGCATAGAGACTTACCTGCTGAGTCAAGCTATTCAAGACTCCGCTACAGCCCCGCAGGATCAGTGAAGTAACTTGATCCAGGGAAAGACTGAACATATCGCGCCCCTGCTAGAGATCGCAGGACGGAGAGCCCACCATTAAAAAAAACCCAAGGTGAGGCAGAAGGAGAGTGGGGGCATTAGGAGGTTACGGGAGGTGGTAGCCAAACCCGCTCCTCACGGCTGGCTAATATCTTGTTTCGACATTTTAGGCAAACGCTTCCTGTGAAGTGATAGTGAGGGAGAAGACGTGTGCAAGCATCATCACTCAGCCCCGTGCAACGCCAGTGCAGACATCATTCGTGCAGCTTCGTGCGACACCCCCATGGAGACCAGGTGAGCGTGCCAGTTGTGGCACACTTCTGTGATCTCAGAATACTTCGCAAGATCCCCAGAGTTATAATTCTGTACACTACCGGCTCCAGCATTTCACTTCTTGGTACCTTAATTAGATATAAATATCCTGTTTCTCCAGTTTGTGACGATATCAATACTCTAGAAACAATTGAAGACCAATATCGAATTATTTGTGTGTATCCTCTGACTGTGACCAGACTTGAATATTGTATATTAGCACCTGGATAGGTATGAGAAACAAATCAGATTGCTCAGATCACTGGCTTTACCAGCCGTTGGCTCCCTGCACCCTCCTACCCACTTCACCTACACCCTTTGCACCACCCTGTACTTGCTCCACAATCCCCCCACATCAATGTCTCACATGAAGCATCACACCATGATGTCCCGCCTCATTTTTTTTTTTGTGTATGGTTTTATTAAACCTTTACAAAGAAAGAAAAAGAAATAAGAACAGTAGAACAAGGAAAAAAATGTACAATACATAAAAAATAAATCATATACAGTTAATGTGTTGGCATACAGTATACACATTAAAATCACTTAGAATACTAGCAATTAATAGCTAGAGAAAGCCTATATATTTGTACACAGCAACAAGCAGTTAAAGGATAGTTCCGGGACTTTTTTTTTATTGTCCCTACGGGTCGGCCATGTGCTTGTAAGCATAAATCGGTAGATCGTAGGAAACTTTCCTATGGACCTTACCCGACTTTTCGCCCATTATCGCACTCGAAATCAGCCTCCATTTTGTGATAATCCTATCATTTCGCCCCATCGACCTGGCTCACCTGCCTTTGCGGCACTAAATCAAATCCCCCGCCCCTGAGCCTGACATCAGCAGACGCGTACTGCCCATTTCAAGCACGTCTCGTGTCAACAATCGCTGCGCCTCAGCTATTGACGTGTTGCCATGGAAATGGCAGGACGCCTCTTTCCCCAATAAGTATAAACAGACCGTTTCACAACATACAGCAGCAGAATTTCGATTCCATTCCTCTCTCTGTGTTACTTTGAGTATTCTGTGACTCGTTTCAGTGCTCTGGTCAGCTACCTTCGCCGCTTGTAGCCCGTGTGAACACCTGTACCATCTCTGTAAATTATTTTACTATCTTTACCGCACAATGGCCACAATAATGCCGTATATGTACGAGCCCGAGTACACCGAGGAGGAACTACTGGAAAGGCAAGCACGCGAAAACGATGGGGATTCGGACGGCAGTTGGGAGGACCAGTCAACGGATGAAGAGCCTGGACCATGTCGCATGGACGGCGTCTCCACCTGGTGCACGTGCAATCGGTGCGAGCTAATGCCAACTGAGGAGGAGAACTGCTGCTGCCGTGAAAATTCCGGGTGCTTGGCCTACATTTCGGAAAGCGAGCAAAGTCTGCAGGAAGGCGAGCAAAGTCCGCAATGCATCACCGAGCTGCCAGAGTTCAGGGAAGCCTGCCTCTCACGGACAGTGTTGAGGATGATGATGGTGCTTATGCACGAACTTCGTGGCACTGTTCGTCCGCGTAATCCGAGTAACGAGTAAGTATACTCTGTTTGTGATGTCAGTGATGCCACCACTATTTCATGGTCGTCTCCCACATATAAAATTACATTTACATATCATTCGAACGCATGTAAATTGGTTCCATATAGTGCATTTTCTAGATATAATTTTTTTCTAAGAAAAATGACATGTGTTACCTGAATCGACATTGATAAGAAAGTTTGGTCAGTTTAATACAGTTTGCATCTTTTTTTTTCACAGGTGGTACAGGCTGGTGGCCTATCGTTGCTTCACTTGGTGGCTTCACGGGAGGCTCGGACACCCCGTTCGGAGAGTAATACCTGCCTGTGCGGTACTTGCCATTAGACAACATTTCCCCAGTGACAGTCGACAATACAGCGGATTTTCCCTCGATGTGCTGCAACCTCAACTTTACAATGTGTAATGTTTATTATTTATGTTTAATTAAAATCTAAAATAAAGCCCAACATATATTTTAACAATGGTTGTTTTGATTTTTTAAATGAATCTAGTGTATATTCTCCTGGGAGGGTGAGGTATTTATGAACTCACCCCCCTGCCTTCCATGTAGTAGATCCTGCAGCCATCCTCTTACATTCAGTTAGATGGCCTCTCCTTGGTGAGGCCCTGCGGCAAACGGGTCTTGTCTGCACGACCACCGCCCCGATCCACCCCCCGCCCTATCAAAGGCAGTTCGCACCAGGGTACTTGCGCTGCTGGCAAGTGGAGCTGTCAGGGAGCGATAAAGGCCAAGAGGTGCCAAAGACCATGTACACTTCAAAGTGGTCTATAGAGCATGGGTTGTTGTTCCCATGTCTACCTCCAGACCCCGTGTCTCCTGCCAAGCATCCCCCCTCACGCTGGACGCCCCCCTGCAATCCACATAAGTGTGTCTCCTTTCACGAGTCTTCCTGTGTCTTGTCTGCACGACCACCGCCCCGATCCACCCCCCCGCCCTATCAAAGGCAGTTCGCACCAGGGTACTTGCGCTGCTGGCAAGTGGAGCTGTCAGGGAGCGATAAAGGCCAAGAGGTGCCAAAGACCATGTACACTTCAAAGTGGTCTATAGAGCATGGGTTGTTGTTCCCATGTCTACCTCCAGACCCCGTGTCTCCTGCCAAGCATCCCCCCCTCACGCTGGACGCCCCCCTGCAATCCACATAAGTGTGTCTCCATTCACGAGTCTTCCTGTGTCTTGTCTGCACGACCACCGCCCCGATCCACCCCCCCCGCCCTATCAAAGGCAGTTCGCACCAGGGTACTTGCGCTGCTGGCAAGTGGAGCTGTCAGGGAGCGATAAAGGCCAAGAGGTGCCAAAGACCATGTACACTTCAAAGTGGTCTATAGAGCATGGGTTGTTGTTCCCATGTCTACCTCCAGACCCCGTGTCTCCTGCCAAGCATCCCCCCTCACGCTGGACGCCCCCCTGCAATCCGCATAATGCCACGACATATACACGTCATTCATTCACAAACACACCCTGTTTCGAATTCTTTATAACCCATTTCATATTTCTAATGAGAACTTCTTTGCGCTTTGCTAGTCAACCCGTGAAGGTGCTGGTTATCTGCTCTTCGTCTCTGTGAACTTCCGTGACCACTTTGAGCAAACTCGTCAGTTTGCAACCTGTGAACTGCTCCCTGTTCTACGACAAGAAACTACTCTGATCCCTGCATCTAACTGTTTGTTCGTCAAGGTAAGTCCATGTACCATAATCATTTTGCGTCCAATTTTTTAATTTATATCTATTTGCTAGTAGTCATCAAATTGCATCCATGTTTTCTTTTCGTTCACGACAGTACATGCAAGGAACTAGTCACATGTTCTGAGTTTAGTCAAATTACTTTTTCTATTTTTTGAAAGTTATTGAAATACTTATCCGCATGTGAATAACGTGTATAGTTCCAAGAACCAAAACGGACCTTGCATTGAACCTTTTATGTGTCATTTAATGTTTTAACACATTGGTATTCATAGAGAATTGTTGATCTTTACTTTTCAGAACTTTCCATAATGCCTGCCTGTTCCATTGGCGGTTGCCCTTCGAAGACCCATAACAAATCTGAAGGTACTATAATGCATGTTTTCCCTAAGACAATAGATCAGATAAGAGAATGGGTCCGATATTGCGGATATCCAGCCTCTGAGCTAGAAAGTAGAGTCCTAGAAGTCTTTGCGGACAAGAGGGGTGATCGATACCGCATCTGCAGCAGGCACTTTAGCCCAGACATGTACTCCACATCATTGCTAATAAAGAAGAAAACACCGCGAGCGAGGCGAAAATTGCTCTCAACCGCTATTCCCACTCTATTCGTCCACATCCCTCCACTGGTGAGTCAAGTTTACGTATTTGTCTCTCGGCCTTGCGGTAGTGTGTAGCATTAGCTAACAATAATTTCCCCATTTATGTATCCACTCAATATGAAGGCGGAAGATTCTCCATCCGTGTCGTTATTGCAGTCATCAGCCACTTCAAGCGCCTATCGGGTAATCTTACTTAGCTATTCTGACACTGACTTGTTTTAGGCATGTAAATCAATAGTTTTAATTGATCGTGTAATTATTTTACCTAATGGTACACCACAGTACTCGTCCTCTAGTCTTTGTTTTCAGTTATAATTATTGTTATCCAAAATAATGCAAGTACTGTCTTTCAGGGAGATGCTGAGGAGTCCAACGCATTGACGACAACCGTAGATGTCACTCAGATGCTCGAGGTACGTTTCCGGACAGTTCCATTGATGGAGATCATCAGATCTTGCATTCTTGTAGCGTGATTGTTACACACAATGTTTCTTTCGTTTTTAGCCATTGATATGTCCTTCTGTCGTCGCCCTCGTATGTGTCTTCTTTTTTCAATATTGTGTTCATTACTAATGAAAGTCCTATGTTTCAGGGAGTCGATGGAGCATTAGTCCAAGAAGAAGGGGGAGCATGCAGTTACGGGTCGGCGCAACAGCTTGCAGAAGTGTGCACCGCAGTTACAGCGTCCCTTGATGTTCTTATGCATTTCGAGGTATGGATACTGACAGATCAATCATGCGAGATCAAATGACGTGATTACATCTGCTATACTTCCTTCTTTATTAACGCAAGTACTATGTTTCAGGGAGCTGACGGAGCTTCTTCAACAAGAACATCACCCCTAGTAGTTGATGCAGATCTCTGGGTGGTGACACTTCCAACGATGGAGCAAATCGAATCATATTTAGATATCCATTATTTATTTTAGACAACTGATCATTTGTGCAGGTCTATTTAGATGAGCCGTTGACGCCTGCAGAAAGTTTGTTCTTTTAAACAAAATAGAAAACCATACTAATGCAATTACTGTGTTTCAGGGAGTTGCTGAAGCGTCATCTTCAATAATATCATCAATGGAAGTCTATGCGGAGCCCGAGGTATGGATCTTGACAGTTCAATCTAACTAGATCAACAATGTGTGAACTATTGTCGTTTGAATGTTCTACACAATGCGTTCATTCGTGTTTTGCTATTGAGATGTACGTATGGGTATTGGTCCCCAAGTACATTTTGTGTTTTCAATATTATTATACATACTAATGAAAGTTCTATGTTTCAGGGAGTCGATGGAGCCTCAGTGAGTGATGGATGTGCTTATCATGAAAATATAGTCGTTGCAGCGCGAGAGGAAGTGGAGACATGCACACACGAGTCGGAGCAACAGCGTCCAGATGTTGAAGTTCGAGGCAAGAAAGTTTCAAAGAAAAGAAAGCAAAAGAAGGTTAGTGTCCTGTTCACTATATTATGTTGTCTTTCACTGTCAATAGTTCAATACTGTAAGTTGTGTTTAAACTGAACATCCCTTTTCTAATCTGTCCTCTAGTTGCGAGTGGGTGTAAGAACTAGATCTACACAGACAGTGAAGCGAACGAGAGATGTTGCTTGTCAAACCTTTTGGCAGGGACTTGAGACTGGAGATGCATCGTGCCAATGGGAAGAATATGAAGTGATTGACAACGGAGCTATACCACCACCAGCCATTGATAGTGAATGTCCTCCTGGTAGTTTGGATGCAGTCGGAGATCAATTCACAGAATCCACACCCGCAAAAAATAAGAGCGCGCGAAAGTTGAAGACATTGTTTTTTTCTCCCATCTCCGGACAAGGAACAGATGTTGCAATGGAAGAGAATGAAGTGGACGACAATGAAACACCATCAATATCACTCAGCATAGCGGAAGACGATATCAGAGATTGTACCTTTCATGCGAGTGACATGTCCTCAACGTTACAGGCCGAACCAGCTGGGATGCAGAGTGACAGTATAAGGAAAGAGGCCAAATTCATTGTATTCGATAGCTGTTTGATGGATATTATTATGATGATGAAATGTGGGCATTGGGTTGGTGGGGAAGTATGTGGGGAGCCATTGATTAATGTGACTCGTGCAATTCGAGGCACTAACCTTAAAATACATGCCACCTGTACACAATATCATCCGTTCGCATGGTCTGCACAACCCATGCTGGGGCAACTGCCAGCAGGCAATCTACTTTGTGCAGCGGCCGCACTTTTTAGTGGTTCAAGTTTTAAAAAGTTACAGTATTTCTTTCAGTTTGTGGGAATCCATTTCATTGCGAAAAGTCAGTTCTACAAATACCAAACCGATTATCTATTTCCAGCCATCAGCGAAGCTTGGAGAATGGAAAAAATGTCAATGGAAAGTACATTCGCGGGCAAACGCTTCAGGCTAGCCGGTGATGGACAGTGCGACAGCCCAGGATTTTCAGCCAAGTACTGCACCTACCACTTTCAGGACATGGAAAGTAAGAAAATTGTGAGTTCGGTGGTCGTGCAGGTGTCACAAAGTACATCCTCAGTGGCCATGGAGAAAGTTGGCTTTGTAGCATCATTGCAAGAACTACAATCGCGGGGAATGGTGATCGACCTGATAGCCACGGACAGACACGTTTCAATTGCCAAGACAATGAGAGAAGAGTACAAAAATATAAATCACCAATTTGACGTATGGCATCTTGCAAAAACAATCAATAAAAAATTGTCGGCTGCAGGAAAAAAAAAAGATATGCAAGGTATTTCACAGTGGTCCAAGTCAATCAGCAACCATCTTTGGTGGAGCTCAAAAACATGTGAAGGGTCGTTGGAAATTCTACTGGAAAAATGGCGGTCAGTAATGTTGCACTGTAGCAACGTACATCGATGGTCGACAAATGAGCATTTCCACAAATGTGAACATGGCCATTTGTCCACAGAGGAGGCACGGAAGAAGAAGTGGTTGATTCCTTCATCACCCACTCACAAGGCCATTGAAAAGATTGTATTTGATAAAACTATAACAAGAGATTTGAGGGGACTCACGGAATTCTGCCACACAGGAGATTTGGAGGTGTTCCACAATATGTGCCTAAAGTACAGGCCCAAAAGATTGCATTTTGGCATGGAAGGCATGATAAATCGGACTCTTCTAGCGGTCTTGGCACATAACCATAATGTTGGCCGTCAACAAAGTAGGACGACCGGAACTTTAGGGATGCTTCGCTACAATAAGGCCTTCACTAAAAGAAGTAAACAATGGGTGATCAAACCAGTGTTTGAGGATATGCAATATGAGTTTATTGAGAGACTTATCGTAGATGTCCTCGATAGGCACATACATGGAGTGGTGAACGAACCTATGCAGGGGACAACTGCATTGCCACCCAACATTGCCTCTGTTCCATGTCCACCTAAAGCAGAGCTCATTGAGAAATACACATCACGGTTTAAATGATTGTAATTTGATTGCCTGTTCTCTCGAGTCTCCTCATGTTGCAGGCCCAAACTAGAAATGTGTGCTCGCTCAAAGTGAAGGTCAGCTGCTTTGATGTTTTGCTCGGGTGGCGGAACGGCCCACGACCCAGTATAATGTTCTATTGTGATTTGACCTTGACAGGCCGGGACCATCCCGAAAGACTAAGAAAAGATAATGAATAAAATTTCAGAAACGAAACGATGAGCCACGTTCATTAGAAGAAGTAACGTCGGCAAAGAAGGAGTGGTGTTTCGGGTCTGCCCTACACAGAGACACAATGGAAAATGCAAATATAATGTAAGTAACTTTTGATGAGTTTATACCGCAATTTCATTACTATACAGTGGCTTTAAAGACGGGTTCAGTTGTACTTGTTCGTTCTATGTGGCATATTGTTTTCTACCGCGCACTATCTTGAGGAGAAACATCTGCTTTTACTGAAGTACCTCAAAACCTTCCTCTTTGCTTCTGCTTTCTCTCTCCCTCTCCCCTGCTACAACTGGTCCACTGTCTGCGACCTCGGTCCTGGGCCCTTCCACTCTCCACCTGCACTGCCTCCCTGTCAACCCCTGCACTGGGGGACTGTCTCAGTATCCTACAGCCCCCCCCTTCCCAGCACTTGTTCTGCATTTACCTTGCACTTGCCACCAGCTGGCCCTATTTATTTATTATTTTATGCTACTTACCTTGTACTCCACTCCCCCCCCCCTCCATGCCTCGCCACGCCTTTAAACACTTGTGTACACCCAGTAGCGCTGTCCTCGCTATGAAATGAATAATTTTAATTTAATAAGGATCTGATGGTGAGACTAATTTCATTTTTTATGTTTTTAGGTACATCATTCACTACTGTCTGTGTCACGAGTACGTTACCACCCTGACCATTTTATGGGACGATCGCCAAGTACAAGTATGCCCTTACGCGGTACTAACGGTTAGATGCAACATACCTACCGTTGTGGTGGCCTAGTGCCTCGTTGTTGGAACAGCCATGCGATTATCAGTGCGACCGAAGAGCTTATTTTTATCGTAAACCAACACCCTGTGTACTGCACACGAACATCGCTTCCCTCAAGACGAACTAATTTGGATCGAGAGCAAAGAAAAATGCAAATCGCTGAATATTCTCTAAACATTTGATGTCCAATAAATGTACTTTGCAAAATGTACAATCTTGCCGTTTGCTTTTAAACCACGGTTTCACATTCCGAATTGTGGCGCTGTATTGTGAGATGCTCTAAGACCCTGTGTACAGCAAAGGACCATCGCGTTCCTCAATACGAACTTTTTGGAACATGAGCAAATAAAAATGCAAATCGCTGAATATTCTCTAAACATTTGATGTCAAATAAATGTACTTTACCACATTTACAATCTTGCGGTTTGATTTCAAAGTACAGTTTCATATTCCGAATTGTGGTGCGCTGTATTGTGAGCTGATCTGTGTTGATTTCCGGGGTCTGTGTGGAGTCGCGTAGAAGACGCCTGGGCGCGTTTGCCTACGCAGCTCAGTCACGTCACGGATAGAGGCGGGGAATATGAATGTTTTGATAAAGTCTGTTTCAGGGGCGGGGGATTTGATTTAGTGCCGCAAAGGCAGGTGAGCCAGGTCGATGGGGCGAAATGATAGGATTATCACAAAATGGAGGCTGATTTCGAGTGCGATAATGGGCGAAAAGTCGGGTAAGGTCCATAGGAAAGTTTCCTACGATCTACCGATTTATGCTTACAAGCACATGGCCGACCCGTAGGGACAATAAAAAAAAAGTCCCGGAACTATCCTTTAATCACATAAGGTCCAAATGGAGATTACGAATTAAGCCAGACAAAGCCAAACCCTCGCGCATAGATTGGATGCACAGACAGCGTTGCCATACCAGTTCAATTGATAAGCCCGAGTATAGAGATTTTAGTGTACTCAAACAAGAATCTCTGAGGGCCTTAAGTTGTGTGCAGAACAGGATGAGATGTTTAGCTGTTTCGGGGACTAAATGGCAAAATCTGCAGAGACTGTCTGCCACCAAAATCTGTTTCCATCTCAATTTAGTGTCCAGTGTTGGAAGGACATTCCAGCGCAATCTGAGTAGGACTTGTCGATGATCCCGATTAGGGAAGATCGTGAGAATTAGAGAAGGGGTACCTCTTTTTCTTATGTTCATGTGCTAAATGAAGAATAGAGCTATATGAGTGAAAAGAGTCCGTAGTAAGGCACCAATCGTAGTCCCACAATTTCTTTGTAGTTTTTGTAGGGTTTGTTGATGACTGTTCTAAATCTGAACCAATGTTACAAAGAATAATTTCACACAACTTGCAAGTTTAGATAAGAAGCCAGATCGATGAATATTATTCCCAACAAGTTCATATAAGGTGTTGGGTGTGGGTACCTTGAGTTTAGCGTAGAGCGTAAGCATCCTCCAATAGACTCGAGATTTTAAAGCGATGTAGCCTAGCTCATATCGGATCGCAGCCAAAGGGACCTTATTAGGGAGAATTTAAACCCGTCTCCAGATGTCACCTTCAGTCGCATCGAGTTTGGCGATAGTTAACCCTGTGCATAGCTCCAAACCATATGTCGATTTCAGAGCTATTTTACCCTAAAAAAAAAAGATGATCTAATAGAGAATAGGCCATGTTTGCGATTGAGTTTAAGGATCTGCCTCGCAAGTACCTTAGCTTTATTCAGGAGTAGGTTTATCTGCCCTTTCGAGCCTCTACTAGCCCCGACATAATAGCCAAGGTAGGTAAAGCAGGTGGAGATAGTTACTCTTATGCCCCCCAAGTTCCAAGAATTGGTTTTCTTCCTGCAAGGACCTTTCGATAAAGTGAGGATTTTAGTTTTAACAGGGTTAATATTCAAGTCATTTAACTTAACACATCTAGCAGACGCTGTAGCCCCACCTTAGTTAGGTCAAATAATAAAAAATCATCCGCATAGGCCAACCAAATAAGCTTCACAGAGCCAGGTCTTGGTGCTAGGAGACCCTCCTTAAGTAGGTGTTCTGCTGCGTCAGAAACATATTGATTAAACACCCATGGGGCTAAGACGCACTCCTGTCTCACCCCAGGAAATGTGCGGACCATAGCTGACATGTCCCCCTTTTGATTTAGCCGTATTCTTACGTCCGAGTTGTTAAAAACCTGCTCCAAAAGGCTCAATAGTCCCCTCAGTAAACCCCAGGAAGCAAATTTGCACCATAGCCTGTTTCGGTCAACGCAGTCAAAGGCTGCCGAGAGATCCATAGAGGCCATAAAGGTAGGGCCTCTAGCAGAAGTCAGGCAGCCTCCTGAATGCACTCACTATCCCATTAATATTTGTGGAATGGGATTTCCGAAGTCCCGTTTGGAAAGGACTCAAGGGATTGCTGTTTTTTTCCCAGTCCTTTAAGTGTGAAAGAAGTAAGGCAGAGAAGATTTTGCAGTCTGCGTCAATTAATGCAATAGGGCGATCATTTTTTGGGTCGGACCTACTGCCACATTTGAGAATTGGAATCGCATGTGCAGAGGACCAAGAGATTGGGCAAACCCCAGATTGGAGGATGTCTCGAAACTCAATGCACAGGAGATTGGCCCAAAGATTAGGATCAGCTTTAAAGGTGTTGTTGGTTAGCCCATTTGGGCCGGGGGCTCTAGATCTTTTACACTTTAGGATTAGGTCTAGTACCGTATCAATCTCAATGGGGGGGGTTCCCATTTAGGAATAGGGCCTAAAGTAGCGAATCCGTTGGAATATAAATCCTACCAGCCTTGTTCCGCGATTGGGTTTAATGGGGCAATAGCTGGATTACTGTATTGTCCATTAACAATTGACCAGAAGGCTTCCACATAAGCCTTCATAATAACCTGGAGCATTAGTTCAGAATCCTGTTGCAGTAACTGATGTTTAATTGTTTTGCAATAATTTTTATAGCCTTGTTTGACCTTTCTAATGAGACCTAAGCGTACGGTCATATCAAGGTTTGCTAATCGAAGACTCCTAAGGTTTTTATTTTTAGTGGGTGGATTTTGCTAATGCCAGGTCAGAGTTATAGCAGTGGGTGTGCCTACTAGCTGGAGTTGGCCATGCGGAGCGATTACCCAAATCATCTGTCGCTGCTCGTACAAGAGATGTAACCGTTGCAGTATTGAAAGTTGCCATTTTCCAGTCGTATGTAGTCTGGTTGAGCATAGCCCTCAGGTTAAGGTTCAGGGTGTCGATATTTTTAGGTGACCACAGAACCGCAGAACCAGATGAATTGGATGTAACCATAAGATGGGACCGATAGGACCCCTGGGGATGGCAAATATTAAATATTGCCGTTAGAATGCTGTGATCACTCCAGGTATTCATATGAATTTCAAACTGCGAGCAACTTGTACAAGAGTATTCATCCACAAAGATGTAGTCAAGCATAGAGGAGGAATGACCACGCCATCAGGTATGCCAAGTGGGATTTTCAAGTAGGGATTGTGAGTGACCTAACAGAGGTTGTAGGCCTATGTTACCCAACCCAGTATACCAAGTGTAGCCATCCTGTTTCTTCCTTGTATAGCACAAGTTGGACATATTCATCTCATAGATATCCCATGGTGAGTACTCAAATATACAATCACAGTTTAAATCCTCAGCTAGTAGGACATGTCCTGAATCGTTAGCAAGCAACCAATCAAGGATAGTCTGAGTGATAATGGACACAAATAATTCAACTTCTCCCACACCACTGTGCCAATAGATATTGATGATTAATGGTTTCAGTTGTCCACTGCTAGAAGTAAGATCAACACCCAGTGCCCCGTATGGGAGGCCCAAAAGAGCAGTGCTGTATAAACCAAAATAATTATCAACCGCGACAGTTGGGCCACATGATGATCTGCCTCCCAAATTATGTCAAGCAGGTTGGTCAAAGATTTGGTAACCATCTAAAAATGGAGTTGAGGTCATCCAAGTCTCCTGAATACAAATAATATTGGCATCTCTCAGCAGCTGTAGGCCTTCCAAATGTGTAAATAAGTGCTGGCTGCCTCTAGAGTTCCAGGATTTGATGCATAGGTCGGAAAAATAACTTAAATCTGTCCTTGGGGATGTTGGCCTAGGGCACACATTTTTGTCACAAGGTGGAGATGATGGTGGCCCAATCAACGTCCTTAGCCTGCTGTTTAGGTGGAATTCTTTGGTTAAACATGGCTTCAGGACCGCCTGGATGGTTTAGATGGTGGTTGTATAGTAGAAGGCCCTTGAGGCAGCGTTTCCCACGATAATGCAGATTCAACTTTAAAACCCAATTCCTGCAGAGACTCCATTTGAGTAAGGATCAGTTCCTTGACTAATGGAGAGGCAAGGAGAATCAAGCTGGTATCTTGGAGGTTTCTGTCCGGAAAATCCACTTTAGCAATGTCTTTAGAAGATATTAGAGAGAGTGCTGGAATTTCTGAGAAGATGGTCAGGACATTACATCTATTCAAACAAATTGGGACTTCCAGCTCTAACAAGCTTTGTATTTTTACCAAATGCAGCGGTTTCGATTTGAGTGCATTAGTGCATTCTTGTCACCGTAGAGAGCCCCCGGGTAGACTTTGGAGCCCCTTTGGGTTAGTGTCTTGCATTTTAACAAAGTCTGAATACTGAGGCCTAGCAGTTGGTTTATGCAAACGTGCCACCAAATCTCGAATACCTGCCGAGATTGATGGATGTGTAGAAACTGCCGGGATGTTATCCCCCTGAAGCAGCCCCCAGTCCTCTGCTAAAACCAACGGAAGTACAGGGATCAAGGACTGGTTGGGATATTTATTCATGGGGGGGTTGAAGTTGGATAGGCTCCCAAATGGAAGAAAGTTGGTCGATCCGAACATCTGAAAGACCTTGAAACTTGATCGGGTTTCTAACCTGAGACACAGTGGATGGCATAGGGACTTCTTCACAGGTCCTAAATTTGCCGAAGCCACATCCTTGATGTAAAACAGATGTGGGACTCAAATTCGCACTTGAGGGTAATAAGGCCTTTGGGGACCATGGGTTTCTGTAATGGACTTCTTTCCAGCATACTGGGTGCCTGGATGTAAAGTGTTTTGCAGCTGTCAGTTTGGACGGTAGAGTCAACCAATTTGGCCTCGGTTAGACTGTGGGCACAAGGACTCTGCCCCTCAGGGATAGACCCTAAATTCAAATTAAGTGGAGTAAGTGCAGGGGTTTTGGCAAATAGTAAGTTAGATTGTTTTGTAGCCATTTTCTGCTTAATAAGGCGGGGTTTGCGTGGTGCTAAGATTTATTTATGGGCTGTATGCTTAATAGCACTTTCCTGTATAGCTGGAATCACAGTAGGTGGAAGCTGGCTTGGATTAAAAATAGGGTTGGAGATATTCTGAGTAGGGTTGGTTATGCAGGGTGGGGGGGGGCAGCAGTAATGCAGGGGCCAGCAGATGGTGCCAGCTTAGCTTCTCCTTGAGATAGGGCAATATTAGGAGCTTCCAGTATAGAGAGGTTTTTGCGATTATCTCCATTATATGTGATCAAACTAAGGGTACTTACGCAGATACTTGGGCAATAATTTTACCCTGTGATGCCTATAGGAGATCTTGCGCAGCCAGCTTCTGGGATAATTCAGTTCCAATCCAGTCCACTTTATTAGTTAAGTCTACCTGTATTTCAGTGCCTATGCAATCAATTTTCAAATTCAGTTGCGTCATTGATCTTTGGACAGACTTAAGTTCAGCCCAAACGTTATCGTACAGCTCAACAAATGAGCTGAGTACCACGTTTAAGGCTGAAACTGTCGGATGAGTCAGACGGATCCGTTCATCCAGGTCTTTCAGAGTGTGATGTAATCGTGGAGAATTTGCATGGCTCTGGTTTACGACCCATGAGCTTGCTTCCGCAGCAAGGTCAACATTGTTTGAGTCAATGCCTTAAATAATATTAGTTAAGGCAGTTGGGGTATACTGGGACAAGGCCGCCACTTGAGGCGGTGAAGTAGAGTTTACAGGGATTTCGACAGCAGAGGGCAAGTTTGTCGCTTTATCTGCGCATTCGATAATACTAATATCAGTAATGTTATTATTCCCGCCAAAGAAAGCCTGTGTAGTCATTGCTGAATGATCCAGCATAACATTGCCTCTAAAAGCTTTGGGTAATTTGATTTCGGTGCTGCTAGAGGTTGCTTTCAGGATATATTTGTCCATAAATGTTTGGGCTGATACAAGCTGGATTAGTTTTGATTGTCTAGGAGTTTTATGGTGTAATTTGTCGTTAGGAGTAGGCGGAATAATAAAAGCATCTGCAGCCTCAGGATTATGAATCAGTGCTTTATGGGTAGGTGCAGCAAGAGAATGCTCCTTGTAGTTTAAACGTATAGACTTTGCTATAAAAAGGCTAGATGACAAGCCGTCTTTTAGGGTTAAAGTAGTTTGCACAGCTAAAGGTGCAGCACAGAGTGAATTCGAGGCAGATAATTGACCACTAGTTGGTGGCCAACACTTAAGCGATGTGAGGAGTGGTTGGCTACAACCAACAGGGTCCACTAAAATAGCGTCTGGTAACATAGAAGAACCTTTTTGACTACGTAAGCCGGATCTCATAGTTAAAGGAAACATTAATAACAGGCCTTAGGGCAGAGGAGATCGATAAACTTCTAAAAACAGATAAAATATGAATGAATGAATGAATGAATAAATACAGGTCCAGAGTTATTATACAGCGTGCAGGGTACCTAAACTGAAGGTGTGTGAAACCAGATCAAAGAGTTTGCAGTTATTAAGCTAAATCTGCAACTCTGCAGTCTCTGGCAGCGCACAGTGACTATATTAGCAAAGTCAGCAGCTTGAGGGATAATCTGGACACGATATGTAAGCCGGTTCTAAAATCGGTAAAATCCAGTTTTCTCAAAGGATAAAGAGCTTACTGTACTGCAGCATCCGGCAGCCGTCCACGCCGAACAGCCAAACAGCACCAGCCCTTCTGCCACCAGGGCTTACGCCGCAAGGGTGGCTTTGCGGGAGATTTGAAGATCCTTGCGTGATCACGTAACCACGTCACGTGTTCCTCAGCGGCTCCACCTCCCCTAGACCAGCAAGAGCCCAGTGCTCGCAGTGCTGTATAGAGGGGGGCTGGCTGGTATTAATGCAGTTCTTGAGGCTCAAATGCAGTCTGTAGCTCTGCATAGCCCTGCATCACCAGTACTCCAGTGCTTTCACTAACCTTGTTTTAATGGTCCTTACCCCCGGTAATGCAGATTTGGTCTTGGGTATTACATCAGGATTTCTGGCCATTAACTGCTTGTACAGCTCTTCATCATAATAATTTCTTATAACATTGTAAAGTTGGAACCAATTGAATCCTTCAAAGCTGAACTAGCGTCAGAATCTACTATTCCAATGTTTGGCATGCTCTCCTTTATGCTCAGCTTTGTCTTGTCTTCTCATGCGAACTATTCTCTCCCTATTTGCCCTACCTTTGCTCTGTATGGGATGCCAGAGGAAGAGTAGCACCAGAAACCTAGTCTGGGCGCAGCCATGAAAAGCAGACGATTCCAGCCGAAGTCCAGGAAGGCAGGGAAAGAGATTTTAAAGTTGGTATGCTCTTCAAGGGGCTCCTCCCTTCATTAGTGGCTTCTGACTCGAGTGTTGCCAACTATCTTGGAGAACCAGATTTGACCATTGCTGCTGCATCTACATCTGAATCGCTTCACATACAATGGCAGACCAAAATCCCTAGTCCTGCAAGACTGTTTTCTCATGTTATACGGCTCTGCTTTCCATCAGTATTTGGAAATATCTGCTTGCAGTTAGTGTGCCATGTGCTTTATGTTGGACTACTGTGGGACGTGTAGTAGGGTCCATCTCTTGTCTGACTCTCAGCAGTAACCTTTCTACATTTATTTGCAGATTGCCTGCGGCTATGCACATACACTAGCACTAACTGATGAGGGCTTGCTATATGCCTGGGGAGCTAATACCTATGGGCAGTTGGGAACTGGCAGTAAAAGTAATCAACTAAGCCCTCTGCAGATCATGATGGAAAAAGAAAGGTAATGTACCACCGCTGTAGGTACCTTGCAAACTGTGTGCTTGAAAGATTGCATTTTGCTGGCATTCTTTAAACAATGGGTTTGTTGCTGTGGGGTGTGCAGGCATGTTGCTTAATAATTCAAAGGCTTTATCTAGCACTTTTCAGATCTTCATATTCTGATTAGTGCTCATGCTACTTTTAATAATGAACTTGTGTGCTTTTGACAACTTGCACATTAATACTGGCCTCAATTTCCTGTTTTTGTTTGTATTATAATGTTCATACTACCTGCTTAAACAGGCTTGTTTAAGGTTGGCTTCCCTGCCTCCCATAACCCACAATCCTCCAACAATTCTGTAATGTGCCAGCGTTCCTACCATCTGAATGCACTCCTTGTCTGCAGAGCAACAAACCTTACGGATTGAGTTTACAACATGCACTAAATTGTTTGCTGGAAAAAATGACAATATACAATTTCAATTTGCAGTGATTTACAATCAGAACCAAAGGGTTGACAGAATATTTGGATGCCTCTTAGTTTTCTTGCCTGGACAGTATCTGTAAATAAAACCTGTCTGTTTATGTTTCACAGAGAACTACATTCTTCCAATGCCTTTTTTTACCTCCGACTGGGCGTGTGGAAATCCCAAGAGAGTTCTATCGCCCAGGAAAGAATCTTCTTAAACCTCCCTTCAAACAGTCGTTGCCATGTTATCTGAGATTTTAAGGCAGCAGCGTTTTTGATTTGTTGGAGAACAAGCATGCAAAAACCCTTGCCAGAGGCCAATAACTGCCTCTGTCCCTACTTGGCCTTCTCTGTACCAATACAAGCTGCACTCACTCTGGTTTTTGTCCCAGATCTACCATTCAAACAGTGTGTAACTGTCACTGCTCACATATAAATTCCAGATCCTTTCAAATGCTGCAGCAAAATTGCTCACAAGTATGTCTTTTCTTGAGCATACCTTAGAATTTCTGGTATCTCTGCATTTGCTCCTTTTCAAGATAATTCCCTTCAGGGTCATCAGCACAATGCACAGATCAGCTATATACTTGTGTATAAGCACGTTACAAATGCCATATATCATATCATATATTGGACTGATCAAGACTTCCCCAGGAAGAAACCCCCTACTAACCCCCTTCCCGCATGCTTAGATGCCCTCGAAGGATCCAGCCACCTTGCTTTAAAAGTAGTACACTAGTCGGGGAACAAGCTTCTGCTCTCAAATCAGAGGATACAAAAAAGCAACTAGAAACATAACTTTTTCATATTTACCTTTTTAGAAACTGTGCCCTTTTGCTGGCTTCAGGAAGGTACCAAGAACGCAATAGGTTGTAAGACTTACAAAATCATGTTAGCGTAACATCATTGGTTTTCTCACAACACTGGTTTTCTCAATACATTACTTTTCTTTTTGTAGATCTTAAAAGTAGAATGATATAGTGTAAACCTGGAATGAAGACACTCAACTCTTAAATGATAGAATGACTATCCATTTCTTTATAAGAAAAATAAACATCACATTAATATTTAATGGTTTAAAAAAATCAAAAGTAGACTCTTAAGTAACTGTGTTTAAAATGGATTGTGTCCTATAACGTATTCCTCATTTTAGATGTATTCCATCCAGCTTTAGCTGCTTCGGAAATATTTTCTTGGCAGAGGGCGCCGTGCGTCGATGTCGAGTCGATGGTCCCTCGAAGGCCTCCGTCGAGTGTGACGTCATCGGGTATACAAGTAGCACGCGTGGCACGTACGTGTTGCTTCGCAGACTCGACGCGCCTCGAGTAGTTCTGTGACAGTTACTGAAGATATTCGATATGTCCTCATCGTCGACCCAGACTACGACCCCGCGATTGGGATTCAAAAAGTGTAAATCCTGTGGTTCGAAAATGTCCATCACAGACCCACACCGGGGAATGTCTGTGGTGTTTCGGTGAAGGCCACGACATGGAGGCTTGCACGAAGTGTCAGGCAATGCCGGTTAAGGCCTTGCGAGAGAGGAAGGGAAAACTGCAGCTAGGTCGTAAACCCGACTGAAAAGCCTCTAGCGTCGAATCGAGGTCCCGTGAGGAGAAATCTCCTCGATGCGAAAGGCATCGGTCCAGGTTCCGAAGCGATTCTCTCTGCTCTTCACCTTCGACGAAAAAGTCCAAAAAAAGGCGCCACTGGTCCCCTTCCACCTCGTCCTCGGACGAATCCCCAAAAAGAATGAATTGCCCCACAAAACATTCTTCCTCCGAAGAGTGGGAAGCATTCGGGGTAAAAATGATGAAGGTGTTTGAAAAGGCTAAGCCTCAGTCCGCGCCTTCTTCGGAAGCCGGCAGGGAGCGTTACCGTTCTGACACTCGCGCGCCCTCAAGCCCGGGTGATCGAAGGAGGAAGGATCGGGAACCCTCCAGGATGCCGAGCGAAAAAGACTGCTAGAGTCGAGTCGACCGTTCGAGGTCACCGACGCCGTCTGAAACCTGACACACCTCAAAGGGTAAGTCTTCGAAGAGCGCCTCACCGCCCTCAAAGCCAGCTCCGTCGACGACCACTATTTCATTGGCGCCATCGACGCCTTTGTCGACGTCGACCCCAAAGCCCTCGGCACCAAAGATTCAAACAAAGGCTCCAACTCAGCCAAATCACCCAGAAGCTGTCAAAATAACAGCAAAAGAGAAGGCTGCAAAGGCTATAGTGCCTTCAGAATCCACTAGTACACCTTCCCCACCTCTCCCAGAAAAGGTTTTTAAACCTCTTCCAAGGAAATCATTTTTCAAATCCTCAACTTCAATTTTTGAAGAACAGGAGAGGTCTGATGAGGAGAATGTTCCTTTTGGACTGGAATATGGCACCCCAAATGTCCCAGAATGCCTGAATTCTGAGGGAAGCGGGATGAGGGACCTGAAGGAAACCTTGCATAATGCAAGTGGTATTGATACTTCGCCTGAAACAGATTTTGGCAGGCCAGAACCAGGGGAACATGCCAGTCCCTCATACTGTCAACTAATGACAAAGGTGGTTGAATACTTAGGATGGGCTAGACCACCAACTCGGTTCATCCAGGATGATCTGACTGATATATTGGATCATGGTCCCAAAAACAAAACGAAGATCCGATGTTACCCTTCCATGTAGCCTTGCAAAATAGGGTGGCCAAAAATTGGGAGACTCTGGATTCTATTCCTCCGGTGAATAAATCCCTTACTTCAAAATGCCGCCCTTCTAGTAGCGACCCTGGCTATCTAACACCCTAGTCCCGAGAGTCTGGTGGTCCAGGCAGCCACAGCATTAAATAAGGTGGCGTATGCTTCTATCTCTCCGGATACGGACGACAAGCGTGTGGATGGTTGGGCATGCAAGGTATTTTCAGCTGGGAGTATGGCGTTAAAATCGGCCAACTCCACATGTGCCTTGGCAAAATTTTCGTACTCTGTGGGAGTGCAATGCAATGACGGCGGAGCACAGAAGGGGATGAAACGGAAGGATTCCTATCCATTGTTAAAGTTGGAAAGGAGGCCATGCAGAAATCCCTTCAGTCTGGATTGGACACTGTAGATAGTGTGAGCAGGTCCATGGGCACTAGCACAGTAATGCGCAGATTTGTGTGGTTACGGAAGGGGGGTTTCGCACCAGATGTGCAAAACTGTCTTCTGAACATGCCCTTTGACGGGTCTCACCTTTTTGGCAACAAGGCTGACGAGAGCCTTGAGAGGTTGCAGACCTCAAAAGCAGCTGCAAAGTCTTTAGGAGCTGCTATTAGACAACCTCAGCCTTTTTGTGCGTCGGGGCAATCTTGGAGGGGACGATCCTATCATTGCTACTCCTCATATGGAAAGGCGAGAGGAATGGCCAGTCAAAGGGGCCAGAGAAAGGCCACTCGTGGTGGACGAGGAAAACGTGCAAAGCCAGCTCCAGCTGCAGCCTCTTTGCCATCAGCGGCCGCAGCAACCGCCACAAAACCACTTTGAGGACTTGCATCACAAGACACCTGTGGGAGGCAGGCTGTCACAGCATCTGCAAGAACGGCGAGCCATCCCTTCAGATGTTTGGGCTCTAAAAATAATAGCCCAATGTTACTGCCTTCTTTTTCTAACACAACCTCAAAGCAATCCACCAGGGAGACACCCTTTTGAGGTTTTCAGACCCGCTCCTACAGCAGGAAGTTCTAACCCTGCAGGAGAAAGGTGCAATAGAGCCAGTGCCTGTATCGGAGAGGAACAAGGGATGGTACTCCCCTTACTTTTTGATTCCCAAAAAGGACGGAGGACTGGGACCCATCTTGGACTTAAGAGGCTTGAACAAGCTCCTCAGGAAGGATAAGTTCAAGATGGTTACTCTTTCTCAGATCTTTCATGCCCTTCAACTTCAGGATTGGTTGGTGTCACTGGACCTCCAGGATGCTTATTTTCGTGTGCTAATTCATCTCAAGCACAGAAAATACCTGAGGTTCGTAGTTGGCGACTCACACTATCATTTTCGAGTCCTGCCATTCGGATTGACCTCCGCCCCGAGGGTCTTCACCAAGTTAATGGTCGTGGTGGCAGCTCGCCTCAGGAGAGGGGCGATTCACATCTACCCCTACCTGGACGATTGGTTGATCAGGGCACGTTCTGCCGAACAAGCACTGGATCATCTGAAAGTCACCTGCCACTTCCTCCATGGACTGGGTTTCTCCCTCAATTTCAAGAAGTCACAAATGACACCTTCCCAACAGCTCCAGTACATAGGGGCTGTATTACACACATCCTTGGTAAAGAGCTCGCCTCCCAAGTCGAGGGCTCAAGACATTCTTCAGATGTTTTCCAAATTCCAAAATGCCCAAAATCTCCAGGCCTACGACTTCTTAAGGTTGCTCGGCCTCATGGCATCCTGCATCTTCCTAGTGCCAGAGGCACGCCTGAGGATGAGATACCTTTAATGGGCTCTAAAGACTCAATTGTCCCAGTTCTCAGGTCAAATGACGGATCTTCTTCAGATTCCGAACAAGGTTCAGCAGGATCATCTGTGGTGGACTTGCACAGAGAATATCCTAAAAGGAGGACAGTTTTGGCAACCATGGCCAGAGATTACAGTAGTGACGGACGCCTCACTCACGGGGTGGGGAGCTCATGCCAACGATCTGACAATCAGCGGTCGTTGGTCTCCATCGGAGTCCAAACTACACATCAACCTTTTGGAGCTGAGAGCAATCAAACTAGCGCTGTAGGCTTTTCTGACATCTGTCAGGGGAAAAACTGTCCTGATAATGACGAACAACACAGTGGCCATGCATTATCTAAACAAAAGAGGTGGTGTAGGGTCACTACCTCTGTGCAGAGAGGCAATTCAAGAAGGACTCTCCTTAACGGCAATTCATCTAGCCGGGGAGGAGAATATGAAGGCGGACGCTCTGAGCAGGCAGAACACGGTGTTCCACGAATGGGAACTGGCTCAGGAAGTCATTCACGAGATCTTCACCCTTTGGGGAACCCCTCAAGTAGACCTGTTTGCGACCGGAATCAACCGGAAGTGCGAAAGGTATTGCTCAAGGGAATTTCCTCCAAGAGGAGCCCTAAGGGACGCGTTCGTGGTGGAGTGCAACTTCCCACTATTATACGCGTTCCCTCCGATTCCCGTCGTTCCTCAGGTCATCAGGAGATTGAGGCGGTTCGGAAACCGCATGATCCTAATTGCCCAGGATTGGGCCAGGAGAACGTGGTGCCCAGACCTTCTAGACATGTCCATCTGTCCTCTGTTACGTCTTCCTTTGAGAGAGGATCTTCTCTCACAATTGGAGGGCCAGGTTCTCCATCCAGAGGTCAGGACTCTCAGCCTTCATGCTTGGTATCTGAAAGGCTGAGATACAAGGATTGGGACCTTCCAGATGACGTCATGGAGGTGTTGCTTTCGGCAAGAAGGCCAGCAACAAAATCTCTATACCGTTGCCATTGGAAAACGTATTGCAACTGGTGCAGAGAAAAGAATGTTGATCCTTTTCTATGTTCCATTCCGGAAGTGTTGTCCTTCCTCTTGGCCCTAGCACATGGAGGTCTAAATGTTGGGACCATCAAGGGTTATCTTACAGCGCTCTCCATTTTGAAGCGCTCTTCGGAAGAATGCTCCTATTTCAAAGTTCCTTTAATAGTACAATTCTTAAAGGGACTTACCAATGTGTTTCCTCCTTACCCCTTCCAATTACCAATTTGGGATCTTAATCTGGTTCTAAAATTCTTAATGTGTGCCCCCTTTGAACCCCTGCACACTTGTGCCTTAAGATTACTAACATAGAAAACCGCTTTTCTAGTTGCTTTAACATCTGCAAGAAGAGTGAGCGAATTGCAGGCACTGTCTTCTGGGCCACCCTATACTGTGTTCCATAGGGACAGAGTGGTAGTAAGGGTTAAACCCTCAATTTTACCTAAAGTTGTGTCCGATTTTCATTTAAATCAGAAAATTGTTATACCCGCATTCTACCCTCCACCTCATCCTAGTAAGGAGGAGGAAAGATTGCACAGGTTGGACCTGAGAAGAGCTCTGAGCTTTTACATTTATAGGCTTTCCAAGCTTAGAGTGGATAATCAACTTTTCATTGGCTAAACCGGAAGGAGATTGGGTCAATCGGTGTTAAAAACAAACCATATCACGTTGGATTGTGCTTTGCATTTCAGAATGCTACAGATTTGCGGGAAAAGACCCACCAGAAGGCTTAAGGGCCCATTCCACCAGAGGCACTGCCTGTTCAACAGCCCTTCAAAGAGGTGTTCCCATAAAATCCATTTGTGAAGCAGCAACTTGGTCATCACTGCACACCTTTTCAAAATTCTATAATCGGGATGGTTCCCAGTCTAAGGAGCTTGCTTTTGGTAAAGCAGTGCTATATTCCACCATATAATGGTATTAAAAAATCTACTCCCTCCTCCGGAGAGTTTTCTATACTGCTTTAGGAGTCTATCTAAAATGAGGAATACATTGGAGGACACAATCAATTCGAAGAACAAGTTACTTACCAACTGGTAACGTTCTTTCGATTGGATGTTCCTCCAACATATTCCTCATCGCTCTCCCATCCTACTCCTCTGTAGATGTTCCGGGTTATTGCCACTTCAACTCTCGCAAGACTGATACCCGACTACCGGCACAATCTACACAGTAGAGCAAGAGGGGGAAAAACCGAACTGAGGCCAACGGGCGCTGCGTGTGCTACTTGTATACCCGATGACCTCACCCTCGACGGTGGACTTCGAGGGACCATCGACTCAACGACATCGACGCACAGCGCCCTCTGCCAAGAAAAGATTTCGAAGTAGCTAAAGCTGGATGGAATACATCTTAGATGAGGAATACTTTGGAGGAACATCCAATCGAAAGAACGTTACCAGTTGGTAAGTAACTTGTTCATTTTCATATCATTGCTGGCAAATAGTCCCCGTACTTCACGCAGGTTTTGTCGACGGACATAACACTCACCAGTTGTTGACAATCGCGAGCAGACGTGGAGGGGAGAATTGGTGTGCTGCAGCATAATGGGACCTTCTGTGCGCTCTCCCCACCTGCTGCCTCACCGGGGCACGGTGCAGTATGTTGCAGTGCCGATATCTCGGTAACGGTGCATGCCTAGGGCCTTGACATGTGATTTTTACGTACATTCACTTGAAATGACCTCTGTCTGGTCATTCTACGACCACCTTGATGTTTCGCTGCTTCTGTGTGCAGGGGCTGAAATCCAGGGAACATAGGTAGCCAGTGACATCCGGATGGTCCTAACAAGTAACTGTGCACAATTTGGTGCAGATTGGTGGAACAGTGTGGAATTGTATGAAGAGCAAACAAACTAACAGATTTTCTAATATATATATATATATATATATTTATTACATATTACATATATTACCTCCCCTTATTATACGGTGCTTACCTCTGCCCTTTCTGTTTTTTTAATTTTTTTATTAAACCTACTTCTTAATCATGTTTGGGGAAAGTAGGCCAATAACCCTGACTATTTCTTTGCCCCCCCCCCACACCCCTTTATCTTCACATGTTCATTGCCGAGCAATGCTGTTCTTGGCTGTCTTAACACTCTTTCCACACATTCATCCTTTGTACTTTAACTTTTTTGTTTACTCTTCATTTTTGAGATGTTGATCTTGTGTTATCTATATTTTGTCATATTTTATGGGCTTTCAGGTTCTTAGTCTGGGATTAAATTTTTGCCCAAATGCCAAAAATGATTATGTTCAGACCAGGATAGACCTGGACCAGTTTATCAGAAAGGTCCACCTAAAAAAATTCTTTGCAAACAACAGTTGGCAAAAACGCAAAAAAGAAGCACAAACAGGAAAAACGGAAATTACCATAAAAGATGTGGATACATTAAAGGATCTTATGGAACTCGAGAAAGGCACAAACATGGGAGAAGAAACCATGATCGATCTTGAAGATGTAGGGATCAATACAGATTGGAAGGCGAAAAGCAATCTTAAATCTAAATCAAAATTCAATCCTACCACAAACATGGGGAGTAACATCGAAGTATTCCAAAGTTTGGTCATAGAAGACTTAAAAAGTTTACGCCGAAAATCTAAAAATACATTACCCAAAGATAATCTTTCTATGAATGAAAGAAAAGCACTGAAAGATCTTCAAGAATTAAAGGATTGCATTATAAAACCTTCAGACAAGGGGCGGAACATAGTCCTTCAAAATAAAAACGACTACATCAAGGAAGCATACAAACAACTTAATGATACCACATGCTATATGAGATTGAAAGATAACCCCATGAAAGAATTAGAACACACAGTGAAGTCCTTTCTTGAGAAATTTGAAGAAATGGGTATTCTATCAGAAGAAACTTTGAAGTTTCTACAGGTCAGCAATGCGATAACACCTACAATATACTTTCTACCCAAAGTACATAAGAATCTCAAGCAACCACCGGGGAGACCGATTGTGTGCCTAATAGGCTCAGCACTAGAAAATGTATCAAAATACATCGATGAAGTTTTATTTCCGTTTGTTTCCACACTCTCGTCTTATATCAGAGATACTACAGACTTTTTGCGCAGAATAGAGGATATTCCCTGGGAGAAAGAATATCTTATGGCAACAATGGATGTTGTATCGTTATACACATCCATTGGCCATGAGGATGGTAAAACAGCTTGCCTCCATTACCTGAACACCAAATCTTTGAACTTTCTAACACACACCAATATGGTGATACAAATGATCGATTTATGCCTAAAGAACAATGTCTTTCTCTTCAATGATGAATACTTTAAGCAGGTAGAGGGCACGGCAATGGGGACTACGTTTGCACCATCGTACGCCAATTTGATGATGGGGGCCTGGGAAGAACAGGAGGCATGGGCAGATACGAACCAGGAATACACACAGAATCTGGTTTTATGGCTAAGGTACATCGACGATCTCTTTATCGTATGGAAAGGGACTGCTAAAGGGTGGGCAGAGTATGTGAAAAAATTGAATCAGAACACAAAAAATCTAAGATTCACTAAAACCCATAGTCGGACTTTCATTACCTTTCTTGATGTAAACATCCGAATTGTCGATGAAAAAATAACGTGTGAACTCCACAGAAAGAAGATCGGTTCTAATACCCCATTGCATGCACTCAGTGGACACCCGAAAAATGTAATCTGGAGTGTCCCATATGGCGAATTTGTGAGTCTGAGAAGAAATAACACTACTTTAGAATCTTATGATCGTGAGAGTAAGCTTACAGCCGCTGGTTTCAAAAGACAGATGTATCCAAAGAAGGTCATCGAGAGAGCCTTCCTGAAAGCCAGACTAATAGATAGACCAACTTTATTAGCTGGCAAGAAAGATGAAGAAAAACAGGAAGGGCAAAACAGCACACGCTGTATACTCACGTTTGACAGCCAAGCAAAAAACATCAAACATATTCTCAACAAACATTGGAGTAGCCTGTTGGCGGACCCTGACCTTGCTAAAAGCCTCACATTACATACTGAGGTTACTTTCAGAAGAAACAGATCTTTTAAAGACATTTTAGTGCAAAGTTTTATGGGCAGTGAAGAAAAGAAGGGACCCACAAATTGGCTTACTGCCAAGAAGCAAGGTTTCCATAAATGTACTCATTGTAATATGTGCAAATATACAATAAACGGCTGAACTTTTATACATCCGGTTACAGGACACACAGTGTTGATCCAACAGTGGATCACCTGCGAAACGGACCATGTAGTCTATGCTCTCACCTGCGTATGTAAGAAACGGTACATCGGCAGTACAAAGTGTAAGTTAAAAATTCGTATACAACAACATGTGCGTGCAATCTTGCACAACGATGCAAATTACCCAATGGCGAAACACTTTGACCAATGCCACAATAAGGAAATAGATAGTTTCAGATTTGTTGGCCTACACAAAATTGAATTGGGTCCAAGGGGAGGTGACAAAGAAAAGCAACTCGGACAAAAAGAAACAAGGTGTATATTGGACTTCGAGAGTAAACAGCCCAATGGACATAACATTGATGAGGAACTTTACACCTTTTTGGGTTGCTAAAAAAGACTGCCCACTAAATCAGCCCAATAAATACCAAGGGGATACAAAAAAGGAAAAATGATCGAGTTCCTTGGCATAAAACATAAGAAATATTAGCCAAAAGGATTCTGCGGAATGTCCAAAATCAGTTTTAAACCATTCCTATTACAACTTTTATAAGGTGTTGTTTGTATAACGAAAAAGAAAAGGATTGAGAAGAAATTCCTGTTATGTTTGAGCAGTAGATATATTGGTGCAGTTGTTTCAGTGTTTTTAACAATTTTGGGTATATGGTAATTGATGTTTTTGCTTCTATTACACTTGTGGTGATTGGTAAGAATTTTAATCCAAGGGTCGTGAGAGATAAACAGGAGAGGCCTAAGAGGTGAGGTGTATATATTCCGGAACATAATGTGTTGGCCCCCGGCATGATGGCTAGTGTTTAATACTGACCAGAGATAGGCCCAGCTAGATTATATAACATTGTTAGGTCCAGATATATTGAGTGTGGAAATTCTAAGGCGATATGATATAAGCGAATCTATTAAAGTTCCCCAATCATGCCTTTTACAGAAATCAGGCAGGGTTTTTTACAGAAAAATGCTGCTATTGCACGTGTCACTTTAAATTGAAGAAGTGAAGGCTGCTAATGCACTAAGCACTTTATTAGTATAAACAAATGTGGGAAATGTATCATCAAATTAGATTTTAAATCATCTGTATCCATGTTTGCATATTTTTATTGGATAACTTTGAACATAAGTTATTGTCCCTATTGCACTTGGCACTTTAATCTGAAGAGGGAAGGCAGCCACTGAAATGCACTAAGCATTCAACTGAAATGCACTTAGCATTTAAAGTATACAAACATGGAGCAATATACCATATATGATACTATTTCGAAAGGTGTATATATAGCTGCTTGCACATGTCACTTTGATTTTTAATTCCACACTTTGCACTTTAGCCTATGGATGGGTAAATGACAACTGATAAACGGACTTGACAAGTCCGTGGTTAAACTAGATGTAACGGTACACGACCCATAATATATGGGGACCTTTCTGTGTAAACTAGAATAAATGTGGGAATATTATTATGGAGGAGAAGGAGGATATTAAGAAATACGTTCATTAGAACGCATAGCAAAATCAATCATAAAATGCAGCACATTGTAAAGGAATATTGGCACCATAGAGTGTTTAATGGTAAATCCAACCATTCAAAGATGTCCGGGATAGGAACTAAATGTTTGCGTGGAAGGGTGTAATTAGTCCTTTCACGATTTCTGCATTCTGTGTACCTCCACTCCCTTTCTCCTCCCCTTCCCCTCCCTCCCCCTGTCTGCCTGTCTCTCTCACGTTTTAAATGGCTTGGTAACAATGAGGCTAATTGTTGTGAGCACGCAGCGAGTTGGCCGCGAAACGCGTGGACGCCTCGATATGAGGAGTGGTTGCACTTGGGAGGACCCGTTTATAATTTTGTCTTTTTTGCTTTCCATTGTGAAATGCTTTTCCATGGATTTTTAAATACGACGTGATTTTGTTTCCCTGTGAAACTCAATAAAGAACAGTTTTTAATATTGAAATCAGCGGCTTGGATTCCGACTTCTTTGTAATGGTGAGGGGTCACCAAGATACTATGGAGAGTGCAGCTTGAATCGTCTACCTAACAGGTAGAAAAAACAACATATATATATATATATTACATATTACATATATTACCTCCCCTTATTATACGGTGCTTACCTCTGCCCTTTCTGTTTTTTTAAATTTTTTTATTAAACCTACTTCTTAATCATGTTTGGGGAAAGTAGGCCAATAACCCTGACTATTTCTTTGCCCCCCACACCCCTTTATCTTCACATGTTCATTGCCGAGCAATGCTGTTCTTGGCTGTCTCAACACTCTTTCCACACATTCATCCTTTGTACTTTAACTTTTTTGTTTACTCTTCATTTCTGAGATGTTGATCTTGTGTTATCTATATTTTGTCATATTTTATGGGCTTTCACTCTTTCACTCTACATTTTGCGTAGTGAGTAGTTAAGCACATTTGTGTAAATGGCAAGGTTGCAACAAATAGGACTGAATATATTGGGCTAGGTTTGGATCACTGATTTTTACCTTGACTTTGGTCATTAACTTTCTTTTGTATGTCACTACTGATGCTGTCCATTGACTTAATCTGCTTGAACAAACCTTGGATGGATGTTGGCAACAGTTTAACGACTCGCTGCACAATAATAAAAATGTCAGGCAAGGAAAATTATTTTTCTGAAGCGGCGAGGGTTAACCAGAGCAGAACCCTGACAACTGCGGCAACACTCCTGATGGCAACTAAGTCCACTCATGGCAGCAGTGGTAGCAGAGCAACTACTGGCAGTGGCACCGGGATCCCTTCCAAAAATTGTGGTAATGTGATGCTTTTTAGACAACAAATCCCACAACCTCTGTAGCTATCACCCTGCTGATCTACCAGGCATTACATATCTGCAAACACGTGTTATTGACAGAAATCGCCAGCTGTAGCCCTCAGAACTTGTCCTAAAATATAAAATGAGAAGCACTGGGGGGTATGTGATCAGGATGGTGACCGAGTAGGAGCAAGGGACTCCAGCTCCGGTTTGATTCACCCATCATCCTGCAGCAGCATAGGGATTGCTTCCTAACTGGGAAAATCAGCCCCTATTCTTACCTCTCACTTTACTATTCTGTAGCCTGGGCTCCTGAACTGGAGCCTGGCTTCTGAATGAGGCTGCTGCGGCAGACTCTTTCTTCCTTTGGGGCATCTAGACTGGGCTTGCTCTCCCGGATGGATATTCTCTGACTGCTTGCAGTGTTTGTTGTCCGCAGATGCGTGAAGAGCTGTGTTCCCCAGTCAGTGAGATTATGCATTCTCTGACTATGTAGGGTAGAGGCTGGAAATGCCTAACTCCTGTGTATGGAGCAGAGGTCTGGTTGACTGCTGCTCTGGCCCTCCTGAGATCTGACTTTCTGGGCGCACTGGATTTTCAGTGCCCTGCCAGTGCTACTTATACAGCTGCGGTTATGAGTTTGCTTGTTCTATGGGAAGGGGGAGCTGTGGAAAGCAGGCTTTATTATTTTTTTATACTATGAAACATTGTGCCCCGCTGTCTGTCCTCTTGACGGAGGCCTGCCTACGAGAAGTGTGCAATTTATTTTGGTGCAATGTACCTGACTTGGTAACTAAGGTATGTTTGACTGGTAGTGAGCACTTTTAAATCTGGTTGCTCTCCTATTGTGCCTGGCTTTGGTAGCAGCACACATGTGAACACTGGCTGCTCAAAGCATAGCACCCCTATGTCCGGAAGGCACACTTCACAGAATTCTGCTGCTACAAAACTGCACTGCACACCATGGAGAACAGTGTTGCCACTAGACCCAGTGTATTTTCCCTACAGACGGCAGCGGTAGAGGAGGCGAGTCCGTCCACATTCACAAATCTTGAAGTTCACGGATACATCAAATAATGGTTTTAACAAACTCATGATGTAAACAAACAGTTGTCTTGCCAAATCAACTCAGTGGCGCAGAGTGTTGTCCTCCTCTGTCAAGATTTGGTTAAATGAAGTAGGGCAGAGAGTGTCCACTGCCAAAGACTTAGCAACTACTAAAACTGATATCATAGCTTGAAGCCGGACAACTTCAATATTTTTCAGAAACTTTAGATAGCGCTGCCCTAATTTACACTTACTTGCCCTTGCAGAGGGTATAGAGCAAGGTGGCATGGAGAAATTCTTGGTAGGTTGTGTTGTCTCCTACCACTTCTTGGAGGCTATTCACTTAGCTGCAGTAATGTTTGACTGGGCACACTGCACTCCTTGCAGCAAGCCTAGTCCCAGAGCATCCCAAAGACCTACAAAATCAACTTACTGCGGTATCAGGATAAAATACTTCAGCATTGAAACTCGGAAGCAAATGCAAACATTGAACAGAGTTGGGGAAACTGCTTCATAACTATGCTTTGCTGCCCCTGGCCAGGCAGAGGACTGATTTTAAGGGCAAGAGAAACAGTTTGGTGGATCATGAATCTGTTGCTCATTTTTTGCAAACCTTCCAATTGATCCTGTTTGTCTCGATATTTCATCTGTTTATGGCATTATTTCTTTATTTGTATAGTTCCTATTCGCATTTCCTTAAGGTTGGGGCACTCCCATTGGGAACTGCTGGTAATATGCTTAAATATTGTCCTGGTGGATCACTATTAGTTGCTGATTTGTGACAGGAAAGAACATATATGCATACTTGGTTGGTTCTGGAGGTCGATGGAGTTCACTGAGAGTTGTTTGAATCCCAAACCTTTGTCCTGGTTTTCTTTGGGTCTCAGTCAGAGGAGCTGGCAGTCTCTGCTGTCATGGTGGGTAGCCCTGTTGTGCATTCCTAGTTGGGGTTGGTTAGACACACAGGAGTGGGATTGAGGTATTGAGACAAATGGACATATTGTATCTGTTTTGTTGTCTAGACTTAACAGTGCCCATCTGTTCACAGTGTATTACCCTATTGTGTTGAAATACCAACTAGCAGTGTTAACGTGGAATTTGAGAAGTATCGATGAAGCCATAAGGAGGCAGAGGGCGGAATCTTCCTTTCTGAGGTATAGGTTCTCTATCACTTTAGTGCAGGAAAGATATTTGAGTTCTGTGAGGGATCCAAAATGAGAGGTGTACACAAAGTTGTAACATTCTCATTGCCAGACATTTATTAAACAGAAATGGGTTGGATAAACACCTAACCCTATTCGAAAGAAGAGATTCTCTGCCTACGAAACTGAAACTAAAGATTAGTCTGTGTCAAGTCGTTATAAACGTAGAAACCGTCTGTGTCCAAAACATGCTAATATGACCCTCACACTAGAAACTAACACCTAAGGGTGTAAGGAAATGTCTCTGACTTATATTTAGCAAAAAGTGTTCATAATCGAAAAATAAAGATACATACAACGAAAGGTGTACTGTAAGGAGAAACCCTTGGATCCAGAGGATGGGTCCCTTCCCCTGGATGCTGGATGTTTAGGTAGGATGGAAAAAAGTATTTTTTTTTTAACAACAGTTTCTTGGTATCACAAGTGTCTCTTTATCCAATAGTTCCATTGGTTCTTTATACTAGATTCAGAAAGTTCTTGTTCAAGCAATACATTCCATGACCTCCAACACTTTCTTCGTTTCTTTATACTGGATTCACAAAGTTCTTATTCATATAATACATTCCCCAATAAGCTTTCTTTAACTTCTCCTGTACTTTGGTGAATTTGAACTTTTCCTGTATTTTGATGGATTGCCTGGTGTACTCCTTTACCAGGAATTCTTTTGTGAGTTCTTCCGATTTCCTGGTATACTCCCCTGCCAGGTATCTTGCCACAGTGTTACGTTTTTGTATAACCCCAAGTGTCTGGTGTATCTACCAACCAGGACTTCTTTCATGTGCTTCTCCGATTCCCTGGTATGCTTCCTTGCTAGGTATTTTGTAACGTGGTTAGATTTTCCTCTAAAACTCTGGTGGATCTCCTGGTATACTTCTCTGCCAGAAATCCTGTTTTGGGTCTTGAGATACCCTGGTATACTCCCCTGCCAGGTATCTTCCCATAGTTTTAAAGTTCTTATATGTATACAGTTTCAAAATGCCCGACATATTTGGTTACCAGGATTTCCTTTATGGGCTTCTTAGATCCCCCCGGTATACTCCCCTATCAGGTATCTCGCCACAATGTTGGAGACTTTATACAGCGAAATAAGGTGTAATAAGGTGTATAGGTGCGAAATTCCTAGATGTTATTGGATTTTTTAAATGATGTTGTTCAAAAGTTTTTTTTATAGAGAAACATCAGAAACTGGAGGTGTTATATGTCTGCTGTGAATATTGGAGGTATAGATGGAATTTTGTAGAGTGACACAAAGGAAGGCGTTTATGATTTTTACAATAAGGGGTATTTGTAGGATGGCAACAAGCCATCAAGAACTTGGGTATTATAAGGTCTTCAGGAGGATGGGGAAAATACTGCATCTCATCTGATGGAGTCACGACCTCCCCTGACAGCTGTCTCCTCCCATGTGGTCCTCCCTCATATATCCACCCCGAGGGTCAGGATCACATAGCAACTGCCGTCCCCTGTCTACATGGGAGGAGGTCATTGCCAGGCAATCAGTGATGACTCCAAATGAGCTTGAAATGTGAGGGAGGTCAGTTGTTCTGATCGTCCTTACCTTGTACTGCCAGGAGGGTGGTTATTTGGATCTTGCTGACTGTTCAGTTTGAGTTGACATCCCAATGCACAAATGACACAGGTAGATATGTGGGGTCCGGGGATTCTTGAGGGTGTTCTTGTTGAATTTAGTGATGAGCAGTTCTTTAAGAAAATCTCTTCCCTACTTTCTAAACATACTGACTTTTTGATACTCTTGGGAGGCAATTTTATTTGCATTTAGGACGTCAGTCTTGATGGTTCTATGACCAGTGGTCGTCCTTTATCTGCAACCTCTAGGACAGTAAGCATTGAGATCTTTCAATATTGTTTATATTACTACGTTATGTTAAAGATTCTTGTACCGCTATGGTGGATCTGTAAAGCAGGGGGGGGCTGAGTTAGTAGGACTGAGCAGGAGAAAAAGCAAAAGAGCTGTGATGTGCTGTGAAGTGAGTGCGGTTTGTTGTGCTGTAGAGGCATTGTTGTGTTTAGTTCAGAGTTTGAGTAGTGTATGCAGAAGGATGAGTTTTTTAGTAGGATTGGTTAGTGGCAGTACCCTATCCTACCACTCTGTTTTGATTGACTGTGGCCCATATCCCTTCCCCTTCGTCGTACTTTCTAGTGTGCTACAATTACCACTCCTTTGTTGTGAGCAGAACAATGGGTCCTCAATAGGGCTAATCCAAGGCAGTACCTTTTCTATTCCCAATGTTCAGACTAAGTGCCACCCATATCCCTTCCCTTTAGTACATTTTATTGTGCAGCAATTACCATCTCCACGGGTTCCTCCGGGAGGGAATGTGTTCCCTGTGTTCCATCAGTTCCGAGATCTGAATTGTAAAGGCAGCTAGACAAGCGCAGTAAATGTAGGTAGTGGAGGTATGCATTCTCTGATTAAGTTAATGTAATCAGTCGCCCCACTCTCCTACCACAAGGGCGAAGTCTGGTGTAGGCCGAAGCTGTTGTTGAATCGGAGGACTCGTCAGATCTGGCAGTCGGTTAGTCTTCAAGTTGTACATCGAAACATGAGTCGGAAGAGCGACTGTCGAAAGAAGTTCAAGTTAAGTTAATAACTCCAAAAAAGTAGCCACGCTACAGACTCCACGTAACACATCCGACTACAATGGCGGAAAAAAATAATTGGGACCTCAATGCGTGAGGGATCCTTGGTACAGTAGACGTCATTTGGAGCGAACATCACCAAAGGGTGAAAGTGTATTCATATTAGTTTTATGTGCATGACACATTTTTTTGTAGCATTGATATGCTGTTTATCAGTAGATCCTATCTGGCTAAAGTAATTGCAACCAAGTATCTTAGCCGGTCACTAGCGGATCACTTTGCACTCCCGGTTGACTTGTGATTGCATAAGAACTCCTTCCCTATACAAACTTAGAGGCTACAGGTTGCTTTATTGTCCAATGGGGCTTTTGTGTACACCGCGCATAAGGAAATGCAGATCTTTGGGAATGAGTCATCCTGACTTCTAGGGTTATGATTTGAAAGGCTTTAAAAGTGTTTATTAAAGGTTTTGTGTTGTCCCACTGGGGACTTGGAAGAACATTACAAATGGAGTTTAGCAAGCCTAGGTTTTAAGGAATTCAATAGGGAACTGGTAGTTGTTGCGAATCGCGTATCTTGTTTTGCTGAGGTTAAAGTTTCCCTAAAATCTTCACAGGAATGGATGAACAAGTTTGAATATAATGAGTATGCACAGTACCTAATTGAATTTGGTGACAAGACTGGCAAATCTCCAAGTTGGTTGTTTTCTAGAAACGGCAACACTAAGCCTATAACTCGCAGAGAGACGTCGGATGGGTGTAATTTGTATAATCTGGAGATAATTAATGCAACATTTAGAGCTTTTTTAGACTCTCTGAGGTGAAGGGTGAGTACTTCGCAGACTATCCATTTTTATTTTTGATGAGGTGCATATGCCACAGTTAACTCTGTATGAGAGATGCTATTGAAGCATTGATTAATCTGCATAATGTTGTTTGGGCTATCCAAATGTTGAGCAAAGGTAAAGCCTGTGAAGGATCAGAGATATGAGACACACCTTTAGGAAGGTTTGTCAAAAGATGCCATTTTATTAACACAAAAGGTTGGATAAACGCCTCATGATTCCTACCCTCACGAGGATTTCCCTGCCTAAAATAAACGAAAGGAAACGCTCTAATGAAAGGGTTCTGTCCCTCACACTTGTGGATACAATTACTCAATAAAGTAATATTTGGCAGTTCAAAAACACCAAATATATCAGTTATGTTCGCAATTTAATAACTGTCTCTCCTTAAAAAAACTGGGTGAATTCCCCTTCCCAAGATTCAAGCAGGATCTTTTCAGCAGTTACAAAATGATGAGGAAATCCAGTCTTTTAACAAAGTTCCACTTCAGATCTGTTCGTTCCAACGTGACAGTGAAAAGTTTCAACTTGAATTCAACCAACAGTTAAAAAATGTTCAACAAGGGTTTCCTGTTCCTACTTGTGACGAAGAACTCAAAACAACTTCTTCTTTTCAACAAGATGTTTCATAGTTCAACAAAATGTCCATGTCGAGATACTTCTGCAACAGTTCACCAAAACACGTGTTTTAACAATGTTAAGTATTTGTAAAGCAGTTCACACAACACTTGTTTTAGCAATAGGAATTTGTCAGGATGCTTCTTTATCAGCTCACAAACATATTTGAGTGGTACTACTACTACTTCTTCAAGACTTTTAACCACATCACAGTACTTCAATGACTTTCACCTGGTCCACTCACCTGCCAGGCCTACTACTACAAGGTTCTCTGCTCTGATGTACTCTCCTGCCAGGACAGGATAAACTACTAGCTACACGTACTTCTGTGATAAAGGTTATCTTCCAACAAGTCTGCAATGTCTCTTGTTTCACAACTTAAAGTTTAAGTATTTTTTCTGGGAAAAAAAGAACCAGAATGGTGCTGTCTCTTACACTCTTGCGATTGCCATGCTCAATGCAGGTTATGCTCCACTCTTGTTTCCACGCTTACGCAATAACCAAATGCTGACAATGGTTCTCTCACTTTTATATTATGACTTCTTTTACATATGGACCATATGGTTCCCAACCAATTGGAGTCTTACTTGTCCCCTTTTGTCTTTGGCAACATTGGTTCTTTTTAACTTGCCTTGGTCTGATTCTCTTTTGGCTTTGGCAATAGTTTTGTTTTGGTATCTGGTAATATTGCCCTCTTATGTTGCTGGCCTTTCTTTTGCCCCCACACTAATACAATCACACCTTTCTGGTCTGTTTGTTAAATTCTTATTCTGCCACTTCCTCCTTTTAACATCAGCTTGGTTTTAACTGCATTATTGTTGCTTTACATCAGTTCGATATTCAAAATAAGTTGTTTTGCCCATTTTCTCTCTTTATATTAGATCTATACTTGGGGATCCCTGGCTTGGACAGCGAGTGTACACAGAGCGTTCCAGGGTCACAGTACAACAGTGAATTTACCGGGTCTGGTGTGCGAGTCTGTTCGCCTGGGTGCCTCCAGGTCTTCTGCTTCTGCTGCTTTGCGCAGGCCAGCAACCTTCTTCCTTCGGTCCCATGCAGTCCGTGCCACCCGAGAAAGAAGCATTCTCTGCTCCCTGGTGCTTGCTTGCCACCAGAGCCCTTCTTATGTCGGGGAATGCTTTCTACGCATATGCTTCCCGCTGCACAACCTGTGCAATCCAAGGTTTCCAGAGGCGGAGATCCTCCGGACCGGCAACTGCTCAACCTATGACAGTGGTCCCGGCGTCTCTGCTCGCCTCCCAAATTCTGCTTCTGCTGCAGTTTGGAGAGATCACGGCTACTCTCTTTTCCCACTTCTCTCTTGGACTGCACCTGAGGGGGGCTTTTATGCCTCCCAGGCTCCCTCGTGTGGGTCATTAGAACTAATAGGCTATTGGTAGTTAATGCATTGAGGTGTTTTGTGAAAGCACACATGCTAAGTACTTTGCTCATGATTTCATTTATGCCATCAAGTGTGATAACAGCATCGCCAATTTTTACCATAGTACACATCATATATGAAATAGGCTACGTTTTTTTTGGTGCCATTATTGAGCACCGAGAGGAGAAATTAATTTGTATGCGAGTACTTCATTTGAGCTTCTCCTTCACGTAGTAAGTTATCACTGTGAGCTCTCAATCCAGATGCAAGCCCTCTGCCTGTACACCTGCAGCTAGTGTGGTGAGAGGCTACTCTTGACCGCTTCAGTAGTTCACAGGTACGAACGACTGTTCAAAGTAAGTGCAGAGTAGGAAGGACAGTCACAACATCATTGTAAAAGCGTGTGAAGTGTCCTTTGTGCATTTGTTAAGGTGAACATGACAGGCCACTGAACACCTCGCATGTTTTTCTTCGCTTCGCTTGTTAAAATGCAGGGACTAAACACGAGCCATGAAACAATCAATATTGTCATTTGTGATCAACTGAATCTTTGGCAATGCAGGTGTAGGAAATGTTGCATTGGTCTGTCAAGGCCACATTTCATGACTTTTGATTGTGAATCTTAATGTTACAAAAAATGTGAATACCTCCTAAGTTATGTAGCAATTCTAAATTAAACTTTCCTAATCTATAGTGACAGACCACCTATTTTCAGCTACTGCACCCCAGTTAGGGGACCGTTCTCTGCAGGCTCAGAGGCTCAGAAGTTAGAAACCTTTTAATAGTTACATTGCGACATCTTTTCGGTTTACAAATGTGATGCTGACACATAATTTTCAGTTTAATTGTATTTCAGTTGAACAAAGATATTTAAAAATAGTTTACATAAGTGTCAATGGGGGAAATGAAACGTTTGCAAAAACGTCCTGAAATTAGCAAACAATACTATCAAAACACTCTGTGTAAAATATTGTAACATATTTTTTTTTAAATTACATCTTTTGAACTCTTAACTTATATACAATTTTCTGCTTTTGCTTGTCAAGGAAATCCAGTTGGGGAAGAACATTTTAAAGTAATCCCTTTGGGTAAAAACCTCTCACAAGTGATACAATTGTAGTTTATGGTTACTATATGTTGAGATGTATTTCTGAAAGCGCATGTTAAGCATACTTTGAATGTAATGCAGGTTTTGCAACATTGGTCTTCTGCACAAGTCAATTCAGGTTTCTTTTGACGTTTTAAAAAGTACATTTTTTGGGGTGTAATCTAAACACTACTTCCTCTATGAATTTCGGGGATCATTGGATTTTCTTCCCGAAATTCAGGTGTACATCATACAATCTATTTACGGGTTCTAATTTCAACTTTAAAGATTGCTAAAAATGACATGAAAATGTAGTCAATATTTAATGTTCTTATTTGTTTTTGATTGAGGTGGTGTGTGGGTAACGGTAATTCACTTTAGTGGTATCTGGGCGGATTTACTGCCCAGATACCACCAAACTTGTAATGGTGTCCCAGTCCTCTCCCGGGCATGTCGATTTAGGCATGGGTGAAAAGTTCTTGCTTTCAGTATTAGTGTTGGACTGTTTTCATGCAAAAAATATGTACACAACGAATATTGGCCCTCATTACGAGTCGGCCGGTAACTCGCCTGTACTACCGGCAGACTCACTTTACCATTTCCACCGCCCGATATCCCAGTGTTACCGGGATATTTCGGGTAGCAGAGGAACGGGAAGTTCACATTCCCGTGGAGTCCCATAGGACTACTGACAGGTGTTACACTGTTAGTACACTACTAGTGTTACTAACCGTGCCGATGCTTCAGTGAACAATCTGCCGGTAGGTGGCCTACCGGCAGACTTGTAGTTTTCCGGTTTGTAAAGTGCTGGCAACTGTTACCGGCACTTTTCTCTGGACCGGCAAACTTGGAATGAGGGTCCCCGTTCTTCCATGTTTAGCGCTAACGCCCTCATATTTTTCTTAGTATCTCTCGCCTGAATAGTTATCCTAACTCCACTTGGGTAGGATCCCTGATGCAGCACTACGATGAGAGCCACTGTCCGTTTACCCTACTCAGTGTCTGAGACCTTTTCAGAGATGTCTCTTTAGCAGACAAATTCACATTTAAGACACTGCCAATAGATCATGTCATTATTAGGTGCCGTTGGCTTCTAATCCTGAAATTAAATTTGCATCTCTGAACATTTTCATAAGGTGCTAAATTTTGTGGTGATATCCATCTGTAAGGGCTACAGCGGTACTGGTTGGTGTGACGTTACTGTGGTAAATATCTTGTTTCCTTTGACCATTAAAATGTATTGCGTTTACCTTTGCATGTCCGTTTTTTGTTTTATTGTGGTTCACCATGTCACAGACTGTTGTGTATTTGCACTAGAGTTATCAAAGCATGTTCTCTCTATTGTACCTTACAGGGTGGTTGAGATCGCTGCCTGTCACTCTGCTCATACCTCTGCTGCTAAAACCCAGAGTGGACAGGTGTACATGTGGGGCCAATGTCGGGGCCAGTCGGTTGTTCTTCCACATCTATCCCATTTCACCTGCACAGACGACGTGTTTGCCTGCTTTGCCACACCGGCTGTCATGTGGCGCCTTCTGTCAGTGGGTAAGGCTTGTTTATTCTTTATTTCCGAAAATAGATTTCCTGACGTGATTCAAGCAATGCTCTCGAAAGTAGAAACCATTTCCAGATAGTTTTTTTCTGAAATCTGTTCAGTCAGAGTGGCTACATGGAAGAGGAAACATCGGAAAGAAACTGCTTCACAGCAGTGAATTTGAGGCAGCATTGAGCACAGACCTGCTTCAATATTTTTCGGTCAGCACACTGGGCAGGTTGTATATAACGCATGCAATCATTTTTGCATTCAGGATTTTTGCTCCGTCTTCAGTGTCTTAGGCCCATAGACAAAACTCCTGCTATGTGTTACCATAGTTGCACAGGTTCCTTTCTATGGACAAACTCTATAAATCAGTTGCTTGCATGGGACCGCATCGAAAAAAGTATGAAAACTGCAGAAGGGTTAGGCCAGAGACATTCCAAACAAGAAAGGAAAGGTGTTGTATGGTTCATGTATGCCCTGGATGTCTGTAGATACTGGTATTCTGTGAAACACTCCACCGATGTGGAGGACCTACAGGCCAAATTGGCTTGCAAGTGCCAGGGGACGGAGTCGGTACTAACTCCTAAAAAAATAAAATAAAAAAAATTAGTAGTAAGAGACCCATTCAGTGCATCCTGCCAGTACGATGCAAAGTACTTTCTACATGGCTCATCAGATATACACATCCCCTGATCAGAAGGATACAACGAAAACCGAAAAAAGAAAATAACACCTGGACAAGCAGAGAAAAGCAAGACCAAACCCAGGTCACCTTTGCAACAAAGGGCTAAACTATGTTGGCCCTCTTGGGACAAAATATAGGTTTGTGGTTTAGACACCAACGCCTGTATCTGCACCAGTGGCTCTAAATACCTATAACCTTGAAGCTCAAACAATCTAAGAGTACATTACACCAACATTTTAAATCCTAGAGACTGACACATTGGCCTGAAAAGACTATGGCACTGAAGTAGGATGATTAGAGTATTGAAACTGACTGCGCTAAAAGTTTTGTCCTCGGGGATAAATGTAACGTACATATGCACAAGAGGTGTTAGAGGAAGAGGTTGAACAGGGGGTGCTTTAAGGCGAAACTAACACACAAGACAAGGACTCCTGGCTTTGCAAGGGACTCTATGAACACTTCAATAAAATAATTAAATCAAGAGCACTAACTTAAAGGGGAAAAACGATCCCTACCTCAGCCATTGGCTATCAGTCTTAACCTGTTGGACCTTCCCCTCACAGCTCAGTTAAAACATAGTATCGTAAATGTAAAGGATGGACAGCAAATGGATCAGTAAATACTACATGCAGCTGAGGAATCTTCCCAAAAATACCATAAAAGTACTGTGCCATTTAATATCAAGATTGAGGAAGTGAAAGACTAAACTAGCTTTTTGATAGAAACATAAACCAAACCCCAGAGCCAGGTTGAAAGACTCACTGATGACCCATGATGACCCATGTTAAAAAGCAGATCAAGCAAGCCATGTGTAACTCGATCCCTTGGCAACAGTGCCAGAGTGCCACAATATCTTATCATAGTATTGGTATTCATTGGTGGGACAGGGTGAGCGTTTCAAACAAATGATGTACATGAAAACTGCGATTGGGGTATTCTGTATACAGTGTGGTTGACATAATGATAGAGTAATCCCATGCGTAGGTTTTACTCCAAGTGGTGAAGGGGAAAATAATAGTGAATGGGTACAACAAATATGATATGATATGATAAGGCATTTGTGACGCGCCTATACACAAGTATTTCAAGGCGCAACGAGGCAGGGAGGGGGGAACAAGGGGAGACAGACAACGATTTTACGAGGCCAGGTGTCATTCAGATTGCGCAAGTGCATGTGTAAGGGGGACGGGAAAAGTGCAAGGGGGAAAGGGAGAGGGGAAAGTGCAGTACAGGGTTAGTAATGAACAAGATAAATAATAAGGGCCAGCTGGTGGCAAGTGCAAGATAAGTGCAGACAAGTGCTGGGAAGGGGGGGCTGTAGGGATACAGAGACAGTCCCGCAGTGCAGGGGTTGCCAGGAAGGCAGTGCAGGGGAGAGTGGCTGGGCCAAGGACCGAGATTGGTGAGTGGCCCAGTTGCTGATTCTGTACAGTTTCAGTGATTTAGCAGGGGAGAGGGAGAGAGAAAGCAGAAGCAAAGAGGAAGGTTTTGAGGTGATTCCTGAACCGGAGATGGTTCTCCTCAAGTTTCAGGGGGGCAGGAAGGCTGTTCCAGAGGGAGGCCCCTGCTGCGGAGAGAGATCTCCCCCCAACTCGTTGCTTGGAGAAGCGGCTGACCCTGAGGGAGTTGGAGGCGGAAGAGCGAAGTGCTCGAGAAGGAAGATATTTAGGAAGGGAGAGTTGAAGGTAATTTGGCCCCAGGCCCCAGAAGGCCTTGTGGACAATGCAGAGGGTTTTGAACTTAATCCTCACAGCCACAGGGAGCCAGTGAAGCTATTTAAGTCCTAGAGAGATACAGTCCCTGGGCTTGAGGCCAAGGACAAGTCTCGCAGTCCTGTTCTGGATGAGTTGCAGAGGGCGGAGAGTAGAGGCAGGCAGATTTAGATAGAGGCTGTTACAGTAGTCCAGCTTCGAGAGAACCAGGGCTCTGGAGACAGTGAGCTTCTGGGGGAAGGAGAGGAAAGGAAGGGTACCTCTGAGGAGGTGCAGCTGGTGTAGTGTGACGTCTTAGAAACGTCAGAAATGTGAGGAGAGAAGGAGAGTGTGGAGTCGAAGATGACCCCGGGGTTTTTTGCCTTGCAGGTAGTAGGAGCAGGAAGAGGGCCAAGAGAGGCCGGCCAGAGAGCTGCAGGGAAGGAGGGAGTGGGTGTGCCGATGAGTAGAATCTCGGTCTTACTGGCATTAAGGCAGAGGTCGTTGGCGGCACACCATTCCTGGATAGCAGAAAGACAGTCAGAGATGAGGGAAGGAGAAGAGGAGGCCGAGGGTAGCCTGAAAATGAGCTGGGTATCATCCGCATAGCACTGAAAGTTAGGGCAGAGAGCAGCGATGCGGTGGGCGAGAAGTGCCAGATACTGGTTGAACAGCCAGGGAGAGAGGTTACAACCCTGGGGGACACCACAGGTAGAGAAAAAGATGTCAGACAGGAAAGATCCCAGTTGGACCTGGGAGGGTCGATTTGAGAGGAAAGAGGTCAGCCAAGCCAGAGCCTGACCAGTGATACCCAGGTTATCACGGAGACGGTTAAGCAGGATGGTATGGTTGACAGTATCAAAGGCAGAAGAGAGATCAAGCAAAATGAGAACACATGGAATGTTAGTCAAGGTTCGAGAGCAGGTCCTCACGGATGTTCAGGAGAGCAGTTTCCGTGCTTCTGGCAGCTCTGAAGCCAGACTGATGGTCATGAAGGCTACCGACAGATTCAGCATGGAGATTAAGCTGGGAGATGGCAAGTTTCTCCAGGAGCTTGCCCAGGAAAGGAGTGATAGAAATGGGGCGATAGTTAGCTGGGCAGGACGGGTCGGAAGAGGGTTTCTTAAGAAGGGGGTGCACAAGGGTGTGCTTGAGAGGGGATGGAAAGACTCCAGAGGCAAAGGAGTGATTGCAGAAGTCAGCAAGGGCAGGAGCCAAGGAGTCAATGTGGTCCTTAATAGTTTTGGAGGAGCAGGGGTGGACCTGTGTTGACGAGACTTTCATAGATCGGACTTGTCTCGAAACCTCATCAGCAGAAAAAAGGGGAAAGGCAGAGAAGGAGAGAGGAGGGGTGGCTGCAGAAGGGCCAGAGGATGGGCAGAGAATAGAGGGGGGGAGGTGATGGGAGGAGAGTGAGGACAAGATGTCCTGAGTTTTTGAAATGAAGTGAGAGGCCAGTGCCGTACAGAGGGCCTGGGAGGGGACAGGAGAGGTAGAGACTGCAGCAGGGTTGGCCAGCTCCTTGCAGATTTTAAAGAGTTCAGCCGAATTGTTAGATGCCGCAGTGATGCGGGCTTGGATAAGGGCTCTCTTCTTGGTGAGAACGGAGAGCCGGTATTGCCTTTGGAGCAGGCGACAGGCCAGTTTGTCAGAGGATGAACATGAAGCATGCCATTTCCTCTCTGCCACCCCGCACAAGCGTTTAAGGGTAGCGAGATCCGAGTCATACAGGAGTTACATTTGGCTTTGGGCTTCAGGCGGATTCTCATAACAGGGGCAAGGATATCAAGAGTATCAGATATAGCAGAGTAGAGAGTGGAGAGGGCTGTGTCAGGGTGGGAGTCAGCCGAGGGGGGAAGAGGGGGTAAAAAGGTGGCAGCGAAAGCTAATATAACCTATTACCTAAGTCGTTAAAAGTAGTCTGATATTTACAAGCAGCCGGAGAACACCTCTTCCATAATGTAGTGAGGCAGAGGATGAAGTACACCAGCTTTCACGTCAAGCACTTCGCAGACAAGTGTTCTAAATACCTTTTGGAAGACAGCGGCTACATCTGCAGCTTACAGTATAAGAATTGCAAATGCCACGGGTCTGTTGTCCTGGTGTTTTAGGAACAAATTGGCATAATTTGCATTAACAGAAAATACTCCTAGAAGATCTAAGGGGACAAGAATTAACCTTTGTAAAAGAGTAAGGTTATGATTGGCAGAATCTCAGCAGGCAGACAGGCATCAACAGGTCTGGTATTAAATTGTCACTCATGTTTCAGAGTAGCAGGATTGAATTAAATGACATGTAAAACAAAACTAAAAAGGAAAATTAAACTGCTAGATCAATTGGAGTATTAATATAGAGACCTTCCTACAGAAGGACACTGCCTTAAGCATGGTAGTGTTTAGAAAACGTACATTAGCATGGTAGTCACAGCTCTTTTAGAGACCGTCTCCACCATGACTACAGCACACTTAAGCACACCAATGACTCTCCTTCAAATCAAGAGGCAGAGGATTATTGCACAGGTTCCCAGGGGGGTATGTACCACAATAGTGACTGTCCAGTACTCCTCTTGTCCCAAAGCAACCTAGTATGAGGAAGAATATAATTGTTTTGCCCATCATTGGGTAATGCCTAGAATTTGTCAAAAAACCTACCACAATTCATCAAGGCCACACACCAACCTAAAGCATCAGCCTTCGCGTCCTAAAGTGGTTCAATGCCTTCTTATAAAAGGGAGCTACAAAGGTTGCACAAAAGTGGAAATTCATTGAGTGATGGAGTCCTCACTTCCTTATTTCCAAGAAAGATGGAGGTCTACGACCCAAGCTGCAGTTGCATTCTATGACCAAATGTGTCAAAGCGCAAATGTTTTGAACGCCAAGGGCTGCATCTGCTCCAAGAGAAAGATTATTTGACCACCATCAATCTCAAGAATGCTCATTTCATTTTGTTTTTTGTTTAAACATTTTATTGGATTTTAAATCATAACACGCTCCGGAATCATCCGTTGTTTAAAGGCATGGTCCAGTAAAAAATGTTATTGTCCCTACGGGTCGGCCATGTTTTTTTAAGCCTAAGTGGCTCGATTTTAGAAAACTTTCCTATCGACCTTACCCGAGTTTTCGTCCATTAAACACAAGCGGAAACAGGCACCAGGGAGCCGCCATTTTGTGATAATCCTATCACTTGCCGCATCGCCCTGGCTGACCTGCTTCTGCGGCACTAAATCAAATCCCCCGCCCCTGAGCCTGACATTATCAAAACATTCATATTCCCTGCCTCTCTCCGTGACGTTTCTGTGCTGCGTAGGCAAACGCGCCCAGTTGTCTTCTACGCGACTCCACACAGAACCCGGAAACCAACACAGACCATCTCACAACACAGCGCGCCACAATTCGGAATATGAAACTGTACTTTAAAATCAAACAACAACACAGTACATTTGGTAAAGTACATTTATTTGACATTAAATGTTTAGAGAATATTCAGCAATTGCCATATGAACTCCGAAAGCCATTTATTTTCTTTTATCTGTATCCGCAAATCCGTCTAAATTAATAATGAGTCATGCGCTGTTCCTTTATGGTACACAGGGTGTTGCTTTTTGTTAAAAGAAGCACTTTGGAAGCACGGTGAACCGCAAGGCTGTTCCATCAACTAGGCACTAGTCCACCGTAAAGGTTGATATGTTGCTTCTAGCCACTACTACAGCGTAAGGGCATGTGGGCCCTTGGCGATCGCCCCATAATATGGTTAACGTGCTCCAGTTGTTCACACGAAGCTGCAGGTGTCTATTGAAGAATCAGTCTGCCGGTATCTCAAACCGATGACAGTAGCAGAAGGGGAGCAAATACCTGTTATGAAAACCAAAAAATTATAATTAGGCTCGCCAGCCGATCTTCATTAATATTACTCATTTTATTTATTACGGCCGATCAGAAACTATTTGCTTGCAAGGATAGTTCAATGGAGTATGCTCGGCTCTAAAATCAATGCGAAAAGTAACGAAATAAATCGAGGCCAACACACAATGAGAAACGACAGTAAGTCTACATTCGTGTGGAATGATATGATATATGATATGGCATTTGTAACGCGCCTATACACAAGTGTTTCAAGGCGCGACGAGGCAGGGGGGGGAACAAGGGCAGACAGACAATGATCCTACTAGGCCAGGTGTCTTTCAGATCGCGCATCGGGAAAGGGAGAGGGGGGTAAAAGTGCTGTACATGGTTAGTAGAATACAAGATCAATAATAGGGCCAGCTGGTGGCAAGTGCAAGGTAAATGCCGGGAGAAGGGGCTGAAGGATACAGAGACAGTCCCGTAGTGCAGGTAGGCAGTGCAGGGAAAAGTGGCTGAGACCAGTGGACCTGCATGCCCATGTGCCCACTACGAACACGTTTTACTTGCTTTTCCTAGCTCTTTATTCATTCATTTATTCATGCATCCATTCATTAATTCTTCAATCCGGTATAAAAGCGTCTAAAGATTTACTCACATTATATTTGAAATTTCCATTGTGTCTCTGCGTAATGCAGTCTGTAAATCGGACCGTGCTCTTGACAACGATTTTTCGTATACTGAACTAAAATGAAACTCGGTCTAGTTTCTGAATTTTCTGCCTTATCGTCTCTTACGTTATTGCGCACCCCCTTCAAATGAAGTTCTTTCGGCATGGTCCCTGTCTCAAAGTCAAAAAACAATAGACCCTTATACTTCCAGTATCAATCAAAGCCGCTGTCCTTCGCGTTCTTTATTTGCAACATCCCGTAGTAAAGGCATCTGTGAGAACTTGACGTTTAGAATCCTTCTATGTAGTGCGCCACAATGTGCAAATGCGAACTGGATTCTCTCCCAAATGCCACGGCCCGCTTGGCGCGTTCTAAGGCCCTCAATTTTGTCCCCGTTGTCTGCGAGCTTTGCAGCCCAAATGGAGACATTTAAATTTTGCCGGAAGGTCAGGGAAAGTATAAAGTACCACAGGAGTTGAGTTAAAAGTGAGATTTATTATTTGTTTGTTTGTTTTATTATTTGCAATACGCAAGCCTCCCCTCCGTTAACAGTGCGCAACAGTGCGCAGCATTTACATTTACATGAGATGAGAGATGAGAAAAATATATACATACACCTATATGAGGTGAATGGAGAGAATTCAAAGATGACACCCAGCTTGTTCGCCACCCATGATGGTGAAGGTAGGGGTTAGGGTTACTGGTACACTGTACAATAACATTTATTTACAAAAAGACAATCGTATTGCAATTATTTAAAACGGGATTTGTACTTCACAACCAGCTGTGCTTCTGGTGGACATTCCACAGTTGCAATGTTCGGTGGCAATGGATCACTGCTCTGCACAGAAATGTCCAAATTCCATATCTGTGCTTCTCTAACACAGCAACAATAAGGCCTTTCACAAAGTTGAGCTGCATTTCATCATAGACTGGTTTGATCACCCATTGCTTACTTCGTTTTGAAAACACCTTAGTGTAGCGAGGCATCCTTACTTTACCCCTAGTCCTAGGTTGTTCACGTCCGACATTGCTGTTATGGGCCAAGACCGCTAGTAGAGTGCGATGTTTCATGCCCCGAAAGCTAAAATGCAAGCGCTTTGGCCTGTACTTTAGGCACATATTGTGGAACACCTCCAAATCTCCTGTGTGACAAAATTCTGTCAGTCCTCTCAAATCTCTTGATAGAGTTTTGTCGAAAACAATCTTCTCAATGGCTTTGTGTGTCGGTGAAGATGGAATCAACCACTTCTTCTTCCGTGCCTCCTCTGGGGACAAAGGGCCATGTTCACATTGGTGGAAATGTAGATTTTCTGACCAGCGGTGAACGTTGATACAGTCGTGCATCAGTGACCGCCATTTTTCAAGTAGTATTTCCACTGACCCTTCACAAGTTTTTGAGCTCCACCAAAGATGGTTGGTGATAGACTGGGACCACTGCAAAATACTTTCAAAACCTTTTTTTTTTCCTGCAGCCGAGATTTTCTTACTGATTGATTTAGCAAGATGCCATACGTCAAATTGATGATTAATAAGCGGGAACTGCTCTCTCATTGTGTTGGCAATTGAAACGTGTCTGTCCGTGGCTATGAGGTCGATGTGCATTCCCCTTGATTGTAGATATTCCACTGATTTTATAAATCCTAGTTTCTCCATGGCCACTGAGGATGTACATTGTGTTACCTGCACGACCACCAAACTCACAATTTTCTTACTATCCATGTTCTGAAAGTGGTAGGTGCAGTACTTGACAGAAAATCCAGGGCTGTCGCACTGTCCATCGCCGGCTAGCCTGAAACGTTTCCCTTCGAATGTACTTGCTAGAGACAATTGTTCAATTTTCCAAACATCACTAATGGCCGGAAATAGATAAACACGTTGGTATATGTAGTACAGCGATTTAGAAATGAAATGGAGTCCCACAAACTGAAAGAAAGCCTCTAATTTCTAAAACTGGAGCCACTAAAAAGTGATGCAGCTGCACACAGTAGATTGCCTGCTGGCATTTTCCCCAGCATCGTTTGTGCAGACCATGAGAACCTATGATTTAATCGACAGGCGGCATTTATTTTGACGTTACTGCCTTTTATTTGACGAGTTACATTAATCAATGGCTTCCCACATACTTTCCCTCTAACTGAATGCCCACATTTCAGCATACTTATAATTTCCATCAAACAACTGTCGAATACAATGTATTTGCTCTCTTTCATTAGACTGTCATCCTGCGTCAACGTTGTTTCGGCCTGTGACGTTGCAGAGATTTCAACACATTGGAAAGTAATATCGCTGCTATCAAGTTCTGATGCGTCTATGGATGCTGCGGCTGGTTCATTCTCTGTCATTTCGACATCTGCTACTTCAACATTGATGGGAGAACACAACAATGTCGAAATGTTTTTGGGTGGCAATTTTTTCGCGGGTGTAGATTGTGTGAATTGATCTGCAACTACTTCAGAGCTATCTTCAATACATTCAATATCATCTTCTTGTGGTGGTGCGGTCGCACTGTAGCAGTGGTCCAATGCAACTTTGCTGTATTCTCCAAACACAGTTAATTCATGTTCTCGCCATTGGACATGAGCATCTCGAGCCTGAACACGCCTCGCCTCAATTAATAGTTCCTCCATAGTGAACATGGTCTGGCAAGCAACATCTCTCATTCGCTTCGCTTCACTGTCTGTGTGTGTATAGTTCTGACACCCACGGGTAACTAGAGGAGAGATTGGAAAAGGGATGTTCAGTTTAAACACAAGATAAAGTGTAGTCCAATTGACTGGAAAAAAACATACAATAGTCCCCAGCACAAACATTTTTTTAAAGTTATTAACTGTTTGTAACTAACCTTTTTTTTTTTTTTTTTTTCTTTGCAACTTTTTTGACTCGACCTTCAACATCTGCACACTGTAGCTCCGATTCGTTTCCGCATGTCCTCCATTCCTCTTGCGCTGCAACGACTATATTTTCTGTATCCGCATAGACAGCACGGAATGAGGCTCCATCGTCTACCTGAAACATAGTACTTTCATTGCTATGTATCAAAATATTGTTACCATAAAACACACGCGAGGACGAACACACAGGTACATCTCAATAGCCAAACACGATTTAAACATTGTGTGCAACAATCAAACGACAAGTATTCAACCAGTGATGATCTATTTCGATGGAGCTGTCAGTATCCATACCTCTGGCTCTGCATGGACTGCCATGAATGGTTGTATTGGAGAGGAGGCATCAGCATCTCCCTGAAACACAGTACTTGCATTAGTATGGTTTTCAATATTGGAAACATAACACACACTTGGGGTCGACGGCACAGGTACATATAAAGAGATAACCACAAATGATGCATTGTCTAAAACAATCAAGGAAAATATAAATATGCAGATTTCATCGACTTATTTCTCCGATTCCTTTACATCTGCATCATCAAAATGGGATGTTGTGATTGTAGTGGAAGCTCCGTCGTCTCCCTGAAACACAGTACTTGTATTAGTATGGTTTTCAATATTGGAAACATAACACACACTTGGGGTCGACGGCACAGGTACATATAAAGAGATAACCACAAATGATGCATTGTCTAAAAGAATCAAGGAAAATCTAAATATAATCACATTTCATCGAGTTATTTCTCCGATTTATTTACATCTGCATCATCTAAATGGGATGTTGTGATTGTAGTGGAAGCTCCGTCGTCACCCTGAAACACAGCACTTGCGTTAATAGGGAAGAAAGTATAGCAAATGGAATCACGTTATATGATCACGCATGATGGAGCTGTCAGTATCCATACCTCGTGCTGCTGAAGAATATCTATGGATGTTGCAAATGTAGTGCGCACTTCCGAAAGCTGTTGCGCTGATTCGTACACGCATGGTCCCGCTTCCACTTCCCCTGGAATTACTTGAATGTCAGGCTCCGCATCAAGTGCAGGGGTTGACGCTCCATCAACTGCCTGAAACATAGTACTTGCATTAGTGAGGGTTACAATAGTGAAAACATAACACACACCTGGGGTCGACAGCACAGGTACATATCAACGGCTAACCACGAATGAAACATTGTGTAGAACAATCAAACGATGGAGCTGTCAGTATCCATACTTCCTGCTGGTGAAGAACATCTAGAAATGTTGTAGATGTGGCGGACGCTTCAGCATTTCCCTGAAAGACAGTACTTGCATTAGTATGGATAATACTAATTATAACTGAAAACAAACACCAGCGGACGATAACTAAGGTGGATGTAAATTGGAAAGCACTAACCAAACATTCGGTAAAATAATAAAACGATAGAATAAAACTATTACTTGACATGCATAAAACAAGTCTGTAGCGGATTAGCCTAGTAAGATTACCTGATACGCGGTAGAAGTGGTTGATAACTGCGACCACGTCAAGGATGTAGAATGTTCTTGTTTCAGATTCAAGGGATAGTAAAGAGGTTGTAAAGGTAAATGAATGATTGATAATGAAATGCCAATATTAAAAATAGCCATGTAAGGCGACAGAATACTTGAAAAAATGCTCAATACAGCACAGTTCCTTGTTCCCATATATATATATACGTTTCGTTTGTGGGTTATGAAATCGAGAAAGAATATATTGATAAATGTCATTATTCAAAAAGCTATACACTCATATCAATATCGAAATTATTACAAGGGATAGAACACCTACAATATCAATTAATCCATTCGGCAACCTACACACTACCGCAAGGCCTAAAACTAAATCCGGATACTTGACTCACCGGTGGCGGAATGTGGACGAATAGAGTGGGAATAGCGTTTTCGAGCAATTTCTGTGTCGTTCGCCGTTTATTCTTCTTTGTTACCCAAGATGTTGTGCACATGTCCAAGGAAAAGTGCAGGCTGCAGATGCGGTATCGATCACCCCTCTTGTCCTGTAAGACTTGTTGGACTCTACTTTCCAGCTGATCCAGTGGATATCCGCAATGTCTGACCCATTCTCTTATTCGATCAACAGTTTTCGGGAATACATGCATTGTAGTGCCTTCAGATTTCGCATGGGTCTTCGTAGGGCAACCACTAATCGAACAGGCAGGCATTGTTGATAAATCTGAAAAGTAAATATCGACATTATTATACAATCTTCATGAATAAAGATTTGATACAAAAGTAAATGAATCATACAATGATCAATGCAAGGTTTGTTTTGGTCGCCGGAACTATACCAGTTCATTATGTGCGGCTTAGTATTTGCATAAATTGCAGAAATGTATAAATGATGTGACTAAAATCTGAACATGTGACTTGTCCCTTGGATGTTCTGTCTTGCACGAGAAGGAAACATGCTTACATTATAGATTCGACCCCCGAAGGATGCAATTCGATGACAATAGACAAAGATGAAAATAAATAGATCTATTGATGGCATAGCAATGGAGACTCAAGTCAATAGCAATGAGACCAATGAACATAGCACTATTGTGTACTCTACTCGCAAATAGATAGATAGAAATTTAAAAATCTGCGAAATATGACTAGGATACATGCCCTTACCTTGACCAACAAACAGTTGGATTCAGCAAGCAGAGCAGTATGTTGCAGGAGAATAGGTGGGTGGCCACAGGTAGCACACTGATGGGTTTGCTCTAAGCGGTCACAGAAGTTCACGGATAGCACGACGACGAGCAGATTAGCGTAGATCGCAGTGGTTGCCAGGTAGCACGTTCAGGAGTTGACTTGCAAAGCACAAAGATGTTCTCATGAGCCATATCAAGTGGTTTATAAAGTATTAGAAACGGGTGCGTTTGTGAATGAATGACGTATGTATGTCGTGGTTTTAGGGGGCCGGCCTGCTTGAAGGGGAGGCCTGGCTGGAGACACAGGGTCTGAGGAGGCCATGTGACCGATGGCCCCTGGGCGTGGGATACCTTTTGAAGTGTACATGCTGTTTGGCACCTTGGCCGTTTGCGCCCGTGACAGCCCCCCATGCCAGCGCTCATCCCCGGTTGCGAACCGCCTTTGATAGAGGGGGTGGGATGGATGGACCTGGGGCGTGCAGATAAGGCACAGGAAGACTGCTGAATGGAGACACACTTATGTGGATTGCAGGTGGGCGGCCTGCTTCAAGGGGAGGCCTGGCTGGAGACACAGGGTCTGAGGAGGCCATGTGACCGATGGCCCCTTGGCGTGGGATACCTTTTGAAGTGTACATGTTGTTTGGCACCTTGGCCGTTCGCGCCCCAGACAGCCCCACATGCCAGCGCTCATCCACGGGTGCGATCTGCCTTTGATAGTATATCGTTGCTTATCAATAACAAATGCCACATACCGGAGATTCTTGTGAGCACAGACCCACACTTCAACCAGTGTATTATAGTGGTCAAGACCCTAAGGCCTGTATAATCCAATGGTAATTGTTAGTATAGATATATGTGTGACTTTTATAGAGACATAACCTACTGAAAGACCTTGAACAAGTGTTATTTAGTGCATGCATTATCGAGAATATGTTATGTTAGCTTAGATAGTGACCACCCTGCTTCACAGCGACCAGACCTTCACCCATTCGAAGCACAGATGTCCGACGTCCATCCTTGAATGGAGACACACTTGATTCATTTAAAAAATCGAAACAACCGTTGTTAAAATATATGTGGTGTTTTATTTTGTATCTTATTTTCATGACACAAAAATACAATACTTTAAAGATTATACAGGTCAGGTTGCAGCACAGCGAGAGAAAATCCCCTGTACTGACCGCTGTCACTCGGGAACGTTTCTCTTATGGCACGAACGGCACAGGCGGGTATCACTCTTCGAACGCGGTGTCCAAGCCTCCCGTGGAGCCACCATGTAAAGGAACGATGGGTCACCAGCCTGTACCACCTGTGAAAAGGAATGAAACAAACTGTTTTTAAATGACGCAGATAAGTTTAATAAACGTTTGTTGTCAATGAAAATTCTTGTAACTAATGGCATTCTGCACGGACAAATGCTATCTAGACAATGCACACTACTGAACGACTTTCATGCGTTACTATGATATGAATATATAATTTTGGATATAGTAGAAGAACATGAAATAGGAGTGGCATGACAAGCAGAGTATACTTACTCGTTACTCGGATTACGAGGACGAACAGTTGCCCGAAGTTCGTGCATAAGCACCATCATTATTCTCAACACTGCCCGTGTGAGGCAGGCTGCCCTGAAGTCTGGCAGCTCGGTGATGCATTGCGGTCGTGGCTCGCCTTCCGAAATGTAGGCCAGGGATCCCGAGTTTTCTCGGCAGCAGCAGTTCTCGTCCTCGGTTGGCATTAGCTCACACCAATTGCATGTGCACCAGGCGGAGACGCCGTCCATGCGACTAGGCCCAGGCTCTTCATCTGTTGAATCGTCCTCCCAACTGCCATCCGAATCCCCATCGTTTTCGCGTGCTTCCCTTTCCAGTAGTTCCTCCTCGGTATACTCAGGCTCGTACATGTAGGGCATTATTGTAGCCATTGTGTGGCAAACAAAGTAAAATAATTTACAGAGATGGTACAGGTGTTCACACGGGCTACAAGCAGCGAAGGTAGCTGACCAGAGCACAGAAACGAGTCACAGAATACTCAAAGTAACACCGAGAGAGGAATGGAATCGAAAATCTGCTGCTGTGTGTTGGGAAACGGTCTGTTTATACTTATTGAGGAAAGAGGCGTCCTGCCATTTCCATGGCGACACGTCATTAGCTGAGGCGCAGCGATTGTTGACACGAGACGTGCTTTGGTGTTGGGAAATGGGCGTTACGAGTCTGCTGATGACAGGCTCAGGGGCGGGGGATTTGATTTAGTGCGGCAGAAGCAGGTCAGCCTGGGCGATGCGGCAAGTGATAGGATTATCACAAAATGGCGGCTCCCTGGTGCCTGTTTTCGCTTGCGTTTAATGGACGAAAACTCGGGTAAGGTCCATAGGAAAGTTTTCTAAAATCGAGCCACTTGGGCTTAAAAAAACATGGCCGACCCGTAGGGACAATAAAACATTTTACTGGACCATGCCTTTAATACATAAAGCTCTTAACAACTGATTATCGTTCCCTTACCTTCCCCCTCCCTCGCCCTCCACAAGTGTTCCGAATGGAGAACACATCGAACATTTTATTAAGTAGAATATACAGCTTGTAATACAGGGTTACACAGTCAAGGTAGATCAGCTAGGTTCAATGCCCGCAATCTCACCGGGGAGGAGAGGGCGTTATAGTCCTTTTGCATATAGGTCAATAAGGGCCTCCAGACAGTCACGAATGGCATCAGGGAGTCCTTTATATTAGCCGACCGTTTCCCCATTGCCAGAACATTCCAGACTTTGTAAAGTCACAGGTTGATCGTTGGAGGCTCTGCCTTCCTCCAGAAGTGGAGGATAGAAAGTTTGGCCGCCAACAGGAAGTGAATCAACAATTTCAAATTGAATGTAGTGCAGTCCTGTTACAGTGCATCAGTGAGTAACAGAACACCCATTGTAGGGTCGTCCGGGATTTCTACTTGAAGGATCTCCTTTAGTCTGGATCTCACCTCTAACCAGAAGTCTGCTATCAGCAGACCCCGACAAAACATGCAAAAGTGGACCGTCCAGTCCACACACCCTCTCCAGCATCATTTGTTGTTGTTTGGGTTGATACGGTTTAGCCGGGCAGGAGTTTTGTACCACTGTGTATTTTTTTTCATATCTGGTTTCCTGCAGGTGCAGAAAGAGCAGGACCCCACCTCCCCATAGATCCTTTCCCAGTCCTCCGTGGGAACACCAAACCCCAGATCCTGCTCCCAACCAACAAAATATGAACAGCGTTCTACCCCTTTGGGCGAGTGTATCGATCTGTAAAGTTTAGAGATAATCCCTTTTGGCGTCTGCCGCTTCCTGGAACACCCGTTCTAACTGCGTCAGATCTCTTGTTGTCAGTCTCGCATTGATAGGGTGGAGGACCCAATGCCTTGCCTGCATGTAGCTAAATCTATTGGTCTCCTCAATTCCCACTTCCCCTTACAATCCTCAAATGTGCAGATTTTCCCATTCAAGGATAAACCTCCCCCCAGTTTGCTTATCCCGCTGTCTTCCCACCGTAAGAACCCCCTGTCCATCTTCCCGGGAGAGAAATCCTTATTAGGAAGTAGTGGGGTATATGGAGAGGGGAAGGTGGTGGTCTCCCTCTTCTGGCCAATACTGTCTCATGCCTTGAGAGAAGCCTGTGTGATAGGGTTAAGGTTAGAGTCTGCACTTTCGTGCACTGGGGGAACCAGGGTTGCGTCCATAAGTGTCTTCCCGCCACGGCTTGCCCCATATTTACCCATAGTTTCTTGGAGTCCCCTTGCACCCAGTCAATCAAAGGGCAGATTTGTGATGCTCTATAATAATCCCAAAGTTTAGGGATTGATAGTCCTCCCTGGGCCCTAGCAGAGTACAATGTGGTCCTGTTGACTCTAAGGGAGCACCCTCCATGGAAATTGTAGTAGCATAATATTCCAGTTCCCAATCCTACTTTTAGCCTTGGGAATAGGAATCAACTGAAAGAGGTAGAAATACCGGGGGAGGATGTTCATTTTGACTACCGCCATTCTGCTAAACCAGGACAGCCACAGTGCACCCCATCGGTCTAAGTCATTGCTGATGTTCCTCACTAAGGCTGGGTAGTTGACTCCAAAAAGGTCCCTGATACTCTGCGACCTCTGCAACTTATCCAGAACAGGGCTGCGAGACTTGTCCTTGGCCTCAAGCCCAGGGATCGTATAACGCCAGCTCTGACATCGCTTCATTTGCTTCCAGTGGCAGCAAGGATCAAGTTCAAGACCCTCTGGCATCGTCCACAAGGCTGTTTGGGGCCTGGGACTGCTCTACCTCCAACTCTCTCTTCCTAAACCCCTCCCTTCTTGAGCTCTCTGCTCATCCACCTCCAACTCTGGGTCAGTTGCTTTTCCAAGCAGAGAGTTGAGGGCAGATCTCTATCTTGGGCTGGGGCCTCCATCTGGAACAGCTTCCCTGCCTCTCTCAAACTTGAGCAGAACCACCTCCAGTTCCAGAAGCAACTCAAGACCTTCCTGTTCACTTCCGCTTTCTCTCTTCCTCTCCCCTGCTGATGTCCCGACTACTTCACGCACTGGTCAGCTAGCTACCCTCTGAACTTGGGCCCAGGTTCCTACATGTCCAGTTGCACTTCGCACTGCCTCCCGGCTCCCCCAGCACTTGTGATCTGTATCTGCAAACCTACAGTCCCTTCTCTCTGCACTTATGAGCCACCTGCTGGCTGCACTTTTTGAGTTACCTGCACTTCTCCCCCCCATTCTCCCTCGGCACTTCTCCCCTTCCCTGCACTTGCACGTTCTGAATGACAAAAGGCCTAGTAAGATTGTTGTTTTGTCCTCCCTTTGTTTCCCCCCTCCTTGTATTGTCGTGCCTAGAAACACTTGTGTACAGGTGCATTATAAATGCCATATCATATGATGTTGCTTGTTATGTTGACCCGAGGTATTTCATAGATTTAGCGGCCCACGTGAAGGGGAGCCTCTGCTCAAGATCCTCTCTCGGGGGTGGGGTAGAGGGAGGGTTGCAGGGGTTACTTTAACCCAGGATTTCCTATTTGGCATTGTTTATTTTAAACCCAGAGACCCTTCCATAGCGGTTGATCTCATCTTCTACATTTCGTAGTGAATCGTAGTGCATCTAGGGGATCTGACAGAGTCAGAAACCCATCCATTGTCCACAAAAAGGTTAATCTTATGTTGGGAGCTCCTGAATTGTATTCCCACAATGTGCTCATTGGCTCTTACAAACGTTACCAGGGGTTCCATTACCAGCGCAAATAATAGCAGTGAGAGGGGACAGCCCTGCTTGGTGCCTCTACTAAGTGGAATTGGTGCAGTCAATGCCCCATTGACAAACAGCCTTACAGAGGGAGTCACGTAATTGGAGAGGATCATCTGGGTCATTTTGGGACCAAAGATGAATTTCCGTAGGACTTCCAGCAGGAAACCCCATTCTATCCGGTCAAATGCTTTTTCTGCTTCGAGCGCCTGCAAAAGCAAGTGACTTGATTTTTCCAGACTTGTCTTTTAAGTGTATTAGCCTCCTTACATTATCAACGGTACCCTGTCCCATAATGAGCCCCAACTGGTTGGGGTTAATAAGCAGAGACATGAACATTTGTAACTTATCAGTAAGAATGTTCATAAATATCATGTAGTCCAGGTTTAACAAGGCTATGGACCTATATAAACAACATAATTTGGGGTCCTTTCCCTGCTTGGGTATTAGGGTTAACGGGGCCTCTGTCATTGAGGCTGGAAGGTGGCCGTCATTTATTATAGAACTAAACACGTCGGCCATAGGTTTGGCCAATATCTGACACAGGTACTTTAAAGGCTGGCTGTGAGGCCATCGGGACCAGGGTCCTTGTTTGGTTTCAGTGTTTTGATGGCCTGGATAACTTCTTGTGGTTATATTGAAGCTTCTAGTGATTCTTTCGCCCCACCCGCCAGCTGAGGTTTCCACCCCCTCTCAGTATGCCTGGATCTCCCCCTGGCTTGGGCACTGGAGGTGTAGAGTTCAGTGTAGAAGTCATGGAATCATTCACTTTTTTGCCCTGGTCTCCCCACTCTTTCCCCTGACTCATCCGCTGCCTAAGGAGGTGTGCTAAAAGTGTCCCCAGTATGTTCCCCTGCTCATATTTTGTGTTGACTCCTAAGCCTTGTTCAGCTTTTTGAGTTCTCAGGAGTCTCAGCTGACTCTTGGCAATGGTCAGCGCCCTAAGATTTCGGCATAGGCCTAGTCTGCCCTCCTTACTTCTCCTATTAAATGCTTTCCGCCTGGCCCCAAGGACGCTTTTTCGTGGCCGCACTTGCTGTTATTACTCCCCTGGTGACCGCTTTCAACACGCCCCAATGGATGCCCTCTGCAGTGTCCTCCGGGTGGGTGAAAGAAAGATATTTGCAAACTGCCCCCTTTAAGTCCTCCAAGCATCCCAGATCCTGCAAGACACCCGCGGATGCCGCCATTAGTATGTTTTGCGATGGTGTAGCCATTCTTTCACTCTCACTGTCACCATGACATGGTCAGAAAGGGTCATGGGCTCAATTTCTAAGGAGAGGACAAAATTATGCCCATCGGGATAAAGATGTAGTCCATGCACGATGCCGACAAATATACGTAAGAGTTGTATGTGAAGGCGGTGTAGTCAGCGTGTAGGTTTACATCCACCACATTAAGGTCAGATATCCAATTCCTAAGAGTGGAAGATGCCGAACCTGTGGTGGAGTAGGTGTTCCTGGATGACCTGTCTTTTGCCCCATCCATTGCTAGCTTCATGTCGCCCATTAGGAGAACTTCCCCTTGGCCCCTTCACCCCACTTCTTCCAGCATCCGCAGCATGAATGGTTCCTGTGCCGAGTTATGGGCATAAAATCAGAGTATAGTGATTCGCCTGCACTGGAACTCCTCCTCCATTATGTACCTGCATTCAGTGTCTTTGTTGGTTGCTATGTGTGTAAATCCCACATCTTTATGTATTGGTAGCGACACCCCCGCCCTTTTACTGTTCACCGAGAAGTGTTATTGGTGTGGAAAGGATCTATTTTTGAATCTTTCCTGCTCTTTTATTTTAGCAGATGGGTTTCCTGAAGCGCTACTATGTGCAGCTGGAGTCTTATCAGCTCCCTAAACAACTGTGTGCTTTTAATCATGGTGTTCAAGTCTAGGGCATTTATGGTGCTTAAATTAACGAGCATGGTTTGCTAAAAAGTGGCTCACCCTCACGGAGTGCCATCATCCATAGTAAGCCCTTCGTCTCTATGCCCCCTACAGCGTCTGCATGAGCTCCGACGATGCAAAGTGAAACCACGTAATCCCTGTAAAAGCACTCCCTGTGATAGCTACTGCCATTGGTACTCCTGAGGTAACCCTGATATATCTGCCAGTCAGTGAAATACTTGATTTGGAAGAACCCCCCCGCCCCCTCGCCATATGACCCGACCTATCAATAGTTTGAAATCACTCCAGATCCCAACACATCTGACAGAAAAAGCAAGGCATTATACATTTCTCAAATTGAAGCTGAACTCTTCAAAAACTGCTGAACAGTTCTTCGCCAGAGAGCAGTTGGCTGCTTGACATGGTGTCAAATATAGTAGTCCATCCGGTCCCTTCCCTAGGGCACGCATAAGCCGATCCCAGGCAGTGCCAGATCATTGGTCAGCCTTTGTTTTGCCTGAGTGTGTCGTGCGCCAGGAGCCCTCCCCTCTGGTCCCATCAGGGCTTGCTGCAGCTTGAGCTGCTCCCTCTTCATTGATAGTAAGATTATGTAGTTAAGCTCCTTCCTCTGCTGTAAAAACTGTGCGCACTACATCCCTCATTTTGAACTGTAGTCCAAAGGGTATGTTTATCTATATCGCATGTCTTGACGTAGTAGCTCCTCAGTGATGGGTTTCAACAGTCTCTGCTTTGGGTTGGGAGACATCCTGAAATATCTGGACTGTGGATTCACGAAAATGAATTCGGTTTACCCTTCTTGCCTCCCCCAGGGTAGCTTCCTTGATTAGGTAATAGTGGCATTTCATAACAGTATCCCAGGGGGGGGCGTGGGAGTTGTCCTCCCTCCTCGGGCCCCTTCTGTGCACCCTGTCCATCTTGAGAGTCTCAGGGGGGTTGCCTGACATGATCTGTGAGGGGAGTTGTCAAACACATTCTTCTTGTCATTCCCCTCTGCCCCCTTGCAAAGGAACTTTGCCCTAAGGTTGTCTCGACTCGCCCTGATCTCCAGGTCATCACACTTTGCCTTGAGAAGATCATTGCTGTCCTGGAGGGCTCACATTCTTCCTTGGACCTCTCATTTCCATCTCAAGTGTAGTAAGGGAAACGCTCATTATGGGCCACCCTGTCTCCCAGGGCCAGCACCTCCCTCCTGATCTCAGTAGTAGATGCCAGCATCTCCTTGCAGAGTTCAGTTATCTTGGAGTGTAGCAAATCCTTTGTTATGTCTCACCGTAGCAAATCAATAGACTGGGTGAGACATTCAGGCGTGAGAAGCGGTGCACTGAGCGCAGGATGTGACCCCGTCATTGCATCATCTGCCATGCCTTCTGTGGATGAGACCTGCTTTGCAGGCGTCATCAAGAATGCCTGCATGCTGGAACATTTGGACTTTTTAGAGACCTTTGACCTTCTGCTTCATTCGCAGGTATTCGTGCTTGCACCTGGATGGGATTGCCACCAGTTTATCCAGCCCTCTGCAGCTGGCACTCCCCACTTGCTCCCCAGGACGCAGAGGCCCAGGTCCACCAAGTTTAGGATTTCGGGAGTGCCTCTTGATTGAGCAGGGCTAAGTGGGTTCTTCTTACTGAAACAGTCCGCCTCCTCACACTAATTAGTGCATACTGCACACATGGGCCGGGTCCGGGTGCCGCTCTGTTGCCTCACTGTGACAGCTTTATTGCTTCACTATGTGGAAGTCCTAAGGGCCTCGGCTGCGGGTGGGCTTACCCATCCTGTGCTGCCACGTGTTATGATGGTCCAAAGAGGGGGGTACCGGGCCCCTCCCCACACCAGCAGCCGTGCCGCTCACTTTTTCTCTATTTCTCCACGGGCTCAGCAGCTTGCGGGAGCCCTCCCATGTGTGTCTCACTTCCTCACTGTGATTATGCATGCTTCTTCAATTCTGGCCTGCCAGAAGCCAGGCAACCACGCTGCAAAGCCTGCTTCCCTGGGCCACCGCCATGTTGGTGAGCCGGGTCACATTCCCGACTTCTCCTTACAGCTGTTTTTCTCACTGCAGCAGCGTCCAGTGCATGCCCAAGGAGGCACTGCAATCCCTGCCTCTGGTATATGTGCGGGAGGTGCAGTTGCAGGGCAGTAGTTCGGTGACAGTAGAAACGGTGGGGCCGATGGTCGGAGCGGGTGTGGGGTAGGCGCCCTACCACTCCGCCATCTTAGCCACGCTCCCTTTTTTTCATATTTCAGTGCATCGAAGCCCTACGAAATGGCTAGATTTTCAGGTTGGTGCCATTTCATTATTACTTTAAAGTACCAACATTTGGGATTGCGTCCGCACCAAGAGGGTTCCAAAACGGTGGTGGCAGCATATCTACCCAGAGATGTGATAAATGTGTATCCATAGGTAGATGACTGGAGCATGTCCAACGATGCAGTCAATATAAACTGAGAACAGTCCATCTCCTACACCACTTGTTATTTGCAGTGCACATCCAAATATCTCACCAACCCCAAATAGTGAAGACATTTCTGAGTTATGTGATAGACTTCGTAGGCACTTTGCTTTCCCTCAATGGAGATTATAAAAGCCTTTCTGGCCACAGTTCCTCTTTACCAGATGCCATTCTTTGACCACAAGGAAAATAATGAAAATGTTAGCTGTGAAGGCCTCTTGTATTCATTCATTCATTCATTCATTCATTCATTCATTCATTAATTCAATTAGCTTTTTTTCAGCACAAAGCCATAAAAGCAAAATGGTTCCTGGCAGTAAATGCATCAAAGCTCCATCCCTCACCTGGTCTCAACCCAACCCGCCTCTTAGAAAGTCTGTTTCCTCCACTTCTGCTCCCGATCCTATTGTCTAAACCCCCCCCCCCCAATGCCACCTACCCGCCCACTCTCTGCTTCAGTCAGCTCAAACCAGGACGCCTTGCCCTGCTGCACTTGCACAGTGTTAACATGGATTTCTAGAATCTGGCCTGCTGGACCGTTTTTAGGAGGAGTTATAGTGAACAGGGGGCTCTGAGAGGTAAGCCAAAAACCCAATCAAGGTAGCAATGTATAGCATTCAAGGCTTATTCTCGAGAGTATGAGGGGGGCCAGGAGCCCTCAATGAGTCCACACAGTATAGCACACATTAATTCAATTTAGATAGTCGGTTATCAAAATACAACTATTTATAAAGCCTTATGAACACAGTGAACAATGCATCTAACAGATGGTATCGCGCAACACTAATCTATACAGTCACCATAGGTTCAATTTTATATCAAATAACTTAATCAGGAAATCAGTAAAATTTTCAGTGCATTAAAGGATGGACACAGACCACAAGACAATAACCTAAGAAGTCTAAATCCTAAGATATGTGGCCTTGTGCCCAAAGACACAGGAGCTACAACGTTTCTCATAAGAATGGTGTCCATGTAGGCAGGTTTCAATAAACTTGTGTTGGTGATAGTTTTAAAGTTCTACAACAATTTTACCACAACCAAGTTAGGGTTTTTCTTTATGCTAAACCTAAGACTAACAGGGGTAGGATACTCGACCCAGGTTCGACAACCAAAAGGTGAGTGGAATGGAATAAGGAGACAAAGGGACTTCTTACCAAAGTTATCCTATGGAGGGATCTACATGATTATTGCGACGGCCGAAAATGCAGACTTTTTTTTTTTAAACCCTTTTACACCACATATATATGCGGGGGGAGACACCCCACATCCCCCCCTATTAATTTTATGTTCTATACCCCCCACATATATATGTAGTGTAAGGGGGGGCCCCAAACAAAAAGTCCACATTTTCAGCCCTCATAATTGTGATGGCGACATATTGGTACGATTCCCTATGGAGGATAGGGGAGGACAGATGTACTGTGTTTACTTACCCCCTTGACTCGGTTTTTCCCAGATGCCGATGTGGATCATCTGAGGGTCACTGGGGGCTTGATAACTTACCATTGGTTCCGGTTAGAGGTGCCCAGGAGTTGCTGGTTTGAGGATTCTTCTGGTCGGGTGCAGCTGTCCGATGCAACCTCTCTTGATGAAGAAATGCAAGAACCACCAATGCAAGCCTTTTCGGGACACTTCACAGGTTTTGGTAAGGTGAGATCCAGCAACGGTCTCGTCACATAGGTGATGTCAGGAGTTCTTCCAGTCGCGGTTACCGTGAAGGTGGAAAGCTGAAATTTGGAGAAGGCTGTTAGTGGCACAAGCTGGCGACCACCGAAATTCCGGACACGATCGCAGGACGGCGATCTTTTGGCGAGGTAGCCCACAACAGAGCAGGTCACCCCACCAGGCAGTCCAGAGACACTTCTGAGGGCTCTGAAGGGCTGGTCCCACAAGAGAGCCTTGAAACTAGTTGGTCCCACTAATCCAAGGGCTGAAGCACCACTCAGGGTCTTTGAAGATCAGGCAAACAAACAGGGCTTCACCGTGCCCGACACAGGGATGTTGGGCCACTTGAGGACTAATCTTCGGATCTTCAGCCAGCTGTTGTTCTTTGAACAATTCTTGGCTTCAACAATGATCTGAAGAAATTGTTGCAGAGGTCCTCTTCTTATTCAAAATCTGAGCTGGAAGCAAGTTCAAGCCAGCAATGGTAAGGATCTGCGCCATTTAAACAGCCAGTTATTGTCCAATTGGGGACAACTACTGGTTTCTCATTTGTCCCACACACAAAAATTCCAGCCCCCTTCATATTCTCTTTCTCTCTCTTTCTCTCTCTTTAGGGCACTAGCCATGCACAGCTGTGGAAGGAGGAAACTGACACACCGTTGCATGATTGTTGCTAAAGACTTTTAGTTTAACAGAAAATCAAGGAAAAACCCTACCTTGCCCTAAAACTAAGAGGGGTTTCCCTGCCTCAACTCGATACTAAGGAGGTGTCAGAATGTCTGTAACCAAAAGTTCACCTTCTTGTGTCAAACATATTTCCTTCCTTACATTCTTAACTAAATTATAAGATTGGTGAGCTTCTTAGTGCAGAAGAATGGTTTACTTCTTCAGTAGAGCAGACTACCGTGCCAATAGTCTGCGGGGATTATTTCCCAAGGGAACAACTCCTTTTCCCAGAATACACTGCTTTTCAAAGGTATTCCACAAACTTCTGGATTGAAAAGTCTCAGCAAATAAGGCAAAGTTACAACTCAAATCTTTAGTACCAAGAGAATGACGCCCTTCCCTTGGTCTTCCTCTGGCTTCTCATAATGTTCACAAAATAAAGCAATGTTCCAATTTCAAAAGCTTAATGCAAAGAGAATGACTCCCTTCCCTTGGTCTTTCTCAGGCTTCTCACAGTGTTCCCAAGTACCAAGGGAAATTACTCCCTTCCCCTGGCTTTCCATAGGCTTCTTGCAATGCCGAGAGAATGACTCCCTTCCCTTGGCAATCAACACAATGTTCGCAAACACCAGGGGGAATGACTCCATTCTCCTGGCCTTTCACAGCCCTCCCGGTTCGCTACCCTCTCAGGTACTGGGATAAAGAAGATCACTTGGCTTATTCTTCATAGAGGGGTGTGGGTCCCAGACCCGTGAGATTCTCCCCTCTTGATGCTGCAGACCCGGTTCACTATCCTGCCAGCTACTGCGACTATGCAGATGACTTGGGTTACTCTTCATAGAAGGGTGCGGTTCCCAGACCCATAAGACTCTTTCCTCTTGATGCAGTAGACCTAGTTTGATATCCTGCCAGGTACCATGACTATGAAGATGGCTTTGGAGGCAGTTCATTAGTCAGTCCCAGCCCCTTTTCTTCCATCTTCTCTGCCCCTCCGAGTTCCCACCAACTACCCAGACCTCTCCAGGCTTCTTACTGGCGACATCTGGTTGTCTGTGGGCTTCTATTCCCCACTCGGGCCTCTTGTGGTCTCTCCAGAAACCACAATGTCCTTGCCGCATTCCTCTGCTTCTGAACTGCACGCTTCCAGCTCTGCACACACACTGGCTCTCCACGTCGGCTGGCTGTCCTGCCCTTTACCTTCTTTTCTGGTCTGACCAAGGAGGAGTTACCGTGGATGCCTCTACCGGTGGCCAAGTATCTCGGCCTATGCCCTCCCAGCATCTCTGTTGCTTCAGGTGTGTTCGAATTTCCCGTTTCCTCAAGGAAGTATCTGACAGGTCGTACAGTCCTTCTTCCATTTTTATCTTTACATTGAGCTTGTCTGTTTCACATTGTCTAGTCCGCTTATGTTGGTTCCGAGGGGCACTGTGCATTGCTATGCGCCACCTCCTCGTCTCAGTATTGTTATCACTCTCTCTTAGGTTTCTTGTGTTCTTCTTTATCCCAGTTTCTGCATATGACTCACAGAAGTAGTCCGTACTCTTCCTCATCCAGTACTTTTCATGGATGTCAGATCATCTACCCTACAAAGATACATGGAAGTGTGCGGGATTATGGGACTCTTTAGGTTAGGAGGATGAGGCAGGTTGGGGATATGTTTTGTAAATACTGCATTCTTCCGCACTAGTTTTCGAACTTTATTACTTGGCGGCACAGGCCCAATTCGCCAAACACTGGTGTGATCCGGACAACATTGCCACACATCCCTATTGAGAAATATGCAGCATCCCCCACTGACATTCGATCTGTCATGTTCAGTGCACGCCACAAAGACTTTTGTAAGTTCGACCCCGTCAGTGTCACTGTTCATGCATGGTCCAAGACGTACAAAAGAATTAATGTAGAAACACCTTAAAACTCTGAAACCCCGCTATGGCGCTTCCCTGGAATCTCCCCCACATTTGGCAAAACGTTGCAGAGAACATGGCATCCTGATAAGCAACTAAAAATGCAGAATATGTTCCCAGAGGGTAGCTTTGTGAGACTGGATGATTTACTGAACACCGTTGAGGGCGGGTAACTTAAAACTGCTTCAATATCACCGCATGAGGGCTGCGTTTGGTGCTAGATGGCCGTCGTTTCCGGCGGAACCCACTACGCATGAGTGTATATGTGCCATAACAGCTGGGAGTGGGGTTAAGAAGGGGATTTCTAATCTATATACACTGGTACAGGCGCATTCCACCTCCCTGAACACCATGAAAACAACATGGGAATCAGAATTGGGGATAACTCTGGGTGAGGAAGAGTGGCTCAGATGCTGCCAATTGACAAAATCTGTGTCTTTAATTGCTGGCCCACTCCTGATTCAGTTCAAAATTCTCAATCAACTCCATTATACCCCTGTCAAAAAGGACAAGTTCATAGAGACCTGCTCGGGGGAGTGCTTGAAATGTGTGAGAACCGAATGCGAACGCTTTGCATATGTACTGGCTATGTCCCTTGATTGCTGTGTTTTGGGGCAATGTTTCAGAAATCCTTGAGAAAATGACATCAGTCCCGGTATCCCTCTCTCCCCTGAAATATTTGTTCGTAGGCATTGGTAAAGTGGATGAAACCGCTAGGCGCCTCTTCAATGTGTCATGTGTTGTTGCAAAGCGTTGTATATTGAAATGCTGGAAATCCATAAATGCATCCCAGACGAACGATCACCTCTGTGAACTTACATCTGGTAACGAATGTGAAGAGCAATATGTACTGACTGCGCCAGTAACAAGCCGCCCCAAGGACATATGGGCACCTTATAGGAGCTATCTCTGTGATAGGTTATCCGAAAGTGACTTCTCGCCAGCCTCTATGCCATAATCTATTGCTATCTTTACATATGTTTGTTCATGTACCGATACTGCACTGATGGTGATCTGATTGTATTATTTGAATACCAATATGAATTTCAATAAATACAGGTTTTATTTTTAAATACTGCATTCTTCCCGGACATTCATCTCTAGTCCCATAGGGGGGGATCCCTCCCCATGAGATTCATCCGCCGAGTACCATCCCCAGGGTGACTATTGGGTAGTGCCCTCACCTCCCTCGTGTGAGGGTTCAGTAATGCAAGGCAGACAAATGTTTGATGATTTGTTATCATATGCCATTTTATTCTAAAAGTAAATATATTAATAAATGCCTCACTATCCCTACTCTGCTGAGGATTTCCCTGCCTAAACAAAGTTAAGGGGAAACACTCTTAACACAGGATCACTGGCCCTCACGCTAAGCAACTATTAACCAAAACAAATATATGGCAATGTAACATCACATGAACTATATTCAGTTTCTGAATAACCTTCTAATGTCCTGGGTGATTTCCCTTCCCCAGGATTCAAAGTCAGGTCTGTTGGTGTTCAACCAAAGAAATACATGTCTAAAATCAGTTCTTGATAGTTCAAAGTCAATATAAAAGTTTGTTAACCAAAGTTCCAGCCTGGTGAAATATCCACTTTCCACTTTCTCAAAATAGCACCAATAGTAATCCTAGCCACAATGCTTTACCTTCCTCAAGAAGACTTGCCACTGTTCAAAAGAAAGGGCAATATCCACAACTGCAACAACATCATTACTACTAACCAGCTCGATTTCCTTGCTGTCACAGAAACGTGGCTCCACAAAGCAGCCGGCCCTGCCATCACTCTAGCTGTACCAGATAACTACACTATTATCAGAAAAGACAGACAATCCTCTCAAGGAGGAAGCATAGCATTTATATGCAAATCCAGCGTCGACATGAGACAAACGGAATCCACCCCTCTACACTCCACTGAATTGCTATCAGTTAAACTACGTTTATCTGCCTCCCGCGCCGTCTCCATGCACCTGATATACCGTCCCCCAGGCCCGCTAGGGACATTTGAAAAAGACATAACCCTCCTTAACACTAACCCCAAACCCAGCTCCCAAACTATCTTACTTAGTGACTTCAATCTAGGTCTCAATGACCCGAACAACAAAAATGCCACTGCCCTATCCAATGCCATCACAGAAGCAGGTCTCTCCATCAGAAACAGAGCACCCACTCATACAAAAGGTCGCACCTTAGATTGGATCGCAGACATCAACTGCCAAACCTCCATAACAAATACTGAACTTTGCGTATGTACAGATCACAACCTGATCTCATTCACTATCCAAGACGGCCCTCAAACCAACCTGTCTAGACCCATGGCACCACCAGCCCTAACCAAGCACAGAAAAAACATCACAGTCCCCAACCTCCTGCCCCTGCTACAACCTATCACCAACTTTGTGAACCTACCATCCAATCCTACAGATCTAGTTCACCTGTACAACAATACCATCAACTCGGCTATTGATTCCATCGCACCACTTAAACTCAGCAAAGAGAAACCTATAGCTCACCTAAACACGTGGTTTACGCCCAGCCTAAAAGCCTTGCGCATCGAAAAAAGACTTGCTGAGACCAGATGGAAAAACAACCCGATAGATCATAACAAGCTTCTTCTCACTTCGCTGACTGCCAAATATAAAAAAGAAATCAGTCAAACCAAAACAAATACCTTCAATGATAGAATAGAGAAAGCCAGCTCCAGCACCAGAGAAATCTTCTTTATCCTAAGAGAATTGGAAACCCCGGTTACTCCCAAGGACTCTTCCATCAAAAACAAATCTTGGTGTACAGACATCCAAAACGCCCTCTGCAAAAAAATAACCGTACTCCAAGAAAAAATGAATGTCAAAAAACTTCCCTACACAAGATTGCCTTAGAAACTCAAGAAGCCATATTGCAAGAATCCGCCTCGGAACAAAACAAACCGACCTAGTCACCAATTTAAATTCAACTCTATCTCTACCGCTGAGGCTCTAAAGATAATTTCTTCCCTCAAACCCTCTAAATGCATAGGGGACACATGTCCAGCTCCTATCATCAAAGAAGCTGCAAAAAACCTGGCTCCTGTCATCTCCACATTTATCAACTCCTCCTTCAAATCCTGCTCCGTACCTACCAATCTCAAAGATGCCTGGGTACTCGCCCGATTAAAAAAAAAAAGAAAAAAAAAAAAAAGAAAAGAAAAACCTAGATCCAACACTCCCACCAACTACAGGCCAATCACAACCGTACCTTTTCTGCTCAACATCCTTGATAAAGCTGCTTATCTACGGATCCAAGCTTATCTGGAGATCAACAATCTATTGGGCACTCGTCAATCAGGCTTCAGGCCGAGACACAGGCCAGAGACGGCCCTCATTGATCTAAAGAATCAACTTGACAATCGGAAAGACAAAGGCGAAACTTCCATCTTGCTACTGCTAGACTTATCCGCCGCGTTCAACCTCGTCAACCATAATGTCCTGTGCAATCACCTTAAAACAGCCGACCATTTCTCTAAAGAAGCCACCACCTGGATAAGCTCATTCTTGGACAACAGATCCATGAGCGTATTCTCATCCTCATCCACAGCAGACCCAGTACCTATTACATGCGGAGTACCACAAGGATCCTGTGTATCCCCTACCTTGTATAATATATTTACAAAGCCCCTATTTGACATGCTTGACAATCTGGGTGTCTCATATACCAACTATGCTGATGACACCCAGATTCTCATCCCTATCCTAGGTGACTATGACAAAGACATTACCATGATCAAGAAAATCTATCTCATTATACAAACTTGGATGGCCACCCACGGCTTATGTCTCAATGATGAAAAAACTGAGATTTTAATCGTTGGGTCCCCAAATAAATTGACTAAACTCTCTGCCCTATACAACTTCGTCCTTATAGATGGAAACGAGAACAAAGTATACAAGGAAGTCAAGACCTTAGGATTCTACCTTGACTCGTCTCTCAACCTCAATAAATAAATAAACGCCACTGCTTCTGCCACCAACTATACATGCAAACTGATTTATGCATGCAAATCATTTCTGTCCACGATAAGTTGCATCACAATTGCGAGGGCCTTAATCCTATCCAAAGTGGACTATAACAACGCCTTATACCTAGGCACCAGCAAACGCAACACCTCGAAACTACAGACAATCAGAAACAATGCTGTAAGAGCGGCCGTAGGCATTCCCAAAACTCTGCAATATCTGACGCGAAACGTGACACTAACTGGCTTTGCATCAATGACAGAATCGAGCTTAAATCACTCAACCTCACCCATAAAGGTCTGTCCAACAAGGCTCCCCTATACCTCACTGACAGATTTAACAAACACACCTACAGCACAATCCAACAGTCTCAGAATACCCGAGTTCAAGCTAAAAAAAAACAGAAGGTGTCACCTTCCCTGTCATGGCTTGCGCAACTATGGAACTCTAACCCTGACTCACTAAGAGCCATAGCTCCCTTCCATTGCTTTAATACCAACGCCAAGAAGTGGCTTCACTCTCTGGACCGATAACCCCCTGGCCTGCTGTTAGGCAGAATCCTATGCAGTTCCCTTGGGGGGCATTACAGAAAATTAGGACTACAGGTATATGCAATAAATCCCCTTTGGTATCAGTCTGTACCACAAAGATTTAGTTGGTAGCTATGGCTGAGCAGTCAGGTTTATCTCAAGAGGGAGATGAGCAGTATTCAGGGTTTACACATAGGACTACAGTACTGTGGAACAAGGAAACACTGACCAAAGCTTTGTATCAAAAAGAATATATATATTTATTTTACACACTCTTAAATTCAACACACAAATCACTATCATTAAAGCAAGTTAAAACAGTCAAGAAAAGTATACACAACTCCCTATTTAAATTGTAGACAAGTTTAAGCAAGAGTGAAAACTGAGCAAAACGGCACAGTGTAAACCAATCAGAAATGGCACTCTACAATTTCTTCAGAGGGAGGCAAAGGACAAGTCGTATAGGGTTAGACTCCTAAACACACCAGCAACACTTCCCAATTGGATTGTGAACACGGTAGGTAAGGCAGTACTTTAGCATAAGCAATACTTCGGTAAAAACCGAGCAAAATGGCACTTTTAAAAGGGGAAGGAAGGGTGGTTCTAAGAGTTTAGGTGCACCAACACATTTCTTAATGAAAAGCAATCTAGAGAAGGCAGTTGTAACAGATTTAGCCAGAGTCAATAGGGCTGTGCCAGAGTCAGTGGTACAAGGCAAATGCCCAGGATCAAACGGTTCTAGTAGCTGCAGTCAAGTCTTTGCTTAACGATTTGAAAAGGCGGTTGCAGAATGTAAAAAGAAAATGTTAGACGAAAGGGGCGGCCAACCCAGAAGGTAAGTAAAGGATTTAAAACCCCTTTAGCAGTACCCAACGAAACAGGAGGCCTGGCGGAACAATGTACCTTGAAAGTGGAAGAGGCTCCTGCGGTGGCGGTAGTTCCTGCAGTTCGGGAGATCCAGCAGAGGAAGAGAGGCTCTAGTTGTGGAGGAAGGTTCGAGTTACTGCACTGCGCAGGGATGAAGCCAGCTGTGGTGATGCCAAAACGGAATAAAAGGTACGCTCCTTTAAATCACGGTCGTGGTGGACGGGTGCCTGGCTATCCGGTCTCCGAGTGCTTGGCACTGGCGATTCGACCAAGATCTTCTCGAGTCGTTGGAGAAAAGTGGCGAGGATCTGCAGCAGGGCTTCACCGGTGGTTCAGTCGTTGCAGATGTCTTCAGCTTCTCTACTCTTCGGGTTTTAGTTCCAGTGGCGACGTCTTGTCCTCCAGTCCTCAGAGCCCTGCTTTTATGCAGAAAAAAACCCATTCATACAGCCTAGCAGTCACTCACACAGCGGGGTTGATATCCTGGCGGGATAACCCCCCAGCCTATCAGGGTAGAGTGCGACTTGGGTTGCCTAGGTAACCCTGTCCAGGGTGCCTATTCCCCTCCCACACATCCTGTCTACCCCAGACTCAGTGGCGCCGAGAGGAGGGCTTCTGTGCAAAAGGACAAACAAAGGATCCCCGACCTGGGTTAGGATTTCAGAGAAAGACATGAGAAATAAATATTATTAAAGTTCTGGCAAAAAAAAAAAACACCGGAGTAAAGTTAATAATAAAATAAACCGGTGGTATGTTAGAGGCTGTCGGTAAAAGTGGTGGCCTCGAACAATGGGAAAATCCCATAGGAAAATATTTGCGGTCGAATATTTACGGTAGTAACCACTGCCACCAGTCAGAAACCTTAGAGAGAGGGACTGGACGGTACCCTCTCGAAAATGAACACCACGGAAAAGCTATTAACCCTTGCCAGTACTTCCATAGTAAGAAGGGTTGTACTGGTTTAGTTCATAAGTATTGACTAGTAAAGTCAATGGGGACTTTACATGCCCTGGGAGACAGTAGTCAGTCCCAGGGTATGGAGTCTATAATTGGGGGTCCCTAGGACATCCCTGTGTTACTGTACTGAGGGTGCTGTGTAACACACATGTAAAAAGATGATACCTATGAAGGTGAGAAAAACCCCATAGACCATAAGCACAAAAATAGCCTAAAACACACATCAGCAACATGTCTAAGAGTGGGAAAAAAAAGTCTCTCACTCTTAGCAGGAGAAAAAAATAAACCCCTCAAATCCAGCAAAGCTGCTGGAGGACTCTATAGGTTAGGCAAATTAGCCTTAGAAGAGAATGCTCACTAACACTCGCCCCCTCCAGAGTAAGGGACAGGAGGATCTAATCCACTCCTGGATGAGTCTCGTACTTCTAGTCGGTTAAAAACATCCTAGCGAGACCATCAGCATTTTGGTGGTGACATCCTGACCTGTGCTCAATGGTAAAATCAAATCCTTGGAGGCAGATTGACCATCTTAACAGTTTTGGGTTCTCCCCTTTCGTTTGCATCAACCATCTCAAGTGTTGGTTGTCAGTCTGAATAATAAAAGTAGACTCATATAGTATGGCCTAAACTTCTTCAGAGGCCACAAACAGTCTCTCTCAATAGTTGCCCACCTTGTCTCAGGTTCCTTCAGTTTCCTACTGATGAAGAAACAAATGGGGTGCTCCCTACCTTTCATACCTGTATTGGAAGCATCTGTTTGCACAATGAAGGGTTGGTGGTAGTCAGGAGCTCTTAGAACTGGAGCTTGACAAAGGACTCTTTTCAGGCTTTCAAAGGCCTGATTGCACTCCTCATTCCATTTGACCTTTTTAGGGAATTTTGGAGAGGAGATTACATTCAGTGGAGAAGCTATGGACCCATATTTCTCAATGGAATTCCTGTAATACCCAGTGAGGCCTAAGAAGGCTCTCACCTGGGTTTGAGTAGTAGGTGTTGTCCAATTAGGCACAGCTTCTATCTTGCTGGCCAATGGCCTTATTTCACCACCTCCTACCTCATGACCAAGGTAGCCCACTTTACTCTGACCAATCTGACATTTGCTTGCCTTTATGGTCAATTGGGCCTGCTCAAGAGCCTGCAAAACATATCTTGGTGGTCAACATGTTCTTTCCAAGTAGGGCGAACACTGCAATGTCATCCAAGTATGCCATGCAGAAGTCCTCCATCCCATTCAGAACCTGATTAACTTTGCCCATGACTGGTGGTATTCTGTTCTGTTGGTTAACCATTGAGCTGCGGCTGTTTAGTGAAGTGTGTGGTGCATATACCTCTGAATTTTATGAGGGCATGTCTATATTTCTTACTTTTTAATGCTTTTGGACTACTTCGGGTACCTTGGTACTCACTTTTCTCCTTGTTGGTTTTTTGCTGGGGGGAAAAAGATAAATGGGTTGGGGGTTGGCTATTGGACTCCTTCCATGGGGTATTTGAGGAAGACATTTTAATAGTATGTGTTAGGCATAGGATTCTGGGGGAGATAGTTGGAATAATTTATGATTATGTATATAAGGGTGTTTTTGTCATGACCGCAGCCTCCATGGAGTCAGGTTTAGCCCAACTGCCTCGGAAGCTGGGTCACAACTTCATTTCCAGGCACCCATTGGCTCCCATAGGGGCCTTATGGACCTTGTCCTGGCGCCAGTGGCGCCAGGCTCATAAGGGGACCCAGTCCCGGCACAGGACGTGCCGGGCTCATGATGTAAGGAATGGTGCTTGGGTGGACCTACCTGCTGCAGACCATGCTGCTCACTCACCTGCAGGATGAAATCCTCATCCATCCATGGCTGGAACTACTTTACCTTCTGGGTGTGGCCAGCACCACTCCCTGGGACTGGATACTGGAACTATTCTGGAAGCTGGGACTTCTTACCTGGGCGAGGCTGCTGTGGAAGGAGACACCTAAGCACTCCAGTAAGCTATTTAAACCACGCCCGATCAGAGCAACGTGCTTCGCGTTATTCTGCAATAGCAGCAGGACGCTCACCGTGTCAGCTCCAGAGAATCTTCAACTTCTGCATCTGGGGAAGAGAAATCGGCAAACTTACCTTCCGAAATACCATCTTCGTCTTCAGCAGCATCTGAAAAGGGAAAAAGAACACCAGGTTAGCACGAGATAAAAACCAGCGCAGCACTTACCCAGTCCATCGGTGCATCTCAAGCCACGGGCTGCAGCTTTCCATTTTTTCCGGCACCCTGTGGAAGCAAAGACATTGGTTAGTAAACCTCCGTGAAACTTTCCTTACCTGCGCTGCATTCTTCTCGCCTCCGCCGACGCTGCTACTCGCATCTGCAAAACAAAAGGACATCATTAAGAAATACAAAACTCCATCTATACGCACGTGTTTTGGGCAGCGCTCATCTTTCTCACTCCTCGGTGCATTCCTCGACATCCATTTTTCTACCCAGCTGCTTCTGCGACCTGAAAAAGGAAAAAAGACATTAAGAAGTGCTTTTAACTTCGAATTGACATTTTCTACTTACTTGCCTGCAATACCTTCGCCATTCCATCGCTCTCCGGACCTCCATATTCAAGCAACCGCCGTTCGTGCTGCTAACAACGGCCTAGCTCCAAATCTTCATCCTCTGCAACCAAGAGGCTGGACAATTAACCAGTGAAGTAACTGGCTTTGACGCCCCTGCACAGACGCAGGATGGAGAGCTCCTCTTTCTCCTACATAAGGTGAGCACATTTAGCCTACGAACTACTTGGGAGTACCAGAAAGGGGAGGCAGCTTACCCAGTCTGGCTTATATATCCATATTAACCCCTTGCTCTCATAATTGCAGACACCTCACCCTTCAGATCAAGATCTCAGTGAGAAAAGGGCCTTTCCAGGGTGGCATTCGAGGCCTGCACGTGACCATAGAAGACTCCGAGAACCCCCAGCCCAGACCTGCGCCTCTGAGGGATTCAGGTGAGCGTTACAGAACGCGAAGCCTACCGCAATTTTCCCACCCAGGCGCAATGGAAACCTCGGACACAGATCAACTGGCTCAATTGCTTGGGGAACTAAGGGCAGAAGTACACGCATCTCGCCAAGAAACAAACGCTTTACGAAGGGAGTTGATCATTGCCAAGGAACGGACGGATGATCTGGCCAGACAGTTGCTACAGGCTCAAGCGGGACAGACGCCACTGCCTCCCTATGGAGGGGGCGGTACTCCTACAACCTCAAGTAATCCGGTGCAAATGAATCTGCCAGGGAATGTGCCTTTGGCCCCGCCCGAACGTTTTTCCGGTGATCCAAAGCGATATGCAGTATTCATCAATCAGTGCCGCTTGCACTTTCTGTGTAGACCCGCCGCATTCCCAACGGACCAAGCCAAGGTAGCGTTTGTACTTTCCTATCTTAGCGGTAGTGCTGCAGATTGGTCCATTCCTCTCGTGACACAGGATGACCCGCTCCTCTATAACTTTCAAGACTTTCAGACCAGTATGGAAAAGTTGTTCGCAAGACATTCACAGGGGCAGGCCTTGGACAATGAACTCCTGTCACTCAGACAAGGTAATCAGGATCTCCTGGCTTACATAGCGTCCTTTAATAGACTGGTGGTTGAGACCAGGTGGCCTGAAGATAAGAGAATCATGCTCTTCTACAGAGGTCTACGTGGGGAACTTAAAGACGTTTTAGCACAGGTGGTTAATCCGCCGCAAGACTGTTCAGATTATATCGACCTAGTAGTCCAATTAGATCATCGGCTACAGAACAGGAAGACCGATCGATCCAGATTTGAAACCCGGGTACTTTCAAGACCTCAGAGCTCCGCTAAAGGGAATGACTCCGTGGAACCAATGCAAATAGGAGTAGTAAAAGGACCATTAACTCAGAAAGAACGGGAAAGAAGAAGGCAATTACAGCTGTGCCTATACTGTGGGAATTCTGGACATTTCCTTCGTGATTGCTCAGTGAAACCGGTCAAGAAGACCGTAGGAGTTTCTGATAAAAAAGCTGAGAAACTGGAATCGGGAAACGACCTCGCCCGACAAGCGTAGAGGTCCGCTTGCCGAGCGTTAAAACCAGTTCCTTGACCTCGCATTTGGTAATGCCTATGGTCCTCATAAGTCCCAATAGACCAGATCGCATGCATGCTATCAAAGTATACATTGATAGCGGAGCAATCGGTAATTATGTGGACCAAGACTTGGCTATCAGGATGGATCTTCCCCTACGTCCCAAGATGGTAAAGGACGTAATCACTACAGTGGATGGTACTGAAATAGCTTCCGGACCAGTTTCTCATACCACCATGGAGGTAACGTTGTTATGTCAAGACGGACATCGGGAGAAGATCGTGTTTGATGTAATCAAGGCCCCGCAGTTTCAGGTGATTCTGGGAATGCCTTGGTTGGAAAAGCACAATCCTCAGATAGACTGGCGAGCCAAGGTAATTCGGTTTCCAGAATGCGCTTCAACCTGTTATCCTCAGCCCGAAATCAAGCTAGCAGCCATCACTTCTGAGGACCCCCGATTACCTCTGGAATACCAAGAGTTCAGCGACGTCTTTCAGAAAGATCAAGCCAACACCCTGCCTCCGCATCGGTCATACGACTGCCAGATAGACCTAATACCTGGGTCCATCCCTCCGTGCAGTAGAATATATGCCCTCACTGAACCAGAAAACCTCCATCTCAGGCAATACTTGGACCAGTACTTGGCTAACGGATTCATCCGCCCCTCGAAATCCCCGGCTTCCTCAGCTTTGTTCTTCGTCCCGAAAAAGGAAGGTGACCTAAGAACTTGTATCGATTATCGCGCCCTGAACCAGATTACAGTCAAAAACCGATACCCGTTGCCCTTGATTCCTGAATTATTGGACCAGGTAAAAGGCGCCTGCATATACACAAAGTTAGACCTCAGAGGAGCTTACCATTTGGTACGCATTAAGGAGGGCGATGAATGGAAGACGGCCTTTCGCACTAAATATGGATTATTTGAGTATCAAGTAATGCCCTTCGGACTATGTAACGCACCGGCCGCTTTCCAGTTTTTCATGAATGATGTCCTCAGAGAACTTATTGATGTGTGCGTAGTCGTTTATATTGACGACATCCTGGTATACTCAGCCTCAGAAACTGATCATCGTAGACACGTCACAGCGGTTTTACAGAGACTTCGCCAACACCGCTTGTTTGCTAAACTGGAGAAGTGCACCTTTCACGCAAAGGAAGTGGAATTTTTAGGGTTCATCTTGTCACCCAACGGAGTTCACATGGACTCAAGAAAAGTGGATGCTATCACCAAATGGCCTTCCCCAACTTCCGTGAAAGGTGTACAGAGCATGCTGGGATTCGCTAATTTTTACCGAAGGTTCATTCCTGAATTCTCTCGGGTAGTCCAACCTATCACGGCTCTTCTGAAAAAGAATAAAAAATTCGAGTGGACTCCAGAAGCCGAACAAGCCTTCCAAGAATTAAAAGCCAAATTTATCTCTGCTCCAGTCTTAAGGCATCCCCGTCCAGAACTTCCCTACATCGTCGAGACAGACGCTTCCAGTCTTGCAATGGGGGCGGTGCTGTCACAAAGAGACCCCGAAACGCACCAGTTACACCCTGTAGCCTTTTGGTCTCGCAAATATTCGGCTCCTGAGATCAACTACACAATTACGGACAAAGAACTCTTGGCAATTAAGTCCGCCTTTAAGGCCTGGCGGCATTATCTTTTGGGAGCCCGGCATACAGTAACTGTAATCACGGATCACCGTAACCTCCAGTACCTGAAGTCAGCTAAAGCTCAATCTTCGAGGCAACTACGCTGGGCTTTATTCTTCGCAGAATTCGATTTTGTAATCACATATCGACCAGGCGTTAGGAACGGAAAAGCAGACGCCCTTTCCCGGATAGGGGTAGACGAACTTACAGCTAATCCGGAGCCGGTGCCAATAATTCCTGAACAAAAGATACTAGGAGCAATCAACACACTATCCCTCGAAGAGATTAAAGCAAGGGTCAATCAACTCATAACTCCCGAAGATTCATCGAATTGGCAATTGAAAGGAAAGGATTTTACAATAGACCAGAACCTATTGTATTTCCAAGGAAGACTATTCTTACCCTGCGTTGACTTACAAAAACAGGTCATCACCTGCTACCATGATTCTCTAATGGAAGGACATCCTGGAGTTGCCAAAACCTCAGAGAAAATTAAAAGGCATTTTTGGTGGCCATCTTGGAGGAAAGATGTTAAAAAGTTTGTGGCTTCTTGTGGTATCTGCGCACAAAACAAGAGTCAGAAGGAAAAACCAGCAGGATTACTACGTCCAATAGACATTCCACCAGGCCCTTGGCACACGCTCTCGATGGATTTTATCACGGATTTACCCCCTTGCTCCGGATACAACACAATTCTAGTGATCGTGGACCTTTTTTCAAAAATGGCTCATTTTATCCCACTGAAGGGTTTACCTACAGCTTCCATTCTAGCCCGAGAATTTCTTGAAAACATTGTCCAGTTGCACGGTTTCCCTTCAGTACTAATCTCTGATCGAGGGAGCCAATTTATTTCCCATTTTTGGCGGCGTTGTTGTCGTTTAGCACAAATTGATGTACGACTTTCCACCAGCCATCACCCTCAAACCGACGGGCAGACTGAGAGAACTAACCAAACTTTAGAACAATATCTGCGCTGCATGTTGCATCAATCCGAGGGTACTTGGAAGGATGTCCTTTGGATTGCTGAATACGCTTACAATAATTCAATCCATTCTGGGACGGGAAAAACCCCTTTTTTCCTGCTGTATGGAAGTCATCCTCGAACCTGAAATCTGGACCCACCTCAAGCTCTCGGAACACCTGCTGTTGACCATCTGCATTCGACGATAACTCAAGCATTTAAAGAAGCCACAGCTCATCTTCAACGAGCTAAAGAATCATACAAAAAAGGAGCAGACCAACATCGAAAAGAGGCTCCTCAATATCAAAAAGGAGATCAAGTCTGGCTGTCCACTAAACATTTATCTTTAAAAGGGCCACGCACCTTCAACCCAAGATATTTAGGACCCTACTCGATCACGGCCGTGATTAACCCAGTGGCTGTCAAACTAGAATTACCTACTCGAATGAAGTAGGTAATTCATCCTGTCTTCCATGTTTCTCTCCTGAAACCTGTGCAACCCGGAACCCGTTTGACTAAACCTCCTGAGCCAATCCAAGTTGACGGAGAACCCGAATTTGAAATTCGAGACATCTTGGACTCCAAAATTTCCAAATCAAAACTATACTACTTGATTGATTGGAAGGGATATGGACCCCAGGAGAGATCTTGGAAACCCTCAGAATATGTACATGCACCTCGTCTAGTTCGAAAATTTCATCGGGCTTTTCCCAACAAGCCAAAACCTCCGGAAAAGACAAGCTTGCGAGGGGCCTTGAGGGGGGGTGCGGTCATGACCGCAGCCTCCATGGAGTCCGGTTTAGCCCAACTGCCTCGGAAGCTGGGTTACAACTTCATTTCCAGGCACCCATCGGCTCCCATAGGGGCCTTATGGACCTTGTCCTGGCGCCAGTGGCGCCAGGCTCATAAGGGGACCCAGTCCCGGCACAGGACGTGCCGGGCTCATGATGTAAGGAATGGTGCTTGGGTGGACCTACCTGCTGCAGACCATGCTGCTCACTCACCTGCAGGATGAAATCCTCATCCATCCATGGCTGGAACTACTTTACCTTCTGGGTGTGGCCAGCACCACTCCCTGGGACTGGATACTGGAACTATTCTGGAAGCTGGGACTTCTTACCTGGGCGAGGCTGCTGTGGAAGGAGACACCTAAGCACTCCAGTAAGCTATTTAAACCACGCCCGATCAGAGCAACGTGCTTCGCGTTATTCTGCAATAGCAGCAGGACACTCACCGTGTCAGCTCCAGAGAATCTTCAACTTCTGCATCTGGGGAAGAGAAATCCGCAATCTTACCTTCCGAAATACCATCTTCAGCAGCATCTGAAAAGGGAAAAAGAACACCAGGTTAGCACGAGATAAAAACCAGCGCAGCACTTACCCAGTCCATCGGTGCATCTCAAGCCACGGGCTGCAGCTTTCCATTTTTTCCGGCACCCTGTGGAAGCAAAGACATTGGTTAGTAAACCTCCGTGAAACTTTCCTTACCTGCGCTGCATTCTTCTCGCCTCCGCCGACGCTGCTACTCGCATCTGCAAAACAAAAGGACATCCCTAAGAAATACAAAACTCCATCTATACGCACGTGTTTTGGGCAGCGCTCATCTTTCTCACTCCTCGGTGCATTCCTCGACATCCATTTTTCTACCCAGCTGCTTCTGCGACCTGAAAAAGGAAAAGAGACATTAAGAAGTGCTTTTAACTTCGAATTGACATTTTCCACTTACTTGCCTGCAATACCTTCGCCATTCCATCGCTCTCCGGACCTCCATATTCAAGCAACCGCCGTTCGTGCTGCTAACAACGGCCTAGCTCCAAATCTTCATCCTCTGCAACCAAGAGGCTGGACAATTAACCAGTGAAGTAACTGGCTTTGGCGCCCCTGCACAGACGCAGGATGGAGAGCTCCGCTTTCACCTACATAAGGTGAGCACATTTAGCCTACGAACTACTTGGGAGTACCAGGAAGGGGAGGCAGCTTACCCAGTCAGGCTTATATATCCATATTAACCCCTTGCTCTCATAATTGCAGACACCTCACCCTTCAGATCAAGATCTCAGTGAGAAAAGGGCCTTTCCAGGGTGGCATTCGAGGCCTGCGCGTGACCCTAGAAGACTCCGAGAACCCCCAGCCCAGACCTGCGCCTCCGAGGGATTCAGGTGAGCGTTAGTTTTGTTGAAACCCTGGATATGTTGGATTTCTTACAATCAATACTGTTTTGTATGTGTGCATGTTGTCCTTTGTTGTAGGTGTGATGTAGGGTGGGGGGATGATACATATGTTGCTCAACTTTATAAGATGGTTTGGCTTTTGTCACAGTGCTCAAATGAAAGATTGTAAATGATTGAAGTACTATGGGAGCATGTGAAAATATAGAGAGTATTAGTGGGCTCTGAAGGGGCTTGTTTCAGTGTGTACTTGGAATGTGAAAGGGTTGAATTGCATGCGAAAGAGAAAGAAGGTGCTGTCTAAACTTTGGCAGGAGAAGATTGACGTGGCTGTTTTGCAAGAAACGCATCTACTTCATGGTACTGGTAGTTCTCTGACTAATTCACGATATACAAAGGTTTTCTTGAATTGCTACTGCTCTAATTCCCGGGGTGTTGGAATCTTGTTAAGGAAGGGTTTGGATGCATGTGTTGAGAAAGTGAGTATGGATGATGAGGGGTGTATTATACTAATTGACCTTAAATGTGAGGGTATGTTGCTAACAGTTGGTTCTATATATGGCCCATCTGCAGGAGGAGGGGATTTTTTTTGATTCACTGAAGGTGATGCTTGGTGATATGGGAGGTGAAATGGTTATTTTGGGGGGGATTTTAATTGTGTGATTGACTTCAAAATGAATAGATCCTCGACGTGTAACTTTACCGGACAGAAGACAAGTAAAGTTTTTCGAAATTTTTGGGAGGTACATGATTTGGTTGATGTTTGGAGAAATTTTCATTGGGGGGGAAGGGAATACTTTTTTTTTTTTTTTTTTTTTCTTTTCACCGGTGCATAATTCTTATTCTAGGCTTGATTACATATTAGTGTCAGATAGGCTAATTGAGAATGTAAAAGGTATCTATGGGGGGAACGACATATTTCGGATCACTCCATGGTTATGGCTCAACTGAGGTTATCCGCTGAGAGGCGGGGATTTAGTAGATGGAGGTTGAAACCCTGTGTGTTAAATGATAAAGATGCTACTGAAGCGTTGATGGGTTTTATACCAAATTTCTTTGAGGTGAATGTTGGCAAGGCAGACAATATGGTGGTGTGGGATGCTTTCAAGGCCTCGGTCAGAGGGGAACTGATGAACTGGACTGCAAGGATGAGTAAGGTGGGGGAAGCCAGGTTGGCAGTGCTTGAAAAAGAATTGGGAGATTCGCAAAGGAATTATGCTTTATTAAGAGACGGGAATATTAAGCTTAGGATTTTGGAGGTTAAGGAACTACTGAAAAGTGAGGTGAACTCGCAAGTTGAGAGGGGTTTGTATTACATGAAGCAAAAATACTGGGAGCAAGGGGATAAGGCAGGGAAGTTGTTAGCAAATAGATTGAAGAGTTATTCAGAGAGGGTGTGTGTTCAGAAAATTGTTGATGAATCTGGTATTATGAAGATTAAGAAAGATAAAATTGGTGAATGTTTTCGTTCATTTTATGCTAAATTATATACGGAAGATATTGCTCCGCAAATAGAGGATTTTGATAGGTTTTTTGGAAAAATTGTCCTTCCAGTACTTTCTGACGAAGGTAGATGTTGTATGGAAGCCCCGATCTCCATCCAGGAGGTTTTGTCGGTAATTGAGGGAATTAATAAAGGCAAATCTCCGGGGATGGATGGTTTGTCAATGGAATTTTATCAAAGGTATAGGGAATTGTTGTCACCAATTTTATGTGAATTGTATAATTGTTTTTTGAAGGAAGGGAGGCAATCATTACAGTGGTTCCAAAGCCTGGGAAGGATGCAACTAGATGCAGTAATTATCAACCCATCTCCTTGCTCAATGTAGATTTGAAAAGCTTTACCAAAATACAGTGAGGCTTAAAAAATATATGGGTGTATTGGTGGACCGATCTCAGACAGGATTCATGGAAAGGAGATATGGATATAATATTCGAATGCTGTTAGACATTTTGAGTTTGCCAGACTCAGAGGCAAAGGATATTTTGTTGATTTTTTTTTAGACACAGAGAAGGCCTTTGATAGGGTGAATTGGGGTTTCCTGAATTATACACTGTCGAAATTAGGTTTTGGTCCTTTCTTTAATAAAGCTATTCAAGCGCTTCAGAATGGCATTTCGGCAAAGTTGTGGGTGAATGAGGAGTTTTCTATGTCCTTTCCGTTGTTTAGAGGGACACGCCAGGGTTGCCCTTTGTCACCACTGTTATTTAATTTGGTATTGGAGCCTCTGTTGGCATATATACGTCAGTTGAGGTGTGTCAGGGGGTTTGCAGTTGGTGATGTGGAAATTAAATATCTGGCATATGCGGATGATGTTGTGGTTATCTTGAATGATCCTGTTGTAGGGGGTCCTGTATTGAAGGAGGTCTTTGAGGAAGTGGGTAAGTTATCTGGGTATCGGATCAATTGGGATAAAACAGTGGTATTTCCGGTGAGGGCTTTGCACGACTGAGAATCTGCTGGGGTGGCATTGTAAATGGGAATATTCTAGTGTGAAATATTTGGGTATCTATATTACCAAAGATTTTAGAAAGTTGGTGAATTATAATGTGGATAAAATCATTGATGTTCTTAGGCGGGATATTGTGAGATGGGAACGTGTCAATCTTAACTCTTTGGGGTAAAATTAATGCTATTAAAATGATTTTACTGCCGAAGGTTTTGTATGTTGTTCAATCTTTGCCTGTGCACTTTACAAAGGGAGCGTTTGCATGTATAGATAGGCTTTTTCAGGATTTTTTGTGGGGATTTGGGAAGAGGGCCAGGATTCCCCGGTATATTATGGTCCGGAAGGTTAAAGATGGGGGTTTTGGGTACCCGGTGTTAAGAAATTATGGTAGTGGTTTTTTGTTAAAGAAAGTGTCTGATTACACTGGTGAAGTTATGAACAAGGTGCCGTGGTGGGTACAAATTGAGGTACAGCGGTTTTTGCCTTATGATATTAAATGTTTGTTTTCTTTTGGGAAATTGCCTCAGAAGGTGCAGTGTTTGAAGTCGGTTTTGGCTACTAAACCAGCTTTGTCGTCTTGGATACTGGGAACTTGACAAGGTCTATATCTTTATGAAGAGGCTTCCCTTTGGCATAATCCTGGTCTACAGTTTAATAATAAGGTACTAAATTGGAAAAGTTGGGTTCAGAAGGGTGTGTTGACTATTGGTGATGTATGGAGTGCTGCAGGGGTAATACCTTTTGCTAGTTTAGTTGAGAAATTTGGGTTACGGAACAGGGAATTACGAAGGTATGATATTTTGGTGTCTCTGCTATCGGAACGAAGAGATATGTTGGGTGCTGCGTTTTTGAAGAAACCGGAAAATTTTAGTTTTTTGGGAATTGGACTCCAAAGAGTGTCTACTTTTATGCAGTTTATGCAACCTGATAGGCAATGGGTGGACTCGTGGGACAAGCTGAGGTTGTCTTGGACGGAGGAGTTGGGCAGGGAACTTACGCCAAGGGAATGGGAAAAGGTTTGGAGGGTACCAACGGCTGCCAAAGTGGATTTGCTATTGCGCTATATACATCAGAGGATATTGGGTAGAATATATTGGACCCCAGTTCGTATGTGTAGATTGGGATTAGTTGATGATGATCGGTGTTGGGGCAAAGAACGAGGTACTTTGATACATATGTTATGGTATTGTGAAAGAGTGGTACGTTTTTGGAGGCAGGTTATTGATGGGGTTGATCAAATTTGGGACATTGTTTATCCACGCAATCCCTTAGCGGTTGTTTCTTTGTTGTATAGTGGTGGACGGGATGTGAGTTGGGTGATTTCATGTGGGTTATTCAGAGTTTTGTTGGTGGTGGCTAAACAGGCGTTGAGGGTCTGGAAGACACGGAAGAAGCCGATGGTGGAGGAATGGATTTCAGATGTTAGAATTTTAACCAGATTTGAGAAAACTATGTATTGCAAACAAGACAAGGAAACCCTTTATGATGTTGTGTGGGGGAGCTTTAATGACCTTTATGGATGAGGCTAGATTAGGTTATGGAGTGGAGTGCATTGGTCTTTTTTCAAATAACATCAATGTATTGGGAAAGGGTTTGTGTTGTCTCTGTGGTTGTTTTGTGTGGTCTTGTCTGTCTATTGTCATGTGTCTGGTGTATGTGGCTTTGTTTTAGGTTGGTCTTGAGTTTCATATGGTGGAATACAGAGTTATGGTTTGGAATTCTGTTTTATTTTGTTTTCCACTACTATGTATTTTGCAATTCAATGACCTAGGTTGTTAATTCTGTTATTTATTGTAACTTGTTGAAAATGAGAAATAAAGAGTTTAACAACAAAAAAAAGAAAAAAAGAACCTGATTAACTGTCACGACCCTCAGCCCTGATCCCCACTGGCAAGCCCATTGGCCAGGTGGAATCAGGGCTTGGATCACTAATAAGGCCTGGCATCCACTTCTCATGCCCTCTTGGGACCAGTCCTGGCGCCTTTGGCCTTTGGCGCCAGGCTCATCAGTAAGTAAAGACATCTGCTTGAGGAACTACTTTTATTTAGGCTTTCAGCCAACATGGAGGCATCCACATAGAACCAAGCTATGCGGTCTAGTGTTTTGGGTGTGGTGGCCTAGGGACTACTTTACCTGGACTACTTTACAGTGGCTATTTAAATCACACCCGAACAAGACAACACACTTCACGTTACTTTGCTTCTAGCACCGTGACGCTCACCGTGTCCAGCTTTCTCACGAGCATGGTGAATTCCGGACCTGCAGAAAAACCAAGAACATCGTTAGCAGCAGAATCTTACCTGCATTCATCATCCTTCACTGCTCGCAGCTCCTGAGCAGCTCTGTTGGTGGAGTTCACAGCCCGGATCGAAGGCCTTGAGAAAAGGAGGAAGACATCATTAAAGGAGGTAGTGGAGACATTACAACCACAAAGCGCTTAAAGACTTACCTGGTTGGTTGCTTTTCGGCCGGCATAGCTCCGGAACTCCATCTGCGCTGGGAACTCACTGTGTCCTACGAAAAGAGAAAAGCACAGGTCAGGGATGACAAGACATCGCTGTGCTATGCAAAGCGCCTCCTTACCGCATCATAGCGCTATAGCACGCCATCATCTCCCGGTGAAAACCCGCATATCCAGTTCTCGAAGCGGACACTCCGCACTCCTAGGGAGATAAAAAAAGAGACATTTAGAACAGAGAAAAGGCATGCAAGATTTACGACGCCATCAATCGCAATAAGACCTACCTGAAAAACACTACAAGGGCAGCAGTCAGTGAAGTAACTGGACCGCCCGTGCCCACAAAAGGCAACTCGCCCCGCCTAGAGAGCAGGACGGAGAGCCCACCAATTCCGACAACCAGGCAGAATCCCATCGACACCGAGGCCACACCAGGGAATCATTGGGAAGGGCACCAACAACCAACTGGCTGGGTGGCGTCCCCGTGGATACCATGTGAGCCTAACAGAACGCAAAGCCTCACATAAATAATCCACCTGGGCGCCATGGAAACATTAGAAATCGACCAATTGGCCCAATTGTTGGGGGACCTTCGCGTTGAGGTTCATTCAGCCCGACAAGAGACTAATGCACTCCGGAGAGACCTAATAGTGACCAAGGAGCGCACCGACGAAATCAGCAGACAATTCTTGCAATCGCAGGCAGGGCAGACTCCTCTGCCTGGAGGAAATCCACTGATGCAAAATCCTATCCCACCATTTTATACCCCCACACCAGTACAGATCACGCTCCCTAGAACAGTTCCCCTGGCACCACCAGAAAGGTTTTCGGGCGACCCACTGAAGTATGCAGCATTCAAAAATCAGTGTCGCCTTTACTTCCGTTGTCGCCCTGGGGCATTTCCAAATGACCAAGCTCGGGTAGCTTTCATCCTATCATACTTGAGTGGAAGTTGAGCGGATTGGTCGGTGCCGTTGGTGACCCATAATGATCCGTTGTTACAGGACTATGGGGGGTTCCAGAGAGAAATGGAAAAACTGTTTGCTCGCCATACCCAGGAACAAGCAGTGGATAATGAACTTTTATCCTTCCGGCAGGGGAACCAAGACTTGTTAACATACATTGCGACTTTCAATAGACTGGTTGCTGAAGCCAGGTGGCCAGAAAACAAAAGAACCACGTTATTCCATCGAGGCTTACGAGGCGAATTAAAGGACATCTTGGCCCAGGTAGTTGATCCCCCCGTCCCCCCAGAGACTGCACCGAGTTCATAAATCTGGTCGTGCAGCTAGACCATCGGTTGCAGAACCGAAAAGCAGACCGGTCCAAAGCAGACTCTCGAGTAGTTTATGTTCGGCCTAAAGACAATGCGCCACGTGGGCCAGACAACGCCGTAGAACCCATGCAGATCGGAGGGATACGACCTCCATTAACAAAATAAGAGCGGGATAAAAGAAGACAACAGCAACTTTGTTTGTATTGTGGAAAACCAGGACATTTTTCTGAAAGACTGCCCAATAAAACCCCCAAGGAGAACAGTCGGGGCCACAGAAAAGGATGAAGTGAAGGAATCAGAAAACTACCAAGCTCGACAACCGTAGCGGTCAGTTTGTCGAGTGAGGAGAAAGAGCCACTGACCTCAGACTTTGCGATATTTGTGATCTTAATAAATCACCAACAATCATCAAAGATGCATGCCGTAGAAGCGTACATCGACAGCGGAGCAGTTGGGAACTATATAGATCAAGAGTTGGCCGCAGAGATGGGGCTCCCTTTGTGTTCTAAGTCTACCAGGGACAAGGTGACTACCGTGGATGGGACAGAAATCGCCTCCGGACCAGTAACCCAGTGCACAGCAGTAGTAACCTTGCTGTGCCAGGATGGACATCGGGAGTGTATTTCGTTCAATCTTATAAAGGCACCTCAGTTCCGGTTGATACTAGGGATGCCATGGTTGGTTGCTCACAACCCTTTGCTAGACTGGCGGGCACGGAAATTAACCTTCTCCATCAACTGCTCCCTAACTTGCTACTCGCCTGACCCGGAACCCGACTCCTGTGTCTCCAAGACTTCCAATACTAGAGCCTCTTCTCTGGGAGTAACTAATACTTTGCCAGATGAATATCGTGACTTTCAGGACGTATTCCAAAAAGACCAGGCTAACGCATTGCCGCTGCATAGGCCTTATGATTGTCACATTAACTTTTTTTCCTGGGGCACAAATCCTTTGCGGCAGGATCTACGCTCTTACCGAACCAGAGAACCTTCACCTGAAATCCTATTTGGACCAGTACCTTGCAAATGGATTTATCCGCCCATCTAAGTCCCCAGCAGCCAGTCCTTTTGTTCTTCGTATTGAAAAATGAAGGGGACTTGAAGACCTGTATTGATTACCACGCAATAAACCAGATAACCGTGAAGAACCGCTACCCCTTGCCTCTTATCCCGGAAATGCTAGACCAAGTCAAAGATGCCCAGATCTATACCAAATTAGACCTTCGGGGAGCATACCACCTGGTCCGGGTCAGAAGCGGAGATGAGTGGAAAACCACTTTCTGTACCAAATATGACTTGTTTGAATATCAAGTCATGCCTTTTGGCTTATGTAACGCTCCTGCAGCGTTTCAATATTTCATGAATGATGTCTTGAGAGAACTGATTGACGTTTGTGCCTTAGTGTACATTGATGATATCTTGGTCTACTCAGCCTCAAAACAAGATCATATCAGGCATGTTCGTTCAGTCCTCACCAAGCTCCGCCAACATAGTTTGTATGCAAAGCTGGAGAAATGTTTTTTTCACGTCACCGAAGTAGAATTCCTTGGTTTCATCCTTTTGCCGAAAGGCATCAGAATGGACATACATAAGGTTGACTCTATGCTAAAATGGCCATCACCAACATCTCTGAAGGGGATACAGAGCATTTTATTTTCAATTTTTTTATTGCCATTTGTTTACATACAATCACACATGTCAAAATTGAGCGTGCCTTTAGTGGTAGGATCATCAGTATTGCTTAATAAACTAACTTTTTAACTGATATAAAGATAACCTAACAACATTCAACTGTCTCCGTGTTTTAATGTCTTTATTCAAATGTTTTGGCGAACAGCGGGGTGGGGGTATTGTGGGCGAGAGATCCGGGGCCCCCGGGATTTGGCCCGGTCGACGACTGCTTCTGCAATGGGTGTTGCGGTCTTACAGTGCTGTGTGGTCGTATCTGATTTGTTCATGGGGGTTTGTCTCTGGGGAGGAAAGCATGCGGCCGGTTATTTGATTCATCAGTTGACCTGAAGACGCTATCCTCCCATGCCCTTGTTTCCGCATTGATCCATCGTACCAGCTCGTTGCACCATATCGTGTAGCTTTGCCCTGCGGGCTTTTTTCAGGCCATGGCAATTTGTCTTTTTAGCCAGTATGCAGGTTGGGTCCAGGAGTTTCACCCAGTGTTTTAAGTTTGGCTGGCCTAGGGTGTGTTCCTAGTAGGCACTCCTCAGGGAGCCACTTGTAGTTGGAGGAGCCCGCTTTATCAAATGTCTGTTTTATTTTCGTCCAGAAGGATTGCACTATGTTGAGTTCCTAAAACACGTGGATCAGATCTGCTTCGTCTGCCTTGCACCATGGGCAGTGAGATCCGGTTTGTCTGTTCATTTTCGCTAGCCTGCAGGGGGTCAGATACGTTTGGTGCAGCATGCTCAGTTGTATGAATCGGAATCTATGGTTCCTGGACACAGCCTTAATATACGATAGCGCTCTGTCCCATTTACCTTCTGAGAGTTCCCGTCCCAGATCTGTCTCCCATCTCTTTTTCATTGATTCACTTTTAGGGTTAGGGGTGTCGCTGAGGTGGCAGTATATTTGGGAGACCGCTCTCCCAAGTTATATAGCAGTGTTATAAGGGGGGGATGACTCTGGTTCTTCCGGCCAGGTTTCCCATTTTTTCTTTGCCGTTTCCTGCATCCTATGGTCCCAGAGGAATTGGCCAGTGTGTATGCCATCCTCCCTTTGAAGCGATGCAAACTCCCTGAAGGAGCCCTCGTCATATAGGTCTCCCCAGGTGTAGACGCCTTTCCTCTTCCACCGTCTAAGGTGGAGTAGGTCCGCCTCTGTTTTGCACATGCCATGGATCAGTGGTATTTCCGGAGAGTACAGGTGCTTTGGTTGGGTCTTCGACCGCACTCTCTGCCATATCTGTCTCCCCAGGGTGGCTATGAAGGGTATGTCCCTCAGTAAATGTTGTGGTGCCCATATAAGTTCTTTCAATCGTATTGGGGAGATCATGGATTGCAATAGGGGGGTTTCTGATGTGGCATCATCGGCCAGCCATTTGGATACAAAACTGAGTTGGGCAGCTAGATAATATTTTTCAAGGTTCGGGAGTTGGATACCACCCTGTGTATATGTCAATACCAGTGTAGAATGTGCTATTTTGTGCCTGTGCTGTCCCCAAAGAAATCCACGGACTATTGATTCAAGCAGGCGAAAGAACGAGTTTTTTATGTAATAGTGCACGTTCTGGAACCTGTATAGGAACCGAGGGAGGACAATCATTTTAACCACAGAGGCCCTGCCCATCGCTGATAAGGGAAGTTTTGCACAGAAGCTCATTGATCTGCGTAGTGCAGGTATCGCCGCCTGCGTGTTGTGTTCGTGCATAAGCTCTGGTGTGTGCATTATGTGAATTCCGAAGTAGCGGAACGACGTGGTCTGCCATTGTATTCCAAGCACTGGAAGCTCCTCCGTGTTTCTGCCCTTTAGTCCTGCAAGTGGGAACAGACCGGATTTAGCTCTGTTAAATTGTATACCTGAGAACTTAGAGAAGTTGTCAAGGACCTCCAGCATGGTTGAGACATTAAGGTGTGGGTCTCTGACGTATAACAGTACATTGTCTGCGTAAAGCGAGATGATGTGGTCTGTCCCTCATAGTCTTATTCCTGCATCAAAAAACTGTTTCCTGAAATAAATTGCACTGGGTTCTAACCCAAGGATGTAAAGCATGGGGGACAGTGGGCATCCTTGCCTAGTACCCCTGCATATATCCCATATCTCTGACACGTGTCTCCCAGTTTTTACTCGAGCCCTTGGACTGGTGTATAATATTTGAACCCATCGGACAAAGCCTGGACCAAAGCCAAATTCCTTCAGCACTGCCAGCAACCATTCCCAATATATAGAATCAAATGCCTTGATGGCATCTAGCGACAGTAAGGCGTAGGGTTCGGGACTCGTGTTTGTTCGACAATATGCTGGAGTCTGCGTAGATTCATAGTTGTATTACGCCCTGGGACGAATCCGCATTGGTCAATGTGAATAACATCGCCTATAATTCTGGAGAGTCGTTTAGCTAGGATTGTGGTCAATAATTTAACATCATAGTTCAGCATGGCCAGGGGTCGATATGAGCCACAATGTTCGGCTGGTTTGTTTGGCTTGAGGACTGGGATCACTAGGTTTTCCCTCATGCTGTCAGGTAAGATGCCTCGCTCGTATATTTTTAGAAAGACCTTATGCAATAGTGGAGCCAAGGAGGAGCCATACATCTTGTAGAACTCTGGGGGTAGCCCGTCGCTACCTGGGGCCTTGCACGTAGCCTGTGATTTAATTGCCTCCGCTATATCTTCTGCAGTGATGTCAGCGTCTAAGGATGCGGCTTGTGTGGGGGAAAGCCTGGGTAATATTATCTCTTCTAGAGTGTCTAGTATCTGGTCTGTAGGAATGTTGGTGTCATGCGGGTATAGGTGTGCAGAGTATTTTTTAAAGGTGTCATTTATATCATGTTGGGTTTGGTGTATGGTCCCATCCTCGTCTTGAAGTGTAGTAATTGTATGTCTGGGCTGTTCCTTTCTGCAGAGCCAGGCTAGCAGTCTACTAGGCCTGTCTGCTTCCATGTGCGCTCTGTTCGTTTTGGTAGCATAATAAAACTTGGTCAGTCTATCCCAGGCATGCGTACATTCGTCTTTAAGGGTTCTAAGTTTTTCTTCCCGTTGCCATGTATCTAGGGGGCTGTTGTCGAGCTTCTCTATCTCCCTTTCTTTTTGTGCTAGTTCTTACTGCAACTGTTTTCGTACACCTCCTGCCTTTGCTATGACTTCTCCACGTATCACTACCTTCAGGGCTTCCCATATGATGCTCACGTGATCCACACTTCCCATATTCAGTTCTATGTAGTCGTCTATCGAATCTTGTAGTTTATCTTTGAACGCCCGGTCTTTCAGGGCATCCACTGGCATTCGCCACATGGGGATGGGCGGTCTGGGACCAGCATGGTTCCATGCTACTACCAGCGTGGAGTGGTCTGAAATCTTCCTGCCCAGGTAGTGTGCTTCCTCCATTTGGGGTAAGTGTTCCCTGCCTACAAAGACATAATTTAGTCTTGTGTGGAGTCCGTGGGGGGATGAATAGTAAGAGTAGGTACGTTCCTGCGGATGGAGTTCCCTCCACACATCAGCCAGTTCTAGTCTATCCAACATGGTGTTTAGTGAGGCCGTAGCCATTGATGGGACTTTAGGTAAGGGCAAAGATCTATCCAGTTCTGGGTTGTGGGTGCAGTTAAAATCTCCTCCCCATATGAATAGGCCATTTCTATGCGGCGTGACTTTAGCGTATATTGAATTGAGGTGGGATGCAATATTGTTATTGGGAAAATAGGAGTTCACTGTGCGTATTTATCGTTGTTTGATGTGTCCCCACAATATCACAAATCTGTCCTCTGGGTCATTCACAGCTTTGGTTATCCGGAATGGGAGCTAGGGGTGAATCCATGTATAGACTCCTCTAGCGTACTTAGAGTAGGCTGTTCCGTATCCCTGTCCTCCCCAATGTTCTTGGAGTTTAGCCATAGATTCCCTATTGCAGTGTGTTAGTTATAGGAGCGCTATCATTATCCCTTTTCTGTGAAGATAGGATTTAATCCTATTTCTTCGAAGGTAAGTGCCAAGGCCTCTTACATTCCATGTCATTATTTTTATTTTCATTGCCATGTTTCTTTATGGGGGGTGTTGTGGTCTATGCAGTTTACCAGGTGGGCTCCCGGGAACAGGGTGCTTTGAATGAGATACCTGGGATTCATTCACTCTTATAAGGAGCGCTGTGTCAATTTATCATTTTCACCCTGCGCACCCCGTTGGCAGCACTGCGAGCGTTGCTCTTGCTGCAGTAACCGCTTCCTGGAGGGGGCGGAGCTGAACTCCGACACGTGTTTGGTCACGTGACTTCAACCAGCACTGAAATCGCCGGCACAACCGCCCGTGAGGCGGATTCATTCACTCTTATAAGGAGCGCTGTGTCAATTTATCATTTTCACCCTGCGCACCCCGTTGGCAGCACTGCGAGCGTTGCTCTTGCTGCAGTAACCGCTTCCTGGAGGGGGCGGAGCTGAACTCCGACACGTGTTTGGTCACGTGACTTCAACCAGCACTGAAATCGCCGGCACAACCACCCTTGCGGCGTTAAGCCCTGGAGGCAGTAAGGGCTGGAGTCGCTGTTGTGCTGTTTAGCTGTGACCTGGGCAGCTGGCACGAGCTAAGTTCTTGAGAAGTATTGTTTCGTGAGAGCGCACAGTGTTGAATTCTTTGCTTATTTTGAGAAGGTTGTTACATCACGTTTTAATTCTCTGACCCATCATTAGGAAAGGTGTTTGCTTTTTTTGATACTTTGTAAAAAGTATTCTTATATTTGGTGTACCTCCTCTTTACAAATGGCCAATGGCCTGCGAAGTGGGCGTTGCATTGAGGCAATAACTAATATTTTAACATCTTCCAGCATTGACTCTACGGTATGCAAGGGTCGAACTTCATATCATGAAGTGCCATTAATTGACATGGTAGATGACAATATACCTACTGTCCCTGTGGTTTGTTTAGATACTGGTAACTGCTCTACTCATGTAGCCCAAGTGCATGCTACTTCCTCTGTTTCTATGTATGCCCCAACAAAGGTTGAGGAAAAAGAGATTGTAGATGTAAATACGAATGATAGTATGATTCGATCGGATTCATGTACCCCTAACAAAGTGCAATTTAGCACTACCTTGCAGAAGATGGCTGCATTAAATGCACAAGTCAATCAAACTATTAGTATGATGACTCCACTAGTATATGGCACAACAAATTCGGGCACCATTGCAAATACTAATAGGAGTTATCATACCAAAATAGATGATGATGTATCGGATGAGGCACCAATTGGAGCAATTCCGCGCACGCTTTCATTCTCGCCTGATCAATTTAATGTTTCAAATAAAGTATCAATTGAGGATCTTGGAGTAGGTACGAATAGTGTGCGCGGAATTGAAAAACAATCCCCAACCCCTCTTCCGGTGATCACCAAAATTCTAGATCTCCTTGACAAGGGTCACGAGCTCACTCATCTTGAATTAAAGGAAACTAAGGCCATCTTGCATTATCTTTGCTCCAAAATGGACAAAATCGAGGGGTTTATCACTGCAGTTGACACCTTAAGATCCATTCAATCTGAAATTAGAGGACAAGGCCATAGCAATGAAGAGGCAGGGAGGCACGATTTATATGTAAACAGTTTGGAACAGTGCAATCAGGACGCATTAATTGAACCTGTGAAATGTAAGTGCGACAATGATGCACTGAATTTCACAATTACAACTCACTTCACCAAAATGGAACCTTCAATGCGGTTTCCTAATAGCCCATCTGCTCTCCTTGAAGAAATTGAATCACAAAAAAAAAACAGAGACAGAACACTGTGTTACTGAGGAACCTTTTACTTTTATGTCCCGTCGAGTTAAAAAAAATCACTTGCGAGCCGTTAAGAGATATGCTAAGCGTAGGAAGGAAGCACTATTACATAAGAATGATGGACGTGGAAAGGATACTTACTTGGTTCCTAGTATAGAATTAATCGATGAAGATCATATTGATGTAGGACAACTGTCCAAAGAAAGCCAAGATGTTCTTACCCCGGTTACTAATCTATCGGAGGAAGTAAGTCAAAATGGTATTATTACCAAGTCATTAATGATGGGTGCTGTCCCCCTTCAGATTGCTAATCTTAAGTCTGGCATCGTCAATCCAGTGAATAGTATATCTGAGGAAATTACGATTTCTAAACCTTTGATCAAATCAAAATTATGTGAAATGTCTCTAAAGGTGTTAGATAATCAGGACAACGGATGTGCAACAACTCTAATCGAACCTGTTATCGGCTCTGTAGTAAAAAGTAACTTAAGGGACTTTTTCCCGATTATAGGGAGATGTCGTACGATGAAAAATAACATTATTCACTCGGGCCCTCATGGTAGTGACAATTCGATTTCACTAACTAGGAAAACCTATAGTGAAGTATGTTCGAGGGATGTGACTACCGAACTCTCTGCGAACAATATCTCCGAACAGCCCAAAAATATACCCTTAGTTGCTGTAAATGGCATTGGTAAAATAGGGAAGGTAGAGGTAGATGAAATAACTAATAACATAGAAGAGGAGGTGAACATGACTAAGTCGGTAATTGCAGTAAATGGCACGGGAAAAAGAACTACTTTGGTTGAGGTATCGGCCGTGCTTCATAAGGAGAGTTCCAAGTTCAGCTGTTTCGATCAAACTGGATCAATTGATAATGCAATGACTCCAAATCGTATTTTTATACATGGCCCTGCGCAAAGCAGAACACTACCACAAAACATGAATACCAATCCTCTCTTGTATAAAAATGGCGAAGCCTCTGTAGCTCTGAGTAAAACTTTCTATATGGACAATCAGAACACAAACAATCATAGCAAGATCCTATTAAAACAACCTAATAATTTATTAATCAATCCTGCTGTTGAAGCAGGAACTCCAGTTGTCTCAGCGCCAATTTCACACAGGCCCTTGCAGTCAGATGAGATGAAGGAATACATCATAGGATTTGAGGGAAATGCTGAGGAATTGGTAGATAAACGTATTAATCGTTCATTTATCTTCTCCCTTTTCTCAAAAATACCTCAATTGAGAATGGTTAAATCCAATGATATTACCAGAGTCTCCCTGGCCAGAATCAACAACTTCAGGGCCCTATGTTATCTCGGTTCTGAGGCAGTAATGAAATTTATTTGGTCCAATCGGGAGGAAATAAAAAGAGAGGGTTTGGTATTACTTACCTTCGGATCCGAGGATGATGCTGCTCTATTCCTAGATCCACCAAAAGTGATCGATGGAAATTGTATTGATATGACCGTACCCATTGTTAAAACAAATATGGGCTCTGGACTTGATTTGGCTGAGATTCTGAAAGTTGTAGCTCAAACAAATGGCCTTCCTTGGCTGGAACCTATGCTCTTGGCCATGTTGTCTTCTAATACTACTTCACTACCTACAAAACCAGTCACATAGCTATCTAATCACAAAGAACTTAAAATCATATCCTGGAATTCGTGTGGCTTTGTGAATTTAATGAACTGGCATCTCAATCTTATTAGTGATGAACGACCAACTATAATCATAATTCAAGAGTCGATGAAAACAGAACCTCTACTTATCCCTGGTTATGTTACTTTTAACTCATTAGCTAAGAGACATTTATCAGGCCGCCCATCTGGGGGCTTATCGATTGCAATAAATACCTCATTTAAAGCCCAACCTAATTTAGTTTGGAACTCTCCGAGTCTATTAGGGGTTCACCTTAATATACCCTCAATCAGATATCCATCATTAATTATCATCTCACTATATTGGAACCCTGCCAATTTAACTATTGAAGAGATGTTTGACGATCTTGAAGCATGCTTGGAACTCTCCGCTAGTATATATCAGAACTGTGAGATCATTCTTGGCGGCGATTTTAATTGTGACTGTAGAAATGTGAATGAAACTAGTCTATCTAAACTCGCAACCTTAGCATGCATTAGAGGAGCCAAGTTTAGAGAACTCCTAACTGATTGGGACATGGATCTCTTGGCGACACACGATATGAAATCAAAAATTACATGGGAAAGAGGAGTTAAGAAGTCAATGATAGATTTTATCTTTGTATCTCGTAATCTTATAGCTTACATGGCCCCATTAGTAATAGAGCCTATATTGATCGGTGATCATGCACAACTTATAACATCTTTGAAATTGAAATGTCAATTGCTAGGGGCAAATAGTTCACTATCAGCAGTAGAAGTTGATCGCCCTCAGCACTCAATCAGGTGGAACAATGGCTTGTGCGATCAGATTGTTAAACACATATCTCGAGAAACACTGCGAGTTGACCAATATGGTGCCAATTTAAGAATAAAACTATCTGATAGGGATTACTCCAAAATAGTTGACACCGTTTTGCTCAAATTTTGTAAAAACCGCAGTAGTGCGAAACATACTCACATCTACGATCAGAAATGCAAACTGTTGAAAAGGGAAAAAAACAAAGCCCTAAGACAATTAAAATATAATGTTTTAGGCACTGAAAGACTCAGAGAAAGGCGGAATCAAATCATCTCACAGTACAAACAAAACTTAAGATTCGCCCGGATCTCGAGACACAATGAGGAGAACTGTACTTTAATTCGTGCCATCACGTCACATGACACTCGAGTTATATGGCGTACTCTAAAAGCTGACCCAAAAAATGCTGTGTTATCTATGCCAAATTGTATTTCTGATCAGACATGGCAGACGTATATAACTGCAAAATATCAACTACCTTATAAGTTCCAATTTCTTCCTGGTATATTGCTAGACTCTACCAAGATCCCTCGGCTTAATTGGAGTATTAGAGACATAATTTGGGCAATTTCGAGGCTGTCGTATTCTAAGGCTGCAGGACCAGACGGGCTTCCCCCTTGTCTCTATAAAGCGGACCCTGTCATGTGGGCAGAAATTATGAATACCAAATTCGAAACCATCTTCAACTCTGGGGAAATTCCACCATCTTGGTTAACTGCAAACATAGTCCCGATATTTAAGAGGGGTGATCCTTCCTGTCCTGAAAATTATCGCCCGGTTTCTCTAATTGATACCGAGGCTAAAATCTTTGCGATTCTACTTCTTCACGATTTGGAGAAAATTATTGAGTCCAAGGGTCTTTATTCTAAATTTCAAACGGGTTTCAGAAAGAATATGAGTACCACTCTAAATGCAACTATCCTTGCGCACGTTATTGCTGGAGCAAAAAATAAGAACTCTAATCCGGTATATATCGCAATGATTGACATGAGTGCGGCCTTTGATAATGTTGTCCGCAACTTATTGTGGATGAAAATGTTGGCTTTCGGAATTCCAAAAGATTTAATGTATTGGATCATGAAATTGCACATTAATACATCTTATAGAATAAAAATATCACAGGACGGGGGCACCACAGCTCCAATAGGAATAGCACTGGGCTTGAAACAGGGCTGCAACCTTGCAGCAACCCTGTTTAATCTATACATGGTGGATCTGGATAAAAACTGGGAAAATATGAACCTGTTCTCTGTGAAGGTTGGGAGTATATCTTTGCAATGGATCGCCTTTGCAGATGATATTATCTTGTTTGACCCTACTCCTGTAGGTTTACAAACGAAATTAACACTTTTTGAGGAATTTGCAAAGGACCACAATTTGACTCCCAACCCGGCAAAGACTGCCATTATGAAATTTGGAGTGAAGCAGAAAAAGGGCAGTTTTAGATGGCATATTATGGATACGCAGATATCTTGTATTAACAACGCCATTTATTTGGGGTATCATCTCTCTGATCAGAATTCCATCAAGGTATGGACAGACATTATCAAATGCAAAACCAGGACACTCCTTTCGCAAATGAAAAGGATTTATACCCGGTTCTGCAAATTTTCATTAACTCCGTTAATTGAATTTATGTCCTTGAAGACTGAGAGTATCATTCTTTATGCACTTGATATTTGTTTGTGTGATATGTCTAATATGTTGGATTGTTTACAAGGCTCACTTTTAAAAGCAGCAATGTACTTGCCTATGTCCATTCCAAATGCCATCATACGTCATGAATTGGGGTTGGTGGCACTGTCGTCTAGATGGAAATGGAGACAGTTATCTCATTTTGCAAAGATGAATTACCCACCGACTAATTCGCTATATGCGGATTTGAATAAGATGCTTGGTACTCACTGTCCTCCTTCCTTTTATAATTATCAACTGAAAATGCAACAACTTTTAAGTGAAGTGAATATTACAGTGAATGATGTCCATCTTCGCCCGTGCCATGGAAAAAAAAAACTTTTTGATTTAGACTGGTGTGTAACTATTGATCGGATTATGACATACAAATCTTATGAAGAATATGGTGCCTTTGTTAAACAGCGCATCCCTCGCTATGCACATGTCACTTTATTCCCCTGTGAAACTACCAGGAAGGCATATATTCGATTTAGATTTAATCTTTACCATACTAGGGATAGAACAAAGAATTGGGGAACAAATGCCTCCACAATTGCTGTGGGATGTCGATTTGATGAGTGTAATGAACCACATGAAACATTGAAGCATCTCATACTCTACTGTCCCCATTTTAACAAAATACGTACAGCAAGATTTATGAAATTTGTTGATATAGGGTTTGAGGATTGCCTCGAGTTTTTGTGGTCTCGCATGATGCAAGGAACTCACAACCGTTTAATTTATGAATTAGTAAGGTTTTGTAAGCATATAGAAAAATAACTTATTTTGAGTGGAGAATGAAATGCCTAGTTGGTAAATTGATTGGTATATTTTCTCTTACACCTGTATTTTAAATTGTATTTTAAAGTATTTTAAAGTATTGTGTGCTAATGCAAAATAATGTCATTTCAAATGTTTAAATTTTCCTTTTCTTTTTACATGGATTCTAACTTGTTCTTTTGCAAAGGTTCTACTCGAAATTATTCTTGTAAATGAACTAAATGCAAATAAATAATAAAAAAAAAAAAAATGAGATACCTTGTCTGTTTGCCCGGATTCCAGAGGTATATCCCCCGTGTCCGCCTCCCCCTCTGCTGCCAACTTAATGTAGTTCGGAGACTTACCAACATTTTCAACTGTCATTCCAACGAATGAACTATCCAAACCATTTAACTGCAAACTGCCCCCAGCAGTTGCGTTGAACTTGCAGCGCTCAGGGGCTCCCGAGCCTTCTGGGCCTCTCCAGGCCTTTCGGTGCGGGCGGTGTGCAAGCATTTGTCTTACACTTTCTGTGTGGGGGAGGGCCATCAGCGTGGTCGCGTGTGGTGTCTTGTGCTTCTGCCCAATATTGCTATCTTAGCGTTACGATCTTAGTAGGTTAGTTGAATAAATTGTGCTTCTTATGCGAGACCAACGATCGATAATGATGATTGTAGCTTCTTGCTTCATCTGTTAGCTTGTGGTGGTTTCTCTCCGTCACCTGCTAGGTTATTGTGTTCAAGCCACATATTTGCCGTGGCTGGGGTCTCCAAGAAAAGTGCTTTCCCTTTATAGAGGACTTTGAGGCGAGAGGGGTAAAGCAACATGTATTTAAGGTTAAGTTTACGCAGCCTCGCCTTAATCGGTATAAATGAGTTCCTGGCGCGCTGTACTGCAGGGGTGTAATCGGGATACATGACAATTGCCGAGTCTTGCCTTCTGATTTCTCCGCCTTCTCTGGAATAGCGCAATATTGTTTCTCTGTCGCTAAAATTTAGGATTTTAGCGATAAGCGGACGTGGGTATGAGCCCGGAGGAGGGCGCTTTTGGAGGGATCTGTGGGCGCATTCCACTGAAAACCCTTGCGAGAGTCTCCCTGCTCCAATCTCCTGCTGCAGCATTGTCTCTATAAATTCTGTGGGGTTCGGGCCCTCCATATCTTCGGGAACACCTAGAATCCTGATATTATTACGTCGAGCGCGACCCTCTGCATCCTCTGATCTTGTTTCCAATCTTGACACTTTTTGATCTAGTTCTTGGACTTGTTTCTTCAGATCTGTAGTGTTTTCAACATTTAACCTGTAGGGTGGCTTCGTTGGCATTCAACTTTTCAGTCAGGTAGCGCGCGTCTTGGCGCATGAGTTGCATGTCCACTTTTATTTCGTCTATCTTGCTTTCAATGGAGGTGCGGAGCGCTGCGATAGCTTGAAGAATTTGCGTATTATCAGGTGCCGCTTCCGCGTGTGGTGGTTCATCTGTAGTCATGGGTTCAGGCAGTGGTGTTTGTTTAGGCCTGACCGTCGTATAGGAGTCCATTGTTGCGGTTTTTGATTTGGCTTTAGGTGGAGACATCACGTCGCTCAGGGCCGCTGTGTCGACCTCTTTATCCAGAGGATGCTTGACTGAATGCTGGGCCGCAGCGGTGAATGAGAGAGAGAGCCCTCTCCTCCAGCGCGTCTTCTGCTGTGCCAGGTTGGTTATAGCTAACAGCAGTGCCTCTGGTGGCGGTCCAAGGGGGGTCCCCAGTAGCGTTGGGCACTGTTCACGGCCGCGGCTTGGTTCCGGTGTGGCCCCTCCCAAGTGCGGGTAGGCCAGTGGGATCGCTAGCTGAGAATGCGTATGTTGAAGGATCACTTTCGGGGTTGGGTGTGGAGGGGGATCCCAGGCCAACTGCAGTTGTGCACAGTTTCTCGCTTATAATTATGCAGGGCTCCGTCGAGGGTTCCCCAGTCACAGCTCACCCTGCATGTGCAGCGGACCATTGAAGTGCCAACATCAGCACATCAGCCCGGTCTTCGTCTGGCTTGTTCCAGAAAGTGTGCAGTGTCATCCAATGTCATCCTATGTGCCGTAGTTAAGGAGTTCTAGGGCTCGGCCTGGCAGTTAGTCTCCCTGTCCGCAAACCACAGCAGTTAAGCTAAAGTGTCCCAGTACAGCTTGTTAGGCAGAAACTTGTGCAGTTCCCTCTGGGACCACTGCAAAAGATTTAAGACTACAGGTGTTTGGCAGTAAACCCACTTGGTAGCTGTGGCTGAGCAGTCAGACTTCCCTCAAGAAGAGTTAGGCAGTATACAGAGTATTCACAATAGGTCAAGAGCACACAATAGAACAAGTAAACACTGACCAGGGCTTGGTGTAAAAGAGATATAATTATTTATTTAAAACCACATCTAGAAAAACACACAGGCACTAATAGTAAGCAATTCAAAAACACGGTCACTAAAAGATATACACTCCCTTAAAAGAATATTAGACAAGTCTTAAGTAAAGCCCCACTTATTTTCAGACAGCAGTGAGCGCTTAACGTAGATGGCACTCTAATAGTTCGTTTTAAAAAGGGCGAGAAAAGCAGAGAACAATTTGAAACAGATCCCAACACTTTTACAAGAACATAACAAGAGAGGAAGGCAAATTAAAACCGTGAATTCAGAGTCATTAGGCCGGATCCGCTTTAAGAGGATCGAAATGAAATGTGTCCAAGGTCACACGGTTGCAGTGCACAAAAGTCTTCTAAGGGTTCCAAAAGGAGTTGGATCAAAGAAAGGGACCAGTTAGAGGGTCAAGGCGGCCAGCCCAGTCCACAAAGTTAAGGAGTTATTATTACCTTGTAGCAATCTATAGAAAGGGAGGCCTGGCGGACACGGTACCTTAAAGTGGTGAGAACACTCCAGCGGGGGCAGTTGTTCCTGGCAGCGGATGCAAGTCGGTGCTTCGTCTGGGGGAAGAGAGGATCTCATCGTGGAGGAAGACAGGAGTCCATTGCACTGCCAGGGAAGAAACCAGCCGTGGAGTTTCTCAGGTACAAGGAGCGGACCGTTGATTCGCGGTTCAGTGGTGAGTGGCTATCCGGCCGCCGGGGTGCTTGGCACGGGCAGTTCGACCACAAACTGGTCTGGGGTGCGAAGAAAGAAAGGTAAACTGGTTGTGCCCACCAGTCAGGGGAAGAAGCCTCTCCAGCCGGGAGATCTTCTCTGTCGTCGGGAAGTGGTGAGTCGGTTCTGCAGGGCTCCACCGGTGGTGTCGTCGTGGTAGATCGGCTCAGCTTCTCCCTAATCGGATTCTCAGGTCCTGTGGCGACTTCTGAAGTTCCAGTCCCCAAAGCCCTGCTTTTATGCAGCATACCCCCATTCACTCAGCCTAGCTGTCAATCAAACATGCTAAGTGGTGAGCCGGCCAGCTCACCATTTGGGCCAATCACACAAGAGTGTGACTTGAGTTACCAAGGTAGCTCAGTCCAGGGTGCCTAAACCCCCTCCCACACCACCTGTGGTACCCAGACAGAGTGGCACCACTTTTGGAGGCTTCTGTGGACAAGCCCGCCAAAAAGTGGAACAAAGGGCTCGACTTGGGTTGGGTTCACAGAAGAGAACACAAACACCATTTTAGAATCGAGTCTTGGAAAAAAATACCAACGGGAGAATTAATATTCATTAAATAAACCGGCGGTATGTTCGAGGCTATGAGAATTAAATAATTAAAGTTGGTAGCCACGAACAATGGGAAAATCCCATAGGGAAATATTTGCGGTCGAATATAAAATGTAGTTTCCACTGCCACCAGCCAAAACTCGATCAAGGGGGATGGAGACGTGCCCCCTCGACTAACAGACCCCGGGGCAATCGAATTACCCCAACCAGTACGTTCACAATATGATGGTTTGTACTGGTTTCTGTTAATAATTTGGGACTAGTAAAGCCAATGGGGACTTTACATGCCCTGGGAGACAGTAGTCAGTCCCAGGGTATGGAGTCTATGGTGGGGTGCCACTATGACACCCCTGTGTTACTGCACGGAGGGTGCTGTGTAGCACACATAGTAAAAACAGATGAGACCCTATGAAGTAAAGGACCCCATAGCCCATAAAACACATTAACAGTCAAAGGAACACCATAAATCATGTCCAAGATTGGGAGAAAAAGAGTCTCACTCTTGGCAGGAGGAAAAAAACAAACTCCAGAAATCCAGCAAAGCTGCTGGGGGACTCACTAGGTTAGGAAATACAGCCTAAAGAGAGAATTCTCCCTAACACAGCTCCACTCCCCTCTTTTCTTTTTCCCTTTAATTATATCTCGCAGTGGCAGGGGGGGAGGATGTGCTTACAGATGCAGGCGGCGGGGTCCATCTCCCTGTCTCGTGTGCGAACCTTCAGGCCAGGACCAGACACCAGATTCCGTCTCACGGGGTCACTCGTCGTTCCTCTGGTCTCCCGCGGGGAGCCGATGTCCGCTCCCCCGTATCCCGACAACAGCTGTGGATAGTGAGGGCTCGGCGCCCGTATAGTCGGGTAGCAGAGGCAGACTCACACCTCCGGTCTCGGTGTCGCAGCCCGCGTGGGTTCTCCTGTCTCACCCGGCGAGTGGCAGCTGGCGCTCTGCTGGGGTCCGCGGGCCCCTGCGTAGCGTGGTCCCACGGTTCCTTCTCCAGCCTTTGTGGAACCATGGGCAGATTCAAGAGCAGGAAATTGGTTCATCGACGCGCAGGGACGGGAGAGCAGCCCCACTCAGCTCCGCCGCAGCTCTGTTGCTCGTTCGGCGGTCTTGGGAGCACAGCGGTCTCCGCCATCTTGGATCCCCAGGGGCGGCTATGCGTTCGGCTCGTTTGAGGCGATGCCGACCCCGATTTTTCATGGGAGTCAGGTCGCTACAGTGGGGAGAGGTTCCTGTTTCTGGTGATATATATCTTTAGGCGCATATCACAGGCGTTTTAGCCTGAAGAAGTCAGCTCAACGATCGCGGGCAGGAGCTTCACAGATGCACGTCTTTACGGCATATGCGCTGGCCATGCCCCCCCAAGCGGGATACAGAGCATGCTAGGCTTTGCGAACTTTTACCGCCGGTTTATCCCAGACTTCTCTCAAGTTGTGCACCCGATCACAGTACTGCTACGAAAAAGCAATACAAATTTCGCTTGGACTGAGGAAGTAGAAAGAGCCTTTCAGGAACTGAAACAAAGGTTCACCTCCGCTCCAATCCTGCGGCACCCGCATCCAGACCTCCCTTATGTCGTAGAAACTGATGCTTCCAGTATGGCAGTGGGAGCGGTCCTTTCACAAAGGGACCCAGAAACTGGCCAGCTGCATCCATTGGCCTTCTGGTCAAAAAAATTCTCACCCCCGGAAATTAATTACGCTATCACGGACAAAGAACTCCTAGCCATCAAGTCCGCTTTCAAGGCGTGGCGACACTATCTTCTGGGAACTAGACACACTATTACCGTGATCACAGACCACCGGAACCTGCAATATCTCAAAACAGCCAAAGCCCAGTCTTCATGTCAGTTACGGTGGGCCCTCTTCTTTGCCGAAATATGACTACGTGATCACCTTTCGACCAGGGGTCAAGAATGGAAAAACTGACGCCTTATCTCGAATGGGCATCGATGAAATGGTGTATACAACTCCAGACCCGGTACCCATCATACCTGAAGACAAACTCTTGGGTATCACAACAGCGTTATCACAAGCCGAATTACAAAACAAAATTCGACAGTCAATTAACCCGGATGCTTTCCTCGCATGGCAAACTTAAGGAGAACAATATTGCATCAGGATCAGTTACCTTATTTTAGGGACAGGCTATATGTACCAGAGAAGGAGTTACAACAGCATATAATTTCAGGTTATCATGACTCTCTGAACGAAGGACACCCTGGAATCGCTAAAACTTTAGCCAAGGTAAAAAAGAACTTTTGGTGGCCTACCTGGTGTAAGGACATTGTCCAGTATGTTCAGTCCTGCGGCTTCTGTGCACAAAATAAATCGCAGAAACAGAAACCATCGGGTCTCCTACAACCACTGTACATCCCTACCGCTCCATGGCACACTCTTTCCCTCAACTTTATCACTGATCTGTCACCGAGTCAAGGCTTTAACACCATTCTTGTAATCGTGGATTTGTTCTCAAAGATGGCACATTTTATTCCTCTCAAGGGTCTCCCGGACGCATCCACCTTAGCAGAAGTATTTCTGGAAAACATTGTCAAGCTGCATGGATTTCCATCAGTTCTGGTCTCCGATTGAGGGAGACAATTTGTATCCAATTGTTGGAGAAAATGTTGCGCAATGGCACAGATTGACGTCCGGCTATCCACCAGTCACCACCCCCAGATAGACGGCCAAACTGAGAGGACCAACCAGACCCTCGAGCAGTATTTACGGTGCATGCTGCACCATGAATTGAGAGATTGGAAGGACTTACTGTGGATAGCCGAGTAAGCATATAACAAATCCGTACATTCTAGCACGGGCCAAACACCTTTTTACACCTTGTATGACAGACATCCACATACATCAGAACTTGACCTTCCTGCCAGCTTGGAAATGCCTGCAGTAAAGACTCTTCATACAACCATCACTCAGGCGTTCAGAAAGGCGAAGGAACATCTTATTCATGCTAAAGAAAAACAAAAGCACTTCGCCGACCAGCATTGGAAAAAGGCCCCAGACTATCACGTAGGAGACCAGGTTTGGTTAGCTGCCAAATACGTACCCATCAAAGGGACCCGGACCTTCCATCCTCGATATTTGGGACCCTATACCATCAAGGCAATTATCAACCCAGCAGCCGTCAAATTAGACTTACCACCTAATCTACAAATCCATCCGGTATTCCATGTGTCCCTCTTAAAACCAATGCAACCCGGTGCACGAATCAAGACACCACCTCAACCTATACTAATAGATGGAGAACCAGAATTCAAAGTCAAGGGCATCCTTGACTCTAAGTACTCTAGAGCCAAGTTGTACTATCTCGTCGACTGGAAGGGGTTTGGGCCTCAAGATAGATCCTGGGAACCCATTGAGAACATCCATGCACCATGTCTGATCAAGAAGTTTCATCAGAACTTCCCAACTAAACCTGGACCAGGCAGGAGACACACCTTGGGAGGGGCCTTGGGGGAGGCGGGGGGCGGGAGTGCTGTCACGACCCTCAGCCCTGATCCCCACTGGCAAGCCCATTGGCCAGGTAGAATCAGGGCTTGGATCACTAATAAGGCCTGGCATCCACTTATCGGGCCCTCTTGGGGCCACTCCTGATGCCGTTGGCGTCAGGCTCATCAGTAAGGAAAGACATCTGCTTGAGGAACTACTTTATTTAGGCTTTCAGCCAACATGGAGGCATTCACATAGCTTGATTCCTAGAACCAAGCTATGCGGTCTAGTGTTTTGGGTGTGGTGGCCTAGGGACTACTTTACCTGGACTACTTTACAGTGGCTATTTAAACCACACCCGAACAAGATAACACGCTTCGCGTTACTTTGCTTCTAGCAACGTGACCCTCACCGTGTCCAGCTTTCTCACGAGCCTGGTGAATTCCAGATCTGCAGAAAAACCAAGAACATCGTTAGCAGCAGAATCTTACCTGCATTCATCATCCTTCACTGCTCGCAGCTCCTGAGCAGCTCTGTTGGTGGAGTTCACCGCCCGGATCGAAGGACCTGAGAAAAGGAGGAAGACATCATTAAAGGAGGTAGTGGAGACATTACAACCACAAAGCGCTTAAAGACTTACCTAGTTGGTTGCTTTTCGGCCGGCATAGCTCCGAAACTCCATCTGCGCTGGGAACTCACTGCGACCTACGAAAAGAGAAAAGCACAGGTCAGTGAGGGCAAGACATCGCTGCGCTATGCAAAGCGCCTCCTTACCGCATCATAGTGCTATAGCGTGCCATCATCTCCCGGTGAGAACCAGCATATCCAGTTCTCTAAGCGGACACTCCGCACTCCTAGGGAGATAAAAAAAAGAGACATTTAGAACAGAGAAAAAGGCATGGAAGAATTACGACGCCATCAATCGCAATAAGACTTACCTGAAAGACACTACAAGGGCAGCAGTCAGTGAAGTAACTGGACCGCCCGCGCCTACAAAAGACAACGTGCCCCTGCCCGGAGAGCAGGACGGAGAGCCCACCGATTCTGACAACCAGGCGAAATCCCATCGACACGAGACCACACCAGGGAATCATTGGGAAGGGCACCAACGACCAACTGGCTGGGTGGCGTCTCTGTGGATACCAGGTGAGCGTAACATTAACCATCCTTTGGAATGTAGCAGGTGCATTCTTTAATCCAAAAGGCATAACCTTGCATTGGTACAAGCCAACTGGGGTGGAGAATGCAGTTTTCTCCTTGGCATGGTCTGTCAGGGCTATTTGCCAATGGCCTGACGTGAGATCAAATGTGGTGAGGAACTTGGCTGAACCAAGTCTATCCACCGGCTCATCTGTCCTTGGCAAAGGATGGGTATCAGTCTTAGTGACTGCATTTAGAGATCCATAGTCCACACAGAATCTTAAGTCCTTGGATCCTGCCTTTGGTATTGACACAACTGGGCTAGACCATGGACTACTAGAGGGTTCTATTACCCTGAGATCAAACCTCTTGTTGACCTCTCCTTTGATGTGGGTTCTTACATTTTATGACCTTCTGTAAACCCTGCTTTTGACAGGTAGACAGTCACCAGTGTTGATGTCATGCTGGTTCCAAGGGGTCAAGCCTGGTGAAAGTGAAAACAAGGGGGCACATTGATTCAACAAAACTTTGCACTCCTCCTGTTCTTCAGAAGTCAGATTAGAAGAGAGATTAACTCCTATTTTCTCATCTAAAGGTTCGCCTCTGAGAAGGTCAGGCAAAGGTTCACTCTCTTCCTCCTCTTGAGCTGAAGCTAGAAGCAGAGCTCCCAGTTCTGGTCTCGAGACATAAGCTTTTAGACGGTTGGTGTGAAAGACTCTGGGAGCCTCCTTAGGATTGCCTAAGTCCACCAGATAGTTCACCTCTCCAAGTTTTCCCACAATCTTGAAGGGTCCTATCCACTTGTCCTGCAAGGCCCTCTGCCTTGTTGGCACCATAACAAGAACTATCTGGTCTTGAGCGAACTCAACCATGTTGGCCTTCTGGTCATGCCAATGCTTAGCCAGAGCCTGACCTGCTTTCAAGTTATCACTTGACTCAGCCATCATGTGTGACATTCTCCTCCGAAGTCCTATCACATAGTCACTCTGACTGGCTTGGGGGAAGGAGCACTCTCCAACCCCCTCCTTAATCAGGGCCAATGGACCTCTGACTGGATGGCCATAGAGAAGTTCAAAGGGACTGTAACCCACTGCCTCCTGAGGGACTTCTCTATATGCAAAGAGAAGGCATGGCAGTAGACAATCCCGCTTTCTTTTAAGGGTGTCTTCTAAAGCTCCTATCATGCTCTTCATGGTTCTGTTGAACCTTTCTTCCAACCCATTTATCTAAGGGTGGTATGCTGTTGAGAAATTGTAGGTAACTCCACAGTTTTTCCACATGGCCTTCATGTAGTGGGACATAAAATGTGACCCCCTGTCGGATATTACCTCCGTAGGAAACCCAACCCTGGTAAAAATACCAAGGAGGGCCTTAGCCACAGCCTGAGCTGTAACAGTCCTCATAGGAATTGCTTCAGGGTACCTAGTAGCATGGTCTACTACAAGGATAAACCTGTTGCCTGAAGAGGCTGGAGGGTAAAGAGGACCGACAATGTCGGTTCCCACCCTCTCAAATGGTACTCCCACCACAGGGAGAGGCACTAAAGGTGCCACGTTCTTGGAGCCACTCTTACCAGAAGTTTGGCAGGTGTGGCAACTCTTGCAATACTTATCTACCTCAGCCCCATTTTAGGCCAATAAAAGTAGAGAGAGAGCCTTTCCTTGGTCTTCTTGAAACTCGAGTGACCAGCCAAAGGTATCTCATGGGCTAGTTGCAAGAATTGGAGTCTGTTCTCTTGGGGCACTACAACTCCTTTGTAGTCTCCAGGGATTGACTCAGTTGGTTCACTATAGAAGAGGCCATCTTCCCAGTGCAACCTATACTTCCCAGGCTCTTGACCATCAGGCTGAGAAGCTGCCTGGTGGTGAAGACCTTCCATTGTTGGACATTCTCTTTGCCCCTTACTGAAGTCTGCCCTGTTGGGTCCACCTTCTGCCTGTAAAGATTGCAGCTCAGGATGATCCAAAGGGTCCAGATCCCCAATAAGATCCTGGCCTTCTACTAGATCTGAATCTTCAGGCTTTAGTTAACCACACAGGGTTGTACCTCACTCTCAGCCGGAGGAGGAATCGCAGGTGTGATTTCGGACAACCTAGGGGATGTCCTTGTTGGAAGCACAGGGGTGCTTGCTGCTGGTTTCTTCTTAGAAGTCTTGGGTTTCCCCTTTGCTTCTGGTTGCTTAGAAATTGCAGTTAGTAACTCCAGTGGAGTAGGAGTGATTTCTTGTTCTATCATCTCCTCAGGGGAGCCTCTTAAGTTCCTCTCCCTTGCAGTTCTGGTGAGCCCCTGTAATCTTTTACTAGGAGGTCTGGGAGTTCTTGACACTACTCCAAGATCTTTAAGATCATTGCCCAACAGCACCCTTCCAGGTACTTCATATTGCACACTAACAGGTATGTGAAAAGAGAAATAAAATATCGAGGCAGAGTACCCCAAAAGGAAATACACCAAACACAGGTTTCAAAGGAACATACAAAGTACTTTTATTCTCTATCGAATACAATTACAAAACAGTGCAAAGTCAAATAGCTATCGGCCCTCAGTACAACACAATGAACTGCAGCGTGGTTCAGTGTGTTCAGTAGGAGACTGTACATTAGAATGCATTCGCTTTTTATACATTTTGTGAGTGCTATGGCCAACCGCTCTTCGGGTTAATATTCTACTTTATACATCACCAATTCTAGGGTTCGTTGCCGAGTCTCAAATAACTGCATCTAACTGGTTTGTTCTTTATTACATGTAACAATAAGCGTATGCATTAACTGTGTATTCTAAGTTTTGTATTGCAGATCTTCTTAAACATTAATACAATATAGTAAAACAGATGTTCTTTGTCTAATGTGGTAATACATTATCATAATATATACTCGTGGATTGGTTTCATTGCGCGAGTAATCCTTTTACACATAGGTCAATGTAGGACGAGGTCTTAGTTCATGAGCTCAACAAGTAGCCTGCAGGCAGATTACACATTAGGATGTACAGAGGTCAAGACGGCCATGTTGTATTCTGCAATGACATCGTCCACCATTTTAGCTCACAGAGTGACTTTTCCACATAAATCCTAAAATAGCGGTTTGACCTAAAATGGTGGCCTACATGGATTAAAGGTCAGGACCTTGCAACACAGATCTCGCAAGTGACTTTCGAGCAGCTTGGCATAGGCCAATATTAATATATTTATTACAATAGGATGCACGATATACTTTTTAGTCCGACAAACCCTCCTTTTGGCCTATGCCAAGTGCTAAAAACTATTTTGGGTCTCCTTACGAATAACTCCATGCATCAGTATCCATGTACCCTGAATCACTATCTGAAATATCTATTGCCATTAGGTCTTTTACTAATATATCTTTTAACACATATTCTTTGGAAGTTTTATCCGAGGCATACACCTCATGTCCTATCGAATTTATCGCTTGTGCACAACATCCCCCTAGCATCGAACACATACCAGGCAGACACTGAATACAGCAACAAAAGAACAACAGAACTCCTAAAATAGTTAATAAAACCGAAAGTACCTTCCAACCCCAAGATCGCAAGAAGCCCCAGAACCAAGCGCTTAGATACCAGTTTCCTTCGGGAACATGCACTTCAGAACCAAGGACGTGCAGATTTTGTATTGCCTTAAAGATAGTTGGGGAGGAATCTGGTACGAAAACACAGCAAGCGGACCCCACTAATTTGCATACTCCACCACACTCAGCTAGAATGACATCTAAGATTACCAATCTTATTGCTTTCTGCTCCGTCATATTATAGAATATATCTGTGGTCCGGTTGATGGTTCTCTCCAGTACTCTCGCTAGTCTCCTGATATCTTCTGAATTCGCTATCTGCCCCCAAAATGGCACAACTGATTTTGCTATGTCTCCTAATACTTGTGCCGGGGTATCACCATTCTCATCCCGCCGTGGACGAGCCTTCGAAACTTCTTTAGTACTCGCTATGAACACCCCAGGTAACAGGATCCCTAAATAACAGGTTCCCTGCCAATCCCTGGGCAACCATGGAAACGCTATATTACCGCAAACAAAATAGACAGGTTCGCCTACATACAAAGGTCTGTCTTCCCCAGTCAAATTTGCAACGTTGGCACAACCTTTAAAATTTCCCATTGACCGCGTGCCATTCCTCTGTATGCAGAAAGAAACTGAATCGGGGCTATGGTTAACAGTGTAAGAAGGAGGCATGGCATCCTTATTGCCTATCGGAGCCATTTTAAAGAAAATCAAAGATTGAAAAGGACGAGACAGTCTATCAGAAGGCCTAATAGAAGCAACATTCGGTCTACTCCTATTTGCAAAAAGAGAGCATCCCAGGGGAGTCAAAACACGTTCTCAAAACTGTTCAAATTGGTACCATCAAAGTTCCCTGAGATGCTATCATTCCATCGGCCAAAGAACAGTGCTCTAAGACAAGCATAGCAAGCAGTTGTTAATGGTAAAGGATGAATATACCAACCTAGCCCCTTATCCCTGTGTTGTGGTAAATGTGAACAGACCCAACAATTGATCTATTAAAAATGGCATGCGTAGCGTTCATTATGAGTAACAGAGTATTATTATGATACTTTTGTCTGTGCTGGGAATCTCTAGGGGACAAAGTATGCGAATGCACAAAAGGTGTATGAACAGTGGGTACATTTACAGTCGGTAGCGAAAACTCTAAAGGATAAGCTTCTTCTAAATACCAAAGGCCTACAACAGTGCCTATTATAAAACCAAATATTATTACAAAAATACAGCAGTACGTTTTCGGGGCCCAGGCATTTTGTCCATTGTCCCGGTTGGTCACCCCCTTATTTACAAGTCCAATACGAGCGGCGGTGGTAGTAGGCATTGCAGTCTTCAAAACGGAAACCCCATTGTTCGTTGCTGGCGACCCCCCCGGTCGGGCGATTTCTGTGTCCTTCCAAAACCCTAGCCAACAGAATCCCCTTTCTCAAATTTGGGCAAAAGTAAGCCCTCGATGATTCTTTTCCTTCCTTGAATGCACAGTCGAACTGTGCCGTATGTCTATTTTCTCGGACGCAAGTGATATCTGGTTTTTCCTGGTACTGATTGATCCGGAAGCAATGTGTCGTCACTTCCCGTTGGAAGCAACGAATCCGGGACAAACGAAGAGGCTGCGTTTGAAACAGTTGTTTCCGGGTGCAAATTCGGTGGAGAGTGTGGAAACAAAATGGCAGCTTCCCCAAGCCTCTCGGGCTTAGAGATATTCTCCGACACACTCTCGGTGCTGTTTACTGCTCTAGGATCGTTGGTTGCAGTATCAGCAAGGGGTTCTGCTTCTTCTGTAAAGTGTGGCACAGGGTGAGGAAGTTTCTTGATGTGTGACGCGTGGATCCAATTCTTTCGGCCAGCTACCCGCACCGCTATTTGGGTGACCAACAAGACCTGGAATGGCCTACGCCAGCGAGGCGCGAGGCAGGAAGTGCGCTCAAATGACTTAGTGAGCACCCAGCTTCCAGGTCGTATGCCGTGGCCCGGGCCTTCGTACCGCACAGGTAAGGCCTCTGGTACCTGGTGGTAAATCAAACATAGGTTTTTAGTTAATTGGCTACAATAATCTGAAAGTAATACATTTTCAATATCTCTTAACTTTCGACATTTTGGCAAATTACGGATATTGGCAGGTCTCCCCATTACCACCTCAAATGGAGAGAGCCCAGCCTTAGTTTGAGGGGTTGCACGCATGGCTAGCAACACGATCGGTAAGGCGTCCGGCCATTTTAGTTTGGTGCCGGCACACGTCTTAGCGAATTTGTTCTTGATGATACCGTTGTGTCTTTCTACTAGTGCGGCGCTCTGAGGATGTCTGGCCGAATGGAACCGTTTGTCAATTTGTAACGCTGTACATATTTGTCGGACAACAGCGGTGACAAAATGTGGACCATTATCCGACCAGATAACTTTCGGCAAACCGAACCGGGGAAAATACTCCTTTAACATAGTTTTCGCAGTGGTCATAGCTGTGGCATCTTTAACAGGGAAAGCCTCAACTCACTTACTAAAGGCACAAATGACTACCAATACATATTTTAAATTATTGCATCGCTCAATTTCAATGAAATCAAAGTGAATTACTTCAAATGGGACAGAGGGTGGCCCAAAACTTCCCCTCGGGGTTGCTGTCCCCTTTCCCACATTATGTTGTAGGCAAATCATACAATTCTGGACATAGTGCTGAGCAATTTTTGAAATTTTGTCGTTTACCCACACTCTTTCTAACATTTTCGTCATCTGTTGAGCACACACACGTGTAGGACCATGTGCCATTACAACCATCATAAGCACGTACGCATCGAGGAGTAACCATTTCCCATCCACCGTGTCCACCCAACACCCATCGTCATCAAGTTTTCCCAAGCCCTCAGCCCACCTCTTAGTTTCTTCTACTGTGGCATTGGCTTGGATATCCCGTACAGACCCCACATCCGCATCCATCACATTAGCATTTTCAGTCTCCCTAGAAACATATATCTCCGTAAAGAGATCAGTGGCAGTTTGTCTAGCTATTTGATCAGCGAAAGCATTCCCTTTTCCAATGTTATCTACAATCTTGCGATGTGCTGCACATTTTACAACTGCTAACTGAGTAGGGAGCGCAAGTGTTGAGAGAAGTTGCACTATTAGGGTGCCATGTTGGATCTTGGTGCCATGCGAGGTTAGGAATCCTCTTTCCGACCAAAGTCTCCCAAAGTCGTGAACCACCCCAAAGGCATACTGACTATCGGTATATATATTTACTGCAAGCCCTTTGGAAAGTTCACAAGCTCGGGTTAAGGCTATAATCTCTGCGGCCTCGCAGAATTATGCGTAAATCTTTTAGTTTCCACAACCGTGCTCAAGGTAGTGATTGCATAAGCGGCTGTGGATGTACCATCCGTAAGTTTAAAACAGGAGCCATCACAAAAAGAACTCTCCTGCGGATTATTCAAAGGGGTATCTTTCAAATCAATCCTGCCCTTGGTTTCTTTCTCGGTCATATACAAACAATCATGTGACTCTTCATCGCCGCAAGTAATATCTTGCGGGAAAGGTAGGAGTTCAGCCGGATTGAGAACACAACACCTCTTAATTTGAATGTGAGGAGCAAACAAGATCAATTTGTATCTCGTCAACCGTGCGGAAGTGAGGTGTTGCGTTTGAGTTCGGTTCAATAGAACATCTACAGAGTGAGGCACCATCGGGGTCAAATCATGGCCTAGGACCTTTCCCTCACTCTGTTTTACAAACGCAGCAGCGACAGCGCGCAAACATATTGGCAAAGCGCATGCTACAGGGTCAAGGGAGAAGGAATAGTAACCACACGGCCTATTCTTCCCTCCATGCTCCTGCATTAATACAGCCAAAGCCCATCCATCACGTTCATGCACAAACAATACGAAGGCCTTTTCATAGTTTGGTGTGCCCAAAACTGGTGCAGAGCATAGTGCAGTCTTAAGCAAGTCAAAGGATGGCTGGTGTTCCGAAGTCCATGGCAACAGCAAAGAAATGCCCTTCTTCGTCAAGGCCAACATCGGTTTTATCACTAGTGAAAAATTTGGGATCCACAACCTACAGTAAGAAGCCATACCTATCGAGGCCCTATCTTCCTTCTGCGTATTTGGGACAGACATGGCAGAAATGTGTTTTATTCTTTCAGGTGTCAATCTTCTTCCCTCCTTTGACAGGAGATAGCCTAAATAGGCGACCTCCTGGCAAAAATATTGAAATTTCTTAAGCGAAGCTTTGTGACCATGCTTAGCTAGATGAATAAGTAGTAACACGGTGCCCTCCTTACAGGCACTCTGAGTCTGCAGCCAGAAGCAAATCGTCAACGTACTGAAGCAAACTACAGGTAGAGGGCAATTCAAGGGTATTAAGTTGCTCTTTCAAAGCCCTACTATAAATACTAGGACTCTCTGTGTACACTTGAGGTGCACGAGTAAATGTAAATGAGCGTCCCCCTAAGGTGAATGCGAACAAATATCTAATATCCTTGTGTATAGGAATACTAAAGAACGCATTCGTTAGGTCCACAACACTAAAGTAAGTAGCTGTAGCTTGAATCATGGTTAGGATCGTCGTCACATCAGGCACAATTGGAAACTGCGGTGCCTCAACTTTATTAATGCCACGTAAATCAATTATAAACCGAAATGGAATTACATTATCGCCTTTCTTGTACACTGGTAAAATCTGACTATTACACAAACTTCCTGAGATTTCTTCAATCACACCACTGTGCACAAAATCGGAAACAATACATTTCAAAGCTTGCTCGCCCTCAACCGAAATCTTATACTGATGAATGCGTGGCAGCTCAATTCCATGTTTCAAAACTATTTTAACAGGCTCAATCTGCAAAACACTGACATCATTGTCGTCAACAGCCCATAAGCTCTCTGGTACATCAATGAATTCTGGAGGCAAAGGTCTAGTCAGAAATTGCGAGGCGGAAGATTGCTGCGATGAAATTGTCAAGCGTACTCCATCAGAAGAACAATAAATCACTGCATTTAATTCTTTTAACAAGTTCAATCCCAGCAAGTTTACCCCGCAATCTGAGGTGAATAGAAAAGGACACTGGTCCATAAAAGCACCCAAAGAAATAGGTACTGGTATAGAGACCGGACAAATAACTGGAGTACCGGAAAACCCTACAGAAACATTGGTTTGCCCTGACAGTGGAACGTTTGGAACCCGTGAACGATCAATGGAACACTTCTGCACTCCAGTGTCTATCAAAAATTGATGTTTCCTATCTTCCACTATCATTTCAACGTAGGGACCTTTCTGATTGACGGGAACATGTGTAGGTTCCACACCCTGCTTCGGGCAATCCTAACGAAACAGAATATTGTCAAAAGGAAGCTCTTCAGATAAATATGCAGCGGAAGGATGATAGAATATGTTCCTAGTATCCACACTCAGTCTGATTGTCCTGTGAAAAAGGCTGTTGAGGGTCCTGTGTAAACTGACTTCTACCAGGGCCCCCTATGCCCGGGCGACCTCTAGATCGCCTCCCCATATTATTAAACCTCTGTTGAAGGGCGGGGCATTGTGCTCGCCAATGACCCTCTCGTCGACAATAAGCACATTGATTAATATTCACAGGACCCAAAGGCACATTCCCCTGTGGGACATACTGACCTCTAACCTGAGAGTTACCCCTTCTGGGGCCTCTAACAATTTGCTGCAATAGCACCTTTGTTTTTAAATCACCTTTCTGTTTTTCAATCCTATCTTTTTCATTGTTGACACGATTCTCATAATACTGAGCCATATGCAGTACTTCTGATTGAGATTTCGCCTGCCAAGCGCTCTCAGAGGACATAATCTGTGACTGGATGTCCGGCAGCAATCCACGTACAAATTTGTCCACAAATAACCTTTTCCCAGACTCTGTGCCTAAGTCTTGTCCACTGAAATCTGAAAATATCTGTTCGAACCGATTAAAGAACTCGGTAGCACCCTCAGACTTTCCTTGGACACAGGCCGTAAGCTTGTCCCATATAATTCTTTTTTCGGGAATTATGGTTTTTAATTTAGCAATGATTCTATCAGGCAAGGTTAATATCACCTGTTGTGGTCTTTCACCAGCTGGCCTTTCCCCATCGAATCTAGTTAAATTCGCCCATGTATCTCCCAACCCGGGTACATCGTCAATAGTTCTAACTTGTTTCCACAAATCTACGGGCAGGAGTACTGGAAACAACAAATCAATGTCACCCAAGGTAAACACTGAGGATTGCAAAACGGATTCCATTTCTTTATAGAACCCTGTCGGATTTTTCCTAATATCAGGAATGGACTGTCTAATGGTGTTAACTTCCTGCCGTGAAAATGGGACATGAACAAACTGTGATACATAATGTGCCGGAATGTCCACAGCGGCTATACCTCGTGCAGCATCGGCCGCAACCTCAACCTTCGGGACAAATGTCGGAGGAACCTCTCTCATAGGCAACTGAGATGTAGGCAACTCCGAACGCTTACTAAGCAACAGAGCCAAATCGAGCGCTAAAGCAGTCGAAGAAGTGTCAAACGAAAAAGCTCTCTTATAAATATTCAATAACTCTGTGGGACAACTAATCTTCCTCTTTACACATTCCTCTTGCAGGTACTCTACCATTACCTGTATCACTTTTCTCGGCATTTCCAACGTATATTGACTATATGTGCCATATACCTCAACTGGAGTTATCGATATGTCTGAAATCCATCTAATAGCATCTTTCTTACAAATTCGCATTTCCAACGACATGGGTTTGCGACACGGAAGGTACTGTTTCTGTACATACATACTTTCCTCTTCATCATCGTCATACCGTATCCTTTCTAACTCCTTTCTATATTCAAATAACCTTTCAACTTGCTCATTTACCTTCTCCACAGTATCTCTGGAAAGTGCTAAAGTATTTAGATCCCTTAACTCTTGCGGAACATCCGTATTATTTAATCTTCGTCACATTATACATAACTGAATCTCCAAACCTTCAATAAAAACGTTTTTCTCAGGAAAATATCCGTATTATAAAGTGTGGAAAAAACACTAGCCTGATCATCCTTCTCCATATAATGTTTCGCCCATGCAATTAACTCAAGTTTCTTCTCCGGTGGAAAAGCACTGCGAGTTACAATCTTCGAGCCTGCACCATGATCGATTACAAGCGGCCCAAGACCACTTGGAAGAGAGGGGATAGGCAAATTCGATGGAGGAGCTATAACTGGTGCGACAGGAAGAGGCGGAGGAGCAGGTGGAAGGACAACAGTCAAAGGAATAGGAACAGGTTGAGCAGGAAGAGTAGGAATAACAGCAGGAAAAGATACAGCAGCAGGAAGAGGGACATACGGAGGTGGCGCAGAGGCACCAGGCCTTCGTTCGTTTAATATTTTCTCAAGAAACTCGCCAGAATCATGAAGATCTTTGGAAGGATAGATTTTCTGGATACCAAGTGAGAAAGCCCTTTCCATATTTTTAGCCGACTCAGACTGTTTATCCTGATCATATAATAATGCTTTTTCGGCAACAGTTTTATGACGGCGCGCATGTTTTTCTCTTATCTTAAGCTGTTGTAACGCTTCTTTTTTCCAATTCTGTAAAACATCAAATGCTGCAGGTCTAGCCTTTTTCTTTAACAATACTGACTCCAAATATTCAATGTGAGGGATCTCGAAACTACCATTGATTGGCCACTGAAGTTCGGAGGCATGTCTGGTTTGTCTGTGCCAAATATCATTAAATACTATACTTCCAATGCCATGCTTACAGTACATAGTACATGCCAGCGACCCCTCCTGTGGTGCCGGACGGCTAAATTCCAAAGATTATATATCACTGCGGAATAATGCCCTAAAGCAGGTAGACAATTTCCCAGGCATATCTCAAATTTTTGGTGTTACCTGGTCAATAATTGTGTCTGCAGATACAATGCGCCAAAATTCAAATTGCTAGGGTTAAATTAAGAATCGGGTCACGACTCACCTGGCCAAACCTAAGGAGGACCGATCGGTACTTCTAAGAATCTTACCTAACTAATCTTACCTCGTGTATGGTGATTTCGGCAAATCTGCCCGCCTCGATAAGTAGACCCTCGTCAAGATGCCGTCTCAGACCACAGACTAGTCGTCCAGGGATCGGATCGTGCAGCGCTGCTGAGGTGTCGCGTCTCATCCAGGGGCCATTTACTTTTGTACACCGACCGATCCCGGTCCGATAGCAAGTGTCAACCTTTAACAATCCGGCATCAATCTTGAGGGTCCCTATTCGGGCGCCAACTGTGAAAAGAGAAACAACATATCGAGGCTGAGTACCCCAAAAGGAAATACACCAAACACAGGTTTCAAAGGAACATACAAAGTACTTTTATTCTCTATCGAATACAATTACAAAACAGTGCAAAGTCAAATAGCTATCGGCCCTCAGTACAACACAACAAACTCCAGCGTGGTTCAGTGTGTTCAGTGAGAGACTCTATATTAGAATGCATTCGTTTTTTATACATTTTGTGAGTGCTATGGCCAACCCCTCTTCGGGTTAATATTCTACTTTATACATCACCAATTCTAGTGCTTGTTGCCGAGTCTCAAATAACCGCATCTAACTGGTTTGTTCTTTATTACATGTAACAATAAGCGTATGCATTAACTGTGTATTCTAAGTTTCGTATTGCAGGTCTTCTTAAACATTAATACAATATAGTAAAACAGATGTTCTTTGTCTAATGTGCAAATACATTATCATAATATATACTCGTGGATTGGTTTCATTGCGCGAGTAATCCTTTTACACATAGGTCAATGTAGGACGAGGTCTTAGTTCATGACCTCAATAAGTAGGCTGCAGGCAGATTACACATTAGCGATGTATAGAGGTCAAGACGGCCATGTTGTATTCTGCAATGACATCGTCCACCATTTTAGCTCACAGGGTGACTTTTCCACATAAATCCTAAAATGGCGGTTTGACCTAAAATGGCGGCCTATATGGATTAAAGGTCAGGACCTTGCAACACAGATCTCGCAAGTGACTTTCGAGCAGCTTGGCGTAGGCCATAGGCCAATATTAATATATTTATTACAATAGGAGGCACAATATACTTTTTATTCCGACGGGTATCCTGGCAGTCATGTCATTGCACTGCATGAGAGCTGGTAACTGGGGAAGCATCTGCACTGGCACTCCAGCTAACTTGGTGAGGAGTTTGGGTGCCTTAGCAACATCCTCCACCTTGAAAAAAGATTCATCCACCACAGTTATGCTGGCTCCATTGTCTCTAATGGCAGGGGTCTCCTGTCCATTCACCAGGACACTGTCTTTATAATACTCTTTAGTATTATTTGGGATATAATTCTAAACATCTAAATTCTGTTGTTCCCACAACCCCAAGGATACTAAAGATACACTAGCTGAGACTCGGATGGGGTCTTCAGCTAGTAGTTGAAAGTTTCTACTGACCATTTGTACTTCCTCTCTGGAGCAAAGGCTAAAAGACAGGGTGGACCCCAGAAGGTTTACCCTTACATCTGGGATCCCCTTTCACATGGTCAGTTGAACCACAAGCATAACATTTTCCAAATGTCTTGAGGAATGGTTGCTTGCTCTGACCTCCTTCTGGTCTGGGACGAGAAGGTACACTAGCCTTATTCGGTTTCTCTTGTTGCTTACCCTTAGAGTTTTGTTTGGGGCCCTCTTTGGAATTGGAATTATTTGAATTCTGTGTGGTGTTTCTTAGGCTGTTTTCCCCTCATCCTTTTTCTGAGTGACCCCAGAATCCTTGTGAGTAGCCCTGTTGGCAACCCACAAGTCAGCAGCCTTAGCTAGTTTCTTAGAATCTATTTCATTTGAATCAGCCAAGTCCTGTCTGAGCTCAGGAGTGCAGGCATCATAGATAGACTCCAACATGACAAGATTTGTCATTCCTTCATAAGTGTTCACTCTGTAACCCTTAATCCATCCCTCTAAGTTTTTCAAACACTCACCCAGGTAGCCCCAAGGGTACCATCATGCTTTTTGAGGGTCCTAAACCCCTTAAGGTACTGGGAAGGGGTCTTTGCAAATCTAGCAATTGAAGCTAGCTTCACACATTCATAATCCATCCTATCCACCTCCCCCAACTCCATTACCACATCAGATGCAACAGTGGGGAGCATAGAGAATAACCAGGGAAGCAACTGATTCCCTGCGATTTCCTGGAGCCCATGATTGTATTCAAACATAGCTAACCAATCTAACGCATCCAACTTAGGTTCATACATACCCACAATCTCTTTAGGTTTCCGGGGTTTCTTTGGACTGGAAGATCTAGAGGATCCAGGGAGAGAAGCATTTTCCAAAGACAATTTCTTCAGCTCTAGCTAATGATTGAGCTCCATTTCGCTTAGCCTTAGTTCTTGGTGTTTCTGTTCAGATTGGGCCTTAATTCTTTTGAATTCAAGGTCAAGCCTCATTTTTTCTAGTGAGATAAATTCGGGACTTAATGTGGGACCTGACACAGGTCCAGTAGACAAGGCTTGAGGCCTTTGAGCAGGCAGAGGGCCAGAGGGGGTTACATTGTCAGCCTCCTCTTCCTCATCTGTTTCAACAATTACATCTTCAACATTATTATCCTCAATATTTGCTACAGTCGCTGGAGGACTAGGCACTATAGTCCCATTCTCCAGACTTTTTTTTTTCTAACAATCTTTTAATCATTTCTGATTTCTTGCCTTTGACAGGAAGACCTTTCTGTCTACACAGATCCCTTAAATAATCAGCAGTATTTGTAAGGAGGGTCTCCTGGCTATAGCTTTCCATCTTTGACTTTAAAAAAAAATAACTTTTAGTGATTGTGGTTAATTGAACCAAGGTACTAGCAGCACTCTAAAATGTAAATCCAATACTTTTATCCTCACCTCTGTACACCAGTGTTACGCAGAATCCTATGCAGTTCCTTTAGGGAGCATTACAGAAGATTAGGACTACAGGTATATGCAATAAATCCCCTTTGGTATCAGTCTGTACCACACAGATTTAGTTGGTAGCTGTGGCTGAGCAGTCAGACTTATCTCAAGAGGGAGATGAGCAGTATTCAGGGTTTGCACAATAGGACTACAGTACTGTGGAACAAGGAAACACTGACCAAATCTGTGTATCAAAAAGAATATATATATTTATTTTACACGCTCATAAGTTCAACACACAAATCACTATCATTAAAGCAAGTTAAAACAGTCAAGAAAAGTATACACAACTCCCTATTTAAATTGCAGACAAGTTTGAGCAAGAGTGAAAACTGAGCAAAACGGCAGTGTAAACCAAGCAGAAATGGCACTCTAACAGTTTTTTCAGAGGGAGGGAAAGGACAAGTAATACAGGGTTAGACTCTTAAACACACCAGTAACACTAACTTGTTCACAATTGGATTGTGAACAAGTTAGGCAAGGCAGTACTTTAGCATGAGCAATACTTAGGTGAAAACCGAGCAAAATGGCACTTCAGCAATATTGAAAAAAAGGGAAGGAAGGGTGGTTATAAGAGTTTAGGTGCACCAACACATTTCTTGATGAAAAGTAATCCAGAGAAGGCAGTTGTAACAGGTTTAGCCAGAGTCAATAGGCCTGTGCCTCAGTCAGTGGTACAAGGCAAATGCCCAGGATCAAATGGTTCTAGTAGCAGCAGTCAAGTCTTTGTTTAATGATTTGAAGAGGCAGTTGCAGAATTTAAAAAGACAATGTTAGACGATAGGGGCGGCCAACCCAGAAGGTAAGTAAAGGATTTAAAACACCTTTAGCAGTACCCAATGAAACGGGAGGCCTGGTGGAAAAATGTACCTTGAAAGTGGAAGAGGCTCCTGCGGTGGCGGTAGTTCCTGGCAGTTCCTGCAGTTCGGGAGATCCAGCAGAGGAAGAGAGGCTCTCGTCCTGGAGGAAGGTTCAAGTTACTGCACTGCCCAGGGATGAAGCCAGCCGCGGTGATGCCAAAACAGAATAAAAGGTACGCTCCTTTAAATCGCGGTTGTGGTGGACGGGTGCCTGGCTATCCGGTCTCCGAGTGCTTGGCACTGGCGATTCGACCAAGGCAGGTCCTGGAAGGCGATTGGCGAACTGGTTGGCCCCACCAGCTCAAGGGAAGAAGACTCTTGCAGGCGAAGATCTTCTCGAGTCGTTGGAGAAAATTGGTGAGGATCTGCAGCAGGGCTTCACTGGTGGTTCAGTCGTTGCAGATGTCTTCAGCTTCTCTACTCTTTGGGTTTCTTAGTTCTAGTGGTGACGTTTTGTCCTCCAGTCCTCAGATCCCTGCTTTTAAGCAGAAAAAACTCCATTCATACAGCCTAGCTGTCACTCACACAGCGGGGTGGTTATCCTGGCGGGATAACCCTCCAGCCTATCAGGGCAGAGTCCAAATTGGGTTGCCGAGGTAACCCTGTCCAGGGTGCCTATTTCCCACCTCCCACACATCCTGTCTACCCCAGACTCAGTGGCGCCGAGAGGAGGGCTTCAGTGCAGAAGTCCGCCAAAAGGACGAACAAAGGATCCCCAACCTGGGTTAGGATTTTAGAGAAAGACACGAGAAAGAAATATTATTGAAGTTCTGGCAAAAACAAAACACAGGAGTAAACTTAATAATAAAATAAACCAGCGGTATGTTAGAGGCTGTCAGTAAAAGTGGTAGCCTTGAACAATGGGAAAATCCCATTGTTAAGACGGATTTCTGAACTCTGTACTGGTGGCGCAGAAGTTCAGAAGGCCAACCTAATTACTTGGAACAGGGTAACCTCTGGACAAGCCAGACCAATCAAGGTAGCGATCGCGGCGGTCAAGACTAGGTCTCAAGAGGGGTGAGGGTGACTGAAAGCCCGCAATGAGCACACAAAGCAAGAGCGCTTACAAACTACTCCAAACAGTTGTTATATCAAAAATAGATACACATTTATTTTAAGGCCTTTAAAACAATGACCGTAGCGAGAAAATCACAATATCACAATACTAAACCAACACATACCATATCAACACAATATATATACAAATACGACAGTTGCAAGCGTTATAAGCACGAAATGTGTAGTTCACCTGAAAGGGAAGGAAAACAGGCAGTGCGATCACGCTTTAGACTCAGTTCGCCTTCAGAGGCACCTAACTAGATGGAAGTCCGAGCCCTGCGAAGAGTGGAGCCTTGTGCTCAAAGCACCTGCCACGCCGGTGCCAACGGGCAAAAGGAGAAGCTCTTCGGAGGAAGTCAGGCAGTTCGGGTTAGTGCACAGCAGAAGGAGAACAGGTTCCGCAACTCAAGCGCAGCCTCCACAGCGGGCAGAAGCAGAGCGCGAGTACGGCCAAAAGGGTGCTGTTTTTACACAGCAGGGAAAAGCAATGGGATACTGCAGGAGGGCGACCAGATCCTAGCTAAACTACTCACCGGTCCCCGAAGCAAGCAGACCCAGGCTTCTCCACGTTAGTTTCAGCAGCTGGCAGGTTCAGAAGAGCAGGGAACGCCTCGTAGTCGTGTAGAGCAAAAAGACGTCCCAATCGACAAAACCAGCACAGTTTGTTGCCGCAGCAGGACAACGGAGCGGCCGTGTGTATTCGAGCCAAATGTACACTCCTCCCTTCAGACTTGGGAACGCCAAGTGTACGAAGCGTGGGAGAGTGACAAGGACTCGGAATACCACACAACCTGGCGGCGGTTACAGAGCAGGACTCCCTTGTAAGCTGGTCAGTCAACTGGATGGCCCAGAGACACTTCCGAAGGCTTACTTGGCAGGAGATGATGAAGTCGCCGGGAATAGCTGTTCCTGCTATTCCAAAGGTCGAAGCACCAGTACAGGCCTTCTGGTTCGATCCAAGGAGGAAAGGGTTTCACAGGACGACAGCAGTGCAAAGGAGGATTCCTTCAGCGGGTCACCAGCGATTCCTCGGTCCAGCCTCTTGGTTGCAGGATACTTGGCTCCTGTATTCCTTCGTTCGTGAGAACTCAGGAGATCGACATGGTAGTGGTGTTTCCAGCCCCCTCTTATCCACGGTTCCCTTCGCGCCAAAACGGAGGGGAGCCAATGGGAGATCCGCTCATCAACACACATACCATACGTGGACCAATCACGGACCACGGTGGTCCCAGGCATTCACACCACCCTAGACTCTCTGGCACCCAGGATGTGTATTGGGACCAGACATCCCAGCCCACACCCTGGAGGCACACAAACGACATGTAGAAGCCCGCGAAAGCAACCACGTTTCGCGGGAAAGTACATGCCCAAATAAGGAAGGCCCCGGGTCGCTCGACCTGGGGAAGGTGACGGGAGCAAGACGGTCAGTGGACAAGACAAAGGAGCCTCGTGGTCTGGCCATTTTGGGAGCCAGGCCACCATTTTGGGTTCAGTGCGAAAAACGTGCTCAGAACGCCAAAAGGAGCTCAAAATAAACAAAACGATCGCTGCCACCATTCGAGTCCCTGAATGACTTGCACCGATCAAATACCATCCTAAAAGAGTATCTAGGGCCGTTAGAAGGCTAGAGACCCAAGAGAGCTGTAACTTAGCTTACAGTGCCCTCTTGTGTCATGTTGCACTAAAGCCGCAACATGATAGAAGAAACTACGGGAAACAGCGTTCCCCGGTACTGACTGTCTTAAGGGCATGTCAGTTTCCCCGTAAGAAAGGAGCGAAAGCCCAGAGGAGTGCGGCAGAAGGCTGCACTTCTCTGGCAAAGTCAAGAACAAGGTGAAAACAACAGCAAAAAGTTTAGGGGTTGCCACATGGAAGGAAAATTACCTACAATTACGAAATCTTTCCTAACACCCATAGGAAAATATTTGCGGTAGAATATTTACGGTAGTAACCACTGCCACCAGCCAGAAACTTTGGAGAGAGGGACTGGACGGTACCCTCTCGAAAATGAACACCAGGGAAAAACTAGTAACCCTTTCCAGTACTTCCATAGTAAGATGGGTTGTACTGGTTTGGTTCATAATTATTGACTAGTAAAGTCAATGGGGCCTTTATATGCCCTGGGAGACAGTAGTCAGTCCCAGGGTATGGAGTCTATGTTTGGGGGTCCCTAGGAGTGCCCTGTGTTACTGCACTGAGGGTGCTGTGTAACACACATGTAAAAAGATTATACCTATGAGGGTGAGAAAAACCCTGTAGACCATAAGCACAAAAATAGCCTAAAACACACATCAGCAACATGTCTAACAATGGGAAAAAGAGGCTCACTCTTAGCAGGAGAAAAAAACAACCCCTCAAATCCAGCAAAGCTGCTGGGGGACTCTATAGGTAAGGGAAATTAGCCTTAGAAGAGAATTGTCCCTAACACCTGCTTACTGGTACCTTTCACTACAGATTATACCGACGTTTGAAACAGTAACCAAGGTATCTATTCCATTATACATATGCACAATCCGTTCTCCTGTCTATATCTGTAAATATCTGTATATTGTATATTTCTGTACTCGCCTGTCATGTCATATGGAACCTTGTAACCTGCTCTGCGCTCAGATGCCCACAGGCCCGGTGCGCAATATAAGTGAATAAACAATTACAATTACAGTACAGTTGGATTGCTTCTTAACTCTGAGAAAAGTTGCTTTCAGTGTGAAAATGGAGAGACTCTTGGCTTGGGTAATGGTTGTTTTCTTCAACTGTTATACACTTTAACTTCTTTAAATGAAAAGTATGCTGCGTTAGAAAAAATGATCTAATTCAGTCTTTTTTTAAAATCAGAATTAGGCACATGCGACCACTTCTTGATATAGTGTTCAGGGTTTAAATATTGGTCTATAATTGTATTCCTGTGTGAAAGTAGAGGATATAGTTCAGGCCTCCTTTGGGAATCACAATTAGGCACACGCAACCATTCTCTGATGTAGTATTCCGAAGTTAAAGAGTGTAACTCTTGTGTTGTCAAGGTAAGGTATTCGGTAATGGTCTTAGCGTCCCCTCTCCTTAATTAGGGACACACAACCACTTCTTCAAACAGTAACAGTCTTTGAATAATGGAACAATGGGTTCTAGTAACGTTAGCTTCTCACAAAAGTATAAGACCTTTTATTTTATACGCGATTGCTACATTTCCATTGTTCATGGTATTTTAGATGCAATGCACAACTTCAACTTGCTTAAAGCTTGATAATTGCTTCTTGCCTCGCTCTCCTGCACGTCTTCCGCTGCGCAGACTCTGCACTTCAGAGTTTGGGGAAACAGGACCCTCTCAGAACAAGCAGGGGAAATCTGCTGTCTCCACGTTCCAATTTCCCTCTTGTTCTCCCACTTCTGCTTGGTTTGCCAGCCTCATGTCTTCTTGCTTCTGCTTCTGCTACTACTACAGCTTGCATTTCAGTTACAGTTCCAGCTCCTTCCACTCCTTCCAATTCCCTGCACCTGAGGGGGGCTTTGATGCCTCGCAGGTTCCTTCAAGGGTGGGCTGTTAGGCTTAATTGCCTGGCTGCAGTCACAGCATACGTCTTCAGCCCTCTTCCTCGCCCCAGTACTTCTGGGAATGCGGGACTTGTAGTTCCCATCAATTAAGTTAGTTTTTTCAACAATTGAGCTATTTTTAAGGGTAGATTGATTTCCCATAAACTCAGTAACAGATGGACTGTTAGGATTGGTTATTACAGAGGAGTACATTGGATTTAAGAAATTTGCTCTACAGACCTTTATATTATACCTTAAGGCGTAAGAAGGGTATTTATTCTTAAAAGAGCTTTCTATAAACAAGGTTTGCTCAGATTTAACAGAGCTTGTACCCCGAGTCACTGATCTTATGCGTGTCAGGGACACTATAATGGCAATATGCTATCATCTGTTTTGGCAACCCAGAAAGGCACAGCCTTTAAACGGGGACATGTTTAGCTTCAACCTCCCTTTGCTTCTCTCGTTCTCTGTTATTTGCAACAGGATCATACAGAGACCAGCCCATGCGGCTAGCGGATCTCAAATTTAGCGTCTGTGAAATCTATTAACCCATAGGTAAGCTATGTGCTTTTTGATTTTACATCAACCACACGTGATTCACTCAAACTAAATAATTTTGGCTCAGACACCCCCCTGACTGTAGTCTCCTTCCCCTGCAGCACAGACGTCAATCTACACAGAACTCCGTCCTGATGAAGGGCGTGTTAAAGATGAGGCACACCTAGCCCACCTAGAAACGGCTGAAACACCTGGTGTAGATGCACTACTCCCCCCAAAACTACAGCACATTAATGCTGTTTACGCAAGAAAAATAATTTTGTGTACCCACCATTGTTCTATGTGTTTTCCACAAATGTTGACTTGAATATGTACACTGTAATATGTGAATTTCTTGGCAAATCCTAATAGGAGTCGGGTTTGTTGCACACACACAATTTGGAGATTGTCCCAAAAAATGTTTTTTTGGCACTGTGTGTTGTAAATATCTTTCTGTTTTTTTGTCTGGTTGTTCTGTTTTAGCAAACCATTTTGATGTCCTAATTTCTCTAAATGTTAGATTTATGTCTTTTTGCACACAACTCTAATATAAAAAAAATGAGATTTATCTCTACAACATACTATTGAAGAGGGATTCCTTCCTTAGCAATGCAGAGTTTGATAATACATGTGGAGGTGTTGTTCTGAGCCTAGCATCCTTGGACCTATTCATTTGTATCTTTTGTTTACCTCCTCTAAGAGGACAAATACTGAACCTCATCCCACGGGTTCTCATCCCCACCCTGGGTCCTGTCTCCTCCCAGCTGATGTTCCCACAGTAGACTCATACCAATTGTAATTCATGCATGGTCATCTACATTGTCCTGTGCCGTGCAGAAAGATATACATCAGCAAAACAGACAGAAAAACCAAGTTAAGAATAAGCGAGCACAGAAATTGCATTAAAAACCGCACTTCAAATGCCCCACTTGTTAACCACTGGATGGAGCATGTACACGGTGTAGAGGATCTCAAATGGTCCATCCTTAACAAGCTGAAACCAGGTACAGACAGCAACAAAGACAAAAGGTTGCTATTGAAAAAAGAACAGTAGTTCATTTTTTTGAGTAACAGTATGCGGACAGGACTAAATGAAAACATTGATTGGATGATTTAGTTGTCATAAAGCACTTTATCAATTTATTATTTGACCTGTGCTGTGGATTCACAGACAAATTGGTCAAACATTGAGCACATACCAGGAATCATCTTATTCATTTAAACGCCAGACGGTTGGACTATGGTAAAATCACAAGTACAAATAATGTACATGACCTTATGACCGAGGAAGGGATTGTTGTGCCGGTAGAACTGCAATCGCATGTTCTCCGTCCGTAATACAACGAGACGAACATATACAATACAGGGCGAACTTACAAGAGGTAGAAAGAGAACTATCAGCCACATATGACGCAAGTGGAAGGCTTAACATGATCCAATGAGAATTGAGCTCACAAGGATATGAAAGGTTAAAATGAGCATCCAATGGTGCTAGATGCACTGATGTTCTGAGGAGTCGACTGCTGCGTCGGACGAGAGTGAAATGCTCCAACAGAACTGGTCACGGTAAGATCTTCGTCTTACTCCTGCCTCGGTTAATTGTTCTCTACGATAGAAGGTTATGTCACATCACGTCCTTCTTTTGATTTATATTGAGAGTAGTTCGTCCCTTTGCTGTTGTGCCCAGCAGAAGGGCAGGTCGTAAATTTCACTGAAGCCCGCGACGCTTAATGTTGAGACGCGGCTCGTCGCTTCCCCAAGGGAGAAAAAGCAGCAAGCAATAAAATAATTTTTCTCTGCCGCGGACCTGGGTAAGATGCTAATTAAGTTGTTTTGCACTTATTTGGACTAATTGCGAGGTTAATGTATCTCCGGTCTTGTTAAAATAACGGGATCTTCGATACTGGATGTGGTTACACAACATACTCATGGGCCCATGGTGTCATTTTTATATTGTTTGGTAAACTCTGCGATGCTGGCTGCTGCAGGCGGCAACAAAGAGGTGGGAAAGACAATGAAACCGTTAACTGTATTGTCGTGAAAGAAACACCCTTGATGTATTCCAAAGAACGCCAACAGCCTTTAGTAGGAGACGTGAACTGTTGCTTACGGGTAAGGAGACTTGGTTGATCTGATCCCTTGGAAGTAACGGGGTGATGAACAATAATGAGCTTAAAACCACTGATGTGGCAAGGTCAGGTTTCAGATTTTCTTTATTTGGTTTTTAGCATTTCGGACTGAAGGATACCAAGGATAATCCTCAACTTAATGATCCAATTGTGCATGGAAGGACCCCGGTTTGTCATATAGATTTAAGGAACATTGCAAGTGTGGTAAGCAGCATGCTGTTTGTTCTATCTTGCCCTTTTTCTGTTGCAAACTTTACTGTTGGGGGGATGTTTTTCAAATGAGAGGCTTTGCTCATTAGGGGACAGAATGAGCGAGACGCTGACATTTCCTGCGTCTGCAGCAATTGAGATATATGCTCAGTAGAAATAGCCACATGGAACAATTTTTTTGTAATCCGTCCTGATTATAATTTCGTGGAGGTCCCGTTGGTGTGGAGTATTTGATAGGAGGGAGTGATTTCGTTTTGAGATGACCGGTGTGATTAACTGGCATGACGCCTATATTGATTCATTGCAAATGAACGCCTGTTTTGAAATTTAGACTCATGAACATGTGGATATTTAATTTCCTATGTTTGTTGTTTTGTTATAGGGGAAGACATCCACTGTTGCATAAGTATTAGACATGCTCAAGTATTGAAGACTTGGGATACGAATTGAATGAGGAGCATTGAACTAAAATCGATGCTGAGACGGCTCATCAAAGTGAAAGTTGTTTTGTACAAAACCAATAGCCCCTGACGAATTTCCAGTTATTTAACACACCAAAACCCTAAAGGAAAGAAACATGTTGGGCACATTGTTTTTATGTTTTTTATACATTGAGTATGTATTTGGGATGATGAGAATGGTATGCAAATGCAGTAGTGCTTTTGAATGAGGTATGTCAAGTGTGAATTTGCACAGCACGAGTCACTTTAGTAGAAAGAAACTGAAATAGATTGCTTTATAAACTGATGTGTTTTGTACAGATCACTCTTGTTGTATTGTGATTTCTTGTCTAATTAAAGGATGATTAATCAGCACCATGTTTTTAAATTATGGAGTATAACTATTAAAATATATATTTTTGCCCTATTGGTCGACTTATGCGTCCTTGATGCCTTAAGGAAGGCTGGAGTAGTGAATGTCTTCCCTGATTAATTAACGAACTTCCTAAACCGCAAGCCCTTTGTGTTTGTTGATTAAAGGTTATTAACCTTTCTTGAGGGATCGCTTGGTGGTTTACATTTCCCTCTGCCCCTCCAAGTTGTTGTTTGATGCTCCCACAGTACACCACCCCCACGGTCAGGATCAGGAAGCATCTGCCTTTCCATGGCCACCTCGGAGGAGACTTTAGGCAGGGTTTCATTGAGGGATCCATAAGATTCTTCACTCCAGCCTCATGGGAAGGGGCTCCCCCTAGGGGAGAATGGATGCCACCCAAAGATTTGTCACAACACCAAAAAGAATGCAACAATAGTAAAAATTTAACTGCGGCCACCAGCTTGTCCATAGGCACATATAAAAGTAACCAAAAATCCTGTGTGTCAAAAACTAGGTTGATACAATAGTATCTCCTCTGCAAAGCACTCTAAGGTACGTGTGCAACGTTTAAAAAGTACAAGAATTCAAAAGGAAACAACGTTTCCCAGTACTGATAGTTTGAAGTCTGATCAGTTTCCCCATAACAATGAGCAAAAGGCAAGGGAAGTGAAGCTGAAGGCTTTACTTTCCTTTAATAATTCAAACCTGGGTCAAAAACAGAGCAGAGTTTGTGGTGGGTCAGAAGACGGCATCGGACTCTTTGAGGACATTTCCAAGCTACTTTTATTTAAATTGTAATAGAACGGCCTAGCTTTCCCTAGTGTTAAGGGGTTTCCCTGCCTATCAAAAATAACTGAAGGTGCTTGTCTGTCATCAGGAAGTCCCAAAGAAAGATAAGTCCTCCGTCCAAATCTAATTCTGCCCCTGACCCTACCTCTAAGAAACTAACTTTAAACAGTTCCAGGAAATTGGCTTGAGTCTCCTGAAAACCAGTCTTTTCTGACAGCTTCTTTAAATCAATGTTTTTGTTCTGTTGCCATTTATCTAGCAGAATCTTCATTAATAATCTCTCTTTATTTCTTGAATTAACTCCTGTAATTCCTCAACAGCATTCTTGGATTTGACATTATCTTTAACAAAGTATTTAGGCCAACCTTCTTTGTGATACTTTCTCACTTGTTGGGTGGAGGTTTTAGAGCTCCCACAGTCTATAGATCTAGGTTCTCTCGGCTTGGTTGTGGTTTCTGCCCACTTGATATTTACCCACTTATGGATTCTCTCTTTATAGCAATTTTTGTACTTGACGAACATGTCTTCCCTCCTCTATTACCAGACTTAATGTCAGGTTTTTATCTTTGCAGCTTGTTGCTCATATATTATTTTCCCTTTATTACGCTCTGGTTTCGAACCTTCATAGACATCGCATCCAGGATTATAAAATTCCCTCCTTCTCAGATTTAAACTGTTCCAATTACATAGGTTTATATTAAGTATCTCTTCGGGCGTACTGGGGCGAGTTCCTCTTCTCGTCTTCCGTTGCCCCGGCAACCTCCTGCTTCTCCTGTTCTCCCCGTTACCTATCTGCAGACTGGGGAGCGTTGCATTAGCTCGGGTGCTCTTCTCCTGTACTGGGTTTCTCCTTCTCTTTGTCACGCCCTCGTCTCCAGCTGTCCTTCTGCCATATGCCGAGTGGGCAAGCTGCTGACCTGCAAAATTCAAAACTGAAACGCTGAACTGGGATGGATACACAACAGTTACCCTGAGCATAGCTAGTCACTGGTTGGCTCTGGGACACTTCCAAAGGCTCCAGAGGGTAGGATCTGCATGCAAGGGTTTGGGCTGGTTGATCCCACCAGCCCAAGGATCGAAGCACAAATGAAGGGTGTTCACGAGATCAGTCCAGAGAGGCAGGCCTTCACTGGTATTTGACTGGAGGCAATGTTGCATGTCTTCAAAGGTCATCCGTTGCAGCACTCAGTAGGGGTCTAAGCTCTAAATGCCAATATGTAGAATGACTGCAAAACTCTCCTTTTATCCTAAATTCAAGCCAGTAAAACCTCATCCCACCAATGGAAAGGATCCGCACATTCAAACACTCAAGGGCATCCCACTCACATCTGCCCAGCAACAGACCTACCCCTAGCCTGAGTGTGGATAGGGACTAGGCAGTCCTATACCCCTCCTATAGCCAGATGCTCACACTGCAGCTTTGCCCAGGAAACTTGAGGGCTTGCTATATATGGAACTTCCTGACCTTAATAGGACAGGAAACAGGCCAATATACAAGATGCCCAAAGAACAGGGCAAAAACACATGGCACAGCTATTTTGAGTATATGGTTAACAAAATGGCATTATGCTGTAAAATTCAAAAGTGCATACCAGATACCCGAAACAAATAAACTAAACAAGAGAAGTAAAGCAAAAAGAATGTACTTCCTTCCAGAAGTCAAGACAGGAATCAACCCATGGCAAACGGTTGGGTGGTCCTATTGATATTAATGGCAGGAAAGCTGGAAAATGAAAACCATTCCAACACACACTAAGCAAGCCAGAGTAATTTTTTGTGGTTGTGCCAGGTACACCATCACTCCAAAAAGGGCTCCCATTCTAAAGACCACAGGCTAAAAAAACTCTAGTCATAGACTCCTCAATGGGGGGTTGTGGAACCCACATTGGCCACCTCAAGATGCAAATGACGTAGTCAGAGTCAGACTGGAAGAAGACCTACCACATCACTTTGCTGAAGCTCAGGGTGGTAAGCCTTGCTCTGAAAGCCTGGTTTCCTTCCTTCCATTACAGGTAGAGAGACTCTGGTCCAGACAGATAACATGGCTACCATGTATTTGAACAAACAAGGTGGGACCAGATGTAGGATCCGCTGGAGGGATGCGCAGGTGATAAGACATTGGCTCTTTGCCTGATGTTGATGGCAATTAATCTGCCTGGAGTCCAGAACATACAAGCCAAGTAGATCTTTCCTGGAAGAACACACATTGCTTCTGAACAAAGTGCTAGGAGAAGTCTTCTATGGATAGAGCATGAAGGAAATTTACATTTTTGGAACTTTAGAAAATGTAAAGTGCCTTAGTTTTGCCTTCTGGTACTGCAGTAGCACTCTCAAGGGAATGCCCTTTTGATGAATTTGTCAAATTAATTTCTCTGTTTTTCCTCCAATATCCCTTCCTCCCAGGGTGTTCCAGAAGTTTAAGCAATCCACAGCAATATTTATTTTGATTGGGCCGGCTTGGCCTTGCCAAAGGTCATATCCAGAATTCCTACATCACCCTGCATCTGAGATTGCAGTGGAGAACATATATGCTCTGCAAAATTTACAGCAGACTGCTTCCCCACAACTTACCGTCGCTGAACTGAACAGCATGGTTGCTGGGGTCAATCTCTGCCACCACACTGAGTAGAAAGCACTATGTGCACGTATGTTATGTTAGTTGGGCCTCCCTCCTTCGCCTGTCTCGTGGGTTGAGGACTTCCTCCTGTGACTTTCTGTCCCAGGGAGAATGTGTGCTGCAGACAACTAGGCCCCAACTAAACCTTGGCTAAGAGCAACAGGAATGAGGCGGGCCCATCTCTCTGAACCACAGAACTGCATCCCAGTATTTGCGTTCCATAGGGACAGTGCGAACACTGAACTTGGAGGCAAGGGTTGTTTGTACTGTAATCACAGCAACTGATGCCCAAGTGGGCGGTAGTGGAACAGCAAGGAGAGAGAAGGCAAGGTGTAAAAAGGTCAGCAGGGAAGGTGAGTCGGTTGATGACAGGAAGTAGACCGGACTGGACTGAGTGGAAAAGGCAAGCAGGTCGGCGAAACAAGACTGGATGAGACTGCAGTCGGGTGGGCTGGACAAGGCAGGAAGAAAGCAGGCACGAGGCTGGACAGGGTAGGCAGGGCTCTGGACAGGACAAGGCAGATAGGAGGCAGGACAAGGCAGGCCTGAGAAGGAACTGTCTGGCAACAGGGAAGGCACTGAAAGGCCACAAGAAGGCAGGTGGAGGGTCAAGGCTAAAGCTGAGAGAGATAAACAAAGCATGTCAGTCTAGGCCAGAGAAGAAAAGGCAAGAGGCAGTGAGCACTGGCATGAGAAAGCAAGCAAAGTAACTCTGTCTAGGTAAACCATGTGAAGACGCGCTGATGATTTCCAGAGGCGGGATTAAATAGGGCCACCACCACCAGAACAAAGTTCTGGATGCCACGTCCATTGCCATAGCCACAGGGATGCACCATTGCTGTGAACATGCAGGAGCGTGCAGATGTGTTCCCGCTGTGTGAGTATTTCTGGCCCTAGATGGCAGTGCCCAGTCTAGCCGGGAAGTGCTGTGCAGGAGCACTGCAGGTTGCCCACCCGCCATCACTCAACCAATTCCATCGTCCCATGTTGCGGGGGACTACTGCACCCTCGGCCCGCTGAGGCTGGCAGGGAGGACATGTGTCTGCACATGACAAACCTACCCCATTCAAGCGGAAGGGGCTCTTCCTTTGGGGCCTGGACAGGGGCTGTGACTCAACCTCTTGTCAAGAGACAGTATTGCCTTATCTCCTTTATTTGGCTTGCAATTTACACCATAAAGGTTCACTTGTCAGCTATCAGTGCTTGTTTAAAGAGCCATTTCAAGGAATTTATTTTCAATATTGCACAGATTACAGATTTTTTTAGAAGGGTTAAAGAAACTCTACGCCCCTCCTCCCCCTGATGAGTCAACCTCCCACCCATAGGAGCTTAATGTTGTCCTAACCGAATTGAAGGGTCACCTCTTAGAGTTGATGAGCAAAGCAGATTTTCAGCACCTTTCCTGGAAAGTGTCAGCCCTCATATTGATAAAAGGATGAGCAAACCCAAGATCTTGGTATTAATTAACCTAATGTGGTAGTTTGCAGTAAATGTAATAAATCGATTCCCTTTTTGACTATCAAGTTAATAAACCAGTTTTGGTACCTATTATTTTTGTAGTGTTTTCTTTCTACTGGATCTGCTTCACTTATGTGTATTAGCACATCACGTTTAAACATTGCCACTCAAACTCATCTGATAGAGACAATTCTAATCCTCCCCACCACAATCCTATTTTGAATAATCCATCACTGATAGTGCTGACCAATTAATGCATCTGTTGGCCAAAATGTTGAAAAAAGTGTTTAGTGTGTAATTCTCATGATATTGGAAAAATCCTCTTTTGAGCCCCACATTTACTGTATCCACGTACCTAACTTGGATGACACCCATTGTGTTTGTTATGACCTCACTAAGAGATCATTATTTTAGTGAGAGGAGATAAGGTGTCCATTTAATTATAATATGGTTTGTCAATTTGGTTGTACATTTATTCCCCGCTTTCCCTGCAGGTCGATTTAATTAAAACCTGGTTACCCGGTTCCTATGTCGGCGATGCAGGGAATCATTTTTTCATTTGTGGTGCCACCATCCCTCCATTTCCCAATTTTTTCCTTTGTGGTGCCACCTTCCCTCCATTTCCCCAATGCAGGGGCCACCCCCTGCAATTCCTGTTCTCCCCCTGCCCATCATCCCCCCATGCACAAATGTGTATCGGGCGGGGGACAGTCCCTCCACCCCCGTCCCCCATAGTCCTATTCTCCTGACCCATTCCTGACAACATACATGCACACATGCACCCCACACACCCCCAAACGCACACACCTAGCCCTCCCCAAACTCCTCCCTGACCTCACTGCGCCACCTTTTCCTGATTACGCAGTGAACACATTTGCAGTTCCCAGACAGGCTGCTGTTCGATGAAATCGGCCTGTCAGGAAATCTTTTTCGATGAACCTGGCCTGTTCGATCAAATGCATCACTCTTTAATCCCAAAGGCTTTTTACCTTTTACATCATCCAGGAAACGTTTCCATATACATTCAGTGCTATTGCCACAATCACTGAACTGAGGCACCAATATAGAAGATAATTGGGTGGTTCTGGTCCTTTCCTATGCCTTAAAGGAGTAGTTCACTCAAAAATGTAATTGTTTAAAAAGATTGCCGATGACAAAAAAATATATATAAAAAATATTTTTGCAAAAAGTTCCTATGTAAAATCTTCAGGGAATTAGCCTGGGATTTTGAATCACTAGGAGGCATCCATTTTGTGAAATGAACAAGCCTCCAGTAAAAGCCCCCTACTTGCTTCTGGAGTCTACACCATCCCGGTGCTCATGGTGAGTGCTGCCCCCACCCCTTCATTTCTATGTTTACTACCTCTGGTGTAGTACTCATAATTGCTGTGAATTTTGTTTTAAGTCTCCCGGGCTCCCCCAGGGATATCAAACGAAAGTACCGGCAATTATAAATATTAAGCTGCTCTACATGCGACATAGTATTCATAATTGCTGTGATTTTTCCGGTGGAGCCCGGGAGACTTAAAAAGAAAGTACTGGCAATTATGAATGTTAAGTTGCCTGCTGTGATAAGCGTGCGGCTAAGTATTCATAATTGCTGTGCCTTCCGCTTCAAGTCTCCCGGGTTCCCCCGGGACGGGGGATCCCAGGAAACTTAAAAGTAAATGAATGGCAATTATAAATAATACACCTCCCATTGCAATTGGTGGGGAGGAGGGCGAAACAAAAGTACATGCTAATCATTGCTGTCACTTTCGCTTGACGTTTCCTATGCTGCCAGAAAACTTCAAGCAAAAGTAACTGCAATCATGAATACAATGCCGGCAGGCTGTAGCCTGCCAACATTCTCTGCTCTCAGGCAGCAATAAGCAAAAGCTCCGAGTAGAGGGCTTTTGCTTGATTACTGCCGCGAGAGCAGAGCCATTGTATAAAATGGATGCCTCACAGTGCTTGACTTTGAGGCTCAATTCCCAAATATTTTACATAAAAACTTTTTGTAAAAATATTTGTTATATTTTTTGTCATGGGCAATCTTTTTAAAAAATAACATTTTTTAGTGAACTACCCCTTTAAAGATATGTCAACAACTCTGTAATCTGAAAGGTCCAGCTATAAGTTACTGTGCAGAGTTGTTGTAAAATGTTCATCTCAGTATTCTCACCCACTCCGTTTTAAAGTTGTGTACATATGTATTAGAAGATCTTATTTATAAGACTAGAGCAATGTTGCATCTTGTTTCTGTCTTTGCTGATTAATGAAATATCAAACTAATGTGTCACTTAGAATTCATTGAGTGTTTCTTTTTTTTATAGAACATGAAGACTTCTTAACAGTTGCAGAGTCACTGAAAAGGGAGTTTGACAGCATAGAAACTGCTGATCTGAAGTTCAGAGTAGATGGGAAATATATCCATGTGCATAAAGCTGTTTTGAAAATCAGGTAGTCCATTTATTTTATGTCTGTGAAGTTGTATTAAGTCCCCCGGTTCATGAATGGAGATTTCCTTGTGTATTATGAGGCATGCCATTTAAAGGTTGTTTTGTGTTATATTAGAGGATGATGTACCCTTTTTATTGCCATAAGAACGAATTTGATATATTCAGATGTGTAATTTTCCATTGAAAGTAGCAAACAGGCCCAAGATGGTAATGGCTACTGGAAGGCTCACCCAGTCACGCGTAGAATGAAGTAGTCGCAGGTTTGAAAGTAGTTTGTTCTTTGGGTTGTGCAGAGACCTGTTTAAATTGGCACAGGTTACACGTCTTGGCTAGGAATCAACCTTGTAGGTGATGCGGCGAACCAGAAGAAGGACTCGGATTACAATGGGTCATGGTATAGATTTGTTTATTCAAATAAAAAGGAAAATGCCTATCTAGTACTATCGCTGAAAGGGAAGTTCCCTGCCTTCTTAAACAAAACTAATGGTGCTTGTTGATGTCCAAGAATGATAGAGTTCAGAATCCAAATTCCTAGTTACTAACTAGCCCTACGACTTTAGAAATCTGACTAAAAGGAAAATGAGAAAAAGGTCTGGGAACCCCTTTAGAGAGTACTAACAAGTTCAAATAACCTGTTCTATGGGAAGGTACCCAGCCGAGCGGGTCTAAACCACGTTTTAGCTCACTGTACCTTTCACAGATGAAAAATACTTATTTGCATATCAGTCTGTTCCCATCCATTTTTAGGCAGCCCAGCACCAAAATACTAGGCAATTGTCCTCTGAACAAGAGTACCAACAGCAACCCCAGACACATGTGTCGGCCTAGTCGGGTCTCATCGCTGAGGTGAAGCTGTGCCTCTCTAACCACAGTGAGCAAGGGGTCCATATCTGGATTATCCTTGGTAACTTAGGGTGAAAGCCAAAGTTCCTAAAAATGCACAAAAAGGTCTGGGAGCCCCTCTAACGCAACCAAAATGGCCAAATAACCTGTTCTATGGGAAGGCACCCACTAAGGAGGGTCTACAATCACGTATTAGATCACTGTGCCTTTCACAGAGGAGAAAAATCTATTTGCTTTTAATTCTGGTCCCAGCCATTTAGGCAGACCAGCAATGAAATGATATGCAATTTTCCTCGCTAGGTCCCTTTTATTCGTGCCTTGGCTTTGTTGAGGGAGGTCCAGGAGTTTCAGAAGCAGAGTCACTTTTGCATCTGGTTTTTGAGTTTGTCTAGTTCTTGGTTCTGTGTTCCGATGGGTCGGTTCTGGTCCCCGGACTGAAGAAAGGACCTCCACTTGGGCGATGATCTCTGAGGACCCCAGGACAGGACACGATGCAGGCAGCGATCCGCAATGGCCAATCCATAGAAATGGCAGCAGACGATCCTTGTGGCAAGAACAAAAAAACTGGTCCTGCAAGACCCCTCTTTGTGGTGAAGATCTGCAACTGTAGGGTGATGCTTCTTATTTTCTTTTAGAGGTTTTTCATCTACGGAGTCCCAAGGCTCCACTAGGGATGATGGTCAATGCAGCGAGGTAGCCCAGGAGGAAGCTGGTCAACTCACAGGATGGTTCCTGGGACACTTCCAAAGGCAAGGTCCCCCAGCAGGTGTCGAAACTAGTTTTTCCCCATTGATCCAAGCGTCAAAGCACAGATGATGGTCTTCTGGAGATCAGCAAAGGATCAGGGATTTGCAGGGTTGGTTGAAGAAAGTGCAGCTGGCTAGCTTTCAATGACCAGTTCCGGGTTGTCAGCCGGATGTTCCTTTTCGTAGGGGGTCTTGGCTCCACCAACGATCTGAAGAAAGGCCGCAGGTGCCCCCTTTTATCCTGGATTTGAGCTGAAGTCAAACCTCAGCCCTCCAGTGGCAAGGATCTGCAGCTTTCAAATTTGCAGGGGATGTCAAAATCTGGACAGTCTCTGACCAACACATAAGCCCAGAACAGACACACTTTGGCATTTATGTGGCCTGGGTCCAGACAGACCCAGCCCACCACATCCGGCCACATGCACAGACCACCACTTTTCCCGGGAAAGCAGATCACTTTAAATGGGAAAGGGCCTTCCACATATGGCAATTGTGGCTCTTCGAGTGCAGGAATAAGGGCAGACGAGAAGACTGCGAAAGAGATCATTTCACAACAATTTTAGAGGATATTGTACTCTTTGGCATTAAGCAGAAAAATGTAAATGTGCACAAGATACTTTTATTTGGTTTTATATTTTAATCAACTGCCTCCATCCAGCTCGTCTTGTACCTATCGAGTTAGCAACCACAAAGTTACAAATAACAAAGGTACAGGGACACTGTATCCCTACCACCATTCACTGTAAGGTGAGTTGTGCAGGAAAAATTAACAGAATTATACTATGGAGAACAGAGTTCTCCTGCACTGTTTGCCATAAGCACTGTTCAGTGCACTCAAAGCAGATGAGCTTAGCAAGACCAGTGAAGCTAAAAGGACTTAACTAGCCTCAAAAAGTCAGAACAGGCTGAAAGCAGCAGCACAAGGTTTGGTGTCCCATTGATGTCTATGGAGGGAAAGCAGAAAAAAGAAAGATTTTCCGAACGGTGGCCATTCAGAATCGGTCCACAGGGCTGGTTCTGAAAATCCATCTTACCACCCAATATTTTTTCAAATATATTCTTTATATAAAAGGTGTGCTTGCAAGCGGAGATAACTACATTGACTGGTAACACTCTTCAAGAATAAAGTCTTTCACGGAGTGTGTATCCCAGCTAAGTCACACAAATGTTCCACAGTCTTTTAAAGTCAAACCGGTACATTAGAAGGACCTTAGTTCCAAACTCCCCATATCAGGATATACAGAAATAGTCTTGGCAGGAAGGTGCACTTTCATTGGTCTAGTGGGATGCAGAGCTGGTGATTCTCTGGTAATTCCAACAATTCAATGTTCTTCTCTGGGCATAGATGCTGAGTCTACAGGCAGATGCCCCCTTTCCTACATGCTGGAGAAGCAGAGTAAAGACTCTGGAAAAGGGTGAAGGAACGCCTAAAAGGATTAGTTCCCCTTTCTGTTTTCCATGGTGGTAATTTTCTTTTGTGTTTTTATTTTTACTTGAGAAAGTGCATACTGTGAGGTTTCTCAACTAAAGTGATTAGCACGCCAGAAATCATGCCAGCCTTTTTATAGCTTTAATTGTAAGGTGGGAGGCATTATCAACAGGTAATGACACTAGGGCCCTCGTTTAGGCCCTCATTTTTCTAAGCTTGGTCCTGTAACTTGGGCCTCGAGCCATTACCTAACAGTAATGCCCCCACATAGAGGGTTATTTCTTAATTACCATGTCCTATTTATAATTGTATGATGTTCGGGAGATTTCTGCACAACTCTGAAGGATGTGCAATCATCTAACCTCATGGTAGAACAGTGTCACCCATAAAGGAAGGCTGGACTCTCCAGTGGTAAGCATAGCAGAGCAATTGGGCTTAACTTCAGAAGGGAGAAAGGCTTGCAGGGAGGTACAATTAATCTTAATAGACGCCACCAACGAATGCACCAAACTGGTTTTCCGAGGAATATGCACTTCATTTATAAAGTCAAACACAATATATTTATGATAGGAAGAATTATTTATAATACACAATGCATAGCATAGTGTGGATAAAACACAGTTAATAGCCACTTAAGGCCTAATTTACTCTTTCCCCTGAAATGTTACCCCTATGCCTGGCAGAAGACCCTATACATAAAGGCTTTCCAGAGGTAAGCTAAAACAAAAAGACACCTAGACAAAATTACTCGCAGTAATAATCAGTCGGGATCCAAGGATACAACATAAATTACTAACAGGTCCCGTGCTACACTCTATAATAATACAAGTATGATATGGAATACATATGCACACACTACAATTAAAGCACTTAAAAGGGGAGCACAGGGAAACGCAATGTTTAACCCAGCAAGCAGGGCTACCAAAGTCCAGGATATATTTTAGTAACGCAGTCCCTAGGCTCAGAAGGGTATATTGTACACCAAAGAGGGAAACAGTAGCGGAACAGTGAAACATTGCATATTCTTACACCCAGTGTAATACACAGATTTCAAAATATCTAGTAAATCAGGGAGAGTCTCTAAAATCCAAGACTTGGTAGAGAACTCCAGGGACCCTAGAAAAATGCCAAAGTCCAACCAAGTACCTTACAGTGTAACTTGTAAGAGTTCTAAAGTTGAAGAAAATACACATAAGGAAATGGGACAATGCCTGTAGGCTGGCCTGCGGTTTGGTGAAAAGCCTTGTAAGTCAGTTACTTCCCAGAGGCACAAAGAACAACGCAGGTCACACCAGTGGAGGATTAGAGATCCAACAGCCTCAGAAGCAGAGAGACAGAGCAGAATTCAGTCCCCAATGTTCACCATTGTAAGAGTGGAAATTTGGTTGATTGAGACGAGACCTGCAGAACCTGTCTACCACGGATGACTGAGGCTGCGTGTTAAGATAGTTTTCTAAAACCTGGCTTGGTTAACAAAGTTTAAGAGGCCACCCTGTTTAAGGAGGTCACTAAGGGTCAATGCATCGGATTCTTTAAGAGCCGAGTATCTGACCCTCTCCCGCAAAGCCTGCGCAGGCTAAGGGCACAGTGTTTTGCGACGAAGGACCGCAGTAGACTCAGCCGTTTGATACATAGCATGTTGTGATATGTTCCACGCATCGGATCCTGTAAGAAACGAGCATCGGACCCTTTGTGGCAAAGCCTGCGCAGGCTAAGGGCCCGGCGTTGTGCAACGCAGGTGGTTGGCGACAAATGGGTTGCAGCCAAGAGTGTGAGTATGCTGCACAACCGTCAACCTTGAGCGACTGTACGGTAAGAAAGGTGCGGGCAGGGGGAGCAGCCATTACTGCGCTCTACTAAACTGCTCTGCCCTCGTGCATACTTCCAAGAAACGCTTGTCTCAATGTACCCTGTCTCCGCACACCCATTAGGCCTCCACTCTCACGGTTGCCTCACTTTGTGTTACCTGCTTTTTGTTTTGCGTTTTACTCCCTCTAGGTGTGTTGTTCCTGTGCTGTTACTTTCACTCTGCTTCTGTTGTGCCGCCTAGGCCCTTTTTTTCCTCCCTAGGGTCCGCCTCTGTGTTTAATGTTGGGTATTCTTGGTGGCCACTAGGCCTTTCTCCCCTCTTCTGTGTGTCCACTTGGGTTACTGCTGGTTATTGTTCACTTGCCCACCCCTCTCTAGTCCTGCTGCTCCCAGTTGTCTGCCTCCTCTACCCTTTCCGCTGCGTGTTAGTTCCCACTGTTGAGTCTACGTGCCAGTGCGTCCCTGTTACATTCCTTATTGTGCCTGTCTGTGTTGCCCCCCCCATACGATGTACCCACCCAGTACATTCTGTATGGCGTAGTTCTGTGCTCTGCTTCCTCTCCTTTCTACCTACACCCCTCTATGGTGCTCTCGGTCTCGCCCATCTTCTGTAACTGCTTTTCTGTCCCCTAGCCTATCCCTCTCACAAAGTCTGGAAGGAAGAAGTTCAAGAAGGACATCCTGGTCTCCAATCCAGACCTTCCCCTCACTGACACCCACATCAGTGCCTCCTCCAGACAGACTCCTACCAACATCCTATTTGTCAGTCCCTCTCCTGACCTTTGGACCCTACATATGGTTGCTGTTCTTTTTTCTCTTCATCTCCCATTAATGGTGGCACAAGATGGGAGGTCCTCTTGTCCTCATTCCTGTCCTCCAAAACCATCATTAATGTCTATCTAAATGGGACTATCATGGTCCAGGGTACGCAGCCCAACCCCTCCTTCTGGAAAGGCGTCTCCCACGTCTTATCAACTTCCTCCCTTCTCCTACTACTCTACCACCTCTCTGGCCCCTCAGCCACCGTCCTCCTCTACCTCTCTGGCTTCTCTGCCACTCGTTTCCACCTCGGCTGACTCCTCTGTGCCTCTCCCCTCTGGCTCCTCTCTGAGCCCTTTGCCACCTAGTGCTACCTCTACCACCTCTCTGGCCCCTCAGCCACCGTCCTCCTCTACCTCTCTGGCTTCTCTGCCACTCGTTTCCACCTCGGCTGACTCCTCTGTGCCTCTCCCCTCTGGCTCCTCTCTGAGCCCTTTGCCACCTAGTGCTACCTCTACCTCCTCTCTGGCCCCTCAGCCACCGTCCTCCTCTACCTCTCTGGCTTCTCTGCCACTCCTTTCCACCTCGGCTGACTCTGTGCCTCTCCCATCTGCCTCCTCTCTGAGCCCTTTGCCACCTAGTGCTACCTCTACCTCCTCTCTGGCCCCTCAGCCTCCGTCCTCCTCTACCTCTCTGGCTTCTCTGCCACTCCTTTCCACCTCGGCTGACTCCTCTGTGCCTCTCCCCTCTGCCTCCTCTCTGAGCCCTTTGCCACCTAGTGCTACCTCTACCTCCTCTCTGGCCCCTCAGCCACCGTCCTCCTCTACCTCTCTGGCTTCTCTGCCACTCCTTTCCACCTCGGCTGACTCCTCTGTGCCTCTCCCCTCTGCCTCCTCTCTGAGCCCTTTGCCACCTAGTGCTACTTCTACCACCTCTCTGGCTCCTCTGCCACTCACCTCCTCCTCTGATGCCTCCTCTCTGGAACCCTCCTCTTCCTCCTCTTTGGGCCATCTGCCCCCTCCTTCTACCTCTGCCCTCTCTTGGGCCCCTGTACCTCTTCCACTGGGTGTACCTCTCTCCTGTACCCCACCCCGGAAGTCTTTCAAAAGTGGCAACCTGGTCCACGTAGCTACTCTCAATGTTCACTCTGCTGTCAAACACTCCTCTCACATCAGCCACCTCCACGAAGACCATATCTGGATGCTCTCACTGACACTTGTTTCTCGGCCAGCTCTGTCACGAGTTTTGACACTCTTCTCCCTGAGGGCTGCAAGATCCTCTCCAAACCCAGGACCAATTGGCCCAGAGGTGGAGTGGCCCTGATCTTTCCTGGGTGGGTCCCTCCCTCTGTCATTCCCACCCAGGCCTGCTCCTCCTTTGAATGCCTAGTCTGCAGGCTCTCTATCTCGTCTGGCCTCTCTTTGACTGTGGCCACCATCTACAGGCCACCAGGCGATGTCGCCTTTTTCCTCTCCTCTCTCCTGGCCTCTACCTCTAGGCTTCTCTTCCTCATGGATTTCAACATCGACTTGGACACCCCTGACCAGTGTGGGCTTTTCCACAATCTTTGTTACTCTCTCTTCCTCTCTATTCTTCCTTCTGGTCTGACACACTCAGCCAGACACACCTTGGATGTTCTGATCGCCTCAGACATCATCCCCCTCTGTAACCCTCTTACTACTGAACTCTCTTGGACTGACCACTTTCTGCTTTCATCTCACCTGAAACTGTCTTTCCCCCCTGGCAAAACCTACCCCAGCACTGCCACCTTCCTGTGCGGTCATTCAACCTATGAAGCGGATGTCATTTGCTGCTTTTGCCTCTTCTTTCTATCCTCCTCCTAACCCTGTGGCTGACACAGCCCTCTCCAACCTTCATTTCTCTATCTCCAATGCTCTCAATATCCTTGCCCCTGTCATCAGGATCCATCTGAAGATTGCCTCCAAGTGCAATTTTTGGTATGACTCAAACATGGCCGTTCTGAAACGCAAGTTCAGTGCACTTCCTTTGACAAACTGGCCTGCCGCCTGCTCCTAAGACAATACAGACTATCCATCTCCTCCAAGAAGAGGGTCTACATTCTAGCCCGTGTCTCTGTAATAGCACAAAATATATAAAGAGAGACAAAGCTATAGTGTAGATGCCAGAAATACAGAACAACAAGGATAGGTGTGCTCTGACAAGGGGACCAGTCACAGTTAAAAAATAAGTATAAAGTTTTAATAGTAAATTACAAGGCTAAAAACAACCAATTAAATATTGTGGTCCACAGTACAAAACTTAAGATATACGATAAAAGACGAACTAGAACAGGGGTTACGTGACAAGCTGGATAGCTAGTTAAAAACACTGTATCAACATGAACACAAATGGGTACATATAAGACAAATAGTGTAGTACCCTACTTCAATTATGATCAATGTGTCAAAAATGTGTAACTCTGGTTATCATACAGAGTGATATCTCGACATGTTTCTGTTCCTTAGGTGCAGGATGTGGGTAGAAGCGGGTGCAGGATCGGGTACATAATATGACACAGTGTGGAGTAAGGAATTGGTGCAGGATTTACTACAATGTGATAAAGGATGTGACTGCAAGAGAGCCGGGTTAAGTTATAGAATGGAACTGTACTTAATATGGTGAAGAATGTGGCTTACATATTATGAAGAATGTGCTACATAACGTGGTACACAATGGTGTATTAAAAGCGACAGCAAGTGGTCAACAAACTGCGGTACTGGATATGAAATAGCATGTTGTATAGGATGTGGCACTGAGTGGGTCATACAATGTGGGATGGAATTTGGTGTAAAATGTATAGAACATGGGGCATGACTGGTATGAAGTGGTAAAGGATGTGACCCGGGATAAGTTGCAGTGTAGAACTGGACGTGGTCAATGATGTGGTGCAGAAGGGAGGGTACAATCATTGTGGCGGAGGCTGAGGTATGTGACAATCACAGAGCACCTGCAGAGACGCAGTTAAGCCTGAGCTCCGTGTGTACATGTTACGCAGGAATCTGTAATCTTTCACAATCCCTCCCTTTCCTTTTTACCTTGCGTGCATCACACAATCTTCCTGTCATTCTAACCTGGGAAAAATTGGGGCGGTGGCTGTGGGCGCATCATTGGGGCTATATATAGCCCACCTATGTGCTAACGTTGCCCCCCCCCTAGGCCTACACCTCAGACCTTGCATATAGCTCATGAATTTGAAAACACCCAGTCTGTGGTCTGTACCATAGAAGTGCTATATAGTGCACCACTCAATATGAAAACACCCACTGTGCAGACAGCATCCGAGATGCCATAGAAAATGTCCCACAGACAGTGATAGCACTCTCTTCATGCGACCTGCAACCTAGATGTAATATATGATGCATCACTGTGATAGCACCCTATCCTGTAATTGCACTAGATTCGTGCCCTATGCTCCTTTCATGCTATATATAGTGCCCCCGATGTGATGGTCTCATTTCTGTACTGCCTTGTCATTTCATGTTTTTCCAAGTGCTTCTACTTTGGACACGGTCATACAGGAAAAAAGGTTCATGTTGAACTGCTAGGTTTTCATTTTGTTTAATAAATGCTTACTTAAAATCATTTTCCTTTATTTTGTTTCAAAATTAATATATTATTCGAAACAAAAACAAAGTTAAATGTCCTTAATATAGCACCCTCTTGTGGAAACAGATCACAGAGATGTATAATGTTTATATTTTATTAACAACTAGATAATCCATTTAAAGCTTAGAGGATCTGTTGAATTGGACTCGAGATATGTAATCCCTTCATTTTTTACATTGGGAGGGGGCATGGGTTTCGGGGGCTGGGGGCGACATGGGTTTGGAGGGGGTCCCGAAGGCTGTCTGTGCCCTGGGCCCCCAAAAATGTTAAGATGGCCCTGGGGTCATTAGGGGCTTTCCATGCAATGGTGATTCTACGTTTGGCTAGGATGTACGCCAAATCTTTCATCTTGTGTATGTGCTTTGTCCGTTTGGGACGAGAGAATCGGACCAGCATGCATGCCCCCGGGGACAGTACAGCCAACTCCATCCCTCCCCTATACATCCTGGCTGCTACCTCTTGCAAAAACGTGCACGGCGTGGGGCAAGCCCAGAACATATGTAGTATGCCCGCTTCTTCGGAGTTACACCTAGGGCAGTGTTGTGCGCCCGCGACAGGGAATCATGAGATTCTCAGGGGGGCAGGGGGGTCATGTATGCCCTATGTGTTACGAACAGCTGGATCAACTGCAATTGAGCGTTCTGGGACACCTTCTTGCGGTATCCTAGGATTTCCTTCCAGTGTGTATCTGAAAAGGGGGCTCCAAGGTCTTCTTCCCACCTGCGTTTTACCATCAAATTTGTGGGGGTCGCCCCATCAAAAGTAATTCGTATATCCTAGATATGGTCTGTCCTTCCTCCGAGATATCATATAGAATGTCTACGATGGAGTGTTTTTCCATCAGTTCACTATATGTAGGCCACCTGTGTGTGATCTACCTTTTGATGGAGTAGTGTAACGAGTGTTGTCAGCGATGCAGACCCGTATGATCGACTAGCTCGTTAAAGGGTACAAGGGATGTATCGCGTAGTAGATTTCCCAATGTGGAAATACCGCTGGGTTCCCAATTCGCTCGAATCCCCAATCTCGCTTATGTGGAAGACAAAACTACCGAAACCAAAGGAATCTGTACCGAGATCGGGTCCGTGAGTCTGATATGCTTAAGTGCTCTGTCCCATAATGGCCCTCCCAATGATATCAAGTGTGTTATATGGTGAGCCCTTGGTCTCTTATTCCATAGCAGCTCCTTAAGATAAAAGTGGTGTTCTGTACACAGAAGCATCTGCGTGTCTGGTGATGGGGTCTTATGCCAACCAATCCACTACAAATTGCAGCTGTCCTGCTATGTAGCATAAATCAAAGTGTGGGACCTAGATTGCATCCTCCTCGTAAGGTCTGCATAAGGAGGACAGTGCTATCCTGCACCTACCGTCCTGCCATAAAAAATGTCCCACAAACCGTGTCAAGCGTCTTAAAGAAAGATTTGGGAATATAGTAAGGGATGTTCACGAAGCAATGCAGCAACCTGGGAAAGACCACCATTTTCAACAGGGCTGCCCTCCCCATCACTGAGAGGGGCAATTTATTCCAGAACCTCAGAGTTCTTGATAATTTAGAGTGTTCAAGGTGCTGTGGATATGCTCTGACTTAGGGTCATGGTATATTTTTACACCCAGGTACCTGAACTTATCCTCGACCACTTCAATGGTAAGACTGGGAGCGCGTTCTGCCTCTTTTTAGCTAAAACTGCAATCGCGAACAAGGAGGTTTCACCCTCTTCAGTCGATTCGCTACCGTAGCCGTCAATATCTTGTTATCTTGGTTGAGCATGGGTAGGGGCCTGTATGAGCTGCATTCCGCCGGTGGCTTACAGGGCTTTAGAAGGGGAACGATGATAGATTCTCTTAAACTGAGTGGGAGGACTCTTGCCTCATAAGAAGCATTGAATACATTAAGAAGCTGGGGGGCCAGTTCATGAGCATATTCTTTGTTGAACTCACTGGGCAGTCCGTCCGAACCTCAGGGCTGGCCAGTAGCCAATGATCTAATCATGCTATGTATTTCATCCAGTGTTATGGGTGCTTCCAAATTGTCTATCGCGACTTGGCTTCAACTGGGGAGGTTTATCTCATCTATCACTTCCTGCTTGTTGTACCTGGTGTCCCTCCTGGTAGAGGGTATGATAAAATTCCTTGAAGGCCACATTAATTCCCTCTTGGGTATGATATAGGTCACCATTCTGCATGTATATGAATGAATGGAACTCTGGTTTTCCTCCCTTTTTATATAACCAAGCTAGTAATCTCCCAGGTTTATCTCCCCTCTCTGTGTTGTCTCTCTACGTATTTAGCGTAGTTGTGTTTAACCAGTCTATTCCAACAGTCCACGCACCTCTTACGTAACGCTATTTCTTCTACTTCTCCTTCCTTCTGGCCCATATGGGACTGTTCTAGAGCCTGCAACTGTTCCTCCGCAGAGGCCAGTTCCTGGCATAGCAAAGACTGGACACTACCAGATCTAGCAATGGCAGTACCCCTGATGATGACCTTAAGAGCTTCCCATACGGTTCCTGCGCTGGGGACACTGCCCTTGTAAGCATAACGTACTCATCAATACTTTGCTTAATGTGCTCTCGAAAGGGGATGTTGCGCAAAGATTTGCTCCTAAGCCTCCATGTGGGTATTCAGGATCTGGGGGGCACATATTGCCACAGCAGTCGGAGGGGTGCATGATCTGATAAAACTCTACATGTGTATTCAGCGAGTGTAAAGCTATCTGCAGTCTCATGTCCCACGAAGAAGTAGTCTAACCGGGTCTGAACCGTGTGTGGTGCAGAGAAGTGAAAGAAGTGTCTGGGTGCAATGTCCTCCATGTGTCTAGCAGGTCGAATGATGACCGGAGAATCTGCAGAGACCTAGCAGGTGGGGTAGGCCTGTGAAACCTGTTGTCAGATGTATCCAGCGATGGGTTCAGAGTACAGTTAAAATCACCCCCTTATCCCCCCCCATATAATGCTGATGTTCCTGTAAGGGCTGAGCCTAGAGTATAGCATCTGGAAGAACCCTGCCGTGCTGTGATTGGGAGAATATGTATTTATCAAGCACATGTCTGTGTTCCAATAGCCCCTGTACCAGCACCATTCTACCTTTGTTTTCTGTCTTGACCTGGGTGACCCTGAATGGCACTATGGGCGCTATCCAAATCAAGACTCCCCTAGCATTTGCAGAGTATGGAGAACCAAACACTGCCCCCGCCATTTATTGGACAACAAAAGCTGTTTTTCAGCCGTCTGGTACGTCTCCTGCAGCGGTGCCACATCAATTTTACTTCTCCTTAAGTGAGAGTAGACCCTGTTCCTCTTAACCTAGTTGTTCAAGTGCCGGACATTCCAGGTTAGTATGTTGACGGTGCTAAGCCTTTATCCTATTCAGCCTAGAGCACACCTTTTAATTCAGAGAGTGTTAGTTAACTTAAGGTGATTAGTGGGGTGCCGGGGAGAAAACCAACCCTGACACCGGGTTGTACTAACTAATCTAAGAACAGCAGATGTCCACAACCTTGTTGAACTCTCCCTTCCCCTGCACACCCAATTGATAATAAAGCATATTCAATAATTTAATTTGTGTTAAAAAAGGTAATTTTACCTGTGATCAATTTAAACTGAAATACATTGAGTGATTGATTGAAACTGAGGTTTGGTTGTTTGAAAACTTGACCCGAAGTACAACCTGGCACCGATTATGATTTTTTAAATATGATATTATGATTATGATATTATGATTTTGTGGAAAACAAATTGAAATTCACATGATTTCATATAACTGAAGTAAAATTACCTTTTTTAACACAAATTGAGCCAGAAATTACATTATTGAATGCGCTTTATCAATGATTGAAAAATTGTTTTTTTATACAATATCAATTGGGTATGCAGGGGACGGGAGAGTTCCACAAGGTTGTGGACATCTGCTGTTCTTACATATGTTGACGGTGCTAGCCATATGCATCAATGTGCAGTAGACAAGGCACCTCCCACAAACCCCATGAGCATCTCATGACCACCTAGGACGGCAAATGCAACGCGGTAACTGCGCTAAAATTCTTTCCGGGCTTTTGTACTGGCAAAAAATTACCCCAGGTTAACTACCCCAACTAGAAGGCCCTGCCCAGCATATTTAACCACTCCTCACAGCTGCCTCTGGCCGTATACCGGATGCTTATGCGCAGACGCAAAAAACAAGCGCCCCAACCAAAAAAACGAACAACCGAGGGGGAGGAGAGACAAGAGGTTTCACAATGTTTATTGGCCTGGTCTTCCTCCTCCAGGATGACAGTCCCACCTGCGGGAGAATCCCTCAGTCAGGTGTGGGGCAAAAGCATTGCGAAGGGGAAACCCGTGTATAAGTAGGACTGCATGGGTATGATGAGCGTAGGCGCTGCGTCATCCATCATCATCCATTGTTCTCCGCCAACTCAAGGTCTCCTTGCTGCTTGTCTGGAACATCCTTTTCTCCTGCAGCGGGATATATCCTCTCGCTGGCCATCCATTCCTGTGCGTCGTCCGGGCAATCAAAGAACAGGGAACGGTTCTTATACAGGATCTTTAGCCGTGCCGGGTAAATCAATATGTACTTCAGGCCCGCCTATCTTAATCTCACCTTGGTTTGCTATAAATTGTGCGTGGTTCTTCTGCACGTGGAAGGTGTAATCATGTTACACTGCGAGGTCCACGGAGGCTCCCCGAATCGCACTGCCTTGTCTGGAGTAGGTAAGCATTTTTTCCCAGTCTTTATAGTTCAGGACCTTAGCTATTATAGGCCTGTGTGGGGCTCCTTATGGCAGCCATTTAGTCAGGGCTCTGTGCACTCGTTCTATACTGAAGCCTTGTGTGATGTCCCCGGACCAATTTCTTGAAGGAACAGATTTTCCACGGAAGTCGTGGGGTCGCTGCCCTCCTCACCCTCTCGAAGGCCAAAAATGTGTACATTGTTTCTGCGGGCTCTCCCGTCTGCATCCTCTGCCCTGTATTCCAGTAAGCAGACTTTTTGCTGTAGAATATGAATATTGTTTGTCGCTGTGCGAAGCTCCTCTGGGTTTTCTTTCGCTTGGGTTTCCAAGTCTGCAGTCCACGCAGCCAGGTTCCGGACATCTTGGCGCAACAGTCCCATGTTTATTTTGACAGCTTCGATTTGGTTGCCCAGCATGGCTTTCAAATCTGCAATAGCTTTCATCACCTGTTTATGCATTTCTATGGCATCCCCCCTTTATTTTGCGCTTATGCCATGCTCCCCGCCAGTGTTTGCTGCAGGCTCTTGCTGTACGTGTCCAGAGTCGTCTGGGAGGCCTTTGGTTTGGCTGCTTTCAGAGGCATCCAGACTTTCCCCAGCGTCTCTGCTTTGTAGAATGAGGGCAGCAGGTCTTGCGCCTCGCTCAGAGAGGCACTCAGACATCTGTTGGGGCTGGGAACTACCAGTGATCTAGGATGGTGGAAGACCACCTAACTGTGAGGTGGCTGTAGTGGAATGTAGCCCGTTCAAATTGCCCCAGTGTCTTCTGTGCCCCGGTTCACTACACAGGTGCAGCTTTGTTGCGCCTTTATGGGTTGTAGCAATGTGTGTTGGGCTGCACCGCCCAGCAGGATTGCGTGGCAGCATCGCAGTCCTTCCTGTAGTTGAGGGGTCTGGTACTGCCACTCTGTTTCCTTTTCGGGAGGCAAGAGTCCCCTACCGGCGTTCCGGAACAGGGAATTAATAAGGTGCACCAATAACGTGCCTGCTGCATGGACCATAGATTACTCCTTCAGCGGGGCCTATGTCCTCCTCTCAGACCCTGTGCTGGGAGGCCCCTGAACGTCTCCTCCGTTAGGTGTTCTCCTCCTTCAGCTTGCCAGATCAGTTATTGCCCATGCCCCTGTGCCGGGCCCTTTCTGTGCGTGGTGGGGGTCCCAGGGCGCCCTGTCTGGCCCGAATCTTCTGCCCACCTTAGCAGGCCATGATAGGTGGCTACAATGTCACTCGGGCCTCATGCAGACCGCCGAAACCTTTGCGGGGGTCAGCTTCCACTCTGAGTCAATCAAAGGCAGAGGCCACTACCTCGTGCAGCATCTGCTTATACAACCTATATCGCAGCAGGCCCTCACGTTCCAGCACCGAGTAAGGCAGGGCAGGGGGAAGCTCACCCTACCTATTTCCACAGTCTGGCGGCGTGGCCATCGGGGGCAGCCAGTAGCCCACTCTCCATGTTGTGGTCTGTTAGAAGCGGGGCCTCTGCCTCCAGACTCTTTCCCCCATTTCACAGCCTCCTACTGGGTCACTGCAGCAAAGTTCAGTAACAACCTTGTGTCTCATTAAAATCGGGTCCTCCTGCCCACGAGCTGCATCAGCTGCTGTGTATTTTCAGGCCTCTGTCTTCAGAGCGGTGTCCTCCTGCATGCAAGCCGCAGCAGCTGTGGTCCCTTCCCAGGCTCCTGACGTCATGTGGTGCCCTGTCTTCCTAGTCCGTAGCTGCACCCACACACGGAGCCTATCCTGGCAGCCACTGCCTTGCATCAGATTTCCACTGTGTGCAATGGTGACAAGCCCGGTGGCCGTGTGGATGCTCCGGCCGTCTCGCTGCACCCCCAGGCTTTGGTGCTCATCTCCTCCTCTGCTGCACATCATGAACGGAGGTGCCTCCTTACGGCCCCGGCCGCCATCTTGCTGTTTCGCCGTTCCTAGTCTTTACCGAATATCAGGCGATTGGGGCTTCAAATCCACACCAAAGTGTGCACAGGTACTCATGAGACCTTCTCATGCCTGGACCTGAGTCGGATCCCTCCATAGGTCAGGCTCAAAGTATAGAGTAAAGCATCAGCTCTCCTCACAGCTCCATGGCAAGCCATGTCCCCCTGTCCTCATCCTCCTTGACCTCTCCTCTGCCTTTGACATGGTCAATCACGTCACCCCGATCAACCGTCTCAGTGTGAACATTGGCATCACTGGTCAGGCTCTGGCATGGCTGGCCTCTTTCCTCTTGAACCGACCCTCCCAGGTCCAACTAGGGTCCTTTCTCTCCACCACCTCTCTTTCCGCATGTGGCATTCCCCAAGGCTCTAGCCTCCCACCCTGGCTCTTCAATGTTTATCTGGCCCACCTGATATCTACTTTCTGCTCCAACCTTCAGTGTTATGCGGATGACGCACAGCTCTCTTTCAGGCTACCCTCAGCCTTCTCTTCCTCCTCGCTCATTCCTACCAGTCTATCTGCTATTCAGGGATGGTGTGCCTCTAAGGACCTCTGCCTTAATGCCAGTAAGACAGAAACTGTTCTCATTGGGACCCCCCTGCTCCCCTTTTCCTCTCTCCCTCTGGCCGCCCTCCTTGGCCCCTTCCCTTCACTCTCCTTTGAGTCAAAAAACCTTGGTGTCGTCTTCGACTCCACTCTCTCCTTCTCTCCACACATCACAGACCTTTCCAAGAAGACCTCCTTCCAACTGCACCTCCTCAGAGGCATCCAACCTTTTCTCACCTTCCCCCAGAAGCTCACTGTCTCCAGAGCTCTGGTTCTCTTCAGGCTGGACTACTGCAACATTCTCTTTCTCAATCTTCCTTACTCTACTCTTCGTCCTCTTCAACTAAGCCAGAACAGGACTGTGAGACTTATCCTTGGACCTCAAGCCCAGGGACCGCATCTCTCCAGCTCTGAAATCTCTCCACTGGCGCCCGATGGCCATGAGGATCAAGTTCAAGACCCTCTGCATCATCCACAGGGCTTTCTGGGGCTGTGGTCCTATCTATACACAACACTCTCTTCCTGAATACCTTCCTTCTAGAGCCCTCTCCTCAGCTACGGCAAACTCTCTGCTGGATAGACGCTTATCAAAAAAGAGAGTGGGGGGTAGATCTCTCTCCTCTGCAGGCGCCTCCCTCTGGAATGACCTCCCTGCCCCCTCTCAGGATCGCCTGAAGTTCCAGAAGATGCTCACGACCTTCCTCTTCTCTTCCTTCTCTCTCCCTCTTCCCTGCTAATCTACCTATCTGCTCGTCCTGACTGGTGGCATGGTTGCCCTCAAAGTCACACAGGGTACCACGCCCCCCCTTGACCAATCACCCTTTACTGCCTTCTGGCCTACCCAGCACTTCTGGTCTGGGACTGCAACTGTGTAGTTCACTGCCGTCCTCGCACTTGCTCAGAGCCCTGCTGCCCTGACTGCACTTCCCCCAGTACCCCTTCCCTGCACTTCTCCCCACACCCTTGCGCCTGCACTTGCACGATCTGAATGTCACAAGTCCTAGTAAGATCGTTTGTCTTGTCAGCCCTCTGTCTCCCCTCCTTGTCTTGTAACGCCTAGAAACACTTGTGTAAAGGTACGTTATAAATACCAAATCATTTCATATATAGTGAACAGGTGTAACTCAGAGTTTAGGCAAACCAATCAAGATAGCATTCACAGTGGTCAAGGCTAAGTCTTAGGAGAGGTGAGTGGGGTCAGGGATCCACAATGAGTCCACACTGTGAAATGCACAATAATTATGCTTAGACAGGCAAGTACAAAAATACTCTATTTATTGTAGGCCCAAAAACACACTATAAAAATGAATCAAGCAGGTAATGTTATAACACAATACAACGGGTATAAAACATATATACAGTCACTGTTAGTCAATACAATGTAAAATATTCACCCAAATACCTGGAAGAAAACATAAGTAGTTTGGCAATTGTATTAACAGTCCACAGGAATGGGAGCCCTAAATGTAAAAGTCCAAATCAAAGTTGAAAGTGGACTTGTGCAAACATTTTTACAAAGAATCTTTAAAGTTGGAAAAAAGTTAGGAAATGTTCCTGTGGATGTGAAGATTGATCCAGAAGTCTTTCAAAGGGATTTACAGGTGAGTAAATTACTTTTCCTAACTTGTAGAGCATTTTCCTCAACAGATGTTTGAAAAGCAATGGATGGTAGGAATAAATCAAAGTTCGTCACAAACTTTATAATGGAGGAGATAGGGGCACTGGAAAGTATTGCGACTACTCACTGCCTGTACTCTGATTTATCCCATGGACTTGGCGGGTCGAATGGGGTTTGCCGAAGGTAGGTTTTCCCACTGTTGGATCAAGTAAAAGATGCCCAGTAGCTGCGGGTTCAAGCAATGCTCCAGTGGGGTCCCAACGCTGGCTGTCCAGTGGAGAAATGCAGCAGGCACTGAGGCAGAACTATTCAGGACACTCTACCAGACAGGGGGAAATGCCAGTTCCAGCAAAGTCACTGCACACAGCGACAGCAGGCATCTCAGTAGTCGTGAACAAAGGAAGCCTTCCAGAACATGACCCGTCAATGCTGGGACGCTGAAACCTGGCAGGAAGTGAATTGCAGGACTAGCTGGAGGCCACGGAAGTTCCGTGCCTAAACCCGGAATGGCGATGCTTCTAGCACGGTAGCCCAAAATGGAGCTGGTCCGTCCACTGGGTGGTCCAGGGACACTTCCGAAGACTCCAGGCCACAGCATCGTGAGAACACGTGGCGACTGGTTGGTCCCACCAGTTCAAAGGGTCGATGCACCAGCAAGGGTCTTCTGAGATCAGGTAGTCCATCAGGGCGTCACCAGCACAGCAGCAAGAATGGTCGCCAGCCTCTTCAGGATTTGTCCTCTGGTCTTCCATCGTCTGCACAGATTTACAGGATAGTTGGCTCCTCTTCTGATCTGCTGGATCAGCTGCAGGACTCCTCTTATCTTAAATTCACACGAGTTATCAACCTCAACCCTCGAATTGCAGGATCTGCACCACTCATGCGCACCAGCAGTTGTCAAATTGGGGACCACTGTGGGGCTGACTCATGCATACACAACCCGACATACTGGCACAAGTATGTGGATTGGGACCAGACAGTCCAAACCCACTTCCGGGGTCCCAACACACATGGCATGCACTAACCCGTGAAAACCACTGCTTTCCCAGGCAAATGCATGACCATAAAAGGGAATTCCTGACTTGAGAAGTCAGGAAGAAGGCCAAAGAAGAAAATGACCAAAGAACAAGTGAAACATCTCGTGTCATGGCCACCTTAGGACACTAGCCACAGTTATTAGCCAAACACGGTAAACGTGAGAGAGCTAACTAAAAATATAGCAACAATTGTAATAACTGCTGCTACCAGCTTGTCTTTAGGCACGTTTAAAAGTAACCAAAAATCCCTTGAGTGTGAGTCTAGGGTGATACAAATGTATCCCTATTGCACTGCACTGAAAGATGCGTTGTGCAATATGAAAAAGTGACCCAACAGATGACAAGTCAAAAGGGAAACAAAGTTCCCAAGTATTGAAAGACTGAAGGACTAGTCCGTTTCCCCATAACAAATGAGAACAAGGGCATTGGAGTAAATCTGAAGGCTGCACTTTACTGTAAAATGTCAGGACAAGGTGTAAAACAAAAGAAAAAGATTTGAATATGGAGAGAAAGTTGCCTAAAAGAGAAAACTTCCCTAACAGTGAGTATCTTGAATAACCTGCAAACCCAGGGGTTGGAAGGCGATTCATTGGTATTGGTTTCTGAAAACATTGTTTGAGGGAAGCAGAACAATCCAGTAAGTAAAGGCTTCTTCTGACCCAACAACGACCCTGACGGCCCAAAAGAACAACAATCATCCTTCACAGCAGTAAGACCCGCCATACAGGAGCTAAATCCGTGACAGAGATGGCTCTGGAGGGGGAAGGAACCTGCTGGCAGCAGACAACCAGCCTGTCAGGGCAGGCAAACTTGGATGGCACACCAACAAAAAAAACGCCCCCTGCAGCAAGTTAATGGTGGTGGTGACCAATAACTGCTCAGACAAACCGATCTAGCGTGGTGTTGAAGTACCAATACCCCTCCAGGTGGCGCCAACTTCCAAAACCAAGCAGAGGACCCTGGTGGTAAAATGGGGTAAACTGAGGTAGAATGGCTAAGTAAATAGTCCCAAGTTGAAAGGCCTGTCCCCAGCAGATTCAAGAGGACTAGTACCAAGACCAGGAAGACTTGGGAGGGACACCCAGCAGCCAGAAATCCCAACCAAAGATATGCCGTTACCACTGCATTCAGCCAGCATGGCCATAAGTAGACCTAAGAATGCAACATTGGAGAATGACAAGACATCCTGTATCAGGAAAGCTAACCTGCTCTACTTCCAAAATTCATCACACTGAGCTTAGGTAGGAACAAGGTTTCACATATGGGCCTTCATTCACTCCCACCCACCAATCCCATTCTGGAATTGAGGGTTTGGTGGCCAGCCAATCCGGCTCGCCCCATAAAAAGCCATACACCAAGATCCACTGCCACTGAAAGTTTAGTTGCCTGCCTAGGACTAGGAACTGGTCTAAACCTTTTCAAACCACTGTGTAGGCTGCCATCTTGGGCTCACAACGAGCCCACTTGGGCCTTGCAGCCATTTTCTGCCTGCCTTGTGGTTTATCTGAGCAAAGGACACCCCTAAAACAAAATCGCAGAGAGTAGGGCCTTAAAACATGGAGGTGTCATGTCTCCAAGATGGCGGTGGAACTGGAGGTGTTGGGCTTAGCTCTGGGAATCCACCCCCCCCCTCTGCACCAACTGACATGCAAAAGAGCTTTTGTTATTAAGAGTGCTATGTATGCTAACTGAACCCTTCAGGACTCTTACACTCTTAGGTCTAAGCCTTACTGCTCAGTCACACTACCTTGATAGTTTGGCTAGAGATGCGTGTATTAACCAGTTCACCAGAATAGGGTGTCCTCTCAGAATCTGTCCACAGGGCAGATTCTAAAAATACATCTTAATAGCCATTAAATACTTTTTTAGTAAGGCTGGATCAGTCCGTATTTATCTGAGGTAGGAAAACAGTGCCCAGAGTTCTCCTTGTTATCGATAAGGTGAAAATAACTAAAATTAGATTCTTTTTTGTTTACACTAGATACAGAAAAAACATTCGATAGTGGAGAGTTTCTATTGTTGATGATCCAAAAAATACAGGTTTGGGGAGCATTTTACCTGGATGCTTAAAGAAAAGTATTTTGCTCTGAGGGCTCGGGTGGGACTCGATGGAACATTTTCCAGATCATTCAATCTACAGAGGGGAACAAAACAATTATGCTCTTTTGTCACCACTTCTATTTGCATCAATAATGGAACCATTTGCACTACATGTTAAATCCAATCCGGAGATGCATGCAATTATTTGGGGAAAGGATATGCATAATGTATGCTTGATCTTGCTGGCTTTTGAGAAGTCTGAGATATCTGTAATAGAAGTGATTAGGGGGTAGAGGCTTTTTCGATAGTCACCGCTTTAATGTGAGCATGACCAGGTCAGAGTTCCTTAATCTGACGATCTCAGAGGTTAAAAAAAGATGAACTGAAGCAGAGATGACCATTTAAGCGGGCAAATCAATCAAATATGTAGGTTTTTATGTAACTAATTAGATTTTTGGACTTCACAAGGCTAATTATCCAAGACTCTTTGAACAGATCATATAAGACCTCTATAGATGGCGAGGAGTGAATACTTCATGATGGGAAGAATAGCAATACTAAAAATGAATACTTTAAGATTACTGTACTTAGTTCAGTATCTTCCCATTATAATCCCCAGAGCAGATCTGATAACCTGAATTACAACATTTTCTGTGGTAGGGCAAGAAATTGCTTAACAGAAAAAGAATACTATGCAGGTCTATGGTATTTGGAGGCATGGGCTGCTGTAGGGAAGGCATGGTATCACAAGTATGACACTGACACAATGGATACAATTTGTAAAACCTTTATTGAAAATGTTGGGGTCGGAGAAACTCCTATTTTGCCCTATAACTAAGATGGGAGTAGTCCCGACCATCAAACGATAAACAAAACAGTCACTGTGGAGTCCGTTAAATCAAAATGGCCTATGCTAACAAAATCCTAATGCCTGATAGGCATAATTGTAAAAAGGAGAAATATATGCAAAGGAAAAATCAGTGTTCAAAAGAATAAAGGTAGTTTAACCAGCTCTCCTCCTCACGCTAAACCTCACGGAGTACGGCTGTCCTCGTAGGCAGGATGACACACTCTGGCTCGGTTTCTGACACTCAAAGCAGTTCCAAACCATGGATTGAGACCGGCCTGGCCTTCCATGTTAAAGTTTCTTTCTTGACTTTCCAAATTCTATTCCAGCCTAAAATTCACAAAGGCCCCCCCCTCTGCCAGGCTCAGACCCTTCACATCACAGTTCAACACAAACTTCCCAGGTGGCTCCCTTCCCCAAGCTTATTGTACTTGGGGTCTCCCTCATTCGGGCTCCAACCCCTTTCTGATGCTGAAGTCTTTTGAATGTGTGTGGCTCTCTTTACAGACCTCTGCAGGACCACTTTGACTCAAAACTTCACATTTGCTTTCGCTTAATTCACTTTGCTGTTTGTTCACTTTATAGCTTCAAATAATGTACCTTTCACAGAGACTTTTGAATGGGCTACTTCCTTTCACCGGACAACTCCGTTACTTAGTATTGTTGATCTCACAGCTGCCTTTTACTTCAAAATTCATCGACAGGTCTGCCTTTCATCGCGTCTCATACACACGCGTGCAGCCTTCAATTGGGATACAATGTTGCTACTTCATTCGCTTTAACACACACCGGTCTCACAGGTCATTTGCCAACTCACCGGTTGTGTGGTGTTCTTTCTCGTTTTGCTATTTCCAATTCACGAGTCAAGGTTAGTACCACAGGCTTGTCCTCGCCGTTCACCCGGGAGGGTCACTGGGGTCCTTGAATCACAATGCAATCTTCACTTGTGGGATCTGGCCTTCTCTATGTATCTTTCGCAGTCTGTCGGAGGCAACGACCTCCAGTAGGGAGCCCTTGGGATTTTTGGCCCGCTGCTCTCGTCAAAATCACCATTCAGCAATTCTTTGTGAACCCATGATGGCAGCCTTCCATAGTGGATTGCACTGGTTTAGACCAGTTCATGGTGCTGGGTGGGGCCCTTCACTGCCTGTGTGGGTGAGACTGTACACTGCATGTGGGATACGGCCTGGCTGCTTGGCATTTTTCAGGGCCAACCTGATTGGATGGCTGCCAAAACCTTTGTTTTAAATCCACTAGTGGATTGGTGGGCTGGCTGAAGCCAGCCCCTGTTAGTGAAGGTTAATATGTGGTAAACCCTGTTACTGAGCTCAGTGCTGCTGGATTTCTGGAAAGTCTGCTTACCTGCTTGATGATTTTCCACCATTGCTTCATTTAGGCCCTCTTCTGGCTATACTGTCTGGATGCAAAGGTTTGGACAAATCTCCTATTTGGGTTTTCGGCTGCTGGGTCTTTCCTGAGTTTCTTTGGTCTATTACTGGTCCTCTTAATCTACTGGGGCCAGGCCTTCCATCTTGGGACCTTATTCTGTGCCATTTGACCACCCTATCCCGCCATCATGTGCAGCCTCAGTTTTTGGATTTGCCAATGCCTGGAAAGGTACTGGGACTCCAGCACCATGCTAAATCTGCTAGTCTGGGCCGCCTCTGGTGGCCACCACTGTTGTCCTGCTGTATGGACTGTTTTTACAGGTGCAATCCAAGTTTGCCTGCTGAGCCGCCTGGGTGTGCAGTGTAAAGGTTCCTCAGTCTTCCTGGAGCCATCTCTGTTGATTCCACTTCTGGATTGTGGGTCAACTCCTGTGAATAACAATTGTTCTTCTTTTGGGCCTTCAGAATACTCATTGGCTCCAGGCACAGTGACCCGGATCCTTGGGTGACGGGATCCTTCCTTTTGTCCGTTTAAAAAACATTTGCTTGTAGGGTTGTTCTGCTTTCCTGTAACAGGGTTTTCAGGAACCAACACTGTAAGTATAAGTACTCACCTCTGCGTTGGCGGGTTGACGGGTTAGTCAAGATACTCCCAGTCAGGGCACTCCGTGGTTGTGAAATTTTGCAGGTCCCCTTCTACTGCATTTCCCCATTATGTAACATAATGGGGCTGAATCCTGCTCTGCTTCTCTGCTCCTGGGGTATGCTGGGTCTCAAACCCTCCACTGGATCTTTTCTTCAGGGTCTCCATTGGTGATCCCTCTGGTCAGTTGCTTTCTTTTGGGTGCCTTACCTGGCTTTTCCTGGTTCCTATGGGACATTGTTCTAAACACTGAAAACTGTTCTAAACATAAGTGAAACTGCAAGGCTGTGGAATTCTGCTATGGTCCCCCTAGGTTTCATGGAATTCCTCCCAAAGCCCTAGATTCCGAGACTTCACCTGATTAACAGGTGATTTCTGAATCTGTGTATTAAATCCCTACATAAATTATACATTGTTTCACTGTGATTTCACATTTTGAAAAAACTACCATGCATACCTCCAGGTGTGCTTGTGGGAAAGGCTGCCTGCAATGCCTCACTCAAAATGTCTTTTCTCCAGACTGGTGGCAGACAGGCCTTAAAGCCTGAAAAAAACAACCTTCAGCATGGACCTTTGTGCTCCAGGAATCCTTTCTTATTTGTAAAAAGAAATGCCCTTAAGCGCACATTTTAAATCGTTAAACTTTAAATATAGAGTCCATATGAAAAACCTTATGTAGTTTTAGGACATGTTTCATCCCTCTTTGCTGTGGTCGCTGCTGCGATTAGGAAAGTAAACTGTCTAGCATCTCATCCATTCTCCACAAAATGGAGGCATGGCAAGTTCGAAGGGGAGTGGGTGGTGAGGGGGTTGTCATCAAAACACTACTCTAGCCTTACATCAACGCCACACAGCTGCAATCGAGCCATGTTAGTTGCATGACTGAGATAATCTTAACAAGTTTGGCAATTTACTTCCCTCACGTGGTGCAAAGGAATATGCTTTCTGGATTTTGAAAGGAAAAAAGCTACTTTTTAGCAATTACAACTAACCAAGGACATGGCAGATTCGACTTTTTTTTTTTTTCAAACCTTTAAAAAAAAAAAGAAAAAACCAGAGACAAAAATTTCGTCATAGAGCAAGACTTCAAACAAAACAAGTACGTCTTGTTACATCCTGTTCCATATTAAAGTCACCACATTCGTCAATAGGTCACTGGACAGACTTTCTGCTCTGTTAAATAGCCGAGTTGGTGTATAAACGGTCTTTGACGGCTTGGAGGAAGGAGACCAGGGCATATAGCACAGATCTATTCGACCCGTCAAACAGAGCTTTCCACCAGTCCTCCCGGGATGCGAACTGAAATCTCTTTGTGACTGGACCAAAGATTCTGTTTCTTTCTTGTTCTAGCCCAGAGCATATCATTGTCAGGTGTTTGAGGGTTTCATTTGTGGTGTTACAAAAATGACACATTAGGTCCGAGTCAGTTGATTGTGACCAAAAACAGAGTCGCTCCTTAGTCGGCAGGGCGTTGAGCCTGAATTTCAAGTAAAGAGATCTCGACCACTGGTTCGGAAAAAGGGACAGGTATGCCGGAAAATGGCCATAAACTCTTGCCTCAATCGGGAAATCTTGCTCTGTTCTTGATGTCAATCTTAAGTTGCAAGTATGAATCCAGTCAGTTCTCCATAACTTCAGTTTAGCAGCATCAGGGTTTTCAATCAGCATTTGAGTCTTGATGTCATATGCTTTGAGAACCTCGTGACACAACTCATTCCATTGATGCGGGATTGTGTCAGGTTGTTCGGACTCTAGGTTGTGAAGAATTGCAATTTGCGGCGCCGGGTTCGTTAATAAAGTTTTCCTGAAAAGGCTTAAAAGGTTCCAGGTAACCCGTGCCTGAATGGAGATGTAACCAAGTTCATATCTTACGCAAGCTGTGGAAGTCCCCTTAGGGAGGTGTAGGACTTTGGTCCAAAAGATGTTTTCAAACGAGTTCCACACTTCATTCCCACAACCAAACACATTTTCTCCAACGTAGATCAGAGATGGAACCACTTTTTGCTGAAAGAAATTAAGCGTAGGTTTTAGGGAAAATTTCCCGAATTTTTTGTTGATTAAGGAAGCCTGACATGCCAGCTGACTGCATTTCATCCTTGCAGATTCTACCCAGGGTGCGTCATTCCTGCTAGCACCTATACGCATCCCTAAGTAGGTGGTGTTTTTTACGAGGCCGATGGGTTCTTTGTCCAAATACCATTTGAATTTCTGCCCGTTTTTTTTTGGTGCCTTGGAGTTTTTCAAAGACAATAATTTTGAATTTCCCCCTGTTGATGTTCAGGCCGTTCTCTGTTAAGTACTTTTCCACAGCAGTAAGTTTACGTTGCAGACCTATTGGTGTGGAAACCAACAGATTATGTCGTCCGCATAAGCTAAGTAATCAATATGCGTGCCATGTATTTTCGGTGGAAACGTATGTAACCCAACAAAGACCTCTTTAATGTCTGATATAAACAGGTTGAAGATGCTCGCTGCTAGCGGGCAACCTTGTTTAACACCTCTAGATGTTTCAATAGGGGCTGATAGATTGCCCTTAAGATCTAGTCTAACTCTGATGGAGGTGTTTATGTGAAGTTCACGAATGGCAGCCAGCAGGCTAGGTGGACAATTCCATTTGCTCATTTTCCGCCATAATAGATCTCTATTTATACTGTCAAACGCCTGAGATAGGTCGATCAAAGCTAGATAGATCTTAGAATTTTTACGATGAGCTTCCATCTTCAGTAGGTTTAACAGTAGGAGATTGACGCAGCAGCCCACACCCTTGACAAAGCCTGTCTGTCTCGGATCCACGAGATTGCTTTTGGTGGACCACTCCAGAAGTTGTTGTTGGAGAAGGGTGGCCTACACTTTCCCTAATATATCGAGTAGTGCAATTGGTCTATAGTTCTTGGGGTTTCTGCTGTCTCCTTTTTTAAAGATCGGTATGATCACAGCGGATTTACATGAGTTAGGGGTCTTACGGCGCTTGAGAATCCTGTTGAACAAATGCTCGCAAAATTCTGACCATTGTTCTGGATGCCTTTTGATCAGAAAGTTCGTAAGCCCATCAGGCCCAGGTGCTCTCGAGTCATGCACATTCTTAATGACTCGCCGGATGTCTTCATACTCGAAAGCAAGCTCCCAGTGTGTTAAGTTTGGGGGTTCCCATTCTGTAGTGATTTTGTCCTTTTGAAAGAGACCAGAATAGAACGCTAACTACTCTGTTTCTAGGACCAAGTTAGCTTGTAGGGCATGTTGTGGTGCAAAAGTGTCATTTATAAGTCTCCAGTAGTCGGCTGAGTTGGAACTCGCCATTTTTGCCAACATGAGCTCTGCGTCGTTTTGTAGCATGGTGGCCCTATGAGATTTTAGCCAATTCTTATAGCCCTGTTTTAGCTTACGTGAAGTATTGCTTGATTCTGAGAATGGTGATTTTCGTGCTTGTCTCAGTTGCTGACGGGAAGTCTTTTCCGTTGGGAAATCTCAAGGTCAAATTTATTTTTACATTTGAATTCAGTGTTTCTTAGAGATTTGTTCTGTTCATGATAAAGAGTCAGAAGATGATCGTATTCCAGTGTTCTGGAAGACTGAAAAACCGTCGAGATACTAGCTACCTCGCTAGAATCGAGGTTCAGACAAATACGACCAGTTCCCATTCTGACTGTATGTGCCCAAAGGTCTTGAGTGCAGCCGGCATATGCAGAACATTTTTGAATCACCATGTCGTGGTCGCTATGAGTCGTTTTTCTGATCACGAGACTGATGGTTCTCATATGGATCTTTCCGGATACCAGGATGTAATCAAGTGTTGAGCTTTGGTCACCTCTTCTCCAAGTAGGAGCCGCCGGAATGTCTCCCGGTGTTTGTCCATTCAGCATCGTTAGCTCACGTAAATCCATTTCTTGGCACCACTTAATTGTCAATTGTTGTTGCAATTTGTTGACTCTTTTCTTATTGTCAGTTAACTTTAGATGGCTAATACAATCGATGTTAAGGTCGCCACAAATAATCAGGTCATGTGGATTGCCTGTTTCCATAAGGTCATCAATTGCCGTTGTGACTTCATCAATGAAAAGTTTAGCACCAGTAGCCCCATGATTCCAATAAAGATTGATGATACAGAGATTAGAGGCATGGGTGTTTGCTACACCTGAAAAACTGATCGTTGAAAGGAGAAATGTTGTCACAGTTCATGATCCTAAGGCCTGAGTCTTTCCTGACTGCCACCAGGAGGCCAGCCATAGGTCTTCTTTTGGACTGTCTAATGGCTGGGTTGAGGGCAGTTTCAAAACACTCCAGGATTGGATTTTCACATAACCACGTCTCCTGCAGACAAATGAGGTCCAAGTCAGCAGACCAAACAGTATTGAACAAGTGACTGAAGCCCCTAGTGTTCCAAGATCCCAGATTGTAATTTTTGCATAGGGCGGGGGCCTGGCGTTAACACGACTGATCATTGTTTAAAGTGCCAGCGATCCAAGACCAATCGTTTTTGATCGCGACCTCAGGTGTGCAGTCTTTGACGTAGTCCGCATTAGGTAACGCTCCTTGAATTGTTATCTTTATGCAGTCATGCGGTCTGATCTCAGACGGTAATTTTTGGTCAGCAGTGTTGGTGCTTTGGAGAAATGCAAAGGAATTCGATTTCACAGGTTCACTCGTTGCAATCTTATATAGTTGATTACTTTCATCGCCTACTGACATGTTGTGCACATCTTTCATTGGCTTATCTGCACCACGTGTCGGTGCTAGACAAATGTCGAACCCCAGAGACATCAGCACCGGACCAGCCTCAAGAAGTGCGTCAACTATAAGTTTGGACTGTAGATGCAGAATAACCGCGTCATTTTTGGTATCATTAAAAAATTCCACAATTTTTAAGTCTCCGGATTCAATAGCTCTTAGACTGGGTAATAGGTGGCATAGCCACAAGACATTATGGCGATTAAGAATTAGATCGTCTGCAGAATCAATACGTTCTAAAAGAACTTGATGGAACATAGAATCTTTTCTTAGTTGAATGTCCTGTTTTGGACCATTTGTTTTCATAAACCATTAGTTTTCTAATGGTATATGAATACTGATGCCTTTAGACTGACCAGCTGAGTTGTTTGCCATTGACAACATTTTTCATCCAACGTCATGAACGTCTTCTTCTGAAGGACCGGGCCATTTGATACAGGTGCCGTTGCCGTTGGCAGAATAACTTAACACAGCCTTACGGCTCTGTTGGGTTTTTGAGAAAGAGAGCTTGCAGGCATATTGACTCGACATGGAGATCTAGCAACAGGAGAGACAATTGTCACCTGTTGTGGAGGTGGTGGCTCCACGGTCATCGGTGGCAATTTTATGGGATTAGTTGGAATGGGAACGAGAGCGTTTTCAGCGGTCTTGGCTCCTTTGATGGAACTTCCGGCCAAAAGGTTGACTTGATCAGCCCCACCCGATTCCTCCATCACTATGTCCTCATATACTGACATGTTCATCAGATCTTCGGATATGTCACATGATTTGATTTTGGGTCCGATAGATTGATCTGACGCAATTGCAGCTTCAATTGTTTGTTTTCATTTCTCCACTTTTTTCTTTTAGGATTGTTCTGTTGACAGTTATGTTGACAGTTTTGGTGTGTCTCAAAAACTTCCTTGAGTCATTGCCTCGTTTCATTTTTGTTGAGGGTAGGTTTTTAGATTTTTTTACCCCCTTGCCTCTCAAATTCTTTACGTTGACTCCAGTTGTCGGGACGTTCTTTGAGGGCTTAAATATGTCAGACTCCTGTGACGTCACCACTCTCGTCATTGTGGTCAGGATCTGTCACAACGCCTGTTGGCTCCGTGTGTTGACTTAAGACAGACGTGGAAGCAATTTGAGGATCTAAGAGGGCCATGTTTCCTGGGGCTAGGCTCGCCAAGAGAATATCATTGAAGTCTGTTGAAGTTCTCTTGTCAGATTCGGCTGTAATTGGTTTTTCAGCCGAGTTTTGGGCCCCTGATTTGTTCGTGAGGTTCACTGTTACCGGTGTTAAAGAATCTTGAGCACAGTTGGTTAAGTTTGTCAGGTTTGTTCGACAAGACGTCGATGTTTTTATCGAAATTTGAGATGGAACGTTCTTGGGGTCTTGTCATTAAATTCAGCGAGTCACAGGGAGCGTTCACAACCAGGGGCAGATCTCGTGTGGCATTGTGCAGGCATTTTGAAGAGCCAAGCGATAGTCGATCATGGCAATGGGGATAGTCAAGCCCTCTTTCGACCAAGCCCCTCTTTCGGGGGCTCTGCTCGGACCTTTGTTGGAACAAGTTAAGCGCTTGTTTTGCCACTTCTGCGAGTAATTTCCTGTCCAGGTTGGCGTTTTTGTTACTGCCCATAAGAGACTGCATAGCCAACTCCGACTTGTTGTTTGTGTTCAGCGCTGCATCCATGTGTTGCATGTGCATATTTTCAAAAGTCACAAGCTTGGAATTCATGATAGAGACTACTGTTGTTAAGTCTTTAAGGCTCTCATTTAAGTGCTCGTACATTTTTAGAAAAGGCGCAAGGGATAGCGTCATTGAGGATATAATGGTGGTCTGAAGGTCTTTCGTGTTTGAGGTTTGACACACGTTACCATTTTCCTCAGTATCGAGACCTGTTTGACACTTTCTGCCCAGAGGGAATCGTCTGATTTTTGGAAATGGGTGCTCCATTAGGGATGAATCAGAGGACGATGAGTCAGACGTAGACTCAGAGCAATCATGATCGACAGAACACCCTGCCCCGGCCTGGCACGATTCGCTCAGTGAGTGAATTTGAGGCTGTTTAGGAGCAGCAGCACCTGTTTTGGGAATCTTCCTCTGTGAGCATTGAATGCTGGGTGAAGTGCTCGAGTTTGCTCTTCTTCTTTTCGCCAAGCCACTTGGCTGAGGAAACTGCAGTTTGTTATTTTTGGTTGAAGCGCTCAGATTTAAGGCGACAGGCAATTCAAGGCCGTCCTCGCTTGTTTCTGGAACCCTATTTGGTTTTTCTTTTGTTATTAAGTTATTGTGTCTGCCTTTGTTGATCTGTTTGAGGTCTGTTAGTAGTTTGTGACAACGTCCAAGGAATTTCTGTGGTTATTGCCATGTTTGCTTTCCAGGTTCATTGGCGTTTCGAAGGCTGCTCTCGCAGAGAGGGGATGATTAAACACCTCCAAGCAAGAATCAGGATTAGGCTCAGCCACATACTCACCCACATCCTTGTGCATAATGAATGTGCTGTGATTGGTCTCGTCATGAGACACATTGTTGGACTTCACTGGTGATGGCATCAGTTTTTCGATAGCACTGTAAAATCTCGGACGGGGAAAACCACTTCTTATTTCGTCATTTCTTATGATGCATATAGGGTCCAGATCAGTTACTTCCAAGTTAGACACTTGGACATTAAAGTCAGAGTGAATTTGTGCTGACATCAGGCCGTTACAGGTTCGCAGTTTACTTTGCTTATTGATGTTTCGGAAGGAAGCAAGCTGGAACCAAGACCTGTCATTTCTGACGCATCCGTGTTTAAAATGTGTTTGAGAGGTTCGTTATTGCTGACCTTGACTTTCAGGGAAGCAAACACGACACTACTCTCAGCACATCGATCGGGCAAAAATGGCTGAACAGGAGGAACAGGTGAATCAGATAAAACAGAGTGTGCAATTCGGAACACATGTTGGTCTAGTGCTGGCTCATCTACTGTTTCGTGATCCGGAACCCCCTCCGATACAGACAATCCATGAGACAATCCATGAGTGAGAGACATATCGGCACTTACTTGAGCGTCCTGTGCGACGTTCAGTTGCGCCAACCTTGAGGCCGGCTCGGTTAAACGTTCCGTCTTCGAGGCAGTATCATCCAAACCCGAAATCGGAGCCAGGGCAGGGCCGGGTGCGCTCCCAGGTGCCGCCTGCCGGGGAGACTCGAGAGACTCCACTGAACGCCAAGAGCGCTCAGATTCTGGACACGGCGAGTCCGGCCCCTGCCTCCTTTTGAACGCGAGTCTTCATCGTTGAACTGGAAGTCTTTTCTTTGTCAGTAACACGCATCGCGCGAACAGTAGCAGCGGTAATAGCAGCGGCAAGCCACGATGAGCAGAGGGGAGGGAGGGAGAGTAGCGAGAAGTCCAGGATTTCCACAGACTTCCTCAGACTCTGCCAGACTCCGCGCCCGCTCCGCAGGGAGATTTAGTTTATGAAGCAAAGGCACACCAGCAGCAAGGCACTCCCCCAGTAGACACAGAAGAGTTACTGGCAACAGGCAACTCCTCAGACTCTGATATTTTATTAAAATTTTATTTTTGCATTTTAGTAAACATGTGTACCAACAAGCCCAAACAGTGGGCTACTAACATGTCGCCGTTGCCCCCCTCACGCCCGCCCTCCCACCCTCCGACAGTCCCATCACACAACAGGCAGTTCACGCATTTACATTTACACAGGAGAAGTCTGTGGTGGCTGATCAGTTGTCTCGGATGGTGCTGCGCTAGAGAGGAGGTGCGAGATATACGGCGGGCCCCATATATCTGGGGGTCTTGCGTGGTGGGGAAATGTCTTTATAAATTCTGCTTCCGTTTCTTGGCAGTATGTGATGTCCCTCTTCCAGTTCGCAAGAGTGGGGGGTGTGCCTCGTCCCCACGCCATGGCTACTCTTCTACGTGCCAAAACAATAGCATGCTTGCCAGTTTCCTGACGTGTGAGGACAGGGGTCTCGTTAGGCCGAGGAGCGCCACCAGTGGTGAGTGCCCACTCTCTCGCCGATTATTGCGTCAGTTTCGTCGAGCACATCTGACCAGAATTTAGAGACTGGTAGTCGGCATCCGGGGACCCGCATCGGTCGCAAGACCGGGGTGATGTCTTTTTCTCTTTTTAGTGGTATAATAGGTTTGGTGCAGATAGTTAAAGTGGATTTGTTTGAAGCGGGAATTGAGTGCCACTTTTTGAGTCTGTTGTAAGATATAGCTCCAGTCTTCATCCAGAATGGGGGTTTGAAGCGTGGTTTCCCATCTTGTCTTTGTTTTGGGGTTCGAGGGAAGAGTGTCTGTGAGCAGGGTTTTGTAGATGGATGAGACTAGTTTGCCCTCCCCTTGTGCCTGAATGGTTCCATGCAGTAGTTGCCAGGTGGGAGGTTGTTGTGGGAATGATGGGATGAGGGCCTGCAAGGTGTACCGCACTCTGAAGTACAAAAATATGTCAAGAGAGGACATGCCCCCCTTCTCCCTCGCCTGCTGGGGTGTTATGAAGGTGTCTTGTATGAAGAAGTCGCCAAGTGTTTTTATTTTGCACTTGTCCGCCCAGATCAGATACACTTTCTCGGCGGTGAGTGGGATCCCGGGAATGAATTTCGCGGGTAGAAGAGGAGAGTATCTAAGCTGAATCTTGTACTTTTGGGCCATTTTCCGCCATATTGCGAAAGTGGATTGCACTATGTTCAGCGTTGTGTGTGGCACAGCCTGATTGCTGATGATCACGGCCCTTAGCAAGTTGGGTGAGGCTAGTGCCCGTTCGACCTGTACGTGCGGTCTTACGAATTGGGGTTCGTACTAGTGACTGAGAAACTGAGCTTGTGCCGCCCAGTAGTACCGTTCTAGATCGGGTAGAGCTAGGCCACCCTTATTGACAGGAAGCACGAGGGATGAGTATGCCACCCTTGCAGGTTTGCCCGACCATATGAGGTCCAGAACTAGGCTCCTCAGATTACCCAGGAAGCGCCGAGACAGCAGGATGGGGATGTTGGCGAAAAGGTATAGGAGTTTGGGTAAGATTACCATTTTTACCAATGAGGATCTCCCCCAGAGAGTGAGCGGTAGCGATTTCCACCTGTTTATCTTGTCTCTTAATGATTTCAGTGTGCTTTCGTAGTTGTCTTTGAATATGTCTTGGTGGTTCAGGGACACTCTAATTCCTAGATATCGGACGTGGGCTGTCTCCCACTGGAAGTTAAAATCGGCTTGGACTATTTTGTTTTTTGTGTTTAAGGGAAAGACGGTTAATTTTCAAGCCTGATACCAGCCCAAACTTAATTATTTCTCGAATGATCGGGTTAAGGTTTTCGCTGGGGTTTTGCATGAACAGGACTATGTCGTCGGCATAGAGGGATATTATTAGCCGGTGAGGTCCTATTTTAAGATCTCTCTGGATATGACGTTCCCTTAGGCCCGCTGCTAAGGGCTCCATCACAAGGGCGAATATCATTGCGGATAGTGGGCATCCCTGCCTAGTGCCCCGCTGGAGGTTGATATGTGCCGAGCGAGTCGGCCCGAGCGTGATTGCTGATAGGGGCTGATTGTAGAGGAGTGAGACCAGCTTGAGAAACTGTTTCCCAAGTCCGAGCTGCTGTAGCACGGCGAACATAAAGGGCCACTCAACGGAGTCGAATGCTTTTTCGGCATCCAGCAGCACCGCCACTGCCTGCTGATCGGGGTCAAGTGTTGCCAGAACCCCAAACATTCTGCGTATCCCGAATGTGGTGTTTCGGCCAGGTTTGAATCCCGCTTGGTCAGTGAGTACCAGTGCAGGCATTAATGGGAGAAGCCTATTAGCGAGGATCTTGGCCAGGATTTTGTTGTCCAGATTAATTAATGATATGGGGCGGGAGGACTTACAATCTTCGGGAGGCTTGTCTTTTTTGTGTAGTAGTATTACTTTGGCTTCTCTTAATGTCTGTGGGAGAATGCCGGATTCAAAGACATTTAGCAGGAGAGGGGCAATGAGAGGGGCGAAGTGTTTATAAAACTCACCAGTTAGCCCGTCGGGTCCTGGGGCTTTGGAAGGCGGTAGACTTTTGATGGCTTCTTGGATCTCTTCCAGCGTTATGGGCGCATTCAGTGGCTCACGGAGTTCCCCCTCCACCCAGTAAAGTTCTGTGTCGTTGAGGTAGTTCTTGATCGCATCAGAGTCTGCTGGGACCCCGGCGCTGTATAGATCTTGGAAGAAAACCCTGAATACTTCGACTATGTCTTCTTCTTTGTGCAGCATATTTCCCTGCGGTGTCCCGGTGCTGTACACCCTTGTCAGCCTCCTGTCTACCGCTATAAGACGAGCAAGAAGGGCTCCAGGCTTCTGGCCTTCGCTGTATTGTCTAATTCTGTGATTGTGACCCAGAAATGTAATCTCCCGTTCAGCCAGTTTTCTAAAGTTCAGAAGTTCATCTTTCAACCTCGCCTGGATTTGGTCTGAATTGTGGGCGGCTTGCTGCTTTTCCAATTCCTTCAGGTGAGTTTCGCAGGTCTCTAGTTCGCATCTGATAAGTTTCAGGATTCCGTTTTCTTTGGCTAGGCAGACGCCTCTTACGTAGCATTTGAGAGATTCCCATAGCACTCCGGCAGAGTTGACGGTGCCTTGGTTAATGTCGAGAAAGGTGTTGATTTCCTCGCTTAGCTCGGTGGCGAATGGGATCAGCTAGGGATCTGGGTTTGAAGCGCCATTGTGGAAGTCGTGGCCTGGTGGTCGGCAAGTGGCATTCGAGTGTTACCGTGGCGTGGTCTGAGAAGGTTTTGGGGAGTATTTGGCATGTTCCCTTATTGCCAGTTGCTGTGAGCGGAGACTAGCAGATAATCAATGCGAGAGTTCGTATTATGAACACTTGAGTGGAATGTGTAGTCTCTGGCTTCCCAATTCTGGGTCCTCCATGTGTCCGATAGGTCAAACGCTTTTCAGATCTCCTGCACTTGTAGGCTGGCTTTCGATGGGTGTGCAGTTGTTAACTTTGATTTATCTTTTTGTGGGTCGAGATGAGTATTCAGGTCGCCTCCCCAGATTATGGTTGCGTTTCGCACTTGCGAGAGGCGGGATAGCACCCAGTCAAAGTTGTTTGCGCCGTCTGTGTTGGGGGCGTAGGAGTTGACGAATACCACCTCTCACTCCACTATGCCCCGAACCAAAAGAGCCCTTCCCTCGTTATCTGTTTCTGTTTGGATCAGGCGAAACCCCAGTGAAGAGTGAAGAAGAATAGCGAGTCCCCTGGCATGGGATGAATATGAAGAGAAGTAGCGATGGCATCCCCAGCCGCGGGCCCACAGGTGCTCATTTTGCAGCAAAAGGTGGGTTTGCTGAATCATTGCCACCTCGACCTTGTGGCGTCTAAGTAATTGCAGGATCTTACGTGTCTTAGCCGGGATGTTGCCCCCTCTAATGTTCCAGGTAGCTACTTTGAATGTACCAGTGATAGATTTATATGACACCTGATTGCAGCAAGATCGGAGTCGGAGTCCCGACACATGGGACGGCTGGATTGCATGCGAGCAGCATCAGGCGGGAGGGCTCGTGAGGAGCGGCGGCGGGGCTCTCGGTGAGGCCCGCGGTTAGGCGGTGGCGCATTGAGCGCGTTTCGAACGACAACAACAATAAAACAATTTTCCTTACACGGACAACCCCCAACTCGTCCGTTTGGAACCCCCCCAACTGGAACATAATGCGTGCTGTGCACGGGGCGCGGGTTGCCTTCCTAGGCTTAGTCCCCAACCTCCCGTTTGCAAAGATTGTCCTGATGGCTTGATTCCTGCTTGCTTTGGATCAGTGTTGCAGTTGTTTGTCACGGTGGGACTCTCTCTGCTCTTTCTCTGTTTGATGCTCCGGGCGTTTGGTTTGCGGATTTACATCCTTGCCGGTCGAGATATAGTGTGGCTTCTTCTGGGGAGTTGAAGAAGTGGGTATTTCCCTCCAGTTGAATGCGAAGCCTCGCCGGGAAGAGCATCGAGTACGTAATCTGGTTGGCGCGTAGTCTGTGTTTCACCTGGGTGAACGATCTCCTTGCGCTTGGACTGACGGCTAAAAGTCCGGGTAAAACTGGATGTCGTCCCCGTCGAAGTGTAGTTTGCCCTTTTCCCTTGCCATTCTGAGGATGGAGTCCCTGTCCTTGTAGCTTAGAAGCTTAGCAATGATAGGGCGGGCAGGGGCTCCCGGAGCCGGTCTTGTTGCAGGGATTCTGTGGGCTCTTTCCACTACGAACATTTGCGACAGGACTGCGGGACCGAATAGCTCTGTGCATAATTTTTAGATGTGTTCTTCCATTCTGACTATCCTGATGTTGTTTCGTCTGGAGCGGCCTTCCAAGTCCTCGTTTTTGGTGAGTACAGTTTTCATTTGCCCCTCAAGCGTGGAGACCCGGGAAGTGAGTGCTGATGTGCCGTCGTCCAGATCTGACACTCTCTGTTCGACGGAGTCGAGCCTGTCGCTGTGTTTGTCGCGCCGGTGCTGTAACAGGTCCACCTTGGACGAGAGCGAGTCTATCTTCCTGTCCAGTCCGTTTGTTGCTGCAGCTATGCCTCCGACTGGTTGTTCTGGGATTCTGGGCGGTGTTCTGCCCTGGGTGTTTTAGGCGCTGGGCCTGCAACAAAATTGAGTCGTTTCTGGGACTTGTCCGGCTTCCCCATCATGAACTTGGCTACGGTGTCGGAGCGTCTGATTTTTGGGTGTAGCAAAGGCGCGGGCGAGGTGATCAGATTTGGCCGCTTAATGCCGTGCGAGGGGCCGAGATCCAGACGCACGGGGAGACGCTATGGGCCAAAATGGCGGGGACGCCGCGGAGCGACTCGGTTTGTTGGCGAAGCGTAGACTCGCTGTCTCGCCTGTTTTGCGTGCTTCTATGGGTCTCCGCGCGCCTCCCGCTCCCCACCTGCAGGTGTTTCGCTCCGCCACCGTCCCAGTGCTGGCTGTGGGCGCCCGACTCCGAGCGATTCCCACTGTGCCGCTTTCCGCTGGAGGTGGCCGCGGCAGGTCCCGCGGGTGGCTCTTGTCCGTCTATAAAGGATTTTGGACAGGCGGGTCGGGTTTTCCAGGCCCCACGCAGGTCGTGGTTGTGCAGGCCGCACTACGCAGCGAGTTTCTCACGGAAGGCGAGTCCGATTCACTCCGAATTTTCGACAGGGATGAGATGTCGTGCTAGGATAGAGTATTTCTTGCTGATTTAGTGGTTTCGCCCCAGGATTGCCACGATTAATCAGGATTCATGCGGGAGGTAGCCGGGAGCTCACAGGGCAGCGGCCATCTTGGTAGGCCCTCTAGCGGCCTCAGCATGGCACATTCGACTTTGAGATCTGAACTGTGCTTTGGGAAGGAGCATATGCAGTACATAATAAGAACGCTATTGGTGTAATGGTGAGTTTAGAGAAGCATGAACAAACACTTCTACCTTAAATGTGAGAGTAGAATAAGCCATTTCAGTTCACATCCCACAGAACCATACAGTAGTCATCCTCCAGTACAGAGCCACTGAGCATTTGTTGAAGCATTCACATTTTAGGTAGAATTGTTTGTGATTTTTGTTTCCAAACCGCCCCCTTCCTAACATTGATGGTTGTTTGCTTAACATACTCCAATCACAAAGATGTTGCACTATACCACACCAGTGATCCCTAAAGAGAGCGAAAAGAGTACATGGTTATTTACATCATTGAGAGCTCTCATGGGTTGATAAAGCTATGCATAAAATAGTCCTGCCCTTTAAGACAAAGGCAATGTTTGTGAAGCAGAAAGTATGCTTTTGTGCTTATTGTATAGCCATAATGCGTGGTACAGTGGCCCTGAATTGGAGGTATTCTTCCAGGGATGATTTCTTAGTGGTTCTGTGGCATGTATGGCTCGTTATTCTCAACGTAGGGCAGAATTCCATTTTCGAGGGTTCAACCGTTTTTGGGACCCTCTTAAACCTTTTGCTTTTTCCCCTTCCAATCTAGGCCCTATTGTTCTAGTCTGCATGACTTTTACTGTAGCCCCCTGCCACTACAGCCCTTTTAAGTATATGGTCCCTGGATGATCATAGGGCTCCTGTGTCAGCAGTGCTTTTTAAGCACCCCATTCTGTCCATGGCTGATTGTCACCCTACATTGGTTTTAAGGAATAGGTAGGCTGAAAGCAGATGTAATTTAATTTTGGCTTCACCAGAGGTGCAAGTCAATTTTACTGGATTGGTGGCGATGTGTACCTTTTTGGTAGCCATTGAGGTACCACTGTACCCTAGACCATTGTGACTTTTGTGCTTCCTTTGTTTGGGGCAGGCCTATGGTGGTTGTTGTGCAAATGTGGGCTCACTTTGAGTCCAGCCATGCACCTTTTATAGTGGTTTGGACTAATCTAGATCAGTTGCTGGCTGTGTGCAGGCCATCACATTTTTCTGTGAGACAACTCAAATGGCTTGTCACCAAAACCTTTGGTTTAAACCCTTGTGTGATTGGTGGCCTGGCTTAGGCTAGCCCCTGTGAGAGTGAGTAACTTACCTGCTGTTGGATTTCTCATTGTTTGGGCAGTTGCTGCATTTTTAGGACCAGATCTGGCTGGACCCTGCTACCTCAGCTTAGCTACAGTTCTGATTTCTGGCTCCTGGACATCCTTTCTGGGTCCTCCCTTGGGTTGTCCTCATTGGTTTGGGCCAGGCTTCCCATGCTGGGACCATGCTCTCTGCCGTGTTACCACTCCTTCCCGTTTCTATCGCCTAGGTATCTTGTCTTGGTGTTGGAAGCTGCCATCACCTCGAAGGGTATTAGACCCCGGTGCCCCACCTCACCTGCTCCTTGTGGACGTTCTGGGTCTCCCCCACCATTGTGTCCAAAGTGAGACCTTTTCTGCTGGTGTTTCCCCCATTTGCTCATTGAGCTAGCGGAACCTCCCTTGATCGGGTTCTTCCGTCTTCCTGTAGCCACCTGCCGTTCCTTTCACTTCTAGCTGGTCCATCCCACTCTAAGCAAGGGGGATTGATCTTCTTTCGAGCCGCTGGGATTGTTGTTGCTCCAGGGTTCAATTCCCTGTGTGACCAGATCCTACAATTTACCCTGTAGAAGAAGGGCTGTACACGTATTTATGAAAACAACTACGTAAACTTACTCGGGGGGGACCTGCGTTGGCGGGTTATCCTCAACAAATAGCCTAAGAGGTCCCTGTAATCCATACTAGAAGATTTCTGCAGGCGTGTTTCAACCGTGTTTCGTTATTGACTTGCATTCGGGTCGGAGTCTTGATTGGCTGCATCTACTCCTGGGGCAGCTAGGTGTCGAACCTGGCCCTGTATCTGTTCAAGGTGGTCTTCTCTGGTGTCTCTTGGAGTGGGTTTCCACCATCTCTGTACCTGTAGGGTACAAATGGGACTTAACTCGCTTTTTACCACAAACGCACATATGCCCATGTGTCTAGTATTCCTCGGAGATCTTTAAAAACGGACCTTAAACACTTCTGAAAATGACTATAACAGGTACTTACATGGACATTGACTTTTTTTTCGGGGGTCCCCTCCGGGTCCTTGGAGTCTAAGACTAGAATTTTAGCTGGTGCTCCTGATTTTCTCTGCATTTTTAATGACCTGCAATACATTCTTTGTTATGAAATATCTTGTTACTTTTTTCCCTTGTGGTTACTCCTGTAGAAGTGTACTAGCAACTTTTGGCCTGGGACAGGTACAATTTAGTGGCTCATGTTTTCTTAGAGACCTGGCCCAAGGGAACCTCCTCCACATGCCAGATGTAGTAAAATTATTTCACCAGGATAATATCATTTGGTGAAATGCAAAGCTGAGTTTTGAGGCTGGGTTTCCTGGTATCAGTTTGTAATCTGACAGCAGGCTACTTTCGTTTTCAACCAGTGTAGCAAGGCAGGGAAGCTCGAGAGTTAATTGATAGTCAATCCAGAGTCACGCTCAGCAGACTGGCTTCACTCTTAAAGCCAAACATTACACAAGGGCCATACCTGGCCTCTGGCCTCGTACCTCAACCAACCCACAATATCCATACACGGCACCCTGCCATCCCACCCGACAACATAATAACACCCCTACTTGGCATCCTGCCTTCCCACATACCACAACCTAGATCTGGCAACCTGCCTCACCACTATTATGCATTATGTAAATGGTTAAAATGAAAGCAATTTATGGAGCAACACTATAGAATATAAACCCAAATAAATCAGACTTTTTCTACTGAACACAATCACTGCTGGGCAAGCCTAATTTTGGTATTTAAGTAAAATGAAAATGAGGCACAGTGCAGTTATGATTTGCTCAGAATCCCAGAAGTGTGAAGTTTGGAAGGCAGGAATTTGAGTTCCGCAGAAAACCCTTTAGACAGAAGAGGATAATTCACCTTCTCTGATTCCATCTTCAGTTTTAGAACCAACAAATTGCGCTTTCTGCAAATATTTTTTATAATCCTTTTTTAATTGGCATTTCAGCCAGAATTACGTCTTGATCAGGAGAGGTACTTAACACATATATACTAGAACAAGCATACAATACGGGTCCTGAGCAAACCACTTTACGAGATTGTTGCCTTGTAGTGTAAATATTGTGTGTTCATCACAGTTTTCAGTGCTACTGTTGGCTACATTAAACCACAAATGTATGATAGACAGGACTGTTGCACTCTATCTGCTATCCGGTTAGTTACAGGAGGAATTGTTTACTAAGTAATTTCGGTATGTGATTCAGATCTCCATGGTTCTCGATTGTTCTGATGTCACGCCCCCAATATCATTCTTCGATGTCCTATGAGAGCATCACATGTCTGTGCCATCATTGTACTGCTGTCGTACCCCACCCCCATGCTTTAACAATACGACCTTTGGGCAACAGTAGTAATAACCCAGTAAGTGTGCGGGCATGCAGAGCAGTATCTTTTGTGTAGCCCCATTAAGGGAGACATTGTAATGGTTTCCATCAGTATTTCCCCAATAACTTTTTAAACACCTCTCATCCTTACATTTCCATGCAAGGTGGAAAGTCAGTGGGCTCTCTACATCTTCCAGAGCATTGAGGGTTTTCAGGGTAAAATGTATGCAAACTGGCAGGCGTGTAGTATAACTGATGGAGAAATTTAAAATGGAGGCGTTTAAAGTGACTGTTAAATGAAGCATGTTTTGTTTTGTGCTGTGACAAATCTGGACTATTAGTCTCTTCTCCCCATAGGGGAGCCACCCCATTTGAGGCTAGGTAATGAGCCTTCTCAGTATGACCCTCCCTAGGGGTCTGGGCAAGTGGGACCTCACTGGGAATGACTCCCCTCTTGGGGACAAGGACTCCCATTCCTAACAGGAACTCCCTGTCCAGAACACATCATCTGCCTACATGGGAATCAGAAAGACTGTTGTTATCGCTGTTTTGGATTCACCAAATAGAGACATTTCTTCAACCTCTTTGGCAGTTAATGCTGGATCTTGTCTGGACTCCACAGTCAAAGAGCCACAACACCTCTCTTTTGTTTGTAATTACGTACATAAGGAATTTGGAAGCAGAGTGAGTGAATCCTACGCAGAGGCGATCCTCTGACGGGAAGACGTCCTGGAGGGGCAGAGCCATACTAGACCACTGAGCCAGCGGTAGCGTGGAGATTGGACGAAGCACTTGCAAAATGCCAGATGACCGGTGTCCTGACCGGCAGAGAATCCTGGGCAAGAGGGAGATGGGGATGGTAAAGCAACAGTCTCGCCTGGTGGTGGAACCACACAGAAGCCGTGGTGGGCCTGGGGCCCGTTAACTGACGCTGAGACCAGATTGCAGTGGAGAGACCAGAAACCCGAGCTCTGCGCAAGAAGTGCATTAGTTGCTGAGGAGCGTAAAGGAAGCAAATGCTCCCAGAAGCGTGACGCTGTTGAAAGGGGCAAACAGTAATATTCAAGGCTGAGAAAGCCCACAAGGGTTATGGCAGCCAAAAAAAACCTGAGCGTGCAGATACCCTATCTAAACTGAACTAAAGCAAGCATATCAGAGGAGCAGAGAGCTGTGGAGAGCCCTGGGAAATCGGGAGACAGTCCGAACTGGAGAAAGAGAGAACAGGGAGGGTTCCAGTCATTAAGTATCGAACCAGAACATTGTGGAGCCAAAAGTCGGAAACAGGGGTATTGTATTAATAAAATCTTTCTTCCTGGAAAGAGGGAACCATATGGAATTAAGATTTGAATCAGCCAAATACCCCTTTCAATACATTTCACAGACGAAAATAAAAATATCTCTAGCGCAGAGGTGCCTCCCATCTCCTTGAACACACTAGGTGCTATAAAGCAGCCCTCCATGAAAAGTTCAGCTAGGTTTCCAATCCCCAATGTATTCATAGTTTGTATATACAGTGATTCTCGAGTTACCTCCAAACTGTGTACGTGTGTAGCTAGAATAAATAGAAGTAAAGTTTAGTTGCAACAGGTGCCAAGGCAAGGCATGTACTAGCTGCCACAGTGATCTGTTTAGTCTTATGCTTTATTAATTTTCAAATAACAGTCCTCGGTAGTGCCAGCGCAACTATTGCCCTCTCAATTTGTAAATTTTTGGAGAACCAATATGATGAAAAGTGCACTTGCGCAGCCAAATAGTAAACCTCAATGTCTGGCAGCACTGGTCCTCCCCAGTCAGCTTGCACCAGCTAATCCGCGCCTGTTTACCAGCCCAAATCAATTTTTTTATAATACCCTTGAATGGTTTAAAGTACTTTTGTGGGAGCCCGATGGGGACATTCAAGAACAGGTACAACAGTCTGGGAATTATTGAAAAGTTTTTGAAAAGCAATATTCTAGAGAGTGGTAGGTTTTTCCATTCGGCAGTGCTAGTTTTATTTGAAGCCAGAACAAGTGCATACTTTTCTTTCAATGGGATCCCAGGATCTCTATCGATTACCACATTCCAGTATCTCATTTTGGTATGAAGCCATTGGAAACCAAGCACATTTGCAAATTCAGTAGTACTACCTGTAAGAGAAAACCGGACAGATTTGGTTACATTTATACTTTGCCCCAAAAAATTCCTGAAGTTATGTATGTCCAACATAACGGGCATTCGATTTTCACGAGGGTTCTTGACAATCAACATCATACCGTCGGCATACAAAGAAACAATTTACACAAGCGTAATTGTATGCCTAGATGCATATACCTCTCCCCTTTCGCAATGACTAATGGCTCAATGGCAAGCGCAAAAACTAAGGGGGATAGAGGGCATCCCTATTTTGTTCCTCTTTCTAATGGAAAGTTATCAGTAACCTGTTAATATATAGCTTGGCCGTAGGATGGGAATACAATAGTTTAACCAGTGCCATAGATTTCAGCCTGATATCCGCTCGTTGGAACTCTGTGAACACGTATGCCATTACACAGAATCAAATGCTTTTTCTGCATCAAGCAAATAGCAACTACAGGGAGTTATGGGACCAAGAAGTGCAGGAGACCTAATATACATCTAAATTCTGTACGATGTTAACCATATGGGAAAAAATTCAGACTAGTCTGCTAGTACAGATTCTGGCATGATGGGGAGTTATCTGTTTACTAAAATTCTAGCCAGGATTTGATTGTCTGTATTAATGATGATATAGTCCTATATGCCAAACACTCAGTTGGGTCATTGTTCAGATTATGCAGTAATAAATCATAGTCTCCCTCATAGTGCCTGGTAAAGAGCCTCTCTCAACCGCCTCCTTATACACATTTAAAAGATGTGGAGAGAGGATTGCCACATGCGGCTTACAGAAATCGACTGATGAGCCATCTAGGGCTGACGATTTTCCATCTGGGTGGATAAGCATTTTTTAAAATCTGATTGGGGTATATAAAAGGTCCCTTTCCTCTGTTGTGACGCAATAGAGCGCAAATTGATTTAAGTATTGGTCTATTTCTCTGGTGTGTTTATTAACATTTGACGTATACAATTTGTTATAAAACTAAAGAAATGCATTCCTTATTTTGGATACAGTGCAGACTTCCTTGCTCATCTTTCATTTTTATGACCGGGGCATTTGGCCTATCCATCCGCATAAGCCAGGTGAGTAGCTTGGTGGGCTATCCCCCCTCCCTCTATTATCATGCCTGTCTCCTATCCCCAAGATATTTACACTCTCGCTGTGCAGTTTCCTGAAACTGTTGTGGCACTGAGTGGGCATCAGCTAATGCTCCTCTATTTTTTATTAGCTCATGCTCTTGTTCGTTTTTTAAACTCCTCATGTCAATTAACTTCAGATCGGATTACGTGCACTTCCCGTGATATACACTACGCTCTGATAACACATTTAAATGCTTCCCACATTGGTGAGTCAACCGAGCCGGTGTTAACATTAAATGATTGTATTATTTTGTTCCTAAGATCTTCCCTGAACACAGGATCTGTCAGGGCGTCAACCTTAAATGACCATCCCTTCTTAGCTACGTCACATCCTTCAATATTAAGCTGCACTTCCACTGAGGAATGACCGGATATTGTCGTAGGGTGTATAAAACAATCTTTGCATTGATTATATATTTTTTCCTAATGGGAGTGCTAAATGGATGAAGAGGCCTCATGTACAGCGGAGCAGAAAGTGTATTCTTTGGATTCCGGATGACTGTTCCGCCATATATTGACAAGGCAGTATAAATCACAGATCTGCCCAATTCTTTGTGCAGCTTTTGATAAAGGGGTGAAGTGTCCTAAATGATCAGTCCAAATGGACATCCAGCACTGTATTGAAGCCACGCTCCTCCTAAATAACCACAGCGTCTTTATATTTTATGAATTGATTTGTGACCCATTCAGAATAACCCAGGGTTTCCACATTGTTATTGTTATGTTATTTTGCATTTATATAGCGCCTTATATACCATTGGTAACCGAAGTTCAGATCAGTAGAGAGAGTCGAGGGAGTCAAAAGGTGCGTGTGAGCACCGGGTATGTGTGCAGCTCGTGCGGTATTCGTGTGTTAGCTGCTTCTTAGCTGTAGGTGAGGTGGTTGAGAGATCAGGAGTATGTGTTCGCTCCGGCAGGGTTTATCCAAACCGGATGTGGCTGCGTTAGGCCTGAGAAGAACGCCTGGCTGGGGGTGTGTAACCAGCAGTGTTTACTTAGAATGATGTGGAGGGAGCGGCGGATGTTGGTATGAGAACAGTTATACCGAATGGTGTCATAGTATCTCTGTGTTCTAGTTGAGTGGTGATGTAAAGGAGAGAGTAAGCGTGGTGGTGAGATATGATGAGTAATATGCTTTTTTGAACGTTCTCTGCATTCCAATTATACTATATACGTCTATATACGCAATTGTATGCGCTCGTTTGCTCCTGGCACTAATCTGCTTTATGCCCTCATACGTATTATGCACTCACCCCTTCTACGTACTCGCCCCCTCTCCGCACTGACCCCGCTCTCCGCACTGACCCCGCTCTCCGCACTGACCCCGCTCTCCGCACTGACCCCGCTCTCCGCACTGACCCCGCTCTCCGCACTGACCCCGCTCTCCGCACTGACCCCGCTCTCCGCACTGACCCCGCTCTCCGCACTGACCCCGCTCTCCGCACTGACCCCGCTCTCCGCACTGACCCCGCTCTCCGCACTCACCCCGCTCTCCGCACTCACCCCGCTCTACGCACTCACCCCGCTCTACGCACTCACCCCGCTCTATACATTCGTCTTCTCCAGCGATCTACATACTCTCTGCACATCTGAATTCATCAGCTATCCACACTCATGCGCATTACTTGCTTCTCTTGCGGATATCTGCAGATACGACCTGGAGTTGTCACATGCTCTACATACTCATCCGCTCCACATATTCATCTGCTCTACACACTCATCCGTTCGAGATGGTCATCCACTCTATACACTTATCCAATTTACTTTAAGCGCATACCAGGTAATAAATGGTATAATACAGCCTTGCAGAATACCCACGACTACGTAGGTTTACCCTCCGAGTCTTTCTAGTAGTTCAGTAATTAAAGTCCAAGGGAATAATGTACAACTATAGCTACCCGCTAGAGTGGGAGGCGTATGAAGCATAATATCTGACATCCCCATTTACTGGTGAAGCACGCTTCCCAGTCAGAGTGTAGGTGAGTTTCCTGCAGGAACGCTATTCCGATATCATGTCTTTCCAGATAACGTAATACTTTGCTAGCCTTGTTCCTCTGATTTAGCCCCCTAACATTCCATATAAGAACTTTCAAGGAGTCATAAGGCCAACTTAATACCAAGGATTACAAAACATGATCTCCTCCAGCCTGAACTATGTTCAATCAGGGGATGCTGAGCCAAAGACATGTAGCCTAAACCATTCCAGGCTTCCAACCGTTCAACATGCTTTTTCTCCATGTAGTACCTCTCTTGCAGTATTGGGAACCAATACAACAAGTATAACAAATAAGCAAACACCCCCCCCACCGATCCCCCCCCCACCAAACCAGTCAGTTAGTCCCCACCCCCTTTGCACCAAACAATAGCTTACGCGTGATTCACTGAAGGGTAGTTCGAGACGGCCAAATGCCACTTGAGCATTGTCTGTGTGTGTGTATGTGTATATATATATATATATATATATATATATATATATATATATATATATATATATATATATATATATATATATATCCTGCTGCTGAAAAATAAAGATGTTTACGTGAGTTATATTCGCGGAAGAAACAGGTTTGCACAAAGGACCTGAGGAATGCACATAACCAACCTCATCACTTCTTATGACCTGTTGGGCTACCATTTTTTCTTGTAGCCACCGACAGTCAGAAGCAGACTCCTGCAGCGATTCCAAGAACGCTTCATGTGAGGTAAAGAATTGCACTTTTCCATTGTACTGAACCCGGTGTTTAGCCAGAAACAACATGGAATGCTTTATATTGTTTAACCATAACAGCTGTTTCAAATCGTGGATTGTTTTCCTCAAAACTTGCACTCCAACAGAAAAATATGTACAGAATCACCGCCATATTGCAATTGTCCTTTCTCCCGTGCAGCTTTTAAAATGGTCTCTGAAGTTCAATAGCCTGGCAATTACCAGCTGCGCAGTAGCCCTGAGTGCTGGCCACAATTGGAATTCTGTGGGCTCTCAATGACAAAGGCAGAAGAGAAACTAATGGGATCAGGCAGCTGTTCCACATAAAGTTTCATTGAACCTACAACACTTATTTCTCGGTTTCCTGTGATCCTTATGTTGTTCCGTCTGCATTTACTCTCGAGATGCTCGTTCTGGTCAGTACGGGCTCTAAAGGTTTTCAGAATGGGGGCAAGTTCCATTGAGGCGTAGGGCAGATCATCCTCTATATTCAATACACAATCTTCTAATTCATTCAATCTGGCTCTATGTTTATCAAGGCAGGCTTTCTTGTGGTTCACCGTGTATGTAAATTAGTTCGTTTTGGGGTTCAAGGTATTAATGGCAGCTTTGAGCTGCAAAAATATTTCTTTAATCTCTGTTGTACTCTGGAGTTCTTCCTCAACTGAGATATCAATCTGTTGCAGCGGTTGTACCATTGCACTGGTGCTTTTTCTGTTTCGTCAGTAGCACCCAAATCAAAGGATAGTGGGGGCTTGTCGTGCTTCCCCATCTGTGAACAGGCTGGGTAGGTTTAATGCACACAAGCATAAACTCAAAGTGGACCTTCCTGAGTGTAGTATTTCTTATCTTAACCAAACTTATAAAACGCAGCGTATGCCCGAAGGCATCATGGCGCTAACAACTGCAGAGGTAGGAGCCAACCAGGAAGTCCAGAAGCACTAGAAAGGAAAGTTTTCAAAGCTTGGCAAAATGGCAAGTCTTGATGACAAGTAAGGAGAGAGGACTAGAATTCCAGGCTTTAGCCGCAGCCACTGAGAAGACCCGACCACCAATCCGCTTAAGTCTAGCCCTAGGAGGCAGAATAGTTTTCGGAGATTGAAAACAAAGTGATCTGCAAAGTTTATAGGGGCGGAACTTTGTTTGAATGTATTCAGCTCCTATTTTGTAGAAGGCTTTATGAACAAGACACAGCGATTTAAATTTAACACGCTGTTCGACTGGGAGCCAGTGGAGCTGGCGCACAAACGGTGTCATGTGGGCACCAAACGGATTGACTGTTGTAGGATATTGCCAAACTTTTCCCTGTCTCATGCAAGCAAAGTTCAAATTGCTTCCAATTCCAGCAGGCAGAGTCCTACCATCTTGAAAAAAGTCCTCTAATATGGATGGCGCTGTGGCGTCGCATCTCTCAATGAAACTCCCAATACGCCAGCATAATGTAGGCAATCTAGAGTCGAGCCACATAATAAACTTCTCTGGTAAGATTGAGAGTTTGTGCCACCATTGATGGGCCTCCGAGAGAGGAGAGCACCCTGGGAGCCCTCACACCCGCCTTCCCGGGCACCACCAGTGGCCAGCCTCCGCGAACAAAGGCTCGCCGCTCCAGCTCTCCCACCACACAACCAGAGCACTCTACCAGCAGTTCCGGACTATGATATAATGCGCAGCAGAAGCTTACAGCGCCGCCGGAAACTGGTGCCTTCAGCGAGCATCACCTCCACAAAGTGGCACCTCCATACGCTCCATCAGTCTCCTTCCCTCCAGGCATGATAGATCACCACTGTGTCTCACTTTCCCAGTAGAAGGAGACCACTCCGTTCCCCCCACAGCCGAAGTGACAGCAAAGCAGCTTACACTTCAGGATATTCCTTTCTGCAGGATATCCCAGGATTCTTTTGCCAGGTGGTACCATAGCTCACATACGAACCTCCATTTTGGTCAAGATCTCAAGAGCCCTTCCCCAACTTCCGCAAAGTACATTGTTCAATAAATCTGAGTTTTCAGTGTTGAATGAATCGGGGTTTCAAAGCCCCAAGTCACATAATAAAGCAACCTGACATACATAGAAGAGAAACTATATTAAAAACACACGTTCAAAAAACAGGCATGCATCACTTTATCAGACAAAAGGGGTCAAGCCAATCCCACAATCCTATGCAGTGGCATGCAGGCTAGGCACAGATCCCAGCAAACGTTACCCTATCGCCTGACTTACTTTGCCAGATTTGTACCGCTCTCATTTGTCCTAGTTTCCATTCCAATCCCCTTCTAGTGTCCTTCCCCTTCACCCCCTTCCCTTAAAATTAATGTTAGACTTCTATTACCCATTTTCTACACCCCTTAAACCTTAACTCAAACCCCTTCCCTCCGCAGGTTCAATGGGGTAATATCGCAGCAAAAATACAGCGCCATTCTTGTATAGCAATATCTTTGCTAGGAAATTAACATATGGATGCAAATTCACCTGGGTGCAACCACCAAGAAAACCCAGACCGGGAGTAGGCGAATGGAATCAAGAACAGAAATTGAATGGAATTGCCAAACAGAGATGAGACACTTGACTTACCAACCCCAGGCGAATGTTAGGGCAACAGAAAATGAACAGAAATGAGAAGAGACTGCAATCCAAACCGAGTTGGAAGCAAGACTCACCAGCACATAAAAAAAGCTACAAAGAAAACGTGTGGACTGTGCACATGGCTGCTACCCTGCAAACAGAGATTTAAAAGAGGGTGGGGCTAAAATACTTTTTTGGCCTTCCAAGCACAGCTTCACCAGAGATTGGCCAAGGCGAGCATGTAGCCAGGGAGAACAATGGTGTTGGAAATGGGAAGGCTGGGCTATAAAAGCAAATCCAGCACCAAGGAGATTGAAAGATGTTTGGGTGAGATCAATTGGAGTGGTGGTGAATCATGAGACCAGGTGTAGGGTAGAGAGTGGAATGGAGTGTTGAGGCGACTGTGGCAGTGTTCTGAGAGAATACAGTTAAGGTATTGTGTGTAGGAGAGAATGGTACCAGTTGTGTAGGGTGGTGAGGGGGATGTAAAAGCTGAGTGAAAGAAATGTGAGAGAGTGAAGGGGATAATTGTAGCAGGATTGGTGTGTGACAGGACAGTGGGGAAGAGTGAAAGGTGGTAGTAGGAGTAGTGGCAGGATGGACAGAGAGAAGGATGAAGGTAGCTGGAGGAGACAGGCGGAGAGTGTGTAAGTAAAGGAGTAGACAGATTATTAAGGGAGAGGGGGAGAGCAGAGGGGTGCAAATGGTACGAGGGTGGTGGAAGAGTGGGGAAGTAGAGGGGAGCAGATCGGAGAGGGGCGGGAAGAGAAGTGAGAGAAGGAAAGAGGAGTGGAGGTAAAGGGAGACTAGGAAGATCTCATACGTAGGGGAGTAACTGAAAATAAATGTAATTGTTTTTTTTTTATAACAAGCTTCATTTCAAGCGCTAGGAATTGAATTTGTGCTGCTCAGAGCTGTCTTGTTTCCAAGACGAGCACATTGCCCCTGGGCTATCCTCCCAGTGTGAATATTCAGATAATGGGAGAGATGGAGTGTGAAGGGCAGAGGCTGGTAGAGAAAACCCCAGTGCAATTGGGCTGTCCAACAGACCAGTGGGTGTCCCTTAGAACAGGGCTCTGCAGCATGTGGCTCTCCAGATGTTTTTTCTATTATAACACCACTGCTATGTGTTAAATGACTCCAATCAAGCAGTCCCACTAAGTCAGTGCCTTGTCTGGGATTGCTCAAGGGAAGCCCTTATTTATATATTTTTATGTCCAGTTCGTGTACTCTGGATGACAACCCTTATATAATACCCCTCTCTTAGAATCCCCCTGACCCCACTGAGCCAAGAAGTAAGTTTGTTTTGCAAATTTAAAAGGTTTATTTGGGAATTAAACATATATATATATATATATTGCACTTTTATAATAAATTAATAATTGATATCACACTTAGACATATGACAGTGAGTGATCAACAATGGATGATGTGATACTAGCACACTGGGTAATTCCTTAGGAGTAGTATAGAGGATAAGGTAGCTGAGAATGCTTTATATGGTACAAGGAAATGCAAGGTGGAAAAGAAGCAACACAGGAATAAACTTGATATGATTTCAGCAAAACATAATATAATCACTTTTCCCCTTTTGGCAATTTACTCCCCCTCTATGCAATGTAAGAAGGTGGAAGTGACACACACAGTCTTCAGGAATACAATCACAGTACAATCCCAATTCAGTTCCCCCCAGCAAGCTTAGATCAACAGGGATGATTTTAAACACAGGCAAAGTACTTTAAAGGTGGTATGCAAAGAAGGGAAAAATATGCCAAACATTATTTTAATTCCCTCTAGAGGTTCAGGGTGAGTGATAGCTACTTTAAATTAGTTCAGGATTACTTTAGCAATGCTCTATGAATGATTGTCAGGTTGCAAACGAATTTCAGCAAAGGAAAGCAAGGACAAATATTTTTACACGTGGCTGAAATGAAGCAAAATGTCAAATCGCGGCAATTTAGTAGCAAGTCGGTTTAGAGCTTGTTGGAGAGCTTAGAATCTCAGCTTCAAAATAAAAGTTAAATCTCGCTTTTATCACAAACGGTTCAAGAGATACGGACGATTTTGTGGAGGCGGATTTTCAGAAATGAAATTTTAAAGTTTCAGAATTACAGATGACAGTTTTGCAGCTTTGAATCAAAAGACGGGACACAATTTCTATGATGCAGTTCTCAATAGGTTAAAATAGTTTGAATTAGATTATTTTAAACTAAGAGATTGGTTTTTTACAGTTCTGGCTGGGTACTCAAACTATATTTTGGAAGGAATGGGCCTCGTCACAGATCTGGTCAGGTTGACTGCGGTTCTCTCGCCACGGATGGTCTTTAGTACCGGTTCTCTGGTTACAGCGGTCTGGGTCAGCTCTGCTCTGCTGGTCTGGTCTGGCACTCGGCGCTTCACAAAGGTCTGGTCTCTGGTTCCGGGTACAGCTCTGCTTTCTGGGTGTTTCTGGCACAGGGTTCTAGGCCAGAATCAAACAGCTCACCCCGGCTGTTTTACTCTGATGTGCTCCTTGGAAGTCTGGGGTAAATCAGTTTGCAAAAGATTTTGAGGGCTGCTGACAAATTTTGAAGTCTGAATTCAAAGTTCTGGTCTCTGTCTGGATTTGAAGTCTAAGTGCTCGATCTGGTGTCTTCTGGCAAAACGCTCCGCAAGAAATCAGCTTGAAGTGGGAAGTGAATGTCCCTACCTGTCCTGCACAGTCTCCTTTTATGTGTTTAGAAAGTGGGAGGGTCGGCTCATCTTCTATGCCCAACCCTCTCAATTTATCATTGGCCAGTTCCTCCTCTCTCCCCTGATTGGGGGAACTGGGTTGTGAGTCAGAGTGATGAGGTAGGTTTATGGTCAGAGGATCCTCCCCTTGTCAAATTGCACATAAATCTATTTCTGATCCAAATACATATTTATCTATGTACCATTTTTCTAATATTATATGTCCAGTTAACATATTTTCTGTAGCACCAAACCATCCGATCCCTGTCTTTGTAAGATGTTGTGTCCCCTTATGACAGAATTCTCCCCTTTTCATCCAGATAACGACCTCTAAACCTTTCCAGATTTTACACAAATGTGCACCAGGGATATGGGTTTCAGATGATAGTGTTAGATTTTTAACATGCATACATTTGGAGTAACAACCTTTTCCACTACTATCCCCAAGAATATACCCCAGAGTCCTAACACCTCTTAAAATGTGCACAGAAAAATCACAAGAATGATGATGTTGTTTATATAATTTTTACAAGTCCGCACTATGAATTATCCATCTTTTTAAAATTATGCTCTGGCCCCAAAGGGGTGTGGTTTTCCAAAGCACATGGTGGAATTTCTGGTTTATCCACTTCCCCCAAGCTCAGCTTGCTCACATGCAGTGCCCCTCCCCGTTTCCTTCCAAGAGGAAGCCATTTACGACCCCCCTAATTTAACATTTGCCTGGGCCAAGGACAGTGCTTTGTTTAGTTTCCTGCAGTCCCCAGGTGCTCCTCCCCTGATTCAATCAGGGAGGTGTCATCTCCTTTTGGTGGGGGCAGCAGAATGCAGCCAGGCCTGGGAAGAGTGGCTGAGCAAGTTTCACTCCTGTCGGGGGTAGTTGCCGGGCAGAATTCACTCTCTTCAAGCCATGCTTCAGCTAAATGTCACTTTAGTTCCCAGTTTTCTTCATTCAAACCAAACTTGCAATTTTTACACATGCAGCTAGAACGCTGATTCTAAGTTCAAAACTAAGGCATTTAACAGTTGCAAACTATGTGCCACTCAACAGTAGGTAACTCATTTATTTTAAACATTTAGATTTTAGTGTCTTTCAGTCCAATTTCACTTCAGCTGCTGACATCCACAGCTCAGCCAGTTTTGTTATAAACATTGTTTTGGGCTCTTTCTCTTTCCAGATTTTGTATGCACACAAGTCCACCTTCTGCCAAATGTCTGCTGGTGTTCATTGAGATTTTTGAATATCTTGCACTGTTTAAAATAGGCATTTTTAGCTTGCATTTCAGAGAAACAAAGGTGATTTCAAAGCGCTTTTTTGTTTTTTAAGCCACCGGTACTGCTGTTTTTCCTTTGGCACACATTTCACTCATGGCACTCCTGGCCTATCACGCTCGCACTGGTGGGTGGCAGGTCAGGCGACCATTTTGGTGTGCGCAAAACTGCGCGGTTCTCCTGGTTCTGGGATAGAATGATGGGCGGCGACAGCTCATCCCCACATCTACCCAGTCTATTGCTTTAGTTTTGTTCTGGGATAGAATGATGGGTGGCGACAGCTCATCCCCACATCTACCCAGTCTAATAATTCAACATGGGTCAAAACCCTTGATATATGATCCCTCCCTATTGCCTCTGATGACTAGAGCTGATGGGAGTTGTGGAACAAAACATCTGGAGAACTAAAGGTTGCAGACCTCTGCCTTAGAAAGTTCCAGAGGGAGATAGATGGAAAAGGGCGTGGCTTTTAGGTTTCCCTGTCAAGATTAGAAAGAGTCCGATGGTAGGGTTACCTTGCTTTAGAGTATGTTGGGGAAATTCTGTGCGTTATGGACACCTGGGCTGGGGTGGAAGGAGGCCATGAGGAGGCCGAGAGAGCTGTAGGGACCCCCTTTGTTTCAACCGCCCCAGTCTTCCCAGACCGGTTCTTTCATAGAAAATCTTAAATCTATCTTTGTATGTCGCTTTCTGAGACCATTTGATACATCATGCAACCATTTTTTTGTTTGTATATGTTGTTGAATTATGTCTATTGTTGCTCACATAAGTGTGTACTGGTCACAGACTCACTTGTTTTAGTTTTATTTTGCTTCTATAGCACTGTGCGCCAAGGCGCTTTACACAAATTGATTAGATGGTAAAATAAAATGATATGATAGGATGACAATAAACCGGATACAGCAGAAATATAAACGGGCAAAAGAATACCAAAGAGAAAGAAAGTGAATTGATGGTCTGTAGAAACAGTTGAATTGAAGGTCAAGCAACATCATGGAAAATTGCAAGACAAAAACCGAATCACCTCTCGCCTCCTCCAAATCCCCCAAGTCCCAGGAAACCACTCCAGATGATAAGTGCTGAACACCACTCCATATGATAACTGTGATCTAGAAACCTGGACTTCCAACGTCCAGGCTCTTTTCAGTCATCTTTATCTGCATGTTTGTCAACTGGGCCTGAAAGTCAGTAAAGTCAAAACAAACAATCTCAACAACCGTTAAACTAATCTTGATTGTGTAAGATCCATTGGATATATGGGGGGTTGTGAGCAGGGCAGATGGGGGTGAAATGGGAGGCCCTTCTAATAAAAGAAAAAAAAAGCTGAACTCACATATTTGTTTCTACAAACCACATCTAACCGACCTGTGGGTGCTATTCAGGGTGTTATTAAACCCTTTTTGTAATGAGCTCATCATTGATCAAGAAATTCACTAGAATAAAGGGGAAGCATTTCTGCAATATGAAACGGAGGACAGACTCTAAGAATATATGGACCCTTACTTCCTTGGCAACAATAAATTGTGATAAACTGCCGAGGATCATAACAGACCGTCAGTGGTTTTGGCTGCAGTGGCACCAACATTACCCTCCAGGGTCACATAATTTCAGTCAAATGTATACGTTGGCTCTGGGCGGTAAGAACATGCACCTCCGGCTTAGTCTCTTTGTTAGGCAGAAACCTGTGCAGTTCCCTTAGGGACCACTGCAAAAGATTTAAGACTACAGGTGTTTGGCAGTAAACCCACTTGGCAGCAGTCTGCACCACACAGATTCACTTGGTAGCTGTGGCTGAGCAGTCCGACTTCCCTCAAGAAGAGTTAGGCAGTATACAGAGCATACAAAATAGGTACAGAAATAAAAAAGCAAACACTGACCAGAGCTTGGGTGTAAAAGTATATAATTATTTATTTAACACACACTTATAAAACACACTAGCACTAAATTGGTAAAATAAGTTCAAAACACAATCACTATTATCAAATGTACATTCCTGATTACTTGTTGGACAAGTCTTAGTTAACACCACTTATTTCCAGACAGAGGTGAGCGCATAACGTTCGATGGCACTCCAACAAGTTAACTAAAAAGGGAGGGAAAAGCAGAATTATGGAAACACACACACAAAACACACCACAGCAAGTTAGGAAGGCACAGTCTACTGGTGAGCAAGGAAGTTTAGGTGCCAGGCCCACTTTCAAGGGAGCCAGGCGGAAGATGCCCAAGATCAGACAGTTATACAGAGTCTTTGAAGTTTGGGGAGGTATTTCGAAAAAGGTTTAGTTCAGTTCAGAAAAGTTAGCTAAGGTGTCCCAGGCTAACCCAGGTTCGAGAGACGAGGATTTAATCCACCCTGTTCAATCGGTTGCAAGGGAAGCCAGGCGGAACACGGTACCTTAAATGGAGAGGATCCTCCAGTGGGGGCAGTTGTTCCTGGCAGCGGGTGCAAGTCGCAGCGTCGTCCAAAGGAAGAGAAGATCTCGTCGTGGAGGAAAGATGAAGGTTGTTGCACTGCCAGGGAAGAAACCAGCCGCGGAGTTCTCCGTTACAAAGGTACTACCCTTTCGGTTCGCGGTAATGGTGAAAACGTGGTATCCCGGTTGCCGGGGTGCTTGGCACAGGCAAGGCAGCCACGAGATGCTCCAGGAAGGCAAAAAGAAGGTAGACTTGTTATCCCCACCAGTCGAAGGCAGAAGACTCTCCGGGCTGGAGATCGCCTCTGTCGTTGGGAAAAGTGGTGAGACGGTTCAGCAGGGCTTCACCGGTGGTGACGTCGTTGCAGGCCGGCTCAGCTTCTCCCTCCTCGGATTCTTTAGGTCCAGTGGCGACGTCTGAAGTTCCAGTCCCCAAAGCCCTGCTTTTATGCAGCACACCCCCATTCACTCAGCCTAGCTGTCAATCAAACATGCTAAGTGGTGAGCCGGCCGGCTCACCACTTGGGCCAATCACACAAGAGTGCGACTTGAGTTACCAAGGTAACTCAGTCCAGGGTGCCTAAACCCCCCTCCCACACCCCCTTTGGTACCCAGACAGAGTGGCACCACTTTTGGAGGCTTCTGTGGAGAAGCCCCCCAAAAAGTGGAACAAAGGGCTCGACTTGGGTTGGAGTCACAGAAGAGAACACAAACGCCATTTTAGAATCGAGTTCTGGCAAAAACTACCAACCGGCAAATTAATATTAAATAAATAAACCGGCGGTATGTTCGAGGCTATAAGAATTAAATAATTAAAGTTGGTAGCCTCGAACAATGGGAAAATCCCATAGAGATATATTTGCGGTCGAATATAAAAAGTAGTATCCACTGCCACCAGCCAAAACTCGATCAGGGGGGACGGAGACGTGCCCCCTCGAACAACAGACCCCGGGGCAATCAAATTGCCCCGACCAGTACGTCCACAATATGATGGTTTGTACTGGTTTCTGTTCATAATTTGGGACTAGCAAAGCCAATGGTGATTTTACATGCCCTGGGAGACAGTAGTCAGTCCCAGGGTATGGAGTCTATGTTGGGGGGTCACTACGACACCCCTGGGTTACGGCACGGAGGGTGCTATGTAACCCACATCAAAAAAACACATGAGACCCTAGGGAGTAAAAGACCCCATAGCCCATAAAACACATGGAAAGTTAAAGGAACACCTCAAATCATGTCTAAGAGTGAGAGCAGAAGAATCTCACTCTTAGCAGGAGAGAATAAAATAAACCCCAAAAATCCAGCAAAGCTGCTGAGGGACTCACTAGGTTTGGGAAATTAGCCTTACAGAGAATTCTCCCTAACACTCTTCTCCCTCAATCTGTGCCCAACCCCATCCAGGCAGAAGCGGAGCTGGCCTTGCAGCACACTGTTCCTTCTAGGCAGGCTGAATTATGGAGGACTTTTTTCAGGTTTTCCGTGTTTTTTTTTTTTTTTTAAGCACGTTGCAGGCTGGCCGAGAGAGCAACAGCTCAGCCAGTTTGCCCCTCCCCTTGATGCCCTTCCCATCCCGCCCATGCATTATGTATGGTCTACCCTCAAATGTACTGAGTCCTAGTGACTAGGACTATCAGTGCATATTTATCTGACCTTGTGTGGTTCTCCTGATTTTATTTTTCATTTCTGAAGTCCTGCGTTATTCAATTGCCTTCTTGCTATGTATCACTAGTAACATTTGTAGCTCTGCTTTTACGGGTCGTGTAATGAGGCCTTGTGGCTAGTGCTGAAATTCTTCACTAATCTTGTTTTTTTGGTTGGGTGTTTTAAATTGTAGCCCCTTTTTTTCCTTTCCATTTTGGCTCTATGTATTAACTGTGTAAAGTGCATGCAGGTCATAAATGTTCCTATGTGCTAAAGGGTTGGGAATACTGTGATAGTTTGTGTGACAACCTGGGTACTGATAATGACTGTGTAAATGCAATGTTTCACTGTGTCTAGGTTCCTTTGTCTCTTCTCCAGCTTTAGACTATCTGCCTCATCACGAGTTTGGCAGTAACCCTTAAATGCGGCAGTAACGCTATTACCGCCCCATTTATGGGGCCGCCAAATCACGGGATTGGCAGGTTTACCTCCAGCTCTGAGCTAGGGGCAAATCCGCTGTGATTTTTGTCGATTGGGCCCAATGGGGAATGGAAAATTCCTGAATGGGCCCAATGGAGAACGGGGGACTTACCATTCCTCCAAACCCATGATCCGGCGCTAATAGCGCCGGGGGGTTTGGTGGTAGGGATAAACGCCCCGGCGGTAATAACGCCGGGGTTAGCACCCAACTCCTGATGAGGCCCATATGTGTAGTGCCTATCACCAAAAAAGTAGTCTTGTGTGTTTTCTATGTGTACTGTGCAACTTTCCCGCTGAGCCCTCCTTACCACCCTGAAGTTAAGCCTGACTGCTCTGCCTGGCTACATACCTTTGCATAGATTTGGCTTCCCTTTTGGTTGAATTTGTTCTGCTATTAGGTTAGATTGTTGTACAGCTCTCACCAGACTGTTGTGTAACAATCTCCCTAAGAAGCACAAACGGCCTATTCTACTCTTTTATAATATTATAACCACTTTCATTTATAAAGTGCTTTGGCTGGACTCCTCCAACTAAGCATTGTAATAATATATGGTGTTATTACCCAGTTGAATGGTACTCCGTTATCAACTTCGGCAGTATGAAAGGCTGAACCGGTCCTGTCAGCATTTGAACTTGCATAGTGGCCCTATGTCTAAGTTAAACACTTTGGGCCTCGTTACGAGGTCCGTAGGGCGGGAACATTTGTTGGGAATGTGGCAGTCATTCCATTACCGCTGCATTTCCGACCGATCAACTATGAGATTGGCGGTCGGGTGGAGGATTTACCTCTAGCACATAGCTGGAGGTGAGTCAGCCACCATAGTGATGATTCTTTCGGCAAAATTACCACAGTGAAACTATCCGCCGGTGCTAGATATGCCAAAAACCCCATGAAGTTGGATAGACTCAAATATGGGGATTTACACTGCCATGCTGCCACTTGTAATCCCGTGGTTAACCCTTGGGACCAGGTAGCAATAACTTTAATCAATGTTGGTTGTAGTTAAGCGGAAATACCACAGAACAACTGCAAAACTCTTAATGAGGGCTTTTAACTTGTTAGCTATCCTACCGGTTTAACTGCATGCCTGGCTAGGTACCTTGGCTTTGCCAGAGGACATTCAGGGCAAGCTTCTTGACCTTTCTTTTCCCTGTAATGAGTATACCACACTATACTGAGCATTCATGCAATGTGCTGTTTGACATGTCTTCTGAATCTAACAAATAATTTTATTGCAAGTGTGACCAAACTTCATTCTGCCAAACGTAATGTACCGTTTAAAATATAATGTTTACCAAATGTGCATGTAAAGCATTGCAGATCCCTCAATTGCAAGCAAACATGCAATCATACACAGCCCAACCCATAATACTGCTACATATAATCTTACAGAACTATATATCTGGTAAAGGGGCAGATCTTACAAGCCCTTATAAAGCCCCTCCGCCTTCCCCATTCACTTCCCATGTCACACCCCTGGAGAAAAAAGTAGGTTATTGGTCAGGGTAAGGTGGCAAATACTGCGAGGGGTAGGGTATTTAAAGGGAAGCTTCTGAAGGGTTCAGGGTGGGCTAATTTCGTGAGGACAGGACGTGGAGCAGGATGTCCAAGAGACCAGAAGAGGAGAATGTGGAGGTTGTTAAAGGGGGTCTGTGTGTGTGGAAGTGAGGAGTGACTTGAGTAGGAGTAAGAGGTAATAGTGGTGATCGGAGGTGTAGTGGCAGTGCTCATGGGAGTAGTAGAGTAGTGTTGGGAGGAAGAGGTATTCGCAGTAGTAAGAGGTAGTAACGGTATTAGAGTGTGGTAGTGAGAGTAGAGCGAGAGAGAAGTAGCAGTAGAGCGTTAGTGTTAGTAGCAGTAAAGACATAGTGGTAGTGGTGGTAGAGAAAAGCGGTAGCAGAGTAGGAGTAGCGGTAAGAGCAGAGTAATAGCAGCAGAATGGTTGTAGTGGCAAGAAGACAGAGTGGTAGGAAGAAGTAACTTAGTAGGAGGAGGTAGAGGTAGTGAGTGGAGGCCTTGAGAAGCAGGAAAACGAGGAGCATCCAAGGGTGGAGGAAGAAAGGTGCAGTGTAACATCTGAGGGATAGCATTGTGGCTGGGAAGAGAATATCTTGGGATGCCAGAGTAGTGGCAGAAGGTCAGGTGAGATTATGCGTGCATGCAGAGCAAGTGACCCGGGGTGGAAAAAGGCACCATTCTGAAAACTCCCTTTAAAACACTAAGCTGGGCTAAGAGAGGAACAGCTAGAAAGCCTCTAGTCAGTCAACGTTTCAGAGATACCACCTATAGCCTTAGCCAGCGACAGACAGTAGGGGTCACCTGGCTGCAGAACTAACAACCGTTGCAGACGCCTGGGTTAGTGAGGCAGGGAAGACCAGAGCGAGAGGGACGGCCCTAGCACCAACTGTCCTAAATATCCTGGTAGGCCCTAAAGATCTCCCACAAGAATCTGCAGCCGTTCTGTCTGTATTAAGAAAAGACCCTTGGACTGACAGACTGGACTGGCGTCAGTATGATTCTTTACGGCAGACCCCGTCACAACTATTATGTAATGTTTTTCTGCAATGTACTTTCTGTCATGTATGTTCAGACTTCGAGACAATGACAATGGCAGTTAGGCACAATACAAATATTATGTACATGCAAAAAGCTTACTTTCATAAAGGACTGTTTTCCTTGTAGCATGTCAGCAGGAAACAGAAACCAAAGGTGCTAAGGTTCCATCCTCCATCTCGGAGTCCTTTCGGTTTTTCATCTTTTCTCAGATCATCCTTGCAGTCTTTTACCCTAGACTGTATGTTTCCTCTGAGTAATATTTTCCACAATCTAGATATAGTTATTGAAATGTTACACAAACTAACACTTACAGGATTCCCGATCATCTTTTTGTCACTATCGGTGTTCATGCTCTAGACAAGAAGGCCACGAAGGTGACCCTGCTTGGCTTATTGTGTCCTTGTTTCTCCTCCATAGCCCCAGAGGCTTCATGTACGGTTCACTGAAAGAGTCGGCATCAGTGGTCTTTCTGAGAAATATCCCTGTTGTGACAATGTGCACAGTAAGTCACAAGACAAATCCAATACTTTTTTAGTTTCTGTTACAAAAATAGAGGGTCCCTGTGCACCTTTCACTCAGCCCTTGAGAGGGCTTCCACTTCCGTAGCCCAGTCTCCCTACTTCAAGGGGTCATATTACAGTGGCAGTTCACTAGAGCAAGGTTACCCCTACTGTCTTGTCCATCCCTGTCCTAGGGAGGGACTAAAGATGTGACCTTATCTCAAACCTCAGGGACTTCCTGTGTTACTTGGCAGGGTTGTCTGATTGTCCTGGCACCCCTTTCCTCCAGATAACCATCTCTCAACTTTTTCCCCACTCTCCTCTCCCCACACCTAACTCCTGTCTCCTCCATCGTTCCCTCTGTCCGCTCTCCCCCTCTCTCTCTTCACTCCGTCTCCTGGTCTACTGTCTCACTCCCCCTCTCCTCTTGTCTCTACTCTCCAGTTCCTTCCTGATCCTAATCGCTCCACTCCAAATCTCATTACTCTCATTCACCTCCCTTCCTCTGTCTCCCCTATCCTCCCCCTCCATTCTCTTCCCCCTCTCCTCCTTCGCATGCTTTATGACCTCACCCGGACTTTTCTCACTGCCACCGACTCTGCTGGCTATTTATAGACCTCCCCTTCTTGCTTAGAAGCTTGCATCTGCTCTTGTTGGATACCAGTCAGCTGGTATTCTGGGCCAATTTACTTTTCTAAGCTATTCTCGTGGGCCAGCACTTCCCCTGGGAGCTTTCATAAGGACATTTAGCCCAGTCCCTTTTTTATTCGCCATCTTTGCCATGCGGTCATTGTGGCCGTTTGTTCTCTGTTCCCCTCCTGGATCAAGTAAGCCCATGCATACAAAGATTTTGGGGAGGTTGTGCTGGGCAACTCCCTGTTTGTTCCAGATGCTCTGTTGCTATCCTGCAGCTCCCCTATAGTCAGTCTGGGGTTTGAGGGGTAGGTGTTTGTTCTCTTATTCGGCTCCTGAATAGGGATGACAAGTCCATTCCCGTTTGGGTAACCAGTCTGTTCGATGCGCATGCCAGTCCATTGAGCCCAGGTCCACCATGGCACTGGTTTCCTGCAAAACATTATCCATTCCATAGATATGAAGAGTCTGATGCATGTTGTTTGCTGTAGTTTCTTAGGAACCATCTGAAAGAATCGGAAAACACCTGGGCATGACATGAGGTTGATGGGCATTGGGACGAAGACTGTGACACCAATTTATGTGTGGCCCCATGAATGCGGGGAGCCAGAGCCAGAGGTCCTCGTCAGCTCCTCCATATGACCCAGGCCGGGTAGGTCTAGCTCTGGAATTGCCCTGGTGGAGCACCTATCCCATGTTGAGAGGGGTCCTTGGCACCCTTGACAGGGTGAAACCTATGACTGTCACACTATCTCACGGGGTAAAAAAGCAGGGCTTCCACGTGGGTCACCTTGCATGTTTTCTGCATACGTTATTCTCTCGATGCTTCCTCCAGAGTAAATACATATTTTGTCCAAGAAGTACTCTGCAACCTTTTTGGCCTCATTGCCATACGCTATTAGTTTGCTTTATCAGGTTCTCAAACTGGTTGGGAAAAAGGGAGAGCAGGACAGCAGCAAAATGAACCATTAGCTTAACAGTGATTGCAGTTCTTAGTTCGTGTTCTCCTTTGCTCACAACACCTGCCATTCTATCCCCTAATCGTATACAGTGCTGCAGCCTTACAGGTACAGGCAAAAAAGCCTTTGGAACAACTTGTGGCAGTTGGTGACTTTGTTCAGGTGCGGTGCCTGTGAGCGATGAGACACATTATGTAGGTCCCTATTTCAAGTCTTTTGAAAATCTGCAATCTTTTTGGGCTGCTTTCAAGGCCCAGTTTGGGAAGGGAGCCATCCCCATGAAGGTAATTTTTCCGAAGTTGCCTTATCTCACTTTACTTGAGCTCCATAATAGCACTCTGAGTCTAAGCTTATTTCCACATGAGCCCTGACTATTCCTGTTTGTAAGCTAGTTTTTGAGTCCCTGTTTGAGGCAAGGAACAGATTTGCACGGTGCATCTCAGAGAACAAGACTACCCAAACCTGTTACTAATGATATAGTGTTAGCATCTCCAAGTTGCCTTCCAAGCCCCAAAACTTTTATACTCTCAGAAACTCTCACAATTCTGTTGGGGAAATTGAGTGCTACAATGGCATTTCTGCTTCCATTTCCTCTCCTGGTTTTTTCCTTCTCAACAAATGCTTAACGATTATGTCAGAGAGAGAAACATGTTCTCTACATTCAAATAACTGTCCTTCCAATTTCACAATATTAAGTGGATGCCTTTGTAGAATAGAGGTAGCATATAAGAAGCAACATTAATGTGTATATTTTCCAGAGGTACTCCTGTGTTTGCATTGCTTAAACTCCTCCAAGGGGTAATTTCTACCCTCTGCAATTTACTATGTTTCTGTACCAAGGATGTGTAGAAGAACAACTTAAAAAAAAGAGTGTGGATGCACGTTGTCAGAAAAGCGAGTTTATTACATGCAGATGGCTACAAAGGGTCAGTCCGCTTTTTGAAGCTGAAAACTCAATCCTTGCTCAGTTCAACAAAGTTACAGCTTTTATACACACAATTAAATAATTTACATAATTATACATACCAGTTACGTCAACCCACAATCCCCATTGGCTAACCCTATACAAAAACTCTAATCATCCCCTACATACGCTAATCCCATTGGATACATTTACTTAACACAATCCCCTTTTCCATGTGGTCTCATTACATAGTCAATCTTGACATCTCAAACAATTATGTGCATGGCCTCAACAAGATTTCCTAAATTAGAGGGAGGAGAGAAAACAGTGACCATTCCTTTGGCCGCACAATAACCTCTTGATCGCCTAAGACAAGTTGGCGTTCCAAACTGCCTCTTCAACATTCCTTAGCCTCACCTCATGCGACTTCCATCTTGAATGATATGGCTTCCTTAGCATGCATTATGCGTATCTTCCTGAGAATCCAGATGGTACCATAAAACAATGGTCAATGCCATTTCATGCATTTATTACCCTACCACAACTCGACCCTTGCAGTCTAACCGGACTCCACTGATCTCTCAATAACAAGACTTCGTGTTCTCAGGAAGTTTCTTCCTTGATATCTACACATCCATCTGGCCATATAACCCAACATAATGGAATTTCATTCCATCCGCGCCTCCTGAGACCATTTGGCCTGGTATACCATCTGCTCGACGTGGTTCGCTTCCTCCCCCTCGCTTGACATGGTCATCCAAACACCCGGGGGCTTAAGGAATACTCGGCCACTGCAAACCAGAAACTCTGCGGCCTAAAGGAGGCTGCAATCTTCGAAATGTTTATGTACAGACTGCAGAACTCCTAACACCATAATAGTTTAACTGCATATTCACTTTAAGTCATCTCAAGTCCCCACATGTTCCCTTCATAAGATCACTGCTTCTCTGTTGACAAACCCCTTCTCTCGCAAGCGCAAAGCCCCTCACACTTTACTCTATTTGCTACAAAGTTGTCCCCCACAAATAACATTTATTATTAAATTGTTGCTTATTTTGCTACATGATGCAAACTAAAATGTGTTCAAAACTATATCCCAAATCTGCTCACTACACAGAACACATGTTAATTGCAACATTGGCTTTAAAAAGCCACACCATAGGTTAATATAACCTACGTAGCGTAAACCTCTTTTCCTTGTTGGACATTCTACATGCTTCCCAACAGATAGATGGTATTCTCCCTCCCTATTTTCCACCTCCTCCAGCTGTCGCATATTGCGCCAGCAACGTATTATCCTTCTCAAAAGTGGCATGCTCTGTTGAGAAGGTTTACCCACAGTTTGCATTCCATGGGTGCCTCATAGCTTGATGGAGGTCCCACATCTTCCCATAGCTGACTTCTCACTGCTATTACGCATGTTCTTTTGTTTCTTGGTGTTGCCATATATCGTTGACAACATTGGAACACTTGGTCTCGTTTCCCAGATTAGATGCTGAATGCTGTGTTACTAGGGATTTCCATAAGAATAACCTCTGTAATTGCAGAGTGATAAGGCTAGGATCTGCAGCTAGTTTGAGAAGGCTTTTGATCCATCAAGTTCCGGTCTGCAGCCCATGACATAAGAGACCAACTAATTCTAGTGTAAACACAATGGAGTAGTGCAGCCTCCAGATCTATTATACATGATATGTTTAGAAGTGAAACGTATCCATTCCCTTGTACCAGTCTTGTGAGAAACCTGAAGGCGTTTCACCCGCTGGTTCCCGGAGATCTGTCGTTTAGGTGGCCAGGACACGGCCATAGCTATTGGATCCATTTACTGGGGGTGGACCAGTGGGGGAGGACAACCTGGAAGTGGGACACCGAGGGATGAGACGTGGTATCCCCTTCCCTGTAACAACTTTTCCCAATCCTACCCTGTAGGATATGTAGAAATTCGAGCCCCCCAACCCCCTTTCCCCACACAAACACTTTCTTACATGGTAAGAGACAGCAGACTAACACCAGAGCCATCTACCTGACATGTCCCAACACTCGGGTCAGGCAATTGACAATAACCATGCACACCTGACGGCCCTTTACCTTTCCCACAGGAATAAAAGGCGGAGCACAAAAGTACACCTCGAGCAAGGCTGAACGCACAAGGAGACAGCTACACCAAAACGGCAGTACAAAGGGAGAAGAAAAGCGGTGAGACGTGGAAAGATGACGAAGGGGGAATTACCCTTGACCTTTTCAACTCAGACCCGCAAAGCCTCCAGAAGGGAAATCATAAGACCGGGAGTTACAGCTGACATTTGGAGCAGTAGTCAATGGTACACAGGGACCTCCCGCATTGATAACGCAGGCGGAGAGGCAAGCTGGCTACTGTGGTACTCTCCTTGACTCCAGAGAACAAAGAAGCCAACAGGTTCAGCACAGCCGGTGAGTCTGAGGAAGCTGATATCAGAGCGAACTGTGCGCAACATTTTGAACACAAGAAGAAAGAACTTGTGTGTATGTTTAAGCTTTAAAGAAAGCCCAGTTGAGGTCAAGGTGCAGAGGGGACCGGTGCCACGTGGGCGTTCATTCGAAAGACTCTGGCTGGGACCTGTTTTTGAAACTACAGCAACCAGAAGGCGCTAGGAAAGGGAGGCATGAGTGGTCCTACAAGAGTCACGTGAAATCCCTTTTGCAATTGAAAGTCTCTGACATGTTGTCAAATGAAATCTAGGGGAAGGGAACCCCGCTTTCCACTACAATTATGAACTCTGATAATTGGTAAATGTGAACCCGACAGAGGGATACCGAAACAATTGTGAGCTGTGATAATTGGCAAATGTGAACCCGGCAGAGGGATGCCGAAAGAAAGCTAAAGAGAAAGCAACCCCGGTTTCTGATAAAACTGAGCAGTACATGAACTGTATTAGGAATACATGAACTGTGTTGAAGAAAGGCCGTAGTGAACCCGATGGAGGGAGGCCCATTTGTGCAAGAAGGATCCGAGCCTGGCAGAGGGAGATCCCAAGGGCGAAGAGCAATCGCCCCAAGAACTTTTGTTTATCTGTGTTCCATTCTACGAAAAGGGATGAAGAATAATACACATGAGAACAGGGCATCAACTAGAGTGTCACCTTGTAGTTTGTCTAAAAGGACATTAAAGCTCCTAAAGGTTACTAGCGAAATCTGAGAGGCCATAGTGAACCCGACGGAGGGAGGCCCGTTTTTGCAAGGAGGATCTGAGCCCAGCAGAGGGAGATCCTAGGGACGAAGAGCAAGGTGCAAGAACACAGAGAACATTTGTTTGTTTGTTACTTTAAATCAGTAAACCTTCTAAGGCAAAAGACTTTTGCAGGAAAGAGATTTAGCCTCTGAAGAGGTTTTGATATCGTTGAACTGAACTGTAAACCCACTGCTGTCGGGCCCCAGGAGTGTGCTGTGCTCGAGTCCCGCCTTGTCCCGTGCCTCAAACGTGAGGAAGGGAGACCCAGCGATGCCATCCTGACTTATCCTTTTGTGAACACTTCATTCTTTTCTGGTGAACATTATCCCACACTTATTTTGTAACTAGTAGTAAGGATTGGCAAAAAATAGTTTTTTTAAATATAGGCCCCTTTTATTTGACACTAACGCTGCCTTATTATTTGATGTTCGTAGCTTGCTCCCATCTTAGATTTAGGTTAGGTTTAAATTAGGTGTTTATTTCACCCATTTTATAGTTCAATAAACACCCTTGAACGGTGATCTCTTGTGTCTGTCTTTAATGTTGCCACCATGAGTTCCTTAAAGTCTGCTTTAGTTGGTTGACAGGTCTTCTATTTTTAGACCATCTTTGAATCCTTCCTGTCTTTTGCACCAATGGGCAGAGTGCCAGATCTACAACATACTTTAGAGAGAAAAGTTTCTGCCCAACACCCACTACCTCTGGCACACTTCACACACCTCCAAAACAGTATGACTTTCAGTTAGGACCACTTCACCTGCTCAGGAACATAAATAAGGATTTCAGACAAGGTGGCCCCCACGCTTTCTTTGAGTTTCCCCTGCTCCAGACCCAAGTGGACAGTTGATCTAGTGGATGGGGTTCCACCTGCCTCTCCTTAACTCACAAAGTGGAAGTCATGTATGAGCAATCCAGGCCATTCACTTTGGAGTGGAAAGGGGCTGACAAGATACAGGTGAACACTACGAATAAAGGGAATATCTACAGCAGAGTTTAGTAGAAGTTATAGATGTTTGCAGGGAAGTTATTATTTACCTACAGTAAGCAAGCCACTCCATAGGTGGAAACATTCTTAGGGGATCATTATGAGCTGGGGCAGTATTCTGGTGGTTAGTACGCCGGAATACTGCCCAACGGAATTACTGTTACCGCTGTAAGTCCCTGTTTTATTTTAGTCCATAGGACTCAGTGGGGCATTTTAAGCTGAATTACCACAGCAGTAATTCTGCCAAAAATGGGCAAAATGTCAGCATATTTACCTCCAGCTCATAGCTGAGGTGAATCCTCCAACTTTCTGACTAACTCATAGTTGGGCGATGCAGCAGTATATGGTAATACTGTCGCATTTAACCTGCATCGCCCAACTCGTAATGACCGCCTTAGTCTCCTATCTACATTGTTAGGGTAACCTGGAGGTTTACAGTGGTTTTGGGTTCACTGAGTCTCTGCATAGTCCACGTTCTTCAATGGGTACATGGCGAAGGGGCGGTGGTACAGTCTATTAAATTGATCTCTGCTGAACTGCTGTAATGGTCTCCAATAGGCGATAGCAGAAGAGACAGACCAAGTTATGATTGTGCAGGAAATCATCCAGATGCTTTGCAGGTAATGCAGTCAATGCTTAGGCACACAGCACTAGACCAGGTCATTCATGCTCATCTGGAAGAACTGCCAAAACTCGTATGTGCTATTATTTGGGGGTGATGTATGTTTTTTTATCGAGCTGGAACCAGTAGCAGGATGTCTCCGGTTGGGCTAAGTGGTTGGGAAGAGCAGTGCAGAGAGGCATGAGGATCTAGAAATGTTGGGCAAACCCTGTAGGTGTATATTCATGAAGGAAGCAGAAGAATGTACTGGTAATCGAATGCAGATTCTGGGTATGTAGTGGACTGTTTAATCTGTGAGTCACGGTCCAATGGGGAAAGATTACAGGAGAACGCAATCAGATGGAAACATAATTTTAGATTACAGTATACTTGACGTTTTGATTATTTGGTTTCATGGTCGATCGTTGCTTCTTTAGTAGCTGCTGGTCTGTCAGCGGTCAGGTTACTTGTGTCCTGTTTCTGGTGTCCTCCTTCTCTGTTAACTGAATCCATGCAGGAGTCTGCAAGCTTGGTCTCCTTATGGTCTAAGGGTTTTTGGGTTAGACTAGGCTAGCAGAAGGGACCATCATTCTTAGTCTGGATGTCAGGATAACCAGTTTCTACGGTTATTGAGGATGGGGAGGTGGGGGCACAGAGCTTAAGCCATTTATATGGGCCTTGAAAGACTGCAGGTCTCAGCAGTTCTTAGGTAGCCTTCAGGTTACCATCTTTTTCCTTAACTGGGACTTGTCCCCATGGAGTCTACCTGTATTTGAAGCAGAACCTCCACTTTTATGGTTTCCCTGGGGCTGGAACCCAGGGCCTCTATCAGAAGGTTGCATCCATTCAATCATTGTGGGGGGCACAACCTTTTAACCTTGCCACTTTTTCCAGGGCATTCTTATTCCGATGTGGATTCAGAACGAACTTCAGGCTCCATTCACAAAACCCTCTGCATATGAATCTATGGCCTTAAAACTCTGAGGCCTGCTGAGCCATGTCCATACACGGCTACATCTGTATCAATTTCCATAGGAACAACACCTGAATGCAGGACTATGCACCTGGTTTTACATGGGAGACGGTAGTAGGCTCACCTACAAGATAAGAGAACTGGACCCTCTAAAATTATGGAAAGCCCACCACCAACCAGTGAAAATGAAGTGCCCACAGCCAGCCGTCCAAGGAGAAACCCAAGTACATGGCCGTACCCTAACCCCGAGGGACCATTTGTCAAGAGCAGATTTGTTTTAGGAAGATCAATTCAAATAGATTGCAGCCAGTATTAACATTTGTTCACAGGAAAGTCACCACACCCATTGTGATACAGTCAAGTTTTACAAAGTGCTAAGCTGTCACTTATGCAATCTTTGGAAATATCCTCCCTGCTTACATTTGCAGACCTGATACCATTACTCTTTGGAGACTACATAGAGATCAGATGCTCAATCTGTAAAGCCGCTTCTTCACAGATATCTCTTTAACTAAAAGTGCAGAACCCCATGGCTCCACCAATGTTTACTGCTTGGTGCTCCAGGCTGCCACAGATATGGTTCTGTTAGTGACTTCGCATTTTGAAGAAAGTTACCACCTACGTGGAATAGCAGTTGTATTGGGTATCTTAAGAACTGTGATGAGTTGCTGCTTATTATGCAGTCCTGTATCTCTTGGAGACAGTTTACTTTGCTTTTCTAATGACATTGATACACTTAAGTGCATTACTGGAAACTTCTTAAATTATCTCTACCACTGGTAATATTCTACCAAGTAGGAGTTCTGAAGGTTCCTGTCCAGAGACCAAATTTCAAAGATAAGTATCGCTTTCATTTAGAATATTCTTTTAAGAATAAAATATGCATGCATGATATATATATGTTTAATTGTATTTATAGCAGAATTTCCTTTTTTTTCTATGCAGGTGTGAACATTTTCGCACAATGTTTCAATCGTACTGGAATGAGGACATGAAGGAGGTGATCGAAATAGATCAGTTTTCTTACCCAGTTTATCGTGCTTTCCTTGAGTATTTGTACACAGACACTGTAGACCTTCCTCCTGAGGATGCTATAGGTACAGTATTTTTATATCCTTTGTTTACATGTAAAAACTGTTAAATGTAATGTGACTACTGTTGACTAGGTATAAATAGTTATATCTTTTTGCCCGTGGATACAGTATATAATTGGACAGGTTTTGTAATTTCCAACTTGTAAAAAGAGGTTGTTTCATAAGGCCTGCAAAAGGCAAGATAATGCCTCTGCCTACAGTAGACCCTCATAGCCAAGATTGCCTCATGTTACTGTTTTTGGCTGCAAAACCATAGTCCAAACCCTTTTCCTTCCTAAGAGTGAAATTTGCCTACACTGTCATGCTTACCATTGGGAGAGCCAGGACTAAAGTATAACTTTGTAGTAACCTGAAGCAGCCGACCCGGTGAGTCATTAGAGGAGAGGGAGAGTGGAGGAGGCGCTGGAGAGACTTCACCACGGCTCCGTGCGGCGCACATGGGAGCTGGAAGTGTAACAGCCCGTCTTCCCTCCCCCCCCCCCCTGGTTGTACAACTGTTTGGGCCCTGTGAGGCCTGAAGAGCACGCAGGAGGAGGCCTGGACAGAGACGTAAGACTGCAGCAGTGAAACCTTTTGCTAAAAACAAGCTTGGAGCAACAGGGCGGTGTCAGACCTTGGCCCCAGACCCAGACACATATCGTCTGTCAGGCAGGGAGGAGACGTTCTCACCAGAAATCAGAAGGGGCCCAGATACACCTGGACCCTGCCGGGCCGTGGATTCGGGGCCTGAAGTCCCATTGCCTCGTCGGAGTGTGGGGAGGTGGCTCGGAGGTGACGGGGAGTGCGAACCTGGACACAGGAGCTAATCCACAGGAGGGGAAAGAAGCAGCGGGACGTGTACCCTCCCAGCGACACCCAAAATAGTGCTGAACTGTGAAGCTCGTGCCTGGAAGAGGCGAGGGGCACCAGGGAGTCAAGTGCCTTTATTGGATCAGAGGTGTGATTGCGAGGGGGCCCACAGTGGTCCTTTGGCGTGCAGAGTCTCGTGGATCACCCTCCACGGCTGCATTGGAGGAGAACAGGGGACCACCTGGACATAGAGGTGCCGCACGGACGAGTGTCTTGTCACTTCAGCGCTTCTGGAGAAGCTCAGGCAGCGGCCATGGGAGAATTCACCTAGACCAGAACAAGATGGCTGCAGGAGGCAGTACGCCTGTGCTGGCCTTGACCAGAGATGATCTAAAGGATATATTTCAAGTGATCAAGGCGATCCGGACTGGCATTCAGGCCTCAATCTGCGACCTCAAGGGCCGCGTTGATAAGCTGGAAGATAAAATGGAGAGGATGGAGAATAATCACTTGCAGGTGGACCTGCTAGACCTGAAATATGAGGCACACCTGGCGGACCTGGAGGTAAGGGAGGAGGAAACCCTCTTGAAGTTGGATGACCTGGAAAATAGGGAGCATCGGAACAATTTACGCATCCTTCATGTCAGAGAACAGAAGGGTGAATCGGCGGCAGAGGTGAGAAGGAAGGTACAAGGTCTGATCAACCAGCTTTTTGCTTTGGAAGGCGGGAAGGAGGTACAGCTGGAAAGGGCCCACCGAGGCAGTGGTGGAGGAGGCAAAGGCCCAAGGTCTATAGTGGTCTGCTTCCTAAGGTACCAAGAGAAAATTGAGCTAGGTCCTGAAGAAGGCGAAGAGTCTGGGGAGCTTCCAGTACAAGGGAGATACAATCGGGGTATTTCAGGATCTGTCAGGACTCACCTTGTCCCGCCGAAGAGACAGCTGCCCTCTCACGCAGTGGTGGACTGAAAAGGGAATCAGATACCACTGGTCCTTCCCATTTGCCCTGGCATTCAAGAAAGGAATCTCGGATACCCGGACTATCGGGTGACGAGTGGTCAGGAGGCACATCAGGTTCTTCAAGTCCTCAAGGGAGAAGACTCGAACGAAGGCCCGGAGGGGGTGTTGGTCGCACCGGTGGAGCAGGGTGGACCGGTGGGGCCGCAGAGCGCAAAGAAGATGATGCCGGGTAGCATGAAGTTTAAAAAGCTCAACACCCCTCCACAGAAGAAATCGGGTGACTCTTTATGAAGGAAAGGGGACAGCACGGCATTGGCAGAATAGAAGGCAAAATCATGCATGATATTAGACTGGGGGGACGGGAGGAGGTAATTGAAATGGCGGGCGAGGCAAGCAATCGCCCCTAGTGGCCCATCATAAGGTCGGTGTCTTGGAAGGGAGTTTGTATTCTGTTGCAGGGAGTGCAGGGGGTGAGGGAGGTTTGGGGCTGTTAGAAGAGGGTTAGAGTGAACATACTGATGGAGTTTGCTACACCGCAATAGGTAAGGTGGTTGAGTCGCGAGTTCATGCGCCCAGGTGGCGCACGTGAGGGTGGGGCCCGGGCCGAGGTTCTCAGGATGGGAACACTGAATGTTAAAGGCCTGAATTCACCCACCAAGCGCACGCTGCTTGGAAGGGAAATTCAGAATTGAGATCTCTATGTGCTGCTGGTGCATGAGACACAGCTGCTTCAAGGGGAGGAAAGACGTATCCCTGGGGCTCATGTTGGACAGGCTTTCTGGGCCTCCGGGCCTTCCAAGCGGGGGGGGGGGTGTGTAGGCATCCTGAATAGGAGGATGCGGATCGTCAATCCACTGGTCTGGAGGAGGGCTGACAGGAGGGCTCTACTGATCTCTGGGTCCCTTGAGGGTGTACAACTAACCATCACCCCAGTGTATTGCCCCAACACAGGATAGATGCAGTTCCTACGGGAAGCCATGGGGGAAGATACTAGGCTGAGCGGTGGGCCTATTGCTACTGGGGGGAGACTTCAACATGTGGGCAGATCGTGCTATGGATCATAGTGGGGAACAGGACACTGCAGGAGGTGGGGTAGGACAATTGGATGGGGGACTCGCAGGGTGTATGTTGGACCAGGGGCTGGTAGACGTATGGAGGGGGGAAATGTCCTCCTGCGGAAACGGGCTATACTTTCTTCTCCTCTGTTCATGGATCCCGAACAGGATCAACTATTCGTTTGTTGGTCGGACCATGATATGGTGGATATGGGTATAGCACTGACCGGACTGAGGCCCTGGGAATCGTTGTGGTGGTGCAACAATGTTTTGTTGAAGGACGCTGTCTTTGCGAGAGAAATGCAAGAGGCGACTGAAGAGTTCTTTCGTCTTAATGACACAGGGAGGTGGAGTTGGGCATGACATGGGACGCAGACAAGGCAACATGGAAGGGCCTCATTACTCAGGAGGGCACATCCAAAAAGAGAATCTGGACCCTTCAGGCTGAAAAACTCAGGGGAGAGATTTGTAAGTTAGAGACGTCAGAAGGCGTAGGGGAAGGCGAGAAGGAGGAGGACTTGGGGCTAGCAAGAGAGATGCGTCAGGAGCGGAGAGACTTGGAGGTAGGGAAGGTGATTGCCAGCCTGCAATTTTTGAAACAAAGGTATTACGAGAAGGGGGGATAAGGCTGATGCCCTATTGGCAGCCAGGCTTCGGGGTCAGCGGGTGGAGAGGTTGGTATCCGGGGTGAAGGGCAATTGCGTTCTCTTGAGGAGGATGTGTTTGCAGGAATTTGCCACATTCTATGAACACCTTTATATAGGGCAGAGGGAGGACAGATGAAGAGGAACTGCGTAGATATTTGGGGGAGGTGTCCCTACCGAATCTCCAAAGTAGTGAGAATACGGAAATGGAAAGGCAGATCACCCAGGAGGAAGTGCTGAGGGCAATTGGTGGGCTTAAACTGGGGAAGGCCCCTGTGGTTGACGACGGGTATACAGTCAGTTTCTACAAGACCTTTGCGGGATCTCTCGCTCAACATCTGGCAAAATTATTTCATCACATTCTGACCACAGGGAGGTCCCCCCGAGGGCTCCCACCTTCTTTGGGGAGGGCACTAATAATGGTCATACCAGAGGCGGGCAGAGATTCTGAATGTTGCAAGTCCTACCGTCCCATTTCTCTACTTAACGTCGACGCTAAAATCTTCACGCAAGTGCTTGCCACGCAGATGGAGGGCCTCATGCCGAAATGAGTCCACTCTCATCAGGTGGGGTTCATTCAGAGTAGGCAGGGGGCCGACACCTTGCGTAAGACACTGTATTTGATGGCAGCCTCAACAGGGAGGGAAGAGAACCCGGTGCTGCTAGCCCTTGATGCCGAGAAGTTTTTTGATCGGGTGGACTGGAGCTTTCTATATGGGGTTTTGCAGAAGTTTGGGGATCGGATCCTTAGAGGGATACAGGCGCTCTATGTAGCCCCAGCGGCATGGGTGACTGTTAAGGGGCGGTTGTTGAGGTTTTTCGAGTTGCACAGGGGGACGAGGCAGGGTTGCCCTCTTTCGCCTTTTATTCGTGTTAACGATGGAGGTGCTTGCCGAGCGGTTAAGGATGGCCGTGCAGGTGGAGGGCATCAGAGTGGGCAGTATGGAGTTCAAATTGGGACTTTATGCGGATGACGTGTTGGCTGCACCTAGTGGACCCCACCAGCTCTGTCCCTGCTGCCCTCGCAATAATTGAGGACTGTGGGCGGTTTTTGGGTTTTAAGGTCAACTAAGAAAAGTCTGTAATCTTTGCCGCAGATGATTTTAGGAATGTTGAGGCACTGGAAAAGCAACATCTGCTCCCAGCAATGGTGGGGGAATGGCTCTGGGCCCCTAGGGGGAGGCTCCCGAGGAGAATCCGAGAACACCCATTCCTTGTGGGCTACTGGGAGGTGCTGAGCATGGGAGGAAGAACGGGTGGGATCACCACCTGACCGTCCCCGATTAACCATATTTGGGCTCTCCCGGTGAGGGACGCTATACCGGAGGTTGCGAGGTACCAGGCATGGTTTGAGGGAGGACTCGCTTGGGTGGGCCAATTGTGGAAGAGAGGGAAATTCATTAGTATTCAAGAATTAGAAGAGGCCCTGGACATAGGTAAATTACCAGTGCCCCTGTACCTTAGATTAACACTTAACAGCAGAAAAGTGAAAGGATCTGATTCAGAGGGATCTCACACCAGTGGAGTAGATCTTAGACGAGCATACGGAAATGAAAGGTCTCATCTTGCGTCTCTATGGGGCTCTGTTAGAATCAAGGGGGGCGGAGAGGGTCCAGTTCAGGGACTTCGCCGGAAATGGGAACGGGACCTGGGTATGGAATTGGATGAAAACCTCTGGCAACAGATGTGTAGGGAGAGCCTTTAAGACTTCAATATCTTGCCAATATAAGCTTCATGGCCTGAAGCTACTGCACTGTTGGCAGTATGACCCAGCACGTCTCTCTACGATGTTTCCCACAGTGAACCCCCAATGCTGGCACAGCTGTGGTGATGCAGCAGACTATTGGCACATGTGATGGGACTGCTCCAGAGTGCATATGTATTGGGCAGAGGTCCTGGACGCGGGCGGAGGGGCACGGGGGGCTCGGGCTTGACCCCATGCCGGTATTTTTTGGTCTCGAGAAACGGGAGGACCGATTGCACGTCCTCCCATCACTGGTGCATTTTCTCCTTCTGGCGGGTTGGACATGTCGTGCCAGGTATTGGAAGAGGGCGACTCTCCCTACATTGAAAGAGTGGACCAGCACAGCAAGGGACTTATATTTGATGGAAAAGATCACAGTGGCAGTCCATGGAGGGAGTACAACCATATAAATCGAATGGCAACAATTTAGTAATACCTTCGGGTGAGGTGGCAGAGGGGGGATGACACTTAAAGCAAGACCCGGCCTGGCCCGGGTAGACGATAGACAATAGACGCACCACACGAAGTACATTATGCTGGGACTCGTGCTCTCGAAACCACCCGGACATTGATCCATTTGTTTGCAGTTTTAAAACCCAGATGCAAGGAGAGCTGTTCACTCAGTGGGTAAGGGGGGATTTGGAGTGGGGGGGTTTCGGGGGAAAAGTTATAGCATCAGAATTGTTGATAGAGGGTCCGTCTCTTGTGTTGAATTGTGTCACTGAATGTTTGATTGTGCTTAAAAATCAGTAAAATTCAATTTACAAAAAAAAAGTCCTTTACACTCTGAATATAAAATGTTCCTACGACCACAAGACGCTACTTGATATAGTTAAGAACAACCCACGCTCTCCTAAACCATCATATTGCAAATCACGTCATACTATGCTTTAAATAAGATACGAAATAGCTAATTTTATTGTAAATATCAGCTGTAAGTCTGCAGAGCACTATTCTCGTTCCTAATTTGACTGTTACTACAATTGATCTTTTTATATTTTTGGAGATGTTGTACAGATTGAGATTGCGTTATATTGATTGATTTGGTATTTATAATGCGCCTATACAAAATGGGCCTCATTACGACCCTTGCGGTCCGGAAAGAACGGTGGCGGTAAAACCGCTGCCACCGTTCTTTCCGGACCGGCTGATTCAGAGTCCTGCAGGTGGGAGGTGTCACTCCCACCAGGTCTGACCTGGCAGGTTTAACACCACCCGCCTGCAGGCGGACATGGAAACACCGGCTCTGTTATAGACGGAACCAGTGTTTCCATGGTCCCCATCCCCATGGAGTCCTATGGGACTCCATGGGAATGGGGACTTACAGAATTCCACCTCCGGAATTACCGGGTCACCGGGGTTGTAACGCCCCATTGATTCTGGGAATCATGGAGGTGGAATGGTAATACGGGTCCGGCGGTAGCCTGCCGGTTTTTCGGCACGGTTACCGCCGGACTCATAATGAGGCCCAATGTGTTTCGAGGCGCAACAAGACAAGAGGGTGGGGAACATGGATGACCAAACAAAAACATTCCTACTAGGTCTTGTGACATTTGGAACGTGCAAGTGCAGTAAGAGAAGTGCAGGGGAGAGGGGAAGGAGGAAGTGCCGGTCAGGGCTGAAGGGCCTGTCAGAAAAACGCGAGTGCCAAGGGAGGCCATGTGGGCATAGCCAGGGAAAAGCAGAGAGTGCAGTGGAAGGAAGGGCCACAAGCTAAGTGCAAGTAAAGGGGGCTGGAAGGGCTACACACATGCAGGCCCAGCCAAGTAAGTGCAACAGAGGTGTCCAGAAGGTCAGGTGCAGGTGAGAGGGTTGTGGAGGGGGGGTGCGGAAAGACCAAGTGCAGGGTAGACTGGAATGGGGAGGGGCTGGTGCCCTGAAGGTCTTGAGAAGCTTCCGGGACTTGAGGAGATCCAGCTCAAGTTTGAGAGGGATAAGGAGGCCATTCAGGAGGGAGGCACCTGTGTAGGAGAGAGATCTACCCCCCACTCTCTGCTTGGAAAAGCTTCTCATCTGTAGAGAGTTAGAGCTAAACGACCGAAGGGCTCCAGCATGATGATATTTAGGTAGAGAGAGTTGGATGTAGAGGAGTCACAGAGCCCAGAAAGCCTTATGGATGATGCAAAGGGTCTTGAACTTGATCCTCGCAGCAACCCGGGATCCAGTGGAGAGATGTTAGGGCTGGAGAGATTCGGTCCCTGGGCTTAAGGCCAAGAATAAATCTTGCCGTCCTGTTCTGGATTAGTTGAAGGGGGCGAAGGGAGGAGTTAGACAGATTAAGGAAGAGGCTGTTGCAGTAGTCCAGCATGGAGAGGACCAGAGCTCTGGAAAAATTGAGTTTATGGGCAAGGAGAGGAAAGGGAGAATGCCTCTGAGGAGGTGAAGCTGAAAATGGGTCTTCGTGGCAAGGTCTGTGATCTGAGGAGAGAAGGAGAGATAGGAGTCGAAGATGACTCCAAGGAGGGTGAGGGGGATGGGGACAATGGAGGGCCGCTAGAGTGTGGGAGGGAAATTGGGAGCAGAGGTCCCAATGAGAAGGATCTCTGTCTTACTGGCATTAAGGCTGAGATTGTTAGCAGAGCACCATGCCTGAATAGCAGACAGGCAGTCGGAAATGAGAGAGGAAGAGGAGGAGGGATGCTTAAAGGAGAGCTGCGGGTCATCCGCATAACACTGGAAGTTAGGAAAGAAGGTGGAGATCAAGTGGACTAGAGGAGCCATGGAGATGTTGAAGAGCCAAGGCGAGAGGATAGGGCCCTGAGGGACTCTGCAGGTGGAGAGTGAGATGGTGGAGAGAAAAGGGCCCAGTTGAACCTGGGAAGGTCGGTCCGAGAGGAAGGGGGTCAACCAGTCTAGAGCCAGCTCAGTGATGCCACGGGTATCAAAGAGCCGATTTATTAGGTTGCCATGATTGACCGTATCAAAGGCAGAGGGAAGGTCCAGAAGGATGAGAATGGGAGGAGAGCCGGGCTCGAGATTAGACAGTAGGTCTTCACAGGTGTTCAGGAGAGCAGTTTCTGTTCCTCTGGCAGCTCTGAAGCCAGACTGATGGTTGTGGCGACAACCAACCTATTGTGTGGTGGGTGAGTTGGGAGATGCCCTGCTTCTCCAAAAGTTTGCTGTGGAAGAGGGTAATGGAGATAGGGTGGTAGATTGCCGGACAGTAAGGGTCAGCAGAAGGCTTTTTGGGGAGAGGGTGCACAAGGGAGTGCTTGAGGAGTGAGGGGAAGGATCCAGTGGCAAAGGAGTGATTGCAGAAATCGGCCCGGGCTGGAGCAAAGGAGACAATGTTGTCCTTGATAGTTCTTTAGGAGCAGTGGAGCACCTGTATGGATGAGACCTTCATAGAGCGGACTTGCCGAGAAAACTCATCGGTGTTATGGGAGAAAAAGAGGAGGAGAGCGGTCGGCCAAGGGAGGCCTGAGAGCGGTGAAGGAGAACGGTGAGGAGTAAAGGAGAGTGAGGACAAGATGTCCTGAGTTTTAGAAATGATGTGAGAGGCCAGAGAAGTGTAGAGTGCCACCGAAGGCAGAGGAGAAGTGGAAACTGCAGTGGGGTTGGCGAGTTCCTTGCAGATTTTGAAAAGTTCAGACATGTTTTTAGGAGCCGCAGAGATGCAGGCTTTGATATTGGCCCTCTTCTTCAAGCAGATGGAGAGTCTGTATTGCCTTTGGAGCAAGCAGCAGGCCAGTTTGTCAGAGGATGTGCTCGAGGTCTGCCTCTTCCGCTCTGCCCTTGCGTTTCAGAGCACCAGGTTGGAGTCATACCAGGAATTGTACCTGGAGGCAGGTTTCATGTGGATCCTCTTGACCGGGGCAAGGATGTCCAGAGTGTTGGAGATGGAGAGTTGAAGGTTAGTAAGGGCTGTGTCATAGTGAGAATTAGTGGTAGGAGCAGAGGGGGCAGTGAAGGTGGCGCCAAAAGCAGCAAATTGCACTCGCTTTATTGGTCGCATGACGGAGAAGGAGGCTGGCAGTGCGGGCGGGGGCTTAGCCGGGGTACCCAGGATATCCAGGTGAGAGGAAAGGAGAGCATGATCAGACCAGGAGAGAAGAATAATGAGAGGGTTGGAAATGGGGGATGTCTGAGGGGATGTGGGCATCCAAGGTGTGTCCAGCAGAGTGCGTGGGGCCGAAGGGAAAAATGGAGCAGGAAAAAGAGTCACAGAGGTTGTGGAAGAATCCAGAGGCCACATCAGAGGAGTCGAGGTGAATATTGAAGTCTCTGAGGGGGAGAAGCTTGAAGGAGGAGGCAAGGAGAGAAGAGGTGAGGTCAACCTACTCAGAGAGGAAGTGGGAGACTGCTACTTCCAGGTTTCCAGGGGTCCTGTAGATGGTGGCCAGAGTCAGAGAGAGTCCTGGAGAGACTCCAAGGCTGCAGACAAGGCATTTGAAAAAAGGAGTAGGCCTGAGTGGGTATGATAGCAGCAGGGGCCCACTCAGGGAAGATCAGGGCCACTCTGCCTCTGACCAGTTAGGCCTGGGCTTAGAGAGGATCTTGTAGCCCTCAGGGAGGAGAGTGTCAAAACTTGTGACAGAGCTGGTAGTGAACCATGTCTCGGTGAGAGGGAGTGCGGTCTTCAAGGAGGTTGCAGATGTTGGAGGAGTGTTTATCGCAGAGCGAGAGTTGGGGGTAGCTAAGTAGAGCAGGCTGCCATTTTTTAAGGTTTCTGTGGAGGGGTACAAGAGTGTAGTACACGCATCGGAGGTGGCAGAAGGAGGAGAGACAGGAGAGGGGAGAAAGTTGATGAAAGACAGAAGGCGCCTATCAAGGAGGAATAGGTTGGGCTGAAAGCCCTGGTCCATGACCGTGCCATTTAGGTAGATATTAATGATGACCCTAGAGGACAGGTATGATGCCAAGAGTACCTTCTAACAGTTGCCATCATTAATGGGAAAGGAAGAGAAAGGAGACAGCACAGAGACTGTAAGAAGAATCCATAGGTCGAGCGAAGAAACGACAGAGGATTTCAGTGAGAGTCTACCTGAAAGAAGCGTTGACATATTAGTCAGCGATGGGTAGGCCTGGATTGGAGATCCTTCTTGAACTTTTTCCTTGCAGACTTCATCAGAGGGATAGGATAGGTGATAGAATAGCAGTTAAAGGAGAGGGAGAGAGGGAGGAACTACAGAGCACGACACCAACCACCAACAAAAGCTCTAACACAACTAGAGTCAAGTGTCCACAAAGGGAAAAAGGCCTAGGTTATCATATAGCAGAAGCATGATACCTAGAAGCCAGTTATCAGGAAAGAGGGAAGACCCTAGATAGAGTGAAAGATGGGAAAAGCCTATTTTTTAAACACAGTTGCAAATGCAAGAACACGCAGATTCGACTTCCCTAGAAAAGTGGAAAAAGCCTCATTTTTAAAAACAGCAGCAAATGCAAGCACACACAGATTCGACTTTCCTAAAGGGCCGCGGGAGGAGCCCCCAGGCTAATTATGGCAATTCACCAATGCCATAGAGGGATATCGTGCAACTGCCAAGTGCAGCAAACTGCAGAATTAGTGAATAGAAGTAATAAGAGAGATAGGACAGTTAAATAGGGAGCAGTAATGGTTGTTCCCCCTGCCTGCACCTTTCTTACCTTGTCATTTACTGCTGGTTGACGGCTGTGCTGTGCGCTCCGACAGTGAACACCAGCGAACACCCTCTGGAGCTGCAACTGCGGGAGCTGTTCTTTGCTTCTTGGCCCTTAACCGCAGGGGGCAGCCACGGGCAGTGGGTTGCTCTAGGGACTAGGCTGAAGGTTGACAAAGGTCCAAACAGGCGGCAGGGTGGGCTGGGAGACGGGCAAGGGTTAGCAGGAGGAAAGGCCGCGATGTGGCACACATAAGAAGTTTGTGTCTCCAGGAAAGAAATTGCAAACACGAGCAGGGGCTTGCTAAGAGCAGCTGTCACCTCAATGGAACCGGCAGCTGCAAGAACAGCACCGGGCAGTTTAACTTTAGTAAAACCATGTTCCATATAACCCTTATGTTATGCAGTTTCATACCACGACAAAAGCTATTTCTGGTTTGCTTAAATTATTTTTGAATGTAAGAAAGTGGTTGGTTCCCCTTAAAGCAGCATTCATGCACTGTACATGCTTTTTTCCGGGTCTGATTGAGTAACTGCCTACTTAAGCTTTATCATGTTTTTGGGAATGATTTCCGCCAGTGGAAATTACAGTTGGTGCAGGTGATAATCTGAGGGGCTACACCGGATTACAGAAATTACCTCTGTACGGTGGTAATAGATGCAGATTTACTTGTATTGCAGACAGTATTTCAGTAAGTCAGCATGCACTATTTAAACTTTTTTTTTAAAGAGTGCTTTCTTTATATAGTGCTTCCTTTTGTGCTTCAGCCCACCAAGCAGCTGCAGAGATGTTGATGCCCAAGAAAAACTGAATCTCCATGTATGAACTCCTGTTAAGGAGGGAGACATGGTGGCTAAGAAAGAGATGCACATGCCCAAGCTTCCCAAGCTCACAGACAAGAACGTCCCCAACCTACACATCGTGAAAGCTATACAATCTCTGAAATCCTGTGGTTACGTGAAGAAGTTTGCTTGTAGGCATTTTTACTGCTATTTGACCAATGATGGCGCCCAGCTAGGCCCAATTGTTGCGAGACTGTTGGAGACACATACAGACATTGTGCTGCTCCCCCTGGCGCTGACAAAAAAAAGGCAGAAGCTGGTGCAGGAGCTGCAACAGAGTTCCCGTTTGCTGGTGGATTTGGCAGAGGATGTGGCCAGCCTCCTCAGTAAACTCTACTTTGTATTTCTTTGCGTATAATAGTTCTTGAAATTCGCCTAAAACTCCCAAAAAATGTTTTATATAGTTTTCCATCCTCTTCATGAGGACAGAAAAGGATATTGTTGTAACAAAACTAAGGGTCACATTGAACATTTGCTGCTTAACATTGTATATAGTATGAGATGTGTTCCATGGCCAAGGGAAGACACAACTACTGACCGCAGTATAAAGATAAAGGGTATTATTAAGGAAAAGCAAGCCATAAGATTATTGCATGGTTATTGTTTCAGGGTGACTGTAACATAAAGGTTCTTGGCAAACCTAGTCCTTGAAACAGGATTATGTGTGGAGGCTAGCAACAAGAAAGGCATACAGTTAATATCTCAGTCCGTATCCCTTCTTCTGGGAACCACAACCCCTCTCAGTATTTAGGGCTTCTTCCCATTGCCAGGTGTCCGAAAATTCCTCCCCTTCACTGGTGCTCTCCTTCTCTTTTACTTGGTCCCCACTTCCAGGGTCAAGGGACTTCTCCCACTTCTGTTACATCCCCTCTCCCTTGTATTGAGGTCTCTCTCTCTCTCTCTGTGTCTCTCTCCTCCTCTCTTTCTTTCTCTTTCTCTCTTTCTTTCTCTCTCTCTCCCATTCTCCCCTCTTTCTCTTCACTGTAGAACACCCCTCTTCTGGGCTAAGAGCACCCCTGCCCCCTCACTCGTGCAAACCTCTCTTCTAGGTTTCAAGGGGCTCTCTTCTATTACACATCCCCTCCTCCTGCTTGCTACTTTTCACCCCCGTTTCTCTTGGGTCAGGGGTCTTTATTCTGGCCTCAATGGGCTCTCCTCCGAATTCCCTGGAACACACACACCTCTTCTGGGGTTCAGATGTCACTTCTGTCCCTCACTGTAAAACACCCCTCTTCTGGGGTTCAAGGAGCTCTTTTCCTCCTTACTGGAGCACACCCCTCTTCTGGGTTCCTGTGGCTCACATCCTCCTTGCAAAAGCACACCCCTCTTCAGGGATTCAGGCTATTTTCAACCTTACCGGAGCATGTCCTTCATCTGGGTTCCCAGAGGTTTAGTCTCTCCCTCAGTAGAGTACTCGCCTCTTCTGGAGTTCAGGGGGTCTCATCTCCCCCTTACTGGTGCACAATGCTCTTCGAGGGATCATGGGGCTGTTCCCCTTCACAAGCACTGATGCTGGGGGTGGGAAGGAATAAGTTAATGTTTTCCCTTTGAGGATCCATACCTGTTGACTAAGGGGTCTCACTAGATGTGCTAGTGTTTCCCCATAGCATATCTTTTTCTGAATCCCTGGAAGACATTCCAGAATCTGCTCTGGGTTTTGGATTTCTAAACCTGATTCATCTTGGGAAATGCCTACCCGAATACCCTATTTCTTTGGGACCTGGTAGTTCCTAACTAGTTGCTCTCGCCGATTGTTCAGAATAGTTCAATGCTGGCCCGCCTTACATCCTGGGTCTGACTTACTGTAGTAGGACCTTTGGGAAGAATCCTGCTGGGTTATTCTGCAAGAGTTTACCCCTCTTGGGGATTCATTCTTCTTGCATTGGAAAACATTCAGGGTGCTTAACTGGTCAGTTGGGGCTGAGTGTCAGGATCCTGTCAGCCTTATTCTCAGAGGACAGTGGGCAAGATGTGATGTTGGCACTGTTATTTTGTCACAGCAGGTAGTGTGATGAATCCAAGATGATTCCCCCAGAAAACCTGGCCTGGGACCCTCCTTGTGGCCACGGATGCTTCCTGATCCTGGGGGTGGTGTTCGGCGGGAGGATCACACGGGGGAGGGCCTGGGGGGAGCAGGTCAGGAGGGGTAGGAAAACCCCTTCAATAACTTCCCCAAAGACCATACCATCATAATAGCTGACTGTGAAGTTGAGACTGTGAAAGGAAAAGGGGATTTGAATATTGAGGACTTCAAGTTCCACAATGCCCAAAATACTGTGACAAAGAAGAGGGATGCAGAGGCTTAAGATTGCAAGTGGCAGTCTAATTGCCCTAATGACCCACACCTGAGGGAGACTGGAAGGTGTAAAAGACCCCCTGAAGGGCAGGCCATAGAGAGGAGTAGTGGGAGGTGGAGTGAATGGTGTAACTCCACGTTGCAGTCAAAGTTGAAGGAAACCACGGGAGATGCCGGAGCTGCCATGATTAGCAGATGGAAAGCCATTTCTGAGAGGGTCTCTCCCTTCAATGACCCTATATGCAGAGGTTGCGCATCGGGAGGCTTTATTGGTGAAAGCTTTCCCCCTTGAAAAACGTAGATGCAGAGGTCATGAAGCGGAAAGCGTAAAATACAAAAGCTTAAGACAGTGTAAAGTGGACAGCAATGGCAGGCAAGCACCCGAGTGTCCCTGGAGAGAGGAGCGCTCCAAATCCGACCGATGTGGGCCACTGGAAGCAGACGAAGGCAGGCTGCAGAGCGGCGGGCAGCAGAGAAGCCATAGGCAGCAGAGCGAGCGCACATGAGAACAAGAGTGAGTTCACTACAAGTGTGTGACCCCAGACCGCTATGTGATTGCCACTGGCCCGCTATAAAGCTTCTGAACAATGAACTGATAAAAAAGAACTTAAAGCAGCATTTTAACAAAACTTTTGAATACCGAATTGATATAAAGAACTTAAAGTGCCAGAGTAACAAGGCTTTTGAATATCGGTCTGATACCAAGCTAAAGTGGCAGAATAAGAACTTTGGGCTAGAAGGGTATCATTATACTTGTAGCGGTCATCGACCCAATCGAAGAAGGGCAATATCGAGTCAAGGGTATAAGAACCAACATTGCCAAAGCCAAAAGAGAGCAAATAAGAACAAAGTTGTTTGTGAGTCATATTGCCAAAATAAGAGAGAAACAAATGTCGCAAATGGCCTAAACAAGCATTGTCCAAGTCAAAGAAGAGTTGAAATAAAAGCCATTTTCAGGCATTGGTTAAAGTAAAAGTAGGAAAACGGAAGTGGCAGGAGAGCTGCCTTCCTTTATAGGAAGTTTTCAGGAAGAGAGGAGCATAACCTGCATTGCATGTGGCAATAGCAAGTGTGGAATAACCAGCAGGAGAAATAATCAAAGCTGATGTTGTGGAAAGTTAAGACTTTGGTTGAAGTAAATCACATCACAGAAGTACTTGTAGTAGTAGTAGTAGTAGAAGTTGTCATTAGTCTTGACAGGCGAGTATACCAGGGCAGGGACTTTGTAGTGGTAGACCAGGTGGAAGCCATTGAAGTATTATACTGTGCTGCTGGAAATGCATTGGAGGGACAGGGCCTCCCTGTCCTTGTCCTGTAGTCCTTTTTCATGTGTGTTCTGTATTGTTTTCTGCCAAGGAGTCCATGTGTGACTCCTGGAAGTGCACCTCTTCCTCTTTTTGGATTAGTGTACAGACCCTTGGGATACCCTTATGGCACCCATGGGTGGGGTTACAACCCTGTACTCCTAGTGTATGTTTTTGGGCACCTGTGTGTGGCCCACAGAGCAGGGTATGGGCTGGTGGCAGCTCCATGTTGAATTTGACATGTGCTCCGAGTATCCTCCGTTCTGGGATACCCAGGCCCTGCCATTGGAATCAGTTGATTCCTGATTGGAGACAAGATGGCCCCTGTAGCCTCTTGCTTTTTATTGCTTGTTATCTTGTTTTCCAAAAGTTCTTGAACACCCTGACTCTGTCACTTCCCCCTTACTGGCTGTTGGGTGGAAGTTCCAAATATGGTATTGTGGGGAAGTCCAGGCCAGACTGGCTGGAGCCTTCCCAGTGACTGTATGTTGTGGGGACACCCTTGTGGTGGGGCCTGGGTAAATGGAGTGTGTGACCAATATGCACTTCATGTTATGGGTGTCTGGTTTCTGGTATGAAACACAATGAATGAGACAGCCCTGCCCGAAACTGGTATGAATGCAGTGTGGAGTGCTGAATGGCTGGGTACTTGTCCCAATACACATTCCTTGTTGTGAGTGCCTGGAGGGAGGAGAATGGCCTGAATGCACTGTGAGCCTGATTGGTTGCCTGCCTGCATGAATGCCCTTCTGAATGATTGGTTGCCTGAGTGTGACCCAGCAGAGTGAATGAGAGACCAAACAGTATATCTGGGGACCGCTCACTGATGTAAATCGTTTAGAAGCTGAAGTCGAAACTGATGCTTGATCTCGAAAGCCGAGCCCGAAGAAGGTTGGCTGCTGTTGCCTTCACTGCAATCTGAAAGCTGCCTTGCCAGAGATTAATCCGAGAGAGGACCTGGCTAGGAGACCTCTCCCCGAGCTACAAGGGAACATCGTGCAGACCGCTAAACCTTCGCCGAAGCACCCTGGAAGTCAGCCTTCGAAAGACTGTCGACCAGAGACTGGGATCGCTGAGGACTCCAAAGTAAAGCATCCAGACATTCCAACTGCCATCGTTGACCAGGGTTCGGAGGGCCACCGTAACCGCTGGAGGCCCATCGAAGCCTTGTTGCCCAGTCAAAGCCTTGTTGCCCAGAAGCAGGGCCCGCTTGAAGCTGTCTGCCGACAACCGAAGCCGCAACGCTCCATTGATTAAGACACTTTGAATTCAAGGGCTCTCCCGCCAGCACCGCCGACCGCTTTGTCCGGCCCAAGAAAGTCAAGACCATCAGTGCACCGAGGAACATCCGCCGGTGGGTTTCCTGCCACCCGAAGACCACAAAGACTATGACGACTCAACGCCTTTGCTGGGCCAAAGTTCTTCACAGACTCTTTGCGGCAACAAACTACCGTCATTGAGGTGCACCGCACGCCTCATCTTCGCAGGACGTCCACGACCGATCTTCGACGAGCACCGGCAGGACAGAAGCTGTTGCCTCGACGATGTTGTTCACCATTTCTTCGAGGGATCTCAACGATCCGTGGCTCCTTCCTTAAAGGGAGCCACTCAAGAAGGATCCGTCGCCAACCCGACGTCGAACTCTGCTATTCCAGGTACATTGAGGTGGTAGAACTATTTAGGAAGGAAATAAGACTCGTATAAACAATATATGGACTGGGCTTGTATTATATCTTTATTTACAGGTTGCCCAGGTTGGGGATTCCTCACACAGAACTGTGTCTAGGTAACAGGGCCAGTGTTCTGCCTATTGTTTAACCAACTGCTTTTCCTCCTAAATCTATTGTTCGTTCACATTATTTACTGATTTGTATGACATTTGAACTGAGTACAGTTAATGCATTTTAATGGTATCAAAGAATAGTTGTGGTACCACATAGAAACTGTATATATTTACCATTTTAGATGATCTTGAGCACAACGTGTGTTTTTATGATTGTGTACATAACTTGAGCCTATTTATATAAAGAACTGTGTTTTCACTAACTTAGTGTGTGGACATTCCTGTGTGGGTGCTTGGGGACTACACTGTACTTAAGAACCAGCCTGCATCACCTCCTGAGAGCTTAAGCCTTGGTTGATCGTCCACAGATACCGTATAGAGAACCTTGGCTGGGGTGCTCTGTGCTTCTACTCTGCCATATAGGGAGCAGGAGTACAGATACCCCCTCCAGTCTTTACATATACTTTGGTTGAAATCTGTAAAGAAGTGGTGGAACCACTAAAATATGTTGTCGCTCGTTGTGGAGTCATCCTGATAAAATATCTTTTGTTGATACATATGAACTGTGGACATATCTTTATTATTTGAAATTCATTGTGTTTTTTTTTGTCTTTGTCGCCTAGCACCCGTATGCCTCTGGGTCAGTGGCCCCGCTATATTAATAAAGTAAATTGTGTTGAACTGTCTATCAACAGTTGAAAGACAAAGACTGGTTGAACATTTGCAACTGTTGATTCAAATCTAAGTAAGAGACTGTCTTTGAACTAGAGAAACTCTATTATTTGAACTTAGTTACAAAATGGGAAAAGACCAATTTTGAACTGTGGAATAAACATCCTGTCAAATCTGGGGAAGGGGATTTTACCCAGGTCACAAGGAGAAACAGTAAATGTATATTGAACATAACTGTTAATGTTGATTTGCATTGCCATCCATTACCTTGTTAAGTTGTTGTACAAACAAGTGTGAGGGACAGATTCCTTTTATTGCAGCGTTTCCTTTTAGTTATTTTGAAAAGCAGGGAAATCCTCTTTAGGGTAGGGATAGTGAGGTGTTTATCAAAGCCATTTAAGTGAATAAAATGGCATCTTATGAAAAACCGATACAAAGTTGTCTGCCTCACATTTCTGACCCCTCGCAGTAGGCATAAGATGCATTCCCCTAACCTACTCTCTTTTGGGAGTCCCATACAGACATGCTTCTCTTGCAGTGAATAGAAGCAATCGTGTTTCCTTTTTTAAACTGGAAAAAAACTTTAAAACTTTCATGGGACTATGAGGAATCCTACAGATCCCTCACTAAATCCCTGCATAAAGTCTCCTCCCAGATGGCCAGGGAAAGGCAGAGACTTTCTGATCCTGACCTTGGGGGTGGTGTTCTGTGGGAGGATCACCTGGGAGTAGAAAAGTCCCAGGGGAGTGAGAGGAATCTGTGGGATGAGGCACAGTATTTGCCCTCATTTGGGGAGGATAACTTCATAATGCCAAAGTATGTAATAGCTTGTTGCCATAACAATTTAGCTATTCCACAATATCTGCCTGTAAATAGGAATGAGATCAATTATAATCTCTCAGGCCTTGGGAGGAATAAAACTCCTTATAAAGATCTTAAAACTTGGAAAGCTAAGGACCTCTCTGACACCCAAAGGTACAGTGAACGAAAGTTTAGAAAAAAATAACAGCTTAAAAGAATTGCCTATCCTTTGTCATTTAAGCTTGGTGTCTGAATCATATGAAATTCCTTTAAAGAATATTGGGAGGCACAAAAGTGTTTTAAAAGTGAATATCAAGCCCAGAAAACTAACTTTGTTATTAGGGACTTCAAGTCCCATAATTTTCTATGTACTGGGACGAGGAAGAGGACTGAAGAGGTGCAAGGTTGTAGCAGTAGTCTCATTAATCCCAATGGCCCACACATGAGGGAGATTGATAGGCTTACAATGACTCCTCAAGTGCATGCCAAGGAAGAGCAGGAGAGAAGCAGTAGCAGTAAGAAGCAGCAGTGTGACACATGCAGACCGCCCGTACTGAAGCTGGAGGAGAGAGAGGATGCTGGGATACCTGCGTGGCAGATTGCAGCTCCCGGTCCTGAGAGGGTCTATCTCCCAGAGTCGGAAGGGCAGTGGTCGTGCAACGGAAAGCAGCTTGCCAGTGGGAGACCCGTGTTGCAGAGGCTGCGCAGCGGGAAGCGAAGGCTAGGGAAGTTTTCCTTCCCAGGTGGCCGTCTCAGGTAGCTGGCATGCACCCGAGGGCCTCGGGGAGATTTCTGGTGGCTGGCGTGCATCAGAAGATCTCCAGAGCAAGAGAGGCTCCAAATACCGGTGCCGTGGACAAAGGCGGACTGAAGATAGTAGCCTGCCAATAAACGGGAAGCCGCCAAAGCAGAAGTCCTGCGAGCAGCGAAGGGAATGGTGGCGTGTGTTCTATCCAGTGAGTTCACATGTTTGTAGTGACCCCAGAGCGCTGCATTCGGCATTGCGCCGCTCAGGCAGGCATTCAGCGAGTGAGTACCGCTCACGTGAAAGTGACAGAAGCTCAGAGTGCAATTTTTAATACCGAACTATTGAGCAGCAGCAGACGCGGCACTCACGTAGAAGGGAAAGTGATTCCCAAGGATATTTTGAACATCTAATTAGTGAAAAGCAACTGTTTGTAACCAATGACTGTAATGTTAAAGATGGAAGTCTGTGGAAAACCCAGCAAACCAAGAGGGCGATATTAAAAGCTAAAACCTACAAGCATTACCAAAGCCAAAAGTGTTTAAAATGTATGCAATCGCAATTTAGTCCAGATTGCCAACAGCAGATGGGGGCTAATGGAAGGTCTACAGGCTGGAGACATATTGCCCATATTTTGTCTGACATTTGGTGAAAGCTGGTAGAAACTCACATTGCCAAAGCCAAGGGAGAAGCAGAAAGAAACCCTGACCTTGCCAGTCATTGGTCACTGGTGTGTTGGGGAAATATGAGTAACAAAAAAGCTGCCCTTCTGGGGAAGGGATATCCAGTGGGAAAGGAGCATCATTTGTAAAAGAATAACAAAGAGCACCAATGGAAATCTTGTTTCCTCTGAAGAGTTGTTGCAATTGCTGAAACTATATCCTCTCACCCTTGCTCAATGTCCATCTGCCCCCTTTGGCCCACTCATCTCCACCTTCTTTTCTAACTTTCAGTGTTATGCGGATGACGTTCAGCTCTCTTTCAGGCTTCCCTCATCCTCTTCTCCTCCCTCGCTCATTTCGGACTGTCTATCCGCGATTCAGGATTGGTGCTCCGCCAACGATCTTTGCCTTAATGCTAGTAAGATGGAGATCCTTCTCATTGGGACCCTTGATCCCGTTTTTGCTTTCTCACTTTGTCCACCGTCCTTCTGCCCTCTACCCTTGCCTTCCTGTGAGGCAAAAACCTTGGCATTATCTTCGACTCCACTCTCTCCTTCTCTCCTCATATCAGGGTCCTTGCCAAAAAGGCCCACTTCCAGCTGCACCTCCTCAGAGATATTCTACTTTTTCTCACTTTCCCCCAGAAGCGCACTGTCTCCAGAGCCCTGGCTCTCTCCAGACTGGACTACTGCAACAGCCTTTCTCAATCTGCCTACCTCTACTGTTCACCCACTGCAACTAATCCAGAACAGGACTGCAAGACTTATCCTTGGCATCAAGCCCAGGGACTGTATCTCCCCAGCCCTGAAATCTCTCCACTGGCCACAAGGATCAAGTGCAAGACCTTCTGCATAGTCCACGAGGCTTTTTGGGGCCTAGGGCACTACATCCAACTCTCTCTTCTGAAATACCTTCCTCTAGAGTCTTTCGCTCTCTCTCTGAGGGTCAGACACTTTTCCAGGCAGAGAGCGGGGGGGGTATATCTCTCTCTTCTGGAGGTGCCTCCCTCTGGAACAGCCTCCCTGCCCCTCAGACTTTAGCTGGACCACCTAGAGTTCCCGGAAGCAACTCAAAACCCTCCTTTTCTGCTCTGCCTTCTCTCTCTCGCTCTCTGGCTAACTTACCTGTCTAGTGCTCAGGCTGGTTTGCTTTGTTCCCTCAGAGTCTCACCCGGTACCAGGCTCCTCCTCCATGACCAGTCTTCCTTCGCACTGCCTCCTGGCCTACTGTGAAATGAGGGGTCGCAACTGTAACCCCTACGGTCCATCTGCCTCCTTGCACTTACCGAGAGCCACGCTACCCTGGTTGCACTTACTCAGAGCCTTGTTGCCCTGCTCGCACTTCCTCTTCCCTGCACTTCCCCCCCTTGCCCTCCTAATGTCACATTTGCATGATCCGAATGACACATGGCCTAGTAGGATCGTTTGTCTTGTCCTCCCTATGTCTTCCGTCCTTTGTATTGAGACACCTAGAAACACTTGTGTACAGGCGTATTATAAATGCCACATCATATCATATTTCATGTGCTCAATACTGTGAAATGTTATGAACCTCTTGTCATTTGATCTAAACCACAAAAGCACTGTTGATGTGAAATGTAGCTCAAGTAGGGTAGTAGATCTGGATGACAAACATTTGGAGAAGTAGGCCTGGCATGGGAGTAAACCAGGTAGCAGTTGAAGTGCTGCAGAGTTTTCCTGGCAGAGTCAATTTATGTTGTTGGTGGTGCTAAAGAAAAGCTGAGTAAAAGCTGTTGCGCCTTCGACAATATTGACAGAGACAAGTTATGGGACAAAATGTCAATGATGGGATGCCCAAAGGATATAATGCAGTCATCAAGGACCTACACACCGGGACCTCTTTGCAAATAAGACTAGACCAGGCGGGAAACCTGACTAGAGAAATAAAAACATATTCATGTTTAAAGCAGGGTTGCCCCTTGGCACCAATCCTTGACAACATTTACATCACAGACAAAAAGGATGTGCTGGACCCCTCTCAATCCTGCCCGCCGAAGAACAACGGGTCTTCCTAGAGATGGTTGCTGTATGCTAATGACCTGGCTCTTCTAGATAAGACACTAATTGGGCCCCAGGAAAAACATGATGCCCTGCAGATCTACGTCAAACAGAATGGACTGAAGATCAATATAAGAAAGACAGAAATGTTGGTAATGTTCAACCAAAGGAAAAAGAACCAATGCTGGGCCCTGAACAAAAATAAAATTAAACGGCTCAATCAAGTACCTAGGAATCCTGATTAGTTCAAGTGGGCATGAGAAACTTTGGAGAACAAATTTGAATTTAAAAGTAAACCAGCTATCAACCCAAGTCATGCTAATCGGGGGGGAAAAAATATGGGAAATTTTCATTACTTCGGTTATCAGTTTTTATAATCAAAGGTGGTGCCATCATTAGTCTATGCGACGGAGGCAGGATTGGGAATTGACTGGAAAAGCTGAGAAGGACTAGAAAGTAAATTCTGGAAAAAGATTCTAAGGCTTCCCCATGCAATTCCCATGGCAGTCATAAGACACAAACTCAGCCTCCTGTCATTACATGTAAGAACCGTATGCAATCCCTGTCTTTCATTCGCAAACATTCCTTGCAGGAGTGCCCGCCCCAATTCGAAATCATAAGGATAAAAGAAAAGGTAATGTTTGATTCGCCTGCAAATCAATGGAGGGATCAGTGTCCGGATACACTGGTTGGATTGGGCCCGTCAGTTGAGACTCTGTGTGCGGAAACCCTTTGTTGGTAAAGAGGGCGCCCTATTGGCGGCAGACTGGCAGGAAACGGAAGAACTGAGCTCTAACTCGAAGAACCATACGTAAAATGCATGACGATGGGGCTATTATCTGATCTTTGGGACATTGCTGATTGCAGGCCAATTACTTCCATTCCACACGTTGCTGGGGCTGGGCGTGGTAAATACTCTTATTGATTGGAGCACCCCATGACCCAATTGACGTTATACATAATGGAACAATGCCATGGCCACAGTTAAAATATTGACCTGGAATGTGCGTGGTCTGAATTCCTTCCTTTGCAGAAGCTGGGTGAAGTCATATCTACAACGCAAGAAGATTTCCATTGCATTACTTCAAGAGACCCACTCAATGAATGAAGATCAAGTAGCGCTTCTAAACCGATGGGGCGGGACTGGCTATGGGGCCAAATACTCTAAATATGCTAGGGGCGTGCTGACCCGGATTAGCGGTTCACTGCCCTTCCAGTTACTGGAAGTAGAAAGGGATGGGGAGGGAAGATACCTGATCATACGGGGCTACATTAATCATACAGAGATATCTGCATTGTAAATTCGTATTTCCCGAACCACATAATCCCGCCTCATGTGCGCAAGCTTCGTTCTCTCATTGCACTATGGCGGGAGGGCTTCATCCTATGGGGAGCGACTTCAACTATGTGAGAAATGTAACACTGAACCGTTCCTCTGACCCCCACGAATTTGCCACCCCCAGCAACCGCTGCCCTAAACACTGCTTTAGGAGACCTCGACTTGGTCGATGTCTTGAGGGAGCTACACTCAGAAACGAGAGGATGCTCCTACTATTCTCCCGCCACAGTACACACTAGGATCGACTACCTCCTCACATGGTCGGGACACTTACTCGAATTCCATAACGCAGAATACCTGGGCGTCAGTGTCGGACCACTTTCCCCTTGTAGTGGCGTAGAATCTTGCCACCCCTAAACCCCCTGTCCCGACATGCCGTCTGCCATCAAGTGCACTGACCAATGAGCCCTTTAGGAATTAACTGTTAAAATCCCTGACCAATTTTTCTGACTGTAACATCGGGAGTGTTGATAGCTGGGACACCATCTGGGAAACAATGAAAGTGGTAATAAGTGGGGAGGCTATAACGAAGGCTGGCGGCATCCGCCAGAATTTACAGGAGGGATTGGAAACTGCTGAGGAGGAAATCAAAACACTAGAAACCCAAGGTCCACACTGTCGAGCGACAGAAGAGAAGTTATTTGAAATGCGCTCAAGGTGCCACGAAGGACAGGGTAGACTAGCTAGGTACGACTATGCTACATGGGTGGCCGGTCCCATGTGGAAGGAGACAAACCTGTGAGACTATTAGCATGGCTCTGCAAATGGGAGCACCCTAGACCCCAGACAACACTGCTCCTAGACGAATGCGGGACACCATGGAGGTCCCAACTAGCAATCAATGACATTTTTACCACATACTATACACAAGTATACGCCTACGATTACCCAGTCCCCCGGGAAGACAGAACAGAAGCTCTCTCGTTGATTCGGCTTCCAAAACCTGCCCCTGATCAGGGAAACACACTAAACCGACTCATTACTGTAGATGAAATAAGGGAAGCCATTGCTGTAAAACGCCTGGCTTGGATGGTCTTCCCCCCAGAGTTTTATGAAACATACTGCCCTACCATAGCCCTGATACTATTAAAAGTCTATGAAGAAGCATACAGTAAAGCCATATTACTAGCCAGCATGCGGGAAACCTTGGTGTTACCCATTCCCAAACCAGGGAAACCTATTGACAAATGCGATTGATACCGTCCCCTAGCTATGTTAAACTATGACATCAAAATACTTAAGATACTGGCGGTGCACCTCTGCTTGTACATTTCTTCCCTAATGCATACGGACCAAACTGGCTTTGTACCAGGCTGCAACACTACCCTGAACCTCTGCAGGCTCCAACACATCATAGATCAAACTGTCTGGGGATGTCTGAGGGGATGTGGGCATCCAAGGTGTGTCCAGCAGAGTGCGTGGGGCCGAAGGGAAAAATGGAGCAGGAAAGAGAGTCACAGAGGTTGTGGAAGAATCCAGATGCCACATCAGAGGAGTCGAGGTGAATATTGAAGTCTCTGAGGGGGAGAAGCTTGAAGGAGGAGGCAAGGAGAGAAGAGGTGAGGTCAACCTACTCAGAGAGGAAGTGGGAGACTGCTACTTCCAGGTTTCCAGGGGTCCTGTAGATGGTGGCCAGAGTCAGAGAGAGTCCTGGAGAGACTCCAAGGCTGCAGACAAGGCATTTGAAAAAAGGAGTAGGCCTGAGTGGGTATGATAGCAGCAGGGGCCCACTCAGGGAAGATCAGGGCCACTCTGCCTCTGACCAGTTAGGCCTGGGCTTAGAGAGGATCTTGTAGCCCTCAGGGAGGAGAGTGTCAAAACTTGTGACAGAGCTGGTAGTGAACCATGTCTCGGTGAGAGGGAGTGCGGTCTTCAAGGAGGTTGCAGATGTTGGAGGAGTGTTTATCGCAGAGCAAGAGTTGGGGGTAGCTAAGTAGAGCAGGCTGCCATTTTTTAAGGTTTCTGTGGAGGGGTACAAGAGTGTGGTACACGCATCGGAGGTGGCAGAAGGAGGAGAGACAGGAGAGGGGAGGAAGTTGATGAAAGACAGAAGGCGCCTATCAAGGAGGAATAGGTTGGGCTGAAAGCCCTTGTCCATGACCGTGCCATTTAGGTAGCTATTAATGATGACCCTAGAGGACAGGTATGATGCCAAGCGTACCTTCTAACAGTTGCCATCATTAATGGGAAAGGAAGAGAAAGGAGACAGCACAGAGACTGTAAGAAGAATCCATAGGTCGAGCGAAGAAACGACAGAGGATTTCGGTGAGAGTCTACCTGAAAGAAGCGTTGACATATTAGTCAGCGATGGGTAGGCCTGGATTGGAGATCCTTCTTGAACTTTTTCCTTGCAGACTTCGTCAGAGGGATAGGATAGGTGATAGAATAGCAGTTAAAGGAGAGGGAGAGAGGGAGGAACTACAGAGCACGACACCAACCACCAACAAAAGCTCTAACACAACTAGAGTCAAGTGTCCACAAAGGGAAAAAGGCCTAGGTTATCATATAGCAGAAGCATGATACCTAGAAGCCAGTTATCAGGAAAGAGGGAAGACCCTAGATAGAGTGAAAGATGGGAAAAGCCTATTTTTTAAACACAGTTGCAAATGCAAGAACACGCAGATTCGACTTCCCTAGAAAAGTGGAAAAAGCCTCATTTTTAAAAACAGCAGCAAATGCAAGCACACACAGATTCGACTTTCCTAAAGGGCCGCGGGAGGAGCCCCCAGGCTAATTATGGCAATTCACCAATGCCATAGAGGGATATCGTGCAACTGCCAAGTGCAGCAGACTGCTGAATTGGTGAATAGAAGTAATAAGAGAGATAGGACGGTTAAATAGGGAGCAGTAATGGTTGTTCCCCCTGCCTGCACCTTTCTTACCTTGTCATTTACTGCTGGTTGACGGCTGTGCTGTGCGCTCCGACAGTGAACACCAGCGAACACCCTCTGGAGCTGCAACTGCGGGAGCTGTTCTTTGCTTCTTGGCCCTTAGCCGCAGGGGGCTGCCACGGGCAGTGGGTTGCTCTAGGGACTAGGCTGAAGGTTGACAAAAGGTCCAAACAGGCGGCAGGGTGGGCTGGGAGACGGACAAGGGTTAGCAGGAGGAAAGGCCGCGATGTGGCACACATAAGAAGTTTGTGTCTCCAGGAAAGAAATTGCAAACACGAGCAGGGGCTTGCTAAGAGCAGCTGTCACCTCAATGGAACCGGCAGCTGCAAGAACAGCACCGGGCAGTTTAACTTTAGTAAAACCATGTTCCATATAACCCTTATGTTATGCAGTTTCATACCACGACAAAAGCTATTTCTGGTTTGCTTAAATTATTTTTGAATGTAAGAAAGTGGTTGGTTCCCCTTAAAGCAGCATTCATGCACTGTACATGCTTTTTTTCGGGTCTGATTGAATAACTGCCTACTTAAGCTTTATCATGTTTTTGGGAATGATTTCCGCCAGTGGAAATTACAGTTGGTGCAGGTGATAATCTGAGGGGCTACACCGGATTACAGAAATTACCTCTGTACGGTGGTAATAGATGCAGATTTACTTGTATTGCAGACAGTATTTCAGTAAGTCAGCATGCACTATTTAAACTTTTTTTTATATAGTGCTTTCTTTATATAGTGCTTCCTTTTGTGCTTCAGCCCACCAAGCAGCTGCAGAGATGTTGATGCCCAAGAAAAACTGAATCTCCATGTATGAACTCCTGTTCAAGGTGGGAGACATGGTGGCTAAGAAAGAGATGCACATGCCCAAGCTTCCCAAGCTCGCAGACAAGAACGTCCCCAACCTACACATCGTGAAAGCTATACAATCTCTGAAATCCTGTGGTTACGTGAAGAAGTTTGCTTGTAGGCATTTTTACTGCTATTTGACCAATGATGGCGCCCAGCTAGGCCCAATTGTTGCGAGACTGTTGGAGACGCATACAGACATTGTGCTGCTCCCCCTGGCGCTGACAAAAAAAAGGCAGAAGCTGGTGCAGGAGCTGCAACAGAGTTCCCGTTTGGTGGTGGATTTGGCAGAGGATGTGGCCAGCCTCCTCAGTAAACTCTACTTTGTATTTCTTTGCGTATAATAGTTCTTGAAATTCGCCTAAACCTCCCAAAAAATGTTTTATATAGTTTTCCATCCTCTTCATGAGGACAGAAAAGGATATTGTTGTAACAAAACTAAGGGTCACATTGAACATTTGCTGCTTAACATTGTATATAGTATGAGATGTGTTCCATGGCCAAGGGAAGACACAACTACTGACCGCAGTATAAAGATAAAGGGTATTATTAAGGAAAAGCAAGCCATAAGATTATTGCATGGTTATTGTTTCAGGGTGACTGTAACATAAAGGTTCTTGGCAAACCTAGTCCTTGAAACAGGATTATGTGTGGAGGCTAGCAACAAGAAAGGCATACAGTTAATATCTCAGTCCGTATCCCTTCTTCTGGGAACCACAACCCCTCTCAGTATTTAGGGCTTCTTCCCATTGCCAGGTGTCCGAAAATTCCTCCCCTTCACTGGTGCTCTCCTTCTCTTTTACTTGGTCCCCACTTCCAGGGTCAAGGGACTTCTCCCACTTCTGTTACATCCCCTCTCCCTTGTATTGAGGTCTCTCTCTCTCTCTCTGTGTCTCTCTCTTTCTTTCTCTTTCTTTCTCTTTCTCTCTTTCTTTCTCTCTCTCTCCCATTCTCCCCTCTTTCTCTTCACTGTAGAACACCCCTCTTCTGGGCTAAGAGCACCCCTGCCCCCTCACTCGTGCAAACCTCTCTTCTAGGTTTCAAGGGGCTCTCTTCTATTACACATCCCCTCCTCCTGCTTGCTACTTTTCACCCCCCTTTCTCTTGGGTCAGCGGTGTTTATTCTGGCCTCAATGGGCTCTCCTCCGAATTCCCTGGAACACACACACCTCTTCTGGGGTTCAGATGTCACTTCTGTCCCTCACTGTAAAACACCCCTCTTCTGGGGTTCAAGGAGCTCTTTTCCTCCTTACTGGAGCACACCCCTCTTCTGGGTTCCTGTGGCTCACATCCTCCTTGCAAAAGCACACCCCTCTTCAGGGATTCAGGCTATTTTCAACCTTACCGGAGCATGTCCTTCATCTGGGTTCCCAGAGGTTTAGTCTCTCCCTCAGTAGAGTACTCGCCTCTTCTGGAGTTCAGGGGGTCTCATCTCCCCCTTACTGGTGCACAATGCTCTTCGAGGGATCATGGGGCTGTTCCCCTTCACAAGCACTGATGCTGGGGGGTGGGAAGGAATAAGTTAATGTTTTCCCTTTGAGGATCCATACCTGTTGACTAAGGGGTCTCACTAGATGTGCTAGTGTTTCCCCATAGCATATCTTTTTCTGAATCCCTGGAAGACATTCCAGAATCTGCTCTGGGTTTTGGATTTCTAAACCTGATTCATCTTGGGAAATGCCTACCCGAATACCCTATTTCTTTGGGACCTGGTAGTTCCTAACTAGTTGCTCTCGCCGATTGTTCAGAATAGTTCAATGCTGGCCCGCCTTACATCCTGGGTCTGACTTACTGTAGTAGGACCTTTGGGAAGAATCCTGCTGGGTTATTCTGCAAGAGTTTACCCCTCTTGGGGATTCATTCTTCTTGCATTGGAAAACATTCAGGGTGCTTAACTGGTCAGTTGGGGGTGAGTGTCAGGATCCTGTCAGCCTTATTCTCAGAGGACAGTGGGCAAGATGTGATGTTGGCACTGTTATTTTGTCACAGCAGGTAGTGTGATGAATCCAAGATGATTCCCCCAGAGAACCTGGCCTGGGACCCTCCTTGTGGCCACGGATGCTTCCTGATCCTGGGGGTGGTGTTCGGCGGGAGGATCACACGGGGGAGGGCCTGGGGGGAGCAGGTCAGGAGGGGTAGGAAAACCCCTTCAATAACTTCCCCAAAGACCATACCATCATAATAGCTGACTGTGAAGTTGAGACTGTGAAAGGAAAAGGGGATTTGAATATTGAGGACTTCAAGTTCCACAATGCCCAAAATACTGTGACAAAGAAGAGGGATGCAGAGGCTTAAGATTGCAAGTGGCAGTCTAATTGCCCTAATGACCCACACCTGAGGGAGACTGGAAGGTATAAAAGACCCCCTGAAGGGCAGGCCATAGAGAGGAGTAGTGGGAGGTGGAGTGAATGGTGTAACTCCACGTTGCAGTCAAAGTTGAAGGAAACCATGGGAGATGCCGGAGCTGCCATGATTAGCAGATGGAAAGCCATTTCTGAGAGGGTCTCTCCGTTCAATGACCCTATATGCAGAGGTTGCGCATCGGGAGGCTTTATTGGTGAAAGCTTTCCCCCTTGAAAAACGTAGATGCAGAGGTCATGAAGCGGAAAGCGTAAAATACAAAAGCTTAAGACAGTGTAAAGTGGACAGCAATGGCAGGCAAGCACCCGAGTGTCCCTGGAGAGAGGAGCGCTCCAAATCCGACCGACGTGGGCCACTGGAAGCAGACGAAGGCAGGCTGCCGAGCGGCGGGCAGCAGAGAAGGCAGAGAAGCCATAGGCAGCAGAGCGAGCGCACATGAGAACAAGAGTGAGTTCACTACAAGTGTGTGACCCCAGACCGCTATGTGATTGCCACTGGCCCGCTATAAAGCTTCTGAACAATGAACTGATAAAAAAGAACTTAAAGCAGCATTTTAACAAAACTTTTGAATACCGAATTGATATAAAGAACTTAAAGTGCCAGAGTAACAAGGCTTTTGAATATCGGTCTGATACCAAGCTAAAGTGGCAGAATAAGAACTTTGGGCTAGAAGGGTATCATTATACTTGTAGCGGTCATCGACCCAATCGAAGAAGGGCAATATCGAGTCAAGGGTATAAGAACCAACATTGCCAAAGCCAAAAGAGAGCAAATAAGAACAAAGTTGTTTGTGAGTCATATTGCCAAAATAAGAGAGAAACAAATGTCGCAAATGGCCTAAACAAGCATTGTCCAAGTCAAAGAAGAGTTGAAATAAAAGCCATTTTCAGGCATTGGTTAAAGTAAAAGTAGGAAAACGGAAGTGGCAGGCGAGCTGCCTTCCTTTATAGGAAGTTTTCAGGAAGAGAGGAGCATAACCTGCATTGCATGTGGCAATAGCAAGTGTGGAATAACCAGCAGGAGAAATAATCAAAGCTGATGTTGTGGAAAGTTAAGACTTTGGTTGAAGTAAATCACATCACAGAAGTACTTGTAGTAGTAGTAGAAGTTGTCATTAGTCTTGACAGGCGAGTATACCAGGGCAGGGACTTTGTAGTGGTAGACCAGGTGGAAGCCATTGAAGTATTATACTGTGCTGCTGGAAATGCATTGGAGGGACAGGGCCTCCCTGTCCTTGTCCTGTAGTCCTTTTTCATGTGTGTTCTGTATTGTTTTCTGCCAAGGAGTCCATGTGTGACTCCTGGAAGTGCACCTCTTCCTCTTTTTGGATTAGTGTACAGACCCTTGGGATACCCTTATGGCACCCATGGGTGGGGTTACAACCCTGTACTCCTAGTGTATGTTTTTGGGCACCTGTGTGTGGCCCACAGAGCAGGGTATGGGCTGGTGGCAGCTCCATGCTGAATTTGACATGTGCTCCGAGTATCCTCCGTTCTGGGATACCCAGGCCCTGCCATTGGAATCAGTTGATTCCTGATTGGAGACAAGATGGCCCCTGTAGCCTCTTGCTTTTTATTGCTTGTTATCTTGTTTTCCAAAAGTTCTTGAACACCCTGACTCTGTCACTTCCCCCTTACTGGCTGTTGGGTGGAAGTTCCAAATATGGTATTGTGGGGAAGTCCAGGCCAGACTGGCTGGAGCCTTCCCAGTGACTGTATGTTGTGGGTACACCCTTGTGGTGGGGCCTGGGTAAATGGAGTGTGTGACCAATATGCACTTCATGTTATGGGTGTCTGGTTTCTGGTATGAAACACAATGAATGAGACAGCCCTGCCCGAAACTGGTATGAATGCAGTGTGGAGTGCTGAATGGCTGGGTACTTGTCCCAATACACATTCCTTGTTGTGAGTGCCTGGAGGGAGGAGACTGGCCTGAATGCACTGTGAGCCTGATTGGTTGCCTGCCTGCATGAATGCCCTTCTGAATGATTGGTTGCCTGAGTGTGACCCAGCAGAGTGAATGAGAGACCAAACAGTATATCTGGGGACCGCTCACTGATGTAAATCGTTTAGAAGCTGAAGTCGAAACTGATGCTTGATCTCGAAAGCCGAGCCCGAAGAAGGTTGGCTGCTGTTGCCTTCACTGCAATCTGAAAGCTGCCGTGCCAGAGTTTAATCCGAGAGAGGACCTGGCTAGGAGACCTCTCCCCGAGCTACAAGGGAACATCGTGCAGACCGCTAAACCTTCGCCGAAGCACCCTGGAAGTCAGCCTTCGAAAGACTGTCGACCAGAGACTGGGACCGCTGAGGACTCCAAAGTAAAGCATCCAGACATTCCATCTGCCATCGTTGACCAGGGTTCGGAGGGCCACCGTAACCGCTGGAGGCCCATCGAAGCCTTGTTGCCCAGTCAAAGCCTTGTTGCCCAGAAGCAGGGCCCGCTTGAAGCTGTCTGCCGACAACCGAAGCCGCAACGCTCCATTGATTAAGACACTTTGAATTCAAGGGCTCTCCCGCCAGCACCGCCGACCGCTTTGTCCGGCCCAAGAAAGTCAAGACCATCAGTGCACCGAGGAACATCCGCCGGTGGGTTTCCTGCCACCCGAAGACCACAAAGACTATGACGACTCAACGCCTTTGCTGGGCCAAAGTTCTTCACAGACTCTTTGCGGCAACAAACTGCCGTCATTGAGGTGCGCCGCACGCCTCATCTTCGCAGGACGTCCACGACCGATCTTCGACGAGCACCGGCAGGACAGAAGCTGTTGCCTCGACGATGTTGTTCACCATTTCTTCGAGGGATCTCAACGATCCGTGGCTCCTTCCTTAAAGGGAGCCACTCAAGAAGGATCCGTCGCCAACCCGACGTCGAACTCTGCTATTCCAGGTACATTGAGGTGGTAGAACTATTTAGGAAGGAAATAAGACTCGTATAAACAATATATGGACTGGGCTTGTATTATATCTTTATTTACAGGTTGCCCAGGTTGGGGGATCCTCACACAGAACTGTGTCTAGGTAACAGGGCCAGTGTTCTGCCTATTGTTTAACCAACTGCTTTTCCTCCTAAATCTATTGTTCGTTCACATTATTTACTGATTTGTATGACATTTGAACTGAGTACAGTTAATGCATTTTAATGGTATCAAAGAATAGTTGTGGTACCACATAGAAACTGTATATATTTACCATTTTAGATGATCTTGAGCACAACGTGTGTTTTTGTGATTGTGTACATAACTTGAGCCTATTTATATAAAGAACTGTGTTTTCACTAACCTAGTGTGTGGACATTCCTGTGTGGGTGCTTGGGGACTACACTGTACTTAAGAACCAGCCTGCATCACCTCCTGAGAGCTTAAGCCTTGGTTGATCGTCCACAGATACCGTATAGAGAACCTTGGCTGGGGTGCTCTGTGCTTCTACTCTGCCATATAGGGAGCAGGAGTACAGATACCCCCTCCAGTCTTTACATATACTTTGGTTGAAATCTGTAAAGAAGTGGTGGAACCACTAAAATATGTTGTCGCTCGTTGTGGAGTCATCCTGATAAAATATCTTTTGTTGATACATATGAACTGTGGACATATCTTTATTATTTGAAATTCATTGTGTTTTTTTTTGTCTTTGTCGCCTAGCACCCTTATGCCTCTGGGTCAGTGGCCCCGCTATATTAATAAAGTAAATTGTGTTGAACTGTCTATCAACAGTTGAAAGACAAAGACTGGTTGAACATTTGCAACTGTTGATTCAAATCTAAGTAAGAGACTGTCTTTGAACTAGAGAAACTCTATTATTTGAACTTAGTTACAAAATGGGAAAAGACCAATTTTGAACTGTGGAATAAACATCCTGTCAAATCTGGGGAAGGGGATTTTACCCAGGTCACAAGGAGAAACAGTAAATGTATATTGAACATAACTGTTAATGTTGATTTGCATTGCCATCCATTACCTTGTTAAGTTGTTGTACAAAAAAGTGTGAGGGACAGATTCCTTTTATTGCAGCGTTTCCTTTTAGTTATTTTGAAAAGCAGGGAAATCCTCTTTAGGGTAGGGATAGTGAGGTGTTTATCAAAGCCATTTAAGTGAATAAAATGGCATCTTATGAAAAACCGATACAAAGTTGTCTGCCTCACATTTCTGACCCCTCGCAGTAGGCATAAGATGCATTCCCCTAACCTACTCTCTTTTGGGAGTCCCATACAGACATGCTTCTCTTGCAGTGAATAGAAGCAATCGTGTTTCCTTTTTTAAACTGGAAAAAAACTTTAAAACTTTCATGGGACTATGAGGAATCCTACAGATCCCTCACTAAATCCCTGCATAAAGTCTCCTCCCAGATGGCCAGGGAAAGGCAGAGACTTTCTGATCCTGACCTTGGGGGTGGTGTTCTGTGGGAGGATCACCTGGGAGTAGAAAAGTCCCAGGGGAGTGAGAGGAATCTGTGGGATGAGGCACAGTATTTGCCCTCATTTGGGGAGGATAACTTCATAATGCCAAAGTATGTAATAGCTTGTTGCCATAACAATTTAGCTATTCCACAATATCTGCCTGTAAATAGGAATGAGATCAATTATAATCTCTCAGGCCTTGGGAGGAATAAAACTCCTTATAAAGATCTTAAAACTTGGAAAGCTAAGGACCTCTCTGACACCCAAAGGTACAGTGAACGAAAGTTTAGAAAAAAATAACAGCTTAAAAGAATTGCCTATCCTTTGTCATTTAAGCCTGGTGTCTGAATCATATGAAATTCCTTTAAAGAATATTGGGAGGCACAAAAGTGTTTTAAAAGTGAATATCAAGCCCAGAAAACTAACTTTGTTATTAGGGACTTCAAGTCCCATAATTCTCTATGTACTGGGACGAGGAAGAGGACTGAAGAGGTGCAAGGTTGTAGCAGTAGTCTCATTAATCCCAATGGCCCACACATGAGGGAGATTGATAGGCTTACAATGACTCCTCAAGTGCATGCCAAGGAAGAGCAGGAGAGAAGCAGTAGCAGTAAGAAGCAGCAGTGTGACACATGCAGACCGCCCGTACTGAAGCTGGAGGAGAGAGAGGATGCTGGGATACCTGCGTGGCAGATTGCAGCTCCCGGTCCTGAGAGGGTCTATCTCCCAGAGTCGGAAGGGCAGTGGTCGTGCAACGGAAAGCGTGCAGGAAAGCAGCTTGCCAGTGGGAGACCCGTGTTGCAGAGGCTGCGCAGCGGGAAGCGAAGGCTAGGGAAGTTTTCCTTCCCAGGTGGCCGTCTCAGGTAGCTGGCATGCACCCGAGGGCCTCGGGGAGATTTCTGGTGGCTGGCGTGCATCAGAAGATCTCCAGAGCAAGAGAGGCTCCAAATACCGGTGCCGTGGACAAAGGCGGACTGAAGATAGTAGCCTGCCAATAAACGGGAAGCCGCCAAAGCAGAAGTCCTGCGAGCAGCGAAGGGAATGGTGGCGTGTGTTCTATCCAGTGAGTTCACATGTTTGTAGTGACCCCAGAGCGCTGCATTCGGCATTGCGCCGCTCAGGCAGGCATTCAGCGAGTGAGTACCGCTCACGTGAAAGTGACAGAAGCTCAGAGTGCAATTTTTAATACCGAACTATTGAGCAGCAGCAGACGCGGCACTCACGTAGAAGGGAAAGTGATTCCCAAGGATATTTTGAACATCTAATTAGTGAAAAGCAACTGTTTGTAACCAATGACTGTAATGTTAAAGATGGAAGTCTGTGGAAAACCCAGCAAACCAAGAGGGCGATATTAAAAGCTAAAACCTACAAGCATTACCAAAGCCAAAAGTGTTTAAAATGTATGCAATCGCAATTTAGTCCAGATTGCCAACAGCAGATGGGGGCTAATGGAAGGTCTACAGGCTGGAGACATATTGCCCATATTTTGTCTGACATTTGGTGAAAGCTGGTAGAAACTCACATTGCCAAAGCCAAGGGAGAAGCAGAAAGAAACCCTGACCTTGCCAGTCATTGGTCACTGGTGTGTTGGGGAAATATGAGTAACAAAAAAGCTGCCCTTCTGGGGAAGGGATATCCAGTGGGAAAGGAGCATCATTTGTAAAAGAATAACAAAGAGCACCAATGGAAATCTTGTTTCCTCTGAAGAGTTGTTGCAATTGCTGAAACTATATCCTCTCACCCTTGCTCAATGTCCATCTGCCCCCTTTGGCCCACTCATCTCCACCTTCTTTTCTAACTTTCAGTGTTATGCGGATGACGTTCAGCTCTCTTTCAGGCTTCCCTCATCCTCTTCTCCTCCCTCGCTCATTTCGGACTGTCTATCCGCGATTCAGGATTGGTGCTCCGCCAACGATCTTTGCCTTAATGCTAGTAAGATGGAGATCCTTCTCATTGGGACCCTTGATCCCGTTTTTGCTTTCTCACTTTGTCCGCCGTCCTTCTGCCCTCTACCCTTGCCTTCCTGTGAGGCAAAAACCTTGGCATTATCTTCGACTCCACTCTCTCCTTCTCTCCTCATATCAGGGTCCTTGCCAAAAAGGCCCACTTCCAGCTGCACCTCCTCAGAGATATTCTACTTTTTCTCACTTTCCCCCAGAAGCGCACTGTCTCCAGAGCCCTGGCTCTCTCCAGACTGGACTACTGCAACAGCCTTTCTCAATCTGCCTACCTCTACTGTTCACCCACTGCAACTAATCCAGAACAGGACTGCAAGACTTATCCTTGGCATCAAGCCCAGGGACTGTATCTCCCCAGCCCTGAAATCTCTCCACTGGCCACAAGGATCAAGTGCAAGACCTTCTGCATAGTCCACAAGGCTTTTTGGGGCCTAGGGCACTACATCCAACTCTCTCTTCTGAAATACCTTCCTCTAGAGTCTTTCCCTCTCTCTCTGAGGGTCAGACACTTCTCCAGGCAGATAGCGGGGGGGGTATATCTCTCTCTTCTGGAGGTGCCTCCCTCTGGAACAGCCTCCCTGCCCCTCAGACTTTAGCTGGACCACCTAGAGTTCCCGGAAGCAACTCAAAACCCTCCTTTTCTGCTCTGCCTTCTCTCTCTCGCTCTCTGGCTAACTTACCTATCTAGTGCTCAGGCTGGTTTGCTTTGTTCCCTCAGAGTCTCACCCGGTACCAGGCTCCTCCTCCATGACCAGTCTTCCTTCGCACTGCCTCCTGGCCTACTGTGAAATGAGGGGTCGCAACTGTAACCCCTACGGTCCATCTGCCTCCTTGCACTTACCGAGAGCCACGCTACCCTGGTTGCACTTACTCAGAGCCTTGTTGCCCTGCTCGCACTTCCTCTTCCCTGCACTTCCCCCCCTTGCCCTCCTAATGTCACATTTGCATGATCCGAATGACACATGGCCTAGTAGGATCGTTTGTCTTGTCCTCCCTATGTCTTCCGTCCTTTGTATTGAGACACCTAGAAACACTTGTGTACAGGCGTATTATAAATGCCACATCATATCATATTTCATGTGCTGAATACTGTGAAATGTTATGAACCTCTTGTCATTTGATCTAAACCACAAAAGCACTGTTGATGTGAAATGTAGTTCAAGTAGGGTAGTAGATCTGGATGACAAACATTTGGAGAAGTAGGCCTGGCATGGGAGTAAACCAGGTAGCAGTTGAAGTGCTGCAGAGTTTTCCTGGCAGAGTCAATTTATGTTGTTGGTGGTGCTAAAGAAAAGCTGAGTAAAAGCTGTTGCGCCTTCGACAATATTGACAGACAAGTTATGGGACAAAATGTCAATGATGGGATGCCCAAAGGATATAATGCAGTCATCAAGGACCTACACACCGGGACCTCTTTGCAAATAAGACTAGACCAGGCGGGAAACCTGACTAGAGAAATAAAAACATATTCATGTTTAAAGCAGGGTTGCCACTTGGCACCAATCCTTGACAACATTTACATCACAGACAAAAAGGATGTGCTGGACCCCTCTCAATCCTGCCCGCCGAAGAACAACGGGTCTTCCTAGAGATGGTTGCTGTATGCTAATGACCTGGCTCTTCTAGATAAGACACTAATTGGGCCCCAGGAAAAACATGATGCCCTGCAGATCTACGTCAAACAGAATGGACTGAAGATCAATATAAGAAAGACAGAAATGTTGGTAATGTTCAACCAAAGGAAAAAGAACCAATGCTGGGCCCTGAACAAAAATAAAATTAAACGGCTCAATCAAGTACCTAGGAATCCTGATTAGTTCAAGTGGGCATGAGAAACTTTGGAGAACAAATTTGAATTTAAAAGTAAACCAGCTATCGACCCAAGTCATGCTAATCGGGGGGGAAAAAATATGGGAAATTTTCATTACTTCGGTTATCAGTTTTTATAATCAAAGGTGGTGCCATCATTAGTCTATGCGACGGAGGCAGGATTGGGAATTGACTGGAAAAGCTGAGAAGGACTAGAAAGTAAATTCTGGAAAAAGATTCTAAGGCTTCCCCATGCAATTCCCATGGCAGTCATAAGACACAAACTCAGCCTCCTGTCATTACATGTAAGAACCGTATGCAATCCCTGTCTTTCATTCGCAAACATTCCTTGCAGGAGTGCCCGCCCCAATTCGAAATCATAAGGATAAAAGAAAAGGTAATGTTTGATTCGCCTGCAAATCAATGGAGGGATCAGTGTCCGGATACACTGGTTGGATTGGGCCCGTCAGTTGAGACTCTGTGTGCGGAAACCCTTTGTTGGTAAAGAGGGCGCCCTATTGGCGGCAGACTGGCAGGAAACGGAAGAACTGAGCTCTAACTCGAAGAACCATACGTAAAATGCATGACGATGGGGCGATCATCTGATCTTTGGGACATTGCTGATTGCAGGCCAATTACTTCCATTCCACACGTTGCTGGGGCTGGGCGTGGTAAATACTCTTATTGATTGGAGCACCCCAGGACCCAATTGACGTTATACATAATGGAACAATGCCATGGCCACAGTTAAAATATTGACCTGGAATGTGCGTGGTCTGAATTCCTTCCTTTGCAGAAGCTGGGTGAAGTCATATCTACAACGCAAGAAGATTTCCATTGCATTACTTCAAGAGACCCACTCAATGAATGAAGATCAAGTAGCGCTTCTAAACCGATGGGGCGGGACTGGCTATGGGGCCAAATACTCTAAATATGCTAGGGGCGTGCTGACCCGGATTAGCGGTTCACTGCCCTTCCAGTTACTGGAAGTAGAAAGGGATGGGGAGGGAAGATACCTGATCATACGGGGCTACATTAATCATACAGAGATATCTGCATTGTAAATTCGTATTTCCCGAACCACATAATCCCGCCTCATGTGCGCAAGCTTCGTTCTCTCATTGCACTATGGCGGGAGGGCTTCATCCTATGGGGAGCGACTTCAACTATGTGAGAAATGTAACACTGAACCGTTCCTCTGACCCCCACGAATTTGCCACCCCCAGCAACCGCTGCCCTAAACACTGCTTTAGGAGACCTCGACTTGGTCGATGTCTTGAGGGAGCTACACTCAGAAACGAGAGGATGCTCCTACTATTCTCCCGCCACAGTACACACTAGGATCGACTACCTCCTCACATGGTCGGGACACTTACTCGAATTCCATAACGCAGAATACCTGGGCGTCAGTGTCGGACCACTTTCCCCTTGTAGTGGCGTAGAATCTTGCCACCCCTAAACCCCCTGTCCCGACATGCCGTCTGCCATCAAGTGCACTGACCAATGAGCCCTTTAGGAATTAACTGTTAAAATCCCTGACCAATTTTTCTGACTGTAACATCGGGAGTGTTGATAGCTGGGACACAATCTGGGAAACAATGAAAGTGGTAATAAGTGGGGAGGCTATAACGAAGGCTGGCGGCATCCGCCAGAATTTACAGGAGGGATTGGAAACTGCTGAGGAGGAAATCAAAACACTAGAAACCCAAGGTCCACACTGTCGAGCGACAGAAGAGAAGTTATTTGAAATGCGCTCAAGGTGCCACGAAGGACAGGGTAGACTAGCTAGGTACGACTATGCTACATGGGTGGCCGGTCCCATGTGGAAGGAGACAAACCTGTGAGACTATTAGCATGGCTCTGCAAATGGGAGCACCCTAGACCCCAGACAACACTGCTCCTAGACGAATGCGGGACACCATGGAGGTCCCAACTAGCAATCAATGACATTTTTACCACATACTATACACAAGTATACGCCTACGATTACCCAGTCCCCCGGGAAGACAGAACAGAAGCTCTCTCGTTGATTCGGCTTCCAAAACCTGCCCCTGATCAGGGAAACACACTAAACCGACTCATTACTGTAGATGAAATAAGGGAAGCCATTGCTGTAAAACGCCTGGCTTGGATGGTCTTCCCCCCAGAGTTTTATGAAACATACTGCCCTACCATAGCCCTGATACTATTAAAAGTCTATGAAGAAGCATACAGTAAAGCCATATTACTAGCCAGCATGCGGGAAACCTTGGTGTTACCCATTCCCAAACCAGGGAAACCTATTGACAAATGCGATTGATACCGTCCCCTAGCTATGTTAAACTATGACATCAAAATACTTAAGATACTGGCGGTGCACCTCTGCTTGTACATTTCTTCCCTAATGCATACGGACCAAACTGGCTTTGTACCAGGCTGCAACACTACCCTGAACCTCTGCAGGCTCCAACACATCATAGATCAAACTGTCTGGGGATGTCTGAGGGGATGTGGGCATCCAAGGTGTGTCCAGCAGAGTGCGTGGGGCCGAAGGGAAAAATGGAGCAGGAAAGAGAGTCACAGCGGTTGTGGAAGAATCCAGATGCCACATCAGAGGAGTCGAGGTGAATATTGAAGTCTCTGAGGGGGAGAAGCTTGAAGGAGGAGGCAAGGAGAGAAGAGGTGAGGTCAACCTACTCAGAGAGGAAGTGGGAGACTGCTACTTCCAGGTTTCCAGGGGTCCTGTAGATGGTGGCCAGAGTCAGAGAGAGTCCTGGAGAGACTCCAAGGCTGCAGACAAGGCATTTGAAAAAAGGAGTAGGCCTGAGTGGGTATGATAGCAGCAGGGGCCCACTCAGGGAAGATCAGGGCCACTCTGCCTCTGACCAGTTAGGCCTGGGCTTAGAGAGGATCTTGTAGCCCTCAGGGAGGAGAGTGTCAAAACTTGTGACAGAGCTGGTAGTGAACCATGTCTCGGTGAGAGGGAGTGCGGTCTTCAAGGAGGTTGCAGATGTTGGAGGAGTGTTTATCGCAGAGCAAGAGTTGGGGGTAGCTAAGTAGAGCAGGCTGCCATTTTTTAAGGTTTCTGTGGAGGGGTACAAGAGTGTGGTACACGCATCGGAGGTGGCAGAAGGAGGAGAGACAGGAGAGGGGAGGAAGTTGATGAAAGACAGAAGGCGCCTATCAAGGAGGAATAGGTTGGGCTGAAAGCCCTGGTCCATGACCGTGCCATTTAGGTAGCTATTAATGATGACCCTAGAGGACAGGTATGATGCCAAGAGTACCTTCTAACAGTTGCCATCATTAATGGGAAAGGAAGAGAAAGGAGACAGCACAGAGACTGTAAGAAGAATCCATAGGTCGAGCGAAGAAACGACAAAGAGGATTTCGGTGAGAGTCTACCTGAAAGAAGCGTTGACATATTAGTCAGCGATGGGTAGGCCTGGATTGGAGATCCTTCTTGAACTTTTTCCTTGCAGACTTCGTCAGAGGGATAGGATAGGTGATAGAATAGCAGTTAAAGGAGAGGGAGAGAGGGAGGAACTACAGAGCACGACACCAACCACCAACAAAAGCTCTAACACAACTAGAGTCAAGTGTCCACAAAGTGAAAAAGGCCTAGGTTATCATATAGCAGAAGCATGATACCTAGAAGCCAGTTATCAGGAAAGAGGGAAGACCCTAGATAGAGTGAAAGATGGGAAAAGCCTATTTTTTAAACACAGTTGCAAATGCAAGAACACGCAGATTCGACTTCCCTAGAAAAGTGGAAAAAGCCTCATTTTTAAAAACAGCAGCAAATGCAAGCACACACAGATTCGACTTTCCTAAAGGGCCGCGGGAGGAGCCCCCAGGCTAATTATGGCAATTCACCAATGCCATAGAGGGATATCGTGCAACTGCCAAGTGCAGCAGACTGCAGAATTGGTGAATAGAAGTAATAAGAGATATAGGACGGTTAAATAGGGAGCAGTAATGGTTGTTCCCCCTGCCTGCACCTTTCTTACCTTGTCATTTACTGCTGGTTGACGGCTGTGCTGTGCGCTCCGACAGTGAACACCAGCGAACACCCTCTGGAGCTGCAACTGCGGGAGCTGTTCTTTGCTTCTTGGCCCTTAGCCGCAGGGGGCTGCCACGGGCAGTGGGTTGCTCTAGGGACTAGGCTGAAGGTTGACAAAAGGTCCAAACAGGCGGCAGGGTGGGCTGGGAGACGGACAAGGGTTAGCAGGAGGAAAGGCCGCGATGTGGCACACATAAGAAGTTTGTGTCTCCAGGAAAGAAATTGCAAACACGAGCAGGGGCTTGCTAAGAGCAGCTGTCACCTCAATGGAACCGGCAGCTGCAAGAACAGCACCGGGCAGTTTAACTTTAGTAAAACCATGTTCCATATAACCCTTATGTTATGCAGTTTCATACCACGACAAAAGCTATTTCTGGTTTGCTTAAATTATTTTTGAATGTAAGAAAGTGGTTGGTTCCCCTTAAAGCAGCATTCATGCACTGTACATGCTTTTTTTCGGGTCTGATTGAATAACTGCCTACTTAAGCTTTATCATGTTTTTGGGAATGATTTCCGCCAGTGGAAATTACAGTTGGTGCAGGTGATAATCTGAGGGGCTACACCGGATTACAGAAATTACCTCTGTACGGTGGTAATAGATGCAGATTTACTTGTATTGCAGACAGTATTTCAGTAAGTCAGCATGCACTATTTAAACTTTTTTTTATATAGTGCTTTCTTTATATAGTGCTTCCTTATGTGCTTCAGCCCACCAAGCAGCTGCAGAGATGTTGATGCCCAAGAAAAACTGAATCTCCATGTATGAACTCCTGTTCAAGGAGGGAGACATGGTGGCTAAGAAAGAGATGCACATGCCCAAGCTTCCCAAGCTCGCAGACAAGAACGTCCCCAACCTACACATCGTGAAAGCTATACAATCTCTGAAATCCTGTGGTTACGTGAAGAAGTTTGCTTGTAGGCATTTTTACTGCTATTTGACCAATGATGGCGCCCAGCTAGGCCCAATTGTTGCGAGACTGTTGGAGACGCATACAGACATTGTGCTGCTCCCCCTGGCGCTGACAAAAAAAAGGCAGAAGCTGGTGCAGGAGCTGCAACAGAGTTCCCGTTTGGTGGTGGATTTGGCAGAGGATGTGGCCAGCCTCCTCAGTAAACTCTACTTTGTATTTCTTTGCGTATAATAGTTCTTGAAATTCGCCTAAACCTCCCAAAAAATGTTTTATATAGTTTTCCATCCTCTTCATGAGGACATAAAAGGATATTGTTGTAACAAAACTAAGGGTCACATTGAACATTTGCTGCTTAACATTGTATATAGTATGAGATGTGTTCCATGGCCAAGGGAAGACACAACTACTGACCGCAGTATAAAGATAAAGGGTATTATTAAGGAAAAGCAAGCCATAAGATTATTGCATGGTTATTGTTTCAGGGTGACTGTAACATAAAGGTTCTTGGCAAACCTAGTCCTTGAAACAGGATTATGTGTGGAGGCTAGCAACAAGAAAGGCATACAGTTAATATCTCAGTCCGTATCCCTTCTTCTGGGAACCACAACCCCTCTCAGTATTTAGGGCTTCTTCCCATTGCCAGGTGTCCGAAAATTCCTCCCCTTCACTGGTGCTCTCCTTCTCTTTTACTTGGTCCCCACTTCCAGGGTCAAGGGACTTCTCCCACTTCTGTTACATCCCCTCTCCCTTGTATTGAGGTCTCTCTCTCTCTCTCTGTGTGTCTCTCTCTTTCTTTCTCTTTCTTTCTCTTTCTCTCTTTCTTTCTCTCTCTCTCCCATTCTCCCCTCTTTCTCTTCACTGTAGAACACCCCTCTTCTGGGCTAAGAGCACCCCTGCCCCCTCACTCGTGCAAACCTCTCTTCTAGGTTTCAAGGGGCTCTCTTCTATTACACATCCCCTCCTCCTGCTTGCTACTTTTCACCCCCCTTTCTCTTGGGTCAGGGGTCTTTATTCTGGCCTCAATGGGCTCTCCTCCGAATTCCCTGGAACACACACACCTCTTCTGGGGTTCAGATGTCACTTCTGTCCCTCACTGTAAAACACCCCTCTTCTGGGGTTCAAGGAGCTCTTTTCCTCCTTACTGGAGCACACCCCTCTTCTGGGTTCCTGTGGCTCACATCCTCCTTGCAAAAGCACACCCCTCTTCAGGGATTCAGGCTATTTTCAACCTTACCGGAGCATGTCCTTCATCTGGGTTCCCAGAGGTTTAGTCTCTCCCTCAGTAGAGTACTCGCCTCTTCTGGAGTTCAGGGGGTCTCATCTCCCCCTTACTGGTGCACAATGCTCTTCGAGGGATCATGGGGCTGTTCCCCTTCACAAGCACTGATGCTGGGGGGTGGGAAGGAATAAGTTAATGTTTTCCCTTTGAGGATCCATACCTGTTGACTAAGGGGTCTCACTAGATGTGCTAGTGTTTCCCCATAGCATATCTTTTTCTGAATCCCTGGAAGACATTCCAGAATCTGCTCTGGGTTTTGGATTTCTAAACCTGATTCATCTTGGGAAATGCCTACCCGAATACCCTATTTCTTTGGGACCTGGTAGTTCCTAACTAGTTGCTCTCGCCGATTGTTCAGAATAGTTCAATGCTGGCCCGCCTTACATCCTGGGTCTGACTTACTGTAGTAGGACCTTTGGGAAGAATCCTGCTGGGTTATTCTGCAAGAGTTTACCCCTCTTGGGGATTCATTCTTCTTGCATTGGAAAACATTCAGGGTGCTTAACTGGTCAGTTGGGGGTGAGTGTCAGGATCCTGTCAGCCTTATTCTCAGAGGACAGTGGGCAAGATGTGATGTTGGCACTGTTATTTTGTCACAGCAGGTAGTGTGATGAATCCAAGATGATTCCCCCAGAGAACCTGGCCTGGGACCCTCCTTGTGGCCACGGATGCTTCCTGATCCTGGGGGTGGTGTTCGGCGGGAGGATCACACGGGGGAGGGCCTGGGGGGAGCAGGTCAGGAGGGGTAGGAAAACCCCTTCAATAACTTCCCCAAAGACCATACCATCATAATAGCTGACTGTGAAGTTGAGACTGTGAAAGGAAAAGGGGATTTGAATATTGAGGACTTCAAGTTCCACAATGCCCAAAATACTGTGACAAAGAAGAGGGATGCAGAGGCTTAAGATTGCAAGTGGCAGTCTAATTGCCCTAATGACCCACACCTGAGGGAGACTGGAAGGTATAAAAGACCCCCTGAAGGGCAGGCCATAGAGAGGAGTAGTGGGAGGTGGAGTGAATGGTGTAACTCCACGTTGCAGTCAAAGTTGAAGGAAACCATGGGAGATGCCGGAGCTGCCATGATTAGCAGATGGAAAGCCATTTCTGAGAGGGTCTCTCCGTTCAATGACCCTATATGCAGAGGTTGCGCATCGGGAGGCTTTATTGGTGAAAGCTTTCCCCCTTGAAAAACGTAGATGCAGAGGTCATGAAGCGGAAAGCGTAAAATACAAAAGCTTAAGACAGTGTAAAGTGGACAGCAATGGCAGGCAAGCACCCGAGTGTCCCTGGAGAGAGGAGCGCTCCAAATCCGACCGACGTGGGCCACTGGAAGCAGACGAAGGCAGGCTGCCGAGCGGCGGGCAGCAGAGAAGGCAGAGAAGCCATAGGCAGCAGAGCGAGCGCACATGAGAACAAGAGTGAGTTCACTACAAGTGTGTGACCCCAGACCGCTATGTGATTGCCACTGGCCCGCTATAAAGCTTCTGAACAATGAACTGATAAAAAAGAACTTAAAGCAGCATTTTAACAAAACTTTTGAATACCGAATTGATATAAAGAACTTAAAGTGCCAGAGTAACAAGGCTTTTGAATATCGGTCTGATACCAAGCTAAAGTGGCAGAATAAGAACTTTGGGCTAGAAGGGTATCATTATACTTGTAGCGGTCATCGACCCAATCGAAGAAGGGCAATATCGAGTCAAGGGTATAAGAACCAACATTGCCAAAGCCAAAAGAGAGCAAATAAGAACAAAGTTGTTTGTGAGTCATATTGCCAAAATAAGAGAGAAACAAATGTCGCAAATGGCCTAAACAAGCATTGTCCAAGTCAAAGAAGAGTTGAAATAAAAGCCATTTTCAGGCATTGGTTAAAGTAAAAGTAGGAAAACGGAAGTGGCAGGCGAGCTGCCTTCCTTTATAGGAAGTTTTCAGGAAGAGAGGAGCATAACCTGCATTGCATGTGGCAATAGCAAGTGTGGAATAACCAGCAGGAGAAATAATCAAAGCTGATGTTGTGGAAAGTTAAGACTTTGGTTGAAGTAAATCACATCACAGAAGTACTTGTAGTAGTAGTAGAAGTTGTCATTAGTCTTGACAGGCGAGTATACCAGGGCAGGGACTTTGTAGTGGTAGACCAGGTGGAAGCCATTGAAGTATTATACTGTGCTGCTGGAAATGCATTGGAGGGACAGGGCCTCCCTGTCCTTGTCCTGTAGTCCTTTTTCATGTGTGTTCTGTATTGTTTTCTGCCAAGGAGTCCATGTGTGACTCCTGGAAGTGCACCTCTTCCTCTTTTTGGATTAGTGTACAGACCCTTGGGATACCCTTATGGCACCCATGGGTGGGGTTACAACCCTGTACTCCTAGTGTATGTTTTTGGGCACCTGTGTGTGGCCCACAGAGCAGGGTATGGGCTGGTGGCAGCTCCATGCTGAATTTGACATGTGCTCCGAGTATCCTCCGTTCTGGGATACCCAGGCCCTGCCATTGGAATCAGTTGATTCCTGATTGGAGACAAGATGGCCCCTGTAGCCTCTTGCTTTTTATTGCTTGTTATCTTGTTTTCCAAAAGTTCTTGAACACCCTGACTCTGTCACTTCCCCCTTACTGGCTGTTGGGTGGAAGTTCCAAATATGGTATTGTGGGGAAGTCCAGGCCAGACTGGCTGGAGCCTTCCCAGTGACTGTATGTTGTGGGTACACCCTTGTGGTGGGGCCTGGGTAAATGGAGTGTGTGACCAATATGCACTTCATGTTATGGGTGTCTGGTTTCTGGTATGAAACACAATGAATGAGACAGCCCTGCCCGAAACTGGTATGAATGCAGTGTGGAGTGCTGAATGGCTGGGTACTTGTCCCAATACACATTCCTTGTTGTGAGTGCCTGGAGGGAGGAGACTGGCCTGAATGCACTGTGAGCCTGATTGGTTGCCTGCCTGCATGAATGCCCTTCTGAATGATTGGTTGCCTGAGTGTGACCCAGCAGAGTGAATGAGAGACCAAACAGTATATCTGGGGACCGCTCACTGATGTAAATCGTTTAGAAGCTGAAGTCGAAACTGATGCTTGATCTCGAAAGCCGAGCCCGAAGAAGGTTGGCTGCTGTTGCCTTCACTGCAATCTGAAAGCTGCCGTGCCAGAGATTAATCCGAGAGAGGACCTGGCTAGGAGACCTCTCCCCGAGCTACAAGGGAACATCGTGCAGACCGCTAAACCTTCGCCGAAGCACCCTGGAAGTCAGCCTTCGAAAGACTGTCGACCAGAGACTGGGACCGCTGAGGACTCCAAAGTAAAGCATCCAGACATTCCATCTGCCATCGTTGACCAGGGTTCGGAGGGCCACCGTAACCGCTGGAGGCCCATCGAAGCCTTGTTGCCCAGTCAAAGCCTTGTTGCCCAGAAGCAGGGCCCGCTTGAAGCTGTCTGCCGACAACCGAAGCCGCAACGCTCCATTGATTAAGACACTTTGAATTCAAGGGCTCTCCCGCCAGCACCGCCGACCGCTTTGTCCGGCCCAAGAAAGTCAAGACCATCAGTGCACCGAGGAACATCCGCCGGTGGGTTTCCTGCCACCCGAAGACCACAAAGACTATGACGACTCAACGCCTTTGCTGGGCCAAAGTTCTTCACAGACTCTTTGCGGCAACAAACTGCCGTCATTGAGGTGCACCGCACGCCTCATCTTCGCAGGACGTCCACGACCGATCTTCGACGAGCACCGGCAGGACAGAAGCTGTTGCCTCGACGATGTTGTTCACCATTTCTTCGAGGGATCTCAACGATCCGTGGCTCCTTCCTTAAAGGGAGCCACTCAAGAAGGATCCGTCGCCAACCCGACGTCGAACTCTGCTATTCCAGGTACATTGAGGTGGTAGAACTATTTAGGAAGGAAATAAGACTCGTATAAACAATATATGGACTGGGCTTGTATTATATCTTTATTTACAGGTTGCCCAGGTTGGGGGATCCTCACACAGAACTGTGTCTAGGTAACAGGGCCAGTGTTCTGCCTATTGTTTAACCAACTGCTTTTCCTCCTAAATCTATTGTTCGTTCACATTATTTACTGATTTGTATGACATTTGAACTGAGTACAGTTAATGCATTTTAATGGTATCAAAGAATAGTTGTGGTACCACATAGAAACTGTATATATTTACCATTTTAGATGATCTTGAGCACAACGTGTGTTTTTGTGATTGTGTACATAACTTGAGCCTATTTATATAAAGAACTGTGTTTTCACTAACCTAGTGTGTGGACATTCCTGTGTGGGTGCTTGGGGACTACACTGTACTTAAGAACCAGCCTGCATCACCTCCTGAGAGCTTAAGCCTTGGTTGATCGTCCACAGATACCGTATAGAGAACCTTGGCTGGGGTGCTCTGTGCTTCTACTCTGCCATATAGGGAGCAGGAGTACAGATACCCCCTCCAGTCTTTACATATACTTTGGTTGAAATCTGTAAAGAAGTGGTGGAACCACTAAAATATGTTGTCGCTCGTTGTGGAGTCATCCTGATAAAATATCTTTTGTTGATACATATGAACTGTGGACATATCTTTATTATTTGAAATTCATTGTGTTTTTTTTTGTCTTTGTCGCCTAGCACCCTTATGCCTCTGGGTCAGTGGCCCCGCTATATTAATAAAGTAAATTGTGTTGAACTGTCTATCAACAGTTGAAAGTCAAAGACTGGTTGAACATTTGCAACTGTTGATTCAAATCTAAGTAAGAGACTGTCTTTGAATGTCATGATCTCTGCTTCCAAAAGGTCAGGGTTTTCCCAACTCCCTTGGAAGCAGATCCATAACCCAGGTTCCGAGAGCCAACCAGTCCCAATTGGGACCTTTTGGACCCAGTCCTGGTGCCAGTGGCACCAGGCTCATAAATATGCCCAGTCCCAGCGCTGGAAGCGCCGGGCTCATAATGCTTGGGTGGACTTACCTTCAGCAGACCATGCTGCTTACTTGCCTGCCAGTTGAGCCTCTGATCCTCTTCGGTTTGGAACTACTTTTCCTGTTGGGTGGGGCTGGAGCCACTCCCTAGATTCAGAACACTGGAACTCTTCTGGAAGGCAGGAACTCTTTTCTTACCAGGAACTCTTTTCTTACTTAGGCGTGGCTGTGGAAGGAGACACCTAAGCACTACAGGAGGCTATTTAAACCACACCCGGTGGATGAATCTTGCTTTGCGTTATTCTGCAACCTCTGCAGCAGAACGCTCATCGTGTCTTCTGCATCCGGTCCTGGGCCTAAGGAAAAAGGCTTACCATCCTGAATCCAGTCTTCAGCAACACCTATAAAGACAAGAAAGAACAGGTTAGCATTCCGGCATCTGAAAGGCAAAGGCTTACCATCCTGAATCCAGTCTTCAGCAACACCTATAAAGACAAGAAAGAACAGGTTAGCATTCCGGCATCTGAAAGGCAAAGGCTTACCAACTCTTTCACGCTCCGGAGGCCTTCGGCGCTGCATCCCGCATCTGAAAGACAAAACAAGGTGCGTTTAAAGACATTGGGGAACTTTAATACTCACGTGCCATTACTCCTTTCCACATCTAATCCAGTGGGTATTCTGGCACCCTGCAGCCGCTCCGAACTCGTACCTGCAAAATAAAAAGACAGTTAGAGCGCATAGTGAAGCAGGCAACAAGCGCTTACTTACGTGCTTCCAGGCGCTTCTATTCATCACACGGGCTCCATCTTCAACTCACTTCAGCCCGTCATCCGCCATCGCCGGAACCCTGCAAAACAAGAGACATCATTACTAAAGACTTTAAAGACATTTGAATGACTCGAAACTTACCGTTTGTGCAGTAAACGACGGACAGCAGTCTTCTGAAGTCAAGAGGCCTGCGCTACCTATCCAGTGAAGAAACTGGTTACAGCACCCTGCCCCGAGGCAGATGGAGAGCTCGGCATTCACTTACCTAAGGTGAGAGCGTTAACCTTTGGGGGTCTACAGGAGAGGAGAAGAGGAAAGAGATAGGGACACCCCAATAACCCCAGTTCATTAACCCCATATTTTCTATCTGCAGACATCTTACTCTACACGTCAGGCATACAGTGCACAGAGGTCCAGCCCAAAGAGCCAACCGGGTGCTACACATCACCTTTGAAGATACGGTAGTCGCCCAGTCAAGACCGGCGCCTCTGCGAGAATCAGGTGAGCGTTACAGAACGCAAAGCCTACCGCAAAACTCTCGCCCAGGCGCTATGGAAACCTCGGATACTGACCCCCTAGCCCGGTTACTTGGGGAACTAAGGGCAGAAGTGCATGCAGCTCGTCAGGAAACGAATGCTCTAAGAAGGGAACTAATTATTTCCAAGGAGAGAACAGACAATCTTGCTAGACAAGTGCTACAGTCACAAGCCGGACAGACCCCGTTACCCGCATCAGGGGCAAATCTTCCTTCAACATCCTCTATGAATCCAGTGCAGATCAACCTACCTGGGAATGTACCTCTGGCTCCGCCCGAACGATTTTCTGGTGACCCAAAGAGGTTTGCAGTATTTATCAATCAGTGCCGGTTGCACTTCTTATGCCGGCCAGCAGCCTTTCCAACTGATCAAGCAAAAGTAGCTTTTGTACTTTCGTACCTTAGTGGCAATGCGGCAGACTGGTCGATCCCTCTAGTTAATCAAGATGATCCGGTTCTCCATGATTTTAAAGCCTTTCAGCTTAGTATGGAAAAACTGTTCGCAAGACATTCACAGGGGCAGGCCTTGGACAATGAGCTTCTTTCGTTGCGACAGGGTAATCAAGACCTTTTGGCTTATATTGCATCTTTCAATAGACTAATAGTGGAAACTCAATGGCCTGAGGACAAAAGGATTACGCTGTTTTATAGAGGTCTACGTGGAGAGCTCAAAGACGTTTTAGCCCAAGTAGTGAATCCCCCACAAGACTGTTCGGATTATATAGACTTGGTCGTTCAAATAGATCACAGGCTGCAGAACAGGAAGGCCGATCGTTCCAAGTTTGATGCTCGAGTATTTTCCAAACCGCCAACTCCTTCCAAAGGAGTAGACTCCGGGGAACCCATGCAAATAGGGGGTCTGAAAGGTCCTCTAACACAAAGGGAGCGGGAAAGGAGGAAACAGTTGCAATTATGCCTATATTGCGGAAACTCAGGGCACTTTCTTCGAGACTGTCCGGTGAAACCTGCCAAGAAGGCAGTAGGAGCTGCAGTTACCAAAGTTACAAACTCTGAGCAGGGAAACGACCTCGCCCGACAAGAATAGAGGTCCTCTTGCCGAGCGTGAAAACCAGTTCCGTGACCTCGCATTTCGTGATACCTATGGTCCTCATTAGCCCTGATAATCCGGATCGATTACATGCAATTGAAGCTTACGTCGACAGCGGTGCCATCGGCAATTATGTGGATCATGAAATGGTTTTGAGGATGAATCTAACTCTTTGTCCCAAGGCTGTAAAGGACGTCATTACTACGGTGGATGGTACGGAGATAGCCTCCGGGCCAGTAACGCATACCACTCAAGAGGTGACGCTAGTAAGTCAAGATGGACACCATGAGAAGATCGTGTTCGATGTGATCAAGGCCCCTCAGTTTCAGGTTATTCTAGGAATACCTTGGTTAGAGAAACACAATCCTCTGATCGATTGGCGAGCAAGAACGGTCCAGTTTCCAGAATGTGTCTCTACTTGTCACCCTCCACCTGGTGTTGCACTGGCAGCAATTTCTTCAGAGACTCCCCAGTTACCTCCCGAATACCTAGAATACCAAGATGTTTTCCGGAAGGATCAGGCTAACTCTCTACCTCCTCATAGGTCTTATGACTGCCAGATAGACCTGATACCTGGATCTACTCCTCCTTGTAGTAGAATTTATGCCCTCACCAAGCCTGAGAACCTTCACCTTCGACAATACCTGGATCAATACCTGGCAAATGGGTTTATTCGTCCTTCCAAGTCCCCTGCTTCTTCAGCTTTGTTCTTCGTTCCAAAAAAGGAAGGAGACCTTAGAACTTGTATCGATTATCGCTCCCTGAACCAGATCACCGTTAAGAATAGATATCCGTTACCTTTGATCCCTGAACTCCTGGACCAAGTCAGAAAAGCATGCATATATACAAAGCTGGATCTTAGAGGAGCTTACCACTTGGTACGAGTAAAAGAGGGTGATGAATGGAAGACGGCCTTCCGCACCAAGTATGGGCTATTTGAATATCAGGTCATGCCCTTCGGACTTTGCAATGCCCCGGCCGCCTTTCAATATTTTATGAACGATGTCCTCAGAGAGCTCATAGATGTATGTGTTGTTGTTTACATTGACGACATCCTCGTTTATTCTTCATCGGAATCTGAACATCGGAAACACGTGAAAATGGTCCTCGAAAGATTGCGTCAACACAAACTTTTCGCTAAGTTGGAAAAATGTGTTTTCAACGTGACTGAAGTTGAATTCTTGGGATTCATATTATCACCTGGCGGAGTGCGTATGGATTCAAAGAAGGTCGATGCAGTTCTCAAATGGCCATCACCATCCTCCGTAAAAGGTGTGCAAAGCATGTTAGGCTTCGCTAACTTTTACCGCAGGTTTATCCCTGAATTCTCTCGAATAGTCCAGCCCATCACTGCCTTGTTAAAGAAAAACAAACGTTTTGAATGGTCTACCGAGGCGGAACAAGCTTTCCAGGATTTGAAGACTAAATTTATCTCTGCACCAATCTTAAAACACCCTCGCCCCGAACTCCCCTACATCGTGGAAACTGATGCTTCAAGCCTTGCCATGGGGGCAGTTCTATCACAAAAGGACCCGGTAACCAATCAGTTGCATCCCGTGGCATTTTGGTCCCGCAAATTCTCACCTCCTGAAATCAATTACACGATTACTGACAAGGAACTTCTGGCTATCAAGTCTGCCTTTAAGGCTTGGCGGCATTATCTGCTGGGGGCCCGACACACCGTTACTGTGATTACGGATCACCGAAACCTGGAATATTTGAAGACCGCAAAAGCCCAATCCTCTAGACAACTCCGTTGGGCATTATTCTTTGCCGAGTTTGACTTCATAATTACCTATCGACCTGGTACAAAGAACGGTAAAGCCGATGCCCTTTCTCGGATGGGAGTGGAAGAACACTTGGTCAACCCTAAACCTGTACCAATCATTCCCGAACAAAGAATTCTGGGTGTAATCGCCACAGAATCCATAGAGGAAGTTAAGGATAAAGCCAGGCAACTTGTAACTCCAGCAGACATACAGAATTGGCATCTGCAGGGAAAGGACTTTGCAGTAAAGGACAACTTATTGTATTTCCAAGAACGATTATACCTACCCAGCACAGATTTACAGAAAAAAGTAATCTCTTGTTATCACGACTCTTTAATGGAAGGTCATCCCGGTATAGCCAAGACCTCAGAAAAGATCAAGCGCTACTTCTGGTGGCCGTCTTGGAAAAAAGATATCAGAGACTTTATAATGTCCTGTGGAGTATGCGCCCAAAACAAGAGTCAAAAGGAAAGACCAGCAGGCCTCTTACGCCCTATTGACATCCCACCTCGCCCTTGGCATACGCTTTCTATGGACTTCATCACCGATCTACCTCCATGCTCCGGATACAATACGATTCTAGTAATCGTGGACTTATTCTCCAAGATGGCGCATTTCATTCCGCTCAAAGGCTTGCCAACAGCAGCAACTCTGGCCCGAGAATTTCTCGAAAACATCGTCCGACTGCACGGTTTTCCTTCGGTTCTAATTTCGGATCGAGGTAGTCAATTTATTGCTCATTTTTGGCGAAGTTGTTGTCGGTCGGCTCAAATTGATGTGAGACTATCGACCAGTCACCACCCTCAGACCGACGGACAAACCGAGAGGACCAATCAAACTCTGGAACAGTATTTACGCTGCATGCTGCAACAAACTGAAAAAACTTGGAAAGATATCCTTTGGATAGCCGAGTATGCCTACAATAACTCTGTCCATTCGGGAACTGGGAAAACCCCGTTTTTTCTTTTGTACGGCAGTCACCCTCGAACCTCGGAGTTGGATCCCCTCCAAGATCTTGAAACACCAGCAGTAGACTACCTGCATTCTACAATCACCCAAGCCTTTAAGGGAGCTGTTTCTCACCTTCAAAGGGCTAAAGAACAATACAAGAAAGGAGCAGATCAACATCGGAAGGAAGCCCCTCACTATCAAGTAGGGGATCAAGTCTGGTTATCCACCAAATATCTATCTCTAAAAGGGCCACGCACATTCAACCCAAGATACCTTGGTCCCTATTCCATCACTACCATAGTAAACCCAGTAGCGGTCAAGTTGGACTTGCCCCCGTACATGAAGATACATCCGGTCTTCCACGTCTCTCTATTAAAACCCGTGCAACCTCAAACCCGACTAACCAAATCTCCAAAACCTATCCTAGTGGATGGAGAACTCGAGTTTGAAGTCAAAAGCATTCTGGACTCCAAGATCTCCAAATCTAAACTATTCTACCTAATTGACTGGAAAGGCTACGGCCCCCAAGAGAGATCCTGGGAACCTGCTGAATATGTTCACGCTCCTCGCCTAATCAAAAGATTTCACCGAACATTTCCTGACAAGCCAAAACCCCCAGAGAAGCCCGGTTTGGGAGGGGCCTTGAGGGGGGGTACTGTCATGATCTCTGCTTCCAAAAGGTCAGGGTTTTCCCAACTCCCTTGGAAGCAGATCCATAACCCAGGTTCCGAGAGCCAACCAGTCCCAATTGGGACCTTTTGGACCCAGTCCTGGTGCCAGTGGCACCAGGCTCATAAATATGCCCAGTCCCAGCGCTGGAAGCGACGGGCTCATAATGCTTGGGTGGACTTACCTTCAGCAGACCATGCTGCTTACTTGCCTGCCAGTTGAGCCTCTGATCCTCTTCTGTTTGGAACTACTTTTCCTGTTGGGTGGGGCTGGAGCCACTCCCTAGATTCAGAACACTGGAACTCTTCTGGAAGGCAGGAACTCTTTTCTTACCAGGAACTCTTTTCTTACTTAGGCGTGGCTGTGGAAGGAGAGACCTAAGCACTACAGGAGGCTATTTAAACCACACCCGGTGGATGAATCTTGCTTTGCGTTATTCTGCAACCTCTGCAGCAGAACGCTCATCGTGTCTTCTGCATCCGGTCCTGGGCCTAAGGAAAAAGGCTTACCATCCTGAATCCAGTCTTCAGCAACACCTATAAAGACAAGAAAGAACAGGTTAGCATTCCGGCATCTGAAAGGCAAAGGCTTACCATCCTGAATCCAGTCTTCAGCAACACCTATAAAGACAAGAAAGAACAGGTTAGCATTCCGGCATCTGAAAGGCAAAGGCTTACCAACTCTTTGCACGCTCCGGAGGCCTTCGGCGCTGCATCCCGCATCTGAAAGACAAAACAAGGTGCGTTTAAAGACATTGGGGAACTTTAATACTCACGTGCCATTACTCCTTTCCACATCTAATCCAGTGGGTATTCTGGCACCCTGCAGCCGCTCCGAACTCGTACCTGCAAAATAAAAAGACAGTTAGAGCGCATAGTGAAGCAGGCAACAAGCGCTTACTTACGTGCTTCCAGGCGCTTCTATTCATCACACGGGCTCCATCTTCAACTCACTTCAGCCCGTCATCCGCCATCGCCGGAACCCTGCAAAACAAGAAACATCATTACTAAAGACTTTAAAGACATTTGAATGACTCGAAACTTACCGTTCGTGCAGTAAACGACGGACAGCAGTCTTCTGAAGTCAAGAGGCCTGCGCTACCTATCCAGTGAAGAAACTGGTTACAGCACCCTGCCCCGAGGCAGATGGAGAGCTCGGCATTCACTTACCTAAGGTGAGAGCGTTAACCTTTGGGGGTCTACAGGAGAGGAGAAGAGGAAAGAGATAGGGACACCCCAATAACCCCAGTTCATTAACCCCATATTTTCTATCTGCAGACATCTTACTCTACACGTCAGGCATACAGTGCACAGAGGTCCAGCCCAAAGAGCCAACCGGGTGCTACACATCACCTTTGAAGATACGGTAGTCGCCCAGTCAAGACCGGCGCCTCTGCGAGAATCAGGTGAGCGTTACATTGAACTAGAGAAACTCTATTATTTGAACTTAGTTACAAAATGGGAAAAGACCAATTTTGAACTGTGGAATAAACATCCTGTCAAATCTGGGGAAGGGGATTTTACCCAGGTCACAAGGAGAAACAGTAAATGTATATTGAACATAACTGTTAATGTTGATTTGCATTGCTATCCATTACCTTGTTAAGTTGTTGTACAAACAAGTGTGAGGGACAGATTCCTTTTATTGCAGCGTTTCCTTTTAGTTATTTTGAAAAGCAGGGAAATCCTCTTTAGGGTAGGGATAGTGAGATGTTTATCAAAGCCATTTAAGTGAATAAAATGGCATCTTATGAAAAACCGATACAAAGTTGTCTGCCTCACATTTCTGACCCCTCGCAGTAGGCATAAGATGCATTCCCCTAACCTACTCTCTTTTGGGAGTCCCATACAGACATGCTTCTCTTGCAGTGAATAGAAGCAATCGTGTTTCCTTTTTTAAACTGGAAAAAAACTTTAAAACTTTCATGGGACTATGAGGAATCCTACAGATCCCTCACTAAATCCCTGCATAAAGTCTCCTCCCAGATGGCCAGGGAAAGGCAGAGACTTTCTGATCCTGACCTTGGGGGTGGTGTTCTGTGGGAGGATCACCTGGGAGTAGAAATGTCCCAGGGGAGTGAGAGGAATCTGTGGGATGAGGCACAGTATTTGCCCTCATTTGGGGAGGATAACTTCATAATGCCCAAGTATGTAATAGCTTGTTGCCATAACAATTTAGCTATTCCACAATATCTGCCTGTAAATAGGAATGAGATCAATTATAATCTCTCAGGCCTTGGGAGGAATAAAACTCCTTATAAAGATCTTAAAACTTGGAAAGCTAAGGACCTCTCTGACACCCAAAGGTACAGTGAACGAAAGTTTAGAAAAAAATAACAGCTTAAAAGAATTGCCTATCCTTTGTCATTTAAGCTTGGTGTCTGAATCATATGAAATTCCTTTAAAGAATATTGGGAGGCACAAAAGTGTTTTAAAAGTGAATATCAAGCCCAGAAAACTAACTTTGTTATTAGGGACTTCAAGTCCCATAATTCTCTATGTACTGGGACGAGGAAGAGGACTGAAGAGGTGCAAGGTTGTAGCAGTAGTCTCATTAATCCCAATGGCCCACACATGAGGGAGATTGATAGGCTTACAATGACTCCTCAAGTGCATGCCAAGGAAGAGCAGGAGAGAAGCAGTAGCAGTAAGAAGCAGCAGTGTGACACATGCAGACCACCCGTACTGAAGCTGGAGGAGAGAGAGGATGCTGGGATACCTGCGTGGCAGATTGCAGCTCCCGGTCCTGAGAGGGTCTATCTCCCAGAGTCGGAAGGGCAGTGGTCGTGCAACGGAAAGCGTGCAGGAAAGCAGCTTGCCAGTGGGAGACCCGTGTTGCAGAGGCTGCGCAGCGGGAAGCGAAGGCTAGGGAAGTTTTCCTTCCCAGGTGGCCGTCTCAGGTAGCTGGCATGCACCCGAGGGCCTCGGGGAGATTTCTGGTGGCTGGCGTGCATCAGAAGATCTCCAGAGCAAGAGAGGCTCCAAATACCGGTGCCGTGGACAAAGGCGGACTGAAGATAGTAGCCTGCCAATAAACGGGAAGCCGCCAAAGCAGAAGTCCTGCGAGCAGCGAAGGGAATGGTGGCGTGTGTTCTATCCAGTGAGTTCACATGTTTGTAGTGACCCCAGAGCGCTGCATTCGGCATTGCGCCGCTCAGGCAGGCATTCAGCGAGTGAGTACCGCTCACGTGAAAGTGACAGAAGCTCAGAGTGCAATTTTTAATACCGAACTATTGAGCAGCAGCAGACGCGGCACTCACGTAGAAGGGAAAGTGATTCCCAAGGATATTTTGAACATCTAATTAGTGAAAAGCAACTGTTTGTAACCAATGACTGTAATGTTAAAGATGGAAGTCTGTGGAAAACCCAGCAAACCAAGAGGGCGATATTAAAAGCTAAAACCTACAAGCATTACCAAAGCCAAAAGTGTTTAAAATGTATGCAATCGCAATTTAGTCCAGATTGCCAACAGCAGATGGGGGCTAATGGAAGGTCTACAGGCTGGAGACATATTGCCCATATTTTGTCTGACATTTGGTGAAAGCTGGTAGAAACTCACATTGCCAAAGCCAAGGGAGAAGCAGAAAGAAACCCTGACCTTGCCAGTCATTGGTCACTGGTGTGTTGGGGAAATATGAGTAACAAAAAAGCTGCCCTTCTGGGGAAGGGATATCCAGAGGGAAAGGAGCATCATTTGTAAAAGAATAACAAAGAGCACCAATGGAAATCTTGTTTCCTCTGAAGAGTTGTTGCAATTGCTGAAACTATATCCTCTCACCCTGGCTCAATGTCCATCTGCCCCCTTTGGCCCACTCATCTCCACCTTCTTTTCTAACTTTCAGTGTTATGCGGATGACGTACAGCTCTCTTTCAGGCTTCCCTCATCCTCTTCTCCTCCCTCGCTCATTTCGGACTGTCTATCCGCGATTCAGGATTGGTGCTCCGCCAACGATCTTTGCCTTAATGCTAGTAAGATGGAGATCCTTCTCATTGGGACCCTTGATCCCGTTTTTGCTTTCTCACTTTGTCCGCCGTCCTTCTGCCCTCTACCCTTGCCTTCCTGTGAGGCAAAAACCTTGGCATTATCTTCGACTCCACTCTCTCCTTCTCTCCTCATATCAGGGTCCTTGCCAAAAAGGCCCACTTCCAGCTGCACCTCCTCAGAGATATTCTACTTTTTCTCACTTTCCCCCAGAAGCGCACTGTCTCCAGAGCCCTGGCTCGCTCCAGACTGGACTACTGCAACAGCCTTTCTCAATCTGCCTACCTCTACTGTTCACCCACTGCAACTAATCCAGAACAGGACTGCAAGACTTATCCTTGGCCTCAAGCCCAGGGACTGTATCTCCCCAGCCCTGAAATCTCTCCACTGGCTACAAGGATCAAGTGCAAGACCTTCTGCATAGTCCACAAGGCTTTTTGGGGCCTAGGGCACTACATCCAACTCTCTCTTCTGAAATACCTTCCTCTAGAGTCTTTCGCTCTCTCTCTGAGGGTCAGACACTTCTCCAGGCAGAGAGCGGGGGGGTATATCTCTCTCTTCTGGAGGTGCCTCCCTCTGGAACAGCCTCCCTGCCCCTCAGACTTTAGCTGGACCACCTAGAGTTCCCGGAAGCAACTCAAAACCCTCCTTTTCTGCTCTGCCTTCTCTCTCTCGCTCTCTGGCTAACTTACCTGTCTAGTGCTCAGACTGGTTTGCTTTGTTCCCTCAGAGTCTCACCCGGTACCAGGCTCCTCCTCCATGACCAGTCTTCCTTCGCACTGCCTCCTGGCCTACTGTGAAATGAGGGGTCGCAACTGTAACCCCTACAGTCCATCTGCCTCCTTGCACTTACCGAGAGCCACGCTACCCTGGTTGCACTTACTCAGAGCCTTGTTGCCCTGCTCGCACTTCCTCTTCCCTGCACTTCCCCCCCTTGCCCTCCTAATGTCACATTTGCATGATCCGAATGACACATGGCCTAGTAGGATCGTTTGTCTTGTCCTCCCTATGTCTTCCGTCCTTTGTATTGAGACACCTAGAAACACTTGTGTACAGGCGTATTATAAATGCCACATCATATCATATTTCATGTGCTGAATACTGTGAAATGTTATGAACCTCTTGTCATTTGATCTAAACCACAAAAGCACTGTTGATGTGAAATGTAGTTCAAGTAGGGTAGTAGATCTGGATGACAAACATTTGGAGAAGTAGGCCTGGCATGGGAGTAAACCAGGTAGCAGTTGAAGTGCTGCAGAGTTTTCCTGGCAGAGTCAATTTATGTTGTTGGTGGTGCCCTAATGGCGGCAGACTGGCAGGAAACGGAAGAACTGAGCTCTAACTCGAAGAACCATACGTAAAATGCATGACGATGGGGCGATCATCTGATCTTTGGGACATTGCTGATTGCAGGCCAATTACTTCCATTCCACACGTTGCTGGGGCTGGGCGTGGTAAATACTCTTATTGATTGGAGCACCCCATGACCCAATTGACGTTATACATAATGGAACAATGCCATGGCCACAGTTAAAATATTGACCTGGAATGTGCGTGGTCTGAATTCCTTCCTTTGCAGAAGCTGGGTGAAGTCATTTCTACAACGCAAGAAGATTACCATTGCATTACTTCAAGAGACCCACTCAATGAATGAAGATCAAGTAGCGCTTCTAAACCGATGGGGCGGGACTGGCTATGGGGCCAAATACTCTAAATATGCTAGGGGCTTGCTGACCCGGATTAGCGGTTCACTGCCCTTCCAGTTACTGGAAGTAGAAAGGGATGGGGAGGGAAGATACCTGATCATACGGGGCTACATTAATCATACAGAGATATCTGCATTGTAAATTCGTATTTCCCGAACCACATAATCCCGCCTCATGTGCGCAAGCTTCGTTCTCTCATTGCACTATGGCGGGAGGGCTTCATCCTATGGGGAGCGACTTCAACTATGTGAGAAATGTAACACTGAACCGTTCCTCTGACCCCCACGAATTTGCCACCCCCAGCAACCGCTGCCCTAAACACTGCTTTAGGGGACCTCGACTTGGTCGATGTCTTGAGGGAGCTACACTCAGAAACGAGAGGATGCTCCTACTATTCTCCCGCCACAGTACACACTAGGATCGACTACCTCCTCACATGGTCGGGACACTTACTCGAATTCCATAACGCAGAATACCTGGGCATCAGTGTCGGACCACTTTCCCCTTGTAGTGGCGTAGAATCTTGCCACCCCTAAACCCCCTGTCCCGACATGCCGTCTGCCATCAAGTGCACTGACCAATGAGCCCTTTAGGAATTAACTGTTAAAATCCCTGACCAATTTTTCTGACTAACATCGGGAGTGTTGATAGCTGGGACACCATCTGGGAAACAATGAAAGTGGTAATAAGTGGGGAGGCTATAACGAAGGCTGGCGGCATCCGCCAGAATTTACAGGAGGGATTGGAAACTGCTGAGGAGGAAATCAAAACACTAGAAACCCAAGGTCCACACTGTCGAGCGACAGAAGAGAAGTTATTTGAAATGCGCTCAAGGTGCCACGAAGGACAGGGTAGACTAGCTAGGTACGACTATGCTACATGGGTGGCCGGTCCCATGTGGAAGGAGACAAACCTGTGAGACTATTAGCATGGCTCTGCAAATGGGAGCACCCTAGACCCCAGACAACACTGCTCCTAGACGAATGTGGGACACCATGGAGGTCCCAACTAGCAATCAATGACATTTTTACCACATACTATACACAAGTATACGCCTACGATTACCCAGTCCCCCGGGAAGACAGAACAGAAGCTCTCTCGTTGATTCGGCTTCCAAAACCTGCCCCTGATCAGCGAAACACACTAAACCGACTCATTACTGTAGATGAAATAAGGGAAGCCATTGCTGTAAAACGCCTGGCTTGGATGGTCTTCCCCCCAGAGTTTTATGAAACATACTGCCCTACCATAGCCCTGATACTATTAAAAGTCTATGAAGAAACATACAGTAAAGCCATATTACTAGCCAGCATGCGGGAAACCTTGGTGTTACCCATTCCCAAACCAGGGAAACCTATTGACAAATGCGATTGATACCGTCCCCTAGCCATGTTAAACTATGACATCAAAATACTTACGATACTGGCGGTGCACCTCTGCTTGTACATTTCTTCCCTAATGCATACGGACCAAACTGGCTTTGTACCAGGCTGCAACACTACCCTGAACCTCTGCAGGCTCCAACACATCATAGATCAAACTAATGCTTGTAAGGAACCCTACATAGTGGTGTCATTGGACGCCATCAAGGCGTTTGATTCGGTTTACTGGGAGTGGTTGTTGGCCTTGCTGCATAGCTTCGGGTTGGGGGAAAGGTTTTTCCGATGGGTAGTGTTGTTATACACCTCACCAACAGCACTGGTAAAATCAGGCCATCAAATCTCTGGGGTATGGAACATATGCTGGGGCACCCGCCAAGGTTGCCCACTCTCTCCCATGCTATATATATTGGCAATGGAACCGTTGGCAGCATTCCTGCGCGAGGAGTATCTAGATGCGTGTATTGGGATTGGTGAATCCTGACACTTAATATCACTCTACGCAGATGACTCACTTCTATACCCATGCGAGCTTCACCATAATCTCCCCTTGCTCTTGAATGTCTTAGATAGGTTTGCAGAACTATCTGGAATTGCCTTCAGTAGACTGAAATACTGTATCTTCCCTCTGGGCAGGCTCCGGGGACTGGACATGGATGCTCTACCTGACTTGGGTCTTTCCTGGGAGACATTTTCTTTTAAATACTTGGGCGTCATGATCGCACATACACCGGAAAGCATGCATGAACACAACATGATTAAATTGGTTGTAAACATAAAGAAATCTATGTCCTTCTGGTCACGGTTACCACTCTCGCTTATGGGCAGAATTGCGATTGTTTAAATGATTGTCCTCCCCAGGTTCCGCTATTATTTTACAAACGTTCATTACTATATAGGAAAAGCCTTCTTTCACTTATTGGAAAGACTGATTAGAGACTTTCTCTGGAGGTTGGGCTGTCAATGACTAACCCTTGCAGTGTTATACCAGCCTTCTAAGGATGGAGGCGTAAGCTACCAAGGCTCGAATTGTACTACCTGGCTGCCGAGCTGAGCTTTGTAACTTAATGGTTATCAGATTACTCTTCCTCAGAGTCAATGTTGTTGCAACACTTAGTTACACCAGCCAAACTCAAAGAAGTATTGTGGCTCCCAGAAGGTCACATGCACTCCCTACCCTTACTTGTCAAGGTAGGACGTATTATTTGGTCTAGGACCCTTATGTACTACGACCACCCTGCCCCTACTCTCCCAGCATGCCAATTGTGGCTGTTGCATGTGTGACCAGAGAAGACCTGAGCACCTCCAGACGCTGGGAAAAATATGGTATATACACTTGGGGTGACCTTGATAATAATGGCAAGTTTAGAGAACTGACAGATTTAATACAGCAGACAGGCATACCTATAGGTCAATTTCTCAGATACATGAAAGTAAAAAGAATGGCAAGTCGCAGATGGAAAGAGTGGCCTGAGGAACCAAAAGAATCACCATTGGCCCTGCTGTGTATGCTGGAAGATGGCTGGAGACCGGTGTCAAGATTTTATGGTCACCTACTTAAGAGCACTAGTACTAGAAGTCCTGGCCTGAGAGTGAAATGGGAAACGGGCATAGGAGCCACCATGAGCGATGAGCAGTGGGAACAAGCGCTTGGTTTTCCTAGGAATGTATCACGTAATGGCAGATTTAGGCTACTGCAGACCAATGTTCTTCACCACACATACATGACCACCAGTAGAGTCGCCAGATTTAACAAAGACGACCTGTCCACATTCCCATGGTGCTAACGAGACAATGCCAACCTTATACATATGTTTTGGAAATGCGTTAAAGTGAAGTCCTTCTGTTACCACATTGAACAGACCTGTAAAACAGCGGGGATCACCAGGTGCAACTGGTCAATGATGCAAAGTCTGTTGGGCACATATGCCAGACAAAGCAAATATAAACATGTAATTAGATTAATTGATCTACTTGCGAAAAGAGGAATTGCCATGTCCCGGAAATCTCCAAAAGGCCCCCATTCGAAGGGATTGGTTCCTCCGACGTATTCCACATCTATGACAGGTAATCACCACAGCTGGGCTACTTCAGAAAATGTTCTGCGCCCTGCATCGATGACGTTGATACGCTGTCCTCGATGGCCTCCGTCGAGCCGACGTCACGGGATGTTATAAGTAGGACGCACAACGCCCGTAGCCTCAGTTCCGTTTTTTCCACGAATGTGTTCGCTTCAGAGATCTCGGCGCGCCTCGGTTCTTCGAAATTAGTTTGTGAAATTATCATGTCTTCTTCTTCTTCTACCCCGCAGTCGGGATTCAAGAAGTGTCGGGACTGTGGTTCCAAGATGTCACTTACGGACGCGCACAACGTCTGCCTCTGGTTCCTCGGCGAGGACCGCGCCACAGATGACTGTGACAATTGCCAGTCTTTGACGTCAAAGGCCTTGCGGGAGCGAAAGAAGAAGCTGTCGGTTGGTATGGTTTCCAAGCCCCGAAAGTCGAAATCCGCCGGGCTTTCGACCGACGATTCGAGGGGCATCGTTTACATAAGTCCAGGGGGTCTTGGTCCCGGAGTTGTTGCCGCCATTCCTCTGCCTCTTCGGGGCACTTGCGGAAGCGCCGTCACCAGTCGCCTTCCTCGTCCGAGGACTCTGCCAGACGGCGGGTAGCTTGTCCTACCAAGCATTGCTCTCCTGCGGAATGGGACGCATTTCGTAAGGAAATGTTGGCGATTTTTTTCGAGTCGCAGGGCTCAGTTCCATTAACGCCTTCGAGAGAAGCCGGCAAGGAACGCGCTAGGGCCACCGTTCGCATGCCTTCGGGCTCGGGCGGTCGGCGCGATCACCGGGAACCTTAGAGGTCCCGGTCGGACAAGGTGGATCGCTCTAGCCATGCCCGCTCCAGGTCCCGGTCCTCAACGCCCTTGAGACCGGTAGAGCCTGTGAAGTCTTCTAAGAGGACATCGGCACCATGTCCGTTGATGGACTCTCTCGAGGCTCCGCCTCCGAGGAAGTCCTCAACACCATCGGCACCGAGGCCGTTGAAGGACACGTTCGGGGTACCGCCCTCGAGGTCTGTGTCGAAGCCATTGGCGCCACGCTCGACGTCGACGCTGATTTTGTCGGCACCCTCAACACCTTTTTTGGAGGCTTTACCGGAGGTACCCCGTGCATCGGTGGAAACTCCGAGGAAGGCCCTGAAGAAGTCGGTAAGGCCTGTATTTGAGCCTTTTTCTGTGCCCTCATCCAGGGATTTATTCCAGCCTCTGGATTACATGTCTGAGGTGGCTGAAGGGTCTGAGGAAGTTTGGTTCCTGATGCAGTTCCTGATAACCTGTTATCTGGTCATAGTCAGTTGGAAGACCTGCGTCAGTCTTTGCACGACGCCAATGGTCTTGATACCTCCCAGGAGGTTGAGTTTGGCAGGCCTGAGCCTGGTATGCATGCTGAATCTTCGTACAGGCGACTCATGTCAAGGGTGACTGAGTATTTAGGGTGGTCTGCGCCACCAGTGGATTTTCTGCAGGATGACCTGAAAGATATCCTTGACCAAGGTCCACCCACTGACCCGGTGCTGCCATTACATATGGCTTTACAGAGAATGGTGGCGGCGGCTTGGACTGCTCTGGAGAGTCTCCCGGCTGTGAGCAAGTCGTTGCCGAAAAAATACCGTCCAGCCAGTAGCGACCCCGGCTACTTGACTATGCACCCCACTCTGCAGAGTTTGGTGGTGCAGGCGGCTACGGCCCCAGCAAAGCAGGCTTCGTACCCAACCATCCCTCCTGATAGGGACGACAAACATTTTGATGGTTGTGCGAAGAAAGTGTTTTCTTCAGGGGATATGGCTTTACAGGCCGCCAACTCTGTGTGCCTTAGCACGTTTCACTCACACTCTGTGGAATTGTGTCTTTGACGGCTGAACATATTCCCGAAGGGGAGGAACAGGATGGTTTTCTTGCCCTCGTTCAGGATGGCAAGGATGCCTTGTGTGAATCTGTTCAGTCGGTTCTGGACATGACAGACTGTGTCAGCCGGTCCATGGCGGCGAGCACCGTGATGCGCAGATTTGCGTGGTTGCGGAAGTCGGGGTTTGCTCCTGACGTATGTCAGGCTGAGATTCTGATCTTGCGTCTGCAGAAGCTGCTGAACCCCCGCCAATCCACCCAAAATGTAGTACTCCGAGCTCTGAATTGTTTTTCAGCTCAGTTTACCACACTTCTACGGGAAAGGGGGAAAAGTGGATAAAATAACAAACACCAGGCTGGAAGCTATTGACAAGCTGGTTCTTCACCTGTAGTAAAGACATAAGCATATACAACACCACATTTACTCATTGAGTCACTGACCTCATAAACTATATCCTTTACTAAATAGTTTAAAAAACCATACCTGGTACTTCTCCTTAAAATGCCCTGAGAAGTGATTTAGTAGATAAGACTTCCTTACTAGTTGCCAAGAAACTTGATGTTCATTCAGCCTTCTTAGATAGATCCTTGGATGCTTTAGCAATCTTTTCCTGTAACTTCTTATTCTTCAATTAACTTTAACAACTTATTAAGTTTAAGATGAAGTAATGGAAGTTCCAACAAAATCGCAATCTGGTAAAGTCTTTGTATGCTAAGATTAGTCTCTTAATGAAGAAGAGCTTGAAACTTGTGATGGGAATTCTCGTAGTAATCACACGCTCGCGCTAAAAGTTCCACGTAGCCAAAAACACATACATGCGCAATTGTTCAACGTAGCAGGAAACACGTACACGCGATTTTGTTCCACGTAGCAGAAAACACACACGCGCTTTTGTTCTACGTAGCAGAAAGCACGCACCCGTGCTGTTGATTCACGTAGCAGTATTCGCGCACACGCTGGTCGATTCCTGTAGAAAACTCACGCACACGCGCCGTTGATTCACGTATCGGTATTCTCGCGCGCGCGCATTTGACTCCCGTAGAAAACACTCGCACTCGCGCTATTGCTTTATTTAATGGCTCAAACACGCGCTAGCTCTGAAGAGACACATAGCTTATAAAAACATGCACGCGCGTTACAGTTTATGCGTGGGTAAGATGAACATGCTCGCGCTCGGGAACCTTTTCAATTAAATTAACCTTTTTAGAAAAAAATTAAGTAAAACTAGAATAGTTCTGTAATAAAGTTTTCTTCCACTTGGAAGAAACAGAAAGCACTTATCTCTTGAATGAGTCTTAGAAAAGTTCTTCTCCCTGAAAATGGAATTTTCTCATTCCTGTCCTGTGTCCAAACGAACTCCAAACTCTTTCCCAGTTTAATACTCGAAGAAGCCGCTCGACTGCTTGAAACTTGAAGCCCCTGATCAAGTTAAGCAGGAACAGCTTTACACACATCCTCTCAGCTGGGCTACGACGATGAAAGGCAGTTTAGAATGTTCACTGTCCTTCCTATAAACAATCACCAGCCAATCAAAACTTAGGCTGAGCACTTCCATCTTGGCTTGGGGCCTTTTCCAAAGGCTGCAATTAAGGTTAAGGCTAAATTGTCTGTATCAAAATAAAACCAATCATAACACACGAAAACCCTTCCATACTACATATGTGCCACACCTGACCCAATGTATGTAAGAATATGTCAATGTATGTAACCCCTGACCCTAGAACATGTCAATGTATGTAACACCTGACCCAATGTAACACCTGACCCAATGTAAGTAAGAATGTGCCAACCTGACAACGTACAAGCCCGGCTTCTCAACAAAGTCGAAGTTGTTGCGCACTGCAGTTCGCCAACCTCTGCCTTTTCGTCCTAGGGGACAGCACTGGAGGGGGAGGTGTCTTTCGATACTACTCTTCCTTTGGTAGATCGAGGGGAGCTGCAAGTCAAAGGGGCCACCGTAGGAGTACCAGAGGTGGAAAACAAGGTACTCGAGGTGCCAAGGCTGCTCAGTTGCCCCTTTGCCCTCAGGCACTGCTGCAGCTGCTTCAGCTCAGGCATGAGGCCATGTCCCAGGGTTCACTGGTTGGGGAAGGCTGGCGCAGCATCTTGTAGAATGGCGTGCCATTGCTTCAGATGTGTGGGTTCTGGAGATCATAGCCCACGGCTACTATCTTCCTTTCAGGCAGAGGCCTCACGACAATCCACCAGGGAATCTCTCTTTGAAGAGTCCGGATCTGCTCCTTGCGCAGGAAATCAAATCCCTGCTGGAGAAAGGTGCCATAGAACTGGTGCCTGTAGCGGAGAGGAACAAGGGATGCATTCCCCATATTTTTTTATCCCAAAAAAAGATGGGGGATTGAGACTGTTAAGGAGAATTCTCTCTTTAGGCTGAATTTCCTAACCTAGTGAGTCCCCCAGCAGCTTTGCTGGATTTCTGGAGTTTGTTTTTCCTCCTGCCAAGAGTGAGACTCTTTTTCTCCCACTCTTGGACATGATTTATAGTGTTCCTTTGACTGGTAATGTGTTTTATGTGCTATGGGGTCCTTTACTCCATAGGGTCTCATGTGTTTTTACTATGTGTGTTACACAGCACCCTCCGTGCAGTAACACAGGGGTGTCATAGTGAAACCCCACCATAGACTCCATACCATGGGACTGACTACTGTCTCCCAGGGCATGTAAAGTTACCATTGGCTTTACTAGTCCCAAATTATTAACAGAAACCAGTACAAACCATCACATTGTGGACGTACTGGTCGGGGCAATTCGATTGCCCCGGGGTCTGTTAGTTGAGGGGGCACGTCTCCGTCCCCCCTGATCCAGTTTTGGCTGGTGGCAGTGGAAACTACTTTTTATATTCGACCACAAATATTTTCCTATGGGATTTTCCCATTGTTCGAGGCTACCAACTTTAATTATTTAATTCTCATAGCCTCGAACATACCGCTGGTTTATTTAATTAATATTAATTCGCCGGTTGGTATTTTTTGCCAGGACTCTATTCTAAAATGGCGTTTGTGTTCTCTTCTGTGACTCCAACCCAAGTCGAGCCCTTTGTTCCACTTTTTGGCGGGCTTCTCCACAGAAGCCTCCAAAAGTGGTGCCACTCTGCCTGGGTACCACAGGGGGTGTGGGAGGGGGTTTAGGCACCCTGGACTGAGTTACCTTGGTAACTCAAGTCGCACTCTTGTGTGATTGGCCCAAGTGGTGAGCCGGCCAGCTCACCACTTAGCATGTTTGATTGACAGCTAGGCTGAGTGAATGGGGGTATGCTGCATAAAAGCAGGGCTTTGGGGACTGGAACTTCAGAAGTCGCCACAGGACCTGAGAATCCGATGAGGGAGAAGCTGAGCCGACCTACCACGACGACACCACCGGTGGAGCCCTGCGGAACCGACTCACCACTTCCCGACGACAGAGAAGATCTCCCAGCTGGAGAGGCTTCTTCCCCTGACTGGTGGGCACAACCAGTTTACCTTCTTTCTTCGCACCCCAGACCGGTTTGTGGTCGAACTGCCCGTGCCAAGCACCCCAGCGGCCAGATAGCCACTCACCACTGAACCGCGAATCAACGGAGCGCTCCTTGTACCTGAGAAACTCTGCGGCTGGTTTCTTCCCTGGCAGTGCAACAGACTCCTGTCTTCCTCCACGACGAGATCCTCTCTTCCCCCGGACGAAGCACCGACTTGCATCCGCTGCCAGGAACAACTGCCCCCGTTGGAGTGTTCTCACCACTTTAAGGTACCGCGTCCGCCAGGCCTCCCTTTCTAAAGATTGCTACAAGGTAATAATAACCCCTTAACCTTCTGGGCTGGGCTGGCCGCCTTGACCCTCTAACTGGTCCCTTTCTTTGGTCCAACAGCTTTTGGAACCGTTACAAGACTTTTGTGCACTGCAACCGTGTGACCTTGGACACATTTCGTTTGATCCTCTTAAAGTGGATCCGGCCTATTGAACTCTAACTTCACGGTTTTACTTTGCCTTCCTCTCGTTATGTTCTTGTAAAAGTGTTGGGATCTGATTCAACTTGTTCTCTCCTTTTCTCTCCCTTTAAAAAAAAAACAAACTATTAGAGTGCCATCTACGTTAAGCGCTCACCGCTGTCTGAAAATAAGTGGGGCTTTACTTAAGACTTGTCTAATATTCTTTTAAGGGAGTGTATATCTTTTACTGACTGTGTTTTTGAATTGCTTACTATTAGTGCCTGTGTATTTTTCTAGATGTGGTTTTTAAATAAATAATTATCTCTTTTACACCAAGCCCTGGTCAGCGTTTACTTGTTCTATTGTGTTCTCTTGACCTATTGTGAATACTCTGTATACTGCCTAACTCTTCTTGAGGGAAGTCTGACTGCTCAGCCACAGCTACCAAGTGAATCTGTGTGGTACAGACTGCTACCAAGTGGGTTTACTGCCAAACACCTGTAGTCTTAAATCTTTTGCAGTGGTCCCAGAGGGAACTGCACAGGTTTCTGCCTAACAGAGACCCAATATGGACTTGCGTGGTTTGAACTAGCTCCTCAGGAAGGACAAGTTCAAGATGGTTACTTTCTCTCAAGTCCTCCAGGCCCTTCAACTTCAGGACTGGTTGTTGTCTCTAGACCTCGAGGATGCTTACTCTCATGTGTCGATTCATCCCAAGCACAAGAATTACCTGAGGTTCGCGGTTGGCGACTTGCATTTTCAGTTTCGGGTCCTGCCGTTCGGATTGACCTCCGCCCCGAGGGTCTTCACATGGTGGTGGTGGCAGCGTATCTCAGGAAAGAGGGGATTCACGTCTACCCCTACCTGGACGATTGGTTGATCAGGGTGCGCTCTCCCGAGCAAGTCCTGGATCATCTGTCAGTCACCTGCCACTCCCTTCACAGGCTGGGCTTCTCCCTCAACTTAAAGAAGTCCCACTTGACACCTACCCAGCCGCTCGAGTACATCGGAGCAGTGCTCCACACATCCCTGGGGCTGTGTTTTCCTCCCCAGGTGAGGGCTCATCACATTCTGCAGATGGTGAAAAAGTTTCAACATGCTCGGAGTCTCCCGACATTAGAGTTCTTGAGGTTGCTCAGCCTCATGGCATCCTGCATTCTCCTGGTGCCAGAGGCCAGGCTGCGGATGAGATCTCTGCAGTGGGCTCTCATGATGCAGTGGTCACAGTCCTCCGGCAGGATGTCAGATCCCGTTCAGGTGCCGCCCTCGGTCGCCCAGGATCTTCTGTGGTGTGCCGTCAAAGGCAATCTGATGAAGGGGCTCCATTTTGGCTACCCTGGCTGGAGGTGACGATCGTGACGGACGCATCCCTCACGGGATGGGGAGCTCATGCCAACGAGTTGACAGTCGGCGGTCGTTGGTCTCCGTCGGAGTCCAGACTCCATATCATTCTGTTGGAGCTGAGGACCGTCAGGCTAGCCCTGAAGGCTTTTCTGTAGTCTGTGCGGGGGAAGATTGTCCTGATTCTGACGGACAATACAGTGGCCATGCACTACCTCAACAAAAAGGGGGTGCAGGTTCTCTCCCTCTGTGCAGAGAGGCGATGCAGCTCTGGTTCTGGGCCATCCAGCAGGAAATTTCGATATTGGCAGTTCAACTGGCCGGAGATGAAAACCCGGCGGCGGACGCTCTGACCAGGCAGAGCTCTCTCATGAGTGGGAGCTGGCTCAGGAGATTCTCTTGGAGATCTTCGCCCTTTGGGGGACCCCACAAGTGGTTCTCTTCGCCACCAGTGTCAACCGGAAGTGCGAAAGATTCTGCTCGTGGGAATTTCCTCCAAAAGGAGCCTTAGGGGATGCGTTTGTGGTGGAGTGGTCCTTCCCACTGCTGTGCACGTTTCCTCATGTCCCCGTCATTCCGCAAGTGCTGCAGAGGTTCGGTTCCCGAATGATCCTCATCGCTCCGGCATGGGCCAGGAGAACCTGGTACCCGGACCTTCTCGACATGTCCATCTGCCCTCCATGCCGTCTTCTCTACCGAGACGATCTGCTCTCACAGGAGGGGGGTCAGGTTCTCCATCCAGAGGTCAAGTCCCTCAACCTTCATGCTTGGCTTCTGAAAGGTTGATGTATAAGGATTGGGTCCTCCCTAAAGACGTGATGGAGGTGTTGCTTTGGGCCAGAAGGCCTGCAACGAAGTCCCTGTACAGTTGCCATTGGAGAAAGTTCTGCGACTGGTGCAGGGTTAAGAATGTGGATCCTTTTTCTTGTGCCATTCCTGTGGTTCTGTCTTTTTTGCTTTCGTTAGCCCACAAGGGCCTGCAAGTGGATACCATTAAAATTTACCTGGCTGTGCTGTCCATATTTAGGTGCTTGTCCGAGGAGTGTTCTTATTTTAAAATTCCTTTGATTACTCAGTTTTTGAAAGGGCTCACTAATGTGTTCCCACCGTCTGCTTCCCAGGTGCTCGGGTGGGATTTGAACCTGGTTCTAAAATTCCTCATGGGAGCTCCGTTTGAGCCTTTACATTCTTGCCCTTTGAGACTGTTGACCTTGAAAACTGTATTTTTAGTTGCGGTTACTTCCGCTTGCAGAGTGAGTGAGTTGCAGGCACCTTCTGTTAAGCCACCCTTCACAGTGTTCCATTTATTTTAAAATGTTTTTATTGGCATTTCTTAAATTAAAATAGTGCCATCAATATGCATAGTTGCCATCATATAGCATATAACACAAAGTTAAGAACATTGTAACCGAACAATAACCAACAGTGACTGTCTCAAAATGCGTTTCATCCTATTAGTTTACATCCCCTTAGAGTGGGGTCATTTTTGTAACGCATTCCATTAGCTTTTGTATTAGGTGCATATAAATAGTATAGAGTTACCAAAAATAAAACGTCTAAAACTAAACAACGGCAGTCTACATATGGAAGGTTCATCCGACTCAGATGGGCATGGTTACAAGTAAGGGTTCAACGTCTCAGGAAGTGAAGGGGGCAATGGTCGAGGGGACGTCGCCTCTGTTTCAATGCTTGGGTTCGGGTATAGCAATAATGATAAAGTTCTTCAGGGGGGCTTATGATCTGCGCTGAAGTGTATGTCTCGCAGGAGGGCCTTCCAAGAGTCAAGGGTGCCACTCGCTATGTCCCCACCAGGGATGATTCCATCTTGCCAGGCTCTGGTTTCGGCTGTGGTCCATCTTTCTAGTTCTCTCAACCAGCGTTCATGCCTCAGTCCTCCTGGTGTCTTTCATGCCATGGCTATGGTTCTCTTCGCCAGTATGCATGCGATATCCATCAACTTTACGACGTGTTTATATTTGCTTGGTCTAGGGTAAGTCCCTAATAGGCATTCTCCGGGTGTCCATGCATATCTGCGTACTCCGGCGTCTGTGCAGGTCTGTTGTACTCTGGACCACAACGCCATTGCCTTGGTGCAAGTCCAGAACATGTGGATGAGATCAGCCTTGTCGGTCCCACACCATGGGCATGCTGAGGAGGCCTGTTTGTTAAAGGAGGCCACCCTGTGTGGGGTCATGTACGTCCGGTAAAGACTGTTTAGTTGTATCTGAACAAATCTAGAGTTTCTCGAGACTTTCTTGGGGTATAAAAGTACTCTTTCCCATTCTTTGTCTGTGAGTGCAGTTTCAAGGTCTGCTTCCCACTTCGCCTTTAGTGCCGAACTTTTGGGATTGGGTTTGTCGTTGAGTCTTTTATATAGTCGAGAAACAGGTTTCCAGCTATCTGTAAGGTCGTGCATTTCTTGTAACAGTGGGTCCGGGGTGGGTTCCTCTGGCCAGCTGCTCCAATTTTTCTTAGCGATTTGTTTGATGCGATGATACCAGAGGAATTGGCCACTCGATAACCCTTCGTTGGTCTGTAAGGATTCGAAGTCCCTGAACTCGCCATCCTCGAACATATCTCCCCATGTGTAAATTCCATCGTCCTCCCATCTCCTAGCTATTGAGAGATCCGTTTGTGTTTTGCACATGTCAACCAGGATGGGGTTGTCTGGAGAGTAGGGATGTTTCACTTGCCTAATGTAGCAAGTTCTGGACCAGATCTGCCTTCCAAGTCCGACAATCATGGGGGCATCGGATTTCTGTTGTAAAGGGTTCCAAAGTGTTTCTCTGGGGAGTACTTTGGAGGAAGCTTGTCGTATCAGTCCCAGCTCAGCTGATGGATCGTCCGAGAGCCACTTAGTCACATGGCTAAGCTGTGCCGCAAAATAATACAACTAGAGGTCTGGGAGTTGTATTCCTCCTTCCTTATGCGGTAGGGATAGGGTAGCTGAAGACAATTTGTGCCTGGTGGGTCCCCACAGGAAGTCCTTGATGAGTGACTCCAGTTTCTTAAAGAAGGGCGGTCTGACGTAGTGGCATATGTTGGCAAAGAAATATAAAAAACGGGGGAGAACTATCATCTTGATAATTGCTGCTCTTCCTACCATCGCAAGTGGGAGTCTTGACCAGAATTTCATGGATCTGCGGAGGTTGGTTATTGCTACTTCAGTATTGTATTCGTGTGTGATCTCCGGGGTGTGGCCCACATTGATTCCTAAGTACCGGAACTTGTCCAGTTGCCACTCCACCCCTATATTCGGGAGTTCTGCCTCTTCGAGGCCTCTCAAGCTGGCCAAAGGGAAGACTGAGGATTTCAGTCTGCTGAATTTGATCCCAGAGTATTTTGCGAAGTTGTCCAGTACTTCCAGTATCATTGGTGCGTTGGCTTGGGGGTCCCTCAAGTATAGTAGCACATCATCCGCGTACAGCGATATTATATTGTGTTCGTTGCCTACCGTGATGCCTGCATCAAAAAACTGCTTCCTAAAATATATGGCAATCGGCTCCAGGCCCAATATATATAGCATGGGCGACAGCGGACACCCTTGTCTGGTGCCCCTCTGTATTTTCCAGGATTCGGACACCATTCCGCCGGTCTTTACTCTTGCTACGGGAGAATTGTAAAGCACTGCGATCCATCTGATGAAGCCTTCGCCAAACCCAAACCCTCTCAGTACCTCGATAAGCCACTCCCAGTAGATGGAATCAAAGGCCCTAATGGCGTCAAGCGATAAAATCGCTAGGTCCTCTTCGCTCTCATAGGTTTCGGCCATGATGTGTTGGAGTCGTCTCAGGTTGGCCGTAGTGTTGCGTCCTGGAACAAAGCCATTCTGATCTTCGTGTATTAGGGACCCAACCACCCTAGCAAGTCTGCAGGCCAGTATGGTGGTAAGAATCTTGCTGTCGTAATTTAACATGGCCAAAGGGCGATAAGAGTCACAATTGTTGGGTGGTTTGTTCGGTTTAAGCATGGGAATTATTATCGTCTCTTTCATGGTGTGAGGTAGGACCCCATTTTCGTAAGCCTCCTGATAGACCCTATGGAGAATTGGGGTGAGAGTGGTTTCATAAGTTTTGTAGAATTCGGGCGGAAGGCCGTCGCTTCCTGGGGCCTTACTGGTGGCCAGTGATCTGATTGCTGCTGTCACATCTTCAGCCGTGATTTCCAATTCCAGTGCTTCTTTGTTCGCTGGATATTCTGGGGAGGCCTACCTCTTCCAGTGTGTCTTTAATATCCTCCCTGGATATTTGTGTGTCATGGGAGTATAACGTGGAGTAGAATTTGGCAAACGCTTCGTTAATACCCAGTTGTGTCCTGTGCCGTATCCCCTTTTCATCGAGTATCTCCATTGGGAGGTGTTTGGGGCGTTCTCGCTTGCACAACCAAGCCAGCAGTCTTCCGGGTTTGTCGGACTCCCTGTGGGATCTAGTGGTGTATGTTGCAAAATCAAACTTCTCCAGTCTATCCCAGGAAGATTGGCATTTCTCGCGGGCTTCCTTCAATCTCCATTCAACTTCTGGTGTAGTGCATGAGGTGGATTCCAGTCGGAAGATCTCCTCTTCCTGTGCTTCGAGCTCGGCCCTCAGTTGCCTACGAGTGCCCCCAGCTTTGGATATTATTTCTCCTCTGACTACTACCTTCATGGCCTCCCACAGTGTGCTCCAGGTGGATACTGAGCCTTTGTTAATGTCAATATATTCCTCTAGTTTTTCGGTGAGGTCCTCTCTGAATATAGGGTCGGCGAGGGTCGCAGTGGGCATTCTCCACATGGGGATTGGTGGTCTAGGCCCCTTGACTTGCCTTTGCATGACATGTGGGGAATGGTCAGAGATTGATCTTCCCAAGTACGTTGTGGTTTCAACCAATGAGGCTTGTTCTCTGTCGATAAACAAGTGGTCGATTCTTGTGTAGACCTTGTGTGGGGCCGAATAATAGGAGTAGTTCCTTTCTTCGGGATGCTGTCCCCTCCAGATGTCAACCAAGTCGAGGTGTTCCAGCGCGTCTGTCAGAGCAGATGTTGCGGGGTTGCTTGGGTGGGGGGGTGGTATAGACCTGTCTTTAGAGCCATCAATGACGCAATTGAAGTCCCCTCCCCATATGAAGGTCTTGTTTCGATGGTGTCATCCGTGAACATATTGCTTTGAGGTGTGAAGGTATTCCATGTTGCGGGAAGTACGAATTGACTAAGCAGATTGGAGTCTGCTCAATAGTGCCCCACATTATTACGTACCTTCCTTCCTTGTCAGATTCGAACCCTTGTAATTGGAAGGGTACATTCGGGTTCACCCAGGTGAACACTCCCCTCGAGTATTTGGAGTAAGGTGATCCTCTCCCGGTCCCAGCCCATTTGTCTGCTAGTTTAGACATGGCATCTTCCGTGAGATGTGGCTCTTGCAACATTGCAATCGATATTTTCTTCCTGCGTAGGTAGGACTGTATTTGATTCCGTCTCAGGTATGAGCTCATCCCCCTCACATTCCACGTCATTACTTTAAGATGTGACGCCATCGGAACAATGCTTCAGGCCCAGCAGGCCGCTCCCCATCGGGAGTTTGGAGCAATCTCAATCGTGAGTTACGATACAGCAGGCGAGGGTATTCAGGTTCCACACCCTCTGAGTCGTAGCATACATCCTTCTTGCGCTTTTTCGGCGTCAGTGATATGTAGACTGTGTAACTAACAAAACAATTAACATAACTCAAACTGGTGCGCCCAGCAACTATATCGTCGTTGTGGTGCTCAGGTGCTCTCGAGCCGTCTAGACCCATCCGGGTATCGGGCGTGAGGTAGGTTAGGCAGGTGGTTGGCCCGACCTAGGTTGTTTGCGGGGGATAGGGCTGGTGTCTGGCGGCGAGGCCGAACGAGGGCCGTTTCTGCGTAGCTGACTGTTAGTTGGATTACCTTCCGTGGTCCTGCCACTTGTGCTTGTTGTGTCCTTCTATGGGGTCGTGTCTCATGCGGTCTGGGGAGCGTCTGTCCCTTCTGCGAGGTTGTTATCTTCTAGCCACATATTAGCGGCTGTTGGATTTTCCAGAAATATCGCCCGTCCCTTGAAGATGACCTTCAATCTCGAGGGGTAGAGGAACATGTATTTCAAGTTTAGCTGTCTTAGTCTTGCTTTCACTGGTACAAATGAGTTTCTTTCCCTCTGAACTTTCTGGGTATAATCAGGGTAGATAGCGATTTTGAAGTTACCTCGTTCTATGGGACCTTCCTCTCTGGAATACCTCAGGATGGTCTCTCTGTCTTGAAAGTATTTTGGCAATTATGGGGCGAGGGTGCGAACCAGGTGGGGGCCTCTTTTGGAGGGACCTATGTGCCCTTTTGACTGAGAATCCTTGGGTTAGCTTCTCGGCGCCTATCTCCTGTAGTATCAGGGACTCAGTGTAGGCCGTTGGATTCGGGCCTTCGCTTCCATCAGGCACTCCCAGTATTCTGATGTTTCCCCTTCTGGCCCTACCCTCGGCTTCCTCAGATCTTGTCTCTAGCGCTGCCACCTTCCTCTCTAGGTCTATGACTTTGGCTTTCAGGGCTACGGTGTCTTCGGTCATTTCACAAATGGTTGTCTCGGCGTTTTTCACCCTCTCAGTCAAGTTTCTGGCATCTTGGCGCATGAGTTGGATGTCGGATCTGAATTCGTCAATTTTAGTGTCTGTGTGTTCTTAGCGAAGCTATAGCCTCCATTACCTGGGTGTGGTTGTCAGCTGTTTCTCCCTCTCTTGCCCGTGCCGGTACTGGGGTGGGAGTGCGAGTATGCGTAGGGGTTTTTGATTTAGTGGAAACATACGAGTCCATGGTAGCTGGTTTCCCTTTGTTCCTGGCAGCCATGTTCAAGTCGTGCGTTGTTGAACTTGCTGCAGGGGCAAGGCGTGCAATTTATGGAGCAATCCGGATAGATTCAGGACTGGACGGGTGTGCCAGTCTTTTTTTTTCAATGTCTTGTATAAGTTGGGGCCAGGGGGCAGAATTGTGGCCGTCAACACAAAGTGGTTGGGAGTTAATTGTCTTGTGCCCCGGACCCTATTGCGTGTGCGTGGTCCTCAAAGGTCCGTTGTCCATTTATATCCGGTCGACAGTTTCTGGGGCGGGGGCCATTCTCCTCTACTGATTGTGTTACCCCCAACACGTGTGGTGGGCGCAATGGGTGATTCCCTCCAACTCCTCACCTGAACTGTCCGCCTCCGCTTCAATGAGTTCGGGTGATCAGGAGTCCGCCACCTCAATGCTTCCCCGCCGCTCCTCTCCCTGGCCGCAGGCTCGAGCTCCCGGGTATCCGGGCGAGTGTGCTTGGCGTCTCCAAGCTCGTTGCGGGCCTCTGGGCAGCGAAGGGAAGGAGTCCTGGATGGCTGATTCCGGGCCTCTCGAGCCGCTCCCTCCACTCCAGGCGGCACACGATCAGCACCGTCCCCAATCCCGATCGGGGCAGGGACCCCACAGCAGTCCACAGCGTGGCGAGGGGCGCCGGGGCGTGTCTCACCGGCGCTCTTGGGCTCCCATACGGAAGACCGGGACCCAGTGTGTTCCTGCAAGCTCCGGGAGGAGCGCCCACGGGAGCCGCAGCAGATGGCTTCTCCTCCTCAGTAGAAGCTGTATTTATCGGCGATCCACCATCTTGGAAGCAGTCGAGGACGGGCAGGGGGGGGACCAGTTCGGATGCGGTCCCTCACGTCCTGTTGGTCCGTTTTCACGGCGGATCAGCTCTACCTTGTCGGGGACCGCTTCCTCCGTCCTCGCAGTCAATTTTTCGTCCCCGAGGGTGTAAATCAGGTCGGCAACAGGATCTAGAAACGGCGCCACGGCCGGAGCTTGGCAATTCAACCTCTGCGCGCCATGAGCTCCAGGCCACGCCCCCACAGTGTTCCATAAGGACAGAGTTGTCCTTAGGGTTCATCCTCCTTTTCTTCCGAAAGTTGTGTCGGAATTTCATTTAAGCCAGAAGGTCATTCTTCCGGCGTTCTATCCTCCTCCGCATCCTGGTAAAGAAGAGGAGAGGCTCCATAGGTTGGATCTTAGGAGAGCTTTAAGTTTCTACATCTCACGCATGTCCCGGGTCAGAGTGGACGATCAGCTCTTTTTAGGTTACGCTGGAAGGCGTTTTGGACAAGCTGTTACTAAACAGACTTTGTCTAGATGGATTACCTTGACAATTTCAGAATGTTACCGCTTAGCAGATAAGGACCCTCCGGTAGGCTTACGGGCCCATTCTACTGGGGGTGTGGCTGCCTGTACTGCCCTGCAGAGGGGTGTTCCCGTTCGTAACATTTGTGAAGCAGCCATATGGGCCTCTGTCCATACTTTTGTAGAACACTACTCCCTGGATTCTATCCATGGGCAAGATTTGGCCTTTGGCAAGGCGGTCCTCTATTCTGCAATTGAATTGGGCATTCTAAAATTCTAAATTCTTTTCCCACCTCCTTACGTTGGTACTGCTTTGGGAGTCTGTCATAGATGTGGAATACGTCGGAGGAACCAATCCCTTTGAAGAACAAGTTACTTTCTTACCTGGTAACGTTCTTTCGATGGGATGTTCCGACGACTTATTCCACATCGCTCCCTCCCTGCCTGCCCTTCTACAGAATTTCTTATGCGATTGCAGCTTTCGTTTCCGCAAGGCTTTCTGTAGTCATACTGGCAGAAGATTGGTGCCACACGTTCTGGGAAAAAACTACAACTGAGGTTACGGGCTTCGTGCGTCCTACTTATAACATCCGGTGACGTCGGCTTGACGGAGGCCCTCGAGGACAGTGTATCAACGTCATCGACACAGGACGCAAATGGGGAAAACTTTCCCAAGCAGCACAGCTGTGGTGATTACCTGTCATAGATGTGGAATACGTCGTCGGAACATCCCATCGAAAGAACATTACCAGGTAAGAAAGTAACTTGTTCATTTAAACAATGACTATACGAGTTAGAAACCTGGTGTGAGGCTGAATCAAGAGCATGGGCCATGGCGCTGCATTCATACCAGGGTGACTTTACGGACACCTTTGAAGCATGGAAGCATTGAAGCATGGAAGTTGCTTGTCCATTGTGTAGTTCACCCATCAGACGATAAACCACTGTGAGCTCTCCATGTTATCACAACGCTGTGTATCTACCTGTGAAATCAGCCCGCCCCACCCCCGGCCCTCACTGCCTGCTCCCACGCTAGGAAACATGCCCCCTTCTCCGCCAACTTGTGGTTCCCTAAACATGACGCCTTTAGCATCTGCACGACTTGAATTCACCCAGTGTCCTACAAATTGGCTCATGTATGGAAGTTTGTTTCTCCCCCCGTCCCCCCTTTTTTTGGTAGTTATCCCATATCCCAGTTTGAAGTGTATTGCAATTGTAAAACGCATAGACTGGACAATGCTATATTCTTGATCATGATACCTGTAGTGACGCTATTACACTGTCACTCATTGCTCAATAAAGACATGTTAAAACGAAAATGGGGATTTTTCCATCCTTTTCACCTCATTGAGGAGGTGGGTTGTCCTTGACCATAGTCCAAACATGTTGTGTGGTTTATGCATTCCCATTTAACCTTGATCGTGTGCATAATGTTCCAACAAAAGATGTCGGAAAAAAGTACATGCTGGCAAACGGCAACAAGAGACTGAGCTTATTGTGCTCGCATTTAAGTTGCTGTAAAATAGCGATGCTGGCTGTTGCATTGTCAAATTAACAAAGAAAAGCAGTGCAAGACCGGTTTACTTTATGTAGTTTCTTTGTAACAATGGAATTTCGATTTCAAAGAAAAAATGTTCTGTTGCAGACCTGATGAGGTAATATGAAACTTTTCTCCACTGTTTAAGTTCTCTTTAACAATCAGTTGCAGTACAAACCTTTTTTTTGTTGCAAATAACTTTTTTCCACATTGAAATTGTGAATTACTTTTTTAAAAAATGTTTGTTAATGTTCCTCCCACATCCTATCGTTCGCCAACACATATACTTCATAGAATACAAAGCGAAATTTGTTTTGCAGCATACGACAGCCTCTGTTGGAAAATATGCACAGCCTCTGTTGAAAAATATGCACACCAACTGCAGAAAATGTAAATGCAAACACAATGTGCTGTTGCATTACTGACCTCGGGGAGTGGTCATTGTCCGCGGCATAAGTTCTCTTCTTGACTTAATGGCCCTGGTCTTCGGCTCTGAACCATAACTTTAGGCGTGCAAATATTCCACTATATTGACCTCTCTTCTGATTCACCACATTAATGCAGCACGTGGAAGTCTTGATTGCTTCTTAACCAATCTGAATGCCCAGAATGAAGTCAATCCGTTTTTGACTTAAATGCAAATTTGACTACAGCAGCAGCCATACAGCTGACGTTGCATGCATTATTGTTTTTACCACAGCATGCTAATAGCCTTACAGACCTGCGAAGGGGTCACCGTCTCTTGAGATAGGGCCCTTTCTTGATCAACAGGGGTAGCACCCTGATGGCCCTTCGCACAGTTTTTAAGGCTTCATTGTTTCATGCTCGAAGTGAAGTAAAACAATGTCCCCATTTTATGAGCTCCAGTCATCCATGATCTCAACTCTCTAGAGAACTACAGAGTGCAACACTGCTGTTAGAACTTTCTACAATGTTATGTGCTTTTCTTTTTAAGGCCTTCTGGATCTGGCTACTTCTTATTGTGAAAACAGACTGAAAAAGCTGTGCCAGCACATTATAAAGCGAGGAATAACTGTGGACAATGCCTTCTCTCTTCTCTCTGCCGCTGTCCGATACGATGCAGAGGTAACTCCTAAACTTCTCGAACCTCACCAAATGCCATCAACTTATGGACAGTATTCTTGCTTTGTGCAAAGGTCAATTAACAATTAACCTTTGTGTTCCAGAAAGACATCATTGTTTGCTGTGTTTTAAAAAAAAATCAAGTTAGTACGCTCTGTGAATTGTCATTCGTAGTACTTCTATCTTTGGCACTTAATTCGCTTCACGAAACATTTGTACTAGCTGAATCACCTTTGGAGTTACTAGTGAGCTTTACATCCACATATTTACAAACACTACCTTTTATACAAAATTAAATTAAGGCTGAAATGTGAATTATTTTTCTATAAATGGTCTTCTTTATTGGCTGATTTCTATACTATGATGTATGTGTGCTTTGTGCTGTTTGCTGCTTGTATAGCACTTCTGGTGCCATAAGCCTGCATTAAAGTGCTGTGACAAGGGGCAGTAAAAGAGGGATTGGAAAGAGGGTATATATGAAATGGAAGAAGGGCTTGTGCTGTTATTTCATGGCCACTGCTTTCCTTGTGTCTGTGCCACCTGCGTGCTGCTTCAGGGTGTAAAACGGGAACAGGGAGGCCAAAACAGGACATGAGCGACTGTTGGAACAGGGAAGAGGATGGATGGATGCTGTGGACAGTTGAGGAGGATGAGAACATAATATTGTCCTGACCATTGCTCATATCTAACATGCAACAGGCAGGCCTACATATATTTAGTAGTATTAAAAATGATGATATGCAGGTAGGGTATTTCCTGTGTGCTACTCTTTATTATTTTGGCAATGCAATGTGAATGCTTCAATAGATCTCCACATGGGATCCGTCCTTAAAACAATAGCCAAATTCCAATTGACAGTATGAATATTGTGGGTGCCCTTGCGCAGTCACAGAAAAGACTTAAATGTTTTGAATCATATATCATTTTAGTAATATTAAACATAACAAGTCACTTTTAACTAAATCTTCTATGAACTTTTTAATCTTTCATTGAGTTCATATAATGTCCAAATTCAGAATAGAAACATTGTTTATCTTTTTTATGTTAAAAAAAATTGTTTAGCCTTTTATTCAGTCCTTATAATGTGCAAAACAAACCATTTTATCTTTGTTCAAGTTTTATTCTTCATTGTGTCCTTTGGCATTCAGATTGATTCTTCTTATGATCTTTTATATCTTTGGTATTGAACTTTGTTGTATCCCTTTTTTGTTCCATTGCTTTCTCTCTGATTGAACAGATTTGCTTTATAATCGTTATTTGTTTCCTTGTTTAAATTCTTTTTGTCACTTCTTTGTTCTTAATATTACCCCTTCTTTATTTCCTTATTAAATGTCTGTCACTCCTCTTGTTTAAATTCTTTTGTCATTCTTTTGTACTTAATATCACTCCTCCTTTGTTTCCTCGATAGAAGTCTGTCACTCCTCGACACATGTTTTGCTATTTTTGTTTTAATAGCTCTTCACGGTTACCAACCCTTCAATTAATCAGCTCGACAATCTAGGTCACTTGCAGGATTGTTACTGCTTCCCAACTACTCCTAACCTACCGCTGGAAGGTGAATAATGAAGGCTGAAACCTAAGAAACACCTAATGTGAGATTCAAGTCCGCTCACACCCTAGGGAGGTGATGGCTGAAGAGAAGAGAAAGCATCCAAACAAGAAATACCAGACCATTAGACTGACAGTGAACAAACGCAATGACTGATGTTTGGGGATGCTTGTGGTCTCGTGCAGAAGGGATGTGGCCTAGCAGTTTGGGCTGGGCTGGCCATTTTGGGGTGGGGCCAAGCCTGATTTGCATACAGTCTTTCCCCTTCTGTAATGGCTTGGCAGGCGAAGAACAATGGTCTGGAGGGTTGCCTAGAGCAATGCCAGTGGTTAAGATTCATTCTAAACTTTCCAGCCAGCACTTCTTTGTTTTTGCTGTATTGGCCCTAAACCAAACATTACTGGCCCTGAAAAGCAGCACTGACAACCTCAGTGCTAAAATAGACGCCCTAACCTGTAAAATCAACCTTTTGGCTATTCAAATGGTGAACTCTGTAGCCGCATGACTGAGGCAGAGCAAAGGATAGGCGACAATGAGGATAAAATGGCCATCCTGCAACTAGAGGTAGCAGCACTTCAGCAGACAATCAAAGGACAGCAGCAAAAAATTAGGACCCCGAAGGCAGGTCCAGACGGAATACTAATTTTCACATCTCAAGGGTGCCCGAATCCACACCAGTGTACAATATGGAACACTTTGTGGAAAAATTGCTCATGGAGGTGCTGGAGAGCCACCCGGTCACTAGTCGGTTTATGGTGGAGCGGGCACACAGGTCTCTGGTGACCAGACCTCCTCCCGGGACACCAGAACGGCCCATTATCGCCAGAATATTCAATTACAGCGACATGGACATCCCTCTCTGGGCCGCCGGAGACAAGAGGGAACTACGATGGGGGACTGTGATCACCTGCCTTTTCCCGGACTTTAGCCCACAAGACCAGGACCAAAGAAAGACCTTTCAAACTGTGAAAAACATCCTGCAGATAAAATAAATATGCTATTCAGTGTTATACCAAGCCAAGCTTAGAATGGTTAATGGTGGTAACGCGATCGTCTTCACCTCTCCAGATGCTGCTGAGCGCTTTGCACTAGGTCTTCCCGACCCTGATGGATCGCCTCACCGTTCACCAACTTGATCCTATTGCTCCACCTTAAGAGATTTTATTATCATTGTGCTGTTATCCTTATGGCAGATCTCAGATGACTCTGATAATGAGGCAAAGATGACGAGTACAGCCTTCAGCGGCAGGGTTGGATTGACCCCTCGGCCTTTCGGCCCTTTGCCGGGCCGAAATCGTCCCTGGGGGGTGGGGGCCGGTTTCTTTTTTTTCACTTTTCTTTTACATTTTTTTTTTCATAAAGCCTTTCATCCTTTTTAGATCGATTAAAGAGTACCAACACAGGTTGGGTGAAATTGTATGCATATTTGTTCTATAAAAAAGAGCTTAAGTGTAAGTGCTATACAATAACATATTATCTTTTGGCCTTGGACGTCTGCTTGGATTCACAGTAATTTAGTGTACTTAGGTACAATGCTATTTGATGCCACTTCCTGTTTTGTCAAGGGGTGAAAGGTCATGTTTCATCGTTTCCCGGGATGTCACCTTGGGGTGGGGTCAAATTACATCAGTTCCTGTGATGTCATCAGAGGTCAAGGGTCATGAGGTGAGGGGTGGGCCACTTTTTTGAGGCGAGGGTTGTGCCACTTTTATTTGGGTGACTGGGCCTATTTCTTGTCCCAGTCCGCCCCTGTTCAGCGGCAAGGAGTAATCTAGCCTCCGACGGCTCCCCGTTTTCCACAGCTGCTGCAGATACTGTTTGGTGTTGAATGATGTGGGATGTTGGGGGGAGCACTTGGGCACTGGTAGGTTTGTTTCTTGGGTGGGTGTGGGGTTTATGGAGAATTGGAGTTATAAGGTGTTATGTTGTTGGGTTTGTAAATGGGTTGTCGGGGGGCTTGGGCGCAGTGCAAAAGAGCAACGCTGACCATTATGGCATCAATCTACTTCCCTAGCTGGCTATTGTCCAGTCCAGAGGGCAGCTTCAGGGGTTTTAAGAGACGTCTCCAACCGTTCACCTGATAGGGTCGCCTAAAGCCAGGGATAAACCGGACAATGTGATATCTGTTATGGCATGGAATATACAGGGGTTTACCAATGAGAAAAAAGTCTGACTAATTACGAACTATGTTAAGAACCATAATTTAAAGATTCTATGTCTGCCAGAAACACACTTGCCACGAGATCGGGCCCTTCCTAATATCGCCAGATGGGGTATACATGGATACTGCTCCTCCTACACATCACACTCACGGGGGTGCCCACGTATATTCACTGTTCACTAGAATTTAAACTCCACAAACAAATAAGGGACGAGGAAGGTCATTATATTCTACTGGCGGGCGAGGTATCGGGACTGAGGGTTCTCTTGGTGAACATATATGCTCCAAATAAAGACTCCCCAGAATTCTTCCAGCACTGTGCTAACCACCTCCATAGATTCCCTGACTACGAGGTTGTGTGGGTAGGCGATTTTAACCTGGCTATTACCTTGGGTCTAAATAGATCAACCACAGCGCAACTCGCCCTCCCTCGGGCAGCCCAGAAATGGACAACCATAGCAGAATACCATGGACTATATGATACCAGCAGGGAGTACTCCTTCTACTCTAGTGTACACGGTAGCTCCTTTGGCATAGACTACGTCATGATGACAGCAGCCATTGCTAGACACATTATTAGGGCTAATATACTCCCCCTGACTCTTTCGGTCCACTCCCCGGAGTTTGTTCATATCACAAGGCCGATCAGACCCACAAAATAACTGCACTGGTGCTTTAGGGCTAGCGCGCTAGAAGACACAGTATTCCCGGAAAGAAATTGCACAAGACACACAAACATTTTTCAAGCTAACGTGAGCTCAGTTCCTGATCTTGGGGTGGTATGGGAAGTCTTCAAGGTATATGTTAGGGGCTGTTGTATTTCCAAAGAGGGAGGTGTGCTGAAGGCTCTACGTAGGTCCATGTCTACACTAGAGCCTGAAATCAAAGACCAGGAAACGCAACAGCGATGTCAACATTCTGCAGGTGTACGTACTAAGTTGCGAGTTAAGAGAGAGGAGATGCATGTATTGGCGACTTGAGCGGAGAGGTTCATTGGAGACCCTGTAGCTGCAATGGCATATGGAAAAGGCGACAGCCCTGGCAGGATGCTCTCCTGGGCCATTAAACGTGAACGGCAACTAGGCCCTATCGTAGAGGTTGAGGACTCTGGGGGGACCCCTAGTAGGGATCTTGAGAGGATCAATGGTATCTTCTGCGATTTCTATGAGCGCCTGTATACTTCCCAGGGGGACACGGGACATGACTCCAGAGCGGAATATATAGATATAATAGCTCTGGGTTGGTTGGTTCCAACTCAAGGCGAGAACCTGAATGCCCCCCCACCCCCCACGGATGAGGAACTCCACAACCCGGTCATCTCCCTTCCTAACGGGAAATCTCCTGGCCTGGATGGGATAACTGCTTATAGAGATAAGGCATATGTGGACGTCCTGCTGCCACACCTGTGGGGCATGTACAAAGCTGCTAGATCCTCAGGTGTTCTCCCTGAGTCCACCAGAAGTACCCTTGTGACAGTGTTGCTCAAACCGGATAAAGACAACCTAAAATGCACCTTGTATAGACCACTATCCCTAATCAATACAGATAATACAATCCTAGCTAAAATACTTGCTGACCGACTCCTACCGTATATGCAGGCCCTGGTCCTCCCAGACTAGGCAGGCTTCATCCCGGGGAGGTCCACCCAAAACAATCTGAGGCGACTGTTCATGCTCATGCACAATGTAAATCCTGAGATTACGATCGCGGTGGCCACTCTGCACACAAAGAAGGCTTTCGACACTGTGGAGTGGCCATTTCTGTTTGAAGTTATCCGTCGCTCGGGTCTTCGGCTGACATTTCTACAATGGGTTTGTTTGCAGTACACGGCATTCAGAGCGGCGGTATACACTAACGGAATGCCCTTTAAATATATTCACCCAACATGGGGGATAAGACAGGGTTGCCCCCTGTCGCCAATCCTATGCGCCCTCGCTGTCCAGCCGCTAGCCTGCTGCATAAGGGAGTATCACTCCCACCGGGCATTAAGATTCACTAGCATCGCTCCATTATTTCCCTATATGCGGATGACATACTGTTATATGTGAAACATCCCAGGCAGAATTTATGACCACTGGTGCAGGAAATGAGTAGGTTTTGGGACCTCTCAGGATTGCGAATAAATTGGTCCAAATCAGAGGTACTCCCTTGACTCCAGGGGTACAGCACTCCGATATAGGGGAGGATATTAGATGGTGTCCACGGGGCATACAGTATTTGGGCATGCTTGCGACCCCATCTTCAGGAGACCCAAACGGGTAAAACAATGTGAAATTGCTTGAGATATTGGAGCACAGAGTGGGATTGTGGATTCTTCTACCCATTTCCGGGGCTGCCCGGATATACCTGGCCAAAATGGTGATCCTTCCAAAACTGTTATACATATTCAACAATGTGCCCACCTGGCCCCCAGCGACCTTCTGGTCCCATCTAAAAAGCCTGATGGTTCGACTTGCCTGGGCCCGTAAACAGGAGGGATGGAATACCCAGATTTGTATATTTATTTCCAGGCTGCACAAATACTGTTTGGTGGTGGTCCCCTGCTGTGGAACTCCCGCATACGCATCTAGAAAGAACGGTAATTTACCCGAACGACTTAAAAGGACTGTTGTATGGGAACCCAGAGAAGACGGGTGACTGCAGATCCAACAAGTGGAAATCACCTGTAAAGCCAGGAGTGCCGAGTGGTGGGGGAGGGAACCTGTTGTTCCCCAAACCTGCCCATATTTAAAGTCTGCGGTGTGCCTATCACCCATGAAAAAATATTCCAGACTCAATTTGACAGCTTGGGTGTCCGATCCCTGGGGGAGCTTTTGCAAAATGGGGAGTTCATTGAATGGAACGCCTTAAAAGCTAAGGGGGCGTGGACGGTGGTGACTATGCTTCTGTATTTCCGATTAAGGGAGATACTCTAATCCAAATGGCGAGATTTCCTGCAAGCCCCTACACCCTCCCCAATACTTCAAAATGTTATCGTTCCGCTGACCACCAGGAAACTAGTCTCCTCTATATACAAGTTGATCAGAGCACAGAAAGAAAGTAAAAGGAAGGACTATACAGTTAAGTGGGAACTTGCACTGGGGAAGTTAATAACTGAAGAACAATGGAAGGCCATATGCATGCAAACCCGCTACCGGTCCCTGAATAACTGGCTCTGATTAATCCATTTTAAATTCCTGCATCAGGGTTATTACTCGCCCGCACTCCTGCACAGATCTCCTCTCTGTAAAAGATGTGGTTCAGACCTGGCTGATTTCTATCATGTGGCATGGACCTGTCCACGTATTAAACTGTTCTGGTAGAAGGTTGAAATTGCCATGACTCAATTGCTAACGACCCAAAGACACTATTCTCCTGAGTTAGTTATGGCTGTTGACAATGATTGAGGGCAGCTCTCGAGCGGAAAGGAAACTGTTGGGGATGGCATCAGTAACAGCTAGATCTTAAATTGCCAGGACTTGGGGAAAACACAGAGCGCCATGTTTGCAGAGATGGCGGAACTCAATGAACATGTGCGAGAAAAGAGAATCACAATATGCAGGTCTACTGCCAAGTGCCAGCAGACCAATGGAATACTGGGGCCCTTTTAAAAACTACAAGGCTGAAAGGATGCAGAACTCACCTGCTCTTGGTGGGAGCCCCGATGCTGGGAGTCCCCACTCCCCATAAGAATGCATAGAACTATGTATAGCGGGAAGCTTACGTTGGCAACAACTGGGGCTTGGTTGTTTAAGGGTCTATGAGTGGTATGTCAAACTGTTGCAAGAATAAGGTAGGGGCGAACTTATTGCTCTTGTTAATACTCGTACTGTACAGGAGAGATCCGGGTCAAATGCCATCGTGACCAATGGTTGTACTTGGAATGGTCAACGTACTGCGCTGTGCTCAATTGTAAAGGGGGTGGAGGGTGGGGGTTGTATCACTTTGCTGGGGGTGTTGTTATTATTGGCTGCTTTATGAAACTAATAAAGTAAAACAAAAAGACTGGACATTAATGGCAAACCTCAGAATTGTTTGTCAGTATAAATGAGTCAAGGCGCAGTTTGATTCATTGTTTGCTCGCAGGCTGCTTGTCCTTACTGTTCGGAAGACTGTGTTGCCAATCCCCCAAATTATCTTTGACCTTCTTTTTCTGGTTTTATACATTTTAGGTATCACTAAAAGCTTTGCCGTAACTAATACATTATTCGGTTCTGTTGTTACCTTGAAAGAAAATGTCTCTTTTACAACCAGCCTCCACCAAATACCAACTTCTTTGAGTTTAGAGGCCATATGTTGTCCTGTTGAGAACTGGAACCTTTCTGTAAAATCCACTTGCTTCTCCCATTTGTATTAGTTTGACTATTATCTGGTACAAAAATCCTGAACATAGGTAACATTGAGCTCAGATGGCTTTCGATTCACTGTTCACAGTAAATACGGTGAATACGCTTGGAGAACTTGAGGTTCTTTCCTCTGACCATTTCCCCGATTCAGTGGACGTACGGATACAGTGGTGTGATGAAAGGGGAGCGCTGCAGCAACTACAATGCATCGAGGCCGGTGACTGGCTGCTGGCAGTCGGTTGGGCTCAGAGTGTAATGGATCTCGGAGCAAAGTTGGTACCCCTCTAAGTCGGCACACCCCTAGGAAGCCCAGGCCCTCAGAGTCAGACCACTATTAGTGTGCTCGACAGTAAGGGTGCTGTGCCTGATAGGGTTGATATGCCTGCTTTCCATCTCTGACCTGTATTGTCCATGCTGTGATCTGGTACAGTTTGTTACTACTGTTTTACTTGCACTTGTGAATGTAGGACAGCTGAGGTGGCCGTGGAGTTTTCCTAGTGTACCACCTGTGCATAACTAATGTGAGTTCATGTCCAGTCATGCTACAGTCAGTCTGAGGTAATGTTGAGGCAAGGTCATCATCATTTAAGAAGACCCTTGCAGGGCGTTTGGCCTCTGTTTTGCCACCTTACTACATATGGCGCTCATGGAAATAGGGGGGCTAAGCACCCGAAGACAGCTAAGGCTACCCAACTTGACTGCAGGCACTGGAATTTGCAGTGAACTCTCCCTTCTCATGCAAAGATAAATATTTGTTACACGGGCCGCGTATGTCGCGGTCACAACCCCGTCGATCTTTATCACCTAAAGATGTAGATCTAACGGACGCTGAACTTTTGGAAGCTGACTCTTTTTGTTGATGCTACTGAGTTAACAATGGGTGCAAATATTGTTATGACAACTGATACGAGTTGCGTGGGAGAGGGGAAGTGTACTGTGCCTATTATCCCCCCGCCGCCCCCTACCCATACCCACCAGAGGATTGTGAGGCCTGCCTTAGGGGCATATTCGGAGGAGCCCAGTGTTCAACCTGGGCAAACTATTGACCTCTTGGGGGTGATTTTGTCAGTCTTCTGAGCACGGGCCAGATAAGGAGGGCTCAACCTCATTATTGGCTGCAAGACTTTCACACGATTTTGCAGAGATTAAAACATGAATGGGGCAAAATACGTCCAGAGGGGGGGCGGTGGTCTACGCTGCACACCTTCATTACCCCTGGTAATTGCAATTCTACTCTGTTGGAATTGTTCCATGCTCCATCACTCTTACAACAACCAGTAAGGGGAACAAATGACCCCTTGAATTTAAATCGAAGCTCAAGCTCTAACTAACAAACTACTTATTCAGTGGCAGAGTTGTGAAATTCATTCACCTCCTCGGACTCCAACTCTGAATTGATCCTCGTTTTCTACATCTTTGAAGACACATTCGGCTCATATCTCTGCGGCGTGGCCTTCCAATTGCAAAATAACATTGTTAGTGCTAGCTATCTCATTGGCTCTATTTTTTAAAAATGTATGAGACCTTAGATGATAACTTTAAAGCAGGCTACCTGCTATGGTCCATTCTAAATTGATTTTTATATAATCGTTTACCAGAGCGGTACAGACGAGGCTGGACATCGAAGCCGAAACTAAGACTTTGTGATCTGGCGAGAGGGGGACTTTCAGACAAATCCCTCATGATGTAAGCGATTTTTGAATCTCTTAAATGGTTATGTGCTACGAAACGAAACGGAACATACTGGTGACAGTACGAAATCTAGGATGAACACTGGTTACAATCAAGGTAACCTACATGGAGATCAGCAACATAAAGCTGGCAATTCAGAAGGCAAATACATCACTGTGAACCCTCCTGCAAAGCTCTGGTTATTCATATGCAATCCCTGATTTGTAGCAAGACTACGACTATGAGAAATAGCTGTAATATAGAACCTCTTTCTCAAGTAATATATCTTGAAAAGGAACACCAACTGCAACTGTCCATCATTGGAAAGAATGTAACGAGTTTGCGGGAAGAGTCTCTTATCCTTGTGCCCCCATTAGGAAATGTAGATGATCCCCAAGTACCCAAAAAGAACTGCAAATAAAAAAAATCAAAGAGAATCTGCTGTTAAGTACGACGACGATCATAAAAATGTAAATAAAACTACAAATATGCAGAAAGTGAAAACTCTGTAATCAAATGGTTCTAGGGCTTTTTTACGCAACTTGAGAACTCCTCCCACACTTGAAAGAGATGTTACTGGCCAACCATGAGGAGATGGGTCACTATTGCCATGCCTGTTAAATGCAAAAAATAATCAAAAAGACCATGAGATGTAGTTGCTCTCCATAGTCTATTCTTTGGATGGAAATGGTATAGTCCCACAAGAAAATGACGTGGAAATAGATACCCCCTTGGACGTATCAAATTATTCATACGAGGACGACGACGACGATATGGAGGAACTACACGCCCCAGATAAAAACCTAAAGATTAAAATCCCTTTATCTCCAATGAAACTCCATGTTAATAACCAAAGAGAACTCTCTAATATACCCTCTGAACCCGATACTACATCTTCTTTTGAGGCCAATTGTGCAAACACTAGCACACAAACGTTGTGAGGCAGATATAAAATATAAAGCCAAAGATCGAGACTATATACCCAAAGATAAACATGAAGGTTTGGCAATTCCCAAAAATCCAAAGCTAACAAAGAGAATAACATTATCTTTGGAAACACTACTCCATGCTTAGGATGACCTAATATTGAATCGGAGGAACATTTTACAACTTTTTCACCATATTCCGAAGCTATGCTTGATTGACTCAGAGGACATACAGGTCGTAGAATGTGTGAAAGAATCATGGACAGACTGGGTTATACTCAATTTAAAATCATCCTCTGGGAAATCTTCTCTTTTGGCTGCTACAGCTGCATTGCTCACATTGGGGTTTGAATTCGGGGAATGTGCAGTACAAAATCATGCCCCCTCTAGACTTGATATAAACGACCTGATCCTAAACTTTTAAAAAGTTCTGGATTAGAATTACGGAGAGGTTTGGGGAAATCCCACAATTGGAAAGGAAATACATGTGCTATTGAGAATGGAAGGAAGATAGCCAATTGTCAAGTTGATAGGAATGGTCCATTGAGAGTTAACTTCTCCTGTGCTAATGACTATGTTAGGAAAGTCAGTGAAAATCATGATTGTCATCCCTTATCCAGAGAGCAAGAAGACTGGTCTTGGATAGCAGGGGCGTTAATGGCCCTGAACAATAAATAGAATGAGGTAGTAAATGTTGAAATACTCGGGGGTGCCAACATTTGTTTAACAATAACCAACTGATTTTGGCTTCCTATGATATCTTATGTTTTCAGGAAACCGAGTTGCGCTCACTTCCAGTATGTGAGGGGTTTTCTGCACATTTAAATAGGCGATAAAAGGTATAAAGTAAAGGCCCTACTCAGGTTTATTAACTTTGATAAAAATGGCCTGGGTCTGTCTGTGGTCAAGCAATCTGAATCCTTTTATTTAAATGATGCCATTGAACGTTGAGCAAGGTCAATGTTGAGAACCTAAGGTCATGGTTCTGTTTGAACCTGGCTATAAATAAGTCAAACACTTTTGTTAACTGTGTAGGAGACTTAATGGATGAATCCTATATGCAATTGAGTGGCCCTCAATTTCTCATCTTTGGGGATCTAAACATTAGATGCTTAGATGTGATGGGTATCCCACTGCCTCTTTTTAAAACCATTGATTCCCCTATTCAAGAGAGGGGTGGTATTATGGTTGCGGGAACTGAATGACAGGGAAGTGCATATGATGAATGGTGAGACAAAAGGTGATATACCGGGTTGAGCAACCTAGGCTCTGGGCCAAACAAAAGCTACCTTGGATTACTTTTCCATCTCTGGGAACCTTCTCCACCAAATAGATCTCTCTCAGTTCTCCCAATGATGAACATCAATCATTACCTTTTGAGGATGGCATGGAAGAGCTGGAAGAGACGAGCTGGAGTGGCTAAGGTGGAAACCCTTCATGTTACACAGGGAGAAATAGATTAATTGTAAAACCTGATGATGTTCCTCTAACCTTGACTAAATATGAGGAGAATTTGGTATGTGGCAATTGTGGTCTGGACTATGCTCCTATTTTCTCCCTTTGAGGAGGTGAATGGAAGACATAAGAAACCCGATTTTCGCCCCAAAGCATCTTTATCATAAAGAACTGGTTAAACAAAGAAAAATCCTGCAAGCTGATCTTACAAAGTTAAGACGAAATTCAGCGGCACTACAAAGTCTCCAAATAAGGAAAAGAAAACAGAAATATAGAAATTAAGAATGTCAATATGTCAACAGGAGGCGGAATTGATGCTTGGTGCATTTTTGCTCCTATTGGCTCCTGTAATGACAGAGAAGATAGGGAACTTAACAGCGATTCGTCCCTTCCGTTTGCAAAAGATGATATTGAAAGCTTAATCATAAAATTAAGCTCCTCCTGTGCACCATGCCCTGATGGGCGTACTAATAGTATCCTTAAAGAAGCTCCTGGGCTGTGGGCAAATGTTTTCTTTTTATTGTTTAATCAGGTACTGAGAGAAAGGATATGCCCATTTATTGGAAGCCTGCTATGATGATTCCAACTTTCCAGAAAGGGATAGGACAAACCCAAAAAACTACCGCCCAATAGCACTGTTGGACATTTTGGCCAAATTGTTTGCATCACTGCTATTACGACATTTGACTACCTGGGCAAGGGAAGTAGACTGGTTGGACCCTCGTCAAGCGGGATTTGTCAAGGGAGTTGGCACTGACCTGAATCTCTATTTAATGCATTAAAGCTACAGGCTATTAAAGGAGATACACAGTTGTTCCTAGCCTTTATAGATTTGGAACAAGCTTTTGACAGAGTAAATAGAGAACATTTATGGAGGAAGCTGACTTCTTGGAACTGCCCTAGAGACTTGCTACATGCAATTAAAACACTGTACTCCAAAACTGTGACGTAGGTCAGATTGAACTCTTTGGACTTGCTCTCTAAGAAAATTAAAACTTATAGAGGGCTAAAGCAAGGATGCCCTCTAGCACCTGCTTTGTTTAGTTGATATTTATCGGCTATATGCACCTTACACTGGATAAAGCAAATGCTTTCCCGCCTAAGATTAATGGGAAAGTAGGGCCCTCGATGCTGTATGCGGATGATTTGGTCCTTATGGACCAAACACCCATATGACCCCAGCAAAGATTGATGCAATTGCAAGATTATATGACAGCTAATGATCTAAAGACAAACGTAAAGAAATTAAAAGTATTGATTTTTAGCACATTGAGGGGAAAGCAAAACATGATTTTTAAATGGCAGGTGTGCTGCGAGCACCTGGATCAGGTTAACACAATGTTGTATCTGGGGATTCTTATTAATAGAAGCTTGAATGAGAATCCTTGGGTTTTGGAATTGAAACCGAAGGTTAAAATCTTGTCCGCCCAAGAGATCTCTCTATAGGAGGTATGGTAAATTGACCATGCTGCCTATTTTGACTTTCAACAAACCGAAGGTGGTCGCGATTTTAACTTCTGGAGCTGAGGCAGGTTTGAATTTATCATGGGAAATATGGGATGTTCTGGAAGGGGCTTTCTCGAGGAGGTTGCTTCTCCTTCCTAAGGGAGTCCCGACCACATCAATTCGATATGAACTGGGCCTCCAATCTCTATACTCAGCAACACTTTGAAAGTCTTTGTCCCTTGCTCGGAAAACGGCCAGGACAGATTTTCCGCCGCCATATGAAATTTTAAGAACTAAAGATAATGAAGAGGCTGTTTGGCCTATTGGTCCCTAGAAATTGAAATGTATTGACTGCTAAAATAATAATATATTTTATTGTGATTAGTTAATATTGAACTTTACACAAAAGAAAAGAAAAACATTTCATGAAATAGAATACAATATAATACAATACAATTACAATACAATTTATCCATAAAATCCATTCTTTGAGTACATTCAAAACATTCTTAAATTATCCAGTCCATACAGCAATTCTGTTCAGTACGATTCAGATCAATTCAAAAGGGTTCCTCTTCCTACTTTCCCGCCTGTCGCACATGAATCTAAATTATGCTAATAGAGCAAAACACTTATTTTACAAGTTGTTTTAGTAGCATCAAGCTTGGTTGAGTTACATTCAATGTTGCTGTAGCCATATACACACCCATAGTGTTACAAGCCATTAAATATTTTGAACATAACTTAACTCTCCTTACGGATACCTCATTCTGAAATAATTACCTTGTCAGGCAACTGTGGTGGTAATAATAATTTCTTCACTTGTAGCCATACCCATGTATTGCAATTTGCCACAATATTTTGTCTGTGTTTAGGCAACAGTCCTAAAAGGATTCAGATAAGATAGCCTCATATATATGAACGAGGCTCACAAGATTACAAATGTATATAGAGCCCATTTGCAGACACTGGGTCAGCACATGCCGAACGGTTTTGGCTTTATCAGGTAACCCACAGATGTAACAAAAACGGTCCTCAACAGCTATGGCCATCTGCGGTCCTCGGACAGCCAGTACTGGTGATTGATTTGCCCGTATCTGCAGTAGAAATTGCCTTATTGCAGGATCCGGGCACCATAACAAATATGGCTGGGTCATCCTATAACGATGCACCACATGGGACACAGGCTCATATCCCTTTAATTTCGAGAGGTGGGCATAGTTATCACACCAGTCCCATTTGTTAAATTGCCTCTCTAAGGACTTTTTCAGATCAATGTAAGGTGTGCCTTTGCTGAAATCTGGGATCCAGTTCATATCAACAAAGAGAGCTTCGTTCAAGGCCTTGCAATTGAAACCCCTGAATACTGCTTCTCGGTCATAACTCTGGCCCAAGCCTGACAGTAATTTACAGGCAGCGCTAGATCTGGATTTTAAATACAGGCAGCCTCTGGCACGAAGCGCCATTCCTCGCATTGAAGTTGGCCCAAGTTCTAGGCATATATATTCTATAGAGCATGAGGGACCTATACCCAGGACCGCGTGCCAAAAAGAGCGCTCTGATTTATTTAACCAAGAGTAGTCCTGTATGGCAAGGGCCTCAAGGCCGTATAGTGTTACAGGTACAAAGCACTGTCTGTAAAACATAATAATACCAGTTGTAGAGTAGCCAGCACTGCTTTTAGCCAACTTGCAAGCTTTGAGGGGCAATTGCTTCTGCTTTTGTTATTAATTATGTGGCTATAATCTGAAGTGTCATTTGCCTCTAATCCCAGATAAGGATAAAACTGAACATAATCAATGGTTCCCAAGCATGGTGTTCATCCTTGTTCTATAGAACTTGTTCCTGGATACCAACATTTTGTTAGTCTTTTCCAGATTTATGGTCAGATCATGTTGTCTGGTGTAAACTGAAAGTTCGTTCAACATGTTTTTCATGCTGGTGTAAGTGCGGTCAAACGGGACTAGATCACCCGCATACAATATACCCGGCATAAGTGTTCACCTAGGGGTACAATTTGCTTTGCCAAGCACGCGAGAAAGGAGGTCCGTTAAGTACAAATTAAACAATAGGGGCACCACTACACACCCCTGTTTAACTCCCCCTTTTAGAGGTATAGGTGAAGTATATCCAACCTCACTCTTGCACTGTTATCACTGTGTAGAAGAATTGGAATATTATTATTTTTTATTTTTTTTTATTTATTGTGTTACAGCCAAAATTTTGACTTTTAACACATTTACAAAAATAGTAAAATCTCATGAATTAAAAATAAGAAATGTTCTTTTCATTCAAACAAAATCATTTTACATAAGTTAAACATATAAACTTCAAGAGAGAGCATGCTTATCTTCATGAAAATAGAACATAATGGTCTCAAATAAAGAACATTTCGATAGCTTACACCAGCATAATCAACTCAACATAGTCTTTGTTCCAGAAGAGTCCCATCCATTTAGTTATAGCTCTTAGTGAAATCAATTTCTCTCCCTCCTCCCAAATTCAGTTCCTTGAGGAGTGACACAACTTCGGCAGTCAGGAAAATGTCATGTCCTGATGCTAATCTGTCACAGAACGCATCAGAATTTAGCCAGCGCACATCATGAACAAATATGTTTAATCTTGCCACTCTTAGTTTCCATGTGCCAGGGCATTTTCATAATAAGTGTTTAATTAACTGTCTTCTTTTTTGTCACATTTATCACATATATCAGAGGTACACACCTCTCTGTCCCTGATTGACCGAATCGCTAAAGTTGGATGCAGATTTAATCTAAATCTCAGGAATTCGGATCTTAACACTGGGTCTGATGATTCTTTTAGGTAGGAGGGCAATTGCGACCTTCGTTTGGCCATCAAAGAGAAAGACAACGATATCTTAGCCATCCTCATTTTATCAATCGTCCCTATCCAATCTCTTTGTTTCATACGCTCTTTGACTACAAGGATTTTGGACAAGGAGATTGAATGTGAAGTCTAGTTAACCAATATTTCAAAGCATTTCGATCTTAACTTATTGAGAAACATATTGTTACCTCTTTTCATTAACTCAGCCATATCCTCATAGGGGGAGCTTTTAGGAGGATCTAGGATTAGCCTAAGCATAGTCATCCACTTCTACTCCATCCATGACCTAAACAAGGTCAAGCCCAATTCATATCTGATGTAGGCTATGGGCACACAATTTGGCGGATTCAGAGTTCTCTTCCAAAGCTTGGACTCAATTTTATCCCAGCCTATATCCATAGACCGTGGGGGTGGAGTCTATACCTAATAGGATAGTTGGCACCACCTTTCCTATATAATACTTTACCAACGGCAGAATAGAGAATTTGCAAAATCTTGATTTGATCCTTTTTATTTGGGACCCCAAATGTATGGCTTTCAGGTCAATGGCTGAAAGAAGGGGGGGTTTTGTCGGGAAAGATTTGATTGTTGCACCCAGATAGGTGACTTCATTTACTATTTCAATAGGGTGTTTGTTCAATTCCCAGGTATAAGATTTAGTTACCTTCTTACGATGTTTTGATGAATACCTTGGACTTTTTAGGGTTAATTATTAAGTTATTTTTTTTTAGCATATTCCTCCGATGCAGACAATAAAAGTTGCAGCCCAACTTGGGTATGATCTATTGATATTGATGTTTTGTGTCTATCGCGCTCATACACAAGTGTTTCAGAGCGCGACAAGGCAAGGGAGGGGAACAGGGGAGAACAAAACAGCGATTTTACTTGGTCCAGTGACATAGCGCGCAAGTGCATGGGAGAGGGGGAGTGGAAAAGTGCATGGGAGGGGGGAGAAGTGGAAAGTGCGGAGCAAAGGAGAAACGGATAAATAATCATAAATAAATAAATAATAGAAGCAACAAACAGTGGTAGTGCAGCCAGAAATTGGCAAGTGCTGGGTTAAAGGCAGCAAACAGGGTAGGTCTCATAAGTGCAGGAAGAAAAAGGGGGGGCTGTATGGGTACCGATACAGACCCCAGTGCAAGGGGTGGCCCGGAGGCAGTGCGAGAGGGTGGCAGGGTGAGCAGGTACCTGGGTCCGGAGGACAGAGGGTGGCCAGGTGCACGGTGCCAAGAGAGAACAGATCAGCAGGGAAGAGGGGGGCGAAAGGCAGAAGGAAAGGGGAAGGTCTTGAGGTGCTTCCCGAACCGAAGATGGTTCTCTTCAAGTTTTAAAGTGGCAGGGAAGCTGTTCCAGAGGGAGGCCCCAGCCAAAGACAGAAATCTACCCCAGCCCGTTTCTTTGAAAAACAACTGACCCTGGGGGAGTTAGAGGTAGAGGAGTGAAGAACTCAAGAGGGAAAGTATTTGCGGAGGGGTAGCTGAAGGTATTTTGGGCCCAGGCCCCACAAAGCCTTGTGGACAATGCAGAGGATTTTTAATTTAATCCTTGCATCCACTGGGAGCCAATGGAGAGATTTCAGAGCTGGAGGGATATGATCCCAGAGCTTGTGGCCAAGGACAAGTCTCGCAGTCCCGTTCTGGATTAGTTGCAGAGCGCAGAGATTAGCAGCAGGTAGATTTAGAAAGAGGCTGTTAAAATAGTCCAACCTAGAGAGAACCAGTGCTTGGGAGACCATGAGCTTGTACCACAACGTCATCAGAATATGCTAACCAATTCATTTGAGCATTTGCAATTCTTGACAATATTAAACCTACCTCTTACAACCATTGATACAAATCAGCCATAAAAAGAATAAAGAGAAGAGGCTCTATCAGGCACCCCTGGCGCACTCCTCTTTCTATCTTAATGGGATCCGAAAGTAAGCGTGATCTCGAAAGTCTAACTCACATTGTTGTATTCTGATGTAATTCCATCAATATAGATAGCAAATTTGGCGGGTCCCCCCAGGTGTTCAGTTTCTTCCACAGAAGATTTCTATCAATGGTATCAAACGCCTGGGAAAGGTCTATCTATGCCCTGAATAGGGGGGTACCACCCTTCAAGAGGGATTCTGCACTCCCACAACTTGGGACCAAACCATTTAAAGATGTAGATAGGCCCTTTCTAAACCCAGTTTGTTGTTTTGGTATTACACCTTTTGATTTGGCCCAAGACTCCATCTCACCCATTAGTCCCACAAAAATGTTACTGTCAGCATCTAATAATGAGATGGGACGGTAGTTTGATGCTGACAATCGACCCCCCTTTTTATAAATCGGGATTACAATGGATGATATCCACAATTCTGGTAATTTCTTTGTCATAAGTATGTTGTCAAATAGTATTTTTAACACCCTCGCCCAAACGGGCGGGTTCATTTTTAGAGTTATGTTGCTAAGTCCATTTGGTCCCATCACCCTGGAAGAAGAGGATTTCTTTATCGAAGTTTCGATGTCATCACTGGAAAAGACCAAGGACCACTATCTCAAGAACTACCGTTTCCCAAGATCCATGGGCCCTTGAAAAGTGGTCAATCCAAATCTTTTCCTGTATGATAGTCTCCAATTATGATTGGAAGAATTATTCAGAGATCCCACAATAGTCAAGATGTTTCTGGAATTCCTCAGACATAGTGATCATAACATTTTTTCTTCATCTTGTTGGAGCACAATATGTCTGTGAGACCGAATCCAGTTTCTGTACTTATTGTTGAGGTCTCTGAGTTTATCTATATAATCTTTTTTATCCAGGCCTGCTTTTTTTTAGGGAGGTCCTTTGTTGTCTTATTGTTTTTTTTCTGTTCTTGAATTAATGCGTCAAAAGAATGTTTATGCACCATGTGCTTTTTCTGGGCATAATAAGTAGAGGGATTCAAACTAAACGGGAAGGAGATAAAGTTAGCTGGATCACACCATATTGAGAGTTGTTGATCAGATGTTAGAATAGCAATATCATTCAATTTATTAGTGTTTGCCCCTCTCTACCAAACTTCCTGATTTGGTTACCTGCAGAGTTGAGAGACAATTCCTGGGTATAATGTGAAGCAACATAATCGGAGTGAGATTCCAAAATAACTTCCAATATGGCCTTGTGAATGTTAAACTTAACACAACCCTCAAATTTTGCTAGACACAAAAATATAATCGATTGTTGAAAAGGAGACTCCCGTTTGCCAGGTCAGGGCATCGGGATATCCCCACTGACATTTCCATTCAGCATCCTTCGATCAAATCCCTCATGCAATTTGTGCACTCAATTCTATTTCTGGTTTTGAATCACATTTTTTCTGAACTATGATCTTTTGTTACAATACATTGTGAGTTCAGGTCTCCCGCTATTATTATTTCATCTGAGGGATCTAGTGATATTTACTTAACTATACAATCAGAAAGATTTAGTAAGAACTCGATTAGAGAAGTCCGGGGGTTTGAATACACATTGGCAACAATCCAGCTCGATCCCTAGTTAAACCCACATCTCTCAATTCTTACTATCAATGCTTTGACTTTCATTAGATAACATATTTGACATTTGAAAGACATCATTTTTACAGGCAATAATCAAACCCCCTGTTGGTCTACCTCCTCCCGAACCAAAGACAAGCTGCTGAAACATTGAAAACCCACCAACCACCAGAACATAGGTTAACCATGTTTCCTGTAACAGGAACTAGTCAACATTTTGAAATATGTAACTTCTTTTGGAATCTTGTGAGAAAGAGGTATATCCTCTGGTGTTCCAGGAGAGTAAGCTAATCTGCTTGCTTACTAGAGCTGCTGCTGAGGGATACCCATCTTAAGGAAGACTTGGGAGATTATTGTTACGCTCACCTGGTTTCCACAAACAAGCCACTCAGCCCTGGTTGGATGATATACGCCTCAAACCCTTTCCCCGATCCCTGTATAGTGCCTCTGATGGAAGTTGAGCCTGAAATACAGGAGAGCTGGATTCAAGACTTAACTGTCTCTGGTAGGGTGTCTTCCCACCTCCCTTGGATTCAAAACCTTCCCTTGGCCCTCTCCTCACCTTAATTCCTTAGAAGGCATGCTCTCCATCCTGCTCTTCGTGGCAGGGGTGCGTAGTCTCGTGTGGGCGTGAGCGACCGAGTTGCTTCAATGGTGTGAGCCCTTTTCAGTGTCTTTAAGGTAGGTCTTGCTGCTTTACATTCTTTGTATTCCATTCTGTTCTTTCCTTCCTTCCTCTAATTGGTATTAATGTCTTATTTCCTCTCTTTAGATATGCAAAGAGATTTTGGCGTTTTTTTGTGCGGGTTGGAGCTGAGCACGAGCCGGTAAATGAAGGCGCGGTGTGCGCAATGCTGTCCGGTAAGTAATACATGATCCGCGGCGCTGTTTTGCCTTGTATATGCTAACCTGTGTCGTTCCCCTTCCTTCGTAGGCCACAGTGCTCTTCGCCGGTTGCAGTGATGTTCCGGTATGATGCTCCTTCGTAGGCCACAGTGCTCTTCGCCGGTTGCAGTGATGTTCCGGTATGATGCTGAACAAGAGGCGACTGATCTGGTAAGAATCTTGTGATTTTTTGTTGTTCGAGTGGATCCGTTAGTATGCACTCACTAATGCTGTTCTTCTCTCTCCCATTTTCAGGTTGCTGCGTTCCGAGAAGCGTGCAGTGCCCAGATGATGGAGTTTCCTGGATCAAATGTCTCCAGGTAAACAGGATCAAGAGCTGACGATGGGCTGAAGACAGAATGTTGCTCACAGGTAGGATTCCAATAACTATGTTCTTTTTCTCTCTGCAGGCACGCAGTTCCAAGAATAGCTGGCATCAAAGAATACTGGAGATCCAACTGGACACAGTGAGCGTTCCGCTGCAAACAGCAGAATTACGCAAAGCGTGTTCTGCTGTTTGGGTGTGGTTTAAATAGTCTTCAGGTAAAGTAGTCCAAGTAAAGTAGTCCCAGGCCAGCCACACACTAAACACTATACCGCATAGCTCATTTCTTGGGAACTGAGCTATGTGAGTGCATCCATGTTGACAGGAGCCCCCAAGAAAGTAGTTCCAAGTAAACTAGTCCCAACCTAAAGGTGTTCTCCATAGTGATTATGAGCCTGGTGCCAAAAGCGCCAGGACTGACTTCAAGAGTGTCTCGGGTGATTTTTAAGGTCATAATGGAACCCCGAAACCTGGCCCTACCTGGTAGGCTGACTTGCCAGTGAGGGTCAGGGGTAGGGAGCATGACCATTATCTCTGGAACCATTTCCCACACATTCATTGGAAGTGGGGCGTCAGTGGCTGTACTTCGTAGTGTTTGATTTTGGTTCTGACTTAAGGATTTTGATAATTGCGTATTCTCATTCAGCAGGCAGGACTTCGAGACCAACAGCACCCTCTGTTACCAGGCCTCTTTCTCTCCCATGAATGTTTCTAGACCTAATCTAGATTTTAGCTTCACTTCTGCTATATTTATGTCCGGGAATTAAGGAAAGCTCACTTGCTCAATATCAGAGATGGAGAGGTACTTTAAAGCTAGTATACATTTAATTTCTGATAAGATTATAGAACGGTTTAGGGGTGATATTACATTTTTGTTAGGTAACCTACTTAATATAAAAACTTTCAATGCCGAAACCTGTGCTAGTTCTTTGTTGATGTTGGTCCAAAACCTTATTCATCGGAAATGGGAAAGAAGCAAGTTCCTTCGCACAGTTTTTATTGGCAGGTGCCTCGAGTGCTTGTTGTGGCAATAACACATTTCCATCACTCTTTAAAGCATGTGAACCTTTTCCACCTAATGGTTGTGCCGTGCCTATAGTTTTATTTGCCCTCTTGTGAGCCTTCCATATTCGTTTTGCTCTGATTTTTAGGTTCTAGTTTTTTGCTAGCTTTTAAAAAGATCGGGGCTATATTTTTCACAGGACTCACCATTTTAGTTTTCTGTTTTGCCTTCAAAAAGATGGGTGCAATTTTCCTTGGTGGCTGGATTGGTTCCGTTTGAATTCCCACTGTAGTTTTTGTGTTTCAGGTGTTTTCGTTGGATCTTCCCCTATAGTGTCTTGGCCTTTAATGATCTTTTCCCCCTTCTTTCTTTTTCCATTGTTAATAGCCTTATCTTTATCTGCTCTCTTCAGACGTTATCCTCCCCTTCAGATTTTTAAGGAAGCGATTAGTATCTGTCGTCTGGTTTTTCCTCTTTTGTTTACCTCGTTTATTGATATCTAAATCTGGAATTTCAGTCGCCCCTTTAATCATTTTTTTTCTCTGCTTCTTGGTCTTGCCATTTGATTTCTTTTTATTAGGCACTTCTGCTCCCTCTAGTACAGTGGAGATGTTTATTGCAGGCTCCTGGTCAATTTCTTTATGGTAGGCCTCAAGTTCGGCCACTTGTGCCAACCATAGGAACTCATCCATCACCGAGGCAGACAAGGGGGTATCGTCTAATGTGGTCGCTTGGTTAGGATTTCAAGGATCTGACATGTCTCTTCCGTGTCCAACCTGGGCAGGGTGATCTAGTTTTTCTGAAATAGACCTTAACTCTTCTGTTACTCCCCCTCACTGCTCGGTCAGAGTGTCCATTTTATCTGACTGAACCTTAGTTGTAGTACAGAGTTTAGCCAAGATCTCTCCCACTGACTCATTTACTGCTGATTTAATAGCAACCATTGTGATCTCATTTTTTTTTTTAATTGTATATGGTTCAAAGAATGAAATTTAAACCTTTAAAAAAACCACAAAACCTTTAAACGTTTACATCTTCCATACTAAAAAAGAACAAAGAAATAAATAACTTTCCAGATAAAACCTTCAAAATAAACAATACATTAAATTCATGTCAAAAAAAAAAAAAAAAAAAAAAAAAAAAAAAAGTTGTATCAACATCCATCTTAAAACAGTCGTCATTTTTCATTTCCCTCTACAGACTACCTCCCCTATTAACATCCTACTATCTCTTTTTTTGGAGGTAGTACCAAGATCCCTCGGATTCTGGGGGGTGTCAAATTCTTTTTAATTTAACCACGCGAAATTACCTGACTGCTGTCCTCTTCCCGACAACACTAGGATAGGAAATCCAGTGCCTTGAGTATTTCTAACACTGCTGCTCTTAGCAGTACTTCGTAACCTGAAATAATTTATTTCTAAATCCTTCGTAATCTCTAAAAGTATACTGGAATGCTGCTGTACCTCCCGTTTTAGGTTTTCAACAACTTTGACTAAAGAACTCAGCACGAAGTTTAAAGCCATTATTGTAGGAGGCACTAGGTTTTCCGATTTGTCGTCTTGTTGCGGATTACGCTTGCTTCGCGGGCTTGCTGTTTGCTGTAGGTCTGCAGGGGGGAGCCCTTCTGCCCCAATTCTTTGTCCCACGCTACAGATATAGCGTTTAATTCATAGGATGACTCGCCCGGTATTGGACTTTCAATCTCCAACATATCTTCATCCCGTAGGTCAATCGAGATTGCAACCGGTTCATTTGGGGCACCTGATTTTAATCTTCCTTCCAGGTCATCATTAGAAAGACCCACACCATCAGCTTCTAATAGTCCCCCTGAGCCCAATGAGAAATGATCCAAAATGGCATTCTTCATTGTGGTAGTTCTTACGGTATAATTGAGGTTAGCTGGTAATGTGTCATGAATGAGATGATTCAACGGGGTGGACTCTCCCGTTTCTGGCCTGAGAGCATCAGGCATGTGTGTAAGCCGCAAGCTGATTGGTGATTGATTATCCGATGGGTACACGCTAGGTGGAAGAAGAAAGACTCCCTCCCACCCCCCGACTTGTATCGTTTAAAACTACTTTTCTCCGCTGACTTGATTAATAGTGTTGACCTGGTATGATTTTAAACAATTGGTAACACTTCCTTGCGGGGCACTCCGCAGATTATATTATATGTTAGACATGATTCTATAATCTTCGTAGGAATGTATTTTCTGACCTGAGTGCCCAATAAAGACCAGGCTTTTCCTAATAAAGAAAAGGATTTCCTGGTGTCTAGAAAAAAGGAATCAGTACATGGGTCAAAGGCTCTCTGCCCACAGTCCCCAAATTTATGTGCTGATGTTGGATGAACTGGTTACACCAGTGATCTTATGTTTTGAAGGTTCTTAGATCCCAATCACGGGTCAAAGGCTATCTGCCCACAGTCCCCGAGTTAATTTGTTGAAGTTAGAGAGGGGAAAGGAAAGTTTCATATTACAGCAGCCCGATTTGAAAAATGTTTCGTAGCCCTGAACTATGATAGGACTTTCGTAATCAAAACAGTCCGAGCTACAGTCTGAGCTCCAACTCTCCTTTCACTCGCGGTTAACCTCTCCACTGAGCACCAGACTCGGGGGAACCTCTCCCGCCTCACGGAGCTAACCAGCGAGTGACCTGCAGGTAGATAAGGAGTGGGCTGGCGGCGTCAGCTGCTACAACGTTGTGACTCGAGGAAAGACTGATAATTTGGAATTTTGGTTTGAAAGAGAGAAAAAAGTTAGTTCAATAAGAGCGCAGTCGACCACTCTATTAACGTCCTGACACAAGTTTCAAAGGGCTTCCAGTATCTCGCTGCTTTACCTTCTTAGCACCCACGCATGTAGCGGCTAGGCGGGACAAAGCAATCACACGCTAGCAGTTGCTACCTACTGATAATTACGCCGGAGCTCTTACTCTTGGTCCGGGGCCCAGCCGTGTACGGACTGCACAGACTGCTCACTCAGTGTCCACTCTACGGCCCGCTGCGCGGTATGACAGCAGTTATGTTCAGAATGAGCCCCGTCTCCCAGCACAAGAGAAAAACTTGGGGCAGCTGCACAGGCTGCTCACTCAGTGTCCTCACTCCAAGAATCAGAATATATACAAGCCAATCGGGGCATCCAAGTTTTCTAAACTTGGACCAGAGTTTATCCCTATTCACCTGATCAAGTGCACTTCGAAAATCCACAAATGCAATGTACAGTGTGTTGTCGACTTGCTATGGGTAGTCTGTATCAGGTAGTCCAGGGCTCTGATAATACCAAGGTTGCAAAGATTATACCTGTAACGTCCAACATGGACAGCAGTCTGCAGTTTTTTGACCGCTCCCCTTTTTTGTAAACGGGTATGAAAATAGACTGCTACCATGAGGACTGTATCCTCCTTTCTCTACACATTCGAGAAAACAGTATGAGCAGCACCTGTGACACATTTTCAGGGTCCCTTTTTAGAACTGCATTCACCAAGCCATTTGGGCCTGGTTCTCTAGATGTCTTAAGTTTTATGGTAGCAGCCGCCAGTATCTTCGTGCTAATCGGCAGTGGCCAGGACACTTCAGAGCAGGCAGACCCTGAAGGTGCTGCAGGGTCAACACATTTTGAAGTAATATAACTGCTCCATTCAGCTCCAGATAACAAATCCTGGAGCAGTTAAACAAAAGCATAGATGTCAAGATTGGATCGACAATCAAGATAAGGGAGAATCGTATAAAATGTCACTGGATCACGGAATAGAAACTTGAGCTTTGAATGTCATACTCAAATACTTGGCCAAATGTCCTAGTCCTTATCATAGGAATCAATTTCTGTGACTAGGACTGAACCCATTTACAACTAAGGGGTAATTTGTTTGTCAGGAACACACTGACTGGAAATACAATGAGTGTAGGTTTTGTTTAACAGCAGGAACAACAGAGACATTAAAGCATATAATAAGTGCTTGCTCCACTTTGAGCTCACTAAGAACACTATCTGGGGAAACTTGTGGAGAACATCAATTCATTGACGGTTGATGAATGGTGAATTATGTGTTTAGTAGGTGAAAATTCATCTTTGGTTTTTTGCGGGGATACAATTTTTAGATTAAGTTTTTAAATTGTAATGATATATATGGTCTTTTGTGATGAAATCATGATATTCTCTCAAGGATCCAAGATCTATTTTGATTTGTATTTTTAAAGGAATTGATTAAATGTATTTAAAGATGTTTGTATGTGAAAGGTTTGCAATACACCAAACATTTTAAAAAAATAAACATAATTGGTGACATAAGCCTGAATGTTAGAGGAGGCTGGAGAAGGTGAATGTACAAAATGGTTTACTTGGTTTGAAGTAGCCCATGGACTGCCCGATGAGGGTATCTTGTTTTCTGTGTTTTCTTTTTTAATCATGGTCGTTTTTTTCCTGTGCTTTTAAAATAATGTGAAATTGTTCGCATTGCTGACAAATGCTATTTTCCAGTGTATACCAATAGTTGCTTTCAGTGATGCATGTTATGATACTTTGAAGCAGTAAAGTTACAGGTATCAAATTATTTGAGACAAATGTTTTCCACACAAGAAATATATTGTTTTTATCAGAAGTGTAACGTTTAATTTTTAACAATAATTGACTTGCATTTTCTTCATGAACTTTAGCCAACCTTTGATTTGCTTTAGTGCAAAGGCTGCTCTCCAGTAGTTTTTTCCACTGAAACTGCAGAATAGAACTACAATTGGAGGCCAGCCATAAAAGAATATTGAGTGGGATGCTTTGTGGGTGGGAGGATGGCTGGACAAGGTGTTCTGGACATTTTGCTACAGTGAAAGAACGGGACGTGAAGCAATGCAAGGTAAAAAAACAAATATCGGAGGCAGCCTTTTCCACATTTAAGCTGCTCTGTGAGCCTTATAAACATAACATCTTTGGTGTATATCATCAAATGGGGTGTGCCACCTGCAAGCTCCTTTTATCACACAGCTACCATAGGCCCCTTCCGGTAAGAATTGGAGGAAATTCAAAGCACACAAGTACAGCCAATATGCAAGAAACGCAAATGTTTGCTCTCGTAGTGGTTTTACTGGGTCAAATAATTAAAATCTAAGTTAGGAAACACCTAAACTTGATGCTGTATATTGTTGACCGTGAGTGGTGTTCTGGAATAGTCGTAGGTGGTGTTTGAGGGTCTTTCATGGTGTACAGGGAGGTGATGGCAGAGACTTTATGTTCTAGTGAAATGGTGCAAGTCATTGTATGACCTGAATTGTGAAAGGGCAATTTTAAATGGCTGAAATATGTAGGCATTTTTCAGGTTGGTCTGTACTTCTTCCACACCCAATTTAATTTTGTATGCTGTGGCACTGACTGGATGCTCTTGAAACTAAGTGTGTGTGTTTATGGCACCAACTACTCATTCAGTTTCTATCACTGACTGGTCTGTCTCTGAAGAATAACACTGTGATTTTCTTTTCTGATTCATGTCTTTTTTTGTTTTTTGTACTGGTGCTTCTATCACCCTTTCAGACATCACGGAGGGCCTGCCACTGAAACTTGTTAAAGGTGAGCCCACTGCCTATGAAATCGTGGTCAAAAGACTTGGACTAAATCAGTTTAAGGGATTTGTGGTGGGAAACCTTTCTCCAATCCCTTTTATGTAAGGCCTGAAAGACTGTCTACTTGCCAGGTCATCTGACCATCTTCACTTAGGCAATTGCACCACTTGGTGAACAAAAGAGAGTGAGAGGTAGATCCCTTTCCTCATCTGGTTCCTCCCTTTGGAACGGCCTCCCTGCCCCCCTCAAACTTGAGTCTTAAGTTCCAGAAACTTCTGAAGACTTTACTTTTCTCCTCTTCTCATGAAGGTGCCAGACCACCCTCATCAGTCTCCCACTGCATCCCTATCCAGCACTTGCCCTTGGGCACCCTTTACCAGACTAGCCCTAACCTGGTCCATCCTGCCCTTTGCACTTATCATCCCTTCCCCTCTTTTTCCCCTGGCACTTGCCCTCACTGCCCACCCCCAGCGCATCCCCACTCCCCTTTGGGACCCCCCCTGCACTTCTCCCCCATCCCTGACCCCTAATCCCCCCACACCCTTGCACTTCTCACCTTTATCTTGCACTTGCACGGTAGGATTGTTACAAGGCCACTATAACCGTCATTGTTGTTCCCCTTTTCCGATGTCTCACCCCCCCACCAACCCTCCTCCCCATTTGTTGTCTTGTGGCACCTGGAAAGACGTGTGTATAGGCGCCATACAAATGCCCAATAAATAAATAAAAAGCTATTGTCCCCACTCCTGTTTTCCCAGCTGCATAGGCTTGCTGTGCCCATTGTTAGTTTTCATTTGGGCTATGCTACAGCATAAAAATGCCTACCTACCCCTGTTTACTCTGTGCTGCCAGCTCTAATTTCTGAAAAGCCACTTCTTCTCTCTCCATGCCTTTGCACTATGCTTATAGCTTTCCAAATATACAATTGTGGGCTTCAACCTTTTGCCATCTGCAATGTTTGTGGGCCATTGGGCCGCTTTTTGTAAAGTATGTACTTCAATCCTTTTGTCTGCATCCATTTGTGGACATAGTTCACCAGGTCTATCAGATGAGGCTATGTTCTTGTCCTCTGACGAATTGACCCACATGTTAGATTTACTGCCAGAGTAAGAATCCTTGAGCTAAGTTAAGGGATTTGAAACAGTCTGCAACTTTAGGACTTTGTTAATGTGACACCATGTATGCAGTGCTCAAAATGCTCGTGGAGAGACCCAAACACAGTTCCTTTTTATACAGAAACCTAAGAAGACTTGAACCTGTGCACACTCACATGCAACTGTCAGCAATTGAGGCTCGAGAGTTGGATTTCTTTAATGTTTATATTTTTTTTGCCTGGCTTCAAGGTGCACAATTTTAGAACAGTAATTCACAGATAGTATGAAATGGCTTTGTTGAAAGACCCTGTGCCCAAACAGCTACTGCTCTTTTAATGGGGATGGTTTATAATGAACTTTTATGCTGATGAAGGCAGGTGCAAGACCAATGGCCCACTCCCCAGATATGAACTACTTACTCACATGGTGAGGACCATCCGAAGTAAAGGGTTTAACAGTGGGAAGTGTGCCTTTTCTGTATCAGGAACTGTGAGATTACTGTAGACCCTCTGGCGGAAATGCATATCTTGTGATGTATTTTCTACTAGGAAGAGGTGTCGGTGGCTCTGCCATGCGCGCTTTGAGGTGACCAAACTTACCTGATTGAATCCCTCCAGTGTTTGTAATTATTATTATTATGGTATTTATTGACCACAGACATGTCTTCGAGAAGCAACCGAGTGTTTTACAGAGGTTTATAACAATACAGATACATACCGGAGCGCTTTACAGAGGTATACAACAGTACAGATGCATGACGGAGCACTTTTCAGCAGTAACAGAACAGATCTATTGCGGGGTGCGTTTCAAAGGGACACAGAGGAGGGATACAGCTGTACCATGTGGTGGGGAGGAGAAGGACGGGCGGCATTCAGCGAGTGGCACGAGGGTGATGTGATGGCCTAGGTGTTAAGGCGGACAGATTCCTTGAAGAGGTGGGCCTTGAGTTCTTTTCTGAATTGTAGGAGTGTGGCGGCGAATCGATGCTGACGGGGAGGAGGTTCCATTGTCTAGGGGTGTAGGTGCAGTTTTCTGGTCCTTTCCTTTTTGCAGTGGCAGATTTCATGTATGCACATGTCCTAGTTTCTGGCGGTGCACTGTCCGCCTGCGATGCTGAGTTTCTCTGCAAGGTAGCTGGGTGATTTGAGGGCAACTGCCTTATAGATGATGCAGCAAGACTTGAATGTGATTTGTGCGTGCAGTGAGAGCCAGTGAAGGTCGATGAGGGTTGGGGTGATGTGGTCGTATCTGCGTAGACCCTTGATGAGGTGTGTAGCTGCATGTAGGATGCTTTGCAGGAGCACGAGGGAGGACGACGGGAGACCTTCGAGGGGTACATTGCCCCCATCCAGGTGGATTTAAAGCTGTCTGAATGGAGGAAGGACTGGACTTTCCACAGGAGCGACCGCTGATACCAAGCTGTATAAGTTTTCTTAGCTATGTGTGTCTTGAAGGAGAAGTGTTTGTCGATGTGGAACCCGAGGGACTTGGTGTAGGAGGTGAGCTCGGGTGTGAATCCCTCAGAGTTCATGGTTGATAGCCAGGTCTGTATGTCTGGGTTTTCGGTGGTGTTGGTGTGGAATAGGAATTCGGTCTTCGAGGGGTTGTGCTTCAGGTATGACTGACTCAGTGAGAGGCAGTTTTGAGCCTATGGATATCCTTGATCAAGTCCATCATGAGGTATAGCTGTGTCTGTGTTGTTGGCGTATTGGTGGATGTCGATGTTTGTGTGTGGCTAGGAGGGCTCCCAGTGGCTCCATGTATAGATTGAAGATCACTGGGGACAGGCTGGAACCCTGCCGGGCTCCATAGGTGACGGTAGTCCATCTGAACAAACTGCTGGTTGTTGAGGTAGGACTTGAACCAGCGTAGACAAGGTCGCTGATCCACATATGCACCAATGTAAGGTGTCCGTAAGCACCTGGTAGTCTACTGTGTTGAAATAAGCCAAGAGGTAGAGTAGAACCTGGAGACAGGGGTGGCCATCCTCAAGGATGTTGGACGTCATCAACAACTTGTATGGTTGCTGTCTCAGTGCTGCATCTGGGTCTGAACCCAGATTGGTAGGTTTGGAGGAGATTGTTGGTGTCGATGTATTGCTGCAGTTGTGCGGCTGTTGCTTCGTCAATGATCTTACCTAGGAAGGGAAGATGGGTGATAGGGCGATAGTTACGTAGGTTGTCGGGACCCAGAGTAGGTTTGTTTATTAGAGGGAGGATTTGTCCTGTTTTTAGGACTGAGATCAAGGTGCCTTGACTTAGGGAGCTGTTGATGATCTCAAGGTAGGGAAGGAGAGCTTTTGTGGGAGGGTCTTTAGGATGGATGCTGGGAGTATGTCGTCTTTATATGATGTAGCTTTGAGGGTGGCCAGGGTTTCTACAAGGTCCTCTGTCGAGAGTGTCTTGAATGTTGTCCAGGGTATGGAGATTTCACGAGGAGGGACGTGAGGTGGGTCTGTGGATGCAGAGCTGGTGTCCATATGCTGGCGAATCTTGCTGATTTTTGCAATGAAGAAGGTGTTGATGGCGGTGGATTTTTAAACAGAGTGTGGTCTGGCAGCTATGGTGTTCTGATAGTAGGAAGCCTTGGCTTGGCTATGTTGATGAGTTGTCAGCGGGTTGCTCAGAGTTTCTTGAGTTGAGGAGCGCCAGGTCAGATACAGTCCTGGAGCTGCCCCAGGTTTTCTCTTGTTTCCCAATGACTCTGTTGCTGAGGTTGAGTTCTTGCATGTACCAGGGTGCTGATGGTTTAGGTTTGCAATTGTGGTGTTTCAGAGGTGCGTTGCTTCAGAGGTGCATGTCAGTCAATGGAGGCTGAAAGGGTGATGTTGAGTGCTTCCAGTAGTGAGTGCCAATTCGGTTAGGGGTGTTCAGTCAATGTAAGGTGGAGTTTGCCAGGGTCTTCCCTGAAGGCTCCACCGGGAAGTTCTTGAAGGACCTAAAGGTTTGTCTCATGGGTTTCTGCTGAGAGTGCTTGACTGGGCTGGTGTGCAGGATGTTGAAAGGCACAGCTAGTCTGTCCATTCAAGTAGAATAGGAGAGCAGTAGTGGAGGGAAGACAGTGCAGTGATGATTAGGTTGAGGATGTTACCTTTCTCGTGTTTTGGGTCTTTCCTGTGCTGTGTGAGGCTGAGGGTGTCGAGAAGACAGAGGAGAGCTTCTTTCATCGATTTTGGTGGCCTTGTTGCCTGGGAGGTTGAAGTCGCCTAGGAAGATGTTTTGGTGTGCGTGAGCGACATGGCGGTGACTAGGTCGGTGAAGTCTTTGATGAAGGCGGTGTTGGGTTTGGATGATCTTTAGATGAGATGGATGGTGACTCTCTCTGTCAGGGAAAGCAGGGATTGACAGGACAGGCCTTCAAAGGAGCCAATGTTGTCAACGTCAAGTATAGTGCAGGGCTACAAGGTCTTGTGAACAACTGTGAGTCCTTCCCCCTGTCTTGTTCGGTCGGTCTCTGTGTTGGATGCTTAGCCGTTGGTGACAAGGATGTCTTGGATGTGGGTGGAAGTGGGTGTAATACATTCCTGCTACCTGCATATGGTGTCCTGATGCCACCTCAGGATTTGGAGTTTGCTGATCAACCTCGGGACAAACTGGTACTAAGTGTTAGGAAACTATATCCTGGGTTTCTTTTTTTATTGTGATATGGCCAAATGTTTACTTTATACATATTACAAACCTAAAGAAAATTTGAAAACAGTTTTCACAAATACATTACATTTTTTTTTCTTCTAAATAATTACTAAACTGTCACATTGCCTTTTCCATTTGATAATAAAACACAGAGATCTTAGTACTTCAAGAACTTTTATAGTTAATTGTATTTCATGCCCAGCCAACAGCCGAATCCAAAAAGCATCCGTAAGCAGCCATTCTTGTTTATGTACAAACCTACCCAACAAACAGTATCTCAGATCAACAGTGCTTTTACAGTCAATCAACATATGCTTCAATGTTTGCTTAACAGTATCATGACACATTGAGCATTGACTAATTCTGTTTAGTGACCCATCCCTAGAATTCACAATTTCTTCTGTAGGGATCAAGTTAAGGCTGCCTTTCCTCTCCTTCCCCAGAAGCTCATGGTATCCCAAGCTCTAGTTCTCTCTAGCTTGGACTATTGTAACAGCCTCTTTCTAAATCTACCTGCCTCTACTCTCCGCCCTCTGCAACTAATCCAGAACAGGACTGTGTGACTTGTCCTTGGCCTCAAGCCCTGGGATTGTATCTCTCCAGCTCTGAAATCTCTCCATTGGCTCCCAGTGGATGCAAGGATTAAATTCAAAACCCTCTGCATTGTCCACAAGGCTTTCTGGGGCCTGGGTCCAAAATACCTTCAGCTATCCCTCCGCAAATACCTCCCCTCTCGAGCTCTTCGCTCCTCTACCTCCAACTCCCTCAGGGTCAGTCGTTTTTCAAAGAAACGAGCTGGGGGTAGATCTCTGTCTTCGACTGGGGCCTCCCTCTGGAACAGCCTCCCTGCTCCTCTAAAACTTGAGGAGAACCATCTCCGGTTCCAGAAGCACCTCAAGACCTTCCTCTTTTTTCTCCTGCCTTCGCTCCCCCTCTCCCCTGCTTATCTGTTCGCTCTTGGCACCGTGCACCTGGCCACCCTCTGTCCTCCGGGCCCAGGTACCTGCTCACCCTGCCACCCTCCCGCACTTTTCTTCCTGCACTTATCAGACCTACCGTGTCTGCTGCCTTAAACCTTGCACTTGCAAATTGCTGGCTGCACTACCACAGTTTGTTGCCTTTATTATTTATTTATTGTTATTTATCTGATTCTCCTCTGCTTGGCAATTTCCACTTCTCCCCCTCTCCCATGCACTTGTGCGTTCTCAATGTCACTGGGCCTAGTAAGATCGCTGTTTTGTTCTCCCCTGTTCCCCTCCCTTGTCGTGTTCTGAAATACTTGTGTACGAGCGCAATAGAAATAAAATATCAATACCAATACCTAAGGAAGTCCATCCTTCGATTTTTGTCTTGGAAGCATGTAAGATATTTGGGGAGATAACCACACGGTTTATCATGTTGGGACAGTGATTTTGCTAGCTTTATCCTCTGCATGTGACCTAAAGTCTCTATCCAATCCTGTCGTAAGAGAGCCGACTTAGTGCCCATCGGATTTGCAATAAGATCTTCCCTTGTACGATTGCACTTGCAGAGTATGTTGACAATGTAGGCTTCCAAATTCTTTAAAACCGAACTAGAGCCTTTCTGCAACTCGCGATTTATATCCTCATGTAGAGAATTGACCAGCGGATTTACACCTGTATGGGGTATATAGAGAGACCAATTTCCGTTCCATACTGCTTTCAGGGAATGCAATCCCAGCTCGTATCTTAAGCTCACTATTGGTAGGGACAAGGGTAGATGCAAGGTCTTTTTCCAAATCACTCTTTCAATCTTGGCCCAATTTATTGCTTGTGAGTATAGACAAGTCTCCAAACCATGTAGAAGAGACGGTATAATCTTCATTTTGTAGAATCTTATTACTGGAGTTAGAGAGAATTTACAGTACACTTTATACATTTTTTTCATTTGACCCACCAATGGTGCTGCCTTTAATTCCAAGTCCAATTTCAGATGCTTAAGTATCTGGATTGGACGTAATTCAAAGCCTAGATAGATTATTTCAGTGGCTTGTGGGACCAGTAGGAACTGCCACTTAAACCGAGGTGCGTGCTTCTGCGATATTTTAAACAGCAGTATTTTTGATTTGTGCGGGTTTACCTTAAGGTTATTCACCCTAGCATATTCACTGAAAGCATTTAAAAGTAACTGGAGACCCACAGGTGTGAGGTCCAGGAGGAGAATATTATTGGCGTATGCTATAAAATGTATGGCTTGCCCGCCGATTTTTGAACTTACTAAAGAAATAGAGGTAAAAAATTCAGCTAAATCCGCAAAATAGAGATTAAATAGAATGGGTTCAACAATGCATCCCTGCCTAACCCCCCTTTCACTACGCACTTCCCTTGACAGATCTCCTATCAGATTCATGTTTACTCTAAGGGTGGTATCCTCATGCATACTTATTAATATCCCCAAGAGCGATCTGGGAAGACCCTAGGAGTCTCATTTCCACGATAGTCATTTAAGGGGGAATAGTATCAAAGGCCTTTGATAAATCAAGCCATTCCCCCTGATAATATAGGGCCTTTTCTTTCTCATGAGTTATTTGCGATAATTCAGGTGACCAAGCAATGCAACGAGGTTGACAGACTTTTCTTAAAACCGGTATGAAATCTTGCTGTCGGCGTCCAGAAGGGAGAACCGGCCGATAGTTGGAAGGATCAGCCTGATTGCTCTTGTTAAAGATCCGTATAATTATTGCTGATTTCCACAAGGGAGGGAGCTTTTGCTTATTCAGTATTTCTCTGAATAACTTCATCTGGATTCCAGCCCAAAGCTGTACATTCCCCTTCAGTATTGTGTTTGTTAGACCATTTGGGCCTGATGCCCACGAGGATGAAGATTGTTTAATTAGATCTTCATTTAGAGTCGGTTCCCATCTCTCTTCCTTTCTAAGTTTCTAACTGTCAGTCTTAGTGATTTTGTACATCTTGCCAAGAAAAATAACACCAGGTAGTTTCAGATATAACGGTCCTTTGTACCTGAATTTGCGGAGTCGTCATATTATTCATAAATGCCCAAAAGCAGCGGTAGCTTTTATTGAGCAAGATCTTCAACATCAACTCAGCATCTTGTTGCTCTCGGAGATATCTATTAGCACGCAAACACCCTCTGTGGTTATTCCACATCGTTTTTACTTCAATGATATAGTAAGGATGTGATGTAGGGAAATCTTTTCCCAAGTTTCCAATGGAGGCCCTCAGCGATTTCTTTTCTGCTGATGGGATTCTTTGTTGAAAATGTGGTGATGGCTAAAGGGTTTAGTCTTAAATGACTGTCCTGGGGATCGAGCTCCCATAGGAAGTCCACAAAATGCTAGGGCGAGCATGCTCCGAGTAGTTCCTCTTGTGATGAGCTCTCGATCGACTCATGTAACTTATTATTCAGGCCTGTTCCGTTATGTCTGCATTTAGTAACCCTATTTCGCGATTGGTTTACTAATAGTTTTGTAGCAAAGGATCCCTCACTCAGATCATGAGTACAGGCAATTTGAGCTGTCAGCCTTTTACGATCTCGAGCCCTTATTACCTAACACAAAATCTGAACATCTCTCAGACTATCTTTTTTGTTGAGGAATCTGTTTATCAATGAACCAGAGGCACCTTGGAACACCTGTGTATAGGCACGTTATAAATGCCATGCCATATATCACATGACCAGGTGGAGGCTGCTAGTATATCGCCCTTAATGCCCCCATTCACCATCATTAAATCCCAGCCTTTTAGAAACAACAGCCATCTCTTACCAATTACTGTTGGATCCTTGTTCAAATGATCCCCATCCGGCCGTCAATGCACTGTGAATTTAGATCACCTCCTAAAATGATAACAGCTAAGACATATGCCGTTTTTTATTCTAAGCAATAAATTCGACAGAGATTCCAAAAAGTCTATTAGAGTGGAAGAGGCGGGGTTCCAATATATATTCACCACCATGATCATATCTGTTTTAGTAGCACCTTTAAGAGTAACTAAGGTGGCTAGGAAGCCGGTTGCTGAAGTCTTCAAACGTACCAAATTTGAACATATTGCCAAACAAGCGGCTGTAACTTGCACACCAATTGGTCGTCAACAGACCCCTTTTGTCACTAGTTGATTAATCGTCATAAAGCCATCTAAATTGTAGTTCTGAGTCAGCCAGACTTCTTGGAATAAGATTAAATCATAGGTGCTAAACAGATAACCTTTCGTTTCCTTTGTGGTGAAGGAACTGGAACCCCTGCGCATTCCAGTCCAAGACCTTAAGGTCATTGATTACTAAATAGTATTTTCAGAAGCCCATAGCTTCTCGACAACTTGGGCTATTATATCTGGTACCATAGACCACATTTTATTTTTGATCTCTGCAGACACAGAACCCTCTTCGATTACTAACGGTTGGGATACAGTTTACACACCCAAAGGCAGATCTAAGGTTGCATCTTGCTGTTTGAAACGCGGGTCTTCTGAAGGCGTGTTTGTTTTGTTTTTGCTTGATTGGTTCAGATGATATTGCTAGTCCCATTCTTTCAAGATTAATAGTGGCCGCCAATAGAGCATCCGCCCCGTGGCAAGCTTTTATTCCTAGTTCTGCAATGCTAAAGCAGCCAATATGTGATGCAAAAAGATATAGCATTGGGATCTTCTTTAAGATGGATAGAATGTGAATGCGGTTAGGTGCCCACTTATCCCCTCGCTTCTCCTAGATCTTAAGCCATATTTTTGGAATAGCAAAAGCATGATTCGTTGGCATCGAATGAGATTTGGTAGCAAGGTTACCTGGATTCCTCCCAACCATATTGCAGTCTACCAGTAATGTCCCAAGTCTCCTGTCTTGCCCCTGCAATTGGACATTGTGATTTAACAATCACCATAGGATTTGTTACAGGGGAGTTCGAGCAGGCGATTTGAGTGGATTTTGAGTTCTCACAGGTTTATTTGGGCAGCTTGCCACAACATTGTCTGGGTCAAAAGCCTTATATTTCTTGCTCCAATAGAAAATTGGCTCCAGTTTTTTCAAATTCATTATTTTGTCAGTTTGAGTTCTCGAAATAACGATGTTCGCACTGCCACAGCTAATCTTGTTCTGTAATGATAAACTCTAGACCAGGAGGCCCCTAGTATTGGAGTCAAATGTCTGATTTTCATTGTTTTTTTTAAATTTTTTACCCCTGCTGAATATGGGTGCCCATTTCTCAGACATATCTGTAGCCACCTCACATGTTTTCAAATGAGTGGTCTTAGGTTGTATTACATCTCAGACTTTTATTATTAGCTTTGTCTGGGCTGTCTTGATTCCTAGGCCAGGCTGGCAGACTTCCTTTGATATTATTCGTTGATGGCCCGTCTTGGGTAGGGAACCCTTTCTTTGTGGACTCCGATTTCGGTTTAAAGAAGGTGTCAATAGGCGGTGTAGCCCCTAGATCAGGCTAAAGAACCCACACAAACCACAATTGGCGTTGTAGGCGAAATCGAACATCTGCCAGTCGATGAACCATTGGAGTCGACTCAAGAAGGAAACGACAACTTATCTGAAATCATGAGTAGGACCGAAAAAAACTTGCATACAAAAGCTTTACCAAAGCCACGTCTGTTGCTAGAAAAACCACTGGCAAAGAAGCAGAGGAAAACAACATTGAAAAACCAGGGGGGCTTAAAATGCCTGCCCGCCCCCCTAATATCTGCTTCCCTAAAAGAATATTTTATAATTCAACACAAGAGAAAATTAGACCAGGACCCAGAGCTGTCCGACGCAGAAATCTTAGAGGCAATTGTAGAGCCACCTCAGAGGACTAAAGCGCGAAAAACAGACCTGATTGCACCGACCTCAACGGAAACTGATGCCTCACAAGCACAACAAGACCTTCTTGGGGGCCAAAACGTGGTAGATAAAAATAAATCTAATCAGCCCGACTCTGAGACACACGGCCAATTGCCTCAGCGAGAAAAAAGTCTCCTAGAAGGCAATAACATCGACTCAGCAAAAGACAGCCGCAACATCATGCCTCCTACGCCCAGCGTAACTATGAGTTCCCCAGAACCCCTGGCAAGAGAAAGGTCCATAAGTGATACCACGAACGGCCAGGCCGTAGATCACTATGCATGGACGCGGCCGCACATTGTGAGCAAGCCGAGGAGACCCTCGAACGAACCTCCATACATCATCCAAGGTGAAACACCGTCCACAGTAAGAAGATCCTCAGAGAGATCCCACCATAGTTCACCTAACAAAGCTACAAAAACCCCAACCAAATCACGGCGACCAAGTGAAACACCAAGCTTCACAGAAAAAGAGTCTCCCTCAAAAAAGAAAACTGACCTGCTGTCCATCATGTCGGCATTTACAATTGCCCTAAATCCATTTGGGAAATTGTATGAAGCCATTCACGAGGCGCTTACAAGCAACACAGCAATGATAAGCAATATGAAAGACAAACTGTCCTATATTGAGGGCTACCTAACTGCTGTAGACCAGAACTCTAAATCTAGAGAGTCTATACTTGGAGAAAGAATAGACAAGCTGACTGAGGAGATCCTTAAATTTAGAACGTACCAGGCCGAAAATCCGAAATCCGCCCCCTCAAAGTCAACTCAGACGGATGAGCATGAAAAGGAATCGGACATGGCCCCAATTTTCGTCAAAATGGGAAATAAACCTGCCACGCTCGCATCAGCGGACCTAGAATCCAAACAGTCAAAAACCAGTCCCCAAAGAAGGGTAAAAAACCTCCAAAATTCTAACCTATGTAAACAAACAAAGCCCAAAGAACCAAACTTCCAACTGAGTTCCAACACCAATGTACAAACAGCCTCAAAACAACATACAAATAGCAGATCGACACCATCCAATGCGCAGGAAAAGGAGAGTCAAGCCGTGGTTCTAATAATAAGTGACGCCCAAGACTCGTCCGTGGACCTAATGGACATCTCTCAGCACCTGGAAGATGAAACGGTAGCCACTACTTCGATCACAAACACAGCGAGCGCCCAAAAAGACCCCATAGTCTCCGCAAACGAGCAAGAAACAACGCCCTCTATGGCCAAAACTGGGCGTCCAGCTAGAGAGCCGGCCGACAGTAAGAATAGGGTGCACTCAAACTCCCCAAGCACAGCCCTCGAAGCCGCAAAGAAATTAAATGAAATTGAAGAGGACCGACCAAAGAGAGAACGAGAAGAGAGACCAAATCAAAATCATCCGAGACCTAGAGCGCACTCATTTAAGAACTACACGAGAGCACGGGAGGCAGAAACAAGAAAAAACTTGAAATTGGCAGACTCGGTGCTCTTCAAACTAGAGCAAACGTCAGCCAAAGACAGCTACCTGGTCCTCAACCGAAGAACAGTCCTAAGATTATTAGGGAAAACTGAAAACCTTCGACATATAACATCTGACGACCTCACCTTAATTGAGCCTTACCATTGAGAACATAGAGCTAAAGCATATCTTCATATCAGAAGCAAGGCGACAAGTACAATCACTCCAGAAATAACAAAAGATCTCCAGCGCTTAGGACTCAAAATTCAACTGCTCGCGAAACCAAAAATAGACCAGAGACTCAGAGAGAGAGAGGAAGGAGAGCAATCGGAGAGCCGACGAGACAGGATTCCCCCGTCCACCAACCCCAGAAGGCCAGAGAGGAGAGTGGAGATGGAGGGCAAAAAAGTCGATTCAGAATACTCAAACAAACGGAACCGGGGAACCTCAGCACTTAGCACTAGTAAATACAGGTGCGATGAGAGACAACATGAGAACCGCCACTCAGAACGAGGGGCGACCCCGGCAATAAGAAAATCTAAAGAAGTATCTGCCTCAAAACCATGGAGATGGCTTACAGATACCTTCTCCCGACAACAACAAAAAATAGCAACGACCAGCGGGTTCCTCTGAAGTCAGAAAGATAATCACAACTCCACTGACCCAGTGCCACAACAGCACCTTAAAAATGGCATCGTGGAATACCAGAGGACACCGCCACCTAACCAGAACAAACGATCTAAACTTGGCCGCCTTTGACTTGATCTCTCTACAGGAAACCTGGCTAACAACCAAAGCATCCCTAGACGGATACGAAATCGAAATATCCCGGACAACCAGAAGTAACGCTGGTCGACCCTCAGCGGGCATACTGACCACCGTCCGAGTGGGCTCAGCACTCACCTCAAAGGGCATACTCACAGCGAGCTACGGCAAATTGACGTCACTAGCTACTTGGCTTCACTTCAATCATGCCCAAGACGCCTGGGAAAACTCCGACCTGGCAATATTAAATATATATTGGAATCCAGAAAGAACAACAGATGATTTTTGTAACTCAATAGCCGAGAGCATTGACGAAATAACGATGGACAGGAAAGTCCAAAATATCATAATCTGTGGCGACTTGAACGCAAAGTGTAAGGTTGACCCATCGAAGAGTGCAATACAAACGGCCGCTTTCCAGGACGACGAAAGGGGCCGCGCCTGGGGAAACCTAATGAAATCGAGAAAATTCTACAACGCGGCGGAGCTAGGCGACGGTGGCCCCCAAATTCCAACATGGGAAAGGCTTGAATCCTCGGCCACATTAGATTACATATTAATCTCGGAAAGCCTGATTCCTTACTTCGTGGACTATAGAGTAAAGAAAACGACAGAAAGCGACCACAATCTGCTTCAGATGACATGGAACGGAGCCTCGCTGGAAAGTCCTGAGTATCTACCAGACGCGGAGACAAATAAACAACAAAATCGCCTCCGGCTCACCGCATCAGACATTACAGCCTTCAGGGAAAACCTAAAAAGGACCCACGACCGGGAGCCGGGGGAGCCAACAAGACCTGAATATACATCCCTATTGCCAGCCCACAAAGTGTCCTTCAACGGGAAACCACGAACTCAGGTTCCACATACCCACGTATTTAACAACACAGTGGCCGAAAAACGACGAGAAGTTAAAAAAAAGCCAAACGATTGGCAGTAAAAATGAAAACAACCGCTCTGTGGTCCGCCCATGACTCCTTAGCGAGATCTTACAAATCATGGCTAAAGACACAACGACAAATGTTATATCAAAACGATGCTGAAGGCATGTTACGCACTCTCGCCTCAAGAAAAACAAGAGACCTCTGGTCACTATTAAAGACTGCTAATGGCCAGACCGTACCATTGATTTCAAACTCAGTAACTGAGCAAAGCTGGATACAGCACTTTTCAGATCTATACCAAGGTCCCCTAACCCGGAAACCACGGACTGTGCTGCCGAGCACAAACCAATGGATCAACTTGACTGACGTAGAAGACATCGCTAGAATAATTACCAACCTAAAAGCATCGAAAGCTCCGGGCCCGGACGGGCTGTCAAACCTAGATCTTAAAGAACACCCGATGGAATGGGCCTATGCCATCAGTGAACTATTTAAGCAATGTCAAATTCAGTGGCAGATTCCATAAACGTGGACAGAGGCAGTTCTAGTCCCAATTTTCAAGAAAGGAAACAAAAGTGCGCCGGCAAACTACAGACCAATAGTACTCCTGGATATCTTGCGTCACTTTTGTTGCCTCATTTCAAGAACTGGGCCAGAAATTCTCCCTCGGCAGACATCTTTCAAACAGGCTTCCAGAAAGGGGCAGGAACAACAATAAACCTCTTGATTCTGAATATTATAAAAGCAAAAGTAAAAAGTTGAGCGCCCAAGGTCTTCTTGGCGATGGTGTACCTATCCCAAGCGTTCAATATGGTAGACCAGAACCGACTTTGGTCGAAGCTAATAACGTGGAACTGCCCAGGTCCGGTGCTTGAGCCCATAATAGCCCTTCACACCTCAACATCGCTCTGGGTCCGCCTAAGCCGGCAAGGCATGCTCTCGGACAGGATCCAAACTAATCGTGGGGTCAAACAAGGATGCCCACTGGCGCCAGCGCTATTTATAGCATTTATTGGAGACTTCCAAGATTCAGAGAGAACACTGCGATCTTTTCCGCCGAAAGTAGGTGCTCAGCAGATATCAAGACTGTGGTATGCCGACGATCTGGTCCTTTTGGACCAGACACAGATAGGCCTACAAAGACAATTGACAAACCTAGCCACGTACATGGAAAGCAACAACTTAACAGTAAATATATCAAAAACCAAAATCCTAATATGGACCAAGGCGCCGAGGAAAGAACAATCCAACAACTGCTGGACCATGGAAAATTCAAAAAGCAAGTAAATGAATATAAATACTTGGGAATCCAGCTCGACAACTCTTTAAAAGAGAACTCGCAACAACAAATACTATGGGCCAAAATGAGAAATTTAACTGCGCAAGCTCGTGCAATAGACAAAGTTTGGAAAATTCTCGTGAACCCCTACAATCCTGTTCTACAAATCAAAAGTGGTTCCTGCAGTAACCTATGGGATGGCGGCAAACTTGTGTTTGGAAGAAGAACTATGGACTCAGCTAGAAGGTCTATTCTGGAAATCAGTGCTGGGTTTGCCAAAAGCAGCACAGATGCCAGCGATTAGAAGAGATCTAGGTTTGTTATCACTAGCGGTGGCGGGATCCCAGAGTTCCACACAGCTGTATCGAAAAATCCTGATCCCTGACTCACCTCCAATTTTCCAGGTGGTCGCTTCCGAGATCAACCAGGGATCCTGTAAACCACTACTGGAGTGGGTCGCAAAAATTAAAGTAAAATTAGAAGAGGTAGCGTGTGACGAAGAAACGCTAATTCACAATCCAGGGCGAGTAAAGATCAAATTGGAACAGCAAGACTGGATAAACTCAATCGAAAAAAGCCAGTCCTACAAATCGCTAAAACACCTACAAACAACGCACAACAGGTTGAAAGTCCCATTAAAATACTGCGAGAGATTCCCAGAAAAAGAGTTAAGAAAAAGCTTCGTGCGGGCTCGCCTAAATTTACTTCCTACAAGAGAAATCCTTTTCATCAGAGCTCTTACACTGACCCAAGACTGTCGTTTCTGCGCTAACCAAAACGAAGTAGAATCAATCCGCCACCTCCTCACACCCTGTCCGGGCCTAACAAAGGAAAGGCACGCCTTTTTGACACCACTGAGCGACCAGTCTGCAAGCCTCGACGAAGAAACTTGTTGGTGTAGAATGATAGCAGGAGACTCGGCCAGATGGTCGAGGGCTGCGGCCAAATTTCTTGAAGTGGCACTCAAAAAAGTCACTGTTGGCCAAAGTGAAACGCCAAGCACTCCACAAATCCACCAAAACACACTAACACCAACACTTTCAATTCTTCTCCTCTGTGAGTGGTGTCGCTAAGTAGCAGGCAAAGGATCTAAACGGAAACCAACAACCTTTTGTTAAAACCTTTGAGGTTGTAAGCAAAAGAAAAAAAAAAAATAGGCGGTGTATACACTTTGTTTTGACTGAGTTTTTTTTATTTTTTGGGCCTTCCGGTTTTTTTAATTATGCAACCTGATTTGAGCTTATTGTTTCCACATTAGGCTCAGGTTGGGCCTTGTTTCTTTTCTCTCCTTTTTTCCTTTCTTTCTTTCAATACCTGCACTCTACTTCCCGAGGGACTGTTGGTTCCAAAGGTGTAACTTGTATCGCCTTCAACGGATCAACAGTTGAGCCTTCGCATATCAATGAGTCATTAGCTGCTTGTGCGAGACGTCTGAACTCCTCCAATACAGAGTCAGATAGGGACGTATTGTCTAAATCTACATAATAAGAAGATGGGTTAGGGTCTTCATCCACTAATGCCAAAGCCTGATTAATCGCAACTCCCCTTGTTTTCTCACTCATCAGTATGTGGGCATTATTTGTAGTTATTGACTTTTTGATCCCTTTTTGGAGAGCTCCGATTTTATTCTCTTGTTTTAAAACATCCCCCTTAAAGTCGTTTATTGCTTCAAGTATTGTTTCATTTAGTACCGTCTTCACCCCAACCAAGGTTGATTCAGTATTACTCGCTTTTTTGGCCAACTCCAGCAGCGTTCCCGATTGTGCTTGCACTTCTGTTTTTAACATCTCAAATACGTTAACTAATGATGTTAGTACAACGTTCAGAGTGGGGAGGGTGGCGGTTGATTCCACAGTTTGAGCTTGTTGTGATTCCATTTCCATCTATTCTGCCATTGGTGACAATTCTGGATGTATCAGAAGAGCTTTTATAGGGTTGGGGGCATTAGTAGATGTTATTTTAACCCGCTTAGATGAGGAGTTATAGAGGCCCTGACTTGGACTGGATGGATAAACCAGAGGGCCCCTTTCTAAAACATCCTTTTGTGTAGTCACGCTAATGTTAATGTTGATGACTTCTTCAAAGAGGTGGCGTCACCCAGACTCCAGCTTGTTGATTTCTTTCTGTAGATTTACAGCCGTCAACATATATTCCAAACCACCTAATAACGTTGCCCTTAGTTGAAAGGTAGAATTAATTTCCGCTTGGGGGAATGATCGTTCTGTCAAATCCAGGCCATTGTTAATTAGATGTTGGTTTGTGTTTGTAAGAACTTGAGCCGTGGTCACTATTAACAGCATGTTTGTCTCATCCCTCTCCGTTTGAGTATGATTTTCTTGAACTGGTTCCTCCACGAACCTAAAAACACAGTCCAACTCCGGTGCCCTTAAATCATCTGCCAGTGCGCTACTTCGCAGATTATAACCTTTCGTCATTTTGCACGTCTGAATTTGGCACCAAGGAAGCACAGTTGTTTAGGGTCGCCAAGTGCAATTAGATGAATTAAGCAGAAGGAGCGAGGCGGCGGACGGGTTGCCTGTGAGCCGCGGTGCCTGTTGAACCAGGTCAGGGAGATGTTTATTTTCAGTTGCTGTTGGCGTGCCCGGGGAAAGCCTTACTCTGAACTGTGTAGGGAGGGGGAATTATCTTTCAACAAAATGACAATAGCAGGCTTACCACAAGTACACTTCTTTCCTGTTCCGACCCATTTTGACACATTGCTGAGCACTGCCGGCCACACTCGGCTGGCATGCTCCGCTCCGTGCGGCAAACTTGATTTTGATGGGTTCACAGGGTAAAAAGGCTCCTCCTCTCCATTCTCAACACTGTGAAAACACTGCCACCTCCATTGCCGACCACACTCGGCTGCCACACTCCACAAAGCCACATCTTCCTTAATGCCAACAGCATCCAGTTTAGTAGGACATTGCCCAAATTATTTATTTATGCAATTGTATGTGACTCAATGGGAGCTTTACAACTAAAAGTATAAAGAAAACATGCAAACACAAAACTGAGCAGAGTAAAGGTACAATTAAGAAGAAACTCTAAAGTGGCATTGAAATATTAGGCAGAGGAGAAAGCCAACTTAAATTAGGTTTTCAAAGTCCTCCTGAAGTCTTGGAGATTGGGAAGTTGGGAAATATTGGGGGTAAGAAGATGCATACTGTTGCAACAGAGAAGGTCTTAAAGCAAAAAGCAAATGTCTATAACAGTGAAATCTCAGGGTACGATAGATACTTTGTCCTTGATTGAACAGATATTTTCAGCTTAGAAACCGCACAGCCTTGCTGCGCCCCCTCCCAGATTAAGTCCTTAAACTGAATAGGAGACCAATAGCAAGTTAGGTAGCTGGATAGCGACATAATTGGGCCAGCTAATAATCCTGCAACAGCATGAAGGTCGCCTTTAACTAGCCCGTCACAAGTATGCAGGAAGAATATGAAGCACTTTGATACTTGAAGTCCACTTTATACATTTCCATAGCCTTAATGGCAGAATAGAAATCAGATGACAGAATGGAAACCTTGATCCTCTTCAGAGGAGAGACATTATTCACTCTTGCACCGACTATCTTACCTATGTGAGATTTGAAGTTTTATCCAAAATAAACTAGTGGATGAGCAGAAGTAGAAGTAGAAACAGTAAACCTTGCCAAAATTCCCGTCATTGGGCCTCATTACGAGTCCGGCGGTAACCGTGCCGGAAAAAACAGCAGGTTACCGCCAAACTCGTATTACTATTTCGCCTCTGTGATTTCCGGAATCACCGGGGCATTACGACCCAGGTGACCCGGGAATTCCGGAGCCGGAATTGTGTAAGTCCCCATTCCAATGGAGCGCCATAGGACTCCATGGGAATGAGGACAATGGAAACACTGGTTGCGTCTATGACAGAGCCGGTGTTTCCATGTGCGCCTGCATGCGGGTGGTGTTAAACAAACCCGCCAGGTCAGACACCTCCTGCCTGCAGGACTCACAATCAGCCGGTCCGGAAAGAACGGTGGCAGCGGTTTTACCGCCACCGTTCTTTCCGGACCGGCAGGGTCATAATGAGGCTCATTGTTTCTACCAGCCAGAGGTGAATAATATGTCCAAATGCCTAAACTGCCTTCATATTTTATCTAAACTTTATTTATGAAATATAAATATTACAATGAAAAGAAAAATCGCTGTCGCAAAACAAGAGATTGCATTAAATCGTAAGAAAACCTACACAAATCAATGTACACAAAACACAGACTCTTGGGTAAAAAGATGACATAATATGGCCCAATGTGCCATACCGATGTGGTGATCTAGGAAGGGTAGTTTTCATCTACTATTCAATGCAGAATTTTCCAGCTACTACACTGTGCGTTTCATATTTTGGGGTAGCAACAACAAAATAAGCAGTCAAAGGCATCTCTCCCAATACAATTAGAGAACTTGGTCAGAGTAAAATAATGGTAGATGCTCCATTTGTCCCTAGGCCTGGAGGATGTGAGAATACGCTCACTGAACGTATCCTATGTCTGATTAGAATAAACATTGTCTATGTGCTACTTTTCACATGTAGGAATAGGACCCCTGCACCAGACTATAGCAGTTCCATGTGAGGCCAACCAGTGTCCAAGTCCCACCAACTCCTGTTGGAAAGATCACCAGTATAACCCAGGATACTAACCAGCTTGGATAATGGGATCTCCACCCCTATTATTACATCAAACACCTCAGTCCATAAGTCTCCGACTGCTTTGCAGGACCATGCAATGTGTAAGATGTCTGGAGGCTGCATCTGGGACATCAATGAGAAATTTCTGAGAAAATTGTATGTAGAGAGTGGTGTGTGGTGTGTCCTCTGGACATACCGGGATATAATAGCTTATGCTTATAACTAGGTGAAACCTCCTTGGCTTGTCTTCATACTGTGAGGAGTCAGGAATGAAACTCTGGCACATATCAGCCATGATTGTGGTTAAACACTGTCATTGAAAATAAATAGGGCATTGAGAAAATGCCTCTCTGGCCCTGTCCTAAGAGGAATTTCCCTACCAAAAACGAAAGGAGATGTCTGTCAGAATGTCCAAATATAAACTGCCCTGTGTCTAAAGTTCTATTCAGACCCTCGCACCAAAAATGAACTTTAAGGTGAAAAGCAAAGTGTCTTTATGCTTGGGTGGTTTAGAAAAGTGTTCATAAAGGAAAAATAAATGGCTCCAACAAAACATTCTTCAAGGATAGCATTTCTGGTTCCAGAGGGTAGCTTCCTTACCCTGGATCCTTCTTTACTCCTTGAGGTTTTATGCACAACAATTATTTAGGCCCCTCTTGGCCAATTATAAGATTTATTCACAAAACAAGTTTTATAATGTTGCCTTTTCTTCCGGGACACTTGATCTATTTCTTTTGTCAGATGATGATACTCCTCTCTCTTGTTCATCACAAATTGCCTGGTATACTTTCCTGCCAGGGCTTTCGATTCACACACTTGAATTTGCCTGTTATACTCTCCTGACAGGACATATTATTCACTCAATGGCGACTGCCTGGTATTCTCTCCTGCCAGGACTTCTGTTCATTCGGGAGTTTGCCCACTCCCAAAGTTGTTTATATATTGTAATGGATAATAGTGTTGTCCTGGTATATTATCCTCTTCCTGTTTCTTGCATTCGCCCACTCCCAAAATTCTTTATGTATCATGTTGTATAATGTATCCTCATGGTAAATTATTCTTTCTCTGTGTCTCGTATATATGTATTGTGCACATTCACACATCAGAGAAGGGGTTGTTTGCCCCTTATTCCCCCCCCTTCTCAATATGTTTTCTCTTTCCTTCTCTTAGTTAAATTATTCAATTTCACTCGGCGTGCTCGCTGATACACCCCAGGGTCCCTGTTACGTCTGGGTGTACTTACTGAGTTTTCTTGCCGTGTTTGAATTCTCTGGCGGTCATCTGCTGAAGGGTTCCTGTCTGCTTCCTTCTCGCAGCCGCCTTTGTTTCACTCACCGGTCTTGCGCTGCTCCCACGTCACACATCTGCTTTTGTCTTGGCTCCGCTAAGGGAACTGCTGCTTCAGTTCACTGACGAGCATCCTGCTGCAGCAATTTCCTTCTTCTCCCTCAGTAAGCCACCTGGTTCCACGACTCCGGCCTTAGCCTGTCCACTCTCCCTTAATCGCTTAGAGGTGCAGCTCTCTCTCGCCTGTCACTGCAGCAACTGTGTCTCATTCTCTACTCGGGCTACTTAATAATAGTATGCCAGAAAACACTAGAGCGCTTGCTGAACTTGCGGTCTCTTTTGCTCCACATTGCTGGATGCCTTTTCCTCATCCCAGTAATTTGAGAATTCTGTGTTCAGTAGTCCTTTGTTGATAATTGACTCCCGGAATCAAGATAAGCATTTTTAAATTGCAAGTCTGTTTTAGTTGAGTGATAAGTGAGATTGAAAAAGGTGATTTCCTCAGATTGGTAAGGCAGACCAAAGTTGGAAGGTTGATCACTAGGTTTGGAAAAAAGGGTTTCCCTGTTCTTAATAGGAAAGGGAGGGGATGGGTATTGGAAGGCCATCTTCACAGGAAAGTGGGGGATACCATGTGGGGGATACCATGTCTCACCCGATGAAGGCACAATAAAGGGTCTTCCCTGGTCGCAGGAGATGCATCAACAGACATCGGAGGATGGTTTGAGCAGTGCTTGTTCGCTTTACTGACAATCCTCATTACTATTCACCTCCTGGGACTTCAGAATACAATGGCGGCTTCCCTCAGCAGGGAACTTCGCTCCTGTCATGAGTGGGAGTGACCCCAGACCATAGACCTTTTTGCCACCTACTACAACAAACGGTGTAGCTCGTTCGCCAGCAGGTTTCCCCACCCGGAGAGCCTAGGGGGATGCCTTCTCGTTCCTGTGGAATGAGAAATCCCTCCATGCTTTCCCACCGATTCTGCTGGTGGCACAAGTCCTAAGTGCCTTCAGACAACATCAGTGCAGACTAATCTTAGTGACCCCTGCATGGCAGAGGCAGTTCTGGTACTCCAACCTCCAAGAGCTCTCCTCTGCTTCCCCAATGAAATTCTACCCTCCTCAGGGTCTACTGTCCAGGAACAAAGGGGACATTCTCCAGCACAACCCGGCCTCTCTCAGCCTGATGCCCTGGCTCCTGTGTTTATAGATTTTGGCTCTATCCTGCTACCGCAAGACTGCAGGGACATTCTGCCATGGGCTCACATTCACTCTATAATTTGCTTGTTACATCAGAAAACGGAGAAGGTAAAAAATATGGTGTAGAACTAAGACGCTAAACCCTTTAAACGTTCAACCGGCCAACATCTTGCCATACTTGTCTCTGGCACACAACGATTTGGCTCACTTCTTTAAAGTGCATTTAGCAGCTTTCTCTAGGTATACCTGTTCTCCTGCTTAACCTTCATTGTGGCCCCAAGGATTAGTCAGAGTTCCTCAAGGGCTTCTTTACGTCTTTCCCACCAATGAAACAACCAGCTCTGGCTTGGGAGCACAACGTGGTCCTCTCCATCCTGATGAAGCCACTGTTTCAGCCAATGCACAAAGCTCCTATGAAATTCATATCCTGGAAGACTGCTTTCCTAGTAGGGATCACCTGTGCATGGCATGTAGTTGAAATAGAAGCATTTTCCTGCAATGTACCCTAACTAATGTTCCACAAATCCAAGGTGGTTCGACACACCAACCCCTTGATTGTGCCCAAGGTGCCATCCACGTTTCAACTTAATGAACCCGTTGTATTGCCAGTGTTCTTTGGTTCGCCGGTTACCACAGCAGAGCGCTCTTTGCACACTTTAGACCTTGTGCAAGCTTTATAATACTAAGTCTCCCGCACCAAACCCTTGTAGCAGACTTCACAGCTTTTCGTGATGTTTGGTCCGTCTGGATTGGGAAAGCACTGTCTAAGCCTTCTATTGCCAGATGGTTTTCCTCCAGCATTTCATTCTGCTATCAACAAGCTGGCAGACCTCTCCCTGGCAGGCCCAGGGCTCACTCCACAAGATCGGTGACCTCTACTATGGCATTCCTTTCTGCCGTCTAGAGTCGGCCATGTGGTACTACGTCACCTGTTTGCATGAGGTTAGTGTCTCCTGTGGTGTTTGCTGCAAGGAGCTTGCCTCTGCAAGTTCTGGTTATAGGGTACTTTATATTGTACTGCTTTGTAATCTATTCACAGCATGTGAATCTATGAAAGATCCAATGCTGGAGAAGGAACTAGTTACTTAACTGTAACTCCTGTTCCCAAGCTTTGGTATCTTTCATTGATTCACATGCAACTCTCCCACCTACCCAGCTTGGCTCTTCTTGGCTCATACTGCCACTGTACGTGCGCCATGTCAAAATTTGAAGATGGCCTCCAGGGGTGAAGCTAAGGGAACCCTTTCTATTTGCTGCTGACAGTATGATGTTAATGTTAAAGGACATTTATACTGTGCACTATCACCATCGGAGTGGTCCCCTGCCGCTCTGGCGGATCTGGAGGGTAGGGAGGGTTAGTAGGGTGTTGTGGGATAAAGGTAGAGCGAGATTGGTGATGTCCTGTTGGCAGCTTCAGTTCGGTTAACACTGTTCGCTGAGCATGGGTGTGGATTATGGATCAGTAGACTCTCATTTGCTGTTGTGCGAGACCACGTGTGTTTTGTTTTGTTGTTGCAGTGTAGTGAAGTGTGTACGGTTTGCTGTGCGAGAGAGTGGTTGTGTTTGTTTAGGGTGTGAGAGGTGTAAACAGAGTTGAGGTTTTTTAGTGGATGGATGTCTCTGTGGCTGTCTGGTGATCTGTGGGCAGGATGGTGGCGGGGGCCTTCCCTCCCCACGGTTGAGATTGCCAAGATTGTGGATTGCACTTTGGCTATCATTGGGGTCTGATTGCCCTTGCCTCCCTGAGCTCCTGGTGTGTAGTATCCTCCCTCCGAGATCTGGGGCCCCCCTGTCCTGTTGGGTGCTAAGTAATGATTAGTGCTCCTTTGTTTTCAGCTATGGTCCATGTCTCTTGGGCTTTATTTAGCGGCGGGTTTTGGATTGTGAGAGGGTGAAACCTGGGTTTCATCCTTCACTCGCTACTTTTTGCCACGTGTGCATGATTCTGGTGCATTCTATTTCCATTGGTGTCCGTTAGCTGATTCCATCCATCAAAGTTGCACCGTGGCACCCCTTTTATTAAACTTTTACATACAAGAAATTATTGATGCTTTGTTGAAGGGGTGCCAGGACTGCCCCAAAATGGCTTCAAACAAATACCCGGCACTGTTTTATGCGGATGACGCAGTATTAGTGGCTACCACCCCACAAGGTTTGGAGAAATTCTTGGCGATTTTTATGTCTAAATGCAAAGAACTACTACTCAAATTGAACATAGATAAGTCAACAGTACTGGTGTTTAGGCCCCGCTTCACAAAATACAAACCATTGGTGCTTAAGGCGGACAGAGTACAGCTTGCCCAAGTCAAACACTTTGATTATCTTGAGGTCAGATTCCAAGAGACGGGAGGCTGGGTTGAGCAGGTTAGACGCTCAGTCACTACCATGGAGAAACTTGGTGGATCAATTAAGTGTTTCCATGTAAGACATTCTGGAGGCGCCATCTTCCCCTGCCCTGAACCTATCTGAAAAGCAAGCCTTACATGCAGCCCTATACGGGCCGAATTATGAGGACATGCTAAAGTAAATGACTTTACCAAAAGTGAGCACATGTTCTTAAACAAGTTGGTCTTACTCCCAAAAAGCGCTCCCTGCGCCTTGGTACTTTTAGAACTCGACGTTACTCCTGTGGCTGCCCTGTTTAAACTCGGACCTCTTTTAGTTTGGCTGCAACTGAGTAAACAGTAAGGGCTGGGAAATTCCAGGCTAGCATTGAACCACCTCATGACATTAAATGGCGGGAAATCACTACCTTGGTTATGCCACATATAAATCTCTCTATAACGTGGGGGGCGGTGATCTGTGGGTCATCCCTGAATGCCAGCCCACTGGTACAAAGAAAAGAATCAGAGATGGTCTGATCAAGGGAGCCCGAGACCAATTGGTGCAGGATGCCCTGAAACTAAAACTGGGTCCAGCATTCCTTGCACTTAGCCAACTCGTTACCAATCCCTACATGGATTACATCTGGCCAGCATATGCAAAATCCCTGTTTTTACATATAAGAATAGGGATTCTCCAAGTGGCCACCTTTACACAATCATGGAACACAGCAAATGGAGATCAGTGCCCGATTTGTGGGATGGCAAAAGAGACTATATTACAATTTATGCTGTTATGTGGCAAATCGAAGCCCTGAGGTGTATGTATCTGAAACCACCTCGGAGGGTGGCTGGGATTAGGGATACAGAAGCAGCAATGGCGTTTCTGAGGCATAACACTGATCCATTTGTGTTGTTCAGGTCGGCCCGCTATATCCACAGGACCTGGTTACTAAGGAAAACTTGCTTAACCCTAGTCCCAATTAAGTACTCTGCCCTTAATAACTGCATTTGAGGTTGTGGGTAAGGCTCCCTCTTGTGTCATTAATTGTATATTAAGGAGTGAATAATTGAAACAATCTGTAAAGAAAAGACATTTGTTCAAATGAGGCTACAAACAGGGCTCTCCTTGCTGTTTTTATATTCAAACTGTTTGCAAACCTTGTATTAACTATTGTTCGTAATTTCTGTATTAACTATTTTTCTGTTTTATGCTATGGCTGTAATATGTTTTAACTTGAAGGCTCAAGGCTGAACAAATGTTTGTTGACTGACTGGTTATTGCACCCACATCCAATTTCATATCACACGTGTCGACTCATCTGAGCCAAGCTCAGCTCTGGAAGGTAATGTATATTCTGTCCAGACAGGCTGACCCTACCAAATGACCGGACAGGACCCTGAATGGCTATGCCTCTTTTTTGATCCTTTTATGAGGGTAGGTAACACCCTCCACCAGAGACAGCTACACAACAGGCAACTGTCCTGGGCCTATGGATCAAAGGAGCACACCCATTCAAAAGGCGTAGCCGCAAACCAGGGTGCTGCATTTCTGATGCCCTTTGTTCCAAGTAAGGAAAGGGGTAGGGGCTAGAGTAGACGGGAGGGCCCTGTAAAGTGGAGGAAGATTTCCACCATTTTCTTGCTCTATGCCTCGCTCTCTCCTTCCTGTCCCTTCCACTTCCTCAGGAGCAAAGCGCTTTGGGTGTGATGTCAGAAAAGCACATTCACATGCAGCGAGGGAGGGTAGAAGAGAAATCATCTCCTTATATGCAGACAATGTCCTTCTTTATGTTGAAAATACCCAGACCAACCTGGGCACTGACCCAAAATGACTATAATAGAGCACTAAAGTGAGTGAAGTATTCAGTTTAAAATGAAACTGTTCTGTGTTACTGAGGATTCCCATCCTAACGACGAGGAATATTCACATCATGTGAATCTATGAAAGATACCAATGCTGGAGAACAGGAGTTACAGGTAAGTAACTTGTTCCATTTGATAGAGACGGAATAAAGGTGCACATTGTCCTTCTAATACTCATTGCATAGAGGGGCCTTTTTGATCCCTATGAATTAAAGTATTGATGCAAAGGTTACTTTCTCCCAGGCTGTCAAAATATTAATATTTAATTGGAGCTGTCGTGTAGTGGTTTATAGGGGAAAGGCAGATGCAGTATAATTGGGAAACTGGGGTGAATTGGGGAACATTTAGCTGTGGTCTGCTAGGACATTTAACTTCCAATGACCCTAATGTTTACAATAATTGCATTCAGTGCTTGATGCAGGACCCTGAATGGAGTTCTAAGCTCCCATTCCTTGGCCCGGTTTTTTCTTCGCACATTTTCCCTGGCAGAGCCACCCCCTTCCCCTCCCCCCGCCTTGGAAGCTGTATGGCTTTAAACTTTGCTTCTGAATCTTGTTCTGTTGCTGGCATGCAGCACACAGATTTGCCACAGTCAGTTTCCGGTAATGATTAAGTTTGCTAGCCTGAACAAATAATCTTAAATTGTTGCTGTATTTTTGATTGAAACCCTTGAATAAAAGCAGCCGCTTTCACCTCCTGTGCAATATCTGTGGGTTTATTTATGCCAGAATGATGCACACACCCGATTTGGAGGCGTCTAAAAAGCCTCCAAATTCCCCTGATTTCCCTTTATTCTGTTTGTTGTTAATTTCCCAATTGGCTTTCTTTGGGCATACCGAAGGGGTCGCTATCAATAAATTATGTCTGCAGTGTACATTTGTACACATATACCCAGGTCTGTAATTGGTCAGCCACTTTGGTCAATCAATCATAACACTTCAGACAAAAATATTACCCGTATGAGTTTATTTATGTTTTGCCAACATAGATTATAACACTGTAGCTCTAATATGAATCATTATGGTTCTTCGCTTATGTTTGGAAAGTCTTTTAGCAAATTTTGAATATTGCCTGGAGCATTCAAAGTGACCAAATAGTGCCCATCCGCAGTGGTTCCAAGGAACTGCATTAAAGGAATTTGAAATGTGGGCTTTGAAAGGCAATACTGTGCTCAGATTCTAATAGTAAAGGTTCCATATGGTGTTGCCTTCGGGGCTGCAGCCTCCTGTCCACTGCTTGGAGAATAAGCTGGAGTCCTTAGTGGCATTTGCTGTTGTAGTAATGTTTGTAGTGGCGAAGCAGAGAAGTGTACAACAGCAGTCTGGTGTAAAATGGACCGTTGGGATAGAGCATATTGTTGAACCAGTACCTGAATATAGCAGAAAATGTCAAGAATATCTTCCACTGTTTCCTCTCTTATTTTATTTTGAGTGTTTTGGGAGATAAAGTGAGGCCGGAGGTGTACTTAGTGGATGGGTGATTCTTACACTAAATTTTGGACCAGAACTTTCAATTTTTCGTTAGATACTTTTAAGTCTCTTTAGATTTTGTCATTCATTTTAAACTTTCCCCATGCCATTCAGAATAACACTTCTACTTCTCCGGACAAATTGTACCCTTTTTACATTTGAGTACTGTTTTTCAATTAATCAGTTCACTTATATTGAAGGCACTGTGACTAATCGCAGGAATTCGTCCCTTCTCCCCAAGTGTTGTATGCTAGTATTAAGCTTTTTCCTTGGGAGCAATCCTAATAGACTGTTGAACTCGAAGCTTTGGCCATTAAGTGGGCATCACCCATTTAAGATACTATTTGATGGGCAGACCAATTAGACTAGTTATAAATCACTCTCCCTTAACATGGATGAGCATAAGGAAAGACACCAACACCAGAATAATGAGGTGGTTTCTTGAATTTGCAACCATTTTGTTTTAAATCTAACATCGTAAGGGGCAAGAACAATGAAGTGTGAACTTCCTAAGTCGTTTTCTGCTGAATGAAGAAGAGGAAGCCAGAGAAATAAGGGGAAAGGTATGTGACGGATTGTGGGAATTCGTCCCTTCTCCCTGGGAGGGAGGGGCCTACCCCATTGAGGCTAGGGAGGATAGCACGGCCTGGAACACCCACCGTAGGGGTTGTGGCAAGTGGGACCTCACCCGGAGAGACTCCCCCTTGGGGGACAAGGACTCCCGTTCCTGTGAATAACTCTCTAGAAAACATCCCAACAATACCTCTTTGGACATACCCTGTGAAAACTTGTATGAAGAAACAAGTATATGTAGTTGTCAACAGGAAACTGTAAATGTCTCTTTAAATGAACAATCCCATTTAACTGGGACAAGGAGGATTATAGAAGCTCCTGAAAGCAGAGAGGGAGAGAGACGTTTGTACGCCGGTGAAGTCCCACGACTATGCCATGTATGAGAGGGGAGGAGATTGGAGAAGAGAGAAAACCTGAAGGTTATAAAACAGCTCACGGACTGGTGCAGATGCGATTTGGACATGCATCGTCCTGTAACCGAGGAGGAATCAGCAGCAGAATTAGATGTGCTGTGTTTTGTGATTGAGAGAAGTGAATTCGGTGTCGAGAGAGCGAGAGAGAGAGCGAGAGAGAGAACCTAACCTAATTGGAAATACCATATGACCATTCTAGACAAAGGAATAAAGGAAGAAGTGTTGAAGGAACGATAGAGGCCAGGCTGGCGGAGGAGAGGACCAACCCTGAGCGAGTAGATGCCCCTGTGACATTATCCCTAAGAGCAACAGGTAACAGATAATGTTAGCGTGCCCATGTGTGACTGTATGTTAGCGCTAGAGGGTGGGTCAGAGCGATAAGTGCATTAAAATTTAACTGGTCAGTTAAAAGCAGTTCAAATACATTGCTCTGAGGTGTAGATGGTTGTACTCTTAATTCATTGAGGAAAAAGTACATAGATGAGCATTTCTTTAGGACTTGAAGCACATGTTGCCACCTTCTGTGTAATCTCAACTAAGTTATGTTACCTGTAGAAATCAACATTTAGTTGTATGTGAGCACACCAGCTTCCAGCTAGCTCCAGGCTGTATGGACTACATTATAGAAACCAAGCATATAGCTTACTTCAGGCACTAACTGTAGGGTTCATATGAGTATGGTTGACATGCGCCATTAGTGATTTCACCATTGAGTTGCTAAATCCGACTAAAATTGCGATTACTACCCAGAAATTATGTGGCAGAGACATCTTCTGTTACTATAAACTTGCTCTCTGTCTGACCTTTCAATTTCTAGTCATAAATCTCCCATAATGCTTGATTGGCTGAGTCCTCTTGTTCCCAACTGGTGTCCCGCTTACAATCCAAACTAGCTACTGCATGTGTTCGAATATGCCATATTGGATACTCTCTTTATATCCCAACCAGCTGTAGTTTTGGGGGTAGAACTGAACTGCTCAAAGCACCTATCCATTCCCTGGGTATCAGTTATGTGCAGTTCTAAAGCAGAGTTAGTGGTCTCATTCAATAGTTATACATTGTTCATTCCTAAAATCTAAATATGGCCAGGGTTATTACTCCTGTGTAGTTACTGGAGATTCAAAACATTTATATTTGATTTGCTATTTAATAAAAATGTACTTGTGTGTCTGGGTTACGCATACCCAGGTGGCCAGTGGGTTGAAGGTGAATTGGGTTACGTCAATTTTTTCCTTCTCCAGGGGACGGGGAATGATGCTCCAAAGAACTGTCCGTACCGGGTCTCTGCTGAGGGCTTTATATATTTAGGGGTGTGGGTAGATTCAGCCCTGACTGATTATGTGAGGTATAATTTGCATCCGATCAGGGATAGGTTCTTACTGGATGTTACTTACTGGAGATGCCTCCCGTTGACACTACTTGGGAAAGCGTCTCTATTCAGGATGCTGACCCTCCCGAGGTACATGTATGTCCTTCTGAATGCCCCGTTGCAAATTCCTAAGGTTGAATTTGACAGAGTGCATGCCAATATCTGGTCTCTTCTTTTGGGGGGGGGCAGGGTGGACAGCCCCATATTGCTCTGGCTACACTGCAGTGTTTGGTGTGGGAGGGGGGTATTGGGCTCCCTAACTTGTGAAGTTATTACTGGGCTGGTCAACTGACAGTTGTAAATGACTGGCTGCAAGGAGACTCGCCGCTTCTGCACGTCAAGGCTGAAAGCAGACGGATGGCTGGTTCACCTCCCGCTCAGATTCTTTATAGTTGTTGAAAGATGGCTGCTCCCGCCCATGATGCAGAACAATAGGCAGATATGGAGGGATTCCCATCAACATGTGGGTTGTGTGGGGTACGGCTACCATTGTTCAGCTGCTATTTGTATTTGTATGTGTATTTATTGTATTTATATAGCGCTTTCATCCAAAGCGCTTTACATTATAACAACAGAATGCATAGAACATTAAAATAGTAGAAGCAATTTACAATCATGAATCGAACCAATAAAAACAGTAAGTAGAGCAATTAGTCTGAGGGGCAAGGGGTGAGGAGGGAAGAGAGGATCACAGGGAAGATTCAAGGGAAAGGGAGAGAATAAGAGGTGGGGAAGGTTTCATGACGGGGAATGGGGAAGGAGAAATTTCAGGGAAGTGCGGAAGGAGGAAAAGGTAGGTATAGAGCGGATTGAGAGAGGTAAGGAGTTCCAGTGCAGGGGGGCTAGGAGCTGAAAGGGGCGGAAACGGGAGGAGGCACATGGAGAAGGGGGGACGTGAGAAGGAAGTGGTCTGGTGAACGGAGTGAGGTGCTATGGAACAACGCCTTTGTCCCGGAAGTGGGGAGGATTGGTAGACTTGGGGTTTGGTAGATATGTAAGGTGTGGCATCTGGGGATGTAGTGAGTGAGGGGGTGGGTGTTGATCCCTTTCCCAGCACTGTGTGACAAATTTGATTTGCCGGAGACTGAGAGATATCACTATCTACATCAGTCACATTCCCTATCAGCCCAGTTCCAGTCACTTCGGGATAGAAGCAAATGTTCTCCCAGAGCACATATGTATGGAGGTTATCTATACCCTATACCAGGTCCTTTCTGCATTTGCCGCAAAAGACTTGGTGACCCTTAAAACAGGGTGGGAACGGGATCTCGGCCCATTGGAACCGAGGACTGGGAGGACTGGATGGAGGCCCTATTGTTCCCAAGGGAAATCTGTATCTCGGCCCGTATAAAGCTGATACAACTCAAAGTACTACATAGGGTCTATTATTCCCGCACTGCCTTATTCAAGTGGGGCCGGGCCGGATCATGCTGATTGTATCAGATGTGAGGGGACGGAGGGCACCTTTTTTCATATTCTCTGGGAATTCCCACGGGTCCGCTGCTTTTGGCAGAAGTGTCTGGATAAGGTCCACTCTGTTTCGGGACATATTATATCTATGGACCCACGGCTACTGCTCTTGTGAGTGTGGGGGGGAAACTGGCTTAACCAGATTTGAGAAACTGTGTCCACGACCGTTGGACTGATGAAATGAACCGTGGCAGTGCAGTGGGGGTGCAGCAGACCGGCCAAGATTGACAAAGTGGGTTGCTGAAATGGACTGCTGTATGGCCCTGCAGAATGGAATATATAACGCTAGGGGCTGTCCCCGTAAATGGGAGAAGATTTGGGGGGAGTGGGATGGGGTGGATGGAGAGGGGGGGGTCTGCTCTAGCAATACTTGGCATTGTTCTGGACATTTGATTTTCTTTTTTATTCATTTGACAGTACTTCTCCTGGCACAAGATTTGTTTGAACCTGGTGGTGTTATTCAATTCTGTTTTTGTGTTCTGTTTCTTTATCACATTGAGCTGATTCTTACTTTTTTTGTATGCAAAATAATAAGTGTTTTAAAAAAAATGTACTTGTATGTTTATTAAAGCAGAGGGTAAACATTGCAAGTTGCTAGCCAGGAATAAAGTCACTTGCCACCTTAATTCTCCACATTTACACAGCACATACTTGCTTACTTGTCTAGTGTCAATTATAACTAACAAGTGGCTTGTGGAGAGTGCATGTTTTGAGGCCTGATTACAATATGCTAATAGGCTGTGTTTTCCAATATTTAGATATCAATCAGTGTGCTCCTTTCATGTGGAATGGACATTTCTAGGAGCACTAATTTCAGCTCATCCTTCCCAAAAAATGTTACCCCAAATGTGCCTGTTTTTGCTTGGCACTAATCCTGGATCTATGTTTAGCGATCCTTGTGTTGATTGGCCAAGTAGTCATCTCAGTATATGCTATATTATGTGGGCATTCTATGATAAAATTGCTGAATTGCTGTCAGGCTTCTGTACTGCATACTACATTACTACATTCTAAAAAGATGAAATAAATATGAACTGAGATTAATCATTGTACTTTGTAGAGAATTGAGTTGTCACATCAAGGAATGTATTAACACATATCAAATATTATGAAAGTTTAAGTACTTACTAACTATGAGCATCTGGTTGGACCAGGGGTATCGCTGATCCTTTTTGTTGTTATTCAATTGTTGTCATTCCCATGTTATATCATTATATTTGATGATGCTGTCCTTTTTGTTGGTCGGGAAAAAGCAACAATTTGCACAGAACAAATTCCCTTTAGTCAGAGCACGAAGGCCCATTATGCTATAATTAAGATAGTAGGCTCCTCTTTTCTATATGAGGAATAAACAAACTAGTTTGACATTTTTGTTCATGTGTAAACATACCTATTTATTCAAGTTTTCAGTTGCATGTCATCCTCTGCAGTAGGTTTCAGTTCTTAGAGATGATTTGCTTGACACTATTTGCATATCTGGAGTAAATGCTGAAACAAATGATTTTGCCCTCACTACTTTTGAACTCATTGAGTTATAAAAGGGTATCCATATTTGTGTGCCAAGCCATTTTGTTTACCTAGTGTAACCATAGATTGTCTTTTAGCCTGACTAAAATAGTTTCGTTGTTTAATTATTGTCTTGTTTTCCCAGAAATTAACGATGGGGAATATTTTTGATCTCTGATCTGGAGTGTCGGCTACTGTAACTCAATTTGCCGTTTCTACCTGTTTCCTTCTGCAATAGGCTAACGTATATCATCCTTCATGTTCTGAGAGAGATGAAATTCCAGTACAATCTTGGACAGACAGGAAGGACTGTCTCAATCTAATAGCCACCTTCTCCTTGCATAGCACGAAGTATGAAGGTTTATTAGACAGCCTCTGGAGCTCACTCGCCCATCTCGTGGAAATGATGGCTACCAGGAAACTCATCTTAAGGGTGACCAGTCATAATGGTGTTTCTGGATCTATAAATATAGATCCAAAAACACAATTTGCTTTTGTCATGGTTCATCTGGTCTCATTGTTTAAGCCATAGCTTGTATTCCTGTAGCTTTATTCCGTACTCCCCACAAACTAGCAGTTGCTATTGCATAGGCACTAGTGTGCATTATTATTGCATGGATCATTTTAATAAATCCATTAATTTTCTAAATTAGAGGTAAAGAGATTGGCTAGAACTTAGACATAAATATAGCACTCCTATGCATAGAAAGTAATTACTTTATTTTAAGGCTATTTCCAATAGTCGAACAATGATGCTAGCGTGTGCCTTATGTAGTTTATCTCGGGATCAGAATATTATCTACCACCAAGATTGCTTCATTTTGAGTGTGACAAACTAGCAGTATTGTCACTTCTTTTCCTGGGAAGGTCTCTCCTCATGTGCCTAGGTAAAGTCAGAAGCTACCTGGTCTCCCTGGGGGAGGCTATCTGAGGGGGGAACAAATGAGGGAACACAACCCTCATGGGAGTGGCATAGAAAAGCTAGGTCAAACATGGTATACCCCTGTTCCGTTAGGACCTAACAACACTCCTTCACCCCCAACACCCATTTATATATGGCATATTGTAATATTGATTTAGAACATCCAGTCATGGCCAATAATAACTTTCATATTCCCCTTTGACTGACAGAACTGAGACGAGGAAGAGGACTGGAGTAATGAAGATTACTGGTCACGTTTCCATAGTTGGCGAATCGCGCAGTAATGATCCAGATGTGTTACTAAGGAATTTTCATGAAGAGGTGTGCCTCGCTACTGCAAGCATTACAATGAGGAACATTGATGTTTACCCACAGTCTGATACCAATACAGGACTTTGCGCATCAATCAAGATCTCTTTGAGGTCTTTTAGAAATAGTTTGATTTTGTTATTCAGTGACCCATATAAATCAGCGTCTGACTAACGGGAAGTACAGAAGTGGACCTTTGGCCAGGACTATTTGAACTATAAAGCTTGGAATTGATGGTGTTTGTGATTCGGCTGGAGAAGCTGCACCAGCGGTTACCATAGGAGAACCCTGGCCAACAAATCCAGAGAGTGTGGGGTTCTGAAGCGGCTTGTGAGACAGTAAAATTAGCCACTGTGGTTTAGCAGAAGAATAATTTTGGTACCAGTAGAAGTGTGTGCAAACTTAATAGTGACTACCTATTATGCTCCTGAGGAATTTTCACCAAAGGATTTAAGAACAGATCCATGTTTAGCGAAAGCTACAGACATTACACTGTGCCGTATTGAACAAATGGATTTATGTGTGATTTCACTTTTTCTACACCAATATTTTTTACTTTGCTTTTGTGTTGTTTTGTCTTTGTAGAGCTATTACATTACATACAGTCCCATCTTGGGTAGTCATAGGCACGCAAGCACTTTATAGGAAGGCAGCTCAGTTTTCGAACTTTAACTGTATTACTATTGTTTGATGAATTTGATGCGATGTACTGTGTTTTATTTGAAACTATTGACCATTTTTGATAAAAGGTATTATATTGATTATCTCGTTTTTCGGTATTTGTAGATTTTGAGATGCATGGCTGTACAGTCCCCCAATTTCAAAAAATATAAAGGGTACCTGGTACCGGTCTGTGGTCCCCCAGGTGAGAAAATCAATATAACAAAAATTAGACCAATAGACAAAAGATGACGGAGTGCTCTAGCTTTCATAATTTGCGGCGAATTATTTTAATTCATCACATATCAAAACATCACAAAACTTGATAACTAAAACACAGGCTCATAATCTTTATGCCATCATTCAAACTCATACACATTCATTCACAAAGGCTTTCTAATATTATACACAAAAGAAATGGTGTTTACAAAATTGCCATATCAAGATACATAGTACAACTGTAAACTAAAACCCTTTCTGATTAACAAGGGTGTCCCTCTGTTACTCTACGTCCCGTCCCCTTTCCTCCATACTGCATGGGTGTCCCTTCCAAGGGACGGGAGACTGAACCTTTTCACCAGAAAAAACATTCTTCCCCTTTAAATTTAGAGGCGCGCAGGGTGCAGCCCCGGGAGCATGCGCTGCCCTTATTCAGCCCTCTGGCGCCACACCTCTGTCCCCCTTTCTGCGTCGACGGGGACTGGCCGAATTCATTAGCGCTCCAGGTTTTGGCTCCGGACATGTAATTCCAAGCGCAGATACTTCTTCTGTTTGTCTTTTTTTTTGTCTTTCTTTTCAATCAGGTTCTCGGTCCTCAGGCGTCACGCTCGTCCTCTCCAGCGTATGTCAATTCCCACAGGGTTCAGTAGGTGTCCATCCTGCAACGGGCTCTTTCCAACTTCAGACCCCCCACTCCCTCTGCCTACGTTGCCTTGGCCCAGACCACGGTTGGCAAGCTTGCACAGCGTACGACACGTTGTTATCGAAATCGCTGAGGAACAGACTAGCCAGGTGAAGGGTGCTCTTCCAGAATTCGCCTCCAGAGGACCTCAAGAACTTTGTGAAGCACAGAGCCAGGCCCAAGGTAGGGCCTCTATTTTCCATTGCACCCCGCAAGGGAGACTCCTTCCCATGGACTCGCCTACCCGGCAGGGACCGCTCAGGTGCTTGTACCAGCATGTGCACCGAGGCTGCTGCAGCCACCGGCCTTGGGGCCGAGGGATCCTTGGATCCTCCCATGTCAGTGTTGAGGGACCGGAAGGTTCTTGTACCGGATTGTCATCCGAGGGGCTCCGCGCTTGTACTGGCAGTATGGCTGAGGGGCTGCGCCCTAGTACCGGCAATATGTCAGAGGGGGCACCTAAACGCAGCTCTACCGACCCCCGGGTTGAGGGTGTCGCACTTACCGGGTCTAGGCCCGAGGAGCAGGGTAGGCCTCATGATCCACACGCAAGAGTCTTGGAGGAGGCTGGGCCCAGCGAGCCGAGCAACATGTCACAGGCACGTGGCAGGCAACTCGACAAGATTGCCGCCGCGCCAGACACAGGCACTCGTCCGACGCCATTCCAGGAGTTCGGCGAAGAATGAGTGTCAAGGAGGTGGGACTGGCCTCAACCAGGTACGTGGCCTACAGCCTATACTTCTTATGCACAGGGCAGTTTCCCACTGCATCCATACAGGCAGTGTATGCAGCGGCTCCACCAGCCCCCGGCTACCCCGTCAGTACCCCCTACCACCTCTCCGGCCAGTGAAGAGGGATTCTTCGAGAGGTTCCTCGGGCTCATGAAGTCACCTCAGATGGGGGTTATCCTCAAGGACGCCATCAGGGAGGTCCTCCCTACGATGCTACCAGCACCACAAGCTCTTCCGCCGGGTCTCCTGGCTCCAGCGCAGCCGCTCCCTGCGGCTCCCCAGCCAATTCCTCAGGCGGTTCCGTACCAGCCTCCGCCTCCTCAGCCTCGAGCCGCGGTCCCTGTAACACAGACTCCGGCTCCAGCTACTCCTCCACCTCTGCAGAATCCTCCTGATCCACAAGATACGGATGAGGAGGAGGATCCGGGCACGCCATCCTCAGCGCCAGGGCCTTCCACGAACGTCTTGCAGGGCTGGCAGAGTACCTGGGCCTACCCTAACCCGAGGTTGAGCAACCGGCAGAGGGGGTTCTGGCTGAAGTCCTCACGTGACACCCCTCTGCCAAAAGGGGGATTCCACTGCAAACTGATGTAGTCTCCCTGGCCAAAAAGGGTTGGCTCAAGCCCCACTCGGTCCAGCTGGTCAATTGACGCCTGGATGCCAAGTACAGGCAGATGGAGGGGGATACACTCTTGCTATCGGCCCATCCTCAGCCACACTCCTCAGTGATCGCTGCAGCATCATTATACTCCAAACCTCAGTCGTCATCAACCTCCACAGCAGCGATGCTACTAGGCAAGGAGAAGATCTTGGAGGCGTACTGGAAGAAGCTGTATTCCAACACATCCTTGCATCTTCATCAGGCTAACGCCGATGCCATGCTGGCGGCCGCTAACCGAAGGTTATGGCGGGAAATGGCGGACTTCCTCCCGGAACTCCCTACGCAGAGCCATTCATGTTTTAAGGCGGGACTGGGTGAGGTCAAGCTGGTGGCGCAGGACCTCATGAACTCCACCGTGGCCAAATTGACACCTCTGGCCGTGCCATCTGTATCGCCATGGACATGAGAAGGACAGCCTGGCTCCGGGTAACAAAATTCAACCAAGACGTCTAGGAACACACATTAGATCTACCGTTCGAGGGGGGGACCTCTTCCACTCCACTCCACCACGGACAAAGAGCTGGACAAGAAGAAAAACAGTTCACAAACTGCCAAGTCTTTATCCATCTTGACAAAGACCACGCCCAAGTCGTACACCCAGTCACAGCAGTTCTCCGGCAGGGGGGCGTATGTATGGACGGTTTTGCGGCTTCCTGGAACGGAGGTCCAGGCAGCCTGGCCACTTGCCGTCTCAGAACCGGTGCAAGCAACAAAAGGGCATGCAGGGGGGAGTAAGGGCTTTTTCCAGTTCCCCTCCTCCGCGAAAGCCTCTGAGGGAAAGAAGGCATGACACGCCCCTTCAGGTCCACGTGTCTCCAGTGGGGGGGCAGGCTTTCTCTCCATTGCACATTTCTGGCACCAGAATTTCGTGGACCCCTTGATCCTCTCCGTAGTATCCATGGGGTACCGCCTACCCATCCCAGCCTCTACTCCCTCCTCCCCTCCACTCCCTCAAGTTGGTACAGCAACTCTTCTGGCAGAGATCCGGTCGCTCGTAGAGAGCCAGGCAGGGGAGGAAGTCCCAGCCTTCCAGCGAGGCTTGGGCTTTTACTCAAGGATTTTCGCCATTCGGAAGAACCAGCCAGACCTGAGAGTTGTGCTGGACCTTTCCACCCTCAACCTCTCCTTACCCCGTCAAAAATTCAAGATGGTTACACCAGCTTTTATAGCGGAGACATTGTGCAAGGGAGACTGGATGTGCTCCCTGGATCTGAAGGACGCGTACCAGTTTATAGTCATTCCATCGATAGCCAAAGCATCGAATGCCATACCATCTAAAAAATAAAAAAGCATCTATAAAAAAAGTATCTGATGCATTTTTGTTTCATTTTTTTAATGGTCCCCCCAAAACCCTCCCTTTTTTTAAACTTTAAAACACATTTTTATTAAACGAAACCCTTTACCATCTAAAAAAAATGCATTAGATACTTTGTTTTTTTTAGATGGTATGGCTGTCGATGCTTTGGTTGTCGGTGCAATGACCGGATACCACCCGTACCTACACATCCCGATTTGGCAGCCCCATCGTTCTTTCCTACGGTTCAGGATCATGGGCTACCATTTTCAATACCAAGGTCCTTCCTTTTGGCCTCAACTCGGCCCCCAGGGTTTTTACCATGCTAATGAATACAGTGGCTGCCCTCCTAAGAGCGCAGGTCCTCCACATCTACCCATACCTCGATGACTGGCTCCTCAGGGCTACATCTCCGGAAGCGGTTGACCACTCTTACCATGCCCTTATGATCACACTGCACGATCTGGGCTTCTCGCTCAATCTCAAGAAGTCTCAGCTGCAGCCCATGCAGACTCTGACATTCTTGGGCCTCATCTGGGACACGTGCTCCGAGAAGGTATTTCCATCAGAGGACAAGATCTTGGCCATCATGAGGGCCACTTCCCACTTCCGAGAGGTGACCCGGCATGAAGGTACCAGCATCTCTTGGGTCTCTTGGCTGTGGTCCTATTAGCCGTTCCACACACAAGATTGAGCATGAGACAGATTCAGCTGCACTTCACGGCCTCATGGAACCAGGAGTGGGGCTCCCAATCCGAGATGATCAACGTTCCTCCATCTATCCACCCGGACCTAACATGGTAGTCCAGCGACTGCAACCTACGGACAGACAAGCCCTTTCGGCCGCCCTCCCTACAGGCCACCATCACCACAGATTCCTCGCTCGCAAGCTGGGGAGCCACCCTGGACAACCTCTCGGTCCATGGCACCTGGACTCGACAAGAGCAGGAATACCTCATCAATTGGTTAAAGGTGAATGCAATCTGGCTAGCACTCGGAGCATTCCTACCACTGCTCAGGGGCAAGGTTGTCCTCATCCAGAAAGACAACTCGACCAGCATGTATTAAGTCAACAAGCAGGGAGGCACCAGATCCCCTCCTCTGTGCAGACTGGCAATCAGCATGTGGGAGTGGGCCCTGGAAAACATCTACCTCCCAGGGGAATCCAACCTGGAGGCGGACAGGCTCAGCAGGTTGGGAGCGGACAATTACGAATGGCAGCTAAACAACCTTGTTATTCAGGAGATCTTCAAAAGTTGGGGTCATCCCCAGGTGGATCTCTTTGCCACTTGGCACAACAAGAAGTGCCCTCAGTTTGCCTACTTGCAAGGACAGGGTCCCGGCTCCCTGGGCGATGTATTTCGAATTCAGGGGAACGGCATGAAGGCTTATGCCTTCCCGCCCACTCCGCTGATTCACAGAGTGATTTGCAAGATCAAGGAGTCTCACCAACTCAAATCATTCTAATAGCTCCATGGTGGCCGGCCAGGCCATGGTTTTCGGAGCTGCTCGACCTCTCGAAGATGCCCCTGATCCACCTCCTGACGGGCCCAGCGCAAGGTCATCCATCCTGTGCCTCAGAAACTAGCCCTCACAGCGTGGTGCCTTTGGCACCTCAGCCTCTCCCAGGCTAATCTGGAAATCATACAGGGCGCAAGGAGCAAGGCTACTAGGGCCCAGTATAAAAGTAAATGAAGCAGGTTCTGCCACTGGGCAGACTCCAAGGAAATCGACCCCCTGGCATGTACTTTGGACGACATGCTCTCCTTCTCGGTGCACCTCTTCCACTCTGGTGTGCAGGTGGACACCTGCCGTACATACCTCGCAGCCATTGGGATGTACAGGAACTCGGAGAAGGGGATTTTCTCCTCCTCTAATCCTATCGTCAAGAAACATTTGACGGGGCTCACAAGGCTCTACCCTCCCATCAAGAGGCTGCACCCCATGTGGGACCTTAATATAGTCTTGGGCGCACTCGCGCATAAGCCATTTGAGCCAATGGCGTCCGCGGACATCAGGATGGTCACCATCAAGATGGCCTTACTATTCGGCCTCACCTCGGCTCCTACAGTCAGCGAAATCCAGGCGCTGGTCGCCTCGGAACCATATACTACCTTTCACAGGGCAAGATAGTTGTGCGGACACACCCAGCGTTTCTGCCCAAAGTGCCTTCGGCTTTCTACTTGAACAAGGAAATAGTCCTTCCTACGTTCTTTGCCGATCCTGGACGAAGCACAGAGGTTGCTGCACTGCCTGGATGTCAGGCATGCCCTGAAATTCTACTTGGACAGGACCAAGGGCTTCCGCAAATCGGATGCCCTGTTTGTCACTTTCGGAGGCTCAAGACCAGGTTATGAGGCCTCCAAGGCCTCCATATGCCACTAGATGGTCTCTGCCATCAAAGAAGCATATGAGGACCAGCACAGGCTGCTTCCGGCCAACATGCATGCCCACGCAGTCGGGGCAAAGGCAACAACCATCGCTTTCCAGCGCCATGTCCCTTGGCAAGTCATAAGCGGGGCGGCCACTTGGGCCACTCACTCGGCTTTCGGCAAGCATTACTGTTTGGGTGCTGGCTCTAGATCTGATGCAGCTTTCGGACAGGCGGTTCTCAGGAACCTATTTGCTTAATGAGGATCTCCTCCCCACCCTGGGGCTGCATTCACTTGTAATCACCCATGCAGTATGGAGGAAAGGGGATGGGATGTAAGAGTAATTGTAGGTTACTCACCGTAGTGACTAACGTATTCTTAGTCCTTAGTCCCCTTTCCTCCATACGTCCCACCATCCTCCCCCCAAATAATACTGGTGTCATTGGGCAATGTTCAATCTTTTGTCAATGGGGACTGAGGTGTGGCACGGGAGGGCAGAATCAGGGCAGTGCATGCTCCCAGGGCCGAACCCCAGCGCGTCTCTAAATTTAAAGGGGAAGAAGGTTCTTTCTGGTGAAAAAGGTTCCGTCTCCCATCCCTTCGAAGGGACGCCCATGCAGTATGGAGGAAAGGGGACTAAGGACTAAGAGTACGTTAGTCACTACGGTGAGTAACTTATAATATTTGTAACAGGAGATCTAACAGTAGACACGTGTTTCGGTTGATAAGTGGGGCATCCAATCTCTTGCCCTTTCATTTCTGCAAACCTTCATCAGGACAAAAGACAACAACCAATTGTGTGTTGCCTTGCAGGAGGATGGGTTTGAGCAGCCGATCTACTCTACCAAAATGATGGAGGCGAGTATGGAAAGACTAGGATGAATCCAGTCTAATATTTGTCTGGAAATGTATCATAAGTAGACATTCCTACAGAAATAGCAGGACCGTGAATATGAGCAAATAACCAACAAAGCTCTTCTGGGTTTCTTATAAAATGGAGAATCACTGTCTTGATCATGAATCTCCTGGCATCAGTGTGTGTATTAGAGGAAAATCCTATTAATCGCGAAAATGGCCCACGAACTTGTAGGTATATTGAAATCTTCTATGCATACAAGTTACAGTGGCTTTGGTTAGATAGAAATCCAGTTTCACTTCTATTTCATGTGCGGCTATGGTTTCTACGATACATTGAGTGTGCGCTCGATATTTGATTTACCTATGTCATTTTGATAGCTCGGTGAAGTCACCCTTAGGTTTGCATATAGGACGCGGAGAGCTTGAGGTGGTGAGGAGATACTATTGAGAACTTGGGATTGGCAGATGAGGTGAACCAGTGGCAGTGCGCACTAGGCGCATGCGCAGGATTGTGGTTGTGTGCCTGAGGAGGCAGCGGTTGTGAAGGAGGAGCAGTGAGCGGAGCATGCCTGATAAGGGATAGAGCCAGACAGGCTTGTAGAAACTGGAAAGTATTATTATTTAATTGTGACTTTTACCCCCAAACAGCTAATTATTGAAACCCTTGACTTGAGGTTAGGTAAAAGACATTGATATGTATCACAGTAACAGTGGGGGGGACTACGCCCCTTCAGCACCTGTGTAAGACACTTCCACCTTATAAGGAAAATATATGAACATAGCATAGACAGGCCCAAACGTACAGAAGGTAAATTAACCAAACCATGGCCACCTTGTGGAAGTTTCTCCAAAGACGTGCAGCAATCGCTATTGACACACATGCAGGGTGCCCACAAGGGGAAGAAATTGACCAAACCCATGGCCATATTTGAGTTGTGGTGCATCTTTCAAGAGGGAGTGGGGGATGCCGTGAGGCGCCAGTGGATGCTAAGCCAGCAGAAGCTGAAGGACCAAGGGACCCATCCCTCTGAACCTCCCCCTACCCCTCCAAGTGTAGTATCTGACGATATAGATAATGAACAGGGAATGTATCCAATGAGGGAACTAAGGGCAGCAGAGGGGTATTCAAATCCAACATATAAGCCACCCCACACACTAAAGAGGACAAGCAGAAAGGCGCATGACAGCCAGCTAGTGATGCAAGGGCAAGCAGTGAGTCGCAGCAACGGCCGAAGGAGGAGTTTGAGGACATAAGCACGAACGAATGGAGAGCAGCACGGGTACTTTTAAAGCTTCAAGGGAAGACAAACAGAGAGGCAGAAGGGGTGACTGAGGCAATAGAAAGCCTGAAGAGGGAGAGCGACACGACAGACTGGGCCGAACTGATGAATGAGGATAGACGGGAGAAGGAAAGGGAAGTGAGATTAGAGCGCAAGGACAGATAGAGGAGAAAAGGGAGTGGGAAGACAGGGAACGAAGAAGGGAAGAAGAGAAGGAACACTTGGAAAGGGAGCAGGAAGAAAGAATAGAGAGGGATCTCAAGGAAAGTAAGAGAGCGGAAAGGGAGATGAGGGAGAAAAGGAAGATGGAACTGGAGAAGGCAGAGGCATAGAGAGATAGCAGAGCAAGAAAAACGCAAGATAGCAGAGAAGGAGCAGAGAAAGCCACAGTTGGCCAGATTGGCAAGAGAACAAGCGCACAGAGGAGGATGAGCGAGCAATAATGGCGGTGAAGACACATGCAGCACTATATAGGTAAAGGAATAGACTTGAGGACAGACGGACAGAACCAGACAGCACAATCTTGATGGGCAGGAGCGCAAATGAGGGAAGTGGAGCAGGCCTAGGGGCCTGGGCAGGAGGCAGCAAGTATGATATAGTAGACGTTGAGCTACTAACACAGACCTGACATCAGGGAGACTACGTGTTGCAGATGATTTTTGTAGCAACATGGACACAGGACAAATACAGCGGGACAAGATGGGGGAGCAGTACCTATCACAATCCATGGGGTTGGGACAGACAAACTGGTATCATGGCAGTTCAGGACACATACTCAGTGAGAAGAGGGAGGTGGCTCAGACAAGCAGACACAACAGACGGACGGCCTTTGCACCTCACACAGCATATATGTTAACAGACTGAGGGATCTCCCTGGACGAAGGAGTCGGAGAAAGCCATAGCTTGTTCGAGAGGACGATTGTCCAGGGCGTATGACGATAACAGGAGAGTGCCCACATTGGAACCAGTAGATATATGCACAGACATTGAGGACGAGAGAGGGCAAATTAGATTGACTACGAAGCCGCTTGAGGAGAAGGCAGCATACACACCGATGCCTTTATCGGAGAGAGGAGGAGTGAGACCTCAGTGCGTGCCAAGGAAGCACACAGACAAGCAGAATGTGAAGTTTAGGTTAACATCATTGAGCGAAGGAGCGGGGAAATGGTTCTATGAGTTGAGGAAGATGACAGCAGGCCACAGACTAGCATTGGGTGACGTAAAGGGACTGTTAGTATCGACATTAGGAGATGCCGGTGATGACGTATGGAAGAGGGCCGGTTCCCATGGGTAATGACACAAAACACAGCTCAGCGATGACGGAGGCCTTTGATGAATTGAAGGAGGCCATAAGCACTGCCCAAGTGTTGGGGACCCCAGACTACAAAAAGGAGTTTTTATTATTTTTGCACACTGATGGTGTAGTGATGAAAGTTGTACTGACACAGAAGACCAGCATGGGCCATAAACCAATTGCTTACTACAGAAATAATCAGAAGTGATAATGGGGTGCACCACCACTTTGTACATGGAGCACACCCTCCTTACGATACTTCATAAACCAAGGAGCACAATGACCACACAGAGAGCACCAGGGTGTGAGGTGATACTATCGAATGTAAGACTGAAGACAGTAAGGTGCAAGACTGTAAACCCAGCGACATTTTTGGCAGATGTTCTCAAGGCAGGAGACTATGCACATGATTTCACAAAGAACATAGAGATGTTCAGTGAGACACGCAAAGTAGAGGAAGACTCACTTGAGTGGGGAGACATGCTGTACATTGACGGTTTGTCGACAAATGATCAAACTGATGGGATCAGACGTACAGGGACTGCAGTGGTAAGACTGAAGAGCAGGACAAGCGAGGTGGTTGTAAATGTGCGACTACCATCCCATTATTCAGTACAAGCAGCAGAACTAGTGGCTCTCATATTAGCACTACAAAACAGATTAGAGAAGGAGGTGACAATTTATTCTGACTCTGCCTATGTAATGTCAACAGAACACTCCGGACTGGCACGATGGCTCAGGAGAGGCTTCAGGAGAGCAGACGGGACCCCAGTGCAGCATGAGCTATTATTGGGCAAATTGATCGAAGTGATTGCATATCCAAAACAGGTAGCACTAGTGAAATGCCAGGTCCACACCAAAGGGGAAGACCCTATCTCAAGAGGAAACGAGGCAGCAAATTATGAGGCAAAATGTGCAGCGTATTTTGGACAATTGTGGGAACTGAAAGAAAGACAAAATGCTCAGGGAGGAGTAAGGAACCTGGTCATGGGGGAAGGTTTACAATGTACTACCAGAGACACAGATTATGGAGCTGCAGGGAGCTGCACCCCAGGAGGAGACGGAGCTGTGGATAAAGAGAGCATGCTCCATGTCTCCAACAGATGCCTTATAGCGACAGAACAATACAAGGAAAGTGGTCATGCTACTAGCACTATTGAAGACGGCATTGGCAAAATTACACTATCCAACACATACAGGGAAGGAGGTCATTGCCACACGCATTAGTGAAATGTGGTTTTGCCCAAATTTGAATGAACATGTAGCTGATTTTATAAGTAACTGCTTAACCTGCCAGCAGTTAACAGCACGGCATACTTTGAGGGTTGTGAGAGGAGCCATACCAAAACCTGTAGGCCCATTTCTGCATCTCCACGTGGATATGATCCAAGTTTGCTAAGAGTAGCTACATGATAGTGGTTGCCTACTCATTCTCTAGGTGGATAGAGGCAGGGCCCTGTTCACATGCTGACGCCCTTCAAGCGGCAGGTTTCTGATCAGGGAGGTTTTCCTGAGATGGGTCGTGTGTGAGGTCCTGCGGTCTGACAACGGCCATCACTTCGCCAATGAGCTATTCCAGCACATCACAACCCTGTTAGGCATCAAGCATACATTTGCCTGTGCGTACCAACCACAAGAAAATGGGGTGTGTGAAAATCTGAATGGACTCCTAAAGGAGTGCATAGCCAAAACCCAGCAGAGCACCAAGAAAAACTGGTTGCATTGTTCACCTCTGCCGATGTTTGAATTGTACAATAAGCCTTGGTCCAACCACCATTTAACGTCCCATGAGGCGGTCAAAGGACGGCTCATGCATCTTCCCTTGGCTCCTCCCAGAAGAGCATTGAAAGATTGTGAGAACAGTGCAGATGTATTAGGACAGGAGATGTATGAACACATTGCTTCTCTGGTTGCTAGTGCCTCTTTTATCTCTCACCAGATACAGCGTTCCAGGGAGGCCCAGAAGACTGCGAAGAGATCGACTGTGATGACACACCACAAGATCATGAACTAAAGCATTCTGTAAAAGTGGGCGATATTGTTCTCCTGCGTAATTTTGTGAAGCGCTGGAATGCGCGGCTAGTTGGTAAGACTGTATGGAATCCTCTCCACGACGTCAAGCCCTATAAAGCAGTGGCCTCTCCTGGCAACAGAGTTTCAGTGACCGGCCCAAACATACCCACAACTTGAACACCGTGAATTCCCAGTGTTGCCTACATTGAGAGACCCCTCAGTAAGAAAGATCTGGGAGGAAGTATTTGCCTTTGCAATTAGAGATTATTTGGTTTGTGGGGCTTGAGGGTACTGACAAATACTAACACAGTAACACCTTCTTTGCAAATTTCAGGTGGGAAACTTTATCACCAGGCTGCAAGAATCAAGCAGCGTAAGTGGATATGAGAGAAACAATAAAGAACATTATTCCTCTTAATTCCAAGTGGCTTGTTGGGATTTGTATGTTGTTACCAGACCAGCATACTCCGAGTTTTGCGTGCTGGTGCCTTTCCGGCCCGCCAGGTCTGACCTCGTGGGCGGAAAGGCACCCGCTCGCAGACTTTGATGAATGCACCGGCACTGTTGCACACAGTGACGGTGCATCCATCCTCCCCATTCCCATTGAGTCGTATGGGACCATCACTACGGCGGCAGCCTGCCGTTTTTACCACCATGGCTACCGCCAGAGTTGTAATGAGGCCCTATATGATGTTACCACTACTGCTGTACCCTATACTAACATTTCCCCAACCCAGGCAGGAGGGACGACCGTGTCAGGTGGACAAGTAGATACAGCTGATAAGGTAAGGAGAGGTAAGTGCAGTGTTGACACAGACATAGGGAGTAGACATGTATTTCACTTACAGTGCTCGAGTATCTAACAACATGTGGTACAAACACATGACTAAAGTAGGTAAGGAAACCACTGGGAAGAGCTGTTATGTCTGCTCTTTAATCCCCTACACCATGGGTGTCTCTAAAAGGTTCATAGCAACTGAAATACCAGCAGCACGAGCACAGTTCCTGATGTATCTCGCAATGGTGCAAACTCGAGGAAGATTCCAAGGGAAGACAGCATCATTGAGATGGATGTCCACAGGGACATTCCCATTTGAAGGCAATTACATAAAGACATTAGACATGATGAATAATTGCTGGCAGTTAGATGAAGCCATGCAGTACATAACTGACAGATCCGAGAAAGGAGAAACAGACTATCACACTGAAGGAATTGCCATGTCCCTGGACAAGAGTGAAGGAGATAGGAGGAGAGCCTAGATGCTGGAAACGGCCACAGATATTAATGTATGGGCAAGTGTTACGCTCACCTGGCTCCCACAGAGGCGTCGATCGGAAACTGAACAGCTGCGGTTTCCACCAATGTGACGCGTAGGGCTGAGATGACGGACTGGGCTGGCCTACCTAGCTTCGTTTGCTTGGCTCGTAGGAATATCCTTCTGCAAATAGAGAAAGGGAATTAACCACCCGTGGAGTTGAGCGTAAATCCCCCCAACCCCGCTGTTCTCCCCACAGATCACCTTTGATGTCCCCTCTTATAGTCTCACCTGATGGTTTGAAAAGACGAGCTCTCCATCCTGCATTGAGCGCAGGGGCGCGTTGATAACCAGTTGCTTCACTGGCTCGAAGGAATTGGTGAGTTCCAGAACAATATTGACTCTGAGATTCCCGGCAAGACGCCGTAAGTATAAAGTTCGTAAGAGTTCAAATGCCTGACTTCCACTCTTGTCCGATTCCTTGCAGGTTGCAGCTTGACCCTAATGAAGAGTTCCTCGTGGCAACCGGTAGTATTCTGGTAAGGATTTGTATTTTCCAACACAGTTCGATAAAATAATGTCAATATGTAACCTGTTGCTTTCTCCCTTATTCAGGCGCTGAGAGAAAGTATGAAGTCTCGGGGAATAATACCTCCGGCGGTAAAATCAGGCGAGTCTATTGTGGTGAGGAGGGTTCCCCTTGTTAGTCCCTTTGTTTCACCTTGCTGTCCTTTTGTTTCCCCTTAGGGGCCGGGGTTCGGCGAAGATGCAGTGGAAGCTGCGCCGACCCGTGAAGAGGAATAGTACCCCCGGTGGTAAAATCAGTTAAGTGTATGGGGGGGTAACTAATATTCCTCTGTGTATTCCCTTGGCTCACCTTGCTGTTCTTGTCTTCTCCTTAGGTGCCGGAGTGCGGCGGGAACATGCAGGAGGATGCAGTGGAATGTGAAGATGCTGCGAAGGCCGGTGAGTTCAGCGCGGCGCTGCAGCAGGCGAGGCGACACGCATAAAATAACTTTTCTTCCAGCTCGAAGGCGCGATGGATCGGGAATTCAGGTAAGGATCAAAAGTATTGCTCTAGTTCTAACCTTTTCTCCTTCTTTCTCCCCTTTTTCTAGGAGCTCCAAACTCGAGGCGGGCGTGGCAGAAGGCTGGATGCAGACTTGCAGGCAGGGTGAGTGTTACGCTGCTGGATGCAGAATAACGCGAAGCGTGTGCTGCTCTTCGGGCGTGGTTTAAATGGCCTCCAAAGTAGTCCCAGGTAAGTATTCCTCCCCAGCCCCGCCTGAGTAAAAAAATAGTCCCCAAGTAAAGTAGTCCCTTCCAAGCCTCTTTTGGCTTGGAGCTCTCGCAGCATGGTCTGCATCAGGTAAGTTTGCTGCATGGTCGGTCTGCATCAGGTAAGTTTAAATCTATGAGCTTGGCGCCTATGGTGCCAGGACTGACTCTCCATATGAGCCTGGCGCCATAGGCGCCAGGAATGGAACCAAATAGCCCGTAGCGGGGGTTGTTGGGCTTGCTTAGGATAACTTGATGCCTGCTTCCGAGGTTGCTGGACTTGGTCTGGGTCCCCGGGGGTAGGCATCATGACAGCGAGTGTACACGAACGATGGGTGGCTAGATGCAGTAGAGGGAGGCAAGGCACTGACACTAGCCCAGTTGTCAGTGGACAAGGTACAGGAAGAAAATTAGAAGTGCCTGAAGCAGTGTGATGCGGGCGCAAATTTGCTGACATGAGTAGAAAAGGAAGCTGGACTGATGCCAATAAACCCCCTGAAGACGCCGCCTTGTGCTATCAGAACAATGGCGATGTTGAAGTTGGCGAGAATGTAGGCTGCAAGACAATTGAACAACTTGCAGCAATGAGAGCAGGAACAGCAGTGCTAATGGATCTCTACTGGGCGTGTGATCGAAGGCGTATGATAAGCTGCCACCTGAATGGGGAGGAGTATGCTTGTTGGTACACATCAACATGCCTTCGTTGGTTGTACCCATAAAGGATGTGAAACTCGATGAGTTCCCGAAGATGAACAACAACAAAAGAAGGAAGAGTACAGTCAAGGTGGCACCAACAGCCCAGGTAGAGAAGGTGGAGAAGCTGGACAGATCGAGCAGAGTGAAAAGAAGGGGGAATTACTTCTCAGAGGCATCAGAAACAGCATTGGACAAGATTCCTGCAGAGCACAGACTATTCAGCAGAACACAAATGTTCTTTGCATCATACAGACATACACAAATGCCAAATAGTTACAGATCACTCGTTGGGAGCTGATGTTAACAATTAACTCTACAGTGAATGGGTTCAACGCCATAAAGGAAAAGCTCAGAGCAATAAGGTTGGTGGTGCTCCAGAATAGATATGTTCTGGATCTCCTCACAACTATGGAAGGAGGAGTGTGCGCAAAGATAGGGAGTTCCTGTTGCACATTCACCAGCTAACGACGAAGATAACAGAACTCTCTGGGATGCAGTAGCACAGATGCATGCGAAAATGGAAGATGAAGCACGAGGAACCGGGAAAGACCAGAGCTGGCTAGAGTATATATGGTCATGGATCACATCATGGCCATCAGGCGGACTGAAAGTGATAGCAGGAGCCCTTGTGCTGGGAGCAGCATCAGTGTGTGGGAATCAAGATCTGCATGGCAAAATTCAAGAAAACTGCAGAAGAGGCTATCGAAATGCAGATCCTGATGGATGTGAACATAGGAGGAACAAAAGATGAGATTGTTGCAGAATGCGACAAGCTGAGATCGACGATTGCACAGTGTGAACTATTTCCAGCAGGAACCATAAAAATGGACAATCCTCATGACCCAACATTCTATGAAGGGAAGTGGGTTTGGTACACTCCAAAAGGAGTATGCGGTTATATGCACTGGCCATTTGATGACCACACCAACTATTACAGACACCTCGGAGGAATAACAAAGATTTGGCAGCCCAGAGCAAAAGGACTGTCATATAAGGATGTAGTCAACAAGTCGACCAGAGGGGTGTCTGAAGACGGATGGGGACGTTCACACCCTCCTATAAGATATGACATGAGGAAGGCCAGAAGATACAGTGAACGCCCATACTATTTTGTACCAATCCCCAGTGCTCCAATGATAGACAAGTATGTCGAGAGGTGCCCCCTCAGCTAGCCCTACAGGCCAGAAGCAGTACAAGTCTACCCCATAGTGGATGAGGAGCCCCAGGCTGCAACCAAAGACACTACAATTGACAGTTTCAACTAAAGCGCCAAGAAGCCAAGTCACTAACGTTGTTAGAAATACCATTACTTGGCATCATTAGGCATGAAACACACGTGCCATCCCAGCGTGCACTCTAATACATGAAGAACACGAGCGTACAGTTCTATAGATAGAGGACAGATACATATACATACAGTCATTGATTTATTATTTTGCCATTAGCTAAACGCAGCAATGCAGAGACTGCAAGAAGCAAGAGATCCTGAGTAAAGCTTTCAGATGCTTATATGCAAATAACCTTATGGAACTGCAGGAGCACCTATGGGACCTGACAGAGCCAAATGTGACTAACATATGGAGAATATAGAATAGCATGGACACTGAGGAACCGCATAATGGTTTATGAAAATTACAGCAGGCCACAAGCCTCTCAGCAAGAGCTGAGCTGAGTTGGATTCAGGCTGGACAAGAGCAAACGTGTGAGACAGGACTCTCTGCCAAGGCCACTAGATATGAATGACATTCCATTCCCTGAACGACAGTAACACCAGCTGCAATAAATATGAATAATTCTTCATAATTCAGAGCTGCACAGCTCCAAATCATGGTCTCCGAAAACGTGACCCAGCCGACTCAAACAATGGGCAGTAACCAGCGCTGGCAATGGGAGCCAATCCCACCCCGCCAGACAGGAGCTCACAACAAAGATATTACAATGTGAGACAAGTGTTGCACAAAGTGAAAGAGCACTCTCATAGACCAAGGTGGTACATACAAGTTGCAATGCAGACACATGGTGGTTCTCACTACCTTAAAAAGATACACCAAGAGCTGAGAACCTTTGCAGATCCCAGGCCTGGCGACGTCTGCTCTAGCCAACCACAGTTCAGTATCCTAGGTGCGTGATTGATTGTTTATTCATATAGCGCCTATACACAATGTGTTTCAAAGCGCTCCAAGGCAGGGATGGAACAAGGGAGAATACAGTGACATTCCTACAAGTCCCTGATACATTAAGAATGTGAAATTAACTATCGTACTCAGCCTGGCGACATTTCAGATAGTGCAAGAACTTTGACAATGATAAGGAGGGGGGGTGAGAAAGGAGAATGAGACGGACAAACTGCCACCGTACTAGGCCTGACAACATTTCTGATTGTGCCAGAATTTTACAAGCGGTGAGGGGGGCGGGGAGATCGGGGAGAAGGAGAAGAACCACACAAGCAAATATCGTACTAGGCCTGGCGACATTCCAAAGAATGCTGGAGGGGCAGAGGTAGGAAAGAAAACAAGTGAAGGAGGGGGGAAGGAGACAAACAAGCTGCTATCATACAGGTCAGGCGCCATTTCAGATGGTGCAAGAGCTTTGTCAATGATAAGGAGGGGAGGGGGGTCGGAAAGGATAATGAGACAGAGAAGCGGCTACCATACTAGGCCTGATGATATTTCTGGTAGTGCCAGAATTTTACAAGAGGTGAGGGGAGGAACAGGGAGAAGGAGAAGAACAAAACAAGCAACTAGCGTACTAGGTCTGACGACGTATCAGTGCTGGGGGGGACAAGTGAGGGGGGTAGGAGATGAGACAGACAAGCAACTAACGTACTCGGCCTGATGACATTTCTGGTAGAGCTGGAGAGTTGGCAAGAGGTGAGGGGTGGGGGAGGAGAGGAACAAAACAAATGACTATCGTACTATTCCTGGCGACATTTCGGGTAGTGCTGGAGGAGGAGGAAAAATACAAGGAGGGAGGAGAAGCACAATAAACAGCTTCTATCGTACTGGGTCAGATGAAATTTCAGATAGAGTAAGTGCAAAGAATATAGAAAGGGGAGCAGGGAGATAGGGGGAGGAAGAGAAGACTGAGAATGTTGAGTGTGGTGATTGAGAAGAAGAGGAGGCAGGAGGGGGAGGGCAGGCAAACGGACACAACGAGCATAAAGCAGGAGAGCCAGTGCTAATGGCACAAAACAGTTTGCAAGTAAACACATCCAAATTGGAGACAGGCTAAAATGCATGAAAACACAGCCAAATTAGAGACAGTCTAAAATGCATGAACACACAGCCAAATTTGAGACGGGCTAAAATGCATGAACACACAGCCACAATTGAGACTGGCTAAAATACATGAAAATATAGCCAAATTGGAGAAAGGCTAAAATGCATGAAAACACAGCTGAATTTGAGACAGGCTAAAATGCATGAACACACAGCCAAATTTGAGACAGGCAAAAATGCATGAAAATGCAGCCAAAATTGAGACAGGCTAAAATGCATGAACACAGCCAAATTTGAGACAGGCTAAAATGCATGAAAACACAGCCAAACTTCAATGGCAGCCAGATCCGGAAGCTAGCAGTGAGTGCAGACATTCAGTACAATCGGAGGTGCAAGCATTGGGGGGAGAAGCAGAGAGGGCAGAATCGTGTCCAGCAGAGGGAAATTACCCAAGTTATGGAGGTGTGTGTAATGGAAGTCGTTGTGAAGTGGCGAAGCAGCAACATGGTAATTCAGGTGCAGGGGTGTCGAGAAAAAAGTTTGGATAGCGTTCTGGAAGCAGACAGGGAGAAGACAGGGGCCTTTGTTGTGGGCCTTAGCACAGCTGGGCCGGCTCCTGCCTCCCGGTTGCTCCGATTGGCCTATCATGGCCAGGGCAACCAATGGGAAGGGGGGAAGAAGCCAAGCCAGGCAAGGCACATTAGTCCAGGCAGATTCCGGGGCAGCCATCTTGGAAAGTGATACAGGGATTGCTTTTTATGTAATCCGCCAGCTACCCTCCAAAAAACATTTTTGCAACTAAAAGGCTGAAGTCAGCGCGACTAGCACAATAAAGATGACAATAATACTGAGCCTTACCCCAACAATGCGTCTGGTCTTGTGGTCACATGAAGGCAGTTAGGAGGGCTGCAGGATCTCAGGTGAGTGTGGCTCAGTTCACAGCAGGAGAAGGAAAGGGGTGGGTAGCAACGGCAAGGACCAATGGTAAGACTCTCACACTGCAACATTGTTAGAGATAGTTATTAGGGGATGGACCAGGCCAGTAGAATAACACATATAGCTGATTATATAGGTTATTAGGCTCCTGGCGGCCAATCCCGTAGGTTTTCTGGAGAGGGGCCTAGGTAGTGATGTCATTCTGATGCAATTTTAGGTCAATATTAGCCTGCGAGCCAGGAGATGGTGCGACATCCATTGATTTCCTCTGTCCTTGTATTGATCCCTTTTTGTTTTTGCTGTAATAAACCGTAGTTTGAGCTTGCCGTTTGACTGAGTCTTACGTTGCTCTTGTGGAAGGTGTTGGGCCTTCAGAGAGTCCGCAAACTCCTAGTGGCCATCTGGCTTACCTGGGAGTTTGTCCCAACATCCTTTCCGTGGGAAGGACTGTTCCTGTACGTGTTCCCTCCGTTCCCTCTCCTACGAGTCATCAACACACTCAGACTGTGTCCGTACAAGATGATACTCATCGCCCTGGCGTGGCCCTGGCAGATTTGGTATCCGGACCTTCTCAGTCTGTCAACATCGCACACCGATCAAGCTGCCAGTAGTTCCGGATCTTCTTACCAGAGAAGGAGGTGCAATCCTGCATCACGACCTAGGATCGCTGAACCTGACGGATTGGCTCCTCCAGCCCTAGAGTTTGGTGGATATGAGTTGCCTGTGGACTGCAGAAAGGTACTCGCCAAGGTCAGGGTATTGTGGACTATGAAATGCTACGGTCACAAGTGGAAGCGTTTCGCTACATGGTGCCGGTCACAGAATATTTCCCCTCTGAGGTTCATGACCCCGCAGATTCTTCCATACTTGCTTTCCTTGGCCGGACTTGCACACGCCTCTATCAAGGTACATCTGGCGGCTATCTCCCACTACACCAGGTCACCAGGAAGATCTTCACTGTGGTCTCACTGACTCATCAAGGAGTTCCTCAAAGGACCTTTTCGATCTTTCCAGCTGGTCATGGTTCCTGCCCCGGCGTGGGAACTCAATGTGGTTCTGCCGAAGCTCATGGGAGCCCCCCTTCGAGCCTTTGAATCAGGATCCTCTGATGTGCTTCTCGTGGAAATGGCTTTCCTTGTGGCCATCACCTCTGCAGGAGGGTTGGTGAGATCCATCCCCTATCCTGCAAACAGCCATACCTGACTTTCCACAAATGGATGGTGGTACTGCAGACCCAGCCCTCTTTCATACCGAAGGTTCCGTCAGAATTCCACCTTAACAAGCCTTTGGTGTTACCTGTTTTTTTCCTGAAGCCTTCTTCACTGGCTGAAAGGGCCTTGCATTCGCTGGACGTTGCTTGTGCCCTGAAGTTCTACGTGGCACGCACAAAGAGTTTTCGGAAGACTTCACAGATGTTCAAGAACGTTGGTCCTGTGGAACATGGGAAGGCTTTGTCCAAGGCTTCCATCTCAAGGTGGCTCTCCGGCTGCATCATGCACTGTCATCAGTTGGCAAACCGACCGCTGCCTGGCCATCCGAGAGCCCACTCCACCAAAGCGATCACTGTGACAACAACGTTCCTGGCTGGTGTGCCCCTGCTAGACATCTGCAGGGCTGCTACGTGGAGGTCCACACACACCTTCACAAAGTTCTACTGCATCAACAGGGATTCCAAGGAGTTCAGTCAGCCAGGCGGTGCTGCACAACCTGCTCGCTTGAGGTGAGTCTGTTCTAGAGGTAAGAGTTAATTGCTTCTCTTGAGCCTTGCCACCTCCCGTGGTTGTGTAATCTTGTACTGCTATGTATTCGTTATTCATGAGCATGTGCATCCATGCCAGACCCCCGCTGGAGAAGGAACAAGTTACTTACCTGCAACTATTGTTTTCCAGCATGGGTCTGGCATGGATTCACATGAGAACCCTCCCGCCGACCTCTCTGCTGTTCTTCTTGGTCATACTGCCACTTTATTTGCTTACCAAATCTGAAGATGGCTGCTAGAGGAGGGCTTTAGGGAGAGGACTGTCATTGGATGGGGGCAGTATGACCCTGAGGACAGTGATTGGTTTAATGGAGAAATACAGTTTGTAAGGGAAAGTGAAACCGTTTTTTCGAGGGGATTGGGTCCTCTGACGTATTCCATATCTATGATATCTATGACAGTAATCACCACAGCTGTGCTGCTTCGGAAACATTTTCGGCGCCTGCGTCGATGACGTCGATGCGCCGTCCTCGAGGACCCCCTCCGAAGGCCGAGGTCACCCGATGTGATAAGTACGACGCCCGTAGCCTCGGTTCCGTTTTTTCCGCAAACGTGTTTGCTTCGTGAACCTTGGTACGCCTTTCTGTTGTTCATCTCGGTTCTTTGAACCTGTTCGTTTGTGAAGTTATTCTTCATGAAGATGTCTACCTCGTCTTCCACACCGCGTCTGGGCTTTAAGAAGTGCGGGGACTGTGGGTCCAAGATGTCGGTCACGGACTCGCACGACGCCTGCCTCTGGTGCCTCGGGGAGGCCCATGACACGGATGACTGTGTCGACTGCCAGTCGCTCACGTCCAAAGCCTTGTGGGAGCCCAAGAAGAAGTTATCGGTAGGTAAGGTGTCCAAGCCCCGGAAGTCGAGGTCTGTGGGGCTTTCGACGGACGACTCGAGGGGCGACTCTCCGCGTCGTCGTCGGAAGTCCAGTGGGTCTCGGCCCGGAGTCGGTCTCGCCACTCCTCTGCCTCTTAGAGGCACTCCCGGAAGCGCCGTCATCGGTCGCCTTCCCCGTTCTCATCCGAGGACTCTGCCCGTCGGCGGGTCGCTTACCCTGCCAAGTATGCGACACCGGAGGAATGGGCTTCCTTCGGGAAGAAAATGTTGGCGATTCTCGAATCGCAGGACACTGGTCCGTCCGCGCCTCCGAGTGGTGTCGGTCGTGATCAGCCGAGAGACGCTGCTTGCACGCCTTCGGGCTCGGGTGGTCATCACGATTCGCGGGAAAGGGGAATCGTTCTCGGCATGCCTGGTCCAGGTCCTCGACATTCTCGAGACCGCGTGAACCTGTGAAGTCTTTGAGGAAGACATTGACGCCTGTGGCGCCGAGGTCGTCGACGGACTCTCTCGAGGCTCTGCCTCCGAGGAAGTCGTTGACGCCTTCGGCGCCCAGAATGTCGAGACACACGCTCGGGACTGTCAGCGCCGCATCTGTCGTCAACGCCGATTCTCTCTACGCCGGCACCGATTCACTCGACGCCCTCGACTCCTTTCGGGGCTGTGTCAACAGGGGTACCCCGTGGCTCGGGGGAACCACCTAGAAAGGCTCTGGCCAAGGTCAAGCATGGCTTTGGTTCCAGTTCTGTGCCTTCTTACCACCATCTGGAGTTCATTTCAGAGGTGGATGAGGGCTCTTATGATGGCATGGTCCCTGACAAGATTCTCTCGGGCCATAGAAAGTTTGAGGACCTGAGGCATTCTCTGCATGATGCCAGTGGGCTGGACACCTCTCCGGAGGTGGAGTTTTGTAGGCCTGAGCCTGGCACTCATGCCGATTCTTAGTACCGTCGCCTTATGTCACGGGTCACTGAGTACTTAGGATGGTCTGCTCCCCCAGAGGAGTTTGTTCAGGATGACCTTACGGATATCCTCGACATTGGTCCACCAACTGACCCGTACTGCCACTCCATATGGCTCTGCAAAGAAGGGTGGCAGCGGCTTGGAATGCTCTGGAGAGAGTCTCCCGGCAGTGAGCAAGTCTTTGCTGTGAAAATACCGCCCAGCCAGTAGTGACCCCTGCTACTTGTCCAAGCACCCTACTCCGGAGAGTTTGGTGGTCCAGGCGGCTACGGCCCCGGCAAAGCAGGCGTCGTACCCTACCATCCCTCCTGATAGGGACGACAAGCGTTTTGACGGCTGAGCGAAGAAAGTGTTTTCTGCAGGGGGTATGGCGCTTCAGGCGGCCAACTCCATTTGTGCCTTGTCTCGTTTCACGCACACTCTGTGGAACTGTGTTTCCTTGGCGGCTGAACATATTCCCGAAGGGGACGAACGGGATGGTTTCCTTGCCATGGTTCAGGATGGCAAGGATGCTGTGTGAGGCCGTTCAGTCGGGTTTGGACTTGGCAGATTGCGTCAGCCAGTCCATGGCGGCGAGCACCGTGATAACGCAGGTTTGCGTGGTTAAGGAAGTGGGGGTTTGCTCCTGATGTGCAGGCCCGGCTCCTCAACATGCCCTTTGACAGGGAACATCTTTTTGGCAGCAAGGCTGACGAGAGCCTTGAGAGGTTGCAGACCTCCAAAGCTGCTGCAAAGTCGTTGGGCGCTACAGTTCGATAACCTCCGCCTTTTCGTCCTAGGGGACAGCAATGGAGGGGAGGTTCCTTTCCTTATTACTTAGCCTTTGGTAAAGCGAGAGGAGCTGGCAGTCAAAGGGGCCACCGTAGGAGTGCCAGAGGTGGAAAACAAGGTACTCGAGGTGCTAAGGCCGCTCGGGCTGTTGCCTCTTTGCCCTCAGGCAATGCCGCAGCCGCTTCAGCTCAGTCATGAGGCCATGTCCCATGGTTCACCGGTTGGGGGAAGGCTGGCGCAGCATCTTGCAGAGTGGCGTGCCATTACTTCAGATGTGTGGGTTCTGGAGATCATAACCCACGGCTACTGTCTTCCTTTCCGGCAGAGGCCTCAAGACAATCCACCAGGGAATCTCTCTTTGAAGAGTCTGGATCCGCTCCTTGTGCAGGAAATTCAATCCCTGCTGGAGAAAGGCGCCATAGAACTGGTGCCTGTAGCGGAGAGGTACAAGGGATGGTATTCCCCTTAATTTTTGATTTCCAAGAAAGACGGGGGATTGAGACCCATCATGGACTTGCACGGTTTGAACAAACTCCTCAGCAAGGACAAGTTCAAGATGGTTACTCTCTCTCAAGTCCTCCAGGCCCTTCAACTTCAGGACTGGTTGGTGTCTCTCGACCTCAAGGACGCTTATTTTCATGTGCCGATCCATCCAAAGCACAAGAAGTACCTGAGGTTTGCGGTTGGCGACTCGCACTTTCAGTTTCGGGTCCTGCCGTTCGGATTGACCTCCACCCGAGGGTCTTCACCAAGCTCATGGTAGTGGTGGCCGCGCACCTCAGGAAAGGGGGGATTCACGTCTACCCCTACCTGGACGATTGGTTGATCAGGACGCACTCTCCCGAGCAAGTCCTGGGTCATCTGTCAGTCACCTGCCACTCCCTCCACAAGCTGGGCTTCTCCCTCAACTTAAAGAAGTCCCATTTCACACCAACTCAGAGGCTCCAGTACATCGGAGCAGTGCTCGACACGTCCCTGGGGCAGTGTTTTCCTCCCCAGGTGAGGGCTCATCACATTCAGCAGATGGTGCACGAGTTTCAACTTGTCCAGACTCTCCCAGCGTTCGAGTTCTTGAGACTGCTAGGCCTCATGGCATCCTGCATTCTTCTGGTGCCAGAGGACAGGTTGCGGATGAGATCTTTGCAATGGGCACTCAAGCTCCAGTGGTCTGTCTTCTGGCAGGATGTCGGACCCGGTTCAGGTGCCGTCTTCGGTCGCCCAGGACCTTCTGTGGTGGGCCGACAAAGGCAATCTGATGAGGAGGGCTCTATTTTGGCTTCCCTGGCCGGAGGTGACGATCGTGAAGGACGCATCCCTCATGGGATGGGGAGCTCATGCCAACGAATTGACAGTCAGCGGTCGTTGGTCTCCGTCAGAGTCCAGACTCCATATCAATCTGTTGGAGCTGAGGGCTGTCAGGCTAGCCCTGAAGGCTTTTCTGCCGACTGTGCGAGGAAAGAATGTCCTGATCCTGACAGACAACACGGTGGCCATGTACTACCTCAACAAAAGGGGGGGGGGGGCAGGGTCACTTCCTCTGTGCAGGGAGGTGATGCAGCTCTGGTTCTGGGCAATCCAGCAGGAAGTTTCGATCTCGGCAGTTCATCTGGCAGGAGACGAAAACGAGACGGCGGACGCTCTGAGCAGGCAGAGCGCGATCTCTCACGAGTGGGAGTTGGCTCAGGAAATTCTCCTGGAGATCTTCGCCCTTTGGGGGACCCCTCAAGTGGATCTCTTCGCCTCCAGTGTCAATCGGAAGTGCGAGAAGTTCTGCTTGCGGGAATTTCCTCCAAACGGAGCCTTAGGAGACGCGTTCGTGGTGGAGTAGTCATTCCCACTGCTGTACGCGTTTCCTCCAGTCCCTGTCACCCCGCAAGTACTGCAGAGGTTACGGAGGATCGGTTCCCGGATGTTCCTCATTGCACCGGCGTGGGCCCGGTACCCGGACCTTCTCGACTTGTCCATCTGTCCTCCACGTCGTCTTCCCTACCGAGACGATTTGCTCTCACGGGAGGGGGGTCAGGTTCTCCATCCAGAGGTCAGGTCCCTCAACCTTCACGCTTGGTTTCTGAAAGGTTGAGGTATAAGGATTGGGACCTCCCTGAAGACGTGATGGAGGTGTTGCTTTCGTCCAGAAGGCCCGCAACAAAGTCCTTGTACCGTTGCCGTTGGAGTAAGTTCTGCGACTGGTGCAGGGTTAAGAATGTGGATCCTTTTGCATGTGAAATTCCCATGGTTCTGTCTTTTTTGCTTTCTTTGTCCCACAGGGGACTTCAAGTGGGTACTATTAAAGGTTACCTGGCGGCGCTGTCCATATTAAGCGCTTGTCTGAAGAGTGTTCCTATTTTAAAATTCCTCTAATTTCTCAGTTTCTGAAAGGGCTCACTAATGTGTTTCCTCCGTCACCTTTCCAGACGCCCGGTTGGGATTTGAACCTTGTTCTCAAGTTTCTGATGGGTGCTCCGTTTGAGCCTTTGCATTCATGCCCTTTGAGACTGATAACTCTGAAAACTGTATTTTTGGTTGCGGTCACTTCCGCTCGCAGAGTGAGTGAGTTACAGGCACTTTCAGTTAAACCACCCTTCACTGTTTTTCATAAGGGCAGGGTTGTCCTTAGAGTTCGTCCTTCTTTTCTTCCGAAGGTGGTGTCAGAATTTCATTTAGGCCAGAAGGTTGTTCTTCCGGCATTTTATCCTCCTCCACATCCTGGTAAGGAAGAGGAGAGGCTCCATAGGCTTCATCCTAGGAGAGTGTTAAGCTTTTATATTTCACGCATGTCCCAGGTCAGAGTGGACGATCAGCTCTTTATTGGTTATGCTGGAAAGCGTTTGGGACAGGCTGTGACGAAACAGACTTTGTCTCACTGGATTATTTTGTCTCTGAGTGTTACCGCTTGGCGGGTAAGGACCGCCCGGTCGGCTTGTGGGCCCATTCTACCAGGGGTATGGCTGCCTCTACTGCCCTGTAGAGGGGTGTTCCTATTCGCAACATCTGTGATGCAGCCACCTGGGCTTCGGTACATGCTTTTGTACGTCACTATTCCCTCGATTCCATCCGGGGGGCAGGATCTGGCCTTTGGCAAGGCGATCCTTTACCCCGCAATTTGATTGGGCATGCTAAATTTCTGTTTTCTAAATTCTTTTCCCACCTCCTTGCATTGGTACTGCTTTGGGAGTCTGTCATAGATATGGAATACGTCGGAGGACCCAATCCCCTCGAAGAACAAGTTACTTTCTTACCTGGTAACGTTCTTTCGATGGGATGGTCCGACGACGTATTCCAGATCGCTCCCTCCCTACCTTCCCCGCTACAGAATTTCTTATGCGATTGCAGCTTACATTTCTGCAAGGCTTTGTGTGTCAGACTGGCAGAAGACTGGTGGCACACGTTCTGGGAAAAAACTACAACTGAGGCTACGGGCGTTGTGCGTCCTACTTATCACATCGGGTGACGTCGGCCGTCGGAGGAGGTCCTCGAGGACGGTGCATCGACGTCATCGACGCAGACGCCGAAAATTTTCCAAAGCAGCACAGCTGTGGTGATTACTGTCATAGATATCATAGATGGAATACGTCGTCGGACCATCCCATCGAAAGAATGTTACCAGGTAAGAGAGTAACTTGTTCTTCTTTTACTGAGGATTCCCAGCCTGTTGACGGGGAATATTCATGAGTATGTGAATCCATGCCAGACCCATGCTGGAGAACAATAGTTACAGGTACGTAACTTGTTCCTTCCTCTTATTTCATAATTCCATAGGATTTCCCCCCATATTCAAATACCAATTTACAGCGAAAAGCCCATGTATATCTAATATCTTTTTCTCTTAGCCGGCTTTCCTCTTCTGTAACGTAGCCTGCACCAAATCTTGAAATACCAGAACTGAAGCTTCTCTAAAATGTATCTCCTTATGCTTCTTTGCTGCCATCATAATCTTCTCCTCGAGTTGGATCAGGTGAACCTGGGTCAGGATATCTGGAGTTAAGTTTCTGTTTGGTTGACGAGTTGAATACCGCCGATGTATCCTATCCAGCACAATTTCTAAGTCATCAGGCACACTCAGATGCCGAAACAATGCTGTGACATATTCAACCAGATCCCTATCTGCTGTGGGGGATACCCCTCAAGCTGATATCATTCCGCCTCAGTCAATTTTCGGTATCTTCCTGCTTCGTTGGAGCATAATCTAATTGCTGTTCCAGTCCCTGCAGCTTTTCTGCCATTTGCGCTTGATCACAAATGGAAGTTTCCACATGCTCCTACCTCCTTTCTGCCGCTAATACATGTTTGTCCAATTCTGCTGTAGACCTCGTCAGGTTAGAAGTGCTATCTTTATTCTCCTTCTTAATCTCCGCTACCAATAACTGCAAATTGGACCTCGTAATCGGAACATCATCTGGCGGATCGGCTTCATTTCGGAGGGAGTGAATCTGTGCTGTTGTCTGCTGCTGAACTTTCTTTCTGCCTTCCTGAGCTTGCAATAAGTTTGTAATATCCCCAGAGAGGGAGCCCTTCTGCTTTGCAGGTGCCTTTGCCATTTTGACAACTTTAAAAGTAGCGGGGACCCCTTTTTATTTTCCCTTCAACTCTTTATATACCAGAGTACCCTCCCTTTGGTGACCAATGCTTGCTTCTAGAGTGATTTGCCAAATGAATTCCAGGTGAATTCTACTTGCTTCCTTGGCTTTCTTTCCTCGGCAGGGAGAGTGTTGCCCAACTCTCCTATCCTGGGTGTTCCCCCTCAACTTCCGCCTGGGTTCTCCACTCCTTGGGCAAGAAGAGGACAAACTCTGTGCAAGTAGTGTACTCCGTGGCATGTAGGCACCATGATTCCCCAACTCACACTTGTTCTGTGGTCGGAGGGTTGCTCGCCTCACCCGTGCAGAATGGAGAACAAGCAGTTTTCTGCACCAACTGCAACTTTGTAAACTTCACCTCTCCATGACGTCTGTAGTGGATTCCTCGCAGCTCTCCTCGGTCCTCCACCGAGGAGGATTATTTCCACCAGAGTAAGTCACTGCTCTCTCTGCTACCACCACACAAGCCAGTCCGCCGATCGAGCCACTTCAGGCTGATGTTGATAACAGCAAGCATGTGTTGGAGTGCAAAATCTTGTGTTGGAGTGCGTCCGCTCCCTCTCCATCCCACGCCCGGTCCCATCTTGCGATCAGGTCCGTCAGCTCAAACTCTCCTTCGAAGGCAGCGTAGGAGACCCACAATCACTCAAAATAAGGGTTCATAACGCATGGGATCCTTAGAATAATAAGGTGAGATTCCCCTGATAATTTCCTGTCCCGGAAATTAAGTCAACGCTGCATGCCCAAGTTGTTTCTTGTTTGGTCCAATTCCATCCAGTGGTTGTTTGCGCTTCGGCTTGATAAAATGTGGACTTTTTCTCTATGGGAAAATGAATGGGAGTAGTCTGAAAACAACGTTATTTTGCTTTCTTAATAACCTTTTAATTTCGTATACCATCTTTCCCAAGATTTCTAGTCTGGGGCGTGGGGGGGTGTAACAAACATTTTGTTTGGAAAATATCAGTCTAATACCTCATGCAAATCAAAAGTTATTAGCAATAGATTTTTCGGATTTTCCATGGATCTAGGCAATCACCTTAACTACTATCATATATATATATTTTTTAAACTTTTTTTTATTACCTTTTTTTTTTTTTTTACCAACTCGTGTCTTCGGGTCGGGGGAATTTGTTTTTTCCCTAATGCTTTCCATTGCACAGGTGAGATGTCTCCTCTCCTCCACAGATCCCCAATACCTCACCTTGTGCATAAACGTCCTACTTACTCCCATCTTTGCCTATTTGTGTTACCCATCTGTGTTCGTTATTTTTTTTGTTTTTATGACACCAAACTGCAATTAAGTTTCACTTGAGTTGTGCCGCATTTATTTCCTTCTCTTCTGAGTTTAACAAATACACCTCTACAGACTATCTCTGTGACAGTCCTTGTAAGGTCTGGAAGCATCTTCACCATTGGCAGAGACGTTTTGAGCAGTAAACCATTGTGTGACCCCAAACCAGTGTATCACAATGTTTTAGTTCGTACCTCTTGCAGTAATGTTCACCATTGTGCAGTATTTAGACCATTTGTCCAAGAGTGAGAGTTCAATCCTAATAAGAAAGGATTCTTTTGTTTTTTGATTTAGGATTTAGAAGAATTCTGCTTCAAGTTTTGCGTCAATCATTTGACTGAAGTCACCCAGACGGCAGCTTTTTGGCAAATGGATGGACCTCTCTTAAAGGAATTCATCTCAAAAGCCAGCAAATGTGGAGCATTTAAGAACTGAGGGACAGCAGTGTAAGGTTATTGGATGCTGCAGGATCCTTCTGCTTTCGAAAAGACTCTGGGATCCAGCAGACTAACGCCACCTGCTATTGGCCGAATGCAACAGTAGCAGGAAGTAGTGTGCAAAAGGTTAAGATGCCCGATGCAAGTGAAATCTAACAGTGTGCAAATGTGTTATCCTTTCATGAACCAGCTTGTTTTTGCAAACTTGACATGAGTTTTATGGTGAAGAAAGTGTAGAACATTTCCAGTTTGAAGTGCACTATTGTTGAGTATTCATTTTAATAGCATACATGTGTACTGTTCTGCCTTAGGTTTATTTTTTTCCCATGTAACATCATTTTGCAAAAATGCAGTAGTTCCATGGCACGTGCAGCACTATTGCATGTTTCGCATAATTCCCAGTTACAAACTGCATGGAACATTTCAGACAAGAACTTTCTAATAGGTGTACACGACTTACTCAATGTGATAATGTACGGCGGCTAGAAAGAACATATATGGTAATATGCAATCACTGCAGTTGTGTAAGATATATTTCCTGAGCAGCTTTATATATCCGTATCATTTAGCAAAGATATTTTTGAATTTCCAGAATCAAGCTTCGGCCATTCTTATTCTTGCTTTTAAGAATGATGTGCTTCTTTTGTCATGGTTTTATTCTGTGCAGTGCTACCGTGAAGTAGTTGCTGGTGAAAGCAAAGGATCCACACTGCATTTTCACTGGGTGTCTGTGCTGCTCATATTGTAACATTACGGAGGAAACAGAACAAGAAAAATCTGAGCATTCCACTACTAGAGCTCAGAATGGAAATGCAAACATACTTATGAAGTACTGGCAAACCCTAAATAGGACTACGAAGTAATGCTGTGTGTTGTGTTGTGCTATGCACGCTTGAATCACAGTTTTACTGCAGCTTCCATCTCTTATTGTTATCCAATGAACCGAGATTGCATTGTGGGGCTTGGGTAGCCTGAAAAACAGGTTTAATAGTAAAACCATTACTTTACTGGTGGAATCCATGACTATGATCTGCAAAGTAAACCATTCAAACATGGGGTTATAGGTTCTGTGCAACAGTAAGGCAGTTTCAAGGTGAAACATTGAGAATCCTTTGGGTTTATGTTCTGTATTTGGGCAGCACAGCCACGTGCGTGGCCAGCAGGCAACATCGTCGATTGGCAAATACTACCATGATCACAACCTACATCACTGAGGAGTCAGCTAGGCCATCTTCAAGACTAACTTTTGATCTCCAAACCCATTCAGCTCTTTTTCAACATTTAAGATTAAAATTGTAAATTGTGTAAGCATGTGACAAAAACTGCAAGCCCCCTTAAAATTAGTCACAGAGCAGAGAACCCAAGAGTCCTATCGGCTGATTTTTATATAATCATTTTTTTACCAACTCATGTGTCCATAGGTTGGGGGGAAAATAGCTAGTTTTCAAATTGAGCATTACTTCCTGGCAAGAAGATGCATGAATCCATACCAACACTAGAACTTTAATTAGCTGACCTTGAGACTCTCAGGAATTGTTGCAATATGTTAAACCTGTGTTAACCAACCTCTTTAAGAGCTGGTACCTTACATGGAAGAGTTGTCCTTCTAGCAGATAACTAATAACAATACACCTTTCACTTTTATAAGCTCAAATGTGCCAACATTGGTTTTTAGTAGCACCAATTATACACCAAGCAGCACATTTGAATGGACTGTCTTCACGTCACCCCTTTAGGTTCTACATAGTTTGGTCCATCTGCGAAACAATGGCAAAGCTTGGCATTTAATTGGAATAGCCTTGATGAAGATCAGGTGTACAGAATTCCTTTCTGTTGTCTCTAATGTAAGCTTACCTGTAGTCCTGCTTAAAGCATAGACAATTGGTCTTAATTGCATCTATTTATATGCTCAGTATCAGATATGACTTGAGTCTGTGGCTCCTAGATGCCCTGCAAAGTGTCTGTAAAAAGTGTTTTCTGGGTCTTAGTATTGCATGGGAGATTTCCCTTATTACACAAACAGTAGGCTGTGCTTTTTGCAGTTGCATGAAGGTCACAGAAATTATCTGGCATATGGTTAACTTCAAGGGGAGTCTGGCACTTACCTATTCTTCTAAATCCTTGTCCTTTGTTTTTAAACTGATGTAACAGCTTTGCATATGTATTGCAATTTGCTGTCTCCATTTACTTCATAAAGTGTATTTATGTTCAGAAAAAAAGTTACTACTTAAACGTCATCATTGTACAGAGTGAATAAGAAAGACAATTGTATTTGGTTTCACAGGTGTGTGTGTGTGGTTCCACTGGAGAATGTGTAGAATGGTTGTGCTTACAAACATGAAGCCTGTTAATGTAATATTGAAGAATAAGTTTTCAGCTGTATAGATTATTGCAATGCCCATAACAAGCACTTCTTAAACAAGCTACAGTGGTTGACAATTTTCCAAACAAAAAGACCACTCCTGGCATTTCTGCATTTCAATAAAGAAATTGTAAACACCTGTTACCTGTAATTCTTGTCCCTGTCAAGACTGAGCACCCAATATGAAACTGGAAGCCCCTGTTCAACTATGCTCCGATTTTTTGAGATGGAAGACATGTTCATTGTCATTTAGCGACCAGGTGTTCTTGTATTTCTGCTATCCATTCGGGTCAAATGGTACTCTTGATTATTTATATGCACACATGTAAAGTTAAGGATTGCAAACAACTTGTATTAGTTTACACATATTTGATGGTGTTCAGATATCCCTTGCTCTACACCAATATCAATGTGTCTGCTCTTCACATCTGCCTTCATTTCTAGCTCCACCAACTGGTGAGTTTCTAGTCGTTACTATTGGTGGGTTGAGTATTTTTTTTTCTGTATCTTGTTTATTTTTCCTCAATTTGTTCCTGTAATATTGAGGTTTTTATATAGCACCACGTACCAACAAAGGCATTGCAAGGTTGCTTTGTCCACAAATACAGATGTTGCAATATTATTTGTGTTTTGCTAGACTGCCACATTTCCTCCACTTTTGAACTATCATGCTGGGTCCTTTAAATAAAATTACATTATTTGATCTTTAGGGGATAATGTTCTACTGAGGGTCCAAATAATTCTTGCTGAAATAAGTGTTTTATTTTGTGTATGAATGGAGTGCAACCTAGTTTTGGAAAGCAACAGAGCACGTTCTAGAGTAATATAGCCTTAGAGAGGGGTCATTATCACAGTATAATGACCCACCCCTTTGCCTCTGGCCATTGGGGTTTGGGAAGGGTCATTATCCCAAGCAATAATGACCCGTCCCACAGTATGTTAGGCTATTAGTACATGGCGGTAGTAGCAATACTTGTTCTGGAGTTTTGGTGGTAGTAAAAAAAGGTTACTTTAAGAGTGAGTAAAGTAAATACTTAAGTTCATAAATTAAATGTGGTTTTATTTTGTAGCATTTAAATAAAATCTTCTTAAGTTAAGCATTTTAATTGCAACTTGGTTCCAATGTTTTAGCTTTCTCTTTGATGTGTTAAAGAGCATGTTGCAGGAAAAAAAAGTCCTCCCACGGAGGAAGTGTTTTGTTGAAAAAATATCTTGCCTGGAAATTGCATAATTTCTTCCATGTCTGATCCTCATGAAAGAATGTTCAGAATGCAGTCAAGACGAGTTGTTATTGCCTGCACTCATTCGGATTGGCTTAGAGGGGGTCAATAATGATCTCCATGTGCTAAAAGCAGCAACTACAGGGGGGAGTGGGAGGGGTAATTAAGAGAGGGATATTGTAGGAGTAGGGACAGAAGGGGTTTGCCATGACTGGACGGGCACACACACACACACACTCACTCACTCAAAGCAAGTTAGAAAAGAATTGGAGGATTGGACAAAATAATTGATGGAAAGCCATATAATTCCATGGCAACACCACATGAGCGATTTCAGTACTTTAGGGATCAGGTCTGTCTACGTAGGGAGGAGCCGTTCTCGCCAGAAACAAAGTCTACCTCCATGTGTGGGTAAGAAAAAAGGTGGGTGCCAAATTGGATCAATGGATGGGCAGCAGGAATATATTTAGGGCCAGTCACTGCAGACTCATATCGGGTAGTGGCCACCGTTATCAATGAGTTTTGCTACTCACTCGAGACACAGGCACACAGGAGCTGACGGTAACAATGACGACCGCTTGACTTCATGTGTAACATCATCAGTACAGGAGTTAGTGAAGGAATCCTTGTATCGCCTGCCGTGTTAAGTTATGGTGAAGGGAATATCTAGAAATAAAGCGGTATCTTTAATGATAGTGTAGTAGGGCTGAAATGAAAAATAGACCCTTTATTATTGAGCACTGTGTGGCGTTTCTAGATGCTCACCACACCAACTATCTGAGAAAGAAATGGTGTGCTTCGCCGTAAGGGATACCGGCACCAAGCTCCAATGAACGGAAGGCAAGATAAGCGAGTTAAAATACACAGGCACAGAGACCCAGCGAAAGAAGGTGGGACAGATGAAAAGAACTTTGGCAGGGAGGCAGAGAGAAATGTGGCGAAAGAAGGCCCAGAACAGACTGACTAACCTATAATGTGGCTGGAGCAGTGGAAGGAGGAACCAGAGATTCACTGTAAAGCCAACAACGACTTTCGGAAGAAAGGCCTCACTAGGGTCTCCAGTGGGATCAAACACTGAAACTAGCAAGAAACAGGGTTTCCAATTTAGGAACACACAAGAGGTACACTATTGCACAGCCAGGGAGAACGGTTCGTTCATGATCCATGTCTGGTACAAGGGAAGGTGCTCACTAGTAAACCTGTGACCCTGATGGATAGGGACAGAGAATCATGATGCTTTCCAATATACCCAAATTTAGGTCCATGTACTCGCCTGGCAGGTTCATCTTGCCTCAGTGAAGCGCTGCTAGCTTCTGCCCTACCTCTAATAAACTGGCAAACCCATTTCCTCTGTTAACCACATTGCCATGCCACTTTCTCTGTTCTAGCAGAACATTGTCATGCCCGTTGCAACATTGCCCAATTGAACCTTAAACTAGCTTGCCAGTTTTCTACATTGCCTTCAGAAAGTTATGATGTCTGTTTGAACATTGTCATGGGATTTTCCCCATTACTGTGACAGTTGCAGTTTTCTATCCCTCCCCCAATCACATGAAAATTAGTATAATCATATGTGAAACATACCACACCCCACGTCCAGTGGTGCCATCTGATGCTCTGTATACCCACCACATGGACCCCCACATGCCACACAGGGTCATTATATTCTCAGCAGAGTAGTTTCTGATACTGTCATGCATGTAGTGGGAGAAGGAACATGGGAACCAGGTAAGCTGCTACCCGCTATGTGCACACACATGGAAAAACTACCTTTTGTCTATTGCATGTTTGTGTTGCTCTATATAGTATCTTAGGTGTCCTAACCTTCGAGATGACTGGTGACACACAACTGTTGGACCCTTTGGTCACAAGTACTTTCCCACTGGTGAATATTCTTCTCACACCTCCTTTGAGGGCCTTCTCAACTTAGGGTAGACGATGGGAAAGGCGCTATTGATTTTACTCAATTGAGGGAAAATATCAGTTTATCCAGATTTCATTTGGAGTTGGGTGTACACATAAATGTAAGCATTTTTTAAAATTAATGTTCTGTTACAGGAGGTTTATAATAAATAGTTGCTGGAAATTGTACTACTTATTACTTGGTATGGAATTCAAACCTTCAGTCCCTTAGTTTTAAAGTTTCTCTCTGGAAGTAAAGTGTCAGTACAGTTTGCGAATTTGAGTACACATTCCTGCAAGTTTCAGATATAGTGTTCTCAAGAGAGGCACAACCTGCGTGTTTTTTTTAGTTAGCAGCAGGGTGAATATACCTTTTATAATCCACCTTCTGGCAGTAGCTGCTGGGAACTCAGTTCAACTAACTCCTGGGGAGCATGCATCGACCTGCTGGAGTAGAGGCGGGGAGTTCTGGGGTTAGCACCAAACCCTGCCAAAAAAATACCTACAGTCCAATCCGTAAACATTAATGTGCGATTAATTAGGAAGAATCATTCATGAAGATAAAACAATTTCTTAGCTTCATCCCATGACCTCTAGCATTTTGCATACCAACTCCCAGCTTGCCCCTCCGGTCCCAAGTAAGGTGGGGGGTGGGGGGCGGGCGGCAGTGACAGTGGCCTTAACATTACCCAGTAATGAAGGAGTACAAAACGGATTATGGAAAGGGTGCGCTCCATGTTCTTACAATAAAGGGTTTAGTAACGCACTTTACAGTACACATTCTGGGAAAACCCATTCAATAGGTTCTGTAAGGTAAGGCCTACAAATATCCATAGATGCCAGGTCATCAAATGTACACAAGAGCAATGCTCAAAGCCTTTGAAGGATTCCTGTGTCCCTCGTATATGCCAGCATTGCCACTTTAAGTACACACATCCATAAAGGCTTTATGCTACTTAAAGTAAACACTCATGATGGCTTCGTCCAGTAAGGGCAGCTACTGTGGGTACACACTTCTGATGGGGTTTTCCAACATGGCCCTTACAACTACTGTAATCGGGGTTTGGGACATTCAAAACAAACATGATACATATCTGCAGATAATGCCCTGAGCACTGTTATGATTGCTTGTAGCCAGGTTTGTTGATTTCAATCCAAATAATATAACTATGTTTGCAGGGACACTTCTCGAAGACTCTTCTTCCCATTCGCCTCCTGGCCCCACCCTCATCTCTGTGGATGGCCAGCGTTTACACTGTGCAACTCCTCACCCATACACATACTGACTTATACACACCCGTGCATGCAGATATGCACACACATTTAAAAACAGGCAAAGACCGACCCAAACGTTTTTTCATGCATTTGCTGGGTCGCACCTGCTCTTGACTCCATGCATGATTCTCTTCCCCAGGATAGCCTGCCCCTGTGCACTCTGCGTGCAGGAATCTGGGGACATGTCAATTACACCTCTCACAGAGTCCTGGTTCCGCACCAGCCAATGAGCACCAGAATTCTAATGGCCATTGCAAGCCATTAGGGTGCAGGAGGGACCCCTACACAGTAATGTTATGCACTACGCCCGCCAGCCTGTTCAATGGGCCATGAAAGGTAGGAGAAGCAAAATGTCCCTGGCCCTGCATGGTCAATTGGGCATGTGCTGGCTGGAGTACACACTCAAAAGGACCACAGATGTCCCCCTCACAACACAGGCAGGCACCACAGGAAGGCTCTCTGATGGGGCACTCTGGTTTCTCTGGGTCTGCCCTCTGATGCCTCCATTGTGGGTGGTAGATCGGTGCACCATTGCCCATTATGGATGAGCTGACACTCCCGTGGACCTTCAGAAATGTCCTCATACTACATACCCAGACATGGCTTTTCTGCATGTGTAATTTGTTTGAATTGCTTTTTCGTACCTTCCGGTTTGGCATATTTCATGACTTGCCAGATGGCCAGGAACATCTTACAGTTCAAGAATGTGGGGCTTCAGAATCTGCTTTGAGCTGTCCTCTTTTTGAAGTTACTTGCCTTCCTTGGACGGGTTCGCTGACCGTTTCCACGCAGCAGCAGCCACCACAAAGTCAGGGCCTGGCTGAGTGTGTAACCTTATATATCTTTTCTAGACGATCCTAGTTTGAAGGGGCAGAGAAGTGATTTTTCATAACTAGCAGCCCATCTTCCCAGATGTCGTCAAGCATAGGGATCGCAACCACTGATTTCCTGGAGGCTTCCTGCCTTTGAAAAATGAAACACTGCTTCCGCTGTTCCTCTGTAACTAGGTTGAACTGCTTAACTGCACGTCTTAACAGTGCATGGAAGGACCTGATTTTGTCCAGAGGCGACTCTCTTGAAGGCAGGTCTGGGGGATCCCCATTCACTGGTACCATGTTGTCATACTCCTCAGTAGTATGTGTCTCGAGATGTGTCTGTGTCCGGACCAGTATCTGTGTCTGTGAGGGTAGCCGCAGGGACAGTTGGTCTCCGAGGGCGGGGTGGTGGAGCTACATCGTCACGTGTGGGCAAGGGCGGAGGACTCTTACTGTGGGCACCTTGAGGAGGAAATAGCCGCTGCTGTAATTCAGTGACCAAAGTTTGTAAAGTAGACTGAATGTCTAATGAGAGATCCTTGGATGCCGATGGTGTTCCCACAGGAACTGTAGGCACAGCCATCAGTGAAACAGGTGGAAGGACTGGCAGGCGAGCCGTTGGGAGAATTGGGTGTGGCTCTTCTTCCATCCAGGGACTCTTTATCTCCTGAGAAATCACCCTTTTGCATCAATTGTACAGGTGGTGCTGCTCCAGCTGACCCTGTAGGCACCAGGGAAGAGTGGCTTGGCCTTTGTAGGTTGCATTAGAAAGGAGAGTGCTGGAGGCATCCCTTTGTCCACACTTGAACTCCTAAGAAAAGAAGCGAGCACTGGCGCGTGTGGTTGACAATTTATTTATTTGCATTTATAGAAGCACTTACACAGCCCAGGCATCGAGGCTCTGTTACAGGAATATGTCTTAGTTGCAGCAGAGAGGTGGGCGATAGATTACATTAGCCTGCATACATGTTTTGGTGAGTGGCTTGGTTTCAGTCGCCTTTCATTGTTCAGACAAAAACTTGAGTGGTTCACTCATTACAGAGTGGTTTAGATACCTTGTTGGGCAGCAGGGTTGCATAGAGCTGCAGACATCATACATAGTCCACTTTTAGATGAACAGTCTGGTTTTGACGTCTTTGTGGAAGGCAAGATAGGAAGGTTCCTTTCTGATGGACTGGGGCAGTAAGTTTCATTGTCTGGATGCAATGAATGGGAAGCTTGCGCCACCGCCTCTTGCCCGACTGTGGTACCGTGGATGCCAATGGTGCTGACGTCTGTCTTGGAGGCAGAGCAATCCTGCCGACTGTGATAGTCAGCAGCGAAGCAATCGTGTCGACGAGGAGATAGATTTTATTTGATGCACCGTCTACAGAGTCGTCGTCGGAGTCGTTGACAGAACTGCTGTGGACAAAGTAGCTGGTGTCAGAGATGATTTACGACTGTAGCTCGTCGATTGAAAGTGGCTCGTCGACTGGGTTGTCGTTGCGGATGTTGGCAGACATGTCTTCTCCAAAAAGAGTGGGATGAGTGTTTAGTAGTCATACACGACGCGGCTGTGGAAGGAGCCGTCGACGCAACTGCAGACGGAGATCATGCAGCTGCCAGTGACAATGGGGGGATAGTCAAAGTATATGACTTATGCCCCCCTTTAAGGGTTCTTCACCAGGGAAGTGTCCTCATGTAACCTCGATCTCTTTGCAGAGGCAATCCGTTGTATGGGCCTGCTAACCCTGGCAGAGGCATGACTTTGGACCGAGGTCGAGTCAGATGCCCTAGCACCCTCCTCCAGCCACGCCACCAACCTGCGATGACAATCCTTCAGAAACTAGATGAGTAGGACTGGCAAATGGAGCAGCTGTTCACATTGTGGACCTGGTGCAGGCAATATATGCATTTTTCATGTTGATTGTCCACAAAAATGTTCTTGAGGCGACGCTTGGAGCAGGGCCTGAAAAGGCTCTTCTGACTGGCGTCAGCCATAGCCGCATGGAGAAGGCCTCAAACTTCTAAAGAAGGCCTCTTGCAGTGAGAAGATCCATCGATGGTCCGGATCTTCACTGGCAATGGATCCCTGCTACCAGCAGTCACAAAAGTGACGGATGGTGGAGAAAACAGTTGAAGATGTATCTCAAAAATTGATTATTTTGAGGAGCAAAACGAGAACTCCCAACACGTAAACGTCAGTTAAAATCTGAACATGGCCTACAGCTGTGGAGCTAGGGAGGGCTACTGTCATTGGTTGGGGTAGTATGACCAGAATATACAAGTGCCAAGCAGTTTTTAAGCTTTAAAGCTCAACTGCTTTAATATTACTGAGGATTCCCAGCCTGAGGATGGGGAATATTCATGAGCATGTGAACCTATGAAAGATTCAATGCTGTAGAATAGGGGACAATGGGGTGGTATGCAGAGATTGCTAAAGGAATTGCTAGAAGGTCTGAAGGCAAAGGCACAGGGAATCGGGGAAAATGATCAGTCCTTCAGACTATCAGTACTGCGAAACGATGGTTCCCTTTTGAATTTTTGTATTTTTACAATGCACACAGCATTTTACAATGCAGTGCAATGGGAATACATTTGTATCACCCTATTTCTTTACACACAGGATCTGTATATGTGCCTAAAGACAGGCTTATGGCAGCAGTTATATTTTTACAGTGTTTGCATAATTTTGTGTGTGCACGTTAAGTTTACCGCATATAGCTACTAAACGAGATTTTAGGTTGTTATTTGCCCAGAGGATTGTTCAGCCTTCTTCCTGCCTTGCCAGGTCAGGAAAGTACTTTTAAGGTCATGCACTTGCCTGGGAAAACTGCCTCTTTCACGGAAAAGTAAGCCTTTGTGTGTATGTGGGCCAGGAAAGGGGCTGGGGCTGTCTGGTCCCAGTCCACATCACTGGTGCCAGAAAGTCTGCCACTGGGGTGGATGTGAAACCAGTAGCGGTCCCTAATTGGGCAACTACTGTGTGTTTAATGGTGCAGATCCTTACCGCTGGTGGGCTTGGACTTGCTTCCAGTTTGGATTTTGGATAAGAGGAGGACTTCTGTAGCTATTCTTCAGATCTATGTTGAAGTCGAGAATCCCTTGAAGAAGAGCAGACTGCAAAGATCCAACAATGGCTCCTGAAGCAGCCAGCATCCCCTCCATTGTCCAGCCCGGTGAAGCCCTCCTCCTCTGCCTGATCTTCAAAGACCCTGAGCGATGCTTCAACCCTTGGACTAATGGGACCAACTAGTCTCAATGCCTTCTTGAGGATCCAGTCCTACAGAGCCTTTGGAAGTGTCCCTGGACTGCCAGATGGACTGACCAGCTTTCTTGTGGGAGACCTCCCCGGAAGCGCTGCCGTTTCATGTTTGAGTCCCGAACCTTGGTGGTTGCCAGCTCATGCCAAAAGCCGACTTCTTCCCCCCCTGCCCTATAACACTTTAATTCAAGCTTCCCATCTTCAAGGGAACCTATCCTGAAGCATCCGCTGTGACTGTGAATGGAAGGACACCCGTTATTGCCTGCAAGTGGTGATCATTGCTGGAACTCTCCTTCCTCCACCCTGTGACGTCTCCCAAGGAGGCCTACATTGATGGATTCTGCATTTATTTGCCGACAAGGGTTGCAACTTGCAGTTGTGTCCGACTGGAACAATCCTCTAACACACAATTCCTGGGTACTTCTTACCAGAACAAAGGGCGGAAGATGGAGCCCCCAGCAACCTCCAGATTATCCACAAAGACATCTTGGAAAATCTGAGTCAGGGGGTAAACTAAGCCTAGTGTGCCTGTCCCACCCCCCATCCTCCAAAGGATAACATTGGGAACAAGTCATGTTGTCTCCTCTCTCCCCTCCACTCACCCATGGTCATCAAACCCAAGTCGGTATCCTGCCCCTGGGTTAGTCTTGGGTTTCGAAAGAAAGGAGAGAACTTACCTATCCTTGGGTAAATTGTTGTTGCACTTTTAAACAGTTTGAAACTAATCACCAACACAAGCCAATTGCATCCTTCCTGCAGATAATACTTTCTGGTTAGAAACATTGTATTGGAATGTGCGACTTTTGGGCACATAGCCCCATTCATCTTAGGGTTTTGACTTCTCAAGTTAGGACATTGTTCTTGTGATTTGTTCCCATCATTTACTGCATCTAACTGTCATGATCACAGGCCATGCTGGGACGGGGACCTCATACTGGGTTGACACCATGCAGGAAAGGGGAGGCTGGACTGCACTGATGTGCCATTGGCGCTCTCATCTGCCTTTCACCTAGTGACTTTGTGGTATACTTGGCACTGCCTGCAGCCCCTTCCAAGATGTCCGCTCTATTTGCTATCGGCCTACTCCTCAAAATGGCCAGAGAAAGTTCCATGGAAGTAAAGTGGGAATCTTCCACTAGTTGCAGAGGAGACTCCACTATTTAAGCCATGCCCTGGGGAACTTCCTCGCTTCGCGTTTCATCTGTTTTCAACAGCAGTAATGCTTACTGCGAGCTCCATTCCCTTGAGCCACCTCCAAGCCACTCCTGCAGGACAAGAGGGCAACTTACCTTTATTGCATTCAGACATTTCCCTGTTACCTGTGTTGAGCGTCCCATCTCCGAACAAAGAGTTGACACATCTCCTGATACCTGGTGTCTTTTGTAAGTACTAACACCTCATCAATCCAAACCTACGCATCACAGAGGGTACGAAGTAACCAACCACCCCATTTCTTCCTCCCTAAGTTCGCTGAGGTGTTATCATACCTTTACACATGAGCTTGGGGTGGCAAGCGGTGTGGGTCATTCATCGGAGGGTCCAGGTGCTCCCGCCGAGTCCAGGTAAGTGTTACAGAATACAAAGCCCACATTCCAAACTCTGCCTGAGCATTATGGAGACCTCAGATGTGGACCAGCAAGCTCACATATTGGGTGATCTCAGGGCAGAGGTTCAGGCTGCCCGTTCCGAAACAAATGAAATGAGATGGGAACTAGTGGTAAATGGGGATTGCATGCGTGATTTGGCCAGGCAGCTGCTCCAGTCACAGGCAGAGCAGATCCCGTTACCGGGGCCAGTACCACAAGCGACTCCACCTGTCTCAGTCCAGGTCTACGCCCCCACCACAGTACCCTTGGCCCCACCAGAACACCTTTCAGGGGACCCACAGAAGTTTGTGGGTTTCATTAATCAGTGTAGGCTCCATTTCATCTGCAAACCAGGAGCCTTTCCAGATGATCAAACCAAGGTGGCTTTTCGTTCTGTCCTATATAGGGAGCCATGCGGCCAACTGGTTGTTTCTGTTGGTGAACCTGGATGACCCTATACTACGCAACTTCCCTGGGTTTCAATGAGAACTGGAAAAGTTGTTCGCTCGCAAAACCCAAGGGCAGTCTCTTGACAATGAGTTGTCCCTATGACAAGGGGTGCAGGACCTTCTAGCTTACATTGCCACCTTCAATAGAATGGTGGCAGAGACTAACTGGCCTGAGGATAAACGGACCAAACTCTTCTATAGAGGCCTCAGGGGAGAGCTTAAGGATGTGTTGGCGCAAGTTGTAAACCCACCTGATGGCTGTTCGGAGTACATAGACCTTGTTATCCAACTGGACCATCGACTGCAGGATCGAAAGGCCGATCCTTCTCGCTCTCAGTCACGACTTCTGTGCATCCACCCGAAAGAGGGCCCCACTCGTCCCGCTGTAAGCGTACTGGAGGCCATGCAGTTGCTTGATGTCCAGGCACTGCTAATCAAAGAGGAGAGAGAGAGACACACAGACAACAGCAGTTGTGCCTGTATTGCGGCAAAGCGGGCCACTTCCTGCAAGATCATCCAATAAGAACTGTAGACACAATAAACACCAATGACCGGCCTTCGGAAAACTTCTCGGCCCGACAAGACTAGATGCCTTCTTGTTGAGCAGAGGGAAGGTTACGCCGGCCTCGCATTTTGTTGTCCCAGTTGTACTCATCTGCCCTCAACAGCCCCAGAGAATGCACGCCTTTGAGGCTTACGTAGACTGCGGTGCTGTGGGCAATTGCATGGACTATGCAATGGCTCACAGAATCAGGGTTCCACTACGGAAAATACCTATGACAGACAACATGGTTGCCGTGGATGGAAACTGTTAGCGTCGGGTCCTGTAACCCAATGCACTGAGGAAGTGGTGCTACTCTGCCAGGATATACACCGGGAAAGCATGGCTTTTGACCTCATCAGCGCCCCACAGTTCCAGATTATCCTAGGAATCCCGTGGCTAGAGTCCCATAACCCTAGCATTAATTGGCGAGCAAGAACCTTAACCTTCTCCAAATCCTGTGGTGACACGTGTTATTACAAGGCACAACCATCATTACCTGCACCAATGGATTCCGACACGGTCTTGGGGATCATGGGGAGCTTACCCACCGAGTACAGTGACTACCAGGACATCTTCCAGAAGGAGCAAGCAAATATACTTCCCCCGCGTAGACCCTACGATTGTCAAATGTACCTCATCCCCGGATCACCAACACCATGAAGTCATATCTATGCCTTTACAGAGCAGCAAAACGCAAATCTCTGCACATACCTCGATCAGTACCTTTCCAACGGCTTTATACGCCCCTCCAAGTCACCTGTTGCATCATCCCTCTTTTTTGCTCCAAAGAAAGAAGGAGACTTGTGTACCTGTATCGACTACAGGGTTCTTAATCAGATTACCATTAAGAACAGATACCCACTGCCTTTTGATACCAGTGCTCCTAGACCAGGTATGAAACGCAAACATCTACACCAGTGGTCTTCAAACATTTTATGCCAAGGCCCCTCTGAGCAAAAAATTAGTTTTCAGGGATCCCCCTGCCCCACCCTTCTGTGTTGGTGTTATTATTTTTTTTATAGACATGGCTGCAGAATTTGTGGTGCCATCATTTTGAAGGGATATGTTGTTGGGGAGACATTCCAAGACAGTAGGACAATCACTTCCAATCCAAACTTAGAAACCGTGCAAGTAAACACAAAATTCTCCAGTAGGGCTTTTATATTCTCAAAATACATTCCTGTTAGTATATTCAGCAGAAGGCAATTTGATTTAACAGAGCAAGTACTAATGGGAAGGGTGGACCTGTCTCTGCAGAAAGTGAGTCAATGTGTGGCTTTATTTTTTAAACCGCCACTCTGAGGTTGTACTCCACTTCCAGCCTTGTGCGGTATTTGGTTTTCAGTACAGCCAATGCTGAAAATCCTATTTCGCACAAGTAGGAAGACTAAAAGGGTAAGAGAGAGTGTATATCAGACCTTGCCCAAGTAGGATACTCCAGGATTACCTTCAGTCAAAAGCCACCCACTACAATGTTCCTAAATTGAGATTTGAGAGAAGTGTCCAACTGAACCTCAATCAGCTCCTCTTGGACATCAAATGGAAGATGCACCACCTCCTCTCCCAGAAAAGGCTGCATCACCCAGTCATTAATGCCAGCATTTTCTTCAGGGAAGTATTAATCAAAGCTGGACCTTAATGTTGTTAGTTGACTTGATCAGCATACAGTAAGTAAAATAACCTTGTAAAAATAAAATGCAGGAGACCGCTAGGGGGCGCGCACCTAGATAGACACGTGAGGACCGTGCTCTGCTCCCAATTGTTGGGCCTACAGAGCTCTAGACTCCCCCCGGCAGGGGCTTGACTATCTGGGCTCACCATCAGGCCCCCGAGACATCCGGAGGGTGGAGAACATTGCCCCCCAAATCAGCAGAGGCACCTGGAGCTTGGAGTGCCGGCAGGCCTGGAGGAGCCCCGCACTCTGTAAGTCGTTCGGCCTCATTGTGCAGTGCGGCGACAACCCAGACTACCAGACTGGAGGTGTGCCTGGTGTGAGGTATGTGGCTGGACCCGACAGTGCCCTCCAAGGATACCTGGTGATTACCTCAACACTACGGAAACCACAGCAGCGGCATAGCCGCGAGGGCAGCCCGGCACATGATATTCGGGCCTCGAACGCAAGAGGACAGGCCGATGAGCCCACAAGACTCTGGGCTGGGAAGTGAGGTGGTGAGGCTAAGGGGCATGACCCCACAGCCGAGGCCCCAGAGAAGAAAAGGAGGATTGCTCCCCTCCTAGCACTGAAGGGACATATGGAGTGCTTGTTTGGACCATTGCGGCTGGAACAGAGGCCGCGCTCCAGTTTCCTGCCTTGGCCCTACCACGTATGTCGGTGCGTGGGGCCTGGTCAGAGGGATTTCCAGAGGCCGCACTGGTGGAGCGGTGGCCCCCTGAAGACACTGCCCAGAGGGGCCAGGACCGCTAGCGTAGGTGACGGAATAGCTGAACTGCGACAAGGGCGTGTGGGACGCCGTGAAGCCGTATGGAGAGCTGGTGGAGCCTGGAGTGAAGAGGCCAATGCTGAGACCCTCCAAGGGACAAGGGAGACCAGGCTGACCCCCACAGTCATTGAGGAAGCTTCCAGCACACCATCACAGGTGGCCGCAGCGGGAGCACGGCCGCCCCCTAGCCCCACCAGAAATCCAACAGAGAACACGCAGTGAAAAGGTGAGGAGACAATCGCTGGAGGAGAGGAGCCATCCCGGGGACGTAGGGTAGCGAGCAGGGCCCGGGCACCGCTGGATGAGGCATGACCCACAGAGCTTTCTGGAGAGAATTGGGCCACACCGGGAGAGGGACACACGTGGCACCACCTGAAGCCCCTGGGAGACCAGGCAAGCCTTGGAGGGTTGAGGCGCCTCACCGAGGACGCAGGGCAAAGCCTGAAGCCCCACATCGTTTGGACCACGGCCCGGGTAACCCAGGGCCACCCTTAAGGACTGATTTGGGAGCCGGAGTTGTGGAGCAGGTCCCCTGCAACAGAGAACAGAGCGGGGCAATAACATTGTGCGTAGCGCCGCCAAGGGTGCCTCCATACGCGAGGTCCCCACCAAGAGCACAACAGGCCTACGCAACAACTCAGTGGTAGCGATCGGAGATCACAGTGTCAGTACTGGGAGATACCCGGGTGGCGCAGAAATGATCATAGCGCACCCAGCCAGAGAGTGGGGGTGAGGACTCCACCATAAAACCACCACCCGAACACGAAGCCAGAAACCATGGGTGGACACTGTACAGTGAAGGAGAATACACGAGGGGACAAAGAGGCCCAAAAGAGCAGGGGCAATCACCACACTGGGAAATTGACAGGAAAGGGATACAACAGAGGACCTGGCAGATTTGGAGACATCGAGGTGCATCCAGAGCAAACGGTGGGCTCCCTCCCGGAGAAGCCCCACAACATACGCAGGCACATGAAAGCGAGCGACCCTCCGCTGGGGACGTGAACACACTAGAGGGGGAGCAGCCACTGGTGATGGCCCCCTACAAAGGGCTCCTCACAGCACAGTCCAGGGGGTTGGGAGTCCACAGAGGGGGACCCCTCACAAGCTAAATAGCAGGCGGGTGGCGCCCTTTGTTCCTCTTTGAGCTCAACACAGTGGGAGACCGGCACTAGAATCCGGGTTGGAAATAACAGAACCTGCCAACATGCAGAGTGTAAGGGACCAAGCCTCCCCTGCTCAAGGGACACCATAACCAAAGAGACAGAGAGCAACACCGGCACACCATACCAGGGCACCACACTGGAGGAGGCACAGGACCAGGTAGCAAAGAGTAAGAAGACCCACTTGGGGATCCTGTCACTGCAACGATTTCAGAGACTCCCAGTAGAGACCCAAGGGACGCCCCACCCCAACCCCCCAAAGAGTGGCATCAGGGGGAGACAATCCCACCCCAACCCCAGCTCTGACCAGGGATGATCTCAAAGACATATTTCACGAGATCAGAACAGACATACAAGCCTCCATTTACGACCTCAAGGGCAGAATTGACAAAATTGAGGATAAAATTGAAGTGCTGGAATACAACCAATTGCAAATAGACGTTCTAGACATGATGTACGAAGCTCACCTTACGGACCCGGAACTTAGGGAGGAGGAGATGCTCCTGAAGGTAGATGATTTGGAAAACAGGGAGAGACGTAATAACTTCAGAATCCTCGGAGTGAGCGAACCGAAAGGCGAATCAGCGGCAGGAGCTGGATGGAAGGTACAAGGCCTGATAAACCAGCTTTTTGCACTGGAGGGAGGCTAAGAGGTGCAGCTGGAGAGAGTGCACAGAGGGGGAAGAGGAGGTGGAAGGGGACCCGAGATCTATAGTGGTGCGCTTCCTCAGGTACAGAGAGAAAATGGAGGTCCTCAATAAAGCAAAGCGCCTGGGGAGTTTCACCTACGAGGGGGAAACAGTTAAAATATTCCAAGACCTCTCCGCCCTGACACTTGCCCGCCGCAGGGAATGCCGCCCACTCACACAATGGCTCTCTGACAAAGATATTAGATATCGCTGGTCCCACCCCTTTGCTTTAATGTTTGAACTCGGAGAAGTGGACTACAGAGTGACAGGGGGAAAAGAGGCCCTTCAAGTACTGCAGGTTATCAAAAGCGAGGAGGAGAATGGGGCCAGGATGGAGTCGGAAGCAATGCCTCAGGCCAGCAGTGGAGGCCCCTGGGCCAACATGCCACAAAAAAGAAGATGCAAGGCCGGATGAAGATCAAGAGGCTCAACACCCCTCCAGGAGAGGACAAGGGGGAAAGTGATGGAAGAACAGGGACCCTATAACCATGGAATGGGGGCAACCAAAAGAGAACTACTCCTACCGGGGGGAGATGAAGCGTTATGGGAACCAACAGAGGTGAGACGGCCTTAACCTTAGCGGCACACCTACGGTGGGTGTCTCCGAACATGTACAGTTTTCAGGGGGGAGGCGGGGAGGGCGAAGGGACTGATACAGGGCCTGATACATGGAAAGGTGAATTTGGAACACCACAGGGAGGCACAATGTTGTGGTTCAGTAAAGGGTCTTGGAGGGGCTCACCGGAGCTGAATGGCACCCCTTAACCTGGTAGGGCGGGTGGAGCTCCTCAAGATGGGCTTGCTCAACGTGAAGAGCCTCAACTCCCACACAACTCCCTGCTGGGGAGGGACCTGAAGAATGGTAACCTAGACGCACTCCTAGTGCAGGAGACCTGTACAGTCCTGGGGGAAGAAATAAGAATTCTGGGGGTCTGCACCGGGCAAAGTTTTGGGCCTCTGGGCCGGTCAAGAAAGGGGGATAGGAATCATTTTGAAACTGAGGCTTAGACTTGCAGATCTAGTGGCCTGGGGTCAGACCGACGGGAAGGTACTGGTGGTTTCTGGGTCCCTAGATAACATCAAAATAACCCTAGCCTCAATATACAGCCCCAATACGGGCCAGATACAGTTCCTGAGGGAGGCCATTAGGGAGGTTCTGGACAGAGCGGAGGGCCTCCTCATTATAGGGGGGAACTTCAACATGTGGGCAGACAGGATGATGGACCACAGCGGTGGACACATCCTGGCAGGCACTAGAGGGGGGACAGCAAGCAGGGGTTTCGCTGACTACATGTGGAACCAGGGGCTAGTAGATGTCTGGAGAGAAACCAACCCAACAGAGGAAGGCTACACCTTTTACTCCCTGGTCCTGTCCCATTCAGCTGGTCAGACCATGATCTGGTGGAACTTAAGGTGACCCTCTTGGGACTAGCTGGGAACCTTAGGAAAGAAATCTGTCTTCTAGAAAGGGTAGAGGGCAAACGGGCAGGACAGAAAGAGGAATACCTTAGAATGGCCAGAGGTAAACGCCAGGAGCTGAAGGATCTAGAGATGGGGAAGGTTCTTGCCAGCCTTCAGTACCTGAAGCAAAAGTATTATGAGAAGGGGGACAATGTCGACGCCATGCTAGCTGCCAAACTCAGGGGCCAGAGAGCTGAGACGTGGGTGGCCAGGATTCAGGAGGAGGGCAGGCAGAGACTTACTGAGGCAAACAAAGTGTTGAGGGGATTTTCAGGATTCTACGAAAAACTCTACGGGAGGGAAGGAACCCCAGATGAGGCCCAGCTTGAACAATATCTGGCAGCAGTCCCACTCCCAAAACTCCAGGAAGGGGAGAGTCAGACTCTTGACGGACCGATCACACAAAAAGAGGTCCTTAGTGCAATATCGGGGCTAAGGTTGGGGAAGGCGCCTGGGGAAGATAGATAAACGGCAGGGTTCAACAGGACATTTGCCGGACCTCTCGCGCGACACCTGGCGGCCCTCTTTACCGGCATTATGGCCACAGGGAAGGCTCCCCCGTCATTTGGGAAGGCTTTGATCACCATTATCCCGAAGGAAGGCAAAGATCCTGCAGATTGTAAATCATACAGGCCAATCTCCCTGCTCAATGTGGACGTGAAACTGTTCACGAGAATATTGGCTACAAGACTGGAGGGCCTTATGCCGAAACTTATCCACTCCGACCAGGTGGGGTTCATCCAAGGGAGGCAGGGGGCCGATACCCTCCGCAAGACACTCCTTCTCATGAGAACAGCAGCAGGGGAGGGGGGAAACCCAGTGCTGGTGGCCATTGAGGCAGAGAAGGCCTTTGATCGGGTGGGACTTCCTCAATGGGGCACTTCAGAAATTCGGCTTTGGGGAAGGGTTCCAATGAGCTATCTGGCCCTATACAGGAACCCCACAGCTAGAGTTACAGTCAACAGGCGTATGTCCCAAACCTTCCCATTACGGAGAGGAACAAGACAACGGTGTCCTCTGTTGCCCCTACTCTTTGCACTGACCATGGAAATCTTGGCTGGATACCTGTGGGGGGAGCCATGGGTCCGGGGCATTGTGGTGAGGAGCAGGGAATTCAAGCTTGGGCTCTATGCAGACAATCTAATGTTGCATTTGAAGCACCCTGCACAGTCGATTCTGGCAGCCCTGAAGGTGATTGAGGAATTCGGAGAGTATTCTGGGTTTAAGATAAATACGAGCAAATCAGTAGTCTTCCCGTTTGCCCCGGACACAGCCAGGAATGTGGGGGAGCTGACCCCCATGGGATCGCAGGTCCAGCTAGAGGGGTTGAAATACCTGGGAATCAATCTAGTCCATCCCGACTAGGACCTGGGCCAGGCCAACTCCCCACCTCTCTTTGAAAGATTATATTCCAACATGGTAACATGGGGAAAAGGAAAGGTGTCGTGGATGGCCCGCTTGAATGCGATAAAAATGAACCTCCTCCCCAGAGTTTTATACCTGTTTCAGATGCTCCAAATGAGGGCACTGGTGAAACATTTGAGGGAGGCCAGGTGATGCATCATGCGATTCCTTTGGCAGGGTCGGAAGCCCAGGGTGGATTACGACACACTCACCTTGCCCAAGGATAGGGGGGAGTGGGACTGCCAGACTTGACGATATACTTTAGGGCGGCACAACTCAGAACATTGGTTGCACACCTAAGCGAAGACCCGAACAAACAGTGGATCTTCCTAGAGAACCAACACTTGCTTCTCGCAATGGTAGGGGAGTTGCTCTGGGTCCCGAGACACTGTCTCCCAAGGCTTATCAGAGAACACCCTATCCTCTGGGTGCACTGGGATGTCATGGCAATGAGTAGAGGAAACTCACGTGGCCCTACCCAAAAAGCCATATCTGGGCACCACCAGTCAGAAATGAGATACCAGAGGTGGAACACTACCAGGCGTGATTTGAGGCGGGTTTGGCCAGGGTGGGTCAATTGATACAAAATGGAATTTCATTAACCTACACCAACTTAGAGGAAGCCCTGGGGATAGGGAATTTGTCGGTCCTGTTGTTTCTGACACTTACGGGCGTATTTATGTCAAGCAAGTGGAAGGAGCATAGTCAGAGGGAAGTTAAACCAGTGGAAAAGGTGCTTGATGGTTTTGCAGGCATGAGGGGTCTCATCTCATGCCTCTATGTGGCACTGCACAATGGGAAATCCCTTTCCCATCGTGAATGGAGTTCCGCGGTGAGCGCCACCGCGGAACTCCATTCATGATGGGAAAGGGACCTAGGCATTGAACTGGGAAATAGTCTCTGGCAACAAATGTCCAGCCAAGCCTTTAAGACCTCCATCTCATGCCAGTACAAGCTACATGCAGTAAAGTTACTCTACCGATGGCAGTATGACCCAGTCCGCCTGTCCAGAATGTTTCCGCAGGTGGACCCTCGCTGCTGGCATGGATGCAGGGCCAGGGCGGATTATTGGCACATGGGGAGGGTCTGCCCGAGGTTACAGTTCTTCTGTTCAGAGGTCCTGGGTTGTATCAGGAATGTGGGGGAAGGGATCATATCCACTCGACCCCGTATTAGTATTGTTTGGATTGGAAACGTGAGGGGAGACCTGGGTGGCGCCCTCATCCATGGCCCACTTTCTCCTGCTGGCAGCACAGGCCTGTAGGGGCACACACTGGAAAAGGGGACACCTCCCAACGGTGCAAGAATGGTCGGCTACGGCCAAAGACATTTACCTAATGGAAAAGATCCCAGCTGCACTACATGGGAGTAGCGCCCTGGTGGAAACAGAATGGCTACAATTCCACAATGTGTTTCAGTAAGGGGGGGGGCAGGCATTAAGGAGAACGGACCACCCGGGCTGATATACATATAGCCTGGACGAGGAGCGCGACAATGGTATCTGTAATGTATATGGTGCGGTTAAGCCCCACAGGACCCGAGACCATCAACCAAGAGCAAGCCACAGACATTAGCACTTGAAAAGTATCTTCACCTGTATCAGGGGGGGGTGGGTGGAGGGGGTTGGGGTTGTGTTAGGGCAGGTTGTTTACTCAGCGAGGGTACCTCTCTCTTTTTCTCATTTCAAAATGTACAGAAAACCGAGAACTGAATACATTGCTGAGCTAAATTAATTCTGACTGGCAACATGGGGGCAGTTGCCCCACCCCCTACCATCCCCTCCGATTTCCTGCTCTGCATTCAGAAGGGAGGGGCTAGTCATCACTGCAAAAGAATGTGTGTGCTGTAATCAGGGCAGTTTCTAGCCAACTTGGTGCCCAGGGCGAAACATCAGAAACATCAGAATGTGCCCCCCCCACCCCCCACTGACTGGCAAACGTCACTCCCAAGCTACACCTCTGTCGTGCGACAAAACCCCTCCTCAATATGAATAAATAATAGCTATATAAATGAAGCTGGTTTCATTACATTGTAATTCAAGTACTTTACAGAAAAATTCTAATGTGAAAACACAGCTGTTGCTGCTCAAGTAAATGGTTTTTCTGTCACCTGCTCTTAGGGAAGGCATTGCCTGAATGCAGTTTCAAACTGTCCGTACTGGCACACTGCAGTGTGAACAGCCTATCAGGGCCTGAGGGCCCACTGACCTGGCCCTGTGTTGCAGGTGTTCGGTTTGTACCACCTCACTTGTATTTTGCAAGGGGCAATAGACTAACCATATGAATAATTTTCTGATAGAAGGTTATCATTCGAAGATCAACAGTCTGGTACACTCTTATTGTACTCTTTCCAAATAGCTCTATGAGAGTGGGAAAGGGGACAAATAGCACCAATGAGGATTCCTGTATACTTTGTATTAAATCACAGAGCATTTCAGGACTATAACAGTGATCAGAGATCTGTACATTTGATAAACAAGTCTGTGATAAAAGGATTGTATGTGTAAATGCATAACTGATGCATGGCTTTGTGCTCGCATCACAGTTCACAATACTCACCCTAACATCAAAATGTTTGTAACCATGAACCATGAATACTCATGGACAGCTTACGTTTTTGGATGCGAGTATAACATGACTGCAACATCAGCCACTCAAATGGTTTACAAGGGCTCTTTTGCTTCTTGTTTCTGAAGAATTCTAGAGGAAGGACTGAGTCTCAGTGTGGGCACGCCCAACCCCAATACAGAAACACCTTTAGGGAATTATATCTACAGATAGGGCAGGATACTGCAGAAGAGAGACCCAATAAACAAAGCACAGAAAGGCTACACAGAAAGGACCTCTTTTAAACTTTAGCCTGACCAGTAATAAGCTGATGAAGTATTTTAAACAAAACCGGCTTCTGGTGCGTGGTAAAGGGTCCACAGTTCCTCAGCCACCACCTCCTCACCGTTGTGCAGGCCTCGGGGGGGGGGTTATTTCGGCAAAAAAGAGCAGGCCCATGCTTTATATAACCAGGCTTGCATTAGCATCTCGTATTGGTGCTGGCCTGCAGATAGTGAAAGTCATGGTGTGGCAGTGTAGAAATGACATTTGGCCTCGTGGATTTATAATTTTAGGCAACTTCTTTGATTGCTTTATGTGTTTAAGTGTGGGCACAGTATGGCATGCTCGTCAGAGTCACCTACACAAAACAGTCCAGTGTGCTCTTGTATGGACATAGGGCACATCAGACAAAAACAGGTACATGTGCTGTTACATAAGGGAGCACCACATAGACACCATTAACCAACAGGGTGGTAACATGTGCAACGCACAAATAATTGCTGCACACATCACTGCATTGATTTGCCATGGACGACTGTCTGCATGGTGACACACAATGAACACCACTTTCCTAATCATCAAGGTGCCAAGTGACACTGAGTTGTCATCTGGTGCGCTTGATAGGCAGCGGCTGGCTTGTTTAGACAACTAAAAGACCTTTGATGCTGAGAGGATGCATTTAGTCCATGTCCCAAAGCAGCCATTAGAATACTTAAGCAAGAATAATTACAGTTATCCTTTCCAGGGATGCGCCATATGTAACTAAAAAGTAATATAAAGAAAACATGTTGGTGTGTCAAATAAAGAGACACGAAAATAAATAAAATAGTTTTAAACTTTTTCTATGTGGCATTTTAATTCTCTTTGAAGAATGCATAGGTTTGGTCAGCTAACTGATACTTGTGCTGGCCTGGTGAATAGAAATGCCCCATGTTCAGGTCTTAACACTGAAATGGTACATACTGTGTAAAAACAATGGCTTGTTAATGAACTATCACTTATAAATTGCTCACTAAAAAGAGATATCAGCACAGACAATGAGGGGCGCAGGTTGTGTGACTCCAGAGCATCTCATACGCTGCGTTTGGAATATGCATTCCTTTATTTGCATATTCCGAATGCATCACAGTCGTCTACAAGTCAACAGAGATCAGCCAGCCGCACATTGCAGAGCAGCCCTCACCGGCACAGCAAGCTGCTTAATCTTTTTTTTTCTTTTTTTTTCTTTCTTTATTTTTATTCCAATACATCACAATCAATACTAAGTGAGTACAAAAATAACAAGGTAATACATATTTTCCTATCATACGTTAATTCTAGTAACTGACCCAACATAGGAATAGACCAACCCATCCTTGAGCCTCTGATAAAACACTACAAACAGAACATCACAAGACAAAAGACAGACACTTATCCCCCCTACCCCCATCCCTCCACAATCAATCACTACAGTAACTACAATACCCTAACCTACACCTTATCCATACATTTCATTGAAAGCCCCCCATCTCTCCACATATTCTCCTTCCCGTTTAAGTCTAATTGACTGAGATTTCTCAAAATGAGATAAAGTTCTCGTATCTGTCAACCAGTTCTCCAGATTTGGCTTTTTTCTCGTTTTCCACATTTCCAGAATTACTTTCATTGCCACCAATTAACCCCTATCAATCCAATACGAGGAATCAGAGGCTTCTTTACATCTACCTTCTTTTGAAAGAAAAACAACTGCTAGAAAGGTTCGAGGGAAGGATACTTTCACCACTAAATCAATCCTATTCAAAATATCATTCCAGAAATTCACATTCTCCCACATTCCTAAAGCTTATGTAACAAAGTTCCCTTCACATGACAACAGGCCCAAGAGACATCTTTTTCCGAAATTCCCCTTGCATACCTCCTGTCAGGGGTCCAATATATACGACTTAACACCCTTTGATGAACATATCGTAGATTCAAATCATTTTTAGACTTCACCATCACCTTCCAAACCTTTTCTCACCTGCCCACTGGCAAGTCTCTCCCCAATTCACAGATCTAAGCCAATCGCAACTTCTCCCATGAGTCCTTCAAGTTTTTCTCCATCTGCATTAACTTTAAATATGAAGAAACCATATGCTGCTGACTATCCAACACCTTACATAATTTAGGTCTATTAATCATCGGACCACTTAACATTTGCTGCCTTTCAGACATCAATTCTGCCAAGGATCTATTACGCCGATATTCTCTATTGGCCAATTTATACTGTTCAACCAAATTATCGAAGAGAACCATTCTCCATCTTTCCATATATCTTCAATTTTTTAAATACCTATATTACCCCATTTCTTCCAATTTAACATTCTATTTCCAATCTGTAACCCGTGGTTAAACCAGATTGAAGTTCTTCCATACATAAATAGGTCTTGTTAATTCCCTAGAATCCATTCAACTAATGCAGAATTTGTCACTGCTAAGGCCTCCAATTTTGCTCCAGAGTTAGCAACTTCCCATAAGAGTACAAGCAATCTAAGGAGAAAGGCTTAAGTCTCTCTCTTGCCATTGTAAGCCAAAACAGCTACAGCCGCTTCCCCTCCCTAAGGTAATATGACACCTTCTTAAGTAAAAATCCCCTATGGTAGTGTTCCAACACCGGATACCCAAAATCCCCCTCCCTAACCTGGCGAGTCATAATAAAGGGAGGGATTTCTGATTTTATACCCTCCCCCATAAGAAGTCCATAAATATGTTGTCAATGTGCTTAAGCCCTTTCTTGGTAAATCTCATTGGAAGTGATTGTATGAAATATAATACTTTAGGAAGGAGTACCATTTTTATAGCATTAACTTTAGCCAAAATGTTTAGGGTTAATCTGTCCCATTTATTGATGTCTCATAACAAAGTCTCTTCAGCATATCAACATTAAAATCTACCATCCTGTTCATATCTCTCACACGGTAAATACCTATATATATCACAAAGAAATCTGCCCATTGACAGTTCCAATCTAACAACTCCCTACTCAAGGGATTACCATTTAGTGGGAAAACAACTGTTTTCCCCCCAGTTGACTTTATACCCCGACAGTGTCCCTACTTCATCCAACATACCTTTCAAGAAAATTCCCCCTTCAATCGGGTTTACCAGTACTACAGTTAAATCATCGGCATACGCTCGAACTTACACTTCCCTGTCTCCCACCCTCCAACCCTGATGGTTCTGCTCCTGTCTTATAAAGGCCAATAGTGGCTCAAGTGCCAAACTGAACAAAAAAGGAGAAAGCGGACAGCCCTGTCTAGTTACCCGAAATAATCGAATTGCTGAAGACAATTCATCATTGACCCATAGCTTGGCCGAAATATTATATTGCAAAGCCCCAATAGCATTAAAAAATTGTGGACCAAAACCCAGTCGAAGTAAAGTATAATTCAAAAACAACCAAATAACACAATCAAAAGCTTTTTCAGCATCTAGAAGAATAAGAAGTATTTCCTCAGTTCTAGAAGTAGACAATCCCATTATATTCAATAGGGTCCTAATATTATCATAACCATATCAATCACCCATAAATCTCACCTGTGAATAATCTAATAGGTCTCCTATATATTTAAGTAATCTGTTAACTAACATTTTGGTAAAAATCTTTACATCAACATTCAGCAAAGGAATAGGCCGATAGTTACACTTAGTAACATCCTTCCCTTGTTTCAGGATTAAGGTAATTACCGCTTCACGCATAGAGGGACACAACACACCACCAGATAGAAACTGATTGTATAACTCACATAACTCAGGTAATAAAGCAGTAATGAAGGATCTGTAAAGCTCTACAGGCAATCCATCCATATCCGGAGATTTACCCAGATTAAGTTGATTTATGGCAGCCCCAACCTCAAAAGCCGATATAGGTGCATCTAATGCCTCTTTTCCGTCTTCCAATAAACAGGGTAGTTCTATCTTGGTAAAAATTTCAGCCAATTGACTTTCTTCAATAGTATGTTTTCGGAATAAGGGGAGGCATAGAAAGCTCTAAAGCGTTCACAAATTTCTCCCTTCCCATCCTCAATCTTTTGCATGAAAGACTTTTCAGTTAAGTTTTTCAATTTGTTAGCTAATAAACGTCCTCCTCTATCCCCTTCCTCCCAGAATTTCTGCTTCATAAAATATAAACCCTTTTCAGCCTGTCTTTCTAATTCAACCTTAAGCTTCTCTCTCGTGCCTTCCATCCTTATTTTATCCTTTTTACTTTTAGATAGGGCATACTTTCCGTGCATTACTCTTAACTCCAATTCCAGATCTTTAACCTTATCTTCTCACAATTTTCTTGTCCTAGAAGTCCACTTTATTAGCTCTCCCCGTATATTCGCTTTAAATGCATCACATATTATCAAACTATCTGTGGACCCCCTATTATCTTTGAAAAAGTTTACAATAGAGATATTCATAGCTTCATATACCTTCTCGTCCACGAAGTTAAATGTTTAAGCCTCCATTTGATAAAATTTGACCTACTCCTATCTCTGTTTAATTTTAGCATTACTAAAGAGTGGTCAGAAATACAGCGATTTGTCACGACCCTCAGCCCTGATCCCCACTGGCAAGCCCATTGGCCAGGTGGAATTAGGGCTCGGTTCACTAATAAGGCCTGGCATCCACTTCTCAGGCCCTCTTGGGGCCAGTCCTGGCGCCTTTGGCACCAGGCTCATCAGTAAGGAAAGACATCTGCTTGAGGAACTACTTTATTTAGGCTTTTAGCCAACATGGAGGCATCCACATAGCTTGATTCCTAGAACGAAGCTATGCTGTCTAGTGTTTTGGGTGTGGTGGCCTAGGGACTACTTTACCTGGACTACTTTACAGTGGCTATTTAAACCACACCCGAACAAGACAATACGCTTTGCGTTACTTTGCTTCTAGCAACGTGACGCTCACCGTGTCCAGCTTTCTCACAAGCCTGGTGAATTCCGGACCTGCAGAAAAACCAAGAACATCGTTAGCCGCAGAATCTTACCTGCATTCATCATCCTTCACTGCTCGCAGCTCCTGAGCAGCTCTGTTGGTGGAGTTCACCGCCCAGATCGAAGGACCTGAGAAAAAGAGGAAGACATCATTAAAGGAGGTAGTGGAGACATTACAACCACAAAGCGCTTAAAGACTTACCTGGTCGGTTGCTTTTCGACCGGCATAGCTCTGGAACTCCATCTACGCTGGGAACTCACCGCTACCTACGAAAAGAGAAAAGCACAGGTCAGTGAGGACAAAACATCCCTGCACTACGCAAAGCGCCTCGTTACTGGACCGCCCGTGCTCACAAAAGAGAACACGCCCCTGCCCAGAGAGTAGGACGGAGAGCCCACCGATTCCGACAACCAGGTGAGAAGAGAACCTGGAGGGGCTGGAAACACAAGGGAGGTGGGGGAAAACTTACCTTGGTCGCCCAGTCCTAATATAGTCTTCATTTCCAGGCGGAATCCCATCGACGCCGAGACCACACCAGGGAATGATTGGGAAGGGCACCATCGACCAACTGGCTGGGTGGCATCCCCGTGGATACCAGGTGAGCGTAACACGATCCCCCATATTGGCTTCAAGCACATCATCCATTAATCCATCTAAAAGCAGGAGATAATCAATTCTCGAATAAGAGTCATGAACCCCAGAATAAAATGAGAATTCTCTATCCAGGGGATGTAATATCCTCCAAACATCCACTAGATCAAAAGTTTCAACCAAGTCCTGAAAGGATTTACAAATTCTTTGCCACGTGAATCTACAATCAGAAGACCTATCCAACTTGGCGTCTAATATACAATTGAAGTCGCCTCCGATCCTAATGGAATCACATTTCATATTTCTCAAGCTCTTAATCAGATCAATAAAAAATCCCCCTCCATTTGAGCATGGACCATATACTGAACCTAGTGTCATTAACATTCCCTCATTCCTCACAACAGCCAAAATGATATGCCTTTCATCATCCATATGCACATTTTCTATAGCCATACCTAATCTCTTACGAATTAAGATTCCTACTCCCCTTGACCTTCCAGAATAGCAATTCAGTAAGACCTTCATAAACTTGGAGGCATTAAAAAGATTTTCAGGATATTCGTTCAAATGAGTTTCCTGCAGAAAGAGAATGTCCACTTTTTCTCTTCATAATCTAGCCAATACTTTCCTCCTCTTCTGTGGACAATTAAATGTTATGTTATGTTATGTATACTTCTATAGCGCCGGCAGCCGGCAGGCATCAGGGCGCTGGTAAAATACAACAAATACTAGACATACCTGGGACACCCTTAATCATCCCTATGGACTCTCTGTTTCCTAACTGGATGCCATCACTTAAAGAGACACGTCTTCAGGCATTTCCTGAACGTTTGATAATTCTCTTCCAACTGCGGGGTGGAAGGTAATTTGTTCCACTGTTGCATGGCAAGCACTGCAAAGGATCTGCCCCTCCCCCCAGTGCACTCTAGCTTGGCACTCCGTGAGAAAGGATATGAGCCAGTCCAGGGCAACCGGGGAGCACCCCGCTATTGTCTTTAGCACCTTTAATATGAGCTCGTGATCTACCAAAACAAAGGCAGCGCTAAGATCAAGCAACATCAGCATCCCTGTTTTGCCTCTATCCACTAGCTCTAGCATATGGCTTTGCAGGTCCAACATAGCCGTTTCCATACTATGGACAGCCTTAAAGCTTGATTGTTGTTGGTGAAGTGATGTCTGATCTTCTATGTGTTTCTGTAATTGATTAGTTGCTATTTTATCTAGTATCTTGAGGATGAAGTTGGAATTAGTGATCGGATGAAGATTACCTGGGTCCTTGGGATCAAGACCTGCCTTTTTAACCAAAGGTGTAATTGTTACTGTCTTAATTTCCTTAGGCACTAAACCTTCTTTAAAAGATGGATTGATTATTTTGGCAAAAACTGGAGCAAATATTTCCTTCTTTTCTAATATGATTTTTGAAGGAAGTATATTTTCAGCACACGATGTTGGTTCCATTTTATTCAGTACCCCCAGCAATTCTTTTTCCGAAACTGGTGTGAAGTTAAATGTATCTATCACTCCCAGATTAAGCCAGTCGTTCTCCGTCGTGGCTTCATGTAATTTCTCTGGCCTTAATTATATTATTTCTTACCTTTTGCGTTTTTGCTGCGAAAGCATTTTGGACTATATCGCAGTCTTCCTTAGATGGAGAGAAAGGCCGTGTGAGGGCCTTTGGTTTTTCAATACTTTTTATTATCTTTAATATTTTACTTGTGGCATTTAATGCTGCTGCTATTTCCTTGTTATAATGATTAGCTTTGGGTTCTCTTATATTTTCCCTGTAGTTTGTGTTAGCTTGCTTCCATATATCCTTATTTTCCTTAGAAGGATTTTGGTGCCACTTTCTTTCTAGAGCTCTGTTTTCTACTTTCTGTTTGTTTAGCTCTTCACTGAACCACTTCTGGTGCTTGCTATTTTTTGTAGCTATTTTAGTTTTCATTGGAGCTTCTTGTTCCACCAGATTTTGAATCTGTGAAAGGTATTTAGTTAGCATCACTTCACAGCTATCTTGGTCTCAAAAAGATTTCAAGATTCTAGATATGCAGGGTTTTAGTTGTTCTGCCCCTATGTTTTTAAAGTTTTTGCTCTGTACTTTAATATGAGGGATATGTTACTGTTTGTTATTTTCCAGTGTTACCTCAAAAGAAACCAGAAAATGGTCACGCCAAATACATGGTTCAGTAATGACTTTCTGGGTCTGCTGCAGGTTTTGGGTTAGGGCCCAATCTTATCCTTTCACATTCCATGTAACCACTTTCAAGGAACGCATCATAAGACAATAATATAAAATAATATCCAGCCTACCTGCCCTATTATCATCTAGCCCCTGCAAAACCTCTGAGGCCTTCGTAAGATTCCTTCTCTTAGAATAGCGGTGTAGATTGACTCATTCCTCCCCTCACACAAAAACAATACAAACATTCCACACAAACACATAAACCCAGATTGTTTGAATACTGTCCACCCGATTGTTGACTCCTTATTAGAACTATTATATACAGAACTCATAAGATCTAAACTGCAAAACCAGAAACCTATGCCCTATCAAATGACCATATATTAACACATCCCTTCCACTCCTCCCATAACTTTATAGTTATAATCAGCATATCTAACTCAGAGAAGGAGAAGAGATTCTCCCCCTGACCCTTTCATTTCAGCACTACCCATTCCTATCAATTATTAACAAATCTCCAACCAATAACCCTCCTTACCATAACCTATGTTCCATGTTAATCCTGTCAAGAAGTCTATATCAGAGGCATCAATCAATACCACCCTAACCTAATGTAATTTACCCATACCAATGCATCACTCCCCAGATTCCCACTAATCCCCCTACTATTTAACCATCCTAACTATCTAGGACCACCTACCAGAATCTCTCCAATAGTCTGACCCTTTTTTGTTCAATTAGATCCAATCCGGTACACCCCTCCCACTAGCCATATCCCCATTCTTGAGCATATCCAGTACCACACCATTGTATAACTATTAGTAAGAAGTAGCATGCAACTAATACCTAAAATGCAGGTTACCTTTTTCAGGCAGTGGATATGCACCCCCCTTGGCATGGGGCTGCAGCCCACCAGAAGGGCGCGCCCCACAGTTTGAATACCGCTGATCTACACCAAACTGGACCTCAGGGGTGCTTATCACTTGGTGCGAGTCAAGAGTGGTGATGAGTGGCAAACCGCCTTCCGCACATAATTTTGACTATACAAATATCAAGTGATGCCCTTTGGTTTATGCACTGCATCAGCGCATTCCAGTTCTTCATGAATGACGTGTTAAGGGAACTCCTGGACGTCTGTGCTACAGTCTATATCGATGATATCCTAATCTATGCTACCATGCCTACTGAGCATGTCAGCCATGTGCAAGCAGTCCTCCAGAACCATCTATATGCAAAGTTGGAAAAGTGTGCCTTTCACGTTAAAGGGGTGACATTTCTAGGGTTCATCCTAACACATCAGGGTGTTCAAATGAACAACCGCAAAGTTGAGGCAATCCTCCAATGGCCTTTGTATACATCTGTCAAAACTGTTCAACGTTTCTTGGGTTTGGCTAATTTTTATCAGCGGTTCATACCAGACTTTTCACATGTAGTCCACCCCATCACATCCCTGCTCCTCAAGAACAAACAATGTGTATGGATTCCAGAAGCAGAACAAGCATTCCTCACTCTGAAGCAATGTTTCACAACAGCGCCCGTCCTACAACATCCGAACCAGGACCTTCCTTATGTAGTGGAAACTGACACCTCCAGTGTGGCAATGGGGGCGGTGCTGTCTCAACATAATCCTGGTACAGAACAACTCCACCCAGTGGCATTTTAGTCACAGAAGTTCTCCCCTGCAGAAAAAAACTATGCAATCACGGATAAAGAACTACTGGCGATAAAGGCCGCTTTCAAAGAGTGACGCACTATCTCTTGGGAGCCAAGCATCCCATCACTGTGATCACGGACCACAGAAACCTGCAGTACTTCCAAACATTTAAAGCCCAATCATTGAGGCAACTCCGGTGGGCCTTGTTTTTTGCAGACTACAACTAAGTTATTACAATTTGGCCAGAGTGCGGAATGGAAAAGCAGACGCATTATCCAGGATTGGGTAAAGTGAAGAGGGGGATTGTGTTTATTTGTTTGTTTGTTTTGTTTTTATTACTTGTATTGCACGCCAGACCCAGGGGTAACCGGGCGCATTTTATAAGACAATTTACAGCTTAGTTACAGGAAAAACACATGGCAGAAAGAAACAAGAAATGTACACAAGAATATAAATACACAATATACACAACAGGCAGGAGTGTTGGTGCACGTATTTACAATTCTACTTAGTAGGTGTGCAAAATGCAGAAGTGAAGAGAGACGCAGGATAAGTCCAGGCAAGATGGTAGTCTGTTATTTGTCTGCGTCTTTAATCCACCTTGTAAGGTTGTGTTGGAAGGTGAAGTAAGGTTGCTTTGCCCGCAGGGTGGGTGGTAGGGAGTTCCAAAGTTGAGCTGCTTTAACCTGGAAGCTACAGCCACCGACTCTGGACAATTTAAATCTGGGTGTTGATATTTTGTTAGAGTTAACGGATCTGGTGAGTCTTGTTGGTTTAGTTCTCGTGAATCTCGCAGAGAGGTAGCATGGTGCGGCATTGTTTAGGCATTTGTAAACAAGTGAGGCCACTTTTAGCTGGATTTTCTCCTGAGTAGAAAGCCAGTTGTTGGCCCTTCTGAGTTCGGTGATGTGGGTTCTCCTGGGAATGCCTAATGCTGCTCTAAGCGCGTTATTCTGTAAGATTTGAATTCTTTTGATAACTTCCTTGTTGGCCCCAATATAGAGCGAGTTGCAATAGTCCAACTTTGATAACACGAGCGCTCTCGCCAGTGTGATGCAGCTATTGTTGGACAGGAAGGGTTTGCCTGCTCTTATCAATTTGCAGGTGTAGGCGGTGGCAGAAGCCATCGCGTTCACCTGCTTGTTGAAAGAGAGGGTAGAGTCCAGGTAGAAACCCAGAGTTTGTTTGTTTGTTTGTTATGCACCTCCAGAGCCTGTAGCAATTATCCCTGAAGACAAGGTACTAGGTACTAGGTGTTACAAACAGATGTATACGAATTGACCTTTTAACAATATATCGCGGGATAATTGACATTTTCACAATTGATTGTGAAATGAAGGTCAATTAGGACATATATGTGGGGGGAAACCCACCAAAAAACCCCACTCAATCCAAAAACCCCTGCAACCCCCTACCCAATCCCATTATATTGTTTATTACCCTAAACCCAGCCCACACATATATGTAAAATAAAGGTAAAGGACAATTGTGCAGAAGGTCAATTAGGACCACTATTATTAGGTCAATTAGGATAAAAGGTAAATTGTAAAAGGTCAATTTGGGTAATACCTTATGAATAACACAACCACGGTATTGGAACAACTGCAGGAAACAGATATTCACACCAGAAGATCTGAATACATGGGTTGCTACGTATCCGTAACGTGAAGAACATGATGGCCTCCCTTACCACCTTGATCGGCTGTACCTGCCACATGAGTTACAACACACATTATTCCTGGATAATTACCACAATACTCTGATGGAGGGCCATCCAGGAATCACCAAGACACTAACAAAAGTATGACAACATTACTGGTGGCCCACGTGGCATAAATACATTATCCATTACATCCAAACCTGTCACATATGTGCCCAACACAAGACCCTATAGAAAAAAAATCAAGGGCACCTGCACCCGCTATCGGTACCTCCAGCCCCATGGGACACAGTGTCCCTTGATTTTATTACTGACCTACCACCAAACAACTGCTACAAAACCATCTTGGTAGTAGTTGATCTCCTATTAAAGATGGCTCACTTCATAACGATTAAGGCACTCCCCACATCTAGTGCTCTTGCCCAAATATTCCTAGTACGGGTGGTCTGGTTACACGGTTTTCCATCAGCAGTGATCTCAGATTGAGGGAGTCAGTTTGTGTCACGCCTCTGGAAGAGATGCTGGGCCATGGAACAAATAGACATCTGTCTATCAACCAGCCACCACCCAGAAACAGACGGGCAAACCGAGAGAACAAACCAGACCTTAGAACCATATCTCTGCTGCATGCTCACACATACTGACAAGGACTCGGTGGACTTACTATGGGTAGCTGAGTATGCATATAATAACTGGCGCACCGCAGAAGTACCGAAAAAGTACTGTTTGCTGTCCTGCTGCCATTCTGCCCACGCTACGCTGTGCCAGCGCTTTCAGGATTTGAGAGCCGTGTGTGCTCTCGACCGCGATTGGACTCGTGGAGGACGTCTGGGCCTGCTGCACTGGACTTGCCTGACTTCCTTTCCACTGAGGTCACTTCCATTGGCTGGAGCACCTCCCCTTCTGACTGACGTGCTCCCTCTAGCCTATATCTGCCCTGCTGAACGCGCACCGCAGAAGTACCGAAAAAGTACTGTTTGCTGTCCTGCTGCCATTCTGCCCACGCTACCCTGTGCCAGCGCTTTCAGGATTTGAGAGCCGTGTGTGCTCTCGACCGCGATTGGACTCGTGGAGGACGTCTGGGCCTGCTGCACTGGACTTGCCTGACTTCCTTTCCACTGAGGTGACTGATACTTTTGGCCCGCCTTTCTCTCTCTATTCAATCGCATCGTCCAGTCACACTTGTTGTGCTGGAGTTCTTTCCGGACTTTGGACTTGGTGTGCCCAATGCTGTGTGCCCAACGCTGTGTGCCCACCATTATATAGTGCGCCCTTGGGAGTTGCCATCATCTCAATTATAAAAAAAAAAAAAGTTGTAGGTTCTATGTGAATTGTAAAGATTTAATCTACTATCACACGAATTACTCGAACTTATTTCTTCTGCTTTTTGTTATAGGTCACTTCCATTGGCTGGAGCACCTCCCCTTCTGACTGACGTGCTCCCTCTAGCCTATAACTGCCCTGCTGAACGCGCACCGCGCGCGCACCGCAGAAGTACCGAAAAAGTACTGTTTGCTGTTCGCTGCTTGCGGTGCGCGCTCGGTGGGTAAGTTTAAACAGCTTTTTTACTTTCTCGGCTTGCGCTTATGTCAATCTATGTCTCTCTAAGCCCATGAGTACACTTACATCAAGGTAATGGTTAGTGGTCTTCGTAGTGGAGCTACGCTACATTCTCCTGCTCCAGCTAAACGCTCCAAGAGGAATCGCTCACTATTAACTAATGCTAAAAGGGGCATTTCTACAGAGACTACGGATATGGAGGACCCTGATACTATGGTTCAAACTAAATCCGTTACTGAGGTCACTCCATTGAATGAGATGGACTTTGGATCCAGCACTGATTTGGTAACTCCAGAGATATGTAACAATGAACCCAATGCCCCGGCTAGCATGCTGTCTTCTGATTTATGTATAACACTGCCCAATTCAATGTTTTTTGCTGAATCAAATTGTTCAGGTGTTACTTATCCTAAATTGAGTAACCAAACAGGCAATCATGATACTAGCCCCCAGTTAGAACATGGGGAAACTATACTCTTTAATAAAAATCAGGAGATTGCTCTCCCGCTGGCCCTGTCAGAATCCGGGGTAAACACGAGTGCAGAGTCTTTGATTCCTCTGATGATCGCGCCTTCTAGCACCACTGAGATAAATTCCAGTTCACCCAAAGGGTGGATGGATGACAGTCCTAACCTGGAGGATAGCATTGTGAGAGCAGCTATTAAAAGGGAAATGGGAATTGAGAGTTTTAACCATCATTTGGCGGACTTCTCTACTCTTCCCCCAATGATTGAAACTGATCTGGGTAGACGTATTAGGCTTTCTCGTGAACCTTCTACCCCAATCTCACAGAGAAGATGCAAAGGGGACCTACCTACTTTGCCTACTTATGAACCATCCTTCCCTTATTCTGCTCCAACCCAAGTATCCACATCATATGGGAAAGCTACAAATGGAGGCTCTTCCAAGCTATATTGTCCAGAACAACGGAACAATTCTCCTGTGGCTACAAAACAGCAAACTGTAATTCCCAATGTTACATTTCATCGTGACTGTTTTCATCCACCTCCAATAGAAGATACTAATCGTATTCATGACTCTATTCATACACTGAATTCTCAACCTCAAATGGAACTACCATTCAATCCAGAAGCGTTTCCTATCATTACGCGTATACTGAATTTACTTGATAAAGGTCATGAACGCACGCATGAAGAAGTCAGGTTTCTTCATTTGCAAAATACGGAAATATCTTCTAAAATAAATAAGATAGAAGGCCTGTTATTCGCATGCAATACAATCTCTCTTCTAAGTTCTAATCATACTACTCCTAACATCTGCAGTGACAAAGGTACTCGGACAAAAACATATGCGGAAATCGTAGCTGATCCCCCAATGCCTTTGCAATCTCCATCAGGGTTTCAGAAATGTAAGATGGAACAATTAGTGGAAACAAATGCGGCTAACATTGAGAAATTATTGTTTGCCTTCAAGGAAATTCAGTCAACTTTATTACTAGTTACTAAATCAAACAACGACGTGGTCCAAAATACAGTTGAATGTCCTAAGCTCTCTTTTCCAGATAGTCCTTCTGCACTTACTGATTTACTTGCGCTCTCGGACAATGTGATCGATCTAGATTTGGCATGTGACAAATCAATTGCATCATTATCGTCTGGTGAAGTTCTCCCAATGGTCCTTACTAGAAAACAAAAAAGAGCACAACAGAGAGCTGAAAAAAGAAAAGGGGCCGATAAAAGAATTAAACAAAAAGTAGACAAAAAAAAATCTAAGAATCAGAGTGCTCCTAAACCAGATCGTCATAATACAAACATAAAAGAAATATGTAATCTGTCAGGCGGGGAGGGTACTATTGACTTGAATCAGCTAAATGCGGAATCCAAAGCGGTGCTCAATCTTTCTATACCGCAGCCACTTATTCCTAATTTACCTGATGCATGTGTAAAAGAGGATCGCCCAAAATGCAACAAACAAATGTGCAAACAATCGCGAAAACAAAAAAAATTGCAAATGAAAAGTAACTCATGTGAGGAAACAGAATTGCCCTTCTCGATGTTCACACTCGAAGAGCCGCATTTGACTGTAAAACAAGCCACGCTCTCTAACTTTTATCCTCTGCTAGCCATAAAAAAAACTGATAGATTCATTCAAGGTGCATGCAATGATGCAATGTCGAAAAATCAGCGAAACTCACCGACACATATGCCAAAAGTGGCTGTGTCCAATTTCGGCTGAAAATCCGAGCAGCAATATTGAAAGCCTGGGGAAAAAAAAAGAGATTGATCCACTGATTGAAAACTCAAGTCGGGAAAGGCAAAGTGAGAATTTAACACCTATCCCTCCAATTGCGAACAGTTCCCCATCACCTGAGAGCAAAAAGGTAACAGCCATGATTAACACAGCTGATGAACTAAAAGGGACTGTCGTTATGGGATGGGAGAGCAACGTTGAATTTCATGGTAAGGCAAGGCTTAACCGGTCTTACTTTATCTCAACTTTGCAAGCTGTACCGGCCTTGAGATTGATCAGATCCAACGATATTGACTGGATTACACTTGCATCTGTAAACAACAATAAAATGATTTGCAGATATAATTCTCCACTAATCTTAAAATTGATCTGGGAACAAAAGGCAGATCTATTTTCCATAGGTCTAGTACCTACATTATTTTCTAATATTGACGACGCAGAAAGCGTCGTCAATACCCCGATTCCTGCAGTTCAAACCCCTTCTGTATTAAAAGATCAAGGGGTAGCTTTGGACCTCGATGCGGGTACCCTTACACAATTGATGGCAATTGTATCTGCTCTCAAGGGAATAGAATCTGCAGGTACTACCGCAGTCGCACCTAGCTCCAACTCTGGAGTACTAGGACGATCCTAGCTTGGGGGATTTCTTGATTGTGTCCTGGAATTCCTGCGGTCTTAACAACTTCCGGTCATGGACCAACAAAAAGAATCGTCCTCAGCCAGATGTTGTCTTTTTACAGGAAACAATGTGCCGCTTTCCATTCTCAATTGAGGGTTTTTATGTTTTCTCACATGCGGCCTCGCAGGGTCCTATGGGCCGGCCATCAGGAGGAATTGCTATTCTAATTAATACTTTAACCAAATGCGTTGCTAAATATATATGTTGCACTCAAAGCATCATGGCTGTTGAATTAACAGCTGTAAATTCGTCTAAAGATGCACTACTGCTGGTTTGCATTTATTGGAACAAATTGTCTTCCCCTCTTGATATTATTATTGATGAAATGAATTCGCTATTAGTAGCAGCTTTTGCACGAAATTCAGCTCTCAAAATAATTGTTGGTGGTGATTTTAATGCACTATGTTATGATTTATCATTAAGCAAAAGGAATCTGGTTCCTAGCCATTCTCTTAATTCTGTACGAAATGGACAAACTTGGCTTGATTTTTTTTTGGAATGGGACATTCAACCAGCTCCTGTATTACTAAATCCATTTAACTTTTCTTGGCATAGGGGTAACTCTAAATCTCTGATTGATTTTTTCTTTGTATCAACATGTTTATATTCTTCTATCAAACCGGTTATTATTTCTGACCCTGAACTTGGGGATCATATGTTAATTTCCCTATCTATTCAACTACCTATTGCTCGTTTTGACGCTATGCCTAGCTTAACTTTACTTGAATCTGATAGACATCTATTATCTATACGATGGAATCCGAAAGTGTGTTGCAAACTGTTGCAAATGATTGCGGCGGATCCGCTCATCTCTACTGACCTCCGTGATTGTTATTTCTCTTTACGTAAAGTTGAAGAGCTTAATATGAAACGTATTCAATTCCACCTAACAAAAATTGCCTTGTCTAAATGCTCCACAACCGAATCTAATGCAAACCACATACATAAATTCAATAAGTTGGTTGCTGACTCAAAAAAAGAGAAGTACAAAAAAATCAGGGAGATCATGAGATCTATGTCTCCCTCCCTTTGCAGGTCAATTGCGCTAAATCGAATAAAACAAGTCTACAAAAACAGAATTAAATTTCTGAAAATGTCCATGTACATTGCTGATAATCAAAATATGATGTATCACCTATCAAAATATAATACAAGGCAATCTTGGTCATTACTACGCTCTTTAAAATCAGGCCAACAATCTGATCCACAATGCGTAATTTCTGCTGATGCGTGGACTAACTTTATAACACATACATTTAAATTGCCCGACCGTTTTTCTATTGTCAAAAATCATTATCCAATGTTCATTCGTAATACAAGAACTGGATGGACGGTTAATGACATCATTGAAGTAATCAATAAACTTAACAACTCAAAAGCACCAGGTCCAGATGGGCTCCCTCCGTGTGTTTATAAATCGGATCCCCTTTTCTGGGCATACATCTTAAAGATCCGGTTTGATTTGATCTTACAAACCGGAGAAATTCCTTCAACATGGCACTCAGCACACATAATACCTATTTATAAAAAGGTCCCCCTGAATTGCCATGCAATTATCGCCCCATTGCACTTACTGATGCTTCATCCAAAATCTTCTCTCTTTTACTCCTGCAGGAGCTTCAAATGTATATCACACGCAATAACTTGCTCTCAATATTCCAGGTGGGTTTTAGAAAGTTCATTGGTTGTCCTTTGAATGCAACAATTCTTGCGCATCTCTATGCACAGACGAAAAATGCACACATGGGGCCTGTGTATATGGCCAGTCTGGAACTGACAGCTGCATTTGACAGCGTAATTCGTGAAAATCTCTGGGCCAAACTGATCGAAATGGGAATCCCTTATTCTTTGGTTGCACCGATCGCCCTGTTGCACCTCAAGACCTCTTATCGAATTCGCTTAAATCGTAATGGTGCCTTAACCAATTCAATCAGCACCGAAATTGGCGTTAAGCAAGGATGCAATATGGCGGCAGTCCTATTCAACTTATATCTATATGGGATTGACTCTCTTTGGAAAGATCAGCATGTATTTCCAGCTAAATTGGGTGCACTTAGGCTTGATTGGATCGGTTTTGCAGACGATCTTCTCATTTTTGATCGCACCCCGTTTGGCCTTCAGAATAAACTCGATCTATTTGCTAAATTCGCTCACAATCTGAATCTCACAGTTAATCCAATTAAATCTTCAATTCTTACCTTTTATGATGGGCGATGCAAAGCAAACAAATTCTCATGGCTCTTGCAAGGAGTCGAACTTTGCTACACCTCATCCATCCGCTATTTGGGCTATCCACTGATGGATTCTTATTCTTTAAGCATGTGGCAAACATTTCTTAACAATAAAGCCAAAACTTTAGCCGCTCAGATGAAAATCATTTTCCATAAATATTGTTTATTTTCTTTATTACCTCTTATTCATTTTTACTTACTCAAAGTTGAACCCTGCTTATTATACCCTTTGGATATATGTTTATATGAAATTGATTCTTTTCTTGATACAATACAGGGAAAAATGTGGAAGTCTGCCCTGGGTTTAGCTCAGTCCATACCAAATGTTTTTATTTGCCACAAAATCAATCTGTTGCCTCTATCTGTAAAAAGAAATTGGCGAAATATAAAAAAACTATATTAAAATGCTGGACCCTCCGGCAAACTCCTTATATGTTAATTTGAATAAATTACTTGAAAATTCAAGTATTCACTCACTCAAAGTATTCACAAACAAATTAAATGCAATTTTAAATGCTATTGATGAAACCCCCGAAAGTATGACCTTGCTGCTTCCTGCTCAAAAAAAAAAATATGAACTCTACTTTTGGTGTAAGTTTACAGATAAAATGGGAACTTACCCATCGTATTCTGAATATAACCAATTTCGTAGAAAGTGGGGTGATCGTGCATTTTATTTGACTCAATTTCCCTCTGCGGTTGGCAGAAAACTTCTAATTCGTTTTCGTTTTAATCAATTTCGAACTCTATCCAAAACAAAAAACTGGAATACATCACCTCAGACCGGCTTTTCCACTCTATGCCGTTTTTGCGAAGTTTTGGAAGCAGATGAAACACTTAAACATATGGTCATCGCTTGTCCCTTCTTCTCACCATCCCGTAAAATTTTTTTCAATTTAAAGGCTCAGTTCCAAACAGACACTAGTATGGAAGCACTTTGGAACCGTTGTATGTGCAGTAATAGTTTGTCATTTAATTTGAAATTGATAGAATTATTGTCAATCATTGAAGTAAAACTAAATGAATTTACTGCACTTTCGATATAAGAATTTGAATTTGATGTATTAAGCACAAACTGCGGTATGGAAATATTATCCTTACAAATCTCATGTATGTTTTTAACTCATTGTTAAATTGTTATTGTGCTGGATGTTTTATTCCTTATTTTTAATGATTGTAAAGGTTTGTATAAACCAAACAAAATAAAAAATAAAAAAAATAAAAAAATATAATAACTCCCTTTATAGCGCCACCAATTTTACTCCATTCTACTTACTGCACGGCAGGTACTCACGAACTTTGGCGCACGACGGAAATGCCTGCAGTTAGAACACTCCACAGCATGATTCACCAAGCCCTACAAGCCCTACAGCAAGCCACTACACAGTTACAGAGGGCTAAGGCTTCCTACAAGAAGTATGCAGACAAGAAAAGAGGGGAGGCTCCCACATACCAAGTCAGGGACAGGTATGGTTAGCTATGACACACATCTGCCTGAAAGGACCTCAGAGGTTCTACACAAAGTACATAGGTCCCTATCCAATCACTGCACTAATCAACCCTGTGTCTATGAAATTGGTGCTTCCGTCTTCTTTACACATCCATCCAGTGTTCCATGTCTCCCTGTTAAAACCTGTGCAACCAGGAACCCGTAGCTCCACTACACAATCGCCTTCAATACAGACTGAGGACCATGACACAGAATACGAGGTCTGGTCCATTCTAGATTCCAAATATGTACTGCGTAGACTGCATGATCCTCATCGATTGGAAAGGATACAGTGTGTTAGATAGGTCATGGGAACCGGCTACGAACATGCATGCACCTACACTAGTTGTCAGGTTCCATGGAAACAGCCCAATGAAATCTGGGCCCTCTAACAACACCTTAGGGGGAACCTTGAGGGTGGAGTGTTGTCATGACCACAGGCTATCAAGGCACCACACAAGCAAGCAAAGTGTTATAAAGGCATTGCACAAGTAAGCAAGCAAAGCACTATAAAGACAGAGCACAAGCAAGCAAGCAAAGCGCTATATAGGCACTGCACAAGCAAGCAAGCAAAGCGCTATAAAGGCAACTTTATAAAGCAGCAAAACAAGTAAAGGACAGAACAAGCAACAGCGAAAGCTGGAAAGACAGTACTGTAACTGGAAAGGAATTGAACAAGCCACAAGAGCAAATCACAATAAGCGCCTAGAGCACAAGGCAAGCACTAAGAGGAACACAACAAGGCGTAGACATTGTAGGGCTAAGACCCTCCTCACCTCCAGCACCCGGCATTCACAGCTGGCCTGGACTTGCAACCACCAGTGACGGAACTAGCTACAGGTTCTGCAAGCTCCCTCCACGTATGTTCCTCATCTCATACGCCCTTAGGCGAGAGTCCAGCCATCAGCTGGGGAGGGGAGTATCGGGGGTTCTGGAGGGAGGGATCAAAGAGTTGACACATCTCCTGGTACCTGGTGTCCTTTGTAGGTACTCCCGCCTCGTCATTCCAAACCTACTCACGCATCACTGAGGGTACGAAGTAACCAACCACCCCATCTCTTCCTCCCTAAGTTCGGTGAGGTGTTCTCATACCTTTAGATACAAGCTTGGGGTGGCAAGCGGTGTGGGTCATTTGTTGGAGGGGTGCTCCTGCAGAGTCCAGGTAAGTGTAACAATAGCTTACTTAGCTGCATTGCTTGATTAAGGTGTCTGATGTCTAATTTATTTGTATTATAGTGTTGTGTGATACTACTGCCTGCTAGTTTAATTTCAGGGTGTTTTAAGGCCTACAATAAATAACTATGTTTTATAACAGACTATCTAATTTTAATTATTGTGTGCTATACTGTGTAGACTCACTGAGGGCCCAGACCAAAGTCACATTCTCCTGACACTAAGCCTTGACTGCTCTACATTACGACCTTGATTGAGTTTTGGCTAACCTCTCAGAGCTCCCTATTAATCATAACTAGAATGGCCTCCTAAAACCTTCAACAGGCCAGATTCTAGAAATCCATCTTAAAACATTGGTACTCAGCAGTGAGGTTAAGGTCTTGGATCACTAGTGTTGTTCAATGGTGTAGTATATAATTCTGTTTAAACAGAACACAGAAGTGCTGTATACAGTTCCCTACTCTTAATATAAAATGGAAACGTTCACCGTGACTGCTCTTTCTGCTCTCAAGGTAGAACATTTGAAAAAGTTGTGTCCAGACAGAAGATTACCCTCCTCTGGAGTTAAAGCTGATCTGATACAGAGAGTAATGGATCACCAGGAATCTAGAATTATTCCTTAGCAGTAGCATCGGTCTTGTGGTAACTGTTACTATTGAAAACACAGATGAGGAGAGGGCCTCTGAAACCTCTATCATTGCTTCTGGGGCTGAAGCATTGTATGAGTTGAAGAAAGAAAAACCTAGACTTAGAAAGCAAGAATTGGAGTTTAAAAGATATTAAGTTGGAATTTGATAGGGTTGAAAGGCAGAACGACAGAATTACAGCTGAGGTTGGCCAGACTGCAAGGGTGCCAGGGCTCTTCCAGGGGATATTGAAGTGCCTCTGCACCCTCCTCTCATCCAAGATTTCCTAAGGATCTGTTGATCATGTATGATGAGAAAAATTAAAAACATTGGTTGACTGCTGTTGAGTATGCCTGTGAAGTGCAAGAAATGGGAGAGTCTGATAAGAATGCATGGGTGCTCAGCAGACTTCCACAGAATGACTGCAGTGCCATTATGAAGTTGTCAAAGGACTTTGAGAAAATGAAACTGGCTCTGCTCTTGCAGTTTGCAACTGCGGTGCATTCCACAATCGTAAACCCAGAGCCTCTGGACAGAGCTCCTCTGGTGCCTACCCATTTGACTACTGGTCGCTCTCTCAACTTCCCAGAAGTGACTGTCATTTTGGCTGTCAGAAGAGAACAGGACACCATCAGTGTGAGGAGGAAAGGTTCTATTAGGGAATAAACCCAGAGACTTAAGTCTTGTGGGGGACTCTACAGACTTTCTTTGCACTAGCTCTCAAAACAAGGCAGCCTTAGCCAAGCTTAAGAATCAGCCTAAACCAAAGTGGAAACCTAAGGCCAAAGAGGTAAAACATCCAAGAACAGGGAAAGAAAATATTTATATTTGTTTTAATGTTTTATCTAATGATGTTACAGTTTGAAATTCAAACTTTTCACCTGAACATTTTAACAAAAACAAAGCAAAACACAAATCACTAAATCTACACATAATGATGATCAACATAGTCAATATATAGAATAAAACATCACCCTATTAACTTCCTTACATTTCCATAAATAATATTGAAACATATTTAATCAATTTAAAAAATCTCCATTAAAAATATGGTTGTTGCAGGAACCTGGTCAATGTCATGAAAGTGATTCCCAAAGAATAAGAGGCATTTACCAGATAGCATCATACATTCCCCGATTAAGTGGCAGAAGATTTCCACCACCTCTGCGTCTCTGCAATATCTGCAGATTCTTAGCTTTCTCTGAATATGGTTTGAAGGGTCGGAAGAAGGACATGGATTCAGATTTCACCATACATTTTTATTAAAGGATAAGAATATGTTCAATCTTTCCCTATACTGCAAGGCGTCCCTATATAACAAAACTAACTACAGTGCTGGTAAGTGAAAAGTCCAAAGTAATCAGTCAACCGTCCAAACTAACCTCTCCTGACCCCATCTCTAACCTAATAACTAGAGACAGGAGAATGACTCCTTCTGGTATGTTCACTTCTTGCAAACTTCAATTCATTTGGATATTCTCTAATAGTCTCAGGTGACTACTTTTATCAGTTCATACAGGACATTCCTGGACTTTTGGGACTTTTCTCTTAGTTATCACTTTTTCTTTATTTCTTATAGGCTCCTTTATCAGTAGTAGTGATTTCCTTTATTTTGCCTGATGGGAATTTCATGGATTCACAATTCTCCTTGGTTAGGCTTTCTCTGGGTTTTAGTTTCTGTACTTATTCTTGCTTTATTAAGCTTGGTCAATACTCTCTTTTCTCTCACAGGGATGAGTATGATCATCCCTACAAGGCTTCTCATTCAGTTCATTGGTTTCAAATATCATAGTTCCTTTTTCTTTACTGGGACGAGCATGAGTGTTCTCATGACTTAGTCGTCTCCCTCACGGGTCTCCCGTATTCTCTGTTACCTGCGACCAGTAGGGAAATAGTCACTGGGGTTTCCGTTCTCTTCTGCCGTTCTCCTTGCTTTGTCCGAATGGCTTCAGGGATTTCTTCCACGTCTCTCGGACTGTCTCCTGGCATGTGGCTTCTCTGGGCTCTTTGTTACCGGACTGCTTCGCTTCACCTCTACAGTATCAGCGTAGTACCATGGACCGGCGGTCCACCACAAATATGTTGTGGTTACGCCACTGTTCTCCTTCTTGCTCATTCTCTCTCTTCTGAGATGCTGCTTGTCTACTTGCAACACCTCTTCTCGCATCGGTGCAAGACACTGTGTGCCTTGGTTTGGTTTCTGTTCCCTCTCTCGCTCAGGACACCAAGCATCCAGCTTCTCCTTCCTCTTGGTGTGCAAGCACTTTTAAAACACCTGTGTTTCTCTGTCTGCCTTCCTGACTCCTCTTGTTTCATACACAGTGTAGCTGTGGGACTTCCCCGGCATAGGGTCCTCATTTAAAGGGTTCTGTGTTAAAATCGTGTCAAAAATGGCAGTTCACACAAAAAATCACGGCAAAAAGGTAGTGGTTTTTCCGCTGCACTCCATGTAGAGGATGCGGGGGACACCCCTGCTCCCCTTAAATGGTATAATGGGGTACACCTTTACCAGGTCAAACCACTGCATTTTTGCTGCGATTATTTGTAAAGGTGACATTTTTGCCGTGATTTTATTACTGCATACCATTTAAAGGAATAGTTACAGTTCCCTGTTGGCAATAGCACGTGTTTATGCTTTCTTCCCCAACCCTTTATCATACCCATTTACAGAGGTTTTGTTGTTGCATTCTTTAGGGAGTTCCTTGTCAGACCAGGAGTCCTTGTCCCCAAAGTTGGAGTCTCTCCCGGTGAGATCCCACTTGCCTCTACCCCTAGGGAGGGTATTACAGAGCAGGCTCACATCCCTAGCATCATGGGGTGGGGGCTCCCCCTTGGGGAGAAGGGACACATTCCTTCGATTTGTCACAACAGGCACCTATTATTTCAAGAGTTGGTAGCAAATCTCACAATCCACGCCTTATGCCATCTGTCAGGGAATTGTCTCATGCAAAGGGGAACAAAGTTCAGCGGCATTTCTGTATTTAAAATAGATTCATACAATTTGTACTTTACAAGCTTCACTCTTGTCGTGTTCCTGTCATCTTTCCAAAGTTTGGATTTGACCTCTCTTGAGTCGTCTAGAAGAACTTCCATTTTAAGTCCCACCTCCCCCAAGAAATTATTCTGGTTGGTCACCTAACGGTTTAATTCTCCATCTGTTTCCCTTATCACAGCTTGCTGCAGAACTTCAAATAAAGAATCAACAGTGGAGACCAGTATTTTCCTTTATCAGGCCAGATATGGCCACCGCACTCCCAGCTTGAATCTTATCACTGCTACTAGCATACAATTTGTCAAATTTAGGAAAGGCGTCTAAAAATCCTTTCTAGCCGATCCCACGTATCAACATTAACAGGATTAAATAGTTCTGTTCCATAGATAAGTGTGGGTACCACTTTGGACGTAAAAAATGATTTAAACTGGTAATAACGAGTAACTTCCAAAGCAACTATTTATTCTCTTTAATTGTCCCGCCAGAGCTGTACACTTAGTGCGAAGGTTAGAGTAGCAGAGCTCTGCTGTCATCTTGGTAAATATATGAAAACCCAAATAGGTAAAGCTTGTAGTTGTCTCCAATGGGATTTTGTTTAGCACCCATCTAAATCTCTTACGGCATAGGTTAGTATCTTTGTCTTTTGGGAATTGTCAGACCATTTACCCGCACATATGCGTCCAAGGCCTCTAGTTGATGTTGAACCGCAATTGGAGTTTGATCCAACAATACCAAATTGTCCACGTAGACTAGCCAGTTGACACCGCTGCTACCCAGTCTAGGCGAAAATGATCTTTTTTTCAAATGGTCCCAAAAATTGGCCATAAAGAAGTTAAACAAAAAAGGTGACAATAAATACCCTTGACAAAGACCAGAAAAGGTCTGAATGGGTTTTGTGAAGGCTCCCTGTATATTTAATCAAATCTGTACTCTGGCGTCTTCATGCAGGTGTCTAAGAATATTTATATAACAAGAGGAACACCCCTTTTTCTGTAATTGACTCCGGAGTACAGAGCGATTAATTAACGCAGTCATAGGCCAATGGGGGATCAACGAAGGCTACATATACTGATTGCCTTTCAATCTGTGCTCTGGCTTGTAAAAGGGACAATATCAGCCCACTTAAGTTGGTACCTAATTGACATTTAAAACCTGATTGCTATATGTCATGGATCTTTTCATCATTGGCTCAATTTCCCCAAGTGTCTTAAAAGTAGAGAGAACATCTTACCTGCAACATCCAATAATGCACTTGGGCGATCACTTTTTGCAAGAGTCCGGTCTACCTTTTTTAAAATTGGGACTATGCAAGATAATTTCCAGGTTTCCAGCAATGTTTCCAGGGCAATTATTTGATCAAGGAGAAATTTTAGGATGTTGGCCCATAATTCCATATGATTCTTTAAAGTAATTCATTCTGTGAAACTGGCATTTCCATATGAAGAGACACTCACAGGGGCATCCTCTTTGTATACCTTACCCAATGGATTGGAAGTAGGTTTAGATTAGGTTTCCCTGGGAACCTGGGATTCTAGAATTTCTGGAGCTTCTCCTCCCATACCTGTTAACACCCAGAATTATGTTCAGGATAGTGTACTGCTAGATGGTGTAAATACCTCTACTATTAGGAACACTGGCCCCAGTCCAACTGTGGTGAATTCCAAAATGGTAAACTCAGAGGCTCTGGATAGGGCTCCTCTGGTACCTACCCAGTTGACTGATGGTCCCCCTCTCAACTTCCCAGCACTTTAGCTGTCACAAGATAAGTGGTGAGGACACCTGTCAGTGTGAGGAGGAAAAGTTCTGTTAGGGAGTAGACCCAGAGACTCAAGAGTTGTGGGTGGTGGTACAGACTTTCTTGTCAATGTCAATCCCCATGAGTATCCTGAACTGTCAAGCTTGCTTGCAGAAGAGGGCTCCATGGAAGATGAGGTGAATAAGGGTCAATAAAAGTGTCCATCACTTGAAGGCATTGAAAGCCAGGCCTGCTCCCAGCTAGAGGTTGAATCCTCCAGGAACCATAAGGAATGTCGTTTACTAGATAGTAAGCCCACAGAGCCCACTACAGGAAACCATAAGAGGTTGGTGTTTCCCCAGGATGTGAGGCGCTTCTTCCTGCAGTTGGTTTATGAGGTCCTCCTTACAGTTCATCTTGGCATCAAGAGAACCAAGGAGAGGTTGCCTCTGCAATTCTACTGGTCTAAAATGGGGGCTAAAGTATAAAACCACTCCAGGAGTGCCAGTTATCTGCCGAAAATGGAACACTGATTCAGATTCCATTGGTAGCACTAAATTATAAGTTGCTAACCGTAGTGACTAACATACTATTAGTCCATAGTCCCCTTTCCTTCATACTGTATGGGCGTCCCTTCCAGGGGACGGGAGACGGACCCTTTTTCACCAGAAAAAAACCTTCTTCCCCTTTAAATTTAGAGGCGCGCGGGTTGCGGCCCAGGGAGCATGTGCTGCCCTGACTCCGCCCTCCGGCGCCACACCTCAGTCCCCATTGACGCATCAACAATAGATTTAACATTGCCTAATGACACGAGTAATATTAGGGCAGAGGTTGGTGGGACGTATGGAGGATTACAACTGATTGTAGCCCCAGGGTGGAGAGGAGACCCTCCTTAAGCAAAGAGGTTCCTGAGAACCACCTGTCCGAAAGCCGCATCCGATCTAGAGCCGGCATCCAAACAGTAATGCTTGCAGAAAGCTGAGGAAGAGGCCCAAGTGGCCGCCCTGCTTGTGACTTGACACGGGACATGGCACTGGAATGCGATGACCGTTGCCTTGGCCCTGACTGCGTGGGCATGCATGTTGGCTGGGAGCAGCTTGTGCTGACCCTCGTATGCTTCTTTGATGGCAGAGACCATTCAGCATGATATGGAAGCCTTAGAGGCCTGATAGCCTGGCCGCGAGCCTCCGAAAGTGACAAACAGGGCGTCCGACTTCGTCCGATTTACGGAAGCCCTTGGTCCTGTCCAAGTAGAATTCTAGGACACACCTGACATCCAGGCAGTGCAGCACTCTGTGCTTCGTCCTTGGGATCGGGGCAGAACGTAGGAAGGACCATTTCCTCGTTCAAGTGAAATGCAGATGGCACCTTGGGCAGAAATGCCGGGTGCGTCCGCATGGCTACCTTGTCCTTGTGAAAGGTGGTATATGGTTCAGAGGCGACCAGCGCCTGGATCTCGCTGACTCTGCGAGCTGAGGTAAGGCCGACTAGTAAGGACGCTTTGATGGTGACCAGCCTGATGTCCACGGACACCATTGGCTTGAATGATTTGTGTGCCAGGGCGCCCAAGACTATGTTAAAGTCCCACCCAGGGTGCGGTCTCTTGACAGGCGGGTAGAGCCTCACGAGACCCATCGGATGTTTCATGACAATAGGGTTGGAGGAGGAAAAAATGCCTTCCTCCGAGTTCCTGTAAGCCCCAATAGCTGCAAGGTATGTGCGGCAGGTGTGTACCTGTACGCCCGAATGAGCGAGGTGCGCCGAAAAGGAGAGCACATCGTCCAAGTTGCAGGCCAGAGGGTCAATTCCCTTAGAGTCTGCCCAGTGGCAGAATCTGGTCCATTTGCTTTTGTACTGGGCCCTGGTGGCTTTGCTCCTGGGGCCCTGTATGATCTTCAGATTGGCCTGTGAGAGGCTACGGTGCCAAAGCGTTACCTGCTCAGGTACCACACTATGAGGGCTAGTTTCCCTGGCACAGGGTGGATGATTCTGCCCCGCTGCTGCGCCAGAAGATGTGCTGGGCCCGTCGGAAGGTGTATAGGGGGCACCTCCAAGAGGCTGAGGAGCTCCGAAAACCATGGCCTGGCCCGCCACCATGGAGCTACCAGAATGATGAGGAGTCGTGTGACTCCTTGATCTTGCAAATTATCCTGTGGATCAGACAAGTGGGCGGAAAGGCATAGCCTTTCATGCCGGTTCACTGGAGGTGAAATGCGTCGTCCATAGAGCCGGCGCCCTGATCTTTCCAGGATGCAAACTGGGGACACTTCTTGTTGTGCCAGGTGGCAAAGAGATGCACTTAGGGGTGACCCCATCTGTTGAAGATCTCCTGAATAACAAAGTCGTTTAGCTGCCATTCGTAAGTTTCTGCTGCCAGCCTGCTGAGCATGTCCGCTTCCAGGTTGGATTCCCCCGGGAGGTGAACTGCCGAGAGGTAAACGTTGTTTTCTAGGGCCCATTCCCACATGCTGATCGCCAGTCTGTACAGAGGGGGGGATCTGGTGCCTCCCTGCTTGTTGACGTAGTACATGCTGGTCGAGTTGTCTGCCTGGATGAGGACAACCTTGCCCTTGAGAAGTGGTAGGAATGCTCTGAGCGCTAGCCAGATGGAGAGCAGCTCCAACCAATTGATGCAGTATTCTTGCTCCTGTCGAGTCCAGGTGCCGTGGACCGAGAGTTCATCCATGGTGGCTCCCCAGCCCTCGAGCGAGGACTCTGTGGTGATGGTGGCCTGCGGCAAAGGGCAGACGAAAGGGCTTGCCCGTCCGTAGGTGGCAGTCCATGGACCACCAAGTTAGGTCCGGGAGGAGATGGAGGAACGTTGATGATCTCGGATTGCGAGCCCCGCTCCTGATTCCATGAGGCCGCGAAGTGCAGCTGAATCCTTCTCATCCTTAGCGTCGTGTGCGGCATGGCTAACAGGACCGCTGCGAGTAGACCCAGGAGATGTTGGTACCACCATGCCGAGGTCACCCCTCTGCTGAAGAAGTGGGCGGTGGCAAATTCACAATATTACTAAGTGCAGGTTGTAATATCTCTGGGTACTGGGCAGTGATGGGTATCTGAGGGGTGGGGTTATGCATTAGCTTGGTTGCGCTGCAAATCCCCAATGGAACCTGGGAATACAGAACTAGCTCAGGGGGGGGCAGCCTAATATTAAGCACAGCTACAATTATGTGAATACCCAGAATAGGGGGGAAGCAGATACATGGGTTGTGGGAAGGTAGGCAGGATGTTATTCATTCTTGAGCTGGTGACATGTACAGATTGTGGCCGATGGGGCCGTCAAACATCACCATGTGCTTTGTTCAAAAAGGTTAACAAAACGTTTAAAAATAAATAACAAAATAAAGCGTATGGAGTAGTTATACCAAAAACCATCCTGCGACATTGCATCTACTCCCCATGCAGAACCTTGAGAGCATCTCGTTTTCTGGGGATGCAAACAGATCTACAATTGGAATGCTGAACCCAACAAATCTCCTGAAGTCCCAGGGCTACAATATCCACTCCTGTGAAGGGGGGAAACCAACGCCTTAAACCCTCTGTGGAGTTGTTGATGCCCTGAATGTGAATCGCCTTTATAGATAACAGGTGGTTTTCTGCCCATGTTCACATTTCACATAAGACACCACTGTGGTGGTGTCTGTGATGATCAGGACTGAGCCTCCAAATCTGACGGAGCAAGAACAAAGAGCCCTGGAGATGACTGCCAACTCCCTCTAATTTGATGACAAGACTGATCTGCACAAGTCCATCTCTGCTAGTAAGAAAGGTCTCCATGTGTCACCACCCAACCAGTGCCACAGTCATCGGTTGTAATTGTGGTCGGAAAAGAATGGAGATGGGAGAATGCCTTCCACTTGTCCAACCACCACTGGAGGGACGGACTTGCATAGAGTCTTTGAGAGAGGAAGGGCCTTGAAGTCATGTGTGGCCGGAACCCAATACCTGTGAAAATGAAATATCAGGGGACATAAATGGAGATAGGCCCACTGCACCACTACTATATACAGGGAGGGATATGCCCCTACAAGAACTGACAAGCAGGTTCTGAAGAAGCTACTCCTCCTAGTTATCCAGAAGAAATACCTTTCCAGTTACTGTGTGGAATCGTGCTCCTATGAAGGTCAGTTCCTGGGAAGGATTTAGACAGGACTTGCTTTAGTTTACCAGTAAGCCCCTAGACTGAAGCACCCAGCAATTCCTCTTGAAGTGACCTGTATTCGGTTTCCCTTGATGGAGCTCTCCGGAAGCCAACTGTCCAGGTAGAGAAAGACCTAGATGCTTTCCAGATGTAATTCTGCCACCACTGGGGCAACAATCTATGTAATTATTCTGGGAGTGAACCTCAATCCGAAATGAAGAGGCATACATTTGAAATGCTGGTTGTTGAAGGCAAATCAATGATTAAATACAAGACTTACTTATTAGCACATGGAAATATATGTCTTGAAGATCTACTGAAGCCAGAAAATCCAACTCTGAAATCATCGGATTGGCTGTGGTGGGGCTAGCCAGTAGTCCATTTCTAGGGTCTTGGCTTCGTGAACTCTGTGTCAATATAGTTTAGACAGAAGTCTTGGTATGCTGATCTTGTTGGATCCTTCCACTCCCTCAGGATTTTGGAATGAATTTCTGATATGAGGAACATGCCGAATTTGTTACTGTTTGAATTGGCAAATCTTGGGTTGCCCAGAGGGGCCTTGAGTGACCGAATCATTGAACCCCAACCTACCAGGCACATCTCTTATGTACATGCCCTTTTGTTTGCCTTTTTAGACTTCTTAACTATAGACCTATCACCCTTTTCAGAATGTGTGCGAGAACTGTTCTTGTGCTTCTGCTCTTTGTTCCTCTTGTTGGATGAGAGAAAAAATAGAATTAAGAAAGGCCTGTGAAAGAAATGAGCAAATTCATTCTCTTCTCGCTGCACTTTCTGGAGCTAATTTTCTCTCACTAAACTAATATCTATCAAATAACAAGCATAGCTTAAGTTGCTTTCATTCCTCCCGCTTCACTCACGATCATTCTTCCCAAATCAACATATTTGCCTGATTAAACCACTCATAAGCCCTTCAGTATGTTTTTGATGCCACTTGAGCTACACAACCCCCACTGAACTGCCAGTGTTTTGCTTGATCTTGCAGATAAGGCGGCAGGAACATGCTAATGTAATAAATCAGGCACTGCAGGGCCCCCCTTACCAACACCTGGCCCAGCTGGTACCACTTACCTTTTCCACTTTCGTCTTCTGAAATGAGCCCTCCAATCCTTCTGGCTCTATATACATTAATTACTGATGACCCTGCCCTCTTTATGGAAATGGTGTACTTGAAAAGCGCCTTTTTGCTCCGAAACTGGGTCTCCTTGCCCACCAGGACCCCAGGGAGTCTTCCAAATACCTACTAAAGATCCTCATCCAGTAGGATCAGAGGTGAATGTTCAGTTTAGTGTTGCTTCACCAAAGAGCCCATCTGTAGGGAGATCAAATAAGAATATAAGCAGGCAGGGAGCGCAGCTGCCCGCCCCCATCCCTATCCAGAAGATATGGAAAAAATAACTAAGGGATTGTATAATACTTGAGGCATTATACCTTCTGAGGGGAGGAGAAGCGGTGGACTAAAAAGAATTAGAAAAAAGGGTTAATGTCTTGGAGATTGGTACCTCATAAATACATAGAGAGAGGTAAAGAACAGCAATGAGGATATAATAAAGCTTAATCATCTTTTTTCCTATTGGTTTTTCAATGGGACCACTGTGTTGGAGCGTCTAAATGTTAAATCTTGGCAATTCAAGTTTTTTCCCTCAAAGTGGTGGCAGAGACTCCGAAGACGACGTCAATGGCATGCTGGTTTATCTTCGCCTCTTGAAGATTAGAAGTCTTATTAAGTTTTCTTCTGTATCTTGTAGGTATTCCGTCATCTGAATGCTGGCATGTTCACGTTGTAAAATCTGAGTCCAAGAAACAATGACCTTAATTATAAGAGACTTCAAGAGTCTGAATTCTCTTTTGTGGAATATGTCAACATAATTGTATATGTGTAAGAAAACTAGTAACAGGTCCTATTTGTCACTTATTATCTATGAATACCGCTATATTTAATAATTCAGACAAAAAATGTTTTGATGGAAAAAAACAGATATATTTTGCAGATCAAAGCACTACACCCACACTGGACTCGAAGAAAGAATTCTTCAGTAGGATTGCAGTTTATTTTAATGAAGTACATGTAGAAAAGGATGAGTTTTCATGTTTTGTTACAGAGATCACCATATTTTCTTTAACATTTTTATTTCATTTTTCACAGTACAGTGCAGTGGCAGCAACAGAGATAATGTGTGTGAAATGCCAAGGCAGAGACAATTGAAAGGACTAAATTTAAGCAGATTTTTAAAAAAAAACATTACTTGTGGAACTAAAAGAAAAACCCAGAGTTTTGCTTCAAAAGTACATGAAATGTGTCCCTCTCAAGGGAGTATAAGAACAGACAAAACAGAAAATAACCCTATATACCAAAAAATAATAACCATATATACCAAAACAACATATTTGTGAAGTAAAAGATTAATTTTGTACATATCTTGCAAGAATAGTCTGCTTTTGCTGGATTCAAGCACACGGCCAGTAATTATCATGAACTTTGGCGATTAGATTTAGGTTTCGGAATGACCTCTGTATTGGTCAAAGGAGAAGAGAAGCATAAAGTCGAGTAACAAACATATCCTTGGTTACATAAATGCATGCTACAGGAACAATCCAAGGTTCTACCGACATGAGAGTTAAAACCAGAATTCAATGGTGGAGGAATTAGAAAACGTTACTCACTGTAGAGACCACCGTACTCATCGTCTATAATCCCCATTCCTCTTTACTTGGGTATCTGTCCCATGGGAACAGGACCGGTGCCTTTTGGCCAGCGAATGCCTTTCAAATTTAAACTAGGTGTGGAGTGATGTGGCCTCAACACACATGCTGGCTCTGCCTCGCAGCAACACTCGCCAGTACATTTCTCCTCCTCACCAGTCAGACTAATTAACTAAGATGTTATTAGGAGGATGAATGGCAATTCTATAGAGGAAAAGGGACTGTGGATTAGGAATACAGTAATCACTATGGTGGGTAACTATACATTAATTCATATTGCAAATCACTTTGATGCCATGTCCACAACACATGCCAGGATTGTCCCATATCACTTTTATGAAGATACACCCACAATATATGCTAGCATTGCCACTGTCTTTCATGAAACTGTGCCAATTACTTTCATTAGCCTGTTAAATCACTTTCATGATGCTGCACCTTAAAATATACACCAGCATTGTCACAGTGTATCAGGTTCATGATTAAATGCCAACGTTGTCCTGGATATCACTTTGATGATATCCACACAATATAATAGGCCTGCAGAGCCACTTTAAATGACTTTCATGAGGAGGAGACCAACTCTGGCTAAGGAAACACATGCAGGCATCTCATTCACAGACACCTACACCCACATTCACACCCACACACAGGGACTCACCAAGGGTGTGAAAAGCTGGGCACAGAGGTAGCAAAGTAGAGGGTATAGGATGGGAGGAGCAGGCGAGATGGGGGAGCTCCAGATGGGGGAGTAATAGGGCTGGGTGTAGCCATCAGCAATTAGCATGCCTTTCTTTGATGAGTAGTTTCTTCAAGTCCTCCTGAAATGGAGAATGGATGGGGACAGTCTTATCTGCATTAGTAACTTGTTCCAGAGACAGGTTGTGTAGCAGGAAAAGCCCTGTTTCCTGTGTGTTCTTTCTCTTGCGAAAATCAATTTCTCAGAAAGTTAGAGGTGTTTTAGTTGCAACTGCTTTGCAGGTGATTCAGGCTGTCTTAGCTCACTTTGAGTATTTTGTACTGAATCACAATGGCTGGTGGAAGCAAAATCCAAGTTTGGAAACAGATTCCTGTTGATATGTCATATAATTACACTGAGCTCCCACTGCAGAGACTTTTAAAGTCTATAAAATCATTTTGCATTAAGATGCATAATAACAATGACAACACTTATTTTATATGTGATTTGCGGTGTGCATCATTGTAAATGATTAGGTTTATTAGAACTCCTTGAATGAGCTAGAAGTCAGATAAAAAATGTGGATATTCTGCAGGAACCAAAATAGAGTGTTCTCCCTCCTAACCTGTGCATTAGTCTATTGAACACCTCATGTCAAGTCCTGACCACTCCAGAGCATGTGGCACAGGACAGATGTTGTAACAGTGAAAGCCTGGATTGCCTGGTGAATGTTGACTAGCAGTCATATTTATCTGATGCACAGACGAGCAATTTTGTTTGTAGGATGACAGAGAGAAACTAACTCAGTCTTCTGCGATCGGTAGGGCATGGTCAGAGAGGTAGCTCCTGATATGGCCAGCTAGGGGCCAACAGCTATCTATGCCTTACTTCCCCTGTGTACAGAGGCTGGAAACATCACTGACTTATAGTAGAAGCTAAAATGGATGAGATACCCACTCCTAGAGAAGAACCATGCTAGGGCTAGGACAGCATGCATGAAACTATTCTTCTGGGAGCAGCAACCACCATAAACTGAAAAACGAACATGAAACAGATATAACACAACACATTCACTTGTATGCTTTCTATGTGATGTACAAAGTGCTCACTGTTTCTCATTTAAAACACACAGGCACTACTCCCAACAGAGCAGAGTGGTGCTCAGTTTCTTTTTATCCCGTGAAAGGCATTAATTACTTTTCATGTCTCTGATATAATCTGAAATGGTGGGATAAACCGTTTTCCTTTTTTCAGCAAATGTGAATGACTGCTTGCAACTACCATATGGAAAGGATTGCAATTTCAGAAGAATAGGATTGTTTGAGAATAGCGCTTCTATTCTTTCAAGTTCTAGGAGGCGCTTGCGCCAGACGTGAGCAGAGCCATTGCACAAGTGTCTTTGCAAGTCTGTTTCTCGCTAGATTTTCAACTGAACAACCCTGACAAGCAAAGAATAATAATGAAGCACAGAAAATAACTTGCATGCCAGTTTTTACAACTCCTCCTACTTCCAAAGTGCAGGTTTGTTAATTCTTCCCTATATAACTGCTTATTCAAATAGCAGACCCCATAAAGGCTAACTTGGCATTTCATTTTTCGCGAGATAAAGCAAGGCAGCGCAATTCATTTGGGTAGCAGTTACAAATGATTTTGTGCAATACTACATCTCCATGACCCAACACAATGGAACACATTTTGTATATCTTGGATGGATGAAACACTGAGCCCGTCCCACTATTCCTTACCCCTAATCCCACTTCCCCGACATCTCTTTCAGGTGATTAGCAAGCTGCTCAGGGCGAGAACCTTAGAGGGAGTCTTTCCCCTTGAAGAGGGGTTTGGTGTTCATTCCAGGCTGTTTGGCGTCGTGAAAAAGAAGCAGTCAAGCCAGAGGATGGTTTGGGACTCATTCTCCCTCATCCGTAGAAAAATTCGAGTTGACTGTGCCTGCTCATATTCGGTCAGACCTGAAGGATGCTTACCTACATTGTGGGAAGGCATTACCAGAACAAACTCCTACTGTTTATCGTAAGTGTGTCACTGACAAAGCAGATGGCAGCTGTTGCACCTCATATATTCCTGAATAGTATCCAAAATCAAGGAGGGGTCCTGGGAGTCCCTTTAATGGCCATTAGTCTCGGTTTTGAGAGTCTTAGCCAGATGTCCAGCAGAGGGCCTCCCAGGACTATCCTTGTTTTTTGCATAATTTAAGTAACTTTGGGTCTCACCATAAGTTACTAGTAGAATCCAGAGGGGGACCCCTTGCTCACTATTCTTAGAGAGGCACAGCTCCACCCTACTAATGAGGTCCAACCAGACTGACACACGTGTTTGGGGTTGCTGTTGGTATTCTTGTTCAGAGGAGAATTGCTTAGCATTTCGGTGCTGGACTGCCGCAGGGCCGGACAAAGACTGATAAGCTTTGGATATTTCTCCTCTGTGAAAGATAATGAGTTTAAGAGTCTGGGTAAGGTTCTCGGATCTGGGACTAATGTCCGGCAGAGGGGCTCCCAGGACGCCCATTTGTTTTTTTAATGAATAGTATCCACATTTATCAATAGCTGGATAACTCGTTCTGACAAACACCCTATGTATTACAGCTTCTGGAATCTGAGTTTTATCTTGCTGAATTGCAAAATAGCACAGACAATATAAATAGCTCAATAAAAGGACATATCAACATATCGCGTGTGACCGCTAGAATAGCAGGTACAAGCATCTCAAAATGTGCAGATTTAAAACAACTCTTCAACTCCAGAATCTAATTAGCGGCTCCATGATCAAATTCTTTAGGACTGTACAGATAGCCAAACTGCAATTTGATATATGCACAAATGAAGAAATTAATGTTTTCATCAATTTCAATCAGGAGGATGAGTAGAGTTTGCAGGAAAGTGTGCCAATGAAACAGTTCCTTAAATGCCAGCTTTGAGGCAGCAGAGGTACATCTGGTCTATGAACCTGGAATACCCAATTCCGTTTGGACCAGGTTAGTTAATAGTTCAAAAATATCTTTAGAAACAATTTCAGCAGCACAACAACCAGACACTTCTAATTTAGTCCAAGAGAATGTTTTCCTTTTGAGAATCATATCTGAAATAAGCTTTATTTTTCCTAGCACACTCTGAAATGTACGGTGCAACTTGCTTGCGGAAAAATGAAAAGGAGTGGCAGGGATGCCCTGTCTTAAATGTTAACCAAACACATTTGCAACATCATCCAGATTCAGCCTTTGAGGGTTCTCAGAGAAATCGAATCACTGATATACCTGTAGTTTCTTCGAAATGTTATTTTCGGCAAAAAGGTTTAGAGTGGAACCTATTTAAACAGTGATATTTCTGAGATGTTGAAGGGGGTAAGGAAGCATTTCTAACTTTGCAATGCATTTGCCAGGACATTCTCTTTCAACTCTTTCAAAACCTTTGGTATTTTTCCTGAATTTTTCACCTATACATTTCCATGAATATTTTGTTCTGTGCATTTTTGAGGTCATTAAAACCTTGATCCTGCAGTAAAACACTGACTCTAGTAACAAAAGCTCTTTATACCTATGTATATAGTCCATGGATTTAAGCGCAGTAAATTAAAAACTGTTTTAGATTTTTCATAACTATTCTGGGTGGACAATTCTGCAGCATACCTATCAGTTTGTAAGTTGAGGATACTGAAGAGAAAATCAGCATGTATGACCTATTTTCTAACTCTCTGGATATTATTGGAAGAAACACGAACTGTGGGACTTTTCTAACAAAAGCTATCAAACCTTCAGTACATTTGAACCATTCAACTATGCCTGGTTGTATATTGTAAGTGAATATTGTTTAAATTGTGCATTGCTTTAATTAGTCATTCGATGTTTATGATGTTAAAAGACCCCAGCCATTTGGGGTTTGAATCAATGTACATGATGAAAATAAAAACAGAGCATCTTTTAAAAACAGTATTTAGAAAGAGAAGGCCAATAAGAAAAACATGGTCTTACAGCAGGTCTGAATGAGAGACGGTATCAACTTGCTTCTTAAAGTAGGGGTCAGAGCATTTCAGACATATGGAATAACACCCAAGACAGCACAGCCCCCAGAGTTGAATCTTCTCAGTTGATATTCGGTTTTATGCATGGTTACACTTTAGCTTAACGAATTTGTCTGCAGATAGCATGGTCGTTGGCTCTGAAAAGATCTAACGGTCATAATAGCCAGTTTGTACTTCACCGTGAAAACTACTGGAAGCCAGTGCACATTACGCAGGATGGGCGGGTGATATGATCAAAGCATAAACAACTTAGAGGTCCAACAGCAGCAGTGGGCTGCTGCAGTTTGTGTCAAGCATATGGGCAGCTTTGCATATAGCAGCCTTTAGTCAAAACACTTGAAACTAAAGAGTGGACCAGTGAGATTCTAGGTCTGAAGATGATGCAATCTGACTCAATCTTGTGCACATGTTAAGAATGTGATGAAACATGAAGCCAATGTTGCACACTCAACTAACGGCTCTGGGGCATGAGAGGAGATGTATAGAATGCTATTATATCAATGTCATCTTAAACTTTCTCCAATTTAGTCTCATTCAGCTCTCTGAGGCCACAATCATATCGTATTGTCTTGTTTAAATGTTACTAAATTTGCCACTATCTAAATTGTACATTTGGTCAAGTGTGTTATCAGGGATTCTAGGAGAAATGTCAGGGCATACATGGAAAACCATTTAGATCTGGGTGTCATCAATTACTGATGACAGTGCACATGAGCCTGTGAATGTTGTCACCCAGTGGTCTGACAAAAACCTTGACCAATTGAGGGATGAAGGTCAAACTCTGTGGAATCCCATGGGTGGGCGACAAAACCTGCTCATGGGTCACATGACCGAAGTTCACTAGAATGGTTTCTCCAATTCCAGCCTCCTTGCAGTGGCCCAACAACATATCATGGTTAATAGTACCAGGGACCGCTGAAGGCTACAAAATTAAAAGAATTGAAATACAGCCCCTGTCCATGGCAATTTGCAAAATCATCTGCCACGCTGACAGGACCACCTCTAAAGCAGAGTTTCAGGATTTCAAAGAGTCCAGCCTCTACCAGGCACGTTTCAAGCTCGGTAAACACAACCTTGCCAAAATGTTTCCTGATAGAGGAATATTGGGGATATGTTAAAAGCATCCTCATAAAGAGGCATGTTGATGATCTCTACTAACCAGGGTTCCTGTTATAATGGCCTCTTTAAGGAGAACGGATGAACAGAGGTCTAAATCGCAGGTCATTCAATGCAAACCGAGCAGTCAGTGTGAGCAGTCAGTGTGAAGAGATTGGCATTGAGGACAGGGATACACTTATCCATTCCAAGAGTTGCTTTAGTGTTGAGGCCAGGAGGCAGTATAAACACTGAGCTAATCTAAAGCAGAGGTGTTTGATCTTATCCTTGAAGAACCAGTGACATTCACTGAAGCGATCCTCGGTTGAAGCAAACTAAATTCATAACTCATTGTCACTATTCTGATAATTAATAGCAGCAATTTTAGAACATCTTGGCTAGTGTTCCAGCAGAATTGAGTTATGCTGACATGCTTCAACACAGCTCAAAGAAACTGGACTGTGGTTGATGGAAACAAGGCCGACTTCCCCATTTTAAGGTGTGAGCCAATTCAAATGATCTGGAAAGTTGTTTTTTTTATCAACAATTCATCCGAGTAAAAGCAGATGTCAATCCCCATTGATTTGGACGCAATAAGGCATTTGACTCTAGACTGGCGCACTTCACAGCAAAAGAAAGAGCTAATAATAGCTTCTTTTCAGTCTCCTTCTGCAACCATGAGAAATGCTTTGTGCTATTGTTCCTTGCTAGAATGTGAAAATAAGCATGCTCCATGTCAACTATGCATAGAGTAAATGCGGCAAAACATCACATTTGCGTCCCTTACTGATTCGGCTTCCTATTACATAGATATCCCTTCAGAATAAAGGCCAAAGAGGCAGGACTTACTTAGTGGTCCCTATACTAAGTAGTGGCAACTTATGTTCAGCCAGTAAGCAAATCGTAGGGCTTAGGTAGAGGCTGTGTGCCACCAAAGCTGTAGCTTAAAGCCCTGGTACTAACTGGGGAAAGGAAACATCTTTTGTTGGCGCCAACAGATTTATGAGAAGAGGAACAATCATGAAGTTGATACAAGTTCCAAAACACTTCTCCCTTTGTCTTTTAATTCTGGAAGCTACCGCAGCCAAACAGAAAATAAACATATGAAAGTGTTTGGAATGCAGGCAATACTGGCTGATAGGGACTACATTCTGATTGGCTGCCAGGCAGTGATAACCATCATATTAAGTGCTACTGCTCATTATATCCTTCCCTCTAAATGTATAATTCATCTGCATATGTGCATCACTTTTTGAAATAAAATGGACCTGGAGACCAGCAAAAAGCACTGGTCTCGTTTACATATGATAAAAAGGCAGCAAGGTACAACATTACAGTGGTTAAAAACAGAATCCTTCCTGATACAGTGTGTTGGTTCCTATGGTGATAAAACGTTTTGGAGTGCCTCATAGTTATTCAGGATATCCATGAATTGCGTTTTCAGCAGTCGCATCCAAAACTGCACTTGAGTTTGATTTGTTGAGCGTTGGTAGTATTGTTTCAAGTAATTGTTCTTTTAGGCGCAGGTTTGCAGCCTCTCTTTCATGAGCTTCTTTTTCGTTCCTTATTTCTGTTCAAAATAAAAAATGTTGGCTTTTGATTAGCACAAGGAGTGCTTGTAATAAACTCTTTAAAGCAATAGAGTGCCGTGATTTATGGAAGGGTTCAACATGAAAGCATCAAAAAATAACGACAATTAACGTGGATTACTTTATTTACCAAGTTCACAAACATTTCTTTAGAACAATAGTTTTTGTTCCCAGTCCATTCTCACTTTTATGATTATGTAGCTAGTGGACCATTTTCAACACCAATATAACAAATGTCTTCTGTAGGGGTTTCATAGGGCCTCATTACACGGAAGGCGGTGAGCCATGGCGCTATTAGCGCCATGGCTCATGCCGGTAAAATACCGGCACCGCCTTGGCGGAAAGGGGATTTACCGCCCCATTCCAAGGTTGGAGGGGCGGTAAATCCCCCTTCCGCCATTGCCCTTCCCCATTCCCGTTTCTGCCCCATAGGGCTCTATGGAAATGGGGAAGGCGCTAATTACGGCACCGCAATTTTGCGGTGCCGTAATTAGCTCCGAGGTCCCTTAGCGGGTTGGTTTTTAACGCCTGCAAAAAGCAGGCGTTAAAGCACCAACCCGCTAAGGGACCTCGTAGTAAGGCGTTAATGGTTAACGGTCACCGTTACCATTAACGGTGGCCGTTAACCATTACCGCCTTCCGTGTAATGAGGCCCATAAACTTTCAGGAATAAGTACATTAGATAATTGGCCCTGCTTACTCGGCACACATTTACAACTCATCACACTATCATGATGGCGATGAGAAATCATGCCCATTTGTTGGGGACAGCAGAAGTTAGTCTCCAGTTTAAGCTCTTAAAGATTTCAATAATTGAGATTGGAGCAGAACAATTCAGTACTGCAAAGGATACAGGACTCTTTTCTGGCAGGTGCACCCTTTCTCAACTGAAAACAGACAAGGGAGATGGCGCCCATGCAGATGGCATCAGCTGTCAACATACAGCAATATGGGAACATGCATTACCTCATGCAGATGATTTAGTTAGCCTTGTGAGAGAAAGAATAAGGACCTGCAAGAGAATGTGCATTTTAAACCCAATAACTGGACATTAAAGAGACCTGCTACCTTTCTCACAGCTGAGCCATGCAGGGAATGGCAGAAGGTTGCTTATGAGTTGGTTGAGCACGTTTGGATATTCTTCACTAACTGACCTGACTTAACGCTGTTCATTCCGTTTTATCCTCTGGATTTCCCCTTTTCCCTTTTCTCTCAAATGGTTGACTTGATTGCATTATATCGCCTATACCTAAACAGCCTTAGTACGATAGGAATACATTACTCACCGTAATCGTATTTCTGGTGCTTGTATCTGCTTCGATTCACATGCTATGCATAGGCCAACATCTACTGAAAGCTGCAGAGTATTTACCAAACTGCTTATCTGCAATGCAATATGTATTGAGGGACATAATTCACTGTGAAACAGAATGTTTGGACATTACTCTTACAGGCACAGTATTATTGAGGTGTTGTTCTACTGCTACAGTATTTTTAAGGGAAATCATTTTTGGGAATGTACTTTGAAAAGTTTTCTCGGTTCAGCATGTTCAATGAGTATTTAATTCTAGTGCACAAGCTATAAAATATAGCTGGCGCTGAACAACTACAAATGTATTTTATTGCCTCCAAACTGATTGTATTTAATATATAGGGGTTGTGCTGACTGATCACAAGCCCCCTCTTTTGATTCACAAGGGTCCATATAAGTCAGTTATGAGGAAATGCCAGTGTTAGGGAAAATGTCACTTTTTCAAAACATGACCTCCATTGATTTCAATAGAGCCCCAGCATATCTATTAAGGACTTGGAATTCTGGCTGCTTTTGGGGCGAGTGAGGTCCTTTTAGCCTTACTCACCAGTCCAACTCACATGTTGTGGGGTCTCTGGTCAGACCCTAGGGATGCCAGTGCAGGTGAGTTTCTCCCATTTACGTTCTCCTTTTGTTTTACATTGTAACACAAGTGACGTTCAGTGCAGTGTTCCAGGGAAATTGTATCCTATTATCTTTTTACCTTAACATTGATGTTACTTCTGAGATGTGGCAAGGACAGGGTGGTAATACAGTGTACTGTGTTTTTGTTGTATTCTGCATTTCCCTGTTTGAGCAAGTAGGCTCATGCATCATGGAACTCCCATTTACTGGCCGGATGAGTGTTCCATGCAAACAGTTAAGAGAGAGACCTGACAAGGGAAAGGATTGATGACTATTGTCTTAGTGGCTATTGATACAGACTAGTTACAATGACTACATATATGTTTGCTGTAACCAATACACAGCCTTACATTGAAGATAACGTCTGCGAGTCATCACTGCATGCATCCCTGAATACAACATTAATTGGCGACGAGGGTGGGATAAGCTGCTGTGGGGGGTATCCTGTCCTACAACTATACATGGAGCCGTTGGGAACCCTCCTAGCCACACACAACATCCACATCCACCAATACGCCGACGACATACAGCTATACTGCAAGATCGACTCCATCAAGGACATTCATAGGCTCAAAACCTGGTTCTCGCTGATCCAGTCTTAGTTGTCCAGGGCATACTTGAAGCTCAACCCCTCCAAGACCGAATACCTACACCTATTTTATTTATTTATTTAATTGACATTTATAAGGCGTGCTTAGCCCAGAGGCATCAAGGCGCACATACTTAAGAGGATGGTTACAGTGTGTTACTAGTACAACGTAGAAGTTACATGATACATGTTGCTTAAATACAGTTACATTCATATGACAGGTGCAGACAGGTGTACAGGCAGTTCAGTTGCAGTATATGTACATGAAGAATACATACTGGGGCAAGTTTGTCTATCGCTGGTTTGAGTTTAGGCTAATTAGTCTAGCTTTAAGACTTGTTCGGAATGACCACAAGGATGGGTCGTTTCTTAGGTGTGGTGGTAGGGAGTTCCAAAGGTTGGCTGCAACTACCGGGAAACTGAACCCACCTGCCTTTACTCTCTTAAATCTTGGGATGGTGATGCGGTTGGCGTAGGAGGAGCGAATAGGTCTGTTGGATGGGGCTCTTGTGATTTTGTTACTGAGATAGGCCGGTGCCTTGTTGGCAAGGTATTTGTGGGTAAAAGTGAGGATTTTAAATTTGATCCTGTCATGGACAGGAAACAAATGTATGAGTCGTCTGGTGGATGAGATGTGTTTATTCTTAGGTATGTTCAATGCTGCTCTAATAGCATTGTTTTGAACTACTTGAAGTTTATTGATGTTCCACGTGCTGGTGCCTGCGAATAATGGGTTGCAATAATCTATCCTAGAGAGGATCAAGGCTCTTGCTAGCGTGATACTATTGTCAGTTGAGAGGAAGGGCCTGCTCAATCTGATAAGTTTGGACGTGTAGGCTGCGGATGAGACAATGGAATTGATCTGTCTGGTGAGGGAGAGCGATGAGTCTATGGAGACCCCCAGTGTTTTTATTTATTTGGCGACATGGATCTTGTTGCCATCAAAATTGAAGGAGTGGTGTTGTTTGGGCAAGTTACCTAGTTTAGTTTTATTTCCTATTAGGATGTGCTCTTTTTTTATCATCATTAAGGCATAATTCATTTTGGACCATCAAGACCTGGATGGCAAGGTATATTTTGTTGAGGTTGTAGGTGTCGGTGTCATGGCATCCTGTTATATGGATAAGTATTTGCGTATCATCCGCGTAATTAGTATATGTGATGCCTGAATTATCTAGTTTGTCAAATAAGAGTTTCGTGAAAGCGTTGTACAATGTTGGTGATAAGCATGAACCGTGTGGAACGCCACATGTTACAGGGGTTGGGGAAGCTGCTGCTGAGGTTAAGAACACCCTCATGGTGCAGTTGTAAAGAAAGGATTCGATCCATTTGATGGCTTCTGGTGAAAAGTGGACTGCAGTGTTTCGGGGTAGTGGCATAAAATCTTGTGGTTGACAAGGTCAAATGCCTCCGAGAGGTCTAGTAGAAGAAGGATGCAGAGGTCTCCTCTGTCTTTGAATTGGTCCATCTGTATTTTAAGATCCAATAATGCTGTCTCTGTACCATGGCCAGATCTAAACCCCGACTGTTTCAGTTCTAATAGTTTGTTAATTTCCAGGAATTGTTGGATCTGCAGGTAAACTGCACGGTTTAGGATTTTTAATAAGAAGGGTACTGTAGTGGTAGGTCGAAAATTGGTTGGGATGTTAGGGTCAAGTGTGTTTTTTTTTATAGCAAAGGTATTACCCAAGCTTCTTTTAAGTCGTCGGGTAAGGAACTGGAGGGGAATGAACTGTTGATGACGGCAGTGATGAAAGGAGCTAATTCATGTGTGCATTCTGTTATCAGTGTGGCAGGGCAAGTATCACCTTTACATCTAGATGGTTTTAGTCCTTTAATGATGTTAATAGTTTCTGTTGTAGTCACTGGCCTAAACAGAAGGTTCGTTCAGGCCAAGGTTGAAGTCACCTAAGACGCCTCACCAACAATACCGAACACCTAGACATACAAACCTGGCTATCAGCCATGAACTCTGAGGCCTTCACACCCAAGCACACCTCCTGCGCCAGGTCCCTCGGGTGCCACATCGTTTAACACCTCCCCTTCAAGACACACATAGCTAAGAAAACTCAGACAGCTCGGTATCAGCTCTCCCTCCTGAGGAAAGTCAAGCCCTCCTCCCTCCGGACTGCTTTAGATCCACTGTTCAAGCAGTGGTCCTATCCCACCTGGATAAGTGCAATGCACTCCTCGAAGGCTTCCCGTTGTCCTCACTTGTGCCCCTGAGAAGTGTCCTACACGCGGCTGCATGCCTCATCATTGGTCTACGCAGATACGACCACATCACCCTGGCTCTCATCGCCCTTCACTGGCTCACACTGCACGCAAAAATCACCTTCAAGGCTTGCTGCATCGACTATAAGGCAGTCGGCCCTCAAGTCACCCAACTACCTCGCAGAGAAACTCAGCATCTCTGGTGGACAACGCACCACTAGAACCAGGACACATGCAGACTGGACATCCACCGCTGCAAAAAGGAAAGGACCAGAAAACAAGCCTCCTATGCCTACGCCTCAAGACTATAGAACCTCCTCCCTGTCAGCATCAGACTCGCCCCATGTTCCTACAATTCAGAAAATAACTCAAGACCCACCTCTTCAAGAATTCCCACCTCCTTCTCAACACCTAGGCCAAAACGTCATCCCTCGCGCAACCTTTCTCCCTCGATGCCGCCCACCCACTCTCCTTCCTGCCACCCGGTACAGCTGTACCCATCCTCTGTGCCCCCCCCTGTGTATCCTACCCCCCCGGTGTATATGTTCTGAATCCCTCTGAAAAGCACTCTGTTGTGCATCTGTACTGTTGTATACCTCTGTAAAGCGCTCCGATGCTTCTCGAAGGTTGGTCTGTACTCAATAAATACCATAATAATCATAAATACCATAATAATGATAACTACCACCCCCAGAAGATCATCCATCCACCCTCGAGTAGGAAATAGCATTGGACAAGGATCCCACTTGTTAACAGGGTAAGAAGGCCATCAAGAAAGGTGAAGGAGCCAGTGGGGCCCAGAAAAGACACTACAGGTGCGGGTAAGCAGAGCACAACTGATGCCAAGAGCAAGAAGAGGCTGATGCCAGTGATTAATATAATTAAAAAGGAGTAAGAACTCTCTGTGACCAGGTTTGAAGAGCAGAAAGGAAAAAGGGTGCCATGAGCAGACGAAGTATAAGTACTACAGATAATGCAGACTACACGAGAAGCAAAGTACAAGCTGCTGGGAAAAAGCTTAGATGTACTCGGAAGCACAGGAGATATAAGTAGATGGGAAAGAAAACTGAGTATGGAACGCAAACTACAGCACTGAGAATGGTTAAGGACAAAAGCATTTTTAAATAACTGTGTCCCACACACTAGTAATGCAGTTTTAAAACAAAACGAATTGTACGGCCTATTAAGATACAGTTTTATAAGATAACATTTTGACATGCTGAGAGAGCCAGCACAAACCCCATTGCATCTTTTAGGAAGGCAGGCGATGAAAATAACTCACTTGTGATCATTTAGAATGTATTTATTTATTGTATATAGTTCTAACAAGAACTTTTACAATTTCAACACTTCACAATTCACATACAGAGTTGACAAAGATTCCAGCACTTTGCTGGTAGGATTGAAGGTGAGTGGGGGGCAGCTTGGGATCCGGATTGGATTCCACATGTTTCTGGCTTATATTTGAGTGGATTCACCCAATATTTCAGTGGATTCACCCTCTTTCTCCCGCTTCCTAGTCTGGGCTTGTTTCCCCCCTCCCTCCTGCCCCCTGCCCCTCCCCTGATTGGCACATCTGCGAGCTGTTTGTCCTGTGTGGCTCTAGGCCCACACAGCTTTGCTGGTAGAACTGAAGGTGAGTGGGGGGCAACTTGGGCTCCAGATTGGATTACACATGTTTCTGGCTTATATTTGATTTTAAATGCGCTGTTTGCGCAGTGGATTCACCCTCTTTCCTCCACTTCCTGGTTTGGGCCTGTTCCCCTCCTCCCTCCCGCCCCACCTACCCTGATTGGCCCATCTGCAAACTGTTTGTCTTGTGTGGCTCTAGGCCCACACGGCAAAGATTCTGGCACTTTGCTGGTAGGATTGAAGGTGAGTGGGGGGCAGCTTGGGCTCCAGATTGGATTCCACATGCTTCTGGCTTATATTTGATTTTAAATGTGCAGTGGGTTCACCCTCTTTCTCCTGCTTCCTGGTCTGGACTTGTTTCCTTCCTCCCTGCCGCCCCTCTCCCATGACTGGTCCAAATGCTGCTCTTAACCCACCCTCCCAGGGCAACCCTCTGCCCCGGCAGCCCCAAAGGCTAAGGGCCCCAACGCACAAGGCGTCTCCTACATTGGCAGCTCCAGAAAGTGTCTGCAGGTGTCAGCAGAGGAAGCCAGTGGCCAGCCATCAACCAGCAGTGACTACCAAGGAAGGTGTGGCACGGGTGGGGAGTACAGCCATCACTGTACTCTGGAAGCCCTGTGTTAGGCAGAAACCTGTGCAGTTCCCTTAGGGACCACTGCAAAAGATTTAGGACTACAGGTGGTTGGCAGTAAACCCAATTGGTAGCAGTCTGTACCACCCAGATTTACCTGGTAGCTGTGGCTGAGCAGTCAGACTTCTCTCAAGATGAGTTAGGCAGTATATAGAGTATTCACAATAGGTACAGAGATACAGTAGCACAAGCAAACACTGACCAGAGCTTTGGTGTAAAAGTATATCATTATTTATTTAAAGACACACTTGTAAATTACACTAGCACAAAAAGGAGGTAAGTAAATTCAACACACAGTCACTATTATATATATACAACCCTAATTACTTATTAGACAAGTCTTAGTGAGAAACACCACTTATTTTCAGACAGAGGTGAGCGCTTAACATAAGATGGCACTCTAATAAATTGTATAAAAAGGGAGGAAAAAGGCAGAGTTATGAAAACACACAATTTCAATACTTTTCAAAGAACCACAGTGAGGCAGGTTAGGCAAAGTCTACTGGAGAGCAAGGGAGTTCAAATGCCAGACCCACTCTTAGAGAGAGCAAGCGAAATGTGTCCAGGATCACACAGTGGGGTTATGCCCAAAGAGTCTTTGTAGATAGTTCACAAAAGATTGAGATCAAGTCAGGAAAAGTTAGTTAACAAGCCCCAGGCTAACCCAGGTTAGAAAGTCGAGGATTTACTGTCACCCCGAACGATCTGTCGCAAGGGAAGCCAGGCGGGACACAGTAACTGAAAGTGGGAAGAATGCTCCAGCGGGGGCAGTTGTTCCTGGCAGCGGGTGCAAGTCGGTGTTTCGTCCAGAGGAAGAGGAGGTCTCGACGTGGAGGAAAGATGAAGGTCGTTGCACTGCCAGGGAAGAAACCAGCCGCAGAGTTTTCCGGTTACAAGGTACTACCCTTTTCTTCGCGGTAGTGGTAAACCGTGGTATTCCGGTTGCCGGGGTGCTTGGCACAGGCAAGGCGGCCACGAGATGGTCCAGGAAGGCGAAAATACGGGCAAACTGGTTATCCCCACCAGTCAAAGGAAGAAGACTCTCCGGGCTGGAGATCTCCTCTGTCGTCGGGAAAAGTGGTGAGACGGTTCAGCAGGGCTTCACCGGTGGTGTCGTCATTGCAGGTCGGCTCGGCTTCTCCCTCCTCGGATTCTTTAGGTCCTGTGGCGACTTCTGAAGTTCCAGTCCCCAAAGCCCTGCTTTTATGCAGAAAACCCACATTCATTCAGCCTAGCTGTCACTCAAACATGCTAAGTGTTGAGCCGGGAGGCTCACCACTTGGGCCAATCACACCAGAGTGCGACTTGAGTTGCCGAGGCAACTCAGTCCAGGATGCCTAAACCCCCTCCCATACCCCCTGTGGTACCCAGACAGAGTGGAACCACTTTTGGAGGCTTCTGTGGAGAAGCCCACCAAAAAGTGGAACAAAGGGCTCGACTTGGGTTGGAGTCACAGAAGCGAACACAAACGCCATTTTGGAACCGAGTTTCGGCAAAAAATACCAACCGGTGAGTTTATATTAATTTAATAAACCGGCGGTATGTTCGAGGCTATTTTAAAAAGTGGTAGCCTCGAACAATGGGAAAATCCCATAGGAATATATTTGCGGTCGAATATAAAAAGTAGTATCCACTGCCACCAGCCAAAACTCGGTCGAGGGGGACTGGACAGTGCCCCCTCGAACAACAGACCCCGGGGCAATCGAATTGCCCCGATCAGTATGTCCACAATTTGATGGGTTGTACTGGTTCTGTTCACAATTTGAGACTACTAAAGCCAATGGTGACTTTACATGCCCTGCGAGACAGTAGTCAGTCCCAGGGTATGGAGTCTATTTTTGGGGGTCGCTATGACACCCCTGGGTTACTGCACGGAGGGTGCTGTGTAACCCACATACCAAAAACTCATGAAGCCCTATGGGGTAAAGGACCCCATAGCCCAGAAAACACATACAAAGTCAAAGGAACACCTCAAATCATGTCTAAGAGTGGGAGAAAAAGAGTCCCACTCTTAGCAGGAGAATAAAATAAACCCCAGAAATCCAGCAAAGCTGCTGGGGGACTCAGTAGGTTTGGGAAATTAGCCTTAACAGAGAATTCTCCCTAACACCCTGCCACTCTACTCACCCCCAAAACATATCAGACCAGGATGTTAATGCTAAGCAACTTAACAACTAGACAGGGCTGTGAATGTCAGCCAGTGCCACATTTTAGTCATATCCTGCGAGTATTAGCCTGCGTTGCATCTAGACAGGATTGTGATTTCTAGCCATTGCCACTTTTTAGGTATATCTTGAGAATATTAGCCCATGTTGCATCTAGACAGGATTGTGAATGTTAGCCAGTGCCACATGTATTTCTAACTATGAATATTAGCTTGAATATTAGCTAGGACCGTTAGCCAGTGCCACATTCTATTTATGTCTTGTGAATATTAGCTTGAGTCACATCTAGATAGGATTGTGAATGTTAGCCAGTACCACACTTTTAGTTATATCTTGTGAATATTAACTTGCTTCACATCCAGAGAGGATTGTGAATGTTAGCCAGTGCCACATTTCTAGTTATATCTTGTGAATATTAACTTGCTTCACATACAGGCAGAATTGTGAATGTTAGCCAGAGCCACATTTCTAGTTATATTTTGTGAATATTAACTTGCTTCACATACAGGCAGGATTGTGAATGTTAGCCAGTGCCACACTTTTAGTTATATCTTGTGAATATCAACTTGCTTCCCATACAGGCAGGATTGTGAATGTTAGCCAGAGCCACATTTCTAGTTATATCTTGTGAATATTAACTTGCTTCACATACAGGCAGGATTGTGAATGTTAGCCAGAGCCACATTTCTAGTTATATCTTGTGAATATTAACTTGCTTCACATTCAGGCAGGATTGTGAATGTTAGCCAGAGCCACACTTTTAGTTATATCTTGTGGATATTAACTTGCTTCACATACAGGCAGGATTGTGAATGCTAGCCAGAGCCACATTTCTAGTTATATCTTGTGAATATTAACTTGCTTCACATACAGGCAGGATTGTGAATGTTAGCCAGTGCCACACTTTTAGTTATATCTTGTGAATATTAACTTGCTTCACATACAGGCAGGATTGTGAATGTTAGCCAGTGCCACACTTTTAGTTATATCTTGTGAATATTAACTTGCTTCACATACAGGCAGGATTGTGAATGTTAACCAGAGCCACGTTTCTAGTTATATCATGTGAATATTAACTTGCTTAACATACAAATATTAACTTGCTTCACATACAGGCAGGATTGTGAATGTTAGCAAGTGCCACATTTCTAGTTATATCTTGTGAATATTAACTTGCTACACATACAGGCAGGATTGTGAATGTTAGCCAGTGCCACACTTTTAGTTATATCTTGTGAATATTAACTTGCTTCACATACAGGCAGGATTGTGAATGTTAGCCAGTGCCACACTTTTAGTTATATCTTGTGAATATTAACTTGCTTCACATACAGGCAGGATTGTGAATGTTAGCCAGTGCCACATTTCTAGTTATATCCTGTGACTATTAGCTTGCGTCACATCTAGACAGGATTGTGAATGTTAGCCAGTGCCACACATTTAGTTATATCTTGTGAATATTAACTTGCTTCACATACAGGCAGGATTGTGAATGTTAGCCAGTGCCACACTTTTAGTTATATCTTGTGAATATTAACTTGCTTCACATACAGGCAGGATTGTGAATGTTAGCCAGTGCCACACTTTTAGTTATATCTTGTGAATATTAACTTGCTTCACATCCAGAGAGGATTGTGATTGTTAGCCAGTGCCACATTTCTAGTTATATCTTGTGAATATTAACTTGCTTCACAAAGGCAGGATTGTGAATGTTAGCCAGAGCCACATTTCTAGTTATATCTTGTGAATATTAACTTGCTTCACAAAGGCAGGATTGTGAATGTTAGCCAGAGCCACATTTCTAGTTATATCTTGTGAATATTAACTTGCTTCGCATAAAGGCAGGATTGTGAATGTTAGCCAGAGCCACATTTCTAGTTATATCTTGTGACTATTAACTTGCTTCGCATACAGGCAGGATTGTGAATGTTAGCCAGTGCCACATTTCTAGTTATATCTTGTGAATATTAACTTGCTTCACATACAGGCAGGATTGTGAATGTTAGCCAGTGCCACACTTTTAGTTATATCTTGTGAATATTAACTTGCTTCACATACAGGCAGGATTGTGAATGTTAGCCAGAGCCACATTTCTAGTTATATCTTGTGAATATTAACTTGCTTCACATACAGGCAGGATTGTGAATGTTAGCCGGAGCCACATTTCTAGTTATATCTTGTGAATATTAACTTGCTTCACATACAGGCAGGATTGTGAATGTTAGCCGGAGCCACATTTCTAGTTATATCTTGTGAATATTAACTTGCTTCACATACAGGCAGGATTGTGAATGTTAGCCAGAGCCACATTTCTAGTTATATCTTGTGAATATTAACTTGCTTCACATACAGGCAGGATTGTGAAAGTTAGCCAGAGCCACATTTCTAGTTATATCTTGTGAATATTAACTTGCTTCACATTCAGGCAGGATTGTGAATGTTAGCCAGAGCCACACTTTTAGTTATATCTTGTGGATATTAACTTGCTTCACATACAGGCAGGATTGTGAATGCTAGCCAGAGCCACATTTCTAGTTATATCTTGTGAATATTAACTTGCTTCACATACAGGCAGGATTGTGAATGTTAGCCAGTGCCACACTTTTAGTTATATCTTGTGAATATTAACTTGCTTCACATACAGGCAGGATTGTGAATGTTAGCCAGTGCCACACTTTTAGTTATATCTTGTGAATATTAACTTGCTTCACATACAGGCAGGATTGTGAATGTTAACCAGAGCCACGTTTCTAGTTATATCATGTGAATATTAACTTGCTTAACATACAAATATTAACTTGCTTCACATACAGGCAGGATTGTGAATGTTAGCAAGTGCCACATTTCTAGTTATATCTTGTGAATATTAACTTGCTACACATACAGGCAGGATTGTGAATGTTAGCCAGTGCCACACTTTTAGTTATATCTTGTGAATATTAACTTGCTTCACATACAGGCAGGATTGTGAATGTTAGCCAGTGCCACACTTTTAGTTATATCTTGTGAATATTAACTTGCTTCACATACAGGCAGGATTGTGAATGTTAGCCAGTGCCACATTTCTAGTTATATCCTGTGACTATTAGCTTGCGTCACATCTAGACAGGATTGTGAATGTTAGCCAGTGCCACACTTTTAGTTATATCTTGTGAATATTAACTTGCTTCACATACAGGCAGGATTGTGAATGTTAGCCAGTGCCACACTTTTAGTTATATCTTGTGAATATTAACTTGCTTCACAAAGGCAGGATTGTGAATGTTAGCCAGAGCCACATTTCTAGTTATATCTTGTGAATATTAACTTGCTTCGCATTCAGGCAGGATTGTGAATGTTAGCCAGAGCCACATTTCTAGTTATATCTTGTGACTATTAACTTGCTTCGCATACAGGCAGGATTGTGAATGTTAGCCAGTGCCACATTTCTAGTTATATCTTGTGAATATTAATTTGCTTCACATACAGGCAGGATTGTGAATGTTAGCCAGTGCCACACTTTTAGTTATATCTTGTGAATATTAACTCGCTTCACATACAGGCAGGATTGTGAATGTTAGCCAGAGCCACATTTCTAGTTATATCTTGTGAATATTAACTTGCTTCACATACAGGCAGGATTGTGAATGTTAGCCAGAGCCACATTTCTAGTTATATCTTGTGAATATTAACTTGCTTCACATACAGGCAGGATTGTGAATGTTAGCCGGAGCCACATTTCTAGTTATATCTTGTGAATATTAACTTGCTTCACATACAGGCAGGATTGTGAATGTTAGCCGGAGCCACATTTCTAGTTATATCTTGTGAATATTAACTTGCTTCACATACAGGCAGAATTGTGAATGTTAGCCAGTGCCACACTTTTAGTTATATCTTGTGAATATTAACTTGCTTCACATAAAGGCAGGATTGTGAATGTTAGCCATAGCCACATTTCTAGTTATATCTTGTGAATATTAGCTTGAGTCACATCTAGATAGGATTGTGAATGTTAGCCAGTGCCACATTTCTAGTTATATCTTATGAATATTAGCTTGCATCCAGTGGTCGAAGTGTACAAAAAGTAGTAGTGGAGATATGTTCCCTACTGATCTGCACTGCTCCCCGCAAACCACATCGCCACACCCCCTCCCATGCACAATATAAACCCCCAAATGCATGTGCCTGCAGTTTAAGGGAATGTTCAGTGCAGTGCACTGAAAGTGCAAGTTTCAACTGCTGCGTTCACTTCTATTTTAAAACGAAACCGTTACGGAACGGTTTCTTTTTAAAATAAAGTATAGGAACTGTTAAACTTCATTAAAAGAAGTAGAGGAGCACCGCTCCCGACCGCTCCCACCCACTTCGACCACTGCTTGCATCACATCTAGACAGGACTGTGAATGTTCGCCAGTGCCACATTTTAGCTATATCTTCTGAATATTAGCTTGTTTAACATCTAGACATGATTTTTTACTTTTTGATCTTACACTGTTTGAACTGCAAACTAAGTTGGAGCTTTTTGTTTCATATGGTTAACAGCTACATCTGCAGGCCAACCCTACGAAATCTAACATTATTATTTTTAATAACTGTAGGAAGAAAATAGTTGTGTATAAATGGTGCCTGGGCGGCATAAAAATAGAGAGCTTTTTCAGTAAAATATCTAGGGTATAATTTGTGCAACACTTCTTCAGTGACCATGTGGAAAAATGTGATTAGAGACAAAACAAAGCCTTTGTGTACATAAATGAAGATTATATATGGCAGGTATTGCAAATTCTCTTTGTCTCCGTTATTTGAGTATTATACATTGAAAGTAGAGGCGGTTATATTTTGCGGCCTGGACATGTGTTTGCAGAATATTGATACAATTCTAAATCAAGTCCAGGCAAGTATATAAAAATACACTCTCAGGCTCTCTAATGCACTACTCAATGCTGTATCGCGTCATGAGCTCGGGATTGTATCTCTTGCCGCAAGATACAAAGGGAGACGTCTAAACAATCAAAAATGTTGGACCCACCAGAAAATTCTTTATATGAAAACATTGCGAATATGTTAGAAGGGAATGCACCACACTCTATTAAGAAATATTATGATGAGATGATAGAGCTACTAGATGCGATTAGCATGAATACTTCTGACTTGCGGCAACAACCCAATTATGTAAAGAAGATGCTTTTCGAACATGATTGGTTACTTACCTTAGAGGCTCTCGCAAAGTATAAACAGTACACAGAAATTGCATGTTTCCCTATCAAACGCATCCCTCGACAAAAGTACTTAATTCGCTTCCCGGGACAGAGAGCATGCGATTTATACCTCTGTTTTTAAATTAAACCAGTTCCACACAAATGAGAAAATCCAATACCGGTCTAAGGCAAGTGCAGCTGTAAATCAGGGGATGTGTCGATTTTGCGAGAATCCACTTCAGGAAAAAACCCTAAAAACATTTAACGGTGTACTGTCCTCACTTTGAGGCACATAGACGTAATACATTTGGCGAAGTAAACATCTGTTCGACAGTGTGCGAAAGGGAGTGGCTGTGGACCCGCTGCATGTGGGGGTCAAACACAACTTTGGTATTATCTCTGGCTCGCCTATTGCATACAATAGACGAGGAGATCCAATCTAAAATATAGACTGCCTATCAAACATATGACTGGTGGATATTGATCCAACGGCTTTACTGTTCATGATTCTAATATACAGGGCAGGTTTTTATAATATAGCATATGAGAGCAATGTTTTTTTTACAAACTATGTTATTGTTGATTCATACTTGTAATATCAATGACATATGAGAGAGAAAGAGGGGAATGTAGAACTACTGTGTACAAAATATTCCAGGGGATCTTGTGCGTTTGTAGCACTTGGAGATGCTTTAACAATAGTACTTCTCTCTCTCTATTTAATAACAAGTGTCCGTTTATAAGCAAAAAGGTTGAGTTGATGAAGGAACAAGTTACTTACCTGTAACTGTTGTTCTCCAGCATGGGTCTGGCATGGATTCACATGCTCATGAATATTCCCCGTCAGGCCGGGAATCCTCGGTATAGAACAAAATCAGTATCAGTTTCGTTTCTGATCTGTCTTTCTTAGTAGTAACCAATCACTGGTCTCTGGGTCATACTGCCCCCAGCCAATGACTAACCTCTCCCTAAGCCCCGCCTCCGGCAGCCATCCTCAGATTTGGTAGCACGCAAAGTGGCAGTATGACCAATTGAAGAGCCGCAGAGGGGTAGGCGGGAGGGTTCGCATGTGAATCCATGCCAGACCCATGCTGGAGAACAACAGTTACAGGTAAGTAACTTGTTCCTTCTCCAGCATGGGGTCTGGCATGGATTCACATGCTCATGAATAAGAGAATACATAGCAGTACACACATGCACAACCACGGGAGGTGGCAACAGGCTCAACATTAAGCAATACAACAACTCAACATTAAGCAACTCTTACCTCCTCACCAGGCTCACCTTAGGCAAACAGGTTGCGCAGGACGGCTTGGCCGACCCTGGACTCCTCCCTGGAGTCCCGATCGACGCAGTAGAACCTTTTGAAGGTGTGCGCCGACCTCCACGTCGCAGCCCTGCAGATGTCCAGCAGGGGCACACCAGACAGGAACGCCGTGGTAGCAGCGATCGCTCTGGTCGAATGGTCTCTCGGACGGCCGGGCAGCTGTCGGTTTGCCAACCGGTGACAGTGCATGATGCAGCCGGAGAGCCATCTGGAAATGGAAGTCTTCGAGAGAGCCTTCCCTTGATTCACAGTCCCAAAGTTCACAAACAGCTGTGACGTCTTCCGAAAACTCTTCGTGCGGTCCACGTAGAACTTCAGCGCTCTAGCTACATCCAGCGAGTGCAAAGTCCTCTCGGCCGGCGACGAAGGCGACGGGAAGAAAACTGGCAACATCAAGGGCTCGTTGAGGTGGAAGTCCGACGGCACCTTGGGCATAAAGGATGGGTGTGTCCTCAGCACCACCCTCGTGTCATGAAAAGTCAAGAATGGAGGCTTGCAAGATAGGGCCTGGATCTCTCCCACTCATCGTGCGGAGGTGATGGCCACGAGGAAAGCTGTCTTCCATGACAGGAACTTCAAAGGCGCCAAATGCATAGGCTCGAATGGGGCCCCCATGAGCTTGGTCAGCACCACATTAAGCTCCCACGCCGGGGCAGGAGCCTTCACCGGTGGGAATGATCGGAATAGTCCCTTCATGAATTCTTTCACCAGGCGATGAGACCACAAGGACGGTCGTCCCGTCATCCTGGTATATCGGGAGATTGCAGCCAGATGTATTTTGATGGAGGCGTGAGCCAGTCCAGCTTTGGCCAGCGACAGTAGGTACGGCAGTACTTGAGGGGCCTAATCCGCAGAGGGTTAATCTTCTCTGCACGGCACCAGACAGAGAACCTCTTCCATTTATGTCCGTAGCACTTGAGAGTTGAGGACGCCCAAGCCTTTGCAAGAACCTCTCTGCAGTCGGCCGGGATGTCGTACCCTCCAAACTCCAGTGCTGCAGGAGCCAGGCCTGCAAGTTCAGCGACTCCGGGTTGTGGTGAAGAATGGCGCCTCCTTCTCTGGAGAGAAGGTCTGCGTCCGTCGGCAGTTTGACTGGTGAGGACGTTGACAAGTCCAGCAGGTCCGGGAACCAGATCTGTCTCGGCCACGCCGGTGCGACGAGGATCATCCTGCACCGGGACCTCTTGAACTGGTTGATGAGCCGGAGCAGCAACGGCAGCGGAGGGAACGCATAAAGAAATAGGCCATCCCAGGGGAACGAGAAAGCATCGCCCATGCTCCTCGGCTGGGGGAACCTGCTGGCGAACCTCCGACACTTGGAAATCGTCGCAGTCGCGAAGAGATCGATTTGGGGTTTGCCCCATCGTCGGAAGAGTTGATCCACTTGATCCTGGCATAGTTCCCACTCGTGGCACGAGCGCAGCTCCCTGCTGAGTGAGTCGGCGATCGTGTTTTTTATTCCTGCCAGATGAAGAGGCACCAGAAACATCCCTTGGGCGACGGCCCAATGCCACAGATCTTGGGCTTCCTTGGATAGGGCCGGGGACCTGGTTCCGCCCTGCTTCCGGATGTAGAACATCGTGGTGGTGTTGTCGGTGAAGATCCTCACCACCTTGCCCTTGAGGGACAGAAGAAAAGACCTGAGGGCCCAGAACACCGCGCGGAGCTCCAAGATGTTGATGTGGAGAGACTTCTCCTCCGGGAGCCAAAGGCCTCTCGCGTGAAGATCTCCGGAGTGTGCTCCCCAACCTTCCAGGGAGGCGTCCGTCGTCACCGTCACCTGGTGACTGGAAGTCCGTGCCCGTCGACAGATGGGAGCGGGTACCCCACCACCGGATCGCCTGACGGAACTTCTCGTTGGACGGTCTTCGCAGTGCGCTCCACGGCGAGCTCCCTTTGTCCTTGCCCGGATGAGCCAGTCATCCAGGTAGGGGTAGACGTGGATCCCCTGTAGGCGCAGCCGCGCCGCCACCGGTGCGAGGCACTTGGTGAACACCCTGGGTGCCGACTTCAATCCGAACGGGAGGGCCTTCAACTGGTAGTGCCGCCCTTGGACCACAAACCTGAGGAACTTTCTGTGTCTTTTTAGAATGGGGATGTGAAAGTAGGCATCCTCCAAGTCCAACGACGACAGGAAATCGCCCTCCTCCAGCTGTCCCAGCACATGCTGCAGGGTGACCATACAGAACTTCTGTGCCTTGATGTACTTGTTCAGTCGTCGTAGGTCCAGGATGGGGCGCCATCCTCCTGTCTTCTTTTTTACGAGGAAGTACCTTGAGTAAACTCCGGAGCCCCGAAGCCTCTTTGGGACAAGCTCGATGGCACCCTTCTTGAGCATCGCCCTTATTTCCAACAGTAGTTGAGGGACGTGATTTTCCTTCCTGGCCACGGGTGGAACGCGAGGTCACTTCTTCTGAAACTCGAGGGCGTGCCCTTGGGCCAGGGCGTCCAGCACCCAATGGTCGGTGGAGATGGACTCCCACACGCTGACGAATCTCGCCAGCCGGCCTCCCACCGGGGTGCTTCGGCAGGGGCCCGACCCCACGGTCGGTTCAATCTTGTTTGGAGGCCGCCTTGCCTCCTTGACCTCCTTGTCGACGGCGACGGGCACCACCTGACTTGCCGCGTCCCCTGTAGGCTTCCTGGGACGAAGATCTTGACGCTTGGCGGTAAGTGGAGGAGCCACTGCCGGATCCCTTGGAGGCACCTTGTCTGCCTCCGGAGCTCCGAAAGGACGGCCGTCGTTGTTGGAGCACTCCCAGTGCCCGGGCAGTCTCTGTGTCTGTCTTGATGGCCTGAAGGGACTCATCAACCGCCTTCCCAAACCGGTTGTTCCCGTCGAAGGGCATGTCCAAAACCTTGGTTTGCATGTCCTGGCGGAAATCCGTGGCTTTGAGCCATCCTCGTCGTCTCAAGCAAACGCCGTTGCCCAACTGACGGAAACCGGTGTCGGCGATGTCCGTTGCCACTGTGATGGCGTGGTCCGAAGCAATCTCCCCCTCCTGTAGGATTTCAAGGGCCTCAGCCCTTTTGGCGTCCGGAAGGAAGTCTAACAGAGGGGCAATTTTGAACCACAACTCCCTGTCGTAGCGGGCTACGATAGCCAGGGCGTTGGCCGCCTTAATAGTCGTCGCTGCGGATGAGATGATCCGTCGTCCCATTGTGTCCAACTTCCTGCCCTTGCCGTCCGGCGGGGCAGTTGATGTCGAGGCTGATGCCCCCCCAGCTTTCTTCTTTGCCGCCGCCGAGACAACCGAATCCGGGGTAGGTTGTGCCCGAAGGCACAAGGGGGCAGCGTCAGGGACCCGGTACTTCTTCTCGTACCGGTCCCTCTTTGCCGGCGCCGTGGCAGGGTTCTTGAGGAGGGCGAGCCCCTCATCCCAGATGTCATCAAGAAGCGGTACGGCGAGGACCGTCTTCCTTTTAGCCTCGCGCCGTTGGTAAAGGAACCCTTCTTTCTGCTTTTCTTCTGGGCAGAGCTGAAAAAGCTCGGATGCCCTGGAAATCATGTCATGAAAGGATCCAATCTCGTAGGGCGGGGACGCCCGAGCAGGGGGCGACGGGGGACACGTCCCGTCGTCGCCTCCATTGTCATCTGTACCTGTCATAGCCGTGTCCGTGCCTGTGTCATCCCCATGGGTAGTAGACCGGGGGGAAGGCAGAGCAGGCCGCAGAGGTGGGAGAGGTGGCGTAGGATGCGTCCTCCTCCTCTTATGCGGTAGACTCTCCGAAGGTCCTGGCTCCGGTTACCCCGTCGGGTCTGGCTCAGGTACCTCCGTCGGGGCAAGGGGCAACCTTGTCCTTATCTCCGAGCATAAGGACTGAATCGCTGACAAAATGGCCGCCGAGGTGTCCTGCGGTGCCAGAAACCACGGGCGCGAGGGCTCTTGAGGAGCCTTGTCGGCGACACCGTCCCTCTCGTCGTCGCCCTCGTCGGGATCCCTCCCGATGGGCTGGGCCTCTTCCACAACTTCGATGAGCTCTTCTTCAGAGGTCGTGTCCGTATCTATGATGGCCACCAGCCCCTCCCCCACCTTTTCCAACGAGGACTTCGTGGGGGTCTTCTCAATGGGCCTGAAAGACGACTCCCTCCGCGGTGGCAGGGAGACTCTTGGTCCTGAGGGCGCCTCCACTGGTGTAGCCTCCACAGGCTGAGCCAGGGCCGCGGCGACATCCTCAATTGAGGTCTTAGCAGGGTGAATTAAGGCCATCGTCACCTTCTGGACGCCTGGGGCCTTCATCTTGGCGGGAGGGTCCGAGCCTCGCTCCCCCTCTGCCAGAATCTTCGAGATCGACCGGGGCCTCTCCAGAAGCTTCGCTGGGTTCTCCGACTTCCTCTTACCCGAGGCAGAGCGTTGGCTCGTGGTTGATGGCGCCGGGGAGGATGCGCCCTGCCTGGCAGCCAAGGAGCCCGACCGTTCGGCGCTCCCGGTGCCCATGGACTCGCGGTGCTTAGCCTTTTGTTGGGCCCCCGTCGCCGGGGCGCCCTCACAGGACTTAGAAGACCGCTCAGACTTCTTTTTCTTCTTCTCGCCTGACGGGCTCTTCCCTTCCAGCCAATTGGCGAGACGGAGGTGGCGATCCTTCATGGTCCGCTCCGACATGTTCGCACAAAACGCACAGTCCTTCTCCTTGTGAGTCTTGTCCTCATGGAGACAGTAGAGGCATAACGAATGCTCGTCCTCCTTGAAAACATTCTGAAGCTGGCATCCAGGGCAGGTCCTGAACAGCTTCCTGGGCGTCGAGCTTCCTTTCTCCTGGGCCATGTCCGGGGTAGGCCTCGGAACTTCTGGAATCCTCCAAAAGCGTAACTCGATGAAATCTTCACCCTTGAGGGGCGTAGAAAACTCCGAAACGGATCCCCGTTGATCGGATGTAGAACGGTGGAGCTTGAGGCTCTATTTAACCGAAAAATGAGAAAAAACTCCTGAAAAAGCGCAAAAACGCAGCAAAAGCTCGAGAGCTACAGCACGAGGACTCCCAACACTTGAACGTGTGGTAAAAATCTGAGGATGGCTGCCGGAGGCGGGGCTTAGGGAGAGGGTAGTCATTGACTGGGGGTAGTATGACGCAGAGACCAGTGATTGGTTACTACTAAGAAAGACAGATCAGAAACGAAACTTATACTGATTTTTTTCTATACCGAGGATTCCCGGCCTGACGACGGGGAATATTCATGAGCATATGAATCCATGCCAGACCCCATGCTGGAGAAACTGGCAATTGGATGTAGGGAAGAGGTCTCATGTGGAAAACACTAGAACTATTGGGATTGGGTCGCACAATTAGAGTTTGAGTCTAAGGCATGTTATTGATGATGGGTGATTGAGGAAAATGGAGAGGTACACATGTATTATTTGTATATACTTGTATTTATTACTGGATGTTTTAAATAGTTTTTAGTAAAGACTAAATGTATTATGAAACTAATTGGAATAATGAAGAACTCAACTCCTTCCTTTTTTTTTTAAATGTTTATTTTTCGTGACGTTTTATAGTGATATATATGTGTATAATGTCATATGATGAAGACTGAAAAATGGTTGTTTTGTGGTTTGATTCATGTTGGAATTTTTGTCTAAATGTATAAAGAATAGAATTGTTGTAAAAGTTTGTTAAATGAACTAAAAACAAAAAATAAAATAAAAAAGATAATAATAATAATTGTGAATGTTAGACATTGCTACATCTAGTTTAACTGTATATATTAGCTTGCGTCACATCTAGACAGGATTGTGAATGTTAGCAAGTGCCACATTTTAGATGTAACTGTGAATATCATCTACGGTACGTATACCTCACACCACATCTGTGGACACAGGCTGCAGGCACGGCCAAGCATCCATGCCCCGTAGAATGCAGCTATGGCCAAGATTTCCGGTCTAGCAGGATACATAGTCACCCATAATGAAACACCTGATGTACCTCAACACCTCTGCCACTAGCATACGGCGACTACCCAGGAAAGAAATTCGGTATAGCTGGTAACAAATCGACTCTCCCAACAATAACAATTTATCGCAAACCCCAACAGTGCCCACCCACGTGCCAGACCTTGCTTCGGGCAGCTTAGCCAAGCCTAGCCAGCCACCCAAGTCCTAGACAGGCAAAATGCACACACACATCTCCTAATCTAAACCCATTAGAACTTTCCAACACATTGATTACGGTCACTGAGGGCGCTCCAACCTAAAAAACGCATGGAGGCCACACAAATACACAAATCATCCTATCACAATGCCACAATAATACAATCTATCCTGCTTTTCATTCTTTCCTTTACACCTGACATCTTAACACATCTATACATCATACAAATATACATACATCATATAAAAATACATCATATAAAAATAAAACATTCATCCGATCAGAACTTTTCTGAATATAATGACATCAAATGTTTCCTATTGTCCTCGTTTTGTATATCACAAAGATATGGTTGTACCCCTCACCATACCCTTTAAAGTGCCAAATGCGTCCTAGTAGATTCAGTATTTAAACAAAAAGCCTAAAACTCAGAAAATGTAATCGCATTGTTATCATGAACAAGGCATCCCAAGGTGGTCATGTATAAAGATCCCATACAAGGACACTCAGTAAGGACATACTTAACCATCTCACGATTTACTCAGATTTTACACATTCTACATAATCTGGCATCTTGCGAGAGCTCCCATTTGGCACCACACACCACATGAACTGGCAGCTGGTTGGTGCGCATTTTTAAACGGAAACTGAGTACAGCCGGATCCGGACAAAGACACATCTATAATTGAGGTTTCATGGACCTATGGACCACCTAGGCCTCATGCTCGAATCCATTTAACTTTGCCAGCTGGTCATAGTTACATTGGCAGTCTCATTTTGCCAGATTGCAGCTGAGGGTCACTTTTAATGTGCAAAAAATTGAGCATCGCTCAAAATCAGGAAACCAATCAATTGCATCACACATCTCCCTAAAACAAGTCACAAATGGCCCTTTCGAAACAGTAGTCAGATCAGGGCCATAACGATAACCCAAATTTAGCCAGGAGAGGGCAGCTTGGAGACATTATTGCCTTTAAAAAAAGGGCACCTCTGCGCTTCAACAACTGTGTTTTTAATGAAAGCAGCCCTAATTCAAGGCGTACATATTCAACCGAGGCAGACCTAAGTAACACCCCGAACATTCCTCCAAAATTAAGCCTCCATTGCATCAAACCATTTCAGGTCATTTAGCAACAATGCCTCTAAGCCATACAGAAGCGCTGGACAGAACCACTGTTTAAAGAATGCCAACACTCCACCTAATGAAAAGCCTGCGTTTTCAATCATACATTTTCTCACCAAACAAGTGATTTGTTCTGCCCTTCTGGATTTGGCTTCATTTATGTCATCATATCCAGAAGTAGCCGATATCTCAAGCCTGTGAGAAATCTGAAAGTGTCTCACCCGCTAGTCCCTAGGGATCTGTCATCCAGGTGGACAGGACACGGCTATCACTTTTGAATCCAGTTCATGGGGTGGACCATTGAGGGAGGATCACCTAGGTGAGGGGACTTCGGGGAGTGGGAGTGGGACACCGGATGGCGAGATGCGGTATCCCTTTCCCTGAAACACCTTTACCCCATCTTACCAGGTAGGATACTTAGGAACTCAACCCCACCTCTTTCCCAACACAAACACTTTCTCCCAAACAGCTCGCTATGAGAGAAAACGGGCTGGTCGAAGTGGGCGGGAGCGGTGCTCCTCTACTTCTTTTAACTAAGCTTTACTGTTCCTATATATTTATTTTATAAAAAAAACAATTCCGGAATGATTTCATTTTAAAATAAAAGTGCAGGAAAAAGTTGAAACTTGTGCTTTCAGTGCACTGCACTGAACGTGCCGTTAAATAGCAGGAGCATGTGTTTTGGGCTTTGTATTGTGCATGGGAGGGGGTTTGTGGGGAGCTGTGCAGGCCAGTAGAGAACATAGTTCCACTACTTATTTTCGTACACTTCGACCACTGCGTATACCTGACATGTCCCAATAAAATGGTCAGGCAGAGTCAGCAAATGACTGACCATTACATACACCTGACTTCCATTACACTTTCCAACACGGATAAAAGACGGAGCACGAAAGCACACTCTGAGCAAGGTAAAGCACACAAGGAAGCAGCAGTTCCGAGGTGGCAGTTTAATACAAGGCGAAAGACAGCAAAACCGAAGGGGATCGCAAGGAGGGAAGTGCACTTGATCTTTTCGCCGAGGAACCATTACTTTCATGAACCTTCGAGAATAGAAAACGTAAGACCAGGAAACCAGGCTGAAGAATCCTGCATTGTGTGTCGGAGGTACCTGGGACTCTCCTGCTTTGAGTCAAGGCGGGGAGAATAGATTGCCGCTGTGGTACTATCCTTGGCTCCTACAACAAAGCAGCGCCAGTGAAGTCAGCATAGCCGATGAGTTGGGAAGACTGATGCCAGACCGGTCTGTGTTGAAGCCAAGGTTGCAAGCGGCAACATTGTATAGTGAACGTCGAAGTGAACATTGTATGAAGCGTATTTGAAAATCAACACAAGTAAAATTGAAAAACATATGAGTGATTGAACTTTGAAGCCAAGATAGGATACCGTAGAACTTTGAAGCCAAGATACAATACCTCAGACAGAGTGATCCGGCACCGCATGCATGCTCATTCGAAGGTCTCTGTAAGGTATCCAACTGAAAGGTGGCAAAAGTGAAAGAGTGACAAAGAATTGTGAACCGAAGTGGTCCTGCAACAGGTCAAGCAAAATCCTGTGCACAATTGAAAGTCTTCGATGTTAATAGCATAAAGAAATGTGATGACAAAGTAGATGAAGTTGGTCCGAGCCGGGCAAAGGGAGATCAGCTGAGAGCTTTTGGTTAAAGCAAGTTTGTGTTTAAAAAATATATTGAATTTGGTCCAAGCCTGGCAGAGGGAGACTAATTGAATATTGTGTTAAAGAGGATCTGAGCCCGGCTGAGGGCATCTGGGGAGAACTGTGAATCACCAGAGAAATTTGATGCATGAATATCCTACAAGCATTGGATGCATGAATCTCCTATGAGCATTGTGTTAAGAAGATCTGAGCTCGGCTGAGGGGGATCCGAGCTGAATAGTGAATCGCCTGAGAAATTGAGGACTTGTGAAATCTTAAGAGGAAAATAACGTATTGTTTGTGTGTCGCATCAGGCCCTCTGAAATAAGAGACTTTGAAAGGCAAAGAGACATAGGTCAAGAAGGCCCTAATGCTAATGATTGAACTGTATCCTCATGCTAGAGAACCTGTGCTGAAAATGTGGGGAAGGGAGGCCAACAGCCTGAACATCCTGACATATAATTTTTTGAACACTTCTTTCTTTTTCGTAACGTTTCCCACACTATTTGTATTTAGAGATAAGGATTGGCAATAGGTTTATTAGGATAGACCCTTTTATGTTGACAAAAAACCACTAGGACTGCCTTATTATTATTTGATGGTCGTAGCTTGCTCTCATCTGTATATTTAGGATTAGATAAGCCGTTTTTCAAAACCTTTTTGAATTTCAATAAACACTCTTGAACTGTGGTAACTTGTGTCTGTCTTACTGTTGATACCATACCTTCCTCACAAGCCACAGATACTTATATGATTCAATACAGTCAATAGGGCCCACATTAACAATCAACTTCGATCTATTCACTTTCTTGGCAGACACCAGCATCACCTTGGTTTTGTTCAAAATTTACAGATAGCCGATTCTCTATCGAATATTTCCCCAGCTAATTCAACATGGACTTTATCCCAGTCAGCAAATAATCAAATATTGCCAGGTTGTCCGCGCACAACATTGCTGAGACCGGGCAAGTACCAATTTTTGGTGGGCATCCAGCACTACCTATCAAATGTCCCAGTAGGTCAGGGCTTTGATGTTGAACACCAGGGGAGCAAGCATACATCCCTGCCTTACTCCCCTACTTATTCTCATCTGTTTGGACAAAAGTCCATCATCACCCAGCCAAATCTGTCAGAGTGCAGAGCCATGATGACTTCCAACAACCAACTTGGACAGCCCCACCTTCTCATTTTATTCCATAGGATATTGCGGTCCACTTGATCAAAAGAGGCCCTAAAGTCCACAAATGTTATATATACTGAGGGATTGTGGTTCAGTTTAGCCTGTGTAATTAAGGTGTCCAATACACAAATATTGTGCGTTGTACAAGACCCAGGTCGAAAACCTGTCTGAAACAGGTGAAGAATGTTATTGCTATTAACCCAGGTCTGTAGGTGTTGCAACACATATGAGGCAAACACCTTGCCAGTGATATCCAACAGAGATGATAACCTGTAGTTTTCAGGGGATAATCGGTCTCCTGATTTAAAACCAGGCAACAGTTCGATATCTCCCTAGTGACACAAACGATTTGGAATAGCGGGCACAACATGTCTGCACAAAGCAGCAAATCCCCCTTCAATACTGCAGCTGATAACCCATTTAAATAAAATTTGAGGCCATCAGGGCAAAATGGGCTAACACATTTTCAGTATTAAACTCAATAGGGCATTCCAAAGTGGGAGGACCTCCTTCCTCTGTAATATCCTCCACATGGAACATTCTGTCTTCTATATAGGCAACCATGGTCCCCTCCATAATGGGGTTTAAAATAGAGTAGTCTGAGGACCCCCTGGCTAAGGTCAATACCCTCCACATGTTACTAACATTACTACTCTACTCTTCAGGGCATCTATCATGCATTGCCAGTTTTCTGTTAAACCCCCACGCCGTCTCCCAGCAAGCCAATTTCTATATTTATTCTTCAAACTATGTAAATTTCTCAGCAATACATATGCCGAAGTAGATGTCTTTTAGCTCTCTCAACTCTTTTCGCAGGCTTCGCTTAGTTAATCTCAAAGTCGTAGGGGTGGGCAATTTAAAAGCATTTGCCACGAGCAGTCTTACTTGTCATAATGGAGAGCGCTCAGGGAGCCTGGGGCGCGGGAAAATGTAACTATCTCTGACCTTTTAAAGAAAAGGACCAGAGAACGTGAGGCAAGATACAACGTCATAGTTGTTACAAGTAAGAAATAATACCATTCCAAAAGTGCTCTGAAGAAGGATCGTAGGATTTGCAAGTACCGCAGTCACAAGTAGGAAATCACTTGAAATGGGACTGTGGTATAGCAGATTTTGTAACGAAGAAACAATAAGAGCATTTGGTAGTTCCCAAAAGTGCAGTAACAGGAGGAAACCGGCAGGGAATTACAATTAAGAAACTCTAATTGGAATTTGATGAGAAATCAACAATGTGTGACGGATGTATTAAAGACAGTAGTTTGATAAGGAAATGGGGCTTTGGGTAATGCTTTCTGGTTTGAGATCAAGGGTGGGATTTCAATACATGATTGAGAAGCAATCTATAAAGGTGCATAGAGATGAGGGCATGCTAACTGAATATGAAAAGCAGTTTGATGAAAAATCAATTGTGTCTTTGAAAGGGGGTTACACACGTGGTCAAAGAAACCTATAGTTTGAATCAATAATATACTTATTAGATGCAATGTATAACATGAAGGGAATGAATGGGAAAGACAAATCAATAATGTGAGTACTAAAGGCAATGTCTAACAAAGAAATTGAATTGGAAAGGCAATAAAAAAGGGAGACATTCTTTGAATGAGATGTATCAGTATCTGAAGTTAAGGTATAGACTCAATTAAAATCAGATAACAGTGCACATTTAACGATGTTTGACAATGAGCCTAAGTATGAGCTATGAGCACGTTGATGTAGGGTGGCACCCGATGCACACCTGTGTATTATTTTGCACTGTGGTTGCGAGCACATTTCATGCATCCCGAGAGTATGTGCTAAGAGCACATCGATATAGGGTGGCACACAATGTACACCTATGCAAAATGTTGTACTGTGGTTGGGAGCACAGTTGATGCATTCCAGTAGGAGTAGGTGCCACGAGCACGAGGAACACCAAACAAAATATGTTTAAATGCCCTAGTTAGGGAAGCAGCAGGGGCTGCGCAGTGAAGATGTTCACGCTCATCCCTTTTGCTTGTTCTGGGGCAGGCAGGGGCAACTGGTCACATACATCGCCACTAGGTCATAGGAGGTCCAGTCAGGTCACACTGGTATATGGGTGAAGAATGTACATGGTGATATCATTTTGTGTACTGTTTGTTTAAATGGTGTTTGTTTAAATGGTAAAAGGGGAAGGATATGTTGTATTCTGCACTTCCCTGTTTGAGCAAGTAGGCTCATGACATCATGGAACTCCCATCTGCTGGCCGTATGAGAGATCCATGTAAACAGTTGAGAGTGAGACCTGACAAGGGAAAGGATCTGTGTCCGGTGGCTAGTGATACAAACTTGTTAAAATTACTACATATATGTTTGAATGCAAAGGTTTTACACTGCAATAATCCTTTTTTTGAGTACCGTATAGCCAAAATGGCGGCCCTTCTTCTGCAAGACCTGACCTTAGGGCCATCTTGCTTTTTGCCCATCTTCCTGCACTCGGAAGTGGAAAACATCCAAATAATAAAACACTTTCACGCAATCCACTTCTGAATTCCTGGTCAGTGTTTTGTTTGCCTGTTAAAATGTATTGCTGAACTCAGACGTGGTGGGCAGAGGTTCAGAAGGCCAGCCTAGTTTTCTGGAACGGGGAAACCTTATGGACAAGCCAGGCCAATCAAGGTAGCATTGGCGGCGGTCAAGACTAGGTCTCCGGAAGGGTGAGGGTGACTGAAAGACCTCAATGAGCACACAGAGTAAAGGGTACTTACAAATCACTCCCAGTAAGGTGTATATATATTAAAAATACAAATACATTTATACAAGGCCTTTGAGTTTCAACACAATAGTTATTAACAGTAACACTTTTAAACCAACACAATCCTACTGAAATACATATAGACAAGACCAAGTGGCCTAAAGGGTTAATGCACAAAATTGGTCCACAACCTAGGAAAGGGAAGGAAGCAGTTAGTGCAGAGTCTTTAGGCAATTCTGCAGTAATCACAATCTTTACTGAAAGGCAGTCCAGTCACTAAGAAGACGGGAGCCTATTGCTCAAATGTACTTGCAATGCTGGCGCACGTGATAGTGCAGATGGGCGAAAACAAGGTGTTTTGTAGGGTCTGTAGCAGCTCAGGAAGTTGGGTGTGGGGATGCAGAATAGGTTCCCACTATTCATGGAGGGTCTCCCCGTGAGGACAGAACAGGTTCCAGGAGTTGGGAATAGTTTGATAGCTCAGGCTATCTGTGGAAGGAGAGGGGCCCTCAGGGGCCACTCATGCGTAAAAATGGATGGATGCGCTAGGGGCCACCAATAAGGGTTTCAATTACTCACCGACCCCTGGCACACTCCGGACCAAACTTCGGCAGTAGAGTCCACTTCGGCTGCAGGTTCAAATGTGGCAATTCTGCGGCTCTGCGGCTTCCAGCTGCAAATTTACAGCATTGATTCCCAAACGGGACAGTGGCAATTTCTCCGCTCCTGGTGGATGGATCAGGCCAGTTTCACTGTAGCAGGGTTCAGGGTACAGAGGGGCACAGCTGCAAGGCACCTGCAAAGTTCGTCACCACGGCTGGGCGACACAGTAACCGCATGTACTCCGGTTCGGGCGCTCTCTCTTTACTCCAGACCTAAGAACGCCAAGTGTACGAAATTCGGTGTGAGAGAGCAGTGAACACAGAGTTTACGATGTACCAAGTATCATGGGCCTCTTCAAAACAACGTCGGTATCTGAGCAAAGGTCCTGTGCAAGCTGGTCAGCCCACTGGTTGGCCCAGGAACACTGCTGAGAAGGCTTACTTGCAGGGTTTGATGAAGGTGGCGAGAATAGTTGTTCCCACTATTCCAATGGGTTGAAGCGTTTTCACAGACCACCTAGTTCGATCAGATGCAGAGGGGTCCAACGGGACCACAGCGGGCTCAGGGTGCCAAACCTCCCAGCGGATCACCAGCGGTTCCTCGACTCCACTTCTTAGTTTCAGGATACTTGGATCCTATCCTTCTTTCAGTGAGAACTCAAGAGATCGACATGGCATGGGTGTTTGGAGCCTTCTCTTATCCAGAATCTCCTTTGCGCCAAAATGAAGGGAACCCAATGGGAGATCTGCTCACATACAGACACACCATACGTGGACCAATCATGGACCATGGTGTTCCCAGGCATTCACAGGACACCAGACTCTCTGGCACTCAGGATGTGGATTGCAACTAGACGGTCAAGCCCATCTCCTGGGGGCACACACAAACAAGACATGCAGAAGCCTGCAAAAGCTTGGCAGTTCGCGGGAGAATGCATGCCCGAATAAGGACTGACCCGGGTCGGCTCGACCTGGGGAAGGTGAAGGGGCAAGATGGCCAAAGGACAGGACAAAGAACCTTGTGGCATGGCCATTTTGGAGCCAGGCCACCTATTCGTGCCAAACACAGTAAACGTGGTTTACCTGACTGGAAAGGGTTAAAAATATATGAAAAGATATGCTGCCATGAGCGCTGTCCAAGGCACATCTGCACTTCCCCTAAACAATCCTTCGAGAGTGTCTAGGACCTTTAGAAGTGACAGGAAGACCAAAGTGCACTATACTGTAAGGTACATTGTGCACTTGCAACATGCTGTCGAAAGGTTGCAACATTGACAAGGACTAAGGGAAACAAAGTCTCCCAGTCCTGACTGTCTTTAAGGGCATGTCAGTTGTTTCCCCATAATAAAGTGAGTTAAAAGCCCTGGGGAGTGCAGCTGAACTCTGTGCTCCACTGGCAAAGTTAGACTATAGTGTTGAGCAGCAAAACGTTGGGGGGTACACAACTGGAGGGTCAACTTCACATAAACGGGAATCTTTCCTAACACTGTCTGATACTGGTTAGGACTAGAGATGAGACTGCCTGGTCCCAATCCACTTTCCAGCTAAGGTATATTTGTTGATGGGTGTAGGGCTTGGAACCATTCTGGATGTCGCCCACTGGAACTAAAAGTCCAAAGATCAAAGGCAACGCAGAGGAGGGCAGAAGGACTGATGCTGAGGGTCAAGGATTGCAAAAACCATCTACTGGGGAAACTCTGGACCTTCTGCAACAAGGTATTCAGTGGCTGCATTCCTGCCCTACAATGGCGTGCCTTACTAGCCTTGTGTCCTAAACTGCTGTCCTGCTGTTAGGAGAAATACTGGACCATCTTGGAGGATGACCATCCACTGAAGCTGTATTGCGGTTGCACCGGACACCATTTTGCTTAGAGGCCAGACACACTACAGATTACCCCGTCATGGGACATTAGCCTGACCACATGCAGCAGACGAGTTCCACCAAGAGGAGCTTGCCTCGAGCCTGCATTCTACCACCTATAATATTAGAGTCTGCCTGACTCTTACCGGTATTTCCCCACCAGCTCCTCTCGGCTTCAGTTTTAGGGGGTCGTTGGTTGTGGGAGTCACAGTTGTCACCTTTTGTCGTCACCTGTACCATCCATCTGGTGGATCCCGGGAACCATGCCTTCTTCCACAGATCGGAACCACCGCCACACAGACCCAAAACATGCATTGAAAACTCTCTGCACGCGTGACCCTTGGACCGCAAACAACCGGACAAGAATGTGGGTTTTTGGTCCTAGTTACCACTACTTGCTGGGGTGGTATTTATGGGAATTAGAGTTCAGGGGATAGGTCTGCATGAGTGCACAGTCCAATCCCTGTTACTAACCTTATCTGACCTTGGGCAATGGAGTTCTTGTCAGGGATTCCAACCTGGTAACCTCTCAGTGCCTAGGAATCTGAAGTTACACCTTCCCTGTTGGGAAGTCCATCTTATTTACTAACTGAGAGTCTTTACGAGGTTGGAGGTAACCATGCCTCAATTTGCGGGTACAGGTTCCTTAAATGAGGAATTACCGGGCCATACCAACCTTGGAGGACCCGGTAATTCCTCATTCGAGGAACCCGGACCCGGTACATCTCCATTCCCATTTGAGCCGCCATTATGTCTCAATGGGAATGGGGAGGGAGATAACAATGGGCCTGTTAATAACGGGCCCGTTGTTTGCTCCTTGGTCTGCTAGCAGGACCCGCTAAGGGCACCTGGTTTTACCAGGCTCCCTTTGCGGGTCCCGTGAGGAGACCTCGTAATGCAGTGGTAGGGGTTTAACGGGGCCGGCTGCTCTACTGGCCCCGTTAAACCCCTAGCGCCAGCCTCGTAATGACCCCCACTGTGTTTTCACTATTTATAATGTACCAGTTGGCATTAGATAGGCCATGCTTTGGGGAACCTTTGGGTTTCATTGACCTCCCCATCCATGTACTTACCTGCAAACTAGAGCATAGGAACTTAAACCATCAGGCTAAGGAAGGACTTCTCTTGATCTTACGGCATACATACACACTTTAATTATTAGGTATATTGTTTTATTCGGCAAACCCTTTTTCTGTTATCCAAAACAGCATTTATTTTGTTTACATTTGTATTTTAGAACTGCTTGAATTATAAAGGTGTGTACAATCTTACTTTGGATGTGCCTACTTTTTAGAGATACATGTATATGGTAATGAGGTTGTGTATAGTACTCTTGACTTTTGTGCAAGTGTTTCACCTGCTTACACCTCCTCCTCACAAGTTCTACTCACTCCAATCGATACCCATTCTTCATCCCCAGACCATGGACCAAAGGTTTTCTCAAATCTAAATCACTATTTATATTGGATATCCACTTGGTGGCTCTTCAAACTCCATCCACACCATATCATGAGATGGCCTCAGCCACATCCTCAGCACTGAGAGAAGATAGCCCCTTGGACAAAAAAGTCAGATTCATCCCCAAAAAGCACCAAGCAAAATGGTTCACCATGGAGATTCTCCTAACAAACGTCAGCTTTTCTCACTTGAGCTAGTCTTTCTACCAAAACCACATACTATAACTCTCCCACTTCAAAGACCACAAAAATGAATTAGGAATTCTAAAAGGCACATTTCTCCTTAGGGATCTGCCACTCTCTTAACACTGTCAAATGCTCTATGAACTCCCCAGAATACATCATCTTTCTTCCTTACCTCATATGCAGAAAAACGTTCCCAATTTTGTGATCAACACATTTGACAAGGTTTGTCACTGCACCACCTCAGGTCATACTTCATTACCCCTCCCTTCCCAATAATTCCTTCTCCTTCTTGCACATTTCAAGACATCATGATCCCTCCCTAGGTCGCAAAATCAGAAACGTTGGAACTCTCCCCTTTGCTCTTCAACCATTTTCTCCATATCATCAACTGAGTTCTCACATCTGGAATCTTCCTGGTTCTTCTCAAGCAAACCACTGGCACACCTCTCCTTAAGAAATACACCCCTGAAACCTATGATTATTAAAATTTGCATCATTTTTTAACCTTTGTTTTCTCACGAAGATTCTTGAACCTGTTGCTACCCGGCACCGCCAATCTTACCTGCAATCCCACAGCCTCTCGGATGATAATACGCTGGTTTCTGGCCCCCACACAGCATAGAATCTATGATTTTTGTGTACCACTTCCCTGACATCGAAATCCAAGTGTCAGCTCTGTCCTAGAAAACATTTCTCTGACAGAAGCCAAACCATTTAACTTTTGCTCCATTGTCCAAGCTCTTCAAGCCCACCTTTCAACATTTACCTACATCTCCCTTGGACAGATCCCCTCAAGCTATGTCTGGCAACCTTAACCTGTCCATGCCCTCCTGGTGAACAACTAGCTGAAGGGAAATGACGACAACTGAGTTCCTCATCAGAAAGAACTAATTACTTACCTCCGAGTAATGTTCTTTCTGCGGATTCCTCATCTACCTAATCTATCTCCCAGCACCAGCTGCAGCGTGGCACTGCCAGATGCCTCTACAGGCCCTGGACATGACTCTGAGACCAGTATATATAGAGGTGCCTCACCCTGTGACCTCCGTTCCACCCTTTTACCCTAAACACTCTGATGTTGAGGGACACCAGAACTATGGTGTAATGGATACCCCAAAGAGGGGCAGGTAGGGCGGGTGATGAGTAATCTGTCGGAGGAACGTCCATCAAAAAGAAAATGACCTAGAGGGAAGTAATGTGTTCTTCTAATGGACTCATCTATTATAGACTCCTAAAGCAGTATGATGAGCTGGCCCGGAGGAGACAAGGTAGCAAGGACACCACCTAAACCTGAATACTCTGAACGACAGCGCTGACAAAACAGGCATCTTGACCAGACACAGAATCCAAACAGTAATACTTAGCAGACGTGTGCAAGAAAGCCCATGTAGCTGCTTTACTGGGAACAGGCACTTGATGTTGCAGGCACTTCATGTTGCAGAGCCAAGGTAGCAGCCAACCCTCTGGTGGAGTGAGCACTGACACTCCGGGATCTCCTTGCCAGGCAGATCATGGCATTCTGAGATGTAGAGAATGATGCATAGAGGCAGAGTCTGTTTCTTAACAGCCCTACCAGCTTGGGCACCTGCATAACCAACAAAAAGTTGGTCATCAGTCGTGTCCTCCTTTGTCCAAGAGACGTAGAGCTTGAGGGCCTGCACCGTATCCAGCCGATGGCAATGCACCTCTGCCTTTGAAGGATGAGGCAGAGGAAAGAAGACAGGTAGATGAATCTTTTGAGACAGATGGAAATCAGAGACCACCTTCAGATTGAAGGACGGTCTAACTCGATGTTGCCTTCTCCCTGTAGGGAGGATTAACATACAGAGCCTGAAGCTCACTAACTCATCTAGCAGAAGTGATAGCAATGGGGAAAATCACCTTATGGTAAGCATTCTTAAAGAACAAGAATGAAGAGACCCAAACGGAGCACCCATAAAAATATTAACACTAAATTTTAATCCCACGCTCGAACAACAACGTTGCGTGAGGGAAACATATTGTAAAGACTCCTCAGGAATTTAATGAGCGTGGGGATCATGAAAAAGGAGTCTTGCTCCGGGGTCCGATTGACAATGAAAATGGCTGTAGAATAACCCTTCTCTGTACCAATCTGTAGGCCTGTCTGGGGCAAAGACAGCAGCAAATCCAACACACAGGAAGTGAAACAAGTAAAAGGGTCCAAATCCCTCTCCTGCTATCGGCAGGAATGCATAGAGTAGGTTTGACTGTCAAGGCATCCCCCAGAGCTCACGGATGAGGAAATTCCCGCTAGCAAACCACTTGCACTTCCTGTTCACTCTAAGTGAAGAGGTCCACCTGGGGAGTACCGCAGGGGAGAAAATCTCCTCCAGAACTTTCTGGCAGTGCTCCCACTCTTGGGAGGTTGAAGACTGCTCAGTGCATCCGCTAGTACATTCTTTTTGCTGGCCATATGGGCTGCTGTCAGAAACATACTGTTCGCCAGAGCCAGAACCACAATCGCATTGCTTCTCTGCACAGAGGCAAGAAGCCCAAGCCACCCCTCTTGTTGAGGTAATTTATGGCTACAGTATTGTCCGCCAGGACCAATACTGACTTGCCCTTCACATAATGAAGGAAAGCGACCAGGGCCCGCCTGATTGCCCTCAGCTCCAGCAGATTGATGTGCTCCCTGCACTCTGATGGAGACCACAGGGTATTGGAGGGGAGTGCCCCAGCCCTTCAGGCATGCATTTGTGACTAGAGTAACTTGTGGACATGTTGACAAAATAGCGATCCCCTCAGGAGGTTGTCCTTCATGGACCACCATTGCAGGTCTCTGGACACCCTCTCCGGGACCAGCAGAAGGTCCGAAGTTCATCCCTGAAACTGTGACCACTGAATTTAGAAGCCACTGTAGCGACCTAATATGTAGACGGACCTCTGGCACTACCAAGACACATGAGGCTATAAGACACAGCAATTGCAGAAAAGCTGAGGCTGGAACTGTCGTTGGTGGTTAGAAAACCTGGACCATCTTGAAGATGCTTGCCACTCTGTCTTCCTGTGGGAAACCCTGACGCAGGCAAGTGTCCAACACTACACCGATAAATTAGAGGGGCTTGGACAGTGAAACCTGTCACTACTTGAAGTTCAGGGAGAAGCCCAAGCTGTGCAGTAGACTGCACTTTGGGTACAGATGTACCAACGCTAGATCTGGTGAGCGGGCTCGGCGAGCCAGTAATCCAAGTAGGGAAAGACATGAATGCCTTCCCCTCCTGAGGTGAGCAACCACTATTGCTAGCAGCTTGGTGAAAACCTTGGGTACTGAAGAAAGACTGAAAGGGAGAACTTTGAACTGGAAATAACAGCTGCCCACTTTGAATCTCAGTACCCACCTGTGCTTTCTGCGGATATCCACATGGAAGTAAGCATCCTGGAGATACAGGGAGATTAGCCAGTTGTTCACGCCCCGGGCCTGGAGGATCTGGGCCAGAGTGATCCTCTTGAACTTGTCCTTGCACAACTACAAGCTCAGAAGCTGCAGATCCAGGCTGGGTCTCGACCTTTGTCCTTCTTCAGCACAAGAAAGTATGTTGAGTACCAACCCCTGCCTTGCTCCAAACAGGGTACCATCTCTATGGCCCCCTTTCCCAGAATCTGCCGGATTTCCACCAGTAGGAGAGGATCTGGAGGAAAGGTTTGGAGGCATGGGCAGTGGTCTGGAGGGCGAGGCAAAAGGGAGGCAGTATACCTCTTCTATGACCTGCAAGGCCCAGGCGTCCAAGGTGGTAGTTCTCCATGCTTCGCCAAACAGGGATATCCTGCCTCCCATATGGAACAGATGGCAGAAGTACACTTCAGGGAAGCTTCGGGCTGGGGGTTGTGTAGTGCGCCCTGGATGTGGAAGCACCTCTTCTAGGTGCACCCCAATCCCTAGCCGTGTAGGGACAACATGTCCCTTGCATGCCAGATGATGTTTGGCCTCTACCTTTCTGGGGATAAGTGGTGAAGGAGTAAAAACCTTTACCTTTGCCTGCTGAGCCGCAGGTCACTGTTGCTGCACTGCCAGCCCCAGTGACTGGGCTTTAGCCTTAGAGCCGTGGAATTTCTGAAGTGACTCATTGGCTTTGGTGCCGAACCAGTTAATGCCACCGTAGGCCATGTCTAGACGTTTCTCCTGGATGTCAGCAGCAAACCCTGACGTCCTTAGCCAAGAAAACCTTTCCAAGACGGTGCTGCTGGCCATCGTCCTTGCGACGCAGTCTGTGGTGTCCAGACCAGATTGCATAATCTGATGGGAGGCTTCCTTACTATCTTTGATGAGGGACTCAAAGCCTTCTGGTATCTCCCCCTTGGGATATGCTCCGATGCCTCGGCCATAACTGACCATAGCCCAAAGGAAATCTTGGCCAGAGTGCAAGAGTCGTTTACACAGCAGAGACCAAGGCTCGAGGAGCCGAAAATCATTCTACCCCATGCGTCCAATCTCTTTCTTTCCCTGTCGGGGTGCGAAGACGGAAAAGAGGTCTTAAGGTTCGCTGAAGAAGCCTGCATCACCAAACTCTCTGGGGAAGCATGGGCAGAAGGAAACATGGTGTCAGAAGGTGCTGGCCTGTGCTTCTTAGCTAGGTCATTGTCCACAATGAGAACTGAAGTCAGTTTGGCTCATAGTTCCATCACGGGCCCCTTCTCCTGCCAGACTGAACAGCAATAAAGTCTCCTTTTTAGGACCCTCATCCAGGATGTCAGTCACATCGTACTGCACCTTTGGACGCGAAGCAGCCAACAGCCCTAAGGTGTCAACCACCTTTGCCATCAGACGCTAAAAAGGAGCCTGTGGCTTGTAAGGGGTGGCAGCAGGAGGCAGGTTTATCCTAGACGAGGTGTCAAGGCCACTTGCCTTTTGCAAGCTCAACCTGTTCCACATATAAATTCCTCTGGGAAGTCTCTCACTTCCCTGGGGTGGAAGGGCTCCAGCCCAAAAAGCACAGGAACACCTTCCTCATCATAAGCATCCTCTAAATGGGACATGTATTCTCTCCTAGGCAGCAGAAGGAACTGTTTCACAACTTCAGCATCACCAGCACCACTGGACAGGGATCTGAAGTCTGGGGACTGAAGGTACGGAGATGGAACAGTGTGCCCCATTGCCATGATCGTGTTGCCACTCATTGCTGAGTCCCTGCCGGCTCTTCCAAGAGTGTTGGGATTTGTCAGCTTGGCCGAAGCGGAAGCAGTTGGCACTGATGATGTGACTGTTGATTCAGGAGCTATTCACACTGGGGCTTTGGCAAAGTTTCCTAGCATCTTCATCCTGAATGCCTCCCATTCCTCTGGGGTAGAGGATTGGGTGGGAAAGGTCTTCCTCTCAGTCGTCCTTGGGGTGATGACTTCTCTTCTGCGAAGATGAATATTGCTGCAAAGAACCAGCCGGGGATCTTGACCTCCTGCAGTGTTTCTTCTTATTTCTGTCCTTGGACAGGGAACTGTTCCTCAGAGCCATGGTTAGCACCAGTCAACCTCGAACTGATGCGCTTATCTTATCATTCTTGTGGAGGTAGGTGAAAAGTTTAGCTTCATGCTCTCAAAGCACCTTCAGATGCACCGATTAGCAGACGCACAATCCTGCACGTCATGGCGTTAAGCAAGGCAGTAAAGACAGATGCAGTCAGATCCAAAACTGACACTTGACGCTCACAATCCACACATGGTTTCAACCCTGAATCATATTCAGCATGGAACAAGTTACTTACCTGTAACTGTTGTTCTACAGCATGGGTCTGGCATGGATTCACATGCTCATGAATATTCCCCGTCGTCAGGCTGGGAATCCTCAGTACAGAAAAAAATCAGTATCAGTTTCGTTTCTGATCTGTCTTTCCTAGTAGTAACCAATCACTGATCTCTGCGTCATACTGACCACAGCCAATGACTGCCATCTCCCTAAGCCCCGCCTCTGGCAGCCATCTTCAGATTTGGTAGCACTTGAAGTGGCAGTATGACCAAGTGAAGAGCTGCAGAGGGGTAGGCGGGAGGGTTTGCATGTGAATCCATGCCAGACCCATGCTGGAGAACAACAGTTACAGGTAAGTAACTTGTTCCTTCTCCAGCATGGGGTCTGGCATGGATTCACATGCTCATGAATATAAGAATACATAGCAGTACACACATGCACAACCACGGGGGGTGGCAAAAGGCTCAACATTAAGCAATACAAAAAACTCAACATTAAGCATCTCTTACCTCCTCACCAGGCTCACCTTAAGCGAACAGGTTGCGCAGCACTGCTTGGCCGACCCTGGACTCCTCCCTGGAATCCCGATCGACGCAGTAGAATCTCGTGAAGGTGTGCGTCGACCTCCACGTAGCAGCCCTGCAGATGTCCAGCAGGGGCACACCAGTTAAGAACGCCGTAGTAGCAGCGATCGCTCTGGTCGAATGGGCTCTCGGACGGCCTGGCAGCGGTGGGTTAGCCAACCGGTGGAAGTGCATGATGCAGCCGGAGAGCCATCTGGAAATAGAAGACTTCGAGAGAGCCTTCCCTTGATTCACAGGTCCAAAGTTCACGAATAGCTGTGATGTCCTCCGAAAACTCTTTGTGCGGTCCACGTAGAACTTCAGCGCTCTAGCCACATCCAGCGAGTGCAAAGTCCTCTCGGCCGGCGGCGAAGGAGACGGGAAGAAAACAGGTAACACCAGGGGCTCGTTAAGATGGAAGTCCGACGGCACCTTGGGCATAAAGGAGGGGTGCGTCCTAAGCACCACCCTCGAGGCATGGAAAGTCAAGTACGGTGCTTTGCAGGATAGGGCCTGGATCTCTCCCACTCGTCGTGCGGAGGTAATGGCCACCAGGAATGCAGTCTTCCACGACACAAACTTCATCGGTGCGGAGTGCATCGGCTCGAATGGGGGCCCAAAGAGCCTGGTCAGCACCACATTAAGTTCCCACGCCGGGGCCAGGGCCTTCACCGGCGGGAACGACCGGAACAGTCCTTTCATAAACTCTTTTACCAGTCGACGGGACCACAGGGACGTCCGTCCTGTGGTTCTGGTATATCTGGAGATTGCCGCCAGATGAGTCTTAATGGAGGCATGGGCTAGCCCAGCCTTTGCCAGCGATAGCAGGTACGGCAGCACTTGAGGGGCCGTAATCCGTAGGGGGTTGATCTTCTGTGCTCGGCACCAGATAGAGAACCTCTTCCACTTATGACCGTAGCATTTGAGAGTCGAGGACGCCCTGGCCTTTGCAAGAACCTCTCTGCAATCGGCCGGTATATCGTAGCCTCCAAACTCTAGCGCTGCAGGAGCCAAGCCTGCAGGTTCAGCGACGCCAGGTCGTGGTGGAAGATGGCGCCTCCTTCTCTGGAGAGAAGGTCCGCGTCCGACGACAGCTTGATGGGAGGGGACGTTGACAAGTCCAGAAGGTCCGGGAACCAGATCTGCCTCGGCCACGCCGGTGCGACGAGGATCATCCTGCACCGGGACCTCTTGAGCTGGTTGATGAGTCGAAGCAGCAACGGCAACGGAGGGAACGCATACAGGTATAGGCCGTCCCAGGGGAACGAGAACGCATCGGCCATGCTTCTCGGCTGGGGAAACCTGCTGGCGAACCTCTTGCACTTCGAGTTCGTCGCTGTTGCGAACAGGTCGATTTGGGGTTTGCCCCATCGTCGGAAGAGTTGATCCACCTGATCCTGGCGCAGTTCCCACTCGTGACACATGCGCAGCTCCCTGCTGAGCGAGTCGGCGAGGGGGTTTCTTTCTCCTGCCAGGTGGAAGGGAACCAGGAACATCCCCTGGGCGACCGCCCAGTGCCACAGATCCTGTGCCTCCTTGGATAGGGCTGGGGATCTGGTGCCTCCCTGCTTCCGTATGTAAAACATTGTCGTGGTGTTGTCTGTGAAGATCCGCACCACCTTGCCCTTGAGCGACGGGAGGAACGATTTGAGAGCCCAGAACACGGCTCGGAGTTCCAGGACGTTGATGTGCAGGAGCCTCTCTTCCGGGAGCCAGAGGCCTCTTGCGTGGAGATCTCAGGTGTGGGCGCCCCAACCTTCCAGGGAGGCGTCCGTCGTCACCGACTCCTGGTACGCCGGCATCTGAAAGTCCTTGCCCGCCGTGAGGTGCGCTCGAACGCCCCACCACTCAATCGCCCGCCGGAACACCTCGTTGAGGGGGACCCTGTCTTCGAAGGTGCCCGTCGTCTGCATCCAACGGGTGTCGAGAAATTCTTGAAGAGGGCTAATCCGTAGTATGCAGAGGCGCACCAGGTAGATGCAAGAGGACATCACCCCCAGGAGGGACTTGATGGACCTCACCCTGGCCACGTCCGTAGCTAGCAGGTGCTGCACTGTGCCGAGAATGGTCTTCGTCTGTTCTTCCGACGGTGCCGCCAGGCGCCTCACTTTATCGAGCTTCGCTCCCAGAAACAGGGCCACCTGCGACGGCACCAGGTGGGACTTTGGGTAATTTATGGCGAATCCCAGGTCTGTGAGTAGCTGGACGGTCCTTGCAGTGTGCTCGACGGCGAGTTCCCTCGTCCTTGAGCGGATGAGCCAGTCGTCCAGTTAGGGGTAGACGTGAATCCCCTGCAGGCGCAGCCGCGCCGCCACAGGTGCTAGGCACTTGGTAAAGACCCTGGGGGCCGACTTCAATCCGAATGGCAGTGCTCTTAATTGGTAGTGGCGTCTCTGGACGACGATCCTGAGGAACTTTCGGTGACTTTTGAGGATGGGAACGTGGAAGTATGCATCCTCCAGGTCCAACGACGATAGAAAGTCGCCTTCCTCCAGCTGTCCCAGCACGTTCTGGAGGGTGACCATCCTGAACTTTTGTGACCTGATGTATTTGTTCAAACGACGAAGGTCCAGGATGGGGCGCCAGCCGCCCGTCTTCTTCCTGACAAGGAAGTACCTTGAGTACACCCCGGAGCCCCGGAGCCTCTTCGGGACAAGCTCGATGGCGCCTTTCCTGAGCATCGCCCGTACTTCCAACAGCAGTTGCGGGACGTGATTTTCCTTTCTGGCCACAGGTGGAACGTGAGGGCACTTCTTCAGGAATTCGATAGAGTGTCCTCTTGCCAGGGTATCCAGCACCCAACGGTCGGTGGAGATGGACTTCCACACGCCGACGAACTTCGTCAGCCGGCCTTCCACCGGGGTGCTTCGGTGGGGGCCCGAGGCCACCGCCGGTTCAGTCGTGCTTGGAGGTGGTGGCCTTGCCGCCCTGGCCACCTTGCCGACGGCGGCGAGGCGCTCCCTGCTTGCCGCGACCCCTGTAGGCCTCCTGAGACGAGGAGCGTGCCGCCTGGGGGTAGGACGACGAGCCACCGCTGGATCCCTTGGAGGCACCCTGTCCGCCTCCGGAGCTCCGAAAGGGCCGTCGTTGCTGAAGGGCTCCTAGGGCGCGGGCCGTCTCCGTGTCTGTCTTTATGGCTTGGAGGGATTCGTCCACCGCCTTCCTGAACAAGTTGCTGCCGTCGAACGACATGTCCAACACCCTGGTCTGGACGTCCTGACGGAAGTCGGTCGCCCGGAGCCAACCCCGTCGTCTTAGGCAAACTCTGTTGCCCAGCTGGCGGAACCCGGTATCGGCAATATCGGTTGCCATCGTTATGGCGTGGTCCGACGCCACCTCGCCTTCTTGAAGTATTTCCAGGGCCTCGGACCTCTTGTCTTCCGGTAGGAAGTCCAATATGGGGGCCAGCTTAAACCAGAGCTCCCTGTCGTAACGGGCCTCGATCGCCAGGGCGTTGGCCGCTTTGATCGTCGTCGCCGCCGACGAAATGACCCGCCGCCCCATGGCGTCCAACTTCTTTCCCTCGCCGTCCGGCGGGGAATTCGACGTCGAGGCTCCTGACCCCGCCGATTTCTTCTTCGCCGCCGCCGAGACGACCGAGTCTGGCGTTGGCTGGGCCCTGAGGCACAGGGGAGCGGTTTCAGGGACCCGGTACTTCTTCTCGTACCGGTCCCGTTTGGCTGGTGCCGTGGAGGGGTTCTTGAGAACCGACAGGCCCTCCTCCCAGATGTCATCGATTAGAGGCATCGCGATGACAGTCTTCCTCTTGGCCTCCCGGTGCTGATAGAGGAAACCTTCCTTTTTCTGCTCCTCCGGGCAGAGCTGGAACAATTCGGACGCCCTGGCGATCATGACGTGGAATGAGCCAATCTCGTCGGGCGGCGAGGCCCGTGCGACGGGAGACGGGAGACCCGTTCCGTCGTCGTCGCCCATCGCACCGTCATCTCCCGACTCGTTGGAGGATGAGGAGGGAACTGTAGGCCTTACGGGGGCGAGTGGAGGAGAGGGTTGGGTCCTCTGTCGTTTGTTCTGAGGACTTCCCGACGGGCCAGGTTGCGGGTCCTCCGGCCTGGGCCGTGGTAATCTCGTCCTTATCTCAGAGCATAAGGACTGGATCGCAGACAATATGGCCGCTGAGCTATCCTGAGGGCTAGGTTCCGGCTGCGCCATAAGGGAAGGCTGCTCTTCCTCGCCATCGTCGTCTTCCTCGGTTATCTCCCGAGGATCTTCCTTATGGGATCGAACCTTCTCGAATTGGACTTCGAGATTCCTCACGGCCTCGGTCAGTTCCTCCTCCGAGGCTGACTCCGAGCTCGAGGAGGCTACCGTGCCCCCCCTCGCTTCTTCCATCATGGTGGCCATGACGATGGGCTGAAAACAGGATTTCCCTCCTTGGCGGCAGGGAAACTCTAGTCCCGGATGCAGTCTCCGCTGGTGGGGTCTCTGCCGGCTTGGCCAGAGTCGCGGCGATCGCCTCGATAGAGGCCTTTGCCTGCTGGGTAGGGGCCTTCACCACCTTAGGTGCAACCCGGGCCTTCTCCTTAGGGGGAGGGGCGACGCCTGGCTACCCCTCTTCCGAGATCGGACAGGGCTTCTCCCGAAGCTTACCCGGGGTCTCGGACTTCCTCTTCCCCAAACCGGAGCGCTGGCTCGTGGTTGACGGTGCCGGGGAAGGCGCGCCCTGCCTGGCGACCGAAGAGCCCGACCTTTCGGCACTCCCAGAGCCAGCGGACTCGCGCCGCTTGGCCTGGTGTTGGGCCCCCGTCGCCGGGGCACCCGCACAGGATTTAGAAGCCCGCTCTGACCTTTTCTTCTTCTTCTCACCCGGTGAGCCCTTCTCCAACCAGCTGGCGAGACGGGATCGACGGTCCCTCATGGTCCGCTCCGACAAGTTCGAACAGCTTGGGTCCGGGTGACGAACTTGCGTCCTGGGCAATCTCGAAGTAGGCCGCAAATCTTCTGGAATCCTCCAAGAAGTTGATTCGACGCAATCTTCACCCTTGAGGGGCGTAGGAAAATCCTGCAACGGGTAGCCGTTAACGGAAGTAGAAACGGTGGAGCATGAGGCTCGATTAAACGAAAAAATGTGAAAATTCACCTGAAAAAACACGAAACACGCAGTAAAAGCTCGAGAGCTAAGTACGAGGACTCCCAACACTTGATCGTGTGGTAAAAATCTGAAGATGGCTGCCAGAGGCGGGATTTAGGGAGATGGCAGTCATTGGCTGTGATCAGTATGACGCAGAGATCAGTGATTGGTTACTACTACGAAAGACAGATCAGAAACGAAACTGATACTGATTTTTCTTTACCGAGGATTCCCAGCCTGACGACGGGGAATATTCATGAGCATGTGAATCCATGCCAGACCCCATGGTGGAGAAGTGGTTTTCCTTCCTGGCCACGGGTGGCACGTGAGGGCACTTCTTTAGAAACTCGAGGGCGTGCCCCTGGGCCAGGGTATCCAGCACCCAACGGTCGGTGGAGATGGACTCCCACACGCTGACGAAATTCGCCAGCCGGCCTCCCACCGGGGTGCTTCGGTGGGGGCCCGACGCCACAGTCGGTTCAGTCCTGTTTCGAGGCCGCCTTGCCGCCTTGACCTCCCTGGCGATGACGGCGGGAACCTCCAGACTTGCCCCGTCCTCTATAGGCCTCCTGCGACGAGGAATGGCCCGCTTGACGGTAGGTAGAGGAGCCGCTGCCGGAACATTTGGAGGCCCCTTGCTTGCCTCCGGTGTTCCGAAAGGACGGCCGTCGTTGCAGGAGAACTCCCAGGGCCAGGGCTGTCTCCGTTTTGATGGCTTGCAGGGACTCATCGACTGTCTTCCCAAACAGGTTGTTCCCGTCGAAGGGCATGTCCAACACTTTGGCTTGTACGTCCTGGCGGAAATCTGTCGCCTTAAGCCATCCGTCTGAGGCAAACACCGTTGCCCAACTGGCAGAAACCGGTGTCAGCGATGTCCGTCGCCACCGTTATGGCGTGGTCCGACGCCACCTTGCCTTTTTGAAGGTTTTCCAGGGCTTCTGCCCTCTTGTCGTCTGGCAGGAAGTCCAACAAGGGAGCAATTTTATAGCAAAGTTCCCTGTCGTAACGGGCAACGATAGCCAGGGCGTTGGCCACCTTAATCGTCGTCGCCGCCGATGTGATGACTCGTCGTCCCTTCGCGTCGAGCTTCTTTCCCTCGCCGTCCGACGGTGAAGTCGATGTTGATGCCGATGCCCCCCCGCCTTCTTCCTGGCCGCCGCCGAGACGACTGAATACGGGGTCGGCTGTGCTCTAAGGCATAGAGGGACCGCGTCGGGGACCCGGTACTTCTTTTCGTATCGGTCCCTTTTTGCCGGCGTCGTGGACAGGTTCTTGAGGAGGGAGAGCCCCTCCTCCCAGATGTCATCCAGTAGAGGTACAGCGAGGACCGTCTTCCTCTAGGTCTCGACGTTGATAGAGGAACTCCTCCTTCTTTTCTTCGGGGCAGAGCTGGAAAAGCTCAGATGCCCTGGCGATCATCGCATGGAAGGATCCAATCTCATCGGGCGGAGAAGCCCGGGGAGGGGGGGACGACGGGAGGTCCACCCCGCCGTCCCCGCCCTCGTCGTCCGTGCCCGTCGTGGCCGTGTCCGTGCCTGTGTCATCCCCGCGGACCGTGGACAGGGAATAGGGGTTGAGCAGTCCTCAAGGGCTGGAAGGGTGCAGGAGGATGTGTTCTCCTCCTCTTGGGTGGTGGACTTCCCGACGGCCCTGTCCCTGGCTCCTCTGTCGGGCCTGGCTCCGGGTCTTCCGTCGGGGGTAAAGGCAATCTAGTCCTTATTTCAGAGCATAAGGATTGAATTACCATCAAAATGGCTGCTGAGTTGTCCTGTGGCACTGGCTGCGACGGGCGCGACGGTTGGTCTGGGGCCCCATCGGCGCCGCCGTCGCTTCCGTCGTCCTCCTCGTCGGGATACCTCTCGACGGGCTGGTCCTCCTCCATGCCCGCGTCATGGCTCTCAGGGTTTCGACAAGTTCCTCCTCGGAGGTTGTGTCTGAATCCACGACGGCCACTGGCCCCCCCTCTTTCTCCGCCGTAGGCTTCGTGGGGGTTCTTTCGATGGGCTTGAAAGATGCCTCGTCTGAGGTGTCAGGGAGACTCTGGGCCCTGAGACCGCTACTACAGGTGTAACCTCCGCAGGCTGCGCCAGGGTTGCCGCGACCTCCTCGATAGAGGCCTAGCTGGGTGAATCAAGGCCTTAGTCACCGACTGCGTGCTTGTGGCCTTCACCTTGGGGGAGGGCTCCCCGCCTCGCTCCCCCTCAGCCGAAATCTTCGAGATCGACCGGGGCCTCTCCAGAAGCTTGGCCGGGTTCTTGGATTTCCTCTTACCCGAGCCAGAGCATTGGCTTGTGGTCGATGGCGCCGGGGAGGATGCACCCTGCCTGGCAGCCGAGGAGCCCGACCGTTCGGCGCTCCCGGTGCCTGCAGACTCGCGGTGCTTAGCCTTCTGTTGGGCCCCCATCACCGGGGCACCCTCACAGGACTTACAAGACCGCTCATATTTCTTCTTTTTTCTCACCTGATGGGCTCTTTCCCTCCAGCCAGTTGGCGAGACAAAAATGGTGGTCCCTCATGGTCCGCTCCGACATGTTCCCGCAAAACGCACAGTCCTCCTCCACGCGCGTTTTGTCCTCGTGAAGACAGTAGAGGCATAAGGAATGCTCGTCTTCCTTGAACACGTTCTGCAGCTGGCATCCAGGGCAGGCCCTGAACAGCCTCCCGGGTGTCGAGCTCCCTTTCTCCTGGGCCATGTCCGGGGTAGGCCTCAGAAACTTCTGGAATCCTCCAAAAGCGTCATTTGACAAAATCTTCACCCTTGAGAGGCGTAGAAACTTCTGAAACGGGTACCTGTTGATCGGATGTAAAGACGGTGGAGCTTGAGGCTCAATTTAACCGAAAAATGAGAAATTCTCTTTGAAAAAGCGCGAAAACGCAGCAAAAGCTTGAGAGCTACAGCACAAGGACTCCCAACACTTGAACGTGCGGTAAAAATCTGAGGATGGCTGCCGGAGGGGGGGCTTAGGGAGAGGGCAGTCATTGGCTGTGGGCTGTATGACGAGAACAGTGATTGGTTATTACTAGGAAAGACAGATCAGAAACGAAACGGATACTGATTCTTTTCTGTACCGAGGATTCCCAGCCTGACGACGGGGAATATTCATGAGCATGTGAATCCATGCCAGGCCCCATGCTGGAGAATGTGACAAACTCGAGAAGACACAGAAGAATTTCGTTAAACAAACAAGAGCAGTTTTGCTAGAGTGAGCAGAGTGTGCGGAAAAAAGGAACTGAAGTCACGGGGCGATGCACCTCTATATATACTTGCCCTGACATTATATCCAGCGTGGGGCAAGCAGAAACATCGGGTGGAGCCACACTGCGCCCCTGGTGGCGATAAATGTTTTCAAAGAGCAGCTGGTGCTGGGAGATAGATGATATAGCTGAGGAATCTTTGGGAGGAAGGAGTCCATTAGAAAATCCTTTTAGTGATAGGAACAAAGCCTAGAGGTTTAAGGGGTGGGAGTGTTGCTATTTTTGGAGCAGACTGAAGACCATCCTGAATAAGACAATCATTACTTGCTTATTGATAGTCTTTTGGATGCCTGTATGCCCAATATCTTCCATACTGCTACGGTAGTAACTCAATTCACCAACAGTACTGCCAGCAGACAGTGAGACTGACAAATACTATAAATAGGATGATCATTCATTGATATTTGAATTAAGTAGCTTCACAGCTTTTCGCAGTACTTCGATCCTATGTTGACAGGTAATCACGTTTTCTGTCACAAAGCACAAACCATGCTAACACAATCTAACACAATCTTACCTTCTTTAAGATCTCTTGCAATGGTTTGAAGACACCCAGTAGCCAACAGCAGCTGAAATGCGTGTTCATAATCTGAAAAGAAAAATTAAAATACATTTATCTTTAATTATTCACCGGCTATCATCTTAATGAGAATCCAGCTGGACACAATCTTATAAGAGCATGTTCCATAGCCGTATCTTTATTTCTCCATTTTGGGTATCATCTACAACTAAAGCCCGCCAATGGGAGCTCTTAACCTCCGTTGTTTTATTTAAAGCTTTACAGAATAACTTCATCAATCCAATTTGGAGATCAGGAAAAAGGGTGACTGGCTAAGAGTATAGAGTTTATCATTACAGGTAACTAACTTGCTCTCTTTCAATATTGGACAACTGTCAGTAAGTTAAAATAATATGGAATAGTTTAGTTTATCAAGAAGCCATCATTCAATGACAGTCTGCAACAACGCAAGGTATTCCCTCGCAACAGAAAAAGAGTTTTGCTTTAGAAGTCTGGGCCCTGGTATTAAGACATGATGAAATCACCACCCGACAACTGAAATATGTTTCAAACAGATAGGGTATTCACTAGCAGTTCACAGTAACATGGGATGGGAATAAAATATAACAAAGTTCTACCTTCGTGAGGGGTCAGAAATGCGAGGCGGACAACTTGGTAAAGGTTTTTCACAAGTAGCCATTTTATTAACTCATAAGGGTGTGACAAACACCTTGCTACTCCTAACCTAAAGGGGATTTCCCTGCCTATCAAACTAAAGCTAAAGGAAAACCTTTAAATAAAAATCATCTCTCCCTCACACTTACACATAGATCAAATTCATAAAGGTAGACTATGGCAATTCAGGTTAAACATAAATAACCGTTATGCTCAATATAAACCTAGGAACTGTTTATCCTTGTAAGCTGGATTGGATCTCCTTCCCCAGATTCAAAGCAGGATTAAGAAAGTTCCTTTATGTAGGCAAGTTCTGGTCATAAAGTTGTTCTCGCTCCAAAGGTCTTTCACTTGGCCTTTAACAAAAAGTTCAGCCAATTAAAAAGTATTTATCTCTCCACTTGTCAATAGCTCAACACAACCTCTTCTTGAGAAAACAACTACTTTCATAATCATTCTGTAGCAAAAACAATTTTTTGTCAGGATGATTTCACCACAAATCATAAAACATACTAGTGGCCTTGCCACTTCCTCTTCTCCACATCCTCCAACCACAATGTAGTACTTCAATGATTTCTTCCTGGTCCACTAACCTGCCAGGAGTACCACTAAGAATCCATTTCCTGGTCCACTGGCCTGCTAGGACAAGACTCCTAACACTACTACAAGTAATCTGTTGGGAAGCTTGCTTCAAATCTTTAGAAAATCGATCAGCTAGCCAGTGCCCCCCCCACTCACTCGCATCCACAATAGACACAGCCTGTACACTACAAACTGACCTTTTTCTTACTGCCCTTAACTTGACTCTGTTGTGACATTACTGGCAATTTCTGAATAATATCCTGTATATAAACTATTGTAATATATCCTGTATATAACCTTACTGTATTACTGCGTCAGTCTGCCTTTATCATTTACAAGTGTAAATGTAACTTTGCAACCTTTGCAACCTATGTAAACTTCGCATATCCTGTACTGCTGCGCCCTCTTACCCTCGGCACCTGACTTCCTGGTGCCACCAGGCTATTCCAAGTCCAGCGGCCGGAAAGTCAGGTGCCAGCAATTTTGTTAGTCCCCATTCCCATGGAGGCCAATTGAACTCCATGGGAATGGGGACACAGGAGCACCAACACTGTTAACAACGGTGCTGGTGCTCCCGTGAGAACTCTGCGAGCGGGTACTGCCCCGCCCGGCAGGTCTGACACTGGCAGGCGGGACGGCACCCACCCGCAGAGTTGTAGTGTGCTGGTTCAGAAACAACGGTGCCTGTAGGCTTACCGGCACCGTTGTTTCAGGACCAGCACTATTGTAATGAGACGCTTTTACTTTTAACAACATCAAATTGCACAACTTCGTCTGGGAAGACATGAAACACATTGGTGTTGTTTGTTGCACTGTTTCATTTGTCACATTCAATGCAGGAGGGCTTCTTTCCTGCCATTCTTGTTTTCCCACTTGCACATCAATTAACTGCAGACATTGTCCCTCTTTGGCTTAGGCAATGCTTGTTCATGTCTTGCTCAGCTATTGCATATTCCTCACTTTGGGAATAATGTTTACAATCTTTCTGCAATAATGTTCTCTTATTATTTTGCCAATGCGGGTTACATGCTTTCTGAAGTATTGCCCCCTCTTTACTTTGGTGAAGGTGGTTCTTAGCTTGCTTCAAAATTACCCTCTCTTTTTCTTGGCAATATTCTTGGCTTTGGTAATAATGACTATAACCTTTCTTATCATGCCAATATGCCTTTCTTACATTAGTTGGGCATTCAAAATAATTATCAGCAGCCAGCATTCCGGGGTTACCCAACAAAAGTAAACTCCCCGGTTTCTTTATACGCGTCCATTCGATCTGCTGCCACTGCCAGTTCTGCTCTTCTGCTGCTTTCTGCATGGCTGATTGCTTTGGTCATTTCCCCACGGCTGGCGCTGATCGCTCTCCCTGTGCACTCTGGTACAAGGCATGCAATAAGGAGAGTCTCTCTCTCCAAGGGGAAAGCCTGCTAAATTACAGCTTCCCGTTGCATGACCTCTGGACTTCAAATTATCAATCTCGAAGACCCTCTCAGGACCGACATACGCATCAAAAACAGCGGTGGCTCCAGAGGCTCTGTTTCTCTGCTTCTGCTGTTGCAATGGCAGCTTGCAACTCCTGCTACTGCTCCTCATTCTTGTTCTAATGGCATGCACCATAGGGTAACTTAACTATTCAAAGGTCCCGCTCAGGTGTGGGTCATTAGAAACACTTGACTGCATACTGCAGTGTTGTGCCTCCGAGTCCCTCTTCTTCGCCCCAGTATGTAGGGCATTGTGGGACTTGAAGTCCCCAATATTTTGGCTACTTTTTTCATCAAACTCCTCAATTCTACAATATGCTATCAAAACTGTAGGGACTCTATGGAAGTTAGCTAGAGGGCTCTCCCGGTTTTCCTGACCTGAGTCCCTTCTCATGTGATCCTCCAGCAGAACACCACCTCCAGGGTCAGGATCAGAAAGCGTCTGCCTTTCCCTTGCCACATCAGAAGGTTCCCAGGCCAGGGTTGTTGGTATAATCACCTTTGATTCATCACACTTGGCAGAGAGAAACTAAATAACCCAAAGGATATGTCTCCCAGGATATGTCTCCCAAACAGTTCTTTACAATAGAAGTTGTAAGAAATGGCTGAGACCCTCCTTATGAGCATATGGGTCACTGGTCAGGATATCACACTACTACAAAGTGCTTTCCAATATTCCCCTACAGGTTAGTTCCCAATTTGATGGTTACATTGTTTTTCTTCCTCTGATACCAAAGATCCTTGGGATTCCTTCTGAGGGTCAATCCTTTTCCAGAACATTTGTCTCCCCATCTCCATCAAATATACTCTCTGGAAAAACCACAGTCCTTGTCTGGGTAATTTGCCAGGGTCATTCAACTTGAATATGAAGGTCGCTCTGCCCAGTGAGACCCTGGTCACTGGCTGCCCTCTTGGAAGACCACAGATAGTGGAGGGTTCCCTCTGGTTTTGTAGATATTTGTTTTGGAGCGCTATGGTACATTGCAGAAAAAATACACTGTTTCCCAGATGTGAGGTAGGCAAAGAGGGCCTTTAGATGCTTGCGCTGGGTTTGACCCACACCCTGTATTAAGAATCTGAACCTCCTGCCCAAACCAGTTTTACTTTCCACCTGGCTGGACAGATGCTTACTCCTACCTGGGTGCATGACACCTTCTGCCCCTTTAACTGTTACTGAACCACTTACTCCTCACTGCTCACCCATTTGCTGCTCCAAATTCCCTACCTGGATTTTCCACACAGGAATTATTTTAGTCTTCTGAATGAGCGGGTTTCCCACAAATGAGCGACTGCTGTGAATACAATTCTCCCTGCCCTTGCGATTAGTGGGGTTGCTGCAGTTCTGCTCAACATTATCAGGTTTGTCTGATTGTTTCTGCTCTGCTCCGACTGTGGACAGAGCCTTCAAATAGTGTGTCCTTCATCTTGGATTTGGCTTTATAACGCATGTGCACTGGTAATCGCTTACAGAGTGTCATGTTGGAAGTGTAAGGGCAGGGTAATGGTACTGCATCTCTTCTATGCCACTTAGCTCACTCTCTGCGGTATGGCTTTGCACTTATCTTGTAACCTTCTGATCATTCATGAATTGTGCAAGCACTGTGAGCCAGGAAACAGGGTATGCATATTTCCTAGTTAAAAATAGAGCATAAGGGCTCATAGTCCTAGAAAGCTGACCTTCTTGGCGCTGCTTGTGCCATCTTCAGCAGCTCCACACTCTCTCTTGGGCAACTGCAAGGAACGGCAGAACTGCCAATTTACAAATAAGAAAGAAATTGCAAACATTCTAATCAGCATTTTGAGGACCTAATTGAGCAGGGTAAGTGTGATGACAAAGCTGTAGGACGAACAACCATTAGAAAGATTATCAAAGGTGAGTCATTTGTTCATCCAACAGGTACATTCCTCCAACAGATTATTCATCTGTGAAAGACTCCGAAAGCCAAGCAAGGAGATAAATAGAGGTGGGAGAAGGATGAGAATACTAATCTTAAATCAGGAAGTTTTGCAACGAAGACCTTCCAATCCTCGCTGCCTCACCTGCCAGTGAGTCGAAGTCGTAATGCCTCATGAAAGTATGTATTGAGGACCAAGTCACTGCTTTATAAAGCTCCACGAACTGTACACCTCTTTGAAGAGTCAATTTAGTTGCTTGTCCTTTGGTGGAATGTGCAAAAAGATCTTCAGACACCTCCTTCTATGCCAGTTTGTGGCAGGTCTAAATAAAAATAACTATCCACCAATACATAGTTTTTGGATAGTCTATCCTTTCTTTGGACTGGCAAAACTAACAAATGATTGGTTGTCCAACAAGACTTTTAGTTCATGATACATAATATTTCAGAGCCTTCTTGGGATCCAGCCAGTGCCAAGAAGACATGGTTCAAACACGAGCCGGCATTGTCTCAAATGATTGTGGTATATTTTAATTACAGGTTTTTGTTACAAATACAACTGTGAAGAAATAATAAACTGTGTGCAGGAAAATAATGTGAAGGATAGTCTTAATAGCTTGCCTTTCCTGGGTCTAGTTTTTCCCAGAACGTCTTCCTCCTGACCGAAGAAATATCAAGCTAACAGTTTGGGATTCAAGTGAAGGAACAAAAACAAGGGTGGTAATTTATAACAAGAATAACATTCATTGGGTTTAATCAAGTATAGCAAACAAAAAGCAGTTCCTGGTTTTAACAGATCTAAACATCCAGGCCTTGAGATTCTAGTGACACTTAGTTCGGGGTGTATAGGTGTCTGCTGCTCTTCTTCCAACAATAACCAATCAAGGAGGGCCAACACTTCTTCAGTATTACATTGGGGTCATTGTGCCATTCCAAATCTTGGCAACTACAGGGATGAAGTTTAAGGTTGCCACACACAGTCCACAAGGCCTCCAACTGGTCTTTGGCCAGAACGTCTATCTCTACCACTGGGACGTTTTGGCAAACATCCAACCACCCCTTCTGGCTGTTCTTCTCGCACCTCCAACGGTCTTGTACTTAGGAGGCCTCACCACCCTCTTCTTGTCTTCTCTAGCAGCCCACTTTTTACCCTGAACTCCTATAACTTCCTTTTCACCTCACGCCATCCTCACTGCTTCCCCAGAGGTACATCTGGGGTACCTTCCTTCTCAGACTCCACCTTGCCAGGCAATTCTCTGTAGAGTTTCCCTCTTCTGGTGATTCTGCTCCCTCATTCTCTGATTGTACCTTCACCTCCTTCTCGTTTCTCTAGATGTTCCTCCAGCCCTTCCATGTCTATTAACTCCTCCTCATGCTTCCTCAGCAACTCTTCCTATAAGTATCTCGCCATCTCCTCTTCCTCTAGATGTAACCTCCTCCTGGATGGTAACCACCTCCTACCTTAACTGTAAACACTTTTGGGTGTTCTTCCACCCATTCTTCTACTCAGTGTTTAAGCTTTGCTTCTTCATGCTCTTTCACAACCCTCAACTTCTATATGGTGATCCACCTCCTGTTCTTTCGCAGCAACCTCCTACTCTCTCAGCTCAGAAGGCACAGATCTACTACCTCCCTCTGGCCTTTCCTCCCTTTGCTAACACCTACTAGGTTCTGTTGTTCTCTGCCCCACCCCTCTCTTTCCAAGCCAGTCTCTCTGCCAGTTAGCTCTTACTCCTCACTCAGTCTCCTTCATGCCCTCTCGCCTCTTCCAGACCAGCTTCACCAATGTTCCCTTCTCTGCAACTCTGCTCTCGTCAGACACCTACACCTGTCTGTAAAACCTAGCCTCTTTTATAGAGGCCTGGCTCCTTACTCCACTCTGAAATCTCTGTTCAGATGAATTTCCAGAACCAGCCCTGTAAGAGGGTTCTAAGAGGCCAGCCCAGTTGGTGAACATGGATATTGACACGTAGTCTAGCCAAATTCTATCAAAGTGACATAAAAGAGGAATATGGCATACTTCAGGAGCGATGGGAGTGGTGTGTAGGTACAGCCAATCACAATGTATATAGGTGCATTATAAACAGCCAATAAATAAAATTAAAAGTCAAATAACAGTTTCCTTGCAAGTATAACATGCATTAATGTATTAGGCCATAAAAAACTAAACAGGTAAACATTAATAAAAACATATATCACACAACATACTTCTATAAACGTACATGTACACTTGATAATCTCAAAGTGGGATTACCTATGCTTTACACTAAAACACACTAGTAGATCAATCAAGTAATGAAATGAAACTATGGAAAGTAAAGCGAAAAGAACATTGTATTAAAACATAGTGTGCCTTAGATGTGCCCCAGACACCAAACCAAACTTCAGCAGTACTTCCCTGTAAGGAAATATTTCCTTTTTGCTGCTATCCTCCCACAGACATCTCTCAGACACTTTTGCTTTGTTTTGACTCCTGACCTGACTTTATGGAGGTAAGTAAAGCCTTCTGTTTTACTTCCCTTGCTTTGTGCTTATTTTTTGGGGGCAAATGATCAGTCCCTATGACTAACAGTGCTGAGACGAGGGGGCCATTACGAGTTTTCTGGTAATCTGGCAGTAAATCTGCCAGAATACCAGCAAACGGAAATACTGATACCACTACTTGGTCCAGTAGTATTTGCACCGGATTATGAGTGGTGGTAGGCAGTGTAAGTTCCCATTTGATGGAGTCCCATTCGACTCCATTAACTCCATTGCGGCTTTTGCTGGTATTACCGGCGCCAGTAATACCAGTGATTATTGGCGATAAAGAGGCGGAATGACCTCCAGCGTTTAGCTGGAGATCAATCCGCCATTTTACCGGCAAACTCTTAGTTGGCCGGTGCGGTAATGTGGCTGTATATGTTAGGACCCTCACTTTATTACTGCGCTGGCCAACTGGTAAGTCTCTATGTCTTTCTTCATGGGTTTCTTGTATTTTGACAACTGCACACATCACCCTAAAGTGAAATGCGTTTAGGATATTTTGGGCCTCATTACAAGTTTGGCGGTAGCCTTGCCGGTAAAACTGGCAGGCTGCTGCCAAACTTGCATTATTTTCCGGCACCCACGAATGGGCAATTACCAGGTTATTATGGCCCTGCCGGACCTGGTAATTGCCCATTCGCGGGCGCCGGAATGAAATGCCTATAGGGCTCAATTGGGAATGGGGAGCACGGTAGCACCGGCACCGTTAATAACGGTGCCGGTGCTACAGTCAAGTTCTGCTCGCGGATGCCAGTACACCCGCCAGGTCCGACCTGGTGGCCGTATTGGCACCCGCAAGCAGAACTCATAGTTTGCCGGTCCGGGAACTACAGTACCGACAAGCTTACTGGTACCGTAGTTCCGGACCGGCAAACTTGTAATGACCCCCTTTGTATCATTATATTTTTTTCTTTTGTAACTTTTCAGTTACAAATATGTGTACAGGGCGGGCTGGTTGCAGCAGATATTTTTCTACTGCTCTTAAAACTGTTTACTCGTGCACATTTGCAATTACCGTAAATGGTTACAAAGAATGGCAAGCACACTAGGATGGCTGCGCTACATGATTTACATCTGCCCTTTTGACATATTGTACTTTTAACATTTTCCTGCCCTCCTGCCATATGAGGGAAGCCCTCTCCTATAGAAAGCTCACGCTTTATCGGGCAGCGGTGCAGTTTGTCAGCCTGGATGTAAGGACTAGGACTGTCTGGTCCTAGTCCACATCCAGGTGCCTGAATGTCTGTTGCTGGGCAGATGTGGCCACCGACAATACACGATAAGATAGCCACTGCCAGTTTGAATGGTGCAGATCCTTACCATTGGTGGACTTGAGCGAGCTTCCAGTCCAGATCTTCGATAAAAGGAGGACTCCTGCAGTCATTTGACAGATCATCGGTGGAGCCAAGTACCCTACAAAGAAGTGCAGCCTCTGGATAACCCAAGGACAACCATCGCAGCTGAGCAGCATTGCTTCCAGCCAAGTCACGGTGAAGCTCTACTCCTCTGCCCTGATCTCAAGAAGGCCTTCGTAAGTGCTTCAACCAGTCTCGACCCATGATCAAGGATCTGTGCCTTCTGAGCCTTCGAAGTGTCCCTGGACTAACCAGCCAGCTCTTTCCTGGGCTACCTCGCTGCACCGTCGATGTTCCGAGTTAATCCTTGGAATTTGGAGGTTCTTCAGCTTGTACTACAGAATGCCTGCTCCTGCATTTTCAGCCCCTTTGCTCAGCGGAAGCTGCGCCTGCTACTTTGTTCATCCATTGAATATCGCCTGTTGCAGTTTGACCGCAGTGACTCCAGTTGTAAGTTGTCTTCTTCGTTACCTAGGGTGTGATCAGATGTAAGGTGCCTGGAACCAAGATTCAAGCACGAAAAGTGACCAAAAATAAATCGTGTGTCCGAAAGTGATCTCTGCACCTGCGACTCCTGGGTCTCACTTTGACCAGACAAAACACAATCCATAAAATCAGCAGTGGTCTCTGGAGTCAAGGGGGCAAGTTAACATACCTGTTTCTTTTCTCCCTTGGCTCCCATAGGGTTAAATGGGCATGAAGTCCTGTCCCTATCTCCCTCTTTCCTGACTTAGACCGGTGGTGAAATGGTCAAGGATCCCTTCATAGACCTATCCCAGTGGAGTGGGATTGAGTGAGCTACTTACCAGCACTTTCCAGAACCTTTTGGAACTCTGAGTCTTAACCACCGGCATCGTCCAAGCACATAGTAAACCTACCTGAAAAGTATAACTTTGTAACGGATGCCTTTAGGGCACAAGGCCCCAATCAATCTTCGGGATGGACTTACTAAGTTCTAGGGAATTGCTTTGGTGTTGCTCCAAAGTTTTTCTACTTCCTTAAATGCATCTGATTATTTACCTGTGTTGTACTAGTTTATGAATCATATGCGTTTCTGACTTCTTACAAGAGTGAATGTATATCTGCTGTATATTTCCATTAGGGAAGGGAGGGTTGGAGCTCTTCCTTGACCCCACTGCTGACCGGAGAGAACTGTGCATCATCCTGCCCTACCACCACACGTGAACACTGGGGTAAGGACAAGCGTGCATGCCACATCATCGCTTCCTTAATTTGAACCCGCTGCTCCACATTGCCTCCTGAGATCCGGAGACCCCATCTGCGCTTCACTTACCTGTATTCTTCAATCAGCTGCTTTCTGCATTGGAGCTGAATAGCCCTGTAACTTACACGTGCATCACCTCCTAAAATGCCCGCCGTGCCTTTTGTTATTCAGTTGCCTAGCAACTTGATTTGAGAAGCAGTGCGGTACGATTGGGCGCATCGTGTTACTTGAACGCCCCGGAAGCACCAGAAGGCGTTAGCTGGCCTGTAAACAGAAGAACGATACAAAAGGCTGCTTGCCTGTCTGCGACCCACATTCTGCCGTATATTTCCACCAGGGGAGGGAGGGCTGGAGCCCTTCCTTGACCCCACTGCTGACCGGAGAGAAACGTGCATCATCCTGCCCTGCCGCCACACATGAACACTTGAGTAAGGACAAGCGTGCATGCTGCAGCATCGCTTCCGTAATTTGAACTCGCATCTCCACATTGCCATCTGAGATCTGGAGACTGCCTTCTGAGATCTGGAGACCCCGTCTGCGCTTCGTTTACCTGCATTCTTCAATCAGCTGCTTTCTGCATTGGAGCTGAATAGCCATGTAACTTACACGTGCACCACCTCCTAAAATGGCCGCCGTGCCTTTTGTTATTCAGTTGCCTAGCAACCTCATTTGAGAAGCTGCACCGCACGATTGGGCGCATCGTGTTACTTGAACGCCCCGGAAGCACCGGAAGGCGTAAACCGGCCTGTAAACAGAAGGCCGATACAAAAGGCTGCTCGTCTGTCTGTACCTGTCCGTGGAAGTCCATGCCAGACCATCAACACGTGAGTAGCTTCACTCTGACCGCCGCCACCACCAGTCCCATTAGGGGTGGGTGCTGCCTGAGGTGTATACTCCTGAACTATGACCTGCACTCTCTAAACTCTTACATCCTCTCCAAATCTGCGATTGCTTCACTCCCCACCATGAAGATTAGCGTGCGATGCACATGTGACGTTTACATTTGAGTGTCTAGACTATTGCGAACAATGCATTTCACCTATGTGTATTTACCTTTGACCTACACTCGTATGAGTGATTACGCCGACCACTGCCTTAGACTTACTATTGTTAACTTGATCAGTAAACATTGCCTACCTTCCCGCTGCTATGCAAAGTGACCTGGACACTTTATGCGGCTCAGAGATATTATGCACTCTAGAACGTTTCTGTGTTTAGCGTATTCTAACTAATGAGTATCAATTAACATGTGCTCTCTCCGAGCTTGGTAGGCGCATTCATCTCTACCTGTACGTGAACTGCCATTTATATGCACTGTGACGTTAGCCTTAACTTGCCTCCACATTCATCTGCCTCAGTCCTCTGCTCATACTTCTGGGCCCCTCTAACACGGCCCATAGTAAGCTCAACATATGGCTAACTGTGTTACCTTTTATAATTGATGCCTGATTGTACTGTATAGTCTAACATAAGTTTGATCACCAATATTGACAGCAATTACCACTCAGCTAACCTTGTTTATTGTGCTGCCTTCGGCGTTTTTGGTGCCTAAAATGCATTGTGAAGTCTAAGTTACCTCATTCTAACTGTGCTTCTTATAGTACTTTGCAGCCCAAATGCATTTTTATAATCAAAGTCTCTTTAGGCATACAGCCTACACTGTCTATTAGTACCCGGCAGCTTATGACCAAGGCTGCTATATACTGCATATAGTGTCCGATCATTAGCCTATTCCCTGTACCCACTCCAAGCTATTCTGACTACCAGGCGCCTAGCCATATTAGGGCTCTTAGGACTTATGGCACAGCATCCACCTCGAGCACTGACTGCCGCTCTTTCACATCCAGCTAACCCATTCTCTTATATTATGCATGCCTCTAGCTGCCTTACAGTAATCCTTTGTGCACCTCAGTTGCCGCCAACTACTATCCTATAGCGGTCAATTCCTCTCAATCAGAACCTAAGTTCAACACTATGACCACTCCTTTCTCTCCACTACCAGGGATTAAACCTACTAAATTTCTCCCAACCCTGAAGCACAGCCTACTTCACACAACCATTAGACCTACTACATTCCTACCGGAATTACATCCAGGAATAAAATCCCATAATACGGACTCCATTATCCCCACTGGCTCAGTAGGTACCATAACTCCTAGCCAATGGATTAACCTCTATGCTATAAAACCAGTACCTAACCAACCCTGCTCTATCGGATTTAGAAATGGTAGGCTTGGCTCTAGACTTGCCAGATACTTCTCTTCACAGACTAAGGGCCTCATCACGACTTTGGCGGTAATCCTTAAAATCGGCGGTAACGCTATTAGCTCCGATTTTAAGGGTCCGTCGGATCACAAGTCGAAATACCGCCGGCGCCATTACAGCCGGCGCAAGTACAGCCGGCTGTACAAGCGCCGGCCATAACAGCGCCAGGATCCATTCGCGCTAAAACATCAGCAATCACGAGTCCGGTGTAGGCGCTATTAGTGTCAGAAAAGCAGCGGATAATCCACCGAAAATACCTCCAGCGAAAAGCTGGAGGTAACAGAACACAGGCCACAGCAATAAGGGCCCAGGTGGAACCAATGCAAATCAGAGGCCTACAAAGGAGCCACCCATGCACAACACACCCTTCCCAACACCATTACACCAGCAGGGCAGGGAGGAGACAGCAATAAGGGCCCAGGTGGAACCAATGCAAATCAGAGGCCTACAAAGGAGCCACCCATGCACAACACACCCTCCCTAACACCATTACACCAGCAGGAGCAGGGAGGAGACAGCAATAAGGGCCCAGGTGGAACCAGTGCAAATCAGAGGCCTACAAAGGAGCCACCCATGCACAAAACACCCTCCCCAACACCATGCTGTCATTTGGAGCCGGGAGCCGTGATGTTGACTTATACCTGCTGCGCCTGGAGCTACAGAGGCCAGCCAACCAGGCTAGGGCCCTGGGAGTGCAGGGGACAGTGGGGATGAGGAGAAGGAGGAGGAGAGCAGCACCAGCAAGGCGGCCAGCCATCCCCAGGGTCAGGCCAACACCCTGAGCCCTGACTGATGGTCAGTTGGTGACAGAATATCGGCTGGACAGGGCAACCATCACCCAGTTGCTGGACACAATCCAGAGTGACATTGGCAGCCGCATAGCCACCAGCACGGCAGTACGTCCCCAAGTGAAGCTCATGTCTGTGCTTCAATTTCTTGGGACTGGCAGCTACCAACATACTGTTGCCATGATGCATGGAATGGCCCAGTCCACATTCAGTGCCATGCTGGGACAGGTGCTTGATGCACTGTTGAATCATGTGAACGAACACATTGCATTGCCAGCCACACAGGCATAGGTGCACCAGCTGAAGGGTCAATTCTATGCCATTGCCCAAGTCCTGAATGTAATAGAAGCCCTGGACTGCATACGTGTGGCACTCGTACCACCCCAGGCACATGAGGCTGCCTACAGAAACCGTAAACAGTACCATTCCCTCAACGTGCAGATGACATGTGGTCCTGACCTCACCTTCAGCCACTGCTGTGCCCGCTACCCAGGATCCACCCACGACTCCATGGTCCTGCGCAACAGTACCCTGCCGGCGTACATGGAAAGGCACCGAGGCCAAAACACATGGCTACTGGGTGAGTACAAATGTATACCATAAAGCATGTCAATCCACAACTGATGGTGCCTGTCACAGAATCCATTATTCCCAATAGGCAGCAGCATGACTGCAGCATTCACATTCAAGCACCTTGCACGATAAACCTTAGACATGTCCAACACAGCAGAACACACCCATGCAAGATGTAAGACATGTGGCGGCACAGTGACATATGGAAGCCCCACCACAATAAAGCCTCCTGTGTGAGTAGCACCATGGCTCCCAATGCTGAGACAGTACAGAAATCCCACCCTGGCCATCCGACAGTAATGAAATTCCAAACCATAAGCTGGCACATCCACAAATGCACCACCCATAAGTAGGCCGATTAATGAAAATGTACATCCCACGAACACTGTCCCCAAAATGGCCAGGGAAATGCATGGAGAACAGTACAGAATAGTGACGACCAGCAAATGCAACTGTAGCCAAATGGATTTGCAATGACACATGAGGCAGCCACTTCTGTCATGCAGAAGTAGATGGAAGGGCCCCCTTATCCTGCGACAAGTGAATGAGTACTGTTACATACAGAAACATAGGCGTACCAAGTGGAGAGTACCCCACTGATTCAATCATACCCGTAGGACAGCACACTCCACAATGTCATAGGCCAAATGACAAATATGGCAAAATCACACTGATGACAGAGCTCTGTACACCCACTGGACTTACCTTGTCCTCATACCGGCTTTCTCTCCCCTGCAGGTGATTCTGGATATCCCCAGCACACGTGGCTCTTGACCCCTGTACGTCGCCCACACACGGCGGCGGAGCGGGCATGCAACCTTGGCCATGCCCGTACACAGATCTGCGTGGAGAGGGCATTTGGACTGCTGAAGGCACGCTTCCGGTGTCTCGACCGCACGGGAGGGGCAATGATGTATGCACCAGAAAAAGTTGGAAAAATTGTACTGACATGTGCCATGCTGCACAACATCTGCTGTCGCAGAAATGTGCCACTGCCCCCTGATGCTCATGTGCAGCCACCTGAGGATGGTAGTGAGGGCGATGAAGTGCCAGAAGGTGTTGAACATGCACAAAGGATTGGGCTGAGGGAGGGGAGGTTGGCAAGACAGGGATCGATAGATGGATTCTTTTAGAAATGGGTAATGGGTAAATTGGAAATATGTCACTTCAACATTAAATTGCATTAGTAACAATCACTACTGTCCATGCATTGTGATTTTTCTAACGTGATTTATTTTCCGTCCAACAAACGCCCCCCCCCCAGTAAACACCCAGCACACAATCCCCCCACCCCCAGTAAACACCCAGCACACAATCCCCCCTCCCCCAGTAAACACCCAGCACACAACCCCCCCAGTAGACACCCAGCACACAATCCCCCCTCCTTCCAGTGAACTACCCCCAACTGTGCAGATAGGCACATGTGTCTTATCAGGGCACCAACAACGATGCCTTGCACCACTAGGATGGTCATGGGCGCTTTCCTTTTCCGGGCCCCTCTGGTGTGCGTGCCCTTAGGTGGCGCATGGACCGGTGCCTAGGAGATGGCTCGAGGGAACCCTCCGTGGGTGTGGTCGAAGTCGAAGGGACTGAAGGGGTGGCCATCATGTGCTGTCGCTTGAGATTGTTTCCCTCCCTTGTTTGCTCAGCAAGTGCTGAGACTGCCTCCGTCAACTCCCTCACTTGTTGCCCGAAGCCTGTCAGGGCAGCGGTATATTGTTCAACGACTCTGCGTGTGCATGCATTGTCCCGCGCTATGTATTTGCACCCATGCCATATAGATGCACTTGAAGCCTTGATGTGCCGGCTCTGCACCTTGGCCATTGATTCCACCCTGGCATGTCTGGCCACAATAATGTCGAGTCGGCCCATCACTGCTGCCCCAGTGACGAAGGGCACCCTTGGTGTGTCATGTGCTGGCCTGCGACTTGTGTGCTGTCGGGGGGGGCTGCATGGCGACATGGTGCCAGCTTGGACTGGGCTGTCTGGCTCAGAGTGCCGGTCTTCTGGGCTGCCATATGATGGCGTGTCCATGTCCGGCTGTGGTGTTCGGACACGACGCACAGGCACATGTCGACTTGCATGGTGCATGGTGTGTGCCTGGGCTTGGGCTTCCCTGGGGTGTGACCATCCCTTCGGCCTCACTGCTTCTGGGAGTGTGCTGTCCTCCGGCATGATGGCCACGTGGAGGTGTTGCTCCCACGTCGGGCTCAGATCCAGACCTCTGTCTCTCAGCATCGGGGCTGTGACTGGTGGCTTGGGGCGAGCTGGCGGTGGCCTCCCTGCGGCCATGTGGCTGCTGCTGCTGTCTGGTGGGGCTGCGTTGGGGTGAAGTGGGTGTTGGCCTGGGTCGTGTCCCTGCCGTGCGGCCTCTTTGTGGGGTGGTGGTGCTGGTGGAGGCGCGCTGCCATGGGCGCTGTGTTGGTGTGGCCTCCTCCACATCATCTTCGTCCCGTTGGGTAAACTGCATGGGAATGTCGGCGTGACAAGATTGCATGCGTGGTTGGGGTGCACTGCGCTCTGGGTTTTGGGGGTGTATTCATGCACACTCAAACTCTACGTAGCTGTCCTATGGCTATGGATGTCTATCCCCTGCCCCTGTCATTCATGCACTGCACATGCAGGGTCGTCTAGGCAGCACTACGGTTCAATGGATGTAGGCCTCACTTATGGGTGTATGCAGTACCTCACACACATTTCTTCGCATTCATTCACTCAGGGACTGCATGTCTGGTACTTTCAGCTGCATGCATTCGGGGGTGGGACTCACCTGCAGTTGGGTCGATGCCAGTGCCTGCCTCCGCTTCACCAATGCCCTCGATGGTGCCAACATCTATCAGGGCTGTCATTTTCTCCTCCCAAGGTGTGAGTTTGGGTTGGGGTGGTGGTGGGCCTCCTCCAGTGGCCCTACTTGCACTCCGGTGCTGTGACAGGATGCCACAGACCCGCACGCGCAGGTCGTTCAGGCGCTTGCGCCAATCCTCCCCATCCCGGGGCACGCGCCCCACAGCACTGACCCTTTGGCTGATTGATCGCCAAATTTGTGCTCTGCGCTGGCCACTTGTTTTGCGCTGCTGCAGCTCCTCCTGGTGTATCTCGGCCTCCTCGACCAGTACAGATAGCTCCTGGTCACTGAATGTGGGCTTTCGCACCCTGTCCAGGGCGGTCTTGCCCCTAGTGCGCTTCTGAGACATGTTTTGGGGTTGGATGGCGTGGATGGTTTCCAGGGGCTGTGATATCCGACGGATTGTGATTTCCAAGATGGCCGCCGCTTTATTTCCCGTTCCGGCGGTGACACGTTTCCTGCGTGCTCTGAGCGCGCGCTCTGAGCGCGATATGGCGGTAGCGCACGGTGCGCCGGATTTAAAGGTTTGCACTATTCGCGATACCGCCATGGACCGGGGCGCGTGCATGATAACTCGTGATCTGGCGGATTATCTGCCGGGGGCCTTGGCATTAGTGCTATTTACATCTGGCGGATAATCCGCCGCATTACCGCCGAAGTCGTGATGATGCCCTAAACCCCTAGCTAAAGTTAGCTCTCCCTTGGTGCCGAATAACCTAACTCCTAAATCAAAATACACAGATAAAACTAGAGGCAACCAAAGAAAGTGTTGTCCTAACCCTTCTAACACTACTAGCCACTACATCAAAGGTTCCTTAATAAATGCCAGATCTATGGTTGCCCATGCCATACTATAGCTGACATAATTAATACTGGAGAATTAGACTTCCTAACTATATCCGAGACATGGCTTCTCTGTTACTTGCCATTCCCAACAACTACACCATCTTGAGAGTAGATAGAGACACTTCTAGAGGAGGTGGCTTTGCCTTCATTGCGAAGTCGAGCCTAGGGCTCAGAGTATAAACCTCACCTATCGTCAAGTCGTGTGAACTACTCACGGTCAAATTAACTGCTACCAATTCAAGTACGCTAACTGTTCACTTACTTTATAGACCTCCTGGTCCCATTGAGTCCTTCGAGGAAGACATAACACTCTCGGGACACACTAAACCTACTTCACAAATATTAATGTTAAGTGACTTTAACCTGGGTTTCCACAATCCCAAAGACCAACATGCATGGGCATTGTCAAATAGCCTCACTGAACTTGGCCTCACGCAAAGAGTCAACCAACCTACCCACGATAAAGGTAGAACCTTAGATTGGGTAGCAGAAAACTGTGAGACCATAATTACCTCTGTTGAACCTCAGATGTGGACAGACCATTACTTAGTATCTTTCATCACACTACCCAGTAGACTGGCAATCAAGACCAACCCTATAGCTGCGCCCCTCCTCACTAGGAGCAAACTGAATATCACAGCAGATAAGCTACTGCCCCCTTTGCTTCCTACCTTGAACTCCATACCAGATACCTCTGAACCAGCTTTGCTAGTAGATCTATACAACTCTACCATCACACAAGTGCTAGACACTATCGCGCCACTTAAAATGAGAAAAGGTAAACCCAGAGCCCACCAAAACTCATGGTTCACACCCCAGCTAAAAGCCTTGCGGGCAGAGAAAAGAAAATTGGAAGTCCTGTGGAAAAATATTCCTTCCAAATAGAACAAACACAACCTGAATGAAATGTCCACTAAATATAAAGCGAAAATACTGCTAACTAAACGCGAAACCTCTAACGATAGGATCAACAAAGGCAGTACTAGCACTAAAGAACTCTTTGTTACCGAAACGGAAATGGAATCCCCCATTCCCCCTGAGGACTCGTGAACAAAGGATAAAGTATGGTGCACCAACATCCAAAATGCACAATCCAATAAAATTGCCACCATCCAAAATAAAATTGAAGCCAAAAGGTGCAACCTCAATAAAATAAGGTACCCACCAAAGACCCAAAGAATACTCTCCTAAACCCCTCCAGGGTTTCAAATTCTCCCAAGTCACTACCAAAGAGGTGGAAAAGATCATTGCCTCGCTCAAGCCAACAAGGTGTCAGGGAGACATCTGCCCAGCCCAGATCATTAAAGAAGATGCCAGAGACCTGGCTCAATTAATCACCAAATTAATAAATGCTTCATTTCAAACCTGCAGTGTCCCCACCAATCTCAAGGATGCGTGGTTTCTACCACTTCTAAAAAAATCATCCTTGGACCCAACTATCCCAACTAACTATAGGCCTATTACAACAGTCCCGTTCTTACTTAAGATAATAGACAAAGCTGCATACCTCCAGATCCAAACATATCTGGAGACTAATAATCTTTTCAGACTGAGGCAATCTAGTTTCAGACCATTACATGGTACAGAAACTGCACTAATAGATCTTAGAATGCTATTATTAAAAAAGATAATAGGCAATGCACTCTATTACTTCTTTTAGACCTATCAGCCGCATTTGATTTGGTGGATCACAAAGCGTTTTGTAAACACCTGTCCACTGCTGCTCATTTCTCCCAAGAAGCCATAGCATGGATTCAATCCTTTCTCAATAATAGGTCAATGAGGGTCTTCTCTCCCTCCGCCGCTGCTGACCCTTCACCGACTACATGTGGAGTACCGCTAGGTTCTTGCGTATCATCCACGATGTATAATATATTTACGAAGCCTTTGTTCGACGACCTAGACCATCGGCAGCTCTCTCTTTTGGTTTTGTGTACAGACCCAGGGGATACCCTTATGGCACCCATGGGTGGGGGTACAACCCTGTGCCCCTAGTGTATGTTTTTGGGCACTTGTGTGTGACCCACAGAGCAGGGTACGGGCTGGTGGCAGCTCTGTGCTGAATTGACTGGTGCCCTGAGCGTCCTCCATTTTGGGATGCCCAGGCCCTGTCATTGGAATCAGTACATTCCTGATGGAGACAAGAAGGCCCCCCGTGGCCTCTTGCCTTCCATATCCTGTTACCTTGATCTTCCCGAAGTCCTGGGAAGCCCTGACTCTGTCCTTTCCCCCTGACTGGCTATATGGTAGTGTGCGGAAGTGCCGACCAGACTGGCTGGAGCCTTCCCAACAACCGTATGTTGTGGGTACACCTGTGGGTGGGTCCTGGGTGAATGAAGTGTGTGACAAATCTACACTTCCTGTTGTGGATGTCTGGTATCTGGTGTTTGACACAATGACTGAGACAGCCCTGCCCGAAACTGGTATGAATGCAGTGGGTAGTGTTGAATGGCGTGCTACTTGTCCAAATCCACATTCTGTGTTGTGAATGTCTGGATGGAGAAGAATGGCCTGAATGCACTGTGCGCCAGATTGGCTGACTGCTGAATGTCCTTCGTAGTGATTGGATGCTTAAGTGTGACCCAGCAGAAAGAATGGGAGATTAACAGTATATCTGGGGACGTCTCACTGCTAGGAATCGTGTTCAAAGGTGTTCAGCTGAAGTCCAAACTGTGAAGAGTAACTGGAGTGAAACTGAAGCTTGACCTGTAAACCCTGCTGGAAGAGAAGAATTGCTGTTGCTCTCCATCGATCTGAATCTACTGTGTCACCAAGGACTGACCCAGAGAGGACCTGGTAAGGCGCCCTCTTCCCGAGCTGTGAGGGACCATCGTGCACCAGCTGATCTTTGCCAAAGCCCCCTGGTAGACAGACCTACGAATGGCTGCCGACCGGAGACGGGGACTGCCGCGGAATCCCAAAGAGAAGCACCCAGACTGTTGTCCGCCACCGTCGCCGACCGCCGTCGCCGACTGGAGCTGCCTGGGTGTGCTCCCATTGCCTAGGAACTTTCGATTCACGGACACACTCGTCCGCACGGCCGCCCACCTTATCCCGCTGGAGAAGGCCAGGCTGTCAATGCACTGAGGAGCCTCCACTGGTGGGTTTCCTGCCACCCAAAGACCACAGAGACTATGACGGCTCAACGCCCTTGCTGAGCCACAATTCTTCAAACTCTTTGCGGTCCAGAACTACTGACATCGAGGTGCCCTGCACGCCTCTTCCTTGCAGGACGTTTACGCTTCCATGTCGACGAGCACCGCTAGGAAAGAAGCTGCCACGTCACCGCCGTAGTTCACCCTGCTCTTCGCCAGACGTTCAACGACCCGATACTCCTGCCTTAAAGGGAGGGCACTCAAGAAGGGCCATCGATTCCCCGACGAGGAACGCTACAACGCCAGGTACTTTGGGGTTGCATAACTATTGGAAAGACTCTGGTGAACAATATATGCACTGGGCTTGTGATATATCTTTATTCTACAGGTTACCCAGGTGGGGGATCTCCACACAGAACTGTGTCTAACGGTAGAGGCCAGTATTCTGCCAAATGTTCTAACTAACTGCTTTCCTTTTATATCTATTGTTGGTTTCCTTTACAAACTGATTTGTGTGCCATTTAACTGAACAGTTGATGCACTTTAAAGAGATCTAATTGTAATTGTGGTACCACGTAGAACTGTATATTTGGCATTATAGATTACTGAGTACGAAGTGAGTTATCGTGATATTGTACATAACCCTGAATATTAATTATATAAAGACTGTGTTTTAACTAATACAGTGTGTGGACATTCCTTTGTGGGTGCTTGGGGACTACACTGTACTTAAGAACCATCGTGCATCACCTCTGAGAAGCTAGGCCTTGATCGCTCGACCACGTACCAATAATAGAGACTCTTGGCTGGGGTCCTCTCTGCCTCTCCTCTGCCATATAGAGAGCAGGAGTACAGACACCCCCTCCAGTGGTTGCTTTACAATGACGACAAGATGCAGATCGTGATCCTAGGAGTCCTGACTAACCTCAATAAACTCAGCAACAAATACACATCCTTCAATATTGATGGCATTGGCATCAAAGTTGCTGAGGAGGCGAAACCCCTAGGTTTCTACCTAGATTCAGCTGTGAACTTGGGCAAACAAGTTAATGCTACAGCCTCTGCAACAGCGTACACTTGTAAGCTGATATATGCCTGTAAACCCTTCTTATCCACTGAGAGTTGCATCACATTAGCGAGAGCCTTAATTCTCCCAAAACTTGAATATTGTAACGCCCTTTATGTAGGTGCTAGCAAACAAATTATGAGCAAACTTCAAATACTACAAAATAATGCATCCAGAACAGCATTAATTATTCCTAGGAGACAACAAATCTCTGAGGCTAGGAGAATGTACAACTGGCTATCTATCAATGATAGGATTCAGTTCAAAACAGTTTCCATCGCCCATAAATGTCTAAATAATGCTGCCCCACAGTACCTAAGAGAAAGAATTGTCAACAAATCTTCAACATGTCCCACGAGGACCGCTAACTCCTGCTGCAATTTAAACTGAAAAGGGCCGGTGGAAGTAGTTTTCCGGTCTTGGCTGTCCAATACTGGAACATCCTCCCTTCTCATCTGCGAACTGACCAGACGTTCCACGGCTTTAGGAAAAACACTAAAAGCTGGCTAGTTACGAATGACATATGTCGTCCATCAGGACATCCACTACTCTCTATACTATAACAGTTTACATCATTGTAATGTACTTTTTTTTGTTTTACACTATATGACTCCTGCTATATTTTTGCATATAATGGTATAATGTTTACAATTATTTCTGTATGGAACTGTAACCTTAAAATTTCTTGCAACGCGCCCTAAGGAAGGATTTTTGGAAATTCCGCCCCTAAAACGGTGAAAAGGGGGGGGGGGTGATTTTTTTTAATGAGGATACCTATTTCTCAAAAACCAAAGATGTTAAAGACGTTAAAATTGGTATTTAGATTCTTCTTCAAAAATAGAGAAACATGTGTTTCACCCTTTTCTGAAAATCCAGTTGAGGGAGGTGGAAAAGGGGTGTGAATTTCTTTTAAAGGATACACATCTCACAAACCGAATAGGTTAGAAAAGTAAAAATTCACATTTTAAATCTTCATTATAAAGTATGTTTCTGAACTGCTTCTTAAAATTGGTAACAGAGTATTCCGTATTTGAGAGCAAAATTATCATCCCTTCCAACCTAGGCACAGTCGTTAATTCCCTAGCAGATATCACATCCGAAATGTACAATGACAAAGAATCTAATGCAGAAATCTACAGAATGGTTATGTGAGTGTGCCATTTTTAAACGCTAAAGAACAGCATGGCTGCTGTAATAAATAAGATACTTTCGGAGGAGTCCAAATGGAGTACAGATCTGTCAACTTAGTGGTTTAAAGTGATGACACAGTCCACAACCCCGTTGAGTTCTTGAACACTTTAAATCCTGCTGGTCTTCCCAAACACAAACTTCTTCTCTAAGTGGGAGAACCTGTGATATTATTGCGGAACCTCAACCCACCTAAGCTCTGCAATGGCAGGAGATTGCGAGTGAAAGCTCTCCACAGAAATGTTAAATGTTGTTGAGGCTACAGTGCTAACCAGTTCTGGCCAGGGGGAGTCCATGTTCCTACCACAAATACCTCTTATTCCTTCAGAATACCCCTTTGAATTCCAAAGACTTCAGTTCCACTTAAAGATTTGTTTCGCATGACCATCAACAAATCTCAGGGGCAGACTTAAAAGGAAACAGGGGTTGACCAAAGGGAAGACTGAATCTCGCATGGGCAGTTTTACGTGGCCCGTTCCAGAATGAGTTCACCTAACTCCCTGGTAATCTTAGCACCTGAAAGGAGAACCACTATTGTACCAAATCCGAAAATCCACACGAGCAAAGCCACGGGCAACAGCTAGTATATACATGTATATTTCCACTGAAGAAAACGTATTTGAAGTGTAGTTAAGTTGTGCAGATTTAATGCAACAAAACCCTTGAAATTTTGCGGATGTGGTAAGTCATGACGAGATTAATTCGGCGCACCATGTTATATTATTGCTTTTTTGCATGGCCTGGAGGCCATTTACACTGTACATGTTCCCCCAATATGTTTCTTTTGGACTCACTAGGGGGACACAGCCTTCGGCTGTGGCCACTCTACATGTCTTTCGGGTCCACTAGCCAAGGCCTTCCGCACTGGCCAGTGAGCATGTATATTTAAAAGCACTACCGGGCCACTGGCCATGGTCGTTGGCCAAGGCCAGTGTACATATTCCCCCAATATGTTTCTTTTGGACCCACTAGGTGGCCACGGTCACCACTGTACATGTCTTTCGGGTGCACTAGCCAGGGCCTATGGCCTTACCCCACATTACACTTTTTTTGTATTTATCTCATTTTTTAAATTGCTCTTTAAAAAAAATACCATAAACCTCGGTTATTTCAGCAATGAACTTCAAATAACCCTGAATATTTTAAAAATATTCAGTTATTTTACATGTGACACATATCCAAAAATGACCTTGAATATAAACTCGATAAATATAAATATCCATCAACAATTGCCCTTTTATTTCTATAGGAAAATTAATGGGGACTAGGCTGAAAGTGTTTTTTTTTGTTATCTTAATAACCTTTTTATTTTTTGAAATATCTTTCCCAAAATGTCCTGTCTAGGGGTGACGACGGGGACTGGGGGGGAGTGTGGGGGCAGGGGGCCTGCGTACAATTGTGTTTGCAAACTTTCAGCCACAACCGTCGTACAAGTCAATAGTTATTAGCAAACCATTTTTCAGATTTCCTGTTATTGAACATGAAACTTAACTATAGTCCAGCGATTGGCGCACTAATATATAACGCAACAGGGGGCTTCAGCGTCTTGAAAAAAGCTATTCAAGACCGGACAGACGCTGTTTTATTCGAATGGCAAGGAATTTGCCAAGCAATCTTATCGAACTTAAATGAAACAGAGGAGGACCTACTAAGAAATCCAGACAAAACAACAACAAAAACAGTATATTGCAGACTGGATAGAAAGCCAGGAACACAACCGGAAGTACACGAATTTTGACGATTTTTGGCCCCATTCACGAAAGCTTAATCAGTTGCCTGGCTATTTGAACCTATTCCCAAACTGGTACTTTCGGTCACTTTATATGAGGTTCAGGTTTAACATACTGCCAACAGGGGAAACATTACAAAGAAGGAACATCCCAAGCGGAGAATCTGGGTGCAGGTTCTGCAATAATTCTGGGGTGACAGAGTCCTTGAAACACCTGACCTTAAGTTGTCTTGGTCTGAGGAACAAACGTGAGCACTGTCTGGGGTCCATCTTGAGAAATTATACCTCCAGAAGTGCAGACGATTGGTGGCGAATTCTGATCGAAGGGCGAGAAAATGAACATCAACATAGCCCTCGTAAAACTGGTAATTGCAATTCTTAAGAAACTTTATGCTCTTTTAGACACAGGAACTACTAAGTCGGCCAAACAGGCTAAGAATGTTGGCAAAGTACGTTCAACTCGGACTATATCAAGGCTGTGGGTAGGAACCTAAAGGCGTTCAAGACTTGGAAAAATGGCTATGTTTAGCTTTAAATTTGGATACTAGTTTGGACAATGGGAACTACTATTCTTATGTATATCCCAGAGTGAAGGGTTAAAGGTTTTCGATCTGTAAACCAAATGACCTGATTAAAATAAAAACAATTATATATATATATATATATATATATATATATATATATATATATATATATATATATATATACCTATATATATATATATATATATATATTTCAATAGTAAACAGCATACAAAACGCTGCTCCGGCACATAATAGTTCCAAACACAAGGTTTCCAGATGTCTCGTCACGGGCAGGAATCAACAAGGAACCTGCTACGCGGGTTGTGTATAATTTAACCTTTATTTTAATATTTTAGCAGTTTAAAAAATAAAAATGTCCCAGTCAAATAATTTGCCAGACGGCACCCTGACGTGTTTCGCCACAGCCTAGTGGCTTGTTCACAGTTACTCAGTAAGAGGAAATTCGTTTTTAAAACACCACAGTGATAAACATAGAAGAGGTGACTTGCAGAATTCACACCATGGCTGGTGGCCATGTTTGCTTGGGCTACTAAATGTGATTACAAATTACATAGAGTTTCACCCAATCTAAACCCGTTAGTTTCTTTATGTTTATGTATATATTTTCTCTATATTATATGTTGAAGCACTCTCATGGTTGGGAAAACGAAGGAAATGAGCCAAAAAATAAAAGCACACTTTCTGATGTTTCCAATGCCACATGTACATTCATACCAATAGCATATCACTAAGTCCATGATAGTGAGAACAAACCCTACGTGTGCCATCTAGTGGCGCCTGCACTATACGATGTGCACAATTAAAAATGTCACATTTCTACAATTCGGAAAGTAAACATTTTCTTAAAGTCTAAAATGCAAAATCCATTTCCAAAGGTCATTTTTAAAGCGCAAAGTGCATCAAAAAGAAAAAGAGAAATGTTCCTAAACCTTATGCGGCAGTTGCACATGATTATTACCATCATAAAGAATGTGTTTGTTAATATTTCAATCTGTATAAGAAACCTAATATGGATATATACAGGTATTAAGTAATACTGTATGTTATGTTAGAGGTCGCTAATTGATTTACATTGGTCTATGAGTTACACATTACTAATGCAACGATTATGATAGGTATGCCGCATATGGCTTTTGGAACACAAAATATAAGGTGCAAAGGCGCATTCCTATGATACATGAATATTTCACATTCGCAAAGCAGCATTAGCATGATATAAAGTGCATAGTGCATTCCTATCAACAGTATATGACCTTGGAAATATAAAGGCAAATGCAAAGTGCAAAAACGCACTCCTATGATCAATATACCATACATAACATAGAAAGGACACATATACAAAATATGATATAAACTGCCATGTCCAAAGTGCAACAAGGGATAAAAATCCAGGCGCTTCTGATTCATATTGAGAATCAAAGTTTCACAGTTTTAGATGTCTGTATTTCTTCAATTATGTTGGATTCAAAGAAAACTTTGAGTTTCATTTTTCTTGCTAGTTTAAAGAAACTGATCTTTTCTTTCAACAAGGTACTGTTATGTTGAGGTACAAAAGACAAACCTTTCTGTAATGTCTATTTCTCAAAATTAGTCAAAGTGTGATTTGAAATGTTATTCACTAGATTTTCTTTGGACGTAATGTCTCTTTCCTTGGTAAGTTTTTTCTTTTTACTTCTTCGAGTCGCGCCCGTTCTAAAAAAGATGTTGGAGTTGGTAAAATTGAACTTGCAACTTGTGAGTCAACTACGAGATTGGATAACAGTTCTGAAGCTCGAGTGTCAGCTTCTCCGCTTGAGGCGTCTGATGATGTATTTTCTGGATTTTGAGGCCGTTTATTTCTTGGATATGCAGGACCACCCGTCTTAGACTGATCTCTTTGGTGATAGTACTCTTTCCAACTGTACACGATGTCCAATTTATAATCAAGGGTGTCTCGTCTGAACTTCCGAATTTTTTTAGATTCCAATTCACTCTTGTAGTTGTCTAGTTTAGAGTTTGTTTCTTCTAATAACAAGGTTAATTCTTCCTTAGTAACAAAAGTTGACAGCTGGGTTTTAATCATTTCTATTTCACCATCAATCGCGGGACTAGATTATGAACCTCATGTTCTTGACTGAGATAATGTGAATGTCATAAATTCTCATATTTGCTCATAATGTTTACAAACTGCTAAATTTCTTTATGTATAATGTATTTACTTTACACAAAGTGTACGTTAAATGTTAACCTCTGTAGGTTATATCTGTATAATTCAGTTGAGATAGTTGTCTCGAATGAAATCAACTAAAATATAATTAAAAATAAAAATATTATTTTTACTCAACAACAAATCTAATATGGACTGACATTTGTCAGACATAAGTGTGCCCTGTGTTTGTCCACCGATTAGTGGTGGACCGTTTCTTTTGTTCTACTTTGTTATGGTCTTTTAGCCGAGACCTACTCAGGAGCACCTAAATTTCAATAGGACAAAGGGTAATTCTAGTTAAACCCCTGACAAACTTATTTGCACAAACAACAAGAGTGCACCTCTATACTTCATTTCTACAACCACATATATGCACAGGTTTACATTGGGTTTGGGTGTAAATTGAAATAGTATTGCAAGTCACCATGAAAGAGTGAGAGGAATAAAAATACATAATCCTTAAAAGAAAAGCAAAAAAGAAAATTCACACAGGTAACCAAACTAAAAGGATTACGATGTAAGGTCCTTAAGGTTGATGATAATTTCTTCCTGGGCTTTCTGTACTAAATGTAATAGAATAATTATGTCTCCAAAAAGGTATAAAGTTCTTCATCAAAATTATGGCCAACGGTGGTCTTACTCTCATAATCAAGAATGAATTTTGTCTCTTCTTGCCGGAGTATTCTCTTATCGTCTCCTCCCCTGGGGCCAGGGATGACCTTGTGTATACCCAAAAATATTAGACTGGCCGGATCTCCATTGTGAGTTTCAGAGAAATGCTTGGCCATCGGATATGTACAGTCTTTATTAATGATGGCTCTAACATGTTGTAGGATACATACATTTAACTTACATTTAGTACTTCCAACGTACCACTTAAGACATGGGCATATCAAAACATAAACCACCAACTCTGATTCACATGTGATTTTACTTTTTATGTGAACCGGATGTTTCAATATTGGGTGGATGTAACTTTTACAGTTTTTTGCATATTTGCACATTGTACACCAAGTACATTTCGAGAACCCTCCTCCTGTTGTGGAAAGCCAGTTAGTGCTTATATCATTCTTTTCCACAGCCATATAGCTGTTTACCAATAGGTCTTTAATAGAGGTGCTTTTGCGAAAAGTAATGTCAGGATGGTCGTTGAATAAGCTACCTATACCTTTGTCTGCTTTCAACACTTTCCCAATATTTAGTTATTATCCGTTTGATCATTTGGGAGTAGCTTCCAAATGTCAAAATGAGTCTGGTGGTGTTTTCTTCTTCTTGTTTTGCTAGGTCCGTTTTTGAGGTTATTAACATTTTTTGTCTGTTCATTTCTCGGACCTTCAGATATGCCCTTTCAATAATCTTTTTAGGATACTGTTGTAAGAAATTTTGGGCAGTTACTTTACTTGCTAAGTCAAAATCCATAATGTTGCTACAATTCCATCTAATACGGAGGAATTCCCCATGTGGGATGCTCCATAATAGAGTTTTAGGGTGTGCACTGTTTGCATGCAACGGAATGTTAGCGCTTGTAATCTTTCTGTGTAGAGTAGACTCGATTTTTTTGTGCCACTATCTTGTCCTGCACATCCAGAAACACAATAGATTGGCAGCTGTGGTGTTCGGTAAACTTGAGATTCAAATTGTTGATGTTAAGCAATTTAACAAACTCACACCAAAGTTCGGCTGTGCCGTCCCAAATGATGAATAAATCATCAATGTAGCAAAGCCACAATACGATTTTCTCAGTATATTTTTCATTAGCTTCTGCCCATACTGTGATTTACTCCCAATGCCCTATCATAAGATTTGCATATGTGGTGAGAAGATCGTACCCATTGCAGTTCCCTGGATTTGGCGAAAGGTTTCATTATTAAAGATAAAGATGTTATTTTCTAAGCACATTTTGATCATTTCGAAGATCATCTGTGAATGTTGTAGATGATTAAGAGATCTGGTATTGAGAAAGTTTTGACAGGCGAATATCCCATCATTGTTAATGTTAATATTAAAGGACATTTGAACCACGCACTATCACCACCAAAGTGGTCCTCTGGCATCTGGCAGCTCTGAAAAAGGGGAGGAGAAGGGATGGGTTAGTGGGAATAAGCTGGAAAAGTGCAAGAGAGCAGTGATGTGCTGTTGGCAGCCTCAGCCCGGTGGGTCCGTTGGCTGGGCTTGGGGTGTTTTTATGGTCCGTAGTCGTTGTGTGCTGTTGTGCAAGTCTATGTGTGGTTTCTTTTGTTGTTGCATTGTTGTGAAGTTTGTGCGGATTGCTGCGTTTTAGGCCTGTGGTTGTGTTTGGTTATAGTTTGAGAGGTGTATGCAGAGGGATGGAATTGTTAGTTGGTTGGTTAGTTGGCATTGCTGTCCTTGCATTTGTGGGATTCCATCTAGGTGTGGCACATGCTAACAGTCACATTTCTATTTAGATGCTGCGCAAGCTAGGTTCAGAATTCTAAGTGTGGTGCATGCTAACAGTCACATTTCTATTTTGATGTGACGCAAGCTAGGTTCAGAATTCTAAGTTTGGTGCATGCTAAGAATCACATTTCTATCTAGATGCGACGCAAGCTAAAGTTCAGATTTCCATACTAGTGTGGCACATGCTAACAGTCACATTTCTATCTGGATGCGACGCAAGCTAGGTTCGGAATTCTGAGTGTGGTGCATGCTAAGAATCACATATGCTAACGATCACATTTCTGAAATTCCACCTAAGTGTGGCATATGCTAACAATCATATTTCTATCTAGATGCGACGCGGGCTAAGCTTGACAATTCATCCAAGGTGTGGCATATGCTACCAATCACACCTCCGTCTAGATTTGGCGCAGGCTAAGCTTGAGAATTCCATCTAAGTGTGGCACATGCTAACAACTACATCTCCGTCCAGATCTGGTGCAGACTAGTCTTGAGAATTCATCTAAGGTGTGGCATATGCTAACAATCACATTTTTGTCTAGATGCGACGCATACTAAACTTGAGAATTCATCTAGGTGTGGCATATGCTAATAATCATATTTTTGTCTAGATGCGACGCATACTTAACTGAGAATTCCATCTAAGTGTGGCATATGCTGACAGTCACATTTCTGTCTACATGCGACGCAAGCTCGGTTCAGAATTCTAAGTGTGGTGCATGCTAATAATCACACATGCTAACAATCACATTTCTGTCTAGATGCGACGCATAATAAACTTGAGAATTCCATCTAAGTGTGGCATATATTGACAGTCACATTTCTGTCTGGATTTGGCGCAGACTAAACTTGAGAATTAATCTAGCTGTGGTACATGCTAACAGTCACATTTCTATCTGGACGCGACGCAAGCTAGGTTCAGAATTCTAAGTGTGGTGTATGCTAAGAATCACATTTCTGTCTAGATTTGGCGCAGGCTAATCTTTGTGGTTCTCTCGGGGTATGGTACTAGTTAACATTATACTGCAGGCAGTGTTTGCTGTCTAACCATGAATAGGTTTAGGCTGGTGGTCACATATCTCTCTAATAATGCATGGTGTAGGTCTGTAGCAGTCTGGGCCATTGAAAGGTAAGTTAGAGTGGCAGGAGCTTTCTGGAGTAGAGTAGTTGCTCTACCCCCCACCCATGCCAGCACTTACAGTTTTGTCGGTGTCTGGTGGCTTCATTGGCTTCCCCTGCTGACACCTGCAGACACATCTTGGAACCGCCAATGTGGGAGCTGCCCTTGTCCTGGGGCCCTTAGCGGCAGGGAACGGGAGACGCTGCAAGGGGATGCGGGCACACGAGGCCTGCACACAATGGGGCAGCGCAGGGTTCAGCACTCACCTGCTTCCAGGATAAAAACTGGGGGGGGGGGGTGGGCGGGTTGGGAGGCGGGAGGAGGCGGGTAAACCACACGGGAAGCTGGTCGGGAGGGGAGATGGGACAAGGCTGCGCGTGGCCAGCTGCGGCCAAATAATTATTCAAAAGGGCCCAAAGCAGTCCCATGCACTTCCACACACCTGGCCTTCGACCATTTGAAAATCACTACTATGATGGCTCAAAATTGTGTTTGATAGACGTGTATAAGGACACTACATCCATGGTTGCCAGTAAATAAATGGGTTCCCATGGAAGTTCATCAATTTTCAATAAAAAATCTGTGGTGTCCCTCACATATGATGGTAATGTGGATACAAAAGTGCAAAGGACCTCAGCTATAAATTTGGACATATTTTCCAATAGCGAACCACACAGGGCCACAATCGGTCACCCTAGTGGTTTGAGGGGATTCTTGTGGACTTTGGGGAGGAAGTAGATGGTCTTGGTCTGAGGAGCGAACGTGAGCACTGTCTGGGGTTCATCTTGAGAAATTATACCTCCAGAAGTGCAGACGATTGGTGGCGAATTCTGATCGAAGGTCGAGAAAATGAACATCAACATAGCCCTCGTAAAATTGGTAATTGCAATTCTTAAGAAACTTGATGCTCTTTTACACAACGGAACTACTATGTTGGCTCAAGTCGGCCAAACAGGCTAAGAATGATGGCAAAGTACATTCAACTCGGACTGTATCAAGGCTGTGGGTAGGAACCTAAAGGCGTTCAAGACTTGGCAAAATGGCTATGTTTAGCTTTAAATTTGGATACTAGTTTGGACAATGGGAACTACTATTCTTATGTATATCCCAGAGTGAAGTGTTAAAGGTTTTCGATCTGTAAACCAAATGACCTGATTAAAATAAAATATATATATGATACATTACTCGCCCTAATCGTATTTCTGATGCTTGTATCTGCTTAGATTCACATGCTGTGCATAGGCCGACATCTAGTGGAAGCTGCAGAGTATTACAGTTGTTGTTTTTGAAACTCGAAAAGGGATGTCAACAGGGCGTGCCAGTAATACTATCCCTAATGTGATGTCCACTGTACTCATGAATGAAAAAATGTTGTTAAAGGGACGTTATGGTTACAAATAAAACCGAAAAACCTCACAAATTCGCCATTTATGGTAAGCCGAGCAACCATAACTTGTGGCACCACCATGCACTGCTAAGACTAACACCCAGGACATCAAAGATGACATCACAAATGTCATTGATGAAAAGTCCCTACAAGGGGTTGTGTTTATAATGTTGGTTACATTATGTCTGGGGTGATTGTGTAATGTTAAACATGTAATAACTAGCTACCAATTCAAGACTTACTACACACTTGTGTTGGTATAAACAATACATATGAAGACCCACAATGCATACAAATCAGAGGCACATACAGGGAAACTAAAGTAAGGAAGAAAAAAACGCATTATCAGAAAATATTAATAGCATTAAAGTTTATCTTCATGTATATAAATTAATTGTGTGTTTGAGGTCTGCCTACTGCCCCATGTACGTGCACCATGAGCTGAGACCAAACCTTAAGGAAAGTACTTTAAGTACATATAGCAAGGTTAACATCTAGAAATACAGCACCTTTTGAATTTTAATATTCAGACTCTCTATGAACAAAACCGCCTGGCCTAGATATTTCAGTGAACAAAAACAAGTCATCCAGATATGTGATATCAGTGATGTCATCAATGACCTTTGTGATGTCATCTTTCATATTCTGGGTGTTAGTTTTAGCAGTGCACTGTGGTGGTGCGAGTTATGGTTGCTTAGCTTACCATAACTAGCACATTTCGGAGGTTTTCCGGTTTTACTTGTACCCATAACGTCCCTTTAACAATGTTTTTTCAGTGAATTGTATAGGTTTTTATTGGTGCCACTTAACCATAATGTCCCTTTACACAAAGATTTTCATTGAATTTCATAGGTTTTTATTAGTGCAACTTAACCATAAAGTCTCTTTAACAAAGTTTCTCTCAGAGAATTCCATGGGTTTTTACCAGTGCATGCTATTTTCCAACAACTTACTAATATCATACTTACCCCAACATAGCAACGTTTTTGTCCAATTTACAACGTTTCACCTTAAAACTCTGCCATTTCCCACCTTCCAGCATCATTCTTAACACTTCTATACTTTTCCCACTGTTTTTGCTTCAGTCGACGTCCGCAAACGTCTGACGTCATTGTGGACCTTCCAGACAGTGCCAGGTGATCATGCCCTTGCCCGCGGCAAGATGACGTGTCCATGAACGCATGTGCACTTCGCGTTCGGGTCCTTGCTACAAGGGCAGTTCGGAACTGAATTTTCTACTGATCTAGGAACTTTCAAGCTCAAAATGTACCCTTGCACAGCTCCTACACCTATTCTTACTCATTATTCAATAACAATCTAGTACAAAGCACATCCCTCCTCCCCAAGAGCCACCACCACCTGGAGGACCCACACAACAAAAAAGTGCAGTATTTCCAAAGACAATGAAGAGGACCGAGAAGATGAGATAGAGGAAGTGCCTACCTCTAGCACCCAGAGAGAATCAAGGGTGTGACAGTTCTTTACCACTGTTGGGAATGTACCAAAGAGTAAAGATACAAAAGTGAAATCCACTGAGTGCAACTTTGTACTCAGTCGCGAACTACCTGGACATTACTGTAACGCTCACCTGGTTCCCACAGAGGCGCGGCGTCGAAGGCGCAGAACTCTGAAGATGGACAGGAAGGGCCCCTCTATTCTGGCTTCCCTGGCTCGTTGGATACCCTCCTGTGCGTGAAAAGGGAGTATTACCAACTGTGGAACAATGCTCAAGCCTCCCACTCCCTTCCAACCCTCCACGATACCTCCTCCACGATTCCCCGTGAAGCCTCACCTTAGGGTTTGGAAGGATGAGCTCTCCATCCTGCTTCTGATGCAGGGGCGCGTTGAAACCCAGTTACTTCACTGGATTGAGGATTGATGGGAGTTCAGGTAAGCTTGACTGTTCAGTTAAGGCGCTGTAAAAGTTCTGTTCAAAAGTTCAAGCTTAATAATAATGTTCGTTGTCTAATTGCAGCAAGCGCTAATGCTTATGTCGTTTTCCCCTTAGGGGCCGGGGTTCGGAGTGCCGGAGATATGGCGCCGACCCGAAGTGAAACAGTTCTGGATGAGCGCTCAGGTAATGTCTTTGCATTCGCTCATTCAATGTCTTTGTCTTTTTTCCCCATAGGGGCCGGGGTCCGGAGATGCCAGGAAGCGGCAGGACCCGAAATGCAGTGGGAATAATCCAACAGGTAAGACTTAAAAGGAAACCGAGCTTTCCTTATTCCTTTTCTCCCTCTCACCTTTGTTCTTGTCTTTTTTCCTCTAGGCGCCGGGGCGTAGCTGAATCCGGAAGATCGCTGCTGAAGACGGAAGCGCCTTGCAAAGGTGAGTAAAATGCAGCGTTGCAGCGATCGAAACAAAATGCCTTTAAAATGATGTCTTCCTTTTCAGGGCCGTTGGAGAAATGACTCCGGGATGCAGATTTAGCAGGTAAGGGCTTTTCTTCTCCTATTCTCTTCCTTTCTCCCCTTGCAGGTGTTCCAGGGTGCTGGCAGGCGTGGCTGAAGTCAGGATGCAGGAGCTGACACGGTGAGCGTCCAGCTGCTAGGTGCAGAACAACGCGAAGCATGTGTGGCTGTTTGGGTGGGGTTTAAATAGCCTTGGAAGAAGTTCCTGGTATCTATCCTTCCACCAATCAGATATGTATCCTTCCCCGACCACACCCGGGTGGTGAAGTAGTCCTACAGGTAAAGTAGTCCCATTCAGGCCTCAAGAGGGCCTGGATGAAGCAGCAAGGTCTGCATCAGGTAAGTGTGCACCCAAGCACTTAAACACATATCCTCTTCTATGAGCCTGGCGCCTAAGGCGCCAGGACTGGGGTCTGCTATGAGCCTGGCGCCTAAGGCGCCAGGACTGAGTCCAAAGGGCCCCGACTTGGGCCCGCTGAGACTTCCCTGGGGACAATGATTTCTGCCTCTGGGATTGCTGGGCCCGGCCTGGCTCCTTGGAGGTAGGCATCATGACAGTACCCCCCCCTCAAGGCCCCTCCCAAGGTCTTTTCCTCCGGGTGTTTTGGTTTGTGCGGGAATCTTCGATGGAATCGTTGAATTAATCGTGGTGCGTGAACATAGTTACTGGGTTCCCAAGATCTTTCCTGAGGTCCATATCCTTTCCAATCAACAAGATAGAAGAGTTTCGACTTAACTATCTTGGAATCTAAAATGTCTTTCACTTCGAATTCTAATTCTCCATCAATTTGGACAGGGCCTGGGGGCTCAGACAGTCTGGTTCCAGGTTGTACTGGTTTTAGAAGAGATGCGTGAAAAACGGGATGAATCCGCATGTTGGATGGTAAATCGAGTTTAAAGGCCACTGGGTTGATAATAGCTTTGATGGGGTAAGGCCTAATGAATCTGGGATTAAAAGTTCGCTGACCCTTGAGGGGTAGATGTTTAGTTGCTAGCCATACTTGATCTCCTACTTGGTAAGGAGGAGTTTTACTTCGGTGCAAATCAGCGTTTTCTTTATACTTTTTCTTGGCTTGCTGTAAGTGGGTTGTGGCTTCTTTGAAGGCTTGGGTTATTGTGGAATGTAGGTGATTTACTGCAGGCATCTCCAGGGTTAGAGGTGGATCTAGGTCAGAGGTCCGAGGATGGTGACCATACAGGGTATAAAAAGGAGTCTGTCCGGTTCCAGAATGCACTGAATTGTTGTATGCATATTCTGCAATCCAAAGGATGTCTTTCCAATTTAACTCGGATTGGTGTAACATGCACCGCAGATATTGCTCAAGAGTCTGATTGGTTCTCTCGGTTTGCCCGTCGGTCTGGGGGTGGTGGCTGGTGGATAACCGCACGTCTATTTGTGCTAGTTGGCAACATTTCTTCCAAAAGTGGGAGATAAATTGACTTCCACGGTCTGAGACTAATATGGAAGGGAAACCATGTAACCGCACTATATTTTCCATAAATTCCTTGGCCAAGGTGGAAGCTGACGGCAATCCTTTTAAAGGGATAAAATGGGCCATTTTGGAGAATAGATCCACTATTACGAGAATTGTGTTGTAACCACCACAAGGAGGCAGGTCAGTTATAAAGTCCATTGACAAGGTGTGCCAAGGTGCTGGTGGAATGTCCAAAGGTTGAAGTAGGCCGGCTGGCCTTTTCTTTTGACTCTTATTTTGGGCACAGATTCCGCAAGACAACACAAATGACTTTATGTCTTTTCTCCAAGAAGGCCACCAGAAGTGGCGTTTGATCTTTTCTTCTGTTTTCGCGATACCGGGGTGTCCTTCCATTAATGATTCATGATGACGGGTAATGACAAGATCCCGCAATTCTTTACTTGGCAGAAATAACCGCTCTTGGAAGTAGGGTAAATCATCCTTAACGGTGTAGTGAGGACCCTTTTGACTCCATTCCAGTAAGGCAGAAGAGTCAAAAAGCTGTTTTACTTGAGCTTGGATGTCCTCAATGGTTTGCAATGAAGTCAAGCCCAGAATTCTTTGTTCCGGTATGATTGGCACAGGTTCTAAACTCGAATTGGGTTCTTCCATGCCTATCCGGGATAAGGCATCTGCCTTACCATTCTTGCAGCAAGGGCGATAGGTAATTACAAAATCAAATTCCGCAAAGAATAAAGCCCATCGGAGTTGTCGCGAAGATTGAGCTTTGGCCGTCTTTAAATACTGCAAATTTCTGTGGTCCGTAATTATGGTGATGGTGTGTCTTGCACCGGGAAGATAGTGACGCCAAGCCTTGAAAGCTGATTTAATAGCCAGTAGTTCTTTGTCGGTAATTGCGTAATTGAGTTCAGGTGGAGAGAATTTTCTGGACCAAAAGGCTACAGGGTGTAGTTGGTTAGTTTCTGGGTCTCTTTGCGACAGGACAGCTCCCATGGCCGAACTGGATGCATCGGTTTCCACGATGTAAGGGAGATCTGGGCGCGGGTGCTTCAATACAGGTGCAGAGGTGAATTTGGTTTTCAGGTCCTGAAAGGCTTGTTCAGCCTCAAGAGTCCATTCAAAGTGTTTATTTTTCTTTAGGAGAGCTGTGATGGGTTGAACAGTTCGAGAAAATTCCGGGATGAACCTTCGATAGAAATTGGCAAAGCCAAGCATGCTTTGCACTCCCTTCACAGAGCTAGGAGATGGCCATTTGAGAATGGCGTCCACTTTCCGCGAGTCCATTCGGATTCCTTGAGGTGTCAGGATGAATCCGAGAAACTCCACTTCTGTGGTATGAAAAACGCATTTTTCGAGCTTGGCAAATAATTTGTGCTGGCGCAATTTCTCAAGAACTGCCCTAACATGGTTTCTGTGATCAGATTCTGAGGAGGAATACACCAGGATGTCGTCAATATAAACGATGACACAAACATCGATAAGTTCCCGAAGAACATCATTCATGAAGTACTGAAAGGCGGCAGGTGCGTTGCACAAACCGAAGGGCATTACTTGATATTCGAAGAGCCCAAATTTGGTGTGGAATGCAGTCTTCCACTCGTCGCCCTCTTTTATACGTACCAGGTGGTAAGCTCCTCGGAGATCTAGCTTGGTGTACACACGAGCATCTTTTACTTGGTCGATAAACTCAGGTATCAGGGGCAAAGGGTAACGATTCTTAATCGTTATCTGATTTAGGGCGCGGTAGTCAATACAGGCCTTAAGGTCTCCTTCCTTTTTAGGTACGAAGAACAAAGCGGAAGAGACTGGTGACTTTGATGGGCGAATGAAGCCATTGGCCAGGTATTGATCCAAATACTGGCGCAAATGCAGGTTCTCAGGTTCAGTAAGAGCATAAATCCTACTACAAGGTAGTTGTGCATTGGGTACCAAGTCGATTTGGCAATCGTAAGATCGATGGGGAGGTAAGGTGTTAGCCTGCTCTTTCTGAAAAACATCTTGGAATTCTTGGTATTCAAATGGTAGCTGTACAGGGGTGGAAGTTACAGAGGCTAGACCCATAGCTGGATTCCTTGGGTAACAGGTTGGTTCACAATCAGGAAAAGTTATCTTCTTTGCTCGCCAGTCTATTCTCGGATTATGTGTTTCTAACCAAGGGATACCAAGAAGTACTTGAAATTGTGGGGCCTTGATCACATCAAACACGATTGCTTCCCGATGTCCGTCCTGACCCACCAGAGTGATTTCAACTGTGGAATGCGTTACAGGCCCTGAGGCTATTTCGGTTCCATCAACTGTAGTAATTACATCTTGGGTTACTTTCGGGCGGAGAGGAAGCTTAATCCTGGAAGCCAATTCACGGTCTATGTAATTAACAATAGCTCCACTGTCTATGTATGCTTTTATAGCATGCAACTGCTGAGGCTGTTTTGGGCTCACAAGCACCATTGGCATGACAAAATGCGAGGTCAAAGAGTTTGTTTTCAAGCTCGGCAAGCGGACCCCTACGCTTGTCGGGCTAGGTCGTTTCCCGAACCAGGTGTCAATAACTCGTTATCAGTGGCTCCAACCACCTTCTTGGGTGGTTTAACTGGACAACTTTGAAGAAAGTGACCGGAAGTTCCGCAATACAGACAGAGTTGCATTTGTCGCCTTTTCTCTCGTTCCTTCTGCGTTAATGGTCCTTTAACACTGCCAATTTGCATAGGTTCGGAAACGTCAGTACTCTTGGAGTTAACGTGGGTCTTGATAGGTACTCTGGTTTCATACTTGAGCCGATCTGCTTTTCTATTTTGAAGTCTGTGATCAAATTGAACCACTAAGTCTATGTAGTCTGCGCAGGCCTGGGGTGGATCTACTATCTGAGCTATAACATCTTTAAGCTCTCCGCGCAGGCCTCGATGAAACAATGTGATCCTTTTATTTTCAGGCCATCCGGTTTCCACAACTAGTCTATTAAAGGTGGCGATATAGGACAAAAGATCCTGATTACCTTGTCGTAAGGATAGCAGTTCGTTGTCAAGGGCCTGTCCCTGCGAGTGTCGAGCGAACAATCTTTCCATGCTGGCCTGGAAGCCCTGGAAATCCCGGAGAATGGGATCATCCTGATTTACCAATGGAATAGACCAATCGGCAGCACAGCCACTGAGGTAAGATAGTACAAAGGCTACTTTGGTCTGGTCGTTGGGGAAGGCCCCGGGCCTGCATAAAAAGTGTAAACGGCATTGGTTCATAAAAACGGCATATTTCTTGGGATCCCCCGCAAAACGTTCCGGCGGGGCCAAAGGCATGTGTCCAGGCAGATTGATTTGTACCGGGTTATTCGAACCCATTGTTGTAGAAATATCTCCGGAAACAGGTAAAGGAGTGTGCTCTGCCTGGCCCTGCAATAACCTTTTGGCCAGATCATCAGTTCTTTCCTTGGATAGGATTAGTTCCCTTCTGAGAGCATTAGTCTCCTGGCGGGCTGAGTGCACTTCTGCCCGTAATTCCCCTAAAAGATGGGCCAGCTGATCTGTCTCGGAAGTCTCCATAGCGCCCAGGTGGGAAATTGTGGTAAGGCTTCGCGTTCTGTAACGCTCACCTGGTTCCCACGGAGGCGTGGCGTCGAAGGCGCAGAACTCTGAAGATGGACAGGAAGGGCCCCTCTATTCTGGCTTCCCTGGCTCGTTGGATACCCTCCTGTGCGTGAAAAGGGAGTATTACCAACTGTGGAACAATGCTCAAGCCTCCCACTCCCTTCCAACCCTCCACGATACCTCCTCCACGATTCCCCGTGAAGCCTCACCTTAGGGTTTGGAAGGATGAGCTCTCCATCCTGCTTCTGATGCAGGGGCGCGTTGAAACCCAGTTACTTCACTGGATTGAGGATTGATGGGAGTTCAGGTAAGCTTGACTGTTCAGGTAAGGCGCTGTAAAAGTTCTGTTCAAAAGTTCAAGCTTAATAATAATGTTCGTTGTCTAATTGCAGCAAGCGCTAATGCTTATGTCTTTTTCCCCTTAGGGGCCGGGGTTCGGAGTGCCGGAGATATGGCGCCGACCCGAAGTGAAACAGTTCTGGATGAGCGCTCAGGTAATGTCTTTGCATTCGCTCATTCAATGTCTTTGTCTTTTTTCCCCATAGGGGCCGGGGTCCGGAGATGCCAGGAAGCGGCAGGACCCGAAATGCAGTGGGAATAATCCAACAGGTAAGACTTAAAAGGAAACCGAGCTTTCCTTATTCCTTTTCTCCCTCTCACCTTTGTTCTTGTCTTTTTTCCTCTAGGCGCCGGGGCGTAGCTGAATCCGGAAGATCGCTGCTGAAGACGGAAGCGCCTTGCAAAGGTGAGTAAAATGCAGCGTTGCAGCGATCGAAACAAAATGCCTTTAAAATGATGTCTTCCTTTTCAGGGCCGTTGGAGAAATGACTCCGGGATGCAGATTTAGCAGGTAAGGGCTTTTCTTCTCCTATTCTCTTCCTTTCTCCCCTTGCAGGTGTTCCAGGGTGCTGGCAGGCGTGGCTGAAGTCAGGATGCAGGAGCTGACACAGTGAGCGTCCAGCTGCTAGGTGCAGAACAACGCGAAGCATGTGTGGCTGTTTGGGTGGGGTTTAAATAGCCTTGGAAGAAGTTCCTGGTATGTATCCTTCCACCAATCAGATATGTATCCTTCCCCGACCACACCCGGGTGGTGAAGTAGTCCTACAGGTAAAGTAGTCCCATTCAGGCCTCAAGAGGGCCTGGATGAAGCAGCAAGGTCTGCATCAGGTAAGTGTGCACCCAAGCACTTAAACACATATCCTCTTCTATGAGCCTGGCGCCTAAGGCGCCAGGACTGGGGTCCGCTATGAGCCTGGCGCCTAAGGCGCCAGGACTGAGTCCAAAGGGCCCCGACTTGGGCCCGCTGAGACTTCCCTGGGGAAAATGATGTCTGCCTCTGGGGTTGCTGGGCCCGGCCTGGCTCCTTGGAGGTAGGCATCATGACAATTACTCCTAAGGGACAACCTCCAAGCACCGCCACACCACATCCAACTACCACAATACTCTCAGAAAGATTGTTCCTTTCTTAGCAAGTGGTAGGCTGTCCTCCTCCACATCATCTTCCTCAATCAATACTGTAACCACACAGCCTACTTCTGTGGGACACAAAATCCCACCAGCTACTTTGCAAGCAATAAAAGAGGCTGTTGATCCATATCTCTGGAAGACAACAGTCCTCTGTAAATACTTCAACACACCACTCTGCAGGGGGAAGCAATGTCGACGTGCGTATATTAGTGCTTGGTGCCTCTTCCCTCATTTCCCTCCTCACCTTATGTTCTAAGCTCTCTTACAAACATCTTTTATTTTTTAAAACAACCAAAGAAAGGTTCCTTTAGGAACCACCTATCACAGTTAAAAAATAGAACAAAAAGGTCTTATAGACGCCATTTACTTTACATTTCTGAGTAAAGTACATAGACTCAATACGTTTTCCAACATTTCCATTATCATTTTGTGTTATGCTAATGGTAATAATGTGACGTCCATCCCCCAATCCAGGGACCGGAAAGGGAGATAATGGCCGGCAGCCCAATTTATCGTCCCAAGCAAAGTGTGTCTGTGTGCGCCCTGATGCCTGCAGGCTTCGGCGCATTATAAATACATAAAGAAATAAATAACGAGGGCTACGGACTTTTATCCTCCATTGCAGCCCCTGCAATGTTGGATAAAGGCCATTAGCACCACAGGTTCCCAATGCGGGCACCAGGGGTGTTAGTATATAGATTTTTCTTCCTACAGCAGGACGCTGCTCGGGTTGTAAGAAGGAAAATCCTTTTCCAAGATGGACACCATGGAAAGAGAAGGGGGGGCTCCGTACATAGGCCCTCTTCCCTTTCCATGGAAGCCTGCAGAAAGCGAAGTCAGAACCCTATGACCATATTACCACAAGCACACTTTTTTCCCTTTCAAACCTATCCGACTTTCGAATAACTTTACCACATAGCCGGTCCTAGGTGGACATGGCCACTTTAACCCCATTTGCTGTCCATCGCGATCACGGCCAGTAGCCAGAATGTTGGGTCATAACCTTATACCATGACCTGTACAATCTGGCCACTGTCCATGGCCACATGCTATACCTCAGTCACCAAAGGTATATCACTATTCTTTGTACCTATATTATGACACTTGTCAAAAAATAAAACACGGGCACATTTGCAAAACCATGCTTAAAGGTCCTTGCCAATCCTCCTTACACGAGTTTTCTTGAAATTCGGCCATGTTTTATTTTTTCAAAAAAAGTGTCAAAATGTATGCACATACAATAGTCATATAACTTATCCCCACTTGACAAAATCCATTTAGACTTTACACAAACATTTTTCAAACAGCAAGAAAGTTATAAGCCATCTAAAAATGTTGAGAGCCCTCCTCTCATTTAGCCCCCTCCCACAAAACTTTACAAAAACATGTATATCTAGATTTAAAATTGTTAAAATTGTTTTACAAACTTTTGTGCAGATTCGTCAAATGGCACCACATTTATAAGCTTTTACAATATTTTGGGAACCCCCTCTAAATGTGTTGCCTCCTGACAAAACAGCTCCACAATTGCCAGAACCATAGGGAATCAAGTCTAGAATAAAAAATAAAATTAAAACATTTCCTGCAGTTTCATTGAGTGGCGCCAAAGTTATTAACCATCCAAGAACTGCTTTTCACCAACCCTGTAATGCAGAAATAGGCCTAGATGTTCCTGAACATCTGAAGTGTTCGCAAACATCACAGGGCTGTCCCCGAACATCCGGACTGTTCGCAGACTTCGGGGGCGCAAAACACCAGTTTTTTTATTTCTTACAGGCATATCCCATCCCATTCTCATCACCCCTCACCTCGCCAGAGATGGTTTGATAAGTTTGACAAGTGCAATGTTGTGTTTTTTTATGTTTCTACTGGGGTGTCTGCGGACACCGGCGGATGTCCGCGAGTCCAACATGGTGGGCGTTTCTAAAAATTTGACGGACTTCACGCTTTCCGTCATCCAATCGGTGCGCGTGTTCGATGTCCATGGACATCACAGCACCCTCTAGGCCAATCAGATGCCTGTCCGTGGACCGAAAAGGAAAATGGGTCTGCGAAGTGGAGCTAGATATCACAAATTTTTTTGGACCTACTTTCTGGTCATTTTAAAAAACTCTACTGGTCGGATTTACACCAAATTTACAAAAGCGCGCTTTTGGGACCAAGCAGCAGCTCCTGGTGTAAATTTTGTGAAAATCCGTCTAGTGTTTTGGGCCATAGACGTGAGCAACATTTTTTTCCATTGTGTCTATGCAACAACAAAAAGAAATGTTGGGACCCCCCTATAACTTTGCCGCGCTTGACGAAACCTCACCAAACTTGCCCAGAAAATCAGAGCAGGGCATATACAAAGTTTGGTAAGGATTCGTCCTGGGGGAGCGAAGTTATAAGCCACCCAAAAAGTGCTCTTCCTATGAGTTGAGCAACTTTTTTTTTTATTTTTTTTATTTTGGTTTTGGTAAATCATAACAAACAACTTCCAACCATGCACCACATGTTCCCTGCTCCCTCACCCATACCCCCCCGATGATACAAAATTGGTGTACATCACAGTCATAAAGTTAAGCAAGAGTCAGTATGGGTCACCCGCCAAGGAGATAACCAATGAGATGTTAATTATTGAGATAAACTGCGTGGAGAGTCACCGTCCAGCTGGACATTAAATAGTTGATCTAGGGACTCCATACGTCTGGGGGTCTTGCGTGTAGGGGCAGAGTCTTGGTAAAGCACGATTCTGTGTCTTGGCAATAAGCTTTATCTTGTAATCACGGTTGCGGGGATGGGGGACGGCCTCGCCCCCAGGTCACGGCGACCCTCCTTCTTGCCAGAACCAAGAGTAGGCTGGTCAATTTCCTCACCGAGTTCGGTATGTTCCTGGTGTAGCCTAGCATTGCAACCTTGGGGCAATGTTCGATCTGTTCACCCACAATTGCGGAAATCCGCTCTAATACCTCACTCCAGAAGCGGCTTATTGGTGGGCATTCCCAGGACAGATGTATAAAGTCTGCTGTATGAGCACTGCAACATTCGCACAACGCCAATATTGTTGGTCTTTGGTTGTGGAGCCTAGCTGGGGTGTGGTATACCTGGTGTAAATAGTTGAAGTGTATCAGTTTGTGGCGTGCGTTTAATGATATCTTTTGAGTCTGTCCTAGGATATACGACCAGTCCTCATCTGGGATTGTGGCCCCTAGTGATTTTTCCCATCTCGTTCTCGGGCAGTTGATTGGGTGCTGGTGTCTGACAGGAGGGTTTTGTAAATTGTGGATACCAGCCTTCCCTCCCCTTGGGATTGAATCACCCTGTGTAGGTGTTGCCATACGGGTGGTTGCAACGGGAATGTGGGGAAAAGCGATTGGAGTGCGTGGCGGAGCCGGAAGTATATGAACGTATCCAAGGCAGAGTCGGCCCCCTGTTCACATGCTTATTGGGATGTTAAGAAGGTCTCATCTACGAATAGGTTGTTTAATGTGTCTATCTGTAGTTTGCTGGCCCATTGAAGGCACACTTTTTCTGCGGTTAGCGGGATCCCTGGGATGAATCTCGCTGGTAAAAGAGGGGAAAACCTGATTGGGACTTTGCACTTCTGTGCAATTTTCTTCCATATTGTGTAAGTGGAGTGTACTATGTTTAGGGTTGTAAACGGTACCTGAATAGAGCCAATGATGGCTGCCCGCAGCAGGTTAGGGTCAATAGGGCTCGCTCGATTTGGACGTGGGGCCTGACAAAGTGTGTGGTATACCAGTGGCCTACGAATTGAGCCTGGGCGGCCCAGTAGTAGCGTTCTAGCACAGGGGGCGCTATGCCTCCTTTTGCTATCGGCTGAGTGAGTTTCGTGAACGCCACCCTCGCGGGCTTGTCAGCCCAGATGAGTTCGAGAGCTATGCCCCACAGCATTGGGAGGAACTTCTGTGGCAGTAATATGGGGATAGTTACAATAAGCTAGAGGAATTTGGGCAAAATCACCACTTTTACTATGGAGACTAGGCCCCACAATGTGAGCGGGAGGTGTGTCCATCTGGATATTTTGGCTCTTAATGATTCTATTGCCCTCCCATAATTATCATGAAAGAGGTTTTGGTGGTTCCTGGAGATCTGAATTCCCAATTATTGGACTCCTGAGTGTTCCCATCTAAGCCCATAGTCATTTGTATTTATTGTTTTATATAGCGCCTTAATCCAAGGCCCTTTACAATGAACAACAAAATATACATTAAACATGGAACAGTAGAAGCAATAACGGTAAACATGAGTCAAACCAGAAAATCAGCATGTAGAACAATTTACATATGAGAAAGAAGAGGAGAGGAGGGGGGTGGAGAAAGAAGGGGGAGAAAGAGTAGTGAGTAAAGTGAATAGTAGGAAGAAGGGAGATTTAGAAGGGAAGGGGAAGATAAAGAACAAAGAGAAGGGTAGAAGAAAGTGGGAAAGAAGGGTAAGAGGGGGAAGGGGATCAGGGAGGGGAATGAAAAAGAAGAGATTTCAATGAGGAGCGGAAGGAAGAATAGGAAGGGGAGGAATGGATAGACATCTTTGAATTCTCTGGTTTCGGGGGTTAGGGGAAATGTAACCAACTTTGTGTGGTTGACTTTTAGACCTGAGAGGGTGCCGAATTTGACAACTTCCCCCATGACGTGTGCCCCTCTGCGCCAAGGGGAGTTGGGTTACCAAAGGAAAAAATTGAAAATGGTGGACCGCATTTTAGGGGGGGGGGGCTGTGGGGCACCCCAAACCGACAGGGAATTTTCTAATGGGACGGGGTGGTGACTCCCTCCCCCCATCCACAATGGAGTGGGGGCCATGTCATGCAGCCCTCCCTGGGGCCAAATATCTGCTCCTAGGAAGGGACACCTGAGCCCAGGGAGGAGTGCAGGACAGCCCCCCCTTATGTGCCCCCAGGGAGGGTTACACTGCCCCTCCAATTGGGGTGGGCGTGGAGAGGTGCAGCCCCCCTTCACATTACAAAATTCCCCGGCGTTGTAGGGTGTCCCTCAGCCCCCCCCCTAAAGTGCAGCCTGCCATTTTCAATTTGTTTCTTTGTTTACCAAACTTGCCTTGGTGCAGAGGGGCACATTGGTGTGTCAATCTGGCCCCAGGGTGCCCAAACCCTACTTCCCCATCGATTGGGGGGGCCTGTCCGATGTTTTGGGGTGAGCTTCTGCCCCCACCCCAAAGGGAGTGCGGGGGGGCACCTCATGCAGCCCTCCCTGGGGGCAGATATCTGCCTGTAGGAAGGGGCAAATGGGTTTTCACTGGGGGGGTGAGGTTCAGTAGACCCCCAGGGATGGCTTGCAAGGGGGGGCATGCTAGGAAAGTATTGATTTGTTTTTGCTGGTGTGACCATAGGTAACACATGTTTTTTGTTTTGTTTACAGCTTTTTCTGCATGGGCAGCTGCAACGTTATGTGAGTACTGTTTTTTATTATTCTATGGTTAGGGCCCACTGTCAGTGGGGAGATTGGGGCTGGATTGTTGGTGGTGTGGGTGGGAATGGGCCGTCTGGGCAGATATTTTGGTTGGCTGGGACACAATTGAAGGGGCAGGCCACAAATTGCCCCCCATGCTAGCAGAACATTGGTTTTTCCCTAGGAGTGGATGCGTCGCATATGGGGTGTCTGTCTGCAAGCCCAGGCTGCAGCTCTGGCTCTGCTACGTTACAGGTGTCACCTCCAGGGAGGAATGGGGATCCTGCCGGGGATCCCCAGAGCTGCCGCTGTGCTTAGGGGATGGTACACCCACATGGTGCATGGATGTCCAAGGGCGGGGACGTCACCTCCAACCGTCCTGGAGTTGCGGCTGGGCTGCATTACAGCTTTTCCCTTTGGGAGGTATTGGCACACTGCCGGGACTCCCTGGTGGGGAGAAACTGTTACCCAGGCCAGCCAGAACTCCAGCAAAGTCGGCGGTAATATCCCTGGCCTTGGGCACCCTTCTCCCATGTGGGTCTTTGGCGGGGCTTGTGGGTAATACATTCTGGGGAGATTTGCGCAAGTCAGACATCTTTGGATTCCCACGGGTGTCTTCTTTTCAGAAATGCATGGGGTTCCCTGTTTTCCTTGCTAGCTTCGACACCCTAGGCCCAAATCTGTAGGTTGCCCACATGAAAAAAATGTGCTGTGCCAAAAGGCTTGGGGTTACCAGTGGGTTACCCTTTTCCTTTTGCGCCCTGGTATGTGCACCTACACATGTGAGGTACCGTTTCCATCTGGACACCTGTGGGAATGCGGGAAGGTAGGCCATGTGTTTACACTTTTGTAAACTGCACAAGTCACCTACCCTTGAAAAGGACTGCCTGTGGTCTTTCAAAAAATGTATGCTTGCCCTTCCTCACCACATTGGTTTTCCTGATTTACACATGCTAAGTACGTCTGTCCAGGCCGTGAGCATAAAACTCCTGCGTACCATAGCTCTGATTCTTGGCTTGTGGTATTGCTTCTTTTGTGAAACATTACAAAAAATGTGTTATTTCCTAACTGCAAGAGTCGGGGGACTGTAGTGGAGCATTGTTTTTCTCAAAATTCATAGAAGCCATTGCTGTACCAGACCAACCATGTCCACCACATACCTTTTTTTTCCGGTCATTTTCCGGCTTTTTCACCAAATTATGGAATTTTCCCCTACCTAGTTGTTGCCTAACCTGCGCAAATCACCCCTTCCTAAACTTGGAATTTTGTCACTTTTCAGAAATGTATGCCTTTCTGTCCTCCAATTCGGCTTTCCTCCCCTTTTCTTCCATTCTGTCCACACATGTCCAATTGGCAAAAATGGCCAAAATCGCCTAGCTCTCATAAACGGTTGATAACCACATCAAAATAATTGTTTTTCGTTTCTACTCAACCTATTCTTGAAAGCCAGGAAATTGGGGAATTCAGCACAGCAAACTATTTGTTCCTATCTCTTACAGGGAAAAAACCACAGGCTTCTTTGTACATCATTTTATTGGCATTTTTTGATAAAACCCAACTTTTTCGCCGGTTTTGCTTATTTTATCTCACCCCCCTCCCCCCCACACAGCAACCTAGGATTCCTGGGTGGCGTTACAACTGCCTACATGTGGAAAAAAAGGGGCCAAATCTGGCCGAGATATCTCATGTAACAAAAAAGTTACAAGGCATTGAATGGCGACATACCAAAATCACCAAAAAAGGCCTTAGCACTGGGGGGAAAGCCCATGGCACTTAAAGGGTTAAAAGTCACTATCGGTCAGTAATTCATAGGATCACTTCTGTCCCCCTTCTTAAATATCGGAATTACCTCCAATCGCTTCCAGGAAGGGGGCGTAGATTCCTGTGACATATTTTTTATAAACATTTTTTTTTTCATTGAAAACAACATGTGCTTAAACTCAAACTGTTGGAACCACAGGTCAATCGTATCAACGTGAACATCAAAATACACCCCTATGACATATTAATGGTCATTGAAAAGGCTAAACGTTGAAATGGCTAAACATATAGGAAACTGTCTTCCTTTGAATTTGAAAGGCATATTTGTATCAGATGGAATGAGAGGTATGTGTGGTATAACAACAGTATCTAAGTCTAATCCATCGATTACACGGGCCTCTATGATGTTTTCCTTTCTGCACTGGGTTCTTTATATGCCGCACACAATATCGGTAACAGAATTGTGAAAAATAACTACTAAATACCAATGGATTTTTTGTTTGATAGACACATCAGCTGGTGTGAGAAATGTAATCCCACTTCACACTCAAGCACATTTGAAAGGGAATCAAATACTGTGATTGTGCAAAAAAGAGCCGTCACTCTTTCTGGTCCAGTTCCTGCCTCTTCCTCCAACAGACACTGTAATACATGTTATATAAAGAAAATACATAAGCAGGGCATTTCTCACTTTAATTTGTATATGTTTTTGCAGTTTACCGACCTTAGGTTCTGTTGATGACTACAGGTTATGGTACAGCATACAGCTCTTGGCGGCCAAGCCAAACACTGATAACCTCTATTTCCATTATGAACTTGAATGTCCCACTTTTTTTTTAGCTCTGATGACCAATGTTACCTCTAATTATTTTTCTGTAAGTGTGGACATGTTTGACTTTTGTACGCACATTATTTTCCATGCGCGCAACTGACTAACAACGTTATGGACATGGCTCAAGACCGAACGCATGCAAAGTTAGTTAGCTATCCTCTCTGATAGAGTTTGGAAGGGAATTTCCCCTTCCCAGTAACTGCAATTCTTTACAAAACAGTGTAAAAGGTTCCAAAGATATATATGTTAAAAAAACAAGTTATTCCTGTGCAGAGAATAATGTCTATGCACAAAGAAAGCATTGTATGCTCAGTGTAATCAGTAGGTTTATTTGTAGCTTTCATTTGTTGACACTGCTCAGACACAATGCAGAAAGTGTTGTATGCCACTGGAAAAAAACACAATGTTTTTTTATAATAAAGACATATCACTTCTCATAACTAATCTGGCTGGAAAGAAATCAGAAATGATACAAAATGTGCAGATGAAACAATGTCAATTAAAAGGAACGGGTCATAAAACCTGCCAATGGGAGTTCATGTGCAACTTTAATGAAGTAATTCAAGGGCCAGGAGAACATGCATCTCAATTTGTGTAAGGTTGACAATTCCATCAGAATAACTGCATCAGAGTATGATGATCAGAATACATGTGCCTCTGCTTACTATCCACATCACATTGTCCTATAAGCACGGTTGCAACACTTGCACAAAACCAGCCGTACAGCTAAGAGGCATGCACACAAACCCATTTGTACTCCCTAAAAACAGGAACATGCTCCCAACAAAAATGGGAAACAACGAACATATAGGAGCCTAACCTCTGCTCCTACCCACAATGTACCTCTAATATTTTCGAATTCGTGACCAGCAGAGCAATCACATAGGAAGGACCTCTAATAATATTACTGCTCGATCTCAAGACCAAAGGTCGGTAAATATAACAATATAGCAATGTCTCTTGAAGAGCTCCGCATAAGGCGACCAGTAAACTGGGCAGAAAAAAACAATCTGAGGGACCTCAACGCGTGAGGGATTTTGTGTACACTACACGTCACGTTAGGGATAGTGTTACAGGCACGCCCATGTTGACGTCCCCTTTTGATTCTCGAAAGACAAGACGCAATACTCTGCGGTTACCACTGGATGTCGGACTATATGCACAGCATGTGATTCTAAGCAGATTAACAAGCATCAGAAGCATGAAGTATCCATATTGTCATAGCTAACCACTTTTTTTTTTTAATATTTTATTGATTTTATATTTTAGAAAACCAAACAACACACAACACAATACAACTGTTAATTATTTACAGAAACACAAAAGAAAATACGAAAAAACTCCCCCCACCCCCCATCAAGCCAGAGCCAGCTCCCTTGTATCATCAGTCGGGGCACTGTCGGATGGAACATTGTCCGTGGGCCCATCTTCCGAATTCTCAGATTCGTCCAAACCCTGTTGTGGGTTGGTCATAGAGGCCACCAATTGTCGCCAGGCCAGCAAGGGCCCTATCTCCTCCTCGCCCCCTCTAGTGACCGCTTCAAACCATACCACAGATTCAGCCTCCGCCCACCTCATAAGGTCCGCCCACCATAGTTCCACTCTCGGCCTGCGAGACGATTTCCAGTTCATGGCAATCCTGCGTTTGGCCAGAACATATGCCAGGTCCCTCAGCTTGCTCAGGTGCCTAAAGTGTCTGGGCCTGGGGAAGATCCCAAGCATACACAACCAGGCAGATCCCACGTCCAACACCACTCCCCCACCTGCGAGCTTCATCTTAACCTCCTCCCAAAATCTATACACTTCCGGGCAGGCCCAAAACATGTGTAGTAACCCAGCGTCCACCTCCCCACACCTGGGGCATTTTTGAGTGATCGAGCCTCCGAACCGTGCGATCTTCTGGGGAGTCAGGTAGGCCCTGTGAGTAATGTAGAACTGGAGTTGTTGGAGCCGTGCATTTCGGGACACCTTTTTATGATACCCCAGGACCCTCTTCCACTGACCCTCCGTCATGAGTCCACCTATCTCCTCCTCCCATTCAAGCCTCAGTTGGGGCAACTCTTTCCCAGCCTTCGTTCTGAGGAGTTCGTATGTCCGTGATATTTCATGCCCGCCCTCTGAGACATCATACTTAGTTTCAAGGGTGGCATCGGGATCATCTGCCAGTGCCGTCACCGGCCATCTCTCTCTTACTCGTTGCGCTAGCCTGGCATAGGTGATGTACTGGCCTCTGTGCACCCCCGTCTCATCCTGCAACTTTTGGAAGTCCAACGCCTCCCCCTCCCGCCATATGTCCCCGAGCGTGGCCAGGCCCACCGGCTCCCAGTGCCTACGGACAGACTGAAACAGTTGTGAGTCGTTTTCGCACAGGGCCACCAGCGGGAACTGCCAAGATAGCGGTTCTGGCTCCCCCATCAGTTTCCACGTTCTGTGCCAGACCTCCCATCCCAACCTCAATAGCCGCCCTCTTCCCGTCAGTTTATTCCTTTGTAGCCACACCACCTCTCTCAGGAAGTATGGGGCCGCATCCTCCCGCAACAACCTAGATTCCGCCGAATCTTCATCAGACAACCACCTGGCCACATACAACATCTGCCCCGCCAGATAATATAGTTTGAAGTTGGACAAGCCTATACCCCCCTTCTCGTACGGGTTCTGGAGCTTCCACAGGGCCACCCTATTTCTGGAGTTACCCCACACGAAGCCTCTACACATACTATGAAGTCGTACAAATAGGCTCTTGGGGATCAAATGCGGGACGTTCACGAAGAAATGCAGGAGTCTGGGAAGGACCACCATTTTCAGCAAAGCCGCCCTCCCCATCATGGACAGGGGCAATCTGGACCAGAATGTCATGCTATTCCTGACCCCCTCTATGGCTCTCTCTGTGTTATGCTTGTGTACCGCTTCAATCCGGTGATAAATATTTACCCCCAGGTACCTAAACGTGTCGGTCCGCCATGGTATTGGCAACACAGGCAGCCTCTCCAGCGGGACGTCCCTGTACCCGCCCAGAGGGAACAGGCTAGATTTCCTGGGGTTCACTGATATGCCCGAGAGGACAGCATAATGATCCAGTACTTCCAGTACGTACTGCAGGTTCTCCTCCGGGTAGCGTAAGTAAAGCAGCATATCGTCCGCATAGAGAGATATTAAGTGGCTGCTGGTGGCGGTGTCAATGCCCACCTCTCCGTATTGTTGCCGCAGGCATATCGCCAGCGGCTCCAGCGCGAGTATATATAACATGGGTGACCAAGGGCATCCATGCCTGGTCCCCCTGCTGAGTTGCCAGGCATCCGAGACTGTAGCCCCAGTCTTGACCCTTGCCACCGGGCTGCTATATAACAACTGGACCCATCTGATATACCCACGGCCCACGCCGTATCCCTGCAGGGCCGCTTTCAGCCAAGGCCATCTCACTGAATCAAAGGCCTTGACCGCATCCAGCGACACTAGCTAACCACTGTTGTACTCCCTGAAAAAGCTCTTGATTCCAGGTAAGCAGCAACACATTTTCAAAGCTCTGCTTAGAACCATGGCATAGGTAGTGAAATAAAAGGCCACATAATACAGCTTTTGATTTTTCTCTCCCTTACTTACTGCAGCCTGGTCAAGGACTTGGAGGGTTCTTATGGAGCATCAAAGTAAATCACATATATTTGCCTTTTAAGTTAATAGCTACAAATTAGTGATTGCCTTCTTCTGTAACTAGGAAACTAACTTTCTCAATTCCCTGGGGCGTGGCTAACCGCCATGTAGAGTGGACGCGTCTTCGGTGAGCTCCGCTCGATGGGTAATGATAAGCCGCTCTACGGGACACCGAAGCTACATCCGAACCTGCTGAAACATCACGAGAGCTGCTGAAGCCTGGGAGAGGTCCCGGGGCTCCCCACACACGAGGGTTGGAGCCCTAAAGACCTAAACGCGGCTCGCGAAAACCCGCGTAACTCGAGGCCAAGATGGCGGCCTCCTCTTGCTGAGGCCGGGGAGTCCTGCGCTGGCCCAGCGATCCGCGGAAGCGGCGGACCTTCACTGCACTGCGGAGAGGAGGAGTATCGGAGAGCGGTCGGGAGGAGTCCTGCCGGGCTCGAGATCAGCCCCGCTGGAAGCAGGTACAGCAGAGGCGCTGCCTGGGCCGCTGCGGCGCGCCGTCGGGCCCGCGGCGGAGACCGGCGAAGATCAGGGACCAGACCGGACGCCGGCTGCCCTGCCCCGCTCCTGGACTCGTCCCGCCGGGGGATCCATCGGCGCCGCCCGCTCTGCCGGGCCTGCGTCGTTGACCGGAGCGGCTGGGGGTGCCCGCCGGCCCCGCAGCAGAGACCGGCAAGATCGGGGACCCGCCTGCTGAGGTGAGGGAAGAGAGAGGGGGACCGGTCTGGGTGCGGACGCCGGCTGCCCTACCCCGCTCCCGGACTCGTCCCGCCGGGGGATCCATCGGCGCCGCCTGCCCTGCCGGGCCTGCGCTGCGGCCTGCGTGGCCCTGACGACCGGAGACCGGGAGTGGTCTGGCCGAGAGGAGGGTCCCCCCCTGTCTGGGGCCCTGGCCCCCCTACCTGCCTGGGGACCCGTACGAGACCGCAATCGCTGCCTGGAAGAGAGGGGATCGACTGGAACAGAAACTCCATCCACCTCCCCGCCATAAACCAGCCGTATACCGGCTCCTTCTAAGATATCCTCAACGCTGGACACTAGAGAAGGAGCCCCCCCACACGCAGCGGAGTGCTGCCCCAAGCCGGGCCAAACCCCGCACCCCTCCCCGCGCAACACACCTATATCTCAAACGGCGCTGGCATTGAGATGGATTGAAAGCGCCCCGGGAGACTGGGGGAGCTGGCGACTGTCCCCCCGCGGTGCAGGACCACACACCGCCCATCCGGGAGCCGGGAGCCTGGGCGCCTTCACATATTGAGGCCGGGACCACACCCGGGGCCACGACCCAGCGCTTCGTCGTGGAACCCGCCCCGGCGCCTGAAGTTCACAGAACCGCAGGAATGTCTGGCCTGGATAGATCAACGGTAAGGGGAGCTAGGTCCAAGCAGCGACAGACCACCCTGGACGCTTATACAGCCAATGAACCCCCCGACCCCAGGTGTCCAGACACGGCAACGGCTAGTAAGGAAACAGGCCCCACCGTAGCGCCAACTGAACCCAGCAACACCCAACTCCTGGAGGCCATCACATTATTCCAGGCAACAATGGTGAACAAAATCGATGCTGTGGCCATAGATCTGGGCCTCCTACGCCAAGACGTCCGCTCCCTGGCAGGCAGGACCGAGGCACTTGAGACCCAGGTACGGGAAAACACTGAAGCGAAAACCCAGCTCCTGCACGAAGTGGATGGCCTGCGGCAGAGGGTCAAGAACCTGGAGGACAGGGCAGAGGAGGCCGAAGGGAGGGCTCGCGGGAATAACATCCGACTGCTTGGCGTACCGGAGGGCATCGAGGGCCCAGACCCCACCAACTACATAGAGAACCTCCTGCTGCAGGAGATTGGAGCAGAGAAGCTATCGCAGGGTTTCTCCATCGAAAGGGCACATAGATCACTCGCTAGGAAACCTCCATCAGGCGGCCCACCTAGGCCTATGATAGCAAAAGTACTAAATTACAGAGACCACGAGATCATTCTAGCATTCTCGCGCTCAGGGGGTCAGATCCTGAGGAACTCAGCCAAGATTGCGATCTACCCTGATTATACCTTTCAAGTACAGATGGACAGAGCTCAGTTCATACATACTAAGGCCAGATTGAAAGCTGCCGGAGTGAAATACATGCTTTTGTACCCCTCTAGGTTAAAGGTGATATATAAAAATAGAACCCACCTGTTTGACACCCCGGCGCTGGCTCGGGACTGGATGGACGAGCAGCAATTACCGGACATTGAAGATAAAAGACGTAAGCCGCATTGAACCACTCTCCGCGACTGCAGAGGAGCGATTCTTACCCCAAGTGCACAGCAACAATAAATCGAGCCCTATGAGCAGCTGAATTGATCTTACTACGCGGAACACCGAAGCAACAGCTCCCTCAACCCCCAGGGAATTTCTTTTCTTCTTCAGGGTACACTAACCCGCCCGTAGGGCACCCAAAGACCATGCTTGGTCTCAAGGAGCAGAAACGGGACAGTCATGACGGGGATCGCCCCGTTGGACCAGTTCTATGTTGGGGAAGTTTATCAGGGGGGAGGGGAATACAGGGAAGTTACACCCACGTTGGGACTTTTGAACAAGAAATACCGAGACCTCAGGATGACCTCACTACAGACGCACCACTAACAGGACCCCGATTGAGACAGTGGGAGAACATTGGGCACAATCACGCTTATGGCTGAAACAATAAAAATAATGACGTGGAACGTCAGAGGCATGAACAGTTATGTGAAACAACGCCGGATTCACACATATCTGCGACGCTGCAAGGTCGGAATTGCTATGCTCCAAGAGACACACCTAACGGAGGAGAAACTGAAGGCGCTAGCCAAAACATGGCGAGGGACCATGATCGGGTCCACCTATTCCTCATACGCAAGAGGGGTCCTGATATGGATCAACCCGACTGTCCCCTTCAGGATAACGAGCACCAAGACGGATGACGAGGGTAGGATGGCACTTGTGCAGGGTACGGTGGAGGGGAGAGACCTGTGCCTGGTTAGCACTTATGCACCCAATCACGACGCCACTCCCTTCTTCCACTCCCTATATTCCAGACTAGGCCCATATGTAAACTGTGTTGTGATTTGGGGCGGTGACCACAACTGCACCCTTGACCCACTCAAAGACAGGTCCGATACTAAACACTCCCGCCCATCCCCCCCAGCCAAGATATTGTCCAAACTAATGACCCAACTATCACTCTGTGATCTGTGGAGGGAACTAGACCCGGAGCGACGAGAATACTCCTTCTTCTGCCCACCGCATAAAGTCCACACCCGGCTGGACTACATGCTGGTCAGTCAGGAGCAGCAAGCCACCTTTCGTGAAGCACAGTATTTACCTAGAGTATTGTCAGACCATTCCCCCTTGATAGTCACATGGGAGGTATACCAGCCCAGACCCCCGGTTCCCACGTGGAGACTGCGGGCCGAGGCCCTGCTGGATGCTGCCTTCCGGGATCACATACAAGACAGCACAGACGAATACTGGCAAAACAATCTAGGCAGTGTAGATTGTATTAGCACCGCATGGGAGGCATATAAAGTGGTCATGAGAGGGGACATGTTAGCAGCGAGGGGAGGGGCTCAGAGATCCATTGTGAACTCCCTGGCAGACGCAGAAAAGAAGCTGGGGGAGCTGGAGAACAGGGTAGACGTGACTCGACTCCCGAGTGTCTACAGGAAATAATCAAACTGCGACAAGCCTGTCTGTCCCACTGGGAGACACTGGGGAAATTAAATTATGCCAAACATATAGAAAGGTCACACGCCCTGGGAGATAAACCTGGCAAACTCTTAGCTTGGCTGTACAAAAGGGAGACCCCTAGCACCCCCATTTGCCACATACGCAAACCCGATGGCACCACCGCGCACACACAAGCAGAGATTAATAAGGTTTTTGCTGAGTTCTACCATGACCTTTATTCCCAGATCCCTCCCTCACCCGATACTGGGATCGAAGACGCCCTAGATTGCATTAAGTTACCCAGGCTAGACTCACAAATGGCTGAAGCCCTAGACGAACCGATTACCCCTGATGATGTGAGGGCAATAATCAGATCACTACCCTCTGGAAAGGCGCCGGGCATGGATGGCCTCCCTGGGGAATTTTATAAGACATACGAGGAGACCCTTGCCCCCCTGCTTGCACAAGTATATAACGAGGCTTTCGAGCGAGGCTCTCTCCCGAACTCCATGAGTGACGCAATAATAATTCCCATACTAAAGCTTGGTAAAGATGGGACAGATTGCGGGTCGTATAGACCACTTTCTATGTTAAATGTTGACAGCAAAATACTGTCGGCACTGCTCGCCAATAGACTACGCAGAGTGATTCCCCTTCTAATCCATCAGGACCAAACGGGCTACGTGCCCGGGCGTTCTATTACCGAAAACTTACATAGGTTACACCACATCATATATAGTACCGAGAGGAAATCCCAGAAATATGCCGTAGCGTCACTTGACGCCACCAAGGCCTTCGACTCGGTTAGATGGGAATGGTTGTATGCCACCATGGTCAGGATGGGGATTGGACCCGCCTTCCTTAAATGGACTCAATTGATCTACACTAATCCCACCGCCAGGGTGCGCACCAACAAGACTTATTCTGACAAATGGTCCCTCCATAGAGGCACACGGCAGGGATGCCCCTTATCCCCCATGCTCTATATTATAGCTGCATAGATCGGGTCCACCTATTCCTCATACGCAAGAGGGGTCCTGATATGGATCGACCCGACTGTCCCCTTCAGGATAACGAGCACCAAGACGGATGACGAGGGTAGGATGGCACTTGTGCAGGGTACGGTGGAGGGGAGAGACCTGTGCCTGGTTAGCACTTATGCACCCAATCACGACGCCACTCCCTTCTTCCACTCCCTATATTCCAGACTAGGCCCATATGTAAACTGTGTTGTGATTTGGGGCGGTGACCACAACTGCACCCTTGACCCACTCAAAGACAGGTCTGATACTAAACACTCCCGCCCATCCCCCCCAGCCAAGATATTGTCCAAACTAATGACCCAACTATCACTCTGTGATCTGTGGAGGGAACTAGACCCGGAGCGACGAGAATACTCCTTCTTCTGCCCACCGCATAAAGTCCACACCCGGCTGGACTACATGCTGGTCAGTCAGGAGCAGCAAGCCACCTTTCGTGAAGCACAGTATTTACCTAGAGTATTGTCAGACCATTCCCCCTTGATAGTCACATGGGAGGTATACCAGCCCAGACCCCCGGTTCCCACGTGGAGACTGCGGGCCGAGGCCCTGCTGGATGCTGCCTTCCGGGATCACATACAAGACAGCACAGACGAATACTGGCAAAACAATCTAGGCAGTGTAGATTGTATTAGCACCGCATGGGAGGCATATAAAGTGGTCATGAGAGGGGACATGTTAGCAGCGAGGGGAGGGGCTCAGAGATCCATTGTGAACTCCCTGGCAGACGCAGAAAAGAAGCTGGGGGAGCTGGAGAACAGGGTAGACGTGACTCCCGAGTGTCTACAGGAAATAATCAAACTGCGACAAGCCTGTCTGTCCCACTGGGAGACACTGGGGAAATTAAATTATGCCAAACATATAGAAAGGTCACACGCCCTGGGAGATAAACCTGGCAAACTCTTAGCTTGGCTGTACAAAAGGGAGACCCCTAGCACCCCCATTTGCCACATACGCAAACCCGATGGCACCACCGCGCACACACAAGCAGAGATTAATAAGGTTTTTGCTGAGTTCTACCATGACCTTTATTCCCAGATCCCTCCCTCACCCGATACTGGGATCGAAGACGCCCTAGATTGCATTAAGTTACCCAGGCTAGACTCACAAATGGCTGAAGCCCTAGACGAACCGATTACCCCTGATGATGTGAGGGCAAAAATCAGATCACTACCCTCTGGAAAGGCGCCGGGCATGGATGGCCTCCCTGGGGAATTTTATAAGACATACGAGGAGACCCTTGCCCCCCTGCTTGCACAAGTATATAACGAGGCTTTCGAGCGAGGCTCTCTCCCGAACTCCATGAGTGACGCAATAATAATTCCCATACTAAAGCTTGGTAAAGATGGGACAGATTGCGGGTCGTATAGACCACTTTCTATGTTAAATGTTGACAGCAAAATACTGTCGGCACTGCTCGCCAATAGACTACGCAGAGTGATTCCCCTTCTAATCCATCAGGACCAAACGGGCTACGTGCCCGGGCGTTCTATTACCGAAAACTTACATAGGTTACACCACATCATATATAGTACCGAGAGGAAATCCCAGAAATATGCCGTAGCGTCACTTGACGCCACCAAGGCCTTCGACTCGGTTAGATGGGAATGGTAGTATGCCACCATGGTCAGGATGGGGATTGGACCCGCCTTCCTTAAATGGACTCAATTGATCTACACTAATCCCACCGCCAGGGTGCGCACCAACAAGACTTATTCTGACAAATGGTCCCTCCATAGAGGCACACGGCAGGGATGCCCCTTATCCCCCATACTCTATATTATAGCTGCAGAGCAGGTGGCCGCATATCTCCGTCAGGAATATGGTGACAGAGGCATTGAGCTAGACAGGGTGTCACATCTCATCTCCATGTATGCAGACGACATGCTACTCTACCTGCATGATCCCGAGCTCCGTCTGCCCTACATTCTGGAGACATTAGATTGCTTCCACACACACACAGGCATACAGATAAATAGGGATAAGTCCTGCCTCTACCCCCTCCCTGCACTGTATAGCGGGGAGTACGGATCCCTGCCCCCACTAGACCTTCAGTGGCAAGTAACATCCTTTAGATACTTGGGTGTTACCATACACCGTAACCCGAGTACCGAACACATCCTTAACACGGTTAGGGCAAAGGACGCACTTGCAAAATCCATGGAATTTTGGGGGATGCTCCCTCTCTCGGTGGCTGGGCGGGCGGGCCTCCTCAAAATGGTAGCGCTCCCACGCCTACTACACTGCTTCACTAACGTCCCCTTCAACATCCCCCCCGCTTTTTTCAGAGACCTGAACAAGCTCTGTAGGGGATTCCTGTGGCAGGGGGGTAGGCACAGGGTGGCGCTAGACATTCTCCAAAGACCCTATGAGAAGGGGGGATTGAAAGTCCCCAATTTCGAACTGTATTACCTGGCTAGTCAACTGAGGCACGTAACGCACTGGATGGCGGATGAAGCCACCACTGACACCCGACTCCTCCAACCAGCCCTGCCGCGACTGCTACTCCGAGACCTACTTTGGGTCGAGAAGGGGGCTCTTCAACATCACCCTTACCTAATCAAACTTGGAACTCAGCTCTGGAAGCGAGCCTGCAAGGCAGTGGGGGTGACAGACCCATATTCCCCGCAGATCCCCATTGCGGCCGTCATGGTGAAACCTTCATGGGGATATACAGACACGCGCACTCAGTGGGAACCCTATGGGGTGGCGGTACTCGGAGACCTCATCCATGAACAAGAGCTCATGACGTTTACTGACCTCAGCGAGTCCACGGGCCTGCCCACGGGCCAGTTCTTGCTCCACAGAGCAGTAATGAAGGCCCTGAAGGAGAGATGGCTAGAGGCCGCCAACCAACTCATGGAGAATGAAGCCATCGAATCATTGCTGGACACTGCCGAAGGAGGTCATGAAACCTCCAGAATGTATGAAGCCCTACTGCAGAACACGACAAAGGACGCACTGAAATGCAAAAGTAGATGGGAGAGTGAAATGGGCCTCGAATTTGAGGACAAAGCATGGGAGAAAATAACCCATTACCATAAAAAAATCTCCAGAAATGCTCGCCTCCAACTTATTCAGCTGTACATCACCAATAGAGCCTACCTTACGCCTGACGCTATATCAAAGTTCAAAGGAGCCACGATCCAGACATGTCCCAAATGTCACGAGCCAAGGGCGGGTATGACCCACATGTTTTGGAGCTGCCCGATAGTCCAGAGGTTCTGGGCCCGAGTGAAAGAAAAAGTGGCGACAGCTGAGATTGAGGTGGAGATTCATGAGCCAGCAGCCTGCATATTGGGGAGTTACAAGCGAAACAGCAAGAATAAGCCCCTAAATAGACTCACTGACCTGATATACATAACAGTGAAAATGCGCATAGCCATGGGTTGGAAGAGCGCAGGGGGGCCGAGCGAAGCCCTTTGGTGGGACGACCTCAAGAGATGGATAGCCGCTGAGACTGCGGCTTGGGAAATGGCGATTCAGGTACAAAGGCTGGACTCCAGCGCAGATCTACTCCGATGGGTAGCGCTAACGGTGCCACTACTCCACCCAGTGATGCAAGACGGCGCCTCGAACAGCACTGACAGTCCCGACCCGGCTCGTGCCTAAGGAAATCTGAGGACTTCACTGTGGTCTCGGAGGGAGGGGTGGGAAGGTTGGGTACGTTAAGACATGTTGTTCTTGATTCATACATATTACATTGTCTAACCACTGTTTCATATGTGTTGAAAAACCAATAAAGAAATTAAAAAAAAAAAAAAAAAACTTTCGCAATTCCCTGTTGTCAGTTAAACAAGATGTATGGGGATGCTAGAGGCAAATAACGCCGAACACATGATTATATTGGAAAGCCCTCTGGAGACGAGCATAGAAAGAACAGAAGGTGCAGTTTCGTATCTTGTTACTAGAGTTTCCTACCTTTAGCAAACAAACACATTTCCTTTACTGTACTGCTGAAACGTCTGGAATTGTTCTTCAACCCCAAGGAATGTTTATCCTTGCCCTTGCCCAGTACCCTTCCCTGGCTTCTGTGTTAGCATCCAGTACTAGTTGACAAGGCTCTGTAAAAGTGAGGGATTGTATCTATTAAACACTCACTGGGATATTTTCATACCCACAATTCTTTGCAAGAAAAACTTATATTTTAAGCCTCATCAAATCATGGGCAATTTAAGAAAATGCTATCAATCTGCACTGACACAATTATTTTGCAGTACACAGAAGATTGTTTGCAGCATACTTCATCCTAATGGTATCAGGTAATATTATCCCCATATATATGGTCGCCATAAATAATATCGCCGGGAAAAGGTCGTGGCGATATTACATGGGTGACCATATATATGGGGACAGGGCCAAGTTCCATGCAATAATGTCGCCACAAAAAACGGCAATTTTTCGGCGATATTTTTGCATGGCGAGATTTTTGTGGCGACATTATTACATGGAACCATCCTAATATTGTTAGGTAGAATTCTACAAGTGCTTAGTGTCACTGTTTTTGTATAGAAGAGAGTTACTGTATAATTTGTTAAGGTCTGTGCCCACTGGATCTCCGTAAATGTTGCTTTCACACTCACAGGCTAATGTAAGTAATGCTAAAGTAGGAGACGCTGAGCATGACATTTGCCTACTCAAAATCCTTAAGATTAATATTCACAATGTGTTATCTTGCAAGGGTATGCTTCAAAGTGCTTGTGTGACATGTGTACAAAGAATAGGAAGCATGGGATGAGATTACACATCCAATTAGTCTGCTTACTTACAGCCTGTATCCGATATTTCAGCTGACAGTAGGGTCACATAGTGTGGGTGACGCTTTTGCTAAAGCACCATGCGTCGCAGAAATTCTGGTGCTTGAACATTATTCATATTACAACAAAAATAAAATAAGTGGATGTAAGTCCAGGTCTGTTAACCTTTCGCAGAGTCAAGGCAGGCAGAGTCAAGGTTGTCCTGTGATGTCTAGGGGCCTTATTACAAGGTTGCCAGTCCGGTAACAATGGTGCCAGTAAGCTTGCCGGTACCGTTGTTACCGGACCAGCAAACTACGAGTTCTGCTTGCAGGTGCCTTTCAGCCCGCCAGGTCTGACCTGGCGGTTGGACCGGCACCCGCGAGCACAGCTCGATGGATGCACCAGCACCATTCATGAAGGGTGCCGGTGCATCCGGCCTGCCCGTTCCCATCTAGCCCAAAGTGACTCAAATGGGAATGGGGAGTAATAATTACCGGCACACAGCAATAGGGATTTACCGGGTCCGCAGGGGCTGGAATGCCCCGGTAAGTCCCCATTTCCGGGTGCCGGTAAATTCATGACTCCGGCGGCAGCCGTGCCGGGAATTAGCATTCGTTTGCGCCCCGCCTCAAACTCCCTTGCTAGCTGCCTAACTCACCTCTCCTGCATTCCACCCTATTTATTTGTAAATATTTCACACAAAAATGAAAGGGTCGATCCAATTGTATCTTGCTCCTTGAATTAATATTCTTGTTTTTGGGGGGCGCTCTTGAGCAGCTGGCGCTGGAGACATGATTTGTTAAACTTGATTCTTGAAATAATTCCTATGCCCCCTGTCATCGTGGGCATAGGAAAGGACAAAACCCTCTCCGCCTAGCAGCGGGAACCAAGGGGTGTTGCACAGCTATGCCGAAGGACTTTGCTGTGGCCTTGGATGACTGCAAGTAGTCATCCCTCTACGCCCCAAAGAGGTTGTGCCGCTCAAAAGGCATGTCCAGGAATTTCCCCTGGACAACTGGGGCAAACCCAGATATTCTCATCCACAAGTGCCTTCTGACGACTGTACGTATGGGCAGCACACAGTCAGCCGTATCAAGGCCAGACTGCAGAATCTGACATGACACCTGTGTGCCATGCTTGGCAAGGGCATTACAGCTCTCATCTCCCTTCAGGAGATGTTCAGCTGCCTCTGAAACCACTATCCATAGGTCAAATGAAAATGAGTTCAGAGTGCAGAATGAGTTCCCCCCCACACAGAGCAAGGCTATCACAAATGAACGCCTTATGTCCCGAGGCATCCAAACTCTTGCTCTCCCTGTCAGGGGGAAAAGAGGGGAAGGACATGATTTTCAAAATGACTTTTGCAGCCTGAACATCCAAGCCTCTCAGGAGGTACATGGGATGAAGGAAACACTGGTTCCAAAGGTGCTTGTCGATGTTTTCTGTCTAAATATCTAGAGACACCTGGGCCTCATCCAGAATATCAGTTAGCTAAAACTGAGCTTTGGGTCCGGTGAGAGCCGATAACCCCAGTGTCTCCAAGACATTCCCCATCATGTTTTGGAAGTGTAAGGCTTTCCCAATGATGGTACCGGAAGCATGTCCAACTCTGGCGTGGTATCAAAGCCACTGGCCCCCTGTAAGTTACAGGCTAGCTCCAACGGACCCTCTACTTCAGCATAGAATTCTTCTAGGAAATCCCACACATCTGGAGTCAAGTGGTTCCAACCCAAACAGTGTGGGATCCCCTTCCTTGTCAAAGACTTCTATTATTGTTGACTTGAACTTGCCCAATGGGAGCGGGGCATAATCCTGAAGAGCTCTAGCACCACCAAACAACATTGCTGATGAAGGAAGCTGCCTCCAGATGCTCCATGCCCTAAGGCAGAGCTGCTTTGCGTAGGGTTGGATACAAGTCCTTCTGAGCTGTGTCCAAGACCGTAGCCATACGGTTTCAGTCTCTGGAGGAAATCCCTGCCAGCTTGTCCATGCGTGGTGGGTCCCGTCAACACCACTGCTGCTTATAGGGTGGCTTTGGGCACCTCGGCAAAGAGGTCTAGCATCTTAAGTCAGAAGTTCTCCCATTCCTCCAGAGTGAAGGTTTGTGCTACCATTACATATCATTATGTATCTCTTGCTTTATATACATTGTATGCATTTCTTGTTGGTGATATTGTTTTCTAAAAGTATAGACTTGCCCTGATGAAGGAGTTTTATACTCCGAAATGCATTGGCATTTTAAGTCTACTTGCATAAGGCAACATGTCAGCTGCGTCCTCACTAAGATTTGATTAGTGATCATTCTTTTGATTTTTTTGATAAAAGAAAATATATTATATAAACAAGGTCTCGGAACTCATTTTTCTATGAACAATTCTCAAATTAAGAAGAACCCAACCAAAACTATTTGGAATTGTTTTTTCGAATATAATTACCCAGACTGGGTATAAACGGAGAGCGGTTGTGTGACTAGGTTTCCCATCTAGTCTATTGCCTCACTTGTGCGGAAATGGTACCCATTGATCCAAATCTTCCAAGGAGTCCCTGGAAAGGTGGCTCGTCTTCTTCTAAGAAAAAGAAGAATGGTGTTTGGAAGAACCGCTACGGTATCAAAACCTCTTGTGAAGATGTTCTGTCTCTGGGCCGGGGACCCCTCTTTTCTGCCCCCTGCCACACCCAGCAACTTCAAAGGAGTCTTTTTGTCTTTGTATCATCTTGCTCCAATAAGGCATTAGGGAGCATGGACTGGCATGATCCGCAAACCTGCAGATCATGTTCCGCCCCCAGGCAGTATAGGTAAATCTTGTGTAAGTCTGAGACGGGTGGCTAACCGCAATTCATGCATAATTAAAAGCCACAGACCTTAAGTTAAAGAAAGATTGGCATTCCTGAAGCATATAGTATGGCACCTCTATATATACTGGCTGCAATGTCATGTTCGGCCCGGAGCAACTAGGGACGTCGATATGTGGAGACACACTGTGCCCCCCGGTGATGAAAAAATGTCAAAATGACAGCTGCACTAGAGTTATATCATAGATGAGGAAATTGTGGGAAGAAGGAATCCATTAGAAAATAAAGTCTTAAATCTTCAAACCCTTAAGCACATTTTAAAGACTCCCTTTGCCAACACAGTGCACATATTTTCATTGCCCTCAACTTTACAGACTTTTTTAGTCACCTATTTGTTTTTTTATTTACTGAGAATTTGTTAGGCGCTTATACAACTAAATAGTGTATAGTCCTAATAGCAAAAACAGTAAAATACAGTCATGGTCCTACGAGGCCTTGTGGCATTCGGGTGTGCAAGTGCAGTGAGGAGAAATGCAGGTGATGGGGAGGGAAGGAGCAGAGGAATGGCAAGTGCTGGTGGAGGGCACGTGAGGGAAGTGCTAAAGGGTACCAAAGGAGAGAACCTGCAAGGGCAGTGCATTGGGGCGAGGGCAGGGTGCTTGTATAGACTGGGAAGAAAGGCCTGAAATCCTGTGAGATGCATGAGGATCAGGCCGCCAGTCACAGTGGCAGTGGAGTGGTTAGCAGGGAAGGGAAAGAGGGAAGGAGGTAGAGAACAGCAGAGTTTTGAGCAGTTTACAGATCTTGAGGTGGTCCGGCTCAATTCTGAGAGTGGCAGAGAGGCTGTTCGAAAGGGAGGCACCAGCCGAGGAGAGAGACCTACCCCCCACCCTCTGCTTGGAGAAGCATTTGACAGTCAAAGAAATGGAGTCAGAGGAGTGTAGGGCTCTACAAGGGGATTATTTAGGGAGAGAAAGTTGGAGATAGCGTGGTCCCAGGCCCCAGAAGGCCTTGTGGATGATGCAGAGGGTCTTGAATTTGATCCTTGCAGTCACCGGGAGCCAGTGGAGAGATTTTAGGGCTGGGGAGTTACAGTCCCTGGGCTAGAGGCTAAGGATAACTATTGTGGATTAGCTTGAGGGAGCGTAGGGAGGAAAAACGGAGATTGAGAAAGAGGATGTTGCAGCAGTACAACCTGGAGAGGAGAAGATCTCTGGAGACATTGAGCCTCTGGGGGAAGGTGAGGAAAGGAAGAATGCCTCTGAGGAGGTGGAGCTGGAAGTGAGACTTCTTAGTAAGATCCATGTGAGGGATGAAGGAGAAAGCGCAGTCGAAGATACATTGTTCGCTCTCTAGGTGTATGTAAGTTAATAACCATTAAATTGCATGTCAATTTATCTATTGTGTATCAGTATTGTCAAAATGTCATGAAAACATTTCCAAAAGATATCACAATATGGCACACCCTAGACATTAACAAAAGAGCAAAAGTGATTGTTTAGAAGAAAAACAAAAACACAGAAACACTTATATTAATTTCAACCATATTGGTATTAGTTTAAGCAAGTGTGTACATCATTATGATTCGTACCTAATCGTAAGCAGACATTGTTGCCAGGAAATCATGAAATCACTGTTCTATATCAAGGGATTTATCACCTCTCCTGTATTATACCCTCAGACAACTGAATGCAACTTGTAAATATTGTGAGAAACCTGAACTCTTACATCTACTCCCCAGTGATCTTCTATTCAGGTGGCCAGGGAAGGGCTATTGCTTTTGGATCCCAACCGTGGATTCCAAGCGAGGAAGTATCACCCGAGTGGAGGGTCCTTGGGGATTGGAGAGAGGGTACCTGAAGATGAGACATGATATTCCCCCTAACCCCCTTCCTGATATTGATCTACCCTCCACTCCTTTAGCATTTATGGGCAATTGCAAATATCATCCCATCCACCCCTATAGTTTTCCCTTAAGTAATGAGAAGAAGAAGAGGCAACTAGGAGTAGTGCAGATTTCCTATTATAAACACCACTCTGGTACTGAGACGAAGAAGAGTAGCCTGAAGGCATGTGACAATGAAAATCAGACATGTCACACTAACAGACTCAAGGAGGGTCAGGCAATTAAGGATACCTCATTTCACCTGCAGCCTGTTAGTAATAGAGGAGAGTATAAAAGGTGGAATCTAGAAGCCCATGGGAGGTGCAGTCGCAGAAGGAAAAGAGAACTGAAGAATTGCCGCGCTGAGGAGCGAGAAGCAGAGACGCCGACAAAGATCCAGAGAGTCTTGCCGAGGTGACTAGGAGCCACTGTGAGGGAAGGCTTACAGCAGGTGCTGCTAGGGAGCAGAGGCGGAACCAAGCGACAAGTTGGTTTTCCTGCTCGGGAGAAGCCGCTGAACAGAGCTACAGAGACCCTGTAAGGGACCTTGGAATTGGTAATGGTCCACTAAATCGTGAAAACTACATTTATTGAATACCAAACTGCCTGAAAGGTGCTGCTTAAGCAGACACAAGTGGAAACTGACAGTTATTGAAAGCCAAACAGAATGAAAGGTGCTATCCTGATGAATGCAACATTACATTTCCTGAACCTTGAGCAGCAGGAAAGTCGTGGTTTGAGTGAAACCAAGTAAATGTTACATTTGTGAAATACTGAATGAAAAGAAAGCTGTTACTTGATTAGAAGTGCTAAAGATTGTATAAACATTCTGGGACAATCAAGTATATCAAGTAACCCACTATCAGAAAAGCACTTTAAGAATAATGTGAAAGTGAAGAGTCTTGAACATTGGAACTGAACAACAGCTTTGGGAAAACTTCTGGTTGCATGAACTGTGATGGGTGGACCGTGTGGTTTGACAACTGTGCCCAGGCCAGGAAGTTCTCTAACATGGACATTACCAACAAGAGTCATATCACAAGGCATGTGGTTGCGTGACCTGTAATGGGTGGACTGTGTGGTCTGATAACTGTGCCTAGACCAGAAACCCCCACATTTTGGAAAAGCAGCAAAGAAGTTTATTCCTGGGTGAAGCTAACCAAAGAATGCGTCAAATGAATCAGGTATTCTTTTATGAACTTTTTAACAGAGGAAGCAAATTAACTGTTCAGTGTAAATCTTGGTGAAGAGAACCCTGAGAACCAAAGAACTGGAGAGTGTTTATCGATTGGAAGGGAGTCCCAAGATCACAGTGTTGCATGAACTTGATTACATTTGAACTTGAGGAAGGGAAACCGAAGACCACCTTTTGATGCAAACTGTGATGCCAGTGAACCTACAAAAGACAACATCATAACGTGATCAAACCTCCTTGATACGAAGGTACATTGGAACTATATTGAACTTGAACACTTATATTTCGTTGAGAACACTTCCCCACTAGATTTTGTTGCAGTTGCGAGGACAGGCATAGGTTTTGACACAGACGGACATTTGGTTTGGACGTATAGTCAGAGACCTTTCTTAGATTTCTTTAGGCATGGAAAATCCCACTATATCCTAGGGTTAGTTAGGCGTTACACCATGCTGATCATTAATATATCTTTGTTTATATATATATATGTGTTGTCTGTGTCACCTCTCTCGATAACATGCCTGTTTTACAATATGCAAATACTAACCCCAGGCTCTCATTGTTAAAAATGTTTTAATGTTTCAATGTTTTAATGTCCTCCAATGCCTGCCCCTGGTTTAGGTACTTATTCTTACCATTCAGTACTGGGAATTCCTCTCTCAATGCAACAATGCTCCTATGGAAGGGCACCTTACCTTTGGTCTGACTCTGCTCTGTTATTGCCTACTTTGAATTTGATTTCTGTTCGAAATTACACCCTGTCCTCAAATAAACACACATTTTACATGCATAAAGTAAGGGCATTTTTACATTAAACTTACAACTGGAGTAAAATAAACATGCTGACAAGATTTTTGGCATTTTATTTTCTGCACATACTTACATTCAGTGAAGGAGAAATATTTCCTATGCAGAGTTTGTAAACCTGGAGTTTTTTTATGGGTTTATATATACAACTGATGCATGCATCTAACTTTCATATTGATGAATGGAAGAGAAATCCAAGGCACTGAGTGCTGCAGAAAAAAGACCCACAGGCTCTGCAATAGTGTACAAGGGGATGGTGCAATTTATTAATTTAATTAGAAACATAATTAATGTATTAAATTTGTTTTGCACACTACTAGTTTCTAATCAGATTTAAAGCCACAGTGAACTAGCAAATATTGGATATTAATATACTGTATTGTATGATGTATATGTACATGTACTGGTAAACAAATGAAGGGATATCAGTGGGGGGGGGAGCACAGACTTAGCGACTCACAGGGAAGCTTTGTGGGAACAAGTAATTTTTCAACATTTTAAATTCATCAGGAAGAAATGTCAATTTTCTTCTATTCAGAACATAATGAAGGTTTGACTAGGATCGGACTAGGGAAGTGGCCATATGTGCCAGGAGGGGTTTCCATAGTTACCTAGGTCATAGCTGAGAGAACAAGCGGAAGCAGCAGTGAAATTTCTATCACACCAGCAATCCTATCTTCCTCACACATCAGCTGGGGCACATTTAGTAATTAATTTCACCATTATGACCAAGTTCTGTGCATTACTGTGAATATCGAATGTCCCTGGTCGAGGCAATCCGAATGTGTAATTATGTACAAAACAAAGCTGTTGCATATAGTCAGGTGTAGAAAGGCAAAGAAAATGCACATTACCTTCTTCTGATGCAGTGTCACTCTGAATGTGCATTAAATTCGTTTCTATGGATGTTTTCATTTTTTCAAATAAGGCTTCAGTGCAGTTTGCTACACCACTTAATTTCCAGAAATCTTTTGCGTTTATCACTGCAATGAAAATGTAAAACCACCATGTCAGTTAACACTTTGAAACAGGTTTCTTGTGTGTGTTTGAAGTAGAATCCACTTGTTGGTAGGCTGTGAGTGACCCCTGACTGACAAGGATGTGTCCAGTGAGGCAAAGGGATTTTAGCATTGTATTGTTTGATCACTGATCTACACAAGGGATGTGTGATGAAGTCCCTTTGGCTGTGGGAAACTCTGTGGGGCAGGAAGAATCTGCCCGCTCTGTGATATGACCCCTGGAGGCAGAGGATGGGCTATCTCCAGGAGCTCCAAAGCCCTCCCACCACAGGCAAAAGAGACTAAGAAGAAATGTGCATCCTTCAGATATCCAGCAGGCTTTCCATCAGCTTTAAGTTGGAAATCTTAAAACACCCCCAAACACACCCCCACACTACCACCCCCCCCCCCCTGAAGACAGTAAGAAGCACACAAACACACTGCATAGTGTGAACTGAGTTTGTGGTTCCTTGCCCTGACTGCAACCCCCATTTCCAAGCTCATCAGAGGGACAAAGCCCTCATTTTGTCAAAGGGACAAAGCCCTGCATGAATAGCAAACTGGCCCTCTGAGAAAAAGATATGGCAAAAAGAAGAATCAGAAAATCACGCATGGAGCTCTAACACAAATCCCACCTTTCAGTTAACTACATGGGATCAGAGGTAGAAGTGACAATTCACGACAGATGAGGCTGGTGGAATGTTGTAAATTCTTTTCATTGGCATTATTTGAGTCCGGTTACATACAGTATGATTCAGTATGCTGATGCGGTTGAGCACAGAAGAAGACATTATATCAATGATACATAGCGTTAGTGTGGCTTTTGAAATTACAAGTAGCCGTTAGGCACATAGCCTTATTAGCGGCACCCCTCCCCCTGGTATTCCCCCTACCCCTTCAACAAACAACATCAACTCCCTTGCCCCCCACCACCTCCCCCTAACTATGAGTGGCTCCCTTGAAGTTCTGTACTGTTCGGCCCACATGTGGATGGGCGTCCTGTTTCGTGGACATAGTCCGTTCTGTCTCGTATTGGGGTGCAGGTCGTGCTTCTGAATTCTGTGCGCTAGACTCTCCGCACTTTGTTCTGTCTATGTGTATGGGTCTGTCAGTTCTTCGAACTTTATCATTCTTAATGCTCGTAGGGGATTTTGGGGTTGTTGTCGCACGACAGCCGCGCATTCCATCTTGCAGATTTTTGCGAGGAGTCTGGTTTGTTCTGCGGCAGAGGGGGATCTTTGGCTTTCCAGTGGATTATGAGGCGTTTCCTTGCCGTGAATAGTAGTAGGCCTATAAGTTTACAGGTGAGCCCATCCTCGTGCCAGGCATCTGCATCCCCCCTGTGATGAGCCAGAGGAAGCTGGGGCACCTCTGAGTCAATTGAATGGGGAGATACAATCAATTCTTTGTGTGGTTGCCAGGAAGAGTAAGCTGCAGGACTCCAGGACTGATGTCATAAAAGGTCTTGGAGGGAGGGCTTCTCTTAGTAATAGACAAGCAAATGCTCCAATGAGAGAAAGGGTGAGAGGGGAGACAAGGTGCTTTGCTTGAATACTGGACTTGGCTTTTGATGTTGTGTTTTGATTTGATAGGGAGTGGAGAAGACGGAGGAAGAACGGGGCCCTTCAGAAGAGGAGCCACTGTATGAATGGGCCTATTAACTGATCCTTTTTAAAGTTAAGTCGAGGTACGCTCCAGTTGAGCGTCTCGTGAAGAGTATTGTAAAAGTTAAGAAGTATTGAGAAGTGAGGCCATGGAAGTCAGAGCAGAGAATCCTGGCTGCTGTCAACCGTCAGGTACCTGATGAAAGTAAAGCTGAACAGCTGATGATACGAACGAAGAGCGGGGAGAAATAACGAAGTCGGGCAGAGGCAGCTCTGGGCTCCGCTCGATACAGAGACTGGTAACGCATATGGAGTTGACAGGACTGTCGTGAGAAAATGTAACACGGCAGCTGTTTAGAATCAGCTCAGTTTCAACTCCGGTCCTCATGAAAGAACCTGCAGAGGTGAAGCCGAACGAAATGCTACGTCCGCTGGAAGGAGCAGCTTGAGAGCACTGTGCTGATAAGCCCCCCACCTTTGCAGGGGGCGGAGCTTGTGTAGCAGCCGTAGAGCCGAGTCCCGAGAGGCTCACTGGAGCCGCGTCAAGCTCCATCTACCAGGGCAGCAAGTCTGAGAGGTCGCAGAAAGTCCGGAGAGGAGCGCTGCCAAGCAGAGAGCCAGCCAAGGAGCCGGTGAACTCCCAAATAGGTGAGAGAGGTCCGTGTAGAATGTTAGAGGAGATGGGCTCACAGAGCCAAAGCGGCCATTAGAAAAATAGAAAGGGTGTCTAACTGGGAATAAAAAAAGAACACTGAGACTGAAACATTTATAAACTGCCCTAAAGGAAAGAGAGAGACCTAACTGAACTGTCATGTAATTTAAGGGATAAAGACCTCGAAAGAAACGTTGAACTGTTAAACCTTGTTCAAGCAACAGGACTGATTACTTGAAAAGGAATCATCTGTTCTGGCCGAAACACTGAAATAGAGACTCTCCCGATGAACTATGAGCCTGATGGTTAAAATGCCAAGTAAAGGGAAACCCGCTAGCTGAACTTAAGGTCAGGAAGTTGCCAGTACGGTCAAATACTGATGTTATAATACAAAAAAGGAATTAATTAATAAACAAAGTTCATGTAAATCAATACAGTGTCTAGCCTATCTCTATCTGCTCTATCACACCCCCCCAAGAGCATTACCCCGGGTGTGAATGTGACCGTGGCCCCTCTGATTTTGCTTATCTGCTTGTGCACATCGCTCCAGTATTGGGAGATCTTGGGGCATTGCCAGAGAATATGTCCCATTGTGCCTGGGGCAACGCATTTTCTACAGCATTGGTTTGTTTGGGAGTTCCCCATCCGGTGCAAAGTAGAGGGGGTGAAGTACAGCCGCTGCACAATTTTGTACTGGATCTCTCTATTTCTGAGGTTGATGGAACTTAATGGTATGGCGGAAAAGTAATCTGGGATGTCCGATATTTCTATTTGAACCCCCAGGTCTTCCGACCAGTTGCGTGCAAGTGTGTAGTTCCGTCCCTGGTTGTTCAGGATTTCCATTTGATAGAATGTGCGGAGGCGTGGGAAGGAATCGAGGTGTAGTTCCATCTCAGTCTCGCAGGGAGCAGGGGTCCGGGGGCTGTGTGGTATGGCGCCGTATCGGGGTACAGATTGTGTGGTATGAGAGCCAGTCACCCAGCCCCAGGCCCAGCCACACGCAAGCGTCTTGGTACGGCTGCAGTGCTACTCCCTCCTGTATGTCCATTATCCTAACGTTGGCCCACTCGTGGTCCTGCTTAGGGTGCGTTCTGCCTGTGTGCCAGTAGGATAGTACCGGCCGGATGCTGGACCATGGTGGTGCATGCTTAGTTTGGATCCCTTGTGCTGCCCCGAGTGTGGGCCCGAGTATGGGGTGTTTCCCTATGATGGGCAGGAGCCTTTTTGGGGGTATGGCCATTGTCTCGATTTGGTTCAAGGGTTTCATCAGCTCACCCTCCATTGCCCTCCAGCTGTAGTCGTCTGATGTGTCCAGCCAGCGTTTCACCCAGCACACTTGCGCCACTTGGTAGTATGCCTTAAGGGATGGGGCTGCAAGTCCTCCGTTCGTCTTTGTGGCTTGTAGGGTTGGAAGGTGGATTCTTGCCTTCTTCCCTCTCCAAATGAACTTGGTGATTCCTTTGTTTAACTCCTTTAGGGAGGTGGTTGTCAGGCTGATGGGGATCATCATTGCGATGTACGTGACCTTGGGAAAATGGATAATTTTTAGAGCGTTTATCCGCCTGGTCAAAGAGAGGTTTAGGATGTCCACCTTTTTAGGTCCTGGCATATGCCCGCTATTTTCTGGGGATAGTTTAAGTCCCTGAGGTCGCCCAGTGAGGCACTGATGTGAATACTGAGGTATTTGATATGCTACCCTTCTCTTTACAAACGCAGCATATCAAATACCTCGGTATTCACATCAGCACCTCGCTGGGCGACCTCAGGGACTTAAACTATCCCCAGAAAATAGCGGGCATATGCCAGGACCTAAAAAGGTGGACATCGTTTGAGTGTCTATTCCGTATAGAGCCAGTTTGGTCTTTGTGGATGATGTTCGGGAGGCTGTTTTCAATGCGTTTCACCAGGCATTTTGTGAGTATCTTGGCATCTGCGTTTATAAGAGATGGGCCTATACGAGCCGCATAATAATATTTGTGGCGAGCATCGATTGGGGCAGGTGGCCTATGGATATAGCCTTGTTAAATACTTCCTCCAGCCGGGGTGCCAAGTCTTCTACCAGCTCCTTATAGAAGTCAATGGGGATCCGCGGAGTGTGCAGTTATAGCGTTAGATATTTCAGCAGCTGTGATTCGTGCCCCCAGGGCTGCTAGATGGTCTGCAGGGATTTTAGGGATCTGTATAGAGTCCAAGAAACCTTCTATTTCTTGGGCTGGGGGATGTCAGGGGCCTTGCAATTGTTTCCCCTCCTTATCTTGAATGGAAACTATCGTTTGCGCTGCTTGCCTTTGACCTAAGGGGCTTGTCGCTTTCCGAGTAGTATTACTGCGATCAACTGGTGTATGATTTTTGGGCCCTGTCGGCTGATAGCTGGTCGATTCTGCTGCAGAGTTTATTCAGTGCAGGTTTCAAGAGTTAATTCCTAGTTTTTTTGTGGGTTTTCTCTTCTTTGCCTAATTCCTCCGTTAGGCGGGGTGCTTCTTCCCCCCACGCTTTACGTTTGTGCACCCATAGTGAAATGCATTGGCCCCTCATATAAGCTTTGAATGCATCCCAGCACTTATGGGCAGAGTAGTCTTGAGCTAGATTGGCTTCCCAGAACCGCTCAGTGTCCTTTGCTAGTTGTTCAACTAGGTCAAGGTATTGGAGCGTGTGCAAGTTAAGTCTCCAAGGGGGAAGCTGGTACTGTGTGTCAGGGAGGGTGATTCTTAGGCAGACAGGAGCGTGATCGGATAGGGTGGTCGGGAGGATCGTACAATCTTCCACTAGGTAGCGTGTGTTTGCGGGGATCATCCAGTAATCCAGCCAGTAGGTGTCGTGTGGTTGTGAGTAGAATGTATAGTCCTGTTTTTGCACGTGTTTGTGCCTCCCTATGTCGATCAGACGAAAGTCGTGTATTATTGTCTGTAGGGCGGTCCGTTTCTTCAGCGGGTTAGTGCTTCCTGTGGTGCTGCCTTGGCGGTCCAAGTGAGGGTCAAGGGTTAGGTTGAGGTCGCCCCTTATAAACGTGAGATTCCCATGTACTGTGCGCAGGTCACAAACATCTTTGTGAAGAAATGCGGCGTGTCCGATGTGGGCGCATATACGTTTAGGAGAGTGATGGCATGCTGGTGTATGAGGCCTTAAGCAAGTATGAATCTGCCCTCCTTGTCAGTGACTGTGTCAGTGACTGTGTGCTTGACCTGGGGAGGGACCCGTTTGTTGACTAGTATGGCTACCCCTCTCTTCGCATGGCATGGGCAGTGAATCACAGTACCCACCCAGCCCCTCTGGGGTTTTGCTGATTCAAGGATCCCCAGGTGTGTTTCTTGGAGGAAAATGATGTCCCCTTGGAGGTCCCTCAAGGTGTTGAGCATTTTTCTGCGCTTGATGGGGTGACCCAAGCCCTGGATGTTTAGTGTCAGTAGGTTAATGGAGAGTGCCATGGTTTGTGTGAAAGCGTATTACCCGACTTACTGTTAGTCATTTGGCCTTGTCTTAGCAAGTGACAATGTATGATAACTGTGCTGTAATGGCGCCGCTGTTTTACCCTGGGAGCAAACAACTCAAAGTGACTCCAACATGAGTCTATGCTAACTTTTAACCAAACCGTGAATTTCAAACGTTGTTTAGGCCTAAACCGCGGCCTAGCCCCAACAGTTGGCCCTTGTGCCAAGGCAGGAGGTTATATGGTGGCGCTGCTTTCTGCGTCCCCCCTCTACTCGTGCCACACCCGGCACTGGGTGTTTCTTGCCGCCATATTAGCCTCATGAGGCAGCGGCCTATCTCCACTTGCCGGAGACGGCTACTGACGTGTGACAATCATGGTTGCTTGATTATATTTTAGGATCTGCGATGAGTGCGTCTTTCAACAGGATCCAGATTTCCATTGCTAGTCTAGTCCCAGACAGGACCCGAGGGCATTGTTTGTGAATTTGGGGATTTTGTGTTGCTTATCGATGTCTGGTTGTACATTCAGCGCTTCGGCCCCCAGCCTTTCGGCCGTCTGTTGATCTTGTGCCATTTCCCGCTTGACTGAGACCTTTCCAAGCTGGGAGACCGGCGGATTCCAGGCGCCTGTGACCTGATGGTTGTTGTTCAAAGTCTGTTGTGACTATCTCATGCTCCTGGAGGAGGCGCCATGCTGCTTCTGGGTCCTCAAAGCTGTGCCACTGTTTGCCAATTTGGACACACCATGTCGCTGGAAATTTTAAGTAGTGGCGGAGTTCTGAGTCTTTCATAGCCTCAAAGATCGGGTTGAATTCTTTGCGGCGCCTGGAGACTTCCAGCGAGTAGTCTTTGAAGATACGAATGTCGGCTGAGCCAATTTTGATGGGGCCTGCCGCCCTGTAAACTTTGAGAATCTGCATTTTATGCTGAAAATTGAGCAGGCGCATGGTCACGATCCGAGGTTGTTGCTCCCGCAGCGGTTTGGGTAATAGTGCCCTGTGTATCCTCTCGATTGTGAGATCTTGAGGGTTCTCTATCATGATGGTGTCGCATAGGAAGCTGTGTATGTATGTCTTGAGGTTCGCCCCTTTGGCGTTTTCAGGTATACCAACCACTCGAAGGTTGTTACAGCGGGAGCGATTTTCTTGGTCATCTATTTTCTCGCCAATTCTCTGGACCTACCTTATGACCCCATCTAGGTCAGTTTCTGTAGTTGTATAGTTGTCCTCCAGTGCGCTGATCTGTTGTTCATTATCCGTGATGCGTTCTGCCTGCGCAGTTAGGTTGGTTTGGTCTTCCTGTAGATCCTGCTTAATGTCCAGTACTGTGTTTGTTTCATGAGTCCTTTGCTCAATAATTAGCATCTCTGCGAGGATGGTCTGTAACTGCGTCTGGGTGTCCATCTCCGCCTTATTCTGATTGGATCGCCTTGGCTGGCTGGGTGTAGCGGATGCTGGGAGGTCTACTGGTGTTGGTGCGCTGGTTCCTTTTTGCATGCTCATTCAACTCAATGTGCCATGTCCTCCTCCTGGAGCCCGCTGGGTCAATGAGTCCTGTCGCTGTGGGTCTGTGTTCCATGTAGGAACTCTGCCCTCTTAGGTTTCCTGGCGTGCTTGAGAGCGAGTGCGCTTGCCGGAACGGGGAGAGTATCCTGGCTCCCCCCCTATATATTGATGCCTGCCTCTGTTTGAGGGTACCCTCCTCGGGGTGTCCCTGGCGTTGCACTCTGTCTTTAGACCTGCAGCCGCAATTCCAGGGGGAAGAAGCACAACTGCCAGTTTGCAGGGTGGTTGAGCTGTTGCCCGTGGGATTGGCAGGCATCCAGTGGGCACTGTGGCTGAGAGATTTTTGGTGGCTGGCCCGCCGTTAGTTAGGGGCTGAGCGTGGAGCGCTGGCTTTCCTATGTAAGCGGTTTGCGCTTTGTCAACTGGTGCCCCTCTTGCTCTGTGGGGTAGCGGTGGGGGCAAAATGCAGCTATTTGGGGCCGGGGATTGTGGAATGGTCCCGGCCCATGAGTAGAAGTCGGGCTCCCTCCCAAGTGCTGTGCACTGGCTGGTCGTCTTTCCCTCTTGCCTAGTGGGAGCCCCAACAGGGGGCTTTGGAAGTGTTCTTTGTTGGGTGCCCCTCTGCTAGTTACAGTGAAGTTCGCAGTACTTTGGGCCCCTTGCAGGGGTTCACAGGTTGTGGCCTTCCACACCAATGGAGTTAACGCAGTCCGTTCCAGCTGTCTCATGCTCCGATGGAGTTCCCTCGGTCCTCCCCAGATGTCTCACGCTGCTAGCTCTCCCTTCCTTTAGGTACGTCGCTTTGCACTGGGATAGTGGGGGCGGAGCCCTTGTGGTGCATGCTTTGACCGGCTAGAAAGTTTGTGGGGGAGCCGGGTCGCTCTAGGATCGCCCGTGGTATAGGCTAATGCAGAGCCTTTCTTCAGTTATGGGGGGTGAGGCGGCCTCCGCTCGCCGGGTCTCTCCCCTCCCAGCCCCTCTTACTTGGGATGTATTCCGATGGCGTGGCTGCTTATGGCTCCGTATCTGGGTTTCTGTGGTAGGCAGACAGGGCCGCTCTTCTGCACGTTGGTGGGCTGCTGGATGCTAGGGGGGCTGTCACATGCTGTCTGCCGCGGTCGCTCTGGCTGACTGTGTGCCCCTCTTCCCGCGGCCCAGGGGTCAGCGTCCCAGCGTCTCTCCACCACTGGCCACGGGGTAGCTGCGGTGCACGTCCATTCAAGCCCACTGTTAGGGTGTCCGTAGGTGAGGAGGAGAAGCAGGCATTGTGGTAGCGGGCTATGAGGGTTGTCAGGCCAGATCCGCTGGATAGGGGAGCTGAAGTTCTGCTCCGCAGCTGATCAGGACTGTTTGGTGCTCCGTTGGGAAGGATCGCTGCCCACAGCCTGGGTGTCCGTTGGAGGAGAGCGTGGTTTTTGGCGGGCTTATGCAGGCTCTGTTAGAGTGAGGCAGCCGCTGTTCCGTTTTATGGGAAGACCTGCACCGATTTTCTTGCGGCAAAGTTCTACTGGGTCCTGTTGATGTAGTGTTAGTTTTCCTTCATTCATACCGCTGTTTGATTGTTTGGATGATCATTTTATTGCGGTTCCATCCCCGTTCAAAAGGGAGCTACACTAAAGGGGGCGCTGTTGTGCGCCGAACAAGGTGGCCACCTGAAACGTGAGCTCTGTGGCAGGCAGATCCCTCGATCCTGATCTTGTGCCTCTACGATCTACAACTTGTACCAGGCTGCTGAGATTCGCGAGCTGCTGGAGCAGGGATCATCTGGTCCAAATCCCAAAGAAAAACGGCGTCAGGAACCCTGTGATTGGGAACTGCCGCGACCATCCCCCAAAGTCTGCGCATCTGCGTGCCGAAATCCGGCACTCGAGGAGATTCAGACAGTCTAGGCCCCCGGAACTGGGACACCTGACCACCCTTGTGGAGGCCCGTTGAGCGGTGGAACACCCCTGCGGCGACGATCGGGAGCGAGCCACGCGGTTGCTTAGGCAGTACAACGCGGCGCAGAGCACCGCAGATATTAGAACTGTAACCGCTGTGACCCTCGTGTGCTGAGCCGGCACCCGCGCTGGGCAGCTCCTACTTCGGCCCTCATCGACTCCTACATCGGCCTTCATCCTGCTGTCCCCCTCGCTGCCCCCCCCCCCCATCAACGAGACTTCAGCGCCCAGGGTAGAGCTGCGGCACACCAACAGACGCCGGGTGCCGCGCTCCCCTGGTGGCGTGGACTGGGTTGCCAGACCCTTGGCGGCCATAAGGTACGCGGGGGATGGGGATCCTCTAACACCCCCACTGAGGGCTGCTAACCCCTGTCTCGAAGCGGAGATCAACTGCCCGCACCCAATGGAGGACGCCCTGAGACTTGCTTGCTCCCGCCGAGTGACTTGCTGTGGCCCGGATCCTGCCCCGGCTCAGCTCATCCACCACGCAGGGTGCCCTCTGCAACCCCCTACGGAGTGATCGCATCGACATCCTCCCGTACCCTCTCAGCGTGGCGCAGACCTTGTCTGCACCTGGAGGGGCCCGGGTACCTGGTGGCCTTGCCGCGGCCTGCTGGTTACCCTGGCTGGTGCCCCTTACACTGGCTGGGATCCCCTATAGTCCACATCATCCAGCCCCGCTGCCCCGTGCCGGTTACTCTACGACACTCGAGGCTCTGCCCTGGCCCCGCTCCTCCTCCTTTCAGGACACCTGACTTCGGGTTCCCCAGCGCTGCTTGGATTGTATCCTGCCAACCTTTGCCATCGAGGCTGGGGGGGCCCCCGGGCTCTGGAGTTATCATCGTGGCCCCCTATATCTCTTTCACCCTAAACCTTTGTGTGACTGATACCACGGGGTGGAGGAGCTGGTGTCCTTGCCCATTTGACAAATTCAACGAGTGACCTGCACATGAACCCCTGGGTCCCATTGGGGCTGAGTGAAGGGTGCAACATATACTCTCTTGGTGAACCACAGTGGTGACTCCTATCTGCGCGCAGGGGGATTTGGGTCTCGCCCCTGGCCCCCCTGTAGCGGGCCGGTCTTCAGAGGTAGCCGCGATCTCTCTAATTCTTGGACAGGGATACGTCTCCTAGACCTCCTGACCTCCTAGTGGGGCATCTGGATCCTTCCCCCGCGGGGAGCAACGGACACGTGGGGTGACCCACCATCTCAACCAACTACACTGCCTGAGAGTCCTCTTTTGGCTTCAAGAGGCGTTTTCGATTTCCTACCGCTGGCCCGAGTGGTCGCCCGCTGAGTGGTCGGGCTGCCCGGTTCCCTGCTTGGATCCCCTGGGAGCTGTGCCTCGTTGGTCCTGTCCGTTGCAGCGTGGGGTGCGATCGGCTCTCCCTCATCTCTCCTGAGTCGCATCGCTGTCACAATGACTAAAGGGGCTGGGAAAAAACAGAGCTCCATGAACATGTTCACGAAGACTCCGGTCAGTTCTGCTGAGGAGGTCCCCGAGCAGACCCCTGGCAGTACTTCATCCCTTGCTACCTCAGAAGCACAGAACATGATGGACTTTATCCGTGAGGGTTTTACCACGCTCCACTCAAAGTTAGACGACATGAATGGCACTATTTCCTCTATCAAGGCTCACATTGAGAGGACTGACAGTCGAGTATTGGAGGTTGAAACCAGGGTGAGCTCCGCTGAAGACGGTCTGGGGGCGCTACGTTCGGAGGTCACGGCTCTGTCCAACCGCGTCCTAGAGGTGGAGAAGAAAAGTGAGGAATCTCGCTCGAGGCGTAACAACCTCCGTATCATCGGGGTTCCCGAGAGTGGCATCGGAGAGCCGATGGAAGACTTTGTGGAACATACATTACTGGTGCTTCTAGATTCACCAAAGCTCTCTCAGCAGTTTGCTATAGAGCGGGCACACCGGGCCCCGACTCCTAAACCCAAGCCGGGTGCGACTCCACGACCCATTATAGCTCGTGTCCTGAACTTTTGAGACCGTGATGCCCTCCTCAGAGCTGCAAGACTTAAAGGTGAACTTCTGCTGCACGGAGCAAGGATACACCTATACCCTGACTTCTCGGTGGCTGTTCAGCAGGAGCGCAAGACTTTCTTGGCTGTAAAGAGAAGGATTAGAGATCACAGAGTCAAATACTCCATGTTATACCCCGCTAAGCTGCGAGTCGAGCACAACAATCAGGTGTCATTCTTCACGATTCCGGATGAGGCCTCCAGGTTTATCGACGAACATTTCCCAGGCTGACCTTCGTCTCCAGCTATTCCTCTACAGCTACTCAGCTTACCCGTTGGGGAGGTGCCGACACCGGCTTTCTCCCGACGACAAGAATATACCATACCTGTACTCCTCAACAAATGTTAGTTGGATTACTCTGCATGACTGTGCCAAGTTAAACTGTGCCAAAAATCTTTGTCAAGTTACGTTCGAAGCTTCATTGTAGGCACCATGTTCTCGCTGGATCTGCCACATGTCCGGAGCGGCGTCATCAGTCCGGCCCACAAGCCCCCAGGAGTTGATGCCACTGGTTTGGATTTGGTTAAGGGGTTTTGGGGTTGTCATTCCTCTAGTTGGTGGAGGGATGTGGGTGGGGGCGGGTTGTGATGGGTGTTTTGTTATAAAAAATGTTGGCGCTGGCAGCAAGGGCGGACCGCAGGGTAATGCAGTGTTAATGGGGCTACAGGGCTGCTACATCGGCCCACTTGACATCATCATCCTGGCGATATGAACGCTATCGCGCCTTTTACGGAGAACAATCTGATTTTCATGAGTTGGAATGTGCGGGGGTTGGGCAATTTTAAAAAAATGAGACAGATACAGCTGCAAGCGGAATGGCATGGTTCCAAGATCCTTTTCTTACAGGAGACGCATGCGCGTTCTGAACATTGTATGAGATTTGCCAGGACGTGGGGCCCCCAGAGATACTTTACCAACTTCTCTACTCAAAGTCGTGGGGTATGACTATTATTCATAAGATTCTTAAATTTACACTTATTTCTTCACAAATAGACCCCCAGGGTAGATATGTTCTACTCCATGCTAAACTCCAGAATAGGGAGGTGATTTTACTGAACCTCTATGGCCCCAACATAGATGACCCGGAGTTTTTCACACACGTCGCATCCCTTCTGGGTGGTTTCCCTTTGGTTCCTATCCTCTGGGGTGGGGACTTCAACATCATTTTTGAAATAGACCTTGACAGATCTGGGTCCAGGCCCCGCCAACTCTCCAGGGCAGCCTATGCTACACTGTCGTCCCTTCCCCGCCTTGCGGTTGTGGACACATGCAGACTACTCTACCCTGATTCCCGTGTCTATTCCTTTTACTCTTCAGTCCACGATTCCTATTCCCGAATTGATAGGTGGGTAATCTCTGATGTACTGATTAAAAATGTTTTACAATTAAAGATCCTCCCTGGGACCCTATCTGACCACTTGCCAGTGACCATCACCATGGGCTGGGGGCTGGACTGTGACCTTACCAGATGCTGGAGGATGAAACCTCGTTTTCTCCTCGACCCTCTGTTCAGATCGGAGCTCGAGGTAGCCATTGAGGAGTTTTTTTAAATAAATAAGGGCTCAGTGTCTTTGCAGGCTACACTTTGGGAGGCCTTCAAGGCATATATTAGGGGCATAGCACTGTCCAAGGAGAGTGGCATACTTAGAACAATTCGAAGGGATATCACTGTTAGTGAAATCAAGCTATCGACCCTGGAGGCCCAGAGGCCCAGTGTTCGCTGTCTCCAACCCCTGCGACTCTTGCAGCTATAGGAGTGGAGCTGGACGTTTTTCGTTCTTTGGCAGAACGAGAACAGAAATTCCTAGATAGTCCCGGTCTGGGAAGGAGATACGGAGAGGGCGAGCGCCCCGGCCGCTTCCTTGCTAGACTTATCCGTCATGAGCTGGGTGCTCCACATATACCTGGGATTGTTAGACCGGATAGCTCCTTAGCTATCACATCACGGGCCATCAATTCGGAGTTCTTAGCTTTTTACGAAGCCCTATACTCCAATTCGGACGAGGCCACGGAGGCAGAGGTGGACTCCTATCTGGCTGCTCTCCCCCAAACGGTCCTCTCTCCTGAGACCGCGGGTTCCCTCGATTCTCCACTCACCCCGGAGGAGTTTTCGGAGGCCACAGATTCTCTCTCCTCGGGGAAAGCTCCCGGCTCCGATGGCATCCCGGTTGAATTCTATAAATGCTATAAGACTCTCCTACTCCCTCATTTAATAGCTCTCTGGGATGAATCGGTGGAGGCAGTCATACTCCCCCCATCACTCCATGAAGCCACAATTACTGTATTGCTCAAACCTGGTAAACCTGCCACCCAGTGCGGCTCATATCGCCCACTTTCCCTGATAAACTGTGATACCAAAATATTTGCGAAAATGTTAGCGACCAGACTTGCCCCCTGTATGCCATCTATTATATACCCGGACCAGTCGGGATTCATTCCAGGTCGTTCCACCGCTCTGAACCTGAGACAGCTTTTTAATATAATTAGCAGGATTAGCCCCAATGTGCCGGCGGTAGCCGCAACCCTCGACATGCAGAAAGCGTTCGATTCAGTCTCTTGGAGATACCTCTGGCGGGTGCTCGAACAATGCAAATTCGGGCCTGTTTTTCGCTCCTGGGTCAAGGTACTCTACTCAGGTCCTGTGGCCAGTGTCCGCACGGAGGACAGATGCTCCCCACTCTTTAATATTGCTAGGGGAACGAGACAGGGCTGCCCGTTCTCTCCCCTGATTTTCGCTATAGCGATAGAACCTTTCGCCGACATGCTTCGACAACTCCACTCACATAGAGGGCTTCGCTCGGCAGGTCAAGCCGATATTATATCCCTATATGCTGATGATGCACTCCTTCTCGTGCGGTCCCCCTCCACTAATTTACCCCCGATATTGAAAGATGTTATCCACTTCGGGCACATCTCAGGCCTCAAGGTGAACTGCGCAAAATCTACGCTTTTTCTGCTCACGGAATGCACCCTCCCCCCTCCTGACACTATGGGGTTCACATGGGCGCAATCGAAGTTCACTTATCTGGGGATTGAAATAACACGTCAGTTCGAGTCGACCCTCGAGGAGAACTATCAAAACTACCTTGCGCACCTGGCGGCTAAGACTCTGGCATGGAGCAAATTGCGGTAGAATAGGGATATTGAAAATTATAGTATTACCCCAATTACTATACAGGTTCACCAACGTCCCCCTGTGGCCGGGCGAGGGTTTCTTCCAAGCATTGACACGCAGTATCAACTTTTTGTGGCATTCGGGTGCGGTCAGGCTCAAGCTCGGTACCTTATCTACCCCGATGGCTGACGGCGGTTTCGGGGCCCCCGATTTTCTTAAATACTGGTTGGTTTCTCAAATCCAATAAACATCCTACTGGTTTAACACAGCAGACCGTCCTCCACATGTTAGACTAAAAAAACTGGCAGTTAGCGACTGTGACATCCGCTCCCTGGTGATCCAACCCGTTCCCTCGGCACGGGATACACTGAATCCAGTGGCTTGCACTTCCCTAGCGCTAACGAAAACGTGGAAATTGCTGGATACTCCTCATCCATTTCATGGCAATCTCCCACTGTGGAACTTTCTCCCCGGGATCCCACGTGTACCGCCATCGACTGTGCGCAGATGGGCTGAGGCGGGATACGAGTTGCTCCGTGACGTATTTGAGCAGGGTAGCTTTGTTGAGTGGCCCGACCTGCCCCTGCCCTTGAGGGGTGCCCCGAGTGCATGGCTTCAGTATTCATCTCTACGTAAAACCCTTAAACGAAACTACCCCATGTTTCCAGCAATGCCACCGGACGATCCCACTATTGAAGAACTGACTTCCCCCACACATACCAGAGGGAAAATATCTAGGCTATACACAATGATACAATCCAGATCCACTCCGAAATTCAACGGGCTAAGGCGGGCGTGGGAGGAAGACCTTGGGGTGTAGGTGACGGACGAACGCTGGGCTCACATGTGTGCCCGTATACATCAGGTGTCTTTTAATTCCCGCTTCAAATTGATTCAACTAAAGGTGTTGCATAGGTTTCATTATACCCCGAGCAGGTTGCATCGTATGCTTGGTGATCACTCCCCAAGATGCCCCAGGTGTGGACAGGATGGCGCCGACTATATACACATGATCTGGGCCTGTCCCCGCCTCTCCCAATTTTGGGGGATGGTGTTCACAACCGTATCTGCTATACTTGACCAACCTATCGACCCCTCCCCAATGAAGTGCCTATTCCATGACTTTCCCGGGCTACCCCGAAATTCCAAGAAACTGGCCGGCCTTTGCATGCTCCTTGCGGTACGAGCCATCCTGCTCTGTTGGCTTCGCACCGCCCACGCATGCTCAATGGCTCAGGGCTCTCACATGGGCCTCAGACACTGAGGAAACGTGGTCCTGCCTACAACTAGCCCACTCGAGGCCTAGGGATGTTTGGCTCAAGTTCCGCTCCTATATGTCAGATTTAAATGCGACACCGGATACATCTTCCCCAACTAATACACCCACTCATGCAGGTTGTCTATCCTGAGTTAAGGGTTCCCTTACACTGCGTTAGCACTGTATGCGTTCTTCATGGAAAATGTTCATACTATTTATTTATTTGGATTTGTATAGCGCACATCTGCCCAGGGGCACCGTGGCGCTGAAAGCAGTCTTACTTGTTACAGGCATACATGGTGTATATATAGATACAATGCAGAGGATATTTGCATATTTACATACAGTTGTGCTTGTTTACATACAGTTGTGAAAATACAGTAGGATAGGTGGGGTGGAGAGGTTAGTTAAACAGCGTGGTTTTGAGTAGTCTGCGGAAGGCATGGTATGAATTTTCGTTCCTTAAAGCGGTGGGGAGTGCGTTTCAGTTTTTGGGTGCTAAGTGTTGAAAGCTAGACCCTCCGGCTTTGCTTCTTTTGAATGTGGGTACATAGGTCTGATTGATCATGTGTGACCTAGTGGGTCTAGTGGATGTATTAAGGGTGATTTTTTCAGAAAGATAGGGCGTAGCCTTGGCGGAGAGGCATCTATGGGTGATGACCATGGTTTTGAATAGTATACGTTCTTTTTATTTATTTTATCTGGCTTGGGAGATGTGCTCCCTTTTAGGGATGCTTAGGGCTGCTCTTAGAGCATTGTTTTGTGTGGCTTGCATTTTTGTTAGGTTTTGTGGCGACGTGCCCAAGAAGAGAGCATTGCAGTAGTCCAATTTGGTACCTACTGTGGCTCTGGCTACGGACAGACAGTTTTTAATGGATAGGAAGGGTTTAACAGCATTGATTACCTTCGTGGTAAGTGCAGCAGAGGAGGCTATGGCATTGACTTGCCGAGTCATGGAGAGGGTGGAGTCAAGGTATACTCCTAGCGTTTTTACTGCAGTGGAGACTGTGATGGTGGAGTTATCTATATTAAAGGATTTGTACCGCAGTGGGAGTTTGTTTAGTGTTTCTTTGGTGCCAACTAGTAGGATCTCTGTTTTGTCCCCGTTTAAGCAGAGGCCGTTGGCTGCCATCCAGGTTTGGATGACTGTATAGATCTTGGTTAATGCTGCTGTGTCTTGTTCATAGACCCTTGTGAGAGGGAGCAGGACTTGCGTGTCGTCAGCATAGTTGGTGTAGGCTATGTGACGACGGTCCAGGTCATTGAACAGTGGGAGGGTGAAGAGGTTTTATAAGGTGGGGGCAGTGCAGGACCCTTGTGGGACGCCACAGTGGATAGTGGTGGGGGTAGCGCTCGCAGAGTCAGAAAAGACTTTCATAAATCGACCCTCGAGGAATAATTTGACCCAGGAGATGGCTTCTGGCGAGAAGTGGGCTTCATTTTTGAGTTGCGTGTCTAGAATATCATGATTGACCAGGTCAAAGACGGCAGATAGGTCTAGCAGGAGCAGGAGTGCTGGTTTGCCTTTGTCCATGATGTCATTTAGTTGGATTTTGAGATCTAGTAGGGCCGATTCGGTCCCATGTCCCGGCCGGAAACCCAATTGCCTTTTTCCTAAAATGCGATTTTCTTCCAGGTATTGCTGTATTTGTGTGTAGGCAACTTTGTCGAGGATCTTGTGCACGAAGGGAACAGTTGTGATGGATCTATAGTTGTTGGCGTTTTCAGGATCTAGAGTGGGTTTTTTGAGAAGAGGGCGCACCCAGGCTTCTTTTAAGCTGGTTGGGACTGACTTTGTCCTGAAAGATGCATTGATGAAGGTTTTAAGAAATGGTGCTAATGTTTCTACGCAGTCTTTGACTAGTTGAGCGGGGCAGGCCTCGCCTTTACAATTGGAGGGTTTGATTCTGTTAACGATACGATATCGACTACCTCTTTTTCTGAGACTTCTCTGAATTTGAATGGTGTAATAAGATTTGTCTAGATACTAGACACTAGATACATACTAGATGCACTAACTGTATTCCTGTACTGTTTTAACTGTACCTACCTTGTGCTTGCCTTGTGTCTTGTTCGCCTGCGTTCTGCTGCCAAGCTGTTTAATAAAAAAAGGTTTAAAAAATAAATAAAAGGGAGCTACACTAGCCTGTGGCCATCTTGTGCCGCGCCCCATGGCGGTCTCCCAAAAGATGCAACATTTTTAATCAAATCTTACGCCTAACAAAGAAACAAGGGAGGTGGCGCCAGGCCCTTGGCACCCACATTTTTCTGCCACCATTGTGTGCGGGCAGTCACTTTTTTTATGTACATGGCAGTCCCAGAGGCTGCTTTTGGTGCCAAGGGGATCGTGCAACTAATGAGGGGGTACTGGTATTGTAAACTACTCAAGGTCAGTGGTGGCAGGTGAATATATTTAGTGCAGAGGCATTAACATTTTCCACAAATTAGCACAAGCAAGCAAGCATAGAAAGAGAGCTATAAGTAATGGTGGCAAAATGGGTGTTTCTCCAGAGAACATTTTTTAAATACTCTGTTGAAAAGGATAATTTTACAGCATATATTTTGAGAACAATGAATTAAAAATTCAGACAATTTACAACTGGTTCTCTAGAGCAGTGCATGAAAAATGTTGTAGATGCCATATTATCAGCATTTGCCAACCTTTTCATGATACCAGAGTTCACAACACATGCCAGCATTTCCACTGTAAGTAATTGTATTGCAGCTTAGCCCATGTATATCCGAGCATTAGCAGCGTAAATCATTTCATAAAGCAGAGTCCATAATCTAATGAAAAGGAACGTTTTACATCATATTTTTGGAGAAAAATTGATACAAAACTCATACACTTTACAACTGGTTCTCTGGAGCAGTGCATGAGAACATGTAGTAGATGCCATATTGTCAACAGTACACAGGAGCATTTTACAACATGTTCATATCACCAGAGTTCACAACACATGCCAGCATTTCCACTGTAAGTCATTGTTATGCAGTTTAGCCCATGATATATCCAAGCATTAGCAGCATGATGTAGATGCCATAATAAAGTCCAGCATTCCTAATGTAAAGCACTTTAATTTTGAGGCCACAATTAATGTAAATACCATTTATGAAGATGCACACAAAATCTAGGCTTCTATGGTATCCGTAAATCAATTTCGTGAAGATGAAGCCACAATCTATGCCAGTATGGTCACTGCAAATCATGTTGATTAAGATGAAGATGTAGCCACAATACAATTCCAAAATTCTCCATATAGCGAAATGTCAACATCAATAACTTCCATGACAGAGTCCCCTACCGCCAAACACATGGATGCACTGCACACACCCACACATCACCTACACTCATACCCCCATACACACAAACATTGCAAATCAGAAGCAAGGAGCAATGACATATGCAGACTTGAACTCCGCCGGTGCAGAAAGGAACAAATCAGAAGACAGGCCTTTTCGGTTTATGTCTCCAGACTATGGAACCTCCTCCCCATCAATATTTGACATGCCCCCTCGCCTTTGCTAGCTTAAGACATTCATCATCAAGGAATGGCTTTTCCCTAATGCTTATGTCCACACACCCTCCACCTAACCTGAGACTGCGTGTCTGCTCCCCCAGTTTGCTCCCCTTGTTACTTTTACATCTTTTGGTGCCAAATTGGCCATCCTCCCCTTCCCTTCTTATTTGGGAGAATTTGTATTTCTGTGCCAATTCCCTTTAACCTTAGAGACCCCCAGCTCTGTTGCTGGACTCAGGGCGTTTTTAAATGTTTACTCCTGAGTGAGTGGGACTTTTTGCTCACTCACTCATGTGTTTTGCTGACTATGATTTTCTATGTTCCTTACTGTTGTTTTATGGAGTGTGGTAAACTCCATAGGCATTTGCTTTTGCATTCTGACACACACAGCACCTTGTGTGCAGTGCCACTGTGTTTAACTACATTTTCTTGAGTGAACTACAGTTCCCAAGAATAGTAAGATGACCCCTGTCTTGCTTACCTTTACTTTATGGGACCAGCACACAGCACACACCAACCTATGTGGATTGCGGGGGGTTACATAGTAACTCCATTAGCCCTTTCCTCGTGTAATATTTTGTTACACTAACTCACTTGAATGGCTGGTGGCAGTGGTTTCTTATTTACTACCTAGTGACATGTATCTGCAAGCTGATACCTCAGCTGCAGTGCTGCACACAAAGGTGACCATTTTCTCAAAATGGCCCCGGTCTTCTTTTTTTGCCATTTCTTGTTAAATAGTTTCTTCTGGGCTTTTACTCTGTTTTCATCAGATTTGAGTCCTTTCTGGGTTTTGCCTTTGGCGGCCTTCAGCACTGAACCCACCCAGGCTCCAGTGTGTCTGGAAAGGCAGGAAGTGAGGGAGGGTCCTGAAACTTCCCTGTCCTTTGTCTCTAGGTGTGCCTGAGTGAAAGCGGTTCTAACCTGCTGACTGGCTGTCCTGGAGGACAGCAGCCCTGCTATGTAATTGACAGCCTAGGGCTGTGAATGAATGGGAACTTGCATAAAAAGCAAGGTTTTTTGGGACTAAGAGCAGAGTCGACCACTGGAAGACAACATCCGAAACAGAAGATGGGAGAAGACGCCAGCAGCATCAGCCTGAACCGCGAAGTGCCCGGTGAAGCCCTACAGCTGTGCTGACCCCATGTTCAAATCGCCAGCGAAGACCCGTAAAGGGAGACTTTCTCCCTTAGGCTAGTGGGACCAATTACCATTGAGACAAACTCTAGTTTGGCACAACCCCCGACTTGCTGTGACTTTCCAAGGCTGCAGAAGCCCAATATCCGGGATACCTCGACCACCTGTGAGTGCATTGTCTTCCAAAGTCTGAATCCATCTAGATCTTCATGGGCATTCAGAGAAACCTACAGAAGAAAGAAATCCACATCCAGAGTCCCCTCACCAGAGTCCAGGACTGAGGGATCAGGAAACCCTAACCAGAGCTTTTCATTCTTCTTTGGTGCTGAGAAAAAGGAGCCAAAAACACAAAAAGCCACTGAATTGACGGAAATAAATTGCTGCTGAGTCCCTCTCTCGAGTGCTGCAGCAGGAGCCCGCCAGACGTCCTCCCTTTCGTCACCACGACCAAGGACAAGGTAGAAGGGTCTACTGCATTGCATCCTGAAGGCATCCAGCTGGAACCACTTCTTCATTTCAAAGGTACTGTTGGGTTTGGGGTACATTATCCTTTTGACATTTGGGGTGCTTCCTATCTTTGGGAGATCATTCAACCCTACACTAAATTGACCTCAACTTACCTGCATTGGCCTTACAGCTTGTGCTTTATAAAGGTGACTTCTCTTGAGTTGCTGTGATTTCTCTTTTGAACACTGACTATTTAAGAAAAACAATTCTAAGAAGAAGAGCATCAACACTTTGACTTTGCCCATTGACTTTGGCAGTCCTGGCTTCCTAAAGGGCTCCTTCTGAACCTATTGGCTTTGGCAGTGAATGTTCCCTTACACGTTTTAAATGTTGAACACTTTAATCCTGGGATAATAGACTTCCTGCATCCCTTTGGTAGAATCTAACTGTTCTTATAACTTATCAGTCTGTTATGATCTAACTCTAAACTTTCCTTCCGTAAAATAATTCAATATTGCAAAGGTGATACTACATAAATGCTATACTGACCTCAACTATAGTCACCTCTGGGTGCTGGAACATGTGTAACATATGAATGACTTACTCGCCTGCTTTATTGTTCACTGTTTGAACTGTTTCTAACGTGGGATTAATGTTACAGCTAATTATTGCTTTTTAAAGAATTATTTAAATATCCTTGTGTATAAATAAATAATGTATTATATAACTTTAAGTGTGTAAGTGTTTACTTGGACATCTGTATTTACTGATTTCATTGTACAGCTCTAGAGCTCACATTACCCCTCTTAAGATAAGCCTGGCTGCTCAGTCACACTACCAACTTGTGTAGTACAGGCCTATATTAAAAGGTGGGTTACCTAATACCAAAAGATACGTCTTGTGTAGTCCCCCAGCAGTTGGACTGCACTAATTCTTACCTAACACTGCTCCCTTGTATTATTCCTTACAATCTTCATTCACTGTGTACTTCGTCTTATATAAAGTAGTTTTTGGGGGTTTGTTCTGGGTACAACCTCTTACACCGGCGACCTCGATGTACCACCTTATGTGTTGTGTCGCGTTGGTGTGGTGGTTTTAGGAGGGACCAACCCCTGGTTTCTTGAGCAATCTGGAAACCACACCTTAACTGCGCCACCAAAATCTTTTTGTCTCCAGATATAAGTTTCCTTTATCCATATGGTTTCACTCAAATGAAATGTATTGATCGAGTTTGCCCAATGGTTGTTTACACGTGTTTCAGCCTCTCAAGGGCCTTTTTCAAAACGTAAGATTCTGGGCAGCAAATTTTATATGTTATGTGAGAAGGGGAAAATTCAAAAGATGCCACGAGATGTAAAAGAAAGATAAAGATGATCACTGTAAAACACATTACCAGTCATGTTGTGTAATCCTGTAGAATGTCAGGGTAGTCTGGTATGTATGTATGTATTTATTTTTTGTATAGCGCCGATAGCCCGTGGGCATCAGGGCGCTTAGGCAAACAACGAAAAACAAAACAATACAATAGGAACATCTGCGCTAAGCCATGAGGTGGTCATAATCCCCCGTATCGCAGTTCATCATCTGAAAAGATGAGTCTTCAACCCTTTCCTAGAAACAGTAAGGTTGGTAACGGTTCTGAGTGTTTCTGGAACACTGTTCCACAAGCTGGGGGCCTGCACCAAAAAGGAACTGCCCAGCCCAGATTTCAATTTAAACTTGGGGACGATCAACAGACATTTACCCTTTGAACGAAGATTCCTACTGGGGGTATGAAGCACTAAGCCCTTTTTTTTGATACTCAGGAGCAGAGCCGTACAGGCATTTATGCACCAGGCAGAGAGCTTTGAATTTAATACGCTCCTCCACTCTGAGCCAATGCAAGGCTATTCTCTCTGCATTAACATGATCTCTTTTCTTCAGATTTTTTACCAGCCTAACCGCGTTGTTCTGAAGCACCTGACAACTAGAAACATCCTTAGAGGAGACCCCTAATAACAGGGCATTGCCATAGTCAAGCCTTGATAGTATAATGGCCCTGGCTACGGTGGCCATATTACCCTCATTAAGAAACGGCCTAATGGCTTTCATGAGCCTTAAGTAATATGCCGCATTTTTTGTAGGTAGCTAGTCTGGGCATGAGAATCCACCTGTGAGTTGACCATTATTCCCAGGGTCTTCACTTTCTGGACCACCTGGATAGTGGCATTCTTGATTTTAAACAATTTATACTCAGCCCCCAAGTTTGCTAGCTGATGACTTGATCCAAACAGCATCAGCTCGGTTTTAGAGTTGTTCAGACACATCCAGTTTGTCTGCATCCAATCGTCGATTATCTTATAAACCCTGGCTATTATTTCACTGTCTGAATCATAGTGGCTGCCACCCAGTTCCAGAATGAGTTGGGTGTCGTCTGCGTAATTAGTAAACGACACCCCCGCATTCACCAGTAGACTGCACAATGTGCGCATGTATATGTTAAACAACATGGGGGACAGACTGGCCCCTTGTGGGACTCCGAATAAGATGTCATACGGATCGGAAAAACTACTGCCCCAATGTACTCTTGCTTGGCGATCCGAGAGGAAAGACAAGAGCCAATCAATGGCTCCTTCCGAGCAACCCACATTCTCTCTAATCGCCTTGATAAGAAGGCGATGATCCACCAGATCGAATGCGGCACTTAGATCCAAAAGCATAAGTACTCCCAACTTGCTTTTATCCATTAAGCTGAGCATCTGGTTCTGCAGGTCCAGCATTGCAGTTTCCATACTATGGGATGCTCTAAATCCAGATTGTTGTTGATGCAGGATCTCCTCATTCTCAACAAACTGCTGCAGTTGTTGTGTAGCTACCTTGTCCAATAACTTAAGAACAAAGTTTGAATTAGTTATTGGACGGAGATTCCCAGGGTCTTTGGGATCCAGACCTGCTTTTTTAACTAGAGGGGTAATAGTAACTTTCTTAAGATCTCTAGGCACTATGCCCTCTTGAAAAGATGAGTTCACTATTCTCTGTAGAATAGGAGCGAAGATGTCTTTATGTTGTAGAATGATGTTTGGAGGCAGGATATTTTCTGCACAACTGGTTGGCTTCATGTTATTCAGTACCTCTAACATCTCTGACTCTGAGATGGAGCTAAATTTAAAAGACTGCTTATCATACAAAAAGACATTAGTTTCATAGTGTATAGTACATAGACTATATATTGATGTTATTAGATACTAGTCCAAATATACCAACATGTTATGTTGAAACTTGCACTGTGTTCCTGCAAGACGCACACACGTACTGGCCCAGATCCAACTAAACACCCACCCTTCCAAACCTCTGCAGATGCCGGCAGTGTTCGCAGCGGCACACCATGAGAAACATGCACTGTCTTCCGCCCCCTGCCACAGACGATCACATTTCACCCGTCCCTCCGAGCACCCCGGCCCCTGCCCGAACCACCAACTGCATAACCATTGTAATCTGGTCACTAAACAGCACCAGTAAATCGAAAGCACCTGGGATGCTGCAGTTTAAAGATGTAGGGACAGAAGGCTCAGTCAGACAGACCTCTAGTGATAGCAACAGTAGCAGCATCAGTTTGAACAGAGGACAGCTATGTTTCACGCGCTCAGCTGGAGTACCCCTACCTAATTATCGAAGTACTTACCCAAGCACACAGAACACTAAACCCACAGGTCGCACTGGGGGTAGTGAGGAAATGCACCAGTTCAACCGGGGCTACTGGGCATGGGAAGCACTTTAATAGATGTGGGGGTTGTGGTATCACGTGAACCGCGTGATGACGTGCAACATCATCACGCAGATAAGTAAATAAAGAGGCCGGCATTGCGCCTTTTCCGGCAGACCGAATCAGAGCCGTTAAGTAACAGAACTGTGTCTGTCGTACTTAATGCGCAGTGCTGCGCCATGGCGGCCCAAGCTCACGGCCTCATAACATTGGCGACGAGGGAAGCCCAGGACACGCACCTGCCAGTCGGGCAGATTAGAAGCCCAAGGCGTCACACAACCATCCACCCAATGAAAAAGAAGGGGGGGGCACAAACACCCAGGGGTTTGGCGTGGCTCTCTCCAGAGGGTGCCTGTGTGCCGCCCCTCACCAGTTACACCACACAGGGTGCGATCCCACATAAGTGGAGTGCCGGCACGCCCGTTGTACTGGTGTGGGCAATCCCAGTGCCCAGAAAGGTGCAGTGGCTCCTCCAGGACTGCCTGTGCACCCACAAAAAGTGTCCAGTGCCAAAATGAAGAAAGAAAAACAAAAAATAAAGGGGCAGCAACACCTCCCGGAGTGCCTGTGCACCCCCAACTAGTATCTGTGTTGACCCACACATAAGGAGAAATGTCAACAGATGAAGCTGCCTCACCTGTTCCACCACGCCCTCAAGGGGGGGGGGGGTCCTCCCAACAACGTGGATCACTCGCACACTTGTGCGAGTTTGACATCGACAGAGCTAGGACCACAGTGGGAATTACGCCTGGATATGTACTTTAATGCCAAAGGGGAAAAAGACTATTTGACAAAAAAATGCACGCTTATCTATTCAGTGGGACCTGTGGTCCACAAGCTATTCAAGATCTTGCGCCCCACTGATGATTCACACAACGCAGCTGTCAAAGCGCTGACGATTACTTCGCTCCGATGGTGAACACAGACTGAGAAATTCGTTATGCACACCGCCATGCAACAAAGTGAGGAAGACAAATCCCGAAAACCTAAGGAACAAGGAGCACCTGGCGACAGAAGAAGCAGCAGAACCCTGCAACCCCAGGTCCCTGACCACAGTGTGGGTATGACCTTCCCCACGAGAAGCACTGCCCAGCAAAAGGGCACATCTGCACTAGGTGTGGAATCCCAAATCATTTCGCCAGGGTATGCAGACCCTCAGCCCCTGCCAGTGTACCAAGAGGAAAGGAATGCCCCAGAGGATTCGCACAAGAGAAGACGACCCAGTCCAACACTTAGTCCACTGATCCACAGATTGACCCTCCAGGTGAAGGCACAGGGGATGAGCAAGAAGATGTTTTCTTCATGTCAGCTGTACTCGGCGTCCACGGGAAATGCCAAACTCGATGTGCAATGACCATTCTGAACACCCCCATCCATGTGCTTCTCGACAAGGGTGCCTCAGTCAATGTAATGGCCGACAAGCAGTACCGGACATTACCGGGGGCCCCATCGCTTCAAGAAACGAGAGTGCGCATATTCACTTTTGAGGGCAAGACCCCTCTACCACTAGAAGGCACCTTTATTGCCACTGTTCAACAACATGGTGTCTCCATACGAGCCAGATTCTACGTGACCAAGGTAGCAACCCAAACACTACTTGGCTGTGCAGCAGCAGAAGCCCTGGGTCTCCTTCCCTTCACCCACGGAGTGTTCGTTGAAGATGTACAGATGCTACTACAAAAATTCCAAAACATATTCACATGAATAGGGCAGATGGAAGGCAAACCAATCCGGCTCCACATTGACGACAGAGTTCAGCCGGTGGCATTGAAACACCCAAGAGTGCCCTTCCACCTTCGCGAGAAAGTCGAGAAGGAGATACAAAACCTCATAGACCTTGACATTATTGAGCATGTTGAGGGGCCCACACCCTGGATATCCCCAATCGTCTTTGCCCACAAACCTAAACAGCCGGCAAAGTCCGTATTTGCATGGACATGCGACTAACCAATAAGGCAAATAAAAGAGAAAGACATTTAACCTGCATAATAGACGATATTATCGCAGAACGGAAGGAGCAACAGTCTTTTCCAAATTTGACCTCCACTCAGGTTACCAACAGCTTCTCCTCCAGCAGGACAGTCGATACATCACGACTTTCACAACCCACGTCGGTCTCTACAGGTATAAAAGGCTGAACTTTGGCATCTCGTCAGCCGCAGAGGGGTTTCAGAACGCCATACGTGGAGCACTGGCTGTGCTGCCAGGAACCTTGAATGTGAGCTATGCGATTCTAGTGGACCCTAAGTCAACATCTGGAACGGCTGGAGAAATCCTGGCGAGGATCCAGACCCTAGGCCTAACTCTCCATCGTGAAAAAAATGCGAGTTTCTGAAGAATAAAATCTTTTTTTTCTAGTTCATCTTCCAGGAAGGAGGACTATCTGTAACGCTCACCTGGCTCCCACGGAGGCGCTGGTCTGGTCTGGGTTGCTGTGGCCTCTTCAAGCGTGATGCGCAGAATTCGGACCACCGATTGAACAGGACCCCCAAATCTTGCTTGTCTGGCCCGTAGGAATATCCTTCTGCAGATGAGAAAGGGGATTAACTGTCTGCTGAATAGTGTGCTTGCTCCCCCCTTTCCTCCTTCGTTCTTCTCTGACTTCCTCCAAAACCCCCGGTTTAAGCTCACCTTATGGTTTGGAAGGATGAACTCTCCATCCTGCTTCTGGTGCAGGGGCGCGCGTTCGTCCAGGTACTTCACTGGTTTTCAGAATGGCGCTGGCAAATCCACTTGACTTTTCTGAGCGATACACCGTAAGTATGAAGATGCAAAAGTTCTAGTGTGAGCCTCCTTTTATGTTGTTTTTGCCTAACCTGTGATCTGTCCTTTATTTCAGGTGCAGAACAAAGGCGATGCGTTGAGGGGTTAAATTGCCGGTGGTAAAATCAGGTGAGTTAGTGATGAGGGCGACCCCTCTAAATGTCTTTATAATTCCCCAGTAATGTCTTTTGTCCTTTCCCCATAGGGGCCGGGGTGCGGTACCTTCCAAAGATGCGGAGCCGACCCGAGATGTGGAATGGTTCACCAAGAAAAGCCGGTAAGTAATATGGCTGAAAATTCGGCTTTCCTCTTGTGTTCCCTTGCTCACCTTTTGTCTCTTCTTCTCTCCCCTAGGTGCAGAGATGTGGCGACCGGTGCTGAGAGCCGCGATGGAGCCGGGTGGCGTCTTGGGAACAGGTGAGTGAAGCGCGGCGCTGCAGCGAGCAACGCAGTGCTTTTAAATGGAAGTCTTCCTTCAGGAATGCTGGCGTGAAGATTCCGGATGCAGGTAAGAAGGTTGAATAAGTTCTTGGTTTTCACCTTTCTCTTCTCTTCTTTCCTTACAGGTGTTCCAGGTTCAAGGCGGGCGTGGCTGGAGTCCAGGTGCAGGAGCAGACACGGTGAGCGTTCAGCTGCTGGGATGCAGAACAACACGAAGCACGTGTGGGTGTCCGGGCGTGTCTTAAATAGCCTTGGAAGAAGTTCCAGGTGAGTATTCTTCCACAGCCCCACCCAAGTAACAAAATAGTTCCTTCAGAAAAATAGTCCCTCCTAAGCCTCATTTGGCTTGGTTCTTCATGCAGCATGGTCTGCATCAGGTGAGTGTGCAGCATAGTCTGCTTCAGCTAAGTGCACCAAACACTTCCCCTTGTGAGCCTGGCTGATGTCCAACATGAGCCTGGCGCCAACGGCGCCAGGACAAAGTCCAAAGAGCCCCTATAAAGGGCCGCTGGGCTTTTACCCGGGGGCGTGATGCCTGCTCCCGGGGGTGCTGGGCCTGGCCTGGTGCTCCGGGGGTAGGCATCATGACACTATCCTCTGACCCGGCGAAGGTCAGGGACATCCAGGAAGCCAAAGCCCCAGAATCAGTATCAGAGGTAAGGATCTTCCTGGGGATGGACCCTTACGATGGCCACTTTATCAAGAACCTGGCTACCCTGTCAGAACCCCTAGGGAACCTCACAAAGCAATCCGCAGCATGGAGGTGGACAGCCCTGGAACAAACCTATTCAACAACATCAAGAAGGCACTGTCAGAAGAGTGCATCCCATCGTTCTTCAAACCCAAAAACAGACAGAAATAATAATTGACGCAGGCCCGTTTGGACTTGGGGCCATCCTCACCCAGACTAATAAGTATGGCCCAGCATATACTGTGGCATATGTCAGCCGAGCACTCTCTCCAACCGAGTAGAGGTATTCCCAGATTGAGCGTGAAGCTCGGGCCGTGCTGTGGGGATTCTGCCATTTCCATGTATATATCTATGGGAAACCTGTGAAGGTGGTCATTGATCCCAAACCCCTTCTACCCAACCCCCCCGCCGAATATAGAAAAATGGTTGCTCGCACTCCAAGAGTACAATGTTGACCTCAAATACAGGCCCGGACAGAACAAAGCTGCGGATGACCTTTCCTGCCACCCCAAAACGACAAATGCAGGCCCCTGTGAGGAGGTCGCTGCAGCTGAAGAACACTTACGGCTCATCATAGAAAGCTCAATCCCCAGCTCAATGAACAACGCCAAATTCAAGGCAGCATCGAGAAACAATGGGTGTTTCCAAATCCTGCGCTATGCCATGTCAGGACAGTGGAAATCCGCTCTTGAAGACCTAGGCTCAAGGACACAGGAAGCAAAAAACGCCCTAGAGCAACTATGGAAAATGCAAAGTGAACTAACATTTATGGATGATGGCATCCTCCCGAGAGGGCCCCACATAGTCATCCCTACTGAACTAACCAACAGGGTGATCACCCTTGACCATCAGAGCCATCAAGGCACAGCCAAAACGAAAAGCTGCCTTAGGCTCAAAGTCTGGTTCCTGGCACCTGAATTGAAAGTAGAGGAATTCATCAACACCTGCAAATGGTGCCAAGCCGCTGCTGCACATATTAGAGAACCATCCATTCAGTGCATGCCTCGAAGCGAAGAACCATTGGAAACCATTCACATGGACTTGGGCTCAACACAAAGAGACTTGCATTTCCCGGTCATGATAGACCAGTGGTCCCGGTACCCCGAAGTTGAGTTTGTCCTGTCCCTGGCTCTACAAGAAGCAATACTGGAGGTGGAGAAGATGTTTGCTACCTACCATTTCCCCAAAACAATATGCTAGGACAATGGCTCTCCGTTCCAAAGTGCGGGCCTAGAAGAATTCTTAGCAAAACTGAGAACTGAACACCGAAAAATCACACCTGTATGGCCACGAGCAAACAGTGAGGCAGAGCGCTTTTTAATGCGTACACTCAACAAATGCTTCCACATAGCACATGGACAAGGCACATGTGAGAAATTAGCACTGTTTCAATTTTTCCTTGAGTATAGAACAACCCCACACTGCTCCACCGGAGTGGCCCCAGCAGAAGATGTATTTCAGAGGGGCCCTTGCAGGTTTCTACCCTAATTGGAAGGGAGAACTGCAGGAATAGACAATGAAAACGTGCGTGCCCGGAGTCACAATCCAAAAGGAGATCATGCGAGGACTACGAGAACATGACATAGCGGTAGGCAACACAGTCCCAGTGAGAGCTCGCCACCCAGAAGGAACATTGTCTCTCCCACATGAGCCCTCACATCTAAAAGTAGTGCTGGTGCAAGGATCACAAGTAACAGCAGCAGACAATCATGGACTAGTGACATGGAACTCCAGTTTCTTTAGAAGGCTCTGAGGCCCACCCCGGCTGCAAACTGACTGGTATGGACAGAGGATGAACAATAACTCACAACGCTCCTAAGCAAGTGACGCGGAAGGCGACAACCTAGGGGATCCTTATCCATGGAGGATGACAGAGCCAATAACCCTGGGAGGTGGACATCGCCCACAACTGGCCCCAGCCAGTGAGACTGGAGGATGATACCCAGCCCAGGAGCTGAGAGGGCCAACACGACTGAAGGACTAGGACCTGAGCACTTAAGCGGTGGACACTCAGGGGATATAAAGCCTGGCTAATTACCCCAACAAGGAGTAACCGCGAGTTCCTCGATATGTTGTATTCTTCTGTTATGTGTTCTTTAAACGTGTGCCTTACTGTTGTTTATGACATGTTCTGCAGATCAAAGATTTGCTGTTATAAAAATGGGGCAGAGTGTGGTATCACGTCAACCGCGTGATGACGTGTGATGTCATCACGCGGATAAGTAAATAAAGAAGCCTGCTTCGTGCCTTTTCCGGCAGACCGAAGCGGGCCGTCAAGTAACAACAACTGCGTCTGTCATACTTTATGCATGGCTCTGCACCACGGCGGCCAAAGCTCACGGGGTAGGAACAGAGACACACTAATAAGCACTTAGATGGTTCTTTTTGGTCGGGGATGGGAATGTTACTACTGGACTCGCCCGTAGGTGGCAAGATCTATTTAATTTATTTTCTATGGCATTCAAAGAAAGGCACCAGCCAGGTCCTCCACACAGGTAGTATGCTAACACCACCAAAGTTACACTAGAACGTCCAATTCACCATCTTGAGAGACCTAAGAAAATTACACAAACCGAGATTAAGGCATGTATAACTCGCACCACGTCTGTGGACACGTGCCGCAGGCACGGCTCCCCATCCATGCACTGTAGAATGCAGCTATGGCTAGGCAAATCCAGTCTAGCCGTTAGCATATCCATCCACACTGAAACCCGTGATATACCTCAACACATCTTCCATTAGCATACAGCGACAACCTACGTAGAAAGAAAATGTGGTCTAGCTGGGCGCACATCAAATCTCCTGCACTAGCACTGTACCCTAATCCACCAACAGCACCCACCCACGTGCCAGACCTTGGGGTTGCTTACTGGGGCCCATCCAACCCTTCTAAATCCTAACCTGGCAGAATGCACACATGCATTTTAAACTTAACACTTAGAATCTCCCATACATGGATTTCGGTTCCCCAAGGGCGTTCCAACCACAAAGCGCATTGAGGCCATACAAATGAAGAAAGGGCGCTATAGAAATTACGATTACAATTACAAATACGAAGATAGCCGATGTGTTACACTTGGAGGATTTTGAGGGAAGCCAATGTGTTGCATTATTTACTAATAACTCTCTAACTTCTTAACACTAAGCATAACTAACTGGACACAAACCTCAGCCACGAGACCCCGAAACTACAAACACTCTCCCATCTCTCCACAGCACCAAACACACACCTAAGACACCCGCATACAAAATACAAATACCAATCCACCAAAATCATAATATTTTTTCCGACCTGAAGCTACCAACAGCACATCAAATCTCTCTGGTGCTTTCCCCTCTCATTCCCACACCGCTTCCTTTTCAGATCTGCCTTAGCGCCTGGAGACCATGAAAAATGGCAACAGTGTGCGGTAAACGTCCCTATAACTTAACATTACATTACATTATAAGAAGAGCCAACCTGCAGGGCAGCAGTATGTCAGCACTCCATGCAAACCAGATCCCACCTGGGAGAAATAAAACAGCATTAACTGGCATTAAGAGCTATGTGGGCTGCGTACTACCGATGCCACATGAGTGAATAATCGAACGAGGAGCCGGAGCTCTTCTGCGGCTGGTGTGGAAGCCACACAGTGAACTCCAGTTTTGGCACACATGGTTAGCAAACCCCTGCACACCCTCAGGGACTTAAACCAGGCTATAAATCAGGCAAAGTAAAGTTTCCTTGAAGAGCACAGAGACATGTCACCCAACACAAACACTTTGCAGCACAGACCACCATTGTGGAGGTACGGTGGACTCTAGTGGAGAAAAGGAGCAGGGCTTAACCTGCTCTTTCAGAGTTTCTGTAATTGTAATCCTACCGGACAGGGATGACTAGGTCAGATTGTCCACAGGAGGTGGGTAGGTGGATAAAAGAAGCCCCTGGGAAACAGGAAGTTGTGGGTTGTAGGATGAGGTCAGGAGAAGAGGAATAGCAAACCAAGAGATCAGCAGAAGGAAGGACACTGGAGTCCCTTTTTGGAGCAGGTGCGGAATTGGTTATTGAGTGCAAGTGGTACTGCATAGCGAGTGTGCATGAGAGACTAACAAATGCAATTAGGAGAAGGAGTGAATGTGAAGTGAATGTGAGAGTGAAAGAGGGTCTGAGAAGATGAAGTTGTAGTAGTAGAGTGGAGGAGGCAGCAGTAGTAGTGTGGAACATTAGGTATTCACCTCTAGCATAACTTAGGGATCGATATTCAGTATATACCAACCTGCGGATTAGGAACGCCTGGGATATAGAGGATTGGTGCTTTCTAGATGCGAAAGAGAGGAACTGCCTTTGGGCCCAGAGAAAACATTAAATAAAAACCTTTTGAATTGTCAGAGACTCAGAGTATTCCTTGAGTCCTCTAAGGCAACAGACAATGAGCAAAGATCAGGGTCGTGAAGGACTGGATCCACTGTGACTAAAAATGTGCACTGTGACATGCCTGAGTGGCCTCTTTTATAGACTCTTGGGTGTGAACACTTAGGAAAATCAATTTCTGATCGTTTCGACTTGGGTCTTGTTTTTTCTGGAGCAAGTGGTACACAGGGTACATTTCGGGACGTCATTTAGGGGTCGCCATACCTCTGTGGTCACCCTTGCGACCCCTAGATTTTGTATTGCAAGCTCATGGGCTGTGGCCAGCACCATTTGGCTCTTTAGTTCTGGAGTGGCTGGCTCTCTTGTTAAAGCCCCTTAAAAAAGAAGAATAAGAAGAAAAGGAGTGACACAAGTCTAACACTTTCAGCACAGACGCTAAATAAGAAAGATTAAGAATACCAAGTAATGTGTCTTTCTGGAATTCTATACAATAATTGCTAGACTCGGCCCACTTCAGTGGGTGAGTCACTGATTTAGTCTGTTCTTAAACGCCTCAACTCAGCCTTTCATCCTTCTGAGGTCAATAAATGAGTACCATCACAGGTTGGGTGATATTGGGTGTATATTTTTTCTATATAAAGCGCTTACGCGTACGTGCTGTCTCTCCCCCTTTGACTTCCACCCTCCCCTCTACTCCCTCTACCCTTTCCCTTTCTTCCTTCCCATACCTCTCCTCTTCCTTCCCAAATGCAAATTGTTCTACATGCTGTTTTTCTGGTTTGAATGTTTATTTTATTGCTTCAGTGTTCCATGTTTAATGTATTTTGGTTGCTATGCTGTAAAGCGCTTTGGTGTAAAGCGCTATATAAATAATAAAATACCAATACAAATAAAAATTATCATTTGGTCATGGACGTCTGCTTGCATTCACAGTAATTTGGTAATATGGGCCTACACACACTGATCTTAACGATACATATGGCGATCCATTCTTGTATGAAATTTACATCACATTATAGTGATATCATAACCATATTTTTTGTAGTGTACAATGCTATGTGATAGCACTTCCTGTTTTGTCAACGGGTGAAAGGTCATGTTCCATCGCATCCCGCGATATCACTTTGGGGTGGGGTCAAATGACATCACTTCCTGTGATGTCACCAGGGGGTCAAGGGTCGTGTGATGTCACTTCTGCTACCCCTGGCATTTTGGTGAAATGACGTCCCTGGTACGTTTGACCCCACCCTGAAACAGTTAATGATCTTAGAACATATTTCGTAATCTCCCTTGTTAACAAAACAGTGAACTTCACCTCTCTCTGTATATTCTGTGGCCTTCTCTGTGTCAGATGTTTTAAGTGGCTTGAACCATATTGAAGCCTATCTAAATATTGGTGATTTGAATCAGTTTGAATGATTCTAACCAATTTAAATGTGCTGATTTATTATACATTATGGTATACCCTCTGATCTCACAATCCAACCCCACACTTCTGGGACAAAAACAAGCTGTATTGGAGCTCACTCAAACTCTCCTTTATTTAAATAATGTCAAACCTGCAGGGTCCCCTAAATTAATGCAGGGGAAGTCACCACAATCACATACAGAGAAAAACGTGCTTATAAAAAGAATAAATTAACTGCCTGTACACCCACACAATCAAACATAACTGAATATATCTATAATTAGACCTCTACTTCTAACTATCACAATACTGTTCAATCTTGACATGCTGCTTGTCGGCTAATAATATTTACACTGTCGCTACTCAAGTGCAGCATACATCTCTTTGCTTTGATTAAATGACCATTCTTAACAGCTCTTTATTTACTATTGGACATATATTGCTGTTGCTATGGATTTCATTTTAATGATGCATTTACATGTGATGCAATGGGTTTCTAACATGCACATGTAAATAAAAACCAAGCTATGGTAGGTTGAATCAAAATCCACAAGGTTGGGTTAAGGGAACCTGTGCTTTGAATTTTCAACCCACAGAATATTGATTCATCTACACAATCTGGGAATATAGTTTTGCCATGGTCTTAAGGTATAATAAGTTTCCTCCCACTTCACATTGCAGATTTGGTTTATCAAGTGCAGTCTCCTTCCTTGTCTGCACTATGGTTATGAACGAGGTTCGAATGTTCATTTAAATTTGCATTATTTTTTATGGAATGTAGCGGCCTGGCTAAGCTCCCTTCCATTCCAATGTACTTTTTTTTAAATTACTAGGCTTTCACAGATGTTGGTTTATTCATTCTCTGTTAGACTTTGGGGTGTGCGCCTCAGTTCACAGCCACAGTTATTGACTATACCTGTGAAAACACATGGGTTTCATTTACTCTGCTTGGGTGGCAAGGGACTATGCGCCCTGCACAGAGATGCTATTGGATTCCAGTTTGAATTAATCTTCCCTTGCATTGAATAGGCTCAGAAAGGAGGATACATTTCACAACAACATGGTACAACATTCTACTTGCATTCAATTGCTTATACTTTATCAGACAGTGGGATGAGCGCAGGAAAACGTTATGCGTTCTACCTTGACTCAGATCTCATTTAGCTTTGAATATAGTGAGAGAGCAAGATGCATTTCACACTAAAATTCTCAAACATTCTATTTGGAAAAAGTTCCCTCTTAACGGCTCAGCCTCCCAGTTCAATCCATTCCAGAGACTTAGCAGAGAAATGATTATATAGAACTTCATTTGGGATTTTTATGCTCTCTTTTGGATCATTCTTTTAAAGCAAAAAGCCATAATGGATCCTCATAGCCTCAAGGTAATATCTTCAATCAGCTAGGCCCCTTCACTCCCCTGTTTAACCGCTTCTGGGACTCAGGTCTGCATCAGTTAAAATCTGCCTCAGGCTTCCCCTTGGACAAGACCCACAGTCCCTTCCATCTCAAGATGTCATCCCTAACCAGCACTTATCCATTTGGATAAAAGGTTCCAATCTGCAGCCTTCAGAATCCCAGTGCTCATTTTCTTACTTCCTGTGGATTCTTCTGATATAGGCTACCATTTTCCCATGCAATGTCATACAACATCGAATGTTCCTATTGGTGAAATCTTACCACTGGTCTGCTGAGTAGGTTGACACTCCCACAGAATGAGAACACACCCTTGATTTAACAGGACCAAAGTATTGTTAACATGTTTCAGAGGGGTGGTTCTGAACAATTTAGACTCAAATGTATATTTCTCCAATAAGTACTGAAAAGAATGTTACCCATGAATAATGTTTTTTTTTAAAAAACTTTCTTTATTAAAGCACTTGGTATCACATATCACAAACAATGCATAAATAACATAGCAGCAGTCAGCAGCAATAGAAGTACAGTTGACAACAGGCATGGGAAAATAAGGAGACAATATCGTCCAACAATAAAGAAACAAGGTGGTGGCAGAGGCAGGTTTTCATGGGGTACAATGGGTATGCCGGATGGGAAGGGCTGCCACACATCTCTAGGGCGGCTGCTCGCTGGTTGCAAGGACGCCCATTGGTCCTCATCATCGTTGGCCCAGGTGACAGCCCATAATCATTGATTGGATGTCGAAATAGTGGGTTTAAGCCAGTGCAGTAGCAAACACCTCAACACCAGTAGTAGACATATAGCAACAAGTTTATGCCTTGGTCCCGCTAAGTTGTCAAACACGTGAAACAGGCAATGCATGGGGGTGGCCTCCAATCTGCTCTTGATCCTATTGGCCATTATAGCACATGCCTCCTCCCAGTATCCACCAAGTCTAGGGCAGCTCCCCACCATGTGGACATAGCCAGCATTATAATCCCTACATCTGGGGCAACGGCCCGTGCTTGACTTAGAGAATAGGCGCAGCCGAGTCGAAATGAAGTGATACCTGTGCAATACCTTGAGCTGTAGTAAGCGAAATTGGGAACTCATAAAACTGCACAGGTTTGCATGCACATGTCCCCCCAACCCCCTCTCGCCACAAGGTCTCGTCAGTTAAGTCCAAATTCATGTCTCATGCCCATTTGGACCGGAGCGTATCTAGGGGCGCCGGGACCCGGCTCTAAAGCAAGATGTATAAATTGGAAACAATGCTGCAAGCGCTATGTGCAGTCATAATGTACCCTAGTATGCGATCGTTTTCAGGCTTTACCAGGAAATCGGCTCACCACCCCCTGAATGCTCTACGCAGACCAATATATCAAAGCCACTGCGAGGACCTATGCTGCACAATTACAGGGATATCATCTGCAGCTAAAACGTTCCCTTCCAGGTACATGTTACCCAATGACCTAAAATCGCTCAGCGCTCACCGTCTCTCCATGGCAGTATCTACACTGAGGAATGTTGAGATACAATTCCATAAGGGGAGGTCACTATGGTAAGGATGATCCACCCCCAGTAGTTTCCATAATTTCCACCAGGCCAGAGCAGTCACACTTGCAGGGTCGAATGAGCACAGTTGTGAAAACCAGGGAGTAAGCACAAGGGACCTAATATCCCAAACCTGCGTGGAATATATTTCCAGTTTAAGATGCGGGTTGGGTGCATCATGTAGAAACCAGTAGGCTGCAAACAGCACCTGCGCCACTAGCCAGTATTACCCAAAGTCAGGGGCAGCAAACCCATGTGCGTAGGGTAACGACAATGTGCCCCATTTAAGGTGCGCAGCCCCAGAGTGCCAAACAAATATGCTAATACTGACATCCAGCTCCTTAAAGAACTCTACCCCAGGCCAAGGCATGGCGGTATGTCCTGGAAGAAATAGAGGAGTTTGGGAAGAACTACTATTTTGAGCAAGGCCATTTTACCCGCAATAGACAGCAGAAGCCGTGCCCATGCCTGTAGCTTGAGAACGAGATGTGACAGACATTCGGCATAGTTATGGGTCAATAAAGTAGCATGTTGTCTAGTCACTACAATCTCCAGGTATTGCATCTCGGATGGGGCCCAGGAGATGCCGAGCAAGAACTGCAGTCCTCCACTGGCTTGCTGGGATTCAGGAGGATGGTGCATGGTGGTGGGAACCGTTTGCAACTCAAAGGTCTCAAGCCACACCTTATGGAGATGGGGAATCAGGGAAGCGCTGAAATTTTATAGAATTCAATGTCAAGGCCATCGGGAACAGGGGTTTTCGCAGTGGGTAAAGCATAGATTGCCCTAGCAATTTCGTCCGGGGAGATTGGGAGGTCTAACTGAGCTGCCGCCTCGGGGGACAACTGCGTGAGTGGGAGATCAGTCAGGAATCCGGCTATGTTAGCCCGAGCATGTGTCCTTATTTGCATATAGATCAGTATAGAAGGTCTCAAAACTATATTACCATCAGATAACGTGTGCACTAGGTCACCTGAGCTGTCTTTAATGAGTGGAAGGCAGCAGCTGCCATTCGCCTGGCATACCACCCGAGCCAGAAGTCTGCCCGGTTGCTCATCCCCCCCAAAGCGCCTCGCTGGGGCGTCCAGGAACTTAAGTTCCCTCTCCACGTGGGCCCTGAATGTGTCTAACGCATCATTGACCTGTGCAAGTGTGATGGAGCAGGGCCGATCGAAATGTTGCTGTTCTAAGTGGCTATGGGAATCCTCACTGTCCATGATATCCAGCCAGATAGTCCTGAGAACCCCAAACTCGGTGGCCATCGCAATCCCATGAATGTAGGCCTTGAAAGACTCCTACAGTCTGCCTACCAAGGACACTGACACCTCATTTGTCTGAAAGTATAAAAAGACATGCATACGAAGGCAACATCTAGAAACGTCTGGGATTTAGTGAGCCAATTTGGGCGGGGCCTTGGGAGCCCATCCAGCTGGAGAGTAACTAATATAGGGGAGTTGTCGAAGAACATTCTGGGCAATATACACACAACTGTGACAACCTCAAGAAGGACATCAGAGACAAGCCACAAATCTATACGGGAAAAGGAGTTGTGCACTGAGGAGTAGAAGGAATATGAACGAGTGCATGGGTTAAGGGCCCTCCAGGCATCCACCATACCCAGCTTTGTAATTCAATTCTGTATTATATGAACGGCCTTCGTGAGCATCCACAAGCTAAGGCGAGATCTATCAAGATCTACACCCAGAATGGTGTTAAAGTCTCCAGCCCTCAACATAGGTATCCATAGATAAAGAGTTAACATACTAGTAAGTTCACCATAAAACATGGGGTCATCTACATTAGGACCATACACATTCAGCAGGATCATCTCCCTTCCTGCCATCACCCCGTACGCCCGAACATATCGCCACAGCGGATCCGTGTGAACAGTCTTATGCTTGAATATGAGAGAGCTATGGAGTAGAATCATCACTCCCTTGGACTGTGTGGAGTACATGGTGTAAAACCTGTTTCTGCCCCAGCATGTGGCAAATCCCTCACATTCCGCAGCTAGGGCGCGAGTCTCCTGAAAGAACATTGTGACGCTCAATGTAGAGCAGAACCTTCCACCTCTTGACAGGATTCCAAAGGCCTCCAACGTTCCAACTCAGACACGTGAGCTCAACCATACCCCCAAGAGAGAACATATCTGCCCCAAGCAATTATTTTTTACTGAGGCATCCCGCAACCAATGCCTGTGAATGGATAGAGCTGCTGCAACATGACCAAGTGCATTTTGTACCCCAGCTTTATACCCCCTGCCCTCATCTTGAAGAGTCATCAGCCTTAAGGCTCTCAGCCCTTCTCTAATAGCATTGAATCTATTTATGGTTGTGTTTATCGTCTGCAGGAATTTCCATCTGGTAATCTGCAGCCATTTGATATTTGTTCCAACCTGCTGTTAGGCAGAATTGCATGCAGTACCCTCTGGGACCACCACATACAATTAGCACTAAAGGTGTAGGCAGGGCCGGTCTTACACCAGATAACACACCAGGCGGGAAGGATCGTTGGCGCCCCACCCATTAATCAGAATGCTCCCCTCCTTCCCCGACTGGCTCACGTCACTCCCAAACTACACCTCTGTTGAGCGACAAAACCCCTCCTCAATATGAATAAATAATTGCTATATAAATGAAGCTAGTTTCATTACATTGCAATTCAAGTACTTTACAGAAGAATTCTAATGTGAAAACACTGCTGTTGCTGCCCATGTAAATGGTTTTTCTGTCACCTGCTCTTAGGGAAGGCCTTGCCTGAATGCAGTTTCAAACTGTCCGTACTGACACACTGCGGTGTGACCAGCCTGCAGGGGTCTGAGGGCCCGCTGACCACTGGCCCTGTGTTGCAACCAGGTGTTCTGTTCGTACCACCTCACATGTATTTCCCAAGGGGCAACCATATGAATAATTTTCTGATAGTAGGTTATCATTCCAAGATGGACAGTCTGGTACACTCTTATTCTACCCTTTCAAAATACATCTCTGAGAGTGGGTAAGCAATACAAATAAAATATATCATATCAAAGGGGACAAATAGCACCAATGAGGGTTCCTGTATGCTTTGCATTAAATCACAGAGCATTTCAGGACTATAACAGTGATCAGAGATCTCTACATTTGATAAACAAGTCTGTGATAAAAGGATTGTATGTGTGAATCTCTAAATGCATAACCGATGCATGGCTTGGAGCTCACATCACCGTTCACAAATACTCACCCTAACATTACATACATGCTCATTTGGACAGCTTAAATTGTTGGAGGCGAGTATTAAATGGCTGCAACATCTGCCACTCAAATGGACTATAAGGGCTCCTTTGCTTCTTGTTTCTGAAGAATTTTAAAGAAGGAAGGCTGGGTCTCACTGTGGGCATGCCCAACCCAAAAAAGAAACATCTTTTGGGAATTATATCTACAGACAGGACAGGATACCGCACAAGAGAGACCCAATAAACAATGCACAGAAAGGCTACACAGAAAGGATTGTACCTCTTACAAACTTTAGCCTGGCCAGTAATAAGTTGATGAAGCGTTTTAAACAAAACTGGTTTCTAAAAGGTTCCACACAGTTCCTCAACCACTACTTCCCCACTATTACGTAGGCCTCAGGGGTTATTTCAGCAAAAAAAGAGCAGGCCTATGATCTAACAGAGCTGGCATTCGCATCTTGTTAGTGCTGACATGCAGCAAGTGAAAATCATGGTGTGGCGTTGTAGAAAGGGCGTTTGGCCTAGTGGATGTACAATTTGAGGCAACTTCTTTGATTGCTTTGTGTTTAAATGTGGGCACAGTATGGCATGCTCATCAGAGTCACATACACAAAACATTCCAGTCTGCTATAGTATGGACATTGGGCACATCAGACAATAGGTATATGTGCTGTTACATACAGGAGTGCCACATAGACGCCATTAACCAACAGGGTGGTGACTTGGGCACACATATCACTGCAATGATTTGCCACGGTCTGTGGCCTGCACAGTGACACAAAAAACCCTGCTTTCCTAATTAAGGTGCATTGTCACATTGGGTTGCCATCTGGTGTGTGTGCTAGGCAGTGGCTGGCTATGCCTCTGGCTGGTTTAGAAAATTAAAAGACCTTTGATGCTAAGCTGTTGCATTTAGTCCAAAGCAACAAAAAAAAGGTTCTCTATATGCATGTGAGACTGTTTACATATGTTATTTAAACATTTGAGTAATCTGTTTTCACCAACGTAGGATAGTGTGCAGGGGATGTGAGGATTCCTAGGCTGAATCCTCTCTTGCTTCTTGTCTTTTGTAGGGGTCTTGTGCCAAAACCTCCGTTCCTCCCCCGTACCTTCCTAATTAATAGCCATCTATCTAAAAAATTATCCAATACTTCAACTTACAAGGTGCACACGCTTATCTTTTTTCCTTATTTAGTCCAAAGCAGACACTAGAATACTTAAGCAAGACAATGTCAGTTAACCTTCCCAGCTACATATACTAGGAACTGGAGCACAAAGCAATAGTTTTAACATTGAGAACCAGAGGCCAATAATTTACATATTTGCAATACCAAGCAAAATTGACTCTCAAAGTTTTTAACTTTTTTATTGTTGCAAAATGTCTGCCCATCCTACTTCATCTTCCTGTTAGGTATTTGTGTGCACTCCCTGCAATATATAATCTATGGATACTCATCAATGACTTGAGTAAACTGTGTAACCCACTGAGTAGCGTTTTACCAATTGCTCCATATGTGGGGTGTTCCATGTGAGTATGTAGGCACACAATAAAGTGAATACATACATGGCTCGGGTAGAAATCCAGCAAAGACCCTAAAACGTCCATCTTTCTACCTCCCTCTTTTCAAATGAATAGCTCAACCAGCACTCACAGGGTGTATCGCATTACCCAGCTTGGTAGGCCTGTATTGAGAGGCCGAGCACACCAGCAAAGCAGCCAGACTGAATTACAGACCCATAACCCCTGAAAGCTGGGAAAAATTTTTGCCTTTTTTCCTTTTCCTGTCTCCTTTGAAGCTGGTGACTATGACAATATGCATAGCACCCGTTTTCTTTGGCAATTGAAATCCACCCGTTAAAGGCTTTAAATAATAACTCACAGTGGAATTGTGCAGCCCAGTACTTTAACAATGCCCCCTATTGTTTTAACCCTCCACTGTTGATGCACTTTAATCAATTACTTAACCAGACTGCAAGCGGGCGCAACTCATTCCAGACACACTTTTAAGAATGGCCTAATAGTACCACACAACCAGAATAAACCATTCTGGTGCTGGAGGGTTCTATTGTATAAAAATAAAACACAATGGGTGACTTTTAAGAACCAAGTACGGCGGCCCACCGTGATTTGGCTGCCTGCAATATGCTATCCAGTAGCTTTAATTCTCTGCAAACTGATATTAATACAACCTTTCTCGGGAATGAACTTTTAGACGCAGGTGCCCTTCTCAAGTAAGTTAGTGTGTCTGGGACAAGAGAGGGATGTTTGGGCTGCACTAAATCTACCGAAAGGGGTGTGAGGGGGAGTGAGAGGCAGAGAAGGGAAATACTACTGGAGGAAAAGTTCAGAGCGAGAAAACACACACCTGGGGGAACAACAGACTTGCTCGGGACGGCTACAGCCGCCCGATGGAGGAGCAACCCTGACATCTCTTTATACGGGCCCCTGACAAAGCCTCATCGCTTCGAGCATGAAAACGAAAGTCAATGGTGGGTGGGCAACCTCGACCCAAAAGACAAAAGGGGTCGCTTTAAACGTGCCGTTGCCCAGAGAATTTCACATTACATGTGCCCCAGTGCTGAAGTGTCTGCAGGTTTGCGTATTTAGCCAAATTGTTGACGTTGGGAAATACTGTCCACTGAGGTAATGAGCGGGTGATGTTGCACACACACAGAAGCAGCACCAGCTGTGACCCGCATGTAGCACATTTAACGCCTGGTGGGGCGGGAGTCACGAGGTGGCGTCCTTGGTGCTAAGGGGATAGTTTACTTTAGCACCCCAGGTCTGTTGCAGTGCGTCATGAGCAGAGGTCATACAAACAATAAGAGCTGCATTTTGATGACCCGGGGTCACTAGTGTTGGAGAACGAAGGGGGTGCAGGATAAAGCAACAAATGTTGCTAATTTATTTGCTAATTGCTGCCCTGCCTGAGGGCTGAGGCTGCAGCCTGCAGCAGTGAATACACGGACGTAGCATTCGCTTTGTGACAATATAAAAATGAATGTGGCAGGCCTGGCTGGTGCGTGTGGCCTGGCCTGGCTTGCAGGAGCACCTAGGCTTGCAGGAGCACCTACGTGTGGCGCCCCCTAGAGGCTGACTGACGCCAGGCAGCCGCCTGAGCTGCCTGACGCAAAGACCGGCCCTGGGTGTAAGCAAAAAGCAACCTTTGGTATAAGTCTGTACTACATAGTTTGTGGTAGCGAGCTGAGCAGCAGGCTCATCTCAAGAGGCAATGTGAGCAGTACCAGGATGTTACACAGAGGTCTTACAATCACAGTGGTTCAAGTAGACACTTACACTCAAGGTTTCTTGGTAAAATACGTATTAATTTATTACATAATCATTTAGAAAACATTCACTAGAAGGAGGCAACTTAATATTAGACACAAACACAATGTAATACCAAACCAATAAGTTTCTGAACAAATTAGGCTCCCCTGAAGTAGGAGCAAAATGGCATTTCACTTACTTTCAATGGGAGTAAAAAGGCACACGTTAGCATAATAGATCACACATACTTTCTTAGGCAGTGCAAATAGTTTTAGTTCCCTAGAAGGCTCGATTCAGTTCAATAGGCCTTGTCCAAAGTCAATGGACTAGTGTCTTGGATAGGAAAGAGCAGTTCTTGAAGTAAACAGTAAAGTCTTTGCCAAAGTTCTCAGAAGTAGTTTGTATGAAAAAGAATCATATGTTGGGTCACAAGCTGATTAGGCCTGCAAGTTGGGGAAGTTCCACAAACTTTCACCGCGAGAGAGGCGTTCTCTCTGTGAAACCTAATAGTATGGAGAGGCCTGGTTTGTTATCAATATGGAATCATTACCCATTATTACGGAATCATTACCTATTTAGGGATTAGTTATCCATCATTGCATCCTGTTTAGTTATCCATCATACATTCTGATTAGTAGTGACATGAAGTAGTGACATCATTAGACTATCCACATTATTCTGCCACATATATGTATGCATTCGCAATTTACAATAGAATGAGGCCTGTTATGTTTGAAGTGCCATGTAGAGACACATGTTATATTTGTAGACACATGTAGAGATATATTGTTATGTATTATGTATGCATGAGTGTGCACTTAGAATATGCATGAATTTTGTATTATAGATAGCGCTAGGGTTTGCGAGAGAAAGAGTAAACGCTTTAAAGCATGTAGCTGGCTCCTAAGCCATTCTGAATGAGACAAAGAAGCGCCATGGAGTGCGGAGAAGTTGTTATGAGTTACAGTGTACAAGTATGCGTAAACAGTTTGCTTGGCAGACAGATAACGCAACCTTTGTCCGAGTGGGGAAGGCATTGAGGCCTTATCAGCCTGGCTGGTGCTTCGCAGAGAGAGGATGGTGGAAGCAGTGCCATGGAGAGGGCGAGCTTTGCAGGTAGAGACATGCAGAAGGATAGAGGGATTTGAATGGAGAAATATGAGGAGATGGTGTTTTGTACCACAGTCAGACAGAAGAAGGCCATGGCGTAGATATGGTATAGATATGTAGAAAATGTCACATTGACCAGAACACAGAGTGATTGAAAAGTACAAGTTCATGCATCACAGACATTTAGGCACTGCTCACATTTAGAAATGCTGACAGACAGAAGAGAGGCATCTCGTCTAAGAGAAAATGAGTGTAACCATGGATATGTATACGTCATTGAACAGTATAATGAGAGGTGAGGCTTTGGGAGTTTCTAGTTGTTGGAGATGGAGTTTTGGATGGAGCTGCTCTGGATCTAGCAGAGAGAGGCCTGGCCCTGACTGACTGGCTGGTTGCAGAGTTAGCGGGAGAGGAGAGATAGAGCAAAACAGAGAAAAGGGGAGTACTGCTGAATAAGACACGTGCATGGGGAATTAGAACAGACTCTCACACAGAGGTTTGGCTGACATGATAGATGGGGTAATCAGACAAGGTTTGTCTTAAAGAGAGAGTGTGAAGTATGGTGTGGAATGGAGAGGAATGGTGTGGATTGGAGTTATTAGATTGCTTGCATTAGACACCTTCAAGGCTTACAGTTATTGCATTGCACGGTAGATTGGCACCAAAGGCATAAAAGGTGCAAATTCGAGATTTGCATTATAGTAGTGTTTGCATCATGCATTGCTATGTATGAATAAAAAAAGATTCATGTGTTTTCTTTGTGTCTTATGTTAATGTGTCCATAGGAGTAAGATAGGAGTAACACAGTGCACAAAGGCCCTGCGATAGAAGAGCAGGGGGGGCATAGTGATCCACACCTCCCGAGGAGATTGTCTAAGACTGACAACAGGTCGCCCACTAGGGGCTAGACCAGAGGTAGATTTACCTGACTTTTTCACAACTTAATCGGGTTGGCACAGTACCTTAATATGAAGAACAAGGTGCAGCAGAAGACGTTGGTTCCTGTCAGTTCCTGCAGATCTCACTGTTCCTGAGCCTCAGTCATGGAGACACGAGGGAGGACGTCGGGGGACTCTTGTACTGCACGGGATCGTCGGAAAATGCTGACAAAATTGAGTCACTTCAGTTCGAGTAACTGTAATTCAAGCACACAAGCTGGTGTCCTTCCCCCTGGTTAATCCTAACCAGCTCCGAGAATGGTATCCAGGTGGCGTACGAGTTGATTGGTCCCACCAACTCAAAGGAAGAAGTTGTCCTTGAAGGGGCTTCTCTGTCGAGATGAACTTGTCAATGTGGACCTGCAGCAAGGCTTCACCGGGCAAACCAACGGTCCAGGAGCTGCAGCAGCCGTCCTCTTCCAGCTCATCTTCGGTTCTTTCGTTCCAGTGGTCAACTCTGCTTTCCAGACCACGACACTCGCCTTTTAAACAGTTTTCTCCCTTTCATTGCAGCCTAGCTGCCACTGACCCAGCAGGGTGGCTGTCCTTGCCGGACAGTCAGCCAGCCAATCATGCCAGAGTGCATTTGGGTCTCCTAGGAGAGTAAGAACAGGGAGTTCCGGGCACCTCCCTCACTTCCTGGCCACCCCAGACACTCAGACGCCAGAGGCGGTCTTCAGCCCTGAAGCCCACCAAAGGCATAGAAACAAAGGGACCAAAACTGATTTGGTGCGCAGAGACAAACACTAGAAGGACCTTTCCAAAAAGAAATGGCGAAAAAAAGAGGACCGGGATCAAGGCGCCATCTTGAAAACTACTGGTGTTCGCGGTCAGGAAAAATCATGGTAGTTCGTTGTAAAACCACTGCCACCAGCCATTCCGATAGAAAAGTGTAGCATTTGACTGCTACATGAGTTTCTAGACACAGGGGATACTAGGTAGCCCCTCCAGCACTCTATAGGAAGATAGTGTGTGCTGGGTCTAGGAATTAAAAAAGACTAGTAAAGTCAATGTAACCTTACATTCTCTGGGATACAGAAGTTTATCCCAGAGAAGGTATTTAAACCTTTGGGAAGTCTAAAAAGACATCCCTGTGTCACTGCACTGAGGGTGCTGTGCAACAAACATGAAAAGATGCCTATAGAGTTATCTTAAAACTCCATAATCAAAGAACACAAGAGTAAAACACACATCAAAATACATGAAACAGTGGGAAAAAAGGCTCACACTCTTTCCAGGTAAAAAAAATCAAGTCCTCAAAATCCAGCAAAGTTGCTGGGGGTCTCTAAGGTAAAGGGAATTAGCGGATTTTTGAGAATTCTCCCTAACACCTGGCTTCTCGGCATAAAGATCTATTTGAATATTGACGAAGTCTGGCTGAACAGTCTGTGTTTATACAGGATGGAATCAAAGGTATCTATTGACTTGGCAAATAAATAGTTCTCCCTCTTCATTCGATTTATCAGCTCCACAGATCTCTTCTTCCTCAGATGAGCATCTGCTTTCAGGGAGCTGCTAAGATTCAGGTCACATTTAGGAATCACCAACGCTGGAACATAAACATTCACCAGTGAACATTGTTCTCCCCAATCTTTGGGCAGCTTCATATATGCTCTGTATCCACAAGCCCAGTAATGATCCATCAAAAAAGTTGACCACAGTTCTGATTCTCTCCAACTTTTCTTGTGCCATTGTTTCTGAAGCACATCTTCGCACTTTGCAAGGGCACTGTCTGCAAGGGTCCTCCTCGGTCTTCGACCCAGGTCAGTAGCTGGGCAAGTCTTGGCCATAGAGGCTTGCATCAATTCTGCACAATGTCAATGACTGGCTTGTAATAACCAATGATCACCTAAGCTCTGCAGATAACTACTCCTTCTTCCCAGCCATCTGGTGATAACACAGATCCCCAAATCTGCATCTGGCATCTGTTCTTCCATCTACTAATTTCTTCTGCAGATTTTCCTAGACTTTCAAGTTTTTTGTTTACTTCCCGTCTGATTGCAGCTCTTTTCACTACAGGATTTTTGTTTCTGATCAAATGATTCTTAGTTTGTGCCCCATTTCTTGTCTTTGTACCCTGGATATAATCATCGTCATCTGGATCTGTCCTTCCAGTTGCCCATTTGAGATGGGCATCTCGGCCCATGAACTGGCCTCTTGTTCAACAGAGTGCTATGTGTGAAAGACAATGTTCTGCCTGGACGTCTATTTCAATATCTATGAAGATTTTAGACTTCCCCATAGGGGTGTACCGAATAGTACATTTACTATTCGGCCGAATACCGAATAGTTGGCCAAAATATTCGGCCGGAACCGAATAGTGAGCCGAATAGTAGTTTACTAATAGAAAGGTGTCAATATATGTATAGAAATATTTCTTTTGAAATCTAAACATAGGAACATTGCCTTATTTGGTTTTACAAAATAAAACAGATGGAAAGAACTTGATATTGCTGTACTATGCATATAAAAAAATAATTCATTCAGAGTGCCACCCTTTAATGAGCTATGCAGCAGTAATTTTGAAAATATGTAAATGGCTTTACATAAGTGTGTAGGAAGATGCACACTGCCCCTAGAAGCAACAACAAACAAGCATTGGCAATGCCAACAGTTTGAGCTTCTAAGTAGGCATGAGAAAGGCACTTGCCAGGCACTCCCGAAGTGGTATTACCTGGCTATTGATGGTTGCAGGTGCAAAAGGGTGCGAGTACCTGGCTATATGAAGGCAGTGCATAACAAGCCAAAACTGTTTGCTTTGCCAATGCTTGTTTTAACAGAACTTCAGTGAAGGACATGCATAATGCTTATATAGATCATAACTAAGCTTTAGAAGGGGAGTTTTATTATCTTTGAGGACAGAGCTTTTGCCACCAACTTTTAAAAAAATGTTTTAGTTTAATAGAATCTAGAAACGTGTGTTGTCAGGGAAACAAGAACAGCAAGTTTGCTGCTCGTCTGCAAGTCATTTTGGCATGTGAGGCAAATTCGTTTTCTTCCTGGTTTCTTGGGGGAGGGGGCAGAGTGGGTCGAAAAGATTATGGAGTCACCACCATAAACTATTTCTAAGGTGTAACCTGCCTGGAATGGCAGTGTATTTGAAAAGTTCAAGACATTTTCACAAAAGCATTCCTACATGTAGGCCCACTGGCGCTGTACAGTTAAGACCCACCAAGTGCAATTGAAAGGATGTGCACAACAGGGTACTAGTTGTCTATGTTCCTGAAAAGAAATGTTTGTGACACTGCAGCCTTTGATGATGTGCTTTGCAGCCAGCACACAATCTTATATTTGTTTGAAATCCTGATCAGGCACCGGTCGTTTATAACTCTTGTTGGCCATACGCCTGCACAAAAACTGCATTTCACAGCAGCAGCCTCAAAGAAGAAGGGGGAGGGGAAACGACCATTGTCCATTCACAGGCTGAGAGAGTCATCTCCAAATTATAATTACACAACTGACCAATGCTTCATACAAGCAGGGCTGGGCAGCATCCCTACCCTATCCTAGAGCTTTTGACAAAAGAAATGTTTGTTGCCGAAATGCCCCTGCGTTAAAACATGAATAAAAGGCAGTCAGTAGCCAAAAGACAATTAGGTGTGTCAGGTTTGGGGCATAGCACTTGCTTCTTTGTGAAAGGCATGGCAACATCAGCTGTTTACAATCACTGAACTGCCTGCAGCTTGCCTGATGCAGCAGTGAGTGGAAAAGGAGAATGTGGACTGGTGGGTGACCCTGCAGTCACCTCCCCGCAGGTGGTCGGCCAGACATCTCTTTTCCTGTTCAACAGGTCAGGAGAACCTGATGGCTTCCACAATGAGCAAACAAAAGCGCTGTTTAAGTACATGTTTGTGGTCTTTGTTCCCAAAGAGTGGGGGCGGGCTGGGCACCTTTGTGCCTCTGAAGTGAGCTGCCTGTGGCTCATAAAAGACACCCGCAGCCTACTGTAGCTCGGGACTGTGAGCGGCAAGGGCATTATTTGTTAAGTAGAGAAGGCGCCGTTATTAGTATTTTAAATCGTGTTGTGTAAATGGAAGCAGACAGAAGCTCAGATTCTGGCGTGGTTGCTGTCTTGCTTCTGCCGGGTCCCGCTGTGAGCTCCTCATGATGGGGGATGGTGGCAAGACTGTGCTTCGGGAGCAGACAGAGCGGTCACTGCAGATGGCCCCGGGTCAGCCGAAGATGCTCTGCAGTCATGTCCTGCGCTGTGTACTCGCTTTTCATTAATAGAGCAGGGAGGGGTCCAGGCTGCTCCAGAGGCGCTGAGAAAGGAGGCGGTGAGAAATGCCCAACCCAGCACCAGAGAGCTCCACAGCCAACACACTGAGTACGGGACTGGAGCCTGCACTCCCCTCTTCACCAACGCTGGAAATTAATGTGTCTCCCTATTTAGGTTTCTCTTGCTACTCGTGGGCTCTCGGGATGTGAATGAATGAGGGCTCCTTTTTATATTTGCGGGCAAGATATTCTTGCACTTATATTATTGCACCCGGTCATGTCCTTTATTAAATGATAGTCAGTCGAAGCTTCGTGCTGGATGCCTATTTCACGAGAACCTCCCACATAAGCTTTAGTGCAACTAACCCACATGTTTGCACGTTGGTAAATACTTTTCACACAATCCAGAAGGGTGTGTGTGTTAGTGCCTCCCTCGAGGTCAAAGAACAACTTGTTTGTCTGTTTTGTTTGCCCCTTGTAGCACTCGCACGTGGTTCTCTGCGCTTTAGTTTGATCTGATTTCGCAGTGAGAGCTGGTTTTCACGTGTGTTTGCTTTGGTTTACAGTGATAATTTCGACAACAAAAATGTCGAAAGTCAAAATATCGAAAAAAAAATGTCGAAAAAAAAAATGTCGACTTTTTTTTCAATGCATTTTTTTTAACTCCCGAACCCCTAAAATAAATATATAATTAAAAAAAACGAAAGTCGACATTTTTTTTTTCGACATTTTTTTGTCGACATTTTTGTCTGTCGACATTTTTTTTCGAAATTATGACCACCCACCGTTTGCTTTACTCTGTCTGCGTGAGCTGTTTCTCTTTTTTTCGTTTGATCCCTCCTTACAGTTATTTCTCGGGTTTCCCCTTGCTTCGGTGTGTCTCTGGCCTATTCCTCTCTTTTTGCTTTTTTTCGTGGCATAATGAGCTGTTTCTCTGTTTTGCCTTGGCTACGCTGTCTTTTGGGGCCTCTCGGCGATATTGCTTTGCAATGACGTCGCAGTTGTTGTGCGTGCTGGACTCTGATGTCACTAGACACTTAAGTTTTTTCGATCCGACATTGACATTACACGTTCGTTTCTGAGTATTGTGTTTCATTGTCGGTTCCACGTGCTGGAGTGTGATATCTTTTTTTCTGGTAACCCAACGGCGAGTCTCTGCTGTTGCAATGCCAAAGCCGATGTCACAATGCTGTGTTCGTGTGTGTCATTCAACATTCTGCTGTCACAGCTCTTTCGTTCCGTGGCATTGCTGTGCTGAGATGACACGCGACCGTTTCTTCTCTGCGCCTTCGCTTTCATCGCACCCCAGTAGATGTGTTTGTTGTCTCTAGGGGTGTAACTTTGGCTTCGAGTGAGGAGTCCAGAAAACATTCTGCCGAAACCGAATAGAGGATTTTCAGCCGAATGTCTGCCGAATTCTCACTCGAAGCCGAAGTTCGGTACACCCCTACTTCCCCATGCTATAAGGAAAAAGTGCACATACAAAGCATTCCTCCTTTGAAGTTCTCATTCCGACCTCCTTCATATGCTGATACCAAATGTTATTCTCCAAATGTGCTGTGCTATTCAGATAATCATTTAACTCATGGTCATCCTCCCTAGCACTTCTCTTAGGTCTGGTTCTTCTCTTATGAGCCTCTATAATCATCTCATGAAGTATGTCAGCATAGTATCTCTTCACTGGACCAATCATACAAACATTTGTCAGTGGACTGGGTGTGGTTACATGTGCTACCTGTGTAGGAGAAAGTTCTAGAAGCCTTTTCGTATCCCTATGCCTTTTATTTAGCAGCAGCGTATGACGGCCATAAAGAGTCTGCTATAACCTCCATATGTGACCTCCCTCCAAAAGGTAATTTAGGTTAATTTATCACAGGACCAGGTGCTCTCGTATGTACCTCTAGAGTAGGAGCAATTACATAAGGTCTCGGCTGCCTAGTAGTTGCCACGTCTGTACCCTTCTCTTGTATAAGAGGATACAGAGGAATTTTTGCTGTATTTGTGTCTACATAGTAAGCATTGCGTACTGTAAGCGAAAGTAGTATCACTATGAACACAATACACATGTAGATAATACACAAATACGACCACTTGCACCAGTTACTTTTTGCACATCGTGGATGTCTCTCGTGATCCACCATAACAAAGTTGTTACTGATGATGCCCATTTTACTTTTTAAGGAAGGAAAACATTATTTTTAATGGGGCAACATCATGCACTACTTCTGGACGCTGCTGAGTCGGCTCCAAAAGTTCCTTAATCAGCTTCAGCTGGCTGATTATACAATGATGAACACATATTCCCAGTGGATGCCACGAATTGGCCTAATACCAGACGACATGATGATTTTCTTTCATCATGAAACAAAGTTCCTCAATCAGTAGACTTTTGGATCTTCTCACTCGAAAAAAGCTCATTCAGTTCTCAGCGTTCTCTCAGAGTACCCATTCACTTGTATTATGATGTCTCTCAATATTTCATTAAGCGCTGCAGTGTTTCTCGGATCTCTCAGGAAGGTTCTGCCATCAGTTTTGTCTCCCAACAAGATGTGGACATCCCTCAACCAGATAATAAAATACTAACCTGACCAGTCTAAGCACATTATCTGGTGAGAAGGGCATTTGTATTTCACCTACTGAAGCTGAAGGATTTGTTCAATGATAGCTGCAAGCAATCTCCTCACAATTGGGCCATTCTTAGGATCTTGGAAGGAAAAGATGAATGCTAGTAGTTCTCCCCACAAGTGCAGGTTAAGCGCGCAATATGAACAGGAAAACAGCAAGAACGATCCATGAAACGTTGTCATCACCATAGGTACCTCCGAAACGAAATTCAGTAAGAAAGGAATTGGGGTACTGCTCCCTCTTCCAGTCATCAAACAAGTGCTCAAAATCTGGCATACTCTCTTTTATGATCGAGACTTAAGCATGTCTCAGTTCAATGTCAATAAATTACTGTGGCTCAAGAACAAATAGCTTCCCTTAACTCCTTTTTTAGTGATTGAAAAGAGTGTGCCGAAAATAAGCCACCGTCCAATACTCTTTGTCTTTATTCGACAGCTTCTGCATCCTTCTTCCTCGTCATAGACCTAGTCTGCACGTGGTGTGGTTCTTCGCCGATGCTTGCTTTTCCGATGAGGGTATTCCGAATGTAAACATATAACAGTTTAACACACTCATCATCACCATCATACTTTCATTCATGTCGGGCATATCAAACATCATGATAACTTCTGTATATGCAATGCGCTTTGTTTCCTCATCTTCTTTTTGATTTCTATGTGAGATCAAATCTGCTCCTTTAGTGAGAGCTGCACACTTCATGACTGCGATGGCTTCTCGGAGTTGTAGTGCTCTAATAAGTCTGTCCAATAAGGCTCCATGTTGCACTGGCGTGCCGTCCGCTCGGAGGTAATCCCTCCTTTTCCAACGTGCTGGCCCTACGTGTATCGTTGAAGTCACAAAGGCGGATTCACTGTACATTGTTACTTCCTGGTCTGCGTGTCTCTCAATCACAATAATCAGCGCCACTAACTTTGCAGGTTGTGTCGAAAAGTGAGACGGTAATCGTACACTTATCAATACTTCAAACTCTCCATTAGCCATGTGCTTCGCCACAGTGGCACCTGTATATCTTTGTCCATCATTTTGATCGATTCTAGAAGAACTGTCAATAAAGAGAATCTCCCCAGTTGCCAAAGCATTTTCCTTCACCCTTGGGAGCTCATCATAGAACTCCTCATAGTTCGAACACTCATGTGCATACCAGTCTTCTGCCAGTGGTTCTGCTGCAAACATGGCAGGATTCACTATTCTGCATCTGCCTATTTTAATTGCCAGATTCGACATGGCTGCCTTATAGGCAGAAGCCCTTTGAGATGTCAGTGTGCCAACAAGTATTTCCAAAATGGCAAATAATATATGCTCAACAAACAACATCACGGAACGCCCCACCACTATGGTAGCATCCTTTTTAAAGACGAACGCGGCGGCTGTCAAAGATTTTGGTTGCAATGAAAGTGACCCCTTATTACTGGGTCCAGAATCCCATTGTAATATGCAACGGGTTTGTACCCCATAGTGAAAAACCTCTGGTTCTAATGGCACTCCTCGTATGGCCACCTATCCTGTAAGTGTCATAATAAATTCACTCAAGTTTGAATAATGCATTCCTGGTGTTAAGCACACTATGCCTTCATCAGTGAACAAAGTCGTCGTGTTCAATTTGGTCATTAAAACCCTGACCTGGAAATTGAAATATTTGGGGATACATGTCACGAGATATCTACGTGATCTATATGAGGCCAACTTCCCGGCGCTTCTCCAAAAATTTCACGCAGACCTCGCCAGGTGGGACAAACTAACCATATCCTGGCTGGGACGCCTAAATGCAATAAAAATGACCAGTCTCCGGAGATTTTTATACCCCTTTCAAATGCTCCCTATCCAAATGCCGCGCCAATTCTTTACAGAAGTCAAGAAAGCGATCATAAAGTTCCTGTGGCAGGGGAAGAAACCAAGAATTGCATATACCAACCTGATTCTACCGAAAGATAAGGGTGGGGTGGGCCTTCCGGATATTAAGAAATATTATGTAGCAACCCAGTTGCGAGTCCTCATTCCCCACCTCCGCAATCAGAAAACACCTCAATGGATTGCCATGGACAATCACTACTTGTCCCCGGCGACAATCTGAGTGGCTATGGTCCCCTAGAAGGAGAGTATTAAAGAAATCTAAAGCACACCTGATGTTTGAAACCATATGGGATGTATGGCGAGAAGGCAGGGATATGGAAAACATCACTATGTGGCCATCGCCACTAAGTCACCTGTGGTCCCCTGGCATCAACAACCAGATTCCTAACGTAGAGAGATTTCAATCCTGGTACGAGGCGGGCCTGGAAAGGGTGGGACAACTTCTAAAAAAGGACTCATTTATCACACTCCCGAGCTGGAGGAGGCACTCGGAATTGGCACACTGTCTGCATTCCACTTTCTGCAAATTAAGGGTGTCCTGACAAAGCCCAAATGGAAGGACTAGTTTGAAAGGGACCTCATTCCATTCGAGAAAATATTAGATTCTAGAACTGAAACAAAGGGACTGATCTCGATCCTATATAGAACGCTCATAGAGGCAGGGGAAGGGTCAACAGAACCCCTTAGACTGAAATGGGAGAGATACATTGGAGATAGTATTGATCCGGAGATGTGGGACAAGATATGTCGGGCTGCACCCAAAGCCTCGATCTCGTGCCAATATAAACTGCATGCAATTAAACTACTAAATAGATGGCAATATGACCCGCACATGCTCTCCAAAATGTACCAATCATCTAGCCCACTATGTTGGAGAGGTTGCGGATCCATGGCGGACTATTGGCACATGTGGTGGAATTGCCCCTGAATTAAAGTTTACTGGAACGAAGTCCTGGGTTCGATTAGGGACCTAGATGGGATCCAGAGGACACCAGACCCCCACCTGGTACTATTTGGTTTTGAAAAAATTGAAGATGAGTGGAGGCGGGTCAAAGACATAGCTGCACCGCTGTTACTAGCCGTAAGGGCTCTCTTAGCCATGAAATGGAAATGTCCAACGGTCCCAACCGAGAAAGAATGGGTCAATGTAACCTCCAATATGTGCACCATGGAAAAGATCACGGCATCCATACACGGGATATCCACACAGTGTGATACTCTATGGCAGGGGTGTTCCTAGGTCTGGAAAAGATTAGGGGCTATGCTAATGTCGGGACTGGCGGGACTCGGGGCTAGGTAGCATTTTGGTTGTAGCACCTGAGCTTCTATCCGGGGCTAGAACCAAAAGACCCAGGGCTATAGCCCTCTCAGCCCCCCACTAGCAACGCCTCTGCTCTATGGATGGAATTCCTTAACAAATACATGCCGGAAATGACACATTAATGTCTACAGGTCCACCAGCCCCATAGTCTCACATTACGAGAGATCACCTTTTGATGGAATACAGGACATAAGACAACGAAAAACCACACTAACTTCCTAAACAAGGTGGTCCCCAAAACATACCAAATCTATCATGCAACTCGCCACACAATAGAAAACACATTCCTCAGCAGCAGTGGACAAAGTCTTGTAGGGTGTGGGGAGGGAGGGGAAAGCAGGGATTACTGTTAATATTTACTGTTATTCTAAACGGAAGTTAAATGCAAATGGAAAGTTCACATACGCATTGCCGAAATGTAAAATAGGATTATGACTGTCTTTGTTTGGCACAATTTTTTTTTTTATTGTTCACAAAGCTTGTTAATTCCTATTGAATAAATTGTAACCTGTTTGACATAAAATCAAATAAAAACGAATTTTAAAAAACAAAAAAACCCTGACCTAATACACTGACAGGTGTCTGCCTTCTATATAAAAATGGCACAGACATGTCACACTCTTCCAATAGAGACTAACAATGCGTCAGTAAAAGGAACTCTGCTTGTAGCTCTTGTGAACCCTTAAGTGTTCACTGCATTTCTAGACAAAATTTCCCCTCTCGTATACATGAGCGTGTTGTACCTGTGTCTACTAAAAACTAAAACGATTTGCCTCCAATATATTAACGTCAACACTTGGTTCCTTTTGAGGATTTTAGGGGTTTATAAATAATATATCGAACAAGTCTCCCATTGAGCTGTCCTATTGTGAATGCAGTCTCATCCCTGTACCTTTAAAAGGTTTTCCCTTTATCAACAGTGACACCCCTTATACTAAGAGTCACTAATTATCCCGTATTTGTGCTTTGCTGTATCTGCATAGTTGACTGCTATGACTGCCCTTGTGGCGGATTTATTGGTGCTTGCTGCACTCTCGGCGCTCGTCTGCTGCACTGTTTGATTCTGAGCAAACCCATCTCCATTCTGCTGCGAATACGCGGGCGGGTTTGTAGTCCCCCCTCATGAGAATTGCCTATTCTGCACAACTCCTAGACTTCTATATGTGCGAGAAAGGTGCCCTATCATACCACATATCCAGCATATAGGAGGCAGTCTTCTTTCTAATTTGCCCCTCTTGCATGCCTTCATTATCATTCTGTGTGTTTTGAAACTCACTCGGTTATTCTGGAAGTTTCCCTGATTATTTCTGGAAGCCCTTACATCGAAAGCCTCCCCTACCCCATGATGCACATACACTATTATTTTGATCAAACTACCTTTAGTTATTCACCTGCAGCATCTTTTCTGCTTGCTGTGAACCTGACTCATCTCCACTAGCCAACATTGCTCCTTCAATGGCGTACTTGGATAGTTTTTTTCTGCACTAACTTTGCTTTTTCACCTTTGCCAAAGATCGTCTTTCTTTTGATTCTTCTCTTGCAAGAGGCGGCAATAATGCACAATGGCTCGTCATATCTCTAACCACGGCTTCATTTTTATACCCACCAATTTCTTGAGCTTCATTTGCACTGCGTCTGGCAGCTCTTTCCCCACGGATGGCAATCAGGAGACCTTCAACGTCCCCTATACCTAACGTTTTTCCTCCTATCATGTTCTCCAACTCATGGATCCACTTCTCAGCGCTAGGATTTAAACTCGAGAGTCTGCTCCTTGAATTATCCTTCTCTTGTTTGTGGCCAAGGTATATACTATGGCATAGCTCCTCCCTTCCCTAACTAAAGGAAAGTGTGAAATCACAAACTTGCATCCATCATCCATCGTCTGTCTGTTCATAGCAGGAACAATGGTTCCTCTCCGCCTTCTACCTGGCAGCGAACTTAGCCTGCTGTCATACAGTGGCGAGTCCCCCCCCTCACCATGGGACCGTTCTCTAGGCCGATTTAGCCACTCCTATGATTCCGATGCCCGAGATATAGGGAGGTCTAAATCCGACCAAAAACCATCTTACTTCCTTATCCATTAAAAAACACCCTTCACGGCTACATGCATTGCCTTCCTCCTCATGGACAGGTTCTCTATCCTCTGATAACATATCCTGTCCCCGGCTTGTGTGACTGCTCACCTTTTCCTCATCTCTATTCAGAGTCAGTCTATCTAAAGACAGCTCCTCTGGTTCAAAATTACATGAGGCTCCCTCTTCTCTGTACAGCTGCGTACTCTTGAATCGATCATTTTTACCCTTCCCCTGTAGTACTTCCTTAGTGCTCATCTCATGATGGACTTTATTGATTGCTTTCCCAATGCTTCTAGACTCAAACTCAGCTAGATTTGCTCTGGACGGACCAGCTACGGACTCATGTGCTGGGAAGAACTCTTCTAAATCCTCCCATGACACTACTGGATTAGGATTCATTACTTCCTTTTCCATACAATTAATGTTGCATGTTCTCTGCCTTCTCTTTCGTGCTACATTATCTTGATCTTTCCTTTGCCTTATGTCCTCGATGCTTTTACCATCAAGTTTGAACAAAATCTGACCACCCATCCATTCGTTCTTTATAAGCGCTAACTCATCAGTCTTATCTTACTCTTCTCTCCATCTCTTTATTTCTCGTCCTCTCACTAGAAATGTATTTAGTCATTCACTTTTCTCCTTATCATGTCACTCCTCATCTCTCAGGTTTTTAGAGATTACATCTCTCTCCATATTTTTATCTCGGCCCCCGTCACTGCTTTACACAGGCGACTCATATGCTGGGTTACTATACCTTGTTGCTGCCTTGAGCTCCCTTAATGGGTACAGCACGTCATCTTTCTTACCATCGCCATCTGCTTTAGGTGCGGCGGGTGGAGCAAAAGGCTACTCACCCCCCTCTTTGCATACAATAAGTATCCAATCTACAGGAGGCAGGTCTTCTCTCCCCTCCTGATACGTCTTCCAGAGCTTTAAGCTCGCTAGTCGCTTGTCTAACCTTTTTTCCGTAGATGCAGCATGCAAATATGTCGTCATATGCTGCAGAACTGTCTTCATTATTGATCCCCCGTGTGGCCATGGCAGGATCATTTTGTCTGCTGTGCCCTTCACTCACTCTGCACTGTACTGTCTAAGCTTGGGTGCATGCTTAGGTAGCTGCTTACAGAGATGTATAAGCAAAGTAATATCCTCCAATTTGACACGTCACTCTTTGATTGTCAATATTCACCTTTACACTTTGCAAATTTCAAAGTACGTTTCAGAAAAACAAAACAATATGCGCGTGCACCAATAGTCGCAGGCTCCAGTACCGCTATATCAAATTTTTACTTTAATCTATGTTTTCACTAGACACCATCAGTTCAATATCAACAAATAAATAATGAATTCACAATTCTCGTGTTCTATTTTTCGCGTCTTATCAGTTCTATTGTTTTTCACCATATATAGTCACATAAAACCAAAAGACAGACTGACATACTCGACCAGCCACATGTATCTCTCAGTCTTCTCTCTAAGACTGCCCTGCCCTCTAAAAAATACTCCGACATGGGATGTGAACCGACCTCCTTAAATTTGTCTTTAACCAAATTCGTGATCTACGTCACCCGTAAATAGGGCTATAGGTGCGATTTGTTCTGTTGCATTCTTTAAAACGCAGGTAAACTAGAGCGTACTCTTTACACTTTTTTGCCACCTCACTCAGGTTTTACTCACTTTTTGTATTTTCACTTCCGACTCTCAGGATCGTACACCTCCTCAGTAGCATCTCCAATTTTCCATTTGTTCAGCTTCCGGTATGCGCTGGGCGGGGTTTTTTGCCTGAAAACAAGGAACTTGTCTATCCTAGCTTATACAAGAATTGCTTTACTCTAAATCGCTATCTACATGGTGCTTCACGTCCTTTCAGCCGAATGGCAGAGGTTGGGCGATGGTTCCGGGACCCCAAAGCTTACTTATCCTGATGGGTATCTAACCATCCTATCTCTGCTACTAGGTGAACTGGGGTCGCCAGCCCTTTAAGATGAGGTAGCAATACCCTTGAAATGGATGGGGATGCAGATATTATTCAAACATCAATAATCGAAACGACTCAGGTAGTTGGCAAAAGGATAACTGTTTTAATATCAATTATCTAAAACAGGGAGTACAACAGAGGTCTCAGCGTAAGTTCTCTCTCAATGCATTTTAAAAAAAACATTCTTTTATAGCAAAAAAATGTCATAGGTGACGTCAACCTACGTATTTACTAACGTCATCCTTAGTGGCAAACTACAAAAACCTATTGAAGACAATGATAGGGTCTCAAGGATCATCTAGGTATATGATCCAAATTCGTCTAAGGCAGTGGAAGAGAATGATTTGTTTCTTAACATCAGGTGGGGCAACTAAACCCTCCCCTTAAACAGGTCACTATAAACGTCACTAAATACACAACGCCCTATTGGCTACACAACTATAGGACCCTTAATCATGCGGTCCCCTACCATTGGTTGACTTTTAACCTCCGTCAGTACTTTTCCACCTACGCTAGTAGCATGCAGTATGGGCTTCCAGGTGCTGGTGAGCTAGTCTTAACTATAGCTTCCCATCAATTAGCATAATCATCCATCATCACCTCAGTGGTATGCTGTCAATTAGGGCTTTGAACTCATCCTTGAGAGTGTTCTCTTGCTCTGGAGAATTCAGAGGAGTGAAGGCACGCTTTGCCCTCATGCGTAGGTGTGACCACCATGCTCGTCCAACTTCTCCCCACCATGTGACTGAAGACCACGAAATCAAGCTTCTAGTGTTTTAAAATACTATTTTCTAATAGACCTCTGACCTCTTCCGTGTTTTTGTCCAAGCCTCCTGAACAGGAGCTTCATTCTTTCACATGATTTGTATCCCATGTCTGCTCACCCCAGTCTGATATGGCCTTGGCTTCTTGGCTCATCCAGCCTCGCCTATCTGAGATTCGCCTGTAATTCACTTGTTTTCTAACTGCGACACGCTGGAAAAGAGGCCTTCCTTCTTTAGCCCAGTTCTGCTATAACATGTAGTGGAAACATCCATTCTTGACTGACTCCATTATATATGTATATGTTGGCGCATGCCTCAATCTATTCATTATAAGCTAGCCTCAAGAATACTTCATCCGCTTGTGTTTCTTTACATATGTACATGTGTAAAATGACTTGGTATCTTCATCTTTTCTGTAGCATCAGTTTCTTCATCCTGATCCCAAGATGTCACTTATCTTTGATACTTTCTTGATGCCTTATAGAATATCTGCCTTCTCTAGTCTCTGCATCTCCTCTATGTACGTCAGCTCGACTCTGCATGATGTCACCCTTCGTCTTCGCCATTTATTTGTCCTGTTTTTTCTGGGATTTCATTCAAATGGCCATTGTACTGTCTCGTTTGCAGGTATGGTTTTCTCAATGGGAACCTTGCCTTCAGGATTCTCCTAGGTATCAGTATTTTCACTGGTACTGCACGTGTCTCACACCCTGGTTCCCAACCTATAGGCAATATGGGCGAAGTGGTTGAGGTGGGGGTACTTAGCTCCTTCTCTACACTTGGGACCAATTAAGCTTGAATGGAAATGTGGAAGGTGATATACCTAGCCAATCTTTGTCCCGGGGGTTACGTTAGTCAATAATTGATGACATCTTTGTCTCTTTCTTTTTGTTCAGGTTTTGTACTAATTTCTGTGATCACCCATAACTCCTCTTCTGACCATAGCCCACTTGTTGCACAGTTTGATATTCCTGGTGATGACTTTGATACAGCGACCAATCTTTCTTTATCTTTAAATCATGGAAGAAATAGATTCAGATGGAATCCCTGTTAACACAATTCATTTATTTATTTTTTACATTTGTAGAGCGTGCAAATTCCTCAGGCATCAAGGCGCTAGTTAAGCACAGTGGTGAGGATAGGAGAGGGGGAGGGTGGGGAATGCAGCAAGGTGGGGGAGGGAGGGAAGATAGTTACAGCAGTTTCAATCAGGCACATAGTTTTCAGTAAAATAAACTTCAACTGATATCTATGAGGCAAGCAAAGAGTTATTTAAGTTAAATACGGAACTATCTGTTTTTTTATGAGGCACTAACAAATGAGGAAAGGTAACTTTACATTTTTTCCCCTAGATTTCACACATTCCCTTAGGCAAAATAATAAACCTGTTAATTCTGTATTGTACAGTAACTATAACCATGTAATTAAAAAAATAGCTTTTCAAGATGCACCTTGCATAACATTAAGAAGGATTCACTAGATGAAACATAGAAATTGATTAGGTGTACACGAGCCAAACAGACACATACAAATTGGTTCAAAGCATATAAACACAATGCTTATCAAAACGTAAATGACAACATGCTACAAATACTTTGTATTAAACATGCAAAGAATTTCTGAGAAATCATGAACAAAAAAGTTACAATTTTATAAGATGTATTAATAAATCCAGTTCCGATGAACAATAGAAAAAACACTTCCAGTATCTGTATACCCTTTCCAGCAACATGAATACTTCTTGACTTACTGATTGTTCATTGGGATCATCTTCCCTTTGACACTGGTGAAATAGAAGCATCAAGAAATCTAAAAACTCTATGGCATCAGATCTTGACAGTTTAGCGAACTACACACTGAGAGAATCACCAGAACTATAGGCAAGGATTCTGGAAGTACACTTCAAACAAATTGTAACAACACACACCATCCTAGATTCTTGGTGATTATCATATATTATCTCGATAACAAGAAGGGCGATGGGAATAACCCTAAAAACTATCAGCTTAGCGCCCTTCTAGATAGGGAGCAAAACATTTGCTAATCTAATTTGAAACCAATTTGAAGAATGACAATTTGAAAGTAACAGATTACACATTTTTCAAACAGGCTTTCTGAAGAGCCACAGTACCTCACTGACCAGCTGTATCATTAGACTGCTCCAAAATCAAGTACTGGGGAAAAACAGAACCCCCATTTATATGACTAGCATTGTCTTAACATCAGCTTTTGATACTGGCAAAAATCTAATCCTTTGGGATAAACTTAATAAATGTGGGGTTCCAGATTATCTGCAGAATATTCTTATTGAACCTCATTTTAAATCACAAATTCAAGTTTTATGGGATGATAAATTTTCACTGTTCTCCAAAAAAAACTACAAGCAAAGGCCTGAAGCAAAGTTACATTCCTGCACCTTGGCTCTTTAACCTTTACCTCCTGGATTTGGGAGATGCAATGTCAGATGCCCAATCATTCACCTCACACATGGAACAACTAAAAGTACCAGGAATTGACTATGCCGATGATTTGATAATGACCTACTAATGAACACAGCAAAGACTACGGTAACTGTATTCTGAAGAGCTAGAAAATCTTATTATTGGTAAATGGGTACCAATAAACTGGAGCAAGTAAGCCAAGTGGTCTACTTAGGCTTTCACATCTACACAAGACGTTCTATAAAAGCATACACAACACAGCTGACTGTTAAGGTCAATATGTTTGCTGCCCAGCTAAGGAAAATCTTTTGTAAATTTTGCAAATATCTATTTTACCTATTTTCAAATATTCCAAGGCAAAGGTTGTACTTGTGATGATCTACGGTTTGGAAATAATGGACCCAAAGGACAAAGCCCTATTAAATAGATTGGGGGCTCCTTGTAGAAAACTGTTCTGTCCTTGTGCTCATGTTTACCAATATCATTATTAAGTTACCAAACTGGTCTTCGGCTATGGTCAATATTGATTAAATGGCAGATATTTCAGCTGTATGCAAAACATTTATGCCAAACATTTAGACACTCCCACTTGATCTATATTCATGAGCATTCAACAGGATGTATCCAGTAATTGGTCTCTGGAATTAAACTCATCTATAAATGTATGAAAATTATAAATAGCATGGGTACTTCAACCCAAATCCTGATTACAAACCGGTATATGGTACAAAATAAATTATGGAAATATCACTGTATCACAATGCGGAAATCCCTTGGGGGTTACAAGTTATGTAGTGATCTTGCAAAAGAGGGAAAAAAAAACGGGAGATATTCCTTTGTACCGACTACAATTTCCAGAAGCTTGTTGGAAACATTACTTTAAGATTCCGATTGAATATTTGACCAACAACTGACATCCTGGGTATTAGAGCTAGGCGCCCCACAAAATGTACCTGTTGGTTATGCAAGGATCCTTCCAAAGTTTAAACTTTGTTTCATTTATGTTTACAATGCTTAAGGCTCTTTAAGAAGAAAAGGAATTATTTGAGTAAATTTGTTGCAAAGTACGAAATAGTGACTGACTAATTTTCTAGCGATGCATTTTTGCAGGCAAGCAAATATCCTTGATAATTTCATCAGTAAGATATATCAAACTCATCTTTAAAAAGTACTAAGCAAATGCGCCATTATTGTTTGTTTATGCAAAATATATAACCTGATAACTGGGCATTGCACGTGTAGCAATTTTAGGACTGATCATTTTATAAATGTTACTCTCTTTTTTTATAAAACAAATTGCTGTTTGTTCAAGGTTTTATTTTTAATAGTACACAGTAAAAAAAGAAGAAAAGGAATGTGTGCAGACCTTTGGAGAGGAATAATGAGGGCGTATTGAACGATTCTTGCATTATATCACTAGCCCATTCTGCAACATCCTTTAGTAAGTAAACCAGCTTGAGAGTAGCTGAGAATTGGCACACCAATTATTTGCTGTTATATGGTTGAATTGCTTCCAATTATGGTTTCTTGAATTCCTACTAAATGGAGATGTTCTGATTCCAGAAGCAGAGCTAGTCTATGCATTTGGACTAGTCGCTATCAATGCAATACTAGGTCTATCTGCAAGGATTAAGTGTTCCTGTTCTATGTGGGTGTTGCTCCCATTGCTATGGTTATGCTGAACCTTTTCTACGTGAGGGGAACTTGGATCGCTGAGGCCCATGCTTGGCTTGTTTTTTGAGATGGGGATTTGGACTGCTGAGGCCTATCCAGTGCCCTTACTATGCAAAAGTAGCATTGCTGAGGCCCTTCATTTACCTGTTCAGTGTGGGGTTGTTTGCACTGCTCAATTCCATGCAAGTTCCTTCTCTATGCAAATGGAACTTCTTCTGTTGTGAACCATGACTTATCTGCTCTATGTGTAGTAATCTTGGACTGTTGAGAGTCACAACGTTCCTATTATGTGTGAGGAAGGCATGATCTACTGAGGTCCAGGGCATATTTTCCTATTCCAAGAGGGGAGAGTGCACTCTAGCAGCCTATGTTGTACCTGGTTTATGTGATGGGAGCTTCCACAGTGGAGAGTCATTACTCATATGTCCTATCTGTGGGAATCTTCTACCCTTGATTTATGTTGCACTGATGAAAGCTTGCATTGCTGCTGCCTTGATGCACCTTTTTTGTTTGCGTGAGGGAAGCCTGCTGTCATAGATGACACAAAACACATGCGGCGTGGGGGCAGCTCACAAGTTTTTATTTTTATTTTGTGAACAATAGGGTCATTCCTCTCTTTCTCATCTCCCTTGGTGTCCCCTCCCTAACCCAGTCGACTGTAACCCCAGTTTAATTATGCCAACCGGTAACCCCTACTGTCTATTTCTGTCTTAGGCTACTGGTGGCGAAGGCAAAGGCTCTCTAGACTTCCTCAGGGATTACCTAGCTGTCCCTATCCAGTTATTAGAGTACTAAAGTAGTTGGGAAGTGGCTTGCACTAGCTCAGTTGGATTGAGTCTTTTTTAGTCATGACCACACTAACCTCTTCCATTCCCCTCTTACTGTCTCACCCTACACCTCAATCCACCCACCGCTCTCGCCTCCACCCCTTGATGTTACCAATACTGTGATTGCTACTTCTCTTCTCCCACTACTACACTCCTCCTCCCACCTCTAAAACACACTCTTCTTTCACTCACACAGATACTTCACAAACACGCCTTACCAGTGGCGGCCGCTTATAATGGGGGGGGGCATTGCCCCCCAACCAGGGAGCGCAAGAGCGCGAGCAGAGAGCACGTCACTGTGCAGTCAAGAAAGTGTTCGTCTGCATGCATATTTTTTTTTTGCAGCGCTGCCTGCAAACCAAATAAATCTGTTGGAGCAGCATTCATTTTAAATGAATGCTGCTCCAACAGAGGCTCTCTGCTGTTCATGGCTTGCGGGTTGTTTCAGAGGGGAACGTCCCCTTTTACGCAGCTTTTTCCGATGTAAATTGCGTGGAGCTAGTAGCTCCACGCACTTTACGTAACCCCCATGGCAGTGCAAAGGCTGGCGGGGCGCTAGAGTGGTGGCCCCGCTAGTCATAATGTGTGCGCAAACAGCGCACCTGCTGAGGACGTCTGCATAGCAACAGCAAATCACTGAATGCCATTGGCTGTTTTCGAGCCAATGACATTAAAGTAACTGGGCGCTCGCGAAGCAGCATACAGACAGAAATCCGGTTCAACCTTCTCACTTAGTCGTGTGTTGAGTGGACTCTGTGTGAAGAAGCGTGAAGATGTCACAACACTGGAGAAGCTGCCCTGAAGTCAACTGAGGGTTCACACGACGTATCTCAGTTAAGTGTGTGCGACTTTGTTAGGGCTTAACTTAGTGATGGCGGTACCCGCCCGTGCCAGCCTTCATTCCCCAGGGACAGTGCTCCCACGACCGTCCTGGTCCTGGAGCCCTGCCCTGGGGATTCCACCAATCTGATAAATTGTTTGTGTAAATTATTTGTGTTGCTTACCATGTCATCAATGTCAAGGGTTGGGGGGCTTCAGTAGGGGCTAGCGCCGCCATCTATACCAAACCGTTCCCAGAAGCGCTTGCCTCTCTCTGCCTGTAGGAAGGTGTCATGATCTCTGCTTCCAAAAGATCAGGACTTGCCCGACTCCCTTGGAAGCAGACCCATAACCCCGGTTCCGAGTGCCAGCCAGTCCCAATTGGGACCTTTTGTACCCTGTCCTGGCGCCAGTGGCACCGGGCTCATAAAGATGCCCAGTCCCAGCGCTGGAAGCGCCGGGCTCATAATGCTTGGGTGGACTCACCTGCAGCAGACCATGCTGCTTACTTACCTGCCAGTTGAACCCCTGATCCTCTTCTGTTTGGGACTACTTTTCCTGTTGGGTGGGGCAGGAGCCACTCCCTAGGTTCAGAACACTGGAACTCTTCCGGAAAGCAGGAACTCTTTTCTTACCTAGGCGTGGCTGTGGAAGGAGACACCTAAGCACTACAGGAGGCTATTTAAACCACACCCGATGGATGAATCTTGCTTTGTGTTATTCTGCATTCTCTGCAGCAGAACGCTCATCGTGTCTTCTGCTTCTGATCCTGGGCCTAAGGGAACAAAGGCTTACCATCCTGGAATCCAGTCTTAGCAGCACCTGTAAAGACAAAGAAAGAACAGGTTAGCACTACAGTCTTCAGTGGCAGCGCATCTCTTACCTGGTCCATCGGCTGTCACCAACGCCTCGCGCTGCATTCCGGCATCTGAAAGACAAAGGCTTACCTACTCTTCGCATGCTCCGGAGGTCTTCGCACTGCATTCCGGCATCTGAAAGACAAAAGCTTACGAGCTCTTTGCACGCTCCGGAGGCCTTCGGCGCTGCATCCCGCATCTGAAAGACAAAAGAAGGTGCGTTTAAAGACATTGGGCAACTTTATTACTCACGTGCCATTACTCCTTCCCACGCCGAATCCAGTGGGTATTCCAGCACCCTTCAGCTTCTCTAAAGCTCCGAACTTGTACCTGCAAGATAAAAGGGACAGTTAGTGTGCATCGTGAAGCAGGCTACAAGCGCTTACTTACGTGCTTCCAGGCGCTTCTATTCCTCACGCGGGTTCGATCCTCAACTCTCATCAGCCCGCCATCCGCCATCGCCGGAACCCTGCAAAACAAGAGATATCATTACAAAAGACTTTTAAGACATTTGAAGTGCCCAGAACTTACCGTTCGTGCAGTTAACGACGGACAGCAGTCCTCTGAGGTCAAGAGGCCTGCACCCTTATCCAGTGAAGAAACTGGTTACGGCACCCTGCCCCGAGGCAGATGGAGAGCTCGGCGTTCACTTACCTAAGGTGAGGGCGTTAACCTTTGGGGTTCTACAGGAGAAGAGAAAGGGAAGAGGAGAGAGGCACCCAATAAACCCAGTTCATTAATCCCATATTTTCTATCTGCAGACATCTTACTCTTCGAGTCAGACATACCGTGCACAGTGGTCCAGCCCAAAGAGCCAACCGTGTGTTACACATCACCTTTGAAGATACGGCATTCACCCAGTCAAGACCGGCGCCTCTGCGGGAATCAGGTGAGCGTTACAGAACACAAAGCCTACCGCAAAACTCCCACCCAGGCGCTATGGAAACCTCGGATACCGACCAGCTAGCCCAGTTACTTGGGGAACTAAGAGCAGAAGTTCATGCAGCCCGTCAGGAAACGAATGCTCTAAGAAGGGAACTGATTATTTCCAAGGAGCGAACAGACGATCTCGCTAGACAATTGCTACAGTCACAAGCCGGACAAACTCCGTTACCCGCATCAGGGGCAAATCTTCCTTCAACATCCTCTACGAACCCAGTGCAGATCAACCTACCTGGGAATGTACCTCTGGCTCCGCCCGAACGATTTTCTGGTGACCCAAAGAGGTTTGCAGTATTTATTAATCAGTGCCGGTTGCACTTCTTATGCCGGCCAACAGCCTTTCCAACTGATCAAGCTAAGGTAGCTTTCGTGCTTTCGTACCTTAGTGGCAATGCGGCAGACTGGTCGATCCCTCTAGTTAATCAAGATGATCCGGTTCTCCATGATTTTCAAGCTTTTCAGCTCAGTATGGAAAAACTGTTTGCAAGACATTCACAGGGGCAGGCCTTGGACAATGAGCTCCTTTCATTGCGACAGGGTAATCAAGAACTTTTGGCTTATATTGCGTCTTTCAACAGACTGATAGTGGAAACTCGATGGCCTGAGGACAAAAGGATTACGCTGTTTTATAGAGGTCTACGTGGAGAGCTCAAAGATGTGTTAGCCCAAGTAGTGAATCCCCCGCAAGACTCTTCGGACTATATTGACTTAGTCGTTCAAATTGACCACAGACTGCAGAACAGGAAGGCCGATCGTTCCAAGTTTGATGCTCGAGTATTTTCCAAACCACCAACTCCTACCAAAGGAGTAGACTCCGGGGAACCCATGCAAATAGGGGGCCTGAAAGGACCACTAACACAAAAGGAGCGGGAAAGGAGAAAACAGCTGCAATTATGCCTCTATTGCGGAAACTCGGGGCACTTTCTTCGAGACTGTCCGGTGAAACCAGCCAAGAAGGCAGTAGGAGCTGCAGTTACCAGGCTCGCAAACTCTGAGCAGGGAAACGACCTCGCCCGACAAGAATAGAGGTCCTCTTGCCGAGCGTTAAAACCAGTTCCGTGACCTCGCATTTCGTGATATCTATGGTCCTCATTAGCCCTGAACATCCGGATCGATTACATGCGATTGAAGCTTACGTCGACAGCGGTGCCATCGGCAATTATGTGGATCATGAAATGGTTTTGAGGATGAATCTGACTCTTTGTCCAAAGGCTGTAAAGGACGTCATTACTACGGTGGATGGTACGGAGATAGCCTCCGGACCAGTAACGCATACCACCCAAGAAGTGACGCTAGTAAGTCAAGATGGACACCATGAGAAGATCGTGTTCGATGTGATCAAGGCCCCTCAGTTCCAGATTATTCTAGGAATTCCTTGGTTAGAGTAGCACAATCCTCAGATCGATTGGCGAGTAAGAACGGTTCAGTTTCCAGAATGTGTCTCTACTTGTCACCCTCGACCTGGTGTTGCACTGGCAGCAATTTCCTCAGAGGCTCCCCAGTTACCTCCTGAATACCTAGAATTCCAAGATGTTTTCCGGAAGGATCAGGCTAACTCTCTACCTCCTCATAGGTCTTATGACTGCCAGATAGACCTGATACCTGGATCTACTCCTTGTAGTAGAATTTATGCCCTCACCGAGCCTGAGAATCTTCACCTCCGACAATACCTGGATCAATACCTAGCGAATGGGTTTATTCGTCCTTCCAAGTCCCCTGCTTCCTCAGCTTTGTTCTTCGTTCCAAAAAAAGAAAGGGACCTTAGAACTTGTATAGATTATCGCGCCCTGAACCAGATCACCGTTAAGAATAGATATCCGTTACCTTTGATCCCTGAACTCCTGGACCAAGTCAGAAAAGCATGCATATATACAAAGCTGGATCTTAGAGGAGCCTACCACTTGGTACGAGTAAAAGAGGGCGATGAATGGAAGACGGCCTTCCGCACCAAGTATGGGCTATTTGAATATCAGGTCATGCCCTTCGGACTTTGCAATGCCCCGGCCGCCTTTCAATATTTTATGAACGATGTCCTCAGAGAGCTCATAGATGTGTGTGTTGTTGTTTACATTGACGACATCCTCGTTTATTCTTCATCGGAAACTGAACATCGGAAACACGTGAAAATGGTCCTCGAGAGATTGCGTCAACACAAACTTTTCGCTAAGTTGGAAAAATGTGTTTTCAACGTGACTGAAGTTGAATTCTTGGGATTCATATTATCACCTAGCGGAGTGCGAATGGATTCAAAGAAGGTCGATGCAATTCTCAAATGGCCATCGCCATCCTCCGTAAAAGGTGTTCAAAGCATGTTAGGCTTCGCTAACTTTTACCGCAGGTTTATCCCCGAATTCTCTCGAATAGTCCAGCCCATCACCGCCTTGTTAAAGAAAAACAAACGTTTTGAATGGTCTACCGAGGCGGAACAAGCTTTCCAGAATTTGAAGACTAGATTTATCTCTGCACCGATCTTAAAACATCCTCGCCCAGAACTCCCATACATCGTTGAAACCGATGCTTCGAGCTTTGCCATGGGGGCAGTTCTATCACAAAAGGACCCAGTAACCAATCAGTTGCATCCCGTGGCATTTTGGTCCCGCAAATTCTCACCTCCTGAAATCAATTACACTATTACTGAAAAGGAACTTCTAGCTATCAAGTCCGCCTTTAAGGCTTGGCGGCATTATCTTCTGGGGGCCCGACACACCGTCACTGTGATTACAGATCACCGAAACCTGCAATATTTGAAAACCGCAAAAGCTCAATCCTCTAGGCAACTCCGTTGGGCACTATTCTTTGCCGAGTTTGACTTCATAGTTACTTATCGACCTGGTACAAAAAAAGGTAAAGCTGATGCCCTTTCTCGGATGGGAGTGGAAGAACATTTGATCAATCCTAAACCTGTACCTATCATTCCCGAACAAAGAATTCTAGGTGTAATCGCCACACAATCCATAGAGGAAGTTAAGGATAAAGCCAGGCTACTGGTAACTCCAGCAGACATACAGAATTGGCATCTGCAGGGAAAGGACTTTACGGTGAAGGACAACCTATTATATTTCCAAGAACGGTTATACCTGCCCAGCACAGATTTACAAAAAAAGGTAATCTCTTGTTATCACGATTCTTTAATGGAAGGACATCCCGGTATGACCAAGACCTCGGAAAAGATCAAGCGCTACTTCTGGTGGCCGTCTTGGAAAAAAGATATCAGAGACTTTATAATGTCCTGTGGAGTATGCGCCCAAAACAAGAGTCAAAAGGAAAAACCAGCCGGCCTCTTACGCCCTATTGACATCCCGCCTCGCCCTTGGCATACGCTTTCTATGGACTTCATGACCGATCTACCTCCATGCTCCGGATACAATACGATCCCAGTAATCGTGGACCTATTCTCCAAGATGGCGCATTTCATTCCACTCAAAGGCTTACCAACAGCAGCAACTCTGGCCCGAGAATTTCTCGAAAACATCGTCCGACTGCACGGTTTTCCTTCAGTTCTAATTTCGGATCGAGGTAGTCAATTTATTTCTCATTTTTGGCGAAGTTGCTGTCGGTCGGCTCAAATTGATGTGAGACTTTCGACCAGCCACCACCCTCAAACCGACGGACAAACCGAGAGGACCAATCAAACTCTGGAACAGTATTTGCGCTGCATGCTACAACAAACTGAAAAAACTTGGAAAGATATCCTTTGGATAGCCGAATATGCCTACAATAACTCTGTCCGCTCGGGAACTGGGAAGACCCCGTTTTTTCTTTTATACGGTAGTCACCCTTGAACCTCGGAGTTGGATCCACTCCAAGATCTTGGAACACCAGCAGTAGACCACCTGCATTCTACAATCACCCAAGCCTTTAAGGAAGCCGTTTCTCACCTTCAAAGGGCTAAAGAACAATACAAGAAAGGAGCAGACCAACATCGGAAGGAAGCCCCCCAATATCAAGTAGGAGATCAAGTCTGGTTATCCACCAAATATCTACCTCTAAAAGGACCACGCACATTCAACCCAAGATACCTTGGTCCCTATTCCATCACTACCATAGTAAATCCAGTAGCGGTCAAGTTGGATTTGCCCCCTCACATGAAGATACATCCGGTCTTCCACGTCTCTCTATTAAAACCCGTGCAACCTCAAACCCGACTAACTACATCTCCAAAACCTATTCTAGTTGATGGAGAACTCGAGTTTGAAGTCAAAAGCATCCTGGATTCCAAGATCTCCAAATCTAAACTATTTTACCTGATTGACTGGAAAGGCTACGGTCCCCAAGAAAGATCCTGGGAACCTGCAGAATATGTCCACGCGCCTCGTCTAATCAAAAGATTTCATCGAACATTTCCTAACAAGCCCAAGCCCCCGGAGAAGCCTGGTTTGGGAGGGGCCTTGAGGGGGGGTGCTGTCATGATCTCTGCTTCCAAAAGATCAGGACTTGCCCGACTCCCTTGGAAGCAGACCCATAACCCCGGTTCCGAGTGCCAGCCAGTCCCAATTGGGACCTTTTGGACCCTGTCCTGGCGCCAGTGGCACCAGGCTCATAAAGATGCCCAGTCCCAGCGCTGGAAGCGCCGGGCTCATAATGCTTGGGTGGACTTACCTGCAGCAGACCATGCTGCTTACTTACCTGCCAGTTGAACCCCTGATCCTCTTCTGTTTGGGACTACTTTTCCTGTTGGGTGGGGCAGGAGCCACTCCCTAGGTTCAGAACACTGGAACTCTTCCGGAAAGCAGGAACTCTTTTCTTACCTAGGCGTGGCTGTGGAAGGAGACACCTAAGCACTACAGGAGACTATTTAAACCACACCCGATGGATGAATCTTGCTTTGTGTTATTCTGCATTCTCTGCAGCAGAACGCTCATTGTGTCTTCTGCTTCTGATCCTGGGCCTAAGGGAACAAAGGCTTACCATCCTGGAATCCAGTCTTCAGCAGCACCTGTAAAGACAAAGAAAGAACAGGTTAGCACTATGGTCTTCAGTGGCAGCGCATCTCTTACCTGGTCCATCGGCTGTCACCAACGCCTCGCGCTGCATTCCGGCATCTGAAAGACAAAGGCTTACCTACTCTTCGCATGCTCCGGAGGTCTTCGCACTGCATTCCGGCATCTGAAAGACAAAAGCTTACCAGCTCTTTGCACGCTCCGGAGGCCTTCGGCGCTGCATCCCGCATCTGAAAGACAAAAGAAGGTGCGTTTAAAAACATTGGGCAACTTTATTACTCACGTGCCATTACTCCTTCCCACGCCGAATCCAGTGGGTATTCCAGCACCCTTCAGCTTCTCTAAAGCTCCGAACTTGTACCTGCAAGATAAAAGGGACAGTTAGTGCGCATCGTGAAGCAGGCTACAAGCGCTTACTTACGTGCTTCCAGGCGCTTCTATTCCTCACGCGGGTTCGATCCTCAACTCTCATCAGCCCGCCATCCGCCATCGCCGGAACCCTGCAAAACAAGAGATATCATTACAAAAGACTTTTAAGACATTTGAAGTGCCCAGAACTTACCGTTCGTGCAGTTAACGACGGACAGCAGTCCTCTGAGGTCAAGAGGCCTGCACCCTTATCCAGTGAAGAAACTGGTTACGGCACCCTGCCCCGAGGCAGATGGAGAGCTTGGCGTTCACTTACCTAAGGTGAGGGCGTTAACCTTTGGGGTTCTACAGGAGAAGAGAAAGGGAAGAGGACAGAGGCACCCAATAACCCCAGTTCATTAATCCCATATTTTCTATCTGCAGACATCTTACTCTTCGAGTCAGACATACAGTGCACAGAGGTCCAGCCCAAAGAGCCAACCGTGTGTTACACATCACCTTTGAAGATACGGCATTCACCCAGTCAAGACCGGCGCCTCTGCGGGAATCAGGTGAGCGTTACAGAACACAAAGCCTACCGCAAAACTCCCACCCAGGCGCTATGGAAACCTCGGATACCGACCAGCTAGCCCAGTTACTTGGGGAACTAAGAGCAGAAGTGCATGCAGCCCGTCAGGAAACGAATGCTCTAAGAAGGGAACTGATTATTTCCAAGGAGCGAACAGACGATCTCGCTAGACAATTGCTACAGTCACAAGCCGGACAAACTCCGTTACCCGCATCAGGGGCAAATCTTCCTTCAACATCCTCTATGAACCCAGTGCAGATCAACCTACCTGGGAATGTACCTCTGGCTCCGCCCGAACGATTTTCTGGTGACCCAAAGAGGTTTGCAGTATTTATTAATCAGTGCCGGTTGCACTTCTTATGCCGGCCAACAGCCTTTCCAACTGATCAAGCTAAGGTAGCTTTCGTGCTTTCGTACCTTAGTGGCAATGCGGCAGACTGGTCGATCCCTCTAGTTAATCAAGATGATCCGGTTCTCCATGATTTTCAAGCTTTTCAGCTCAGTATGGAAAAACTGTTTGCAAGACATTCACAGGGGCAGGCCTTGGACAATGAGCTCCTTTCATTGCGACAGGGTAATCAAGAACTTTTGGCTTATATTGCGTCTTTCAACAGACTGATAGTGGAAACTCGATGGCCTGAGGACAAAAGGATTACGCTGTTTTATAGAGGTCTACGTGGAGAGCTCAAAGATGTGTTAGCCCAAGTAGTGAATCCCCCGCAAGACTGTTCGGACTATATTGACTTAGTCGTTCAAATTGACCACAGACTGCAGAACAGGAAGGCCGATCGTTCCAAGTTTGATGCTCGAGTATTTTCCAAACCACCAACTCCTACCAAAGGAGTAGACTCCGGGGAACCCATGCAAATAGGGGGCCTGAAAGGACCACTAACACAAAAGGAGCGGGAAAGGAGAAAACAGCTGCAATTATGCCTCTATTGCGGAAACTCGGGGCACTTTCTTCGAGACTGTCCGGTGAAACCAGCCAAGAAGGCAGTAGGAGCTGCAGTTACCAGGCTCGCAAACTCTGAGCAGGGAAACGACCTCGCCCGACAAGAATAGAGGTCCTCTTGCCGAGCGTTAAAACCAGTTCCGTGACCTCGCATTTCGTGATACCTATGGTCCTCATTAGCCCTGAACATCCGGATCGATTACATGCGATTGAAGCTTACGTCGACAGCGGTGCCATCGGCAATTATGTGGATCATGAAATGGTTTTGAGGATGAATCTGACTCTTTGTCCAAAGGCTGTAAAGGACGTCATTACTACGGTGGATGGTACGGAGATAGCCTCCGGACCAGTAACGCATACCACCCAAGAAGTGACGCTAGTAAGTCAAGATGGACACCATGAGAAGATCGTGTTCGATGTGATCAAGGCCCCTCAGTTCCAGATTATTCTAGGAATTCCTTGGTTAGAGTAGCACAATCCTCAGATCGATTGGTGAGTAAGAACGGTTCAGTTTCCAGAATGTGTCTCTACTTGTCACCCTCGACCTGGTGTTGCACTGGCAGCAATTTCCTCAGAGGCTCCCCAGTTACCTCCTGAATACCTAGAATTCCAAGATGTTTTCCGGAAGGATCAGGCTAACTCTCTACCTCCTCATAGGTCTTATGACTGCCAGATAGACCTGATACCTGGATCTACTCCTCCTTGTAGTAGAATTTATGCCCTCACCGAGCCTGAGAATCTTCACCTCCGACAATACCTGGATCAATACCTAGCGAATGGGTTTATTCGTCCTTCCAAGTCCCCTGCTTCCTCAGCTTTGTTCTTCGTTCCAAAAAAAGAAAGGGACCTTAGAACTTGTATAGATTATCGCGCCCTGAACCAGATCACCGTTAAGAATAGATATCCGTTACCTTTGATCCCTGAACTCCTGGACCAAGTCAGAAAAGCATGCATATATACAAAGCTGGATCTTAGAGGAGCCTACCACTTGGTACGAGTAAAAGAGGGCGATGAATGGAAGACGGCCTTCCGCACCAAGTATGGGCTATTTGAATATCAGGTCATGCCCTTCGGACTTTACAATGCCCCGGCCGCCTTTCAATATTTTATGAACGATGTCCTCAGAGAGCTCATAGATGTGTGTGTTGTTGTTTACATTGACGACATCCTCGTTTATTCTTCATCGGAAACTGAACATCGGAAACACGTGAAAATGGTCCTCGAGAGATTGCGTCAACACAAACTTTTCGCTAAGTTGGAAAAATGTGTTTTCAACGTGACTGAAGTTGAATTCTTGGGATTCATATTATCACCTAGCGGAGTGCGAATGGATTCAAAGAAGGTCGATGCAATTCTCAAATGGCCATCGCCATCCTCCGTAAAAGGTGTTCAAAGCATGTTAGGCTTCGCTAACTTTTACCGCAGGTTTATCCCCGAATTCTCTCGAATAGTCCAGCCCATCACCGCCTTGTTAAAGAAAAACAAACGTTTTGAATGGTCTACCGAGGCGGAACAAGCTTTCCAGAATTTGAAGACTAGATTTATCTCTGCACCGATCTTAAAACATCCTCGCCCAGAACTCCCCTACATCGTTGAAACCGATGCTTCGAGCTTTGCCATGGGGGCAGTTCTATCACAAAAGGACCCAGTAACCAATCAGTTGCATCCCGTGGCATTTTGGTCCCGCAAATTCTCACCTCCTGAAATCAATTACACTATTACTGAAAAGGAACTTCTAGCTATCAAGTCCGCCTTTAAGGCTTGGCGGCATTATCTTCTGGGGGCCCGACACACCGTCACTGTGATTACAGATCACCGAAACCTGCAATATTTGAAAACCGCAAAAGCTCAATCCTCTAGGCAACTCCGTTGGGCACTATTCTTTGCCGAGTTTGACTTCATAGTTACTTATCGACCTGGTACAAAAAACGGTAAAGCTGATGCCCTTTCTCGGATGGGAGTGGAAGAACATTTGATCAATCCTAAACCTGTACCTATCATTCCCGAACAAAGAATTTTAGGTGTAATCGCCACACAATCCATAGAGGAAGTTAAGGATAAAGCCAGGCTACTGGTAACTCCAGCAGACATACAGAATTGGCATCTGCAGGGAAAGGACTTTACGGTGAAGGACAACCTATTATATTTCCAAGAACGGTTATACCTGCCCAGCACAGATTTACAAAAAAAGGTAATCTCTTGTTATCACGATTCTTTAATGGAAGGACATCCCGGTATGACCAAGACCTCGGAAAAGATCAAGCGCTACTTCTGGTGGCCGTCTTGGAAAAAAGATATCAGAGACTTTATAATGTCCTGTGGAGTATGCGCCCAAAACAAGAGTCAAAAGGAAAAACCAGCCGGCCTCTTACGCCCTATTGACATCCCGCCTCGCCCTTGGCATACGCTTTCTATGGACTTCATCACCGATCTACCTCCATGCTCCGGATACAATACGATCTTAGTAATCGTGGACCTATTCTCCAAGATGGCGCATTTCATTCCACTCAAAGGCTTACCAACAGCAGCAACTCTGGCCCGGGAATTTCTCGAAAACATCGTCCGACTGCACGGTTTTCCTTCAGTTCTAATTTCGGATCGAGGTAGTCAATTTATTTCTCATTTTTGGCGAAGTTGCTGTCGGTCGGCTCAAATTGATGTGAGACTTTCGACCAGCCACCACCCTCAAACCGACGGACAAACCGAGAGGACCAATCAAACTCTGGAACAGTATTTGCGCTGCATGCTACAACAAACTGAAAAAACTTGGAAAGATATCCTTTGGATAGCCGAATATGCCTACAATAACTCTGTCCGCTCGGGAACTGGGAAGACCCCGTTTTTTCTTTTATACGGTAGTCACCCTTGAACCTCGGAGTTGGATCCACTCCAAGATCTTGGAACACCAGCAGTAGACCACCTGCATTCTACAATCACCCAAGCCTTTAAGGAAGCCGTTTCTCACCTTCAAAGGGCTAAAGAACAATACAAGAAAGGAGCAGGCCAACATCGGAAGGAAGCCCCCCAATATCAAGTAGGAGATCAAGTCTGGTTATCCACCAAATATCTACCTCTAAAAGGACCACGCACATTCAACCCAAGATACCTTGGTCCCTATTCCTTCACTACCATAGTAAATCCAGTAGCGGTCAAGTTGGACTTGCCCCCTCACATGAAGATACATCCGGTCTTCCACGTCTCTCTATTAAAACCCGTGCAACCTCAAACCTGACTAACTACATCTCCAAAACCTATTCTAGTTGATGGAGAACTCGAGTTTGAAGTCAAAAGCATCCTGGATTCCAAGATATCCAAATCTAAACTATTTTACCTGATTGACTGGAAAGGCTACGGTCCCCAAGAAAGATCCTGGGAACCTGCAGAATATGTCCACGCGCCTCGTCTAATCAAAAGATTTCATCGAACATTTCCTAACAAGCCCAAACCCCCGGAGAAGCCCGGTTTGGGAGGGGCCTTGAGGGGGGGTGCTGTCATGATCTCTGCTTCCAAAAGATCAGGACTTGCCTGACTCCCTTGGAAGCAGACCCATAACCCCGGTTCCGAGTGCCAGCCAGTCCCAATTGGGACCTTTTGGACCCTGTCCTGGCGCCAGTGGCACCAGGCTCATAAAGATGCCCAGTCCCAGCGCTGGAAGCGACGGGCTCATAATGCTTGGGTGGACTTACCTGCAGCAGACCATGCTGCTTACTTACCTGCCAGTTGAACCCCTGATCCTCTTCTGTTTGGGACTACTTTTCCTGTTGGGTGGGGCAGGAGCCACTCCCTAGGTTCAGAACACTGGAACTCTTCCGGAAAGCAGGAACTCTTTTCTTACCTAGGCGTGGCTGTGGAAGGAGACACCTAAGCACTACAGGAGACTATTTAAACCACACCCGATGGATGAATCTTGCTTTGTGTTATTCTGCATTCTCTGCAGCAGAACGCTCATTGTGACTTCTGCTTCTGATCCTGGGCCTAAGGGAACAAAGGCTTACCATCCTGGAATCCAGTCTTCAGCAGCACCTGTAAAGACAAAGGCCCTCATTACGACCCTGGCGGAAATCGGAAAACGATGGCGGAAATGCAATACCGCCATCGAATAGCGCTCGGTGCGACTATGACCCGTCACCGCAAAGTACGAAGCCATTAGCGACACCGTAGTGAACGCCAACGCTAACTGCACCAAGTACGCGCGCGCGCGCCATGCCAAACCGTAAATACCACCATGGCGCAAGGGTACGCGAATTCCGACCCTAGCGGACATGTACCTAACGCCATCAAGCATGGCGGAAAGCACCATTCCGCCATGGTGAGAAGTACGGCATCGCGAATCAACCGTAAACGGCCCCACTGAGTGCCTGTACACCGCTCCCTGCCCACAAAGTACAACTCCCCATAGGTGCAATGAAGTCACAATGCAACCAGTGAAATATACAAGTCACCCATGCATGCCAACGAACAAAAGAATCACAAGAGGGGCCAATGGGAGCTGCAGGGCACAGATGGCACAAATACAGAAGCCATTCCAATGGACATGACCACAGTCCCCCCCCAGAAACGCACGCAAACACAGGCACCTGTGACCAGCAATATTCCGAAAATCACAACATTCCACCAGTCCACCTGGCTGACCGGCATCTGTTACACAAAACCCAATCCCCCGCCCCTGAGCATGACAACATTCAAACAGTCATATTGGCAGCCCCCATCCCTGACCTCACTGGGCTCCGTAGGCAAACGCGCCCAGCACAGTACCACGCGACTATACTCCGAAGCTGGAACCCAATGCAGATCTCCTCACAATACATCGCTCCCCAAATAGGAATATGCCACATCACTCGCAAAGAAGAACGCTACACGGCCCATATCAGAATAGAAATTTAATGCACAACTAAATCACCAAGCCCATACAGCCATTAGTCCATGAACTCCAAAACACATATCACCATTGTGGGCTGCATCCGCAAGGAATGACCAGCTACTACTTGTGTGACGCCCTGTTCCATCATGGTACACAGAGCCACAATCACGTACGAAAAGGCAACATGGAAGCGCACAGAACCGCAGGCCCGTCCCAATGGGGAGGCACTAGTCCAGCTGAAAGGCCGAAATGTTGCTCCGAGCCACTAGTACTGCGTAAGGGCATGTGGCCCATTGGCGATCGTCCCATAAGATCGTAATGCTGCTCCACTGATTAACACGAAGCAGCAGGTGTCGGGAGTAAACGCCATCTGCAGGAGTGGCATACAGATGGCAGTGGCAAAAGGGGAGGAGATACCTGTCAACCAAAAGAAAAGAAAAAGAACAGAATAGCCATCAGAACTACATTCGAACAACTCACTTCAATGATCACACTAAATCCACAGTCATATGCATGCTAGCCCACTCGAAAGGATCATCACCACCCCAAAACCACTTGCGACTCATAACTATCTATATCGAGGTGTAAACACCATCACAAACGAGTGTACCTGTGCATGCGTCTGTCAAAACAGATTCCATCAGATGGGAATGTTAACGTGCATGGACACAAGTGTCTGAAGGCGCGTCGAGACAGGGAGGGCTCAACAAGGCCAGATAGACGATGGTCCCACTATGGCAGCCCTGCATCACATAGCGCAGGGGAGGCGGATAGATTCCAAGAAGCCCTGTACATGGCAAACCCTGTATCAAATCACCTGCCCATGCATCCATTCATCATTCCCTCATCCTGTTATAAAAACGCCTGAATATTTACTCACAAAACATTCGAAATTTCCATTGAGTCTGTGCGTTATGCAGCCTGCAAAATCCACAGTGCCCCAGCCCGTAATTCCAGTGTTGTGAAGTTACATGTATTTGGGAACGTCCGGCCTCATCGCCCACGTCACTATTGCGCATCCCAAACTATTCATATCAATCATTGCTTCCTCGCCATGGCCCCTGTCTCAAGGACATTGAACAATAGAACGTTATATTTGCAGTCAGACCTGTGGGCATCTCCTCTCCGCTAGCTGAAAACCGAAAGCGCCGCCCTTCGAATTCCTCATTTGCAACATCACGTCGAAAAGGCATCTGTGGCCGTTTGAAATCACAAATTAATCCATCTAGTGCGGCTGTGTGTGAAAATGGCAACTGCCATCACCCACTAATGGGACGCCCCGCCCGTCGTTGCAACTCGGTACAGTGATGCATGAGGGCCCACCGTTACTCGAGTACTACGTTCCACTGACCCATCACAAGTCTGTTCGCGACTGCAAAGATTGTATGTGAAACAATGGGACCATAGCCGAATTTACATATCAACAAATGTTACACGGCCATCGGGTACAAATACATGATTGCAATAGCAAGATGCCATTCGGAGCAGGAAATTACCAACACAAAAGTGGGATTCCATGCACTTGCCGGCATACCGGGTTGCATTGGTGCCATCGACTGCACCCATGTGGAATTGGTCGTCCCACATGCCATGGAGGCCCAGTACCGCAACCGAAAACAATTTCATTCCCTGAATGTACAAATGGTGTGTGACTCCAACAGGATCATTACACATTGTTGTGCCAGATTCCCTGGATCAACCCATGATTCTATGGTCTTGAGGAACTCTACTATACCACGCTACATGGAGCGACACGCAGGGAACAGATCCTGGCTACTCGGTGAGTCTCATTTCATGCATGATGATGTGGGGTATGTGATGCGGCAATGACCTGGCAGGAAGGGGGGGGGGGTGTGCGTACGTAGCAATGGCATTCCACATCATACGTTTATCGTCCACATACAGGTGATGCTGGGTATCCACTGAAGAGATGGCTCCTCACACCAGTCCGGAACCCACGGGACCAGCATGAGGAGGACTACAACCATGCCCACTCACGTACCCGTGTAGTCATTGAACAGGCATTCGGCCTACTGCAGACTCGTTTCCGCTGCCTCAGCAGGTCTGGCGGGGCACTCCTGTACCGCCATGAGAAGGTTGCAAAGATGGTCATGGCATGTGTCATGCTCCACAACATGTGCGTACGTAGAAATGTGCCCATGCCCCCTGACGCAGAACTGCAAGCACCTGATGATGGTCATGATGAGGGTGGGGATGTGGCAGCACCTCAAGGAGTCTGCGAGGCACCGGAGGGCCGTGACATTCGTCAGCATCTCATTGATGCATGCTTCTAGCACTCACGCCTGGTGGCTGATACATGGACACGGGACTCGTGGCACTGTGTGTGTCTGGTACATGCACAATATGGACTGTACGCCTATGATGGCCTAGTACACAAAGATCATTGTCCACACATCTCATTGGTTGATCGTGCACTGTTTATGGCATATGTGATATCATGTTGAACACCCTATCGACCCGCCACCCAAGTGAGCCCAACACACCCCCTCCACCCTCCTACCTCCCCCCCGAACACCAGTGTCCAAAGATGCTCATTGTCAGTGGGCTGTCGCTATTGCAAGCCCCCTCTGCGGGTGTCAGGGGCACCCCTGCCTGTGGAGCGCAGGTTCCTCCCAGATCTACGTTGGGGGCTGCCCTGGACGGAACTTGCAACGGATGATGTGTCTGCCTGCTCACGTCCATGCATGTCCCTAAGGGTTTGTGAGAGCTCAGTGAGCACACGGCGCACTGCGGCAAGTTCGGCACATACGTCTTTGGACGTCGCATGCAGTTCCCCCCTCAGGCTCTCGGTGCTTCTCTCCATTTGGACTCTCAGGCTCTCGGTGCTACTCTCCATTTGTGCCCTTAGTGTCTCTGTACTTCTCTCCATTTCTGCCCTGAGTGTCTCAGTTGATGTTTCTATGTCTGCCTTAGTGCGCCCACATTCATCGGCATGGTCCTTGAGGAGCGTGGCCAGTTGCTGCTGTTGCACGATTAACTGGTCGAGGGAGTGTTGCCTCTGCTGGGCCATGGCCATTTGCGGGGGTGTCACAGAGGGGCTGGTCACCTCATGTTGCCTTGCCACAGGGCTTGTGGGGGATGGCCAGTCGTCGTCTTGTGGGTGCCCCTGCGTGGTATCCTCATGTTGTATGGGATGGGACAGACAGGGGGAATGGGACAGGTCATGGATGGATCTGACTTCGACATCCCCGTCTTCTGTGTCGGAGCATGCTGCCATCAATGGGGTGTCACCTATGGTGCTGCTGCCACCAGAGGCAGTGCCTTCTGTGGCATCCGTTGGGGGGACCTGTGGTGGTGGTGTTGTGGGCATGCTGGCTGCTGGGGTGCCTGTTGATGTTCCCTCCTCTGTGCTGCCACCTGATGTGTGCTGCTGCCGTGTCTTGATGCGTGCAGCTGAGGTGGAGGGTCTTTGGCCGTTGGTCTTGGCCCTCTTTGCAGGTGCGCTGGTAGGGGTGTCCTGATGCTCGTCGTTTGGATCAGACCCTGTGGTGGAGTAAAGGAGGGCGAGGGTTATTAATGGGTCTGTGGGTATTGGAATGGCATTGTATCACATGCATTGGGGTGGTACCTGAGGGTGATTTGGGTCGGGGCCTTGGAGGTGCTTTCATTTGTGTGTGGAGTGAGGGTGCAGTTGTTTGGCAGCCTGCAGTTAGGGTGTGCCTGCTGCACGTGTAGTGGGTGTTTTAGGGGTTTTTAATTATTTATGTATTTATTGTGAGTTTTAAAGTGCGCTATCAGGGCGATGTGTGTGGACGTTCTCCTGGACATGTGTTTCTGTTGCACTATGTGGACACATGGTACTTCACATGATTGGACATTGTGGATTTAGCATTGTTTTATCTGACCCACCTACCTGAATCTTCGGATGTCTGCACTCCTTTCTCCATCCCTCCGACTCCCTCTATGCTCTCCATTCCGATGGTGGAGGCACAGATTTCTTCCCAGGGGGTCAACTTGATGGGTGATTCAGGACCTCCCCCGGTGGCTGTGGCAATGTTGCGGTTGGCAGAGAGTATGCTGCGGACGCGTATCCGCAGGTCGTCCCATCGCTTTCTGCATTGCTGTGGGTTGCGGGGTGCGGTCCCCACCGCACTTACCCACTGTGCCACCAGAGCCCATATGGCCTTCTTGTTCGCAAGTGCCGTCCTGGTCATTTGCGTGGAGAAGACGACGGCAGCATTCTCCTGGAGGGTCTCTGTTAGCACGGTGAGTTCCTCACGGGAGAAGTGGACCTGCCGCTTGCGGTCGCACGCTTTCTTCGCTACTTTTCCCATTTTTCTTGGTTTCGCTAGGGTGGATGACGGGTTGGGGTGTGTCTCGGGGTAGTGTTTTTAGTGGTTGTGTGGTTTTTGTGGTTTTATAGGTGTACGGCGGGATGTTTCCCGTTCCGGGCCCATGTTTTTACTTCCGTTTCCGTATATTTCCGGTCACCGTACTTTCCGGTAGGCGCACTCTGCGGTGTCCGCTGTGATGGGTGGCGGTATTGCACCTAGGGCGCCGTACGGCGGCGGTGTGGGCCGTTTTGGGGTCATTTCCGCCATCGCGGACTTTGCACTTCCGCCATGCCGTGGTGCTCGTGCCCGATGGGTCGGAATGGGCCGCACTTTGCTCCTTCGTGCAATGGCGGAAACGCTATTTACGCTGTTGCGGTCCGGTCAGTCACTTTCCGCCAGGGTCGTAATGAGGGCCAAAGAAAGAACAGGTTAGCACTATGGTCTTCAGTGGCAGCGCATCTCTTACCTGGTCCATCGGCTGTCACCAACGCCTCGCGCTGCATTCCGGCATCTGAAAGACAAAGGCTTACCTACTCTTCGCATGCTCCGGAGGTCTTCGCACTGCATTCCGGCATCTGAAAGACAAAAGCTTACCAGCTCTTTGCACTCTCCGGAGGCCTTCGGCGCTGCATCCCGCATCTGAAAGACAAAAGAAGGTGCGTTTAAAAACATTGGGCAACTTTATTACTCACGTGCCATTACTCCTTCCCACGCCGAATCCAGTGGGTATTCCAGCACCCTTCAGCTTCTCTAAAGCTCCGAACTTGTACCTGCAAGATAAAAGGGACAGTTAGTGCGCATCATGAAGCAGGCTACAAGCGCTTACTTACGTGCTTCCAGGCGCTTCTATTCCTCACGCGGGTTCCTCAACTCTCATCAGCCCGCCATCCACCATCGCCGGAACCCTGCAAAACAAGAGATATCATTACAAAAGACTTTTAAGACATTTGAAGTGCCCAGAACTTACCGTTCGTGCAGTTAACGACGGACAGCAGTCCTCTGAGGTCAAGAGGCCTGCACCCTTATCCAGTGAAGAAACTGGTTACGGCACCCTGCCCCGAGGCAGATGGAGAGCTCGGCGTTCACTTACCTAAGGTGAGGGCGTTAACCTTTGGGGTTCTACAGGAGAAGAGAAAGGGAAGAGGAGAGAGGCACCCAATAACCCCAGTTCATTAATCCCATATTTTCTATCTGCAGACATCTTACTCTTCGAGTCAGACATACAGTGCACAGAGGTCCAGCCCAAAGAGCCAACCGTGTGTTACACATCAACTTTGAAGATACGGCATTCACCCAGTCAAGACCGGCGCCTCTGCGGGAATCAGGTGAGCGTTACAGAAGGCCAAATGCCTGTCTGCGCTGCAGCCGCCACCCACTCTCCTACCTCCATTCGGCCCGATGCCTGCAGGCCCTGCACCCTGGAGATATTTCCCGTTTTTCCTGCCCTTCCCCACCCGCTCTCCTTTCCCTGCTCCCTTTTCCGTTGTCTCGCTGCACCACAGCCCTTCTCCGTTCCCCTTGCCGTGCCCTATTTTCTGTGCCAGTCCCTCTTGCCTTCTTAGTGGGTGTCCTATCACCACCACCACTCTCAGCTATTATTTACACCGCCTTCCCCTGTCCACTTCTATACCCTCACTCTGTCCTTCTCTTAGTCTGCTCCTCCGCACCGCCTACCTCTCCCCTTTCACCCCTGTGACCTCTTCAGTCTGCCTGTCAACCCTCTGGGGTTTAAGGGAACCAATTCCATGCCCCTCGGCCCCCGAGCCTCCACCACCACTGCTCTGCCTTAACCTGAGCAGCATCCTGGGGCAGGGGGACATACAGCTGCTCTGTTCAATACTGCAGGCGACGGACCCTTCCACCCAGAATTCCCTGAGGTCAGATTCAGGAATGAAGCCCAAGGCCAGCCCGCACAGCTTTCTCTGTCTAGCGAGCGTTATGTACCCTCTTCGCTGCCATGCCCACTCAGTCAAGCCGAATAATGATTTCCAGCAGGACAGCAGTGAAAGGGGGCATTTTTTTACTGAACGTTTTCAGAACTTCTAAAAACACGTTAAAACTATAAAATATATTTTTTTCCACCTAGGAATTCAGACTGGTAGTGTCAGAGTCGTGCCTCTTTTGACCAATAAAACAATGTGCAAAGATATACTGTTGCAACATTAAAACATGTATGTATTGTATATCGCTATTAAGGACACCTCAGAAAATCACACTTTGAACGCTTTGTTCACAATGAAGCTACGATTGAAATCAAGGCTTTTTGGAATTGCCCAAAGTTGGGAGGGCAGGTCTCATTGCATACATCCCAACATTATCCATTCCATTAGGGAAACGTAAGTCTGCCCAGCCCTAGTTTTAGCTTTGCATTTTGGGACGTGGTCCAGGTTTTATAATGGGGCAATCCAGGACTTCAAGTCCCAGAATGCAAAGGTAAAAGCAGGGCTAGACTAATGTTTACTGAATTAAATGGATGAAGCTATGTCATGGACTTTAGCTTCGATGAAGCTGTGAAGATGTACTAAGATTATACAACTTTTTCTTAGACTTGATTGTGATTGTATTTAAATGATTAATTACTCTTTTATAAGTACCATAAAACAGTCTCTAAGGGAGGTGCTGCCATATGGCTGCTTCAAGGTGTTTGAACATTAGACATTTAAAGCAAAACATTATAATTAAACCTCAACATAGTATAACATGACCGAACAAGCTAGTATAAACGGAAACAGCATCACATGCTTCCCCCCCACACCCCAAAGGTGTGAATAAATACATACAAATGCAAGTTAAAAAAGCAACGCTAAGGTGACTAGTTCATTTGCATTTAGATTGGGCTCCATTATAACCCTGGCGGTAGCCACGCTCTTAAAACCGGCACGGGTGCCGCCGAAGTTGCATCCGGGGTCGGCACCCGCGAATGGCCAATTACCAGGTTTCACCACCTTTCACCACCTTTCAAAGTCACCAGCCGCCACTGCTCCTTACACTAAATCTATCTTCACTTGTTTCCCAGTCATGCCTCTGGCCGGAGGCTCCTGCAAACAAAAACACTGGCAAGCATCAGAGGCATTAGAGGCATGGCTGGAGAGAAGGGTCTGCATGATGAGGGTAACAGGAATTGAGGCTGGTTTAAATACTTCAGACCAAAGCGCTAGGACTGGCTCTGGGTCTCACCTTATCTTTGATACAATTAGTCCATCTCCCTCTTGACAAAGGCAGTGTACTAGCTTTGCAACACTGTATTGCTCCTACTCAAGCTGGCCCGTCATGTTCTAGCAAAGTTTTGAAAAGCATATGCTGCAGTTGTTTCTATTCTATATATGAAAGGGAGTGTTAGTGCTCATAGGGTATACTTGTCAGAGGGTGCTTGTGCTACTTTACACTGTGCTTTGCTCATTGTGAAAGAAACCTGCTTTTTTTATGTGGACCGCTGCCGCATGACAATTTCCATACAGTTATCATTTTTGGATACGTCGGCTAGATGTTTCATACTTTGTACTCTCTTCCGAAGGTGAAAACTCAATTTTACTTCCCTGAAATAGCACTTACTATACTATGAAAATAGAAAGTAAAATAGCCCCACCTCAAAATCTAGAAAAATCTTCCCTGAACACTGGTTATGACACACACATGCATGAGATATTGGTACCCTGGTTTTGATAAAGGTCCCTGATATTTTCCTGGATTCTTTGAAGCAGCGATCTGAAACACTTCTGAGGGTATACCAGTCAGTCTTTGTGGGGGTGGTGAGCCTGTGGGATCCCACTCCTTCCACTGTCTGGGAGGCACGCCGGGTAGCAGTCAAACCAACCCAGACGCGAGTGGTTTGGGCCCCCTCACATAATAACATGGGAAGTTCAGTCAACTTACCACCCAAAGCAAACAAACCTCACTTAGCACATTACAAATATTTTGTCTCAACCCCAAAACAGTCAAGCTAAGGTTGGATTCAACAGTGCCCAAAAATCAATGCAGACAAAAATCAAAAGGAAGAGGAAATTGTGGTCTCTATATACATGTAGCCCTGAAACTCAAACAATAAAAGCCCAGAAATCCTTATCTAAAACACATAAGCAAAGTCAACTGTTAGGCAAGATTTGGAGTAGTACCCTTTGGGTGCACTACAACAACCTTGACCTTCTGTCAATAGGCATCCAACCTTTGGTATAAGTCTGTACTACACAGGTTGGTAGCGTGATTGAGCAGCCAGGCTTATCTCAAGAGGGGTCAATATGGGCAGTAGTGGAGTTACATAGAGATTTGCAGTGACAAGTATCCAAATTAACTCTTACACACACGGTTTCTTGATGAAACAATTATTAATTTATTTAACAGTCAGTTTGAATAAGCCTTCTTCAGAAGGGGCAATATAATAGTAACACACAAATAAACCTCAAAAATACACACTCTTAGTTTCTCGAAATCAGCAAATACCCATTTGGGATGGCACACAGACACTTCCTACACCCTCAGGTGACTTAAATAGCTAGGACACTGTGGACATTAATGTATCACTGTTGCATTTAGAGCAGTACTTAGAAGTATGGCAAAGAAAAAGGTTATTAGAATAAAACAAGAGATCACACAAATATTCTGAAGCAGGTAAGTACTTTTGAACCCCCCAATGCAGAGCAAGTTAACCCTTTCCTGGAAGTAAGGTACAAAAACACACTCAGAGGAGAGAAGAGTCATTCAGGGAGCCAGGCCAAAGTCAATTGTGCAAAAGTTTAGGTGAGCTGAAGCACTTTACAGGTAGGTAAAAGTCATTCACAATGTTTTAGAAGTCTTTGTAGAAAAGAAGAATCAATGTAGGGCCACAAGCTGATTAGACTTGTGAGGTAAAGAAGCTGTTAGCAACTCTACAAGAAGTAACCAAGACAAGACTCAACTGAGATCAAGTAAGGTTACTCAAGAGGTAGGTTCTCTCAGACTGTACAGTACCTTTGGTTAGAAGAAATGGTTTCAGCTGGCTTCTGTTCCTGTGTGGGTCTGCAGATCCTGTTGTTCCTGTGCCTCAGTCATGGGGACAAGAGGGAGGACTTCTGAGAACTCCTGCAATGTAACGGGACGGTCGGCAACAGAAAAGGACTTACTTCTTTTTGAGCTCCTCACGTCTCAGCAAACAGCACCACCGCAGACTCTCGGATACCACTATGAACTTTTCTCGCATCTGGGGTCCAGCACTCTGTTTAGGTGGCTCAGGCATGGTCAGTCCTTCTTACTACGGGTCTGGAGGATCTTCCAGCAACTCGGGTCCGACTTAAAAGTGATGCACTCCAATCTGGTCTCCTCTCCCTGGCACTTCGGTTCCTGCAGCAGCAAGGAAGTATAGCCAGCTCGGAGAGGATGTCCAGACGAGTTCACTTTGGAGTTGATTGGTCCCATCAACTCAAGGGAAGAAGTCATCCTTACAGGACTTCTCTAGTCGAAACGAATTCAGAGCACAGCAGCAGGGCTTCACTGGGCAATCCAACGGTCCAGGAGTTGCAGCAGGCATCTTCTTCAAGTTCTTCTTCGGATTCGTTCGTCCAGCGGTCGACTCTGACTTCCAAGCCAAAAAGCCTTGGCTTTTATGCAGGTTTCTCCCATTCATTCCAGCCTAGCCGTCAGTCACACAGCAGGGTGGTTGTCCTTGCCGGACAGCTAGCCGGCCATTAACCTTTGGGTGCATTCCTGTAACCAAGGGGATTAAACACCAGGAGTTTCAGGCACCTTCCTCATTCCCTGCACCTGCCAGACACTCTTGAGGCGGAGGCGGGCTTCACTTGTGAATCCCGCCAAAGACAAAACAAACAAAGGGAGCAAACCTGGTTTGGCGTGCAGAGTAAATCTCAAAAAGGACCTTTCCAACAAGAAATGGCGCAAGTAGAAGACCAGGGCCATTTTGACAAAATGGGCACCCATGGGTGTTTTACCCACACTGCAATTGCAGCCCCCGGTAAAAACACACAATGTAGTATAAAGTTAACCACTGCCACCAGCCATTAATTGTAGAAAGGGTAACATAAAAATGTCACATGAGAAACTGGACAAATGGAATACTAAGTAACCCCTCCAGCACCCGATTGTAAGATAGTGGGCCTCATCACGACTTGGGCGGTAACGGTAACGCTATTAGCGCGGGCGGATTAGCCCTACCGCCGAACTCCCCGGCGCTAATAGCGCGCATCACGAGTTTGGCAGTAATGTAAGTCCCCATTCCCCACTGAGCCCATTCGGGAATGCCCCATTCCCCATTGGGCTCAATGGGGAATCTTCGCGCTAATACCGCCGGAGGATTTCCTGCCGGCGGTAATAGCGCGAATTTTCAGCGGATTTCCCCCCAGCTCAGAGCTGGGGCGAAATCTGCCAAAGCTCTGATTCGGCGGACCCTTAAATCCGGCAGTAATAGCACTACCGCCGGATTTAAGGGTTACCGCCGAAGTCGTGATGAGGCCCAGTGTGTGCTGGGCCTAGAAAGTTACAAATGTAAGTAAAGTCAATTTCACTTTACTGTTCTTGGAAACAGTAGTTTAGCCAAGAGAAGGTATTAAAACCTTTGGCAAATCTGAAACACTTCGCTGTGCCACTGCACTGAAGGTGCTGTGTGACACAATGGCCCTCATTACGACCCTGGCGGAAAGGGGTTTACGCCAGCGTAAACTTCGCCGACCCTCTCCGCCTGAGTACGAGGTCCCTTAGCGCCATGGTGAGTTTAACGCCTGCTTTTTGCAGGCGTTAAAATCCATGGCGCTAAGGGACCTTGATGTTAATTACGCCACCGTAATTTACGGTGGCGTAATTAACGCCTTCCCCACTCTCATTATGCCCTATGGGGCAAGAATGGGAATGGGGAAGGGCAAAATGGGGATTGGGGACTTACCGCCCCGCCAAGGTCGGAATGGGGCGGTAAGTCCGCCAACCACCATGGCGGAATTGCACCCTTAGCGCCATGGACCATGGTGCTAATTGCACCATGGTCCTCCGCCAAGGTCGTAATGAGGGCCAATGTAAAGATGATCCCTATGGAGTTTGTCAGGCTCCATACTTAAAGAAACACAGAGTTCAAATCACATTAAAACACAGGAGAGAGTGGGAAAAAAGGGTCTCGCTCTCTCCAGGTTAAAAATTAAAAGTCGTAAAATCCAGCAAAGTTGTTGGGGGTCACTAAGGTAGAGAGAAATTAGCACCTTTCTGAGAATTCTCCCTAATATCAACAGACTTAGGAAACATGTTTCTGCTATTTTACCATTAAACAGAGTATCCCCTCTTCTAGCTCTCACTCCAACTCATTCTCCTGAGAGAATTAGCATTTCCGAACCCCTAATCTCCACAACCAGCAAGCTTTCTAATACTGCACATGAAAACGATGGGAGAGTTTAACTGCTTGTCTTCTATTCACTTTAACAACAGCTGCACTGCTCTACCCACACTTATCCTACCCTTTCCCCTATGATAGGCTTGAAAGCTTGCAAGATGCAGCCACCAACTCACTGCATGACTTGTCAACCCTTACTTTACTGCTCTCCTTTGTAATGATTCTGCTTGGCCATAATGTGTTTTGCTGCAATCTGTTGCCCTTTCAGTAGGTACACATTATATCATGTATAAATCATCCAAGTAAATAAAATAATACATCAAAAAATGGTCTGACCTACCGTTGGTTTGTCCATCATCATCAGCTTGTATTTGTTTGCAGTATTTAGAAAGAAGCATAATCCAATTTGGGTCTGCATTTTCAACCTGTTAGATTATTTTGAAAAAATAAGAAAACACCATCAATGATTTTATCAACATTAAGCAAACAGATATTATCTACTAGGAGGGATAACAATGGATATGTTTAAAAAGGAGAAATGTCTCCTTAAAAACATGAATATGTATACAAAAACATCACAGGGGAGCATGGCCACCTAGTTGTACCCTCCTTCAAATTGTGGCTATGTCTTAGCTCTGGGGCCCATGGTTCACAGAATGGCTTTCCTCAGACATAATTCAAATGATATGTGATAGGATTCCCCCCATCACCACCCACCTCCCTGAGAGAGGCACTGGTCATGTTCCTGCCCTGAATTTCCTGTGCCTCGGGCGGCAACAAGTTGGAGGATCTGACGTTCTAAGGATCTCTGTAGGTTGACTGAGATGCGTATTGCAACAATATAAGGTTGGGCAGCCACACTTCACCTGCAGTAGTAGTGGAGGCTAGTGATGGGACCTGTGATGTACGGCCCTTTATCTAGGTTACTGCTCCGCACTCGTCATAGTGGGACGCCGTCTGGCAGTCAGATGCACAGAAGAGAACAAAAGGAAATCCCCATGCTAGGACTGGACATTCCACACAGAGGCACCTTTTTAGTTGCCTTCATTTAGCACCACAAGAGGCGGCACCTGTGGGTAATCCATGTCAGTGTATAACGTACAGCCAATACTGTAAATTTAACAGACCGGCGGAGTCTGCAAGAGGCGAGGTTGTTTCCTTCTGCCTGCATGATAGTGAGAGCTGGGAAGATTATTCAGAACCGCAGGGAATGGGGAAGAAAATTGGCTGCTCTGAGAATGTGCAACAATGCCCTCACCCCCGCAAAGGGGAGGGCTGATATCAGTCGACCCTCAGTCTTGACTCCTGCCATAGAGCTGCGGCCTGCCATCGTGTGCCAAAGCCTAATGATTGTAACTAACTACCGCTCATAATCTTTGCCCTGATGTGACCATCGGACTGTCCACTGGCTACATAAAGAGGATTTACAGCCTGTTTTGAACTGCGACTGAGGGTTGCTTGGATTTTGTGTCTTGGGCAGCTGCTATCAGAGGACACACCAAAAAAGGAGACATGGGAAAGGGCACTTCTGATTTCTTCACTACTAAGAGATTTACATATCTCTGGTGGTATGGATGATACTCTCGTCCTTGAAAGCTAGTAAAGGCAATGTTACAGAAAACTGAAGCAAACACGTCCTTTACAAATGCTACATTTGACAAGTTCCTGGATTATGTGATAAAGCTTGAGAGGAGCGTGTCACAAATGGAGGATGATTAGCAGTCTAATGTTACGGAGACAAAATGAAATACATTTGGTTTATTGGCAAATTAGAGAAGTTGCACTTTGGTGGCGAAGAAGCTTACCTAGCGTTGACAAGCATTTAGAAAGCGTGGTAAATAAACCGAGGTTCATGAACCTTCGCTTTTTGGGTGAGCCTAGAGGAGCTGTGGGGAACAACCTGGATTCCTTTTTGGAGAGAATTGATTCATGTTTGCCAGTCATGGGCCCCAATGGCGGCCCTTTAGGGGTGAACGTTTCAGGGTGAGCCTGTATAGGTCATTTGCAGATGGAAAGGAAAAGCGTATTCTGACAATTGTGCACCCAGTTGGAATGAAAAAACCAAGGGACACACTACTACTAGCAGTGGACAAAGGGCAGGCTTTCACACAAACGCTCTTTGACATCTGTTCCAGGATATGAGTCAGTCAATGGAGGGATTTTTCCCCTATCTGGAAGGAGTTTGAGAAACTGGGGGCTAGGGCTGGTGTTGTCTCTGTAGCACAACCTAAGGCTACTATTGTGGATAAGATGTATATCTTTTGGGGCTTCCACGTGATTACATAGATCGCTTTTGAAAGGTCTGCATTTATATTGACTCAATTTGATGAAACTATTGTCAAACTGTTTATTTTGTTATGACGGTCACCCCATGTTCCTCCTCGCTACCCCATACTCACTCCGACCTGTGAGGAGTTGAAATGAGAGGCAGACACAAAATGGTAATATTCTCAACATCAGCTATTTTTATTAACAGAAAGGGGTTTGCATAAAGGCATAACTTTCCCTATCCTAAAGAGAATGGGCCTCATTACAACTCAGGCGGTAAGGGTTTTACGGCGCCGTAAACAGCGCCGACCCTTACCGCCTGAGTACGAGGTCCCTTAGCGCCATGGCGGACTTAACACCTGCTTTTAAGCAGGTGTTAAAATCCATGGCGCTAAGGGACCATGGAGTTAATTACGCCACCGTAATTTACGGTGGCGTAATTAACGCCTTCCCCACTCCCATTATGCCCTATGGGGCAAAATGGGAATGGGGAAGGGAAAATGGGGATTTACCGCCCCGCCAAGGTTGGAATGGGGCGGTAAGTCCGCCTACCACCATGGCGTAAACGTAGTTTACGCCATGGTGGTAAAGTCACGGCCCAGGCGGTAACTTACCGCCTGGGTCGTAATGAGGCCCAATGTCCCTTCCTATGAAACTAAAACTAAAGCAGGCTGACCTAGTGTCCAAACTATATCTGACCCTCACACTAACATACACAATCAAAAAGTGCAAGGTAAAATGCTTTGAGTTTCAATTCAACACAAATGTGCAAAAATATAAACATATAACTCTAACCAAAATAATCCTTGTATGCAAGGGTTGGCTCGCTTCCCCTGAATTGTTTCAGGAACATTGTTCAAAATCTTCTTTTTCAACAATAGTCTATTAAAGGCAATGAAAATGTATCTTTCGCCTAATACCCACACTAGGAATAATTGGAACATAACAGTGGAGAAGCTGCTTCCGCTACAAACGATCATCAATGCCAGCACTACTAAACACCCAGACCCCACGGTTTTGGTGGATTTATTCAATTTATGTCCGGCTAACTATCGCCCAATCTTCATCACTCCCTTCCTGGGCAAGCTCCTGGAGAAACCTGCCATTTCCCAGCTTAATCTCCACACTGAATCTGTTGGTTGCCTTCATGACCATCAGTCTGGCTTCAGAGCTGCCAGAAGTACGGAAACTGCTCTCCTGAACATCCGTGAAGATCTGCTCTCCAATCTTTACTCTAACGCCCCTTGTGTCCTCATCCTGCTTGATCTCTCATCTGCCTTTGACACTGTCAACCATGCCATCCTGCTCAACCGTCTCTGTGATAACCTAGGTATCACTGGTCAGGCTCTTGTGTGGCTGACTTCTTTCCTCTCTGACCAACCCTCCCCGGTCCAACTTGGGTCCTTCCTCTCTGCCACCTTTTTCTCTACCTGTGGTGTCCCCAAGGTGTCTAACCTCCCTCCCTGGCTGTTCAACCAATACCTGGCACTCCTTGCCCACCACATTGCCGCTCTCTGCCCCAACTTTCAGTGCTATGCGGATGACACCCAGCTCATTTTCAGGCTACCCTCTACCTTCTCCTCTCCTTCCCTCATCTCTGACTGTCTGTCTGCTATCCAGGAGTGGTGTGCTGCCAATGACCTCTGCCTTAATGCCAGTAAGACTGAGTTTCTCCTCATCAGCACACCTGATCCCTCCTTTCCTACTGCTCTCTGGCTGGCCTCTCTTGGTCCTCTTCGCGCTCCCACCTGCAAAGCCAAAAACCTCTGGGTCTTCTTCGACTCCACGCTCTCCTTACATCACTGACGTCTCCAAAAAGTCACACTACCAGCTGCGCCTCCTCAGAGGTTTTCTGCCTTTCCTCTCCTTCCCCCAGAAGCTCACTGTCTCCAGAGCCCTGGTTCTCTCTAGGCTGGACTATTGCAACAGCCTCTTTCTAAATCTGCCAGTCTCTACTCTCCGTCCTCTGCAACTCATCCAGAACAGGACTGCGAGACTTGACCTTGGCCTCAAGCCCAGGGATCGTATCTCACCAGGACTGAATCTCTGCATTGGCTCCCAGTGGCTGCGAGGATTAAGTTCAAAACCCTCTACATCATCCACAAGGCCTTCTGGGGCCTCAATACCTCCAACTCGCTCTTCCTAAATATCTTCCTTCTCGAGCTCTTCGCTCATCTGCCTCCAACTCCCTTGTCGCTTCTCCAAGCAACGAGTTGGAGGTAGATCTCTCTCCTCGGCTGGCGCCTCCCTCTGGAACAGCCTCCCTGCCTCCCTTAAACTTGAGTAGAATCCTCTCTGGTTCCGGAAGCACCTCAAAACCTTTCTCTTTGCTTCTGCCTTCTCTCCTGCTCTCCTCTGCTGACCTCCCGACTGAAACCAGTACTGCACTGGCTACCTGGACACCCTTCTGATCCCAGGCCCCGGTCCCTCTCCTGCCAGCGTCACACACCTGCACTGCCCACCTGGCAACCCCCGCACTCGGGGACTGTTCTGTTTCCCTACAGTCCCCCCCACCAGACCTCAATAGTTGATGTCCGCACTTACCCTTGCACTTGCCACTTGCTGGCTGCTATTAATTCTATTTATTGTTATTATCTACTCCCATGTACTGCACTTTCCTTCCTCCCTTCCCACGCACTTGCGCAATCTGAATGACACCTGGCATAGTAGGATCGTTGTTTGTCCCCTTGTTCCCCTCCCTTGCTTCGTCGCGCCTTGAAACACTTGTGTATAGGCGCGTTATAAATGCCATATCATATCATATCATAATCATGCTCTACTTAATGCTATAAACACACTTGCACCTCAAACTGCACAAGGCCAAACCTCTCGCAGATTTAAACTCATGGTTCACCCCACACCTAAGATCACTGCGCAAATCCAAAAGAAATGCAGAAGCACTCTGGAAGAGTCATTCAATAGCCATCAACAAAGATACATTCCTAATAGCCTCCATTAACTTCAAGGAAGCGATTCTTCAAACTGAAAAAAGAAACCTACAACAACCACATCACAAAAGCCAAATCTAGCACCAATGAACTCTTCAACATACTTAGAGAGTTGGAATCCATTGCACCACCTCCAATCATTTGCATCAAAGACACCACCTGGTGCACTAACATTCAGTCAGCACTACTTGATGAAATAACGATGTTACAAAACAAAATTGAACCTAAGAAACTCATGCTCCAAGAGGTCGCACCCCAACCCTCCACCTCAACGCCTCTCCTAAAAACACACAACCTATTCAACTTCTCTCCTCTCACTACCAAAGAGGTAGAGGACATCATCACCAAGCTAAAACCATCAAGATGCCAGGGCGAGATCTGCCCCGCCCCTATCATTAAAGAGGCAGCCAAAGATCTGGCTCCTTTCATCACATTGTTAATCAACTCTTCATTTGAATCAAGTATAGTCCCCAACAACCTAAAAGACGCCTGGACCCCCCCGTACTAAAAAAGGCGACTCTAGACCCTAACATTCCCACCAATTATAGACCCATCACCACGGTTCCAGTCCTGCAGAGTACCCCAAGGTTCATGCATGTCTCCTACCTTACACAACATATTCACCAAGCCCCTGTTCGATGACCTCGACTGTCTGGGTGTCACCTACACTAATTATGCAGATGACACCCAAATACTCATACCCCATCATTGGAGACTACAATACTGACACTAAAGTACTCAAGATCTACAGCTCACACAGACCTGAATGGCTAAGCACGGTCTCTGTCTCAATGCCTGGAAGACAGAGCTACTCCTCTTAGGCTCCAAACTAAAACTCAACAGACTAGACAAACAATTTGACGCTTTTAATATAGATGGTAACTTCATCAGGGTCTCCAAGGATATGAAAACACTTGGCATCTACATCGACTTATCGCTAACGCTAACGGCCTCTTCAACAGCATACACGTGCAAACTAATCACAGCATGCAGACCATTCTTTGCAGAACCTATCTGCATCACCATAGCTAGAGCCCTAGTACTCTCTAAATTAGACTACTGCAACACACTCTACCTTGGAACCAGTTAACAGAACCTGAAAAAGATGCAAGTCATACAAAACAATGCCATTAGGTTAGCATTGAATATTCCCAGATCCCAACATAAATCGGACTCCAGACGCAACCTGAATTGACTATCAATCAAGCAAAGGATTGCTTTCAAATCCCTGTCACCCATAAGTGTCTTGCTAATCTGCTGACACCGCGACTTGACCAATAACTACACACGCAATACCGCAGATCGCCCGGCTAGATCTGCCTACGCACACTGCCACAAAATCCCCAGCTTCAAGCTACAGAAGGCTGGAGGCAGTAGCTTTCCTGTCATAGCCGCTAAGTTGTGGAACACCCTACCTCTACCATTAGGAACTGAACCTAACTACCACCCATTCTGGAGAAATGCAAAAACCTGGCTCCTCGCCCAAGAAGCCTAGATTTCCCTCTGCCATAAATCTGTTTGCTAGCCAACCCGCAGTACCTCGTTAAATGTATATATCGGAGGAATCTTGCACTGGCATCATATGTAAGAAATGTACATTTGTAAATACGTAACATTTGCTTTGTAATCTGGTATATTATTATTGTATGATTGTACAGTATGTAACCTTGTCAGTATGTAACCATTCCATCCAGGCCTCCAGGTAAGCGCCCCCTGCTCCGATGCCCCAGCCCCTCCATAGCACCATTATGGGGCTGCCTCCCCCCAACGCACCCTAGCTGGCTCGGTACACCAGCTGCAGCTTTCCCTGTTTTGGCCCGCCTCCCAAGACCTCCCCCAAGCCTCCATTGGCCAATTGCACTTGTGCCCGCAAGGGCCTAAACCCAGGCACACGCGCTTCCTGGACTATTCCATCCAGGACTCCAGGTAAGCGCTCGCTGTTCTGATGCCCCAGCCCCTCCATAGCACAATCATGGGGCTGCCTCCCCCCCAACGCAACCCTAGCTGGCTCGGTACACTGGCTACAGCTTCTCCAGTTTTGTCCCGCCTCCCGAGACCTCCCCCAGGCCTCCATTGGCCAATTGCAATTGTGCCTGCAAGGGCCTAACCCCAGGCACACGCGCTTCCTTGGCCATTCCATCCAGGCCTCCAGGTAAGCGCTCGCTGCTCTGATGCCCCAGCCCCTCCATAGCACCATCATGGGGATGCCTCCCTCCAACGCACCCTAGCTGGCTCGGTACACAGGCTGCAGCTTCCCCTGTTTTGGGCCGCCTCCTGAGACCTCCCCCAGGTCTCCATTGGTCAACCCCTCCTTATCTTAACCAGACCTGGACAGCCCTCTGCCTGCCAGCCCTCAGCCCGGCAGCCCTCACCCCGGCAGGACCCAAGGCAAAGGGCGGCTCCAACAGAGGTGGCTCCAGATGGTGTCTGCAGGTGTCCGCAGGGGAAGCCAGCGAAGCCAGCAGTTAACAGACACCAACAAAAACCATAAGTGTGGCATGGGTGGGGTGTAGAGCAATTACTCTACTCCAGAAAGCCCCCGCCACTCTACCTTACCTTTCCATAACATATATCGCCACAGACTTGCAACATGCATACTTAGAAAGATTTGTGAACACCAGCCTGAATCTATTCATGATAGGATTGTAAATGTTGCCTTGCATTGCATGCTAACATACCTGTCAATGTTAACAAAGGCCATACCTAGAGAGAACTGTGAACATTAGCCTACGTCGGATCTAGATAGGATTCTGAATGTTAGCATGTGCCACACTTAGATGGAATTGTGAACTTTAGCCTGTGTCACATCTAGATAGGTTTATGAATGTTAGCATGTACCTCACTTAGATGGAATTGTGAACTTTAACCTGCGTCACATCTAGATAAGTTTATGAATGTTAGCATGTGCCACACTTAGATGGAATTGTGAACTTTAGCCTGCATCACATCTAGATAGGCTTATGAATGTTATCATGTGCCTCACTTAGATGTGAATTCTAGCATGTGCCACACTTGGATGGAATTGTGAACTTTAGCATGTGCCACACTTAGATGAAATTCAGAACTTTAACGTGCGTCACATCTAGATAAGTTTATGAATGTTAGCATGTGCCACACTTAGATGAAATTGTGAACATTAGCTCGCATCGCATCTACATAGGAATGCGAATGTTAACATAAGCCACACTTGGATGAAACTGTGAATGTTAGCAAGTGCCACACTTAGATGGAATCGTGAACAATAGCTTGCCTCACATCTAGATAGGATATGGAAGGTTAGCAAAATGCCACACTCGGCCAGTACCACAGTTAGATAGAATAGCCATTGTTAGCCTGTGCCAAATCTAGACTGCAGCAGGAATTGTGAATATTAGCATGGGCCACACTTGGATGGAAGTATGAATTTTAGCATGTGTCACACCTAGACATAATCGTCAACCTTAGCCGGCGTTGCATCTAGATAGGACCGTGAATGTCAACATGTGCCACACCTGGATGGAAATGTGAATATTAGCATATGCCACACAGAGGGAATTGTGATTATTAGCACATGCCACACTTAGATGGAATTGTGAATGTTAGATTGTGCCACACCTAGACGTAATTGAGAACATTAGCCGGCATCACATCTAGACGTAATCGTCAACATTAGCCGGCGTCGGAACTAGATGGGATTGGGAAGGTCAGCATATGCCACATTTAGATAGAATTGTGATTGTTAGCACTTGCCCAATTAATCAATACAATAACTATTTCAACCCTCTGCATACACCTCTCAAGCTGTAACCAAACACAACCACAAGCCTATAATGCAACAATCCACCCAAACTTCATTACACTGCAACAACAAAACAAACCACACATAGACTCACACAACAGCACACAACGACTACCGACCGGAAAGCACCCCAAGCCCAGCCAACAGAGTTACCGGGTTGAGGCTACCAACAGCACATCACTGCTCTCTTGCACTTTTCCAGCATATTCCCACTAACTCACCCCCCGCCTCCCTTTTTCAGAGCCGCCAGAGCACCAGGGGACCACTCTGGTGGTGATAATGCACAGTACAAATATCCTTTAACATTAACATGTAAGAAATGCGCTCAGATGCCCCAGGGCTGGGAGCGCTTTACAAATAAACAAAATACAAATACTTTCCTCAGGATGGCAAAACAAATATTTTTTCCACAACTTTGGTTGGAATATAGCAGAAGAAAGTATTTTCTACTTTTTTTTTAGGATTGCAAAACAAATTTATTTTCTCCAATATTGCTTAAAGTATGGCAAAAGGAACATCTCTTTTACCTCTCTGGTTGACAAAAATGTTCAATTCAAACCACAACTTTATATGACAAAGTTTCTCTTTAAAACACAAGTACAAAATGATTGTTCCTGGCATACTCTCCTGCCAGAAACCTTTTTCACTGAATCTCAGGATATCCTGGCTTACTACCCTGTCGGGAATATCTCCCTTTTCGCTCATGCAGATCCCCTTCTGTACTCTCCTGCCAGATATCTCTTCCAAAAAGGCACACTACCTGATGTATATCTCTTACCAGATCTTTCTGCAACATTCACATTCCTCTTAGATATAACACAATTGCACTTCTTCAAAAACTTTGTTGACTTTATGTATTACTTGTTCCAACTTCCACCATACTGACATCCCATATATGAGGGTTTGTTTAAGTTCTTTCTGTCAACCTTTCTCTTAATATTTATTGACTCTTGGTAATGCTTGTTCCAGGTTTCCCCAAATTGACATCTCATATTAGGAGAATTATACACCTTTTGCCCTTTTGTTTCTTCTGTAATGTCTTTTGGCTTATGGCATTGCAGATTCCAGGTTTCCCCTAATTGACATCTCATATTAGGAGAATTGTACCACTTTTGCCCTTGCTTTTCAGTTTGACTTGGTCAGTATTAAAAAATGCTTCCCATTACCCAAGTAACCATTTCGCTAACTCCTGAACAGGTCCTCTTTGGGATCCCGCACCCGTACGCTTACCCGAGAACGGGGAGGAGGGCCACGTTGACCACTCAACTCTTGCTGGCCGCCAAAATCACGGTAGCCCGCACCTGGAAAACTGCGGAAGGCCCCATCATGCCCCTATGGTGGATCAAACTCTGGGACATCCTAATAGCTGAAAAGGTCACGGCAGCTAAGGCGGGCAGACTCTATCGCTTCTTGGACATCTGGGGCCCGGTCCTAGACTATGACCAGAAATATCCGGCGCTTACTTTTAAGCCGCGCCTGATCGCGAACGCTCTCCATTCTATGGGGGACAGCTCGCCACCTGGCGGAACGGAATGAGGCCCGGGAACAATGCCTTCTGCAGGCGTAGGGGTTAGGGGGAGGGGGGCATTTCAAATGTCATATGTTGTCTGTAGCAAATGTAAGTTTATCATGCTTGCTCCTGTGCGCTGTCAATAAATAAACAAGTTAAAAAAAAAAATGCTTCCCAAGTGTTCATTAACTTGTTGGCATGTCCCGGGGCCCGCACTCTTTTAGGCTGACTCACCAGAGTAACATGCAGCTGCAGTGAAGAGTTTTTGTTGGACAGGCTTCCCCTTTTTGGCAGAGTCGCCTTTGTTTCCTGCGTCGGCTTTTCCTTCTTTTGCCGATAGAACCCCTGCCCCTCTACAGGACTGTGTCTCCTCCGGTCCTGCTGTGCACAGTTGACCTTCAGTGGACCCTCCAAGGCACCCACTACCACTCCATGGAGTTCCTCTCATCTGGTCCTAAACGCCTCCCTACCTTTGCCGGGAAACATTGCCTGCTCTCCCCACAGCTTGTCTCAGTGAGTCTGCCTCTGCTTTCGCTTCCTGCTCTGTGCACTCTGCAGCTACTCTCCTTTCTCCTTCTCCGATCTGATTCTTGCAGGTGATTTCCAAATTGGAATGCCCAGCGCAGCTGACTTTGATCCTGACCACTAGACTGCACGTTGTTCTTGATGTTACATTGATTATTTGCACCTCTTCCTCGTCTCAGTACCTGAGGCTTTCTGAGACTTGGAGTCCAAAAAAATGTCAGATGGTTTTATGTTACATTGTTGAACAGTTCTATTTAAACAACAAACATAAACATTAGATGTTGAATGTGTTTTAAATGTATTATACACATATGAAGAGTGAATAGAGTTGTTTAAACTACTTGACAAAAGCAGGTTTCAGGTGTTTTTGATTAAATGGTTCTGAATAATGACAACATCCCATCAAAAACTCTGGAATCAAGGGATCCGCCTTACAAGAAAGGGATGAACAATGCTTCTTTCCTGTTGGAGTCACCACTCCCTCTTGACAGCCATCTCCTCCCATGTGATTCACCCTCACAATGCCACCCCCAGGTTCAGGGTCAGGTAGCGGCTGCCTTCCCCTGGCCGCATGGGAGGAGACTTTAGACTGGGAACAGTTATGACTCTGCAGGATTCATCACACAGCTCTCCACTCACCTATCGCACATATATGACAAATATAGCATACATGTAATTGTCTTTCTGATTCTTAGATTTCCTTGCTTTGCATAGGCCAACATCTAGTGGTTGGTGCAGAGTACTACACTATTTGTTTTCGCTTTTTTTAAAAGGGACATCAGCGGGACTTTCGTGTAATACTTTCTCTACTGCGATGTGTTACTGTGCCCATGATGCTTAACGCGTCGAGGTCCTCAGATTGTTATGTTTGCATGAAAGGATAGTGAAAACTGAATGAAGAATTGTGTTACAAAAACCTGTTGTCTATGGTACTAACTACTCCCAACGAGGGGAGGATGGGCAGGTGCATGTGAATCTAAACAGGTACAGGCATCAGAAAGATGATAAGAGGTATGTAATGTTTCTCTTCTGAGGCATGTGGATCTGCTTAGAATCGCATGCTTTGCACAGACAAGCAAACAGTACCAGATGAAGTTGGTGGGTTGATCGAAGGAACAGAGACAAATACATGTTTTAAAACTGCTTGTCCCACATGTGAGTCATTTTTGGTTTGTGTGTCAACACAGTAATGCTGTGTGATGGTATGCACTTAACTCTATGTAGCTGCCTTACATTGAATGCTAAAGTAGCACCTGTACTACGTGTAGTGTGTGCTTCAGGCATAAATGGTAGTGTTTTATTTGACAAAGTCTAACACTGCTGTGCACACTTTACAATCCATTTAGAAATGGTCGCCTTTGAGACACGATCCCCTTCTCTTCCGGTGGCTACGGACACAAAGAAGTGGTCTGTTTTTCAGGGTGGTTTTGTTTTGTTAAGGTAGTACATACTAAATTATGTATTAATTATGCCCTTCGAACATCTAGTGTATGGAGTGATCTTTCCCCAGAGTTTTGTGGATTTTGGAAGAAAGCTGGTAATTCAATAGATTGGTTGACATGGAACTTAGAAATTTATTTTGGTGAGGGTACGTTCTTAAGACCACCTTGTGTTTATGTATTGTGACAAATGTTTCTGTCACAGATAACGCCTGAAGCTCACTTACTCTCCTAATAGATGAAATGGCTATAAGGAAAGCAACTTTGTAAGTGAGATTTTTGAGGCTTGCTTCATGTATTGGCTCAAAAGGTAGGCCCATGAGCTTGCTTAGGACAATATTTAAATCCCAACACAGGCGTGGGTTAGCAGTTGGAGCATAAAGCCATTTTACTACTTCCCTTTAGGTTTTGACGACTGGGACTTGCCATCATGAAACCTTGCTCTGCAATGTCGTATATGCAGACAGTGCGGCTAAATTTACTTTTAATTAAAAACTAGCCCTAACCTAACAAGTATAGTAGATAGTGTACTATATGTAATCTTGAACAATCAATTGGGTTGACATTTGACTTTCTGACCACATTACACATCTTTTCCATTTGTTAAAGTAGCAGTGTCTAGTGTTAGCCTTACGTGCTTCTTTTAATATTTTCATACATCTAACAGGTAAATTAAGATGTCCAAACTCTTTGACTTCAGGAGACCAGCTGCTAAATTGGTTGTCTGAGGATGTGGGATTAACCCCTGATTCTTTGACATGTTGTATGGGCATGTTAGTTTCAAGGTTGGGCAAAGTGACATTTTGAGGAGGTGGGAATACCACATTTGACGTGCCCATATTTGAGCTATTTGAATCTCTGTCAATTACTCTTAGTGCATGTTGTGGATTACTCAGTTCAAGAGTGGTGTTGGAGGAAAAGTGTATGCAAATATACCTGAACAACGGTTCCCCTTGGATTCATTATGTGGGAACCTGGAGTTGTAATTTAGGCATTTTGAGTTTTCTTTTGTGACAAAGAGATGTAAATGTGGTTACCCCCAGTGCTGTCATTTAGTATGTGCAAGTGTAGCTCCACTCGTGTTCTAAGGGTTGATGTGTGTGTCTGCTAGGCAATTGTGTTCTACTGGAACCTTTTGTGCCTGGCCTGGAGATTTATGCCTTTGTTGAGGAACCATTTCCAAATTCTTTGTGCCAGTGTGGGCAGACTTGGGGAGTGAGTTCCGCCCTGTTTGCTGAGGTAAAACATGGCTGTTGTGCTGTCTGTGATAATTAGCCCAATTGTCCTTATTAAAAGGATGTTGGAATGCTTGTAGTGCTTTGTAAACTGCTAGCAATTCCAGCACAATTATGTGTTTCTCTGAAATTGGTTGTGACCACATTCCCTGCGAAGTATGGTCGAGAGAGTGGGCTCACCATCATGAGAGTGATGCGTCTGTTGTGATTGTGAGGCTAGTTGGTGGGTTGATAAACAGTTTCCCTTGTAACATGTTTTCTTTTGTCCACCATTTTAGGGATAACAACACTGCTTGCAAAACCTCCATAAGATCGTCCCAATTGCCTTTTGCCTGCGACCATTGTTTCACTTCTTGCACTGGATGCATATATAACCTTCCATGTGGCACAATAAAGATGCATGATGCCATCATGCCGAGTAAGTGCATTACCTTTCTGCCAAAGAACAGGTAAGAGCATTGGGAATATCGGTATACCGCGCTGAACTTGTCCAAGTGAAAGGGGTACGCTAAACTGCCATTTGCAAGAATCCGATGGGGCATTGCTCATGTGCCCCAAATGAGGGAGCAAAGAATTGTTGTTGGAATCCTGCGATATTGGCGCTGCGTATACAGTTTAAGATCTCAGTTGTTTACGAACAATGCTTGTTCACAATTTGTAAATAAAGAGCACTCTTGCTCTAGTTTTGCCATTGGATTTTTATTGTTGCTAGGGGTGCCGACACGAGTTTCGACCAGGGTCTTTTTCAAGGCTGTCACATTCATAAGTCATACCACAGTTTGTACAGGTTGAAAATTGGTGCCATGTTGTTTTACAAAGTAACATAAAATGAAGCCCAATGTGTGCATGGAAAGAGGCAGTGCATAGTGATGGTGTTTTAGTGAGTGATACGTGAATTTGGATTAACATGGGAACATGAATCGGTTATAGTTAATAGCATTTAGCAATTCGTGCATTTGTAAACAAACATTATGAATTTTAAGTTTTCACAGTAGTAGTAATTCATTGTACATATTTAGAAAACTCCCATACAATTGTAGGAAATCATGTTGCAATAAAGGAAGACAGGAAGAAGAGAAGGTAAGTTGTGATTACTGTAAGTGTTTGAATGAGCTAATGCACTTCTAATCATATGAATTGGTACAGGCTAATGCTTAGCAAGTTTAGTATTTCTGAATGGTCTGAATGGTGAGTCGTGATGCCTAATGACATTTTTTAAATAACTGCACTGACGAGTGCTTCTGTGGAAGAAATTGATAAGCCAGTGTTAGAATTATGCTGGTTCCCAAACAGTAATTTATACTTCTGTTTGCATTGTGAAAAATGGCTAACCGGTGGTGGCGCGGTGCTTGTGGTGCACAGGGGCCTTGGGGTGGTGGTTAGGGTGGTTGGAGGTGTGGCTGTGTGTCTGCAGTGGTGAGATTGCGAAAGTGAAGATGGAGCCCATTCGATCAAGGCTCCAGAGTGCTGAAGCATGTGTGAGGTGAGAGGGCCAAGTGTGTTCGGCACTCGAGAGGTGTGTGTGTGCATAGCTGCACATTAGCGGAAACTGCAGCAGCATTACAGGCAGGGTGTAAGGCGGGGGTTCTAATGTTAGGGACGAAGTGAACGCAAAGTCAGGGCACAGCAAGCTTGGAATAAGGCCTCATATAGAATCAGCACCAACTATAATCACTTTATCAAGCAAATTATTAATTGTAGAACAGAATTTGTCATCTATGTGATTATCTGTGTGTGCAAACGGAAGTACATTGGCAGTACCATTCGAGAACTGAGGACGAGAATATGTGAGCACATGAACTCACTTAAAATAGCAGACGCCAGGTATCCACTGACTGTCCATTGGCAAGAATTTCACCAAATGGACAACAAAAAAACACATCAAATTCGTGGGCCTTCATGTGGTCAAATGCAACTCTCGAGGCGGGAATCAAGAACTGAAATTGCGCCAGCAGGAAGCCCGACTTATATGCAAAACCAGAAATGTGGAACAAGGCCTAAATACCGAACATGAGTTTAATGTATTTTGGTAACATAACTCTTTTGCTTTTCCACTGGATGTTTCTTTCATTTGTACAAAACTAACACCTATTGGTTTAATTTAGGTTCCGGAAACAAGGAATATTGGCCACAGATACCCCACCTGGGTACAGTGGAGACTAGCCCCCCACTAGCTCCCCACCGCTCACCAACCCTGCTAGCCATGGGTCACTCGATCATTATGAGTAACATATCAGTTTAAGACAACTACTCCACTTAAGACTATCGGCCACCTGGCTTTTATCCCCCCTCTCTAGGTTTAAACTCTTAGACACAGACATAACCCCCCGGGTGCAGTGGAGACTAGTCCTGCACTAGCTCCCCACCACTCACCAGCCCTGCTAACCATGGGGCACATAAGCATTTTGAGCAACATATTTCTATGGATAACTACTATTAAAACTCTGTGCCACCTGGTTCTCACCCATTCCTTTACCCTCATAACCCAGGGGCTCTATATTAGGATCTTAAATTATTTGTTTAGAAACTACCTCAGTTACATCATTTGTTGTCACATCTTTGCCCCCTACACTTTTCTACCTTTCGTACATGAGCGGATTTGCCCTAAATAATTTTTACAGAAACCAGCCATCGCTGACTTTTTTGGTGTCCAGTCAACTGGTCGACAACAAACTGGTCGACTGCAATTTGGTCGACACCATTTGGTCGAATGCCAAATGGTCGAATTTTTTTTTTTATATATATATGTGTTTTGTGGGTTTTCGTGTGGGGAAAAAAAATAAAAAAGAAAAAAAGGGGGTTGGGGGGGGACCCCCCCCAAAAAAACCAAAAAATGGGTAAAAAAAAAAAAAATTCGACCATTTGGCATTCGACCAAATGGTGTCGACCAAATTGTCTGTCGACCAAATGTTTTCGACCATTTGACTGGTAACCCTTTTTTTACATATACTCTACACCCAGTTCTTCAAATCCAACCCTTTAGTGTGAATGAAACCTTACTCCCTCTCCAAATTAAGTTCAACATTGAGGACGGTCAATACCTCGTCCTGGTCCATCACAGACCTGGGTCACCTTCCTTGGCAATCTACCCAGACACGATAACAGAGGTCACCACGTGACTGGGCAACGCCAATCATTTCTGTTCACAGAGCGGGCCAATCACTAACGTGTCTGGAGCAACCAATGAGTTCTCCCATACTACTTTAGTATCAGAGTGTACCTCCGGTGGGATCGGACTGATCACCAACTGTGGGAGACCTTTACAGCCGAGGCAGCTGGCTTCCTGAGGTAAGAACTTAGTTCAGGGATCCCCTTATTTTCCCACTGCGACCGCGCATCTGGACCTTCCGAGCCACGCCCTCTTCACACGTTCTGCAGAGTGGTATGCCCTTAGATTCCCAATTGAATCTCTGATGCACAGCCTTGACTTACTAAGCACGCACACTGTCCCCCGAGCCTCGCCACATAGCACACGGTCTCCAAGCTTATGCGCATTATTTATTAAGAAACGTTCACCCTGAGACCAAGCTTCGCCTGTGCTACTCTGCCGGTAACAACTGTACTGGAGGCTACTAAAACCTTAACTGTTTTTTCGTGGTTCTCATATACTTCTAAGCAAACTTACTTACACCTGTCTTATAGACCCCGCACCTCGGAATTGATAGAAACCGCATCTTAATGATGGGCTGCCTCACACATCGCCCTCGACACCCCTTAGTTCAACCCAATGCGCCGTACTCGCGTGCTCTTTTGTGACCATATATGCATTCCAACCAGGGTTTTGCATATGTTAGTGATGGGCTGACTCACCCGTCCCCCTAAACAACCCATAGTTCACCCCAATGCGCCATACTCATGCGCACTTTCGCGACTATAAATTCTTCCAAAAATAAGCAAGTTATATATCTTGCTCTGAATTTCAAACAGTACTTGAAGGTGCATCAATATGAGGCCTTATTCCAAGCTTGCTATGTCCTGACTTTGGATTCACATCGGCCCTAACATTAGAACCCCCCTTACACCCCGCCTGTAATGTCACCGCAATTTCCTCTTATGTGCAGCTATGCGCACACACACACCTCTCAAGCTTTTAAACACACATGTCCCTCTGACCTCACACACGCTTCAGCACTATGGAGCCTTGATCGAATGGGCTCCATCTTCACTTTTGCAATCTCACCACCACAGACACACAGCCACATCCCCAACCACCCTAACCACCACCCCCAAGGCCCCTGAGCACCAGAAGCACCGCACCACCACCAGTTAGCCATTTTTCACAGCACGCAAACGGAAGTATATATTACTGTTTGTGAACCAGAACAATTCTACTGCTGGCTTATCAATCTCGTCCACAGAAGCACTAATCAGTGCAGTTGTTTAAAGAAGGTCATTAGGCATCACGCCTCACCATTCAGACCATTCAGAAACACTAAACTTGGTAAGCATTAGCCCGTACCAATTCATATGATTAGAAGTGCATTAGCTCATTCAAACACTTATGCTAATCACAACTTGCCTTCTCTTCTTCCTTTCTTCCTGGGTGCAACATAATTTCCTACAATTGTGTGGGAATTTTAAAAATATGTACAATGAATTACTACTACTGTGAAAACTTAAAATTACAAATTTTTAACTATAACCGATTCATGTACCCATGTTAATCTTGGTTTACTTATCTCATTGGATGAATATATGTACGCCACCAAATTCACGCGTCACTAAAATACCATCACTATGCACTACCTCACTCTCCCCATGCACAAATTGGGCTTCATTTTATGTTACTTTGTAAAACAACATGACACCAGTTTCCAACCTGTACAAATTGTGGTATGACTTATGAATGTTACAGCCTTGAAAAAGACCCTTGTGTGGTCGAAACACGTGTCCGCACCCCTAGCAACAACAAAAACCCAATGGCAAAACTCTAGAGCTCTTTATTTACAAATGTGAGCAAGCATTGTTCGTAAACAACTGAGAGATTAAACTGTATACGCAGCGCCGATATCGCAGGAATCCAACAACAATTCTTTAACTTTGTGTTCATGCCCATTTCCTCGCAGGCCCATTTGCTCGAGGCCCATTTGTTTGCAATTCTTGAACACATTTCCTTGCAAATATATATGAGGGGTTGAGTTTAGGTATTTAATTATGGTGGGAGGGATGCAGAGGGATTGCGGGGGTCTCCCTCTGCATTTTATTTGCAAAGAAATGTGTTTTAAAAATGTTTCACGGACAATTGGGCCTCAAGCAAATTTTCATGAAAAAACAACGAACCCCTTTCTGAGTGTCATCTGCTGACCGGTTGTGTAACAAAGGATTTGTTATATGAGATTGTGGACCCTCCCAATGGGGGGGAAGAATAAGGTGCCTTCTGTACGAACGGAACTGTTTTTGCTGGCTGGGAACTAGATTGGAATTCTTCTCATTGATTGAAAAACCCAGTTGATGCAGATCATCAATTGTTTTCTGCATACTTTTGACAAACACAAGGTGGTCCTCCTAGTACTAGCTAGTCGTCCAGATAAGGGTATTTTGGGACACTTTCCCTGTGTAGGTGCAATGCTTCCACTGCTAGTACCTTTGTGAATACACGAGGGGCTCATGCTATCCCGAAACGGAAGCACCTTGAATTAGTAATGCACATGACCTATTTTGAATCTTAGATATTTTCGATGTGCTGGCAGAACTGAAACATGAAAGTATGCATCTGTCATATCCAGTGTGCCCATGAAGTCTCCCTTACAGGGTGGTTTCTTGCAGCGTTATCATTCTGAATTTTTGTGGTTTGACAAAAGTGTTTGCTGGTCTTGGGTCGAGCACTGGGTGTTGTGTTTTGTCTTAGTTTGGAACAAGGAAGTACACAGATAAATACCCTGTTTTACCTCAAATGCTGCAACGAGATCTATGGCTCCCTTTTCCAGTACTGTGTGTACTTTAGCCTGTAGAATCTGTTGATGTTCTAATGGTATTCTCCTGTGTGTTGGTGGACAATCGTGCAGTTGTTCTACAAATTCCACGCAATGGCCCTCTTTGACTGTTGACAACACTCACTTGTCTGACGCGGTCCCCTTCAATATGTGGGCGAATTATGTCATGTGACCCCCTACCAGGGTGACATGGGAGTGGACCTGAAACTGGGAGTTGTTGTTTTGCAGGTGTGGCCAAACCTTTAGGGGCTTGGACTCTACCCCCTGCTTCGCCCTTCTGAATTGTCTAGGAAATCAGAAGTGTGACATTTATTGTAGGCCTTGTTTGGTAAAAATAAGTACTGGAATCTTCCACTGAGGTATAGCTGGAGTGCTCTGATGATCTTGGGTAGCTTTGGCCTAGAAAACGATGGCGGTTTGAAAAGGAACCTCTTTGATAAGGTTTACTTGTAATTTGTCGCAATATTTTATAAATCGCCTACAATATCCCACAGCTCAAAAAGCTTCCCCCACCACCCACTTTTCAACGCATATATAAATGTGGGGGGGTTAAGGTAATCATTTATAGTAACTGGAGTATGAGGGGGGCTTGCGGGAGGTCTCCCCTGCATATATATGCGTTGAAAAGTTCAAATAAAAATGGCTTTTTCAGCCAAAGGATTTCTATAGGCGAGTTTATCACATAGAAGAACAAGTTACTTTCTCACCTGGTAACGTTCGTTCGATGGGATGTTCCGATGGCATATTCGACATCTATGACAGGTAATCACCACAGCTGTGCTCCTTCGGAAAATGTTCTGCATCCTGCGTCGATGACGTTGATACGCTGTCCTCGAGGGCCTCTGTCGAGCCGACGTCACCGGATGTTATAAGTAGGACGCACAACACCCGTAGCCCAAGTTGTAGTTTTTTCCTAGAACGTGTGGAACCAATCTTCTGCCAGTAAGACTACAGAAAGCCTTGCGGAAACGGAAGCTGCAATCGCATAAGAAATTCTGTAATGGGCAGGTTGGGAGGGTTCGACGTGAAATACGTTGTCGGAACATCCCATCGAAAGAACGTTACCAGATAAGAAAGTAACTTGTTCTTCGAATGGATTGGTTCCTCCGACGTATTCCACATCTATGACAGACTCCCAAAGCTTTACCAACGTAAGGAGGTGGAGAAAGAATTTAGAATTTTAGAATGTCCAATTAAATTGCAGAATAGAGGACCGCCTTGCCAAAGGCCAAATCTTGCCCATGGATAGAATCCAGGGAGTAGTGTTTGACAAAAGTATGGACAGAGGCCCATGTGGCTGCTTCACAAATGTTACGAATGAGAACACCCCTCTGCAGGGCAGTAGAGGCAGCCACACCCCTAGTAGAATGGGCCTGTAAGCCTACCGGAGGGTATTTACCCGCCAAGCGGTAACATTTCGAAATTGTCAAGATAATCCATCTAGATAAAGTCTGTTTAGTAACAGCTTGTCCCCAACGCCTTCCAGCGTATCCTACAAAGAGCTGATAATCCACTCTGACCCGGGACATGCGTGAGATGTAGAAACTTAAAGCTCTCCTAGGATCCAACCTATGGAGCCTCTCCTCTTCCTTACCAGGATGCGGAGGAGGATAGAACGCCAGAAGAATGACCTTCTGGCTTAAATGAAATTCCGACACAACTTTCGTAAGAAAAGAAGGACGAACCCTAAGGACAACCCTGTCCTTATGGAACACTGTGAAGGGTGGCTTAACGGAAAGTGCCTGCAACTCAATCACTCACTGCGAGCGGAAGTGACCGCAACTAAAAATACAGTTTTCAAGGTCAACAGTCTCAAAGGACAAGAATGTAAAGGCTCAAACTGAGCTCCCATTAGGAATTTTAGAACCAGGTTCAACTCCCAACCGGTCACCCGGAAAGGTGACAGTGGGAACACATTAGTGAGCCCTTTCAGAAACTGAGAAATCAAAGGAATTTTAAAATAAGAACACTCCTCAGACGAGCGCTTAAATATGGACCACGCCGTGAGGTAACCTTTAATGGTACCCACTTGCAGGCCCTTGTGGGCTAACGAAAGCAAAAAAGACAGAACCACAGGAATGGCACATGAAAAAGGATCCACATTCTTAATCCTGCACCAGTCGCAGAACTTTCTCCAATGGCAACAGTACAGGGACTTTGTTGCAGGACTTCTGGCCGAAAGCAACATCTCCATCACGTCTTCAGGAAGGTCCCAATCCTTATACCTCAACCTTTCAGAAGCCAATCATGAAGGTTGAGGGACTTAACCTCTGGATGGAGAACCTGACCCCCCTCCCGTGAGAGCAGATCGTCTTGGTAGGGAAAACGGTGTGGAGGGCAGATGAACATGTCGAGAAGGTCCGGGTACAATGTTCTCCTGGCCCATGCCGGAGCAATGAAGATCATTCAAGAACCGAACCTCTGCACCCTCCGCAGCCTTGCAGAATGACGGGGACTGGAAGTACAGCAGTGGGAAGGGCCATTCCACTACGAACGCGTCCCCTAAGGCTCCTCTTGGAGGAAATTCCCACAAGCAGAATCTTTCGCACTTCCGGTTGGCACTGGTGGCAATGAGATCCACTTGTGGGGTCCCTCAAAGGGCGAAGATCTCCATGAGAATCTCCTGAGCCAGCTCCCACTTGTGAAAGACCGTGCTCTGCATGCTCAGAGCGTCTGGCCAGATGAACTGCCGAGATCGAAGTGTCCTGCTGGATGGCCCAGAACCACAGCTGCATCGCCTCTCTGTACAGAGGGAGAGACCCTGTCCTCCCTTTTTTTTGAGGTAGTGCATGGCCACAGTATTGTCTGTCAGAATCAGGACATTCTTCCCCCGCACAGACCGCACAAAAGCCTTCAGGGCTAGCCTGACGGCCCTCAGCTCCAACAGATTGATATGGAGTCTGGACTCCGACGGAGACCAACGACCGTTGACTGTCAACTCATTGGCATGAGCTCCCCATCCCATGAGGGAAGCATCCGTCACGATCGTCACCTCCAGCCAGGGTAGCCAAAATGGAACCCCCTTCGTCAGATTGCCTTTGACTGCCCACCATAGAAGATCCTGGGAGACCGAGGGCGGCACCTGAACGGGATCCGACATCCTGCCGGAGGACTGTGACCACTGCATCTTGAGAGCCCACTGCAGAGATCTCATCCGCAGCCTGGCCTCTGGCACCAGGAGAATGCAGGATGCCATGAGGCCGAGCAACCTCAAGAACCCGAACGCCGGGAGACTCTGGGCATGTTGAAACTTGTTCACCATCTGCAGAATGTGATGAGCCCTCACCTGGGGAGGAAAACACAGCCCCAGGGATGTGTCGAGCACTGCTCCGATGTACTGGAGCCGCTGGGTAGGTGTCAAGTGGGACTTCTTTAAGTTGAGGGAGAAGCCCAGCTTGTGGAGGGAGTGGCAGGTGACTGACAGATGATCCAGGACTTGCTCGGGAGAGCGCACCCTGATCAACCAATCGTCCAGGTAGGGGTAGACGTGAATCCTCCCTTTCCTGAAATACCCTGCCACCACCACCATGAGCTTGGTGAAGACCCTCAGGGCGGAGGTCAATCCGAATGGCAGGACCCGAAACTGAAAGTGCGAGTCACCAACCGCGAACCTCAGGTACTTCTTGTGCTTGGGATGAATCGGCACATGAAAGTAAGCATCCTTGAGGTTGAGAGACACCAACCAGTCCTGAAGTTGAAGGGCCTGGAGGACTTGCGAGAGAGTAACTATCTTGAACTTGTCCTTCCTGAGGAGCTTGTTCAAACCACGCAAGTCCATGATGGGTCTCAATCCCCCATCTTTTTTTGGGATCAAAAAATATGGAGAATACCATCCCTTGTTCCTCTCCTCTTCAGGCACCAGTTCTATGGCGCCTTTCTCCAGCAGGGATTTGATTTCCTGCGTAAGGAGCGGATCCAGACGCTTCAAAGAGAGATTCCCTGGTGGATTGTCATGAGGCCTCTGCCGGAAAGGAAGACAGTAGCCGTGGGCTATGATCTCCAGAACCCACACATCTGAAGTAATGGCACGCCATTCTACAAGCTGCTGCGCCAGCCTTACCCCAACCAGCGAACCATGGGACATGGCCTCATGACTGAGCTGAAGCGGCTGCGGCAGTGCCTGAGGGCAAAGAGGCAACTGCCCGAGTGGCTTTGGCACCTCGAGTACCTTGTTTTCCATGCCTGGTACTCCTACGTTGGCCCCTTTGATTGGCCGCTCCCCTCAATCTACCAAAAGACGAGTAGTATCGAAAGGAACCTCCCCTCCATTGCTGTCCCCTAGGACGAAAAGGCGGAGGTTGGCGGACTGCAGCGCTCAACGACTTCGCTGCAGCTTTGGAGGTCTGCAACCTCTCAAGGCTCTCGTCAGCCTTGCTGCCAAAAAGACGTACACCATCAAAGGGCATGTTGAGAAGCCGTGTTTGTATGTCAGGAGCAAACCCCGACTTCCGCAACCACGCAAATCTACGCATCCTGGTGCTCGCCGCCATGGACCGGCTGACACAGTCTGCCATGTCCAGACCCTACTGAATGGATTCACACATGGCATCCTTGCCATCCTGAACGAGGGCAAGAAAACCATCCCGTTCCTCCCCTTCGGGAATATGTGAAGCCGCCAAAGACACACAATTCCACAGAGTGTGAGTGAAACGTGCTAAGGCACACACAGAGTTGGCTGCCTCTAAAGCCATACCCCCTGAAGAAAACATGGTATTATCGTTACTGCCACTTGGTCCTGTGGTATTTACCGCCGGATTACAAGTGGCGCTGGGAGTGTAAATCCCCATTTTACTTGAGTCCATAGTACTGTATGGGGAGGGTATAATTCCACTGTAATTTTACCTCCAGCGCACAACTGGTAGGGAATCCACCAACTTTAGGCCAAACTCATAGTTGGGCGATGCGGTAATGCAGCGATATATGGCAATACCGCCGCATTTTACCCACACTGCCCAATTCGTAATGAGGCTCATTGTCTTCTGCCAGCATGTTAAACAGCGTAGCCTGAGTTTCCGGTGTGAAACAAGAACTTCTTAGCAACACATGTCTTTTAATCAGAGTGCCTTTGGCAACTATTCTCCAAGCAGTTTCTGCAGAATCAAGTGTTTTTTGATAACAGTGTCTTCTGTTAGTGTTTTGAGCATTTCTGACCTTATGGACTCATGAACATCATTAATGAGATCTTCCATGTAATCCCATTGTGCTCTATTAAAGCTTGCCAAGAGAGCTGTATTATTAGTGAGTCGCATGTGGTAAGCTGCTGATGTTGCTAAGTTTTTACCTAGGGCATACTTGGCTAAGGGTGTTCCAGCCCCTTTACGTGCAGTAGTGACCAAAGGCCCGCTGATTAAAAAAAGGGTCAGTAGATGCAAGGATTAACAGCTTTAGTTAGGGCTGGAGTGAAAGGGATGGTGTCAATGTCCTTGTGACAGATTGTAACAAAGGAATATATTGTCCAATTTGCTTTTTTCTGGTTGAGAAAATCATCAACGAAATCTGTGTCGTTTTGAAACTCTGAAAAATTCTGCCGCCTTTTTAAGGAGGTCATTATATAAGATGTGATACTTTATGTGTGATGATATGGGCTTGTCCATAATATCTGATCATCGGACAGTAAAGTCATCAGGCTCAGTGCCTGGGTCTTCCTCAGCAAAACCTTCATCTTCTGAACATAGCTCAATTATGGGCTCTTTATATTGGGGTATACGTTCTACCCTAGTTTTTTTTAGGTGGCACCTCCTCCTCCTGTACAACATGTTTGTTTTATTGGTTGCTTGACTAAAAACTCCAGAAATGAGGCCATTTTATCTAATGTTTTCTCAAATTGTTTTTTCCATCAAACACCACTAGAAAGTGGGTTCTGCCGTAGATAAAACACTTCTTCCTCCTGTATCTGAAGAGCCAAAATACTTCTTCCTGCTTAATCTGAGGAGCCAGTTTCTTCTTTTTTAGTGTAGGGGGAACTAATACCTGTATAACCTGACTTTTGCGTTTCAAATGGTGTCGAAATGGCCTGTTTCGGTGCCTGCGATTTGTGTTTCAGTGTGGGTCTACCAGGCGTCTTCCACGCAATCGCTATCCGGCGATTTGCCAAAACACATATAATGTCTTTCATCCTAGTGAGGTGAGCCTCCCCCCGTTTGCGGGGTATCACGCCTAGTAAGCACGCCTCTGGCGTCCAATCATGTATGTCTATACTCCCTGGCAACACCCTTCCTGCTACTTCTTGCCAGAAAGTCCTAATCACTGGGCACGACCAAAACATGTGCAGCATACCCACTTGGTCACTCGCGCACCTGGGACACCCTTGCTCTCTCGCTCCTGGAAATCATGAAATCGCCTGTGGGGTCGGATACACCCTGTGTGTAAAGTATAATTGCAATGTTTTCAGCCTAGCGTTTCTGCATACCCTTCGTGCATTCAGCAGCATCCCAGCCCATTCTCCATCTGTGAAGGCACGCCATATGTCCCCTTCACACTGGGGCCGCACCCGGAGTTCTGACATTGTAACAGTGTCCAATAGCAGTTCGTAGACCCTGGAAACCACATGACCACCCTCCAACAAGTCATCAAGGGAATCCAGAACTGCATCCCCCTCCACACCCTTCCTGAATTCTGGCCACTGGGCCGCCACTGCCCTGCTCACCCTCTGATATGTCAACAACTTTCCCTCAGGGATGTCATACCTTCCGACCAACCCAGAGAAGCTTGCCAAAGTATCATCAGTTAAACAATTCCCTAAGGTAATAATCCCATTTGGCTCCCAGTGCCGTCTAATGCCACTGATCGCATCACAGTTCCTCCCCCTTATCGCTGCCAATGGTATGTTGTCTAAGTACGGATCTCGCCTATCCACCACTCTCCACAATATGTGCCACAGTCTCTGTCCCAACCCCTTTATCATGGACTTTCTATTACGACACGTCTCCCGTACCCATAGAATCTCTTTCAGATAGTAAGGTTTAGCGTTGTCCTTTGGTACATCTGTATCTATTGTAGCCTCGCCCGCTAGCATGCCACGACAAACTGCAGCTGCCCCGCGAGATAATAGAATTCAAAATGCAGCAGTTTAACTCCACCTTCCTTAAAGTCTCTACATAGCGTTCCCAGCGAGATCCTGCTCCATTTCCCGCCCCATATGAACCCCCTGATCACAGAGACGAGCATGCGGAAAACAACCTGGGAATTGTATGTTAACAAAGTGATACAAGAGCAGCGGGAGCATTATCATTTTCAGAAGCGCCACTCTGCCAATCATGGACAGTGGGAGCTTGCGCCCGAACTCCATGGACCCATCTCCCCACCCCCCACGCCTGTAGCATATTCATCTCATGTTCTCGCTGGGAGTCATGGTTAACATTCACCCCCCAGATACCGAAAAGTATCAACCGACCACTGCAGCTCGACACTCGGGAGAGAGTCCCGCTCCAACCCTCATAGACCAGCCAGGGGGAACAACATTGACTTTTCCCTATTAATGGTTATCCCTGAGAGTCACGCAAACCCATCCAGGACCTCCAGCAAATACTGTAGGCTGACCACTGGGTTTTGTACGTAGAGTAACATCTTATCCGCGTACAGGGAGACCATATGCGTGTTACCCTCTGCTGGTATGCCAGCGGCTTTGAAGTCCACTCTCAGGAAGGCCGTCAGGGGTTCCAGAGACAGGATGAAAAGCATGGGGGAGAGCGGGCACCCCTGCTTCGTGCCCTTATGCAATTCCCACCTGTCCAAAATATGCATCCTGGTTCTGACCCTGGCCATTGGTTTCGTGTAGATCAGTTTTACCCACCTCAAGAACCGTGGTCCCATTTAAAATCGTTGCAGGATGGCATGCAGCCAATCCCACTGCGCCAAGTCAAATACTTTTATTGCATCAAGCGAGGCCACCACATATTCCACCTCTGCCCCACTAGTTTGGTCTATGACAAGATGCAGTTTACGTTCCAGGACGTGTTTCTGACCGAGACGTATCTGTTTGATCAGATGCATTAAGGCACTAATCACCATGCGCAACCTGTTTGCCAGGACTGTCGTAAGTATCTTGCAGTCTTGATTAATCATGGAAAGTGGTCTGTTAGAGCTGCACTCTAGTGGTGACTTATTAGGTGTGAGTGTGTGTGTGTGTTGGATTCCCACAATGTTGGCGCTTAATCCATATTTGCATTTTTAGGAGGATTTCCTATATTCTCTGGAGTCCTACTATGTTGACAAAAAGATAGTCCAATCATTGTATATTAGTGTCATTAGGTCGTTATTATCACTGTGGGTGGCGACATGTGTTTTGACCATTCAAGGTCTTTATCTATGCAATTGTGATATGTTTCCTGTGTATTGGCGTCTGGCCAAAGATGAGTGGGTGCACTGAGAAGTGCTTCTTAACGGCTTATTGCCAGACGTTATATCTAGTCCTCAGTTGCTCGGTTGCTTGCTCCAACTTGCACCGATATAGTGAGGTAAAATTCCTAATGGTTAGTTCCTCAAGAGCACGGTCCCAAGGAATCCTGCAGCCGGCGTCTTCTCAACTATACAGATAAGTTGGAGTTCAGCACGGTAGCTAAATGTACCTGGTGCTCTCATCTCTTTTTAAACTTATTAGGTTTGAGTATTGGCCCAGTAATGGACTCTCTCAGGGTTACCGGCAGTTGGCCGATTTCAAAGGCCTCCTCTAGCATCTGCAATTATTGGGGAGCTAAAGCACCAGCATATCCCCAGTGTTTTACCCGCAGACAATGACAGTATAGGCATTATCAGTTCCTTCGCAGTAATCGGGGCATCCAGCATTTCGACCTGTTCCGGTTCTAGACCGGGCAGCAAGGTTCGCAACAGGACATCCTGCATGTTTGCTACAGTGCTCTCTGCCTCATGTTAGGCAGAATCATATGCAGTACCTTTAGGGAACACTGCATACAATTAAGACTACAAGTGATAGTACAATTTCACCTGTGGTACAAACCTGTACTGCACAGTAAAGTGGTAGCGATGGCTGAGCAGCCATACTTATCTCAAGGGCAAATGAGCAGTAATAGGGATTACACAAAGGACTACAATAACTGTGACTCAAGCAAACACTGACTCAAGGTTTCTGGTTAAAAAATATAAGTACATTTATTTTTAAACCAGCTGTTCACAAAACACTTCACTTCTATTAAATAAAACCACACTCTAAATATACTACACACAACCAATTCCTCTTGTCCAAGTCAATTCAAGGTAAGTACATTAGGATTTGACAGACCCGTGTTTTGAAACAAAGACATTACCGTGGGTTAACACGCGATCACTTTTTGACAGTAATGACAGTTCGGTTTTAAAAAAATAAAGCATACCGGCAAGAAGAAATGCCATTGAAGTCAAACACACTTAGCACATAGAATTAAAACAAGGGAATAGTGGATAAAAATCAAAGGCAATACTTTTGTCAAGGCAATAGAATTAGAGGACGTTTTCTAAGAGGCAGATGAAAGTCAATAGGCCTGCGCCAGTGTCAAATGGAGCAGGGGCTCTGTTGTCGAGGATCACACGGTTAAAATAGTTCAAGATTAAAATTGCCAGGAGTACTGGATATTGTCAAAGGGAAGCAAAAGTTATAAAACGGAAGGAATAAAGGACAACCCTTCGGAAAGGAAAAGGGTTCACCCTGATTACTCAAGGTCGGACGGAGAGAACGACCAAATGGACACAGTGGGCCTCATCACGAGTTGGGCGGTAACGCCGGCGCTATTAGCGCCGGCGCTAATAGCCCTACCGCCGAACCCCCCGGCGCTAATAGCGCTGGATCATGGATTCGGCGGAACGGCTATTGCCCATTCCCCATTGAGCCCATTCGGGAATTCCCCAGCTCAGAGCTTGTAAGATAGTGTGGGCTGGGTCTAGAAAGTTACAAATGTAAGTAAAGTCAATTTCACTTCACTGCTTTCGGAAACAGTAGTTTATCCAAGAGAGGGTATTTAAACCTTTGGGAAATCTGAAAGACTTCCCTGTGCCACTGCACTGAAGGTCCTGTGGGACACAATGTAAATATGAAGCCTGTGGAGTTTGTGAGACTCTAAAAACCAACAGAAACACAGAAACAAAATCAGACCAAAACACATGGGTGAGTGAGAAAAAGGGCTCACTCATTTCAGGTTAAAATCAATCCCTAAATCCAGCAAAGGAGCTGGGGGTCTCCTAGGAGGGAGGAATTAAACACTAAAATGAAAATTCTCCCTAACAAAGGTCAATAGGCATAGTCCTTTAGGAACTCAAAATTCTTCAAAACAGCTAGAAGCTAGCTGGAAGGCATTAGTATCCAGTAAAAGAAATAACACAGAGATGGCCCCTCACAACTGGAAAACCGCGGGCTCCCTCTCCAGCAAGCTGTGTGCATCTGCACCATCTTCTTGCCAGCTCTGCCACACCGAACGGCTGCCTGCAGGGCCTGAGCTTACTTTAGTTATACTTTTTCGGGATGCCACAATTCCACGCCTCCAATCACCAAAGTTCATCCAGCAATTAAACTATTTCTAAACACAAATATCAGGAATCAAAGAAGACTGACTGGGCGAATCGTGTCTTTTGTTGATGCTGCAGAAAAGGTGCCAAAACCGCAGACTGACCAGAGAAGTTGAAGAAATCCGTGCCAGAGGTCCACCCTCTCTCTCTCTCTCGAGACTGCTGCTGAGACATCCAGTTCATTGTCCTGCCTTTCGTCACAAGACCAAGGAATTCAGAGAGCGGGTCGCTGAGGAGAATCCAGCCACAAACATTTCTTCTAACCTAAAATATCATGGGGTGAAAAGGTATTGCTTACCTTAAACCGAGATGTCGCTCCGGAGCGTTGGAGTGCACAAAGAGGTGTCCAGGGTGTCCACTCTTACCTCTGACCCAAGCTGCCAACTTGTGTTCCTTTTACGATTCCTTTAACAGGGTCTCCACCATTGTGTTAAGTCTTCAAGTATCCTTTTGTAGAGACTAGAAGTAGCCTCAGGAACATTTGCTGTTTTCCTGCTTCGTAATACTTTAAGCTGTCTCCGAACTGACTTTTACTGCTAGTTAGGAATTGGACTTTAAAAGCGTTAGTTTATTTATTTATGTATTAGTTATTTATGGAATTTGTGTAACTCCCAAACCCAAGGGTATCCCAGCATTTGTTACAGGCAGTAAGTGAATCATTGAGTAGTCATACAGTGATACAGAAATAGCAAAACAGAGGTAAGTCATATTTATCAAAAAGCCAGGTTTTGGCAATTTTATTAATTTATTGTATTATTGTTCATTTCTCATGGAAGAGGGTAGAGTTCCAGAGGATGGGAGCAGAAACCGCAAAGCTGGAGCCTCCTGCCCTTTTACTTTTGTAACAGGGAGTGACAAGAGAGAGGCTGGCACTGGATCATTGGGTGCGACCAGGTGTTTTCAGAGTGATACAGTCATTTAGGTAGTGCGGAGCTTCTTCGTAGATGCATTTGAGAACCAGGGTAAGTGTTTTGAAGACAATACGATCTTTCATGGGCAACCAGTGGGCATTGCGTCTGGTGGCAGAGATGTGGTCTCTGTGTTTTAGTCCAAGGGTGGCTCTAAGGGCTTTGTTTTGTAGAAGCTGAAGTTTGTATAGGTTAGAGGCTCATGTGACCAGAAGGAGCACATTGCTATAGTCCAGTTTGGATAGTATTAGCGCTCGTGCAAGGGTCAGGCAGTTATTTGCTCTTAAACCGTCTCTAAAACCTTAAGCTCTGCTATTGTTTGACTAACCAACTGTTTTCCATCCCAAAAGGCTTTGGGGGTCATCAGGATTTGGGTGGAGCGGCAAAAGCTTTTTGCTGGAGTTAAACCTTGCCACTTTCCGCCCATATGCTGTGCTATTACCACGGCGTTAATAGCGCTGCGGTAATATCACCCAGAATGTCCCATTGGGTCAAATGAGCCCAGTGGGAATGGGGACTTACTTCCCCTCCACCCCGCAACTCGGGATCCAGCACTAATAGCGCCGGGCCGAGTTGTGGTAATGCATTTTGCGCTGGCGGTATCCCGCCGGAATTACTGCCAGGATACCGTCAGATTTGTGATAGAGCCCTTTATGTCATGTGGTTTTGATAACTAAATACAATTACCATAATTATTCTGTCTTACGTGATTGCTCGGTAGTACCGATAATGCAGTAGAACTGTCATTAGTGTCAAACGCTGTAACAATTGTAACCGCAAGCAACTACAACTAAGCAGTGGCCTTTGAAAAGTATCTAAGTAATCCTATGTGTATTGGTTTAATGATCTAAGTATTTAAAACATCTCTAGTGTAAATATAATAAATTATATTTTATATAAATGTACTGGTGTGTTTCTTTGATCTGTTTTATTAACTGGGTCCAGTGTACTTACCTACAGCTCACATCTTCCTCTTAAGCCTGACTGCTCTCTCTGCCACTCTACCAAGGTTTCATGAGTATTACAGACTGATTCTAAGAGTTGGGGAGCTGTTTACCATTGGGATAGTTTTATGAAGTCTTACCTCAAGTGGAATTTAGGAAAACTCCCCTAACGGTGCTGTCCAAAGAAATGGGTTCAAATGACAAGTGGAGTAGGAAGGGCTTTTCACTTGCCAGAAAGAAATAGAAAAAAAAGTCAGCCAGAAGATATGTTGGGGATCTCAAAGAAAGAGGCAGTTAAAGCAGCAACAAAGGAAAAACATGAACAGGCATCAATACACAGGCATGACCTCCACTTTGGAAAATGTGTGCAAAATAGGTGCATGGAAAAATCCGTACAATTGAGTAAATGGGCTATTGTGGGTCTTCATCAAATTAAGCAAATCTGGGAGAAATTCCAAGCTAGTGACTCAATAGTGGAGAGCTTCTTTTTAGTTACCTTTCCGAGAACCCATCGCACGTTTGCAGATCTCTTATTTATTTAAATGTTATTTGCAAAGACAATGATAGCGTCCAACTTGTGCTTCTGAAGTTTTTACTTAATGCGAGTATTCAGGACAAAGGCTCAAAGAAAGATCAGCCTTCTTAGATGTACAGAAAGAAGCTAGCGACAGCTCGGTGACAGGCTTGAAGACTTAAGTTCATGCATTACTGGGATATGTTCTTACCATGTCGTTTATATCACTTAGCGCTCCAGTGCATGTTTGTAGAGGTCCTGCAGCAAAAAAAGATGATTTGTTAGCAAATGAAAGATATCCTATACTTCATGCGTGGGATGCATGTACTCAAGAAGAACAGGAAAAGGAACCATGTCATTAAATGCATACCAATAATGGTCTACCACAGACCAGTGCAAGACAGACGCCCACCCAAACCGCACATGCACACGCAATTCTATCGTTGTGCATGTAACACATTGCAGCCTTGCTCTTACACATGAAAGGTCAGTCGTTGAGGTTTTATTTCTCATGCAGTAACTATTGTTTGCCTTAATGGTAGCAAAGGGAACCAATCCCCATAAGATTTGGAGATGTCTCCCATTAAGCAAGAAAGGTGTCACAATTTAATTTTCATTCAGTAATTTGATGTAAACATTTACCAAATCACCTTTTGTCCCTGTGAGCCCAGAAGGCGCTGTCAATAGAAATTGCAAGACAGGGGTACAAAACATTAAAAAAAGAATACGTCATTAATTAAAGCAGGCGACGGGTTTGCCCAATTGAAAAGAATAACAGGAAGAAGAAAAATAATACGAATACTAAAAATAAAATTAAAGGGTCAAAAAAGGGAGGATACTATCAATGCAGTGTAGGATAATGAGTAATTCTGACGCCGCAGGATAGCCACCAGTTAGGTTGCTGCTCGAACTTGCACCAGAGGCAGAGGTAAGATATCACCTTGTATCTGTGATTTACCCCGCCAATCCAATTGACTCTTTTACATTTCTGTGCAGGGTATTGTGCTTTGCTTTAAGGTGTCCATTTGCCTGATGATTGCTTTGGTTTCCGTGCAGTCGATGAGTTAATATGTGCTTTTACTGGTCCGTGCTGACTTGGGTTGGGTGGCCATCATGGCGCTACAAGGAGGACCCTTTCCAGGGATATGCTTTGTGGCCCTCACTGCGCTCTGCAGGTAGGAAGTATGAGTTTGGCTGATCAACCTTTATCCAGTAGTCCCTTGCAGACTGTGGAGCAGGTAATGAGACATTGCTTTTTTCAAAGGCTTTACTCCTAACTCCTTCATCCTTTCCACCACACAGTTCTCGTCATGCAGGGACAGCCCAGAGCCTTCAGCACAACACACTTACATTTAATTTTGCGCACACACATGCATGGCCCACCTATTGCCTGAGCCTAATGCTCCTTGCTGCCAGTTCCATTTTCCACACCTTATGCACACAGCAGTTTCTTTTTCTTTTCCTAGTTGCTTCCCCACAATTATTTTTTAATTTCTCCTATTTGTCCCCTCACCCGTCTCCAGATTATGCCAGGTAAAGCAGGATTCGTCCAAAGGGTGTCATGTTGCTGAGAGTTCTTAGAGGTAGATCGTCATACAGTATGTTTAGAGTGTTTGAACCCAAATCACAGCTGGGACACCTGTGCGCCTTGTGACAGTTTCTTTCAGGCCTTTGCATTGTTGCCTCATTAGATGGGAAGAGCTCTTCAAGGTCACTCCAATGAAACTCCCCAAGAGTTTTGTTGCATCGAAGAGAAAGCTAGGTACGTTTCTTTTTTCATCTGCAACTCAGTCAGCTGATTCCTTCCAGGGAGTTGACGGAGCTTGGAGGGCTCATTTTGGGTCTGGCACGGTTAGCCAGCACACTACAGCGGATGACGCAGATGCCTCTGCAAATGCTGGCCCCAGTGTGGCCAGGTTTCTTTGAGGTTGTGACCTGGCTTCTGCCCGAGGGAGCTCCTGCCTCTTGTGGGGCTTGAACTAGCAGCTCTGCTCCCAAGGGGCGTAAAAGCCTGAAGTTCAAAAGATCTGCTGTTGGGGTTGGCTTTTCATGCAGGGTGTCGGTGGTTTGAGTATCCACTTCAACAGGGACCATTTAGCGGTGAAGGGAATGAGCGTGAGAATGGAACACAGGATAACTCTGGTGACCCTGTCCGATCCAGGCCATTTGCCCGCTGCTGACTATTTCCCTGCTGACTCCAACCAAAGCATGGAAATTGGAGACTTGGTAGTCCCCCAACCTCCCCCTCCCAACCTTCTGCCACCCCCACCCGTCAGGCCCCTCCTGGCACCAGGGTTTCTCTCCAGGGTGGAGGGGTCCCCCTAAATGAGGAACCACTCCGGTCCTTTTCTGTCAGCACCCACAGGTTTATGGGGGCCTGGGCTACATGGTGATCCCGATCCCTATTAGTGTCACAGCCAAGGCTACACCAGTTGAGGACTACTTTTTTGATTGGTTTAGGAATTTGATGCGATGCAGCCAAGAAGGCAATACTTTAAGTCCCTTCTAAAAGAGCTATTGGTGTGCAGGGAACCTGCAGCCATATGTTTCGGCCTGTGACCCTGCTGCTCAGTTTCTGGCTCCTCACTACTGGCTCCTCCACCACCACCAGATGAGACACCTCAGATGCCAAGAGATCTCTCCAACCTCCAATTGTTAGTGGAGACTCTGCTGGCGCACCCCTTCATGGGAGATGTTAGGACTGGATTTCTATGCTCTGGCCTGATGCACAGATGTATAGGAGGCTAACCTAGTTTAGTGACAGGGACTACTTTGGGAGCTGTAGCCAAACCAGTTGAAGGTAGCTGGGCGAGTGGTCAAGAGTAAGTCTCAGGAAGGGTGATCCTGGTAAGGGGCCTTCAATTAGTACACACAGTAAAAATTCAGGGAACGCAATTTAGATATGCAAAGATTTATTTATGGCTATATAACACTACTAGCATGTAAAATGATCACACAAGACTAATACATTACATATATTTACAACCACTGTAGTAGGGCAAAATACTTAAACCCCTGTAAAGGAAGGTAAGGAACAAGTTACTTACCTGTAACTGTTGTTCTCCAGCATGGGTCTGGCATGGATTCACATGCTCATGAATATTCCCCGTCGTCAGGCTGGGAATCCTCGGTAAAGAAAAAACCAGTATCAGTTTCGTTTCTGATCTGTCTTTCGTAGTAATAACCAATCACTGGTCTCTGCGTCATACTGACCACAGCCAATGACTGCCCTCTACCTAAGCACCGCCTCTGGCAGCCATCTTCAGATTTGGAAGCACGTGAAGTGGCAGTATGACCAAGTGAAGAGCCGCAGAGGGGTAGGCGGGAGGGTTCGCATGTGAATCCATGCCAGACCCATGCTGGAGAACAACAGTTACAGGTAAGTAACTTGTTCCTTCTCCAGCATGGGGTCTGGCATGGATTCACATGCTCATGAATAAAGAATACATAGCAGTACACACATGCACAACCACGGGAGGTGGCAAAGGCTCAACATTAAGCATCACATCAACTCAACATTAAGCATCTTACCTCCTCACCAGGCTCACCTCAGGCGAACAGGTTGCGCAGCACTGCTTGGCCGACCCTGGACTCCTCCCTGGAATCCCGGTCGACGCAGTAGAATTTCGTGAAGGTGTGCGTCGACCTCCACGTAGCAGCCCTGCATATGTCCAGCAGGGGCACACCAGATAGGAACGCCGTGGTAGCTGCGATCGCTCTGGTGGAATGGGCTCTCGGACGGCCAGGCAGCGGTCGGTTTGCCAACCGGTGACAGTACATGATACAGCCGGAGAGCCATCTGGAGATGGAAGCCTTCGAGAGAGCCTTCCCCTGATTGACAGGTCCAAAGTTCACAAAGAGTTGTGACGTCTTCCGAAAACCTTTCGTGCGGTCCACGTAGAACTTCAGCGCTCTAGCTACATCCAGCGAGTGCAAAGTCCTCTCAGCCGGCGACGAAGGCGACGGGAAGAACACAGGTAACACCAAGGGTTCGTTGAGATGAAAGTCCGACGGTACCTTGGGCATGAAGGAGGGGTGCGTCCTGAGCACTACCCTCGTGTCGTGGAAAGTCAAGTACGGGGCCTTGCAGGAAAGGGCCTGGATCTCTCCCACTCGTCGTGCGGAGGTGATGGCCACGAGAAAAGCTGTTTTCCACGATAGAAACTTCAACGGGGCCGAGTGTAGAGGCTCGAACGGAGGTCCCATGAGTTTGGTCAGCACCACGTTGAGCTCCCACGCCGGGGCCGGAGCCTTCACCGGCGGGAACGATCTGAACAGTCCCTTCATGAACTCTTTCACCAGACGATGAGACCACAAGGACGTCCGGCCCGTGGTTCTGGTGTATCGGGAGATCGCAGCAAGATGAATCTTGATGGACGCGTGTGCCAGTCCAGCTTTGGCCAGCGTCAGCAGGTACGGCAGCACTTGGGGAGCCGTAATCCGTAGAGGGTTAATCTTCTGTGCGTGGCACCAGACAGAAAACCTCTTCCATTTGTGTCCGTAGCATTTAAGAGTCGAGGACGCCCTGGCCTTTGCAAGAACCTCTCTGCAATCGGCCGGTATGTCGTATCCTCCAAACTCTAGCGCTGCAGGAGCCAGGCCTGCAAGTTCAGCGACTTCGGGTCGTGGTGGAGGATGGCGCCTCCTTCCCTGGAGAGTAGATCCGCGTCCGCCGGCAGCTTGATTGGCGGGGACGCCGACAAGTCCAGAAGGTCCGGGAACCATATCTGCCTCGGCCACGCAGGTGCGACGAGGATCATCCTGCACCGTGACCTCTTGAGCTGGTTGACGAGCCGGATTAGCAGAGGCAAGGGAGGGAACGCGTAGAGGAACAGGCCCTCCCAGGGGAACGAGAAAGCATCGCCCATGCTCCTCGTCTGGGGAAACCTGCTGGCGAACCTCCGGCACTTGGTGTTCGTCGCCGTCGCGAACAGGTCGATCTGGGGTGTGCCCCACCGTCGGAAGAGGCGATCCACCAGATCCTGCCGTAGTTCCCACTCGTGGCACGAGCGCAGCTCCCTGCTGAGTGAGTCGGCGATGGTGTTTTTTATCCCTGCCAGATGAAACGGCACCAGAAGAATCCCTTGGGCGACGGCCCAATGCCACAGGTCCTGCGCCTCCTTGGACAGCGCTGGGGACCTGGTTCCGCCCTGTTTCCTGATGTAAAACATGGTGGTGGTGTTGTCGGTGAAGATCCTCACCACCTTGCCCTTGAGGGACGGAAGGAAGGACCTGAGGGCCCAAAACACTGCACGGAGCTCCAGGACGTTGATATGCAGGGACTTCTCCGTCGGGAGCCAGAGTCCCCTTGCGTGCAGATTTTCGGTGTGCGCTCCCCACCCTTCTAGGGAGGCATCCGTGGTCACAGTCACCTGGTGGGCTGGGGTCTGGAAGTCCATGCCCGCCGTCAGATGCGCGCGGGTGCCCCACCACCGTATCGCTCGTCGGAAACTCTCGTCGAGCTTGATCCTTTCCTCGAAGCTGCCCGTCGTCTGGATCCAGCGCGCATCCAGGAACTCTTGCAACGGGCGCATCCGGAGCCTGCACATGGGAATGAGGTAGATGCAGGAAGACATCATCCCGAGGAGGGACTTGATGGACCTCACCTTGGCCGCGTCGGCCACCAACATCCGTTGCACCTTGCCCAGGATGGTCCTGGTCCTCTCCTCCGACGGGGAGGCCAGAAGGGACACTGTGTCGAGCCTCGCTCCCAGAAACAGTGCGACTTGCGCGGGCACCAGGTGGGATTTGGCGTAGTTCACGGAGAATCCCAGGTCCGTGAGGAGTTGGACGGTCCTTGCCGTGTGGACCACGGCGAGCTCCCTCGTCTTGGCGCGGATGAGCCAGTCGTCCAGGTAGGGGTAGACGTGAATCCCCTCGCGGCGCAGCTGCGCCGCCACCGGTGCGAGGCACTTGGTGAAAACCCTGGGTGCCGACCGCAGTCCGAAGGGAAGGGCTTTGAACTGGCAATGACGCCCTTGGACCACGAATCTGAGGAATTTTCGGTGCCCCTTTAGGATGGGAATGTGGAAGTAGGCATCCTCCAAATCCAACGACGATAGGAAGTCTCCTTCCTCCAGCTGACCCAGGACGTGCTGGAGGGTGACCATCCGGAACTTCTGCGCCTTGATGAACTTGTTCAGGCGTCGCAGGTCCAGGATGGGGCGCCATCCTCCCGTCTTCTTCTTCACGAGGAAGTAACGCGAGTAGACTCCGGAGCCCCGAAGCCTCTTTGGGACGCGTTCGATGGCGCCCTTTCTGAGCATCGCCTTTACCTCCAGGAGAAGTTGAGGGACGTGAAGTTCTTTCCTGGCCACGGGGGGGACGCGCGGGCACCTTCTTTGAAACTCGAGCGCGTGGCCCCGGGCCAGGGCGTCCAGCACCCAACGGTCGGTGGAGATGGACTCCCACACGCTGACGAAGCCCGCCAGCCGGCCTCCCACCGGGGTGCTTCGGTGGGGGCCCGACCCCACGGCCGGTTCAATCCTGCTTGGACGCGGCCTTGCCGCCTTGGCCTCCTTGGCGACGACGGCGGGGTCCGCCAGACTTGCCTCGTCCTCTGTAGGCCTCTTGCGACGACGAGCGGGCCGCTTGACGGTAGGAAGCGAAACCGCCGCCGGAACCTTTGGAGGCGCCCTTGCCTCCGCCGCTCCGAAAGGGCGTCCGCCGTTGCTGCAGTACTCCAAGGGCCCGGGCCGTCTCAGTATCCGCCTTGATGGCCTGAAGGGAATCGTCCACTGTCTTCCCAAACAGGTTGTTCCCGTCGAAGGGCATGTCCAGGACCCTGGTCTGGACGTCCTGCCGAAAGTCCGTAGCCTTGAGCCATCCGCGACGTCGAAGGCAAACGCCGTTGCCCATCTGGCGGAACCCAGCGTCGGCGATGTCCGTCGCCACGGTGATGGCGTGGTCCGAGGCCACCTCACCCTCCTGCAGGATCTCAAGGGCCTCCGCCCTCTTGTCGTCCGGCAGAAAATCCAGCAGGGGAGCTATCTTGTACCAGAGTTCCCTGTCGTAGCGGGCCACGATAGCCAAGGCGTTGGCCGCTTTAATCGTCGTCGCCGCCGACGAGATGACTCTGCGTCCCATGGCATCCAATTTCTTTCCCTCGCCGTCCGGCGGGGAAGTCGACGTGGAGGCCGCACCCCCCCCCGCTTTCTTCCTGGCTGCCGCGGAGACGACGGAGTCCGGGGTAGGCTGCGCCCGGAGGCATAGGGGGGCCGAGTCCGGGACCCGGTACTTTTTCTCGTACCGGTCTCTTCTCGCTGGCGTCGTGGAAGGGTTCTTGAGGAGGGAAAGGCCCTCATCCCAAATGTCGTCCAACAGAGGCACTGCGAGGACCGTCTTCCTCTTGGTCTCGCGCCGTTGGTAAAGGAAGCCTTCCTTTTTCTTCTCCTCAGGGCAGAGTTGGAAAAGCTCGGATGCCCTGGCGATCATTGAGTGGAACGATCCAATCTCGTCGGGCGGAGAAGCCCTGGTGGGAGGCGACGACGGAAAATCCTCGTCGTATGCCTCGTCGTCCGTACCCGTCGCTGCCGTGTCAGTCCCCGTATCATCCCCTCGGGTGGACGGGGAGGAGGGCTGGACGGGGCGCGACGGTTGAAAAGGAGGCGGTGGATGAATCCTTCTTTTCTTGGTAGGGGGAACACCAGAAGGTCCCGGTTCTGGATCCCCCGACGGGAGAGGTTCCTCCGTCGGTAACGGTAGTCTCGTCCTTATCTCGGAGCATAAGGACTGTATAGCCAACAAAATGGCCGCTGAGTTGTCTTGCGGCGCTGGCAGAGGGGAATCCGACGGGCGAGCAGGGGCCCCGTCGGTATCCTCGACGATGTCGTCGTCGTCACCTGCGTCGGGGCCCATTCCGACGGGCTGGTCTTGTTCCACGCCTAGGCCGTGGCTTAAGACCTCGATCAGTTCCTCTTCTGAGGTTGAGGCCGAATCTACGACGACGCCCTGCCCCCCCTTCTTCCCCACGGAGGGTTTCACGGGGGTCCTATCGATGGGCACGAAAGAAGACTCCCTCCGAGGAGGCAGGGAGATTCTGGGCCCCGAGGCCGCCACCACTGGTGCAGCCTCCACAGGCTGGGCCAGGGCCGCCGCGACCGTTTCGATAGAGGGCTTGGTCGAATGGATCAAGGCCTTCACCACCTTAGGTGCGCTCACCGCCTTATCCTTGAGGGAGGGGGCACTGCCACGCTCCTCCTCTGCCTTAGAGCTCGACCGGGGTCTCTCCAGGAGCTTCGCCGGGTGCTCGGCCTTCCTCTTACCCGACCCAGAGCGTTGGCTCGTGGTTGATGGTGCCGGGGAGGGTGCGCCCTGCCTGGCGCCCGTAGAGCCCGACCGTTCGGCGCTCCCGGTGCCAGCGGACTCGCGGTGCTTGGCCTTATGTTGGGCCCCCGTCGCCGGGGCGCCCTCAAAGGTCTTAGAAGACCGCTCAGATTTCTTCTTCTTCTCGCCAGACGGGCTCTTACCCTCCAGCCAGCTGGCGAGACGTTGATGGCGGTCCTTCATGGTCCGTTCCGACATGTTGCCGCAAAACGCACAGTCCTTCTCCACGTGCGTCTTGTCCCCATGAAGGCAGTAAAGGCAGAAAGAGTGTTCGTCCTCCTTGAAGACGTTCTGCAGCTGGCATCCAGGGCAGGCCCTGAACAGCTTTCCGGGCGTCGAGCTTCCCTTCTCCTGGGCCATCTCCGAGACCGGGCCTGAGAAGCTTCTGGAGTCCTCCGAAGTGTAGCTCGACGAAATCTTCACCCTTGAGGGGCACAGATGAATCCGACACGGGTCCCCGTTGATCGGATGTAGGATCGGTGGAGCTTGAGGCTCTTTTGACCGAAAGAATCGAAGTTTTTGTGAAAAAACGCGAAAAATTAGCACTAACGCTCGAGAGCAATAGCACGAGGATCCCAACACATGAACGTGCGGTAAAAATCTGAAGATGGCTGCCAGAGGCGGTGCTTAGGTAGAGGGCAGTCATTGGCTGTGGTCAGTATGACGCAGAGACCAGTGATTGGTTATTACTACGAAAGACAGATCAGAAACGAAACTGATACTGGTTTTTTCTTTACCGAGGATTCCCAGCCTGACGACGGGGAATATTCATGAGCATGTGAATCCATGCCAGACCCCATGCTGGAGAAGTATTAGTACATAGACTATAGGTCCACAGAATTATCAACACTAACTTTAAAAGTCCATCCCTAAGATGTATGGTGTCTTGTGCCCAAAAGTTCATCAAAGTTCCACACTGTTTGTGAGACGGGAAAAAGTTAGTGGAGGGCTTCTGGGGACGAATGAAGAGATCCAAAAGGTAGAAAACAAGTTGTTCTAGTGAATACAACGTTTCCTCCCTTTTCAGAATGTTTATGCAACCAAGCACTGGCAAATCAAAAGTATTCAAAAGTTTCCAAAGTTTTCCAAACTTTTAATGGGGAGATATGGGATTCAGGTAAGTGCTGTTACAACTCAACCCTATACTTGGATTCTTCTTAGGACTTGGCAGGTCATCAGAAGAGGGTCCAAGGTCACTTTTCAGTTGGCAACACATGCTGGGGCAAGGTCTTCAGGATGGAGAATGCAGAAGAACTTGATGCAGGGGCCCTCTCAGCACAGGACTGGATGCAGGAAAGCTGTTTTGGACAACGGCCACCAATGCACAACGACACCTGTCGCAGTTGGACTTTGTCTCCTGTCTAAGGTCCCCTCAATGCTGGAACCATGACATTTGGCAGGGACCACTCCAGTGGCATATGCTATGGCTCCCCAAAGTTCCAGGTCTCAGCACAGAATGGCGACATCAACAGCACGGTAGCCCAAACTCGGTGCTGGTCAACCCCAAATTTTCTCAGGTACACTTCCGAAGGTTCTTCTTTGCAGGACACTGTGCTGATGTTGGGAATGAATGGTCCCTTCACTCCAAGGGTCGAAAGATCCCTTACAGGACTTCTGTAGATCACCTACAAGGTAGGGCTCTTCCAGGACAGCAGCAGAAGTTGGTTGCCAGGCCTCCTTCAGTCAGGTCCACAGGCTCCTTGTTCATCTTGCAGCTGGACAGGATACTTGGCTACTTCCAGGATCGGATGTAGGGGTACTTGACTGACAGACACACACACTGACACACACACTGACACAACACAGACACAACACAGACACAACACAGACACAACACAGACACAACACACACACAGACACACACACAGACACACACACACTGACACAACACAGACACAACACACACACACACACACACACACACAGCCCCCCCCCCACCCTTGCTTTTCCTCACTTATCAAATACATCCTATCTGACTTACCAAGCACTTTGCCACTTTCCGGCTACACTATTACTGTGTATCACCTTTTTTTATTTATTTGATTTATTATTATTTATTTTGCTCTGTCTTATGTTCTGCACTATCCAATTGCTCCCCCCTTCCTTGCACTTTCCCCCATTTTCCCATCCCCATGCACTTGCGCGTTCTCAATGTCACTGGGCCTAGTAAGATCGTTGTTTTTGTTCTCCCCTGTGCCCCTTCCATCGCCTAGTCGCTCTCTGAAACACTTGTGTACGAGCGCGATATAAATACAATATCATATATCAAATCATATCAAATGCGGTAAACGCAGTAAGACTAAAGAAAAATAAACTAAAACATTGCAGAATTAACTGTTGTCAATAGCTTGTTCCTTAGGCACACCTAAAGTAAGGAACAAGTTACTTACCTGTAACTGTTGTTTTCCAGTATGGGTCTGGCATGAATTCACATGCTCATGAATATTCCCCGTCGCCAGGCCGGGAATCCTCTGTAAAAAAAAAAAAAACTTTAACTTTCACTTACAAACTGTCTTTCTTCTATAAACCAATCACTGAGCTCTGGCTTATACTGCCCTATGCCTAAGCCGCTCCTCTGGCAGCCATCTTCAGATATGGTAGCACAGGAGCAGGAGGGAGGGTTCGCATGTGAATCCATGCCAGACCTATGCTGGAGAACAACAGTTACAGGTAAGTAACTTGTTCCTTCTCCAGCATGGATTCACATGCTCATGAATAAAAAATACACAGCAGTACATCATTACGCAACCACAGGAGGTGGCAATGCTCAACAGAAGCAAATAATCTTACCTCCGGAACAGGGTCACCTTCAAGCGAACAGGTTGCGTAGCACTGCTTGGCCGACCCTGGACTCCTCTCTGGAATCCCTGTCTAAGCAGTAGAATCTTGTGAAGGTATGTGTGGACCTCCAAGTAACATCCCTGCATATGTCCATCAGGGGCACACCAGACAGGAACGCCGTTGTCGCAGCAGTCGCTCTGGTGGAATGGGCTCTCGGACGGCTGGGCAGTGGTCGGTTTGCCAACCGGTGACAGTGTGTGATGCAGCCGGAGAGCCACCTGGAGATGGAAGCCTTGGACAAGGCCTTCCCATGGTTCACAGGACCAAAGTTCGCGAATAGTTGAGATGTCTTCCAGAAATTCTTCATGTGTGCCACATAGAACTTTAGCGCACAAGCCACGTCCAGCCAGTGCAAAGTCCTTTCAGCCGGCAACAAAGGGTTTGGAAAAAACACAGGCAACACCAAAGGCTCGTTGAGGTGGAATTCCGATGGAACCTTTGGAATGAAGGAGGAGTGCGTCCATAGCACCACCCTTCTGTCGTGAAAATTCAGATAAGGCTGCTTGCAGGAAAGGGCCTGGATCTCACCTACCCTGCTAGCAGAGGTGATGGCCACGAGAAAAGCCGTCTTGCACGAAAGGAGCTGGAGAGGGGCCTGATGCATTGGCTCGAAGGGAGCCCCCATTAGCCTCGTTAGCACCACGTTGAGTTCCCATGCCGGGGCAGGAGCCTTCACTGGCCGGATCGATCAGAACAGTCCTTTGAGGAACTCCTTGACTGGATGGCGAGACCAACGAGACCACCATCCTGGAGACTTGGTGTAGCGGGAGATAGCCACCAGATGCACCTTGATGAAGGCGTGCATCAGCCCCGCCTTTGCCAAGGACAACAAGTACGGAAGACTCTGCGGAGCCGAGACCCTCAGAGGGTTGATCTTCTGCGTCCAGCACCAAGTTGCGCAACATTTCCACTTGTGTCCATAGCACTTAAGAGTCGATGACGCCCTTGGCCCTGGCAAGGACCTACCTGCAGTCTGCCGGCAGCTCGTACCTAAGGCTGCAGGAGCCAAGCCTTCAGGTTCAGCGATCCTGGGTCATGGTGCAGGATTGCGCCTCCTTCCCTGGGGAACAGATCTGAGACCACTGGAAGCTTGACCGGAGGTGACGTTGACAGGCTGAGAAGGTCCTGGTACCAAATCTGCCTCAGCCATGCCGATGCGACGAGGACCATCCTGCATCTGCACCGTTTGAGTTGATTAATGACTCGCTGCAGCAGAGGCAACGGAGGGAACGCATACAGGAAGAGGCCTTCCCACGGGAAGGAAAACGCATCCCCCAAGCTGCTTGGCTGGTGGAACCTGCTGGCGAATTTCTGGCATTTGGAATTTGTCGCTGTTGCAAACAGATCGATCTGGGATCTGCCCCATTTGAGGAAGAGGCTGTCCACTTGATTCTGTCGAAGCTCCCACTCGTGGCAAGAGAGTAGCTCCCTGCTGACAGAGTCGGCAATGGTATTCTTGACTCCTGCCAGGTGGAAAGGAATGAGGAACATTTCTTGGGTGACAGCCGAGTGCCACAAGTCCTACGCCTCTCTGGAGAGTGCTGGGGATCTGGTTCCTTCCCGCTTCCTGATGTAGAACATCGTGGTGGTATTGTCCATGAAGACCCTCACCACCTTGCCCTTGAGAGACAGAAGGAACGACTTCAGGGCTCAGAACACTACCAGCAGCTCCAGGACATTGATGTGGAGATCCTTTTCCTCCAGCTGCCAGAGGCCTCTGGCTTGGCGACATCCGGTGTGGGCTCCCCAGTCCTCCAGGGAAGCGTTCGTGGTTACCGTCTCCTGGTACAGGGGCTCTGGAAGTCAGTGCCCCCGGCGACATTGGAGCACACGCCCCAACACCTTATCGCTCAACGGAACTTCTTGTCGAGAACAACCTTGTCTGCAAAGCTTCCAGACACCGGGAAACAACGAGCGTCCAGGAATTCCTGAAGGGGTCGCATCCACAACCTGCAGAGTCATATCAGGTAAATGTATAACAACATCATGCCGAGCCGCTGTAACGCTCACCTGGTTCCCACGGAGGCGCGGCGTCGAAGGCGCAGAACTCTGAAGATGGACAGGAAGAGCCCCTCTATTCTGGCTTCCCTGGCTCGTTGGATACCCTCCTGTGCGTGAAAAGGGAGTATTACCAACTGTGGAACAATGCTCAAGCCTCCCACTCCCTTCCAACCCTCCACGATACCTCCTCCACGATTCCCCGTGAAGCCTCACCTTAGGGTTTGGAAGGATGAGCTCTCCATCCTGCTTCTGAAGCAGGGGCGCGTTGAAACCCAGTTACTTCACTGGATTGAGGATTGATGGGAGTTCAGGTAAGCTTGACTGTTCAGGTAAGGCGCTGTAAAAGTTCTGTTCAAAAGTTCAAGCTTAATAATAATGTTCGTTGTCTAATTGCAGCAAGCGCTAATGCTTATGTCTTTTTCCCCTTAGGGGCCGAGGTTCGGAGTGCCGGAGATATGGCGCCGACCCGAAGTGAAACAGTTCTGGATGAGCACTCAGGTAATGTCTTTGCATTCGCTCATTCAATGTCTTTGTCTTTTTTCCCCATAGGGGCCGGGGTCCGGAGATGCCAGGAAGCGGCAGGACCCGAAATGCAGTGGGAATAATCCAACAGGTAAGACTTAAAAGGAAACTGAGCTTTCCTTATTCCTTTTCTCCCTCTCACCTTTGTTCTTGTCTTTTTTCCTCTAGGCGCCGGGGCGTAGCTGAATCCGGAAGATCGCTGCTGAAGATGGAAGCGCCTTGCAAAGGTGAGTAAAATGCAGCGCTGCAGCGATCGAAACGAAATGCCTTTAAAATGATGTCTTCCTTTTCAGGGCCGTTGGAGAAATGACTCCGGGATGCAGATTTAGCAGGTAAAGGCTTTTCTTCTCCTATTCTCTTCCTTTCTCCCCTTGCAGGTGTTCCAGGGTGCTGGCAGGCGTGGCTGAAGTCAGGATGCAGGAGCTGACACGGTGAGCGTCCAGCTGCTAGGTGCAGAACAACGCGAAGCATGTGTGGCTGTTCGGGTGGGGTTTAAATAGCCTTGGAAGAAGTTCCTGGTATGTATCCTTCCACCAATCAGGTATGTATCCTTCCCCGACCACACCCGGGTGGTGAAGTAGTCCTACAGGTTAAGTAGTCCCATTTAGGCCTCAAGAGGGCCTGGATGAAGCAGCAAGGTCTGCATCAGGTAAGTGTGCACCCAAGCACTTAAACACATATCCTCTTCTATGAGCCTGGCGCCTAAGGCGCCAGGACTGGGGTCCGCTATGAGCCTGGCGCCTAAGGCGCCAGGACTGAGTCCAAAGGGCCCCGACTTGGGCCCGCTGAGACTTCCCGATGGAATCAAGCAGGACTTTGGATAGTTCATGGAGAACCCCAGATCTGTCAGCAGCCGGATGGTCCTCTCCATGTGTTCGATGGATACTTCCCTGGAGTTGGCGAAGATGAGCCAGTCGTCGAAGTATGGGTACACATGTATATCTTGTAGACGCAGATGGACCGCCACTGGTGCCAGGCACTTGATGAACCCCCTGGGTGCGGTCTTCAGTGCAAAGGGAAGGGCCTTGAACTGGGAATGCCTTCCCTGCACCACGAAGCGCAGGAACTTCCGATGCGTCTCGTGAATGGGCACATGGAAGTATGCGTCCTCCAGATTCAGCGATGACAAGAAGTCTCCTTCCTCCAGTTGGCCGAGCACGTGCTGCAACGTGACCATCCAGAATTTTTGGGACTTGAGGTATTTGTTGAGGTGCTGCAGGTCTAGAATGGGCCTCCAGCCTCCGGTCTTTTTTACCAAGAAGTATCTGGAGTAGACTCCGTAGCCCCAGTCTCGCTTTGGAACCAGCGCTATCGCCCCCTTTTTTAGCATGGCCCGTACTTCCTGCAGGAGCGGAGGGAAGTGCTTCTCCTGCCAGGCCACCAGTGGTATCCGCTGACACTTCTGCTGGAACTCGAATGTGTCTGTGGGCGAGAACGTCCAGCACCCACCGGTGGAGATCTTTTCCCACTCTCTGACGTAGCCCGCCAGCAGGCCTCCCGCTGGGATGCATGAGTGAGGGCCCGACATCCTGGCCGGTTCAATCTTGCTTTGGGGCCTGCATGCCGCCTTGGGAGCGACTACGATGATGGCCACCTCCGAAAGCCTTGAAGCAGCCCCTGAAGGCCTCTTGTGTCATGGACCAGGAGGGTTGACGGTACGAGGAGGACCCTCCGCCGAACCCTTTGACGATCTGCCCGATTTTCCGCCGGAGGCACGAAAGGATGGAAGATGCTGCTGAAGAGTGCCCAGGGCACGGGCCGTCTCCATGTCTGCCTTAATGGCATGCAACGATTCATCGACTGCTTTCCCAAAGAGGATGTTCCCATCAAAGGGCATGTCCAGCACCCTTGTCTGGACCTCTTGACGGAAGTTGGTGGCATTCAACCAGCCACGACGACGAAGGCAGACACTGTTCCCTATCTGTCAGAACCCTGTGTCCCCAATGTCCAGGGCCACAGTGATGGCATGGTCCGATGCTACCTCACCCTCCTAGAGGATCTCCAGCGCCTCGACCTGCTTCTAGGCGGGCAGAAATTCCAGCAGTGAGACCATTTTATACCACAGCTCCGTGTCGTATCTGGCCAGGATTGCAAGCGCATTTGCTGCCTTTACTGTCGTCGCCGCCGAGTAGATCTCCTTCCTATCCGTGGCATCCAACTTCTTCCCCCCACTATCCGGGGGAACAGAGGCTGAAGACGAGGGGTTGGAAGACTTCTTCCTTGCAGCCGCCGAGACCACTGAGTTCTGGGAGGGTTGTGACCGTAAGGACTTGGGTGCGGACTCCGGCACCTGGTACTTCTTCTCTAGTCTACCTCTCTTCGCCGGGGCTGTTGCTGGGTTTCTCATTATCACCAGCCCCTCATCCCAAACGTCATCCAGGAGAGGCACCACCAGAATGGTCTTCCTCTTGGCCTCCCGTCATTGATAAAGGAAACCTTCCTTCTTGGTCTCTTCTGGCGTCAGCTGGAAGAGCTCAGACGTGTGGGCGACCATGGCGTGTCTGTCATCACCATGTCCTTCCCCCTGTGCCTGGGGGGGATGGGAGGGTATGTGCAGCGGTTGATGAGGCGGCGTAGGGTGCCGCTTTCTCTTCTTTGCCGGTGGCGGGCCCATCAGCATCCTCTTTAGGATCTCTGACACCAGTGTGTGGAGAGTTGAAAGGATGTCGAGCAATACGTCCCTTGGAGGTGTCGGGGGGCGGTGGGGGTAGGCTTGTTTGGCCCAGCGCCCATGTCGTCATCGTCAGCATTCCCACCGTCGTCATCCTCCTCCTCAGCGTTTCCGCCGTCACCATCCTCCTCAGCATTTCCGCCATCGTCATTCTCCATGTCCTCCGGGACCGTGTGAACAGACATCAGCTCCCCCTCGTCCGAGGAAGAAATATCCATGCCCTGGAGCACGGTTGAAGCCTCCACCACCCCCCTCCCTTTTTGCATCCTGAGGGGTAGGTCTCGCGTTAAAGGATGGCATCCTTTTCTCCAGTGTTTTCTCCACCGGCTTATCTTAAACCTCCTTTAATGGTGGATTGGGCCATGTCATGATGCCTACCCCCGGGCATCAGGACCAAGCCCATCAGCTCCGGGAGCAGGCATCCAGATACTTATTAAACCCCAACAGCCCCGGCTGGGGGCTGTTTGGGTTCAGTCCTGGCACCTTAGGCACCAGGCTCATCATAGAAATCAGTCCTGGCGCCATAGGCGCCAGGCTCATAGACTTTACTTACCTGATGCAGACCATGCTGCTAGTGAGTCCAAGCCAACGTGAGGCCTGGATGGGACTATTTTATTACAGGGACTATTTTTTACTCGGGCTTCGTTCTAGGGAACTTCTTACCTGGAACTACTTTGGAGGCTTTGGAGGCTATTTAAACCACGTCCTTCGCGTTATTCTGCATCCAGCAGCGTAACGCTCACCGCGCCTGCAGTCTGCATCCAGTCTTCTGCCACGCCCGCCTCGATTCTGGAAGCTCCTAAACAAAGAGGAAAGAAAGGGACAAGGTTAGAAAACAAACTATATTCGAATTCCTCACCTGATTCCGGATCCATTTCGCGTCCGGACCTGGAAAGAACACCATTTCTGTACGCGTCACATCTCCAGCTGCAGCGCTGCACCATACTCACCAGTCCTCGCAGCATCCTTGGATTCGGCGCTGCCTCCATCATTTCTTCGCCCTCCGGCACCTCGGGGACAAAAGAAAACAACAAGGTGAGCTGAGAAAACCACTAGCTGCCACGAGAGCATCTTTTCACGATCTCAGCTGCAAGACAAGGAAGGAAGGGGGGACAAGAGTGAAACATCGGACATATTGAACTCTATGAACTTGATACTTACTGGACCTTGCCAGGAACCTCAGAGTCAATACTCTCCGGAACTCTTCCACGCCTTCTAACCAGTGAAGTAACTGGCATCAACGCGCCCCTGCAATCCATGCAGGATGGAGAGCTCATCTTTCAAGAATATAAGGTGAGATTGCTGAGGGGGCACTTCGGAGGTGATTAGTTGGGAGGACTGTAGGGGGTGCCATCACTTGAATCCACGGGTGGCTAAATCCATCTCTTCACTTGCAGGAGAATACTTCTACGGGTCAAGCAGACAAGATTAGGAGGGCCAGTCCAGTCAGTCATCTCTGCACTACGCATCACGTTGGTGGAGACCGCAGCCATCCGGATCCGACCGACGCCCCTGTGGGAGCCAGGTGAGCATAACAGGCCACTCTGGGCTCTGTCGGGGCCCCCTGGAACAGGGACAGCCCCTTTCGCCTTCATGAGGGTGGCCACAACCAGCTCGATCGAGGATGACTTTGCCTGGACCACCTGTGCATTCAGGGGCAGGTTGGACACCTTTCCCTGTGCCTTGGTCTTCTCAGGCTTCTACGCAGCTTCCCTGGCTTAGCCAATTTCCTCTTTGAGGAGGAGGTGGAGCGATAATTTCAGATGGAGGTAGACTGAAGATGAGCGTGCCCTGCCTGTCGCGGGATCTGCTTGTGTGGCGAGCCCAATGGAAACAGACTTGCGGTGTTTGGCCTTGTCTTGAGCGCCCACGGATGGAGTGCCCTCAAAGGACTTGGAAGCCTGCTCCTCGGACCCGCCGGTCCTGGGTGAGGCATGCCCCTGCTTGCCGCATGGGTTAGAGGCCTTGCCATTGAGCCACGTCGCCAACCTACTGTGACGATACTTGACGGTGCGCTTGGAGAAAGCAAGGCAGATTTCACAATCCAATTCCCCGTGGTCCGAATGGAGACAGTAGAGGCACTGGGAGTGTTTGTCCTCCACAAACACGACCCTTAATCCGCCACTGGAGCAGAGCTTGAAAAGGGATCCTCCCTCCTCCTCCGATATGGTCCGGAGGCGGTGTATGCTCGAAGGTCTTCTGGAATCTTCGATGAACTCTCGCCGATTCTGGCCCTTGGGGGCTTTGAAAGATGGTGACAAACGGATCCCCGCTTGCCAGGCAAAGGAAGAAAGAGCACACGGGCTCTATTTGAACGTGCAGTAAAAATCTGAAGATGGCTGCAGAGGTGGGGCCGAGGAGCCGTGGTTTGGCGTGATGGCACACACCGTGGCCCTATGCAGATTTGGCTCCAGGATAGACTTGTCGGGTGGTCAAAAGGATTGTGTGTTTCGTGGAGTTGATGGGATGTCAGTTGGACGGCATCTAAAGAAAGAGGAAGGGACCCAGACAGAAAGAGACTGGTGTGGTCCAGTGAAAGGAAATGGACCAGAGGACTATTAAGGACCCAGGAGTTGCTGGGATATGTGGTTTTGGTTTGATTTTGTTGTGATTTTCATGTGTTTGACAAAATAATATATATATATATATATGGGATACATTACTCACCGTAATCGTATTTCTGATGCTTGTATCTGCTTAGATTCACATGCTGTGCATAGGCCGACATCTAGTGGAAGCTGCGGAGTATTACAGTTTGTTTTTCGAAACTCGAAAATGGGCGTCGACACAGGCGTGCCAGTAATACTATCCCTAGTGTGACGTCCACTGTACCCAAGATCCCTCACGCGTCTAGGATCCTCAGATTGTATTTTTTCTGACATGAGGAAGCATGAGGAGTAGCGTGAGTACAGATAATCCAAGCAGATAGACAGAAAGGTAAGACTACAAGCAATCATGCGCCTTCTCTCGGAGGGGAGGAAGGGTGGGTCGCATGTGAATCTAAGCAGATACAAGCATCAGATATACGATTACGGTGAGTAATGTATCCCTTCTGAGGCTTGTGGAATCTGCTTAGATCACATGCTGTGCATAGATTAGCGAGCAGTACCAGAAGAAGGAGGTGGGATGTGAGAAGGGTCATGAGCAAACAGGTGTCTTAGAACCGCTTGTCCCACTTGTGTATCTGTCTTGGAGTGAGTGTCAATGCAGTAATGCTGAGTAAAAGTGTGAATAGAGCTCCAAGTAGCTGCTTTGCAAATGGTGTCGAGGGGAACATTTGCAATGAAAGCCAGAGTGGCCCCAATGCCTCTAGTAGAATGGGCCCTTGGCGTAAAAGGCAGAGTTTTTTCAGAAAGAGAGTAACACAGCTGTATACAGTTGATAATCCACTTCGAGATCGCGCCTTTAGAGACGCGATCCCCTTCTCTGCCTGTAGCTACGGAGACAAACAGTTGATCTGTTTTCCTTAGCGGTCTGGTTTTATTTACATAGTAGAGGACCGCCCTACGCACATCAAGGGTGTGTAGTTTCACCTCAGCTGAGCTTTGCGGGTTCTGGAAGAAAGCCGGAAGCTCGATGGACTGGTTTACATGGAACTTAGATATAAATTTAGGTGAGAACCTAGGGTGTGTGCGTAAAACCAGTTTGTCTTTGTGGATAGTAAAGAAAGGATCCTGCACTGACAGAGCCTGAATTTCACTGACCCTTCTTATAGAGGTAATGGCTACTAAGAAGGCCATTTTATAAGTCAGGTGTTTGAGACTACTTTTATGCATGGGTTCGAAAGGGGGGCCCATGAGCCTAGCTAGCACCACATTGAGGTCCCATCCTGGCGGTGGGTTCGAAATAGGAGGGTGAAGTCTCTTTACTCCTTCCATGAAGGCTTTAACTACTGGTACTTTCCACCACGATACTTTGTTATGGGATGTGGTGTAAGCCGAGAGGGCTGCCAGGTGTACTTTCAGAGAGTTAAAAACCAAACCTGCGTCCAGCAGTTGGAGCATGTATGTTACAACGTTGGAAGGAGTGCAATCAACTGGGTTGATTTGTTTATTCTGGCACCAAATAACGAATCTCTTCCACTTGTCAAAGTAACAGTGCCTTGTGTTTGGTTTCCTGGATTCTTTTAGGATGTCCATACACCTCTGTGGTAAATTGAGATGGCCAAACTCTATGACCTCAGGAGCCATGCTGCCAGGTTCATTGAGTTGGGTTCCTGGTGCACTGTTTGACCTTGTTGCTGGGACAGTAGGTTGTACCAGGCTGGGAGTTTGATGGGCTCGCACACCGCCATCCTGCGTAGGTGTGGAAACCATGGTTGTCTCGCCCACATGGGAGCAACTAGGATGAGCGTCATCGATTCCTTGTTCATCTTGTACACCACCTTCCTGATGAGAGGAGTTGGTGGAAAAGCGTACGCAAACATCCCTGACCAGTTCATCCACAGGGCGTTCCCTTGGGAGTCTGGCTGGGGGAACCTGGATGCAAATCCTGGGCATTGTTTGTTTTCGCTTGTGGCGAATAGGTCTATAGTGGGGAAACCCCACTGAGAGAAGAGATCTTCTACGATATCTCTGTGAAGGACCCATTCGTGTTCTTCTGGGAGGGAGTCTCTGCTTAGGGCATCCGCTAGGGAATTGAGCTCCCCTGGAACATGTTGTGATGACAGGAAGATGTTCCGTCTGAGTGCCCATATCCAGATTTTCTGGGCAAGCTTGGACAGATTTGGCGAACGAGTCCCTCCTTGTTTGTTCAGATAGAACATGGCTGTCGTGCTGTCCGTCCGGATCTGCACTGACAAGTTTAGCAGATGGGGCTCGAACGCCCGAAGTGCTCGGAATACTGCCAGAAGCTCTAGCAGATTGATGTGGTTCTTGGCTACTGTGTGAGACCAGAGACCCTGAGCTGTGTGGTGGAGATGGTGAGCTCCCCACCCAGTCAGGCATGCATCTGTAGTCACCACTGCCTGTACTTCTGGATCGTAAAAGGGTTTTCCCCTTGCGAGATTCTCTCTTGTCCACCAGTGTAAGCTCTGTACGAGTGTTGGCGAAACGACCACTAGATCGTCCCACTGACCACTTGCCTGAGACCACTGTTTCGCCAACCATTCCTGCATGGGACGCATGCGCAGACGCGCGTGGGGAACCAGGTAAATGCATGACGCCATCATGCCCAGTAACCGCATTGCTTTGCGTACCGTTATTTGTTGACCTGACTGATAATGTGGAATTTGCAGTAGTATATTCCGAATTCTCTCTTCCGAAGGGAAGGTCAACCCTTTCTGAGTATCTAGGATTGCTCCTAGGAACTGTTTTGAGGTGCTTGGCACCAGACTTGACTTCTTCTCGTTGATAGAGAAGCCTAATTCGTGGAGGAGGTCGATAGTCCTCTGAATGTTTGACCTGCAAATTCCTGGGGTTTCCCCCGTTATGAGCCAGTCGTCCAGATAAGGGTACACTGGGATTGCCTCCCTGCGTAGGTGTGCAGCTGCCACCGCCAGTACCTTGGTGAATACCCTTGGTGCTGAAGCTATCCCGAAGGGCAGTACCTTGAATTGGTAGTGGCGACTGTCCACCTTGAAGCGCAAGTATTTTCTGTGCGCTGGGAGCATGGAAATATGAAAATAAGCATCTTTCATATCCAAGGTTGCCATGTAATCCCCCTTTTTTAGGAGGGAGATTACCTCTTGTAGCGTGGTCATACGGAATTTGTGGGGCTTGACATACTTGTTGGCAGGCCGTAAGTCCAATACTGGGCGCATTGTCAAATCTTTCTTTGGCACAAGGAAGTAAGTTGAATAGATACCCTTGTTTACCTGGTGTCCTGGGACGAGTTCTATCGCGTCCTTTTCTAGCAGAATGGCGATCTCCTCGAGAAGGATCTTCTGATGTTCTAAGGAGTGTATTCTTTGTCGTGGAGGGTGGTTCCGGGGACGCTGCAGTAATTCTATACAATATCCTGTGGACACTGTTGACAGCACCCATCTGTCTGAGGTGATCCCTTCCCAAGCCTGGGTGAAGTTGGAAATGCGTCCCCCTACTGGGGTTGCGTGAGAAGGGACCCTGAACTGAGCGTCACTGCTTTGGTGGAGGCGTGCCACCTCAATTGTTGGGGCTGCCTCTGCCTCTTCCACGACCTCTCTTGTTACCCCTGCCATAACTTTGGGTAGACTGCTGGTTGTTGTTCCATTGTGTACCCTGTCCTTGGGCATAGTTGCCTCTTTGTGAATTTTGGCCGCGTGGGCGACGAAAATTACTGTTCTCCCTCTGGTTAGGGGGTTTGTTGGTAAGCTGGCCAAGGGACTTGAGAGTCTCGTATTCGTCCTTGGCATTCTTAAGTGCGTCTTCGACCGCTTTCCCAAACAATAGATCGGGTTCCACCGGCTTGTCTATTAATGAAGCCTGGGTTTCTGTTTTGAACCCCGACTGCCGTAACCACGCATGTCTCTTGATAACAGTACCTTCTGCTATCAATCTTCCTCCGTTGTCCGCGGCGTCGAAAGTTGCTTTTAATATGCAACCAGACACGACTCTCCCTTCTGCCGAGATCCGAGCCAACTGGCCCTTTAACGGTTCAGGAGCAGAGGCTATGAGCGCCGCGACCTCTTCCCATTGATGGCAGTTGTAACTTGCCAACAGGGTGGTGGAGTTTGCAATCCTTGCTTGGTAGGCGGACGTTGAGGCTACCTTCCTGCCAAACCGGTACAGCTTTTTGCTCTCCTTGTCGGGAGGAGCTTCTGACGACGATAAGGGTGTCCCAGCCCTCTTCCGAGTGTTGGTAACCACTAGGGAGTCTGGTTTGAGATGTCCTCTTATATAAAGAGGGTCAGACTGGGCTGCCCGAAAAAGGTTTTCGACTCTGGGGTTGACGGCTCTGGTGAGGTTAGGATTCACCATGGATGGATCTATTCTACGTTGGATGGATTTAAGGATAGGGATGGTCTGAGCGACCGGCCTCCTCTCTCCCACCAACTCTTCTGCGAAGTCCCTTTCCTCCTGTACACCGTGGGTGTCGATGTGAAAATGTTCTGCTGCGCGAGCGAGAACTTCATTAAGGAGGGGCTGGTTATCAACTGGCGAGTCGGTAACTGGGGCTTCGCTCTCTACCGGGGAATCTACTCTGTAAATTTCCTGCTCATCTTCTACCTCCTCCAGGTCCTCATCATCCGCATAGTATTCAGTCCCGGTTTGTTCCTCCATAATTTGGTCCCCTTCAGGGAAAGGCTGTCCTTGGTATCTGGGGTGTGGAGTAGAGTATGGAGTAGAGTAAGGCTGCACCTCGAAGGGTTCAGGTCTTTCGAACCGGGCCTTTTTACTTAGGGGGATAGGATCAGAGGAGCCTGAGGGTGTGGCCCCTTGAGGGTCATACGAAAGGAAATGTTCTGGGTTTTTGTCAAAAAAATCAGCTAAGGAAGACATCCTTGACATGACCCTGTCTATGTCTTCACTGGACCATTCTTTGGAACAGGGTATGACTTTAGTAGGCAACTTAGAGGACTTATCAAGGGTACCCTTGCTGGATGTTGATGTCCCAGTAGATTTGTGTTTGTCTGTCTGCTTAGGGTGGAAGGATGGTCTTACAGGAGTGGAAGGCTGTGCTTTCCGCTGTTTCCCCCCCTCCCCGTGCGTGGAAAAATGTTTTCCCTGCCCCTTGGAGGCCCCAGAGACTTTCGACGCCTGGCGTCGAGGGTCTGGAGAGGTATCTGTGTGTTTCGAGCGTGGGGCCTCGCTGGTGTAAACTGCGGCCTCGGTCTCCTGGAGCACGGCCTGGGGGTGGAAGTCGTCTTCGTCTTCCGACGATCGAACTTCCGTTAATCTAGAGAGCGAGGCACTCTTGGCAAGAGTGGATGATTGCCTTGCGTCATGAGGCGATCTCGATCGAGAGCGCCCAGAGGACACCGAGTCGGACCGTTCTATCTGTGCCTCTTTCCGAGAAGTCGACGTCGTCGAGGTTCGGTTGGACTTAGTGTGCTTAGTGTGTGTAGGGTGTGTAGCGCTTGCGTCGCCGGGGGTCTTCCCCATAGCCGCCCTGCCGGACAACCTTCCGAGGTCGGGGACCTGCGCTCGGCAGTCTTTCGACGCCGTAATGCCCTCGCCGTCCGAAAGTACGGCGTCGCTGCCATCGCTGAAGGCGCCCTCCGCTGCCATGGCCGCCTGCCTGGCGTGGTGGGCCCAACGCTTTGTCGAACGGTCCTTAAGTGTCTTAGGCTTAAACCTACTACACGCTCTGCAGTTCGCTTCGGGGTGGTCCCTCGGCAAGCAGAGATTGCACATGGCGTGCCTGTCGACCCAAGGGTATTTGTGGTTGCACTTGGGGCAGAATTGGAAAGGGGTACCCTCCATACGCACCTTGAGGCAGCGGGCTGGTAAGTGTAGGAAATATATAAGGTGTAGTTATATACCAAGAGTGAAGAGTATGTACCACCCCCCACTCTCCCTACTTGCAGGCCCCAGAGACCTTCCGAGGCCCAGATCCGTCGTGCAGCAGGCGACGGTCGATGTCTTCTCCAGCCGTCGTCGAGTGTCGAGGGTCGACGTTGGGGTGGGGAAGGATGTTAATAAATAATTTTAAACTTCAATAATTAGCAAAAGTATGGCTAAGGCCAGGGGACTCCGCAAGATGCTTCCGACCAGTATGGCGGAAAAAAACAATCTGAGGATCCTAGACGCGTGAGGGATCTTGGGTACAGTGGACGTCACACTAGGGATAGTATTACTGGCACGCCTGTGTCGACGCCCATTTTCGAGTTTCGAAAAACAAACTGTAATACTCCGCAGCTTCCACTAGATGTCGGCCTATGCACAGCATGTGATCTAAGCAGATTCCACAAGCCTCAGAAATATATATATATATATATATATAAGATTTAAATCTGCTGGGAGTAGATTACAGAAAGTTAAAGCATAATGCTCGCCTCTGTGTCTTTACTTGCATGTGCTCTGAATGCTCACAAGGCCTAGAAGGACTGCCTTTTCTTTCTCCTCATTGTTATTATATCTGCCTTTCGTTCCCATGTTCCCTCCCCGTTGCCCTGTGGGTGGTTTGAAACACAATTTTCTTAATGTATAAGCGCCTTATAAATGCACAATAGATAAATAAAAATAAATGTCATAGAATCAAGACACCATGCGCTATAGCAGGGTTAATATTTATTTACAATGGAGTCTCTGCCAGTGTTTCTTTAGTGTTCCTGGGTCTGTGGGAACAGCAGAATATAGATGTGTACAACTCTATACCAGATAACACAAAATAATACTACAAGGACAGTGTACTTGCAAATGTTTAGGAGACCCCTGCCATTAGAGACACTGGGGCCAGCAACACAGTGGTAGATGAACACTTCTTCAAACCTGAGGATGTTGCTAAGGCACCTAAAGGACCCAATAAGCTTGCTGGAGGCCCTATCCAGATGGTTCCAATAGTACCAGCTCTCATCCAGTGCAATTACATGACTGTAAGAATACCTGTTAGTGTACAAAGTGAGGTGCCTGGGAGAGTCCTGCTGGGGAATAACTTAAAGACTCTCTCTTGGAATTGTATCAAGCACCCCCAGGCCTCCCAGTAAAAGGAAGCAGGAGCATACAAGGAAGGCCAGAGAGCTAACTTTAAATGACTCTCAGTGGGTTGTTACAGAAGAACCTATAACATCCATTCCACAGGAGAAGCCAACTTCTAGTTCCAAGAAGAAGGAGGCAAAGCGGAAACCCAAGGTCTCAGGAAACAAGAAAGATAGCACTCCTGTGCATCTAACAAGGACATCCCAGAGAGTACAGTCCAAAATCACACCTATGCATACTCCACCAGCTGAGACTGAGTGGAAGAACCAACCAGGAGAGGTTGAGTCAGCTGCTGAAGATTCAGAGCTGGAAGAAGACCTTCCCCCTGTTGGAGATCTGGTTCCTAAAGACCATCATGAACTGCAGTCTTTACTGGCAGAAGGTGGCCCCTGTAGGGCAGACTTCAGCAGAGGTCAAAGAAAGTGTCCTACTCTTGAAGGACATTGCCAACAGGCAGCTTCCCAGCTGGAAGAGCAAGAGCCAGGGAAGCACTGGTTATACTGGGAGGATAGCCTTCTCTACATTGAACCTACTGAGTCTACCCCAGGAGACTACAGGAGACTTGTAGTGCCCCAGGAGGTGAGAACTCAGTTCCTACAGTTAGCCCATGAGATTCCTTTAGCCGGTCACTTAAGTTTTAAGAAGACCAAGGAAAGGATTTCTCTGTATTTCTACTGGCCTAAATTGGGGTCTGATGTAGATAAATTCTGTAGGAGCTGTCACACTTGTCAGACGTCTGGCAAGAGTGGAGCCTAGAATGTGGCACCTTTAGTGCTCCTCCCAGTGGTGGGAGTTCCTTTTGAGAGGGAGGAATCGACATTGTTGGTCCCTTAGACGCTCCCACATCTTCAGGCAAACAATTCATATTGGTTGTGGTAGACCATGCTACCAGGTATCCTGGAGCTATACCTATGAAGACTGTTACTACTCGGGCAGTTGCTAAGGCCCTATTTGGTATTTTTACCAGAGTAGGTTTTCCTAAGGAGGTTATCTCTGACAGGGGATCCGATTTTATGTCCCAATACATGCAGGCCATGTGGAAAAACTGTGGAGTGACCTACAAGTTCTCAACTGCCTACCATCCCCAGACGAATGGGTTGGTAGAGAGGTTTAATAGAACTATGAACATCATGATAGGTGCTTTGGAAGAACCCCTCAGAAGAAAGTGGGACCTTCTACTGCCATGCCTTCTCTTTGCTTATAGAGAAGTCCCTCAAGAAGGGGTTGGGTTTAGTCCCTTTGAGCTTCTCTATGGTCATCCAGTTAGAGGTCCATTGGCCCCAATCAAAGAAGGGTTGGAGAGTGCTCCTTCCTACAAGCCAGTGAGAGTCACTGACTATGTGTTCGGTCTCCAAAGGAGAATGACATAAATGATGACAGAAGCTTCAGAAAACTTGAAAGCGGGTCAGGCTCTGGTGAAGCACTGGCATGACCAGAAGGCCAACATGGTTGAGTTTACTCAAGATCAGCTAGTTTTTGTTATGGTACCTACAAGGCAGAGGGCTTTACAGGACAAATTGATTGGACCCTTCAAGGTTGTGGGAAAACTTGGAGAGGTCAATTATTTGGTGCACGTAGGCAATCCTAAGGAGGCCCCCCCCCCGGGTCTTTCACACCAACAGACTAAAGGCCTATGTCTCTAGACCAGACTTGGGAGCTTTGCGTTTAGCCTCTGTTCAGGAGGAGGAGGAGGAGAGTGAGCTTCTCCCTGACCACCTCAGGGGACAACCTTTAGATGGAAAGATAGAAGGGGTTAATCTCTCTTCTGAGCTGACACTGGAACAACAGGAGTGCAAAGCTCTGTTAAATCAGTTTGCCCCTCTGTTTTCACTATCACCAGGCTTGGCCGCTTGGGGCCAGCATGAGATTCTCACTGGTGACTGGTTACCTGTTAAAAGCTGAGGTTACAGAATGTCAGACCATGTAAAAACCCACATAAAGGAAGAGGTCAACAAGATGCTTGATCTTGGGGTAATAGAGCCATCTACAAGTCCTTGGTCTAGTCCAGTTGTGCTAGTACCAAAGGCAGGATCCAAAGAGTTGAGATTCTGTGTGGACTATAGAGCCCTTAATGCAGTCATAAAGACTGATACCCATCCTTTACCTAGGAAAGATGAACTGGTGGATAAGCTTGGTTCAGCCAAGTACCTCAGTACATCTGACCTAACCTCAGTCTATTGGCAAATAGCTCTGACAGACCATGCCAAAGAGAAAACTGCATTTTCAACCCCAGCAGGCCTCTACCAGTTTAAGGTTATGCATTTTGGACTAAATAATGTACCTGCTACATTCCAAAGGATGGTGAATCATGTTCTGAATGGGATGGAGGACTTCATTATGGCATACTTGGAGAACATTTCAGTGTTCAGCCCTACTTGGAAAGAGCATATTGACCACTTAGGATATGTATTGCAGGCTCTTGAGCAGGCCAATCTGACCATAAAGGCAAGTGTCAAATTGGTCAGAGTAAAGTGGTGTACCTTGGACATGAGGTAGGAGGAGGTGTAATAAGGCCATTGCCTAGCAAAGTACAAGATGTAAAAGACTGGGCCACCCCTACTACTCAAAACCAAGTGAGAGCTTTTCTAGCTCTCACTGGTTATTATAGGAACTTCATAGAGAACTATGGGACCATAGCTTCTCCCTTAAATGTGATCTCCTCACCCAAATTCCTCAAGAAGGTCAGGTGGAATGAGGAGTGCACTAAGGCATTTGAAGGACTTAAGAAAGCTCTTTGTCAAGCTTCAGTCTTAGGAGCTCCTGACTACAGCCAATCCTTTGTTGTACAGACAGATACTTCCAATACAGGTATAGGTGCAGTTCTGAGTCAGCTGGATGAGAAAGACAGGGAACACCCAATCTGCTTCATCAGCAGAACATTTAAGGAACCTGAAACAAGGTGGGCAACCATAGAAAGAGAATGTTTGCCATTGTGTGGTCTTTGAAAACGTTTAGACCATACTTATATGGATCTACTTTTGTGATTCAAACAGACCACTAACCCTTCAGATGGTTAATGCAGATGAAGGGGGAGAATCCTAATGTGTTAAGATGGTCAATCAGCCTACAGGGGTTTGATTTTACCATTGAACACAGGTCAGGGTGTAATCACCAAAATGCTGATGGTCTCTCCAGAAAGTATGACCGACTTGAGTAAGGAGATTTATCCAGGGGTGGATTAAATCCTCCTGTCCCTTAGTCTGAGGGGGACGAGTGTTAGGGAGAATTCTCAAAAATGTGCTAATTTCCCCTACCCAGCAACTTTGCTGGATTTTGAGGACTTGTTTTATTTTACCTGATGTGAGTTTGTACACTGTGTTCCTTTTTGGTTATGGAGTCTAACCAACTCCATAGGCATCATCTGTTACAATTGTGTTACAAAGCACCTTCAGTGCAGTGCCACATGGAAGTCTTTCAGATTTCCCAAGGTTTAAATACCTTCTCTGGGATCAACTACTGTTTCCCAGAACAGTGGAGTGAAATTGACTTCACTTAGTCCTGTACATTTCTAGACCCAGCACACCCTATCTTACAATAGAGTGCTGGAGGGGTTACTTAGTATCCCATATGTCTAGTTACTAATGTAACAGTCACATGTTACCCTTTCCTCTCAGAATGGCTGATGGCAGTGGTTTTACAATGAACTACCATGATTTACCCTGACCGCAAACTGTTCGCAGCTCCGTTAACGTTAAATCGCGGCAGCCATGTGTTTCAAGATGGCGCCTGAGCCTACTTTGTTAAAACGGTTCCCAGTCTTCTTTTTTCGCCATTTCTTTGTGGAAAGGTCCTTCGAGTTTTTCTCTGCGCGCCAAACCAGGTTTGGTCTCTTTGTTCATTCACCTTTGACGGGCTTCAGAAGTGAAACCTGCCTCTGGCTCCAGAGTGTCTCGGGTAGGCAGGAAGTGAGAGAGGTGCCCGAAACTCCCTGTACTTAGTCTCCTAGTAGACCGAAATGCACTCTGTGGGGATTGGCTGGCTGACAGTCCGGCAAGGACAGCCACCTTGCTGGGTGAGTGGCAGCTAGGCTGGAATGAATGGGAGAGAACTGATCCTCTGAACACCCATGAAGCAAGACTGACCAAGCCTGACCCCCCTCAGTCGAGTGCGGGACCTCAGATGTGAGGAAAGTCCACATTGACAGCCAGGAACCACGCTTATTGCTATTTGCTGTACCGCGGGGAGCTAAAACATGAAACAGCCAGTGAAAGTAAAGTTTTCCGGTTGCCAGCTTGGACCGTGCCAGTGCAGTGCGGGAGTCCCCCAACATCCTCCCTCTTGTCCCCACGACTGAGGCCCAGGAACAGTGAGATCTGCAAAGCTGTACAGGAACAGAAGTCTCAGCTGCATCTTTTTCTTATTTACTAAGGTACTGTAAAAACTAGCGTAAGAGAACATACCGCTTACTGTGGAAGTGCTTGTAACTTCTGCAACTCACAAGTCTAATCAGCTTGTGGCCCTACATTTGATTCTTCTTGTTCTCAAAGACACCTAAGAACTTGTGTAAAGACTTTTCCATTTACGTACCTGAAGTGCTGCATCCTATACAAAGACTTTGGCCTACTGACTTTGGCTTAGCCTATTGAATTGAATGACTCTTCTCAAAGCTATCTGAAAGTATTTGCCCTGCTTATGACTATTTGTATTTCTTGTGTTCTAATAACTTTTGCCTTTTACTTACTTTTTAAAGAGTATCCTGTATGCCAACAGTAAGGTATTTATGTCCCAACACCCGTGTTACTGAAGTCAACTGTTGGTGTAGGTTATGTCTGTGGGCCATCCCAAAAGGGCCTTGTCTGATCCAGAAACTCAGAGTGTATAGTATTGAAGCATATTTGTGTGTTACTATTCTATTACTCCCTTCTAAAAAAGGCTTTATAACTGACTGATAAATGAAGTATTCATTGTTTATGCAAGAAACCTTGAGTATAAGAGTTTATTTGAATATCTGTAACTGTGAATCTCTGTGTAACTCCACTACAGCTCACATTTCCCCTCTTGAGATAAGCCTAGCTGCTCAACACGCTACCAAAACTGTGTAGCACAAGCTTATACCAAAGGTTGGGTTGCCTATACCTGTAGTCATAGTTGTTTGTAGTGTTCCCAGAGGGTACTGCATTCAAACTTTGCCTAACACCTAGATATATGGGAACACTGTTTTTCACATTTAGAAGAGTTAAAAAGAGAGATGTCGCTATATACTGTTCTTTGACAATGTCAAACATAAAGTAAACTAATCTGATTTTTGGAGAGTATAATAACATAACTACCACCCCATTTTTGTGTTAAAACATTTTTTTGTGTTAAAACCAAAATAATAGACACTGCCGTAGAAGAAGCGACAAAACAAAAAGAAGAGATTGATCTTCTAGAAAACAAGATCAAAGAAGATGATGTAATAAAAGACATCAAACAAAAACTAGAAAAAATTGAGGAACAGATACTAAAATTTAAGAAATTTACATTAGATAAAAAGATTTGGAAGCTTAAAAAAGATGGTGAAAATTATAAAGAAAGCAACACATATCCCTATTTAATTGAGTCTTATTATGACAATCAAAATAAGTTATCTGAAAACAGAGGAAGACACAAAGGCTACCAGAGAAACAAGTTTGTAAGTTTCTGTAACACTTCCAACACAACAACGAGCAGTGATTCTGATAACCCTAGTAATTCTTCAGCAGCACATGCAACGAATCAACCACAGTTTTTCCCCGTGAGAGGCAAACGAAGCCGCAACCATCAATGGGGTCCGGCAAGGATGCAAACGTGCAACTGGCGGGGCACTCAACAGAACTGGTAATCCCAGTCTTTAATCTGTCTTCACACCAACTAACGGAGGCCAAACTAAAAGTGTTAGAAAATGGCCTCAGCTTTGTCCTGACCACATGGGCGAATGATTTTGAGACTCAAATTGAACTACAAAGGTTCTTTCGCCTGGTACGATTAAAATATTTTTCCAGAGATACTTCAACCTCTAGAAAAGAGGGCAGTACCACTGGCCTAAAACCTCCATCTACTTTCACACCATTAAACTCTGTTAAATCCAGCAATCGTAGCATTTGAGAACAAAGTGGTACAAGAAACAATAGAACTTTTCAAAAAGAACAACCATCACAGGGATAACCTAAATAATGAAGAAAGATCTGCCCTTCTAACTTTGTAAAATGACACTTCGCTCTTGATAAAACCAGCTGACAAGGGTGGGTGCATTGTGTTATGGGATAAGATATTATACTACACTGAAGTCCTACACCATTTACAAGACTCTATATTCTATCAAAAACTTGATAGAGACACAACTACTTATATAAAAGATGAGATAAATAGCTTAATGGACCACACTCTTGTAGAAGGCTGCATTGAACAGGATGAACACTCTTTCCTAATCAATAAAAATCCCACAATACCCGCTTTCTATTTGCTCCCTAAAGTGCACAAAAATTCAAGTGTGCCGCCAGGGTGCCCAATCGTGTCAGCCATTAATTCTATCAGATACCACCAGTATGATAAACTTACTACAGAACCAAGTTATAGAGATTACAGACATTTTAGTGACACTTGATGTCACCGCTTTATATACAAGTATTCCCCAAATGGAATGTATAAATGTGATGGAAATGTATCTCAACCAATGCACCACAACTCTACAAAAGGTTCCAACTGCCTTTATCTTATAGTGTATAAGAATAGCACTCACCAAGAATTTCTTCCTGTTTGAGGGAACTTTTTACAACCAAAAACACAGAACTAGCATGGGGGGCAATTTTTGCCCCCGATTTATCAAATCTATTTATGAACAATCTAGAAGGTCTTTCCATGTATGGCCAAGACAATCCATTTAAAGACGAAATAGGTAGCTGGTACCACTACATAGACAACGTCTTTATTATCTGGAAAGGCTCCGCCATTAATCTAGACCTTTTTCTAACCTGTCTAAATGGCAAAAAATAATTTATTAAATTCGCTATGTCTTCTGACCTCAACAGCATGCCGTTCCTTGATCTTCTGATTTGTAAAACACCATCGGGTCAAATAACAACAACCTTATATAGGAAATCTACAGATAAAAATACCCTGTTAAAATATAACAGTTTTCATCCGCTGAGCCTTGGAGATAGCTTACCCGTAGGACAATTCCTCAGAATTAGAAGAAATTGCTCAAATATGAGTATGTTCAACAAGGGGAAAAATCTCAAAAAACGCCTCAAAGATCGAGGATACCCGAACAGGATCATTCAAACTTCCTACAAAAGAGCAAAACATATCAATTGAGGGGCATGGCTTTGAGCGCCGATGATACGGCAGCTCCTCTGGGAGCCTCCGTGCTGGGCCCGCCAAGCATGCAGATTTAAAAGGATTCGGCACCGTTACATGAACCCTCTTTTCATGTAGCACTAAAGGAGGGGTTCCAGATCCGAGCGAGTGAAGATGGGGGCTTTCAGATAGCGGCCGGGGGCGCGCTCTAGCCCTGCCTCCCAGCGCATGAGAGACCCAACAGAGCTGGCCACCAACAGAGCTCCCCACCAGCCAGCAGTGCCAAGAGGATGAGCACCGGCGTTCTCCTTTGAGGCTCCTGCAGCCCCGTGGGCGGCTTCGGCGGAGGCCCCGGTTGCAGGAGGCTCTTCTCCCGCTATCGCCCACCCACTCCAGGGCATTCCCCTCTGCCCCAGCGGAGCAAGTATCGCTGCAACACTCTGGGACACCCGAGGACTCCACCACCACGTTGAGTGCCCACCCTGCTCCCCCCTCCCTCATCCTCCACCAGGCCTAAGTTCCTGCTGCCTCCGTGTGCTGAGGAGTCAGGGTACACGAGCCAGGGGGCTGCGCAGACATATCGATTTTGGCAGGACAGCTACGAGGAGCCGCTGCCGACTGGGAGCCCGCCTTGGACCCTCCAGCCACAGGTACCAACACGAGGCCCATATAAGAGGCACAGCCCCAACTCGGCCCCGGTAGGGGCACCCTAGTCAAAGGACTCTAGCACCAACTTCTGGGGAGGCCCTGCCCAACCGGCTGCTCCTCCTCCCTCCTCAATAGCCTCTAGATAAGGCTGGAACCCCAGTGATGACCTCCCCTTCTAAGGGGATGACCTCTCCCCCCTGCCCAGCTTTTGAGGGGTCCAGCCACCTGAGAATCTACATGGAGGGCATCCCCCCTCCCAGCCTGAAGAGTTACTGCTGGGTACGCTGAGGTGAGATACCCATGGCCTGTCCACGTTGGTCCCCGCACCACTGAGTCTTCCCGGAGGCCCTTCCCACTCTCTCCTGGGGCGCCCATGCCCACCCAACATCGTACTTCTGGCGCCCCCACCAAGGAAATCTGCAACCGCAGCTACGGCGGCCACTTCTACTGGGACTGCCCCTCTCATTGCCTGGTTCTGAACCCGGAGGATTGCCCTCATTTTCTGACCACCTCCCCACCCTGAATCAGGACCCCTCCTACACAGGTGTCAGTGCAACCCCACAGAAAAGAGGCCCACTCTTTCCCACTTCCTGGGGTGCCCTGGCCCATGCAACAATCTGCTCTTAATGGTGTGACTCCACTGCTCGGAGGGCGTCGGGTGCCTCCTCTGCGCCCGACTGCCACCAGACCCAGGCTACGTGCCTCTATACACCTCAAGACAGCACCGGATAAGATCACTCAGCTCCTAACAACTCTAGGAGCCACTGAGGGCAAGCCCAAGGGTTCCCACCCAATCGACCCTGCAAGTCAGGTACAAGCAACCCCACCCCCTCCCTATCAACAGGGGCCCGCCATGGCCAAACAGTCGAAAGCCAATAAGAACTCAGACATCACCACAATGCTACTAGCAGCTGTCAAGGGCAAGAAACATGACCCCCCCCTCAAAGTGATCCCACAGAAGTCGTTCGATGACAAAGAATCCCTGGCAACTAAAGAGGACATTGAGGCCTTTATGGCAGACATTAAATCTGAGTTCAGGTCGTGCATGAACGAACTCACCACAAAGCTTGAGCATACCACCCAAAGGGTAACAGAAGTGGAACAACGCATGGGGGAAGTTGAAGACTGCTCCCAGGACCACAGAGCGGCTTTAGGGAGATCCAACGCTCGATTCAAACCCTACAAGATAGATGTGAGATCATTGAGTACAAACAAGATGACCTTGAAAATAGGGCTCGGCGTAACAACCTCCGAATTCAGGGTATTCCAGCCTCCATCCCTGACAGGGATCTCCCAGAATATGTGGGAGGCCTCTTCCAGGCCCTCCTACCTCAACTGGACAAACCCCTGCTGTTGCTGGACCGAACTCACAGGCTGCGCCCTCGACGGGGAGTGGAGTCAGACTCCTCCCCCACCCGACGTAATAACAAGAGTACACTTCTTCACGACAAAAGAAGCCATTGCGGCAATAAGGCGCTCCCGAGATGAACTATCCTTTCAAGGGGCTACCCTCCAAATCTACCAAGCTCTCTCGCTGCTCACCTTGCAAAAAAGAAAATCCCTCTGCCCTCTAACTCTCTACCTCCAGAACCACCAAATTCGCTGCAGGTGGCTGTTCCCAACAGTTCTTCAGTTTACCTATAATGGCTCCCTCCGGAGAATCAGTCATCTGGAAGATGCTGAGAAGATCTTACACTCTGATTTCCCTTAATGCGCCCCAACCCTCTCTGCAGCCGACAACGCAGGTGGAGCCCCTGCTTCCCCCAACGAAACCCAAGGAGACACCGTGGATCAGAGTAGCGAGATATGGGGAGAGAAAATGACTGTCCGCATGCCTCCTATGGAACCTTGCCTCCCTCACCTTCTCTGAACTCCTCAACCTATCCTTCGAAAAATGCCGACCCATCACTTTCTAGAAACAAACGTTTTGGCGGGCCTTCCAGGGCTCATGCCCGTTTCCAAGGCACAGATCATCTATGAGTCCTTGGAATGGTTCTGTTTTCCGGGCACCAGCCCCAGCCACGTTGGCGGGGAGCATGGCCCCCGGCCAAGTTGGCCATGGGGGGGGGTCTGATTCTGAAACCCTGGGCCCCCCCACGTTGAACAGTTTTTGGTTCTCCCGTTACAGTCTCAGTTTAAAAGTTCAGAGACAGAGTGACTTCCAGCTGCAACGTCTTTATAATGGCAGCTGATCTTGGCCCATCCCGGCCCCCCTGCTCGACTCTCCCCACCGATGCAGTAGACCCCCGAACTCCTGAACCCTCCGATTTATCTCCCTTAACGTCAAGGTCTTGAACTCTCATTCAATGACCCCTGGGTGAGGACTCTGGCGTGGCCCTGTTACAAGAGACCCACTTGCTCCCGGAGGACTTTGGGCACCTCATATCTAGAGACTTCCCATTACAGTTTTTGGCTTCGGAGGGCACTAAGTAAGGGGGGACGGCGATTCTTTTTAGAAGGGGCCTGAATCTGCAGATCCTAAATTCCAAACTATGCCCTGATGGCCGCTATGTTGCCTTTAAATGCCTCTTACTAGGCCAACTATACACGCTTGTCACCACGTATGCCCCCAATGTGGGGCAAACCGCCTTCTGTGACTCCCTGGGCACGACCCTCTCTTCCTTCTCAGAAGGCCTAAAGGTGATCGAGGTGACTTTAACAGAGTCCCGGACCCCATAAACGAAAAATCATATCCTCCCTCTCCTAAAGATCTCAACACAGCACTAGGCATCTTGTGCCTCTTCAGGACCCTCAAGGTGGTGGATTTGTGGAGGGTGCTTGATCTCACAGATAGGGATTTCTCGTTCTACTCCTATGTTCATAGGTCCTTCTCTAGAATCGACCTCCTCCGGATGTTGCCACAATTACTGTCTTATGTCAAGGAACAAGAACCCTATCGGACTACACCACAGTGGCCCTAGAACTCTGAGCCTACCAACCCACTCCACCTCCACCGCGTCGCTGGGCTCTATTTGACCCGATCCTCAATGACATGCCCCTGAGAGACTCAATCGCCACCATTATCCGGAATGCTTTCAAAGAAAATCGGGATGAGGATACCTCTCCAGCGAACACATGGGATGCCATGAAAGTGGTGGTCCGGGGGGAACTGATTGCCCAGGGGGCGGCATACCACAGAGCCAGGTGTCAAACCCACCTATCTCTTGAAAAGGAACTTAAAGAAGCTGAAAGAACACATAAGGTAAAGGGCTGGTCCCCGTAGACACAGCGGGCAATCCGTATTGCCCGCAACAAAATTGAGGCTCACTATGCTGAACGTACAGCTCATCTCCTGGCCAAAACTAAACAGTTTTACTACTCTAAAAATCACAAAGCAAACAAATGATTAGTGAGCAAACTAGCCAAAGTGAGGCGGAACAACGCAATTATTGGGCTACGGGATCGCCAAGGCATGGTTCAATATGCAGAGCGGGAGAAGCAGCAACTGGCTGCGGACCACCTCGCTCAGGTGATGTCCACAACCCTTAGAGACCGAAGTGAACAAAGGGAATATCTACAGAGGGCGGCTCAGCCCCACCTGAAGGATGCATCTCGAGAAAAACTGGACGCGCCTACCACAAGTGGGGAAATTGAAGAGGTCATCAAGTCCCTCAAATCGTGGGCCCCGGGGGCCAATGGGCTCTCTACAAGATTCTACAAAATCTTCCGGTGAACAACTGGTGGCTCCCATGGTGGCCCACTTCAACTCATTCATGGTCTCGTGTACTGTCACCCGCTCCATGTCGGAATCGATCACAATCTTGCTACCCAAGCCGGGAAAAGACCCCAAAGACTCAGCCTCGTACAGACCTATCGCTTTGCTGAACATTGACGCCAACATCTATTCCAAAATCCTGGCCAACCGTCTCTCATCCATTCTACCCAAAATAATCCACCCCGACCAATCAGGCTTTAGTAGTAACAGATCCACGGGAGACAATGTCCGCAGAGCCCTAGACCTAATCGACCTCACGGTCCGGAACTCGCAAAAACTAGTGTTGGTGGCCCTGGACGCCATCAAGGCGTTCGACAGGGTAGACTGGGCCTTCATGGGCCAAACCCTTGAAGCCTTCCGCATAGGGCCCATGTTCCAGAAGATGGTCCTAGCGAACTATCAATCTCCGAAAACTCTTCTTAGAGTCAATGGCACTCTCTCCAACCCGATCCCGCTAACCTGTGGGACTAGGCAGGGGTGCCTGCTGTCCCCACAGCTCTTTGCCTTAGCCATGGAGCCTTTTGCGCAGAGAATCGGAGCAAATCCTGACATCAAAGGCCCTCAGATTGGCCCTACCCAACATAAAAAAGCCCTTTACGCAGACGATCTCCTGCTCACCCTTTCGGATACCACCTCCTCTCTGAGTCACGCCCTTGCAGAAATAGATAACTATGGGAAAGTCACGGGCTTCTCCATTAACTATAACAAATCGGTGGCTTTGGGGAACGGCCTGTCACCTGGCGACCGAGAGGCACTAGCCTCGCTATGCCCCGTACAATGTAAGGAGAAGTCGATTCCCTACCTGGGAGTCCACATCCCTGCAGACGCAAAGACAGTATACCAAGGAAATGTTCCCCCACTCTTCCGCGAACTAGAAAGAGCCTTGAAGAGATGGGCATCACAAGAAATCTCCCTGATGGGGCGCATCACAGCGAGCAAAATGAACCTCCTCCCCAGATTCTTGTACGCATGTTCCGCCCTTCCCGTAACGATTCCGCCGGCCACCTTTCAGGGGCTCCAGAAGAAACTGCTTCAATTTATCTGGAAAGGCAAAAAGGCTAGGATGCCCCTGAGAACGATGCTGGGGAACGCACGGCTGGGAGGACTGGGAGTCCCCGACCTATAGAATTACCAAATAGCGGCTCAATTAACCCACACCCATGCCTGGCTGATGACTTCGGGGCGCCCCAGATGGGTGGAGATAGAACAATCCCGGCTTCCCCTCCCCCTACTCTTTCTCCCGCATATCCCACCCCAACTCCGACAGAGCTGGAACGAGCTGCTAATGTCCACAAAACACACGCTGAATGCATGGGACTGGGGGCGACGACGCAAAAAGATTCAGAAGGCTTAGGCCTCTTCTCCCCAGTCTTCATGAACCCCTCCTTCATCTCCCGGAACCAACCCTCATAACTTCAAGAATTGGATCAGGGGAGGCCTAGAATCATGGGCCCAACTTTTCGTGGAATTCACCCCCGAATGTTTGAACAATGCAAAGAAACTTTTCAGCTCAAGGAATCAGACAGATTTTCTTATATTCAGCTTCGTCACTGATGTACCCACCCGCAAACACGGCAAGCTGCAACGCGCACCCTCTCCTCACTTGAACTAACTATGCAAGAACATCCGGCACGGTTAAGGATCTCGGCCCTATACAAATCCTTCATGGGTGACTTCCTTATCTGTAAGACCCGGGCTATGGCCCAGTGGGAGGGGGACCTAGGGCACTAATTAACAGACCAAAATTGGGTCGACATATGGTTGCGAACCCACTCATCGTCCTCCTGCATTACAAACTCTTATTGCGGTGGTACTACCCCCCTACGATTCCACCATATAAAAGTGCCCTGTGGTGGTTGTGCCCGAAAGTCCAACTTTTCTGGTCACATTGCTTAACCACATTTGAAGACATTACCCAGACGGTGATCCCACTTGAACCTGAGCCTATCCTCCTGGGTGCACCGGTCCCGGGGAGTTACCCCAGATCGGGAAGAAAAGCTAAACTCCTGTCCCAATGCTTACTGGTAGCGCGAATTGTGGTGGCTCGCACATGGAAATCCACTGAAGGACCGCTTATGACGCTGTGGTGGAGCAAAATGTGTGACATTCTGATTGCAAAAAAGATAACTGCGGCCAGAACCGGGCTTCTTCATTGCTTCGTGGACACCTGGGCTCCATTTCTAGAATATGACAGAAAGTTCCCGGCCTTAACCTACATGCCCGGAACGCCAGAAGACTCCTGGAGGAGACGGAAGCTACCCGAGCAGAAGAAGAAACTTATACAGGAATGGAAGCGTCAAGATCCTGAAACCCAAGTTGGGGTGGGAGCGTCAGGGGGTGGGAGAGGGGTGGAGGGACGGGGGAATTTAAGAAGCTGAATGCCATGCAATAATGTTATCTATAATGTATTCACTCTGCTCTGTTTTCAAAAATAAACATAGTTAAAAAAAATAAAAACATATCAATCGAGAATTATGTCTGCACCCAGCTCTAAAAACTCAAGAAGACAAAATAACATGCATTAGCATGTTTAGTCCCATCAGTAATGACCTGCAGAAAATTATCAGGAAAAACTACTGAGTTCAAACCGATGACCCCCAGATTCGCCTTCAAACGACAAAGAAACCTTAAAGATATACTGGTTCAGACATACCCCAACAATGATCAAACTCGCACAGGACAAGGAACCCTATGGGGTCTCCCTCCAGTTACTGGCCATGTTAAGTGTGGTCAATGTTCAGTTTGCCCACTAACTAAGAACATAAAATCAATTGAACTAAATGGCAAAAACTAGATAATTTTTCCAACTGTACCACAGAATGGGTAGTATATGGTATTAAATGTCTGTGCAACATGGTTTATATAGGAAAAACCAAACATCAAGTCAGGCAAAGAATTGGTGAGCATCGCTCCTGTATCAAAAACAAGGTGGAGAACAAACCCCTGGTAGCACATTGTGTCACAACGCCATAGCCATACCGAAATATTTTGGTTTGTTATCTAGGTAATTAAACCCACCAACAGAAGTGGAAATCGGGAACTCACTCTATCCAAATGTAAACAACGCTGGATATACAATTTAGATACAGTAAAGCATGGTTTAAACTCTTCAATCGAATGGAACACTTTACTATAAGTAACAGAGAAACAGAGAAAAAGCGTGTATGCTTAATTGCATTTCAGCCCATTTCATCTGCTTGCCGACTCCAAATAAGATCAGCACATAAGGAGATCCATGAAGAAAGATCTTTAGGCTGGCTCTACTGATTAACAATGTAGTAATGGAGTGCATGACACATCTCAGATAAATAAGATAAAATACACAAAGTTTTGCTGAAAAAAAACAATACGCTGCCGCAAAAATAACTAAGAGACTTTAATTATTTTGATCGATCCCAACATAAATAAGACACTTGGTAATGGAATGCCTAAAACGGACATTGGGACAACTGCTTTTGTTCCTATTACAAGATGACCGGTGTTATATCCATCAAACAGATGTTAATTTTACACTACACAACATGTTACCGCCCATACCTCAGTTATAAATACATCAAAATGGCGAGATCCGAAGAAATCGCGACAACAGGAGCAACCCGCGGAGGATACGAGCCCGGATTTATCCAAAAGCCGGTAAGTATATGATTCCTTAAACATCAAGACGCTCCGTAAAAGCATCTCAAGTACGGAGTAATTCGATGCAAACACAGGGCTTAAAATAGACGAGACGGACACCCGCTCGTAAGCGTTTGGGAAGAAAATAACTACCAGTTTATTTTATTTTAACACCAATAACATGGAGCCATTATAGAAAATGCAGATATAGCATATTTCTCTTATCGCTCGCAATATACATCGTCCTTTATAACGAAACGGTGTCAAATCTGTTAAAACAACAAAATAATTAAAAAAGTCAAGCTTGATGGGTTGTTCCACACCTTGGTGAGTACACAAAATAAACATCAGATTTGTTTACTTCATCTTTTAAATAGACACGAAAAAATGGGTCGATACAGATACGCGTTCTGTCCTTGGAAATCAGAAAAACATTCCCTTAACAACACAACATCATTGTGGGAGTTTCAGGACAAACCTTTATGGAAACCAACTCAGAGACCGTGACATTTAATTGTTTTCGGTACGTTTTAGACACCTTTTACTCGTTATAAAATCGTGGTGCAATTTACCACTGCATAGAACTAACAAACCTTACCAAAAAAAGGTTTTTGAAAACTAGTGGCACAAAGTTGACTGATAGACATTGTCAAAGAACAGCATATAGCGACATCTCTCTTTGAAACTCTTCTAAATGTGAAAAACAGTGTGCTCATATATCTAGGCAGATAGAATAGGAGAATGATCTGCAACAATTGAAGTGCAAGAAAAACCATCACTAACTATCGGGTGATGATTTTGCCCTTTGCCTCTTCAGAGTCCCTTCGTAATCAACAAGTTTGAAAAGCTGAGTTGTGTGACGCATTAGAAGAGATCATACAGGGAAAGCCCCTGGGAACGATGGTTACATGGCAGGGTTCTACAAAACCTTCATTGACCCCCTCCTCCCGTTTATGGTTGAGCTCTTTAACCACATTCTGCAGACCGATTCCGCACCCGAATCCTTCTCTGAAACACTAATCACAGTCATTCCCAAAGATGGCAAAGACCCCAAGCAGTGCGCATCCTACTGCCCTATTTCTCTCCTTAACATAGACGCCAAAATATACACGACTGTCCTCACTGCACAGCTGGAAACACAAATGCCCTCCATAATCCACAACGACCAGGTTGGGTTTATCCTTGGGAGACAGGGAGCAGACTCCACCCGCAAGACCCTCCACCTCATACACGAAGCCAAGAAAATACCAAACACACCTGCTCTATTCTCAATTGACACGCAGAAAGCGTTTGATAGAGTCGAATGGCACTTTCTGGAAGCAACATTAAAGAAAATAGGCCTCGGTCTGACACATCGGCAAGGAATCAAAGCAGTATACACCTCGCCTTGAGCATATGTAACAGTGAACTCTTAGTACTCTCGCTGGTTCCCACTGAGCAGAGGCACGAGGCAAGGATGCACCCTCTGGGCAATATTGTTCGTGCTATCTCTGGAACCACTGGCCCAAATGCTCAGAACAGACGAAGACGTCGAGGGCTTGAGTGTGCAAGGAAGGGAATACAAATTGGCCTTATATGCAGACGACATTTTACTCCATGTACAAAATTCGACGACATCAATCCCTCGCGCGATTCAACTCATCGAAGAATATGGCACACTATCAGGCTTCAAAATCGACAGAACCAAATCCAGTCTCTTCCCGCTACAGGAACCCACCATGCACCAACTAGCTGAATTCGACCAACTGGGCCTCACCATCGGAGGCCCGACACTCCGGTATCTGGGCATCAACCTGACGAGAGACTTGGCTGACATATACAAGGCCAACTTTCCCCAACTTCTTACCGCATTTCAGACGTACCTCGCAAAATGGCGACCCCTCATGATCTCTTGGATGGGTCGTTTGAACGCCATCAAGATGGTTAGCCTCCCACGTTTCCTATAACCATTCCAAGTTCTCCCCGTGAAGATCCCAGAAGACTTTTTTCAACAAGTAAAAAGGGCAATAACCGGATTCCTATGGGCAGGGAAGAAACCCAAAATATCGTACAAAACTCTCATACTACCCAAAGACCAAGGTGGGGCCGGCCTCCCCGATATCAAGCAATACTACCAGGCGGTCCAGCTAAGAGTTCTCGTTCCTCACCTAAGAGACAGGAAAGACTTACAATGGGTACAGCTGGACAATGATAACCTGACCCCGGCAACACTCTCTGAATGGCTATGGGTCCCCAGACCAAAGCTCACACGAAAACTGCATGACCATCCCATTCTGGGGATGATATGGAACATATGGAAGGAAGGGAAAGGAATGACGTGAGTAACCACATGGCTGTCCCCCCTGAGCCACCTATGGGCCCCAGGAGTCAGAAGAAATTCCAGAACACCCCGGTATCATACTTGGTTTGATGCGGGACACGAAATAGTCGGACAGCTATGGAGAGAGGGCAAATTCATAGCAATCACAGAATTGGAAGAAGCCCTCCAACTGCATCCAATACCAATTTTCCTCTATCTACGTTTGAAGGGCATCCTATCCAAACGAGAATGGAGCACCAAGATCCGTAGAGAACTCACCCCTTTCGAGAAAAGTCTTGACATGACCACCACGAATAAAGGCCTGATATCACGCATGTACAGTGCTCTGATCAGTAAAGGTCAAGACTCGAACCTGAGCCTTAAAGAAAAATGGGAAAAGGACTTCAACAGAGAATTTGACCAACAGGCATGGGACACAATCTGCAAAACACCCTCCAGAATATCAATCGCTGCACAATGCAAACTACACGCAATCAAATTACTTCATAGATGGCAATATGATCCCCACAGACTATCGAAAATGTATCAGACCAACAGCCCAAAAGGCTGGAGACAATGTAGAACGAATGCTAACTACTGGCACATGTGGTGGGACTGCCCTAAAGTCCGAATATATTGGAACGAGGTACTGGGATGGATTAAACAAATAGACGGCACTGAAAGAAACCCAACTCCCCTCCTGACTTTATTTGGCATAGAAAAGGAGGATAATGAACTAGTCTGGATAAAGGGACTGGCATCCCCGCTCCTACTAGCGGCAAGAGCTTGTCTAGTCATCAAATGGAAATCTCCACACCTCCCAGGACAAAAAGAATGGATTAGCATCGCAACAAATATATATACAATGGAAAAAATCACGGCGGCTCTCCATGGAAAAGCAGTGCGCCACAAAGAAACCTGGAATGAATTTGCCGCATTACACATCCCAAACCAAAGTCGAAGACGGCCCGACGACCCTGGATCTCTTTAATCTACACATCCATTGGAGAGCCAGACATCACTCACCAACCTGCAGATGAAAAGCCCTGTTGCACGACATGAACATATGCAATCCGGCTAAGACAAACGTCCCGACTGCTACAGAATACAGATCAAACTTTTGCCAATGAAAAGTGTGAAAACGATTGACCGTCTTGTGGGGAGGGGGGCGGGGCAGAGACTAATTTAACGCAAAAGGGAAGGGAAAGTCAACTGTGATAATCGTATGGTCCTTATTAAAATATAATGCCAAACTGTTGTAACAATATGAAGATAACATAAGTGTACCTGTTTGCGTTACCTTTACGTTTCAAAATCAATAAAACTTGAAATAAAAAAAAAGAAAAAAGAAGAGATCATACAATATCACAAACAATATCAGGTAAATGACTATTAATTAGCATGATGAAGGACATGCCATATAAGTATAAAAACTCAATCACTTGTTTTGGCCAAATTGCTCAAGGGTCCTAATATTAGAAGGTCCACTGAGGGTGATAAAGCATTCTTCTTTTTCTCCTTTTATCTTTGGAAAATCACATAAACCAAATCACCCATTTGGTGTAAAGATAAACCAAAAAGCTCACGCTTGGGCTCTGTGGAAACTATCACACTGGCCTCCATTCTCTCTATTAATTAATAGGGCTGAGATAGAGAGGATATACACCACCCCCAAAAATCGTTAATGCATGACTTATGTCATCATCATTAATTACTCATCCCTGCCACGGGAAAAATGTGTTTTTATTGAAATAGTGTTTATATTGTTTTTGTAGTGTTATTACGCACTTGTACCACAGGGGTAGTCAAGACAAATGCATCATCCAAAGAAATGATCCTGTCCTGAGGAAGGCCATTCAATAATCTGAAAAGATATTAGAGTTAAAATCTAATGTAAATGTAAGGCCGAAACATGTCGACTATCTAGGTGACTGACTATTCAGAAAGTCCGTTTTTTTTTACCAGAGATTAAGTGAAATCGCTCTGTGAAAAAATCTGTATGTGATGTGATTGGACATTATCACCTAAACTTAATTGAGTCCACACTGTTGCTTAAGAAAAATCCTAAGAAGTTGTTGTGAATTTTTGGAGAGCATAATAACATAACAGCTTTACTACCACCCCATTTTTGTGTTAAAAAATGGTTTTGTGTTATAACATATATTTGTTATGTTGAAAGTCTTTTGTGTGTTAAAATGTGGTTGATTATTGGGTTTTTAAATTTAAATGCAAAGGTATAAATAAAACAGATTGTTTCTACATACATGATTTCATATGTGTCTCGTGGCAGAGATATATAAAAATATCACCCTAAATTCTAAAAAGGTGGTTTAAGAGAGTTATCACCATTGAGTACCCAAGGCAAAGAGAGGGGTAATCGGTTTCCCACTTTAGCTTTTTTTGCTTACTTCCTTTTCCCGTTCGGAAACTGATCCCCCAAAAACAAAAAAAGAGGGAAAATATCCAATTTTATGGTACTATCAGCAGGAAAGACAAAAAACATACTTACGATTGACAAGTATTGACGTTGATGAGCCACTCGAGTCTGAATCGATGCGTGTTCTTTTCCTAGAGGGGTAGAATACAACGTGAGCCACAACATCTCATTTACCTGTAATAAAGGTTACCCAGTGTACTCAGAATTCAAGGCTCCTTTCATCTTAACAAAAAGTTGGAATCGTCAAGTAATGCAATACCTTTTTGGTCTCAACAGCATACCAATGTAGAGTGTTGCCAATATCACTTGTAGCTTTCGGGGATCGGCAGAGAAAAAGAATCTGGCCTAAAAAGGCTTAGTTACGTGACATTGCATTTGCGCTTAGAAACACTTGTGTACTCTACTGACTCTGGTGATCCTAGTCCTTTAGACCCCTTACACGCACAGCTTGCCCCCGCCGATATGCCGGCAGACTGCCCAGAGGTCAGTTCTTTTTCTATCCAGCTGCATGGAACAAGTTACTTACCTGTAACTGTTGTTCTCCAGCATGGGTCTGGCATGGATTCACATGCTCATGAATATTCCCCGTCGTCAGGCTGGGAATCCTCGGTAAAGAAAAAACCAGTATCAGTTTCGTTTCTGATCTGTCTTTCGTAGTAATAACCAATCACTGGTCTCTGCGTCATACTGACCACAGCCAATGACTGCCCTCTACCTAAGCACCGCCTCTGGCAGCCATCTTCAGATTTGGAAGCACGTGAAGTGGCAGTATGACCAAGTGAAGAGCCGCAGAGGGGTAGGCGGGAGGGTTCGCATGTGAATCCATGCCAGACCCATGCTGGAGAACAACAGTTACAGGTAAGTAACTTGTTCCTTCTCCAGCATGGGGTCTGGCATGGATTCACATGCTCATGAATAAAGAATACATAGCAGTACACACATGCACAACCACGGGAGGTGGCAAAGGCTCAACATTAAGCATCACATCAACTCAACATTAAGCATCTTACCTCCTCACCAGGCTCACCTCAGGCGAACAGGTTGCGCAGCACTGCTTGACCGACCCTGGACTCCTCCCTGGAATCCCGGTCGACGCAGTAGAATTTCGTGAAGGTGTGCGTCGACCTCCACGTAGCAGCCCTGCATATGTCCAGCAGGGGCACACCAGATAGGAACGCCGTGGTAGCTGCGATCGCTCTGGTGGAATGGGCTCTCGGACGGCCAGGCAGCGGTCGGTTTGCCAACCGGTGACAGCACATGATACAGCCGGAGAGCCATCTGGAGATGGAAGCCTTCGAGAGAGCCTTCCCCTGATTGACAAGTCCAAAGTTCACAAAGAGTTGTGACGTCTTCCGAAAACCCTTCGTGCGGTCCACGTAGAACTTCAGCGCTCTAGCTACATCCAGCGAGTGCAAAGTCCTCTCAGCCGGCGACGAAGGCGACGGGAAGAACACAGGTAACACCAAGGGCTCGTTGAGATGGAAGTCCGACGGTACCTTGGGCATGAAGGAGGGGTGCGTCCTGAGCACTACCCTCGTGTCGTGGAAAGTCAAGTACGGGGCCTTGCAGGAAAGGGCCTGGATCTCTCCCACTCGTCGTGCGGAGGTGATGGCCACCAGAAAAGCTGTTTTCCACGATAGAAACTTCAACGGGGCCGAGTGCAGAGGCTCGAACGGAGGTCCCATGAGCTTGGTCAGCACCACGTTGAGCTCCCACGCCGGAGCCGGAGCCTTCACCGGCGGGAACGATCTGAACAGTCCCTTCATGAACTCTTTCACCAGACGATGAGACCACAAGGACGTCCGGCCCGTGGTTCTGGTGTATCGGGAGATCGCAGCAAGATGAATCTTGATGGACGCATGTGCCAGACCAGCTTTGGCCAGCGTCAGCAGGTACGGCAGTACTTGGGGAGCCGTAATCCGTAGAGGGTTAATCTTCTGTGCGTGGCACCAGCCAGAGAACCTCTTCCATTTGTGTCCGTAGCATTTAAGAGTCGAGGACGCCCTGGCCTTTGCAAGAACCTCTCTGCAATCGGCCGGTATGTCGTATCCTCCAAACTCTAGCGCTGCAGGAGCCAGGCCTGCAAGTTCAGCGACTTCGGGTCGTGGTGGAGGATGGCGCCTCCTTCCCTGGAGAGTAGATCCGCGTCCGCCGGCAGCTTGATCGGCGGGGACGCTGACAAGTCCAGAAGGTCCGGGAACCATATCTGCCTCGGCCACGCAGGTGCGACGAGGATCATCCTGCACCGTGACCTCTTGAGCTGGTTGACGAGCCGGATTAGCAGAGGCAAGGGAGGGAACGCGTAGAGGAACAGGCCCTCCCAGGGGAACGAGAAAGCATCGCCCATGCTCCTCGTCTGGGGAAACCTGCTGGCGAACCTCCGGCACTTGGTGTTCGTCGCCGTCGCGAACAGGTCAATCTGGGGTGTGCCCCACCGTCGGAAGAGGCGATCCGCCAGATCCTGCCGTAGTTCCCACTCGTGGCACGAGCGCAGCTCCCTGCTGAGTGAGTCGGCGATGGTGTTTTTTATCCCTGCCAGATGAAACGGCACCAGAAAAATCCCTTGGGCGACGGCCCAATGCCACAGGTCCTGCGCCTCCTTGGACAGCGCTGGGGACCTGGTTCCGCCCTGTTTCCTGATGTAAAACATGGTGGTGGTGTTGTCGGTGAAGATCCTCACCACCTTGCCCTTGAGGGACGGAAGGAAGGACCTGAGGGCCCAAAACACTGCACAGAGCTCCAGGACGTTGATATGTAGGGACTTCTCCGTCGGGAGCCAGAGTCCCCTTGCGTGCAGATTTTCGGTGTGCGCTCCCCACCCTTCCAGGGAGGCATCCGTGGTCACAGTCTCCTGGTGGGCTGGGGTCTGGAAGTCCATGCCCGCCGTCAGATGCGCGCGGGTGCCCCACCACCGTATCGCTCGTCGGAAACTCTCGTCGAGCTTGATCCTTTCCTCGAAGCTGCCCGTCGTCTGGATCCAGCGCGCATCCAGGAATTCTTGCAACGGGCGCATCCGGAGCCTGCACATGGGAATGAGGTAGATGCAGGAAGACATCATCCCGAGGAGGGACTTGATGGACCTCACTTTGGCCGCGTCGGCCACCAACATCCGTTGCACCTTGCCCAAGATGGTCCTGGTCCTCTCCTCCGACGGGGAGGCCAGAAGGGACACTGTGTCGAGCCTCGCTCCCAGAAACAGTGCGACTTGCGCGGGCACCAGGTGGGATTTGGCGTAGTTCACGGAGAATCCCAGGTCCGTGAGGAGTTGGACGGTCCTTGTCGTGTGGACCACGGCGAGCTCCCTCGTCTTGGCGCGGATGAGCCAGTCGTCCAGGTAGGGGTAGACGTGGATCCCCTCGCGGCGCAGCTGCGCCGCCACCGGTGCAAGGCACTTGGTGAATACCCTGGGTGCCGACCGTAGTCCGAAGGGAAGGGCTTTGAACTGGTAATGACGCCCTTGGACCACGAATCTGAGGAATTTGCGGTGCCCCTTTAGGATGGGAATGTGGAAGTAGGCATCCTCCAAATCCAACGACGATAGGAAGTCTCCTTCCTCCAGCTGACCCAGGACGTGCTGGAGGGTGACCATCCGGAACTTCTGCGCCTTGATGAACTTGTTCAGACGTCGCAGGTCCAGGATGGGGCGCCATCCTCCCGTCTTCTTCTTCACGAGGAAGTATCTCGAGTAGACTCCGGAGCCCCGAAGCCTCTTTGGGACGAGTTCGATGGCGCCCTTTCTTAGCATCGCCTTTACCTCCAGGAGAAGTTGAGGGACGTGAAGTTCTTTCCTGGCCACGGGGGGGACGCGCGGGCACCTTCTTTGAAACTCGAGCGCGTGGCCCCGGGCCAGGGCGTCCAGCACCCAACGGTCGGTGGAGATGGACTCCCACACGCTGACGAAGCCCGCCAGCCGGCCTCCCACCGGGGTGCTTCGGTGGGGGCCCGACCCCACGGCCGGTTCAATCCTGCTTGGACGCGGCCTTGCCGCCTTGACCTCCTTGGCGACGACGGCGGGGTCCGCTAGACTTGCCTCGTCCTCTGTAGGCCTCTTGCGACGACGAGCGGGCCGCTTGACGGTAGGAAGCGAAACCGCCGCCGGAACCTTTGGAGGCGCCCTTGCCTCCGCCGCTCCGAAAGGGCGTCCGTCGTTGCAGGACTCCAAGGGCCCGGGCCGTCTCAGTATCCGCCTTGATGGCCTGAAGGGAATCGTCCACTGTCTTCCCAAACAGGTTGTTCCCGTCGAAGGGCATGTCCAGGACTCTGGTCTGGACGTCCTGCCGGAAGTCCGTAGCTTTGAGCCATCCACGACGTCGAAGGCAAACACCGTTGCCCAGCTGGCGGAACCCAGTGTCGGCGATGTCCGTCGCCACGGTGATGGCGTGGTCCGAGGCCACCTCACCTTCCTGCAGGATCTCAAGGGCCTCCGCCCTCTTGTCGTCCGGCAGAAAATCCAGCAGGGGAGCCATCTTGTACCAGAGCTCCCTGTCGTAGCGGGCCACGATAGCCAAGGCGTTGGCCGCTTTAATCGTGGTCGCTGCCGACGAGATGACTCTACGCCCCATAGTATCCAATTTCTTTCCCTCGCCGTCCGGCGGGGAAGTCGATGTGGAGGCCGCACCCCCCCCGCTTTCTTCCTGGCTGCCGCGGAGACGACGGAGTCCGGGGTAGGCTGCGCCCGGAGGCATAGGGGGGCCGTGTCCGGGACCCGGTACTTTTTCTCGTACCGGTCTCTTCTAGCTGGCGTCGTGGAAGGGTTCTTGAGGAGGGAAAGGCCCTCATCCCAAATGTCGTCCAACAGAGGCACTGCGAGGACCGTCTTCCTCTTGGCCTCGCGCCGCTGATAAAGGAAGCCTTCCTTTTTCTTCTCCTCAGGGCAGAGTTGGAAAAGCTCGGAAGCCCTGGAGATCATGGAGTGGAAAGATCCGATCTCGTCGGGCGGAGAGGCCCTGGTGGGAGGCGACGACGGAAAATCCTCGTCGTATGCCTCGTCGTCCGTACCCGTCGCTGCCGTGTCAGTCCCCGTATCATCCCCTCGGGTGGACGGGGAGGAGGGCTGGAAGGGGCGCGACGGTTGAAAAGGAGGTGGTGGATGGATCCTTCTTTTCTTGGTAGGGGGAACACCAGAAGGTCCCGGTTCTGGATCCCCCGACGGGAGAGGTTCCTCCGTCGGTAACGGTAGCCTCGTCCTTATCTCGGAGCATAAGGACTGTATGGCCAACAAAATGGCCGCCGAGTTGTCTTGCGGCGCTGGTAGAGGGGAATCCGACGGGCGAGCAGGGGCCCCGTCGGTATCCTCGACGATGTCGTCGTCGTCACCTGCGTCGGGGTCCATTCCGACGGGCTGGCCTTCTTCCACGCCTAGGCCGTGGCTTAAGACCTCGATCAGCTCCTCTTCTGAGGTTGAGGCCGACTCTACGACGACGCCCTGCCCCCCCTTCTTCTTCCCCACGGAGGGTTTCACGGGGGTCCTATCGATGGGCACAAAGGAAGACTCCCTCCGAGGAGGCAGGGAGATTCTGGGCCCTGAGGTCGCCACCACTGGTGCAGCCACCACAGGCTGAGCCAGGGCCGCCGCGACCGTTTCGATAGAGGGCTTGGTCGGATGGATCAAGGCCTTCACCACCTTAGGTGCGCTCACCGCCTTATCCTTGAGGGAGGGGGCACTGCCACGCTCCTCCTCTGCCTTAGAGCTCGACCGGGGCCTCTCCAGGAGCTTCGCCGGGTGCTCGGCCTTCCTCTTACCCGACCCAGAGCGTTGGCTCGTGGTTGATGGTGCCGGGGAGGGTGCGCCCTGCCTGGCGCCCGTAGAGCCCGACCGTTCGGCGCTCCCGGTGCCAGCGGACTCGCGGTGCTTGGCCTTATGTTGGGCCCCCGTCGCCGGGGCGCCCTCAAAGGTCTTAGAAGACCGCTCGGATTTCTTCTTCTTCTCGCCAGACGGGCTCTTACCCTCCAGCCAGTTGGCGAGACGTTGATGGCGGTCCTTCATGGTCCGTTCCGACATGTTGCCGCAAAACGCACAGTCCTTCTCCACGTGCGTCTTGTCCTCATGAAGGCAGTAAAGGCAGAAAGAGTGTTCGTCCTCCTTGAAGACGTTCTGCAGCTGGCATCCAGGGCAGACCCTGAACAGCTTTCCGGGAGTCGAGCTTCCCTTCTCCTGGGCCATCTCCGAGACAGGGCCTGAGAAGCTTCTGGAGTCCTCCGAAGTGTAGCTCGACGAAATCTTCACCCTTGAGGGGCACAGATGAATCCGACACGGGTCCCCGTTGATCGGATGTAGGATCGGTGGAGCTTGAGGCTCTTTTGACCGAAAGAATCGAAGTTTTTTTTGTAAAAAGCGCGAAAAAATAGCACTAACGCTCGAGAGCAATAGCACGAGGATCCCAACACATGAACGTGCGGTAAAAATCTGAAGATGGCTGCCAGAGGCGGTGCTTAGGTAGAGGGCAGTCATTGGCTGTGGTCAGTATGACGCAGAGACCAGTGATTGGTTATTACTACGAAAGACAGATCAGAAACGAAACTGATACTGGTTTTTTCTTTACCGAGGATTCCCAGCCTGACGACGGGGAATATTCATGAGCATGTGAATCCATGCCAGACCCCATGCTGGAGAAACATGTTAAACATTTGTGTGAGCAGCCAATGGGTGGCCTGGAGGGAGTACACAATCATACCTGTCAACTCACGCTTTTGGAGGGTGCTACACGCCATGTAATCAGTTCACTCACCTGACAAGGCCCCTTACAGGCCCGTACACTTCAATGGGCTCTCACCTGGCATAAACATAATTGGCTGCTCTCACCCACTGTGGGGACACATAAGGTTTAGAGCTGCGCATACTTATCTAGGTTGAGTAACGTTTACACGTTCCTTCTCCCACACTCAAAGGACAGTTTCAAAGTAACCAAAAAAGATATTGTTGGGAGTGGGAGTAAAGGGAGACATCTATCGAAAACAACCACTGTTAAAAGTAACAGTTTTGGCTTTTGTGTAGGGATGGGCTGAGCATTTTCCAGGCACTGCCATAATGGCACAAGTGTCTATAAGCTGGTAACCCCGAGGACATGGTGTGTGTACCTGGGCATATGATGGCAGTGCATATACTAACAGGTTTCAATACTAACAGGTTATTTATCGTGTCACTCTGTTAAGAAAGATTTCTCTTTTAGAAACTTCCCCTCCATATTTCTATGGACCCCAAATCTTTTGCTTTGGTTTTTGTATCTGTCCTGACTTTTTACAGGGGAATGAAGCCTTCAGATTCACTCTCCTGGTCTTTTGCATATTTTGTTATGGGGAAACTGATCAGTCCTTCAGACTGAGTACTGGGAAACTATGTTTCCCTTTTGGTCTTTTTACCTTTTTGGTAACCTTTTAACAGTGCACACAGCATCTTACAGTGCAGTGGGGATACTTTTGTATCATCATAGTCTTTTAAGTCTTTACACTTTGGGTTTTTCATTACTTTTACATGTGCCTAATCCCAATGGCTCCACTGTCTATGTACGCTCTTACTGCGTGCATCCGAGATGGTTGTTGGTGATTGATCAAGACCACAGATAGTGCAAAATGGGAGGTCTGTAGTTCACTTTCTTCGCTCGACAAGTGGACCCCTACACTTGCCGGGCTGGGGAGTTTTCCGATTCCGTGATGGTATCTTCCTTGTCCATGGCCCCTACCGTCCTCCTCGGTGGCTTCACAGGGCACTCTTTAAGGAAATGACCTGACCTTTCGCAGTACAGACATAACTGCTGCTCTCTCCTTTTATGCCTTTCTGCTTTAGTCAAGGGGGATCTGACCCCCCTGATTTGCATTGGTTCTCCCGAACCTTCCGTTGTTCGGGCAGTATTGTCCTTCAAACGCACATACATAGGGCGAGGGCCCGGTCTGGTTCGATCTGCTCTTCGGTCCTGCAACCTATGATCCAGTTGAACAACAAGGTCAACGAATTCTGAGCAGTCTTTCGGGGGGTTCACTACTTGTGCGAGAACATCCTTGAGCTCCCCCCGCAACCCCGATGAAATAACGTGGTTCTCTTCTCCACTGGCCATTCTGCTTCAACTACGAGTCTATTGAACGTGGCTATGTATGTTAAAAGGTCTTGATTCCGTTGGCGTAGGGACATTAGTTCGATGTCTAATGCCTGTCCATGAGTACGACGGGCAAACAGCTTTTCCATCTCCTGCTGAAAGCCCCTGAAGTCATGCAGCAAAGGATCGTCTTGGGCCACAAAGGGTACAGACCAGTCCGCGGCGCTACCACTGAGGTAGGATAGCACAAAAGCGACCTGTGATTGGTCATTCGGTAAGGCCCCTGGCCTACAAGAGAAGTGCAGGCGGCACTGGTTCATGAACGTTGCAAACCTCTTGGGATCCCCCGTAAATCGTTCGGGCGGGGCCAAGGGAACTGCCCCAAGAAGGGTTATCTGAACGGGATTGGCTAATGGCGCTGGCATCGATGGCACACTTCCCGGCAATGGTGCATGCCCTGCTTGTGACTGGAGAAGTTGCCGGTTTAAATCACCAGTGCGTTCTTTGGCTACTATCAGCTCTCTCCTCAGGGTGTTGGTCTCCTGTCTGGCTGCATGTACTTCGGAACGTAGCTGCCCCAACATGTGGGCTAACTGGTCGGTTTCTGACATTTCCATGACACCCAAGTGGATTTTGATGTGAGGCTTTGCGTTCTGTAACGTTCACCTGGTATCCACGGGGACGTCACTCAGCCTGTTCTGACCTCTTACAACCTCAAACCCTTCCCTGGAGGCTATTCGACTGGAGACTGGGCCTTGTTTTCTTGAATAGTGTGCTCTCCGTCCAGCCTTCAGCGCAGGGGCGCGTTGATTGATGCAGGCTCATTGCTGCCTAGTTACTACACTGGCAAGAGTCCGACAGGTAAGTATAATGAGTCTTTTGAACAGTTCTCTAACTTCGTTGCTTTCCTTCCTTAGGTGATGGCTGGCGTCTGGGGATGGCGGCGTGCAGCCGAGATGAGTAGCACTGAAGGTGAGTGAGAGTGCGAGGCGCGATGCACCCCTTTCGTATTTGCCTTGAACTGAGTTCTTTTTCTGTGTCTTTTAGGTGCCGCAACGTTTTCAGCGTGGCTACCGGTTATGAAGAACAAATGCGGTGGGTAAGCGCGGTATGCAGCGCCTCTAGATGTTTCCACGCTAACCTGGAGTGTCTTTTCCCTCTTGCAGATGGATGAGAAGTTCAGAGACAGAGTTCCCCCAGAGCGGCTGGGATTCAGGTAAGCATTTGAAGCCTGTACAGTATTTAAAAATAAGCGAAGATTTGCAGAATGCTTACTAATGCCTTTTTTCTGTTCTTTGCCCTTTTCCTTAGGAAGCCGCATGCCGGGATGGGGATGACACTGCCGAAGATGCCCGCAGAACAGAAGGAGCGATGACTGATGGGCAGAAGCGCCGCAAGGTAAGGCTGTTCCTAACGGTGTTCTTGTGCTTGCAGGAGCTGAGCGCAGAAGAAAGATGCAGGCCTACTGGAGACCGATCCGAACACGGTGAGTGTCACGCTGCAGGTGCGGAAAACGCAAAGCATGTTTCTCAGCCTGGGTGTGGCTTAAATAGTCTCTGGGTATCCCAGGTCCCTCTGGGCTGAACCACACCCAAAAGACTAGACCGCACATGCAGTTCTAGGAACCGAAATATGTGGGGGCATCCATCTTGTCCCCATCAATGCACTACAAGTCCAATCCCCAATGTTATCCTATGGGAGTGAGTGAGTCTGGTGCCACAAGCGCCAAGTCTGACTCCAAGTGGGTCTTTGGAGGGATGGAGAGGCCCTTGAGGGCCATGTAGGTGATCGTGGCCTGGCTCCAGCCTGACATCTTGGAGGGCTGGGGACATGAGGGCCAGGAATCATGACAGAAGGTCGACAAAGGGGATACTAAGTAATCCCTCCAACATTCTATGTAAGATAGTGGGTGCTGGGTCTACAAAGAGAAAAAGCTAAGTAAAGTAAATTTCACTTTACTGCTCTTGGAAACAGTAGTTTATCCAAGAGAAGGTATTTAAACCTTAGCAGAAATCCAAAGTATTTCTCTGTAACACTGCACTGAGGGTGCTGTGTGTCACAATACAAAAAGATGATGCATATGGAGTTTGTCATACTCTAAAACCAAAAGAAACACAGGGTTCAAATCAAAGAAAACAACATGAGAGAGTGGGAAAAAGGTCTCACTCTCTCCCAAATAAAAATTAAAAGTCCTAAAGTCCATCAAAAGAGCTGGGGGTCTCTAAGGTAGAAGGGAATTAACACTGAATTGAGAATTCTCCCTAACAGCAATAAACAATGGACCAGGACATGACTCAACTAGAAGGGCCTGGATTGGTGAGGTTATCATCAATTGAGATAAAACCTCTCAAGCCTCCAGGCATCCAGGCTATTGGGAAGTCATGCTGCTTTCAAAGATAGTCTAAGAAAGATGGTTGCAAGAATTTCTGGAACCAGCAACATCCAGTTTCTCAAGCTTCGTTGTTGGGAGTTTTTTTGGAAGTCTTCAGGAGAGGGTTCCGAAAAAAAACAACTAGTGTGCGTGAACAGGGCTCTCCACCAAGTTATTCCAAACTCTCACAATGGTAACATGACAGAGCAGTTGGGCTTTATTTTTATCTAGTAGGGAGAGAAGTCAGGAAGAAGGTACAGCTAGGCATAGTAAAAGTAAGTCTCCACAGCATAGTTACTGAAAGATGTACTCTATGATAAAGTTGCATGTCAGAAAATATCTACAAACCTGTAACTACTTTTAGAACAACAACACAGGTATTATAAAAACAGTAATAAAGTGTCACAATAAAACTCAATTTATATTTAAAACCAGTAGGGGAAAGGGTATAGGTTTGTATAACATTGACTGCTTTGCAAGGCTTTTTTAAATGAGTCAAATGGAATTATCTATCATATTAAAAAAGGCATAAAAAATCACCAGCAACTATTAAAAATACAGTGATGTTTTAAAACATCAGGACGCGAAGGGGAACAATCAAACCTGGGTTGGCTACAATTAACAGTCAGTGGGACGTTTAGTAAGTTTCATATGCTGAGAAATATGTGCCCATATAAAGCACAAGCACAAAGTCAATAGATCAGTCCTGGATTTTGTGAAAAGTTAAGTACTTTTTGCATGCAGGTGCCAGGGGTGAAAGAAGTAGCAAGCCTCCAGTATGAGGGAGTGGGGGTAGAGGGGGGAAAGGGGACCCTACTAGAAAACATACAGAATCGGGTTTGAAGACTATAGGTATGGGATCAGATGGTTGCAGTGTGAAATGACAAACTCACTGAAGAAAACAATTGTGGTCAAGAGGTCCTGAAAGATTCCTGCACACACACACTGCAAAGAGAACCAACAGGACACCAATGGTCAGAGAACCTGAGGGAGGCTGCCCATACTGAAGAGTGCTGCAAGGAAAGTCGGAAAGTCAAGTGGTGTAGAGGCCATTTTAGGTGAGGGTATTGTGTCTAGCTAGACAGCGGTTCTGTTAGAAGATTCCTACCAACTACCAGGACCAATGTCACAGGATCCAAGATGAAGGAAGACATCTTCTAGGTGACCAACGATGTGGTGGGTACAGCAGAGGCAACATGGAGAACAGTGATGAGCAGGAGCTTGGGTGGGGAAAAGGGAATAAGCTGATTCAGCAGGAGGATTCCAAGAGCAGAAGCAGCTGAAAGGAAGTAAGTCAACTTGTTCCACGACTGGACATGAGTTTTGGTGGCACAGCAGCAGGACAGCATTTTAGTAATGCAAAACAGGACTCTCACCTGTGATCCAGTGGTCTGGTTCCTCCATCTTTCTGGTACCTCCTCAGTCGCTGCTGCTGCTGATTTTGCCAGGTGGGTTGTTCGCCTGGATACACAGGTTTTTCTTTTCGTCCATCAAGAGCACCAAATCCTTCCCCAGACCTGTACTTAACTGGTTTTCCCACTGTTTCTGAGCCGAACCCTCAGTGACAGGCACCGTAAATTCTTGTCCCCGGGTCCTGGGGTCCCGATATATTCCTTAGAATAGATGTCGGAAATCCCCTTGGTCTGGGGGCAGTCGGGTTTTGCAGGCCCACCCATTAGCACACTTATTCATTACTTCCACTGGTTTGAATCCTCCATGGCATCAGCCCTTCTCTGGCTGGCTGAGTCTCGAAAATGGAGCAGGAGCTCTTCAAGGGGGGGGGTGTGGGTCTGTCGCCTCTGGTGCTGCTTGGGGTTGGTTGCTTCTTTGGCTGTACCTGCGGGACAGAACTGGTAGTTAGCCAGCTTCAACCCATAACTGTGGCTAGTCTATGGAATCGGTCATGTTTTTCCTCTGGGAATAGCTTTTACTAACTTTTTTACGCCTCCTAAGGTGAGTCAAAATAGTACTTATTATTATTATGTTATTTATTGAGCGCCGACCTAGCTTCGCAGACATCTAGCGAGCCAGGTGATACGGAGGGCAATGTGATGGCCTCGATGTTGAGGAGAGACTCCTTGAAGAGGTTGGTTTTGAATTATTTTCTGAATTGTAGGAGCGTCGGAGCGAGTCTGATGCTGGCAGGAGGTTGTTCCACAGTCTTGGGGGCGAAGGCAAATAAAGTCTTGAAGGTGATATGTGCGTCCAGTAGGAGTCAGTGAAGGTCAATGGGGGCCAGGGTGATGTGGTTATATCTGCGTAGACCCTTGATGAGGCTTGCGGCCGCATGTAGGACACTTCTAAGGAGAACAAGGGTGGACGGGAGGCCTTCAAGAAGGGCATTGCCCCATCCAGGTGGGATAGAAGCAGTGCTTGAATGGTGGATTTAAAGCTGTTCGGAGGGAGGAAGTGCTTGACTTTCCGCAAGAGGGAGAGCTGGTAACAAGCTGTCTCAGTTTTCTTAGCTATGGTTGTCTTGAAGGAGAGGTGTCTGTCGATGTGGAACCCGAGGGACTTGATGCAGGAGGTGAGCTTGGGTGTGAAGCCCTCAGTGTTCTCAGTTGATAGCCAGGTTTGTATGTCTGGGTGTTCAGTGTTGTTGGTGAGGGGTAGGAATTCAGTCTTGGAAGGATTGAGCTTTAAGAACGCAATGGGCATCCAAGACTAGATCAGCGAGAGGCAGGTTTTGAGCCTGTGGATGTCTTTGATGGAGTTGATCTTGAGGCATAGCTGTGTGTCGTCGACTTATTGGTGTAAGTGGATGTTGTATGTGGCTAGGAGGGCTCCCAGCGGCTCCATGTTTCAATTGAAGATCACTGGAGAGAGGATGGAACCCTGAACTTGGACATTTTTGTGGGTTCTTGGCGTTTTACACCAAGACTTCATTTTAAGCTTGTTTCTCAGATTTATAGTAAAAAATGTTTATATTTGCGCAAACATAATTCCAAGATTGACTATATATATATCAATAAAGATATAAGAAATAGAAAAGGCCCAAGTTCTTCCCCCTTTTTCAAGCATTTTAGACCTACAGATTACATTAGAGAAACCTACCCCATATTTCTTCATACAGTTGTTAGGACAATTTTTCTTAAATCCAGGACTAAGTAAAACCATTCAACTGAGACAGTTTAAGACTCTACTCTTAGTATAAGGCTGTACCACCTGAGTTCATGGTAGCATAGACGGAGCAGTCAAGCTTATTTTAGGAGGGAGAGAGGGCTGTTGAACCAGTACAAAGAAATTGTAATACACACAAACACTGAAACACTATGGGCCTCATTACACGGATGGCGGTAAGGATTTACCGGTACCGGTAAAATACCGGTACCGGTAAATCCTTACCGCCTTACTACGAGGTCCCTTTGCGGGTTGGGGGATTTAACGCCTGCTTTTTGCAGGCGTTAAAATCAAACCCGCTAAGGGACCTCGGAGCAAAATTGCGGTGCCGTAATTAGCCCCTTCCCCATTCCCATAGAGCCCTATGGGGCAGAAATGGGAATGGGGAAGGGCAATGGTGGAAGGGGGATTTACCGCCCCTCCAACCTTGGAATGGGGCGGTAAATCCCCTTTCCGCCAAGGCGGAGCCGGTATTTTACCGGCATGAGCCATGGCGCTAATAGCGCCATGGCTCACCGCCTACCGTGTAATGAGGCCCTATGTATTGTAAAACATAAATGGTTTGTTGAAATACAAGTAGGCCAAAATAAATCTTGGGGAAAATAAGTACTATCGCAGACCATATCAACACATTATTAAAAAAACGAACACTATGCTTTAAAGTACACAGACCAAAGCATAGACCTTATTTAGAAAACTAATAGTAGTCTCGCTAAGTCAAACCTTTTCATACACATTCAGTATAGGTCAAATCCATTATTGGGGAGTAAAAACCATTAGTTACTTTTTAGATTACTTTCTGTAATACAGGGTAGTAGATTCGAGCAGTTGTATGGTGACTCTCAGCAAAGAAATCCCATAGTAAATCAACTAGACACTGGCCCTCATTACAAGTTCGGCGGTGGACCATGGTGCTATTAGCACCATGGTCCATGCCGGATTCCGCCATAGTGGATGGCGGAATTACCGCCCCATTCCAAGGTGAGTTGGGCGGTAATTCCCCATTCACCATTTGCCCTTCCCCATTCCCATTTTTGCCCCATAGGGCATAATGGGGATGGGAAAGGCGCTAATTACGGCACCGTAAATTACGGTGCCGTAATTAGCACCAAGGCCGCTTAGCGCCTTGGACTTTAACGCAAAAAGCAGGCGTTAAAGTGTGAATCAGGCGTTAAGGGTTACCAGCGCCGATGGCGCCGTTAAACCCTTAACGCCTGACTTGTAATGAGGGCCACTATACTTTTCAGAACAGTGATACACAACTTCAAGATAGCGGCTGCAGAGGGAAGACGTGTGTGAGCGGAGCTCCGTCTCCCCTCCCGGGCCGCAACAATAAGCTCATCAAGATAGCGGTTTTTCGCGCTCCCCAGACAGCCTGAAGAGTGGGAGGAGAGGAGGCACTTCTCATCAAGCAGATCCGAACATCATATGCCAAAAAGAAGCATCGGTGGAGGGCCGTGCAGTGACGCAGTGCGGAGGAGAACGAGGACCGGGCAGGCCGCCGCCGCGAATCCAAAGCACCACAACCCAACTGGACGTGTCGCACAGCCAGAGCGGGTGACTGGAGCACCATAGGCAAAGTGGACCACCGGCGAGAGGCCGGGGCAGTGACAGTGCAGAGAAGAAGGGGGACAGGGAGATCGGGAGTACTGCGGCTACGAGACCTGTGCCCGGGGAGCCACAACCCACAGTGGACACGTAGCACAGCAAGACCGAGTTGGGAGGTCGCTACGCAGTGAAGACACAGGAGAGGAGGGCCTGAGGACTCAGGAAACAGATGGCGCATCACTGATTCCCCGAAGGAGGTGCAGACAAGGCAGAACCCGTACCAAGGGCCACGGCGGGAGAACGTCCCTCGCCCCCCCCCCCCTGGCTGTCACAGGAAAGTGGGCCGCAGGTGGGGGAGAGGCCCCATCAACATTATAGGGTGGAGAGAACCACCAGAGAAGCCACGGGTGACGCCTCACAGGGACGCAGAAACAAACGGAAGGGAGACACCCACAAAGATCCACCTGGGCCCCCATCCGCAACACACAGTGCGCAAGCACCCTCAGAAGAAGAAATAACAGGAGGAACAACGGAGCATGGGGGTGCCCCCCTCAGGGCCACAACACAGGAAAATTGAAAATTAAGGGCAGAAGAGGGAAGACTACACAGCTTCATTGGAACGGCCCCACCGACAGCAAGGATACACACCGATACGGTAAGGGCCCATCATAGCAGACAGAACCCCCCGAGCATATGAACGCCCAGACACAGTCCAAATCCTATACTGCAATAAGGGGCAGTGGGACATAGGCGGGAAGACAGTGGGGCGGTGGCCCCGCCATTTACAACCTGAAGCCAAAGGGCTAACAGAAAGGGTTAACAGAAAGGAAGCGGCCCGCAAAGAGTAAAAAGGCAAAGCAGAGCCCCCTAAGCCACCAGAGGACTCCAAGGGCACGTAAAGGGAGGAGCAAGCTCCCCTCAGAAACCCCCAAAAGATAGAGGCGATCGATTGAATAAAGCAGCACGGGGGAAAGGTGGAGACGAGACTACGTGCCTCCTCAACCACCTCAAGGATCCCGTCCGCGAACAGCGTATACAGGTCAGCACAGACCACAGGAAGCTTCTATACGGTTGGGTCGTGGTCAGGAAGATACATCAGGCGGAAGACACCCAAACCCAGCCAAACCCCTTGAAAGGAAAGGGCCAAGTGGAACACACCGGAATAGACAGACCTCACGAGAGCGGCACTCATGTCAAAATCCACGGGGAGACAACCACAACCACTGCCGCAGACCCCACAAGAAAGGCAGGAGCAGAACCTAGTTCATCTCTGGGGAACAGATAAAGCGACAAGAAAAAACGAAAACGCACAACAATCAAGGCGCAGGGACAGGCACAGAATCTTCCCCAGAAGAGATGGCCACGAAAGAGGACATGAAGACATGGTTTGGGGAATTCCAGACACAATTCATAACCTCAATGAACACACAATTTGAATCTATGAAAAGTGAAATAAAAATGGCAGCGTAAAAAAGGAGGTAGCAAGCATTGGAGAGAGAACAGCACCCTGGAGAAAATAGTGCAAAATATGGAGGAGGAGACACAACAGGGCGCAGAGACGCAGGAACACTTGGACCGCCTGACGCACAACTTAGAACTTGAATGCAAGGATTTCGAAAATCGCTCTAGGTGAGCTAACATTAGGAGAAAGAACATGGTGGAATCGGTAGAAGACAAGGACCTCAAAGTGGTGGTGCAACAGGTCTTTAAGGACATATTGGACATAGCGGACGAAACAGATGTTCCAATAGACCGGATACACAGGGTGGGTCCGCGGAGAACAGGTGAACCGGGCGCCCGCCACCTTGACGTCCTGGTGGCCCTTACCTCCTACTCCCAAAAGGAACAAATACTCCGGAAAGCAAGGAGAATGGACCACATTCGCATGAATGGAGTAGACATTTCATATACCAAGACTTGGTGCAGTCGACACTCCAAAAAAGGCGAGAAATGTCTCAGGTGACGAGAGAACTGACCGCAAAACAAATCGGGTACAAATGGACCTTTCCCTTTGGCTTGCTGTTCTTGTGGGAAGGGAAACAACATAGGATAACAACGAGGGAGGAAGGAATACAACTTTTGAATCTGCAAGAACAAGAAAGTGACCATCCACAGACCAGTGGAGAAAGATCACGCACCCGGAGGACCCCGTGGGAATGGAAGACAATAAATAGGAGGACGAGACACCCCAGCAAAAAGAAATAGATACCTGAGCATCTTGGCGGAACAAAGGCAGCACGAGACATCACTGTTAGGGAGAATTCTCTCTTTAGGCTGAATTTCCTAACCTAGTGAGTCCCCCAGCAGCTTTGCTGGATTTCTGGAGTTTGTTTTTTTTTTCTCCTGCCAAGAGTGAGACTCTTTTTCTCCCACTCTTGGACATGATTTATGGTGTTCCTTTGTCTGTTCATGTGTTTTATGGGCTATGGGATCCTTTACTCCATAGGGTCTCGTGTTTTTACTATGTGTGTTACACAGCACCCTCCGTGCAGTGACACAGGGGTGTCAGAGAGACACCCCACCATAGACTCCATACCCTGGGACTGACTACTGTCTCCCAGGGCATGTAAAGTCACCATTGGCTTTACTAGGTGCAAATTATTAACAGAAACCGGTACAAACCATCATATTGTGGACGTACTGGTCGGGGCAATTCGATTGCCCCGGGGTCTGTTAGTCGAGGGAGCACGTCTCCGTCCCCCCTGATCGAGTTTTGGCTGGTGGCAGTGGATACTACTTTTTTATATTCGACCGCGAATATATCCCTATGGGATTTTCCCATTGTTCGAGGCAACCAACTTTAATTATTTAATTCTCATAGCCTCGAACATACCGCCGGTTTATTTATTTAATATTAACTCGTCGGTTGGTATATTTTGCCAGGACTCGATTCTAAAATGGCGTTTGTGTTCTCTTCTGTGACTCCAACCCAAGTCGAGCCCTTTGTTCCACTTTTTGGCGGGCTTCTCCACAGAAGCCTCCAAAAGTGGTGCCACTCTGTCTGGGTACCACAGGGGGTGTGGGAGGGGGTTTAGGCACCCTGGACTGAGTTACCTTGGTAACTCAAGTCGCACTCTTGTGTGATAGGCCCAAGTGGTGAGCCGGCCGGCTCACCACTTAGCATGTTTGATTGACAGCTAGGCTGAGTGAATGGGGGTGTGCTGCATAAAAGCAGGGCTTTGGGGACTGGATCTTCAGAAGTCGCCACAGGACCTAAGAATCCGACAAGGGAGAAGCTGAGCCGACCTACCACGACGACACCACCGGTGGAGCCCTGCGGAACCGACTCACCACTTCCCGCCGACAGAGAAGATCACCCGGCTGGAGAAGCTTCTTCCCCCGACTGGTGGGAACAACCAGTTTACCTTCTTTTCCTCGCATCCCAGGACATCTTGTGGTCGAATTGCCCGTGCCAAGCACCCCGGCAACCGGATAGCCACTTACCACTGGACCGCGAATAAAAGGACCGCTCCTTTTACCTGAGAACTCTGCGGCTGGTTTCTTCCCTGGCAGTGCAACGGACTCCTGTCTTCCTCCCCGACGAGATCCTCTCTTCCCCCGGACGAAGCACCGACTTGCATCCGCTGCCAAGAACAACTGCCCCTGCTGGAGTATTCTCGCCACTTTAAGGTACTGTGTCCGCCAGGCCTCCCTTTCTAAAGATGGCTACAAGGTAATAATAATCCCTTAACCTTCTGGACTGGGTTGGCCGCCTTGACCATCTAACTGGTCCCTTTCTTTTGGTCCAACTCTTTCTGAACCGTTTCAAGACTTTTGTGCACTTCAACCGTGTGACTTTGGACACATTTCGTTCTGATCCTCTTAAAGTGGATCCAGCCTTCTGAACTCTAACTTCACGGTTTTACTTTGCCTCCCTCTCTTGTTGTGTTCTTGTGAAAGTGTTGGGATCTGTTTCAAATTATCTTCTGCTTTTCTCTCGCTTTTTAAAACAAATTATTAGAGTGCCATCTGTGTTAAGCACTCACCGCTGTCTGAAAATAAGTGGGGCTTTACTTAAGACTTGTCTAATATTCTTTTAAGGGAGTGTATATCTTTTAGTGACCATGTTTTACAACTGCTTAACATTAGTGCCTCTGTGTTTTACTAGATGTGGTTTTAAATAAATAATTATATCTCTTTTACACCAAGCTCTGGTCACTGTTAACTTGTTCTACTGTGTTCTTTTTGACCTATTGTGAATACTCTGTATACTGCCTAACTCTTCTTGAGGGAAGTCTGACTGCTCAGTCACAGCTACCAAGTGAAACTGTGTGGTACAGACTGCTACCAAGTGGGTTTACTGCCAAACACCTGTTGTCTTAAATCTTTTGCAGTGGTCCCAGAGGGAACTGCACAGGTTTCTGCCTAACAATCACTAGAGCTGGAGTGGACGCCTCCGTCCCGCTCCTTCCAAGCAGATTTCGGAGCGTGAAACATTCATACAGGTGCCGGGACATGGAGGGGCAAATCGACCCGGGAGCCACTGAAGTATCCAGAGAGGGGTTTAGGATTCCCCTAAAAGTTATCCCTGAGAATATAGAGGGCATGGCGCACAAGGCGAGGAGGATGGGGGGAGGGGAGGCAACTGGAAAGGAGCACACTCAATTAGCACTTAAACGAGAAACGCACATAAGGAAACAATCTTCCATGACAGGATGGGGTTAAAAATGTTAACATACAATGTCCGAGGACTGAACTCCCCGGTTAAAAGGAAGAAAGTGGAGCATTTCTTACGACGGGGGAAATACGATATTATAATGCTCCAGGAAACCCACATCAAAGGCCAGGATAGGAAAAAAGTCAGACTAAAAGGGTATAACCAAATACTACAGGCAAATGCACAAGAGAAGAGGGCGGGTGTTGTGATCGCCATTCGGGACACCCTAAATGCACAGATACTTAACACAGAAGCAGACAAACAGGGGAGATCTCTCTGTGAACACAAAAGTTGAGGGGCACCCCCTTACATTGGTGACATTATATGCCCCTAACTCGGGACAAGCAGGTTTCCTTAAACACACCCTAGACAAATTGGAACACTTTGCCACGGGGAGATTGTGCAGGGAGGGGATTTTAACATCGCCTGGGACCCAGGTTTGGACAGATCGGGACCTAAACAGCAGGGCCAGGGAACCCCATCAAAAGCCCTACGACAGAAAGTCAATAACCTAGCACTGGAAGATGTCTGGCGTAATATGAATGGTAGACAAAAAGGCTTCAAATATTTCTCGCATGCCCACAATACCATGTCAAGGAACAAGTTACTTACCTGTAACTGTTGTTCTCCAGCATGGGTCTGGCATGGATTCACATGCTCATGAATATTCCCCGTCGTGAGGCTGGGAATCCTCGGTAAAGAAAAAATCAGTATCAGTTTCGTTTCTGATCTTTCTTTCTTAGTAGTAACCAATCACTGATCTCTGGGTCATACTGCCCCCAGCCAATGACTGCCCTCTCCCTAAGCCCCTCCCCTGTAGCCATCCTCAGATTTGGTAGCACGTAAAGTGGCAGTATGACCAATTGAAGAGCCGCAGAGGGGAAGGATGGAGGGTTCGCATGTGAATCCATGCCAGACCCATGCTGGAAAACAACAGTTACAGGTAAGTAACTTGTTCCTTCTCCAGCATGGGGTCTGGCATGGATTCACATGCTCATGAATATAAGAATACATAGCAGTATACACATGCACAACCACGGGAGGTGGCAACAGGCTCAACATTAAGCAATACAACAACTCAACATTAAGCATCTCTTACCTCCTCACCAGGCTCACCTTAAGCGAACAGGTTGCGCAGCACTGCTTGGTCGACCCTGGACTCCTCCCTGGAGTCCCGATCGACGCAGTAGAATCTTGTGAAGGTGTGCGTCGACCTCCACGTAGCAGCCCTGCAGATGTCCAGCAGGGTCACACCAGACAGGAACGCCGTGGTAGCAGCGATCGCTCTGGTCGAATGGGCTCTCGGACGGCCAGGCAGCGGTCGGTTTGCCAACCGGTGACAGTGCATGATGCAGCCAGAGAGCCATCTGGAAATGGAAGCCTTCGAGAGAGCCTTCCCTTGATTCACAGGTCCAAATTTCACAAACAGCTGTGAAGTCTTCCGAAAACTCTTTGTGCGGTCCACGTAGAACTTCAGCGCTCTAGCCACATCCAGCGAGTGCAAAGTCCTCTCGGCCGGAGACGAAGGCGACGGGAAGAAAACTGGCAACACCAAGGGCTCGTTGAGGTGGAAGTCCGGCGGCACCTTGGGCATAAAGGAGGGGTGCATCCTCAGCACCACCCTCGTGTCATGAAAAGTCAAGTTTAGAGGCTTGCAGGATAGGGCCTGGATCTCTCACACTCGTCGTGTGGAGGTGATGGCCAGGAGAAATGCTGTCTTCCACGACAGGAACTTCAACGGCGCCGAATGCATAGGCTCGAATGGGGCCCCCATGAGCCTGGTCAGCACCACGTTGACCTCCCACACCAGGGCAGGGACCTTCACCGGCGGGAACGATCGGAATAGTCCCTTCATAAATTCCTTCACCAGGCGATGAGACCACATAGCTCCAGGATGTTGATGTGGAGAGACCTCTCCTCCGGGAGCCAGAGGCCTCTTGCGTGGAGATCTCCGGTGTGGGCCCCCCATCCCTCCTGGGAGGCGTCTGTCGTTACCGTCTCCTGATACGCCGGGGTCTGAAAGTCCATGCCCGCCGTGAGATGCACCCCACCATAGAATCGCCCGACGGAACTCCTCGTCGAGCGGGATCCTGTCTTCGAAGCTGCCTGCCGCTTGAATCCAGCGGGCGTCGAGGAACTCTTGTAGCGGACACATCCGAAGTCTGCAAAGGGGCACAAGGTAGATGCACGAGGACATCATCCTGAGGAGGGACTTGATGGACCTCACTCTGGCCACATCCGTGGCTAACAGGCGCTGCACCTTGCCCAAAATGGCCTTCGTCCTTTCTTCCGACGGAGATGCCAATCGCTTCACTGTATCGAGCTTTGCTCCCAGAAACAGTGCTACTTGCGACGGAACCAGGTGGAATTTGGGGTAGTTGATGGTGAATCCCAGCTCCGTGAGCAGGCGGACGGTCCTCGCTGTGTGTTCAACTACGAGTTCTCTTGACCTTGCACGGATTAGCCGGTCGTCCAGGTAGGGGTAGACGTGGATCCCTTGCAGGCGCAACCGCGCCACCACAGGTGCGAGGCACTTGGTGAACACCCTGGGTGCCGACTGTAATCCGAACTGCAGGGCTCTGAATTGGTAGTGACGCCCCTGGACTACGAATCTGAGGAACTTTCTGTGTCCTTTTAGAATGGGGATGTGGAAGTAAGCATCTTCCAGGTCCAGTGACGATAGGAAGTCGCCTTCCTCCAGCTGTCCCAGCATGTGCTGGAGGGTGACCATCCTGAATTTCTGTGCCTTGATGTACTTGTTCAACCGACGCAGGTCCAGGATGGGGTGCCAACCGCCTGTCTTCTACCTGACGAGGAAGTATCTTGAGTATAATCCGGAGCCCCGGAGCCTCCTGGGGACAAGCTCGATGGCACCTTTCTTGAGCATCGCCCTTACCTCCAACAGCAGTTGAGGGACGTGATTCTCCTTCCTGGCCACGGGAGGAATGCAAGGATACTTCTTTTGAAATTCTAGCGAGTGTCTGCGGGCCAGGGTGTCCAGCACCCAACGGTCGGTGGAGATGGACTCCCACACGCTGACGAACTTCGTCAGCCGGCCTCCCACCGGGGTGCTTCGTTGGGGGCCCGACGCTACGGCCGGTTCAGTCCTGCTTGGAAGAGGCCTTGCCGCCTTGGCCTCCTTGCCGACGGCGGCGAGACCCTCCTTGCTTGCCGCAGCCTATGTAGCCCTCCTGGGACGAGGAGCGGGCCGCCTGGCAGTAAGTAGAAGAGCCACCGATGGATTCCTTGGAGGCTCCCTGTCTGCTTCCGGAGCTCCGAAAGGGCCGACGTTGCTGAAGGACTCCTAGAGCTCGGGCTGTTTCCGTGTCTGTCTTGATGGCCTGGAGGGACTCATCCACTGTCTTTCCAAACAGGTTGTTGCCGTCGAACGGCATGTCCAACACTTTGGTCTGGACGTCCTGGCGAAAGTCCGTCGCCTTGAGCCATCCTCATCGTCTGAGGCAAACCCTGTTGCCCAGTTGGCGAAATCCGGTATCGGCAATGTCCGTTGCCACCGTTATGGCGTGATCCGACGCCACCTCGCCTTCATGCAGAATCTGTAGGGCCTCCGCCCTCTTGTCATCCGGTAGGAAGTCTAGCAGAGAAGCTATCTTGAACCAAAGCTCCCTGTCGTAACGGGCCACAATCGCTAAGGTATTGGCCGCCTTAATCGTCGTCGCCGCCGACGAGATGACTCGTCGTCCCATGGAGTCCAACTTCTTGCCCTCGCTGTCCGGCGGGGAAGTGGAAGTTGAAGCCGCCGCACCCGCTGCTTTCTTCTTGGCCGTTGCCGAGACGACAGAGTCCGGCGTGGGCTGGGCCCTGAGGCACAAGGGGGCGGCATCTGGGACCCGGTACTTCTTCTCGTACCTGTCCCTTTTGGCGGGTGTCATGGAAGGGATTTTCAGGATAGCCAGCCCCTCGTCCCAGATGTCATTGAGCAATGGCACCGCGAGGACCGTCTTTCTCTTGGCCTCCCGTCGTTGGTAAAGAAAACCTTCCTTTTTCTGTTCCTCAGGGCAGAGCTAGAAGAGCTTGGATGCCCTGGCTATCATGGCATGAAAAGAGCCAATTTCGTGCGGTGGAGAGGCCCGAGGGGGGGTGATGACGGGATGTCCATTGTATCATCGCCGCTGTCGTCGTCCGTTCCCGTTGCTGTATCCGTCGCCGTATCCTCCCGAGGGTCCGGCGAGGGGGATGAGGGGTCCACAGGCCTCGCGGGCACGAAAAGCGGCACGGGGTGGACTCTCCTCCGCTTGTTCGGAGGTCTTCCCGACGGTCCTGGCTCTGGATCCTCCGTCGGGGTGCATGGTAACCTTGTCCTTATCTCAGTACATAAGGATTGGATCGCCAACAAAATGGCCGCCGAGCTATCCTGGGGCTCTGGTAATGGCTGCGACGGACGGGATGGCTGCTCCACTGGGCCCTCGTCGTCGCCATCGTCGCTATCTTCAATCACATCAGCGGGAACCTTCCCCTGGGATGGAACCTTCTCGAACCTCTCGTTGAGGCCTACGAACCTCTCGTTGAGGCCTTTCACGGTTTCCACCGGATCCTCCTCGGAGGCTGAATCAGGAGTCCGTAACGGCCACCGCCCCACCCCCCTCTTTTTCCACGGGGTCTGAACGATGGTCTGGAAAGAGGATTCCCTCTGCGGTGGCAGGGAAACTCTGGGCCCCGAGGCCGCCTCCACTGGCGTAGCCTCTGCCGGCTTCGCCAGGGCTGCTGCGACAACCTCAATAGAGGCCTTTGCCAGTTGGATCAAGGCCCTCACCACCTTAGGTGCGTCCTGGGCCTTTGCTTTGGGGGGGGAGGGTCATCGCCTCGCTCCCCCTCGGCTCCCTTCGAGATCGACCGGGGCCTCTCCAGAAGCTTACCCGGGTTCTCGGACTTCCTCTTCCCCGAACCACAGCGCTGGCTCATAGTTGATCGTGCCGGGGAAGTCGCGCCCTGCCTGGCAGCCGAGGAGCCCGACCTTTTGGCGCTCCCTGTGCCCGCGGACTCGCGGTGCTTGGCCTTCTGTTGGGCCCCTGTCGCCGGGGCGCCCTCACAGGACTTAGAAGACCGCTCAGAATTTTTGTTCGCCTTCTCACCTGCTGTGCCCTTCTCCAGCCAGGCGGCGAGGCGGGAACGACGATCTTGCTTGGTCCATTCCGACAGGTTCTTGCAGAGCGCACAGTCCTTCTCCACGTGCATCTTGTCCTCATGAAGGCAGTAGAGACATCTTGAATGCTCGTCCTCCTTGAAAACATTTTGCAATCCGCATCCTGGGCAGCTCCTGAACAGCTTGGATCTGGACGTCGAGCTTCCCTTGTCCTGGTCCATGTCCGTTGAGGTAGACCACAGATCTTCTGGAATCCTCCAAGAAGCGTAACTCGACGAAAACTTCACCCTTGAGGGGCGTAGAAGAATTCCGAAACGGGTCCCCGTTATCGGAAGTAGAAACAGTGGAGCTTGAGGCTCGATAAAACCGAAAAAATGAGAAAATTCTCCTGAAAAAGCGCGAAAACGCAGTAAAAGCTCGAGAGCTAAAGCACGAAGACTCCCAACACTTGAACGTGCGGTATAAATCTGAGGATGGCTGCCAGGGGAGGGGTTTAGGGAGAGGGCAGTCATTGGCTGGGGGCAGTATAACCCAGAGATCAGTGATTGGTTACTACTAAGAAAGACAGATCAGAAACGAAACTGATACTGATTTTTTCTTTACCGAGGATTCCCAGCCTGACGACGGGGAATATTCATGAGCATGTGAATCCATGCCAGACCCCATGCTGGAGAAGGACAGATTATCTCTGGGTCTCGGCGGGGCTTCTGGGGAAGATACGGAGATCGGCTCCATTTCGCTTTCAGATCATGCACCATTGTGGGCAGACATATCGTTGACACAAGGCCACTCAGGGCTATGGAAATGGCGACTCCTAGTGGAATTATCCGGGATCCAGTTATGGGGAGTACTCTCAGGGAACACATTACAGAATATCTTGCATGCAATAACATCCCAGAGATATCCAGGGAGACATTATGGGTAGACTTAAAGGTAGTGACAAGGGGACACCTCATTGCACTTAAGTCACAGAGGGAGAAACAGAACCGTCAATGGGAAAAGGAGCTAGAAGCAAACATATGCGTAATTCAGGCTGAAATCCTGCAGAAACCGTCCTCTAAACTACAAAAAGCCCTATCCAAGGGCAGCTGTAATCCCTTCGTGCTAGAAAAGCGGAGAGAGACCTGTTACACTTAAAACATTGGTACTATATAAAGGCGAATAAATCCAACAAGCTCCTGGCCAGGCAACTGAAAGGGAAAAAGCAGAACCAAGCAGTAAAGGCATTAACGAATGATAAAGGGCAGACGAAGACACTAACATCTGACATAGGGGATATATTTAAGCAATTTTATCAGAACCTTTACTCCTCGGATCACCCTGACGAGGGACAGCAAACGTCCTATCTAGAAGGAGTCCACCTTCCAGATATATCGGAAGAGGAAAAGCAACAACTAGACAGGGAAATCACGGTGGAAGAGGTGAATAGGGCAATCCGGGACCTCCCTAGAAACAAAGCTCCAGGCCCAGACGGTTACACTGCACAATTCTACAATGCATATTTGCATATGCCCCAGCCACCCTCACTATAAATAAGAAGAACATTACGACAGAAAAACTACTCCCCCTTATCCTTCCCACACTAAATAACGCTCCTGACACTTGGTCAGACCCCACCAACCTAGCCGACATGTATAACCAGTCACTGCTTGCAGCCATCAACTCTATCGCCCCACTCAAACTGAGGAAACCCAAACAACGAGCACACCTTAACTCGTGGTTTACTCCCCAGCTTAGAGTGTTACGCAAAGAGAAACGCACAGCAGAGTCACGCTGGAGAAGTCACCACTCCGACGCCCACAAGGACAGTCTTCTGATAGCCACCCTTAACTATAAAGAAGCTGTACTCCAGGCAAAAAAAGATTCTTATAATAACCGCATTATGTCAGCCCAGTCCAATACTAAGGAACTCTTTAATATCCTTAAGGAACTCGAGACACCTGCAGCCCCCCCTGACTCTTGCTCCAAAGACAACACTTGGTGCACCAATATTCAGTCAGCACTCCTGGGTAAAATTGCTACCCTCCAATCTAAAATCAGGGACAAACAGAAATCCCTACAGCTTGACCAACCACACCTACACTTAATACACATTTAACCTATCCGCATAAACCTTTCTCCTTCTCCCCACTCACTACTCTCGAAGTAGAAAACATCAAACAATTTAAAACCTTCCAATTGCCAAGGCAACCCCTGCCCAGCACCTATTATCAAGGAAGCATCTCATGAGCTAGCCCCGTTCATTACAGCATTCATAATGCTTCTTCCAAGACGGGTATTGTCCCCGACAACCTAAAGGATGCATGGGTTATCCCACTCCTCAAAAAACCCTCCCTTGACCATAATATCCCAACTAACTTCAGACCTATCACTACAGTCCCATTCCTGCTGAAGATCCTGGACCGTGCAGCCTACCTGCAGATTCAGGATTACCTCAAACTAAACAATCTCCTGGGCTTAAGACAATCAGGGTTGCGCCCTAAACATGGCACAGAGTCAGCTCTGATCGACTTGAAAACTCAGATGGAGTCACTGAAGGACAATGGGAAGCTAGCTCTTCTCCTTCTCCTCGATCTCTCCGCGGCTTTTGATCTGGTCAACCACCAAATACTCTGCCAGCATCTCAAATCCGCAGCCCACTTCTCCGACTCTGCCAATGTCTGGATCCACTCATTCCTGAGCAATAGATCCATGAGGGTCTTCTCACCGCTGGCATCAGCGGATCCCTCCCCTATTCACTGTGGCATTCCTCAAGGCTTGTGTGTATCCCCTACGTTGTATAACATATTCACCAAACCCCTCTTCGATGTGCTTGACTATCTGGGTGTCTCCTACACTAACTACGCGGACGACACCCAGATACTCATCCCTATCACAGGAGACTACACAGCTGACACCAAAGCCCTTAACAATGTTTACTCGGTCATCCAGGCCTGGATGGCACAGCACGAACTTTGCCTTAACGATGATAAGACTGAGCTCTTACTTTTAGGATCAAATCATCGGCTCAACAAACTAGACCAAACCTACAAGTCCTTCATTATTGACGGCAATGACATTAAAGCCTCCAAAGATACTAAGACGCTAGGGGTCTATCTTGACTCCTCGCTTTCTCTGAACAGACAAATAAATGCAGTTAGGTCAGCTTCGGCCTATACCTGCAAACTTATCACTGCCTGTAGACCCTTCCTAAACTCCACCAACTGTATCACACTCGCTAGAACTCTTGTTATGGCCAAAATCGACTACTGTAGTGCTCTCTACCTAGGGACCAGTCAGTCTAATCTTAATAAATTGCAAACTGTACAAAATAATGCCTTAAGGGCAGCCTTAAACATCCCGAGACGCTCTCATATCCCCTCCATCAGATCGGACCTACGCTGGCTCCCGTTAAAACAGAGAATTGCCCTGAAAACCCTAGCTTTGACTCACAAATGTCTGAGCAACAACGCCCCACCTTACCTGTCCGCTCGCTTCTCATGCCACACCTCCACTCGTCCTACCAGAGCAGCCCAAACTCACAGCCTCATCGTGCCCAGATGCAAACTCCAAAAAGCTGGTGGGGTGAGCTTCCCCGTCCTGGCCTCCAAACTCTGGAACACCCTGCCCACACCTATCAGAATTGAACCATCATTCCACTCCTTCAAGAACAATGCTAAAACATGGCTGCTCTCCCAAGACTCATGAGACCTTGACACAGTCCAGACTCCATGTGGGGTACAGGACTGAATATACATTTTCTCTCTGCTCTGTCCCTGTATTATACACTGTTAATGCTACCCTTCGGTACATGTATATATGCTGTATATTTTTGTAACTCACTGTAACTACTGCTTTTTGTAACATGTTTAAGAGTATGCGCCCGGTTGCCCCTGGGCATGGTTTTTTGCGCATTATAAATAAAATAAAATAAAATAAAATCAAAATCAAAAATAAGGAAATTTTAGCCCCAGTCCTCACAGTATCTGTTCCAGGCTTTACCGATCAGAATCCCACCTTCCTTTTTTAAAATCTCTGATGAAAATAATCTCAGCGTACATATGGCAGAATAAAACCCCCAGAATATCTAGTGCGGTTCTCACCTCACCGAGAAAAGACGGAGGATGTGCCCTCCTGCACTTTAAGAAATATTATGAAGCTGCCCAACTATGGGTGTTGAAAGAATGGATACTGGACAGGTCACAGAAAATATGGGCATCACAAGACAGAGCAGTAGAGACTACACCCACCCGACACCTCCTCTGGTTAGGAAAACAATATAGACACCCCAATGTACGAATTAGTGAGATTATGAAAGCGAAGCAACGCTAAGTATTTGGGATAAAGCCACCCAGAAAGAAACTCTAACTAAAGACCCAGCCCCATTTATGCCCCTATTCAAGAACCCAGAATTTCTGCCGGTAATGAAGAAAGGGACATTCCAGAAGTGGGAGGATGCAGGATGTAAAATGGTCAGGGACATGTACCAGGCGCAACAGATAAGATCATTTGCAGAATGCACAACACACTTCGACCTGAACGCAAACGACAGGTACAAGGGTGCTGACCCCATTCGAAACATATATCATGACTCACACAGGTGAAAAGAAGCTTGTCTCGAACATCTATAAGTTTATTAATGCCCAAGTTGAAAACGTCAAATGGCAATACATAAAAATATGGGAGAGGACACTTAAAGATACACTCCCAAGGGAACGCTGGGAATACATTTGGGGGGTGATACCCAAGCTCATGGGAGCAATCCAGACCACAGAAATGTGGATGGAAATTCTCGTACAATGGCACTATATGACAGAAAGATTCCACACAATGTACAGAAACTCCCCAAATAAATGTTGGAGGGAATGTGGAGGGGTGGGAGACTGGCAGCACATCTGGTGGGACTGGCCGGCCCTACAGAAATGTTGGGTAGATGTCAAGACTCAAATGCACACAATGTTCCCAGACATCGGGAGCCTGGGGGAAGAAGTGTGGCTATGTGGGCTCTGGGATCCTCAGGATAAACATCTAAACATGACACAGAAAAGCAATTTTATGGGATTATTGATGGGGGCATGGTTGGAAATAGCTCCAAAATTGAAACAGAAATACCCACCTATGGCAGTAGACTGGATATGAAGAGTCTGGTCACATAGAACCATGGAACGCATGACGTACAATATTCAAGGGGAACATCAAAAATTCAGAGTTGACTGGGGCAAGACCCTGGAATTTCTCCAAAGCGACTATATGGAACAATGGTGCCTGCATAAAATAAGGATACTAGACATGTTTGATTAAAGGAGGAGAAGAGGCACCTCAGCGTACAGAGACATATACAGTGAACTTCCAATGGGGAGGGGGGTAAAGGAATGTTAATGTTTGGATAATGACATGATCCTATGTTGTTTGGAAATCAATAAAAATACTGTTTAAAAAAATAAAAATAAAAGAATAGTGAAACACTTATTCCAGAAACAGTAAAAACCTATAACCCTGATTCAAGATAACACAGTTATTCTAAGGGAGTTGGACCTTGGGGTATAATATACAATTAAATTTACCTTTCAGCTTAGTGAAACACAGTCTAAGATCAGTAAGAATGTATTACACTATTTTTGCATGGCTCAAGGCAGACCAAGGATTGATGGACCTAAGAACACTTTTCAAGAATGGCACACAGCTATTCTAGGCAGGTAAAACCTATGTACTTTTAAAAGGAGCTATCAGCAAATAAGTATCAGTATAGTCTACGGCAGACTTATTCTGTACACGCTAACAGTAAATCAGGGGAAGCAAGACCCAATTGGGCACACTTATACACTTATCCTACCAGGAATAGTAAAGTTATACCAACAGCACTACTTTTGGGGAAGAGACAACCAATTCACAGGTGAGTAAATGAACCTTATTTCAGAATAGTGCAACACACATTCAAGGTTACTTTTGTAACGGCTCATTCTCAGAGTTAAAGTTACCAACCAACTCCTTTTGCAAGTAAGTAACTTTTAAACACTTCTTATTATTTTCAAGGTAAGGCCCTTTTCTTATCAAGTCCTTCCCTTAGTCTATAGCATTAGTTCACTCAGAGGCGGTACAGGGACCCTAGTGCTCTAGGTGCCAGCTTTAGGCAGGGTGAGATAGGGTTCAGTTGCAGGCAAAGTCAGAGTTCCAGAGGAAGACTTTTCAAACAAGTAAGTATTTAACTTTAAAGTTAGCCAAGGGTCCAGGGACTTCAGAGAAGACACCATAGGAGGATTCCGCAGTGGGCCTGGGTGAACTGGCTGAGTGCCTCCCAATCACAGAAAACCCGCCAAAGCTATTTAGAAATCACAAAGGCTTAAGGTAGGTAAAATAACCCAGCCACCACAGTACCTCAGCATAGAAGAAGAGTTGCAGCAGGAAGACTTCAGGATCTGCAGCCAAAAACTCGGTCAATGGATTCCTTTGTCAAGAAGACGGAAGACGGGACTTTGGAAGGACTTTTGCAGCAGGGATCACGGAAGAAGGCTACAGGCAAGAGTTGCCTCGTGGCTGGATGCGGCTCTGTGGTTTTTGCACCCTTTTCAGGAGCCAGAAAAAAACTGCATATCGCAGTTCAGATTCTCGTCGTTTGCAAGGTCCAGCTCTGGTGAGGGGACTTTTCAGACGATTCACGTCTCTGGAGGTCCAGCAAGACACCCAGAATGCTTCAGCAAGATTCGGAATTCGAAAGACCATGCACCGCTCAATGGCTCAAGGTCCCACGGTATTGGGGTATTGTAGCCGCGCAAGGTTGCTGCATGACGTGGGATGGCTCAAAATGCGGGTCTTGCCAGGCTCTGGGTCGGGGGTCGTCTGTTTTGGGATACCCAGGTCAATTGGAAAGAAAGAAGGATTACAGCAGACTCCAGTTACACAGCAGGCTCTACGGTCGCTGGAAATCGCTACAGCCTTTGGTTCTTCATTTTCCTCTTCAGTTTTGGTTCCAGTGGTCGACTACCTATTCAGCTTCCAGAATCAGACTTTTATGCAGGAACCCAGCCAATCAAACAGCCATGCACCATTCAAACTTGGGGGGGTTGGCAGGCCTTTCAGAACAGCCAGCCTTTCGGTTTGAACTGGATTCTTGTAGTCAAGCTGGAAGACCAAGGGCTGCAGAGTGTTGGACTCCTCCCTAGCTTCCTGCCTTCACAGACACTCTGGAGCCTGGGCAGGGAATCCACAGGATTCCCACAACCGAAAATAAAGTTAACACAAAGGAATTTCCTGCCCTGGATGTCAGGGGAAGGAACAAGAAAGCACAAGGAACATTAAAATGGTGAAAAAAGAAGACAGGGCACATTTTGGTAAAATGAGCACCCATGATTGCCTTTACCGGGGCTGTGAAACCAGCCCGTGGCAAAGGTGCACCAAATTAGTTAAAAGGTTCACTGCCACCAGCCATTAAAGGTAAGCTTGTCCCTGTAACATAAATGTTACAGTTAAAAGGAGAAAGGGTATACATTGTACCTCCGCAGCACTCCACAGAAGGTGTGGAGTGCTGGTTTCACCTTATAAAATGAACTGTAGTTCTCTCAAGGTTAGCCAGAGAAAGTTAAAAGGGGTGCCCTCAAGACAACCCAGTAACAATAGGTAGTATTTGCCAAAAGTTGTTAAAGAGGATAACATTAAAAAGGCACTATGTAGAGTTTAAAAATGACACCCATAAAAAGAGTAAAAGCCTTTGAGTGCAGAAAAAGGTTCTCACTCACTGAGATATAGAGAAAAATCATCTACCAGTCCAGCAAAAGGCTCTGTGGTTGATACAGGTAAGCAAGATTTATCAGTATTATTAAATTCTTACCTAACAACAGTTTACATTTATTCTGATGTTTCTCAATCAGGGGCATTTTATATAGCTCCTTTATCCATTCTGAACACGATAGAGGTTTACTAGATTTCTATTCTTTCCAAATCAACTTTTTTGGCTGCCATAGGTGCCCTAAAAACAGCATTTCTGTGCACGAGATGGGCATTCAATAAGCGCATCCTCCCCCAAGACCATTGTTTCAAAATAATAAAGCAAATCATCCTCAGTACCTCTGATTTATTAAGGACTTCATATTTATAAAATCACTGCACTGCACTCCTGTCCAAAGCAATGTACATGCTTGCAGTATCTAACTTTGGTTATTTTGTTTACACCTAAAACAGCAAAGGAAATAATTCCAGTACAATAACATGAAAGGAAATGTAACTTACCGATTTGGCCCAGAGGTAGTCATTGTGCCAACATTTCTGATGTAATGCTGAAGAAAACAAATTGTACATTATATTCGTAACATTATCTTAATAGCAGGCTCATCATCTCTCCTCTACTCACATATAACCCACAACTCCTATCTGTACCTTACCTTTGTCATAAATCTTCAGATTTTTTTTTAAATTGAAATATTTTATCAAAGTATAAAAGGGAAAATAACAAATCCTCACATTTGCCCAATAACAAACCTTCCTCATGGCCATAATTGGAAAATCTCTGCTTTTAATATATCAATTGAAATCCACAATGTGAGACCCAGAACACCAATGTGAGACCCGGAAAACCCATAAAAGGATTACATTCTTTAAAAGTAAATCCTAATATCATTAGGACAATAGTGAATGGTTAAGGTAGAACCAAAGTTCCTGCATTCCACTTCAGCGTGCTTCTTAATTCCTACAATGCAATGTTAAACCTTCTTGGATTTATTCCAGGTTTTATTTTACATGCATATCATAAATCAGTCTCCAAACAATCCTTCCACCACATCCAGTCCAATATCTTCTCCATCTGCTTTTCCTCTCCTGAGAAATGGCACAAAGACAGTGCGGCTGATGTTTACTTCTGAAGTCCTGTCATTTCTACCATTACAACTCAAAAGCCCCTATACCCATATCTACAGCGCTTATCCAAGAATGTCCTCCATTCCTATTCTAGGCACATTCAGGACTCAAATCAGACCGGTCAACTCGTCGATGCTAAATATTTCCCATGCTTTAACAACCCGTTCTTTCTTCAAATGTAGGAAAGTTTGCTTCCACACCACTGTTAGAGGTGCTCTAATAGTGCACCATAGGCACTAATGTAGGTGGCACATCTCAGCTGTGCTGAAAGTGCAATGCTGGCCTTTACTGCACCACATTTGCAGTGTGGCAAATAATTGCACAGCCAGAGGTGAGGTGTGTGCACATGGGAGAGGGGTGGGTCAGGGATATGTAGGGGGCAGTGCACGTCGGGTGTAAGGCATAAAATTAAGATGCAGAGCAGCGTTCTGCTATGGGATTGAGGGCAGGGGGAAAGGGGAGGTGAACCCCCCACCTGTGTGGGAGTTTGATACAGGAAGAGGGGTGATTGGCGGGACCCCCTTCGACGAGGTGAAATTTCTGTGCCAATTCCCTTTAACGTTAGAGACCCCAGCTCTTTTGCTGGATTCATGGCTTTTTAAATTTTACTCATGAGTGAGGGGGACCTTTTTCTCACTCACTCATGTGTTTTTCTGACTATGATTTTCTATGCTCCTTACTGTTTTATGGATTCTGTTAAACTCGATAGGCATCTGGTTTTTCACTGTGACACACATTACCTTTTGTGCAGTGCCACTGAGAAGTCCAACCTTGGACTTCCCTTAATGTTTAACTACATTTTCTTGGGTGAACTACTGTTCCCAAGAATAGTAAGATGACCCCTGTCTTACTTACCTTTACTTTATAGGTCCAGCACCCACCACCCTATGTGGAATGCTGGGGGTTACCTAGTAATTCCTTTAACCCATTCCTCATGTAACATTTTGCTACACTAAACTTGAATGGTTGGTGGCAGTGGGTTCTTGTTTGTATTACCTAGTGACATGTATCTGCAGGCTGATACCTCAGCTGCAGTGCTGCACACAAGGGTGACCATTTTCCCAAAATGGGCCTCGTCTTCTTTTTTTGCCATTTCTTTTAATTTCTTCTAGGCTTTTACTCTGTTTGCATCAGGTTTGAGTCCTTTGTGTAGATAGCCTTTGGCAAGCTTCAGCCCACCCAGGCTCCAGTGTGTCTGGAAAGCCAGGAAGTGAGGGATGGTCTCTAGGTGTGCCTGAGTGAAACCAGTTCCAATTGGCTGGCTGGCTGCAGCCACCCTGCTGTGTGATTGACAGCCTAGGGCTGTGAATGAATGGGAACTTGCATAAAAGTGAGGTTTTTGGGACTAAGCGGAGAGTCGACCACTGGAGGACAGAATCCGAAGCAGAAGATGAGAGAAGATGCCAGCAGAAACCTCCTGGACCGCGAAGATCCCGGTGAAGCCCTACAGCTGTGCTGACCCTGTTTCCGAATCGACAGGGAAGACCCGTAAAAGACGACTTCCTCCCATAGGCTGGTGGGACCAACTGGCCTCGAGACAAACTACTTTGGCGCAGCCCCCAACTTGCTGCGACTTTCCAAGGTTGCAGAAGCCCAATAACATGGGTATCTCGACTACTTGCGAGTGCATTGTCTTCTGAAGTCCGAATCCGGACAGATCTTCATAGGCATCCAGAGGACCCTACAGAAGCAACAAATACACGTCCAGAGTCCCCTCACCAGAATCCAGGACTGAGGGATCAAGGAAATCTAAACCGAGCTTTTCATTCTTCATTGGCGCTGAGAAAAAGACGCCAAAACCACAAAGATCTGCTGAATCGACGGAAATCCATTGCTGCAGAGTCCCTTGCTCTCTCTTGAGTGCTGCCACATAATATATATAATTCTGACCAATATTCATGACCCCTTATGCTTTAAATGTCACATCATTCTGACTGAAGGTTTATTTATAGATTGTCCCATATGCACAGAGTTACATTCACATAGGTGTGTTTGTTCAGCATCAGTTGGTCTGGGGAGTCAATAGTAGCTCCTGGTAGCTGGCAGTGTTAAGCTAACCAGGCTCTTCTATGCTACAGGCAGGAGCTTAATAGCCTCTAGGCTCTCCTCAATTTCGAACCATAGAAATCCTCCTCTGAAGGAGTCCAAAAAGCACCAGGCATCACTGTTAGGGAGATATTTCCAGAGTCCTCTGGTGAGGGATGTAAAGCCCTCTAACCCATAGCTAAAACACTCTTTCTAAGGTTAGATAGACCAGGCGGCTGCCAAACTGGCAGCTATGGCAGAGCTGTTAGGCTTAACTCCAAAGAGGAGCTAGGGCTGGGAGTTAAGTAGTTATTTCCAATAGTGTATTCTCAGACAGGGGACGGGACTACCACTAGTGAATTGAGAAACAGACACTTTCATAAAATCACACATAGAATATATCTGACAGCTATAAGCTATAAGGTCAGCTGTGTACTTTGGGTTAAATATAACACATAGGAACTGTATGTATAAAAACAGTTAACATAGTAAAGGGAATACACTGGGGACTCTGTATGTATGCCCAATGCCTGGTGGTAGGCAATACATATAATGCAAAGAGGTGGGGCAAAACAGGTGTTAACATGGATTTCTAGCATCTGGCCTGGTGTAAAGATTTTAGGAGGCCAATCTAGTTATAGTAAACAGGGTAACTCAGAGGTTAGCCAAAACTTTATCAAGGTAAACGTGGAGAGCGGTTTACAGTGATAATTTCGACAACAAAAATGTCGAAAGTCAAAATATCGAAAAAAAAAATGTTGAAAAAAAAAATGTCGACTTTTTTTTTCAATGCATTTTTTTTTTAAATGGGGGGGGTTCCCCCCAACCCCCCTTTTTTAATTTTTTCTTTAATTTTTCCCTTTTTTTTTAACTCCCGAACCCCTAAAATAAATATATAATTAAAAAAAACGAAAGTCGACATTTTTTTTCGACATTTTTTTGTCGACATTTTTGTCTGTCGACATTTTTTTTTCGAAATTATGACCACCCACCGTGGAGAGCATTCAAGGCTCTCAGTCAGGAGAGTGTGAGTGGGGTCATGGGTCCAAAATGAAGCAGGCAATAATTTAAATTTTGACAGGTGAGTACAAAAATACTATATTTATTGTAGGCGCAAAAACACACTAGGAAATGAAACAAGCAGGCGATATTACATAACATTCAATCATAAAATCATATATGCCATCACCGTTAGTTAGGTTCTTAGGAATGCATTCAATAAATTATTCAACAAAATTAAGGTATGTAGTGATACAGTAGAATGGAACCAAGTCACAAGAAATATACCCTAACTTTATAAATCCAGTCCCTAAAATGAGTGGGGCCTTGTGCCCAAAAGTCACAAAGCTTCTTCTTAGGATAAGGGTCTGAGGTAGAAAAAGTTCTTGTGTTGGTGAAATGTTCCAGAAGATATTCAAAAAAGTTACTGGTAAGTAAAATTATATTCGTACATTTAAGATTCAGCTACTTTTAGACGCGATGATCAAAAAAACAATGGAATGGAGTAACCACAGTTTGTTCTAGGGATTCATCTAAGGGGAACAGGGAAAGACAAATGCGTTGTGATTACTTACCCCCCTGACTCTGATTTTCCCAGATGACTAGATGGGACGACTAGTGGTCGCTGGAGGTAAGTTTTCCCACTGTTGGTTCCAGTGAGAGGTGCCCAGGTACTGCAGGAGCTATGATTTTTACGGTCTGCTCCAGGAGCAGAGTGCAACCCTTCGCGAAGAAGAAATGCAGAAGGCAAAGGTGCAGAGCTCTTCAGGACACTTCAGCAGGTGGGGGAAGGCAAGTTCCACCAACAGCTACCACACACAGGCGATCAGGCATTCTTCCAGTCACCTTTAAAGAAGACCTTCCAGAGCCGGATACCTTGAAGCTGGGAGGCTGAAATTCCACAGGAAGATGATTTAGACCACAAGCTGACGACTACCGAAGGTCTGGTGGAAAACATAGAAAATTACGGTTCTACCCGGGTACCCCACTAGAGAGCTGGTCAGAAAGGCTCAGAAAGGCTGGATCCTCAAGAACACGCCGAGACCGTTTGGTCCCACCAGTCTAAGAGTTGTAGTACTGCTCAGTGCCTTTGCAGATCAGGTAGTCCAGCAGGGCTTCACTGGGCCAAACACAGGAAGAGATGCTGATGCCTCTTCGGGAGGCGTCCATGTATCTTCAGTCATCTGCTCGCCTACACAAGGTACTTGGCTCCAACGTGGATCTGAAGAAATAGCTGCAGGAGTCCTTCTTATACAAAATCCTGGGTGGAAGCAAGTTCAAGCCTACCAATGGTAAGGATCTGCACCATTCAAAAAGCTAGCAGTGGTCCAATCAGGGACCAATGCGTGTTTCACTCATGCCCCACACCTAGACTTCCAGACACCATGGATGTGGAGTAGGACCAGGTGGTCAAATTTGGCCAGATTCCAATACAGATTTACTATGAGAAGGGTAGATTCTTCTTCATCCGCCAAATTCAATTTAACTGCCAACAAGTCTTCAGATTTAATTATTTGAGTAACACTTTTAATCCCCCTGTCGATAGCAACAGCAAGTCCTCCACTAGGGCGACCCGCTAGAGTTCTCTTTGCTGGGCTTGTGAAAGTATCAAAGCCATTAAGATGAAATGTATTAACAGCCATAGGGCCTCATTACATGTTTGGCGGTAGCCTTGCCGGTAAAACCGTCAGGCTGCCGCCAAACTTGCAAAATTTTCTGGTGCCCGCGAATGGGCAATTACTGGGTCATTACGGCCCTGCCGGACCCAGTTATTGCCCATTCGCGGGCACCGGAATGAAATGCTCGCCATTCCCAATCAAGACTCATAGAGCTCAATGAGAATGGGGAGGTCTGATGCAACGGCACCATTTAGAATGGTGCCGGTGTATCCGACATGCTCTGCTTGCAAGTTCCGATACGCCCGGTAGGTCAGACCTGGCAGGCCGGGAAGGCACACGCGAGCAGAACTCGTAGTTTGCCGGTTCGGTAACAACAGTACCAGCAAGATTACTGGTACCGTTGTTACCGGACAGGAACACTTATAATGAGGCCCATAGTCTCCTGAAGGAGCATGATCAAAGGTTTAATGGTTAACATAGTATCGTGAAACCATGAATTCAAGTGTTTTAGGCTGTATACATTCCATGACATAACCGCGATCAATTGAATGCTAGGGCTGTGTTAACCCTTGCTCTAGAGTCATAAATGTGTTTTTTTAGCAGACTCTATCCACAACCAATCTTGGCCATTTACGATAGGGTTAAGTTATGATGATGTTTTCATCTCTTCATTAGTGCCTATATTTTTAGTTTCATTAGGTTGTGGATTATTTTCTATATTAGAGACTTTGGTTTGAAACCCTACAAATGTATTGGCTTCTTCCATGGAGTTCATTGGATGGAGCCTGTATCTCAAAGTCAAAAAAGTATTGCGTTGTTCCAAAATTAGTTTTTATATTATTATTGAATGAAATTTGCATATCATCCAACTCTTGTTTGTTTGAGGTAAAGTGATCCAATCTATATCGTCTGAATTCATAGATATTAAAACAGGAATTTGGTTAAAGAGATCTTACAAACATGATCTGTTGATTCTTTTAGTTTCATTGATTTTTTTTAATCGCTTCCCCAGCCCATAATTATTAGTGAGTGATTTTCTGCTCTGAGATATTGCAATTGTGTTGCAGCCATACTGGTAGAAGAGATGCCATTTCAAATACAGTTCAACATCTGGGAAATAGAATTATTCAACTACTTCTCTAGAGGATTTGTAATAGCAGACAGGATGAGAATACTTTGTCTAACAGCTTCTAAATTGGGTGCAGGAGCGGTTAACTTTCCTTTAGTTGGTTAAGGGTTAGAAGGAAAGAAGGTTGTCATTTTGCTTTGCTTTATGCTGGTATTCCCATTTACAAACCGTAGTGGTAAGGTAATTTCATCTACCACCAAAATGTTGGTTTTGTTAGCCGTATTAGCAGTACCTGTAGTGGAGGGGTACTCCACTAAAGCAGAGACGGGTATATCGGTTTGGGTTTGTATCGATTGGCCATTTAAAGGGCAGCCTATATGATCCCTAGATTTGTGTTGCTTATCTTTAGGTTGTACCTGCACATCATTCAAATCAACAATTTCATCCACCTCGGGCAGATTAAATAAGTTTTTCATTATAGAGTTAAGGCCCACAATTTTGGTGTCTTGCTTGTTTTTCATTTTTTTGTCAAACCATTATTGTGGTTCTTGTTGACCTTTCTTTTAACCCTATTTTCTTTTCGCCTAACTCTCCGGGAGATTACATGGCAAGGAGTAATGCCATATAAGCAGGCGAACTTGAGGAAGCCAAATGGAATATAGTACCTTCCGGACCTTTTTGTTCTGTTACCATATCGGATTGTTCAATGATTTCAGTCAACAGTGTTGGACTATCGGGTGAGAGGTTATCCTCACACTCCGGTCTCAGTTTACTATCAGATCTAGTTAACGCGTTTTCTTCATTCCCTCCTATAGCACACAAGAGGATATTCATGTTCTGTTCAAGTCTGACAAGTTTAGCAACATTGGTATTCACCATGTCCCATATGTTTTCATCAACTTCCTGAATGGTCTGATCTGACATTAACAAAGTTATGGCAGTAAAAGTCACGAGTCCACAGCGCTTATACAGTGATTAAGAAAATAAACCTCAAGGCTGCGGGTATCTGGGCGGTGTGGGTGTACTGCCAATACACATCCACAGGAATAGTTGAAGAAAAACAAAGATGTTCCCAGTCTCACTGCGCCAAGAAATTATAATTAGTTGTTTGTGCAAAGAAAAGCCTTTATTGTTTGTGCGAAGAGAAGCCTGACAAGTGTTTCAAACTGTGTACAGCTTTTCATCAGAGGCTTAGGTTGCAGCAATATGAACTCCACATTTAGAGTAGGACAATGCCAGATACAGTTCTCAAAATGCCTCGCAGTTGCGGAAAGCTCAATGACCGCTTGTTTCAGTCTACTCGTGTTAGGTGCAATGGTAACACGAGTAGACTGAAACTTTTCTTTGCACAAACAACTAATTATAATTTCTTGGCACAGTGAGACTGGGAACATCTTTGTTTTTCTGATCTGACATTAGTCCATTTGATTCTAAATGCGTGGTTCCTATCCCCTTCAACAAACATGACACCAATTGTGTCATACACTTTGTTGTATGTGTTGGAGAATCTGAGAAGCCTTAGAGACACCTCGAGGCAACTGCACCTTTTTGTCTTCTCTCAGCTCAGTCTGTGTAGCTATGGTAGCTGCAGGCCTCTCTTTTAGTACTTTCGAATGATAAAAATGTATTAGTATCAGTCTCACAAGCCAATATGAAACCTTTGAGTTTATTCATCTTGGCAAGGATCTCTGATAGAGAGGTTTTAACTTCACAGATTTCGTAATGTGTGACATTGTGTCCTTTATCCAGAAGATTCAGCGCCTCAAGATAATCTCACAAGTTTACCTAACTCTGCCATCACAACAGGTGCTAACATTGAGACATCAGATACAAAATGATTGTCCCTACAGTGCAATAGATGCTCAGAATCTACATGTGTTCGAGAACAGGAGGTACCAAACTGGGACTGTGCTGTAAGTGTATGGTTGCCAGTCAAAGGATCGACAGTGAAAGGGTCATCAGGTCAAAGGATCGACACCAAAGGGTCGACAGGTCAAAGGATCGAATTTTTTTAAAAAAATTTTCACATTTTATTTTCACTTTTTTTGGGGGGGGGCCCCACCCCCAACCCCTTTTTTTTTGCTAAAAACCACTTTTTTTCCCTAAACGAAAACCTAAAAAAATATATATAATTAAAAAAAAAAATTCGATCCTTTAACCTGTCGACCCTTTGACCTGTCGACCCTTTAGATTCAATCCTTTGACTAGACACCTAAGTGTATCTTTCTGTATCTTTAAGTTAAGTTGTTTATTTGTATCATCGATTCTATAACAGGTTCTTGGTGAATCTCAACCTGAATTGTGGCAAGTTCAACCACCTCTGATTTGAGCTTACTAGGTGTAACCTTTCAGTTTTTATTTTCTAGATGTTTCGCTTTGCAATCACCCAAACCAGATTTGTCTAACATGCAGTCCGATGTTTTAACTTCAGATGGTGTATTAGTTGAACGCTGCATTTAATCAGACATACAAGTATTAGTGGTAGTTTGTGGTGCGAAGCGCTTAACACTTCTTGTTTCAACAATCATAGGGCTTTACTAAGTTGTTAGCAACTCTCAGTTTGAAGCTGCTGGGAATCACAGCCCAATCTGGTTAAACACTTCCAGCCAGTTCCACAGAGGCTCTATTCGCTTACAAACAGTTTAGATATACCAGTAGCCTTAGCTCAGAAGACAAACCTCCAACTATCAGCACTTCTCTATGATCAAGTGAAGAGTTTTTACGTTACAATTCAAACCATCACTGTAGAATTAAATACTATGCAACAGTAGCACTCACGTATACGACTGTGCCAGCTACCACGCTTATACAGGTGGATTAATAAACAAAATTACGACAATTATCACATTAATAGATTCTCTGGCGAGACAGCTTGAAAACCATGCAATAATTACCCCAGACAAATTAGTCAGGGGTTATTCTCCGAAAAGATTTGTACAAGTTTAACACTTAATCAACAAATCGAATAGCAACCAAGAAGAAGAATATGTGCACCAGTTAATCAGTGCTATTCAATTGATCTCTGAAGATTTTGGTAAAAATATGCTAAAAATCAGGCTATGATAAGATATGATGATATGGCATTTGTAACGCGCCTATACACAAGTGTTTCAAGGCGAGACGAGGTAAGAAAAGGGGAACTGAGGGAGGACAGAGACAACAATCTTACTAGGCCAAGTGACATTGAGATCGCACATGTGCAGGGGAGGGGAAAAATGCCAGGGGGAAGGGGAGGGGACAGTGCCCTACATGGGATCAAAACAATAACAAGAAGTGCAGCCAGCAGGTGGCAGGTGCAAGGGTAAGCACAGACAGCAGGTGCCCAAAAGTGCAGGCAGGGGGGACTGTAGGGTTACAGATACAGACCCAAGTGCAAGGGTTGCCAGGAGGCAGTGCAGGTGTGCAACTGGGCGGGTAGGGACCTGGGCCCAAAATCAGAGGGTAGCCAGGTGACCAGTGCAGTATCAGACAGTAAATCAGCAGGGGAGAAGAAGCGAGAAGGCAGAAGCAAAGAGAAAGGTCTTGAAGTGCTACCGGAACCAGAGATGGTTCTCCTTGAGTTTCAGATAGGCAGGGAGGCTGTTCCAGAGGGAGACCCCAGCCGAAGAAAGAGATCTACCCCAACTCATTGCTTGGAGAAGCGACTGACCCTGAGGGAGTTGGGTGGAGGAGCGAGGAGCTCGAGTAGGAAGGTATTTACGAAGAGAGAGTTGGAGGTATTGAGGACCCAGTCCCCAGTAGGCCTTTTGGACAATGCTGAGGGTTTTGAACTTAATCCTTTCAGCCATTGGGAGCCAATTGAGATATTTCAGTGCTGGAGAGATACGATCCCTGGGCTTGAGGCAAAGGACAAGTCTCGTAGTCCTGTTCTGGATGTGTTGCAGAGGGCGAAGAGTAGAAGCAGGCAGATTTAGAAAGAGGTTGTTGCAGTAGTCCAGCCTAGAGAGAACCAGAGCTCTAGCAACAGAGAGCTTTTGGGGAAAGGAGAGGAAAGGAAGAATACCTGAAGAGGTGCAGTTGGTAGTTTGACTTCTTAGAGACGTCAGAGATGTGAGGAGAAAAGGAGAGTGTGGAGTCGAAGATGACCCTGAGGTTCTTAGCCTCACAGGTGGTAGCAGGAAGAGGGACAAGAGAGGCCGGCCAGAGAGTGACAGGAAAGGAGGGTGCAGGTGTGCTGATGAAGAGAATCTCCTTCTTACTGGCATTAAGGCAGAGATCGTTGGCGGCACACCACTTCTGGATAGCAGATGGACAATGAAAGATGAGAGAAGGAGAAGAGGTGGCAGAGGGGAGCCTAAAAATGAGCTGTCATCCGCACAGCACTAAAAGTTGGAGCAGAGACCGGCAATGCGGTGGGCGAGAGGTGCCAGGTATTGGTTGAACAGCCAGGTAGAGAGGTTAGACGCCTGGGGAACACCACAGGTAGAGAGTGAGATCGAGGAAAGGAAGGACACAAGTTGGACATAGGAGGGTCGACCAGAGAGGAACGAGGTCAGCCAGGTCAGGGCCTCATTGTTGATACCAAGGTCATCACAGAGACGATTGAGGAGGATGGCAGGGTTGACCGTGTCAAAGGCAGAAGAGAGATCGAGTAAGACGAGGACAGAGGGGAGATTAGAATCAAGGTTAGAGAGCAGGTCTTCACAGATGTTCAGGACAGCAGTTTCCATGTTCTGGCTGTTCTGAATCCAGACTGATGGTCATGGAGACAACCAACAGATTCAATGTGAAGATTAAGCTGGGAGATGGCCAGCTTTTCCAGGAGATTGCCCAGGAAAGGAGTGATAGAGATCGGGCAAAAGTTAGCTGGGCAAGGGGTCGGCTGAGGGTTTCTTGAGAAGAAGGTGCACAAGAGAGTGCTTCAGGGGAGAAGGAAAAGCTCCAGTGGTGAAGGAGTGGTTGCAGAAGTCAGCCAGGGCAGGAGCAGGGGTGTCAATGTGGTCATTGATGGTTTCGGAAGAACCTGTTTTGACGAGACTTTCATAGATCAGACTTGTCTAGAAACCTCATCAGGGGAGAACAGAAGAAAGGAAGAGAAAGAGGGAGGCGAAGTGGCCACAGGGGGGCCAGAGGTAGAGGAGAGAGTACAGGGAGGAGAGGGCGAGAGAGTGGACAGGATGTCCTGGGGTTTGGAGATGAAATAAGAAGCCAGGTCTGTGCATGGGGCCTGGGAGGGGACAGGAGAGGTAAAGGCTGCAGCAGGATTGCCAGGCTATTAAACCACATTCCCGCGCACACCATCCTGTAATTGTTATTTAACAAATCGATTAGAAGCCAAAGAAAAAAAAAAGAAGTCCTTGAACAATAAGGGATACTTGCGGGCTATGTCAGGCTATGGACCAAGACCACACTCCTGCACACACTCCCGTAGTAGTTGATTAGTAAATCTGATAACAATTGAGTGAAAGGTTCCTTATGCAGATTAACAGATAATCCTCAGTAGATCTCCAAGGGATTTGATGCAGAACAATAGAGTTCACAGGCTATGGTAGGCTATGGATTGAGCCACATGCCTGCAACAGTTCCTTTGTAAGTCAATTAACAGCAAGAATTGAAGATTCTTAAGCAATTATGAGTATTAACGGGCTGTGGCAGGCTGGATCAATCCACAATCCTGCTCACACTCCTGTACAATTATTTAATAAATCAAATAACAACTAAGTAACACAGTCAACCTTCACACTGTCCATCGATCACCCAAAACACTGTTGGCGCACTGCGAACACTCTCGAAAACATTAAATATCCATGACCATATAAGTGGTCTAGAGGTGATAATATTTATGGGCTTACTGTTATGATTTCAGCAGTCTGGACTGTGCCAACTGGAGGGAACAGCAGCACCTGGAGCTGTCCACGAGACCACTCGCAAACACTCCTGAATACGCTCTGCTTACGCCAGGAGCAAAGATCTTAAAGCAGGTGGCTCCTCCTCTGTAGAAAGCAATTGAAGAAAGACTGATGAGAGTGTAGAATGTAGTCAAAAACACCTGCAAACACTCCCGAATACGTTTCTAAATTAGAGGTTTTGGGTTAGAGTTTTGCAATTTTATTCAATAGAGCACAAGCTAACAAGGGGTGTTCCCTGTTAGGATTTTCAGAGTTTGTGAGGCCAAAGGACTAAACCAGAGGAGAATTCCATGTCGCTATGATGCAGTGGAGTCTTGTGAAGAGTTCCAGTAAAGGACAGCAGGCAAGTTCGTTTCTGTGTGGTGCTTACCGCAAAGAGGTACTAAAGTGAATGGGTGTGCACACGAATTGGAGGAGCTCCAGCAACCCAAATCAAAGGGATAGCCAAACCCAGTGTACCCTCTGAGGACTAACAAAAACAGCAGAAGTACCACAGACCAGCCACAGCAGAGGATGCTGTATTCCAAGGAGGTGTTGGGTTTCGCAGACCTGCCATCAGTGAACAAAGGCAGTCCACAGCCTTTCAAAGAGGCCCATGGGAGATCAGCGATCTCAAAGCAGGTCAGGAGAGCCCCCACACAAGGAGCAGCCGTAAGGATGGCACCAGTGAGGCACAGTTTGGGAGACTTCCCATTACCCCTAGTTTTGGACTTGGAGCGTGCCTCTGCTGTATAGGCAGCCTCTGCTGTGCTCGAATCAGCACAACAAAAGCAGAGTGCCTGGAGGACACTTGGTCTATCCAGCAACTCAGGATGTCGCCAGAGCAGAAGGCTAGCACACAAAAGCAGGCAGTTGTGTTGTGGGCTCCAGGAGTTCGGCCTTCCAGGAAGAAAAGCAGCAGCCGATGGCAGTCAGCTCCCAAGGACTTCACACCCAAGAGGAAGCAGGATCTACATACAGTGCCAGTGTAGCAGACCCAGTGTCTTCTCCAAGCACCCCCTACAGGGATGTCTGCAGCCAGAGCACAGGACTCAAGGGATGTCTTGCAGTTAAGAGGATGAGATGCCTGGTTCTCTCTACCAGGCGAGGAAGGGATCACCTTTGCATGTTCCCTCTGGTTGAACATTAAGCAGGAGTCTGGAACAGGAGATGCCTTGAGGATTCAGAGCTTCCAGGAATTCTTCAGGATGCCATTCTTCTCCTTGCGCTCTGAAACACTTGCGTACGAGCGCGATAGAAATAAAATATCAATTCAAGTGCTTACGGAACTAGAGATGGTTCTTCTTGAGTTTCAGATAGGCAGGGAGGCTGTTCCAGAGGGAGGCCCCAGCCGAAGAAAGAGATCTACCACCAACTCATTGCTTGGAGAAGCGACTGACCCTGAGGGAGTTGGGTGGAGGAGCGAGGAGCTCGAGTTGGAAGGTATTTACGAAGAGAGAGTTGGAGGTATTGAGGACCCAGTCCCCAGTAGGCCTTTTGGACAATGCAGAGGGTTTTGAACTTAATCCTTTCAGCCATTGGGAGCCAATTGAGATATTTCAGTGCTGAAGAGATACGATCCCTGGGCTTGAGGCAAAGGACAAGTCTCGCAGTCCGGTTCTGGATGTGTTGCAGAGGGCGGAGAGTAGAAGCAGGCAGATTTAGAAAGAGGTTGTTGCACTAGTCCAGCCTAGAGAGAACCAGAGCTCTAGCAACAGAGAGCTTTTGGGGGAAGGAGAGGAAAGGAAGAATACCTCTGAAGAGGTGCAGTTGATAGTTTGACTTCTTAGAGACGTCAGCGATGTGAGGAGAAAAGGAGAGTGTGGAGTCGAAGATGACCCCGAGGTTCTTAGCCTCACAGGTGGTAGCAGGAAGAGGGACAAGGGAGGCCGGCCAGAGAGTGACAGGAAAGGAGGGTTCAGGTGTGCTGATGAGGAGAATCTCCTTCTTACTGGCATTAAGGCAGAGATTGTTGGCGGCACACCACTTCTGGATAGCAGATGGACAGTGAAAGATGAGAAAAGGAGAAGAGGTGGCAGAGGGGAGCCTGAAAATGAGCCGAGTGTCATCCGCACAGCACTGAAAGTTGGAGCAGACACCGGCAATGCGGTGGGGCGAGAGGTGCCAGGTATTGGTTGAACAGCCAGGTAGAGAGGTTAGACGCCTGGGGAACACCACAGGTAGAGAGTGAGATCGAGGAAAGGAAGGACACAAGTTGGACATAGGAGGGTCGACCAGAGAGGAACAAGGTCAACCAGGTCAGGGCCTCATTGGTGATACCTCGTCACAGAGACGATTGAGCAGGGTTGACCGTGTCAAAGGCAGAAGAGAGATCGAGTAAGATGAGTACAGAGGAGAGATTAGAATCAAGGTTAGAGAGCAGGTCTTCACGGATGTTCAGGACAGCAGTTTCCATGTTCCGGCTGCTCTGAAGCCAGACTGATGGTCATGGAGACAACCAACAGATTCAATGTGAAGATTAAGCTGGGAGATGGCCAGCTTTTCCAGGAGTTTGCCCAGGAAAGGAGTGATGGAGATTGGGCAAAAGTTAGCTGGGCAAGGGGTCGGCTGAGGGTTTCTTGAAAGAGGGTGCACAAGAGAGTGCTTCAGGGGAGAAGGGAAAGCTCCAGTTGTGAAGGAGTGGTTGCAGAAGTCAGTCAGGGCAGGAGCAAGGGTGTCAACGTGGTCATTGATGGTTTTGGAAGAACAGGGAAGAACCTGTTTTGACGAGACTTTCATAGATCAGACTTGTCTAGAAACCTCATCAGGGGAGAACAGAGGAAAGGAAGAGAAAGAGGGAGACGAGGTGGCCACAGGGGGGGCAGAGGTAGAGGAGAGAGTACAGGGAGGAGGAGGAGAGGGCGAGAGGGTGGACAGGATGTCCTGGGGTTTAGAGATGAAATAAGAAGCCAGGTCTGTGCATAGGGCCTGGGAGGGGACAGGAGAGGTAAAGACTGCAACAGGATTGCCAGGCTATTAAACCACATTCCCGCACACCCGCCTGTAATTGTTCTTTAACAAATCGATTAGAAGCCAAAGAAAAAAAAAAGAAGTCGAACAATAATGGATACTTGCGGGCTATGTCAGGCTATGGACCAAGACCACACTCCTCCACACACTCCCGTAGTAGTTTAGTAAATCTGATAACAATTGAGCGAAAGGTTCCTTATGCAGATTAACAGATAATCCTCAGTAGATCTCCAAGGGATTTGATGCAGAACAATAGAGTTCACAGGCTATGGTAGGCTATGGATTGAGCCACATGCCTGCAACAGTTCCTTTGTAAGTCAATTAACAGCAAAAATTGAAGATTCTTAAGCAATTATGAGTAGTAACGGGCTGCGGCAGGCCATGGATCAATCCACAATCCTGCTCACACTCCTGTACAATTATTTAATAAATCAAGTAACAACTAAGTAACACAGTCAACCTTCACACTGTCCATCGATCACCCAAAACACTGTTGGCGCACTGCGAACACTCTCGAAAACATTAAATATCCATGACCATATAAGTGGTCTAGAGGTGATAATATTTATGGGCTTACTGTTATGATTTCAGCAGTCTGGACTGTGCCAACTGGAGGGAACAGCAGCACCTGGAGCTGTCCACGAGACCACTCGCAAACACTCCTGAATACGCTCTGCTTAAGCCAGGAGCAAAGATCTTAAAGCAGGTGGCTCCTCCTCTGTAGAAAGCAATTGAAGAAAGACTGATGAGAGTGTAGAATGTAGTAAAAAACACCTGCAAACACTCCCGAATACAATTAGAGGTTTTGGGTTAGAGTTTCGCAATTTTATTCAATAGACCACAGGCTAACAAGGGGTGTTCCCTGTTAGGATTTTCAGAGTTTGTGAGGCCAAAGGACTAAACCAGAGGAGAATTCCATGTCACTATGATGCAGTGGAGTCTTGTGAAGAGTTCCAGTAAAGGACAGCAGGCAAGTTCGTTTCTGTGTGGTGCTTACCACAAAGAGGCACTAAAGTGAATGGGTGTGCACACGAATTGGAGGAGCTCCAGCAACCCAAAACAAAGGGATAGCCAAGCCCAGTGGACCCTCTGAGGACTAACAAAAACAGCAGAAGTACCACAGACCAGCCACAGCAGAGGATGCTGTATTCCAAGGAGGTGTTGGGTTTCGCAGACCTGCCATCAGTGAACAAAGGCAGTCCACAGCCTTTCAAAGAGGCCCATGGGAGATCAGCGATCTCAAAGCAGGTCAGGAGAGCCCCCACACAAGTAGCAGCCGTAAGGATGGCACCAGTGAGGCACAGTTTGGGAGACTTCCCATTACCCCTAGTTTTGGACTTGGAGCGTGCCTCTGCTGTATAGGCAGCCTCTGCTGTGCTCGAATCAGCACAACAAAAGCAGAGTGCCTGGAGGACACTTGGTCTATCCAGCAACTCAGGATGTCGCGAGAGCAGAAGGCTAGCACACAAAAGCAGGCAGTTGTGTTGTGGGCTCCAGGAGTTCGGCCTTCCAGGAAGAAAAGCAGCAGCCGATGGCAGTCAGCTCCCAAGGACTTGACACCCAAGAGGAAGCAGGATCTACATACAGCGCCAGTGTAGCAGACCCAGTGTCTTCTCCAAGAACCCCCTACAGGGATGTCCGCAGCCAGAGCACAGGACTCAAGGGATGTCTTGCAGTTAAGAGGACGAGGTGACTGGCTGTCCCTACCAGGCGAGCAAGGGATCACCTTTGCATGTTCCCTCTGGTTGAACATTAAGCAGGAGCCTGGAACAGGAGATTCCTTGAGGATTCAGAGCTTCTCAGGATGCCATTCTTCTCCTTGCGCTCTGAAACACTTGCGTATGAGCGCGATAGAAATAAAATATCAATTCAATTCAATCCTCAGCAATAGCAGCATTAGGACGAAATCCAGACTGTCGACCAAGTAAGTAAGTGATGGCTCAACGTGTCCTCCAATCATACACCATGCACCCATAGTGATTGGGACTGCTTTCCAATCAGTGGAAAGCATCCCACATCCAAACATCCACAGACCAACCCCCACCAGGCAGCCAGGGTGTGTTTTCAGCTGTGAATACACATACCCGGTATAAACCAGTACATACTGGCCATGGTCTATTGTGCTCTCCCAAGCCGGGGATGCACATAAACCATGCCCATATATGGCCATATCCTCTCCCCACTGCACGGACTGCAATGGGGGAGGGGGAACTCCTTCAGAACATCGAGGAGAAACAGGAAAGGGACAACACACCATTTTGTCTCATATTTACAACAAATTACCATCAACAATGTAAATTTACCCATGAACAGGTTTTCCCCTGCACATCACATTTTCAGATTTTGTGCTCTCTGGCTGTCCAAATATGTCTTGAATGGGCCCCAAATGTCTTTTGGTCTATTTGTTGTGCTGATCGACCAGATGTATCCCTCCTCCAGTTCATTTAAAAATGTAATTTCCTTGAACCACTCCCGGGTCGTAGGTGCTCTCCTGGACTTCCACTTCAACATTACAGCTTTTTTCGCCAGTACACAGCCCATATTAAACAGTCTTCGTATTTTAATGGTCACTTTACCTATGTCTCCCAGCAAGTACCTCAATGGTGTGAGCAGAGACGGGACCCCCAGTCATAATGTGCAATACCGCCGATATCTCGTGCCAGAATTGTATGATCTTTGGACATTTCCAGTACATATCCATTGAGTCTGCCCCTTAGAACCCACATTTCATACATTAATTCTCTGTACCAGGGTAAATGTGCACCCTTTTGCTGGGTTTTAATGCAATTGGTTCAATATTTTAAACTGTATCACCCTCAGGTGGGCATTGAGGGATACCTCTTTGGTCAACAGGCAATATGTTTGCTATTTGGTTTCGTCAATAACTATTTCTAAGTCTCTTTCCCATTTAAGTTTCGTTTTATTGTGTTGCAGCTGACGTGTCTGAATTGACGCAACAGCCCAGACACCAATCCTCTGGGCATCTATTCTTTTATTACCATTTCTATTCGTGTGCAGGGCGCAGGCTCTTGTGGAAATGATGGCCATTTTCAACGCACTGCCGCCGCATTCAGAAATATCGTAGCAATTTGACAGGGTTGTTCCCTAGCTTCTACCTAAATTCCTACTAAGTTACAAAGGTTCCTCCTGGAAACAAGTCCCCCACTATCATTGTTCTCTCGGGACCCAGGCTTTCTGTATATCTAAATCATATGTCGGTGGTAGCCCGGGGCAACTCCATAGTATTATTTTGCTATTGTATGGTGTATCTACGTTCAATGATATGATATGATATGGCATTCATAACGTGCCTATTCACAAGTGTTTCAAGGCGTGACGAGGCAAGGGACGGGGAACAGAGGGAAGACAGAGACAACGATCTTACTAGGCCAGGTGTCATTGAGATCGTGCAAGTGCAGGGGAAGGGGGAAGAGGAAAAGTGCGGGGGGAAAAGGGGTGGGCACAGTGCAGTACACAGGATCAACAGTAAAAAGAAATAAATAGAATAAATAAAATCAATAAGTAAAAGTGTGGCCAGCTGGTGGCAAGTGCAAGGGTAAGTGCAGACAGCAGGTGTCAGGTGCTGGTAAGGGGCTGTAGGGATACAGAAAACAGTCCCCCAGTGCAGGGGTAGCCAGGGAGGCAGTGCAGGTGTGCAACTGGTGGAGGAGGGGAACTGGGCTCGAGATCAGAGGGTGGCCAGGTAACCAGTGCAGTTTCAGCCAGGAGTTCAGCAGGGGAGAGGAGGAGAGAAGGCAGAAGCAAATATAGAAGGTTTTGAGGTGCTTTTGGAACAGGAGAAGGTTCTCCTCAAGTTTCAGGGAGGCTATTCCAGAGGGAGGCCCCAGCCGAAGAAAGAGATCTACCACCAACTCGTTGCTTGGAGAAGTGACTGACCCTGAGGGAGTTGGAGGCGGATGAGCGAAGAGCTCGAGAAGGAATCTCTTATGTATTTGCCTCCATGCATTTACCGTTGTACTCACCGGATCGAATTGAATAGGCATGAATTTACATATTTCCCTTCAAGAATTACAGCTTTCAAGTCTGTAGGTGCAGACCCATATCGTTCCAGTGCTATGTGTGCTGGAGCTGTAGTTTGTGAGTACCAGTATCCCGCATATTGTGCCTGTGCCACCATATAATACAGCTCAAAGTCTGGGGCGGCCAGTCCTCCCCTCTCATAGGTTCCGACAGTCCCTCCCAGCTAATTCACGGGACCCCATTACCCCACACAAATTGTATCGCCTTAGATCTAAGTCTGGTGAAAAATCTGCGGCCTGGCCACATCGGAATCATGCAGAAAAAATAAAGGAATTTGGATACCACTATCATTTTTAAAAGAGAGAGTTTACTGTATAGGGACATCAGGAGTTTGGACCATGCTGTTAGTTTAGTTGTTAACACGTTCAGGTAGGCTTTGTGGTTGTCTTCGTATAGCGTCTGCTGTTTGCGAGATACCTGAACCTCGAGATAGTTGATTCTAATCGGGGCCCAACGGAATCCTAGCAGATCGGTGGGTGCAGCTGTGCTCTTGGTCAGAGGGAATAGTTCAGACTTTGTATTATTTTATATCCTGAGTGCGTCGTGAATTCGGCCACTTCTGCCATGACTGGTTTGAAATTTTCCTCAAGGTTACGCAGGTATTGCAGTGTATCGTCTGCGTATAGGGATATTATCTGGGGGGCGCCCTGTATATGAATTCCTCTGTGTGAATGCTGTGCACGTTTTTTCCGGGCTAAGGGTACTATTGTGAGTGCAAATAACAAGGACAAAAAGGGGCAGCCGTGTCTAGTCCTGCGGGCCAGTACAAATGGTTGTGATAATGCCCCATTCCTGCAGACTCTAGCTGTTGGGTTTCTGTATAACAATCGGACATATCTGATTAAGTTATCCCCCATGTTACACTGTTTTAGTACCTCAAATAGGAAAGTGCAGGACACTGAATCAAAGGCTTTCTCGGCATCAAGTGACGCTTCTACCGCCCTGGCCTCTGGATCAATCTGTGACATGATTCCAAATTGTCGTTTAAGGTTCAATCCTGTGTATCTTGTGGGAATGAATTCTGATTGGTCTGGCTGGATCAGTTGTTGCATGTATGGGAGGAGCCTATTAGCTGGTGTTTTCGCAAGAATTTTGGTATCCGTGTTGATTAGGGATAGTGGACGGTATGACGCACCCTCGCTGAGTGGGCGTCCAGGTTTGGGTAGTACTGTGATGACAGCTTCCGACATCAATGGTGGGAAAAGTCAATTTCCAAGCACCTCTTCCCATACTTTAAGGAGTTTCAGGGCCAACGTTCCCGTATATGCTTTATATATTTTAATGACTATTCCATCTGGGCCTGGAGCCTTGCCCAAGGCCAAATCATCTATAGATTCTTCTATTTCTCTGAGCTCTATCGGCCTTCCAATTTCTTCTCTCGCCTCTGCCAAGAGTCCTACTGGGGGATTCTCAGATAAATATTGTTCTGTTTTTTAGTGTGTGCTTGTGTCCGCGTTGGCATATAGTGCCTTGTAGTAGTCCCTAAATTCCTCATTTATTTCCTCTGCAGATGTTACCACCTGACCCGCTATCCCCATAATACCACTGATGGTCTGTAACCCTCGTTCGCCCCTACCCACGCCTGCTAATAGTTTCCCGGGTCGGTTTCCTTCCCCGTACCTGCGGGCCAGACAGAGTATAGCCATGTATCTTACTTATTGGTCCGCTAACTCGTGGAATTCTGTCAGGTTCTCCTTGATTGCACCCAGGAGACACCTATCTTTGGTGTTTTTATATTGGTTTTCTAGGTGACTTATATCCCTTTCAATATCACCCAGATCTTGTCTTGTTTTTTTAGAATACCGGTTGTTGTGGAGATCAATGAGCTCCTCAGCCTAACTTTAAACAACTCCCACACCGTGGCATATTAAGATACCGAACCTTCACATTCTGCTTGAAGAATGTCCTTATCTTTTCTTGGACAATTTCGAACTGCACAGTATCTTTTAGCATAGTCCATAGCATTCTCCACATAGGGCGAGATGGAACAAGTTACTTACCTGTAACTGTTGTTCTCCAGCATGGGTCTGGCATGGATTCACATGCTCATGAATATTCCCCGTCGTCAGGCTGGGAATCCTCGGTAAAGAAAAAACCAGTATCAGTTTCGTTTCTGATCTGTCTTTCGTAGTAATAACCAATCACTGGTCTCTGCGTCATATTGACCACAGCCAATGACTGCCCTCTACCTAAGCACGCCTCTGGCAGCCATCTTCAGATTTGGAAGCACATGAAGTGGCAGAATGACCAAGTGAAGAGCCGCAGAGGGGTAGGCGGGAGGGTTCGCATGTCAATCCATGCCAGACCCATGCTGGAGAACAACAGTTACAGGTAAGTAACTTGTTCCTTCTCCAGCATGGGGTCTGGCATGGATTCACATGCTCATGAATAAAGAATACATAGCAGTACACACATGCACAACCACGGGAGGTGGCAAAGGCTCAACATTAAGCATCACATCAAACTCAACATTAAGCATCTTACCTCCTCACCAGGCTCACCTCAGGCGAACAGGTTGCGCAGCACTGCTTGGCCAACCCTGGACTCCTCCCTGGAATCCCGATCGACGCAGTAGAATTTCGTGAAGGTGTGCGTCGACCTCCACGTAGCAGCCCTACATATGTCCAGCAGGGGCACACCAGAAAGGAACGCCGTGGTAGCTGCGATCGCTCTGGTGGAATGGGCTCTCGGACGGCCAGGCAGCGGTCGGTTTGCCAACCGATGACAGTACATGATACAGCCGGAGAGACATCTGGAAATGGAAGCCTTCGAGAGAGCCTTCCCCTGATTGACAGGTCCAAAGTTCACAAAGAGTTGTGACGTCTTCCGAAAACACTTCGTGCGGTCCACGTAGAACTTCAGCGCTCTAGCCACATCCAGCGAGTGCAAAGTCCTCTCAGCCGGCGACGAAGGCGACGGGAAGAACACAGGCAACACCAAGGATTCGTTGAGATGGAAGTCCGACGGTACCTTGGGCATGAAGGAGGAGTGCGTCCTGAGCACTACCCTCGTGTCGTGAAAAGTCAAGTACGCGGCCTTGCAGGAAAGGGCCTGGATCTCTCCCACCCGTCGTGCGGAGGTGATGGCCACAAGAAACGCTGTTTTCCACGACAGAAACTTCAACGGGGCCGAGTGCAGAGGCTCGAACGGAGGTCCCATGAGCTTGGTCAGCACCACGTTGAGCTCCCACGCCGGGGCCGGAGCCTTCACCGGCGGGAACGATCTGAACAGTCCCTTCATGAACTCTTTCACCAGACGATGAGACCACAAGGACGTCCGCCCCGTGGTTCTGGTGTATCGGGAGATCGCAGCAAGATGAATCTTGATGGACGCGTGTGCCAGACCAGCTTTGGCCAGCGTCAGCAGGTACGGCAGTACCTGGGGAGCCGTAATCCGTAGAGGGTTAATCTTCTGTGCGTGGCACCAGACAGAGAACCTCTTCCATTTGTGTCCGTAGCATTTAAGAGTCGAGGACGCCCTGGCCTTTGCAAGAACCTCTCTGCAGTCGGCCGGTATGTCGTATCCCCCAAACTCTAGCGCTGCAGGAGCCAGGCCTGCAAGTTCAGCGATTTCGGGTCGTGGTGGAGGATGGCGCCTCCTTCCCTGGAGAGTAGATCCGCGTCCACCGGCAGCTTGATTGGCGGGGACGCTGACAAGTCCAGAAGGTCCGGGAACCATATCTGCCTCGGCCACGCAGGTGCGACGAGGATCATCCTGCACCGTGACCTCTTGAGCTGGTTGACGAGCCGGATTAGCAGTGGCAAAGGAGGGAACGCATAGAGGAACAGGCCCTCCCAGGGGAACGAGAAAGCATCGCCCATGCTCCTCGCCTGGGGAAACCTGCTGGCGAACCTCCGGCACTTGGAGTTCGTCGCCGTCACGAACAGGTCGATCTGGGGTGTGCCCCACCGTCGGAAGAGGCGATCCACTAGATCCTGCCGTAGTTCCCACTCGTGGCACGAGCGCAGCTCCCTGCTGAGTGAGTCGGCGATGGTGTTTTTTATCCCTGCCAGATGAAACGGCACCAGAAACATCCTTTGGGCGACGGCCCAATGCCACAGGTCCTGCGCCTCCTTGGACAGTGCTGGGGACCTGGTTCCGCCCTGTTTCCTGATGTAAAACATGGTGGTGGTGTTGTCGGTGAAGATCCTCACCACCTTGCCCTTGAGGGACGGAAGGAAGGACCTGAGGGCCCAGAACACTGCACGGAGCTCCAGGACGTTGATATGGAGGGACTTCTCCGTCGGGAGCCAAAGGCCTCTCGCGTGCAGATTTTCGGTGTGCGCTCCCCACCCTTCCAGGGAGGCATCCGTGGTCACTGTCTCCTGGTGGTCTGGGGTCTGGAAGTCCATGCCCGCTGTCAGATGCGCGCGGGTGCCCCACCACCGGACCGCTCGGCGGAAACTCTCGTCGAGTGTGATCCTCTCCTCGAAACCGCCCGTCGTTTGGATCCAGCGCGCGTCCAGGAACTCCTGCAACGGGCGCATCCGGAGCCTGCACATGGGAATGAGGTAGATGCAAGAAGACATCATTCCGAGGAGGGACTTGATGGACCTCACCTTGGCCGCGTCGGAAACCAACATCCGCTGTACCTTGCCCAGGATGGACCTGGTCCTTTCCTCCGACGGGGAGGCCAGAAGGGACACTGTGTCGAGCTTCGCTCCCAGAAACAGTGCGTTTTGCGCAGGTACCAGGTGGGACTTGGCGTAGTTCACGGAGAATCCCAGGTCCGTGAGAAGGTGGACGGTCCTTGCCGTGTGCTCCACGGCGAGCTCCCTCGTCTTGGCTCGGATGAGCCAGTCGTCCAGGTAGGGGTAGACGTGGATCCCCTCACGGCGCAGCTGCGCCGCCACCGGTGCAAGGCACTTGGTGAATACCCTGGGTGCCGACCGTAGTCCGAAGGGGAGGGCTTTGAACTGGTAGTGACGCCCTTGGACCACAAACCTGAGGAATTTTCGGTGCCCCTTTAGGATGGGAATATGGAAGTAGGCATCCTCCAAATCCAACGACGACAGGAAGTCTCCCTCCTCCAGCTGACCCAGGACGTGCTGGAGGGTGACCATCCAGAACCTCTGCGCCTTGATGAACTTGTTCAGACGTCGCAGGTCTAGGATGGGGCGCCATCCTCCCGTCTTCTTCTTCACGAGGAAGTATCTTGAGTAAACTCCGGAGCCCCGAAGCCTCTTTGGGACGAGTTCGATGGCGCCCTTCCTGAGCATCGCCCTTACCTCCAGGAGAAGCTGAGGGACGTGAAGCTCTTTCCTGGCCACGGGGGGGGACGCGCGGGCACCTTATTTGAAACTCGAGCGCGTGGCCCCGGGCTAAGGCGTCCAGCACCCAACGGTCGGTGGAGATGGACTCCCACACGCTGACGAAGCTCGCCAGCCGGCCTCCCACCGGGGTGCTTCGGTGGGGGCCCGACCCCACGGCCGGTTCAATCCTGTTTCGACGAGGCTTTGCCGCCTTGACCTCCTTGGCGACGACGGCGGGGTCCGCCAGACTTGCCTCGTCCTCTGTAGGCCTCCTGAGGCAATGAGCGGGCCGCTGCTCCGAAAGGGCGTCCGTCGTTGCTGCAGAACCCCAAGGGCCCGGGCCGTCTCAGTGTCCGCTTTAATGGCCTGAAGGGAATCGTCCACTGTTTTCCCAAACAGGTTGTTCCCATCGAACGGCATGTCCAGGACTCTGGTCTGTACGTCTTGACGGAAGTCCGTAGCCTTGAGCCATCCACACCGCCTAAGGCACACGCCGTTGCCCAACTGGCGAAACCCAGTGTCGGCGATGTCCGTCGCAATAGTGATGGCGTGGTCCGACGCCACCTCACCTTCCTGTAGGATCTCCAGGGCATCCGCCCTCTTGTCGTCCGGTGGGAAGTCCAGCAGGGGAGCCAGTTTGTACCCTAGCTCCCTGTCGTAGCGGGCCACGATAGCCAAGGCGTTGGCCGCTTTAATCGTCGTCGCTGCAGAGGAGATGACCCTGCGTCCCATAGCGTCCAATTTCTTTCCCTCGCCGTCCGGTGGGGAAGTCGATGTGGAGGCCGCACCCCCCCCCCCGCTTTCTTCCTGGCCGCCGCGGAGACGACGGAGTCCGGGGTAGGCTGCGCCCGGAGGCACAGGGGGGCCGCGTCCGGGACCCGGTACTTCTTCTGGTACCGGTCTCTTCTAGCTGGCGTCGTGGAAGGGTTCTTGAGGAGGGCGAGGCCCTCATCCCAAATGTCGTCCAGTAGAGGCACCGCGAGGACCGTCTTCCTCTTGGCCTCGCGCCGTTGATAAAGGAATCCTTCCTTTTTCTTCTCCTCAGGGCAGAGTTGGAAAAGCTCGGATGCCCTGGCGATCATGGAGTGGAACGATCCAATCTCGTCGGGCGGAGAAGCCCTGGTGGGAGGTGACGACGGTAGATCCTCGTCGTATACCTCGTCGTCCGTGCCCGTCGCTGCCGTGTCAGTCCCCGTATCATCCCCTCGGGTGGACGGGGAGGAGGGCTGGACGGGGCGCGACGGCTGAAAAGGAGGTGGAGGGGGAATCCTTCCTTTCTTGGGCGGGGGGAACACCGGAAGGTCCCGGTTCAGGATCCCCCGACGGGAGAGGTTCCTCCGTCGGCAACGGTAGTCTTGTCCTTATCTCTGAGCATAAGGACTGTATAGCCAACAAAATGGCCGCCGAGTTGTCTTGCGGCGCTGGCAGAGGGGAATCCGACAGGCGATCAGTGGCCCCGTCGGCACCCTCGACGATGTCGTCGTCACCTGCGTCGGGATCCATCCCGAAGGGCCGGTCTTCTTCCACGCCAAGGCCCTGGCTTAAGACCTCGATCAGCTCTTCCTCCGAGGTTGAAGCCGAATCTACGACAACGCCCTGCCCCCCCTTTTTCTTCCCCGCCAGGGATTTCACGGGGGTCCTATCGATGGGTACAAAAGAGGACTCCCTCGGAGGTGGCAGGGAGACTCTGAGCCCCGAGGTCGCCACCACTGGTGTAGCCTCCACAGGCTGAGCCAGGGCCGCCGTGACAGCTTCGATAGAGGGCTTGGCCGGATGGATTAAGGCCTTCACCACCTTAGGTGCGCTCACCGCCTTATCCTTGAGGGGGGGGACACTGCCTCGCTCCCCCTCCGATGGGGCCTTCGAGCTCGACCGGGGCCTCTCCAGGAGCTTCGCCGGGTGCTCGCCCTTCCTCTTACCCGACCCAGAGCGTTGGCTCGTGGCTGAAGGTGCCGGGGAGGGTGCGCCCTGCCTGGCGCCGGTAGAGCCCGACCGTTCGGCGCTCCCGGTGCCAGCGGACTCGCGGTGCTTGGCCTTGTGTTGGACCCCCGTCGCCGGGGCGTCCTCAAAGGTCTTAGAAGACCGCTCGGATTTCTTCCTCTTCTTCTCGCCTGACGGGCTCTTCCCTTCCAGCCAGTTGGCGAGACGTTGATGGCGGTCCTTCATGGTCCGCTCCGACATATTGCCGCAAAACGCACAGTCCTTCTCCACGTGCGTCTTGTCCTCATGTAAGCAGTAGAGACAAAAGGAGTGTTCGTCCTCCTTAAAGACCTTCTGCAGCTGGCATCCAGGGCAGACCCTGAACAGCTTTCCGGGCGTCGAGCTTCCCTTCTCCTGGGCCATGTCCGGGCCTGAGAAGCTTCTGGAGTCCTCCAAAAGCGTAGCTCGACGAATTCTTCACCCTTGAGGGGCGCAGACGAATCCGACACGGGTCCCCGTTGATCGGATGGAGATTCGGTGGAGCTTGAGGCTCTTTTGACCGAAAAAAACAAAGTTTTTGAGAAAAAACGTGAAAAAATAGCACTAACGCTCGAGAGCAATAGCACGAGGATCCCAACACATGAACGTGCGGTAAAAATCTGAAGATGGCTGCCAGAGGCGGTGCTTAGGTAGAGGGCAGTCATTGGTTGTGGTCAGTATGACGCAGAGACCAGTGATTGGTTATTACTACGAAAGACAGATCAGAAACGAAACTGATATTGTTTTTTTCTTTACCGAGGATTCCCAGCCTGACGACGGGGAATATTCATGAGCATGTGAATCCATGCCAGAACCCATGCTGGAGAAGTAGGTATTTCCCTCATTAAAAGTGTCATCTCTACTGGTGAATGATCTGACAGCGTGCATGGGTGGATCTTGCTGCTCTGTATTCTAGGCGCCCATTCCGCAGATATTAATATCAAATCAATTCATGACATGGCATCGTGTAGGGTGAAATAATATGTTTATTCAGTTATTCAGTAATATTCAGGTGCCCGTTTCTCCATACATCAATCATCCCCAATTGACCCATAATTTGTTTCACCATCTGTGCAGCACTAGACAGTTTCTGTTGGGCAGAGCTCGTTCTGTCTCTTATCAAATACAGCACTGTATTAAGGTCCCCGCCCCATATGATGGGGACCTTGCCCTCCTTTGCCACCTTCTCTGAAACCCCATTGTAAAAACTCGGGTCATCTATATTGGGCCCATATGTATTCACCAGAATGATCTTTTTCCCAGCCAACACCCCTGTTATTATTATATATCGCCCTTCAGGGTTAATTTTTGTGCCTTATGAGCGTTAAAAGGAAATGATCGATGTACCAGTATCATCACCCCTCTGGCCTGGGACGAGTAGGAGGTGTAAGGAACAAGTTAGTTACCTGTAACTGTTCTCCGGCATGGGTCTGGTATGGATTCACATGCTCATAAATATTCTGCGTCGTCAGGCTGGGAATCCTTGGTAAAGAAAAAATCAGTTTCGTTTCTGAACTGTCTTTCTACTAGTAACCAATCACTGGTCTCTTGGTCATAGCGCCCCCAGCCAATGACTACCCTCTACCTAAGCCCCTTCAGATTTGGTAGCACGTAAAGTGGCACTAGGACCAAGCGAAGAGCTGCAGAGGGCTAGGAGGGAGGGTTCGCATATGAATCCATGCCAGACCCATGCTGGAGAACAACAGTTACAGGTAAGTAACTTGTTCCTTCTCCAGCATGGGGTCTGGCATGGATTCACATGCTCATGAATATAAGAATACATAGCAGTACACACATGCACAACCAGGGGCGGTGGCAAGGCTCAACATTAAGCATTTCATCAACTCAACATTAAGCACTATTACCTCCTCACCAGGCTCTCCTTCAGGCGAACAAGTTGCGCAGCACTGGCTGGCCGACCCTGGACTCCTCCATGGAATCCCGGCCGACGCAGTAGAATCTCGTGAAGGTGTGCGTCGACCTCCACGTAGCAGCCTGCAGATGTCCAGCAGGGGTACGCCAGACAGGAACGCCGTGGTAGCAACGATCGCTCTGGTCGAGTGGGCTCTCGTACGGCCGGGCAACGGTCGGTTTGCCAACCGGTGACAGTGCATGATGCAGCCGGAGAGCCATCTGGAAATCAAAGCCTTTGAGAGGGCCTTCCCTTGGTTCACAGGTCCAAAGTTCACAAATAGTTGTGATGTCTTCCGAAGGCTCTTCGTGCGGTCCACGTAGAACTTCAGTGCTCTGGCTACATCCAGCGAGAGCAAAGTCCTCTCAGCCGGCGACAAAGGCGATGGGAAGAAAACAGGTAACACCAAGGGCTCGTTGAGATGGAAGTCCGACGGCACCTTGGGCATGAAGGAGGGGTGCATCCTCAGCACCACCCTCGTCTCGTGGAAAGTCAGGTGTGGAGGTTTACAAGAGAGGGCCTGGATCTCTCCCACTCGTCGTGCGGAGGTGATGGCCACAAGAAACGCAGTCTTCCACGAGAGGAACTTCAATTCTGCCGAATGCAGAGGCTCGAATGGCGGCCCTATGAGCCTGCTCAGCACCACGTTGAGCTCCCACGCCGAGGCTGTAGCCTTCATCGGCCTAAATGATCGGAACAATCCTTTCATAAACTCCTTCACCAGACGATGGGACCCCAGAGATGGTCCTGGAGTTCTGGTGTAGCGGGAGATCGCCGCTAGATGTATCTTGATAGAGGCGTGCGTTAGCCCCGCCTTGGCCAGTGACAGTAGGCACGGCAGCACCTGGGGGGCCGTAATCCGCAGAGGGTTAATCTTCTGTGCACGGCACCAGACAGAGAACCTCTTCCACTTTATGTCCATAGCACTTGAGAGTCGAGGGCGCCCTGGCCTTTGCAAGCACCTCCTTGCAGTCTGCCGGGATATCGTACCCTCCAAACTCTAGTGCTGCAGGAGCCAGGCCTGCAAGTTCAGCGACCCCGGGTGGTGGTGGAGGATGGTGCCTCCTTCTCTGGTGAGGAGATCCGTGTCCATCGGCAGTTTGACTGGGGGGGGTGCCGACATGTCCAGAAGGTCCGGGAACCAGATCTGTCTCTGCCACGCCGGTGCGACGAGGATCATCCTGCACCGGGACCGTCTGAGTTGGTTGATGAGTCGCAGCAGTAACAGTAACGGTGGGAACGCATACAGGAACAGGCCGCCCCAGGGGAATGAGAAGGCATCGCCCATGCTCCCCGGCTGGGGAAACCTGCTGGCGAACCTCCGACACTTGGTGTTCATCGCCGTCGCAAATAGATCGATCTGGGGGTTGCCCCATCGTTGGAACAGCAGATCCACTTAATCGGAAGGAACGACCTGAGGGCCCAGATTACGGCCCAGAGCTCCAGTACGTTGATATGGAGCAACCTCTCCTCCGGGAGCCAAAGGCCTCTTGCGTGGAGATCTCCGGTGTGCGCTCCCCAACCCTCCAGGGAGGCGTCCGTCGTCACAGTCTCCTGATGAGCCGGGGTGTCGAAGTCCATACCCGCCGCCAGATGCGCGCGGGTGCCCCACCACCGGATCACTTGGCGGAAGGTCTCGTTGAGCGGGATCCTGTCTTCGAAGCTGCCCGCCGCTTGCATCCAACGGGCGTCGAGGAACTCTTGCAGCGGCCGCATCCACAGTCTGCACAGGCGCACTAGGAAAATGCACAAGGACATCATGCCGAGAAGGGACTTGATGGACCTCACCCTGGCCACGTCCAAGGTCAACAGCCGCTGCACCTTTCCCATGATGGCCTTCATCCTCTCCTCTGACGGGGAGGCCAGTCGCGCTACTGCGTCGAGCTTGGCTCCCAGAAACAGTGCGACCTGCGACGGAACCAGGTGGGATTTGGCGAAGTTGATGGAGAATCCCAGATCCGTGAGCAGCTGGATGGTCTTCGCTGTGTGCCCGATGGCGTGATCTCTTGTCTTTGCTCGGATGAGCCAATCACCCAGGTAGGGGTAGACGTGGATCCCCTGCAGGCGCAGCCACGCCACCACTGGTGCTAGGCACTTGGTGAATACCCTGGGCGCCGACTTCAGTTCGAAGGGAAGGGCCTTGAATTGGAAGTGTCGTCCTTGGACTACGAATCTGAGAATCTTTCGGTGTCCTGCAACGATAGGAAGTCGCCTTCCTCCAGCTGTCCACGCACATGCTGGAGGGTGACCATCCGGAACTTCTGGGCTTTGATGTACTTGCTTAAACAACGAAGGTCCAGGATGGGTCGCCAACCGCCGGTCTTCTTTCTTACGAGGAAGTATCGAGAGTATACTCCAGAGCCCCGGAGCCTCTTTGGCACGAGCTCGATGCTCCTTTCTTCAGCATCACCCTTACTTCCAGCAGCAGTTGTGGGATGTGGTTTTCCTTCCTGGCCACGGGTGGCATGTGGGGGCACTTCTTTAAAAACTCGAGAGTGTGCCCGCGGGCCAGGGCATCAAGCACGCATCGGTCGGTGGAGATGGACTCCCACACGCTGACGAACTTCGCCAGCCGGCCTCCCACCGGGGTGCTCACGTGGGGGCCAGACGTTACGGCCGGTTCAGTCCTGCTTGGCAGCAGCCTTGCGGCCTTGGCCTCCTTGGCAACGACGACGAGTTCCTCCTGACTTGCCGCGTCCTCTGTAGGCCTCCTGCGACGAGGAGCAGGCCGCCTGGCGGTACGTCGAGGAGCTGCTGCCGAATCCTTTGAGGCACCTTGCTTGCCTCTGGAATTCCGAAAGGGCGGCTGTCGTTGCTGTGAAACCCCCAAGGCCCGGGCCGTCTCCGTGTCGGCCTTGATGGCCTGCAGTGATTCGCCATCTGCCTTGCCAAACAGGTTATTCCCGTCGAAGGGCATGTCCAAAACTCTGGTTTGCACGTCCTGGTGGAAATCTGTCGCCTTGAGCCAACCACGGCGTCGAAGACAAACACTGTTGCCCAACTGACGGAAACCGGTGTCAGAAATGTCCATGGCCATCGTTATGGCGTGGTCCGACGCGACCTCGCCTTCCTGCAGGATCTCCAGGGCCTCCGCCCTCTTGTCGTTCAGGAGGAAGTCCAGCAGAGGAGCTATCTTAAACCAAAGCTCCCTGTCGTAGCGGGCCACAATCGCTAGGGCTTTGGCCGCTTACCCATCGCCCCATGGCGTCCAGTTTCTTCCCCTCGCCGTCCGGGGGTAAGGTTGAAGTCGAAGCCATAGCCCCCGCCGCCTTCTTCTTGGCCGCTGCCGAGACAACCGAATCTGGGGTCGACTGCGCCCTAAGGCACAGAGGGGCGGAATCCGGGGCCCGGTACTTCTTCTCGTACCGGTGTCTCTTGGCAGGGGTCGTGGATGGGTTCTTCAGGAGCAACAGCCCCTCGTCCCAGATGTCATCTAGTAACGGGACCGAGAAGACCGTCTTTCTTTTGGCCTCACGCGGTTGATAGAGGAAACCTTCCTTCTTTTGTTTTTCGGGGCAGAGCTCGAAGAGCTCGGAGGCCCTGGCAATCATGGCGTGAAAGGAGCCAATTTCATCGGGCGGGCAGGCCCGAGGGGGTGGTGATGGAAGGCCCATCCCGTCGTCACCACCATCGTCATCCGTCCCTGTCGTGGCCGTCTCTGTACCCGTGTCCTCCCTAGGATCAGGGGAAGGAGATAAAGGCTGTGAAGGCTGCAAATGCTGGAAGGGTGGGGGGGTGAACTCTCCTCCGCTTGCTTGGAGGGCTACCCGAAGGGGCAGGCTCCGCTGGATCCTCCGTTGGGGGTAAGGGCAACCGCATCCTTATCTCCGTACATAAGGCCTGGATCGCCATTAAGATGGCTCCCGAGTTGTCCCGTGGCTCGGGTACCGGCTGCGACGGTTGGGGAGTGGAATCCTCCGCCTCCACGCGAACCGCGTCGGCACCACCGTCGCTCTCTTCGTCCGCCTCGTCGGGATCCCTCCCGTGGGACCGGACCTCCTCGAACTTCTTGTTGAGGATCTTCACGACTCCAGCCAGCTCCTCTTCAGAGGCTGTATCCGTGTCCGTGATGGCCACCACCCCCCCTCTTTTTCCACTGGGATTCTCACGGGGGTCTTAACGATTGGCTGAAAAGAGTATTCCATCCATGGTGGCAGGGAAACTCTGGGCCCCGAAGTCGCCTTCACTGGGGGAGCCTCCACATACTTCGCCAGGGCTGCCACGACTCCCTCGATAGAGGCCTGAGCCGGGTGAATCAAGGCCTTCACGACTTTTGGCGCGCTTGAGGCCTTCACCTTGGGGGGGGAGGGTCACCGCCTCGCTCCCTTTCGGCTGCTTCCGTCGGGATCGACCGGGGCTTCTCCAGAAGCTTACCCGGGTTCTCCGATTTTCTCTTCCCCGTGCCAGAGTGTTGGTTTGTGGTTCATGGCGTTGGTGAAAGTGCGCCCTGCCTGGCAGCCGAGGAGCCCGACCGTTCACACTCCCAATGCCCGCAGACTTGCGGTGCTTAGCCTTCTGTTGGGCCCCGTCACCAGAGCACCCTCAAATGACTTAGAAGACCACTCGAACCTCTTATTGTTCTCACCTACCGCTGGGCTCTTCCCTTCCAGCCAGTTGGTGAGGCGGATCCGCCGAGCCCTCATGGTCCGTTCCGACATGTTCTTGCAAAACGCACAGTCCTTCTCCACGTGCGTTTTGTCTTCATGAAGGCAGTAGAGGCATCTAGAATGCTCGTCCTCCTTGAACACATTCTGCAATCCGCATCCAGGGCAGTTCCTGAACAGCTTGGATCTCAATTGCTGACTGTAAAACAGCTGGGGCGCAAGGAAGCTGAGAAGAACCATCCCACTCAGCATGACCAATCCTCTCAAACAGATGTGAATATAGATTTAACGGCGAACGGCGAAAATTTGCAGAAACCATTGGGTGTCAGACAAACCTTATTTGTTGCTCCTGAGTACCTTGAAATTGCAAAACTTCAACATGACCGCATACTAGTCCTTGAAAATATCATAGTAGCAGCAAACCTAATACCATCAGAGTTAATGAGGAATGATGGTGGAATTCCACTGACAACAGCAGAAGAACTGCCGGAACGATCTGATACTCCCACGGCTTTGACAGTCTTGATTGACCTGGACATAGTGAATCAAGTACCAACCGTGGATAAGTCTATTAGTGACGTTGAAAAATGTGATTTACAACAATCCACATTTTTTATGTCTAGGAAAGCAAAAAAAGCATTTTCAAGAGCTCAGAAAAGAAAGGATGTGTCTACCATCCCACTAGTGCCGATAGGAAAACAAACAAAAAAAAACTCTAAAAAAACAAAAAATATAAAATCATGCAGTCCTAATTCCTCCGTTATATGTCTTGGCCAAAGGCAATTAGATGATATGGGCATCGAGATAAAGGAATTGGGTAAAGAAAAACTGCTACATTTGGAAGAAAAAAAATCACAGGCTGACGAAGCAGATTCCATATTACCCCCTCTGATCCAGGCACCCGAAACGCCACATCACGTAAGACCTGGCTTAAAGATATCTAATATGGATGGGTTGCAGGATCACTCCCCTCTGCTAATTCAAACACAATTACAAAGCTTCTTTGATAAAATTGATAAAAAACTTACCACCATGTCTGTCCAGGTTTCCAAAGATTCAAAGGGCATAGTAGATAAGGAGGCTTTTAGTATAAAGAATATAGAGAGGTGTGCTCAAGACAAAAACGACGATGGCAACTCCTTGCCAACCTTGGAGAAAGATGTTCATCTCTTGAAAGGGGCCCAAGTGGTACCCCTCCCAGCACTATCAGAAAAGGTAAAAAATAATGAGATAGAAAAGCTGGGAAAAGCAGTTTCCCCAAAAGGTATTCCCTTGGAAATGAAATCTGTGCTAGGCTGGAGGGCTGATAAAGCAGTGCTTGACAATCCTAGTTTAAATCGTGGTGCAGTAATGAAGATTTTTTGCCAAATCCCGGCCTTTCGTAACTTGGTATCAAATGATATCGATTGGATAAAATTACCATCCTCATGTAATTACCGGATGATAAGTAAGTTTAAATCACCTATAATTGCCTCCCTGATTCGGACCCATTATGGGGACTTGGAGTTTCTGGGTTATAAGTTATTTGATTTCCATTCAATGGATGATGCAATCGAGTTCCTCGAATTTCAAGAAATAGAAAGCCAGCAAAATATAAAAAGTGAATATAATGATAATCAATTTACAATGTTGCAGGCAAAGGTAAATTCACAAGCAGAGTCTGTAGAACAAATTATAAAAAGTTTAGCATGGCTAGAACCTTTGATGAAATCAATCCTTAAAGAGACCCCAGGAGATGACAAATCATAAAACAACTCTTTTTTAGTAAAATCATGGAATTGTTGTGGTTTTAAAAACTTAAAGTCGTGGTTTCGGATGCAAGATTGCGAGAATCGCCCAGCAATCATTATCCTACAAGAAACCATGGCTACTATAGATATTCCTATGGAGGGTTTTACAAGCTTTTTTAGTCATGCTCAAAAGGGCCAACTTGGACGTCCAAAGGGCGGCCTTGCCATTTATGTCTCTTTGGCATATAATGTGGAAATAAGGCAGCTATATTCCTCCGAGGAGATGCTAGCAATTATTGTAATGTCAAGGAGTAATCAGAATGCTCCATTGTTGATAATAGGCTTATACTGGAACTCAAATGGAGCATACATTGATGGTATTCTTGAAAGACTGAATGCTTTATTGTTGGAGGTGGTGGACGAAATGCCCAACATCGAAATTATTGTGGGTGGGGATTTTAATTCCACTCTCACACAAAAAAACCTGGAAAATGAAGGTCAAAATGTTCAGTATGCAAATTTGTCGTGTGAGAGAGGCCAGCTGTGGTCAGACTTTTTTAAAGAATGGGATATGCAAGTCATTCCTTTTGCAAGTTACGGGTCAAAAGTGACCTGGAGTAGGGGAATATATAACTCCTCCATCGATTACATTGTCACCTCAAAAACCATAGCCACGATGGCTTCGCCCTGTACAATAGAAAAGTCTGCCCTGAGTGACCACTCGATTTTGACATGTACTATGAGTTGTAAATTTGGTATTTATACTATGTATAAACCATTGGTGTTACCTGAATCCGACAGACAGATGCTATCAATAAGGTGGAACTTGAAAACTTGTAGGTCATTGAATAGTCTAGTCAGTCGTGACATATTAAAATATAATCCCAAGCAGTTGTCAACGGTAGAATGTAGATCATTAGATCTCATGAATGAGAATATGATTCACTATCACCTTAGTCAGATAGCCACTGGAAACAAGCAAGTCACATCTACAGACCTAGTTGGAGGTTATAACTTGGAGATAATGAAAAGAAAAAGAGAGAAAAATGCTGAAATTAGAAATCTGGCAAGGGACTACACTATTCATTTTGACCAAGTAATGTATAGGAAAAAAATAATTATGACTAAATATAAACAGGACATCAGAATTATTAAATTCAATGCCTATCTGAGAAAAAATCAATCTCATGATAGGTAGGAAAACACGTGAAATCTGGGCTATACTAAGAGATCCTATGGAAAGAAGCCAGGCAGAGAAATGCTCTACAGTGAGTGGCGACCTATGGACTGAATTTTATAGTAACAAATATGTATTACCAGATAAGTTCAAGTCACTTAAGTACGTTGTAAAGGTATCACTACTGCCCGACAGTTGTCCATGGGACGTCGAAACAATTGAGTCAGTGATTATGAGTCTAAAGTTTTCTAAAGCAGCGGGCCCGGATGGAATTCCTCCATGCTTGTTGAAGGATGACCCAAAATTTTGGGCAGCTCACTTAATGCGCAGCTTTGATACTATCTTTAAAACAAAAAAACTACCAGTTTCCTGGACATCTGCTCTAATTATTCCCCTACACAAAAAGGGAGGAACAGCTGATCCAAAAAATGTTAGACCAATTGCCTTGATAGATACCCCTGCAAAAATTTTCGCCAGTTTACTCCTTGGAGAACTGAATGCATCTATATTGTCTTTACGTATCCTCTCACGCTTTCAAACAGGCTTTAGAAAACGCATGGGAACACAATTGAATGCAATTATTCTCGCGCACTTATTAAAGAGCTGAAGCGGAGATCTTAATGGTCCAATATACATGGCATTGGTGGACCTGTCATCAGCGTTTGACTGCGTGATTAGAGAAATACTGTGGGCAAAGATGCACAAATGGCAGATCCCAGTGCATATAATAACAATGATAGCCATGCTCCATACTAACACCAGTTATAGCGTAAGAATTGATGGCACGGGTCGGCTATCTGACCCAATAAATACATTGGGGCGAAACAAGGGTGTAACCTCGCGGCCACTCTGTTTAATTTATATTTAGCAGATATAGATAAGTTGTGGGAACACTCGAATAGCTTTGCTGCAAAACTGGGACATCTAAGCATAAATTGGCTGGCTTTTGCCGATGATATCATCCTTTTAGATCGCACGCCATTTGGACTACAAAACAAAATACATCTGTTCTATGGCTACTGTGAAAAACACAACTTGGTAGTCAACCCTGGAAAATCGAATATAATGATTTTCTCTATCAAAAGGAAAATAATATCATTTAAATGGTTAATTAATGGAAACATGATTCCTCGTTCACTAGGGTTGATTTATTTGGGATATAATTTAACGAATTCTGATTCGCTGAAAAAATGGCAAACAGCAACATCAATCAAAGCATTGCCACTTATAGCACAAATGAAGATCATCCATCGTAAGCTCTGTAGATTTTCTCTTATCCCACTAATAAAGGCAATCATACTATATGGATTAGATTTATGCACACTAGCGATGGGGCATATTCTAAATTCCTTACAGGGAATGATTTGGAAAAAGGTATTACATCTGCCCCTTTCGATGCCGAATCCCATAATAATTTATGAACTGGGGCTTACATCTTTGGCGTCAAAAATGACATGGCGCAGGTTGGCAAACTTTGCTAAAGTTCTCCAACCAATGGAAAACTCGCTAGATGAAGATTTAGCAGTTATGATTAAGAGGGGCAAACCTGATTCTCTACAGAAGTCTTACAAGGAGATACAACAGGTATTAGATTTGATTGCGCAAAGTACAACAGACCTAGCTACCTTGCCTCAAATAGTAAAAAAAAAACTATATATTTATGATTGGGCGAATACATCTGATCTAATTGGACAATATAAAACGTATGAAGAATACTCTAAATTTAGGCATAACCAAAAACCAATATTACTATATATTAGGCAGGTACCTAGTAATCTGATAAGAGAAACGTACATGCGATTCAAGTTTAATCTACTGTTAACTAAAGACCGCATGAAATTTTGGAAACATAACAAAAACGAGCGGCATAACTTGAATTGTAGATTTTGTGTGATCGATGTAAATGAATCCTTGAAACATCTAGTATTATACTGTACTTCTTTTGAGGAAGATAGACAAAAATATTTGGGCAAATTCCTATTTGGTATCATGGGAATTACCCTAGAAACGCTATGGGTAGAATGCATGTGGGGAAACAGGATTTCACTTATACTTGCACTAGTTAAAGTACTACAAATTATTGAAAAAAAAACTCGATTTGTTTGAGAATTGTAGTAAAGAATAGAAAAAGATGTGAAATTTGTAAATTTATTACCTAAGTGAGCCCAAGTATATTGACAGTTTTTCCCGATATTGTTTGGACTTGATGTATTTGGATTTTGATTTTTAAATGGTGTTATATTATGTTGGTCGAAATATTTTATATCTTAAGAATAACTATGTCATACATTGAAGAAACATGTCTCCTATGTATTCTGAAATTTGAATTTTATGATTGAAGATAAATGGGATGTTGTAAAGATGTATCATCAAAAACAACAATAAAAAAATTAAAAAAAAAAAAAAAAACAGCTTGGATCCGGTCATCGAGCTTCCTTTGTCCTGGGCCATGTCCACAGTGTAGGCCTCAAGGTCTTCTGGAATCCTCCAAGATGCGTAACCCGACGAAAACTTTGCCCTTGAGGGGTGTAGAAAATTCCAAAACTGGTCCCCAAAGATCAGAAGTAGAAACGGTGGAGCTTGAGGCTCGATTGACCGAAAAAATGAGATTAAACTCTTTGAAAAATCGCAAAACGGAGTAAAAGCTCAAGAGTTATAGCACAAGGCCTCCCAACACTTGAACGTGCTGTAAAAATCTGAAGATGGCTGCCAGAGGAGGGGCTTAGGTAGAGGGCAGTCATTGGCTGGGGGCAGTATGACCGAGAGACCAGTGATTGGTTACTCGTAGAAAGATAGTTCAGAAACTAAACTGAAACTGATTTTTTCTTTACCGAGGATTCCCAGCCTGACGACGGGGAATATTCATGAGCATGTGAATCCATGCCAGACCCCATGCTGGAGAAAATCTGTGTCCACCCCATTTAAGGAAAATGTGTTGTTTAGTGCTCCTGTGACATGTGTCTCTTGTAGCATCAATAATTTAGGGGCGTGCCAGTCTTTATATGCTATTATCTTCCTGGCTTTGATGGCGTTATTAATGCTTCTTATGTTCCACAATATCAACCCTATTGATTCACCCATTTGTTGTATCATATTGTACAATTGACGTTAATGTGTTTTTCATATATAAAGTATCTGCTTTCTGTCTGTGATCCCGTCCCGTTCTCGCTTCCCGCCAACCTGCATTTTTAACCTTAACACATTTCACAACTCCCAATCCACCCACCTTAACAGCTTCCTTACTTGCTTCCCTCCACCCTCACCATCTCCCCCGACTTGATGGTGCACCCTTTGCAAAACAATAGAGTATTCCAGGGGAATCCTGTGAGCAGACTGCGGCCATACAGCGTGTCCGTGCCGACACTCACAGTTACCAAATTTTAACATTCGTGTTTTGTGTCATGTTTCCTACCATTCTTCCTCTGCCAGCTTTATTTTTGCAGTAGGGATTTGTTGTTCACCCGCCTCGTGATCATGTGCGTTCTCGACCTCACGATCAGGGCTTGTGTTGTTCCTGCGGTGGTAGTGGGATGGAAGCCTCCATGTATGCCATAGCTTCTGACGGATTTTCAAAAAAGTGCGCCCGTCCCCTATGTTGTATCCTGAGTTTAGCTGGGAACATCAAGGAGTATGGGATGTGTCTTGCATGTAGCGCCCTTTTCACCTGGTCGTATGATCTACGTTGTGTCTGCACCCCCGCCGAGAAGTCCTGATATATATGGAATGTGCTGGACTCGTAATGCAGTGATCCTTTCTCCCTGGATAACTTTAGGATGAGGTCCCTGTTGCTGTAGATTAGCAGCCCTGCAATAATGGTACGCGGCAGGGCGCCAGGTTTGGGAGCCGGAGCAAGGGTGCGATGCACCTGTTCCACCAAGAAATGTGTTGAGAAGGGCGCAGTGTCGAATAGGGTTTTAAGGAGATTTCCACAAATGGTTCTGTCGGACCCTTGCATGTCATTTTAGGTATCGCCACAATACGGACATTATTCTGCAGAGATCGCGATTCAAGGCTTTCACATTTACCCTGGGTTTTAATCAGTTCAGATTTCAGTTCTGCAATGTCACTGTCGTGTTAGTTTGGTTTGTCTTCGGCTGTTCCAATTCTGACTTCAGCTTCGGTTATATGACCACTCTCATTTTCTACCTTAGCCTTCAGGGAGCTGATTCTCGCAACAATGTTGTCTAGCTTGACATTCACCGACATAAACCCAGCTTGCATTGCTTCCAGCAGCTGGTCATCCCGGGATTCCTTTGGCATTGTGTCAGTGCTTCCACCTGCTCCCTAGTCGAGCTGCATTGTAGTCTGTGCCATGGCATTGGTGTACGAGTCCATTGGGACTTTCTTTTTGTTGGCCCCTTAGTCATATCATGTCTCCGTTCTCTTATTTTGCTGTTAGGGTAGTGCCCAGTGACTGACTGCTGCACTTCTGGCTGTTGCCCCTTGTCGGCTATTGCAGGAATGTTCAGTTAGTCGGGGGGCTTATCTCTTGAGCGGCTGTCGTCGCCATGTGGGTTGTGTTTCTGCGATATTTGCTGGTTGGTGAACTTATCGGGTTGTCTCTATTGGGTTATGCATCACAGGTTGACACCCTACTCTAGTCTCCTGGCGTGCCACTTGCCTTCAGTAGGGGGGACCCCCACTGATTAGGGAAGTCTGGAGCTATAATGGACTGGCTTATGTGCCTCAAAGTATATTGTCATCTGCGCCGTCACTCTCGTGGGATAATGTCCAAAGTTGCCCCCTTTTTTTTCTTTTGTCGGTACACCTTTGTGGATAAAGGATATATAGGGCTGTGTAGGTTGCTGTGTCGGGGTGATCATACGTTGGGGTCGCCTTTAGTTGTTATTCTTTCCCCCGGGGGTCATGATATTGTGGCCTCCCGCGTATATCTTCAAACTGCCTGCGCCCAGTTCCCTGGGGACACCTGCAATTAGGTTTCTCCCCCCGGAGGACGTTGAGTTGTGACCTCCCACATATATCTCCAATCTGCATGTGCCCAGTGGGGTCGTGGTGATCTGTTATTCTTTTTGTGCCTGGTGACCAGAGTCCCCAATGGGCCGAGGATTGTGGTTGTCTGCTCCTGAAATGTATCACGCCCCTCAGTGAGCAGTCTTGCATGCCCAGGACCGTGTCACCACTCTCTCTGTCCCCCACAGCCTGCCACCTGTTTTCAGATAATGCCGTTTCTTATTCACCCAAAGATTGACTTTCCACTAGAGAAGACAGCTTACAGCCTTGCATGCGCCACCTCCAACCTCATACATTTTGGCAGCGTTTTCACCCCCGCTGCACCCTGCAGACCCCACTCCTCCACAGTAATCCCTTAACGGTATGTAGCTGGGTAATCCATGCCTTGGTGGCGACTGGGGGAAGGCCAACCCTGTAGTTGTGCTCTGCTCTCAAGAGCTTTAGCTCTGAGCTCCTGAGCGCAGCCAACACTCCCAGACAACGCGGCTTGTTCTGGATTGGAAACCAAAGTTGGCATTGAGCCCATCCAGCACAACAGGGTTATTCCAGTGTTAATGCAATAGCTTTTGTTTGGGACATGTGTTTGTCTTTCAGCGAGTACTGCCTCAATGCTGCGTGGGCCCCCCTCAGTTCACGTATGCCCCCAGTGGCAAAAATGACATTCGGGTCTCTCTGGCGGGGCTCGAAAGGGATCCGCTCTGCTTCCCACTCGGGATGGTACCTCGGGGTCTATTTGACAGACCCAGGGGTTTACAGTAGGGGTGTCGGTCTGGGCCACCTCTTGCCGGGGGCTGACGTTGCGGGAGAGAGGGCGGCTCGTGGAGCTGCAGGCTGGGTCCATTTCCATGCCATGTCATCAGATCCTTTGACGGTGCACTGCAGGCTGTGGACACCTCTGTTCTTCACGAGTTATGGGCACCAGTATCCTGGGATCCTCTGGTAGCTTCCCTGCTGTACCACATTCAATATAGTGACACATAACAGGATCATTTTAACAAATAAGGTAGTGTCAGGCCGGAGCTACGCCTAGTCTGCCATTCCTTCACGCTGCTCAACAGCGTCCCCCCATGGGTGTCATTTTTAAGACTCTTTGTAGCGTCCTTTTAATAGTATCCACTTTGACAACTTTTCGTATATACCTTTTTATTGTTACAGGGTTGCCCTGTGGGGCTCCCCTTTTACTTTCTCTGGCTAACCTTGTGAGACCTACAGTTCCTAAGGGGTAGAAAGGATATTTCTATCCCTTCTACATTTTGTTATCTGAAACCAGCACCCCCCCACCTTATGCGGAGTGCTGGGGAGATAAAGTACTAGTGAGAAAGAGGATGCATTGTAACAATTCCGTTACAAGGACAAGGTTACCTTAAATGGCTGGTTGCAGTGAACCTTTTTACTAATTTGGTGCACCTTTACCACACGCTGTTTTCACAGCTGCGGTAAAGTCACTCATGGCTGCCGATTTCACCAAAAAAGGTCTCCCGTCTTGTTTTTTTGTGCCATTTTCACGCTTCTTGTCCCTTATTGGTGTTTCCCCTGCCCTCCAGGAAGGGCAATTACTTTCCGTGATTTGTATCTTCGGCGGGAGACCTTGGTTAAGCCCGCCCAGGTTCCAGAGTGTCTGTGAAGGCAGACAGCGAGGGAGGAGTCCAAAACTCTGCAACCTTTTTCTTCCAACCGGACTGCAATAATCCAGCTCAAACTTGGAGGCTGGCTGTCCTGAAAGGGCTGCCAACATCCCAAGTATGAATGTTGTACATGTGGTTGATTGACTGCGTTCCTGCATAAAAGTCAGATCCTGGAAGCTGAAGAAGTATTCGACCACTGGACCTGAACTCAAAGAGGAAGAGGAAGAAAAAGCGTCTGAGCTCCTAAAAAGGCACCAAATCCAAAGAGTCACATCCAGCCACGAGAAAACCCTTGCCTGGAGCCTTCGCCTGTGATCCCTGCTGCAAAATTCCTTCCAAAGTCCTGTCTTCTGTCTTCTTGACAAAGGAATCCATCAACCAGGTTTCTGGCTGTCTTCCTGCTGCAACTCTTTTTCTGTGCTGAGGTACAGAGTTGGCTGGGGTATTTTACCGGTTCCATGTTCATTTTCATCCCCAGTTTTTTTGTCCCGCTGCCTTTTCTGTCCAAAAACGTTTGCCAAAAAAATGCATCGAATTTAGTATTTATTTTTTAATTGGGGGGGTCCCGCCAAACCTCCCCTCACCTTTTATTTATTCCCTATACCCCACACCACCCTACCCCTTATATGCCCTTACTGCCCCTGCCCCCCTCCTCCATATTTTTCAATGATTTTTTCGGCAAAATGTATTTGGCAAAAAGTGGGGCAAAATAAAAACGGGCGATGGATGACTGGCGTGACAATGCATTACTTACCGTAAAAGCATTTCTGATGGTTGTATCTGCTTAGATTCACATGCTGTGCATAGTCCGACACCCAGTGGTCACTGCGGAGTATTGCATTTTGTTTTCGTAGTCGAAAAGGGGACGTCGACAAGGCGTGTCTGTAACACTATCCCTATGGTGACGTGCATTGTACCCACAATCCCTGACATGTCGAGGTCCCTCTGTTTGTATTTTTTCTGCCCTGAGGGAGCCTATTAGACATGAGTGAGTACAGAAACGAGAGAGATAGATAAAGGATGTCTATGTTCCTTCCATCCGAGCGGGGATGAAGGGTGGGCGCATGTGAATCTAAGCAGATACAACCATCAGAAATGCTTTTACGGTAATTAATGAATTGTCTTCTGATGTATGTTAATCTGCTTAGAATCACATGCTGTGCATAGACTAGCGAGCAGTACCCGGAGTTGGAGGTGGGTTGTGAGAAGGAACAGTAGAAAGAAGATGTATTAATACCGCTTGTCCCACCTGGGAATCAGATCGAGAGTGGGCATCTAGACAGTAGTGTTTTGTAAAGGTGTGTACAGAACTCCAGGTTGCCGCTTTGCAAATGGACTCAAGAGGGACATTTGCAAATAATGCTATGGAAGCCCCAGTGCCACGAGTAGAATGTGCTCTCGGCTTGAAGGGTAGTTCTCTCTTAGAAAGAGTGTAACAGAGAGCGATGCATTGTACAATCCATCTAGATATAGTGGATTTTGAAACTGCATCTCCTTCTCTTCCTGCTGCCACCGAGACAAAGAACTGATTAGTCTTTCTCAGAGGTCTAGTTCTTTCCATATAAAACATGACGGCTTTGCGCACATCTAGTGTACGCAGGCTCCTTTCTCCTAAAGGGTTTTGAAAGAACGTTGGTAGTTCTATTGACTGGTTGACATGGAATTTAGAAATAGATTTTGGTGCAAACCTAGGATGTGTGCGTAGAACCACCTTATCATTGTGAACTGTTACAAAGGGGTCTAGTATAGAGAGAACTTGTAATTCACTCACTCTCCTAATGGAGGTGATAGCTATTAAGAAAGCAGTTTTAAGAGTGAGGTTCTTAAGGGATGCTTTGTGCATGGGCTCAAAGGGTGAGCCCATAAACCTGGTAAGTACCACATTTAGGTCCCAATCGGAAGCTGGGTTAGCTATAGGAGGGTGTATCCTCTTTATTCCCTCCATGAAGGCCTTAATAACTGGGACTTTCCACCATGACACTTTGTGTTGAGAAGTGGTGTATGCGGAAAGTGCAGCTAGATGAACTTTAATAGAATTAAAGACCAATCCTGAGTCTAATAAGTGAGTCAGGTAAAGAACAATCTGTGTGGGAGAGCAGTCAACGGGGTTGATGCTCTTACCTCTACACCAGATGACAAATCTCTTCCACTTGCTAGAATAGCAATGAGTGTTAGGTTTTCTAGCCTCCCTAAGAATGTCCATGCATCTTTGAGGGAGCTGTAAAAGTTCAAATTCTATGACCTCAGGAACCAGGCTGGTAAGTTCTTGGTCTGTGGGCATGGGTGTATCGCCTTGCCTCTGTCCTGTGACAGCATGTTGTACGGGCAGGGTAGTTTCACCGGTGGAGATAGACACATCTCCATCAGGTAAGCAAACCATGGCTGCCGGGCCCAAATAGGGGCCACTAGTATCATGGTGACTGGTTCCTGGTGCATCTTGTGCACTATTTTGTTGAGAAGGGGAGTCGGGGGAGTCGGGGGGGAAAAGCGTCAACAAATTTCCCTGACCATGTTATCCAGAGACCGTTCCCCTTCGGGTTCTGGGGGTACCTGGAGGCGTAATCTTGGCATTGGAGTTCTCCAGAGTTGCAAACAGATCTATTTCTGGGAATCCCCATTGTGTGAAAACGTTGAGGACGATGTCTTCTCGTAACCGCCATTCGTACTCTGTGGGCAGAGGGAAGTCGCTGCTGAGTTCGCCTGCTAGCAGATTGAGATCCCCTGGTACATGTTGTGACAACAGGAACATGTTGTGTCTGAGAGCCCACTTCCAGATGTTCTGGGACAGCTTGGACAGTCCTGGAGAGTGCATGCCCCCTTGCTTGTTCAGGTAGTACATGGCTGTGGTGCTGTCTGTGAGGACCATCACTGTCTTCCCTTGCAGGTGTGCCTGGAAAGCCTTCAGTGCTTTGAAGACTGCTAGCAGTTTCAGCAAGTTTATGTGTTTGGACACTACACTCGGAGTCCAAACTCCATGTGCAGTCTGATGGGATAGGTGAGCCACCCACCCTGTGAGGGATGCATCTGTGGTTAGAGTGGCTTCCACTGCGGGGGAGGCGAATGGTTTCCCTATCACAAGGTTTTCCATCGACCACCACCGCAGCGAGAGAACCAAGGCCTGCGAGACTACCACTGGATCGCCCCATTGTCCGCTGGCCTGACACCATTGGCTGTTGAGCCACTCTTGCATTGGGCGCATGCGCAGGCGCGCATGAGGTACCAAATAAATACATGACGCCATCATTCCTAGCAAACGCATTGCTTTGCGTACCGTCACCTCTCGACCGGCCACATATTGAGGGATCTGAAACAGCATATTTTGGACCCTCTCTTTGGAGGGGAAGACGAGGCCTGCCTTTGTTCGAATTAGAGCCCCTAGGAATTGTTTGATCTGGCTGGGGTCTAGGCTGGACGACTTCTCGTTGATGGAGAAGCCCAGTTGGAACAAAAGGTCTACAGTCTTTTGGGTATTTGAGCAGCATGTCTCGTAAGAATCCCCTGTTATGAGCCAATCGTCGAGGTAAGGGTATACTGGGATGGACAACCTGCGCAGGTGGGCCGCTGCCACTGCCAGTACTTTCGTGAATACCCTCGGTGCTGATGCTGTGCCGAAGGGTAGCACTCTGAACTGGTAGTGTTTGCCCTCTATCATGAACCTGAGGTATTTTATTTGCGCTGGCAATATAAAAATATGAAAGTATGCATCTTTCATGTCCAGTGTTGTCATGTAATCGCCCTGTGAAAGCAGGGGGATTACTTCCTGTAAGGTCACCATACGAAATTTTTGAGGTTTGTCAAATTTGTTCGCTGGGCGCAGATCTAATACAGGGAGCATGGTTAAGTCCTTTTTGGGTACAAGGAAGTACACTGAATAAATACCTTCCGTTACCTGTGATAGAGGCACGACGTCTATTGCTCCTTTTAGTAGCAGCAGTTCCACTTCTTGAAGAAGGATGGCGAGGCGCTCCGGTGATAGGCGTCGTCCCCTTCGGGGTCTGTACGTGGGGGACCGACTGAATTCTATGCAGTAACCACGAGCTATAGTTGACAATACCCAGCGGTCTGATGTTATTCCCTCCCATGCTGGTAGGAAAGATGTAAATTGGCCCCCGACCGGCGATGCATGGGAGGGGACCCGAACCTTCGGGTCATTTGTTGTTGATAGCCGGGGAACCCCTGGGAGTGGGGCCCCGACCTCTACCCTTGCCACGGCATTGTCCTCTTTGAGTGTATTGGCCACTGGTTCCCTGAGTAGAGGACCAGTTGCCTGCAGTGTACTGCTGTTGTTGCTGTTGTTGACGTTGGCCTCGAAAAAAGCGTTTGTTGCCTAATGCTCGCTTATTGGGAGGCCTTGAGATCTGGTCTAAAGTCTTTAGGGTGTCGAAATCCTTCTTAGGGGTCTCCAGTGCGTCGTCCACCACTTTCCCAAAGAGGTTAGAATCCTGGATTGGTTTATGAGTGACGCCTGGGTCTCTGGCTTAAAACCTGAGTTCCGGAGCCAGACATGACGCTTCAGAAGTATCCCCTGGACTAAAGAACGGCCAGCCGTTTCTGCAACATCAAGTGTGTTTTTAATGATGCTCTGGTTAACCAGAGTTCCTTCCGTTACAGTGGTTAACAAGCGAGTTCGTAAGGGCTCAGGGACTTCCTCGAGGTCTTGGCGTAACTTCCCCCATTGGGCATCAGCATAACTTGCCAGTAAGGAACAAGTTACTTACCTGTAACTGTTGTTCTCCAGCATGGGTCTGGCATGGATTCACATGCTCATGAATATTCCCTGTCGTCAGGCTGGGAATCCTCGGTAAAGAAAAAATCAGTATCAGTTTCGTTTCTGATCTGTCTTTCTTAGTAGTAACCAATCACTGATCTCTGGGTCATACTGCCCCCAGCCAATGACTGCCCTCTCCCTAAGCCCCGCCTCTGGCAGCCATCCTCAGATTTGGTAGCACGCAAAGTGGCAGTATGACCAAATGAAGAGCCGCAGAGGGGTAGGCGGGAGGGTTCGCATGTGAATCCATGCCAGACCCATGCTGGAGAACAACAGTTACAGGTAAGTAACTTGTTCCTTCTCCAGAATGGGGTCTGGCATGGATTCACATGCTCATGAATAAAAGAATACATAGCAGTACACACATGCACAACCACGGGAGGTTACAAAGGCTCAACATTAATCATTACATCCAAAACTCAACATTAAGCAATTCTTACCTCCTCACCAGGCTCACCTTAGGCGAAAAGGTTACGCAGCACTGCTTGGCCGACCCTGGACTCCTCCCTGGAGTCCCGATCGACGCAGTAGAATCTTGTGAAGGTGTGCATCGACCTCAACGTAGCAGCCCTGCAGATGTCCAGCAGGGGCACACCAGACAGGAACACCGTGGTAGCAGCGATCGCTCTGGTCGAATGGGCTCTCGGACGGCCGGGCAGCGGTCGGTTTGCCAACCGGTGACAGTGCATGATGCAGCCGGAGAGCCATCTGGAAATGGAAGTCTTCGAGAGAGCCTTCCCTTGATTCACAGGCCCAAAGTTCACAAACAGCTGTGACGTCTTCCGAAAACTCTTCGTGCGGTCCACTTAGAACTTCAGCGCTCTAGCTACATCCAGCGAGTGCGAAGTCCTCTCGGCCGGTGTCGAATGCGACGGGAAGAAAACTGGCAACACCAAGGGCTTGTTGAGGTGGAAGTCCGACGGCACCTTGGGCATGAAGGAGGGGTGCGTCCTCAGCACCACCCTCGTGTCATGAAAAGTCAAGTATGGAGGCTTGCAAGATAGGGCCTGGATCTCTCCCACTCGTCGTGCGGAGGTGATGGCCACAAGGAACGTCGTCTCCCATGACAGGAACTTCAAAGGCGCCGAATGCATAGGCTCGAATGGGGCCCCCGTGAGCCTGGTCAGCACCACATTAAGCTCCGACGCCGGGGCAGGAGCCTTCACCGGCGGGAACGATCGGAATAGTCCCTTCCTAAATTCCTTCACCAGGTGATGAGACCACCAGGACACCCGTCCCGTAGTCCTGGTATATCGGGAGATCGCAGCCAGATGTATTTTGATGGAGGCGTGAGCCAGTCCAGCTTTGACCAGTGACAGTAGGTACGGCAGTACTTGAGGGGCCATGATCCGCAGAGGGTTAATCTTCTGTGCACAGCACCAGACAGAGAACATCTTCCACTTATGACCGTAACACGAGAGTTGAGGACGCCCTGGCTTTTGCAAGAACCTCTCTGCAGTCAGCCGGGATATCGTACCCTCCAAACTCTAGTGCTGCAGATGCCAGGCCTGCAAGTTCAGCGACTCCGGGTCGTGATGAAGAATGGCGCCTCCATCTCTGGAGAGAAGATCCGAGTCCGCCGGCAGCTTGACTGGTGGGGACGTTGACAAGTCCAGAAGGTCCGGGAACCAGATCTGCCTTGGCCACGCCGGTGCGACGAGGATCATTCTGCACCTGGACGTCTTGAGCTGGTTGATCAGTCGGAGCAGCAACGGCAACGGAGGGAATGCGTATAGAAACAGGCCATCCCAGAAAGCATCGCCCATGCTCCTCGGCTGCGGGAACCTGCTGGCGAACCTCTGGCACTTGGAGTTCATCGCCGTCGCGAAAAGGTTGATCCGGGATTTGCCCCATCGTCGAAAGAGCCGATCCACCTGGTCCTGACGTAGTTCCTACTCATGACACTAGCGCAGCTCCCTGCTGAGTGAGTCGGCGATGGTATTTTTTATTCCTGCCAAGTGGAAGGAAACCAGAAACATTCCCTGGGAGACGGCCCAGTGCCACAGATCCTGGGCCCCCTTGGATAGGGCTGGGGATCTGGTGCCTCCCTGCTTCCATATGTAGAACATCGTGGTGGTGTTGTCGGTGAAGATCCTCACCACTTTGTCCTTGAGGGACGGAAGGAACGACTTGAGCGCCCAGAACACTGCTCGGAGCTCCAGAATGTTGATGTGGAGAGACCTCTCCTCCGGGAGCCAAAGGCCTCTTGCGTGGAGATCTCCGGTGTGGGCCCCCAACCCTCCAGAGAGGCGTCCGTCGTCACCGTCTCCTGAAACGCCGGGGTCTGAAAGTCCGTGCCTGTAGTGAGGTACGCACGGGTACCCCACCATAGGATCGCCCGAGGGAACTCCTCGTCGAGAGGGATCCTGTCTTCGAAGCAGCCCGTCACCTGAAACCAGCGGGCGTCGAGGAACTCCTGTAGCGGACGCATCCGAAGTCTGCAAAGGGGTACAAGGTAGATGCATGAGGACATCATCCCGAGGAGGGACTTGATGGACCTCACCCTGGCCACGTCCGTGGCTAGCAGGCGCTGCACCTTGCCCAAAATGGCCTTCGTCCTCTCCTCCGACGGGGAGGCCAATTGTCCCACCGTATCAAGCTTCGCTCCCAGAAACAGTGCTACTTGCGACGGAACCAGGTGGTATTTGGGGTAGTTGATGGCGAATCCCAGTTCCGTGAGCAGCCGGACGGTCCTCGCTGTGTGTTCGACGACGAGTTCTCTGGTCCTTGCCCGGATTAGCCAGTCGTCCAGGTAGGGGTAGACATGGATCCCCTGCAGGTGCAGCCGCGCCGCCACTGGTGCCAGGCACTTGGTGAATACCCTGGGTGCCGACTTTAATCCGAACGGCAGGGCTCTGAATTGGTAGTGGCGTCCCTGAACCACGAACCTGAGAAACTTTGTGTCATTGTAGAATGGGGATGTGGAAGTAAGCATCCTCCAGGTCCAACAAAGTCACCCTCCTCCAGCTGTCCCAGCACGTGCTGGAGGGTGACCATCCTGAATTTCTGCACCTTGATGTACTTGTTTAACCGACGCAGTTCCAGGATGGGGCGCCAACCGCCTGTCTTCTTTCTGACGAGGAAGTACCTTGAGTACACTCCGGAGCCCCTGAGCCTCCTGGGGACAAGCTTAATGGCACCTTTCTTGAGCATCGCCCTTACCTCAAACAGCAGTTGATGGATGTGATTCTCCTTCCTGGCCACGGGAGAAATGCGAGGACACTTCTTTTGGAATTCCAGCGAGTGCCCGTTAGCCAGGGTGTCCAGCACCCAACGGTCGGTGGAGATGGACTCCCACACGCTGACGAACTTCGTCAGCCGGCCACCCACCGGGGTGCTTCGGTGGGTGCTCGACGCCACGGCCGGTTCAGTCTTGCTTGGAGGAGGCCTTGCCGCCTTGGCCTCCTTGATGACGACGGCGGATCCCCCTTGCTTGCCGCGACCTCTGTAGGCCTCCTGGGACGAGGAGCGGGCCGCCTTGCGGTATGTAGAAAAGCCACCCCTGGATCCCTGTCTGCCTCCAGAGCTCCGAAAGGGCCATCGTTGTTGAAGTACCCCTAGGGCCCGGGCCGTCTCCGAGTCGGTCTTGATGGCCTGGAGCGACTCGTCCACCCTCTTCCCAAAAAGGTTGTTGCCGTCGAACGGCATATCCAACACTCTGGTCTGGACGTCCTGGCGAAAGTCCGTCGCCTTGAGCCATCCTCGTCGACGGAGGCAAACCCTGTTGCCCAGTTGGCGAAATCCGATATCAGCAATGTCCGTTGCCACCGTTATGGCGTGATCCGACGCCACCTCTCCTTCCTGCAGAATTTGTAGGGCCTCCACCCTCTTGTCGTCCGGTAGAAAGTCTAGCAGGGGAGCTATCTTGAACCAAAGCTCCCTGTCGTAGCGGGCCACGATCGCTAAGGCATTGGCCGCCTTAATCGTCGTCGCCGCCGACGAGATGACTCGTCATCCCATGGAGTCTAACTTCTTGCCCTCGCTGTCTGGCGGGGAAGTGGAAGTTGAAGCCGCCGCACCCGCTGCTTTCTTCTTGGCCGCTGCCGAGACGACAGAGTCCGGCGTGGGCTGGGCCCTGAGGCACCAGGGGGCAGCATCGGGGACTCAGTACTTCTTCTCGTACCTGTCCCTCTTGGCGGGTGTCGTGGAAGGGTTCTTGAGGATAGCCAGCCCCTCGTCCCAGATGTTGTCGAGCAACGGCACCGCGAGGACCGTCTTCCTCTTGGCCTCTCGTCGTTGGTAAAGAAACCCTTCCTTTTTCTGTTCTTCAGGGCAGAGCTGGAAGAGCTCGGATGCCCTGGTTATCATGGCTTGAAAGGAGCCAATTTCGTTGGGTGGAGAAGCCCGAGGGGGGGTGATGACGGGATGTCTGTTGTGTCATCACCGCCGTCGTCGTCCGTCCCCGTCGCTGTATCCGTCGCCGTATCCTCTCTAGGGTCCAGCGAAGGGGATGAGGGGTCCACAGGCCTCGCGGGCACGAAGGGAGGAGCGGGGTGGACTCTCCTCCGCTTCTTCGGAGGGCTTCCTGACGGGCCTGGTTCTGGATCCTCTGTCGGGGTCCGTGGTAACCTCGTCCTTATCTCAGTACATAAGGATTGGATTGCCAACAAAATGGGCGCCGAGCTATCCTGGGGCTCGGATAATGGCTGCGACGGACGGGATGGCTGCTCCACTGGGCCCTCTTCGTCGCCATCGTTGCTATCTTCGATCACATCAGTGGGAACCGTCCCCTGGGATCGAACCTTCTCGAACTTCTCGTTGAGGCCTATGAACCTCTCGTTGAGGCTCATCCCGGTTTCCACCAGATCCTCCTCAGAGGCTGATTCCGAGTCTGTAACGGCTACCGCAACCCCCCTCGTTTTCCGCCGGGGTCTTCACGGGGGTCTTAACGATGGGCTGGAAAGAGGATTCCCTCCGCGGTGGCAGGGATACTCTGGGCCCAGAGGCCGTTTCCACTGGCGTAGTCTCAGCCGGCTTCGCCAGGGTTGCAGCGACCACTTCGATAGAGGCCTTTGCCGGCTGGATCAAAGCCCTCACCACCTTAGGTGCGTCCTGGGCCTTCGCCTTGGGGGGAGGGTCAGCGCCTCGCTCCCCCTCGGGTCCCTTTGAGATCGACCGGGGTCGCTCCAGCAGCTTACCCGGGTTCTCGGACTTCCTCTTCCCCGAACCAGAGCGCTGGCTCCTGGTTGAACGTGCCGGGGAAGTCACACCCTGCCTGGCAGCTGAAGAGCCTGACCTTTCGGCGCTCCATGTGCCCGCGGACTTGCGGTGCTTGGCCTTCTGTTGGGCCCCAGTCGCCGGGGTGCCCTCACAGGACTTAGACGGGCACGAAGGGAGGAGCGGGGTGGACTCTCCTCCGCTTCTTCGGAGGGCTTCCTGACGGGCCTGGTTCTGGATCCTCTGTCGGGGTCCGGGGTAACCTCGTCCTTATCTCAGTACATAAGGATTGGATTGCCAACAAAATGGGCGCCGAGCTATCCTGGGGCTCGGATAATGGCTGCGACGGACGGGATGGCTGCTCCACTGGGCCCTCTTCGTCGCCATCGTTGCTATCTTCGATCACATCAGTGGGAACCGTCCCCTGGGATCGAACCTTCTCGAACTTCTCCTTGAGGCCTATGAACCTCTCGTTGAGGCTCATCCCGGTTTCCACCAGATCCTCCTCAGAGGCTGATTCCGAGTCTGTAACGGCTACCGCAACCCCCCTCGTTTTCCGCCGGGGTCTTCACGGGGGTCTTAACGATGGGCTGGAAAGAGGATTCCCTCTGCGGTGGCAGGGATACTCTGGGCCCAGAGGCCGTTTCCACTGGCGTAGTCTCAGCCGGCTTCGCCAGGGTTGCAGTGACCACTTTGATAGAGGCCTTTGCCGGCTGGATCAAAGCCCTCACCACCTTAGGTGCGTCCTGGGCCTTCGCCTTGGGGGGAGGGTCAGCGCCTCGCTCCCCCTCGGGTCCCTTTGAGATCGACCGGGGCCGCTCCAGCAGCTTACCCGGGTTCTCGGACTTCCTCTTCCCCGAACCAGAGCGCTGGCTCCTGGTTGAACGTGCCGGGGAAGTCACACCCTGCCTGGCAGCTGAAGAGCCTGACCTTTCGGCGCTCCATGTGTCCGCGGACTCGCGGTGCTTGGCCTTCTGTTGGGCCCCAGTCGCCGGGGTGCCCTCACAGGACTTAGAAGCCCGCTCAGACTTTTTCTTCGCCTTCTCACCTGCTGTGCCCTTCTCCAGCCAGGCGGCGAGGCGGGAATGACGATTTTGTTTGGTCCGTTCTGAAAGGTTCCTGCAGAACGCACAGTCCTTCTACACGTGAGTCTTGTCCTCATGAAGGCAGTAGAGACATCACGAATGCTCGTCCTCCTTGAAAACATTTTGTAATCCGCATCTAGGGCAGCACCTGAACAGCTTGGATCCGGGCGTCAAGCTTCCCTTCTCCTGGGCCATGTCCGTTGAGGTAGGCCGCAGATCTTCCAGAATCCTCCAAGAAGCTTAAACTCGACAAAAACTTCACCCTTGAGGGGCGGAGAAGAATTCCGAAATGGGTCCCCGTTATCGGAACTAGAAACGGTGGAGCTTGAGGCTCGATTAAACCAAAAAAAATGAGAAAATCTCCTGAAAAAGCGCGAAAACGCAGCAAAAACCCGAGAGCTAAAGCACGAGGACTCCCAACACTTGAGCGTGCGGTAAAGATCTGAGGATGGCTGCCAGAGGCGGGGCTTAGGGAGAGGGCAGTCATTGGTTGGGGTCAGTATGACCCAGAGATCAGTGATTGGTTACTACTAAGAAAGACAGATCAGAAACGAAAATGATACTGATTTTTCCTTTACCAAGGATTCACAGCCTGATGACGGGGAATATTCATGAGCATGTGAATCCATGCCAGACCCCATGCTGGAGAAGGTATTATTATTGGCAATTCTGGTGGAAAAAGCTGCCGAGGCTGTAATTCTCTTAACCAGGGCGTAGAGTTTCTTTCCTTCCTTGTCCGGGGGTGCTTCGCTAGTTGATAGCGGAACCCCTGCCCTTTTTCTTGTGGTAGTTGCTACCAAGGAATCTGGTATTGAACGACCCTTAATGTATAATGAGTCCGATGGAGAGGGAGTAAACAGTTTTTCAATTCTTGGGTTGACCCCTCTAACCTCTAAGCTCATGTAAGACCCACACAATGGACGTCCACGTGTTGCAACAACAGATGCAGAACCTGGAAAATAGCGTTGAAGAAGCGGAAGGGCAGGCTTGCAGAAACAACGTGCGCATCATGGAGCTTCCGGAAGGGGAAGAGGGATCGGACCCGACAAACTAGTTTGAAAACATGTTACTGCAGGAAATAACGGGCAGAGCACTAAGCCAAGGGTTAGCAGCAGAAAGAGCGCACAGAGCCCTGACAAGAAAACCGTCACCAGGAACCCCACCGCGTACGATTATTGCAAAGATCCTGAACTATAAAGACAGGGAGAAGGTCCTGGAGCACTTCCATAAGGGAGGAACAATAAGCAGAGCATCAGCAACTGTCACTGTGTACCGGGACTATACACTCATGCTACAGAGGCAACGCCTGAACTATGTGGCGGTGAAGAAGAGGATGCGCGAGGCAGGATATAGATACATGCTGCTATACCTGGCAAAAATGAAAGTGCTTCTAAAGAACAAAGCTCTATTCTTTAATTCACCAGAGGAGGTGACGACATGGCTGGACTCGAGGAATTGCCAGACGGGAGCGGCAGACCGTAAGGGGAGTGAGAGATGTGAGCCGGAGCTTTGTGGACGTTGCACAGAGACATTCGATGACTATACAAAGTGATAAGTACGTTAGACATGTCAACATTGGGACTAGATTATAGAGGATTGCACATAGGATTGTTGGTTCAGAGTACGGAGCCTACAGTACGACATGCTGTCAGCGCAAAGTAGGAGGTAATACCAGGAGACACACTACCAATCCCCCTAGAGGTAGTTTAGTTGGGATGCTTTTAGGGAGGTATCCCCCTGCTGAGTACCGAGTATCGGCTATACTGAGAGAAGGGCTAGATGCGGGGTAGCCCGAGATCCAGGGATGGAGCCGAGAAACAGTTTGGGGAAGTGGGAAGGGGGGAGGAAGGGCAACAGTTGGGGTTTGGGAGGGTGGTTTGGGGGAGTTTGTTGGGTGTGTGGGGGGTGGGGGAGGAAGTTGGGAGGGAACGAGCTTACACCCACGCGCTACTGCGCATGGTGCGGAAGACAAGGGAGGACAGAGGTGGGACTGGGTATGGATGAGAGATGGGAGACCTTAAGATAGTAACCTGAAATTTCAGGGGGCTCAATAGTTACTTGAAGAGGAACAACATCATGATGTATCTAAGGAGGCAGAAGATAGATATTGCCCTATTACAAGAAACGCACCTCACAAAAGAAAAACAGGATGTGATTAGGAAGAAATGGAAGGGGACTACCATAGGGGCAACGTATTCTGCATACGCCAGAGGGGTGATTACTTGGATAGCACTGCATGTCCCCTTTCAGTTATTACAGTCCACTGTGGAACTAGATGGGAGGATGGTGGCGATACAGGGATTGATAGAAAATAGAGAGTTGTGTGTCATTAATATATATGCCCCGAACCAAGATACTGTGGCCTATTTCAAGACCCTATATAGTAAAGTCAGCCCATATCTAGGGGGGGCGGTGATATGGGGAGTGGACTTTAATTGCACCCTGGACCCCAGGGTGGACAGATCAGACAGGAAGTTAGACATACCTACCCCTGCAGCTAAATCCTTGAGGACCCTGTTGGGAGACTTTCATCTGGAGGACATAGAGAGGCTACACCATCCACATGAAAGACACTATTCTCATTACTCGGCCCCACAAAACCTGTACACACGGCTAGATTATATGTTTGCTACTCCTGAGTTGACGGGGAGCTGGTGTGGTCGGAATACAAAGCAAGGGCCCTCTCAGACCACTTGCCATTGACCTTAACATGACTCCTAGAGCTAGGATCCCAATGTGGCGGCTTAGAGCCGAAGCATTGAAAGACACAGTGTTGAGGGAGGACCTGAGAGAGGAAATTGTAGAATACTTCGAAAATAACACTGGAAGTGTGAAATCGGCTGGTACTCTATGGGAGGCATTTAAGGTGGTGGTGAGGGGAGCGGGGATATCGAAATCCAAGGGGTTACAAGGAGGCATAACGCAGGAGTTGCAAAAGGCAGAGGTGAAATTAGAGGCAATTATGCAGAGAGGAGATGACTCCCTTGAGGATGCTGAAACCATAAGTCAATTGCAACAAGAGTGTGGAGGGTACTGGGAGAGATTATGCAACTTAAGTTACAAGAAATAGAGAGACAGCACGCTGGCGGGGACAAGCCAGGGAGGTTGCTAGCATGGTTATATAAAAATGAGACACCCAGATCAACGATCAGAGCAATAAAGGGGGAGAGTGGACAAATACTTGACACCCAAGAGGGCGCGAACAGGGGGTTCCTTGAGTTCTACCAACAACTGTATAGAAACGTTGAAGGGGGTGAATGGAGCGAGATGATGGAAACATTAGAAGATATTGACATACCTAAACTCAGTATCGAAGAGAGGGAGAACCTAGAGGCCCCAATCACATTAGAGGAACTAGAAGCAGTAATTAAGCTATTACCTACTAGTAAGGCCCCCGGAACCGACAGACTCCCCAGCGAGTTCTACAAAACATAACATGGAGGTGCTCCCCTCGCTACTGGCAATGTTGAATGAAGCGTTAGAAATAGGGATGCTGCCTGAATCCCTGAAAGAGGCAACTATTATCCCGCTTCTCAAACCTAACAAGCTGAGCACGGACTGCGGGTTGTATAGACCGCTATCCATGCTGAACCAGGACAGCAAGATACTCACGGCTGTGTTGGCTAATAGACTGAGACAGGTTATTAACAAACTTATATATCCTGACCAGACCAGATATGTTCCAAACAGAAGCATATCTGCCAATCTCAGAAGGCTCCACCGGGTCATAGAGCAAACAGAAGGGTCCTCGCAAGATGTTGCAATTGTCTCATTAGATGCTGTGAAGGCCTTCAATTCTGTTAAATGGCCTTGGCTGATGGCAGCCCTCAAAGAATATGGAATAGGGCCCTGGTACCTGAAGTGGGTGTAATTACTGTACAGTACGTCACTAGCCAGAGTCAACACGGGAGCAATCATTTCATAGAGGTGGCAACTCAGTAGGGGCACCAGACAGGTTGCCCTTGTTCTCTGATGCTGTTTATCCTCACACTCAAACCCTTAGTGATATGTCTGAGGCAACAATACGAGAAGGTAGGAATCTACATGAAAGGAGGGCCACATCTAATATCAATGTATGCTGATGATATGCTGTTATACTTGGGGTTCCAGAGGAAAACTTGCAATACATCTTAGAAATAATGGAGCGATTTGCTTTGCTCTCTGGTATCACGGTTAACCCTAAGAAGTCGTGTATATTCACCTTGGGGAGATATAAAGGGATTTACCAGTATTACAAATACCCTGGGAGACTACAACCATTAGATACCTGGGGATTGATATCTATCATACGGTGGAGATTGAATATAAACATAACACAGAGAAAGCAGTGGCAAACACAGAGTAGCATGAGATTCTGGGCTAAGCTCCCTCTGTCCATGGTAAGGAGGGTGGCTCTGTTAAAGATGGTAGTATTGCCTAGGTTGTTACATTTTTTGGGAATATACCATACATGATACCCAAGCAATTCTTTGTTAAACTTCAGAGCATATGTAGAGGGTTCATATGGCACAACAAAAGGAATAGAATAGCCCTGTGGAAACTGCAGAACATGTATGAAAACGGGGGCATAAAATTGGCCAACTTTGAGGTCTACTATCTGGCCAGCCAATTACAATATGTGGCTAGGTGGTTAACGGAAGACTCAACATCAGAGTCCATATTGTTGAGATCTGAATGTGCTCCGTTCTTTTTCGAAAGAATGAATATGGCTGCCAAAACCAGAGCGAAAAGAAATTAAGTGAAGCTGATTCTAAAGTTACCCCACTTTGCTTCACAGGTATCACGTTAGATCTTCAATCATCCAGACTGGTTATTTAGAAGTATCTATGGATAGTTGAAGCTATTGGAGGGAAAATATGCTCAGTGAGAAGTTAACGCAATTCTAATGTATCAAAACTGTTGAGACTAAAACAAATAAACAGTAAAAAATCATATGATATTTTATTTCACATGTGCTGAAAACAAAGAAAACTGTTTGACATAACAATACAAAATCACAGAGAAATATCACTGAAAAATCTCAAAAGTGCAGGAAACAAATTAAATCATCATACAACAAATGTGATCATGAACACCGTGCAACAAACAAAGGAAGAGCCAATTAGGTAACGTAGTTAAGTTCCCAATTGCACACCTTGTTTAAAGTGTCGTTCAATGTAACAAGTGTCACCGAGTATCTATTGCTTGCTTGGTGAGAAACAGAAAATCCTAATTTTGGATCAAAAACACTTTTTTAGAAACATCATCTCATTATATGAAATATCTGCTATTCGTATGAGGATTTCGAAAATGATCCTCTTATGGCCAAAGGCTGAGTGAGGCCTATATCCGGGTCTTTGGGTAAAAGATATCTTTGCCTACATGGAGCTTGATAGGAAACCAAACTTTTCATGTTCCGGCGATCAATAAATTCAATTGGTCCGCCTTCATCAGGCCGTCAGTTTGGAGACCCTGTGTAGATATGTAAAGAGAAATCAGTGAATAACCTTCTCAATTGGTGCCAATATGTATTTGGCCAGGAGCAAAAAATTAATTGAACCTCGAAGTAGCCGGCCTTTATTTTACCTGCCGGTACTTATATCCCAAGTGTTGAGTCGTGTCTGGAATGAAGCACAAAGCAGTCCTTGGAACTAATCGCTGTGTGGTCTCTGTATCTGTAATGCCATGGGTACTTGAACGCGCCTGCGAGAGATGTTTCCTCTGTTGGTACCCCCTTTGTGTTAGTTGGGATTACCTGCAGGTAAAAGTAGCATGCAACTAGTTAGAAGGGGGGGATTGAGTGAATGAAGTACATTGAAGTATATTACAAGCCCAAATCCAAAGTTCCAATATTTACCTGGGGGTCTTTTTGGTGTCCTGGAACTGAGGTAGTACAGGATTTAGCTGGTATACTTAAGAAACCATCTCTTCCTAGTTTAATGAGTAGAAGGAGCACTCAACCACAAATGCAAGGGTTGATCAAATGCATAACTTAATGAGTATATACAAATGTGGCAAAACGGTCAAATGCTATACTCATGGTGGCACCTGTTGCAGAATTAAACATAGGGAATTACCTGTGGATTCAGGTACAAGAGTTGTCTGTTAAAGGATTTTAGGTCAGAGACGTATTATCTCTGTTGAGCTCTGTTCCTGAAAAGATGAACAGAGAAAATATGTTTCAGGTAAGACTATCCACAGGGACAGGAAACAGTGTGCAATTACAATCCAAATGATCAAAAAATGATTGCAAGTTCGCTATAAGGTTGTAAATTCGTATGCAGGGGCAAGCGTTGGCTCCCCATAAACTTGAGATGTATGCTGCAAAATGTCTACGTATGCTGTGGCATAACTTGTTACAGCGCCAAGTACCAAGCTGAGAAAGCTGCAGGCTTACCTCAAGGTAACAGGCAGAGGAGCTGCTGAGCCGTGGCTTCTGCGTGTGCTTTGCGTCTAGGACTGGGAGCATTAGTGCGAGCGCGGCCGAGTGTTACAAAGTAAAAATGGTCGTCATGGGAATGACGCTTCGGGTTCCTGCCTCCATTGGTTCACGTGACACGGAAGCAAACAGTCTCTGGAGGCTATGACGCTCTGTTGTTGTTGGTTGTCACGGCAACTGATGGTGTCTCTTGGTGTGGAAGTCTCTAGGTAACGCAACGGCTCATCCTGTTTGATATGGTGAGTAACTATCGCATTCGCAAGTCCCATGATGGCTGCTTCGTGCACATATAAACTTGTAACGTGTAAACATGAAGGCAATTGTAGTTCGAGTGACGCTGGGGGACCCTGTCCTCCCTCGGTGCACTGGCATGAAATTGGAACACTGCACGGGGTAGAGTGGGGCTCCGTTGTTGTCGAACATCAAGGCAACTGTCTGCATACATTGCTTAGGCGTGTCCCGGATCGAGGACAGCTGGTCTTGTTTTGCATAGTAAATAGCTAAGACGTCATACTTGGTACATTGCTTGGACGTATCCTAAATTGATTGCAACTAGTCTTGCTTTCGATGGTAAATAGCTAAGACGTCATAGAGGAAATATCAAAGACAGAGCTAAACCCAGCTGCCCGATTAGAGTCGCAGGATGGTACAGTTCAGGTCCATGATTAGTGTGATCAATGTGTCACAGGTTGGAAGATTTCATTTAGACCCTGGTGATAAGTGTCCAAACGGTGAATCCATCTGGACTCCTTATGTAGCAGACTGTGTTGGAGGTCTGTCCCACCTTTTACTTTTGCCAACCCCCACCAGATGAAATCATTTGGGGAGTGTCTGGTTCTAAGAAATGTGTTACTAAAGGTACTGTCAAGGTCTTACACTGAATCTTGGATCTATGTTCCGAAAGTCTTAAATTAATAGCTCTTGTGGTCTGTCCTACATATCTTAACCCGCATGGGCATTCAATGCAGTAGATGACATTAGAACTTTTGCAGTTAATGAAATCTCTGAGGGTCCATTCCCTTTGTCCAATCGTAAAAGTTTTCATTTTCCTGGTGAACTGGCACGCCACGCAGTTCCCACATGGGTGATGCCCTTGTAATGGGCATAAAGTTCTTTGTCCCGTGTAATGCACAATGAGTCTGCTTGGAAGAGAGAATTAACCAAATAGTCTTTAATGTTCTTTGTTCTTTTGTATGCAAAGCTAGGCCCGGCATCTTCTGGTAGATTAAGTCTGGCAATATGCCTGCACTTATTAATGATTTTCTTAATCTGTGCTGTGTCTCTGCCCTGTGTGACCACACAGGTTAAATGGTCTTCACTGATGTCGGTTGTTGTATTTAATGGTTGTGAGAGCAATTCTCTATTCGCGTGGAGGGCTCTTTTTGCTGACTGATCCAATAATTGTTTGGGGTAGCCCCTGTTCCGTAGTCTGCTGGTCAGGAGTGCTGCGTTTCTTGTGAAGTCTTCCCTTAGGGTACAATTCCTGCGGATACGCAAGAATTGCCCATAGGGCAAATTTTGTTTCATATGAGTGGGGTGGTTACTAGTATGGTGTAGTAACATATTCCTGTCCGTCAACTTGCAGTGAAGGTCACATGCAAGTAGTCTGCCATTAAGGTGCCTGATGGTCAAATCCAGGAAAGGGACCTGTGTCGTGATGTGTTCAATGGCGAACTGTATATCATGATTACACGAGTTCAGCCATTTCCAAAATAGTAATAGTAGATTCAAATGACCTGTCCAAATAAAGATCACGTCATCTATGTACCTGTACCAGTGTCCCACTTGGTCTTTCCAGTGGGTGAGTGGGGAAACCACATAGGGCTTCATTACGGGTCGGGCGGACCGGAAATAACAGTGGTGGTAAACCGCTGCCACTGTTAATTCCGGCCTGCCCGATCTCGAGTCCTGCAGGCGGGAGGTGGCGTTCCCGCCAGGTCTGACCTGGCGGGTTTAACACCGCCCGCCTGCAGACGGACGTGGAAACACCGGCACCATCACAAGATGGTGCCGGTGTTTCCACTTCCCCATTCCCAATGAGTCCTATGGGACTCAATGGGAATGGGGATTTACCAAATTCCGCCTCCGGAATTCCCGGGACACCAGGGTCGTAATGACCTGGTAATTCCGGGAGTCACGGAGGCGGAATGGTAATACGAGCCCGGCGGTAACCGAGCCGGAAAAATCGGCTGGTTGCCACCGGACTCGTAATGAGGCCCATAGTCCTCCTCATATTTTGTCATATATAGGATGGCTAAGCTAGGGGCAAATGCTGCCCCCACTGCTGTCCCTTTTGTCTGAAGGTACATTTGTCTGTCGAATGTGAAGTCATTTTTTCTTAGAGCTATCGTCATAAGTTCCAGAATAAAGTTGCTCGGAACCCGATCTTGTAGTGGGTCCCTGGTCAGCCACTTGCGGGTGCATTCAATTGCTGCTTCTTGTGAGATGTTCGAAAAAAGCCGGCTGGTTGCCACCGGACTCGTAATGAGACCCATAGTCCTCCTCATATTTTGTCATATATAGGATGGCTAAGCTAGGGGCAAATGCTGCCCCCACTGCTGTCCCTTTTGTCTGAAGGTACATTTGTCTGTCAAATGTGAAGTCATTTTTTCTTAGAGCTATCGTCATAAGTTCCAGAATAAAGTTGCTCGGAACCCGATCTTGTAGTGGGTCCCTGGTCAGCCACTTGCGGATGCATTCAATTGCTGCTTCTTGTGAGATGTTCGAGTAAAGAGACTTGATATCCATAGTGACTAAAATCTGGGTCAATGGATCAAATGGCATCTCCTCAAAGATAGTGACGGTATGGGTAGTATCCCTCAGATATTTGTTGGGTTTCATATTGAGTGGTTGTAGGAAAGTATCTACAAATGTACATAAAGGTTCCAGAACTGACCCACATCCTGAAACTACTGGTCTGCCTGGTGGGCTATGTGGGTCCTTATGGATCTTTGGTAAGGCGTAGAAGCATGGAGTTCTACCTCCCGGAGCAGTAAGAAATTCTGCTTTTTTTGGAGATAGCCAATCTCTTTCTAGTGCATAACTTACCACTTCTGAGATTTCCTGACTCAAATCTTTTGTCGGATCTTTGCGGCGGATGCAGTAACATTCCCTGTCGTTCAAAAGTGGCTAGGTGGTTAACGGAAGACTCAACATCAGAGTCCATATTGTTGAGATCTTAATGTGCTCCGTTATTTTTGAAAGAATGAATATGGCTGCCAAGACTAGAGCTAAAAGGGTGCACGAGGATGTTAGATATGGGATGGAAGATGTGGCATAAGGCTTGCCAGCCCATGGAGAACCTGACCCTGTGTTCTCCGCAAGTGCCGCCGGTGGCATTGACCGGGGGGACGAGCAACTGAGGAAGACGATTCGTACGCATTGGGAACCGGTGGGCGTTGCAACACTGGGAGATGTATGGCATGATAGGAAGATAATGGAATTTAACGTGTTGGTAGAAGAAACGGGTCTACACTTGGGGCAGTATATTACCTACACCAGATTGGTACGGCGAGTGAAAGAGACATGGTCCGAAGTAGTGCTGGAAGACCAACCCGACACGGCCAAAAAAACAATTTATGATATCTCAGAGGGGGGGGGCATGAGGTCTCTCGAATCTATGAACTGCTGATGTCCAGGGTGGAAAAGGAAGTGACCCAGCTGAGACAGGACTGGGAAGAGGAAGCCGGGGAATCCATGAATGATGGGTTGTGGGAGAGGGTCCCAAGATACCATAAAAAAGTTTCTAGGAACGCAAGGCTACAAAAGATCCAGCTATATGTTACCCACAGAGCGTACATGACCCCCCAAAGGATTGCTCGATTCAAGAGTGCAGAAATTCAAACATGTCCCAAATGTGGGTAAGTGAATGCAGGAATGATACATATGTTCTGGGCATGCCTGGAAATTGGAAAATTCTGGGCAGAAGTAGCCCACCGCTTAACCGAGAAGGGGATCACGCTAGATGTGGTATCTGTGTGGGCATGCATGGTAGGGGGTTTCTCTAGACCGCGCAAACTGAAACACGTGAGTAAACTCAAGCACTTGGCCTACATACTTGTAAGCGCAGAATTGCCATGGACTGGAAAGCAAACAACAGGCCAAAAGTAGAGGTCTGGTGGCACGATCTGAAATGGGCCGAAGCGGAAACGGCGGTATTGAACGAAGCGGCCAATAGGAGGGGTGATGAGGAAGCAGGGACTCTGATGGCCTGGAGACACTTAGGTATGCCTAGGTGGACCTAGACAGTGTGGCCACTAAGTGTACATGACTCCTGCGGGAATATGGAGGGGGTGGTATCCCAAGGGGAAACAACAGCGGAGGGCGAAGTGGAGTAGGCTCGAGTTAAGGTGGGTATAAAGGGGAGGCAGGGGATGTCTCACGATATTGTACATGATGCTTGAAGTTATATGACATGCACTGTTGGGTTTGTTTTTGTTGATTGGTTGTTGTAAAAACGAATAAAAATTGTTTAACAAGAGTTCAAAAGTTCCTTTCTTGTAAAAGAAGTTGGTTGGTAACTAACTCAGAGTGAACAGTTACACAAGTTCTTACTGTTAGGGAGAATTCTCATTTCTGTGTCAATTCCCTTCTACCTTAGAGACCCCCAGCACTTTTGCTGGACTTTAGGACTTTGATTTTTTTTTTATCCTGGAGTCAGTGAGTCCTTTTTCTCATTTGTGTATTTTTGATCTGATTTGGACTCTACGGGCCTCATTACGAGTCCAGCAGTAGCCGTGCCAGAAAAACCAGCCGGCTGCCACCGGACCCGTAGTGATTTACCGGCTCCGAAGTTGCCGGAATTACTGGGGTATTACAGCCCCGGTGTTCCGGTAATTCCAGAGCCGGCATTCTGTAAATCCTCATTCCCATGGAGTCCCATAGGACTCCATGAGAATGGGGACCATGGAAACACCGGCACCGTAATTAACGGTGCCAGTGTTTCCATTTCAGTCTGCAGGCGGGTGGCGTTACTCCCGCCAGGTCAGACCTGGCGGGAGTGACACCACCCGCCTGCAGAATTCGTAGATTGCCGGTCCGGAAACAACGGTGGCGGTGGGTTTATTATGGGGCCCTATGTGTTTCTATGACTTTGGAGTCTGACAAACTCCATAGGCATCACCTTTTGTATTATGACACACAGCACCTTCATTGCAGTGTCACAGAGAAGTCCTTTGGATTTCTATTAAGTTATAAATACCTACGCTTTGGTAAACTACTGTTCCCAAGAGTAGTGAAGTGAAATTGACTTTACTTACCAGTTTTTCCTATGTAGGTCCAGTACAAGCCATTTTATGTGAAAGTACTGGGGGTTACTTAGTAGCCCCCTTTCCTACTTTCTCATGTAAACATTTTATGTTACCCTCACTACAATTAATGGCTGGTGGCAGTGGTTTATTTTATCTACCATTGTGCGTTTGTACCGCAGGCTGAATCCTCAGCTGCAGTATTGCACCCATCGGTGCCAATTTTGTCAATATGGCCCTGGTCTTCTTTTTTCACCATTTCTTGCTTGTGAGGTCTTTCTTGGGTTTTGCTCTGTGTGCCAAACCAGGTTTGGTCCCTTTGTCAATTTTGTCTTTAGCAGGATTCACGGGTGAAGCCTGCCTCTGGCTCTAGCGTGTCTGGCAGGACAGGAAGCGAGGGAGGTTCCCAAAACTTCCTGTGCTTAGTCTCCTTGGTTACAGGAATGCACCCAAAGGTGATTGGCTGGCTGCCCTTGAAGGACAGTCAGCCAGCTGTGTGAGTGACAGCTAGGATGTCCCACTGGCTCCTGGTGAAAAGAGTGCATTCTCTTTAAAACACTCTCAATCACACACTCCTGCTTGTCTCATATAGCACCTCCTTACCTATCAGAAGTTATTCACTGAGCCACCTCTAACAGTCCCAAGCGGACCCAACACTGCAACCAACTCACAGTCCCTACCTTCAAATGACAAAAAGCTGGAGGCTCCAGTTTTCCTGTCCTAGCCTCCAAAAACTGGAATGCGCTACCACTCGCCATCAGGAAAGAGACATCCCTCACTTCATTCTGCAAGGCCCTCAAAACACAACTTTTCCGCTAAACCTTTCTGCCTAATGCTTACATAACTGGCACTGCTATTAATGTATCACAGTAGTACACACCGTAGCTCGCTATGTAACCTGCTGATATGTAAACATGTAAACTGTGATTCTGTAAGCTCAATATGTTTCATTGTTGTTCATGTAAGCAAGTATCCTGTAACAGTGCCACGATGCCCCAGGGCCGTTGGCGCTTTATAAATCCAAATAAATAAATAAAAAGATACATACATATATGGAAAGCTCAAGTAAACATCTATGCACCTTCTCTCAGGGGAGGAAAGGTGGGTGCATGTGAATCTAAGCAGATACAAGCACCAGAAATATGATTACAGTGAGTAATGTATTCCTTCTGTTGCTTGTGTAATCTGCTTAGATCACATGCTATGAATAGATTAGCGAGCAGTGTTATGAGAAGGTGGTGGGTTGTGAGAAGGAGTAGCGGCAAATAGATGTTTCAGAACCGCTTGTCCCACCTGTGTATCTGTTTTGGAATGTGCGTCAATGCAGTAGTGCTGAGTGAAGGTTTGAACTGAGCTCCATATAGATGCTCTACAAATGTTGTCTAATGGTATGTTTGCAAGAAAGGCTAACGTAGCCCCAGTGCCCCTTGTGGAGTGGGCTCTAGGTGTAGAAGGCAGTGTTTTGTCTGATAATGAATAGCATAACTGTATACATTTGACTATCCATTTTGAGATTGCTCTCTTTGAAACGCGCTCTCCTTGTCTGCCTGTAGCCATGGAGACAAACAGTTGATCAGTTTTCCTAAGCGGTTTGGTCTTATCCACATAGTAGATAACCGCTCTCCTCACATCTAATGTGTGGAGTTTGACCTCAGCTGAGCTAGTTGGCTTTTGAAAGAAGGCCGGGAGCTCAATAGACTGGTTTACGTGAAACTTGGAAATAAATTTAGGTGAAAACCTAGGGTGAGACAATTTGTCTTTATGGATGACAAAGAAGGGGTCCTGCACTGACAATGCTTGGATCTCGCTGACTCTTCTAATTGAAGTGATAGCCACTAAGAAGGCAGTTTTATAGGTAATGCCTCTAAGGGTAGCCTGTTGCAAAGGCTCGAATGGGGGTCCCATGAGTTTTGCTAGTACTACGTTTAGATCCCAACCAGGCGGGGGGTTAGAGACTGGAGGATGTATTATTTTCACTCCCTCCATGAAAGCTTTGTTGACTGGCACTTTCCACCATGCAATCTTACTTTGAGAGGTGGTGTATGCTGATAAAGCTGCTAGGAGGACTTTAAGAGAATTAAAGACCAACCCTGAATCCAACAGGTGGAGCATGTAAGTAAGAATGTGTGATGGCATACACTCTATGGGGTTGATCTGTTAAGATTGGCACCAAATGACGAATCTCTTCCACTTGTGGAAATAGCAGTGCCTGGTGTTTGGTTTCCTTGCTTCTTTTAGGATGTCCATACACCATTGTGGAAGATTAAGGTGTCCGAACTCTATGACTTCAGGAGCCATGCTGCCAAGTTCAAAGAATGAGGTTGTGGGTGTATCGTTGTGCCCCTGTGTTGAGTCAACAGGTTGACCTGGTACGGGAGCTTGATGGGATCGCACATTGCCAGCTTGCACAGATGTGGATACCACGGTTGTCTCGCCCGCATAAGAGCAACCAGGATGAGTGTCATCTGTTCCCTTTGTATTTTGTTCACTATCCTGCTGATCAATGGAGTCAGCGGAAAAGCATAAGCAAATATCCCTGACCAGTTCATCCATAGGGCGTTCCGCTTAGAGTGTGGCTGGGGCAACCTGGACGTGAAGTCTGGGCATTGCTTGTTTTCTCTTGTAGCGAACAAATCTAGAGAGGGGTATCCCCAAAGTCAGAAGATGTGGTCTACGACGTCTATGTGTAGTTTCCACTCGTGCCCTTCTGGTAGAGGGTCTCTGCTGAGAGAGTCCGCTAGTGTGTTCAGTATCCCTGGAACATGTTGGGAGGACAGGGACATCCCTCGTCTGAGTGCCCACTTCCATATTTTCTGTGCCAGCTTGGACAGATTTGGAGAGTGTGTACCTCCTTGCTTGTTGACATAGAACATTGTAGTGGTGCTGTCTGTTAGGACTTGTACCGACAGGTTCATCAGGTGTTGTTCGAAGGCTTGTAGGGCCTTGAGGACTGCCAATAACTCTAGAACGTTTCTGTCTTTCTGGGCAGTCACTTGTGACCACAGACTGTGTGCTTTGTGGTGAAGGTACTGGGCCCCCCACCCAGTCAGGGACGCATCCGTTATGACGACTGCTTATGCTTCCGGTTCGTGGAAGGGTTGCCCCTTGAGTAGATTTTCCCTTGACCACCAGCGTAAGTTCTGAACCAGTGTTGGCGAAACAACCACTAGATCGTCCCACTGACCACTTGCCTGAGACCATTGTTTCGCCAACCATTCCTGCATTGGTCAAATGCGCAGGCGCGCATAGGGGACTAGGTAAATGCATGATGCCATCATACTTAGCAGGCGCATTGCTTTGCGTAAGCTTATCCAGAGACCGGCTTCATACTGGGGTATTTGCCGAAGCATATTTTGCACTCTTTCCATGGGTGGGTAGGCTAAGCCTGTCTTTGTATCTAATACAGCTCCTAGGAACTGTTTTGATGTGTTTGGTATCAGACTTAACTTTTTCTCGTTTATTGAGAAGCCCAATTGGAAGAGAAGGTCTATTGTCCTTTGCGTGTTTACTTTGCAAAGATGGTAGTTTTCTCCCGTGATCAGCCAGTCGTCCAGGTAGGGGTACACTGGGATTGACTCCCTGCGTAGATGCGCTGCCACCACCACCAGTACTTTGGTGAACACCCTTGGAGCCGAGGCTATTCCAAAGGGCAGCACCTTGAACTGCTAGTGTTGGTCTACTACTTTGAATCGCAAGAATCTTCTGTGCGCTGGGAACATGCAGATATGAAAATAGGCATCTTTCATGTCCAATGTTGCTATGCAATCCCCCTTTTTTAACAGAGGGATTACTTCTTGTAGCGTTGTCATGCGAAATTTTTGCAGTTTTACAAATTTGTTTGCAGGGCGCAGGGCTCGTACCGGGTGCAAGGTCAGATCTTTTTTTGGAACGAGGAAGTACGTTGAATAAATACCCTTGTGTGGCACAACCTCAATGGCATCCTTGAGGAGTAGAGCATTCACCTCTTTAAGCAGGATACGTTGTTCCTCCTGCGATGGTTTCTTTTGGTGCGGGGGAGGTTTGACAGTCTTCCTTGCAGCTCTATACAATAACCCCCTGTCACCGTTGACAACACCCATTTGTCCAATGTTATACCCTCCCATGCGTGGGTGTAAAAAGGTATTCATCCCCCGACTGGGGAGGTGCATATGGCTGAACTGGGTATAAACCCGGTTCGTCGGAGGCTGGTGTGGGGGTAGTGGGCGTATGTTCTTCTTCCTCTTCAAGACTGATAGAGTCAGGCTGATGTGCATGATCAGACTCTACTATAGTGTCCTGTGGGGGCATACTCCTATGCTGGCTAGAGGGTTGCTCCCTAGCCTTCTCCTTGCTAAGTGAGTCCCTCTCTCTAGAGGAACTGGATGTGTCTCTCTCCTTATGCTTCCTACTCTTAGACGATGATTTTTTGGAGCTTGGGCTCGAAGAGGGTGTTCCCGAGGGCTCCCTGGGCTTGTCCCCGGGTGTAGGCCGAACTTTGACCGCGGGGATGGCTTGCGTGGCGTCTTTCGCCATTGCCGGGCTGCACGGGGGAGTTTTGAGCCGAGTGACCTTTGTCTTGTCGGGTTTGTCATGCGGTGGCCGTTCGTGGGGGAGTGTGGTTCCCTTTCCGCTGGGTGTCTTCCCCGTAACAGGACCGCTGGCCTGTCTGCTAGGGTCGGGGGCTGGCACTGGGGAACGTGGAGGTTCTCCGTCACCCTCGCCGTCCAAAGGGACAGCGTCGCTGCCGTTGTTGGATGCCTCTTCGACGTCCATGGAGTCCTCGGCCTGCATGGCGTGATGGGCCCAACGTTTAATTCGCCTGTTTTTGAGGGTTTTCGGGTGGAGAAGCTTACAAGCCCGACAATGCACCTCGTTGTGGTCTCTATTCAAGCAGAGGTTACAGACCCTATGCTTGTCGCCCCACATGAACTTCCTATTGCAGGAGGGTCAGAACTTAAACAGAGTATGCTTCATGATATATATATATAGGCAGCTGGGCGACTATGGGAAAGGGTGGAAATATACATGTTTATGACCACTCCCCACTCTCCCTACAGTAAGGCCGAGGCCGAAAGGGCCTTCCAAGACCAAGCCTTCCAAGGCCGGGTGGCACTGTCGAAGTCTCCGTCCGACGGTCAGCTTCGAAGTCTTCTTCAGTCTTTACCGCGTTGAGTCACAGCGTCGGCAAAGGACAGGAAGAAACACTAACTTAATTATTAAAGTTCAATGGCGTATGCCGAAAATGGACTCCGCTTATATTTTGCGACCAATCACGATGGCGGAAAAAAAAACAATCTGAGGGACCTACACGCGTGAGGGATCATGGGTACAGGGGACGTCACAATAGGGATAGTATTACTGGCACGCCCTATTTCGACGCCCATTTTCGAGTTTCGAAAAACAACTGTAATACTTCGCAGCTTCCACTAGATGTCGGCCTATGCACAGCATGTGATCTAAGCAGATTACACAAGCAACAGAAATGTCATTAGGAACCTCTATGTTGCACCTCTACAGCTCACATTACCCATCTTGAGATAGGTCTGGCTGCTCAGTCACACTACCAACTTGTGTAGTATAGACCTACACCAATAGTTGGGTATCTACTGTCAGGAGGACAAGGCTGGTGTAGTTTCACATAGGGTTACTACATACAATCTTGCCTAACACTTACTTACCTTGAATGTGTGTGGCACTATTCTGAATACTATAAGTTACTCACCTGTGAATTGGTTGTGCCTCTTCCCCAAACGTAATGCTGCTGGTTTGACTTTACTATTCTTGCTAGGATAAATGTATGAGTGTCCCCAATTGGGTCTTGCTTCCCCTGACTTGCTGTTAGCCTATCCAGAATAAGTCTGCCTAATGTTATATTAAGCTTTCGGTTGCTGATAGTCCTTTTAAAAAGTATATAGGTTTTAGTTACCTTGTGTTAGCTGTGTGCCATCATAAAATAAGTTAAAGAGCTATTGCTTATCTCCAACTGTGTTCCACTGATCTTAAAACTCAACTGTTATAGTATATTACAACATTACGTCTTACCTGCCTAGAATAGCTGTGTGCCATTCCTGAAAAGTGTTCCTTTAGGTGTAGCTGACCTTGTTCTGCCTGGTGCATACAAAATTAGTGTAAAGAGTTCTTGATTATTTTAGCCTGTGTTCAGCTGAGTTTAAAAGCAGTTGTAATTGTATATTACACCAAAAAGGTCTTCCTCACCTAGTATAACTGTGTGTTATCACAAAAGTAGTAGAGGTATATACTGTTCTTTGAATCTGTGTTCCACTATTCATAAAAGTATATTTGCAAGTTGGTTGTGTGATTTCATTGTTGAGTGTCACTGCATAACTGACAGCGTCTACTACCCTTGTATTACTGAAAGTAATAAGAAAGTAATCTATGGTGTTATCCCCCAACCCCTAGAAGGAACAAGTTACTTACCTGTAACTGTTGTTCTCCAGCATGGGTCTGGCATGGATTCACATGCTCATGAATATTCCCCGTCGTCAGGCTGGGAATCCTCGGTAAAGAAAAATCAGTATCAGTTTCGTTTCTGATCTGTCTTTCGTAGTAGTAACCAATCACTGATCTCTGCGTCATGCTGACCACAGCCAATGACTGCCATCTCCCTAAGCCCCGCCTCTGGCAGCCATCTTCAGATTTGGTAGCACGTGAAGAGGCAGTATGACCAAGTGAAGAGCCGCAGAGGGGTAGGCGGGAGGGTTCGCATGTGAATCCATGCCAGACCCATGCTGGAGAACAACAGTTACAGGTAAGTAACTTGTTCCTTCTCCAGCATGGGGTCTGGCATGGATTCACATGCTCATGAATAAAAGAATACATAGCAGTACACACATGCACAACCACGGGAGGTGGCAAAGGCTCAACATTAAGCATTACATCAAAACTCAACATTAAGCAATTCTTACCTCCTCACCAGGCTCACCTTAGGCGAACAGGTTGCGCAGCACTGCTTGGCCGACCCTGGACTCCACCCTGGAATCCCGATCGACGCAGTAGAATTTCGTGAAGGTGTGCGTCGACCTCCACGTAGCAGCCCTGCAGATGTCCAGCAAGGGCACACCAGATAGGAACGCCGTGGTAGCTGCGATCGCTCTGGTGGAATGGGCTCTCGGACGGCCAGGCAGCGGTCGGTTTGCCAACCGATGGCAGTACATGATACAGCCGGAGAGCCATCTGGAAATGGAAGCCTTCGAGAGAGCCTTCCCCCTGATTGACAGGTCCAAAGTTCACAAAAAGTTGTGACGTCTTCCGAAAACACGTTGTGCGGTCCACGAAGAACTTCAGCGCTCTAGCCACATCCAGCGAGTGCAAAGTCCTTTCAGCCGGCGACGAAGGCGACGGGAAGAAAACAGGCAACACCAGGGTTCGTTGAGGTGGAAGTCCGACGGCACCTTGGGCATGAAGGAGGGGTGCGTCCTGAGCACTACCCTCGTGTCGTGAAAAGTCAATTACGGGGGCTTGCAGGAAAGGGCCTGGATCTCTCCCACCCGTCGTGCGGAGGTGATGGCCACAAGAAACGCTGTTTTCCACGACAAGAACTTCAACGGAGCGGAGTGCAGAGGCTCGAACGGAGGTCCCATGAGCTTGGTCAGCACCACGTTGAGCTCCCACGCTGGGGCCGGGGCCTTCACCGGCAGGAACGATCTGAACAGTCCCTTCATGAATTCTTTCACCAGACGATGAGACCACAAAGACGACCGTCCCGTGGTTCTGGTGTATCAGGAGATCGCAGCAAGATGAATCTTGATGAAGTGTGCGCCAGTCCAGCCTTGGCCAGCGTCAGCAGTTACGGCAGTACTTGGGGAGCCGTAATCCGTAGAGGGTTAATCTTCTGTGCGTGGCACCAGACAGAGAACCTCTTCCATTTGTGTCCGTAGCATTTAAGATTTGAGGACGCCCTGGCCTTTGCAAGAACCTCTCTGCAGTCGGCCGGTATGTCGTAACCTCCAAACTCTAACGCTGCAGGAGCCAGGCCTGCAAGTTCAGCGACTTCGGGTCATGATGGAGGATGGCGCCTCCTTCCCTGGAGAGAATATCCGCGTCCACTGGCAGTTTGATTGACGGGGACGCTGACAAGTCCAGAAGGTCCAGGAACCATATCTGCCTCGGCCACGCAGGTGCGACGAGGATCATCCTGCACCGTGACCTCTTGAGCTGGTTGATGAGCCGGATCATCAGCGGCAATGGAGGGAACGCATATAGGAACAGGCCCTCCCAGGGGAACGAGAAAGCATCGCCCATGCTCCTCGGCTGGGGAAACCTGCTGGCGAACCTCCGGCACTTGGAGTTCGTCGCCGTCGCGAACAGGTCGATCTGGGGTGTGCCCCACCGTCGGAAGAGGCGGTCCACTAGATCCTGTCGTAGTTCCCACTCGTGGCACGAGCGCAGCTCTCTGCTGAGCGAGTCGGCGATTGCCAGATGAAATGGCACCAGAAACAACCCATGGGCGACGGCCCAATGCCACAGATCCTGTGCCTCCTTGGACAGGGCTGGGGATCTGGTACCGCCCTGCTTCCTGATGTAGAACATGGTGGTGGTGTTGTCGGTGAAGATCCTGACCACCTTGCCCTTGAGGGACGGAAGAAAGGACCTGAGGGCCCAAAACACTGCACAGAGTTCCAGGACGTTGATATGGAGGGACCCCTCCGCCGGCAGCCAAAGACCCCTCGCGTGCAGGTTTTCGGTGTGCGCTCCCCACCCCTCCAGGGAGGCATCCGTGGTCACTGTCTTCTGGTGGCCCGGGGTCTGGAAGTCCATGCCCGCCGTCAGATGCGCGCGGGTGCCCCACCACCGATTCGCTCGTCGGAAACTCTCGTCGAGTGTGATCCTCTCCTCGAAGCTGCCCGTCATCTGGATCCAGCGCACGTCCAGGAAATCCTGCAACGGGCGCATCCGGAGCCTGCACAGGCCGATGAGATAAATGCAAGAAGACATCATTCCGAGGAGGGACTTGATGGACCTCACCCTGGCCGCGTCCGCAACCAGCATCCGCTGCACCTTGCCCAAGATGGCCCTCGTCCTTTCCTCCGACGGAGAGGCCAGAAGCGACACTGTGTCGAGCTTCGCTCCCAGAAACAGTGCGTCTTGCGTGTGCGCCAGGTGGGACATGGCGTAGTTTATGGAGAATCCCAGGTCCGTGAGTAGTTGGACGGTCCTTGCTGTGTGCTCCACGGCGAGCTCCTTCGTCTTTGCTCGGATGGGCCAGTCGTCCAGGTAGGGGTAGACGTGGATCCCCTCTAGGCGCAGACGCGCCGCCACTGGTGCGAGGCACTTGGTGAACACCCTGGGTGCCGACCTCAATCCGAAGGGAAGGGCTTTGTACTGGTAGTGACGCCCTTGGACCACGAATCTGAGAAACTTTCGGTGTCCCTTTAGGATGGGGATATGGAAGTAGGCATCCTCCAAATCCAACGACGACAGGAAATCGCCCTCCTCCAGTTGACCCAGGACGTGTTGGAGGGTGACCATCCGGAACTTCTGTGCCTTGATGAATTTGTTCAGTCGTCGTAGGTCCAGGATGGGACACCATTCTCCCGTCTTCTTCTTCACGAGGAAGTATCTTGAGTAAACTCCGGAGCCCCGAAGCCTCTTTGGGACGAGCTCAATGGCGCTCTTCCTGAGCATCGCCCTTACCTCCAAGAGAAGTTGAGGGACGTGATGTTCCTTCCTGGCCACAGGGGGGACGCGCGGGCACCTCTTTAGAAACTAAAGCGCGTGACCCTGAGCCAGGGCGTCTAGCACCCAACGGTCGGTGGAGATGGACTCCCACACGCTGACGAAGCTCGCCAGCCGGCCTCCCACCGGGGTGCTTCGTGGGGGCCCGACCCCACGGCCGGTTCAGTCCTGCTTCGACGAGGCTTTGCCGCCTTGTCCTCCTTGGCGACGACGGCGGGGTCCGCCCGACTTGTCTCATCCCCTGTAGGCTTCCTGTGATGACAAACAGGCCGCTTGACGATAGGTGGAAAATACGCCGCTGGAACCTTTGGATGCACCCTCTTTGCCTCCGCCGCTCCGAAAGGGCGGCCGTCGTTGCTAGAGAACACCAAGAGCCCGGGCCGTCTCCGTGTCCGCCTTGATGGCTTGTAGGGAATCATCCACTGTTTTCTCAAACAGGTTGCTCCCGTCGAACGGCATGTCCAAGATTCTGGTCTGCACGTCCTGATGGAAGTCAGTAGCCTTGAGCCATCCACGCCGCCTAAGGCACACGCCGTTGCCCAACTGGCGAAATCCAGTGTCAGCGATGTCCGTCACTATCGTAATGGCGTGGTCCGACGCCACTTCTCCTTCCTGCAAGATCTCTAGGGCCTCCGCCCTCTTGTCGTCTGGTAGGAAGTCCAGCAGGGGGGTGAGTTTGTACCACAATTCCCTGTCGTAGCGGGCTACGATAGCCAAGGCGTTGGCAGCCTTAATCGTCGTCGCTGCCGATGAGATGACTCTGCGTCCTATCGTGTCCAATTTCTTTCCCTCGCCATCCGGCGGGGAGGTTGACGTAGAGGCTGCGCCCCCCGCTTTCTTCCTGGCCGCCGCGGAGACGATCGAGTCCGGGGTCGGCTGTGCCCGAAGGCACAAGGGGGGGCCGCGTCCGGGACCCGGTACTTCTTCTCGTACCGATCCCTTCTAGCCGGCGTTGTGGATGGGTTCTTGAGGAGGGAGAGACCCTCATCCCAGATATCGTCCAGTAGAGGTACAGCGAGGACCGTCTTCCTCTTGGTCTCGCGCCGTTGATAAAGGAAACCTTCCTTCTTCTCTTCCGGGCAGAGCTGGAAAAGCTCGGATGCCCTGGCGATCATGGCCTGAAACGATCCAATCTCGTCGGGCGGGGAAGCCCGGGTGGGAGGCGACGACAGGAGATCCTCGTCGTAAACCTTGTCGTTTGTACCCGTCGCGGCCGTGTCAGTCCCCGTATCATCCCCACGTGTCGTGGACGGGGAAGAGGGCTGAGCAGGGCGCGATGGTTGAAAAGGAGGTGGAGGATGAATCCTTCTCTTAAGAGGAGGGCTCCCAGAAGGGCCTGGCTCCGGGTCCCCCGTCGGGAGCGGTTCCTCCGTTGGTGGTAACGGCAGTCTCGTCCTTATCTCCGAGCATAAGGACTGTATAGCCAACAAAATGGCCGCCGAGTTGTCTTGCGGCACTGGTTGAGGGGGTTCCGATGGGCGATCAGGAGCCCCGTCGGCACCCTCGACGTTCTCGTCGTCTCCCACGTCGGGGTCCCTCCCGACAGGGTGGTCTTCTTCCACGCCAGCGCCGTGGCCTAAGACTTCGATCAGCTCCTCCTCAGAGGTTGAGGCCGAATCCACGACGACCTCCTGCCCCCCCTTTTTCTTCTCCGTCGGAGGTTTCACGGGGGTCCTGTCGATGGGCATGAAAGAGGACTCCCTCCGCGGTGGCAGGGAGATTCTGGGCCCCGAGGTCGCCACCACTGGTGTAGCCTCCACAGGCTGAGCCAGGGCCGCCGCGACTATCTCGATAGAGGCCTTGGCCGGATGGATCAAGGCTTTCACCACCTTAGGTGCGCTCAATGCCTTCTCCTTGGGGGGAGGGTCTCCACCTCGCTCCCCCTCCGATGGGGCCTTCGAGCACGACCGGGGTCTCTCCAGGAGCTTCGCCGGGTGCTCGGCCTTCCTCTTACCCGAGCCAGAGCGTTGGCTCGTGGTTGATGGCACCGGGGAGGATGCGCCCTGCCTGGCGCCCGTAGAGCCCGACCGTTCGGCGCTCCCGGTGCCAGCAGACTCGCGGTGCTTGGCCTTCTGTTGGACCCCCATCGCCGGGGCGCCCTCAAAGTTCTTAGAAGACCGCTCGGACTTCTTCTTCTTCTTCTCGCCTGACGGGCTCTTTCCTTCCAGCCAGTTGGCGAGACGCTGATGGCAGTCCTTCATGGTCCGCTCCGACATATTGCCGCAAAACGCACAGTCCTTCTCCAAGTGCGTCTTGTCTTCATGCAGGCAGTTAAGGCAAAGGGGGTGTTCGTCCTCCTTAAAGACATTCTGAAGCTGGCATCTAGTGCAGACCCTGAACAGCTTTCCAGGCGTCGAGCTTCCCTTCTCCTGGGCCATGCTCGAGAAGGGCCTGAGAAACTTCTGGAGTCCTCCAAAAGCGTGGCTCGACGAAATCTTCACCCTTGAGGGGCGTAGAAGAATCCGACACGGGTCCCCGTTGATCGGATAAGGAAACGGTGGAGCTTGAGGCTCTTTTGACCGAAAAAGAGAACATTTTCCTAAGAAGAAGCACGAAAAAAGCACTAACGCTCGAAAGCAATAGCACGAGGATCCCAACACTTGAACGTGCGGTAAAAATCTGAAGATGGCTGCCAGAGGCGGGGCTTAGGGAGATGGCAGTCATTGGCTGTGGTCAGCATGACGCAGAGATCAGTGATTGGTTACTACTACGAAAGACAGATCAGAAACGAAACTGATACTGATTTTTCTTTACCGAGGATTCCCAGCCTGACGACGGGGAATATTCATGAGCATGTGAATCCATGCCAGACCCCGTGCTGGAGAAATACAGTTAGGTGTTCTAAATAAGGTCTGTGCTTTGATCTGCATTTTTAAAACATAGTGTTGTGTTTTTATAATGTATTTATATGCTTTATGATAGTACTTACTCAAGAATTACTTGGGCTGCCTGTATATAAAATAAACCCTTTATTTTTACAATACATAGTGTGTCAGTGTTTCTTTGGACCATATGTTTAATACAATTTCTGTGTACTGATTCTACAGCCCTCTCTATCTCCTAAAATAAGCCTGGCTGCTCTGTCTATGCTACCATGAACTTGGGTGGTACAGCCTTATACTAAGAGTGGAGTCTTGTACTGTCTCAGTTGAATGGCTTTATTAAGCGCTTAGTTAGACTTCAGAGAAGTGCCCTAACAAGAAAAGACAAATACACAGTCAAGTAGCAGGACGTACATCAGCAGACTGCCAACAAATGTAAACATGTTAGTATTCGCATTACCTAGTACATGTGTATGCAAGGTCATCATACCTCAGCAAACTCCACGATGTGACGGAAAGGTACTTGGCTATAGCACAATTATCTTTCTGATAAGGTATATGTACAGGATCATTCCTATAGTAGTTGAGGGATTTATCTGAACAACACATAAGACATTCAAATTACAAGGGATCAAGCATGCACCTATGCCTTGTGTGTTCAAAATGTACCTGTGAGTTTGGTAAATGCTCAGCAACACCTGAAGAGCCTGGGGCAGCGTTATTTGTGTCTAAATCCAGATGGGAGTGAGAACCATTTATTTCTCTTCCTGAAACAAGTGTAAAAGAAATCATTACATCGCAAATATATCCATTAAATCTCTTGTTCTATATTAAAAGCATTTACATTTAACATGATGATCCTCTATAAACAAACATGATAAAGTAAGCACATACACAGTAAATATACAATTAAATTACTTGTTAAAAAATATAATGTGCTTGAGGTTTTGTGACGGGAGTAGGGAAAGACCATCTTCAATGGTTTTGTGAAATCTGAAGAAGGTCTCAGCTAAAACGTTATAATTTAGCACATTTACAAGGAAACTCTTGTCTACTGTGAAATCCCTGAGCCTGGGAAGATTTAAAAAACGATTACACTAGTTTGTACATGGGAGGCACTGTCAGAGGTTACATGTAAAGGATGGGAGATTGTCAAGCTCAGCAGAAGGCCCCATCCTTTTGCAGAAATCACCCTGATCAATGGAATAGATAGCTGCCAGAAGGATAGCCAGGGACAGCGAAAGCAGAGCTCTAACTCTGGACGGCGTAGAGGCCCTCTGGTCCAAAGTTCAGATGAGCAATGATCAGAGAAGCAGCCTTCGTCCTATCCCCAGGACTTGCCACATGCAATGGGCCAGTGAACCAACAGCACCAGTGCCAGGCATACTGAGAAACAGAATCCTGCAACATGCATCTCAACAATTCCTGGGTCGCAGTGCAACACCTTCCCCAACAGTCAACATGACAGCTGGGGCACTTGGTCCAGTGTAAGCCCATGAAGGCACTTCTGCGTGAGAGGCACATACAACAGACAATATAATGTCCCAAATGATAGAGGAAATTAGGGAGGCCAGGCTGTCTCTGGAGAGTGTCATCAGAGAATGGAAACCAGACAGCCAGTAGTCTCAGATTTGTGTGCTTCAATGTTGTGACTTGAGTGTCGTGTAGGCAGAAGAGGCCTCCGTCCCCAAATGCCGCACAGAGAGAACCTAAAGCCACTCTCTGTGCAGCAGTTGAGGCCACAGGCGAAGATGTTCAAGTCCGGGACCGCAAACCTCTGGGACCCCACGCTGCTGCAAGAAAATGCGGATTAAGTACCAACCAAGAAACAGTAACCACAGTGTTTAGGAAAATGGAAAGGTCTTACCAATCAGGGTCAAGGAAGAGGTAGTGAACCTAGGGGAGAGGTCCGGGACCCACGTGGACAGAAGTACCCCAAGAGGAGTAGTCCTCAGTTGTTCGCCTGTTAGCAGGAGCTGTGGAGCTATGAGGCAAGAAGTCCAAAGAGCCAAGGTGCAAGAGGGTGATCCAGGAGACAGTCCAATAACAGTCCGTGGTCAAGAGCCGTATATCACTGTGCAAACAAATCCAAAAGGGGTAGATCAAAGAAGAGTCCAGTAGAGCAAGCCGGGTCGATTCCGTGAGCGATCCAAAGGTGATCCAAAGGTACATAACGCCAAACAGGATGCAGAGCACAGCTGTGAAGTAACAAGTACCTGGGTTTCCGGGTTTAAGTACTCGCGCTTCTGGTCATGTGATGCGCGGCTGGGTCACGTGATCGGGCAAGAGCATCACGTGACCTTACAGTCCCGCGTCGCAGAAGCTCAGTGCTAGCCCTTCGCAATCTTAGGCGCCAAGGTAATTGCCAATGAAGGAACGGCCGTAACCTGACAGCCGTCCTGTTACGGACCAGGCGCAGGTGCGCTCGCAAGGCGTGTGAGAGTCCACGTGAGTCCCGGAGAAGGGGGGATGAGAGGGAAGGACGAGACAGGGGATGGGGGAGTGCCTTGGGGACCACATGATGAGGGATCGTGACATTCAATACAACTTTCTGAATAGGAATAGGTTAAATAGAAAATAGCATCCTCCAAATAAATGGAGGGGGTCATTTTCCAATGGGCTGAGAGGGAAATGGAGGCGTAAAAACAAGACACTGCTTTTACACCACTGTTTCTGACTCCAGCCCATTTTATTGTGCACACAAGACAGAGACGTGGCACAGAGCAGGGTTTACATTCTGCCAGGATTTCTTACTCAGTCTTGTGTGTACACTTCATTTTATGCTTGCATGAGTTTATTCCTATGGAATCTGCCTCTATTTAAGGATTAGGTGGATCCCATAGGAATCCATTAGTATTTATGATGTTTCCCTAGTTCTTATAAATGTTTCGTCCAACCCCTTTACTGTTAAGAGTACTGAATAAAATTATCTTTTCTAGAACACATTTGTCTGCTGTCACATGTCATTTCTCAGCCTTAACACACACTGAGCACTGACAAAGGAAGGAACAAGTTACTTACCTGTAACTGTTGTTCTCCAGCATGGGTCTGGCATGGATTCACATGCTCATGAATATTCCCCGTCGTCAGGCTGGGAATCCTTGGTAAAGAAAAAATCAGTAAAATCAGTATCAGTTTCGTTTCTGATCTGTCTTTCGTAGTAGTAACCAATCACTGATCTCTGCGTCATACTGACCACAGCCAATGACTGCCCTCTACCTAAGCCCCGCCTCTGGCAGCCATCTTCAGACTTGGTAGCACGTGAAGTGGCAGTATGACCAAGTGAAGAGCCGCAGTGGGGTAGGCGGGAGGGTTCGCATGTGAATCCATGCCAGACCCATGCTGGAGAACAACAGTTACAGGTAAGTAACTTGTTCCTTCTAAAGCATGGGGTCTGGCATGGATACACATGCTCATGAATAAAGAATACATAGCAGTACACACATGCACAACCACGGGAGGTGGCAAAGGCTCAACATTAAGCATTACATCAAACTCAACATTAAGCAATTCTGACCTCCTCACCAGGCTCACCTTATGCGAACAGGTTGCGCAGCACTGCTTGGCCGACCCTGGACTCCTCCCTGGAATCCCGATCAACGCAGTAGAATTTCGTGAAGGTGTGCGTCGACCTCCACGTAGCAGCCCTGCAGATGTCCAGCAAGGGCACACCAGATAGGAATGCCGTGGTAGCTGCGATCGCTCTGGTGGAATGGGCTCTCGGACGGCCAGGCAGCGGTCGGTTTGCCAACCGATGACAGTACATGATACAGCCGGAGAGCCATCGGGAAATGGAAGCCTTCGAGAGAGCCTTCCCCTGATTGACAGGTCCAAAGTTCACAAAGAGTTGTGACGTCTTCCGAAAACACTTTGTGCGGTCCACGTAGAACTTCAGCGCTCTAGCCACATCCAGCGAGTGCAAAGTCCTTTCAGCCGGCGACAAAGGCGACGGGAAGAAAACAGGCAACACCAAGGGTTCCTTGAGGTGGAAGTCCGACGGCACCTTGGGCATGAAGGAGGGGTGCGTCCTGAGCACTACCCTCGTGTCGTGAAAAGTCAAGTACGGGGCCTTGCAGGAAAGGGCCTGGATCTCTCCCACCCGTTGTGCGGAGGTGATGGCCACAAGAAACGCTGTTTACCACGACAAGAACTTCAATGGAGCCGAGTGCAGAGGCTCGATCGGAGGTCCCATGAGCTTGGTCAGCACCACGTTGAGCTCCCACGCCGGGGCCGGAGCCTTCACCGGCGGGAACGATCTGAACAGTCCCTTCATGAACTCTTTCACCAGACGATGAGACCACAAAGACGTCCGCCCAGTGGTTCTGGTGTATCGGGAGATCGCAGCAAGATGAATCTTGATGGACGCGTGCGCCAGTCCAGCTTTGGCCAGCGTCAGTAGGTATGGCAGTACTTGGGGAGCGTAATCCGTAGAGGGTTAATCTTCTGTGCCTGGCACCAGACAGAGAACCTCTTCCATTTGTGTCCGTAGCATTTAAGAGTTGAGGACGCCCTGGCCTTTGCAAGAACCTCTCTGCAGTCGGCCGGTATGTCGTATCCTCCAAACTCTAACGCTGCAGGCGCCAGGCCTGCAAGCTCAGCGACTTCGGGTCGTGATGGAGGATGGCGCCTCCTTCCCTGGAGAGAAGATCCGCGTCCACTGGCAGCTTGATTGACGGGGACGCTGACAAGTCCAGAAGGTCCGGGAACCATATCTGCCTCGGCTACGCAGGTGCGACGAGGATCATCCTGCACCGTGACCTCTTGAGCTGGTTGATGAGCCGGATCATCAATGGCAATGGAGGGAACGTGTATAGAAACAGGCCCTCCCAGGGGAACGAGAAAGCATCGCCCATGCTCCTCGGCTGGGGAAACCTGCTGGCGAACCTCCGGCACTTGGAGTTCGTCGCCGTCGCGAACAGATCGATCTGGGGTGTGCCCCACCGTCGGAAGAGGCGGTCCACTAGATCCTGTTGTAGTTCCCACTCGTGGCACGAGCGCAGCTCCCTGCTGAGTGAGTCGGCGATGGTGTTTTTTATCCCTGCCAGATGAAACGGCACCAGAAACATCCCTTGGGCGACGGCCCAATGCCACAGATCCTGCGCCTCCATGGACAGGGCTGGGGACATGGTTCCGCCCTGTTTCCTGATGTAGAACATGGTGGTGGTGTTGTCGGTGAAGATCCTCACCACCTTGCCCTTGAGGGACGGAAGAAAGGACCCGAGGGCCCAAAACACTGCACGGAGCTCCAGGACGTTGATATGGAGGGACTTCTCCGTCGGGAGCCAAAGGCCTCTCGCATGCAGATTTTCGGTGTGCGCTCCCCACCCTTACAGGGAGGCATCCGTGGTCACTGTCTCCTGGTGGCCGGGGGTCTGGAAGTCCATGCCCGCCGTCAGATGCGCACGGGTGCCCCACCACCGGATCGCTCGTCGGAAACTCTCGTTGAGTGTGATCCTCTCCTCGAAGCTGCCTGTCGTCTGGATCCAGCGCACGTCCAGGAACTCCTGCAACGGGCGCATCCGGAGCCTGCACAGGCGGATGAGATAAATGCAAGAAGACATCATTCCGAGGAGGGACTTGATGGACCTCACTCTGGCCGCGTCCGCAACCAGCATCCGCTGCACCTTGCCCAAGATGGCCCTCGTCCTTTCCTCCGACGGAGAGGCCAGAAGCGACACTGTGTCGAGCTTCGCTCCCAGAAACAGTGCGTCTTGCGCGGGCACCAGGTGAGACTTGGCGTAGTTTATGGAGAATCCCAGGTCCGTGAGAAGTTGGACGGTCCTTGCCGTGTGCTCCACGGCGAGCTCCTTCGTCTCCGCTCGGATGAGCCCGTCGTCCAGGTATGGGTAGACGTGGATCCCCTGGGTGCGAGGCACTTGGTGAACACCCTGGGTGCCGATCTCAGTCCGAAGGGAAGGGCTCTGAACTGGTAGTGACGCCCTTGGACCACGAACCTGAGAAAATTTCGGTGTCCCTTTAGGATGGGAATATGGAAGTAGGCACCCTCCAAATCCAACGACGACAGGAAATTGCCCTCCTCCAGCTGACCCAGGACGTGTTGGAGGGTGACCATCCGGAACTTCTATGCCTTGATGAATTTGTTCAGTCGTCGTAGGTCCAGGATGGGACGCCATCCTCCCGTCTTCTTCTTCACGAGGAAGTATCTTGAGTAAACTCCAGAGCCCCGAAGCCTCTTTGGGACGAGCTCGATGGCGCCCTTCTTGAGCATCGCCTTTACCTCCAAGAGAAGTTGAGGGACGTGATGTTCTTTCCTGGCCACAGGGGGGACACGCGGGAACCTCTTTAGAAACTCGAGCGCGTGACCCTGAGCTAGAGCGTCCAGCACCCAACGGTCGGTGGAGATGGACTCCCACACGCTGACGAAGCTCGCCAGCCGGCCTCCCACCGGGGTGCTTCGGTGGGGGCCCGACCCCACGGCTGGTTCAGTCCTGCTTCGACGAGGCTTTGCCGCCTTGTCCTCCTTGGCGACGACGGCGGGGTCCGCCTGACTTGCCTCGTCCCCTGTAAGCTTCCTGCGACGACGAACGGGCCGCTTGACGGTAGGTGGAAAATCCGCCGCCGGAACCTTGGAGGCACCCTGTTTGCCTCCGCCGCTCCGAAAGGGCGGCCGCTGTTGCTAGAGAACCCCAAGAGCCCGGGCCGTCTCCGTGTCTGCCTTGATGGCTTGAAGGGAATCGTCCACTGTTTTCCCAAACAGGTTGTTTCCGTCGAACGGCATGTCCAAGACTCTGGTCTGCACGTCCTGACGGAAGTCAGTAGCCTTGAGCCATCCACGCCGCCTAAGGCACAAGCCGTTGCCCAACTGGCGAAATCCAGTGTCAGCGATGTCCATCGCAATCGTAATGGCGTGGTCCGACGCCACCTCTCCTTCCTGCAAGATCTCTAGGGCTTCCGCCCTCTTGTCGTCCGGTAGGAAGTCCAGCAGAGGGGCCAGTTTGTACCACAACTCCCTGTCGTAGCGGGCTACGATAGCCAAAGCGTTGGCCGCCTTAATCGTCGTCGCTTCAGACGAGATGACTCTGCGTCCCATCGTATCTAATTTCTTTCCCTCGCCGTCCGGCGGGGAGGTCGACATAGAGGCCGCGCCCCGCCCGCTTTCTTCCTGGTCGCCGCGGAGACGACCGAGTCCGGGGTCGGCTGTGCCCGAAGGCACAAGGGGGCCGCGTCCGGGACCCGGTACTTCTTCTCGTACCGATCCCTTCTAGCCGGCGTCGTGGATGGGTTCCTGAGGAGGGCGAGGCCCTCATCCCAAATATCGTCCAGTAGAGGTACAGAGAGGACCGCCTTCCTCTTGGCCTCGCGCCGTTGATAAAGGAAACCTTCCTTCTTCTTCTCTTCCGGGCAGAGCTGGAAAAGCTTGGATGCCCTGGCGATCATGGAGTGAAACGATCCAATCTCATCGGGCGGGGAAGCCCGGGTGGGAGGTGACGACGGCAGATCCTCGTCGTAAACCTCATCGTCCGTACCCGACGCGGCCGTGTCAGTCCCCACGAGTCGTGGACGGGGAGGAGGGCTGAACAGGGCGCGATGGCTGAAAAGGAGGTGGAGGATGAATCCTTCTTCTCTTAGGGGGAGGACACCCAGAAGGGCCTGGTTCCGGGTCCCCCGTCGGGAGCGGTTCCTCAGCTGGTGGTAACGGCAGTCTCGTCCTTATCTCCGAGCATAAGGACTGTATAGCCAACAAAATGGCCGCCGAGTTGTCTTGCGGCACTGGTTGAGGGGAGTCCGACGGGCGGTCAGGGGCCCCGTCGGCACCCTCGACGTTATCGTCGTCTCCTACGTCGGGGTCCCTCCCGACGGGCTGGTCTTCTTCCACGCCAATGCCGTGGTTTAAGACTTCGATCAGCTCTTCCTCAGAGGTTGAGGCCGAATCCACGACTACCTCCTGCCCCCCCTTTTTCTTCTCCGTCGTAGGTTTCACGGGGGTCCTGTCGATGGGCATAAAAGAGGACTTCCTCCGCGGTGGCAGGGAGACTCTGAGCCCCGAGGTCGCCACCACTGGTGTAGCCTCCACAGGCTGAGCCAGGGCCGCCGCAACTGTCTCGATAGAGGCCTTGGCCGGATGGATTAAGGCTTTCACCACCTTAGGTGCGCTCACCGCCTTCTCCTTGGGGGGAGGGTCTCCACCTCGCTCCCCCTCCGATGGGGCCTTCGAGCACGACCGGGGTCTCTCCAGGAGCTTCGCCGGGTGCTCGGCCTTCCTCTTACCCGAGCCAGAGCGTTGGCTCGTGGTTGATGGCACCGGGGAGGATGCGCCCTGCCTGGCGCCCGTAGAGCCCGACCGTTCGGCGCTCCCGGTGCCAGCAGACTCGCGGTGCTTGGCCTTCTGTTGGACCCCCATCGCCGGGGCGCCCTCAAAGTTCTTAGAAGACCGCTCGGACTTCTTCTTCTTCTTCTCGCCTGACGGGCTCTTTCCTTCCAGCCAGTTGGCGAGACGCTGATGGCAGTCCTTCATGGTCCGCTCCGACATATTGCCGCAAAACGCACAGTCCTTCTCCAAGTGCGTCTTGTCTTCATGCAGGCAGTTAAGGCAAAGGGGGTGTTCGTCCTCCTTAAAGACATTCTGAAGCTGGCATCTAGTGCAGACCCTGAACAGCTTTCCGGGCGTCGAGCTTCCCTTCTCCTGGGCCATGCTCGAGAAGGGCCTGAGAAACTTCTGGAGTCCTCCAAAAGCGTGGCTCGACGAAATCTTCACCCTTGAGGGGCGTAGAAGAATCCGACACGGGTCCCCGTTGATCGGATAAGGAAACGGTGGAGCTTGAGGCTCTTTTGACCGAAAAAGAGAACATTTTCCTAAGAAGAAGCACGAAAAAAGCACTAACGCTCGAGAGCAATAGCACGAGGATCCCAACACTTGAACGTGCGGTAAAAATCTGAAGATGGCTGCCAGAGGCGGGGCTTAGGTAGAGGGCAGTCATTGGCTGTGGTCAGTATGACGCAGAGATCAGTGATTGGTTACTACTACGAAAGACAGATCAGAAACGAAACTGATACTGATTTTTTCTTTACCGAGGATTCCCAGCCTGACGACGGGGAATATTCATGAGCATGTGAATCCATGCCAGACCCCATGCTGGAGAAGTAGTGGAAGAGGTTTATAAGGAAGATGAGGTGGAAAGAGGAACTACTGATGAGGAGGAGCTGGGAAGTGAAGAGAAACAAGAATATAGTGGAATGTTCGGGAAGATGGGAGACAAGGGGTTGAGAGGTGCATGGGGAGGGATTAGCAGAGGTCCCATAGGAATTAGCACACCGGTACCATTGAGGAGGGAAGGCAGACCGGCCTGGTGAGCAAAAGGACCAGAAACCCTGGTAGAGAGTTGGTTAGAAGCCCTGAGAACAGTCTGTGGAACCTAACTGGCAGCTTTTCATGTGGCATAATTTGTGGAACTTTTTGACTAAGTGGCCAGAATCTGTTCAAAGCCAAGTCTAATTGTATCAGCCACTCTGCAATCAAGGCCAACGGAGCCAACCTTGCTCCCCTCTTATCCCCAAGGCCACATCGACGAAAGCGAGAGGAACAAAGAGAAGCATAACTTAGTCATCTTCCATAAAGCCTGTAGGTCACACCTGGGAAAGAAACAAACACACTGTTAATAGGAAAAGTGACCTTGAAGCAAAACAAATCACTTTAAGATCTACCCCTTCTTGTGGTGTTTTAAGAAACATTTCCGATGGTGTGATGACTCTAGTGAGATCATCACTAAAATCCTGGTATGGTCCTCCTCGTGTGGCCAGGGGGAGGCAGTCGCTACCCGATCCTGACCCGGCGGGTGGTATTATACAGGAGGATCACATGGAAGGAGACTCATATCAGGGGGAATTGGTGACCTCTTTCACTCATGATTCCGCTATTCTCCATGAAGCTGTGATGGCATATTGTAAAGTAGAGCACCAATGTAACTGCTATGCACCTAACCTCTCCAAACTCTGGTAACATCCAGTTCAACAATCATATAGAAATAGACATAAAAAACTTGAAACCCATTATGGACTACAAGATCCATAATGCCTGTGGTACTGGGACAAGGAAGAAGGACCAAGTGTCAATAAGGATCAAAGGCCCCATTGAAGGGAATATGCAGTCTAGTTGTTGGAAGGCAAGGCACCTGAGCGGAACATTTAAACCTGAAAATTGACTGCAGCTGTTTAGGAGAAGGAACGGAGCAGCAGAAGCAGTCTGGAAATACACTGAAGTGGTTGGAGCTGCAGCAGGAGTGCGAATGCCAAAAGAAGCCGAAGAGGTAAGAGGAGGTGTGCGGATTTGCAAAGTTCACGCAGCAGGAAGCAGAGTCGTGGTCAGCAGCAGGGAGAGACGCCCAGCTGTGTGTGAGACATGCTCTCAACCTGACGTGAGTTTCCTGAAGGTACTGGAGGATGCAGAGAGCTAACAGGCACGGCGGGGCTCAAGAGAGGGAGCGTTAAAGTGGTGGCAAGTACAGAGGAGCTGTCATTCAGATTGCCGATCTGCCAAGTGCCCGCTACAGCAGCAGGGATCAACACGGAGATGCCAAACGAAGCCGGTGAGTTGGCCTGCAAAAGAAGGTATCCCCGGAGTGCTACGAGTGGAACGTTTCCTAAAATCCGACAATTTTGAAAACTGAGGAAGTAGAATAAGACGAAAAAACCACGGGAGGGATTGGGCTAGAGTTGGTTATTGTTTAAAAAACCTCATGTTCGCTGAAAGGGTGCAAAGCGATGTTGTACTACTAATCAGACAATTTGAATTGATAAGCTGTAGATATAAGATTGGTAATATGTCTGGTTGGTGAACATGAATGAAAAATAAAAACCTTAAAAAAAGAATAAGACGACAAAAAGGGCGGAATTCTCCATTTATGAGACGTCAACTGGGGGAAACCTGTAACCCACATTACCAACAGCTAAGAAGCTATCCAGAAGAAGTAAGAGGGCAAAAAGGGTGCAATTCTCCATTTATGAGATGCCAATTTGGAGAAACCTGTAACCTACATTGCCAACAGCACAGACACTGTACCAAAGAGATAAAAGGGCAACAAGGACGCAATTCTCCTTTGCGAGACACCAGTTTGGGGAAATCTGTAACCCATATTGACACTAACAGAAGAGACCAACTGTAGTAGTAGGAGTTTTTCTTATTGGCAGAAGAGTGAACCAGGAAATGGACCACTTGTAGTTAGTCCTAGCAGGCGAGTCTACCAGGAAAGAAACAGTTGCTTTGACGAAAATGTGGTTATGGTAAAAAGGTGTTGTGGTGGAAAGACATTGGTAACTTTATCGATCTGACAATATGTTACATCACCAAAGGTAGCTGCTCTGCTATCCTGACAAAAGAATTCCATTGGAAGAATAATTGTGGTATGCTAATATTTGCTTTGCATCCTGAGAAAGACATTGGGCCTCATCACGACTTGGGCAGTAACCCTTAAAATCGGCAGTAACGCTCTTAGCGCCGATTTTAAGGGTCCGTCGGATCACGACTCCAAATACCGCAAGGGCAGCCGGCTGTACAAGCGCCGGCCATAACAGCGCAAGGAACCATTCGCGCTAAAACATCATCAATCACGAGTCCGGCGTAAGCGCTATTAGCGCCAGAAAAGCGGCGGATAATCCGCCGAAAATACCTCCAGCAAAAAGCTGGAGGTAACAGAACACAGGCCACAGCAATAAGGGTCCAGGTGGAAGCAATGCAAATCAGAGGCCTACAAAGGACCCACCCATGCACAACACACACTCCCTAACCCCATTACACCAGCAGGAGCAGGGAGGAGACAGCAATGAGGGCCCAGGTGGAAGCAATGCAAATCAGAGGCCTACAAAGGACCCACCCATGCACAACACACCCTCCCCAACCCCATTACACCAGCAGGAGCAGGGAGGAGACAGCAATGAGGGCCCAGGTGGAAGCAATGCAAATCAGAGGCCTACAAAGGACCCACCCATGCACAACACACCCTCCCCAATCCCATTACACCAGCAGGAGCAGGGAGGAGACAGCAATGAGGGCCCAAGTGGAAGCAATGCAAATCAGAGGCCTACAAAGGACCCACCCATGCACAACACACCCTCCCCAATCCCATTACACCAGCAGGAGCAGGGAGGAGACAGCAATGAGGGCCCAAGTGGAAGCAATGCAAATCAGAGGCCTACAAAGGACCCACCCATGCACAACACACCCTCCCCAACACCATGCTTCCATTCTGAGCCGGGAGCCTTTATGTCGACTTCTACCAGTTGCGTCTGGAGCTACAGAGGCCAGTCAACCAGGCCAGGTCCCTGGGAGTGCAGGGGGCAGTGGGGATGAGGATAAGGAGGAGGAGAGCAGCACCAGCAAGGCGGCCAGCCATCCCCAGGGTCCGGCCAACACCCTGGGCCCTAACTGATGGTCAGTTGGTGCCAGAATATCGGCTGGACATGGCAACCATCACCCAGTTGCTGGACACAATCCAGGGTGACATATGTAGCCGCATAGCCACCAGCACGGAAGTACCTCCCCTAGTGAAGCTTGTGTCTGTGCTTCAATTACTTGGGACTGGCAGCTACCAACATACCGTTGCCATGATGCATGGAATGGCCCAGTACACATTCAGTGTCATGCTGGGACAGGTGCCTGATGCACTGTTGAATCATGTGAACAAACACATTGCATTGCCAGCCACACAGGCACAGGTGCACCAGCTTAAGGGTCAATTCTATGCCATTGCCCAAGTCCCGAATGTAATAGCAGTCCTGGACTGCACACATATGGCACTTGTACCACCCCAGGCACATGGGGCTGCCTGCAGAAACCGTAAACAGTACCATTCCCTCAACGTGCAGATGACATGTGGCCCTGACCTCACCTTCAACCACTGCTGTGCCCGCTACCCAGGATCCACCCACGACTCCATGGTCCTACGCAACAGTACCCTGCCAGCGTACATGGAAAGGCACCGAGGCCAAAACACATGGCCACTGGATGAGTACAAATGTATCCCACAAAGCATGTCAATCCACAACTGATGGTGCCTGTCACAGAATCCATCATTCCCAATAGTCAGCAGCATCACAGCAGCATACACATTCAAGCACCTTGCACGATTTACCTTGGACATGTTCTACACAGCAGAACACACCCATGCAGGATGTAAGACATGTGGCGGCACAGTGACATATGGAATCCCCACCACAACAAAGCCTCCAGTGTGAATAGCACCATGGCTCACAACACTGACACAGTCCAGATATCCCACCCTGGCCATCCGACAGTACTGTAACTCCAAACCTTGAGCTGGCACATCCATGAATGCCCCACACATAAGTAGGCCGAGTAATGACAATGCACATCCCACAGACACTGTCCCCAAAATGGCCATGGAGAACAGTACAGAATAGTGAAGAGCAGCAAATGCAAGTGCAGCCAAATGGATTTGCAATGACACATGAGGCAGCCACTTCTGTCAAGCAGAAGTAGATGGAAGGGCCCCCTCATCCTGCGACAAGTGAATGAGCACTGTTACATACAGAAACATAGGCGTACCAAGTGGAGAGTACCCCATTGATTCAATCGTGCCCGTAGGACAGCACACTCGACAATGTTATAGGCCACATGCCAAATATGGCAAAATCACAGTGATGACAGGGCTCTGGACACCCACTGGATTTACCTTGTCCCCATACCGGCTTACTCTACCCTGCAGGTGATTCTGGATATCCCCAGTACACATGGCTCATGACCCCTGTGCGTCACCCACACACGGCGGCGGAGTGGGCATACAACCTTGGCCATGCCCGTACACGGATCTGCGTGGAGAGGGCATTTGGACTGCTGAAGGCACGCTTCCGGTGCCTCGACCGCACGGGAGGGGCAATGATGTATGTAGCAGAAAAAGCTTGAAAAATTGTACTGACATGTGCCATGCTGCACAACATGTTGTCGCAGAAATGTGCCACTGCCCCCTGATGCACATGTGCAGCCACCTGATGATGGTAGTGAGGGCGATCAAGTGCCAGAAGGTGTTGCACATGCACAAAGGGTTGGGCAGAGGGAAGGGAGGTCGGCCAGACAGGGATTGATTGATGGATTCCATTAGAAATGGGTAATAGGTAAATTGTGAACATGTCACTTCAACATCAAATTGCATTTGTTACAATCACTACTGTCCATGCATTGTGTTTTTTGTAACGTGATTTATTTTCCCTCCAACAATCCCCACCTCCCCCCAGTGAACACCCAACAATCGCCCCTCCCCCCAGTGAACACCCAACAATGCCCCCTCCCCCCAGTGAACATGTACAACCCCCAACTGTGCAGTTGCCTCATCAGGCCAACTACAATGTTTCCATGCACCACTAGGATGGGCGCGGGCGCTTCCCTCTCCCAGGACCCTCCGGTGTGCGTGCCCTCAGGTGGCGCATGGACCGGCGCCTCGGAGATGGGTCTAGTGAACCCTCTGTGGGTGTTGTGGAAGTGGAGGGTAAGGAAGCGCTGGCCATCATGTGCTGGCGCATGAGGTTATTGGCCTCGCGTTGCTGTTCTGCCAGTGCTGACACTGCCTCCGTGAATTATCGGACTCGTTGCCCAAACCCTGTCAGGGCAGCAGTGCATTGTTGCACAACTTGCCGTGTGCGCGCATTGTCCCGCGCAGTGTACCTGCACCCATGCCAGATGGATTTACTCACAGCCTTTATGTGCCGGCTCTAGACCCTTGCCATTCCTTCCACCCGGGCCTGTTTTGCCTCAATGATATCCAGTCGGCCCATGACTGCTGCCCCAGTGACAAAGGGCTCTCCTGGTGCATCAGGTGGTGGACCGTGAATTGGGCGCTGTGGGGGGGGCTGCATGGCGACATGCCACCAGACTGGACTGGGCTGCCTGGCTCAGATCGCTGGCCCTCTGGACTCCCGGAGTGTCCACATCGGGCTGCGGTGTGCTGCATCGACGCACAAGCACATGGCGACTCCCTGCCTGGTGTCTGCCTGGTCTTGGGCTTCCATGGGGTGTTGACACCCCTTCTCCATCACTACTGCTTTGCAAGTGTTGTGCGGCGGCATGATGCCCACATGGAGGTGTTGCTCCCACGTCGGGCTCCACTTCAGGCCTCTCTCCCTCGGCATCGGAGCTGTGGATGGTGGCTTCTGGTGAGCTGCCGGTCGCCTCCCTGCGGCCATGTGGCTGCCGCTGCTGTCTGGCAGGGCTGAGTTGGGGTGAGGTGGGTGTTCCCCTGTGTTGTCTCCCATGGGTGCGGCGTCTTTGGGGGGTGCTGGTGGAGGCACGGTGTTGTGGGCGCATTGTCGGTGTGGCCTCATCGCCATCATCACCAGGCTGTTGGGATCGACGTGTGCCTGTGGGGTACATAGGGGGTGGTTTGAGTACAATGCTACATACATTTGTGTGATGCAGGTCATGCAAACAAGTGTGAATGAAGACAGTGACAATGACGCAGTCAACTTGCATTCCGTTCAGTCACCATGTGGTGCTTGTTGTGGATGTGCATGGAGGTACACTGCATGGGAACGCGTGGTTGGGGTGGACTGCGCTCAGGCTTTTGTGGTTGTGTTGATGCACAGTACCACTCTACGTAGCTGTCCTGTGGGTATGGGAGTCTATCCCCTGCCCCTATCATTCATGCACTGCACGTACAGGGTCGTCTAGGCAGCACTACCGTTCTAGGGATGTGGCCCTCACTTACGGGTGTATGCAGTGCCTCAGACACATGTCTTCACTCTCATTCAGATGCATGTATTTGGGGAGGGGACTCACCTGCCGTTGGATTTATGCCAGTCCCTGCCTCTGCTCCACCAATGCCCTCAATGGTTCCGATGTTGATGAGGCCTGTCAATTTCTCCTCCCATGGTGTGAGGTCGGGGGGGGGGGTTGTGGCCCTCCTCCTGTGGCCCGGTTTGCACTCCTGTGCTGGGACAGGATGCCTTACACTCGCACGCGCAGGTCATTCAGCCGCTTGCGGCAGTACTCCCCATCCCGGGGCACGCGCCCCACTGCACTGACCCTTTGTGCGACGGATCTCCATATTTGGCCTCTGCGCTGGGCGCTGGTTTTACGCTGCTGCAGCTCATTATGGTACGTCAGTGCCTCCTCCACAAGTACTTCAAGCTCCTGGTCACTGAACTTGGGTTTTCTGACCCTGTCCAGTGCAGACTTGCCCATAATGCACTCTTGACTCATTTTCAGGGTTCAGATCGCGTGGATGGCTTCCAGTGGCTGTGATATGCGACGGTTTGTGATTTCCAAGATGGCCGCCGCTTTATTTCCCGTTCCGGCGGTGACGCATTTCCCGCGCGTGCTGTGAGCGCGAGGTGGCGGTAGCGCACGGTGCGTCGGATTTAAGGGTTCGCGCTAATTGCGCTAACGCCTTGGACCGGGGCGCGTGCACGATGACTCGTGATCTGGTGGATTATCCGCCGGGTGCCTTGGCATTAGCACTATTTAGGTCCGGCGGATAATCCGCCACATTTACTGCCCAAGTCGTGATCAGGCCCATTGTGTGGAGGAAAATAATTGCCTTGGTTTATGAACTAGTGTCTGTGAAAGAGGTATTTACTTTAACAAGAGGAAGGACGCAGTGGATCGAAAAGACTTTGTGTTGAACTGAAAAGAACTTTGTTGAATCAGGACTTTTCCAGGGGTATTCCTAAATTGATCCAGGGGAAGGGAGCCCAGCCCTGGCCACAAATAGTACTTTCCAAAAACTTTAGCCCTGGCCACAAGGAATACTTTCCAAAAACTTTAAGTTTGAACTTTTACACTGTTTTGTTGAACTGAAGGCAGCCAAATATTCTTTTTACATTTTTGTTGTATGTATTAGTGTCAGGGTCAGTGACTTTAATAGCAGCACTGCAGTTTAACACAAATGGACCACACGTGATCTCCAAACAAATCCCAAACAGTGCTACCCATCCCGAGTACACCAACGCACATGGACTCAATATATTGATTCTAATGAAACCATAGAAAGAAGTCAAGATAGGCAGGACTTCACTCCTTGCAATTAAAACAATAGAACTCTATGTGGAGATGAAAGAGCACTGCCCTTTGTGGCAAGCCAAAAGAAAGACAGACATTTTAAGGACATTTTACCAAGTGTTTTATTAAAGAATAGAATAAGCAGGCTGGGCCAATAGGGGCAGCGACGGGGAATCGTCCTCGGTCTTGTTTGATACACAGGGGTCTGTCCTGGCCATACCTGCCAGAGGCGTACAAGAACATGAAGATACTGGCTGAATATGGGGAGTGTTAGGGAGAATTCTCAGAAATGTGCCAATTCCCTCCACCTTAGAGACCCCCAGCAACTTTGCTGTATTTTGAGGACTGGATTTTTATAACCTGGAGAGAGTGTGCCCCTTTTTCCCACTCTCTCATGTATTTCTGTGTGAATTTTAACCTCTGTGTTTCTTTTGGTTATGGAGTCTGACAAACTCCATGGGAATCATCTTTTACAAATGTGTCCCACAGCACCGTTAGTGCAGTGACAGAGGGAAATCGTTTAGATTTCCCAAGCTTTAAACACCTCCTCTGGGATAAACGACTCTTTCCAGAGCAGTAAAGTGAAATTGACTTTACTTAGCATTGTACTTGCTAGACCCAGCACACATCTTACAATAGAGTTCTGGAGGTGTTACTTATTATCCCCTATGTTTAAATGCTCATGTAACATTGTTATGTTACCCTTTCCTCACAGAATGGCTGGCGGCAGTGATTTTGTTCCGAACTACCATGGTTTGCATTTAACGCGGCTGATCGCAGCTCCGGTAACTCTAACCGCGAGAGCCATCTTTTTCAAAATGGCGCAGAGCCATCTTTGACAAAATGGCCCGGTGTTCTTTTTTTGCCATGTCTTTGTGGAAAGGTCGTTCTAGAGAGTTTCTCTGTGCGCCAAACCAGGTTTGGTCTCTTTGTTCATTTCGCCTTTGGCGGGCTTCAGGAGTGAAACCCGCCTCTGGCTCCAGAGTGTCTGGGGTAGGCAGGAATTGAGGGAGGTGCCCAAAACTCCCTGTGCTTAGTCTCCTAGGACACCCAAAAGCACTCTGTGGTGATTTGCTGGCTGACTGTCCCGGCAAGGACAGCCACCCTGCTGGGTGAGTGATAGCTAGGCTGGAATTAATGGGAGAGAACTGAATAAAAGGCAAGTCTTTTGGCTTGGAAGGCAGAGTCGACCACTGGACAAAGGAAGTGAAGAAGAGCTTGAAGAGGACACCTGCTGCAACTCCTGGACCATTGGTTTGCCCGTTGAAGCCCTGCTGCAGAGCCGAAACGCCATGTTTGCATCGACAGAGAAGCCCCTGCAAGGACGGCTTCTCCCTTTGAGTTGGTGGGACCAATCAACTCCAAAGTAAGCCACCTCGACACCCATCTCGGAGCTGGTTGAATTTCCTCAGAGTTGCTGCAGGAAACCGTATAACCAGGGAGAAGGACACCAGATTGTGTTCAGTTACTTTTAAGCTGGCCTAAAGCGTTTGGAAGATCCTCCGGACACCCAAGAAGCCGGACTGACCAAGCCGGAGCCCCCTCAGCAGAGTGCAGGGCCCCAGAAACAAGGAATGTCCACCTTGACATCCAGGAACCACATTGTTGCTATTTGCGGTAGCTGAAACGCGAAACAGCCACTGAAAGTGAAGTTTGCCGGTTGCAGGCTTTGGCAGTCCCAGTGAATTGCAGGAGTCCCCCGACATCCTCCCTCTTGTCCCACGACTGAGGCCCAGGAACAGTAATATCTGCAGGGCTGCACAGGAACCGAAGTCATCATCTGTATCTTTTCTTCTTTACCAAGGTACTGTAAAAAGGCTTGTAAAGTCCACAACTCACAGGTCTAATCAGCTTGTGGCCCTACATTTGATTCTTCTTTTCATCAAAGACTCCCCTAAGAACTTGTGCGAAGACTTTTCCATTGACTTACCAGAAGTGCTTTATCCTATCCAAGACTTTTGCCCATTGACTTTGGCTTAGCCTATTGAATTAAATTACTCTTCAATTGTTTATGCAAGAAACCTTACCTTGAGTGTAAGAGTTTATTTGAATACCTGTAACTGACAATCTTTGTGTAACTCCATTACAGCTCACATTTCCCCTCTTTTGATAAGCCTGACTGCTTAACACGCTACCAAAACTGTGTAGTACAAGCTTATACCAAAGGTTGGGTTGCCTATGCCTGTAGTCATAGTTGTTTGTAGTGTTCCCAGAGGGTACTGCATCCAAACTTTGCCTAACACGGTGGCAGGCAGTGAGGATCTATTGTAGAGTTGTTACATTGAGGGTTTGCTTTACTTTTGTTAAACTAAAAACCTTCACAAAGCTAAGCTATACTAGAAAAGCAATTGTAACATGCCAGATATGGATAACTTCAGACAGGAAGCCTTGATCATTTTAACAGTAGAGCAACTGAAAGAAATGTGTAGAGTCAGGTCTCTCCCTGTTAAAGGAAAGAAAAATGAACTAATTGCAAGATTGTTGAATAATCAAAGTCTGGGTAGTAGGCCTGTCACACCAACTATCCCAGGAAATGTGGGAAATGATGATGATGATAGTTCAGAGTCTAACTCTAATATTGATGAGTCAGAAGAGTTACAGGAGTCTCAGGAAGAGAGCCCCTCTTTATCTCAAAAGGCCCTTATGCCTCAGCCTTTAGCCGCAGGGACCCTACCAAGTCCAGTACTGAGTCCAGAAGTTGTCTCTCTTGAAAATATGAGACTTGATTTCGAGTTTAAAAGATTACAAGTCCAAGCTGAAAACAAACCTGAGGATCTCAAACTAAGGGAAATGGAATTACAACATGCTCTTGAAATGAAGAAATTGTCTCTTGAAAATATTTCTATCCCACAGTCGTCTAGGTCTTCCAGTCCTAAGAGACCTTGCATGCCTAAAGAAGCAGTGAGCATGTATGAGGTGAAACTTGATATTTTGGATAGGTTGGGTGCTTTTGAATGTAACTATGGGATTCAGGGTTTCACAGGGAATCAGTTGATTCCTTGACTTTTGTCTAGGCTGTTAGGTAAGATTTCCACAGAGCTGGTAAATCTTCCTTTCCTGGTTCAACTCCAGAACTTTTTGCTTTTCTAGTGGGATATTTTTCATTAATACCTCAGTGAGTGGGAACCTTTTTCCACACTCACCTAATCTTTAACTCTTTTTATGGGTGTCATTTTTAAGACTCTCCATAGTGTCTTTTTAAAGTTATCATGTCCAACAACTTATTGGCAATAAGTGCCTGTTGTTGCCGGGTTGCCCTAGGGGTTCCCCATTTAACTTTCTAGTGCTAACCTTGAGTGAACTACAGTTCCCAAGGGTAGAAAGGGTCTTTGGATCCCTTTTACATTTTATTCTGTGAAACCAGCACACCCCACCTTATGTGGAGTGCTGGAGAGATACAATGTATCCCCTTTCACATTGAAACTGTAACAATTATGTTACAGTAACAAGCTTACCTTTAATGGCTGGTGGCATTGATACCTTTTACTAATTTGGTGCACCTTTATCACGTGCTGTAATCACAGCTGCAGTAAAGGCACCTAAGGGTGCTCACTTTACCAACATGGCCCCTGTCTTCTTTTTCTGCCATTTTAGTGTTTCTTGTCGCTTCTTGTTCCTTCCCCTGACATCCAGGGTGGGAAATTCCTTTGTTTGAGTTTTGTCTTTGGCGGGAGTCCCCTGGACACCCCACCCAGGCTCCAGTCAGTATGTAAGCGCAGGAAGTGGGGGAGGAGCCCAAAACCTCCCCCTCCTTTGTCTTAGGCCTTCCTTCAACTGGGCCAAATCCCAGTGGGGGGATGGATGTCCTGATTGGACAGCCAGACGCCCCTTTCTTGTGAAATGCGGGGAGAGAATGCAGAGGTTGTGTTGCAGTTCCTGATAAATACTGGAAACCTGGAAGCTGAAGTCATGTCGACCACTGGAACAGAAAACCGAAGAGGATGACGAAGGAAAAGTGGCGGGAATGATTTCCAGCGACCAGAGAGCCTGCTGTGTAACCGGAGCCTGCTGCAGCCCTTCCTTCTGATCGACCTGGGGTCTCCGAAAACGACGACCCGAACCTAGAGCCTGGTGAGACCCTCTAGACTCAAGAAGACATGCATTTTGAGCCATCCCACGGGTTGCTGCGACCTTGCGTTCTTGCAATACCTCAATACCCTGGGACCTCCAGCCACTGGGCGGTGCACGGTCTTCCGAATTCCGAATCTCGCTGAAACGTTGTGGGCATCCTGGTGTATCTCCAGAGACACGAATCGAGTCCAAATAGTCCCCTCAAAAGAGTGCTGGACCTTTTAAACAACGAGAATTAAACCGCGATTTTCTGTCTTCTTCTGTGCTCCTTGAAAAGGCGCCAAACCCGCAGAACCACATTCAGCCACGAGAAACATTTTGCCTAGAGCCTTCTTCATTGATCCCTGCTGCAAAGTCCCTTCTGAGGTCTTGTGTTCAGTCTCCAGGACAAGGAATCCACTGACCGGGTATTTGGCTGCAGTCCCTGAAGTTCTCCTGCTGCAATCTCTTCTTCATTGCTGATGTACTGTGTTGGCTTGGGTATATATTTACCTTAAGTCTGTTGGGATATCTGTGTAGTCCTGGGGTGTTTTCCGTGATTGGGAGGTCCCTCGTCCAGTACACCCAGTCCCACTGCTAGAATCCTTCTGGGGTGTCTTCTGTGAAGCCCCTGGACCCTCTTCTATCCCTATAAGTAAAGTACTCACCTGTTTGCCCAGTTTTCCTAAGGAACTCTGACTTTTGCTAATTAAGAGGTTATTCTGATACTGCCTGTTGGTCACTAGCCCTAGTGACCCCCCTTCTGCCACTGAGAACACTCATGCTCGAAGGGATTGGGACTGCTGCCTAGAAAAGAAATCAAGTGTTTTTACTTACTTGTAAAGAGTTGGTGGGTAACTGTAATTCTAAGAGTGAACAGTTACAAAAGTTCTTACTGATCTTGCATGTGTGATGAACTATTCTTAAAAGTATGGTTAACATCTTTTCTTCCTTAGCCACTGTTTTACTAGTCTAAAAGAAAGTAGATGTAAAGGTAGTTTACTCTCCTGTGATTAGGCTGTGCCTCTTTACAAAAGTAATGTGTTGGTTTCACCAGATTATTCCTGTAGGGTAATTGTATGAGTGTTCTCCAACTGTTGGTATCACCAGGTTAGTCCTGTTAGGATAACTGTACGAGTGTCCCCCAACTGGGTCTTGCTTCCCCTGACTTGCTGCTAGCCTGTCCTTAATAAGTCTACATTAGGTTGTTGCCTACCTAGAATAACTATTCAGTAAAGTGTGACATTGGGTTTTACTTTCCCCTTAATTGTGAAGTTAAAGTAAGTGGGTTTTACTTACCTTGTGTTAGCTGTGTGCCATCCAAGACAAGTTACCAGAGTTATTGCTTACCTCAATCTGGGGTTCCCTGATTTCCAAAGCATCTGTAATTGTATATTACATCCTCAGGTTTTACTCACCTGGTATAACTGTGTGTTATGACAAAAGTAGTTATAGGTTTTTACTGCACCTAGAATAAGTGTTTCACTATTCACCAAAAGTATATTGTCCAGTTGACTGTTTATGTGATTTGTTCCAAGAGTCACTGTACAACTGGAAGGGCCTACTGTCCTTGTATTACCAAAAGTAATCTAAAAGTAACCATTGGTCCTTTACTCCCAAAGAATAGGCTTGACCTATACTAAATGTGTATAACAAGGTTTTGACTTCCCTAGAACTACTGTTAGGTGTTCCAAATAAGGTCTATACGTGGGTCTGTGTACTTTCAAGTATAGTGTTGTGTTTTATATTGTGATTTCACATAATGTGTTAGTACTTACTTAACCCCTAGATTTATCTGGGCCTACCCGTATTTAAATAAATCCTTTATTTTTACAATACATAGTGGTTCAGTATTTCTTTGGATCATTTGTATTACAATTTTCACTTGTACTGTATATACTGCCCTCTCTCCCTCCTAAGATTAGCCTGGCTGCTCTGTATACGCTACCCCGAACTCAGGTGGTACAGCCTTATACTAAGAGTGGAGTCTTGTACTGCCTCAGTAGAATGGTTTTGCTAGGCCCTTAACTGGACTTCAAAAAAACGGTCCTAACATAGGCTCCCCCAGGTTGCAACAGATGCTGTAATGGAGGTGGGGGAACTTGAAAGATTGGAGTATGAAAATGTGAATCTAGCTTTGATAGCTAGATTTGTGAAAACTCCTTCCCAGTACCTTAAGAGGTTTAGGACCCTCAAAAAGACTGATGGTACCCCTTGGTGAATGTTTGAACAACATAGATGGTTGGGTTAAGGGTTACAGAGTAAACTCTTTTGAAGTAATGAGAAATCTGTTTTTGTTGGAATCTATTTTTGATGCCTGCTCTCCTGAGCTGAGACAGCACTTGGCTGACTCTAAAGAGATTGATCCCAAGAAGCTAGCAAAAGCTGCTGACTTGTGGGTTGCCAACAGGGCTACTCAGAAAGATTCTGGGGCCACTCATAAAAAGGATGTGGGGAAGCAGCACAAGAAAGATGACAGAGAATTCTAAAACCTCCAATCCAAAAGAGGGCCACAAACATAAGAAGGGTAAGCCACATGGGAAACCAGGTCAGTCTAGTGAAACCTCGGGTGCCAAACCAGAGGGAGGTCAGCAGAAGCCCCCATTTGTCTAAACATTTAAAGAATGTTATGCTTGTGGGTATACTGACCATGTGAAAGGCGATCACATATGCAAGGGTAGACCTTCAGGGGTCCACACTGCCTGCTTAGCCTTCATCCCTGAGGGAGAAGTACATATGGCAAGAGGAAACCTTCAACTATTGGCTGAAGACCCCATTGGAATTTCTGCCAGTGTTTCTTTCTTTAGTGTCCCTGGGTCTGTGGGAACAGCAGAATGTAGATGTGTATAACTCTATACCAGATAACACAAAAGAATACTACAAGGACAGTGTACGTGTAAATGGTCAGGAGAACCTTGCCATTAGAGACACTGGGGCTAGCATCACAGTGGTGGATGAAACCTTTTTCAAACGTGAGGATGTTGCTAAGGCACCCAAAGTTCCTGCTAAGTGTGCTGGAGGCCCTATCCAGATGGTTCCAATACTACCAGCTCTCATCCAGTGCAACACCATGACTGTAAGACTACCTGATAGTGTACAAAGTGAGGTGCCTGGGAGAGTCCTGTTGGGGAATGCCTTAAAAACTCTTGGAGTCTATTATAATCCCGATCCTGAAGCCGGGGAAGGAAGACAGACATTGTGAGTCATACCGCCCAATATCAATAATTAATCAGGACAGCAAAACCCTCACGGCAGTTCTGTCAGAAAGACTAAAAAAGGTGATAGGGAAGCTGATACACCCAGATCAGACGGGATATGTCCCGGGATGGGTGACATCCGAGAACCTGCAGAGGTTACATGCCATTATAGATCCAACGCAGGACTAGCAGGAGGGGGTGTAGTGTGGTGGTCCTGGACACTGTCAAGGCGTTCAACTCGGTTAGGTGGGAGTGACTGTATGACTGCCAGGAAAACTTTGGTGTCGGAGCAGGGTTCATGAGGTGGATCAAAATGCTTTACTCTAAACCAATAGGAAGAGTGCGAACAGGTAAATACGTGTCAGAACAGTTCTGCATTCAAAAGGTCACTAAACAGGGATGCCTGTTATCCCCTATGCTGTATATTCTGGCACTGGAGACATTAGCAGTGTTCTTGAGGAAGGCATTTCTAGATGCAGGGCATTTGGTAAACAGAGTGCAACATGTGGGTCTTGTTATACGCGGACGATATGTTGTTGTACATATGTCGCCCAGAAGATAACTTACTGTCCTACTTGGAAGTGCTAGATAAGTTCATGAAGCACTCTGGGACAGCGGTCAGTAGGGCAAAGTCATGCATATTCCCATTAGCGGAATGGAGGGGAGTGGCGAAATCACGGCTTCCAAACCTGGGGTTACAGTGGAAAGTGGAAACATTCAGATACCGGGGAGTCTATATACATCACGATACAAAAACGACTCATCAGAAAAACACGCTAGCAGTACAAAACGGGTTACAGAATTCAATCAAGTTTTGCCAGAAATTACCCCTCTTGGTGATGGGCAGGATAGCACTGCTGAAGATGGTCTCCCTATCCCGTCTGCTTAGTTACTTCATGAATGTCCCGCCCCTGATACCGAGATCCTTCTTTAGGGACCTGCACACAGAAATAGGAAGATTTATATGTGGATCGGGGAGGTGCCGAATTGCCTTAGATACTTTGTGTGGGGATTATAAAGCCGCCGGAGTGTGACTCACCCATTTTGAATTTTATTACCTAGCAGGGCAGCAGCAGCATGTAGCAGGATGTTTAGCGGACAACGAGACTGTGTAACACACGCTCCTTAGTGCTAGGAGGACACTGTACCTATTGAGAGAGGTGTTATGATTGGAGGAAACAGTGTCAGGGACCCCCCCACATCTCCTGCGATTGAGTAGGAGTATCTGAAATAGGACCAGAAATCTGTTAAAATTGAAAGAACACTATTCTTCCCACATTCCCATTGCAGCGATATATGGTGAGAACACAGAAGATTTGGCTCAGATTGGATCACGTTAGGAAAGCAGAGGACTGGTGACGCTGGGGGATCTATTCCCAGTAAATGGACTCCGGATGTTCCAAAAGATTGAGGAAGAGTATGGTGTGGGTAGAGGTCAGTTCCTAAAATATTCTAGAATGATACATGAGGTGAAAATACGGACTCTCCCGGAGGAAGACTGTGGTGTCTGAGGGAGGACATGGAGTGGCCAGATTGTATTAGGGACTGTTAGGTAAGAATTGGTGTAGTAACACTGTGAGACTACACAGCACTTATCTGCTTGGTACTAGGTAAACCACCTTTTGGTATAGGCCTGTACTACACAAGTTAGTAGTGTGACTGAGCAGCCAGGCCTATCGCAAGAGGGGTAAATGTGAGCCGTAGAGCTGTAGCAATGAAATTCACAAATACAAGTACCAAAGTAGCACTTGCACTCAAGGTTTCAGTTATACATATTTATTTATCTAACATCAATTTTTAAATAAGCATTCTTTAAAAAGGGCAAGATAAGAAACAATCATATATACTTTAAAATACCTTTCCAGAATCAGCACAAGTAAGTGGATACTCTTTGGATATGCTTTTTACACACTTCGTACACCCGGAGGTGACTTTATTCACAAGGACAGTAATGGCATTTATATATCACTAGTTATACTTTGCAGATTCCCAGGTTGCAGAAAGGAAAGGTTTGAGGAAGGAAACAAAGGTTAAACAGGTTCTCAATATATGTGAGGACAACTAATTCTTCCAATGAAATCTAGACGAGCCTTTTCCCAGAAATAACAGTCACAACAGTTACCACCTATAAGGGACAGAAATATCAACGTCAATCGACAAGAAGAGTCTGCAGGGAGCCAGTACAGCCAAAGTCAACTGGAGCCCAATCTATGGAGCTAAGGCACATCTTAGATAACAAAAAGTCTTGCACAAAGTTAGAGAGTTTGTAGAAATCACTTGTAGGGTCACAAGTTGTTAAGCCTGTGAGAAGCAGAGGTGGAATCAACTCCAAGTTAAGCCACTGCAAGTCAAATCTGAGAAAAGCATAGCTCAAAAAGACACTGCAGCTGTGCAGACCCTGGGTTCCTGGGCCTCAGTCATGGGGACAAGAGGGAGGACGTTTGGAGGGCTTCTGTGGCAGCAACTTGGAGGTCGTCAGCAGCTATGTGCTCTTTTCGGATCAGTGACACTTCACGGTTTCAGCACTCAGTAAACAGCACCACCGCAGGATCTCGGATACCGGTTGGGCTTCCTTCACTATTGGGTCCTGCACTCTGGTGAGGGGACTCATGCTCTGGTCATCTGGCTTCTGGAGGGTCTTTAGGAGACTCCTGGAGCTTCTGGACGGATTGCTGACGTTGCACTCGACTACGGATTTCTCGACCCCTGGCGCTGGGTTCTTGCAGCAGCAAAGAAGTACAGCCAATGAGAGAAGATGGTCCAGTGGAGTTTGTCTCAGGGTTAGTTGGTCCCACTAACCCAAGGGAAGAAGTCCCTTCTGGAGCTTCTCTAGTCGATCAGAAAAAGGAGTTTCGGCATAGCAGCAGGGCTTCACCGGGCAGTTCAAAGGTCCAGGAGGATGCAGCAAGCTTTGCTCACGGTTTCTTCATCAGGTGTTTCTCCCAGTGGTTGACTCCGACTCTAGTCCCAAAACCCTCACCTTTTAAGCAGGTTTCTCCCATTCGTGCACAGCCTAGGCTGTCAATCATACAGCAGGGTGGCTGTCCAGAAAGGACAGCCAGCCAGCCAATCAGGACTGGTTGCATTCATGCACTCCTAGAGACAATGGACAGGGGAGTTTTGGGAAACACCTCACATCCTGCCTTTGCAGACACACTAGAGCCTTAGGCGGGCTTCAGGGCTGAAGCCTGACAAAGGCAAAAGGAACAAAGAGCTCAACTCGACCTCGACGCACAGAGTAAATCCCAAGAAAGACTCACAAACAGAAAATGTTGAAAAAAGAAGACTGGGGCCTTTTTGACAAAATGGTCACCCATGGGTGCTATTCCGCAGCTGAGGATTCAGCCTGCAGTAGAAAAACACAATGGTAGGAAAATTAAACCACTGCCACCAGCCATTTAAAGTAGTGAGGGTGACATACAAATGTTACACGAGCCTGTAGGATAAGGGGCTTCTAGGTAACCCCCCAGCACTCCACATAAGATGGTGTGTGCTGGACCCACAAAGAGAAAAGCTTAATCAAGTCAATTTCACTTTACTATTCTTGGGAACAGTAGTTCACACAAGAAAAGGGTTTTTAAACCTTGTGAGAATTCTAAAGGATTGCTCAGTGACACTGCACTGAAGGTGCTGTGTGTCACCATCCAAAAAGTAGATGCCTATGGAGTTTGTCAGACTCCAAAAACAGAGAAAACATATAATCCAAATCAGGTCAAAACACATACGAGAGTGAGAAAAAGGTCTCACTCACTCCAAGGAAAAAATTAAAAAGTCCTAAAGTCCAGCAAAAGAGCTGGGGGTCTCCAAGGTGGGAGGAATTGAGCACTACAATGAAAACTCTCCCTAACAAGAGACTATAGGTCATCTGGACCTGAAAGGGAAAAACAATGGGAGTCGGATACAGGTAAAGAGTTTACAGAGTCTGAATGGGCCGGGGCATGGGGGTATCCGAATAGGTCTCTAGGAATGTGAGGTTACAACTGACACAGCTCTATGTGCTGCGTATGGCCTGCATGACGCCGCATTTTATAACACAATCCCTACCCTCTCAAAAGGGACTCCCACCACTAGGAGAGGCCCCAAGGGTGCCACGTTCTTGGATCCACTCTTGCAAGAGGTCTGACAAGCGTGACAGCTTCTACGGTACTTAGCTATATCAGACCCCATGTTAGGCCCGTAGAAATAAAGATAAATCCTTTCCTTGGTCTTCTTAAAGCTAAAGTGACCAGCCAAAGGAATCTCATGGGCTAACTGTAGAAACTGAGGTCTTATCTCCTGAGGCACTACAATTCTCCCTTTGTCCCCTGGTGTAGTCTCAATAGGCTCACTGTAGAGGAGGCCATCCTCCCAGTACAGCCTATGCTTCCCTGGCTCTTGCCCTTCCAGCTGGGAAGCTGCCTGTTGGCGAAGTACTTCAAGAGTAGGACACTCACTTTGACCTCTGCTGAAGTCTGCCCTAGAGGGGCCCCCTTCTGCAAGCAAAGTCTGCAGCTCAGGTTGGTCTTTAGGATCCAGATCTCCAACAGGGAGAAGGGCTTCTTCCAGCTCTGAGTCATCAGTAGCCATTTCGCTGTCCTCTGGTTGAACCTCACACTGAGCCTCAGCTGGTGGAGGGGTCACAGGTGTGACCTGGGACTGTCCTCTCGGGGATGTCCTGGTTTTGTGCACATGAGTGCTACCTTTCTTGTTTCCTGAGACTTTAGGTTTCCCCTTGGTCTCCTTCTTCCTGGAATCAGAAGGTTGTCCTTTTTGTGGACTGGGAGTTAAAGGTGTCTCAGTAACTTCCCATTGAGAGTCAGCCAAAGTCTGCTCTCTTGCCTTCCTAGTCTGCTCCTGCTTCCTTTTGCTGGGAGGCCTGGAGGTGCTTGATACAACTGCTAGAGCTTTTAAGTCATTCCTCAACAGGACTCTCCCAGCCACCTCATTGTGTACACCGACAGGTATTCCTGCACTGGATGAGAGCTGGTAGTATTGGAACCATCTAGACAGGGCCTCCAGCAAGCTTAGTGGGTCCTTTGGATGCCTTAGCAACATCCTCAGGTTTGAAAAAGTTTTCATCCACCACTGTGATGCTAGCCCCAGTGTCTCTAACGGCAGGGGTTTCCTGGCCATTCATAAGTACACTGTCCTTGTAATATTCGTTTGTGTTATCTGGAATTAAATTATAGACATCTAATTTCTGCTGTTCCCACAGACCTGGAGACACTAAAGAAACTTTAGCAGAGACCCCAATTGGGTCTTCAGCCAACAGATGAAAGTTTACACTTGCCATATGAACTTCTCCCTCTGGGATGAAGGCTAAGGAGGCAGTGTGGACCCCTAAATGTTTACCCTTGCATCTGGGATCCTCTTTTACATGGTCAGTTGACCCACAAGCATACAATCTTCAAAATGTTTTGACAAATGGGGGCTTCTGCTGACCTCCTTCTGGTTTAGCACCAGAGGTTTCACTAGACTGACCTGGTTTCCCATGGTATTTACCCTTCTTATGTTTGTGGCCCTCTTTTGGGAGGGAGGTTTTAGAATTCTCTTTGTCATCGTTCTTGTGCTGCTTCCCCTTATCCTTATTGTGAGTGCCCCCAGAATCCTTGTGAGTGGCCCTGTTGGCAATCCACAAGTCAGCAGCCTTTGCTAGCTTCTTGCGATCAATTTCTTTGGAGTCAGCTAAGTGCTGTCTCAGCTCAGGAGAGCAGGCACAAAAAATAGATTCTAACAAAAAAAGATTTCTCATTCCTTCAATATTAGTTACTCTTTAACCCTTAACCCAACCATCTAAGTTTTTCAAACTGTCACACACCCAGGTAGCCCAAGGGTTACCATCAGTCTTTTTGAGGGTCCTAAACCTCTTAAGGTACTGGGAAGGAGTTTTCCCAAACCTAGCCATCAAAGCTAGTTTCACATTCTCATACTCCAATCTTTCAAGTTACCCAACCTCCATTACAGCATCAGTCGCAACATGGGGAAGCCTAGACAAGAGTCAAGGAATGAACTGATTCCCTGTGTGACCCTGAATCTCATAGTTATACTCAAAAGCACCCAACCAATCCAAAAGATCAAGTTTCACTTATACATACTCACTGCTTCTTTAGGCAGGCAAGACCTCTTTGGACTAGCAGACCTAGAGGACTCTGGGATAGAAATGTTTTCAAGAGACAGTTTCTTCATTTCAAGAGCATGCTGCATTTCTAGTTCCCTGAGCTTGATGTTGATGTCTTGATGTTTGGTTTCAGCTTTGACTTGCAATCGTTTGAACTTTAATTCAAGTCTCATTTTTTCAAGAGACACAAAATCTGGACTCAGTGATGAACCTTGTGGGGTTCCAGTGGACACTGGTTGAGGCAGAATGGCAGGTTGGCGCATAGAGGGCTCTCTTTCCGAGACGCCTCTCCCTCCTCTGACTCTTCTAAGACATTAGAGCTGGACTCTGAATTACCATCCTCATTGTCATTTTCCACATTTCCTGGGTTAGTAGGTGTTACAGGCCTACTACCCAAACTTTGATTTTCTAACAATCTTGTAATCAATTCATTTTTCTTTCCTTCACCTGGGGAGATTCCTGACTTTACACATTTCTTTCAGTTGATCTACCGTTAAAATGATCAGGACTTCCTGCTTGAAGTTATCCATATTTGGCAAGTTACAATTGCTTCTCTAATGGAGCTTAGCCTTGTGAATGTTTTTAGTTGAACAAAAATCACAGCAACTTCTCAATGTATCAACTCTACAATAGATCCTCATCGATTGCCACCAGTGTTAGGTAAAGATTTGGGGTAGTAGTGTTAGAGTGCATTACAACAACCGTAGCCTCCTGGCAATTGGGACCCAACCTTTGGCATAAGTCTGAACTACACAGGTTGGTAGTGTGGCCAGCAGCCAGGCTTATCTCAAGAGGGGTCAACGTGAGCAGTAATGCAGTTACCGAGAGATTCACAGTGACAAGTATTCAAATAGACACTGATACTCAAGGTTTCTTGATAAAACAATTATGAATTTATTTACCAGTCATTTAAACAAGCCTTCTTCAAAAGGAACAATAAAAAAGCAACACTCAAATACCCTTCAAAAATCCACACTCTTAGGTTTCTTAGATTCAGTAACTTCCCATTGGGGATGACTCACAGACAATTCTTACACCCTTAGGTGACATAAATAACTAGGATACTTTTGGTCATTAATATAGAACGGTTACATCTAGGATAGGCAGGGAGCATGTAAAAAGAAAGGTTCAACAGAATAAACAAGAGATCTCAAATATTTCTTTAAGCAGGCAAATACTTTTGAACCCCCCAATGCAGAGTGTGTTAACCCCTTCCTGGAAGGATAGGTGCAAGACAAAACAGAGGAGAGAAGAGTCATTCAGGGAACCAGGCTAAGCCCATGTCAATGTAACTGAAGCACTTCTTGAAGGTGAGTAAACGTATTTGCACAATGTTTTTAGAAGTCTTTGATGAAGAAATAAGAATCCAATGTAGGGTCACAAGCCGGGAGACTTGTGAAGTAGAAGATCAAGCAAATCTACAGTGAGAGGTAAGTTCTCTCAGACTTTACAGTACCTTTGGTTTGAAGAAAAGATGCAGCTGATGACCTCTGTTCCTGTGCAGCTCTGCAGATCCTGTTGTTCCTGGGCCACAGTTGTGGGAACAAGAGGGAGGACTTCTGGGGACTCCAGCACCACAACGGGATGCTCACCGACCGCAACCGGCAAACTTTCAAATCAGTGGCACTTCAGTGTTCAGCTTCTCGCGACTACCGAAAATAGCAACACCGCGGTTCTTGGCTGTCGAGATGGGCCTTACTTACTTCTGGGGTCCCGCACTCTGTTGAGGGGGCTCAGGCTCAGTCAGTCCTGCTTCCTGGGGGTCCGGAGGATCTTGGCCAACTTAAAAGCAACACACACAAACTGGTGTTCCTCTCCCTGGCTATACGGTTTCCAGCAGCACTCTGTGGAAATTCAACCAACTCCGAGAAGGTTGTCCAGGTGGCTTACTTTGGAGTTGATTGGTCCCACCAACTCAAGGGGAGAAGTCATCTTTGCAGAGCTGCTCTGTCGAGGCGAACTTGGAGCTTCAGTACAGCACCAGGCCTTCACCGGGCAAACCAATGGCCCAGGAGTTGCAGCAGGCGTCCTCTTCCAGTGTTTCTTTGGATACCTTCGTCCAGTGTTTCTTTGGATACCTTCGTCCAGTGGTCGACTCTGCCTTCCAGCCAAAAGGCCTCGCTTTTTATGCAGGTTTCTCCCATTCATTCCAGCCTAGCTGTGAATCACCAAGCAGGGTGGCTGTCCTTGACGGACAGCCAGCCAGCCAATCATCACAGAGTGCATTCAGGTCTCCTAGGAGACTAAGCACTGGGAGTTTCGGGCACCTCCCTCACTTTCCGCCCCCACCAGACACTCTGGAGCCAGAGGCGTGTTTCACTCGTGAAGCCAGCCAAACACGAAATGAACAAAGGGATCAAACCAAGATTGGCGCGCAAAGTAAATCTCAAGACGGACCAAAACAACAAGAAATGGCGAAAAAAGAAGACCGGGCCATTTTGACAAAAATGGCACCCATAGGTGCTTTACTGCAGCGGTGAATGCAGCCCGCAGTAAAGACACGACACGGTAGTAATCACTGCCACCAGCCATTAATTGTGTAAAGGCTAACATAGACATTTTTACATGAGAAGCTAGACAAAGAGGCTACTAAGTAACCCCTCCAGCACCCTATTGTAAAATAGTGTGTGCCGGGTCTAGAAAGATACAATGTACAGTAAAGTTAATTTCACTTTACTGCTCTTGGAAACAGTAGTCAATCCAAGAGTAAGGTATTAAAACCTTGGGAGATCTAAAAGACTTCCCTGTGTCACTGCACTGAAGGTGCTGGGTGACAGAATGTAAACGGATGCCTATGGAGTTTGTCAGACTCAAAAAACAGAGTTCAAATCACAGAAAAATACATGAGAGTGGGAAAAGGGTTTCACTCTCTCCAGGTTCAAAATTAAAAAGTCCTAGAGTCTAGCAAAAGTGCAGGAGGGCTCTAAGGTAGAGAGCAATTAGCACATTTTGGAGAATTCTCCATAACATGATGCAATCTATCCTCTATTAAATGGGGACACCCTGAACAGGCAGCCACCTCCACCCCCCTTCTCCAAATACCATTCAAGGACTTCACCAGATATCCCCAAACATCTTCCCTAACAACTCCTACCAGAAACTTGATCGCCTACTGGAACAAAGCTATGCAGAGATGCGCTCCTAACCCCGCTCTGGGTTGGGAGCCGCTGTCTTCTGTATTAGGGAACTCTAAATGTAAACCAGGGATGGCTAAAGGTGAATTTCAATATTGGGAGGCTGTCAGCCTAAAAAACGTAGAGCAACTGTGTGCAGGGAAATACCCTCTGATCTTCATAGAATATAAAGCCTAAGTGCAACTAGGTGAAACTGGGAGATTCCACTATTCACAACTTTGCCATTGAATCTCCTATCCACAGGTCAATAGGGGAACAAGAGACCTAAAGAGCCTATCCACTCTCAAAGTAACACAGAAAACATCAACAACAGGGTAAGATTGGTGATATTGTGGTGGATATCCCAATAAATATTGTGCTGGAAGATAAAGTGGGATCATTAACAACTCTGGTATCAGAGCTTCAGTAAAAAACCAGACAGGTGGATTAAGGAGTTAAGGATGTGGAAGGATGTTCTCTGCAGAACAGAAGGACCAACTGGGTGCCTGAACGTATTGAGGCATGGCTTAAACAGATCTTTTCCTGGAAGACTGATTTGTCCATCAGCGTGGGAAGAGTGGGGTTTGTCTAATTTCTTTCCCAGGCCAGTGTTCAAGGTACCAATAAGGACCGCACCCATCTCCCTCTCCTCACACAGTTCCATTGTGGGTCAAAAGTGGCCAGACTCCTTAACTAATCAGGATATGGAAAATCTGCTTCAACATGGAAGACAAACTGGATCAGAGATGGTGGAGGGATTCCTGCATATGAGAGAGATCAATGTTGTTGCCCGTACTGCAGCTAAATTCAATTTTAGAATTATTTTAATTATTTTGCTTGAGTTGCTATTTTAATTACGGCTAGCTAGGTCTGCCATTCACTTTAATTTTGTTGAATTTTGTCTGCTTACTGTGCTCGCACTTTATTTTACTTTCCTTGTAACATCACTGTGCTACTCGCCGGTGGGGGTGCCTGGCCTCACGACTGGGACTACCGGGGCTCATTCCCGGCTCACCTACCATAGTCCCTTTTTACTTTCTTGCCTCTATGCACAGCTGCTTGTCAGCCGGGCTATCGGCTTAACCTAAGTCCCAGCTGAGTCCAGAAGCGGCTTGGTCTCTGAGATACCATGTGTAGGCTAAATGGCAGATCTTGCAAGCGTGCAGCGGTCATGCGCAGCAGGCACTCGCCGAAGTCTCGCCACAGTTAAGCCCATCTGGGCTACGGACAGGCGATGGGCACTTCAGTATGTTCCCTCTACTGCCCTCATTAAATATTCTAGTCGGGCTCTGCTGCAGTTGGCTCACAGTTGTACAGCCTTGCCTACAGGCATGCCAAGTAACACGTCATGCACCGTTTCCACACCGGCTTATCATAATGTCAGTAAACTACATTGTTTGCTACTAAATGCTTGTTCTATACCCACACATGCTTCCAATCTTTATGATCTATTACAAGATAGTGGCCTGATTTCTCTTTTGTGATGGAAACTTGCCTACAGGACACAACTGAACCTATCCTGGTTCAAGCTATATCGCCAGAATATAGCATCTGGCGTAAGGACAGAGAGTCCACCCATTTGGGAGGAGGTCTAGCTGTAATTCTTAAAACCTTACTGATGTGCGAATTGCAGCCTCTCCGGTTTGATATTCAAATGGAGGCTACGCTCCTGCATATTATTTTTACACCAACACAGACTGTGTTTGAATTATTGGTCTGTCGGCCCCCTGCCCAAGACTCCACTATTTACCCACGGTTCTTAGACCTGGTGGCCGATCCTATTCCTCTTTCTGTCTTGAAACTAATAATAAGGAACAAGTTACTTACCTGTAACTGTTGTTCTCCAGCATGGGTCTGGCATGGATTCACATGCTCATGAATATTCCCCGTCGTCAGGCTGGGAATCCTCGGTAAAGAAAAAACCAGTATCAGTTTCGTTTCTGATCTGTCTTTCGTAGTAATAACCAATCACTGGTCTCTGCGTCATACTGACCACAGCCAATGACTGCCCTCTACCTAAGCACCGCCTCTGGCAGCCATCTTCAGATTTGGAAGCACGTGAAGTGGCAGTATGACCAAGTGAAGAGCCGCAGAGGGGTAGGCGGGAGGGTTCGCATGTGAATCCATGCCAGACCCATGCTGGAGAACAACAGTTACAGGTAAGTAACTTGTTCCTTCTCCAGCATGGGGTCTGGCATGGATTCACATGCTCATGAATAAAGAATACATAGCAGTACACACATGCACAACCACGGGAGGTGGCAAAGGCTCAACATTAAGCATCACATCAACTCAACATTAAGCATCTTACCTCCTCACCAGGCTCACCTCAGGCGAACAGGTTGCGCAGCACTGCTTGGCCGACCCTGGACTCCTCCCTGGAATCCCGGTCGACGCAGTAGAACTTCGTGAAGGTGTGCGTCGACCTCCACGTAGCAGCCCTGCATATGTCCAGCAGGGGCACACCAGATAGGAACGCCGTGGTAGCTGCGATCGCTCTGGTGGAATGGGCTCTCGGACGGCCAGGCAGCGGTCGGTTTGCCAACCGGTGACAGTACATGATACAGCCGGAGAGCCATCTGGAGATGGAAGCCTTCGAGAGAGCCTTCCCCTGATTGACAGGTCCAAAGTTCACAAAGAGTTGTGACGTCTTCCGAAAACCTTTCGTGCGGTCCACGTAGAACTTCAGCGCTCTAGCTACATCCAGCGAGTGCAAAGTCCTCTCAGCCGGCGACGAAGGCGACGGGAAGAACACAGGTAACACCAAGGGTTCGTTGAGATGAAAGTCCGACGGTACCTTGGGCATGAAGGAGGGGTGCGTCCTGAGCACTACCCTCGTGTCGTGGAAAGTCAAGTACGGGGCCTTGCAGGAAAGGGCCTGGATCTCTCCCACTCGTCGTGCGGAGGTGATGGCCACGAGAAAAGCTGTTTTCCACGATAGAAACTTCAACGGGGCCGAGTGCAGAGGCTCGAACGGAGGTCCCATGAGTTTGGTCAGCACCACGTTGAGCTCCCACGCCGGGGCCGGAGCCTTCACCGGCGGGAACGATCTGAACAGTCCCTTCATGAACTCTTTCACCAGACGATGAGACCACAAGGACGTCCGGCCCGTGGTTCTGGTGTATCGGGAGATCGCAGCAAGATGAATCTTGATGGACGTGTGTGCCAGACCAGCTTTGGCCAGCGTCAGCAGGTACGGCAGCACTTGGGGAGCCGTAATCCGTAGAGGGTTAATCTTCTGTGCGTAGCACCAGACAGAGAACCTCTTCCATTTGTGTCCGTAGCATTTAAGAGTCGAGGACGCTCTGGCCTTTGCAAGAACCTCTCTGCAATCGGCCGGTATGTCGTATCCTCCAAACTCTAGCGCTGCAGGAGCCAGGCCTGCAAGTTCAGCGACTTCGGGTCGTGGTGGAGGATGGCGCCTCCTTCCCTGGAGAGTAGATCCGCGTCCGCCGGCAGCTTGATTGGCGGGGACGCCGACAAGTCCAGAAGGTCCAGGAACCATATCTGCCTCGGCCACGCAGGTGCGACGAGGATCATCCTGCACCGTGACCTCTTGAGCTGGTTGACGAGCCGGATTAGCAGAGGCAAGGGAGGGAACGCGTAGAGGAACAGGCCCTCCCAGGGGAACGAGAAAGCATCGCCCATGCTCCTCGTCTGGGGAAACCTGCTGGCGAACCTCCGGCACTTGGTGTTCGTCGCCGTCGCGAACAGGTCGATCTGGGGTGTGCCCCACCGTCGGAAGAGGCGATCCACCAGATCCTGCCGTAGTTCCCACTCGTGGCACGAGCGCAGCTCCCTGCTGAGTGAGTCGGCGATGGTGTTTTTTATCCCTGCCAGATGAAACGGCACCAGAAGAATCCCTTGGGCGACGGCCCAATGCCACAGGTCCTGCGCCTCCTTGGACAGCGCTGGGGACCTGGTTCCGCCCTGTTTCCTGATGTAAAACATGGTGGTGGTGTTGTCGGTGAAGATCCTCACCACCTTGCCCTTGAGGGACGGAAGGAAGGACCTGAGGGCCCAAAACACTGCACGGAGCTCCAGGACGTTGATATGCAGGGACTTCTCCGTCGGGAGCCAGAGTCCCCTTGCGTGCAGATTTTCGGTGTGCGCTCCCCACCCTTCTAGGGAGGCATCCGTGGTCACAGTCACCTGGTGGGCTGGGGTCTGGAAGTCCATGCCCGCCGTCAGATGCGCGCGGGTGCCCCACCACCGTATCGCTCGTCGGAAACTCTCGTCGAGCTTGATCCTTTCCTCGAAGCTGCCCGTCGTCTGGATCCAGCGCGCATCCAGGAACTCTTGCAACGGGCGCATCCGGAGCCTGCACATGGGAATGAGGTAGATGCAGGAAGACATCATCCCGAGGAGGGACTTGATGGACCTCACCTTGGCCGCGTCGGCCACCAACATCCGTTGCACCTTGCCCAAGATGGTCCTGGTCCTCTCCTCCGACGGGGAGGCCAGAAGGGACACTGTGTCGAGCCTCGCTCCCAGAAACAGTGCGACTTGCGCGGGCACCAGGTGGGATTTGGCGTAGTTCACGGAGAATCCCAGGTCCGTGAGGAGTTGGACGGTCCTTGCCGTGTGGACCACGGCGAGCTCCCTCGTCTTGGCGCGGATGAGCCAGTCGTCCAGGTAGGGGTAGACGTGAATCCCCTCGCGGCGCAGCTGCGCCGCCACCGGTGCGAGGCACTTGGTGAAAACCCTGGGTGCCGACCGCAGTCCGAAGGGAAGGGCTTTGAACTGGTAATGACGCCCTTGGACCACGAATCTGAGGAATTTTCGGTGCCCCTTTAGGATGGGAATGTGGAAGTAGGCATCCTCCAAATCCAACGACGATAGGAAGTCTCCTTCCTCCAGCTGACCCAGGACGTGCTGGAGGGTGACCATCCGGAACTTCTGCGCCTTGATGAACTTGTTCAGGCGTCGCAGGTCCAGGATGGGGCGCCATCCTCCCGTCTTCTTCTTCACGAGGAAGTAACGCGAGTAGACTCCGGAGCCCCGAAGCCTCTTTGGGACGAGTTCGATGGCGCCCTTTCTGAGCATCGCCTTTACCTCCAGGAGAAGTTGAGGGACGTGAAGCTCTTTCCTGGCCACGGGGGGGACGCGCGGGCACCTTCTTTGAAACTCGAGCGCGTGGCCCCGGGCCAGGGCGTCCAGCACCCAACGGTCGGAGGAGATGGACTCCCACACGCTGACGAAGCCCGCCAGCCTGCCTCCCACCGGGGTGCTTCGGTGGGGGCCCGACCCCACGGCCGGTTCAATCCTGCTTGGACGCGGCCTTGCCGCCTTGGCCTCCTTGGCGACGACGGCGGGGGCCGCCAGACTTGCCTCGACCTCTGTAGGCCTCTTGCGACGACGAGCGGGCCGCTTGACGGTAGGAAGCGAAACCGCCGCCGGAACCTTTGGAGGCGCCCTTGCCTCCGCCGCTCCGAAAGGGCGTCCGCCGTTGCTGCAGTACTCCAAGGGCCCGGGCCGTCTCAGTATCCGCCTTGATGGCCTGAAGGGAATCGTCCACTGTCTTCCCAAACAGGTTGTTCCCGTCGAAGGGCATGTCCAGGACCCTGGTCTGGACGTCCTGCCGAAAGTCCGTAGCCTTGAGCCATCCGCGACGTCGAAGGCAAACGCCGTTGCCCATCTGGCGGAACCCAGTGTCGGCGATGTCCGTCGCCTTGGTGATGGCGTGGTCCGAGGCCACCTCACCTTCCTGCAGGATCTCAAGGGCCTCCGCCCTCTTGTCGTCCGGCAGAAAATCCAGCAGGGGAGCTATCTTGTACCAGAGTTCCCTGTCGTAGCGGGCCACGATAGCCAAGGCGTTGGCCGCTTTAATCGTCGTCGCCGCCGACGAGATGACTCTGCGTCCCATGGCATCCAATTTCTTTCCCTCGCCGTCCGGCGGGGAAGTCGACGTGGAGGCCGCACCCCCCCCCCGCTTTCTTCCTGGCTGCCGCGGAGACGACGGAGTCCGGGGTAGGCTGCGCCCGGAGGCATAGGGGGGCCGAGTCCGGGACCCGGTACTTTTTCTCGTACCGGTCTCTTTTCGCTGGCGTCGTGGAAGGGTTCTTGAGGAGGGAAAGGCCCTCATCCCAAATGTCGTCCAACAGAGGCACTGCGAGGACCGTCTTCCTCTTGGTCTCGCGCCGTTGGTAAAGGAAGCCTTCCTTTTTCTTCTCCTCAGGGCAGAGTTGGAAAAGCTCGGTTGCCCTGGCGATCATTGAGTGGAACGATCCAATCTCGTCGGGCGGAGAAGCCCTGGTGGGAGGCGACGACGGAAAATCCTCGTCGTATGCCTCGTCGTCCGTACCCGTCGCTGCCGTGTCAGTCCCCGTATCATCCCCTCGGGTGGACGGGGAGGAGGGCTGGACGGGGCGCGACGGTTGAAAAGGAGGCGGTGGATGGATCCTTCTTTTCTTGGTAGGGGGAACACCAGAAGGTCCCGGTTCTGGATCCCCCGACGGGAGAGGTTCCTCCGTCGGTAACGGTAGTCTCGTCCTTATCTCGGAGCATAAGGACTGTATAGCCAACAAAATGGCCGCTGAGTTGTCTTGCGGCGCTGGCAGAGGGGAATCCGACGGGCGAGCAGGGGCCCCGTCGGTATCCTCGACGATGTCGTCGTCGTCACCTGCGTCGGGGCCCATTCCGACGGGCTGGTCTTGTTCCACGCCTAGGCCGTGGCTTAAGACCTCGATCAGTTCCTCTTCTGAGGTTGAGGCCGAATCTACGACGACGCCCTGCCCCCCCTTCTTCCCCACGGAGGGTTTCACGGGGGTCCTATCGATGGGCACGAAAGAAGACTCCCTCCGAGGAGGCAGGGAGATTCTGGGCCCCGAGGCCGCCACCACTGGTGCAGCCTCCACAGGCTGGGCCAGGGCCGCCGCGACCGTTTCGATAGAGGGCTTGGTCGAATGGATCAAGGCCTTCACCACCTTAGGTGCGCTCACCGCCTTATCCTTGAGGGAGGGGGCACTGCCACGCTCCTCCTCTGCCTTAGAGCTCGACCGGGGTCTCTCCAGGAGCTTCGCCGGGTGCTCGGCCTTCCTCTTACCCGACCCAGAGCGTTGGCTCGTGGTTGATGGTGCCGGGGAGGGTGCGCCCTGCCTGGCGCCCGTAGAGCCCGACCGTTCGGCGCTCCCGGTGCCAGCGGACTCGCGGTGCTTGGCCTTATGTTGGGCCCCCGTCGCCGGGGCGCCCTCAAAGGTCTTAGAAGACCGCTCAGATTTCTTCTTCTTCTCGCCAGACGGGCTCTTACCCTCCAGCCAGCTGGCGAGACGTTGATGGCGGTCCTTCATGGTCCGTTCCGACATGTTGCCGCAAAACGCACAGTCCTTCTCCACGTGCGTCTTGTCCCCATGAAGGCAGTAAAGGCAGAAAGAGTGTTCGTCCTCCTTGAAGACGTTCTGCAGCTGGCATCCAGGGCAGGCCCTGAACAGCTTTCCGGGCGTCGAGCTTCCCTTCTCCTGGGCCATCTCCGAGACCGGGCCTGAGAAGCTTCTGGAGTCCTCCGAAGTGTAGCTCGACGAAATCTTCACCCTTGAGGGGCACAGATGAATCCGACACGGGTCCCCGTTGATCGGATGTAGGATCGGTGGAGCTTGAGGCTCTTTTGACCGAAAGAATCGAAGTTTTTGTGAAAAAGCGCGAAAAAATAGCACTAACGCTCGAGAGCAATAGCACGAGGATCCCAACACATGAACGTGCGGTAAAAATCTGAAGATGGCTGCCAGAGGCGGTGCTTAGGTAGAGGGCAGTCATTGGCTGTGGTCAGTATGACGCAGAGACCAGTGATTGGTTATTACTACGAAAGACAGATCAGAAACGAAACTGATACTGGTTTTTTCTTTACCGAGGATTCCCAGCCTGACGACGGGGAATATTCATGAGCATGTGAATCCATGCCAGACCCCATGCTGGAGAATGGACATTGCACCCGTGGTTACGTCAGTTGTAAATCAGTCTCTGTTTTCTTGTTCGATCCCTGCCACTCTCAAACACGCTCTGGTGATCCCTCTTTTGAAAAAGGCCACAAGCAATCCCTTACTTCTGTTAAATTACTGTCTTATCTCTCTGCTCTCCTATCTGATTAAGGTGTTGGAATCTTTAGTCACAGCCATGTTAAGTTCTATTTTAGAAAAGGCTTCATTTTTCAACCCATTCCAGTCCGGTTTCAGGCCAGTCGGTTCTAGTGTCGGTAATGGATGATCTGGTTAGGCTGGTGGATCTGGGTGGCATAGGCGTGCTGATTTTGCTAGATCCATCAGCTGCGTTTGACACCATAGACCATGCCATCTTGCTTCGCTGGCTATCTGAGGCCGGCATTACTGGCTCAGCCCTGGATTGGTTTGGCTCCTTTCTCAGAGAGCGATCTCAAACTCTCTCTCTTCGTCCTTCTTTTACTTGCGGGGTGGCCCAGGGCTCTGTCCTTTCATGGGTTCTTTTCAATGTCCATGTCCAACCCCTTGCCCATGTCATTCAATATTTTGGTCTGTGCTGCTACATGTTCTGCTGCATGTATGCAGATGACATGCAGATTATTGTCTCTCTCACTCTTGACAATCCTTCCGGAGCTTTGGCTGAAACTCAATGGTGACAAAACAGAGGTTTTGACCATTGGCTCGCCATCTGCTGTTGCCCGCTGGACGCCTTATTTTTGGTCTCCATCTCTAGACGCTTTTCCAAAGCCGGTTTCTGTGGCTAAGAATCTGGGTATAAAAATTGCTGTGCTGCCTCACTCTCTATGGAAGCCCAAGTAAGCTCAATCTGCCAATACAGACATTTTAAGCTCAAAACCTTGCGCAGAATACCTCTGTTTCTCCCACCTTCTCTACGTTCTCCAGTGGTAGCTTCTTTCATTTTAAGTACACTCGATTACTGTAACCTGCTGTACCTCTCACGGTCAGCTTATCTATTACACCCTGTTCAAGTGCTACAAAACACTGCTGTTCATGCTGTTTATAGCTTATCTTTCTGTGACCATATTTCATCTTCACTTCGTAGCCTTCACTGGCTACTGGTCTCTTGCCAAGTAGACTTTAAAGCTCTCTGATTGGTCCATGGGCCTTCAATGGACAAGGAGCTGATTATTTACAGGAAAGGATCTGCCGCTATGTTCCTACGTCACTCTTCTTCCGACTTGCTAATCCTAGTTCCCAGAGTTTGGTGAGCCAGAACTGGTGGCCAAGCTTTTTCGGTCTCTGCGGCACATCTGTGGAATAAACTTCCACTGGACACCCGCAAAATCACAACCATTTGGCTTTTCGGCACCAATTAAAACCTTTTTTGTTTAATACAATGTTAGTTGCTTGATTATCTCACTGCTTTGTCATAAGCCAATCCCTTTTAGCACCATTATGCCTTACAGGTGTAAGCGCACTCTATAAATTAGCCTAATAGTCTTCTTACTCCCTGATGTGAAGATGGATTTCTAAATTAAGCCCCTAGGAGAGAGAATTTTAGGAGGCCACCCTATTTATGGTACACAAGGAAAACACTGAAAGGTTAACCAAAACCCAATCAAGGAATAGTGGAAGACCAGTCACGACTTGGTCTCAGCAAAAGTGTGAGTGGACTAGGGCTACAATGAGTTCATAACCCTTGCGTCCTGATACCTTCGGGTCTGGAGCGTGTTACAAATGAATAAACAAACAAACAATAATTCAAGTTAGTCAGGGGTTATATACACTACATTCATTTATTTAGTAGGCCTTTCTAAACAGTTAGCACAAAAATACCACAAGTAAGTGCAGTTATTTTCAGAATTCACTGGTGCTCGAATCTCCAGTCCTTACGTGTGAGGGGAGCCCAGGGTACGCGGGTGCAAAGGTCACTTTACATATCAGGAGCTTCCTGCGGTTCTCACCATACAGTTCCAGGCAACTTCTGGAAGAAGAAACCCCTATCGAAGACAAGATGCAGACCTTGGCGGTACAGACACCTCCGGAAACCTTGCAGGATTGTAGAAGGAGGGTTCCAGTGGCGATCACCATATCAGGTGATGACAGGTGATATTCCAGTGGAGAACACAGAGGCAGCTCCATCTTAGCTTCCCTTGTCACGTGAACACTGAAATTGCGAGGACAAGCGATTTATGGCATAAACTGAAGATCCTGTAAGAAGCAAGGCTTTGCTCAGTACAGTGATGGCTGCAGTGAGGTAGTCCAAAAGGGAGCTGGTCAGTCCACCAGGTGGTCCAGAGACACGTCTGAAGGTTTCCAAGGCATGGATCCACGAGCATGGGTCAAGGCTGGTTGTTCTCACCAGTCCAAGGTTCAAAGCACCAATGAGGGTCTTCTGAGATCAGGCAGAGGAGCAGGGCTTCACCCGGCTAATCACTGGAGTCGATGCTGGATAACTGCACGGGTCGTCATTGGGTGTTCAGAGGGCTGCTCTTCTTTGTAGAAGTCTTAGTTCCAACATCTATCGAATAGCTGCAGGAACCCTCCTTTTATCCAAGAATCAGGTTGCGAGCTAGACCAAGCCCAGCAATGGTAAGGATCTACAACATTCAAACAGCCAGGGTTGTCCAATCCTGGACAACCACTGGTCATAACATCTGTCCAGCAACTTTCGGGGACCAGAGTATGTGAGCTGGAAATAGACAGTCTCAGCCCCCTTCTCCCAAGCCCATTTGCCTGCGAAAGCAACAACTTTCACCGGGAAAGGAGTTACCATATATGGCATTTCCTGACCTGAGAAGTGAGGAAGAAGACCAAAGGACAAAATGGCCAAAGAAACAGCGACAAATCCCATGACAGGGACATTTTAGGGTGCTAGCCACCTTTAGTAGCCACACAAGTTACATGCAAAAGTGCATGTGAAAAACAAAACAAACATGGTAAAAATCACAAAGCTGTCACCAGCTTATTTTAGGCACATTGTCAAAGTAACCAAAAAGCCATCAGGTAAAAAGTTATAAGGATACAAAATATATTAACTGCACTTCACTGTAAGGTGATGTGTGTAATTGTAAAACTGCAAGAATTCCAAGAGAGAAACAAAGGGGCTCATTACGAGTGTGCTAGTCCAGTAAAAATGACAACAAAAATGGCAGTCACACCAGCTCTGGCATTTTTACTGGATTAGCACACTTAGAGTTTGAGTGTACGGGTGCTGATCCACTAGTAGGCATGACATGCTGGTAGTTCAGGTCCATACCAGTAAATAATTGCTGAAATCACGGGTAGCACTACTACTGGTGTCGGTGATTGCGGCAAACCCATTCCACGGAATCCTAGGGGATGCCGTGGAATGGGAACTTACTGCCGTTGCTGGCACCCGTAATATCCTGGTAATAGTGGGGTATCGGGAGCCGGTAACGGTAAGGTGGATTTGCCGGTAACCCGCCAGTTTTACTGCTGGGTTACTGGCAAACCTGTAATGAGCCCCAAAGTCTCTCATTACTGACAGTCTTATGGTATAGTCGGTTATCCTAGAAAAATTTGCAAAATAGGCAAGAGAAGTACAGCAGCTCCAAAAGTCAGGACAGGGTTAAAAAATAAGCATAAATACTGGGGGACAATAGGAATTTATGGAGAGAGAGGTGCAAAAGGAAAATCCTTTCTAACACCAGACAACAGAAATGTCAGACGCAATATTAAAGGAATAGTGCGCTCAAAGATTTTATTGTCTCGAGCGTTCGGGCATGTGGTTTAAAGCAATCTGTGATCGATCGTAAAAACATTTCCTATGCACCTTACCATAGTTTTACTCACTTTTACACATGCGAAATCAAGCATCGGGACGCGGCCATCTTGTGCTAATCTTATCCCTTTATCCATCGCCCTAAGTTCAACTGCCCCTGCGGCACTAAATCATATCACCCGCCCCTGAAGCTGACAACACTAGACAACTATGGCCCATTTCACAATGCGAATGCACGTCTCGTGTCGTGTCAACGTTCCCTGTGCGCCAGGTAATTGGAAATGGCAGGACAACTCTTTTCTCAATAAGTATAAACAGACCGCTTCTCATCAGATAACATCAGAGTTGCTTTTTCAATCGTTTCACTGTCTTTTTTTGTATATACTGTGACTTGCTCTTGCTCTGTTCAGCTATCTTCGTTGCTCGTAGCCTGTGTGAACAGATACTAGTACTAGCATTACTATCGATTTCAATTTTCTAATATAATGGCAACAATACAGCCCTACCAGTACGAGCTAGAGTATTCTGATGTGGAATTAGTTGAAAGAGAAAGATGCATAGACGAGTTGGAAGGACGAATCACCGGATCCTGAGCCAGAGCCTAGTTACATGGAAGGCGTCTCCACCTAGTGTACCTGCAAACGGTGCAAGCTCATGCCATCCGAGGAGGAGAACTGCTACTGCAGAGAAAACTCTGGATGCTTGACCGACATATCGGAAGACGAGACACGACCGCAATGCGTTACCAAGCTGCATGACTTCAGGGCAGCCTGCCTCACAAGGTCTGTGTTGAGGACCATGATGGTGCTTATGCACAAACTTCGCACAACAGTTTGCCCTTCCAATCCAAGTGATGAGTAAGTGTACTCTAGATGTGATGTAACTTAGGCCACTAACATTTCATGTTTGTCTCCTATATTGTCGTAACTTTGATCTATCACTGCCCAATGAATGTAGTCTGGCAATTCAATACATCTCTCGCGATTTGGGGAAATCATAGTGATCATTTTATGCGTCTCTCACGTACAACCAAGAAACAATATTTCTCTGTCCCCCAAACGTTATGGATTGCATGGGTGTTCACTTTTGTAATGTGTCTACACTTTAAAGCCCAAGTTATTGATCCATGAAGTAACATTTGTACCTGCAACTATGCCAGAGGATACAAGATTGCATTTTCAGCTAAGGTTTATACACTTATCATGTTAATTTAAATACAGTATGTATGTTTCTCTTCCAGGGGTGGTACAGGCTGGTGGCCTATCGTTTGTTTACATGGTAGCTTCATGGGAGGCTTGGATACCGCGTTTGACGAATAATACCTGCCTGTGTCGTTGGTGCCATTTGAACCAAATTCCCCAGTGACAGCGGTCAGTACAGGGGATTTTCCCCCACTGTGCTGCAACCCAAAGTAAACAATTTGTAGTGCATTTGTGCCATCAACATCAGCAACAAAATAAAATAAAAATCATCTTTAATGAATAGTTGTTTCAATTTTTCATTGAATCAAGGACATGCTCACTTGTCCTGGTAGGGCTTGCACGGTGGGAACGGCGAAGGTGCCAAATACCAAGTACACTTCAAAGGTATCTTCTGCACAAGGGCCATTGCTCACACGGCCTCGCCAGACCCAGTGTCTCCAAGCAGGCTCCCCTAAAGCAGGCCTCGCCCCTGAAATCCACATAAGTGTGTTTCCATTCAGCAGTGTTCCAGCCCTTTTCTGCATGCCTCATGCCTCTACATCCCCCCTTCAGTATCAATGTCAGTTTGCACCTTTGCCATTCCCTCCCAAGGGGGCTGGCAGGGTGGGAACGGCCAAGGTGCCAAACACCACATACACTTCAAAGGTATCTTCCGCACAGGGGTCATTGTACACATGGCCCCTGACCCTGTGTCTCCAGGCAGGCTCCCATGAAGCAGGCCGGGCCCTTGCAATCCACATAAGTGAGTCTCCATTCATCAGTGTTTCGGCCCTTTTCTGCATCACATACACACCCACTTTTCTAATTCTTTATAAACCCCTTGACAGTTATCCTGAGAACATCTGTGAGCACGGGAAGTCAACTTGTGATTGTGCTACCTGTTCTCCTGCTACTAACTAACCTGCTTGCTGAATCCAAATGTTTGTTAGTCAAGGTAAGGGCAGGTCACCTAATCATCTCTTTCTGATCTCAACATTTCTATCTATTTCGAACAAATTTACCTAGTAGTGTAATGTTCAATCATCTCAATGAATTTACTATTGTCTGCTGTTTAAAGTGTTCGGATCTCGATATATAGCAAATTTCATCAGTGTCAATTATAATAGAATTGCATCTTTCTCGAACCATGTCCATAAGCATGTTTCCTTTTGATTCATGAAAGTACATTCAACGGACGAGTAACACGTTACGATTTATGTTGCATTAATCCATTCTGTATGAAAGTTATCCCGGTGTATATTCGACTACATTACACAGGTTTTGCTTGTTGACCAAAAGAAACATTGCATAGAAAAGTTTGATATAATCCCATCAATCTCATGCATTCAGTAGAATTTTTTTGTAATTATGTATACTTTTTTTATACAGATTTTTCAAGAATGCCTGCTTGTATGGTTTTCGGTTGCTGTTCTAGATTCCATGTCAAAAGTATGGGCACTATCATGCATACATTCCTGAAGAATATTGATTTAATAAGAGAATGGGTTTGACATTGTGGATTTCCAGTGGACGAGATTGAAAGTAGAGTCGAGGCTGTCTTGGAAGACTCGAAGGCTAATTGATTCCGCATCTGCAGCCTGCAGTTTACCCCGGATAAGTATGACCAATCCCAGTACACAAAAAAAGCATCGACTCAGAACGTCTCGTAAATTGCTTCCAAATGCAATTCCAACTCTATTCGTGCACACGCTGCCTCTGGTGAGTCCCGGATGATGAATTGCACATTTACCAGATTGTATTGCTTTTTAACTATACCGCATGTTACTACACATCTGTCCCTGGTTTATGGAGCATCATAGAAAGTAATTATGACCATAGAAAACAATGCCATAGTGCCCTTCAAAAGAAGCATAATATTGTCGGAATTGCTTGCTTGACATGTCCTTTTTTTTTTAGGAGAGCATACTGACTGGAGCACAGACACTCGCAAGTGACAACACCACTGACACGTCCAGTACACCAATGGTGAGCCCTACAGACTTGCAGAGGTTCATATCATCAAGAGTTGGATCTTCCCACATATCTATTGCCAATCTAATTGACCCTTTTACCACGTTGTGACAATGCACTGAAAATGAAGGAGCAAGATTCTGCATCCATTTCTTTTCAACAACAACTTCTAGCACCTATCAGGTAATTTTTTTTCAATTTACAATTACGAGAATGTATCATGCTTGGAATTTCAAATAATGTGAAATTGTTTATCTATCCGGTCGGTTGTTTACACTCTGTGTCATTTAAGGGTTTCTCTTTATATGTAGCATTGTCTGCTTTCCATTTTCTCTGTTCCATTTAGCTGTTTTCATCCATACTGAAACAAGTACTGTGTTACAGGGGGATGCTGGTACTTCGACTACAATGATATCATCCTTTGGAGCTGGTCCAGAGTATGAGGTATGCGTACTGACAGTTCCCTTGAATGAAAGAAAATAAATCCTACTTAGCATACTATTAGACGGTGAAATTCTTATAAACGTGCAGTCTTTCAAACTTTTATAATTTCAGTTCTAATGTTACAGTTTCTCCCTAATGCAGAATACATTGCAAAATGTTTGAGGGCAACATTACAATCAGTATGTTTGGCACAGTGATCTCTGATCAGGTACACTTGCCGTCAATCAGGTGAAATTCAAAATGTATATTTCGACAAAATGACGTACACTGTTTCCATTTCCGCCTGTAGGCGGGTGGCGTTACTCCCGCCAGGTCAGTCCGGAAACAATGGTGGAGGCAGAGTTACTGCCACCGTTGTTTCCGGACCGGCAGGGTCATAATCAGGTATTCAACAGCTGCCTGGTAGAGATTATACTGATGCTAAAATCTGTGCATGCAGTGAGGGGGGAAATATGCAGGGAGCCATTGGTGATTGTGACTTGTGTATTACAAGGCACTAACCTGAAAATTCAAGCCACCTGTGTCCACCTCCATCATACATTTTCATGATCCGCTCAACCGATGCTGGGCAAAGTGCCAGCTGGAAATCTACTGTGTTCAGCAGATCTACTTTTCAGTGGCTCTACTTTTAGTAAGTTGTCCAGTTTCTGTCACTTCCTAAAACGCAGTACTACAAATATCAAAGAGAATTTTTATTCCCCGCTATTAGTCAAGCCTGGAAAATTGAACAAATGTCAATTGAAAGGACATTCTCTGGCAAACGGTTCAGGCTAGCTGGCGATGGACAGTGTGATAGCCCCAGGTTTTCAGCAGAGTACTGCACATACCACTTTCAGGACATGGAAACTAAAATAATTGTGAGTTCGGAGGTCATCCAGGTGTCCAAATGTAAATCCTCAGTGGCCATGGAGAACATGGTTTCATAAAATACCTCGAACAGCTTCAATCGAGGGGAATGCAACTAGACCTCATAGCCACTGACAGACATGTTTCAATAGCCAAGGCCATGCGAGAGCAGTTTCCAAACATTCGCCATCAATTTGATGTATGGCACATTGCCAAATCAATCAATAAAAAAAACACAGCTGCAGATAAAAAAAGGGTTCTGAAAGTATTTTACAGTGGTCCCAGTCTTTCAGCAACCATCTTTGGTGGAGCTCCAAAACTTGTGATGGGTCTGTGGAAATTCTACTTGCAAAATGGCGCTCATTTATGCACCACTGTTCCAACGTTTGCTCATGGATAGAAAACCAACATTTTCACCAATGTGCAAAAGGACCTTTACAGGAATAACAGGAACAAAAGAAGATGTTGTTGGTTCCATCTTCCCCTCCACACAAAGCTCTTGAGAAGATCGTGTTTCATAAAACTCTTTCAAGAGACCTGAAAGGACTGACAGAAATCTGTCGCACCGGAGATTTGGAGGTGTTCCACAATATGTGCCTAAAGTACAGGCCCAAGAGGTTGCATTTCGGCATAGACGGTATGCAATATCGAACATTACTAGCGGTATTAGCGCATAACAAGAACATAGGGAGAGAACAATCGGGAACTGCAGGAAACTTTGGGATGCTTCGTTACACAATGGCCTTTGCAAAAAGAAGCAAAAAATGGGTGGGCAAGCCAATATACCAGGAAATGGAATTCTATTTTGTGAAAGATCTCACTTTGACTGTGTTGGACATGCATACTCATGGAATCGATCATGATTTTGTTCCTAGGACTCATACATTGCCACAAAACATTGCAAACGTGCTCTATCTCCCAAAAGCGGACCTCGTTGAACATTTGACTTTCCAGTATAAATGATTAGCAGCGGTGTGTATGTTCCACATTGTTTGTACATTGTACATGACCAATGGAAATTTATTTGACTTGAATTTCAAAGCTATTAAAAGGCGTTTTGCCTTCGCTGTGGAAAGATGTAGCATGCCCAAAGGGCCCAGTACTTGCTCACCTAGAGTAATTACTCAAGATCAAAGTTCACAAACAGAGTTTAAAATTTAGGCCAGTGCACAGTCCTATGCTGAAGCCCTTGCCCATGGTAATTAGGACATTTCCCGCCCTGTTTACTAGTATGGACAAACTAAAGATAATGGTTTCTAAGAATTTTGATCATATCACATTTTTGGAGTTTATAATGGCTCTGGCGCAGTTATCTTCAAACTTGGGAACAGCTAATCAGGCGGTTAGTGAGCCCTACTCTGCCAAAATGCGTAATTCATCTACTTCAGACAGTCCATCTGCTTGTTTAAGGGCCATGGATGATGGGGGTGCCTTACATCCAGAGGAGGGAGGCTATGGGGACAAGGTCTCCTCTTTGGAATCTGCTGTAGTCTTTGTGCCACACATCTCCCGGAGAGAGAAGAAAATGAGGGCTAGAGCCCTTAAACGCAGGGCGGCTAGCAGTGGTGCAACAAGTAATAATCCCAGCAAAAAAAGTAAGAACCTACCCTCTCTTAAGGTTCCCAACACGAACACTAATATAAGAGACATCTGTGGCCTATCCGTCAAAGGCGGCATTGACTTTTCTCAGTTAGACGAAGTAAGTCAAAAGGCACTAGAGCTAAAGGAATTGGGTCCAGTTCTAAAAAACAAAGAAGGAATCAATGGCTTGGGCGTCCTGCCTCAGGCGTTACCTGCTCGTGATGTGGAAAACGAGTATGGTGAAGCCACTAACACACTGACACAGGCCATGAGGCATAAGGGTACCGAGGAAGAGAAACAAAACAAAAAAAATAGAAAAAAGGAATCACAAATAAAGGAAGACTTCCTTATTACACCAATGCCTCACCAGGGCATATCTAAATTTGCTGACACACAGAAGACCCAAAAAAAATCCTCTACTAAAAAAAAAAAAAAAGGTGGGTCTATCAAAACAGAAAATACAAAAATCGAATGTACTATTGACAGCCATAATATTAAGCAATTTTTCACACCTAAACCCAAGGCTATGGGCCTCATTACACGGTAGGCGATAAGGGTTTACCGGTACCAGTATTTTACCGGTACCGGTAAATCCTTACTGCCTTACTACGAGGTCCCTTTGCGGGTTGGGGAATTTAACGCCTGCTTTTTGCAGGCGTTAAAAACCAACCCGGAAAGGGACCCAGGGAGCTAATTACGGTAGCGCAATTTGCGGTGCCGTAATTAGCGCCTTCCCCATTCCCATTATGCCCTATGGGGCACAAATGGGAATGGGGAAGGGCAATGGTGGAAGGGGGAATTACCGCCCCGCCAACCTTGGAATGGGGCAGTAATTCCCCTTTCCACCAAGGCGGTGCCGGTATTTTACCGGCATGAACCATGGCGCTAATAGCGCCATGGTTCTCCGCCTACAGTGTAATGAGGCCCTATGTCAAATAACACCTTGTCAGAAGAGATAAGGCCGGATTCATCAAAAACTCTCTTAACTTCCCCCACTTATATATCCTCAAATTGCCCCACTAAGACAACTCTGGGGGGAATACCCAAAGACACCTCAATAAGAGGGACACGGGGGGAGAAGACCGGAGGATCCACCAATGCAACTCTAATACCAAGTGAGGACATTCAAATATTAGTCCAACAGGCCCTCACAAATCTCTTGGAAGATTCAAGAAAGCACGGTTCACAATTTCTGCTACACCCAAACTGGGCCTCAGAAAAGCTCATGCCCTCAAGCAGTATTGATGTGACAGAAAAAGGCCTTATTGCTGACTCTTCCACGATTGAGACAGAAACTAAAGTGATTCTCTCTGGTTCCCAGGTTCACCATTCCATTAAAGCATGGGGGAGTGAGCAATGATCGGCCTGACCATAACTTGGAAACTATGCGACCTTCGACAGGACCAAATGTAATGTCAAATCAATCGAGTACATCACTGTATAAACACGGTGGTGAATCACGCTCCACTAGCATGCAGTATCAAGATGTGAGAGGCTCTCCTGTTAGGGGTAAAAATGATGCCCAATATAAGGAGTGGGAGGAGGGCCCACATGCGGAACGAGCAGATGACACTGAAAATAAAAAATACCCACCCTTTGGGAGGCAATGCTCGTTCAGAAGAATTTAGTAACAGAATGGAATGGAGGCCACTTCACTTTCCTGAATTTCCTAGCGTCATGATGAGTTATATGTTCTCCCGAGGTGGCCCGGAGGCATTAAATAGTGAGAAAATTTTATCCCTCTTTAGAGAGGTGCTGAGATTATCTCCGATTTCCTCGGGAGACATTACATTGGTTGATTACATTCATCCTGTTAAGTTTGATTATATAAGGTTGGTTTTCTATTCAGAAACGATTCTAGAACTCATTATGTCGGAAATTGATGCTTTGCATTGCTATGGTTTTGATTTAGAGCTTTGTAATGACCGCCTTTTAAGGCTTTGGGCGGCTGTTCAGGGGATGAGTTCAAATGACTATAATGAGGCCTCACAGCAAAATAAGAGTAAAGAGAGGGAGCCCACTCAGATTTCAACTTCAGAATCTTATTTGAGGTGGCTTGCTCAGTCACTTAGAGAATCCCTGGTAAAAATTCAAGTACTTCATGAAAAACCATAGACTGCCTCGCCCTATTGCCTAATATCATGGAACTCTAGAGGCAATCGTGCACGCCAGCTATCCTGCCCTAGTGCGGCGCTCTTATGTGATGCTAGTATATTCTGCCTCCAGGAACTTGGGCCTTGTCCCTGCTGGTGTTGGACGGCTTTTTTGTACATCAAGTACTTGCTGGTAAAAAAGCCAAAGGTAGACCGTTTGGTGGCCTGCTTATTGCTGTAAGAACTTCCCTCTCATTTAAATGTATTAAACTTTTTACAAATCATAGGGGGTGTATTGCTATGCTATTGAAATTTCTACACCCAGACCATTTGGGTCAATTACTGATTATTAATCTGTATTGGTGTCCAGATCTTGTGTTGAATGCATTCATTGAAATGATAGATGTCATCATTCGAGAGTGTCAAGAGTTATGCAAAACACTTAGTATTATTGTCACAGGGCATTTCAATGCCACAGTTGGTCCAGGGAAACCTGGGCCATATGAGGCCCCAGATACTAACCCTGTAGTGTGCAGTTCTTCTTGTAAAAAAATGCAGGGTGTTATGTGGTTTCATGCCCTCTCTGATTGGGGTTTGTATTGTGTAAACAATCTATTGGGGATCGATAAGGATTGTAAAACATGGACAAATGGGACTGATTGTTCTACTACTGATTATGTTTTAGCCAGCTCGACTCTTTATAAAATAATATTAACATTTGGAATAATACCTACCAGTGATAGTGATCATAGCCTGCTTAAAGTCACTATACAAGCCCCTTGAGCTCCCTCTATAGGGACTTTCAAGCAACTGCTGGAGCAAAATAAAGCTGGCAATAGAATTAACTGCGACAGAGACAATATTAAAAAGGTCAATAAGGTCTTTTTTCAAGACTTTGAAAATAATGCTTTTGATAACAAACTGTTGACTTATACCCATGATGAGTTTGAGAGTTAGGTTAGGAACAAGTTACTTACCTGTAACTGTTGTTCTCCAGCATGGGTCTGGCATGGATTCACATGCTCATGAATATTCCCCGTCGTCAGGCTGGGAAGCCTCAGTAAAGAAAAAATCAGTATCAGTTTCGTTTCTGATCTGTCTTTCTTAGTAGTAACCAATCACTGATCTCTGGGTCATACTGCCCCCAGCCAATGACTGCCCTCTACCTACGCCCCTCCCCTGGTAGCCATCCTCAGATTTGGTAGCACGTAAAGTGGCAGTATGACCAAGTGAAGAGCCGCAGAGGGGAAGGAGGGAGGGTTCGCATGTGAATCCATGCCAGACCCACACTGGAGAACAACAGTTACAGGTAAGTAACTTGTTCCTTCTCCAGCATGGGGTCTGGCATGGATTCACATGCTCATAAATATAAGAATACATAGCAGTATACACATGCACAACCACGGGAGGTGGCAACAGGCTCAACATTAAGCAATACAACAACTCAACATTAAGCATCTCTTACCTCCTCACCAGACTCACCTTAAGCGAACAGGTTGCGCAGCACTGCTTGGCCAACTCTGGACTCCTCCCTGGACTCCCGATCGATGCAGTAGAATCTCGTGAAGGTGGGCGTGGACCTCCACGTAGCAGCCCTGCAGATGTCCAGCAGGGGCACACCAGACAGGAACGCCGTGGTAGCAGCAATCCCTCTGGTCGAATGGGCTCTCGGACGGCCGGGCAGCGGTCGGTTTGCCAACCGGTGACAGTGCATGATGCAGCCGGAGAGCCATCTGGAAATGGAAGCCTTCGGAGCCTTCCCTTGATTCACAGGTCCAAAGTTCACAAACAGCTGTGACGTCTTCCGAAAACTCTTTGTGGTCCACGTAGAACTTCAGCGCTCTAGCCACATCCAGCGAGTGCAAAGTCCTATCGGCCAGAGACAAAGGCGACGGGAAGAAAACTGGCAACACCAAGGGCTCGTTGAGGTGGAAGTCCAACAACACTTTGGGCATAAAGGAGGGGTGCGTCCTCAGCACCACCCTCGTGTCGTGAAAAGTCAAGTATGGAGGCTTGCAAGATAGGGCCTGGATCTCTCCCACTCATCCTGCGGAGGTGATGGCCACAAGAAATGCTGTCTTCCACGACAGGAACTTCAACGGCGCCGAGTGCATAGGCTCGAATGGGGCACCACGTTGAGCTCCCACGCCGGGGCAGGGGCCTTCACCGGCAGGAATGATCGGAACAGTCCCTTCATAAATTCCTTCACCAGGCGATGAGACCACAAGGACGCCTGTCCTGTAGTTCTGGTGTATAGGGAAATGGCAGCCAGATGTATTTTGATGGAGGCGTGAGCCAGTCCAGCTTTGGCCAGCGACAGTAGGTACAGCAATACTTGAGGGGCCGCAATCCGCAGAGGGTTAATCTTCTGTGCATGGCACCTCTTCCACTTATGTCCAGAACATTTGAGAGTTGAGGACGCCCTGGCTTTTGCAAGAACCTCTCTGCAGTCAGCCGGGATATCGTATCCTCCAAACTCTAGTGCTGCAGGAGCCAAGCCTGCAAGTTCAGCGACACCGGATCATGATGGAGAATGGTGCCTCCTTCTCTGGAGAGAAGATCTGCGTCCGTCGCTAGCTTGATAGGTGGGGACGCTGACAAGTCCAGAAGGGCCGGGAACCAGATCTGTCTCGACCATGCCGATGCGACTAGGATCATCCTGCACCTGGACCTCTTGAGCTGTTTGATGAGACGGAGTAGCAACGGCAACGGAGGGAACGCGTACAGGAACAGGCCGTCCCAAGGGAACGAGAAAGCATCGCCCATGCTCCTCGGCTGGGCGAACATGCTGGCGAACCTCTGGCACTTGGAGTTCGCCGCCATCGCGAACAGGTCGATCTGGGGTTTGCCCCATCGTTGAAAGAGCCGATCCACCTGGTCCTGGCGTAGTTCCCACTCGTGGCACGAGTGCAGCTCCCTGCTGAGTGAGTCGGCAATGGTGTTTTTGATTCCTGCCAGGTTGAAGGGAACCAGAAACATCCCCTGGGCGACGGCCCAGTGCCACATATCCTGGGCCTCCTTGGATAGGGCTGGGGATCTGGTGCCTCCCTGCTTCCAGATGTAGAACATCCTGGTGGTGTTGTCGGTAAAGATCCTCACCACTTTGTCCTTGAGGGACGGAAGGAACGATTTGAGCGCCCAGAACACGGCTCGTAGCTCCAGGATGTTGATGTGAAGAGACCTCTCCTCCGGGAGCCAGAGGCCTCTTGCGTGGAGATCTCCGGTGTGGGCCCCCCATCCCTCCAGGGAGGCCTCAGTTGTTAACGTCTCCTGATACGCTGGGGCCTGAAAGTCCATGCCCGCCGAGAGGTGTGCACGGGCACCCCACCATAGAATCGCCCAACGGAACTCCTCGTCGAGCGGGATCCTGTCTTCGAAGCAGCCCGCCACTTGAATCCAGCGGGCATCGAGGAACTCTTGTAGCGGACGCATCCGAAGTCTGCAAAGGGGCACAGGGTAGATGCACGAGGACATCATCCCAGGGAGGGACTTGATGGACCTCACTCTGGCCACATCCGTGGCTAATAGGCGCTGCACCTTGCCCAAAATGGCCTTCGTCCTTTCTTCCGACGGAGATGCCAATCGCTTCACTGTATCGAGCTTCGTTCCCAGAAAAAATGCAACCTGCAACGGGACCAGATGGGATTTGGAGTAGTTGATGGCGAATCCCAGCTCCGTGAGCAGGCGGACGGTCCTCGCTGTGTGTTCGACGGCGAGTTCTCTTGACCTTGCACAGATAAGCCAGTCGTCCAGTTAGGGGTAGACGTGGATTCCTTGCAGGCACAGCCGCGCCGCCACCGGTGCAAGCACTTGGTGAACACCCTGGGTGCCGACTTTAATCCGAACGGCAGGGCTCTGAATTTGTAGTGACGCCCCTGGACTACGAATCTGAGGAACCTTCTGTGTCCTTTTAGAATGGGGATGTGGAAGTAAGCATCCCCCAGGTCCAGTGACGATAGGAAGTCGCCCTCCTCCAGCTGTCCCAGCACTTGCTGGAGGGTGACCATCCTGAATTTCTGTGCCTTGATGTACTTGTTCAACCGACGCAGGTCCAGGATGGGGCGCTAACCGCCTGTCTTCTTTCGGACGAGGAAGTATCTTGAGTATACTCCGGAGCCCCGGAGCCTCTTGGGGACGAGCTCGATGGCTCCCTTCCAGAGCATCGCCCTTACCTCCAACAGCAGTTGAGGGACGTGATTCTCCTTCCTGGCCACAGGAGGAATGCGAGGACACTTCTTTTGAAATTCCAGCGAGTGTCTGCGGGCTAGGGTGTCCAGCACCCAACGGTCGGTGGAGATGGACTCCCACACGGTGACGAACTTCGTCAGCCGGCCTCCCACCGGGGTGCTTCGGTGGGGGCCCGACGCTACAGCCGGTTCAGTCCTGCTTGGAAGAGGCCTTGCTGCCTTGGCTTCCTTGCCGACGGCGGCGGGACTCTCCTTGCTTGCCGCGGCCTCTGTATGCCTCCTCGGACGAAGAGCGGGCCGCCCGGCGGTAAGTAGAAGAGCTGCCGCTGCATCCCTTGGAGGCTCCCGGTCTGCCTCCAGAGCTCCGAAAGGGCCGCCGTTGCTGAAGGACTCCTAGGGCTCGGGCTGTTTCCGTGTCTGTCTTGATGGCCTGGAGGGACTCATCCACCGTCTTTCCAAACAGGTTGTTGCCGCCGAACGGCATGTCCAAAACTCTGGTCTGGACGTCCTGGCGAAAGTCCGTCGCCTTGAGCCATCCTCGTCGTCGGAGGCAAACCCTGTTGCCCAGTTGGCGAAATCCGGTATCGGCAATGTCCGCTGCCACCGTTATGGCGTGATCCGATGCCACCTCTCCTTCCTGCAGAATCTGTAGGGCCTCCGCCCTCTTGTCATCCGGTAGGAAGTCTAGCAGAGGAGCTATCTTGAACCAAAGCTCCCTGTCGTAACGGGCCACAATCGCTAAGGCATTGGCTGCCTTAATCGTCGTCGCCGCCAACGAGAAGACTCGTCCCATGGAGTCCAACTTCTTGTCCTCGCTGTCCGGCAGGGAAGTGGAAGTTGAAGCCGCCGCACCGCTGCTTTCTTCTTGGCCGCTGCCAAGATGACAGAGTCCGGCATGGGCTGGGCCCTGAGGCACAAGGGGGCGGCATCGGGGACCTGGTACTTCTTCTCGTACCTGTCCCTCTTGGCGGGTGTCGTGGAAGGGTTCTTGAGGATAGCCAGCCCCTCGTCCCAGATGTCGTGGAGCAACGGCACCGCAAGGACCGTCTTTCTCTTGGCCTCTCGTCGTTGGTAAAGAAACCCTTCCTTTTTCTGTTCCTCAGGGCAGAGCTGGAAGAGCTCGGATGCCCTGGTTATCATGGCGTGAAAAGAGGCAATTTCGTCAGGCGGAGAAGCCCGAGGGGGGGGGGTGATGACGGGATGTCCGTTGTGTCATCGCCGCCGTCGTCATCCGTCCCCGTCGCTGTATCCATCGCCGTATCCTCTCAAGGGTCCGGCGAGGGGGATGAGGGGTCCACAGGTCGCGCGGGCATGAAGGGCGGAGCGGGGTGGACTCTCCTCCGCTTGTTCGGAGGGCTTTCCGACGGGCCTGGTTCTGGATCCTCCGTCGGGGTCTGTGGTAACCTCGTCCTTATCTCAGTACATAAGGATTGGATCGCCAACAAAATGGCCGCCGAGCAATCCTGGGGCTCGGGTAATGGCTGCAACGGACGGGATGGCTGCTCCACTGGGACCTCGTCATCGCCATCTTCGATCACATCAGCGGGAACCGTCCCCTGGGATCGAACCTTCTCGAACCTCTCGTTGAGGCCTATGAGCCTCTCGTTGAGGCCTTTCACGGTTTCCGAGTCCGTAATGGCCACCGCCCCCCCTCTTTTTCCACCGGGGTCTTAACGATGGTCTGGAAAGAGGATTCCCTCCGCAGCGGCAGGGAAACTCTGGGCCCCGAGGCCGCCTCCACTGGCGTAGCCTCTGCCGGCTTTGCCAGGGCCGCTGCCACAACCTTGATAGAGGCCTTTGCCGGGTGGATCAAGGCCCTCACCACCTTAGGTGCGTCCTGGGCCTTGATTTTGGGGGGAGGGTCATCGCCTCGCTCCCCCTCGCTCCCTTCGAGATCGACCGGGGCCTCTCCAGAAGATTACCCGGGTTCTCGGACTTCCTCTTCCCCGAACCAGAGTGCTGGCTCGTGGTTGATTGTGCCGGGGAAGTCGCGCCCTGCCTGGCAGCCGAGGAGCCCGACCTTTCGGCGCTCCCAGTGCCCGCAGACTAGCGGTGCTTGGCCTTCTGTTGGGCCCCCGTCGCCGGGGCGCCCTCACAGGACTTAGAAGACTGCTCAGACTTTTTCTTCGCCTTCTCACCTGCTGTGCCCTTCTCCAGCCAGGCGGCGAGGCGGGAACGACGATCTTGCTTGGTCCGTTCTGACAGGTTCTTGCAGAACGCACAGTCCTTCTCCACGTGCGTCTTGTCCTCATGAAGGCAGTAAAGACATCTCGAATGCTTGTCCTCCTTGAAAACATTTTGCAATCCGCATCCTGGGCAGCTCCTGAACAGCTTGGATCCGGGCGTCGAGCTTCCCTTGTCCTGGGCCATGTCCGTTGAGGTAGGCCACAGATCTTCTGGAATCCTCCAAGAAGCGTAACTCGACACAAACTTCACCCTTGAGGGGCGTAGAAGAATTCCGAAACGGGTCCCCGTTATCGGAAGTAGAAACGGTGGAGCTTGAGGCTCGATTAACCAAAAAAAAGAGAAAAAATCTCCTGAAAAAAACGTGAAAATGCAGTAAAAGCTTGAGAGCTAAAGACAAGGACTCCCAACACTTGAAAGTGCGGTAAAAATCTGAGGGGCTTAGGTAGAGAGCAGTCATTGGCTGGGGGCAGTATGACCCAGAGATCAGTGATTGGTTACTACTAAGAAAGACAGATCAGAAACGAAACTGATACTGATTTTTTCTTTACCAAGGATTCCCGGCCTGACGACGGGGAATATTCATGAGCATGTGAATCCATGCCAGACCCTATGCTGGAGAAAAGGTGTTATTCTGGGACCCGCAGGGATCAAGAAATCCAAGGTAGCATGTCTTACTCGCATGTATTTAACCCAGCCATGCACCAACTTAAGAAAGACAGGAATAGGGAGATTCGCCTCTTACTGAAAATGTCTGGTATTCATTTACTCAAGGGTATGTTAAGTAAGGTAAAAAATAAATGGAAAACTAGAGCTAGAATTTTAAGAGCCTCACTCTATCAGAGGGATGCAGAAAACATGTTGCATGCTGTTTTGTATGTTAACACCCGGAACAAGAGAGACGAAGCCCAGGTTAGAGGACAAACAGTTGCATTCCCTCTGAAGTGTGGGCAGGTCATTTCTGTACTCTGTATTGCCCCCCCAGATATCAAGTGGACGGTGCCCCTGGAGATTGGGTTGAGTCAATGGAATATTCCATTTGCACTGATGGACATACAGAGATTGATTGCCCGCTGCTCGGCATCCAGGGCTCCTGGCCCAAATTTGCTCGCAAACGCAGTTTTTAAAGGGAACCCAGACTTATGGGCAAGAATTCTGTTTTTCTTGTTTAAAGATATTTTATTCACCAGAGTTTTTCCGAAGAGCTGGCACATGTCGTGTGTAGTCCCTATTCACAAAAAGCGCGATAGGACTGCTCCTTCCAGCTACAGACCCATCGCATTGCTGGATGGCGACTCCAAGATTTTTGCTTCTCTAATTTTGGAGCCTATACAGAATTGGATGGAGGCCTATGGGATCCTTTTCCCCCTTTCAATTTGGCTTCAGAAAGTTTGTGGGCACAGACGCAGGCAGGCTCTTGATAAATATCATGCAGCAACAGGCACAGATTGTGGGCAGTATTCCCATTTATCTGGCTTCAATAGATTTTACGTCAGCGTTCGATTTAGTGAATAGAACCACACTTTGTGGTAAACTGTATGCACTGGTATGCCTGCTCCACTGCTCTTGATTCTTTACCATTCCCATGCAGACTGAAAAATAAGGGTGCGACTGAACATCGATGGATCCCTGTCCGAGGAAATCAAGGCCGGTAATGGCCTCAGACAGGGCTGCACCTTTGCTCCTACTGTTTTTAATCTTTATATCTCGGATGTTGGTCCCTACCTGGAAGGAGCATCGTTTGCTGCACCAAAAGAAGAAGGAGCTAAGGTTGTCTGGTCGGCCTACGCAGACGACATTATTTTGTATGATTGTACCCCTATTGGTCTGCAGTGTCTGTTTGTCTCTCTTAAAAACTATACCCAGGATAACTCATTAGTAATCAATCGAGCCAAAACCTTCATACTACGTTTAAGTCATAGAAAAAGTCATATTATGTATTCATGGTTTTTAGATCATGTGAAATTAACAGTGTGTCACTCCTTTAGATACCTTGGTTATCCTATTTTTGATTAAACAAAAAAGATCAATATCCGTAACCATCAGGATAAGAAAGTCAGTCCTCCGATTGCTCAATTACATAAAATAGACTCTAAATATAGGAAATTCTCCCTCTTACCGTGCATTCGCATGTATAAACATAAAACGGTAGCTCAGTTCTGTTATGGCCTTGAACTTGCGCCGCTCTGGTGCAGGAAGGAAATCGTTAAATATGAGGCCCGATTTCTGAGATCTCTGGTTTGGTGCATACCAAAATGTGTTCCAGCCACCGCCATTCGTTATGAATTCGGGCTATTCTCCTTATCATGTATAATCGAGTCGCGACGTATCACACTATACAGGAAACTGTTGGTGGGCTCTGACACCAATTTGTATGGAACCATTAGCAGAGGGCTTGTTAAGGGTAATCCAGTATATATTGTTCTACAGGAACTGGAAAAGGAGGCTTTGGTTTCTCTTGGTAAAGGGGGGTATCGCGGGAACTCCTGATTCTGAATCCAATGAAGGTTAAGAGCATCCTGCAGCTCTGCGAATGAATACTACGGTCGCTGATGTTCTGGATAAAAAACTCTATTACCAACTAGTATCCAACAAAAAATTGGGTGTCATGGAACAATACTTACTTAAGTTTCTGAGTAAAGTGTGGAGGCAAGCATTTATGAGGTTCAGGTTTAATGTACTAGAAATAGGAATGATATTGAACATTAGGTCAGATGGTCAAGATACTTTATATCGATGCAGATTCTGAAGAAATGAGGATCAGGAGGAGACTCTGGAACACATTCTAACTGAATGCAATAGCCTAAGACAAGAACATATTAAATGCTTTTCGGAGTTTGTTCCAAATACCGAATGTGTCGATCTTTAAGCATTATGGCAGGAGATGCTACATGGAAAGAGAGTTAAGCTACAAATGACTGTGATGGGATCATTGTTTAGATTTACTTTGGGAAATGAATGAATGAATGGTCCATAATGTTGGGACTAAAAGATCGAGTATCAGCAGTTTTACAAAATTTTATGTATGGTTTTATGTCTTGTGTTTCTGTTTTAACATTTTAAGTCGTGTATATTCGTTTCTTGTATCATTGAATGTATAACTGTATTTGAATCTATGCGACTCATGTATTTGGTCTTTGGTTGTAAATATAATTCCTTTTTTTGTAAAGGTTACTGTGTAACCAAAACAAATAAAAAAAATTAAAAAAAAGTATTAAGAAGTATTAAGCGTCCACATTGTCTTTTCAAATGTATCCTCTTTGTCAATTGTTTTTGCAAGAAGTGCCTGTTGGTGGATGCCATACAGTGTAACTCAGTGTTTTCCCCCTTCCCGCTTTTGGCCAGCTCTTGTGGGTCCTTCACTGATCAGCGAACCGGAGGGTCAGATGGATATAAGCATCTGCGGCGTCTGAAGTTGCCTTTGCCTGCATGTGTCCAAATAGACAGAATAAATATGCCCCCCACTAAGGAATGAGACCTAAGTTAAATAACAAACTTGGCATGCAAGAACTGGCTGAAAGCAAAACAATGCATGAAAGGGGGCTATTGGTGTTAAGTAGGTGCATTCTGACCTATATTTTTATGGGGGAATGTGTTAGCAGTCGTTGCTTTCGGATGCCTTATCAGAAGGGATGATCTTTGATTTGCGGCCTTTGGAGTCTTGCGATTTCAAACAAAGTGGGGATAGGTGTTAGTGTTACAAAAATATATGACCACTCTAGATTAGGTATATGGTAGGTAAATTTGAGGTGTTGCGGGGGTAGGGTCTGGTGACCAGGTGTGTTCAAAGGGAATAGGGGTAATGGGTGCAGGGGGCCGCAGCCTGGCAGGGAGTGGTTGGAGATGGCATGAGTCAGTCAGCAGAGATGGGTGGGGCACTAAGGTTGGAGCAGGCTTGGTCTCAAATTCTTGGATGAGCACATTTTGTCAGGGCTCGATACTCGCTACTTGCAAAAAGGAATAACTGCATTTCTGTGCATTTTAGGAAGGACACAAATTGGAGTTCCAAGTATATACATTAGCACAGCGTTAATACACTTATATGAAACGTGGGTGATGCAAATTGGTACAGGAGGGGTGGAGATGTCTCCCATTTTAGCTTATACTTATACTACCAACCCATTACCACAGTCCCCTTGCTTCTCAAAATCCTAGACAAAGCCGCCCACTTCCAAATCCAACAATACCTCGAAACCAATGCCATCCTAGGAAAAAGACAATCAGGCTTCTGCAAAGGACACGGCACAGAAACCGCCCTTTTAGATTTAAAAAACCAAATTGCCAAAATAATGGACACTGGCAAACCAGCACTCCTGTTACTCCTGACTCTCTCCGCCGCATTTGACCTGGTTTATCACAATATCCTGACCTCCCACCTCTCCAACGCAGCCCACTTCTCTACAAGAGCCACCTCCTGGATAACTTCCTTCTTAGAGGGAAGAGCCATGAAGGTTTACTCCGATCAAGCTAATGCACCTCCCACGACCATCCATTGCGAGTGACCCCAAGGGTCATGCACCGCACCTACCCATTACAACCTATTCACGAAGCCTCTATTCGACAAACTAGATTTGCTCGGCATTACCTACACAAACTATGCCGACGATACGCAAGTACTCCTCCCTCTCACCGGTTCATACGATCAGGACGCAGCAGCCCTCCTCCATATCTACTCTACCATCCAAACCTGGATGGTAGCCAATGGACTCTGCCTAAATGGAGAAAAAACGGAGATCATCCTCCTAGGCCCCAAGGAAAAACTACCCAAACTTGACCAAAAATATAACAATTTCACCATTGACAACTTCAGCATACCTGTCTCCTCCACCGTAAAGACCCTAGGAGTCTATTTGGATTCGACCCTCTCAATGACTCGTCAGGTCAGCGCCATTGCGTTGGCCCCTGCGCACACCACCAAACTCAATAGGAGCAAAATTAGACTACTCGAACGCCCTCCTTACAGGGCGTTAAACCAGACCTCAAACCAGAATCTCCACTACTGCAACTAGTACAAACCAAAAGCGCTTTGTGGAAGCCCTCAGCATCCCCAAAAGGGAACACATTACCCAGGGTAGGCGTGCCGCCCACTGGCTCCCAGTTAAAGAAAGGATCAACTTCAAGATACTTACCCTAACGCACAAATGCATCAATCACTGTGCCTCATTTTACCTAGCAGACACCATTATCAGAGACCCATCCACACGCCCCAAACAAAGTCATCACGGCAATGAACTTTGCGTACCCCCCATTAAATAGTTAACACAGGAGGCATCAGCTTCCCACATATAGCTCCCAAACTATGGAATGCCCAACCCAACGTGCTCAGAGCTGAACCCACACTCTCCACCTTTCACAAAACCCTCAAAACCACCCTGTTCATATAGCCCTCTCCGCCCGCTACCTCCCTCCCTACCCTTATCCCTTCCACCCAGCCTCCTCCTCCCATGTCCTGATTCCTGTAACTAAAATAGGTCTACGCATACTCTGAACAGCAGGATCATGTAACTAAATGTTGATTATATGCCTACCCTGTCAACAATAAGTTCTATGCTTTTTCCTATGTAACCAGCAAGTATCTCTGTAACAGTGCCACGATGCCCAAGGGCTGATGCATGCTTTATAAATGCTAATAAATAAATAAATATGTCATTTGCCTGGTACGGGACTGGTGCAGGGGGGCGGGATATACTACCTCTCCTCCAACATTTGTTAGTGCACGGGGGTTCAGTGGAGATGGAAGGGCACTTGGATTTATGACTTGTCAGTGTCTCACGGTATCCGCAGAGCACATTCCTCCGCGAAAACAGGGCACACGCAAATGTGACAATGGGGAGGACACTAACTGGAACTGTTGTCATAAAATAACTAAATCACTATCAATATAGAAGAGTAAAAAAGTATTCACGATTGTGCGGCATTTCTGGAATCGGTGCGCAGAACCACCTTATCCCTGTGGACTGTAACAAAAGGGTCTAGAACTGAAAGAGCCTGTAGTTCGCTAACCCTTCCAATAGAAGTGATAGCCACTAGGAAGGCCGTCTTGTAAGTAAGGTCTCTTAGACTTGCTTGATGCATTCGCTCAAAGGGAGACCCCATGAGTTTGGTTAAAACCACATTTAGATCCCATCCGGGAGCTGGTTTAGAAATGGTGGGGTGAATTCTTTTAACCCCTTCCATAAAAGCCTTAATAACAGGTATTTTCCACCACAACACTTTCTGTTGTGACGTAGTGTAGCTGATAGGGTAGCTAGACGAACCTTCAGGGAATTAAAAACCAAACCTGAGTCTAACAAATAAGTTAGGTACAACACAATGTGGGTAGGCGAGCAGTCAATGGGATTGATACCCTTGGTCTTACATCAGATGAGAAAGTGTTTCCACTTACTGGAATAGCAATAACAAGTGTTAGGTTTTTCTAGCCTCCCTGAGTATGTCCATGCATCTTTGAGGGAGTTGAAGGTGTCCAAACTCTATGACCTCAGGAGCCAGGTCGATCTCTGAGAAGCCCCATTCTGCGAAAACGTTGGAGACTATGTCTTCGTGCAGACGCCATTTGTATTCTACGGGCAGTGGGAAATCTCTGCTGAGCACGCTCGCTAGAAGAGTGTGTTCTCCTGGAACGTGTTGTGGCAGTAGGAACATCTTGCGTCTGAGAGCCCACATCCAAATGTTCTGTGACAGCTTGGATAGCCCTGGAGAGTGTATGCCCCCCTGTTTGTTTAGGTAATACATGACTGTGGTGCTGTCTGTCAGGACCAGGACTTTCTTCCCCTGTAGCTTTTTCTGAAAGGCCTCCAGTGCTTTGAATACCGCTAGCAGCTCTAACAGATTTATATGGTTGGACGCTACTTGTGGGGACCACACTCCATGCGCTGTCTGCTGAAGCAGGTGAGCCCCCACCACATGAGAGATGCGTCTGTCGTGAGAGTAGCTTCTACTGCAGGAGTGGTGAGTGGTGAACGTCTTTCCCTTCAAGAGATTTTCCCTCGACCACCACTGCAGAGAGAGAATGAGGGCTGGCGAGACAACTAGCAGATCTTCCCATTGACCGCTGGCCTGACACCACTGGCAGTTGAGCTACTCTTGCATGGAACGCATGCGCAGCCGTGCGTGGGGAACTAAGTAAATGCATGACGCCATCAAACCTAGCAAGCACATGGCCTTGGCCACATATACAGTAGGTTCCTCTGTATGGAGGGGACACTGTCAAGCTGTATGATGTGTCAGAATAAGGCAATAAATTGGGTCTGTGTTGACAGCTTGAGCCCAGGTGGGAGCTGGGTGGGGGGTTCCAACCCTCATGCTAGGTTTTTAGTTGGTTTGGCTGTTTACCAGTACATTTCTATAGAATCATTGAGATGCTAGGGTGAAGGATAGTTTTACAAGCAGGAAGCGTGGAGGTGTTGAAGGGTCAGAAAAGATGTGATTCAGTTGTTCATTGGCTACAGGCACGTGGGTGAGAAAACAAGTGCAGAGTATAAGGGGAAAGATGGATCCTGCCAGATGCGGGTTTTAAAACAAGATCTCACCTGAGTGACATGTAAGGGGGAGTGCTCTACTCAAAGTAATACATGCAAAGTTCGATAAAAGCAGTAATTAAGGAAGGTGCAGTGATGTATATGGGAGACCTTGGCACACCAAAAAACGCTCCTAACAGAATCCTTTATTCTTGCTATGATGTCACTGGCACGTCAGTGTGATTTACCTTTAGACACTCTACACTTGCTGATCTCTGCTTAAGTGAACCTCACACCAAACCATTCATTTGTCTTGTGGATTTTTTTTTTAAATTATGTATTGAATCATAATTATTTTGAAAACTAATTTCAATTCACTCATTATTTTCTCTTTTTACATGCATATCGCTATAGAAAAAAACAAACAGACTTCATGTGTACCACAAATTGTAGCGCTGTTAAAAACTGTCCTGGAGATGTTTCTATTTATGTTTTCATTTTGTCTCGCACTAGCCAGAGCAGTGTCTAATGCATAAACGTTCTCTGGCACTTAGTACTGATTTAGGACATACAATAAGACACCTCTGCTTATAATTGCGTTAATATTATTTTTCCTCTGCACCAGTTTCAGTAGGGTAACCTTGTCACCTCAGAGTCTTTCGGCCCTTACCTTCAAAACCCTAGCACAGGTGTCCCTGTATTGACTGAAGGGAGCCACCCACTGTTAGGAGCTGGAGATTATTTGCACACTAAAAATGTATCCCAACAGAACTTTGTGAAAGGCATCCTTTATTCTTGTTATAATGTGTACTGGCACATCATTGTGATTTATGAACAGCAGAAACACTTGTGTATAGGCGCGTTAGAAATGCCATATCATATCGTATCATATATCAATATGCATCAGAGTAAATATATAGAAGTTAAAACAAGCCAGTTTTAAGCTTGGTCATGTGCAAGATCATAGGTTTTCATCCCTTGGGCATGATAAATGTATATAACCCAGATCACAATGATGTTCAGGAGAACAGCAGGACACTGGGGGTTGTGTTGCATTGTCACACACTGTTCTTTCCAGTTGGACCAGTGTTTGAAGATAGTAGCTAATGTGGGGCCTTACAACCTGGCATTGGTAAGAAGCTACCATCATTAATATTCAGGTTCATTAGGGCTAAATACAACAGTAAGTACCCTGTTTGGGTAGAGGTAAGAAACTGCAAGGTCAATTTGGTGCACAATATAGGCTGGTTTGTACTGTAGTGGCCCCAAGGTTCCTGGGGACACCTATAGTAGAGAGCACAATGTTGGGGTGCTTATATTAAGTGTTTAAAGGATAACTATAAACTACGATTGTGAGAGATATTCCCAGGACCCCATAATATGATTAGCTGAGTTTCTAACACCTTACACATATGAAGAAGAGGTCAAAGTTATTTTTATGATTTGGTGGCCTTTACAACAGTAGTAATTTCTTACCGCACGGAGTACTTGACTTGAATCTTTTGAGCATGTTCCTATAAAACAAAGGGAAAACCAGTTACAAAACAGGGTCTTAAGAACTCAACAAAGCAATGCCAGTTCCAAAACATCAGAATATTTCAATTTCACAGACCATACGCGTCATCGTCGACATTTGTGAACAAGATGCACTAGATCCGCCCATCGCCACAACTAGACTGTCTGCATACAGCCAATCAAAATGTGTGCTCGCAGCACACCTCATTAGGACTCCGGCGCTAAAGCATGGTGCTATCAGCACCAGAGTCCATGCCGGAGTCCGCCATGGAGAAAGGAGGAATTACCACCCCATTCCAAGGTTGGCGGGGCGGTAATTCCCCCTTTCTCCATGGCCCTTCCCCATTCCCATTTTTGCCCCATAGGGCTCAATGGGAATGGGGAAGGCAGCAATTACGGTACCGCAAATTGCGGTACCGTAATTGCCATCAAGGTCCCTTTGCGGGTCCCTACTTTAACGGCTGGTCCAGACCAGCCGTTAAGGTCGGGAGCCGCAAAGGGACCTCGTAGTAAGGCGTTAAGGGGTTAACGGCGCCGCAGCCTTTTACGGCACCGTTAACCCCTTAACGCTGGGTTCGTCTCCCCCAAAAAACAGAAACAGTGACAACCATTTTAGAACAGCAATTTCAGGCAATGTTTTGCACTGTGCATGCAAGAGTATTTACTATTGCCTTCATTCCTTTTGTGACTATGTGCAGTTGTATCTATTTTTATGAGGTGTTTGTATAATTGGATTTCTTTTGCTTAACATTTATGACTGCAGGATTGTGACTCAAATGAAGGAAGCCATGCTTTTATTTTCTCACTGCATCTTGACAAAGGGCAGTGCATACCTCAAGCTCAATGCCCGTCAAGGTCAACATTTTAATTAAGGTTTCTGATCACTGCAATAGCTCACCAAGAAGAACACTTCCAGTTGGGCAGTTGGGGAGGGAGGGACAAGAACATTTACAAATGTTGATCTCAAGTACAGAATAAACATGCGCATGGTTTGACTAACTATGAATTAAAATGTTAGCAAGATTTTTCAAGTGGCCCCTGGTGAGGGCTTACAAAAAACAACCTGTAGTGTTAGGCAGTGTTACCATCAAATTAGACCTGGCTCTCATTTTGGTAAACAATGACTACAATTGTCACGGAGTTCCCCCCTTCTCACCTGAGACCGATCCTTGCTGGACTCCGTGGGCGGTGTCTTCTTGCGGACAGACCTGGACTTGAATAAGGCTGAGTGAGTCTCTTGCGACTCCAGCGTGCGTTTAAGATTCCGGGATGCAGCAATCCGGGATCCGGGAAATGAAGAAGATGTGCTAATGGCGCACGAGTCCAGGAAGCAAGAGGAAAAGGGGAAGGGGCAAGGAATGGAAGTAGAAAAGCTAGGAACCAAGAAAGCAATACTGCGAACTACGGAGCACACGTCTGATCGCTACGTGGCAATAGCATTGAGACGCGTGGAGCCTCGGGGGTGCGGTCTATTAGTAGAATACGTTATGTCCAACGTATAGACCGCGGAAGGCGTGTCATGCTGGACGGCCATGTTGGGAGTGTCAGGGAATGCACGGCCCGTTGCGATAAGGACCAGGAAGACCAAAAGGAGCACGTCCTGTGGGTCATGACAACAATAAGACTTCACTCTTAGCACACAAAAGGTTGTCCACAAAGCATTTATTTATGTGGGAAAGGCTGTTGTGTCCACGTTCGTGCAAGGGTGCAGTGGTGAGGTTTTTAAAAAAGAAAATGTTTTTAAATACAGTTTTACTGTCATTTTTTAAAGCATCATCAACATTGTCATCAAGATGAACAACAAACGGCTCCTGCATTTCGCCCTGACTCCTTACCCTCCCCATTACATGCATTACAACCAACTCCACCTATATCACTGTCAGAAGCGGGTTCCTACGTCATCCTACAACTTTCCCAAGGCAGGCTAATGACCATACTTGTTAAAGAAAGGTAGCCAGGTCCCCTCTATGTCCATTCGTGCCTCGTCTACGAGATGTGTCAAGTACTCCATGTCATAGATGGACCTTACCTTCTGTACTCACTCCGTTTCGGTTGGTGCACCCCACTGTTCCAATACTGAGCCACAGAGCTCCTCGCTGCCACTAATAGGCTGAGGACCATGTGACCCTCCTCCCCCGCATCTTCCCCCTTCTCATGCACTCCCAACAGCAGCAGATGCGGTTCCATATGCCTTTGCACCCCATCCAAGTCTTTGAGCCATCCCAAGACCTCTGTGCAGTATGTCTGTATAAGCGAGCAGCTCCACCACACATGATAGTAGTCACTGTTTGCCCGTTTGCAGCGCCAACAGTTGCAGGTGGGTAATGCCGCCTATGTATCAGCTTAAACACCTGCATTCGATATTGCAAGCATAACATGGACATCTTGACCATCCTACATATTTTGCCCCACAGCTGGTCGGTTAAATATATTCCCAGGTCTTTGGCCCATTTCACACGCGCCGGTAGTATACCAATGGGTTCACGCCTTCTCAATTCCCCATATAGTCGGGATATCAGACCCTTTGTGTTTGTTTCTTGCAACAGTGCTTTCTCGAAGGGGTTGAGCTCCCTCAGTAAATGTTGTCCCCAATTCGGCTTGAACAGAACCCCTTTTAGCTGTAGATACCTGAAGACTGAAAGCTTCCTCATTCCCAGGCATTCCTCTAAACGGGTCAAGAACATGAACTCACCCTTCTCCCACAACTGCCCTGCCCATGAGAGTCCTGCCTTGTACCACGACTGAAATCTTAAGCGGTCTACAATGAAAGTTCTCAAGGGTGGCGCCCAGATAGAGCTGAGGGCCACATCGACAGCCAACGTGTAGCGCCACTCTCATGCCAAATCGACCAAAACACCGTCGAAGGATGCGTCAGAACCCGTCTAAGGATCTCCTTCTGCGGAATACACATTCACTCACCCACTGATACCGGCTCCAGGACTGTGTTATCCATGTGAACCCACTGTTTCTTTGAGTCAGGGTCTAGATGGTCCACCATAATTCTCAGCTGGGCAGCCATGTAATACGCCACAAGATCTGGGAATCCCACCTACCGTCCTCCTTCGGTAACACCAACGTTCTGTACGCTACCTGGGGCTTTGCTGCAGCCCACAAGAAACGTATAAGAGTCCTCTGAGTGTTGGCCAAAAAGGGGTCCGGAACAGTCGTGGGGAGCATCTGAAACAGCTTGGGGAGGACTGTCATCTTAATGCAATACAATCGTGCCATCCACAAGACACCGAACCCTCCCAAACTCTGTAAGTCTGCCTCTATTTTGCCCCATAGCAGGAGATAGTTTGTTTCAAATAGATCTCCTGGATCTCTTGTAATCTCGATCCCAAGGTAGCGGGATCCCGCCTGTTGTGTCATGAATCCCCATTTACCTACCATGTCACTGTCTTTCCGACTCCAATTCCCAGCTAAAAATGTCACAGACTCGTTGAGATTGTGCCTCAACCCTGACAGTTCCCCATTCTCGTTCAGAGCATTTAGAAGGGCAGGCACCGAGGCCAGCGGCTTTATGAGGTACAGCAGTCCATCGTCCACAAACAGGCTCACTTTATATTGCCGTCCTGCCAACGTCACCACAGCTATATCCCTGCAACCCCCCAGGCCAATTACCCATGGCTCCATAACCAACGCATATAACAAAGGTGACAAGGGGCACCCCTGTCGGGTCCCTCTGCTCAGCGTTATTGCCCTGGACGTCCTGCCATTAACAACTACTCTCACGCTTGGGGAAGAGTACAGGGCCACGAGCCGCCCCATTCATCGCTTTCCCATGCCAATCTCCTCCAGGACCCCTTTCATAAAGGGCCAGTTGACCCTGCCAAATGCCTTTCCAGCATCCAGCGAGAGGACCAACCCCCCCTCCCTTTGCACCCCAGGGTCGTTCAATATCTTTAGGGTTAGAATATCAGAGCCTTGCCTGTTTTGAATAAACCCCGTCTGGTCTGTGTGTACTAATCGAGGGAGGTGTACCTCGAACCGAGACGCTAATATTCTCATCAATATCTTTGCATCTACATTTAGCAAAGATATAAGCGTATAAGAGGTGCAATTTGCCTGGTCCTTACCTCGCATGGGGAGCACTGTTATTAACACCCAAAGGAATGTGGGGCGCATATCCTCCACCTTCCGGATGGAGTTTAAGACCCTAGTCAAGGGTCCCACCAGGGCCTCTTGAAACTGCTTGTAGAAGTCAGTTGTAATGCCATTCTCACTTGGCGCCTTGCCCGACTTGAGGTGGCTTATCGCCCACCGGACCACCCCCCTTGTCAGCCGCGGGACAGGAAGCTTCCCCAAAAATTCTTTCACCTCCCTCTCTGGGAATACAAGCTCTCAGAGTCCGCAAAGCAATCCGGGATACTCCCCATGGAGCCAATCAACCCCCCACTTTCATCGTTTAGGCAGTGAACCCTCCTTTCCAACCTGCATTCCCCAACCCTGTTCCCCAATGGCATCCCCACCCTGTCTCCTCTCTCATAATACTGTTGTTTGGTGTAGCCATCTTCTTCACAACCTCCCCTATCAAGAGTCAGTGTAGTTACTGTCGTTTGTCCCACATTGCCCCAGTAATCCCTCCCTGTCCACCACCCATGTTGTTAGCTTTGCCCTCTTCCCCCTCAGCTCCTCCAACACCCACAAATGGATCACTTGGATACCACTTTTAATGGTGCCAATCTCTGCAGTGCTGGGGTGCGGTCCTGCGTCTCTCTTGGCCTTTGCCATATCTCTGCTGTCAGGATATTGGAACTGCACGAGTGTAACCTTCCAGCTCATCCACCTGATCTAGCCCCACCGTCGTGCCACTTCTGGGCCGCTAACCAATCACACCTCTACTGGGCACCTCCTTCACCACTGTGCCACTCTCAGGGTTCTCTGGGGTGGTTACAGTCCACTATGGTCAGCGCAACCACTATCACCTCTGCTTCTCAACCTGTTGTAGGTCTCTGCGTGTGCACCTCCAGTCTGGGCTTCTCACTTCCTCCTCACACCAATGAACAGTCTGCACATTGGGCCTCCCAAGCGCATACTCCACAACCCTCTACTCCACCAATGTCTCTAGGGAGACAGTCCGTGCCTACCCACTTGCCACTCCTTTCAACTTGTGGTTCCTCTTGGGGCCCTTTCTCCTCAGGGTAGCAGCTTGCCTTGCGGGATTGCTCACCCGCGGGCCTCCAGTAGCCCTATACTGGCTACCCCTCCACACAGAGCCCAAGGGGAGTCATCTCCTCTAGCTCCACAGTTAGTCCTGCAATGATGGGCCGGCTCTCCTGGTATTCACTTGAAGCCCTCTCCCAGCTCCACCACGCTTCAAGAGTTCTACCTCCTAGCCTCTGGAGAGAGGGCCTCCCTCCTCTTGCCTTGCATGCCTTCTCAGGCCTTGGGCAGCCCTCCGAGCCAGGCCGTTTCAGCGCACCTGGGGGTTACGCTTCTTGGTGCCCTGGACCTCCTCTGTGCCTCTCCCAGTCAACGCTGCAGCTCCGGGCTAACCTGTGTCACTGCGGCTCGCCCCGCCATCTTCCTCTACTCATGGCACCCGCAGGGGATGCCTTCCATTAGCCGTCCCACCTTATTGTGCCCCGTGGTGTCCATGCACTGCCAGGGCCCCGGGTTACTCTCCCTGCCCGTCTCACTCCATGGCTGGGCACACGAGGTTGCCCCTGCAGGGGGGCACGGTTTGGCAGTCTGTGCTCCATCAACCGGCCTCACGGCCCGTCACACTGCGGCAACACCACAGCACTAGGCCTCACACTGCAGAGTCTGGCTCTTCTCTGCATGGGACCAGGACCAACCCTCACTGGGCCCACTGCTGCAGCAACTCATCCACTGCACGGGGACCCTGTTGTCACAGTTCCCGGGCAGACAACTCCTCAAGTACTCCTCACTCGACCAGGGCAGTGGCCGGAGCTCGGCTATCAGGCATCCATATTGCCTGCGCCCTCTGGTGGCCTTGTGGCGAGTTTTATTTTTCTTACAGTTTACAGTGCCGACTCTTGATCCAAGGACTGTGCACAAAGCTTCTGGGCACAGAATGATGGTTTCAGCAAGCCAGAAAAGAAAGGTCAACAGACTCACAGGAGACAACTGTGAGGAGCCAGAAATAAGGCTCGGACACAAAGAAGTTATGGATTTTTCTCAAAGACTTTTATTAAAATAAACGGGGGATGGGGAAATCGCCCTCTTTCCCTGCTCTAACATGGGTTTCCCTACCTAAAACCAAAACGAAGGGTCTGTCAATGTCAGAATGTCCAAAGCAAAACCATCCTGTGTCAAAAATACTATCTGGCCGACACATTCTAACAAAATTAACTCTAAGGTGACAAGGATAATGCATTTGGCCTTGAGCGGTGTATAATTGTTCAAAAAGGAAATACGTAACTCCAACACAAAAAGTTCCAGAATTAAAGATTTCCTTCCCTGGATTTCTCTTCACTGTGCATTTCATTCAAGCTTATCAGTTCCTTCAGTATCTCTTGATCCATACCACTGCTGGTATACAAAACAACTTAGTCTATATTTTGCTAGAATACCTGGTATACTCTCTGCCAGCTTTCTTCTATCCTCTCCAATGTATTTCTAGTCTTTTGCTAACTAGTCCGGATGTATCCTTAGCAGGACTTCTTGGAATACTGTATAATACGCACTGTTCAACTTGATGATGCCCGGTGTGCTTTCCTGCATGGGCTTTCTCACATGAGTATGCTTGCAACTGTCTAGTGTACTCTCCTGCCAGGGCTTTTCTCATATATATATATTCCCGCATCTTTAATCTGCCAGTTATACTCTCCTGCCAGGTCTTTTCTCATGTGGGCTCCAAACACTCTTACAATCTTCTCATATATGTTCTTGCACTTTTAATCTGCTTGGTATACTCTCCTGCCAGGACTTCTTTTTCTCCTATTTTTTTTTAAAACCTTAATTGTACATCATCACCTGCGCTTTTGACAACATGGGTTTAACATGGCATCTACATATCTTAAACAACACATGCTTAAAAAAGGACAATAGTATGCTCTCTGCCAATATTCCTTACTCTGGTGATAATGTATTTTATACATATGTAAATAAACCAATTAATTTGTCCCCGTTCCCACAACATTAAACATGATAAACCATTATGGTATATTCACAGATCTATGGGGCATTCAAATCCAGTACAAGGTCTTCCATCCGTATAGTGTCATCCCACATGTTTACAATATGGTCAGACTCTTAAGCAAACCGGGTTTATGGTATTTTTGTTCCCTATCTTTAACAAATTTGTGAAAGGGTAGCCAAATTAAGATACTTCTGGTAGGTCCTGGCTGCCAGTGCACACACCTTTTCCATGGCCAAAACTCCACAAACCTTTACCCAACTACATGCTACCATTGGACCTTCTTCCTTTTTCCACGCCTGGGCTAATGTCATTCAGGCCGTGGATAGTAAGTGTGTGATGAGTGTTGCCCTGGCTCCACTAGCCGCATACAAGTCTTCTGCTATCGCACCCAACAGTACCACCACCGGAGCGACCATCAATTCCACCACTGCTATGTCTTTGATATGGCCCAGTATTTTCTTCCAGTAGAGCTTGGCTCATGGGCACGACCACCACATGTCCAAGGTCACCCGAAGCACCACACTTCCTACAGCAAAGAGGAGAAAACTGTGAGTTCTTTATTTTTATACGTTGATTGGTTAGATACCATCTATAGCAGATTTTGTATGACAAGTCCTTAATGGCCGTGCATTTAGAAGCCTTATGAGCCCGTCCCCAAATCTGCCCCATTCATCCTCTGGGATAGTAATGCCCGGGTCCCTATCCCATCGATCCATATATGGAAGCCTATCCTCCGGCTGTGGCCTATCTAGTAAATGGTAAATCTGTGAGAGCCCTTTCTCCACCACTCCCTCTCATTGTCCGTTCAATTCCCAAAGAAGACCTTCTGCCCGCTTCTTTCACCTCCCTCTGAGATATCCAATGCCTTATCTGTATATATTTATAGCGTTCCCTTTCCCCCACATGGAATTTTTCTTTGCAATCCTCATAGAGAAGCGGTTCCCCATTGGAGTAGAAGTCCATCAGCCGTAGGGAAGCCCGGCCCCCAAGTTTTCCCAGAACGTGTTTCTCCACCCTGGGGAGAAATTTCTGTTGACACCCATTGGGCTATAAGGCCCAGAATCTAAAGTTAAAACTAGCACTGAAATAGTAGCTCCCGAGTGGAGTGTAATGGGGCATGTTGGTATGTATGACCTACTCATGAGGTACACAAACATCACCTGCACAGCGCTCCAATATTCCCACTGAACTGCACCCTGCCATGCAGTATGTAGATTTCCCAATACACTTCTGGCTGCCGTGCCGAATAGTACACATATTCATGTTCAACCCTTTAATGCAGTGCTTCATTACTTAGTGTGGAGAGTCTACACTTGCGCCCCCAACTTCTTTACTACCCAATGCTTTACTTGCCCCAAATCTTTCAATGCCCCAGTTCCTCAAATCTATTCAACCCCCCAAATCATTCCAGTCCCTAACTCCTTACTCCCCCTGCCCCCCCAAATCCATTCCATTCCATCAATTTGATTCTGGGATTTGTATTCCTAGGTTTATAATGCAGAAATCCAGTTCTACGAGTCCCAGAAGGCAAAGTTAAAACTAGGACTGGACTATCGTCACTCAAATGGAATGGGGTATGTTGGCACGTATGGTAAGTACTACATGGCAGGCTGCAGTAGACTGTATTGTAGGGTGTCCATTTATAATGTCGACTGCAAAAAGTCGAATGCCAAAATGTGGGAAAAAAATGTCAAAAAAAAATTCAAATGTGTTTTTTTATTTGTATGCTTTTTTGGGGTCTAGCTAGTAAAAATAAATGGGGGGTTGGGGGGAACCCCCCGCCCCGTTAAATAAATAAATAAAAAAAACATTCATAATTTTTTTTCTACATTTTATTCTACATTTTTGCAGTCGACATTTTCACTATAAACCGTATTGTAGAGCACATTAGTGATACTGATCACTGCGTTGATAGTATGAGCACAATAGGTTTGATGGATCGTTGGGAGGCATCCTCGAGTGCAGCTTAGATCCTGGAACACTCCATGTGAAAAATACGGGTTTGGTAGGCGATGAGCCGAGTGTGCTTGCCGTGAAGCAGCTCTGTGCTTCTGAGGAGGTTAGTAGTTTGAGGAGAGTGGTGGGGACAATGAGAAGTGGAGAGGGTGAAGTTTGTTTTTTGCATGCTTTCTTCGACCATTTCATTTGGACTGGATGCTTCTCCCAAGATGCCAGTGTCTAGGTACCCGCACTACTAAGTGCATTACAAGAATCGCCGGCTGGGCAGGGCACAGTAGGGCTTTGGATGCAAATCACTTGACACTCAGAACAGGACAACCTGGCAGGAGGGTCAATAAAGAAGCCAGCCAGTTAAAATCGAGCAGCTAAACCAGAATGAGCTGGAGGGGGCGTAGAGCACTCCAGATTAATATGGTTTTTATGGATCTCGCATTCTCGCTACAAAAGACATCCTGCCATGCAAAAACAGAGATGTTCTGATTACTTAGCAGTAATCTTCATTACTCCTAGCCCTGCTCTTCCTAATCTACGTACTTAAAATTCCCACAGTGGCAGCCCATCCCAGCTTGCTGGAATTGGTAGTTTGTTTTTGTTTTTGACACATTTGGTGGAGCTGGCGCCACCAAATACCCAAAACATTGATACTGTAAAGGAGAAAGGGGTGTTCGGGAGCAGTCTATGGCAGGCACGGCAACTTGCCAGCGTTTGGCGATGAAATGGCTAAAGCACCAGCTGGGCCTTGATTTTTTTCAAGGTTGGCTGCGCTTCCGTAAATTTTGACTGTTCTTTAATGAGCTCCTCAAGACGCTCCTTTTCCCACCTCAACGGACCGAAGCAACATTCTAGCAGCCTTCGGGTAGCTGCCACATCCAGAGCCCTTGGACGTTCCACTCCATCAGCCGGGCATTTCCTCAACATACGTCCTGAGAGAGGGCGCCCAATGGTCACATGCTTGCATCAAGACGCTACAATCGGTTTGATATAGCTTCCAAAACACACAGCATGAAGGTTTGCATTTAGATTGGGTCTTTATGGGGAAGATACCCCTTACTCGTACGCTTGTGTTCCATGCGGACTGGATGAATTAATGAATATTATTTCAGCCCCTGCAGACACATCCCGCTGAATGTTTGTGGGTATTGTTGTGGGGGAACCCCTTGCCCCCACCATGCTGTTCCGTGAACCCCGGGCCTCCCTCCGCTCCCAAGCACTCACACGGAGACATGTGTCAGGCTCTGGCTCTCCGGTCGCAATGCTGCGGCCGGGAACACCCCATCTATTTATAGGGCACGCGGCGCAGTGGAACATCACTCCGCCGCGTGCTAGTCCCTTAAAGGGGCAGCACTACACTCCTCCTTTTTCATGAGGACAACAAATGATAACACAACACACGGCATGACTGGAATTAACCTCTACAACACACTAACATCCTTAACCCAAACAACTAGATCCCCAATGAGCCCCTTTATTCACAGTCACCCCCGTTCCCCACGGGGCAGGTCCTTCCGTGTCGGCTCCATCATGAGTCCAAGACAAAGTCACTGAAACTAGCAGGTTTCCCTTGCCCTGTCCTCAGGGGGTACCTACTGCTTGTCTCAGGGCTGGTGGTTACGCCATCAGCTGGTGTTCTCACAGGGGATCAAGGGAGGGGGTCCGCACCCCCACCCTCGTCAGGTATGTCAGCAAGGTCCTGGTCCACAGGCGCCTCGGTCCTGGGCTCACCCAGCTTCTTGAAGAAACTAACATTTCTGGTGACCGAGGCTCGGCCGTCTGACGCAGTCACCATGGACCCCTTGACTGCTATCACGTCCAGCATCTCTGGTTCATAGGTTAGCAACAGTTTCCCCGGGGGTGCCGGTTTTTTATTAGCTCTTCATCCCCGGGCACATGTTGTTGGTGGGGACCTCTAACGTATGGAAATTGTGCGTTCACCTTTGCTCCCACACGCCCAGGCCACATGTTCTCCATGCTGGCGTAAGCTTCGGGAACACGCACAGGGAACGCGGCTCACTGGGACACCTCAGCAATGGCCAGCGTGCAAGACAAGCTCTCCCAGAAAATGGGAGAGCATAACCACTCACTGTTTCCTTTATGGGCATTTGTCAATCAACCACCTGACCCCTCCCCCAACCCCTCCCCACCCACTCATCTCTTCCGAAACGTGTTTGTGCGGGCTTGGTGCTGTAGAATGACAAGTGCCACACAGATTGTGTGTGGCAATCTCTTTCATCTCGTTTCCTGTAGGGAAAGTTCCAATATAATGTACGTTGCTCCTCTTTGTTTGTACATGGAGAATGCACCATTACATATTATAAAGTGCTTAACAGGCAGGAGACCCGTAAATTAGCATTTGGGCGTTAATAATCTATACATCTCCCCTCAATTAAAAATATATCTATTATTTTTTGTTTGTTTTAAGTAGCCACAAATGTGCCTACCTCTTCCTATCGGACTGAACCTTCATTTCCCCCACCTGTAAAGGGATTCAAGGGTTACATGTTTCCATGGCTCGGGGGTTCCGTAGCCTTGATAGCAACATTTTGGGGTTCCTTTTGTTTGCATGTGGAATGGGGGTTTCTCTAGTTGGGGATAGATTTGGGTATGAGGGCCTTCTTGTTCGTTTGCGGGGTTACGCTGCTCCATCTGTGCGGATAGCTTAAATGCACTGGGGGTGGGTTGGAAGATACTTATTCTCATGTCAAAATATCTACTCTGGGGTGCCTGAAAGCTGACGGAGCTTGGCCGATACTTGTTTTCAAAATGCTGCATGCACCCAAAATGACACGAAGACCTTTCTATTTCTATGTTTCTCTGTTCAAATTTCTTTCCCTTTTTTTACCCTTTAGATGTCTTTCTTTCCTATTGGTCTTGTCACCTCTCATTTAGTCATTACCTATCTGTGCAATTACATCAATAACAGTCCATCTATCACTTTTATAACACAGCTGTTGTATATCTGATTCCACCTGTGGTGCCACCTTGCTTGCTCTGTCTCCCCTCCTCCCCTACTCTCTCTAAGCTCACCCACAATAGCATCACACTCACTACCCCCACCAACCCACACTACCCCCTCTTTCTACTGCCTTGCACCCCATCTCATCTATTTCTACCCCCATCCACCCATACTACCCCACTATCTTTTCAACCTGACCCCCTCTCTTTACCCCACCACACACCCTATCCTTTCTCTCTAGCACCACCGATCCTATACACTTTATTCCCACACACGCCCACCCTACTCCGTCTATTCCCCCATACATTATTGCCCACATACAGGTGATGCAGGCTATCCCTTGAAGAGGTGGCTCCTTACCCCAGTCCGGAACTCGCAGAACCGGCACGAGGAGGACTTTAAACGTGCACATACACGAACCCGTGCAGTGATTGAGCAGACATCTGGCCTCTTGAAGGCACGGTTTCGCTGCCTCAGCAGGTCTCGTGGGGCACTCCTGTACCGCCATGAGAAGGTGGCAAAGATCGTCATGGCATGTGTAATGCTACACAATTTGTGCATCAGACGGAATATGCCCCTACCCCCTGACGCTGAACTGCAACCACCTGACGATGAGGATGAGGAGGGTGGAGATGGGGCAGCACCTCAGGGTGGAAGCGATGCACAGGAGGGACGTGCCATGCGTCAGACTCTCATTAACCAATGCTTCTAGCACACATGGACGGTGGGTGCCACATGGAGATGGCTCTTGGGGCACTGTGTGTGTCTGGGACATGCACACTGTGGACTGTTCACCAATAAAGCACACGTACACAATGAGCAATGTCCACACATGTGATTTGTGCATAACCAAAAAGTGTATTGAAATTGTGATTTGAATGAACACACCCCACCCCCCCTCCACCCTCAACTCCCCAACACACCCCACCCCCCTCCCCCCTCAACTCCCCAACACACCCCATCCCCCATCCCCCCGCCCCCCTCAACTCCCCAACACACCCATCCCCCCTCCCTCCTCAACTTCCCACAAAAGTGTGTGGATGCATCATGTGGGATTGTCCCACTGGGCGGACTCTATTGCCCACCCCCCCTCTCCCTGCACCCGGGGCACCCCTGCCTGTACTCCGCAGGTTCTTGGCAGATCTGTGGACGGGGCTGGATGGGGCAGAACCGGCAGCCAAGGAGGTACTTGGCCCCTCACAAGGACGCATGTCCCTCAAAACCTGAACAAGGTTTGTGAGCACGTGCCGCACCGCGGCTAATCCGTACATATGTTCTTGGTTGAGGATTCTATTGCCGCCTTCACTGTATCAGCACATTTTTGCATTTCGGCCCTAGCACTCCCACATTCGGCCACATGCTGGTTCATCAGTGAGGACAGTTGTTGTTGCCGCTGGATTATCTGTTCCATTGACTTCTGGCTTCTCTGGGCTGACGAGGATGCCAGTGGCGTGTCGAATGTGCTGCGCCCCTCCTGCACATTTTCAACTGGGGATGGAGTGGCTGGCCAAGAGTTATCAGGGGATTGACCCTGTATGCCTTCATCCTGCAGGCTGCATGGGGACAGGTAGGGGGAATGAAGGTGGCCAGTGGGGGGACCTACAAATACATCTGCATTCCCTGCATCATCGTCCGAGCCACCTGCGGTGGCAGCAGTCTCGCCCATTGTGCTGCTTCCGGCAGAACCAGTGCCTTCGGTCGGCAACACTTGCTGGGTGTCTGATGCTGGTGCTACCATGGTGCTTGGCCTGGTGGACATCTGTGCCCCGGCCTGTGTTGTCACCGATGATTTTGGCTGCTGAGGGATTTTGATTTTTACAGCAGAGGTGGAGGGTTGTTGTGTGGGGACATCGGGCCTGGCTTTCTTTACAGGTGTGGTGGCAGTGTCTTCCTCGTCACTGTCCGAATGAGAGCCTGTGGTGGAGCAAAGGGGGGGAAAGGTTAGTGATGCCTCTGTGGACTTTGAGCAGGCATTGTGATGGCTGCATTCAATTTGATTTCTACATGTTGCACGTTGGAGACAGTGACATACTTGTAGGTGGTGTAAGCATGGAGGCATGTGTGTGGCTACGGGAAGGGTGTGCATACTGCATGTGTACAAATTGGAGGTCAGAACTGCCTGTTGGCAGTATTGTGCAGATGTGTTGTGTTAACCCTGTCAGGCATCATTGCAATTCCCATCAAAGTGGACTTCAGTGACTTTGGCATGGCTGGATTTGAAGCACCTACCTGAGTCACATGAGGTCGGGGCTCCTCTCTCCATGTCTCCGACCCCCTCGATGCATTCGGTGCCAATGAGTGCGGCACATGTCTCCTCCCATGGCTGCATTTTTATTGGGGACTGTGCTCCTCCACCAGTTTCCATGGCCAGGTTTCTGTTGGCAGAAAGAATGCTCCTTACGCGGAGCCGTAGGTCATCCCACCTCTTCCTGCACTGTCGTGCATTGCGGGGTGTAGTGCCAACTGCACTTAACTTCTGTGTAACCATGGCCCATATGGCCTTCTTACGGGCTATTGCTGGCCTTGTCATCTCAGTGGAGAACACCACATCTGCGTGTTCCTGAAGTTTGTCGGCCAACATGTTCAGCTCCTCCTTAGAGAAGCGCTCCTGCCGCAGCCGCTCTCCACTTTTTTTTAACAACTTTTGGCATTGTGGTGAAGGACTGATGTAGAGGAAGGTTTGCCAAGGTTGTGGTGGTCAGGTGTCCACTGGTTGCAGTGGATGAAAATGGATTGTGTTTTTTAAGATGGCTGCCGTGCTCTTTTCCGTTCCTGTGCGTTGACCACCGCTTATTTGCGGTCACCGCTAATAGCGGTCCCCGCTATTTGCGGTCACCGCTAATGGCGGTGATCGTTGATATCGATGGCTGAGGTGGCGGACGCGCTATTTGCACGGCATAAAATGCCAGTAAGTGGAGTTTTTAGTGCTTTACCACCATGGCGGTTGTTACATTACCGGCATGGCGCAATGCTCGTGCCCGAGAGGTCGTAATGTGCCGCTTTTAGCGCTATATGGCCAGCACGGACACTTTGATTGCGCCGTGCCGGTAATGTCCGCAAATTACCGCCAGGGTCGTAATGAGGGTCTGTGACTCAGAAGTCCATTCTCAAGACTTGCAAGATTCACGTGAGACCGGCTCACTAAATAAAAGCAAAATCTCCTTGGACCGATCAATTGAAATAAATCAGAAACCTACTAACAAAAAAATATGTCCGAAAGGCAAAACCACATTCCCAAAGCCACACCTTGAGAGAGTATCAGATCAGTTTTTTTAAAATTTAATTTTATTAAGGTTTTCTAAAGTAAACAAAAGAACAGTACAGAACAGTGTCGGAGATTTGTCTTAATGATATAGTATACTAATAGTTACTATACATTCTCTGACAGTGAAAACTTAAAATGTACACGGTGATTCCCCCCCACCCCCACCTCCATCCTCGCGAAAAAAAGGCAGTCCTCTTATAATCAGAGATGTATGCATGTTGAAATGGTCTAGATTGGTGAATAATGAAATTCCTAGGTAGAAACAGTGAGCTTGGTAGCTTTTACCTGACTCTCCCAGGGTCGTAGTATAGCTCTTGTGCGATGGATAATTTGGTGTCCTTTCACTTAAGTGGGCAAAGTCTCTGGTTTTCCTCCCTGCAGGTCATTGCTTTGCCCCAGGCATGTGTTTACTTATAAAATCCATCCAAAGTATATAGCATTGCGTAGATTTTCCATGTATAGACAAAGTTATTTTCTACATGGCACATATATTTGAGGCTATATTTACCCATTCACTTTTGCTTGGTACATTTTGAGACCTCCACTTTATTACCAAGATGGCGCGTGCTGCTAACAAAAGATGGGCTGCCAGGCCATTGATTATGTTCCATTCATCCTCGCATCTTTCGAACCCAAATAGAATGAGGAAAGGGTCCGCAGTTCTCTGAATACCATCAAGGTCTTTCATCCACCCAAGAACCTCATCCCAATAGACCTTAATCCTGGGGCAACCCCACCACATGTGCCAATAATCAGAGGTTTCACCACATTTACGCCAGCACAGCGGGCTCATCCCTTAATCTGCAGGAACTGGAAGACATGCAGGGGGCCCATATCCAGTGCCTCTTCTAATTCTCTGAAATTTCGGCCTATCCCCACCTTACTAAGGACCACCATTAGGAAACCCTATTCAACTCTGTCAAAAGCCTTCTCTGCGTCGACCGAGAGAAGGACAGGGTTGTTAGCCATTTTCTGGGATTCATTAATTAGATGTAGAGTCTTCCTCATCGTGTCAGCTCCCTGTCTGCCCAGTATAAAACCCACTTGATCACCATGTATTAGGTGAGGCATGAATGTCTCCAATCTGGCGGCAAGAACCCTGGTATAAATTTTGGCATCCACGTTCAATAAAGATATGGGGCGGTATGAACCACACTGCTTAGGATCCCTCCCCTCCTTGGGGATTACAGATACAAGGGCTCGAACGGAAATGACAATTTAATTTAAGAGTTCTACCATAAAAGGGCGAAGGGGGGCAAGGAAGGATTTATAAAATCCAGCAGTATAGCCGTCCTCCCCTGGGGCTTTAGTGATAATGGACCTCATTACGACCCAGGCGGAGGACCATGGAGCTATTAGCACCATGGTCCATGCCGGTGTCCGCCATGGCGGAATGGGGAATTACCACCCCATTCCGAGGTTGGCTGGGCGGTAATTCTCCATGCCGCCATGGCCCTTCCCCATTCCCATTTTTGCCCCATAGGGCTCAATGGGAATAGGGAAGGCGCCAAGTACGGTGCCGCAAATTGCGACACCGTACTTAGCACCAAGGTCCCTTTGCGGGTCCCGACTTTAAAGGCTGGTAAAACCAGCCGTTAAGGTCGGGTCCCGCAAAGGGACCTCGTAATTACGCGCTAATAGATTAACGGCGCCACAGCCTTTTACGGCGCCGTTAACCCATTAGTGCCTGGGTCGTAATGAGGCCTAATGTCTTGACCGCATTTATGATTTCTTGTTCTGTTATCAGGCCCTCTAAGAAGAGTGATTAATCACCAGAGAGTTTTGGCATATTGACCGAAGACAGATACCCTTAAGTATCCGGTAAGTCGGGGTTCACCTCTGATCTGTATAGAAGGAGGCGAAGACTTCCGGGATTTCAGTCTTCGTTGGGGTTTGGGCGCTCCACGGCTTCTCTATCTCTGAAATGTTTCATTCTGCCCGCTTTTCTCTTAGTCTAGTGGCTAACAGTGCATCCGCCTTGTCCCCCTTTTCATAAAACTTCTGTCTCAGAAGTTGCAACTTACGGACTGTCTGCCCATGTTCCAGAAGACAGAGTTCCTCCCTTTTCTTTTTTGCCTCCAAGATCTTATTAGCACTCCCACTTTCGTCCTTCCTTACTTCCCCGTCTAGGAGACAAATCTCTTTTCTGAGTTTATTTTCAATTAACGTCCTCTCCCACTTTTTGCTCGAACCCTCTCTCATAAGAATACCTCGCCGTTTGCCTTCCCTGTTTCCCACACTGTCAACTTGGAAACCTCCCCAGTATTATTGATCTTAAAATACTCGCTAATTTCCTTTTCCATCTCCGTTTTAAAAACGGGGTCCCTCCAGGGAAATTCGTTGCACCACCGTCAACCTCCTTTCTTAGGTAAATCATCCCATTGGATGTCGGCCGTAACCATATCGTGGTCAGACCATGTGACCAGGACGATCTCTGAATTCATCGCAGCGCTATACATCTCTGCAGACAGATATATATAGTCAATTCTGGTAAATGTATTGTGGGGGGCAGAATAGAAGGTGTAACCCTGTTCATCAGGACGGAACCCCCGCCATGCGTCCTGTAACCCATATACACTGATCATATTTGGAATCTCAGCGCGGCCTCCCTCAACTAGTTTTCTCGCATAAGGATTACCTGTCTTCCTGTCCAAACTGTGGTCGGCTCATAAATTAAAGTCGCCCCCAAGGAGGACGTGACTCGTGGCTTCAAGCATAATTTTGGGGATTATTTTGGTGAGAAACCGGCAATTACCTGAATTGGGGGAGTATACAGTGGCAAATGTAACAACCGCCTTACCAATCGAGCCGGCTACAAGCAGAGAACACCCCTCTACATCTGCCAGACCTTGACAGCCGTGAAATCTAGCCCTTTCCTGATGCGTATCCCTACTCACCCCTTTCTCAACGGCCCATATCCCCAGAACTCTATCCCTGTTCGTACCCCAAGGATACTCCGGTCTTCTCCTTTGGAATATTTTGTCTCCTGCAAGAGAAGGATGTCAAGTTTTGCCCTGCGAAATTCTCGACATACCAAGGATATTTTGGTAGGAGAATTGAGACCCTTGACGTTTAGCGTCCCTACCCTAAGGAGGTCTTCCACCTGTGGGTCTGTATTAACCACCATTTATAATTACCTGTGTAAACGACCACTCGATTGGGATTGACAACCCATCAGACCATTATGCAAAACCTTATATTCCAATCTTTGGCCTAACGAGGATTACTTTCCCGCCCCCTCCCTTTCCCACTCCATCCCCCTCTAACCCTCCCTCCACCCCCCTTCACCATTCCCGGTTGATGGCATCCAACCAACTCCAGTTGAAAGCACTGGCTCAGCGCCGGATCACCAGTGGAGACCGTTACCTCACGGCCCCTTTCATATAATAATCTCAATGACATTTGAGCCCCCATTGCGTGTACCCTAATCAAAATAGTAACATCATAGTAAATTGAAAACTTCTTCCTCACAAAGTTTCAGAAGCAGATAGATATCAGTTGGAGTGTCAGCGGGATTCAATTATCTCCGTCAGGTGATATGTTGCTTCTCCGGAATGTTCTCGACCCCTTCACCCGTCTTATCCTTGGGCCTTGAATGCGGCACTGTCTTCCACTTTGTCCTGCCTCCTCTTGGTCACCTCTCTCTTCGTGAATCTCCATGAGTTCTGAAATGCATGTTCGAATTTCCTTCTCTGATCTCAGCTGCATTTTCTTGCCTTCATGTTCGAAAGAAAGGGAGAAAGGATAGCCCCATCTGTATCTGATTCCACGTTCATTCCGCCTTAGTGCTAGAGTCAAGGAGGATAGATCCTGAAAGATCGTTATCCGCGCGCCTCCGAGAGTAATCTTACAGCCACTCTTAGCCTTTTCTAATATCCTGGCCTTATCTTGATAGTTATGGAAGCAGGCAAGGACCGACCTTGGTCTGCATGGTGGGCCCCCCGCTCTGTGGATTCATTCCGTTTTTGGTTCATCGTTTGCTTCATCCGCAACCAAAGGTTTAATGATATCATGAAGTGTCTTTCTGAGGTCTCCTTCCATTTCCCCATCTTGTTCCGGGATACCAAAAAAGCGTAAATTGTAACGTCTCTCCGGATTTTCAAAATCATCCATTTTGAGTCTGAACTCCTCCTCTCTTTAATCTAAATCCACTATTCTATGTTCCAATTGCGTCTCGAGAGTGTTTATGGAGGCCTGGTTGTTCTCAACTCCTTCGAGCCTTTCTTCGATATTGTCCATTCTCTGTGTGATTTTGTCAATCTTTCTCCCATGTTGGCTCCCATGTTCTTGATTTCACTCAGGAGAGCTGCAATATCTCCCTTTGTGGAAGCCGATTCAGTTCCAGAAGCTTCGATGTTCAATATATTCAAGCTCTCAATGCAAGGAGGGGACGGGGAGTAGGCGAAATTGGCCAGTTTCAGTCTTATATCCATATATGTGTAAGCGGATCTCCCACTTTACATTTTGGCCCAATGGTGTGATCCAAGCTTCTTTAATGGCTACAGGCACATGTGCCTCCAAAAAAGACTGATTAATAAACTCCGTGATCCAAGGAGTTAATGTACATGCAAACTCCTTAAAGGGAGTGGAGGGGAAATATCACCCTTACAAGATGTTGGCTTCAACTTCTCAATGACCTCTAATACCTCTTGTTCCGAAATTTCACTAAAAGAGAAGAGATTGGTGTTCTGGGAGGGGTCTTCCATTCTTATGATATCTATATCATCTTCAAATAGCTATGTCTCAATCAGTTTCTTGATACGTACTTGGTGCTGCAGAGTTTTCTGATAGAAACTATCAGAGATATTCTGACACCAGTCGTCATCTATGGTAAATAGGGGTTCTATTATAGGGTCTTTAAGTTCTTGAAGAACAGAGAAGAGACAAATCGAGCAATAATCGGTACATGGAACACGAGGGGCTTCAGTCATCCCTTTAATGAAAAAAGATGCAAACTCCACCTATATGACATCTCAAGCTCATCACTGCCCCAGTAGTTAAGCCCGGCCTTAAAAGGAAAAAAGGGCAGAACTTCCTCTGGTCTCCTAACGGTGATCAACAAAATCTAGAGGCAAAAATCATGACCTCCACAAATCCAAATCCATATATTCAAATAACATTTTTTGAAAAGTCGTTTGAGAAGAATCCCAAACAGAACTGTGATTATTGCAAATGTATACTGAAACCCGATAATGAGGAACGAGAAATGCTTTACCACTCTAGTCAAATATAGAAATAGACAAATGTGTGGCAAAATATGATGATCCGATGATCATAATTTGTGGGCTCATTAACCTGAATTGTGTTAAGACTGAGAGAATAAGACCACATCATAATGAGGTACTCAGTCAATCGCGGGAGAAGAAGGGCAGAAGTATGGCTGAATGAGCTAGCTGAACGTAACTTTCATATGCTAAATGGATTGTTTTTGGGAGACATCCCAGCCGCCCCTACTTGGAGTAGAGGCAACCAATCCTCAACCCTTGACTACTTCTTTATTACGGTGAATGCCCTGCCCTGAGTCGAAAAACTAGGAGGTGGCCAAAATGCTGAACAGAGATCACGAATTGGTGAAACTGTCCCTGTTATTGGAAAAAAGCAAAACAAGAACTTAGTGTCGATCTACTATAGAAGTAACTCCAGCCAGAAATCGTCTGCACCTTAAGAGAGCATAGGTGGCCCTTTTATGCGACTGATATACTATGTCAACGAACATCAAGAGCATGGGATGCAACTACCTACCCCATTTGAGAGACCTTTGGGAAATTGAGAGAGGAGGAGCAAATCTACACTTTAAAGCCAAACACATCGTCGACGAAGAAATACAAGCAAAGAAAAAAGAGCTAAGAAGGGACATTGGCCCTCATTACGACCCTTGCGGAAATCGGAAAACGATGGCGGAAATGCAATACCGCCATCGAATAGCGCTCGGTGCGACTATGACCCGTCACCGCAAAGTACGAAGCCATTAGCGACACCGTAGTGAACGCCAACGCTAACTGCACCAAGCACGCGCGCGCGCGCCATGCGAAACCGCAAACACCACCATGGCGCAAGGGTACGCCAATTCCGACCCTAGCGGACATGTACCTAACGCCATCAGGCATGGCGTAATGTACCATTCCGCCATGGTGAGAAGTACGGCATCGCGAATCAACCGTAAACGGCCCCACTGAGTGCCTGTACACCGCTCCCTGCCCACAAAGTACAACTCCCCGTAGGTGCAATGAAGTCACAATGCAACCATTGAAATGTACAAGTCACCCATGCATGGCAACGAACAAAAGAAACACAAGAGGGGCCAATGGGAGCTGCAGGGCACAGATGGCACGAATACAGAAGCCATCCCAATGGACATGACCACAGTCCCCCACCAAGAAACGCACGCAAACACAGGCACCTGTGACCAGCAATATTCCGAGAATCACATCATTCCACCAGTCCACCCGGCTGACCGGCATCTGTTACACAAAACCCAATCCCCCGCCCCTGAGCATGACAACATTCAAACTGTCATATTGGCAGCCCCCATCCCTGACCTCACGGGCTTAGTAGGCAAACGCGCCCAGTACAGTACCACGCAACTAAACTCCGAAGCTGGAACCCAATGCAGATCTCCTCACAATACATCGCCCCCCAAATAGGCATATGCCACATCACTTGCAAAGAAAAACGCTACACGGGCCAAATCAGAATAGAAATTTAATGCACATCAAAGTCACCAAGCCCATACAGCCATCAGGCCATGAACTCCAAAACACTAATCACCATTGTGGGCTGCATCCGCAAGAAATGACCAGCCACTACTTGTGTGTCGCCCTGTTCCCTCATGGTACACAGAGCCACATTCACGTACGAAAAGGCAACATGGAAGCGCACAGAACCGCAGGGCCGTCCCAATGGGGAGGCACTAGTCCAGCTGAAAGGCCGAAATGTTGCTCCGAGCCACCAGTACTGCGTAAGGGCATGTGGGCCATTGGCGATCGTCCCATAAGATCGTAATGCTGCTCCACTGATTAACACGAAGCAGCAGGTGTCGGGAGTAAAACCCATCTGCAGGAGTGGCATACAGATGGCAGTGGCAAAAGGGGAGGAGATACCTGTCAACCAAAAGAAAAGAAAAAGAACAGAATGGCCATCAGAACTACATTCCAACAACTCACTTCAATGATCACACGAAATCCACAGCCATATGCATGCTAGCCCACTCCAAAGGATCATCACCACCCCAAAACCACTTGCGACTCATAACCATCTATATCGAGGTGCAAACACCATCACAAACGAGTGTACCTGTGCATGCGTCTGTCAAAACAGAATCCATCAGATGGGAATGTTAACGTGCATGGACACAAGTGTCTGAGGGCGCGTCGAGACAGGGAGGGCTCAACAAGGCCAGATAGACGATGGTCCCACTATGGCAGCCCTGCATCACATAGCGTAGGGGAGGCGGATAGATCCCAAGAAGCCCTGTACATGGCAAACTCTGTATCAAATCACCTGCCCATGCATCCATTCATCATTCCCTCATCCCGGAATCAAAACGCCTGAATAATTACTCACATAACATTAGAAACATCCATTGAGTCTGTGCGTTATGCAGCCTGCAAAATCCACAGTGCCCCAGCCCGTAATTCCAGTGTTGTGAAGTAACATGTATTTGGGAACGGCCGGCCTCATCGCCCACGTAGCAATTGCGCATCCCAAACTATTCATATCAATCATTGCTTCCTCGCCATGGGCCCTGTCTCAAGGACATTGAACAATAGAACGTTATATTTGCAGTCAGACCTGTGGGCATCTCCTCGCCGCTAGCTGGAAACCGAAAGCGCCGCCCTTCGAATTCCTCATTTGCAACATCACGCCGAAAAGGCATCTGTGGCCGTTTGAAATCACTAATTATTCCATCGAGTGCGGCTGTGTGTGAAAATGGCAACTACCTTCACCCACAAATGGGACGCCCCGCCCGTCGTTGCAACTCGGTACAGTGATGCATGAGGGCCCACCGTTACTCGAGTACTACGTTCCACTGACCCTTCACAAGTCTGTTCGCGACTGCACAGATAGTATGTGCAACAATGGGACCACAGCAGAATGAACATGTCAACCAATGTTACACGGCCATCGGGTACAAATACATGATTGCAATAGCAAGATGCCATTCCCCGATTTGCAGCGTTGTGCGCGGGACGTGCTCGGCCAAAGGGGAGAGCAGTTTGCACAGGTGGAATGAATCACCTCAGGTGGAGGCCATACAGCCTGAAAACACATAAATTGCACAGCCAGTCTCCTCCCACAACCACACCGAAATGCTACCGGCAGGACTCGCGATGTTGGCCCTGGGGGACCTGATAGCACTGCAACTACTCCAACTCCAAGAAGAAGACGAACACCAACTGCAACCGGCCGCACGAAGGAGACGCAGGAGGAGGAGGAGGCCAAGGCAGGGCCAGCAAGGGCCGCCAGCACAGCCACTACCACCACGCAGGCAGCCCGCAATCCCACGCCTCCGAGCACATCCGTTCGACCTCACTGCTGAGCAGATCCACACCCTCTACCGTTTGGACCGGGACACCATAGCCGCCATTGTGGACATGACACAGGCTGACCTTGTCAGCATGATAGATAGCCCAACCGCCATCCCACCCCTACTGAAGGTGGTGTCAGTACTCCACTTCCTGGCCACAGGCACCTACCAGCACACAGTCGGACAGTTGCATGGCATTTCTCAGCCACTGTTCTCACGGACACTATTTCAAGTGCTCGATGCCCTCCTGCAGCACGCAGACGACTACATCTCTCTACCACGCTCGGAGCAGGAAATTACCAACACAAAAGTGGGATTCCATGCACTTGCCGGCATACCGGGTTGCATTGGTGCCATCGACTGCACCCATGTGGAATTGGTCGTCCCACATGCCATGGAGGCCCAGTACCGCAACCGAAAACAATTTCATTCCCTGAATGTACAAATGGTGTGTGACTCCAACAGGATCATTACACATTGTTGTGCCCGATTCCCTGGATCAACCCATGATTCTATGGTCTTGAGGAACTCTACAATACCACGCTACATGGAGCGACACGCAGGGAACAGATCCTGGCTACTCGGTGAGTCTCATTACATGCATGATTATGTGGGGTATGTGATTTGGCAATGACCTGGCAGGAAGGGGCGGGGGTGTGCGTACGTAGCAATGGCATTCCACATCATACGTTTCTCGTCCACATACAGGTGATGCTGGATATCCACTGAAGAGATGGCTCCTCACACCAGTCCGGAACCCACGGGACCAGCATGAGGAGGACTACAACCATGCCCACTCACGTACCCGTGTAGTCATTGAACAGGCATTCGGCCTACTGAAGACTCGTTTCCGCTGCCTCAGCAGGTCTGGCGGGGCACTCCTGTACCGCCATGAGAAGGTTGCAAAGATGGTCCACAACATGTGCGTACGTAGAAATGTGCCCATGCCCCCTGACGCAGAACTGCAAGCACCTGATGATGGTCATGATGAGGGTGGGGATGTGGCAGCACCTCATGGAGTCTGCGAGGCACCGGAGGCCCGTGACATTCGTCAGCATCTCATTGATGTATGCTTCTAGCACTCTAGCCTGGTGGCTGATACATGGACACGGGACTCGTGGCACTGTGTGTGTCTGGGACATGCACAATATGGACTGTACGCCTATGATGGCCTAGTACACAAAGATCAATGTCCACACATCTCATTGGTTGATCGTGCACTTTTTATGGCATATGTGATGTCATGTTGAACACCCTATCGACCCGCCACCCAAGTGAGCCCAACAGACCCCCTACACCCTCCTACCTCCCCCCCGAACACCAGTGTCCAAAGATGCTCATTGTCAGTGGGCTGTCGCTATTGCAAGCCCCCTCTGCGGGTATCAGGGGCACCCCTGCCTGTGGAGCGCAGGTTCCTTCCAGATCTACGTTGGGGGCTGCCCTGGACGGAACTTGCAACGGATGATGTGTCTGCCTGCTCACGTCCATGCATGTCCCTAAGGGTTTGCGAGAGCTCAGTGAGCACACGGCGCACTGCGGCAAGTTCGGCACATACGTCTTTGGACGTCGCATGCAGTTCCCCCCTCAGGCTCTCGGTGCTTCTCTCCATTTGGACTCTCAGGCTCTCGGTGCTACTCTCCATTTGGACTCTCAGGCTCTCGGTGCTACTCTCCATTTGGACTCTCAGGCTCTCGGTGCTACTCTCCATTTGTGCCCTTAGCGTCTCTGTACCTCTCTCCATTTCTGCCCTAAGTGTCTCAGTTGATGTTTCTATGTCTGCCTTAGTGCCCCCACATTCATCGGCATGGTCCTTGAGGAGTGTGGCCAGTTGCTGCTGTTGTACGATTAACTGGTCGAGGGACTGTTGCCTCTGCTGGGCCATGGCCATTTGCGGGGGTGTCACAGAGGGGCTGTTGTCCTCATGTTGCCTTGCCACAGGGCTTGTGGGGGATGGCCAGTCGTCGTCTTGTGGGTGCCCCTGCGTGGTATCCTCATGTTGTACGGGATGGGACAGACAGGGGGATTGGGACAGGTCATGGATGGATCTGACTTCGACATCCCCGTTTTCTGTGTCCGAGCATGCTGCCATCAATGGGGTGTCACCTATGGTGCTGCTGCCACCAGAGGCAGTGCCTTCTGTGGCATCCATTGGGGGGACCTGTGGTGGTGGTGTTGTGGGCATGCTGGCTGCTGGGGTGCCTGTTGATGTTCCCTCCTCTGTGCTGCCACCTGATTTGTGCTGCTGCCGTGTCTTGATGCGTGCAGCTGAGGTGGAGGGTCTCTGGCCGTTGGTCTTGGCCCTCTTTGCAGGTGTGCTGGTAGGGGTGTCCTGTAGCTCGTCGTTTGGATCGGACCCTGTGGTGGAGTAAAGGAGGGCGAGGGTTAATGATGGGTCTGTGGGAATTGGAATGGCATTGTATCACATGCTTTGGGGTGGTACCTGAGGGTGATTTGGGTCGGGTCCTTGGAGGTGCTTTGATTTGTGTGTGGAGTGAGGGTGCAGTTGTTTGGCAGCCTGCAGTTAGGGTGTGCCTGCTGCACGTGTAGTGCGTGTATTAGGGGTTTTTAATTATTGATGTATTTATTGTGGGTTTTAACGTGCGCTATCAGGCCGATGTGTGTGGACGTTCTCCTGGACATGTGTTTCTGTTGCACTATGTGGACGCATGGTACTTCACATGGATGGACTGTGTGGATTTGGCATTGTTTTATCTGGCCCACCTACCTGAATCTTCGGATGTCTGCACTCCTTTCTCCATCCCTCCGACTCCCTCTATGCTCTCCATTCCGATGGTGGAGGCACAGATTTCTTCCCAGGGGGTCAACTTGATGGGTGATTCAGGACCTCCCCCGGTGGCTGTGGCAATGTTGCGGTTGGCTGAGAGTATGCTGCGGACGCGTATCCGCAGGTCGTCCCATCGCTTGCGGCATTGCTGTGGGGTGCGGGGTGCGGTCCCCACCGCACTTACCCGCTGTGCCACCAGAGCCCATATGGTCTTCTTGTTTGCAAGTGCCGTTCTGGTCATTTGCGTGGAGAAGACGACGGCAGCATTCTCCTGGAGGGTCTCTGTTAGCACGGTGAGTTCCTCACGGGAGAAGTGGACCTGCCGCTTGCGGTCGCACGCTTTCTTCGCTACTTTTCCCATTTGTCTTGGTTTCGCTAGGGTGGGTGACGGGTTGGGGTGTGTTTCAGGGTAGTGATTTTAGTGGTTGTGTGGTTTTAGTGGTTTTATTGGTGTACGCCGGGATGTTTCCCGTTCCGGGCCCATGTTTTTACTTCCGTTTCCGTATATTTCCGGTCACCGTACTTTCCGGTAGGCGCACACTGCGGTGACCGCTAAGAGGGGTGGCGGTATTGCACCTAGGGCGCCGTACGGCGGCGGTGTGGGCCGTTTTGGGGTCATTTCCGCCATCGCGGACTTTGCACTTCCGCCGTGGCGTGGTGCTCGTGCCCGATGGGTCGGAATGGGCCACACTTTGCTCCTTCGTGCAATGGCGGAAACGCTATTTACGCTGTGGCGCTCCGGTCAGTCACTTTCCGCCAGGGTCGTAATGAGGGCCATTGTATTAATCTACCAATCTGGGCTACTTGATAATATACCAGTCATAAGAGAGCAACGGCAAAGATACAGAAACTGGATAAAATCGCACAAAGCAATTACATCCCAAAACGACGCAGAACAACTGCAAGGGGCTCTTTCGAATAAAGAGTCTCGAAAACTATGGTTCCTAATAAATGAAACAAGTGGCCATCAAAAAGGACTTAGTGTAAATGCAGTCACACAAAATATATGGATCTCTTTCTTTGGGACCCTATGAAAATATCTTGAATTAGGACCTACCTGCCGACGCATTGGACATAACACAAACCTGGGAACTAAATGCATCAAGAACAGAGATCATATATTTGATTAAGAAATCAAGCAACTGGAGAGCCCCGGGACCCGACGGCCTCTCAAATCTTATGCTCAAACAGGGCCCTGAAGAATGGGGATCCTTTTGCATTAATCTCTTTAACACAATTGGAGCCCTATGAAAAATTCCTGACTCTTGGAAAAAGTGTATAGTTATGCCCATTTTCAAGAAGGGCTCTCGAGCAGATCCTAAAAACTACCCCCTGATTGCCCTTATTGATGTATAGGATAAAATCTACACTGGTTTACTTTTGTCGCGACTGAAGAAGTGGGTGTCTGATTAAGGACAATTCGACATCAGACAATCTGGATTTGTCAAGGGGGTTGTTATGCTTGATTTATGCTTGGCTCAATGCATTCTGGGAGCGCTCGGAGCCATGTTGGATATTTACTTCACACCACAGTGAAAGGCTGCACACATTTTGCTGAGGTGTTAGATTCACAATGCTGAGACAAACATGCTTTTTCAAACTTGGTATGCAGTCAAGGCCATTTCTGCTGGGAAAGCTAACATTGTTATGGCTTGCTACTGTTCTCCGTGGAGCGTGTTTTTAGAGCAGGGAGGCCCTGTGTTCCTTGAGGGGAGCTCTCGATTGACCTAGCTGGCAACCGACGGCTGTTCCTCAACTGTGCAGGTGCAATTTCCAGAAGGTTCGAGAATTAACTCCCCTTTGTGGTGTGTCTATATATGCGGAAACCCAGAGGGGGTCAGGTGAGACTTCAGCCAGAGAAGGACGCTCCGTCTGGCCTTCCTGTGAGCTATGGCACTCTCGGCCTGGCTGTCCCCGGGGTCTTCCAGCCACTTCTGGACGAGATAAGGAATTATATTACGCTCACGGTGATGTATTTCTTTTTGACTTGTTCACTTTTTCTGTGATCTATGTCCATATTAGTTTTATGAGTTATTTCTATGTACTTGTCATCTTTGAATAAATAGCCATGGCATAGCGTGGCTGTGAGTTATTGTGTCTGTCTGTGTCTGTTGTTGTGGGTTGAAGTATTTGCTCTATAATTGCATTGGTGATTTATGGTTGTTCTGTGCACTTTTCAGGGGAGAGCAATACAGGGGTCGACTGCAGTTTAAATCTATTCCTTTTGAACATCCCTGAAGCAAGAGCCCTGACCAAAGGCAAGAAAACCAACATTACTCAAATCAACTTTGCACAAGCCTTCGACAGTATAGACCGCAATCTACTGTGGTCAAAACTGGCCCTATTGAAATGCCTCCAGATGTACTGTCCCCCATCATGGCTCTTTATACTGACGTCAGTTGAAATAAAACTGAATTCAGAAGGTCTGTTGTTGTCATGATGCCTACCCCCCGGAGCACCAGGCCAGGCCCAGCACCCCCGGGAGCAGGCAAAAGCCCTTTATAGGGGCTCTTTGGACTCTGTCCTGGCGCCAGGCTCATGTTGGACATCAGTCCTGGCGCCATAGGCGCCAGGCTCATAAAGGGAAGTGTTTGGTGCACTTACCTGAAGCAGACCATGCTGCACACTCACCTGATGCAGACCATGCTGCATGAAGAACCAAGCCAAATGAGGCTTAGGAGGGACTATTTTTCTGAAGGAACTATTTTGTTACTTGGGTGGGGCTGTGGAAGAATACTCACCTGGAACTTCTTCCAAGGCTATTTAAGCCACACCCGGACAGCCACACGTGCTTCGCGTTGTACTGCATCCCAGCAGCTGAACGCTCACCGTGTCTGCTCCTGCACCTGGACTCCAGCCACGCCCGCCTCGAACCTGGAACACCTGTAAGGGAATAAGAGAAGAGAAAGGTGAAAACCAAGAACTATTTCAACCTTCTTACCTGCATCCGGAATCTTCACGCCAGCATTCCTGAAGGAAGACTTCCATTTAAAAGCACCGCATTGCTCGCTGCAGCGCTGCGCTTCACTCACCTGTTCCCGAGACGCCGCCCGGCTCCATCGCGGCTCTCAGTGCCAGTCGCCACATCTCTGCACCGCACCTAAGGGAGAGAAGAAGAGACAAAAGGTGAGCAAGGGAACACAAGAGGAAAGCCGGGTTTTTAGCCATATTACTTACCGGCTATTCTTGGTGAGCCATTCCACTTCTCGGGTCGGCGCCACATCTCTGGCAGGTACCGCACCCCGGCCCCTATGGGGAAAGGACAAAAGACATTACTAGGGAATTATAAAGACATTTAGAGGGGTCGCCCTTATCACTGACTCACCTGATTTTACCCCAGCAATTTAACCCCTCAACGCATCGCCTTTGTTCTGCACCTGAAATAAAGGTCAGAAAAAGACAACATAAAAGGAGGCTCACACTTGAACTTTTGCATCTTCATACTTACGGCATATGCCTCAGTAAAGTCAAGTGGATTTGCCAGCGCCATTCTGAAAACCAGTGAAGTAACTGGACGAACGCGCGCCCCTGCACCAGAAGCAGGATGGAGAGTTCATCCTTCCAAACCATAAGGTGAGCTTAAACCGGGGATTTTGGAGGAAGTCAGAGGAGAACGAGGGGGGAAAGGGGGAGCAAGCACATTATTCAGCAGACAGTTAATCCCCTTTCTCATCTGCAGAAGGATATTCCTACGGGCCAGACAAGCAAGATTTGGGGGTCCTGTTCAATCGGTGGTCCGAATTCTGCGCATCACGCTTGAAGAGGCCACAGCAACCCAGACCAGACCAGCGCCTCCGTGGGAGCCAGGTGAGCGTTACAGAACGCGAAGCCTTCCTACAAATTCCCACCCAGGCGCTATGGAAACTTCCGAGACTGACCAGTTGGCCCAACTACTGGGGCAATTACGGGCTGAAGTACACGCCGCTCGTCAAGAGACTAATGCTCTCAGGAGGGAAGTGATTGTAACAAAGGAAAGAGCTGATGACCTGGCTAGACAGCTTTTGCAAGGTCAAGCTGGACAAACTCCTTTACCCGGTTCCGGAGGGAACCCCGCTCCTGAGATTTCCAGTAACCCGGTGCAGATTAATCTACCTGGAAACATGCCGCTGGCCCCACCCGAACGCTTTGCTGGGGACCCCAAACGATTCGCTGTATTCATGAATCAGTGTCGTTTGCATTTCCTGTGCAGACCTGGGGCCTTCCCTAATGATCAGACCAAGGTGGTCTTTGTATTGTCATATCTCAGCGGCAGTGCTGCCGATTGGTCAGTTCCACTGGTAACTCAAGATGACCCGATTCTTCGTGATTTTCAAAGATTTCAAGCAAGCATGGAAAGGTTATTTGCTCGTCACTCCCAGGGGCAGGCTCTAGATGACGAACTTCTATCTCTGCGACAGGGCAATCAAGACCTCCTTTCCTACATTGCAACCTTTAATAGACTAATTGTGGAAACTGGGTGGCCAGAGGATAAAAGAATCACGTTATTTTATCGAGGTCTACGCTGAGAACTTAAAGATGTCCTGGCCCAAGTTGTAAATCCGCCCCAAGAGTGCTCTGAATATATAGACTTAGTGGTCCAATTGGATCACAGACTGCAAAACAGAAAAGCAGATCGGTCCGAGTTTGAGACCCGGGTGTTAGTCAAGACCCACGCTAACCTCAAGGGGGCTGAAGCCTCAGAGCCAATGCAAATCGGAGGAGTTAAAGGACCTTTAACGCAAAAGGAACGTGAAAGAAGACGGCAGATGCACTTATGTCTTTATTGTGGATCCTCTGGACACTTTCTACGAGATTGCCCGGCAAGGCCGCCCAGGAAGGTGGTAGGAGCCGCTGAAAAAATCCATGAAACCTCTGTATCGGGAAACGACCCCGCCCGACAAGCGCAGGGGTCCGCTTGCCGAGCTTGAAAACGAACTCTCAGACCTCGCATTTCACTGTTCCAATGGTCCTCGTAGATCCGGAACAGCCTAAGCGGTTGCATGCAATAAAGGCATACATCGATATTGGGGCTATAGGAAACTACGTGGATCGTGAATTGGTCTCCAGGATTAACCTCCCCCTGCGTCCTAAAACCAGCAAAGATGTCATCACCACAGTCGATGGAACCGAAATTGCCTCGGGACCGGTAACACATTCCACAGCTGAGGTAACACTTGTAGGTCCGGACGGCCATCGGGAGGCAGTTGTGTTTGTTGTAATCAAGGCTCCACAGTTTCAGGTTATACTCGGAATCCCTTGGTTAGAGAAACATAATCCTCGAATTGATTGGCGAGCAAAGAGAATAACCTTTCCAGAGTGTGCATGAACCTGCTACCCAGAAAATCTGAAGGTCAGGCTAGCATCAGTAACCTCTGTCTCCATGCAACTACCTCCGGAATACCAAGACTTCCAGGACGTCTTCCAAAAGGAACAGGCCAACACGTTACCTCCTCACAGATCGTACGATTGCCAAATCGATCTGGTGCCCGGTGCACAACCCCCTTGTAGCAGGATTTATGCCCTTACTGAGCCAGAGAATCTGCATTTGAGACAGTATTTAGATCAATACCTAGCCAATGGTTTCATTCGCCCGTCAAAGTCTCCGGCATCCTCGGCTTTGTTCTTCGTGCCAAAAAAAGAAGGCGACCTTAGAACTTGTATCGATTACCGCGCATTGAACCAGATAACTGTTAAAAATCGTTACCCTCTGCCTTTGATCCCTGAACTCCTTGACCAGGTGAAGGACGCTTGCATATACACCAAGTTAGATCTCCGGGGGGCTTATCATCTGGTACGAGTTAAAGAAGGCGTCGAATGGAAAACGGCCTTCCGTACAAAATATGGACTATTCGAATACCAGTTGATGCCTTTCGGGTTGTGCAACGCGCCTGCTGCCTTCCAATTCTTCATGAACGATGTCCTTCGGGAACTCATCGACGTCTGTGTTGTCGTGTATATCGATGACATTCTGGTGTACTCCTCTTCGGAATCTGATCACAGAAAACATGTCAGGGCCGTCCTTGAGAAATTGCGCCAGCACAAACTGTTTGCAAAGCTGGAAAAATGCGTTTTCCATACCACAGAGGTTGAATTTCTTGGATTCATCCTGACACCTAAAGGGGTCCGAATGGACTCACGGAAAGTGGATGCCATCCTCAAATGGCCATCACCTAGTTCGGTGAAAGGTGTCCAAAGCATGCTTGGTTTTGCCAATTTTTATCGCAGGTTTAGCCCAGAATTTTCACGGGTGGTGCAACCCATCACTGCACTCTTGCGGAAGAATAAACGTTTTGAATGGAACGAGGAAGCTGAACAGGCCTTTCAGGAATTAAAAGCTAAATTTACGTCCGCACCTATTTTGAAACATCTGCGTCCTGATCTCTCATATATAGTCGAAACCGATGCATCCAGCTTAGCCATGGGAGCTGTCCTGTCTCAGAGAGACCCCGAAACCAACCAACTGCACCCCGTAGCATTTTGGTCCAGAAAGTTATTGCCGCCGGAGATAAATTATGCAATCACCGATAAGGAATTATTAGCCATTAAGTCCGCCTTTAAGGCTTGGCGGCATTATCTTCTTGGCGCCAGGCATACCATCACCGTGATCACTGATCACCGAAATTTACAATATTTAAAAACTGCCAAGGCTCAGTCTTCACTACAGCTCCGATGGGCTTTATTCTTTGCCAAGTTCGATTTTGTAATCACCTACCGTCCTGGCTGTAAGAATGGCAAAGCGGACGCGCTAACTCGAATTGGAATGGGAGAAATGGACACAAACTCGGAACCTGTGCCGATAATTCCTGAACAAAGAATCTTGGGGATAACCACTTTACAAACCCTTGAAGACATTCAAGCACGGGTAAAACTATTCCTGGACTCTTCAGCCTTGCAGGATTGGATCAAAAGGGGGTCTGCCTTTTCAATCAACGATGGCTTACCTTACTTCCAAGGACGTTTATTTTTGCCAGAAAACGAATTGCAAGAACTGGTTATTTCCCATCATCACGATACTCTGATGGAAGGACATCCTGGCATTGCCAAAACAGAGGAAAAAATTAAACGACAATTCTGGTGGCCGTCCTGGCGAAAGGATATTAAATCTTTCGTGATGTCCTGTGGAGATGGCGCCCAAAACAAAGGTCAAAAAACAAAATTCCGCCGGTCTTCTTCAACCCTTAGACATTCCACCAGCACCTTGGCACACCTTGTCACTAGATTTTATCACGGACCTGCCCTCTTGTAATGGATACAATATTATTCTGGTTGTGGTGGATTTATTTTCCAAGATGGCCCATTTTATTCCGTTGAAAGGATTACCTTCAGCTTTTGTTCTTGCCAAGGAATTCCTCGAAAATGTCATCCGTCTGCATGGATTCCCGTCCATACTAATCTCCGATCGGGGAAGCCAGTTCATTTCTCGTTTTTGGAAAAAGTGTTGTCAACTGGCACAAATCGACGTAAGACTCTCAACCAGTCACCACCCACAGACCGATGGTCAGACGGAGAGAACGAACCTGGCCTCAGGAAAGATCTTGGGAACCCAGCGACCACGTACATGCACCTCGGCTAGTAAAAAGGTTCCATCGGAATTTCCCGGACAAACCGTAACCTCCTGGGGAAAAGGCCTTTGGAGGGGCCTTGGGGGGGGGAGTGCTGTCATGATGCCTACCCCCAGAGCACCAGGCCAGACCCAGCACCCCCGGGAGCAGGCATCACGCCCCCGGGTAAAAGCCCAGCGGCCCTTTATAGGGGCTCTTTGGACTCTGTCCTGGTGCCGTTGGCGCCAGGCTCATAAAGGGAAGTGTTTGGTGCACTTACCTGAAGCAGACCATGCTGCATGAAGAACCAAGCCAAATGAGGCTTAGGAGGGACTATTTTTCTGAAGGAACTATTTTGTTACTTGGGTGGGGCTGTGGAAGAATACTCACCTGGAACTTCTTCCAAGGCTATTTAAGCCACACCCGGACAGCCACACGTGCTTCGCGTTGTTCTGCATCCCAGCAGCTGAACGCTCACCGTGTCTGCTCCTGCACCTGGACTCCAGCCACGCCCGCCTCGAACCTGGAACACCTGTAAGGGAATAAGAGAAGAGAAAGGTGAAAACCAAGAACTATTTCAACCTTCTTACCTGCATCCGGAATCTTCACACCAGCATTCCTGAAGGAAGACTTCCATTTAAAAGCACCGCGTTGCTCGCTGCAGCGCCGCACTTCACTCACCTGTTCCCGAGACGCCGCCCGGCTCCATCGCGGCTCTCAGTGCCGGTCGCCACATCTCTGCACCGCACCTAAGGGAGAGAAGAAGAGACAAAAGGTGAGCAAGGGAACACAAGAGGAAAGCCGGGTTTTCAGCCATATTACTTACCGGCTATTCTTGGTGAGCCATTCCACATCTCGGGTCGGCGAAACATCTCTGGCAGGTACCGCACCCCGGCCCCTATGGGGAAAGGACAAAAGACATTACTGGGGAATTATAAAGACATTTAGAGGGGTCGCCCTCATCACTGACTCACCTGATTTTACCCCGGCAATTTAACCCCTCAAAGCATCGCCTTTGTTCTGCACCTGAAATAAAGGACAGAAAAAGACAACATAAAAGGAGGCTCACACTTGAACTTTTGCATCTTCATACTTACGGCGTATCGCTCAGTAAAGTCAAGTGGATTTGCCAGCGCCATTCTGAAAACCAGTGAAGTAACTGGACGAACGCGCGCCCCTGCACCAGAAGCAGGATGGAGAGTTCATCCTTCCAAACCATAAGGTGAGCTTAAACCGGGGATTTTGGAGGAAGTCAGAGGAGAACGAAGGGGGCAAGGGGGAGCAAGCACATTATTCAGCAGACAGTTAATCCCCTTTTGGGGGTCCTGTTCAATCGGTGGTCCGAATTCTGCGCATCACGCTTGAAGAGACCACAGCAACCCAGACCAGACCAGCGCCTCCGTGGGAGCCAGGTGAGCTTTACAGTTGTCTAGGAAAATAACCACCACGAAAGGCCTAAAACAGGGCTGCCCTCTGGCATCAGAACTTTTTAACCTCTGATGTGAAAGATGCCATGAATGATAAAACGTCCTACCACCCTGATCCCCCCCAGGATAAACAGCGAACCACTGGGGCAAATGTTATACGCTGATGATTTGATTCTACTAGATCAAAACAAAACTGGCCTGCAATGTAAACTAAATCTGCTAGATAAGTATGTGCAATCTAATGGCCTCAGAATGAATGCATCAAAATCGGCCATTCTGGTTTAACAGAAAATAAGAGGAAAAGAACGGAACTCACAATTCAAGTGGTATTTGGCAAAAGAACAGATTCGCCAGATACCAAAGGTAGGATACTTAGGCATTGACATGAACTCGAGCATTGTAGATGCGCAAAGAATATTTGGTTTAAAATCAAAAGTGAAGATCTTAACAACGCATGGCAGAATCATTCATCAAAAATTCAGCAAATTCTCATTAATTCCCACGCTCAATTTCTACAAACAGCAAGTTTTTCCAATCTTGAAATATGGTGCAGAGGCCTCACTATGCGTGCCATGGAAGATATGGTCAACTCTAGAGGGTACTTTTTGGAAATAAATCTTACATCTCCCTCAATGTGTCCCAGTCAGCGTTTTAAGGCACAAGCTGGGTCTATGGTTATTGTAAGCTACTCATCAGCACTGTACCGAGAGCTAAAGGTAGAAGATTTCTGACCCAATTTGACATCTCAAAAGGAAAAGAAAAGACTGGGCTCTGAATCGATGTCTCAAACGATGTTCAGATCTCATTTTAGATGCAGAGATATCAATTGATACCTTGAAAACCAACCCAGAGGCTGCCAAGAAAACACTCTGGCTAAGAGACTGGATCGCAACAGAGTCCGAAAAAAATAAATTATGTCTATACTCGTGTATAGCTTTAGAAACTAAAGCTCTAAACAAAATTCCAAAGTATTTGACCAAATTCCCCAGCTCTTTACAACAAAACTTGTTTCTGAGTTTCAGATTCAATTTATTTCATACCAAGGAAGTCCTCAAAGCCTGTAAACAACTAGGAGAAGGCAATGATGCATGTCGCTTATGCAGTAGACCGGTAGAAACACTGAAACACTCGACTCTACTTAATCCCCACATTAGAGACCTGAGAACAAAATATTTGGGCTCATTCGTGGGCAAGGAACAAGTTACTTACCTGTAACTGTTGTTCTCCAGCATGGGTCTGGCATGGATTCACATGCTCATGAATATATTCCCCATCGTCAGGCCAGGAATCCTCAGAAAAGAAAAAATCAGTATCAGTTTCATTTCTGATCTGTCTTTCTTAGTAGTAACCAATCACTGGTCTCTGGGCCATACTGCCCCCAGCCAATGACTGCCCTCTCCCAAAGCCCCGCCTCTGGCAGCCATCTTCAGATTTGGTAGCACGCAAAGTGGCAGTATGACCAAGTGAAGAGCCATAGGGGGGTAGGAGGGAGGGTTCGCATCTGAATCCATGCCAGACCCATGCTGGAGAACAACAGTTACAGGTAAGTAACTTGTTCCTTCTTCAGCATGGGGTCTGGCATGGATTCACATGCTCATGAATATAAGAATACATAGCAGTACCCACATGCACAACCAACAGGAGGTGAAAAAAAGGCTCAACATTAAGCATGAGAGGAAAAATTGGGCGGAACCCTCTTTTTTGTGAAGCGGCCTGACTCCTGAGGGTGGGTATACTAGAAAGAGGAAAGGCTACCCTGACCCAAGACGGGAAAGGAGGTCACAACATTTGCAGCGAAGCTAGGTAATGGCTAGCTTATTAAGACAAAAACCATTAAAGACGGCGAGAGTATCAAGAAAAAACAAGTTTATTTAACACTAACACGATAAACATATTTTCAGAAAACGAGACATATTTTCAAAAAGGGTGCTATTGCATTCAGGATGTGCAACCGTGAGCACATAAATATCTGCTATTTCGTGGGTTAGTAGGCAGAGTGAAAACTTAGTACATGTATTGCTTGGAATCACAATACGATCGTTTTGTCGACACAAAGACTGGTGTTTCTGGTTCGGTGTATTAATTGGTGTTGTTGCAGTGGCTGTACCAGGTGGAGCCGCGCTGCTTGGATGTACCGAACGGTCTTCAGGACTTATACGTTGTGGTTGGAGTCATGATGGTGAAGTGTGTCCATCTAAATATTGTGAGAGAGGACTGGGTTAGTCTGGGGGCGGTGTTGTCAAAGATTTGTATGATTTTCAAGAAAAAGAATGCTGCAAATAAAAGGACCTACCGTGGTCGGATAATTATACGTCTGGGTTGAGGTCCAAATTAATTGGCAGGCATCTGCGGTAACGTCAGATGTCAGGAGCTGTAAGTGAACAATTAAATGAAAAAAAGGGTGATTACCCTATTGGGCAACAAATGTTTGCAAATGCCTATAAAGTGATTCGGTGCCGTAGAGAGAACCGCCTGTGTTGAGTACAAGTGGTCGTGCACAGTTTTAGTATAAAGGATTGGCGGTGCTTCCAGTGCTGGTTGGGTTGAAATACCTCACTGCTGATGTGGGGAGCCTAGTAACGGCATGTGGAACATGGATGCAGGTCAAGTTGGTTTAGCGTACGTCTGAAAACCTGGGCTTAGAACCTAGGGGGTTGAGTTTCGGAGGGCATGGCGGAATGAACATGCGTGGCTGAAGAGGTGACTCGAAAGTGGCGCGCACAGGTACCTGGTGATAGTCGACTGTGGAGCTGTGTTGCCTCCTGCGCTCGGTCCAGTTGTTCTGTGGGTAATGAGCTGTGCTCCTCCGGAAAACGACAGTGCGCCTGCGCGATGGCGAGTCGTGTTTTAAAGGCTGCAATGCGCATGTCGCTGGGGTGTTGGGTGTACAGGCGCATGAGTCGGTGATTAGTGTACAGGCGCATGAGTCGGTGTGGACGTCAGTCCAGGGTGGGTATTGTACGAGGGTTGTCCAGGCACTGAAATGAGCATGTGGATTACAATTTAATGCTTTATAAAGATACTGCGCTGGTTAGCATCCGAAAAGTAAAACATTTGCTATTGTCGTGAAGGAAACATTTGGATGTCAAAGGATTGGCAGAAAGTTTTGCAAAAGATTACGGCTAGCAGTTTGGATAGCACATCAGTACATATAGTGCAATTTGACTGTTTATACATATGGTTTTCAAAATGAACAAATTTAACAATTGTAGGAAAACCATCGATTATGGCATTTTGTATAGATGTCAAAAGATGTGACAGGATTGGCAGAAGGTTATTTTGCAAAGGATATCGGCTTGCAGTATGGATGGCACACCGGTACATTTCGTGCAATTTGACTATTTATACATATAGTTTTCAAAAATGAACAAAATTGACAATTGTGAGAACAACATCAATTGTGGCATATTTTCGAACTGAACAATAGAATGGACATATTCATACAGACATGAGCATTTTGTTACCAAGTACACTTTGGTGGACGGCTAAAAAACCCAAAGAAGCTTCGTGGCTGATTTTTGGTGGTAAGGATCGCTTTTATTTGTTGAAAAAGAGATTCCATTCTATTGAAATGTTTAAACCCTGTTTTACAGAGTCTAGACGGTAAATCCATTTCTGTTCTAGTTTGTGCAAGGCCAGGTCCCTGTCACCTCCGCGAAAGGGGTTCCCCACTGTTTGCAAAACTGTCCAGAAGCTGTCATTATGGGTGTGATTTTTGGCTTTGAAATGTGCCACTAGGGGTTTGTCGTCTACTTGGTTGCGCACACAAGAACGATGTTCGCATATGCGTTGTCTAATCTCTCTTTTCGATTTGCCAACGTAGATGAGGTTGCAGGGGCATTTGATTATGTAAACAGACCATTTGGTTTTACAATTCGAGAAAGAATTTAGGGACCATTGTTGGCCCTTCAGGTCAATTGTTTTGAGGTTGTCTGTCAGGGAACATACTGAACAATTTCCACATTTGAAGTGTCCTTTTGCTGGCGGAAGGTGCCAGAGAGTGGTCTGTTGGTTTCTTGGGGTCTCAACTTCCGAATACGTGTGAACCAGGTGATCTTTGAGATTGCTGCTTCGTTTGAATGTGAATCTTGGTTTCTCTGGTTTGAAAGTGTCGGTTTGGAGTATTTCCCAATGTTTAAGGATCACCTTTCTGATGGTGTTGCTTAGTGGCGTAAAGGTGGTTACGCAAGTCATCTTGGTCGCCAGTTGGTCTCTTTTGGTTGGTGTAAGACATGATTCTCGGTTTGTGTTTTTTACACGCTTACGGGCTTGTCTGACAATATGTTTTGGATAGCCTCTTTCTTGTAATCGGGTAGCTAGTTCTTTACTCTTTGATATGTACTCGCTCATTGTGGAGCAATTTCTTCTTATGCGCAGGAATTGGCCATATGGAAGATTGATCTTGAGGCCTGAGGGGTGGAAACTGGAGTAGTCCAAAAGTGTGTTCTTTGATGTGGGTTTTCGGTACAAAGTTGTGCTTAAAGTCTTGTCTGGGTTTTTGTAAATTTCTAGATCCAGAAATGGTATTTTGTTCTTGTCGTGGTCCATGGTGAATTTTATACAGTGGTTGCATGAGTTAAGCCATTGTAGGAAAAGGAGGAGGTCGTCTTCCGTTCCTTGCCATATCATAAATACATCGTCTATGTATCGTAGCCAACATTTGATCGACTGTTTGAAAATGTTCTGTTCGTTGTAGATGGAGTCCTTCTCAAAAGCGTCCATAAAGAGATTGGCTACATCGGGGGCAAAGGTGGCCCCCATACTGGTTCCATGGCATTGTTGATAAAAAGTCTGTTTGTAGACGAAGTAATTCTCCATAAGGGCTATTCTTGTAACTTCAAGAAGAAATGCTGTGGGTGGTTCTACTTTTGGTCTTTTATCTAGGTATGTCTTGAGGACTTGCAAACACTCCATTTGTGGGATGCTTGTGTGTGCTGTCCCTGAAGAAATACCGCAACCGGATGGTGCGAAAGAATTTTCGTAGTTCGACTTCCGTGTTGAAGATGTTGGCAGTGGTACTTGGGATGAAACTGAGACCTTTCTTCAAGCGAGATAGATGTACTAAGCAAAGGTATTTCTTCAGGGACAGCCCGGAAAAAGAAAGTCGCTGAACGACAGGACTAAGACCCACATCAACCTTTACCCCTTCATCATCAATGATATGTCCTGAAATACTATCTTTTGAGAATCGCATTCTCTCTGAAGTACAAAAAATTTTCGATCAGAAAACTTTTTTCAAAAATAATCTTTCATCTCCTGAAAGATTAGCACTCAAGGCTTTAGAAAATAACAAGACCTTTGTAATCAAACCAGCCGACAAAGGCGGAGGTATAGTACTGTGGAGCAACACCCTATACGATACAGAAGTCACCAGACAACTTTCAAACACATCGTTCTACAAACAGCTTACCATCAATCCAACGTCCAGGATATTGTCAGAAATAACAAGTCTCATGAACCATGCACATGATGAAGGCTGGATAGATGACGACGAGAAACTATTCTTAGTCAACCAACACCCGGTCATCCCAGCTATATACTTGCTTCCGAAAATCCACAAAAACCAACAAACACCTCCTGGCAGACCCATCGTAGCCGGTATAGGCTCAGTGCTAGAACCTCTGTCCATCTACATCGACTACTTCCTAAGACCATTTATCTGCAAGATGCCCTCCTACATCCAGGACACCACGGCGATGATTAGAAAGTTGGACACCATACGAGTAGAACCTGAAGACCTACTAGTTACTCTAGACGTGGAATCATTGTACACAAGCATCCCACAAATGGAGTGTTTGCAAGTCCTCAAGACATAACTAGATAAAAGACCAAAAGTAGAACCACCCACAGCATTTCTTCTTGAAGTTACAAGAATAGCCCTTATGGAGAATTACTTCGTCTACAAACAGACTTTTTATCAACAATGCCATGGAACCAGTATGGGGGCCACCTTTGCCCCCGATGTAGCCAATCTCTTTATGGACGCTTTTGAGAAGGACTCCATCTACAACGAACAGAACATTTTCAAACAGTCGATCAAATGTTGGCTACGATACATAGACGATGTATTTATGATATGGCAAGGAACGGAAGACGACCTCCTCCTTTTCCTACAATGGCTTAACTCATGCAACCACTGTATAAAATTCACCATGGACCACGACAAGAACAAAATACCATTTCTGGATCTAGAAATTTACAAAAACCCAGACAAGACTTTAAGCACAACTTTGTACTGAAAACCCACATCAAAGAACACACTTTTGGACTACTCCAGTTTCCACCCCTCAGGCCTCAAGATCAATCTTCCATATGGCCAATTCCTGCGCATAAGAAGAAATTGCTCCACAATGAGCGAGTACATATCAAAGAGTAAAGAACTAGCTACCCGATTACAAGAAAGAGGCTATCCAAAACATATCGTCAGACAAGCCCGTAAGCGTGTAAAAAACACAAACCGAGAATCATGTCTTACACCAACCAAAAGAGACCAACTGGCGACCAAGATGACTTGCGTAACCACCTTTACGCCACTAAGCAACACCATCAGAAAGGTGATCCTTAAACATTGGGATATACTCCAAACCGACACTTTCAAACCAGAGAAAGCAAGATTCGCATTCAAACGAAGCAGCAATCTCAAAGATCACCTGGTTCACACGTATTCGGAAGTTGAGACCCCAAGAAACCAACAAACCACTCTCTGGCACCTTCCGCCAGCAAAAGGACACTTCAAATGTGGAAATTGTTCGGTATGTTCCCTGACAGACAACCTCAAAACAATTGACCTGAAGGGCCAACAATGGACCCTAAATTCTTTCTCGAATTGTAAAACCAAATGGTCTGTTCACATAATCAAATGCCCCTGCAACCTCATCTACGTTGGCAAATCGAAAAGAGAGATTAGACAACGCATATGCGAACATCGTTCTTGTGTGCGCAACCAAGTAGACGACAAACCCCTACTGGCACATTTCAAAGCCAAAAATCACACCCATAATGACATCTTCTGGACAGTGTTGCAAACAGTGGGGAACCCCTTTCGCGGAGGTGACAGGGACCTGGCCTTGCGCAAACTAGAACAGAAATGGATTTACCGTCTAGACTCTGTAAAACAGGGTTTAAACATTTCAATAGAATGGAATCTCTTTTTCAACAAATAAAAGCGATCCTTACCACCAAAAATCAGCCACGAAGCTTCTTTGGGTTTTTTAGCCGTCCACCAAAGTGTACTTGGTAACAAAATGCTCATGTCTGTAAGAATATGTCCATTCTATTGTTCAGTTTGAAAATATGCCACAATTGATGTTATTCTCACAATTGTCAATTTTGTTCATTTTTGAAAACTATATGTATAAATAGTCAAATTGCACGAAATGTACCAGTGTGCCATCCATACTGCAAGCCGATATCCTTTGCAAAATAACCTTCTGCCAATCCTGTCACATCTTTTGACATCTATACAAAATGCCATAATCGATGGTTTTCCTACAATTGTTAAATTTGTTCATTTTGAAAACCATATGTATAAACAGTCAAATTGCACTATATGTACTGGTGTGCCATCCAAACTGCTAGCCGTAATCTTTTGCGAAACTTTCTGCCAATCCTTTGACATCCAAATGTTTCCTTCACGACAATAGCAAATGTTTTACTTGTCGGATGCTAACCAGCGCAGTATCTTTATAAAGCATTAAATTGTAATCCACACGCTCATTTCAGTGCCTGGACAACCCTCGTACAATACCCACCCTGGACTGACGTCCACACCGACTCATGCGCCTGTACACCCAACACCCCGGCGACATGCGCATTGCAGCCTTTAAAACACGACACGCCATCGCGCAGGCGCACTGTCGTTTTCCGGAGGAGCACAGCTCATTACCCACAGAACAACTGGACCGAGCGCAGGAGGCAACACAGCTCCACAGTCGACTATCTCCAGGTACCTGTGCGCGCCACTTTCGAGTCACCTCTTCAGCCACGCATGTTCATTCCGCCATGCCCTCCGAAACTCAACCCCCTAGGTTCTAAGCCCAGGTTTTCAGACGTACGCTAAACCAACTTGACCTGCATCCATGTTCCACATGCCGTTACTAGGCTCCCCACATCAGCAGTGAGGTATTTCAACCCAACCAGTACTGGAAGCACCGCCAATCCTTTATACTAAAACTGTGCACGACCACTTGTACTCAACACAGGCGGTTCTCTCTACGGCACCGAATCACTTTATAGCCATTTGCAAACATTCGTTGCCCAATAGGGTAATCACCCTTTTTTTCATTTAATTGTTCACTTACAGCTCCTGACATCTGACGTTACCGCAGATGCCTGCCAATTAATTTGGACCTCAACCCAGACGTATAATTATCCGACCACGCTAGGTCCTTTTATTTGCAGCATTCTTTTTCTTGAAAATCATACAAATCTTTGACAACACCGCCCCCAGACTAACACAGTCCTCTCTCACAATATTTAGATGGACACACTTCACCATCATGACTCCAACCACAACGTATAAGTCCTGAAGACCGTTTGGTACATCCAAGCAGCGCGGCTCCACCTGGTACAGCCACTGCAACAACACCAATGAATACACCAAACCAGAAACACCAGTCTTTGTGTCGACAAAACGATCGTATTGTGATTCCAAGCAATACATGTACTAAGTTTTCACTCTGCCTACTAACCCACGAAATAGCAGATATTTATGTGCTCACGGTTGCACATCCTGAATGCAATAGCACCCTTTTTGAAAATATGTCTCGTTTTCTGAAAATATGTTTATCGTGTTAGTGTTAAATAAACTTGTTTTTTCTTGATACTCTCGCCGTCTTTAATGGTGTTTGTCTTAATAAGCTAGCCATTACCTAGCTTCGCTGCAAATGTTGTGACCTCCTTTCCCGTCTTGGGTCAGGGTAGCCTTTTGACTCCATTTCCTCTTTTTCAACATTAAGCATTACATCAAAACTCAACATTAAGCAGTTCTTACCTCCTCACCAGGCTCACCTTAGGCGAACAAGTTGCGCAGCACCGCTTGGCCGACCCTGGACTCCTCCCTGGAACCCCGGTCGACGCAGTAGAATCTCGTGAAGGTGTGCGTCGACATCCACGTAGCAGCCCTGCAGATGTCCAGCAGGGGCACACCAGACAAGAACGCCGTGGTAGCAGCGATAGCTCTGGTTGAATGGGCTCTCGGACGGCCAGTCAACGGTCAGTTTGCCAACCGATGACAGTGCGTGATGCAGCCGGAGAGCCATCTGGAAATTGAAGCCTTCGATACAGCCTTCCCTTGGTTCACAGGTCCAAAGTTCACAAAAAGCTGTGATGTCTTCCGAAAACTCTTTGTGCGGTCCACGTAGAACTTCAGCGCTCTAGCCACATCCAGCGAGTGCAAAGTCCTCTCGGCCGGTGACGAAGGCGACGGGAAGAAAACAGGTAACACCAAGGGCTCGTTGAGGTGGAAGTCCGACGGCACCTTGGGCATAAAAGAGGGGTGCATCCTCAGCACCACCCTTGTGTCGTGAAAATTAAAATATGGAGGCTCGCAGGATAGGGCCTGGATCTCTCCCACTCGCCGTGCGGAGGTGATGGCCACAAGAAACACAGTCTTCCACGACAGGAATTTCAACGGTGCCGAATGCAGGGGCTCGAATGGTGCCCCCATGAGCCTGGTCAGCACCACGTTGAGTTCCCACGCCGGGGCAGGGGCCTTCACCGGCGGGAACGATCGGAACAGTCCCTTCATAAATTCCTTCACCAGGCGATGGGACCACAAGGACGCCCGTCCTGTGGTTCTAGTGTATCGGGAGATCGTAGCCAGATGTATCTTGATGGAGGCGTGAGCCAGTCCAGTCTTGGCCAGCGACAGTAGGTACGGCAGCACTTGAGGGGGCGTAATCTGTAGTGGGTTAATCTTCTGTGCACGGCACCAGACAGAGAACCTCTTCCACTTATATCCGTAGCACTTGAGAGTTGAGGACGCCCTGGCTTTTGCAAGGACCTCTCTGCAGTCAGCCGGGATATCGTACCCTCCAAACTTTAGAGCCAGGCCTGCAAGTTCAGTGACTCTGGGTCGTGATGAAGTATGGCGCCTCCTTCTCTGGAGAGAAGATCCGCGTCCGTCGGCAGCTTGACTGGTGGGGACGCTGAGAAGTCCAGAAGTTCCGGGAACTAGATCTGCCTCGGCCACGCCGGTGCGACTAGGATCATCCTGCATCGGGAAATCTTGAGCTGGTTGACGAGTCAGAGCAGGAACGGAGGGAACGCATATAGCAACAGGTCATCCCAGGGGAACGAGAAAGCATTGCCCATGCTCCTCAGCTGGGGAAACCTGCTGGCGAACCTCTGGCACTTGGAGTTCGTCGCCGTCGCGAACAGGTTGATCTGCGGTTTTCCCCATCGTCGGAAGAGTCGATCCACTTGATCCTGATGTAGTTCCCACTCGTGGCACGAGCGCAGCTCCCTGCTGAGTGAGTCTGCGATGGTGTTCTTTATCCCTGCCAGATGAAAGGGCACCAGAAACATCCCTTGGGCGACGGCCCAATGCCACAGATCCTGGGCTTCCTTGGAGAGGGCTGGGGATCTGGTTCCTCCCTGCTTCCGGATGTAGAACATCGTGGTGGTGTTGTCAATGAAGATTCTCCCCACCTTGCCCTTGCGGGACGGGAGAAAGGACCTGAGGGCCCAGAACACTGCATCGAGCTCCAGGATGTTGATGTGGACCGTCTTCTCCTCCGGGAGCCAAAGGCCTCTCGCGTGAAGTTCTCCGGTGTGTGCTCCCCACCCTTCCAGGGAGGCATCCGTCGTCACCATTATCTGGTGGGATGGGGTCTGAAAGTCTGTGCCCGCCGTCAGATGAGCGCGGGTGCCCCACCACCGGGTCGCTCGTCGGAAGGTCTCGTCGAGCAGGATCCTGTCCTCAAAGCTGCCCGCCGCTTGGATCCAGCGGGAGTCGAGGAACTCTTGCAGAGGGCGCATCCGAAGCCTGCACAGGCGCATGAGATATATGCAGGAGGACATCATCCCGAGGAGGGACTTGGTGGACCTCACCCTGGCCACGTCCGTGGCCAGCAGACGCTGCACCTTGCCCAGGATGGCCTTCGTCCTTTCCTCCAATGGTGACGCCAGACGCGCCACTGTGTCGAGCTTGGCTCCCAGAAACAGTGCGACTTGCGACGGGACCAGGTGGGATTTGGGAAAGTTGATGGAGAATCCCAGGTCCGTGAGCAGCTGGACGGTCTTTGCTGTGTGATCCACTGCGAGCTCCCTTGTCCTTGCTCGGATGAGCCAGTCGTCCAGGTAGGGGTAGACGTGGATCGCCTGCAGGTGCAGCCGCGCCACCACCGGTACGTGGCACTTGGTGAACATGAACCTGAGGAACTTTCGGTGTCCCTTTAGGATGGGGATATGGAAGTAAGCATCCTCCAAATCCGACGACGACAGGAAATCGCCCTCCTCCAGCTGACCCAGGACATGCTGGAGGGTGACCATCCGGAACTTCTGTGCCTTGATGAATTTGTTCAGTCGTCATAGGTCCAGGATGGGACGCCATCCTCCCGTCTTCTTCTTCACGAGGAAGTATCTTGAGTAAACTCCAGAGCCCCGAAGCCTCTTTGGGGCGAGCTCGATGGCGCCTTTCTTGAGCATCGCCTTTACCTCCAAGAGAAGTTGAGGGACGTGATGTTCCTTCCTGGCCACGGGGGGGACGCGCGGGCACTTCTTTAGAAACTCGAGCGCGTGACCCTGGGCCAGGGCGTCCAGCACCCAGTGGTCGGTGGAGATGGACTCCCACATGCTGACGAAGCTCGCCAGCCGGCCTCCCACCAGGGTGCTTCGGTTCAGTCCTGCTTCGACAAGGCTTTGCCACCTTGTCCTCCCTGGCGATGACGGCGGGGTCCGCCCGACTTGCCTCGTCCCCTGTAGGCTTCCTGTGACGACGAAAGGGCCGCTTGACGATAGGTGGAAAATCCGCCGCCGGAACCTTTGGAGGCACCCTGCTTGCCTCCGCCGCTCCGAAAGGGCGGCCGTTGTTGCTGGAGAACACCAAGAGCCTGGGCCGTCTCCGTCTTGATGGCTTGTAGGGAATCGTCCACTGTTTTCCCAAACAGGTTGCTCCCGTCGAACGGCATGTCCAAGACTCTGGTCTGCATGTCCTGCCAGAAGTCAGTTGCCTTGAGCCATCCACGCCGTCTAAGGCACACGCCGTTGCCCAACTGGCGAAATCCAGTGTCAGCGATGTCCGTCGCTATCGTAATGGCGTGGTCCGACGCCACTTCTCCTTCCTGCAAGATCTCAGGGCCTCCGCCCTCTTGTCGTCTGGTAAGAAGTCCAGCAGGGGGGCGATTTTGTACCACAACTCCCTGTCGTAGCGGGCTACGATAGCCAAGGCGTTGACAGCCTTAATCGTCGTCGCTGCCGATGAGATGACTCTGCGTCCCATCGTGTCCAATTTCTTTCCCTCGCCGTCCGGCGGGGAGGTTGACGTAGAGGCCGAGGCCCCCCACGCTTTCTTCCTGGCCGCCGCAGAGATAACCGAGTCCGGGGTCGGCTGTGCCCGAAGGCACAAGGGGGCCGCGTCCAGGACCCGGTACTTCTTCTCGTACCGATCCCTTCTCGCAGGCGTTGTGGATGGGTTCTTGAGGAGGGAGAGATCCTCATCCCAGATATCGTCCAGTAGAGGTACAGCGAGGACCGTCTTCCTCTTGGTCTCGCGCCGTTGATAAAGGAAACCTTTCTTCTTCTCTTCCGGGCAGAGCTGGAAAAGCTCGGATGCCCTGGCGATCATGGCATGAAACGATCCAATCTCGTCGTGCGGGGAAGCCCGGGGAGGAGGTGACGATGGGAGATCCTCGTCGTAAACCTCGTCGTCTGTACCCGTCACGGCCGTGTCAGTCCCCGTATCATCCCCACGGGTCGTGGACGGGGAGGAGGGCTGAGCAGGGCGCGATGGTTGAAAAGGAGTTGGAGGATGAATCCTTCCTCTCTTAGGAGGAGGGCTCCCAGAAGGGCCTGGCTCCGGGTGCCCCATCGGGAGCGGTTCCTCCGTTGGTGGTAACGGCAACCTCGTCCTTATCTCCGAGCATAAGGACTGTATAGCCAACAAAATGGCCACCGAGTTGTCTTGCGGCACTGGTTGAGGGGATTCCGACGGGCGGTCAGGAGCCCCGTCGACACCCTCGACGTTATCATCGTCTCTGACGTTGGGGTCCCTCCCGACGGGCTGGTCTTCTTCCACGCCAACGCCATGGCTTAAGACTTCGATCAGCTCCTCTTCAGAGGTTGAGGCCGAATCCACGATGACCTCCTGCCCCCCCTTTTTCTTCTCCGTCGGAGGTTTCACAGGGGTCCTGTCTATGGGCATGAAAGAGGACTCCCTCCGTGGTGGCAGGGAGACTCTGGGCCCCGAGGTCGCCACCACTGGTGTAGCCTCCACAGGCTGAGCCAGGGCCGCCGCGACTGTCTCGATAGAGGCCTTGGCCGGGTGGATCAAGGCTTTCACCACCTTAGGTGCGCTCACCGCCTTCTCCTTGGGGGGAGGGTCACCGCCTCGCTCCCCCTTCTGATGGGGCCTTCGTACTCGACCGGGACTACTTCTTTTTCTCGCCTGACGGGCTCTTCCCTTCCAGCCAGTTGGCGAGACGCAGATGGCGGTCCTTCATGGTCCGCTCCGACATATTGCCGCAAAACGCACAGTCCTTCTCCATGTGCGTCTTGTCCTTATGCAGGCAGTAGAGGCAAAGGGAGTGTCCATCCTCCTTAAAGACATTTTGAAGATGGCATCCAGGGCAGACCCTGAACAGCTTTCCGGGCGTCGAGCTTCCCTTCTCCTGGGCCATGCCGAGATGGGCCTGAGAAACTTCTGGAGTCCTCCAAAAGCGTGGCTCGACGAAATCTTCACCCTTGAGGGGCGTAGAAGAATCCGACACGGGTCCCCATTGATCGGATAAAGAAACGGTGGAGTTTGAGGCTCTTTTGACCGAAAAAGAGAAAATGTTCCTATGAAAAAGCGCGAACAAAGCACTAAAGCTCGAGAGCAATAGCACGAGGATCCCAACACTTGGACGTGCGGTAAAAACCTGAAGATGGCTGCCAGTGGCGGGGCTTAGGGAGATGGCAGTCATTGGCTGTGGTCAGTATGACGCAGAGATCAGTGATTGGTTACTACTACGAAAGATAGATCAGAAACGAAACTGATACTGATTTTTCTTTACCGAGGATTCCCAGCCTGACGACCGGCAATATTCATGAGCATGTGAATCCATGCCAGACCCCAGGCTGGAGAAAAGGAGAACGCCTGCAGTACTTTTTCAGATCATCGTTGGAGTCAAATCCTCTATGAAGAAGAGCAGCCAGTTGATAACCACAGGACGACCCCTGCAGCTGACCAGCACCAACTCCAGTAAAGTCCTAGTGAAGCCCTGTTCCTCTGCCCGATTAAGAATGTCCTCATCAGTGTTTCAACACCTGGACCAGTGGGAACAACCAGTTTCAACCATTGTTCGAGGATATGTGCATTTTGAGCCTCCAGAAGTGTCCCTGGACCAACAGCTGGACTGACCAGCTCTCTCATGGACTACCTCGTTGCAGCCATCACCATTCGGAGTGCATGCTTGTAACTTGGAGGATCTTCAACTTGTACAACAAGACACATGCTCCTCCATTTTTAGCCTTCTTGCAACAATAAAAGCCCTGCTGGACCTGCTCCTTTGTTCATCCCGGGAAGATTACCTGCCTCCACCATGGTGACTCCCATTGAATTCCGTCTTCTTCGCATCTTAGAAGTACCCTGAGGTTGCCTGCTCCACAGAAGTCATCATCTTTTCTTTTTTTGGGTGTTCATCTGGAACCAATACAGAAGCACTGCAACCGAATAAAACTAAATCCTTTGTCCAACGTGACCTCTGCACCTCCGAACCCTAGGCCTTCCTCAACCAGACCAAGCACAGAAAACTGTGTCCCCAACAGATGCTGGAATCCTCAGCAGTGGTCTCTGGAGAAATCGGAGTCAGTGGGGTAAGTTAATATACCCGTTACTTTCCCCCCGTTCTCTATAGGGTTAAATGGGCATAAAGTCCTGTTCCTAAATCCCTCTTTTCTGACCGGTGTAGACCTGGTAAAAGATCCCTTCCTAGGCCTATCCTATTGTCTGGGAATGAGTGGTGTTACTTACCTAAACTTTACTTACCTTTTTCACTTTTGAATTATAACCACTGGCATCGTCCACTCTCTTAGTAAACATACCTGAAAAGTATAACTTTGGAACTGATGACTTTAGGGCACAAGGCCCCAAACCATCTTAGGACTGGACTCACACAGTGTTAGGGAAACTGTTCTGTGGTTATTCTAAAGTAGTTTTACTATATTTCATGCATCTGAGCACTTGCCTGTATTACACTGGTTATTAAATCATTCTTTCTTCTCCTAAGGGCAAATGCATATATCAGTTTTATAGTATGTGTATGGCAACATTTGACTAAAGGATTTACTTGCTTAGTGTGCATTTTTAAAGGCCTAATAAATCATTGTATATTTTTGTACTAGCCTAACTGGAATTATTTGTACAGTTCACTGTGAACTCATTGTAGTCCTGGACCACTCAAAGAGCCCACCTCAGACTAAGCCTTGCTGCTCTGCTACCTTACCTTGATTGGGTTTGATTAGATCACAGTGTCTACCTGTTCACTATTATGGGTTGGCTTCCCAAAATCTGCCTCAGAATTGATGTGTGGGTCTCTTTGTGGGTTTCCCATATTTGAAATGACATTACATGGGACAGGAAAAACTCTAGTAAGTTTGCATCTGTGCAAATTAGTTTTCCCTTTGGGAAGGGGAGAGAAACATGTCTTTCCTTAAATGCTGCAGCTACTGGGCAAGAGAAAGACACTCTCCTGCACAAGCATTGCTTTTGGTTGGCAGGGGGTGGAATGAGTTAGGCTTTTCCCTTCAAGGAACCACGCTGGTTGTCTAAGGGTTATCTCGGAAAATGCTATTGTTTATCCATAGAGCAGCTTTATCTGAATGCCTGGTAGACATTCCCGAATTCACTCCATGTTTTGGAGCAGTAAACATGAGTACTCTGTTTTTTTTAGGACCTGGTAATTACTACCTAGTTGTTCCCTCAGGGGGTTCCGGAATAGTTTAGGAATGTTCCACCTAACATTCAGGGTCCAACATGAAGAGACGCTGTTGTAGTGTCTTTTGGGAGAATACTTGAGCATTACATTCTCGTCCTTACACCAGATAACACTTAATATGTTTAACTAATTGGATTGGGGTGTGTGTCGCAATCCTGTCAGTCTAATTCACAGGTAGACAGTGGGCAGGAAACAAAGTTGCTGCTGCAACCTTTTCACAGGGGACTACAGGTATAGGTGGGAATATTTGAGGAGAGTTAGCCAGTTAAGTAGGTTGCAGAGGACCGCAGACACTGTGTCCACCAAGGTGAAATCTCCCCCAGTTTTGGGCCACAGTATCTCAGATTCCAGTGGACATACAGCCATCAATGATAACACTGTCCTTGAAGTAGCACTTAATTTTAACAATGAAAGAGGCATGTCTATCAATAACCTGCTGCTTCCAGGATCCAAGGGACACTAGAACACTTCAGTCCAATGGATGACTAAAAATCCCACGAGCCCACCAGGCAGATTAAATGGCCTGCAGCTAGGCTTTAAAGAAAGGAAGGAAACAGCAGTTCCATATGGGCCATATTGCTAATAGTAGAAGGGCGACAGGCCTGCATGAGAAAAGGGGTGGTGCTCACAAGCCCTCATCAGCCCTCCCCTAGCCATTTCCGTGTCACACCCTCTGTAACTCATTGGCAAAGCAAGCTGGTCAATCCTGGGAGGGAGTGGGCTATTTAAAAGGTGAGCTGAGCACAGTCTGGGATAGGTTGTAGTTTGATACGGAAAGCCGGTGGAGGAGGATGTCCGAGAGACCAGAGAAGAAGAGCGTGGAAGGAGTTTAGATGTCAGTGGAGGAGGGGTCTGTGGAGTGTTATTTGTTGGGTGTGAGGAGTCAGTGTAGTAGTCGTAGTGTAGTGAGAAGGCAGTAGTAGTGGGAGTGAGAAGTAGCAGTAGTCAGTGGTAGCAGAGTCTGGGAGAGAGAGAGAGAGAGAGAGAGAGAGAGAGAGAGAGAGAGAGAGAAAGAAAGAGAGAGAGGAAGTAGTAGTAGAAAGAGACAGTAGTAGCAGAGAGGTGGTTGAAGTGGTAATAGCAGTGGAGGAGTATTGAGAGGCGGTAGTGGAATCAGAGTGGTGATAAGAGCAGAGAGGTGGTAGTAGGAGATAGTTGTAGAAGTGAATGGAGCAAGTTAGAAAAAGGAGTAGTTACATCAAATTCTGGAGGTAGGAAGGCAGAGTGTAAGATCAGAGGGGCAGAAGCATGGTAGTAGAAGAACATCTTCAGAGCACAGTGTAGGAGAGGGTCAGTTAGACTGTGTGTGTGTGAAGAGTCCGTGGAACTGTGTGGAAGGAGGCACCATCTCTAGCTCTGTTAGATCACTTAGCAGGCAAGGATGGGGAAAGCTAGAAGGCCCTAGGGACTAAGTCAGTCATCAAATTAGGGAAACCAATGCATTATTTAGTAAGAGATAGACAGATAGGTGTCACCTGGCAGTACCACTAACATCTGCTAAGGACACCTGGGCTAGGGAGGAGGAAAACTAGCTGGAACTAGTGAGAAAGTGAAGGTCCTAGTGCCAAACGTTCCCAAGAATCCAGTTAGCCCTAAAGAGTGCCCAAGAATCCCTCAGCCAAGCTGTTCATGTTATACAAAATAAAGGCACTTGAAATTAAAAAAGGTCTCAAGCGTGGTTATTTATGTTATAGCCAGTCATAATGTACTTACCCGTTTCTAGGAATCCTTTCCACCCCCACTTGACCATCGTAAGGTGTGAGCTATTCTGCCACCAGGTAGTTATCCTGACACTGGCTGTATGTGAACTAAGTGTCTTGCAAGCGGGAAGGGTCTTGCTTAAGAATCTTTGCTGTTTTTATACTCTACAATGTAACTCTGCTGTATTCTGACCAGTACATTTTGGCTTATTTTAATGTGCAATACTTTAATAAAGAGTGTGTATATCTGTGTAATGTATTCCTTTGTGTAACCTATTGTATTACCAAGAAGCCTGACTGCTATGCTCATTGCCCACTGAGAGTGTTTTGGTCTAACATGGTGGGTTACACTGTTTTCACCATTAGAATGAACTCTTCACAATACCGACCAGAGGACTGTGGAAAAATCTACTTAATAAAAGCAAATTACAAGAAAACTCTTCCCGGAATTTCTTGCCACCATATTATGGTACCGGGAGGATAGCTCAGCGGCAGTGTGCTGGCCTTGGAAACAAGACAACACGAGGCAACACAGGTTCGATCCCTGGGTCCGCGCGTAGAAACCTCTGGGTATCAAGTGCATTATAAATACGCAACTAAGACATATTCTGGTAACAGCGCCTCAATGTCCCTTGGGCTGTGTGAGCGCTTTAAAAATGCAAATAAATAAAATAAAGAAAGAAAATGAAATGCAAATTTTGATCTGACAATTTCCCAGAAAGAACCACCTACAGAATATGGGAAAATTCCTTTCTATCTTCATCCTTCCTAGCACTCAGGTGTGACACAAATCTGTGTTGACGACTTTGATCATCTAGCTATCATCTGGGAGCCCTCCTAGCCACACACAACATCCAAATCCACCAATATGCCGACGATACACAGCTATACCTCAAGATCGACTACATCAAGGACATCCATAGGATACATCAAGGACATCCATAGGCCTCTTGCTGATCCAGTCTTGGATGTCCAGTGCATACTTGAATCTCAACCCCCTCCAAGACTGAATTCCTACTCCTCACCAACAACATCGAACACCCAGACATACAGAACTGGCTATCAACCATGAACTCTGAGGGCTTCACACTCAAGCTCATCTCCTGCGCCGAGTCCCTCAGGTTCCACATTAACAAACACCTATCTTTCAAGACACACATAGCTAAGAAAACTCAAAGAGCTCGGTGTCAGCTCTCACTGTTCAAGCACTGGTCCTATCCCAGTTGGATGGGGGGCAATGCACTCCATGAAGGCCTCCCGTCATCCTCCCTTGTGCCCCTGAGAAGTGTCCTACACGCAGCCGCACACCTCATCAAGGGTCTACGCAGATACGATTACATCACCCTTGCGCCCATCTAACCTTCACTGGCTCCCACTGCACGCACTAATCACCTTCAGGTTTTGCTGTATCAACTATAAGGCAGTCGCCCTCAAGTCACCCAGCTACCACGTGGAGAAAGTCTGCAAGGAGTCTCTCCTCCTCAACACCTAGGCCATTGCATCACCCCTAGCGCCACATGACTCACTAGATGGCGCCTGCTCCACCCTCTGTATAACTGTTCTGTTGTTACTACTGAAAACAACTCTGTTATGCATCTGTAATGTTGTACACCTCTGTAAAGCACCTGTAATGTACACCTCTGTAAAACGGTTCGTTGTGTATCTGCACTGGTGTATACCTCTGAAAAGCACTGTTGCTTCTAAAAAGTTAGGTCTGCGCTCAATCAATACCATAATAATAATAGCTAGATTAAATTCAAATCTATTGGGGGAGGTAGGGTGGGGTGTGTGTGTGTGTGTTTGTGTTTGCAATCCACTTTGGAAGATGCCATTTATCATTCTAAATTACTGCATTATTCCTTGTTTTGATGGTTATTTGAAAAGACTTCAAATTTCCCTTTATCCTTGCAAGATCATATTATTTATGAGATTTATCAGATTAAAGCATATTAAGTACCATGTCACCTATCTTGCATTAAAATATTTCTACCATAAACAAATAGTAATTTTAAGCAAAATAATATCAGACAATATAAGAAAATAAAAATGGAATAGGATCATATCTTTCTTTTCACTGTGCATCATAAAGTGGTTGCCTTTTTACTTAATTTAAATCATGTGGACTAGATGAAAACATGCTTTCAATTTTATTTTTGAATATTTGATCCCAGCAACATAATTGGAATACCCTTTAGGAAATATAATTATGTTTTAGATTACAGTAAATTAAAGTACATTATTACCTTTTCGGGGTATCCAAAATTCCACCGTTGTTTTTCTAAGAAAAATAGAATATATGTGGTCAATAGCGCAAAATAAAAGAAGCAAGCAATTCATCAACCAATATTGGATAATATGCTAAGCAATTTGTACATTCTTCAAAGGCTTGAAACGAACCAAGTATATATTCAGAAGCACAATGAGCCACTTGCTAATGTTTGGATCATAGAAATAGACAGCTTTCATACAGACTGTTACAGAGATTTGTATACAGGTATCTGGCGAGTACTGCATAACCATTGTGGCAAGTCAGATATAGGAAACAGACAAGACAATATGGTTCAAACTTAGAAGTTTTATTCAAGAAAATAATGCCTCACCTATTCTTGCAAGTATGATGAGGGTGTTCCCAAAGTTTAAAAAATAAATAAACTGGTGCTTGTCAGAATGTCTCACAGAAACTCAGTCCTCCGTCCGAACCTAATCTGCCCTAGAATATAACCTTGCCACTAATACCAAAGGAAACATAACCTTAGCCCAGGAACATATTACCCATATTACCATTGTGATGGCTGGTTCCTGACAGCCACACATTTGTGTCTTTGGTTCTCTCTTTTCTTCCATGCCTCAGCCTGCTTGTACAGATCCAAATAATATTTTATCTTTAGGGAATAGGGGACGCCAGACCCCCAGACAAATGTCAGTTCAAAGAGTTTGTTCCTCAATTGGAGTAACTGATTCTGTAAATTAGCTACTTGTTTCGTACAATAGGCTCAGGACTGATGTTTAAAATCAGTTCCTTCTTCAACCCTCCAGGGTGTTTCAGTTTCTCCTGGGTTATTGTATCTCTTGGCCCGGCATGGGCCTTCTGGCTCTTCAGCCTTTCTCAGCTTGACTCTTTTCTCCTCCCTCTGTGGGTTATCTGATTTCTCAGTCCAGCATAGGGTATCCGGCCTCTCAGAGCGCCTGGGTTTCTTGTTTCTTTCTCCCCCTCGTGGGGTATTTTGTCTCTCAGCCTGGGGGGCTCAGAGGGGGGCTATCCAGCCTCTCAAGCTGTCTGGAGCTCTTATTGCTCTGACCCCCTTGTGGGGTGCTACAGTGCCTCGCTGCCCTGCTCTCTGTCAGCTGTGTACCTGGTTCTTGGCGGCGGTGCTCACCACGGGAGTCGGCTTCTCTGGTTGCTGTGGGACCGCTGGGTCGCCGTCTTTGTGCTCAGGTCTTCTGCTTCGGTTCCTTCGATCTGTGACTGACAGGACTTTGCTGCATTGGAGCTGCTGAAAGCTGGTATTCTGCATCTGCGGAGGCTCAGTGTTAGGCAAGATTGTATGCAGTACTCTGTGGGAGACTACACCAACCTTGTCCTCCTGGCATTAGGTAACCCAACCTTTGGTATACATCTGTACTACAAAGGTTGGTAGTGTGGCTGAGCAGCCAGGATTATCTCAAGAGGAGTCAATGTGAGCTGTAGGGTTGGAACATAGAGCTTCACAGTGACAAGTATCAAAATAAAACTTATACACAAGGATTCTTGATTAAACAATTATTTATTTAACAGTCAGTTTGAAAACGCCTTCTTTAGAAGGGAGCAAATATGTAACACTTAAAATATACTTCAAAAATACACACTCTCAGTTTCAGTTAATCAGTAGATACCCATTGGGGATGACACGCAGACACTTCCTACACCCTGAGGTGACTTAAATAACTAGGACAATGTGGACATTGATACATCACCGTTACATGTAAAGCAATACTGAGTTTGGGGTCAAAAAGAAAAGGTTAGAGGAATAAAACATGGGTTAACAAGTTTCTCAAACTGGTAAGTACTTTTGAACCCCCAATGCAATCCAGATTACCCCTTTCCCAGCTACACAAGTAAAGAATGTGTGACTTTTTGGAGGGACAGATCAAAACACCAAGTCAGAGTTTAGAAAAGTCTATCAGGGAGCTGGGATAGCCAATGTCAATTGAGCAAAGTCTAGGGGAGCTGAAGTTCTTCTTGCAGGTAAGTAAAAAGTCTTGCACAATGTTATAGATAGTTTTTGTTGTAAAAGAGATCACTGTTGGGCCACAAGCTGGGAGGCTTGTGATGGTTCCATGCGATAATTCCGCCGCAAAAATATCGCGATACAAAAATATCGCCATATTTTTGCGGCGAAATGCACAATGGACCCTGCGGGGGACACCCCCGCAACTCCCGCTCCCACATAATATACCCAATAAAAATATTGCCTATGGCGAACCAAACGGCCATATTTACGGTGATATTTTTGTTGGGGATATTAATACCCGATACCCTTGTGATGGGCAAAGCTGCAAGCAACTCTGCAAAAGGTAACAAAGGCAAGTCTCAACTGAGAGCTAGCGAGTTACACAACAAGAGGTAGGTAGCTCTTAGTTTACAGGACCTTAGGTCTGAAGAAATTGGTTCCAGCTGGCTTCTGTTCCTGTTGTAGTATGGCAGATCCTTGTGTTCCTGGGCCTCAGTCATGGGGACAAGAGGGAGGACGTCTGGAGACTCCTGTGCTACGGTTTGAAGGTCGGCGGCAGCAATGGGCAAACTTCAGATCAGCAGCACTTTACGGTTTCAACTACTCTGCAATAGCACCACTGGGGTTTTCTGACACTAGGTGGACTTTCCTTGCTTCTGGGGTCCAGCACTCTGTTGAGGTGGCTCAGGCCTGGGCAGTCCTGCTTCATGGGAGTCCGGCGGATCTTCCTGGAGCTTGGGTCTTACTTAAAAATGATACACTCAATTCTGGTGTTCCTCTCCCTGTCAATCGGTTCCTGCAGCAGCAGTGGAAGTACAGCCAGCTTCGAGAGGATTTCCAGATGAGTCCGTCTTGGGGTTGATTGGTCCCAACAAGCCAAGGGGAGAAGTCGTCCTTTGCAGGGCTTCTCTAGTCGAGGCGAATCCGGAGCTTTAGCACTGCAGCAGGACTTCACTGGGCAAACCAACGGCCCAGGAGTTGCAGCAAGCGTCTCTTCTAAGTTCTTCGTCAGATTCCATCGTCCAGTGGTCGACTGTGCCTTCCAAGCAAAATATCTTGCCTTTTATGCAGGTTTCTCCCATTAATTCGCAACCTAGCTGTCAATCAAACAGCAGGGTGACAGCCAGCCAGCCAATCACCTTTGGGTGCATTCCTGTAAGCATGGAGAATAAGCACAGTGAGTTTTGGGAAACTCCCTTTCTTCCTGTCCGGTCAGACACGCTGGAGGCAGAGGCAGGCTTCACCAGTGAATCCCGCCAAAGACAAAATGAACAAAGAGGCCAAACCTGGTTTGGCGCGCAGAGTAAATCTCAAGGAGGACCTTTCCAACAAGAAATGGCGAAAAAAGAAGACCTGCTGCAACTCCTGGACCGTTGGTTTGCCCGGTGAAGCCCTGCTGCAGTGCCAAAACACCAGGTTTGCATAGACAGAGAAGCCCTGGCAAGGACGACTTCTCCCTTTGAGTTGGTGAGACCAATCAACTCCAAAGTAAGCCACCTGGACATCCATCTCGGAGCTGGTTAAATTTCCACAGAGTTTCTGATGGAAACCGTATAGCGAGGGAGAGGAACACCAGATTGTGTGCGTTGCTTTTAAGCTGGCCTAGAGCTCCAGGAAGATCCTATGAACTCCCAGGAAGCAGGACTGACCGAGTCTAAGCCACCTTAAAAGAGTGTAGGACCCAGAAGCAAGGAAAGTCCATCTTGACAGCCAGGAACCGCGGTGTTGCTATTTGCGGTAGACGCAAGGAGCTGAAACACTGAACAGCCACTGAAAGTGAAGTTTGCCGGTTACGAATTTTGACCATCCGAGTGCAGTGCAGGAGTCCCCTGACGTCCTCCCTCTTGTCCCCACGACTGAGGCCCAGGAACAGTGAGAGCTGCACAGGAACACGAGTCATCTGCTGTATCTTTTCTTCATTTTAAAAGGTACTGTACAAAGTCTACTCAAACTTACCTCTTGTTGTAGAGTTGCTTGCATCTTCTACTACTCACAAGGAACAAGTTATTTACCTGTAACTGTTGTTCTCCAGCATGTGTCTGGCATGGATTCACATGCTCATGAATATTCCCCGTCGTCAGGCCGGGAATCCTCGGTAAAGAAAAAATCAGTATCAGTTTCGTTTCTGATCTGTCTTTCTTAGTAGTAACCAATCACTGATCTCTGGGTCATACTGCCCCCAGCCAATGACTGCCCTCTACCTAAGCCCCTCCGCTGGCAGCCATCCTCAGATTTGGTAGCACGTAAAGTGGCAGTATGACCAAGTGAAGAGCCGCAGAGGGGAAGGAGGGAGGGTTCGCATGTGAATCCATGCCAGACCCATGCTGGAGAACAACAGTTACAGGTAAGTAACTTGTTCCTTCTCCAGCATGGGGTCTGGCATGGATTCACATGCTCATAAATATAAGAATACATAGCAGTATACACATGCACAACCACGGGAGGTGGCAACAGGCTCAGCATTAAGCAATACAACAACTCAACATTAAGCATCTCTTACCTCCTCACCAGGCTCACCTTAAGCGAACAGGTTGCGCAGCACTGCTTGGCCGACCCTGGACTCCTCCCTGGAGTCCCGATCGACGCAGTAGAATCTTGTGAAGGTGTGTGTCGACCTCCACGTAGCAGCCCTGCAGATGTCCAGCAGGGGCACACCAGACAGGAACGCCGTGGTAGCAGCGATCGCTCTGGTCGAATGGGCTCTCGGACGGCCGGGGAGCGGTCGGTTTGCCAACCGGTGACAGTACATGATGCAGCCGGAGAGCCATCTGGAAATGGAAGCCTTCGAGAGAGCCTTCCCTTGATTCATAGGTCCAAAGTTCACAAACAGCTGTGATGTCTTCCGAAAACTCTTTGTGCGGTCCACGTAGAACTTCAGCGCTCTAGGCACATCCAGCGAGAGCAAAGTCCTCTCGGCCGGAGACAAAGGCGACGGGAAGAAAACTGGCAACACCAAGGGCTCATTGAGGTGGAAGGTGGCAACACCAAGGGCTCATTGAGGTGGAAGTCCGACGGCACCTTGGTCATAAAGGAGGGGTGCGTCCTCAACACCACCCTTGTGTTGTGAAAAGTCAAGTATGGAGGCTTGCAAGATAGGGCCTGGATCTCTCCCACTCGTCGTGCGGAGATGATGGCCACAACAAATGCTGTCTTTCACGACAGGAACTTCAACGGCGCCGAATGCATCGGCTCGAATGGGGCACCCATGAGCCTGGTCAGCACCACGTTGAGCTCCCACGCCGGGGCAGGGGCCTTCACCAGCGGGAACGATCGGAATAGTCCCTTCATAAATTCCACAAGGATGCCCGTCCTGTAGTTCTGGTGTATCAGGAGATGGCAGCAAGATGTATCTTGATGGGGGAGTGAGCCAGTCCAGCTTTGGCCAGCGACAGTAGGTACGGCAATACTTGAGGGGCCGTAATCCGCAGAGGGTTAAACTTCTGTGCACGGCACCAGACAGAGAACCTCTTCCACTTATGTCCATAGCATTTGAGAGTTGAGGACGCCCTGGCTTTTGCAAGAACCTCTCTGCAGTCAGCCGGGATATTGTATCCTCCAAAGTCTAGTGCTGCAGGAGCCAAGCCTGCAAGTTCAGCGACTCCGGGTCGCGATGGAGAATGGCGCCTCCTTCTCTGGAGAGAAGATCCGTGACCGTCGCCAACTTGATAGGTGGGGACGCTGACAAGTCCAGAAGGTCCGGGAACCAGACCTGTCTCGGCCACGCCGGTGCGACGAGGATCATCCTGCACCTGGACCTCTTGAGCTGGTGGCTGAGACGGAGCAGCAACGGCAACGGAGGGAACGCGTACAGGAACAGGCCGTCCCAAGGGAACGAGAAAGCATCGCCCATGCTCCTCGGTTGTGCGAACCTGCTGGCGAACCTCTGGCACTTGGAGTTTGTCGCCGTGGTGAACAGGTCGAACTGGGGTTTGCCCCACCGTTGAAAGAGCCGATCCACCTGGTCCTGGCGTAGCTCCCACTCGTGGCACGAGCGCAGCTCCCTGCTGAGTGAGTCGGCAATGGTGTTTTTTTATTCCTGCCAGGTGGAAGGGAACGAGAGATCCTGGGCCTCCTTCGATAGGGCTGGGGATCTGGTGCCTCCCTGCTTCCGGATGTAGAACATCGTGGTGGTGTTGTCGGTGAAGATCCTCACCACTTTGTCCTTGAGGGACGGAAGGAACGATTTGAGCGCCCAGAACATGGCTCGTAGCTCCAGGATGTTGATGTGAAGAGACCTCTCCTCCGGGAGCCAGAGGCCTCTTGCGTGGAGATCTCCGGTGTGGGCCCCCCATCCCTCCATGTAGGCGTCCGTCGTTACTGTCTCCTGATACGCTGGGGCCTGAAAGTCCATGCCTGCCGTGAGGTGGGCACGGGCACCCCACCATAGAATTGCCCGACGGAACTCCTCGTCAAGCGGGATCCTGTCTTCGAAGCTGCCTGCCGCTTGAATCCAGCGGGCGTTGAGGAACTCTTGTAGCGGACGCATCCGAAGTCTGCAAAGGGGCAGAAGGTAGATGCATGAGGACATCATCCCGAGGAGGGACTTGATGGACCTCACTCTGCCCACATCCGTGGCTAACAGGCGCTGCACCTTGCCCAAAATGGCCTTCGTCCTTTCTTCCGACGGAGATGCCAATCACTTCACTGTGTCGAGCTTTGCTCCCAGAAACAGTGCCACCTGCGATGGGACCAGATGGGATTTGGGGTAGTTGATGGCGAATACCAGCTCCGTGAGCAGGCGGACGGTCCTCGCTGTGTGTTCGACGGCGAGTTCTCTTGACCTTGCACGGATTAGCCAGTCGTCCAGGTAGGGGTAAATGTGGATCCCTTGCAGGCGCAGCCGCGCCGCCACAGGTGCAAGGCACTTGGTGAACACCCTGGGTGCCGACTTTAATCCGAACGGCAGGGCTCTGAATTGGTAGTGACGCCCCTGGACTACGAATCTGAGGAACTCTGTGTCCTTTTAGAATGGGGATGTGGAAGTAAGCATCCTCCAGGTCCAGTGACGATAGGAAGTCACCCTCCTCCAGCTGTCCCAGCATGTGCTGGAGGGCGACCATCCTGAATTTCTGTGCCTTGATGTACTTGTTCAATCGACGCAAGTCCAGGATGGGGCGCCAACTGCCTGTCTTCTTTCTGACGAGGAAGTATCTTGAGTATACTCCAGAGCCTCTTGGGGACAAGCTCGATGGCACCCTTCTTGAGCATCGCCCTTACCTCCAACAGCAGTTGAGGGACGGGATTCTCCTTCCTGGCCACGGGAGGAATGCGAGGACACTTCTTTTGAAATTCTAGCGAGTATCCGCGGGCCAGGGTGTCCAGCACCCAACAGTCAGTGGAGATGGACTCCCACAGGCTGATGAACTTCGTCAACCGGCCTCCCACCGGGGTGCTTCGGTGGAGGCCCGACGCTACGGCCGGTTCAGTCCTGCTTGGAAGAGATTCCTTGCCGCCTTGGCCTCCTTGCCAATGGCGGAGATACCCTCCTTGCTTGCCGCGGCCTCTGTATGCCTCCCGGGACGAGGAGCGGGCCGCCTGGCGGTAAGTAGAAGAGCCACCGCTGGATCCCTTGGAGGCTCCCTGTCTGCCTCCAGAGCTCCGAAAGGGCCGCCGTTGCTGAAGGACTCCTAGGGTTCGGGCTGTTTCCGTGTCTGTCTTGATGGCCTGGAGGGACTCATCCACCGTCTTTCCAAACAGGTTGTTGCCGTCGAACGGCACGTCCAACACTCTGGTCTGGACGTCCTGGCGAAAGTCCGTCGTATTGAGCCATCCTTGTCGTCGGAGGCAAACCCCGTTGCCCAGTTGGCGAAATCCGGTATCGGCAATGTCTGTTGCCACCGTTATGGCGTGATCCGACGCCACCTCACCTTCCTGCAGAATCTGTAGGGCTCCGCCCTCTTGTCGTCTGGTAGGAAGTCTAGCAGAGGAGCTATCTTGAACCAAAGCTCCCTGTCGTAACGGGCCACAATCGCTAAGGCATTGGCCGCCTTAATCGTCGTCGCCGACGAGATGACTCGTCGTCCCATGGAGTCCAACTTCTTGCCCTCTCTGTCCGGCGGGGAAGTGGAAGTTGAAGCCGCCGCACCCGCTGCTTTCTTCTTGGCCGCTGCCGAGACGACAGAGTCCGGCGTGGGGGACCCGGTACTTCTTCTCGTACCTGTCCCTCTTGGCGGGTGTCATGGAAGGGTTCTTGAGGATAGCCAGCCCCTCGTCCCAGAGGTCATTGAGCAACGGCAATGCGAGGACCGTCTTTCTCTTGGCCTCCCGTCGTTGGTAAAGAAAACCTTCCTTTTTCTGTTCCTCAGGGCAGAGCTGGAACAGCTCGGATGCCATGGCTATCATGGCGTGAAAAGAGCCAATTTCGTCGGGAGGAGAGGCCCGAGGGGGGGTGATGACGAGATGTCCATTGTGTCATCGCCGCCGTCGTTGTCCGTCCCTGTCACTGTATCCGTCGCCGTATCCTCCCGAGGGTCCGGCGAGGGGGATGAGGGGTCCACAGGCCTCGCGGGCATGAAGGGCAGAGCGGGGTGGACTCTCCTCCGCTTGTTCGGAGGGCTTGCCGACGGGCCTGGTTCTGGATCCTCTGTCGGGGTCCGTGGTAATCTTGTCCTTATCTCAGTACATAAGGATTGGATCACCAACAAAATGGGCGCCGAGCTATCCTGGGGCTCGGGTAATGGCTGCGACGGACGGGATGGCTGCTCCACTGGGCCCCTCGTCGTCGCCATCGTCGCTATCTTCGATCATATCAGCTGGGAACCTTCCCCTGGAATCGAACCTTCTCGAACCTCTCATTGAGGCCTATGAACCACTCGCTGAGGCCTTTCACGGTTTCCACCGGATCCTCCTCGGAGGCTGAATCCGAGTCCGTAATGGCCACCGGCCCCCCCACCTCTTTTTCCGCCGGGGTCTTCACGGGGGTCTTAACGATGGTCTGGAAAGAGGATTCCCTCCGCGGTGGCAGGGAAACTCTGCGCCTCTAGGTCACCTCCACTGGCGTAGCCTCTGCCGGCTTCGCCAGGGCCGCTGCGACAAGCTCGATAGAGGCCTTTGCCGGGTGGATCAAGGCCCTCACCACCTTAGGTGCGTCCTGGGCCTTCGCTTTGGGGGGAGGGTCATCGCCTCGCTCCCCCTCGGCTCGCTTCGAGATCGACCGGGGCCTCTCCAGAAGCTTACACGGGTTCTCGGACTTCCTCTTCCCCGAACCAGAGCGCTGGCTCGTGGTTGATCGTGCCGGGGAAGTCACGCCCTGCCTGGCAGCCGAGGAGCCCGACCTTTCGGCACTCCCGGTGCCTGCAGACTCGCAGTGCTTGGCCTTCTGTTCGCCCCCCCGTCGCCGGGGCGCCCTCACAGGACTTAGAAGACCGCTCAGACTTTTTTTTCGCCTTCTCACCTGCTGTGCCCTTCTTCAGCCAGGCAGTGAGGCGGGAACGACGATCTTGCTTGCTTGGTCCGTTCCGACAGGTTCTTGCAGAACGCACAGTCCTTCTCCACGTGTGTCTTGTCCTCATGAAGGCAGTAGAGACATCTCGAATGCTCGTCCTCCTTGAAAACATTTTGCAATCCGCATCCTGGGCAGCTCCTGAACAGGTTGGATCCCGGCGTCGAGCTTCCCTTGTCCTGGGCCATGTCCGTTGAGGTAGGCCACAGATCTTCTGGAATCCTCCAAGAAGCGTAACTCGACAAAAAACTTCACCCTTGAGGGGCGTAGAAGAATTCCGAAACGGGTCCCTGTTATCTGAAGTAGAAACGGTGGAGCTTGAGGCTCAATTAACCGAAAAAAGAGAAAAATCTCCTGAAAAAGCGCAAAAACGCAGTAAAAGCTCGAGAGCTAAAACATGAGGACTCCCAACACTTGAACGTGCGGTAAAAATCTGAGGATGGCTGCCAGGGGGCTTGGGGGGGTCTTAGGGAGAGGGCAGTCATTGGCTGGGGGCAGTATGACCCAGAGATCAGTGATTGGTTACTACTAAGAAAGACAGATCAGAAACAAAACTGATACTGATTTTTTCTTTACCGAGGATTCCCGGCCTGACGACGGGGAATATTCATGAGCATGTGAATCCATGCCAGACCCCATGCTGGAGGAGTCTAATCAGCTTGTGGCCCTACATTTGATTCTTCCTTTCTTCAAAGACTTCTAAAACATTGTGCAAAGACTTTTCCATTTACCGACCAGAAGTGCTTCATCCTATATAAGACCTTTTCCCATTGACTTTGGCCTAGCCTATTGTACTGAATGACTCTTCTTGGGGGTCCAAAAGTATTTGCCTGCTTAAGAATATTTGTGGTCTCTTGTATGTTCTAAATAATCTTTTCCTTTGACTTATTACTATATGATCCTAAATGCAACAGTGATATATTAATGTCCCAGCAGCCCAGCAATTGAAATTACCTGAGGGTGTAGGTAGTGTCTGTGGGCCATCCCAAAAGGGCATCTACTGATTTAGAGATAGTAGGAGTGTGTATTTCATGAAGTATATTTCAGTGTTATTATTATATTGCTCCCTTCTGAAGAAGGCTTATTCTAAATGACTGATAAATAAATTAATAATTGTTTATTCAAAAAACCTTGAGTGCAAGAGTTTATGTGAATACTTGTAACTCGAAATCTCTGTGTAACTCCACTACAGCTCACATTGACCGCTCTTGAGATAAGCCTGGCTGCTCAACACGCTACCAAAACTGTGTAGTACAAGCTTATACCAAAGGTTGGGTTTCCTATACCTGTAGTTAGAGTTGTTTGTAGTGTTACCAGAGGGTACTGCATATAAACGTTGCCTAACAGTAACATAAAAATGTTATATGAAAAACTGGACAAAGGGGATACTAAGTAACCCCTCCAGCACCATATTGTAAGATAATGTGTGCTGGGTCTAGAAATTTACAAAATGCAAGTAAAGTCAATTTCATTTTACTGCTCTTGGAAACAGTAGTTATCCAAAAACCTTAGTAGAAATCCCAAGGACTTGTCTGTGACACTTCAGTGAGTGTGCTGTATGTTACAATGTAAAAAGATGATGCCTATGGAGTTTGTTAGACTTCAAAACCAAAAGAAACAGAGCTCAAATTAAATAAAAATGCATGAGAGAGCAGGAAAAATGGCTCACTCTCTTCAGGATAAAAATTAAAAGCCCTAAAGTCCAGCAAAGTAGCTGGGGCCTCTAATGTAGAAGGGAATTAGCACATTTCTGAGAATTCTCCCTAACACTGCCGAACACCCCATCAACGAATCGTCCAATGGAACTTTTCATTGAGGGTGATCTTGTCCGTGAAGTTCCCTGACACTTGCATCCACCTCGCATCCAGGAACTCTTGGAGTGATCTCATGTGCAGTCTGCAGAGGCGAATGAGGTTGATGCAGAAGGACAACATGCCCAGGAGCGACATGATGAACCGCACCGTCGGGGCCGACGACAAGCGCTGCGCCTTGCCTTGTATGGCTTTCACCCTCACCTCTGGAATGAACGGTGCCGATAAGGGACCGGCACCGTTAATTCCGGGCCGCCACATTATGAGGTCTGCAGCAAGTCCCGCTCTTCACGCCTGGCCAGACCAGACCAGACGTGCAGAGTGGGACCTGCTAACACACCAGGATGCCAACAACGGGCCCATCATTAACGGGCCCGTTGTTAGCATCCTAGCTAATTCCCATTGAGCCCAATGGGGGCTCAAATGGGAATGGGGATGTACAGGGTCCGGGTACCCCGAAAGGGAATTACTGGGCCTTACAAGGTCGGAATGGCCCGGTAAATCCCCTTTTGCGGGACCCGGACCCGAGTTTAGAGGTAGCCATGCCGCTAAAAACGGCATGACTACCTCCAAATTCGTAATGAGGCCCACTGTGTTGAATCTCATGCCTAGGAATAGAGCATCCTGAGATGGCTTCAAGCAAGACTTCGGATAGTTTATGGAAAACCCCAGCACCGTCAGCAGACATACGTTTTTCACCGTCTGTTCACTTGCCAGAGCTTTCGAGCAGGAACGCATCAGCCAGTCGTCCAGGTAGGAGTATACGTGGATGCCATGCAGACTAAGATGTGCCGCCACCGGGGCCAGGCCCTTCGTAAACACCCTTGGGCCGACTTAAGGCCGAAAGGCAGGGCCTTGAACTGGTAGTGCTGACCCTGCACCACGAACCATACGAACTTGCAGTGCTCTCTGTGAATGGGGATGTGGCAGTAGGCGTCCTCCAAGTCCAACGACATCAGAAAATCTCCTTGTTCCAGCTGGCCGAGCACATGCTGCAACCATCCAGAACTTTTGTGACTTTAAGTACTTACTGAGACGACATAGATACAGAATCGGCCTCCAACCCCCTGTCTTCTTTCGAACTAGAAAGTATCTGGAATATACTCTGGAGCCGCTGTGGGACAGGATCTATTGCCCCTTTCAGCAACATGGCCCACACCTCCTGTAGGAGCTGGGGCATGTGTAGTTCCTGCTACTGAATCGAGGGATACGAGTGTTATGGAGAATTCTCATAAATGTGCTAATTCCCTTCACCTTAGACACCCGCTGCAACTTTGCTGGATTTTAAGGACTTGATTTTTTTTAACCTGGAAAGAGTGTGAGCCTTTTTTCCCACTCTTTCATGTACTCCATAGGCATCATCTTTTCATGTGTGTTACACAGCACCCTCAGTGCAGTGACACAGGGATGTCTTTTAGACTTCCCAAAGGTTTAAATACCTTCTCTGGGATAAACTACTGTTTCCCAGAGAATGTAAAGTGAAATTGACTTTACTAGTCTTTTCCAAATTCATAGACCCAGCACACACCATCTTGCAATGGAGTGCTGGAGGGGTTACATAGTATCCCCTGTGTCTAAACACTCATGTAGCAGTCAAATTCTACCCTTTCCTATTGAAAAGGCTAGTGGCAGTGGTTTTACAATGAACTACCATGATGTTTTCCCGACCGCGAACACCGGTAGCTAAAAATCACAGGAGCATGTTTTTCAAGATGGCACTTTAAGCCCCTTTGTTTAAACGGGTCGCGGTCTTCTTTTGTTGCCATTTCTTTTTGGAAAGGTCCTTCTAGTGTTTTTCTCTGCGTGCCAAACCAGGTTTGGTCCCTTTGTTCGTCTGCCTTTGGCGGGATTCAGGACTGAAGTCCTCCCTTGGCGTCTGAGTGTCTGGGGTGGGCAGGAACTGAGGGAGGGGCCTGAAACTCTCTATGCTTAGTCTCTTAGGAGACCCAAATGCACTCTGGTGTGATTGGCTGGCTGACTGTCAGGCAAGGACAGCCTCCCTGCTGGGTGAGTGACAGCTAGGCTGGAATGAAAGGGAGAAAACTGTTTAAAAGGTGAGTCTTTTGGACTGGAAGGCAGTCGACTACTGGAACGAAAGAACCAAAGACCAGCTGGAAGAGGACGGCTGCTGCAACCACTGGACCGTTAGTTTGCCCGGTGAAGCCCTGCTGCAGGTCCGATTCGTCAAACTCCATTCGACAGAGAAGCTCCTTCAAGGACGGCTTCTTCCTTTGAGTTGGTGGGACCAATCAACTCATAAGACACATGACACATGGATACCATTCTCAAGGCTGGTTAGGTTTAACCAGGGAGAGGGACACCAGTTCGTGTTCTTGAATCTACAGCTACTGGATCTGAAGTGACTCCATTTTGTTTGCTTTCTTCAACGATACTGTGCAGTGCAGGAGTCCCCCAATTGAGGCTCAGGAACAACGAGATCTGCAGGAACTGCCAGTAACCACGACTTCAGCAACATTTGTTTTCTTCATACAAAGGTACAGTGCCAACCCGATTGAGAGAACGCCACTCTCAAGGAGAAAGTTTGTGAAACTTTCCCAACTTGCAGGCCTAATCAGCTTGTGACGCCACAAATGATTCTTTTTCGTCTAAACTACTTCTGAGAACTTTTGCAAAGACTTTACCGTTTGATACCAGAACTGCTCTTTCTTATCCAGAACACTAGCCCATTGTCTTTGGCCTGGCCTATTGACTTGAATTGAACTATTCTGGTGAACTGAAAACTATTTGCACTGCCTAGAAAATATATGTAATCTATTCTACTTACTTTTGTCCTTTTTGCTCACTGCTAAGTAACTGAACTGCCATTTGGCTCCTTTTTCAGGGGAGCTCAAACTGTCTCAAAAACTTATTTTTGTATTGGTCTATAATATTAAGTTCCCTTCTTCTAGTGAAATGTTTTATAAATGATTGTGTAAATAAATTAATACGTGTTTTACCAAGAAACCTTGAGTATAAGTGTCTACTTGAACCACTGTGATTGAAAGTCCTTTGTGTAACTACTTGTACTGCTCACATTCACTCTTAAGATAAGCCTGGCAGTTCAGCTCGCTATCAACAAACTGTGTGGTACAGACTTATACCAAAGGTTGGTCTTGCGTACACCTGTAGTCTTAATTGTGTGTGGTGGTCCCAGAGGGTACTGCATGCAATTCTGCCTAACAAGGACACCTGCATTGGAACTCCAAGGTGTGACCCTGTCAGCGAGTGTCAAGCACCCATCTGTCTGGGGTGTTCTTTTCTCACGCGCTGACGAACTTCGCCAGCCAGCCTCCCCCTGGGGTGCGAAAGTAGGGACCCAGAGCCACGGCCGGTTCAGGCATGCTTGGGGGAACGTAGTCTGCCCTGCAGACAGCACAGGCCACTGACCTCTGCTGCCTTGAAAGCGCCCCTGTATGCTTCCTGGGTGGAAGAGCATGAAAGTTATCTTTAAGGGGTACTATAAACCTTTGAAGATCTTCCCGGCTTTCCTCTAGAGGGTCATTGCTGTTGCAAAGTTCCATGACAGTGTGCCAGCTCCATAGCTGTCTTTATCACCTGCAAAGACTCCTTGACCGCCTTCCCGAAGAGGTTTTCTCTGTCGAACGGCATATCCAGTACCTTAATCTGAACGTCATGGTGGGAATTTGTAGCCTTCAACCAACCTTGACGGTGCAGAGACACCCTGTTCCCCATCTGGCGGAACCCTGTGTCCGCAATGTTTACTGCCACTATGATGGTATGATCTGTGGCTACTTCCCCTTCCTGAAAGAGTTCCAGTGCCTTGTCTTTGGGAAGGAAATCCAAGATAAGTCCCAGCTTGTACCAGAGTTCCCTATCCTAACGGGACAAAATGGCTAGGGCGTTCGCAGACTTGATGGTAGAGGCTGCTGTGTAAATTATTCTCTTGCCTATCACATCCAGCTTCTTCCCATCCTGGTCCGAAGGTACCATGGCTGCCGATGACTGGTTCACCGAGTGTTTCCTAGCTGCGGCCGAGACTACCGAATCCAGCAAGGGCTGAGACCTCAGGCACCTTGGAGCTGAATCGGATACTCTCTACTTCTTTTCAAATCTGTCCCGCTTGTCCGGGCTGTACTTGGATTCTTCATTTTAACTAGGCTCTACTCCCATATATCATACAGGAAGGGAATGGACAGGATGGCCTTTCTCTTCGACTTGCGTCGTTGGTACAGGAAACCCTCCTTCTTCATCTCCTCAGGAACTAACTGAAACAGTTCTGCGGCCCTCGAGATGGGCGAATGAAAGGATCCAACTTCGACCGGAGGGGTGGCCTGTGAGGCTTGTCTGCATGCAGAGTCTTCCTGTCCACCACAATGAAATCGTCATCCTCATCAGTACCAGTAGCCATGGTTGCTGTTTCAGTGCCTGTTTTCATGGGCCTGTGTCTGTGTGCGGGTCTGGAGCTTCGGTAGGAGTCTTGTCGTGACAAGGTGGTGGCAGGGTTGGATGATACTGAGGACCCACGCCCCTCTTGGACTTTCTCTTCTGTGGGGGAAGAGTCTACCCTCGGAGGGTCTGGAGGTGCTGGCCCCACTGGTGGCATCCTTTACTGGATTTCAGTGACCAGAGTGTGCAGGGTTAATAGAATGTCCATAGACACGTCCCTAGGCCTAGAGGTAAACAGGGGTAAACAGAGCCAGTGGAGTAGGATCCAGGCTAATGTGTCTCCTCTTCCGCACAGGGTACTGAGGTCCTCCCTCTTGTCCTCCCTCTTTGTGGTCTGAGCAGCTACCATTGTGCAGATCATTGTCTTTGTTAGTACTCGAGTAGATCTGCTCCGGTCTATCCTCATTAGCCTGCCCATTTGCATACCTGGAAAGCTCCACAGGGGGGACCGTTTACCTCTCCCTCTCAGGAAGCTTTGGGGTTGGAGTGGGTGCCTGGTCTTTCCCTGGTCCCGGTTCCTTCGCCGCTGCTTCCGCAATCGTATCTCGGCTTGGGGGCAAGGACACCTATGGGGTGGCCACCACTTCTTTCCTGGACCCGCTCTCTTTCAGAGCCATGGTGATGTCATTGACATAGACGAGGTGCTTGTGGGTGCCTTCGTTGACTCCGTTGACTTGGCCCTGGTGGAAGCCTTAGCTGGCTCCGACAAATCCTCCTCAGACTTTTCTCTCGTCAGACTATCCGCAGACAAATGGAGTTTGGACGGGGTGAACTACTTTCCCTTTGAATAGTCTCCTTTCGTTGGCAGGCTCACCGTGGAGCATAATGTTGATGGTGAGCGCCTTTTGCCCGAATTGGAACCCGCATCAGCAGCTAACCCAGCGCAGCTAGCAGAGCAGAGCTTTCTCTTGGACCCCCGCACACAGTGCACCTTCAAAGGATTTCAACCTCTCCCATAGGGAGAATGCTCCTCGGACCAGCCGGTCCTGGATGAGGCTTCTCCGAGACTGCATCTGAGGCCTTGCTCGACTTGAGCCACGCAGACAGTCTGCTGTATCAGTCTTTTTTGGTTTTCTCAGAGAAACGACAGCACAACTCCCATCCCTCCTGATTGTGGTCCGTATGCAGGCAGTACAAGCATTTATGGAGTCTATCTTCTACAAAGACGTTTCTCAAACCACACTTTGCTCACAGTGTTTTAAAAGGCTGCGACCTTCCTTCTCCTCAGCCATGCTGAAAGGGCGTGAAGTTGGCCCCAAGGCCGGGCCTTCTCGAAACTTCGATGATCAGATGGTGTGTGAAGATCTTCGCCGGTAGCGGGGCCGCGCTGCCGGTCTCTATCCTTCGTCGAAGATGATGAAGAAAAAAAACAGTCCAAATAGAACTGTTTCGCCAAAATGTTTAAGAAAAATATGAAATTAGCTGACTACCAACGCTGAAGCGTGCAGTAAAATTCTGAAGATGGCCACCAAGGGTGGATCTTAGGGAGAGGACTGTCATTGGATGGGGGCAGTATGACCAAGAGGACAATGATTGGTTTAGGGGAGAAATACAGTTTTAAAGTGAAACAGTTTTTTCATTTACCAAGGATTCCCAGCCTGACAACAGGGAAAATTCATGAGCATACATGCCAGACCACATACTGAAGACATTTAGGAAACTGAACCCTACCCTGCCTGAGAACACTTGAGGCCTTTATTCTTTTGCTGTATATGATTTTTGATTGAGTATTGTTCTTTGTTTATTATCTGGCTATGCAGATTCAGACATGACGGCCCTTTGGGGGAAGGTTTCGTTTGGAATCTGGGTTCAATTAGGACCTCGAGAATGGGAGAATGGGGGCGTACCGAGTTGTTAGGTGGGGATTTGGAGGGCGTTGAGGGAAGGAGAAGGGCGGCTCTTGAAATGGAGGAGAGTGCGGAGGTGACCCGGTGGATCGGGTCGTATTGGTGGTCTGGCAGTCAATCAGTGATGTTAACTGAGAGGGAACAGGCGCCACAAGAGGGAGGTGGGGAGGGGTATGTTGGGAAGTTGGGGATTATGGGGACCTGTTATAGGGGAATTGACAGATGAACCTGAGTAGAGGTTTATTGGAGTGTGTTGTGGTGGTGGCTTTGGGTGATATTGATAGTGTTGCAATGGCGGACTTCAAAAAGGGGGGAAGAATGGACCGCCTGCAAATCTTTACGTTGAATGTGATGGGGCTCAATTCGCCAACTAAATGATCCTTGGTGGCTAGGGAATTTCAGAAGATGGAGATGGATATTCTCTTTCTCCAGTTGAAGAGGTTCTCCTGGGGTGAGGAAAGGGCTGTACATTGTGGTCTCCTTAGACATGTATATTGGGTATCGGGAGATTCCAGAAATGGTGGGGTTGGCATCTTACTACATAATCGTTTGCGGATGGAGGAGATGAAGTCGTGGAATAGTGTGGATGGGAGAGCGATTCTAGTCTCGGGTCTCCTTTCAGGGAGTGACATTAACTTTTGTAACGTTGTATGCCCCTAACCAGGGGCAGTTGAAATTCATGAAGCCTATGTTGGCAAGGGTTCTGAATGAGGGCAAAGGGCACCTAATAGTGGGAGGGGACCTCAATATGTGGGCAGATTTAACAATGAACAGGCAAGCTTTGGGTGTATCGGGATCGCAGGCCCTTACATTGGAAGGGAAAGGTTTGCAAGCATGTCTATATTTACATAGCCTGCGGGATGTGTGGTGTTATTTCCATCCCCAGGAGAGGGGTTTCACTATTTACTCCCAGCTGCATGGAACCTGCACCTGCATTAATTATCTTTGTATTTCGAGAGAGTTGTGGGAGGTGTCCTTGTGCTTGGAGATTCATCCGATCAGTTGGTCAGATCACGACATGGTCTCAATGGAATTATCATGGTTGGGGTTGACTGCATGTAATTCGTTGTGGAGATGTAATGAATCCTTATGAAAGGCCCTAATGTTCAGCGGGGAATTTGAGGGGGCGATTAAGCAATTTGCCATTTTTAATGGCACGGGGAAGGGGGAACCTGGGCACGGTATGGGATGCGGCAAAAGCGACTTGGAGGGGCTTATTGATTAGAGTGGGTGCTTGGAAAAAGAGGGAGAGGACCGTCTTAGAGAAAAGATTACGGACAGAGATTGGGGCTCTGGAAAGACGGATACAAGTATCAAAGGGGGAGCGGGAGAAAGGATAGAAGAGGTGAGGAATAAGAGGGAAGAGCTGTGGCTATTGGAGGAAGGTAGGATAGTCTGAAAGCTTCAGTTCTTGAAACAAAAATATTACGAGAACGGATAAGGCTGGTGCTCTGCTGGCAGCCCGTCTATGTGGGTAGCGTGCCGAACGGTGGATATGAGGCTCAGGGACCAGGAGGGGTGGTGGAAACGACATCAGGGGGGATTGTGGAGAATGTCATTTCCTTTTATGAGGCGTTATATGAGGGGGAGGGGCAGCCAGATGTGGAGGGTATGGAGGTTTATTTGAGAGGGGTTGCGCTACCAAAGCTGACACCCAAATAGGTTGCAGGGTTGGACGCCTCTATTGTCGGGGAGGAGATCTTAAGTGCAATCCGGCGTCTGCAGTTGGGAAAAGCTCTGGATGAGGACGGATATACTGCAGGGTTATCTAAGTACTTCACAGGCATACTGGTCATGTACTTGGTTAGATTGTTTAACAACATCCTGGAAACTGGCAGATTGCCGGATTCGTTGCCCGGGCTCTTATTTCAGAAATACGTAAAGAGTGTAGAGACACACAGATTTGTGGGTCATATCGCCCAATGTCATTTCTTAATGTGGATGCAAAGATATTTACTTGAGTCCTGACCTTGAGGGTGGAATATGCGAAGACTGGTCCACTCGGATCAGGTGGGCTTTATAAGGGGACAACAAGGAGACGATGCAATGCGAAAATCCTTGCATGTGATGGAATGGGCACGAGGTAAGTGAGGTAACCCTATGCTTCTCGCGGTTGATGCCGAAAAGGCCTTTGAAAGAGTAGATCTGGAACTTCTTGAAGGCAGTCTTGTTCAAGTTCGGAATGGGGAATAGATTTTTCCAAGGGGTTATGCTGCTGTATTCTGACCTACAGGCTTGTGTGGTGGCAAATGGATGGTTTACTCATTGGTATGGTCTGGGTTGGGGTACAAGACATGGCTCGCCACTTCCGTTTGCTCTTTCTTTGGAACCATTGGCCCAGAAGTCACATGATTACCCGCAAGTGGAAGGTTTTGAGGTCAGCAGGGTGGAATATAATTGGGATTATACGTAGACTATATGTTTTAATACCTACGGAACCCTGTGGCATTAGTCCCAGCGGCGGTAGAGCTGATAGAACAGTATGGATGGTTATCAGGGTTCAAAATTAATAAGGTTAAGTACATCCTGTTCCCTGTCCAAGGGACCGGATCCTGAGACGGATTAGAGAACCCCCTATCCTGTGGGTTATTTGGAATATCTGGTGGATGGGTTAGGAGATGAGGGGCATACCGACTCGGCCCTGCCCGTTGAGTGATCTGTGGACCTTGGGTGTTAGGGACCATATTCCGAATTTGGAAAGGTTTCAAAGTTGGTTTGAGGTGGGGCTAACAAGGATTGGGCAGTAATGGAAGCAGGGTAGTTTATCCCCATAGTGGATTTGGAGGGGGCGATGTAGTTAGGAAGTTTATAAGTATTTTCCTACCTGCAACTGAAGGGAGCAATTACGTCAGAAGTCTGGAAGGAAGAGATACAGAGAGCCCTCGCTCCAGTGGAGAAAGTCCTTGACTCTCGAGTGGAGATGAAGGGACTGATTTCTTCTCTTTATGGTGCATTGGTGGAGGCAGGGAATGGGACCACAGAGAGGCTGCAGAGTCAATGGCAAAGGGACCTGGGTGTGGAACCTGTTTCATCATTATAGCCTAACATGTGCTGTAGAGCCTACAAGGTTTCGATTGCGTGCCAATACAAGCTCCACGCGATTAAGTTGTTGCACCGATGGCAGTATGACCCGGTGCGCCTTTTCAAGATGTTCTTGGGGGTGAGCCTGCTTTGTTGACATGAGTGTGGAGCGTGGGTGAACTATTGGCACATGTGGTGGGGCTGTGAGAGGGTGCAGATGTTTTTGGATGAAGTACTAGGGTGGATTAAGGAACTGGATGGGGTCTCCCGGGGAGGACGCCACTATTTGTATTGTTTGGATTGGAGGGAATTGAGGGGGAATATAGTGGCCTGCCATACATGGCGCATTGTTTGCTATTAGCATGGAGGACACATTCAGCAACGCATTCGAAGAGGGTGCTGCTCCCCCAAAAGAAGGAATGGATAAGCACGGCAAAGAATATTTATGTGATGGAAAGAATTACAGCGGCCATTCACGGAAGCAATGCGGATAATGAGGTGGAATGGGGCGCTTTTTGAGCTAGGTACATGTCGCCTGAGGTTTTAGTGGCCGGGGGAATGTCACAATAGTGGGTGGAATGGAGTGGTTTGGTGGTGATCGAGGTGTTTTGTCTATAAGAAAACAGTGAGGACAGGGAAAACAGAAGATTGGCACCAGCGGGTTGATGTTAAAAGTGCAGGCCAGGTCTTTATATCTTAAGGGGCCGGTGAATCTACTCGGGTCAAGGGGTAGTGACAGCCTACACCCGGTGGGTGGGGAGAGGCGGCTGAGGGGAGGGGGAGGAGAAGTAATTGTTGGTGTTGTATGAATTGGTCTGTTTCATGTGCTTTTTTAAATATATATATTTGTATTGGTTTTACAAAACAGAAATTTATCAACACCAACATTCACCCCCCAAAATACCCCAACCCCCCTATCCCCTCGGGTGGTGGGTACTGATTCTTCATAGCACAGTGATCAGTTACAAAATGTCTAGGATTCTAATGTTGTGTGGGCACCATTGGATCATATAGTCACTCTGCAAATATGATAAAACACTGCCCCAGTCCATTCGGAATGTGTCCGGGGACCCTTGTAGTTTGTATGTCATCCACGCCATTGACACAAATCTCCAGACCTTTTGAAGCCAGTCAAAGATTGTGGCAATTTTTTTTTCCTTCCAATGTTGGCTGATTGTCAGCCATACCGCAATGATTAGCGTCATCACTCCCCTAAGCTATGCTTTTGTGTATATCCTTTGGTTCGGGTTAGACATGCCCATCATCCATATTTTTTCTTCTAGGGTGCCTGCCCCTTGTATCATTTTTCCTGCTTGACTTTTTATTTCTCCCCAAAAATGTTGAATGGTTGGGCAACTCCACCAAATGTGGTTCCAATCTCCTGTCATATTACACCCTCATGGAGTCTCTCCGGCGTGTAGTGTCATTGAACTACAACTTTCTGCCACATTTCTCACAACTGTATGGATTGTGTCAGTGTGGGGATTTTGTTCCAAAGGTATAGCCAATGGTTCCATGTTATGGGCTCTCCTATTTTCTTTTCCCACCTTTTCATATATTTCCACTGGAGGTCCTCTCCTTGGTCGTTTAGGAGTTTGTAGAGGTTGGAGACCAATTTATGGGATCCAATGTCAGTGGTCATATAGACTTCGAACAGGGTCAATTGCCTGGTGGCTGACTCTTTGTTGGGGATAGTTGACAGCCAATGCTTCAGTTGTGTGTATTTGAATTCTTCTGTGGGCGTTATCTCTACCAACTGTATGCATTCTTGAAATGTCATGCTGGATTGGCCCCTGCACATATCACATATTTTGTTGCATCCTATTTGTGTCCAACATTTTGATCCATACCTGGCTGGAAGTCCGGGTTTCCGAACATTGGTGTGAAGGGTGATGGGTATAGAGTCCCTCTTTTAACCGCTGAGTCCCAAGCCTCAATCCCCGCTCCCATCACTTCGCTTATTTTGGTGTTCTGGTGTCTGTAGCATTTATGTAGCCATGGTAGATTTGAGAGGGGTGAGCCCGCTACGGCCCTATCTTGTTTTGCCCAGGTATCTCAGAGGGGACTGCGCCACTCATTCCTTTATGACTCTCAATTGTGCGGCTTCGTATAATCTTCAGAAGTGGGGGAGTGTGAGCCCACCTTGGTTTTTGTGAGCTGTTAAGGTATCAATCGCTATTCTAGGCCTTTTGTGTTGCCATATGAAGGTGGACATTATTTTGTTCAATGCTCTGAAGAAAGTTCTCAGGATTGTCACTGGGAGAGTCTGAAATTAATAGAGCAGTTTTGGGAGGACTGACATTTTTATGACCGTTATCCTTCCCCACCAGGAGATGTTGAGCGGATTCAATTTTTCTAGGTCTGTTTTCAATTTCGCTAGGAGGTTTGGGTAGTTGGCATTTTATAACTGCCCAATAGAGGGTGTCAGTTTTATCCCTAGGTACGCGACGCCTTCCGTGGCTTCGTTCAATTGGGTAGATTGGGCTAATTTGTCCACCAATATTGGATCTGCCGTAAGGTTCAGGATTTCTGACTTGTGCTTGTTAATTTTTAGGCCCGATATGGATCCAAAGTGGTCAAGTTCTTTCAGGAGCACTGGGAGTGTAAGTTCAGGGTTTGACAAAGCTAGCAGCCTATCGTCCACGAAGGCCATTATTTTATGTTCTCCCCTCCCATTGTAATGCCTTTCACTTGAAATGCCTCTCAAATTCTTATCAGTAGTGGCTCTAGAAGGATTGCATAGAGGAGCCGTGAGAGAGGGCATCCCTGCTTTGTGCCTCTTGTCAGGGATATCTGGCTTTACAGGGTGCCGTTTAGCGAGATCCTCATCCAGGGCGTTTTGGAGTTAGCCTTGATCATCTGCATATATGTCTGTCCGAAGACCATCCATTCCATTGTGTGGAACAATTGCATCCATTCAACTCTATCAAATGCTTTCTCCGCATCTAATTATACGAGGATAGCAGGGATATGGGTGTGTTCTACTTTTACAATCAGGTGGCTCACCCAATGTGTGTTGTCCACCGTTTGTCTCTTGGGGATGAATCCTGATTGGTCTGGGCTGATAACTGTCGGGAGTAGTTGGGTGAGCATCGGCCAAAATGTTTTTATAGAGTTTGGCGTCTAGATTAATGAAGGCTATTGGGCGGTATGAGCCCGATAGCGTTGGGTACTTTCCGGGTTTGGGGAAGATGACTTGTTTTGCTTCATTCATTGAACTTATGTTCACCTGTGCCTTGAAGCGATTAAACTGATTTGTCTGTTTTGGGGCCAGCACCTCTTGATACTTTTTTTAGAATGCTGCTGGGTAGCCGTCTGGACCCGGTGCTTTGTTCTAGGGAGAATTTTGATTACTTGTACGACCTCCTCGACTTGTATGTTTCTGTCCAAAGTATTTTTGTCTGCTTCTGATATCTGGGGTAGAGTGAGGTTCTCTAGGTAGGCCTTTTGCATATCTTTCCTTGGTGCATCTGTTTTGTAGAGGGTCTGAAAGTAGGTCCTCATTATTTCCCCCATTTCTTCATTGGTTGTTTTCGGCTGGCAGTGTAAGTCTTAGTTCCTTATCGCAAAGCTGTCTCGCCAATAATTTATCTGCCTGGTTGGCACTGATGTAATGACATGCATTACTTACCATAGTAGCATTTCTGATGTTTGTATCTGCTTAGATTCACATGCTGTGCATATGGTCCAACATCCAGTGGTAACCACAGAGTATTGCATCTTGTCTTTCGGGGACCGAAAGGGGACGTCGGCATAGACGTGTCTGTAACACTATCCCTATCGTGATGTGTGGTGTACCCAAAATCCCTCACGTGCCGAGGTCCCTCCGATTGTATTTTTTCTGCCATGAGGGAGCCCAAGGCTATAGTGAGTGTGTACATAAAGAAAGAAATTAGTAAGACGTCTATGTTCCTTCGACTCCGAGCGGGAAGGTAGGAAGGGCGCATGTTAAGTAGATACAATCATCAGAAATGCTATTACAGCAAGTAATGCATGTCTTCTGATGCTTGTTAATCTGCTTACAATCACATGCTGTGCATAGACTAGCGAGCAGTCCCGGAGTTGGAGGTGGGTTGTGAGAAGGAACAGTAGAGAAAAGATGTCTTGGTACTGCTTGTCCCACCTGAGAATCAGACCTAGAATGTGTGTCTGGGCAATAGTGTTTTGTAAAGGTGTGTACAGAACTCCAGGTTGCCGCTTTGCAAATGGACTCAAGAGGAACATTTGCAATAAATGCTCGAGTAGAATGTGCTCTAGGCTTGAAGGGCAGTTCTCTCTTAGCAAGAGTGTAACATAGTGTGATGCATTTGACAATCCACCTTGAGATAGCTGATTTAGAGACAGGATCCCCTTCTCTACCAGCTGCCACTGAAACAAAGAATTTTTTAGTCTTCCTTAGTGGTTTAGTTCTTTCCAGGTAAAACATGACTGCCTTGCGCACGTCTAGTGTGTAAAGGCTTCTTTCGGCCATGTTAGTAGGGTTCTGGAAGAAAGTGGGATGTTCGATTGATTGGTTCACATGGAACTTTGAGATGAATTTTGGTGCAAACCTGGGATGTGTGCGCAGAACTACCTTATCTTTGTGGACTGTAACAAAGGGGTCTAGAAGAGAAAGAGCCTGTAGTTCGCTAACCCGTCTGATAGAAGTGATAGCCACTAGGAAGGCTGTCTTATAAGTCAGGTCTTTCAGATTTGCTTTATGCATAGGCTCAAAGGGAGCTCCCATGAGCCTGGTAAAAACCACAATCAGATACCATCCAGGGGCTGGGTGAGAGATGGGAGGATAAATCCTCTTAACCCCTTCCATAAAGGCTTTAATCACTGGTATTTTCCACCACAATACCTTTTGTTGTGATGTGGTGTAGGCTGATAGAGCAGCCAGATGAACCTTTATGGAATTGAAGACTAACCCAGTGTCCAACAGGTGGGTTAGATACAGCACAGTGTGTGAGGGTGAGCAATCAATGGGATTGACGCCCTTGGATTGCACCAGATGACAAAACGTTTCCATTTGCTGGCATAGCAATGACGTGTATTAGGTTTTGTCGCTTCCCTGAGTATATCCATGCACCTCTGAGGGAGTTGCAGGTGTCCAAACTCTATGATCTCAGGAGCCAGGCTGCTAAGTTCAGAGTTTGTGGGCATGGGTGTAAGGTCTCCCCCCTGTCCTGAGACAACATGTTGTATGGGTAGGGAAGCTTGACTGGTGGGGAGAGGGACATTTCCATCAGGTGAGCGAACCAGGGTTGGCGGGCCCCCATGGGGGTCACCAGTATCATGGTAACTGGTTCGTGGTGCATCTTGTGCACTATCTTGTTGAGAAGGGTAGTCGGGGTGGTGGGGGGGAATGTTATCCAGAGACCGTTCCCCTTAGATCGGTTCAGGGAGTACCTGGAGGCGTAGTCTTGGCATTGGGCATTCTCCTGAGTAGCAAACAGGTCGATCTCTGGGAAACCCCATTTTGCGAAGACGTTGGACACAATGGCCCTCATTACGACCCTGGCGGTAAGTATGCGACATTACCGCCATGGCGTAATCATCGTTTACGCCATGGACCGATGGCGTAAAGAGCGCCATATTCCGACCCATCGCGCACGAGCATTACGGCATGGCGGTAATGTAAACTACGCCATGGCGTAAACAGGCCTTACCGGCATCGAACGCCGCACAGGGTGACCTACCGCCACCCATCATAATCAGCGGGCCCCGTAATTAGCGGGCACCGTAATTAGCGGGCACCGTAAATAAGCGGAACCGGAAGCAGCGTCATCGCGGCGGAACGGGAAAGTGCACAGCGGCCATCTTTAAAAACACAATCCATTGCCATCCTACCAAACCACACTACAATCGACCCTGAAACCCTGCGAATCCCATTACCCACCCATTTCCTCACCCAACCATGCCAAAAGTTGTTAAAAAAGCCTGCGACAGGCAGCGGCAGGACCACTTCAGTCGCGAAGAACTGACTATGCTTGCAGAAACGCTGCAGGAAAAGGCAGACGTCGTCTTCTCATCAGAGATGACGAGACCAGCCATAGCCCGGAAAAAAGCAGTATGGGAACTCGTGGCACAACGCGTCAGTGCCGTAGGTACCACCCCAAGCACCGCCAGACAGTGCCGCAAAAGGTGGGATGACCTCCGGCTCCGAGTAAGGGGCATACTGTCAGCAAACCGCAACCTGGGACTGGCAACTGGCGGTGGAGCAGACTCCCCACTGAAGATGCAGCCGTGGGAGGAGACATGTGCCTCATTGATCGGCATGGAGTGCATTGAGGGCGTCGGCGGCATGGAGAGAGGAGCCCCGACATCAGGAGACACAGGTAGGTGCCACCAATTCTGCCTTGCAAAACACCCTGAATCACACTTAAATGTGAATCACAATGTCGCCCCATATGGCAAACGCAACACATCAGCAGAAGACCCACACCCTGCACACATGCAGCATGCACACTCTACAGCAGGCACACACATTCCTGCATGCTCAACCCAACCAAAAGGGAGACAACCTGTATGTCACGGCCTACAAAGTCCACCATCTAAACCATGGCACTCATCACAATGCCTGCTCAATGTCCGCTGAACCATCAATAACTCTTTCCCTCCTCTGCTCCACCACAGGCTCACACTCGGACACCGGCAGGGACGAGAGTGGCACCACCCCATCCAAGAAGCCCAAGACCGAGGGAAGAGGCCACCAACCATCCACCTCTGCTGGACCCATGGCCAACCCACAGCAGGCCAGATTTCCTGTTGCTAAACAGCCCAGGACAGCAATTCCCCCCGAGGAAAGGGACATGATGGCACCCACGGCAGACACACTACCACTGCTGCCCACTGATGGGATTGTGTCTGCGGGGAGCAGCACAGTCGGGGAGACTGCAGCCATCGCAGCCTGTTCTGACAGCGATGTGGCAAATGTGGATGATGACATGGAAGGTCCCCCCAACACCCAACCTACCTCCCCACACCTGTCCCCATGTAGCCTGTATGGACAGGACACACAGGGGCAATCCCCTGGAAATTCATGGCCAGCCACTCCAAGCCCAGTGGGAGTAGGGGAAGAGGGGAGTAGTCCTATTGGGCCTGCAATTGCAACCCCCATTGTGCCTGATTTCAGCCTGGTGCTCGACCAAATATCAGCGAGGCAAGAACAACTTGGGTCACTCCTAACGCAGCATGTTGCTGATTGTGGAGGTGCCAGTTCAGGCATGGAGAGGTGTGCCGAGAGCATCAAGGCAGCCATCCAATCAGCAAGCACGAACATATGCACAGAACTGGCCGCAGTGCGGAATATGATTAGTGAACTGATACGGACAATCATGGACACACGGCGTACCGAGCAGGCCGGTACCTCCTCAGTTGCAAGTTCGGCCCCATCCAGCCCCGTCCGCAAGTCAGCCAGGACCCGGAGGAGTACAGGCAGGGGGGCCCCAGGTTCCGGGACAGGGGGCTGGCAATAGTGCCCGCCCAGTGGACCACTGAAACATTACCCACTTCACCACGGGCACTGGCACTCCTTTGCAGGGATTTCTGGGGGGAGGGGGAGGTGGGATTGGGTGTGTTGCGGGTGTTCAGGGGGGAGGGGGGATTGGGTGTGTCATAACTTTTCAGGAGCACAATACACTTTTTCGTTTATCACAAACCAAATGTGTGGACATTGCTCATTGTGTATGTGTGCTTTATTGTTGTAGTCTACAGTGTGCATATACCAGACACACAGAGTGCCCCAAGTGCCGTCCACATGTTACACGCACACGCTGTGTGTGCTAGAAGCATTGGTCAATGAGATTCTGACGCATTTCGCGCCCCTCCTGTGCATCACTGCCTCCTTGAGGTGCTGCCCCATCCCCACCCTCATCATCCTCATCAGGTGGTTGCAGTTCTGCGTCAGGGGGCAGAGGCACGTTACGTCTGACGCACATATTGTGTAGCATGACACATGCCATGACGATCTTCGCAACCTTCTCATGGCGGTACAGGAGTGCCCCGCCAGACCTGCTGAGGCAGCGGAAACGTGCCTTCAGTAGGCCAAAGGCCTGCTCTATCACCACACGGGTACGTGCATGGGCACGGTTGAAGTCCTCCTCATGCTGGTTCTGTGGGTTCCGGACTGGTGTAAGGAGCCACCTCTTCAGGGGATAGCCTGCATCACCTGTAAATGGGCAACAATGTATGTGTCAGGAATGAGATTGCTTTCTGAACATGACGCGCCACCATGCCTTGCATTCAACTATTACTTTGCACCAAATTTAGTTGTGCTAATGGATTCACACTATGCAACCGGTATATGTTCATGGCTCTCATGTACTGTTTTGCATGCCAAGACACAATGCAGGGGGGACAGTTGCCTTGTGAGTGCCCATCCACTGTGTCCGTTCAGGCCGTTATTTTATGTGACCTGGCACGTGTCCTGTGAGGTCAAAGCACACATGATTGCAACATTGCTGTCTGGCTCGATATGACCCCAGGGAACAATACTGGTGTCAATGGGGACAGTTTGTGGGTCTTGCTGTCTGTGTAGTGGTGCATTGATGTTCCTGTCCGACATGTGCCTCCTTTGTGCGCAGTTATGGGGGACAGCCCTTTCAGTTGATGGTGTTTGGTGACGTGCATGTAGGTGCGTTCTTTTGGAGTCAATGTGGTCACATTTCGTACAATGCACTTGCAGATGGTTGTGTCATGGTTGGGGTACACTTTCATTCACATGCTAGGGCTGATTAGATCAGGCATCATGTATACAGTTGTCAGATGACGTGAGTGCTGCCTCAGGGTATGATCTGGCTACTGCTAAGCGCAGCCATGTGACGTATGCATCATTCCCCCCCCCCCTTTCTGCCAGGTGAAATATCATTGGTACGTCGATCACCTACACACTTCGCATTTCCATGCTCATGACATTAGACTCACCGAGTAGGCAGGATCTTGGGCCTGCATGTCGCTCCATGTAGCGTGGTATTGTGGAGTTCCGAAGGACCATTGAATCATGGGTTGATCCGGGAAATCGGGCACAACAATGTGTGAAGATCCTGTTGGAGTCGCAGACCATTTGCACGTTGATTGAGTGAAATAGTTTACGGTTGCGGTATGGTACCTCCATGGCATGTGGGACCACCAATTCAACATGGGTGCAGTCGATGGCACCAATGCAACCAGGTATGCCAGCTAGTGCATGGAAACCCACTTTGGTGTTGGCAATCTCCTGGGCAGACCGTGGCAATGAGATGTGGTCGTCTGTGTGCTTGATGAGGGCATCGAGCACTTGGATCAGTGTACGTGAGAATAATGGTTGGGATATGCCATGCAAGTGGCCCACTGTGTGCTGGTAGGTGCCTGTGGCCAGGAAGTGGAGCACGGACACTACCTTCAGTAGGGGCGGGATGGCGGTGGGTGTTTCTATCATGCTGACAATGTCGTTGTGTATCATGTGCACAATGTTGGTGATGGTGTCCCGGTCCAGTCGGTACAGGGTGTGGATCTGCTCTGCGGTGATGTTGAATGGACTGGCTCTGATGCGTGGGATTGGGAGCTGCCTGCGTGGTGCCACTGGCTGTGCTGGTGGGGCTTGCTGGCCCTGCCTTGTCCTCCTTCTCCTCCTGCGTCTCCTCTGTGCAGCCTGTTGTTGTTGCAGTTGTAGCACTCGCATTGCTATCAGGTCCTCCAGCCCCAACATTGCTAGTCCTATTGGTATCATTGTGGAGTGTGACTGGGGCTGGTAGGGGTGGGGTGTGCTCTTTTTGCACTGGGAGAGTCTGTATTGCCTCCACCTATGCTGATTCTGTGCACCTGTGGCAGCTGGGAACACTGCACATGGCCATTTACGGTTGGTACGCGATGGCGGAATTAGCGCCATGGCGGTAAGGTACTTAACGGCCTTGGCGATGGCGTTAGGGGCATGTCAGCTTGGTTTGTGATCTGCGTAGCTTTGCACCATGCCGGCATTTACGGCATGGTGGGTCGCGCGCGCGCGCGACCTTGGTGCTGTTTGCGCCACCGTAAACTACGATGTCGCTAATTGCACTTTCGCGGGTCATAATCGGACCTAGCCGAAAACGGTGCCGGTATTCATTTAACGGCATCGTTTTCCGCTTACCGCCAGGGTCGTAATGAGGGCCAATGTCTTTGTGCAGTCGCCATTCATATTCTTCAGGCAGAGGAAAATCTCTGCTGAGCACGTCTGCCAGAGGATTGAGTTCCCCTGGAACATGTTGGGACAACAGAAACATCTTGTGTCTCAGAGCCCATATCCAAATGTTCTGGGACAGCTTGGATAGCCCTGAAGAGCAAGTGCCCCCCTGTTTGTTCAGGTAATACATAGCTGTAGTGCTGTCCGTTAGAATCAGCACTGTCTCCCCTGGCAGTTGCACCTGAAAGGCTTTCAAAGTCTTGAACACTGTTAACAGCTCCAGTAACTTTATATGGTTGGACGCTACTTGAGGAAACCAAACTCCGTGTTCTGTCTGCTGAAGTAGATGAGCTCCCCACCCTGTGAGAGATGCGTCTGTTGTGAGAGTGGCTTCCACTGCAGGGGTGGTGAAGGTCTTCCCCTTCAAGAGGTTTTCTCTTAACCACCACTGCAGAGAGAGAACGAGGGCTGGCGAGACAACTACCAGATCTTCCCATTGTCCGCTGGCCTGACACCACTGGCTGTTGAGCCACTCTTGCATGGGACGCATGCGCAGCCGCGCGCAGAGAACCAAGTATATGCATGACGCCATCATCCTAGCAAACGCATGGCTTTGCGTACCGTCACCTCCCGACTGGCTACATACTGATGGATCTGAGAAAGCATGTTCGGAACTCTCTAGTTTGAGGGGAAGACGAGGCCATCTTCCGTCTGAATTAGAGCTCCCAGAAATTGTTTTACTTGGTTGGGGACTAAACTGGATTTCTTTTTGTTGATTGAGAAACCCAGGCTGAAAAGGAGATCTACTGTTTTTTGGGTGTTCGAAAAACAAGCGTCGAACAAATCCCCCTTGATGAGCCAGTCGTCGAGGTACGGGTAAACTGGGACTGATAGTCTGCGCAGGTGTGCTGCTGCCACTGCCAGGACTTTGGTAAACACCCTTGGCGCCGAGGCGATGCCAAAGGGGAGTACCTTGAATTGGTAATGCCTGTCCTGGATCATGAACCTTAGATATTTCCTGTGTGCTGGCAACATTGAAATATGAAAGTATGCATCTTTCATGTCCAATTTTGCCATGAAGTCCCCTTGTTTCAGCAATGGGATCACCTCCTGCAGTGTTACCATGCAAAACTTCTGGGGTTTTATAAACTTGTTCGCTGGGCGCAGGTCTAGAACAGGGCGCATGGTGAGATCCTTTTTGGGTACAAGGAAGTACACTGAATAAATACCCTTGTTTACCTGAAGAATAGGGACGGCTTCTATAGCATCCTTTCCCAGCAGTGTTTCCACCTCTTGGATCAGGATCTCCAGATGGGCCGGTGAAAGGCGCAGTGAGCACGGCGGTCTGAACTGTGGATGTCGGGCGAATTCCACGCAGTAACCATGGGTGACCGTCTTTAAGACCCACTGGTCGGAAGTTATCCCCTCCCATGCCCTGAGGAAAGATGTTAATCGCCCCCCGACCGGGGTGACATGGGAGGGGACCTGGACTTGGTGGTCATTTCTGACCAGAGGCCATGGCTCCTTTGGGATTGGGCCCTCTGCCTCTACCCCTGCTACGTTTCTGACCCCTTGAGGGGTAGTAAGTGGGGCTTCCAGATGTTTGATTTGTGTTGAAGTTACCCGTGCCGTAGTTGTTTTGACCAGCACGGGCTTGCCCTCGAAAGGACCGCCGAGAGTTATTACCCCTCTGGGAGGAGGATTTCTGTGTAATTTGTTGCAGAGACTTTAGAGTCTCATGCTCCTTCTTGGCTGTTTCCAAAGCCTCATCCACCGCTTTCCTGAAGAGGTTAGTCTCCTCAATGGGTTTATTAATGAGGGAGGCCCGAGTCTCAGGTTTAAATCCTGATGTACGCAGCCAAGCGTGTCTTTTCAGTAGGGTCCCTTGAGCAAGAGACCTGCCTGCAGTTTCCGCAGTGTCCAGGGTGTTCTTCACAACGTTCTGGTTAACTAGTCTTCCTTCCGTTGCAATGGAGAGAAGCTTTGACTTGGCGGGTTCGGGGACCTCTTGGAGGCCTTCCTGGAGCAAGGTCCATTGGGCATCAGCATAGCTTGCTAATAGAGTAGTATTATTAGCAACCCGTATAGTGTATGCGGCTACTGATGTGACACGTTTGCCAAGGGCATACAGCCGCTTAGATTCCTTGTCCGGTGGTGATTCCCCGGTGACAAGGGGTACCCCTGCCCTCTTTCGAGTGGTAGTCACTACCAGTGAATCTGGGATGGCATGCCCTTTGATGTATAGCGGGTCGGAAGGAGAAGGGCGAAATCATTTTTCAACTCTCGGGTTAGCTGGCCGTGTTTGAGCAGGTGACACCAATGAGGGAGCTACCCTTCTCTTAACAGAGTTAAGGAGGGGGATGGATTGACCCGCCTGAGGTTTTTCTTTAATGATATCCTCTGCGAAATCCTGCTCAGGTACTGCATCTTGAGTGACAATTTTAAAGTATTCAGCTGCTTTTTTCTACATGGAGTTGAATGCCATTTGGTCATCCAGAGGAGAGGCCTGACGAGCTGGGGTGGACGGAGGAGAGTCTAGGCACAAAAAATCAGAGTCCTCATCTTGCTGTGTCCTTGGGTCCTGACCTTCCTGCTGGGGTCCTCCCAGTTGTCCGTAGTATCCTGTTGGTCTTCCACATAGTTTTGCAGAAAAGAAGCTTCTTCTTCTTCATTATAGATGTCTCTATATGTGTCCATTTGGACCACGTCTTCCTGTTGGAAAACATGAGAGTGATCTTCCTGAATTTGAAGGTTAGGGTCTACCTGAGCCCTTTTCAGGGGAGGATGCTCAGAAAAACTGATAATCCGCTCCAGCCGATCCATACACCCTTCGAATTTTTCTGTAGTCCATTTAGAGGACCCAAACAGGCCTGCGTGAAGAGAAACAACGTTCTCCGCCCTGCGGCATCAAAAGGAGTCTCTCAGGGCGTCGAAAAGAGGCTCTCGACTATCCTCGTAAGCGTCGTCAGAATCGGGAACCCAATGCGCCGAAATGTGTTCTGCGGCTTGTCCCATAACCTTAGGCGGAACCGGGGTAAGGCCCACCACCGCCACAATTCTTCCGATGCTGCTTTCGATAGTCGCTGAATAATCGTGAGACAGTGGCTCCGATGGTTTATCAGCAGGTGTAATACCTTCTGCTGCGCTAGAGGGCCTAGCAGTTGGTTTTCTGGGTAGAGGCCTAGCCATAGTTTTCAGGCATACTTCAGCCTTAGAGACCGTCGAAGCGTCGGGCTCCCGCGCTTCGACGCGTGTAGGTTTCGGAGTAGCGCCCTTAGCTGGTTTAGGTTGCCCAGTCACAAAACGTTGCTGCGGATGCGGGAAAGGCTTTGGATCTGAACGATCCAAGGGAACCGGAGAAGTTTTCAGCGGCCCTGTTGGCGCTTTCGCCTTTTTCGACAAAGATGTCGAAATCGGTGTAGGGGTTCTGTGCTTAGTGCGGTGCACTTGTACGCCCCTGTCGCCGGGTTTTGTCCCTGTAGCAAGACCAAAGTCAAGCCTTAAAGGGTCGGGGACGGACGTGGCGGACCTAGAAGCATCCGCCTCAAGGTCTATAACATCCGTAACGGATGTTTGGTCATCTGAAGTACCCTTGTCACTTTCAGCGGGTGTGGCGGTGGGGGAAGGGGGTTCCACGCATGACATACCGTACGCGGCCCACCGCTTTACACAGCGCTCCTTAAGGGTCTTAGGCCGAAGGAGTTTGCACGCTGCACACCGCTTCTCGCTGACCCTACACTTAGGCAGAATATAAAAGGAGTCCTTTCCATAGCTAAAGGGAAGGATGACCAGACCAACAGGGAAAAGAGGGGAAAGGAGGAAAGACATACCAGCAATATGGTCACCCCGACCCCACTCTCCCCACTGTATAGGTCAGCCAGAGGGCCCGACCACGTGGAAAATCCAGCTGCCGGATCTTAGGCGCCGAAAACCACAGCCGTAGACGAATCCCCCATAGTCTTCGTCGAAGATGTTCTTGTTGGACGAAGTAACTTAACGGGGGATAAACCAACAATTCGGTTAAGATAAACAATGTCTCTAGTAAGAGCTCCACTATAGGGCGACCAGTTATCTGGGCAGAAAAAAACAATCTGAGGGACCTCGGCGCATGAGGGATTTTGGGTACACCACACGTCACAATAGGGATAGTGTTACAGACACGCCTATGCCGACGTCCCCTTTCGGTCCACGAAAGACAAGATGCAATATTCTGCGGTTACCACTGGATGGCGGACTATATGCACAGCATGTGATTCTAAGCAGATTAACAAGCATCAGAAACCTATGTTTCATTCTTAACAACGCTAACTCTGCTTTCTTGTTCTGCAGGGCTAATTTCGCCTTCCTGCTGGGGTTGTTTGCCAGTTCATTTTGTACTCCCTTTAGCTTCCCCTCTAGTTCTTCCTCCCATGTGCTGAGTTGTTTGTCTCTTCGTGCCTTTAAGGCAATTAGCTCGCCCCTTAGTACTTACTGCCTTAAAAGCGTCCCATACTGCACCCTGCAGAGTTGCGCCTATGTCATTCTCTGAGAAGTATAGTTCTATCTTCTCATTTATTGTTTCCACTAGCACGCTATCTTGGAGGATATCCATTGGAACTCTCCAGGCCCATACCCCAGCCCCGTCCTGTTGATGTTGAGAGATGCTAATATCGGGGCGTGATCCGAGAGGGAGATTGGTCCAATTTCTATGTCAGCCGTTCTTCCCACAAGGCCCGTGGATGCCCAGAGATAGTCGATTCTGGATTGAGAGTTATGGATATGTGAAAAGTGGGTATATCCCTGAGTTTCCACTTTCCTGGCACGCTAGATGTCATGGAGCGCCATAGTTTCAAAAGCTTTCTTCAGCACCTTTGAGGGTGTAATCATTCCCATTTGTTTTTTGGAGCTTCTGTCTATTCTGGGGTCCCATGCCAGGTTGAGGTCGCCCCATGATATAATTTCCCCTGTGGCAAATTCCTCTAGAGTTGTAAGAGTCCCTCTCAGGAAGCCATCTTGTCCCGTGTTGGGTGCATATATTGAGGATAACGTGAGATGGCTTCCCCCTAGCTTTACATCTAGGAAGAGGTATCGCCTCTCCTTGTCTGCCAGTGTATTCAGTACTTGTGCGTTAAGCCTATCTTGTATGGCTATTAGGTCTCCCACTCTCTTGTCCTCCGCGTTGGCCTGGTATATATGTGAGGCCCCCCTAATTTTGACCTGTGTTTGTCTCTCTTTTTTATATGGGTTTCCTGGTACATGATTATGTCTGCTCGTAGTTTCCAGCCCTGCCTTTCTAGTTTTTTCCTTTTGATTGGGGTATTCATCCCCCTGACATTATATGTCAAAATCTTTATCTGTTTCGGGCTTCAGCTACCCATAATCCTCTGATGACGCTCCCCTGGTGCACCCCCCAGATAGTGCTTTTTTTGTCCCAATCCTTTCTAAACACCCTTCCCCTCTTATCCTCCCCACCTACCCTTCCGCCCTCCCCACTCCCCTCTGTACCCCAACTACCCTTTCCCCCTGAGGGGTGGGGGGGCTAGGTTCCTATGCACACACAGACAAATCATCCCACGCGCCTGGCCCCCTATCATCCTCAGGCTCAGATTGTGGGGGATCCTAAACCCCATTTGTATTCCATTGTTGACCTTCTTCCTCCTCCCCTGGGCCTTGAGTTATGTTTTCCAGGTGAGTGCCCGCCCTCCCGACCTGTGTTAGTGCTGCTGTGCTTTAAGGTCTTACTTGTAGATGTCGGGGTTAATTGATCTTTATCTTCTCCTCTCTCCCGTGTTTTCCTTGCTGCCGTCTTCCATCCTTCCAGCTTGTCTATACCTTTTACTCTCCGCTGAGGTCGATCTAGGCCCTCAGCTTCGTCCTGCTGGATTCCCAAGATTAGTTCTCCTTCCTCGCATGCTGTTATCCTGTGTTGTCTTCCTTCCAAGGTGAAGAGGAGACTAAACGGGAAGGGCCATTTATATTTTACTTGATTGCCTGCTAAGTGTTGGACTATTGGGCCCATTTTCCTTCTCTTCAGCAGTGTGGACTGGGCTAAATCCTGGTAGAGCTCTACTTCTTCACCGTTTACCTGAAACGAGTCTGCGTTTCTTGCCTTGCGTAGAATTTGCTCTTTTTGAGTATAAGAGGATATGGCCACCAGCAGAAACGCAGCACGTCCCTTGGTCGTGCCCTTGGCTCTACTGGTCGTTTAGGTCCCACTCGATGTTAATGTTAACGTTAATGTTAAAGGACATTTGTACCACGCACTATCACCACCGGAGTGGTCCCCTGGCGCTCTCGCGGCTCTGAAAGAGGGGAGGTTGAGTTAGTGGGAGGAAGCAGGAAAAGTGCAAGAGAGCAGTGAAGTGCTGTTGGCGGGCTCAGCCCGGTGGGTCCGTTGGCTGGGCCTGGGGTGTTTGCGGCCGGTAGTCATCATGTACTGTTGTGCGAGTCTCTGTGTCTTTTTCTTTTGTTGTTGCAATGTAGTGAAGTTTGTGCAGTTTGTTGTGCTGTAGGTTTTGGTTGTGTTTGGTTTGGAGTTTGAGAGGTGTATGGAGAGGGGAAATTGTTAGTGGAGTTGGTTAGTTGGCATCTCTATCCTGAACTGAGTCGCTGGGCTTGCGTAGTCTCCCCTGATTCGGCTCTGTCCTGATCTGGGTCCATCTGACATTACAAGGTTCCTTACTCCTCTGGCCCCCACCTCTATCCGGCTCTCTCATAGCTGCCCCTGTCCTCCCTTCGTACTCCTGTGTCCAGTGCACCTGTCGATGTCCAGAAGTCAGATAGTGTGGTGAATTGCCAATATTTCAACAATTCCACAACACTGTGTTATCTGGTGGTAACTGATGGAATCGGTCCACCTTTATCTGTGTGTCCGTTTCATCAGCCAGTACTTCCGCAAATAGCTGGAGGACTGTTTCCTGCAGATCCTTGTCCTTGACTGTTTCTGGCAGATTTTTGATTCTGATATTTGATCTTCTCAATCTATTTTCCAAGTCATCACATTAGAGTTTGAGGTTGTTGGAGAGGCGGGCAAGCTGTTCCAGCACTTTGTCCGACTTAGGGCTGTTGTCCTCTATTTGTTGTACTACTTTTTCTAGTGTGTCCGTCCTCTCTTCCAGTTGTGCAATGTCATTGTTTACCTCCTGCAGGGATTGCTTCAGGGCTTCTTTTAGAATCTTGAATTGTTCCTGGAAGGAGAGTAGGAACTGGCTCTGGAATTTTGCATGTCCATTTCGGTCATTGGTGTGTCCCCCATGTCCTGCTGACCTTGATTGTGGGCTTCTCCTGAGGAAAACTCCCCTATCCCCTTCTCGTTGTGGTCATGTCATCCGTACTACAAAGTTGTTTCAGTTTTCCGGTTTGTTTCCCTTGGGGAGGGACGGGGAGGGATTGAGCTGGGGTTGTGGTTGTCAATCTAGATTTTGACATTAATGCTGGTGTTGTGGCACTGTCTCTGCTCTCCCCTTTTTATAGAGGTTTCCTTGTCTCTGTGGTCCGATATGGGCTGTAGTACCTTGGATGAGGTGTCCTTCTCTTTCCCCCTTATGGAGATGACGCCACGCCTTGTCCCCTCCTCTTCATGTTGGAAGTGTTTGTTGAAGAGGTTTCCACTCTTCTCTTCCTCGCTTGCTTGGAAGAGGTGGCTTCACTTCTTGGTTCAAGTCTGCTGGGTTTTATACCTGGCTCGGTGGGCCACCTTTGAATTTAGCCTTTTCCCCCTTTTGTACCCTCCAGAGGTGCACTTGACTTGGGACAGTACGCTGCCAGTAATTGCTGTGTGCGTTCCGGTGTCGTTTTGTGACACTGGGGGCTTTAATTTAGGCTCCTGGTCCTGGTTATTTGCTCGTGCTTCCCCCTTGTGGCTGAGGCCCTGCCTTAGGATTTTGTCTGGCGATGGGCTGTTATTCTTAAGTCAATTGGTGTTTTCAGCCCCTGTTTCGGCTTCGGGATGGTCTTTTCTGCCTCCCTGTTTGTTGGCCTCATTATGCCCTGCTGGTGTGTGAGCCTCTCACTGTGGGCCTTACTGTGCCCACTTAGTGCTGGTGTTTTTACGTTTTGGCTTGTGCCAGAAATGACATCCCACGTTTCCCATCTGTACTGCCTTCACTCCCTGGGATTGGATATGAAGGGTGGTCGTACTTCATGCCCTTGATTCTGGGTAGTGTTTGTCCACTGGGCTCCTCCGTTGTGTAAGGCTGCATGGTCAGGGTTTGCATGCTTGTCGTGTTGTAGAGGTTTATTCCTGGGGGGCCGCATATATTTCCCACCGGTGCACATACTCACTGTTTGTTGGAGACACTTCGTGTTCACTGTGTGGGAGCTCCGGGGTGGAGGGACCTTTTCCGATAATCCCCCGGGTCCGTTGTAGTTGAGTTGCTTTTCGCTGTTTAGGGTGGATTACGCGACCCTTGATATGGCACCGGCGCTCCATTTCCTACGCCCTTTCCTCTCTCCCATAGTACCGGTTTAAAAGTTCCTTTGTGGATTTCCAGTTCCTTTATGTCCTTGTGTGTGCCCCTGACTTGGATTCCTTGGTTGGGGGCTCCATCTCTATGTGTGCTTTGCGTTTCCTGGGAGGTGGGGGGTTGCTTGTCTAGATCTCCTGCCTGCGGATTCTGTGATTCCTCCCGGACCTGATCCTGCTATGCCCTTGTGCCAGATGTGGGGGATTCTGGACCGTTCCTCCGTCGGTCGCTACTCGTTCTTTCTTTGTCCCCCGCTGCGCCACTCTATTCTGTGTTCGGTCGGGCCATTCTTGCATTTCCGGCCCATCGGTCCTGCTCGGCCGCTTCGGTGGTCTTTTCAAGGCATGGTGGGGGGCTTGCTTAAGTGCTGTTGCCTTGTTTCCCCTCTTCCCTGTGACATCATATGGGGCCCGGGAGTGCGTTTCTGCCGGAGATCTGTCCCTCTTGACTCGGCTTCTACTCAGCGCCCGGGCTTGCCGGCTCCTCACGAAGTTCCGCCTTCGATCCACGACTTACTGCCATCTGCAACTGTTTTCCGTCCTTTTTCAGTGGCTGGAGCTGCAGTTTCCCCTTGCTCATTGGGTTGCACTACATCTCTGTTTGTGCTCCGTTAGGGCGAGAAATCCCCCAAAATACTTTATTGTATTGCTTAGTGACACCATCCGGCAGGGAGAGACACTTAAGCACGTCCTCAGCCCGCAGCAATTGTGGAATCCTGTTTGATGTGCTTTATTGGGGAGTTGCAATGTTGGTCTTGGCCTCATTTGTCTATGTAATACCAAAAAACAAATCAAAATTTAATATAAAAAAAACAATTCTGAATTTCACACACTTAATAAGATTGGATGGTTTAAAGCTGTAAAAGTTGACTTGGTGGTCAGGTTGTGAGATTGCATTTTTTGTTTCAGGTTCATTTATATAGTTTAGTAACGAGAGCGCTCAATGTAAAGAGAACATTTATTAGAAAATGTTCTATGTTCAAGAGATTCCTGATACTGTAATATTTCTGTCACTATTAACTTCAGGGATCATACTGCTCATGCACCCAAGGATACATTGCAATCCTGGTCTCTGAGCTGAATAGGTATTATTTGCATTGTTGTTAAACTTCTAATAGACGTATATATGTATGTAGGTAGTTATGAATAATGCTCTGATTAAGCCATTAACAAAAACATGTAAAAAGCAGTTGAATGTTAGGAAAGAATTTACTTTTTGCTGTTTATGAACCTCATTCTTTTGAGAATCCCAGAATATGTGTTGGCTAATTTAATCTCTCTAGACGATATTTAGACATAAGGCGATTTCACCCACCACACCTACCACTGAAACTCATTTTTTGTGCAGCACTGTCCAGTTCCTAAGGTTGTCAGTGTGGGAGAAGTTTATCCCCCAACTTGTACTCTAAATGTATTGTTTTACTCTTGCAGTGCATTACGGACAGGCTGATGTCAGTGTTAACATTAGATTTGACCCATTGCACTGATGCACTTAACCATGACAGATAAGCGGCATACCAGCAAAAAAAACAGACAAATGCTTCCAAAGAAAAAAGTTAAAAACAAGACAAACATTACATACCTGTAATCGTCTTTCTGATGCTTGTATCTGCTTAGATTCACATGCTTTGCCTAGGCCGATATCTAGTGGTTGGTGCAAAGTATTACATGATTTCCATTCATTTTCAAAATAGGACATCAATGGGGTGCATCTGTAATACAAGCCCTACCGTGACGTGTACCGTACCCATGATCATTCACGAGTCAAGATCCTCCGATTTCTTTCAACTATTTGTTATATTTAACCCATAGAACCTATGTAACCTAAAAAAGATTATATGTGGAATTATATAACAAAGTGTGTATTTCTCGGTATACCATTGTGGTGTATTCTTTGGGGCAAATGTGAGGATTATCCGTATTTCACTTCCAGCTTTCCTCCCTCGCTTCCATTAAGCCTGGCTGCTACAACAAAAGAGAGTTTGGCCTTTTCTTTTGATTGGCAATTATGTTATGCCTTTAGGTTAGATGGTTTTACACCACTCATCAGTGGAAATATCTCTCTACCAGTGGCGAATAGCTTTAATAAGTAGCAGTTGTCCCAGTCCCAATGCTTTAAGCAAGGGTTTTTCAAAGTCACAATCTAGGATAGTGTTAGAGTAGATTTCCCTTTTTGTGTGAAATTCTCCCCACCCGTGAGCCCCCCCAATGCTTTTTGCTTGCCCACTGGATTTTTGACTAGTCCTCCTGATTGAGTGGGAACCTTTTCCACACCCTCATTCTTTTACTCTGCTTTTGGGAAACCTTTAACTCTTTTTGGTCTTTCATTTTGGAATCATGATTTCCTCCATCTTTTCTGGCATCTACATGTTACTAAAGCAGCACACAGCACTTTCCGTGCAGTGTTGCTGGGAGCTCCTAGAGCTTTCACTTTAGTATTTCTTTATTTTCCCTTGGTAAACTCACTTTTACCAAGGCAGGGGGATACTTTTTATCTTACCTGTATTTTCTTTGGCGAGCTCAGCACACCCCACCTTATGTGGAGTGCTGAGGGGATCCAATGTATCCCCTTTCACAACTCTCTAGTAACGTTTAGGTTACTGTGACAGGTCCTCTGTTAAGGCTGGTGGCATTGTACCTTTTTGCATGACTTTTTGTGGACTTTTGTCGCAGGCTGTCTTTGCAGCTGCGATAGGAGACACAAGGTTATCATTTACCCAAAGTGGTAGCTGTACTTTTCATAAGCCCAAAAACAAGAGGACTTGTTTCTAATGTATTCTTCTATCTTTCTGGGTGGGGAAGGATTCCCTGGTGCCTTTGTCTTTACCGGGCTTCCCACGGAAAGTTTGTGAAGGGTTGCTGAGTGACTGACAGGACAGGACGTAGGGCAGGGGAGGTGACCAAATCTCCCTATGTCTTTGTCCTGCAGTGTGGCTGACTGAAATCAGTTCAAACAGGGAGGCTGGCTGTCCCCATTGAACAACTACCTCTCAAGTTTGAATGGTGCATGGGTCTTGAATGGTGGACTCAGCCGGTGTTCCTGGATACATTCTGAGGTCATGGAGCTGAAACTCAGAGTTCACCACCGGAAAAGAATATTCTGGAGAAGCCCAAAAGGATGCTGCCAGCAGCTTCAAGTGCCTGCCAGAGCCGGCCGAGTAACCACGGCTGTCCTGACCTCAACTTCTAAGCGACAGGGAAGGTCCGAACACACTGACTTCCTCCCTTAAACTGGTGGGCCTAACCAGTTCCAAGACGAACTGCATTTTGATTCCTGGTAAAGCTGCAACTTCTGCGGCTTCCAATTCACCAATACCCGGGGATCGCTGTGCATCATCGACTGAATCACAAATTCACCTGGAACTTTGTGGGTATCCTTCAACGCCTGCAGTGACTTGAGCCAGCTCCTCAAAGTCCCTTCACTTCAACCAAGACGAGGACAGAGAAAAGGAGAAGAGTCTACCGTTGCGACATCCGTCCTTCATCCAAGCCTGAAAAAGGTGCCAACAAGCAAGTACTGTGAAAATCCTTTGCTGGCTGTTTGTCTTCACGAGTGCTGTCGCCATATCCACCGAAGTCCCTCTCTTCTGTTGCCAAGATTGAGAAACCTGTGGCTGGGGGTCTGCTGTCACCTCACCCCTGTAACCATCCCACAGCAACCATTTCTTTATTCCAAGGTACTCTCCTGCTCCTAGTAAAACATACCTGGAGACTGCTTTGTTGATCCTGTGTTCCTGGGGCCAGTAGGTAGCTGGTACCCTTTACCCCTCCAGGGCTCCCATAGAGTTACATTGGGGTGGACAACCCATTAAACTTTAATCCTGCCATAGGACATTGGTCCTTGGGTTAACCCTTCAAGGAAACCGCTTGACTTCCTTCACTTGTGAAACCTAACCTTTACTTACCTGCAAAACCAAGAAGCGATCCTGTTGGACTCTACCACTCTGAACCTTTTAATCTGTCTGCCAGCCTTTTCTGTTCTAACCCTGGTCACTGGTTCTGAACATTGTGAGCCTCTCATAAGATAGGGTTGGACTCTTTAAGATAGGCTGGAACAAAGTTACTAAAGGTTGTAAGAGTTTGAAAAGGTTTGCATATATTTTTCAGGTGGGTTTATAATGTGATTTGTTAATAAAAAGCTATTCAAGTGTAACTACATCTGTGATGTATTCTCCAAAGAATATTGCAAGTGTTCATCTATTGTTTAACTGTGTTACAGTACTTGACTTGAAAAGTTACAAGAGTGTGCCTTAGTGTATATATTAAATAATAATGTTTTATATAACTTCTAAGTGTATCAGTGTTTTCTTGGACCAAGGGTATGTTCTGAGTTCTTTGCACCTTACTACAACCCTCCTCCTTCCTTAGACTAAGCTTGGCTGCTCGCCATTCTACCAAACCCTTGTGCAGTTCAGACTTAAACCAAATTGTGTAACCCTGGTCACTCAAGATGGGATTCCTAAGTGCTTTCTCAGACAGTACTTTCGTAAAAAACCCTAACATAAGTAGTGTTACAGCAGTGCAATTGCGTCAAATCTGTGTGAAAGAAAAACTTAACAAATCAGTAATAACATGGAAAAGTATAAGCAAGAGGGCCTTGCTCAAATGAAAGTAGAACAATTTAAAGAATTGTGTAAAAATAAAGGCCTCCGCTCTAAAGGTAACAAAAATCTGAATTGAGTCAAATGTTGATGGACATTCAAAAGTCCCGAAGCAGATCTGTATTTCCTAGACATAACACTGACTTGAATGAGGATAATGAAGTAAATTGTGAAATGTTTGTCAAAATGGCCCCGGTCTTCTTTTTTAGCCATTTCTTGTAGTTTTGGTCCTTCTTGAGATTTACTCTGCGCGCCAAACCAGGTTTGGTATCTTTGTTTGTTTTGTCTTTGGCGGGCTTCACAAGTGAAACCCGCCTCTGACTCCAGAGTGTCTCATGGGGGCAGGAAGTGAGGGAGGTGCCCGAAACTCCCTGTGCTTAGTCCCCTAGGAGACAGGAATGCACTCCTAGGTGATTGGCCAGCTGGCTGTCTGGCAAGGACAGCCTCTCTGCTGGGTGACTGACAGCTAGGCTGGAATGAATGGGAGCGAGCTGCATAAAAGGCAAGGCTTTTGGCTTGGAAGGCAGAGTCGACCACTGGAAAAAAGGAATCCGAAGAAGAACTTGAAGAGGACGCCTGCTGCAACTCTTGGACTGTTGGTTTGTCCGGTGAAGCCCTGCTGCTGTGCTGAAGCTCCAAATTCATATCGACAGAGAAGCCCTGCAAAGACGACTTCTACCCTTGAGTTGGTGGGACCAATCAACTCCAAAGTAAGTCACCTGGACATCCTTCCCGGAGCTGGTTGAAGGTCCATTGAAGTTGCTGCTGGAACCGAATAACCAGACAGAGGGACACCAGTTTGTGTGCGTTGCTTTTAAGTTGGTCAAGAGCTCTAGGAAGATCTTCCTGACTCCCAGAAAGAAGGTCTGACTGAGCCTGAGCCCCCTCAACAGAGTGCGGGACCCCAGAAGCAGGGAAAGCCTGTCTCGACAGCCAGGAACTGCAGTGTTGCTGTTTGCAGTAGTCATGAGAAGCTGAAACACTGAAGTGCCACTTGTGTGGAAGTTTTCCGGTTGTAGTCGGTCACTGTCCCGTTGTGGTACAGGAGTCCCCAGAAGTCCTCCCTCTTGTCCCCACGACTGAGGCCCAGGAACAACAGGATCTGCTGAGCTGTACAGGAACAGTGGTCATCAGCTGCATCTTTTCTTCAACCTAAAGGTACTGTAAAGTCTGAGAGAACTTACCTCTCACTGTAGATTTGCTTGCTCTTTTACTTCACAAGTCTCCCAGCTTGTGGCCCTACATTTGATGCTTCTTTTTCACCAAAGACTTCTAAAAACATTGTGCAAAGACTTTTACTCACCTTCAATAAGTGCTTCAGCCACTTAGACTTTTGCCCATTGACATTGGCTCAGCCTGGTTCCCTGAATGACTCATCTCGCCTCTGTTATTGTGTTACACCTATCCTTCCAGGAAGGGGTCAACTTACTCTACATTGGGGGTCCAAAGTAGTTGCTTGCTTAAAGAATATTTGTGATCTCTTGTTTGTTCTAATAACCCTTTTCTCTCGCACCCTCAAAGCCTACTCTGAATGTACAGTAATATATTAATGTCCACACTGTCCTAGCTATTTAAGTCACCTGAGGCTGTAGGAACTGTGTGTGCCATCCCCAATGGGTCTTTACTGATTCTGAGAAACCTAAGAGTGTGTATTTTTGAAGTGTATTTGAGTGTTGCTTTTATATTGCTCCTTTTGAAGAAGGTGTGTTTAAATGACTGGTAAATAAATGAATAATTGTTTTATCAAGAAACCTTGAGTATCAGTGTTTGTTTGAATACTTGTCACTGTGAATCTCTGTGTAACTCCACTACTGCTCACATTGACCCCTCTTGAGATAAGCCTGGCTGCTTGGCCACAATACCAACCTGTACAGACGTATACCAAAGGTTGGGTCCCTATTGCCAGGAGGCTGAGGTTGTTGTAGTACACCCAAAGGGTACTACCCCAAATCTTTACCTAACAAGGTGCCTGGCACCGTGCTTCTGGGGAACGACCTAAAGACCTTAAGCGTTGTCTCAGACACAGCAGAGCCCCCAAGTTGAAAGACAAGGGCTTATTGAAAGAAGGCTACAGATGCCACCCTAAATTACCTCTCTCGAGAGACCAAGGATAAATCCAGAGTCTCAACAGGGCAAAATGGTCCCAAGCCCAAACCTTGCAGTAGGAAACCAATTCCCAAGACCAAAAAGCTTAACCTCACCTCAGTGACCCCTCCTCAAACTCAGGCTGAGATGACTGAATCCCCAGAAGACCCACCTACTGGTGACACAGAGGTGTAGGAGATTAAACCCTGCTTGGAGGATATGGATCATAGAGACTATACTGATCTGCAGACTTTGTTTGCAGAAGGTGGACACTCTAGGTCAGACTTCAGCAAGGGACACAGAGTGTCCGTCTCTTGGAAGCTTGGAAGCTTGCACAGGCAAGCTGCTTCCCAGCTTGAAGGTCAAGACTGGGGGGAGGAGGCCTCCTATATAGTGAGCCTGCAGAGTCCACTCTAGGAAACCACAGGAGACTGGTGGTTCCCCAAGCAGTAAGACATTTGTAATTAGCCCATGAGGTACCTCTCTCTGGTCACTTGAGTACCAAGAAGACCAAATAAAGGTTATTATCCTTATATTTCTACTGGCCCCAGATGGGTGCATCAGTAGACAAAAATTGCAGAAGTGGCCACACTTGTCAATTGTATGGCAAAAGTGGTTCCAAGAATGAGGCACCCTTTGTGCCTCTCCCATTTGTGGGAACTACTTTTTAGAGGGTTGGGATTGACATTGTTGGTCCCATAGAACCTCCCACTTCCTCAGGCAACAGATTTTTACTTGTTGTGGTGGACGATGCCACTAGAGACCCTGAGGCAAATCCCATGAGAACTGTCACTGTTCAAACAGTTGCCAAGGCCCTACTAGGTATTTTTACCAGAGTAGGATTTCCTAAGGAGTTGATCTCTGGCTGGGGGACCAACTTTATGTCCCACTACATGCAAGCCATGTGCAAACCCTGTGGGGCAACCAACAAGTACTCAACAGCCAACCATCCACAAACCAATGGATTGGTAGAGAAGTTTAACCAATATTTGAAGAGCATAATGGCAGTTTTAGAAGAACTCCTTTGCAGTAAGTGGTTCCTTCTACTGCCATGCCTTCTTTTTGCTTATAGGGAAGTACCTCAAGCAGGAGTGGGCTTCATCCCCTTTGAGCTTTTCTATGGACATCAGGTCAGAGGGACTTTGGCTCTGATTAAGAAAGGACTGTATGTTTCTCCACCTTCAAAGCCAGTGAGCATCACTGACTTTGTGCTATGCCAGAGTAAAAGGATGGCACTAATGACGTCTTAAGCGGCAGAGACCCTGAAGCTGGACAAGCCCGGGTAAAGCACTGCTATGACCAGAAGGCTAACATGGTGGATTTTACTCCGGACCAGCAAATTCATGTAATGGTCCCAGTAAGGCCCAACGCCTTACAAGATAAGGGAACTGGACCCTTCAAGGTTGTAGGCAAGCCTGGAGAGATGAATTATTTGGAAGACTTGGGCAACCCCAAGAAGGCCCCTAGGGTCTTTCACGCCAACCATCTGAAAACATACATCCAAAGGCAGAGATAGGTGCTTTGACCAGGAAGAAGAGGAGAGTGAGTATCTCTCTGATCTTCTAAAAGGACATCCCTCAGATGGCTCAGTAGAAGGAGTGCATCTCTCTTCTAATCTGACACTGGAACAGCAGAGGGAGTGCAAAGCTCTGTTAAGTCCCCCCCCCCCCTGTTTTCATACCAGGCCTGACTCGTTAGAGCCAGCATGACAGACACTGGTGATAGTGTCCCTGTAAAAAGCAGTGGTTACAGAATGTCAGATACTGTGAGAAATCACATCAAGTCAGAGGTCAACAAGATGCTTGACATTGGATACGTTGAACACTCCAACAGTCCATGGTCTAGCCCAGTTGTGCTGGTACCAAAGGCAGGAACTAAGGAGCTTAGATTCTATGTGGACTACACTACAACTAAAGGGTACACTAACAGAAAGTTTGTTGTTCAGGAGAATGGCTCACTTCTCCTACTGCTCAGATAGCATCCAAAAGAATGCCTTTTGCAACAAGAATGCCAGGGGGAATGACTTCCTTCCCCTGGCTTGCGGGTTTCACAAAGCCTTTATGTAATTCCACGTCCAGGAGAATGGCTCCCTTCTCCTGGTGTAGATCTATACAGTTTCCAATAAAACCAGGGGGAATGACTCCCTTCCCCTGGCATCTTTAGAGTATTTAGTAAAGAGTAAAGAGCTTTATCCCCTTCTCCAAGACAATGGGCCTCATTACGACCTCAGCGGTAGCCATGCCGCTATTGGCAGCACCGCCGAAATCGCATCTGGGTCCCCAGAATGAGGAATTACCGGGCCATTCCGAGTTCGGAGGGCCCGGTAATTCCTCTTTCTAGGAACCCGGACCTTCCCCATTCCCATTTCAGCCCCCATAGGGCTGAAAAGGAATGGGTGAGGGAGCAAACAACGGGCCGATTACGAGCGGCCCATTGTTTGCTCCCTCCTCCCCTCGTGGGACCCGCTCTGTACATCTGGTGAAACCAGACGTACAGAGCTGGTCCCGCGAGGGGACCTCGTAATCGGGCGGGACGGGGTTGACGGCGCCGGCACCTTTTATATAATGAGGCCCAATGACTCCCTTCTCCTGGTTCCTAGAAAGTTCTTTTTCATAATCTTCAACTTGATGTACACGTTGCCACTCTGGTTTGTTGTTAACAAAGTCCCAAACCCTTCTTTGTTGATCACTGGGATTAATGGTGCCACTGCAAAGAGGAAGTTCTCCTTGCATGCCTGGTTTCCAATGGTTATGGTCTCCGACCCATCTCTGGTGGTACATGGGTTTGCCACCACTGTGATGAGAAAGTTCTCCTGGGATGCTTTCTATACACATGTTAGGGTCCCCAACCAGTTTCTGGTAGACAGGGAGCTTATTGTCACCACTGCAACAAGGATGATTTCCTCTAATACACTCAGTATTTGCTTTCGGGTCCCAGGCCCTTTCCTGGTTGTCAGTGGTTCTCTCTTTCCCACAGCGATGAGGAAGAATTCTTCTAATACTCTCAGTATTTACTTTCTGGTCCCAGACCCTTCTCTGATTATGCCAAGTACGGGGCTCCCCAATACTGAGGCAAGAGAGAGCTTCATGAACCAGCCTCCCTTCTATCCTTGTGTCCCTTCCAGCTCCCATACCTCGCTTTGCCTTGTGTGGTATCATGGTACGTCACCAGTACTTCCTGGGACTGCAGGTCTTCTCTCTGGCTCTGCTGGTTCACTGCCGTTGCTCCTTTCGCTGTGCTGTGCTTTTCCCGTCTGTTCCGCAGCTCTGCTCTTCTGCCCGAGTTTGCTCCTGCAGAACCCGTAGAGGACTCCCGCTGCACTTTACCAGTGTCCTCTTTCCTCTGGTATTTTGGCAGTGGCTGAATCTCTAGTGCTAGTTCGCCTACACACCTGCTACCAGACTCAGCAGGGTTTGACACAGCCACGCATGACACAGCTGAGCTTGACACATTTGATAGTGCTTTGTTACTTTTTATACCTTGTATCCAGTTCTTCCCATGTGGATTGTAAAAGTCCATCTCCGTTGATAACTTAATCCTCATGCCACCTCAGTATCGCCTCGTACAAATACTAGCACAGTCAATCACCTTCATGTCTCCTGTGCTGGTCTTCATCCTGGTTCTTTTGGCTTTAGTTTTATCTCCTGTGTTAAAACAATGCATAGGTTTACTTTCAATAATATGGTTCTGAACAATGGGGAAGGCTAGGGAATGTTGCGAAGTGACAACATTCAATGGGCTGTACCCCAGGTGATCGTCCTTGACCACAGAGGGCTGGGGGGTGTCCTTCCCCATGAAGTCCTCCCACATTAAACCACCCCTAGGGGGACTATTGGGTAGCAGCCGCACTTCCCTTGCCTCATGGCAAAGGGCTCTCCATTGGAGAGAAGTGACAACACCTTGTGAATTATGGAGAAAGCTGGGGATGCGAGCGGGCACTGCTGGTTATTCTTTTTGCGTGTGAGTTTATCCAAAAATAATGCTGCTTGGGGTGCAGCCCACTAACTTGTGCTACCGTGTGCCAGCACAGAAGAAGTGAACTGAAATATGACCTCGACAATCTTGTCTGCGGTGTGGGCTGCACACCCTTTAATCCCAACGGGATTTATCAAATATTTCAATTTTCCATTAATCCAAGTTGAACAAATATTTAATTCTTCAGTAGTGTATTTTATTCTCAAAGTATAGTGTGCTGACGTGTTTATAAGTCAACATCATAAAGTGGACAATGCATTTCGGACTATGTAGTCCTTCATCAGGGCCTTTCCTAATCAAAGTAAATAGCCACAAAGTAAACAACAATGTGCAATGGTGTGGGATTGCAAGGAGTATATCATTGTTCCAGTTCAGAAATATAACCAAGTTAAAAAGTACCATATTCAAGCAAATGAAAAATGTACAAAGAAAATTACAGTAAAATCAACAGGGTACCCACGTACAACGAACATACATGTGCACAAAAAGAAAGAAAGGGAGGGGGGAAAAAGGAGAAATACATAAATATTCTTCATTGACCGTGCCAATAGTCATCATGTTTACATGTGTTTACATATGTTCACCCAATACTGTTATGGTGCATGTGTCTACTAATGTAACTGTACACCTTCAGTGTGACCATGCATGTCGCCAGAGTGTTAGCCTGACAACTATATTGTAGTGCCTGAATTGTGGGTGCCAACGTCCCAGTCATGCGAAATTTGCTAATATACATGCTTCTGACCTTACCAAGTACGCTCAGTATATATTATAATGTGTATCCTTGTAGCGTTCGTTCAAGTACGCCCATGTACCTAATTAAACATAACAAAAATTTCCTTTCAGTATTCAGTACAACCATTATTCTGCGAAAACTCTGTTAACACTATTTAATGCAGTAAACCTGCTGCCGGTGCAATGTGCACTGCCGTGGCCATAGCGGACCCGTACTTGTGTAACATACCTCTGTGTAACAGAACGCTGTATCAAGAAGACGTCTGGCGCTGACTCATAGTGAGCCGCCGTCTGTCGCTTGACTGAAAAAATGCTGAGTATTGCATTGAAAGTGAGGCTAGCGGTTGCTACGGTAACCGCCACGCGCAACATGGCGGATTAGTCCATGTGCGCGCCGCCATGTTGGTAGGGGCTGATGCGTGTATAGTTCGATCAGCTAAAAAAATAGGTGTAAGCCGTGCCTTTCCGATTAATTCTGATGTGTGTCGCGCACGTTGAACGCGGACAAGCTTAGGACGTCTCTTATAACTGTTGTTGCAATGAAAATCGAGATTCAGGTTACACGATATTTGTGATCCTGATCTATAAAGAACAGTGTTGTTCTGTTTGATCCATAATGAACATATTACTGTAACGCTCACCTGACTCCCACGGAGGCGCTGGTCTGGTCTGGGTTGCTGTGGCCTCTTCGAGCGTGATGCGCAGAACTCGGAACACCGACTGAACAGGACCCTCAAATCTTGCTTGTCTGGCCCGTAGGAATATCCTTCTGCAGATGAGGGGATTAACAGTCTGCAGAATAGTGTGCTTGCTCCACCCTTCCCCCCTTCGTTCTTCTCTAACTTCCTCCGAAATCCCCGGTTGAAGCTCACCTTATGATTTGAAAGGATGAACTCTCCATCCTGCTTCTGGTGCAGGGGTGTGTGTTTGTCCAGTTACTTCACTGGTTTTCAGAATGGCGCTGGCAAAATCCACTTGACTTTTCCGAGCGGAACGCCGTAAGTATGAAGATTACAAAAGTTCAAGTGTTGAGCCTCCTTTTCTGTTGCCTTCCTAACCTGTGATCTGTCTTTTATTTCAGGTGCAGAATGAAGGCGATGCGTTGAGGGATTGACTTGCCGATGGGAAACTCAGGTGAGTTAGCGATGGGGGCGATCCCTCTTAATGTCTTTATATTCCTCCAGTAATGTCTTTTGTCCTTCCCCCATAGAGGCCGGGGTGCGGTACCTGCCAACGAAGCAGCGCCGACCCGAAATGAGGAATGATCCACCAACAGAAGACCGGTAAGTGTTATGACGGAAAATTAGGCGTTCCTCATATGTTCCTTCTGCTCACCTTTTGTCTCTTCTTCTCTCCCCTAGGCGCAGAGATGTGACGACCGGTGCAGACAGTCGCGGTGGAACCAGAAGAACTCCCGAGGACAGGTGAGTGAAGTGCGGCGCTGCAGCGAGCAACGCAGTGCTTTTAAATGAAAGTCTTTTCTCAGGAACGCTGGCGTGAAGGTTCCGAATGCAGGTAAGAAGTTTGATAAAATTCTTGGTTTTCACCTTTCTCTTCTCTTCTTTCCTTACAGGTTTTCCATGATCGAGGCGGGCGTGGCTGGAGACCAGATGCAGGAGCAGACACGGTGAGCGTTCAGCTGCTTGGATGCAGAACAACGCGAAGCGTGAGCTACTGTCTGGGCGTGGCTTAAATAGCCACCAAAGTAGTTCCAGGAAAGTATCCTTCCCTGGCCACGCCCGAGTGGCAAAATAGTCCCAATGAAAAAATAGTCCCTTTCAGGTCTCAGGAAGGCCTGAATCTTGCAGCATGGTCTGCATCAGGTAAGTGCACAAAAACACCTTCCTTTATGAGCATGGCGCCTATGGCGCCAGGACTGATGTCCAACATGAGCCTGGCGCCAAAGGCGCCAGGACAGAGTCCAAAGAGTCCCTATAAGGGGCCGCTGGGCTTTTACCCGGGGGCATGATGCCTGCTCCCGGGGGTGCTGGGCCTGGCCTGGTGCTCCGGGGGTAGGCATCATGACAATTACAAGGTAATGCATGCAGAATGTCTACCGAACATGACCAAGAAAGTCGAACAAATAAAAAACTATTGACAAACAAAGAAAAAAATAAACGAACCAAACAAATCCTTAATACCAGTAACGTTGGTCCTGCTTAAATCATAAAAACAAAATATAATTGAAATATTGAGCTAAATAGAAAAAATGAGATCAAAACAAAGTGAAATGAATTGAAAGAGGAGAAAAAGATATCGAAAGATCAAACAATGAGATTGTCATTCGTAGAATCCAATAAAGCTTGTGCTTATATATATCAAGTCAGGTGGTCGATTTTTGGAAAATTGTCTGTCAAGAGTATTTCAATGAATCAACACAATTTATAAGAAACAGTTCAGATCCAATTCCTCATTCACTCCTCTAGGTGATAGAGTGTCCAATCGGTCTATCCAAAATGCTTCTCTTTGTTGACGTCTTCTTCTTGGGTCAATGTCTAATTGACGATTGTCTAACACTTCTAATATCTGAAATCTCAGTTGAGCTGCAGTATGGTGCTTCTCATCAAAATGTCTGGCTACTGCTGAGTTAAGATTCTTGGTACGTATGCAGGATTTAGGCTCATTCATCCGGATCGTCAACTTACGTCTGGTTTCCCCTACATAACAAAGCCCACATGGGCAACGTATACTGTAGATGCAGTTCTCAGCATTGCATGTCCCATAACATCTTAGTTGAATCTTTTCGCCTGTATGTGGATGTGATATTGTGCTACCTTTAATGACGCTGTTACAGTTGTTGCAGTTCAGGCATGGATAAGTACCCTGTTGTTTGGGCTTCTGTTGGCTGACATTGTAACCTTTGGTATTGATTTTACTGTAATTTTCTTTGTACATTTTTCATTTGCTTGAATATGGTACTTTTTAACTTGGTTATATTTCTGAACTGGAACAATGATATACTCCTTGCAATCCCATACCATTGCACATTGTTGTTTACTTTGTGGCTATTTACTTTGATTAGGAAAGGCCCTGATGAAGGACTACATAGTCCGAAATACATTGGCCACTTTATGATGTTGACTTATAAACAACGTCAGCACGCTATACTTTGAGAATACAATACACTACTGAAGAATTAAATATTTGTTCAACTTGGATTAATGGAAAATTGAAATATTTGATAAATTCCGTTGGGATTAAAGGGTGTGCGGCCCACACCACAGACACGATTGTCGAGGTCATTTTTCAGACACCTTGTGAATTGTCACACTGACCATGCCAAGGAGAAGACTGCATTTTCTATTCCAGAAGGACTTCATTAATTAATGGTAATGCCCTTTGGACTGAAGAATGCACATGCCGCTTTCCAAAGGTTGGTGAATCATGCTCTGAGTGGGCTAGAGAACCTCTTCATAGCATACATGGATGACATTGCAGTGTTCAGCCCTACATGGGAAGAACATCTTTCCTATCTTGGACAAGTGTTGCAGGCTCTTCAACAAGCCAATCTGTCCATTAAAGCTAGCAAGTGGCAAGTTGGTCTGAGCTCCATGGTTTACCTTGAGCATGGGGTAAGAGGGAGTGAAATAAAGCCCTTACCTAGTAAAGTACAAGCAGTACAAGACTGGGAGCCCCCTACTGCACAAACTCAGGTGAGGGACTTCCTAGGCCTCAGTGGCTACTATAGAAACTTCATAGCCAACTATGGAACTATAGCAACCCCCTTGAATACCATTTCCTCCCCAAAGTACCCTAAGAAGGTGAAATGGACTGAGGAATGCCAGAAAGCTTTTCAGGGGCTTAAAGATGCCCTATGCCAAGTTCCAGTCTTGCGAGCCCTAGACTATACTCAGCTCTTTGTTGTGCAAACTGATGCATCCAATACAGGAATTGGGGCAGTTTTAAATCAGATGTATAACAAAAGGCAGGGGACGCCCCATCTGCTTCATCAGCAAGAAATTCAAACATAGGGAAAAGAGGTGGGCAGCTATTGAACATGAATGTGCTGCCATTGTGACCATACTTGTATTGATCTATTTTCAGGATTCAGACTGACCACCAACCTCTGAGATGGCTAATGTAGTTGAAGGGGGAAATCTTAAGCAGCTAAGGTGGTCAATAAGCCTGCAAGGGGTGCACTTCACCATAGATCATAGGTCAGGGTCACACCATAAGAATGCTGATGGACTCTCTAGAAGGTATGAACAACTGTAACAAGAGATTCATCAAGGAGTAGATGAAATCCTCCTGTCTCCTAGTCTGGGGGGCGAGGGGGAGTGTTGGTGGAAGCACCTAGAGCTTCCACTTCAGCATTTATTTATTGTCCCTTGTTTAAGTCACTGTTACCAATGCAAGGGGAAACTTTTTATCCTACCTGCATTTTCTTTTGCGAGATCAGCACACCCCCACCTTATGTGGAGTGCTGAGGGGATACAATGGGCCTCATTATAAGTTTGCCGGTACTGTAACAACGGTACCGGTAAGCTTGCCGGTACCGTTGTTACCGTACCGGCAAACTACAAGTTCTGCTCGCGGGTGCCTGTTCGCCTGGCAGGTCTGACCTCGCGGGTGGACCGGCACCCGCGAGCAGAGCATGTCGGATGCACCGGCACCATTCTGAGCGGTGCCGGTGCATCTGGCCTCCCCATTTCCATTGAGCTCTATGGGCCTCAATGGGACTGGGGAGCATTTTTTCCCAGCGCCCAGGAATGACCAATTACCGGTTCCGGCGGGCCGCAATGATCCGGTAATTGCCCATTCCTGGGTGCCGGAAATAAAATGATACCGGCGGCAGCCGTGCCTGTTTTACCATAACGGCTACCGCCAGTATCGTAATGAGGCCCAATGTTTCCCTTTTCTGGACTCTCCAGTAACATTTTGGTTACAGTGAAAGGCCCTCTGTTCAGACTGGTGGCAGTTTACATTTTTCCATGACATTCTGTGGACTTCTATCACAGGCTGTCTTTGCAACTCCTGTAGGGGAAACAAGTGTCACCCATTTACCCAAAATGGTGGCTGTACTTTTTTAAGCCCAAAACAAGATGACTTGTCCTTTCTGATGTCTTCTTCTACCTTTCTGGGTGGGGAGGATTCTCTGGTCATTTTGTCTTTGCCGGGCTTCCTAAGAAAAGCCTGTGTGTGTCTCTAAGTAAATGGCAGGACAGGAAGTTGGCAGGACAGGAAGTGTGTGAGGTGACCGAAACTCCCATTGGTCTTTGAACTGGTTTCAGTCAGCCACACTGCAGGACAGGCTGGGCTGTCTCCATTGGACCACCACCTCCAACGTTTGAATGCTGCATGGGTCTTGATTGGTGGACTCAGCGGTGCTCCTGGATACATTCCGAGGTCCTTGGAGCTGAACACTGGTACAGAAGATTCTGAATACGCCCAAGGCCAGAGCATGCAGAGTAACCACTGCTGTCCCGACCTCAAATTCTAAGCTACAGTGAAGGACCAAACACAACAACTTCCTCCCTTGGACTGGTGGGCCTAACCAGACCCAAGACAAACTGCATCCCCGGAAGAGCTGCGACCTCCAATGCCTGCAATTCACCAATACCAGGGGACCTGGGCTGCATTGCTGTGAATCGTGGATCAAAGCGCAAATTCTCCTGGAACTTTGTGGGCATCCTTCTAAACCTGCAATGACTCGAGCCAGCTCCCCAAAGTCCTCTCACCCAAGACGAGGACCGAGAAAAGGAGATACTGTTGCAACATCCGTCCTTCATCAAAGCCTGAAAAAGGTGCCAACAAGCAAGAACCACAAATATCCTTTGCTGGGCATCTGTCTGGTCTGCACGAGAGCTGTCACCAGATGCATTGAAGTCCCTTTCTTCTGTCGCCAAGACAGAGACCGTGTGACCGGGTCTGCTGTCGCCTCACCGGTGGAGGCACTCTGAGGCAACCGCTTCTCCACTCCAAGGTACTCTCCTGCTCCTAGTAAAACGTACCTGGAGACTGCTTTGTTGATCCTGTGTTCCTCGGGGCTCTAGGTAGCTAGTACCTTGGTCTCCCATAGAGTAATATTGGGGTGGACAATCCATTGTACTCTAATCGTGCCGTAGGACATTGAATCTTGGGCAACCCTTCCAGGAAACCTCTTGACTTCCTTGACAAGCGAAACCTAACTTTTACTTACCTGCAAAACCATTCGAAAGAACCTGTTGGACTCTGCCACTCTGAACCTTTTACTCTGTCTCCCTGCCTTTTCTGACCTAACCCTGGTCACCGGTGGCCCAGTATCCCCTCTGAACATTGTGAGACTCTCATAAGATAGGGTTGGAACCTTTATGACAGGCTGGAACAAAGTTACTAAAAAAGGTTTGCATATATCCAGTTTTACTACATCTGTGATTTATTCTCCAAAGAATATTGCAAGTTCTCCTCTATTGTTTTACTGCGTTATAGTACTTACTTGACTTCAAAAGTTACAACAGTGTGCCTTACTGTATATATTAAATAACTATTTTGTATATAACCTCTAAGCGCATTACTGTTTTCTTCGACTGAGTGTATGCTCTGAGTTCTTTGTACCTCACTACAGCCCTCCTCCCTCCTTAGACTAAGCTTGGCTGTTCGCCATTCTACCAAACCCTTGTGTGGTTCAGGCTAAACCTAAGTCCTGTAACCCTGTTCACCCCAGGTGGGCTTTCCTAAGTGCTGTCTCAGACAGTACCTTTGTAAAATACCCTAACAGATGGGAATTAGAAAAGCCAACCTAGTGTTAGCAAGGTTTCTTACAACCCCAGTTGAGTAGAGCCACTCACCTATGCAGAAATGACCAAGCAGCAAGGCGGAACTGAGCAGCAATGGGACAATGCTGTGTAGTACAATTAACACTTAGTAGATCAGGTAAGTAAAATACCCACACAGATAAGTAAGCAAATAACCCTCTTTTATCATAATACTATATTAAAGCACACTTTAGATATTAGAAAGGAAAGTAAAAAATAAACAAAATCCTATATACAACTCACAGTTAGGTCGCCCTCTTTGGGTTACACTCTACTTTAAATTACTTTAGCATAGACCCATACATGAAATGCAATCTTTGAAGTAGGGAGAAAGAGATGAAGTTAGGCCTTCTAGTTTTAAGGTCCCCCGCACCATATACAAAACTTTGGAAGTCTAGCCCTGGTCTACTCAAAGTATCTGTAAGTATTAGGTGTCCCAAAAGGTTTATGAGGTTAGAGATGGGTAGCCAGGAGAGCACACCAAACTAGTTCAGATACAGTACCAAAGTTCAGCTAGTGCAGGGCAAATGCAGCAATTCAAAGGTGGGGACTTACATCCAGTTCCGGAGAGACTGACCCAGGACATCAACACCTTGGGTCAGCCCCGGATAGTGCTAAGGTAAGCACAACTTTACACCCAACGCACAAAGCAAACCCTATGGGCAATGCAAGAGATAAAAAGGGATCTCAGGCCCCAAGCCCCTATCAATTTAGGAATGCTGCCAGGCAACAATAAAATCGCAGGGGGAAGCAAGGATCACCGTTGAAGTCACCATGCAGAGTCATCTGATTACAGATGCATTTATTTATTTATTGGGTATTTATAATGCGCCGTGAACAAGGTTTCAAGGCGCAAGGTTGGTTACCCCCAACCGTCTTTAGATTCCTCCAGAGACATCAGATGGAGGGAAAACACACAGACTCAGTTCCACAATGAAGGGACCCTCACAGAGATCTTCACAGATGCACTTCTTGCATTGACCCCGGACATGGACAGGAATTGCATGAATGAATTAACCTTTCATAGCAGGCTTAATTCCGGAGACCAGTCTCTAAGCATGGGACCGGGATTCAAGCAACCTTTGTTGTTCTGTGTTGTCAATGAGCTATCCTCCCAGACTCTGGAGGCACCCAAAAACCCAGCAGTTGAACTTAGGTCGACCTGCAGGCACGTCTCCTGATGGAGGGCCACACAGCGGATTTCCAGAGCCCCAGAAGAGCATCATGGGCATCCTTGGGGAGTTCCAGACATTTTGGTTAGCCGATGAATGCCTGGCTTCATGCCTTGCAGAGCAAATGAAACCATTCATGCTCCATCGACAGAAAACATGTGACAAACCTTGAGCAGGACAGGTGACTCATTAGTACCACCAGTCTTAAGAGAGGAAGGCACCTTGTGGAGGTCTTCCCTGCCAATTTGAAGGTCGAGGTGTATGGCGTGGTAGTTCTTACTTGGCCAGTACTGCTCAGTGCAGCAATCCTCTGGCGTCACTCGGTTGTCTTCTTCCGATGTCTTCAGTTTTAGTGGTCAACTTGGTTCCTGGTTCAACCTAGACTCTGTAAAACTGCATTTCTAAACTCTGGTCTGGTGTACAGATGTTTAGGAGCCCAACATAGTTATAGTGAACAGTGAGCTGTAGGCAAACCAATCAAGGTAGCACGAAGAGTGGACTAGGCTAAGTAAGTCTCAGGTAGTGAGTGAGTGTGGTAAGGGGTACACAGGGAGTCCAACGCAGTGAGCAACCAAGGATTACACTAAAACAGGTAAGTAAATACATACTATTTATTATGGCCAAAAACACACACTATGAAAAATTATTAATAACAGGTAGTAATATCACAAAACTAAATAGTAAAATACATATATAGAATCACATATCCAACAGTCCACAGAAATATTGAACCTAGCTTGTAAAGTCCATCCCTGAGTTGTATGGGGCTTTTGGAGGACTTTCGTTAACAGGTATTGCCAAACAGGTGCAAAACAATTCAAAGGTTCTCAAACTTTTAATAGGGCAGAGATAGGGGGGCAGGTAAGTACCAGTAGCAGTAACTTACCCCTGTACTCTAATTTGTTTGCCAGACTTGGCAGATCGTTGGAGGGTCGCCTGAGGTATGTTTTCCCACTGTTCTGTTTGTTCCAGTCAAAGAAGCCCAGGAGCTGCGGGTGCAAGAAGAGTTCCGGTCATGTCCAGGAGCTATGTGCAACCTCTTCTTGTGGAACAATGCAGCAGGCCCCAGTGTAGTGCTCTTCAGAATGGTCGACCAGATGCGTTAAGGCCAGTTTTAGGGACTGTCACTGATGCACGGCAACAGAAGGGGACCCAGATGTCGCAGTCGAAGTTGGTCCTCTATCTCAGGCCCTGTCGATGCTAGGACGCCGACATTTCACAGGTACGACTCTTGCGGGAGAAGCTGACAACCCCTCAAGTTTTGGGTTGAACCACAGAACTAAGACTCTTCTACAGCGGTAGCCCAAATTGGAGTTGGTCATTTCACTGGGTGGCCCAGAAATGCTTCCAATTCGACAGGCAAAAAGAAGAAAACGAGAATGGTTGCTCCCACTACTGTTACGGGTCGAAGCACTGATGAAGGTCTTCTAAGATCACTAGCCAGACAGGGCTCCACCGGGACTGCAGGAAAAGTTGGTAACCAGGCCTTCTCAGGATGGGCCCACAGGTCTTCCGAAGTCTTCACAGCTATGCACAATACTTGGCATCTTGCAGGATCTACAGGGAATGGCTGCAGGACTCCTTTTCTTATGGAAAAACTCACGTGAGCACAGAAACGCAGCCCAGCCAATGACTATCTACCCCTCAAACACACCCCACCAGTGGTCGAATCTGGACCACTGTTGGTGACACCCTAGACATAATGAAACCAGTTTGTGTATTGGGATCAACTAGTCCCAACCCACCTACTGGCTTCCAACACACATGCCCTGCACTAGTCTGTGAAAAGCTAGGCTTTCCCGGGCAAATGCATAACCATAAAAGGATGTTCCTGACCTGAGAAGGCAGGAAGAAGATAAAAAGACAAGATGGCCAACAAACAAACGAAAAACCTTGTGGAACGCCCACCTTAGGACACTAGCCACAGTTAGTCGCCAAACATGGTAAACACAAGAGATCTAAAATAAAATACAGTAGAAATAGCGAGAGTAACTGCTGCCACTAGTTTGTCTTCAGGCATATCTAGAAGTTACCAAAATCCCTTTGAGTGTAGTCTAGGGTAATGCTAAAGTGACCCTGTTGCACTGCACTGAAGATGCATTGTGCGATGTTTAAAAGTTACCCAAAATAGATAACAAGTAACAAGAAAAGGAAAGCATAGTATCCCAGTACTGACAGTCTGAAGGAATAGTCAGTTCACCCCATAAGCAAAAGGCAAGTGGAGTGACGCTGAATGCTTCACTTCACTTCACTGCAATACCCAATAGAGATCCTTTGTAGGCTTCTTGCAAGACGCCCGCCAAGGTGCATCAAGAAAGGCCCTCTTCCACCTGGAAAGTAAGAAGGACATCTAACAAAGGGCATGACATCTTGAACAGGGCTTAAAAGAGTAATGGGGGCCATATTTGAGTATGTGGTGTTTTAGTGCATTATTTCGACTGTGCACTCACAAAATAGATAAAAAAGTAACAACTGGGGGGCGTGGCCAAGATGGCGGGCTGAGTGGACGTGCATCGAGGTAGCTCCATCCAGGCCTGGTGAATAATACGTTAATCCGACACATATGAGGCACGCTAAGGCTGTGAGCTACGGCGACACAACAAGAAGGATCTCATTTTAAAACTACTTCACAAAAATAATGGCGGCAAGTTGAAGGAGAGGAGAGCTGCAGAAGCTGCGCCAGAGCGGGAGAACTGCAATTGAAAATGGCGGCTGGTGCCGAGTGAGGGAAGAGAGAAGCATCGATCCTCCTGGACCTGCAGGTCTAGAAACAGCGAGGGAGAACAGAGTGAGGCGGGGACCGGAGCACCGCAACAGTCGGCCGGCTCTGCCGTGGAGAGGCCAAGCAGCCGGCAGGAGAGCCGGAAGAATTAGCAGGAGCAGACCCAGCCCGGAGGGAATGGGGATAATGGTCCCGGACATGCGAAATGGTGCAGGGACAGCAAGTGAGAGGAGAGCGGGCGAGGAGTGAGCACCGCAGGGACCGGAACGTTACAAGAGAGAAGCTATTCCCTCGTTACATCCAGGTGTCGGAGCAAAGGTGAGGAGCGGTCCGGTGCTCGGAGAAGGAAGGAGGAAGGCGAAAGGCAGGAGACCAGCAGACATGGAGCGGGATGCCATCCAGGAAGAGTGGGGACCGTGGAGAAAGCAGCCAGGAGGAAGAACCAAACAGAGACCCAGGAGCCGAACGGCCCGGCAGACACTGGAGAAGCCGCCAGAAAGAAGGACAGTGTGGCAGAGCGCGGGAGGAGCGGAGGACCAAGTGGAAAGGGGTACAGGAAAGCCCAAGGAAGCTGGTGGACCCACGGGAGTGAGGGAAGGAAAGAGATCCATCAGAACGCTAAACAATGATCACCGAAAGGAGAACAGACCGCTAAGATTCCTGGTAAGAACTCCCTCGAAACTGGCCCACCACAGGTCCTGACAGGCTAGGGCTGAGACCCAACGTGGTGCATGAAAGATAAAACCCGGCCGCTGCAAGAGGGGGGTCAGGGGGCCCTAATAATTCAATCTGCCCACAACAGACAGGCACAGTAGAGCAGAGGCCAGCCCCAACAACTGGGGTGCTGTTGACATAGCCGGAACTGCAAATTTGGCCAAACAAATCAGAGGGATGTGGGCCCACCCCTAATAACTTGAGGAGAAGGGGGACAGAAGCACGGATCATACGGCAGAGCGCCACACAAGCCCCCCCGAGGAGGAGCAACCTCAGGACCTGCCTAGGGTATAGATGACCTACAATGGATATCTGAAGAGGGGACCCCAGAAGCAGGCACAGATACCCCCCGGGACTCTGGGAGCTGGAGATCCAGACATCCAATAAAAGTGGAAAGAGCTCGACTGGGGAGTTGGGGGGGACAGGAGCAGAGAAGAGGCCTGTAAAGGGCGGACGCCAGGGGTGGGGACAGCGATACGGACAGGGAAACATCGAAAAGACACAAACTGAGCAGGGGAGGTTCGCCCCAGGAGAGCAGGGACAAGTGGAACAATGTGGCGAAGAGAGAAGTAAATGGCGGTGGTGGAGTAAGGGAAGCTGATGGGACCTAAAAAGAAAAACCTTAATCTGGGTGAGCAGGAGCAAGAAGGGCGCACCAAGGGTCAAGTACAAACGAAGCTTCCATTTGGCAACCAGACGGAACAAACTACTGGTGCAATGGCCCTCACTAAGGAAGATCTGCTAGCAGCGCTGGCCAAATTCAAGGGTGAGCTGACGGACACGGTCAAGGCTGGAGGTGCAAGCGTCAGAGAAGAGCTCTCCCAGGACATCAACAGTAACAAGAGTGATATTGACTCTTTGGGAGAGAGAGTGGTGCCGATGGAAGAGCGCCTAACGGAGCTAGATGTGAGAGCCCGAATGGACACGTCAAACGAAGGAAACGGAGGAGAGGCTGAGAGCACTCCAAGAGAAGTGCGAGGACCTGGAAAACAGATCAAGAAGGGACAACATTCGGATCAAGAACCTGGGCAAGGGCCGGAGGACTCTGAACTGGAGGCCTGCATAAGGGAAATATTCAAAGAGCTGTTGGAAGAGGAGGCGCCTGAAAAATGGTGATAGAGAGAGTTCATATAGTGGGGAATAGGAGGAAGGAACCAGGAGTAAGACCCCGAGACATCTTGGTTAAGATGCACAACTACAAGGACAAGGCGCAGCTAACAGGGACGGCCAGAACGAAGGGCAAGATCAGAGTGAGAGGGCACAAAGTGCTGATATACAAAGACCTGTCCCAAATCACGCTAGCGAAGAGGCGTGCCTTCAAACCATTGACAGAGGAGCTTAACAAGAGGAAGCTAAGGTATAGATGGCTCTACCCGACGCAGATCCAATTCTGCATGGGCAATGAAGAAAGAACAGTCACCTGGGGATGAACTCGAAGGAGACGGGAAGCGACAACAGTGAAGCCCATCAAGAAGCAACAACGTCCGCACTGCAATCCGATCCACAGGGCTGGACGACGAAGAAGGCACGGAAGACTTGAGAAGTAGCAGTGTAAAAGAACTGACGCTCACAGTTAAAGGACCACATGGACTAGAATATAGCCTGATGGTCGGTAAGAAAAGGGGGGGGGAACGGGCAGCGGCGGAGTGAGACCATGCACGGTTCACCGACTGGGACCACGTCAAGAACCTGGACGAGGATCCAGGAATTGTGTTAGGAGGAGAATTTATAACCAGTCCGACGGGCGGGAAGGGACGAGGGGGAGATGGCTCAAAAACTCAGGGGGAACTGACAGTGCCGGAAAACACAGAGGGGCTTTCAATTAAAGCGGGGGTATGAACTGAGAACATGGAATGTAAGGGGACTAAACAGCCCCAACAAAAGGGTAGCAATCTTGAGAGAATTATACAAGGAGAGGCCGGAGATAGTGTGCCTACAGGAGACGCACTTGATATGGGGTGATGAGGGAAGAATACGTAGCAGGAACTACGCACAGCAATACCATGCTACGGCGTGATCCAAGCGCTCAGGGGTGGCAATCCTAATACATTAAAGCATTAAGATTGAAGGACCCAAGGTTAGGCGGGACATGGAAGGGAGACATGTGATGGTAAAAGGGAGGGTAAAGGGCCAATTACATACATGGGTGTCAGTATATGCTTCCAGTCAGGGTCCAGAGGTATTGCTGGGAGGATTCTCGGAAGAGGTTGGAAAATTTGGCGAGGGGAGATGATTGTAGCCGGGGATTTCAACATGGCGGCGGATCCTATGTGGGATAGATCAGGGGGAGAGGGGGGGCTCAGGGGACATGCAACAGGAACCATGTTCAGGCAACTAGCAAGCAGATTTACGGAAGAAGGGTTCTGTGACGTGTGGAGGGCGAGGCACCCTCAGGAAAGAGACTACACTTATTACTCTCATGTTCACAAGACCTATTCCAGAATCGACTATGTGATGGCAACACGTGGCATAGTCCAAGCGGCCAGTAATATCCAAACGGGACACATGACACTCTCAGACCATGCGCCGATCATATTAGAATGGGAAGGAGGGAACACCCTGAGAGGAACGGGGGGCTGAAGGCTAGAGGAATACCTGCTCAGCGGCCACGAGGTGAGGCAACTGACCGAGACCGAAATACGGGAATTTGAAGGAAGAGAGGGCAAGGGGGGCAACCCTGGGGAGAGATGGGATGCGCTTGAGCAACACATAAAGGGGTACCTTATAGAGGCTTCCAAGATGCTCAGAGGGAAGCGTAGGGAGGTGGAGGAAAGGTTGGAGAGGGAGATAAAGGCACTTGAGGAAAAGCACAAAGAGAAGGGTACGAACAAAGTGGCTAAGGAATTAGCTAACGCAAGAGGCCAGTTGAGGCAAATCACAAACAAATAGGTGGAGAGCACCCTGCTAAGGAACGGGAACAGTACTGGCGAGTCAATTGAGAGCTAAAGAGCAAAAGGCATTTATAGATGCGCTGGATGATAAGAATGGAAGGTGAGTGGGGGCGGAGGGAGCTAAGAGGAGCGTTGTAAGGGATTTTCTTTGCAGACTTGTATAGGACCCGCGGATAGGGGAAAGCAAGAGGCATATTTGAAGGACTGGGAAGGGTCGAAGTTAACACCTGAAAAAAAAAGACCATTTGGAAGAGCCCATAGGGGTATAAGAGGTGCAAAGGGCAATATCCCAACTAAAGATTAATAAGAGTCCATGGGAAGATGGATTAACGACTATATTTTACACAACATTTAGGGAATCATTGGTGGGAATTCTCACGGATCTCTTTAACTACTTTTGAGAGACAGGAGAGGTCACCACGTCCATGAACATGGCACATATCACCCTGATTCCAAAAGCGGAAAAGAACGCCTGCGTATGCTTCACGTATCGTCCCATTGCACCTATCAATGTAGATGCTAAGATGTACACAAGGGTGTTAGCAGGTAGGTTAGAAGGGATGCTACCAGGGCTGGTGCTACAGGATGAGACGGGGTTCATAGAGGGAGGCAATACATTTGATAACAAAATGAGGGTACTGCATGTGATAGATAAGGCGGGGACACTCCCACATGCCTAATGATGTTAGACGCCGAGAAGGCATTTGATTGGGTCAATTGGGCCTTCATGGAGCAAATCCTGCAGAAGGTGGGAATGGGACCGAATTTCGTGGGGATGATAAAGGCGAACTACCAACACCCGCAAGCCAAAGTAAAAGTCAATGGGCGCCTAACTCGCCTAACTGACCCATTTTCAATAAGAAGGGGGACAAAGCAGGGGTGCCCACTTTCACTGCTTCTCTTCGCTCTAATGATGGAGCCATTTGCACATCAGATAAGGACGATCAGGGGAGTCAGCTGGGCAGGGAGGCAACACAAGATAGGACTGTTTGCAGATGATGTGATTCTAATGATCACAGAGCCTGAGAAGTGCTGCCAGCGATACTGGGGGAGATTGGAGCATATTCGGAGGTGTCGGGGTTTAAAGTGAATCTCGGAAAGTCTGAAATCCTGAACTTTATCTGTGGGGCTAACTGGAAAGGACCCAGTTGGAAAGAGGACACCCCTTTAGATGGACTGCAGGCCCAGTTAAATATCTGGGAGTGAACCTAACTGCGTCCATCAAACGAATTATAGGGGCAAACTACACCCGCTGCTCAAACAATTTAAAACTGACTTAACAAGGTGGAGAAGTTTATACATATCCTGGCTCGGCAGAATAGCTGTGGTCAAGATGAACGTACTTCCTAGACTACTGTATTTATTCCAAGCGATCCCCCTAGCACTACCTGGGAAGCTTATGAAGGAAATCCAAGAATGCATTATGGATTAGGAGTGGTCTGCCCGAGCATACTCAAATAGTACCAGGTATCGCAACTAAGGGCGCTTGCAGAATGGGGAGGACCAGAAAACCAGAAGCAGTGGGTAGGGATGGAAAGAGCAGTGGCAGGTGAGCACCCGTGGAAGGTGATGGGAGAGAGGAAGGGAGATAGGCCAATGGGATTATGGGGGAGCCCAATTTAGAGCAATACCCTAAGGATCTGGGAAAAGGTGAATAATAAACTCAGCCTGTCGCCATGGCCGTCCCCGCTGACGCCTATATTTGGGAACCCTGCATTCCCTCCGGGGAAAGAGTATGGCAGGTTCGGGAGGTGGATGGAAGGGGGGGATCAGGGTGATCAGCTACCTATATGAAGGGACACGGTTCCAAGGGGCTACTAAGGAACTCACAGAGTGGGAAAAGCAGATGACATCTACAGATAACAATAAGGGCCTGATCTCTGCAATATACAAAACCCTAATGAAAGGGGAGAATGAATAAGAGATAGCCGCAAGGGATAGGTGGGAGGGGGTAAGAGGAAGGGCGTTCACGGACAAAGAGTGGGACAAGGTGCTGCAGAGCTGCAACACCTCATACACGTCAGTACAACACCAGGAACTGCAAAATAAACTTCTGCACCACTGGCATTACACACCGGAGAGGCTCCATAAAATGTTCCCCATGAGATACGAGCTGTGCTGGAGGGGATGTGGGGAAGGGGGGTGGGGTTCGATGGTGCATATATGGGGGGGATGCCAGCGACTGAAACACTTCTGGAAGGAGGTAAAGTCCAAGGTGCAGGAGATAATGGGAATAGAAACCGAATTTGAGGGGAGGGAAGTGCTCTTGGGCACCATGCTTGATCAACAACAACAGGTAGGGGGAAAGGCAGGGAAGCTATGGGCGACCCTCATGATGGCTGCGACGAGGTGCATAGCTAAACAATGGAACCAGAAGGATCCCCCATCTATCATACAGTGGTACTATGTAATCTGGGACACAATAGATGTGGAGAAAATTACTGCAATAGTACAGGGGACGCTAAAGATGTTCAGTAAAATTTGGTCTCTTTACATATAATATACAATCAAGGACACGTTGCATTTATATATCCCGAAGAGACTGCAGTACTGGGAATACTGGAGGAAGAAGGGGAATGAGCCATGGCAATAGAGCTGAAACGTTAACCATCCGAGGACTTGGGGGGAGGAAGAAAGGGGGGGCAGGGGGAATGTTATTGATTACTGAAGTTGGAGTTGAAATGTTTTTGAAGGATATGTAACACAATGATGAGAAGAGATGTGCCTTAACTGAACATGTGAACTGAGCTGTTCAATAACATGTTTGGTTGGAAAAAAAAGTAACAACTGCCATCAACCTATTCAGGGGATGCCTGGAAAGTAGCAACTGTTACTCAGAAACAAGTTAAGAGGATACAATGTGTCCACACAGCACTTCATGGAAGATGGTGTACGCTGCATCGAGCAAAATGCACTCGTAAAAAAAAGGAGGTTACTGCTCCTGTCCTGGGGAGTCAAGGGACTCACCAGTGAACCCAAAATGACATTGGGCAGCACACCACATATGGTGGGGCTACTGCCATAGGAAAGCATGGTGCCAAAGACTAATGAGGTGCACCTCCCCTCCCCTGGATCCTTGTAAGAAGGGGTCCAGTGGTCTCAGAACTAAAGTGCATGGTGTGTGAGTTAAAAAGGTCTCACTCACCTCTGGGACAGCAAGAAATTCCAGAGACTCCAGCAGTAGTGCTGGGAGGCTCGGGACGGAGAGGGTAAGATTTGTAAAAAGACAGTGGGCCTCATTACGAGTCCGGCGGTAACCGAGGCGGTAAAACTGCCTGGTTACCGCCAGACTCCTATTACCATTCCGCCTCCGTGATTCCCGGAATTACCGGGGCATTACAACCCCGGTTTCCCGGGAATCACGGAGGCGGAATGGTGTAAATCCCCATTCCCATTGAGTCCTATCGGACTCAATGGGAATGGGGATCATGGAAACACCGGCAGCATCTCGTGATGCTGCCGGTGTTTCCTCGTCCGCCTGCAGGGCTTTACCGCCACCGTTATTTCCGAACCGCCTGTTTTGTAATGAGGCCCAATCTCTCTAACACAGGGGAAAGGGTGCACAAGCAATTACTTTTAGGAGGACAAAGGTAGACTAGGAATTTTGTATCAAACATAATAGCAATGTTTGCGAAGGTCATTGCAGGTAGGCTGCCCCATTTAATACATAAAGACCAGTGCAGGTTTATTCCTGGTACAGCAACCACCTTTAACTTACGCTGACTGTACAATGTAATGTCACTAGTCACCCGGGAAGCTAGGTCGGTCACCATATCTCTTGAGATGCGTAAGGCATTCAACATAGTTTATTGGCCCTTTCTATTCCAAATACTTAAGAACTATGGGTTTGGACCTGGATTTCAATCATGGATCAGGATATTATATGTGTCCCAACTTCTGGGGTTAATACGAATAACACTTGATGCTCCTCTATACAACTAGCAGGTGGTAACGAGGCAGGGATGCCCACTGTCGCCCCTCCTGTTTGCTCTCGTTATTGAGCCCCTCACAGATAAACTGAGAGATTGTTATGGGCAAAGTGGACTAAGCCTGCAGGGGGGCCCCAACTCTAATTTCACTTTATGCAGATGATATATTGTTGTATGTCAGAAATACAGATGAATACGTGATCAACATTCTCAAGGTGGTTGAAGACTTCGAGAGGGACTCAGGGCTACACCTTAATAAAGATAAATCAGAGGTGTTCCCCCTTGCTGATTTCACATTAATATCAGCTGAAACACATGGGTTGAAAATAGCAGCGAATACTATGAAATACTTAGGCATAGTGGTGGCACAATCTCAGACAGAGACGATAAATTTGAATTATACCACATACATAACACAATTGCGATCCAAGCTGAACAGATGGGCCAAGATGCCGATGGCATTGATGGGTAGACTATCCTTACTCAAAATTATTGTTTTGCTGAAGCTGCTATACTTGTTTAATAATATCCCGACTTGGCCCAGACGGGCTGTATTCAAAGAGCTGCAGGCTTTCAGTATATCATTCATATGGGGGAACCAAATGTAAGGAAAGGATGGTTGTCTATAACTCACCCATGGGAGGAGGGTGAACTCATAGCTACGCACTACGAGGTATACTATTTGATGGAGCAGGGGCTGTAAGCAACATACTGGGAGGGATTGGTAGATGCCCCACTCCATGTCCAGCTGGAGAACAGCGATGCAGGGAGGATTCTGCTGCTCTCTCGCTTATACGGAGGCAAGTACACATCGGGAGGCCGTTGGACCCAGTGGACGCAACGAGAATAGCGTGGAAGAGACTACTACGCATGTAAGGGGTGGTGCATCCTTACGATAGAGAGGCACCACAGTGGAGAGTACCTATACTTGCGCCGTCCTTGGACACGTTGATAGTAAAGAGTTGGAAGGCTTATACAAGATGGGAGATAGGTATACCCATGGGAGGTTTGCCGACTGGGATGATAACAAGGGGAAAATAGGTGATAATCCCCTTCTATTAATGTATTACCGCCATATGAGGTCCGCGTTTAGGGCAAGATGGCCGAAGTTTCCGGGTTAACCTCTGGTTAATACTGGAATGTTGTATGTTCATGGGGTGGTAGCTGCATCAGATTCCAAGAGCGTATCAGTTTTGTACAAGCGGCTCCTGGGTAGTCTTCACAGCCAGGGCACAGACAATAAACCAAAATGGGAACGGGATCTCCAGGTGCAGCTCACGTAAAAACAATGGGCTGGTCTATCTAACTTAACCATGAAAGTCTTGTATAATTCGAGGTTGAGATTAATACAGTTCAAGATTGTTAACAGGTTGCACTACCCTTTGTAGAAAATTAACGCAAAATGTGAGGGCTCAGGCCCCATGTGTGCGGAAGGGGATGCTGCTCTGCTCCATATGCTGTACACAGGTCCCAGGTTGCGTGTTAGGCAAAGTTTGTATGCAGTAACCTCTGGGACCACTACACACAACTAGGACTACAGGTGTAAGCAAAACCAACCTTTGGTATAAGTCTGTACCACACAGATTTTGGTAGCGAGCTGAGCAGCCAGTCTTATCTCAAGAGGGAATGTGAGCTTGTAAGGGTGTTACACAGACGTCTATAATTACAAGTATTCAGATAGACACTTATACTCAAGGTTTCTTGGTAAAACACTTATTAATTTATTACACAATCATTTATAAAGCATTCACTAAATGAGGCAACCAATATCACACAAAAATTCTACTACAGTACTGATTACTAAGCAGTTGAGCTCCCTTGAAGTAGGAGTAAAATAGCATGGAAGTAGGAGCAAAAAGGCATAAGTTAATAAAACAGATTTTACAGTTACTCTAAAACAGTGCAAATAGTTTGAGTTCACCAGAGGAGTTGATTCAATGCAATAGGTAGGCCAAAGTCAATGGGCTAGTGTCTTGTATAAGTAAAAACGGTTCTGGTATTTAAAACGGAAAAATCTTTGCCACGGGTCTTGGAAGTAGTTCACGGAAGAAAGGTTCTTATATCGGGTCACAAGCTGACTAGGCCTGCAAGTTGCCAAAGTTGTACGCACTTTCGCAGTGAAAGGTAAGTTCTCTCTGTCGGGTTTTCACAGTACCTTATATTGAAGAAAAAGATGCAGCTAAAGACTTCTGTTCTTGGCAGTTCCTGCAGATCTTGCTGTTCCTGAGCCTCAGTCGTGGGGACAAGAGGGAGGACGTCGGGGGACTCCTGCACTACACAGGGACTGGTCGCAAAGCTGGCAAATTGCCAAATCCCTGTTTTCAGTTGCTGTTCTTCAAGCACACAAGCTTGTGTCCTTCACCCTGGTTAATCCTAACCAGCTCCGAGAATGGTCTCCAGGTGGCTTATGAGTTGATTGTTCTTACCAACTCAAAGGAAGAAGTCGTCCTTGAAGGGCTGCTCTGTCGAGGTGAACTTAGCGATTCAGCCCTGCATCAGGGCTCCACCGGGCAAACCAACTTTCCAGTAGTTGCAGCAGCCGTCCTCTTCCAGCTCGTCTTTGGTTCTTTCATTTCAGTGGTGGACTCTGCTTTCCAGTCCAAGAGACTCACCTTTTAAACAGTTTCTCCCATTCATTCCAGCCTACCTGCCACTCACCCAGCAGGGTGGCTGTTCTTGCCGGACAGTCAGCCAGCCAATCACGCAAGAGTGCATTTGGGTCTCCTAGGAGACTAAGCACAGAGTTCCAGGAACCTCCCTCAGTTCCTGCCCACCCCAGACACTCGGGCGCCAGAGGCAGTTTTCAGTTCTGAAGCCCACCAAAGGCGTAGTAACAAAGGGACCAAACCTAGTTTGGCGGGCAGAGACAAACACTAGAAGGACCTTTCCAAAAAGAAATGGCGAAAAAAGAAGACCGGGACCTGTTTAAACAAAGGGGGCTCAGACACCATCTTGAAAAACATGGCTCCTGTGATTTTTAACTACCGGAGTTCGCGGTCGGGAAAAATCATGGTAGTTCGTTGTAAAACCACTGCCACCAGCCATTTCGATAGAAAAGGGTAGCATTTGACTCCTACATGAGTTTCTAGATCTAGGGGATACTAGGTAACCCCTCCAGCACTCTATTGTATGATAGTGTGTGCTGGGTCTAGGAATTTAAAAAGACTAGTAAAGTCAATTTAACTTTAAGTTCGCTGGGAAACAGTTTATGCCAGAAAAGGTATTTAAACCTTGGGAGAGCCTGAGAGGCTTCCCTGTGCCACTGCACTGAGGGTGCTGTGTGACACGAATAAAAAAGATGATGCCTTTGGAGTTGTTTAAAACTCCATAACCAAAGAAAATAAACACAGAAAACGAACAGAATTAAAAAATACAAAGTCTCAATTTCAGCAAAAGAGCTAGGGGGTCTCTAAGATAGCGAGGAATTAGCACATTTTGAGAATTCTCCCTAACACTCGCCCCCCCAGACTAAGGGACAGGAGGATATAATCCCCACCAGGATGGATCTCCTGTCCTGTTGCAAGTCGGTTAAATGGCCTGCTGAGTACACCAGCAACCTTTTGTAACCCTTGCTATGGCAATTTTTATCAGGTGTTTTCATCTGTAAGCTAGATGACCTACAAACCTTGTTTGGTATATCTCTTTTATTTAAGGTATAGGGGATCTGATCTAGCAGTCCCTCAGAAGTTGTGACAACCTCTGAACCTACAATAGGCTTTTTCAAGGGGTCCTTAGAAAGAAATCCCTTTAATCTAGAGGGGCCCCCATGGTTCCTCACCACCTCTATCTCAAGAGCAGGTTGGGTCTCAGGTATCTTGGTTGGCGGAGCTGTGGTCAAACAAGGTACATGCTTCCACTTCCTCTGAGATCTGGCCTTACCTGTTTTAGAAGTTTCCCTCCTAAGGTAGAGAGGAATTAGCATATTTTGAGAATTCTCCAGAACATTGCGTGATTGCTGGGATGGGGTGTCCCGCGTTTTGTTTGAAGTCATTGCTCTACAGACATAATTGTTTACATTTGTGTATATATTAGGTTATGATGGAATAATGTCTGAGGTAAAACGTAGGTTTTTAAACCTGGAGTTCCTGTTAGCAAGAAGACGCATCCTACTCAAATGAACATGCCATAACACGCTGACGGTTCATGAGTGGCTCATGGATCTGGTCGGGGCCAATGACGCTTACACGACGTTAGTAAATGCTACTGGCAGGCCAAAGAAGATATGGGCGGACTTTCGATGATAATTTACAGATCAGGCAGAGCAGGATCACGGAAACACAGAAGCATTTATTGGCAATGTTGGTGTGGGCAGTAACTCCAGTTGAATTGATGTGCATTGGTGCCTATGTGCCGCTTATATGAGCTCATGTACTTGTGCTGTTGCAAAGTGTTAATAAATAAAGTGTTAAAAAACGTAACAGCAGTGTTACTTCAGCCTAGATAAAGCTTTTAAAGGTATTTTCAGGGTAATTCATAGAAATTCGCACAAAAGTGGTGCACGCGACTGGCGCACAGCCTGCCCGTGCGAATGTCTGCGCCAGCCGCGTGCGCTAAAATCGATTTCCGCGCACAGCGTATTCATGGATTTTCACATCCAAAACCAGCCGTGGCGCAGCGACCCTGCAGCAGCGCCAGTTACGCCCCCAAGAACGCCCTTGCGCAAGGAAAAGCCTTCAAAATCCCCAAATAATCGCAAAGGGCTGCGCTAACCCTGGACCAGTTCACAGGGCTGGCAAACAGCAAACGCCAAGCGGGGAACGTGTATTTCAGTGGTTCGCGGGAAGTTCCACACGCAATTGTCCTATGTACGTGTGCATTAGGGGTGCGCGGGAAGTATCACACGCAAAATCAGCAGGGTACGTGTATTTCAGGGGTGCGCGGGAAGTATCACACGCGATTCCAGCAGGGTACGTGTATTTCAGGGGTGCGTGGGAAGTATCACACGTGATTCCAGCAGGGTACGTGTATTACAGGGGTGCGCGTGAAGTTCCACACGCAATTTCAGCAGGGTACGTGTATTTCAGGGGTGCGCGGGAAGTTCCACACGCGATTGTCCCGTGCGAGCAGGGTACGTGTATTTCAGGGGTGCGCGGGAAGTTCCACACGCGATTGGCCCCGTGCGAGCAGGGTACGTGTATTCCAGGGGTGCGTGGGAAGTTCCACACGCGATTTCAGCAGGGTATGTGTATTTCAGAGGTGCCCAAGAAGTTCCACACGCGATTGGCCCCGTGCGAGCAGGGTACGTGTATTCCAGGGGTGCGTGGGAAGTCCCACACGCGATTTCAGCAGGGTACGTGTATTTCAGGGGTGCGCGGGAAGTTCCACACGCGATTTCAGCAGGGTACGTGTATTTCAGGGGTGCGCGGGAAGTTCCACACGCGATTCCACAGGGTACGTGTATTTCAGGGGTGCGCGGGAAGTTCCACACGCGATTGGCCCAGTGCGAGCAAGGTACGTGTATTCCAGGGGTGCGCGGGAAGTTCCACACGCGATTTCAGCAGGGTACGTGTATTTCAGGGGTGCGCGGGAAGTTCCACACGCGATTGGCCCCATGCGAGCAGGGTACGTGTATTTCAGGGGTGCGCGGGAAGTTCCACACGTGATTGGCCCCGTGCGCGCAGGGTACGTGTATTCCAGGGGTGCGTGGGAAGTTCCACAGGCAATTTCAGCAGGGTACGTGTATTTCAGGGGTGCGCGGGAAGTTCCACACGCGATTTCAGCAGGGTACGTGTATTTCAGGGGTTCTGGGGAGTACTACACGTGAATTGGCCGTGTGGGTCCTCCCAGGTGTTCGCTCTACAACCTCCATGGCCCCTGCAGGCAGCCCACACCACGGGGGACTACCCTGCACCCCTGCTCATGTCCCGCAGGCAGCCCATCCACCATGGGCATGCCCCCCAGCCAACCCACATGTCACCTTGCACTACTGATCAACAATGCATGTCACCCAGCACCCCCACCCCTCAGCAGTCAGGGGCACCCTCCACCAGGCCCCCACTCCTGTCTCCCTGCACCCCCACCCCCCAGCAGTCAGGGGCACCCTCCACCAGGCCCCCACTCCTGTCTCCCTGCACCCCCTACCCCCCAGCAGTCAGGGGCACCCTCCACCAGGCTCCCACTCCTGTCTCCCAGCACCCCCACCCCCCAGCCACCAGGGGCAGCCTCCACCAGGCCCCCACTCATGTCTACCACCACCCCCACCCCCCAGCTACCAGGGGCAGCCTCCACCAGGCCCCCATTCATGTCCCCTATTACTCCCACCCCCCAGCAGTGCAGGGGCAGCCTCCACCAGGGCCCCACTCAGGTCTACCACCACCCCCACCCCCCAGCCACCAGGGGCAGCCTCCACCAGGCCCCCGCTCATGTCCCCTATTACCCCCACCCCCCAGCAGTGCAGGGGCAGCCTCCACCAGGGCCCCACTCATGTCTCCCATCACCCCCACCCCCCAGCAGTGCAGGGGCAGCCTCCACCAGGGCCCCACTCATGTCTCCCATCACCCCCACCCCCCAGCAGTGCAGGGGCAGCCTCCACCAGGCCCCCACTCATGTCTACCACCACCCCCACCCCCAGCCACCAGGAGCAGCCTCCACCAGGCCCCCACTCATGTCCCCTATTACCCTAACCCCCCAGCAGTGCAGGGGCAGCCTCCACCAGGCCCCCACCCATGTCACCCACCACCCCCACCCCCCAGCCACCAGGGGCAGCCTCCACCAGGCCCCCACTCATGTCTCCCACCACCCCCACCCCCCAGCAGTGCAGGGGCAGCCTCCACCAGGGCCCCATCCATGTCTACCACCACCCCCACCCCCAGCAGTGCAGGGGCAGCCTCCACCAGGCCCCCACTCATGTCTACCAACCCCACCGCCCAGCCACCAGGAGCAGCCTCCACCAGGCCCCCACTCCTGTCTCCCTGCACCCCCACCCCCCAGCAGTGCAGGGGCAGCCTCCACCAGGCCCCCACTCATGTCCGCTATTACCCCCACCCCCCAGCAGTGCAGGGGCAGCCTCCACCAGGCCCCCACTCATGTCTCCCACCCCCCCCACCCCCCAGCAGTGCAGGGGCAGCCTCCACCAGGCCCCCACCCATGTCTACAACCCACCCCCACCCCCCCAGCCACCCGGGGCAGCCTCCACCAGGCCCCCACCCATGTCACCCACCACCCCCACCCCCCAGCCACCAGGGGCAGCCTCCACCAGGCCCCCACTCATGTCTCCCACCACCCCACACCCCAGCGGTGCAGGGGCAGCCTCCACCAGGGCCCCACTCCTGTCTCCCTGCACCCCCACCCCCCAGCAGTGAAAGGCAGCCTCCACCAGGCCCCCACTCATGTCCCCTATTACCCCCACCCCCCAGCAGTGCAGGGGCAGCCTCCACCAGGCCCCCACTCATGTCTACCAGCACCCCCACCCCCCAGCCACCAGGGGCAGCCTCCACCAGGCCCCCCCTCATGTATCCCACCACCCCCACCCCCAGCAGTGCAGGGGCAGCCTCCACCAGAGCCCCACTCATGTCTCCCATCACCCCCACCCCCCAGCACTGTGGGGCACCTGCCAGCAGGCCCCCACTCCTGTCCAACTCATGTTCCCCTGCACCCCCACCCCCCAGCACTGTGGGGCACCTGGCAGCAGGCCCCCACTCATGTCCAACTCATGTTCCCCTGCACCCCCACCCCCCAGCACTGTGGGGCACCTGCCAGCAGGCCCCCACTCATGTCCAACTCATGTTCCCCTGCACCCCCACCCCCCAGCACTGTGGGCACCTGCCAGCAGGCCCCCACTCATGTCCAACTCATGTTCCCCAGCCATGTCATCACAATCTAGATCCCTGGTCCCTATGGTCAGCCTCCAAATGCAAAACACCCACCCGAGTATTGCATCCACCCACTCAGAAATGGCAATAACATGATAGAACAGCAATTGCAAGTTTGGAAACGAACACATGTCCCTCACATACACCCAATGGGTGTCAGTGAATCTCAAAACCCATATCATGATATGCATGAAACCAATGAGATGATACTACACATTGAAGTTTGATCAAAAAATATGTATTAAAGGAAACATGAATTGAATCAAAAATAAACTAACAGAAATGGGAATGTAAAAAAAGTAAAAAGAAGCATGTCCGTGAAAAAATGCAAAACCAAAAATCAGAATCCAAAGGAATGGTGTCCAAAGTCACAGTCCTCAAATGAAAATCCAATGGGAAATTATAATTGAAAGCCATTGCTCCATGGGTAAATTGTAAAAAGAAAAGAAAATCCAACAGTGAACTATGTACAGGTGAACAAGCCAGGGTCCATGATCCCAACAAAAGAAATGAAACCTATCTAACAACACTACCTAATAAAAAATAACTATATACAAAAATGTGGCCCATTGTCCAAAAGGTCCAAAGAAAATGCAAAAACAAAGGAAACCTAACACTAACTACATAACTATTTACATGGGCAGCGGACTAGTCCAACGGCTCACTGGATGTTGTCATGGGCCAGGGCATCATCGAACTCCTGTTCAATGGCTTGGAGGCGGGCATGTTCCCTGGCCCCGAGGTCTCGCAGGGATAAAGCAGTGTCCAGCTCCAACTCCCTGCGAAGACCCTCGAGGCACTCAGCCCGCCTCAGCGCCCTCCACATGGAGTTCTCCGCCCTGACCTTTGTGAGCCGTTCCTCCTCTCCCTGCTGCCGCTCCGCACCTATCTGCTGGCCCAACCGCTCCCACACGGAAGCCACTCCCATTCCAGGGTTCTCCTGCCCTCCGGCCGATGCCTGCACCCCTGCTGTTGATGGCCCCGAGCCATGATGCCTCCCACGTCGAGCCTGCCGCTGCCTCCGACGCAACTGCCTGTGCCAGCACGATGGCATCCAGGCTGATGGAATCCACCGACGCCGTCGTGCACGTGCCCTGCCCGATGATGCCATCACATCCTCCATCTGCTGGGGTCCAGTTGCTGGTGTGTCCACCCCTGCTGGACCTCCGACTCCCGACTGTGGCAGGGATGGGATCCCCACCGAGGCGGCTGCATTGGTCGGGGCAGGTCCACAGGGGGCCCTGGTGCATCTGGGCTGGAAGACGGCATGGAGAACGACTGGTGCATAGTCTCCACAGAGGATGAGAGGGTCGCCAGATTGGCCGACACATGTAGGAAACCCCCGACCATGGCCGATCCCAACTGGGCCACGTCGGCACGGTGCTCTCCGTGATGACGTGCATGCTCCTCCCGGGAAGCACGCACCTCATCACGGATTGCACCTGTGCGCAACGCGACACCAATCAGGACCTTCTCCATACGGCCAGGGGTCCCCTCGTCCGCAGGTGGAGGGGAGTCAGATGACATGGACATCCCCCCTACCTGCGGACGGGCCTGGGATGGGGCATCCCTGCTGGTGCATGGTAGTGCAGTCACAGTGTCAGGGACAGTGACATGCATAGGCCCCTCCACGGCGACCTGTGCTGCCTCCTGCCCCTGCCCCTGGACTGCAACACTTGCACCAGCAGGGATCCCCCCACCAGGCCCCATGTGCGCCTCAGTAGCGGCCTCCTCCTCCTCTGTGGAAACCACCAACCTGGATGGCTCCACCCCGTCTTCCGCCGTTGCAAGCCCCTGTGGGGGCTCACCCACCCCTTCCGCTGCAGCCGTGGGGGCATCCCCGCCGCTTTGCTCCACAGAGCCGTCTCCGCCCTCTTCTTCACGTGGCGCTGTGTAGAGGGAGACATAGAACACAAGCATCAGGGTACCGTACAATGGTCCCCTAGACAGGAAGCAATAGCAGATGAGTGGCACTGTCAAAGATCACTTCCATCATGTCCCTCCACAACACATGGCTCAGTGCAGGTAAAACACATGCGGTAACAGGCATGGCGCATGCTATGGACAGTAGCATACATGTCCAAGTGATTCTTGAAACATACACTGTTGTTTTGGAACTCACATGCATCATGGGCCATGCCTATCACATGCACACACTTCACCCTAGTTTCATCCATCTGGCCTCGTACACCACAGACACAGTGGATACAAGGATGACTAGGCTGCATCAGTGAACCTGAACATTGCGACAGACATGTGTCATGCATCCCTGGCATTCACAAGTCACAGACACGCAGGTCAGACACACAGACATGGACAGCATACATGTACATGGCATCAGCACCCATCCCTCACCCATGTCCAGGAACAGAGACTGGCATGCTTTCATGTGGCCATTCCGCATAGGGCAACCCATGTTGCATTTGAACACATGCACCAACCGTGTGGTTCACACATTCCTGGTCTCACATGCATGACGTCCCTGCACACACACATGCATACATGGCCTATGTCACACATACAGGCAAGTATCAGACAACCAGCACACTGCGACATGCCCTGTCTCACACAGCAATGCTTGAACACTTACCGCTCGACTCCAGACGGGTCTGCCTCTCAAGGATCTGGGCGTGGAGCGCTGGGCCTACGCGTTCCAGGACCCTCATCTGGATGGTACTCATGCGGCCCCGGCCCCCTCCACGAGGCGCCGGGCCTTCAAGAGGGTCCTGGACCTGCAGTCATCCCAGCGCTTCTTGACATGTTGGTAGTCGCGGACTACCACCCCCTCCGCGTTGATGGCAGTCACAATGTTCGTCCAGATCCGAGTCCGTCCTTCCTTGTTGGCGCGCTTACTTCCGAAGAGGGCATCATACTGCCCCAGGACTTGCTCCACCAGGACACCAACATCGGTGGCAGTGAAGCTGGTGCCCCTCTGCCTCTCTGGCCGGGGGTTGCCAGTGGTGCCAGATGTTGCAGTGCCCGACATGACAACCCCAGAGGCAGGAGTGGGTGGGCAACTGGGTCCTGGGGCTGGGCTGTGGAGCGATGGTATCCCAGTCGGGAGTCTTCTGTTCCAGCAGGGGTGGACACAGCAAATGGACCCCCTGCAGATGGCTGATGTGCAGGCACCAAATGGCAGGGCACGGTGGCAGCAGGCAGGCAGCAGCAGATGGCTCGTGGGAGGCTGATCGGGGCTCTGGGGGGCAGTAATTCGGCCTTTTGGGCAGGAGCGTGGTCTTCTGTGTGCTTACGCGTGGCCAGCTTGATACGGAGTGTTTTGGCATGTGAAAATCCTGCACGTCTGCGTGTAAATCGAGGAAAGGCCCTTAGCGCGTATGCACATCAGCACGCATATGCGATTTCATTGGACCAAAGGCCCTTAGCGCATGAGCGCGTCTGACGTGAGGCGCGCGGGTGTTTCCCTCATTACACTTGATGACAGAGCACACGTGGATTTCCACCAATCGCGTGTGGCACTTCCTGCGCACCCCAGAAATACACGTACCCAGGCCAATCGCCTGTACGCTCACTTCCCTCCGATTACACGCGATGACACTCGGACGTGTAGTTTTACCACGTGTGCTTGCATATGCGATTTCATTGGCCCAAAGGCCACCATGCGCAGCTGTGACGTCACGCGCATGGCCGTAGAGAATGGCGCGTGTAAAAATGAAGAGATACACGTCCGAGTGTCAAAGCGCGTAATTGGTGGAAATGGCCTCATCGCGTATGCGCGTCTGTGACGTGTGTATAAAAGGTACGTGTAGAACGCCATTTCCTTGTACGTGCTTTTCGTGGAGAGCGAGTGGGTGAAATCTGTACTTCTTGTCGGTTCACACGCGATTTACTTCACAGCGTTTCCAGTTCGTACTCCCTGTTACCTCTGACAGCTTTTTCTCTTTTCATCTTTTTCCTGGGCCTGTTTCCTCAAACAGCGTTCCCTACTACTGTTGTCCTGTCTCCTCAGACAGCGTACAATTCTTCTTTTGGCGGGGGTCTTGCCAACGCGCACACGCGCATATTTTTCACGCTTTTGTTCCTGGCAGACGGTGAGTCGCGCACATATTTAACATCTGTGCTTGCCCCGTGTGTCGCGTACCCCTTCAGAGGTCATTCTAGGCTGCGTGTGACACGCATACGTTCATTCTTGTGTTACTGGGTGCCACAGCGTAGTGCAGGTTTATTTTTCCACCCACATGGTCTAGGAGGGGTTGCATGCACCTTACTTCGCTTTTTTGGGGTGCCTGTGCATTGCGTGACCCGTCATCTTTCCCCAGGGGTGACATACAGCCTTGCTAGAGCACTAGGGTACGATTACCATCTGGTACCCAACCCCTTTGACCCCCAATTGCCCAGGACAATAGTTCACATTGACTCCCATATGCAGAATAACATCAGTGCCATGGCTGGGAGGCGACCAAGCCTTAAGGGTGGCAAAGGTGGCCGAGCCCCAAGTGGTGGCCCTGGTGGATCCAGTAGGGGATGTGGCCGTGACTTGCAGGGTGCCCCTATCCCCCCATGTGTGGAGGAGCAGTCAGGGACACCCATGCCCCCCGCCCCCAGTTGAGGTTACCGTGGCTGACACCATCCATGCTCAGCCCTTGTTGGACCAGCCCACTGTGAAGCCAGACCTGGCACAGGGTGACTCCATGGCAGACTTCCAGGTCAGCAGGTCTAGGCCACGTGCGCCGGTGAATGTTGGTGTCATCAGGCCACGTGGATCAGGGGCAGCTAGGTCATCTGCTGCCCCGCGTAGGCAGGCTGGGGAGGCTGCAGGGGCAGCTGCGGCTCCATCCACCCCACCTCTCACACACCCATCCAGGCCAGTGTCGGTGCAAGTCCATCATGCTGACATTCCCCCTGACACCATCACACTTGAGATAATGCCTGCACCAACTCCCATGCTGAGTGTGCAATCCCACGCTCCTGCCCCTAGTGTCCAGAGCGCCGTAGGACACTCAGGATCCCCACCACCTTCCAAGCGGAAGAGGAAGAGTGCTCGTCCAGTAGAGGCTGATGCCCCAGACACGGCTACACAGTCCGGCCCGTCAAGGAAGCCCAGCTTCAATGAGGCCGAACTGAATGCACTTGTAGAGTATGTGTCCGTGCATGACCGCGAAATGGTGATTGTTGCAGGATCCAAGACCACACCTTCCCAACGTCAGGCACACTGGCAGACCATTGCGGACATCATAACTGCCCTTGGAATCGTGAGGCGCACAGCTAATGAATGCTACAAGCGCTGGAATGACCTGAAGCGCAGGGCAAAGAATAAACTGGCCTCAAGTCATGCTGCAACTCTAGTGACTGGAGGTGGGTCTCCAGCAGACGACATAGAACTCACTCCACATGAGCAGGTTGCTGGGACCTACGTCACGGAGGAACAGATCCAAGGCGTGGGAGAACTGGCAGATTACGAGGCATTGTCCGGTGAGTGCACATGCATGTGTGTGTCATCCATGTGCATGGTGTGTGTGGAAGGGCTTCTGTTTGGGTGCCAGGGGAGGGTGTGTGTGCCTGAGTGGTTCAGCTCACCCATGTGCCTCTTCCTATACATTCTTGGCAACAGCATTTGGGTATAGCAGCATCCCTTCGGCCAACATTAGACATCCAGCCCAACACCACGCCAGTTGCCCTTGGAGTGTCATCTTGCCACAACACTGTTGCTTATTTACCTCTGTTTATTCAGGCCGATTGTTTGCATACCACCACTTTTACTCAGGATTTCTCAGTCCTATTGTCACATGTCTGACATGGCTATGGTACAGTGGACTGGCTCAGTTTCGTAGACATGATTAGTTTGGACATGTCCCTGTGCTATAGGACCATTTTTGACTGGCAGCTGCAGGTTAAACATTTGAACCATTACAATGAAAATAATAAATTATATGAACAAACTGGACTGAATGAACAATTGGTGACCTCCTCTCCCTCTTCACTTCATGGCTAGGGTACATGCCATCTGTGTGATGGCATGTGTATTTGACCTGCCAATCACTGGCCAATGTGTGATGCCACTGCTAGGCAGCATGCAGCAAATGTGTTCATCTTCCATCTTGGTGTCATCAATGTGTGCCATCTGCCTCCCCATCACACGCAGTGACGGTGCATGCATGGGAGTGTTTTAGTCATGTGGGACATGTGTCAATCAAGTACTGTTTCTGTAGCCTCTCAGCCCTAATTGTGTGCCATAGTGCTAATGCCTGTTTCCATTTGTTTTCTTTTATGTCTTTGCAGGGGAAGATGCACTTGATACTGCTGGGGTTGTGGAGATGGTGCAGACCCAGGAGGCGTCTGAGGGCCGACCGACCACCAGTGAGGGACGTGGTGTGGTGGTGTGCGAGAACCCACAACTGCTGCAGGTAGTGCTCTCAAGGGGTGTCTCTGGCTGCACCTCCCCCGAGCTGTACTCAGGTGTCGATTCGGATGATGAGACCTACGTGCCGTCGCAGGTGAGTGTTCCTGGGAGGGATTCTGTTCTGTCCGACCCACCTGCACCAGGGTTAGAACCCTCAATGGGGATGTCAGTGTTGGCAGGTACGCCTTTGGTGGTTACGGATGCAGGGTCACACTCTGCAACATCTGATCCTGTTCCTGGGCCAGCAGATCAGAGGGGGAATGCAGTCCTGCAGCCTCAGGCAGTGCCGGCACAGCAAGGCGCAGTTCGCCTTACCCCAGACAGGTGTGGTGCCCGCCAACGTGGTGGCCGTACGCCACCTGGCAATACCGCATGGGAGCAATCCATTTACGGTATGGCAACCCAACAGGCAGCATCATCAGAGATGATGGCTCAGGCCATGGATAGGGTGGCCACTTCCATTGTCCCCCCCGAAAGGCTGATGGAGCGACTACAGCAGGCAACCGACTCCATCTGCCAGTCACACAGGGAGGACATGTTGGCGTCCGACAGGGACAGGCGGGCGGCACTGGAGACTCTGCAGGAAGCCATCTCCATAGAGTCCCAGGGCCACAGGGAAGCCCTGAGGCTGGAACTCCTTCACCTCAGGACGACTCTTGTTGAGCTTGAGGCTTCAACAAACCGAAGGACAGAACAGCAGCTGGAGCGTCTCACCCGTACGCTCTCAGCTGAGATGCAGGCAACTAGGGCGGAGGTCCGGGCATCCCGTGAGTTGTTGCATGGGGACCTCCGCACACTTATCCTCCAGAACGAGACCTACCACACCCGCATGCTTGCAGCCATGGAGGAACAGACTAGGGCTTTGCGTGGGCTGCCTCCCATAGTGCCACCACCTCCTGATGCAGCTGCAGAGGGTGAGGATAGCGACAGCAGTGATACTCCCACAATAGGGTAGCCGTGTAGGCCATGAGCCCATGGAGGTGTTTTTTTTCGCAAGATCCACACAGGTGGGTTTTGGTGTGCACCCTGTCCTCGGACCTCCTGGGTGGCCACCTCCAACCACTCCCCCCCCCCCCCCCCTCGGGGCATTTTTGTTTTTTTTTTTTTTTTGGACAGTGTGTTTCCTTGTGTGGCTCCCGTGGGCATACACGGCATTGTGGCTGGGCACATGCAGGCTTGTCATGGATTTGGTTCAGATGCTTGGGTTTTTGTCACACACACCCCTCCTGCTTCCCGTTTCCATGGGCTTGCAAAGGGTGTGCCCAAGTGACATTGACGTACATGGTGACATTGGACTCCCATGAGCTGTGTGGGCAGTCTGTAGTCAATACTGTGTATACATTCATAGTGCATATTGTTGTTGTATTGTACACTGCTTGGTGTATTGATATGTGCCTCTGCATCCATCTCATCCTCCATATTTGCAGGTCCATTCCTCATGTCTTCACAATGCGGTCCACCTTGGAACTGGAGTCCATGTTGTAAGCAATGCACCTACACTCTTGCGTGGCTCTAACACTGTATACTTGGAAGTGTTCGGAGGGCTGTCATCATCAGGTGGTGAGGCTAGCTAATTTTTAAGTCTGTAATGTCATGTTTAAGGTAGGTTGGAGGTTGTGTAGGTGATTGGTATTCTTGGTAAGTATTTGGTAATGTGGGTTGTAGGTACTGCATTACTGTGAGCATTTCATGTGTGGACATGTTTCCATTAGGGACACTGTAGCTGCTGACACTTGGGGCATGTTGTGGGGATTAATTTCTTTCCTCTCACATTGCATGACATGCCATGGTGTGTTGTGTGGCCGTGCCGGGGAGGGCGTGGGTGACATGGCACTGTTTTCATGTAGTACTTTACAAGTGGGTATTCATTTCTGCAGCATGGAAGTGTCTTTTCATGACACTGCATTGGTGGTGTTTGTATAGGTAGGGATGCACACATTGTGACACTTCCACATGAACAATCTCAGGCTGCTATGGTTCTGACAGTTGACTGTCCCTTTGTTCGTCTTAATTGTCAGGTCGAGTCATCATTGCTTATCAGATGGTATGTGCCAGGCCTGTGTGCACTCCACTGGAGTGTGATTTCTATGTGAAGTAATTAGCCACCAGCTGCGTATGGGCTGCCTCACCCCGTGCCATCTCCCCTCCCATGCGCAGCGGCCGTGCATGTGGTTGGGGATGTGGGGGCACCACCATGTCCACAGCCAGGCCCCGGCGTGTTGCAACATTGTGCAGGACACATGCTGCCACTATGATCCTGCACACTACTGGGGGCGCATATAACAGCTGCCCACCAGAAAGGTCAAGGGAGCGAAAGCGTGACTTGAGCACTCCGAATGTGCGCTCCACTATGCCCCGGGTTGCAATATGGGCTGTGTTGTATCTTACCTCTGGAGGCGTGATGGGGTTCCGAATTGGCGTCATCATGTGGGTGCTCAGAGGGTAGGCACTGTCCCCTGGTGAGGAGGTGATGGGGATCATTAGTGGGGTAGTGACATAACTCTGCATCTGATGCATGCATGTGCAGTGGCATTCATACTCACCAAGCAGTCATGTATCGCCATGCCGCCCAGCTTCTAGGTCCCGGTTTAGGGTAGACATTCGGTAAATGAAGCTGTCATGGGTGGACCCTGGATAGTTGGCATATACTGAGGTGATGATTCCCTTAGCATTACATACTACCTGCACGTTGATGGAATGCCAGTGCTTGCGGTTCCTATAGATGTGCTCAGATGCTCTGGGGGGACGTAGTGCCACATGGGTGCAGTCAATGGCACCTAGCACTTTTGGGAATTGTGCCACACCGTAGAAATCGAGGGTGGCAGCCTGCCTTTCTGCAGGTGTCCTGGGCAGGTATATGTGCCTACGGACTGATGGGCGTGCAGTGATGATGTTCAAGACCTGGTGTAGGCAGCGTGACTGCGTGGCCTGTGACACCCCACCCACTATGCACTTGTCCGCTGAAATGATCCTGTGGCCAAGAAGTGCAGTACATTGAGGACCTTCTCCAGGGGGCTGAGTGCTTGGGAGCACAGGGTGGGTGATGTGAGGTCATCCTCCCACTCACTGACCAGGTCCAGTATTGTGTGTGGGGGAAACCTGTACCTCCCATACACCTGGTCATCAGGCATCCCAAAAAGGCTGGTTCTGGGAGTGAAAATTCGGGTCCTCACTATCCTCCTCCCCCTCATTTGGTAACCCACGGCCACTGCTGCTAGGAATGGTATATTCATCCTGGCGTATGAGCTTGTTTGTTGTTTGCGCGCACTTTTATGCTGCGCGGGTCAACGTACGCCTGCTTCATGCTGGCGTATGTGTCTCAGGAATGGACCATTTATTTTTCGGCACGTCGTAGGCGAACGTGTGAATCTTCCCGCCCACCCCAGGAATACACGTAGCACGCTCTCACAGGCACGGTCGCGGGTAAATATTCCCACCCACCCCTGGAATACATGTACCCCACTCTCACAGGCCCAAACGCGTGTGGAAGTTCACGCGCACCCCGAAGTACACGTACCCAGGCCAATCGCGTGTGGAACTTCCCGCACACCCCGAGGTACACGTACCCAGGCCAATCGCGTGTGGAACTTCCCACGCACCCCGAGGTACACGTACCCAGGCCAATCGCATGTGGAACTTCCCGCGCACCCTGAAGTACACGTACCCAGGCCAATCGCGTGTGGGACTTCCCGCGCACCCCGAAGTACACGTACCCAGGCTAATCGCGTGTGGAACTTCCGGCGCACCCCGAGGTACACGTACCCAGGCCAATCGCATGTGGAACTTCCCACGCACCCCGAGGTACACGTACCCAGGCCAATCGCGTGTGGAACTTCCCGCACACCCCGAAGTACACGTACCCAGGCAAATCGCACGGCTGGGGGGTGGGGGTGCAGGGGGACATGAGTGGCGGCCTGCTGGAGGCTGCCCCTGGTGGCTGGGGGGTGGGGGTGATGGGAGACATGAGTGGGGGCCTGGTGGAGGCTGCCCCTGCACTGCTGGGGGGTGGGGGTGGTGGTAGACATGGGTGGGGCCCTGGTGGAGGCTGCCCCTGCACTGCTGGGGGGTGGGGGTGGTGGGAGACATGAGTGGGGGCCTGGTGGAGGCTGCCCCTGGTGGCTGGGGGGTGGGGGTGCAGGGAGACAGGAGTGGGGGCCTGGTGGAGGCTGCCCCTGGTGGCTGGGGGGTGGGGGTAGTGGTAGACATGAGTGGGGGCCTGGTGGAGGCTGCCCCTGCACTGCTGGGGGGTGGGGGTAATAGGGGACATGAGTGGGGGTCTGGTGGAGGCTGCCCCTGGTGGCTGGGGGGTGGGGGTGGTGGTAGACATGGGTGGGGGCCTGGTGGAGGCTGCCCCTGGCAGCTGGGGGTTGGTGGGAGACATGAGTGGGGGCCTAGTGGAGGCTGCCCCTGCACTGCTGGGGGGTGGGGGTGGCGGGAGACATGAGTGGGGGCCTGGTGGAGGCTGCCCCTGGTGGCTGGGGGGTGGGGGTGGTGGGAGACATGAGTGGGGGCCTGGTGGAGGCTGCCCATGGTGGCTGGGGGGTGGTGTGAGACATGAGTGGGGGCCTGGTGGAGGCTGCCCCCGCACTGCTGGGGGGTGGGGGTGGTGGGAGACATGAGTGGGGGCCTGGTGGAGGCCGCCCCTGGTGGCTGGGGGGTGGGGGTGCATGGGGACATGAGTGGGGCCCTGGTGGAGGCTGCCCCTGCACTGCTGGGGTGTGGGGGTGGTGGGAGATATGAGTGGGGGCCTGGTGGAAGCTGCCCCTGCACTGCTGGGGGGTGGGGGTGCATGGGGACATGAGTGGGGGCCTGGTGGAGGCTGCCCCTGCACTGCTGGGGGGTGGGGTGGTGGTAGACATGGGTGGGGGCCTGGTGGAGGCTGCCCCTGGTGGCTGGGGGGTGGGGGTGGTGGGAGACATGAGTGGGGGCCCGGTGGAGGCTGCCCCTGGTGGCTGGGGGGTGGGGGTGGTGGGAGACATGAGTGGGGGCCTGGTGGAGGCTGCCCCTGCACTGCTGGGGGGTGGGGGTAATAGGGGACATGAGTGGGGGCCTGGTGGAGGCTGCCCCTGCACTGCTTGGGGGTCGGGGTGCATGGGGACATGACTGGGGGCCTGGTGGAGGCTGCCCCTGCACTGCTGGGGGGTGGGGGTGGTAGTAGTCACGGGTGGGGGCCTGGTGGAGGCTGCCCCTGGTGGCTGGGGGTGGGGGTGGTGGGAGACATGAGTGGGGGCCTGGTGGAGGCTGCCCCCGCACTGCTGGGGGGTGGGGGTGCATGGGGACATGAGTGGGGGCCTGGTGGAGGCTGCCCCTGCACTGCTGGGGGGTGGGGGTAATAGGGGACATGAGTGGGGGCCTGGTGGAGGCTGCCCCTGCACTGCTGGGGGGTGGGGGTAATAGGGGACATGAGTGGGGGCCTGGTGGAGGCTGCCCCTGGTGGCTGGGGGGTGGGGTGATGGGAGACATGAGTGTGGGCCTGGTGGAGGCTGCCCCTGCACTGCTGGGGGGTGGGGGTGGTGGTAGACATGAGTGGGGGCCTGGTGGAGGCTGCCCCTGGTGGCTGGGGGGTGGGGGTGGTGGGAGACATGAGTGGGGGCCTGGTGGAGGCTGCCCCGGCACTGCTGGGGGGTGGGGGTGCATGGGGACATGAGTGGGGGCCTGGTGGAGGCTGCCCCTGCACTGCTGGGGGGTGGGGGTGGTGGTAGACATGGGTGGGGGCCTGGTGGAGGCTGCCCCTGGTGGCTGGGGGTGGGGGTGGTGGGAGACATGAGTGGGGGCCTGGTGGAGGCTGCCCCTGCACTGCTGGGGGTGGGGGTAATAGGGGACATGAGTGGGGGCCTGGTGGAGGCTGCCCCTGCACTGCTGGGGGGTGGGGGTGCCTGGGGATATGGGTGGGGGCCTGGTGGAGGCTGCCCCTGCACTGCCGGGGGGTGGGGGTGGTGGTAGACATGGGTGGGGGCCTGGTGGAGGCTGCCCCTGGTGGCTGGGGGGTGGGGGTGGTGGGAGACATGAGTGGGGGTCTGGTGGAGGCTGCCCCTGCACTGCTGGGGGGTGGGGGTGCATGGGGACATGAGTGGGGGCCTGGTGGAGGCTGCCCCTGCACTGCTGGGGGGTGGGGTAATAGGGGACATGAGTGGGGGCCTGGTGGAGGCTGCCCCTGCACTGCTGGGGGTGGGGGTGGTGGGAGACATGAGTGGGGGCCTGGTGGAGGCTGCCCCTGGTGGCTGGGGGGTGGGGGTGGTGGGAGACATGTGTTGGTGATCAGTAGTGCAAGGTGACATGTGGGTTGGCTGGTGGGCATGGCCATGGTGGATGGGTTGCCTGTGGGACATGGGCAGGGGTACAGGGTAGTACCCTGTGGTGTGGGCTGCCTGCAGGGGCCGTAGAGGGTGTAGAGGGAACACCTGGGGGGACCCACATGGCCAAATCACGTGTAGCATTCCCTGGCACCACCGAAATACACGTACCCTGCAGAAATCGCGTGTGAATCTTCCGCGCACCTCGGAATACACGTACCCAGGCCAATCACGTGTGGAACTTCCCGCGCACCCCGTAGTACATGTACCCAGGCCAATCGCATGTGGAACTTCCCACGCACCCCCACCTACCCAGGCCAATCACGTGTGGAACTTCCCGCGCACCCCGTAGTACACGTACCCAGGCTAATCGCGTGTGGAACTTCCTGCGCACCACGAAGTACACGTACCCAGGCTAATCGCGTGTGGAACTTCCCGTGCACCCAGGAACACGCGCACATGCTATTTTTCACACAGCGGGTGTCCGTGTTTGTCGGTGCCCCTTTGCACCTCATTTGTCCTAGAGGGCCACTGTATGGGCCATTCATCATGGCTGTATATGGGTGCTTTTTTTAGCGCACATTTTGGCGCACATTTTTTTCAGTCGCAGGGGCGCTACCGCCTGCTTTCTTGTGGCGTACTTGTTTGGCCCTGTGCGCGTCTTTGACCGTGCGCTGGTTTGCCCTATTCGATTCCATGAATACGGGCTGTAGGCGAGCGTGTGGGCGTTGCGCACTTGCCTCCTGTACTTCCCCCGTGACGCCCATATTTTCACTCGTTGTTCCCCATTCCGAGTGTTACGCCCCGTGTTCCGCCTACTTTTGTGATGTGCGCCGCGCTATGTGAGATTTCGCAGTGGCCGTGGCGCACGCTGTTGGATGAGCTGTGCGCCGGCGTGCGCGGTGCACATTTTTAGCGCACATCCAATGTTTTTCTCGCGCACGGACTTCCATGAATCGCTGTGCGCTGGTTTTCCTGCGATTTTCGCACTTGCACTGCGATTCGCACGTTTTGGCACCTCTGCGCGGGAATTTTCGGCGCACATTAATTCCATGAATCGACCCCTTTGTCTTCCCGTAGGAATTTGGTAAATGCATTAGCAACATACTTAGGGGACAGAGAATAATGAGTATCAGCATCATTTTACTACATCAAGCCTATCCCACAGGGGGAGAACATAAAGGGCAAACAGTTCTAACCTCTATTTTTCTCTACCATGAATATAGCTGATTTCTCATTGGAAAGTGTGTACTTCTCCCTTCCCAATGCTCAGTCAATGTCTGCAGATGAGCACTCCTTTTTAGGTGGGTAGGGGATGAGGTTCAATGGCCAAAAGAGCAGCACATGCTTGTATTCAGCAGCTTGATTTGCCAATTCTAATGCAAAGGGAAAGACCAAGAAAACAGACACAAAATATACCCCTCAACGTGATCACTGTGCTCTTCATGGCAAATCTTTTCCAGAGACAAGATAACTACCTTAAAAATGCACACAACATTCGCTGCTGGTAGCGAAAATTAGGGTCCTTCAGTGGCCCCGCTACTTGCTTGGGCGTCATTTATTATTTCCTTGTTCTCCATCACTAGGATTGGGTTCAGCACGAATAAAGTGACACTCCAGTAATAGTATAGTGTTTTAACAGTTCCATTCATATTGGGAAGGTACATAAGTGGTTGTTACTCACCTCAGGTTGACCTATGGATGCATCATTCTCATTGTCCTCATCGCATGTACCATCATCATCGGTAACATTACTCATGTCATCTTTTGTCAGCTCATCATCCGTACTAACAGGGATATCATTAGAGTTTTCAGCCCGATCATTAGCTAGATGATTAAAAACAAATTCTCAAATCAATTTATACATGGGGAAATATTGTATAACAGGTTACAGTGCAAGTGGTTTTTCCTCAATTGGTCTACACCTGGATGTGTAATTTCCATCATAACATGACATTCCAAGTATTATGGGTGATCTGTGGTATCTTTCATGAACTGACACAGTTTGAATATTTCTGTCGAGAGGTTGAGAATTCTCAATATAATGAACGTGCAGTTTAATTTGAAAACTGTATTTATTAATGATGGGGAGAATCGGGCACAATGACATTATCGGAGTTGTGTAACCATCTAGCACAATTGTAGAACACTGATTCACCCAAAAGGAAAGACCAATAGGCTCTCTAATGGTAGCTGCAGCAGAGCAGCCAAGGCTTTCACAAGGGAGGGAAACTGGCAGAGAAGTACAGTTATTCCAATAGTCACCCTCAAAGAAATAATAAATTGGCTCAAAGACGCTAACAAGTAAAGCCTCCTCCAGGACACCATTATCTAAACCTCACCTCTTCTATATAGCTATATATTTGATTGCCCACCGCATTTTCGCATATTTTTGACTATGCTACGTTTTTCCCACTAAATCTTTTCTGTTACCAGACCCTGTACATTGCTGTGACCTGAATAATTCTTATGTATTGTATTTCTGAAGGCATTGTGTTACCCTTATGTGCAACTAAGCTGTGAATCTTCTTATGCAATGCGCCCTGATACCCTTGGGTCTGGTGCGCAATACAAGTAATAAAACAAACAAACAAACACCACACTGGTATTTAGAAAAATATACACTTTTATCAGAAGGTCACACATATAATATCTATGAGATTGCAATAGGCACTCAGGTTAAACAAAACAAAGAGCATTTATTTAGGTATTTATATAGCACAACTAACCCAAAGGTATCTGGGCGCATTCTTAATATCAACGGTTACATTACAGAATGATATCACAATACATTATTCCATATAGGTAGGTTGAAGCGAATAAGTCACACAATGCAGTGGGAGCAAGAGTTAGAGATGTTGCAGTACAGTATATAGTATTACATGATGTGAAAGGCACTATAAAGAATTACGTAGTGAAGTAGACAATACCTGGTAGTGCAGTTAGTGAAGTAGGCAGGGACCTTAAAAGACTTACCACTCTTGCGCGAAAAGACAGGTTTTCAGTTTTTTTCTAAACGTCCAGTAGGACAGTTCTGCTCTTAATGAGAGGGGCATGGGATTCCAGAGTTTTTCAGCTTGGACTGGGAACTGTTGCCTCCAGATTTTTGTAGTTTGAATCTCGGTATATTTAGGAAGTGAGCATGGGTAGACCGGGTAAGTCTATAGCTGAGATGTTTTGTAAATTTGTTGGTTAGATATTTTGGATTTACGTTGGATAGGCACTTGTGAGTTAGAGATAGTGTTTTGAACACAATCCTGTCCTGCACCGGGAGCCTTTGGGCATTGCATCTAGAAGCTGAGATGTGCTTAGTCTTCAGGATATTAGAGCCACTCTCAGCGCATTGTTCTGTAGAACTTGGAGTTTTTTTAGGTTACGACTATTGGTTCCAACGTACAGAACGCTGCAATAGTCAAGTCTAGATACTATGAGGGATCTGGCCAAGGTAATACAGCTGTCAGATGACAGCAACGGTCTGCAGGCATTTATGAGTTTTGAAGTGTAGGCAGCTGCCGAGGCAGTCGCATTTACTGGTCTTGTTAGCGTGAAGGCTGAATCCAGGTATATGCCAAGCATTTTAACTTCTTTAGAAACCTTGATGTTTATGTTGTCAATGTTAAATGATTTAAATTGGCTGTCTCATTTCTTTAGTTGACTCTGTGAGCCAATAATAAGTAGCTCAGTTTTGTCGCTGTTAAGACACACGCCTTGGATAGCCATCCATGCCAGAATAATTTGGTACATTTCATTAAGTCTCTTGGAATCTTTGTCGTAGGAGCCGGAGATGGGAATGAGGATTTGGGTGTCATCTGCATAATTAGTGTAGGTGAACCCAACCTGTGCAGCTGGTCAAATAGTGGCTTCGTAAAGATGTTGTATAAGGTGGGGGACACACAGGAACCTTGTGGAACAACGCAGTAGACTGGGGCAGGTTTGGCCGAAGCCGACGGTGCGAAGACCCTCATTGTCATGTTGGAGAGGAAGGATGTAATCCATTTGGAAGTTTTGTTGGAGAAATGGGCAGCCAGGGTCAATGATTACACAGAACTTTATGGTCGACCAGGTCAAAGGCTGCTGATAAGTCTAGCAAGAGTAAGAGAGCTAAATTGCCTTAATCTTTAATTTCGTCCATTTGAACTTTAAGGTCTATCAAGGCTGATTCAGTTCCGTGTCCTGGTCTGAAGCCTGATTGACGAAGACCTAGAAGATTGTTTGATTCTAGATAATTTTGTATTTGCAGGTAGGCTGCCCTGTCCAGTATTTTAAGTAAGAACGGAACAGTCATGATGGGCTGATAGTTTGTGGCAATGTTGGGGTCCAATGTTGTTTTGTTTAGTAGGGGGAGGACCCAGGCATCTTTAAGGAGGCATTTATTAATGACGTGATGAAGGGGACAAGTTATTCCACTGCATCTTTGATAACTGTGGCTGGGCAGATGTCACCTTGGCATCTGGGTGGCTTGAGGCCAGCGATAATTCTTTTAACGTCTGTTACAGATACCGAGGTCAATTCAAATGGGGTGAACTGTTTCTGGGGGACTTCAGTTGGATTGGTGAATTGAGTGTTGGGTGGTATGCTCCGTTTTTTAGCTTCAATTTCTGTTTGAAGACATTTTTGCCCAGAAAGGCATTCTGAATGTTCGTGCACCAGGTTGCATCTTTGGTACAGGATTATTGAGGTGTCACAGGCGTTCTAATTCGCGAAGGATGGCAAACAGTTCCTTAGTGCCAGAGTTGGCATTCAGAATTCTTTCATTATAAGTGGAACTTTTAAATATGTAGGATGGCTGTTTTGTAATTATTGGAGGGGGTGGAGAATTTGTCTTTGTTTAAGGCCGTTGGATTACTTTTCCAATTCATTTCTGCTGCTCGCTTTTCGCTGCGCAGGGTTTTAAGACTGGTAGTGTACCATGTATTTAGATGTGCGAGCGCTTTGGCTTCGCACACTTTAAGTGGGGCTACTTCATCTACGGCTTGTGGAAAGGTGTGATCATAAAGCCCGACCATGGCGGATGGTGTACTGCCTGTTCGGATTTCCTTAATAGTGTAGTTATAGAAACAATAATGGTCAATAAACACCTAACCTACTCTTAACCCTAAAATGTAAGTTGCATGTCTGGTGGTAGACACTATACATAAAGGAAGAGATAGGAAGAGAATAGAACCCTAGCCAATACAAACATTCTTTAATATCATATTCAGGGCCCAAGATGCCACACAGAAAGTAGCTCAGGTATCTTCCCACACTCTGCCACAAATGTAATATACATAATGCATATGTACACTGTACAGTTATATAGCTCCTAGAGAGAGGAAATCGGGTTACACAATGTCCAACAAAGTCAGTATGGCTGCCAACATTCAGGATACACTTTAGGCACTGTGGCGGGTCAGAAGAAGGACGCCAACACTTTATGGACATGGTTCACAATTTATTAAAGTAAAATAAGTCCTAGCTTTCCCTAGCTCTATGGGTGATCCCTGGCTATTTTCTAACTAAGGTACTCATCTGTCAGTCATGAACGTCCAAACGGAACACAATCCGCTGACCCAAACGAACCTATCTGACCCTATATAAACTAACTTATAAGAGGAGAATTACTCCCTACTCCCTTCTCCTGCAGGTACTGCTTAGTACCAGTTGGTACGGTTCTTCAAAAATAGGTCATCTTTAAATAGTCTATGGATGTCTCTTTTACTAGTCTCTGTAACTCTTCAAGAGTGGAGTTGTCCCTTCCCTTTGATAACCTCTTTGGTTTCTTTAGTTCAGAATAACTTTTCTCTCGTGGCCAATTATGGCTAGATTTTCTTGGGTCTTGTTGATTTTTAATTAGCTTCACTAGTCTGATTTCTTTCAATTGGGATTCATCATAATCTCTCCTTTTTACATTCTCTTTCTCTTGTATGGACTGAGTCGTGACTCTCCCTTTCGCAGGGGATCATTGTCGATATACCTTTCCTCTTTGTATCATCCTTTTCTGTTACAACTCCATAGCTCATTACTTAAAGTGGGACTTTTTCTCATGGTTTAAACTGAGATGAGTTATTTGCTTAATATATTGATCTTCTCTTGGCAGCCCGTTATTCTCATTCACCCCGTTACCTCTTATTTGGAGGGGATGCTTTTCCAAGAGCCTTTGCCCTTCTGGACCTCTTCTGAGGTCACCAGCCGTCATAACGTATCCATCAGGATCCCTGGCCCAGCCACTCTCCCCTTGCACTGCCTCCTTGGCAACCCCTGCACTGCGGGACTGTCTCTGTATCCCTACAGCCCCCCCTTCCCAGCACTTGTCTGCACTTACCTTGCACTTGCTACCAGCTGGCCCTTATTATTTATCTTGTTATTCTACTACCCCTGTACTGCACTTTCCCCTCTCCCTTTCCCCTTACACTTTCCCTTCCCCTCTTCCCATGCACTTGCGCGATCTGAATGACACCTGGCCTAGTAAGATCATTGTCCGTCTTCCCTTTGTCCCCCCTCCCTGCCTCGTCGTGCCTTGAAACACTTGTGTATAGGCGCGTTACAAATGCCATATCATATCATATCATATATCATATCTGTGTTATGCTTCCCTTTTCGGCTCTTCTTCTTCTGTTCGATATACTTGACAATTGACAAAGATGTGGACATGCTGTGTCTTTACTTGCACTGTGGTGTCAGCAATGTTAGAGGGAGGTATGGCCCACCACAGGATTTCCATGGTCACACTACCACCTCCGTTCGGGGTTCTGCCCTACAGACTTCTCTGTGTTTGTGCTTTGCCTTTGGCGTTTCCACCTCTCTTTCAGGTTTCTCGCATCAGGCTGTCGCCGTGACTCAGGCTTTCCAGCTTTCCTCTCTCGGTTTCCCTACTTATGGTTTCTCGTGTCTGGCCGATGCAACGACTCATGGCGTCTCAGAGCTTCTCTCTGTTTCCCTGCTTAGGGCTTCTCGTGTTGGACTGATGCCGTATGTCTAGCATCCCAACTTCTCTCCCTCAGTCTCCTCTCGCTCTTCAGACGAGTTTCAAACTCACAGGCTTGTCATGTGCCGACTCTGCCCCTCTCTCGCAGGCACATGAATGCCCATTATTTAACCTCCTTGTCGCAGTACATGAGACACTGTGGCTTCAAGGTACATGCCACTTCTCAGTAGGATTCTAGTCTCTATTCCAAGTTTCTTCATCACAGTCATAATATTTAAAACTCTCTTCTGTTGTAGAACATGTCATGTAAGCAACATGGTGGATGTCTCTAGGAAGTTCTTCACGGGAACGTGAGCCCTTGTCCTCAAGGGGGTAGTCTCTCCCGGTGAGGTCCCACAATCCTCTACCCCTAGGGAAGGTATTGCAAAGTGGGCTCACCTCCCTAGCCTCACATGAACGGGCTCCCCTTTGGGGACAAGAGACAAATTCCTTCGATTCGTCACATACCTCACCCCTTATTTCTGTGGATTACCCTTCTGGCCTGGTAGGAGAATGACTTAAGAAATCAACTTTGCCTTGTTCCTGTCCTTCTTCGTGTTCTTCTGAAAAACAGAAGGGTTGAACGTCTAGGAACCATCTGAATATTCCGGCATTAGTATATTTTCGTAAACTCATCCAGGTCAGGGGAGAATGTTGGTGATTAATCTAAAGTTTCTTCCGGTGGGGTAATACTGTAGTTGGGTGATAGCTTATTTTATGGCCAAGGTTTCCAATTCCACGGTGGCATGAGATTGTTCCATGGGAAAAAGCTATCTGCTTGGGTACAATATAGGGTGTTTACCCGCCATACTTTTCGGAGAGCACTGCTCCTACCCCAACTTTCGAAGCATCAGTTTGTAATATGAACTCCTTGTTGAAGTTTGGCATCTTAAGTATTGGCTCACTAGAACGAATGTTCTTCAGGCCATTGAAACTTTCTTGATCTTTTTTATTCCATTTCAGTTTTTATGGTTGAACATTTTTCAACGTGTCTAAGATTTGCAGCTATGCTTGAATAATTAGAAATAAACCTTCTATAATAGGTGGTCAGACCCAGGAAGGCATGAAGTTCTCTCTTGGCCTTCGAGATAAGTGTTTTTAAGACGCCGTTCACTGTTTCGGTTTGTGGTTGTATTCATCCGTTTACAACAAAAAACACTAGGTATTTCACTGAGGATTGGCAAAGATGTGGAATGGCTCTGAGTTCTGCTTTTTCCAAGGCTCTGGTGATCTCATATCGATGATACACGTGTTCAGACCAGCTAGCACTATGGATTCATACCAGCTAGCACTATAGATGACAAAATCATCTAGATAGGCCCCACTGAAGGTGGAGTGAGGTTTTAATTGTCAATCCATTAACCTCTGAAAGGTGGTTGGGGCTCCATGAATGCCAAAAGGAAAGACCTTAAATTAAAAAAGAGGCCCTGTGGTGTTGAAAAAGCAATTTTCTCTCGGTCAGTGGGATTACTTGCCAATATCCCTTTGTTAGGTCTAGGATAGATATGTACCTAGCTGAGCCTTCCGTTTCGATTAGCTCATCTACCTTGGCATCGGATAGTTGTCGAACAGGCATATTAAATTAATTTTCCGAAAGTAAATACAAAAATGCCAAGATTGGTCAGGTTTGGTGTGTGTTGGACCCATAAAGTAAAGGTAAATAAGACCAGGGGTCCTCTTACTATTCTTCACCCAAGAAAATGCAGTTAAACATGAAGAGAAGTCCAAGGGACTTCTCAGTGGCACTGCACAAAAGGTGCTGTGTGTCACAATGCAAAGGCAGATGCCTATGGAGTTTACTAGACTCCATAAAAAAGTAAGAAGCATAGAAAATCATAGGAAAACACACAAGTGAGTGAGAAAAAGGTCTCACTCACTCGGGAGTAAAATTTAAAAAGCTCTGAATCCAGCAAAAGAGCTGGGGTTCTCTAAGACTAAAGGGAATTGGCACAGAAATAAAAAATTGTCCCTAACACAGGGCTCCATGTGGTTTGAGTCAGCATTCAAGACGATGCGGTTCAAAGGATCCAACAGGTTCAGATAGGCAGCCTTGTCTGTTTGAGAGGATGTTACCATCCATTCTTGACACAATGGCTTTCATTGGTGTGATTCAGTGTTTGAGTCAAGTCTAAGCAGGGTCCTGTTGTTTCAATGTGGTGTTCAAAGATATGACAAGTTGGAGGCTACTGAAGCTGTGAGCCAGTACTGAAGTCTGGGTGACAATGATCAATACTAGTGCAAAGCAGCATCATGCCAATTAAAAGACCAAAGGCAAGCACTTTGAATCTGTTAAGTGCTAAAGCAGCACTGCATGCCGTGTCTATTCATAGGGCACTGAACATGGTTGAAATGGAGTTCAAAGCTGTGCAAACAGGATTCAAGCTGCTCTTGGGATTTCTGGTTGCTGAGAGTCGCAACCCAGGGACTCTAGGACAACGTGAGTCCTTGTTCTGCACTGCCAGTTCAGGGAGTTTGGACGACACCTATAGGGGGTTCCTTCATCTCCAGTGAGAAGCCTGGTTCCAGTGCAGCTGGCAGAGTGGCAGGTCTTAGTCCATCCACAGCAGCACATCCCACTGTTCACCAGGGATGGTTAGGTGACAGAGCTGTCCTCTGTCTTAAATGCCTTTTATCTTCATCTCACTGTTGGGTGCTCTTTGGAATGGACTGCACTTTCAATAGAGGTCCAATGATTTTTTATCTTCTTGAAAGTCCAAAGATTAATTAAGGAAGGAGCGGGAGACCTCTTTCTTATAAAATGTGAAGTGTCACTGAGGATTAGTTCAAAGCAAGCCTGCTGCAAGGAGTTCACTCCCTGTTGTTGCAACAAGTGTCCCTTGCTTAAGGCATCAAAATGCCTTGTCCTGCAGGAAATTGAGGGGGCAGGAAGGGAGAGAGTCCCAACTAAAAAACAAGATGTCAAAGCACCTTCTCTAGTCCAACTTTCCTTCTCTTGCTACGCTAACTCTAGCCCATCCAATGTCTGAGGGCTTCAAACGCCCTTTTGATGCAGCAAATTGGTGTACGGCAGCCTTTGTTATGGGATTTCCCCTTTGACGTACAATTCCCAGGAGATCTGATGACAGCTTTTGTGTCCTGATCAGAGGTTCTACCCTTTCTCACAAGAAATTAAAAGTAGGCAGCACCATGTCTATTGTGTCACTCTGAGCTGTGGACACAGCCATGCTAGCCATGAATATACATTAGCTTGGCATCACAAACATGGGCTCACAGGGTTAACACTGGTAATATGTCATATTGATATGGGTTTTATAATTGTGTGCTTTATCAGTCACCATACCATAACCAGATATGGCTTACTCTTAGAGATCACCTTGCCACCAGACTGATAATGCAACAATGATTAGCTTTTAGTTCAATGGTGCAGAAGTTAAAAGGACATCTCTGGCTGCAGTGACTTTGTGACAATAGCTCTGATGAATGCACATTTGACCCTTGAACTTGTCCTGTTCTAAAGAAGAGAAAGTGTCATAGTTGTCAGGAGAGTAGTGCATCAAGGGCACATGTATGCACTACACTTTTGGCATGGAGCTTTTTGTGAAAAGGGCGTCAGTTTACTAAGAATATTTTTTTTAAAGCAGAGCTTTCACACGCACATCAGATGGAAATCCATCACACCAGTTCCCAGTCATAGCAACAGGTGCGGAGAAGGCAGCAACCTCCCTCAGGGACACCAGCAAAGACCCTAAAGAAGAGTTCCAGCACTGGGTTTGAGGCACAACCGTGATGAGGAAGGAAGGAAGCACAGCAGGATTCAGCCAATGTAAGTCAAAGACAAAACACAGTTGAAGAGAGCCCGCAGAATCCAATAACCATGGACCAAGAGTAAGTATTGTGAGATTAAGTATCGAAAATAAGCCACCATCTGAAGAACCAGAGGTAGGTACTTTGGCAGTTCTCAAAAAGATGGCTCCAGGAAGGCACAACAACCGGTGGGTGCAAGTCTTAATTTGCAGTTCGAGTTGCAGGACCCAGTCATGCAGGAACTTGGACTCTGGGCCAACAACGACCTCAGTGTCCCAAAAGAAGAACCATCACAGGAAGGAGACCCCACCGGTCAGGCATGAAAACAGCAGTCAAAATGGCTTATGGAAGGGTAGAAATCTGACCAAGCAGATTACGACAGCTCAGTGGAAAATAAGGGGCAGCCAGCAGAACAGAGTCCCACAGCAAAGACATAACGTGGGCTACTGTGATGAATCCTGTGGAGTTATCATTGATCCCCAGCCGAAGATCTCCTCCCATGTGACCAGGGGACGGCAGCCGCTATGTGATTCTGATGTCCAGCAGATGGTATTATGAGGGAGGATCACATGGGAGGAGATGGCTGTCAGGGAGATGTGGTGAAACCATCAGGAGAGATGTGTTATTCTTCCCTTCCATGTGAAGAAGATCCTATAATTCCTAAATTCCTGATGGCATGTTGTCATTATAAAAATCCTTACAGTTGTAAAACCCTAAAACTCCTTCTTGACAAACACCCTACACAGGATACCATTCAGACTTCATATGTACATAATGTGAGAAACCTGAAGGTGTCTCACTGGCTATTCCCCGGGGATCTGTCATCCAGGTGGCCAGGACACAGCCATCGCTTTTGGATCCAGTTCCTTGGGGTGGACCAGTGCAGGAGGATCACCTGTATGAGGGGTCTTCGGTTAGCAGGGCACCGGATGGTGAGACACCTTTACCCCCATCCTACCAGGTAGGATACTTAGGTATTCAACCCCCCCTGTCCTCTTTTTCAACATGAACACTTTCTCACGGACAGCTCACTGTGAAAGAAAACAGACTAACACCCAAGCTGTATACCCCACGTGTCCCAATACCATGGTCAGGCAATTACTGATCATTACACACACCTGATTTCCATCACTCTTCCCCACACGGATAAAAGATGGAGCACGAAAGCACACTCTGAGCAAGGCAAAGCCCACGAGGAAGCAGCAGTTCTAAGATGGCAGTTTAATACAAGGCGGAAGACGGCAAGACCGAAGAGGATTGCAAGGAGGGAAGTGACCTTGACCTTTCCACCAAAAGACCGCATCTTTCATGAGTCTTCAAGGAAGACTCCTGCATTGTGTGTTGGAGGTACCCGGGGCTCTCCCGCGTCAACAGTCAAGGCGGGGAGGATAGTTTGTTGCTGTAATGTCCTCGGCTCCTACAACAAAGCAGCACCTGTGAAGGCAACACAGCCGGTTAGTTGGGAAGACCGATACCAGACCGGTCTGTGTGGAAACCAAGGTTGCAAGCGGCGAAATTGTATAAAGAATATTGAAGATAACTGTGCATGGAGCGTATGGGATGAGCGACGAAAATATCATCAAAACAGCAGATGAGTGATGGAACATTGAAGCTAAGATACAATACCATAGACGGAGTGGTCCGGCACCACGTGGGTGCTCATTCGAAAGTCTCTGTTGGGTATCCAACGAAAGGTTGACATATGTTAAACCAAGAGGAATTGTGAAATCAAAGTGGTCCTGCAACAGGTCAAGCCAAACCCTGTGCACATTCAAAAGCCTTTGATACTTGAAGTAAATTGAAATTGGTCCGAGACCGGCTGAGGGAGACTAATTGTGTAAAAGTGATCTGAGCCCGGCTGAGGGGTATTTGGGGTGAACTGCGAGTCACCCAAGGAAAGAATATCCTACAAACCATTTGTAAAAGGGATCTGAGCCCAGATGAGGGGGATCCAAGGTAACAAAGATTTTGTAAAAGGGAACTGAGCTCGAATGAGGGGGATTCAGGGTAACAAACATTTTGTAAAAGGGATATGAGCCCGGATCAGGAGGATCCAAGGTAATGAACATTTTCCTAAAATAATCTGAGCCCGGCTGAGGGGGATCCAGAGTGAATATTGAATCGCCCTAAGTTTATACTTGTGCAAATCTAAGGCGAAAAAGAACTTGCTGTTTATCTGGTTGCATCAGGCCCTCTTAGTGAATAGACCTTTAAAAGCAAAGAGACTTGCGTGCAGAAGGCATGATGCTAATGATTGAACTGTATCCTCGTGCTAAAGAAGACAGAGACTGTGCTACGCTGGAGTGAGCCGCCTTGTCCCGTGCTGAAAACGTGGGGAAGGGAGGCCAACGCCCTGAACAACCTGACATATATCTTTTTTTATCGTATTTTTATTACTTTTTCATTTTTTGCCAACAAACAACACACATTAAAATCATACAATAGCAAATTAAAAGCACCCTTTGCCACCCCAAAACCCCCAACACCCTTTCTTGCAAAACCTCCCACCCTCGGTCAGCTACTGCTTCAGTATAAACTTCATTATTTTCCAGTCCAGATAGTGTGCTTTCAATTGAATAAGTCCAAAATCTGTAGCCCTTGCAGGCACCAGTTAACACAAAAGTCTTTGTGCAAAAAGTCCAACACAAACTCTGAATCATTTTTTTATTTCTTTTGTTCCCCCTGGAGTACATTAGTGACCCATTCTAAAGAAACATAGTGCCACGGTTTCATCAACCATTCTTGTTCTGTTGTGGCTTCCACTTGTTTCCATTTTTGCGCAATTAGAGACACTGCAACCACCGACCGTATCATGTTTGCTTCCCTTTGTTTCCTTTATTTAAAACCTCCAGTACATCACCTAACCCTAGCATCAGCTCCCCTATACCTCTCTGTATCTGCAGACCAAAAATCTCATGCATTGCTTTATTAACCTTTCCCCAAAACGGTTTGATTTTCTGACACTCCCACCAAATACATTACTTTGCATCCCCGCCAGCATTCATCTGATACATTTTTATAAACCTTGTGCAATTTCGGCAGCGTGAGGGGCCATTGAACCATCACCTTCACCCACATTTCCTGTATTTGAATTGCCCTAATCCATTTTGGAATGCCCTTTCAAACCGCCAACGTCTGGCTCTCTATCATACCCAAACCTGTATCTTTCTCCCACAGTTTCATGTATCCCCATTGCATTTGATTCATATTCTCTCCAAAAATTCTATACAGTGCTGCTAGTATATGTCTGTTCCCTGCATTTGTGGTAATGTATGTCTCAAAGGGGGTTAGATCACTTAATATGAAGTGTTTATTGACCATTAACCAATGTAATTGAACATATCTTATTCCTTCATTCTCATTCAACAAAAATGTTTGCATTGCTGGAAAGTTCCAATCTCTTGACCTTCAAACATATCGCCCTATCAAACATCCTGCTTCCTCCCATTGCTTAAATGCATTCCGTTCAAGTCCTGGGGCAAACTGGGGGTTGCAAAAAATGAGGTGTGAAAGGAGAATGAAACAGTGATACCTACTCGTCACACCACTGTATCATATATCGGCGATGTCTGTTATTTTGCTTTCATACATGTTGACGGGCCGATCCTGCTTTTGACACCATAATACTTTTTAAAAAAAAGTTTTTTTATAAAATGTTCTCATAATAAACAGAACATCACAGCACGCCCGGCAGCGACAATATTACTTTTTCAATCATCATATACATTAACTTATGTTGTCACTGTCATCCCTCTTCCTCCCCCACTTAACTCGAGCTTACATATTGCGCTTTTAACCTTATTCCTCCTGGGGCACCTCTTCATCAGTGCTCCTGGAGGTGTAATGTTCGCTTAAGCTGTCGCGCACAGGTTTAGTTAGTGTAGCTATTAGCTGTCTCCAGGCCATCAGCGCTCCCATTTATTTGTCTTCCCCCTTGTAGGCTGCATCATACCATGCTGCTGTTTCCGCTTCTGCCCATTTTAATAGATCATGCCACCACACCTCTAGCCGCGGCCTCTGGCCTGCTTCCACCCCATAAGCTAGTCTACGTTTGGCTAGGATGTAAGCCAAGTCCTTGAGTTTGCATATATGCTTCATTTTACGTGGTCTAGTGAATCCTCCCACCATACATGCCCACGCTGATTCTACATCTAGTTTAATACCTTTCTCGGAGAGGCGGTAGGTGAACTCTCCCCAGAATTTCCGAATCTCTGGGCATGCCCAAAACATATGCGTCATCCCTGCATTCTCTTCTCTGCATTTGGGGCATTTTTGAGTATCCATATCTTTTGGAATTGAGTTATCTTTTGAGGGGTCATGTACGCTCTGTGGGTTACGTATAGCTGCATCTGTTGTAGTCTAGCGTTCCTGGAAACTTTCTTGTGGTATCCCTGTGCTTTTACCCATTGCCCGTCTTGCATGGGTTCCCCTACATCTTCCTCCCACTCTCGTCTTAGCTGGGTCACCTCCTTCCCCACTCTGGACATTAATAGTTCATATATCCGGGACACCTCATGCCCTCCCTCCCTACATTGCCTCTATAACCGAGTCTGGTTGGTCTTCTAATACTACTTCTGACCATGAAGCTTTTATCTGCTTTACCAATCTGGTGTGGGTAATATATTGCCCCGGGTGCACTCCGGTTTCCTCCATTAATGTTGTGAATTCCAGTGCCCTCCCTTCCCACCACACGTCCCCCAGTGTTGCTATGCCCACCGATTCCCAATGCCTATGTATTGTTTTCCTTAGTTGGTCATCTACCCCCACGACCCGGCATGCCTTACCCCAGTTCTAACAGTTTCAGTCGCCCTTTCAGCTCTGACCTTGGCAGCCATATTAGTTCTTTCAAGAAAAAGGGTACACATTCGGCCCCAGCAGTCTGGACTCTGCTGTTGTCTCCTCATTTAGCCACTTGGCTACATACTGTAGCTGCCCCACCAAATGATATATTTCAAAGTTAGGCAGTTTTATTCCTCCCCTCTCGTACGTGTTTTGTAGTTTCCATAAAGCAACTCTATTCCTGGTGTTATGCCAGATAAAGCCTCTACAAAGACTATGTAGTTTACCAAAAAAGCATTTGGGTGGCAAATATGGAATGTTTACAAAAAAATGCAATAGTCTAGGCAAGACAACCATTTTCAACAATGCCGCCCTTCCCATCATAGCTAAGGGGAGTTTAGCCCAGAACTTCATGCTGTTCTCAATATTAGCTACTGCTGTCTCTGTCTTATGTTTATGTTCTTCTTACGCCTCATGATAAATTTCTATCCCTAGGTACCGAAATGTGCTAATTTAACTACTACTGAGTTGCCATTTATCCGAGATGATCGCTCCCGTCTTGACTCTGGCCATCGGCGAGCTATATAATAGCGTCACCCATCTCAGATACCCGGGCCCCATTCCATATTCTTTCAGGGCCGCCATCAGCCATGGCCAGCTCACTGAGTCGAAGGCCTTCACCACATCAAGCGAGATTATTGCCACTTCGTTTGCATCCCTTTCTGTCTGTTCAATGACGCGTTGAAGCCGTCTGTGGTTATCGGCTATGCTTCTACCCAGAACATAGCCTGTCTGATCATGATTTATCAATCTGTTTATAACCCGTCTGAGCCTGTTTGCCAGCACCGACATGAGTATTTTGCTATCGTGATTTAGCATGGATAGCGGTCTGTATGACCCGCAATCCGTGCTAGGCTTGTTTGGCTTGAGAACCAGGATAATCGTTGTTTCTCTCAGTGATTCCGGCAATCTCCCAACTTCAAACGCTTCATTTAGAGTCGCCAATAATGGGGGTATAAAACTCGCTCGGAAGCCCATCTGTTCCCGGGGCTCTGCCGGTGGGCAGCTGTCTGATCACCAATTCCCACTCATCTAATGTAATGGGGGCTTCTAGTGTCTCAATGGGGGCTATCTAGTATACTCAAATTAGGCAACCCGATGTCTTCCAGTATCTCTTTCATCTCTCTCTCGTCCACTATGCCCACATCTGCATACAAGAGTTGGTAACATTTCTGGAATCCCTTGTTTACACTCTCTTGGGTATCTATTATTCAGCCACTCTCTTCCCTTATCTATCTTGTTGTAGGACTGGGCCTTTTCTGCTTGTATACCCATGCCAGCAGCCTTCCCGGCTTATCTCCTCCAGCATGTTGCCTTTCTATGTACTTCTTATAATTTAGGTTACATAGTCTCTCCTAGTGTCCCCCACATTCTTGTTGCAACTGACTCATAGTTTCTGCGTCTTCTCAGGTGGCATCCCTTTTGTTCATCATTGCTTCTAATTTCCTTTCCGCTTTTTGCAGCTCTTTCACTATGTCCCCTTGGAGCCCTTTGGATTTTGGTATCGCTGCCCCCCTTACCATTACTTTAGATGCCTCCCACAGGGTACTCCGACTTCACGCTACCAGTGTTTTTCTCGAAATATTCAATTATCTCCTCCCTCATATCCTGCCTGAGCTCTGTATCTTTTAGGGCTTCGGCTCTGAGCCGCCACCTGGGAATCTTGGTTCTGGGGGGCTGGTGTTGCCATTTCAGGAGCAACGGTGAGTGGTCTGATAAAACCCTTGCTTTATATTCCGAGCTCGCTATCTCCCTGGTGAGTTCAGAGTTGACGAACATATAATCGAACCTGGTGTACAGGTTTTGTGGAGCAGAGTAGTGCGAATAATGTCTATCATTTGGGTGATGCTGTCTCCATACATCTTCTAGCTTAAGGTTGCCTATCAGGGTCTGCAGCATTTTGGCTACAGGGGTGGGCCTGTCTTGCTTGTTATCTGAACTATCCACCCTGGGGTCTAGAGTGCAGTTGAAGTCTCTCCCCCAGATAATCGCACCTCTGAGGGCATACGTATTTATGATACACAACTCCCTGGTTTCCACCATTCCTCGTATCCCCACCATTCTCCCATCTGCTTCTACTGTGTGCTGCAATAACTGAAATGGTACATGTGGCGCTATCCAAGTAATTACCCCTCTGGCATATGCTGAGTACGTTGCCCCTATGACCAACTATGCCCTTCCTCCTCCTCACTGCTACGCGCAAACATAAGCTTGTTCCCCCCTCCCACTTCCCCAACTCAACTTTCCCAGCCCCCCTCCCATTTCCTCCCCCCAACCCCTTAAAGCCCTACCCCATCCCCTCCTCTCAGTCCCCAACTGCTGACCTCCCTCCCCCACTCTTTCAACTTCCCTAAACTGTTGGCCAGCTCCATCCCTGGATCTCAGGCTATCCCGCATCAAGCCCTCCTTTCGGTATTACCGATTCTTGGTACTCTGCAGGGGGGCTACCTTCCTAAAAGGTGTCCCAACTAAATTACCTCTATGGGGGTTGATGGTGTGTCTCCTGGTATTGCCTCCTGCTTTTATGCTGACAGCGTGTTGTGGTGTGAGCTTCGTGTTCCAAACCCATGAACCCTGGTGCAGACCACTATAATCTAGTCCCAATGTCAACATTTTTGATGTGGTCGCCTCACGCGGCCATCCTGCATCTCCTTACGTTGTCTTCAGAGGCTCCGGTTACATCCCTGTCTCGCTTCCCTTCTGGTCTGCCACCCACGTCGGGCAATTCCTTGAGTCCAGCCATGTCGTCACCTCTTCTGGTGTGTCGAAGAATAGGGCTTTGTTTTTTAAGAGCACCTTCATTTTTGCCGGGTATAGCAGCATGTATCTATATCCTGCCTCTCGCATTCTCCTCTTCACCGCTACATAGTTCAGGCGTTGCCTCTGTACCATAGGCGAATAATCTGGATATATGGTGACGGTTGCTGATGCTCTGTTGATTGTTCCCCCCTTGCGGAAGTGTTCCAGGACTTTCACTCTGTCCTTGTAAGTCAATATTTTTGCAATTACTGACCGCGGCGGGGCTCCTGGAGGCGGTTTTCTTGTCAGCGCTCTGTGTGCCCTTTCTACTGCGAACCCTTGGCTTAGTGCTCCGCCTGTTATTTCCTGCAGTAACATGCTTTTGATGTAGTTCGTAGGGTCGGATCCTTCTCCTTCTGGCAGCCCCACAATGCGCACATTATTCCTGCGGGCCCGCCCATCCGCTTCTTAAGCCCTGTTTTCAAGATTCCACACTTGCTGCTGTAACACGTGGATGTCTGTTGTGTTGGTCTTGCATGAGCTTGCGTTATCTTTCACTTCCTTTTCGAGGGACCCTGTGCATACGGCCAGTGCACGCACGTGTTGCCGCAATAAATTTACGTCTATGCTTACAGCGTCAATCTTAAAGTCTAGAGCAGTCCGCAGATCCGTGATGACCTTATCCATTCTGCTCTCCATCGATACTTTCAGTTCCGCAATGGCGTCCAGTATTTGCTGGCTGTTAGGTGCTGTGTTGTCGTGTTCCCTGGCACTCTGTCCTACCCACTAGCACTTTCTGCAGCTTGCAGTGTTTTAGCGTATTCTTCAATGGTGGATTGTTTACCTTTATTTTTGGCCAGTTTGGATGCCATATCTCTTTTGTGCGCCGACTGCCAGCAATGGTCTGCTTTGGACTCAGGTTGCACTGTCCTGTGGGGCCCTTGGAAGATGATCCTTGTTTTCCGGGTGACAACTGCGTTTTCCCCCTAATTGTGTGCTGTATCGTGGCTTGCTACTGAGATGCGCCCATGCGTAGTACACATAATATGTTTGACACCATAATACTTAATGAAGAAGTTTTCCAACTACTGCCTTATCCATTCGTGCCCAGAATTTCTCTGAATCCCCTTTAAACCATTCCTTAATGATCCGCAGTTGAGCGGCCTGACAATAGGTTAGAGAGTTTGGTTCCCCGACCCCCCCTTTTGTACTAGAGCCGTTAACATCTTCCATGATACCATAGATTTCTTGCCTTGCCAAATATAATCCCTCACTGTCTTACTGAGTGTCTTAAAGTATTGCAAGGGGATCCTTATCAGTAATGCTTGAAAAAAGTGTGAGACCCTTGGGAGAACCATAATTTCTATTACATTTATTCTGCCCTTCCATGATATAGCCAAGACATTACATTCTGCAAGCCAGTGTTTAATTGACCCCAGGAGACGGAGATACATCGATTCCAATGAATCTGATCATTTTATGCCCAGGTATCGCATACCCCTTTCCGTTAATATGAAATGATTATCATGACCCTCACTCTCCCCTGAGATTTTCCCGTCTTGAAACTTCATCATCACTGATTTTTGTATATTAATTCTTAGGCCTGTCACCTCACCAAACTGTGTCAAATCTGCTGTCAAAACTGATCAGGAAGAAGATGTATCTGACAATGTCAGCAAGAGGCCATCTGCAAACACCATTACTTTATGCTCTTCCCCCCAAATTGAATCCCTTTGATTTTCGCCTCTTCCCGAATTCTATATAATAATGGCTCTAGGTGCAATGCATATAGTATCGGAAATAGCGGGCACCCTTGTTTAGTCCCTCTCGTTACTCGAATCTCATCAGAGACATCCCCGTTAATAGCTAATCGCAAGATTGGGGCTTGATAATTAGCTTTTACCATTTGCAAAAACCCGGGACCAAATCCCATAGATTCCATTGTTAGAAACAAAAAAGACCATTCAACACTGTTGAACGCCTTCTCCGCATCTAGAGTTATTACCCCTGCTGTTAATTCTGACTTATTTACTTATTCTATCAAATGGGCCACCCGTCTAGTGTTAGCAACGGTTTGCCTACTCACGGCAAACCCAGATTGATCGGGGTGAATCAACAAAAGGTATACATTTTCCTAATCTGGTTGCTAATATTTTAGTATAGAGCTTAGCATCAATGTTGATGAGAGCTATGGGTCGATAAGATCCACATTGAGTCTTATCCATCCCCGGCTCTGGGAAGAGCACCAGCTTTGCTTCTTCCATCAAGGGCGTAATAGTACTCTCTCCCCTAAAAGTATTAAACAACGAAATGAAGACCGGTGTTACATCTTCAATATTTGTTTTATTTAAATAAAATCGTAAGTTAACCATCTGGTCCCGGTGCTTTGTGGAGAGGTAATGACTTTATTGCTTCTCGGACTTCCTCCGAAGTTATCTGGGCCTCTAACTCTTCCCTACAAGCTACGTCTAGTTTGGTTAACGGGCACTGTTGTAGGTATGCCATCTGTAATTTGGGATCTGGACAATGTGAAATATATAGGGCTGAATAATATTCCATAAACGTTTCTATTATATGTTGAGAAGAGGAACTACATTTTCTTTGTGGTGATTCAATAGTACGGATGATTCTAGTTTCATCCTTCTTTCGACCATGGCGTGCCAGCCAGGAATCGGCCTTGTTGGCTTTGATATAATATCTTTGCCTTAAATATAAAAGGGCCTTCTCAGCATGCCTTGTCTGTAATAGTTCTATGAGAAATTAATTGGATTCAGGTGAATTGCGCTCTGTTCAAACAATATTACGAAGCTATAAATAAACAATGAATTCAGAAGTCCTTCTGATAGGTATATAGGTATGTTTAATTCTTGATACGGTCAAGAATTAAACATACCTATATACCTATTCAGAAGGACTTCTGAATTATTTGTTTATTTATAGCTTAGTAATATTGTTTGAACAGAGCGAGATTCACCTGAATCCAAATCAATTCTCACACTATTTTTTCAAAGCTCCAGTTGAGATGGCTTTGTGGAGAGGTGGACGAAGCCTGTAATAATTGAAAGTGTCAGTAGTAGTTAGTAGCGTACTGGTATTAATTCCTCAAAACCCATACACTATATAACCTGTAATAGTTCTAATTGGCCTCTGAGGTACCTATGTTTCTTACGAATGTGTGCCCCTGGATTAGATTCCATCATTACAGCTTTTATTTGTGTCTCCATCTCTCGTTGGGCTGCTGATAGTACTTTCTCTCTTCAGGCTTTTTTTGCAATTAGTTCAACCCTTATGGTTGCTTTAAAAGCACCCCAAACCCATCTATCGGGTGCATCCTGTGCCCCATTTAGTTCAAAATATTCTTTAATCTTTGCCTGAATCTCTTCTCCCATCACCTGGTCTTTTATTATATACTTGGGGAATTTACATCGCCATAATCCTGAACCTTCGGTTCCCTGAAGAATTGTTCATTTTAACAGTGCATGGTCGAAGAGAGTTATTGGGCCCATCTCTAACTGTTGTATTCTCCCCAGCAATGATGCCGAGACCCATACATAATCTAACCTTGAGAATATCCGGTGAACTGATGAGTAGAACGTAAACCCTTCGTCCCACGCTGAATTTCTCTCCAAGCATCTATTAGTGATAAATTGGCCATTGTCATTTTTAATTTTTGCGTTGGAGGTTGTTGTACTATATGGCATAAGCTACTTCTATCAACCTGGGGATCACAAGCCATAATAAAATCGCCCGTAAGGAGATTTGTCCCTCTGCAAACCACTCTAGTTTATCCAGCACCTGCTGCAAAAACAAATCTTGCCTCACATGTTGGTATAAATTGTAGCAATCGTATATCGCATTCTACCCAATTGTATTGTAATTAATAAATATCTACCCTCTTTATCCTTCTCAATATGGTCTGACCAACCCAACTCTTTAAAGCTATTAAGACCCCTCCCTTCTTTCCCTTGTCGTTTGATTGAACAATATATGGATAGCCATTCAATGTCAGCGTATCCGCATCTCTCCTTGACACATGCGTCTCTTGAAACGTCACCACATGTGGTTTCTCCCGACTCAAAAACTTTACATCTTAACTGGGGAGTTCCGACCGCTTATGTTCAAGGATAGGACTTGTAGTGTTTTCATTCCTCCCATCTGGACAAATGTACTCCATATATTACTTTGGTAGATTACCATTCCCCCCAACACAATAACCACAAACCCTCCCAAACTTGACCCCCCCTTTCCCTCCCTTCTCCCCCGTCAAGCCCAACCTATACCCCTTCCTTCCACGCATTGAGCCATGGAGGTTGAACCCTGATGCACAACCGGAGATTGGTTGTGTGGGTCTACCTGTACCCAACAACCCCTGATTCCAAGAACCAAGACTTGTACTCTGCTTCTCCCGCTCCTTCTTTACTTAAACATCCTGCCCCCATAGCATTTCCGTCAACCATAACCATCACTATGAACTACTGTTCCTATTTATTACACATCATTACATTGTTTAAACAACTGCCCTCTCCACGGCCGTAGGTGTCATACTCAATCGATCGGTCTGCTGCTGAATCTTGCGTCGGTTTGTCCCGAGATGGACTCGTTCACTCCCATCTCCTGAATCTCCCTTTTTCTTGAACTTTACGAGTTTGCTTTTAGTGGTTCCCTTCATCCTCTGTTATCTTCAATAACCTCAAGGCTTCTTCACATGAGGTGACTCGTCGTTGTCCTTCCCATGTGAAGAAGATTCCAAATGGAAATGTCCATCTATAACGAACTTGGTTTTTGATTAGGAATTGTACTACTGGACCCAAAAGTCTTTGCTTCAAAGTAGCTTCTTGGTACAGTTGGGTTGCTACTCCATTCACCTTGATGGAAGTTGCTTTCCTAGCTGCTGTAAAATTGCGTCTTTCTGGCCATACCCCTGAATTGTAGACACCACATCGCGTGGGCTTGCTCCTCGATCTTTACGTTTTGGGCCCACTTGATGTATTCGATCGATCGGAATATCCTCACCCTTTTCCAAGTCTAGCAAATCCACGAACACATGTTGCATTTTTGTTCTCAATTCCTGGTCCTCTATCTTTTCGGGAAGTAATTTGACCCGGATGTTGGATCTCCTTGATCTGTTTTCAAGATCTTCCATTTGAATTTCAATATTTTGGGTTGCCGTTGCCAACTGATGAATTAATAGTTCTATTTTTCGTGTGTCTTCCACAATGTCTTGGATCGCAATCTCATTTGTTTCTGTTCTTTACGCTAAATCATTGATGTCCTTTTTCACCTCTTGCAAGGCTTGTGCAAGTTCAGCTCTTATGAGGGCAAGTTTGACTTGGGAGTGTTTCCGTCATTTGTTCCTTGAAATTGTTGAAACACTGTTTAATGACTTCTGTTGTATCAAGCTCTGGTATCTTTGGTAATGCTACTAATTCTGATTCTTGGCGAGTTGGCGGGCTTGCATTGGCAGGTCCCTCTTCTCCTTCTCTCTGCCATAATTTTGAGTGAGCCCCTTCTTGTTGCTTTTTCTTTTTGGGGCTGTGGGGTGGGAATCCCCTCCACCAGTTCTTTTGTTTTATTCCGGGAGGTCGAGCGGATGCCTTCTACATGGATGCACTGATGTAGGAAAGACATTGGAAGATTTAAGGCATCTGTTTCTCATTCATTTAAAAAATAAGAAAAATGTAAAAACCGAAAATCGAAGCAAGAAAATGTCCTAATTGCACAATTTGAGTACCTTTATCTCTTCATTCATTGTGCGCCATCCGCGCTGCATGCTGTTTTGGATTTGTGCCCATAACATCTTGTGCACCTTGAGGTCCTTTGTGCACTCTGTTTGTTCAACGCTACCGAAAATTCAAAGATGGCTGCCACCTTCCTTCAGGTTCTGAGCCCTGTCTGGGTGCTCAGCCATTGGCCAACATCACCCTCTTCTATCCAATCGGGGAACGGCAGGCTTTAGCCGGCCCCCTCACCAAAGGCCCACTTCCTAAGGTCCCTGTCTGCTCCCTGTCCGCTGTCTGAATGTGTGGTACCATGTACCTTGCTGTCCCCCCTGCTGTATGCATGTGCCTGAGTGCCTGAACCCTGTACCTTGCTGTCCTCCTGCTGTATGCATGTGCTGAGTGCCTGAACCCTGTACCTTGCTGCTCCATTGTGCTTACTTGTCCTTACTGGATATTTGTGTCACAGACGCCCTGCAACATGGGGTTAGGCTCCTTGAATGTGCCCATGTGAGTGACTCTACTGCATCCTTGTGTCTGCAACATGGGGCTAGGCTCCTTGAATGTGCCCATGTGAGTGTCTCTACTGCATCTTTGTGTTGTAGCCGCCCTGCAACATGGGGCTAGGCTCCTCGAATATGCCCATCTGATTGACTCTACTGCATCTTTGTGTCATAGCCACCCTGCAACAAGAGGAAAAGTGCATGGGGAAAGGGGAGGGGGCAGTGCAGTACATAGGATAACAGTAAAATAGATGAAGACAAAAAATAAAAGTGCGGCCAGCTGGTGGCAAGTGCAAGGGTAAGTGCAGACTCAGGAGTCAAGTGCTAGTAGGGGCTGTAGGGATACAGACACAGTCCCTGAGTGCAAGGATTGCCAGGGGGCAGTGCAGGTGTGCAACTGGCGGGGAGGGTACATGGGCCCGAGATCAGAGGGTAGCCAGGTAACCAGTGCAGTCTCAGATTCAGCCAGGAGATCAGCAGGGGAGGGGAGGAGAGAAAGCAGAAGCAAAGAGGGGGGTCTTGAGGTGCTTTCGGAACAGGAGATGGTTCTCCTCAAGCTTCAGAGAGGCAGAGAGCCAGAGAGTTTATTCCAGAGGGAGGCCCCAGCAAAAGAAAAAGATCTACCAACAACTCACAGCTTGGAGAAGCGACTGACCCTGAGGGAGTTGAATGTGCCCAAAGATTGACGCTACTGCATCTTTGTGTAGTAGCCGCCCTGCAACATGGGGTTAGGCTCCGTGAACGTGCCCATCTGATTGACTCTACTGCATCTTTGTGTTGTAGCCGCCCTGCAACATGGGGTTATTCTCCTTAAATGTGCCCATCTGATTCACTCTACTGCATCTTTCTGTTGTAGCCGCCCTGCAATATGGGGTTAGGCTTCTTGAATGTGCCCATCTGATTGTCTCTACTGCATATTTGTGTCACAGCCGCCCTGCAACATGGGGCTAGGCTCCTCGAATATGCCCATGTGAGTGACTCTACTGCTTCTTTGTGTCGTAGCCGCCCTGCAACATGGGGCTAGGCTCCTCGAATGTGCCCATCTGATTGACTCTACTGCATCTCTGTGTCATAGCCATTTGACATGCTAGTCTGGGGCTATTATTGGGAAGTGTTATATGCCTTTGGTTTTGGTATCGGGTTTCCAAGATGGGTCACAGATTGTGTCATGCCCCTTACAAAAAGATCAAGAATAATGGCGCCCTCACAGATCTTATACAAATAACCCTAGGCTCATGCCAGGGGTGCACCCGATCCTATCCCCACTAATCATTGCAGTTTCTATGAAACCCCTTGCCCTGTAAAATTCGAGGAAATGCAAGCATTCTGGGAACTGATGCAGGAGGGTTGACCCACAAGATTGCACTTTACACAAACAATGTCCATTTTCATTTGAATGATTCAGCTACCTCCGTTCTGGTTTTGATGGAGGCCTTAGCAGATATCAAGGGTAAATCAGGGTTCTCAGCAAATTATAACAAATTAAACGGGTTCAATACTCTCCTTGTAAGGGAATTATTCCCCTTCATTGAATATTTGCGTGTCTAGATGACACCTAGGTTCTCAGATTTGTTTCAAGTTCATATCCCACTGTTATTTCAAGAATTAACACAGGATCTAAATAGATGGAAGGCAAGAAATCTCCTGGATAAGTGGGCTTAGCGCAGTGAAGATTCATCTAATCCATACTGTGCTATGTGCCTTATTCGAAGCCTTCCCAGAAGAATGCTGAAAATGATATGCATCTGATTCAACAGGAGATCATTGCTTTCATATGGGTTGGAAAGTCACCTCGGATTTCTAGGACAATCTTCCAATATCAATGGCTTTGTGTGGGTTGGGATTTCCATGTCTTAAATGTTAGGTAATAGCAGCACACACATATTGCACATCCACGACTCTGTGCATCAGACACAGGCTTATACCCCTTGCCTCCACAATTCTCTATTGTATTTGGACAGATGGAACAAGTTACTTACCTGTAACTGTTGTTCTCCAGCATGGGTCTGGCATGGATTCACATGCTCATGAATATTCCCCGTCGTCAGGCTGGGAATCCTCGGTAAAGAAAAAACCAGTATCAGTTTCGTTTCTGATCTGTCTTTCGTAGTAATAACCAATCACTGGTCTCTGCGTCATACTGACCACAGCCAATGACTGCCCTCTACCTAAGCACCGCCTCTGGCAGCCATCTTCAGATTTGGAAGCACGTGAAGTGGCAGTATGACCAAGTGAAGAGCCGCAGAGGGGTAGGCGGGAGGGTTCGCATGTGAATCCATGCCAGACCCATGCTGGAGAACAACAGTTACAGGTAAGTAACTTGTTCCTTCTCCAGCATGGGGTCTGGCATGGATTCACATGCTCATGAATAAAGAATACATAGCAGTACACACATGCACAACCACGGGAGGTGGCAAAGGCTCAACATTAAGCATCACATCAACTCAACATTAAGCATCTTACCTCCTCACCAGGCTCACCTCAGGCGAACAGGTTGCGCAGCACTGCTTGGCCGACCCTGGACTCCTCCCTGGAATCCCGGTCGACGCAGTAGAATTTCGTGAAGGTGTGCGTCGACCTCCACGTAGCAGCCCTGCATATGTCCAGCAGGGGCACACCAGATAGGAACGCCGTGGTGGCTGCGATCGCTCTGGTGGAATGGGCTCTCGGACGGCCAGGCAGCGGTCGGTTTGCCAACCGGTGACAGTACATGATACAGCCGGAGAGCCATCTGGAGATGGAAGCCTTCGAGAGAGCCTTCCCCTGATTGACAGGTCCAAAGTTCACAAAGAGTTGTGACGTCTTCCGAAACCCCTTCGTGCGGTCCACGTAGAACTTCAGCGCTCTAGCTACATCCAGCGAGTGCAAAGTCCTCTCAGCCGGCGACGAAGGCGACGGGAAGAACACAGGTAACACCAAGGGTTCGTTGAGATGGAAGTCCGACGGTACCTTGGGCATGAAGGAGGGGTGCGTCCTGAGCACTACCCTTGTGTCGTGGAAAGTCAAGTACGGGGCCTTGCAGGAAAGGGCCTGGATCTCTCCCACTCGTCGTGCGGAGGTGATGGCCACAAGAAAAGCTGTTTTCCACGATAGAAACTTCAACGGGGCCGAGTGCAGAGGCTCGAACGGAGGTCCCATGAGCTTGGTCAGCACCACGTTGAGCTCCCACGCCGGGGCCGGAGCCTTCACCGGCGGGAACGATCTGAACAGTCCCTTCATGAACTCTTTCACCAGACGATGAGACCACAAGGACGTCCGCCCCGTGGTTCTGGTGTATCGGGAGATCGCAGCAAGATGAATCTTGATGGACGCGTGTGCCAAACCAGCTTTGGCCAGCGTCAGCAGGTACGGCAGTACTTGGGGAGCCGTAATCCGTAGAGGGTTAATCTTCTGTGCGTGGCGCCAGACAGAGAACCTCTTCCATTTGTGTCCGTAGCATTTAAGAGTCGAGGACGCCCTGGCCTTTGCAAGAACCTCTCTGCAATCGGCCGGTATGTCGTATCCTCCAAACTCTAGCGCTGCAGGAGCCAGGCCTGCAAGTTCAGCGACTTCGGGTCGTGGTGGAGGATGGCGCCTCCTTCCCTGGAGAGTAGATCCGCGTCCGCCGGCAGCTTGATCGGCGGGGACGCTGACAAGTCCAGAAGGTCCGGGAACCATATCTGCCTCGGCCACGCAGGTGCGACGAGGATCATCCTGCACCGTGACCTCTTGAGCTGGTTGACGAGCCGGATTAGCAGAGGCAAGGGAGGGAACGCGTAGAGGAACAGGCCCTCCCAGGGGAACGAGAAAGCATCGCCCATGCTCCTCGTCTGGGGAAACCTGCTGGCGAACCTCCGGCACTTGGTGTTCGTCGCCGTCGCGAACAGGTCGATCTGGGGTGTGCCCCACCGTCGGAAGAGGCGATCCACCAGATCCTGCCGTAGTTCCCACTCGTGGCACGAGCGCAGCTCCCTGCTGAGTGAGTCGGCGATGGTGTTTTTTATCCCTGCCAGATGAAACGGCACCAGAAAAATCCCTTGGGCGACGGCCCAATGCCACAGGTCCTGCGCCTCCTTGGACAGCGCCGGGGACCTGGTTCCGCCCTGTTTCCTGATGTAAAACATGGTGGTGGTGTTGTCGGTGAAGATCCTCACCACCTTGCCCTTGAGGGACGGAAGGAAGGACCTGAGGGCCCAAAACACTGCACGGAGCTCCAGGACGTTGATATGCAGGGACTTCTCCGTCGGGAGCCAGAGTCCCCTCGCGTGCAGATTTTCGGTGTGCGCTCCCCACCCTTCCAGGGAGGCATCCGTGGTCACAGTCTCCTGGTGGGCTGGGGTCTGGAAGTCCATGCCCGCCGTCAGATGCGCGCGGGTGCCCCACCACCGTATCGCTCGTCGGAAACTCTCGTTGAGCTTGATCCTTTCCTCGAAGCTGCCCGTCGTCTGGATCCAGCGCGCATCCAGGAATTCTTGCAACGGGCGCATCCGGAGCCTGCACATGGGAATGAGGTAGATGCAGGAAGACATCATCCCGAGGAGGGACTTGATGGATCTCACTTTGGCCGCGTCGGCCACCAACATCCGTTGCACCTTGCCCAAGATGGTCCTGGTCCTCTCCTCCGACGGGGAGGCCAGAAGGGACACTGTGTCGAGCCTCGCTCCCAGAAACAGTGCGACTTGCGCGGGCACCAGGTGGGATTTGGCGTAGTTCACGGAGAATCCCAGGTCCGTGAGGAGTTGGACGGTCCTTGCCGTGTGGACCACGGCGAGCTCCTTCGTCTTGGCGCGGATGAGCCAGTCGTCCAGGTAGGGGTAGACGTGAATCCCCTCGCGGCGCAGCTGCGCCGCCACCGGTGCGAGGCACTTGGTGAATACCCTGGGTGCCGACCGTAGTCCGAAGGGAAGGGCTTTGAACTGGTAATGACGCCCTTGGACCACGAACCTGAGGAATTTTCGGTGCCCCTTTAGGATGGGAATGTGGAAGTAGGCATCCTCCAAATCCAACGACGATAGGAAGTCTCCTTCCTCCAGTTGACCCAGGACGTGCTGGAGGGTGACCATCCGGAACTTCTGCGCCTTGATGAACTTGTTCAGCCGTCGCAGGTCCAGGATGGGGCGCCATCCTCCCGTCTTCTTCTTCACGAGGAAGTATCGCGAGTAGACTCCGGAGCCCCGAAGCCTCTTTGGGACGAGTTCGATGGCGCCCTTTCTGAGCATCGCCTTTACCTCCAGGAGAAGTTGAGGGACGTGAAGTTCTTTCCTGGCCACGGGGGGGACGCGCGGGCACCTTCTTTGAAACTCGAGCGCGTGGCCCCGGGCCAGGGCGTCCAGCACCCAACGGTCGGTGGAGATGGACTCCCACACGCTGACGAAGCCCGCCAGCCGGCCTCCCACCGGGGTGCTTCGGTGGGGGCCCGACCCCACGGCCGGTTCAATCCTGCTTGGACGCGGCCTTGCCGCCTTGACCTCCTTGGCGACGACGGCGGGGTCCGCTAGACTTGCCTCGTCCTCTGTAGGCCTCTTGCGACGACGAGCGGGCCGCTTGACGGTAGGAAGCGAAACCGCCGCCGGAACCTTTGGAGGCGCCCTTGCCTCCGCCGCTCCGAAAGGGCGTCCGTCGTTGCTGCAGGACTCCAAGGGCCCAGGCCGTCTCAGTATCCGCCTTGATGGCCTGAAGGGAATCGTCCACTGTCTTCCCAAACAGGTTGTTCCCGTCGAAGGGCATGTCCAGGACTCTGGTCTGGACGTCCTGCCGAAAGTCCGTAGCTTTGAGCCATCCACGACGTCGAAGGCAAACGCCGTTGCCCAGCTGGCGTAACCCAGTGTCGGCGATGTCCGTCGCCACGGTGATGGCGTGGTCCGAAGCCACTTCACCTTCCTGGAGGATCTCAAGGGCCTCCGCCCTCTTGTCGTCCGGCAGAAAATCCAGCAGGGGAGTTATCTTGTACCAGAGCTCCCTGTCGTAGCGGGCCACGATAGCCAAGGCGTTGGCCGCTTTAATCGTCGTCGCTGCCGACGAGATGACTCTACGTCCCATAGCATCCAATTTCTTTCCCTCGCCGTCCGGCGGGGAAGTCGATGTGGAGGCCGCACCCCCCCCCGCTTTCTTCCTGGCTGCCGCGGAGACGACGGAGTCCGGGGTAGGCTGCGCCCGGAGGCATAGGGGGGCCGTGTCCGGGACCCGGTACTTTTTCTCGTACCGGTCTCTTCTAGCTGGTGTAGTGGAAGGGTTCTTGAGGAGGGAAAGGCCCTCATCCCAAATGTCGTCCAACAGAGGCACTGCGAGGACCGTCTTCCTCTTGGCCTCGCGCCGCTGATAAAGGAAGCCTTCCTTTTTCTTCTCCTCAGGGCAGAGTTGGAAAAGCTCGGAAGCCCTGGAGATCATGGAGTGGAAAGATCCGATCTCGTCGGGCGGAGAAGCCCTGGTGGGGGGCGACGACGGAAAATCCTCGTCGTATGCCTCGTCGTCCGTACCCGTCGCTGCCGTGTCAGTCCCCGTATCATCCCCTCGGGTGGACGGGGAGGAGGGCTGGACGGGGCGCGACGGTTGAAAAGGAGGTGGAGGATGGATCCTTCTTTTCTTGGTAGGGGGAACACCAGAAGGTCCCGGTTCTGGATCCCCCGACGGGAGAGGTTCCTCCGTCGGTAACGGTAGCCTCGTCCTTATCTCGGTGTATAAGGACTGTATGGCCAACAAAATGGCCGCCGAGTTGTCTCGCGGCGCTGGCAGAGGGGAATCCGACGGGCGAGCAGGGGCCCCGTCGGTATCCTCGACGATGTCGTCGTCGTCACCCGCGTCGGGGTCCATTCCGACGGGCTGGCCTTGTTCCACGCCTAGGCCGTGGCTTAAGACCTCGATCAGCTCCTCTTCTGAGGTTGAGGCCGAATCTACGACGACGCCCTGCCCCCCCTTCTTCTTCCCCACGGAGGGTTTCACGGGGGTCCTATCGATGGGCACAAAAGAAGACTCCCTCCGAGGAGGCAGGGAGATTCTGGGCCCTGAGGTCGCCACCACTGGCGCAGCCTCCACAGGCTGAGCCAGGGCCGCCGCGACCGTTTCGATAGAGGGCTTGGTCGGATGGATCAAGGCCTTCACCACCTTAGGTGCGCTCACCGCCTTATCCTTGAGGGAGGGGGCACTGCCACGCTCCTCCTCTGCCTTAGAGCTCGACCGGGGCCTCTCCAGGAGCTTCGCCGGGTGCTCGGCCTTCCTCTTACCCGACCCAGAGCGTTGGCTCGTGGTTGATGGTGCCGGGGAGGGTGCGCCCTGCCTGGCGCCCGTAGAGCCCGACCGTTCGGCGCTCCCGGTGCCAGCGGACTCGCGGTGCTTGGCCTTATGTTGGGCCCCCGTCGCCGGGGCGCCCTCAAAGGTCTTAGAAGACCGCTCGGATTTCTTCTTCTTCTCGCCAGACGGGCTCTTACCCTCCAGCCAGTTGGCGAGACGTTGATGACGGTCCTTCATGGTCCGTTCCGACATGTTGCCGCAAAACGCACAGTCCTTCTCCACGTGCGTTTTGTCCTCATGAAGGCAGTAAAGGCAGAAAGAGTGTTCGTCTTCCTTAAAGACGTTCTGCAGCTGGCATCCAGGGCAGACCCTGAACAGCTTTCCGGGCGTCGAGCTTCCCTTCTCCTGGGCCATCTCCGAGACCGGGCCTGAGAAGCTTCTGGAGTCCTCCGAAGTGTAGCTCGACGAAATCTTCACCCTTGAGGGGCACAGACGAATCCGACACGGGTCCCCGTTGATCGGATGTAGGATCGGTGGAGCTTGAGGCTCTTTTGACCGAAAGAATTGAAGTTTTTTGTGAAAAAAGCGCGAAAAATAGCACTAACGCTCGAGAGCAATAGCACGAGGATCCCAACACATGAACGTGCGGTAAAAATCTGAAGATGGCTGCCAGAGGCGGTGCTTAGGTAGAGGGCAGTCATTGGCTGTGGTCAGTATGACGCAGAGACCAGTGATTGGTTATTACTACGACAGACAGATCAGAAACGAAACTGATACTGGTTTTTTCTTTACCGAGGATTCCCAGCCTGACGACGGGGAATATTCATGAGCATGTGAATCCATGCCAGACCCCATGCTGGAGAACTTTACAATTGTTGGGACTAGAGCCGGGGCTAGATCCATCCTCACCAATCCTGCGCAACCCCACACTTCTCACCGGCTGGAGGTGGATTCTCAGATTGGTTACAAGGGGATCTGTAACAGAAGCATTTTAAATGCAAGTCTCTGCTATAGTCTTTGAAGAAGCCAAGCTCAAGTTCAAGTTGGGGAGAAGGAAAGATTTGACTACATTCAGTTGTGACACTGCACTCTAATCCATATATGCAGAAGTTAGGCTCTCGGCAGCCCGTTCCCTTATAACTCACCCTTATGCAGGGGAACCCGAGGCGGTTCCCAGGCTGTACCGCCTTTGATGGAGGTAATCTTGAAGAATAGCTACCTTATAAGCATAGCTGGAAGGAAGAACTTTGGGTTCGATTTGTGTCAGAGGCCTAGTCCCAGATCTAGGTTAGTGCCTAAAAATCCTTCAGATGCACCATCACAGCACATGCATAAAAATGTTTTTTTTTAATTCATTTAAGTTTTGATTGGCATTTTGTTCAAACAAATTGTAAAAGAAAAACAAACAGTTAACGAAACCTCCCTTCACCCCAACTCCCCCTCCCCGTCCCAAGATTTGAATGTTCTGTTCCGCTTCCTCATGTTGTCTATGCTCATCCCTTAGTGATCAGATGAGTCCCCGCTTCTCTTATCATAATTCTATGGCCTGTGCTCCATCTTTCCGCGTCCTTGTTAGTTCCCGCCTTCCTCCACTTTCCGTAGTTTTGTTGATGTCTCTGTGTCGCTGCGGGGGCTCAGATGACTCACACTAATTTCATTCTCCTTTAGCACAAAGCGTTTCTGGAGCCCTTCATAAGAAATTGCATCACTAGATCTTAGTCCATGAGGAATTTCTGGTTGTCTCCCAGGAGAGTGTATGTTACCCTTTCCATGACTACCAAGTTCCATATCTTCCCAACCCATTTGTGTTCCGTAGGCCCTTCTTTTGATTTCTATTTGTGGGCTGGTAGCAGGGCCCCAGCCATCACCAGGATCACGTAGACTTTGCCTTGAGCTTTCGTGGGCAGGTTTTCTAGTTCCCCGCCCATGCCCAGAAGTTGTTCCTTCTCCTTGATGCCTAGTATTTCTTTTAGCGCTTCTAGAATCAACCCCCAGACCAGTTGAATTTCCGGGCATTGCCACCATATATGTCTCCAGTTCCCTTCTCTCTCACAGCCCCTTCAGCAGAGCCTAGACGATGAACGGTAGAATTTAGACAGCCTAACAGGAGTGAGATGCCATTGGTACATCAGCTTTGTCCAGATTTACTGTTTCTGTATTGACTGTGCCAGTTTGGGCACTTTGTCCAAAGACCTAGCCATTGATCCATACTTATTGGTTGGTCCATTTCCCTTTCCCAGCTGGCCATGAAGTGTCTTTCCCCTGTTTCCTCCCCTTCTTTCATCAGGCCGTATAGCGGCCCCACTAAGTGTTTGTCCCATGTATTGGTGGTGACACATTATTTCCGAACAGGGTCTGTTCTCTTGTTGCTGCCTCTTTTACTTTGGGGTCCTGGATCCAATGTCTTAATTGGGCATAGTGCAATTTGTCTCCTTCTCTCAATTTTGCATTGGGGGAAGGTTTTTATCTCCCCTCCCTCGAACATGTCTTGTATCTTGTGGCATCCCCTTCCTGCCAATTATCAACTCCGTTCCCAGACAACACTAGCATGAATTGTGGGTTCCTGAAGATCGGAATGAGGGGTGACGGGAATTTGGTGAGCTTGGATCGTTTTGCCACCTCGTCCCATGTATTCCCAACCAGAGATTCGATTTCGCTGCAATACATTTTACAGGGTCTATCTTCCCGGGTAACCATAGGACTTTCTCAAGGTGCATTCCCACCACTGCCCTGTCCATTTCTCTAAATCTTCTTGTGGTCGTCCCTTGACCAGTCCCTTATGACTTTGATGTGTGCTGCGCGATAGTAGGCTTTGAGGTCAGGTTGCCCCCATGCCCCCTGTTCCTGGGCAACAGCATTACTTTATTTGAAATTCTTTGTTTCTTACGTTCCCAGATGAAGGCCTTCGTGTGTTTGCAAATTGCCCAGAAGTATGACCTAGGGAATTTGGTGGTAAGTGCCATGAACACGTATAGCAATTTTGGTAGGAGGACCATTTTCAAAACATTGATTCTGCCCATTCAGGAGATGGTCAGAGGACCCCAGTTGTGAAGCATATTCTAAATGGACCCCGGTAACGTGGGGGGTGGTGCTGGGGGTGGGGGAGGTAATTGGCTGTGAATAGTTGGCTCGTATGTGTCTGCACTCTGCTGTTGCTTGCCAGCTGTTAGGAAAGATTTCTCTTTACTGCACCTTTCCTTCCATCTTTATGGAACCCCCAAACATTTTGCTTTTATTTTTTAATCTAACCTGTACTTTTTGCAGTGCAGTGAAGCATTAAGCTTTTGCTCATATGTTATGGGGAAACTGACATGTCCTTCAGGCTGTCAGTACTGGGAAACCTGGCTTCCCTTAGTCGTGTTACTGTGTTACTACTTTTGGTTACTTTTCTATCACTTGTGGTAACATTTTATCATTGAAAAATGCAGCTTACACTGCAGTACAATGGGGTACATTTTTGTTTTGCCCTAGACTAACACGCAGTGGATTTCTGGTTACTCTAGGTGTGCTAAAATGATAAGCTGTTGGCAGCAGTGACTTTTTCCCACTTTTGGGGACTTTTCCTTTTAGCATTACCGCTTTTACTGCATTTGGCTACTAACTGTGGCTACTGGGCAAACATGGCCTTGCCACAAGAATGTTTGCTTGTCCTTTTGCCATCTTGTTCTTTAGCTTTCTTCCTGGCCTGAGAAGCCAGGAAAATCCTTATAAGGACTTCCAGGCTACTGGACGCTGTGTGTGTTTGCTAGCAGGATGTGGGCTGAGACTGTCTGGTCCCAATCCACAAACTGGTTTCAGTGGGTCTGAGTGGTATGCATGAATGTTCCTGCCGGTGGACTACTGCTGGGCTGTAGTTGTGTGGCCTAGTCCTGTCATTGGCTAGTGAGAGCAGCAGCACTTACCTGGCTTTTAGGATAAGACGAGGACCCCTGCACCCATTCTTCAGAGATTCTGGAGAAACCTGAAGGAAAGAAACCAGAGAACCGACTGAAGGAGGCCTGGCAACCAACTTCTGCTGCTGTCCTGGAGGAGCCCTGTCTTGTTTAAGATCTTTAGCAGTCCTGCGAAGGAGTTGCAACCCTTGGAGTGGAGGGACCATCCATTTGTGAGGTCTGCTTGGTACCCTGCAACGCAGAGCCTTCCAAAGTGTCCTGGGATCGTCCTGTGGCTGACCAGCTCCGAATTTGGGCTAACGTGCTGCCGGTGTCACCGTCCCGAGTTTCGACCTGAAACTTGGGCAATCCTCAGCTGGCCCTACGAGACTAACATCTGCGAAATGTCGGCGTCCTAACAATAAGGGGACCCTCGATAGGAGGGAAAGTCCGACCACTGCAGTGGAGTCCCTTTGCGTCACCGTGCTGCAGGGACCACCATCTGAAATCGCTTACCTGAGCCGATTCCAGCCCTGAGAGGGGTCCTGCATCGAGTATTGCTGCATTCTTCCATCAAGAGTCCTTGCAACAGTGAGACACCAACTGGAGATCAGCTAGAACCTGCAACCCCTACAAATCGAGGACTGTGACCTTCAGCTTAAAAAGCAACCTCATTCCCTCTTCCTTTGTCCTGCCAAGTCTGGGGAAGAATTGGAGTACAGGGGGAAAGTTACAGAGCTTCTTACCTACCCCTATACTCCCATTATAACTCGGAGGGCTTATAATAAACCTTTATTCTAACACTTTTGGCTTTGTCATTGCTTGCTTGTGCAAGACTTCTGAAAGTTGGGGCTACTACTGTTAGCTAGTTTAACTTGTACTCTAAGAACCCTTCACTGGACCCCAGGGACCCTACCTGCTTTTTATCCTGCTTCAAAGATTCTGTGGAAATTTTACCTGAACTACTGGGCAAAATGTAAGTTAGGGATCATACACTGTGGACCTTGAGTGCATAATACTAATCTTAACCTTCCTTTGCATGAGTTTTGCATGAGTTTGTGATATGTATTATGCCCTATAATAAGTGAATGTATATATGTGTCTATTTTATTCCGTGTTGTGTGATAACTCTACTTGCTAGTAGTAATTGTTCTATAGTGTGTTTTGGCCACTAAACAACTTTATTTGTATTCATCCTGTCTAAGTGTAATCTGTGATTCCCATTGTGTGACCTCATTGTGGACCCTTTACAAGCTCACCACCTCGGAAGAACTGATTTGGCTAGAGCGCCCCTGAGCTGTCCCTGTCACAATATAGGTTGGCCTTCTATACATCTGTCGACCAGGTCAGAGTATAGAAATTAAGTCCTAACACCATCTCCATCTGTTCCCCATACCTCTTCCCTATACCCCTCCCTGTGTTTCCTTGTGGGGTGTAGCTCTGTGCTGTGCATCCTTTTCCTCTCCTCTTCTCTTCACCCTTGGGCTCACCATCCTTTTCTGCACCCTCTATGGTGCTCTCAATTTTCCCCCCATCTCTACTCTAACAGCTATTCTATCTCCTATCCTACCCCTCTGACCAAGTCTGGAAGGAAGAAGTTTCCAACCAAGGCCTTCCCATCACTGACACCTATATCAGTACCTCTGCCAGACAGACTCTCACTGTCATCCTCTTTGTCGTTCCTTCTCCTGGTCTATGGACCCTTCATATGGTTGCACTTCTATCTCCTTCTTCCTCATCCTCTCCCATTAATGGTGGCACCCAGTGGAAGGTTCTCATTGTCCCCTTCCTGTCCTCCAGAGTCATCATCAATGTCTATCTAAACAGCACTGTCATGGTCCAGGGACCTCAGCCCAATCTCCTCCCATTTAATAGGCGCCTCCCTCGCCTCATCAATTTCCTTCCTTCTCCTGCTACTCACTCTATATCCTCATTGGCTCCTCTGCCACGTCCTTCTTCCACCTTGCTGGCTCCTTTGCCATCTACCATCTCTATCTACTCACTGCCTCCTCCGCCTCCTCCGTCTTCCAATGCGCTGGCTCTTTAACCATCTAGCACCTTTATCTCCTCACTGGCTCCTCCACCTCCTCCTTCTACCGCACTGGCTCCTTTGCCATCTGTTACTTCTCTGAGCCCTCTGCCTCTCCCGCCTACCACCTCTCTGCCACTACCTCCCTCCACATCGGCTCTTCTGCCACTCCCTACAGGTACTCTTCTCTCCTGTACCCCTCCCCGGAAATCTTTCAGAGGTGGCAACCTGATCCACATAGCTACTCTCAACTCTCGCTCTGCTGTCAAACACTCATCCGACATCTTCCATTTCTTTCAACTTCAGGACCTAGATGTTCTCGCTCTTACGAGACATGGTTCAAGGCCAGCTCTGTCACGAGTGTTGACACACTCCTCCCTGAGGGCTACAAGATCCTCTCTGAGCTCAGGCCCGCAGGAGGAGTGGCCCTGATCCTTCCTGAGTGGATCCCTACTTTTATCATCCCCACTCAGACCTATTCCTCTTTTGACTGCCTGGTCTGCAGGCTCTCTATCTCTCCTTGCCTCTCTCTAAACTTGGCCATCATCTACAGGCCACCTGGCCAGGTCACCCTCTTCCTCGCTGAATGGGCTGACCTCACTTCCTCTGTCCTTTCCTCTTCGTCTCAGCTTCTCATCCGTGGGGATCTCAACATCCACCTGAACTACCCAGACCCATCCTCTGGGCTCTTCCACAACCTCTGTGACTCTCTCCTTCTCCATCCTACCCTCTGGTCCGACACACTCAGCCGGGATGTTCACATCTCTTCAGACATCCTCCTCTCACTCCTCCACTCTCCCGGACTGATCCTTTTCTTCGTTCTTCACACCTGAAACTTCCTGAGCCTCATTATGAGAATCGCGGAAAAAACACAGTCATTACTGGCATGGTGCTAGTAGCGCGTCGGTGTACCGTCGACGCAGCAAATAGCAGCTGATTATGAGAGCGTGAGCATGCGCGAACCCCCATTCCGGTAATGGCTGCACCGCCATGCTGCTAAAGACCCCCCAAACCCCTGATAGCGGCATCACGGAAACCGCTGATACCGCCTCCGCCCAGGAGCAACCCCTTAATAATGGACCCGGCAATACCATCATGAAAATACCGGGTTCGTAATACCGGACCCGGAAGTAACGTCATCGCGCTGAAATGGGCAGCAGCGGCCATCTTAAAAAAAAAACAATCGCAATCCTCCGAACACAGCACTGGTACTGAGTTGGGAGTAGGCCAAATCACCAGAAAATGTCCAAGGCAACTAGGAAATCCACCCCCCGCCTGCGCAAGAAGAGGTTCTCGAACGAAGAGCTAAATATGCTAGCTGACACTCTGGTTGCACATGCAGACGAAGTCTTTGCAACAGATCTGAAGCGCCCAGCACAACGGCGGAAAAAAGAAATCTGGGAGGAGGTGGCGAGGAAAGTCACTGCGGTTGGCACCACCACCCACACAGTGAAGGATGTAAAAAAAAAGGTGGGACAATCTACGTCTCTGCGTTCGCAACATCCTGTCTGCCAACCGCAGGGAGGCCATGGCAACAGGCGGCGGGGACTACTCTCCCACCAAACTGACAAGGTGGGAGGAGACTTGTAGCACCACCATCAGCATGGAGTCGATAGAGGGATTCGGAGACATGGAGGCGGGTGTGCCGTCATCGGCAGATGGAGGTGAGTGTCCCCACAAACCACAGAGAACCAAAGCATGACGTAGCACAACTGATGTGAAAGTAAACCAAGTCAATGCATGGCCCATCATACACCCAAAGAGATCCATGTCCAGATGGTGGCCTAAACCCTGGCACATTGATATGCATGCTGCGTGCCAATCCCATTACCAACACACAGCAAAACATCACGTCACACATCACGCAAACCGCAATACAATGGTATGCCACATAACACACATCAGTTCAAAAAGGAGAGTCCACGACGTATGCCAACATGCCCCCCTATAGCAAGCACCCTGTGCGTCACACATACAAGGATGCAATGCATGAAATGTGAACTACTGAACAACACCAATCTTGCACGTACCACCATCACTGATGACCTGCATCTCTTGGTCCCCCACGGGCACAGATGCTGACAGTGAAGGCCAGGAGCCTACTGCACAGGCTACGACATCCTCCAAGGGATCCAGGGCCAGCCAAGAAGGCACAGGACCATCTACCTCAGGGCAACACCAACGCCCAGACCTCCACACAGGCCAGCACCAGCAGTACAGGGCAGGCCACCGGAGAAGGAAAAAACAAGTGAGACACCACCCGACGACACAGCCACACCAGAGTTGTCCACTGTTGTAGAGGCTGAAGTTGATAGCACACAGTCTGCTGCCACCAGTTCAATTGGGGAGGTAGCTGCCTTAGCCCCCCTCATCGATGTAGAGGGCCACGTCGAAGAACTGTCCGACATGGACGGCAACCTCCATGTGGAACATTCACATACCCCCAGCCCACCCCCCATGACACCCCCAGCACACCCCCTGCACTCCACACAGGGCACACCAGTCAGCCCCAAGCAACAGCAGGTCAGAGTACTGGGGAGTCCAAATCTGTGGTCTCCATCAGAGGGCAGTCCAGCATTGGCACCCCGTGGCACTGCCCCGTCCACCTCCACAGCCACCACTAACATGGAGGCCCGCATGACGAGGATTGAGGCCCGCCAGTATCGGATGATAGGGCTGGTACGGCAGTACGTGGCGGAGGGGGAACTGACCCGCCGGGAAATACGTGATGCCAATGCAGCAAACATCCTAGCCATGAACATTAACACTATGGTGATCCGCGACAGTCTAGCAGCAGTGACCCAGGTCCTGGGCAGGATTGTTTGACAACTGCAGCAGCAACGACCTGCACCGACTGTTGCACAGGCAGCCACTTCTACCCAATCCAGCACACCTGCCAGCTCGGCTCCAACAAGCCCTGTGTGCCAGACCAGGCGCAGCGCACGCCACACAGACATGCAGCCCCCAGAACCAAAAAGAGGCCGCCACTAACAGGGACACCCTGCATGTGCTGACTGCATCCTGAGGGAAACCATGATTGGCACATCATGTGTGGGATGTCAATGGGGGAGGGGGTAGGTGGTGTTGGGGGAAGGGGTAGGGTGTGTGTGAGGTGAAGGGTTCAACCCCAATAATGTTTAATTTCCAATACACCCGTTGTGTTCAAAATCATATCATGACTGGACACTGTTCATTTCGTGTGTGTTTATTCAATTCATGACAGCGCACAGTGCCCAACTCCCCACACACCCTGTATCCATATGTACACGATCCCAGTACCCAGTGTAGTACTAACACAGAACCATCAGCAGCCCAGTGGTTCAGAAGAAATCGTCAATTACTGATTGGCACACAGCACGGCCATCTTGTGTATCGCGAACTGGCAGGGTTGCTGCTTCTCCTCCATCATCATCTTCATCCTCACCCGGTGCATGCAGGTCAATGTAAGGTGGCAGTGGTACGTTTCTCCGGATGCACATGTTGTGCAGCATGGCACAGACCATGGTGATCTTTCCCACCTTCTCAGGCCTGTAAAGGAGTGCTCCACCAGACCTACTGAGGCAGCGAAACCGTGCCTTCCACAGGCCAAAGGTCTGCTCGATCACAAAATGGGTATGAACCCGATTGTACTCCTCTTCGTGCCTGTTCTGCGGGTTCCGTACAGGAGTAAGTAGCCACGGCTTCAAGGGGTAGCCACCATCACCTGCATGGGAGCACAATGAGGTATGTGTGAGTCAATATCTGACATGACACCTGTAGAAATCACTGTCATGCATGCAGCTATTTGGTGTTGGCAGGCACATGTCCCTGGATGTATGCACACAGGTTCATTTGTCGCAATGTGTGCTGTACTACGGTCTGCAGGTGTGGATTGCGTTGTCCAGATGATGCAGGGTGTTCACTTGCATGCTGTTGCAGATGTACTATGGATGCGGACTATGTATTTGCACCCATATTGGTGATGTAGAGTACTCTGCATGTATTCCCACTAGCAGCATTGGCACAGGTGTAATCATGATTTGTCATCCATCGGTTGCCATTCCCATGGTGGCATGCAGTACAACTAGTGGTGGGCCAGTAACAATCAGTGTATTCCCTTGGTGGGATTTCTTTGTTACCACTCATGCGTGCATTTCCTGTGTTGTGCTTTTCTGCAGTCATGTCTGTTACGCATACTAACTGCATGTTGCTGGATTGTGTCGCAGAGGGTATGCTCAGTTGCTGTACAGTCGAAGCGTTGAGGGATGTGGCCTGCTTGTACGTCTGGCATAATGTCATGGGTTTGCAGCATGGGTCTTATGTATGGCATTGATGTGTCATGTTCAGGTTGGGATGTTTAGGGCCACAGTGTTTTGCTGTATGTGCATTGTCCACTCACCACCCAATCCCACCCAGGTGGAGTATGCATCCCCCCCAATCTCACCCAGGTGGAGTATGCATCCCCCCCACCCAATCTCACCCAGGTGGAGTGTGCATCCCCCAATCACACCCAGGTGGCGTATGCATCCCCACCCCACTGCAATGCCATGGGCCTGTCAGGCAATTTACCGAGCAGCGAGGCATGTCATCCAGCATGTCGCTCCATGTAGCGGGGTAGTGAGGAGTTCCGCAGCACCATGGCATCATGTGTAGATCCGGGAAATTGGGCACAACAATGTGTGATCATCTTGCTGGATTCACATACCAATTGCACATTGATGGAGTGGTATTGCTTACGATTGCGGTACACCACCTCCATGGCATGAGGGACCACAAATTCAACATGGGTGCAGTCGAGGGCACTGATGGAGCCAACTTTAGGGTCAGCGAGCTCCTGGGCAGTCCGTGGTAGGGATATGTGGTTGCTTGCGTGCTTCAGGAGGGCATCCAGCACTTGGGACAGAATGCGTGAAAAGAGAGGTTGTGATATGCCATACAGCTGGCCCACTGTGTGCTGGTAGGTGCCTGTGGTCAGGAAGCGGAGCACAGACACTACCTTCAGTAGAGAGGGGATGGCAGTGCGGATTTCAATCAGGCTGACGATGTCGTTGTGTATCATGTCCACTATGGTGGTGATCGTGTCCTGGTCCAACCGGTACAGGGTCTGGATATGCACAGGGGTTAAGTTGAATGGACTGGCTCTGATGCGAGGGATTGGTGGCTGCCTACGTGGTACCACTGTCTGCACTGGTGGGACTTGCTGGGCCTGTCTCACCCTCCTTCTCCTCCTGCGTCTCCTCTGTGCTGCCTGTTGTTGTTACTGGTGTAGCAGTACAGGCATATCCTCCAGCCCCAGCAAGTGGGATCATTTTGGTGTAGGAAGGGGTGTGGTGTGTGGGTGTGCTCCTTTTATGCTGGGACAGGCTCCATTGCCTCCATCTGTGGTGATTGTGTGCACCTGTGGCAGTTGGGTACACAGCAGGTTGCTATTTACAGGTGATCCGCGATGCCTGTAATACCGCCATCGTCAGGCCCTATTTACTGCCTTCGGGATGCCGGTAGGTGCATGCCCGCGTGACTTGTGATGTCCTCCTGTTAGCGGCATTCCGGTATTGCCCCCACAAAGGGCACGTGTATGCGCGCATGCCGGTAAGAAGGGGCACGGTACAGGCGGTGGCGGTAATGCCGGGTTCACGGGTCCTAATGGCCCGGACCGGTACTCGATGCCGGTATAACCATTCCGCCTTCCTTTTTTGCTTACCTCCATCCTGGTAATGAGGCCCCCTATCCCCCTGGCAAAGCCCCACCCAGCACTGCCACCTTCCTTCGTGGTGATTTGACCTATGAAGTGAGTGTCAGCGGCTGCCTTTGCCTCCACCTTCTATCCCCCCTCCTACCCTGCGGCTGACTCCCACTCTGACACAGCTCTTTCCAACCTTCACCTTTCTATCTCTAACACTCTTGATATCCTTGCCCCCATCATGAGGATCCGCCTGAAGCCCTGCCACCGAGTGCAACTCTTCGTATGACTCCGACCTGGCCGCTCTCAAACGCAAGTGCAGAGTAGCTGAGCGAAAGTGGGGAGCTTCGGGCACACCTTCTCACAAACTGCCTGCTGCCTGCACCAAAGGCAATACAGACTCTCCATCTTCTCTAAAAAGAGGGTCCATATTCAAGCCCACATCTCTACGGCCTCTAATAACACAGCCACATTTTTCAAAATATGCAAGGAGCTGGCCAATCCTACTGCAGTCTCCACCTCCTCTACACCCACACAGGCCCTCTGCACGGCTCTGGCTTCTCACTTCACCACTAAAACCCAGGACATCCTGTCCGCACTCTCCTCTGCTTCTCATCTCTCTCCCTGCACCTCTCTCTGGCCTCCCTTCGCCACCACCCCCTTACTTCTCTCCTCCCTCTCTCCTTTACCACCTGAGGATGCTTCAAGAGAAGTCCGGCCTATGAAAGTGTCATCCGAATTTTGGACCCCCTGCTCCAGAACATTAAGGACAACATTATTTCTCTCACTCCAGCCTTGGCCGATATCTGTAATCACTCCCTCGTCACTGGATCTTTCCCCGTCTCTTCTTAAGCACTCCCTTGTGCACTCAGTACTAAAGAAAGCCTCCTGCTGACACCTCCTGTCTGGCTAACTATCACCCGATCTCCATCACTCCTTTCCTGGTCAAACTCCTTGAGAAGTTGGCTATCTCCCAGCTAACCCTCCACACAATCTATTGGTTTTCTCCATGACCATCAGTCTGTCTTCAGAGCAGCCAGAGGCATGGGAACTGCTCTTCTGAACACCTGTGAAGATCTGCTCTCTAACCTTGACTCCAGCATTCTCTCTGTCCTCATCCTCCCTGACCTTTCCTCTGCTTTTGGCATGGTCAACACACCATCCTGATTGACAGATTCTGCAAGAACCTGGGCATCACGAATCAGGCAATGGCATGGCTGACCTCCTTCCTATTGGACCGACCCTACCAAGTCCACTTTGGGTCCTTTCTCTCCATCGCCTCTCTCACTCCACATATGTTGTTCCCCAGGGCTCTATCCTCTCACCCTGGCTCATCAATGTCTTTCTGGCCCCTTTGGCCCATCTGATCTCTATCCTCTCTAACTTTTAGCTTAGCGGATGACACACAGCTCTCTTTCAGGCTACCCCAAGCCTCCTCCCCCGCCTCGCTCATTCCAGGCTGTCTATCTGCTATTCAGGAATAGTGAGCCTCCAACAATCTCTGCCTTAATGTCAGTAAGACAGAGATCCTCCACATTGGGACCCCTTCTCCTGCCTTGTCTCTCACTCTGGCCGCTCTTGGGCCTTCTCCCCTCAGACTCCCGTGAGGTCAAAAACATTGGGGTCATCTTCAACTCCACTCTCACCTTCTCTCCACACATTACGGACCTTGCCAAGAAGGCCCACTTCCAGTTGCACCTCCTCAGAGGTATTCTCCCTTTACTCACCTTCCCCCAGATGCTCACCATCTCCAGAGCCCTGGTTCTCTCTAGGCTGGACTACTGCAAGAGCCTCTTCCTCAATCTCCCTAACTCTACTCTTCTCCCTCTGCAACTTATCCAGAACAGGACTGCAAGACTTCTCCTTGGCCTCAAGCCCAGTGACTGCATCTCTCCAGCCTTGAAATCCCTCCACTGGCTCCCAGTGGCTGCAAGGATCAAGTTCATGACCCCCTACATCGTCCACAAGGCTTTCTGGGGCCGTGGCCCCCACTATCTTCAACTCTCCCTTCCTAAATACCTTCCTTCTAGTGCCCTCTGCTCATCTACCTCTTAACTCTCTGCGGATCAGTCGCTTCTCCAAGCAGAGAGTGGGGGGTTAGGGAGAGATCTCTCTCCTCTGCAGGCTCCTCCCTCTGGAATGCCAAACCTGCCTCTCTCCGTCTTGAGCCGGATCTCCTTAAGTTCCAGAAGCTCAAGACCTTCCTTTTCTCCTCTTCTTTCGCTCTCCCTCTTCCCTGCTAACCTACCCCTGCTCCTGCTCATCTTACTCTGCTGACTGGCTGCTTGGTGCCACCTGAGTCGTACAGGGCACCAGGCAGCCCCCTACCAGTCCTCCTGCACTTGCCATCTGGCCCACCTTGCACTGCCACCTGGCCTACCTTGTACTTGCTGTGTCTGCACCCTGTTGACACAGCCTCCCTCGTACTTAACTCAGAGAACGCTTCCCTGGTTGCACTTCCCCCCTGTACCCTCTTCCCTGCACTTCTCGTTGCGCACTTACACGATCTGAATGTCACTAGGCCTATTAAGATAGTTTGCCTTGTCTTCCCTTGTTCCCCTTCCTTGCCTTGTTACGGCTTGAAATACTTGTGTATAGGAGCATAATAAATAACAAATCACCAAATCAATCAATCATCCAGATAAAAAGGCTTACCTGAAAATGTTTTAATCTGGCATATTAAACTTGTACAGATAAATATTCTCACATATGTGCATCTAAGAGTATTTAGTGCTGACCTTTCCACAGTTCCTTTCTAAATTATATGATCATTGCAATCTACACAGCCACCAAAACTGGAAGACCCATTTGCCTCCTGACTCCTAAACCAACAAATCTTGAAATGAAGTAAGTCCTATATAAATTCTCATTAACTCAGAGTTATAGACACAATATGTCATCTATCCCAAAAACGTCCAAGTGGCGAGGCTCTTTTTTCGTGTTCCCTCATATGGCTGCTAATGAAGAAAGTTCAAACATTAAAAACACAATTGCTCAGTAAGGTGCTCTTATTTCAACAGATGTTTTGGCAGCAGAGAATTTTAATTATCCTGTCTTAAACGGCCCCAGGGATCTTCCCATGAAATTGTCTTGCCTACAACTGGAGCTTGTCATATTAAGGGATTTTGCATGTCCATGTTGGCCGGCAACTTGAATAACTCTTATTGTTTCATCATTTATCCTATTAAACACATCTCAGTAACATTTCACAGTCTCTACATCTTTAAGAAACATTGATTTGTATATCCCTTACATTTGGGCAGGCGGTTTCTTTTTTGGTAGGTGTCCTAGGTGGCCAGACAGAGTCTGGAGTCCCCGGAATACTCTTCTCCAAGGTTGATTGCTGCTTCCATCTGCTTTGTTTAGGCTGTAAAGAAATAACGACCCAAAAACCGAACCGGAAAAATAAGCCAAAAGGCCAAAATAATCACTGCTACTTTTGCAAGGGAAAACAAGGTCTATTACATGCAAAGGAGACGGTCTCGTAGAATCGATCTGACACAGAACGTGTCACATTCCTCAGGGTTACAGCTTATTTAGTGGGGAACCGCAGAATTTGGTTATATAGGTTACAATGCTATCCCACCACCCTCATTGGCTACGGCCTATAGAACATGCTAATGTCTCCCTATGGTCCCTGGAATGATTGGCCACACACTATGCAATCCCACTCCCCTAACATGTGGTCCCCTACATCGTCACGGTCGGATCCAGGTATGGGATTGGTTGTTCAAACTTGTTGATGCATTAATAAATCGAGACTGCCACGTGATGTGCACCCCTCCATTCCAGACATGACCGGACTAAACTGGCGAGGCCCGCTCTGCTTTGATAAGGCAATAGACCTTCTCATTATACCCAACACTGGCGCACACAAGCTGCCTCCCGGCCTTGTACTTAATTTACTGCCATCACCTCCCAAATCACAAGAAGTTCCAGACAGGGTTCCCCCTTATCTACTTCAAACTCCAGGTGCCCAGTAATTACGTGACTGGGGTATCGCTCTTGAGTCTGAATTTCGAGGATTATTTGCTTTGGTTGTGTGTCTATGTTTAATTCATATTGGATGACCGTTCTTGGGGAGGGCAGTAGTGCTCTTAAATCTCTGCTTGGCCTTTTGGCATCACAAAACCTTATGTCCCGTTCTCATGAATTCGTCCGTCAAAGGGCACATCCCTACCAGCTCACATTCCAATCCCACCACGTTCAAGCCCTATAGTTGGATACAAATAGCGTTTATCTGTACACTTTAGGTACCTCTGACCTCTGCTTCTCTCCTGGGCAATGGGGAAGGGGATTCGTTTTCGGAACTAAGCTGCACAGAGCTGCTGCTCCACCTCAGGGCCTGCTTTCCATTCTGTTCATAAGGTACTAGGCCTCAACATCCAATATGGCGACACTTCTGTCATTTTAGTACACTAACTTTGCTTTTATCACAGCACCTTTCTGACTCCATCTTCCACCTGTCTCAGATCTTCCCACACATCCTGTTTCAGAACACTGGGCCTATAATGCTGCTCTATCAATGACCTCTGCAACCGCAATACTAACACAGTTGTTTCTCTTTCTTTGTTGCGATATGTGAGTATTTAATATGTGTGAAACCTAGATAAAGACAATGGGCCCCATCACGAGTTTGGCGGTAACCCTTAAAATCGGCGGTAATGCTATCAGCGCCGATTTTAAGGGTCCGTCGGATCACAAGTCCAAATACCGCTGGCGCCATTACAGCCGGCGCAAGAACAGCCGGCTGTACAAGCGTCGGCTGTAAAAGCGGCAGTAACCATTCGCGCTAAAACATTGCAATCATGAGTCCGGCATAGGCGCAATTAGCGCCAAAAAAGCGGCGGACAATCCGCCGAAAATACCCCCAGCAAAAAGCTGGAGGTAAAAGAACACAGGCCACAGCAATAAGGGCCCAGGTGAAAGCAATGCAAATCAGAGGCCCACAAAGGACCCACCCATGCACAACACACCCTCCCCAACACCATTCCACCAGCAGGAGCAGGGAGGAGACAGCAATAAGGGCCCAGGTGAAAGCAATGCAAATCAGAGGCCTACAAAGGACCCACCCATGCACAACACACACTTCCAAACACCATGCTGCCATTTGGAGCCGGGACCCTTGATGTGGACTTCTACCTGCTGCGCCTGGAGCTACAGAGGCCTGCCAACCAGGCCAGGGCCCTGGGAGAGCAAGGAGGTGGTGGGGATGAGGAGAAGGAGGAGGAGAGCAGCACCAGCAAGGCGGCCAGCCATCCCCAGGGACAGGCCAACACCCTGGGCCCTGACTGATGGCCAGTTGGTGACTGAATATCGGCTGGACAGGGCAACCATCACCCAGTTGCTGGACACAATCCAGGATGACATCGGCAGCCGCATAGCCATCAGAACAGCAGTACCTCCCCTATTGAAGCTCGTGTTTGTGCTACAATTCCTCTGGACTGGCAGCTACCAACACACCGTTGCCATGATGCATGGCATGGCCCAGTCCACATTCAGTGCCTTGCTGGGACAGGTTCTGGATGCACTGTTGAATCATGTCAATGAGCACATAGCATTGCCAGCCACACAGGCACAGGTAAACCAGCTGAAGGGTCAATTCCATGCCATTGCCCAAGTCCCTAATGTAATAGCAGCCCTGGACTGCACACATGTAGCACTCGTACCACCCCAGGCACATGAGGCAGCCTACAGAAACCGGACAGGCACATGAGGCAGCCTACAGAAACCGGAAACAGTACCAGTCCCTGAATGTGCAGATGACATGTGGCCCTGACCTCACCTTCAGCCACTGCTGTGCCCGCTACCCAGGATCTACCCACGACTCCATGGTCCTGCACAACAGTACCCTGCCAGAGTGCATGGAAAGGCACCGAGGCCAAAACACATGGCTGCTGGGTGAGTACAAATGCATACCATAATGCATGTTAATCCACAACTGATGGGGCTGGTCACACACAATTAAATCCCTGAATGTCAATAGGCAGCACCATCAGTGCAGCATTTCCAATCAAGCACCTTGCACGTGAAACCTTGGACATGTCCAACACAGCAGAAGACACCCATTCAGGATGTAAAAGACAGGTGGCAGCACAGTGACATATGGAAGGCCTACCACCACAAAGCCTCCTGTGTGAGTAGCACTATGCCTTCCAACACTGACACAGTACAGACATCCCACCCTGCCCACCCGACAGTCATGCAAATGTAACACAAAAGTTTCCACATCCACAAATGCACCACACATAAGTAGCCTGAGTAATGGCAATGTACATCCCACAAACCCTGTCCCTTGAATGGCCAATGAAATGCATGGAGAACAGTACAGAATAGTGACAACCAGCAGATGCAACTGCAGCCAAAGGAATTGCAATGACAAATGAGGTAGCCACTTCTCGCATGCACAAGAAGATGGAAGGGCCCCCTTACCCAGTGACAAGTGAATGAGTACTGTCACATACTGAAACAGAGGTGTACCAAGTTGTGAGTACCTCATTGATTCAATGCTGCTCGTAGCACAACACACTCCACAATGTTATTGACCAAATGACAAATATGGCAATATGACACTGATGACTGAGCCCTGTACACCCACTGAATTTACCCTGTCCCCAAACCTGCTTTCTCTCCCCTGCAGGTGATTCTGGATATCCCCAGTACACATCGCTCATGACCCCTGTGCGTCATCCACACACTGCAGCGGAGAGGGCATACAACCTTGCCCACGCTCGTACACGGATCTGCGTGGAGAGAGCATTTGGACTGCTGAAGGCACGCTTCCGGTGCCCAGACCGTACGGGAGGGGCATTGATTTATGCACCAGAAAAAGTTGGAAAATTGTACTGACATGTGCCATGCTGCACAACATCTGCTGTAGCAGAAATGTGGGCCACCCTGATGCTCATGTGCAGCCACCTGAGGATGGGAGTGAAGGTGATGATGTGCCGGAAGGTGTCGCACGTGCACAAAGGGTTGGGCTGATGGAGGGGAGGTTGGCCAGACAGGGATTGATTGATGTTTTTTTTTTTTTAAACGGGTGACGGCAACATTTAACAAATGTCACTTCCACATTAAATAGCACTTTTTCACAATCACTACTGTCCATGCTTTGTGGTTTTTAAAACGTGATTTATTCTCAGTGTAACAATCCCCCCTCCCCCCAGTGAGCACCCAGCACACAATCCCCTCTCCCCCCAGTGAACACCCAGCACACAATCCCCCCTCCCCCCAGTGAACACCCAGCACACAATCCCCCCTCCCCCCAGTGTACTCCCCACAATAGTGCAGGGAGGTGCATGTTTGTCATCAGGGCACCCACAACGATGCCATGTCTGACTAGGATGGTCGTGCACGCTTTCCTTGACCAGGCCCCTCTGGTGTGTGTGTGACCTCAGGTCGTGCATTGAACACCGCCTAGGCGACGGCTCAAGGGATCCCTCCGTGGGTGTGGTGGAGGTTGAAGGGACTGACCCGGTTGCCTGCATGTGCTGTCGGAGAAGGTTGTTCCCCCTCCCTTGTCTGCTCAGCTGGTGCTGACACTGCCTCGCACAACTCCCTCACTCTTTGTCCAAACCCTATCAGGGCTGCGGTGCATTGTTCTACCATTCTGCGTGCGCATTGTCACACGCTATGTACTTGCATCCATGGCGTATGGATACACTGATAGCCTTGATGTGCCGGCTGTGCACCTTGGCCATAGATTCAACTTTGGCCTGTTTGGCCTCAATCACGTCCAGTCGGCCCATCACTGCTGCCCCCGTGATGAAGGGTACCCCTGGTGTGGCAGGTGCCGGCCTGCCACTTGTGCGCTGTTGGGGGGGGGGGCTGCATGGGGACATGTTGCCGGGTGGGATTGGGCTGCCGGGCTCTGAGTGCCGGTCTTCAGGACTGCCATATGATGGCGTGTCCTCGTCTGGCTGTGGTGTGCGGACACGACGCACATGCACACGTGGGGTTTGTGCTTGCTGTGTGCCTGGTCCTGGGGTCCCCTGTGGTGTGACCATCCCTTCAGCGTCACTGCTTCCGGGTGAATGCAGACATCCTGCCTGATGCGCACGTGGAGGTGTCACTTCCACGTTGGGCTCCGATCCACAGGTGAGTCCCTCAGCATCGGGGCTCTGCCTGGTGGCTTGGGGCGAGCTGGCCGTGGACTCCCTGCTGGCATGTGGGTGCTGCAGCGGTCTGGTAGGGCTGCATTGTGGTGGAATGGGAGGTGGCCTGCGTCGGTTCCCTTCTGTGCGGCCCCTTTGTGGGGTGGTGGTGCTGGTGGAGGCTCGCTGCTATCATCTTCATCCCGTGGGGTTTGCCGTGTGCCTATGGGGTACATAGGGTGTGGTTTGAGTTTAAGGCACTCAACAAAGTCAAAGGGGACTACTTATGGGTATCTCAACTGTGTATTGCCCAAAATCGTTTTCACACTGAGGAGAACACAGTTATGTCGAGTAAGGAGGAGTTTGCCAAAAAGCCTAGTTAGCTAATTGCGCTTTCCAAATAGTCTCTTGTGCACATGTGTTGTGCTAAAAGACACATGCTCTACCGCATTGGTTGTTGCATGTGTTAGCTGTCATCCAGATGAAAAATGAACATTAGTTTTAATAGGTTTTCTCTGGATGAACAGGTGCAGGTTAAAATTGAAATTGAAACAGCAATGAAGAATTTTTCTTCAGCTTTATTCTCTCTGAAGATAATTACAGGGAAGACCCCTGAATATTTAGGCAGGGGGTCCTACATCCGAACGAGCATAACCTGTGTCGTTCATATTGTACACTAGGTGTGGTCGTTCTCTAGCCGACCGGTTTCTGTGGAACAAATTAGTGGGCCACATTCATCAGGGCTTCGCAGGGTATCCGGGTATGTGCCTGCTGGTAATCACGTCTGTATCTCTTCAAAAACACTCCCTGTAGAGGTGACAAGGAGGGAGGGAGGAGAGAATGGGCACAGGTAAATATCTAGTGCTATGTCCAAAGAATGTCACGGAACACTACATTGGTATATAATGAGGGGAGAAGGCTTACCCGCTCCGTGTGGACTGGTAACTTAGCACGGTGGGTGAGACGGCCCGGAACCTGTGGGCCAAGAGACAATGAGTGCTGTCAATAGTGATGCCAAAGTGCATCGTTACGGAAAAGCAACAGGTAGCATGATAATTGCTAACTATTTTAATCAAATTAAGTGTATATCCTGTCTACAGCGACACGCACTGCGTGGTCGCTGTTAGTTTAGCAAACATACAAGAAAATCCTGAGTATACACATTGAGTGTCTGAATCAAGGACACCACGCTCGAAGGGAGGGAATGGGTGGGAGGAGGTGACAATCCCAGGAAAGCCGCGAGGGGTGGTCGCTTACCTTAGAGCATTCGTCTCTGTTCGTGTAACGAGCCGCGCACGAGAAGTGTGTTTCTCAGCGGGCGGCGTTTGCAGACTATTTTTATTTCCATTATGTACCGCGCCCGCGCGCCTGGCTCCAGCATGGCCGCCCCAACAGGAGGAGGCGGCGGCCATCGCAGAGTCAGGCAACGCGCGTCGCGGACCACAAGGACATCGGACAGCCACATGGACGGCACTGGTCACCGAAAGGGTATGCTTTAGTACTGTGTGTTCAATTGCAAATATTCACTTGACCCCATGGCTCTCACGCAGTGCGAGCGAATGCAGGAAAATGCAATGTAGAGAGAAGCAGAAAAGTATAAATCACAACATTGTATCACAACATAAGATTAGAAGAATGACCACTAGTCCACTTTCAATCTGGCTCATAAGGTTGATGGTGAATGCAAGGGAATTCAATTACGAGAGAAGCCGAAAGGCACAAATCACAACATTGTGTCACAAGAACAGATTGAAGGAATGACCACTGGTCCACTTTCAGTCTGGCTTATAAGGTTGCCAATGATTGCCAGTGCGTTGCTTCATTCAGCCCAAATTTGTCTGTTTTGAGACGGAAAATCCAAAGTTGTTCCCGTCGAAACAGCAAGTTCTGTATATTCCCCCCTCTGGTGGGTATGGCCATTTTTTCGATTATTGTCCATGTAAAGTCTGCCGGGGTGTGCTTTTGGGCTAGGAAGTGTTCCACCATAGGTGCCGTAGTTTTCTTCGTGCGGATGCATGATCTATGTTCTGCAAGGCGTGTTTTAATAGGACGTGTTGTCATGCCTATGTAGCGTTTATTGCAGGGGCATGTAATGATGTAGATCACGTTACTACTGTTACAGTTCGTAAATGTTTTTTGAATCCACGGGAAATGCCACCCTATGTCAATGGCGGTGGTTCTCTTAGTGCTGGAGCACGCGTTACATGCGCCACAAGGGGTGTGGCCAGTTGCTGGGTTCTGTCCCCACAGTGTATTTGGTTTGGGTTCTATTTCTTTGTATGAATGTACGAGGGCATCACGCAAGTTCTTCCTTCTTTTTAGTGCAAACCTTGGGGTTTCTATATTGTGCTGGCCAACGTTAAGGATTGGCCAAAGTTTCACGATTTCTTTCTTGATCTTGTTGATGAGTGGAGAGAAGCTCATTACTGCTGTTATAATGTTATTGGCTTCATTCGGCTTAGCATGATGTTCCATGGTGACTTCGCGTGGGATGTTACTGGCTCTTTTGCGTGCCTGCTTAATTATCCGTTTAGGATACCCCCTCTTGTGGAGTTTGGTTGCGAGGTCTGCTGATTGTCGATTGTAATCTAGTAATGTTGAACAGTTTCTTCGGTATCTAAGGAATTGTCCAAATGGTAAGTTCCTTCTCAAACTGGTAGGGTGGAAGCTCCCGTAGGTGAGTAGTGAGTTTCTATCCGTGGGTTTGTTGAACACTGTGCTGTGAATAGTTGCATTTCGTATCTCAAGAGTGAGATCTAGGAAATGTACAGACTCTGTACTATGGGTCTCAGAGAATTTGAGAAAGGGGTTCTGACTGTTGAGCCATGTCATGAACAATACAAGCTCAGGTTCAGTGCCTTTGAAGATGAGTAACACATCGTCGATGTATCTAGACCATACTTCCAATTGAGGTAGCCAAGGGTTAGCTGGATTGTAGATTCTTTCTTCTTCAAAGTTGGCTACGTATAAGTTTGCAAGACTCGGGGCGAATGTGGCTCCCATTGCCGTCCCAGAAACTTGTTCGTAGAACGAATTCTCATAGATGAAGAAATTTTTGGTCAAGGCAATCTCCGCCAATTGCATCACTAGGGTAACTGGAGTTTGCATGGGAGGATCTCTTTCTTGTAGTATTTGCTCAATGACTCTCAGTGTGGCCATTTGGGGGATCTTAGTGTAGAGGGATTCGATGTCCAGTGTCACCAGGATGTTGTGTGCAGGATTGAAAGGGCGGTCCTTGATGAGTTCTAGAACGGCTGTAGTGTCCTTGAGGTATGAACGCATTTTCACAACTTCTGGTTTCAAAAAATAGTCCACAAACTGTGACAGTGGTTCCAGTATAGAGCCTATCCCGGATACAATAGGTCTGCCGGGTGGTGGGTTCCTACCTTTGTGGATTTTTGGTAGAGCATAGAAAGCCGGTTTTTTCGGATATTTAGGGTTAAGGAATTCATACTCTTTGTTACTGATAAGTTCCTCAGCAATGGCTTCCTCTAGAATGGGTACTATCTGCCGTCTGATAGCTTCAGTGGGGTCCGATCCAAGTTGTCTATAGCTCGCATGATCTTGTAGGAGTTCCATCACCATTTGGTGGTAAGCCAAAGTGTCCATTATTACCGTGGCACCCCCTTTGTCGGCTGGTTTTATGGTGATAGTGTCGTTGTTGGATAGGGATAGAAGTGCCTGTTTATTCTTCTTGGAGAAGTTGTTGAATCCCGGCACACTTTCTGACTCCAGTTCCTCCAGTTTCTTCAAGAGTGCTTTCTCAAACGTGATGGACTCGGGTGTAATGGCATTAGGCGGGGGGTAAAAGGTGGATTTACCTCTCAGGGTGGTAGCCTTCTTCTCTTCTGAGAATGTAATTTGCCCAAGATGTTGTTTCAATCTGATTTTTCTGATGAGTTGGGCAATTTCTATCCTAGTTTGGAATGGATCATGCTCGGCTGTGGGCACAAATGAGAGTCCCTTCTCGAGTAGATCTTCTTCATCTGGAGATAGGATATATTGTGAAAGATTTATCACTAGGCTTTCTGTTTGAAGTCTGCTCTCCTGTGGCCGTCTTCCAGGGTGTCGATTCATTCGTTCGATGCTGTTGCCTGGCCTTGGCCGCGACCTTTGCTGCGGGTGATGCGAGTTGGTTGATTCTGCCAATGCACTTGCGGTTGCCAATTGCCTCTCCCTTTGTTTTTGGCTTTTCCTTGCCCTCTTTGAAAAAAAGGTCTTGATGGGCCGCTATTGGCTGGAGCTGTTCCGCCCAGTGAACTGCTAGATCCTGAGGTGTTTGATCCACTCCCTGAACTTCCACTCGAGAATGCCCATTGGTTGGGTCTGGCTCGATTGTTGTAAATTCTTTTTCTGTTGTGTTGGTTTACTTGTTGGCCTGGCGTGGAGGTGTTATTGGCACTCAGGTCCTCATAGTATGCATCCGTAATATATGGATAGATTCTCTCTTGTGTGTAGACCGCCAGATCTTTTTTGAGTTTGGTAACTTTCTTGTTAAGATTGAAGTCTCTAAACTCTTTCATTGTGGCCTCTAGGTCCTCCAGACTTTTCCTATATTGGGCAAGGACATTCGAAGATTTAAGGTTCTCTTGTTTCTCTTCTATCTCCTTCATGAGTTTTTCGGACACAGATTTAGCTGTGCTGATGATTAATATCAGCCAGTCCCTGGTGCATTTATTAGAGATATAACTCCAGTCCTTCCTGAACTCTATATGTTCCAGGAAAATTGTGGGTTCTATCCGTATAATCAGTCCTACGGGAGCTGCATGGGCTCGTAGATACTCTGTCATTATTGCCCCATGTAGTTCTGTTCTTATCAATTGTTTTTTCAGGACTTCCAGCTCATTCCATTCATTATTCGCCATCCCTTGGACTGGTATGGGTATTTCATCTCCTAGAATTGAGGGGATTGCCAGGATGGTATCCACCATTTCTTCAGCAAACGCCAGGCATCTTGCTTCGGCCATTGTAGAGGTGCGGTCGGGTGTCAGTGGGGTATCTTACTCGTGGTATGTCTGCCAAATAGAAACAGGTAAAATGGTGTAGGTACTCGAAAGTTTCGAGTTGTAGTCCACAGCCCGTGGCTGTAAGAAGGACTCAACAAAGTCAAAGGGGACTACTTATGGGTATCTCAACTGTGTATTGCCCAAAATCGTTTTCACACTGAGGAGAACACAGTTATGTCGAGTAAGGAGGAGTTTGCCAAAAAGCCTAGTTAGCTAATTGCGCTTTCCAAATAGTCTCTTGTGCACATGTGTTGTGCTAAAAGACACATGCTCTACCGCATTGGTTGTTGCATGTGTTAGCTGTCATCCAGATGAAAAATGAACATTAGTTTTAATAGGTTTTCTCTGGATGAACAGGTGCAGGTTAAAATTGAAATTGAAACAGCAATGAAGAATTTTTCTTCAGCTTTATTCTCTCTGAAGATAATTACAGGGAAGACCCCTGAATATTTAGGCAGGGGGTCCTACATCCGAACGAGCATAACCTGTGTCGTTCATATTGTACACTAGGTGTGGTCGTTCTCTAGCCGACCGGTTTCTGTGGAACAAATTAGTGGGCCACATTCATCAGGGCTTCGCAGGGTATCCGGGTATGTGCCTGCTGGTAATCACGTCTGTATCTCTTCAAAAACACTCCCTGTAGAGGTGACAAGGAGGGAGGGAGGAGAGAATGGGCACAGGTAAATATCTAGTGCTATGTCCAAAGAATGTCACGGAACACTACATTGGTATATAATGAGGGGAGAAGGCTTACCCGCTCCGTGTGGACTGGTAACTTAGCACGGTGGGTGAGACGGCCCGGAACCTGTGGGCCAAGAGACAATGAGTGCTGTCAATAGTGATGCCAAAGTGCATCGTTACGGAAAAGCAACAGGTAGCATGATAATTGCTAACTATTTTAACCAAATTAAGTGTATATCCTGTCTACAGCGACACGCACTGCGTGGTCGCTGTTAGTTTAGCAAACATACAAGAAAATCCTGAGTATACACATTGAGTGTCTGAATCAAGGACACCACGCTCGAAGGGAGGGAATGGGTGGGAGGAGGTGACAATCCCAGGAAAGCCGCGAGGGGTGGTCGCTTACCTTAGAGCATTCGTCTCTGTTCGTGTAACGAGCCGCGCACGAGAAGTGTGTTTCTCAGCGGGCGGCGTTTGCAGACTATTTTTATTTCCATTATGTACCGCGCCCGCGCGCCTGGCTCCAGCATGGCCGCCCCAACAGGAGGAGGCGGCGGCCATCGCAGAGTCAGGCAACGCGCGTCGCGGACCACAAGGACATCGGACAGCCACATGGACGGCACTGGTCACCGAAAGGGTATGCTTTAGTACTGTGTGTTCAATTGCAAATATTCACTTGACCCCATGGCTCTCACGCAGTGCGAGCGAATGCAGGAAAATGCAATGTAGAGAGAAGCAGAAAAGTATAAATCACAACATTGTATCACAACATAAGATTAGAAGAATGACCACTAGTCCACTTTCAATCTGGCTCATAAGGTTGATGGTGAATGCAAGGGAATTCAATTACGAGAGAAGCCGAAAGGCACAAATCACAACATTGTGTCACAACAACAGATTGAAGGAATGACCACTGGTCCACTTTCAGTCTGGCTTATAAGGTTGCCAATGATTGCCAGTGCGTTGCTTCATTCAGCCCAAATTTGTCTGTTTTGAGACGGAAAATCCAAAGTTGTTCCCGTCGAAACAGCAAGTTCTGTATATTCCCCCCTCTGGTGGGTATGGCCATTTTTTCGATTATTGTCCATGTAAAGTCTGCCGGGGTGTGCTTTTGGGCTAGGAAGTGTTCCACCATAGGTGCCGTAATTTTCTTCGTGCGGATGCATGATCTATGTTCTGCAAGGCGTGTTTTAATAGGACGTGTTGTCATGCCTATGTAGCGTTTATTGCAGGGGCATGTAATGATGTAGATCACGTTACTACTGTTACAGTTCGTAAATGTTTTTTGAATCCACGGGAAATGCCACCCTATGTCAATGGCGGTGGTTCTCTTAGTGCTGGAGCACGCGTTACATGCGCCACAAGGGGTGTGGCCAGTTGCTGGGTTCTGTCCCCACAGTGTATTTGGTTTGGGTTCTATTTCTTTGTATGAATGTACGAGGGCATCACGCAAGTTCTTCCTTCTTTTTAGTGCAAACCTTGGGGTTTCTATATTGTGCTGGCCAACGTTAAGGACTGGCCAAAGGCACTGAACCTGAGCTTGTATTGTTCATGACATGGCTCAACAGTCAGAACCCCTTTCTCAAATTCTCTGAGACCCATAGTACAGAGTCTGTACATTTCCTAGATCTCACTCTTGAGATACGAAATGCAACTATTCACAGCACAGTGTTCAACAAACCCACGGATAGAAACTCACTACTCACCTACGGGAGCTTCCACCCTACCAGTTTGAGAAGGAACTTACCATTTGGACAATTCCTTAGATACCGAAGAAACTGTTCAACATTACTAGATTACAATCGACAATCAGCAGACCTCGCAACCAAACTCCACAAGAGGGGGTATCCTAAACGGATAATTAAGCAGGCACGCAAAAGAGCCAGTAACATCCCACGCGAAGTCACCATGGAACATCATGCTAAGCCGAATGAAGCCAATAACATTATAACAGCAGTAATGAGCTTCTCTCCACTCATCAACAAGATCAAGAAAGAAATCGTGAAACTTTGGCCAATCCTTAACGTTGGCCAGCACAATATAGAAACCCCAAGGTTTGCACTAAAAAGAAGGAAGAACTTGCGTGATGCCCTCGTACATTCATACAAAGAAATAGAACCCAAACCAAATACACTGTGGGGACAGAACCCAGCAACTGGCCACACCACTTGTGGCGCATGTAACGCGTGCTCCAGCACTAAGAGAACCACCGCCATTGACATAGGGTGGCATTTCCCGTGGATTCAAAAAACATTTACGAACTGTAACAGTAGTAACGTGATCTACATCATTACATGCCCCTGCAATAAACGCTACATAGGCATGACAACACGTCCTATTAAAACACGCCTTGCAGAACATAGATCATGCATCCGCACGAAGAAAATTACGGCACCTATGGTGGAACACTTCCTAGCCCAAAAGCACACCCCGGCAGACTTTACATGGACAATAATCGAAAAAATGGCCATACCCACCAGAGGGGGGAATATACAGAACTTGCTGTTTCGACGGGAACAACTTTGGATTTTCCGTCTCAAAACAGACAAATTTGGGCTGAATGAAGCAACGCACTGGCAATCATTGGCAACCTTATAAGCCAGACTGAAAGTGGACCAGTGGTCATTCCTTCAATCTGTTGTTGTGACACAATGTTGTGATTTGTGCCTTTCGGCTTCTCTCGTAATTGAATTCCCTTGCATTCACCATCAACCTTATGAGCCAGATTGAAAGTGGACTAGTGGTCATTCTTCTAATCTTATGTTGTGATACAATGTTGTGATTTATACTTTTCTGCTTCTCTCTACATTGCATTTTCCTGCATTCGCTCGCACTGCGTGAGAGCCATGGGGTCAAGTGAATATTTGCAATTGAACACACAGTACTAAAGCATACCCTTTCGGTGACCAGTGCCGTCCATGTGGCTGTCCGATGTCCTTGTGGTCCGCGACGCGCGTTGCCTGACTCTGCGATGGCCGCCGCCTCCTCCTGTTGGGGCGGCCATGCTGGAGCCAGGCGCGCGGGCGCGGTACATAATGGAAATAAAAATAGTCTGCAAACGCCGCCCGCTGAGAAACACACTTCTCGTGCGCGGCTCGTTACACGAACAGAGACGAATGCTCTAAGGTAAGCGACCACCCCTCGCGGCTTTCCTGGGATTGTCACCTCCTCCCACCCATTCCCTCCCTTCGAGCGTGGTGTCCTTGATTCAGACACTCAATGTGTATACTCAGGATTTTCTTGTATGTTTGCTAAACTAACAGCGACCACGCAGTGCGTGTCGCTGTAGACAGGATATACACTTAATTTGGTTAAAATAGTTAGCAATTATCATGCTACCTGTTGCTTTTCCGTAACGATGCACTTTGGCATCACTATTGACAGCACTCATTGTCTCTTGGCCCACAGGTTCCGGGCCGTCTCACCCACCGTGCTAAGTTACCAGTCCACACGGAGCGGGTAAGCCTTCTCCCCTCATTATATACCAATGTAGTGTTCCGTGACATTCTTTGGACATAGCACTAGATATTTACCTGTGCCCATTCTCTCCTCCCTCCCTCCTTGTCACCTCTACAGGGAGTGTTTTTGAAGAGATACAGACGTGATTACCAGCAGGCACATACCCGGATACCCTGCGAAGCCCTGATGAATGTGGCCCACTAATTTGTTCCACAGAAACCGGTCGGCTAGAGAACGACCACACCTAGTGTACAATATGAACGACACAGGTTATGCTCGTTCGGATGTAGGACCCCCTGCCTAAATATTCAGGGGTCTTCCCTGTAATTATCTTCAGAGAGAATAAAGCTGAAGAAAAATTCTTCATTGCTGTTTCAATTTCAATTTTAACCTGCACCTGTTCATCCAGAGAAAACCTATTAAAACTAATGTTCATTTTTCATCTGGATGACAGCTAACACATGCAACAACCAATGCGGTAGAGCATGTGTCTTTTAGCACAACACATGTGCACAAGAGACTATTTGGAAAGCGCAATTAGCTAACTAGGCTTTTTGGCAAACTCCTCCTTACTCGACATAACTGTGTTCTCCTCAGTGTGAAAACGATTTTGGGCAATACACAGTTGAGATACCCATAAGTAGTCCCCTTTGACTTTGTTGAGTCCTTCTTACAGCCACGGGCTGTGGACTACAACTCGAAACTTTCGAGTACCTACACCATTTTACCTGTTTCTATTTGGCAGACATACCACGAGTAAGATACCCCACTGACACCCGACCGCACCTCTACAATGGCCGAAGCAAGATGCCTGGCGTTTGCTGAAGAAATGGTGGATACCATCCTGGCAATCCCCTCAATTCTAGGAGATGAAATACCCATACCAGTCCAAGGGATGGCGAATAATGAATGGAATGAGCTGGAAGTCCTGAAAAAACAATTGATAAGAACAGAACTACATGGGGCAATAATGACAGAGTATCTACGAGCCCATGCAGCTCCCGTAGGACTGATTATACGGATAGAACCCAGAATTTTCCTGGAACATATAGAGTTCAGGAAGGACTGGAGTTATATCTCTAATAAATGCACCAGGGACTGGCTGATATTAATCATCAGCACAGCTAAATCTGTGTCCGAAAACTCATGAAGGAGATAGAAGAGAAACAAGAGAACCTTAAATCTTCGAATGTCCTTGCCCAATATAGGAAAAGTCTGGAGGACCTAGAGGCCACAATGAAAGAGTTTAGAGACTTCAATCTTAACAAGAAAGTTACCAAACTCAAAAAAGATCTGGCGGTCTACACACAAGAGAGAATCTATCCATATATTACGGATGCATACTATGAGGACCTGAGTGCCAATAACACCTCCACGCCAGGCCAACAAGTAAACCAACACAACAGAAAAAGAATTTACAACAATCGAGCCAGACCCAACCAATGGACATTCTCGAGTGGAAGTTCAGGGAGTGGATCAAACACCTCAGGATCTAGCAGTTCACTGGGCGGAACAGCTCCAGCCAATAGCGGCCCATCAAGACCTTTTTTTCAAAGAGGGCAAGGAAAAGCCAAAAACAAAGGGAGAGGCAATTGGCAACCGCAAGTGCATTGGCAGAATCAACCAACTCGCATCACCCGCAGCAAAGGTCGCGGCCAAGGCCAGGCAACAGCATCGAACGAATGAATCGACACCCTGGAAGACGGCCACAGGAGAGCAGACTTCAAACAGAAAGCCTAGTGATAAATCTTTCACAATATATCCTATCTCCAGATGAAGAAGATCTACTCGAGAAGGGACTCTCATTTGTGCCCACAGCCGAGCATGATCCATTCCAAACTAGGATAGAAATTGCCCAACTCATCAGAAAAATCAGATTGAAACAACATCTTGGGCAAATTACATTCTCAGAAGAGAAGAAGGCTACCACCCTGAGAGGTAAATCCACCTTTTACCCCCCGCCTAATGCCATTACACCCGAGTCCATCACGTTTGAGAAAGCACTCTTGAAGAAACTGGAGGAACTGGAGTCAGAAAGTGTGCCGGGATTCAACAACTTCTCCAAGAAGAATAAACAGGCACTTCTATCCCTATCCAACAACGACACTATCACCATAAAACCAGCCGACAAAGGGGGTGCCACGGTAATAATGGACACTTTGGCTTACCACCAAATGGTGATGGAACTCCTACAAGATCATGCGAGCTATAGACAACTTGGATCGGACCCCACTGAAGCTATCAGACGGCAGATAGTACCCATTCTAGAGGAAGCCATTGCTGAGGAACTTATCAGTAACAAAGAGTATGAATTCCTTAACCCTAAATATCCGAAAAAACCGGCTTTCTATGCTCTACCAAAAATCCACAAAGGTAGGAACCCACCACCCGGCAGACCTATTGTATCCGGGATAGGCTCTATACTGGAACCACTGTCACAGTTTGTGGACTATTTTTTGAAACCAGAAGTTGTGAAAATGCGTTCATACCTCAAGGACACTACAGCCGTTCTAGAACTCATCAAGGACCGCCCTTTCAATCCTGCACACAACATCCTGGTGACACTGGACATCGAATCCCTCTACACTAAGATCCCCCAAATGGCCACACTGAGAGTCATTGAGCAAATACTACAAGAAAGAGATCCTCCCATGCAAACTCCAGTTACCCTAGTGATGCAATTGGCGGAGATTGCCTTGACCAAAAATTTCTTCATCTATGAGAATTCGTTCTACGAACAAGTTTCTGGGACGGCAATGGGAGCCACATTCGCCCCGAGTCTTGCAAACTTATACGTAGCCAACTTTGAAGAAGAAAGAATCTACAATCCAGCTAACCCTTGGCTACCTCAATTGGAAGTATGGTCTAGATACATCGACGATGTGTTACTCATCTTCAAAGGCACTGAACCTGAGCTTGTATTGTTCATGACATGGCTCAACAGTCAGAACCCCTTTCTCAAATTCTCTGAGACCCATAGTACAGAGTCTGTACATTTCCTAGATCTCACTCTTGAGATACGAAATGCAACTATTCACAGCACAGTGTTCAACAAACCCACGGATAGAAACTCACTACTCACCTACGGGAGCTTCCACCCTACCAGTTTGAGAAGGAACTTACCATTTGGACAATTCCTTAGATACCGAAGAAACTGTTCAACATTACTAGATTACAATCGACAATCAGCAGACCTCGCAACCAAACTCCACAAGAGGGGGTATCCTAAACGGATAATTAAGCAGGCACGCAAAAGAGCCAGTAACATCCCACGCGAAGTCACCATGGAACATCATGCTAAGCCGAATGAAGCCAATAACATTATAACAGCAGTAATGAGCTTCTCTCCACTCATCAACAAGATCAAGAAAGAAATCGTGAAACTTTGGCCAATCCTTAACGTTGGCCAGCACAATATAGAAACCCCAAGGTTTGCACTAAAAAGAAGGAAGAACTTGCGTGATGCCCTCGTACATTCATACAAAGAAATAGAACCCAAACCAAATACACTGTGGGGACAGAACCCAGCAACTGGCCACACCCCTTGTGGCGCATGTAACGCGTGCTCCAGCACTAAGAGAACCACCGCCATTGACATAGGGTGGCATTTCCCGTGGATTCAAAAAACATTTACGAACTGTAACAGTAGTAACGTGATCTACATCATTACATGCCCCTGCAATAAACGCTACATAGGCATGACAACACGTCCTATTAAAACACGCCTTGCAGAACATAGATCATGCATCCGCACGAAGAAAATTACGGCACCTATGGTGGAACACTTCCTAGCCCAAAAGCACACCCCGGCAGACTTTACATGGACAATAATCGAAAAAATGGCCATACCCACCAGAGGGGGGAATATACAGAACTTGCTGTTTCGACGGGAACAACTTTGGATTTTCCGTCTCAAAACAGACAAATTTGGGCTGAATGAAGCAACGCACTGGCAATCATTGGCAACCTTATAAGCCAGACTGAAAGTGGACCAGTGGTCATTCCTTCAATCTGTTGTTGTGACACAATGTTGTGATTTGTGCCTTTCGGCTTCTCTCGTAATTGAATTCCCTTGCATTCACCATCAACCTTATGAGCCAGATTGAAAGTGGACTAGTGGTCATTCTTCTAATCTTATGTTGTGATACAATGTTGTGATTTATACTTTTCTGCTTCTCTCTACATTGCATTTTCCTGCATTCGCTCGCACTGCGTGAGAGCCATGGGGTCAAGTGAATATTTGCAATTGAACACACAGTACTAAAGCATACCCTTTCGGTGACCAGTGCCGTCCATGTGGCTGTCCGATGTCCTTGTGGTCCGCGACGCGCGTTGCCTGACTCTGCGATGGCCGCCGCCTCCTCCTGTTGGGGCGGCCATGCTGGAGCCAGGCGCGCGGGCGCGGTACATAATGGAAATAAAAATAGTCTGCAAACGCCGCCCGCTGAGAAACACACTTCTCGTGCGCGGCTCGTTACACGAACAGAGACGAATGCTCTAAGGTAAGCGACCACCCCTCGCGGCTTTCCTGGGATTGTCACCTCCTCCCACCCATTCCCTCCCTTCGAGCGTGGTGTCCTTGATTCAGACACTCAATGTGTATACTCAGGATTTTCTTGTATGTTTGCTAAACTAACAGCGACCACGCAGTGCGTGTCGCTGTAGACAGGATATACACTTAATTTGGTTAAAATAGTTAGCAATTATCATGCTACCTGTTGCTTTTCCGTAACGATGCACTTTGGCATCACTATTGACAGCACTCATTGTCTCTTGGCCCACAGGTTCCGGGCCGTCTCACCCACCGTGCTAAGTTACCAGTCCACACGGAGCGGGTAAGCCTTCTCCCCTCATTATATACCAATGTAGTGTTCCGTGACATTCTTTGGACATAGCACTAGATATTTACCTGTGCCCATTCTCTCCTCCCTCCCTCCTTGTCACCTCTACAGGGAGTGTTTTTGAAGAGATACAGACGTGATTACCAGCAGGCACATACCCGGATACCCTGCGAAGCCCTGATGAATGTGGCCCACTAATTTGTTCCACAGAAACCGGTCGGCTAGAGAACGACCACACCTAGTGTACAATATGAACGACACAGGTTATGCTCGTTCGGATGTAGGACCCCCTGCCTAAATATTCAGGGGTCTTCCCTGTAATTATCTTCAGAGAGAATAAAGCTGAAGAAAAATTCTTCATTGCTGTTTCAATTTCAATTTTAACCTGCACCTGTTCATCCAGAGAAAACCTATTAAAACTAATGTTCATTTTTCATCTGGATGACAGCTAACACATGCAACAACCAATGCGGTAGAGCATGTGTCTTTTAGCACAACACATGTGCACAAGAGACTATTTGGAAAGCGCAATTAGCTAACTAGGCATTGAGTTTAAGGCAACCTACATTAGTATCAAACAGTTCATGCCATCAAGTGGGATTGAAGACAGTATCAATCATGCATTCAACTTGCATTTTGTTGAGTCGCCATGTGGTGCTTGGTGTGAGTGTGGAGGTACACTGCATGGGAATGTTTGTGTGACAAGATTACATGCGGGGATGGGGTGCACTGCGCTCAGGGTCCTGGGAGTGTATTCTTGCACACTCACACTCAACGTAGCTGTCCCATGTCTATCCCCTGCCCCTTCTATTGATGCACTGCACGTGCAGGGTAGTCTAGGCAACACAACGGTTCAATGGATCAAGGGGTCACTTATGGGTGTCTGCAGTGACTCACAGGCATTTATTCACATTCATTCACTCATGGTCTGCATTTGTGGTACTTTCAGTAGCATACATTTGGGGTGGGACTCACCTGCAGTTGGATCAATGCCAGTGCCTGCCTCCGCTCCACCAATTTACTCGATGGTGCCGATGTCAATCAGGGCATTCATCTTCTCCTCCCAAGGTGTGAGTTATGGTGGGGGTGGTGGTGGCCCTCCTCCAGTGCCCCTGCTTGCACTCCTGTGCTGTGAGAGGATGCCACGGACTCTCACACGCAGGTCGTTGAGGCACTTGCGGCAATCCTCCCCATCCCGGGGCACGCACCCCACTGCAGTGACCCTTTGGCTGATGTTGCGCCAAATCTGTGCTCTGCGCTGGCCACTGGTTTTGCGCTGCTGCAGCTCTTTGTGATGGATCTCGTCCTCCTCCACCAGTACAGCCAGCTCCTGGTTGCTAAATCTGGGCTTTCTCACCCTGTCCAGGGCAGACTTGCCCCGAGTGTGCTCCTGTGACATGATTTGGTGTTCAATCGGGTGGATGGCTTCCAGGGGCTGTGATATCCGACGGATTGTGATTTCCAAGATGGCCACCACTTTGTTTCCCGTTCCGGCGGTGACGCGTTTCCCGTGCGCTAATAGCGCACGCCATGAGCGAGCGCTATTTGCATAATGTGGTGGTTGCGCACGGTGCGCTGCATTTACGGGTTCTACCCATTGCGCGCTATTTGCACTACCGCCATGTCCCTGTGCGCGTGCACGAAAACGCGTGCTCTGGCGGATTATCCGCCGGGGGGCTTGGCGTTAGCGCTATTTACATTTGACGGGAAAACCGCCGCATTACCGCAGAACTTGTGATGAGGCCCAATATGTGATCCTTCTATTATGAAAATCTCGGTCTATCCACACAATAGTTTGTGCTAATAGGTTTTTATCAACCTGTACCTTTTTGCCCTGCTGGGATGCTGTACATGCATCACAACAAGGCTCTAGAGGGCAGTTCCTCCAGAAAACTTAAGTTACTCACATGTTTAAATACATGATCCTCAACTTCCCTCACAGGCCACAGAGGAGCTGTGTTTTTTCCTAGCATTTGTCAACACTAAGGAAGACACACGGCATGGCTCACAAAGCATGGCACACTACGTACAAAAGGCACGTAGAGAGAAAAATACATTGGCCCTCATTACGACCCTGGCGGAAATCGAAAAACGATGGCGGAAATGCAATACCGCCATCGAATAGCGCTCGGTGCGATTATGACCCGTCACCGTAAAGTACGATGCCATTAGCGACACCGTAGTGAACGCCAACGCTAACTGCACCAAGTACGCGCACGCGCGCCAGGCGAAACCGCAATTACCACCATGGCGCAACGGTACGCGAATTCTGACCCTAGCGGACATTTACCTAACGCCATCAAGCATGGCGGAAAGTACCATTCCGCCATGGTGAGAAGTACGGCATCGCGAACCAACCGTAAAAGGCCCTACTGAGTGCCCGTACACCACTCCCTGGCCACATTGCACAACTCCTCGTAGGTGCAATGAAGTCACACAATGCAACCAGTGAAATGTACAAGTCATCCATGCATGCCAACGAACAAATGAATGTAGGGGCTCCAAGTGCCTTGTGAGTGGCCATCCATATTTGACATGGCACCATTGCCGTACTGATGCAGCACAGGCATGTGAAGGTTCAAGTACAGCAACATGAACTGAAATATGAGACAAACAAAAACAGGCCCCCCCATCGCTTGACACCAGTGTAAGGCAACATTCAAAGCAGTATCCTGAGTGAGACTGCCCCAGCCCTGTACTCCTGCCAGTAAACAAACCAACCATCAGCATAAGCATGTACCACACAAGTTGGCAGAGTGACTGAGCAGCCAGGCTCATCTCAAGAGGGGCCAATGGGAGCTGCAGGGCACAGATGGCACGAATACAGAAGCTATTCCAATGGACATGACCTCAGTCTCCCTCCAAGAAACGCACGCAAACACAGGCACCTGTGACCAGCCATATTCTGATAATCACATCATTCCACCAATCCACCTGGCTGACCGGCATCTGTTACACAAAAGCTAATCCCCCGCCCCTGAGCATGACATCATTAAAACAGTCATAATGGCAGCCCCTATCCCTGACCTCACTGGGCTTCGTAGGCAAACGCGCCCAGTACAGTACCACGCAACTATACTCAGAAGCCGGAACCCAATGCAGATCTCCTCACAATACATCGCTCCACAAATAGGAATATGCTACATTACTTGCAAAGAATAACGCTACACGGTCAATATCATAATCAAAATTTAATGCACAACAAAATCACCAAGCCCATACAGCTATTAGGTCATGAACTCCAAAATATATTTCATCATTGTGGGCTGCATCCGCAATAAATGACCAGCCTCTTCTTGTGTGACGCCCTGTTCCTTCATGGTACACAGGGGCTACATTCACGTTCAAAAAGGCAACATGGAAGCGCCTAGAACCGCAGGGCCGTCCCATTAGGTAGGCACTAGTCCAGCTGAAAGGTCGATATGTTGCTCCTAGCCACTAGTACTGCGTAAGGGCATGTGGCCCATTGGCGATCGTCCCATAAGATCGTAATGGTGCTCCACTGATTAACACGAAGCAGCAGGTGTCGGGAGTAAAAGCCATCTGCAGGAGTGGCATACAGATGGCAGCGGCAAAAGGGGAGGAGATACCTGTCACCCAAATGAAATGAAAAAGAATAGTATGGGCATCAGAACTTCATTTGAATTACTCACTTCAATTATCACACTAAATCCACAGCCATATGCATGCTAGCCCAATCCAAAGGATTATTCCCACCCAAAAACCACTTGCGAATCATAACTATATAAATCGAGGTGAAAACACTATTACAAACGAGTGTTTGTGTGCATGCGTCTGTTAAAACAGAATCCATTAGATGGGATTAGTGACGTGCATAGACACAAGTGTTTGAAGGCGCGTCGAGACAGGGAGGGTTCAACAAGGGCAGATAGACGATGGTCCCACTATGGCAGCCCTGCATCACATAGCGCAGGGGAAGTGGATAGATTCCAAAAAGCCATGTACATGGCAAACTCTCTATTAAATCATCTGTCCATGCATCCATACATCATTCCCTCATCCCGGTATGAAAACGCCTGATTATTTACTCACATAACATGTGAAATTTCCATTGAGTCTGTGCGTAATGCAGTCTGCAAAATCCACTGTGCTCCAGCCCGGAATTCCAGTGTTGTGAAGTAACATGTATTTGGGAACGTCCTGCCTTATCGTCCACTACGCTATTGCGCATCCCATACTATTCATATCAATCATTGCATTCTCGCCATGGCCCCTGTCCGAAGGACATTAAACAATAGAACCTTATATCTGCAGTCAGACCTGTGGGCGTCTCCTCGCCGCTAGCTGAGAACCGAAAGCTCTGTCCTTCGAATTCCTCATTTGCAACATCACGCCGAAAAGGCATCTGTGACCGCTTGAAATCACAAATCCATCCATGTAGTGCGGCAGTGTGTGAAAATGGCAACTGGCTTCACTCACAAATGGGACGGCCCGCCCGTCGGTGAACCGCGGTACAGTGCTGCATGAGGGTCCACCGTTAATCGAGTACTACATTCCACTGACCCTTCACAAGTTTGTTCGCGACTGCAAAGATAGTATGTGAAACAATGGGACCATAGCAGAATGAACATATGAACCAATATTTCACTGCCATCGGGATTGAATACGTGATTGCAATAGCAAGATGCCATGCGTCGAATTGCAGCGTTGTGTGCGTGACGTGCTCGCCCAAAGGGGATTGCAGCTTGCACAGGTGGAATGAATCACCACAGGTGGAGGCTATACAGCCTGAAAACACATAAATTGCACACCCAACCCCCTCCCACAACCACACCCACTCCAAAATGCTACCGGCAGGACTAGCGATGTTGGCCCTGGGGGACCTGATAGCACTGCAAGTACTCCAACTTCAAGAAGAAGACGAACACCAACTACTACAACAACCGGCCGCACAGAGGAGACGCAGGAGGAGGAGGAGGGCAAGGCAGGGCCAGCAAGGCCCACCAGCACAGCCACTACCACCACGCAGGCAGCCCGCAATCCCACGCCTCCGAGCACATCCGTTCAACCTCACTGATGAGCAGATCCACACCCTCTACCGTTTGGACCGGGACACCATAACCGCCATTGTGGACATGACACACGCTGACCTTGTCAGCATGATAGATAGCCCAACCGCCATCCCACCCCTACTGAAGGTGGTGTCTGTACTCCACTTCCTGGCCACAGGCACCTACCAGTACACAGTCGGACAGTTGCATGGCATTTCACAGCCACTGTTGTCACGGACACTATTGCAAGTGCTCGATGCCCTCCTGAAGCACGCAGACGACTACATCTCTCTACCACGCTCGGAGCAGGAAATTACGAACACAAAAGTGGGATTCCATGCACTTGCCGGCATACCGGGTTGCATTGGTGCCATCGACATGTGGAATTGGTTGTCCCACATGCCATGGAGGCCCAGTACCGCAACCGAAAACAATATCATTCTCTTAATGTACAAATGGTGTGTGACTCCAACAGGATCATTACACATTGTTGTGCCCGATTTCCTGGATCAACCCATGATTCTATGGTCTTGAGGAACTCTACAATACCACGCTACATGGAGCGACACGCAGGGAACAGATCCTGGCTACTCGGTGAGTCTCATTTCATGCATGATAATGTGGGGTATGTGATGCGGCAATGACCTGGCAGGAAGGGTGGGGGAGATGCGTACGTAGCAATGTCATTCCACAAACATCCTTTATTGTCCACATACTGGTGATGCGGGTATCCACTGAAGAGATGGCTCCTTACACCACTCCGGAACCCACAGAACCAGCATGAGGAGGACTACAACCATGCCCACTCACGTACCCGTGTAGTCATAGAACAGGCATTCGGCCTACTGAAGGGTCGTTTCCGCTGCCTCAGCAGGTCTGGCGGGGCACTCCTGTACCGCCATGAGAAGGTTGCAAAGATGGTCATGGCATGTGTCATGCTCCACAACATGTGCGTACGTAGAAATGTGCCCATGCCCCCTGACGCAGAACTGCAAGCACCTGAAGATGGTCATGATGAGGGTGGGGATGTGGCAGCACCTCAAGGAGTCCGCGAGGCACAGGAGGGCCGTGAAATTCGTCAGATCATCATAGATTCATGCTTCTAGCACTCACGCCTGGTGGCTGATACATGGACACGGGACTTGTGGCACTGTGTGTGTCTGGAACATGCACAATATGGACTGTACGCCTATAAAGGCCTCGTACACAAAGATCAATGTCCACACATCTCATTGGATGATTGTGAAATGTTTATAGCATATGTGAAATTAGGTTGCACACCCCATCGACCCGCCACCCAAGTAAGCCCAACACCCCCCCTCCACCCTCCTACCTCCCCCCAGAACACCAGTGTCCAAAGATGCTCATTGTCAGTGGGCAGACGCTATTGCAAGCCCCCTCTCTGGGTATCAGGGGCACCCCTGCCTGTGGAGCGCAGGTTCCTCCCAGATCTACGTTGGGGCTGCCCTGGACGGAACTTGCAACGGATGATGTCTCTGCCTGCTCACGTCCATGCATGTCCCTAAGGGTTTGTGAGAGCTCAGTGAGCACACGGCGCACAGCGGCAAGTTCAGCACATACGTCTTTGGACGTCGCATGCAGTTCCCCCCTCAGGCTCTCGGTGCTTCTCTCCATTTGTACTCTCAGGCTCTCGGTGCTTCTCTCCATTTGTACCCTCAGGCTCTCGGTGCTTCTCTCCATTTGTGCCCTAAGTGTCTCAGTAGATGTTTCTATGGCTGCCTTAGTACCCCCACATTCATCAGCATGGTCCTTGAGGAGCGTGGCCAGTTGCTGCTGTTGCACGATCACCTGGTCGAGGGACTGTTGCCTCTGCTGGGCCATGCCCATTTGCGGTGGTGTCACAGAGGGGCTGATCACCTCATGTTGCCTTGCCACAGGGCTTGTGGGGGATGGCCAGTCGTCGTCTTGTGGGTGCCCCTGCGTGGTATCCTCATGGTGTACGGGATGAAACAAACAGGGGGATTGAGACAGGTCATGGATGGATCCTACATCGACATCACCGTTTTCTGTGTCGGAGCATGCTGCCATTAATGCAGTGTCACCTATGGTGCTGCTGCCACCAGAAGCAGTGCCTTCTGTGGCATCCATTGGGGGGACCTGTGGTGGTGCTGTTGTGGGCATGCTGGCTGCTGGGGTGCCTGTTGAAGTCCCCTCCTGTGTGCTGCCACTTGATTTGTGCTGCTGCCGTGTCTTGATCCGTGCAGCTGAGGTGGAGGGTCTTTGGCCGTTGGTCTTGGCCCTCTTTGCAGGTGTGCTGGTAGGGGTGTCCTGGAGCTCGTCGTTTGAATCGGACCCTGTGGTGGAGTAAAGGAGGGCGAGCGTTATTGATGGGTCTGTGGAAATTGGAATGGCAATGTATCACATGCATTGGGGTGGTACCTTAGGGTGATTTGGGTCAGGGCCTTGGAGGTGGTTTCATTTTTGTGTGGATTGAGGATGCAGTTGTTTTGCAGCCTGCAGTTAGGGTGTGCCTGCTGCACGTGTAGAGGGTGTTTTTAGGATTTTTAATTATTTATGTATTTAATGTGACTTTTAAAGTGCGCTATCAGGCCAATGTATGTGGACGTTCTCCTGGACATGTGTTTCTGTTGCACTATGTGGACACATGGTACTTCACATGATTGGACATTGTGGATTTAGCATTGTTTTATTTGGCCCACCTACCTGATTCTTCGGATGTCTGCACTCCTTTCTCCATCCCTCCGACTCCCTCTATACTCTCCATTCCAATGGTGGAGGCACAGATTTCTTCCCAGGGGGTCAACTTGATGGGTGATTCCGATCCTCCCCCGGTAGCTGTGGCAATGTTACGGTTGGCGGATAGTATGCTCCGTACGCGTATCCGCAAGTCGTCCCATCGCTTTCTGCATTGCTGTGGGTTGCGGGGTGCGGTCCCCACCGCACTTACCCGCTGTGCCACCAGGGCCCATATGGCCTTCTTGTTCGCAAGTGCCGTCCTGGTCATTTGCGTCGAGAAGACGACGGCAGCATTCTCCTGGAGGGTCTCTGTGAGCACGGTGAGTTCCTCAGGGGAGAAGTGGACCTGCCGCTTGCGGTCGCACGCTTTTTTCGCTACTTTTCCCATTTTTATTGTTTTCACTAGGGTGGATGACGGGTTGGGATGTGTCTCAGGGTAGTATTTTTAATGGTTGTGTGGGTATTCTGATTTTATAGGTGTACGGCGTGCTGTTTCCCGTTCCGGGACCATGTTTTTACTTCCGTTTCCGTATATTTGCGGTCACCGTATTTTCCGATTGCCGCTCATTACGGTGACCGCTATGATGGGTGGCGGAATTGCACCTAGGGCGCCGTACGACGGCGTTGAGGGGCGTTTTGGGGACATTTCCGCCATCGCGGACTTTGCACTTCCGCCATGGCGTAGTGCTCGTGCCCGATGGGTCAGAATTAGCCGCACTTTACTCCGTCGTGCAATGGCGGAAACGCTATTTACGCTATGGCGGTCAGGTCAGTTACTTTCCGCCAGGGTCGTAATGAGGGCCATTGTCTGTTATTTCAATCCACTGCACGATCATTCAGTCATCAATACCACATTCAAATGACATCTGCTTTTATTCAGGTAACCTCTGAGACCGTGGGAAAAGAAGCTCACATGCATGTGAGAAAATTGTCCTAATGTCATACAGCAAGATGCATCTTCTTCCCCTCTAGGTACACCAATAGTTCCAGTATTTTAAAAAGTATGTTAATGCTATTTTTTCGGTTACAAAAAACTCTACTGCATGCGTTTGTATCATGAGAGTATGGCGCCGAGTACATTCGTTCTGCAGGGAGGACTGTGTTATCTGATGCTGTTGGAAAGCTGACTTTGGCCCTTTAACCAAATTTGAGCCGGAATATACAAAAGCCACGCTTGGTGTGAAGCACCAGCTCTAGAGTACGGAGCTGAGTAAGGTCCTGCTGCAGTCAGGCGGCAGAAAGGAAATAGCGTGTGAGACCCAGCTGTGTACTGTCAGCCAATCAACTCAGGGTATGCCCTGTGGAGGAGACCACAGATGCGAGTGCTGGGAAAGTGGGGGACTTTGAGTGCCTTAGTGGTGAGTCCAGTATGTATGGAACCCAGTGCACGCTGTGAATTGCAACTAGCGCTACCCCCACTGCCAACTAAAATACAACCAAATAGTAACATTGGGATACATGCAGTAGTGCCTGTGCCTATGTCGCCGTCTGGTACAGCCAGTCATGAGATTGTGATTGCTCTGCATGACAATGGCCTCATTAGTTCAAAGGAAGATCAAAGAGGAGGTCCTGATCAAGCGTTGAAACCAGGGGGCAGTAAGATTACTGCATATATTACTAGAGCAATTCCCCTACCTTACGACGACTGGCAGGGGGTGGATAGGGAAGTCAAAGATGCAGAGCTATTGGAGGGAGCGTGATGTTATATCTGTAGCAAGCACAGCCGTCTCCTTTACCGTCCCCTAGACCAGCAATACTAGCAAGCACGCCTGATGCACATCTAGGGGGTACTTTGACTAACTTGTTAACATCGAATATTGCCCGCGTTACACATATGATAGAGATGGCAGAGGCTGAACCTGTGAAAACAAATGTGTGCAAGCCCGATCCCTGCCCCTCTTAAGACCTGTACAGAAGGAGCCATCAATGGTTCACCAGCCGTTTGAGAGAATGTGCCACCAAGCAACAGTAAAGAGTGGCGAGCGGAACCTTGAATATGAGCGCTCTAGATCTTCCTCAAGCTTGTTGAATTCATCTATGACAGACTCTTTGAGTCCAGGAATGCTGTCAAGACCAGAAAATCAGACGAGAGGAGTCAGTCAGGATCCATTAAGTCAGGAGAACTTAAATATAATATCAGCATTAACTATCACGCTGGCCCCCTTTCTCAAATTATACAAAGTCATTAACGATAATCTTAAGGATCATGCAACTCACTGCTGGCGATGCTGCATTCCTAGATTATTTATATTGAGGGCTTGATCATGGCTGCGAAAACCAGGAATGATCCCCTTTACCCCTGGATCATCTCCAACTAGGGGCTTCTAACTGCGAACTGAATGAAATCAGAGCGCAGGGACATCATAATGTAACTCCACCTCTGATAGATAAAAACATGGGGTATGGAGTACCAAGGAACTCTAATTTACTTTCCTTGTCAATCAGTTCAGGAGCCGTGGTCCCAAGGGATGTGGAGCGAGAAGTAGAGGAAGTCTCCGACCCAGTAACCGCAGAAGAATTTGCAGTTCCTGAAGAAAGATCCATCCACGAGACAGTGGTTAAGATAGAGCTGGAAGGAGTAGTATCAAAAGAAGATATGGTGCAGCCCCTGAATGACTCATCTGAAGAAAACAAAGAATATTAAACAAGTACAAAAGCCTTAATCTAACGGCTCCCGGAAATTCCTGCGCTATTTGGACACCCCCTTAAAATCTCCTGAGACCGTGAGGAGGAATTAAAAAAAAACCTAAAAAATGCAAACTCATGGATTATCGATTATAGCGACATCAGGACTGAGTAATAGTGAGGACTTGTATATCCTGTCAGAGGTAGAGATCACTCAGGAGGATTTAATGAACCTGTCAGTAAATTCCACTCAAGACAATTATGTGACGGGGCAACCCAAGACTTACCTTTAGTCGAGTTCTTAAGTGAAACACAGTTGGACTGGGTATTGCTCCATTTGGACTATAAATTAGTGAAGCAAACATTTTTAAAAGCTGCTCCGTGTTTGTTACCTAGGGTTTGATTTGACGGAAGTTAATCAGGAAAGTTTAATAACTACTAAACTGAATTGAGAACCAAAAGGGAGAAAGCAAGTGATATGTCAATTAGAGAAACTTGGTAGTAGAAGGAGGGGTAGTTTAGAGAGAGAACAAGAGTTAGAGAAAAAGAATGTTGGAAGGTGGATACCCACATATATAAACGTTAACGTTACCCCCTTAGAGTGACAAGTGGAGGAAATACTAACATGGAAAGGAAACTGGTAATCAAACCTGAAATAGAGGCAGCCTCTATACAAGATGTGCATGGCTGGCTGAGGCCTTGGTGGTGAAGAGAAACCAAGTCAAGGATATGGACACAGTTATAGGTACAACAATGGGATTCTGGAATACGCAAGGCTTCACTCACTTATTCAGGAAGGGTGCATTGAGATTTGAAGATTTTTGTGTATTATGTTTTCAGGAAACCTGGTTATGTTCTAATCTGACTTTGGATGTGTTTTCTAAACCCTGCTATTAAGGAACAAAGAGTGAGACCTTCGGCAGGTCTGCTTTTAGCCATAAGAAATGGAATAGGAATTAGAGCTTTAGATGTTAAAAACCCTAAACCGTATATCGAAATGGCTAAACTGAGCTATAACTGTTTATAGTTCTCAACCTTCACTGGAACCAAGCCGTAATAGGTGATGAGGCATTTGTAGAGTGTCTTATGGGCCTAATTGATGAATGCTATATCAGTATGGACGGTCGACAGATTTTAATCTGCAGAGATTTAAACATTACATGTTGTTGTGGAGAATTTTCATTTTAGTGCTAAATTCCTCCGACCTTAGAGACCCCCAGCTCTTTTGCTGGACTTCAGGACTTTTTTAAATTTTAATTCATTCTAATTTTAACCCTGGAGTGAGTGTGACCTTTTTCTCACTCTCTCATGTGTTTTGACCTGATTTAGATTATGTGTTTCCTTTGTTTTTGGAGTCTGACAAACTCCATAGGCATCTACTTGTTCAGTGCAGTGTCACAGAGAAATCTTTTAGATTTCTCATAAGGTTTAACTATCTTTTCTTGTGTGAACTACTGTTCCCAAGAATAGTAAAGTGAAGTTGACTTTACTTACCTTTTCTATTTGTGGGTCCAGCACACACCATCTTATGTGGAGTGACTTGGTAGCGACTTATCATACCTATTAATGTAACATTTTTTGTGTTACACTCGCTACTTTAAATAGCTGGTGGTAGTGGTTTAATGTTCCCACCATTGTGCTTTTCTAGCGCAGGCTGAATCCTCAGCTGAAGTATAGCACCCATGGGTGACCATTTTGTCATTTTGTCTTCCTTTTTCTGCATTTTCTGTTTGTGAGGTCTTTCTTGGGTTTTACTCTGCGCGCCAAGCCAGGTTTGAGCCCTTTGTTAATTTTGCCTTTGGCGGGCTTCAGTACTGAGACACGCCTCTGGCTCCAGTGTGTCTGGAAGGGCAGGAAGTGAGGGAGGTTCCTGAAACTCCCCTGTCCTTTGTCTTCCTGAATGCCTGAATGCACCCAGTCCTGATTGGCTGGTAGGCTGTTCTTTTAGGACAGCCACCCTGCTGTTTGAGTGACAGCCAGGCTGTGCATGGATGGGAGAAACCTGCTAAAAAGGCGAGGGTTTTGGGACGAGAGGCAGAGTCGACTACTGGGAAGAACACCCGATGAAGAAACCGTGAACAAAGCTTGCTGTATCCTCCTGCACCTTTGAATTGCCTGGTGAAGCCCTGCTCCGCTGAAACTCCTTTTTCTGATTAACAAGAGAAGCTCCGGAAGGGACGACTTAGGTTAGTGGGACCAACTAACCCCAAGATGAACTCCACTGGACCATCTTCCCCGACTGGCTGTACTTCTTTGCTGCTGCAGGCACCGAGTGCCAGGGGTCGAGAAATCTGTAGTCGAGTGCAATGTCTGCAAGCCGGCCAGAAACTCCAGGAGTCTCCCCAGGACCCTCCAGAAGCAGGACGACCAGAGCTCGAGTCCCCTCACCAGAGTGCAGGACTCAAGGAGTGAAGGAAGCCCAACCGGTGTCCAAGATCAACGGTGGTGCAATTTACTGAGCGCTGAAACCGCGAAGTGCCGCTGATCTGAAAAGAGCACGTAGCTGCCACTAACATCCAAATTGTTGCCGCAGGAGTTCTCCAGACGTCCTCCCTCTTGTCCCCATGACTGAGACCCAGGATCTGCATCGTTGCAACCAGACAGAAGCCAGATGGACCACTCTTCTTCTAACCAAAGATACTGTTCTGATTTGGGGTACTTACCTCAGTGTCTTTAGCTTTGCTCTTCTCAGTTGAGACTTGCAGTAGCTACCTTGCTAGAGTTGATTCCTGCTCTACCCTTCACAAGTGTAACAGCCTGTGACCCTACAGTGATTTTTCTTCAACAAACTCTCTAACTTTGTGCCAGACTTTGTTATCTAAGAAGTGCCTCAGCTCCATAGACTGTGCTCCAAGTGACTTTGGCTGTCCCGGCTCCCTGCAAACTCTTCTAGCCCACTTGACTTTGAAATGTACTGTCCCTCAGAGGTGAATTTTAAACTATTATTGCTGGGCAAGGTTTTTGTCTACACTTCATTTGAAGATTTAAGTGCTCACATGCTCTGAGAACCTTTGTCCTTCCCTTACCCTTTCCTTTTTACCAACCTCAGAATCTACAAAGTGTACTAGTGATATATAAATGCCAATTCTGTCCTAGTTAGTGAAGTCACCTCAGGGTGTAGGAAGTGTGTAAAAAGCATCTCTAAAGAGTATCTACTAGCTTTGTGTGGATTCTTGAAAAGTATTTTAAAGTATATTTGATTGTTACCTATATTGCCCTTTTTAAAGAATGCTTATTTTAAAAACTGATGTTAAATAAATAAATAACTATTTATAACTGAAACCTTGAGTGTAAGTGTTATTTGGCTACTTGTATTTGCGAATTTGAATGCTACAGCTCTAGAGCTCACATTTAGCCCTCTAGAGATAAGTCTGGCTGCTCAGTCGCACTACCAACTTCTGTGGTACAGGCCAATACCAAAAGGTGGGTTACCTAATACCAAGAGGACAAGTGTTGTGTAGTCTCCCACAGGGTTACTACAGCAATTCTTGTCCAGCACATATTTGGATAAAATGAGCGATTTGTTAGCTGAATCAATACTTTTCTCTAAAGTGGCAGAGGAAAGGGGCCTAATCTGGCTTAGAGAAATGAAATTAAGAGATCTCCATATATTGCATTGTCACGTTCAGGGTGACATTCCGGGGTGAACAATTTGGTGCAGGGGGTCACGTTTACGACTTTGGACTATATGTTTGTCTCTCTTAAGATCCTCCCTCTTATTTGGAAAATTCAGATCATCCCTTCTCTTTGTAGTGATCAAGATATTTTAAAAATGAAATGGGGAGATGTGAAAGAATTAAAAGGTGAGGTAAATGCCCAGAAATTAGAAATTTCACAAGGAAGAAATTGTCACATTATGAAACTGGAGGGGAAATGGATACTTATGGGTAGATATAACGATTGTACAGATGGTTGGGATGGACGAAATGCACAAGGAGTACTTAATTATACGCCAATTCTGTTAAATTTTGTGGAGATGGTAGTTGAGAAAAGAAAGTTGCTTAGAGCGGATACTATACGAATAAGAGCTTTTCCAAAATGTAGAAATTAGAGCATGCATAAAAAGGAGGAAACCGCAATATAAGATTTGGTTGCGTTCGCACAAAGCACTTCTGCTTCAATGCGACGCTGATAATATGCTTAAAGCAATATGTAAGAAACCCACAGGTGAAATTTGGCAACTTAAAAATATGGGAGATACCTCGCAGTTAGCACTGCAGGTAAATGCAGTGGCAGAAGAAGCATGGCTAGAGCACTTTGAAAGCTTTTTGGCGTTGTCGGGGGAATACTAAGAATGATACGGTAGAGAGTTTAGACACCGAATGGCTACTCCCTCATGAGAGGGTGGATATAATGGCTCTCATTAAAAAAGCGAGTAGTTTGGGGGCGTGGCCAGCCGAGCACCGAGAAACATGCTATCTCAGTGAGCTCCGTTCCTGCGCTGAAACAAGACCCCCAAATCCCCTAAAATGGGAAACCCTGCACCCAACCAAAACACGAAGAGTGCACTGGAACATCGGGGGACCCCCCCACATCCCTGAGAACATGAAGAGACACATCGCTCTCGAGAAATGAACCATCAGGGGAAAAGTAAGATATCCTTCCAAGATGGCGGGCGGCATCTGGAAGAAGTGAACAAGGTCACTGAAGAGGCGCAATACCCAGCCGGTCAACGTTAAGAAGGGGGCACACTGCTCTGAAATCCGCAGCCGATCTGCAAAACAATTACCAAGGGGATCGAGTGAAAAGAAGGTGTTTGAGGGATGAGGCGCTCTTCCTGCGTGGGGTGGTGGAAACACGGTAGCAGCGCTGAGGGATGCAGAACCACCCCGCAGAGGACTGTCTGCTGGGCATAATCGCGTGGAGCCCACTCTGAAGGAGGGATCCGCGGTGCGGAGAAGGAATGAGGCAGTCCCTCAGACAGAGGGAAGACAGATGGTTAGAGCAGTGCAGGCGGGGAGAGCAAGGATTAACCCATGCAGCATGACGGCCCGAATCGCACTGTTGGATTCTTAGAATCCAACAGCACACCGCACACGAAAGCTCCGGACACAGGAGAAGGCAAGCCAAAGAGTGGGAGAAAAGCCTGTACTATAATAAGCGGCCCCAGGGATGGAGGAAAAAAAATGCAATATAACATGACATATTCTGAAGGAAAAGAACAATAAAACTGTCAAAGCCTAAAGAGAGAGCACAATGCAACCAAACAGCAGGGCATAATAAAGTAAACTCATAAGGTGCAAATTCAGGTTGTGAAGCCTTAAACAATCAGAAAGGTCTACCAGGCAGCAGCCCACCCGAAAGGGGGAAAAGCAAACACAGAACACACACCGAAAGGAGAGGATCCGGTAGCCTGAGGCTTGAACCAGCTGCAGACCACTGTTGCAGAGGAGAAAGGAAGCAAAACAAAACACCAGCCAAAAGGGGGTTGTCAGCAGCAGCAAGATCTGTGGTGTTAGAATGGCAAAAAACTTGAACGAAGTGAAAGGCCCAATATCGGGTGACATTAAAGCCACGATACAGAATCAGCAGCCTGCAAAGAAACAACAACAACAGACAGCGGTGCAAATCCACTCGTCTGAAAACCCAGAGAAGAGTCTAGAAGGAGACGACCCCCCTATGAGGCCTTCAGACCTACAGGAGATGGCAGCAGAAATAAAGGAGATAAAAGACTGTGCTGTCCCTCACCAAGTCAATCACAGAATTGAAAAGGTCTCGGCAATTGAGAACAGGGTGGAAGAAACAGAGACAACATTATGCGAGCAAGGATACGAACAAGGAGAAGTAGCCAAGAGTATGGAGTCAGTTGAACAGCAGATGGAATGGGTGGTGGCAAGGCAGGAGGACAGTGAAAACAGATCCCGAAGGAACAATATTACAATAAGAGGCATACCACCGTCGGTCCCAGAAACAGAACTACATGATCATGTCCAGGCATTGTTCCAACAAATACTGGGAAATGAGGAAGGAGAGAAGATAATCCTCGATAGAACACATAGGATATACAACACCTACCAAAAAAAGAAAAACTTGGTACCAGATGTGATCACAAGAATCCACTTTTTCAGAGAAAAGGAGCAGATTATGAAAGCAGCAAGAAGAGCTGAGCCAATTAAGTTTTGAGACTCCCATATTACTCTTTACCAAGATATGGCCCAAGCCACGCTGATGAAACAAAAACGGCTTCTGGGGGTTACCAGCTGGTTACAAGAGAAAGGGGTCCTTTACAGATGGACTTTACCGTGTGGTATCAGATTCGAATACCAGGTCAAGGCACAACACATAACAAAGGAGGAGGAAATGGCGGAACTCATGAGCAAAGACGACGACCCACGATCATCAGAATATTCACTGGAAAGAGACCCTGAAAAAAGTTTGGGACTCACAATCAGGAAAGAAAGGTGGTGACAGGGGAGCCCTTATTCAAAAGAAAAAGGGAGAGACATGAAGCATAACTAGGCCACATGAAAATATTCAAGGTGAGATGTTAAAGCAAACATGCGGGACAGAACCCCTGAAGGGGTAAAAGGAAAGGTATAAGAAACTTGCAAGAAAGGGTAGAACAGGTACAACGGGCCTCGACATGTGATTGGGGCAAGGGGGCAAGGAGGGGAGGTGTTGGGCAGATAGATACCCTGATCGGTTAACTCACCAGGACCCGATAACCGACTGGTGAATTATGCAGATAAACTATGAGTTGGGGATGTTGGGGGGGGGAACACGTTGATTTACTTACTGTTTTTAAGGGATAGTTACATTGCTCAGATCTTGTGGAAGTTTAGGGAGAAATACAAAAGGAAACTGCAGGCGGGATACATACAACCCTTTGAATATGGCAGACATAAAAATGCTAACCCTGAACGGGCAGGGTTAAATTCTCTGATGAAAAGGCGTTCCGTATTGAAACAACTTTCAGATCTCCAGGCATCGGTGGCCTTACTACAAGAAACACACATTTTGGACACGGATGAGAAGAGAATGACACATCACGCTTTCCCCATACAATATTTTGCAACAAGTGGGACCAAAACTAGGGGAGTTGCAATCCTTATAGGAACCTCATTGACATTTCGGAGGCAGTTCTGTTACTGGGATCCAGTGGGGAGATATATGGTACTTAAAGGCACTTTGGTAGGACCAACATTTACACAGATAGCACTCTATGGCCCAAGCGAAAAGCAGGATCTTTTCCTGGACACGGTTCTCCAGAAAATAGATACCTGGTGCGAGGGACAAGTAGTAATTGGAGGTGATTTCAATTGTGTAATGGACCCCATCCTAGATAAAACACTCCCCCCACAAATAAGGATAATAGATTCCGACAAACCCTGGGTAAGTACTTTAGAAATCTTGACCATAATCGAGATTCTTCCATAATACCGAAAGAGACTATACGCATTATTCAACAGTGCACAAGGGATCCTCGAGGACAGATATAATCCTAGTTTCAGCAACACTAATACCCTGAGTAATAGCAATAGATATCGGAGTCAAATAACTCACGGATCATGCAGGAGGGCAGAAAATCATGGAGGCTGACCAAACTCATCTTAAGCGATATCGCTCTTAGGGCACACATGGAGAAGGTGATAGTTAACTACTTTAAAGAGGGAAACGGATTGGCGGATGGTATGGGATGCTGGATAAGCAGTGATAAGGGGGGGAATTCATGTCGCAAACAGCGTACTATATAAAAGGGAGAGAATCTGTGAGAAAGGAATTGGAAAGGGAGGTCCAAACAGCAGAAACACAACATAAACACAAACAAACACAGAGCTTGCTACATACACTACGAAAGATTAGAGCAGAACTGGAGCCACATATGACAGACCGATCAGCACAGACTCTGTTGAACACTAACCAAACATATTATACCCAAGTGGGGAAGGCTAGTTGGTTATTAGCAGCTAAATTGCAGAAACAAAAAACCTGTAATTATAGCTCAAGGTTGCAAGATGAGCAGGTTAATTTACATGTCGCAGAAGCGGACAGAATAAGGATCATGGAGCACTTCCATGCTGCTCTGTTAAAACAAGAAGAAATGGGCACAGGTCTGCAAACAACTTACATTGGGAAAGTTATATTGTGCTGACCTAACGCAGAAGAAAAAGAGGCCCTAGAAAAGCCCATCATGGCGGAGGAGATTGGTGAGGCTATGTCATCTCTACTGGGTAATAAAACGCCTGGCCAGATGGGTTTGGAAACGGATACTATAAAACCTTCCGAACACACCTGCTAGCACCCATGACAAGCCTATTTAATAAAATTAGAGATAAAAGCACAGTCACAGAGGACATGAGTAGATCAACCAGTGTGCTGATCCCCAAACCAGGGAAAGATAGAACTGAATGTGCCAACTATCGACCTATCTCCCTACTGAATAGCGATGCAAAAATATACGCAAAGGTCTTGGCAGGGAGATTAGCTAGAGTTTACCAGGGATAATACATGAAGACCAAGCAGAATTTATAATGGGGAGACATACGCAAGACAACATAAGAAGGGTAATATATGTAATAAAATTGGGCATTAGAACCAAACAGAAATTCTCCATATGGGCACTAGACGTGAGACGAGCATTTGATAGTCTGGATTAAGGATTTTTGGAACGGGTGTTGGTAATATTCGGGTGCGGGCCGGCATTTAGAAGAATGGTACTCATTAACTTCCAGTTGCCGTCGACAACATTCTTGGTGAATGGGCAATTTACGGAACAGGTAAAAATCCAGAGGGGTACAAGACAAGGCTGCCCTTTATTGCCCCTAATTTTTGCTATGGCAATGGTACCATTGGCGGCCATGATAAGACAGGATCAAAACATCCTGGGAATAGAAAGCATAGGAGGGACACACAAAATAGCTTTGTATGCAGATGACATCCTATTATTTTTGAGACACACAAAACGAACCCTGCCACAAGTGATAGCTAGACTACGAGAATTTGCAGCAGTCTCAGGTTTCACTATCAATTTCGATAAATGTAAAGCCCTTAACCACATCTGGGGGTCTCAGGTGTGAAGAGGTATATTTTGGCAGCCCAAATATTGCCCATGTTACGATGGTCAGGATCTGAATCACAAAAAGGCTGGAGCAAACTTAAGCAAGAGGTGACCTCCATCCCCCTGGAAAACGGGAATAGAGGAGCGGGAGGCCGATTATTAAAAGCAACATAAAACTCACTCCATGGATGGGACCAAGCTTTAAAATGGGTGGGAACAACCCTGGTATTAGGACCTCATAGACCAATGTGTTACAACGCAGATTTCACTACCGGAAGGAAGGTAAAATACTGGGAGAAATGGGAAGGAAAAGATAAATTGAAATTGAAAGATTTATATCACAATGGAAACCCACTACTGTTCGAGGAATGCAAACAGAAATTTCACATAGGAGAGGGAGAGAAGTACAAATACATGCAAATTAGACATTGGATCTCCCAAAGGGATTTAAGGAGGGCAGGAACAAGGACACCGCTGGGGTTGGCGGAAACCATGCAGGGAGGGTCTACGGGTAAAGGGATATGACATGCATTACTTGCCGTAATAGCATTTCTGATGATTGTATCTGCTTAGATTCACATATTGTGCATATGATCCGACATCCAGTGGTAACCGCAGAGTATTGCATCTTGTCTTTCGGGGACCGAAAGGGGACATCGGCATAGGATAGGCGTGTCTGTAACACTATCCCTATCGTGACTTGTAGTGTACCCAAAATCCCTCACGCGCGAGGTCCCTCCAATTGTATTTTTTCTGCCATGAGGGAGCCCAAGGCTATTGTGAGTGAGTACATGAAGAAGAGAGAAGTAGAAAGACGGCTATGTTCCTTCCACCCCAAGCGGGGAGGTAGGGAGGGCGCATGTGAATCCAAGCAGATACAATCATCAGAAATGCTATTACAGTAAGTAATGCATGTCTTTTGATGCTTGTTAATCTGCTTAGAATCACATGCTGTGCATAGACTAGCGAGCAGTACCCGGAGTTGGAGGTGGGTTGTGAGAAGGAACAGTAGAGAAAATATGTCTTAGTAGTGCTTGTCCCACCTGAGAATCAGACCTAGAACGAGTGTCTAGGCAATAGTGTTTTGTAAAGGTGTGTACAGAACACCAGGTTGCCGCTTTGCAAATGGACTCCAGGGGAACATTTGCAATGAATGCTATGGATGCCCCAGTGCCCCGAGTAGAATGTGCTCTAGGCTTGAAGGGCAGTTCTCTCTTAGAAAGAGTGTAACATAGTATGATGCATTTGACAATCTACCTTGAGATAGCTGATTTAGAGACAGGATCCCCTTCTCTACCAGCTGCCACTGAAACGAAAAATTGGTTTGTTTTCCTCAGTGGTTTAGTTCTTTCCAGGTAAACATGACTGCCCTGCGCACATCAAGTGTGTGTAGGCTTCTTTCGGCCATGCTAGTGGGATACTGGAAAAAGGTAGGTAGTTCAATTGATTGGTTCACATGGAACTTCGAGATTAATTTAGGCACAAATCTGGGGTGAGTGCGCAGAACTACCTTATCCCTGTGGACTGTAAGAAAGGGGTCTAGAACAGAAAGTGCCTGTAGTTTGCTAACCCTTCTAAAAGAGGTGATAGCCACTAGGAAGGCCGTTTTATAAGTGAGGTATTTTAGACTTGCTTTATGCATAGGCTCAAAGGGAGCTCCCATGAGCCTCGTCAAAACCACATGTAGGTCCCACCCAGGAGCTGGGTGAGAAATGGGAGGATAAATCTCCACCACAACACCTTTTGTTGGGATGTGGTGTAGGCTGAAAGGGCAGCCAGATGAACCTTTAGGGAATTGAAGACCAACCCAGTGTCTAACAGATGGGTAAGGTACAGCACAATGTGTGTGGGTGAGCAATCGATGGGATTATTGACGCCATTATTGACGCCCTTGGAATTACACTAGATGACAAAACGTTTCCATTTGCTGGCATAGCAATAACGTGTGTTAGGTATGTCCATGCACCTCCGAGGCAGCTGTAGGTGTCCAAACTCTATGATCTCAGGAGCCAGGCTGCTAAATTCAGAGTTTGTGGGCATGGGTGTAGGGTCTCCACTCTGTCCTGAAACATGAGATGTTGTATCGGCAGGGTAGTTTTACTGGAGGGGAGAGGGACATTTCCATCAGATGAGCGAACCAGGGTTGGCGGGCTCACATCAGGGGCCACCAGTATCTTGGTAACTGGTTCCTGGTACATCTTGTGCACTATCTTGTTGAGAAGGGGAGTAGGGGAAAAACATAGACACATTTCCCTGACCATGCTATCCAGAGACCGTTCCCCTTGGAGCGGTTCTGGGGGTACCTGGAGGCATAGTCTTGGCATTGGGCGTTCTCCTGAGTTGCGAACAGGTCGATCTCTGGGAATCCCCATTCTGCAAAGACGTTGGACACAATGTCTTCATGCAGACGCCATTTGTATTCTTCGGGCAGTGGAAAAACTCTGCTGGGCACGTCTGCCAGAAGATTGAGTTTCCCTGGAACATGTTGGGACAACAGGAACATCTTGTGTCTGAGAGCCCATATCCAAATGTTTTGGGACAGCTTGGATAGCCCTGGAGAGTGAGTGCCCCCCTGTTTGTTCAGGTAATACATGGCTGTAGTGCTGTCCGTTAGGATCAGCACTTTCTTCCCTTGTAGTTGCATCTGAAAGGCCTTTAAGGCCTTGAACACAGCTAATAGCTCCAGTAAATTTATATGGTTGGACGCTTTATGTAGGGACCACACTCCATGTGCTGTCTGCTGAAGCAGGTGGGCCCCCCATCCCGTGAGAGATGCGTCTGTCGTGAGAGTGGCTTCCACTGCAGGGGTGGTGAAGGTCTTCCCCTTCAAGAGGTTTTCTCTTGACCACCACTGCAGAGAGAGAACGAGGGCTGTTGAGACAACTACCAGATCTTACTGGAAAAAAGACCACACCGCTGGCTCATAAACCAAGGTCTTTTTTCCAGTAATTTCTCTGGTGCCAGTGTACGGAGGCATCTTCACATTGGGTTTGCACCCCACTCAAAGATATAAGTAAATCTAAAACTTATAATATCAATGTGTTTTGAATAAAGAGCAGTGCACACTCACCATCTTCGCAACTACCAGATCTTCCCATTGTCAGCTGGCCTGACACCACTCACCGTCACCTCCCGACTGGCTACATATTGAGGGATCTGAAAAAGCATGTTCTGAACCCTCTTGTTGGAGGGGAAGACGAGGCCATCTTCTGTCCGAATTAGAGCTCCCGGAAATAGTTTTGTTTGACTGGGGACTAGGCTGGACTTCTTCTAGTTGATAGAGAAACCCAGACTGAAGAGAAGATCTACTGTTTTTTGGGTGTTCGAAAAACATGTGTTGTACAAGTCCCCTGTTAAGAGCCGGTCGTCGAGGTAAGGGTAAATTGGGACGGGTAGTCTGCGCAGGTGTGCTGCTGCCACTGCCAGGACCTTCGTAAACACCCTTGGCACCGAGGCGATGCCGAAGGGGAGTACCTTGAATTGGTAATTCCGGTCCTCTATCATGAACTTTAGATATTTCCTGTGCGCTGGCAACATCGAAATATGAAAGTATGCATCTTGAATGTCCAATGTTTCCATGTAATCCCCCTGTTTCAGTAGTGGGATCACCTCCTGTAGTGTTACCATGCAAAACTTCTGAGGTTTTATGAACATGTTCGCTGGGCGCAGGGCTAGAACAGGGCGCATGGTGAGGTCCTTTTTGGGTACAAGGAAGTACACTGAATAAATACCCTTGTTTACCTAAAGAATAGGGACAGCTTCTATGGCGTCCTTTCCCAGCAGCACTTCCACTTCTTGATTCAGGATTTCCAGATGTTCCGGTGAATGGCGCCGTGAGCGTGGTGGTCTGAATTGTGGAGGTCGGGAGAATTCCATGCAGTACCCGTGGGCGACCGTCTTTATGACCCACTGGTCTGAAGTTATCCCCTCCCATGCCATGAGGAAAGATGTTAATCACCCCCTGACCGGGGAAACATGGGAGGGGACCTGGATATGATGGTCATTTCTGACCGGAGGCTGCGGCTCCTCTAGGATTGGGGCCTCTACCTCTGCCTTTGCCTCGTTGCTGCCCTCTTGAAGGCTAGTATGCGGGGCTTCCTGAAGTTTGTCCTCTTTTTTTGGCTGTTTCCAAGTCCTCATCAACCACTTTCCTGAAGAGGTTAGTTTCTTCAATAGGCTTATTGATGAGCGAGGCCTGAGTTTCGGGTTTAAACCCTGAGGTACGCAGCCAAGCGTGCCTTTTGAGTAGGGTCCCTTGGGCCAGAGACCTGCCTGCTGTTTCAGCCGTGTCCAGAGTGTTCTTTATCACATTCTGGTTCACCTGCCTTCCCTCGGCTACAATAGAGAGAAGTTTGGACTTGGCCAGCTCTGGGACATCCTGGAGGCCTTCCTGGAGTAGGTTCTACTGAGCTTCAGCATAACTTGCCAACAGCGTGGTATTATTTGCTATATGCGTAGTGTATGCGGCAGCCGAGGTGACTTGTTTGCCTAGGGCATACAGCCTCTTGGATTCCTTGTCCAGGGGGGCCTCCCCAGTGGCAAGGGGTACCCCTGCTCTTTTTCGGGTGGTAGTCACTACCAGAAAATCGGGGATGGCGTGCCCTTTAATGTATTGTGGGTCGGAAGGAGACGGCCGAAACAATTTTTCCACTCTTGGGTTCACTGCCCGGGTTTGACCTGGTGATAACAAGGAGGGAGCGAATCTTCTTTTGATGGAATTAACGAGGGGAATGGCTTGGCTAGATGGAGACTTCTCCTTAAGAATATCCTCTACAAAGTCCTGCTCAGGCACAGCCTCTTGAGTAGAGATCTGAAAATGTTCAGCTACCTTCTTCAACATAGAGTTGAAGGCCACCTGGTCATCTACAGGCGAGGGCTGACGAGCCGGAGTGGAAGGAGGGGAATACAAACACAATACATCAGTGTCCTGATCTTGATGGGGAAGTGTCCATGGGTCCGTTCCCTCTTGCTGGGTTTCTTCCCAATTGTCTGTGGCACCCACCTGTTCCTCCTCATAATTCTGTAGAAATTAAGTTTCTTCCTCTTCATCGTAAATGTCCCTATAGGTGTCCATGTGGACAATGTCTCCTGCTGGACGGGGACTGATAATGAGAAGTAGATTGAAGGTTAGGCTCGCCACAAGACCTTTTTGGGGGAGGATGATCAGAAAAACTGATAATTCTCTCCAGACGGTCCATACACCCCTCAAATTTCTCCCTTGTCCATTTGGAGGACCCAGGAGGGCCTACGGGTGGAAAAATGTTGTCTTCCGCCCTACAGCGCTGAAAAGTGTCTCTTAGGATGTTGGAAAAAGGCTCTTGACTGTATCGTGAGAATCGGGGCCCCATGGCGTATCAAAAGATTTGTCCGCGGCTTGCCCCATGATTTTCGGTGGAACCGGGATAAATCCCACTGCCGCAGTAATTCTCTCGATGCGGTCCTCGATAACCGCCGCATCGGCGTGAGATAAATGTTCCGATGGTCTATCGGTAGGTGTACTGCCTTCCGCAGCGTTAGGGGGCCTATCGGTCTGTTTTTCGACTAGGGGCCTAGTCATGATTTTTGGGCCTACCGCGGCCTTCGGGACCGTCGTTGCGCCAGATTTCCGTGCTTTGACGTATGAAGCTTTTGAAGTAGCGCCCTTGTTTTTGATTGCCCAGTCGCAAGACGCTGATGTGGATGCAGGGAAGGCTTTGGATCTGCATGATCTGAGGAAACCGCCGAAATTTTCAACGGCCCTGCTGGCACTTTCACCTTTTTCGACATTGATGTCGAAATAGGCGTAGGGGTTGTGTGCTTAGTGAGATGCGCTTGGACGCCCCTGTCGCCGGGTGTTGTCCTTGAAGCGTGACCAGAGTCGAGCCTTAAAGGGGCGGGGACGGGCGTGGCGGACCTGGAAGTGTCCGCCTCAAGGTCTATTACATCCGCAACAGATGTTTGGTCATCTGAAGTGCACCCGTCACTCTCAGCGTGTGTGGTGGTGGGGGAAGGGAGTTCCACCCGCGACATACCGTATGCGGCCCACCACTTTACACAGCGCTCCTTAAGGGTCTTAGGCTGAAAGAGTTTGAAGGCCGCACACCGCTTTTCATCGTGATCTAAGGGGAGCTAGGCATTGCATGTCCTGTGTGCGTCCTTCCAAGGATATTGGACCCTACAGGGCAGAACCTAAAAGGAGTCATTTCCATAGCAAAAGGGGAAGATGACTAGACTGAAAAGGGTACAGAGGGGGAAAGAGGAAAGACATACCGAAAATATGGCCACCCTGACGCCACTCTCATTACTTTAAAGGTCGGCCAGAGGGCCCGACCATGTGGAAAATCTGGCCGCCAGATGTTAGGCGCCGAAATCCACTGCCGTAGACGAATCCCCTGCAGTCTTCGTCGAAGATGTTCTTGTGACCGAAGTGACTTAACGTGGAATAACCAACAAGTCGGTATAAGATAAACAATGGGCCTCATTACACGGTAGGCGGTAGGGGATTACAGGCACCTGTAAGGGCACCGGTGCCGGTAATCCCCTACCGCCCTACTATGAGGTCCCTCAGAGGGTCCCATCCTTAACGTGTGGTCTGCCCAGGCGTTATGGATGGTTCCCGCTGAGGGACCTCGGAGCTAATAACGGTACCAAAAATGGTTCCCGGAATGGGGACTTACCGGTCCCGCAAAGGTTGGAATAGACCGGTAAGTCCCTATTCCGGGAACCCGGACTCCGACGGCGGTATGGAGCAGCCATGGCGCTAATAGCTCTGTATGAAGGAGCTCTGCTATAAGGCGACCAGTTATCTGGGCGGAAAAAAACAAACTGAGGACCGCGGCGCGTGAGGGATTTTGGGTACACTACACGTCACGATAGGGATAGTGTTACAGACACGCCTATGCCGAAGTCCCCTTTCGGTCCCCGAAAGACAAGATGCAATACTCTGCGGTTACCACTGGATGTCGGACCATATGCACAGCATATGATTCTAAGCAGATTAACAAGCATCAGAATGAGAATTTACAAGCTATTAGATAGAACGCAATATACAGATGGCCTCCCCTAAATGGCTAGATGGGAGGAAGACTTGGGGGATTACTTGGGGGGGGGGGAGGAAGAATGAGGACAAATATGGAGAAGAGCCCAAAAAACATGTACGGCTATATAAGAGTCAGCATACAAAATTTGTCACAGATGGTGTCTAACTCCCCAACGGCTACACGGAATGAACACAAAATACCCCCCGCCCCTATGTTGGAGACAACGTGGGGATATAGGAACCCTGGGTCACATGTGGTGGACATGCCCCAAAGCCAGAATATATTGGAAAGAGGTTCTGGGACATATTGAACAGATCACAGGGGCCCAATTACCAGACTCACCAGTGGTGATATTGCTGGGTGCAGAAGTAGACGGAACCTACACTGTGGGGCAACAGCAGCACTCATCGCACACCTACTATCGGCGGCACGAAAGACCATGGCCCAGAATTTGAAGGCAACAGAGGGTCCTATACTGGCATGTTGGTGGCTCAAAATCTCGGGGAGTATTAGCAATGGAGAACGTATGTGCGATTAAAACAGGGACCGATCAGAAGTTTCTGAAGATGTGGCTCCCTTTTCATGAATATGTCAAAAGACAAGGAGCATCACTTCCGTAGAATGAAAATGCTTACAAACATGAGTGTATTATAGAGCTAAAACAGGGCTATTATATGGACCACTGCCTGGACAAGCACTGCAAGTCAGATAAAAGATCTGTGAGAAGCCGTATTTGTTGAGTTAATGGGAGGGAAAGAGAGGGCGGGGTGATAATTTACTTTATGTTGGGCCTTCAGCCGGTTTAGTTAAAAATACAAAATGAACTCATTGCGCCCACGACATTCAGCCACAATCGAAAACCAAACTCTAAAAATGAAATGTATGATGAATAAAATACAAATATATTATATGTAATGTATAAAATGTGGTGGCACTGAGTTATACAAATAAAGTCTTTAAAAAAAAAAGTAGGTAGTTTGAGAGCCCCCGTCTTGGATTGGGCTGACCGATGCTATTCTTAAAGAAGAGTCAGACCTATGGGCAGATTTCCTCTGGCTATTATTTTAGGAAGTTGTAAAAACTAGAGAGGTCCTGGAAATCTGCCTTCATGGTTCCTATATTTAAAAGGAGCAATAGGGATGATCCCAAAAACTATTGCCTTTTTGAAGGTGGCGGGTAAGATGTTGGCAACACCAATTATGAACCTTTGCCAAAATGGGTGGAGGATACTAATCAAATGGATATCCTCCAGACAGGATTTGTAAAGGGGGTGGGAACTGGCCTGTATGTGTCTCTTCTTAATATGCTAAAAACTAGAACGCTTAAGAATAGGACTAAACTATATCATTCATTGACCTGGCCCTAGCTTTCGATAGTGTTGATTAGAGTTTCTTATGGACAAAGATGGTTATCTGAGGTTGCCCTAGAGTCTTGCTGGAGGCAATTACAGCCCTACATACCTCAACTATTTTAAGAGTGAGGCTAAATTTATCAGGGCGCCTGTCTAGAGGGATAAAAACATGTAAGGGCAGCTAGGAAAGATTTCCATTTCATGTGTAATTTTCCCTCCAGTTGTGTACCCCCCAACTTTTTGCCTGGTTTAAACACCATAGTCTGACTTTACCAGAGGAGCACAGCCTTCTGCTGCCGTCCTCTGGGCTTTTTGCTCACTTCTTATGGGGAAAATGACATGCCCTTAAAGACAGTCAGTACTGGGAGACTTTGTTTCCCTTAGTCCTTGTTGCTTCTTTTCTGCAACATTTAACAACTGTACAATCTACCTTACAGTACAGTACACTTGGGTCTAGTCATTTCCAGAGGCCCTAGATACTCTCAAAGGATCTTTTAGGAGAAGTGCAGATGTGCCTTGGACAGGGCTGGTGGCAGCTTATCATTTCGCATATTTTTAACCCTTTCTTGCAAGGTAAACCGTGATTACCGCGTTAGGCACGGTTAGGTGGCCTGGCTATAAAATGGCCAGGCCACAAGGTTCTTTGTCCTGTCCGTTGGCCATCTTGCCCCTTTACCTTCCCCAGGTCGAGCCGACCCGGGTCAGTCCTTATTTGGTCATGCATTTACCCGTGAAGCGCCAAGCTTTTCACTGGCTTTTGCATGCCTTGTGTGCGCACCCCCAAGATGTAGGCTGGAACGTCTGGTTCCAATACACATCCTGGGTGCCAGAGAGTCTGGAGTGCTGTGAATGCCTGGGACTACCGGGGTCCATGAGCAGATGTCCCATTGGGTCCTCTTCATTTTGGCGCAAAGTACATTCCAGATAAGAGAGGGCCCCAAACACCCATACCATGTCAATCTCTGGAGTTATCACTGAACGAAGGATAGGATCCAAGTATCCTGAAACTAAGAAGCCGAGTCGAGGAACCGCTGGTGACCCGCTGGAAGGTTTGGCACCTTGAGCCCGCTGATGTCCCGCTGGACCCCTCTGCATCTGGTCGTCCTAGAAGGTCTGCGAAGACGCTTCGACTCATTAGAATAGCGGGGACCAACAATTCTCGGCACCTTCATCTTAACCTGCAAGTAAGCCTCTTCGGAAGTGTCCCTGGTCCAATCAGTGGACAGACCAGCATGCGCAGACATTTTGCCCTGATACCGCCGCTAGTTTCAAGGATGTCCCTGAAACTTGCCACATCGCAAGCTCTGTGTTCACGGCACTCTGACACCGAATTTCATACACTTGGCAACCAAACCAGAGTTTACGCGGTTGCCGTGTCGCCAAGCCGCGGTGACGAACTTTGCAAGTTCATTGCAGCTGTGGTCCTCTGTGCCCTGAAGCCTGCTACAGTGGAGCTGGCCTGATCCATCCACCAGGAGCTGAGAAATTGCCACTGTCCTGTAGGGAAATCAACGCTGTATCTTCGTCGCTGAAAGCTGCAGAGCATTTGAACCTGCATCCGAAGTGGAATCAACTGACGAAGTTTGGTCCTGAGTGCGCCGGGGGTCAGTGAGTAATTGCAACCCTAACCGGTGGCCCCTAGCGCATCCATCAATTTTTACGCACAAGTGGCCCCTGAGGGCTCCTCTCATTTCCACTGCTAGTGCAAACTAGTGAACTATTCCTAACTTTTGGAATCGACTCTGCCCTCAAGTGGAGGCCCTCCTCGAATAGTGGGAACCTATTCTGCTTCACCTCACCTACCTTTCTGAGCTGCTACAGCCCCTACAAAAGACCCTGCTTTGCCCATTTGAACTACCGTGTGTGCCATCTTCGCAAGTACATTTGAGTATTAGGCTCCCCTCATCTTAGGGATTGGACCGGCCTTCAGTTAGGATCGTGTTTGATGCAGAAGGTGTCATGGCCACAGGCCCCAGAACACAAAAGCCACACCATCTAGTGATGGGGGCAATGGGTCAATTGACTCCATTATGTCCCTTTGGTACCTATAAACACAGGGGCCCTGGCTGGACTCAGTATAGAGATGTGAGCAGGGACACTTTATTTCAGTGCAGGAGTGCTTTTACTTTATTTCAGTGGAGGAGTGCTTTTATTCTACAAGAACTTTGTGAAGCACCGATTTCCTGGAGGCGAGTATGCAGGAGAACGCCTGGTTTCAAAGGTAAGTAAACTGGTCCAAGCAGCGGTAAACTAAGATGACTTTCAAAAAGAGCAAGCGAACACCCTACCTCTGCACAAACCGTATGACTGTCATTGATCTGGTACCTGGAGCTCAAGTTCCCTGCAGCTGGATTTATGCCCTAAAACAACAGGAAAACCAGCATTTAAAAACCTACCTCGAACAGTATCTGGCAAATGGCTTCATCCGTCCAAGTCCCCTGCATCCTCGCCCTTCTTTTTTGTGCCTAACAAGAAGGGAGAACTGAGAACTTGCATTGACTACGGAGCACTTAACCAGATCACGGTAAAAAAAACGTACCAGTTACCACTTATCCCCGAGCTCTTGGATCAAGTCAAAAACGCTCAGATATATACAAAACTAGACTTATGAGGGGCCTACCATCTAGTAAGAGTAAAAAAAGGAGATGAGTGGAAGACGGCCTTTTGCACAAAATATGGCCTTTATGAATATCAGGTTATGCCCTTTGGACTATGTAATGCCCCGGCGGCGTTCCAATTTTTCATGAATGACATGCTCCGCGAACTGTTGGACGTCTGCGCTCTTGTCTATATTGATGACATTCTTATCTATTCGACCACCAAGGAGGACCACGTCAACCAAGTCCGGGCAGTTTTGGAGAAACTGCAGCAACACCGGCTATATGGCAAATTGGAGAAATGCTTCTTTCACGTGACAGAGGTAGAATTCCTCAGATTTATTCTCACACAATGGGGCATACACATGGACACGCGCAAGGTAGACGCTATCCTTAACTGGCCCTCACTGACATCCATAAAGGGAGTACAGAGTGTACTCGGGTTCGCCAACATTTATCGCCGGTTCATTCACGGGTTCTCCCACATCCTCCACCCAATCACCTCTTTACTATGGAAAAATAAACAATTTAATTGGTCCGCAGAGGCAGAGAAAGCCTTCCAGGAGCTAAAACAAGCATTTACCAGAGCACCAATTCTACGGCATCCTCGACCAGAAATACCATATGTGGTCGAAACTGATGCTTCCAACATAGCAATCGGAGCAGTCCTGTCTCAACGAGACCCCGAAACAGGTCAGTTGCATCCCGTGGCATTCTGGTCTCGCAAGTTTTCAGCCCCTGAATTGAATTATGCAATCACTGATAAAGAACTGCTAGCAATTAAGGCAGCGTTCAAAGCCTGGAGACATTATCTTCTTGGAGCTAGACATACAGTCACGAATCATCGCAATCTACAATATCTGAAGATTGCTAAATCGCAATCATCACGCCATCTCCGCTGGGCTCTCTTCTTTGCGGAAGACGACTTCGTCATCACCTATAGACCCGGAGTACGCAATGGAAAAGCGGACGTCCTGTCTCGCATGAGTGAGGGAGAAGAGGCATTCACTACACCAGATCGCGTGGCCATCATCCCTGAAGGACGAATCCAAGGCCTGATTGCTGCGACCACCACTCTAGACAACTTAAAATCTGACCTGCAACACTTGAGTCCACCAGCGCAACAGGAATGGCTAGGGAAGGGAGACCGGTATACGATCGTGGACAACCTACCATACTACCAAGGATGATTGTACATCCCGGATAAGAAATTACAGAATCAAATCATTGCAAACTATCACGTTTCATTAATAGAAGGGCATCCAGGAATAACCAAAACCCAAGCTAAAATAAAGAAAATTACTGGTGGCCAACTTGGCAAAAGGACATTATCCAGTTCATCGCAACCTGTGGCACCTGTGCACAATACAAGTCCCAGAAACAAAGTCCTGCGGGCCTGCTACGTCCTTTAGAAGTACCCCCAGCACCTTGGCATACGCTATTAATGTATTTTATTACAGACCTTCCCTCCTGTAACGGATACAATACCACCTTAGTCGTCGTAGATCTGTTTTCCAAAATGGCCCACTTTATTCTCCAGAAAGTTCTCCCAACTGCTTCTACTCTGGGTACTGTGTTTTTGGAACAGATTGTCCAGCTACACGGGTTCCCATCAATATTGATGTCAGACCGAGGAATTCAGTTTGTCTCTGCATTCTGGAAAAAGTGTTGTAAAATTGCCAAAATCGACCTCTGGTTATCTACAAGCCATCACCCCCAAACCGACGGCCAGACCGAACGGACTAACCAGACTCTTGAGCAATACATAATGTGTATGCTGCAACAAACCGAGGATGGAGTTGTTATTTTCGTATTCTGCTAACCAAAGTATGTCCTATGGAAGGACATACTTTGGTTAGCAGAATACGCAAATAACAACTCCGTTCACACCAGTACGGGACAAAGCCCATTCTACATAGTGTACGGTCAACATCCACGGGCATCTGTTTTCGACCCACTCGAATCATTAGAAATGCCCACTGTAACGACCTTACACAAAACCATCACCCTGGTTTTTAAGGAAGCAGCAGAGCATCTTGCCAGAGCCAAAGAGAAACAGAAGCAGTTTGCGGATCGACACCGAAGGGAAGCTCCCAACTACCAAGTCGGAGACAAGGTTTGGTTAGCATCCAAAAACATCCCCCTGAAAGGTCCACAGGCGTTCCGTCCCAGATATCTGGGACCCTACAATATCAAGGCTGTGATCAACCCTGCGGCCATGAAATTAGAATTACCGGCCCACATGCGGATCCACCCGGTTTTTCTTGTCTCCCTCCTAAAACCATTCAGACCAGGTACGTGGATCGATACCCCACCGGATCCCGAAATAGTTGAAGGAGAACCAGAATACGAAGTTAAAAGGATCCTAGACTCTAAGATGGTCCGGTCCAAGTTATACTACCTTATAGACTGGAAAGGTCATGGACCCCAAGATCGGACCTGGGAACCCAGTGAGCATGTCCACGCTCCACGATTAATCAGACAGTTCCACCGCAATAACCCCACTAAACCAGGGCCAGGGGGGAAACCACTCATGAGAGTGGCCTTGAGGGGGAGTGCTGCCATGGCCACCGGCCCCAGAACACAAAAACCACACCATCTAGTGATGGGGGCAATGGGTCACTTGACTCACTTATGTCCCTTTGGTACCTATAAACACAGGGGCCCTGGCTGGACTCAGTCCTGGGGCCTTTGGCGCCAGGCTCATATAGAGATGTGAGCAGAAACACTTTATTTCAGTGCAGGAATGCTTTTACTTTATTTCAGTGCAGGAGTGCTTTTATTTTACAAGAACTTTCCAGGAGCTGAAAGCCTTTATTCCAGAGAACATCCTCATGTGATTATTCATCGGGTGTGGCTCCCTAGGCCTGGTCTTCATGTGCTGACTCATAAGGTGTGGCAGGGAGTGGCAGGCAGGCTGAACCTGGTGGCCGTGGCTTCAGAAGCTCAGTTATATAAGCTGCTCCATCCTTAAGGCTGTTGCCCCACCGCTTGGACCAGTTTACTTACCATTGAAACCAGGCGTTCTCCTGCATACTCACCTCCAGGAAACCGGTGCTTCATCGCTTCATCTGAAGATTCATCTACTGACATCCAGTAATCTTGATCCCGATGCCGCAGCACTGCACTCTGCATTCACAAACTCGGACCCTGTGAAGAAGAAGAAAGACAAGTTTAGAACATCCGTCCTAGGTCCACGCAGCATTTGAACCCTGCACGCCCCCTAGTTAACAACTTACCAGCTACTGTACAACTGCAGCTTTGTTCCTCATTCCCTCCGGCTGTCGCCTTGAGCTCCACAGCTTCTGCCGGGCTGGCAACATTACCTGCAAGGGAAGAAAGCAAAAGAGCAAACATCAAAAGTGGAACGGACAGCAATGCAAGACAACAAACTTTACAATACAACAAAAACAGGAAAGACAAAGGCAAACAGGAACACTTACCTGAAGTATAGTGGCTTACTTGCAGCAGGACTGGACTACCCCGTGCAAGGGACCAGTGAAGGAACTCGGTCCAGATCATACAAGCGCCCCTGCCAGAAGCAGCAGGACAGAGTGCTCGCCAAAACTAATCAACAGGTGAGATTTCCAGGGACAGCGCATCCCACGGGTACCACAGTTTGGGAGACGGGGTCTGGAAGGGGATCAGGCACACAAGCTGGCATACTCACGCCCGCTATTCTCCAAGCAGGAGCAGTCCCGAGCAGCATCACCTATTATAGCACCAGTCACCACAAAAGCGCAGAGGGTGAAGTCAGACCCGAGCTATCTCACCCCCAGGCGGGCTGCAATTGTGCCCCAACGCCTCCGCAGAGACCAGGTGAGCGTAACAGAAGGGCCTAAAGACTATTTGCACTGCCTGCTTCCTTCCCTGTTTAGGTTGTGGACCCATTTGGTGCATTCATCCTTTGGACCCCATTGGTCTTGTATATATGTGCATAGATAGGATTGTGTTGGTTTAATAGCATTGCTGTGATTTTCTTACTTGTGTTGAATTGCAAAGGCCTTGGAATAAATGTATTTGTATTTTTGATATATATATACACCTAACTGGGAGTGATTTGTAAGTGTTCTTTACTCTATGTGCTCATTGAGGTCTTTCAGTCAACCTCACCCCTCCAGAGACCTAGTCTTGACCGCCGCCATAGCTACCTTGATTGGTCTGGCTTGTCCAGAAGGGTACCCTGTTCCAAGAAACTAGGTTGGCCTTCTTAACCTCTGCCCACCAAGTCAGAGTTCAGAAATCCATCTTAACAAGGTATTTAAGCAAGGATTCCCCCTTGCGCCAGCCCTTTTTTATTTATTTCTGATTTAGGTGACACTTTGAGGACGGTGCAATGCTTCTTCCCCGCGAATTAACAGAGGTCATTACGTTGTATGCTGTATGTGAATGGCCTGGTTCTTTTGGATCAGACTCCCATCAGCTTAGAGCACCAACTTGACATGCTTCAGATATCTGTAGAACAAAACGGTTTGGTAGTAAATGTACCAAAATTGAAGGTGCTGATTCTCCAACCGCTACAGGGAAAATGAGAAGTGTCTTTTAAATATTATTTAAAGCAGGAGATTGTGGAGAAAGGTGAGATTTTAAGTTATCTGGGCATTTGTATGAACTCTAGTTTGGCAGATAACCCAAGAGAAATGGTCCTAAGGTAAAAGGCGAAAGATTTGGCAGCCCACGGCTGCACCCTGCTTAGGCTTTATGGCCGGTTTTCCTTGTTGGCAGTGCTGCATTTTTAGAAATAAAAATGTGTGTTGATTTTGACATATGGGGCTGAGGTTTTGTTTACTCTATCATGCAAAGTATGGCCTATTTTAGAAGGCATATTATGGAAAAAAGTTCTCTCACTTCCAAAGGAAATTCTGATTCAGGTCATCAGGTATGAACTGGGCCTGTTATCGCTATATGCTATGGAATCCTGGAAAATATTAGCTTTCTATTGTAAATGTGTAATAGATAATGCACCGACCGTATTTCATATTTTAAAAGGAACATTGGAAAGTGACAACGAGAGAATTCTTGAATGGAAATTTGCCTGCAAAAGCATCCTAGGTAAACTAGAAATGACACAGGATGCATTAGTAATCAATCCAGCGGCTGATAAAGTTACATTATGGAGGATGGACTGGATCCAAATTCATGATGAAATGAAGGAATACAAGTTGTTCTATCATTTCATTCATGAATCTAAAGCCTATAATGTGATGCCTAAGAATGTAATTAAATTCCCCAGCAATTACTATCGAAATCAATTTTTGCGAATGTGTATGAATATATATCTGACGAAAAAAGTCCTGGCCTCTTGTACATAGGTATAAGAAAAGGTCCTTACCCGTAGATTCTGTAATGACAAGAATAAAACTGAAATTCTAAAAATATTTAGCTATTTAGCACATGATTAACCACTCCGTGAACCCAGTATCTGGGGAGATTCATTAGTGATGCAAGTACCTTATCTGCAGATGAATGTTGGATTGTTTTATTAAGTGGAGAAAATATCCCTTTGGTTTTAGCAACAATTAGATTTTTAGAAGGGTTTTGTAAGTGATCTACTGTAAAATATAAGTACCTTTGCATTTTGATTTCTTTTTTGCTTCTTTTTTACTTCCTTTCTTTTTTTTCTCTTTTAATGATGAAAAAAAGGATTATGGAATGCATTGTGTCTATGTAATTAATGGCGAAAGGTTTGTAATAAGCCAACCGCAACTACATTTAAAAATAGATAACATGTTAGGCAGATTTGCCTTATTGATTGAAATTCTCCCAACTCTGTGAATCCCAGCCCTTTTGCTGGACTATTGGATTTTTGGATTAATTCTGCCGAGTGAGTGGGGACCTTTTTTCACAATCACTCATCCTTTTACTCTGACCGTGGGAACCCTTTTTATCTCATTGAGGTACTTTTTTAAACCTTTTTAATGGAGTTATGCTTTCCTCCAACTTTTCTAGCATCTACCTTTTCCTATTGGAGCACACAGCACTTTCTGTGCAGTGTTGCTGGGAGTTCCTAGAACTTCAATTTTTATTTTACCTGTGATAACATATGTTACCAGGGCAGGGGGGCACTCCTTTGTCCCACCTGTATTTCTTTTTGTTGAGAGATCAGCAAACCCTACTTTATGTGGAGTGCTGAGGGGAAACACTGTCTCCCCTTTCTCACCACTCCAGTAACTTTTTGGTTACTGCGACAAAATCATCCTACAGGCTGGTGGCAGTGTACCTTTTCACACAACGATTTGTGACTCTCTTCGAAGCTCCCGTAAGGCACACAAGGGTCATAATTGCCTAAAATGGTGGCTGTACTTTTTTAAGCCCTGTTTGATGACTTGTCCTTTCTTGAGCCTTCTTCTACTCAGCTGGGTGGGGGAGGTCTTGATGGGTCTTTTGTCTTTGGTTGGCTTCCATTCACGAAAGAAGAGGACAGGAAGTGTGGTAGGTGACCGAAGCTCCCCTGGTCTTTGTCCTGCTTTGTGCCTTGCCTGGAACCAGTTTGCACTGGGAGGCTGAGCTGTCCCCACTAGACAGCCACTCCCCCACCCCCGAAGTGTGAATGGTGCATAAATGGTGACTGGTGGACACAGTCAGTGTCCCTGGATAAAACCGAAGGTCCTGGAGCTGAGACTCAGAGTCGACCACTATATCCAAGATTCCGATGATTAAGAAGAAGGATGTCTGCAGCCATTTCCAGCGACCGCCAGAGTCGTCCAAGTAACCGCTGCTGTTCCGACCTCAACTTCTGTGCAACAGGGAATCCTCGAAGAAGCCGACTTCCTTTCTTGGAATGGTGGACCTAACTAGTCCCAAGAGAAATTGCATTTGCGCCCTCCCTGATGAGTTGCGATCTCTATGGCCAACAATTCACTGATGGCTGGGATCCTGTGCCATTTTGCAGTGCAACGTCTTCCGAAACTCAGTATCATCTGAAACTTTGTGGGCATTCTTCTGGAACTACAGAGACTGGATTCTGCTCCCAAAAGGCCCCTCAGCCAAAATCAAGGTCCGAGAACCTGAGCAAAGCCTACCACATGACAATCCTCCTTTAACCAAGCCTTAAAAAAGGCACCAATGAGCCAGTACTGCAAAGATCCTCTGCTAGGCATCTGATCACAAGAGAGCAACTGCCATATCCACTCCAGGTTCTCCATTCCTGTCGCCAAGACTGAGAAACCCAAACCGGGGTATGCTGTCGCCGTCCCGTGGGAACTGTCCTGCTCCATCAGCTTTTTTGCTAAAAAGTACTGTTGTGCTCCTAGTTACTTACCTGGAGCATTGCTTTGTTGAACTTTTGCTTCTTTGCTTCTGAGGGCTTCATATAGCTGCATCTCACACCCCTCCAGGACCTACCTTGAGCTGCATTGGGGTGAACAACACATTGTGCTCTACTTGTGCTGCCGATCCCCTTCCCGTAACCCTGGTACGGGAATGGGATCGGACTCTCCTCTATGCTCTACAACGCCTATACTTAACTACTCTTCCCAGCACTTGATGCTATGGGAGTAATTTATACTAATTTTGCCGATGACACACAAATACTTATACCCATCACAGGTAACATCGAACAGGACACAGCTAGCATCAATAAAATCTACTCCCTCATCCAAAACTGGATGGGCAACAATAGCCTCTGCCTCAATGGAGAAAAAACAGATTCTTATAGTCGGCTCCCCAGCCAGACTCAGCAAACTCCACCCCCAACTACACCTCTATAGTAATAGATGGCACCCCCATGACCATATCCCATAAAGTCAAAACCCTAGGAGTGCATCTTGACTCCAGTCTTCCAGTCTCACTATGAACAACCACATCAATGCTCTCGCCTCATCCATGGCATATACAGCCAAACTCATTACACTAAGCAGATCTCTCCTCTCTGCGGATAACTGCCTAACACTCGCCAGAGCCCTGATTCTAAGAAAGATAGACTATTGCAATGTTCTACTAATAGGTACTTAAAGGAGAAACATCAACAAACTAGAACTCCTCCAAAACAATAGAAGAGAAGCTCACTGGCTTCCAGTACAAGCAAGAATTCTCCACAAAACTCTCACCATCACCCATAAGTGCACCTCGGACAAAGCCCCCATCTATCTTAGCCGAAGCATTTCTTGCAAAAAATACTACCAGAACCCTCAGATCTAATGCCAAAACTCTCCTTCACATCCCACACTTCACATCATCTAGAGCAGGTAATGCCAGTTTCCCCATAGCCAGCCCCCGCATTTGGAACTCACTTCCTTCCCATCTCAGCAATGAAACCTCCTTCCTTAAATTCAAGAAACAACTCAAAACATGGCTTTTAAACAAATACTAACACTGTCAAGAGTAACACAGCTAGTCCTCTCTCCTTTGTACACTGCCATATCCATACTGTTCATTACGCCTTCCTCTTGTGGATCCCAACGTGCCACCCTTATGCCTATGTAACGGATTAGGTTTCCCAAGACAAATGCATCTTGTTTATGACTCCCACGCCGTCTGTAACTGTTGAAGAGTCCCAGAGACCTGTATCTGGTATAATGCCTATGATTGCTGTAATTGTTTAAATCCACCAGCTTGTATGTAACTGCTAAGATATCTATGATATATGTAATTTACGCCGTGACACCTAAAGGGTTTGGGCGTGTAATCAAATGCAATAAATAAATACTTTGCCTTGAGACACTTGTCCTTGGGCCAATCCGGCTAGGAAAGCTGTTAATTTCCTTGCCAAAGTAAACCTGACTGATACCAGCCTGCAAACGTAAAGAGTTTCTGATGGGCTCTGCTCCTTTGATCCCTGAACTCTGCTTTCTTGTCTTGTCTTCCTCAGGCACATTTTGATTTGCAGACACCGAGCTCGCTACGCTCTGAAACTCCGTAGCTGACTCTGCAACACCACTACTAACCGAGACAAACACCCAAACGATAGACATCCCGGTTCTATCCAGTTCCGCATTGCTTCCACTCCGGCCAATCGGGACTGTGGATTTTTTTCGGTCACCTGATTGGCCAAGAGACCCACACACCCAGACACACCCCCAGCCCTTGCTCGCCTTCATTACAGTAGCTCGACGCCTGTCGAACGCACGTCTTTTGGCAACAGGCTGCATTCTTCAAGCCCTGACCTGGCGTCCAGTCACATCCAGACACAGGTGAGCTTTCCCTCATGATAAACCTGCCAATTTAGGGGACACTTTTTAGATACCCTGCATACACATGCAATCCGGCCAAATTCAACACAACTGGTTATGCCCAAACAATAGTCGTTTTCCTTGCTCTTCTCTGCCCACAGAATCAAAGAAAACGGAGGATCACACTCTCCTCGACCGTCTTCCAACTAAGGAAGACCATCTGCATACACAGGAGACCGGGACACCGCCTATGCATTTTTACATCCAGGTACTGGCTTCATTTACACTGTTTCTTCCCCACAAGGGACACACAGACCTCCACCTTAAGAGATCCCTGCTCCCATTTACTGCTTTTAATCCCCCCTCTCTTTTTCCTCTCCCTTCATAACCATGTTTACAGAGCACTACCTCGAGGGTGCGACCTGCACAGAGCAACCCAGTGAGTCAATCAAAGGAATACATTTTTCCTCCCGCCTCCCCACGCACAACTACTACAAACATCCCTCCATCTGGCTATACCCAGTCCGGAGAGTCTGCCTTACCAAGAGAGTGTCTACAAGGTGTCTGTGGTGAGACTTTTATTTATTCTTTCCACCGCAGACCTACAAAGATAAGAGTCTACACTATGTTTACTCTATCTCCCATCATAGGTTCCCATTTCCCCATAAGTTTTAACTAATGCTATTTTGGGTATTCATTTCCCTATGAGTTCTGATTTAGTCAACTCTTTTACTAATTCACCCTTGTAAGTCCAGCAGGGAAACACCACTGTACCATGAGAGGAATTGAGCAATGTTTTTTTCTCTCTTGATCTCTTTTTCACAGGGGTTATTTAACCGCCCTGAAGAAGGCAGCTTCCACGTCCTTCCAATTTTTGATACACGATGGACGTCAAGGCCGCCGAAACGTCATTTTGCAAGCAAGGGGGACTTTGTTAAGTGAGACAATACTGCACTCAGATTGTAACACCTCTATGAGCGGGAGTTCCGCTCACACTACCCCCTGCGACGTTGGCATATATCCAGTTGGAATTGGCTGGTATTCAACCAGTTGGGACAATTACGCCCAATATTAATTTTTCTTGTATAAGACATTCAATTATCATGAATTAGATTCAATTCACCCAGATGGATAAAGACCACTGGATCAACGTATGAATTTGGTCCAATGCGGATCAAGCATTTAATTGTTGATTAAGCACTAACAATTTTTTCTGTTCCTTGTTTTAACAATATAGAAAAACTTTTTCAGTTTATCACACTATGTTTAAGGTGCACATACTCTTTTTCTTTATTTTGAAAACATTATGGTTAAGTTTGGTTTACTATCATTGTTCTATGTTCATAAAAAACTGTAAATATGTGTTTCGAATACAAGCTATTTAATCACACAAACCCCTAGTGAGTATATGGTGTTTTTCCTTCTGGACTTAACTTCTTTCTGGGTCAAATATCTCACTCATGATATATTCCATTAGTAAAAACCAGGAAGGCTCCTTGATTTTACAAATTAAGTCAAGCTTTATTCAATGACACAGAATCATGATGAAGCCTTCCAAGTAGCAGTACCATTTCCTGTGCATCAGTGTATTTTGTACCCTAGTCTGCTACTCCTCACCACGGGTACACCAAACACTTTCTGTATTCCTCAGCCCCTGGTCACTGGTGCCCCCGTCTCCCCTCTGAGTATGTGAGACTCACCTAAAACAGGGTTGGACTTTCTAAGATAGGCTAAACTGAAGTTATAAAAAGTTATCAAAGTTTACATAAGTATGCTTATAGGTTTCGGGAGGTTTGATTAAGCGATTTGTTACCATTATTGCTATTCTGAAGTATCTAACTGTGAATATTGCAACGGTTCTATTATATTATTGTGTGATAGTGCTTACCCTACTTGAATGCTACAAGACTCAGTGTATATAAATAAATACCCATTTTGTTATATAACTAAGTGTGTAAGAGTTTCCTTGGGCGAGGTGTATGCTCTGAGTTCTGTGTGCCTCACTACAGCCCTCCTCCCTCCTACACTAAGCCTGCCTGCTCGTCCACAGCTATCAAACCTTTGGATAGTTCAGTCTAAACCTAAGGGGTGCAACCCTGTTCATCCAAGGTGGGCTTTCTAAACTCTTGTCACAGACAGGACTTTGGTAAAACCCCCTAATACATTTGATGTTGGAATGTGTTCCTGTATCCAGTTCCCTTACATCATAAACAATTTAAGTCCACTGTTGTGCACCTTAGCCACTCATCTCTCATCACACACACGTAACAGGGTTGTTTTGTAATGGAAATTAAAGAATCCCTGATTTGCATCTTGCGTATGTTCCAAATTAATGGGAGTGCAGCAAATTAGAATTTTAATCTAGTGCATGTGGGGTCTCTAAAGTCTCCAGCTTTATTACGGCCCAAATGACGCCAGTCTTTAAATAGGGCTGCATTGTAGTCAACAGTTCCATTCCACAATTTAGCTGCTGCAATACTACAGTGGTTTGCACATATTCAATCATCAAAAGCCAATTGTTAAATGTTAGGAATTTTCATTTTGCTTTGCGGCATAAAAAGACAAATTGCTATTGTGATCAAGCTGGCCTTTTACTAATGAGATACGTATTACATTTGGCAAAATAAAGAATAAGTTAAGTTATCAAGTGTTCGTTAAAGAAGGGTCTGTGTGTTTTCCCACTCCATTTATAAAGCTGTCTCATTCTACATTAACCATGCTTTGCCGCCAGCTTCCTTTATCGGTACTAAGTAAATTAGTCACCCCAATTTCCAGGTTCTTTATCTTTTCACCCTCTAATGACCCGTTAGTACAATTCCCATGAAGGTTCCTGCACATAACCCCTTTACTTGCCCTTCCCTCCAGCCTCCCCTTTCTTTGCAAGTCTTGCATGACTGCCCTCTTCCTGCTTTGCTTTCCCTCTTATCCCCCCCTCCCCTTACGTACCATCCTTTATCTTTTTTTAATGTGCTTATGGTTTAACAAAATAAACCTTCACACATTTCACATACATATTTTTACAAGCACAGTTCGATCATCCACAGTCCAAAAATGTATCCAATTAAACAGTTTCCCCATTACAAGTACAATCATTTAAGATCCAAAATGTCATTAATGCATCTTAAAGTTGCCAAGATCAAAGAAACCAGTCCTCCATTTAAAATGTAATTCCAAAAATATACTTGATTATAAATCCTTAAGTCACAAAAAATGTATTAAAATGTTAATATCTTACAGTTATAGTTTGTGGACAGATCGTCAGAAGGTGTTCCAGGGTCTCGATTGAGCCGTTATACTAACAATATCTACACATTCTAGTGGCTCTTTCCAACCCCTTTTCAAGCCCCTTCTCCTTTCATAGTAGGTAAAAGATTCATACGAAATCTTGAAAACGTATTCCTCCATACGGGTCAGGGAAATCTATTAATGTAGGATTCACATTCAAACAGAGGCTTCACTCTTTTTAAAACATTATTATATAAGGTGCTTGCTTGTCTTGTTAACCTCTCCGGACCAGATCCAATCATCATCCCAGATTGCCCTTTTCAATTTATGCAGCTCAAATTCTAGAATCTCCATGAACCGCTCAATACAGGTCAGTAAGGACTTATTTTCCTTTACCCAACTTCTGAAGTACTGATAACTATTATTTTCCATAATGGCATTTAATAAGGCAATGGGCCTCATTATGAGTCCGGCGGTAGCCGTGCCTGTAAAAACGGCACGGCTACCGCTGTAGTAATTTTTTTTCCAGTGCAATGGGGACTTACCTGGGCATTACACCCCTGGCAGTCAAGGTAATTCCTCATTGCCGGGCACGGAAAAATATTGCTCCCCATTCCCTTTCGAGTCCCAATGGGCTCAATGGGAATGGGGAAGTTGGATGCACCGGCACCATTCACATAAATGAATGGTGCCGGTGCATCTGTCAAGGTCTGCGAGCGGGTGCCTTTCCGCCCGCCATGTCAGACCTGGACGGGTGAAAAAGGCACCCGTTCACAGAACTCGTAGTTTGCCGGTCCAGAAACAACGGTACAGGCAAGCTTGCCGGTACCGTTGTTTCCGGACCAGCAACCTTGTAATGACCCCCAATATCACACTTGCAGGGGGGTAGTACCAGTCAGGTAATGCCCTGGGGCATTAGTTACAAGCTCGAGCGAAGCAAGAATATTCCTAAAAAAATATCCAGAGTTTCTGCCCATACGCCAGAATCAGCTTTCATTACGTGGTTGGACAACCCATCCAGGCCCACTTCCCTAGATGGATTTGCATCCACTCTCTTGTGCAGGCAGAACTTCTTAGCTTTTTTCTACAGATGTGTACATAGCACACATATAGCCTAGCCACGCCTCTTCAGATGTAGGATTTGCCTCTTGTTTTCTTGTACAACTGGATCATCCCTCATCAGTTTCCAAAAGGCCCTAGAATCAGTGGTCGAAGTGGGCGGGAGCGTTTGGGGGGCAGTGTTCCTCTGCTTTTGTACATTACGTTTTAAGGTTTCTATACTTTTATTTTAAAAAGAAACCGTTCCAGAATGATTTTGGTTTAAAATAAAAGTATAGGAATCAGTTGAAACATGCACTTTAGTGCATTGCACTGAACGTTCCCTTAAACGGCAGGCAAGTTTGTTTGGGGGTGATATGTGTGTGGGGGGAGGGAGGGTGTGGGGAGGAGGTTTTTGAGAAGCGGGTCAGGCCAGCAGGGAACTTAGATCCACTACTTCTTTTCATACACTTTGACCACTTCCTAGGATCCCATTCCCTGGGGATCTTTAACATCGTCTCTCCTTTCTGCTGATAGATTTGCTCTTTTTGACATTTCAGTCCGTTTTTAAAACTTTGCCTACATTTTTTCATTTTTTGCCAATTATCTCCAGTTATTGCCTTTCTTAAATGCATGCAGATTTCTGCGCAGTACTTTTTTTCTCTCCTGAATTACTCCATCACATTTTCTTTTTTCCCCATCCTCACCAGAGAAGCCTAGCAATTAAGGTCCCTGTCTCAATTTCATAATCTCTACCTTTAGGAAGTGAGAGAAGTTGAGCACAGACAAGGTCCCTGAGGTGTTCCACACATAGGGCCTCATTCCGAGTATGGAGGTAGTCATGGCGCTATTTGCGCCACGACTACCTCCCATACCGGTATCGAGTCCGACCTGGTTCAATGGGGACTTACCGGTCCATTCCGACCTTGGAGGGACCGGTAAGTCCCCATTGAAAAAAACATTCCCCATTCCCATTTCAGCCCCATAGGGCTCAATGGGAATGGGGAAGTAGCTAATAACGGTACTGCAATTTGCGGTACCGTTATTAGCTCTAAAGTCCCTTAACGGGTCCCGTCCTTAACACCTGGGAAGACCAGGCGTTAAGGAAGGAACCCGCTAAGGGACCTCGGAATAGGGCGCAAAGGGATTACCGGCACCAATGTCCTTAACGGTGCCCGGTATCCCTTTGCGCCCACCTCGGAATGAGGCCCATAGTGACTTTATGGAACCCCTCAGGGCTCAGTTACATTTGTTTATTATTCCTGGTCCCCAAATTAAGCAATTCTTCGAGTTAACAACACATAGGTTGATCGCTAACGTTTTTTCACTTTTTGTACTTATCATTTGAAAAACACTTCCTACAAGTAAATGATCACCGCTACTGGTATTGTACATTCTGAAGTCCCTACATCGATCAAACAAGTGCTGAGAGGCGAAGACACAGTCGAAAGTGGAGGCCACTTTGTTGGATTTCTAGGTTTTACCTCTTTCCTTTCCACCGGCATAAGCGGCATTCAAACATTGCAATTTGCAGTTTTCCATAAACTGAATCTATCTAGCTGAACCACACCCAACTGGACCTTTCCATGCCCGTTTTCCCTTTGTTTTCCCCCACATTAGCACTGTAGGTCTCCCAATATTACTACATCTTCACCTCTGGCCGCACTTATCCATTCCTGTAAAAGCTCCTCTACACACTCCATTACATCCTTCTCAAATGATATTCCATGGTTCCAATATATATTAACCAGCAGGATTTCTCTCATCCCTACTTTGCCCTCTTCTGTGTGGCAGCATAGTAGCCAGGCTGCCTCAGTGATTAATTTGAATCCAACTACTTTACCACCCGAGGTGCTTCTTAATGGCACAGAGTATCCCACCAGAGGGTCTTTCCCTTCGCACCCTGCTTGTAAAAAAAAAAAAAAAACTTGTAACCATCTCAAATCAGGACCTCTTTCCGTCAAGGCCCCTGAAGACTTACATGAAATTCTCTCAGAAGAGCGATGTCCTACACTATCCTCAGGTGTGGACTGAAGTCTATCTTATACACAATTCCTATAATTGATGCAATCATTTGCAAGACATCCTGGCAACCACATCCAGTCCCTCTCCTTCGTGCAAGTGGTTCTCATCACTTGCTCATTGTTTACAGTTCTAATATCATTCTTACATGTAGTACCATTCCCTCCAGATGCTCCACATAAAACCAAAAGACCTTTTCCCTTCCTTACAGGCCGTGACCATCCTATATCACCACTCTGGCATCCTCCCATCCCTCATCTCCCTGGTTCCAGTGGCACACACACCGTGGCCATGCGCTGGCCGTGATAAGGTGTGTTGGTCCAGTTCATTGCCACAGAAGTGGGCACCTCCTTCGGATCAGATTCCAAAGACATGCCTTTTTTTCGATTAAACCATCTATGAATAAATCTTGCTTTGAAAGCAGTGCAATAAGTAATATTCACAAAATGACTGGGTATTTTATTTATGTAGTCAATGAAGTTAGATTTTATATTGATAAAGCGCAGCATCTAGCCATATGGCACTCAGAAAAGGCTAGGATAACGAATTATCAGGGGAACAAAGTTTCCAGTCTAAATTCATGAGGGTCTGAATGAAACGAGTGAATACTGTTTAAGAACATGCACTTTTCTCGGTTTCCCACCCGATCGTCACAGTAAACCTCACCACACTGGCTGGAAATCTAAAGCATAGGCAAGCAAATAATGTATTCAGTGGCCCATGCACACTTTCAATATTTAGAAAACTTCTCCGTTATCTTTGCCCTTTCAACATGACCGACAAAACAATAATGGACAGGCAAGGAAGTCATATTTTATTGAGTTCTGGCCGAGCACTGACAATGTGCTGAATCTCTCCAAGTGCTTCAATTTTCACTGAAGTCCTTTAATAACCGGTCACCCCTCTGCCCATGAACTTTGGGATGGAGGCCAGGCGGCAAACTTACTTTAAACCTCTACCACCAAATTACGAGGCATAAATATGCCTGTGGTAAAACAAGATCACATTTTATTGTGTGTATGTGCAGTCGAAAGGCACTCAAAGGGTTAAGATGCACACTTCTGCTTCTGTTTTCTGGAGCTCCACCCATAATATCAAAGGAGCGGAGCTGTGCAAGAAAAGAAGCTTACTATTAGCATGCTGGAACCAGGGCCATCTTGGTGTCCGGGGCACGGACAACTTTGGGCCCCCCAAAACCCAACCAAATTAATTAAGGGATCCAGAAATCTGATCGCGCCCCCCTCATCGGAATCACTACCCAAAACTTGATATGCTGCCCAAAAGCAATCAAATTAAGCATCGGTGCTCCCTTTCAGTCCCATTACCCTCTTCATTCAACATTAGCTGTCCATTGTTAGTACTGATGTTCTACACTCTGGCCTGGTGGACAGATAAGAATAAGGTGACCTGCTCATTTCCAAAAATGAGTTATCTAAAAATAGCACATCCTCTGCTCTATTTTTAGATGTCCCATTTTTTGAGGATCTGGGCCAAACTCTAGTTTTCAAAATTGTTTAAATCTTCACAATATGAGAGGGAAAGGAGAGAGAGAGGGAGTGATGGATGAGCTGTGGAGTGGTAGGCAAGAAAGCAGAGGGAGGTCAGAGGGAGAGCAGTGGGTCAGAGGTGGAAGCTGTGGGCAAGAGCCGAGAGGATGCAGTGGGGCTATGGGCCAGAAATCAGAGAGGGAGCAGAGGTACAGAAAGTGGAAGGAGCTTGGGCTCAGGGGTAGTAGTGGGCCAAAATAACAGAGGCGGTGGGTTGGCCGGAAAGAGGCAGTAAGCTACACATTGGGAGAAAGGAGGAGGGAAGAGTGCAATTGAATCGGAGAAAGGATGCAAGATACAGAAGTATCATGAAAGAATGACTGCGGGAGGAATTGGGAAGCGTAAGGCGTGAGTTGGGTGTATGATTCGGAGTTTGGCAACGACCGGAGAGGGCAACTTGTGACTTGGCAGTGTGACAGTGCATGTGAGTATGTGTATGACAGAGTGAGGTAAGAAAATACAAGTTGTGATGGAGAATTGGTGAAACGTGTGAGATATGTTGGGTGAGAGAGGTGTGTGGGTGTTAACCACCTTATCCTTGTGAACTGTTACAAAGGGATCTAGTATAGAGAGCGCTTGTAGTTCACTCACTCTCCTAATGGAGGTGATAGCTATTAAGAAAGCAGTTTTAAGAGTGAGGTTCTTAAGGGATGCTTTGTGCATGGGTTCAAAGGGTGAGCCCATAAGCCTGGTAAGTACCACATTTAGGTCCCATCCGGGAGCTGGGTTAGCTATAGGAGGGTGTATTCTCTTTACTCCCTCCATGAAGGCTTTAATAACTGGGACTTTCCACCATGACACTTTGAGTTGAGAAGTGGTGTATGCGGAAAGTGCAGCTAGATGAACTTTAATAGAATTAAAGACCAGACCTGAGTCTAATAAGTGAGTCAGGTAAAGAACAATCTCTCCCTACTGTTTTAGGCCGGCGAGGCCGGGCCACGTGTTCGGCAGCGCCGAAGGATCTCCTCCGTCTAAGTCACCGCCGTCAAAGTTCTTACTCAGCGGTGAAACAGCTTCATCGTCGAAGGAGGGATCTAATGTAATGTATAATAAATAAATAACGACCAAAGGGTCGAGTAAATGTTTTGCAATTTCTCTCGAACGAGCTCCGCGTTAAGGAGACCAATATCTGGGCGGTAAAAAACAATCTGAGGGACCTCGACGTGTGAGGGATTGTGGGTACACTGCACGTCACTATAGGGATAGTGATACAGACACGCCTTGTCGACGTCCCCTTTTCAACTACGAAAAACAAAATGCAATACTCCGCAGTGACCACTGGATTTCGGACTATGCACAGCATGTGATTCTAAGCAGATTAACAATCATCAGAAATGCTATTTCATGCCGTAAAATCCTGGAGGGTCTGATTAAGGCAATAGGTGTTTTGATCAGCAACCGCCAACTGCTACTTACTGCATGAGGTCTCCAGGGTCAATGGGATAGGAGACTGCTGCAGTGGGTTTCTCATGGGAGCCCCATCATGGGCCAGCAAGAAAGTGTGTTCGACCACTCTAGTGGTATCCTGACACTAGGATTAACCACTAGGGGAATGTCACACCCCACTGTAGGAGGAAGGGCCTCACCTCCTGAAAAACCTCCACCCTCTCAAGGTTTCCTCTAGTGGGCTCTGTGGGCTTACTTTCCAGTAACCCCCCTTCCTGTTGCATCCTTTGCTTCTCTGGAGGAGAACCCTCCCTGTGGAAGCAGGCCTTTCTCCACAGGCCTAGGTAAGATGGTTTCCTTCTTTGTTGGCCATACTAATCTCTCCCCTAGGATATCCTCTACCAGCATGCTAGGTAGCTCAGGAGCCCTATAGGATCCAAGATTTTTTGAGAGTCCTTCTTCCAAACCAGGAATGGGGACTCTACCAACTACCCCAACAGATTTCGTAGCTAGAACATTCTCTTTCCCTCTGCCTCGTCTTCTGACTCCTTTTGCCATGGGTTTCTCCTTAGGCCTAGACTGTCCCTTAGACTTGGCTAAGGCAGCCTGAACCTGAGACCAAGTGCCTGAAGGGTCTGGCGAGTGTCTATCAGGACCTAAGTCTTGAAGACTAATCTCACCTAGAACTCTTCTAGGAACAGCTCCCCTAACATTGACATATGCCCTGACCAGTTCACTACTCACAGCTCTACTGACAGGTGCTACTGGAATATATAGAGAGAGCCATCAGTCAACTGAGTATCCCCCACAGAACCTCTGGCAAGGTCCTGTGGTTTTACCATTAGGGAAGCTACTTCAGTAAGACTGGGCCCAGTGTTCCTAACAGTAGAGGTACTTACACCTTCTACCTGAACACTATCCTCCAAGAACACATGACTAAGGGGCAGGTCTGGGATGGGAGCAGAAGCTCCAGCAGTACTATTTTCTAATGACTCTAGTCGACCTTCAGACTCTTCACCTGTGGGGAAGCAATCTAAAGGGAAGGACAACCCTGCCCACTCTTCTTTCCTCATACTGAGAGAAGGCCAGGCTTGCAAAGTGGACCCCTAAGTTCTTACCATTACACTTGGAGGCCCCCATCTTGTGGTCACTGGCTCCACAAGTAGACCCACTGGATCTTGACACATAGGGGAGCTTAGAGAAACCACTCTCATGCTTGATTAGTCCCACTACCCTGACCGGACTCTTGTGACTTCCCCTTATTAAACTTGTTGTGGGCCTTTTTAGACGTAGTTTTATCAGTACCCCCACCCTCTTTCTCATTCTTACATGAAGCAGACTTGTCCTTATGGGACACACTGTGTGAAACCCATAAATCAGCAGCAATGACTAGCCTCTTTGGATTTAACTCCTTTGATTCAGCCAAATGCTGCTTGAGATCTGGGGAACAAGAGGCAATAATATGCTCAAGCATGACCAAATGAATCATGCTTTCAAAAGGTTGTTACCCGATAACCTTCTACTCAGCCACACAGGTTTTCCAAGAATCTGCAACAAAAGTCACATAGGTCATACATTCTTTCTATTTGTACTCTCTAAATCTCCTCAAGTATTGGCCAGGAGTCTTCCCAAACTTTAAGATGAGAGTTTGCTTAAGTTTATCAAAATCGTGCCTGTCAGCTTTGGACTTTTCCATAATGGCACTGCAGCCAGAATGAGACAGTCTGCTGAGCAACCATGCAATTTTGTCAGAATCATCCACTCCTTGTACTTCACATGCATAATCAAACGTCACAAGCCAATCAATTATGTCATCCTTAACTTCATACATACTTAGAAGATCTTTTGGGAATCTAGGATGTGAAGAGGACCCAGAACCGTCTCCAGATCCCCTGGAAGAACCTTGTGAAGCCTTAATCCTGGCAAGCTCCATCTGGTGATCTCTGTCCTTCTGCCTCTCAACTCTCTCAAATTCTAACCTGGCCATATTGAACTCAAACTCTCTCTCCTTGAACCTGAGCATCTCCCTTTTCAGGTCAAACAATTCCTCAGCATCTGAGGTGGTTACAGACAAAAATCCAGAAGCTTCACTTTCCGCTTCTTCCTCGCCATTGACAACTGCAGATGTATAGAAGGTCAACCTATATTGTGACAGGGACAACTCTGGGAGCTGTAGCCACACCAGTTCAAGGTAGCAGTGACGAGAGGTCTAAGCTGAGTCTCGAGAGGTATTTATGGTCAAATGAAAAATGACTACTAACAGGTAGAAGTATCACACACAACTAATAATAGATAACATATATACAGTCACTAGAGTAGGGCATAACACAGATGGAACCCCTGTAAAGGAAGTGTAGATTAGTTTATGCACCACAGGTCCACAGAGATTAGCCAAAGGTTTAAAAGTCTACCCCTAAGTTGTCTGGGGCCTTATGCACAAATGTTCAGGAAACATTCTGACAGAGTTTGTGATGCAGGAGAAAAATGAAGGTAGGGTCTATGAGGCCCACTGAACGGTTCCAAAGGTCAGAGGATAGTTTATTCTAACTAACAAAAGAGTCCCCAACTTTTGGAAGGCTTGCACGAGGCTTGGCAGGTCAATGGAAGAAGGTCCGAGGTTGCTTTTCCCGCCGTCAGCCAAAGTCCTTGATTCGCAGGGGTTGCAAGTTCGAGCAGCTCTCCATCCGTGAGTCCTTGCACCAGCTAAAGACACCGACCGAAGAATGCAGAAAAAAACGATGCAGGACCCCTCTGAGGACTGAACTTAACTCAGGTAAGCTGTTTCAGATAGCGGTCACCGCAGCACAGCAACGCGAAGGGACACACTTGTCGCGGTCAGACTTTCCCTCTGATCTCAGGTCCCCTTGACGCTAGGACTCAAGACATTTCGCTGAGGTAAGTCTTGTAGGACAAGCTGAGGATCCCCCTAAGTTCCAGGGCTCAACGCGGAATGGTGACGTCGGCAGCACGGTAGCCCAAACTCAGAGCTGGTCAGCCACAGGACAGTCCTGGGACATTCCCAAAGTCTCTTCTTCGCAGGGTACCGAGCAGATGTCAGGAATGGATGTTCCCTCAACTCCAAGGGTCGGAGCTCCCTCACAGGACTGCTGAAGATCATCAGAAAGTCAGGGCTTCTGCAGGACAGCAGCAGAGGTTGTTTGACAGGCCTCCTTCGGACGGGTCTCTGGTCTCTTCACGGGTCTCACAGCTGGTCAGGAGTCTTGGCCCCTTCAGGTTACTCCAGGATCTCCGAAGAATGGGTGCAGGGTTCCTCTTAGCCCAAAAGCCAGGTAAGAGCTGAAACTCCCACTAGCCAATAGCAGAGCTAGCCCCACACACACCCCGGCAGTGCTCCAATCAGGGCCACTGGCGTGAACACTCATGAATAATGCTCAGACACACTGAACCAGTTAGTGGATTGGGACCAGACAGTCCCAGCCCACATCCTGTCAGCAAACACACATCGCCCTCCAGTAGCCCGCCAAAAGCTTCTGTTTTGCCGGGCACTGGAAGTCCATATAAGGTTTTTCCTGGCCTCACAGGCCAGGAAGAAGGCTAAAAAACAAGATGGCCAAAAGACAAGCGAAAAACCTTGTGGCATGGCCATGTTTGATCACTAGCCACAGTTAGTAGCCAAACGTGATAAACGCAGTAAGGCTACAACGAAAAGTACCACAAAATTGTAAAAAGTCACTGCTGCCACCAGCTTGTGCATTTAGCACACATAGAGTAACCAAAAATCATTTGAGTGTTAGTCTAGGGCAAAAACAAAAGTGTGCCCCTTTGTACTGTATTGTAAGATGCATTGTACAATGATAAAAGTTACCACAAGTGATAACAAGTTACTAAAAGTAGTAACAAAGTAACTAGACCAGGGGAAAAAAACGTTTCCCAGTGCTGACAGCCTGAAGGACATGTCAGTTTCCCCATAACAGACGATCAAAAGACAGTTTAGTGAAGCTTAAGGCTTCACTTCACTGCAAAAAGTACAGGGGAGGATCAAAAATAAAAGCAAAATGTTTTGGGGTCCATAACCATGGAAGAAAGGTGCAGTAAAGAGAAATCTTTCCTAACATTCATGACAAGGGTACTTGAGTTCTAGCATAGGTACAGGACCATTTTTATCAGTATCATCTACAAGGAAGTTATACGGCCTGTAGTATCAATGCTTCACAAATTGCATAAGGGCTCAAGCATAGATACAGGAGACCAATTGGAAGCAAGAAGAAAGCTACAAATACCATAGCATGGATAGTGGATGAAGATTAGAAGCTACCAGGAAGGTGTCCGCATTCAGATGGACTGAGATTAGAAGAGGGCATGGTTTTCAAGTAGAGTTGCCATTAGAGATAAAATAAACAAGTGATTGTGGTATGCAATATATCAATGCTCACTATTATTATAGAGGAATCAACACTATCGCCAGTGAAACCATGGATGAGGCTTTTTTGAAGATCATATCCTAAGAACAAAATTACTCTGAAGGGCAACAATTCTGAAAGGTTTAGGGACTGGCAATTTTGACAGGTTAGGCAATGCAAGATTCAATGAGATGCCAGGAATCACACATTGGTGGTATTGTATTAGTCATTTATATAGTGCCCTTTCCCCATGTGTAGACCCTCAATGCGCTTTGTGGATGGAACGCCATTGGTGACCGCAGTCCATGTGTAGGATGTTTGAAGAGTTAAATTCAAAGATCCATGTGTGTATTTTGCAAGGTAAGGACGTAGGTGGGGTGGCTAGGCTCCAGTATGCAGCCTGGAGGTCTGGAACCTGGGTGGGTGCTGTTGGTGGTTTAGGAAAGAGTGCTAGTGCTGGAGATTCGATGCTAGACCGACATTTTTTGTAGGTTGTTGCTGTATACTAATGAGAGAGGTGTTGAGTTACGTCAGGGATTTCAGTGTGGATGGCTATGTGAGCTGCTAGACTGGAATAGCATAGCCATAGCTGCATTCTAGGTTTCATGGATGGATGGGCGTGCATGTGGCCTGTGTCCACAGATGTGGTGCAAGATATACGTACCGTAAGCTTGGATGGAGTTCGACTGCAGTGTTCTTTTTCTTGGTCCAATGCGGTTGGCTGGTCTCACTATTCGTGGTCTTCCTGGAACGAAAGTCTGCGCAGTGGGAGAGGGGCCCGGAGGGACAGGGGTGAGGGGAGGATGATAGTTTGTCACGGTGTGCCGCTGCGAATGCTGCCGGAATCCGTGGGGTGTTTATTGGTGGATGGGAGTGTTGTTGTGTTTGGGTCAGCATTTCTGAGCGCCTATCGACAGTGTAGAGAGCAAAAGGGTTTCAAGTGGAAGGAGGGAAAAGCCAGGTTTTGTGGGCCTTTCTGAATGCCAGGTGATTGTCAATAATGCAGATGTGCAGGGGTAGTGAGTTCCAGATGCCCGGTGCTTGGACGGAGAAAGAGGATCTGCCCAGTCTGGAGGAGTTGTAATGTGGGACAACTAGTAGACATGCTATGCGAGATCTTAAGAGTCCTTGAGGGGTGGTAGCGAGTAACTTGGTCTTGAAAGAATTCTGGGACGGTGTTGTGGATGGCCCGGTGGGTGAGGCACATGGCTTTAAAGATAGTTAGTCGACCATTAGGGAGCCAAAGGAGTACTCTTAGTGTAGGGCTGATGTGTTCTCTGGGGATAGGTTAATGAGCAGGCGGGCTGCAGTGTTTTGGATTTGCTGCAGTTTTCGTGGCTGAAATGCTGGTGTGCCTAGTTAAAGGCAGCTTGTGTAGCCTAAGCGGGAAAGGATGAGTAAGATGGTGGCGAAGAAAGTGTGAGGATGGGTGAGGTAAGGGAAGATACACCTGAGGATGCGTAGATGGAAGAAACAGGTTCTGGATACAGAGTTGATGTGTTGGGAGAGGGATAAATCAGTGTCCAGTGTGCATCCGAGGTTTGTCACCGAGGTAGGAGGTTGCCGGTGAGGGGCCTAGGGATTGCAGCCACAGAATAGGTTGGGAGACGAGCGCTGTTTTCCAGAAGACTAGGATTTCAGTTTCCCCAGGATTGAGGATGAGGTGGCATCCCGTAGTCAATATCAGAGAGGCACGATGACAGATCTGGATGGTTGGAACTTGGTGATTTTGGTTAAGACGTGAAGCTGGGATTTACAACCACTCTACAATTTCTGCACCTTAACACTTTCTTTTTCGGTTCTTACCATGAACTAAAATAATCCCATTTTGCAGAACTGACTTGGAAAGTACATAAATTACATAACCAAACATGACAATTTTTTAAAACAAAATGTTATAGAAGCAAATTATGCAAAATGGGAATGATTATAGCATCATTGTCTCCAGTATATAAGCACCCGCTGTGAGAAACCCGAGGGTATTCTCACTCCTATTCCCCTTGGGTCCTCTGCGCAGATGGCCAGGGAAAGGCCATCGCTTTTGGATCCTGACCCTGGTGTTGGACAAGCGAGGTAGGATCACCTTGGTGAAGGGTCCTTGGAGAGTGGGGGGCACTTGGGTGAGACATGGTATCCCACTTTTCCTAATAACAACCCACTCAATCCTTCTCCAATCTTTATGGGTAACTGTAAACCAGCTTCCCTTATTTTGTCTTAGTGATGCCATTCTAGTACCAGGACGAGGAAGAGACGACTGGGGGTCATACACACTAACATGCAACCACACCACTCTGGTAATGAGATCAGGAAGGGAGCCTCAGATGAATACCACTACAAAGACCTAGCATGTCTGACTAATAAGCCTAACTATAGCCAGGCAATTGAAAGGGAGGACTCACACCTGCAGCTCATTTAAAAAACCACATGTGTATAAAAGGTGAGAAGCCAAAAGAGCTGAGGGAGGGAGAGAAAGGCAAGACACTGGTGGGAGCCGTTGGATGCAGAGCTAACGTGTGACAACGATCGGAATACCAGGGATTACAGAAGCTGGTGGTCCGAACTGGGATGGCATGAGAACAGGAGTTCTCTGGAACAAACGGCAAGAGAAGGCGGCATGGTGAAGGGCCAGCCTTCTAACCAAGAAGCAGAGTGCTCATTCTCACGTGGCGCTGCTAGAGTGCGGGTGTGTCTCAGGGGCAGAGGAGGGAACTCTAGAGGCAATCAAGTTGAAGCAAGTCGAGCGCAATAGGCGGGGAGCCTGCAGAGGGAGCCGGTGAGTTTCAGAGATTAAGAAACCCGGTGTGAAACTGACCGTGAGTGCTTTGAAGGAAACAGTGATTGTGAAAGTATACATTGTATTGGAGTGGTCGAGTGGGTCCGAAAGGAGCGGAAAACGTTCATCAAAGTCTCAGTCTGGACTATTCATTCAATTAACAATCACAGAAAGTGTTAAAGGGACCATGCACCTTGGGACAAGAGAAGGAACCGTTCTGAAAGGTTTCAATCTGCGAAATAGATATTCCAATGGTGTAAACAAGAAGAAATAATTATCTCTCAACTTCATAAAATATGTCTATTTAAACACTGAACTGAATAAAAATAAAGCAGATGGCTTTTTCTAAATACCGGAATTAATGCAAATCAACCAACGGAAGATAAAACCAGAACTTGTGAATCTTTGAATCTACTAAAACTGAAATTAAAACTAAATTAAAGTTTAATTTAAGTACTAGAGAGAAGCAGTACTTTGTTGTGAACTAGTTTGAACTATGGGAAGGGAACCCCAGTGCTTCTATTGTGAACTATTTTGAACTTGTGGAATGGAACCACAGTGTTTCTATTATGAACTATTTGGAACTTGGGGAGAAGCATTGGGGCTTCTGTGGTGAACTGCCTTAAACTTGGGGAAGGACATCCCGGGTCCTGGTTCAGATTTTTTCTCTTTTAGTCAACAGAGGATTACTTTGAGATTTTGTTATGAAACTATTTCACACTTGGGGAAGGGGATTGAAAAGAAGCTGTGAACTGGAAGAAGCTCTGAACTTTGGGTTAAACACTGTTTTCCTTTTGTTGCTGATATCTGTGAGAAACCTGAAGGTGTCTCCCTGGTTAAACCCTGGGGATCTGTCATCCAGGTGACCAGCACTCAGCCATCGCTATTGGATCCAGTTCCTGGGGGTGGACTAGTGAGGGAGGATCACCTTGATGGGGGATACTCGGGGAGTGGGAGACCGACGGGTGAGATGCAGTATCCTTCCTTCCGCACATTTTCCCCATCCTCTTCCGTAGGACATTCAAAAACACTGCCCCGCACCCTTTTCCGACACAGACACTTTTGCACAACATGAAAGACAACGGACTAACACCAGAGTTGTTTACCTGACAAGTCCCAATACAAGGGTCAGGCAAAGTCAGGCAATTGATCAAAAGCGCACACACACCTGACAGCCCTTTCCCACCACACAGGGATAAAAGGTGGAGCAAGAGAGCACAGTACAAGCAAGACAGACCGCACGAGGAGACAGCTATCCAGATCCGGCAATTCAAGAGAAGGAGAAAGGCAGCGAACATCGAGAGGTTGACAAGGAGAGACACGACCTTGCCCTTTTCAATGCAGACCCGCAAAACCTCTGCAGAGGGAATCGTAAGAGGGAGGACAATAGCCCAAGTGTGCTGCAACAGATGTCAACGGTACACGGAGGGTGTCGTCGCTGATGAGCAGGAATGAAAGAAACTCCTGCTACTGTGGTACCGACCTTGACTCCAGTTACGAGGAAAGCCAAGCGGTTCATCACAGCCGGTGAGTCGAGGGGAGAGCCGATAAGAGTCAGGCTCTGGTGAATGAAAGTCGGAAAGTGGCAAGTTGAACCAAGTTCAAAGATCTGTAAAAGCGTTAAAGGGGAGGCCAGCTGCAGAGCAAACTGGCATTAAGTGGTTGCTAGCTCAAGAAACTCTGGTTGATACCCGTCTGAGTAAAACTACAGATACCAGAAGGCCATAGGAGAGCCGCCAAGATAGGTCAAAGTGGTCATACAGGAGGTCAAGCAAAATCCCTGTACAGTCGAAAGCCTTTGACCTAAGAACTGTAGAGAAATCAAGGGAAGTGAATCCCAAAAGCATTGAAAGATTCGGGAGGGGTCTACGCCCAGAAGACGGGGGACCCATAGAGGGGCAAAGTCTTAAGTCCCAAGAAACAATGTGTTGACAAACGTTAACCCGACCGAGGGATATCAACAGAGAACTGGTTAAAAAGACATTAAGATTGCTAAATGCTGGAAAACCCATAGTGAACCCGGTGGAGGGAGGCTGAAAGCAAAGAGGGGTCTGCGCCCGGAAGAGGGGGGCCCAGGGTTGAAGCCATCACCCGAGAAATGTGTGGAACAGAACTTTGTGTTTCTTTTGTTATTTGAATGTGTCAGGCCCACGAAAGGCAAGAGACTTTCAAGTGAAATGAGACTTGGCCATCACCGGCCCTGATAGTTGCAAGCGGAACGATCATCTCCTGCTGGGGAAGCGCGAGCGTGTACTGTGCTCTGTGCTCAAAGCATGGGGAAGGGAGACCCAAGCTACCGCATCCTGCCATATTATTTGTGAACGCTTCTTTCTTTTCTTGAAAACCATCCCACACCCTTTTTTTGTATTAGTTGTAAGGTCTGGTAATAGGTTTCTTAGTAGAGGCCCTTTTTATTTGACACAACGCCACTAGGATGGCCTTATTTTCAATTGGTGGTCGACGCTTACTCCCATTTTAGATTAAGGTTCAGATTAGGCATTTTTCTCACCCATTCATACAGTTTAATAAACACCCTTGAACTGTGATCACTTGTGCCTATCTTTACTGTTGCCACCATGAGATCCTTACATATCCCTACACACTGTATAGAGTTAGTTGTGAGGGCACGTATAGGTTTTGGACACAGACAAATTCTTCAGTTGAACTCCTTGACGAAGACGTTCCTTAGCTTTCTTCAGGTAGGGAAATCCCACCTTAGATTAGGGCAAATTAGGCCTTTTCCATCCTGACATTTAAGCTAATTAAAGTGTTCATTTTGAAATTTGAATCTGTTGTCTGTGTCCTTCTTCATGATGCCTTCACACTGCATACTAACTGATGTGATTTTAAGATATTTAATCAGGGTTTCTCTTTTATATTTTAAAGCTTTAAATACGTCCAAAACACAAGCTTGTGAAATTGTTATTTATAAACGTGCAGAAAAACCTTTGAATTTTACAAAAAGAAAAAAACGTTTCTTGTGTTAAATGAGCAGACTTTAAAATATGCTTACTTGAGGCCTGGGATATCAAGTGCAAAGTCGCTTTACACCAGTGTGATATGACTCAGCACCACGCTAAAAGTTCCATGAATTAGACTCGTGGTTTCCCTATTCCGTCTACAACTCATTCCCCTCAAATGGCCTACATAAAAAGAATATCAAGTAATGGGCTTAACATTGCAAGGCAAACCTTTTCACAGAAGACATAACAATAATGTTAGTGATATAAGATAATTTGTCCAGGATGGCTATCGTCCAGGGTACAAGCGTGAATGGTTTGTTTCCACAGTCTTAAATTTGGATACCTAATCACTCCTCAGACTAACATTTTATGCTCATCGTTCGAGGTGGCTGCCTAGGTTTTACAACTCCCAATCTGATAAACCAATTTCGAGACCTAGACCATGCTGATGCTATGTTCGTTTCTATAGCAACTGCTATCTGGTGCAGATACATTGCTGATGATAGCACCTGTTGCACTACAAAACAAAGCATATACATACAGGTTTATCTTCAGACATAGGAAAGGCTGGGTTAGTATTGCTGGAATTTGCGATTGTAATATGAATATGAACACACTTCTCTGCAATGAGTGCTTAACAGACGGAGCTATTTTCTGAACCATCCATCGCGGAACTCAAATTTATAAAAAATGCATTTCAACCTGGTCTATTGCTCATAATCAATATAATTCCCACAGAAAGGTGAGAATGTTACAGCAGTTGTGCCTTACTGAACGCACAAAACATTACAGGCTGAATTGATCAGAGCAAAATGTAATTGTCAACAACAGACCAGCAATAGGTTCAGAGCCTCAGCAGCACACCATAAAGTATTCTCAGGTGCACTATTTAAATCTGGTGAATAATGGAAACTGACTTCTTTAGATCGGACAGCTTTGTGGGGGATCTCCTCCAAGGTGGGGGCCCCAGGGCAACTCCCCCTTTTGCCCTCCCATAAAGACATCTATGGCTGGAACCGAGGTAGCAGGCAGTTCAAAAAACGAATTTGTTGGATTCACTTCTGACAGGCAGCTTTAAATTGCTGCACTGTGATTCACTGTACTTCACAGCGACCATGGGGTACACACTGAAAAGAAAGGCCTCCTTTCATGCTACTTTACGTCACCTATTGACGTCAGGTTTATAAAAAAAAAATGGGCTAAATGCAAGTCATTCTGACAGAATATGCGTTAATCAGAAATACACAATTATAATAACAAAGTCCGTTTATCTTGTTTCATGGGGGCGCGCCCCGCAATCCAACATTAAAACACTGCAGCCAGGGTCACTGAACAACATAGCATTCACCAATATCAAACTTACCATTTTGAATTCTGTCAGGTCTGTGGCGAACACAGTACACTCTGTGGGAATAGAAGGAACGCATTTTAATGACGATCGCTTTACAGAGGAAATGATGTAACATAAGATGATAAAGACATTGGTAACACATTCATTCTTAATAGAAATAAATTATACATTCAAACAAATCCCCATCACAAGTAGTGATGCGAGGGACAACATTACCAACATCATTCAAAAAGGCCTCTGACAGACACAGGGCAAGGACATTGCTCTAGAGTGAACTACAATTCTTATTAACTAGACATAAACTATAGTAATAAAATTATCCAAGGGAAATAGCTAACAAATGCGAAACAAATTAAGGATTAAGAAGGTCAGTGCATTGGCAGGTCCACAGCAACCATATCATTTCCATCAAGAAATTCACTCATGCATCCAACCCCACCCCTATGAAGATGGACGAGAAAGTGCGGATGCAAAAACCATTGGACAAGGTCTCAGGCTTTAACCTTAGGCCTGCGCCACTTGAGAAGGTCCGTTAGGTTGAGCTCATCAATGCAACTTCATCTGCAAACGTATAAACTAATTGTAGTTGAAATAACAGTGTCTATAAGGTAGATTTTTGCCCCGTCCCCCCATCCCCCCACCACAGTCCATCATCCAATCCGATTCAGTGGGCAGGATGCTCTGTGACAGATCTCCTCTGGATTAAATTAGGGCCAGCTGAAAAGTTTTGCGAGTTTATGCAACACACTGCATGCAGCTCAATGTATACCCATCGAAGTTTCGTTGACAGCCAGGGAGATTTTTCTACAGCTCTTTACTGAGGGAGTGTGACGGTATCACATAATATTATCCCCAACAAAAATATCGCTGTATATATGGTCGTCAGGAACGGCCATAGGCGATATTTTTATTGAGTATAATATTTGGGGGTTTTGGGAGCAGGGGTTGCGGGGGTGTCCCCCGCTCCCTTTAAAATAATATAGGGGTTGCGGGGGTGTCTCCTGCAGATTCCATGCCTTAATATTGCTGTAGAAATAGGGCGATATTTTTGTATGGCGATATTTTTGCAGGGATATTAACACATGGAACCGGTGTGACACCATCTATTCCAAGGGACAGACCAAACTCTCTTCACTGGTAGCTACGGCATAGTCAGGCTTCACTCAGGAGGAAGGAACGTTGGTGGATAGGTACAGTCATTAAGCCATGTAGTCAGGGTCTTTAGGTGCATCTCTCTGATGTAGATACTGTTGGAGAGCCGGGTGAGTTGAGGGAATCACCGAGTGGTAGTGTGGCAGAGCAGCCCAGGATTAACTGTCAGGAGGTGGGGTGGTTAACAGGTACAGTATATACTTTTCATTAAATACAAAATCAGAGGATGTCTACAAACTACATTTTAATACAATGATGATCTCTATATAAGAAAAGGCAATTGATAATCACATTTACAGGTAAGTAAACTTTGTGTAGCCCCTGGCCCAATTACGGCCCAGCTCGTTGGGTTATATTGCCCACTGTGAGAGAAAGTTAGAGATACCAGGGCGATATGATATGATATGGCATTTATAACACGCCTCATTGCGCCTATAGGTGTTTCAAGGCGCGACGAGGCAAGGGAGGGGAACAGAGGGAAAACAGACAATGATCTTACTGGGCCAGGTGTCATTCAGATCGTGCAAGTGCATGGGAAGGGGAGGAGGGAGAAGTGCAGGGTGGGAAGGGGGAGAGGACAGTGCGGTACAAGGGATAAGAAAAAATAATAATAGGTAAAGTACAGCAAGCAGGTGGCAAGTGCAAGGGTAAGTGCAGACAACGGGTGTCAAGTGCTGGTAGTGGGACTGTAGGGATGCAGAAACAGTCCCCAAGTGCGGGATTGCCAGGAGGCAGTGCAGGAGTGCGACTGGCGGGGGAGCAGACCTGGGCCCGAGATCAGAGGGCGGCCAGGCAACCAGTGCAAAGTCAGTGTCAGCCAGGTAGTCAGCAAGGGAGAGGAGGAGAAAAAGCAGAAGCAAAGAAAAGGGTTTTGAGGTGCTTCCAGAACCGAAGATGATTCTCCTCAAGTTTCAGGGAGGCTGTTCCAGAGGGAGGCCCCAGCCGAAGAAAGAACTACCACCAACTCGTTGCTTGGAGAAGTGACTGACCCTGAGGGAATTTGAGGCAGATGAGTGAAAAGCTCGATAAGGAAGATATTTAGGTAGAGAGAGTTGAAGGTATTGAGGCCCCAGAAGGCCTTGTGGACGATGCAGAGGGTTTTGAACTTAATCCTCGCAGCCACAGGGAGCCAGTGTCGAGATTTCAGTCCTGGAGAGATACAATCCCTGGGCTTGAGGCCAAGGACAAGTCTCGCAGTTCTGTTCTAGATAAGTTGCAGAGGGCGGAGAGTAGAAGCAGGCAGATTTAAAAAGAGGCTGTTGCAGTAGTCCAGCCTAGAAAGAACTCTGGAGACAGTGAGCGTCTGGGGGAAGGAGAGGAAAGGAAGAATACCTCTGAGGAGGTGAGAATATAAGTATTTGATTAACTGTTTAAGTATCACTCACTCTCTGCAGATCCGCTTCATGGAAGGACCCCTGCGAGATCGAAATTTGCCTCACCAAACATCATGAGGAATGATTGCCTGCACCGCCGTGTAGGCAGCAACAGCCCTGCTAAGATGGCTGCTGAAATATGCTCCGAAGTAAGCAACAGCCTCAGCACCCCTGTCCTACTATTTGATTGGCCAGTAGCTGAATTAGTACTCTACACTGGACCGAAGCCTGAAGGCAGAGCCTGCCGATATCAAAGGCCATGTTCTAAGGCCTTTTTCACTCTCTGCAGCTCTCCGTCGCTCGCCGAGAGAGTCCTGCACTTGCCAACGCCGGTACCGTGATGGCAAGCATCACAGATAACGGGAGAGATTGTACGCACGTGGAAACTTGCAGTTGATCTGCACTCTCGATCCGGACACCGCTGATGGGGAGCCGTCTGCCACTGCACATTGCAAGATATGCCTGCATCCCGCTCTCCTAGCAATGCCGCTAATCTGCAATGCTTAAACAATGCAATATGGTCCACTTTGCCCCCATACACACCCTCCCTACACTGTATCATGCTGTGACCCACACGGCCTATTAACTCGTTCACCAGGCCACTCCACACCCCATGCTTTCAATGAGAAGGAACATGCCCATAGCCAGGAGCCTCAACACCACCCTGTGAGCCCTTCCCTGAAAGACACCAACCACCAGAATTGTCATGACTGCCCTACATCGAAGTCCAACACGCTTGCACCCTATAGTCAGTGAACTGCCCTCTTCCACAACCCGGGAATCAAAATCGACACATCGAAACAAACTTCGGCCCTGCCCACCCACCACCACAGACTCTCCTCAAGTCTCTTCGGCAGAAATACCACTTGTCTGCCTCTGCTATCCACCAGAAACTACAAACTCCAATACAGAACCCACACCCAATCCACCAGCATGAGAAACCTGAGACTAAGAAGCTGTACTCTAACCCAGACTACAGCTACGCAGGCGATTCGCCTTGCCACACAATCCCACTCCCTCTCCCAGCTCCTACCCATACCACCTAAGCTCACCATCACTGCCAACAAAACTAGCCCTAAAATAAATTCCACCATAGTCTTATCGGACCAACAGACCCTGAATGAGAATGACACTCAACCTAGCAAGCTAAAAGGAGCACTGATCAACGCAAGATTGGTACCAGCTCACACACTAGACACCCATAACCTCTTTGAAACCAACAGCCTGGACCTTCTAGACATCACTGAGACCTGGCTCGATCCAGCCTCAGGCCCTTCACTCTCCCTTGCCATTCCATCGGGCTACAACATCCTAAGAGCTGACAGGCAATACTCAGCCAACCCCCATAAATAACTGGCACCCTCTACCTAAAACTTGCTGCATCACACACCCGTTCTATACTACTAAACCTAATATACAGGCCGCTGGGGCCACCCGTCACCTTTGAAGATGAGCTCACCCACCTCCTCAATGCTAACCTCAAACCCACGTCCAAAATGCTCCTCCTAGGAGATGTGACCTGGGCTCGAACAACCCCAAAGACTATGATGCCCTATCCCTAGCCACAGCACTGAAAACGCTACGCCTCATGCTCTGTATAAAAACTTCCACCCATGTGAAAGGCCGCACCTTGGATTGGTTCGGGGATCTTAACTGTGAAGTCGACATCGCCCCATGCCCCTTGTCAGATCATCTCATCATCAACTTTGATATTCCACTCCCTCAGAACAACAGACAGGCAGGCAGGCAGGCATCCCCATGCCTCACACCTGTGCAAGATGTTTCCGTACAATTAACAAAGACACAATCTCACCACTGCTTACTAACCTACACCCTGACCACTTTGCCCCTTGGGCTAACAACCCAGCTGATCTAGCTGAACTCAACCTTAAGACATTAGAGACAGCTTTGGACATGGTGGCCCCTCTTACCTCACGTAAAGCTAAAGTGCTCCCTCATACCAACTCCTGGTTCTCAGAGGATCTCCAATTCCTGAGAGCTAAGAAGCACCAGGTAGAAGCCTCCTGGACAAAACACTAAACAGACACCCATAAACCCCTGTTTCAGTCTTCAGCCAGAACCTATAAACCAGCCATTATCAAGGCCCAAGCCACCTCCTACAATGCCAGAATTGCTAAGTTTAACTCCAGTACAAAAGGAGCTATTCATTATTCTCAAGGAACTGGATGCCCCAGGACCAGAGCCATCGGGCATTACCAAAGACGCGACATGGTGCATCAATATTCAGAAGGCACATTTAAATAAAAGTTGCCTCCCTCCAAGGAAAATCCTCTCTAAACAATTTAACATCAAAACCCCTCTCCCTGCTCTGCCAAAACTCCCCCCCCAGAACCAAACCCCCTTCTGTTTCCGTAAAGTATCAGAAACAGAAGTTGGCGCCCTCCTCAAAAATCTCAAACCTTCCAGATGCAAAGGGGACACATGCCCCACCCCTGTCATAAAAGAATGTGCAGAAGAACTTACCCCGTTCATCACAAGCTACATTATTGCCTCCTTCCCCTCTAGCATAGTCCCCACGTCACTAAAGAAAGCCTCGGTGCTCCCTTTTCTAAAAAAAAAGCTTGGACCCAACCTCCTCAAATAACTACTGATCCATAACAACAGTCCCTTTCCTCCTCAAAATCTTAGACAGAGCTGCATACTTGCAAATCCAACACCACCTCAAATCTAACAAAATTCTAGGGCTACCTCAATCAGGTTTTAGAGCGGGCCATGCAACTGAATCAGCCCTACTGGACCTTAAAAATCAACTTGACTACCTCAGAGACAAAGGCAAGCCATCCCTCTTATTGCTGCTAGATATGTCCGCCACATTTGATCTAGTGAACCATAGCATTCTCTGCCAGCACCTCACTTCAGCGGGCCAATTTCTCAAAGGAAGCCACATCCTGGATATCCTCTTTCCTTGCCAACAGGACAATAAAATGGTTCTCTGAAGTAGCATGTGCTCCCCTTCCCTGATCTCATGTGGCGTTCCCCAGAGCTGCTGTGTCTCACCAACACTGTACAATATATTTACAAAGACCCTCTTTGACCTCCTGGACTCCATCAGCATCAACTACACCAATTATGCTCATGATATGCAAATCCTGCACCTACGTAAAAGATACCCATTCCCTCAATTCTATCTTCTCAGTCATCCAGGTGTGGATGGTGGGCAACGGACTCTGCTTAAACGATGAAGAGACTGAACTCCTGATGGTCGGGCCTCCATCTATTTTAAAAAGTCTTGACACCCAATATGCCAGCTTCAAGATTCATGACCTCTTGATACCAGTGTGCACATCAGTAAAAACTCTAGATGTCTACCTTGACTCGACCCTCTCCCACACGTATCAAGTCAACGCCATCACGACATCAGCAGCCTACACAACGAAGCTCATTAATACAGCCAGACAATTCCTCGTCCAGGCCAACTGCCTCACCATCGCAAGAGCCATCGTAGGAGCCTGATTGGATTACTGCACACAACATTCACAAGCTACAAGTAATCCAAAACAATGCCACCAGAGCAGCCCTCAATATCCCGAAATGAGAGCACATCTCAGAGGTAAGACAAAATGCCCACTGGCTTCCCATTAAGAAACGGATCATGCTAAAAACTCTCTTGATCACTCATTGATGCCTATCTAACTAGGCACGCCTATGCCTCTCTGAAAGTATCACAAAAGCACAATCCTCCAGACCAATCAGAACCAATCAGCCCACAGACTAGTTGTACCCAAACCCATGCGCGCCAAAAGTGGAGGCGCCAGCTTGCCCTTCTGTAGCTGCCAGCCAATTAAACTCGCTCCCACCACAACTGAGAGAGGAACAATCGTACTGGGCCTTCAGAAAAACCCTCAAAACCTGGCTCTTCGCCTAGCGCCTATGAGACTCAGTCACTAAAACATTGTATTCACCCTTCCCCTGTTCACCCCCCTCCACCTGTTTCTCTCCCTTAAGTGAAAGGACCTGGTTGTAACAGTGGCTAGATGACTTTGGGTTTTTGGCATCTAACAAATGTAATAATAAATAAATAAATGAATAAAGAAAAGTGTGTTTGATTTACTATAGAACTTATCTTAGGCTTCCAAGATCCATGGACTGTGCCATCTAGTCCCGCCCTGAGGCTGGATAGATTCTTTAAGAGGCAGGTCGATGGCCAGGCCTCCCCCTGCCAGGAAGAATTGATTAGGCAGGGGAGAGAACTTGAAGCGCTGCGAAACAAGCATTGACAAAGCCAATAGTTTAGGCATTTTGCATTTGTATGCACCAGGGCTCAAAGATGAGAGCCCAAGGTTTCAAGGGAGAATGCGAGAAGGGATGCAGATGTGCAAGAGTATGAGAAGGGAAAAAGAAAGCGAGGAAGCCACCGAGAGAGCTTGCCAAGAGGAAATATGAGCCAGAACGGGTGAGTGGGAGGGTAAAAGAAAAAGCGGGAGAGTGAGGGGAAGGATGAGAGAAAAGGTGAGAGCTGTGAGCAGAGGTAAGAGTTGCAGAAGATGGAATGCTCGTGCAAGAGGGGATATCTTCAAGGCTGCCAGAGTGAAAGGGAGAGTATGGGTGCAAGGAGATAGAGAGCGACAGAGCAAGGTGAGAGGGTGTGGTAAAAGTGTTGCAGTGCAAGGTGAGTTTGTGACAGCGCATAGAGAGAGTGACAGCGCATGGAGAGTGAGAGTTCTATAACAATCCCCCTACTATACACAAATCTCTGGTGCACCGAGTTGCTGGTGAGACTATGGATCCGAGTGTCAAAATCAAGTGATATGGGATTGTGGAAGGGCCAATGAAACAATAATAGGCGACGGCATCGGGGCATCGGGGCACACTAACAGAGGAACCGGAAGCTACACCATTTGCTCCCTAAAATCCTTACATCTCCCGCATTGTTAGGGTGCCTTTTTTCATATAGAGTGAACTTAATCACTTATAAGGACTCTAATATGTGCAGTTAAGTCAGAGTTAGATTCAATATTTTAGGCCAGGATATCACTATTTGCTTAACAGTGAAGCAGGGATTTTAACCCTCTCTACATTTTAAGCAACACACCTTCCAAGATTTACATGGTGCAAATATTTAAGTTTTGGATTTCAAGGCCTACAATAATCCAGTATGATAGAATGTACTTGCAAAATACACTAACTGCAGCAACCTGGCAACATATAAATCCTTGAAAAAACATGTTACACTGCAATAATCATTGTAGCTTTATTTTTTACATCCTGAAAGGAAAACTAAGTCAGAGAATACAAAATTATGAAAGCCTGCATTTATTTAACGCCACTGAATTTTCAGACACACACTGAAAGAAGTTGTGTAATAAAGTAAGTTTGTTATGGAGCTTGTCACAAATATCCAGCTCGTTGTTCTGTATAATTTTAAGAATATTTGGCTATTGGCATAAATAAACTCTTTTTGCATGTCAAGCTACTAGACATGATGGGTGAAAAAGGGGCTTCATTCTGTTACCTACTTTAACTGATTTAGAAGTAGGCACAGATTTGCAAGATAACTGCTGCTGTGTCCTGGTTTCTCTGTTGGGAATGTCCAATCTGCCATAAGAAAGACTCGGCTGTCGATAAACAAAATATGTGTTTGCAAGGTTAAGGTGCTGGCAGTAGAGCCACGATTCTGTGGGCGTTTCTTGGACAGGCTGTGACTTGGGAAATGGGCAGTGCTTGCTCATCCAAGCAGAATCTAAATTTAGAAAGGAAATGTTCTCAGGAGCTCTCGGTGAGCCTTTGAAATAAAGATCAACACTTTGAACGTACTAATTTGTTTTACACTTCCACCTCTGGTATATACGAATAAAAGAATTGCATTTCCAAATACACTGCTGTGCAGAGTAGCCCAAAAACCCAAATCCAACACACTCCTGTAATTTCCCACACAAATGGTTTTTGAGTAGCCCATTTGTGTAGGCAATAGCCCAATCTGGCAACCCCGGATGGGAGGCAGTTGACACACAGACAGCCAAGAGGTGAGCAGGCAAAAGTAGAATCCCACGTCATTAACTCCTGATTGGGAGAATCATTCTAAAACAACAATGCATTAGTTTAAATGGCCGAGGGATACAGAAAATAACATTTTCGGATGCTGCAAATTCACCAGAGTGCAATTGCAGTTACCATGTCAACCAGATATCCTGCTACTGAACAGCCATACTTCTTTCTTGTATTAGAAATGCTTTGTTTGCCACATAGGTGGCATATGCACCAAAACTAAACAAACGGTAGGAAATAATAGCTGAGGAAGTGAGATAAAGCATGCTTAGGACGACACTCGCTGGGGAACCTTCTCTGAGGTTCCAAGAACCGGAAAAGCAGGGCTTTCATATGTCAGAAGTGTCACAACATTTTCAGAGAGCACCGGGCTGCAAACCCAGAGCACCCTGGGCATCCACAAGGCCTGATTGTGTTATGGCTGGGCCGGGTGAGCTTAGCAGATCCCAATCCGGGCCGATGGGTTGAGCATCCCAGGAGCAGCGGAGTGCCTAAAGAGCAATAACCTAGGTCTGAAAAAGCAATTCTGCAGAAGAGGCTTGGTGGTTTACAGAGACAATCCCTTTGCACATTGTTTGGCAACCACCCTAGGGTCCAGCAATGACACATTGGTGCAGGAGGGACCCCAAAATGCTGAGGAAGAACAATCATTGCCAGGGCCAGAGTCCGAGCCAGAGGAGATGGCAGACTAAAATGCTGCAGTCGGTGGAAGCCATTGATACAGGGTTCCTACGTCACTTTCTGGCACAGGATTCAGCTTCTGAGGATGGGGTCAGCTTGAGAAGAGGCCAAGGTAGAAAGAAATTGAAGAGAAGATTGCAAAGTCACATTGGAGAGGAGCCAGCCTCGAAAGAAGGACCAGGCGGTGAGCTTGGCAGTGTGGTTACAAGATCAAAGGCAAAAAGAGAACATGGACATGGAGGTACCACAAATGTCGTGAGATGCTGTATATAGTAAATAAGGAGTGTTGATCTCCTTCTTGTTTATTCCTTAAGTGTGTTGCTTAAGCTTCAAGTGCAGCTGGGTAAATCTCGAGGCCACTCGAGATCCAAAAACAGAAAACAACAACATACACCGACTGTCGTCAACCGATAACTCAAAGTTGCACTCTAAATGGGATATAAACCCAGGTGTCTTTATGGACAGTTGTGATAACGGGTCCCCCGACTGGAGGCTGTAATCCAGACTAGTTGACGTAACAAGTTTCAATGCATAAATTTCAGTATGTAAATTTCTTACGTATAACAGATAATGCACTATCGTGCAATTAATAAGACTGTCACCCTGATTTAACACAGTCAAGAGCCAACAAGACCGTAAAAAATACAAGGTAGACAGGATATTTGTTTGTAACAAGATTCATATAAAGTGTGCATAACACAAATCGATACACATAAACATTCAACAATTTCGTCAAATACAGTGTCAAATACGAGGTGATAATCAACTAAAATGAACCAGGTTTGATTGAATTCAGACATTCAATATGATAACAAATGACAAGCAAGTACTTCATCAAATTGATGTATGTGCGTATTATGTACATGAGCAGTAACATCCCTTCTGCTCAGTCACTCATTCTAAACACTCCTAAAAATGCCAACACGTTTCTGATTTCATCAAATCCATCTTTAGGGCAGGATGTGTAAAGTTTAGAGGTATTTTTCGGATCTCCCTAAAAAATGAAAATAAACTAATTAATTCTATAAAATTCACTTGTAGAGTTAGAAAGTGGGTATCATTCAAAGGCACTAACCTTATAGTTGGAACTATGGGAAAAAAACACCTTAACCTGTGTTGAGAACAGAAATAACAACTTTCGGCTATCAAGAACATAGGATTAAAAAACAAGTCGCTCGGAAATAATTCCAATCTCCACACTCACCGGTCCAAAGGAATACTCCTCGCCCCAGGTGTGTATAAGCTGATGGACGGTAAGATCAAAGGCAGCACAAGCCCCTGGAGTTTCCCAAATGGGGAAAGATGTAACCAGAGAGCTTGCCGAATGTCGGATGTCCTGGAATAAAGAGTAATTGGTTGGTTCAGCACAGTGTCTGCCCCTGGCAGTGAAGGAGCAACTGCTTCTGGATCCAGCAATGCAGGCACGGTCAGGAGCTTCAGGGCGACTAGGCCTCCAAGCATGGGGGTGCCATCCAGTTGTCCCCACCAGACCAGGGTGAAGAAGCGCTGCAGTCAGTTCTTTATGGTGTTCTGGAAAGGTAGACCTTCGCCACCTGATTTTACTGGAGCGTCAAAGTATGCTGGTGTTAGGGAATTTTTTCAGTTTCTGTGCTAATTCCCTTTAACCTTAGAGACCCCCAGTCCTTTGCTGGATTCTGGGACCTTTTTGATTTTTAACCTCCTGAGTGAGTGGGCTTTTTTGCATTCACTCATGCCTTTTCCCTCTAAGATTTTGTGTTCCTTATGTTGTAATGGAGTCTGGTAAACTCCATAGGCATCTGTTTTTCATATAGTGACACAGCACACTTTGTATAGTGCCACGGATGAGTCCCTTGGACTCCTCTAAATGTTTAAATACATTTTCTTGTTTGAACTACAGTTCCCAAGAATAGCAAGACAACTTTTGTCTTACTTTCCTTTTTCCTTTGTGGGTCAAGCACACACCACCTTATGTGGAGCGCTGGGGGTTACATAGTAACTTCTTATCCCACTTCTCATGTAACTTTTTTTTAAAATTTGTTTATGGTTTTATGAAATAAAACCTTTACAAAAACGAGTTTCAGGACAGACATAAAATTGAACAACATTATGCACGTTGAAAATAAGTTATGCCAAAACAAAAAATAAAACAAAGTTAAAAAAATATTTTTTTACATATAAAAATACACTGAACATTAATCAAAGAATGCAATTCTTTTGACCCCAGCAATAAAATCTAATTACATGTCATTTGATTGGTGCAAAATAAAAGGTATAATACAAAATACACAAATATGCCAAAGAGGAATATATGGAGCAGTCGTAAGTATACACATGAGAAGACAGTCTTTACAAACCATACCAGAGATAACGAAACAGGTTTAAACTTTTCCAGGTTTCACGTTATTGTGACACAGATAGTAGTTTGCATTTTACCAGTAAGTTACTGTGATTTTAAGTAGTTTTGGGAAGGTTACTCCATGTTTTTACTTAATTATTGGAATTCTTTTTTATTTTAAATCAACGATAAGCCCACATAACTCAGCAAGAAATTTGACAGTGGCTTATTTTTATGATACCGATTTCCCGTGTAAGATGTCCCACCATAGGACGTCAAGATTAACACAATCTGGATTGGGGATGAATTTAATAAAAGCACTCAGACGTTGGGGTTTAATAATATCACATTCTAAGAAGTGGTGCCGCAGAGTTCCTGTTACAGAAGAATTATTACAGAAACGACATGGAATGCGTTTACCGGGTTCCCTGTCTCTAATTTCTTTTATCTCCCCAGTCAGTAGAACGTTAAATCGAAATCTCAGGTAGGCAGTGTGCCAGATATGATCGGGTAAATTAAGAAGATATGATTCTGGATTTCCGATAGGTTCAGGGCTCAAGTCGAGGGTACACGCGGGGGACGGAGTCCCCTCACTTAATTCAGAGGGTGGACTCAGCCCCCCCCAGCTGAAAGAGAAACATTGGATGTCTTTATTCGGGGTCGGGGTTCAAACCTGCAGTCGTCAGGTTTGTAGGTCAGACACTTCACCACTGCACTATTGAATGATGAAAAATAAAGGTGAAATGTCCCAATTCGATACTGCAAGTCCCAGGTAAAACATTTTTTTTGGTTCTTGGAGTTTAAACATGCACACCTTTTAATGTTTTCAAAACACTATTAGAAGAAAATATCCTGTCTTGGTTTTGGGTGTGTGTTGATTTTATGAAAGGCAAATGCCATTGGTGCTGTTCAACTTGAGTGGTTATGCAAAGCCAATTTAATGAAATATGCACATTTCACCTTGATATGCTAATTTCTGTTGACGTCACATCCCATTGCGTTTGTTGATGAGTCCCCCCACTTACATTTTTATGACTTGACCCCTGGATAGGTTTCCCGTATGAGACGAGATGGTGGTAGATCTTAGAAGCGCATACACGGTCGGTTGTTTTTGCCCATTCGTGATATTGTAAAAGTCGTTTAACTGTGATCGGGTTAGACATCAAGACAATGTGCATTAAGCCAATTAAATTCAATGCTTTTAAGCAATCTAATTGTAAGGTCAGTAACCAACGAGACTGAGCACCCAGTTTTCAATTTATGCACTAATTCGGTATAAAGGTTTTTATTACCGGCCATGAACAGGTTTCTATACAAAACCAATCTTCTCCATTGGACCATATATTCAAGTGAGAACAGTCCAAGCTCGAAGCGCAAGGCATTTAGAGGCACAGATTTAGATAAATAGTATATCACCTTATACCATATTTTGGTTGCCAGCTTTCGAAGAAACAAAGGGGAGTAGAATGGCAAAATCTCCGGGCCATATATAAGTTTTGGAACAACTTTTAGTTTGTAAAACCTCAATAAGGGAGTCAATGAGTAGATGGCCTTGGATGATGGTGGCTCTCAAAGAATACGGGATGGGACCAGGGTATCTGAGGTGGGTGAAGATGGTATATACCTCCCTGACGGCCAGGGTCAAAATGGGAGCGATAATTTCAGACAAATGGCAGGGGGCTGCCCCTGGTCCCCCATGCTATATATCCTCGCATTAGAACCATTAGCGATCTGTCTCAGACAGCAGTACGGAGAGACGGAGAGATAGGTGTCCATACAAAGGGGGGACCGCATTTGATATCACTATATGCAGATGATATGTTGCTATACCTGTGCTTCCCAGAGGAAAACTTACAGTATGTCCTGGAAGTGATGGAGCGCTATGCGTCCCTTTCAGGAATCGCAGTTAACCCTAAAAACTCAAGTATGTTTCCCCTGGGGAGATATAGGGGAGTCCCACAGGGTAACCTACCTATCCTGAAGATACCCTGGCAGACTAGAACAATCAGATATCTAGGGATCAATGTATACCATTGAATTATAGACAAATACAAATACAACATGGAAAGGGCAGTGGAAGGCATCAAGAATAGCATGGGGTTCTGGGCGAAACTCCCCCTGACCATGGTGGGTAGGGCGGCCTTGCTCAAGATGGTGGTCCTGCCCAGGCTGTTACACTTCTTCACGAATATCCCATGCATGCTCCCCAAACACATTTTCATGAAACTCCATACCTTATGCAGGGGCTTTATATGGCATTACTCCAGAAACAGAGTGGCCCTATGGAAATTGCAGAATCTGTATGACAAAGGGGGCATAAACCTGCTGAATTTCGAGATATATCACCTGGCGGGGCAGCTTCAATACGTAGTCAGATGGTTTTCCGAAGACGAGACGGCTGAAGCCAGATTGCTAAGGAAGGACTGTGACCTATTCTTCTTAAAATAACTAATATGGCTACCCAAACTAGAGATGCACGGGCGAGAGATATTACTGGAACTAGGCTGGATAACATGGCACAAAGCATGCCAAGTAGTGGGAAACCCGACCCCATGCTCCCCGCAGGTGCCACTCATGGCGCTATGCGGAGAAGACAAGCAGATGAGGATGGGGATCTGTAAATTCTGGGAACCAGTGGGCCTCGCGACCCTAGGTGACATATGGGAAGAGGGGAAGGCACTTAACTTCCAAGAGATAATGAAGGAAAATGGAATACACATGGGACAATATATCACATATACCAGAATTATTAAACGAGTGGGAGTAAAATGGCCTGGGGCAGTACTGGCAGAACAACCTGATACTGTTATTGAAACGATGTACGATATCTCGGAGGGCAAGCACGAAATATCCCGAATTTACGAACTATTGATGTCTAGAGTAGGTAAAGAGCTGCTCCAATTGAGGCGATATTGGGAGGCGGCGGCAGGAGAACCTATGCAGGATGGGCACTAGGAAAGAGCCCAGAGATATCAAAAGAAGGTGTCCCGGAATGCGAGGCTGCAGCAAATTCAGTTATATGTTACCCACAGGGCATATATGACCCCCAGTAAAATCGCCAGGTTTGGAAGCACAGTGACACAGAAATGCCCCAAGTCCGGGGAGGTGGACGCCGGGATGATTCACATGTTCTGGGCGTGCCCGGAGATGGGGAGATTTTGGGTGGAAATTAAACAACGCCTGTCCCAAAAGGGATCAAGTTAGAGGTGGAATCAGTATGGGCATGCATGTTGGGGGGGGTTTACCAGACCACGCAACCTTAAGCATATTAGTAAACTGAAAGATCTGGCCTATATCTTGGCCAAGCGGAGAATTGCTATGGGCTGGAAAGCAGCCCAAAGACCCAGACTAGCAGTGTCGTGGAATGATCTCTTAAAGTTTGCAGAGGCGGAGACGGCAGCATGGTACGAAGCAGTTAGTAGTGGAGGGGAAGAGGAAGCGGGACCCCTGATAGCATGGAGACAAATGATGGCCACAATATCGGGACTCTCCCAGGTCGAATCCAGCGGAGATGAAACGTCTGAATAGTGAAGTAGATTGACCCTAAGAAACAGAATTTGAGGCATTGAAGTAGGCGCTCGAGTTAATGGGGAGGGAGGGGTGAGGACTGCAATGTTAATGTAAGCTAAGAAGCTAATAAACAGAAATGTCCGATGTATTGGTTAAGTTTGATGTGTTGTGAAAAAAAAAATTGTTTTAAAAAAAAGAGGGGATTCAGTCTTTCAGAAATGCAGTTCCAATACCAATATTTTTTGCTAGAGCCGAAAACAGGGAATCCCAGATATAGCATAGATCTTGTTCTAACAAGACTATGCTCATTTAGGGTCCATCTGAATGAAACTTTTTTTTTACGGTTAGAAAGACATTATTACGTTTTTTTTTTTTTCTGTTTATTATCAGACCGTTTTCTTTAATATACGTAGCAAAGGCAGCCAGCTTACACTGAAGGACTATTGGGGCTCCATCAACCAGCAAAAAGTCATCTGCGTAAGCACACAAGTTGATTTTCGTTCCGTCAATTTTAGGGGAAATAAGGGAAATGGCTTCCAAGATCTTACATGCATCTGACACATATAAACTAAATAGAGTCGGGGCAAATATACAGCCTTGGCAAAGTCGGTTTAAGGTTTTTATTGGGTGCCAAAGATCACCCTGTATATTTAATCGAACCTGAATTAGCGAGCCCTCGTGAAGACGAATTAAGATAGTTAGGATTCCCCTCGACATACTAAATTGAAGAAGCTTTGTCCACAAGAGAGCTTTGTCAAGTTTGTCAAAAGCGAGGGAAAGATCGACTGCGACCATGTAAATGGGGGAGGCTGATTGCTTGCAGGTCTTTTCAAGAAGAAGAGTGAATAGTAGACCTCCAATTTCCATGCCCATACCTTTACGAAAGCCAAATTATCTGTTCGATAGGATGTTTCTAGATTCCACCCATTCTACTATGTGTTTAAACACTAATCCTGAAAATATCTTCGAGTCCCCATCCATGATAGCGATAGGGCGATAATTTGAAGGTATACTTCTGTCCCCTTTCTTGTAAATGGGGACAATATAAGAGATGTTCCAGGACGAGGGAATAGTTTGAGTTAATTTTATATCTGAGAATAAAAGGAAAAGAGATTTAGCCCAAACCACCAGATTAGCCTTTAAGGTAACATTTGCAAGACCATTCGGTCCGGGGCCCTGGATGAGTTGGAGGATTTAATCCGGTTTTCAATATCATAGATCGTTAAGTTACATTTCCAAGCATGCGATCTTCGATCCTTCGTTTCATCCGGGATTGCAAAGCTGCCTGCATTTAGGGAATTGAAGTGGTCAACCCATAGATCTTTCAAAATACAATTTTATTGGATTGCTACCTGCAGAGATTCTAAATGATTTAATAATGACCAAAACTGACGTCCGGAACTTTCTCTTAGAGCCTTCCGCATAGCTACATTATCAGCTTGAAGCATGGTTGCTTTATGGTTCCTTATCCAATTTTTCAGTCTTTGTTTTGATTTTGAGATTCATATCTGTTTTAGTGACCAATCTATTGAACTCTTTAGGATCCTTCTAATAAGTTGGTTTGTCCGATTTTTCCTAAATCTTACTAAAGGATCAAATATATGTGGGCGAGGGGCAACAGAGATAGGACTATGTGTATCTTTAATCGAATGATCAATAAGGGATTCCAGATATTCTGGAAAGATGTCAACAGAAAACAATTTGTTTGGTGTTCATGAAGAAAAGTTGCATTGAGTTTATTTACATTTCCCTTATGCCATTTAATGCATTTTCCTGAGCAATTAGTTATCAATCCGTTCATATTTGATATGATTGGACCCCCATATCATGGAGACTTCCAGAACTTTGTGGTCACTGAAAAATTCACACAAGCATCCAACAGTTTTTGGACAGGAAGATACGATCAATTCATGACATTCTCGAGCCGTTAGTCCATGTGTACCTAACTGCAGAAGAGTTAAACTGAGCGTTTCAAACAGGTTACGCCAAATTAGACCTTGGACAAATTTTCTGGATGATCAAAAGGGAGCTCCCCCAATGCACTGGTTATTAATACTATTACGTGGCGTGATTGAACCCAATTTTTCGTCATACCAATATCATAATTTATGTTGGAATTAAGATCACCTGCAACTACTACTTGCAAATCTATATATTTCGTCATCATGTTGGTCAGACAGGTGTTTAAGTGGGCAACAAAGTCTGTTAAATCACCAACCGAGATCCAGTATATATTTATGACCAGAACATGTGAGGGGCACTGTCCAGGATAATCGCCAGAACCACCACCATAGCACCCATTACTATATCAAAGGAATCTAGAATTTTTGTTCCTATAACATTTCATATTGCAATAAGTAGGCCCCCGGACGGTCGACCTTGAATTCCCTCCCTGGCCAGTTAATTGTTTACACTCAAAACCATCTAGTTGAAGAGAAGAGATCATCCAAGATTCCTGAATGCATAATATCTCAAATAATTTAAGCTTAGCACAGAGTTCTTGAGATGTCACGAAATTGGAATGACCTCTGGAATTCCATGAGAGAATGTGCCAGGGCCGAGATGAAACAGGGGGGGTTAACATTTGTGATGTAAGGATTTTATTTCATTTTATTTCAGATATGGCCTCAGAGAGAGAGAGAGAGAGAGAGAGAGAGAGAGAGAGAGAGAGAGAGAGAGAGAGAGAGACAGCCATCTCCAACTTTGTTCTTCCTCTCCTTGAAACCGAGGTATCGCATTATTCTGGTCCTTATATTCTTATTCAGGGGGATGGAAGGGCTGCTTTGTACAAACAGTCTTTCCCCCCTTTATATGTTCCAAACCATTATCAAAGATCAGAATGTTGCAGCCCATACGATGGAATTGTTCCGCTTCTAGGAGAATGGTTTCAAATATCTTTCTGGAATTTAGAACAAGCCTCACGTGATCATATCTCGTTGGATGAATGAAGTCCACAAGTTTGATGTCAGCCGATGAGATTAATCTCAATCGTGGGACTTCATTCAATAGAGAGAGAACACGGGAGCGATGGAGAGATTGAGGCCCTCCCGCATCACATAGATTATAGAGAAGAATATTAGGTAATTCGGGGTTGGTAATTTTGTCCCAGTTAACAATGCGCAGGTCGCTGTCATTTATGTGATTGAGTAGCTTAACCCCATTATCAGCAATAAATGCGTCAGTCCCAGAACAGCTCTCCATTGACCTAGTGGGGGGTCTAATTGAGGCTGAAGTATTGGTCTCTTCGCCCTTTTCCTGAGCAGTATTAGATATTGTGTGAGGTACCATTATAGTCTGTATAGAATTTTTGGCCCTAACTCCTACTAATGCAGGAGGTGCAATATGATTTTTTTGAGGCTGAGGGTTTATTATTTTCTACGTTATTTTGTCTGGGCAGACCTGGAAGCAGCTCCATGATAGTAGATTTTATAAGATTTACTAGATCCTTGGTACTCAGCGCTTAATGGCTGAAAAGCTCAGCTCTAGTCTCTCGTTTATTTGAATGTGCTGACGTGCTAGGGGTATCAAGTTCTGCTGAGTGATTTATAGTAGGTCCCGGCAGTGCTTGCTTTGAGGTGGATTTTTCAATCAGTCGATAAAAGGAAGATAACTGGACTTGTTTAGTTCCTTTAGATTCATTTAACTTTTTTACAGCATCGGAAAACTTAGAATCCTTGGTGCATGCACTTGCTCTATTTGGAGATGTTAGGTCATTCTGTGAAATATTGTTTTCTTTTTTTGTTTTTTTTTGTTAATTTTTTTATTCTATCAGAAGACTTAAGATTTAAGTTTGGGTCTTGTAGTTGGAGACCTCTATGACTTTCTTCGTCCAACTGGTCTAAATCGGAAATGGCAACTTCTGAGGATATGTTGTCTCCATTTTTACTAATAGAATTATTGGCCTTTTGTTTTTTACACACAAACCTATTTCTAGCCTTTTGATCCAAACGTTTTGGACACCCAGATAGATAACAGCCCAGAGAATTTGTGTTGCCTGCACAAGTTTGATCTACCTTAAAGGATACTTCTAGCTAAATGGTGTGCTTTTCTTTGTCTAGTAAGTTGGTTAGAGCCGAGGGGCTATCAGGGGAGTCGTTAGATGAACATTCGTCACCATGGGCAAATCTCATGTGAATGGAGTCAGAGAAGAGGTAAATAGTAGTGGTTAGCTTCGAAGGGCCTTGTTCAAGATACATCACTTTGTCCGACATAGAGACCATATGTTCCAATATTTTATCCCAACTCAGATTTTTTGATAGTGTGTACATTTGTGAGAATAGAGGTTAGGACCTCAGCATAAGTGCGTTTCGGGGACAAATCCTTAATATCCCCCATGTTCATTTGCAGCTGCGACTGGTTCTCATTTGTATCAGATGTTTGAGAGCCTTGGGATCTATACAAATTTATCGAGAGGGGAAGATTCCTAGGCTCACGTGTTTCCGGGACGGTCGTCCTTCCCAACAAGAAGCCTTCCAGTTTGTTTACTTTAATTAAGGTGTCAGAGGAAATTTGTTTAAGGTCTCTGATTTCTAGATGTGTAAGCTTGTGCCCTTTGTCCAGAAGGTTTAAAATTATGGACAATACATGAAGCAAATTCTCAAACTTTTCATTTTCAATCATGAATGGCGAGCTAGTTATGGAAGGAATTGGTGTGGCTTCTTGTGTGATAAACGGTGGCCGTTCCTCAGAAGCAGAGCTTGGAAGGGCTTCCGATGGTTGTACCAGATCGTCATCTCCATTCAGATTAGATAGTGAATCAAAGTGAGGTCAATCAAAAAGTGGTGCCGAAGGCAATGGAATACTGTCCCTAAACTGCCTGGCCGAAACCAGTTCCAACTGGGTGGGTGGCTGTCCTAGAAGATGACCCCCCATGTGATTGACAGCTTAGTGCTGTGAATAAATGGGATTTTGTACATAAGGAAAGGGTTTTGGGACTACAGAGTTGACCACTGAAACATCAAATCTGAGGAACAATATGCAGAGAGACACCAGCAGCAACTTTCAGGACTGCAAAAGCACTGGTGAAGCCTTGCAGCTGTGCAGATCCCGTTTTCCCATCGACAGGGAAGCTCCGCCAAGGATGGCTTCCTTCCCGTAGGCTGGTGGGACCAACTAGCCTCAAGACCTGCTTCGTTCTGGACCAACCCCTGAGTTGCTGTGACTTTCCTGGGCTGCAACTTCTCAATACCGGGGGGTACCTGGACCACCGTCGAGGCAACGTCTTCCAGAGAACAAATTAGGCCAAAACTTCGTGGCCATCTTCAAGGACCTCCAGAAGCAGAATTCTTCATCCAGAGTCCCCTCACCAGAGTCCAGGACCGAGGGACCAAGGAAACTCCAACCAGAGCTATTCGTTCTCCTTTGGCGCAGAGAAAAAGGTGCCAAAACCACAAAGAGCCGCTGAAACAAGTGGAATCCTTTGCTGCAGAGTCCCTCTCGAGAGTGCTGCCGCAGAAGCCCGCCAGACGTCCTACCTTTCATCACCACAACCAATGTACAGGAACAAGGGTCTGCATAGGTGCATCAAGAAGGAAGCCAGCTGAAACATATGCTTCAATCGTAAGGTACTGTGGGGCTTTGGGTTTAACCACCTTTATCTAAATCTAGTGCTTCCTAGCGTGGGGAGTGCTCAATTATATCTTTTTGAATGGCTGCAATTCATTTGTGCAGGCCTAACAGCTTGTGCATCTCAGGTAGGCTCACTTGAGCTCCTGGATTTTTCTTCAATGAACTACTGACTGTTCAACTAACTTTTTCTAAGACGATTGCTTCAGAACTAGAACTGTCCTATTGACTTTGGCTGTACAGAGAGTACTCTTCGTTCATACCTCTGGGTTCTAGGGCATCTAGTTTGTGTACCCAAAACATCTCTCTACGGTATAGGATTTGTTGTAAATTCCCTCCTCTAGCTGGTCATGCGATGATTTCAAGAACTACAAATTTAAGTTGTGAAATTGTATGTTTAGAATCTCTAAAGTGTCTTGTCACTGGTGATTTCAGATATCCTGTTCTTATATCAGACATATGTTCCGAAATACAGTCTTTCACCCGTCTTAGCATCTGGCCAACATAGTACTTGCCACACGGGCAAATTAGTCCATATATGTCACGCTCACCTGATTCCCACGGAGGCGCAGGTCGGGCTTCGAGTGCTGATGCTTCTTCAATGGTGAAGCGCAGGACTCTGAAGATGGACAGGTAGGGCCCCTCTACTCTGGCTTCTCTGGCCTGTAGGAATATTCCCCTGTGCGTGAAAAGGGAGTATTACCTACTGACGGAATAATGCTCAAGCCTCCCACTTCCTTCCAACCCTCCACGATACCCTTCCACGATTCCCCGTGAAGTCTCACCTTAGGGTCTGGAAGGATGAGTTCTCCATCCTACTTCTGATGCAGGGGCGCGTTGAAACCCAGTTACTTCACTGGATTGAGGTTTGATGGAAGTTCAAATAAGCTTGACTATTCAGGTAAGGCACTGTAAGAGTTCTGTTGCAAGTTCAAAAGTTCAAGCTTAATAATAATGTTCATTGTCTTATTGCAGCAAGCGCTAACGCTTATGTCTTTTTCCCCTTAGGGGCCGGGGTTCGGAATGCCAGAGATATGGCGCCGACCCGAAGTGAAACGTGCAGTTCCAATAAATGACAGGTAAGTTCTGGATGAGAATTCGGGTAATGTCTTTGCATTCGCTCATTCAATGTCTTTGTCTTTTTTCCCCATAGGGGCCGGGGTCCGGAATGCCAGGAAGCGGCAGGACCCGAAATGAAATGGGTATGACCCAACTGGTCATAAGAAGGAAACTGAGCTTTTCCTATTCCCTTCCTTCTCTCACCTTGTGTTCTTGTCTTTTTCTCTCTAGGCACTGGGAAGTGGCTGCGGATCCGGATGATCGCTGCTGAAGATGGAGGTGCCCAGGAAAGGTGAGTGAAATGCAGCGCTGCAGCGATCGAAACGAAATGCTTTTAAAAATGATGTCTTCCCTTTCAGGATCGTCGGTGTGATGTCTCCGTGATACAGCTTTAGCAGGTAAGGTCTTCTTTCTCTCCAATTCTCTCTTATCTCCCTTTGCAGGTGACCCAGGATGCTGACAGGCGTGGCTGAAGTCCAGCTGCGAGGAGCAGAACAACGCGAAGCAAGAGTTGCTGATCGGGCGTGGTTTAGCTTTGGAAGAAGTTCCAGGTATGTATCCTTCCACCGATCAGGTATGTATCCATCCCCGACCACACCCAGGTGGAAAGTAGTCCCACAGGTAAAGTAGTTCCATTCAGGCCTCAAGAGGGCCTGGATGTAGCAGCATGGTCTGCATCAGGTAAGTGCACATTGAAACACTTGAACACATGTCTAGCTTTATGAGCCTGGCGCCTAAGGCACCAGGACAGGGGTCCAACATGAGCCTGGCGCCTAAGGCGCCAGGACTGTGTCCAAAGGGCCCCAGCTTGGGCCTGCTGGCACTTCCCTGGGGGGAATGATGCCTGCCTCTGGGGTTGCTTGGTCGGTCTTGGCTCCTTGGAGGTAGGCATCATGACAATATATTACGCATTTGTTCTCACAAGTGGCAAAGTGTTGTAAATTGATCTTCTGACCTCTGTATGGATGTCTAATTGTTGAACCTTTCTGGACGTTGTTACATTGGCTGCAGTTTAAACATGGAAATGTTCCTTTTTTCGGCTTCGACAAAAACCGTTGTTGTGTTGTACTTGTTCTCTGTCTTTTCCAGTGAGTGCCATAGGTTTCTCCCTCTAGTGTAGGCCATTAGTGGTGGTTTCTGAAACAAGGTACTGAGCTGTGGATCCAGTCTAGTCACATTATACAAATGTTTGACACCTGAATGAATTATTAGCACAGGATCTAAATAGTAGCCCAATGAATTTTCCATTTCAATCAATGGTGTCATATGGTTCCACAACAATAAGTTTGTGGATAGCTAACATTTATTCACTTTTATACCCACACCTTCCTCATTTCTTTCATTTTTGTATTTTGTTTTATAGCAAACATGCCTTTAACAAATTACAGAAAAATAAGTATACATATCAATTAAAACAATTAAAACTTTACAAAACCCATCAGGTTATACTCCCTTTAAAACCTGATTTCACAACTAATTCCCCATGAATTCAGAATAGTCCACAATTGTGTTCCACTTCTCTTAGCTTCAAAGAACAAAAACATTAAAAATTATCGAAGCTCACGGCACGGCAGTGCTGGCCAACAGACTAAAGAGGGTAATTGGCAAGTTGATACACCCAGACCAAACGGGTTATGTCCCCGGTAGAAATATCACAGACAACCACAGGAGGCTGCACCATATCATTGATCAAACCGAGGGAGACTCGGGCGAGTTGGCTATCGTGTCGCTGGATGCGGTTAAAGCCTTTGATTCAGTGCGATGGCCATGGTTGAAAGCGACCCTGAAAGGATACGGGATGGGACCAGGATATATCAGAAGGGTCCAGATGTTATATAGCTCCCCGATCGCGAGAGTTAAAACAGGAGCCATAATTTCAGATAAATGGTAACTCAGTAGGGGGATCAGACAGGGATGCCCCTGGTCGCCCATGTTATACATTCTGGCATTAGAGCCGCCGGCAATATGCCTGTGGCAACAATACGGGGAGGTGGGGATTCGTATGATAGGGGGCACACACCTGATATCACTGTATGCAGATGATATGCTCCTCTACTTGCGCTACTTGGAGGAGAGCCTGCAATATGTGCTGGAGGTGATGGATCGTTATGCCACCCTCTTGGGCATATCGGTGAACCACAGGAAGTCTAGTTTGTTCCCCTTGGGAAGGTATAAGAGTATCCCATTGAAGGGGCTACCCATCCTGCAGATACCGTGGCAGACCGTGACATTCAGGTATCTGGGCGTAAATATTTACCAGAGGATAGAGATAGAGCACAAACACAATACAGAGAAAGCAATTGAGGGAATTTAGAATAGCATGGCGTTCTGGTCTAGATTACCCCTAGCCATGATGGGGAGAGCAGCGCTGCTCAAAGTGGTGGTTTTGCCCAGACTCTTGCATTTATTTGTGAATGCCCCGTACTTGATCCCCAGATGCTTTTTTGTGAGACTTCATGGCATGTGCAGGGGCTTCATATGCAGCAACACCAGGAATAGGGTGGCCCTGTGGAAACTACAGAATCAGAAATTCTTTAAGGATATACAGAGGAGAGCCCTTGATGAATGTCCAACCGACTTGGTGCTAGGGACAGAAACATGTTGGGGTTTTGAAATATGGACACATGATTTGGATCAAGATGTCATTGTTTGTCCTATTGTGTATTTGTGCTGTGTTTTATAAGAATGAATTGTAAGTGATGTGTATATGTATGCTGTTTTCTGCTTGTTGTATTTGAAAGTCATTCTGTGGGTGATATTAATTAGTGTTTTAGAATCAATAGGTTTGAATAAGGTAATTGATTAAATACATTTGAATATGAGGTTTTATTTATGTCTACTGAGTCCATTGTTTCAGGACTGAACAGTAGTATGGAAGTAAAGGTTGGCACCTAATGAAAACATTTGTAAATCAATTGTGAATATCTAAAAATGACCATGACCAGCTATTTGATTATGTAAAGAATTTTTCTCAAACACAAAGATAATTAGATAAATAAGCATAATCAGATGCCTTTAAAGAAGGATAATGCTGACAAAGAATTGCTCTCAAACAGGATCCTCACACCTGCATTAGATGGCAATCGAAAGCTCCTCAACTGTTCCTGTCCAGAAAATAGAAATGTTGAAAATTCTACGTACATATAAATGCTGTAGCTGCGAAGAATATGACAAGTAAGCACTGAATTTCAAATTACTGATATTGCCACACGAGATGGCATAGCAAATATTGCCGACATATAAAGAGACTGCTAATACAAGCACCAAAAGACGGAACAGAGTAGTGGTGGCAGTCCTAAGAAAGGAAGAAGTTACTTAGCTGTAACTGTTGTTCTCCAGCATGGGTCTGGCATGGATTCAAATGCTCATGAATATTTCCAGTCGTCAGGCTGGGAATCCTCGGTAAAAGAAAAATCAGTTTCATTTCTAAACTGTCTATCTCCCGTAAACCAATCGCTGAGCTCTAGGTCATACTGCCCCCATCCAATGACTGCCCTCTACCTAAGCCCCACCTCTGGCAGCCATCTTCAGATTTGGTAGCATGTAAAGTGGCAGTAGGAACAAGAGAAGAGCCACAGAGGGGCAGGCGGGAGGGTTCACATGTGAATCCATGCCAGACCCATGCTGGAGAACAACAGTTACAGGTAACTAACTTGTTCCTTCTCCAGCATGGGGTCCGGCATGGATTCACATGCTCATGAATAAAGAATACATAGCAGTCATAGCAGTACACACATACACAACCACGGGAGGTGGAAAGGCTCAACAGTAGCAATCTTTGGATGTGTTTAGAAAGTCAAATTTGGGTGTGTTTTGTAATTGAAATTTGTGTTTGTCTTTTACATTACTTTTGTGGCCTCTATTGTAACTTGCTAGCCCAGTGACTTTTTTACCGCTTCTTGCATATTCCTCCTACTGCCATCCTCTCTTTACTTGCTCATGGCGTTATCTGTTTCTCCTATCTACTTTAACTGCTTCTCTATTAACTATCCTTCCTTTCTTACTAAGTCTGGTAAGAAGAAATTCAAAAAGGATTTCCAACTATCCTTCCTTTCTTACTAAGTCTGGTAAGAAGAAATTCAAAAAGGATATCCAATCCAGGTCTCCCCATCGCTGATACCTATTCCAGTGCCTCGGCCAGACAAACCCTCACTGGCATTGTCTTTTTTGTTCCTTCGCCTGATCTATGGACTCCTCATATGATCTCTACTTTCTCCTGTCTCCTCCTCTCCCATTAATGGTGGCAACTGATGGGAAGTCCTCAAGGATTTCTTTGACTCTTCCAGAGTCATCATTAATGTCTACCTAAATGCACTGTCATGGTGCAAGCCCTCCGGATAATCTCCTCCTCTCTGATCGACGGTCCTCTTGCCTCATCAACTTCCTCTCATCTGCAGCTGTCCCCTACTCTCCTCCCTTAGCTACCTTTCCCTCCTCCCCTTCTACCTCTGCCACATCTCAAGCTCCCTCCACACCTCTGCAGGGCATACCCCTGATGATTTGTACCCCTCACCAGAAGGTTTTTAAGGCTGGCAACCTTCTTCATCTTGCGAGTCTCAAATCTTGCTCTGCTGTTAAACACTCCTCTGACATCTGCCACCTCCTAGAAGAACTTGACCTTGATATCCTTGGTCTTATCGAGACTTGGTTCATGGCCAGCTCTGTGACAAGTTTTGACACTCTCCGCCCAAAGTTCCAACTGGCCTGGAGGGGGTGTAGCCCTGTTCTTCCCCGAGTGGATTCCTGTGTTACGCTCACCTGGTCTCCACAGGGGCGTTGGGGTGCTGTGGATCAGCTCTCCCCCCCAGCCACTGCGTAATCGAGGACCCGGGATACTGGTTCTACTCCTGGAAGAAGATGGGAGATTGTAAAAATGGCGTGGTGACGTCGGGATTCCCCTCAACCCTTTCGTGCCAGAAGGTTGTGAGCAAGAGTTTGCCCATGCAGGCTCTCCTGTTATGATTTAACGATGAGCTCTCCGTACTGCTTTCCTCCAGCAGGGGTGCTGTAGATGGACCTAGTTGCATCACTGGTCCTTGGGGTGAAGTGGGAGGATGGGAGAACAAGCTCCTCCCAATTTCATCACGACCATGGCCTAGAGGATCGCGTCCCAGACACCCCCCACGGGACGAGTTTGTCTATCTACCAGATGACAAAATACCCTGGTTCAGGAACATAAGGATATTCCCACCAGCCTGCCCGGCTCAAGCTGACACCTGCGGCATGGATGAACTTGACTAAGACAACAGCCACAAGCACTCACATCGTTAGAGATGCCACAACGACCTAACCAACTGCCAAGAACACACGTGCCACCATGCACACTGGTCACTCACGCACCAGCCTACACGAAGAACATATTCAGTGCTATGACGTAGGTGACTGACACACGCACTGACGTGCATCGTTGTTATTTTTCACATAGGCCCTTTTATAGTAATGCAGAAACGCAAGACGTTTGAAGAACTTGCGTATACGCTTGCTGACGCCTCTCCCACCTCTCGCCCTGTGATGACACCATCATGTAGACCTAACATTGCTTATGACGCCATGTTAACCCGCGACCTCCGTACCATGGATTATGCATCACCACCCATGAACTAGGCCCGAGTAGGCCGCAAGCAAGAGCCTCATCATGAAAACTGTATGAGCAAGAATACAAGCGCTGATCACGCAAAACGAGCCCCAGAAAGAGCTCGTAGCCAAGGGCACGATGTTGCAACTCTTATGCTACCAGCCAGCGCCAAGGTCACACCTGTAAGAAAAGCCAAGCACAAAGAAATGAAATACAACTCTAAATGTGCAGAATTCCGCTGCAGCTACGGTCTCTCCACACGTGACCAAGCCGATCTGACAAGGTGCCAGACCCACGAGGCAGAAGTCGCCGATGGGAATGACCTGCTCACAAGCCTATGAGCAGAACCGTACATTGTCTGCACAAACACAGAGTTAGACATTGTTGCTAGTGACAGGTACACCGCAAGCTGGGAACGGCGATGGTCCCAGGCTTGGGGGCTCGCGAGAGGACCAATCAGAACACGGGGCACTCATCACTGACGCCACCAACATTAACCAATCATCAGGGGTCTTCTTGTAACGATTTTCAAGTATCTAATAGTAGGGACAGCCCAAGTATACCACCTGACTCATCCTTAACCACTAATATTCTTCTCTATATGTATCCTATACTAACCCTACCACTCGGGGAACCAATCCGAAGTGGCAATAGGTTTTTTGCTAACTTTCCCAGGTGACGCAAGGAACAAGTTACTTACCTGTAACTGTTGTTCTCCAGCATGGGTCTGGCATGGATTCACATGCTCATGAATATTCCCCGTCGTCAGGCTGGGAATCCTCGGTAAAGAAAAAACCAGTATCAGTTTCGTTTCTGATCTGTCTTTCGTAGTAATAACCAATCACTGGTCTCTGCGTCATACTGACCACAGCCAATGACTGCCCTCTACCTAAGCACCGCCTCTGGCAGCCATCTTCAGATTTGGAAGCACGTGAAGTGGCAGTATGACCAAGTGAAGAGCCGCAGAGGGGTAGGCGGGAGGGTTCGCATGTGAATCCATGCCAGACCCATGCTGGAGAACAACAGTTACAGGTAAGTAACTTATTCCTTCTCCAGCATGGGGTCTGGCATGGATTCACATGCTCATGAATAAAGAATACATAGCAGTACACACATGCACAACCACGGGAGGTGGCAAAGGCTCAACATTAAGCATTACATCAAACTCAACATTAAGCATTTTACCTCCTCACCAGGCTCACCTCAGGCGAACAGGTTGCGCAGCACTGCTTGGCCGACCCTGGACTCCTCCCTGGAATCCCGATCGACGCAGTAGAATTTCGTGAAGGTGTGCGTCGACCTCCACGTAGCAGCCCTGCATATGTCCAACAGGGGCAAACCAGAAAGGAACGCTGTGGTAGCTGCGATCGCTCTGGTGGAATGGGCTCTCGGACGACCAGGCAGCGGTCGGTTTGCCAACCGATGACAGTACATGATACAGCCGGAGAGCCATCTGGAAATGGAAGCCTTCGAGAGAGCCTTCCCCTGATTGACAGGTCCAAAGTTCACAAAGAGTTGTGACGTCTTCCGAAAACACTTCGTGCGGTCCACGTAGAACTTCAGCGCTCTAGCCACATCCAGCGAGTGCAAAGTCCTCTCAGCCGGCGACGAAGGCGACGGGAAGAACACAGGCAACACCAAGGGTTCGTTGAGATGGAAGTCCGACGGTACCTTGGGCATGAAGGAGGGGTGCGTCCTGAGCACTACCCTCGTGTCGTGAAAAGTCAAGTACGGGGCCTTGCAGGAAAGGGCCTGGATCTCTCCCACCCGTCGTGCGGAGGTGATGGCCACAAGAAACGCTGTTTTCCACGACAGAAACTTCAACGGGGCCGAGTGCAGAGGCTCGAACGGAGGTCCCATGAGCTTGGTCAGCACCACGTTGAGCTCCCACGCCGGGGCCGGCGCCTTCACCGGCGGGAACGATCTGAACAGTCCCTTCATGAACTCTTTCACCAGACGATGAGACCACAGGGACGTCCGGCCCATGGTTCTGGTGTATCGGGAGATCGCAGCAAGATGAATCTTGATGGACGCGTGTGCCAGTCCAGCTTTGGCCAGCGTCAACAGGTACGGCAGTACCTGGGGAGCCGTAATCCGTAGAGGGTTAATCTTCTGTGCGTGGCACCAGACAGAGAACCTCTTCCATTTGTGTCCGTAGCATTTAAGAGTCGAGGACGCCCTGGCCTTTGCAAGAACCTCTCTGCAGTCGGCCGGTATGTCGTATCCTCCAAACTCTAGCGCTGCAGGAGCCAGGCCTGCAAGTTCAGCGATTTCGGGTCGTGGTGGAGGATGGCGCCTCCTTCCCTGGAGAGTAGATCCGCGTCCACCGGCAGCTTGATTGGCGGGGACGCTGACAAGTCCAGAAGGTCCGGGAACCATATCTGCCTCGACGAGGATCATCCTGCACCGTGACCTCTTGAGCTGGTTGACGAGCCGGATTAGCAGTGGCAAAGGAGGGAACGCGTAGAGGAACAGGCCCTCCCAGGGGAACGAGAAAGCATCGCCCATGCTCCTCGCCTGGGGAAACCTGCTGGCGAACCTCTGGCACTTGGAGTTCGTCGCCGTCGCGAACAGGTCGATCTGGGGTGTGCCCCACCGTCGGAAGAGGCGATCCACTAGATCCTGCCGTAGTTCCCACTCGTGGCACGAGCGCAGCTCCCTGCTGAGTGAGTCGGCGATGGTGTTTTTTATCCCTGCCAGATGAAACGGCACCAGAAACATCCTTTGGGCGACTGCCCAATGCCACAGGTCCTGCGCCTCCTTGGACAGTGCTGGGGACCTGGTTCCACCCTGTTTCCTGATGTAAAACATGGTGGTGGTGTTGTCGGTGAAGATCCTCACCACCTTGCCCGTGAGGGACTGAAGGAACGACCTGAGGGCCCAGAACACTGCACGAAGCTCCAGGACGTTGATATGGAGGGACTTCTCCGTCGGGAGCCAGAGGCCTCTCGCGTGCAGATTTTCGGTGTGCGCTCCCCACCCTTCCAGGGAGGCATCCGTGGTCACTGTCTCCTGGTGGTCTGGGGTCGGGAAGTCCATGCCCGCCATCAGATGCGCACGGGTGCCCCACCACCGGACCGCTCGGCGGAAACTCTCGTCGAGTGTGATCCTCTCCTCGAAGCCGACCGTCGTTTGGATCCAGCGCGCGTCCAGGAACTCCTGCAACGGGCGCATCCGGAGCCTGCACATGGGAATGAGGTAGATGCAAGAAGACATCATTCCGAGGAGGGACTTGATGGACCTCACCTTGGCCGCGTCGGAAACCAACATCCGCTGTACCTTGCCCAGGATGGACCTGGTCCTTTCCTACGACGGGGAGGCCAGAAGGGACACTGTGTCGAGCTTCGCTCCCAGAAACAGTGCGTTTTGCGCGGGTACCAGGTGGGACTTGGCGTAGTTCACGGAGAATCCCAGGTCCGTGAGAAGTTGGACGGTCCTTGCCGTGTGCTCCACGGCGAGCTCCCTCGTCTTGGCTCGGATGAGCCAGTCGTCCAGGTAGGGGTAGACGTGGATCCCCTCGCGGCGCAGTTGCGCCGCCACCGGTGCAAGGCACTTGGTAAATACCCTGGGTGCCGACCGTAGTCCGAAGGGGAGGGCTTTGAACTGGTAGTGACGACCTTGGACCACAAACCTGAGGAATTTTCGATGCCCCTTTAGGATGGGAATGTGGAAGTAGGCATCCTCCAAATCCAACGACGACAGGAAGTCTCCTTCCTCCAGCTGCCCCAGGATGTGCTGGAGGGTGACCATCCGGAACTTCTGTGCCTTGATGAACTTGTTCAGACGTCGCAGGTCTAGGATGGGGCGCCATCCTCCCGTCTTCTTCTTCACGAGGAAGTATCTCGAGTAAACTCCGGAGCCCCGAAGCCTCTTTGGGACGAGTTCGATGACGCCCTTCCTGAGCATCGCCTTTACCTCCAGGAGAAGCTGAGGGACGTGAAGCTCTTTCCTGGCCACGGGGGGGACGCGCGGGCACCTTCTTTGAAACTCGAGCGCGTGGCCCCGGGCTAAGGCGTCCAGCACCCAACGGTCGGTGGAGATGGACTCCCACACGCTGACGAAGCTCGCCAGCCGGCCTCCCACCGGGGTGCTTCGGTGGGGGCCCGACCCCACGGCCGGTTCAATCCTGTTTCGACGAGGCTTTGCCGCCTTGACCTCCTTGGCGACGACGGCGGGGTCCGCCAGACTTGCCTCGTCCTCTGTAGGCCACCTGAGACGACGAGCGGGCCGCTTGACGGTAGGTGGAGAAACCGCCGCCGGAACCTTTGGAGGCGCCCTTGCCTCCGCTGCTCCGAAAGGGCGTCCGTCGTTGCTGCAGAACCCCAAGGGCCCGGGCCGTCTCAGTGTCCGCTTTAATGGCCTGAAGGAAATCGTCCACTGTTTTCCCAAACAGGTTGTTCCCATCGAACGGCATGTCCAGGACTCTGGTCTGTACGTCTTGACGGAAGTCCGTAGCCTTGAGCCATCCACGCCGCCTAAGGCACACGCCGTTGCCCAACTGGCGAAACCCAGTGTCGGCGATGTCCGTCGCAATAGTGATGGCGTGGTCCGACGCCACCTCGCCTTCCTGTAGGATCTCCAGGGCATCCGCCCTCTTGTCGTCCGGTAGGAAGTCCAGCAGGGGAGCCAGTTTGTACCATAGCTCCCTGTCGTAGCGGGCCACGATAGCCAAGGCGTTGGCCGCTGCAGACGAGATGACCCTGCGTCCCATAGCGTCCAATTTCTTTCCCTCGCCGTCCGGTGGGGAAGTCGACGTGGAGGCCGCACCCCCCCGCTTTCTTCCTGGCCGCCGCGGATACGACGGAGTCTGGGGTAGGCTGCGCCCGGAGGCACAGGGGGGCCGCGTCCGGGACCCGGTACTTCTTCTCGTACCGGTCTCTTCTAGCTGGCGTCGTGGAAGGGTTCTTGAGGAGGGCGAGGCCCTCATCCCAAATGTCGTCCAGTAGAGGCACCGCGAGGACCGTCTTCCTCTTGGCCTTGCGCCGTTGATAAAGGAATCCTTCCTTTTTCTTCTCCTCAGGGCAGAGTTGGAAAAGCTCGGATGCCCTGGCGATCATGGAGTGGAACGATCCAATCTCGTCGGGCGGAGAAACCCTGGTGGGAGGTGACGACGGTAGATCCTCGTCGTATACCTCGTCGTCCGTACCCGTCGCTGCCGTGTCAGTCCCCGTATCATCCCCTCGGGTGGACGGGGAGGAGGACTGGACGGGGCGCGATGGCTGAAAAGGAGGTGGAGGGTGAATCCTTCTTTTCTTGGGCGGGGGAGCACCAGAAGGTCCCGGTTCAGGATCCCCCGACGGGAGAGGTTCCTCCGTTGGCAACGGTAGTCTCGTCCTTATCTCTGAACATAAGGACTGTATAGCCAACAAAATGGCCGCCGAGTTGTCTTGCGGCACTGGCAGAGGGGAATCCGACGGGCGATCAGGAGCCCCGTCGGCACCCTCGACGATGTCGTCGTCACCTGGGTCGGGATCCATCCCGACGGGCCGGTCTTCTTCCACGCCAAGGCCGTGGCTTAAGACCTCAATCAGCTCTTCCTCTGAGGTTGAGGCCGAATCTACGACAACGCCTTGCCCCCCCTTTTTCTTCCCCGCCGGGGGTTTCACGGGGGTCCTATCGATGGGCACAAAAGAGGACTCCCTCCGAGGTGGCAGGGAGACTCTGAGCCCTGAGGTCGCCACCACTGGTGTAGCCTCCACAGGCTGAGCCAGGGCCGCCGCGACAGTATCGATAGAGGGCTTGGCCGTATGGATTAAGGCCTTCACCACCTTAGGTGCGCTCACCGCCTTATCCTTGAGGGGGAGGACACTGCCTCGCTCCCCCTCCGCTGGGGCCTTCGAGCTCGACGGGGGCCTCTCCAGGAGCTTTGCCGGGTGCTCGCCCTTCCTCTTACCCGACCCAGAGCGTTGGCTCGTGGCTGAAGGTGCCGGGGAGGGTGCGCCCTGCCTGGCGCCCGTAGAGCCCGACCGTTCAGCGCTCCCGGTGCCAGCGGACTCGCGGTGCTTGGCCTTGTGTTGGACCCCCGTCGCCGGGGCGTCCTCAAAGGTTTTAGAAGACCGCTCGGATTTCTTCCTCTTCTTCTCGCCTGACGGGCTCTTCCCTTCCAGCCAGTTGGCGAGACGTTGGTGGCGGTCCTTCATGGTCCGCTCCGACATATTGCCGCAAAACGCACAGTCCTTCTCCACGTGCGTCTTGTCCTCATGTAAGCAGTAGAGACAAAAGGAGTGTTCGTCCTCCTTAAAGACGTTCTGCAGCTGGCATCCAGGGCAGATCCTGAACAGCTTTCCGGGCGTCGAGCTTCCCTTCTCCTGGGCCATGTCCGGGCCTGAGAAACTTCTGGAGTCCTCCAAAAGCGTAGCTCGACGAGATCTTCACCCTTGAGGGGCGCAGACGAATCCGACACGGGTCCCCGTTGATCGGATGGAGAGTCGGTGGAGCTTGAGGCTCTTTTGACCGAAAAAACGAAGTTTTTTGAGAAAAAATGTGAAAAAATAGCACTAACGCTCGAGAGCAATAGCACGAGGATCCCAACACATGAACGTGCGGTAAAAATCTGAAGATGGCTGCCAGAGGCGGTGCTTAGGTAGAGGGCAGTCATTGGCTGTGGTCAGTATGACGCAGAGACCAGTGATTGGTTATTACTACGAAAGACAGATCAGAAACAAAACTGATACTGGTTTTTTCTTTACCGAGGATTCCCAGCCTGACGACGGGGAATATTCATGAGCATGTGAATCCATGCCAGACCCCGTGCTGGAGAAGTAGCGCGTCATACTGCTGTAAAAAGGGCCTGCGAGCCCCACTAAGTTTGACAGTCTGGACGGACGCGTACGATCCAAGACCCATCCCTGACGTTGTCATAATAAACTGCAGAACCACCTTGCTCCTTGTGTGTGTCTCATACTCATTCACAGAAACACGGGAGGAGTTGGGGCTTCCCAGCCCGGTGGTCTGCGGACGGCTCAGCCGACCCCGGGATATTCACCCCGACAAGTTGGAGGCACTGCTGAGATCTGTTTAAGGTCTACCTTTTCAGTTTTATTTTTCCAAGGCCCCTCGTTGCGAGGAGGCCCGGCGGCGCGGCCCCCTCTGCCGCTGCCTCCTTTTGAGGACTACAGTACCATCGCGGAACTGCGAGAAGACCGGACAGCACAATCCGGATATTGGCCCTCGGGAGCCGGTTGAGAAGTATCCCGCCCGCGGTTGGCGAGTGTCCAGACGTGGTCCAGATGAGGGGAGGTGGCGAGCCGCTTGGAGGGGTGCACGCAGTCGAGCGGCCCCGCATCAGGGGAACTTGGTGAGTATGACACACCCAAAAAGCAATGTGAGATTGTGAGGGAGGGGGGAGGAGTTGTAATAAGGGCAGCGGGCGGTGTTATTAAAGTGTGTGGCGAAGATTTGATCAATTAGTGTTGATAGACACGTGAGTGGTAACGGGACAGGCACGAGGGCCGTCCTCTACCACGTCACGGAAGAAGGGTGGGTGGAGCCAGAAGGTACCACGTGCGGTTGCTCGTAGACACGGATTGGTCTGGATCGTGGCCACCTGTAGAGGGGGTGTGTGTGGCTTTGCTAAATTGGCATTTTCGATCAATGAGTAGATGAGGATCCCTATTGATCGAGCAGTGAAACTCGATAGATAGATGACTTTTTCCTGTATGTGGTAGCTAGATTTTTGCCAAGTACGGAAGATAATTGGCTGGTTAAGCCCTCCCGGCGAGGGGCGTGTCACACGCGAAGCGACGCAGCGTGCGCAGTCCGATTATAACAGTGTATTGTTGGTTACTTTGTTCCGGGCGTAACAAGAGGACAGCTGTTGGGTTAACGGGGACAAGCAGTGAAAACTTATTGCGCGCTCTCTTGAAGTGTAAAGATCTTACTGGTAGTAGTTGAAAGAGGTTGGTGACGTCACCCGTAGGGCCTTCATAGGACACCTTGACCACATTGCGTTGTCGAAGGGTGGTGGGGAGTAAACTGAGGACAAGGGCAGTAACACGGAGGTGGGGGCAGGGGGTGCGCACGGAGACCGCCGGGCACCCCAAATAAGGGACAGGTGGAGAGGGGGAAGTGACCGCGCACGGAGAACACCGGCCACGCTGAGTGAGGTGGAAGAAGGAGGGGAGGGGAAAAAGTGGGGTGGCTGTACAAGCACGTCACACAGGGCACGCAGCCGCAGGGGGCTTCGTGCGACGTGGCTGCAGGGGGCCGTACCAACGGTATCAAGGAAGAAAACAAACAGAGGAAAAGGACTGTATATTTGTAATTGTTATATTTGGTTGTTTTACTTCTAGCGGACGGTCGAAAGTCCCCAATCTACGGGGCCATGTAATGACAGCTGTACTGATGGGAGCTAAAACACAGTGTAACCATGTCATACGGGTTGGGATCGGGAGGGTGGGGGAACACCCTGACTACCCCCCTCCAGCATATTTGTAAAACACTGCCACCCCATAGGGAAAAACTCATCAAATATAGCATAGAATGGACACAAGGAACAGACAACAAAATGACGACACCGTGGCCACCTAACGGCAGTTTTGACACGTACGTCCAACACTCACTACTGACACACATACACAACACGTACAAAGGGAAGAAGTTGGCACATCACGTGGAGGTGTTTAATTTGTGGAGGATGTTCCAGGGATCCCGGCCGGGGCCAACCGGAATGTTCACTGTGGAAGGTGCGACAGAAGGGAAGGGGAGCGAGGAAACAAAGGAGGGGAAGGAGATTAAGGAGGAAGAAGGAAACGGCGAAAAGGCGACCACTAGCGCACAGTGCGCGGGAAGAGACAGGAAGGGGGATGAAAGGCCTGGCACTGTACATGAAGTAGAAGTAAAGAAGGAAGGGACAGACGACATGCCCCTAGCGAAGGTAGTGAAGAAGGAGGAAGGTGGGTTATATCCTGTGACGGAGCTACAAGAAGCAGCAAGACAACAACTGACGGCAGCTGAGGGGTACTCGAACCCCACGTACAGCCCTCCACCATACACAGCTACAGGTAGCTACCGGAGGGGGGAGGAGGCATCAAGCACGGTAGGTCCGACTTGCACGCAGGTGCGCACAAAGGGAGGGAAGAACAGTGAAGAGCCTATTTCAAACATAGGACAAGACGAGTGGGTAGAAGCGCATGTACTCTTAAAGCTGCGGGGGACATTAACAGGAGAAGAAAAAGAGGTGGTGAGGAGTATGAATAAGGACGACGCGGGTAGCACTGGAATAAGAGGCGAGGAGAACAACACGAGAGACGGAGAGTTGTCACAAGAAGAGGAGGAGATGTTGGAGGAACGATTGGCTGAATTAAGGGATGAGCGGAGTGCACTGATTAAGCAGCTCGAGAAAGAGGCACGAGGAAGAAGGAGGGAAAGGAAGGAAAGTAGGGATGAATTAGAGAGAATGAAGGAGCGAACTGAAGAAAGGAAGAGGGAAGCGGAGAGGATGAAGGCAATAGTAGAAAGGGTATCCCGAGCAGCACACCGTGACAGGAAAAGGGAGGACGAAGAGAAAGAAAAGGAAATGGAGATATGGAAGAAGAAAATACTCTGAGAGCACCAGGAAATACGAAGAAGGTAAAGTAATAGAAAGCATATTAGAAAGGGAGAGAGAGAAATGGGAAAGGAGGAGAGAGGAAGAAAGGATATTAGAGAAGGTAAGTAGTGAGGTGATGGAGGAATTGAAAAAGAAAAGAGAGGAACTAGGTGGCAAATTAGTAGAAAAGAAGGAAGAAGAAAGAAGAGAGAGGATGGGGGAGTGGGGTAAGAACATATGTGCGTCGGGATGCATAAGTAGCTACAACATCAGCGCAAAGGGCAGTAACTGGTAAAGGAGAACAGGAAGGAACGGATTTAATAGACTTAAAAACGGTGACAATCAGGGGGAAAAGGACAGATTGGGGGTTGTCGCTCCTGGATGAATTTTTCAGCGAAGAAGAAGAAGGAGCGGGGGCGGAGGAAGAAGCGGTGGTAGGGAGAGCTTACATAAATTGTACATCACACGCACAAACAGGGAATCACCATGGGCATGTAAAAAGAAGGAAGAAGTGCAGGGAAGTGAGGAGCAGGGAAGAGAAGTGGCAGGAGGACAAACACATGCAGTTACACCCACATCATTATACCCAACACGCACACACACACCCGCTCCTGAACACACCCCATACGCCGGCAGGCTCAGAGACCTCCCTGGACGCAAGCAGGAAGAATGGACACACACACCTGCAGTGAAGAAAGAGAGCAATAGGAGAAGGGGGAGAAATGAAGCAGAAGATACGACAAGCAGCGGTAATATGGATATGGCAGAAGATTTCGTTGACACAGAGGAAGAGAAGGAGTACACGGATTCCACCCCGCAACAACTAGGGGGACAGATGGGGTACAATTTAATGCCACTATTGGAGAGGGGAGGGGTTAGACCACAATACGTCCCTTGGAAGCATGCTGATAAGGAGAATATAAAGTGCAGACTCCCATCACTAAGCGGAGGAGCGGGGAAATGGATATACGAGATGGAAAAACACACTGCAGGACAGAAACTAGCAGTGGGAGACGTGAAGGGTCTATTAATATCGATATTGGGGGACGCGGCAGACGACATTTGGAAGAGGGCAGGATTCCCCAGAGTTACAATAACAAACACATCACATGACGGGGCGCCATTTGCGAACTGCAGGCATGCATTATGGCAAGCCCTGAGGGTGCAGTATCCAGACACATCAGATATAGGAGCAATTACGTCACGCAAGATGCGTGAGAATGAAGATCCTGTTGATTATATCCAGGAGATTCAGGAGAAGTGGCGCATGGAAACTAGAGAGCAGTGGGACAAGACGCCGGCAATGTTTTACCACATACTAGTACAAGGGCCTCCGGAGGCAGTACAAAGACAACTGAAGAAGATCGTGAGAATGGAAGCTAAGGCCTGGCCGGAAATACAACTAACAATAGTACACCCTTGTAGGATGTGGCAGGAAAAGATGAAACAAAAGGAAGAAGATAGGAAAGCAGAGGAGGCAAAATTAGTGCAGAAAAAACAAACTAAGTACACAATGGAAGGAGCACTAATAACTACACCGACAACAATGACACCAAACACCACGCAAGTAGTGGCTGCACAAGATCCCACACAGCTACAGATAGCACCACTACCACAACCACCACAACTTATAAACACATCAGATGCCACCACCCCCACCATACACGGGTACGAGATACCGGGAAATGGATATTATAACACCACCAGGGGAAGGGGCGGAATGATGAGAGGGAGGGGATATGGCCAACCTACACAACAGCAAGGGGTAGGATTTTGGAGTTACTACCCCAATGGGCAACAAGGGTACCAAGACAATGCGGGGAGTTTCCCATGGCAGGCCAGGGAACCAACTGTATGTTGGGTTTGTGGAATGTTAGGACACATGTCATGCACGTGTAGAATGAGACCCACCCCACTAGCTTGCGGGGATCAGGGACCACAAGGGCCTCTGAGGGAGCAGCAAGGTTACCAGCAACTGCAGGGAACACAACAGAGCAACACGCAGCAGCAAGTATCACCACAACAACAGTTGCAGACATAGGCACCACCGCAGCAGCAGGTGGCGATAACACAACAACACCAAGTAAAACCAGTACAACAGCTCATTCAAATACAGGACCATAAATTGACCCCCATCGATACACCGCTGCAACAAACACAGTTAGGGAGGGTGACTATCTTGGGACACAACCCTTACACAGGAAGCGGTCAGTCACTGTACCCACAATAGGACAGCCCACAGACGTCCTTGGTGTGTCCCATCCTGTCAATAACACCTAATAGTGCGGAGGAACCACGCATTGAGGTATTGATAGGTGACAAAATATTCTCCTTCCTTGTTGACACTGGGGCAACCAGGTCTTGCATAAGGGAGGGTAGATTTAAAATGTCAGGCGAGGCCATGCAAACCCAAGGATTTTCTGGGGCTAGAGGGTTGGTTCCCTTTACTGATAACATCTCCTTATCTATAGGAGATTATGACATGTCTGTCCCACTCCTGTATTCAAGGGAGTCGCCGGTGAACATACTTGGAAGGGACATAATGAGCAGGTTAAATATGACAATCTCCTTCACAGAGAATGGCATAATTTGCTCCACACCGGGAATAAACCTGCTTACTGCACGACAAATACTGCAAGCATACTGTGGCCTGACAGTAGCTCGAGCTGAGCCTGTGGATGGCGAGCTGTTCCAATATGGAACAGACATGGCATTTGCATGGATGCCAGGAATAGAAGGAAAGATTTGGAGGTGGCCAGCAGCATATTTGTTCAGACCTGAGTCACCCCAGCTAGTGAACCAGAGGGGAAGGTGATTTCGGTGAGCATCGAGAGCATTATAGCAACTGCAGATTACATCGCAGTACATGCCCAAGACAAGGAAGGGAGAGCATGGAGAGCAGTGATAGCCCTGGCTGAGGGATGCAGGCTCACCCAGGTGTCTGATGAAGAGCTCTTTTCAGAAAACAAGGGAGAAGGTGAGATGGTATTTATGATGAGTGTAGACATCTGGTTAAGAGTAAAATACAAGCAAGTAGCACTGAAAATGGCTATGGCACTCGAGGCACCTGCATCTACCCCAGTACCATTTTACGAGGAAGATATGGCTAAGGTTCCAGCATCACTGTGGACCACCAGTCCCTATGACGTGGGCTGCATAAAGAGTATTGGAGGAGTATAAATAAAGCTGAAAAAGGGCGCAATACTACCTAGAGTGAAGCAATACCCACTATCAAAAGAGGCAGATGAGGGCATATACGAAACAATAACGGCCCCGATAAATAATGGCATATTGGTACCATCAGAGTCAGCATGTAACACGGCTGTGTACCCAGTTCGCAAGGCTAAAGGAGGGTCTTGGCGTTTTATCCAGGACCTGAGGCCCTTGAATTACATTGTAGAGGCAGAATACCCCACAGCAGCAAACCCAGCCACGATACTATGTGGAATACCAGCAGAGGCATCACGGTTCACTGTGATTGGCCTCAAAAACGCCTTTTTCTCAATACCTCTGCACCCAAATTCACAAGATTTGACAAGCTTCACATACAGGAACACAAAATGGAAACACACAAGGTTACCACAAGGGTACTGCGAGTCACCCTCAATTTTCAACAGATACAGATGGATTTGGGAAAAATTGAAATGGAAAGCACAGTGCTGCAATATGTCGATGATATAATAATTTGCAGCACAACTGAGGAGAGGTGCAGGGAAGACTCAGTGAAAATGCTGACAGTGTTGGCTGAAAAGGGGTACACGGTAGATGAGGAAAAGTTATAGTACTGTCAGGAACAAGTACTATAAATTGGTCAACTAATATCCCAGCACGGAAGAAAGATTGCACCACAAAGAGCACAAGCCATATCCAACACGCCACAACCACAAACTGTGAGGGAGCTGCAGCAGTTCCTGAGCTTATGCAACTACTGTAGAGTATGGGTTTTTGACTACAGCTCATACATAGGACCCCTGCTCGAGGCATTGAGAGAAGCACAAAAAGGAGACAAGACTTTGGGGTGGACAAGAGAAATGAAGGAGGCGTTTGATGAGTTGAAACACGCCATATCCACACTCTCGTTCTAGCCACCCCAAATTACGAACATCAATTTTTCATCTTTTCACATTGCGACTCAGCAGTAATGAAAGCAGTATTGACTCCGAAAACTAGCATGGGACACAAGCCAATAGCATTCTACAGCGGTAACTTGGACCCTGTTATGCTAGGACATTTCCCTTGCGAACAGGGTCTCGCCGCAGCTGCATTTGCGGTGGAGAAATCATCATCGATAACAATGGGATGCCCCACCACATTATTTGTGGAGCATGCGCTGTTTGCAATTTTGAACAAGCCGAAGTCCACACGGACCACACAGAGGGCGTCAGGTTATGAGACCATCTTATCTAGACCCGAATTGTCAATTGTCAGATGCAGTACCGTAAACCCAGCAAGATTCATAGCGGAAGTTGTTGAGGAAGGTGATTATGCTCACGATTGCATACAGACTATTGAAATGTACTCTAGCACAAGGAAAGTGGAGGCGGATGCACTTAAAGGGGGCGAGATTTTGTACATTGATGGTTCGTCAACAACTGACCAAAGCGATGGGATAAGGAGAACTGGGGCAGCAGCAGTGAAAATGACAGAAGATTTGATGTATGTCCCAGTAAAATGCGTCCAATTACCGCAGCATTATTCGGCTCAGGCAGCGGAATTGGTTGCGCTGATTTTGGCACTAAAGGAAAGTGTTGACAAAAGAGTTACTATATATTCTGACAGCGCATATGTCACATCAACAGTGCACTCCGGGTTGATAAAATGGCAGAGAAGGGGGTTCAGAAGAGCTGATGGCACCCCAGTACAACATGCCCTCTTGCTAGCAGAATTGATTGAAGTAATTAATGACCCCCAAGAGATAGCTTTGGTTAAATGCCCAGCACACACTAATGGAGATGACTATACCTCGAAAGGGAATGAAACAGTAGACGCACATGCCAAGCATGCAGCGTATTTTGGTGAATTATGGACCCCCCAGAATCAGGGAGGGGGAGGGCAATGGTAAGACAAATGATGATGAAGGAAGGGTACACTCACCTCCCTGCGACACAGATAATGGATTTACAGGCAGCCGCACCAATGACAGAAAGGGAACTGTGGGTAAAAAGAGGATGTACGATGTCCCCAACAGACGCACTGTGGCGTCAAAATAATACCGGAAAAGTGGTCATGCCATTGGCACTGTTGAATACCGCCCTGGCCCAGCTACATCATCCAGCACATACAGCAAAGGAAGTGATTTCAGCACGAATTAGGGAGGATTGGTTCTGCCCCGAGTTAAATTCTCATATCACTAATTTCATCAGCAACTGCCTCACATGCCAACAGTTTACGGCCGGTCACACGCTGCAAGTGATAAAAGGTACTATACCCCGGCCCGAGGGACCCTTCTTACACCTTCATATTGACTACGTTGATATGATCAATGTATATCAAGAACATAGGTACATGATTGTAGTGGTATGTCCATTCTCCAGGTGAAACGAGGCCAGACCCTGCTCACACGTTTAGAGCAGCTAAATTTCTAGTGAGAGAGGTCTTCCCCAGGTGGGGTGTTTGCGAAGTGCTGCGGTCGGACAACGGCCCACACTTTGCTAATGAAATGTTTCACCACATCACATCCTTGCTGGGTATTAAACATAAATTTGCATGTGCATACCACCCACAGGCCAACGGTGTCTGTGAACGCCTGAATGGCCTATTGAAAGAGGAGATTGCACAAATTCAGCAGACAACAAAATAATGCTGGTTGTACTGCCTTCCGCTGGCTCTATTTGAGCTGAGGAACAGGCCAGGGTCTGATCACCACCTCACTCCCCAGGAGGTGGTGACAGGGCGTCAAATGCGCCTTCCTTTAACGCCAACATCAAGAGCATTTACTGACTATGAAAACACTGCAACTGTTCTTGGTGACGAAATGTACCAAATTGTGTCTTCTTTGATTACTAGTGTCGCCTTTGCATCTCAACAGCTCGTGCGCACGCGGGGCGGGTCGAAGAGTTCTCAACAAGAAGACAACAACAAGGAACAGGAAAAGGAAGACCTATGCACTATTGCGGAAGGCGACCATGTGCTTCTCCGCAACTTCAATAGAAAGTGGAACAGCCCACGCTTTACCAGACCACACTTGGTAGAGGAAGTGGCTCCCAGAGCAGTGAAACTGCACAATAAGCGCGCCTTGAATTATCTACACGACGTAAAGCTCTACAAACTTCAGACCCCGCCCTAGCGTTGATGACAGGGCCATTGCAAGACCAACAACATCAACAGCGTCGGCTACGAGGAAGGATACATCAACCACCGCTGAGGACAATTGTGTCACTACACTTGACCACCCCCCAGATTCCCCAGACACAACCACTACCATAGACGTTGGACACTTGCCCATAGCCCACCCCATGGTCACGGGACCGCAAAGTAAACAAAATTCTGCCCAATCCAGCCCCAGTCCCCCTCCAAGTCCACCACCGATTGAAGGACATTGTATAACAAACTTGGATGTTACACACACATATAAAACACTTGTATGTTTTTCTCTAGTTTTCTCTCGCACATGCAGGTACTGCATATAACTGTATTGTTTAGAAGGTAAAGTAACTAACAGTGTGCTCTGCCCAGGAATAGATGCTGCCCACGGATGATAATGCCCCTGAAGCCCTATCACACCAATTTGTATATCATATAAGAAGGCCGAAGTACCTAAAAAGAAGAAGGGTACGCGTATATTGCACCACATTTGTCTTGGCCATAGAACAATCATTTCCCCACCTTCACGAGCACTTACCGGCTCTAAGAGATAGGTCACTAAGACTAGCGTGGGAACAGCTCTTCGCCTGGGCATTGAACGATTACTTGATAGGGAGAGCTTAATTAACAAAAACTAACAATAATAACCAGCACATTGAGGATTTTCAGGCGGGCACCTTTAACGTCACAAGAATAAGCTGCCAGACTGCAGCAAGGTAAGAGCAAAATGCCGGTGAGACTAGCTCTTGTAATAAAACTGATAGGGGTGTTGGTCATCACTGGTCTGTTGGCTGCCTCTCTATGCAGAAAAGTTATGCTATCAATTTTGTGGCTGCACCCAAAACTAACATGCCCCCTCCCACGGCCGCAACAGGTATGATATCAGGTGGTACTAGCAACCGTAAGGGTAAGGGAGGTAGAGTTAAACGCAGCACATATACTGACAATAAAGGTATCGATAATTACATAACAGATTCAGCACACATCTCAAACAACATGTGGTACCAGCACATAACCCAAATTGGTAAGCAGACAACGGAGGATAGCTGCTATGTGTGCTCATTGATCCCATACGCCATGAGCGCATCAAGGACATTTGTTGCCACAGAAATACAGGAAGACAGCGCAATGTATAGTATATCTGGCACTATTCCAAACGAGGGGACGATTCCAAGGAACGGTGGTGAGAATGCAGTGGGAAACAAGGGACACATACCCATACGAAAACAACTTCCTCAAGTCATATTTGAGCTACCATAAGAGCAGCTTACACGCTGAGGCATTCAGTTACATGATGAGTGGCCCCGATAAAGGAGAAACGAAGAAAGTAACGCTAGAATACCTGCCATGTGACTGGTACGCCACTGAAGTTCCTGGTGTGTAGGGATGTTGGGAAAGGCCACTAATAACAATAACAGGGAAGATGTACATGAACAATGAATGGGAAATAGGAGTGGTTGGGACCAACATGATAACAAGAGAAAATGTTACCACCATACAGGAACACAACGACAGATGCTGGACGACATGGTAGAAATATGTACACATGCTGACATGGATGGAGAAGGATGAAGACCCAATAAGCATACTACCGCTGACCGCACCCAAGCTATGCTACCAACACAAAGGAGATGTGGAGGTGGGATACAACACCAACTGCGGAAGTGTGTTAGAATTACCAGAGGGGGTGCTGGAACGGCAGTAACAATGGACCACTTTTGGGCCTGCGGAGATAAGGCATACCACACCTTGCCTCCGTTGTGGAATGGAATATACACCATGGTACACATCAATGTACCATCACTAGTAGTGCCCCAAAACATGTCAACATGGCTAATTTCCCCAAGATGGACGAAGGGAACAAGAGGAAGAGAAGGTCTGTACAATCACAAGAAGGAGAGAACAACAATAACATCCTAACGAGAATAAAAAAAAAGGGGAACCCCTGACAGGAAACTACCTGTGGGGAAGATCGGAAACAGCACTCACCTCCATCCCACCAGAACACAGATTATTCAGCAGGGCTGCAATGTTCTTCTCGTCAATAATACACCCAGGGCTACAAGCATATGCAAGCGCAAAATGGCTTCAGATCACCCGATGGGAACTAATGATGACGATTAATTCAACAGTAAACGGATTCAACTAAAAGAGGAGCTGCGAGCGGTAAGAATGGTAGCACTACAAAACAGATATGTATTGGACCTTCTCACGGCTATGGAAGGAGGAGTGTGCGAAAATAGGACAATCATGTTGCACATTTATCCCTGCTAACGATGCAGATAATGGGACACTCACTGAAGCAGTATCACAACTGGCCCAGATGCACTCCAAGATGATGGAAGAAAGCAAAGGAGTGAAGAAGGATAATAGTTGGTTTTCATTGTTATGGTCATGGATGCCATCATGGCTGTCAGATGGACTGAATGTGATAGTTGGATGCATAATATTAGCTGCAGCAGTATTGATTGTAATAAGGTTCTGGAAAGCAAGGAAAGCACGCACTACAGACAAAATGATCGAAATGGTTGGTATGCACCCCTTGATGCCAACTGATGATGACCAGCACACCGACGTGATAATAAAGGAAAGAGAGAGATTGCGTAAACAGATCATTACCAACCACTTGGATCTGCCATCTGTAAAATTGGAGAACCCAAGAAACCCGAGGAGCTATGTTTGAAGATGGGTATACTGCAAACCAGGAGGAAGCTCTGTTTATATGTACTGGTCATTCGAAGACCATGTCAACCACTATGGACTTGGGTGGAATAACTAAAGTATGCAGAGTAAGAGGAGATAAAGAAAAGGATATGTTTGTGGTCGACAAGTCGACCAGAGGGGGGACTGAAGTGGGAGAATGGGAGAACAAGCTCCCCCCAATTTCATCACGACCATGTCCTAGAGGATCGCGGCCCAGACACCCCCCACCGGACGAGTTCGTCCATCTACCAGATGACAAAATACCCTGGTTCAGGAACATAAGGATATGCCCACCAGCCTGCCCGACTCAAGCCGACACCTGCGGCATGGATGAACTCGACTAAGACAACAGCCACAAGCACTCACATCGTTAGAGATGCCACAACGACCTAGCCAACTGCCAAGAACACTGGTCACTCACGCACCAGCCTACACGAAGAACATATTCAGTTCTATGACGTAGGTGACTGACACACCCACCGACGTGCATCGTTATTTTTCACATAGGCCCTTTTATAGTAACGCAGAAACGCAAGACGTTTAAAGAACTCGCATATACGCTTGCTGACGCTTCTCCCACCTCTCGCCCTGTGATGACACCATCATGTAGACCTAACATTGCTTATGACGCCATGTTAAACCGCGACCTCCGTACCATGGATTTTGCATCACCACCCATGAACTAGGCCCGAGTAGGCCGCAAGCAAGAGCCTCATCATGAAAACTGTATGAGCAAGAATACAAGCGCTGATCACGCAAAACGAGCCCCAGAAAGAGCTTGTAGCCAAGAGCACGATGTTGCAACTCTTATGCTACCAGCCAGCGCCAAGGTCACACCTGTAAGAAAAGTCAAGCACACAGAAATTAAATACATATCTAAATGTGCAGAATTCCGTTCCAGCTACGGTCTGTCAACACGTGACCAAGCCGATCTGACAAGGTGCCAGACCCACGAGACAGAAGTCGCCTGGGTCCCACGTCTGGGACACAGGTTGCAACAGCAAAGTGGCAAGATGGACACCTACGGTGATGGGAATGACCTGCTCACAAGCCTATGAGCAGAACCGTACATTGTCTGCACAAACACATAGTTACACATTGTTGCTAGTGACAGGTACACCGCGAGCTGGGAACAGCGATGGTCCCAGGCTTGGGGGCTCGCGAGAGGACCAATCAGAACACGGGGGACTCATCACTGATGCCACCAACATTAGCCAATCATCAGGGGTCTTCTTGTAACGATTTTCAAGTATCTAATAGTAGGGACAGCCCAAGTATACCACCTGACTAATATTCTTCTCTATATGTATCCTATACTAACCCTACCACTAGGGGAACCAATCCGAAGTGGCATTAGGTTTTTTGCTAACTTTCCCAGGTGACGCAAGTAGCGCGTCATACTGCTGTAAAAAGGGCCTGCGAGCCCCACTAAGTTTGAGAGTCTGGACGGACGCGTACGATCCAAGACCCATCCCTGCCGTTGTCATAATAAACAGCAGAACCACCTTGTTCCTTGTGTGTGTCTCCTACTCATTCACAGAAGCACAGGAGGAGTTGGGGCCTCCCAGCCCGGTGGTCCGCGGACACCTCAGCCGACCCCAGGATATTCACCCCGACAGGGGTAAAGGTCCAGACCGGCTGCGACCATTCCGTTTTGAAGGTAAGTTTGTGTGACTATGATTATTGTTTGTATTGATTGTTTTAATCTTCCTCCATGATTATTGTCCGTAACCCTATATTGTTCTTGCTCTCTTCCTTACGAATGAAGGTGACCCAGGAATTTGTGATGACAAAGTCTACTGCGGAGGAGCTACCAGAGGTAAGTGGCCTCTACCTGAAGCTTGCTGCTTAGAGTATGAAAGTCTATGCAAGTGCTAACCTTGTGTTTCCTTTCTATTTGCAGGTGCAGCTGATCGGTGCTTGATGGGCAGTTTCCAACTCCTACAGGCGGCCGGAGATGCAGATCCTCGAGGATGATGCGCGGGAAGAAGATCCCGTGTTGATGGAAGTTCGGGACTGGTAAAGATGCCGGGTAGCTCCCGCGATGGGACTGCAGATCCAGGTAAGATATGCGTGTGGCTGCAGAAGGGGAAGTGAAGTGGTGGTGTGGCTGACCTCAAGGTAAGATGCACGCATAGCTTCAGCAGTGAAGCGGTGGTGTGGCCGACTTCAAGGTAAGATGCTGGAGGGTTCCGGAGACTGAGGATACACGTGCTGAAACAAGTAAGGTCTTCTGAAAGGCAGTAAGAGTTACGCTGCACTAGCAGACTAACGCAAAGCGCCAGCATGCGGGTGGGGCTGGCTTATATAGCCTGGTCCCAGCCAGTGCCTTTAGGCCCCGCACTTACACCCCACTTTGCCACTCCTCATGCCTTCTGCACGTGCCTTCCATGCATTGCTAGGGCCCCGCCCGGCCCAGATGCATGTACCTTCAACAGACTGTGTGCCAAGCACACTTTATAATGAGCTTGGTGCCAAAGGCGCCAAGACTGGGTCCATTGGGACCCTGCAAGATGTGAAGACACTGGCCAATGACCAGTGGCCATGACATCCTGCCTCTACCATTCCCCACTCAGACTTACTCTTCTTTCGAATGCCTTTTCTGCAGGCTCTCTCTCCTGGACACTCTCTCACTGTTGCGACTCTCTTCCAGCCCCCTGGTCAAATTACCTCTTTTCTCTCAGAGTGGGCAGACCTCTCCTCCTCCCTCCTTGCTTCAACCACTCAACTCCTCCTTCTTGGTGATCTCAACATCCATCTTGATTCCCCCTGTTCCTCATCTGGTCTCTTTTGCAACCTCTGCGACTCACACTCCCTCTCTATCCTCCCCTCTGGCCCAATTGACTCTGCTGGTCAAACACTTGATGTCTTGATCTCTGCTGGCCTCCCCCTCTGCACTCCCCTTACCGCTCCTCTCTCCTTGAGTGATCAATGCCTCCTCTGCTCCCATCTTCCCATCTCCTCCCCCCAAGCCAAGCCTTCCCCAAAATTGCCACCCACCTTCTCGGACATCCGGGCCCATGAAGCGTGTGTCACTCAAGGCTTTCGCTGCCACCTTCTCCCGCCGTCCCCCACCTCACGCTGACTCACACGCTGGCACAGCCCTGTCTCTGCTGTCCGCCCCAAGAAGAGCGCCCACATTCAAGCCCGCGCCTCTGCGGCATCTAACAACTCGGCCAAACTCTTTAAAATCTGCAAGGAACTGGCCAATCCTGCTGCAGTCTTCACCCCTCCTCTCGCATCCCAGGCTCTTTGCAATGCCCTTACATCTCACTTTCATTCCAAAACCCAGGAAATCTTGTCCACCCTCTCCTCCGCCCCCCCTTTTAGTCCTGGCTTGCATACCCTCCTTCAGTCATCCCCCTTCCCTCTTCCTACTCCTTTCCTCTTCTCTCATGACAAGGTTGCTAGACAAGTCCGATCTATGAAAGCCTCAACAAAACAGGTCCACCCCTGTTCCTCTAAAACCATTAATGACCACATCGATACCCTCGCTCCGGCCCTTGTCGATTTCTGGAACCATTCCTTTGCCTCTGGATCTTTCTCTTCCTCCTCAAGAAACCCACATCTGATCCATCCTGTCCAGCTAACTACCGCCCAATTTCCATTGTTCCTTTTTGGGGAAACTCCTGGTAAAGCTGGCCATCTCCCAGCTAAACCTTCTTTCCGATGCTGTTCGCTCTCTCCATGGCCACCAATCTGGATTCAGAGCTGCTAGAAGCACGGAAACTGCTCTCCTGAATATCCGTGAAGATCTGCTCTCTAACCTTGACTTTAACGTTCCCTTTGTCCTCATCCTACTGGATCTCTCCTCTGCTTTCGACACGGTCAACTATACCATTCTGCTCAATCGTCTCTGTGACAACCTGGGTATCACCGATCAGGCTCTGGCCTGGCTGACCGCTTACCTTTCTGATCGACCCTCTCAGGTATCACTTGGGTCCTTCCTATCCTCCATCTCCCACTCTACCTGTGGTGTTCCCCAGGGGTCTAACCTCTCGCCCTGACTTTTCAACCAATACTTGGCTACTCTCCCCTACTGCATTTCCATTTTCTGCTCAAACTTTCAGTGTTATGCTGATGACACCCAACAAATTTTCAGGCTTCCCTCGGCACCTCCTCTCCTTCCCTCATCTCCGACTGCCTAGTCATTCAAAATTGGTGTGCCACCAATGATCTTTGCCTAAATGCCAACAAGACTGAGGTCCTCCTCATTGGTACACCTTCACCATCCTTTCACCTCACTCTCTGGCCGGCCTCCCTTGGCCCTCCTCCTACCCCTACCTGCGAGGCTAAGAATCTCGGGGTCATCTTTGACTCCAGACTTCCCTTCTCAGCACACATCTCTGACATATCTAAAAAGACAAACTTCCTACTGCACCTCCTTAGAGTTACTCTGCCTTTTCTCTCCTTCCCACAGAAGCTCACTGTCTCCCAAGCTCTGGTTCTCTCTAGGTTAGACTACTGTAACAGCCTCTTTCTTTCTAGTGGGCGCTGTTGCGCCAAAGCAAGATGGCCGCCTGAGTCCACAGCTCCGGACTACGAGGGCACATATCATCAGTTTTTTACCGTGGCAAATGCAGCTGGTTCATCCGTCACTGAGGCAGCTGTGAGATCAGGCTGCAGGCTACGCTCTAGCCGACTTTGGGAGCCGGAGACCCCCTGTGAGCCCTGCTTTTCACAACCAGCTGCGCGGCGGACTGCTGGCCTGCCCTGAGCCAGAGCTCCGTGAGGCTCGAATCGCTGGTGCCACCCGACACCCTGGCACAGGTGGCCTGCGTGGAGGAGGGGCTCTGAGACACGTGTGCCGGACCGAGCGGCCGTGCAGCTCGCCTAGTCACCCATTGGGCCTGTGCTCACATTACACCTGGGTGGCTGGTGACTGAGACCTGAGACTGTCCTTTCCACTACTCAAGACCGGAGCCTTCTGTGATCAGAGCCGCCGAGGCTGACTCCTGCCCGTCTCCCTTGCTCCCCCTCCAGTGGCTCTCCGTATACATCTCTCTTTAAGGTAAGGAGGCCGGGGAGCGAGCTGCCTTCCCCCGTAATTGGTGATTTAACTCCTGCGGCCGCGGACTGGCCTGGACTCCTTTTTTCCCTGCTCGGGGGGCAGATCCTGTTGCGGCGATCGGCCTTCGTCACCTGCGGCAGATTGTGCCGCGTACTACCCGGGTGCCCCGTGGGAGCGGCTCGGGGCCTGAAGCCTGCACCTTCCTGGACACATTTGGGGCCTCTTCTCCCCCCATCTCAACTTGCCATATACATTGATGTCCACCTGTAGGACCAACATGGGAACCCTTTGACACCCCCCCCTGTTTCCCTCAGAGGGCCCTGAGCTGAGCATTGCCGCCCTGACACTGAGGTGGCCCTGAAGGCACCCCCCACAAGGTTCCATGGCTGGCTAGCAGGCCATCGTACTCACCTTGTGCACCTGTGCAACTTTGACTTTAGCAATCAGCTCACGCATAGTTGAGGGGTGGAGGTGCCGCCCTGGTGCCCAGCTCCCGCTTAATAATACACCGGTCCTGCTGTAACTATGCCGCAGCTGCTTTCATCCCCCAACATCTCCGACCTTTATGGGGCATCCCTGCTGTTGCCGCCACTAATGTGATTCCTGCACATCGTGGGACACTGGTATGTTTTTGGCAGGAGGGCCTGGAGCATACCCTGCCTGCAGATTAGCCACTGACCCACTGATGTGAAGAGGCAGGCAGCCATAAACCCAGAAATTCATAGTCGGCGGCCACTGCCTGGGGGGATGCACCACCTCTGAGTATCTATTTTTCACCCGAGTCTCTTGCACCCAAACCCGAATCCCTCGCCTTGCGATCCCTGCTCGACTGGAGGACCTGTGAGCAGCGGAGGCCCCCTGATGCTGGTTCTGTTTGGGGGCACCCCCTCTGGATTGTATACCCGTCAGGCTGACTAACCCAACCCTGTGTACTTTATACAGCACTCCACTAGGTACTTGCTATACGCCTACTTTGGGGAAGAGAGGCCGCCTAGGGCCCTAACACTTGTTTCATGCTATACCGAGCTAGCTGTATTATACCACCGGTGCCTTCAACTCAGCCGACTCTACCCTAGGGGGTAACACGTACCGCAGCCACCGCGGGGGCGGGCCCTGTCCATCGGAGGGCGCACAAATCACTTAAATTGTTGGTGGGGAGCATGACCTGGCTGAAAGTTGAACACTGTCCTATAGACCCGGAAGGCTACATACTACAGACCCAGGTGTCCCTGTGCTGCGGCTAGAGTTGTAGAGTTGTGGGAGTCTCTCTACCTCTGAACACCTACTTTCGTCCGGGATCCCGGTCCCTGTGCCCGACCTTCACCATGACCAAGGGAGCTAGTGCTGGGAAAAAACAAAGCTTGTTAAATATATTTACGAAAACACCGTCCAAGCATGCCCCTGATGACCCCGAGCAGCAACCTGCCACCTCCTCTCCACCGACTTCTGACGACTCACAGAAGATGCTGGAATACATACGAGACGGCTTCACCACATTCCACACAAAACTGGACGATTGAATGGGACAATCTCATCTATAAAAGCCCATATCGAAAGGACGGATGGAAGAGTCACGGAGGTCGAAACCAGACTGGGAGTTGCTGAAGATGACCTGGGCTCGCTACATGCTGTAGTCTCCACACTCACCAACCGGGTGGCAGCGGTGGAGAAGAAAAATGATGATCTCGAATCCCACTCGAGGCGTAACAACTTGCGCATTATTGGAATACCCAAGGACAATATTACGGAGCCCATGGAGGATTACGTGGAACACATTCTCATGCCACTTCTTGATGCTCCTAAACTCTCCCCACAGTTCGCCTTTGAGAGAGCACACCGAGCCTTGACCGCAAAGCCCAGGCTGGGCGCTCCACCGCAGCCCATTATAGCCAGGATCCTGAATTTCCGGGACCGCGATGCCCTCCTGCGGGCATCCAGAATCAAGGGAGAACTTCTCCTTGGAGCGAATAGAATCCACCTCTATCCGGACTACTCTGTGGCGGTACAACGGGAGCGTCAATCATTCACAGCTGTGAAGAGGAGAGTTCGGGACTTGGGGGTCAAGTACTCCATGCTGTTCCCCGCAAAACTTTGTATCGAACATTCCAACAAACCTTTCTTTTTCACGATACTGGAGGAGGCCTCTAAGTTCCTTGACAAGCACATCCCTGGCTGACCCACGGCTGCCACAGGCCCAGTCTGTCATGATACCTAATATATTGCCTTAAATGAATGATGGTCCGCTTCTAGCTCCATTCATGATGTTCCAGGCCATGCACATCGACTCTGGTTATTCACCTGGTTTTTCTTCTTGTTGGCTTGATCCTCGGTCTCCCAGTCCTACTGAGGAGCAGGATCTTGCTATGTTTGATTATTAGTAATATCTTACAATTGCACCAGTTTTGTGGTTTGTTTTGTTGCGGACAGATTCTCTTGCTGGAGAGCTGGTATAGATGTAATGTTTATGATTGAGATGAGTCAGGGCTGGAGTCTATGTAAATGCATGAACATGATACTGTAGTCCACCTGTCTTCACCATAAATCCTCCACACATGTAACCTGAACTGAACACACTTGTTACTCTAACTGTATTTGCACTCTACTTGCCCTCGTCCAGTCCGTCGTGCCATGGCTAGGACGGCTAACAGGCCCCCAGGCGCTGATGCCAAGTTGTTTGTTGATGCTTTGTTGTGGGTTGGGTTTCGTCCCTCTGTTTGGGGGAGGGATGTGGGTGGGGGAGGCGGGAGGGGACGTTATGGTTAAAAAAAGTCTTGACAGCCACCGGAGGCGCCGCACACGCCATAGCGTAACACCTTATATAAGTAGATATGAGGCCACATACATTCACATTGTGCATCTTCCACTTGCTGATAACGCCTCCACAGTAATTCAATCGTTACCCCCAGAATTATGGCTAACACCGACTTGACCCTTATGAGCTGGAACATCCGGGGGTTAGGCAATCACAAAAAGATGCGCCAGATTCAGCTCCAATGCGGAGCGCCATTGAGTTAAAATCTTATGTCTACAGGAAACCCACGCTCGCTCTGAGCAATGTGAGCGATTCGCTAGACAATGGGGACCCCAGAGGTATTATACCAACTGTTCCTCTCAAAGCCATGGCACCCTCACCTTAATACACAAGAGCCTGAAATTCACGTGTCACCACTCCCACATAGATCCACTTGGTAGGTATGTATTGATCACTGACATACTACAACATCAGGAGGTGGTCATCCTGAATATATATGGTCCCAATGTTGACAACCCTGATTTCTACCTACACCTGGCCACTCTACTTGAAAGCTACACCCTGATTCCTATTTTATGGGGTGGGGATTTTAATACAATACTGGATGTTACCCTAGATAGATCAGGCTCTAGACCTCGCCAACTGTCTAAAGCAGCATATGCTGTCCTTACCACACTTCCCCATCTGGCACTGCTGGATGCCTGGCGTCTGATGAACCCTGATTCTCGTACATACTCCTTTTACTCCTCAGTACATGATTCCCATTCTAGAATAGACAGATGGATCATTACAGACATGTTGGTCAGATGCCTATCTCACCTGGCTATACTCCCCAGGACACTATCAAACCATTTACCGGTACTTCCAGGCAGTGGAGGATGAGTCCACATTCGCTCCTGGACCAGGTTTTTGCATCCGAACTGGAGTCCTCTATTGAGGAATACTTCGAGATCAATACAAACTCTGTGTCAACACAAGCTGTACTCTGGGAATCCTTCAAAGCACACACGAGAGGGATCGCTATCTCCAAAAGTTGTGGAATCCTGAAGGGCATCCGCGCTGATATTGCCGCTAGCGAATCGGCCCTGGCTGTCCACGAATCCCAATATGCCGAAGATCACTCCCCAGCCACCCTAGCGGCTCTGGGATCTGAGCTGGACAGGTTTGGTGCCCTTGCTGAACGCGAGGTTAAGTTCTTGGACTCCTCAATCGGCGAGGAAATACGGTGAAGGAGAGCTGGCTAGACTATTGCATCGTGAACTGGCAGCCCCCAATATTCCGGCCATAACTAGACCTGATGGCTCACTCGCCACCTCCCCACATGACATCAATTCTGAGTTCCTTTCATTTTACATTTCCTTATACTCGGAGGCCGACGGCCCCCAGGTTCCCGAAATTGACTCATACTTAGAGAATCTTCCCCTTTCAGTCCTCTCAGCCAACGCAAGCAGCTTCCTTGCGAGACCCTTCACGTTGGAGGAACTTATCAAAGCCATTGAGTCACTAACATCTGGAAAGGCCCCTGGCCCGGATGGGCCCCCTCTGGACTTCTATAAACAATACAAATCTCACCTAGCACCACACCTACTGGCCCTGTAGGAGGAATCATGCGACAGAGGAATACTTCCCCTGTCTCTCCGTGAGGCACTGATTACAGTGCTCCTCAAACCTGGCAAGCCCCCTACTCAGTGCGGCTCATACCGTCCACTCTCGCTGATTAACAGTGACATTAAAATATATGCGAAATTGCTAGCCAACCGCTTAGCCCCGTACATGCCCACATCATCCTCCCCGACCATTCGGGATTTGTCCCTGGTAGGTCCACTTCCTGAATCTGCGAAGGCTCTTCAATGTGATCAGCAGGATCAGCCCGTCTACACAGGCAGTTGCGGCCACGCTGGACATGCAGAAGGCATTTGACTCGGTCTCGTGGAAATATCTATGGCGAGTTCTCGAGAAATGCAAGTTCGGCCCCAACTTCCGATCCTGGATAAAGCTGCTCTACACTGCTCCATCGGCCAGAGTCCGTACTGAAGACAGATGCTCCGCCCCCTTCCGAATATCCAGGGGCACACGCCAAGGATGCCCCTTTTCCCCACTCATCTTTGCCATAGCCATGGAGCCCTTTGCTGACATGGTTCGGAAATCACATTCGCACAGGGGATTGCGCACTGCCGGCCAATCCGATATAGTTTCCCTCTACGCTGATGATGCCCTTCTATACATCCGTTCCCCTGAAACCAACCTTGCCCCCATACTGGCGGATGTAGCCTGTTTTGGAGACATATCCGGTTTGAAAGTAAACTGCTCCAAGTCTACCTTATTCCCACTCACAGACTCAACTCAACCCGCCGGACCTATATGGGTTATACTGGTCTCTGTCTGCTTTCACTTACCTGGGGGTGGTGGTCTCCCGACATACGGCACAACTACGCGACAACAGAGTTACCTTACTAACAAGAGTTACCTTACTAACCTGGCGACAAAAACCTCTTACTGGACTAGGCTCCCCATCTCACTAGCAGGCAGAATTGGAATACTTAAAATGGTTCTATTACCCCAATTACTTTACCGATTTACCAATCTGCCTGTGTGGCCCGGTGATGCCTTTTTCCAAACACTGCGCTCCATCAGCAACACCTTCCTCTGGCACTCGGCGCAGTCTGCCTCAGACTGTCCACGCTGACCGCCCCCAAGTTGCTGGGCAGGTTCAATGCGCCAGATTTTATCAGATACTGGGTGGTGGCCCAGTCTCAGTTCTCTGCACATTGGTTCAACACCATCAACCCCCCCCCCCACATGTTCGCCTGGAGAAGCTGACGGTCAGTGACCGAGTGATTGGATCTCTGATCCTCAAGCCGATCCCCCCTGACACAAACTCTGCAGACCCTGTCGCTAGCACTTCCTTGGCATTAACCAAACTCTGGGCAATGGTCGACGCTCCTCACCCATTTCACAGGGATCTACTATTATGGAACTTCCTCCCCGATATCCCACTCATTCCACGATCAGTAGTTTCTCAGTGGGCGGATGCCGGCTTTCTGATGCTCCGCGATGCCTTTCAACAAGGAAACTTTATCGAGTGGCCTGATCTCCCTTTTTCACTCAAACGCCGACCCTCGGTGTGGCTGCAATACTCTTCACTTCGGGAGAGTCTCAAATCCAGGTATTCCGATTTCCCTGCCTTGCCGCCTGACGAGCCTATAGTTGGTGAGCTCTGTTCCTATCTCTCCTTCAGGGGTAAATTGTCGAGACTGTATTCCTTATTGCAGACTAGAGCAGCCCCCCCTTCACCAAGCTGAGGCGCAGGTGGGAGGAGGATCTCGGGGTTGAAATTACTGACGAGAGATGGTCTCGAATGTGTGCTCGAACCCATGATGTGTCCTATAAAACCAAATTTAAACTAATCCAATTCAAGGTTCTGCACAGGTACCACCATACAACAATGAGACTTCATCGCATGTTCTACACATGCCCCAGGTGTGGCATGGATCAAGCTTCCTATATCCATATGCTATGGTACTGTCCCCGCCTAACCCAATTTTGGCTGGAAGTTTGCTCCACACTGTCGGACATTCTGGACCACACTATTGCTCCCACCCCACTGCACTGCTTGTTCCATGTCCTCCCTCAATTGGCCCGCGACTCTAAGAAACTAGCAGCTCTCTGCATGCTGTTGGCAGTCCGCTGCATATTACTATGCTGGCTCCGCCCTAGGGCGCCTACCTATACACAGTGGCTAAGATCAGTCACATGGGCTCATGACACTGAACAGTCCTGGAACGCAATGCAACACCCGCATTCCAGACCGAGAGACTTTTGGTGTAGATTCCGGGAATATATGACCGCCATGGCTACACCTTCAAATTCTTCGCCCTCCTCTCCGATGGGCTCCCTGTAGATGCATACTCCTTTGGTACAGTTGTTAATACCTTGTATATTGCCTGTTTTTGATGATGCTTCAGTCTACTCAATATGTATTGCTTGATATGTATATTGCTTGTGTTTTAATGCTGGCGCTGTGTGGCACCTTCTGTTTTCTGGTAAGCTGTCAATTCAAATAAAAAAAGTTAAAAAAAAAAAAAGACTATTTCTAAATATACCTGCCTCTACTCTCTGCCCTTTACAACTAATCCAGAACAGAACTTCGAGACTTGTCCTTGGCCTCAAGCCCTGGGATCGTATCTCTCCAGCTTTGAAATTACTTCATTGGCTCCCAATGGATGCAAGGATTCAATTTAAAACCCTCTGTATTGTCCACAAGGCTTTCTGGGGCCTAGGTCCAAAATACCTTCAACTATCCCTCTGTAAATACCTCCCCTCTCATGCCCTTTGCTCCTCTACTTCTAACCTCCTCAGGGTAAGTCGTTTGTCAAAGAAACGAGCTGGGGGTAGATCTTGGTCTTCGGCTGGGGCCTCCCTCTGGAAGAGCCTCCTGACCACCTTGAAACTTGAGGAGAACCATCTCCGGTTCCGGAAGCACCTCAAGACCTTCCTCTTCGCTTCTGCCTTTGCCCCTCGTCTGCCCTGTTGATCTGCTTCTCTCTCTCTCTCTCTCTCTCTCTCTCTCTCTCGCGCACGACTTTGTGCACCTAGCCACCCTCTGATTCCTCAGGCCCCGGTACCTGCTCACCCTGCCTCCCTCCTGCACTGCCTCCGAGGCACCCCTGGCACTGGGATCTGTATCTGTACCCATACAGACCCCACTCTTCTTCGGCAATTAGCAGATATACCCTATCTGACTAATCATGCACTTGCCACTTGCTGTCTGCACTACCTTTTCACTGCATTCATTTATTTATTTATTTCACTTATTATTTAATCTTTTCTCTCCTCTGTTCCGCACTTTCCACTTTCTCCCCTTCCACACACTTTCCCGTTACCATGCACTTGCGCGTTATTGTCACTGAGCCTAGTAAGATTGTTATTTTTGTTCTCCCCTGTTCCCCTCACTCTGCTTGATCGTGCTCTGAAACACTTGTGTATGAGCGCGATATAAATAAAATATCATATCATATCTTACCTCATCACCAAGCTTACCTTCAAGCAAACAGGTTGCGCAGCACTGCTTGGCCGACTCTGGACTCCTCCCTGGAATACCTGTTGACGCAGTAGAATTTCGTGTGTGCGTCGACCTACACGTAGCAGCCCTGCAGATGTCCAGCAGGGGCACAGCAGACACGAACCCCTTTGTAGCAGCGATCACTCTGGTAGAATGGGCTCTCGGACGGCCAGGCAGCCGGTGACAGTGAGTGATGCAGCCAGAGAGCCACCTGGAAATGGAAGCCTTGGACAGAGCCTTCTCATGGTTCACAGGACCAAAGTTCACAAAAAGCGGAGAAGTTTTCCGGAAACTCTTTGTGCAGGCCACATAAAACGCCAGCGCTCTAGCCACATCCAGTGTTAGGGAGATTTCTCAAAAATGTGGTAATTCCCTTCACCTTAGAGACCCTCAGCAAATTTGCTGGGTTTTGGGGACTTGATTCTTTTACCTGGAGAGAGTGTGACCCTTTTTCCCACTCTCTCATGCGTTTTACTCTTGTGTTTTCTTTGGTTATGGAGTTTTAGACAACTCCATAGGCATCATCTTTCCATTTGTGTCACACAGCACTCTCTGTGCAGCGGCACAGGGAAACCTTTTCAGGCTTTCCCAAGCCTTCAATACCTTCTCTGGAATAAACTACTGTTTCCCAGAGTAAGTAGTGTGAAATTGACTTTACTAGTCTTTTAAATTCCTAGACCCAGCACACCGGGTCTTACAATAGAGTGCTGGAGGGGTTACTTAGTATCCCCTGTGTCTACACATGTAGCAGTCAAATGCTACCCTTTTCTCTCAGAATGGCTGGTGGCAGTGGTTTTATAACGAACTACCATGATTTTTCATGACCGCGAACACCAGTAGCGTTAAATCGCGGGAGCCATGTTTTTCAAGATGGCGTCTGAGCCCCCTCTGTAAAAACAGGTCCCGGTATTCTTTTTTCGCCATTTCTTTGTGGAAGGTCCTTCTAGAGTTTTGCTCTGCGTGCCAAACCAGGGTTGGTTCCTTTGTTCATTCGCCTTTGGCGGGCTTCAGGAATGAAGACCACCTCTGGTGCCCGAGTGTCTGGGGTGGGCAGGAAGTGAGGGAGGTGCCCGAAACTCCCTGTGCTTAGTGTCCTAGGAGACTCAAACGCACTCTGTGGTGATTGGATGGCTGACTGTCCTGCAAGGACAACCACCCTACTGGGTGAGTGACAGCTAGGCTGGAATGAATGGGAGAGAACTGAATAAAAGGCGAGTCTCTTGGCTTGGAAGGCAGAGCCGACCGCTGGAACTAAAGAACCGAAGACGAGCTTGAAGAGGATGGCTGCTGCAACTCCTGGACCATTGGTTTGCCCGGTGAAGCCCTGCTGCAGGTCCAAATCGCTAAGTTCATCTCGACAGACAAGCCCTGCAAGAACGACTTCTCCCTTTGAGTTGGTGAGACCAATCAACCCGACATTAAGCCACCTGGATACCTACCCTGCTGCAGGTCTGAATCGCTAAGTTCATCTCGACAGACAAGCCCTGCAAGAATGACTTCTCCCTTTGAGTTGGTGAGACCAATCAACCCGACATTAAGCCACCTGGATACCTATCTCGGAGCTGGTTGCATCTTCCTCAGAGTGCTGCAGGAAACCATATAACCAGGAAGATGGAAACCAGCTTGTGTGTGTTACTTACAGCCACCTGGAATTGAAGTTTGCCATTGCCAGCTTTTTAGACCAGTCCCCATGCAGTGCAGGAATCCCCCCGACGTCCTCCCTCTTGTCCCCACGACTGAGGCACAGGAACAGCGAGATCTACAGGAACAGAAGTCATCAGATGCATCTTTTTCTTCGTTGTAAGGCACTGTGAAACGCAACTGAGAGTACTTACCTCTCGCAGTGAATGTGCTTGAAACTTTTGTAACTCGCAGGCCTAATCAGCTTGTGACCCAACATATGATTCTTCTTTTTACAAACTACTTCCAAGAACTTGTGCCAAGACTTTACCGTTTACTTACCAGAACCGCTTGATCCTATTCAAGACTGTAGCCCATTGACTTGGGACTAGCCTATTGAATTGAATTGACTTCTGGTGAACACAAAGTATATGCACTGTCTACGAATAATTGTAACCTTTCATGTACTAATAATCTTTGCCTTTTACTCCTCTTGAAATGTATTCTGAAACAGTATTGAAGTATATTTGTGTGTGATTATATTGCCTCTTTTTTATGAATGTTTTATAACTGACAGATAAATAAATTAATAAGTATTTATCAAAGAAACCTTGAGTGTAAGAGTTTACTTGAACACTTTTGATTGTAGACCTCTGTGTAACATCATGACTGCTCACATTCCCCTCTTGAGATAAGCCTGGCTGCTCAGCTTTGCTACCAAAACTGTGTAGTACAGACTTATAGCAAAGGTTGGTTTGCTTACACCTATAGTCTTAGTTGTGTGTAGTGGTCCCAAAGGGTACTGCATACAAACTCCGCCTAGCACTGGTGGCAAGCAGTGAGGATACATTGTAGAGTTGTTACATTGAGAGTTCTGCTTTACTTTTGTTCAAGAAGTAACCTTCACAAGGCTACGCACCACTAGAAAAGCAATGGTCATAATGCCAGATATGGATAACTTCAGAAAGGAAGCCCTGTTCATTCTAACAGTAGAGCAAATGAAAGAAATGTGTAAAGTCTGGACTCTCCCTGTTAAAGGAAAGAAAAATGAATTGATTGAAAGATTGTTGAATCATCAAAACCTGAATAGTAGGCCTGTCACACCTGGATTTCAGAAAATGTGGAAAATGTGGAGGATGAAAATTATACAGAGTCTAACTCTAATGTTATTGAGGAGTCAGAAGAGTTAGAGGAGTCTCAGAATGTGAGCCCCTCATTACCTCAACAAGCTTTTAGGCTTCAACCTTTAGCCACAGGGACCCTACCAGGTCCAATACTGAGTCCAGAATTTGTCTCTCTTGAAATGATGAGACTTGAGTTAGAATTCAAAAGGCTACAAATGCAAACTGAAAGCAAATATCAATAACTCAAACTAAGGGAAATGGAAATGCAACATGCTCTTGAAATGAAAAAAATGTCTCTTGAAAATGTTTCTATCCCAGAGTCTTCTAGGTCTTCCAGTCCTAAGAGACCTTGCATGCCTAAGGAATCTGTGAGTATGTATGAGGTGAAGCTTGATATTTTGGATAGGTTGGGTGCTTTTGAATGTAACTATGGGATTCAGGGTTTCACAGGGAATCAGTTGATTCCTTGGCTTTTGTCTAGGCTCCCCCAGGTTGCAACTGATGCTGTAATGCAGGTGGGGGAACTTGAAAGATTGGAGTATGAAAATGTGAAGCTAGCTTTGATAAGCTTTGATAGCTAGATTTGGGAAAACACATTCCCGGTACCTTAAGAGGTTTAGGACCCTCAAAAAGACTGATGGTACCCCTTGGGCTACCTGGGTGTGTGCATGTTTGAGACACTAAGATGGATGGTTTAAGGGTTACAGAGTTAACACTTTTGAAGGAATGAGAAATCTATGTTGGAATCTATTTGTTATGCCTGTTCTCCTGAATTGAGACAGCACTTGGCTGACTCTAAAGAGATTGATCCCAAGAAACTAGCAAAAGCTGCTGACTTGTGGGTTGCCAACAGGGCTACACCCAAGCATTCTGGGGCAACTCAGAAAAAGGATGAACGGATGCAGCAAAAGAAAGATGGTAAAGAGAATTCTAATACCTCCAATCTAAAAGAGAGCCCCAAACAGAAAAAGGGTAAGCCGTGAGGGGAAACCGAATCAGTCTAGTGATACCTCTGGTGCCAAACACGAAGGAGGTCAGCAGAAGCCCCCAATTTGTCAAAACATTTGGAAAATGTAATGCTTGTGGGTCAACTGACCATGTGAAAGGGGATCCCAGATTCAACGGTAAACCTTCAGGGTTCCACACTGCCTCCTTAGCCTTCTCCCTAGAGGAAGAAGTACATATGGCAAGTGGAAACTTTCAACTATTGGCTGAAGGCCCCATTTGAGTCTCTGCCCGTGTTCCTTTAGTGTCCCTGGGTCTGTGGGAACAACAGAATTTAGATGTCTATAATTCTATACCAGATAACACAAAAGAATATTACAAGGACAGTGTACTTGTAAATGGTCAGGAGACCCCTGCCATTAGAGACACTGGGGCCAGCATTACAGTGGTGGATGACATCTTTTTCAAACCGGAGGATATTGCTAAGGCACCCAAAGGCCTCACTAAGCTGCTGGAGGCCCTATCCAAATGCTTCCAAGACTACCAGCTCTCATCCAGTGAAACAATATGACTGTAAGAATACCTGTCAGTGTACACAGTGAGATGCCTGGGAGAGTCCTGCTGGGGAATGACTTAAAAACTCTTGGAGTTGTATCAAGCATGTCCAGGCCTCCCAGTAAAAGGAAACAGGAGCAGACAAGGAAGGCCAGAGAGATCACCCTAAATGACTCTCAAGTCTACAGGAAATGGCAACTTCTACTTCCTGGAAAAAGGAGACAAAGGGGAAACCCAAGGTCTCAGGAAACAAGAAAGGTAGCACTCCTGTGCATCCAACTAGGACATCCCCGAGAGGACTGTCCAAAGTCACACCTGTGACTACTCCACCAGCTGAGGCTGAGTGGAAGAAACAACCAGGAGAGGTTGAATCAGCTGCTGAAGATTCAGAGCTGGAAGAATACCTTCCCCCTGTTGGAGATATGGATCCTAAACACCACCCTGAGCTGCAGTCTTTGCTCTACAGGGGCCACCTTCTGCCAGCAGACTTCAGCAGAGGTCAAAGAGAGTGTCCTACTCTTGAAGGACTTCGCCAACAGGCAGCTTCCCAGCTGGATGGGAAAAAGCCAGGGAAGCACAGGTTGTACTGGGAGGATGGCCTCTTCTACAGTGAACCTACCGAGTCTATCCCAGGGGAATACAGAAGACTTGTAGTGCCTCAGGAGAGAAGACATCAGTTCCTACAGTTAGCCCATGAGGTTCCTTTGGCTGGTCACTTAAGCTTTAAGAAGACCAAGGAAAGGCGTTCTCTTTATTTCTACTGGCCTAAATTGGGGTCTGGTGTAGATACATTCTATAGGAGTTGTCACACTTGTCAGACATCTGGCAAGAGTGGAGCCAAAAATGTGGCACCTTTGGTGCCTCTCCCAGTGGTATGAGATCCTTTTGAGAGGGTGGGAATTGACATTGTTGGTCCCTTAGATCCTCCTACATCTTCAGGCAACCAATTTATATCGGTTGTACTAGAGCATGCTTCTAGGTATCCTGAAGCTATACCTACGAGGACTGTTACGGCTCAGGCAGTTGCTAAGGCACTACTTGGTATTTTTACCAGAGTAGGTTTTCCTAAGGAAGTCATCTCTGACAGGGGATCAAACTTCATGTCCCACTACATACAGGCCATGTGGAAAAACTGTGGAGTGACTTACAAGTTCTCAACTGCCTACCATCCCCAGACAAATGGATTGGTAGAGAGATTTACCCGTACTATGAAGAACATGATAGGTGCTTTAGAAGAACTCCTTAGAAGAAAGTGGGACCTTCTACTGCCATGCCTTCTTTTGCTCATAGAGAAGTCCCTCAGGAGGGAGATGGATTTATTCCCTTTGAGCTCCTCTATGGTCATCCAGTTAGAGACCCCTTGGCCCTAATTAAGGAGGGGTTGGAGAGTGCTCCTTCCCCCAAGCCAGTGAGAGTCACTGACTATGTAGTAGGTCTCCGAAGGAGAATGACACACATGATGACAGAAGCTTCTGATAACTTGAAAGTAGGTCAGGCTATGGTGAAGCATTGGCATGACCACAAGGCCAACATGGTTGAGTTTACTCAGGACCAGCAAGTTCTAGTTATGGTACCTACAAGGCAGAGGGCCTCACAAGACAAATGGATTGGACCCTTCAAGGTTGAGGGAAAACTTGGAGAAGTCAATCATTTGGTGGACTTAGGCAATCCTAAAGAGGCCCCCAGCGTCTTTCACACCAACGATCTAAAAGCCTATGTCTCTAGACCAGAAGTGGGAGCTTTGCTTCTAGCATCTGCTCAGGAGGAGGGGGAGAGTGAACCTCTACCTGACCTCCTCAGGGGACAACCTTTAGAAGGGAAGATAGGAGTTAACCTCTCTTCTAATCTGACACTGGAACAACAGGAGGAGAGCAAATCTCTGTTAAATCAGTTTGCCCTCTGTTTTCACTATCACAAGGGTTGACCACTTGGGGCCAGCAGGATATTCTCACTGTTAAAAGCAGAGGTTACAGGATGTCAGACCATGTAAGAACCCACATAAAGGAAGAGGTCAACAAGATGCTTAATCTCGGGGTAATAGAGCCATCCACAAGTCCATGGTCTAGTACAGTTGTGCTAGTACCAAAGGCAGGATCCAAGGAGTTGAGATTGTGTGTGGACTATAGAGCTCTAAATGCAGTCACCAAGACTGATGCCCATGCTTTACCTAGGACAGATGAACTGGTGGACAAGCTTGTTTCAGCCAAGTACCTCAGTACATTTGACCTAACCTCAGGCTATTGGCAAATAGCTCTGCTAAACCATGCCAAAGAGAAAACTGCATTTTCAACCCCAACAGGTCTTTACCAGTTTAAGCTTATGCCTTTTGGATAGAAAAAATGCACCTGCTACGTTCCAAAGGATGGTGAATCAAGTTCTGAATGGGATGGAAGACTTCTGCATGGCATACTTGGATGACATTGCAGTGTTCAGCCCTAGTTGTAAATAACATGTTGACCACTTAGGAGATGTATTGCAGGCTCTTGATCAGGCCCATCTGACCATAAAGGCAAGTAAATGTCAAATTCGTCAGAGCAAAGTGCTCTACCTTGGACATGAGGTAGGAGGAGGTGAAATAAGGCCATTGCCTAGCAAAGTACAAGCTGTACAAGAATGGGCCACCCCTATTACTCAAACCCAAGTGAGAGCCATTTTAGGTCTCACTGGTTATTATAGGAACTTCATAGAGAACTATGCGACCATAGCTTCTCCCTTGAATGCGATCTCCTCACCCAAATTCCCCCAAAAGGTCAGGTGGAATGAGGAGTGCACTAAGGCATTTGAAGGACTTAAGAAAGCCCTTTGTCAAGCTCCAGTCTTAAGAGCTCCTGACTATAGCCAAACCTTCATTGTGCAAACAGATGCTTCCAATACAGGTATAGGTGCAGTTCTGAGTCAGCTGGATGAGAAAGGTAGGGAACACCCATCTGCTTCATCAGCAGGAAGCTGAAGGAACCTGAAACAAGATGAGCAACCATAGAACGTGAGTGTTTTGCCATTGTGTGGTCTCTGAAGAAGTTTAGACCATACTTGTATGGATCTACTTTTGTGATTCAGACAGACCACCAACCCTTGCGATGGTTAATGCAGATGAAGGAGGAAAATCCTAAATTGTTAAGATGGTCAATCAGCCTACAGAGGTTTGATTTTACCATTGAACACAGGCCAGGGTGTAATCACCAAAATGCTGATGGTCTCTCCAGAATTTATGACCGACTGGAGGAAGGAGATTCATCCAAGGGTGGATTAAATCCTCCTGTCCCTTAGTCTGGGGGTGGGGGGGGCGAGTGTTAGGGAGAATTCTCATACATGTGCTAATTCCCTTCACCTTAGAGACCCTCAGCAGCTTTGCTGGATTTTGAGGACTTGATTTCTTTTACCTGGAGAGAGTGTGACCCTTTTTCCCACTCTCTCATGTGTTTTTAAATGTGTTTTACTCTTGTGTTTCTGTTGGTTAAGGAGTCTAACCAACTCCATAGGCATAATCTTTTCATTTGTGTCACACAGCACCCTCATTACAGTGGCACAGGGAAACCTTTTTAGGCTTTACCAAGGTTGAAATACCTTATCTGGGATAAACTACTGTTTCCCAGAGTAAGTAAAGTGAAATTGACTTTACTAGTCTTTTAAATTCCTAGACACAGGGTTGTGTCTATCTTACAATAGAGTGCTGGAGGGGTTACTTAGTATCCCCTGTGTCTAGATACTCATGTAGCAGTCAAATGCAACCTTTCCTCTCAGAATGGCTGGTGGCAGTGGTTTTACAATGAACTACCATGATTTTTCCCGACCGCAAACCCCGGTAGCATTAAATCGCGGGACCCATGTTTTTCAAGATCGCGTCTGAGCCCCCTCTGTAAAAACAGGTCCGGTCTTCTTTTTTCGCCATTTCTTTGTGGAAAGGTCCTTCTAGAGTTTTGCTCTGCGCGCCAAACCAGGTTTGGTCCCTTTGTTCATTCACCTTTGGCAGGCTTCAGGAGTGAAGACTGCCTCTGGCGTCCGAGTGTCTGTGGTGGGCAGGAAGTGAGGGAGGTGCCCGAAACTCCCTGTCCTTACTCTCCTAGGAGACCCAAATGCACTCTGTGGTTATTGGTTGGCTGACTGTCCGGCAAGGACAGCCACCCTGCTAGGTGAGTGACAGCTAGGCTGGAATGAATGGGAGAGAACTGAATAAAAGACTAGTCTCTTGGCTCGGAAGGCAGAGTCGACCACTGGAACGAAAGAACCAAAGACGAGCTTAAAGAGGACGGCTGCTGCAACTCCTGGACCGTTGGTTTGCCCGGTGAAGCGCTGCTGCAGGTCCGAATCGCCAAGTTCACCTCGACAGAGAAGCCCTGCAAGGACGACTTCTCCCTTTGTGTTGGTGGGACCAATCAACTCGACAGTAAGCCACCTGGATACGTATCTCAGAGCTGGTTGCATCTTCCTCCGAATGCTGCAGGAAACCATATAACTAGGGAGAGGGAAACCAGCTTGTGTGCGTTACTTACAGCCACCAGAATTGAAGTTTGCCATTGCCAGCTTTTTCGACCAGTCCCTGTGCAGTGCAGGAGTCCCCCGACGTCCTCCCACTTGTCCCCACGACTGAGGCACAGGAACAGCGAGATCTGCAGGAACTGCCAGGAACAGAAGTCATCAGCTGCATCTTTTTCTTCATTGTAAGGTACTATGAAATGAGACAGAGTACTTACCTCTCACAGTGAAAGTGCTTGAAACTTTTGCAACTCGCAGGCCTAATCAGCTTGTGACCCAACATATGATTCTTCTTTTTACAAACTACTTCCAAGGATATGTGCCGAGACTTTACCATTTACTTACCAGAACCGCTTGATCCTATCCAAGACTGTAGCCCATTGACTTGGGCCTAGCCTACAGAATTGAATTGACTCTTCTGGTGAACACAAAGTATATGCACTGTCTATGAATAATTGTAATCTTTCATGTTCTAATAATCTTTGCCTTTTACTCCTCTTGAAAAGTATTCTGAAACAATATTGAAGTATAGTTGTGTGTGATTATATTGCCGCCTCCTTATGAATGATTTATAACTGACAGAGAAATAAATTAAAAAGTAGTCATCAAAGAAACCTTGAGTTTTAGAATGTACTTGAACACTTGTGATTGTAGACCTCTGTGTAACATCATTACTGCTCACATTCCCCTCTTGCGATAAGCCTGGCTGCTCAGCTCCGCTTCCAAAACTGTGTAGTACAGACTTATACCAAAGGTTGGTTTGCTTACACCTGTAGTCCTAGTTGTGTGTAGTGGTCCCAAAGGGTACTGCATACAAACTCTGCCTAACAGGCATTTACAGGGCAAATGGCCATACGAGGAGTACCGTTAGAACTAGAGGTCTTTCTCTATGGGGTACTCATTTTGTTAACATGGCTACCTGGTTTAGTGGGTAAGACTGAGAATACCTGATGAATTTTTATTTAGGCCAAGGATATCCATGGACGAAGAGGGCGGACGAGCCTTTCCCTTAGAATTACAAGCAGCTATAGTGCAAGGAGAATTAGCTATGCTTGAAGAAGTTGATAATGAAGGCGGACGATGGAGCACAGGGATTGCCATTGTAGAGGGTTACAGATTGACGTCACTGAGCTATGCTTGAAGGAGTTGATAATGAAGGCAGACGATGTAGCACAGTGATTGCCATTGTAGAGGGTTACAGATTGGCTGATGTCACTGACAGGGATATGTTTAGGGACCACCCGTCAGAGTATCGCTTATTGGGTGAGGGCAATAAGACGCAAAGTTCCCCAGAAAATGGTGTTAGTACTGCAGCCTCCCAAATTTTTTGATGAACACATGGAGAAAGTGCCAGTTTCAGTTTTAGGGATTCCCAATTATGCTGGGGAATTCTTTTAATTTTTGCACGCAAATGCCACAGTTATGACAGCAGTACTCATGCAGAGAGCCACTTTGGGGTACAAGCCTATGGCATATTACAGTGGGATTCTGGACCCAGTAATGAGGGGTCACTTCCCTTGGAAACAATCTTTGGGAGCTGCAGGAGGAGGCGGGAACCCTGATGGCATGGAAATCATTAATAGCGGAATTGTTTGGAACAATACAAGACCTGACAGAATCCAAGGAAAGTGAGAACCCACCACATGCGGCAGATACAGAGTGTGTTGAATAAATAGGCTCATAAAGGGGGGTCTTATGGGGAGAGCAGTGATCGAAATTAAGCAATGAACAATTGAACTGTTGATATATGCACTGCGTGTTTGGTTTGTATTTTTGTTTTGTTGAATAAAACCAATTAAAAATTAAAAAATAAATAAATAAATCTTTGGGAGCCACCGCGTTCGCCATTGAGCAAGCTGCCTTCATAGTGATGGGGTGTTCTATGACGTCATTTGTTGAGAATGCTTTGTTTGCCATTTTGGAAAAACCTAAAGATACTTTGACGTCTCAAAGGGCTTCTGCCTATGAGATGGTCACATTGAATCCAGCGATCAAGATAGTCGGATGTAAAATAGTTCTGTTTGTAGCAGAACCACTGGCAGAAGACTAGCACGCACATGATTGCTCGAACTACGAGGAATTCTATGATGAGATCCCGAGGGCGAAGGAGAATGTTTTGGCAGCTGGGGAGATTCTCTTTATTGATGGTTCTTCAAGAAACGATCAGAATGATGTACAGAGATGTACAGGTGCCACTGCAGTAAAGCACGGAGCCAATGGAGAGTTTAAAGTAATGTAAAGTGCACGACCACCGTCTCACTTTTCAGCACAGGCTGCGGAATTAGTGGCGCTGATTGTCGCGCTCGAGGAAAACGCAGATCAAGAAGTAACGGTGTACAGTGACTCTGCCTATGTGACGTTGACAGTTCAGGCAGGGATCGCTCATTGGAAAAGGAGGGGCTCCTTCAGAGCGGAAGACACTCCGGTGCAACATGCCACCTTATTGGACCAAGTTATTGGAGCACTACAGCTTCTAGTAGCCATCGCAGTCGTCAAATGCGCAGCTCACACTAAGAGAGCAGACATACAGGGTAATTCATAGAATTCAGCGCACAAGTGGTGCACGCGGCAGGCGCACACTGTGCGCGTGCGACTTTCTGCGCCAGCCGCGTGCGCTAAAATCCATTTCCACGCACAGCGTATTCATGGATTTTAGCTTCCAAAACCAGCCGTGGCGCAGAGTGGCGCAGCGATCCTGCAGCAGCACCAGTTACGCCCCCAACCCCTCCCCGTGCGCCAGGCACAGCGCACAAATCCCGTACATGGCACACAGGCCCCCAACCATGAAAACGCCTGTAAAACTCCCTGCGCACCCCTCCGAAAACACGTACCCCGCTGCACGGGGAGTCTCACACGCGATTGGAGCGGGGTACATGTATTTCGTGGGTGCGTGGGAAGTTTCACAAGCAATAGGCCCTGTGCGAGTGGGGTACGTGTATTTCTGGGGTTCGCGGGAAGTTTCACACGCGATTGGAGCGGGGTACGTGTATTTCGTGGGTGCGCTGGAAGTTTCACACGCAATTGGAGCAGGGTATGTGTATAAGTGGGGTTTGCGGGAAGTTTCACATGCGATTGGAGCGGGGTATGTGTATTTCGGGGGTTCGCAGGAAGTTTCACACGCAATTGGAGCAGGGTACGTGTATTTGAGGGGTGCGCAGGAACTTTCACACGCGATAAGCCCTGTGCGAGTAGGGTACGTGTATTTCGTGGGTGCGCTGGAAGTTTCACACGCGATTGGAGCGGGGTACGTGTATAACTGGGGTTCGCGGGAAGTTTCACACGCGATTGGAGCGGGGTGCGTGTATTTCTGGGGTGCGCGGGAAGTTTCACACGCGATTGGAGCAGGGCAAGTGTATTTCGGGGGTGCGCAGGAACTTTCACACGTGATAGGCCCTGTGCGAGTGGGCTATGTGTATTTTGGGGTGCGCGGGAAGTTTCAAACACGATTGGAGCAGGGTACGTGTATTTTGGGGGTGCGCGTGGAGTCCCACACGTGAATTAGCACTGTAGGTCCTCCCAGGTGTCCCCTCTACGCCCTCCACGGCCCCTGCAGGCGGCCCACACCACAGGGGACTACCCTGCACCCCTGATCATGTGCAGCACCCAGTCCATCCACCATGGGTATGCCCCCCAGCCAGGCCACATGTCACCTTGCACTAGTGATCACCAACTCATGTCCCCCAGCACCCCCACCCCCCAGCAGTCAGGGGCACCTGCCAGCAGGCCCCCACTCATGTCCCACAGCACCCCCACCCCCCAGCAGTCAGGGGCACCTCCCAGCAGGCCCCCACTCATGTCCCACAGCACCCCCACCCCCCAGCAGTCAGGGGCACCTGCCAGCAGGCCCCCACTCATGTCCCAAAGCACCCCCAGCAGTCAGGGGCACCTGCCAGCAGGCCCCCACTCATGTCCACCAGCACCCCCACCCCCCAGCAGTCAGGGGCACCTGCCAGCAGGCCCCCACTCATGTCCCACAGCGCCCCCAACCCCCAGCAGTCAGGGGCACCTGCCAGCAGGCCCCACTCATGTCCCACAGCACCCCCACCCCCCAGCAGTCAGGGGCACCTCCCAGCAGGCCCCCACTCATGTCCCACAGCACCCCCACCCCCAGCAGTCAGGGGCACCTGCCAGCAGGCCCCCACTCATGTCCCAAAGCACCCCCAGCAGTCAGGGGCACCTGCCAGCAGGCCCCCACTCATGTCCACCAGCACCCCCAGCAGTCAGGGGCACCTGCCAGCAGGCCCCCACTCATGTCCCACAGCACCCCCAACCCCCAGCAGTCAGGGGCACCTGCCAGCAGGCCCCCACTCATGTCCCACAGCACCCCCACCCCCCAGCAGTCAGGGGCACCTGCCAGCAGGCCCCCCACTCATGTCCACCAGCACCCCCACCCCCCAGCAGTCAGGGGCACCTGCCAGCAGGTCCCCACTCATGTCCACCAGCATCCCCAACCCCCAGCAGTCAGGGGCACCTGCCAGCAGGCCCCCACTCATGTCCCCCCTACATGAAATACAGATGCAAAATCATGGCCCACTTCTACACCAAAATACCACAGCACGCTAACCCATTCTTGAGACGCAATGATTTCCCAATCTCAAGACACAAACCAATAGTCAAATATGTACATCAACACATGCCCGTCACACACACACACACACACTGGTTGGCATCGATTGTGTAAACCCACATTTTCACATGCATCAACCCAATGAGCGAATCCCACACCTAGAACTAAAATATGAAAATGTATTATGTAAAAAAAAAGCAATGACATGAAAGCATACAAAAATAGCAAACATGAAATGAAAAGCATGTGCAAAAGATGAGTAAATGAAAAGTATAACCAATCCAAAGAAATCCGAAAGAAAAATAGTCCAAACTCTCCCTCCAACAACGCAAATCCAAAGGAAACGTAAAAAGAAAAATCCATTGATCCATGGTGAAATCAAATGAAAAAGGTCAAAATAATCCATTGTCAACTATGTACAATCCATTGTCAAGGGTCCATGAGCCCAACGAAAGAAATGAAACCTATATAAAAAACTATATACAAATGTGTGTGGCATAGTCCATTCACCACAAATCAAAGAAAAAGGAAAAGGAAACCTAACTCTAATAACTATTTACAATGGCAGCGGGCTAGTCCGACGGCTCACTTTTTGATGTTCCGGGCCAGTGCATCATCGAACTCCCACTCAATGTCCTGGAGGCGGTCCTCTACCATGGCCCCGAGGGTTCGCAGGGACGACGACATGTTCACCTCCAACTCACTGCGAATTGCCTCGAGGCACTCGGCCCGCCTCAGTGCCCTCCGTATGGAGTTCTCCGCCCTGACCATTGTGAGCCGTGCCTCTTCCGCCCGCTGCCGCTCTGCATCTATGGCGTGGCCCAACCGCTGCCACACGGAAGACACTTGAAATCCTGGGTCCTCCTGCCCTCTGGCCGATGCCTGCCCTCCGATGTTGGAGGCCCCGAGCCATCATTGCTCCCACCATGTTGCTGCTGCTGCTGTGTCTGTGCCTGCGCCCTGGCTCTTGCTGCCTGCACGTCCTCCTCCGGCTGGGGTGCATTTGTCGTGGTGGCCACCCCTGCTGGACGTCCGACTCCCGACTGTGACAGGGATGTGTCCTCCACCAGCCTGGCCGCTGGGTCAGGGGCAGCTCCACAGGGTACCCAGGTGATACATGGGTGGCAAGATGGCATGGAGGACAACTGGCGCATAGGGGGTTCAGGTGAGGAGGGGGTCGCAAGAAGGTCCAGCACAAGGAGGAATCCAGCACTGGTGACCCGTCCCAGCAGGTCAATGTGGTCAAAGAGGCATCCGAGATGACGTGCAGTCTCTTCACGAAAAGACTGCAGATCACCTTTCATGCCCAGTTGACGCAACGCTATCCCGGCCAGGACAGGCTCAACACGGTCCCGGATAGCCACGTCCGCAGGGAGAGGAAGACCAGTTGTTGTGCGCTCATCCCCTCCATGAAAACAGATCTAGACGTAGGCATCCCTGCTGGTGCCAGATGATGCAGTGACAGGATCAGGGACAGGATTGCACACAGGCAACTCCGCGGCGGCCTGTGGTGCCTCCTGTCCCTGCACTGCATCACTAGCACCAGTGGAATCCCCACCTCCAGACCCTGTGTGTGTCCATTCCGCGGCCTCCTCCTCCACCAAACCCCCCACCAACCTGGATGACTCTGTGCCATCTTCCTCCGTTGGACCCTGTGGGGTCTCAGCTGCCCCTTCTGCTGCCGAGGAGTCCACCTCCGACCTCCGCCTCTTGGACCTACCCTCGGCAGCTGTGGCCTGGGACGCGGCACCAGACTCCTCACTCCCCGACGAGATGACAATCTGGGAGGGGAGCCAGGCCTTGCGTCTCCGGCTGGTGGTGCGATCCCTGCCGCTGTGCTCCACAGCACCCTCTCCACCCTCTTCATCAGTTGACGCTGCAGACAGGGAGAGATAAAACACAGACATCAGGGCACTGTACAATGGACTGATACACACATGACAGATGCACATGAGTGGCAGTGTCAAACTTCAGACATGGCATCACACTCCACGACACACATGTAATTTCAACTCACACACATGAGCATTTCCACAGCAATATTGCACCAGGCAGCACCATCCATACACATACAACAGCATGAACAGTAGAAGGTGAGCCTGACATCACATGAAACACAGGGAGTGCACTAGACATGCACACACGCCACCACACTTACATGCATGTCTACATCTCCTCCAACTGTCGCAGTGATGAGATCACCATACATGTCAAATCTGGCATTCAGCCTTCTACATATCAGTGTCACGTGCATCCATGTTGCGTCACAGTTGCACACTTGTCAAATACACACACATGCACATGTACACAGTGCAGAAACATGCAGCAGGAACCACCATCCATGTGTGACACCACAACCATGCCAACGTACATACAGAGAAATTCAAACATGTGTGCTCCCACACCTGCATTAGCACAGCATGCTTACCAACACATACACCATCGATGTGTCTCACACCTGAGAGAACTCACATGTGGCAGCCTCACGTCCCTGTTCATACACATCCCTACATGGCCATACGAAAACACATGTGCAACCTGCACACTACTGGCACACCACCACACGCACAGCGTCCAATCAGTATGCATGTACACTTACCGCTCGACTCCAGACGGGTCTGCCTCTCAAGGATCTGGACGTGGAGCGCTGGGCATATGTGTTCCAGGACCCTCATTTGGTGGTCGGACAGGTGGCCCCGGCGCCCCTTGGCATCCACTGCCTTCAAGAGGTGCCGGGCCTTGTTGAGGGTCCTGGACCTGAAGACCTCCCAGCGCTTCTTGACATGTTGTAAGTCGTGGACTGCCACCGCCTCTGCGTTGATGGCAGTCACGATGTCCATCCAGATCCTGGTCCGTCCTTCATTGTCAGCGCGAGAACTTCCAAAGAGGGCATCATACTGCCCCAGGACTTGCTCCACCAGGACACCAACTTCCCTGGCACTGAAGCTGGTGGCCCTCTGCCTCTCTGGCTGGGGGTTGCCAGTGGTGCCAGATGGAGGTGTGCCGGACATGGCAACCCCAGAGGCAGGTGTGGGTGGGCAACTGGGTCCTGGGGCTGGGCTGTGGAGCGATGGTATCCCAGTCGGGAGTCTTCAGTTCCAACAGGGGTGGTCCCAACAACTGCACCCCTGCAGATGGATGATATGCAGGCAGCAAATAGCAGGGCACGTGGGCAGCAGGCAGCAGCAGATGGCAGGTGGGAGCGTTCTCGGGGCTCTGGGGGGCAGTAATTCGGCCTTCTGGGCAGGAGCGTGGTCTTCCATGTGTTGTTGCATGGCCAGCTTGATACGGAGTGATTTGGCACGTGAAAATCTTGCACGTCTGCGTGTAACTCGAGGAAAGGCTCTTTGTGCGTAAGTGCGTCAGCACACGTACACGGTTTCATTGGACCAAAGTCCCCTAGCGCGTAAGCGCTTCTGTGACGTGACTTGCGCAGGCGTTTCCCTCCCGACGTGGGCATAGTGGTTCAGCGCGCGTGAAAAACTGCACGTCTGCTTGTGAATGCGTGTAAACCGAGGAAAGGGCCTATGCGCGTAAGTGACGCGCGCAGGCCTTTCCATCAACACGGGTGCATGTTCATCGTACACGTCCAAAAATTGCACGTCTGAGTGTCAGCTCGTGTAATTGGAGGAAAGGGCCTTAGCGCGTACATGCGTAAGTGACACTGTACGTGTGGGCCGCTTTAAAAGGTACGTGTAGGACGCCATTTCCTTGTACGTGCTTTTCGTGGAGAGCGAGTGGGTGAATTCTGTACTTCTTGTCGGTTCACACGCGATTACTTCACAGCGTTTCAAGTTCGTACTCCATGTTACCTCTGACAGCGTTCATTTTTTTTTTGGGCCCGTTTCCTCAAACACCGTTCACTTCTTCTTTTGTCTTGTCTCCTCAGACAGCGTACAAATCTTGGCGGGGGTGTTGCCAACGCGCACACACGTGTTTTTTTCACGTTCTTTTTCCAGGCAGGCGGTGAGTCGCGCACGCATTTACCAACTGTGCTTGCCCCGTGTGTCTCGTACCCCTTCAGAGGTCATTGTAGGCTGCGTGTAACATGCGTACACTTATTTTTGTGTTTCTGGGTGCCACAGCGTAGTGAGGGTTCATTTTTCCACGCATGTGGTCTACGAGGGGTTTCGTGCACGTTACTTTTTGTTTTCGGGGTGCCTGTGCGTTGCGCGACCCGTCATCTTCCCCCAGGGGTCACAGACAGCCTTGCTAGAGCACTAGGGTACGAATTCCATCTAGTCCCTACCCCTTTCACCCCCAATTGCCCAGGACAATTGTTTACTGCAACTCCCATACGCACAACAACATCAGTGCAATGGTTGGGAGGCAACCAAGCAGTAAGGGAGGCAAAGTTGGCCGACCTCCAAAAGGTGGCCGTGGTGGGCGCGGTAGGGGACGTGGCCAGGATTTGCAGGGTGCCCCTAGACCCCCATGTGTGGAGGACCAATCAGGGACACCCCTGCTCCCCGCCCATGGTTGAGGGAAACGTGGCTGACACCATCCCAGCTCAGCCCTTGTTGGAACAGCCCATTGTGGCACCTGACCCGGCACAGGATGACTCCCAGGCTGACTTCCAGGTCAGCAAGTCTAAGCCACGTGTGCCGGTGCAAGTTGGTGTCACCAGGCCACGTGGATCTGCGGCAGCAATGTCATCTGCTGCCCCAAGTAGGCAGGGTGGGTAGGCTGCAGGGGCAGCTGCAGCTCTATCCACCCCAGCTCTGAGTCTCCCAGCCGGGACAGTGTCGGTTCTGGTCCATCAAAATGACGTTGCCCCTGCCAACATCACACAAATACCTGGCAGACAAGTTCCACAATCACACCTCAACTAGACCAACTAGAACACCATACGCACACTGCCTCTCCGTTCCCAAATTCTCTCTAAAAAAAGCAGGCGGCGCCAGCTTCCCGGTCCTAGCTGCCAAACTATGGAACGCTTTGCCACCACACCTTAGAGCAGAACCCTCATTTTGGACTTTTAGAGCCAAAACAAAAACATGGCTTTCCAACAAAAACGCCGCTTAATGCACTTCCTCTCTGCTTGCCTCTGTTGACCACCTGTAACCCGGTCTACTACACCGTTGTTGTTTTATCACAATCTGTACTGTATATTTTTGCCATGCTGTAACTGTTTTTAAGTCTCCGGCGCCCAGCTACCCCAGGGTTCGGTGCGCGGTACAAATAAATAAACTAAACTAAACTAAACTAAACTTCAGCCAATGCCTGCACCAAGACCTATGGTCATTGTGCATTCGCACACTCCCAGTACCCAGTCCACCTGCGCTTCTGCCCCTACTGACCAGAGCAGCGCAAGCCACTCAGGCTCTGCTCCACCTTTGAAAAAGAGGAAGAAGGGTGCTCTGGCACTACAGGCTGAGACCCCAGACACGGCTACACAGTCTGGCACGTCAAGGAATACTAGCTTTAATGACCCCGAACTTGATGCACTTGTAACCTATGTGTCGGCACATAGCCGCAAAATGGTAGTGACTGCAGAGTGCAAGACCACACCTGGTCAACGTAGGGCACACTGGCAGACCATCGCAGACCGCATAAGTGCCCTTGGATTTGTGAGGCGCACAGCTGATGATTGCTACAAGCGGTGGAATGACCTGAAACGCAGAGCAAAGAACAAGCTGGCCTCAAATCATGCCGCTACTCTGGTGACTGGCGGTGGCTCTCCACCAGAGGACAACAAACTCACTGAACATGAGTCTGTTGCTGGGACCTTCGTCACAGAGTAACAGATCCAAGGCGTGGGAGAGCTACCCAATTACGAGGCATTGTCCAGTGAGTGCCCATGCATGTGTGTGTAATCCATGTGTATGTGTTTGGGTGACGGGTTCTGATTCAGTGCCAGGTGAGGGTGTGTACTCCTGAGTGTTATGGGTCACCCATGTGCTTCCTCCAATACATTCAAGTGCCTTTGATTTGGGTATGACAGTATCCCTTCTGCCCACAGTAGCCAATTAGCCCCACATTACTGCTGTTGCACTTGAACTATCATCTTGCAACAACATTATCCTGAATTTTTCTGTGTTCATTCAGGCTGATTGTTTAGATTATCCCATTTTTCATATGCTTTTTTCATCCCTAATGCCACACATGTGACATGCTTCTGTCATTGTTTACACCCCACATTGTGCCACTTTAGTTACCTGGTTATGTGAATGTTTAAACCATTCAGAGCGAGGGAGTATTGGCCTGCTGAAATTTCTTTTTGGGGCCTGTTTGCATGTGGAACATGATAGTTGTTTCCTGTCATGTTGAAGTGCCCAACCATTGATGTGTACATCTGCCTACAATCACTGTCTAATTGTACACTGGATGTGTTGCAGTGTGCGGCACATGCATATTTTGCAACACTATTCTGCATTGATCTTGTCATCATGTCCATGTGACATGGATGTGTGACAGTACTCATTCACTGACATATCACTGTAGTTGTCTAATTTACCATGGCTATGCTACATGACATCTGTGTGCTGGCATGTGTCAAGTATGTGTATTGGACATGCCACTCACAGGCTGATGTGGGATGCCAGTGCTACACGACATGCTGAGAATGTGTTGCTTTTCCATCTTGGTGTCCTCATTCTCTGCCTTTTTGACTCCCCTTCAGAATCATTGACAGTGCATGCATGCCAGGGTTATGGTTATGTGGGACATGTGTTAACCATGTACAGGATCTCTGTCTTGTCAGGCCTATGTGTGTGCTATGGTGCTCAAGGCCTGTTTCCATTTCGTGTTTTTCATGTTTTTGCAGGTGACAACGCACTTGATGCTGGTGAGCTTCAGGAGATGGTGCAGACCCAGGAGGATTCTCAGCCACGACCAGGCACCAGTGAGGGATGTGGTGTGGTGGTGGGTGAAAACACTTTGGTACGGCAGACCATACTGTCGAGGGGTGCCTCTGGGTGCAGCTCCCCAGACCTCTATTCAGGTGCTGAGTCGGATGATGAGGCTTCTGTGCAGTCGCAGGTCAGTGCTTCACAGGGATTCTGTTCTGTCCAACCCACCTGGACCAGGGGTAGAACCCTCTATGGGGATGTCAGTGTTGGTAGGTCCGCCTTTGGCGGTTACGGATGCAGGGTCACACTCCACAGCATCTGATCCTGTTCCTGGGCCAGCAAATCAGAGGGGGAATGCAGTCCTGCAGCATCAGGCAGTGCCAGCACAGCAAGGTGTAGATCGCCTTGCCCCAAACAGGTGTGGTGCCCGCCGATGCGGTGGCCGTGCGCCACCAGGAAATACTGTATGGGAAAACTCCATGTACGGTATGGCAACCCAACAGGCAGCATCAGTAGAAATGATGGCTCAGGCAATGGAGAGGGTGGCCACTTCCATTATCCCCCCTGAAAGGCAGATGGAGCAACAACAGCAGGCAACAGACTCCATTTGCCAATCACACAGGGAAGACATTTTGGCGTCCAACAGGGACTGACGGGCGGCACTGGAGACTCTGCGCAAATCCATATCAATAGTCACAGGGCCACAGGGAAGCCCTGAGGGTGGAATTCCATAACCTCAGGCAGAGTCCGCTTGAACTTGAGGCTTCCCGAAATGTTAGGGCAGGACAGCAGCTGGAGCAGCTCACACGTTCGCTCTCAGCTGAGTTGCAGGCAATACGTGAGGAGATCCAGGCATCCCGCGAGGTCATGCGTGCAGAAGTGCAGGCAACCCGTGACGTGCTGCATGGGGATCTCCGCACTTTAATCCTCCAGAATCAGACCTTCCAGACCTGCATGCTTGCTGCCATGGAGGACCATACCAGGGCTTTGCGTGGGCTGCCTCCCATAGTGCCACCACCTCCTGATGCAGCAGCAGAGGGTGAAGAGAGCGACAGCAGTTCTCCCACAATGGCATAGCCGTGCAAGCCATGACCCATGGAGGTATTTTTTTTTCTCTCGCAACATCCACGCAGATGGGTGTTGGTGTGCACCCTATCCTCGAACCTCCTGGGTGCCCCCCCCACATGGCCATTTTATATATTTTTTATTTTTTTACATTGTGTTGCCTTGTGTGGTTCCCGCGGGCATCCACTGTATTCCGGCTGGGCACATGCAGGCTTGTCCTGAGTTTGGGTTAGATGCTTGGATTCGTGACACACACTCCCCCTCCTGCTTCCCGTTTCCATGGGTTTACAAAGGGTGTGACCAAGTGACAGTGACTTACACAGTGACATTGGGCTCCCATGAGCTGTGTGGGCAGTCTGTAGTCAATACTGTGTGTACATCCCTAGTGGGTATTGTTTTTGTATTGTACACTGCATGGTGTATTGATATGTGCTTGTGCATCCATGTCTTCCTCCTAATTTGCAGGTTCCTTCCTCATGTCTTCACAAGGCCGTCTCCTTTGCAGATGGAGTTCATGTTGTATGCAGTACACTGACACATTTGTGTGGCAGCAACACTCTACAGTTGGAAGGGGTCGATGTGCTGGCTTATTCAGGTTGTAAGACTACTACTACTTTGACTTAATACTGTCATGTTTTTGCAATGTTTCATGGTGTGTTGCTGTATTGTGTTGGTGGTAAGTATTTGTTCATGTGTGCTGTTTGTTATTGATTACTGGGAGCATATTGTCTGTGGGCAGTTTCCATTTGGGACAGTGCACTTTGTGACACTTGTGTCAGGTCTTGTGCATTGCTTTGTTTGCTTTCACATTGCATGACATGCCATGGTGTGTTGGGTGGCAGAGCTGTGGAGGGGTTGGGTGACATGGCGCCATTTTCATGTTGTATTTTGCAAGGGGGTAGTCATTCATGCAGCATAAATGTGTGTTTTTTTGTGACAGCATTAGTTGTCTTTCGGCAGGTAGGGATGCACGCAATGTAACAATTCCAGGTGACCAATCTCAGGCTGGTATGGTTGTGACAGTTTACTGTCCCTTATGTCATCATCATTGATTGTCAGCTGGTATGTGCCAGGGCTGTGTGCACTCCACAGGGGTATGATTTTAGGTGAAGTAATTAGCCACCAGCTGCGTACGGGCTGCCTCACCACGTGCCCTTTCCCTCCCATGCGCAGCGGCCGTGCTTGTGGTTGGGGATGTGGGGGCACCACCATGTCCACGGGCAGGCCCCGGCGTGTTGCAACATTGTGCAGGACACATGCTGCCACTATGATCCTGCACACTACTGGGGGCGCATATAGCAGCTGCCCACCAGAGCGGTCAAGGGAGCGAAAGCGTGACTTGAGCACTCAGATTGTGTGCTCCACTATGCCCCGGGTTGCAATATGGGCTGCGTTGTATCTTACCTCGGGTGGTGTGGAGGGGTTCCGAAATGGAGTCATCATGTGGGTGCTCAGTGGGTAGGCACTGTCCCCTGGGAGGTGATGATGGGTATCATTAGTGGGGTTGTGACATTACTCAGTATCTGACATGCATGCATGTGCATTTATACTCACCAAGCAGCCATGTATCGCCATGCCGCCCAGCTTCTAGGTCCCGGTTTAGGGTTGACATTCTGTAAATGAAACTGCCATGGGTGGACCCTGAATAGTTGGCATATACTGAAATGATGATTCCCTTGGCATCCCATACTACCTGCACGTTGATGGAATGCCAGTGCTTGCGGTTTCTGTAGATGTGCTCAGTTGCCCTGGGAGGACATAGAGCCACATGGGTACAGTCAATGGCACCTAGCACTTTGGGGAAGTGTGCCACCCCGTAAAAATCCTGGACGACAGCCTGACTTTCTGCAGGTGTTCTGGGCAGGTATATGTGCCTGCGGACTGATGGGCATGCAGTCATGATGGCCAACACCTGGTGCAGGCAGCGTGACTGCGTGGCCTGTGATACCCACCCCACTATTGCAGTAGTCCGCTGGAATGAACCAGTGGCCAAGAAGTGCAGTACATTGAGCACCTTTTCCAAGGGGCTCAGTGCTTGGGAGCACAGGGTGGGTGATGTGAGGTCATCCTCCCACTCACTCACCAGGTCGAGTATTATGTGAGGTGGAAACCTGTACCGCCCATACACCTGGTAATCTGGCATCTCAAAAAGGCTGGTTCTGGGTATAAAAATTCTGGGCCTGACTATCCTCCTTCTCCTCCTGCGGTATCCCACGACCACTGCTGCGAGGAACGGTATATTCATCTTGGCGTCTGAGCTCGTTTGTTGTTTGCGTGCACTTTTATGCTGCGCCGGTCCACGTACGCCTGCTTCCTGCTGGCGTACATGTTTCCGGATTAGCGCATCTTTTTTGGCGCACGGGTTTGCCCCGTTCGATTCCATGAATACGTGTTGTAGGGGCGCGTGTGGGCGTTCCGCACATTTGCCTCCTGTATTTCCCCCGTGACGCCCACATTTTCACGCGTTGTTCCCCATTCTGCATGTTACACCCCGTGTTACGCCTACTTTTGTTGTGTGCGCTTCACTATGTGCGCTTTGGCTGTGCGCGTAGCACACGCTGTTTGAAGATGTGTGCGCCAGCGTGCGTCAAGCTAGATTTTAATGCACATCCATTGATTTACACGCGCACGGACTGTGCGTGGGTTTCGCTGCGATTTTCGCACTTGCGCTGCGATTCGCAGGCTTTCGCACACTTGCGCGGGAATTTTCAGCGTACATTAATTCCATGAATCGGCCTGTTTATCTCACACAGGAAATCAAGCCGCAGAAAAACGAGTTGCATGTTCAGAAGTCATAATGAATTTTGATACGCCTGATGTGAATGAAAGGGTGGTGGATGATGAGTGTGAATGGCAGTTTCAATAGTTTGTCTAAAACTCAGCTGATGGAAATTCCAAGGGGAAGCACCACAGGATGAGAAAGATCTGTGGACATGGAGGGGGTGTTCTTTAACCCTTTCCGAAGTATTGTGGCGACAGGAAAGCACTGGTAAACCGGTGATGCCTGTAGCCTTATTAAGGGTTGTGTTGGAACAGCTGCACTACCCTGCCTGTGCATGTCACTAGAGAAAGCCTTGCAGCAGCTATCGTGGAGGACTGGTTTGTCCTAAACCTGTTAGAACACATTGGGCCTCATTACATGGAAGGTGGTAACCATGGCGCTATTAGCGCCATGGTTGCCGCTGGTATTTTACAGAGTCCGCAAATTGCGGTACCGTAATTACCTCCAAGGTCCCTTTGCGGGTCCCGTCCATAACGGCTGGTAAAACCAGCCGTTAAGGTAGGGACCCACAAAGGGACCTCGTAGTAAGGCGGTAAGGGTTTACCGGCACTGGTACCCTTACCGGTACCGGTAAACCCTTACCTCCATCCGTGTAATGAGGCCCATTGCATTTTATGTAGTAAACTGCATCGTATGTCAAAAGTATACTGCTGGGCACATGCTTCGTACAGTTAGAGGAGTTATTATGCGGCCTAATGGTCTGTTTCAGCATTTACACATGGACTATGTCGATATGCTACAGATCCGTAATGGATACAGATATATGATAGTAGTAGTATGTTCCTTTTCAAGGTGGATTGAAGCTGTTCCGTGTACAAATCCAGATTCCACCTGCACAGCAATATTTTTAGTATGAGAAGTGTTTCCTAGATGGGGGATATGTGAAGTATTAAGGTCAGATAATGGCCCCCATTTTGTAAAGGAAGTCTTTGAGCTAATAAGCTTGTTGCTTAGTATAAAGCACAAGTTCTCTTCGGTTCATCACCCGCAGGCGAATGGAATCTGTGAGAGACTCAACGGCCTGCTTAAAGAAAGAAGAACATGTTACTTTCTTACCTGGTAACGTTCTTTCGATGGGATGGTCTGACGACGTATTCCATATCTATGACAGTAATCACCACAGCTGTGCTGCTTCGGAAAATCTTTCTGCGTCCTGCGTCGATGTCGATACGCTGTCCTCGAGGACTTCTTCCGACGTACGACGTCACACCAGATGTTATAAGTAGAACGCATGATGTCCGTAGCCTCAGTTGTAGTTTTTTCCCAGAACATGTGGCACCAATCTGTCAGTATGACCACAGAAAGCCTTGCAGAAACGTAAGCTGCAATCGCATAAGAAATTCTGTAGCGGGGTAGGCAGGGAGGGAGCGATATGGAATATGTCATCGGACCATCCCATCGAAAGAATGTTACCAGGTAAGAAAGTAACTTGTTCTTCGAGGGGATTGGGACCTCCGACGTATTCCATATCTATGACAGACTCCCAAATCAGTACCAACGTAAGGAGGTGGGAAAAGAATTTAGAATATACAAATTCAGAATGCCTAATTAAATTGCAGAGTAAAGGACTGCCTTGCCAAAGGCCAGATCCTGCCCCCGGATAGAATCGAGGGAGTAGTGACGTACAAAAGTATGGACCGAAGCCCAGGTGGCTGCATCACAGATGTTACGAATAGGAACACCCCTCTGCAGGGCAGTAGAGGCAGTCATACCCCTGGTAGAATGGACCCGTAAGCCTACCGGAGGGTCCTTACCCGCCAAGCGGTAACATTCGGAAATTGCCAAAATGATCCATCGAGACAAAGTCTTCTTAGTAACAGCGTGTCCCAAACGCCTTCCAGCGTAACCAATAAAGAGTTGATCATCCACTCTGACCCGGGACATGCTTGAAATGTCGAAGCTTAAAGCTCTCCTAGGATCCAGCCTATGGAGCCTCTCCTCTTCCTTACCAGGATGTGAAGGAGGATAAAATGCCGGAAGAATAACCTTCTGGCTTAAATGAAATTCCGACACCACCTTCGGAAGAAAGGAAGGACAAACTCTAAGGACAACCCTGTCCTTATGAAACACAGTGAAGGGTGGCTTAACTTAAAGTGCCTGTAACTCACTCTGCGAGCGGAAGTGACTGCAACTAAAAACACTGTTTTAAGGGTTAACAGTCTCAAAGGACAAGAATGCAAAGGCTCAAAGGGAGCACCCATTTGAAACTTGAGAACAAGGTTCAGATCCCAACCGGGCACCTGGAAAGGTGACGGAGGGAACACATTAGTGAGCCCTTTCAGAAACTGAGAAATTAAAAGGGATTTTAAAATAAGAACACTCCTCAGACGAGCGCTTAAATATAGACAGCGCCGCCAGGTAACCTTTAATGGTACCCACTTGCAGGCCCTTGTGGGCCAAAGAAAGCAAAAAAGACAGAACGACAGGAATGTCACATGAAAAAGGATCCACATTCTGAACCCTGCACCAGTCGCAGAACTTTCTCCAATGGCAACGGGACAGCGACTTTGATGCCGGCTGTCTGGCCGAAAGCAACACCTCCATCACATCTTCAGGGAGGTCCCAATCCTTATACCTCAACCTTTCAGAAGCCAAGCTTGAAGGTTGAGGGATCTGACCTCTGGATGGAGAACCTGACCCCCTCACGTGAGAGCAGATCGTCTCGGTCCGGAAGACGACATGGAGGGCAGATGGACAAGTCCAGGAGGTCCGGATACCACGTCCTCCGGGACCATGCCGGAGCAATGAGGATCAACTGGAAACCGAACCTCCGTAACCTCTGCAGCACTTGCGGAATGACGGGGACTGGAGGAAACGCGTACAGCAGCGGGAATGACCACTCCACCACGAACGCGTCCCCTAAGGCTCCTCTTGGAGGAAATTCCCGCGAGCAGAACCTTTCGCACTTCCGGTTGATACTGGAGGTGAAGAGATCCACTTTAGGGGTCCCCCAAAGGGCGAAGATCTCCAGGAGAATCTCCTGAGCCAGCTCCCACTCGTGAGAGATCGTGCTCTGCCTACTCAGAGTGTCCGCCGTCTCGTTTTCGTCTCCGGCTAGAGGAACTGTTGAGATCGAAATTTTCTGCTGGATGGCCCAGAACCAGAGCTGCATCGCCTCCCTGCACAGAGGAAGTGACTCTGTCCCCCCCCCTTTTGTTGAGGTAGTGCATGGCCACCGTGTTGTCCGTCAGAATCAGGACATTCTTTCCTCGTACAGTCGGTAGAAAAGTCTTCAGTGCAAGCCTGAGGGCCCTCAGCTCCAACAGATTGATATGGAGTCTGGACTCCGACGGAGACCAACGACCGCTGACTGTCAACTTGTTGGCATGAGCTCCCCATCCCATGAGGGATGCGTCCGTCATAATCGTCACCTCTGGCCAAAACGGAGCCCCCCTCATCAGATTGCCTTCCACGGCCCACCACAGAAGGTCCTGGGCGACCGAGGGCGGCACTTGAACGGGGTCCGACATCCTGCCGGAGGACTGTGACCACTAGAGCTTGAGAGCCCATTGCAGATATCCCATCCGCAACTTCTGGCACGAGAAGAATGCAGGATGCCATAAGGCCGAGCAACCTCAAGAACTCGAACGCTGGGAGACTCATGTTGAAACTTGTGCACCATCTGCTGAATGTGGTGAGCCCTCACCTGGGGAGGAAAACACTGCCCCAGGGACATGTCGAGCACTGCTCCGATGTACTGGAGCCGCTGAGTTTGCGTCAAGTGGGACTTCTTTAAGTTGAGGGAGAAGCCCAGCCTGTGAAGGGAGTGGCAGGTGAGGGACAGATGATTCAGGACTTGCTCGGGAGAGCGCGCCCTGATCAACCAATTGTCCAGGTAGGGGTAGACGTGAATCCCCCCTTTCCTGAGATACGCTGCCACCACTACCATGAGCTTGGTGAAAACCTTCGGGCGGAGGTCAATCCGAATGGCAGGACCCGAAACTGAAAGTGCGAGTCGCCAACCGCGAACCTCAGGTACTTCTTCTGCTTGGGAAGGATCGGCACATGAAAATAAGCGTCCTTGAGGTCGAGAGACACCAACCAGTCCTGAAGTTGAAGGGCCTGGAGGACTTGAGAGAAAGTAACCATCTTGAACTTGTCCTTCCTGGGGAATTTGTTCAAACCACGCAAGTCCATGATGGGTCTCAATCCCACGTCTTTCTTCTAAATCAAAAAATAAGGGGAATACCATCCCTTGTTCCTCTCCGCTACATGCACCAGCTCTATGGTGCTTTTCTCCAGCAGGGATTGAATTTCCTGCGCAAGGAGCAGATCCGGACTCTTCAAAGAGAGATTCCCTGGTGGATTGTCGTGAGGCCTCTGCCGGAAAGGAAGACAGTAGCCGTGGGCTATGATCTCCAGAACACACACATCTGAAGTAATGGCACGCCATTCTACATGATCCAGCACCAGCCTTCCCCCAACCGGCGAAGCATGGGCCTCATGACTAAGCAGAAGCAGCTGCGGCGTTGCCTGCGAGCAAAAAGGCAACTGCTCGCGCGGCCTTGGCACCTCGAGTGCCTTGTTTTCCACCTCTGGCACTCCTACGGTTGCCCCTTTGACTTGCAGCTCCTCTCGCTTTACTAAAGGATGAGTAATAACGAAAGGAACCTCCCCTCCATTGCTGTCCCCTAGGACGAAAAGGCGGAGGTTGGCGGACTGCAGCACCCAACGACTTTTCTGCAGCTTTGGAGGTTTGCAACCTCTCAAGGCTCTCGTCAGCCTTGCTGCCAAAAAAATGTTCACCATCAAAGGGCATGTTGAGGAGCCTGGCTTGCACATCAGGAGCAAACCCCAACTTCCTCAACCACACAAACCTGGGTATTACGGTGCTCGCCGCCATGGACCGGCTGACACAGTCTGCCATGTTGAAACCCGACTGAACGGACTCACACATGGCACCCTTGCCATCCGGAATAATAGCAAGAAAACCATCCCGTTCGTCTCCTTCGGGAATATGTTCAGCCGCTAAGGAAATACAGCTCCACAGAGTGTGCGTGAAACGTGACAAGGCACATACGGAGTTGGCCGCCTGAAGAGCCATACCCCTTGAAGAAAACACTTTCTTCGTCCAGCCATCAAAACGCTTGTCGTCCCTATCAGGAGGGATGGTAGGATACGACGCCTGCTTTGCCGGGGCCGTAGCCGCCTGCACCACCAAACACTCCGGAGTGGGGTGCTTGGTCAAGTAGCAGGGGTCACTACTGGCTGGGCGGTATTTTCACGGCAAAGACTTGCCCACTGCCGGGAGACTCTTCAGAGCAGTCCAAGCCGCTGCCACCCTTCTTTGCAGAGCCATATGGAATGGCAGCACTGGGTCAGTGGGTGGACCTTGGTCGAGGATATCCGTCAAGTCATCCTGCACAAAATCAACTGGGGACGCCGACCACCCCAAGTAGTCCGTGACCCTCGACATAAGGCACCGGTACGATGACTCGGCATGGGTGCCAGGCTCAGACCTACAGAACTCCACCTCCAGGCAGGTGTCCAGACCACTGGCGTCATGCAGTGACTGACGCAGGTCCTCAATCTGGCTATGACTAGAAAGAATCTCATCTGGTACCGTGTCCCGAACCAACCCATCTTCAGAACCCTTTTCCACCTCGGAAATATACTCCATAGGCTGGAAAGTGGGCATTGAATATGGGAGAAAGACATGTATTGCCTTGGCCCGAGCCTTACTAGGGGTTCCCCCGTGCCACGGGGTACCTCCGACACCACAGCCTCGAAAGGCATCGAGGGCGTCGAGTGAAACGGCGTTGACGTCGAGCACGGCGCCAACCGCAGTGACGGCTTCGACACAGGCCTCGAGGGCGGAGCCCCGAGCGTGTCCTTCGACAGCCTGGGCGCCGATGGCGTCGACGACTTCCTCGGAGGCGGAGCCTCGAGAGAGTCCGTCGATGACCTCGGCGCCACCGGCGTAGACGTCTTCTTCGAAGACTTCACAGGTGCCCACAGGCTCGAGCGCATCGAGGACTGGGACCCGGAATGGGCATGACTAGAACGATTCCCCTTGTCCGAGCGGGACCTCTCCCATGAATCATACCGACCACCCGAGCCCGAAGGCATAAGAGCGGTGTCTCAAGTACGGTCACGGCCGACCCCTCTCGGAGGCACGGACGGACCGGAGCCCTGCGATTCAAGAATCGCCAACATTTCCTTCCCGAAGGAAGCCCATTCCTCCGGAGAGGAACACTTGGTGGGATAAGAAACCCGCCGACGGGCGGAGTCCTTGGATGAGGACGGGGAAGGCGACCGATGATGGCTTTTCCAGGAGTGCCTCGAAGAGGCAGAGGAGTGGCGGGACCCAATCCGGGACCGAGACCCCCCTAGACTTACGACTACAAATGTGGAGAGTCGCCCCTCGAATTGTCCGTCGAAAGCCCAGTGGACCTCGCCTTCCGGGGCTTGGACACCTTACCGACCGACAGCTTCTTCTTATGTTCCCGCAAGGCCATGGACGTAAGCGACTGGCAGTCAACACAATCATCCATGTCATGGGCCTCCCCGAGGCACCAGAGGCAGGCGTCGTGCGAGTCCGTCACGACATCTTGGACCCGCAGGCCCCACACTTCTTGAAGCCCGGACACGGGGTGGAAGAAGAGGAAGACATCCCGATAATACTTCACAAACAAACAGGTTCGAAGAACCCGAAAGAACAGAAACTCCAAAGAGTCGAGGCGCGCCGAGATCTCCAAAGTGAACACATTTGCAGAAAAAACGGAACTGAGGCTACGGGCGTTGTGCGTCCTACTTATAACATCTGGTGACGTCAGAGGAGGTCCTCGAGGACAGCGTATCGACGTCATTGATGCAGAACACAGACGCCAAAAGATTTTCCGAAGCAGCACAGCTGTGGTGATTACTGTCATAGATATGGAATACGTCGGAGGACCCAACCCCGTCGAATAGCTAAAATGAAGCTTACATCGAAAAAAGGATGGTTATATTGCCTGCCCCTTACATTATATGCATTGAGGAACCAGCCAGGCTCTGACCATCATCTTAGGCCCCATGAAATAGTGACAAAGAGGTGAATGAGGTCACCCCTCACTCCTCCATCCAGAACTAAAAGTGATGCCCAGACGACAGCAGAATTGTTAGGAAATGAGCTACATGCCTACTTAACGTGTATGACTGCAAGTATCTCTGTCATTTCAGATCAGCTCAAGCGGAAGGTGGGTTGGACTCAGAATGCAGATGGAGATCATACAACAACCGGACCTGAAAAATTATGTCTTCCCAAACTTTTCCCCGGAGATGAGATCTTATTAAGGAACTTAACAAGGAAGTGGCATGAGCCCCGATTTAACGGTCCTTTTGTCGTAGGGGACGTCACGCCGTCAGAAGTGAAGGTCAAAGGAAGACACGCATGGATATTTCTCTGAGACGTAAAGATCTACACCGGAGAGTCCCCTTCAACCCCACCCCATTCGGAAGCAAGCATCAGAGAAGTATTTCAGCATGTGCGGACTACATCTACGATGAGGAAGAAGGACGCAGAGACTATCCAATAGACAGATAAAGAGTACATTGGACTGTGGTTCGTTCGGGTGACTCTTTGAAATTGCTAACATTGGACTGAGACATTTGATTGAGAACGAAAAGATGCCAGATCTGTAATTCCTTTTCGATGACTGGAAGAGGGAACAGTTTTCCGATTCCTTTCTCCCTTATTTTCTCTTTAGAGGCACCTATTGTAGTGCCTGATAGCCACGTTCACCGGATCATTCTTGCAGTTTTCCTCTTCATTCTTCGTGCATACCCTGCTCTTGTGGGGAGAACTAGTAGCGTTCATCTGTTCCTGCAGGATCCTAAAAATGGTCCAATCGTAAGGAGATTGCTTGCAGCTATAATAGAGCACGTTCTTCAGCTTCCTGAGTACAGTTTGGAAAACATCAATGCCCCTGCCTGAGAACAATGCTAATAGACTAGTTTGAATGGTCTTTTATTTCCTGATTGAAGAACGCCCTAATCTTGTTGGAAGGCAAACTGACGTTCGTACTTTAAGAGATCCGAGAAATTTAGTGGCACTTAATCAGTTGCTACATGAAGTTAAAGAGCAAGTACGCTTATTTACTGAGAGAATATAAAGAACAATCCTAAATGAGGCTTTCGAGAGAGGAGATACAGAACCTACTGTCCTTGGTTTTCTATTACTTACTAGAAATGCATCCACATTTCTTTTGGCAAAAGGACAACGCTTTTGTGTACATCAGGAATCCTGTTAATCGTCCTGAAATTGGTCAGCTTGCTGAAGAACTTGTGAAGTAGATACAGATGCTGCCAGAGTATTTCATGATATTGTCTGAATAAAGTTTGGTTTTTCCTTCCTTAAAAAAGACTGAGAATGGGCAACATCGACAGCAACAATAACGTTGCTAACAACAAGTGGCCACCACGATGAGCAAGGAGCTATTGCTGCATCAAGTGGGCCTACTGGTATATCATTTATACCTGTATCTTGTTTATTGTGATTCTTCTCTCACTTACAGTACATACTGTCTATTATGTAGCCCCGAATAAAGCAAGGGACACTGTGTATCTTCCTATGCAGCAGGAGGGTACAGATGTGGCAACTACAAGAAAACCAAGACCTTATGTAATTGTCCCTACTTCAGAGGTACGTTTAAAGGCACCTAAGTCCTGTGATAGATAAATCTAGGGTTCCTTTTGGGGGGAGGTCGCGTGTGGAAGTTATACGGACTCCCGGTTACCCGCACATTATGTTATTAGAATGAGGCTTCTGCAGCTTTCTCCTACACAAATAGCATATGTAAAGACACCAAGTCCACTGACAAATGTTCCTATGATTCACTCAGTGAGAAGGTATTGTGCTGACATACTTCATGAGATGATTAACTAGGCTCATGAGACAAGAAATAAACCTAAGAGAAGTGTAAGGGAGGATGATCATGAGCTGAATGATTACCTGGATAGTACAGCACATTTGGGAAACAACATATGGTATCATAATATGAAAGAAGTGGGAAGGAGGACCTCAAAGGAGGAATGCTTTGTATGTGCACTCCTGCCTTATAGTATGGGAAAGTGTAAGATGTTCATAGCTATTGAAATAGATGTCCAGACAGCACAATGTCTATCACACATTGCACTCTGCCGAACAAGAGGTCAGTTCATGGGCCGAACAGCCTATCTGAAGTGGGCAACTGAATGGGGAGATCCAGAGGAAGATGACTATGTCCAGGACACAAAGACAAGGCTAAGAGAGCACACCAAAAATCACGTGATTAGATACAAACAGCCCAGAGTAAAAGGAGCTGGAATCAGATGGGAATTGAACAGAAGGCTCGAGAGTCCAGGAAAATCTGCAGAGGAAATTCGAAGATGGAAGAACAGAGGACAGATACAGATTTGGACATCACTACTTTCACCAAATGGATGGGAGGAAGGTGTGGTCATCTGTAGGGCATGGGTAGTCATTGGTGTCTACCAGCCAACCATTTACATAGTGCAGAATGGATGCAAACCTTTATGGCCAACACTTGCTAAACTACTGACATGGGTCGAAGACAAAGGAAGGCCTTTGCAGATAGTGCCTTTGGAAAATGCAAAATTGTGCTTCAGAAACAATGGCAAAAGAAAAGTTAGAGAGAACCAGAATTGCAGTTGAATCTTTGATGTACCTGGAATGAACATCGGGACAGCAGTGATCATGGATCACTACTGGGCTTGTGGATACTTATATGAAGCTGCCTGAAGACCGGGGAGGAAAGTGTTCTATAGTAAACGTTCATGTTCTAGCATTGGTGATTCCTAAAAGTGACATGAACATTGGTGAATTTCCAAAAGCAGATGCTCATCTGAGGAAGAAGAGATCTGTAGAGCTGGTAAATCGAATGAAGAGAGAGAACTATATCTCAGCCAAGTCAATAGAAGCTTTTGACGCTATTGCATATCAACACAGATTGTTCAGTCATACTGCAGTGATATTCACAATAATCTTCATGGCAAGGATCCAGACATATGCAAATACTAAGTGGTTACAAATAACCAGATGGGAGCTGTTGCAGACAATCAACACTACCATAAAGGGATTCAATGCTATCAAGGAAGAGATGAGAGCCATACGACTGATGACTCTCCAGAATAGATACGTCTTGGACATGATCACAGCTATGGTTGGAGGTGTTTGTGGCAAAATTAGAGAATCATGTTGCACATTTATACAATCTCATGACAACGAGAATGGCACCTTGACAGAGGCCATAGAGATGCTGATGAAGCTACACGTCCAGATGGTAGACAAAGTGGAAAATATTGCTGATGACAGTTGGTTTGGATCACTCTTTTCCACAGAGGATGGTAGATAGGTTGAAGTTCCTTGCATTCCTGATAGTGACGTTTTTGCTTGAATTCTGTGTAATCAGATTAGCTGTCCCACAATGCAAGAAGACTGTAAAGAAAGCTATCGGAATGAAGATCATGATTGATGTTGAATCAGGATGGAAGACCAAGGAGCTGACAGATGAAGAAATCAGACTATGTGAAAGTCCATGCACATGAGGGAACGCAAAGAACCCTAAGAAATATGTGGGAAAATGGATTTACTGCAGTCCAAGTGGACAGGGCATACTTATGACCTGGAACAAGGATGAGCATGTGAAATCAGATGGATGCCTAAAAGGAGTGATAAAGATATGGGTCCCGAAGAAGCATTTCTTTAGAAAAAGATGTCTAGATGTGAAGAATGATGGGAGAGTGGTCGATGAATCGCCCAGTGGGGGGGGGTGTAGAGAAGGAGCCATGTACCCCCACCTCAAGCATCCCAACCATGTTGCCTCTTTGCTGGGAACCAGAATGTGAAACACGAGCAGTGCCAGTAAAGATACCAATACCGAGAATCCTGGAAGCAAGGTTCCCTTTGAGAAAACCATACCTGCATATGCGACAATATGGCGGCCATTTGAATGAAATCTCAGAAGAAGCGGGAAATCTCAGCAAAAAGAAAGATTGGTTACATCACACGAAGCAAGACTGACGTACCCAGAAGTGATGCAGAGACAAAAGAACAGACATTCTCTAAAAATTAAGAAAGTATCGAAGATAAGCAACATTCTGGGATTGAGATGAAGATGTTTATGTTACAGAGACGATGAAGATATCAAGCCATTTTACACGTGTACAGATGGAAAGAAACACAAGCAGACAACGTATTCTTAAGGCTAGCTATGTAGTGAATAGAGGAAGCTTTTCCAGTGTGTCGCACTTGGAAAACAATTGAATTACAGAAGTGAATCAAATAAGGGCGAGGCTGGACCAGCCCCAAGAAGTCAAGGCCGTTCTGGGCTGGAATGATCAAACAAAAGCTACAAACGCGTGTGTCATGAACTACAGAACACGTCCCTTTTGGACTTCCTAGTCCTTGTCACAACGGGGCTTGCACTCCATAATACTCCCAACATGGTCGTCCAGCGTAAAACCCCTTTCTCGCTCCACGCGCTTGACGTAACGTATTCTATTAATAGACCACGCCTTCCGCGGCTCCACGCGTCTCAATGCTATTGCAAAGTAGCGATCCGACGTGTGTCCCATAGCTCGCGGTATTGTTTCATTGTACCTGTCTATCTACCTGTTTCTTGCCCCTTCCTTTCCTCCATTTCCTGGACTCGTGTGCTAGTTGCACCTTTCCTAGTTCCCCGGATTCCTGGACCCGCAGCCCGGAAACTGAACGCACTCTGGAGTCGGAAGAGACTCGGGCAGCCTTGTTCAAAACCAGGTCCGTCCGCAAGAAGGCAGCGACCAAGGACTCCAGCAAAGAATGGACCCAGGTGAGTGGGGGGGAACTCCTTGACAGTGTGAAAGAACAAACTCCTGTTCAGAAGACGGGCACGAAAACAACAAAGACATCAGAAGTTCATTAAATAATAGTATTGTAAATGCACCAGAGCTTAAAATCATGGTCTTCAGTCACGTGGATGGGTGAAAATGGACAATCGTGATGAACTACACCTGTGTAGGGAGACAAAGCATGCTATACTCCCTCGTATTCTCCAGAGCAAGGAACAAACTCAAGGCCAATTTTCAAAGTCTTAATTGATGTGCAGACAGCAGAAGTGACGATGGATAGTGGTCTAATTGGTGGGAAGCTATGGTCAAGACCAACCCACCAGCTCCTGGGATGCCAGCCTGCGTGCTGCTAGCATAGGTGGAAAGTACTGACGAATATGAGGGTGCCAACCAATTATAGAGGCGCCGCATAGTAAAGAGCCATATAGTTTGTGTAACCAATGGGACGTTGTGTATTTGCGGACCTTCATAGTGACCTGTTTGAGGAGAGGGCTTAGTTGCCCCACCTGATGTTAGAAGCCCTATCACTCTCTTAGACAATTATGGAACGTATGCCTAGATGTTCCCATAGACCGAATCAATTCCTCCAATAGGTTTTTGTAGTTTGCCACATAGATTGACGTCATTGATGACGGTGTCCGGTCAAAGGATCGAACAAAAAGGATCGAATGCCATTTTTTTCTAAACCAAAAGGACCGGAGAAGAAAGTTTTGAATGCTTTTATATTGATTTATTTATATATTTTTTAGTTTAGTGTGCAAAAAAAATGTTTTTTTTACAAAAGAAAACAGGGGGATGGGAGGAACCCCCCCAATAAAAATAAAAAAAAAACATTCAAAACTTTTTTTTCCGGCACTTTTGGTGTCGAAAAAAAAGGCATTCCATCCTTTTGTTTTAGATACTTTCACCTATAACCATTGATAACGAGTTAGTTTAGTCACTGTTAGTGGGGTGACACCCTGTCGGGTTCTCTATTTGGGTTTCCCAGAGAGGACCGAACACAGGGATGCCTGAGATCCAGGGATGGAGCTGGGCAGTTGTTTGGGTTAGGGGTTTGGGGTGTTTTAGTTTTTGTATGAGCCTGGGAGTGAAATCGGGATTGGGTGTCCGCAAAGTGGGGAGGGATTGCCTCGGATGGGGGGAGGAAACTACTGATAGGCCATGGGAGACCTCAGGATATTAACGTGGAACGTTGGAGGGCTTAACAGTTATCTGAAGCGAAATAAAGTCATGTTGTATCTTAAGAGGCAGAAGCTAGACGTAGCCCTGCTACAGGAGACACATCTAAAGCGAGAGAAACTGGAGCTGGTAGGGAGGAAGTGGAAGGGGACAGTGGTAGGATCAACGTACTCCGCCTATGCCAGAGGAGTGCTGGTGTGGGTGGCGCCACATGTCCCATTTAAGCTAATTGAGGAGGTTGTGGAGGCGGATGGGAGGTTGGTTATGGTGAGGGGGCTGGTAGAGAACAAAGTAGTGTGCATTGTAAACACATATGCGCCTAACCAGGTCACGGCGACATATTTTAGGACGCTGTGCACTAAGCTCAGTGTCGGGATGGGGGGCACGGTGATATGGGGTGGCGACTTTAATTGTGTGTTGAATCCCAGGGAGGATAGGTCGGATGACAAGATGGCTAAGCCCAGTCCGGCGGCCAAGGTATTGCAGACGCTTCTGGCGGATTTTGGCCTGGTAGATGTGTGGAGAGCGAAACACCCGGGCAGGAGGCAATACTCGCATTATTCGGCCCCGCATCTACTGCACACGAGGCTTGATTACTTTTTCGCCACGCCGGACATAGTCGCGGAGTGCGACCATATAGACTACAGGGCGAGAGTCCTCTCTGACCACTCGCCCCTGGTCATGCGATGGCAGCTGTATTCCCCACGAGCGCGCATACCAACATGGCGCCTCAGGGCGGAGGCGCTCAAGGACCCTGCCTTCACAGAGGATATGAGGGAGGAGATAGCTGCTTATTTTGAGGTGAACACAGGTAGCGTTAAGTCGGCTGGCACCTTATGGGAGGCCTTTAAGGTCGTAATGCGGGGGATCGCCATTGCGAAGTCTAAGGGATTGATGGGGGGAGTCCTGGCGGACCTGCATAGAGCTGAGACTGAGCTGGAGGAGGAGCTGGAAGGTGGTGGGATAGATGCGGAGGCGGTCTCCAAATTGCAACAGAAGTGTGCGGAACATTGGGACAGGCTCTGTAATTTGAACTATAGAAATTATATTGAGAGACTGCATGCAGGGGGAGACAAAACGGGCCGACTCCTAGCTTGGCTGTACAAGAGCGAGACCCCACGATCCCCGATCAGATTGGTAATCAATGAAAAAGGTGAGGAGGTGGACACCCAAGAAGGCGTAAACAGGGCATTTGTGGAATACTATAAGGTCTTATACGAAGATTATGAGGGGGGCAGCCAGGGGGAGATAGACGAAGTGCTGGAAGACGTAGGCTTGCCCAGGGTCAGTGACGAGGAGCGAGAGGAGCTGGATGCTCCGATCACCCTGGAAGAGTTGAAGGAGATTGTGAGGCAGTTACCCACTAGCAAGGCCCCAGGGTCGGATGGGTTCCCCAGTGAATTTTATAAAGTATATGCGGAGGAAGTGCTCCCGCCCATGCTGGAAATGCTCAACGAAGTGTACGAGGTGGGACGGCTGCCGGAGTCACTCAGGGAGGCGATTATAATACCGCTCCCCAAGCCAAATAAACCGGGACACGGTTGTGGCTCCTACAGGCCCCTGTCGATGCTGAACCAGGACAGCAAGATCCTGACAGCTGTCCTGGCTACTAGAATGCGTAGAGTGATCAGCAAGTTGATCCACCCTGACCAGACGGGCTATGTCCCAAACAGGAACATTACGCACAACCACAGACGCCTCCACAGGGTGGTCGAATGGGGGTGTAGTGATGATGGCGAAATGGCGATAGTGGCATTGGACGCGGTTAAAGCGTTCGACTCTGTTCGGTGGCCCTGGCCGCTGGCGGTTCTGAGATGGTACGGGATGGGACCAGGTTACGTTAGGTGGGCCGAGATGCTATACAGTGCACCACTGGCCAGGGTCCGCACGGGTGCAGTAGTGTCAGAGAGATGGCAGTTGGGCAGAGGCACTAGGCAGGGGTATCCCTGGTCCCCAATGTTGTACATCCTGGCCCTAGAACCCTTGGCAATTTACCTCCAGCAGCAATATGACCCGGTCGGCATCGATGTAGGAGGAGAGTGTCACCTTATATCCCTGTATGCAGATGATATGCTGCTATACCTAAGATAACCAGAAGAAAATTTGCAGTATGTCTTAGAGGTGATGGGGAGGTATGCCTGGTTGTCCGGTATAGCAGTAAACCCCCAGAAATCCACTCTATTTCCGCTGGGAGGCTATGTGGGGACTCCGGTGGAGAGGTTGCCAGTGTTGCAGATCCCGTGGGTGACGAGCTCCTTCCGATACTTGGGAATTGACGTGTATCACACGACTGAGGAAGAACACAAGCACAACACTGAACTTGCTGTGGGGAAGATCGAGAAATGCATGAGGTTCTGGGAAAGATTGCCATTAGCGATGATGGGCCGGGGAGCTATGCTTAAAATGGTGGTACTACCTAGGCTTTTGCATTATTTTAACAACATCCCTTATATGATTCCTAAGAAGTTTTTTGTGAGGCTACATAGTGTTTGCAGGGAATTCCTTTGGCACGGCACGCGTAACAGAGTCGCACTGTGGAAGCTGCAGAACTTCTACGAGAAGGGCGGAATTAAACTGCCGAACTTTGAGGCATATTATGTGGCAGCGCAGCTGCAATATGTGTCCAGGTGGCTCTCGGACGACGAGACCCCCTGAACACAGGCTGTTTGGGAGGGATTATTCCCCTTTTTATCTGCGAGAGGTGATCTGGGTGACAAATGCATGCATGAGGGAGCGGCCTGGAAAGCTAGCTTTGGGGCGGAATATGTGGAGACGGGCCTGCCGGATGATGGGTAACCCTTTGCCGTGTGTGCCGCAGTTACCATTGGTCGCACTGGCGAAGGGAGACGGGCAGCTCAGAGCAATCATCCGGACATACTGGGAGTCAGTGGGGTTGGTCACCATGGGAGATATTTGGCAGGATGGGACCATCATGGAGTTCGCAGAACTAGAGGCAGGGTCGGGATTGCACAGGGGTCAGTATGTGACATATCACAGGATAGTGCAGGAGATCCGGAGTAGGTGGCCTGAAACTACCTTGGCCGACGAACCGGACGCCACGGTGGAGATACTATACGACACATCGGAGGGCGGGCATGAGGTCTCTAGGTTGTATGAGATGTTGATGACAAAGGTTGGGAGTGATTTAGTGCACCTGAGACTGGAATGGGAAACGGAGATGGGGGCCCGATGGCAGACGGGTTGTGGGAGCGTGCCTTGGGGTATCATAAAAAAGTATCGAGGAATGCCAGGTTCAAGCAAATACAACTTTATATAACGCACAGGGCATACATGACCCCCTTGAGAATATCCAAATTTCGGGACGTTGGACGCCAGGCGTGCCCCAAGTGTGACGAGGAGAAAGCAGACATGATACACATGTTCTGGGCGTGCCCAGTTATTGCAGGTTACTGGGGTGAAGTGGCGCAGAAACTGGCAGGGAAGGGTATCGCGCTCAAAGTGGATTCAGCCTGGGCCTGCTTACTGGGGGGATATCCCAGAGCCCGTAAACTCAGACATGTTGAGAAATTGAAAGATCTGGTTTATGTGCTTGCTAAACGTAGGATTGCAATGGGATGGAAGGAGTGTCATAAGCCACGAGTGGAGGTCTGGTGGAGGGATCTCCAAAAATGGGCGGAGGCCGAGACGGCGGTGTGGCGGGATAGCAGTATTGCAGGGGAGGAGGAGGAAATGTGCTCCCTCGCGGCATGGAAATTGATGATAGCCGAACTGTTTGGAACGGGGTCGGCTCCAATTGAATCTGAGAGCGATGACGTCCCTCCGTCCACAGCGGATACCGATGGCGGACACCATACAGGCTCATAGGGGGGAGGGATGGGGATTGCAGTGCTTTTGTTGTTAAATGTGTTTATTTATGTTCTGTTGTTTTGTTGTTTGGTTTATATATAAAAATAAAAATATATTTAAAAAAAAAAACCATTGATAATGAGTTCTTATTATAAAAGTCATGTTTTTTATGAAAGCTGTGAGCGAAATCGAGTGTACATCGTTGATGTCCGTTGTAACTCCGTTTTAGACAATTGAAAATAAAACAGCTTTGATTTGCTAACTTCCTGAGTTAGTCTGATTATTGATGTTTGAGTAACTTCTGTATCCCCATTCATCTCAAGGTATTGCTACCTCGTCTTAAAGGGCTGGGCCGATAACCCCAGTTCACATTCCTCTGTCCCTACCCATCCCATCTCCAGAGGTTCCTCCATGAGATTTTTGGGACAGGTTCAGGTGAAATTACCCTTTTCTCTACAGGGAAAACGGGTAGGTGGAGTGGAGAACAGAGGTTCTGACGTTTTCCCATGGAGTTGTTTTTGTTTTTAACTCTGGTGGATAAAAGGGTCTCCGAATGGTCCCTTCGTTCAGGTGTTTTATTTTTTATTTTTTAGAGAGGCTACTTAGGGTCTTCTAGATGATTCAACCAAAGAGACTCTATTGGATGGTTTAAATTCCCTCCTAGAGTCTGTTGCCCCCCCCCCCACGATTGTTAAAATGTCAAAAGGCCTCAGAGAGGGCCTGGGCTATATGAATAGCCGTATCTAGGGAAGGTTGGCGTTGCTGGAGCACAGTGGTGGAGGGAGAGCATTAATACATTTCTCCAATGTCAGAGCTTCTAACCGTTGGCTAGAGTATTCTGTAGTCTAGCCTACCAACTCCATCGGTCCCTCATTGGGAAGCAATTGCAGGTTTTGGAATTTTAACCTAAAGAAGCTTTCAGTTTGTCCGAGTAGCTCTAGGAGGGCAGTTTCTATCTCTTGAAAGTGGGCAGGGGGGTCTGTGGGGATTTATATCTTGGTAGGATAATTGGAGTTCTCCCATCAATAGCGGTCCCAGATAACAGACTAAGGGGGGTCATCAAAAGTTGGGTGGTATCCCGGCGGTTCCTGTAACTCTGTCCTGCGCTAATAGCACCGGATGCCGAGTTGCGCCAAGGCTGTAAATCCCCATTTTATTCAGGATCCATAGTACTCTCTGGGGCATTTTTGGCACTTTTACTGCAGCGCAAATTGTGCTGTAGTAAATGCGCCGCAAATGGCCGGAAACTGCAGATTTACCACCAGCTGAAAGTTGAAGGTGAATCTCCCAACTTTCCGGCCAAACACGGTATTGGGTGGAGTGATAATGCAGCAGTAATAGCGTTACCGCTGCATTTTTACTGCTCCGCCCGCCCCATGATGAGGACCTAAGTCTTCTCCCTCATGATATGGCTGTAAAACCCCATGGGGAGGACTTGATGACCTTTACGTACCCCTATACGTTAAAGCTCTCCTGGTGAAGTTTTTCAGCCCGGTCTAGGTTGTCAATAATCCTCTCCAGGGACTTTGTTTTATCTCAGGGATCAAACATTTCTGGAAATATGTTTTCAAAAGGAGGGGACTTCAGTTTCTCTTCTTCCATGGATAGGGAGTGTGGAGGAGAGGGGTGAAGGCCCTTGTCTTGCTAACTTAGGCCATTTGGGTGTTGCCCCTAAAGATTATTTCAATCCCAAAAGTTCTATTGATAGAAGTTGGTCAATGGGATTGGCCATATGGTCTGGGCAATGGTCTGACTCTATATTGGGTCATTCCGATCCCACTTCAAAACACCATATTTTTGGTACCAGGAGGATGAAGCAGACTCAGGGATGTCATATTCAGGCTGTTTTATTTAACTGAAAGAAAAATGCTTCTTTGTCCCTACTGCCAAGGGGAAGTGTTCACGGTTCACCAATGTTTTTGTGGTGTGTTAGGCAAGATTGTATCCAGTACCATGTTGGAGCCTGCACCAGCCTGGTCCTCTTGGCAATAGTTAACCCAACATTTGGTATACGCATGTACTACACACGTTTGTAGAGTGATTGAGCACCTGGGCTTATCTCAAGAGGGGTCAATGGGAGCTGTAGGGTTGTAAAATTGAGATTCAGAGTGATTTACAGTGACAGGTATTCAAATAAACACTTACACTTAAGGTTTCTTGATTAAATAATTATTTATTAATTTAACAGTCAGTTGTATAAGCCTTCTTTAGAAGGGAGCAAAAATATGTAACACTTAAATATCTTCAAAATACACGCTCTCAGTTTCAATAAATCAGTAGGTACCCTTTTGGGATGGCACACAGACAATTCCTACACCCTCAGGTGACTTTAGTAACTACGACACTGTGGAGATTAATTTAGCACTGGTACATTTAGAGAAATACGGAGTTTGGTGTCAAAGGGAAAAGGTTAGAGGTAGAAAACAATGGTTAACAAGTTTCACAAACTGGTAAGTCCTTTTAAACCCCTCAATGCAATGTGGATTAACCCTTTCCCAGCTATACAAGTAAAGAATGTATGACTTTTTGGAGGGACAGATCAAAACACAAAGTCAGAGATTAGAAGAGTCTATCGGAGAGCCAGGACAGCCAATGTCACTTGAGCAAGGTCGAGGGGAGCTGAAGATCTTCTTGAAAGGAAGTAAAAAGTCTTGCACAATTTTATAGAGAGGTTTTGTTGAAAACGTAATCACTGTTTGGCCACAAGCTGGGTGGCTTGTGAAAGACAGAGCTACAAGCAACTCTAGAAAATGCAGTGAGGCAGGTCTCGACTGAGAGCAAGCAAACTACATAGTAAGAGGTAAGTACCCCTTAGTTCACAGTACTTTAGGTCTGAGGAAACTGGTTGCAGGCTGGTTTCTGTTCCTCTTGTAATATGGCAGATCTTGTTGTTCCTGGGCCTCAGTCGTGGGGACAAGAGGGAGGAAATCTGGAGGACTCCTGCACTACAGTTCGAAGGCCAGCGGCAGAAAAAGGCTAACTTCAGATCAGCGGCACTTCATGGTTTCAGATTCTCGCGAATAGCACCACTGCGGTTCTTGGACACTGTTTGGACTTTCCTCGCTTCTGGGGTCCAGCACTCTGTTGAGGTGGCTCAGGCTTGGTCAGCCCTGCTTCCAGGGAGTCCGGATGATCTTCCTGGAGCTCGGGTCCGGCTAAAAACGATGCACTCAATTCTGGTGTTCCTCTCCCTGGCAATCGGTTCCTGAAGCAGCAATGGAAATACAGCCAGCTCCGCGAAGATGTCCAGATGAGTTTGTCTTGGGGTTGATTGGTCCCACCACAAAGGGAGAAGTCGTCCTTTGCAGGACTTCTCTAGTCGAGGTGAATTTGGAGCTTCAGCACTGAAGCAGGGCTTCATCGGGCAAACCCATGGTTCAGGAATGGCAGCAGGCATCTCTTCCAAGTTCTTCTTCGGATTCCTTCATCCAGCGGTCGACTCTGCCTTCCAAGCAAAAGACCTTGCCTTTTATGCAGGTTTCTCCCATTCATTTGCAGCCTAGCTGTCACTCACACATCATGGTGGCTGTCCTCCAAGGACAGCCAGGCAATCACCTTTGGGTGCATTCCTGTAACCAAGGAGATTAAGCACAGGGAGTTTCAGGAACCTCCCTCACTTCCTGCCCTGCCAGACACGCTGGAGCCAGAGGCAGGCTTCACCAGTGAACCCTGCCAAAGACATAATGAACAAAGGGACCAAACCTGGTTCAGCGCGCAGAGTAAATCTCAAGAAGGACCTCTACAACAAGAAATGGCAAAAAAAGAAGACCGGGCCATTTTGACAAAATGGGCAACTATGGGTGCTTTAATTGCAGCCTGCGGTAAAAACACCCAATGGTAGTAAAAATGTAACCACTGCCCAGCCATTGATTGTAGAAAGGGTAACATAAAAATGTTACATGAGAAACTAGACAAAGGGGATACTAAGCTACCCCTCCAGCACCCTATTGTAAGATTGGGTGTGCTGGGTCTAGAAAGTTACGATGTAAGTAAAGTCAATTTCACTTCACTGCTCTTGGAAACAGTAGTTAATCCAAGAGAAGGTATTTAAACCTTGGGGGAAATCTGAAAGACTTCCCTGTGCCACTGCACTGAAGGTACTGCGTGACACAATGTAAAAGGATGATGCCTACCGAGTGTGCCAGACTCCAAAACCAAAAGAGTTCAAATCACAGAAAGATACATGAAAGTGGGAAAAATGTCTTACTCTCTCCAGGATAAAAATTAAAAGTCCTAAAGTGTCACGATCCATGCCCCTGACCCCCTCAGGTATAACAGCCCCCTGGCAACAGTGGGGCTAAAGCCCTTCACACTGGCCCCAAGGGCCTTAAAACTCAATCAGAAACATACATGGAGTCAGTCACATTATCAGGAATAAAGCAATACCAGTTTTGGACCTTAATCCAACATGGAGGCCTATTACACAGCTTAGTTCTTTAGAACCAAGCCATGCGGTCTAGTGTTGTGGGTGTGGCTGGACCTGGAACTACTTTACCTGGGCTATTTAAACCACACCCAAACAGCAGAACACGCTCCGCGTTATTCTGCACAACTGCAGCGTAATGCTCACTGTGTCCAGCTCCTGCTCATCTGCTTCTCTGGCAGCCCGATCCTGAAGCCCCTAGATCTGGATTTCATTAATAACCTGGAAGAACAAGAACAGCATTAGCGAGCAAGAACACTTACCTGTGAAGTAACCGGTCTGGAATCCATCCTGCGCTTTGCTTACCTCACCCATCTCCGGAGTTCGCCGCAACCTGCAAGGGAGAAGGAACAAGGTCAGCATTAACAAAGCACTTACCTGGGCAAGCAGCACTTCGATCAGTCATCACTCCGGAATATCACTACAACCTGTACAAAGAAGGGAAGAGAACACTGGTTAGAAATTAACACCAATAAACAGTGCAGCGCTTCGTGCATCAATGACTCACTGTGGTCTTCGCCATCGGCGTGGCAACTCCAAGATCACAACCATCCCTGTGAAAACAAAAAGAGACATTGTTAGGGAACAGCGTAGTGGAGAAAGACACTGAGAAGACAGAGAAAATGGAGGGAAAGAAAGGGACAAAATAAAGACGCAAAAGACATTATAACTCACCTGGAAGACAGCAAGCAGAGTCAGAGTCACAGCCGGTCTGGACCCGACATAAGGGCACACGGACCAGTGAGGCAACTAGGTCCACGGAAAGCCCACACCAACCACGTGCCCCTGCACAGAGACGCAGGACAGAGTTCAACGCACCAAAACCTAAGGTGAGCAATAACCCCAAGGGAGGGGATTTGGACCAGAGGGAGGTGGGAGTCCACCCATCACAGAACCAGTATCTTAACCCTCCATTCTCCTGTTATAGGCGCTACCCAACGTCTGGCACATAACCAAGCAGAGAGGGGTCCGGGATAGCACTTAGACCTTCTTTCCAGTATTGTGTGGTGCCCCCGTGGATACCAGGTGAGCGTAACAGAACGTGAAAGCTTGATTAAAAACATCCACCTGGGCGTCATGGAAACATCAGAGACTAACCAACTAGCCCAGTTACTGGGAGAATTACGAGCCCAGGTGCAATCCACCTGGCAAGAAACCAACACCCTTAGGAGGGAGTTGATTGTCACCAAGGACCACACCGATGAATTAGCCAGACAATTGCTCCAAACACAGGCTGGGCAGGCTCAGTTGCCAGGAAGTATTCCGTTGGTTCCAGTCACATCCGTCAATCCAGTGCAGGTGGTCCTCCCTGGGGCAGTTCCTTTGGCCCCACCTGAACGTTTTTCGGGGGACCCAAGAAAATATGCAGTATTCATGAACCAGTGCCTTCTCCATTTTCTTTGTAGACCCGGAGCCTTTCCTAACGATCAGTCGCAGGTTGCCTTCGTTCTGTCATATCTGAGTGGCAGTGGGGGCGTGGCCAGCCGGCCATGTAAGAGGCTGGAGGACTCCGGAGCTCCTGATGATCCGTTTTACTTTCGGCAGATACCTGCCTTCCCTGCCACAAAATCCTTGCCCAGAAGAAAGGATTGTGCAGGGTAAGGCGCGAGGTACGCATTGAGCGCATTGGAAGTGGAATTCGCTCCCTGCGTAATAATTTAAAATCGACATCGGAACTCTTGGCACTGATCTGTGGAGCGCTGCCCAAAATGGCTGCGGTGCTCCGGAACAAAGGATCCGTCAGGGGAGACTGGCGAGAAGCTCGGAGGCGCCTTGAGGCAGCACACCTTGGACCCATTTGAGAGGGGCCCGGCACGGGGACCGCACAGCGCTAGAGCAGGATTGCGCATGGTTGGCACTGATCCGGTGCCTGGACACTCCTGAGCCCAGAAGGACGTTGAGGTGATTGGGGTGACGGTGTCGGGCGCAGCAGCTATCTGGAGCAGCTGAGGTGACTTGTCCCCCGGTGATCCAACAGGGACGTGCAGCCTACGACATTGTTGGACGCCGGTGCTTCATTGTGCTGGCCCCGGCGATAGCGAACCAATCACTTTGGGAACCCGCCTGCCAGGTACAAAGAACGGCCGCAGAAGACTGCAAGGAGGGGGAAGGGCGCAGGGCAGTGCCAGTACCCCCGCGCTGCTGAAGGGGGGCTGGGGACCGTCGTCACAGCACGAGACTTTGGGCTCCGGCTGGCGGCGTTGCGCGGGGCCCGGGAGCAACCCCCCTCCTGCCACAGGAGCATCTGCTGCTTGCCGGGGGGGTGTGTGAACTGGGGAGCCCTGCGGGAGGCGGGGCACGCATCGCCCGGCCTCTGGCACGGCCCTAGCACCACAGTGAGGTTACCCCCACTACTCCATTAGGTGGGACAAGCAGTAGGCAACATGTATGGGGAGAAACACCCCTCCACGCCACAGAGGACTAGGCTATCCCATGGAGGCCAGCTGCAGGGCATAAAACACAAAGATGTAATAATATGTGGCAACCAACGCACAGGAGACGACATAAGGAGGCCCTGCTGGTTTTCTGGGCTGGGGAGCCATATTTGCCCAAGTAACTCGAGCCAAGGCAGACTGGCCGGGGGACGCTGATGCACTGGCCACGAGCGCGCATGAGCTGAAACTGTGAGGCCCATTAGGTTATGAGAGCTGTGAAGCTACAGCAGCCTGAGAGGCCATGAGGTGGTTGGACCTGCGGCTCTGAAGCATGCCCAAGGGGCACAATCCGGGCCAGTTGAGCCAGGACCAGCAGACAGATCCTGGGCCCTAACACGGTCGGGCAAGGTCTAAATATAAGCAGATCTCATGAGATTTGCACGGGATTGCCTCACAAAGTAACCCTGCTGGAGAGAATAGCAAGTGGAGAAGATCACTGCCCTGGGGGCGGGTTACGTGGCCACCTGTTAGGGAGAATTCTCTGTTTAGGCTGAATTTCCTAACCTAGTGAGTCCCCCAGCAGCTTTGCTGGATTTCTGGAGTTTGTTTTTTTCTCCTGCTAAGAGTGAGACTCTTGTCCTCGCACTCTTGGACATGATTTGGGGTATTCCTTTGTTGATCTATGTGTTTTATGGGCTATGGGGTCTTTTACTCCATAGGGTCTCATGTGTTTTTTCTATGTGTGGTACACAGCACCCTCGGTGCAGTAACACAGGGGTGTCTTAGGTGACCCCCACCATAGACTCCATACCCTGGGACTGGCTACTGTCTCCCAGGGCATGTAAAGTCACCATTGGCTTTACTAGTCCCAAATTACTAACAGAACCAGTACAAGCCATCATATTGTGGACGTACTGGTAGGGGCAATTCGATTGCCCCTGGCTCTGTTGTTCGAGGTGGCACTGTCCCGCCCCCCCTCGTCGAGTTTTGGCTGGTGGCAGTGGATACTACTTGTTATATTCCTTAAGAATATTCTCTATGGGATTTTCCCATGTATTTTACTCGCACCACTTTTTGGTGCAATGTTAAAGATACCGCCGGTTTATTTATTTAATATTAATTCACCGGTTGGGTCTTTGTGCCAGAACTCGGTTTTAAAATGGCGTTTGTGTTCGCCTCTGTAACTCCAAACCAAAGGTCGACCCCTTTGTTCCACTTTTGGCGGGCTTCTACACCGAAGCCCTCCAAAGTGGTGCCACTCTGTCTGGGTACCACAGGGGGTGTAGGAGGGGGTTTAGGCACCTTGGACTAAGTTGCCTTGCCAACCCAAGTCGCACTCCTGCGTGATTGGCCCTAGTGGTGAGCCGACCTGCTCACCACTTAGCATGTTTGATTGACAGCTAGGCTAAATCAATGGGGGTTTCTTGCATAAAAGCAGGGATTTTGGGACTGGAACTTCAAAGGTCGCCACAGGACCTGAAAATCCGAAGAGGGAGAAGCTGAGCCGACCTGCTACGACGACACCACCGGTGGAGCCCTGCTGAACCGACTCACCACTTCCCAACAACAGTGGAGATCTCCCTGCTGGAGAGTCTTCTTCCCTTGACTGGTGGGAACAACCAGTTTACCTTCTGTTTCGCTTCCAAGAGGTCCAAGTGGTCGAATTGCCCGTGCCAAGCACCCCAGCAACCGGATAGCCACTTACCCTTGCACAGCGAATAACAGGACCGCTCCTTTTAATTGAGAATTCCGCGGCTGGTTTCTTCCCTGGCAGTGCAACGACCGTCTGCTTTCCTCCATGACGGGATCCTCTCTTCCCCCGGACGAAGCACCAACTTGCACCCGCTGCCAGGAACAACTGCCCCCGCTGGAGCGTTCTCACCATTTTAAGGTACCGTTTCCGCCAGGCCTCCCTTTCTATAGATTGCTACAAGGTGACAGTAAATTCTTTACCTTCTGGACTGGGCTGGCCACCTGACCATATAACTGGTCCCTTTCTTTTGTCCAACACTGTTCTGAACCTTTGACGAGACTTTGATGCACTTTTAACCGTGTGACCTTGGACACATTTCTCGTGGATCCTCTTAAAGTGGGTCCGGCTTGCTGAACTTTGACCTCCCGGTTCTAACCTGCCTTCTTCTCTTACTGTGTTCATGTTAAAGTGTTGGGACCTGTTTTTATCTATGCTTTGCCTTTCTCTCCCTTTTTAACCAAGTTATTAGAGTGTCATCTTCGTTAAGCGCTCACCGCTGTCTGAAAATAAGTGTTGCTTTACTTAAGACTTTTCTAATAACTGTTTAAGGGAGTGTATATCTTTTAGTGACCGTGTTTTTGAACAGCTCGATATTAGTGCCAGTGTGTTTACTAGATGTGTTTTTAAATAAATAATTATATCTCTTTTACACCAAGCTCTGGTCAGTGTTTGCTTGTTCCACTGTGTTCTCTTGACCTATTGTGTATGCTCTGTATACTGCCTAACTCTTCTTGAGAGAAGTCTGACTGCTCAGCCACAGCTACCAGGTAAATCTGGGTGGGGCAGACTCCTACAAATTGGGTTTACTGCCAAACACCTGTAGTCTTAAATCTTTTGCAGTGGTCCCAAAGGGAACTGCACAGGTTTCTGTCTAACACCACCCACGCTCACGAAGCTTGGCCCCTGACGGAGGCACTGCATTGTAACGCCTGAGGCAGGCAGCCGGCTTGCCTAGCGGAGCGATAGGTATGGCGACCAAGCTCAATAATACCAAAGGAAAACAACCCACGATGAAAGATTACACCAAGACCCCGCAACCTACGGAAGGCGCCAGAAGCAAGGACAGTAGCGCCCGGCAAGCAGTCTCCCCAGTAAGGGACGACTGGCATATCCTGAAGGCTATTGCAGACCTGAAAGCCTCGTGGGAGACAACATTGGAGGCCGCCATGTCTACACTGAAGTTGCGCTGGAATCAAAAATAGACGCAGTGCAAATAGACCAGAACCTCGTTCGACAAGATGTGTGGCTGATAGCTGACCGCACAGGAGAATTGGAAAAGGGAGTGGAGGCCAATACAGCGGCGTGTGCTTCGCACGCCCAAGAGATCCATGCGTTGCGGCAGCAGGTGGGCAACCTGGATGGCAGAGCTGAGGAAGCGGAGGGAAGAGCGCGAAGGAACAACATACGCATTGTGGGGCTTCCGGAAGGAGAGGAGGGAGCGAACCCCACAGAGTACGCGGAATCCTTGCTCATTCAAGAGATCAAAGGGGGCACTTTCTCTCAGGGATTTGCGGTGAAGAGGGCCCACAGAGTCCTGGCAAGAAGACCCCCCCGGGAGTCCCCCCGAGACCCATCATTGCTAAAATACTGAACTACTGCGACAGGGAACGCATACTGGAATACTTCCGGAAGGGAGGCACAATCCGGGGGGCATCCGCCTCAATAACAGCATACCCTGACTACACTACGGGACTCGGGACACAAGTACATGGTGACGTATCCAGAGAGAATAAAGATATTTCACAAGAACAGAACACTGTTTTTCGACACCCCACAGGAGGCGTCGGACTGGCTGGATGCACAAAACTGCCCTGAAGGAAAGGAAGACCAGAAGGGAAGCAGCGCAGGGAAATGATGCAGCGTTTCAACGAGCGAGGTGCTGTATAAAGATGTGCCAATGGGACTTGAATATAGTTGCACTAAATAACGGGAAGGAAGAATATGATGATGCATGACCGGGAGCAGAAGAGCACCCGACCTCAACCCCCTTAGATAGGTTAGTTTGGTTACCAGTAGTATGGTAACCTCCTGCTGGGTGTCCGGTACCGGAGTAGCTGGACAGAACCAAATGCGGGATCGCCTGAGATCCAGGGATGGAGCTGGGCAACTGTTGGAGTGGGGAAGGGAGGTGTGGGAGTTGGGGAGTGTGGTGGGGTAGTGGTTAGAGAACGAGCATGTACCTGCATGCCTCCGCGCAAAATCCAAGACGAGCATCCCCGGGCTGGGAACCCCAGAACAAGAGAAAAGAGGAGAGACCATAAAGGGGATGGGTGACCTCAGCATGATAACCTGGAATGTCAGGGGGCTCAATACTTATCTGAAGAGGAATAAAGTGATGATGTACTTGAGGAGGCAAAACATAGATGTAGCTCTGTTGCAAGAGACCCACCTTACAAAGAAGAAACAGGAGGTAATTTAAAAAAAATGGAAGGGCACCACTGAGGGGCCACTTACTCAGCATATGCCAGGGCGGTGATTATATGGGTTGCACCTCAGGTGCCACTTCAGATATTACAAACTGTGGTGGAGCCTGATGGGAGGATGGTGGCAATTCGGGGACTCCTGGAAAACAGGGAAATCAGCATCATAAATACATACGCTCCCAATCAGGATACTGTGTCATACTATAAATCGTTATATAGGAAGATTAGCCCCCTCATAGGCGAGTTGGTCATTTGGGGGGGGGGGGATTTTAACTGTACATTAGACCCTGTACTAGACAGATCGGACACGAAATATGATAAACCCACACCCGCATCGAGAGCACTTAGAGCCCTCGTGGGGGATTTTGGGCTCGAAGACATATGGAGGCAGCAGCACCCGACAGCAAGACACTATTCCCACTACGTGGCCCCACATAATATATACACAAGGTTGGATTACATGTTCGCCATCCCCGCAGTATCTGAGCAGGTGGTGGGCTCAGAATACAAAGTCAGGATTCTGTCGGACCACTCCCCTATGGTCCTGGAGTGGAGACATCAGTCCCCAAGAGAAAGAGTCCCCACTTGGAGGTTCAGAGCCGAGGCCCTGAAAGATGCTACATTTCGTGAGGACCTTCGGGAAGAGATAATTAACTACTTTGAATTCAACACGGGAAGTGTGGAATCAGGGGGGACCCTGTGGGAGGCCTGTTAGGTGGTAATCAGAGGGGCAGCCATCGCCAAATCCAAAAGGGCTCCAAAGAGACATAGAGCGGGAGTTGCAGGATGTAGAAAAGAGATTGGAAACAATAATGAAGAAGGAGGGGTCCCCGCAAGAACACTCTGAGAGGGCGAGCCAGCTACAGCTGGCGGGAGGAGAGCTTTGGGACAGGCTCAGCAACCTAAATTACAAGAAATACATTGAACAGCAACATGCGAGCGGGGACAAACCTGGGCGGCTGCTAGCGTGGCTATATAAAAACGAGGAACAAAAGCCTGTGATTAGGGAGGTAATGGGGGAGGCGGGACAGATCTGTAATACCCAGGAAACGGTGAACAAGAGATTTCTCGAATTTTACAAACACCCATACGCAGAAGTGGGGGAAGACATGGAATGCGAAACTCGCGAGGTCCTAGAAGACATAGAATTGCCCCAACAAAGCACAGAAGATAGAGAGAACTTAGAAGCCCCGATCACGCTGGAGGAACTAGAGGCAGTGGTGACGCACCTATCCACGTGCAAGGCCCCTGGCATGGACGGGCTCCCCAGCGAGTTTTACAAAACATATAGACAAGAGATCCTACCCCCTCTGCTGGCCATGTTGAATGAGGCATACGAGACGGGAAGACTGCCGGCGTCCCTGAAGGAGTCGATGATCATCCCTCTTCTCAAGCCAGGCAAGCCCAGTGCGAACTGTGGGTCATACAGACCACTGTCCATGCTAAATCAAGACAGTAATATCCTTACTACATACAGTACTCGCTAATAGACTTAAGCCTATGATAAATAAACTAATACACCCTGACCAAACAGGATATGTCCCGGGTAGGAGCATATCCAACAACCACAGGAGGCTTCATCACATCATAGAGTAGGCAGACAGCGACCCAGATGAAATGGCAGTGGCCTCACTGGATGCAGTCAAGGCATTTGACTCAGTCCGATGGCCATGGCTGATGACGGCCTTAAAGGGATTTGGGATGGGACCTGGATACCTGCGGTGGGTGAAAATGCTTTATAGCTCCCCCACAGCCAGAGTAAGAACGGGGAAGATCATATCGGAGAGCTGGCAGTTGGGCAGGGGCACAAGGCAGGGCTGTCCATGGTCACCTATGTTGTATATATTAGCACTTGAGCCCCTGGCCATCTACCTTAGACAACAATACGGTGAGATAGCGGTGCGCAACAAAGCAGGTCCTCACCTAATATCGCTTTATGCAGACAACATGCTTTTATACCTGCGCTACCCGGAGGAGAACATGCAATATATCTTAGAAGCGATGGAACGACATGTGGCCTTCTCCGGGATCAAGGTCAACCCCGATAAATCAACCATGTTTCCCCTGGGCAGATACAGAGACACCCCACAGACAAACCTGCCCTCCCTACAACTAGCATGGCAGACCGAAACGTTTAGATACCTAGGGATCAACATCTATCATACGGCAACGGCCGAGCTCAAATATAATACAGAGGAAGTGGTGGAAGGCATTAAAAATAGCATGGAATTGTGGGCCAAGCTTCCCCTGGCTATGGTAGGTCGGGCAGCCCTGTTGAAGATGGTGGTTCTACCCAGGCTACTGCACTACTTTACAAATATCCCATACATGGTGCCCAAGCGCTTTTTTCCTAAACTACACAGCTTGTGCAAGGGCTTCCTGTGGCATAACACTAGAAACAGGGTGGCCCTGTGGAAGCTCCAGAACGCATATGATAAAGGGGGGATAAAGTTACCAAACTTTGAGATATACTACTTAGCGGCGCAACTACAATATGTAGCCAGGTGGCTAGCAGAAAATGAGACGGCTGAATCCAGGCTATTGAAGGAGGAAAGTGCCCCTTATTTTTTACGAGAACTAATATGGCTTCCCAAACCAGAGATGCGATGGAGACCAAGATTACTCAGATTGGGCTAAGAGGTCTGGCACAGGGCGTGCCGGTCCATGGGGGGCCTGGCCCGTGCTCCCCACAGGCGCCACTGGTGGCGCTGTGCGGAGCAGATGTCCAACTGGGAGCCTGTGGGCCTAGCCACCCTGGGGGATATTTGGCAGGAGGGAGGGGTCTTAGAGTTCCAAACAATAGTGGATGAGACCGGGTACAGCAAGGACGGTACATCACGTATAACAGAATTGTCAAAAAAGTGAAAGAAACATGGTCTGAGCTGGAGTTGGCGGAGCTACCGGTTACGGCCATTGAAACTTTGTATGACATCTCGGAGGGGGGGGGCACGAAATATCCAGGATTTATGAATTACCTATGCTGAGAGTGGGGAAAGAGCTCACCGATCTACGGAGGGATTGGGAGGAGGAGGCAGGAGAGGCCATGCAAGACGGACAATGGGAGAGGGCCCAAAAATATCACAAGAAGGTATCCAGAAATGCCAGGTAACAACAAATCCAACTATATGTCACTCATAGAGCATACATGACCCCCGTATAATAGCGAAATTTGGAAATGCAGAGGCACAAAGGTGCCCCAAGTATGGTGAAGAGAACCCCGGGATGATCCACATGTTTTGGGCATGCCCAGAGGTTGGGAAATTCTGGGGGGAAATTAAACTCAAGCTATCCGAGAAGGGGATTGAGTTAGACATAGAATCTATTTGGGCATGCATGCTGGGGGGATTTACCAGGCCACGAAAACTGAAACATGTATGCAAACTCAAAGACTTAGCATACATTCTGGGCAAGAGGAGAATCGCCATGAGCGGGAAAGCCGCTCACAGACCTAGAGTGGAGGGATGGTGGGAGGACCTCCTCAAGTGGGCCGATGCGGAGACAATGGCATGGTATGAGCCGGCTAGCAAAGGAGAGGGAGAAGAAGACGGACCACTAATGGAATGGAGACAAATGATAGCCTCGCTACATGGGTGCACCGTAGTGACCCCAGTGACGAGGACTTGCCTGAGAACCCCGAGGAGGACTTGCCCTGAGCAACCAATATCAGAGGTACAAGGAGTCGTGCTCGAGTTTTTGGGGGATGAAGGGTGGGAAGACATTAAAGAAACAAACATGTACGGTATACTGTGAAACACATGTAATTGGAAATGTCGGGAGTGTTATTATATGTTGTGTGTGAAATCAATAAAAAATGATTAATAAAGAAATCTGACTGGCAGTGCTGCGGATTGGTCCATACTGTTAGTAAGCCAGGATGACCCACTCCTGCAGGATTTCAGGGGGTTTCAACAGGAGTTGGAGAAGCTGTTCGCCCGACATACATAGACAAGCTCTGGATAACGAACCTCTGTCCCTCCGACAAGGCAGCCAAGATTTGTTAACATATATCGCCACTTTTAACAGACTTGTCATTGAAACTGGGTGGCCTTAGGAGAAACGAACAACGTTATTCCATCGAGAATTACGGGCGGAATTGAAAGACGTCCTAGATCAGGTGGTAAACCCGCCAAAAGACTGTGCAGGGTTCATCAACCTAGTGGTGCAGCTAGACCACAGGCTGCAAGATCGAAGGACAGATCGAGCCAGAACAGAGAATCAGACTGTATGTACGCTCAAAGGAGAACATTCCGCTTTCATCAGAAAATACTTCGGAACCCATACAAATTGGGGGGGTACGGAGCCCATTAACCAAGCCCGAAAGAGACAAAAGGAGACAACAGCAATTATGCCTGTACTGCGGGAAATCGGGTCACTTCCTCAGAGAATGTCCGGTAAAACCCCCTAGGAGAACAGTTGGAGCTACAGAGAAAGAAGGAGGAGAACAAGAGTCAGAAAACTTCCAGGCCCAGCAAGCACAGAGGTCTGTTTGTCGAGTGAAGGAAAAGAGCCACAGACTTGCACCTTTCCCTGCCTGCGATTTTGATCAGTCACCAACAACCGTCTCGGATGTATGCTGTGGAGGCATACATAGACAGTGGAGCCGTTGGTAACTACATAGACCAAGGCCTGGCAACAAGGATGGGGCTTCCCCTCTGTCAGAAAACGACAACTGAGAAGGTCACCACTGTCAACGGCACAGAGATAACTTCTGGTCCTGAAACTCAACACACAGCAGAATTGACCCTTTTGTGCGGACATCGGGAAGCCATTGTCTTCGACCTTATCAAGACCCCTCAGTTCTGGGTGATTATAGGGATGCCGTGGTTAGTCTCTCACAATCCTAACATCGACTGGCGAGCCAAAAAATGTGCCTTCTCCAATGAGTGTGCTCATGCGTGCTACCAAGTGGAAATGCCATCGTCTGACCCAGAGACACCTGTCCACCTGGTGCACAAATCCTGTGTAGCTGAATTTATGCACTCACTGAACCTGAAAATCTTGAAATCATATCTGGACCAATAACTGGCAAACGGTTTTATCTGCCCATCCAAATCCCCAGCAGCCTCGCCCCTATTCTTCGTACCCAAGAAGGAGGGGGACTTGAGAATGTGCATCGACTACAACCAGGTAACAGTTAAAAACCGTTATCCTCTACCCCTTATCCCAGAACTGCTGGACCAAGTCAAGGATGCCTACATTTACACCAAATTGGACCTCAGGGGGGCATACCATCTTGTGCGTGTAAAGAAAGGAGACGAATGGAAGACCGCCTTTCGTACTAAGTATGGGCTGTACGAATATCAGGTGATGCCCTTTGGGCTTTGCAACGCTCCCACCGCGTTCCAGTACTTCATGAACGATGTACTACGGGAATTAATCGACATATGGGCCCTAGTTTACATCGACAACACCTTGGTGTACTCCTCTTCTAAACGGGGCCTAGTCAGGCATGTTCGCTCTGTCCTTGCAAAACTCTGAAAGCACCAGCTATACGCCAAACTTGAAAAATGCTCCTTCCATGTCACCGAAGTCAAGTTCCTTGGTTTTGTCCTCACTCCCAGAGGCATCCGGATGGATATGCACAAAGTAGACGCCATCCTTAGCTGGCCATCACCGTCTTCAGTCAAAGGTGTCCAAAGTATGCTCGGCTTTGCAAACTTTTATCGCCGATTTATCCCGGGTTTCTCCCAGATTGTGCACCCGATCACTTCTTTATTACGAAAAAACAACAAACTGTTCCAATGGACAGAAGAGGCCAAGAAAGGCCTTCCAGGAACTCAAGAAAGGATTTACCCCAGCCCCGGTGCTACGACACCCCCGCCCATACCTCCCATATGTAGTGGAAACAGATGCCTCCAGCATGGCAATGGGGGCTGTTCTTTCCCAAATGGATCCCAAAACAGGCCAGTTACATCCCGTGGCCTTTTGGTCGTGAACATTTACTACACCCGAACATAACTATGCCATAACAGACAAGGAACTTCGAGCGATCAAGGCAGCCTTTAAGGCTTGGCGGCATTACCTCCTAAGCGCGAGGCATACCATCACAGTAATCACCGACCATTGCAACCTACAATACCTCAAGACGGCAAAGGCTCAATCATTCCGTCAATTCCGATGGGCTTTATTCTTCGCAGAATATGATTACATAATCACGTACCGACCTGGAGTCCAGAACGGAAAAGCCGACGCCCTATCCCACATGGGTATTGATGAGATCGTATATTCAACCTCAGACCGGTGGCCATTATTCCAGGTGACAAACTACTAGGACTTACAACAACGTTATCTCTGGACGAACTCCAAAAGGAAATTCGGCTCCTAATGAACACTGAAGCTCTACAAGACTGGACCACTCAAGGTGAACATAACACAACAAAGAACCAACTCCCGTATTTCAGAGGGCGTTTATATCTACTGAATAAGGCACTAAAAGAACAAGTCATTTCTGGTTATCACAACCCCCTGATAGAAGGACATACAGGAATTGCCAAGACCCTAGCCAAGGTGAAAAGAAATTATTGGTGGCTGACCTGGCGAAATTACATTACGCAGTTTATTCTGTCATGTGGCATTTGTGCACAGAATAAATCCCAGAAACAAAGACCTGCAGACCTTCTGCAACCCCTGGATATTCCACCTGCACCCTGGCACACTCTCTTCCTCGATTTCATCACAGATCTGTCTCCCTGTCAAGGGTTCAGCACTATCCTAGTGGTTGTTGACCTATTCTCTAAAATGGCCCATATAATTCCACTTAAGGGTCTACCAAACGCATCCAGTCTGGCAAAAGTGTTTTTAGAACAAATCGTACGATTACATGGTTTCCCCTCTGTCCTGATTTCTGACTGAGGGAGTCAGTTCATGTCTAACTTCTGGAGGAAGAGTTGTGCAATTGCCCAAATCGATATTCGTCTGTCGACTAGTCACCATCCCCAAACTGATGGCCAAACGGAGCGGACAAATCAGACACTAGAGCAATACCTACGGTGCATGTTACATGAAGTGGAAGAAAGCTGGAAGGATGTGCTGTGGCTAGCCGAATATGCCTCATTACACACCAGTACCGGCAGAGTACATTCTATATCGTATATGGAAGGCATCCACATACTTCCGAATTAGATGCCCCTATGGCCTTGGAAATGCCTGCGGTAAAGACTTTACATACGACCATCACTCAAGCCTTCAAAAAGGCAGCATATCACTTGATCCAAGCCAAAGAAAGACAGAAAAGATTTGCTGATCAACACCAAAGAAAAGGCGTCTCGGCACGTGCCCATAAGAGGAACTCGAACATTTTGTCCCAGATAACTGGGGCCCTATACCATCAAGGCTATTATAAATCCTGTGACAGTAAAACTAGCTTTACCATCAAATATGCAGATCCATCCCGTATTCCACGTGTCACTCTTAAAACCTGTTCAGCCTGGAACTCGGGTCAAAACACCACCAAATCCGGTACTGGTTAACGGAGAACACAAATTTAAAGTCAAGGACATCCTAGATTCTAAACTCACCAGATCCAAGTTATATTACTTAGTGGACTGGAAGGGATATGGCCCTCAGGACAGGACATGGGAGCTTAGCGAACACGTCCATGCGCCACGCCTGGTAAAACGATTTCATCGGAACAATCCGGCCAAACCAGGGCTGGATGGAGGAAATACCTTGAGAGGGGACTTAGGAGGGAGTGCTGTCACGATCCATGCCCCTGACCCCCTCAGGTATAACAGCCCCCTGGCAGCAGTGGGGCTAAAGCCCTTCACACTGGCCCCAAGGGCCTTAAAATTCCATCAGAAACATACATGGAGTCAGCCCTGGAGCCTTTGGCGCCAGGCTCATTATCAGGAATAAAGCAATACCAGTTTTGGACCTTAATCCAACATGAAGGCCTATTACACAGCTAAATTCTTTAGAACCAAGCCATGCGGTCTAGAGTTTTGGATGTGGCTGGGCCCAGAACTACTTGGCCTGGAACTACTTTACCTGGGCTATTTAAACCACACCCAAACAGCAGAACACGCTTCGCGTTATTCTGCACTCCTGCAGCGTAACGCTCACCGTGTCCAGCTCCTGCTCATCTGCTTCTCCGGCAGCCCGCCCCTGAAGCCCCTAGATCTGGATTCTATTAATAACCTGGAAGAACAGGACTAGCATTAGCGAGCAAGAACATTTACCTGTGAAGTAACCGGTCTTGAAACCATCCTGCGCTTCGCTTACCTCGCCCATCTCCGGAGTTCGCCGCTGTTAAGATGGATTTCTGCTTCTGTTCCTTGGGAACCCACAGTATGGGACAATTGGCCCTGTTGGCCTTAGGTATGACCGTACTGACAAAGTCGGTCGACCTCCCTGTTAAAGTTGCGATCCCCCGTTGGGATTTCGCGTTAAAACCTCAAGTGCAGAATGATTTTGTGAGTGCTTCCATCAGTCATGGCAGTTGAACCTCCACCCTAGGACCTCCCCCCCCCCCTAACGCAGGGAACGGAGAGGGAGCCTTCAGAGGACCTTCAGTCGCTTCGGATCCTCTCCCTGAATGTTAATGGCTTGAACTCTCCCAACAAGCGAAAGGCAATTCTGCTAAAACTCCGCGACGAGGAAGCTGCGATCGCTATGCTTCAAGAGACCCATCTGTTGCCCGCTGATGTATCCCGCCTTCGGTCTCGGCTATTTCCGCTTCAATTCTTTGCCTCCGGCACAAGCAAAAAAGGAGGCACGGCGATTCTCGTCAGGAAAGACTTGAACCCACAGATTCTGGAAACAAAGACATGCCCAGAAGGCCGATTTATAGCGATCAAATGTCTCCTGATGGGAGACTTGTACACTCTCGTTTCAGTATACGCCCCCAACTCTGGACAATCACATTTTTATGACGCCTTGGGCACATCGCTCACCAACTTCGTGGAGGGCCAAACGATCGTCGGTGGGGACTTCAACGGTGTTCCTGACCCCACTAAAGACCGATCACACCCCCCGACCCCAGGCGACTTCGCCCAAGCACTTAGCCTCCTTCGTCTCTTTAGGACCCTGGAGATAATAGACTCATGGCGGGTGTTTCACCCTGATGAAAAGGACTTCTCCTTTTACTCGTACGTCCACCGCACCTTCTCAAGGATTGACCTATTCCTGATTTCACCTCACACGTTCCCCTCAGTTAAGAAGGTCACTATCGGCACAAGAGCGATCTCCGACCACGCCCCAGTGCTCCTGGAACTTCGGGTTCAGAACCCTGACCCCACCACCCCGCGCAAATGGATGCTATACGACCCAATCCTCAACGACATGGCCACCAGAGACAAGATCGCAATGGAAATAAAGAACTTCTTTGTGGAAAACCCGGCCTCAGACACCTCATTAGCAAACAACTGGGACGCCATGAAGGCAGTAATCAGGGGCTCCCTGATATCCCAGGGTGCGGCCTACCATCGAGATAGACGACGAACCCGGACGGCCCTGGAGCTTGAATTGAGAGAGGCCGAGGCACTCCACAAGGAGAAAGGCTGGTCCCCCAGAACACAACGGGCCATTCGCACGGCACGGAAAAGACTGGAAGCCCACTACGCGGAACAAACCGCCCAACTAATGGCAAAGGTCAAACAGTCGTATTAGGCGAAGGGCAACAAAGCAAATAGGTTCCTGGTGGCCAAGCTAGCCAGGCAGAGACGCAGCAGCGCGATCATGGGCCTGCGAGATACCAACGGGGCCATACTATTCTCAGAACCCGAGAAGCAACGCCTCGCGATTGAGCACTTGGCCCAAATCATGAAGGCAACCCCACGAGACCCAGCACAACAGAAGGAATACCTTCGGCAGGCAGAGGTGCCCCAGCTCTCCGACGCAATGAGAGATGAATTGGAGGAGCCCATCACGGGGGAGGAAATTGAGGATGCCATCAAATCTCTCAAAACACGGGCCCCTGGCCCGGATGGCTTCTCAACCAGGTTCTACAAGCTATTCAGGTCGCAACTGACCCCCCATCTCACCACCCTATTCAACTCCTTCAGGGAAACGGGGGCGGTGACCCCATCGATGCAGGAATCGACCACCATCCTTTTGCCCAAACCTGGAAAGGATCCAAGAAGCATAACCTCGTATAGACCCATCGCACTCTTGAACATAGATGCGAACATTTACTCGAAAATTTTGGCGACCCGCTTGAATCGCATCCTGCCGAACATCATTCATCCAGACCAGGCTGGGTTTATCCGGCATCGGACCGCAGGCGATAATATCCGGAGAACCCTGAATCTGGTGGACCTCGCTTCCCGGAACGCCCAAAAACTAATCCTGGTGGCCCTCGATGCAGCTAAGGCGTTTGATAGGGTGGATTGGACGTTTATGGAACACACTTTAGGGGCCTTCGGCTTCGGACCGGCGTTCCGGACGATGGTGCTGGCCAACTATGATCGACCCACAACAAGCCTGAGGATCAATGGCCACTTCTCGGCCCCAATCCCCTTGTCACGCGGGACTCGGCAGGGTTGCCCGTTGTCACCCTTACTTTTTGCACTCACCATGGAGCCCTTCGCTCAAAAAATTAGGCGGAATGACCAAATCAAGGGCATAACAAGCGGCCCTTCACATCATAAACTGGCCCTATATGCGGATGACATCTTACTTACAATCTCGGAGGCCCCTTCATCGCTTGAACATGCGATTCGCGAAATCACCAGCTATGGCGAAGTCTCGGGCTTCACCATAAACTTTGATAAATCTTCCGCCTTGGGCATTGGCCTCACCCCAGCAGAGCGAGAACCGCTGACTAGGATGTGCCCGATAGTATGGGAAAGAAATGCCATCCCCTATTTGGGGGTGTACATTCCGGCGGATCCAAAAGAGACGTATAAGTCCAATTTTCCCCGACTTTTCAAGGAACTGGAGGGCGACTTGAAGCGATGGGGGACCCAGGAGATTTCGCTGCTTGGACGCATCACGGCATGCAAGATGAACCTTCTCCCGAGATTTTTATACATATGCGCCTCACTGCCAGTGGCAATCCCCACGCCGATTCTCCGAGGGATCCAGAGGAAAATGCTGAACTTTATCTGGAGAGGTAAGAAAGCGAGAATCCCTCTCAGAACTATGTTGGGGAGTCCCAAACTGGGGGGTCTAGGGGTTCCAGACCTTCAGGCCTACAGAGCGGCAGCCCAACTGGCCCGGGTCCAGGCCTGGCAAAATACGACAGACCGCCCGAGATGGGTGGAGCTGGAACAGTCGCGGACCCCCCTGCCTCTGCGATTTCTGCCACACATCCCGCCCCCCCTCAGGTCCCATGGGGGAGAGCTCCTGCTTTCGACCAAACACACCCTTAGCACTTGGGACTGGGCGCTGAAACGAAAGGGAGTGCCAAGAGGACTGAGCCCACACTCCCCGGTCTTTCTCAACCCAATGTTCGCACCGGGCATGCATCCCCGCAATTTCCAAAATTGGACCAAAGGCGGGCTAGAAACTATAGACCAGCTGTATGCAGGGGAGAAACCTCTCACTTTCGCCCAATGTAAGGAGAAGTTCCAACTTCGGGAAGGTGACAGATTTACTTACATCCAACTACGCCACTGGTGCTCACACCCCCAAACCTTGCAAGCAGCGACCCGTCCTCCCACTGCTCTAGAACTTACCCTAGGAGACCTTCCGACTCGCGGCAGCGTATCCACCCTCTACAGACGCTTCTTAAGCGACTTCTTAACCACAAGAACCCGATGTATGGCCCAATGGGAAGCGGACCTGGGACACCCGATAGAGGATCAAACCTGGGTGGACATATGGACCCGGACACATACCGCATCCACCTGCATCACCAACAGGGAATGCGCATACAAAATCATGCTGCGGTGGTACTATTCGCCCCTCAGACTCCACCATATGAACCCCCAGATAGACCACGCTTGCTGGAGAGGATGCGGCCTCCCTGGCTCTTTCTTCCATATGTGGTGGGACTGCCCGAAGATTCGACCATTCTGGAAAGCTTGTCTAGAGTCGATTTCGCTGATTACCGGAACAATGATTCCCTTGAAACCAGAACCGATCCTGTTAGGAGCTCCAATTCCCGGGATCTACCCGCGCTCCGGACCCAGAGCGAAATTATTGACTCAGTGCCTACTGGCAGGAAAAACGGTGGTGGCCCGAACCTGGAAAGCTCCGGAAGGCCCCCACATTGCCCAATGGTGGACCAAAGTATGGGACATTCTGATAGCGGAGAAGGTAACGGCAGCACGAGCGGGGATGCTACATCGCTTTCGGAACATCTGGGCCCCAGTCCTGGAATTCGACCAGCGCTTCCCCGCCCTGACCTATAAGCCCGCCAGAGCCCTCTGGATAGTGGCGAACCAGGAGAGCCCGGAGGAAGACTCATGACCGCTGAGGCTCCAGCCGGACCGCCCAGGCGGGAGGAGCCCGCTGGCAAAGACTGTGGGACTGATAACCCAGGGAGGAGGATAGAGAAAGAGGACACAGGGGGGGTCTAAAGACTGGGGGTCAACTTGCTGAGATAATCTGTGCATATAATGTCTGTAGTTATCATTCTGCCTTGATTTAAAATAAACAAAGTTAAAAAAAGATGGATTTCTGAACTCTGTCCTGGAGGGCAGAGGTTCAGAAGGCCAGCCTAGTTTCTTGGAACAGGGTAACCTCTGGACAAGCCAGACCAATCAATGTAGCGATCGCGGCGGTCAAGACTAGGTCTCAAGAGGGGTGAGGGTGACTGAAAGCCCGCAATGAGCACACAAAGCAAGGACACTTACAAATTATTCCAAGCAGGTGTTATATTAAAAATATAGACACATTTATTACAAGGCCTTTGTAACATTGACCGTAGCGAGAAATCACAATAAAACTCAAGTAAACCAACACATCACAATCAAATACAATATATATACAATTACCAACGAGTCTAACGTGTTAGACGCACGAAATGTGCAGACCACCTAGATGGGGAGGAAAACAGGCAGTGCGAATAATAGTTAGACCCAGTCCGCCTTCAGAGGCACCTTACTAGAAGGAAGTCCGAGCCCTACGAAAAGTGGAGCCTTGTGTTCAAAAGTACCTGCACACGCGGGTGTCAACGGGCAAAGGGGAGTCTCTACGAGGGAATCAGGCAGTTCAGTGAACAAATGAAGATGAACAGAGCTCTGCGACTCAAGCGCAGCCTCCACTGTGGGCAGAAGCAGAGCGCGAGTATGGAAAGGCGTGCTGTTTGACACAGCGGGGAAAAGCTATGGGCTACTGCAGGAGGGAGACCAGTTCCTAGCGATGCTACTCACCGGTCCCCGATGCAGGCAGACCCAGGCTTCTCCGCGTCAGTTTCAGTGCTGGCAGGTTCAGGTACGAGCAGGGGACGTCTCAGCGTCGTGTAGATTCCGCAGCAGCAGAAGTTAGAGTTGAGGATGTCCCAAACGCAGTGAACCCGCACAGTTTGTTACCACAGCAGGGCAACGGAGCGTCCGCGTGTATTCCAGCCCAATGTACACTTCTCACTTCAGACCTGGGAATGCCAAGTGTACGAATCGTGCGAGAGTGGCAAGGACTCATAATACAGCAGCAACCTGACGGCGGTTTACAGAGCAAGACTCCTGGGTAGGCTGGTCAGTCCACTGGATGGCCCAGAGACACTTCCGAAGGCTTACGTGCAGGAGATGGTGAAGATGCCGAGAATAGTTGTTCCCACTATTCCAAAGGGTCGAAGTACCAGTACAGGCCTTCTCGTTCGATCAGAGGTAGAAAGGGTTTCACAAAATGATAGCAGTGCAGAGGAGTAGTCCTTCAGCGGGTCACCAGTGATTCCTTGGTTCAGCCTCGTAGTTGCAGGATACTTGGCTCCTGTATTCCTTTGTTCGTGAGAACTCAGGAGATCGACATGGTAGTGGTTTTTCCAGCCTCCTCTTATCCACGGTTCCCTTCGCGCCAAAACGGAGGGGACCCAATAGGAGATCTGCTCACAAAACACTCACATCATACGTGGACCTATCACGGACCACGGTGGTCCCAGGCATTCACGACACACTAGACTCTCTGGCACCCAGGATGTGTTTTGGGACCAGACATCCCAGCCCACATCCTGGAGGCACACACAAGGTCTGTAGAAGCCAGCGAAAGCATCTGTGTTTCGCGGGAAAGTACATGCCCAAATAAGGAAGGCCCCGGGTCGGCTCGACCTGGGGAAGGTGAAGGGGGAAAGACGGTCAGCGGGCAGGACAAAGAGCCTCGTGGTCTGGCCATTTTGGAAGCCAGGCCACCATTTTGGGCTAAGCGCGAGAAACTTGCTTAAACAGCCAAAAGGAGCTAAAAACACAAAGAAACGATCGCTGCCACCAGTCCCGTCCGTGATTCACTTGCACCGTTCGTTAACAATCCAAAGAGAGTGTCTAGGGCCTGTAGAAGACTAGAGACCCAAGAGAGCAGTAACTTAGCTTACACTGCCCTCTTGTGCCATGTTGCGCGAAAGCTGCAACATGATAAAAGAACTACGGAAAACAGCGTTTCCCGGTACTGACTGTCTTAAGGGCATGTCAGTTTCCCCGTAAGAATGGAGCGAAAGCCCAGAGGAGTGCGGCAGAAGGCTGCACTTCTCTGGCAAAGTCTAGATCATGGTGAAAACAACAGCAAAAAGTTTAGGGGTTGCCACATGGAAGGAAAATTACCCACAATTAAGAAATCTTTCCTAACAGCCGCAACCTGCGAGGGAGAAGGAACAAGGTCAGCATTAACAAAGCACTTACCTGGGCAAGCAGCCCTTCGATCGCTCATCACTCCGGAACATCACCGCAACCTGTACAAAGAAGGGAAGAGAATACATGTTAGCAATTAACACCAATAAGCAGTGCAGCGCTTCGCGCATCAATAACTCACTGTGATCTTCACCATCGTCACGGCAAGTACGAGATCGCAACCATCCCTGTGAAAACAAAAAGACATTGTTAGGGAACAGCGTAATGGAGCAAGACGCCGAGAAGACAGAGAAAATGGAGGGAAAGAAAGAGACAGAATAAAGACGGAAAAGACATTATAACTCACCTGGAAGACAGCATGCAGAGTCGGAGTCACAGCCGGTCTGGACCCGACATAAGGGCACACGGACCAGTGAAGCAACTAGGTCCACGGAACGCCCGCACCAACCACGCACCCCTGCACAGAGACGCAGGACAGAGAGTTCAACGCACCAAAACCTAAGGTGAGCAATAACCCCAACGGAGGGGATTTGGACCAGAGGGAGGTGGGAGTCCACCCATCACAGAACCAGTATCTTAACCCTCCATTCTCCTGTTATAGGCGCTACCCAATGCCTGCCACATAACCAAGCAGAGAGGGGTCCGGGATAGCCCTTAGACCTCCATTCAGTATCGTGTGGCGTCCCCGTGGATACCAGGTGAGTGTAACAAAAGTCCAGCAAAAGTGCTGGGGGTCTCTAAGGTAGAAGGGAATTAGTACATTTCTGAGAATTCTCCCTAACACGGTGCGATTGTTGGACCTTGCCAATATTCATAACTAGGGTTTCTCAGGCTCCTATAACCCTCCTCTTTAGGCTTCTTCATCGTGTAGTGTCCCGCTCGCCTCCCTCCTCTCTGGGCAACCATGGTACCTTCTTTGTTGTCAGGTGTGCTACACAGGATGGCGTTGCAGCGTTATTGCTCGTTCCTCTCTTCGCTGTCTCTGCTAAAGAAGCGATCGCTTCCCAGATTCTGGCCCTCTCTGCAGCTTCGTCGAAGATCTGTTCCTCTGCTCCATCCTGGTTTCGTTGTTCGTTTCCAGGCCCCAGGCCTACTACGGCTTCAATGTGGTCACCAGAGGAGGCAGTTTTTCCATTCCAGTCACTTTCACCGCAGTATAGTTGCGCTCGGCACCGGCTGTTCATCGTCTCTCTAGATCTGCTCTCCTCTTCCACGCCACAGTTGGTTCTGCAGTCAGGCATGGCTGCGTCCCTCCAGGACATATGCTCGTCAGAGGCTCGATTCTGCGTAGGACTTCCCTCTTTCTCCATTCGAGCTTAGTCTCTTTATTCATGCTGCAATGCTTCAAATGGGTGTGGTGTTGTTCACCAGCTGCTAAGCTCAAGGTGCTTCCAGCATTAGCCTGAGCAAAAGATATAGAAGCTGTGTCATTATTTTTTGATGTCACACAGGGATGTCATCAGTCTTATCCAATCCCATATATACTGACAGTGTATTCCTTCTAGGGAGTTTCGGATAGGATTGGGAGTCCTTGTATCCTAGAGTGGAGTCACTCCCAGTGACGTCCCGCTTTCCCAGACCCCTATGGAGGGTCTTGCTTAGAGGGATCCCCTCCCCAGCTCCATAGGAGGCTGGCTCTGCACTGGGAAGAAGGGACGAATTGCCCAGATTCGTCACAGTAGACATTTAAACGACAGTGGGACAACATTTGATAGAATTGGAATCACTGCTTCAAAGGTGAAAAATCAGTTGAACAGCTGCATTTTGAACTCCCTGCAGATAGCAGATACTTAATCTCCAACTATGCCTGCAATGAACTGTGAATTTATAAATGGAGGAGTCAAAGTTTGAAGAAGACTGTTTTCACTACATGTTTTGCTTTGGTAACCTACTTCATGGGTATGTCAAACAGAGTAGCGGTTTCAAGAATATGATCTGTTTTACAAAATGTATTCTTAGTGATGTATTCGGGCTCCGTTTTATTAGGTTTGAGCTGGTGCGCATTATAGAGCATCGAGGATTCCACATATTTCAGGCATTTGACAACACTTCGGCCTGCATGCTGCTGTTTGATAATCTCCAATAAATGTGGGTATCATCAACATAAGCATGGAAGACGAGCTCAAACCACTCACTGATGTCATGAGCGGCCTCATGTAGATGTTAAATAACATGAAGGGATACATAGGAACAAAATAAAATCAAAACAAAAGATTTTTTTAGGGACAGACAAGGGCCTAAATTTACCTCTAGGGCCTTAACTGATAGAAAAAGTGTGGGACCATGAGGACACTGAGCCAGTGGATGATAATGTGATGTTCGGTACCACTACAAAACATTCACCATTACAGCGAATCAGCATTTTTTCAATCAAATTTGTGCACATTTAATTGCATAAATAGATGGGGTGGTTGGGGTATTAATAAAGGTTGGGGATGTAGAAGGGGGCTGTAGGAAGCCTCCCCACCACATTTATGTTCAATGAAAAGTACAAAAACAAAGAAAAACAAATTCAATGTTTTCGGATTCGCAGTAAAAAATGTGTTTTATTCACCTAGATCCTGTTGATCCACCATGTCTAATGTGGCAAAGAGGTCCAACATGATCAATAGAGTAAAAGGCCATCATCATCATCAGTTGGTTCCAAAACTTAGTTCCACACAGAATGGGCCGTCTCAGTCCCATGCTTAGGATGAAAACCTGATGGCAAAGGACTTAAAATATGAACCCTGAAGCTGAGATTCAACTACCTGCTTTAGCATCTTTACCAGCTATGACAGTCCTGTGAAAGGTCTATAATAACTTGACATTAGAGGATCTAGGGTGGTCTTTTTTATAGCAAAGAGGATACAATCGCGGGTTTAAGTTGGACAAGGACTAGTCCCCTCATCTAATAATGTATTAATAAATATAATAGATTCAGCAATAACTTCACAGAAGTACCGTGCCGTCAGGGTAGGAAGATCATCCTCAAGACCTGAAATAGTCATTAAACTCTGTATACTTCTTCCCTGAAAAAGGGATTGCCTGTAACCCTCAGATTTTAAATAGAAGCCACAGTTCGAAATTATTTTCTTGGAATATTGTCTGCTTCAAGAATTGTTTAGAACGTTAGGTTTTAGATTTTTTAAATAGTCAGAGAACTAAAGTGAGGAAGCTTTCATTCTTTCAGAAGCTTTCATTCTTTCATGACTGGATACCTTTGGTGCCACTGCATCACAAATTGTGCCAACGGACTCCCACAAGTAATTCGAATAGTCAAGGCAGAAAGAATTAGAACAAAGCTATAGGCGTTCAAGTACAGCCTCTATATTTGAAGATATACGATTATGTTTCTTGCCCATAAACATTTTCATCTCGTTGCCGGGGTTCAATACACCCGCCCGACAATGTTCCAAATTAAAAAATAAATAAAATGATCTGACTAGGATACTGGCAGATGTTTAGTAAAGGAGAACCTGAGGTCCCTAAAAAATACTTGATCCAAACAATGTCCTTTCCTAGGAGTTGAGGGAATAAGCAAATGTGTAAAACTATGAGAGTAAAACATGTAATTATATTGTTTAGAAGGGGAGAAAGGCTCATTATTTAACCAGATGTTAAAAATGACCCAAAACTATGATTTTTTTAATATCCAACAGGTCATAAGCTAGTCTTCATCCTAGGCTGTCGGAAAAGTGATGCGGATGAGCCCGGAGGGCGATTTGTTAAAAGATCTCTCATCATCATCAATACCACATTGCATGGCAAGAAACTGGGCTGAGTCGAGTCCTTCAAAGTTTCTAACACATAATTCAAACGGATCTTTATAAATAATTGCTATATCACCACCTTTTCCTGTTGATCGGTCAAGTGGCATGATAGCATAATCTGCGGGGGCAAATGTATGGCATTTTAATTCAGGAAACATTACATAACCACTGCTAGTACACATGTACTAAATGTGCATGCAAGGGCTATGCCACTTTAAAGCAGGTGCAATTACCTTGCCTGGATATCATATGTGCCCTAAGGAGGAGCAAAAGTACAAATGTAGTACTATTTGCTCACTGCAAGTGATAGTACAGGTACCCACTCTCAATTTTGAAACTGCATGCTAGAGTCATGGAGCAAAATTACTCGAAACTTTCATGTATTTCTAGTAGTATGGAGTACATCTCTGTTACTGCACGTTAGGACTGTTTTCTATACTCTGGCCTGTGGGACAGATGTATAGAAGGCCAATCTATATTGTAACAGGCACAACTCTGGGAGCTGTAGCCAAACCAGTTCAAGGTAGCAGTGACGAGTGGTCTAGGCGCAGTCTCAAGAGGTAGTGAGCTTGTAAAGCATCCATTTGAGTACACACAATGGGAGTCACAAATTACACCTAGACAGTATGTATAAAAATATAGTTATTTATTTATGGCCAACAAACACTATGAAAAATGACTACTAACAGGTAGAAGTATCATACAACACTACTAATAGAATACACACATACAGTCACTAGAGTAGGGCATAATACAGATCAAACCCCTACAAAGGAAAGTATAGATTTGTTTATGCACTACAGGTTTACAGAGAATTAGCGCTTGCTTCAAAAGTCCTTCCCTAAGTTGTCTGGGGCCTTACGCCCAAATGTTCAGGAAATGTACGGACACATTTTGTATAACTGGAATGAATGAAGGTAGGGTCTCGGGGCCAGTGAACGATTCAAAGGGTTAGAGGGCAAGTTATTCTAACTAACTAAAGTGTCCCCAACTTTCGGAAGGCTAAGCCAAAGTATTGTAAAAGTTTTAGAAAAGTTGGCAAAACTTTTAAAGGGCGTTTAGGGGCAGGTAAGAACCACTGTAACTTACCCCCTGTACTCCGATTCTTCACAGGACTTGGCAGGTCAATGGAAGAGGGTCCGAGGTCGATTATCCCACCGTCAGCCTCAATCCTTGGTTCGCAGGGGTTGCAGGTTTGAGCAGTTCTCTGGTCGGTGTCTTTGGCTTGTGCAAGGACTCTGCACAATGCAGCAAAACACGATGCAGGACCCCTCTCAGGACTAGACTCGACTTGGGTCCGCTGTTTCGGGTGGTGATCACCGCAGCACAGCGACGCAAAGGGACTCACTTGCCACAGTTGGACTTTCCCTCCTATCTCAGGTCCCCATGATGCTAGGAAATTCCACTGAGGTAAGTCTCGTAGAACAAGCCGAGGATCCCCCAAGTTGCAGGCCTCCACGTGGAATGGTGACGCCGGCAGCACGGTAGCCCAAACTCAGAGCTGGCCAGCCACAGGGCAGTACCCGGGACACTTCCGACGGTTCTTCTTCGCTGGATACCGATCAGACGTCAGGAATGGATGTTCCCTCCACATCACAGGTCCCAGCTCCATAGCAAGACAAGGCTCTTCCAGGACATCAGCAGAAGTTGGTCACCAGGCCTCCTTCAGACGGGTCTCGGGTCTCCACACGGGTCTCACAGCTGGACAGGAGTCTTGGCTGCTTCGGGTTACTCCAGGATCTCTCTGGAGTGGGTGCAGGGGTCCTCTTCTTATCCCAAAAGCCAGGCAAGAGCAGAAACTCCCAGTAACCAATAGCGGAACTAGCCTCACACACACACCAGCAGTGGTTCAATGAGGACCGCTGGCGGGAACACTTATGCATAACACTCAGACACACTGAAACCAGTTTGTGGATTGGAACCAGACAGTACCAGCCGACATCCTGCCAAACACACATAGCCCACCAGTAGCCCGCCAAAGGCCTCTGCTTTCCTGGGCACTGGAAGTCCATATAAGGGTTTCCTGGCCTTGCAGGCCAGGAATAAGGCTAAAAGACAAGATGGCCAAAGGATAAGCGAAAAATGTTTCCACTGTTAGTAGCCAAACGCGGTAAGATTAAAACAAATCCCCTGAGTGTTAGTCTAGGGTAAAAACAAAAGTGTACCCATTGTACTGCATTGTAAAATGCATTGCACAATGATAAAAGTTACTGCGAGTAATAACAAGTTACTAAAAGTAGTAACTAAGTAACAAGACTAAGGGAAACAATGTTTCCCAGAACTTACAGCCTGAAGACATGTCAGTTTCCCCATAACAGATGAGCAAAAGACAGTATAGTGAAGCTTAAGGCTTAACTGCACTGTAAAAAGTACAGGTCGGGATCAAAAATAAAAGCAACAAATTTGGGGTCCATTAAAATGGAAGGAAAGGTGCAGTAAAGAGAAATCTTTCCTAGCACTGCAGAATTACATTGTGCTTTATAAAGAAGTGTTGTGTACAAGGATAGACAGAAGCACAAATAACTAAAGGTAGACACCAACAGAAGTGGGGGAAAATAAGGTTAGCAGAGGCAAGGATCGGTTTGCGAAAAAAGAAAACGTTGCTTACTAACTTGTAAACTTCATGTTCTTCATCTTCAATTATTGCAGCGTCAGATTTCTTTGCGCACAGATAATGATAGGACCTCTTGCATCTTGGAACATCGCAGCCTATTGTTGCTCCCGTCTGCTTGCAGGTATGACATTTCTGGAAAGGAAGCCAAATCATCATCAATATACAACAAAACAGCCAGTGCATCAAACTTACAGATTAAACTGTTACGAATGCAGTTGCGGGAGAGTATTTGAGAGATGGTTCAACTGAAGACTGAAGGACTCTTAAGTTAGGCTGAGGAGGTAAAAAAGGATAGAACATAGTTTATGTCTTAGGAATAAAGGCCACTTTCGATCACTTTGAGATTCCATTCCATTTCCTGCTTGACTAGAATGGTGTGCTGCCAATTTTCTCCAGTGAAATTTATCCAGGTCTCACTGGGGAGAAAACTCATTATGTGGCCCTTAGTGGACACTTGTGGACTCCAAATCTCTAGGCTACCGCTAAGGTGCCCTCCGACTCCTAGGGCAGAGCCTTGACCCAGATATTGGTACTAGTTCTATTTAGTAGCAATTTATTTTAAAATAGTGGTTGCACTAGTTGTAGCCATTTTGGCACACAATAAGCCCCTTCCTCCGAGAGGATTCCAAAATGGAGCCTCTAGCGTTGTGAAATCCATTCACCAGAAGATAGGCGCTCCGGCCAGGAGCTCAGATTAGGAACAAGTTACTTACCTGTAACTGTTGTTCTCCAGCATGGGTCTGGCATGGATTCACATGCTCATGAATATTCCCTCGTCGTCAGGCTGGGAATCCTCGGTAAAGAAAAAACCAATATCAGTTTCGTTTCTGATCTGTCTTTCATAGTAATAACCAATCACTGGTCTCTGCGTCATACTGACCACAGCCAATGACTGCCCTCTACCTAAGCACCGCCTCTGGCAGCCATCTTCAGATTTGGAAGCACGTGAAGTGGCAGTATGACCAAGTGAAGAGCCGCAGAGGGGTAGGCGGGAGGGTTCGCATGTGAATCCATGCCAGACCCATGCTGGAGAACAACAGTTACAGGTAAGTAACTTGTTCCTTCTCCAGCATGGGGTCTGGCATGGATTCACATGCTCATGAATAAAGAATACATAGCAGTACACACATGCACAACCACGGGAGGTGGCAAAGGCTCAACATTAAGCATCACATCAACTCAACATTAAGCATCTTACCTCCTCACCAGGCTCACCTCAGGCGAACAGGTTGCGCAGCACTGCTTGGCCGACCCTGGACTCCTCCCTGGAATCCCGGTCGACGCAGTAGAATTTCGTGAAGGTGTGCGTCGACCTCCACGTAGCAGCCCTGCATATGTCCAGCAGGGGCACACCAGATAGGAACGCCGTGGTAGCTGCGATCGCTCTGGTGGAATGGGCTCTCGGACGGCCAGGCAGCGGTCGGTTTGCCAACCGGTGACAGCACATGATACAGCCGGAGAGCCATCTGGAGATGGAAGCCTTCGAGAGAGCCTTCCCCTGATTGACAGGTCCAAAGTTCACAAAGAGTTGTGACGTCTTCCGAAAACCCTTCGTGCGGTCCACGTAGAACTTCAGCGCTCTAGCTACATCCAGCGAGTGCAAAGTCCTCTCAGCCGGCGACGAAGGCGATGGGAAGAACACAGGTAACACCAAGGGTTCGTTGAGATGGAAGTCCGACGGTACCTTGGGCATGAAGGAGGGGTGCGTCCTGAGCACTACCCTCGTGTCGTGGAAAATCAAGTACGGGGCCTTGCAGGAAAGGGCCTGGATCTCTCCCACTCGTCGTGCGGAGGTGATGGCCACAAGAAAAGCTGTTTTCCACGATAGAAACTTCAACGGGGCCGAGTGCAGAGGCTCGAACGGAGGTCCCATGAGCTTGGTCAGCACCACGTTGAGCTCCCACGCCGGGGCCGGAGCCTTCACCGGCGGGAACGATCTGAACAGTCCCTTCATGAACTCTTTCACCAGACGATGAGACCACAAGGACGCCCGCCCCGTGGTTCTGGTGTACCGGGAGATCGCAGCAAGATGAATCTTGATGGACGCGTGTGCCAGACCAGCTTTGGCCAGCGTCAGCAGGTACGGCAGTACTTGGGGAGCCGTAATCCGTAGAGGGTTAATCTTCTGTGCGTGGCACCAGACAGAGAACCTCTTCCATTTGTGTCCGTAGCATTTAAGAGTCGAGGACGCCCTGGCCTTTGCAAGAACCTCTCTGCAATCGGCCGGTATGTCGTATCCTCCAAACTCTAGCGCTGCAGGAGCCAGGCCTGCAAGTTCAGCGACTTCAGGTCGTGGTGGAGGATGGCGCCTCCTTCCCTGGAGAGTAGATCCGCGTCCGCCGGCAGCTTGATCGGCGGGGACGCTGACAAGTCCAGAAGGTCCGGGAACCATATCTGCCTCGGCCACGCAGGTGCGACGAGGATCATCCTGCACCGTGACCTCTTGAGCTGGTTGACGAGCCGGATTAGCAGAGGCAAGGGAGGGAACGCGTAGAGGAACAGGCCCTCCCAGGGGAACGAGAAAGCATCGCCCATGCTCCTCGTCTGGGGAAACCTGCTGGCGAACCTCCGGCACTTGGTGTTCGTCGCCGTCGCGAACAGGTCGATCTGTGGTGTGCCCCACCGTCGGAAGAGGCGATCCACCAGATCCTGCCGTAGTTCCCACTCGTGGCACGAGCGCAGCTCCCTGCTGAGTGTGTCGGCGATGGTGTTTTTTATCCCTGCCAGATGAAACGGCACCAGAAAAATCCCTTGGGCGACGGCCCAATGCCACAGGTCCTGCGCCTCCGTGGACAGCGCTGGGGACCTGGTTCCGCCCTGTTTCCTGATGTAAAACATGGTGGTGGTGTTGTCGGTGAAGATCCTCACCACCTTGCCCTTGAGGGACGGAAGGAAGGACCTGAGGGCCCAAAACACTGCACGGAGCTCCAGGACGTTGATATGCAGGGACTTCTCCGTCGGGAGCCAGAGTCCCCTTGCGTGCAGATTTTCGGTGTGCGCTCCCCACCCTTCCAGGGAGGCATCCGTGGTCACAGTCTCCTGGTGGGCTGGGGTCTGGAAGTCCATGCCCGCCGTCAGATGCGCGCGGGTGCCCCACCACCGTATCGCTCGTCGGAAACTCTCGTCGAGCTTGATCCTTTCCTCGAAGCTGCCCGTCGTCTGGATCCAGCGCGCATCCAGGAATTCTTGCAACGGGCGCATCCGGAGCCTGCACATGGGAATGAGGTAGATGCAGGAAGACATCATCCCGAGGAGGGACTTGATGGACCTCACTTTGGCCGCGTCGGCCACCAACATCCGTTGCACCTTGCCCAAGATGGTCCTGGTCCTCTCCTCCGACGGGGAGGCCAGAAGGGACACTGTGTCGAGCCTCGCTCCCAGAAACAGTGCGACTTGCGCGGGCACCAGGTGGGATTTGGCGTAGTTCACGGAGAATCCCAGGTCCGTGAGGAGTTGGACGGTCCTTGCCGTGTGGACCACGGCGAGCTCCCTCGTCTTGGCGCGGATGAGCCAGTCGTCCAGGTAGGGGTAGACGTGAATCCCCTCGCGGCGCAGCTGCGCCGCCACCGGTGCGAGGCACTTGGTGAATACCCTGGGTGCCGACCGTAGTCCGAAGGGAAGGGCTTTGAACTGGTAATGACGCCCTTGGACCACGAATCTGAGGAATTTTCGGTGCCCCTTTAGGATGGTAATGTGGAAGTAAGCATCCTCCAAATCCAACGACGATAGGAAGTCTCCTTCCTCCAGCTGACCCAGGACGTGCTGGAGGGTGACCATCCGGAACTTCTGCGCCTTGATGAACTTGTTCAGACGTCGCAGGTCTAGGATGGGGCGCCATCCTCCCGTCTTCTTCTTCACGAGGAAGTATCTCGAGTAGACTCCGGAGCCCCGAAGCCTCTTTGGGACGAGTTCGATGGCGCCCTTTCTGAGCATCGCCTTTACCTCCAGGAGAAGTTGAGGGACGTGAAGTTCTTTCCTGGCCACGGGGGGGACGCGCGGGCACCTTCTTTGAAACTCGAGCGTGTGGCCCCGGGCCAGGGCGTCCAGCACCCAACGGTCGGTGGAGATGGACTCCCAGACGCTGACGAAGCCCGCCAGCCGGCCTCCCACCGGGGTGCTTCGGTGGGGGCCCGACCCCACGGCCGGTTCAATCCTGCTTGGACGTGGCCTTGCCGCCTTGACCTCCTTGGCGACGACGGCGGGGTCCGCTAGACTTGCCTCGTCCTCTGTAGGCCTCTTGCGACGACGAGCGGGCCGCTTGACGGTAGGAAGCGAAACCGCCGCCGGAACCTTTGGAGGCGCCCTTGCCTCCGCCGCTCCGAAAGGGCGTCCGTCGTTGCTGCAGGACTCCAAGGGCCCGGGTCGTCTCAGTATCCGCCTTGATGGCCTGAAGGGAATCGTCCACTGTCTTCCCAAACAGGTTGTTCCCGTCAAAGGGCATGTCCAGGACTCTGGTCTGGACGTCCTGCCGGAAGTCCGTAGCTTTGAGCCATCCACGACGTCGAAGGCAAACGCCGTTGCCCAGCTGGCGGAACCCAGTGTCGGCGATGTCCGTCGCCACGGTGATGGCGTGGTCCGAGGCCACCTCACCTTCCTGCAGGATCTCCAGGGCCTCCGCCCTCTTGTCGTCCGGCAGAAAATCCAGCAGGGGAGCTATCTTGTACCAGAGCTCCCTGTCGTAGCGGGCCACGATAGCCAAGGCGTTGGCCGCTTTAATCGTCGTCGCTGCCGACGAGATGACTCTACGTCCCATAGCATCCAATTTCTTTCCCTCGCCGTCCGGCGGGGAAGTCGATGTGGAGGCCGCACCCCCCCCTGCTTTCTTCCTGGCTGCCGCGGAGACGACGGAATCCGGGGTAGGCTGCGCCCGGAGGCATAGGGGGGCCGTGTCCGGGACCCGGTACTTTTTCTCGTACCGGTCTCTTCTAGCTGGCGTCGTGGAAGGGTTCTTGAGGAGGGAAAGGCCCTCATCCCAAATGTCGTCCAACAGAGGCACTGCGAGGACCGTCTTCTTCTTGGCCTCGCGCCGCTGATAAAGGAAGCCTTCCTTTTTCTTCTCCTCAGGGCAGAGTTGGAAAAGCTCGGAAGCCCTGGAGATCATGGAGTGGAAAGATCCGATCTCGTCGGGCGGAGAAGCCCTGGTGGGAGGCGACGACGGAAAATCCTCGTCGTATGCCTCGTCGTCCGTACCCGTCGCTGCCGTGTCAGTCCCCGTATCATCCCCTCGGGTGGACGGGGAGGAGGGCTGGACGGGGCGCGACGGTTGAAAAGGAGGTGGTGGATGGATCCTTCTTTTCTTGGTAGGGGGAACACCAGAAGGTCCCGGTTCTGGATCCCCCGACGGGAGAGGTTCCTCCGTCGGTAACGGTAGCCTCGTCCTTATCTCGGAGCATAAGGACTGTATGGCCAACAAAATGGCCGCCGAGTTGTCTTGCGGCGCTGGCAGAGGGGAATCCGACGGGCGAGCAGGGGCCCCGTCGGTATCCTCGACGATGTCGTCGTCGTCACCTGCGTCGGGGTCCATTCCGACGGGCTGGCCTTCTTCCACGCCTAGGCCGTGGCTTAAGACCTCGATCAGCTCCTCTTCTGAGGTTGAGGCCGAATCTACGACGACGCCCTGCCCCCCCTTCTTCCCCACGGAGGGTTTCACGGGGGTCCTATCGATGGGCACAAAAGAAGACTCCCTCCGAGGAGGCAGGGAGATTCTGGGCCCTGAGGTCGCCACCACTGGTGCAGCCACCACAGGCTGAGCCAGGGCCGCCGCGACCGTTTCGATAGAGGGCTTGGTCGGATGGATCAAGGCCTTCACCACCTTAGGTGCGCTCACCGCCTTATCCTTGAGGGAGGGGGCACTGCCACGCTCCTCCTCTGCCTTAGAGCTCGACCGGGGCCTCTCCAGGAGCTTCGCCGGGTGCTCGGCCTTCCTCTTACCCGACCCAGAGCGTTGGCTCGTGGTCGATGGTGCCGGGGAGGGTGCGCCCTGCCTGGCGCCCGTAGAGCCCGACCGTTCGGCGCTCCCGGTGCCAGCGGACTCGCGGTGCTTGGCCTTATGTTGGGCCCCCGTCGCCGGGGCGCCCTCAAAGGTCTTAGAAGACCGCTCGGATTTCTTCTTCTTCTCGCCAGACGGGCTCTTACCCTCCAGCCAGTTGGCGAGACGTTGATGGCGGTCCTTCATGGTCCGTTCCGACATGTTGCCGCAAAACGCACAGTCCTTCTCCACGTGCGTCTTGTCCTCATGAAGGCAGTAAAGGCAGAAAGAGTGTTCGTCCTCCTTAAAGACGTTCTGCAGCTGGCATCCAGGGCAGACCCTGAACAGCTTTCCGGGCGTCGAGCTTCCCTTCTCCTGGGCCATCTGCGAGACCGGGCCTGAGAAGCTTCTGGAGTCCTCCGAAGTGTAGCTCGACGAAATCTTCACCCTTGAGGGGCACAGATGAATCCGACACGGGTCCCCGTTGATCGGATGTAGGATCGGTGGAGCTTGAGGCTCTTTTGACCGAAAGAATCGAAGTTTTTTGTGAAAAAGCGCGAAAAATAGCACTAACGCTCGAGAGCAATAGCACGAGGATCCCAACACATGAACGTGCGGTAAAAATCTGAAGATGGCTGCCAGAGGCGGTGCTTAGGTAGAGGGCAGTCATTGGCTGTGGTCAGTATGACGCAGAGACCAGTGATTGGTTATTACTACGAAAGACAGATCAGAAACGAAACTGATACTGGTTTTTTCTTTACCGAGGATTCCCAGCCTGACGACGGGGAATATTCATGAGCATGTGAATCCATGCCAGACCCCATGCTGGAGAAATGTGTGTGCTTACAAGTAGTGATGTACATGGGTTCGATGGCTGGGATCCCTCTGCAAGCCACACCCCCTGACTTTGCTCATGAGCATGTGTATGAAAGTTTGTGTGGGTTAGACAGCATGTGTTGGCTGGCCCGGAATGTTTGAATGTCACATGTATGTATGATTGGTGGATAAGGTAGTCAACAAGTGGGTTTGCATCCCAAAGCATCCAAGAGAGACTGAACCGAGGACAACAGTGTAAGCTTGCATTAGCACCGTTTGGGACTCAAAATTCAATGGCAGACTTCAAGATGGCCGCTGGATGAGAAAAACTTTAGAGTGTGCTCGTCCCACCCGGCGCCAAATAAAGAATTGTAATAAAGCAACTTGTCCCCCACACCATAGCACTGAGTTACACAGCAGGGGCTCAGTGGAGTGGTTGAAGGCCGCCTGATGCGGTGGGAGTGCTTCTCCTAGACCAAGGACCTAGGACGGGGCCCAGTCGCAAAGATACAGTGCACGGGACAAGTTACGCAACCGGCAAGATGCAGTGCAAAGGACAAGTTACCCAACTGGCACGCCGAAGCTGCACCTGAGGAGGGGTGCACGCCACAGGCAAACTGCGCTGGCAGGTTGATGCAGCCGCCCGTGAGAGGCTGTTAGGCAAGACTGTATGCTGTACCCTTTGGGTGCACTACCACAACCCTGACCTCCTGGCAATAAGAACCCAACCTCTGGTATAAGTCTGTACCACACAGGTTAGTAGTGTGATTGAGCAGCCAGGTTTATCTCAAGAGGGGTCAATGTGAGCTGTAGGGTAGTTACATAGAGATTTACAGTGACAAGTATTCAAATAAACTCTTACACACAAGGTTTCTTGATTAAACAATTATTAATTTAACACTCAGTTTGAGTAAGCCTTCTTCAGAAGGGGAAATAATATAGTAACCACAACTACACTCCACAATACACACTCTTAATATTTCTAAATTTCTATAAGTACCCTTTTGGGATGGCACACAGACACTTCCTACACTCTCAGGTGACTTTAGTAAATAGGACACTGTGGACATTAATATATCACTGTTAGCATTTAGAATCAGACTTAAGAGCTTGTCAAAAGGAAAAGGTTATTAGAACAAAACAAGAGATCTCACAAATATTCTGAAAGCAGGTAAGTACTTTTGAAACCCACCCAATGCAAAGTTAGTTAACACCTTCCTGGAAGGAAGACCAAACTCAATGACAGATGGAAGAAGGTTCATTCAGGGAGCCATGCTAGGCCAAAGTCAATTGGGCAAAAATTCTAGGTGAGCTGAAGCACTTCTCAGAGTTAGGTACAAGTCCTGTGCAATGTTTTAGTAATCTTTGTAGAAAAGAAGAAATCAACATAGGGCCAAAAGCTGTTTAGGCTTGTGAAGTAAAGAAGCTGTTAGCAACTCTACAGAGCAACCACAACAAGTCTCAACTGAGCACAAGTGCAGTTACACAGCAAGAGGTAGGTTCTCTTAGACTGTACAGTACCTTTGGTTAGAAGAAAAGGGCTTTGGCTGGATTCTGTTCCTTTGCAGCTCTGCAGATCCTTGTTCCTGGGTCTCAGTCATGGGGACAAGAGGGAGTACGTCTATAGGACTCCTGCACTGCCACGGGACGATCAGCGACAGAAAGGGACCAACTTCTATTCAGTGGCAATTCGCGGTTTCAGCTCCTCACGTCCAAGCAAATAGCAATAATGCAGAGTCTTGGCTGTCAAGATGGACTTTCCTTGCGTCTGGGGTCCAGCACTCTGTTGAGGTGGCTCAGGCTCAGTCTGTCCTGCTTCCTGTGAGTCCGGAGGATCTTCCTGGAGCTCTTGGCCAACTTAAAAGCAACGCACACGTTTTGGTGTTCCTCTCCCTGGCTATTCGGTTCCAGCAGCAACTGCAGTGGAATTTCAACCAGCTCAGAGAGGATGTCCAGGTGGCTTACTTTGGAGTTGATTGGTCCCACCAACTCAATAGGAGAAGTCTTCCCTGCAGATCTTCTCTAGTCAAAACAAAAATGGAGTGGCAGCACAGCAGCAGGGCTTCACTGGGCAAACCAACGATCCAGGAGTTGCAGCAGGCGTCTTCTTCAAGTTCTTCTTCGGATTCCTTTGTCCAGTGGTCGACTCTGCCTTCCAAGTGAAAAAGCCTCACCTTTTATGCAGGTTTCTCCCATTCATTCCAGCCTAGCTGTCAGTAACCCAGCAGGGTGGCTGTCCTTGCCGGACAGCCAGCCGGCCAATCACCTAAGGGTGCATGCCTGTCTCGTAGGAGACTAAGCAAAGGGAGTTACTGGCACCTCCCTCGTTTTCTGCCCCTGCCAGACATCCTGGAGCCAGAGGCGGGCTTCACTCGTGAATCCCGCCAAAGGCAAAGCGAACAAAGGGACCAAACCTGGTGTGGCACGCAGAGTAAATCTCAAGAAGGACCTTTACACAAAGAAATGGCGGAAAAAGAAGAGCGGGGCGATTTTGACAAAAATGGCACCCTTGGGTGCTTTACTGCAGCTGCGAACTCAGCCTGCGGTAAACGCACACCATGGTAGTTAAAAGTAAACCACTGCCACCAGCCATTCATTGAGGAAAGGGTAACATAAAAATGTTACATGAGAAGCTAGACAAAGGGGATACTAAGTAACCCCTCCAGCACCCTATTGTAAGATAGTGTGTGCTGGGTCTAGAAAGTTACAATGTATGTAAAGTCAATTTCACTTTAGTGCTCTTGGAAACAGTAGTTTATCCAAGAGGAGGTATTTACACCTTTGGGAAATCTGAAAGACTTCCCTTTGTCAGTGCACTAAAGGTGCTGTGTGACACAATGTAAAAGATGATGCCTATGGAGTATGTCAGACTCCACAACCAAAAGAAACAGAGTTCAAATCTCATTAAAAATACATGAGAGAGTGGGGAAAAAAGGGTTTCACTCTCACCAGGGTAAAAATTCAAGTCCTCAAAATCCAGCAAAGTTGCTGGGGGTCTCTAAGGTAGAGAGGAATTAGAACATTTCTGAGAATTCTCCCTAACACAGACACTCACAGAGGTACGGTCCTCCCAAGGCAGATGCGGGAGGAGGAGTGCCCGACCCTGGGTTCCTGAGGAGAGGTCTGCAGTATGGTGTCAACCGGGTGATGCAGCAAGACCAGGTTCAACAAAAAAAACAAAAAAAAACCTGCCAATGAACAGGGGGCGGGAGGCCTCCCCCTTACTGGACATTGCAGTCTATACACAGCACTGGAGACAATCCGCCCCTTCCCACAAAGGCCACAGAGCGGCTGAGCTCTGAGGACGGCAAAGGGCACAGAGACCCCAGCAGGGCCCAGCAACCCACTGGCAGAACAGGATCAGCTGGGGACTGGCAGGACGCCTGGAGCCTGGATTGAAGTGGTACCCAGAAGTGGAAGAAGCTGGAGCTGATCAGCAGAGGGGAACCCCGGCCACTTCGATCCTGGAGAAGGTGAGCCCTGCCCAGATTTGTAAAGTGGGATATACTGGGCTCCTCTTTGAGGAGGGAGGCAGTGCCCCTGCAGCTACACGGTCCCTCTGGGTTGGCGGAGGGCCTGTGACCAGACAACTGCAGCAAAATGGGAGCATAATCAGAGAGCCCAGTGAGAGGAAGCCCAACATCAGCAGTCATTTGCCTTCAAGAGGGTCACACAGATGCAGAGCATAGCTCAAGCCCACCCACGGGCGCTAAGGAGAGGGGGAAGAAAGAAGTGGAGGGGCACCTGCGCATAGTCTCATTGAACCAGGGATCACGGCTAGTCAACCAAAAGAAAGAGTTCCCCTGCACCCAAAGGTTCCTCAGCTCAGCTGGAAAGAAGAAGTAGACACTACTGGGAGTGACCTGAAGAGGGGCCCACATGTGCCTGGTGGGGAGTGCTACCCCTGAGACCTGTAACTTTGGGGGGAACCGTGATCTGGAAAGAGGGGACGTGCACAGAGGCCCCACCACCGTGGCAACGGTGGAGATACCACAATGTCAAGAAATAAAACTAAGGACATGCAGCCCACCCCTAAACACTCCAAGCAGGGCCCTGAAGGTCAACTACAGAAGCTGTGGAGGAAGGGAACGAAGGGGAGGAGACCGGGGAACTGGACAGACCAGCAGAGGCTGGCCAAAGGGGCCGGGCGCCCCCCCTGAGGGACCAGGGAATAACAAGGACTTCCAGCAGTTATTTCAGGAGTTCACCGAAAAGATCACTGAAACGACCAGTCACAACTGACCATTATTGGAGCAGAGCTTTTCCAGTCCCTGTGGAGGTGAAGAACGATGTTGCGGCAATGGGGTTAAGGACTGATGCAGCTGAAAATGCAGTCCAGGAACTAGCCGAGGACAATAGGAAGATGGATGCTCTGGTGTAACAGCAAACGAGAGCGACACATAACTTGGAGCTGCAAAGGGAGGACTTTAAAAAAACAGTCAAGAAGGTCTAATATAAGAATAAAAGGCCTGTCGGAGGAAGTGTCAGACAAGGACTTAAGAGAGACCACCCAGCTAATCTTAGCAGAGCTGCTGGGAAAAGATGATGGGATAGACATCCAGCTAGATTGAGTACATGGAGTGGGGGCCCCAGAGGGGAGAACCAGGTGCCAGACCGCGGGATGTAGTGGTGCGGTGCAACAATATGGTCAAAAGGAGAGTATTCTACTGGCTGCTAGAAGGGCTGACCTGAGTAAGATCAATGGATCAGAGATTCAACTCTACCAGGATCTAGCGCAGTCAACCTTGGTCAAACGGAGAATGATGGGCCCGGTGGTTGGGGCCCTGAGGAAGACCCAGGTGAAATATAAGTGGACCTTCCCTTTCTGATTGCTTTTCCCGTGGGAAGGGAGGCAACATCGGATCACCAGTTGCGAGGAAGGCATGCAGATTCTGAAACTCGAGGAGGAAGGGGCCCAAATTCATGGCCAACTGGCCAGGAAAAGAACCAGCTAAGAGGAAACTATGGGAGTGGACGCTGGTGCAAGAAAAGGGTCGGAAATAAAAAAGGGCCCCGGGCGGCTCAAGAGACTACCTGGCAAAGAATGTGCACCTAGGGGGTCGGCTGGGCAGAATGTGGGAGCCCCTCTGTGAGCTTCACACCAGGGGAGAATTTCAGGCCTGGTGTGTAGGCTATTGCTCGTGTTCAGGGGGAGGTAGACAAAGGGGCAGTCGGGAGGGACCGGGGGAAGGGACTGGACATCTTGAAGTGTTATGTGTCTTACAGGACCTGCACTAGTTACCTCGTGTTGGTTTCGAAGGCTCAATTCTCAAGGCCATGTAGCTAGAGCATTACTCTGATGGTTGAACCTGCCCGGGGAGGGTTGGGGAGGGTGGAGTGGGGTGGGGCCTGAGAAGAAATGGGGACTCTAACCTTGTGTATTACTCCCATGTTGCCAACACTTAAATTGGTCACTCTTAATGTTAGGGGACCCGACTCCCCGTGAAAAGGAGGAAAGTGGAGCACTTCTTGGGAAGGGAGAGGCCAGACTGGGTGACGCTGCAGGAAACACATATCCAAAAATCTGATAGACATAAGCTTAAACCAAAAGGGTACCCCCAATTGATTCTGGCCAATGCCAAGGGGAAGCAAAGCGGGGTGCTCCTGGCCCTTCAAGCCCAGCCAGGACTGTTTATTACAGACACTATAGGGGACCCCGAGGGTAGGTATGTCATGGCAATTGTCAAATGGGAGGGGGAGGAGTATACCCTGGTGACAGCATGTGCCCCTAACTCTGGGCAGGATGGGTTCATGAGGTCTGTGCTGGCCAAACCGGAGCTTTTTGCGAGGGGCAGGATAATTCTCACAGGGGATTTTTATTTAGCAGGGGACCCCAATGGATAGAAGTGCAAGGATCTACCACAGCCAGGTGGCCCCATTCAAGAGGACGAAGGACAGCATGGCACAGTTTGCTCAAGTGGATTCCTGGAGGGAGAAACGCGGGAAGGATAGAGGGCACCGAGAAGGATAGAGGGCACACCTTTTATTCTCATGTCCTTCTCCAGAATTGTCTATGTATGATTTCCTGTACCCTGCTGGGGCAAGTGGAGGAGCTCGATCTAGGGGTGATAGCGGTGTCGGATCATGCACCCATTAGTCTTCCTTTGCATGGGAAGAAGGGAGGTCCAGGGCTTTGGAAATGGAAATTCCCAGAACACCTCCTGAAAGATCGTGTCATATGCGATGACCTGAGGGGGTGGATCAAGGGGAATACTTAGCGAGATGCCCCCTGCAGAAGATTGCACCGGGGGAAAGGAAACATCTGCATAGGGACATTAACCCCGAAAAAAAGTGAGAGCTGCAATTATATCACTCCTGAGCGGCAAGGCCCTGGGGCCGGATGGTCTATAAGGTCTTCTATAAAACCTTCAAGGAGGCGCTGATTCTGGTGATGGTACCTCTGTTCAACTCCTTTGGGAGGAAAGGTTGGATTGCTCTGACTATGGAGGAGGCTAAAGTGGTCCTGCTCCCTAAACTCAACAAAGACGTCTTGCTGTGCGGTCATATCGGCCCATAGCCTTAACTAAGATAGATGCAAAAATATATACAAAGATCTTGGCATCTCGCCTAGACAAGATGCTTCCTATGCTGATTGGCCCAGACCAGTCCAGGTTTATCAGACACAGGCAAACATTTGATAACACGCGCAGGGTATGCAACATAATTGAGAAGGTCAATCTAACCAACACTCCTGCACCGATCTTGGCCTTGGATGCAGAGAAGGCCTTCGACCGCATGGAATGGTCCTTCCTCTTCCGCACCATGCAGGGCATGGGATTAGGGGAGAAGTTTCTACGTATGGTTTGAGTTAGCTAACAGTCACTAACTCTCCGCATGCCCATCAATGGCCAGCTTTCTCAGAGTATACAGGTGTCTCGTGGCACAAAAAAGGGATGCCTGCTTCCTCCGCTTCTTTATGCAATCCACCTGGAACCCTTACTTGCCCAAATCAGAGTGGCACCAGACGTTGCGGGGATTAGCTTCGGGTGTGAGGGAGGAACATAAGGTGATCGCATTTGCGGACGATATGCTGCTAGCGATCACGGGCCCTTGAGACAACACTGCCGGTAATTGCAAGGGAGTTGGAGGAGTTTGGTCTGGTGTGGCCTGAAGATTAACGGTCATAAGTCGGAACTGCTCAACCTGACCATGCCGGAAGAGAGAGCCAGGAGACTAAAGGAAAGATGCCTGTATGCATGGACTGAAAACAGTATTCGATACTTGGGAGTACAAATCACAGGTTCCATGGGATCACTGTATAAAGCCAAGTACCCGTCTCTGCTGGAAAAGGTGAAGCAACTTCTGCAGGACGGGGGTCTTTGTCGATATCGTGGCTGGGGAGAGTAAACACCTTGAATATGATAATCCTCCCCAAGATTAATCTTGAATAACAAAAGGCTGCATGAGTCCATGCGGCTATTGATGACACCCCCTCATAAGGGAGGCTTGGGGATGCCGAATTTCTACCTATACTATATGGCAGCTCAGATCCAGGTGGTGCAGAAGTGGTTTAATGGTGACCGGGGAAAGATATGGAGAAATATGGATAAGGTGGTGGTGGGAAAGCCCCTTGAGGAAGTACTCTGGGGCGATAGGGTGGAAAGACCTACGAACATGTACATTAGTAGGATACCAGCATTGGTGGGGGAGGTGTGGGACTCGCTGGTTAGACTGGTGGGCCCGACAACCTTCCAGTCCCCAATAACGGCAATTTTTCAGAACCCACATTTCACCCTACGGCAAGAAGTGGGGGTTTTGCAAAATGGGAGGTGGCGAGTTGCTGTATGCTGTGGGACAGGGTAGAGGGGCAGGATGTTAAGACCTACACAGTGTAAACAACTTTTCCAACTAGGGAGAGGGAGACGTTTCGGTATTCTCAACTTAGGCATTGGCTTAAAAACCCCAAGGTTTTACAGACTACGATCAGAGACCTCACCCCTTTTGAGAAATATCTAACTAGTGTGATAGGGGACTCTCAAATGATATCAGCACTTTATAGGATATTTACCAGTGAAATGGCCCTACATGAAACACTGGGAGGAATCTCTGGGGCACGGAGTTTAGGAGAACCAATGGGATCGTTTATGGCGGCATATCCCTAAACAAACCAGGGCAGTACAGGTTAGGGAAATGTGGCTCAAGGCCATGATACAGTGGCGCCTCGCCCCTATAAAACTACATGAATTCTACCCAACTTTCTCCAATAAATGCTGGTGGGGATGTGAGGCACCTGAACCTAGGATCATATATGGTGGTCTTGAGGGAAGATACAACCCTTCTGGGAATTTGTACAAAGAGCAATGTCAGACATTTTTGGTGTGCAGGCCCACAGTGATCCTGGGGAGGCCATGCTGGGGATAAGGGGTATTTTGGTGAGTTTATCTACTAAAGCCAAGAAAAAGGCATATAGGATTCTCAGCATAGCTAAACTATTGATTGTTGCCCAAAAACTGAAAAATAATGTTGTACCCACAGAACACAACTGGTTATCCAAGATCTGGAACTTTATCGCCCTGGAGCGAGTGACATATTCCGTTCAAGGAGACCTGCAAAAATGTGGGGTGGTCAGGGACGTAGTCCTATAATTTCTTCGCAGTGACTCTAGGATATTGTAATATGCACCAAGGCTATGGTGGTTGGAACTGGCTTGAGAACATGGAAGGGGGAGTGTTGTGGGAGGAATCGGCTGTCCTGTAGGTTCATGGAGAGGGGAGTTGGGGGATGGGAGGATGGGGGGAATTGTTATATACTGTTGAAAATGCCAACAAAAAATATTTTTTTTAAAAATCCAATGGCAAAGATCTGCCTTCCGACTGACCAGAAGAAGTCATGACGGGTGCTCCTTTCTCTTAAACCAGTGGGAACAATGGATATTTTCTTCAGGAGACTTTTTTGTGGCGCTTTCTGAACCAGACTTGTCTTTGTTGCTGGACTACCAGAACAGGCACTTCATCCTCCAGTTGTCCTAGCAAGGCTATTTCCTAAGCTGAGTCCTTTACTCTGCAATTGATCTCTCTAGCGAGACGTCAGTACCATCCTACCAACATGGAGACCTCCGGTAGCGTGCCCTTATACACTTCTTCTAAACCGCAACCGGGGACCTTTGAACCAAAGGGTCACCATTGCTAGATCTCCAATATGCCATAGCAGAATTGCTCTTCCACTGCACTGCTTTCACATGGGCATCCAGGTTCACACCTCAGTCACGAACATCTGCTGCAGAACTTGTTCCCTAGCTGAGAAACCACGACCTAACAGACTACTTTTCTTTGCCAAAGTCGTCTGTTGGGGATTCTCCAACTCACCTGTGAAGATCTGTTCCATTTACCTGTAGGGCTCCCACGGTGAGAAAGCACATCCAGAACCGATCTGTAGCCTTTCCTGCTGGTTATGTCCTCATTCAACTCTGCAAGCACCCATCCTGGGATTTGGTGAGTGCACGTCCTGTGCTGGACTGCCCCTGGTGATTCCGTTGATACCACAAATGATTTTAATTGGTTCCAAACTACTTTCAGTAGCCAGTGTGCAGACTCTTTACTTATCCTCCTCCCAAAAGGAGAACCTTGTTTCCTTTATAGGCCAATAGACTCAACAGTGTCATATGGAGGTCCTTTTTTACCTAAAGCCTGTGTGTCTTAAGGAAAGTCCATTTGCACTTCTGTAAACTGTTAAAGATTCTATGGTCCGGTGAGAACACTTTCTGTATCATTATCCATATTCTGCATAGTTATTTTAAATGTGTTCTTACCTAAATCCCATGCACAAATGTAATATTAAATATTTTTACAGCTATACAATGTGGACCATGCCTTATTGTGAATCTAAAAAGATGTACTCTACCATGAAATCAGTTCACTCCCATGGGTGGCCTTGACTCATCAATCATCCTACCACTTGGAGAGTCAAGGACACATTAAATAATCTGCCCATAAACTAAAAAGAGCAATTATATATATTTGTATACATATTACAGGATTGGCAAAAGCGATCAAGTAGTTATGGTGAAGTTGGTTTTCCTATAGGGAGAGCAGTTTTTAGGTGGCTTAACACCTTGGCGCCGTTCGATGAATCCACATGATACACTGCAAAAGAAATAAAAGAAGAAGAAGAAATGTAAACCAAACTCGTTATTTCTTTTTACAAAGTTTTGGTGTGGTTTCATCAAGAGGGGTTGGGGGAGGGCAAAGTTGTAGGAGGGAATATGTCCTGAAAACGCCAAAAATCAGGTATTTTTTCATCTCTGATGTCGAATATCTCAGATGTTTGGTGACATTGCTGTGATGGTCGCAAACTTGTCAAATGTTCAAGGACATTCATGCCTATGTATAAATGTACACATTACACAGTTGGTGAAGAGCAGTTTTTGGGAGGCTTACAACTAAGGCCAGTAAACCAATCCGAGCTAAACTTTGCAAAGAAAAATATAGAGACGACTACATTTGTTTGCATAGTCTGGTGTGGTTTCATCAAGGGGTGGCATGGTTGTAGGGATATACACTAAGGTGGAGCCCAAAAATTTCAAAATCTGGATAGACTTAAATGGGAAAACATTTTGCTCATGGCTGCAGCCCAAACCGATGGACGGATTTGCACCAAACTTGCCCCAGGAGCTTCAGCCAGGTCCCAAAAGCATGGCTTTGCAAATATGGTGTTAATCCGCCTGCGTTTTTATTTTTTTCAAAAGTCCCAAACTGTAGGTACAAAAATAATTGTGACATAACTTTGGTGCCTGAGGCATGGCCTGTGACCACTGGCAATGGCCACCAGGGGACTGGCTATTGGGTTAACGTGGGCACTGGGCCTGGCCTTAAGCAATTCTCATTATCTACTGTGAGATGGCTAGCAGGGCCTGCAACATGGCTGAAACCCATGTCCCAGGTATTTTGCCATTGGCCATGGCCGTAAGCCTTGGCCAGTGGCCCATAGTCCCATTATCGGGGCTATATGCCCCAAGATGGCGGGCTAACCCTGTGGGTAAAGGCCCGTCTCACAGGTTGAGGGCCCGAGCACAGCGAGGGTCCCTTAATTTAGGGTGGCGGCCTGGTACATACAGGGTCGGCCAGGCACCGAGGGGCATATCGCCATTAGCACCTGTTGGGACTAATTTTCTATACTCTGACCAGGTGGACAGATGTATATTGTGACAGCGACAAATCTGGGAGCTGGGGCCAATCCAGTTCAAAGTAGCAAGGCGAGTGGTCTCGGCTACGCCTCAAGAAGTGGTGAGCTTGTAAGGGGTCCACAATAAGCACACATAGTGAAATAGTCAAGGAACACACTTAGACAAACAGGTATAAAAATGCTTCTTTACATATGGCCAAATAACAATGAAAAATTACTACAAACAGATAATATTATGACGCAATACTAAAAATTAGAAAAATATTTACAATTACTGGTGTAGGGGACAATACATATCAAACCCCTGCAAAGGAAGGTACAGATTAGTATTAGCACTACTAGTCCACAGAGATTCATTCCTAACTTCAGAAGTCCATCCCTAAAATGTATGGGGCCCTGTGCCCAAAAGTTCAGCAGAGTTCCATACAGATTTATGAAGCTGGAAAAAATGAAGGCAGGATCTCTAGGGTCCAGTGAACAGTTCCAAGTGTCAGGGAACGAGTCAAATTAGCTAGCACACATGTTCCCAACTTTCAGAGTGCTTGTGCGAAAAAGCAATGGCAAAGCCAAAGTAATCTAAAAGTTTCTCAAAGTTACCAAACTTTTAAAAGGGAGCAAAGGGGTTCAGGTAAGTATTGCTAAAACTCAGCCCCCATACTCCGTTTCTACAGGAGACTTGGCAGGTTGGTTGAAGAAGGTCCAAGGATGCTTTTCTCGCCGTCAGCCTCAGCCATTGATCCCTTAGAGGTTGCAGGCTGGAGCAGCTCTCCGGTTGGTGTCTAATGCTGGTGCAAGGTCTCCCATTTGAAGAATGCAGCAGAGCTCGATGCAGGGCCCCTCTCAGGACAGGGATGGATGCAGGTAAGCAGTTTTGGACAACGTCCACTGATGCACAGCGACGCAAATGGATTCACTTGCCACGGTCAGACATTCCCTCCTATCTCGGGTCCCCTTGATGTTAGGGCCACAAAATTTCACAGAGGTAAATCTTGTTGGACAAGCTGAAGATGACCCAAGTTCCAGGCCTCAAATCAGAACAGCGGCATCTGCAGCACGGTAGCCCAAACTCAGAGCTGGTCAGCCACAGTTCGGTCCTGGTGCACTTCCGAAGGGTCTTCTTTGTAGGATTCTGAGCTGATGTCGAGAGTGGATGTTCCCTCCACCCCAAGGGTCCAGCTCCTTTGCAGGACTGCTGGGGATCTTCCACGGGACAGGGCTCTACCAGGGCAACAGCAGAAGTTGGTTGCCAAGCCTTCTTCCACAGCCTCCTTGCAAGTCTTGTAGCTGGACAGGAGTCTTGGCTCCTTCAGGTTTTTCCAGGATCTCTCCAGAGTGCATAGGTCCTCTTCTTATCCTAAAAGCCAAGACAGAGCAGCAGCTGCCACTAGCCAATGACAGATCAGCCCCACACACACACCCCAGCAGTGGTCCAATCAGGACCACTGGTAGCAAAACTCATTCATTCCACCCAGACACACTGGCACAAGTATGTGGATTGGAACCAGACAGTCCCAGCCAACTTCCTGGCAGCAAACACACATAGCCCTCCAATAGCCTCTGCTTTCCCGGGCACCCGAAGTCCATATAAGGATTTTCCTGGCCTCACAGACCAAGAAGAAGACTAAAAGACAACATGGCCAAAAGACAAGCGAAAATTCTCGTGGCATGGCCATGTTTGACCACTAGCCACAGTTTGCAGCCAAGCGCAGTAAACGCGGCAAGGCTAAAACGAAATGCACCAACAAATTGTCAAAAGTCACTGCTGCCACTAGCTTGTTCATTTTGCACACCTAGAGTAACCATAAATCCTCTGAGTGTTAGTCTAGGGAAAAACAAAAAGTGTACCCCATTGTACTGCATTGTAAGATGCATTGTACAATGATAAAAAGTTACCACAAGTAATAAAAAGTTACTAAAAGTAGTAACAAAGTAATTAGACTAAAGGAAACAATGTTTCCCAGTAATGACAGCCTGAAGGACATGTCAGTTTCCCCATAACAGATGAGCAAAAGCCAGTGAAGTGAAGCTTAAGGCTTCACTGCACTGTAAAAGGTCAGATACAAAAATAAAAGCAAAATGTTTGGGGGTCCATAGAAACGGAAGGAAAGGTGCAGTAAAGAGGAATCTTTCCTAACACTCGCCCCTCCCAGACTAGGGTTAGGGGGAACTAATCCACCCCTGGATGGATACTCTGTTACAGTCAGTTATCCCAGTTGGACAGCCCATCAGCATTGCTAATTTTGGGGGTCTGGCCTAAGCCCAAAAGTGAAGTTCAAGTCATGTAGACTCGTGAACCAGCTGAGCCACGTCTGATTCTCTCCCTTAATATCCACCAACCACTTCAAAGGTTTAAGATGAGCGTACACAGTGAAGTGAGTTCAAAAGAGGTAGGACCTCAACTTCCTAAAGCACCATATAATGGAAACTCAATTCTTCTCCACCTGGGTCCACCTGAGTTCTCCCCTCCTAAACTGGTAGCTGATATGATATATAGACAGTTTTTACCCTTGTTTGAAGTAGCCTTGTATGGACTTGCTCCTGGTCTGCTTTTAAATACTTTTCCTGCACCTAAAGGAAGCTCCTTGGCCCTTTCACAGCACTGCGAGCAGTTGGCTCTTGCTGGTAGTGAGGCGGAGCTACACTCACTCACGTGACAGTATCACGTGACTTCACTGGAATCTTCAAATTGTAGCCAGCGCCACCCTCGCAGCGTAAGCCCTGGTGGCAATAGGGCTGATGCTGTTTGGCTGTTTGCTGTGCGAGGAGCAGGTCACTTGGATTTGCAAGAGCACTTCAGTGGGAGACTGTTGAGGCAAGTCCTCTTTGATCCACTGCCTTATTTTTATTCGTAACTTTGGTGTTTTAAATAGCACACATATTAGGGAAATACGCAAAGTGTTTTATGTGTTTAGCATCTACTACTTTGGCTGAAGTCGTTTTTATTGTTTCTCCATTCTGATACATTTTCTGTATCGGGGACTGCAGGGTGAGGCTGCTGTCTTCGCCCTTTGACCCGATTTCTGTCCAGCTATTCCCTTGCTAATTGATCCCAATGAGATCAGGACTATGAAGTGGAGTTGGCTTACGTACACCTCTGCAAGAGCCTATGATGTTACCCTGTGGAGTTAGTGGTACCCAGCTGGGGGATGTTTTAATACCTGCAAAGAATAGGCAATGTATTCATACTATGGCAAATATCCCACTACCACCACAAACAGGGATAACATTTATTACCGATGATGAAGTTCTGGAATGTGAAGTCCAGAAATCAGCTGCTAAAACGGCCCATATGCCTAGTAAACTAGCCTCTGTACTGTACTTGAAACAAAAGGGCCTATCCGAAAAGGGATCGGCAACAGAACAAAGGCCGCAGAGTCAATGTTGGATTGTCTTCCTCTTTCAACTCTTACACCCTAAGGGCATCAGAAGGGGTGTAAAGCAGTGATGGCAAATGTTTCAGCCCCTCAGGCATCTAATACAATGCAGCTTTTAAAGCCCATTTCAGGTCAAAGAGTTATGGACCACTATTTTGTTAAAACAGTTACCACAAGCACTGAGATTAAATCCTTACCGGTCCTAAAGGGAACAGCCATGTTGGACCACTCCGTGATGGCTACGCAGCCCAATTTTGGGGATCTTAGAGATCTGACAGACATTAGCATCATTGAATTGGCTGATCAAGCAGAAGACGAACTGGAGGCCCTGAATATGGAACATTCTAATCCACAGTCTCAGAGGCCACTTAATGCTGCTACTTTTGATTCACCAACTCCCTTGGTGGATGTTATAAATGAAGAATCACCTGGTCACAACCAAGAAGACTGTCAAATTCCTTTACCAATGTGGGAGGTCACGAAGGCTCCTCAGAGTTACACCATACATTGAAGGAGGTGGATGAACGTATTCGCCTACCCCACCCTACTGTAGCGGCTCTGAATATGATGTTAAGTTCTTTTGTTGCCCTATATGACAACATATGGGCTGAATTGAAATCCACCAACACTATATTGACTAATGTTACTTCGAAACTTGAAGGAATTAGAGTTTGAGATTCGGTTTGCTAACAAGCCCATGAGAGATGATGATCAAATTAGATCTGCAACACAGCATAAAGCAAATTCTGATAATGCCTTGGGGCCTGTCATTGAAATCTCTGATGATCAGTGTTCAAATGATCAGTCAACCCACTTGGGAGCGAGGTCATCATCTAGTGGAATGGGCCCGTTAAATAATTTGCCAGGTCAGGGAACTGCTGGGACTGTGGTGGACATAATTGATATTACTAATGATACATTCCCAGTAGAGGCGGTGGCTAATATACCCATGGAAGGTGAAGGGTCCCCAGCCAAAGGGCATGAGAACACCCCAGTGTCCAAAAAAAAACTATTACTGTGGTGAAAGGTAAAGCTTTGAAGCGGAGGGCGGGTGCCAAAAAGAACCGATTGTTATCTTTAAGAAAGGCCCACCGGACTCTGTTTCAGGCTAGACTATCCCCCGTTATGGATCAGGTAATTCCATTACTGGGATCAGTGTCGGTAGCTCAGAATATATCTGAGAATCTTTCAACTATACCAGATAGGGTGGGCGGGGTCGTGGCCCTTCGGAATCCTATCACAGAGACACTGGTAAAGTGTACAGATAATACAAAGGTAGGGGGAGCTACCAATATGAATCAGGGCGGGAGACTGAATGATTCTCCCATAACCCCCTTCCCATATTTAACTGGGTCTTGGGGTGAGCAGGGGGGGGTCCTGGTAGATTCAATTCCGTCTATATGGGGTCCATCAGTGGGGACAGCTACCTCTTTTATTTTGGGGAACAAAGTGGATAGGAAAACGGTATATGCAAGCTCGACAGTTAAGGCCCCTGTAGTCGCAAATGAGGTGCCGTGGTAAGTCGGGGAGTCACAAACGACCTTGTCAGACCCACGTTGGATACAGGGGATACTCCTAGTACACATTTGCCCCTCCCATGTCCTAATCCTACCTTCCCTAAAGACAGGGTGGTGGCAGGATCTGGAATGGGGAAATCAATATTCCTCAAAGAGGTGGCTGACCTCCCCCTGGAATCTAACTACCCGAGTTTGTCAGCTAGTATGAAGAATTTGTTGAAGCGCTTTCACTACCCCTCAAGTGCTACTGTTCGAGGGCCCACTGGTGCTCCTGTAGGGAATGCAGAGCCGTGTTACGGTCCAGTGGGCGCTCCTTTAATAAAACGTTCTTAATCTGATGTACTCAAAGGGAAAATAGGCACACAACAGAGGGTGAAGTGTGTGGCCCATGCAACTCATCAAGTTAAGATCCATTGCCCTCTTGGTTCAGACTACCAGATCTGTGTGAATCGGCCAAATATTTTAACCATTTTTGCATCTATCCCAAGCCTAGCTTTGGTGTCATCGGCAGACATTGGGAACGTTTCCTTCCCAGTCAGAGAAGATTTGAGTACAAGTATCATGTCTCTATCCTCTCCGCTAGTAAGAGAACTCATCTTTACCCAAAAAGAAGAACTAGCAGGGATGGGTTTTGAAATCTCTCTGATCCGGGAATCAAAGAAGGGAATTGATAAGAATGGGATGAGTCAATCTACTGCTAGTTTTCCTAAGACTGCCACCATTACCAATAGGGTGGCCCAGGGGGGGCTGACAAATGATATGGATTGGGCATCCATTATCTCCTCTCTATGGCAAAATTTGGTTCCATGAACAGACTCTGCCTGGGGGAGATAATTGGAAGAGCATAGCGTTATGTGTGAAATCTTAGAATACTCGAGCGAACACCCACCTATTTACCAATCCTGTATGCATGAAAACCCTGAGAAAGGCGAACTGTATTTGTCTGCAAGAGACATGGCTAACCTCAGTACCCACTCTGGACGGATATAGTGTTTTTATCCAATTGGCTAGAGATGGGAAGGGAGGGAGACCATCAGGGAGCCTTTTGACTGCTGTAGATATTTCCCTCTGCCTCAGTGGGGCGGTAATTGCAAATTTGCCCTTTGGTGTATTGGGAGTTGACTGTAGGTCAATAGACGGTTCGCTTAATTTATTGTTACTCAATATCTACTTGCACAAAGATATTGAACTAGTTGGCCCATTCATAGATGGCCTGTGTCAGGTGCTGGACGAGTGGATGGAACACCACCCAGATGGTAGGGTCATAGTCATGGGAGATCTAAATGCAAATTGTGTATATTCTCACAGATTGGGGGAATTGGAATTGACTGGTGGGGGTATTTCAGCTAAGGAAGCGACTGGTCAGAAATGGCTAATGAATCTGGGAGGGAAGGGTCTCTTTCCATTGGTTGGGAATAGTACTGAATCTGGGAATTCTAGTAAATGGCATACTTGGCACAGAGGGGATAGTTCCTCTCTGATTGATTTTATTTTTGTAGATTCCTCACTTATGAACTCATGCCTGTCATTTGAAATACTTAAAAACAATTGGAGCGACCACTGCGTTCTCACGGCACAATTTAATTGGGTTGTTAATATTAGAAAACCTAGGCAAAAATGTAATTTAGTGGCCAAGGTAGGGCGGAATGCTGATAGGTGGACTGACCCTAAGATTCGTGCCCTGAACTCTGAAATACGTCACGCATTGAGTTGTTCAACCTATGATTGGAAGCTCCAAAATTTGAATGCAGTTAAGTTCCAGTCATTTGTGGGTCAAATGACTGATAAAATGGCTTCGGGAATGAGAACAAATGGTTTTAGCCAAGTTAGGCATGCCCATTGTTATAATTCTGATATAGCATCTGCAAAAAAGAGGTTAAGAAGAACAATAAAGCAGATTCAGAGTACTAACCAAGATGAGGCAGTATGCAGAAAGCTTATAGGGAAGGTTAAGCAATCATACAAGAATTATTGTAAGTTTAATAAGGAACAAGTTACTTACCTGTAACTGTTGTTCTCCAGCATGGGTCTGGCATGGATTCACATGCTCATGAATATTCCCCGTCGTCAGGCTGGGAATCCTCGGTAAAGAAAAAACCAGTATCAGTTTCGTTTCTGATCTGTCTTTCGTAGTAGTAACCAATCACTGATCTCTGCGTCATACTGACCACAGCCAATGACTGCCCTCTACCTAAGCCCCGCCTCTGGCAGCCATCTTCAGATTTGGTAGCACATGAAGTGGCAGTATGACCAAGTGAAGAGCCGCAGAGGGGTAGGCGGGAGGGTTTGCATGTGAATCCATGCCAGACCCATGTTGGAGAACAACAGTTACAGGTAAGTAACTTGTTCCTTCTCCAGCATGGGGTCTGGCATGGATTCACATGCTCATGAATAAAGAATACATAGCAGTACACATATGCACAACCACGGGAGGTGGCAAAGGCTCAACATTAAGCATTACATCAAACTCAACATTAAGCAAATCTTACCTCCTCACCAGGCTCACCTTAGGCGAACAGGTTGCGCAGCACTGCTTGGCCGACCCTGGACTCCTCCCTGGAATCCCGATCGACGCAGTAGAATTTCGTGAAGGTGTGCGTCGACCTCCACGTAGCAGCCCTGCAGATGTCCAGCAAGGGCACACCAGATAGGAACGCTGTGGTAACTGCGATCGCTCTGGTGGAATGGGCTCTCGGACGGCCACGCAGCGGTCGGTTTGCCAACCGATGACAGTACATGATACAGCCGGAGAGCCATCTGGAAATGGAAGCCTTCGAGAGAGCCTTCCCCTGATTGACAGGTCCAAAGTTCACAAAGAGTTGTGACGTCTTCCGAAAACACTTTGTGCGGTCCACGTAGAACTTCAGCACTCTAGCCACATCCAGCGAGTGCAAAGTCCTTTCAGCCGGCGACGAAGGCGACGGGAAGAAAACGGGCAACACCAAGGGTTCGTTGAGGTGGAAGTCCGACGGCACCTTGGGCATGAAGGAGGGGTGCTTCCTGAGCACTACCCTCGTGTCGTGAAAAGTCAAGTACGGGGCCTTGCAGGAAAGGGCCTGGATCTCTCCCACCCCTCATGCGGAGGTGATGGCCACAAGAAACGCTGTTTTCCACGACAAGAACTTCAACGGAGCCGAGTGCAGAGGCTCGAACAGAGGTCCCATGAGCTTGGTCAGCACCACGTTGAGCTCCCACGCCGGGGCCGGAGCCTTCACCAGCGGGAACGATCTGAACAGTCCCTTCATGAACTCTTTCACCAGACGATGAGACCACAAGGACGTCCGCCCCGTGGTTCTGGTGTATCGGGAGATCGCAGCAAGATGAATCTTGATGGACGCGTGCGCCAGTCCAGCCTTGGCCAGCGTCAGTAGGTACGGCAGTACTTGGGGAGCCGTAATCCATAGAGGGTTAATCTTCTGTGCGTGGCACCAGACAGAGAACCTCTTCCATTTGTGTCCCTAGCATTTAAGAGTTGAGGACGCCCTGGCCTTTGCAAGAACCTCTCTGCAGTCGGCCGGTATGTCGTATCCTCCAAACTCTAACGCTGCAGGAGCCAGGCCTGCAAGTTCAGTGACTTCGGGTCGTGATGGAGGATGGCGCCTCCTTCCCTGGAGAGAAGATCCGCGTCCACTGGCAGCTTGATTGACGGGGACGCTGACAAGTCCAGAAGGTCCGGGAACCATATCTGCCTCAGCCACGCAGGTGCGACGAGGATCATCCTGCACCATGACCTCTTGAGCTGGTTGATGAGCCGGATCAGCAATGGCAAAGGAGGGAACGCGTATAGAAACAGGCCCTCCCAGGGGAACGAGAAAGCATCGCCCATGCTCCTCGGCTGGGGAAACCTGCTGGCGAACCTCCGGCACTTGGAGTTCGTCGCCGTCGCAAACAGATCGATCTGGGGTGTGCCCCACCGTCGGAAGAGGCGGTCCACTAGATCCTGTCGCAGTTCCCACTCGTGGCACAAGCGCAGCTCCCTGCTCAGTGAGTCGGCGATGGTGTTTTTTATCCCTGCCAGATGAAACGGCACCAGAAACATCCCTTGGGTGACGGCCCAATGCCACAGATCCTGCGCCTCCCTGGACAGGGCTGGGGACCTGGTTCCGCCCTGTTTCCTGATGTAGAACATGGTGGTGGTGTTGTCGGTGAAGATCCTCACCACCTTGCCCTTGAGGGACGGAAGGAAGGACCTGAGGGCCCAAAACACTGCACGGAGCTCTAGGACGTTGATATGGAGGGACTTCTCTGTCGGGAGCCAAAGGCCTCTCGAGTGCAGATTTTCAGTGTGCGCTCCCCACCCTTCCAGGGAGGCATCTGTGGTCACTGTCTCGTGGTGGCCGGGGGTCTGGAAGTCCATGCCCGCCATCAGATGCGCGCGGGTGCCCCACCACCGGATCGCTCGTCGGAAACTCTCATCGAGTGTGATCCTCTCCTCGAAGCTGCCCGTCGTCTGGATCCAGCGCGCGTCCAGGAACTCCTGCAACGGGCGCATCCGGAGCTTGCACAGGGGGTTGAGGTAAATGCAAGAAGACATCATTCCAAGGAGGGACTTGATGGACCTCACTCTGGCCGTGTCCGCAACCAGCATCCGCTGCACCTTGCCCAAAATGGCCCTCGTCCTTTCCTCCGACGGATAGGCCAGAAGCGACACTGTGTCGAGCTTCGCTCCCAGAAACAGTGCGTCTTGCGCGGGCACCAGGTGGGACTTGGCGTAGTTTATGGAGAATCCCAGGTCTGTGAGTAGTTGAGTAGTTTCTTCGCTCGGATGAGCCAGTCATCCAGGTAGGGGTAGACGTGGATCCCCTCTCGGCGCAGCTGCGCGCCACCGATGCGAGGCACTTGGTGAACACCCTGGGTGCCGACCTCAGTCCGAAGGGAAGGGCTCTGAACTGATAGTGACGCCCTTGGACCACGAACCTGAGAAACTTTCGGTGTCCCTTTAGGATGGGAATATGGAAGTAGGCATCCTCCAAATCCAACGACGACAGGAAATCGCCCTCCTCCAGCTGACCCAGGACGTGTTGGAGGGTGACCATCCGGAACTTCTGTGCCTTGATGAATTTGTTCAGTCGTCGTAGGTCCAGGATGGAACGCCATTCTCCCGTGTTCTTCTTCACGAGGAAGTATCTTGAGTAAACTCCGGAGCCCCGAAGCCTCTTTGGGACGAGCTCGATGGCGCCCTTCCTGAGCATCGCCTTTATCTCCAAGAGAAGTTGAGGGACGTGATGTTCTTTCCTGGCCACAGGGGGGACGCGCGGGCACCTCTTTAGAAACTCGAGCGTGTGACCCTGGGCTAGGGCGTCCAGCACCCAATGGTCGGTGGAGATGGACTCCCACACGCTGACGAAGCTCGCCAGCCGGCCTCCCACCGGGGTGCTTTAGTGGGGGCCCGACCCCACCGCCGGTTCAGTCCTGCTTCGACAAGGCTTTGCCGCCTTGACCTCCTTGGCGACGACGGCGGGGTCCGCCTGACTTGCCTCGTCCCCTGTAAGCTTCCTGCGACGACGAACGGGCAGCTTGACGTTAGGTGGAAAATCTGCCGCCGGAACCTTTGGAGGCACCCTGTTTGCCTCCGCCGCTCCGAAAGGGCGGCCGCCGTTGCTGGAGAACCCCAAGAGCCCGGGCCGTCTCCGTGTCTGCCTTGATGGCTTGAAGGGAATCGTCCACTGTTTTCCCAACCAGGTTGTTTCCATCGAACGGCATGTCTAAGACTCTGGTCTGCACGTCCTGACGGAAGTCAGTAGCCTTGAGCCATCCACGCCGCCTAAGGCACACGCCGTTGCCCAACTGGCGAAATCCAGTGTCAGCGATGTCCGTCGCAATCGTAATGGCGTGGTCCGACGCCACCTCTCCTTCCTGCAAGATCTCTAGGGCATCCGCCCTCTTGTCGTCCGGTAGGAAGTCCAGCAGGGGGGCCAGTTTGTACCACAACTCCCTGTCGTAGCGGGCTACGATAGTCAAGGCGTTGGCCGCCTTAATCGTCTTCGCTGCAGACGAGATGACCCTGCGTCCCATCATATCCAATTTCTTTCCCTCGCCGTCCGGCGGGGAGGTCGACATAGAGGCCGCGCCCCTCCCCCGCTTTCTTCCTGGCCGCCGCGGAGACGACCGAGTCCGGGGTCGGCTGTGCCCGAAGGCACAAGGGGGCCGCGTCTCGGACCCGGTACTTCTACTCGTTCCGATCCCTTCTAGCCGGCGTCGTGGATGGGTTCTTGAGGAGGGCGAGGCCCTCATCCCAAATATCATCCAGTAGAGGTACGGAGAGGACCGTCTTCCTCTTGGCACCGCGCCGTTGATAAAGGAAACCTTCCTTCTTCTTTTCTTCCGGGCAGAGCTGGAAAAGCTCGGATGCCCTGGCGATCATGGAATGAAATGATCCAATCTCGTCGGGCGGGGAAGCCCGGGTGGGAGGTGACGACGGCAGATCCTCGTCGTAAACCTCGTCGTCCGTACCCGTCGCGGCCGTGTCAGTCCCCGTATCATCCCCACGAGTTGTGGACGGGGAGGAGGGCTGAACAGGGTGCGATGGCTGAAAAGGAGGTGGAGGATGAATCCTTCTTCTCTTAGGGGGAAGGCTCCCAGAAGGGCCTGGCTCTGGGTCCCCCGTCGGGAGCGGTTCCTCCGCTGGTGGTAACGGCAGTTTCGTCCTTATCTCCGAGCATAAGGACTGTATAGCCAACAAAATGGCCGCCGAGTTGTCTTGCGGCACTGGTTGAGGGGATTCCGACGGGCGGTCAGGGGCCCCGTCGGCACCCTCGACGTTATCGTCGTCTCACACGTCGGGGTCCCTCCCGACGGGCTGGTCTTCTTCCACGCCAATGCCGTGACTTAAGACTTCGATCAGCTCTTCCTCAGAGGTTGAGGCCGAATCCACGACGACCTCTCTGCCCCCCCTTTTTCTTCTCCGTCGGAGGTTTCACGGGGATCCTGTCGATGGGCATAAAAGAGGACTCCCTCCGCGGTGGCAGGGAGACTCTGAGCCCCGAGGTCGCCACCACTGGTGTAGCCTCCACAGGCTGAGCCAGGGCCGCCGCGACTGTCTCGATAGAGGTCTTGGCCGGATGGATTAAGACTTTCACCACCTTAGGTGCGCTCACCGCCTTCTCCTTGGGGGGGAGGGTCACTGCCTCGCTCTCCCTCCGATGGGGCCTTCGAGCTCGACCGGGGCCTCTCCAGGAGCTTCGCCGGGTGCTCGGCCTTCCTCTTACCCGAACCCGAGCATTGGCTCGTGGTTGATGATGCCGGGGAGGGTGCGCCCTGCCTGGCGCCCGTAGAGCCCGACAGTTTGGCGCTCCCGGTGCCAGCGGACTCGCGGTGCTTGGTCTTGTGTTGGACCCCCGTCGCCGGGGCGTCCTCAAAGGTCTTAGAAGACCGCTCGGATTTCTTCTTCTTCTTCTCGCCTGATGGCTCTTCCCTTCCAGCCAGTTGGCGAGACGTTGATGGCGGTCCTTCATGGTCCGCTCCGACATATTGCCGCAAAACCCACAGTCCTTCTCCACGTGCGTCTTGCCCTCATGTAGGCAGTACAGACAAAAGGAGTGTTCGTCCTCCTTAAAGACATTCTGAAGCTGGCATCCAGGGCAGACCCTGAACAGCTTTCCGGGCGTCGAGCTTCCCTTCTCCTGGGTCATGTCCGAGATGGGCCTGAGAAACTTCTGGAGTTCTCCAAAAGCGTGGCTCGACGAAATCTTCACTCTTGAGGGGCGTAGACGAATCCGACACGGGTCCCCATTGATCGGATGAAGAAACGGTGGAGCTTGAGGCTCTTTTGACCGAAAAATCGACGTTTTTGAGAAAAAAACGTGAAAAAATAGCACTAACGCTCGAGAGCAATAGCACGAGGATCCCAACACTTGAACGTGCGGTAAAAAATCTGAAGATGGCTGCCAGAGGCGGGGCTTAGGTAGAGGGCAGTCATTGGCTGTGGTCAGTATGACGCAGAGATCAGTGATTGGTTACTACTACGAAAGACAGATCAGAAACGAAACTGATATTGTTTTTTTCTTTACCGAGGATTCCCAGCCTGACGACGGGGAATATTCATGAGCATGTGAATCCATGCCAGACCCCATGCTGGAGAAATCGGTAATGCTTCAGAATGATTCTGAAAAGATGCTTGGGACCCTAAACTCTGCAAATGAAAGTGCATTTTGGTATTTGGTCAATGGGCAGGACCCAAACTCAATTTCAGAAAAAGATTGGGTTGAATTTCTGGAGAGAAGATTTTGGAAATCATCGATGGACCCACTATTGGTTTTGGACTTGACTAGAGAGGATAGGTGGAACCCAAAAGTTGAGCTAGAAACCATTTCAAAACTAATCACCAGATGTAAGCGCTCTAGGGCTCCAGGCCCAAATGGGCTTACAAATAATACATTTAAGGATGATCCTAATTTGTGGGCCCAGTTGTTGTGCCTGGAGTTTAGCGACATTTTGTCCTCAGGGATGACCCCCATATCCTGGAACACAGCACATATTGTACCACTCTTCAAGTGTGGCAGCAGAACTGATCCGGCGAATTATCGTCCGATTTCTTTAATTGATGTGGACTGTAAGATCTTCTCATCTTTCCTGTTGTTGTCACACTTGGAGGAGTGGCCTCTTAGGAGACACCCGCTGGCCCAATTCCAGACTGGGTTCAGAAGGGGTCATTCGACCAATGTTAACGGCCTGGCCCTGAAGGGTATACAAGAGGCGGCATGGTCAATAGCGGGCGGTTGCACGTATAGGGCTTCAATTGATCTGACTGCCGCGTTTGACCGGGTTGACCGGGGCAGGTTGTGGTTAAAACTGGCTGGTTAGGGCCTACCTGTAGGGCTCTTGAGATTAATTAGCAGGGTTTATGAGAACTGCGGGGTTCGGGTCCGTTTGAACCAAGGAGGCGATTTATCAAGGAGAATTAGATCGTATCAGGGGGTCAGACAGCCCTGGCACCCTGGCTGTTCGACCAATACTTTTCAGAGCCTTTAATTGAATCCATATTAGATAAGGCAAAATTGTTGGAAGCACAGGTGATCAGGATTGACCGAAAGTTTGGTAAATTCTCTCTAAAGCCTGCTCTGATATTCTATGAGAGGAAAATTATACCCAAACTGATCTATGGCCTGGAACTGGCTCCAGAGAGAGTGAGGCAGTCACTTAATCACATTGAGGGCCGTATTTGGAGAAGATTGCTATGTATGCCAAATGCAATCCTAATCTCTGCAATTAGATTTTAATTGGGTGTTGTATCAATGTGGGCTCGGGTACAGTGGGCTTGCATATCTCTGTATGCAAAAATTAAAACTGGAGCACCAAACACATTGAATCACCTACTAGATAGAAACCTAGATCACTCGAGTACATTGACCTCCTTAAAGGATCGATCAGAGGCTATCTTAGAAAAGATTGGAAAGACAACCGAGTCTTAGATCTGCAATCCTATGTATGTAAAACGGGCATTATTCAATTTTGATTGGTGTGAAACTGTAGATACATTCCATTCTTATCCTTCACTGGTTCACTTGAACCACGAACATAGAGCCTGCCTCGAAGGTTATTTTACAATTTCCAGATAGATTATATCGAGGCATTGTCCTTAGAGCTAGATGGAATGTCCTTCCCACTAGAGACATCCTGATCAGAAGAGGGGTGATCCTCGTGGATATGGCTGGATGCAGGTTCTGCCTGGCCAAGGAGGAGTCTTTAAAACATTTGGTTATGGAATGTGTGATTCTTCACCCACTTAGGGTAAAATATCTGGAATCCCTAAAACTCAACTTTATTATGTTTGAGGATGAGTGGGCATGGAAAAGATGTTTAAATATCCAAACCACTCATGAGGGCTTGGCCCTATCTGGAGTTATTAAAAGCTTAAATCTATAAATTCATAACTCCATATAGCTAAATGTGCCATGCAGGATTATGAAATTGTCTATGGAATTGAAATTTTCTATGAAATTGTTTATGTAATGTCTGAGCACAACGAATATTACATATTACATTTTATATCTCGTCTTTCTCTGTTGGTAGAGTTGTCTATGTATAATGTGAGTAGATTCGCTTTCGCTGTGTTCTTTTTAAATGATTATTTTAAATGATTGTTTAAATAATTGTTTTCTGATGTTTTTTGTAAATGTTTGAATAAACCATATACAAATAAAAAAATAAATAAAATAGGCTGTTCCTCACCTTTGCCATTAAGATGTGAACGTTTTTCAATTATCCCAAAGTCATAGGCATCTGTCTGCAATATGAAAGGTCTCTTCCAATCAGGTGTCCTTAAACCAGGGGCCTTACCTAAAGATTCTTTCTGGCCAGTGAAGTCTTTTCACATTCCAGGGTCCATAAGAATCCTTTCGGTCACCTTGAAGTAGTGAGGGCAGTCAGAGGGAGAGCTATATTTCTTTAGTCTGCCACTTTACTCCTGTGTTATTCAGTGAGGCCCAGAAAAGTCCTCACTTGGGCTTGCGTAGTGGGGGTTGCCCAGTTCTGTACATCACGTATTTCACTGACAAGAGGTTGCATCTTGCCTCCACTTACACCTATGCTGAAGGAAGGCCAACGGCTGTGTTTAGGTTGACACATGGTTATCTTCCAGAACAAGTTGGCCTGATGAAAGTCCTGACACCCAGTCTCTTGAGTTATTCCCAGCTCCTTCAAAGTGGGGGTTGAATCTGCCATGTCATTCAGACATGTATCGTTCAGATCCTTTTCTCATTCAGAACACAGTCTAATCTCATTTGACAGGTGTCAGTTGCAGCCACAACTCCATAAGTCAATACATTGACATAAGGATCTGAAAAGGCTGAAACTGCTGTCTCCTCCTCAGCAGAGACTGCCAGGGATTTGTTCCCATACCCTGCAGAGGGATCAAAAAGGCTACTGTACTTTTCAGTACAGAGCTGATCCATCATGTTTTACTGCTTAGTGGGGAGTGTGTATCTGTCTTGGGGATAGAATACAGAGCTCTAGTGTCCATACAGAATTCCAAACTGGATGTACCCCTCCAGATCCTCAGAACTGGGCTCTAGACAGCTAGAGAGCTCAAACAACCCTAGTTCAACACAGGGTTGATCTCATACCAATTGCCAGAACACCCAAACTTGGTGGCTTCTCTATTTCCCATTATACAGCCTGGTTTACACCAATGTGTTATCAGGGGTCGCAGTAACAACAATGAGGGAGATTGCCTCAGCAAAATCTCCAGCTCGCATTGGTGATGAGGGGTCAGGTGAGGAGACACTAGGTCATCCTCACTGAAGCCATTAGAAGGGCTGCTTTGGTACATGGCAGGGCGACACACAGATTTCTCTGGCTCCTTCTCTGTAGCCTTAAGCAGGGCTCCCGGTCTATTTTTCAAAATAGAATATGCCACACAATTCACATGCAACTTCATGGTCCTTCCAGGTGCACCAAGTCCTACTGAAAAGTTTACCTTGCCAAGCTGTGAAACACGGCAGGGCCTATACCACCCATAGGTGTTTTGGGATTTACAAATTAAGTTTGACCGGAAAAGGTCCCACCTCCTTCTCTGGGGCTCACTGAAGGCTCCAATCAAACTTGAGAGCTTTGTATTTTCTCTCCCTCAGACCATCTTCCTGTGGATGACAGTTCAGTGACACTTGACAGGTCACTTCACCCTCCTTCCACTGGGTCTTACCACTACTGAGCACAGCAGAGGAGATATCTCTGGGACTGTCATTCAGTAAGGTGTCAATGACTGACTTGGTAGTCATTGGGCCTCATCATGAGTTGGGCGGTATCCCAACGTGTTTTCCGTCGAGCTCTATTTGTGCTAACGCTGCAATGTTTGACGGAAACAAGGCCAGATCATGAGTCTGCATGCACAGGGACATGGCGTTAACGCAAATAGCACCTGGTGGAAAAAGTGGTCAGGAACCCGTAAATCCAGCACATATTGCGCTACCGCCAAGCCGCAGCGCTAATAGCACACGGGAAACGTGTCACCGCTGAAACGGGAAATAAAGCGGTGGCCATTTTGGAAATCACAATCCGCCGAAGACCCTGCAAGCCATCCACTCCTGTTAAGCTAGGAAAATGTCTCAGGAACGCACCACGGGCAAGTCAGCCCTGGATAGGGTGAGAAAACCGAAGTTTACAGACCAGGAGCTTGCCATACTTGTAAAGGAGGTTCTGGGCCATCAGGAAGAGCTGTATGGCCCCCAGCAGCGCAAGACAAGTGCTCAGCGGCGAGCACAGATCTGGAGGCAAGTGAGCCAGAAGGTGTCTGCGGTGGGCCGAGTGCCATGGGATGGGGAGGACTGCCGCAAGCGCCTGAATGACTTGCGGGTCTGTGTCCGTGGACTCCTGGCCCAGCATAGAGCGAGAGCATGGGGACTGGAGGAGGGCCAGCACCACCACCACCGAAGCTCACCCCCTGGGAGGAGCAGATGAAGACCCTGATAATCATGGGCACTATTGAGGGAGTTGGAGGAGCAGAGGCTGGCACCGGTACCCAGGCGGCTGTATGTGAGAACCCTTGCAACCTGAAAATGCATGAATCTGTTAGGCCCACGCCTCCAGACCCCGAGTTAATGTATGTGCATGCAATGTGTGTGAGGCACTGGAGCCACCCATTACTGCCTACTCGTACCACCATACCCTAGCGCCCCCTTGTACCATAAGTACATACAATGTATCAATCTAAGGCTCAGGAAAAGACATCCATGGCCATGGCACAGCAATGTGATGTGTGGGTGCGTATGAAAGCCCACCCCGCACTGCAATATCAGAGCTGTGCATACTCAACAGACATCTGAAGATGTCACACCAACATGTCCAAGCAGTGTCCCTCCCCTGTAGCATGTTCCGCCAATCACAACAAGGAGACTGACTAAAATGCAATGGCCAAGCATGATAGAAACTGTGTCCAAACCCTGTGTAAGGCATGAAATGCATGATACAAATGTAAGCTGCCCTCAACTCGTACAACACACCACACGCAAAGCTCACCACAGGCCATTGATGATGGGGAGGAAGCAACAACATCCCGCCGCATGTCCCGACGTGCTTCTACCAGTGCCACCACCCCGCAAAGGGACCGGCAAGAAAAAAAGACGCAGGACACATCCACATTCACCCCACCGTAGCCCACTCAGACCGGTGCAGCGTCCACAAGGCCGCAGGCGGACAGCACCTCAAACACCGGAAGCCACCACGGGTACTCAGGATGTGGAGGGAGCCCCCAGTAAGTCTAACTCTGATGAGGCCCATACATCCACAGCAGCACGACACAGTACACTGTTGCCCTCACCCAGCCTGAGTGTCACACATGAGATGGGCACACCCCAGGGGAGCCCGGAGAAGGCGCCAGTGAATGCACACACTCCACATGTACGTGTGCGTCGTGCCTGCACACCGAAGCCTGATGTCGACACACCATTTTATGGTTCCCCTGAGGATACCCACTCCAACCGCAGCAGCCCCATCAGAGGTGGCACCATGTCCCCGAACAGCCCCTCTTCAAAACCACGCAGAGCTGTGAGTCCGATCTCCAGCACACCTCAAAGACCCATCGTCGCGGGAGCTGCTGTGATGGGGCGCTGGATGTTATGGAGTCCCGACAGCTGCAAATTGAGGCCATGTCGACAGAGCACAACGGCCACATCAAGGCTATCAGCCGTGCCATACTGAATGCAGTCAAGACCATGGCACGTGACAATGCGCGGACCCGTAGAGTGGTGGAGGGCTTTACAGCGGCTCTGACAGGTTTTGAACAAAGGGTACGGGACCTGTGCTAGGGCCAATCAGCACATGCTGAGCAGATGCGGGAGGCAAACAATCTGCTCCACCATCAGCTGCAGGTCTCAGGAGCAATACCATCTGCCTCCACAACACCCACAGAGGGATCCCTGGAGGCTTCGCCCAGGCGCTGTCCAGCGCAATATCCCCCGCCACTCACCAGAGGGACCCGGACGTGGGAAGCGCCCACGAACATCCTAGATCAACATGGAACAACTAGCCCTGGGCACATGGACCCACTAGCACTGTTTTGGGGTGTTCTGAGGGGTGTGGGGGAATTGTGTGATGGTGAGTTCACAGTGGGATGGGGATTGTGTGCTGGGGAATTTACAGAGGGGAGGGGGGATTGTGTGCTCGGGAGTTTACAGGGGAGGTGGATTGTGCGCTGGGGAGTTTACAGGGGGCAGGGGGGATTGTGAGCTGGGGAGTTCACAGGGGGGAGGGGGTTTGTTCAAAATAATAATCTATCCCGTTCATAATGCATACAAAGCATGGACATTAATGATTGAGTTGAAGTGCTCTTTATTTTACAAGTGATATGTGTCAAATGTATCAATCCACCGGATCAAAAATGATTGTCAATCAAGGCCTGTCTAGCCAACCTCCCCTCCCTCACCAGATCCCTGGGTGCATGTGCCCCGCCTTCGGGCACATTTTCATCATCACCCCCATCCCCAGGTGGCTGGCCATCAGCATCAGGGGGCAGTGGCACATGCCTGCGACAGCAAATGTTGTGCAGCATGGCACAGGTAAGTACGATTCTGCCAACCTTCTCTGGTGCATACATCAAGGCCCCTCCCGTACGGTCCAAGCACCGGAAGCGTGCCTTAAGCAATCCAAATGCCATTTCCACACAGATGCATTTACCCCCATGGGCAATGTTGTATGCCAGCTTTGCTGGAGTGTGTGGATTACGCACAGGGGTCATGAGCCATGTGTACTGCGGATATCCAGAATTACCTGCAGGGGAGAGAATGCAGACTTTAGGACAAGGTGGGTTCTGTGGGTGTACAAGGCTCAGACATCAGTCACATTGGCAGCAGAGTATGTGTTGGAAAGGTTAATGCTATCTCGGTGCATTGTTCTCATACATCCTCCAACTTCCGGGACATGCATGGGCTGAGGTTTAGATGCAGCAGTGTATCCATTAATATGTAAATGCTTATGTGTGTCACACTCGTCTAGTACAATTACGCTATTTGTCGTATAGCGAATTTAATTCTGGTATGTGCTGTGCAAGGTGCTGTATTAAATCAATGGACTACTTACTGCAAGCACCACCCCTGTGTCTAAATGCCACTGTACTCTTGTCCCTTGTGTCTGGATGAGGGTACCCTTTTATCTGCATGTTCAGGTGACATGTTAGGCCTTTTGTTGTGGCATTCACTATGCCTGGTGTTGCGTTTGCTACTTGGCACATTTATGTACATTTGGCCAGGCATGTGATTGGACAATCAGGGCTCACTATCTCAGGGATGATCATTGCCGTGACTATAACAAGTGCCTACATTAGGTCTATATTGGCATGACTGTCTAGTGGCCAGGATGGGATTTCTCTTCTGTGGCAGGGTGAGGAGCAGCACTGCGACACACACACAAGATGCTTTGTGGTAGTTGGCCTTCAATATGTGACTGTGCTTTCACAAGTGTGTGCCATTCAGGGAGTGTTCTGCTGTGTGGAACCTGTGCAAGGGTTATAATGCAAGGCACATGCATATAAATGGTGCTGTGCTGCCTTTTTCTCCTGCTGGCCTGGCATGCAGGGATTCCTGTGGGTATGCCCCCCCCAATTTGGCATGCATTTCTGATGAGATTTGTACTCACCCAACATCCATGTGTTTTCGCCTCGGTGCCTCTCCATATAGGCTGGCAGGGTACTATTCCGCAGGACCATGGAGACGTGGGTGGATCCTGGGTAGCGGGCGCAGCAGTGGGTGATGGTTAGGTTGGGGCTACACGTCATCTGCACGTTCGTGCAATGGTAACTCTTACGGTTCCTGCAGGCTGCCTCATGTTCCTGGGGTGCTACTAGTGCTACATGTGTGCAGTCTAGGGCTGCTATGACGTTCGGGACTTGGGCAATGGCACGGAACTGTGCCTTGAGCTGGTTGATCTGTGCCTGTGTGGCTGGCAATGCAGTGTGTTCATTGACATGGAGCAGCAGTGCATCCAGCACCTTTCCCAGCACGGCACTGAAGGTGGACTGGGACATACCATGCATCATGGCAACGGTGTGTTGGAAGCTGCCAGTCCCAAGGTACTGTAGTACTGACACAAGCTTCACGAGTGGGGGCACAGCAGTGCTGAGGGCTATATGGCTGCCTTTGTCAGCCTGGATTGTGTCCAGAAACTGGGTGATGGTTGCCTTGTCCAGACTGTACTCAATCATCAGCTGCTAACCAGTAAGGGCCCAGGGTGTTGGCCTGACCCTGGGGATGGCTGGCCGCCTTGCTGGTGCTAGTCTCCTCCTTCTCCTCCTCCTTCTCCTCCTCCTCCTTATCCCCACCAACCTCTGTGCTCCCAGGGCCCTGGACTGGTTGGCAGGCCTCTGTAGCTCCAGGCGCCGCAGATACATCTCCACATCAAGGCTCCCGGCTGCAAATGGCAACATGGTGTTGGGAAGGGTGTGTTGTGCAGGGGTGGGTCTTTTGTAGGCCTCTGGTGTGCATTGTTTTCACCTGGGCCCTTAATGCTTTCTCCTCCCTGCTCCTCATTCTGTAATGGTGTTGGGAAGGGTGTGTTGTGCATGGATGGGTCTTTTGTAGGCCTCTGGTGTGCATTGTTTTCACCTGGGCCCTTATTGCTGTCTCATGTGTTCTTTTACCTCCAGCATTTGGGCAGGGGTATTTTTCCCACCGGTTTTCAGGTGCTAATTCTGAGTATGCCAGACTTGTGATGGCTCTCTAATTTTTGGTTGCCGGCGCTAATACAGCCGGCGCTATTACAGCTGGCTGTACTAACGCCGGCTGTAATAGCGCCGGTGGAATTTGTAGTCGTGATCCGGCGGAGCTGTATTGGCAGCGCCAATACCGTTTCCACCGGATTTAAGAGTTACCACCCAACTCATGATGACCCCCATTCTCTGTGGGGTGGCACAAGGACATATGGGATTGTGATCAGCCATCACCAAATGCAACTTACTGTCTGAGGTCTCCAGAGTCAAAGGGCCAATCAAATTAGGCCTGACCTCTGGTGAATAAGAGTTCACTCCTAAAAGTGAATTCTGAAGTAACTGAATTCCTGTCTCACATCGGTCAACCAGGTGACAGAGTGAGACTCCTACATGGTTTTCTTCTGGGACCCCCATCATGGGTCAGCAAGAATGTGTGTTAGACCACTCTGGTGGTATCCTGACACAAGGATGATCCACAAGGGGAATGTAACACACCAACTGCAGAAGGAAGGGCCTCATATCCCGGCAAACCTCCAACCTCTCAAGGTATTCTCTGGTGGGCTCTGTGGGCTTACTTTTCAGTAACACACCTTCTGGTTGGATTCTTTGCTTTACTGGAGGGGAGTCCTCCCATCAGAAGCAGGCCTTTCTCCATAAGCCTATCCATGATGGTTTTCTTTTTGGTTAGCCCATACTTCTCTCTCTTCTAGGGATTACCTCTACCAGCATGCTAAGTAGCTCAGGAGCCCTACAGGATGCAATATGTTCTGGGGTCGGTTAGGGAGAATTCTCAGTTCTGTGCTAATTCCCTTCAACATTAGACACCCCCAGATCTTTGTGAACTTTCGGACTTGTAATTTTAACCCTGGAGTGAGCAAGACCTTTTTTCTCACTCTCGTGTGTTTTGACCTGATTTGGAATATGCGTTTCCTCTGTTTTTGGAGTCTGACAAACTCCATAGGCATCTACTTTTTGTATGGTGACAGACAGCACATTCAGTGCAGTGTCACAGATAAATCCTTTAGATTTCCCAGAAGGTTTAAATACCATTTCTTGTGAGAACTACTGTTCCCAAGAATATTAAAGTGAAATGGACTTTACTTACCTTTTCTCTTTATAGGTCCAGCACACACCATCGTATGTGGAGTGCTGGTGGGTTACCTAGTAGCCCCTTATCCTACATTCTCATGTAACATTTTTTATGCTACCCTCACTACTTTTAATGGTTGGTGGCAGTGGTTTAATTTTTCCTACCATTGTGCTTTTCTACAGCAAGCTGAATCCTCAAGCTGCAGTACAGCACCCATGGGTGACCATTTTGTCAAAATGGCCCCGGTCTTTTCTCACCATTTTCTGTTTTTGAGGTCTTTCTTGGGCTTTACTCTGTGCGTTGAGCCAGGTTTCAGCTCTTTGTCCATTTTACCTTTGTCTGGCTTCAAACCTGAAGCCCGTCTCCGGGTCCAGTGTGTCTGGAAAGGCAGGATGTGAGGGAGGTTCCCAAAACTCCCCTGTGCTTTTGTCTCTAGGAGAGCATGAAAGCAACCAGTCCTGATTGGCTGGCTGTCCTTTCAGGACAGCCCCCTCCTGTTTGATTGACAGCCTAGGCTGTGCATGAATGGGAGAAACCTGCTTAAAAGGCGAGGGTTTTGGGACTAGAGGCAGAGTCGACCACTGGGAAGAACACCCGACGAAGAAACCATGAACAAAGTTTTCTGCATCCTCCTGGACCTTTGAATTGCCCAGCGAACCCCTGCTGCTGTGCTGAAACTCCTTTTTCTCATCGACAAGAGAAACTCTGGAAGGGACGACTTCTTCCCTTGGGTTAGTGGGACCAACTAACCCTGAGGCAAACTTCACTGGACCATCTTCCCCGACTGGCTGTACTTCTTTGCTGCTGCAGGAACAGAGTGCCAGGGGTCGAGAAATCTGTAGTCGAGTGCAATGTCTGAAATCCGTCCAGAAGCTCCAGGAGTCTCGTAAGGACCCTCCAGAAGCAGGACGACCCGAGCTCAAGTCCCCTCACCAGAGTGCAGGACCCAAGGACTGAAGGAAGACCAACCGGTATCCGAGATAAGCAGCAGTGCTGTTTACTGAGCGCTGAAACCGCAAAGTGTTGCTGAACCAAAAAGAGCCCATAGCTGCAGACAGCCTTCAAATTGCTGCTGCAGGAGCCCTCCAGATATCCTCCCCTGTTGTCCCCACGACTGAGGGTCAGGAATCCAGGATCTGCATAGCTGCAACAGGACAGAATCCAGCTGGACCACTCTTCTTCAAACCAGAGGTATTGTTTCGACTTGGGGTACTTAACTCAGCATGTCTGCCAGGATTCCTGCTCAGAGGCAGCACAAACAGCGCTTTAGCGAGGCGGAGCTAACCGTCTTGGTGGAGCACATTGTGGACAATACGGAGATACTGTTCAGCGCCGACCAATGGCGTGCCACACAGCAGCGGAGGAAGGAGGTGTGGGCTGAAGCTGCACGCAAGCGCACCGCTGTGGGCGTGACAGCGAGGAGCGTGAAGGACTGCCACAAGCGGTGGGACGACCTGAGGCTGAGGGTACGCAACCTCATTTCCACGCACCGCCAACGCAGCAGTGGGACAGGCGGAGGACCCCCTTCCCCACTGAGGCTGCAAGCATGGGAGGAGCGTTGCAGCAGCGTCCTCCACCTAGAGGGAATCCATGGGATCGGGGAGGCTGAGGTAGGAGTGAGCCCACCTGCAGATGCCGGTAAGTGCCCAAACATGAATGCCACATGAAAATATGCAGTTGTGAGTACTGGGCCAAAGGACCCATTAACAACCCCCCCCCCCCAGGCAGTGCATGTGTGGGCCAAAGGACCCATTAACAACCCCCCCCCCAGGCAGTGCATGTGTGGGCCAAAGGACCCATTAACAAACCCCCCCCCCAGGCAGTGCATGTGTGGGCCAAAGGACCCATTAACAATCCCCCCCCCAGGCAGTGCAGGTGTGGGCCAAAGGACCCATCATGATCCATATGGCAACCAATATCACAGAATGCATATACCAGCAATCAGATGCATGTGACTAACACTATTCAATGTACAATCTTAATGACGCATGTGATGCACCCATCTGCCACCACAACAACACTAATTGCATGCCCTTTGTGTCCCCACAGCCATTTCAAGTGACAGTGATACTGCACAACAGGCCAGCCAATCTGCACCGGCAAGTACACAAGCCACCGCCACCACACAGGAGGATGCTGCCGGCAGTTCTGCACCTCTGGCCACATTACCAGCCACTACAGATGTGCAGCCCACCACCACGACTGACATCCCCACCGTCTCCACACTGCCTGAGTCTAGACAGGTGCCACGGGAACCTATCATGGCCACCCAACACAACACCGAAGGCAGCAGCACTGCAGAGGGGGCGGCCTGCAGTGATAACAGTGCCCCGCAAGAGCACTCGGAAACGGGGCCACAGGGGGAGATGCCCACATTGGAAGACCTGGGCTCCTTCCATGAGCTGGAGTTCAGCCCCACATCACTGGGGAGTCCCATGAGGTCGCCCACCCCATCCATGGCCGAACTGAATGCCCGCATGCAGCGGATGGAGGACCAGCAGGTTACCCTCACCCAGTTGGTGGAGAGGCAGCTAGAGGAATCCAGGCTGCAGAGGGAGAGCTACAGCGCCTCAGTGCGTCGCCTGTCGAGGTCCATCGGACGCTTTGCGAGCACTATAGTGACCCTTGCACGCCATGTGCGGGAGGGCAACGACCACACCTCCAGGCTTGTAGAGGCCATGTTGGTTGGCCAACAGGCAAATCTGGCACGGATGCCCTCAATCCCAGATTCTGCCCAATCAAACACAACCACCCCATCCAGCTCCACTACTGCCAGTCCAAGGAGGCGCTCGAGTAGGCTAACGGGTCCCTCGGGCAAGGTTGCACAGGCACAGAAGCGCACACGGAAGTGATGGCATGTGTGTGGGGCAGTGCAGGACACATGTGGACTACAAGGGTGTGAGAGGGGTGGGCACGTTTGGGTGGTGGGGTAGGTAGTTTTGGGGGTTTGAACAATGAGGTCTGGGTGGCGGTGGGCACGTTTGGGTGGTGGGGTAGGTAGTTTTGGGGGTTTGAACAATGGGGTCTGGGTGGGGGTGGGCACGTTTGGGTGGTGGGGTAGGTAGTTTTGGGGGTTAGAACAATGGGGTCTGGGTGGGGGTGGGCACGTTTGGGTGGTGGGTGGCCCCGGGTGTACAGCTTCCCTAACCAATGCACCTCCTTCCCTGTTATTACATCAATACATCACCATTTCGAATCAAGACATACATGTGTGGACATTGATCATTTATTTTGCAGTGCAACTATTAATTCATTGTCGTCACCATGTTCGTGCATTTCTGTGAATGTGCTGTGACTCAAAAGTAAATGCGAATCAGGGCATCCCATGCTCTCTGGCCATCATGTGGACCCCCAGGGGGAGGCGGTGCCATCCCATCCCCATCCTCCTCATCTGCGTCTGGTGGCATTGGGATGTTCCTGCGCAGGCATATATTGTGCAGCATGGCACATACGAGCGTGATTATACCCGTCTTCACTGGGCTGTACAGCAGTGATCCGCCAGATCTGCTCAGACAGCGGAAAAGGGTCTTCAGCAGTCCAAATTTATTTTTATTTTATTTATTTTTACATTTGTAAAGCGCACTACAGCCCCAAGGCATTGAGGCGCTGTTTACATGAAAGTGTACGTAGGCATGAGTACATTAGGACATGCGGTTACTTGGTTACATCATATGTGCTAGGTTACAGAGTACAGATGGGCATACGGCGCCTGACATTTCAGACAAACAGGCTGGTTTTGATGGCCTTGCGGAAGGCTAGGTGAGAGTCGATTACCCTAATGTGTGAAGGTAGTGCGTTCCAGTGGGTGGCAGCGATGGCTGGGAAGCTGGAGCCCCCTGCACGCACTCTGCAGGTTTTGGGCTTGGTGATCAAGTTGGTGTAGGCTAGCCTAGATGGCTTTGTGGAAGTGGGGAAGGCGATGCGCTGGGCGAGGTAGGGGGGTGCCAGATCATGGAGGCATTTGTGAGTGATGGAGAGGATTTTAAAGATGATTCTCTGTTTGACAGGAAGCCAGTGAACCTGTCTCCTTAGGTCAGATATGTGGTCCTTTTTTGGGAATCCAGTGGCAGCCCTAAGGGCATGGTTCTGGACAAGTTGGAGTTTGGCAATGTTTTTGCTGGAGGTGCCTCCGAGGAGAGCATTACAGTAGTCCAGTCTTGAGCCGATAGTGGCTCTAGCGATAGTAAGGCAGTTCTGTGTCGTTAGGAAGGGTCTTACTGCATTAAGCAGTTTTGAGTAGTATGCTGAAGAGGCAGCAATGGCGTTAACCTGTCTATTCATGGTGAGATTAGAGTCTAGGTAGACACCCAGAGTTTTTACTGTATGGGACACAGCGATGGGTATATTATCGATGGTGAAGGAGCGATATTTCTTGTTGAGGTTGCCCAGGATGGTAGGTGACCCAATGAGCAGAAGCTCGGTTTTGTCACTATTTAGGCATAGCCAATTTTCAGCCATCCAGGCTTGGATGGTACAGTAGAGGGAGTTGAGGGTGATCCTATCTGCCTCATAGTCACCTGTGAGGGGGATGAGCACCTGGGTGTCATCAGCGTAGTTGGTATATGAGATACCCATGGTGTCAAGAAGGTTGAAAAGGGGCCTAGTAAATAGGTTGTAGAGGGTGGGCGCAATGCAGGAGCCCTGAGGCACCCCACATTTGATCTGACTAGGGGAAGAGCATGCTGAGTCTGAGAAGACTTTCATGGCCCTTTCCTGTAGAAAGGAGGTGATCCATGCACATGCTTTAGGGGAGAAGTTTGCTGCGATGGAGAGGTGATGGCAAAGAGTATTGTGGTCCACGAGGTCAAACGCGGCCGATAAATCAAGGAGCAGAAGGAGCGCTGGTTTACCAGGGTCTCTGATGTCGTCCATTTGATTTTTTAAATCGAGGAGGGCAGTTTCGGTGCCGTGTCGTGTCGTGGCCTGAAGCCAGACTGCCGAAGGCCCAGAAGGTGGTGATCCTCGAGGAATTTCTGGACTTGCAGGTAGGCTGCTTTGTCCAGAATTTTAAGCAGGAAGGGGACGGTGGTAATGGGCCTGTAGTTCCCTGGTGCCGCGGGGTCAAGGGAGGGCTTCTTGAGGAGCGGTCGTACCCAGGCCTCCTTGAGGTCAGGTGGGACATGGCCAGACTGGAAGGAGGCATTGATGAATGCTGTCAGGAAGGGTGCAAGTGTCGCGCCGCAGTCCTTAATGAGCTGAGAGGGGCAGGCGTCGCCCTTACAGTTAGATGGTTTAATGGTTTTTAGGAGGGAAATGACTTCAGATTCCGTCACATCCTTGAAGTTGAATACAGGGGAGGGTTTGATTTTGGTCTCTTTATTCGGTTTGCTATTCTGAGTGGCAATTAGTAGGGTAAGGGCCTTTTGGTGAGCTTGGATTTTTGTTTGTAGGGTGTTTAGTTTGTTGAGCATGGCCGATTGGATGTCGTTGCACCATTTCTCATCCTTTAGGAGCGTGGGTGGTGGGGTGGAAGGGGTTTCCAGCTCCCTAAAAATGGTGAAGATTTCCTTTGTGCTGGATTTGGCGTTGGCTATCCTAGTGTTAAAAGAGTTTGCTTTGGCATGGACTATGCTTAGTTTATAGTCTTTGGAGATGGTCTTGAAAGCTAGTTTGGTTGCATCATTGGGGTTGGCTTTCCAGGCTGCGAGGGCGGCTCGTTTCTTTATACGCATCTGGAGCAGATCCTGGGTGAACCAGACATTGGTGTGCTTGGATTTCTTAGCTTTCCTGAGAGTGAGGGGGGCAATAGCGTCAACTGCTTGGGTGATTGCTAGCTTGAAGGATCTGGCAAGGGTTTCTGGGTCCTGCGAGAAGGGGGCCTGGAGTACGGGCACTTTCAGGAGTGGGGTAATGTTTTCCGCGGTGAGTTGACGGGAGCTTCTGGAGAGCCCTGGAGGGAGGGGGATCGTGGGCAGGGGGGGCTCTTTGGAGGTATCGATGTTGAATTGGTTGTAGTGATGGTCGGACCACGGTATGGGTGAGTTCTCAGTAATAAGTACTGGGCAGTTGTGGTGGCTGATCCAATCCAGTGAGCGTCCTTTGGAGTGGGTGGGAAGGGAGACTGCTTGCGCGAATCCTAAGGTGGATAGGGCTTTTTCCAAGGTGGCTGCGTGGGCGTCGTTGGGATCATTAAGGCCAAGATTAAGGTCACCTGCGAGTAGGACTTTGGATGTCTTTTTCAAGTTGCTGGAGAGGGAGTGAATAAGGCATTCATGGAATTCAGTGATAGGCCCCGGGGGGGCGATAAACGATGTGGAGGGCCAAAGTCATATTAGGGGAGAGATTGATTTTGAGTGGGAGGTAGTCACAGTTGTGGCCTAGGTTGCCTTCTGTTCTTCTGATAGCAAGGCTTTCTTTGGCGATGAGAGCTACTCCGCCGCCCCTAGTGAGGGGTCTATCTTGTCTGTGGATAGTATAGCCATCTGGGATGGCAAGGGCGAGGGCTGGGCCCGAGGTTTCATTCAGCCAGGTTTCAGTGATAATGAGGATGTCTGTCTTGTTTTTGAGTATGAGGTCATGAATATCCAGGGCATGGGCTGGGATAGATCGGGCATTGACCAGGCCACATTTCAGAGAAGTGGTGGGTACAGATCCATGTACAAGCTTGGGGGTACCATGCACAGTGGTAACAGTGTGCGCATCAGGCGCGAGCAGTTTGGTAGCAGTGGGGGCATCAGGCACATCAATAACAGTAGGCGCATCAGGCGCAAGCAGTTTGGTATCAATGGGGGCATCAGGCACATCAATAACAGTGGGCGCAACAAGCGCAAGCAGTTTGGTATCAATGGGGGCCTTAGGCACATCAATAACAGTGGGCGCAGCAAGCGCAAGCAGTTTGGTATCAATGGGGGCCTTAGGCACATCAATAACGGTGGGCGCAAAGACGTCAGCTAGCGCTTGCTCTGGTAGAGACAGGAGGTGGTGTGTGGCCAGCCTGGAGTGGGTTATGTCCATTGGTGGGGGCAGCGTCTGCTAGTGGCGTTGCTACTGAACGGCGTTGTGGTGCTGCAGTAGCCGCAGGAGGCATATGACGGAGGGCAGGCGGGTGGCGCATGGTTGCTTGGATCGGCCGATGTTGTGCAAAGCAGAATGTTCTCCCCCCCCAGGCGTTTGTTCCGCGTGTGGAGATGCGGAGCGAGGGAGGTTGGAGGGGCCAGGGCTGTGCGCGATCTTAATCGCGCGTTCCTTGCAGAGGGTAGGAAATGTCCTCTCAATCATTCCACGTGTGCGGATATGTGCCTTATTGTATGCCTCTTCATGCCTGTTCCTTGGTCTCCGTACAAGTGTCATCGTCCATGGCGTGAGTGCATATCCCGCATCACCTACATGGGATGTAGATGGGGGAACATGTCAGTGTTTGTGGCATCATGTCCTCATCTGCTGCTGTGCATTCTTGTATCATCATTCATTCATGCATATGTACCATGCAGTGTATGGAGGTATGTTTTGGGCATCACAATGTATGTCGCTAACTGGATATGGGCCTACACATTAACTTGCATGTTTACTGTGCCCTGCGCGTGACATTTGATTGTGTGCATGTCACAGTGCAGTGCTGTCCACACATGGCAGAGTGACTCCACTGTACGGAAGTAGTAAATACACGTCGTCTCATTTACACGCCTCTCGTGCCTCTTGAGGCAGTGTTTCAATTGAGGGTGGGTGTCTGCAGTGGCACAAGGTTCATGGGACAGTGACGGGATTGGCTGTGCCAGCGTGTGCACGGGCACATTGTGGTGCCCTGTCATGTCTTCCGCTGTGTATTTGGTAGATGGAAGGGGGGTGATGCATGTGCGGTCACAGCGGCACACTCAAAATGCTCATTGGCCTGGACACACACACACCACTTCGACAGGGTTGTAGCATCGTCAGCTGTACTCACCCAATAGCCATGTGCTTTGTCCGGCATAGCGTTCCATGTACCGTGGCAACGTGGAATTCCGCAGTACCATTGAGTCATGTGATGAGCCTGGGAAACGTGCGCAGCAGTGTGTAATCAGTTGCATGGCATCACAAACCATCTGGACATTCAAAGAGTGATACTGTTTCCTATTGCGGAACACCGCCACAATTGCACGTGGTACTGTCAGCTCAACGTGGGTGCAGTCAACTGCGCCTATGCAATTTGGCATGCCTGCTATGGCATGGAAGGCCAACTGGAAGGCCAACTTGGTGGCAATGACCTCGGGGAGGGTGCGGGGTAGAGCTACGTGTTCCGACACATGGCGCAACAGGGCATCCAGTACCTGTACCAGGATTTTGGAGAAACAGGGTTGTGATATGCCGTGCAGCTCACCAACTGTGTTTTGATAGGTGCCAGTGCCAAGGAAATGCAGTACTGAGACAACCTTCAAGAGGGGGGGATGGCGGTGGGGGTGTCAATTAGGCTGCTGATGTTGTCCTCAATCATGGCAGTGATGTGCAGGATTGTTGCACGGTCCAGCCGGTATAGTGTGTGGATCTGTCCTGGGGTGAGGTTCCAGGGTGAGGCCCTAATGCGTGGTATTGCTGGCTGGCGGCGGGGTCGGGCTGGCTGGGCAATGGGGTTTGCCATAGCTGCAGGGTTGGCTGGTTGCCGCCTGCGCCTCCTCCGCCTACGCCTCCTCCTCTGCGCCATTACTGCCACCATGTGCAGTGCTGCCTGTTGGTTGAGTAGGCCCAGTCCCAGTGCTACTAGACCTGCTGCCTGCCTGGTTCTGTGTTGTGTTGGGCTGGGTGTGGCCCTTTTGTAGGCTCCCAGTGGCCTGCTAGGTCCAGCTGGGCTGATTTGGTGCACCTGTTCCCTGATTCAGTTCAGCAGGCAGTGTATAACGCCATGTTCGCGGTGGCGGCGGTTCCGCCACCGTGATCACGGTATTTACGCCATTTTTTTGCCGGTATTTCCGTGTCCGCGCTAGTTGTGGTGCTCACGGTATTTTGTGTTGACGGTAACGGATGGGTTTCCGTGCAGACGGACATAACGGGACCCCTATTTCCGCGGTGGCGGTTGAGGGTGGTGCTATTACCTGGGCCGCGGGTCATGATTGGGCAGACATGGAAACGGTGCCGGTATGGTTTTACCGGCAGTGTTAATTCCGGACCGGAGTACTTGTAATGAGGCCCATTGTCTTTTTGGCTGTGCTCTTCTCAGTTGAGATTGGCATTGGCTTCTTTTGAGAGTTGATTCCAGCTCTCCTTTCGCAGGCTTTACAGCTTGTGACCCTACAAGTTATTTCCTAGAAACGCTCTAACTTTTCTATCCAAGAAGTGCCTCAGCTCCATAGATTGTGTTCCAATTGACTTTGGCTATCCTGGCTCCCTGCAGACTCTTCTAGCGCATTGACTTTGATGTTCCTGTCCGTCAGAGGTGGTAACTTGTTTTAGACTGTTAATTGCTGGGCAAGGATTGTCTAGAGCTCATTGGAAGATTTAATTGTCCTCACCTATACCGAGAACCTGTTTAACCTTTGTTCTTCCTTTAACCTTTCCTTTCTGCAACCTCAAAATCTGCAAAGTATAACTAGTGATATATAAATGCCATTACTGTCCTTATGAATTAAGTCACCTCCGGTTGTAGGAATTGTGTTAAGAGCATATTCAAAGAGTATCCACTAACTTTTTTTTATTAATTTTTTTAAATTATTTTATAACAACACACCAAACATTACAAATAATTAGGACTTCCATGTTTAAGTTCAACAACGTAGCATTTACAGAATGCACTCTTCTGTCCTACTCCCTCCCGCCCCATCAACTCGAGCCACTGTATCCGTGTCATCAGCCTGTTCTTCCTCAGGCGGGTCTATTGTCATTATCTTTTCCGTGTCATCATCACCATGAACCGTCTCGGAGGGGCCCGCCATAGTGGCCACCAGTTGCCTCCATTCGATTAGGGGTCCCACCTCCTCCTCCCCTCCCGACCGCTTCGAACCAAGCAGCCGTTTCTGCCTCTGCCCACTTCATGAGGTCTGCCCACCACAACTCTATCCTAGGCCTATGGGCTGCCTTCCAGCACATTGCAATCCTCCGTTTGGCCAGGACGTAGGCCAGGTCTTTCATCTTACTAATATGCCTCATATTTCATGGTCTAGGAAAGCCCCCAAGAATGCATGCCCAAGTCCACTCCACCTCTAGCATAATGCCTTTACCTGCCAAGCGTATCTTCAGTTCTGTCCAAAACCTTCCCACCTGCGGGCAGGCCCAGAACATGTGTAACATCCCAGCTTCCTCCTCCGCGCACCTGGGGAATCTGAGTCCATTGGACACCAAACCTGGCAATCTTACTGGGGGTCAGATATGCTCTATGTGTGACATATAGTTGGATCTGTTGGAGCCTCGCGTTCCGGGACACTTTATGATATCTTTGGGCTCTGTCCCATAGCCCGTCCGACATGGGTTCTCCCACCTCTTCTTCCCAGGTTTGCCTCAGTTGGAGCAATTCCTTCCCCACCTTGGACCCCAATATCTCATATATGCGAGATATCTCATGCCCACCCTCCGAGATGTCATAAATCGTCTCAAAGATGGCATCAGGCTGTTCTGCAAGCACTGACGCCGGCCATTTTTCTCACACTCGTTTAACGATTCTGGAGTAGGTGATGTGTTGCCCTTTATGCACCCCGCTGTCCTCTGTTAGTTTCTGGAATTCCAGGCCCATCGGTTCCCAGTATTTACGGACCCCTTTTATCAATTGGAGGTCTTCTCTGCATAGTGCCACCAGCGGCACCTGCATAGAGAACGGAGCCGGGTATCCCACAATCTGCCATGCCCTGTGCCACACCTCCCAGCCAAGTACCAACAGCCTCGCCATCTCTAGTACCTTGGGTTTTGACAACCACACTATTTCTCTGAGGAAATAAGGAGCATGCTCCATGCACAACAGCCTGGTTTCAGCCGTTTCTTCTTCAGACAGCCATCTGGCCACATATTGCAGTTGTCCCGCCAAGTAATATAGCTCAAAGTTCGGCAGGTTTATTCCCCCCCTGTCACATGAATTCTGTAATTTCCAAAGAGCCACCTTGTTCCTGGAGTCATGTCATATAAAGCCCCTGCACAGTCTGTGGAGACTGGCGAAGAAGCCCCTGGGGATCACATACGGGATATTTACAAAATAATGTAACAGTCTGGGCAGGACTACAATCTTAATCAGAGCAGCTCTCCCCATCATGGCCAGGGGTAGTCTGGACCAGAAACCCATGCTATTTTGAATGCTTTCAACTGCCTTTTCCGTGTTGTGTTTGTGTTCCTCTCCTGTCGTGTGGTATATGTCAATTCCAAGATATCGGAAAGTCTCGGTTCGCCAGGGTATTGGCAATACCGGCAAGCTCCTTGGTAAAGCACGTCTATATCTCCCCAGGGGGAACATGCTAGATTTCTTGGGGTTTACCGCTATAACGGGCGGGGTAGCATATTGTTCCATCACCTCCAGGATGTATTGTATATTCTCCTCTGCGAAGCGCAGGTACAAGAGTATATCATTAGCGTATAATGAAATAAGATGTGGACCACTCGCAGTGCGGATCCCCATCTCCCAATATTGTTGTCTAAAACAGACTGCCAACGGTTCCAACGCTAGTATGTACAACATGGGCGACCAGGGGCAGCCCTGCCTCTGCCCCTGCTAAACTGCCATTTGTCTGAGATAATGGCACCCATTTTAACCCTTGCAAATGGGGAGCTGTATAACATTTTGACCCACCTGAGATACCCCGGCCCCATTCCGTAAGCTCTCAAAGTCGCTAACAGCCAGGGCCATCTTACTGAGTCAAAGGCCTTGACAGCATTAAGCGAGACGATCGCCAGCTCACCAGAGTCATCCTCTGTCTGATCAATAATATGGTGCAGTCTTCTATGGTTATCAGTTATATTCCTGCCAGGGACGTAGCCTGTTTGGTCTGGGTGTATCAGTTTGCCGGTGACTCGCTTAAGTCTGTTTGCTAGCACTGCCATAAGGATTTTGCTGTCCTGGTTAAGTATCGATAGGGGTCTATATGACCCGCAGTCTGTGCTAGGCTTACCCGGCTTTAGAAGCGGAATGATCACCGCCTCCCATAGGGACTCTGGCAACCTGCCATGCTCAAACGCCTCATTAAACATAGCCAGCAAAGGGGGAAGCAGCTCTTGTTTGTAGGTCTTGTAGAATTTGCTTGAGAGCCCGTCTGATCCCGGAGCTTTACAAGTGGGCAGGTGCTGAATCACCATCTCAAGCTCTTCTAATGCTATTGGGGCATCCAGGTCTGCCCGATCTAAATCGTCTAAGGTTCGTCTAAGGTGGGCAAGCCTAGATCTTCTAGCGTTTCCTGGATTTCCTGGTCCCTTTCCTCGCCTGGGTCCTCATAGAGACGCTCGTAATATCTAAGGAACTCTTCATTCACCCCCTCTTGAGTATCGAGGACCACGCCTCTATCCCATCTAATTTCCCTGATCACTGGCCGTGCCACTTTGCTCTTATATAGCCAAGCCAGCAATCTGCCCAGCTTGTCTCCCCCCGCATGCTGTCTCTCCACATATTTCTTATAGCTTAATTTACATAACCTGTCCCAGTGTTCACTACTAGCCTGTTGTAGCAGTCTCATCCTGACCCCATCTTCCCGAGAGGTGCCTCCCCTACGCATAATGTCTTCCAACTCCTTCTCCGTTTTCTGCAGCTCTCTTTCAATGCCCCCCTGGAGCCCTCTGGATTTTGATATAGCCACCCCCGCACTACCACCTTAAACGCCTCCCACACCGTTCCCACAGTTCAAACACTGGCAGTGTTAATCTCTGTTAGGGAGAATTCTCTGTTTAGGCTGAATTTCCTAACCCAGTGAGTCCCCCAGCAGCTTTGCTGGATTTTTGGGGTTTATCTTTTTCTCCTGCCAAGAGTGAGACTCTTTTACCCTCACTCTTGGGCATGATTTGAGTGTGTTTCTTTGACTCTAGATGTGTTTAATGGGCTATGGGGCCTTTTACTCCATAGGGCTTCATGTGTTTTTGTGATGTGTGTTACACAGCACCCTCAGTGCAGTAACACAGGGGTGTCATAGTGACCCCCCAGTATAGACTCCATACCCTGGGACTGACTACTGTCTCCCAGGACATGTAAAGTCACCGTTGACTTTACTAGTCTTGAATTCTGAACAGAACCAGTACAAACCATCATATTGTGGACGTACTGGCTGGGGCAATTCGATTGCCCCAGGGTCTGTTACTCGAGGGGCGACGTCTCCGTCCCCCTGATCGAGTTTTGGCTGGTGGCAGTGGATAATACTTTTTATATTCAACCGCAAATATTTCTCTATGGGATTTTCCCATTGTTTGAGGTTACTATCTTTATTTATTTAATTACGATAGCCTCGAACATACCGCCGGTTTATTTAATTAATATTAATTCTCCAGTTGGTACTTTTTGCCAAAACTTGGTTCTAAAATGGCGTTTGTGTTCTCTTGTGTGACTCCAACCCAAGTCGAGCCCTTTGTTCCACTTTTTGGCGGGCTTCTCCACAGAAGCCCTCCAAAGTGGTGCCACTCTGTCTGGGGTACTTAGAAGGGGTGGAGGGGGATTTAGGCACCCTGGACTGAGTTGCCTAGGCAACTCAAGTCGCACTCCGTCCTGATTGGCCCAGGTGGTGAGCCAGCCGGCTCACCACTTAGCATGTTTGAGTGACAGCTAGGCTGAGTGAATGGGGGTTTTCTGCATAAAAGCAGGGCTTTGGGGACTGGAACTTCAGAAGTTGCCACAGGACCTAAGAATCCGACGAGGGAGAAGCTGAGCCGACCTGCCACGACGACACCACCGGTGAAGCCCTGCTGGACCGTCTCACCACTTTTCCCAACGACAGAGGAGATCTCCCGCCGGAGAGTCTTCTTCCTTTGACTGGTGGGGATAACCAGTTTCACCATCTTTTCGCCTTCCCAATGTATCTCGTGGCCGCCTTGTCTTTGCCAAGCACCCCGGCAACCGGGATACCACGTTTTACCACGACCACAAATTAAAGGGTAATACCTTTAACCGGAAAACTCCGCGGCTGGTTTCTTCCCTGGCAGTGCAACAACCTTCATCTTTCCTCCAAGTCGAGATCTTCTCTTCCCCTGGACGACGACGAGACTTGCACCCGCTGCCAGGAACAACTGCCACCGCTGGAGGATCCTTCCCACTTAAGGTACCGTGTCCCGCCCGGCTTCCCTTGCCACCGACTGTACGGGGTAGATTTAGCCCCCGGCTTTCGAACCTGGGTTAGCCTGGGACACCCTGGCTAAACTTTTCTGAGCCTCTCTAATACCCTTTTCGAACTCTCTGCAAGACTTTCTAAGCCTAGTGTAACTGTGATCTTGGGCGCATTTGTGCTCTGCTCTCTCGAAGAGTGGGCCCAGCCTATGGACTTTGGCTCACAAGTGACTTTTGCTCTTCTGCCTTGCTTATATTGTTCCTAAATCTTAGAGTCGTGTATCTCTCCATATTCTGTCTTTTTCCCTCCCTTCTTCATGAACTTATTGGAGTGCCATCTATAGTTAAGCGTTCACCTCTGTATGAAAATAAGTGGTGTTTTACTAAGAGTTATCTGATAAGGAATAAGGGTTGTATATATTATAATAGTAACAGTGTTTAGAGTGTTTTACAATAAGAGTGCTGGAGTGTTTCAAACAGCTCCCTCCGGCAAACCAACAATGCGGATGTTGTTCCTCCGGGCACGTCCCTCCGCCTCCTCCGCCCTGCTTTGTAGGTTACATTCCAAGAGCATCAATCCCATTGACTGCTCCCCTACCCATACTGTGCTTTACCTAACTCACGTACTAGACCCGGGTCTAGTTTTTAACTCCCTGAAAGTCCACTTAGCTGGTCTGTTAGTTTATACCACCTCCCAGCAAAAGGTGTTGTGGTGGAAGATCCCAGTAATTAAAGCTTTCGTGGAAGGGGTTAAATGAATTCACCCCCCCATTTCTAACCTGGCTCCCCGAATGGGATCTAAATGTGGTATTAACCAGACTAATGGGGTCTCCCTTTGAACTTATGCACAAGACAAGTCTCAAGACACTCACTTACAAGACAGCCTTCCTAATGGGAGTCACATCTATAAGAAGAGTCAGTGAACTGCAGGCCCTTTCAATTCTTGACTTTTTTGTCACAATTCAGAGATAAGTTGGTTCTGCGCACTCACTCACGGTTTGTGCCCAAATTCATTTCTAAGTTCCATGTGAACCAGTCTATAGAACTACCCACATTCTTTCAGAACCCTAATGTGGCGGAGAGAATACTACACACACACTAGATGTGCGTAGGGCAGTCATCTACTATCTGGAAAAGAATAAACCACTAAGGAAAACAAATCAGTTTTTTGTTTCAGTAGAGGCTGGTAGTGAGGGGGATCCTGTCTCTAAATCAGCCATCTCAAGGTGGATTGTCAATTGCATCACACTCTGTTACACTCTTGTTAAGAGAGAACTGCCCTTCAAGCCTAGAGCATACTTCACTCGAGGCACTGGAGCTTCCATAGCATTTATTGCAAATGTTCCCCTCGAGTCCATTTACAATACGGCAACCTGGAGTTCTGTACACACCTTTACAAAACACTATTGCCTAGACACTCATTCTAGGTCTGATTCTCAGGTGGGACAAGCAGTACTAAGACATCTTTTCACTACTGTTCTTCCTCACATCCCACCTCCAACTCCGGGTACTGCTCCCTAGTCTATGCACAGCATGTGATTCTAAGCAGATTAACAAGCATCAGAAGACATGCATTGCTTACAGTAGTAGGATTTCTGATGATTGTATCTGCTTAGATTCACATGAGCCCACCCTTCCTCACCGCTCGGATGGAAGGAACATAGACGTCTTACTTCTTCTTCTCTCTTCTGTACTCACGATAGGCATAAGGCTCCCTCACGGCAGAAAAAGTGCAATTGGAGGACCTTGGCGCATGAGGGATTTTGGGTACACTATACGTCAAGTTAGGGGTAGTGTTACAGGCACGCCCATGTCAACGTCCCCTTTCGATCCTCGAAAGACAAGATGCAATACTCTGTGGTTACCACTAGATGTCGGACTATATGCACAGCATGTGATTCTAAGCAGATTAACAAGCATCAGAAATAACTATTTATAACAGAAACCTTGAGTATAAGTGTTACTTGGTTACTTGTAAATATGAATTTCATTGCTACAGCTCTACAGCTCACATTTAGCCCTCTGGAGAGAGGTCTGGCTGCTCAGTCACACTACCAACTTGTGTAGTACAGATCTATACCAAAAGGTGGGTTACCTAATACCGAGCAGATAAGTGTTCTGTGGTCTCACACAGTGTCACTACACCAATTCTTACCTAACAGGGTACTTCTTCAAAACTTGGATTAGGGACTCTACCAACTACCTGAACTGATGTTGTAGGTAGGACAGGCAGAATATTCTCCTTCCCTCTGTCTCTGCTTCGGACTCCTCTGGCCATGTGTTTCCCCGTAGGCCTAGGCTTTCCCTTAGGCTTGGCTAATGCAGCCTGATTCTGAGATCAAGTGCTTGAAGAGTCTGGTGAGTGTCCATCAGGACCTAAGTCTTGAAGACTTAGCTCACCCAGAACTCTTCTAGGAAACACTCTCCTAACGTTGACAGATGCCCTGACCATTTCTCTATTCACAGCTCTAATGACAGGTGCTACTGGAACATTGAGAGAGGGCCTACCAGCCAACTGAATATCCCCCACAGGATATTTGGCAAGAACCTGATGGTTTACCATGGAGGAAGCAAAATCAGTAGGACTCGGCCCAGTGTTCCTAACAGTAGCGGTACTTACACCTTCTACCTGTACACTATCCTCAGAGAACACAAGACTAAGGGACAGGACTGGGATGGGATCAGAAGCTCCAGCACCACTAGTTTCCAAAGAATCTAGTCTAACTTCAGATAATTCACCTGTGGGGGAAGGAATCTAAAGGGAATGGCACCCCTGCAATCTCTTCTTACTCATACTGAGAGAAGGCCAGACTTGCAGAGTGGACCCCCAAGGTCATACCCTTACACCTGGGGTCCCCCTTCTTGTGGTCACTGGCTCCACAAGTGTAACAAGTCCCACTGGGTCTTGACACATAGTGGGGCTTAGAGAAACCACTCTCATGCTTCGGAGGATTAGTCCCATTACCCTGACCACACTCTTGTGACTTCCCATTATTAAACATGTTGTGGGCCATCTTGGACAAAGATGTATTAGTAGCCCCACCCGCTTTCTGCTTCTTTCCCTCCACCTTCTTACCTGAAGCAGGCTCTTCCTTATGGGATACGCTATGTTAGACCCATAAGTCAGCAGCAATGGCTAACCTCTTAGGATTTAACTCCTAAGAGTCAGTCAAATGCTGCTTAAACTCTGGGGAACAAGAGGCAAAAATATGCTCAAGCCACATACGTTTTTCAAAGAATCTGTAACAAAAGTAACATAAGTCAAACATTCTTTTTTCTTGTACTCTCTAAATCTCCTCAACTATTGGGCAGGAGTCCTCCCAAACTCTAAGATGAGAGTTTGCTTAGGTTTTGCAAAATCATGCCTCTCAGCTTTTCACATTTCTATAATGGCAGTGCAGCCAGAATGGGGCAGTCTACCGAGCAACCATGCAATCCTATCAGCATCACTCACACCTTGTACTTCACAGGCATACTCAAAAGTTACAAGCCACTCAATTATATAATTCCTCTCCTCATACACATTGAGCAGATCTTTTGGGAATCTCGGTTTTGTGAAGAGGATCCAGAACCATCTCCAGATCCTCTGGAAGAACCTTGTGAAGCCAGAAACTTGGCAAGCTACATCTGGTGATGTCCTTCTGCCTCTTAATTCTTCCAAAGTCTAACATAGCATAGTTAAACTAAAGCTCCTTTTCCTTGAGCCCGAGTTTCTCCTTTTATAAGTCCAAATTTGTCACAGCCTTTGAGTTTGTGACAGAATATAGTCCAGAAGATTAAACCTCAAACTCCTCATCCTCAACACTAGTAGCTGCAGCAACTCCATTACAGTTGCTGGGTACACCCCAGCTCCACTATCAGTACCATTAGATAGGAGAGGTACACCCTTGCACTTCTCAGAATCAATCATTTTTACAATTAGTTCAGCTTTAGTGCCAGAGACTCTCAGGCCTGTCACTACACAACTTTTTCAAGTGATCCACTTTTGAAGAACTTAAAGTAGTGAAAGTAATTACTTCCGTGTTATCAAATCTAGTAGGTGACTGTCAACTACAAGGCAGTCAGAGATCACAGTCTACTATGTAAGTGTTATGCAGACACTTTGACAGTCTACAACACTGAGGTGCCCAATACTGATGCTCACCCAATAAAGACCAAAATGTTAAGTGGAGAGGGTCACCCCACCACTGTTCACCAATTTGTTAGGACTGATTTTCTATACTCTGGCCTGGTGGACAGATGTATAAAAGGCCAACCTATATTGTGACAGGGACAACTCTGGGAGCTGTAGTCAAACCAGTTCAAGGTAGCAAGGCGAGTGGTCTAGGCTAAGTCTCAAGAGGTGGTGAGCTTGTAAGGGGTCCACAATGAACACACACAGTGAAATAGTCAAGGAACATACTTCAACAATCAGGTATAAGAATACCTCTTTACTTATGGCCAAATAACACAGTGAACAATGACTACTAACAGGTTGTCATGATGCCTACCCCCAGGCATCCGGACCAAGTCCATCAGCCCTAGGAGCAGGCATCTAGACATTTAGTAAAACCTCAGCAGCCCCGGCGGGGCTATCTGGGTTCAGTCCTGGTGCTTTAGGCGCCAGGCTCATAGTCATTACTTACCTCAGGCAGACCATGCTGCAAATGACTCCAATCCAACATGAAGCCTGAAAGGGACTATTTTTCTACAGGGACTATTTTTTACTCGGGTGTGGTTTTAGGGACTTCTTACCTGGGACTACTTTTGAGGCTATTTAAACCACACCCGACCAGCAACACACGCTTCGCATTATTCTGCATCAAGCAGCGTAACACTCACCGTGCCTGCAGCCTGCATCCAGTCTTCTGCCACGCCCGCCTCGAATCCGGAGCTCCTAAAACAAAGAGGAAAGAAAGGGACAAGGTTAGAAAACCAACTCATTTCTATTCCACACCCGATTCTGGATCCATCTTGTCTCCGGACCTGTAAAGAACATCATTTCTGCACGCGCCGCACCTCCAGCTGCAGCGCCGCGCCATACTCACCAGTCTTCACAGCATCCTTCGGGTCGGCGCTGCCTCCATCATTTCTTCGCCGAACTTCGGCTCCTAGAAGACTAAAGAAAACCACAAGGTGAGCCGAGGGAACCAACAAATATAATTCTTACCACCATAGACTTACCTGATTTACCACCGGAGGCATCCTTTTGTGACTCTTCATATTTTCACGTGCCGTATCTGTAAAGAGAGACAAAACAACACGTTTTCCTCGTGCAACATTTACCGGACAGCGCCGGGTAATACAGACTCTTATCGGAGCGCCACTAACTGCCACAAGAGCATCTTTTCACGAGCCAGCTGCAAGACAAGAAAGGAAGGGGGAACAAGAGTGAACATCGGACATATTGAACTCTATGAACTTAATACTTACTGGTCCTCACCAGGAATCTCAGAGTCAATACTCTCCGGAACTCTCCCGAGCCTTCAAACCAGTGAAGTAACTGGAATCAACGCGCCTCTGCAAATCCACACAGGATGGGGAGCTCATCTTTCAAGAATATAAGGTGAGATTGCTGTGAGGGCATTTTGGAGGTGATTAGTTGGGGAGGACTGTGGGGGTGCCATCACTTGAACCCACAAGTGGCTAAATCCATCCCTCCACTTGCAGGAGAATATTTCTACGGGATAAGCAGACAAGATTAGGAGGGCAGATCCAGTCAGTCATCGCTGCACTACGCATCACGTGGGTGGAGACCACAGCTATCCGGGTCCGACCGACGCCCCTGTGGGAGCCAGGTGAGCGTTACACAGGTAATATCACTCAATACTAGAAATTAGAAACATATGACAATGCATTACTTACCGTAAAAACATTTCTGATGGTTGTATCTGCTGAGATTCACATGCTGTGCATAGTCCGACATCCAGTGGTCGCTGCGCAGTATTGCATTTTGTTTTTCGTAGTCGAAAAGGGGACGTCAACAAGACGTGTCTGTAACACTATCCCTATAGTGACGTGCATTGTACCCACAATCCCTCACGCATCGAGGTCCCTCTGTTTGTATTTTTTCTGCCCTGAGGGAGCCTTCTATACGTGAGTGAGTACAGAAAGAGAGAGAGATGTAGAAAGGTGTCTATGTTCCTTCCATCCGAGCGGGGAGGAAGGGTGGGCGCATGTGAATCTAAGCAGATACAACCATCAGAAATGGTTTTACGGCAAGTAATGCATAGTCTTCTGATCTTTGTTAATCTGCTTAGAATCACATGCTGTGCATAGACTAGCGAGCAGTACCCGGAGTTGGCGGTGGGTTATGAGAAGGAACAGTAGAGAAAAGATGTCTTAATACTGCCGGTCCCACCTGGGAGTCAGATCTAGAGTGTGCATCTAGACAGTAGTGTTTTGTAAAGGTGTGCACAGAACTCCAGGTTGCCGCTTTGCAGATGGACTCAAGGGGAACATTTGCAATGAATGCTATGGATGCCCCAGTGCCTCGAGTAGAATGTGCTCTTGGCTTGAAGGGTAGTTCTCTCTTAGCAAGAGTGTAACAGAGAGTGATGCATTGAACAATCCATCTAGATATAGTGGATTTTGAAACTGCATCTCCTTTTCCTGCTGCCACCGAGACAAAGAACTGATTAGTCTTTCTCAGTGGTCTGGTTCTTTCCATGTAGAACATGACAGCTCTGCGCACATCAAGTGTATGCAGACTTTTTTTCTCCCGATTTGGAAGGGTTTTGAAAGAACGTTGGTAGTTCTATTGACTGGTTTACATGGAATTTTGAGATGAATTTCGGTGCAAATCTTGGGTGCGTGCGTAGAACCACTTTATCTTGGTGAACTGCTACAAAGGGGTCTAAAACAGAAAGAGCCTGTAGTTCACTTACTCTCCTAATGGAGGTGATAGCTATTAGGAAAGCGGTCTTAAGGGTGAGGTCTTTAAGAGTTGCTTTGTGCATGGGTTCAAAGGGTGAGCCCATGAGTCTGGTAAGTACCACATTCAGGTCCCAGCCGGGAGCTGGGTTTGCTATCGGAGGGTGTATTCTCTTTCCTCCCTCCATGAAGGCTTTGATAACTGGGACTTTTCACCACGACACTTTAAACTGGGAAGTGGTGTATGCAGAAAGTGCTGCTAGGTGGACTTTAATGGAATTGAACACTAGACCTGAGTACAGTAAATGGGTCAGGTACAGGACAATGTGCGTGGGGGAGCAGTCAACTGGGTCGATGCTTCTTCCTCTACACCAGATGACAAATCTCTTCCATTTGCTAGAATAACAGTGACGAGTGTTAGGCTTTCTAGCCTCCCTGAGGATGTCCATGCATCTCTGCGGGAGTTGTAAGTGTCCAAATTCTATGATCTCAGGAGCCAGGCTGCTAAATTCATGGTCTGAGGGCATGGATGCAGTGTCCTGCCCTTGTCCTGTGACAGCATGTTGTGCGGGCAGGGAAGTTTTGCTGGGGGAGATAGAGACATCTCCATCAAGTGAGCGAACTATGGCTGCCGGGCCCACATAGGGGCCACTAGTATCATGGTAACTTGTTCCTGGTGCATCTTGTGCACAATCTTGTTGAGAAGGGGAGTCGAGGGAAAGGCGTAAGCAAATTTCCCTGACCATGGAATCGATAGACCGTTCCCCTTGGATTGGTTCTGGGGGTGCCTGGAGGCGTAATCTTGGCATTGTGAGTTCTCCAGAGTTGCGAACAGGTCTATTTCTGGGAATCCCCATTGAGAAGACGTCGAAGACGATGTCTTCGTGCAACTGCCATTCGTACTCTGAGGGCAGAGGGAAGTCTCTGCTGAGTTCGTCTGCTAGCAGATTGAGTTCCCCTTGGTACATGTTGCGACAGTAGGAACATGTTGTGTTTGAGAGCCCACTTCCAGATATTCTGGGGCAGCTTGGACAGTCCTGGAGAGTGGGTGCCCCCTTGCTTGTTGAGGTAGTACATGGCTGTGGTGCTGTCCGCAAGGACCATCACTATCTTCCCTTGTAGGTGTTCCTGGAAGGCGTTTAGTGCCTTGAACACGGCCAGTAGCTCCAGTAGGTTTATGTGCTTGGATGCTAGGCTCGGAGTCCACACTCCGTGAGCAGTCTGATGGGATAGGTGAGCCCCCCATCCTGTGAGGGATGCGTCTGTGGTTAGAGTGGCTTCCACTGCGGGTGTGGCAAAGGGTTTCCCTCTTACCAGGTTTTCCTTTGTCCACCACCGTAGCGAGAGAACCAAGGCCTGCGAGACCACCACTAGATCTTCCCATTGTCCGCTGGCCTGACACCACTGGCTGTTGAACCACTCTTGCATTGGGCGCATGCGCAGGCGCACGTGAGGTACCAAATAAATACATGACGCCATCATTCCTAGCAAGCGCATCGCTTTGCGCACCGTCACCTCCCGACCTGCCACATATTGGGGGATCTGAAACAGCATGTTTTGGACCCTCTCGTTGGAGGGGAAGACGAGGCCATCCTTTGTTCGAATTAGAGCCCCTAGGAATTGTTTGACTTGGCTGGGGTCTAAGCTGGACTTCTTCTTGTTGATGGAGAAGCCCAGTTGGAACAAAAGGTCTACAGTCTTTTGGGTGTTTGAGAAGCATGTCTCGGAAGAATCCCCTGTTATGAGCCAGTCGTCGAGGTAAGGGTATACTGGGATGGATAACCTGCGCAGGTGGGCCGCTGCCACTGCCAGTACTTTCGTGAATACCCTTGGTGCAGATGCTATGCCGAAGGGTAGCACTCTGAACTGGTAGTGTTTGCCCTCTATCATGAACCTGAGGTATTTTCTGTGCGCTGGCAACATTAAAATATGAAAGTATGCATCTTTCATGTCCAGTGTTGTCATGTTATCTCCCTGTGATATCAGTGGGATCACTTCCTGTAAGGTCACCATACGCAAACTTTTGGGGTTTGACAAACTTGTTCGCTGGGCGCAGATCTAATACAGGGCGCATGGTTAAATTCTTTTTGGGTACAAGGAAGTACACTGAATAAATACCTTCTGTTACCTGAGATAGAGGCACGACCTGTATAGCTCCTTTTTCCAGTAGTTGGTCCACTTCTTGGAGAAGGATGGCGAGGTGTTCTGGTGTCATGCGTCGTCCCCTCGGGGGTCTGTATGTTGGGGAACTGTTGAACTCTATACAGTAGCCGCGGGCTACGGTGGATAGTACCCAGCGGTCTGATGTTATTCCCTCCCATGCTGGAAGAAAGGATGTTAACCGGCCCCCGACCGGCGATGCATTGGAGGGGACCCGAAACTTCGCGTCACTTGGTGTTGTTGGTGGCTTGAGAGCCTCTAGGGGTGGAACCCCGGCCTCTCCCCTTGCCACGGCGTTGACCTCTCTGATTGTACTGGCCATTATTACTCTGGTAGTTGTTGGCAGAATATTGAAGTTGTTGATTCTGTTGCTGGCGTTGGCCACGAAAAGAACGCTTGTTGCCAAATCCCCACCTGTTAGGGGGCTTTGAGATTTGGTCCAAGGTCTTTATGGTATCAAATTCTTCTTTCGCATTTTCCAGTGCGTCGTCCACTGCCTTTCCAAAGAGGTTAGACTCTTCAATAGGCTTGTTAATGAGCGCCGCTTGCGTTTCCGCCTTAAACCTGGAATTGCGAAGCCAGACGTGGCGCTTCAGCAGAATTCCCTGTACCAAAGAGCGGCCAGCTGTTTCCGCTGCATCGAGGGTATTCTTAACGATGCATTGGTTGACCAGAGACCCTTCATTAACTGTAGCCAGCAATCTAGTTTTATGGGGTTCAGGGACTTCCTCGATGTCCTGCTTAAGCTTTCCCCATTGCGCATCAGCATAGCTTGCCAGCAATGTGTTATTATTGGCAATTCTAGTTGAGAACGCTGCTGAGGTGGTAATTCTTTTGGCTAGGTCATAAAGCTTTTTCCCCTCTTTATCCGGGGGTGCCTCGCTGGTAGACAGTGGAACCCCAGCACTTTTCCTAGTGTTAGTCACCACTAAGGAGTCCGGGATTGAGTGACCCTTAATATATAATGGGTCTGATTGAGAGGGTGAGAACAATTTTTCGATTCTTGGATTAACCCCTCTTACTAGTGCAGGGGTGGCCAGTGAAGGGTTGATTTGTCTCTTAACAGAGGCGAGTATTGGAATTGTTTGGCTGGTGGGTGGTTTTTCTTTGATATTCCTTTCCACAAAGTCAGTGTCTGGGGTGACCTCCCCAGTTTCGACCTCAAAATGTGCTGCTGCCTTCCTCAGCAGCGCATTAACGGTGGGCTGGTCGTCAACAGGCGAAGGGTTCCTGACTGGTGTGGTCTGAGGAGACCTGATGTCTATAATGTCTGGCTCTGTAGACCCGGATGGTGACTGCCAGGGATTTGGGTCACCCTCACCTGGGTCTTCTTCGTACCCTTCCTCACTTATGTTAGTGTCCTCATGGAAGCCTTCTCCCTCTTGTTGGTTTTCATCATTAATGAACTCCTCCTGGAAGTGAGTGTCCTCTTCGGTGAGGTCGTAAGAGTTTATTTCCTCCTGAAAGGGGTTATAGAACAACTTCGGGTATTTAGCCCTTGGACTTTCTAGGAGTACCTCCCTAGGACTTTTAGGTGTCCTATTTTCTGGAATGGCCATGAATCTGTCTAACCTGTCCATACAGGACTGGAACTTCTCTAAGGTCCACTGAGGTAGGCCAGAGCGGTCTGGGAGTGAAAAAGGAGTCTCTTCTCCTTGTATTCGCCTAGATCTGTCCCATAGCGTCGAAGATAAGGTGCCTTCGCCTTCTGAGAAGTGTTCTGGCAGGCTAGGGCTTTCCGTCGACGGTGGGAGCTGTTCCAGCCTACTTTCGGCGCCTTCGGTGTTTCTTTGGCCTTGTGCGCGGTTTTCGGTGTGTCACTTGACGTCCGTCTCTGGCCGTCCTTAGAAGATATACGCGCGAGGCTTTCGGCGATCATTCTGTCTGCCGAGGGATCGCTCGCCGTCGCGCTAGGTACCGTCTAGTCTTTACTGGCAACGTGCGCGCTAGGTACCGTCGAGCCTTTACTGGCAACGTGCGCACTCTTACGAGGCGCGTCGCCGCCTGAGGGTTTGGGGTTAGCGCCCTTATTTCCAGAGTGCCCGGTCGCCTGTCGCGGGAGCGGTGGCGGGGAGGGCTGGCGACCCTTACGGTCGGCGGAAGACGTTGGCGGTATGGCTGCCTTCGCCTTTGACGAATGCGTGCCGTGGGGTATGTGTTTTTGAGATTTCTTATGTGCGTCCTGGTCGCCGGGGTGTTCATCCCCATAAGCTGGGCGTGAGCCGGGCTTGTCGGGGCCGGGGACGGACGAAGAGGAGCGCGAACGCTCCCTCGAGAGGTCTACAACCTCCGTTACGGAGGCCGTGTAATCGCTGTCCTCGTCACATTCGCCGGGGGCGGCAGCGGGCGAGGCATCTGACCTAGACATGGCGTAGGCCGCCCACCTTTTGACCCTATGGTCCTTTATCGTTTTGGGCTTAAGTAACTTACAGGCCGCACAGCCGTCCTCCTTGTGATTGAGGGGCAAGCAACGGTTGCACCGTTTGTGCTTGTCCTTCCAGGTATATTTGCCTTTGCAAAGTGGGCAAAACCTAAAGGGCGTCCTCTCCATAGCTGAGGGCAAGAAGTGCGATTACGACCTCGAAAGAGAGGGAGGGGAAAGAGAAAGGCATTCTCGGAGAGAAAAGAAAAGACCACACAACCCCGCGCTCCCTACTGTCTAAGGCTGGCGAGGCCAGGCCACGTGTTCGGCGACGCAGAAGGATCTCCTCCGCTCGTCCTTCCGGCGAAGATCTTGCTCGGCGGAGAAACAGCTTGCAGCTTCGTCGAGGGAGGGATCTATATGTTAGATATTAATATTAATAAACGACCAAGGGTCGAATAAATGATTTCGCAATGTCTCTCGAGGAGCTCCACATAGAGGCGACCAATAACTGGGCGGAAAAAAACAATCTGAGGGACCTCGACACGTGAGGGATTGTGGGTACAACGCACGTCACTATAGGGATAGTGTTACAGACACGCCTTGTCGACGTCCCCTTTTCGACTACGAAAAACAAAATGCAATACATATCAAACCCCTGCAAAGGAAGGTATTGATTAGTATTAGCACTACTAGTCCACAGAGATAAAATCCTAAATTCAGAAGTCCATCCCTAAAATGTATGGGGCCTTGTACCCCAAAGTTTTGCAATGTTCCATACAGTTTTGTGAAGCTGGAAAAAATGAAGATAGGATCACTGGGGTCCAGTGAACAGTTCCAAGTGTCAAGAGATGAGTTAAACTAGCTAACAAATGTGTTCCCAACTTTCAGAGTGCTTGTGTGAACAAGCAATCGCAACGCCAAAGCAATCTAAAAGTTTGTAACGGTATGTATTGCTACAACTCACCCCCCCATACTCCGATTCTTCATGAGACTTGGCAGGTCGCTTGAAGAAGGTCAAAGGTTGCTTTTCCCGCAATCAGCCTCAGCCGTTGATCCACAGGCTCTGCATGTCAGAGCAGCTCTACGGTCGGTGTCTAATGCTAGTGCAAGGTCTCCCAGTTGAAGAATGCAGCAGAACTCAATGCAAGGCCCCTCTCAGGACAGGAATGGATGCAGGTAAGCAGTTTCAGATGATGGCCACTGATGCAGGGTGACGCAAAGGGATTCGCTTGCTGCAGTCTGACTTTCCCTCAGATCTCGGGTACCCTTGATGCTAGGACAATGAAATTATGCAGAGGTAAGTCTTGTTGCACAAGCTGAGGACCCCCCCAAGTTCCAGGACTCCAAGCTGAGGTCGAGAATGGAATGTTCCCTCCACTCTAAGGGTAGCAGCTCCTTCGCAGGACTGCTGGAGATCTTCCACAGGACAGGGCTCTACCAGGGCATCAGCAGAGGTTGGTCGCCAAGCCTTCTTCTGACGGGTCCACAGTCTCCTTGCAAGTCTTGTAGCTGGACAGGTGACCTGTGGAGAAAAATCCCAACCCACACGTCTTTTGCATTCCCCTGAAGCCCAGAAAACCTGCCCAATCGATCCCTGTAAATTCTCAGTGCCTCTCCTGCCTTCATCCTGGTCTCTTGCACAAATAATATATATACATTTCTGCTGTTTAAAGTCATTCATGGCCTTCACGTTTAGAGTTCCTACAGAAAGACAACCAGCCCAGTGGCACCTTAGTCAGCCATCCCGCCCTTCAATGTCGATCTTGTGCACTAGATCGCACATTACATTCACCCCTCGCCACATTTGGTCCCCTCCCCTTATCAACTTCACCATCACTTGCTGTGCACCCATCCCCATACACCCCACCCATTTCCCTGAAAAAAAGAAAACCAAATTATATGTTTAATAACCCAAATTCCCAACTGTGCGACACCCATAACCATCTGGGCCACCAGAGGGCATCCCCCACAGCCACCCTCCAGCATGCTTAACATTTTCAAACTTTTCAAGTTCACCCCTGAGATACAAACTTAACCTAATGTCATCCAATCACAATACTCCCTCTCCCTCCAACCATGCACCCAGCACCACTAGGAAGTCTCTTGTGTCTGATCAGACTCTATAATCATCCCCCTTTCCCAGGGAAGAAGAGCTCCTTTTCATAAGTTTCTGTGATCCTTTTCCTTGGGTCTGCTCCCCGAACCAGTCCTGCTTTTCTGATTTCGGCCCAAACTGGAAAGTGGTGGTGAGGGTCCCCTTTGTTCCTGTTCAATCATGTGGCGATGCGCCTGTGGAGCTTCGTCCGAATTTATAATTCTTAGTCCTCCCCTTGGTATTTGAAGGTGAGAGCAAAAGGATAATCTCTCCTGTATCGGGTCTTGTGTGCCATCAACCACAGTGTTAGAGGCCAGTATTCCCTCCTCTTCATTAATGTTATGCTGGAGAGGTCATGGAAAACATGGAACTTACACCCTTCATAGTCAATAACTTCCTTCTCTTGTGCTTTCGCTAGGATTTCAGATCTATCAGTGTAGTAGTGACTCTTTATCACCACGTATCTCGGGCTTTTCACAGAACTTCCTCCTCTGTGTGCCCTAATCATGACCAACTAATTTCGAGTGTCATCCTGAAAGAGGGCGTTGATAATGTCCTTTACCTTCATCTCAACGTCTTTAGGAGTCTAGCCCTCATTTTCTTTAAAGCCAAATAGCCACACATTTTGTCTTCCTTCTACATTTTCAATATCCTCCATTTGTATTACTAATTCTGCTTTTTTACACTCTAAGTCGATAAGTCTCACCTCATAATACATCGCTAGTAGGTCGGAGGAAGGAACAAGTTACTTACCTGTATCTACTGTTCTCCAGCATGGGTCTGGCATGGATTCAAATGCTCATGAATATTCCCCGTCACCAGACCGGGAATCCTCAGTAAAAGGAGGAACAAGTTACTTACCTGTAACTGTTCTCCACATGGGTCTGGCATGGATTCACATGCTCATGAATATTCCCCGTCGTCAGGCTGGGAATCCTCGGTAAAGAAAAATCAGTATCAGTTTAGTTTCTGATCTGTCTTTCGTAGTAGTAACCAATCAGTATTCTCTGCATCATACTGACCACAGCCAATGACTGCCATCTCCCTAAGCCCCGCCTCCGGCAGCCATCTTCAGATTTGGTAGCACGTGAAGTGGCAGTATGCCCAAGTGAAGAGCCGCAGAGGGGTAGGCGGGAGGGTTTGCATGTGAATCCATGCCAGACCCATGCTGGAGAACAAAAGTTACAGGTAAGTAACTTGTTCCTTCTCCAGCATGGGGTCTGGCATGGATTCACATGCTCATGAATAAAAGAATACATAGCAGTACACACATGCACAACCACGGGAGGTGGCAAAGGCTCAACATTAAGCAACACATCCAAAACTCAACATTAAGCAATTCTTACCTCCTCACCAGGCTCACCTTAGGCGAACAGGTTGCGCAGCACTGCTTGGCTGACCCTGGACTCCTCCCTGGAATCCCGATCCACGCAGTAGAATTTCGTGAAGGTGTACGTCGACCTCCAGGTAGCAGCCCTGCAGATGTCCAGCAAGGGCACACCAGATAGGAACGCCGTGGTAGCTGCGATCGCTCTGGTGGAATGGGCTTTCGGACGGCCTGGCAGCGGTCGGTTTGCCAACCGATGACAGTACATGATACAGCCGGAGAGCCATCTGGAAATGGAAGCCTTTGAGAGAGCCTTCCCCTGATTGACAGGTCTAAAGTTCACAAAAAGTTGTGACGTCTTCCGAAAACTCTTTGTGTGGTCCACGTAGAACTTCAGCGCTCTAGCCACATCCAGCGAGTGCAAAGTCCTTTCAGCCAGCAACGAAGGCGACGGGAAGAAAACAGGCAACACCGAGGGTTCGTTGAGGTGGAAGTACGACGGCACCTTGGGCATGAAGGAGGGGTGCGTCCTGAGCACTACCCTCGTGTCGTGAAAAGTCAAGTACAGGGGCTTGCAGGAAAGGGCCTGGATCTCTCCCACCCGTTGTGCGGAGGTGATGGCCACAAGAAACGCTGTTTTCCACGACAAGAACTTCAACGGAGCCGAGTGCAGAGGCTCGAACGGAGGTCCCATGAGCTTGGTCAGCACCACGTTGAGCTCCCACGTCTGGGCCGGAGCCTTCACCGGCAGGAACGATCTGAACAGTCCGTTCATGAATTCTTTCACCAGACGATGAGACCACAAAGACGTCCGTCCCGTGGTTCTGGTGTATCGGGAGATCGCAGCACGATGAATCTTGATGGACGCGTGCGCCAGTCCAGCCTTGGCCAGCGTCAGTAGGTACGGCAGTACTTGGGGAGCCGTAATCCGTAGAGGGTTAATCTTCTGTGCGTGGCACCAGACAGAGAACCTCTTCCATTTGTGTCCATAGCATTTAAGAGTTGAGGACGCCCTGGCCTTTGCAAGAACCTCTCTGCAGTCGGCCGGTATGTCGTAGCCTCCAAACTAACGCTGCAGGAGCCAGGCCTGCAAGTTCAGCGACTTCGGGTCGTGATGGAGGATGGCGCCTCCTTCCCTGGAGAGAAGATCCGCGTACACTGGCAGCTTGATTGACGGGGACGCTGACAAGTCCAGAAGGTCCGGGAACCATATCTGCCTCGACCACGCAGGTGCGACGAGGATCATCCTGCACCATGACCTCTTGAGCTGGTTGATGAGCCGGATCAGCAACGGCAATGGAGGGAACGCGTATAGAAACAGGCCCTCCCAGGGGAACGAGAAAGCATCGCCCATGCTTCTCGGCTGGGGAAACCTGCTGGCGAACCTCCGGCACTTGGAGTTCGTCGCCGTCGCGAACAGATCGATCTGGGGTGTGCCCGACCGTCGGAAGAGGCGGTCCACTAGATCCTGTCGTAGTTCCCACTCGTGGCACTAGCGCAGCTCTCTGATGAGCGAGTTGGCGATGGTGTTTTTTATTCCTGCCAGATGAAACGGCACCAGAAACATCCCTTGGGCGATGGCCCAATGCCACAGCTCCTGCGCCTCCTTGGACAGGGCTGGGGATCTGGTACCGCCCTGCTTCCTGATGTAGAACATGGTGGTGGTGTTGTCGGTGAAGATCCTCACCACCTTGCCGTTGAGGGATTGAGGGACGGAAGAAAGGACCTGAGGGCCCAAAACACTGCACGGAGCTCCAGGACATTGCTATGGAGGGACTTCTCCGTCGGAAGCCAAAGGCCTCTCGCGTGCAGATTTTTGGTGTGCGCTCCCCACCCTTCCAGGGAGGCATCCGTGGTCACTGTCTTCTGGTGGCCCGGGGTCTGGCAGTCCATGCCCGCCATCAGATGCGCGCGGGTGCCCCAACACCGGATCGCTCGTCGGAAGCTCTCGTCGAGTGTGATCCTGTCCTCGAAGCTGCCCGTCGTCTGGATCCAGCGAGCGTCCAGGAACTCCTGTAACGGGCACATCCGAAGCCTGCACAGGCGGATGAGATAAATGCAAGAAGACATCATTCCGAGGAGGGATTTGATGGACCTCACCCTGGCCGCGTCCGCAACCAGCATCCGCTGCACCTTGCCCAAGATGGCCCTCGTCCTTTCCTCCGACGGAGAGGCCAGAAGCGCCACTGTGTCGAGTTTCGCTCCCAGAAACAGTGCGTCTTGCGCGGGCACCAGGTGGGACTTGGTGTAGTTCATGGAGAATCCCAGGTCCGTGAGTAGCTGGACGGTCCTCGCCGTGTGCTCCGCGGCGAGCTCCCTTGTCTTTGCTCGGATGAGCCAGTCGTCCAGGTAGGGGTAGACGTGGATCCCCTCCAGGCGTAGCCGCGCCGCCACCGGTGCGAGGCACTTGGTGAACACCCTGGGTGCCGACCTCAATCCGAAGGGAAGGGCTCTGAACTGGTAGTGACGCCCTTGGACCACGAACCTGAGAAACATTCGGTGTCCCTTTAGGATGGGGATATGGAAGTAAGCATCCTCCAAATCCAACGACGACAGGAAATCGCCCTCCTCCAGCTGACCCAGGATGTGCTGGAGGGTGACCATCCGGAACTTCTGTGCCTTGATGAATTTGTTCAGTCGTCGTAGGTCCAGGATGGGACGCCATCCTCCTGTCTTCTTCACGAGGAAGTATCTTGAGTAAACTCCGGAGCCCCGAAGCCTCTTTGGGACGAGCTCGATGGCGCCCTTCTTGAGCATCGCCTTTACCTCCAAGAGAAGTTGAGGGACGTGATGTTCCTTCTTTGCCACGGGGGGGACGCGCGGGCACTTCTTTAGAAACTCGAGCGCGTGACCCTGGGCCAGGGCGTCTAGCACCCAACGGTCGGTGGAGATGGACTCCCACACGCTGACGAAGTTCGCCAGCCGGCCTCCCACCGGGATGCTTCGGTGGGGGCCCGACCCCACGGCCGGTTCAGTCCTGCTTCGACGAGGCTTTGCCGCCTTGTCCGCCCGACTTGCCTCGTCCCCTGTAGGCTTCCTGTGAAGACGAAAGGGCCGCTTGACGGTAAGTGGAATATCCGCCGCCGGAACCTTTGGAGGCACCCTGCTTGCCTCCGGTGCTCCGAAAGGGCGGCCGTCGTTGCTGGAGAACACCAAGAGCCCGGGCCGTCTCCGTGTCCGTCTTGATGGCTTGTAGGGAATCGTCCACTGTTTTCCCAAACAGGTTGCTCCCGTCGAACGGCATGTCCAAGACTCTGGTCTGCACGTCCTGCCGGAAGTCCGTTGCCATGAGCCATCCACGCCGTCTAAGGCACACGCCGTTGCCCAACTGGCGAAATCCAGTGTCAGCTATGTCCGTCGCAATCGTAATGGCATGGTCCGACGCCACTTCTCCTTCCTGTAAGATCTCTAGGGCCTTCGCCCTCTTGTCGTCTGGTAGGAAGTCCAGCAGGGGGGCGATCTTGTACCACAACTCCCTGTCGTAGCGGGCTACGATAGCCAAGGCGTTGGCAGCCTTAATCGTCGTCACTGCCGATGAGATGACTCTGCGTCCCATCGTGTCCAATTTCTTTCCCTCGCCGTCCGGCGGGGAGGTTGACGTAGAGGCCGAGGCCCCCCCGCTTTCTTCCTGGCCGCCGCGGAGACGACCGAGTCCGGGGTCGGCTGTGCCCAAAGGCACAAGGGGGCCGCGTCCGGGACCCAGTACTTCTTCTCGTACCGATCCCTTCTCGCAGGCGTTGTGGATGGGTTCTTGAGGAGGGCTAGACCCTCATCCCAGATATCGTCCAGTAGAGGTACAGCGAGGACCGTCTTCCTCTTGGTCTCGCGCCGTTGATAAAGGATCCTTCTTCTCTTCGGGCAGAGCTGTAAAAGCTCGGATGTCCTGGCGATCATGGCATGAAACGATCCAATCTCGTCGAGCGGGGAAGCCTGGGGAGGAGGTGACGACGGGAGATCCTCGTCGTAAGCCTCGTCGTCTGTACCCGTCGTGGCCGTGTCCGTCCCCGCATCATCCCCACGGGTCGTGGACGGGGAGGAGGGCTGAGCAGGGCGCGATGGTTGAAAAGGAGGTGGAGGATGAATCCTCCTTCTCTTAGGAGGAGGGCTCCCAGAAGGGCCTGGCTCCGAGTCCCCCGTCGGGAGCGGTTCCTCCGTTGGTGATAACGGCAATCTCGTCCTTATCTCCGAGCATAAGGACTGTATAGCCCACAAAATGGCCGCCGAGTTGTCTTGCGGCACTGGTTGAGGGGATTCCGACGGGCGGTCAGGAGCCCCGTCGGCACCCTCGACGTTATCGTCATCTCCGACGTCGGGGTCCCTCCCGACGGGCTGGTCTTCTTCCACGCCAACGCCATGGCTTAAGACTTCGATCAGCTCCTCTCCAGAGTTTGAGGCCGAATCCACGACGACCTCCTGCCCCCCCCTTTTTCTTCTCCGTTGGAGGTTTCACGGGGGTCCTGTCGATGGGCATGAAAGAGGACTCCCTCCGCGGTGGCAGGGAGACTCTGGGCCCCGAGGTCGCCACCACTGGTGTAGCCTCCACAGGCTGAGCCAGGGCCGCCGCGACTGTCTCGATAGAGGCCTTGGCCGGGTGGATCAAGGCTTTCACCACCTTAGGTGCGCTCACCGCCTTCTCCTTGGGGGGAGGGTCACCGCCTCGCTCCCCCTCCGATGGGGCCTTCGAGCTCGACTGGGGTCTCTCCAGGAGCTTCACCGGGTGCTTGGTCTTCCTCTTACCCGAGCCAGAGCGTTGGCTCGTGGTTGATGGCGCCGGGGAGGATGCGCCCTGCCTGGCACCCGTAGAGCCCGACCGTTCAGCGCTCCCGGTGCCAGCGGACTTGCGGTGCTTGGCCTTCTGTTGGACCCCCGTCGCCGGGGCGCCCTCAAAGGTCTTAGAAGACTGCTCGGACTTCTTCTTTTTCTCGCCTGACGGGCTCTTCCCTTCCAGTCAGTTGGCGAGACGCAGATGGCGGTCCTTCATGGTCCGCTCCGACATATTGCCGCAAAACCCACAGTCCTTCTCCACGTGCGTCTTGTCCTCATGCAGGCAGTAGAGGCAAAGGGAGTGTTCATCTTCCTTAAAGACATTCTGAAGCTGGCATCCAGGGCAGACCCTGAACAGCTTTCCGGGCGTCGAGCTTTCCTTCTCCTGGGCCATGTCCGAGATGGGCCTGAGAAACTTCTGGAGACCTCCAAAAGCGTGGCTCGATGAAATCTTCACCCTTGAGGGGCGTAGAAGAATCCGACACGGGTCCCTGTTGATCGGATAAAGAAACGGTGGAGCTTGAGGCTCTTTGACCGAAAAAAGAGAGAATTTTCCTAAGAAAAAGCGCGAAAACGCACTAAAGCTCGAGAGCAATAGCACGAGGATCCCAACACTTGAACGTGCGGTAAAAATCTGAAGATGGCTGCCAGAGGCGGGGCTTAGGGAGATGACAGTCATTGGCTGTGGTCAGTATGATGCAGAGATCAGTGATTGGTTACTACTACGAAAGACAGATCAGAAACTAAACTGATACTGATTTTTCTTTACCGAGCATTCCCAGCCTGACGACGGGGAATATTCATGAGCTAGTGAATCCATGCCAGACCCCATGCTGGAAAAAAAACAGTTTCACTTTAACTTACAAACTGTACTTCTCCTCTAAACCAATCAATGTACTCTTGGTCATATTTCCCCCAGCCAATGACTGCCCTCTCCCTAAACCCCTCCTCTTGCAGCCATCTTCAGATTTAGTAAGCACGTAAAGTGGCAGTAGGACCAAGAAGAGCCACAGAGGGGTAGGAGGGAGGGTTTGCATGTGAATCCATGTCAGACCCATGTTGGAGAACAATAGTTACAGGTAAGTAACTTGTTCCTTCTCCAGCATTGAGTCTGGCATGGATTCACATGCTCATGAATAAAGAATACATAGCAGTACAACATTACACAACCACGGGAGGTCGCAAGGCTCAACAGAAGCAATACTCTTACCATGGAACAGACTCACCCCAAGCGAACAGGTTGCATAGCACTGTTTGGCCGACCCTAGACTCTCTCTGGAATCCATGTCGACACATGATACTGTTAGGGAGAATTCTCTGTTTAGGCTGAATTTCCTAACCTAGTGAGTCCCCCAGCAGCTTTGCTGGATTTTTGGGGTTTATTTTTTCTCCTGCCAAGAGTGAGACTCTTTTACCCTCACTCTTGGACATGACGAGAGTGTTTCTGTGACTTGCTATGTGCTTATGGGCTAGGGGGTATTTTTTCCCCATAGGCTATCATTGGTTTTTGAATGTGTGTTACACAGCACCCTCAGTGCAGTAACACAGGGGTGTCATAGAGACCCCCAAACATAGACTCCACACCCTGGGACTGACTACTATCTCCCTGGGTCGGTAAAGTCACCATTGACTTTACTAGTCTTAACTTAGGAACTTAACCAGTACAAACCATCTTACTGTGGAAGTACTGGTAGGGGCAATTAGATTGCCCCTGGGTCTGTTGTCGAGGGGGTACTGTCCCGTCCCCCCTCGCCGAGTTCTGGCTGGTGGCAGTGGATACCATGGAAATGTTCCACCGGAATATTTCCCAATGGGATTTCCCATTGTTTTTAATGCACCACTTTTTGGTGCAATGTTAAAGATACCGCCGATTTATTTATTTAATATAAATTCACCGGTTGGGATTTTTTGCCAGAACTCGCCGCCAAAATGGCGTCTAGGTTCACTTCAGTAACCCTGAACCCGAGTCGAGCCTTTGTTCCACTTTTGGCGGGCTTCTGCACAGAAGCCCTCCACAGTGGTGCCATTCTGTCTGGGTACCACAGGGGGTGTGGGAGGGGGTTTAGGCACCCTGGACTGAGTTGCCTTGCCAACCCACGTCGCACTCTAGTGTGATTGGCCCAAGTGGTGAGCCACCCCGCTCACCACTTAGCATGTTTGAGTGACAGCTAGGCTGTATGAATGGGGGTTTGCTGCATAAAAGCAGGGTTTTGGGACTGGTTCTTCAGAAGTCGCCACAGGACCTAAGAAGCCGAAGAGGGAGAAGCCGAGCCGACCTGCCAAGACGACACCACCGGTGGAGCCCTGCAGAACCGTCTCACCACTTTTTCCAATGACAGAGGAGATCTCCCGCCGGAGAGTCTCCTTCCCTTAACTGGTGGGGACAACCAGTTTCTGCCTCCTTTTCGCCGTCCCGAAGCATCTCGTGGCCGCCTTGCTTGTGCCAAGCACCCTGGCAACCGGGATACCACTTTTTACCTCAACCGCGAAAGAGGGGTAAAATCCTTTGTGACCGAAAAACTCCACGGCTGGTCTCATCCCTGGTAGTGCAACGACCTTCAGCTTTCTTCCACGTCGAGATCACCTCTTCCTCTGGACGACGCCGCAACTTGCACCCACTACCAGGAACAACTACCACCGCTGGAGGATCCTTTCCACTTTTAAAGGTACTGTGTTCCGTCCGGCTTCCCTTGCCACCGATTGTACGGGGTAGATTTAGCCCTCGGCTCTCGAACCTGGGTAAGCCTGGGACACCCTAACTAAACTTTTTCTAAATTCAGTAAAACCTTTTCTACTCACCTGCAAAGACTTGTGACATTGTGTGATCTTGGGCATATTTTCGCCTGGCTCTCTCTAAAGCGGGCCACAAACCAATCCTCCTTGTTCCACAATTGACTGCCTTTTCTAACCTTATGTGAAAAGTGTTTTACCTTGCTGCTTTCATTACTTCTGTTTTTCCCCCCCCTTTTCTAATAACTTGTTGGAGTGCCATCTGACGTTAAGCGCTCACCTCTGTTTGGAAATAAGTGGTGTTAACTTAGACGTGTCCAACAAATGACTAGGGATGTACATATAAGTAATAGTGACTGTGTTTTGACTCACTTACCTTTTTCTGTGCTAGTGTAATTTATGAGTTTGCCTTAAAAATAAATAAGTATATACTTTTACACCTAGCTCTGGTCAGTGTTTGCTTGTACTACTGTGCCTCTGTACCTATCCTGTATCCTCTATATACTGCCTAACTCTTCTTGAGGGAAGTCTGACTGCTCAGCCACAGCTACCACAGTGAATCTGTGTGGTACAGACTGCTACCAAGTGGGTTTACTGCCAACACCTGTAGTCTTAAATCTTTTGCAGTGGTCCCAGAGGGAACTTCACAGGTTTCTGCTTAACACTGGTGTACAGCGGTGGGATTTGTATTGAGCATACACTTTAGTGTACTTTTGAGATACCTTAGTGCAACTAACCACAAAGCTTAAGCACAAGAAAGAAAAAGTCATTTTCTAACCTGTCTACTATGGAAAGTTATAGTCAAGAATCCCTTGCTACAAAAACTGCTGATTGTCTAAGACTTCTCTGTAAGCATAAGAATCTCATGACTAAAGGAAAGAAAATGGAGCTAATAGAAAGGTTGTTAGAAAACCAAAGTCTGGATGATGGTTCAGAGGAACCTATCACTCCAGCAAATGTAGAGAACAGCAATGATATTGATATTGAACAAAGTATTGATGATCTTGGGTCAGAACCAGAAGAGGAGGATGAAACTGTTGTAGATGTTCCCTCTAGGCCTCTGTCTGCTCTACCAGCTGTACCTACTGGACCTTTGCCAGGTCCCACATTTAACCCTCAATACTTTGAACTGGAGAAAATGAAAATTGAATTAGAGTACAAGAAACTTAATGCTCAAACTGACAAAGAACTAAGGCTAAGGGAAATGGAGCTCAAGTATGAGCTAGAAATGAAAAAATTGTCTGTTGAGAATGCTTCTCTCTCTGGCTCCTCTAGAAGTTCCAGTCCTAAAAGACCCCGGATGCCTAAAGAAATTGATTGGTATGTATGAGCCTAAGTTGGATGTGTTGGATTGGTTGTCTATGTTTGAGAATAATCATGGGCTCCAGAACATCACAGGTAATGAGTTACTCACCTGGTTGTTCTCTAGGCTTCCCCCTGTTGCAACTGATGTGGTAATGGAGTTGGGGGAGGAGGATAGGAAAGAGTATGAATGTGTGAAACTAGCTTTGATAGCTAGATTTGGGAAGACCACTTCCCAGTATCTTAAGAGGTTTAGGAGCCTCAAAAAGCATGATGGTACCCCTTGGGCTACTTGGGTGTGTGAAGGGTTGAAAAACTTAGAGGGATGGATTAAGGGTTACAAAGTGAACACTTATGAAGGAATGAGGAATCTTGTAATGATGGAGTCAATGTATGATGCCTGCTCTCCTGAGCTCAGACAGCACTTGGCTGATCCACGGGAATTAGATCCTAGGAAGCAAGCTAAGGCTGCTGACTTGTGGGTTGCCAACCGGGCTACTCACAAGGATTCTGGGGTAACTCAGAAGAAGGATGAGGGAAGACAGCCTAAGAAAGACTCCAAAGAGAATTCTAATAATTCCAATTCCAAAGAGGGCCCCAAACCAAACCATAAGGGTAAGCCACCCGGGAAACCACAGCAGAGTAGTATACCTTCTGGTGCTAAACCAGAAGGAGGTCACAACAAGCCTCCATTCCAAAGGACCTTTGGGGCCTGTTATGTTTGTAAGGCTACTGACCATGTGAAAGGAGATCCCAGATGTAAGGGTAAACCTTCAGGGGTCCAGCTTGTCCCCTTAGCCTTCGCTCCAGAGGAGGAAGTCACTATGGCAAGTGGAAACTTTCTACTACTGGCTGATGAACCCACTGGAGTCTCAGCCAGTGTTTCTTTAGTCTCTCTGGGGTTGTGGGAACAACAGAATTTAGATGTGTATAATTCTATCCCAGATAATACTAAAGAGTATTATAAGGACAGTGTCCACGTGAATGGTCAGGAGACTCCTGCCATCAGGGACACTGGGGCCAGCATAACTGTGGTGGATGAATCATTTTTCAAGGCAGAGGATGTTGCTAAGGCACCTAAATGGCTCACCAAGTTAGCTGGAGGGCCTGTGCAGATGTGTCCCCACTTACCAGTTCTCATCCAGTGTAATGATATGGCTGTGAAGATACCTGTCAGTATACAATGTGAAGTGCCAGGAAGGGTTCTGTTGGGAAATGACCTGAAAGCTCTTGGAGTTGTGTCACATACCCCCAGACCTCCTAGTAAAAGTTACAGGAGCTCACCAAACCTGCAAGAGAGAAAACCCTGCGAGGTTTATCTCAGGAGATGATGACAGAAATCACTCCTCTCCCACTGGAGCAACTTACTGCAGTAACTACCAGGTCAGGAGCAAAGGGGCAACCCAAGACTCCTAGGAAAAAGCCTACAGCAAGCACTCCAGTGCTCTCAACAAGGACTTCCCCGAGGTTGTCCAAAGTTACACCTGTAACTCCACCTCCAGCTGAGGCTGAGAGGGAGGTACAACCCTGTCTGGTTGAACTAGACTCTGATGAAGAGCTAGTAGGAGGCCCAGAACTTATTGGAGACCTGGACCCGGCTGACCATCCTGAGCTGCAGTCTTTACTGGCAGAAGGTGGACCCAGCAGGACAGCTTTTCGTAAGGGACAAAGAGAATGTCCAACTCTGGAGGGTCTCCGCCAACAGGCCGCTTCTCAGGCTGATGGGCAAGAGCCTGGGAAGTATAGGTTACACTGGGAAGATGGCCTCTTCTACAGTGAACCCACTGAATCTGAACCTGGAGCCTACCAACGCCTGGTAGTGCCCCAAGAGAACAGACAACAGTTCTTGCAAGTAGCCCACGAGATTCCTTTGGCTGGTCACTTGAGTTTCAAGAAGACCAAGGAAAGGCTCTCCCTCTACTTTTATTGGCCAAAGATGGGGGCTGAAGTAGATAGATATTGCAGGAGCTGCCATACCTGCCAGACTTCTGGTAAGGTTGGTTCCAAGAATGTGGCACCTTTAGTGCCTCTCCCAGTTGTGGGAGTCCCATTTGAGAGGGTAGGGATTGACATTGTTGGTCCCCTTGATCCTCAACCTCCTCAGGCAACAGGTTTATCCTTGTTGTAGTAGACCATGCTACTAGGTACCCTGAGGCAATTCCTATGAGGACTGTTACAGCTCAGGCTGTGGCTAAGGCCCTCCTTGGTATCTATACAGGGTTGGGTTTCCTAAGGAGGTGATCTCTGACAGGGGGTCAAATTTTATGTCCAACTACATGAAAGCCATGTGGAAAACCTGCGGAGTCACCTACAAGTTCTCAACCGCATTCCACCCTCAGACAAACGGGTTGGTAGAAAGGTTTAACAGAACTATTAAGAGCATGATAGGTGTTTTAGAAGAACCCCTTAAGAAGAAGTGGGACCTTCTACTGCCATGCCTTCTATTTGCTTATAGGGAAGTCCCTCAGGAGGGAGTAGGTTATTCTCCCTTTGAACTTCTCTATGGCCATCCAGTCAGAGGCCCCTTGGCCCTGATTAAGGAGGGGTTGGAGAGTGCTCCTTCCCCCAAGCCAGTCAGAGTGACTATGTGATAGGTCTCCGAAGGAGAATGTCATACATGATGGCAGAAGCAAGTGACAACTTGAAAGCTGGCCAAGCTCTGATCAAACATTGGCATGATCAGAAGGCTAACATAGTTGAGTTTACTCAAGACCAGCTAGTTCTAGTTATGCTTCCAACAAGGCAGAGGGCCTTGCAAGACAAATGGATGGGACCCTTCAAGGTTGTGGGAAAACTTGGAGAGGTCAACTATCTGGTGGATCTGGGCAAACCCAGGGAAGCTCCCCGAGTCTTCCACACCAACCGCCTCAAAGCCTATGTCTCTAGACCAGAAGTAGGAGCCTTGCCTCTAGCTTCATCAGAAGAGGAGGAGGAGAGTGAAGCTTTACCTGACCTCCTGAGAGGCTTACCTTTGGACGAAAAGGTTGAAGGAGTTAATATCTCTTCAGATCTGACCCCTGAGCAACAGGAGGAGTGCAAAGCGATGTTAAATCAGTTTGCCCCCCTGTTCTCACTTTCACCAGGCTTGACCCCTTGGGGACAGCATGATATACTCACTGGTGACTGTCTGCCAGTCAAAAGCAGAGGATATAGAATGTCAGAACATGTCAGAACCCACATCAAAGGTGAGGTCAAGAAGATGCTTGATCTCGGGGTAATAGAGCCCTCTACTAGTCCATGGTCTAGCCCAGTGGTGTTAGTACCAAAGGCAGGATCCAAAGAGTTGAGATTCTGTGTGGACTATAGAGCTCTTAATGCAGTCACCAAGACTGATGCCCACCCTTTGCCAAGGACAGATGAGTTGGTGGATAAACTTGGTACAGCCAAGTACCTCAGCACACTGGACCTTACGTCAGGCTATTGGCAAATAGCCTTGACAGACCATGCCAAGGAGAAAACTGCATTTTCTACCCCAGCTGGCCTATACCAATTCAAAGTTATGCCTTTTGGACTGAAAAATGCACCTGCAACATTCCAAAGGATGGTGAACCAAGTTCTAGCTGGGATGGAAGACTTCTGCATGGCATACTTGGATGACATTGCAGTCTTCAGCAACTCCTGGGAGGAACATGTGACCCACTTAGGACATGTTTTGCAGGCTCTTGAGCAGGCCAATCTGACCATAAAGGCAAGCAAATGCCAAATTGGACAGAGTAAAGTGGTCTACCTTGGACATGAGGTAGGAGGTGGAGAAATAAGGCCTTTGCTCAGCAAGAATGAAGCTGTGCAAAATTAGACAACACCTACTACTCAGACCCAGGTGAGAGCCTTCTTAGGCCTCACGGGGTACTACAAGAATTTCATTGAGAACTATGGGACCATAGCTTCTCCTCTGAATGTGATCTCCTCTCCAAAATTCCCTAAAAAGGTCAAATGGAATGAGGAATGCAATCAGGCCTTTGAAAACCTGAAGAAAGCTCTTTGCCAAGCTCCAGTACTCAGAGCTCCTGACTACCACCAAACTTTCATTGTACAAACTGATGCTTCCAATGTAGGTATAGGTGCAGTTCTTAGCCAACTGGATGAGAAGGGTAGGGAACACCCCATTTGCTTCATCAGTAGGAAACTGAAGGATCCTGAAACAAGGTGGGCAACAATCGAAAGAGAATGCTTTGCTATTGTGTGGGCACTGAAGAAGTTTAGGCCATACTTGTATGGTTCTACTTTTGTCATTCAGACTGACCACCAACCATTGAGATGGTTAATGCAAATGAAAGGGGAAAATCCAAACCTATTGAGATGGTCAATCTGCCTCCAAGAGTTTGATTTCACCATTGAGCACAGGTCAGGGTGTCACCATCAAAATGCTGATGGACTCTCTAGGATGTATGTCATCGACTAGAGGTATGAGGTTCATCCAGGAGTGGATTAAATCCTCCTGTCCCTTAGTATGGGGGGGCGAGTGTTAGGGAGAATTCTCTGTTTAGGCTGAATTTCCTAACCTAGTGAGTCCCCCAGCAGCTTTGCTGGATTTTTGGGGTTTATTTTTTCTCCTGCCAAGAGTGAGACTCTTTTACCCTCACTCTTGGACATGACTTGAGAGTGTTTCTGTGACTTGCTATTTGCTTATGGGCTAGGGGGTATTTTTTCCCCATAGGCTATCATTGGTTTTTGAATGTGTGTTACACAGCACCCTCAGTGCAGTAACACAGGGGTGTCATAGAGACCCCCAAACATAGACTCCACACCCTGGGACTGATTACTATCTCCCTGGGTCTGTAAAGTCACCATTGACTTTACTAGTCTTAACTTAGGAACTTAACCAGTACAAACCATCTTACTGTGGAAGTACTGGTAGGGGCAATTCGATTGCCCCTGGGTCTGTTGTCGAGGGGGTACTGTCCCGTCCCCCCTCGCCGGGTTCTGGCTGGTGGCAGTGGATACCACGGAAATGTTCCACCGGAATATTTCCCAATGGGATTTCCCATTGTTTTTAATGCACCACTTTTTGGTGCAATGTTAAAGATACCGCCGATTTATTTATTTAATATAAATTCACCGGTTGGGATTTTCTGCCAGTACTCGCCGCCAAAATGGCTTCTAGGTTCACTTCAGTAACCCTGAACCCGAGTCGTGCCTTTGTTCCACTTTTGGCGGGCTTCTGCACAGAAGCCCTCCACAGTGGTGCCATTCTGTCTGGGTACCACAGGGGGTGTGGGAGGGGGTTTAGGCACCCTGTACTGAGTTGCCTTGTCAACCCACGTCACACTCTAGTGTGATTGGCCCAAGTGGTGAGCCACCCTGCTCACCATTTAGCATGTTTGAGTGACAGCTAGGCTGTATGAATGGGGGTTTGCTGCATAAAAGCAGGGTTTTTGGGACTGGTTCTTCAGAAGTCGCCACAGGACCTAAGAAGCCGAAGAGGGAGAAGCCGAGCTAACCTGCCAAGACGACACCACCGGTGGAGCCCTGCAGAACCGTCTCACCACTTTTTCCGACGACAGAGGAGATCTCCCGCCGGAGAGTCTCCTTCCCTTAACTGGTGGGGACAACCAGTTGCTGCCTCCTTTTCGCCGTCCCGAAGCATCTCGTGGCCGCCTTGCTTGTGCCAAGCACCCCGGCAACCGGGATACCACTTTTTACCTCAACCGCGAAAGAGGGGTAAAATCCTTTGTGACCGAAAAACTCCACGGCTGGTCTCATCCCTGGTAGTGCAACGACCTTCAGCTTTCTTCCACGTCGAGATCACCTCTTCCTCTGGACGACGCCGCGACTTGCACCCACTACCAGGAACGCTGGAGGATCCTTTCCACTTTTAAAGGTACTGTGTTCCGCCCGGCTTCCCTTGCCACCGATTGTACGGGGTAGATTTACCCCTCGGCTCTCGAACCTGGGTAAGCCTGGGACACCCTAACTAAACTTTTTCTAAATTCAGTAAAACCTTTTCTACTCACCTGCAAAGACTTGTGACATTGTGTGATCTTGGGCATATTTTCGCCTGGCTCTCTCTAAAGCGGGCCACGAACCAATCCTCCTTGTTCCATAATTGACTGCCTTTTCTAACCTTATGTGAAAAGTGTTTTACCTTGCTGCTTTCATTACTTCTGTTTTTTCCCCCCCTTTTCTAATAACTTGTTGGAGTGCCATCTGACGTTAAGCGCTCACCTCTGTTTGGAAATAAGTGGTGTTAACTTAACGTGTCCAACAAATGACTAGGGATGTACATGTAAGTAATAGTGACTGTGTTTTGACTTACCTACCTTTTTCTGTGCTAGTGTAATTTATGAGTGTGCCTTAAAAATAAATAAGTATATACTTTTACACCTAGCTCTGGTCAGTGTTTGCTTGTACTACTGTGCCTCTGTACCTATCCTGTATCCTCTATATACTGCCTAACTCTTCTTGAGGGAAGTCTGACTGCTCAGCCACAGCTACCACAGTGAATCTGTGTGGTACAGACTGCTACCAAGTGGGTTTACTGCCAACACCTGTAGTCTTAAATCTTTTGCAGTGGTCCCAGAGGGAACTGCACAGGTTTCTGCTTAACAGATACAAAGGCTCGAAGGGGGCTCCCACGAGCCTCGTCAGCACCACGTTGAGTTCCCACGACGGGGCAGGAGACTTCCCCGGCGGAAATATCGAAACAATCCTTTGAGGAACTCTTTGACGAGACGGTGGGACCAAAGAGAGGATATTCCTGGAGATCGGGTGTGGTGCGATACAGCCGCCAGATGCACCTTGATAGAGGCATGCAAAGAATCTGCGGGGGCGTGACCCTCAGATGGGTGATCTCCTGCGACCGCCACCACGTAGCAAAACGTTTCCACCTGTGACCGTAGCAGAGTGGATGACGCTCTGGCCTTGGCAAGGACCTCCCTTCAGTCCACTGGCAACTCGTATCCTCCAAACTCTAGGGCTCCAGGAGCCAAGCCTTCAGGTTCAGCGATCCTGGGCCGTGATGCAGGATTGCGCCTCCTTCTCTGGCGAGCAGATCTACAACTACTGGCAGCTTGACCAGAGGAGATGCTGACAGGCTGAGAAGGTTCGGGTACCAAGTCTGCCTCGGCCACGATGAGCAGACGAGTATCATACAACACTGGCACTGTTTGAGTTGACTGATGACTCACAGCAGGAGAGGCAACGGAGGGAATGCATAAAGAAACAGGCCTTCCCACGGGAAGGAGAACGCGTCCCCCATGCTCCTCGGCTGTGGAACCTGCTGGCAAATTTCTGGCATTTGGAGTTTGCCGCCGTCGCAAACAGATCGATCTGGGGCCTGCCCCACTTGATGAAGATGCGGTCCACCTGGTCCTGCCGAAGTTCCCACTCATGGCAGGAATGCAACTCCCTTCTGAGGGAGTCAGCGATTGTGTTCTTGACTCCAGCCAGGTGAAAGGGGATGAGGAACATCTCTTGCACGACGGCCAAGTGCCACAAGCTCTGCACCTCTTTGGAAAGCGCTGGGGATCGAGTGCCCCCTTGCTTCCTGATGTAGAACATCGTGGTAGTGTTGTCCGTGAAGATCTTCACCACCTTGCCCTTCAGGGAAGTGAAGGAATGACTTAAGGGCCCAGAACACTGGCCGCAGCTCCAGGATATTAATGTGGAGATCCTTCTCCTCCGGCAGCCACAGGCCTCTGGAGTGCAGACGTCCGGTGTGGGATCCCCAGCCCTCCAGGGATGCGTTCGTGGTGACTGTCTCCTGGTATGGGGGGTTTTGAAACCCTGTGCCCCAGCCGATGTTGGAGTGTATGCCCCACCCCCTTATCACACGTCGGAACTCCTCGTCGAGAGGGATCTTGTCTGTGAAGCTTCTGGACACTTGTATCCAGAGGGCATCCAGGAACTCATACAGAGGACGCATCCGCAACCTGCAGAGCCAGATAAGGTAGATGCAAGACATCATACCGAGCAGCGACTTGCTGGTCCGCACTGTGGCGTTCTTCAGTGACAACAGCTGTTGCACCTTCCCCAGCATGGCCGCTATCCTCGCCTCGGACGGTGACGCCAGGCAGGAGACCGTGTTGAGCCTGGCCCCTAGGAACAGTGTGTTCTGAGATGGTGTCAAGCAGTACTTGGATAATTGATGGGGAATCCCATATCCATCAGCAGCTGGACTGTCCTCTCCGTCTGTTGGACAGCTACCTCTCTTTAACTTTGCCCGGATAGCCAGTCATCCAGGTACAGGTGTATTCCTCGTAGATGTAGATGGGCCACCACTGGTGCCAGGCACTTCGTGAACACCCTGGGCGCCGACTTTGGTCCGAAAGGGAGGGCCTTGTATTGGTAGTTTCTCCCCTGCCCTATGAAACGTAGGAACTTCAGATGTTTCCTTTGAATGGGGACGTGGAAGTAGGTGTCCTCCAGATCCATCAACAACAAGAAGTCTCCTTTCTCCAGTTGGCCACGCCTGTGCTGCAACGGGACCATCCTGAATTTCTGGGACTTGAGGTACTTGTTGAGACGCCGTAGGTCTAGAATGGGCCTCCAGCCCCTGGTCTTCTTTTTGACTAAGAAATATCTGGAGTAGACTCGAGGGCCACAGAGTCACCTTGGAATTAGCTCTATCGCCTCCTTTCTTAGCATGGGCCGTACTTCCTGCAGGAGTTGACGGATGTACTGCTCCTGCCTGGCCAACGGAGGGATTCGCTGACACTTTTGCTGAAACTCCAGGGTATGTCAGTGGGCGAGAGCGTCCTGCACCCATCTGTCGGTGGAGACCTTTTCCCACTCGCTGACGTATCCAGTCAGCCGGCCTCCCACCAGGGTGCATGGGTGGGAGCCCGATGTCCTGGCCAGTTCAGCCCTGCTTCGGTGCCTGCGTTCTTCCTTGGGAGTGACGACGGCGCTGACAACCTCCTCCGAAAGCCTTGAAACAGCCTCTGTAGGTCTCCTGAGTCATGGACACGCGAGGGCTAACGGTATGACGAGGAGCCTCCACCGAAACCTTTCGTCGATCTGCCCGACTTCCCTCCAGAGGAGCGAAAGGAAGAGCAGTGCTGTTGGAGAGTACCCAGGGCATGAGCCGTCTCTGTATCGGTCTTGATGGCCTGCAAGGATTCGTCGACGGCCTTCCCGAAGAGATTATCCCCGTCGAAGGGCATGTCCAGTACCCTCGTCTGGACCTCAAGACAGAAACTGGTGGCCTTCTGCCTGCCTCAACGACAGAGGCAGACACTGTTCCCCATCTGTTGGAAACCATTGTCTGCGATGTCCAGGGCCACCGTGATGGCATGGTCCGAAGCCAGCTCCCCATCCTGAAGGAGTGCAATCACCTCTAGCCACTTGTCATCGGGCAGGAACTCCACAATCTGTGCCAGTTTGTACCACAGTTCCCTGCCGTACCTGGCCAGGATCGCCAGCGCGTTAGCCGCCTTGACGGTTGATGCCGCGGAGTAGATGACCTTCCTCCCCATTGTGTCAAACTTCTTCCCCTCACTGTCCGGAGGGACTGAGGACCATAAGGAGGGGTTAGATGATCCCTTCCTCGCCGCCACCACCGAGTCCGGTGATGTTCGCGACCGTAGGTACTTGGGTGCGGACTCCGGCACCCAGTACATTTTCTCTAGCTTATCCTGCTTGGCCGGGGCAGGATTCTTCAATAGGGTCAGGTCTTCCTCTCACACATCATCCAGGAGGAGCACCGCCATGATGGTCTTCCTCTTGGCCTCATGCCTCCGATATATGAATTCTTCGTTTTTGGTCTCCTCGGTTGTCAGCTGGAAGACCTTGGAAGCTCTGGCAACCATGGCATGAAACGACCCCACCCTATCCGTTGGGGATGCCCTCGGCTGCGGTGATCTGCCTGCCGTGACGATGTTGTTATCTGTCGTAGATGTGGCTATAACCATTCACAAGTCCGGATCCCTCGGGGGGGGCACCTGGCGCAGGTGTGGAAGTTAATGAGGGGGCATTGGATGGCCCTTTATTTTTTTTGATGGAGCCTGTTCCCGGGCACAGGAACAGGCATTCTCTTCTGGATTTCTGAGACCAACGTGTGCAGGGTCGAAAGGATGTCCAGGGATACATCTGAGCAGGAGGGGACAGCCTACTAGGCCTCGTGCCGTCGTCGTCAGCGTTTCCGCCGTCGTCATCCTCCACTTCCTTGTAGATCATGTGCACAGACTCCTGGTCCTCCTCGTCTGAGGACAAAACATCCACGTCTTGGGGCACAGTCTGTGGCTGGTCTGGGACCTCATCGCCCCCCACTTTTCCTTTTTCACCCTGAAGGGTCAGAGACACCCTGGGAGCCGTTGGGGCTCCCTGCGCAGGGTCAGCCGCTTTCATTGACAAAGATTTGTCCTGTGCCGCCTGGGCCTTCTTGGGCAGGTTGGACGTCTTTTCTTCCAACCTAGGCTTCTCAGGCTTATCCGGCAGCTGAGCAGCGTTGGACGATTCCTTTTTGAGGAGGAGCTTGCTCAATGGCTGCAGATGGATGTAGATGGTGAGGTTGATTGCGCCCTGCCCGTCACGGGCCCGCTTGCGTGGCTACCCCGATGGAAACACACTTGCAGCGCTTGACCTGTTCTCAGGCCCCCACGGATGGGCCGCCTTCAAAGGACTTAAAAGCCCGGTCCTCGGACTGGCCGGTCCTGGGTGAGGTATGACCCTGCTTCAGGCACGGGGCAGAGGCCATGGTGCTTAGCCACGTCACCAGTCTACTGTGAGGATCTTTCATCGTGCTTGTGGAGAACCCGATGCAGATCTTGCAATCCCCTTCTTTGTGGTCCGAGTGAAGACAGTAGAAGCACTGAAGGTGTTTGTCCTCCACAAACACGTTCTGCAGTCTTCTTTCTTCAAGAAAAGGTACTGTCCCGCTCCTAGGTGCTTGCTGTGTTGAATACATATCATATTAGGTTCCTCCTGTGCTTTCTGAAAAACATTGGGAGTGGACAACTCAACTGTGTTCTCCCAGCCCTACGGATACTGGTACTTTAGTCTACAATCCTTCAGAGGGTCTAGCTGACCTCGCTGAACCAGCTTTTAACTAAAATGTGCCTTACTTGCAACGTTGAAGATTCCTGCTATTTTGACACCTTGATAATGTCTGCCTTTCTTTGTTCTTCAGCCTATGGGCACTGCTCCCCCCGTGTCCTAACTGACGGAGACCCTTATTCCCAGATGGGGCTGGACTTTCTAAAGTATAGTAGCAGTATCTGTGTTGGTTACTTTAAATGTTGGTCATAAGAATTAATTTGATAAATTTGAATGCTACTCTAACTACTTGCCTGTCTATCACCTAGGAATTTACTATTGAACTGAGTAATGCTTAACAAAAGTCTTACTGTATATATATGTGAATACGTTTACTTAACCGTAATTCTAATACTGTGTTAGCTGCCTTAGTGTTTATATTAAATAACAATATTTTTATAAAACTGCTCTGTATTACTGTAATCTTGACTATAGGTGTGCCCTGAGGTCTTTGTACTTACCTACAGCCCTTCTCCTGCCTAGACGAAGCCTGGCTTCTCAAGACATTGCTACCAAACCTTCTGGGTAGTTCAGGCCAAACCTAAGAATTGGAGCCCTGTACACACAAGAGTGAGTTTTCTACAGTCCTACCACAGGTGGACTTTTGTAAAACTCCCTAACACAAGGCTTTATATAATTAAAAAAGTGTCTCTCTGTAAAGAGGGGGGTTCTGCGTTCCCGCACAGATCAGAGATATATAACTGATAATTAAGCTCCTGTGATGGAGAAATGTAAAGTTACTCACCATATTGCTTCTCTGTAGTTCAGGGATGCCGGACTGTCCCCGCCGTAGCCGACATCCCAGAAGTACTGAGGACAGGAGATCAAGCATAGTAGTAACCGAATATCTGAAAGAATTTTCAGGTCAGAGGCAACAAACTTTCTTCAAATTAAAAAAACAGTCAAATTATCTCACCAAGCGGCGCCCTCTCTTGATTTCTTTTTTCACATGTTCGGGGAGAAACCCTCCAAGGGAGTTATGGTGTGGCGTGTTCTGTGTGACCAGCATTGGTGAAAACAACTGAAAGAAGAAAACAATTATTTCAGATTTAGTTTCATACATTGAAAAACAATATGTGCCTACATTCCTAGGAATACTTTTAAAACATTTTTTTAAAACTGTAGTAACACAGCATCAAACCTGTTTAGCACGTGACAAGACAAACAGTTGTAAGAAAAACGGGGGGAGGTGAGATGTTAGAACATCTATCCTGTGAGAAACCTGAGGGTATCCTCCCAAGCAGACCTTGAGAATCCTTTATTCAGGTGGCCAGGGAAGGTCTGGCGCTCTCAGACCCCAACCCTGGGGGCGGACGAGCGAGGGAGGATAACCGGATTGGGGAACCCGGGGTTATGCTCTGCGAAATGCCCCAGGTGAGGTGCGGCATTACACCAGGGAGGAGGACAAAGTCCTTGAGGCATTTATAGGCTATTACAAATTAAACCCCCTTCCCGACAGTCATTCTCCCTTATCAAAAGTCAGCAAGCCCTCCTTGTATGTGAACCCAAGTAGTAACCTGAACAACGTTACCATGGGGGACACAATCTCCCAGAGTCACTACTTTCCAGTATGCTACCCAAGTATTTCCAATCATTCTTCTCCCCGTCCCGCTGATTATCTTTTTCCGAACTCCCAGTCGACTTTGACAAAACACTATAGCTCCCAAAATCCCTCCTACTCATTTCACAAACCCTACAAAACCCACCCTTTCCAGTTCACCACAACCCCTGGGACGAGGGATATAATTTCTTATGCACCTTTTTCCCCATCCTGCCCAGCTGGTTATTTAGAAACTCTAACACCCCCCCCCCCTTTTCCGACACAAACACTTTCTCACACTGTGACAGACAATGGACTACACCAAAGCCGTTCACCTGACATGTCCCAACACAAGAGTCAGGCAATTGACAGTAACCACACACACCTGACAGCCCTTTACTTTCCCCACAGGGATAAAAGGGGGAGCACGAGAGCACACTACGAGCAAGGCAGAATGCACGAGGACACAGTTATACCGGACTGGCAGTTCAAACGGAGGAGAAAGGCGGCGAGACCTGGAGGGATGACGAAGGAGGAACTGCCCTTGCCCTTTTCAACTCAGAGCCGCAAAGCCTCAGAAACAGAAATCACAAGACCGGGAGTTACAGCTGACGTGTGGAGGAACAGATGTCAACGGTGCACAGGGGCCTCCCGCATTGATAGCACAGGTGGGGAGGCACGCTGGCTACCATGGTACCGTCCTTGACTCCAGAAGCAAGACAAGCCAACGGGTTCAACACATCTGGTGAGTCAGAGGAAGCGGATAGCAAACCAAACTGTGCTGAGCCCAATGTTGCAAGTGGCAACATTATATGAACGCAAGGAACTTGAGAAGAAAGAACTTGTGTGTGTTTGAACTTTTTGAAAAGCCCAGATAAGGGCCAGCTGCAGAGTGGTCAGGCACTGCAGGAGTGCTCATTCGAAGGACTCTCGCTGGCCCCCTTTGAACTGTGTTGTAACTGCAAGTACCAGAAGGCCATAGGAAAAGTGCGGTGTGAGATGTCAGAGTAGTCCTACAATGGTCACATCAAATCCCTTGTACAATCGAAAGTCTCCAACACATTCCCGAGAGAAAGCTAGGGGATGGGTACTCCACTTTCTGATAAGGTTGTGAACTGTGGAATAAGGCAAGTGTGAACCAGACAGAGGGATGGCGAAAGAAAGCTAGGAGAAGGGAACCCACCCTTTCTGATGAAAATTAGCAAATCATGAACTGTGTTAGAAATACATGAACTGTGTTAAACAGGGCTATGTGAACCCGACGGAGGGGTCCCGAGCGGAAAGCTACTTAGAGTGAATCCTGCATTAAGATAAAGCAAAGTGAACTGTATATTTGGCAAACGTGAACCCGGCTGAGGGATGTCTGCGAGTTAGGGTGAAAAGTAATACACCCAGGAACATTGTGTCGACAAGAGTGAACCCGGTTGATGGTTGTCCACAGTGTCGTTTTAAAAAAAAGGAATGAAGGCTCTTGAAAGTTACAAGCTGTATTTGAAAGGCCATAGTGAACCTGACGGAGAGAGGCCCATTTTGCAAGGAGGATGTGAATCCAGCGGAGCGAGATCGTAAGGGCGAAGAGCAATTGCCCGAGGTGTAAGACCACCGAAGGAACTTTTGATTGCTGGTTTGATCCAGCAGGCTTTCTAAGGCAAGAGACTTTGTAGAAAAGAGACTTGGCCCTTGACGGTTCTGGTATCATCAAATGGACTTGTGAGCCTCGTACTGGAAAGGCTGAGGAGTGTGCTGTGTTCAGGAGTCCCGCCTTGTCCCATGCTAAAAACGTGGGGAAGGTCAGACAGGTCTCGAGGTTCTGCATAAACTTCTCCAAATCAAAAGCTATGACCATAACAGCAAAGAGAGAAGAGATCGAGACATTGGAGAGGACATTCCCGATGAGTTGGGTGAAAAGAAAACTGGAATACTTAGGAATCCACCTTGCTAGAGAACCACACAAGCTATATCAGACAAACATAATCCCGCTGTGGAAACAGCTACAGGAAGATATGCGCAGGTGGGACTCTCAGGAGCTGTCCTGGTCCGCCCGCATCACAGCGGTCAAAATGACTATTCTCCCGTCCCCTCTATGTAATAAGCTCACCTTCAGTGCCAATACCGCTTCCCAAGATCCGAGAGTTGCAATACGCGGTATTCAAATTTATATGGCATAATAAGAAACCCAGGATCCAGAAACGAATCCTAATGCGCTCCCCCCTCATGGGCAGCCTGGGAATTCCAGAAAATGACAGATACATTTTGGCAGCACAATTAGCACCAATGCTGAGGTGGGCAAAACCAGAGGACCATAAAGGATGGTGTAGAGTCGAACAAACAGGCTCATCGGCCCCCCTAATAGCCCTGCTGAGCTTAAGAAAAGAAAACCGAAACAACAGAGATGCCCTACTGGAAATGATGAAATGGTCACTGCAAAGCTGTGATAAAGCCCGGAAAAAGAAACACATTCCGAGTGGATTGGGACCATATACGCCACTGATGTACAACCCAGATTTCACACCGGGTCTTCAGCGAGGATATTGTGCGGGTTGGTCGGGGGCAGATACTACACACCTGAAAGACATGTACAAAGACGGCTCCCCATTGCTCTTCACAGATTGCCAGCAGAAATTCAATAAGGAGAAAATGAATGCTATAGATATGCACAAATAAGGCACTGGATTACCCACCCAATGGTGAAGAAAGCGGGCACGAGAACACTATCAGGCCTAGAACTGACGCTTCAGGAAGGCAACACAGCGAAGGGGGTCTCCAGACTCTACAAACTGCTCTCCAGAGACCAGCCAACCGACAAATGCATACAAAATGAACTGGGAAAAAGACAGGCAAGAGTCACTAACAGAGGAGGAATGGTACCAAATATGGGCATGTGCACACAGTGTCTCCAGATGCACCACAATAAAGGAATCCGCGTACAAACTAAGCCTCAGGTGGTATATGTGCCCGAACCGCATTCACAAAATTACAAAGTCATATTCACCAAACTGCTGGAGGAACTGCAGTGAGAAGGGAGACCTATTCCATATGTGGTGGACATGCCCTAAAGCAGTTGCTTATTGGAAGGAAATACTAAGCTACATAAAAGACATTTCAGGAGTTGAACTGCTGAGATCCCCGAAGACAATTCTCTTAGGAGTCCCTATAGAAGGGAAATAAGCAATGTCAGGAACGACAGCCAAGCTTATTACTCACCTATTATCAGCAGCAAGAATGACCTTTGCACAAAATTGGAAAAATAAAGAAGGCCCAATCTCAGCATGCTGGTGGGTTAAGATCTGGGGAGTAATGGCTATGGAGAGGATTTGCGCCATCAGTACTGGTAAATACCTAAGATTCTTAACTACCTGGAATCCATTCCATGAACATGTACGGGATAGAGAAGCATTTTTCTTCAAACCCTGCCTGCTCCGGAACACACATTTAATCTGAACTCTCCCAAACACAAAGACATTGAGATGCTAAAGTCAGGGGGGGGGGGATTCCAAATAGTCTGCACTCTAAAGTGTAAAATAGTGCTTAAAGTTGGGGGGAGAGGGATTCATAGGGGGTGGGGTGATAAAAGGAAAGGGTGAGTGGGGGAGGGGGGAGGAGGGAGGGAATCGAAAAACCGAAAATCCTTGAAGGTAATGCGAACTCTAACGAAATGTAAGACATGAGCATAAGTAAAATGCGGAACCTAAGTGATTGATGTTGACAAATGTTATGTTGTAATTACCTTTATACCTTCAAACCAAAAATAAACATGGCTTAAAAAAAAAAAACGTGGGGAAGGGAGACTCCGCCATACCATCCGGACTTATCATTATGTGAACACTTCTTTCTTTTGTGGTGAACATTATCCCACACTCTTTTTGTAACAAGACACTACTAGGACTGCCTTATTATTATTTGATGTTAGTAATTTGTTCCCATTTTAGCTTTAGGTTTAGATTAGGCGTTTTTCTCACCCATACATACAGTTTAATAAACACCCTTGAACTGTGATCACTTGTGTCTGTCTTTACTGTTGCCACCATGAGTTCCTTATAATCGTATGGGTAGATTGGGTACCAACCACAAGATAGACCAAAATCACTTTATGGAGTGGCAATGGCAGAGCAGGCTTGGCTTCATTCTGAGGGGGGGGGGGGGCAAAAAGCTGGTTGGTTGGGACAGTTGGTCCCAATAAATAACACAAGACATGACACTGCACAGGTATACTGAAAAGTAGCACCCCTCGGAAGAGGGTGCGGGGGGAAGTTGGCCTCCCAGCAAATCAGGGTTGCTCAGACCGCAGGCTTTACCTCATGTTAAAACCTGAAATCCGATTCCTCTGAGCAGAGTGAGGCTGCCATTACCTGACCGGGTAAAGCCCCCGCCCGTCAGGGTTCATTGCTTAAATATACGCTCTTCATTACAGAATTACACAAAGCAACCATAAGTTAAAATATGTTCTATCTGGAACACAACACCCAGTGAAAACAGTGTAGGTAGAACAGTAAATGACATTAGGTCCGACCTTCCCCACTCCTATAGCTAATTTGATATATATATATACTCACCGTAATCGTATTTCCGATGCTTGTATCTGCTTAGATTCACATGCTGTGCATAGGCCGACATCTAGTGGAAGCTGCGGAGTATTACAGTTTGTTTTTCGAAACTCGAAAAGGGCGTCGACACAGGGCGTGCCAGTAATACTATCCCTAGTGTGACGTCCACTGTACCCATGATCCCTCACGCGTCTAGGACCCTCAGGTTGTATTTTTTCTGACATGAGGTAGCATGAGGAGTAGTGTGAGTACAGATAATCCAAGCAAATAGATAGAAAGGTAAGACTACAAGCATCCATGCGCCTTCTCTCAGAGGGGAGGAAGGGTGGGTTGCATGTGAATCTAAGCAGATACAAGCATCAGAAATACGATTACGGTGAGTAATGTATCCTTCTGAGGCTTGTGGAATCTGCTTAGATCACATGCTGTGCATAGATTAGCGAGCAGTACCTGAAGAAGGAGGTGGGATGTGAGAAGGGTCATGAGCAAATAAATGTCTTAGAACCGCTTGTCCCACTTGTGTATCTGTCTTGGAATGAGTGTTAATGCAGTAGTGCTGAGTAAAAGTGTGACTAGAGCTCCAAGTAGCTGATTTGCAAATGGTGTCAAGGGGTACATTTGCAATGAAAGCCAGAGTGGCCCCATTGCCTCTTGTAGAGTGGGCCCTAGGCGTGAAAGGGAGAGTTTTTTCAGAAAGTGAGTAACACAGCTGGATACAGTTAATAATCCACTTAAAGATGGCACCTTTAGAGACGCGATCCCCCTCTCTGCCTGTAGCTACGGAGACAAACAGCTAATCTGTTTTCCTTAGCGGTCTGGTCTTGTTTACATAATAGAGGTCCGCCCTACGCACATCCAGTGTGTGTGTAGTTTCACCTCAGCCGAGCTTTGTGGGTCTTGGAAGAAAGCCGGAAGCTCGATGGACTGGTTCACGTGGAATTTTGAAATAAACTTAGGTGAAAACCTAGGGTGTGTGCATAGAACCAGTTTATCTTTATGGACAGTAAAGAAGGGATCTTGCACTGACAGAGCCTGAATTTCAATGACTCTTCTTATAGATGTAATTGCTACTAAGAAGGCCGTTTTGTAAGTCAGGTGTTTGAGACTGCTTTTGTGCATGGGCTCGAATGGGGGGCCCATGAGCTTAGATAGCACCACGTTAAGGTCCCATCCTGGTGGTGGGTTTGAAATAGGAGGGTGAAGTCTCTTTACTCATTCCATGAAGACTTTAACTACTGGCACTTTCCACCACGACACCTTGTTATGGGAAGTGGTGTATGCTGACAGGGCTGCCAGGTGTACCTTCAGTGAGTTAAAAACCAGTCCTGCGTCCAGCAGGTGGAGCATGTATGTAACAATAGTGAAAAGAGTGCAATCAACTGGGTTGATTTGTTTATTCTGGCACCAGATAACGAATCTCTTCCATTTGTCAAAGTAGCAGTGCCTCGTGTTAGGTTTCCTAGATTCCTTTAGGATGTCCATACACCTCTGTGGTAAATTGAGATGTCCGAACTCTATGACCTCAGGAGCCATGCTGCCAGGTTCATTGAGTTGGGTTGAGGATGCACAGTTTGACCTTGGTGCTGGAACAGTAGGTTGTACCAGCCCGGAAGGTTCATGGGTTCAAACACCGCTAATCTGCGTAAGTGTGGGAACCACAGTTGTCTTGCCCACATGGGAGCAACTAGGACAAGCGTCATCGATTCTCTGTTCATCTTGTTGACCACCTTCCTGATTAGAGGAGTTGGTGGAAAAGCGTACGCAAACATCCCTGACCAGTTCATCCACAGGGCGTTCCCCTGGGAGTCTGGTTGGGGGAACCTGGATGCAAATCCTGGGCATCGTCTGTTTTCGCTTGTGGCGAATACGTCTATAGTGGGGAAACCCCACTGAGAGAAGATATCTTCTACGACTTCTCTGTGTAGACACCATTCGTGTTCCTCTGGGAGGGGGTCTCTGCTCAGAGCATCCGCTAGGGAATTGAGATCCCCTGGAACATGTTGCGATGACAGGAAGATGTTCCGTCTGAGTGCCCATATCCATATTTTCTGGGCAAGCTTGGACAGATTTGGCGACCGAGTCCCTCCTTGCTTGTTCAGGTAGAACATGGCTGTAGTGCTGTCCGTCCGGATTTGCACTGACAGATTTAACAGGTAGGGCTCGAACGCTTCAAATGCTCTGAATACTACCAGAAGCTCTAACAGGTTGATGTGATTCTTGGCCACTGAGTGCGACCAGAGACCCTGAGCTGTGTGGTGGAGATGGTGAGCTCCCCACCCCGTCAGGCATGCATCGGTTGTGACTACCGCCTGTATCTCAGGATCGTAAAAGGGTTTCCCCTTGGACAGATTTTTTCAAGTGTTGGCGAAACGACCACTAGATCGTCCCACTGACCACTTGCCTGAGACCACTGTTTCGCCAACCATTCTTGCATGGGACGCATGCGCAGGCGCGCGTGGGGGACCAGGTAAATACATGACACCATCATTCCCAGCAACGCATTGCTTTGCGTACCATTAACTGGTGACCGGACTGATATTGCAGAATTCGCAGCAGTATATTCTGAATTCTTTCCTCGGAAGGAAAGGTCAACGCCTCTTGAGTGTCTAGGATAGCTCCTAGGAACTGTTTGGATGTGCTTGGCACGAGACTTGACTTTTTCTTGTTTATTGAGAAGCCCAATTCGAAGAGGAGGCCGATAGTCCTTTGAATGTTTGCTCTGCAAATTACTGGGGTCTCCCCCGTGATGAGCCAGTCGTCCAGGTAAGGGTACACCGGGATTGCCTCCCTGCGTAGGTGTGCTGCCGCCACCGCCAGTACCTTGGAGCCTAAGCTATCCCGAAGGGCAGTACCTTGAACGGGTAGTGCCGACTGTCCACCTTGAAGCGCAAGTACTTTCTGTGTGCTGGGAACGTGGAAATATGAAAATAGGCATCTTTCATGTCCAATGTTGCCATGTAATCCCCATTTTTTAGGAGGGGGATTACCTCCTGGAGAGTAGTCATGTGAAACTTTTGGGGCTTGACATACTTGTTTGCAGGCCGTAAGTCCAATACTGGGCGCATTGTCAAATCTTTCTTTGGCACAAGGAAGTAAGTTGAATAAATACCCTTGTTTACCTGGTGTCCCGAGACGAGTTCTATCGCGTCCTTTGCTAGCAGATTGACAATCTCCTCGAGGAGGATCTTCTGGTGGTCCAAGGAATGTATTCTTTGTCGTGGAGGATGGTTTCGGGGACGCTCTAACAGTTCTATGCAGTACCCCGCCGATACTGTGGACAGCACCCATCTGTCTGATGTGATCCCTTCCCAAGCTTCGGTGAAGTTTGAAATGCGTCCCCCTACTGGGGTTGCGTGATAAGGGACACTGAACTGAGTGTCTCTGTTTTGGTGGAGGCGTGCCACCTCCTCTATTGGGGCGGCCTCTACCTTTCCCACGTCCTCTCATTACCCCTACCGCAACCCTGGGTAGACTGTTGGTTATTATTGCTCCACGGTGTACCCTGCCCCTGGGAATAGTTCGATCCTCTCTGGGAATTTTGGCCGCGTGGGCGACGGAAATTGCCATTCCCTCTCTGATTAGGGGGTTTATTGGTTAGTTGGCCCAGGGATTTGAGTGTTTCATACTCCTCCTTGGCATTTTTCAGCGCGTCCTCGACCGCCTTACCAAACAACAGATCTGGCTCCACCGGTTTATCTAATAATGACGCTTGGGTTTCAGCCTTGAATACAGAGTGCCTTAAGTAAGTGTGTCTCTTAATAACAGTTCCTTCTGCTATCAATCTTCCGGCGTTATCCGCGGCATCAAAGGTTGCCTTTAGAATGCAACCGGACACGGCTCTTCCCTCCGCCGAAACTCGTGCCAACTGGCTCTTTAAGGGTTCTGGGGCGGAGTCTATGAGTGCCGCGACTTCTTCCCATTGATGGCAGTTGTAGCGGGCCAACAGGGTGGTGGAGTTGGTAATCCTTGCCTGGTAGGCGGAAGTGGAGGCTACTTTCCTGCCCAACCCATACAGTTTCTTGCTCTCCTTGTCAGGAAGAGCTTCGTACGATGACAAGGGTGTTCCAGCCCTCTTATGGGTGTTTGTAACAACTAGGGAGTCTGGCTTCAGATGCCTCCTTATATACAGTGGGTCTGATTGGGCTGCCCTGAAAAGTTTCTCAATCCTGGGGTTCACTGCTGTGGTGAGGTTAAGATTTACGAGTGAAGGGTCTATTCACCTCTGAATAGACTTCAGGATAGGGATGGCCTGAGCAACAGGCCTCCTTTCTCCCACTAACTCTTCGGCGAAGTCCCTCTCCTCTTGAGCACCCCGGGTGTCAATGTGGAAATGTTCAGCTGCTCGAGACAGCACTTCATTCAGGAGAGGTTGGTTGTCGATAGGGGAGTCGGTAACCGGGGGTTCCTTCTCTACCGGGGAATCTACTCTGTAGGTTTCTGGGCCGTCCTCATCCTCTTCTTGGTCCTCATCATCCCCATAGTAGCCCGTACCAGTTTGTTCTTCCAACATGCCCAAATCTGGATCCTCACAAAAGGATGTCTCTCCTTGATACTGAGAGTAGGGCTGTACATAGAAGGTGTCCGAAGATCGTGTTGGTGTTTCAAACCGGGACTTTTTACTTGGAGGTATAGGATCCTTAGAGCCTGAGGGTGCTGACCTGTTGGGAGAATAAGAGAGAAAGTGTTCAGGGTTTTTTGCGTAAAAATCTGCCAATGATGACATCCTTGACATGACCCAGTCTATGTCATCACTAGACCATTCTCTAGAACTGGGGATGACCTTTTCTGGAAGTTTCTCTGACTTATCCTGACTAGACTTGGTGGTCTGAGTAGGGGTTTTTGTGATAGCAGAAGACTTGGACTTGTCTGTCTGTTTCTGAGGAGTGGAGTGTCTTAAAGGTGTGGAAGTAGGCAGAGGCTGCTTCCTTTGTTGTTTTCCCCCTCTCCGTGAGTGGAAGAGTGTTTTACCTGTTTTTTCGCCCCTACGGAGCCTTTCGATGCCTGGCGTTGAGGTTCGGGGGTAGTGTTCCTATCCTTCGAGTGTGGAGGTAGGGGTTCGGGAGCCGCCGTAATGCGGTCTGCGGGCGCCGACTCCTGGAGTGCTGTCTGGGGATAGAAGTCGGCTTCGTCCTCCGACGATCAAACTTCCGTTACCTTGGGGAGCGAGGCACTCTTGGCAACAGTGGATGATTGCCTGGAGTCATGCGGCGATCGTGATTGAGAACGCCCAGAGGACGCCGATTCGGACTGTTCTCTATGTGCCTCTTTCCGAGAACTCGATGTGCGCATCGAGTCCCGGTTGGACTTCATGTGTTTTGTGGAAGTGCTGTGGGAAGCGCTTGTGTCGCCGGGGGTCTTCCCCATAGCCGCCCTGCCGGATGACCTTCCGAGGTCAGGGACTTGCGCTTGGCTGTCTTTCGACGCCATAATGCCCTTGCTGTCCGAAAGCACAGCGTCGCTGCCATCGCTGAAGGCGCCCTCCGCTGCCATGGCCTCTTGGCACCTGGCGTGGTGGGCCCAACGCTTGATTGAACGGTCCTTAAGTGTTTTGGGTTTAAACCTACTACACGCTCTGCAGTTCGCCTCGGGGTGGTCCCTCGGCAAGCAGGGATTGCACGTGGCATGCCCGTCGACCTAAGGGTATTTGCGGTTGCACTTTGGGCAGAATTGGAAAGGGGTACCCTCCATATGCACCTTGTGGCAGCGGGCTTGTAAGTGTAGGAATATATAAGAATGTACCTATATACCAAAAGAGTGTAGAGTATGTCCACCCCCCACTCTCCCTACTTGCAGGGCCGAGGCCAGCGGCCTTCCAAGGCCCGGGCCAAGGCCAGAGGCCTTCCTAGGCCCAAATCCGTCATGCAGCTGTCGACGGTCGAATTCTTCTCCGGGCCGGCGTCGAGTGTGGAAGTTCGGTGACTCGACGTTGGGGTGGAGAAATGGGTAAATTGTTAACTATAAGAGAGACAGTGTTAACTATAAGAGAGAAGCAAATAGGCAACTGAGTATGACTGAGAATTATGTGGTGGTAGATAACCGAGTACCAATGGAAACACAGACCATATACTTTTCTATGCTACATAAATGGTGTGACCATGAATTGATCAGTGAGGAGGAATACTGGTATCTAAAAAACCCGTTTCCGGTGACCCCATTAATGTATTTTAACCTCAAAATTCATAAGAGTCTTGTAGACCCTCCGGGTCGTCCCATAGTATCCTCAGTGCGAAGCCTCCTCGAAAATACCTCCAAATTCTTAGACCATTTCTTGCAGCCTTTTGTGATTAGCCTTAGTTCACATATACAAGATACCTCAGACCTGCTTATGAAACTACATGACATCAATTGGGAACCAGGGTACTTGCTGGTATCCTTGGATGTGGTTTCACTGTACACTTCTATCAAACATGAGGCAGGCATTCAGGCATGCAAATTTTATCTAGACACGAGATCTATCAGTTACAAACAACATAATGATATGCTTTTGAACATGTTGCGGTTTTGTTTAGAACATAATTATTTTTTGCACGAGACTTCCATATATAAGCAAACCCAAGGCACGGCCATGGGGTCCTGCATGGCACCAACCTACGCCAACCTATATATGGGGTGGTGGGAATCTATTACGCACCTATGTCAATATACTGAATGAGAACGATTTGAATCTTGAACTTACATCTGTTGTTAACAAAAAGGAATTAGTCTTTCTAGATGTTAGATTTACTGTTATGAATAACACTCTGACCACTAAACTTTTTCGTAATGAAACCAGCTCTAACTCTACGCTCCATGCCCGGAGCCATCACCCCACAACACTCAAGAACTCGATTCCCTATGGAGAGTTCTTGAGAGCGAAGAGAGCTTGTAGCACAGAATTAAATTACAATGAAGAAGCTCTACATATAGGCCAAAGATTTGTTAATCGTGGTTACAAAAGGAAGGTTGTAGCTGATTGCTTTGATAAAGCTAAACAGATCAATAGAATTGATCTGTTTAAAAAGCAAGTAATTGAGAATAAGGAGGATATCAGATTTATCGCTAATTTTAACCATCAGGCTAACAACATCAAAAAGATAACGAGAAAACAGTGGAAGGTACTTCTATCAGATCCAGACCTTACTAAAGTACTAGGTACTGGCCCCAGTGTTGCTTATCGCAAAGCCCCCACTCTCAAAACTATTCTATCACCTAGCATGGTCATCACAGATACTAACATGAGTGAAAGTCATTTCATGACACAAGAGGTTGGCGGGTTTCGCAAATGTGCTAACTGTAAAATGTGTAATTTTGTCTCAAAAAAACCATTTATAAGTTGTAATGGTCTGAAATGGAGACACACACATAAAATTACCTGTACCACAAAATTTGTAGTTTATGCAATCACATGTGAATGTGGGTTACACTATATTGGATCAACTATAGGAGCCCTTAAACTGCGAATACTTCAACATTACAGAGCTATCAAAAACAGGGACCTCACTAATCCCCTAACAGGGCACTTTATTGATAAACACAAAGGTGATGTCAATGCTATGACATTTGTGGGGCTTGCCCACATCCCAGTACATAAAAGACTGGGGAATCGAGAGCTAAAACTGCGGCAGTTAGAAGCCACATTAATCTGTAAATTTGACACACTGAGGCCCCTGGGACTAAACATTGACCCGGAAATGTATGTGTTTTTATAATAACTGCATATGATGACATTTGTGGATACACACTGTTGCACCTGCATGCTCTTGAGCTAATGGATGCCATTATGTATACTTATGTGATATATTTGAATCTATGAAGATGCACTTGCACTTTACTAAGCAATATTTGTTCTCTGAGTTGAAAGTAATTGCTGTTGTATATGCACCATGCACTTTTCTATTTTACTGCCGACCTGGACTACTATGTATACTTATGTGACATGTCGTGATTCTATTATGATGCACTGGCACTTTATTAAGAGTATTCATCCTTTAAAAAAAGGGGGGAGTCATTGCTGCTATACATGCATCATGCACTTTCCGGTTTGCTGTTTACTTGGGCATTTATTTTGCACATGTGAGTTTTAACCAGTTGAGATCCTTTAAAACTATTACAGTTTGTGTTGCTTGTGTATAATTAGCGTGTAGTTCTTTTGAAGCAGCGTTATGTGTATAGGAAGGTCATGTGACATAATTTGAGTGAACAGAGGAATGCGCTGCACTTTTCTCTGGCTTTAATTAAGGACACTCCGTACCATGGAGTGCAATGGTTTGTGGTTTTCATCATGGAGGATGAAACCAAACCATTTAATGTTATTTTAGCGCATTGGCGCTCATAAACACATCATTGTTTTTAATGTTTGGTCAGGAAATAGGGTATGGCATCTGGTATGCGCCTTCTCCCGCGCTATTAATTTTCCATTATAGCATTTGCTAATATGGGATTAGCGCCAACCGAAATTTAGTCACTTTGAACACCTTCAAAGATGGCCGCAAATTTGTGAGTTTACTACTACAGCCTTTTGCGATCACATGATCGGGTACTCAAAAGCAAATGGGAGGAGCCTAATACCGATGCTGACCCGTTTCCTGTTTTTATAAAAGAAATGTGTTTTCACGTATTTGGGAAGAAAAAAGCCTGAGGAAGCTTGTTAAAATTATGTCTGCCCTTTTTAAGCCATTAGGCAGTGTTGGTTGCACAAGATTTTTTGAAATAAAAGACGTTTTTTTTTAGCAAGCGGTTTGGTCGTGTGTGCAGGGTTTATTTTCTACATGGTGTTGTTGGCGTTTTTTTGTAGTGCTACAACTTTTCTTCACACATGTGTATTTTTGTATATATATATATATATATATATATATATATATATATATATATATATATATATATATATATATATATATATATATATATATATATATATATATATATATGGTGGTAAACCTAGTGCATCATCATGAGGAGGAGGATTCCAGGGCATTAGTAAAGCGCATTCATGTAGTCTTTTAGAACACTTTTACATTTGCCAGTACTTGGATTGCCAGTTATTTCTCACTAACTCTGATACAGAGTAAAATCATTTGACCCACAAGAAAAACCTATACACATAGGGCCTCATTACGAGTATGGAGGTAGTCATGGTGCTATTAGCACCATAGCTGCCTCCATACCGGGCTCCAATAACGGTATCCTTCAATGGGGAATTACCGGTTCGTTCCAACATTGAGGACCCAGTAATTTCTCCTTGAAGGAACCATTCCCCATTCCCATTTGAGCCTCCATAGGGCTCAATGGAAATGGGGAGGGAGACAATAACGGGCACATTACAAATGGCCCGTTATTAGCTCCCTCTTCCCCTTGCGGGACCCGGAAAGGACGTCTGGTTTTACCAGATGTCTGGCGCTCCCGTAATGAAGGGTGCCGGTCCCGTACCGGCACCCTTCTTACGGGAGCGCCAGGGTCGTAAATTTGAGGCCCATAGTGTCTAGTACAGAGGTAGAGAAGGTGTTAAAACAGGTAAACAATGGCAGGAGGGCCACCAAACGTTACATTACAGTTAGACTTACAATACTGGACTTGGTGGGTCTCCATACACTCCTAGAAAAAATTAGTAACACATAATGGCGTTAGATACTGGGCACCAATACATTTCTATGGTAAGGCGTGCAGTGCAGTGATTTTTGATTGTAAAGTCCCTAATAAATCACAGGTACCTGCTAGACATCAGTGTTTCATGACATTTTCCAAGAGAAACACATGGAAAGTTTCCTAGTTCCGGTTAGTAACACTTTCAGTCTCTTTGGAGTTTAAAAGTTGGTAGAGGGGTTTTTCCATAGGCACCAAATGGGACACAGTCCATAGACAAACCAGGTTATAGGATAAAGTTAGGCAAGTCCATTGTTAGACCACACAGGTGCAGCCAGAAGACCTAGAGGGGACCCTTTAAGAGATCCAAAGTCAAGTTCGAGACCAAGCTCGTCAGAGAAGGATGAAAGCAGAGCAGGTAGGACACTAATGCAAGTCAATAATTATACATATGGGAGAGCAAGGGTCCTGCAACACTACGTTACTCCCGGACCCAGGGACACTGGAAGATCATTCCAAGGAGTATAAACGGGTCAAAGACAATTTCTCACTGTGCAGGCATTATGGATTTTACTCAGGAATAGCAGAAGCATACAGTAAGGACAGTGCTTTTTTTAACAGACCTGGGGGAAAGGATAAGGTACCCAGCGGCTTGATCCCTCAACCAGCAACGATCCAGATGGATGAAAATAGGAATGATCTGTATACCTAGCAAGACGATCTACCAGGCAGAAGCAGCAGTGAGAGAAGGCACCAGAAAGATAAGGGAACCAAACTAATGGGGTCGGCTCAGCTCCAGGTACAAGAAGGGGCAGCCAGCAGAGAAGGGTCCCACAACAGGAGCAATGGAGGGAGGTAGCCCAGGATTCCCCAAGACTGAGTGATGGTGAAGTAGTGGAGGCCTACCAATCTTCCCGTCCTCCCCCAACCCCCGAGTCCCCACAGACTCCCTGCCCAACACGAGGCAGTTGGTCCAGGAGGATTTTGCAGGAAGGCAGCACAGTAAAGGCCAGGAAACAGTCTCAAGATGGAACATCCAGCCCAGCAAGCAAGGAGGACTGGGGGAAGGAGGAAGAAGAGTCCAGAGTGGGTTTTCTTAGAAGAAACCAGGAGCGAGGAAAAGGATCCAGGCTCCAGACAATATGACCAAACTAGTTTCTCAGCAACAAAAGCCCTCCAATTATTTATTTAAGAACCTGATAAATGAACAGTCTCTCACCCGATACACTTTCTCACACAAGGGCTAGCCAAGCCAGCCCATCAATCACAGCACAGGCAAGCCCACAAAGGTTTTGGCAGCCAGTCACTCAGGATGGTCCTATAAGAATCGCCAAACACACAGTATGTACTTTGGGCATGTCTTTGGCCATAAGCCAGTGTAAAGCAACTTAAACCACACTAAGGGGTACAGAGCTGGACTCAGAGTCCAGGTCTATACAATGACAAGTTAGGCCTGTCACCTAATTCCACAGGCAAAAGAATGGTCAAAAGTAAAATGATCAGGTGTAGGACTTGCATTGGTAGCCCAATGGCAACAAGCATTGTGCAAATGAAACAAAAACACAGCCATTAATAGTCTCCACCAGAACACACTTTCAGGGTCACAGTACACTTGGGGCAAAAGTAGGGTGCTTAAATAGCCCCCTGCCCTGATAGATATATAGGAAACTAAGACCGCCAATCACAAAAACTGTTGAAGTGACAGGGACCTTAGCAGAAGTCCCTTTGTACACAAAAATAAAGGGTCAAGACAGCAAAAATAAAATTAAAATAAACACGCAAAGTGGGTCCAGGGAATACCTAAAGAATCTGCCACGAACGTGCATAACTGTCTGTCTGCAGTCCTCTGTTCCCTTCATGCAGCCCATTGTGCTCTACCGCCATTTCTCTTGTCCTCTACCTGCAGTTCCTTGCCCTTTGCCTACAGTCCATGTTGCCTCGTCTTAGCTTCCAAGATTCCAGTCCCGAGTTTCCTTGTTATAGGTCTGTGGTCCTGTCCTTGTCATTCTAGTCCAGAGTTACAGTGCCTAGTTACCATTCTGTAGTTCAGTCCTGGTTATACTAGTGCAGAGTTCTGCTCATTAATTTATTTGTTCCTGGTCTATAGATCAGTCCACTGTTCCTGGATTCCGGCCCTTAGCTTCCAGTCTACATTTCCAGTCTCCTGTAACCTTGCACTTAGATGCCTAACTTCTTGCTTATGCTCTTCCTTATTGTTCTCTGTCCCGAACCTTGCTCACTTTCACTTCCTGTTAGTTCCCTGGATATTTCTGTTACTGTTCTAGTGCTCACTTGTGCTTGCTTTGTTCAGAGTTTGGTTGCTGGTTTTCCCGGTAGGCAATCTCTGTCCCTTTCCTCTGTCACGTCTAAGTCTTGTCCATTGTACAATTTTGTTAACAGTGTGCTGGTTCCCGTTTCAGGGGCCAGTACTGTTTAATTCATGCTGGAACCGTATAGGCTTTGGTATTGCGACTAAGTCCATACACAGATGCCCACTTCTACTGCCCCATTTCATGGGCATTTAGAGTAGGTCCTGGAATAACAACCAGCTCAGAATGCTAGAGCTTTCTCTGACTCTTGGGAAACTCTTCCCCCCATTTTATGCACACCAAGTGGGAACCCAAAGTGTTTCTCTTGTTTGTATTCCTTTCCCCTTTCTGTTCACGGTCTTTGTTGCCCGTCTGCAGTTATTGCCTATCCATCGTAGCCTGCAGTATGCCCTACATTCCTGTCTCTTGTTCAGTAATTTGCCCTGGGCTTTGGGGCCAGGTCCCTGCCCTCAATCCCTTGACACACTGCTCTATTGCAGGTCCAACATGTTTCTTTGACACAACTTGCAAAATACCATTCTCTTCAGTAAACGGTAAAGGTGATGATGGAAGATTTTTTTTTGTTTAATCTGAAATTCAAGTACACTTTCATGTGGGAACATGAATCCACCCAGTTCTACTGCCATACTATGTGCATGCCACATTGTCCCAAATTATGATCAGAGGTCGACCAGTGGCCAAAGGGCGATTCCATTTGTCCCTGCCCTAAGCCTCCATAGTGGTGTTGTTTTGGCATTACCTGGTTGCCCCTTGTTAGGGACGCAAAGAAGGGCAGACAATTAGCTATATGTAGGTCTATGGACTGTATGGGGCGAACTGAAAATACTGAATGACTGTACAGATTTGCAACAACCTAAAAAAAAAAAAAAAGGAACTGATAGTTAGACTAGATGCGAGGTCCTCACAAATGTTTGATCACTACCGTACAGGTAAGTACTGAGAAGGGGCTTATTAAGCCTTTAAGTTCCAAGTTTCCCTACACAGGATTTGGCCTCAGCCAAAAAGTGAAGTTTGAAGTTCACCAAAAGAAGTTTAAACAAATGAAGTTTAAAGGCACACTTTCAGGAATAATGGGTTAGAGTAAAATTAGGGGTACAGTTCCAATTCCACCATTCTTGGGGGTACGGAGGTGGGGGGAAATCCTCAGCCAAAATTCCACTGCCCAAGTCCAGGGAAGGGAAGTAGGCTAAGGAGTGGACTTGGGCACCTGCAATTCATATATGCTGAGGGGGGGCAACAGGAGTGGTACATGTTGCGCACCACTCCTTGTCTCAGGTGGATAGCTCAGCGGCAACATGGAAGCAAGACGACACGGAGCAACACAAGTTCAATCCCTGGGTCCGTGCTTAGAAATCTTGGGTATTAGGCGCGTTATAAATAACCTATCATATCATATAATGTATTTGTGGCCCAAACTCAGATATCCGAAATAACTACCTTAGAGTATTCAAAATTGCTGGGGCCATTTACTTATGTCATTGGTCCCGTTGCAGGAGGTCCACGGGTTGTAGTTGCAGTGGCAGAAGTAGACATTTGATTTAGGCTTGGCTAAGCAGTGGTTACACTCTCAGGTATAGACATGGTTCCAGAATCACTTCAGCAGGGTGGGCCAGACGATCTGGGACAGTGTTAACCGACAAACCCCCAACATATCAGATGAATTGAAGCAGCAACAAAAAAAAAAAAAACAGTCAAGGATTGGCAGGCTCAGCTCGAGGGATCACCAGAAAACAGACTCCAGGCAGGCCCCTCTTCGGGATGGAGAGCAATTCTGTTGACAATGTTCCTAAGCAAATCCCAGGTTCCAACTCTGGATGGTGTCCGTTGCAGGAAAGGCATAGTTGGTCAATGGTCAGTCCACATGCGGGCTCAGAGACACTTCCTAAGTCCAACGACGGAGGGACAATGATGCCGGACACAGAACAGGTTGATCCCACTAGTCCAAAAGAGGAAGGCACTGATGAATGTCTTCTCTGGTAGCAGGAGATGAAGCAGAGGGTACCCAGCGATTGGATTTGGCGTTTGCAGTCCTGTAGCTCTTCAGTGCAATCTTCTTGTCTGTGGACCTTTGGCTCCAGTGGGTGACTCCAGAATGGCTCCAGATATTTCCTCGTATCCAAAATCCAGGTTGGTGGTTACCACAACTCTCCAATTGGAAGAATCTAAAACCATTCAAACTGGTAGTGGCTGTCCAATCACTAACAACCAGCCGTGGCACACCTGCCCCAAAACAGAAATCCTCTGGGATAAAGATATATTGGGACCAGAAAGTCTCAATCCCAGTTTCAAACAGTCCCCGTCACAAAAAGCACTTACAGGGAGTCCTGAGCAGGGCCCCCTGAAAGTGCAGGCTCTCATTTCAAGATATCCGGCAGAGAGTGCAGCAAGGCAGTCAAAAAGCAAGGTGGCCCAAGGAAAGGTCTTGAAACACAAAGAGCAGCCGTTTTGAGCACATGGTATGCAAAATATAATTATTTCAATAAAAAGGTGGTGCACAGTAATGCAAAAAGAAAAGATGTAAAGTATGGTTCATTGCCATCACCTTGTCATTGGCGCATTCAGACACAAAAAGAAGAAAAAAAGGGATCCCTTTAATACTTAAACACCAGTACCCCAAAAATACATGAGTCGAGCAGTGAGTGGTCCTAAGAAGGCTTTACTCACCTCAAAAAAAAGAGTCAGCCAGAATACGAAAAGACTGTTAAGATTCCATTGAACATTTACACAGGAAAATAAAAATATTTTTCGCTAACCTTTGTTCTCATCAAGGTGAGAAAGTTCACCAACTTTGGCGTGCATCAGATTGACCAAGTCCAACACCGTGACAAATTCATCAGCATTTCATGCCTGAAAGGTAGCTGAAAAAATGTGTTTGGGCACATATGTGGTCCTTATCCAGAACTGAATGCCAAAACTGGATCAGCTAAATTCAAGATGTTCACTTTGAAAACAGAAAAGTATCCCATTTTCGTAAATGAGCAATAGGCGCACAGGCTTAAGCAGAAAGAAAAATATTTTGTAAAATATTGAACACAAATCTACAGTCCCCAACACACACACACCCATTTAATCAAGCCTAGTAGAGTCAGAGGGACAAATTAAAATGCAAAACAGCACTAAATGAAAAATATTCCTAGAAAACACACAAGATGATGGGTTGTACCCAAAATGCAATAGGACTGCCGTACACAAACACTATGGTCAAAGGACAAAATGAAATGAAAAATAAATTAAAAAATGAAACATGTACAGCAAACGCACAAGATGATCCACCACACCCAACATAACCAACTGTAGGCATAACTCCCATACACAACTCTAAAAAATTAATGTGGGAAAAAAACAAATACAAGTTTACATATGTAGTAACCTCTAGTTCTACAAACTTTGGCCATTGCAACATTAAGGTTAACTCTATTATTAAATATAAATAAAACCAACATTGGTGGAGTCTCACCCGCACAAATAAATAAAAAAGTGAGAAGGACAGATCTGTATTGTTACAACATAAATCGACTACATAGCAATTTACAGTACCTTCTAAAAATCACACTTTGCAATTTAAAACAATATTATTAATATACTTTTCTTATTAACACATTAACAACAATCCCCAAAAAGGTTTTGCTTATTTTAGGTTTAGTGTTAAGGTTTAACCTGTCGTTGAACATAACACTGGCATTTACTGTGTGTAAACTAACTTTATTACTCCCCCCCACTGTGTGCATAACATTTTATATAATATTCCAGAGTGATATCACACATTTTTTTAAATTACGGTGATGATATTGACAGTGATAATATCTTTTATGATATGGGCACTAGGCCATACATTTAGTACCTAGTTTAACATTATACATAGCATACGTTTAGATAGTGTGCTATCAAGATTGGACCAAAAATGAATGCAAATATCCTAGCCAGGGAATTCAGCATTTCACCTTGTTCAAAATCATTGCTGTTAACCTCCTAGGTGTATCACATCTGGTATAGTCAGATTATTCTAATTAGTGGCATTAGTCTCAAGGTTTCTATACTTTTGCACAGTTGTTAGAGTTAATGATAGAGGATGCTCTTATGCACTTTTGAATAGTCCTATGTCGAAGTCTATTGTGTGCACATGAATTACAGTCTTTTTCTAGGTTGATGTTAATTGCTGCAACCTTGACTAAGCTGTGCAGGTAGTGAAATGTCTATTCTAATCTAAATACACATTTGGAATGATGAAGAGGTATTGATGATGCTATTTGTCTATTAGGCCCTATAATCACATTAGGATCCGGAACCAGTGATGAGAGTGCCTGCCTACCCCAACCATTTTTACCAGGCAGTTTGGTTTAATTTCTGTTGACATTCTTCCTCGTTTGACCCTGGGGCATGAAGAGCACCATTACTAAGGCAAGGTCGCAAGTGCCGTCATTATTCAGTGCGGATTGCAGTTCCAGTGGATTTGTGACAAGCACGGTATGTGGAAAATTATTGACATCACCAATTTATACTGAACTACAAACATGCTGGCATTTCTCACTTGACTGCAGGATTGCCTATTGTTTTTGGTAGATGATAATTGTGATTATGCCAATCTCACAGTTCCACTTGGGGACGCTACGTTTGGATTGGTTTTATTTTTTCCCCGAAGAATTGTATTCATGCCTCTTTCCACTAACCTGCTATTAGTTATTTGATTGTGCAATCATGGCAGAAGCTTTATCAATTGAAGGCCACTTGAAATTAGCTGAACTCAATTTTGAGAATGTTGGATTGGTTAAAGCTATTGGCAATCAAGGAACCCCAGCATCATGCATTACTACTTGGGCAAACTTAAGAATGTGGAAGCATTACAGAGGAGAGAACTTCCAAAATGGTGGTAATTCATCACCTTCCAAAAATATATTGATCTGAAAATTATTCCATGAGTCTACGGATACTATCTTTTCCCCGTTACAAAGAGAAAAACCATGATTTGTTTTGTGAATGGGAAATGGAACTTACCAACTGCTTTCGCAACATGCTAAAACATTTGAACCAGGACTTGAACTTGAACCAGGAAAGGGATCAAGAGCTAATACCCACATATAAAGCAAAACTCAGTTTGAAATTACAAAATCAGAAGAAGCAAAATAAGGAAATTACAAAGAGATAAACTTGACTATGGGAGGCCAACTGTCACCAGAGGAATTGTCTCCACTGCCGACTACTGACCAAACCCCAGAATCTTCTGATTTCCACAGAAGAAGAGACTATTTCAGCCCCATCACAAATCACCATCAGTTTTGACCAATGTTTATTAAACAAATGACGTCACCTACACTGTAAAAAATGATACAACATAAGCTAAATATTACAACAAAAAACAAAACAAGGGCGAGTTTAGGTTATCATGATATTTGATTTTAATACAAGATGTTTTTAAATGTATTGACAACATTTTTATTGTGTTACCTTAATCTTACAATTTCTGTTTGTAGACTACATTTTTGTTGGTTTAACCTGAACTGATTCTTACATTTAAAAAAAAAATCAAATAATTGCCTGTGTTTTGATAAGGTTTTGTAATTGTCGTAAAATATTATAAAGTACTATTTTAACTGTTTTTTAATGTAGTTGTACAATTGAATTTTTATATTTGTGAAAATGTAAATATAATTGTGACAGTCTCCACGTTACATCTTAACGCCTTCCCTTACCTTCAATGTAAATAAGAACCTTTAAAAAAACAGTCAAATAAAAAATACTAAATTTTATGGATGTATATAAAGCTTTCTGAAAAATACCAAATAAAGGTTCTCCAAGTTACAATATGAATGCTTCTATGTGCTTGTTCAATTTATTCTGGGTACCATTATGAAAATCGCCAGAAATTCGGGATGTAAAAGTAGATTTACATGTTATTAATAATAAAAGAAATTATATTTTGAACTTTTATTTTGCTTTGCTGATGTTGGTGTTTCTTTTAATTAGTTAAAACTATTTTAGTGTTAATTATCACAGTTGGGGGAATAATAGCAGGGTGCTTGGGTGCTCCAGATACCCTAGTCAATAGTGTGAGTGATCAGCAGAAATCTAGTTAAGATAGGTGATGCCCCACACCTATTATGTGAACAAAAAACTGTATATCCTTTTATTGATGACGTCTTTGTGTATGGTCTGGTACTGAGGAGGGGTTTAACCAGTTTGTGAGACATTTCAATAATGAGTTTCAAATAGAATTGTCTGGCCATGTAGACACATGCGCCATTGACTTCCTGGATCTGAGTATATATACTGAAAAGGGTCAGATACAAACTAGAACATTTAGACAACCCACCAAAGTCAATTCAACTTTATTTGAGACTAGCCTTCATAGACAATCCATCTTTAAAAATATACCGGTGCAAGACGCAACTGTAGTGATGATGAGATATTTGAACAGGAGTATAGTCTGCTCAAACAAAGATTTCAAGAAAGGGGTCTCCACAGCAAGTATCCAGAAGGCACATAATAAGATTCTTCAAATGCATCGTAAGGAGATGGTGTCTCCAAATGCTGAAGATGAAACTAAGGACAATCTGTAAATCAACATCATTACTAAACACTCCAGGGACATCAGAACTATGTACAATATTGTTCGTAAGCACTGGCATCTGTTATTAATGGATACAGATCTACAAAAGTATATTGATACTAAGCCCACATTTATTTACACCAGGGCTCTGACTATTAGGACTTAATTGAATCCATCATATCTCAAACCAGCAGAAACCAGAGAAGTCAAGGGCAGCAAATGGTTGAGGGCCAAGGGCTTTCATAAATGTGTCAATTGCACAATGTGCAAGTATGCACATGCTGACTGTGGATCATTTTACAGCCAGGGTGGGCCGCATGTGGTCATTCAAGACTTTATCAATTGTAAGACGAAATATGTAGTGCATTTATGTCTGCACAAATACATTGTACAAAGGAAGTACTATTAGAGAATTAAGAACACGAATAAGAGAACATATGTGCAGTCTGAGAAACCAAGATCTACAAGTACAATTGGCGAACCATTGGCAAACATATCATCAGTTGGAAGATCAAGCATCAATACAATGTATTGGACGTATAAAACCTATGCTTGGAAAGAGAGGAGTCGATCGTAAACTATTATTACGTCAACTTGATTCAAGAATTATTTGCAAATTACGATGTACTATCACTGGTCTAAACTCAGATCATGAAATGAATGTGTTCCTTTGAACAGGAGTCTATACTAGTTCCAAATGTGTCTCTATGAAGAAGACTTGACAGTGACCACCATTAACTGTTATCTGACTGACAAAACAATTTGAATTTTATAACTGAAAATGATTGTGATTTGTAAAATTGACATTACTTGATAAGCAACCTGCTCCTGAGCCTGGCATTGGCCAATTTTTCGATGTCATTATCTCACATATGTGTGCACCATCTCAGCCACTTATGAACAATTTGCATTTTAGAACTGGAAATGATTGTGATATGTAATAGGGTTATTGCCTGATAAGTAACATATTCCTGAGCCTGGAATTGACACATTTTTCCATGGCATTATCTCACATACATGTGAATTATCTCAGTCATTCATTAACAAATTCTGGGGAGATCCAAATCAGGACTTTGCTTGATAAATTCTATTATAGATACTCAGAGTTGTTATGCTACAATATATGGAAGATTCCTTCTCAAAGGTAGATAATTATTGAGCAAAAATGGATGGTTGCATAGGATTATGACATCTGGCAACAAGAGATAAGTGGAGTGGTTTACTGAAGCCTGGATTCTACTCTAAATCAAACATTATAGACAATATACAACTCTGGAATCCAGCCGTCTCTCTCCTACGTCACCTTTCTTATTCCCTGCATAGGATTATGACCAGAGTAATACATGACAATCTATATATCAATATATTTGATTGTATATTTTATTATGATACACAAGTGCAACCCCGACAACACAGTATCTACACTTTGAATACTATAAGTGAATACTTTGGTGCAAAGAGCAATGAAGCGTACACTATGCGTCCTTAAGTTTAACTCTAGAACTTTTTTGAGGGGTATTGACTTACCTAAGAGCAATGCGGAATTACTATTGTTATTCCAGTTGGAGGCATGTATGGATCCAAAATCTCCCAGCGCGCACGATCGCAACCACAATGTTTATTTATTTATTATTCTAATGAGGCAGTGATGTCGCGCGTTATGTACGCGTGAGGTCACCTTGCATATATACCATACTTAAAACAAGATGGCAGCCACAAAGAAAACAGTCACGGCACACCGCAAATGCTACGCCCTAACAAGGGTAGCGCAAACTTATTGAAAGACCGGTGAGTGCAGAGCAAGCATGGGGAATTCCTCATTACTGACCTTAACATTTTTTGATGGGATGTTATTGTTAAAAATATCCATAACTTAATATTTTCAGAACACAGCAATTACTGCCCATATACACCTGATCAGCAGGATAACTTCCCATTTCAATAGGTGAGTGCAAATATGGCATATAGTTAAGAATTCCCTAAACTAGTTATTAATAATCAAATACTAATCCTACTTTTATATAGATTCAACTAAATAAAAAACATAAGACAACTACGCTACAAACACAAAGAAAATCTCATTTTATGGAATACTTGATGAGTGACCAATTAATTTAGGATGAATAGCACCAGAGGAAACATTATTGGGGCCTACTATATGGGAATGACACAATTAAGGTAGAGGTTCACAAGTGTGATAAAAAACCCATTGCATGTTCTCTGGTGTCGTGGGGACTGCCCCTGTGGTGATACATGTGGTTTATTAGAGGCACTATAATATAAATGCATGACTTAATTTCAAAGCAGGTTTTTTCCGTTAATGTTATTATACAACAAATTAATAATTTATGTTGCCTTTCTTCTCTCCATGTTGTGTTTCCTGTGTGTTGTGTACTTAATATGCCTTATGATCATGATGTCTTTATGTTATTACCTGTTTTTTTTTAAAAATGTAATAAACTGCCTTGAATAGTGAGATTGGGCCTCATTCCGAGATTGGAGGTAGTCATGGTGCTATTTGCACCATGACTGCCTCCAATAACGGTACCGGCACCGGTCTCGTTCAATGGGGACTTACCGGTGTAGTCCGACCTTTGCGGGACCGGTAAGTCCCCATTGAAAAACACTTTCCCCATTACCATTTGAGCCCCAATAGGGCTCAATGGGAATGGGGAGGTAGCTTATAACGGTACTGCAATTTGCAGTACCGTTATTAGCTCTGAAGTCCCTTAGCGGGTCCCGTCCATAACGCCTGGTAAAACCAGGCGTTGAAGGAGGGACCCGCTAAGGGAACTCGTAGTAGGGCGGTAAGGGATTACCGGCACCGGTCTGCTTAATGGTGCACGGTATCCCTTACCACCCTACTCATAATGAGGCCCATAGTCTTGATAAGGACTGATGGGTTGAAACACGTGTTGACTATATCTTCCAAGGGCAGAAGAGCAGGATTTGAATGGAATGACTGCTAAAGCTACATGATGCCATCTAGAAAGTGTGAATAAATACTTAAGACTAAAGCAATGTGTACTTATTACTGTTAATAATCAGATTATGATCAAGCGGAATCAATGTTAAGGATATACAGTGTTAGTATGTTTTATACACCATGTAGCAACATTTACAGTTAATAACGTGTTGCATGCATTTGTAATATTTATGGATTTATTATTTTAAATTGCTGTAAAGTATATTTGGTGTCATTGTTTATTAATGTTTAAACATAAATTACATACATTTTAATTTTATAAATTAAAATGTTACTTATGTAGTATATTAAAAAGGTACCTATGTTGGATTTACATTTTTATTAAAATATATAATTTTGTTTTGGTCAAATCCATTTACTATAATTGAATGTTTTATATGTACTAAATGCAAGCATACACAAAATATACTTAAATGTGTCTTATAGTTCTATATTATTAATGTTCTTTTTTTAATAATACAAGATAACTGTAATTATGTATTAATATAAGTTACTGTGTAAAACACACAGCCGTTTAAGAGTTTTGACAAATACAATTTATTTGTGGCATGATTTATAATCATTTAAAAAAATACACATTTTAGAAATATACAAATAAAAGCAAGAGCCCACATTTATGAATATGCAGCAAAATACAAATGTACAATTTGAGGGAATCCCTTTTTAATTATGCTTTGCACATGGTGCAAGTTGCTTGAGTGACATTTCACACATCGTCTGGTTCAGGAGTTTTAAAGTAGTCCGACATCCAAGATCTTATTTACAAAATGGAATTTTATTGTTCCAGGGGTATTTATATTTTGTTGTTTTGTTTTTTGTTTTTGCTAGTAACCGCACTTGACATGCTTTCACTACTGTCAGTACTAGGGACATTTTGTTGTGAAATGTATTCAGCTATTGAACTTTTAAGTTAAAAAAGTACCAGTGATAATATATTTTGCTTTGTGGCACTGTTAAGTAGTGAGCCAGAGACAAGAAGGTAAGTTACCCAATAGTATTTTATTCTTACAGCTCACCAGAGGTTAAAGGGTTGTACACCCGGACTTCTCCTTATCCAATTAACTTCACTTAGAGTTCATAGCAACAAAACCAAAATAAAGGGTCTTCCAGGTTGCTCAAAAGACAAAACTCAAGGATTGCAATATTGCTTGTCCACAAATGAATGCAGTTCAAAATATGGAGAACACAGGAATGGCAGCCTTTCTTTGTTCAAAACAGAAATATTCGGACTTGAACGTTTACTCAACACTTCCGAATGGTTCAGAGCCTTTCTCTTCAAGCTCTGCGGCCGGTCCTCGGAGCCAGCTGTTCCACACTGGCCTTGGCTGGACTTCAGTAAATCACCAAAACTTTCCTTTTCCCGCCGTTGGGACTCAGTCGTCTTCATATACTGGGCAGTCGGATTTGACTACAGGTCCGGTATGGTACACTCCGGTGAGTTCTCCTTTTTCCTCTAATACGCCCACCGATTTGGGCTACTGTCCTCGTACCATTCAGAGTCCACTCTGTCAGCCTCCTTCCACTCCTGCAAAACGAGAGACAGGTTGAGCTGTTTTCTGATGCTTTTAACCCGGAGAGTCTCCTCCCCAGTAATTAGCGTTAGGCGTTCCCAGCCCCGGGCTCCTTACACCTGAGGCTAATTTACCTCTTCCCAGATTCAACTTCACAGAGTTAGCTTTGCATTTAACCCCCGCCTGCCCGGAACCCCCATTATATGGAAACGTGGTTTTTCGTCTTCCTTGTCTGATTTCTATTCCCATTTTCTGGCTTTTGTTTTGATTATATATCCGTTGGGGCATTCTGGGATATGTAGTTTGTGTCTTTTCTCCTGTGTCTCTTATATTTGTGTTGTCCGGTGTGATAGTTGATTGGTGGGGCATTCTGGGACATGTAGTCTGGGCTTTTACTTGTTCCCGCATGTCTCTTAAACTTATCATTATCTGGTCTGGTGAGATCATAGACTCATCCCCCTCTCTCTTGTTTTGTTCCGTATTGGCCGCTATTGGATCCTCATCACAGGCACACACTAGTTTCACTTGTTAAAATACTACTACTTGAAATTGGAGTAGTTTTAGTTATTTTTTGCTGATGTTAAAGGAGTTGGTTTTGGCACATAATTTTTGAGGAGTTGGTTTTGGCACATCATTTTTGAGAAGTTTTAGTTTTAAAGAGAAGTAGTCCAAGTGCGACCATGCAGTTTTTTTTTTGGCTGAATAAAAGTACTTTGCACAATTCATATGGTAGTATGTAGTAGATAATACATCTTTTTTGCAGCTTCTATAATGACAATTTGTACTTTTGAAATAGTACTTGTATTAGTAAAAGGGAATGTATTTATGTTATTGTATGGAATTTGTGAAATTTGAACTGTTGGAATAGTAGTACGTTTTATATTAGGTGATATATCTTGTTTTATTTAGTGCAACAGCACTTATTATTGAAGTAGCTCTAAAACTGGTTATAGAAATGTAGGTTGTATTTCTATTTCAATACAAGTATGTACTGTAGAAATATATTCACATTTAGACTAAGTGCTTTTAATTAATTTTAATTTGTTGACTTTAGGTGTTCCGCATGCTGAATGTAACTGATGAGGTGTGGTACAGGTAGCCTCAGTGGTAACATTGGGAGTACTGAAAAGTACATCACTATTTCTAGTTGTTTGTTTTAAATGTTTTAAAAGGCATGTGGATACAGAAGGGAAGACTTCAACTGGTGCAATAAATGATGTTTCTGTAGTAACTTGTTCTTTTAAAAATATATCTTCGACTACTTCTGTGACATCACACTATATAATAAAAGGCCAGATATGTAGTCCTAAGCCGTCATGCGGCCGCTTTGCCTGTTACCACCGCTAGGGGAGCTGTTGCCCAAGATTACATTGAAATATACCACATAATATATTAACACTCTGAAAACGTCTTTTGTTAAGCACTTTGGCCCATGTACACAGGCTTTCATATTAGTAGGTGTAGTTGGAATGTCATCAGTGAGAATGTTTATTTCAACTTTTTATTATCTAGTGATAGGTTTGCTTTTATGTTCTTTTTGTGCATTCCTTTTTTGGATAATGTTTGTGGTGTTTTTCTTGATGTTTTCTTTTACCACTTTCTTTTCATGCTTGTGTTTTCCAGCTGAGACTAACTAATAAAGGACAATAAGAACCATGTGTTTTGGTTTTTAATTGATTTTTACATTTTAATTTTTAAAATACAATTGTGCTGAAAACCATCGGTCAGCATAGCTCACATACAAAAAAAAATCAATAAATCAGTGGGAAAAAAAATTATTTAAAAAATTTTTTTTCATAGGCAGCAACCTCTAAGTCTACAAACTTGTGGAATGCCAACATTAAGGTTTAATCTATGTTATGTTAAGTTTTCTTGTACCGTGCACTGTTACCACTGGTGTGGTCTCTAGGTGCTCACATGGTTCTGCAAGAGAATAGGTTGGGTAGGTTGGTGGGGAAGAGGTAGTAGGATAGAGGTTGTGTTTTTCTGTTGGTGCCTGTAGAACCAGGAGGAACTGGCGTCTAGTGCCGGTCAGCTTTCTAGGTGCGTTTGGATTGTGCGCATTGGGGCTATTCTATCCGAATGGGCAGCGTCCAGTGATTGGGTGTTTGCAGCAGTTGGTTTTGTGTTGTATGAGTTGGTTATTGGTGGCGATTAGACGGATACAAAAGGATTGTGTGAGTTAAGTGTGGAGTATACTGGAGAGGAAATTGGAAGGGGAGGCTAGTAGTTCATGGCTTTCTTTTCGGTTGCTAACGGTGTCGCTGGTGGTGTCCATTTTGTGCTGGTCATTTGGAGTTGCAGAACCAAGTTTTCAGTCGTTTTCTGAAAGCGAGGTGCTCTTCTATTGTCCTGATTTCGTTTGGCATTGTGTTCCATAGATTAGCAATTAGACATGAGAATGCAGTTCCTCCAAATTTCCTTTTTTCATAGTGTTCTGTTTAAACCCACCGGCAGACCTTCCTCTGCATCCAACGACTCTGGGCTCTCTCCGGTGAGAAAAAGTGGTCAGTGATGATGACAAGGGTGTCCTTTTGAAATGTTCTTAGGCAGTTTGGAACTTTTGCAGCTCCGGATGTCCAGCAGCACTATGCCAAGGTACCCCCTCTTCTGAGCGATAGACAGCAACGGCTTAAAAAGGTCACGAAACGCACCTCTGGACCCTGGGTGACACCAATGGACTTCTTCAACTCGAGATGCCCGGGCACCCTTCTTCAGGACTCGCGAAGACCTCTTCTCCGGACGCCAGACACACATGACGGGCTTCCAGGGAACTTCAGATGAAGAGTAGCAGGTAAACCTCTCACCCTGGCTCTTTAATGTCTACTTGGCCCCCTGGGCCCAACTGATCTCCACCTTCTCCTCTAACTTTCAGTGTTATGCGTATGACACTCAGCTCTCCTTCCAGCTCCCCTAAGCCTCCTCTCCTCTCTTGCTCAATCCTGACTGTATCTGCGATTCAGGGTTGGTGCGCCTCCAACGACCTATGCCTTAATGTCAGTAAAACAGAGATCCTTCTCACGCTTTCCAACTTTCACTCTGGCCGCCATCCTTGGGCCCTCTTCCTTTGCCTTCCTGTGAGGCAAACAACCTTGGTGTCAACTTCGACTCCACCCTCTCCTTCTATCCACACATCACAGACCTTGCCAAGAAGGCCCATTACCAGCTGCACCTCCTTAGAGGTATTCTTCCTTTTTTTCAGTTCACCCAGAATCTCGATGTCTCTAGAGCCCTGGTTCTCTGTAGGCTGGACTACTGCAACAGTCTCTTTCACAACCTGCCTTCCTCTACTCTCCACCTTCTGCAACTAATCCAGAACAGGACTGCAAGACGTATCCTTGGCCTCAAGCCCAGGGATCGTATCTGACCAGCCCTTAAATCTCTCTACTGGCTCATGGTGGCCGCAAGGATCAAGTTCAAGACCCTGTGCATCATCCACAAGGCTCTCAGGGGCCGGGGCCTGCACTACATCCAACTCTCTCCAAATTACCTTCCTTCTTGAGCCCTTCGCTCAGGCTACCTCCAACACTGAGGGTCAGAAAGCTCTCCAGGCATAGAGTGAGGGGTAGATCACTCTCGTCTGCAGGTGCCGCCCTCTAGAATGGCCTCCCTGCCCATCTCAAACTTGAGTCAGTCTACCTGGAGTTCCGGAAGCAGCTCAAGGCCTTCCTTTTCTCCTCTGCCTTCTCCCTCTCCCTCCCTCCCTCCCTCCCCTGCTGACCACCTGTCTGCGGCAGTGACTGGTTGCTCGGTTACCTTCAGAGTCTTACTGGATAGCAGGCTTCTCCATGATCAGTCTCCCCTGCACTGCTTCCTGGCCTACCGCACACTTAGGGGCTGTAACTGTAACCTCTATAGTCCCCTGCCTCCTTGCACTTACCCAGAGCCACACTGCCTCGTCTGCACTTACTCAGAGCAATGCAGCCCTGATTGCACTTCCCTTCTCCCTGCACTTGGCATTGTCACACTTGCACGATCTGAATGACACATGGCCTAATAAGATTGTTTGTCTTGTCTTCGGTCTATCTTCCCTCCCTTGTCTTGTTGCGCCTAGAACAACTTGTGTACAGGAGCATTATAAATGACACATTATATCAAGTGCACATGGGCTCCCTCACTTTAAGTATTGCATCATCTGCATAGCGCGATATAATCTCAGGTTCTCCAGATAGACGGATCTGTGTGTGTGTGTGTGTTTCTGTCTAACCAAGTCTGCTAGTGGCTCTATAATAATGGCAAACACTAGAGGTGACAGGAGGGAGCCCTGGCACATACCTCTGGCTATGGGAAAGGGGGCTGAGAGCATCCCGTTCGAACTCACCTTGGCAGACGGCAAAGCGTATAATAGCCGCACCCAAGCTATAGATTGAGGGCTGACGTTACATTTGTGCAATACCACATATATAAATTGAAATAAGACTGAGTCAAAAGCCTTTTGTGTGTCAAGTGTGGCTACTACTGCTTGGGCCATCGAGTCCACCTGGGCGAGAATATTAAAGAGCCGCCGAAGGTTGAGTGCTGTAGAGCACCCGGGTATAGAACCAGATTGGTCGTGATGAATAATGAGAGGCATGTACGGTGTGAAGCGGGCAGACAGGATTTTAGCAAAAAATCTTGACATCTGAATTAATCAATGAGAGGGGGCGATAAGACCCACAGTGTTCAGCAGGTTTGCCGGGCTTTAGCTATACTGTGATGATCACTTCTCTCATGGTGGAAGGGGGAATACGTGTCTGTGGAGGGATTCATTCCACACCTCATAAAGATAGGGGAGTAGGAAATTCTGCGATATTACTGCGGCACAATCTAGACTGGAGCTCATCGTTCTTCCTGGTTACCACCTGCACTTGCTTTGTCAATGTAGCATAGTCAATTATTGAGAAAACTAGGGAGATGATCGCGAGGGTTCTGTGTGGAAGGAGAGATGAGGGTGCATCCCTTTAATTAATCTCAGGAGGTAGAAGCATTTCTTTGTAATAGCGTTGACTTGTGGTTCGAGTGAGAGTCCATTGTTCATTAGTATCCCCAGGTTCTTTACCACCTTTGACGTCTCCGGTTGGGTTCCCATGCCAGGTGTCTAGTCACGTTGTGGGTCGGTTGCGTTGTCCTCTGGGGGTGAGATCATTATTTCCATTTAGGGAGGATTTAATTTGAGTTTGTTTGTTGTCATCCAGCTGTATATGCCGGTGAGGCAATTGTTGAGGGTGTTGGTAGGGTTTTGGCTATCTTGATGATGAGTTGTGTGTCGTCTGCATTCAGTAGGAGATGTATTTGGTGTTTGATGTAAAAGGCGTAAGGTAGGTTTTTTTGGTTCGTTCTGTGAGGAAGGATTTGAGCAATTTTAAAGGCAAGAGTTTTTCACACCGCATTGCTCCAATCTTTCGATTAGCGTTGTGTGTCTGATTGTGTCGAACACCGCTGATATGTCTAGTAGTCTGAAGGCAGATTTTGTTGTCTGCATTTATTTTTAAGTCATCCCATATTGATAGGAGTGATGATTCTATCCCTCTCAGGGGTCTGAAGCCAACTTGCGAGTGGTTGAGTATTCCGTTAGTTTCTACGTACTGGAGTAGAATTTCATATACATGGTTCTCCAGTATTTTCGCAGGGTAAGGCAGGTTGGATATCGGTCTGTAATTGCTGGGATCTTCTGCACTGTTTCATTTTTTAATCAGTGGTTTGATGTAGGCTGATTTGAATGATTTCAGTACCGCTCCTGTGCTCAGTGACAGGTTCATCAGAAGCCAGAAGTGTGATGCTGGGGTGTTGTGTTTGAGGATTTCTTTGTAGATGCTCAGGGGGCAAGGGTCACTTGGGGATCCAGCGAAATTGGTGTCCTTTCTTAGTGTGGAGAATAGTTATTCGTCAATTGGTTCAAATTGGGTGACTCTTGCTTTGGTTCGTGGGTTGCTTGTTTGCTTGTCGTTAGGTTAGTGGTTCCGTGGTTGTGTTTATAGTTGTGCGGATTGCTCAAATGGTCTATTGAATTGTTTCAATTTTTGTTGTAAGGTAGTTGGGGATGCTGTCACAAAGTGCTTGTGATGGGATGACGCCTTTGTTGCAGGATGTAGGGTTTTTGATTTATTTGATGATTCTGACAAGTTATTTACGTGGTTTCGCTGCTGATTGGATTCTTGTGGCCCAGTATGCTTTGAAGATTGCCGATTTGTATATTCTGAGTTGACTTTAGCATTTTATTTTGTCTGGTTGATTCTTATGGTTTCTCCATATTTTTTCCAGTTTGAGTTTGCTCAGCTTGTCAGTGAAACATCTTGCTGGCAACTTTTCTGCTGTGGCTTTGAAGGGGTTAGCGGGTGCAAGTTGGTCTAGGGCCTTTGTAATCCATGTGTTGAGTATTTTTACCCCCAGAATCCAGGGTCGATCTGTTCAACTTGGCAGTGTTCGTCTGAGTCGATTCCATCAGCTCTGTTAAGGCTTCCAGGTCAAGGTTCTTCCGGTTTCTTTTCCTTGTTGTGTGTAATGCAGGTTTGAAATTTGACAGAGAAAGGTAGCAGGTAGTGATCACTCCATGCAATTGGTATTGGTGGGGGGGATGCACAGATTCCTTTTCTGCAGAATATTGAATCCAAGGTGTGTCCGGCGTTGTGGGAGGATCCATTTACTATTTGCTTGAAATGGAGTGGTTCCCGGAACGGCGCAGAGCGAGTTGGCTGCGGTTTTGTTTTCTCTTTCAAACCAGATGTTGAGATCTCACAGGACGATTAGGTTGTCATGGTAGGTGGAGAGCTTGGCGATTGGGGTCGGTGAGTTGTGTTGCATAGTTCGGGTTGTAGGATGGTGGTTTGTAAATCAGGAGGAATGCCACGTTGGTATGGTCGTTGAGTTTGATCTTGACGAGGAGGAATTTGCAGTCCTCTATGTCAATTGAGCAGAGTGGCTTGGTGAAGATGTGCTCTTTGTGCACCATTGTGATTCTGCCCCCTCTTTCGTTTGCTCTGTTGCCGTGTATTAATTTGAAGTGTCCAGTATGGCTTTGTGCACTATGGTTGTCTAGTTGTATGACAAACATGTTTCTGTGAGGAATAGTGCATCCGGGCCTCCTTCGTTCAGGAGGTTGTATATTTCTGTGTTTTGTTTAGCTATGGCTCTATGCTACAGTGGAGGTTGTGCATGATCCCTTGTGGTTTGTTGGCTATTCTTACGTGCATCACTGCTGGTGTGGTGTTTGTCGGGGGTATCTAGTGATTTTATTGAAAACATTTTCAGAGAGGCAATTTATAATGAAACTAGAACATCGAAAAAAAAATATTTTTTTAAAGAAAATATATATGGGGGCGGGGTAATAAACATAGGGAAACAGGGAGTTGGGAGACCCCCAAATAAATAGACAGTGATTTTTTTCCAATTTTATAGTTGTTATAAATTGCCTCTCTGAAAATGTTTTCAATAAAATCACATAGAACCTTTGTCGGGTTTCCGATACTAGAGATTCCGCCACTGGGTGGGGCTGTTTGTTGAGATTGTTCTTGGGTGTTCCGTCTCCTCATCGAATAGTCCAATCAGGTTGATGGCGGAGTTGCTTAGTTTCACTTTGTGCCAGTTGGTTGTTTGTTCGTGGGTGCTTTGTTCCACTCTTTGGTGATGTAGGGCGTGTTAATGGTTGTGAACTCAAGTTTGCCTCTGATTCTTATTGGAGATTATCCACATTGCTGTGTTTTGGTGTATTTGGTTTGGCGTTCTTGTGGTATCTAGGTTTATTTGGGTTCTTGCTTTTGGGATGTTTGCCTGTTGTTTGTTATCCATCGAGATGGTGTCATCAGTGGGGAGGCAGCAAGACAAGTATTCCGTGTTTGTTCTTTTCTTGGTCAAAATCCTTATTCCGTTTAGTGGTGTCCCTATGGGGTTCCTAGGGGTTGTGAATTTTGATGGGTAGGTTCCATCCTGTCGGGTTATGGTTTCTCTCCCATTTCCGTTTCCCTTTCTTGCTTCTTTGTCTTTCTTCTATCAAGGCATGTGGGGGTATGTGTTGTTGCTGCTTGTGGGAGTTTGTGATGCTAGATTCGAGTGGGCGGGTGTCCTCTAGGGTTGGGCTTCCTGGTAAGCAATTTGTTTTCCTCATTCTTGTGGTTTCCCTTTGGGTTTGCAGTGTATATTTGTTGTTTTCCAGGGGTGTGTTCCCTCTTGGATAGGCTGTTTCCTGGTCTCTAGTTATGTTTCTGTGCTTTCCCCGTTTCCTTTTGGGTTGGTTGGTGTGGTCCGGGCTTGCAGTGCTGTGTGGTACTCTGCTTCTCCGTGGTGCAGGCCTCTCTATATTTCTTGTGTTAGTGCTTGAGCCAGGTTCCCGGTGGCAAAGTCCTGTTTGTGCTTTCCCAGTATTGCTTCACAGTGGCTATGGCCTTTCATTGGTGGTTGGCTTGTGTGCTAGTGTCTGGTTCACTGAGGCAGATTCGTTGTAGTCACCCCGGGCTGCTTCACAGTGCCGTAGTTTACTTTGAGGTAGTTGGGTTTGTGCTAGTATTGGGTGCACCGGGTTCAGGGCCGCTCAATGGTGATCCAGAGCTAGGTAGTGGGTTGTGGGCTGGCTTTTCTCAGGTCTATCCTACGTGGAGACATACACTGTGGTGTAAAATGGGTCCAGTAAGGGCTGTTGGGTTCGGATCCGAAGTCCTGGAGGCTATTGAGCTGTAGGCGAATGTAGTATTAACAATATTTTGATAGCCTTGTTATTGTTATCTGGGCTTCTGGGAGTAACCTTGCCTTTGTGGCGGGACCTTACTCAGGTGATGCAGGCGATTACTTCTGTGTTCAGACAGTGATAGGAAAACAATACACTGTTCGCTCTTTAGCGTTACTGAATTTAAGCAGTCACAGTGTGTATAATGAGTGCAACAGGGTTCAATCAAGAGGCCGGGATTAACAGCAACATTAAACCTTTGTGTGCACCGAGATTGAATGGACACAATCTACACTTCTGAACGTGACAAGGTTGTATAGCAAAAGCAGTCACCTGCACCTAAACCTTTGGACGCAGCAGAATCAAGCCGTGGTTGGGGCCAACAGCAGCCTTAACCTTTGTGTTCTGGTTTCCAATGTGAGCAGTAGCTACGATATAAATCATTTCAGAGCATATGTAGTATTGCTGGAATCTAACTCATCGTCAAAAATAAATCAATGAGTGAGATAAGGACATACCTGTATTGTTACAACATACATCGACTATATAGCAACCTACAGTACATTCTAAAAATCACACTTTGTAATTTCAAACAATAGCACTAATATACTTTTTTTTATTAACAAAAAATGCAAAAAAGGATTTATTTTATGGTTAGAGTTAAGGTTTAACCTATCATTAAACAAAATACTGGCATTCACCATTTGTGAACTAGCTTGTATTACTTTCCCCCCACTGAGAGTATAAAATGATATACTAAATTTGAGAGGGATATCATGCATTTCTTTCAATAACAGTGATTATATTGACAGTGATGCAGAGAGCGAAAACAGGGGCCACCCAACACCATTGGCATCACCTGGAACACATACAACAGCCTCTGCAACATGATCATCTTTCCCAGGGAAATGCACCCGGGAAAGAGATGGGAAACCGGATCCAAAGGCTGTATGTAACCTAGTAACATTCAGGGTGCACATCCATTCCCAGTCCACGCTTACCTGTATTCCCAAATACTGAAAACCCATAGACGACACCTCCATCCCAAAATGCTCAAGTCCCTACAATCATCCGTTGGCAGTGAACACACTACTGACTTGGACTTATTAACCATCAACCCCGAAAGCTGGCCTAACTCCTTGATCATCGCCAAGCCCTCCCCCAGATTGTCCCAAGAGTTACGAATATGTAACAGGACGTCGTCCGCGTACATGGAGATGCAGTGACTGTCCCCCCGCACCTCCAGCTGCAAACCCATATGTTCATGCCCAATCCTACACATTCTCCCCAGGGGCTTAATCACCAATACAAATATGAGTAGGGACAGTGGGCAGCCCTGCCATGTGACCCTGCCCACCTTCCACACAGAGGAGACAACCCTGTTCACCCGAACCCTGGACGAAGAACCGATGTACAACATCTTACCCATCTCAAGAAAACTGACCCAGAGAACCATTCCTTCTAAAACCAGCCACTGAAATTCCCATGAGACCCAGTCAAAGGCTTTGCATGAGTCCAAGCTCACCACCACCAGCCTTCCATCTGACTGTCTATATTTGTTGAGAATCAAAAGTAACCGCATGAGATTGTGCATTGTGGATCTTCCAGGAAAGAATCCTGTCTGGTCAGGGTAGACCAAGGTGTGCAGGACCGGTCCCAGATGGGCAGCCAGGATCTTACACAAGATTTTTATATCTACATTTATCATGGATACTGGCCGATAGGACCTGCACTCGGCCAGATCCCGGCCTTCCTTAGGGAGAGTTATTATCAGAGCCTCCAATTTGGACTCCGGGAAGCCCCCCCCATCGACCTAGCCTCCAGAAGAACCTCAAGAAACGTTGGTGCGAGAATGTCACTATATTCCTTGTACAACTCCATCGCTAACCAGTCTATACCCGGCGTGAGAATTGATGGCCCCAACCACCTTCTGTACGTCATCATCCCCTTCTAGTTGATCATCCTGTGTTCGCCCAGTACAGGCATCTCGGCGGCCCGTAGCCACTGTCTAACCTGTTCCTCATTGAAACCACCCTTCTCCCGATACAGAGCGGCATAGAAATCCCGGAATGCTGCACAGATACCAACATCATCTGTGATTAGCCGGCCCCCCTGATCCCGGATGCCCTCGCACCGCCTCAGCCCCCACCCTCTCTTGACCAACCAGGCCAGCAGCCTGCCCGCATTATCCAGCCTGCATAACTGAGGGCAGCAAGCTGATCCCTAGCTTCCCCAGCTCCTTCCTCACTTCAAGCAAGTCCTCTGCCTGTACCCTTCCCCATGCCAGTTCCTAGCGAGTTTTGAATGTTTTGCTCCATAAATTGCCAAACTAGGTAACATGGGAGAATATCTAAAAGAAACACAAGATCAAAATCGTAAACGTGTTTAAAATATGATATTTGCATTTGGAAATATTCCAAACACTCTGCTCTCTAGATAAAATGTAATTGACATACATCAGCCAGAAAAACACTTAAAAGTAACATGAGGTCATTTTTGAAACCTGTTTAAAATAAGACTCAATGATATTTGCATTCAGACACATTCAAAACATCCCCTCCCAATATGGCGCCACCATGGGAAGTAATGAATATCTAAGCACAGGCAAAAACACCAGAGTTCCAGAGTGTGACGTGACGGAATGCGAAAAGTCACGTGATTGCGCCGAAATAGACTTAATGAACTGGCGAGAAAACCTGTGGGTTGTCTGCCCGTTTGAATACTCGATCAGACGTGGACACGGACGCGAGCGAGGGGAGGAAGTGAATGCTCCTAAAAAATGTACGTAGAACGTGCTTGCACTTTGAGATGTTTATAAAGCACCCAAAGGCTAATAAATAAGACATATTTTTGAAGTAAATAGTAATGAGATAATTGATAAATCAGTGGGCCAAAAGATTTCGATATAAATAGAAAATATCGAATAACACAATTTTCAAATGGAGGACAAATAACAGATAATATTACATATAAGAGGAATATCACAACAATAAGTAAAATAAAATAGGGAGAATTTGGTTGTATCCTCTCCTAGTCAAATAAAAAATAAAACAACAAAAGCAGTGATAATGTTGTTCCCATTACCAATAACAAGAAAGTAAAAACATCCTCTCCTTTTACAGCTGTTTTGACATAGAGCAACCAGCAGCAACATAAGGAAAAGAGGTTTATCCTCTATTATACGGCTGTAAAAAGAAACCAAAACCACAATTTAGCCCTGCATGACCAGGTCAGTATTATGAAAACAAAGTGAAATCAATTACAAACTGACATGAAAGAAAAAAAGATAAGACAAATAAGGTACACGCAATGTTGTGTGTGTTATAGGGAGCAGGAGGATTTTTCCTTTTCCTATTGAAGAAATGATATCTGCAGAAATCAAGAAACAGGCTCCCATTATATAGAAGAAATCAACCTTCTGATATCAAGAAGGTTGAACCCGACTGTTTAAGACAACATGTTAGTCCTCACAAGAGGTGGCTTCTAAAAATCCATACACATGGCCTCCCACTCTGGTGTTTCAAAACAATGTTTTGTGTTTTTTGTATTGTAGTGTCCGTGCAAGAACAAAACCAAAAGGGGTTCTGTGATTGTTTCGCAGATTCTAAGAAATACGCTTGTCCTGAAGATAGCCATACCACAAAGAAAAGACGCTAGGGATAGCGTCTAATGTATTTTTCTAGGCCGAAACATATGTAGACATATCCTTGGGTTCAGAATAGAAAACCCTAGACAATTAGAGACCAGAACAACGGCCTCTATTTTAGAATGACAGAACGCAATACCAGCTGATTTGATTGATCTTTGCTCTGTTGTGTAAATTATGGACAGTCAACCTAAGTGTGTAGAATAATTCTGTCACATACTAACCCCACTCTTTTGAAAAACACTGACATAAGTAGTTGATGATTTATTTTGTTTGACGTAAATCTGCCTTGTGGAAAGTGCACATGAAGAATCATAATTGTTTTTATGTTGATATATTGGTATATGAATACACTTTGTTTTAATGTTAAGGAGTGTGGAAAACCCTGTGAGATGTATCGACTAATCTAGCGATAATATGTGTGATGTACTGACCGAAACTCAGCCGATCCAGAGAGGGGTAATTGCTCTCACTACACTATTGTCCCCTAGCCCAGCCGGGCCACCTTCAACTCGAGATCCTTTACCTTCTGACTAAGGGCTCAGACATCCCACACTGGCAGACATACACACTCCCCCTAAGGAACACCTTCAGTGCTCCCCACTCTGTGGACCTCCTTGCCGTAGACCCCCAGTTATACTCAAGAAACTGGCAGATACTATCCCTCAGTGATGCCCTAAAACCTCCATCCTCAAGCATCAGCGTATCCAACCACCACATGGGGATAAGCAGACGTGTATCCCTCCGTACCAAATTCACTACTATGGGCGAGTAGCCCAACAGTGACCGGTCCAGGTACTCTACCCCCGCTACCCAGGACATGTTCTCCTCCCCTAGAAACGTGTAGTCTATTCACAGACCCATGCACCGGTGAAAAAATAATAGCTATGCAACCATCCAGGCATCTTTAAGACGAAGGTCCCCCACAACTCTCGCCCAGGTCTTAGTTGCCGTCCCCTCTTGCCGAGATACTGCCATAGCCACATCTAGTGCTCAATCCAGCATACAGTTGAAATCCCCAAGCCACAGGGACCAGAGGTCCTGATTCCACACCAGCATATCCTGCATGTCAGCAAAAAACTGTGCCACATCGGGGGCATATGTTCCCAGCAGAAACATCGGAACACCCAAAATCTCCCCCGCAATCCCCACATATCTACCCTCTGTATCCACCAGAGTTTGGGTCACCTTCACTGATCCCCCATCCCTGATCCACACCAGCACTCCTCTAGCATAGGTGGAGAAGGTAGTGCCAACCACCACTGCCCTCCATCTCCTATGCACCCCTGCACATTCAAGTGTGTCTCCTGTAGTAATGCCAGGTCAGTGCCATGACGAATTAGATATGATTGAATTTTCACAACATTGTTCATCCCCTGCACATTCCAGCTAAGCACCTTCAACCTGGCCATATTAACCAACCTACACAATCACCCCACCCGTATATGCCAACCCATCTCCCCTTCCGCCCCAGTGTAGACAAGCGCCTGCCCCTAAACAAACCCCTGAACCCCTGCATTTCCCCCACCCCCCCCAACAGTAGGAGCAACCCCCCCATCAAGAACATCCCAACTATTCTCAACTCGTGCCCCCCCCTCCCCTCGATTCCCATAACCGACCGGCCGACCAGCTGATGGGATGAAGGTAAAGCACAACCAGAAGGGCCCTACGTCCAACTAAGGCGGCCACACAAAGTAATCATCCATCCCTATGCCATCTCCCACTACAACCCTCCCATATCGCCATCAGAAAGGAGGGCTGTGTGCCCCGTTCAGTCAAACCACCCCCCACCCCAAATCCCAGGCAGCAGCAGAACAACATTTTGCACCTCCCCAGGACAAAGATGACGTCACCCAGTGTTCTCCGATTCCTCTGGGTCCACCTCGCCCCTGAGTGCTGTCCCCAGCTCCGAGCCCACTCCAGGCCCCTGGCGAACCAACATATCCCTCAGCTCCAGAGTTCCATCTGTGCCAACGTAGACTTTCCCCGATGAGGGCTCCCCCACCGGGCCCCTCAACGGGTCGGGCATGGGCACCCTCCCAGTTTGAGGGGCGCCAGACCCTCCCCCTCTCAGAGGCCGGCCTGCCACCACATTCTGATTCCAGCCAGCCACACCCATCGCTGGATGCTGAAAGAAGAGCGAGCGGCCGTCCACCATCACCTTCAACTTTGCGGGGAAGAACAGCATGTACTTGAGCCCCATCTGCCAGAGCTGCCTCCACACTGCATCATAGGACTTGCGCTGTTTTTGGACCTCCCAAATAAAGTCTGGGAACTCCAGGATATGCATACTGCCCACCTTGTATGCTACTGCTCGTCTTGCATCTTGTAGTATTGCATCCCTATCCCTATCCCTGTGTGATGCTGGAAATGCATCAGAGGGACATGGCCTCCGTATCCTTGTCCTTTGCTGCCTTTTTATCATGTATTCTGGCGTGTTTTCCGTGCAGGAGTTCATGTGGGACTCCTGGCGATGCAGCTCTCTTTCTTTTGGTTTGGTGAACAGACCCATGGGATACCCTTATGGCACCCATGGGTGAGGGGTACAACCCTGTGCCCCTAGTGTATGTTTTTGGGCACCTGTGGGTGGCCCGCAGAGCAAGGTATGGGCTGGTGGCAGCTCCATGCTGAATTTGATAGGTGCCCTGAGTATCCTCCATTTTGGGATACCCAGGCCCTGCCATTGGAATCAGTTGATTCCTGATGGAAAACAAGATGGCCCCTGTGGCCTCTTGCTTTCTATTGCCTGTTAGCTTGTTTTCTCAAAGTCCTGGGAAGCTCTGACTCTGTCCCTTCCCCCTGACTGGCTGTTGGGTGGAAGTTCCATATATGGTGTTGTTGTGAAGTTCAGTTCAGACTGGCTGGAGCCTTCCCAGTGACTGTATGTTGTGGGTACACCCTGTGGGTGGGACCTGGGTGAATGGAGTGTGTGACCAATATGCACTTCTTGTTGTGGCCGTCTGGTTTCTGGCATGAGAGACAAAGACTGAGACAGCCCTGCCCGAAACTGGCCTGAATTCAGTGTCTAGTGTTGAATGGCTCTGTACTTGTCCCAATCCACATTCCTTGTTGTAAGTGTCTGAGAGGGAGGAGGATGGCCTGAATGCACTGTTTGCCCGATTGGCTGATTGACTGCATGAATGCCCTTCTGCATGATTGGCTGCTGAGAGTTATCCAGCAGTGTTGATGAGAGACAGGATAGTATATCTGGGGACCTCTCACCACTGGAAATTGTTCAGAAGCTGTGTCTACACTTGAAGAGTAACTGGAACTGCTGATCTTTGATGCCCAGCTGGAAGAAGAAGACTTGCTGTTGCATTTGCTTCGACCTGATCTGAAAGCTGCCGAACTCGTCGAAGACTGATCCGAGAGAGGACCTGGTAAGGCGCCCTCTTTCCGTGCTCCGCTGGGACCATCGAGCACTGCAAACCATCGCCGAAGCTCCCTGGAAGTCAGACCCTCGAAAGGCTGCCGACCCGAGACGGGACCGCTGAGGAGAACGAAGTGAAACACCAGGGCTTTGCCACTGTCGAAGTCCATTGCCGTCGACCAGGGTTCGCAGGTTTGTGTAACCGCTGGAGGCCCGTCGAAGTCATGTTGCCCCAGAAGAGGGGACCGCTTGACGCCGTGCCGCCGCCAACCGGAGCCGCCCGCTCCTTTGCCTAAGAACGTTTGAATCAAAGGACTCCTTTGTCCGCACCGACGACCGCTTTAGTCAGTGCAATACGAGGCTGCCCACCCTTCCATAACAGTTTCCTAAGGAGGCGCTCTATTCAAGTAAATTCCAAATTCGGTATGGCCAGTGAGGCATTTTGCAGTATATAAAGAAAGCGTGGAAGTGCCATCATCTTAAAGAGGGCCACTCTACCCATGAGTGTAAGGGGAAGGAGCATCCAGTGCTGTACATCCCAGACAAAGCGGTCAATTAGTGGATGCAGGTTGTGAGACACATAATACATGAGAAACCCAGAGACCCATATGCCCAGGTAGCAGAAGCCTTCTCTCTCCACTCGATATGAACGTCCCGGGGATTGCCAGGTCACTGCCTTTAACTAGGAAGAGGACTGACTTACCCCAGTTAACTCTGAGTCCACTGAAGTCCCCAAAAGTCATCAGCATTCGGGCTATGATTGGACATGCGTGGTCTGGGTTGCTTAGATTGAGTAACAGGTCATCCGCGTAAAGGGAGACTTTGTCCTCTCGTCCATCAGGCCAGCGGAATCCGGACCATGTAGTAACCTGTCTGAGCCATCGGGCAAGTGGCTCGATTGCTAGGGCGAAAAGGAGGGGGGGACAGAAGACAGCCCTGCCGGGTGCCTCTGCCCAGCGGGAAGGTCCCAGAAGTCCAGCCATTTACCCTGACCGCAGCCAATGGGGCCTCATATAGAAGTTGGACCCAGCTAAGAAAGGCCTCACCAATGCCCATGCGTCTCATTGTTGCCCAGAGGCTTTCCCACACAAACGAATCAAACACCTTCTTGAAATCAATTGCGAGAAGAGCGAGTGGTGTATCGAGACTTGTGGCCCTTTCCAGTAGCGGGTGCAGCCGGCATAGGTTCATTCTGGTCGGTCTTTGTGGCATGAAGCTGCATTAGTCTTGATGGACCAATGAGGATATGACCAGTTGAAGCCTGTTGGCCAGTACTTTGGCCAAGATTTTAGCTTCGCTGTTGATAAGCGATATCGGTCTATATGATGTGCACCGGTCCGGGGGTTTTCCTTGTTTGGGAATAACCACAATGTTGGCTGTTCGCAGGTCCAATGGAAGGGTGCCCTGGTCTTTGGCTGCCAGGAATAGGTCACGGAGGGGGGTTGCCATCTTATTGCTGCCCAGCTTCCTCCAGGTCATGGTCGGGAAACCATTGTGGCATGGTGTTTTCCCAGATTGTAGCTGGGTCATGGCCTCCGCGATTTCGACTTCATCTAGTTCCCTTTCTAGGTGTGTTCTCTGCTGCTCCGATAACTGCAGGAGCGCGATCTCATCCAGGAGAGACGGGTCTATCGAGGATGTTGGGGTGGCATAGAGCGTGGGATAAAAGTTGGCAAAAGCCTCCGCTATCTCTGAGTCAGTTTGAGCCAGTCCGTTGGGGTTGTCCATGATCCGCCTGATGTGTCTGTGCCCTTCCTCACGTCGTTCCAGCCAGGCCAATAGTTTGCCAGCTTTGTCGCCTTGTTCATAAATTCTGGTCCTAGACTCCCTATGCGCCTGTCTTGTGTTATCTAGCGCCGTGTTATGGAGGGCGGCTCTAGCCTTCAATAGGGAGCGGTGTGTTTCGGGGGAAGGGTCGGAAATATACCTGGTTTCCCATTTCTCTACCTCAACCTCTGCATCCAGGCAGTCATTTCCCCTCTAGGTACCGCCTTATGTGCCTCCCATAATATCACTGGGTCCTCTACCGAGCCCGTGTTTATTTCAAAGTATTAGTTGGATTTTTCCGTAATTTATTCCACGAACTCTGGGAGGCCTAGGTAATAATTGTTTAACCACCAAGTTTTGGGCGGGAGGGTCGATCCGTGTGGAGCGTCACCTCCAGGGGAGAGTGATCAAATATGCCACGGGGAAGGAGTTCTGCCGTCTTTACTCTATATGCTTCGTGAGTGGGAAGGAAAAAGTAATCGAGCCTGGACAAGGATGCGTGGGCTCCCGAATGGAAGGAGAAACCCTGGTCTGTGGGGTGGAATTCTCGCCACACATCACTTAAGCCTAGTGCTGTTGCAAAGGTCGCCAGCTGCGTGGGCTTGTTTGGGTTCCATTTCCGGATGTGGGTCCGGTCTCGTGTGTTGCACATGACATCATTGAAGTCCCCCCCAGAATCCATAAATCCGGTTGTTGCTGCGCCATCAAGGCCGTTGCGTCCCTCAGAAGATCCTCCCCCAACCCCGGTGGGGAATATATTGCTAGAATAGCCACCGTCTCCCCCCACAATGTGCCCCTGAGCATCACGAAACAGCCACAGGGGTCCTGGTCCACAGCCGATAATTCAAAAGGGAGCCGCTTGTGTAAGAGGATCAGGACTCCCCGGGATCCCATCGTGTACCCCGCGTGATACGCTAGTCGATAGTTGGTTCTACGGAAGAACCGGCAGGTTGAGCACGCTAAATGGGTCTCAGTAAGAAGGGCCATGTCAGGGGAGCGTCTGTTAAGGAATTGCATAATGAGCCGATGTTTGATACTTAGCCCATGCCATTTACGTTCCAGGTAAGGATTTTTAGGGACCTGTGGCATTCATTGGTTATCATTGGGGTTTGCGCATCTCCACTAGTGGAACCATTATGGTGTTGTGTGGCCATTACAGTCTGGAAGCCTGGGGTGTTGTGCCAGGTAGGTGCGTGGTGTGTTTGGCCGTAGAGATACGGCGGTCGCGCCTGGCGGGGTGTGAGCATTCAGCATAAGGTGCTTAGCAGCATCTTTTAAAAAAAAATTTAAACTTTGGTTTTATTCGCATTTTCTTAATGTTACAAACGGGCTCAATGTAGATTCAAGGATTATACATTCAACTGGCCCTTAAACCCATTCCCTTCCTCCCACCATTCCCCCACCCCAACACAGTCCCTCCTCCCAATTAACACGACCAAACAAGAACTCTGATCTTGGGAGTCTCCATAAAACCTCTTTGTATCCGGTGCTTAAGGGTTGATGTGATTGTTGACTTCATTGATGGATTAGTTGCTACCGCCGTCCCCCGGGCCGTGGGCGCCCGGATTGCTTTTGGCACAACCCTGTCCCCGTACCCTCCCGCCCCTGCCAGGGCCTCGCCTTAGTGTCAGTGAACATCCCATCCCCAGGACTGCTGCACCCCTTACCAATTCGCTTGGAATGAGCCAGAGTTATTATTTATCATGGCAGGCAATTTGTCCATCAGAAACATGTTCTTCACTTTTTTCAACCAGTCCTCTTTGGAGGGGGTCTCCGGGCTCTTCCATTTCTGCGCCAGGGCCAACTGGCCCGCCCTCAACATTGTTTCCCACATTCTCAGGTACCTGTGTATTTCCATTTCCTCCGGGGGGAGTCCCAGCAACATCGTCAGAGGATTTTGTGGGAGTAGTTCATCAGATACTTCCGCAATCCAGCCCCTTACCTTCCCCCAAAAATCCTGGACTTTTGGGAGGTGCCACCACATGTGGCCCCTGGTTCCCACTTGACCACATCCCCTTGGACATCTGGGTGACACCCCTGGGAACATCTTTGACAGTTTCGCTGGGTCCCTATGCCACCCCTGCAGAATCTTAAAATTATGTTCCATATCCGAGTTGAATAAGTTCCTGTGGAATGCTATTTTAAATATCTTTGACCAGGCTTCCTCCGAGATGTCCTCTCCTGCCAAGTCGTTCCAGAACGAGCGGAATCCCCTCCTTTCCTCAAGGTTGTTGGTGCTCAGAATTTTGTACATCTTGGACACTGCCCCCTTCCTCGAAGTCGGCGTGTCCAGAAGTTTTTCAAAGGGGTCAACTGTCTCCTCAAATTTTGACCCCATGACTGGTCGCAGAGGATGCCCTTCAGGCGGAGGCATTCAAAGATGGAGTGACCCTCGCCCGAGAGCGTCCCTCAATTCCTCATACGCTAGAAATTCACCCTCTCTGAACATCTGCCCCGCCCATTCCATTCCCATATCTGACCAGGCCTGAGCGTTCCGGAACCCCCGTACTACCCAGTTTGAGAGGGTGTCCCCAGAGTGAGGTCATCGGGGACGGCCATGAGGTAAGGTATGCAGTTTGGGGACACTCTTTCCAAATTGCCCAGAAAACTCCCAACGTTGGGTGAGTTTTCAGTTTGTTCGAGATGGATTTGCGCGGGGCCCACAGGAGGTCACGCACCTTAAGAGGGTGGGCGTCCATATCTTCTAAGTAGGACCAATAGGTCCCCATCCCCTCTTTCATATGTTCCAGGAGGACGCGCAGCTGGGCGGCGCAGAAATAAAGATGAACATCTGGCAACCCAAATCCTCCCTCCTCCTTCCTCCCTCAGTAGAGTTAGGATGGCCCTCCCGGTCCTCTGGGTTTTCCCCTGCCATATGAAGTCTCGCACTGCATTCTGTAGTTCCCTGAAGGTTTGGTCGGGGACAGTGGTTGGGAGCGCCGTGAAGAGGTACAGTAGTCGCGGCAGTACGTTCATCTTCACCGCCATCATACGACCATACCACGACAGTATCATTGTGCCCCATCTCCTCAGATCTGATGTTATCCCTGCCATTATGGGGTCATAGTTGGTAGGGGCAAGTTTCGACAGGTCCCTGGTGAGGAGGATGCCCAGGTATTGGATAGAGTCCTTCCTTATTGCGATCCCGTTGAACCTGTCCAGGGGATCTAGCCTTGGGTCCTGAACTCTCATGGGGAGCAACACTGATTTAGTTGTATTAATTTTTAGTCCCGAGAAGCGCCCAAACGTGGTCACCAAGGACAGGAGGGGGGAAAGCGAGGAGCCAGGCTCCACCAGGTAGGCTACGATGTCGTCCGCGAACATGGAAAGCTTAAATTCTACTTCACCCCTTCTAATCCCCTTGAAGTCCGCGTGTGCTCTCACTGCTATAGCTAGGGGTTCCATCGTGAGAACGTAAATGAAGGGGGAGAGTGGGCATCCCTGCCTTGTCCCCCGTAAAAGGGGGATTGTTTCCGATAACTTCCCATTTACTTGTACCCTTGCTGTTGGGGCTCTGTATAGTGCGGACACCCAGTTCCTAATGTGAGCCCCGAAGCCCATTTTTTGGAGGAGGAGTTCCATGCATCTTCATTCGACCCTGTCGAAGGCTTTCTCTGAGTCTAAGGAGAGGACACTTGCTTCGAGCTCTGATTCCTGGGCATAATGGAATAGATCTATTGTTTTGCGGATGTTGTCTGAGCCCTGTCTTCCCCTTATAAATCCCACCTGGTCCCCGTGGACCAGCTTTGGCATTATCTCTTCCATCCGCCTCCCCACCACCTTGGCCAGGATCTTTACATCTATGTTTAGCAACGATATAGGGCGATAGGAGGAACATTCCGTAGGGTCCTTACCTTCCTTGGGCAGCACTGCTATGATGGCCCCCATCATAGATTCTGGGAGGATGCCCCCCCTCCAGCACAGCATTGAACACCCTCACTAAGTCCGGTGCTAGGGTGGAGCAAAATCTTTTGTAGAAGTACACTGTGAAGCCATCCTCCCCAGGGGAAGTTCCCACTTTCATCCCGCTAATCACATGCTCTATCTCTTCCTCGGTCACCGGACCCTCCAACCCCCCCGCCATCTCCTCTGTTAGGGCCGGTATTTGGACGGAATTCAGGAAATCTTCAATCTGGGCATCACCCCTGTCATATTCTGACGAGTATAATTTTTCATAATATTGACGGAAGGCCTCTCCTATGTGGGGAGTATCATAGCCTATTGACCCCTGGTCATTCCTCACCGTCTTCACCATTCTGCTTCTCTGGACCTCCCTCAGCTTCCAGGCTAGGATCCTGTCCGCTCTGTCCCCTTTGTCATAATATTTTTGCTTGACCAGCTGGAGACTCCTCTCTGTTTTATGTAGGAGGAGGTCTTTTAGCTGGAGCATATAGTCTTCTAGGGCGGCCACCCGCTCGCGCTCCAAAGGCTGATCCGGGGGCCCCCCCCAGCTGGAGTTGGGCTATTTTTTCTCTCAGAGACCTCTCCTGCGCATCCCTTTCCCTTTTTTCTGGGCTCCCATTTTAATGAAGGCTCCTCGTAGGGTCGCCTTACAGGCATCCCACAATGTATGTGTGCCTACCTCCCCATTGTCATTTAGTTCAAAGAATTCTGTTATAGCATCTAGCACCTCCTGTGCATGGTCCTCGTTCTTTAACAGGGCATCGTCGCATTTCCAACGTCCTCTATGGTCCTTACGCCATCCCTCCGCTATGGTGACGCGGACCATATCATGGTCTGACCAGGGGACTGGGTCGACCCTATGGCCAGTGACATATGGGCGCAGGATCTTGTCCACTAGAATGTGGTCTATTCTAGAGTAGGATGTATGGATGGCAGAATAGTATGTGAATGAGGGATCGCCCGTCCTGGGCGTCGGGATTGTGTCCACCAGGCCCAGTTCCATGTTTACCTTCTGGAAGTTTCGTGCCATGGTTTCGTCTGCAGCCCTAGAGATTTGAGGGCCTACACGCTTCCTATCAGTGGTTGGGTCCAGAACCATGTTAAAGTCCCCCCCCACTATCACTGTGCCCTGAACAAATAGCTTGAGCCTGTCCCTCACCTCTTCCCAGAATTGAGCTTGGCCCTCGTTCGGGCCGTATACTGCAGCGAGAGTTAGAGAGGCGCCCTGTAGGGAGGCCCTTACCAGCAAATAACGGCCCTCAGGGTCCTTCAGTGTGGTCTCCTTTTCAAAGCCCACGTCCCTCGCTAATAAGATGGCCACCCCCCCTTTTCTTTGTCTTGTGAGATGCGCAAAGAACCTCTCCAATTCCTCCCTCACGCATTTTGGGGTCCTTCCTCCGTGCCCAGTGTGTCTCTTGCAAGAAGAGTAGGTCAAGTTTCGCCCTTCTGAATTCTCTACAGACCAGAGACCTCTTGGTGGGGGTGTTCAGACCCCGCACGTTAAGGGTACCCACTCCCAGGGCTGGCAAACTTTCAGCTATTATCTGGGTTTCCCTCTCTCTCGGACAACATCATCACATTGTCACTCCCTTCCCACTCCTTGTTTTACATTTTGTTCCCTCTCGCCCCCCTTCCCACCCTCCCGGGTGGGACTTAAACTTTTCCCCAACTGCCCCCCGTTCCCAACCTCTAAATGAACAACCCCAACTTTCATGTGTCCCCCCTCCCCCCTCCCCGGCATCCAGCCAGTTAGTTCTGCCATTGCTGGCATTAGGCCGGACCACCAGCCTGACCTCTTCGGCCAGGCAATCAGTGAATTGCTTGATTCTTTGAGCCCCCCTCCCCACCTGCTGCCTCATCCCCTCAGTAGCCCCCTTATACTTGCTGTTCAAGGGGACTCCACTTATGGTGGAACCTCGAGGTCATCCACTCCCGTCCCACCACTGGTCGGGTTACCCCGATCCTCAACCTTCCGGGTCATTCTGCTCTCCTTCCTTCGTAGGTGTCGGGGTGTTCAATTTTTTGAATTTCCTTGAGCTAGTTTTTCTTCTCCTGTCTCCCGGCCCAGTGGGTGCCCTCCGGGGGGTCGGCTCCGTCACATAGTCCTGGATGGCTCCCCTTATGTCCTCCTCTGTGATCAGGGTCGTCCGTTGACCCATATATTCGAAAGCCAGGGAGAAGGGGTACCCCCATCTGTAGCGCACACCCCTCTCCTTTAATAGCTGCGTTAGGGGGCGGCACATTCTGCGTGTGGGCAGAGTATACGAGGAGAGATCTTGGAAAATTGTGATCTGAGTGTTGTTGTAGGTGATCTCCCGAGCTTTCCTAGCTTCCTCCAGCACCTTCGCCTTTTACGTGTAATAGTGGAACCGGACCAGAATCGACCGGGGGTCCCCGCTCTTCCTCCCGCTCTGTGCACCCGGTCGAACGCGAGTTCTGTGGTCATCTCTTCTGCAAACAGGAGGGTAATAATGCCTCTCACCACTCGGGTTAAGTCTCTCTCCATTTCTCCTTCCGTTTCAGGGACCCCGAAAAATCTGAGGTTGTTCCTCCTTTCCCTGTTTTCGAAGTCTTCCATCTGCCTGGCCCTTTCTTCGTCCCTCTTCTCCAGGGCCGCTAGCCTCATGCCTATTGTATCCCCTGGGTCGCTCATGTTGATTGTTTGGTTTCCACCTGTAGCAACCTGTCCTCGACCTTATCTACCCTTTGGTCCATTTTTTCAAATTTCTGGGCAATGTCTGATCGCATTTCCCTAATTTCTTGCAGGATTGAGGCGAAGCCCCTTTCCATCGCCGTTGTGGACTGCATCGAGGCCTCTTGTTGGGCCATACCCCTAGCGTGGGTCGAGCCGCTGTTGTTGCTCCTGTTCTCCTTATAGCGGTATTCCTGCAGGGTCTCCTGCCAGTTCATCTGGTCGCCCCTTGGGCCCGCCACGGGGTCCGCCGCAGGTCAGGGGGACAGGGGATCCTGCCCAGGCCCCGCTTGGTGGTCTCTAGGTCGGGGTATTCAGGGGAACCAGGGGGGCAGCTGCTCCTTCTGCAGGAGGGTAGCTTCCAGGCGGGCACATGCCCCATTAAAACCGGGCGGGGGCCACACACCTGGACACCACTCCCCGAGGCCGACGTGATCCTCTTTGCGCCCCTACGGGAGGGTGGATTGTTCGGCGGAAACCGCGTGAGCGGGCCAGTGGGGTCTCTCTCTCAGGGTGGGGCGACCAGTGGCACCGACCCCCCGCCCCTACCCGATGCCACTCGTCCCCTCCTGGCTGATACTAGGCGGGCACACGCCCTGATTAGTGGACCCAGAGGCCACCACCTACTTGTACTCCGGGACAGTAGGTGCAGGTTCTGGAGGAGCACTCTTCTCTCGTGGCGTTGTTTAAGCCTCCACTAGCGATTAAATTGCCCTTGCTGTGTTGCTTCCATATTGAAGTTTGGGCGGTTGCGACCTCACGGAGGTGCAGAAGGGTTATGTTCACTTAGGCTCAGGTGTGGAGTTCCGGTCTCTGAAAGGGCTCATTCAGTGCTAATTGCGGGCGATGGTTAGCCTGTTGCCGTCAATGTCTTCCTATTGCCTGACCTGGTGTTGCAGGTCGGTAGCGCGGCCAGAGATTGCGTCGCCGCGGCCACCCAGGAATGCCAGTGTTCTCCCTTCGTGGTCCGCCACACTGTTCGCCGCGCCCCGGTGTTTATGCCACCGGGCAGTGGCAGCACGTCCCCCACAAAGGTGTCAAAGGAAGGGCCGGAGCAACAAGTGTTACCCAGTATACAGTCGGAGGCTATTTATGGAGATGTGTGCGCAGGTGTGCTGGAGAATCGCCGTGGGTCCCCCTTTTACTGTGGAGTTATCGGTGTTCCTGCTGCTGTTCCGGGGGGGTTCTTAGTGCCCGCACCCTGATGGTTGGCACGTGACGTGACGCTGGGTTATGGCGGTGTCACTGTGCAGAGCCTTTCGGGTGATTGCCCCGTTTTATGTGATATCCTCTCATTCCTCCGTTGCGTGTTAGTTCACAGGCTACTTGTATGGGTGCCTGCGCCAGTATAAGAAGCCCGGTCCGTCCACCCAGGTCGTTCCCCTCACCTCACGGGCGGCACTTTCTAGATATTACATGATACCAATGTTATCGTTGCAGCGGCATTAGTTGGATGGCCTGTGCGGGTACCGAAAATGGCCCGCCACCAAAGTGCTCCTTCTCAGATGCCCCCAGATTTGCATACATTATGTTGGCAGGGTTGCGGCTGGGACCCCCCTGCAGCGTCTTACCAGTCACGGGCGGCAGTGCGGCAGGTCCACGGCTCCCTTGGGCCGCCGGGTGCAGGAGTATTGCTCCGGGGGTTCTCCCTGCTGGCCGCTGGTCTCCGATGCAGGCGCACTGCCTCCGCCAGCACCGGCGCCGCGCACAGGAGGAATCCACCCGCCGTCCCTGCCTAAGGCAGCCCCCCGGAGGCCGGCACCAGCCGTCCGCTCCTTATCCGCGGGCGGCACCGCACAGCCCCGGAGGTAGCCCTGGTTGATAACACGGGCAAAGCGCCGCTGCAGCACACCACGGCACGGGGGACCGCAAAACGCCCTCGCCTTCACTTGTCCCGGCGACCGTTGCACTCAGGGACAGCAGCAGGTCTCAGCAGTGGCGTGCCTCCGGACCACTCCAGGGGCGCTGGCTCGGCAGCAGGTTTGGCAGGCGGGTGTCGCAGGCGGGCTCCGCTTGTCTCCTTTGTGATTTCAGCGCGTCCCGGAGGCGGCGGCCATCTTAGTTGGAGCTGGGCATTCTTCTCCTCCGCCTTCCGACACTGATATCTCACTTTTCACTCAGCGGATTCGGTCCCCTCTGCTGCCATATGTTACCGCGGGGTTCCGTTGCCCGAAATTATCTTTTTCATGGATATCAACTTTCCAAATCACAGGATATTTGCAGGATATTTCAGGCGGCCACGAGAGCACCGAAGAATCACGTCTCCATTGCGTGCTCGCTGGCCACGCCCCGAGTGGTTTGCAGAACTTGAGGTAGTCTGGTTCATGACAGAGAGAGAGAGGGGGGGGGGAGACTGTTCCATAGGAGGGAGCCAGCTGAGGTGAGGGATCTGTCCACAGCTCTCTGCTCGGAGAAACGCTTGACCAGCAAAGTTGCAATGTTTTCAACATTAGACATCTTTATTAACTTAAAGGAGTTGGATAAATGCCTTTCTACCCCTATCCTTAAGAGAATTTCCCTACCTAGAAAACTAAAACTAAAGACAAGTCTGTGTCTTGGCGTCAAAATTATGCAAACAGTCCTTGGGCCTCATTATGACCCAGGCGCTAAGTGTTTAATGGCGCCGTAAAAGGCTGTGGCGCCGTTAAACACTTAGCGCCTAATTACGAGGTCCCTTTGTTGGACCCGACCTTAACGGCTGGTTTTACCAGTCATTAAAGTAGGGACCCGCAAAGGGACCTTGGTGCTAATAACGGTACCGCAATTTGCAGTACCGTAATTAGCGCCTTCCCCATTCCCATTGAGCCCTATGGGGCAAAAATGGGAATGGGAAAGGGCCGTGGCGGCATGGGGAATTACCGCCCTGCCAACCTCGGAATGGGGTGGAATTCCCCATTCCGCCATGGCGGACTCCGGCATGGACCATGGTGCTAATAGCACCATGGTTTAGCGCCGGAGTCCTAATGAGGCCCCCTTGTGTCCAAAACATATCTGTCCCTCACACTTAAGTAAACAATTAAAAGGTACAAGGTAAATGTTTCTGATGATTTGGGCTTAGCAAAAAGGTGTATAGAAAACCAAATATGAAAGTTCCACAAATAATCCTGGAATCCACAAGGGGGTTGCCTCTCTCTGGATTATTTCAGGTAGGATACTGAAAGCGTTCCTGTCAAATACATGGGCCTCATTACACGGACGGCGGTGGACCAAGGTGCTATTAGCACCTTGGTCCATGCCAGTAAAATACCGGCACCGCCTTGGAGGAAAGGGGAATTACCACCCTATTCCAAGGTTGGTGGGGCGGTAATTCCCCCTTCCCCCATTGCCCTTCCCCATTCCCATTTTTGCCCCATGGGGCATAATGGGAAAGGTGCTAATTACGGCACCGCAAATTGCGGTACCGTAATTAGCTCCCTGGTCCCTTTGTGGGTTGGTTTTTAACGCCTGCAAAAAGCAGGCGTTAAAGTCTCCAACCCGCAAAGGGACCTCGTAGTAAGGCGGTCCGTGTAATGAGGCCCAGTAGTTGAAATGTCTCCTTCATAGAATACTTTCTTCAGGATTACAAAAAGTGTCTTTTTCAAACAAGGATTCCCCGGAAGTAGTAGAAGTGTCTTTTCACAGAACCCTGTTTGGAGGATAGCAAAATAAGTCTCTTTACTTTAAAGGGTGGAAAAATTTCTATTTTTACAAAACTATTTCACCAGTAACAAACTGGGCCTCATTCCGAGTACGGCGCTAACCAATGGCGCTATTAACGCCTTGGTTGACGCCGTACCCAGACTGGCAGCGCCTTGGTGGATGGCGGAATTGCCGCCCCATTCCAAGGTTGGCGGGGCGGTAATTCCCCATTCACCAAGGCTCTTCCCCATTCCCAAATGAGCCCCCATAGGGCTCAATGGGAATGGGGAAGATGCAAATAACGGTGACCGTTCATTACGGTCACCGTTATTGGCTTGGAGGCCCCTTTGCGCCCTCGACTTTAACACCTGCTCAAAGCAGGCGTTAAGGGCGAGGGCGCAAAGGGAACTCGGAGTATGGCGGTAAGGGATCACCGCCACCGGTCTCGTTACCGGTGGCCGCTATCCCTTACCGCCATACTCTGAATGAGGCCCACAGTGTTTTCTTTCCTATGTGCGCATCGCGTTATCAGACTTGTAACGACGGATGACTTGCAGTTTTTTCCCATTAGCAGTATTAACCAGTATTTCATACTTAATTTCATTATTTCATTGTAAACTAGGCACTTTTCATCAAGGGCTAATAGTAAAGTTTCCAACATGCATTTGAGCAATTTCAGACTTTCTTCTGCACCTCATTCAACACACCTTTTCTGTTTTCCTGTAAATTGTCTTCTGCCCATTGGCTACCATAAAGTACTTCTTACTTGCAGTAGTTGTAAATAGCCCATTGCGTCTGTGTGTTGAATCGGTTTCTTCTTTCTTTGCCTTTCATTTTCGTATTTGATGAATGTGGATGATCGTCTGGATCTCTCAGGCGGTGACTGTACTTCAGAAGGCCCCCCCACAAAGCAGCATTTTTACCTCATTGCCAAATATGATATCCAATGATTGCATGCAGCGATGGCATGTAGTGCTGTTTATTAAGTACAGCAAATGTGTATGTTTTCAACTCATTAAGTATCTTACATTAGTAGATATCAATAGACAGTCCCCAGTCACTCATCCTCACTTCAACCAGTCCGCTCTCAACTGTTCATCATTGAACCCGCCACTGGCCAGCAGGTGCAAATTCCATGATGTCATAAACATACATGCTTAGGAAGAGAAGTGCAGGATATAACACAAACTAATAGACCTCATGGGTATAAACTCAGCTTTTAGGACTTTTTTTTATTACCCTTGGCATACCTGACCCAGTGTATTGTTAGGGCATCTCACTAGCTTGCACACATTTTAGTGAGACTTTTCACCCAAAGGTTTTTTTTGTATTTTTTTTTATTTACATGTTTATTGATTTTAAATATAATACAACACAAAATATACAACCAATAAATTAGCATAAAACATAAAAGCCAGGATCATCACATTAATGAATACACATTCCCTATAGGAAATTTACGGATTAATACAAATCAGGAAAACAACAGTCTTATAAATTTAAAAATCTGCCCCAGATTTGATCAAACAAGTATTTTCTTATCCCTGTATAAAATCAATCTCTCCATTCTGGATACTTGTTTCAGATCATCCATCCATTCTGAAATTGTCGGTCTATCATCACTTTTCCATTTTCTCAATATGATTTTTTTGGCAGAATTTGACGCCCTGAAAAACCAACATCTCTGTGGAAAAGAGAGATCCTCCACCATGCCATCTTCCCCCAAAATTACAGTCGTATAATCAAAGTCCAGATGTGTCAGGAGAACTTTGTTCATCCTCATAGTGACCCCACTCTAGAATGACCTTAGTTCTTAACAATCCCCAAAGGTTTTTTAAGCTGCCATTACTCGTCCAAAATGAAACCAGATAGAAAAAGAAATCACTGAAAAAACATACCTATAAAATATATGAAAAGTTATAATGTGTAAACATTGGGAGTACCAACGTTAAGGTGGAATGTCTTAACTTTAAAAAACAGACAAACCTTGTTAGAACACCACCTCATACATGAAGAGGTATATCTTCACACTATATGATAGGAGTAATTTATAACACGCCTGTACACAAGTGTTTCTAGGCGTGACAAGACAAGGTAGGGAGACAAAGGGAGGACTAAACAAACGATCCTACTAAGCCTTGTGTCATTCAGATCGTGTAAGTGCAAGGGGTGGGGGGAAGAAGGAGAGGAAAAGTGCCAGCGGGAGGGAAAGGGGGAAGTGCGTTCAGGGCAGCATTGCTCTGAGTAAGTGCAGCAGTGGGAGCCTGCTCTGGGTAGTGCAAGGAGGCAGGGGATTGTAGGGTTACAGATACAACCCATAAGTGCGCAAAGGCCCGGAGGCAGTACAGGAGCTTACAGGTCATGGAGGAGCCTGGTGCCCATTGGGTTCTGAAGGTAGCCAGGTGACCAGTCAGCGCAGCAGACAGGGGGGGGTCAGCAAAGGAGAGTAAGCAGAAGCAAAAAGGACGGTCTTGAGCTGCTTCCGAAACCTGAGGTGGTCCTAATAAAGTTTTAGAGGGGCAGGGAAGCCATTCCAGGGGGAGGCCCCTGCAGGAGAAAGATCTACCTCCCACTTTATGCCCGGAGAAGCATCTAACCCTCAGAGAGTTGGAGGTAGCTGAGCGAAGGGATCGAGAAGGAAGATGTTTAGGAAGAGAGAGAGTTGGATGTAGTGTGGGTCCTGGCCCCAGAATACCTTGTGGACAAGACAGAGGTTCTTGAACTTGATCCTTGCAGCCACCGGGAGCCAGTTGAGAGATTTCAGGGCTGGAGAGATGCCATCCCTGGGCTTGAGGCCAAGGACAAGTCTTGTAGTCCTGTTCTGGATTAGTTGCAGATGGGGAAGAGTAGAGGAAGACAGGTTGAGAAATAGGCTGTTGCAGTAGTCCAGCCTAGAGAGAACCAGGGCTCTGGAGAGATTGAGCTTCTGGGGGAAAGTGAGAAAAGGAAGAATACCTCTAAGGAGGTGCAGCTGGTAGTGGAACTTCTTAGAGGGGTCCGTGATGTGAAGAGAGAAGGAGAGAGTGGAGTTGAAGATGACCCCGAGGTTTTTTGCCTCACAGGAAGGCGCAGGAAAAGAGCCCAAGGAGGCCGGCCAAAATGAAAGAGGAAAAGCAGTAGCAGGGGTCCCAATGAGGAGGATCTCGGTTTTGTTGGCATTGAGGCAGAGACGGTCAGGAACGAGCGAGAGAGGAGAGAAGGCAGAGGGGAGCCTGAAGGGGAGCTGACTGTCATCTACGTAACACTGGAAGTTAGAGGAGAAGGTAGACATGAGGTGGGCAAAAGGGGCTACGTAGACATTGAAAAGCCAGAAAGAACTAGTGGAGTCCTGGGGAACACCACATGTGGAGAGAGGTGGTGGAGAGAAATTACCCCAGTTGGACCTGAGAGGAACGGTCCAGGAGGAAGGAGGTCAACCATCCTAGGGCCTGATCTGTGATGCCCAGGTTCTACCAGAGATTATTGATCAGGATGGCATGATTGACTGTCGAAAGCAGAGGAAAGATCTAGGAGGATGAGGACAGAAGGAAGGCTAGAGTCAAGATTAGTGAGAAGATCTTCATGGGTGTACAGGAGAGCAGTACCGTGCCTCTGGCTGCTCTGAAGCCAGACTGATGGTCATGGAGACAACCAACAGATTCAGTGTGGAGGGTAAACTGGGAGATGGCCAGCTTTTTTAAGTGTTTGCCCAGGAAAGGAATGATAGAGATCGGGCGGTAGTTTGCTGGACAAGAAGGATAGGCAGAAGGTTTCTTCAGGAGGGGGATGCTTGCAGGGAAAGGGGCGACAGGCCAGTTTGTCAGAGGATGTGTCCGATGCCCTCCACCTCCTCTCAGCCACGCTACACTTGCATTTTAGAGTGGCGAGGTCGGAGCCATACCAAGAGTTGCACTTGGTTGTAGGCTTCAGGCGGATTCTCATGACAGGGGAAAAGACATCAAGAGTGTTAGTGATAGAAAGATGCAGGTTAGAGAGGGTATCAGTGAGAGTCAGCCGCAGGAGTAGGAGGAGGAGAGAAAGTAGCGGCAAAGGCCTCCACTGACACAAGCTTCAAGGGCCAGATAACCAAGAAGGTTGGTGGCAGTGCTGGGGTAGGGTTCACCTGGGGGACAGAGAGCCTCAGGTGGGAGGACAGCAAAACGTGGTCATTCCAAGAGAGAGGAGTGGTGATAGGGTTAGAGAGGGGGATGTCAGAAGAGATGAGAACATCCAAGTTGTGCCCGGCAGAGTGTGTCGGGCCAGAGGGTAGAATAGAAAGAGAGAGTGTTGCAGAGATTGCGAAAGAGCCCCAAGGAAGGATTGGATGTTGAAGTCTCAAAGTAGGAGAAGTTGAGATTTAGAGACAAGGCGAGACGAGGAGAGGTCAGCCCATTGTGAGTGTAAGAGGGTGAGCTGGCCAGGTGGCCTGTAAATGGTGGCCACAGTTAGAGAGAGGCTGGCAGAGATTAAGGTTTACAGATGAATGTGTTATTGTTATTGTTTCTTCATTGAATTGAAATGAACATAAAGCTCCAAGTCCTGATGATTGATGTCAAATCTGAAACCCGTTGGCAAATTTATGATTTTAACTGGAGTTGATTGGTTGTGACAAAATAGAATTTTGTGTAAATATAACTAATTATTTTGATCTCTGTTTAATGCTGAGGAGAATTTGTTGTTACCTTCTCTGGATTTGCTGTTTGATGTTGCTTAAGCGTGACTTAACCTAGTCAACAATATATTTGTCCACTTTGACAAAATAATTATGTATCTATGTTTATGTCAGAAAAGTATGGAAGTTTAGTTTTGTCAAATTACAGATTTGAATAGATGAACTTTATAGTAGGACATCAGTCCACACAGAGTCAATTGGGTTACCTGTTAGTGATAACAGGTTTGGTGGAAATTGCACAGTTAGAGAGAGGCCAGGAGAGATAGAGTGCCTGCAGACCAGGCATTAAAGGAGGAATAGAACTGCGAAGGGATGACAGAAGCAGGGACCGACTCCGGAAAGATGAGGGCTAATCCCACCTCCAGGACGGTTGGTTCTGGCTTCGGAGAGGATCGTGTAGCCCTCTGGGAGCAGAGTGTCAAAACTTGTGACAGAATGGACCATGAACCATGATATGATATGATGTATGATATATGTCATTTATCACGCAACAAGAAAAGGAGTGGGAGACAGGAGGACAAAACAACAATCTTACTAGACAATGTGTCATTCAGATCACGCAAGTGCAGGGAGGAGGGAGGCTAGAAAAGCTGGGGGGTGGGAGAAGTGCAGGTGTCAATAAGTGCCAGGGGGTGGCAGGGAGAAGTGCAGATACTCAATAAGTGCTGCCAGAGGGTGGCTCATAAGTGCAGAGGGAGAAGGGACTGTACGGTTGCAGATACAGGCCCTTAAGTGCTGGGGGAACCCAGAGGCAGTGTGAGGGCAGCTGGACATGCCTGGGTCCAAGTTCATTGGGTAGCCAGGTGACCAGTGCACGGAGCAGTCAGGGACATCAGCAGGGGGGAGGAAGAGAGAACGCAGAAGCTAAAAGGAAGTTCTTGAGTTGCTTCCAGAACTGGAGTGGTTCTGCTCAAGTTTGAGAGAGGCAGGGAGGCTGTTCTAGAGGGAGGCCCAAGTCAAGGAAAGTGACTGACCCTCAGAGAGTTGGAGGTGGATGAGCGGAGAGCTTGAGAAGGAAGATGTTTAGCAAGAGAAAATTGGAGGTAGTGCAGTCCCAGGCCCCAGAAAGCCTTGTGGACGATGCAAAGGGACTTGAACGTGATCCTTGCAGCCACTGGGAGCCAGTGAAGAGATTTCCGAGCTGGAGGGATACGATCCCTGAGCTTGAAGCCAAGGACAAGTTTGCAGTCTTGTTCTGGATAAGTTGTAAAGGTCGAAGAGTAGAGACAGAGTAGAAAGAGGCTGTTACAATAGTTAAGCCTGGAGGGCCAGGGCTCTGGAGACAGTGAGCTTCTGGGAAAAGTGAGAAAAGGCAGAATACCTCTGAGGAGGTTCAGCTGATAGTGTGACTTCTTAGAGACGTCAGATGTGAGGAGAGAAGGAGAGGGTGGAGTTGAAGATGACACCAAGGTTTTTAGACGCACAGGAAGGAGCAGGAAGAGGGCCCAGGGTGGACAGCCAGAGGAAGAGGAAAGGAGGGAGCATGTGTCCCGATGAGGAGGATCTCCGCCTTAATGGCACTCTCGGTGAGAGCGAGGCCATCCAGGTTGAGTTCTTCAAGGAGGTTACAGAGGAGTGTTTGACAGCAGAACGAGAGTTGAGAGTAGCGATGTGGAGCAGGTTGCCACATGTGAAAGACTTCGGGGTAGGGCTACAAGCTTGATGTACACTCTGTGGGGGGTGGTTGAGGGGCCCAAGGGTGGGCAGAGGAGGAAGAAGAAGAAGAGGAAGAGGAGGGTGCCAGAGAGGAGGCAGAAGGAGTAGCAGGAGAAGGGAGAAAGATGATAAGATGCAGGAAATGTCTATCAAAAAGGAGGAGATTGGGCTGAGGGCCCTGGACCAAGACGGTGCCATTCAGATGGATATTAATGATGGTCTTGGAGGAATGGAAGGAGGCCAAGAGGACTTCCCATCTAGTGCCACCATTAATGGGAGAGGCGGAAAAAGGAGAGAGAACATAGACCATATGAAGGGTCCGTACGTCTGGAGAGGGAACGACAAAGAGGATGTCAGTAAGAGTCTGTCTAGAGGAAGCACTGGTGTAGGTATCAGCAATAGGGAGGCCTGGGATGGAGACTAGGATGTCCCTCTTGAACTTCTTCCTTCCAGACTTAGTGAGAGGGATAGGATAGGAGATAGAGTAGCAGTTAGAGAAGATACAAGAGACGTAGAGCGCCATAGAGGGCGTTAGGAGAAGGGAGCACAAGCAGGCAGGTGCAGGATGCGCAGGTGGGGACAGGAACTAACCGGTAAAGGGCACCCCCACAGGAGGGGGGGTCCTAGAGAAGTCGGACAGAGCCAAGGACACAGATCACAGCAAACAGTTACACAGTTAGAGGGGGAGGGCTAGATAAAGAAGAGGGGCTAGGGTCAACAGATCAAGCAACAATAACACAATTAGGGGGAGACATAGGGAGTGGGCGAGGGCAAGAAGGGCACACTTCTACAGTAAATATTAACCACAAGGGGGCAGGGCGGTGGAATCTGGAAAAGACAGGAAGACAGAAACACAAAGTACGGCTACACGCTGAAGGGGAGAGCGTAAGATTGCGCAGGGAACAGCATACGTCAAGTCAGACGGTAGGTGGAAGTACGCGCAAAGGCTGCAAAGTTTGGTAGAGAGCAGCAATGGCGGCTCTCCCTCCCCACACCTTTCTTACCTTACGGACGCAGATGGGCGACAACTGCGTCGCGTGATCGCACTGTGCGCCACTAACCCTTTGCTCCACAACACAGCGGCCTTGCCCTGCGAGGGCTTTGCTGTACAGGGTTCGATCCTCGGTTCTTAAAGCTTTGGATTTGTGGAGGTAGGTGCAATGTATTACGTGTTGACAGACAGCGTCTCCTGCGCACCTGCGTCCCGCAATACTGCAGCCTTCTCCTGCAAGGCCTTTGCCGCAGACAGTCTGATCCTCGGTTCTTAAAGGTTTGGATGCATGGACGTAGGCGCAACGTATTACAGTATGCATACATCAACAAAACATACAATACATTCTAAAATCATACAAAACTAACCATTTAACTAAATAGGAACAATATGTAACTTATATTAAAACATCTTAAAGCATGCACCACAGTCACACCTGATATTAAAATGGAACTCAAAGCATATATCCACAATTGAAGAAGACCATGTTTTAAATTTTGTACATGAAATAGAATGGCTGGATAATGAGGAATTTTATAGTGGCAGAAATATTGCACTTACAATAGCGATATTTTTAGAATTACAAAAAATCAGACAGTTATTAATTGATCAATGTGTAAAATAACTTGTTAAGATGTGGGGCGTGGGTTGCTATGGAGCCATAAGGAGAGCCTGAGGGCTGATCTGTATGAAGATCCTTTGATGTTTGGTCATAGCACAATCCAACACATATTTGTGTGTGGGAAGGTTGGTGGAGCATTTATGCAAAGTTTCGCATGGTTTACTCGCCCCATCTGGCTGCAGTAGAACAAAGACAGCATACAACATAAAGGCAGGATGGCGGACGACACTGGATTGGCGAGGGTCGGGAGGCTGTGAATGGAGATGAGCGAAGGAGAAGCAGGACGCCGACTACGAGGGACCCTGTGCTGCGGTGGGGAATCCACTGTGACCGCCCAGAGGGCTTAGAAACTGCAGAAAGGAGCCTTATATTCAGCCGGTGTGAGAGGCACGAAGTTCGGAGTGCTTGCAGCGAAGAGGACACAGTGGTCCTAGTAGGAGGGACGACCGGGTCCCGTGGGAAAGCAGAGCGTGACATTGCTTGAGGCCGCGGCAGCGAAGCAGATACCATGGTCCTTGTATAAGGGACAGCCAGACCCTGTTGAGAAGCCGGGTGCAATATTGCCCCAGGCGGCCAGCCCTTACTGGATTGAAGGGCAGCTTTTCACAGAACACAGAGGGACAGTTGTCGGTCCACGAGCCGGAGGAGAAAGGACCTGTGCGCAACGAGAGGAAGCAGAAGCATACGACGAGGGACAATAATGACTGCAGCCTGCACGTAGTGCCCCCAGATGCTGCCGGCTGGTACGTAGGCAAAGAGGGAATGCTTGAGGAGGGATACACGGTCCATACTGGATTATAATGGCTGACACAGCTACTGCCCAATGGAACCCCTGTGGCGTGATGCAGAGGATACAGCAGGGGTGGGCACGGCCTGCAGTTCACCCCAGGTACCAATTAGAACTGTGTGTACTGGCGCAATCTCTATGCATGGGCGCGGAGCAGAAAACAGTGAGGACCAACGATGGAGAGGAGATAAATTGGCAGCCTGGTCTCGGTGTGTCAGTTGCATGCAAGGTTACGCATGAGGAAGCTGACTGCTGGGCAATCCCTTTTGGCGCCTGCTATGACAGAGCAGTAAAGATAGCAAGGAAGGTGGAGAGGGCCTCCCTTGCAGCTTGGGGGTCTTGCCTAACGGGCGTGAGTACTTAGGAGCCTGGTTCCACATGCACTGGGCGGATAGGTAACTGACGAGGAGAGCCACTGAGGAATGTAATTAAGGAAGTGGGGAGACAGATGATCTCTGAGCCTTGCCCTGACCTGTGCAGTACTTTTGAATAAATGCTGCAAGTGGTGGATAAGTACTTGGGCGCCAAGTAAGAGTCATGGGTACGAGCCAGGTGCCATACAGCAACAGTTTGGAGGGAGGCAAAGCTGCAGCTTGCCTGCTAACAACAGGTCTAGCAGCCTGAGAGGAGATAAGTACCCACATGATCGCGAGCCTGAAACAGAACCACGTAGAGACACTTGAGGTGGAGACAGAGGCAAAAGTAGCTACAGGGTTTCGTGGCGGCAACGCTGCACAGCATAATTAAAATACAAACAAGGGGTCTCCTTGTGGGCCAATCTACTGGAATACACAGCCTCAGTGTAAAGAGGAGAACCTTGAATAGGGAAGGTCGGACCAGAACACCGGCTTATTGCTGCGACACACAGGACAGCACAGATGCCTTAAAAAGCTGCCATGCTGAGAGCCACCCAAACGGCCCTAGACACTTTTGCGAGGAGCTCGCGGCAGGCACCCGCTGTGGCCATGATGTCATCACAGTAGAAGGGAGAGGACCCTGCAGAGAGGCACAGTCAAGTGCTGCTGGCGATTGCTGACCTAAGAGCGGCATTGGGCACACAGATAGAGACGGTCGAGATGGATGTCGGTCTGAAGATGTCAGAAGCCTGGCGGAGTGGACCCCAAGTTTTGAAACCCGAGTGACGGAAAACGCAGAGGGGCTCGGGAGACGAGCAACGAGGTTCACATCCTGAAGCAGAAAGTTAGCCTCCTTGAAAGCAAAGCGGAGGATGCGGAGTGGTGGGCCCACAGGAACAATGTTCGTATAGTCGGCCTGCCCGAGGGGGAAGAAGACATTGACCCCACTACGTACGTGGAGAACTTGTTTTTACAAGAAATTGGTCCGGGGAACCTCACTCAAGGCTTCACGATTGAACAAGCCCATAGGGCCCTCACAAGAAGACCGCCTCCTGGTCCCCCCCGCCAGGCCCATAACTGCAAAGGTCCTGAACTACAAGGATCGAGAGAAGATCCTTTCATTTTCCAGAGAAGAAGGTATTCTACGCAGATCCTCAGCAGATTTGGCAGTATGCCCTGACTATAACTTTCAGGTTCAGAAGAGCCGCACGCAGTTCTTTGCGGTTAAAGCGAGACCGGGTTCGGCCGGCTTGATAAATCTGCTGTTTTATCCCGCACTCCTGAAAGTCCTATAAAAAAACGTGCCCCGTTTTCCGAGCTCCTGGGGGAGGTTAAGATTGGATGGAAAGGGAGAAGATATACCCTGCCGCGGGTGACAGGTGTGCGCAGGAAAAAGATCAAGGAGCAACAAGATCGGCAGAGCCAGAGGGATGAGTTGAGCCAGACATTGTCATGTTTGCATGGACCCGCCATGACTAGTGTGCCAGGTGGGGGCCCCAGGATGAGCGGGCCCACACCTGGGCGGCTTGGGTGTTTGGAAAGACCCTTTCCTCCCTTTTATGACTCCTCCGGCCTACATAGGACCATATCCTCCTTAGAAGGGGATGCCTATTTCCAGGCAGGGAAGCTAAGCCCAAAATAATGGTAGTTTGGTCCTTGGGGCCTCTTTGGGTCTCTCCTCACCCCCTCCCCCAATGTTTGGTGTTGGTTTTTTGTTACTTTTCTGCGTGGAAGCCTCTGATCTTTTGCACCATCGGCGACCGCGAGAAGCTGATAAACCCGAGGATGAGTGACTATGTGGGGCAATTGTTTTTGAGGGAGGGAATTGGGGGGAGTCATTTTGGGGTATGGTTTGCCTGCGCGTAGCCCTAAGGTGGACTTTGGTAAAGAGGAAGTCAGGTGTAAACACACAGTACCTGTTGGGTCTGTGGGAGAGGACCGGTTCCAGAGTATGTATTATGGATGGCTAGTTCCTTAAATGTACTTACCTGGAATGTAACGGGCTTGAACAATTTTGTGAAACGAAATAGAGTTTTTTCCTATATGAGGAGAAGTAAAATTGATATTGCGCTGTTGCAAGAGACATTTAACAGCAGATAAACAGGCTTTGTTATCCGGTAAATGGTATGGCCAAGTGTTCAGTTCCCCCTATTTGGCATATGGATATCGCCCTCAGTACACTTCAAGGTCACCCAGGTTAAAACAGACAATGAATGCAGGATGGTGTTGATGCAAGGGCTCCTAGAACACCTAGAGATATGCATGATTAATACATGTGCCCCCAACCAAAACACTTTTCCAATCACTGTATCATAGCCTTAGTCCCTCTAGAAATGGCAACGTTACATGTGGTGGTGACTTTAATTGTACTCTAAACCCAACATTGGATAGATCTCACACTAGACAGTACAGACCCGCCCCACAGGCTAGGGCCCTACATATGCTCCTGATGGCATTTGGCCTAATACATATCAGGAGGACACTGCACCCCGACAGCAGGCACTATTGTCATTTCTCCGTTCCACAAGCAGTCCACACCAGGTTTGACTAGTTTTTTGTTGGGCAGGAAATCATAGACGGTTTCACACTAGCTGAGTACAGGGGTAGGGTTTTATCAGACCATGCTCCCCTCCGTCTGCAATGGCAGTACGCACCCCACAAGACCCCCAATCCCCATGTGGAGGCTCAGGAATGAGTCTCTACATGACATCCCATTCCGAGACCACATAAAAAAGCATTGTTGAGTATGTCAACCATAACCTGGGCAGCGTCCCTAGTGCGGACACACTGTGGGAGGCCCTCAAGTTTGTCATCATAGCCGAATCCAACAGTGTTCAAGCCAGAGTGGGAAGGGATCTAATATTAGTGGAGAAACAGCTAAGGAAGGCGGAGCAGTCCAGTGAGGGTCAGAATGGAGAGGGGTGGAGACAGTGCGTCTCAGAAATAAGTGTGTAGAGTGTTGGGATAGACTGGGGAAACATAATTATGCTAAGTATATTGAGAGACAACATAAGGAAGGCGACAAGCCAGGTAGGCTGCTGGCCTGGTTATACAAAAAACTATGACAATAGGAGCCCAATACATACAATACAAATGCAGAACAATGTTCTATGCCGTACACAAGTGGGAATTAACGCGGCTTTCAAATGTAAAGAATTTTACAGTACCCTCTACCAGGAGGGACCACAGGGGAATCACAGGTACATTTAAGGGTGATAGATCTACCTCATCTAAGTCAAGAGGGGATTCAGAGATTGGAAGAGCACATAACATTAGAAGAAATATGATGCACGATTAGGGCATTGCCTACTGGCAAGACCCCAGGCTCGGACAGCTTGCCCGGGGAGTTCTACTAAGAATACATAGACGAGCTTGCCCCCAGCTCCTCTGCGCATTTCAGGATTCCTATGAGAAGAGTGTTCTGCCCCTCAGCCTGAGAGAATCTATTATCATCCCCCTCCTTAAACCACGAAAGCCACCCTTAAACCACAAAAGCCCACGAAGTGTGACTCATACAGGCCTCTATCCATGCTCAATCAGGATAGTAAGATTTTGACGGCCACCCTGGCGAATCGGCTGATGGGGGTGATCCCGATTATTCACCCAGATCAGACTGGCTAGGTGCCAGGCAGGAATATATCCTGGAATCTGCGTAGGCTACATCATGTTATAGAATCACACAGCGTCCTGGAAAACTCCATGTGCAATAGCAAAGTTTGATGCAGTTAAGGTGTTTGACTCAGTGAGGAGGGAATGGCTCTATAAGGTGTTGCAGAAGTTTGGCTTTGGGCAAACATTCTTAAAATGGTTGCAACTGATTTATACTCAACCAGTTGCAACAGTAAAGACTGGTAGACACATTACAGACTCTTAGGAGCTGGAAAAAGGGACCAGACAGGGGTGCCCGCTATTCCCATTGCTTTACATCCTGGCCATGGAACCGATAGCTCAATATTTGATGTCAGAATACCTAGAAGCGGGCATTGTTATAGATAGGGTTAACCACCTAATATCATTGTATGCCGACGACACCTTATTGTATATTCAAAACCCGGAGGATAACTTGGAATTGATTATAGAAACCCTGTTACTGTTTGAGGAATTGTCTGGGATAAGTTCTCCTTGTTCTTATTAGCAGGTTTTGTTGGGAGAAGAGTGCATTCACTCCCGGTTTTGGCACTATGATGGATAGTAGATACATTTAGATACCTGGGCATTAACATATACCACGACCCCAAGGAGGAACATGTCAACAACACTCTGCGCACCTTGGAGGGCATTAAAAATTCGATGAGGTTTTGAAATAAATTGACCCTATCGGTAATAGGGAGAGCAGCCCTGTTGAAAATGGTGGTTTTACACCAGTTGTTGCATTGTTGTGCGAATGTCCCATACTATATACCGAAGTCCTTCTTCAGGAAGCTAGACTCCATATGTGCAGGTTTCTTGTGGCAGAACGGCATGTCCAGGATAGGCCCTATGATGAAGGGGGAATCAGGGTTCAACATTTTGAGTTGCATTATCTAGCAGGACAGCTGCAATTTGTAGTTGACTGGCTGGCAGATGACCCCAACCCTGACACGCGGATGCTCAAGCGCACAGTGCCACACTTCTATTTAAAGGAATTACTATGGGCTAAGAAGCCACGCGCACGCATTAGGTCGCTCCCTGTGTCTTTAGGGGTGCGAATGTTGGACAGGGCACCTGAACACATAGAACTTTCTGACCCAATCTCTGCACAGATTCCCTTGATATCCGTAGTATCGACTTCCACACAAGCGCGGCTGGGGATACAAGGTAGTTGGGAACCCGTCAGGTGGTCATGATCGGGGATTTATTAAAGGACACAATTTTCATACCATTCGGGTGAATTAGTTTACACTACCGGGATACTCCGGGGTCAACACCTATTATATTGCATGCTTAGGAGGGAGATCATAGGCCGTTGACCCACACAGAGAGTTGTCAATGGAAAAGCATTCAGTTGTGGACATCCTGTACGACATATCAGAGGGTGGACACAGCATATCCAGGATATATGATTTATTGCTCACGGGGGTCCCCCTGCACCAATGGTTGTCAGATGCAAGTGAGAGGAAGACTGGGAGGAAGACTTCGGAGCCCCTTTCTCTTGTCCCCTCGTGGCCCTTGAAAATTAGTTGGTAATACCCTTCTGAGCCAGTGCTCATCCCGACCTCCTTGTAGGTTTGTGGCCTTCCTCCTGCCTCCCGGCCCTCCCACCTCCCCTGATTGGCGGAATTCCCTTCCTCATTCTCTGTAGTTCACCCAGGCACCCAGGTGAGTGTTGAGCTCCTTGTCCCCTCGTCCCCCTTGAAAAGTAGTTGATAATACCCCTCGAAGCCCGTACTCCAGCCCGCTTGCAGCCCCTCTCTTCCCAAACTCCTCGCAGCTTCGTGGCCTTCCTCCTACCTCCCGGCCCTCCAACCTCCCCCGATTGGCGGAATTCCCTTCCTCGTTCTCTGTAGTTCATCCGCACTGCCTGCGTGCCCCCTCATTTCACCCAGGTGAGTGTTGAGCCCCTTGTCCCCTCGTGACCCTTGAAAATTAGTTGGTAATACCCCTCTGAGCCCGTGCTCCAGCCCGCTTGCAGCCCCTCTCTTCCCGACCTTCTCGTAGCTTCGTGGCCTTCCTCCCGCTGCCTGGCCCTCCCACCTCCCCTGATTGACGGAATTCCCTTCCTGGTTCTCTGTAGTGCATCCACACTGCCTGTGTGCCCCCTCATTTCACCCAGCCACCCAGGTGAGTGTTAAGCCCCTTGTCCCCTCGTGGCCCTTGAAATTTAGTTGGCAATAACCCTCTGAGCCCATGCTCCAGCCCGCTTGCAGCCCCTCTATTCCCGACCTCCTCATAGGCTACCACAGAAGCAGCTCCAGATCTTATCTGCAGGTATCCGCAGGAGAAGCAAGAAGCCAGTAGCCTGCCGTCAACTAGCACCAAACAAGAAAAGTAAGTGTGGCAAGGGTGGGGACTGAAGCAATTACTTCACTCCAGAAAGCCCTACCACTCTTACTTAAAAGTATTTACAGTGTTAAATCGTACAATTACATATTAAGGTCAAGCGATATTATTCATACCCAATAGCGTCACTGTGTTGAGTCTTGCATTTAGATTGTGTGCCCTAATAGCATCACTGTGTTAAAATTTTAATTTAGAAAGTGTGCCTCATCTAGATAGAAATGTGATCGTTGGCATGTGCCACACTTGGAAGAACTGGGGAACTCTAGCCCGCGCCAAATGTAGATAGAAATGTGAACATTAGCATGTGCCACACTTGGAAGAAATTGTGAACTCTAGCCTGCATCGCACCTAGATAGTTTGTTAATGTTAGCCACACTTAGCCCGAATTCTTAACTTTGCTTGCGCCGCATGTAGACGGAATTGTGAATGATGGCCACACTTAGCCCGAATTCTTAACTTTGCTTGCGCCGCATGTAAACGGAATTGTGAATGATAGCATGTGTCACACTTAAATGAATTTGTGAACTCTAGGCTGCGCCACATCTAGATTGAAAGTGAACGTTAGCATGTGCCATACTTAGATGAATTTGTGAACGCTAGCCTACGTCACATCTAGATAGGAGGTGAATATTAGCATGTGCCACACTTAGATACATTTGTGAACTCTAGCCTGCACTACATCTAGATAGATATGTGATCGTAGGCATGTGCCGCACTTGGATGAATTTGTGGACTCTAGCCTGCGCCGCATCTAGATTGAAATGTGAATGTTAGCATGTGCCACACTTGGATGAATTTGTGAACTCTAGCATGTTCTGTATCCCCTATATATGCTATGTACCTGTATCCCCATATATATCTGTATCTTAATAGCTTAATAGCTTCTGTAAGAAAACGCAGCTTCATCAAGCGCATATTAGAGAAAACAAATTGTATCACAATGTCTAGTTGAAGACGCAGTGACCCCAATCTTGAAGGGACCTGCTCAAGAGATAGAAACCTTCCCTTTTACCAAAATGACAAAACAGGCGATTTTGGTGATTATAGAAGGGCTTAAACCAACATCGTGTAAGGGGGGCATATTTCCTTCTACACTCTTTAAAACCATGGGTTACAGAACTTGTCAACCGTTCCTTTGATGAGGCGGTTGTTCCTGCTGCCATCAATTATCCCACTCCTGAAGAAGGATAACCTAGATCCTCTGGCTCCAGAAAATTATCGACCCATTACTAATGTCCCGTTTATACTCAAGATCCTAGACAAAATTGCTTATATTCAGTTCCAAAAATGTGTTGAAAACAATAATATTCTGGCAAATGAGCAGTCTGGATTCATACCTAACCATGGAACCGAGACAGAGCTCGTGGATCTGAATGCCAGTATCATAGAAATTATAGAGGAAGGTAGTACTGCTCTTCTGCTATTGCTGGACCTCTCTTCTGCGTTTGATTTAGTTGATCATGATCTTTTGGCAGTGACACTTTGAATATAGGCCTTTGCTCTCCAAAAGCAGAACTAGGGCTAAAATCATTCATTGGTCCGAGAAGTGTGTAGCCAAGGGTTCCTCACAATACCAGAAGTTCCTGTTGATTGTGGTGTCCGCCAGGGATCATGCTTTTCTCCATTATTATGTAATATATATATTCAATGCCTGTGTGACATGTTAAAATCCATGGGCACTCTATTTGCCAACTATGCTGACGACACCCAGATAGTTGTTAAACTATCTGGGGTCTATGAAGACGATCTTGCCACTATTAATAGAATCTATGAGGCAATCCAGAAATGGATGGCCTTAAACTCTCTTGCTCTTAATGACAAGAAAACAGAGTTATTGATTATTAGCACACCCTATAAACTAGAAATTCCAGATGATTCCTATAAGACCATTGAGAAAGGTGGCAATAATATTGCAGTATCTGAATATGTAAAAACCCTTGGAGTGTTTTTTGACACACATCTGACTTTTCAGAAGCATGTGGCATATCTTAAATCATGTGCCTTCCTTACACACCTTCTATGGCAAATATGTCCTGACCTATCCGAAGCTAATAGAGCACTAATTGCAGCAGCGATAGTCAATACTAAACTAGACTATTGCAATAGCCTTTTTACTATAGGCCAAACGGAACGACCAGAGTTAAACTCAGCAGAGGTGATATGTTTACAGGAGACATGGTTAACAACTCCTCCAATATGTGAAGGATTTCTAACATACATGAATCCTGCTATTAACAACAATGGAGGCAGACCGCCAGCGGGACTTATTACCCTAATAAGTCAGGAACTGACAACAGAAATTATCGAATACCAGAACTTTGGAAACTGGGCGCAAAACACATTAATCAAAAGACAAGTGATGGTAGAACTACAGTGGAACAAAGAGTCCAAAAGGACCCAATACCTAAACATCACCAATATATATTGGAATCCAAAGAAAGTACCAGAAGAAATGGTAATAGATTCTATCTTCACTAAGATAGACAGCATTGCACAGGAGCATCAAGACGTAGAATTTATTATATGCGGAGACCTCAACCTGCATATATTTGATGAAAAAGGAGATCTAATAGCAGATCAACTGTTGGAAAATAGAGCACGAAGGTGGATAATAGAGACACGCAATAGAAACTTCGAAAGATGAGATGCCCGCAATGCAGCAAAAAAACCAATAGCAACATGGTCAAGAGGGGAAAACAAATCAATCATAGATTATATCTATACGATCAAGGGAATTACCAAAGCAAAAATCAAAGCCAAAAATATATATAGTGAACTTAGCGACCATTACATACTAAAGCGTGCATGGGAAATGAACAAAGGAGAACGACGCAAAATAAATATCCCCAAGTTGACACTAGTAAATAGAATGAACTGCTTGAGAATCCCGCATAACAGACTAACCGAAATAACAGAAACATTAACGAATTCAAAGAAAGAAGATTCCATTAAAATCCATTATGGGTGGTTAACTGACCAATTCCAAATGAAACAGAGATTGAATCATCCATCCAAACCTGAGCGAAAATATATTTACAACAAAGATATCACAGAAAAGAAAAAGGAAAAAAAGGAATCCATTAAAAGAGCACAAAAAGAATCACCTCAAACCAAAAAAAGAATAATTGGCCAAGCAAAACAAAAATTAAAAAATTGGCATAAAAATGCCAAAATGATGCAAGACCAAGAAAACGCCGAATCCATGATGGCCTCCCTGAAAAACCGTAACACCAGACGTTTGTGGGAACTCATGAAATCGAGTACAAAGGCTGAAAATGCAATGATAGTGGATGTTCCAGAAGCAGCGTGGATAGAGTATTTCTCAACTCTCTACGAAGAACAAACAACAGTAATAGAGAAAACTCAACAACATTTGCCAAGGCAATGGAACATCAGATAAGATATTGAAGACATTACCAACATAATAAAAAAACTAAATACATCAAGGGCACCGGGGCCAGATGGCATGTCGAACGCAACATTAAAACAAAATCCAGAAGCTTGGGCACAGTTCTGTGGTAAAATTACAGATCTGATTAACCGCACGAAAAAGGTCCCAGAGTCCTGGAAAATAGCAACACTAATCCCAATATACAAACAGGGATAATCAAAAGAACCAAAGAATTATCAACCACTGGCGCTCCTGGATCCACTAGGGAAAATTTTTGCTAACTTGATACTGACAAGATTAAACATTTGGGCAAAACAAACAAAACATCAAGTGGTGCGCCAAACAGGATTTGTGCGCAATGTCGGAACAAACGTGAATCTCATGATTCTAAATCTGATGAAGCAAGAAGCAGAAAGAACAAAAACAAATACAATAGTAGCGTATATCGACTTGAGCCTTGCCTATGATAAAATCAATAGAGACCTGCTGTGGAAGAAACTAGAACAATGGAGATGCCCTAGTAACATCCTAGAACCAATTAAACTTTTGTATACCAACACAAAAATACAAGTAAGAATGACAGCGGATGGAATAATAACAAAGCAAATAAACACCTGGCATGGTCTAAAGCAAAGGTGTCCGCTAGCAGCCGCACTGTTCAGTTTGTTTACGTCGGATTTTGAAGAGGCTATAAATACACCAACCATCAACTCACCAAAATTAAATGCAACTGCAGTACCTTGTTTGATCTATGCAGACGATATCATCTTATTAGCAAAAACACTGTGCGGATTACAAAAAGCTCTTAACAAAACCTATGAATACATGGAACAAAATGAACGGACAATAAACACTAAGAAAACAAGAATCATGCACTTAACAAAGAAGAATTCAAATGGGAAAAAAACATTCCAATATTACCTCCAGGAAGAGAAACTGATCCAGGTTACAACTTATAAATATCTAGGGATATGGATCAACCAATCTTTGACAGAAGCACCATGGGCAGAACAGCTAAAGTCAAAAACTAGAATGTTAGCCAGACAAGGCCTGTCAATACATAAGAAATTCGGAAAATTTTCGCTTAAACCAGCGGTAACCTTTTATAAACAAAAAGTGACAGCGATCCTTGCATACAGTGCTGAAACTATGATTAACCATGATAGAACCATATGGACGAAATTGGAAGCGATTTATTGGAGAAAAGTACTAAGTCTACCCCAGAACATGCCTATGATACGGATACGCTATGAATTGGGCCTCCAATCATTAGAATCAATAATCGAATGGAAAATAATAGACTTCTACAGAAAAATGAACAGCGAAGAAAAGGTACCGGCATTGGAAATCCTAAGAACTTCAAAAGTACACGTAAACGATGTTACATTGGACAAATGGAAAGAAGCAGCCATGTGTATATGTAACAAAAAAGAAATCACACTAGAAACATTGATGAAAATGCCCCAAATCGCAAAAAAGAAGCTGAGTAGAACCGATTGGATTGAAACTCAAGTGCAGAAAGATCAATATAAAATGACACTCAAATGTGAGGGAGAAGAAAGAGCACTTAATCAACTTCCAAATTACTTAAAATGATATCCGGATCGAAGAATTAGAGACATGTTCCTAAGATTCAGACTGAACCTACTGCCAACAAGAGAAGTACAGGGGAAATGGAGCCAATATAAAAGTGCAAATAGCGACTGCAGATTCTGCCAAACAAGAGGAAAAACCGAAACGCTCTATCACGTAATTATGGAATGCGAGGCACTAAATCAAAAGAGACTGCTCTTTAGCGCCAAATACTCGAGTGCCACAGTAAAAATGGAAAAAGAAGAAAGATGGAGTCACATCTTAATAGGAAATAATAGAAAGATGGTCGCAACCATAGTTCACTTCTGGGAAAACATTACGCTGGACAATAGCAACAGTAATGAAGAAGGATAAAAGATAAATGATGTCTGGTGTTTGTTTGTGAAATTTTTTAGAAGGAGAATAATGTAAACTGAATGTGAATGATAAATGTAATTAAAAAAAAAAAAATAGGTACTACTAAATCCAATATCAAGAGCCTTCAAACAATCCAAAATGGAGCAGTCCGGGCTGTTTGTGGGTTGAGTCGTCAATCACATATTACAGAACATCATAAAAGACTACACTGGCTCTCTGTAGAGCAACAACTAAACTTTAAGGAGCTAGTTATAGTCTTTAAATGTTTGTCAGGTAGTGCTCCAGAATACCTTAAATCTAGACTAAAAATGGCTTCACCGATTCCAAGATGGCCGCCGTGGAAAGGAGTCGCATGTGAGCTGCGCTCCGCCCGGGCCGCCACACAATTTAGCACAGATTTCGAAGCGAAAGTGGCCAGAACTGGCGTGAACACCCCTACAACAACGAAGACCCCACGGGCAGTTTTGGTGCCCAACCGAACAGTGATTTGCCGTCGTTCAACGGTAGCGGGGGAGACACTGTGTGCGCCCCCTCCCCCACAGTGGAAGTCTGAGGCGGGCATCGGAGGAGTCGAGAGGCCGAAGATAACTCGGCCCCCAGGCGGGAGAAGAAGGAACCGGGCTCCCCCCCTCCCCGCCATGTAGAACCGGGGTCCTCCAAATCCGGGGACGGTGATGGGACCGGGAAAGGAATACGCTCCCGTCCACTCGTCTGCCGGTGAACACCGCCGTCGGTCAAGGAGCACGGGCGGCGGGAGGAGGAGCTGCGGGCTGCGGAGAGAGACTCCAGAGGACATCGACACGCGGGGCGGACCGCTCAGATCCCTGGGCGGGGGCCGCCCGGGGACTTCCACTGCTCCGCAGCCCCCTCACGGAAGAGGTGAGTCCGCGCGAGTGGGACTCTGGTAGAAGGAGGAAGAAGGAGATCGGGAGGGGGCGAAGCGAACCTCCAGACGAGACTCTGCGCACCCTAAAGCCGCTGGGACATCCGGGGGGGTGGGGAGGTGAGATCCCGATATGGACTGAAAAACTTTTCAAACAAAAAAACAAAAAAAGAGACAGACATAGAAAGTTAAATAACCAAGGGGTCTGAGCCCAAAAATCACGGCAAAGCTCACCAAAACTGGCCAGACACCCACATAAAGCCTAAGGGGGCAGATCCACCACTGGGAGTGGAGTGGAACGGGACACTCGAGTGAAGGAGATGGAGAGGGGGCTTCCTTCCAACCACCCCCCCCTGTCGCAATACATTGCAATATTGACCAACCCACTACATTAACTCAACTAGTGGAGAAAGTCCCTAAAGCTGAGGGAATACCCCCCCCAACGCATGTGACAATAGCAATCACAGAGGACCCCGAACCAGGGACAAAAGTGAACAGAAAAGGAGACTGGCGGAGCACGACGTTGGTGGTTAAGCGAAACATTCTACAGAAAGAAACGACCGGTAACACCCCAACTAAAGTTGCCACAAACCGCAAGGGGAGACAAGGCAACTCCCGAAAGGCTAGAAATTACCACCCCAGCTCCAATTGAGGATAGGAAGGAGAACGTAGCCCAGAAGGAGCAAACAAGCGGATTGTCAAATAGGTAATCCCAGGATAGTAGGGGGAGCCTAAAAATCCAGGAACGTCCCAGAAATACATTATAATATGTCAAGAGCCAAGGGGAAAAGCATTGCAATGCAAACGCCACAACCCTCTAAGCAAAACGCAAATATCCTACAAATGTGGTCGACCGAAGGGACGACTCTAGTCAAGGCGTTAGTAGCAAAACATATCCGCTACAAATGGACCTTCCCCCTTCAGGCTGATATTCACCTGGGAAGGGAAACAGAGAAGAGCTACCACATGGGAAGAAGGCCTTAGCATGATGGGTCTACAGGAAGAGGAGGTGGAATTGGAGGAAGCCAAACTAAGGGGAGAGCAATCGAGAAAGCCGAGAGGCTGAGAAACGGTCAAACAGAGAAGAACAAACCCAGGAAGGGAGAAACGTAGGAAATAACAGACGGACAGGGGATGAAAAGAACACAGATTGCCAGAATTAAATGAAATACTAACTCTAGGCTCACTAAGGGGGTGAGCGGAGAAATAAGAGGGGCCACTTAATACTTAGAGATGGCGGTCCGGGATGGACCCACGGGCTTGGAATCGGGTAGGAGAGGATGGAAATGTGGGGTTTAGGATTCCCTACAAATTCGACCCCCGAGGGTAAGATGGGCAGGGAGCGATGGGTGCAACGCCCTAGCGGCATTAGGAACCCTCGTCCAACTTGGGGGCAAGTTGTTTGGTTTAATGTTTCTTGTTTGAGGGGACGGTTCATGGGGAGGGGAGGGAGGGAATGGGGCCGGAATAATCTATACTGGGCAAATACGGGGACCCGTAAAATGTGTATGAACACGTAGAAAATGGGGAAGATTCGTATACTAAGCTATAATGTGAGGGGTATAAACCATCCAACGAAAAGGGTGAAGCTGGAGAGGCAAATTAAAAGGGAGAAGATAGATATTATATTGCTCCAGGAAACCCATATCAGGACGAGGGACAAGCAGAAAACTCGTATTAGGGGGTATAAAATCTGGGCACATGCAACCACAACAGAGAAAAAAGTGGGGGTACTGATAGCGATAAGGGAAGAGTGTGAGGCTAACCTGGTAGATACTCTTGCGGATAAAGAAGGGAGATATGCGCTAGCGATAGTGGACATAAGAACGATATTGCATTACCCTGGCATCGATTTATGCTCCAAACCAAGGGCAGGACTGCTTCCTTAGAGATGTACTGGGGAAAATAGAAGGCTTTGCGAAGGGGGAGGTAATCATGGGCGGTGACCTCAACATGGCATGGAATCCTGTATTAGACAGAAGCGCAGGCTACGCCCAGGGTCAGGGAGCACCATCAAAATGTCTCAAACAGCAGATGGACCACATGGCCCTAAATGATGTATGGAGGGAATTGAAGGGGGAACGAAAGGGGTTTACATACTTCTTGCATGTTCACAATTCTATGTCAAGGATTGACTACTTCTGGGCTTCGATGGGTCTGTTGGGAAAGATACAAGGGATAGAACTGGGAGCGATAACACTCTCGGACCATGCTCCGTTATGGCTGGACCTAAACCTACCCGGAAAAACAAATGGTCCGTGGAGGTGGAGCTTACCCCTAGATGTAATCCAAGATCCGATAACAGGGGAAGCCATAAAAGAAATGATAGAAGAATATTTTGCACAAAATGACTCCGGGGAGGTCCCCGTGGGCATAACCTGGGATGCGTTCAAAGGTGTCCTGAGAGGGAAGATCATAGCCCTGAAAATTACGAAGGAAAAACAAAGATATCAGTGGGAAAAAGAGCTGGAAAAGTCTATAGCAGAGCTGCACGAGAAAATCCTGACCCACCCTACTAAGGCTAATAAGAAAGCACTGAAGCATACACAGGGCCAATTGGAGCAGCTGCGCTGAAAAGGAGCAGAAAAGAACTTAGTACCTGAGACAGAGATATTACATAAAAGCTAATAAAGCAGACAGACTCCTAGCGAGACAACTCTGCACAAAGCAGAAAGAAATAACGATTAAGGCCATAAGAAACTCCAAAGGGGAATTACAGACTCGAACGCAGGATATAGGAGAGGCATTTAGAGAATACTATCAAAAACTCTATTCCACAGATCTCCCAGATACAGAAGCACAAGACACATATCTGAACACCCTCCCCATACCACAAATCTCAGAGGAGGATAGACAAGCCCTAGAGAATCCAATCATGGAAGAGGAAGTTAAAAAAGTGATAGCAGATCTCCCGGTAAACAAAGCACCTGGCCCAGATGGCTTTTCGGCCCCTTTCTATAATAAATATGTAAACCAGATATCACCAACCCTCACTAGGCTCCTAAATTTATTTAAAGATAACGCAAAGGTGACTCCCACAATGAATGAGGCGAAGGTGCTAGTCTTTCATAAAGTTGGGAAAGATCCAACACTCCCCGAGGCATATAGGCCGATATCCCTGATCAATTTGGACGCAAAAATATATACAAAGATTCTAGCAGCAAGACTATCCCCGCTTCTCCCAAAACTAATTAATTTAGATCGATCAGACTTAATCCCCTGAAGACAAACCTATGATAATCTAAGGAGACTAATCCACTTAGTGGAAAAAATTAGCATAACACACACCCCAGCGCTATTACTCTCAGTAGATGCCGAGAAGGCGTTCGACCGTGTAGAATGGTCAATGCTTTTTAGAGTTCTAACCTACATGGGATTTGGGGAACAGTATATAGCCAGGGTGAGGGTGAACTACAACTCCCCATCTAGCAGGGTGGCAGTCAATGGAGAGGTTACTGATAGGATACTAATATCTAGGGGTACGAAACAGGGGTGCCCGCTATCCCCACTTTTGTACGCTATATTTTTGTGACCTCTCTTAATAAAAATAAGGGAGTCTACTCATATTAAAGGGATCGAAATGGCGGGAACACAGCATAAAGTAATAGCATATGCAGACGACATGCTGATAGCCTTGGAAGATCGAGAGGCAACTCTACAGGCAGTGGTGAAGGAACTAGAAGAATTTGGCAACATATCAGGACTAAAAATTAATAGGAAAAAGTCAGAAATCCTGATCCTGGTGGGAGATACGGGGAAGATAGAAAGGGCAGCTAACTTACTGGTTATAAAAATAAGCGTGAAAGGCATTAAATACCTGGGAATTAGAATAACCCAAAAGATAGAGCACCTATATGGGGAAAATTATCCACAACTTCTAGCAGACGTACGTAGAGATCTTGAAAGATGGAGCCCACTTTTTATCTCCTGGTGGGGCAGGATACAATCAGTCAAGATGACCATTCTCCCTAAAATACTATACTACTTTCAGGCTCTTCCGGTGGGTGTCCCCCGCACCTTTTTCAAAACACTATACAAGGCTATTTCTGCATTTATATGGAGAGGAAAGGCCCCGAGACTAGCTAGGACCACCCTCACAGCACCAATCAGGGAGGGGGGGGATGGCGCTCCCCCACTTTCAGAAGTATTACCAAGCTGCATAACTAAAGGTCCTGAGGGAATGGATGGGGGAAGACCCTCAGCCAATATGGGCAAAAAAAGACAGGGCGGTGGCAAGGTCACCTCTGGTGGAACTACTATGGAAGCAGAAACAGCATAGACACACTAATCTAGGGATAAGTGAAATTATGGAAACCACACTGATGGCATGGGACTCCCAAACACGGAAAGGCATAATGTCCACGGCGCTAGGCCCCTTCACACCCATCTGTCGAAATCCCCAAATCCCATCAGGTATAGAACAAGGGGCATATGAAAAATGGGAAGAGGCGGGAATAACGAAAATTGGGGAAATGTTTATAGACAATGAAATCAGACCACTTGACTCATGCTTCTTAGCAGCACCATGTTCCCGACAAGATAGATACAGATATGAACAACTTAAACACTGGCTGAAAACCCTGATCATTACAAAAGCGGCAACAAGGAGCCTTACTCCATTTGAAAGTTATGTCATCTCTAACTCGGGGGCGAAAAAATGGGTGTCGACGCTGTATTCATTCATAAACACAGAAGACGAGGAAAGCAAATGGTCATACATGATTAGGTGGGGCAAAACATTGGGGGAAGAACCCACGAAAGCCCAATGGGAAGACCTATGGAAATTAATCCCCAAGATGACGCGCTCCGCACAGATCAGAGAAATGTGGATCAAAATAGGGACTCAATGGCACTACATGATGAAGTGGGTACGTGGAGGCATATATGGTGGGATTGTAAAGGGATAAAACCATTCTGGGAAGAATTAATGGGAGAAATGGGAAAGATATTTCCAGATGTGAGGATGCTGGGAGAAGGGGTTTGGATGTGTCGATTGAGAGACCAAACAGCAAAAAAGTTTAAAAAGTCTCAGTGGAGAGGCTTCATGGGACTCCTCATAGCAGCATGGTCAACCATCGCCCAGAACTGGAAAAATAAAGACACCCCGCTAAACTTCACATGGCTGCAAAGGGTGTGGGCCCAAATAACTATGGAAAAGGTTACCCACACACTTCAGGGCACAAGAAACAAGTTTGCTATGGAATGGGAAGGGATTTTGGAATACCTTCAGTCGGACTTTATGGAACAATGGTGCCCCCATTACATTAAGATATCAGACATCTTCAACGCATGAATAAGTCCCCGAAAGCTGGACATAAGCACCCCAGGGGGTGTGGAGGTGGAAGGGGGTGGGATTTACTGGTTGTTTGTACAAGTTGATGTTAACTATGTAAAACCAATAAACACATGCTTTTTAAAAAGAATGGCTACACTGAAACGTAGTCTACGCTCTAACAATCAGATGTTACTGACCCAACCACGCACAATCATGAAAAAACTAGGCGGAGCAAGTTTTGCGGCCTAGGGCCCAAAAAATTAGAATATGATTCTGCTTCATCTAAAACAATGTGCAACTTTGCAGCAGTTTAGAAAGCGTCTTAAGACCTTTCTGTTCGAAGGTTGAAATTAGATATTTGTTCTTACACACCTGCTTCTCTTCATGACCCTGCGTGTCATTTTACTTTAAATTACTTCTTAATCCCTTATCTGGATTTATTTGTATCTTTGTTGTCTCTGTCTATATAAGCGCCCTGAGACCTTTGGGTGAGGTGTTGCGCTATACAAAAAACAATTTAGTTAGTTAGTATCCCATATTTACCTCTACCCATCCTGTCGCTATATATATGTATGTCGTGATGTACGTCCCCACCGTCCTGCTCACGTGCCTGGTCTCAGGCGCTTTTACTGATAACCACCATCTCACACCACTACGCTCACTCTCTTCTATACACCATCATTCAACTAGAACACAGCTATACCCCTGATAATTCGGTCTAGCTGTTCACATACAAACACCTCATCACCCTAATAAAACACAGCTAGCTGAAGCACATTCCGGCTAGCATAGGCGTTCCTAAGGCCTAACGCAACCAGAACCCAGTCGCTATGAAGCAGCTATCATCCAACAACTACACTGTTTGCTGGATAGTTTCCCACACCCGAAGGGTGCAAGGCACGTTCATAAGATGAAGGATTTGAGGAAGTGGCCGCAGGCTGAGACAAAGGCTTGGAGGGGGGCAGTGCACTTCAGCCTTCCGGCTGTGGATGACGCTGTGACAGGATCGCTCTGGTGCAAGGCCTGTATGCTACGGAGGCCAAATAGGCCGCACAGGAGGTCATTACCCCATAAGCGCCATAGATGGCGAAGGAATCCTAAGGATTGTACATACGGAAAAGTGATCAGTGTTTAAATAAAGTAAGCAAGCTCAAGTCACGGGCTAGGGCAGCAGGCAAATCGGGGGGAGGGAAACAGGGTGGGTAGGGTGGGTTTGCAGAGGTAATAGGTATTATAATAGATTGTTTTGTTTAATCTATTTGGTTACATTAATTATTTGTATATTGAGTGCTAAAAACAATTAAAACTTTGTTAAAAAAAAAAAGTGTTATTAAGATATAGGGAAATGTGTAATGTGTTGATATCGATATTAATGTATAAAAAATAATGTTTCTAATCTTTTGTATAAGGTTATTTATAAACCAATACAATACAAAAAAAATAGATCCACAATTACTAAAATAACTAGCTCACCAGAACATATATATATATATATATATATATATATATATATATATATATATATTTTACATGGCCACGGTAGTGGCCATGTAGTTATGGTTAAGTTGGTGTTTCCATAGGAAGAGCACTTTTTGGGTGGCTTATAACTTCGCTCTCCCTGGACGAATCCTCACCAAATGTTGCAAAAAAAGTATTTGGGTCACTCTGAATTCTTTTGTAAAGTTTGGTGAGGATTCGTCCAGGGGGGGGGGCAAAGTTATAGGGGGGGTCCCAAAACTGTTTTTTTTCCCATACTCAATGGGAAAAAAATTTTGCTTGCGTCTACAGCCCAAACCACTGGACGGATTTTCACCAAATGTGGACCAGGAGCAGCTGCTTGGTCCCAAAAGCGTGCTTTTGCAAATTTGGTGAAAATCCGTGCAGTATTTTTTTTTTAAATGACCAAAAAGTAGGTAAAAAAAAATTAGTGATATCTGTGTCCGCTTCGTGGACACACTTCCCTGTTCGGTCCGCGGACAGTGTCCTCATTGGTCCATTGACGTGCGTGATGTCCGCGGACATGCGACGTGTTCGCTGATTGGATGGCGTGGAGCGTGAAGCACGTCAGATTTTTGGTAGCGCCCGCCATCTTGGATTCGCGGACGTCCGCGGACAGCGCAGTGAAACTTTGTTCAAAATTTGTATTTAGTAGAGTGTGTTGGTGTGTAGGAGTATTTGGGGAGGGTGGGAGTGTATGAGATAGGATGAAAGTTGTGTTTTTTTATGTGTCAGATGTTCTTTTTGTGTTCGATTTGTCTGCGGACATCACGGGTGTTCTGAAATGTTCTAAATAAACTGAATGGGGGGGTGTTCTGAGGACTCAATATCTGTCCGTTTTGTTCGCATGCAAGCTGAAACTGTTCTAAGAACATTCGCGGTGTCCTGAAATGTTCGCAAATAAACAAGATGGTGGTGTTCTGAAGACGCTTCTAAGAACACTCGCGGTGTCCTGAAATGTTCGTAAATAAACAAAATGGGGGTGTTCTGAGGACGCAGTCCATATTGTTCTCTGTCACGTTGAATGTGTTCTAAGAACACTCGCAGTGTCCTGAAATGTTCGCAAATACACAAAATGGGGGTGTTCTGAAGACATTGTCAAACACTCGCTGTGTCCCGAAATGTTCGTAGGGGTGTCCTGAAGGCGTAGTCTGTATTGTTCGCTGGCAAGTTGAATGTGTTCTAAGAACACTCGCGGTGTCCTGAAATGTGCGCAAATAAACAAAATGGGGGTGTCCTGAGGACGCTGTCCGTATTGTTCTCTGTCAAGTTGAATGTGTTCTAAGAACTCTCGCGTTGTTCTGAAATGTTCGTAGGGGGTGTCCTGAAGATGCTGTTTGTATTGTTCGATGGCAAGTTGAATGTGTTCTTAGAACACTCGCGGTGTCCTGAAATGTTCGCAAATAAACAAAATGGGGGTGTTCTGAGGACACTGTCCGTATTGTTCGTTGTCAAGTTGAAAGTGTTCTAAGAACTATCGCGTTGTTCTGAAATGTTCGTAGGGGGTGTCCTGAAAACGCTGTCCGTATTGTTCGCTGGCAAGTTGAAAGTGTTCTAAGAACACTCATAATGTCCGTGGACATTAAAAGTTTCCATAGACCATAGTTGAAATGTTTGACTCTATGGATGTGATATGCTGCGGTGGTTGTGGCCAGGGCATAGAGTCTTGGGTGCATGGCCAAATGGCGAAATGGCCATGCACCCAAGACTCTATGCCCTGGCCACAACCACCACAGCATATCACATTCATATTTGCTTATACCATTGGGTGAAAAACAAATGTATAAGGAACAAAGGTATTAGATACTATGGATGTGATATGCTGCGATGGTTCTCATTATTGTATACTTACTGTTTGGTCTAGTAACCGGAGTACATGTATTTCTTGTTAATTTCTGTGATAAAAGAAAATAGCATGTTAGTATTAGTATTTTGTAATGACTTATTACATTGTATAATCAACATACTTTTTTTTGGACCCTCATATTTAGTAGATTACAAATCAGAGTACTGTGCAATTTGTTCAGTTTCTGTGTTTGTTGCTAAAATCATTGGGTCTGTGGGAGAAAAAAAAAATCCATGTTGGATTAAAAGAAAACCCTTTTTCTGTTATGCTACAGTTTATTTGTTTGTTTGTTTTCAGTGTTCACTTGTTGTTTCTGGCTAATGCTTTATACTTTGGCTTGTTGCATTTTTTTTTGGAGCAGTAACATATTATTTATTTGTTTGGATATTATAAACTTTTGGAGCAGTTAAGATACCAATTGGCGTATTCTAACTGTATTTTTTGATATATTTTAGTGGTATTGATTTATCTATTTGGATATTGTTAAGTTTTGGGACAGTTAGATACCAATTGGCGTATTCTAACTGTGTATTTTTTGGTCTAATTTAGTGGTATTCATTTATCTGATTAGTTGTTGTAGAATCTTTGAGCAGTTATATAGCTTTTGGAGTATTCTAACAGTTTATATTTTGTTAACACAAGTTTACTTAGGGTTTAAATACAGTTTAGTTATCAAATTTTGGTTTTAAGAACATCAAATAAGCGTTTGTAAGATTTGCTGGTAATCTCTGCTTTAGAGTAATGGTACTATCATTACATTCAAACCATCCACATTTCTTTTTTATATATGCAGTGGAGGACCCTGAATTGGTTGTGGCTCCTGCGTGGTAGATTATACCTATTGTTGTGAAGGTTTTCTTACCAAGTGATATTAGACCATGTGTGAATCCAGTCAGCTTGCAGTTGTTTTTGGTACCATCTGCATTGTAACGTAGAAGCATTAGTATTATGTATTTACTATGTGTTTGTATAACTAACGTGGAGCGATTATCTGAATTGCAGGTAGAGCATAATCTACCATGGTTTGCATTTTGCACAAGTCGCTGAAATGGAATGGATTCACAATTTGGTATTGATATATATATATGAAGCGTTCATTGGGGATTTCTTCTTGTGTCACATTGTTGCAGAGAGTGCATGTATGTTTCCACATGTATAAAATCTGGAAGATTTCATTTATAGGTATGTTTTTGTTTTCCAATACTTGTAGTAAGTACATTAGAAATTCTTGTGGATCTTCCTGTGAGTTTATAGTGAATTTCACCATTCCAGCACAGTAGTCCAATTGTTGTCTTATTCCATAAACACTATACGTGTTGTCAGGATTGTTTGCTGCATTTCTGTGAAGTACTAACATTTGCAAACACAATGGGTCTGTACTGTGTAAGTAAATGTTGTCAACAATTGGTGGTAATTGAAATAGAATATTCATTGCTACATTTGCGTAGCAACTTACATCAACTATATATGAAAATTTAAATAGTCCAGGTAGTTCTGTATCTAACTGCTTTTTTTGGAGTTTGTCTTCCTTCTTTAAAGAAGTACCTGGTTTACTTTCCCTAATTGATTCTTTTTTGCTTGTGGTACTTGTTGAAGTATTAGTTTCTTTTACTCTCTTTGGAGGATTTGCAGTGAAATCCTGTTGCATTTCTGTTTGATTTATTTTTCTTTTATAACGTTTTACTTTTTGTGGAACAGAAGATGTGTTTAGGTAGGGGGTGTATAGTGAGCGAAGTCTATTGTATTCTAAAATGCAAGAAATATCAGCATTTATTTTACTTGCATCAAAGTTGATTAGAGATAGACCGTCAAGTGTACGTACGCGTGATAGTGCTACGTAGCTCATGCCTTCTTTAAAGACTGTTACCAATATCTATCATTGCTTTGTCTAGGGTAAGACCTTGTGATTTATGAATCGTGACTGCGTATGCAAGAGTTAGAGAAAATTGTTCTCTGCGTACATACATATCTTTGAAGAGAAGGAATCTAGCTGTTGAGCGTCCTATCTTTTTTACTTCTGAAAGTTTGTCAAAGAGTATATTGACAAGCTGAATTTTGTTGTCACGTGGGTATGTTTGAAAGCCAACAACTGTACCCAGTGCTCCATTAACTAGTCCTTGGTCCACGTCAAGGTTACATTTAAGCATTACTCTGCAATTTAAGGATAATTTTAATATCTTTTCTAAGCCTGCTGTGTTTGAAATTTATTTTTCTAAACTATTTAGTCTTGTTGTGTCTTGGTCACACATGGGTAGTGTCATACCATGTACATCTAGTTTGTCTGTGGCGCTAATTTCCATGATTGGTTGCATTTCTTTACTTAGCATGATTTCATTGAATTTGAAACAGCTTGCAAGAGTTGGCATTAAGGCCGTACAATTGACATTTTTGTGGGCTAATTGTTCCATAACATCTGTAGCACATGCATTATCGCCATAAAGTGCATTAATGTGCCGGGTTTTCAATATTGCTTCTGCTTCTCTAGAAAGTATACCAACTCTGATACTTTTTAAAATGTTGGCATACGTGAGATCTGCAGATGCCGCATGTTTTCTGTTAATTCTCTGTATTGGAAATGTTGCCAAAAGGTTGACATTTCCAATGCTGCCAACAGTTTTACGGCAGAGTTTGTGTCCTAATGTTTTAAAAATAGGCTCACCTTTTACTGGTGTTAATTGAAGCAGATCTCCAAAAACAATAATGTGTTTTCCTGCAAAGAGCTCTTCATAGTCTGTTTTGAGTACTTCTTGTAATCTGAGGTGAATCAAAGCTAACATCAGGTTGGAGACCATGCTCACTTCATCTATTAGTAGCATTTTCATTTGTTTCAATACTCTGCGTAGTTCTATTGCAGCTTCTGCAGAAAGTTTGTAATAGTCTAATTTGTTCTGGTGTTCTACTGGTAATAGTAGTAATCGGTGTAATGTAACACCACCTATGTTGTAGGCAGCTAAACCTGTGGGGGCAGTGACAACAGCTGACAGTTTGTTGTTTGTCATTTGTTGAAGGAACTTACTAATGATTTTGATTAGGAATGTTTTGCCAGAACCAGCTTCACCACTGACGTACAGTAGTATAGGTTTATAATTATGGCAGGAACATTCTTTATTTCATGTTTTACACCATGTGCAATTTGTTTTGTTACTTCTTGAAAAATGCTACGTTGCTCATTGTTTAGTTTTGATTGTAGTATAGTTAAGTCTTCTTTATCTTCATACTGACACATGGTGTTTTCTACTTCTATCATAGCTAATTCTGCCTCATTTATTATTAGTGGTTCTTGCCTTCCTGTTACAGAAGGTTGACTACTGTCAGGAGTGTCCTTATCTAGTTGAGCTTGGAGCTCTTCTTCGTGTTACTGTTCATTGTGCAACATTGTTTTGTACTGTGTAAAGTTTACATCAGTTATAGTGCTTTCATTTGCTTTGAAAGCATCCTCATATGAGTCATAGTTATCTAGTATTTGTTCTTCTTTTCTCCATGGTTTGAAGAGTTGTAGCAGGGACATGTAATATACTTCTTCATGTTGAGGATTCTTTAATGACAATTTGATATGATTAATTAAATTTGGTGTAGTGAGTTTAACTAAGCTGCCTTCACAGTTTGTCACTCTATGTTTACCTTTTTTTTCATCAGGTTTCATATTATTTTTGTATGTGTAGTTTTGGGCTATGTGGTATACACACATGTTTTCCAAAGTATTACTTCTGTTGGGTAATATGTGTCCAATAAATTGTTTTTTAAAATGTCTTGGCTGTTGGGATCACGTTTGGCTATTATTTCTATATCTTCATATGATTTTAGAACTCTTTTCCTAGATTTAGCTGGACCAAGACTTAGCCATACTATATTTTCAGATTTACCATACAATGCAGTACCAGTTAAACGATCAGCTACTTCATATGATCCACATTCTCTATGGGTGAGCATTTTTATGCCCAATCTGTATAATTTCTGAGACACTGTTTTATCTGATGACAGGTCATTCCAGAGGTCTTGGAGCTCTGTCTTTCTGCTTTAGTTAAGTATGCTGTGACATATCGTGCAACTGCAGTAGAATTTTCTGCAATGTACTGCACATCTATGTTTGCATTCCATAAGTGGGCAATGATTGCATTATAATCATTGATCTATTTTTCTTCTTCTTTTCTTTTTATGTAATATGTATTTTTAGGTGACTTACCTTTAACACTACGGGCCTCATTCCGAGTCGGGCGGTAAGGGTTAACGGTCACCGGTAACGAGACTGGTGCCGTTAAACCCTTACCGCCCTATTCCGAGTTCCCTTTGCGGGTTGGAACTTAACACCTGCTTTTTGCAGGCGTTAAAGAACCAACCCGCAAAGGGACCTTGGAGCTAATTACGGCACCGTAATTTACGGTGCCGTAATTAGCACCTTCCCCATTCCCATTGAGCCCTATGGGGCAAAAATGGGAATGGGGAAGGGCCCATGGTGAATGGGGAATTACCGACCCCGCCAACCTTGGAATGGGGCGGTAATTCCGCCATTCACCATGGCGGAGTCGGAGAGATAACGGCGTCAACCAAGGCGCTAATAGCGCCTTGGTTAACGCCAGGGTCGGAATGAGGCCCTATGTCTAACTGAAGACATGAGGTTGTTCACTTGACCTGTATTTGTAACTGGTCTAGGGAAAGCAAATCAGCATTTGGTGTAGTATTTTTGCATTTGCGACGACAATATTTTCCACATTTGTGTCTTTGAAATTGTAAAATTTGTGCATGAAGATCACTATTTGTGGCTTCTGATGGAATTTCACAAGTGACATATTTTTCAATAAACTGTAAAACAGTGGGCATCACTGTCTTGACCAAATTTAGGAGCATCTTTAATCCATAAAAGCATGTGGACATGTGGTGCTCCTCTGGCTTGGTATTCTTTTCTCCAAAAGAAGTGTTGCACTTCTCCAAGGGGAGGAACAGTTTTATTACAAATAAAATGTAGCATAGCAATGAAGCGATGGTGAAAATATCTTGAAACATTAACAGGATCCAAAGAACAAAGTTCTCCAGGTGTTAGTATATCTATGTTTGTTTTGTTTTTATTTGATATGCGTAGGAAATCATGTAAATCTTCCCATGCATATTCTGCACAACTTAATGTAACAAACCAAGTGGGTGAGCCAAGGTTTCTGATCATACAACGTACATCTCCATGACGTTGAAACCAGTACTTTTTAGTACCACGCATATTTGCTAATAGATTTGTAATATTTGATTGTAAAACCTCATCCTTTTGTTGCACTTTTTCTAATAATTGTGTAGCTGTCATATTTTGAAAGTGTGATCCTGATTTTAATATGTGTGCAACTCCGTAACATAAAGTTGCTAGTTCACTTTCAAAGAGTAGGTGGAATATGTATTCCACATTTTGTCTAAATCAGGGATCTTCAGAATACATCCGTAATGAGCGGTATTCTGAAGCTGATATTAGAAGACGTCTATCATCATACCTTCCTCCTTTGCCAGTAGGAAAGAGTAGAGGAAAAGCACGTGCTTCTATACTTTTACTTTTTTCCCCATATGCTGTTTGGCGATCCTTTTGTTTGACGCATTTGGTACGTTTCCAGTACATCTTCTATGGTGTCATTAGAGTGCAAAGGATGAATTGTATAATGGTCTAAAGTATTTGATATTGTAGCAGGATCTAGTAGCTCAAATTGACCAGCTTCTTGTGTTTCTTGAATTATTTCAGTTGTATCTTTCAAGTTTTCTACAATATCAATTTCTTTGTAATTTCTTTAAGATATTGGAAGGCTTGTCTAACTTTATGTAAATCTACCAGCTGTTGCCATATTTTTTTGTCTTTTGTAGGTACTCCATTTACTAAGATAATTAAAGATTGCTGCATTGGACGTTGCACTCCTAGAGTATGCACATTTTCCTTTAGATCTAATGGTAAATAAACTACTTTTCCACGAATGCCTTTTACCAATTCAGAGGGAGGTAATTAGCTGTTTTTGGTTGAAGGCGTATTATTGCTTGAAATGGGTGTACTGTTTGAATTATGATGCTCTCATATAAATTAAGTTGTTGTAGGGGTTTTGGTACTGGGTATAATTCCAAATTATTTGTGATAGCACGTGAAGGAGTTTGGTTGTTGTCAGGTTTTGTAGTGCAGTAACTGCAAAGTATTAAGTGGTCAGTTATTTCGTATTTGTTTTCTGCTACAAGGTAGAGAGCTAATTCAAACCATTTAGAATCTTCATTGTCTTCTATTTTGTATGATAGGTCTACAGTTTTTGTGTTACTTTTATAAAAAGTTCTACGGCAACATACACATACATGGTTTGGTACTTCAGCTGATGTACTTTTACATTTTAGTATTTCTTTGTTGTATGTGTTTAGCAAAAGGTTGCCATGTGTAGAATTGTTGCTTAATTGGTTTAAAGCTATTTCATTCTGTAAATGGCTTTCACTTCCAAAATATTTTTTCTGGATATAGTCAATTTCTTCAAGTAGGTCTTTTGCTGTACCATTTAGAAGGATGTTATTTAAATTTGCTAGTGCTAAAGCAGGACTTTTAGCATAGTACAGTTTATAGACTAGATTTCTTATAGTTGAATGATGTGTTGATATCCTTTTGATATCATGGAAAGTGGTTTTACAAGTAGGTCCTGTAATGCAGGCCAATGAATGTCCTTGTAGTCCTGTGTACTTGCGCACTGGACTGGTATCCATATTTTGCAGTAATTTAATTTTGATTTTGTCTTTGCTTTTTACATATTTATTGAGGAATTGGCGTAAAGATTTGAAACATTGTTTGGGAATGTTACACATTGACGTGCATGGCCATTTGTACACTAGATGTTCTGATTCAGTTGAATGGAGGGGTAATTCTAGGTTTTCAGGGCATATTTTTGTAAGGAGTACTTCTTGTTCCATTATGGTATTATTCCATTTTTTATAACCTCGACCACTGCTATGTATGGCAATTGTATTTGTTTGCTTTTGTTTGTACGCTTCTTCATTAAAATATGGTTCTGTGCTCGTAGTGTGATTCCATTCACCTCCGCAGATACTTAAGAGGTTCTTTCTGTTGACATTTCGCTTATTGAGAAGTCTTTTTTGTAATTTAGTTATTAGTTTTGTTAGTCGTTTCATTTTGTTTAACAGTAAAATAAATAACTTTCTTTTGAGAAGAATTGCACTGTCCATCAACGCTTCTAAGATTAATTTCCTACGATAGGTTTTAAGCATTGAACCTGATTTCTCTCCTGTTTTTACAAGGTTTTGAAGGACTTTGTGACGGTACATTTTGGCTAAAATACTTTTCTTGGTATGCTTACTTTGCACTATATTAAACATTAAAGAAGTTGTTTTATCTGTAGTGATAGCTGATTTTCTGTTACTTGTTTTTTTGGTTTGTTTTACATTTTGATAGAGGAGGCAAAGTTTTTGTACTTGAAACATCTTGTGTTTCACTAAATGACTGTATTAGCTGTTTTGTTTCAACTTTTTTTTACAAATTCTGCTAGAGATGGATGCTTATGTTGGACACTTTTATTTTCATTTGCTCTACTTCTGCGTTGCTTTCTACAGACTTGACTTTTGGAAGGCATTCTTTAGGGTCTGTTGAAAAAAATAAAGAAGGTATGGGTTGGGTTGGGGTGTTCTGCAATGTATGTGAGCTGTGTGCATGAGTGTTTGAGTAAGATGATAAAGATGTTTGTAATGGTGTGTGATTGTGCATTGGGAACTACAACTAGTAGGGATAGGTATTCTTGAATTTATGTGTTACTAAACTGGGGTTCAGATGACAAAAAAAAGTAAGCTAGAGGTGTGGAAAAGTACAAATAGTAAATCTAACGTATACAATTAAAACAGTTGTTTGTTCTATAATATGAACATTGTAGCGGTTCAGTTGGGTAATTTGTGTGTCCAAAAATAGGAATTTGTAGGCCATTCTGGCTGTAAATCGCTGTTTAAGACATGGAGATCTTTGGACAAAATGGTACACAATCTCTATTTTTAGGCACAGAAATAGCTTGTATTAACTGTACAGTATGTTTGAGTAATAATAGAAATATTATGGTGATATTCTACTTATGTGTTAATTTAAGAAAAAAAGTAACTTCTTAGTTCTTCTTTGTTCTTCAAATTCGGCAGTTCTTTTCAGGAACCTGGTCTTCACTGCAATTGTAAAAGATTCAAATTAGTAATTTTGTTTGTCTATAGCGCTGTTTTTAATTTAGATATTGATTTTTTTAATTGAAATCCTCAGCGCCTTCTTCAAAACCATTAAACTAATTTATTTACATAAGATACATTGCAACAGTTCAGTACATATGATATGTTCTTAATGAACAAATTGTATTGAATGACTAACTGTAGCAAAAAATATATCTTTACTATGTCTTGTGAAATTTATAATATACCAGTGAATACCACTATTTCTGTAACTAAGCTGTTCTAGGTAATAGCGCCTCAATGTCATGTCTAAATTAAAGTAATTAAGTAAATAAATAAATAAAAACTAAAAAATATGAAATTGTATAAGTATTTTTTTAAAGATTTAAACAGATTGTGCTTGCATTCAATTTTGTTTGAATATATGTAGTCTATATATTTCATTTAAAGAATGTTAGTTTAACATGATTTGAGTGTGTGTGTATAAAGAAAGTAAATAGTATAAAGGTTTATAAGTGATAGTTGATTTTAGGAAATTGAAAAAAATACAGTAAATTCATTTTACAGATTACACAAGCTAAAAGTCTGTTTGAAAATGTGTTCATCTACTGTACAGAAAATATGCATACCTGAAGTTTGTGTTCATGCCTATGGATATGCATGGAGCTGCAAGTAGAAATCTTGGAGACTTGTACAGTATTTCTGGTAGATGGTGCTTGCCAATGATATGACACTTGTACTCAGAGAGATTCACAGTACATTTGCAGTGCTGATCTATGATGATGCAGTTAGATGTAGAGGTCTTGAATGTGATTGGTGCATGGTCATGTGACTTCTTAGCTACATCCAATGAGGGAATGGCAGAGAGAGTGAAGTGGAAATGGTAGAAGGGCTGTTCATGTTACGATATGTCCACGGACATGGCGGTAGTTCGCGGACATCGGGAGTTACATCTGGGGATTTTTGGGTTCAGAAGTCATGCAAATGAGAAGGAGTACTGAAAGGGATTGGGCAGGACAGTTTAGTGGGTGTGTTGTGCCAGAAGAGAGTTTCTCATATACTGTTTTTGCTGAGATAACAACAGATAGCTATGTCTGTGTGTTTTAGGAAAAAGATTGTATGGATTCTGGGAGATTCATGGATATATTGGTTGAAGGTGCATGCAGAAAGCTGTGGAGTAGCTGTAGATCTTGGATTCCCACATGTGGAAGTACACTGGCATGGAGTACGTGGAATAAAGTGGTTGGACCTGCTACCTCTCTGTGCTACTTTGGAGACAGAGCAATATCCAGACATAATTGTAATTCATTGTGGAGGGAACAGTTTAGGACATGTGACTGGAATTTTTTTTGCAATTTGCTGTGAAAGAAGGACTTGGGAAGGTTATGGACATGTTTCCTAATTCTCAAGTGATATTTTCACGGATTGCGCAGAGACAAATGTGGCTTCGTTCTTCTTCATTTGGTCCACAAATGGAAAAAGCAAGGCGCAATGTTAATAAAGCTGTTTGTGCCTTTCTAAAAGATGTTGGCATGTCTTCTTTTCACAATGAAAATATTCTGTTTCGTAGTACAAACATTTTTCGCAGAGATGGAGTCCATCTTACTTATGGTGGCAATCAGATTTTTCTGAGAAATGTACAAAATGCATTGCGACCTTTTTTGGAATTACAACATCCATTTTGAAGTAGGTGTTAAGCATTTGACTTACAAACACCTCCCAAAGGCTCTTTTCAGAGCCAGCTCTTCCTCCCAGAGAAAATTGCAATTTTTGTGATAGGGTAGCAACCCAATTTTTTAAATGTTCGCGAACTGTCCGCGGACTTCTAAAAAATACAAAGGGCCCTGCTTCATTTATTTTCACTTCTATTTTTTAACTGTGAAAGGCGGCTCTGAAAAGAGCCTCATTTTTTTTTTGATTTTTGTTATTTTGAATTTTTTTGGTTTTTTTATACACGACACACTAGGAGAGGAGGGGAAAGGAAGGTAAAGGGGAGGACACCAACCACAGGGATAAGAAAGGGCGAGCTGAGAGAGGAAGATGTAGAGTGGGTTTTATTTGGGTAGTGAGCATATCTTCTTGTGCTCTGAGACGAGTCTCAAAAGCACTACAAAGTTGCTCCCCCCTGCAGAGTACTGTGTCACAGTACATACATACAACTGTGACCCTCGAAAGGTAAGGGTCATCAGCATTCTGTATGGCCTGTGAGGCAGCTTGAGGAAGACGCTGTCCCACATAGGTGGTCCTTGTGGTGACAGCATCAGAAACAGAGGATGAAGTAGAGGAAATCAACCTGCTACGTTCTTCGCAAGGTACAACCCTGCAAATAACCCCAGAGTGAAATGACCTCAGGTGTCGCTTCATAGTAGTGGTCCTAAAGCTGTACTTACCGTGCTTCCCGCGACTGAGTCGTGACTGAGTATCATTTTGCACTCATTGCAGGTAACACGGTTCGCACGAGCCTTAGGACCATTCCCATGAATAGTAAATAACTGCCACACCCAAGACTCATGCCTAGTGCGGGAAGTAGGGATTTCCTCTACCTCATTCTCATCATCCTCTTTTTCCTCCTCTGCATCCTCACTCCTGTTCCCCTCTTCAGGCCCTTGGGGAGGTGGTGGTGGAGGAGTGGGTGGTGCTGAAGCAGGTGCAGCCCTAGGTGGCAGTAGTTCAGCCATGGATGCCATCTCGATGATGGTGTAATCTGCAGGTGGCAGCAAAAATCGCTGTGTTCTGAAGAATAGCCAGAAACACAATGAGAATAAGCTCTAGGGCGTGGTCTTTTATAGGGGTGCTTGTGCGCGGTCCGCGGACATGCGCGCTGTCCGCGGACAGATCGAACACAAAAGAAAGTTCAAAAAGTTTCAAAAGTTATGTAGAAACTCAGGATTACTATGTGGGACTTGTGCCATGGTGAGATTTTATTGAAAAATATTATGGATTAATTGAAAATGTACTTTTAAATTGTTCGGGGACACGAACAGTGTCCGCATTCAGAACACGCGATCAGCGTGGGCGCGATCATTTGATCCGTTCGCGAACAAGTCCGCGAAGGAAGCGCATGTCCGCAGGACGCCAAATGCACAGAGATTGGTTAGCGCATGCGAGTTGATGTTCTACGGACACTGTTTGGGTCCTGAAGTAATTAAAAATGCGTCACACGTGAAACGAACATTTCAGGACACTCAGTGTGTTCTTAGAACAGTTTAAACTTGCTAGCGAACAGTAAGGACAGATATGGTGTTCTTCAGAACACCTCCATTTTCATTTAATTACGAACAATTCATGACACCGCGTGTGTTCTTAGAACAGTTTGAACTTGCTAGCGAACACTATGAACAGGTATAGTGTTCTTCAGGACACCTCCATTTTCATTTATTTACGAACATTTGAGGACACCAATTGTGTTCTTAGAACAGTTTCAAGTCTCATCAAAACGTTTTGGGTTATGGAGAGGGTTTGGGGATAATTGACTGGGATATGGTGAGGAGGGACAAGTACATGTGGGGCGATGGTACGAGGTTTTTGGTTTAAAATGATCTTCCACAAAAGTTTTCCATTTATTAAAATTAGTCAACAATAAATCCATTTTTTCTTCTATACTGTGAAAAGTGTTATGGATAACAGATTTTTCTGAAGTATTTTCTATTTTGGTATGCTCTGTACAAAAAAAAATATATATATGTTAAATGTATACAAAATAATAATAATTAAATGGTTTATATTATAAAGTGTTTACCATTAGTTTCACTATCTTGGGACATTTCTTCATGTGGGAAATGCTCCTCTAGCCATTCCAGAGTACTAGACATTTCTGTGAGAAAAAAAAATAATATATTTTTTTATCTAATACAGAAAGTTTATAAATATATGAATAAAATTAAGTACACTTACTATTTCAGGTAAGATATGTCCTACGTACTCAGTGGGTCTGCTCTTGTTCTCAGTTCTGTCGTGTTTGTGAGGTAATTATGTTGGAAGCTAATTTATCTTCTTGTGGTATTCCATTTTAGAACATAGTGCATTTAAATGAATGGTTAGTGTGTTGCATATATGGGTTACATTTCTTATGTATTAATACATATAATGTGTTTTTGTGCTCCTTTTTGAATTTGTTAAATGTTCCTATGTTATGATATAACAATCAAACATACCCCTCCAGAGTTTTTAGGTAGTGGTACTGTTCTTCGAACATCTCCGCGAAAATTAAATTAGTTCGCGGACATCAAGTACAGTAGAAGAGATTCAGTCAGTTCCATATGACATGTATATAAAGTCAAAGTCATTATTGTTAAGTTGCACTACTAAAAACCCAAGAAATTCAGTGAAATAACGTTGTTAAAGGGACATTATGGTTAAGTTGCGCTGTTAAAAACCTTTCAAATTCAGTGAAAAAACTTTGTTAAAGGGACGTTATGGTTCCAAGTAAAACCGGAAAACCCTTGAAATTCACCAGTTATGGTAAGCTAAGCAACCATAACTCGTGCCACCACCGTGCACTGCTAAGCCTAACACCCAGGACATCAAAGATGACATCACAAATGTCATTGATGACATCACATGTCTGACTCCCCCTTTTTTCCTTTCCTGACATATCTAGGCCACATGATTTTCTTCAGTAACAGTCAGGAACTAAAAATTGTAAATGTACTATATTCGTAGACTTATCCTTCAAGTATGTTCTTACAATAATTCTCTTATGGTCCAGTCATATCATATGAAACATATACATAGGGGAAGACACAACCTTGAAAGACAGCAATCTTTTTTGTGCATTAAAATTATCAGTAGATTTATCAGCACGTTGTTAGTTTTGATGTTTTTTTTATTACTGTACTTTCCCTGTATATACTCATATTTTATATGTTGTACTCACACTATTTTCCTTAGGGTCCAGACACATCATGTGATATATATAGATAGGGTAAGTAACAGCTTTGAAACAGCAATCATTTCTCTGCATAAAAGGTAATCAGTTAGGTTATGAACTCTTTCTGCTACTATTGCTATTTTTTTTTTCTTACTTCAATTCCCTTGTATATATTCATATTTGTATGTGGTGTTGGCTCTTTGTGATTTGTCTATAATAATGCAATTATGTAGTAAGTGGGTTTTATTGCCTACTTATCACAAGTTTCACTGTACGCAAAACTGTAATATGAAAACAGTTATCATTTCACTATTCAACATGGCAAGCTTATGAATATTGCACCTCCATCGTGTATGCTGCACACAATGCCTATGTTTCTACATGAGTACCTTAGTATACTGGATGGAACTTCATAATAGAATGCTATTTATATCAATGCATTGCTTAATACACTGATTAGCACTTGATATTTATTCCAATAATCTTTGACACTTTTTTTATTAACATTACACTAAGAATCCCTTGTACAGACTTTTCATGAAAGGTAAATGCACATGTGATGTCATCAGTGATGTCATCAATGACATTTGTGATGTCATCTTTGATGTCCTGGGTGTTAGGCTTAGCAGTGCATGGTGGTGGCGCGAGTTATGGTTGCTTAGCTTACCATAACTGGCGAATTGCAAAGGTTTTCTTTTTTTACTTGGAACCATAACGTCCCTTTAACAAAGTTTTTTCACTGAATTTGAAAGGTTTTTAGCAGCGCAACTTAACCATAACGTCCCTTTAACAAAGTTTTTTCACTGAATATATATATATATGGAACAAGTTACTTACCTGTAACTGTTGTTCTCCAGCATGGGTCTGGCATGGATTCACATGCTCATGAATATTCCCCGTCGTCAGGCTGGGAATCCTCGGTAAAGAAAAAACCAGTATCAGTTTCGTTTCTGATCTGTCTTTCGTAGTAATAACCAATCACTGGTCTCTGCGTCATACTGACCACAGCCAATGACTGCCCTCTACCTAAGCACCGCCTCTGGCAGCCATCTTCAGATTTGGAAGCACGTGAAGTGGCAGTATGACCAAGTGAAGAGCCGCAGAGGGGTAGGCGGGAGGGTTCGCATGTGAATCCATGCCAGACCCATGCTGGAGAACAACAGTTACAGGTAAGTAACTTGTTCCTTCTCCAGCATGGGGTCTGGCATGGATTCACATGCTCATGAATAAAGAATACATAGCAGTACACACATGCACAACCACGGGAGGTGGCAAAGGCTCAACATTAAGCATCACATCAACTCAACATTAAGCATCTTACCTCCTCACCAGGCTCACCTCAGGCGAACAGGTTGCGCAGCACTGCTTGGCCGACCCTGGACTCCTCCCTGGAATCCCGGTCGACGCAGTAGAATTTCGTGAAGGTGTGCGTCGACCTCCACGTAGCAGCCCTGCATATGTCCAGCAGGGGCACACCAGATAGGAACGCCGTGGTAGCTGCGATCGCTCTGGTGGAATGGGCTCTCGGACGGCCAGGCAGCGGTCGGTTTGCCAACCGGTGACAGTACATGATACAGCCGGAGAGCCATCTGGAGATGGAAGCCTTCGAGAGAGCCTTCCCCTGATTGACAGGTCCAAAGTTCACAAAGAGTTGTGACGTCTTCCGAAAACCTTTCGTGCGGTCCACGTAGAACTTCAGCGCTCTAGCTACATCCAGCGAGTGCAAAGTCCTCTCAGCCGGCGACGAAGGCGACGGGAAGAACACAGGTAACACCAAGGGTTCGTTGAGATGAAAGTCCGACGGTACCTTGGGCATGAAGGAGGGGTGCGTCCTGAGCACTACCCTCGTGTCGTGGAAAGTCAAGTACGGGGCCTTGCAGGAAAGGGCCTGGATCTCTCCCACTCGTCGTGCGGAGGTGATGGCCACAAGAAAAGCTGTTTTCCACGATAGAAACTTCAACGGGGCCGAGTGCAGAGGCTCGAACGGAGGTCCCATGAGCTTGGTCAGCACCACGTTGAGCTCCCACGCCGGGGCCGGAGCCTTCACCGGCGGGAACGATCTGAACAGTCCCTTCATGAACTCTTTCACCAGACGATGAGACCACAAGGACGTCCGGCCCGTGGTTCTGGTGTATCGGGAGATCGCAGCAAGATGAATCTTGATGGACGCGTGTGCCAGACCAGCTTTGGCCAGCGTCAGCAGGTACGGCAGTACTTGGGGAGCCGTAATCCGTAGAGGGTTAATCTTCTGTGCGTGGCACCAGACAGAGAACCTCTTCCATTTGTGTCCGTAGCATTTAAGAGTCGAGGACGCCCTGGCCTTTGCAAGAACCTCTCTGCAATCGGCCGGTATGTCGTATCCTCCAAACTCTAGCGCTGCAGGAGCCAGGCCTGCAAGTTCAGCGACTTCGGGTCGTGGTGGAGGATGGCGCCTCCTTCCCTGGAGAGTAGATCCGCGTCCGCCGGCAGCTTGATTGGCGGGGACGCCGACAAGTCCAGAAGGTCCGGGAACCATATCTGCCTCGGCCACGCAGGTGCGACGAGGATCATCCTGCACCGTGACCTCTTGAGCTGGTTGACGAGCCGGATTAGCAGAGGCAAGGGAGGGAACGCGTAGAGGAACAGGCCCTCCCAGGGGAACGAGAAAGCATCGCCCATGCTCCTCGTCTGGGGAAACCTGCTGGCGAACCTCCGGCACTTGGTGTTCGTCGCCGTCGCGAACAGGTCGATCTGGGGTGTGCCCCACCGTCGGAAGAGGCGATCCACCAGATCCTGCCGTAGTTCCCACTCGTGGCACGAGCGCAGCTCCCTGCTGAGTGAGTCGGCAATGGTGTTTTTTATCCCTGCCAGATGAAACGGCACCAGAAGAATCCCTTGGGCGACGGCCCAATGCCACAGGTCCTGCGCCTCCTTGGACAGCGCTGGGGACCTGGTTCCGCCCTGTTTCCTGATGTAAAACATGGTGGTGGTGTTGTCGGTGAAGATCCTCACCACCTTGCCCTTGAGGGACGGAAGGAAGGACCTGAGGGCCCAAAACACTGCACGGAGCTCCAGGACGTTGATATGCAGGGACTTCTCCGTCGGGAGCCAGAGTCCCCTTGCGTGCAGATTTTCGATGTGCGCTCCCCACCCTTCCAGGGAGGCATCCGTGGTCACAGTCACCTGGTGGGCTGGGGTCTGGAAGTCCATGCCCGCCGTCAGATGCGCGCGGGTGCCCCACCACCGTATCGCTCGTCGGAAACTCTCGTCGAGCTTGATCCTTTCCTCGAAGCTGCCCGTCGTCTGGATCCAGCGCGCATCCAGGAATTCTTGCAACGGGCGCATCCGGAGCCTGCACATGGGAATGAGGTAGATGCAGGAAGACATCATCCCGAGGAGGGACTTGATGGACCTCACCTTGGCCGTGTCGGCCACCAACATCCGTTGCACCTTGCCCAAGATGGTCCTGGTCCTCTCCTCCGACGGGGAGGCCAGAAGGGACACTGTGTCGAGCCTCGCTCCCAGAAACAGTGCGACTTGCGCGGGCACCAGGTGGGATTTGGCGTAGTTCACGGAGAATCCCAGGTCCGTGAGGAGTTGGACGGTCCTTGCCGTGTGGACCACGGCGAGCTCCCTCGTCTTGGCGCGGATGAGCCAGTCGTCCAGGTAGGGGTAGACGTGAATCCCCTCGCGGCGCAGCTGCGCCGCCACCGGTGCGAGGCACTTGGTGAAAACCCTGGGTGCCGACCGTAGTCCGAAGGGAAGGGCTTTGAACTGGTAATGACGCCCTTGGACCACGAATCTGAGGAATTTTCGGTGCCCCTTTAGGATGGGAATGTGGAAGTAGGCATCCTCCAAATCCAACGACGATAGGAAGTCTCCTTCCTCCAGCTGACCCAGGACGTGCTGGAGGGTGACCATCCGGAACTTCTGCGCCTTGATGAACTTGTTCAGGCGTCGCAGGTCCAGGATGGGGCGCCATCCTCCCGTCTTCTTCTTCACGAGGAAGTATCGCGAGTAGACTCCGGAGCCCCGAAGCCTCTTTGGGACGAGTTCGATGGCGCCCTTTCTGAGCATCGCCTTTACCTCCAGGAGAAGTTGAGGGACGTGAAGTTCTTTCCTGGCCACGGGGGGGACGCGCGGGCACCTTCTTTGAAACTCGAGCGCGTGGCCCCGGGCCAGGGCGTCCAGCACCCAACGGTCGGTGGAGATGGACTCCCACACGCTGACGAAGCCCGCCAGCCGGCCTCCCACCGGGGTGCTTCGGTGGGGGCCCGACCCCACGGCCGGTTCAATCCTGCTTGGACGCGGCCTTGCCGCCTTTGCCTCCTTGGCGACGACGGCGGGGTCCGCCAGACTTGCCTCGTCCTCTGTAGGCCTCTTGCGACGACGAGCGGGCCGCTTGACGGTAGGAAGCGAAACCGCCGCCGGAACCTTTGGAGGCGCCCTTGCCTCCGCCGCTCCGAAAGGGCGTCCGCCGTTGCTGCAGTACTCCAAGGGCCCGGGCCGTCTCAGTATCCGCCTTGATGGCCTGAAGGGAATCGTCCACTGTCTTCCCAAACAGGTTGTTCCCGTCGAAGGGCATGTCCAGGACCCTGGTCTGGACGTCCTGCCGAAAGTCCGTAGCCTTGAGCCATCCACGACGTCGAAGGCAAACGCCGTTGCCCATCTGGCGGAACCCAGTGTCGGCGATGTCCGTCGCCACGGTGATGGCGTGGTCCGAGGCCACCTCACCTTCCTGCAGGATCTCAAGGGCCTCCGCCCTCTTGTCGTCCGGCAGAAAATCCAGCAGGGGAGCTATCTTGTACCAGAGTTCCCTGTCGTAGCGGGCCACGATAGCCAAGGCGTTGGCCGCTTTAATGGTCGTCGCCGCCGACGAGATGACTCTACGTCCCATGGCATCCAATTTCTTTCCCTCGCCGTCCGGCGGGGAAGTCGACGTGGAGGCCGCACCCCCCCCCGCTTTCTTCCTGGCTGCCGCGGAGACGACGGAGTCCGGGGTAGGCTGCGCCCGGAGGCATAGGGGGGCCGAGTCCGGGACCCGGTACTTTTTCTCGTACCGGTCTCTTTTCGCTGGCGTCGTGGAAGGGTTCTTGAGGAGGGAAAGGCCCTCATCCCAAATGTCGTCCAACAGAGGCACTGCGAGGACCGTCTTCCTCTTGGCCTCGCGCCGTTGGTAAAGGAAGCCTTCCTTTTTCTTCTCCTCAGGGCAGAGTTGGAAAAGCTCGGATGCCCTGGCGATCATTGAGTGGAACGATCCAATCTCGTCGGGCGGAGAAGCCCTGGTGGGAGGCGACGACGGAAAATCCTCGTCGTATGCCTCGTCGTCCGTACCCGTCGCTGCCGTGTCAGTCCCCGTATCATCCCCTCGGGTGGACGGGGAGGAGGGCTGGACGGGGCGCGACGGTTGAAAAGGAGGCGGTGGATGGATCCTTCTTTTCTTGGTAGGGGGAACACCAGAAGGTCCCGGTTCTGGATCCCCCGACGGGAGAGGTTCCTCCGTCGGTAACGGTAGTCTCGTCCTTATCTCGGAGCATAAGGACTGTATAGCCAACAAAATGGCCGCTGAGTTGTCTTGCGGCGCTGGCAAAGGGGAATCCGACGGGCGAGCAGGGGCCCCGTCGGTATCCTCGACGATGTCGTCGTCGTCACCTGCGTCGGGGCCCATTCCGACGGGCTGGTCTTGTTCCACGCCTAGGCCGTGGCTTAAGACCTCGATCAGCTCCTCTTCTGAGGTTGAGGCCGAATCTACGACGACGCCCTGCCCCCCCTTCTTCTTCCCCACGGAGGGTTTCACGGGGGTCCTATCGATGGGCACAAAAGAAGACTCCCTCCGAGGAGGCAGGGAGATTCTGGGCCCCGAGGCCGCCACCACTGGTGCAGCCTCCACAGGCTGGGCCAGGGCCGCCGCGACCGTTTCGATAGAGGGCTTGGTCGAATGGATCAAGGCCTTCACCACCTTAGGTGCGCTCACCGCCTTATCCTTGAGGGAGGGGGCACTGCCACGCTCCTCCTCTGCCATAGAGCTCGACCGGGGCCTCTCCAGGAGCTTCGCCGGGTGCTCGGCCTTCCTCTTACCCGACCCAGAGCGTTGGCTCGTGGTTGATGGTGCCGGGGAGGGTGCGCCCTGCCTGGCGCCCGTAGAGCCCGACCGTTCGGCGCTCCCGGTGCCAGCGGACTCGCGGTGCTTGGCCTTATGTTGGGCCCCCGTCGCCGGGGCGCCCTCAAAGGTCTTAGAAGACCGCTCAGATTTCTTCTTCTTCTCGCCAGACGGGCTCTTACCCTCCAGCCAGCTGGCGAGACGTTGATGGCGGTCCTTCATGGTCCGTTCCGACATGTTGCCGCAAAACGCACAGTCCTTCTCCACGTGCGTCTTGTCCCCATGAAGGCAGTAAAGGCAGAAAGAGTGTTCGTCCTCCTTGAAGACGTTCTGCAGCTGGCATCCAGGGCAGGCCCTGAACAGCTTTCCGGGCGTCGAGCTTCCCTTCTCCTGGGCCATCTCCGAGACCGGGCCTGAGAAGCTTCTGGAGTCCTCCGAAGTGTAGCTCGACGAAATCTTCACCCTTGAGGGGCACAGATGAATCCGACACGGGTCCCCGTTGATCGGATGTAGGATCGGTGGAGCTTGAGGCTCTTTTGACCGAAAGAATCGAAGTTTTTGTGAAAAAGCGCGAAAAAATAGCACTAACGCTCGAGAGCAATAGCACGAGGATCCCAACACATGAACGTGCGGTAAAAATCTGAAGATGGCTGCCAGAGGCGGTGCTTAGGTAGAGGGCAGTCATTGGCTGTGGTCAGTATGACGCAGAGACCAGTGATTGGTTATTACTACGAAAGACAGATCAGAAACGAAACTGATACTGGTTTTTTCTTTACCGAGGATTCCCAGCCTGACGACGGGGAATATTCATGAGCATGTGAATCCATGCCAGACCCCATGCTGGAGAAATATATATATATACATACAACATATATATACACTCTCACATCTTAAAACCACATATCACATCAAACAAACTAACAGTCTCAAGAAAACAACAAATAACCCCACAGACAAATTTAACATACAAAGTAAACACAAATAACGGTTAACACATTAACAACAATCCAAAATAAGAGGGCAAGTCAAGATTTCAGCAATATTGGGTTTATTGCTGAATTTATGTAATGCTTAGTGATTAACAATATGTTAACGTTTAACGCTGGTATTTGCAACATTTATAGATTCAAACGTTTTACCAATAGTTACCATTACTTTTTTTGAAAATATATTTTTATTGACATTTTGTAGGTTATTACTGCGAACATTGCATCAAAAAGAAAACAGTATTACATTTATAGAAAGTGTACCCACCAATAACCCTTTTATCCCCCCTACCCCCCCTAGCTGTTTAATCAAAGTGGAATCTGGATTTAATACTTCAGAACACAATGCACAGTCCCAGAGCACAGGTGATGGGCATTTTTTTTACACACTTGCCCTTGGGCTCAACCTATTAGGACCCCCTTGTGAGGGGGAGAAAACATGTCCCAGTTATTGGGTGCCTTTGGAGACCCCGACTTTACAGTTTCACAATGTCTAAAGGACAAAACCGGGCCCATCGTGAAGACTGGACCCCTCATGTACTGCGCTCGTATCTTTCAAAAAATGGAAGCCAGAGTTCTCCGATCTTGGTTTTGGATTCATCAAGAACATGTGTAAGGAACTCCATGTCGTAAATCGCTCGGACCTTGGTAACCCATTCCTTTTCCTGTGGCATGTTTGGGTTTTTCCATTTTTGGGCCAGGCAACACCTGGCCGCCACAAGCATGACCTGGAGCATGTGGCCCTGGGTGTCCTCCTGATTGTCCCCAACCTCGATCCCAAAGAGGAGTAGCCAAGGGCAGAGGGGTCTATCTATCCCATCAACTCCCCTGATCCAGGATAAGACCTCTCCCCAATATATCTGTACCCTGGGGCATGACCACCACATGTGTATGTAGTCTCCAGTGATGTTTCGGCATTTCCAGCAGTGTGGGTCGTAACCTGGGAGCATTCTGGACAGTCTCTGGGGGGATAGTGCCACCTATGTAGGACCTTTAATGCCTGGTGTCTGTATTGGAGGGACGTAGTTGAGCGATGGGCTCGGATACACATCTTGGTCCATCTCCTATTGTCTATTGCCACGCCAAGGTCTCTTTCCCATTGCGTTCGTGCTGGGGGGGGGGTCCCTTGGTATTGAAAACAAGAGGAGTCTGTACAACCGAGCTATCACCCCTTTGGAGCCCCGAGTGGAGACGATCACTTTCTCAAAATCTGTAAGGTCCCTCCTAAGAGTGTCCCCCCACGAGGGTTCTGAGAGAACTCCCTTAAGCTGGAGGTAGCGGAATGGTGATAGCTTGCCCAGACCCAGAGCCTCCTCGAGGTCAGGAGGGGCATGAAGGATCCCCCTACCCATAGATGGCAGGCCCTGACCAGGCCTGCCTCGTACCAACTCTGGTATGCTGCTGGTTCTGCTATTTTGGCCAGGAACGGTGGCGCCCAAATGCAACTTAGCGGGGAGGGCCAGGTCGTGAGCCACCTGAAATAGCTCCCCTCCTTCCAGACTGACCAGAGAACCCCCAACACTGGGTGTTCATGTACCCTCCTTGGAATGCTTGTTCTTCGGACCCACAGCTGCTCGTCAATCGTGACTGGGGCAAGAAGTCTGTTGTCTAGAGCCACCCACTGCTTCTCCGTCCCAGGATTAAAGTGGTCAACCAGAATCCTTAGCTGTGATGCCCTATAGTATGTGTCAAAATCGGGGAACCCCACTCCTCCATCCTCCTTCGGTCTTGTCAAGACATCGTAGGAAATTCTATGTTTCTTTCCCGCCCAGAGGAATCTAAGCAACACCCGCTTCATTGAGTCAAAGAAGGGCCTCGGCACTTGGGTAGGGAGCATCTGGAAGAGAAATAGGAACTTAGGGAGTATTACCATCTTAATCAGGTTGAGCCGCGCCATCCATGAGAACCCCGCCGCCGCCCACCTCTCAATATCTCTCTTAACAGCAGTCCATAATGGGGTAAAATTGCACGCGAAGAGGTCACCCGGGGTGGATGGGATTTGGATTCCCAGGTATCGGAACCCCTCTCTCTGCAGTTGGAAGGGGAGACTTTCTACATATTGTACCTCCGAATCCGGCAACTGACCTCCCACGAAAGCCACTGACTTGTCTAGGTTAACTTTATACCCCGAGAGGTTACCATAGCGCGTCAGGGCCTGTAGTACGTGAGGGATCGTCCGTGACGGCTTAGTAACATACAGGAGGACGTCATCTGCGAACAGACTAATCTTGCAATGGGAGTCACCCAATTGGACCCCTTTGATGTTTTCGTTGTTACGTATCGAGACTGCCCAGGGTTCCATAACTAGGGCGTATAACAAGGGGGATAGTGGGCATCCTTGTCTTGTACCTCGCCCCAGGGCGAAGGACTCTGACTTCGTCCCATTGGCTACCACCCTGGCTGTTGGGGAAGAGTACAGTGCCGCCATCCAGCCCAACCACCTCCGGCCCATTCCCACCGCAGACAAGACCTCTCCCATGAATTCCCAGCTCACCCTATCGAAGGCCTTCTCTGCGTCTAGGGATAGGAGCAAGGCCCCCTCATTCCGAATCTCCCTTGAGTACAGCACGTGGAGAGTTTTACGCATGCTGTCCGAGGCCTGTCTGTTAAGTATGAAACCCGCCTGGTCGGGGTGAACCAGCCGGGGAAGGCACTTTTCTAGGCGAGATGCCAGAATTCTAGTGAATATTTTTGCGTCGAGGTTTAAAAGGGAGATGGGTCTGTAGGAGCCACACTCCCTCGGGTCCCTTCCCGGCTTCGGGATGACCGTGATGAGGGCCTGGAGGAAGGAGGGTGGGAGCGTCTCCTCGTTTAGAATTTGGTTAAAGAGTTTGGCTAGGGGTTCCACCAGCGAAGATGAGAATTGCTTGTAAAAATCGGCTGTATAGCCATCTCCCCCCGGGGCCTTACCCACCCTCAGCCTCTTGATGGCCGCCTCTACCTCGTCAACAGTTATGTCTGACTCTAGCGCCTGTAGTTCCGCCTCCGTCAAGCGTGGCGGGGGGTATTCCTCCAAGTATGCCCGTATCTCCTCTGGTGATGTTCCCCCCTGTTTTGTATACAGTTCCTTGTAGTAATCTGCGAAGGAGCCCACTACCTCTGCTTTGTTGTTAAGCATGGAGCCCTCCCGGCCTCTAATGGGGCCCACCCTTCTCTCCAGTCGACATCCCCTGGATCTACGAGCCAGCAGCGCTCCCACCCTGTCCCCCCTCTCATAGTACCTCTGGCGTGTGTATCTCAGCTTCTTGACCACCTCACCTATGAGAGCCGTATGTAGGGCCTGACGTTTCTCGCTCATTTCAACTAAGATGGATTCCCTGTCCGTCCCCCCCTGATTGAGCCTACCTCGCAAGATTCCTAGGTCCGCCCGTATCCTGGTTTCGACGAGCCCTCTTTCCCGTTTACGTGTGGCTCCCTCTGCTATGAGGAGGCCGCGGAAGGTGGCCTTTGCTGCCTCCCACACCGTTGGCATGTCAGTTTCCCCGTTATCATTTATTTCAAAATATGCCGCCATTTCGCCTCTTAGGAAGTCCCTAAAGACTGGGTCTCTGAGAAGCACATCATTGCACCTCCAGTGGGTTGATCGGGGGGAGATGGGGAGAAACCAGCTCGCCACTAGGAGCTTGTGATCGGACCAGGTTATTGCCTCGACTTGCGGGTCCGTGGCCACTCCGCCTCCCTCCTTGGAGGTCAGGAGCAGGTCGATTCTGGTGTATGTAAAGTGTGGAGGGGAGAAAAATGTATAGCCTCCCAGTTCTGGATGTGTTGCCCGCCAAACATCCTCCCAATAGTGTTCCCTCAGGAGATTCTGGAATGAAATATTATCTTTAGATATCGCCTTGGGTCCAACCCCTCGGGCCGTCGACCAGTCTAGTTTGGGGTCCATTACAAGATTAAAGTCGCCCCCGAGGATCATGGCCCCTTCTGCCCATTTATCGATTACCCCCATGATTTGGGTTAGGAATCTAATCTGGCCAGAGTTGGGTGCATAGAGGTTAGCCAGAGTGATGCGTTCGCCTTCATGAGTGCCCTTGATTGCCAGGGACCGCCCCCCAAAGCCCCTCTTGGTTTCGGTATTGGAGAGGTGGAACGTTTTATTCAGGAGGATCCCTACCCCCTCCTTCTCCGAACTTCTGTGTGAGGCCCAGTAATTGGATCCAATGTCCCTTCCCCTTATGGGTGATTCCTTGCCCTGTCTATAGTGGGTCTCTTGGAGGAAGAGTTTTTCCCATTACTTTACTTATTATTTCCCCAAGTACAAGGTCTCAAAATCAAAACACTACAACTGCATTTAGCAGAAGCAGACATGGAGCCCCTTGAGATATCCCAACCTCGCTGTAATCCACATTTGCTCTCTCTTTTTTCACCAGATGGCACACTGCCTTGGATAGTTAGATTTCAGTTGACTATTTGGAAACGGTATATACAAAATTCAGTTCTTACATATGGGTTTTTGTACATCTCCTGAATGGAGATCACGATTAACCAAGGTTTCCAGACTGATTTTTTCTAGACAATGGCATCAAAAGATATGACAGACGCAAAATAAAAAAGTCAATATACTCCTAGAAATCTGCAGAGTTGCATTCGCCCAAATAGCTTTGATAGAGTTTTTCAATTGCGCTGCATCACACCCTTTTCCTCCATAGGTCTCCATGTTTACAAATACCCATGCTAGAAGCACGGTGGCAGGTAATGCCACCCACTCCAAAGGGGGCCATTAAACCCACAGCAGTAAGGGGTTTTCATTGATTTCTAAAATGTATCTTAATCATGCAATTACTTGTGTCACAGAGCTGCACCACTGATCTAACAGCCTCTTTTACAATAATTCCACTCCAAAATTCTGGGATAAGAAACCAGCTGTGTTTGACCATAACAGTCTGCTTTATTAAAATAGTAAATCAAAAACAAAGATGGTGCCCTACTTTATGCTGGGAAAAATCACCCACAATACTCTTTACAAACAAGTACAGGTCCTCGGCTACAGTAAAATATAACCTGCCTGTTTTTTCCTCGCTAGTTGTCAATGCACACAAACATCAATTCATATAAATAAAATCTGTGTACACTCTAGACAGCAATATACGATATACCTTCAAGCCATTGCCGACAAGTTAATGCATTTTGTTTTCTCCAACATCCACAACTGTTGGCAGAGAAGATTTCAAATATGCGCTTATATGGATTTTCTCTCACGTGATGGACAGGTATTGGCGTCAGAGAAAATCTACATCATAAAAATCACATTTAATTACTATTTCTCCTATACAGATATGATGCTGATGATTTATAGTGGAGGCCGGTATGTAAAACAAAGTGTGATGTGTTAAACTAACAATTTATACCCTTGGGTTTGGGAAGTGGGCCTCCATTTTTGGAGAGCACAAAATATGGGTTGCATTAAAAGTCATATTAACATCTATATATATATAAAACACTTAGGTATGTTTCTGTACTCAGCTGATGCAATTTATCAATGTTATGTTGCCCTCTGCTGGCCAAATGGCAAAGTGCACCTCTGTGTGCCCTTCCACTTCAACAACAGCTATCATTTTAGCAAACAGAATGAGCATGGTTCTACACGGTCACCTTCACCTTCCACTATCGCAAACTTTCCACACCCACTACTCTTCACACAGGGCACAGCGGTTCCAGTGTCAATGAATAGTTAATTACCGGTTCAAGGTTTCAGTCTCTACATAGCGACACGTAGGATGAATGCCTCCACACAAGCTAAAACTGAAAGTAGGTGCTGCAATTATGCTACCACGGGGGACTCTGCAGTGGAACAATGTTGACAATTACGCATCTAGAAAGACACATCATAGAGGCGTGTGTGATCCATGAATTAAACTTAGATACTGTTCTCATACCGTGCATACCTCCCATTGCATCTGATACAAATATGCAGTTCAAATTCAAAAGAAGACAATTTCTATATGTTTAGCCTTTTCAATGACCATTAATAAGTCAAAGGGGCCTGCACCCCCTTCCTGGAAGCGATCAGTGGCAATTCCGATATTTAAGAAGAGGGACAGAAGTAGAAGTGACCCTATGAATTACCGACCGATATTGACCTTTAAGATATGCTAGAACTGCCTATGTTATGCTGGGAACAGCTAGTGAAAATAAAATTCATTAAAGGAACAGGAACTAACCCCCCCCCCCCAATCCTGCTTGACATTTGGAGTTCCCTTAACACTGGGTCCTTTCTTTTCAGAGTAATGATATTAGAAAGATTTCAAAGGACATTTAAATTGCATCATTTTCTGGGAGGTGGACAAACTCTCTTTCACCCCACTAAAATGGTACAATTGTACTCAGAACTATGATAACTATGGCTTCCACGGGCCACAATTTAAATAATCCTCTGCAATCTGTGAATATGTTTTACACAAATTAAGTTCCAGTCTGAAAGTACGCCTTGGAAAACACTGGGGTTGATTGTCTAGGCTTCTGTGGCTACTGTCAGAATCACTACATACATTTCATGATGAAAATGCTATGGAATTATATTTTAAATCACTACCCCAGTGCTTTGGCTATTGTCTGAGAGCAATGTGCATTTTGTGCTGAAAACACTTTGGCACTCTAATTTAATTCAGTTCCCATCAGGATTCAAATTTGCCAGGAGCTCTGAGCTATTTAGCTCCAGATTATAGCCAAGTAAAGCCTGGTTAGCTTCAAACAAACGACTACCAGGAGCTACTTTTGACTCCTGGCACAAGTGATGCCATACCTAGGTATGTGATTTTAACTCTGTACGTTTGTGAATGTATATAAAGGATGATAAATAGCACACTTAAGGGACATTTAGACCATATGCGATAACATGAAATGGACAAAACGTTAGTTTGCATCTTGCACAAAGTTAGATTTTTTGCACCCTCTGTAGTAGCTATTTGTTCCCCAGAGAAGCTCTTGCCTAACTTGTTATGCCGGATACCCAGGAGCAGCTTTTTGCTCATAGTCAATTAATCCCAATTTCGGCACTCACAAGGGGGGAGGTAGGAGGTGCATAATCCCTTTTAAAATTTTAAAGCATAAATTGCTTCAGCATGTTTGTGACCTTCTCAAATTTTAAGTCACTGCATATGTTCTTGCTTGGATTTGACAATAAACCTGTAGCACAGATACATTTTTATAATAGTTTAATCCACCCATCTTCCTTGCATTACATTTTGAAGATATGTCTTTTCTGTTGTACTCATTTATCCTCTAAAGGTAAACCATGCTTGTTTTTCCAAAGATGTTGCTATAATTGTATATATTGTTAGGTTTACTTAGAAGCTCAGGTCGTCAAAAGTCAAAGTAAAAAAAAAATGGTAGGCTTCAATGTTTGGTCATCAGGAGGTGCCCTGGGGATGCAGAGGCCTCCCAAAGATATTTTGCTCCTTGTCCTCAGGGTAAAGATTCAGAAAGGTTATGCAGGTCTTGCAAAATCTACTCAACCACTAACATAGCCGAGTAGATTTAATGAAGGTCATCAACGTCCACTTTGCATGGTACTCGACTTGCTGGAGAGTACAATGACATTTTGGGATGTTTGAAACTTTTATTTGACGTTCATTGCAAACAGACTTTGTTTGTAGTGAATGTCAAATAACGGTTAATCTGTGCGTGACTGGACTCAGGGTAGCAGCAGTGCACCGAACATGAAGTAGGCTTGTGGTGACAGGAATCATTGTGCATAAAGCGCTGGGACCATTTTTGTCACTCGACACCGTGGGTTGAGTGCATTTCTCTTAGGTTGAGTAGGTAAAACATGCATTACTTACTGTAAAAGCATTTCTGATGGTTGTATCTGTTTAGATTCACATGCTGTGCATATAGTCCGACATCCAATCGTAACCGCGGAGTATTGCATCTTGTCTTTCGAGAATCGAAAGGGGACGTCGACATGGGCATGCCTATAACACTATCCCTACGTGACGTGTAGTGTACCTAAGATCCCTCACGTGTCGAGGTCTCTCCAATTGTATTTATTCTGCCATGAGGGAGCCTTATGACTATCGTGAGTGAGTACAGAAAAGAGAGAAAGTAGTAAGACGTCTATGTACCTTCCATCCGAGTGGGGAGGAAGGGTGCGCACATGTGAATCTAAGCAGATACAACCATCAGAAATGCCTTTACGGTAAGTAACGCATGTCTTCTGATGTTTGTTAATCTGCTTAGAATCACATGCTGTGCATAGACTAGCCAGTACCCGAAGTTGGAGGTGGGTTGTGAGAAGGAACAGTAGTGAAAAGATGTCTTAGTACTGCCTGTCCCACCTGAGAATCAGACCTAGAGTGAGTGTCTAGGCAATAGTGTTTTGTAAAGGTGTGTTCAGAACTCCAGGTTGCTGCTTTTCAAATGGACTCAATGGGAACATTTGCAATGAAAGCTATGGAAGCCCCAGTGCCTCGAGTAGAATGTGCTCTAGGGTTGAAGGGCAGTTCTCTCTTAGCAAGAGTGTAGCAGATTGTGATGCATTTGACAATCCACCTAGACATAGTGGATTTGGAGACCGCATCTCCTTCTCTTCCTGCCTCCACTGAAACGAAAAACGGATAGTCTTTCTTAGTGGTCGAGTTCTTTCCATGTAGAACATGACTGCTCTGCGTAAATCAAGTGTGTGCAGGCTTCTTTCTCCCATGCGTCAAGGGTTTTGAAAGAACGTTGGTAGTTCTATTGATTGGTTCACATGGAACTTGGAAATTAATTTAAGCGCAAACCTAGGGTGAGTGCGTAGAACCATTTTGTCTTTATGAACTGTTACAAAAGGATCTAGGACTGAGAGCGCTTGTAGTTCACTTACTCTCCTAATGGAGGTAATAGCTATTAAAAAATCAGTCTTATAGTTAAAATCTTTAAGGCTCGCTCTGTGCATGGGCTCGAAGGGAGGTCCCATAAGTCTAGTCAACACCATGTTTAGGTCCCATCCGGGAGCCGGGTTAGAAATGGGAGGGTGAATTCTTTTCACTCCCTCCATGAAAGCCTTAATAACTGGTATCTTCCACCACAACACTTTCTGTTGTGATGTAGTGTAGGCTGAAAGAGCAGCTAAGTGAACCTTTAGAGCGTTAAAGACCAGGCCTGAGTCAAGTAACTGAGTTAGGTACAAAACAATGTGTGTGGGAGAGCAGTTAATCGGGTTAATGCTCTTTGAGTTGCACCAGATGACAAACCGTTTCCACTTACTGGAATAGCAATATCTAGTGTTTGGTTTTCTTGTCTCCCTGAGAATCTCCATACATCTCTGAGGGAGCTGCAGGTGCCCAAACTCTATGACTTCAGGAGCCAGGCCACTAAGTTCAATGTCTGCGGGCATGTGTGAAGTGTCTCCCCTTTGTCTTGCGACAACATGTTGTACAGGCAAGGCAGTTTCACCGGAGGGGAGAGGGACATCTCCATCAGATGAGCGAACCAGTGTTGGCGGGCCCACATAGGGGCCACCAGTATCATTGTAACTGGTTCCTGGTGCATCTTGTGCAGTATCTTGTTGAGAAGGGGAGTCGGGGGAAAAGCGTAAACAAATTTCCCTGACCATGTTATCCAGAGTCTGTTCCCCTTGAAACGGCTCTGGGGTACCTGGAGGCGTAATCTTGGCACTGAGCGTTCTCCAGAGTTGCAAACAAATTGATCTCTGGGAAGCCCCATTCTGCGAAAAACGTTGGAGACAATGTTTTCGTGTAATCACCATTCGTACTCCATCGGCAACGGGAAATCTCTGCTGAGTAAGTCTGCTAAAAGATTGAGTTCCCCTGGAACATGTTGTGATAACAGAAACATGTTGCGTTTGAGAGCCCACTTCCAAATGTTCTGTGACAGTTTGGACAGCCCTGGAGAGTGAGTGACCCCCTGTTTGTTCAGATAGTACATGGCCGTGGTGCTGTCTGTGAGGATCAAGACCGTCTTTCCTTGCAGTTGTGTCTGGAAAGCTTTTATAGTGCTTTGAACACTGCCAACAGTTCCAACAGGTTTATGTGGTTGGATGCTATGTCTGACGACCAAACTCTGTGCGCTGTTTGTTGAAGCAGGTGAGCTCCCCACACGGTGAGAGATGCGTCCCTAGTTAGAGTGGCTTCCAATGCGGGGGTGGTGAAAGATTTCCCCTTCAAGAGGCTGACCCTTGACCACCACCGCAGTGAGAGAACGAGGGCTGGCGAGGCAACCACTAAATCGTCCCATTGTCCGCTGGCCTGACACCACTGGCTGTTGAGCCACTCCTGCATTGGGCACATGCGCAAGCACACGTGAGGAACCAAGTAAATACATGATGCCATCATTCCTAACAGTCGCATAGCCTTGCGTACCGTCACGTCTCGACTGGCTACATACTGAGGGATCTGAAACAGCATATTTTGGACCCACTCGTTGGAGGGGAAGACAAGGCCGTCCTTTGTTCGAATTAGAGCCACTAGAGACTGCTTGACTTGGCTGGGCTCTAGGCTGGATTTTTTCTCGTGATGGAGAATCCCAGACTGAATAAAAGATCTATAGTCTTTTGGGTATTTGACAGACAGGTTTCGTAAGAGTCCCCTGTTATGAGCCAGTCGTCGAGGTAAGGATAGACTGGGATGGATTGTCTGCGCAGATGTGCTGCTGCCACCGCTAGTACCTTTGTAAATACCCTTGGTCCAGATGCTATGTCGAAGGGTAGTACCTTGACCTGATAATGCTGGTCTTGTATCATAAATCTGAAGTATTTTCTGTGCGCTGGCAACATTGAAATATGAAAGTATGCATCTTTCATGTCCAGTGTTGCAATGTAGTCCCCCTGTGATAGCAGGGGAATTACTTCCTGCAGAGTGATCATGCAGAACTTTTGTAGCTTTACAAATTTGTTCGCTGGGCGCAGATCTAATACAGGGCGCATGGTTAGATCCTTTTTGGGTACAAGGAAGTACACTGAATAAATACCTTCTTTTACCTGTGACAGAGGTACGACTTTTATGGCTCCCTTTTCTTGTAGTGTCTCGACTTCCTGAAGGATACGAAGATGGTCTGGTGTCAGTGGTCTTGCTCGTGGAGGTCTGAATGTTGGGGACTGGTTGAACTCTATACAGTACCCGTGGGCCACGGTCTTTAGCACCCACTGGTCTGTAGTTATTCCCTCCCACGCCTGAAGGAACGATGTTAGCCAGCCCCCGTCCGGGGAGACATGGGAGGGGACCCGAATCTTCGGGTCATTTTGAACCTGAGGCTGGGGAGCCTCTAAGGGTAGAGTTCCGGCCCCTTCCTTTCCCACAACGCTGACCCCTCTGGGGATATGGGGTGGTGTATCCGCTGGTTCCCTGTGGAGCGGACCATTTGTTTCCTGAGGTGTACTGTTGTTGAGGGAAGCGTTGGCCACGAAAACGCTGTCTGGACCCAGATCCTCATCTTGTAGAGGGTCTTTGTGTAATTTGGTCTAGAGTTTTCAGGGTGTCATGCTCTTTTTTTGTGGTCTTGAGGGCCTCGTCGACCACTTTCCCAAACAGGTTGGACTCTTCCAAGGGTTTATTTATAAGTGCCGTTTGCGTCTCTGACTTGAACCCAGAGTTCCTTAGCCACGCATGTCTTTTCAGGAGTGTGCCCTGAGCCAGAGAACGACCAGCTGTTTTGGCAGAATCCAAAGTGTTCTTAAGTATGCTTTGGTTCACTTGCCTGCCCTCAGTCACTGTGGCCAGGAGACAAGTTTATAGTGGTTCGAACCTGAACCTCCTGTAGGCCTTCTTGTAGCAAGGCCCACTAAGTGTCCGCGTAGCTGGCCAATAAGGTGGTATTGATGGCAATACATGTAGAAAAAGCTGCTGAAGCCATGACCCTCTTCCCGAGGGCGTAAAATCTTTTACCTTCTTTATCAGGGGGTGCCTCGCCAGTTGACAGAGGGACCCCTGCCCTTTTTCTTGTAGTGGTCTCCACTACCAGAGTGTCTGGGGTGGAGTGACCTCTGATATAAAGGGGGTCTGAGGGAGAAGGACGAAAGAGATTTTCTATATTCGGATTGACACCTCTTGTAAGAGCAGTTGTTGATAAGGAGGGAGACAAACATTTTTTTTATTGAATTGAGGAGAGGGATAGCCTGGCTGGCCGGTGGCTTCTCTTTGAGGATGTCCTCCACAAAGTCAGCTTCAGGGACAGCTTCATCCGTGGCGATTTTGAAGTGTTCAGCTGCTTTGCGCAACATGACGTTAAACGTCAATTGATCAGCCACTGGCAAGGGTTGTCTATTAGGGGTGGTCTGGGGGGAATCCAAAGACAGGGCATCAGGATCTGGTGATGGATCTGGAGACTGCCATGGTTGAGGGTCACCCATATCCGGGTTTTCCCCCAACCCCTCTATGGGATCATGCATGTCCTCAGGATTGGTCAATTGATCCTCATCCAGAGTGTCTGCAGGAAATTCCTCCTCAGTGAAGTCATAGTTGTATATATTTCCTCTTCCTGAGAGGGGTCAAAGAGTCTTGGGAATTTTGCTACAGGGTCAAAAGGGCTCTCATCTCGCGGTCTTCTAGGCGTGGGCTGCTCTGAACGGGTAACAAACCTGTCCAGCCTTTCCATACAATTTTCAAATTTCTCTCTAGTCCAAACAGAAGACCTATAATGGTCTAGAGGTGGAAAGGGATCTTGAACACGCTCTTCTGTCGTAAAACATTGAGATTTTTGTCTTAATGTTGAAGACATCCCTTCTTTGCCATCAGAGAACTCCTCCTGGGGGACCGACAGAGGTGGGGCGTCCCTCTGCCTTTCTTTTGGCTGAGTGGCGGGTTCTGGTACTCCCCTTAGGCTATCCTTGGATCTGGACGGATTACTGGCCTTCTCCATAGGCCTCGAGGAATCCCTTGACTGCAGTTTATGAGAATCGGCGGAAATAATTCTCGCTATGCTGTCGGCGATGTCCTCCGCAGACGGGAGGCGCGTAGCCTGGGCCTGCGAATGTAAAGGAGCCTTTCCCGGTGGAGCCAGGGCCTTGTATGTGGCAGCTGCCTTCTTTGCCGTAGCCAGGGCCTTATCCTCGGCGAACGCCTTCTTCGGCGGAGCCAGAACCCTGTCGTCACCGGACGCCTTCTTGCGATGCGTCTCAACGGAACACAGAATATTAAGGATAGCGCCCTTTGTTTGTGAAGGCCTGGTCGCTAGGCGCATATGCAGCTGCGGGGAGAGCTGTCGATCCTGGCAGTCGGCGGGTGCTCCCGGAACTTCCGGTGTACCCGTTGGCGCTGAAGTCTTCTTCGACTTGGTCGAAGACTGACTTGGGGTTTTGTGCTTAGTGCTATGTAAATGTTGGTCTTTGTCGCCGGGATGTACCTTCCCCATAGCAGTGCCTGAGCAGTGTATGGCGAGGCTGGGAACAGACGATGCGGAGCGGGAGCACTCCGTCGAAAGGTCAACAACCTCCAGGTCGGAGGTCTGTTCGTCACTATTGCCGTCGTCACATTCGGTGGCTACGGCAGCGGGAGAAAACTCGGCCTTCGACATCCCTTAGGCCGCCCACCGCTGACTTTGCGCTCCTTTAATGTTTTAGGATGGATGAGCTTACAAGCCGTGCAACCTACTTCGTTGTGATCGAGGGGCAAGCAACGGTTACACCGTTTATGCTCATCTCTCCAAGGAAATTTGCCTTTGCAAATGGGGCAAAACCTAAATGGAGTCCTCTCCATAGCTGAGGATAGTTAGAGTGACGAAGACCAAAAGGGAAAGAGGAAAGAAAGGGAAAGGCATTCTCAGATTGTACAGAAATGTCCTCCCTGACCCCACTCTCCCTACTGTGTAGACCGTCAGAAGGCCCGGCCATGTGGTCAGCAGCGCCAACTGGATCACCGTCCAAAGTTCTGAAGGTTCAGGTTGCCGGCGGAGATCTGGAACAGCCGTCGAAATAAGGGATGGATAAGGTGATCTTAAGTATTTTATATAAACTATTCGACCAAAGGTCGAAGGGACAATAGGCAATGTCTCTGACGAGCTCCGCATAAGGCGACCAGTATGCTGGGTGGAAAAAAACTATCTGAGGGACCTCGACACGCGAGTGTTCTTCGGTACACTACACATCACGTAGGGATAGTGTTACAGGCACCCCCATGACGACGTCCCCTTTCGATTCTCGAAAGACAAGATGCAATACTCCGCGGTTACCACTGGATGTTGGACTATATGAACAGCATGTGATTCTAAGCAGATTAACAAACATCAGACACTAAGTTACTAGAGCTGCAGGTCTAGCAGGATTTTAACAAATCTGCAAGGCCTGTTATGCCAGTCATTTCAACCCAATGCACATTAAGTATTTGGGTGGAGGCTTGGTAAGTGTGCGTGCTATAAGAGTACGTATTTGTATGGCATATGTGTGTCAAACATTTGTACACGCTCAAACACAAATATTATTTAGAGGGGGGAAAGCTGGATTCCCCAGATTTCCCAAATTGTGAGAGCCTTGGCAAATCACCTTTGCTCTCAATCCACTCAATCCACTTAAGTGTGAACATTTTAAAAACAGTGTCCATCTTAAATTGTTTTGCATAAAACTAAACAAGCATTAGAAAAGCCACTAGTTTTGGTATAGACATTGCAAAGACAACCGTAACAGGCTCATGCAACCTATGGCTCTCCAGATGTTTTGGACTACCAACTACCAGCTGACAATTCGCAAGCTCAAGGCTGGGAAGCCCCTGGGGAAGGATGGGTTTACTGCAGATTTTTATAAGAAATATTAATGCCTGCTAGTGGTGCCTCTGGCCAAGCTGTTTAATTCCATAACGGGGTAGGGGTCCATCCCGCCGACATTTTTTCAAGCCCTGATAACAGTAATCCTGAAGCCAGGTAAGGACACAACCAGTTGTGCCTCGCATAGGCCCATCTCTTTAGTAAATGTTGAAGCAAAAATCTTCAGTAGAGTGCTGGCCTCTCGCCTGGAGTCCTACCTTACTGGACTGATACACACAGACCAGACAGGCTTCATAATGCATAGGCAGATAGCCGACAATATGCGGAAAATGCTTCATATTCTCAACTCCCCCGTGATGGCGAGAGAGGGTGCCCTACTACTGGCCTTAGATGCTGAGAAGGCGTTCAACAGGGTAAATTGGGCCTTCATGGGGGGAAGTTCTCTTAGCAATAGGGCTGGGTAGGAGATGGAGGCAGTGGATCGCAGCTTTATATTCAAAACAGACAGCTAGAGTAGTGGTGAATGGGAGCGTGTCGCTGCCATTCCAGCTACAACGAGGCACAAGACGGGGATGTCCACTTTCCCCGCTGCTCTACGCATTGGTGATGGAGCAATGGGCCAGAGGAGTGCGGAAAGCTGAGGGTTTAAGGTCGGAGGGCTAATGTACAAGATTAGCCTCTTTGCGGACGATGCCCTGCTGTACATTGTGGATCCGATGCAATTGGTGCTGCGCCTTATGGTGAGCCAGGAGCAACATGGAAAACTATCAGGTTTCAAAGTTAACTTTGATAAATCGGTGGCCTTTCTGGCTGGGGGACTGTCGGGAACAGAGAGAGAGTACTTAAGGGGGCTCCCTTTTCAGGTGCAGGAGGAGGATTTTCGTTATTTGGGAATACAGGTGAATAAACAGGTTGGGGACCTTTTTGCAGGAAACTATCTGCTGTTATGGTCAACACTGCATAAGGATGTGGAGCAGTGGGGCAGATTGGGGTTTTCATGAATGGCGCATTTAAACTGCATACAATTACCCAAATTCTTGTTCCTGTTTCAGATGCTCCCGGTGGTGGTCACAAAGTCCTTTTTTGAGTAGGAAAAGGTTGCCCTGTTGAAATTCCTGTGGGTGGAAGCCAAACATAGGATTGCATATAAGACAATGATCTTACTGAAGGAGGACGGAGGGATGGGATTCCCAGATCTCCCGACCTACTACAAAGTGGCTCAGCTTCGGTTGTTGGTGTACCATCTGGACCCAGCCTCGGAGAAGCAATGGGTACCATTAGATAAAGCGGTCCTGACTCCCGTCCCCCTTGGAGAGCGACTGTGGGTCCCCAGATCCTGTATCCCGAGGTGGGTGTTGTGTCATCTGATCCTGGAAGTCCTGGGGACTCTTTGGAGGGAACGAGGGGTGAACAGATGGCTATCCACATGGCCATTCCCCTGAGTTGTATTTGGGCACTGTCACTGCGAGACGGGATTGAAGAACTATTGGCGTTCCAACTGTGGTAGGAGGCAAGGATTTGTAGGGCAGGCCAGATGTGGGAAGAGGGGGCTTTCATCACAACAGAGGTCCGAAGAGTGCCTGCAGATAGGCAAGTTGTCTATATTCTGCTACCTGCAGCTGAAGGGAGTCCTACTGGAGGGTCAATGGGGGGGAAAACTTGCAAAGGGGGTTGACGGATTTCGAGAAACTCCTTCTCACGAGGGCAGGTTCCAGGGGGCCTCATAGCTCGATTTGATTAGGTGATATTGCTAGCGGAACCCAGTGATCTACTCCCAGCCAGGATTAGATGGGGACGTGACTTAGGGAAGGAGATTGACGATGCCCTATGGACATTGATGTGCAGAAGGGTCGCAAGCTCGACAGCCTCTTTGCAATATACGCATTAGGCCCTAAAAGTCCTACATAGGTGGCACTACCCACCTGCTGTGTTAGCAAAGATGTGCAAGGGGTATGATCCAGGCTTTGGGAAATGTGGGGGGAGGGGGCGAAGGAGGACTATGGCCACATGTGGTGGGGCTGCGGGAGGGCACAAACGTATTGGAGGGAGGTTTTGTCATGGATCAAAGGGGTGGATGGGATCGATAGAGAACTCTCTGTGGATGCTTCTCTTTGGAGTGGTGATGGGCACATGGTGAGGGTAATGTTGGTGGCGGCCAGATGCGGCCTCGCCCAGCTGTGGAAATGTCCAAGGATGCCAACGGAAAGGGAATGATTGGCAAAGGTGCAGGCCATATATGATACAGAGTTCCTTACACATCTTCTTGAGGAGTCCTGAACTAACATCGAGGGCCTATGGTTACCCTTTTTTGAGAAATATGGTCGCTGAAAGGTGGGGGGCCGCATTGGGAGCAGGCTGTGTGGTATTGCTGCATGGAGCCTCAGAGTTCCTAGCCAAAAAAACTCCAAGCGATATCCGGATGCAATATCTTATGGTGATGCAAAGACTGAATGAGGGACGATCATACAACCGGCCTGAGGGCCCCCCCCCCCAAGTCTGTCCACTCTGAGGAAGGTTAATACCTTGGGAGGGAGCCCATAAGAGATTTTGTGAACTTGCTGCATATGGGAAGGGGGGAAATGTTGGGGGAAATACTTGGGAATGTTGCCTAATTTGCAGTCACCGAGACTAGCTCAAAGTTCAAATGATCCGCTCATGCTCGTGAGAAGGGAGTTAAAGATGATTGCATGGTACAATGGCACATTCAAAGGCTTATATTGTTATACTTGAAATGTTAATAAAGTTTAATAAAAAAAAAAATAAACCAGGGAGATGGGGGGCCATAGACACCTCGAATTGTGGTAGCATGCTTGCTCAAGCAGGCTACCTACCTACAACTATCAAGCAAGATCCTGAGCTGCATTTTTTAACTCTACTGTTCATCTGACTTAAAATTTCAACCTCTTAGTTACAAGGCAGATATTTTTTAAAACCTATCAAATTGATTTCTGTAATTTAAAGTATGTTTTTTTTTCGGGTGGGAATGTGACTGTTGTTCCCACCATGCTTAATCATATAAATTACCTGTATCAAAGAATAAATGACAGGTGATGACACTTGGACACAGATTTCTACAGCAGGTGCATAAACGCTTGAGCACCTTGACAAATTACATTCCAAGTTTACATTCTGCTGCATTAACTACTTGTGTAGAAGTGGGAGAATAAGGTTGGTAGTAAGAAAAATGTAATGCTGGAGGGCAGAGTGTAGCAAAACCAAAACGTGTTTTGATCTAAGACATTTGAGTTACATATTGCCACTTCCCTTTCTCTGGGCCATTTTCTATTTCAGAAGTCTTTAGTATGTCTGTGACACTACAAAAGTGGACAAAATATTAGTCTTGGTTCTGCCACCAAACATAGCAGTTCAATCTCAACTGCTAGGCCATGTCCCCTCTGCACTGGAAAACAAGCCACTGCAAGCATTTTAGGCCTTGTAGTCTAGTAGTTTTGGCAGGGCTGCTCACATTAGTGTCAAGGCCAAGGCTGATTTTCAAACAGCGATATGGAAGGCTGACCAAAGCAATGCCAGTGGTTATGATTGATTCAGTAGTAGTAGTAAATAAGTGTATTCAGATATAAAATCAATTAAAAACACAAAAAACAGGTTATATTAAAAACATTACACGTTTATCTATTTACCACCATTAAAACACAAAACGATATAGTTAAACATTTCAAAATCTCTAAAACTTTAATCTGTTGACTACTTCAAGTGCTGCCTTTGTGAAGTGGGTTAAATCATATAAAAAACCCACATTGTCGCACTGCATTACATAAACTAGACTATCCCTGTGTGTTCGCAAGCAGTGCGCTATCAAATGTGGTCTGATCCAATGCCTTCTGAGCTGTATTAAGAATCTGCAGTCCTGAAGAAAGTGTACTAAATCCTCCCCACGCCTCATTCCACAGGGACAGATTGCTCCCTCTTCAAGCCATGGCATTCTTGTTGTCAATGGTAGTACTTTTAACCTGATGCATAAGATGTTCACTCAGCATTCAGCTGTCTTTATTTTAGTAATAGCCGGGATACTACGATCATAAATTGGCCTGGGGCAGTAACATTTTAGGGAGGATAGATTTGCATTTCTCGTCTGGAGGGCCTTCAGCTCAGGTTCTCCTTCTTTATCCTTCAGAAAAGTGTTGCGTTGCCTGCGCGTCAATTCTCCCAATGCCGTTACATCATTCATCCCCCCATCTCTTCAACAGGTCAATTCCACGGTTATACCATTCCCCCAAGGGCTTGCTGCTTATTTTTATGGACTCTCTAACTACAGTCCCGATATTTGGGTTCGCTGGGGTGTCCAATTGAGCGTTCAAATAAAATTGCAGGAACCTCTGCTGGGCTTGTAGGGCGATACTAACCATCCCCGGCTCATGCCTTAATACAGCCCATGGGGCTCTACGCGAGACGCCTGTAGTCCTTCGCAGCCAAGAGTTCAGCATAGTACTGTGGGCTCTTACAAATTACATTCAAAGTACATATTCTGGTGCATTAACTACTTGTGTATAAGTGAAAAATAAGGTTGGTCCTACAAAAAATGTAATTCTAGAGAGGAGGGTGTAGTAAAATCAAAAAGTGATTTGATGAAAAACGTTTAATTAGGCTATAAGGTGTACGCCAGAACGATTGCATTGGAAAACAGATAGATGGAGATGGGATGTTAAGAGGGACATGCATCCTTTGGGCACATTTGGTCATTTACACACCAATTGTTATTTTAATCCCTATGGCATTCCACCAACTACCTGCTCCTCGAAGCCGAAACATTCCCTCTCGGGTCCTCTTTGAGCTTGCTCTGTCATAAAATAACACCATACCTTGTGCTTTGTAGGGTCTGGTAGTATTATTTGTAAGCATTCTTTTCAGTGTTTCATGACTTAATTGCTTCTGTAAATGAGCACCTGGTGTAATAAAAATCTCTGAACCATGTGTTTCTTAATCCAGTTGATTAACAAACAATATTTGTTTCCTCGCATCTGTTACTTGCACTGGAGTCCTGTCTAAAATAAACACTTGCAAAGTCAACAGTTTTCACTTGTGTAGATGTACGAGACAGTCATTCGCTAGACAATGACAGCATATGGTCTGGTACTCATTCCGTTTTCCAGATGTTCCCATCTTATGGCCAGGTGGCACCCTTATGGCAGCCCCTGCCTCATCTGCACTCAAAGTCCAAGCTGTTGCTTTGCTAATGCATGTTGGTTTCAGTTTGTAACCTAAGTGAAAGTGTATATGCCAAGATGTGGGTGTCTTGCTTGCTTCACCTAGAGAATCAAGCTGCGTCTCACTGAGTTATATGATATGATATTTTATTTGTATCGCGCTCATACACAAGTGTTTCAGAGCGCGACGAGGCAAGGGAGGGGAACAAGGGAGGACAAAACAACGATCTTACTAGGCCCTGTGACATTGAGAATGTGCAAGTGCAGGGGAGGGAGGGGGGGAAAAGTGCAAGGGAGAGGGGAGGAGTGGAGTGGAAAGTGCTGAGCAAGGGATAAAACTGGTAGTGCAGCCAGCGAGGTGGCATGTGCAAGGTTAAGGCGCAGACAAAGGGTGTCAGATAAGTGCAGCTAAGGTGACTGTAGGGTTACAGATACAGGCCTAAGTGCAAGGGTTGCCAGTGCGGGTGTGTGGCTGGGTGGGCAGGAACCTGAGCCCAAGAATCAGAGGGTAGCCAGGTGCGTGTTGACGAAGCAAACAGATCGGCAGGGGAGAGGAAGAGCAAAGGCAGAAGCAAAGAGGAAGGTCTTGAGGTGCTTCCGGAACCGGAGATGGTTCTCCTCAAGTTTCAGAGAGGCAGGGAGGCTGTTCCAGAGGGAGGCCTCAGTCGAGAAAAGATATCTACCCCCAACTTGTTGCTTGGAGAATTGACTGGCCCTGAGGGAGTTGGAGGTGGAGGAGCAAAGAGCTTGAGTAGGAAGGTATTTACGGAGGGAGAGTTGAAGGTATTGTGGACCCAGGTCCCAGAAAGCCTTGTGACCAATGCAAAGTGTCTTGAATGTAATCCTTGCAGCCACTGTGAGCCAATTAAGAGATTTCAGGGCTGGAGAGATACGATCCCAGGGCTTGAGGCCAAGGACAAGTCTTGCAGTCCTGTTCTGGATGAGTTGCAGAGATTAGAAGCAGGCAGATTTAGAAAGAGGCTGTTGCAGTAGTCCAGCCTAGACAGAACCAGAGCTTGAGAGACAGTGAGCTTCTGGGGGAAGGAGAGGAAAGGAAGAATACCTCTGAGGAGGTCCAACAAGGCCCTACCAGAACATGTCAAGGCTAGGATGGCAAGTGTGGACCAGCTACAGATCTTCTCTTGTGTGGGGTTATGACCCAAATAGAATGTATCTTTCTCTGTGTAGAAGCCTTGCCTGCCTACAGAACATTTCATGATTTGAACTGATAAGTACTGACTTGATAACATCATACTGTTTGAGTAACTATTAACAGTGTTTGTATGCAAAATGAATCCATCATGTGTATCGTGGATCTGTGCTCTGCCTTTCTCCCATTCAAGTCAGCCAGCACTGCACAGGCCCTCCTAGTGAAAGCTTATCTTTTTAACATGTGTAAGCAGCAGATTATTTACAACAGGAAGTGATTAAAGAGAGGAAAATGGAACTGCCAGTGACCATTGCTGTGGCATTTTTTTCTTCAAATTATATATTTTAATAGGCTATTTAAGTATGACTGTTAACCGATTGGAAATTATGGGGGTACAGAATAAGCTGTGTGAAGCAATGACCTTATCGTGTATTTCATTTCACTTTATGTATGTTTGAGATTATTTGTACTTTATCATCAATTTGCATGCTGGAGGTTGTAGGTTTCCATTCAGGATGGGGAAATGAAGCTTCAATCATATGAGGTAATTTTTCAAGCCTTGCAGAGTGGAAAGAGAGGCAATAAAAGCATGTTACTGCAATGTATTCCCCTCTACGGTACTTGGGGGAAAAAAAGCATGTTACAGCCAATTTCTCTACTCCGCCGGACTTGGAAAATTACCCCCTATGAGTGTAGCTTTATTAATAAAAACAAACAATCAGATTCCAAAGGGATCCATTATAGATGACTGCCGGTGTGCAGTCATTTGATCGAAAAAATAATGTCGAAAAAAAAAGTTGAATATTTTTTTTTTTTAATTTATCTTTTTTTTGGGTTCCGCATGTCAAAATAAAGGTCAAACAAAAAAACAAAACATTATTTTTTCAAGTTATTGACTTTCGACATTATTGTTTTCGATTATATGACTATAAACCATGACTGCCACAATCATTACTTGTGGGAGGAATTTAACACTTTTCCAGACACATAGTGGAAAAATTAAGAGTAAAGGCAATTTTGCCTTTGTTTTACCATTTACGTTTTGGAGTACTTGATGGAAACAATTATATTTGCCTGGAGGGGGCCTTTTGCAAAAAAAAGCAAACAGGATTGGTCCCTTCCATGTAATTTAGGATTAAAATAAAATTACACCTTACTTTTTTCATCAACATGTTTCTCCAATGATTCATATATACATTGTCAGGTTGGTTTATTACGTAGTGTGTGTGCAACTTTAAAGCAATCTGTATCAAATTGAGTATTATTTTAGATATTCAAAACCAAACGTCAACACATACTTCTACCAACCAGAGCTGGAACGATACACGGTCAAGTACCTACATTTCAGGCTAGGCTCAAATTCTATTGTTGCCACTTAACTAAAGTGTGTGATCCTGGGCAAATCATTTAATCTCACTTTGCCTCACCTGCCAAAATTAGGCAACCCTAGAAGTAATTTGGTTTGCAGTATAAGCTATTCCAAAAAAGCCTCACTCATAGTGCACACGGGTCAGAGACGGGCAAGTAGACACACACACACACGCGCAAAACATTTTTCTTGGGAAAATATAAGGCCACATTTATTAAAGGAAATTGTGAAATTCAATAGCAAATCAAAGTAAAGATGATCAACAAGATGTTATCATAGAAAATTGCCAATTATGAACAGTATGTTAACAGTACATACCTGAAAATGACGTATACGGGGTTGCAGGGGAGCAGTGGCCCCTCTTCCCTGCCACACCCCACCGGGAGTGATACCAGGAGGCCAGAAACCACTCAACCTGCAATGTATGCCTCCTGATCCCGCCCCCTGGCTCTCTCCTGCCTGCACTCCCTTGCACCCTCAACTCAATTAAAATGTCCTGCAAAACAGCAACAAAGAAAATAGAATTCTATGGCAAGACAGGAGGCTCCTATTATGCATTAGCTTTCTTTACTCTGACACACACAGCAGCAAAGAAAATAAAATTTGTATAAACTTTTTCTAAAATTTTTAAACACAACATCAATACATTACATTTATAAATGTCCCAATCCAAGATGGTGGACAGGTCATGCCCCCCCTGGGAGCCAATGGGCATGCAGCCAAGTCTATAAATGTCTCTGTAAACAATAACAAATCCTCTTTCTTTGCTGCTGATTGACACAGCTAAGTTACTCTCTCTAGCTCGTGCCTTATTGTGCATTATATCGAGTGTTCATGACTTATTTCGTTGTATATTGAGTGTTTCTGTATACCATTGTGACAGAAATTGTCATTTCATTTTTCTTTCAAGGTTGCGTTCGTTCGAACGCCTTCCTCCGGTCAGGAGTGTTTCAGTGTGAAAGTGTTACTTTGTGACGCCGCTCCATGTGGAGCGGGCGCCTGCTAATTAAGGTGTTCTTTGTTCCTTTGCTTTAGCAAGGCGTTCGCGCGCCTTTCAATTTGTTGCTATTTCTGGCCACTTGTTACGCGCGTGCCTTCCAAGAACCAGGCAGCGTCGCGTGGGTGTGAAATTCTCCCTCATGAGAGGGTGTTTTCTTTCATTAGCCGGGCCTTTCACAGAGCTTGCGCTCTTTCTTGCAGCCGGGCCTGTGACTCATACTGTTTGTTTGTTCAAAGAAGCTTAGCTTCCTGACACGGTTGACTGCATTTCAAGATTACTGGCTTTTGTTTCACACGCAGTACGTGTTTGTTTATACGCTGCTCGCGTATTATAAAGGTCACTCAGGCTAGGCCTGCCTGTTTGTGCCTGGATTGTGTCAAGGTGCAAAAGCATTTCATTAATTTCTTGCACCGTAAAAGGAGTGGTTTAGATTTCATTTCTTTTGTTTCCCTTATTTCATTCTGTGCTACTTTTTTGTGCTCAGCCTGCTCGGCTGTCCCCACTCCTTTCACCCTGCTCGGGTGTGTATTTGGCCTGCTCGGCTGTCACCAGTTTTTTCACCAAGTTGTGGTGTTTCTTTCCGCTGTTTAAGCCTGCTCGGCTAAAATTTGGGTGCTTTCAGCACACAGCCTGCTAGGCTGCATTGATTGGAAGCTTATTTTACGCTTCTGTGGTGACTAATGATGGATAAGTCTGGCATGGGAATTAATAATAATGTTGCCCCTGCTTCAGCGGATGCCTGCACTCAGGTGCGCACTTCCAAGAAAACAGATAATGGGGGGGGGGGCAGGCGAATAGACAGCCTACAGTGGAACAGGCTATCCAGTCATCCCTTGATTCAGCCTTGTCTGGCCTTAATAATACACTGGCTTCGGCATTTGACAGGCTAATAAACCGCATTGCGGATTTTCACCCTCCCCAGAGTGCTGACCCCTCTGTACAGCCCCGAGCCCCAAAAAAGTGTACTGGAAAAACAAAGCATATTTCAGGACAACTCAGTCCTCGCCCAGTCTCTTCCCCTGACTCTTCCCCGGGTAGAGCCCAGAAGCGCAAGAGGGATGAGTCTCAGCCCCACACCTCGACCCCTTGGCCTTCTTGTGCCCAGCTCCCTGCGCAGATATCCCCTATACCCGTTTCTTCCTCGGATTCTTCCTCGGACTCTGATTCGCCCCCTAAGAGGCGTAAGAGGAAGGTGGCTCCCGTTCCCACACAGGAAGGTCCTGTATTAGACATTAATGGGGTCCCCTTTTTTGACCCGGCCCTCATTCTGCATCCCAGATCAGCAGAGTGGCAACCCTCTCAAGAGATTGCCTCGTTCCTAGAGTATTGGGTTAGGCGCCCGCTACCTAAAGGGGACAGGAGCAAGTTACGTTCGGAATGCCCTAGGCCAGTCCTGCAGGACAAGGTGGCGTGTACTCCTGATATTGATCAGCCTATGGCTGTATTCTTGGCTCAAAAAGGCAAAGACCCCAGGAAGGGGGTGGACAAGGCCTGGCGCAGCTGTCAGGACAAGCTCTTAGATGTTCTGGGTCCTGTCACTCAGATTTTTGAGATGGCTGAGGAGGCGGCGGCCTCCAACTCCCCTGTCGATGTGAATATGTTAAGGGGTTGGATACAAAGGACTGTATGCCTGCTCGGCAACGCCAATGCGGCTATATCAAAGGAAAGGCGCAAGTCTCTACTAATGAGACTGGACTCAAAGCTGGCGGATATGTCAGAGAGGGAAGCGGGTCCTTCCGCTCAGGGGCAGTTGTTTGGTGAGAGTTTTCTTAAGGATCTGTCTGCGTATGTCCATACATTCACGGCATTGGATAAGGCCCAAGCCAATATTCCCAGGGCCATTCCCGCCCCCGTCAATTTGCCTCGCGAGGCACCCAGAATACTTCCTCTGCTCGAGGTGCATACACCCAATTTTTCCCGCAACAAAATTCGGGTTGGAGAGGACGTGGTGGCAGAGGTACCAGAAGGTCCAGAGGTGCTTCAGGTAATTTCCCAAGTGTTAAATGTTTTTTCCCTCAAAAGTATGGGAGGGAGGCTTGCCAAGTTTCTCCCACAGTGGGAATCCCTCACATCGGACCCCTGGGTGTTGCAGACAGTCCAAGGTTATCGCATAGAGTTTTACTCCCCTCCTTGCCAGTTGTCAGTTCCCGCCCCTTTGGTTCTGGACACAATAAAGCAGTCGCTGGTAGATCGGGAGGTCAAGGACCTCATCTCCAAGGGAGCGGTGGTACCAGCCTCTTACAGGGCATCCCAGTTTCTGAGTACCATATTTCTAGTCCCAAAACCGGATCAGGGGTTCCGCCCAGTGATAAATTTAAAAGCCCTCAATTCCTTTGTAGTTTACCACCATTTCAAGATGGAGGGAATCCACCTCCTCAGGGACACCCTCCTTCCGGCAGATTGGATGGCCAAGTTGGACCTCAAAGATGCTTATTTAGTGGTTCCCGTGTTCCCTCCACACCAGGAGTTCCTCCAGTTTCAGTGGAGGGGTCGGATTTGGCAATTTGCATCCCTCCCATTCGGTCTGTCCTCGGCCCCATGGTGCTTCACCAAGTTGATGAGGCCTGTGATGGCCCTCCTCAGGTCCAAGGGGATAAGGATAATTATTTATCTAGACGACATGCTCCTGTTAGCTCAGGACGCTCAGGTTTTGATCTCTCAACTGAAGTTCACGGTAACTCTTCTTCAGAGCCTGGGGTTTGTGATAAATGCCAAGAAATCAATATTACAGCCTACGCAATGTATCCAGTTTCTGGGCTTCGATATAGATTCAAAAGAATGCATCCTGCTCCTCCCAGCCAGCAGGTTGTCCAAGATAAAGAAAGAGATCAGGGGTATTCTCAAAAGAGAAAAAATCTCTCTCAGGTTATTAGCAAGGATAGTGGGGATGTTGTCTGCGTCCATCCAAGCCATTTTCCCAGCCCCTCTTCATTACAGAGCGCTGCAACGCCTGAAAGCTCGGCATCTGCGCAGATGTCTCTCTTACTCTCAGATGGTGGAACTGTCCCCAGAGGCCAGATTGGAACTCCTTTGGTGGCTCCAACACATGGAGGCCTGGAATGGGAAAGCAATTTTTGGTCCCTCCCCGGATGTAGTTCTGGAGTCCGATGCCAGCAGAGCAGGTTGGGGAGCAAGGTTAGACCAGGTCTCCACGGGGGGGAAATGGTCGGAGGAAGAGAGGGGACTTCATATCAATTGTCTGGAATTGTTAGCGGGATCTTTTGCAGTCCGCAGTCTTCTCAAAGATCAGGGGAATTGTTGTGTGCTCCTGCGTATGGACAATGTCTCAGCAGTGAGATATGTCAATCATCTGGGAGGAACCAGGTCCAAGGTCCTAGCGGATCTGGCGAAGCAGTTTTGGCATTTCTGTCTGGACCGCAATATTATCTTAAAGGCAGAATAACTTCCGGGCATCAGAAACGAGGTAGCGGATTGGAACTCCAGACACCTCCAAGACAAGAGCGACTGGATGTTAGACAGGAACCTCTTTGCCAAGATAGACTCCCTTTGGGGTCCGTTTACAGTAGATCTGTTTGCCTCGAGGCTAAATTGTCAGGTGTCCAGGTTCTTCAGTTGGAGACCGGATCCTGGCGCTCTAGCTACCGATGCTTTTCTTCAGGATTGGTCAGGTCAGAGGCTTTACGCCTTCCCTCCCTTTGCAATGATAGCCAGAGTTTTGGTTCAAGTACGCCGGCAGGAGGTCACGTTAGTGATTCTAACCCCCTTTTGGCCTTCCCAGATATGGTTTCCGGCTCTCCTAGAGCTCTCAGTAGACATTCCTCGTCTTCTTCCCTTTCATCCTCAGTTACTAACGAACCCGGGAGGGTTTCCTCACGAGTTGGTCCTTCTGGGCCACCTCTCCCTTATGGCGTGGAAGATTTCAGCGCTTCCTGGTGCTTCCGAGGCCTTTCGCAGGACTCTCTGTCAGTCATCAAAGACTCTTGGGCCCCCTCTACCAAATTGGGATACTCTTCAGCGTGGAATCGCTGGACTGGCTGGTGTGTGGGTAGGCACATCAATCCCATTTCTGCCCCTCCTGTAGAGGTGGTTAATTTCTTAGTGAGTTTGTTTAAAGAAGGCAAAGCCTACAGAACCATTAATGGCTTCAGGTCGGCTATCTCTGCAGGTCATCTGTTGGTGAAAGGGGAACCAGTGGGTAGACATTTCCTGGTACGTAGGGCCCTCAAATCTATTCGTATTAAAATCCCCCAAAAGCCTAAGTATTCAGTTCTTTGGGATGTTAACTTAGTATTGGATCTCTTTGGAGCCTGGCCTCCTAATCAAGATCTGTCTTTGCAACAACTTTTTTCCAAATTAGCAATGTTGTTGTGCCTTGTGTCTATTAAAAGAGTATCCGATATAAGAGCTTTAGATGTGGATAATAAAATGTTTACCCCTCAGGGGGTTACCTTTTTTGTTTCACGAAGAACTAAATGCATGACTTCCTCCATATCTTATCCAGCCTTCCCTGAAAACAATAAATTGTGTGTTATTGCATGTCTGAAATGTTTTGAGTTAAAAACAGAAAATCTGCGACCTCCTAATACCTCTCAGCTGTTGATTTCCTATAGAAAGCCCCATAAACCGGTTTCCCCTTCCACTTTGGCCAGATGGGTTAAATGGGTTATGCGGGAGGCAGGAGTTGACACTTCCTCGTTCGGTCCCCATTCTGTTAGGGGTGCAATGGCCTCTAAAGCCGCCTTTTTGGGTGGCAGCTTAGAACAGATCCTTAAAGCAGCTGACTGGTCAAGAGAGTCAACTTTCAAAACGTTTTATCATAAACGCATTGCTCATGTAGCGGTTAATGTTCTGCAAGGGCTTTGAACTTGCATAATAGGAGCCTCCTGTCTTGCCATAGAATACCTAATCCCCCACACTAGCGTGAGATGGGGGTTTAGATTCTATTAAAGACAAGGAGGCGAGTATTATCCCACCCACCCACCCTAATTGTGTTCTGCTTGTTTCAGATTTCGGGTGAGAAGTTCGGCTTTAAGGACATTGGTTCTGCTTCTGTTGAGGAGTTTCGAGTTCGCCTGGTTCATGGAATCGTCGTTCATGGAATAGTGTTAAGGATGGCTACAGTAACATTTTTGTGAAAGAACAGCTTCAGAAAGAGGATTTGTTATTGTTTACAGAGACATTTATAGACTTGGCTGCATGCCCATTGGCTCCCAGGGGGGGCATGACCTGTCCACCATCTTGGATTGGGACATTTATAAATGTAATGTATTGATGTTGTGTTTAAAAAAAAAAAAAGTTTATACAAATTTTATTTTCTTTGCTGCTGTGTGTGTCAGAGTAAAGAAAGCTAATGCATAATACTCGCCTCCTTGTCTTTAATAGAATCTAAACCCCCATCTCACGCTAGTGTGGGGGATTAGGTATTGTGTGCTTTAAATGCCCTAGTTCTTGCTTCAGTATTCTGGAGAGGTGAGGGGGTCTGTCTTTCTCAACAAGATGGCAGGACCACATGCACCTCCTTTGTGGCCTGCTGAAGTATCCACAGTGTTCAGGGAGGTATTGTTGAGCGCACACCATCTGAGATGGAATACGGACTGAGAGGGGCTTTGTTGCTCAGCCATGGCATAGGAGGAGGCTTCATCCTCGATTTTAACAAGCTAAGACAAGACATGGTGGGAATGGTGGCCGGGGTGAATGCTGAAGGAGGAGTGGGTAGAACAGAAAGGGGGAGCAGATGGGATAGGAAGATAGATATTGCTACGCTATTTGTTTTGCTTCTCTTTTGCTCTGTACTATTTTTTATAACCTTACGTTAAAAAAAACACTTGTACTTCGGGCATGATTAATTGGGATTCATCTCTCAGGCTCTTGTTTAGTGATCTGCAGTATACAGTTGTTATTTTCCATGACCGGGCAATAGTTTTCCTTATGGCGAAGCGGGAGTGGATGTAAGCTGAAGTGAGTAGCCAATGAAAGCAAAGTAGTAAGAGAGCTTATGCAAGGGGAAAAAAGGAGCACATGGAAGAAGAGAGCAAACGACTTTGGAAGGGGTACTGGAGAGCATGTGATTTTGGAAGGGAAGAGAAATTGGAAGGAGAGTGCAGATTTCCCACTTGAACAAACTGATCCTGGGCAAATCACTTTATGTCAGCAAAGCCTGGTGAGGTGACCAGGCTGTTTACAGCCAAAGTCATTTGGCTAAACACTGAACTCAAATAGTAGAAAAAAAACGTATAATACAATGTAATACATTTGTAACATTTGTTGCACTCGTGACAGCCATTAACTATTCCTATCATAAACTCAACACCCATGCCCCACCTACCCAGGGTCATCTGTCAGTCATGCCCAATAGTCCCTTTGCTTTAAGTGTGCAATAGAGTGCAATTCTAACAAGTATCCTTATACAATATTTAACCCTAACCAGGATCTTTATCAGACATTCAAATAGTCTTGTGGGTAAATATGTCACCTCTCATCCGAAAAACTTTGGTTTGAATCCAGGCTTCTGCATCTTTGAACCAATCTAAAATATTTAAACCAATTGACAAGTGTGAATAGATGTTTCAGATCTGGGAAGACATTTTTTGCTAGATGACAGATCTGAGAAAGCTGGCTCAATTTCAACAGTTTGTTTAGGATACTCCTCCACCCACAGGAAGTTGGCCCCCCATCACAAACCTGGCCCGCCAAGATGAAATATTGCCAGCGTCGGTTTTTACCGAGTTATTTTTCATGCATTACTCTATGTTCCATGTATTTTGGAAGGCAGGAAGCTCTTGTACAAACCCGTCACCCTGTTTTTAGTTTCCAAGGAAGATGAAGTCTAATATTATGAAAGATGCTCCCAATCTGTTATCGGGTCTACCTTTTTGGGCGGTGAGAAGGGTTTGTTTGGAGGCTTTAGAGAATGCACTGCCTGCCAGAAGAGGGACATTGGTACACGCCTCTTGTGTTCTTACCATGCAGTTGAAGTGAGCCGCCACCTCGTCGTCTGGGCTCTTGTAGAGAATCCCACTCTCCAGGGTCTGCTCACGCAGGTGGCAGAAGCCGCACGCGCCCTTCAGCTTCGGCGGCCCCATCCCTCAGTACAAGAACGTCTATGAGGGATGCGGGGGTCCACCACTGGTGCGCTCTGCGTCGTGTTTCCCGGATATGATTCCACGCCCAGTGCTGAGGAGGAAGGCAAGGTTTCGTTTCCAGCGTACGGGTGAAAAAAAAAAACAGCTGCGCTGCACAAAGTCACACCCCTGCTGTCATGCTCAGTCCGTGGATTTAAGTTTCGGTTTCCCAGTGGGCGGGAAGGAAAGTGGTTTTGATTTGCTGCATGCTGTGTGGTGTACCAACGTTTATATTGTTTACTGTGTGCACAAAGCAATGTGTTTTGGAACATTGACATCTCTCAGACCCGCAACGACCATTAAGGCTAATCGGGCTTTATCTGCCACCACCTAAATTCAGGGCCTTTGCTGGTTGGACCAACGACCGAGCTGCTCTGAGCAGGATGGACGCAGGTGTATATCGTGCCTGGAGTTGCGCTGTAAACAACGGCCTGGCAATTACTTCTGTAATACAGGCCTGACAATTACTCCTGTAATACAATTAATTATTAGCATCAGCGCTTTTCTCATGTATAATTTAAGGCAATTGAAACTGGGCGGGGTGATTCTAACTGAAAGCCCACACACCGATTCAATTGCCTAACACGCACTGGCAAAGCCAATAGGTTTGGTGTTTACAGTTTATTGCATTTTACATTTAGCATGGAGGGAAGGAATGAGGAATGACATCACAGCAAGGAAAAAATTACAGCATGGGAGGGAATGAAGGGTAGTGCGGGGGGGAGTAAGGAATAATTGGCAAAACGAGGAATAATAATACAAAAATCCTATAACTGAAAGGTGGGCCAGCAACAGTACTCAGGGGGGGCCTGATCGACAGGCCAGAGGTGAGCTGAGCGGCAGCACTACAGAGGGAAGGGGCCGCAGCACAAGGGGGAGGCACGACACAGCAAGGAGGAGAGCCGCAGAGTAAGGTGGAAGGTGGGACATCACAGGGGGAAGGAACAGTGCAATACCTAATCCCCCGCACTATCGTGAGTGGGGGTTTAGATTCTATTAAAGACAAGGAGGCGAGTATTATGCTTTCAATCTTTACTACTGACCAAAATAGCAGCAAAGAAAAACTTTTGTAAAAATACTAACTTTTCTTTTTAAAACAGAAAAAAACAGTAAACCATAAGCACACCGTGCACAGTGCAGGAACCCAGTCCAAAATGGGGCTCAGAACCAGCCCATCAACCAATCAGAATGCACCCACCCCCATAAATGTCCTTTTCTCTAAGCACAATTCCTCTTCTTCCACTTTTTCCGAGTTCATCAACCCGAAGCTAAAAAAAGGAGACAAATGTTAGCACCGGGTGGGTGGGTGGGCGGGTATAATACTTGCCTCCTTGTTTTTAATAGAATCGAAACCCCCACTCACGATAGTGCGGGGGATTAGGTATTCTACGGCATGACAAGGAGGCTCATATTATGCAAGTTTAAAGCCCTTGCATCATATTAAAAACCACATGATGAATCTGTTTATGATAAAAAGTCTTAAAAGTAGATTCCCGGGGGCGTGGCCTGGAGCTGCTTCGATCGGCATGTCTGCCTAAGAGCTCCCGCCTGGCCCAATGCGCCGTTCTCCAAAAGTGCCGCTTCCAGAGCCCGCCAGAGCCCGGAATCAAAGCTTCCGATGGGGGAATCCCTTCTGCGGCTTCCGCTCGAGTGGGTCCCAGCTCTGATGCTGAACCGACCTAATACGGCCCCTCTCTCATACCGGGACCCACTCAGCAGCAAAATGGCCGCTGCATCCCCAAGGCCTGGAGACCTTCCTTGAGGGGGAGGGGCTGGCATAACATTGCTGCCAAAAGCCGCCGAAACTGCCTATGTAACCTCAGCCTGCTCGCCGCTTTACCGTAAGCTGCCTCTGCACACATCAAAGATCTACAAGCCAGGATTCCCGTGCCCCTACCCCCGGCACGCTTCGCAGCGGACCCGTGCGGCAGTCATAGGAGGAGCCCCGGCTTGCAGCTACCCTCTGCCAGCTGGGACCCACTCGTCTTTGCCCACCCGGCTCCCGCGGGTCTCCCTCCCAGCTCCAGTGTCTCAGGTGCAGCGGCAACTCAGCACTGCCAAAACCACCAACGGGGCCACCAGGAGAGCTCTGCTCGCCTGCCGCTCCGCCGCGGGCGACCGCTGCACCTGCCGAGTATCCCACCATCCAGACCTGCTGCAGGGGGGGCCCCAGATCAAAACCGTCCTCCGCTGGCTGTACCCTACACACCTGCACCTGCCTGGCTCTCGCGGGGCTCCCTCTCGGAGTTACTGACTCCTGCTCCGCTAAAAGCAGAGCGCTCGGGGGGAGGCTCAGCTTGCGCCCGCCCAGATCACTCCAGGAGCAGCTTCCCTCAGCTTCGTCCCGAGGCGGGCGCCTGGGCCCCCACTCTCCTCATTAAGGCCTGCTGCATCAGCGGGAGTCCCGTGGTGCGAGGACGAGCTAGGCGGCCTTACAGTAGGGCCACCGCAAGCAGACCATACCAACCCATCAAAGCTGAGCCCAAAAAGCAAATGAAAGTCCAGCAGAGCCTGCCTCAAGCAGCAGACCCCGGCCCTTCAAAGCAGAGGAAGGTTACTCTGCCGGTGGACAACCCGGGTCCCCAGAACACCAGTGACTCCATCTCTGCGGGCCTGTGGGGGGCTACTGCTCCAACCACTCATCCAGACTGTTCCCAACACGCTGGGGCCGCCTCCCCGCACCCTACCATCTGCCCAACACCCGCATCCGCAGACCCCCCCCAGGGACCCTGACTTGAAGCCTCTAGCAGCTGGGGAGCTACACAGGTCTCCTGCACGAGCCCCGACAGTAAGGAAAGCCAGAAGCAACCCACAGGGACCCACCTGGCCACATCACCAGGGTCTCCCCGTGCAAGCGCAACCGTACATACCACCTGGGGGACCAGGACCTGGCGAGCTCAACTCTCCAAAAACGAAAAACTATGCGGCCACTAACAGTGTGGCTACATGAAAAGAAAATCCCATACCACTGGGGATTCCCCACATCAGTAAGATTCAAATGGGAGGGATCCCAGAAACAAATTCAATCAATGAAAGAAGCGGAGAAACTTATGGGCCAGAGGAGAGCAGAAGGGCGAATCCGAAGAAACAAACCACTCTCGCCAGGACAAATCTAAAGTCTGGAACCCCAATCATCTCAAATGATGTCCTTTCGTACAGCATTACAACATGCAACAACAACTACAAGAAAAATACCATTTCGATATAACCACAGAACCTGCTTACTAATCTGACAGATCCAGGTCGGGGATGAAATATGAGGCACACCCAACACAAAAGAGTAGGGGATGGCTGACACAAACGAAATTAGAATCCTATCCTGGAATATCCAAGGGATGAACTCACCAAGAAAGCGCAGATCAGTGGAACACTGGCTGGATCAACTATCCGGAGACATTGTGTTACTTCAAGAAACCCATCTGTTACAAGAAGATGGACACTGCATAAGATTCAAGAGATATAAGAAAGCCTATTTTGCCACAGCAGGGAAGAAGAAAAGGGGGGTAGCGGTATTACTAAGCGACAAAGTTCCGCTGGCAAAGATCACATTAAGAAGAGATCCAGAGGCCCGCTTTCTCTTACTCAAAGGCCTCTTCGAAGAGCTCCCCATTACAATTGTCTCAACACATCTCAAACCAGCTTCATCACAGACCTTCTCCCAACCATTTTAGCTTTTCGCGAAGGCCACTTGATCATCGGCGGGGATTTTAACTCCATGCCAAACCCGCAGCTGGACAAAACTCTCCCCCCCACAAACGCAGACTCTATCCCTAGCTAAACTGTTCAGAGAATTAGAAACCGTCGATGCCTGAAGACTATTTAATAACAATTTACGAGACTACACGCACTACTCCAATGTTCGCAAGGGATATTCAAGAATAGACTTTATTCTAATCTCCGGAGTGTTGTTCCCAATGCGTAAACAACGCAGAAATCCATACCTGCATGATCTCCGATCACGCTGCAGTCTCCGTGAAACTAGCCATATATGGCCAAAGAAACCCTATTCAGAGGCATTGGCAATTAAACGACTCGCTACTACTACATGTTAGCATCAGAACAGAAGTGGAGGACACAATAATCAACTACTTCAAAGAGAACACTACGGAGACCTCTCCTATCAAAGTCATCTGGGATGCAATGAAGGCGGTAGTCAGAGGCTCGCTGATCGGGGCAGGAGTGGAACAGAGAAGAATATCAAAAATCGCAACAACTAAGCTGGAAAAAGAAGTGGTCCAACTTGAAGCGGAATTGAAAGCACGCTACACCCGAAAAGTAGAAAGATCCCTGAGAAAGGCTAAAATAGTGCTAAAAATGCATTGTTCCGACTGAACAGCCAAATCATTAGCATATACAAAACAGTTCTTTTACAGCAAAGGGAACAAAGCAAATAAAGTACTAGCCCAGAAGCTAAAGTCGATCCGCAGGGGAACAACATTCTCAAGCTACGAGGTGAAGATGGGAAGCTGCACTACTCCGAGATAGATCAAATCAATGAACTGACAGGCATCATAAATTTATAATGTCCGGAGACCCCACGGTTCTAGACAAACTACCGGAATACCCGAGTGCCTTACTCTCCCAAAGCTCAACCCAGCTGGAATCCCTGGAAGCCCCCATCACTACTGAAGAAATTATCGAATCCATCAAAACCCTCAAATCCACCGCTCCTGGATCAGATGGCTTCTCCACAAACTTTTACAAAAAATTTTCCAGAATTTTAGCACCCCAGATGGCCGCCTTATTCAACTCCTTCCTGTCCACAAGATTAGTCACTAGATCAATGGCTGAGTCGATCACAGTCCTGCTACATAAACCCGGGAAGGATCCCGAATTACCCGACTCTTACCGCTCGATATCACTACTGAACAATGACGGTAAGATTTTCGCCAAAGTACTAGCCAGGTGACTGGGGCCGGTCCTCCCGTTCTTAATTAACCAAGATCAAACGGGATTTATTCCCGGAAGAGGGACCCAGGATAACATTAGACGAACAATAAATATAATTGAAAGCGCCCACAAAATAAAGGTAGGGATGGCCGTGATCTCATTAGATGCCCACAAAGCCTTCGACCGGGTAGATTGGGGCTACATGCAAGCGGTGCTCGAACATTTCGGCTTTGGCCCTAACTTTACCACCTGGGTTATGGCTAATTATCAAGTTCCCATGATGCAACTGCGGGTCAATGGTGCCAGGTCAGGACACATACACATATCTAGGGGCACCAGACAGGGTTTCCCACTCTCACCCCTGGTTTTCGCCTTGTCTATGGAGCCCTTCGCTGCTAGAATTAGATAGAATGGGAGTATAAAGGGGATAACGGTGGGAGACCACGAATACAAAATCGCGTTATACGCAGAAGATGATGTATTAATCACAGCAACAAACTTAACAACATCCCTGGGAGCACTATGGGAGGAAATTAGGGGATTCGGGGCCCTATCAGGATTCAAGGTGAACCTATCCAAGTCCTCAGCTTTAGCCATCAATCTCTCCACACAAGAAAGAGATTCCCTAACCTCCCTGTCACCAATCCCATGGGCTAAGGGTGCAATCGAATATCTCGGGGTCCAAATCACAAAAGACCCGATACGGTTGTAAAGGTGGAAACAGCATGAAATCTCTTGGTTCGGGCGAATTACCGCTGTCAAAATGAACCTGATTCCCAGATGGCTGTACCACTGCGCAGCTCTACCAATACAGGTCCCGGGCCCAGCCCTAAAAGCTCTACAAAAGAAAATACTAGAATTTGTATGGGGAGGGAAAAAACCCTGAATTACCAAACGAATTATGCTGAGGGCGAAAGCAAAGGGGGGGCTGGGAGTGCCAGATATAGCTAGATACACCCTAGCCGCTCAATTATCACACACATTCTCCTGGGTGCAAGAAACAGAGCCCCCGAAATGGAAGCAAATCGAAGAATTCTGGTGCCCGGTCTCATTATCTGATCTCCCACACCTACCAAACATGAAGCACAGGCAAATAGCAGTCCCCTATCAGCCACGACGGTAACGGTCCAGTGCTGGAAAGCTGCAGTTTGGAAATGGGGCATACGAAGCGCCTTGGGACCCCTGACCCCCGTCTGGAATAACCCTGACTTCTCAGCGGGAAGGTCCCCGATGAATTTTCAAGCCTGGATAGAGGGGGGCTGGGCAAAACTAGCGACTTTTTAGAAGAGGGCTCACCCATCACTTTCGAGAGGTGCAAAATAAAATTTGGGGTGGGGGAGCGGGAAAGATTCCGCTATACCCAAATCAGGCACTGGATGTCCCACAGGATAACCTGAGAGAAATGCTCTAGAGAACTGATAGCGCTGGAGCTCTCCTTAACAACTCCAACCAATAGAGGTAGGACCTCAATCATCTACCGCCTCCTAGATAGGTCAGATCCCGAAAAAAAAGATAGATATATGCTAGAATGGGAAAAGGACCTAGGGCGAGAAATACCGGGGGAAGAATGGGGGAAGATATGGGCCAGATTGCACAAATGCTTGCAATGCATCACAAACAGGGAAGGGGGTTATAAACTTTGCTATAGATACTATATCACCCCAACCCAAACTCAAAAGGCCAACCTGGATATCCCTGGAACCTGCTGGCATGGCTGCCCAGTCCCCGGATCATTATTCCACTTGCTTTGGTCCTGCCCAAAGGCAGAGGCATACTGGAAAGAAATCTTAAAACATATTAAAGTAATCTTCGGTCTCTCCATACCCTGGGACCCAGGAATTGTCCTGTTGGGCGAAACTGGAAACGGGGCATTTCCGATCTCAGGGCAAATACCCCGCCTATGCACGCACCTACTGCTAGCGGCAAAAATCGCAATGGCCCGATTGTGGAAAGACGAAGGCGGTCCTTCAATAGCTCTATGGTGGTCCAAATGTTGGGAAATAGCAGCAGCCGAGAAAATCACAGCAATGCGAGCAGGATCCCTGAACAGAACCCTGAACATATGGGACCCATTTATGGACTACACAGCTAAATTCCCAGCCCTCATAAAGAGACCTCCACTCACCAGATGGCTCCAATGTAGCCCACTTGACCTCACTCAAAACACATCAAAGACAAGGTTTACACCAATGTAAGAACAATATGGACCATCGATAATGGCAATACGGTCAGCAATAGTCCCCTCAACCCACAAATATTCCGAGAGACACTCCACCGTGAAATAATTCATACTTATTGCATTGTTGTAATTGTTATATTGCTTTAAAAAAAAACAATAAAATGTTGTTATGGAAAAGTAGATTCCCTGGACCAATCAGCTGCGTTTAGGATCTGTTCCAAACCTCCCCCAAGGAAAGCCGCTTTTGATGCCATAGCACCTCTAACCAAATGAGCTCCAAAAGAAGAGATGTCAATACCAGCCTCTTCCATAACCCATTTAACCCATCTAGCCAGAGTAGCTGAGGACACTGCCTTATAAGGTTTACTGTAGGAAATAAGCAGCTGAGAGGTACCTGGGGGGCGAAGCTCATCGTAATAGCTTCAAAACACTTCAAACGCTGTACCACACACAATTTATTATTCTCAGGAAACGCAGGATCATACATTTGGTTCTCTTGGTCACAAAGAAAGTCACCCCTTGAGGAGAGAAGATCTTATTGTCCACATCAAGAGCTCTAATGTCAGACACTCTCTTAATGGAGACAAGACATAGCAACATTGCTAACTTTGAAAAAAGTTGTTGAAGGGATAATTCCTGATTATGAGGCCAAGCGATAAATAAATTCAACACTTTAGTAACGTCCCACAGAACGGAATACCTGGCTCTAGGAGGAACCTTAACTCTAATGGACTTCAGGGTCTTTCTTACCAAGAAATGCTTACCAACCCGTCCCCCTTTAACCAGAACATGGCCAGCTGATATCGCCGATCTAAACCCATTAATTGTTCTATAGGCTTTTCCCTCCTTGAACAATTCCACCAAGAAATTTACTATGTCTACTGGAGGAGCAAAAATGGAATTGAGGTGTCTAGCCATACACCAGCTAACCCAGCGGCCCCATGCTGAGGAGTATCCCGCCTTGGTGGAGGATGCCCAAGAGTCCTTGATGACGTTACTAGAGTCCTGCGGAAGGCCTTGGAAGCACCAGGAAGAGCTGAACTCTTCCAAGTCATAAGGGAAAGATGTCCTTGAAGGACCAGGTTGTGTGGTAGACCCGCCGGGCCCGTGAGGAGCCGGGGGTGGAGAGGGAGAAGGTGAGGAAAATCTACAGCTAACTCCAGGAGAGCGGGAAACCATACTTGAGAGGGCCAGAACTGGGTCACTATTATCATGGAAGCAGATTGCCTGCGCAGTTGCACCAGAGCCCTGGCTATCATGGTGAATGGAGTAAAGGCATAGGGTCGAGAGCCAGACCAGTTCTGGAGGAACACATCGGTCACCAGAGCTAGGGGGTCCGGTCTCCAACAGTAAAACCGAGGAACCTGGCAGTTCAGATGGGATTCAAAGAGGTCTATCTGAATGGGACCCCAAAGGGACTAAATCAATGCAAAATTACTCTTGTCCAGCATCCAATCGCTCCTGTCCTGAAGGTAACGGGAATTCCAGTACGCCACCATATTGCTGACTCCCGGTAGATACTCTGCTTGTAACAGAATGTTTCTGTCCAGGCAATAAACCAAAACACCCTTGCTAAAACCGCTAGGGCCTTCAAGCGGGTCCCCCCCAGGTGATTGATATACCGAACTGCTGAAACATTGTCCATCCGAAGGAGGACGCACCAATTCCCTTGGTCTTTGAGAAGACTCTTGCCTGCGAAGGAACCTGCCAGCAACTCTAGGCAATTTATATGAAGTAATTTTTCCTGATCTGACCATTTCCCCCCAGTGGAAATCTGACCTATCCTGGCACCCCAACCTGCTCTGATGGCATCGGACTCGAGGACCACATCTGGGGACGGCCCAAAGATCGCTCTGCCATTCCAGGCATCCATATGCTTGAGCAACCAAAGAAGCTCCAATCGGGCTTCTGGATCCAGCACTACCCTTTGACAATAAGACAGGCTCTTGCGCAGATGTCTCCCCTTGAGGCGTTGAAGCGTTCTGTAATGAAGAGGCGCCGGAAATATAGCCTGAATGGAGGTGGACAACATTCCCACAACCCTTGCTAACTGTCATAGGGACACCATCCCCTATTTTAGGATGAGGCGAATTTCTTTTCGAATTTTAGAAAGCCTGGAGTCTGGGAGAAGGAGGATGCACAGCTTTGAATCTATACTGAAGCCCAGAAATTGGATACATTGAGTAGGACAAAATATGGACTTCTTGGCATTTAGTACAAACCCAATGTCCTGGAAAAGAGAGATTGTTAGATCCAATTTTCCCTGCAGAACCCAGAGATCCTGAGCCAGGAGAAGAATGTCATCTAGATAAATTATACTCCTGATCCCCTTTGACCTGAGGAAAGCAATCACCGGCTTCATTATCTTGGTGAAATACCACAGGGATGACGACAGGCTGAACGGGAGAGAGGCAAACTGCCAAAGGCACCCCCCCCCAAGAGAATTGGAGAAACTCCTGATGCGGGGGAAAGATAGGAACTACCAGATATGCATCCTTGAGGTCCAACTTAACCATCCAATCCCCTGGGAGAAGGGTATCCCTCAGAAGATGAATGCCCTCCATTTTGAAATGGTGATAAACTACAAATGCGTTGAGGGCCCTGAGATTTATCACAGGGCGAAACCCCTCTTCGGGCTTTGGTACCAGGAAAATCGTGCTGAGGAACTGGGAAGCCCTGAAGGTGGCCCGGACCACCGCACCCTTGAAAACAAGCTCTTGAATCTCTGCATCCACCAGCTTCTGCTTCTCTTGATCGAACACAAGAGGAGGAGGCGGCGAGAGCTGACATGGATGGGAGTAGAATTCTATCTGAAATCCTTGAACTGTCTGTAACAACCATGGATCTGAGGTGAGCCCTTTCCAATGATGAAGAAATCGTACCAACCTGCCCCCCAAACCTTTGTGGGAAGAAACATTTACGAGACAAGACAATACCTGGAGCGGATCTCGCTCTACTTGCTTGCACCTCTGCCATTCCAGCCTCTCCACTGAGTTCCTCTCTGGGGATAGAAGGTCATCTGGGATCCTTGAGCAGAGGAAGAGCGATGAGCCGCCCCGAGAGGCGTATTGCTGTGGGCGGGTAAAGCCCCTGAACGAGGAGCAGCCAGAGGAGCAGGCTCTTCCTCGTCCGGCCTTATCAAAAATTCTAGGCGCAAAAACCTTTCTAATGTTTGTCTGGACTTTGTCTAGTGCAGTGAAGGTATGAACATATGCCGATAGGTCCTTAATTAACTTATCCCCAAAAAGATTTCCTTGAGCTTTGGGGCCAGCTTCTCCCTCAGCCATGTCTTGTAATTTGGGGTCTATGCGCCTAATGAGAGCTTTGCGTCTCTTCCTGGATATACTGGAATTAGCATTGCCGAGCAGGCAAAAGGAACGCTGCACCCAGCCCCTGAGCACCTGGACATCTATTTGTGATTCATTAATAGCGGCCTCCTTTGCCAACTCAAAGATCTGGGTCAAGGGCCCTAACATGTCCAACAGCTTGTCCCGACAACCCCGAAGTGCTCTGTCAACCTCCTTCTTAGGGTCTTTACCTCTCTGGGACAAAAAAGCCACCATGGATTGATCAATCACTGGGGTCATTGCCACCTTATGAGCAATAACAGGTCGGGGGCATTCGGATCGTAACTTATTTCTGTCTTCGCTTGGAAGAGGCCTCCTCACCCAATGATGGAGGAACAAGGAAACCACCTCAGAAGGGCGCCATTCCGCTGATCTAGGGTGTTGAATGAGAGAGAGGTTGAAAAATGGAACCCCACTGTCGTCCAATAATTGTTCCTCAGTTGTCTGGGATACCCCCACCAATGACACCTTCCTTTTATGCCTCTTGGGCAGGGAATCCGAATCCTCAGAGGACTCAGGGGATGATAAAGGAGTAGAGGTAACCCTAACTGAGGCTGAAGACTGGGAAATACCCTCCCCAAACTTACACTTTAAGGTTCTAACTGGGGAGCCAGGGGAAGAGGGAGAACTCTAAACCGGGCTGAGTTGCCATTGCAAATGTTTAGATTTGGTTGTGCACTTTCTGGGCGCTGCAGAAGGACCCTGAACAGGATTGGGATGGAAGTCGGCAATCTTATTAATTAACCTGTCAAATGCCGAGGCCAAAGTTGAGTTTAAATTCAACAGAGCCAAGTCCATGGAATCCCTTATAGCCCTGGAGATAACGGGGGTGGAACCAGGGAGGTCTCCCCTAAACCCCTCACTCCAGAATCCTCATTAGGTCTATCACTTTTCTTAGAAGCAGAAACCAGAAATATCACCAACCCAACAAATTAGCATGAGCAGCGCTAAATGTGTATATATAACAATTTCTGCCTGAGGCAGTCACTCGCACAGCACGCCGAGCAGGCGAACACTGTGAAAAATAAAGACACCTCTACACATGAGGCGTGTCTGAGCGGTAACGATCTCGAGCTGCCCCCCACAGGGTGAGCTCCTTGTGTATAAATACACTGCGCAGAGCAAGCGCGAAAAAGGCAGGGGAGGGATGCGCAGGAAGCGCTGCAGCGTGTATGTAATTCTCCGAGAAGGCGAACGATAAAACTCCCAAGGGAGCGGGGGAAGGAGGGAGCAGGGCGGGGAGAGAAGAAAGGGCCGACTCTGGGCGTGACTGAGGTGAGGTGAACGCCTCACGCCAAGTCGTCACAATGATAATTGTATTCCCCCAACGTTCGAACAAGCGAACACTATTGCAAAGTTATACAGATACAAATTAAACACGGATACAACGTTTAAAAAAAAACCTTCACAGAAGAAAGGACTGGCGTGTAACAAATAGGACTTATCTCGTTGCGTCAGCAGCAAAGAAAGAGGAGTTGTGCTTAGAGAAAAGGACATTTATGGGGGTGGGTGTATTCTGATTGGTTCATGGCCTGGTTCTGAGCCCCATCTTGGAATGGGTTCCTGCACTGTGTGCTTATGGTTTACTGTGTTTTTTCTGTTTTAAAAAGAAAAGTTACTGTTTTTACAAAAGTTTTTCTTTGCTGCTATTTTGGTCAGTAGTAAAGATTGAAAGCATAATATGAGCCTCCTTGTCGTGCCATAAAATGGGGAGGAGTGGCAGCGCAAGACAGAAGGTGGGTCAGGGCAAAGGGGAAAGGAGCAACAGCACAAGGGGGGAGTGACAGCGCAAGGCAGGGAGGAGGGTCCGGGCAAGGGGGAAAGGAGCAACAGCGCAATCGCAAGCAACAACAGCACAAGGTGGAATGAGTTACAGCGCAATGGAGGGACGAGGGTCAACTGTCCCGGGAGGATAGCTCAGCGGCAATGTGTTCATCTTGGAAGCAAGACGACACGAAACTACACAGGTTCGAGCCCTGGGTCCGTGCTTAGAAACCTCTGGGTATTTAAGCGTGTTATAAATATGCAACTAAAAAACAAACAAATCCTGTAACAGCGCCTCGATGTCCGCAGGCAGTGGGAGCGCTTTAAATATGCAACAAAACAAAAGAAACTCAAGGGGGAGGAGGGACAGCTCAAGGGGGAGGAGAGATGGCGCAAAGGGGAGCGGAGCGACAGCACAAGTGGGGAGGAGGGACAGCAGAAGGAGGAAAGGAACAAAAGCACACGTGGGGAGTGACATCTGTTGGTTGTATGTATAGTGGCAGCCTTTAGTCATAGTTGTCCTATATTGTAGTTTTGATCCCAATGTGATTTATTACAAGGACACCTGTATGTTGTCAGTGGTACTGCACCTGCAGATGTACTCACAACTTATTTTATTGGAGAAGTGCAGGACCACTGACAACATAAAGATGTCTTAATTGTTGTCATTGGTACTGCACCTCTCCAAAAACAAATCGTGTGTATGGTAACAGTATCCAGAAAGGGAAACCTACATGTAGCCCAACAAGGCCAGGAAAGTAGCCCAAATATATCCCAGTTCCCTTTGGCTGCAAAAAGAAAGATCACTATGCCATATTAGATTTGAAAGTGACACAGTCACATGATATGGTACAGAACTCCTTAATGGAACAAGAAATAACATTTAGTGTGTCCATTTGTCATGCCAACCACAAATTGAGTTTTCTGACTCCCCTTTACCCTCTCTCTTCTCTATAGCAATGGTGATTGTGATATTTTGGTGACTATGCCAGCACAATGCACCACAACCAAAAATCGGATCTGTGCCTGCTTCCAAAACAATCAAAGTGAATCACAGGTAGTTTATTTTTAAACAAAGGGCACATACGTTAGGAGTTAAACAGATATAACCATATAATGAACTATCAATTACAAGAGATCATGTCTTAGTTAAGTTATCAGAATGTCAGAATGTGAATGTAAGAGGAGTGCTTCAAAGGGTACCGGATAGCAGGAGACAATTCATCTACACAGCACTCCTCAAGTAGCTGGTTTCAGAATGGATGAGTGATAGCTTAAAAACGTTTAAGATGAAGAGTCTCACTAGAATGTGTGTGAGTTTATACCCATGGGGTCTATTAGTTTAGGATTCAGAGAAAAGTGGGATTGCAATGTGGCACTTGTTCCCGTTTCACACCTAACACTGCCATTGCCTCTCACCCCAGGGGAAAAAATGTGTGTGTGTGTGTATGTGTATATACAAAACCCTTGAAATTCAGCAGATGTGGGAAGTGAGGACCATTTTAACTTGCGTACACCTGTAGATGTCCCTCATGATGTAATTTTGTATGTCATTTATTATGTATGTGCTCATGTTGTTTGCAACGAGGGGATGCCAAGTTAAGATGGCCATCACTTCCCACATCTGCTGAATTTGAAGGGTTTTGGTGCATTCAATTTGATCACCTTAACTCTCACTTAACTAAAGTTTTTCACTGAATTTCAAGGGTTTTGTTATACTATAGTTTCTTTGAGGCCCAGTAGCCATGGCCTTTGGCCATGGCCACTGCACATGTTACACCAATACTTTGTTACCAAAAACCCATTGCCCCCTGCTTCTGCAGGTGTAAAATATGTTTGCCGACTCCCTATTCCTGTGGCAATTTCCCCAGAAATTATTTCCGATCGTGTAACACTGTGCCGGCCCACCATCCGCAGTGAGCCCCCCCTCCTAGCCTTCCGCAAAGCACTGAAAACCACCCTCTTCTCATAAGGTCCCTCGCAGCAGCATAATACCAACCATATGACCCACTGCTTAAGTTGTATTGACCAACCGCATAAGCTGTAATGATAACCTTGCTTGTTCCTATCTGTAATATGCCTCTTACTGATACCATGCCTGTAACTAAGCTCATGCAAGTAACAGCGCCTCAATGCCCCTGGGCTGCTTGCCCGCTATACAAATTTAAATAAATAAATAAATAAATAAATTAACGAAAACAAACGGTGAAATTGCCACAGTATTCCCCCAATAAGCCAAAAAATGCTCAAATGAAAAAAGTCTTCCCTGTGCTCACAGGCACGCACCATGTGCCCCTCTTTTTCTTCGTCCCCCGACTCCTCTCAATGGCTTTTTCCTTACCTAACCCTCTCCCTTTACCCCTTATCACTCTTTCGTTTGTCTACACAGATTCTTTTCCGGACGCTCTTGCAGTGTTGCCACAGTAATATTGCATAGTCTTTAATCCTGGCGAAAGGGTTTGCTGTTATCCTATCCTGGTGCTGTGAAACTGGCGCTTTAAGGATTTCTACAAAAAGCTTACCTGTGGCACGCAGCGCTGGGGCAGAGCTCGGCGACGAGTTCAGTCCGTCGAATACCTATGAAAGGGTGGACATGCTTGGTTCTGCGTCTTCAATCCTGGTGAAAGAGTTTGCTGTTATCCTATCCTGGTGCTGTGCTACTGGCACTTTAAGGATTTCTACAAAAAGCTGACCTGTGGCGTGGATTTCAGCGACAAGTTCAGTCGCTCGTCAGTCAGCCGGCAGGCAGGCGGTGGAAGTCAGTCGGATGGATGAGGGCCGTAGCCAGAGAAGCGCAAAGCTGTGGAGGCAGGGCAAGCCTATCTCCTTGATACAACCTACTGGAGTGAGCACCACAATAAGGACAAAGTCACAGACAGCAGTTAAGCGCAACCTGCTTGCTTCCGTAAAAAAAAATTGAAATAGTGATCGTACTGCTGGATCCAGACTGCCGACTATTGAAACAGCATCAGATCCTGTGAATGTGAACATATGCTTGTCATATCCACCGACGTACCCTGAACTAAGCTCTGAAGCGATATTCCCCTTGTTGAACCTTGTGGTCTCCTGCCCGGTGGCAGAATTTGTCGCTAGTTCCTCCATTCCCCCCTGTACCTCAGCCCCCCCCTGTGGTTTTGACTGTGTCTGAGGCCGTGCAAACACCTCATGCAGAAAGGGGATTACTGCTTGCTGGCGTATCACATTCAAACTTACAACCACCATCCTCATCTTTGGCAATGCATCATGAGGACTGTACATGGCGCTTTGCCTAAAAATACAAGGTCAGGGGTCAATGTGATCAACAAATCTCTTGCTAAAGATTTTGGGTTTACTTTGCCCAAAGCATTGCTTTCAACGTCTTTGGTGACACACAGGCCCAGTGACGGTTCTGTGATGCAAAAGATGGAAAAGACTTAGGGCCTCATCACAAGTTGGGCTGTATTCCCGGCTGTAATACCACCTACTGTAATAGCCCTAGCACTTTCCAGTCTGGTGGTATTACCACCGGATCACGGGTTGGGCCTTAACGGTAATTCCCCTTTCCTGATTGGGTCCATTGGATCCAATTGGGAATTTTCGGTGCTAATACTGCGGGCTAATACATCCGGCTTTAATACTGCCGAAAACAGGGATTTTCACCTCCAGAAAAAATCTGGAGGTAAAACAGCCGATTTAGCGCCCAACTCGTGTTAGGGCCAGCCCTTAAATGCATCAGTAATACCGTTACCACCGCATTTAAGGGCTACAGCGCAACTTGTGATGAGGCCCTTAGTACCTTCCTTGAATCAACTTCCTATTCATCGGAAGCAAGTTTTTGCCCAAGTGCACAACAGTGAATGTCCATCCAAGTGTGCGAGACCTGTTTGCAGACTCTCTTCAGTGGGCCCCCCATCAGGTGACCCAACATGTGTGGAGACCTCAGATGTTGTGTGTTTGGACCGCTCTCCCATTGAACATATTCAAATTAGTACTCCATTGGGTGACCCACATGATGAAGCCACTGAGTGTATCACTAATGCTGCTGTTACCCAAAAGGCCACCTCAAGAGGAAACGAGGCGGCTCTGTCGGGCAGCGCCTCCGCCCTGGGTTTCACTGCATTACAACTATTCAAAAATGCAGTTGCCTCAGGGGAAACATCAAATGCCTCCCCACTGTTAAAGACAAACTGTAGTGAAAAGGGGGCCTAGCATAGCACCAAAATAACAACCTTTTACCAATCAAAGCTAAAAACAACAAAGAAAGGCCTGTTTCCCGATCGTTTTGGTGAAACGTCTGATACCGAAATAGTGGAAGGAGCAGGGGATGGCTACATCCTCTTTTCAACTATACCTAAGTTACCAAAGGCCACAAAGGAAGTTGCCAATAGTGTGAAAAGGCTCCCCTCAATAGGCAACGAAACCAGTACTCGACAGAGCCACCCCAGAGGGATCAAAGAGTGTATTTCTCAAATGTGATAAGGCTGAGGAGGGAGCAAGACCTGGATGCCTCTGGCCCTATAGTAGTAGGGTCGCAGCCTTCAAAATCCAAGGGGGAGGCCAGCTCTAAGACTGGAAATTCCACTAACAAGAACAGCTCGCTGGATCACCTCTAGTGCGCATGGTAAACAGCCTTGAACAGGAGAGGCCCTCACACCCAGATTTGGAAAAGTCAGTATTGGTGCTAGAAGGGGTGCCGAAAAGCAGAGCCTTAGAAAAAAAGAAAAAAACACGTTGCAGAGTGGATTAACAACCCTGCGGAGCCTAGTCTGCATACCACTGGAAACAATCTACAGTTCCAGCCATTTGTAGCTCAGAATCTCCAATGGAGCATTCGGCACGTGGTAGGGGCAGAGGTATTGAAAGAGATAGAACCTCTTTGAACCGGCCCACTGCCCCTCCAGTTAAGCCAGATTTATTGATAACAATTGCCTTGCCACCATTCACCATGCTGTATGAGGCACTTAATGACACGATGAAGGACCAAACCAAACTGATGGCTATGGTCCATTCCAAATTATTGTTCATGGAGGGCTTTGTAACAGCCTCAGAACATAGAACTACCAGGCTATCAACAACTCAGGAAACAATTGCTGCACCACCTGCACCACAGGAAAAGGAGGTGGTGACCACCCGGGACCAGCAGGCGCAGACAAGTCTGGTTAGCAATTCCTCGGAGGCGCTTGACCTCCAAGAAGGTGATATCCTGCTGAACTTTGTCATGGAATTAGACAATCACCCTAAAAGCATGGATTTTGAAGTTGTCATATCAGCTGGTGAAGGTTGCAGTACTAAAATGTCAGCAAAAACAAGACTATGTAACACGAATAAGGAATATCCGATGTTTGGCCAAAAGGGGAGGAAGAAGCCTAAGGACCAATTGCTGGTAAATCAACAATCACAGAAATGTTGTCGCCGTAATAACTCTAGGGATTCTTGAAAATACCTAAGAGACCTCACAGTCCCTCCAATTGCTTCTCAGGATGACGGCAGAGAGGAAAGTCTTAGGCAAGTGGTCGAGGACACCCGCCCAATGTTGATTGTAGCAGACACAGTCAGTTCAACGGGATCAGAAAGAGTGGATGCAGAAACCGATGTTTCGGATGATCAAATTAATTTCTCACTTTAATCAACTGAAGAGCTAGAATCCCAGTTGGAACACTGACACCGTCTGACAGCAACAAGAGTGATTTTGAGCCAAGCTTCGACAATTAAGAAGGTTCAAATCACTCTGGGGACAGAACATGCCTGAACATTTTTAACACTAGATGAAAAAAGGCACAGAGCAATTGAAAAACACCAACATGTAGAAGAGAAGGAGGAGAACGATTATCTACCCACCAAGGAGACAAGGTTAATTCGACCCAGCCCTGACCTACTGAAGGGGGAGAGGGTCACTGGGCCGGCTCGAGTAATTCCCGCGCCACTAAGAGAATTCCTCCAAACCAGTCTTCTAATGGGACAGTGATGGAGAGACAGAGCTCTAGGGAGGGGCCAAATAGGCCCCTTGATCATTTAGCACAACAAGGCAGGAGAAGTGCCTGCTCTGTGAAGCTAGAAAGAATAGTGGACAAAGAGGATGACTTGATATTGAACCGGAAGAGTGTAATGGACTTACTGCAATGCATCCCAAACCTGCGTCACATTATCTCTAGTGATCTAAAGAATATTGAATTTGTGGACAAGCTACGCACAGACAGTGTTTATCTTCATACGACTTCCTCTGTTGTGAAGGCAATGTTGCTGGAAGCAGCAGAAAGTTTGCAAATGCTGGGTTTTGATCTAACAGTTGAAAAAGAAACGGTTGATAAAGGCTTTCTTGACAACAGAAACCGGGAATTAAGTTTCAAAACGAATTGTTAAACAGAACAAGATGGAGAAGCCAAGGAAGATGTACAAGTGGCAAACGACCCGAGTAAGGCATCTAAAAGAGTACATTTCCAAGATTCATTGGCACTGAAGTGAGGCCCCCAGGACCCTGGAAGATCTAATTTTAACATGGGATAGTACATGCTAATAACATTGGTGACCCATTAAGAGAGGTAAAGTTGGTGCCCGAGGACATCCATAGTAGTCTAGACAAATTCTCCTGGTCATGGTTTTCGGGAGCTTTGGCTTGCAGCAAGAGATCCTAGCTACACAAGAGGGCCCAGCCTCGACAACTAAGCATGGCATCCTGGAACACAAGAGGGTTTGGCACATGACAGTTAAAAGCGATGTGAACTATGGGTGATTATGATCTTCTGTGTTTCCAGGAGACTTGGTTGTGTAATGATTTAAAGCAAATAAAATATTTTTAAAAAAATATTGCGTGATTCCCCCAGTATTCCCAATATAAGCCAAACATGTTCCAACTGTGACTGTATTCCCAAACCCATCCGCTCTCCCCCAAGTACCCAACATCACATACATGGTGTCTTCTTCCCCCTTCCCCACCTCTAGCCTGTTGTGATTGCATCCTTTTGTCTCCTCCAAATAGCTTTTTTAGCACTTTTTATTTTTGGCTTCCCTGGTATTATCGCGGGAATGGCTCGAACAAAGCCAAAAGAAATGGCTGCTTTTCTGAAATGGAAAGACTCTTTGCTGCAAAGCACCATGAGAGATAGCTAAAAGTTTTCGGGAGCAGGGGGGCACTCCCTTCTCTGTCGAATATATATTTTTTTAAATTTGGTTTTATTGGATTTAACAGAAGAACAAACAAGATGGAGTACATATTACATATTTTGCCATAGTAAGCATGTGATTGCGGAACCTGGAAGGTACACATAATGTCAACTAGTAAGAGAAAAGTTTTGTTGCACATGTTACATTGGTTGTATCAGAGCATGTCCATTTTAGCCTCGCAATGCCCACCCTCCCCACACCCTCCTTCTTATCATGATTGAACACTCGTCCGTTGAATGTCGTTAAAGCGTGGGAACTTCGAAAGAGTTTATTCAGATTTTCGTTGCTTGGTCAGTCTGGAGACACCTGTTACAAGGTTTACCCAATTGTTTTCTGTCGGTTTTTGCCTTTTCTTTAGAACTCAGCAGGCTCCTTCAATCAGCTCTCAGAGTCTGTTGTGAGATGTTTACTTCTAAAGTCCATCCATAGGCTTCACATTGGGCAGCTTTGCCATGGAGAGAGTCGGTTATCGTCTCCATCAAGTAAATGTTCGTGGCTAGAGTGATCCATTCCTTTTTGCTTGGCACTGTTGTGGATTTCCATTTAATCACCAGGAGGGCCCTGGCCGCTAGGAGTAAATGGGGTGTCAAGCCTTTCACTCTGATCCATTCATCCTCATCTTTTTCTAGGCCAAATAGTATTAGGTAGGGGTCGGAGTCTCTTTGAATGCCTTCTATTTCTTTGATCCACCCCAAGACCTCGTTCCAAAACACTTTGATGTGCTGGCAGCCCCACCACATGTGCCAATAGGTGGTTATTTCTCCACATTTCCTCCAGCATGTTGGACTCATCGTTTGGGACATTTTAGAAAGTCTATAGGGATCATATTGCCATCTGTGTAGCAGTTTAATAGCATGAAGCTTATATTGGCTGGATACGGACGTTTTGGAGGCCGCTCTGCACATTGTTTCCCATTGGTCGAGGTCTATTTCCTCTCCAAAATCTTTTCCCCATCTCATTCGCAGGGATTGCGTTGATCCGTCTCCTGCCGCTATTAGTTCTTGATACATCGCGGATATGAGGCCTTTTGTCTTGGATTTAGAGTCTAGAAGTTTCTCAAAGGAGGTGAGGTCTCTGTTTAGTTTGTCTCTCCATTCTGCCTTCGTTAAGACCCCTTTTAGTTGGATATACTGAATTGTGGATAGGGTCCCTATACCTAGGGCCTCCGTCAGGTCCGGTAGGGTGATATATGCGTCCTTCTTTAGCAGCTGTCCTACCCTCTCCAAGCCTGCCTCGTACCATGCTTGGAACCTGCCCACATCTGGTATGTGGTTGTTCATGCCGGGTGACCATAAGTGGCTGAGCGGGGACAGCCAGGTGGTGATTTTGCCCCTTTCTTTGCCTGAGCGCCAGATACTCCATATAGTGCTCAAGATGGGGTGACCTTTCATTTTCTGTTGTACCCTTTTGTACGGGGTCCATAACCACTATGATACCGTGGCAGGAGACAGGTAGTGATTGTCCATTTGTACCCATTGGAGGTTATTATGGTCTCTGAGGTGCGGGATCAGGACGCGCAGCTGGGCGGCTTTGTAGTAGGCTCTCAGGTCGGGGAGCCCAACCCCTCCTTTGTCCTTGGGGAGGATTAGTGTGTTGTATGGGATTCTTGGTTTCTTCCCCTGCCATATGAATCTCATCATGATCTTTTTGGCTTCAATAAAGAACTCTCTGGGTATCTCAATCGGTAGCATTTGAAATGGATACAGAAAACGGGGAAGGCATACCATCTTGACTGCATTGATTCATCCAAGCCATGAGATCATGAGTTTTTCCCATCTTTTAAGATCGCTGCGAATCGTTGAAGGAGTGAGGGGAAATTGGCTTCAAAAAGGTCATTCAGGTTTTGGGTAACCCGTATGCCCAGGTACTGGAGTGCGGCATGTTCAAGCGTAAGGCCCAACGGGAGATATTTGGGGTCATTCACTTCTGCGGTCCCCTGGAGGGGGAACAAGATGGACTTAGACCTATTCACTTTAAACCCAGAGAATTGGCGATATTCGTCCATTAGTTTGAGGGCGTGAGGGATGGATTCTGTTGGGTTAGTTATGTGGAGGAGAATGTCATCTGCATAGAGGGCCACCTTGTATTCTGTTGGGCCCAGCCATATCCCCTCTATCAAAGGGTCTGTTCTCATCCTTTGTGCCAGGGGTTCTAGCGAGTGTGCAAATAGAATTGCAGAGAGGGGGCATCCCTGTCTAGTCCCACGTTTCAGCTTGAACCATCTGGAGTATTCTCCATTAACAAATATCGCTGCCATGGGGGCTGTGTATATTGCTTGTATTCCCTTTCTGGTTCTCGGGCCTATTCCCACCTTCGCAAGCACTGCTCCCAGGAAATCCCACTCCACCCTATCAAAGGCTTTCTCAGCATCTATTGACAACAAGACTGGGTCGCTGGGAAGGTTGTGGGCCGTGTGTAGGAGGTGTAGTGTTTTGCGCATGGAGTCGGCTCTGTAACGCTCACCTGATTCCCACGGAGGCGCGGGTCTTGGCAGGAAGGTGTCTGTAACACGAAACGTGATGTGCAGGATTCGGTTGGCTTCTGGGGTCGAACTTCTCCGCACTGTGTGTCGAACTCGAAGGGTGAGTTTTCTGCAGGTGAAATAACATGGGGATTAAAGGTCTGGGTTGTTGAATGTCCCTATCTCTCTCTCCTCCCAGCTTGTCTGTTGAGCCCCCCTCCCAGGTCAACGTGCTCACCTTAGATAGGTGAATGCTGGGCTCTCCATCTGCGTCTAGTGCAGGGTGCCGTTGCCAGTTCCTTCACTGGTGAAACATTGGCCTCTTAGCTTCAGAGGATGGATACCGTCGTTGTCTGCACGACCGGTAAGTTTCTGGACACCTTTAGTCTTTATAGTCTTTTTATGCGTGGCAGTGAAGCGCCTGGAATTGCGTAAGTATGGCAAGCGCTCTTACTGCCTCTTTCTTTGTCTTTGCAGGTGGCGATGCGGAATGAAGAAATCCGGAATTCGCCGCGTGCCGGTAAGTGTAACACTGCTGTTGTCTTTGCAGATGAAGATGCAGCGTGAAGAATCCGGAATGCACAGCGTGCCGGTAAGTAGAATAATGCTGTTTATCTTTGCAGGTGAAGATGCAGCGTGAAGAATCCGGAATGCACAGCGCGCCGGTGAGTATGGAAATGCTGTTTATCTTTGCAGGCGAAGGTGCAGCGTGAGACACGGCCGCTGCCGATGGGTCAGGTAAGTACTGCATGTTAAGTTCGTTCTGCTAACCTGTTGTTTCTGGTCTTTTGCAGGTGCTGATGTTGATCGGGTACAGGAATGGTAAGTATAATTCTTGCAGGTTCAGGATCCAAAGAAGAAAAACTGGAACAGACTCGGTGAGCGTTCTGCTGCTGATGCAGAATAACGCGAAGCACGTTTCATCAATCGGTGTGGTTTAAATAGCCTTGGAGTGATGAGGCGTCTCCTTCCACGGCCCCGCCTAGGTAAGAAAAGAGTTTCTGCTTCCAGAAGAGTTCCAGTGCTGTATCCAGGGAGTGGAGCTGCCCCACCCAGGTAAGAAAGTAGTCCCAGTTCACCGAGGACTTCTAAGAGTCTGGTAAGTAAGCAGCATGGTCTGCCGCAGGTAAGTCCACCCAAGCACCTTCACACCAATGATGAGCCCGGCGCTTCCAGTGCCGGGACCGATGCTTCTGATGAGCCTGGTGCCACCGGCGCCAGGACAAGGTCCAAAAGGTCCCTGTGGGGACCGGCTGGTGCCTAGGATCAGGGTAAGGGGCCTGCTTCCAAGGACGTTGGGCTGATCCTGGCTCCTTGGAAGCAGTGATCATGACAGTATCCCCCCTCAAGGCCCCTCCTAAGTGTATCTTTCCCGGGGGCTTTGGCTTGTCGGGGTGATTCAGATGGAATCTCTTGACCAGACGAGGTGCGTGGACATGTTCTGAGGGTTCCCAAGACCTTTCCTGGGGACCGTATCCTTTCCAATCAACCAGATAGTATAATTTAGACCTGGAAATTTTGGAGTCTAGGATGTTCTTCACTTCGAATTCGAGTTCTCCGTCTACCAAAACGGGTTCTGGGAGTTCAGTCAATCGGGTTTCTGGTTGTACTGGTTTTAATAAAGAGACATGGAATACTGGATGTATTTTCATATGCGTAGGTAATTCCAATTTGGCAGCCACCGGATTAATTATGGCAGATATGAGGTAGGGCCCAAGGTATCTCGGGATGAAAGTGCGGGGTCCTTTTAAAGGCAGGTGCTTAGTGGATAACCAGACTTGATCTCCTACAGCGTAGTGAGGGGCCTCTTTACGGTGCCGATCGGCTGCCTTTTTGAATTGAGCTTTAGCTCTTTGCAGATGGGCAGTGGCTTCCTTAAAAGCACAGGTGATCTCCGAATGCAAGTGATCCACAGCAGGTGCTTCCATTTCTTGGGGAGGATCCAGGTTGGAGGTTCTAGGATGGTGTCATATAATAGGAAAAATGGAGTCTTCCCGGTTCCAGAATGAGTCGAATTGTTGTAAGCGTATTCAGCGATCCAAAGAATGTCCTTCCAGGGGGTTTCTGTTTGTTGGAGCATGCAGCGTAGATATTGTTCTAGTGTCTGGTTTGTCCTTTCGGTTTGTCCGTCAGTTTGGGGATGGTGACTGGTCGAAAGTCTTACATCAACTTGGGCTAGACGACAGCAACTGCGCCAGAAGTGGGAAATGAATTGACTTCCCCTATCGGAGACTAAAACCGAAGGAAAACCGTGTAAGCGAACGATGTTTGCCAAGAATTCCCGGGCTAATACTGAGGCTGAAGGCAGACCCTTCAAGGGTATGAAGTGAGCCATTTTCGAGAATAGATCCACGACTACTAAGATGGTAGTATATCCCAAGCATGGAGGTAAGTCCGTGATAAAATCCATGGGCAGGGTATGCCATGGACAGGGAGGGATGTCAAGTGGCTGCAAGAGGCCGGCTGGTTTTTGCTTTTGACTTTTATTCTGGGCACACACACCGCAGGAGATTACAAAGTTTCTAATATCCCTTTTCCACGATGGCCACCAGAAATGTCTTTTAATCTTTTCCATGGTTTTGGTAATGCCAGGGTGCCCCTCCATTAGAGAATCATGATAACCGGAGATTACTTGTTTTTGTAGTTCCTCACAGGACAAGTGCAATCGTCCTCGGAAATATGGTAGGTCTTGATCTACTGAGAATTATTTTCCCTTTAACTGCCAGCCCTGCAAATCGGTCGGAGTTAGAAGTGATTTCACCGTGGTCTTGATGTCTTCAAAAGATTGAGTGCTGACCAAACCCAAAATCCTTTGTTCTGGGATTATGGGTATTGGATCTGGATTAATCAAATGTTCATCTACTCGCATCCGGGAGAGGGCATCCGCTTTTCCGTTCTTACTACCTGGTCGATAAGTAATTATAAAGTCAAATTCTGCTAGGCACAGAGCCCAGCGAAGCTGTCTGGAAGACTGAGCTTTGGCTGTCTTTAGATATTGTAAGTTGCGGTGGTCAGTCATTACGGTGACTGTGTGTCTGGCTCCTAGAAGATAATGCCGCCAGACTTTAAAGGCCGATCTGATGGCCAAAAGTTCCTTGTCTGTAATTGAATAGTTGATCTCAGGAGGCGAAAACTTGCAGGACCAAAAGGCAACCGGATGTAGTTGGTTTGTGACCGAATCTCTTTGTGATAACACTGCTCCCATAGCAAGACTAGAAGCATCCGTTTCCATGATGTAAGGAAGTTCTGGGCGAGGATGTTTTAAAACAGGTGCAGAAATGAATTTAGCTTTTAAGTCTTGAAAAGCTTGTTCCGCTTCAGAAGACCACTCAAAACGTTTGTTCTTTTTCAACAGAGCGGTGATGGGCTGGACTATCCGGGAAAATTCAGGAATGAATCTGCGGTAAAAGTTAGCGAATCCTAACATGCTTTGAACTCCTTTTACAGAGGTTGGTGATGGCCACTTGATAATTGCATCAACTTTCTTTGAATCCATATGGACTCCGTTAGGTGACAATATGAATCCCAGGAACTCGACTTCCGTTGCGTTGAAAACGCATTTCTCAAGCTTAGCAAAAAGACTGTGTTGACGCAATCTCTCGAGAACCTTTTTAACGTGTCTCTGATGTTCTTCTTCAGATGATGAATAGACGAGGATGTTGTCAATGTAGACAACTACACACACGTCAATGAGTTCTCTAAGGACATCGTTCATAAAATATTGGAAAGCAGCCGGAGCATTACACAGTCCAAAGGGCATCACTTGATATTCGAATAGCCCGTACTTGGTGCGGAAGGCCGTTTTCCATTCATCGCCCTCTTTGATCCGTACCAAGTGGTAGGCTCCTCTGAGATCCAGCTTTGTGTATATACATGCATCTTTGACTTGGTCCAGGAGTTCAGGGATCAAAGGTAACGGGTATCTGTTTTTAACAGTGATCTGATTCAGGGCGCGGTAATCTATGCAAGTCCTAAGGTCTCCTTCTTTTTCGGAACGAAGAACAAAGCCGATGAAGCTGGAGATTTTGAAGGACGGATAAACCCGTTAGCTAGGTATTGGTCCAGGTACTGTCTGAGGTGAAGGTTCTCTGGCTCGGTGAGGGCATAGATCCTGCTGCAAGGAGGAGTTGTTCCAGGTATTAGATCTATTTGACAGTCGTAAGACCTATGAGGAGGTAGGGTGTTAGCTTGATCCTTCTGGAAGACGTCTTGGAACTCCTGGTATTCGGGAGGTAATTTGAGAATCTCCTCAGAAGAGATCGCCGCTAGTGAAACATCAGGTCGAGGATAACAAGTGGTAGAACACTCTGGAAACTGAACCGTCTTTGCTCGCCAATCAATCTGAGGATTGTGCTTCTCTAACCAAGGGATTCCCAGAATGATCTGGAACTGAGGGGCCTTGATTACATCGAACACTATTCTCTCCCGGTGTCCATTGTGACTCAACAGCGTCACTTCTTGGGTGGCATGCGTTACTGGTCCGGAGGCTATCTCTGTGCCATCCACAGTAGTGATGACGTCTTTTACTGCCTTAGGGACAAGGGGTAGATTCATCCTTGATACCATTTCACGGTCTACATAGTTACCGATTGCTCCGCTGTCAATGTAAGCTTCAATTGCATGCAAACAATCCGGACATTCAGGACTAATGAGGACCATAGGTATCACGAAATGCGAGGTCACGGGACAGATCTTAACGCTCGGCAAGAGGACCTCTACTCTTGTCGGGCGAGGTCGTTTCCCTGCTCAGACTTTGTGGTACAGGTATCCGCGGCTCCTACAGTCTTCTTAGCTGGTTTCACGGGACAGTCCCGAAGAAAGTGTCCTGAATTACCGCAATAGAGGCATAATTGCAGCTGCCTTCTTCTTTCCCGCTCTTTCTGGGTTAAAGGTCCTGTCATGCCCCCTATTTGCATAGGTTCCACAGTGTCAGCTCCCTTATTCGAGGTCTGTGGTTTAGAAAACACTCGGGTATCAAATCGGGAACGATCTGCCTTCCTGTTCTGTAGTCTATGGTCCAGTTGGACAACTAAGACAATATAGTCTGAACATTCTTGTGGAGGATTCACAACTTGCGCTAGCACATCCTTGAGCTCTCCACGCAGGCCTCTGTAGAAAAGCGTTATTCTCTTGTCCTCAGGCCATTGTGTTTCCACTATGAGTCTATTGAAAGAGGCTATATAAGTCAAAAGGTCTTGGTTACCCTGTCGTAATGAGAGAAGTTCATTTTCCAAGGCCTGCCCTTGTGCATGTCTTGCAAACAGTTTCTCCATGCTGGACTGGAAGGCTTGAAAATCGTGTAAAACCGGATCATCCTGGGTGACTAAAGGGATCGACCAATCTGCAGCGCTGCCACTGAGATAAGAAAGCACGAAAGCCACCTTGGCCTGGTCTGTTGGGAATGCAGCTGGTCGACATAAGAAGTGCAGGCGGCACTGGTTGATGAACACTGCGAATTTCTTTGGATCACCAGCAAAGCGTTCGGGCGGAGCCAAGGGCACATTACCGGGCAGATTGATTTGCACTGGATTTGAAGCTGATGCAGAAGGATAACTCCCTCCTGTAACGGGCAAAGGTGTCTGTCCTGCCTGCGTTTGTAACAACTGCCTAGCAAGGTCCGCATTTCGCTCCTTAGAAATGATCAGTTCTCTTCTTAGAGAGCTTGTTTCCTGGCGAGCTGCATGTACTTCTGCTCTTAATTCCCCAAGCAACTGGGCTAGTTGATCAGTATCTGAGGTTTCCATTGCGCCTGGGTAGGAGTTTTGTGGTGGGCTTCGCGTTCTGTAACGCTCACCTGATTCCCACGGAGGCGCGGGTCTTGGCAGGAAGGTGTCTGTAACACGAAACGTGATGTGCAGGATTCGGTTGGCTTCTGGGGTCGAACTTCTCCGCACTGTGTGTCGAACTCGAAGGGTGAGGTTTCTGCAGGTGAAATAATATGGGGATTAAAGGTCTGGGTTGTTGAATGTCCCTATCTCTCTCTCCTCCCAGCTTGTCTGTTGAGCCCCCCTCCCAGGTCAACGTGCTCACCTTAGATAGGTGAATGCTGGGCTCTCCATCTGCGTCTAGTGCAGGGTGCCGTTGCCAGTTCCTTCACTGGTGAAACGTTGGCCTCTTAGCTTCAGAGGATGGATACCGTCGTTGTCTGCACGACCGGTAAGTTTCTGGACACCTTTAGTCTTTATAGTCTTTTTATGCGTGGCAGTGAAGCGCCTGGAATTGCGTAAGTATGGCAAGCGCTCTTACTGCCTCTTTCTTTGTCTTTGCAGGTGGCGATGCGGAATGAAGAAATCCGGAATTCGCCGCGTGCCGGTAAGTGTAACACTGCTGTTGTCTTTGCAGATGAAGATGCAGCGTGAAGAATCCGGAATGCACAGCGTGCCGGTAAGTAGAATAATGCTGTTTATCTTTGCAGGTGAAGATGCAGCGTGAAGAATCCGGAATGCACAGCGCGCCGGTAAGTATGGAAATGCTGTTTATCTTTGCAGGCGAAGGTGCAGCGTGAGACACGGCCGCTGCCGATGGGTCAGGTAAGTACTGCGTGTTAAGTTCGTTCTGCTAACCTGTTGTTTCTGGTCTTTTGCAGGTGCTGATGTTGATCGGGTACAGGAATGGTAAGTATAATTCTTGCAGGTTCAGGATCCAAAGAAGAAAAACTGGAACAGACTCGGTGAGCGTTCTGCCTCTGATGCAGAATAACGCGAAGCACGTTTCATCAATCGGGTGTGGTTTAAATAGCCTTGGAGTGATGAGGCGTCTCCTTCCACGGCCCCGCCTAGGTAAGAAAAGAGTTTCTGCTTCCAGAAGAGTTCCAGTGCTGTATCCAGGGAGTGGAGCTGCCCCACCCAGGTAAGAAAGTAGTCCCAGTTCACCGAGGACTTCTAAGAGTCTGGTAAGTAAGCAGCATGGTCTGCCGCAGGTAAGTCCACCCAAGCACCTTCACACCAATGATGAGCCCAACGCTTCCAGTGCCGGGACCGATGCTTCTGATGAGCCTGGTGCCACCGGCGCCAGGACAAGGTCCAAAAGGTCCCTGTGGGGACCGGCTGGTGCCTAGGATCAGGGTAAGGGGCCTGCTTCCAAGGACGTTGGGCTGATCCTGGCTCCTTGGAAGCAGTGATCATGACAGTATCCCCCCTCAAGGCCCCTCCTAAGTGTATCTTTCCCGGGGGCTTTGGCTTGTCGGGGTGATTCAGATGGAATCTCTTGACCAGACGAGGTGCGTGGACATGTTCTGAGGGTTCCCAAGACCTTTCCTGGGGACCGTATCCTTTCCAATCAACCAGATAGTATAATTTAGACCTGGAAATTTTGGAGTCTAGGATGTTCTTCACTTCGAATTCGAGTTCTCCGTCTACCAAAACGGGTTCTGGGAGTTCAGTCAATCGGGTTTCTGGTTGTACTGGTTTTAATAAGGAGACATGGAATACTGGATGTATTTTCATATGCGTAGGTAATTCCAATTTGGCAGCCACCGGATTAATTATGGCAGATATGAGGTAGGGCCCAAGGTATCTCGGGATGAAAGTGCGGGGTCCTTTTAAAGGCATGTGCTTAGTGGATAACCAGACTTGATCTCCTACAGCGTAGTGAGGGGCCTCTTTACGGTGCCGATCGGCTGCCTTTTTGAATTGAGCTTTAGCTCTTTGCAGATGGGCAGTGGCTTCCTTAAAAGCACAGGTGATCTCCGAATGCAAGTGATCCACAGCAGGTGCTTCCATTTCTTGGGGAGGATCCAGGTTGGAGGTTCTAGGATGGTGTCCATATAATAGGAAAAATGGAGTCTTCCCGGTTCCAGAATGAGTCGAATTGTTGTAAGCGTATTCAGCGATCCAAAGAATGTCCTTCCAGGGGTTTTCTGTTTGTTGGAGCATGCAGCGTAGATATTGTTCTAGTGTCTGGTTTGTCCTTTCGGTTTGTCCGTCAGTTTGGGGATGGTGACTGGTCGAAAGTCTTACATCAACTTGGGCTAGACGACAGCAACTGCGCCAGAAGTGGGAAATGAATTGACTTCCCCTATCGGAGACTAAAACCGAAGGAAAACCGTGTAAGCGAACGATGTTTGCCAAGAATTCCCGGGCTAATACTGAGGCTGAAGGCAGACCCTTCAAGGGTATGAAGTGAGCCATTTTCGAGAATAGATCCACGACTACTAAGATGGTAGTATATCCCAAGCATGGAGGTAAGTCCGTGATAAAATCCATGGGCAGGGTATGCCATGGACAGGGAGGGATGTCAAGTGGCTGCAAGAGGCCGGCTGGTTTTTGCTTTTGACTTTTATTCTGGGCACACACACCGCAGGAGATTACAAAGTTTCTAATATCCCTTTTCCACGATGGCCACCAGAAATGTCTTTTAATCTTTTCCATGGTTTTGGTAATGCCAGGGTGCCCCTCCATTAGAGAATCATGATAACCGGAGATTACTTGTTTTTGTAGTTCCTCACAGGGCAAGTGCAATCGTCCTCGGAAATATGGTAGGTCTTGATCTACTGAGAATTATTTTCCCTTTAACTGCCAGTCCTGCAAATCGGTCAGAGTTAGAAGTGATTTCACCGTGGTCTTGATGTCTTCAAAAGATTGAGTGCTGACCAAACCCAAAATCCTTTGTTCTGGGATTATGGGTATTGGATCTGGATTAATCAAATGTTCATCTACTCGCATCCGGGAGAGGGCATCCGATTTTCCGTTCTTACTACCTGGTCGATAAGTAATTATAAAGTCAAATTCTGCTAGGCACAGAGCCCAGCGAAGCTGTCTGGAAGACTGAGCTTTGGCTGTCTTTAGATATTGTAAGTTGCGGTGGTCAGTCATTACGGTGACTGTGTGTCTGGCTCCTAGAAGATAATGCCGCCAGAATTTAAAGGCCGATCTGATGGCCAAAAGTTCCTTGTCTGTAATTGAATAGTTGATCTCAGGAGGCGAAAACTTGCAGGACCAAAAGGCAACCGGATGTAGTTGGTTTGTGACCGAATCTCTTTGTGATAACACTGCTCCCATAGCAAGACTAGAAGCATCCGTTTCCATGATGTAAGGAAGTTCTGGGCGAGGATGTTTTAAAACAGGTGCAGAAATGAATTTAGCTTTTAAGTCTTGAAAAGCTTGTTCCGCTTCAGAATACCACTCAAAACATTTGTTCTTTTTCAACAGAGCGGTGATGGGCTGGACTATCCGGGAAAATTCAGGAATGAATCTGCGGTAAAAGTTAGCGAATCCTAACATGCTTTGAACTCCTTTTACAGAGGTTGGTGATGGCCACTTGATAATTGCATCAACTTTCTTTGAATCCATATGGACTCCGTTAGGTGACAATATGAATCCCAGGAACTCGACTTCCGTTGCGTTGAAAACGCATTTCTCAAGCTTAGCAAAAAGACTGTGTTGACGCAATCTTTCGAGAACCTTTTTAACGTGTCTCTGATGTTCTTCTTCAGATGATGAATAGACGAGGATGTCGTCAATGTAGACAACTACACACACGTCAATGAGTTCTCTAAGGACATCGTTCATAAAATATTGGAAAGCAGCCGGAGCATTACACAGTCCAAAGGGCATCACTTGATATTCGAATAGCCCGTACTTGGTGCGGAAGGCCGTTTTCCATTCATCGCCCTCTTTGATCCGTACCAAGTGGTAGGCTCCTCTGAGATCCAGCTTTGTGTATATACATGCATCTTTGACTTGGTCCAGGAGTTCAGGGATCAAAGGTAACGGGTATCTGTTTTTAACAGTGATCTAATTCAGGGCGCGGTAATCTATGCAAGTCCTAAGGTCTCCTTCTTTTTCGGAACGAAGAACAAAGCCGATGAAGCTGGAGATTTTGAAGGACGGATAAACCCGTTAGCTAGGTATTGGTCCAGGTACTGTCTGAGGTGAAGGTTCTCTGGCTCAGTGAGGGCATAGATCCTGCTGCAAGGAGGAGTTGTTCAAGGTATTAGATCTATTTGACAGTCGTAAGACCTATGAGGAGGTAGGGTGTTAGCTTGATCCTTCTGGAAGACGTCTTGGAACTCCTGGTATTCGGGAGGTAATTTGAGAATCTCCTCAGAAGAGATCGCCGCTAGTGAAACATCAGGTCGAGGATAACAAGTGGTAGAACACTCTGGAAACTGAACCGTCTTTGCTCGCCAATCAATCTGAGGATTGTGCTTCTCTAACCAAGGGATTCCCAGAATGATCTGGAACTGAGGGGCCTTGATTACATCGAACACTATTCTCTCCCGGTGTCCATTGTGACTCAACAGCGTCACTTCTTGGGTGGCATGCGTTACTGGTCCGGAGGCTATCTCTGTGCCATCCACAGTAGTGATGACGTCTTTTACTGCCTTAGGGAAAAGGGGTAGATTCATCCTTGATACCATTTCACGGTCTACATAGTTACCGATTGCTCCGCTGTCAATGTAAGCTTCAATTGCATGCAAACAATCCGGACATTCAGGACTAATGAGGACCATAGGTATCACGAAATGCGAGGTCACGGGACAGATCTTAACGCTCGGCAAGAGGACCTCTACTCTTGTCGGGCGAGGTCGTTTCCCTGCTCAGACTTTGTGGTACAGGTATCCGCGGCTCCTACAGTCTTCTTAGCTGGTTTCACGGGACAGTCCCGAAGAAAGTGTCCTGAATTACCGCAATAGAGGCATAATTGCAGCTGCCTTCTTCTTTCCCGCTCTTTCTGGGTTAAAGGTCCTCTCATGCCCCCTATTTGCATAGGTTCCACAGTGTCAGCTCCCTTATTCGAGGTCTGTGGTTTAGAAAACACTCGGGTATCAAATCGGGAACGATCTGCCTTCCTGTTCTGTAGTCTATGGTCCAGTTGGACAACTAAGACAATATAGTCTGAACATTCTTGTGGAGGATTCACAACTTGCGCTAGCACATCCTTGAGCTCTCCACGCAGGCCTCTGTAGAAAAGCGTTATTCTCTTGTCCTCAGGCCATTGTGTTTCCACTATGAGTCTATTGAAAGAGGCTATATAAGTCAAAAGGTCTTGGTTACCCTGTCGTAATGAGAGAAGTTCATTTTCCAAGGCCTGCCCTTGTGCATGTCTTGCGAACAGTTTCTCCATGCTGGACTGGAAGGCTTGAAAATCGTGTAAAACCGGATCATCCTGGGTGACTAAAGGGATCGACCAATCTGCAGCGCTGCCACTGAGATAAGAAAGCACGAAAGCCACCTTGGCCTGGTCTGTTGGGAATGCAGCTGGTCGACATAAGAAGTGCAGGCGGCACTGGTTGATGAACACTGCGAATTTCTTTGGATCACCAGCAAAGCGTTCGGGCGGAGCCAAGGGCACATTACCGGGCAGATTGATTTGCACTGGATTTGAAGCTGATGCAGAAGGATAACTCCCTCCTGGAACGGGCAAAGGTGTCTGTCCTGCCTGCGTTTGTAACAACTGCCTAGCAAGGTCCGCAGTTCGCTCCTTAGAAATGATCAGTTCTCTTTTTAGAGAGCTTGTTTCCTGGCGAGCTGCATGTACTTCTGCTCTTAATTCCCCAAGCAACTGGGCTAGTTGATCAGTATCTGAGGTTTCCATTGCGCCTGGGTAGGAGTTTTGTGGTGGGCTTCGCGTTCTGTAACGCTCACCTGATTCCCACGGAGGCGCGGGTCTTGGCAGGAAGGTGTCTGTAACACGAAACGTGATGTGCAGGATTCGGTTGGCTTCTGGGGTCGAACCTCTCCGCACTGTGTGTCGAACTCGAAGGGTGAGGTTTCTGCAGGTGAAATAATATGGGGATTAAAGGTCTGGGTTGTTGAATGTCCCTAGCTCTCTCTCCTCCCAGCTTGTCTGTTGAGCCCCCCTCCCAGGTCAACGTGCTCACCTTAGATAGGTGAATGCTGGGCTCTCCATCTGCGTCTAGTGCAGGGTGCCGTTGCCAGTTCCTTCACTGGTGAAACGTTGGCCTCTTAGCTTCAGAGGATGGATACCGTCGTTGTCTGCACGACCGGTAAGTTTCTGGACACCTTTAGTCTTTATAGTCTTTTTATGCGTGGCAGTGAAGCGCCTGGAATTGCGTAAGTATGGCAAGCGCTCTTACTGCCTCTTTCTTTGTCTTTGCAGGTGACGATGCGGAATGAAGAAATCCGGAATTCGCCGCGTGCCGGTAAGTGTAACACTGCTGTTGTCTTTGCAGATGAAGATGCAGCGTGAAGAATCCGGAATGCACAGCGTGCCAGTAAGTAGAATAATGCTGTTTATCTTTGCAGGTGAAGATGCAGCGTGAAGAATCCGGAATGCACAGCGCGCCGGTAAGTATGGAAATGCTGTTTATCTTTGCAGGCGAAGGTGCAGCGTGAGACACGGCCGCTGCCGATGGGTCAGGTAAGTACTGCGTGTTAAGTTCGTTCTGCTAACCTGTTGTTTCTGGTCTTTTGCAGGTGCTGATGTTGATCGGGTACAGGAATGGTAAGTATAATTCTTGCAGGTTCAGGATCCAAAGAAGAAAAACTGGAACAGACTCGGTGAGCGTTCTGCTGCTGATGCAGAATAACGCGAAGCACGTTTCATCAATCGGGTGTGGTTTAAATAGCCTTGGAGTGATGAGGCGTCTCCTTCCACGGCCCCGCCTAGGTAAGAAAAGAGTTTCTGCTTCCAGAAGAGTTCCAGTGCTGTATCCAGGGAGTGGAGCTGCCCCACCCAGGTAAGAAAGTAGTCCCAGTTCACCGAGGACTTCTAAGAGTCTGGTAAGTAAGCAGCATGGTCTGCCGCAGGTAAGTCCACCCAAGCACCTTCACACCAATGATGAGCCCGGCGCTTCCAGTGCCGGGACAGATGCTTCTGATGAGCCTGGTGCCACCGGCGCCAGGACAAGTTCCAAAAGGTCCCTGTGGGGACCGGCTGGTGCCTAGGATCAGGGTAAGGGGCCTGCTTCCAAGGACGTTGGGCAGATCCTGGCTCCTTGGAAGCAGTGATCATGACAGGCTCCCTGTCTCCCCAATATGAGCCCGACCTGGTCCGGGTGGATTAGGCGGGGCATTAATGTTTCCAGTCTGGCAGCTAGTACCCTTGCATAGATTTTGGCGTCAAGGTTCAGGAGGGAAATCGGGCGATATGATCCACAGTATTTGGGGTCCCTCCCTTCCTTGGGGATCACTGTTATTAGCGCTTTTTTAAAAGAGTCTGGCGCCGCGCCTGTTTCTATGATTTTGTTAAATAGTTCCGCCAGGAAGGGTGTTAGTTGTTTACTAAATGTTTTATAGAACCCAGCAGTGTAGCCGTCCTCCCCTGGGGATTTTCCAAGCGTTAGCCTTTTAATCGCATCGTGGATTTCTTGTTCGGTAATTGGGGAATCGAGGAGCTCGGTTTCTTGGTGCGTTATTGTAGGCATAGTGATCGGGGATAAGTATGAGGCTATATCTGACTGGTCAAAAGTTGTTTCAGAAGTGTATAATTTCTCATAGAATTTGGCAAAGGATTCTGGAATAGAGCAGGGAGTCTTGGCAGGGGGGACGGAGTCTTCAATTATTTCGTTTACCTTGCGCTCTGCTCTTTGTTCTCTGAGCCTGGCTGTGAGTAGGGCGTCGGCCTTGTCTCCCTTCTCATAGAATTTCTGTTTTAAAAACTGCAGTTTGCGTACTACTTGGTCTCGCTCCAACAATCGTAGTTCTTCCCTTTTTTGTTGGGCTATGTGCACTTTGTCTGGGTCCACCTCAGGATCCCTCCTTATCTCTCCCTCCAGTTGACCTAATTCGGTTTGCAGCTTTTGTTCTATGATCTTCCGCTCTCTTTTCTTCAAGGACCCCTCTCGTATCAGAATACCTCTCCACGTGGCTTTCCCGGCTTCCCAGATCATTTGTTTGGAGACCTCTCCATCATTGTTTATTGTAAAATATTCATCGATTTCGGTTTCCATGGTAGTTTTGAAAACCTGATCCTTCCAGAGGGTCTCATTACACCGCCACTTCCCTCCGTTGACCGGTAGGTCTGCCCAATTGAGATCGGCCGTCACCATGTCGTGATCGGTCCAGCTTATCGGGACAATGTCCGAATGGTGCGTAGTGATTGTAAGCTCATTTGTGAGATATATGTAGTCAATACGCGTAGACGTGTGGTGGGGGTTGGAGTAGAAAGTGTATCCATTGTCAGTGGGGTGTATGAATCTCCACACGTCCTTCATGTTATACAGTTCCATCATTGCCGCCAGTTCGGTACGCTCTCGCTTATATTGTTGTCTTAGTTCAGGTCTGCCCGGTTTCCAATCTATGTGTGGGTCAGCCCATTGGTTGAAGTCCCCTCCCAGGATGATATGACCAGTGGCTTCTAGCATTATTTTGGGGATTGTTTTCTCCAGAAATGCGACCTGTCCGGTGTTAGGTGCGTATACAGTGGCAATGGTTACCTGAACTTTTGCTATTTTGCCTGTTACGAGCAGCGCACGACCCCCAATGTCGGACCATATTTTGTCCACCTCAAATTTGATGCCTTTCTTGAGTAAAATTCCGACACCGCCCTTCCTGAGTGGGCCCGAGCCCCAGAACTCCAAGACTCCCCGCTTCCCCAGAATGCTCCGCTCTTCACCCTTAGCATACTTGGTTTCCTGTAGGCGGAGTATATCGATATTGGATCTGCGGAATTCCCTGAGAACCAGGGACCTTTTAGTTGGCGAGTTTAAGCCTTTCACATTAATAGTCCCGACCCTGAGCGAGTCCCTCTTCTTGTGTTCATTGGGTGTAGCCATTGTTGGGTTCACATGGAGAATAGCTCACTTCAGGTGGCCAGACCAATGTTTGATTCTTCCTTCCCATGATGTCATTAACACATCGGATTCGTTTGGACGTTGGTGCTACTGTTTCCATGCTCCTCTTCTCCTTTCCCCCCCTTTCCCCTCTTCCCTGAGTTGGTGGCGTTCAAGTGAACCCACAAACTTAAGATGTGTCATTTTCGACACCTTGACGGCGTCCGATTCGGACTTGGTGGAAATGTTCAGTCCAGTATTGGACCACCAGTGGAGACCGTTACCTCACGGTCCCGTCCGAATATACTTCCGTAACATACCATTGAGCACCCTTTCCCATCCCCTCTTACCCCAACATCATTTATTTCAACTATAACAACAAAAAGGAAAATAAAAGTGTAACGATACGTGCATTCTCCGGCCTGTTTTTCGGACGTCCATTTCCCCCCTCCTTTCAGAGGGAGGTCTTGTAGTCGGATGCCCTCTCCCTGTTGGTGATCTTGTCGCCCTCGGATGATGGGGGATTATTTCCGGAGATTGCAGACGTAGATTTCAGTCAGCCGACGTGGAAGGTTCTCAGAGTTCTTGTTCATTTTCCATTATCGGGTGTGTTATTTGGTCGCCTGTATTTCCTTGACCCTTTCACTTTTCTTCTTCTAGGACCCTGGCGCTCCCACTGCATTCCAGCTTGTTCAGGCACGTCGCTTTCGCTTCCTCTCGGGATCATTCCAAGTATGTCTGTAATGCAGTCCTTGATCTCCTGCTCGGATCGGAGGACAATCCTCTTACTGCCATGCTCAAATGTGAGGGAGAAGGGGTATCCCCACCTATATCTTGTGCCCTGTTCCTTAAGCCACCTCGTCAAGGGGCTACAGAGATGCCTCAGCGCCAGTGTGAAGGAGGATAGGTCCTGGAAGATAGTAATTCGTGCACCCCCCAGTGTGAGCGAGTCCCCGGATCTGGCCTTCGTCAGGATCCTGTTCCTGTCCTGGTATCGGTGGAACCTTGCCAGGACAGAGTGTGGTCCGCCGGGGGCCCACACGCTCTGTGGATCCTCTCCGTTTTGGGTTTGTCTATCTCCTCATCTGCCATTAGGATTTTTATGATATTGTGAATTGTGGTTTTGAGCGAGTCTTCGGTTTCTCCCTCGATCTCTGGGATTCCAAAAAATCGGAGGTTATTCCTTCTTTCCCTTTTTTGCAAATCGTCCATTTTTAGGCGAATCTCCTCCTCCCTCTTTTCAATGTTACAAATCCTCGTGTCCATCTGGGCTTCGAGAGTGTCGATTGAAGCCTGGTTGTTCTCTACACCTTCTAATCTCTCCTCAAAATTGTCCATTCTCTGAGTGATCCTGTCGATTTTGCCACCCAGGCTGGCCCCCATTGTCTTTATTTCACATAGTAAAGCAGCAATGTCCCCCTTGGTGGCGGCGGCCCCCGCCTCCGCTGCATCTGTTGACATTGTCGTTTTCTGTTCAAGGGCCGGGACGGACGGGGCGTAGGTATATTTAGCAAGCTTACTTTTTACGATCATAGGGTGGATCTTAGGTCAGAGGAGGCACACGCCCCGTAGACGGGGGCCTTACCCTCTTTGTTAAAACGCGGAGTGGCAGGAGCAGTGCTGGTCCTTGCTTTCTGGCCTTTGCACGGTTCGTGACGGGGCCGAAAATGCACCTCCGGGGTTCAATAGGTGGTCTCGCGTGGAGGAGAATGTATCTTCAGGGGGCCATCCTAGGCTATGTCTTTCAGGGAGGGCGGTTGTACCAATTCACCGTTCTATGTAAAGTCAATTTGTGGTTCAGTGATCACTGGTTATTAGTGCTTGTGGGTTGTCGTGGACAGCAGGCAGTCTGGGGTAGCACCACCGATGGTTGCTGGGGCTGGGAACACTCCTTATTGCCTCTGGGTCGGGGTAAGTAGTTTCCTCGTCCTTCTAGCAAGTTACTCTTGATAATGCAAGGGTAGTGGGACAGCTCATTGGAGGAAGGTTGCTCACATTAATTTGTTCTGTGGAGCATGGGCTAGGTGCAATGCCTCTGAAGGAGTCCTGGGTGGGGGGATCCCCCAACAAGGTTCCCCGTCTGGCGTGGATGTTATAGTGGGGTTGCGTACAGATGCTGCCTTCTAGAGGTAAAGGTGCACTGGGGAGGGTGTCAATGCAATAATAGGGCTCATATAGTCACTGTTTGCTCTGACGCACAGTGCCTTATAAACAAGGTAAGTGCTCAAGTGGCAGTGTTCAGGGCCAAGGAGGTTGAGGCCTATGCTCCCTGCTGCCTCTGTCTGTATGCAAGGTGGGTATTCAAGTGGTAGGGTTCAGGGTCCCAAATATGGAGGTCCGTGCCCTCTGTTGCCTCTGTTTCTTTCTCTGTCTTTTCCTTTCTCTCTGTTCTCCCCCTCTCTCCCCTCTTGTTTCTTAGGTTCTGCCTACATAGGCAGCATTCAGTATAATGACGCAGTCTGAGGAGTCTTGGAGGGAGCATGAGTCCTCTGCACGCACGCAGGTCTCTCCCTGCTCCTCGCGCTCTCCCTCAAGCGCAGACCCCCCGGCGCCATGCCTGCAGGGCCTGCCGCGTATAACGCTGTCCTTCAGTGGAGAGGAGGGAGGAGCCGGCACGTGGGTGCCCTGTACAGCAGTACAGTGGGCGTCGAGGCAGCCGGGGGTTGGGCGGTGGGGCGGGGTGATCCCGCGGCGCAGCTAGTGGTGATGGAGGGGCGCCGTGTACCTTCTCCCTGCGGTCCAGCGCTCCCTGTGCTGTAGCCGGCGCCTCTGTCACAGCAAGCAAGGCAGATGCAGTGCCGGGTCCGGCAACAGCGATCCCCCTGATCACACCGCAGCAGAAGGCGGATGCCTGGGGAGGGGGGCGGCAGGGCAGGCCACACGAACTCCGCAGGGCTGATGTTTGTTGCTGGTTGTCCCCGGCGTGTCACAGTGTTACGGAGCGCCACGGGGTAGTCACACGTGGGCTCCGCTGGGGAAAGCGGATTTCTCAGCTTTCCACACACCGTTTTGGATCGGGTTTTTTACAGTCGTGTGGAGGCACACTTCCGACAGCTGCTCCGTTATTTTGAGTGTGGGTGGGTCCAGAGGTGGGGGCTCAGAACACCTAAGGGACCTACGAGGACGGAGCTCACACAAAAGGAGGAGTCATTTGTGTGCCCCCTGGTGGCCAATCCTCTGTCGAATATCTTAAAAACTAATGGAGAGTTTTAACCCAAACCAGTTAAGGAATTTAAAGTAATAGTGTGCTCATAAATGTTATTGTCCCGAGCGTTCGGGCATGTGGTTTTAAGCAAACTGTGATCGATCGTAAAAACATTTCCTATGCACCTTACCTTAGTTTTCCTCACTTTTACACGTGTGAAATCAACGAGTCGGGCACGGCCATCTTGTGCTAATCTTATCCGTGGATCGATCGCCCTAAGTTCAAGTGCCTCTGCTGCACTAAATCATATCACCTGCCCCTGAAGCTGACATCACTAGACGCGCACGGCCCATTTCACAGCGCAAATGCACTTCTCGTGTCAACGTTCTCTGTGCGCCAGCTAATGACATGTCTCTATGGAAATGGCAGGTTGCCTCTTTCCTCAATAAGTATAAACAGACTGCTTCTCATCAGACAACATCAGAATTGCTTTTTTCAATCGTTACACTGTCTTTTTTTAAAAATATAGCCTGTGACTTGTTTCTGCTCTGTTCAGCTATCTTCATTGCGCGGATGCCTTGCGAACAGATACTTATACTAGCATTACTATTGATTTCAATCGTTACTTGCATTTGATTTAAACAATTTGTAATATAATGGCAACAATACAGCGTTACCAGTACGAGCCGGAGTATTCCGAGGCAGAATTAGTTGCTAGAGAAAGATGTGGAAATGAGGGGGCATCGGACAATAGTTGGGAAGACGAATCACTGGATCCTGAGCCTAGTCGCATGGAAGACATTTCCACCTGGTGTACCTGCAATCGGTGTAAGGTCATGCCAACCAAGGTGGAGAACTGCTACTGCAAAGAAAACTCTGGATGCTCGGCCTACATATCGGAAGAAGACACACCACCGCTATGCTTTACCGAGCTGCATGACTTCAAAGCAGCCTGCCTCACAAGGTCCGTGTTGAGGATTATGATGGTGCTTATGGCCGAACTTCGCGCAACAGTTGCCCTCGCTATCCAAGAAACGAGTAAGTGTACTCTAGATGGGATGTCATTTTGACCACTGAGGCCACTAACATTTCATGTTTGTCTCCTATATTGTCGTAACTTTGATCTATCACTGCCTAATGAATGTAGTCTGCCAATTGAATACATTTCTCATGCTTTTGGGAAATCAGAGTGTTCATCTTATGTGTCTTTCGTGTTCAACTAAGAAACACTATTTCTCTGTGCCCCAAACGTTATGGACTGTGGGCCTCATTCCGAGTAGGGCGGTAAGGGATACCGGGCACCGGTAAGGAGACCGGTGCTGGTAATCCCTTATCGCCCTACTACGAGGTCCCTTAGTGGGTCCCTTCCTTAACGCCTGGTCTGACCAGGTGTTAAGGACGGGACCCGTTAAGGGACCTGGGAGCAAATAACAGGCTTGGCATACGCCGGTCCGTTATTTGCACTCTCCCCATTCCCATTGAGCTCTATGGGGGCTTAAATGGGAATGGGGAATGGTTTGGTGAATGGGGCCAAGGTGTGACTAGACCGGTAAGTCTCCATTGCACCAAACCGGACACGGTACCGTTATTGGTGGCAGTCATGGCGCAAATAGCGCCATGACTACCACCAACCTCGGAATGAGGCCCTGTATGTGTGTTCACTTTTCTAATGTGTGTAAAGCCCAAGTTCATTGATCCATGAAGTAACGTTTGTACGGGCAACTATGCCATAGGGTACAGGGTGCATTTTCAAGTAAGGTTTTGTACACTTATCAGGTTCATTTAAATACAATGGGCCTCATTACAAGCCTGCAGGTCCGGAAACAACAGTGGCGGTAAACCCGCCGCCACCCTTGTTTCCGCACCGGCAGACCACGAGTTCTGCAGGCGGGTGGTGTCACTCGGCCAGGTCTGACCTGGCGGGAGTAACGCCACCCGCATGCAGACGGAAATGGAAACACCGGCTCCGTCATAGGCGGAACCAGTGTTTCCATTGTCCCCATCCACATGGAGTCCTATGGGACTCCATGGGAATGGGGATTTACGGAATTCCGCCTCTGGAATTACTGTGTCACCAGAGTTGTAATGCCCCGGTGATTCCGGCAATCACAGAGGCGGTAATTCATTCCAAGTCCGGCAGCAACAGCCGGACTTGGAATGCAGCCCAGTATGTATGTTTCTCTTCCACAGTTGGTACAGCCTGGTGGCCTACCGTTCATTTACATGCTGGCTTTATGGGAGGCTTGGATTCTGCGTTCGACGAGTAATACCCGCCTGTGTCGTTGGAGCCATTCGTGCCAAATTCCCCAGTGACGGCGGATAGTACAGGGGATTTTCACAGGCTGTGCTGCACCCTGAATGATACAATTTGTAGTATATTTTTGCTATCAACATCAGCATAAAAATAAAATACATATGAACTTTTATGAATAGTTGATTCAATTTTCCAGTGAATCAAGGACACGCTCACTTGTCTATGATATGATATGGCATTCATAACGTGCCTATACACAAGAGTTTCAAGGCGCGATGAGACAAGGGAGGAGGAACAGAGGGAAGACAGACAACGATTTTACTAGGCCAGGTGACATTGAGATTGTGCAAGAGCAGGGGACGGGAGACGGGGAAAGCACAGGGGAAAGGGGGAGGGGGCAGTGCAGTACATAGAATAACAATAAAATAAATAAGGTAATACATAAAATAAACAATAAATAAATAAGAGACAATGAATAAAAGTGTGGGCATCTGGTGGCAAGTCTATGAGGGACATGAAAGAATGGTTGGTGCCCTTTTACGCTCACCTACTCCGCAACAATCCATCCCCATTGTACACTTCAAAGGTATCAACCGTGCAGGGGCCATTGTTCACATGGCCTCACCAGAACCACTGTCTCCAGGCTCCCCTCTTGCAGACCCCGGCTCTGCAATCCACATAAGTGTGTCTCCCATCAGCAGTGTTCCGGGCCTCATCTGTATGCCTCATGCCCATCCATCCCCTCTCCAGTATCAATGGCAGTTCACACCTGTGGCCCTGTGCTCCCAAGGGGGCTGGCAGGGTGGGAATGGCCAAGGTGGCAAACACATGTACACTTCAAAGGTAATAAGTGTGATTGAGAAATTGTCCTTGAGTTGGACGTGCGCACACCTCCTAATATAAATAGGAAATATATATATATCCTGAGATGTTTGGTAATTGTCAGGTGTGCAGCAGCAGTGAAAGCAAAAAGGGTAATTTCTCCAAAAAAAACTTTAAAACAGGATATATCAAGTGTTTGCCAGGCAGTCACTGCTTGCGCTACCCACAGAATTCTACGTTTCACAACAAGTATTGAGAAAATACTATGGGCCTCATTACACGTTACGCGGTAAGGAAATAACGGTACCGGTAAGGGATTACCGGTATCGCTAAATTCCCTAGCTAATCATGACCCGGACTGGCCGCTATTAGCGGCACCGCTAAGAACGGTGCCACTAATAGCGGCCAGTCCGTGGGCGCGTGGCCCCTCAGGTCGGAAATAGTGGCATGGCGCTAATAGCACGCCATTACAAGGCATGCGGACATGCTAATAGCGGCATGGTATTGGCCGAAGAAGCCCATACCGGCAAGGAGGAAATACCGGCATCGCAAACCAAACGTTAAGAGAGCTGAGTAGTGTCCCCACGTGCCACAGGTGGCCACAACAGCACAGGTGGAGGCAATGGAGACTGGGGCAGCACAAAAGGAGTACACCACACCCCTTCCCACACCCCTTCCCACACCAAGATGGTTCCAATACTTGCAGCATTACATGGGCTGGAGGACATGATTGCATTGCAGCACCAACAACAACAGGCAGCACAGAGGAGACGCAGGGCGATACTGGCCCAGCAAGCCACACCAGTGCACCCAGTCATACCACAGAGGCAGCCAGCAATCCCCAATAAAGTACACATACACAATGATGAAGACCAAGCCTGTGTCCCAACTTGTCAACAGTGTATTATGATTAATTTGTGAACAAAAAGTGCATGGCCCCAACTGTGCAAACACCCTTTCCCCCTGCTCCCACAACACTCCCAAAAACACCCTTTCCCCCCTTCCCCCTCAACACTCCCAAAAACACCCTTTCCCCCCTACCCGCACAACACTCCCAAAAACACCCTTTCCCCCCTCCCCCCACAACACTCCCAAAAACACACTTTCCCCCATCCCCCACAACACTCCCAAAAACATCCTTTCCCCCTACCCCCACAACACTCCCAAAAACACCCTTTCCCCCTCCCCCCACAACACTCCCAAAAACACACTTTCCCCCATCCCCCACAACACTCCCAAAAACACCCTTTCCCCCCTCCCCCACAACACTCCCAAAAACACCCTTTCCCCCCTCCCCCCACAACACTCCCAAAAACACCCTTCCCCCCTCCCCCCACAACACTCCCAAAAACACCCTTTCCCACCTCCCCCCACAACACCCCCATGTGTGGCTTGTAGTGCGTAGGTGTCCTGCTGCACATGTGCCAGCTAGTTCTTGCTGGCCCTACTTCTCATGGCCTCCACCGCCATTGGGAGGTTGGGATGGCGTGCTCCTCATGGTGTGCAAGGAGCGGCGGCAGGGGCTTGTCTGACGTGAACTCGCAGAGGAGGAGGTGCCCGGTTGATCCTGTGGTGGGGGGGATATTGTCACTCCATAGCGTCTGCTATGCGTGTGAGGACCTGCCTCAGTTGGGCCATCTCCTTGCAAAGCCTTTTTGTTCAGGCTTCCATGCCCTCTCTTGTCTGGCTTGCATTCGACCTAACCTCCTCCCTCAGACGGACTGCCTCTTCCACATGCTGGCCAACCAGCACTGTTATTTCTACCTGCCTCTGGCCGATGGCTGACAGGTCATGGCGACTGCGTCCAGCTCTTGGGGTGGCTGCTGAGCCCTGGTCCATGCCTCGGCCATCAGGTGAGGACACCTGAGGGCTCCACCGCCCTTCCACGGTGTTGTTGCCAGATTGTCCATGGCTACTTGATTGCGATGGTGGCCGCAGGCTTGGCTCAATGGATTGCAGGGGCTAGGGGTCTGCCTTTGCGTTTCAAGGTCAATGGTCTCCTCAACGTCCGACAGCGGCATGGTAGCTGCTGCCTCACCAGTGGAACTGGTGGCAGCAGTGAGCGGGCCCTCCATGCTTGTTTCCAATGACCGGGGAACACTGCCGTGGGTGCAGTTATTGTAGCAGCCGTGGCTTCAGGGCGCGTTGAACTCGCGTTCTTGCTGCCTTTACCCCTCTGCTGGTGCTCACTCCTCCCGTGTGCCCCTTGAGGTGGTGGCGGTGTCACCTGTCTCCTGTGTCCTGGCCTTTTTCTTGGCTGGGGGAGCATGTGTCACAGTGCCATGTTCATCACTGTCTGTCTGTGATCCTGTGGGGGACAAAAATAGGGAATATCATTAGTGATGGTTCTACGTGCCTTATGCAGAATGATTACGTCATGCCGCTCTATGCATTGGGACCTCTTTAGTTGGGAATCCGGTAATGGGGATGTCGGGAGGGTCATGCATGAATGGGTCTGTGTTGCACGTGTATGTGGTGATGCGTGCATGTGTGTGTGTTGGGGTGTGACACTCACATTGGCATGGTTGTGTGCATGTATGTTTGTGGCTGGATCCATGGGCTGGTTCTGGACTCAGATTTGGGGGGCCCCTCACCCTTCACAGTGTATTGTTTAATGTGTACACTCACCTCCATCTGATGAAGTGGGCGCACCATGCTCCATATCTCTGACTCCCTCGATGGATTCCACGCCAATAGTGCTGGCGCAGGTCTCCTCCCACTCCCAGAGTTTTATTGGTGAATCAGCGCCGCCTCCTGTGGCCATAGCCAGGTTGCGATTTGCAGCCAGAATGCTGCGGACCCGGAGCCGTAGATTGTCCCACCGCTTTCTGCAGTCCTTGACAGTGCGGGTGGTGGTGCCCACCGCACTGACTTTGTGGGCAACCTCAGCCCAGATGGTCTTCTTCTTCACGAGGGTCTCACGCCGCATGTCATTGGTGAATACAACATTGGCATTTGCGGCAAGGGTCTCGGTTAAGATGATCAGCTCCTCGCTGGTGAATTTTTCTTTGCGCTGCCGATCTGCGCCTTTCTTGATGGCCTTTGGCATCTTCAGGGTATCCGGGATGATTTGGTGTTGGAGTCGTGTGGAAACAGGTCCTGGCTGCTGAGGATGGCAATGGATTGTGTTTTTAAAGATGGCCGCCATGCTCTTTCCCGTTCCTGTGCGATGATGCTATTTCCGGTTCTGCAATTTTACAGTCACCGCTAATAGCGGTGTTCGCTAATAGCGGTCTCCGCTATTAGCGGTGACCGCTATTTGCATGTAGCGGGAGGTCGGAAGTGCTATCACCGCTTTCGTCGAAGCCGGTAAGGGACTTTTTGGGGTCTTTTGCAGCATGGCGGTAGGGTCATTACCGGCATGGCGCTGTGCTCGTGACCGCGTACTCGTAATGCCACGCTATTAGCGGCATCATGCAAAGCCGGACACGTTAATAGCGCCATGCCGGTAATGGCGGGATTTTACCGCATAACGTGTAATGAGGCCCTATGTCCATCGACTGATCAAATAAATCAACTCAAAAGACTAGTGAAAAAGAATTATGTCAGAGCCATTGATTTAGATTTTCAATTTTTGTTATTGAAACAATTTGTGCTTTCATGGTGCGTTTAAACAAAAGCAACCATAGTACACTTTTTTGTACAAAGACTCAATAGAAGCAACCATATTGCAAAGTAACATTTCAACACATGGTTGGATGTGTGCAAGTTGCGTGATCCATTTCAGACCGGATTTTAGGGCGATAGGCTGAAGGGTCTGTTCTATTGCCCTTCTTGAAAATGGGGATTATGATGGAACGTTTCCATGAGTCCGGTATGCTGCCCTTAACAAAGATATGAGAGAAAATTGAATGATCCTTAAGCATGCCATTATGTAGACCATCTGGGCCAACAGCTCTCGAACGACTCCGATTTTTAATGCATAAGAGAATGTCTCCAAATATAAGTGGAAAGGCATGTTATGTTACCATGTTCAGTGAACTCAAGTCAAGATCTGGGAACGGGGATTGGTACAGGGTATTGAAATGCTCACACCATTTGTCATTAGTTACAGCAGATGTAAGTATAGCTGCTTGCGATTTAACGGTGGCAATGTTCAAACAATTCCAGATACCACTAGTTGATTTGGTAAGTATCTGTTTCAACATTTCCTCTCCGTTCTTTTGATAATGAAGGGATCTTTCGCTTTTTAACCAACATCTGTAAGTTGCTTTCAAATGTCTTTTAAGCGCAAGTCTGTTTGCCAAAGGTTCGAATTTTAGGTTGCGTATGTCTTGTCTAAGTTTTTTTTTTTTGCTGAAGAACACGATTGTATATATGTTGATGCTTATATCTGATGGTAAGGTCTGGTAATTTAATCTGCTTAAAGAGCTGCATCATACTAACATAGGACTTGGAGGAGTTGTCTGGTAGAGAATTAAAGCAACTGGTCAAAACACGATTGTAGTGGGCTAATTTCCCCGGGTTCCATTGCAGGCGGGAGCCACTATTATTCACGTGTAAAGAGGATAAATAGGTAGATCTATAGGTGGAACTTTGGCCAGATGGCAACTTAAGCAGCATGATAAGCTTATGATGGTCGCTGGCAGGAGAAGGTGTTACATGTAAAGACTCTACCTGGGGAAAATAATTTTTACTAATATAAATGTAATCTAATGTGGCCTGACGTGACAAGTACGCCCAGGTCGAGTGGCCAGGTACATCACCAAGCACAGAATTGTTGACCATAATGAGCCCTCTTTCTCGCATGGTTTTAGACCATACTAATTCTTCAGACGTATAGTTGTTATTATCAAACGGCAGGATGTGTAAATTTAGATCTCCAAGAATAATGGAGCATGTGATGCTGGCATCGGCAGCTATAATGTCAAGATGAGAGGAGAGACAGGTGAAGAAAGAGTCAGCTGTTAAATTTTGTCTACTCCAATGTATATTAACTCGCCTCGAGTCAGTTTCACGCATTGGAAATAAGCAGATGAAGAGGGATATTGTGTAATACTGAAGCCACAATCATGCTTAATGGCTATGAATAGACCGGCGGGAGGGCGCCCCATAGACTTCTTAAGTGCAGGTGTTGAGACAATTACATGTGAGGCTCAGCATGGGGTCTCTGTAAGCCATGTCTCTTGTAGGATCACTAGGTCATATTGGTCCATATTGCCGTCAATTGAATTTACGAAATGGGCATGACCTCTAGTGTTCCAACAGAGAAGGGCTATTGTGTGTAAGTCATTTTCTAGTTATGAATGTATACCATGGTTTTGTGTACTTGGGATTCTTGAGATTTGGGGAAATGATGCAGTTTTAGTTGCATCGTTTTGGTTTTGTCGGGACTGATAGATAGGAATTTGCGATTTCTCAATTTTGTGGGCGCACGGATTGGCTTCTTGGGATAAAATAAAGCACATGTTAAAGAAGGCCATCCTCGCTTGCCAGAGTAGATTAAACACTAGACCCGAACGAACGTATATTCTAACGTCCGCTAGGTCATGTAAATTTGCAAATTCCACCAATTCTATATCAGTAGTAGAAAGTTCTTTCAGCTGTGGCACATCAGAACAGAGGTTCAAAAAGCTGGTCCTGTTGAGAACATAGCTGGGAAATGGTGCAGCGCGACACTTTAAATTAAAGGAGTAAAGTCGCAATTTGCCTGGGGCACGCAAATGTTGCAAGTTCACCATTGCTTTGCGGGCCTGTGGATCACTAATCCTATTCAGATTTGGCTGATGGCCCTGTTGTTCATTTGTGGTGTCAAATTCCTGTGATGCAATGCACATTTTAGGCATGTTAGCCACTGAAGGGACTCTACAGTCTCCATCGCAGGATTTGAGTTCGTTCATATATAGGTCAATGGATGATTTAATATAATCTTGTACCTCTTGTGGAGGAGCCGTAAATATAGAATTAGGTTCACTTTGGATGTGACTGGCGCAGTTGAAAACCGCCTCAGAGCTTACTTGCGCCTGCGGCCAGTCTATTACAGTGGCCAGAGCAGACGTATTCATGACTTTTTTGGAAGTCAGGTCGATAGGTAGCAGCTCACTCATTTCTTTTGAGGGGAGTGTGACTAGAGATGATGACTACAGTTGGTCCACCGTTTGGGGTGGCAAAATCGGTTGAGTGATTGGTTGCGAGTGAAGAGTGTAAGCCTGGATTGAGGCTCTTATCTTGTCTCGCAACTGGGACATGATACTCTCAGTTTCTTGCCGCAGGCTAATATTAGGTGTTGGAGGGGTAAGTATGGCGGTGCTAGTTGGAGCACACAGCTTAGCTATTGTGGTAGAAACTTTAACAGCTGGAGTTGGAAACATGGTGGGTGGAATAGGGTTTGGAAAGATGGTTTGTTTTGCACAAGCCACTAGGTCATCAAGTGGCTTATATGCAGCCACTGTTGGAGTCTTGGCTGCAGATACGACAACAGGAGGTATATTTATAGGCGGTACAAGTCGGGTAGAAATTTTTACATATTTACGTGCAGTGTCTTTGGATTTTGGACAGTGATTTTTTTTTTTACTTGATTTTTTCATCCTTTTCCAATCTTTTCTTAAACGTCGAGGTTCTACTACTTTGTTTGATACGGTAGCCGTTGACTGCGCGAAGAGCTCAAATATGTTTGTTGACCTCTCGGTAGTTACTTTAGGGATCTGTGATGGAGCCAACTCAGACACAGACTGGATTTCTTCGAGATCTGGCTGGGGTTGGGTAAAATTACGGTTATTGAGCAATTCGTGCACTACGGATGATAATTGTGCAATTTTGATAAGCGACTATTGCGCCACAATATCAGTCCCTGCTACATTTAGTTCACTGGGAGATGATGTTAGTAATTGCATTTCTTCATTATTGATACTAGCCACGGGCCCAGTATATGAAGTTTTGACACAGAGTTGTTCAATAAGTTCAGTTTGGTAGGAAACCTTGTGGTCTAACAGTTCGTACAATTTTACAATAGACAATAAAGCAGTATTCATTGCACTCAATGTGTTATTGAGCGCTGGGGCCTCAGGAAATGAGAAGCGTTTGTCTTGAGATTTGTGTATAAAAAAATCTGATGGGCGACCCTCTTCCAGAAATCTGGTTCGCTGTGATGTGGGTGCAATGAACGATGGAGACTCATTGATGGTTTGATTATGAGTTCTATCTAGAACTGGGGATGAGGCAGAATTCAAGTGATTGGAATGTGAAGAGGGGCCAGCGATGGCGGGTACTAATGTGTCGTTATGTGACTGATTCTCTTGTAATTGAATTAAATCACCTGTGTTCGAGCATATGTATAGCACATCAGTGCTGAGACACAATGAATTATGAGAACGATTCATAGATTTCAGCGTGTCTTCGCCTACTTCTCCCAATACTCGTAATTGTTTGTACGCTTGTCGTAAATTGGCTTGAGCCGCTACAGAGCACTGAATGGGTGCTGAAGGCAATAATGAAATTACTTGCACCCGAGGTAAATCAATATTTTGTGCACTGTTAATCGCTGGTGCTTCTAGAACAGGAGCACAAGCTTTCTGCTTATTTACATTGGAATGAAAGGTATCATGTATGTCTCCTGATAAACATGCAGACTCTAAAGTAATATCTGTTACTTCCGCATGACTGCTTGTAGTCGGGATGCATTCAGCAGAGAGGCACGGGGTTGGGATGGTATTAGGGGGACAGGTGGGGGCAGAACAGGTGAGTGGGATGTGTGGTTGTTGTGCAAGCTGAGGCGTTACAGGAAATGAGGTCTCTATGACGCTGGAGGCTTGCAAAGTCGCAATGCCAATTTCTGTCGAGGCAACCATGGGCACGACAGGGGGGAGCAATGTTCTATCTGTTGACATTTCACAAATTGATTGGGAACGTGCAGAAGCCGTTCGCAATACTTGACTTTGGGAGTTGGGGATTCATTAATATGAAGTAGCGGGCATACTAATACGAAGCCGTTATTTACTAGTATATATATAGCACAATAAATTCATACCGTTGTGGTTATAAGTTCACTTTGTGTGTAAAATCGATATTACGATCTTTGGGACACAATGTTTTGGAGCAACCCTATGTTGCTAGGCAACATCGCAATACTTGGATCATGTGACCAGAGTGGTTTTAGCTTTTCTGGGCTGTTATAGGCGATTGGAGCCAACACCCTCATTCTTTGAACGTACGACCGGCCACATGGCATGCACTTTGCCAGTAGTTTGCATTGAAGCAGTGACTTGGTGAGTTCCTGTAGCCAACACTTGAGTGAATAGATTCTAGTTACATAGCAGTAACGCCAATTTGTATTCTATCTTACAAGTTGAATAAACCATGATACAGATAGACATATATTTTCCGCATTCTCTCTTTTGCAGTCAACTTGAAAGTAAAGAGGCAAGGGCAAATGCATTGAATGGAATCACATCCCTTTATTACAACACGGCTAGCAACCTACCTAAAATACGGGCAGGTAAACAATCTAATTTTCATATTTAATCTAAATACTAGTGATCCTTAGCGTTTCTAATTCAACAGTTATAATAATATTAGTACGCTTTGTTTTTAGATTCTTGGCACTATTGAACATTTCATCAAGATTGAGTAGAATACACAACGTTATCTTGCACGGGATTTTGCGCACATCCAGTACTTTGATTCTAATTTATCAGGTACTTTTCAGTTGAAAACATTGCCAGTAAGGATGTGTTATGCGCAGCAAATACCGTACATGTTACTAAGCATACATATTTCAAGAACACATTTTGTTGAATCATATCTTTTCTAATGCTTAAAAATATTAACAATTGCTTGTGTCTTTTCTTCCCTTATCCCCGCCCTCCTAACCCCGTCTTTCTCCATTTCTCTTTTTGATCTATGTTTTCTTATTTTGCATTGTTTGGCATGAATACCAATGTTAAAATTACATTACCTCATGCTGTGTCGGATGCATTTCTACAATGGTTCATATTTTGACAACTTGACATAGTTCATTTCATATTATTTACGCCCTGAAGACGGCCCGATTAGGGTTGAAACACGTGTTGGCGTTGGTTTTGTTGTTATTTTGCACTATGGCTGTTTCTGTTGATTGACGTTGACATTCAAGTTACTTTGCAATATGGTTGCTTCTATTGATTCTTAGTACAAAAAAGTGTACTATGGTTGCTTTTGTTTAATCGCACCATGAAAGTGCAAATTGTTTTAATAACAAATATTGAAAATGTAAATCAATGGCTCTGACATAATTCTTTTTCACTAGTCTTTTGAGTTGATTTATTTGATCAGTCAATGGACATAGTATTTTCTCAATATTTGTTGTGAAACGTAGAATTCTGTGGGTAGCGTAGACAGTGACTGCCTGGCAAACACTTCAAAGGTATCTTCTGCACAGGGACCATTGTTCACATGGCCTCCCCAGACCCAGTGTCTCCAGGCTCTCCTCTTGCAGACCCCGCCAGAAACATGTCACACATTCACATACACACCCACTTTTCTAATCCTTTATAAACTCCTTGATATTTTGCATGAGAACATCTCTGAGCACTGGAAGGCAACTCTTTATCGTGCTACCTGTTCTCCTGCTACTAGCTCCTCTGCTTGCTCAATCTAATTGTTTGTTAGTCAAGGTAAGGGCAGGTCACCTATTAACTTCTATATATTCATCTATTTCTGATCTCAAATTTCCTATCTATTTAGACCGAACGTACCCAGTAATGTAATGTTTTATTCATCTGACTTTACCATTGTCTAATGTTTCAAGTGTTTTGATCACAATATATAGCACATTTAATCAATGTGCATTGTAAAAGAATGGCATCTTTCATGCATCAATCTTATGCATACAGTACAATTCCTTTGTAATTATTTATATTTTTTTTTACAGATCTTATAGATCTTTCAAGAATGCCTGCTTGTATGGTTTTCGGTTGCCCTTCTAGGAGCAATGTCAAAAGGCACGGCACAGTCCTGCATACATTCCTGAGGAATATTGATTTAATAAGAATATGGGTTCGATATTATGGTTTTGCGGTGGACGAGATTGAAAGTACAGCACAGAATGTCTTGATGGACGTGAGGGCCAATCGATTCTGCATCTGCAGCCTGCATTTTACAGACGATAAGGACGACCAATCGAAGTACACAAAAAAGCGTCAACCCAGAATTTTTCATAAATTGCTTCCAAATGCAATTCCAACTTTATTGATGCACACGCTGCCTCAGGTGAGTCCCGGATGATGAATTAGCTATAAACAGTGGGGTACTGAAAAGGTAACTTCATGAACGGATTGGTGCTTTTGGTGTAAATGTGTCTTACTAAAGTTTGCATATTTAGCAGATTGTATTACATTTTCACTATACCACATTTTACTATACATCTGTCCCTGGTTTATGGAGCCTCAAATGAAGTAATTATGACCATAGAAAACAATGCCATAGTGCCTTTCAAAAGAAGCATAATGCTTTCATAATCGGTTGCTTGACATGTCTGTTTTTGTAGGAGAGCAAACTGACGGAAGAACAGAGCCTTGCAAGTGAAATAACCACTGACACGTCCAGTAAACCAATGGTGAGCCGTACAGACATGCAGAAGTTTATATTCTCTACAGTTGGATCTTCCCAGATATCTAATGCAAATCTTTTTTTCCCTTGTACAACTTTATGAAAATGCACTGAAAATGAAGGAGCAAGATTTTGCATCCATTTCTTTTCCGGAGTCAACAACAACTTCAAGTGCCTATCGGGTAGTTTTATTTCTCTTTTCATTTAAAAGAATGTATTATGCTTGCAATTTCAAATACTACGAAAACGGTTATGTATCCTGTCTGCTGTTTACACTAGGTGGCATTTATAGGTTTCTCTTCATATATACCATTGTCTGCATCCCATTGTCTCAGTTCCATTTCATCCGTACTAAAACTAGTACTGTGCTACAGGGGGATGCTGGTACTTTGACTACAATTACATCCTCCTTTGCAGCTGGTCCAGAGTATGAGGTATCCGTACGTACAGTTCCCTTGAATGAAAGAAAATAAATCCTACATGGGATACTATTAGACAGTGACATGCGTATAAACGTGCAGTGTTTCAAACTTTTAAGATTTGAGTCCTCCGTAATGCAGAATAGATTGCAAAATGTTTGAGGGCAGCATTACAATCAGTATGTTTTGCACGGTGATCTCTGATCAAGTACACTTACCATCTCGGATAGCTATCAGGTGAAATTTTAAATGTATATTTTGACTAAATGACTTACACTGTTTTGTGTAAGCGCTTTGTGCGATTAAAGATTTTAATTTCCAGTACGATTAACTTTTTTTTTAATGAATATTCAAGGATCTACACAAGGTTTGGAATTAGAAGTGGAGGCATATGGATCAGAGGTGAACACAAACTACTATTGTATACAATTGGACATCAAATAGCATTTGGAATAGATTTTTATGTAGTCATTTCTTTTTTTAAAAACTTTGTTTATTGGCATTTCGTAAAACAGGGTATGGCAGTGAAGCATTCTAGGATAGCCAAGACCTCTATTTGAGTGCCTAGATCCTCGGACCACGATTGCGCTAGTGTGCAGTTTTGCGCTTGGTTGTCCGGTATCGCCATTTGGTAGAAGCTGCACAGGTGTGGGAATGTATCAAGGTGGTGCTCCATTTCTGCCTCCCAGGGGGTCGGAGTACTGGAAGTGGTATTCGTGCGGTGTGCAGTTGTATAGTGTTGCAAATTGTGTGATATGTGAGCCAGTCACCTGTAGTCAGTCCCAGCTTGGGGCATGCATCTGGAAACGTCTGCAATCGTCCCTCCACACATATGTCCATTAGTCGCAGGTTGGCCCACTCAAGGTCTTGTTTGTGGTGAATTTTTTGGGTTTGCCCATATGGAAGAATTGCCCTGATGCTGGACCATGGTGGGGCATAGCAGGTTTGGACTCCTTGTGTTGCCCTGAATTAGTGCCACTGGGTTAAGATGTGTTTGATAATTGGGTGTTCCTTTAGGCCTAGGGTGAGCTCGCTTGGGGTGGGGGGGGTGGCCATGATTTCGATAGGATTCAGTCGTTTCATCATTTCAACCTCCATTGCTCCATTGCCCTCCAGCTGGACTTGTCTGTTGTGTCCAGCCATCGCTTTACCCAACAGACCTGTGCTCCTTGGTAGTATGCCTTCAGGGAGGGGGCCGCTAGGCCTCTGTTTGGTTTGGCGGTCTGTAGGGCCGGTAATCGAATTCTCGCTTTCTTCCCTCCCCAGATAAACTTGGCGATGCCTCTATCCAGCTCCTTCAGGGAGCCGGGAGCAGGGCCAGTCGGGATCATCATAGCGATGTACGTGAGCTTGGGAAACAAGTTCATTTTTAAGGGCGTTTATTTGTCCGGTGAGGGAGAGGGCTAGTGTGTCCCATCATTTCAGGTCTTGACATATGCGCGTTATTTTACTGGGGTAGTTTAGGTCTCTGATGTTGTTCAGTGTGGCGCTGACATTTATGCCCAGGTACTTGATATGGTGCGTTTGCAAGGATGAGGGGGCTATTACCCTTGGGTCCCATGGGATATCTGGCCACAGTGGCAAAATCTCTGATTTGCTCCAGTTGATTGTGTAGCCCACCATTGGCCCTATTTCCAGAAGGAGCTTTCAGATGTACGTGAGGGATGAGCAGCCTTTACTGACATAGAGCAGCATATCGTTGGCGTAGAGGGACACGCAGTGCTCCTCTGCGCCCTGCGTGAGGCCCATCCACCCCTTGTCTGCCCGGAGTTTAATCGCTATAAGCTCTATGGATAGCGCATATAGCAGTGGCGATAGCAGGCATCCCTGGCGTGTGCCAAATTGTAGCTTGAATGCCGGGGAGGTGATGCCATTGGTGACAACGGTGGCGGTTGGGTTCGTATAGAGTAACCTAATCAGTTGGACCAAGTGGAGGAGGGCCATATCGAGGCAATACTTTAAAGATGAAATCCCACTGTACTTTCTCAAAGGCCTTTCCAGCGTCTACCGCTAGTACTAGGTCTTCTGGGTCTCTTTCTCCCGTTACCAGGTGTAGTAGCCTCCTAATGTTATCACTGGAGTGTCTATTGCGGATTAATCCTGCCTGGTCTTTGTGTATGATATGTGGGAGGCTGTTTTCTATCCGTCTAGCTAGGCACTTTGCCAGTATCTTGGCATCTGCGTTTATGAGGGAAATAGGCCTATAAGAACCGCATAGCTCAGGATCCCTCCCCTCTTTGTGGAAGACCACTATGTTTGCGGAGAGCATTGAATGGGGGAGGCGTCCTAGGTAGGTGGCTTCATTAAATACCTCCTTCAGTCGAGTTGCGATGTCTGCTCCCAATTTTTTGTACAAGTCTATCAGGATCCCGTCTGGCTGCTTTCCCTGCAGTTAGTGTGGAGATGGCTGTTTTGGAGAGTGGTATGCTGCCCTGAACCACCCCCGTTGAAGCTTCCCAGATTCTGTAGCCCCCCCGATGGGTTTCCTGGAGGAAGATTATATCCCCCTGAAGATCCCTCATGCTGTTGAGTAGTCGTCTGCATTTGATGGGGTGACCCAGGCCTTGGATGTTGATTGTTACTAGGGTGATGTTCAAGGTCATTGTCTGTATATGTATGTTCTGGTGTATGCGCTGTTGACTAATTGTTTCAGCCTTGAGGTTTGTGCGCCCTGAATTATGGCACGGCGTAGCCCGCTTTGTACGATATTAGGAGATTGCAACTTGGTTTGGCTCCAACCTGAGCCTTTAACGACCCTTAACTGAAGAACTTTAAAACCAAAGTACGAACATTGGGTAGGTCTAACTGGTTGCCTGAGCCCAACAGATGGCAACTTTGATGGGACACAAGGTTAGGTTTTGGGTGGGGCCTGCGCCCCGCACCTCCTTGTGCCTTACCCATTTTCAGGTGCTAATTGCCGCTAGCTGTTCCTGACGGGGCTGCAGCCTGCCCTGTAACGTCGTGGACGGTGGTGGTGGTATGCATGTCAGGCACGCTTGATCTTCTTATGGAGAAGCATCCAGTGCGTCGAACTGCAGGATCCAGAGGAGAGTACCAGGGTCAGTTCTTGTAGGGGCTTGGGTGTGCTGCAAGGGCTGCGTTTTCAGCGCTTTCGTCTCCATCCTTTCGGCCTGTGGCTATTTTCTTGCCATTTCCCGCTTGCCTGTGGTCTGACTGAGTTGGGGGAGGGCGGTGATACGGGCGTTGGTTCTCCGGTGGTAGTTGTTCAAAGTCTGTGGTGACTATATCTTGCTGCTGGAGGAAACGCCACACTGTTTCCGGGTCTTCGAATGTGTGCCATTGCTTGTCGAATTGAAGGCACCAGGTTGCTGGGAATTTCAGGTAGTGGCGGTGGTCTGAAGTCTTCAAAGCTTCGTGTTACACCGTGGCGACACTGGTCTCTTTGGCAGTGCCGCCGTGTGTACGGAGCGATACGATCCAATACGTCCAAGATGGCCGCGGATGTCCGTGCCGTTGTTTCAGACAACAGTATAGACTTTGCACACTCCCCAGAGACACGGATGGCTGATCACATATAGTGAAGGAAGTTCTGCTACCCGCCGCGTCACTACTGCTGATTTCGGCGCTCCGTAAGTTCGCTGCTAGGTGATTCCTCGCTTACCTTGTGAATTTCTCGCTCTCCTTAACTGCTACCTATTGACTCTCTTCCATTTAGACTCTCCTCTCCTTTCTCATCTCGGCCAGATTCCGGGTCTGGTTTTTCACCGGCAAGTTATCGCTACCAACATCCATTCAGGCTAGCATCACTTTCTGCTTTCCCATCCAAGTAAGTTAGCGTGTTTTCCCAAACACCCGTTCCCCGCGTTACTTGTTCCCATTGGCTGAAGTTTAACCTTCTTTTTCTATAAGGGAGGGCTTAAGTTACTGTTCTCGGACTACAATATTGGAGACTGGAATCCCCGGTCATCTTACTGTTCTTTGTAACCTCAGCATAATCCTACAGTAAGTTCCAGCCTGTTACCTCTCCTGAGTCTTTCAGCCTGTCCTTCACTTTTGAATACTTATCTGTCTGTTCTGCTCCTGTAGAGAGTTCATCTCCATTACGAGTTGTCAGCTACACCGAAGACCTCTACTACCTCAAGACCTCTTCACCTGTGAGCGACATCGTCCAGGGTTTTCTTCCCCAGAGGGTTTCCCTGAGGGTTTTGCTCCTTCCCACACTGGTTCAGTATTGTTTCCGGTGTGGGGGGAGTAGAGCTGTCTGGGGGTACTTTAATTTCAGCATTTGTATCCTCCAAGGGAAGTCGCTGTTAAATCAGGTTAGTGATACTTTCAAGATTGAATGTTGTCAAAGAAGTTACCAGCTAACACTTCGAAGATCGGGCTGAACTCGTTGCGTCTCCTGGAGACCTCCAGTGAGTAGTGATTGAATATTCTAATGTTTGCTGACCCTGCTCTGATTGGCCCTGCTTCTCTGTACGCTTTCAGCATCACCATCTTATGCTGGAAGTTGAGCAGGCGCATGGTTATAGTCCAGGGTCCCTGATCGGGCGACGGCTTTGGGATTGGTGCCCTGTGTAACCTCTTGATTGTGAGTTCCTGAGGGTTCTCGATTTTGAGGGTGTCTCTTAGGAGGTCGTGTATGAAGGACTTGAGGTTCGGCCCTTCTGCGTTCTCTGGCAGACCCACCACCCATAGGTTGTTTCGTCGGGAGCGATTTTCCTGATCATCTATTTTTTCCCCAACCTTTGGACCTCTTTGATGACCCCATCCAGGTCGTTGTCCGTTGTAGTCAGGCTGTCCTCTATTGCGCGGATCTGTTGTTCATTATCAGTGGTATGCTCAGCTTGAGCCGCCAGGCATGTTTGGACGTCCTGCAGGTCGCGCTTGATGTCTAGCACTGTATTATTGGTTTCCTGAGTCCGCTGTCCAATGATCCTTATTTCTACCAGGATGGTTTGTAACTGCGCCTGGACGTCCATCTCAGTCTTGTTGCGATTGGATCTCCTGGGTTGGCTGGGTGTAGCTGGTAATGATGGTTTCTCTACTATTGGGTCGCGGCTTTCTTTTTGCATGCCCGATGGCCCCGTTATTCCTGGCTTTACTCAGGGTGCCTTCCAGGTGGCAGGTTATATCACCTTGCGACACTGTGCTGCGTGGAACTCACTCTTTGGCTGTTCTGTATTGTCCCAGGGTATGCTCAGGCTCCCGACGTTGTTTACGAGGTCGTTGTTGATGTGTCTCCCTGTTCTGTGCTCTTGTGTAGAGGTGGTTGTCCTACGGTTGGGGCTTGGTTGGCATGCCAGAGTCGTTTGCGGGGTGGTCAGGCTATTGCTTGTGCCCTTAATGCCTCAGTTCTGTGTGGCTCGCCTTTGTCTGAGCAGTCTTTCCACGGGATGTGAGGGGGGTAGGATGTCTGTAGTGGGGCTTGCTGTAGAGAAGATATGGCTTACAGTTGGGCTGCACGCCCCCAGTACTGTGGGTCGCGGTCCATGGGCCGTTGGTCCTCCGTTTGTCACCTCTCACTGTGCTGGGAGTGTCGGTTGCCGAGCTGTTCCTTTGCTAGTCTGGGCTGCTTGTCGTTACGCTCCTGTCCATGTGTTGGAGGCTTGGCTTTTCCCTGACTTCATGCTGTGGCTGGGTTGCCACCCTGCCTGCTGTAGGGGGGTTCCAGCCGGGGGCTGGAGTGATCCGGTTCTTTTCTGTGCCAAGTGTGTGTGTGGGGTAGGCTTTGTGTGGGGACCGGCAATGAGGCTCTGTGTTGGCAGCCTTTGGTTTAGGGGTGGATGGGCCAGATCGTATCCTGATCTCGTCAGCCGCTGCACTGAGCCTTTTGAGCTGTTGCCCAATGTTCTTTGCGGCCCGTAGGTAGGGCTATGAGCTGAGCTGATCCTACTCCACTTTGCGAACAGCTGCTGTGGATGCTGACTCCCTGGGGGTGCACCGTTTAAGTGCGCATTGCTTTGCCGGGTCCCTCCTTACACTGTCATTGTCCCCGTGCAGAGTTGGATGGGGAGGGTCAGAACGCAGGGAACCAGTCCACTGTGAGTGTTAAGTGGGGCGCACTACTGTGGTTGGAAGCGGGGGCATGTGTCACTGCTCGGCGGGTCTGATCCAGACCTCCCCACCCACTTACTTGCGCTTATGTGTGGCTGCTCGACAACATTGCCCCGGTGTAGTGGCCGTCAGTTGGGGCAGCGGGTCTCCGGCAGGCACAGCTTGACTAGCTGGAGGCGGCAAGGCGCTGTCCAGCCCGGCCGCTGCCGTCCGGGCTGATCTCATTGTACGGCTCAGTTGGGGCTGGTGCCCTTGCTTCCCTTTGCCGGTCTGCAGAGGGCTTACTGCGACGTACGTTCAATCCAGCGGGTGATTTCCTGTACGCTATTGTGGTCTGCTATTCGACTTGGGGGTCTGCTGCGTGGTTAGCTGGGCCAGAGGTCTGCACCAATGTCATTATTGGGCGGTGCGTGCCCTGCAGTGCCAGCTCGCCGCTTCCAGTTCTGGCGTCAGCTACCTAAGAGCTTCAGTTTTGGCATTTTTTTGCTTTTGCTGGCGCCGGTTGCAGCCTGCGAAGTTAGGGTGTTGGGTAGCTCTGGATCCTGGTGGTTAGTGCTTCCATTTACCATCATTTTTTGTGCATTTTGACAGCTCCTTCAGGCATATTTTCGCTGATCGGTCCATGTACTGTCAGGAGCTCCTCTAGCCTGTGGCCATCTTAGTAATTTTTTTAATTTAATCAAGTTGGTTCTGTTTGTAGATATTTAAATATGTTTGTTTGCATGTAAATGAAATGTGCTTGATTTAAACCATATAAAAAAGTTTTTTTTTCAACTTGCTGGTGCGGCTGTGAAAGAGAAGACCACGGTTTCACAGAAAATCAGGAAAACAAGGGTAACTAGCAATGTCATTTTCTAGAAGTGTTTTGGGCTGGTGTTTTCTTCATAACATGTTTTGATATTTAAAGTGCTATCTGCTGTATGTGTGCTATACATTCAACAAGTTTTTACAACACATCTCTAGAGCTCCAGAAGGAAAAGAAGTATAAAGACACAGACAACAAATGAAACCAAAGATGTCGCTTGCCAAACAGATTTTACCATGGAGCAACTACTATTTGAGGCGCAGCGTGGTCCAGTCAATAAGCAGACTTGTGATGCTTATGCTCAATGGCCTGAAACTGAATTGAATGTGTTGAATGTGACCGGCGAAGCCAGCAAAGTGTATTTCTTGTACCATTGCTACAATGTGAGAACCCGACAAGATGAAACTGAATATAATGACGATGCATTTCAATTCCTCGCAGACCACTTGACACAATCTACACCCGCAAAAAAGGTCCACCCAATAAACATTCAATGTTGACGGTTTCTCCAATTCGTGTGCAAATAATACAAGCTGAGACTGAAGCTTCACCGCAATTGACCGAGGAACTTCCCAAATATCTCGACTACAGTTTGCCTAGTTTGGGAGATTTGTCCACCACAGTTGTCACAAACCACATTCATGCAGGACGATTGGCTAATAAAGGAGCAAAAATACATTGTATTCGACAGCTGCCTGGTAGAGATTATACTGATGCTGAAATGTGTCCATACATTGAGGGGGCAATGCGCGGAGCCATTGGTAAATGTGTCTTGTGTATAACAAGGCACTAACCTGAAAATCCAAGCCAGCTGTGTCCACCTCCATGATACATTTTCATGGTCTGCTCAATCGATGCTGGGCAAAGTGCCAGCTGGAAATCTACTATGTTCAGCAGCTTTACTTTTCAGTGGCTCAACTTTCGGTAACATGTCCACTTTCTGTCAATTTGTGGGAGGTCAGTTCCTTGCTAAAACCCAGTACTACAAATATCAAAGGGAATTCTTATTCCCCGTTATTAGTCAAGCCTGAAAAATTAAACAGATATCAATTGAAAGCACATTCTCTGGCAAACGGCTCAGCCTAGCTGGTGGACATTGCGACAGCCCCGGGTTTTCAGCAAAGTACTGTACATACCACTTTCAAGACATGGAAAGTAAAAAAATAATTGTAAGTTCGGAGATCGTGTAGGTGTACGAATGTACATCTTCTATGGCCATGGAGAAACATGGTTTCATCAAATCCCTCGAACATTTTCAATCGAGGGGAATGCAAATAGACCTCATAGCCACTGACAGACATGTTTCAATAGCCAAGGCCATGCGAGAGCAGTTTCCAAACATTCATCATCAATTTTATGTATGGCACATTGCCAAATCAAGAAGTATATAAAGGGTGCCCGGCGGAGTCCTCATTTGCCCAGGAGGGTACCTGTATACAAAATTCTAGAAATCAGGGTGGAGATCCGTAGACAGCTGTCAGGTTTGGATGATTTTTTATTTTGCCTCCAAAAAAGTTTAGCACAGATTATAAAATTAAATATTTACATGACTTTCAATAAGCATGAAAGTAGACGGACAGACGTTGTTTAACACAGGAAATACAGGTGAGTATCGACCTCTTTCTTGTCGAGGTACAATTTCCAAAGTGATGCACAAGTATACAATACAGGTAAGTGAGAACATAGGATTGTTGACGAGGTGCAACCCAAGACTGTGGTAAGTCCGGGGATCTAAACAAGATGGTGTACACAACACTATCTATAAACACATTAACACAGGGGTTGTGTCACAGAACATCGACACTGGAGTGTTTTGGCCATGCAGGGCTGGGTAAGAGCCCAAGGTGCAGGTGGCCTTCATCAGGTGATCGCTGATCGTGATGCTGTCCGTGTGGGTAATCTGTGGGGGAAGGGATAGCTATAAGGATCTCAGGGAGTCATTAATCAATTTAAGTATTACTAAATAATGGTTGATTAGTGCCTAAATACACTTTTGGTGTATCTGAGGGTACAGCTTACCTCCTGCTAAGGTTGCAGCGGGGGTGCTGTGCTGGAAAGTCCTTTAAGGAGTGCCGGACTGTGAGAACCCATTTCAAAAGGTAACATGGGATGACGCGGAAAAATCAGGTCATGGGGGCCAGAAACTGGGCCTGAAGCGTCTGGGAGCTGTGAAAAAGAAGGTTAACAAACCGTAATTTTTCACCCCAGATCTAGACGATGTGGGTCAAGTAATGTCTTAAAGGTCCATCCTGCGTGGGATTGTGCGGGTCGGGTATATGAGTGACCCAAGGCCAAAACACCAATGGTGGGGGTGTCCTCAAGGTATGGTAAAAGTGGTGAGGGTAAAAGGATCATGGAGTGCGCAGTGCCGCGGTGGGTAGGCAGTATGCAATGTCAGAAGGTGACTGGCAGTGAGTAGAATCCATGGAGGACGTGCAGGCCCAATATATGCCTAAACTACAGGCCCAAAAGGTTGCATTTTGGCTTAGATGGTATGTAGGCCCGAACATTACTAGCTGTATTAGCGCACAACGAGAACTTAGGGAGAGAACAATCGAGAACTGCAGGAAACTTTGGGATGCTTCGTTACACCTTGGCCTTTGCAAAATGAAGCAAAAAATGGGTGGACAAGCCAATATACCAGGAAATGGAATTTGATTTTGTGAAAGATCTCACTTTTACTGTGTTGGCCATGCAAACTCATGGAATCGATCCTAAGTTTTTTCCTAGGACATATACAATGCCACCACACATTGCAAACGAGCCCTGCCCACCTAAAGCTAAACTTGTTGAACGGTTGACTTCCTGGTATAAATGATTTGCAGCTGTGTTCTTAATGTGCTCACTATAACTTTTGGGATATGTTCCCCAATGTTTGTACATTGTACATCAAAAATGGAATGCTATTAAACTCGAATTTCAATGCTATAAAAAGTATTAAGAAGTATTTAATTATGCAGATTTAATCCGGTTTATGATTCATTAATTTATATATTTTGCCTTCCCTTAATTTATATTACTGGTCCTCGAACAATAACATACATGTCTGTGGTTGCTTGGTGTATGTAAATTCCTCTGCTAGACCCAAACCACATCCACACATGTAGTTCATGGCTCTGGCGTTTATGGCCTATGGTGGGTAACATTTTCATCGCAATGATACATCGACTGACCAAGTCTACCCCATAACATACAGATCGGCTTGCTTTAGCAGTGTATTATTTTGACAAACAGCTTGGCGAGTGTGCACCTTTTTGAACACTTACATAGTGTTTTGGTCTTTTCATGTGTGTGATTTTTTTGGGTTCTGTAGAGCTTCACATAGGTGGCTATAACGTCCAAACTGTCTTTTCAAATGTATCCGTTTTGTCAACTGTTTGGCAAGAAGTGCCTATTGTAGGATGCCATACAGTGTAACTCTGTGTTTTTCCCCCTCCTGCTTTCACCCTGTGCTTTTCCCCTTGCCCCCTCAACTGGACTTGCGCAATCTCAAGGTCTCTCCATCCCTCTTGGCACACATGGGTCAGCTGGGCTCATCTACATGCTGTGAAGGTCAGGGCAAGGGAGCAATTCTATTAAACTAAACTAAACAACCGACACTGATAATGTAGAAATAATGGCACACATAAAATCTTGCATGAATAGGGGTAGTTCGGTGAAATGAGCCAACATATTGCCATTGTAACCTCTACCCTTTGGAATCTATTTGATACCACAATCTCTGTACACAGGTGCACAATCTAAAGGTTTGATCTGCCATCTGCCCTGCTTGGGTCCTCAGGATATAGGTAGAGGTGTGTTGCTTTTTGGGAGAATATATTACTACATGGGTTTAGGGCTGTGAAATGGGTCCTTGACTGATCAGATCACGGGAGGGTCAGATGGATATCAGCATGAAAGGAACTGCAGGGTTTGAGCTGGTGGGTTTAGGCCTGGCGGGGTAGAGGTTGTTAGTGCACGGGAAGTTCAGTGGAGATGAATGGGCACTTGGATTTATGACTTGGCAGTGTCTCACATTATCAGCAGAGCGAGAATAGGGTGCATAGTAATGGGGAGGAGATGTGTGGGATAGCTGATAGAGGCACTGGGGATGGGAGATCTACATTTGTACAGAGAGATGGATTTTCAGGGCTAGTAGAAAGATGTAATTCGGGCTATTTCAAAATGGTTTCCTAAAGCTGGGCTTGAAACTATAGTGTATGTGTTATTTGCAATGGGGTGTGGTGTAACGTAATATCGCTGGGGTTGGCTACGCCTCCCCCTTGGTTATTACATATGTTATGTTTCGAGAGTGACGAATGAGGGGGGGCAAGGATCATCTACTTCCCAACACTAGTAAGATCGTTGTCTCTGTCTTCCCTCTGTTCCTCCTGCATTGCCTCGTCACGCCTTGAAGCACTTTTGCATTGGCGCATTATAAATGCAATATAATTTCATCATATGATATCATGGTCTGTTTCAGACAGACACAAATGGAATCTTAGATAATACAAGCCACTGAAAGTCTGGTGTAACCTGTTTTACTTACCTTCAGTGCAACTGTTGTCCAGAAATAAATAAATCACTAGCACTATTGATGGGCAAAAAAGTATTCATGATCGCGCGGCATTGGTGGATGTCAGCAAACAATTAGTTTATTTTTCGAACATATTTCAAAATCCACGTTGGTCGGCCGGGCTCATCGCTCCCATGGAGTGGAGGTCACTTAGTGTGATGTTGCTTGTGGGGCGTTCACACTTACGCGTCTTGTACAGTATGTTTTAGATTTGTGGCTTTCTTTCACAAAAACGAAAGCTACCAGGCATACAAGCTCTAAACAAGCTTCAATTGTTATTCAACTTTGGACGAAAGGAGGATTTGCTATGGCTTGAAGTACAGAAGGGGTCGAATGCCCACAAATATGATAACATTCAATATTTTGAAACTGGACATTGGAACATTTACTTTCAATCTATGCAAACCGTTGTTCTGAGCGGACACTCTGTGCTACGCCAAGAGAATGGAACCACCAAATATAATGTAAGTTGAACAATTTATTTTAAAGACAAGTTTAAAGACGAACGAGTAAAGATTTCATTTTCTGATTGGTATTGCTTGCTTACATTGTTATGGATTGTTAGTTGGATCATATTGTGAAGATTATTCATCAATGACCCGCAAACACAACCTGTATGCAGGCTAGGGATATCTAAACAACTTCGTCCCATGGCATATCAGGGTATGCTATCAACGTTGTATTATTGGATGTGCCGGGTGCAGAACATTTTCCAAGGGGACTTGGTTCGCTTGTCGAAATTTGATGTTGCCAGTTCTGTTACATTTTTAAACAAGGTAGCAGGTGCCCTTCTCTAGAAAGAACATGGCATGATAACCTGTTATGTGTTTTTTTCACACTTTGAGCGTCCGCACCCATCGCCTCAGTGTACCTTTCACAGATGGGAAATATCCATTTGCATATCAGTCTTTGTCCCGGCCACATGGGCAGTCCAGCACTGAAATGCTATGGCAATTCCCTTCTGAACAAGAGTACCTACAGCAACCCCATACAAGTGTTTCAGCCTTGTTGGGCCTCATCAGTGAGGTGGAGCTGTGCCTCTCTGACCACAGTGAGCATGCAGTCCATGCCTGGGTTCCCCCAGGAAACTTAGGGTCACCATTCCCAAGTTTGTTGCAAATATTCTGTTATAATGCTGTCTATGTGTTGTTCAATTTTTCCCTCAGCTTCCGCATTCCCATTGGGAGCTATACATACTCCACATCGCTAACCTCTCAAGCACATCGTAGACTCATGCTTTCCCTGATGTTTTCTGTGTGTGTCTATTGTTTGTGGTTTGTGTTCGTTATTAGGTTTCACCCAGTGCATAATTACAGGGTAAATGGATACATTTGAATAAAGAACAGCTACTAAAATATATTTTTATTATGTTTTCTACACAGCTACATTGTGCCGTTCTGCGAATGCCATAGTTTCCAGATACCGACAGAAGGTTTCCTCAGCCAGCAGTGGTAGATAAGCCTAAACGGATGGATTTGCATTACGGACGATCGCCCGGGACCGATATGTTCTTTGGCGGTACCAGCGTCAAGGAGCAACCTGTCATCATTTACGGTCTAGCAAGAAGCTGACGCCGAAATCTTGTGTTTCAAGGTGCATCGAATGCGCATCTTCTGTGTGAACACTGTGTGCCTCATGATAAAGTTTTGATGCTCTAACCCGAGGACATTCACAAATTGGTGGTTAATCGAAATCAGCGGATGTTCTAGGAGCGTTTTTGGGGAAATAAAAGCACATTATAAATTGCAGAGTATTGATGTATCCTTTAAAAATAGTGTTTTCTATTCCGATTTGGGACGTGCCTTGCTGTGAGAGGATGTGTGTGTTGATATTCCAGGTCCTGTGTCAACTGACGTGAAGACTTAGGTAATGACTGGGTGCGTTTGGCTATGCTGCCCACTAACGTCATGAAAATAGGTGGAGAACATCACTAGGAATAGTGATGATAGCTTCAGGGGCGGGTGATATGATTTAGTGCCGCAAGGGCACTTGAATTTAGGGCGATTGATCCACAGATAAGATTAGCACAAGACGGCTGCGCCCGACTCGTTGATTTCGCATGTGTAAAAGTGAGGAAAACTAAGGTACGGTGCATAGGAAATGTTTTTACAATCAATCACAGTTTGCTTAAAACCACATGTCCGAACGCTCAGGACAATAACATTTTTTAGCACACTATTCCTTTAACGAGTCCCTGGAAACGGGCAGACTGCCCAGATCCCTAAGCGAGTTGTTGATCATCCCCCTTCTATAACCGAATAAGCCAGAGACAGACTATGGCCCCGTATAGACCCCTTTCGTTACTAAATCAAGATGGGAAGATATTTACAGCAGTAATGACGCTAAGGCTCAAACCGATCATAGTCAAGCTTATACACTCAGACCAGACAGGATATGTCCTGCATAGAATTATTACCATTCATTTGCGTAGTTTGCTCCACGTGATAGACTGCACCCTGGGAGATGCACGACAATGCGTGGTGGCATCACTAGATGCGGTCAAGGTGTTTGATTCAGTCAGATGGCCATGGCTACAGTCGGTGTTGGAAAAGTTTGGTATGGGCACAACATATATTAAATGGGTGAGACTGTTGTATAACGAACCAGCAGCTAGGGTCACAAAATGAGAACAGTCATCTCAGAACAATGACAATTAAGTAAGGGCACAAGACAGGGGTGCCCGTGGTCTCCTATTCTCTTTATCTTGGCATTAGAGCCACTGGCAGTTTATTTGTGGGATGAATATGGAGAGGCAAGGATAGACACGCCAGGAGGGAGGCATTTGATCTCATTGTATGCAGATGATATGCTCCTTTATTTGCAGCACCCCGCTTTGTCGGGCATAACAATGAATCCACAGAAGTCAAGTCTGTTTCCATTGGGGGAATATATTGGAAAGCCTGTGTGCACGCTGCTGGTGCTGCCAATTAAGTGGGAAGTAGACACATTCCGGTATTTGGGAGTCGATATTTATCACGATCCCCAGACAGAACATACACGGAACACAGTGAGAGCAATGAACGAAATTGAAAACTCCATATCCTTCTGGGCTAGATTGCCATTATCCATGATGGGGCGGGCAGCGCTGCTGAAGATGGTGGTGCTCCTGAAACTCCTTCATTTTTTATGAATGTCCCGTTTGCGATACCGAGATCGTTCTTTAATAAATTGGATAGTATATGTAGGAACTTCCTGTGGCATAACTCAAGGTACAGAGAGGCACTGTGGAAACTCCAGAACTTGTAGGAACTAGGGGGAATAGAACTACCCAACTTTGAAGTATATTTCGTGGCAAGCCAGTTGCAATTTGTAGCTAAATGGCTATCTAATGAACAAATACATGAGTCAAGGCTGTTACAAGCAACAAATTCCCAGTTCTTCCTAAACGAAGTCGTATGGAAAACCGACCCTCACATAACCCGCTCGCCCAGGTTGATGACATTGGGGTGGGTAATGTGGCGCAGAGCCTGTCAGTTGATGGGGAACATCGCACCGTATTCCCTGCAGATTCTGCTGGTGGTGCTAGAGGGGATAGGGGACCAATTGCGGTTGCAGGTGAGGAAATACTGGGAACCTAAAGGGGTGGCGATGGTTGGGGATCTGATAAAGGAGGGGGGCTTAAGGCGTTTGAGGAATTAATAAAAGAAACAGGGGTGCAATCAGGGCAATACCACCTTTACATACTCCTGCCTATTGAGGAATATAAGGCGCAGATGGCCAGAGACCATTGCAGCCACATGAGACGACTGAGATGTTTTATGATGTGGCAGAAGGTGGGCATGAAGTCTCGTGGATATACGAGCTGTTAATGTCCAAAGTGGGGAAGGAGTTGGGGCAGACGAGACAGATATGGGAGGCAGACTTGAGAGAACCGATGTCAGATGCGATGTGGAACAGAGCCCCAAAAGTGTCCAGAAACGCACACCTCCAACAGATGCAATTATTCATAACCCACAGAAAATATCTGACCCCGAATAGAATAGCAAAGTTTAGCCAGCGGCGTTACAAGCATGCCCGAAGTGCGGGGAAGTGGATGCAGATTTGATCCATATGTTCTGGCCTGTGTAGAGATTGGTAGATTCTGGGAGGAGGTGGCTCAAGCATTATCAAAGGCAGATATCACCTTGCAAATCAGATCCCCCTGGCTTGCTTGCTGGGGGGCTTTGCAACACCTAAGAGGGTAAAACATGTGAGTAAAATGAGGGATCTAGCATATATATTAGAGAAACGCAGAATAGCGATGGGATGGAAAGCGCAGACAAGGCTTCTGGTGCAAGTATGGTGGAAGGACCTGTTGAAATGGCCGAATGCAGAAACTGTAGCGTGCCAAGATGCAGTAGGCAGGAACTTGGACCAAGGAGAGGAGTAGGTGGATGCTAGGACACAGTCGATTGTGGATTTAGCCACTTCCACAGCAAATATTAGAGAATTGGATCACAGTGCTGCACAAGACGGTGCAGACATTAGAATGATGGAGTGTAAGCAGTGGGGTCATGAAATTGTGAGGTGCGAGGTAGGCTGGGGAAGGGTAGGGGCGAACGGGGAATAAACAGACCAGTTGGACAATGTGATATAATGTAATCCAAAATGCAATGTTTGTAAGTTATTGTGGTTGAAGAATTATTATTTTTTTAATAATAATAATAATAATCTTCTGATAGCATGCAGAAGGGAGAAATTGAGTTGAGTGGAATTCCTACTTCCAGCTCCCCAGTATACATGGAGCCATGGATGCATATTGGTGCCTCTTTCTTTGTGCCGATGCCTGGTACCCTCTGTCCAGGACAAGTCTCTTTCTCTTTCAGGTGGTTTCCGAGAAAATACCGCTAAAAGAATGCACCAGATGCCTCAGGCCCTTGGGAAAGATGATGGTTCCTGGGAAACATCACCTTGCAGAAAAAAAACTGCAGGTAACACAATGCACCTGGGAGCTACTGGACAAGACCCGCCTGTTACAAGAGAATCAGATAAGTTGCACTAATGGAAACAGGCGATCCCTTCACCATTCAGCAGCCGAATATGGGATCTTACACCGACCCCCGAAAAAAAAACAGGCTAGTGACAGTCCAGCATAACCGGAACTAGCTAGAGGCTGCAGAAGTAAGACTCTGACACAGAGGCATCATAGTGATTAGTAGAAACTTGTATTCAAGTGCAAACATGAAAAGACAACTCCATTTTGCCCTAACTCTGAGAGGGGTTTCCCTGCCCCAACAGAAAAAACTAGCAGCAGAATTTCCAAAGCAAAAGTCCCAATGTCCAATGTCAGAATCCTAACTCTGTGCCTACCACTGTAAGTTTTAAACTAAATGAAAAGAAGGTATTTCTAGCCCAAAGGAAGTGACTCCCTTCCCCTGGACAAAAGACAGTTATGAAATCTTCAGATACTGAAGTGTTGGGGAACATCTTCCTTCCCTTATTCAGGCTTGAAAAAGAGTTCAACAATTGTTGGGGAAAGCTCTGCTCCCTCGTTGGCCCTTCTCAGGTGTCTTTTCTGTCTCTGGGTCCCTGACCCTGACTGGCATACCTGGTTCCTTTTCACCAGGGAAAGGTTGTAGGGGTGCACTCGTATCCCATAAATTCAAAGCTAATGTATTACACAATTCATTAATTAGTTAGCAATTTCTTGGTGCCTACCTATTAGTCCTGTGCTACCAGGTCTATAACAATTGGAAAACAACATTTGGTGTCTCAGGAACACACTGAGACACAAATAGGTGCACTACAAATTCAATAAATATTGCTCAAAAATTCCTCAAGTTAATTACTCGTAAGCAATTTTCACACTCGTAATTCAAAAAAATAAATAAAATGAAACTTTTATGTTTTTTGCCAAATCAATAACGATTCTTCACAAAAGATATCAACTCAATTGATCATTACAAGTTCATATCGTCACAGTGCTGATTCATATAGTAAATTAACATAATAACAATGAAATTTACATAATGTAAATTATTTACAATCACAATTGTCCACAAACACTTGAAAAATCAAAATTGAAATAATTTCTGTTCATTAGTTAAACACAATGTTCATGATACGATATCTCGACCGGGGTCTGTTGTTGATGTTAATTCTGACCAACTCCACTCAGTCTATTAATACTACGCGTTTCGGGCAAATTGCCCTTCTTCAGGTATGATATCGTTTTCAATTTCCTATAGATAAATAAAATAATACAAAGTGTCAGGGTCTATTTCCGTACTACTAAAGTATTAAAGTATTCATTCTATTCATGAAATTTTAAACTAAAAATAATCTTACTCAAGTTCAATACACTAACCTGTGTCTCCTACATCCATCAAATGGAAAGGTACATCGATATCTGTCAAGTTCCTGACTTGCTTCACTGAAATCAAATCAAAGTGATTTAATTATTACCCCATAGTTGATTCCTAATTCAAGTAAATTAACTGTACCAACCAGCGGTTCTGAGACGGGACATTTAGCTAAAAAGCGCGGTGTCCCGCACAATAAACAGAACAACTGTGATATGTTAACCTGCTATGATTATTAGCATACATACAGTCTTAAATCCATCATAGACTCACCTATGAGCCGATGTTGCACCCTCAAAGGGATATGTTCTATTGGCTTTTCTATTGTTTTGTGGACAACATTTTTCTATTAGTTGAAAACCATTCCAGCTGTAAATAAGATTATATGTATATATCACTTCTCTGTGTCAATGTGTAACAGGGTTGCTTTAAGTTAACAATGAAGCAGCATTCCTGCTGATGACTGGTATCGATACTTCATGTTTTGGTAAATTAGCTCCTTTATAGACGCGAGCATCAGTGATTGTCAGTCTGGTATAGACGATTTCACTCAACTGTAGACTTTCTATGCCTATTCAAATATAAGAGAGCGGATGTCGCTATTCGGTTTCAAGTCAAAAAATAACGATTGAGTAGTTATCCAAGTCATTGGTTACGATTGAAGCTGACATTGAAGTGGTTAAGAAATCTTTGACAACCTTTGTAACAAAAGAAGAACTGACACAATTATTAGAAGAAGTTAATCTTAAATTAGAAGATTACAAAACTAGTATAGAAACCAAGAAGATACGTAAATTTAGGAGAGACACTTTGGATTATAAATTAGACATAGTGTACTCCTGGAAGGAATACTATAATCAATTGAATACAAAGAGAGGGTACAAACAACCAGATAACAAAAATAGATACCCCCGGAACACACCGCAATCTACATCCGAAGCTTCCAGCACAGAACCAGAACCTACCCAAGAGGGTGCAGCTTCTCAACCACCAGCCGAAAAGGAGTCAACCGGAAAGAGTCAGACTCCAAGTACTTCGAAGGAATCAGACCCTATCTCAAAACAAACATACTCTTTTTTAGACCGGCTAAGGTCAGACGAAGCAAGAAAAAAAAGTCAGCCAAAAGAATCCAGTCCATTAGTCAAGAAGACCTAGTCGTTATTATATCCAAATATAAATTGAGTAACTTTGAATGTCAAACCTTACAGAAAGGACTGTCATTTGTACCTCATTACACCAGTATATTGCTTAAAGAGAAGATTAACTTCTTTAAGCTAATGCGGAAGATGAAATTAAAAGTATTCTTTGATTCGATTGACATAACAGTACATAAGAAAGAGTCTGAATATTTGGAGATGAAATCAAAGAGTAACTTTTCTCCCCCAGTGCAGAATTGCATACTGGAAGCTTTTCAAAAATCAGTCCTGAATGATCTCAAGAAGGTTAACTTTAAGAAAAAACAAAGAACTAACTTGACTATAAGAGAGAAACAGGTACTGGACAGACTGTGGCAGAACTCTGATATAATCATCAAGCCAGCAGATAAACGCGGTGCCTTAGTGATTCTGGACACATGTAAATACAAAGAAGAAGTTGTCAGACAATTAAAAGATGGAGATACTTATTTGGAAGTTCCAAATGACCCTACTGAACAAGTTTGGGTTATTATAAAGAAGGTCTTAGATGATGCAGAAACTGAAGAATATATCTCCTATAAGACCAAAGCTTTCTTGACTAATTTACATCCAATCATGCCGGTGATATGCATGCTTCCTAAAATACATAAAAATGTACAAAATCCACCGGGATGTCCAATAATAGCGGCTACCAACAGTCTATTGGAACCTCTGGCGCAATATTTGGATAAAATTATTCAACCACTAGCCCAAAAAGCTACCTCATATGTTAAGGACACAAATCACTTTCTAACAAAACTTCAAACAGTTGACTATACATCACATACCGATATACTCTTCTCAATGGATGTGACCAGTTTGTATACCAATATCACACATCAATCAAGAATTGAAGCAATGGAATGGGCACTGTTGAATACTGATGAGGAAATAGGCAGTGATAAACTGTTTGTGATACAGCTACTCACAATTGTACTTAATAATAACTTCTTCATGTTTGAATATCGTTATTTTATTCAAATTTCTGGCACCTCAATGGGTGCGGCAATGGCCCCAAGTTATGCTAATGTGTATATGAGATATCTGGAAGAGACAAAGGTACTGAACAATCATACATGGAGTAAGAACTTGAAATTCTATGTTAGATATATTGATGACCTATTTGGAATCTGGTCGGGAACGGAGGAGGAATTGAGAAATGTCTTTGAGTATATGAATAATTTGGCACCCAGGATACAATTTACATACAAGACCAGTACTATATCCCTAGAATTTCTGGATGTTTTAGTGTATGTTGAAGAAAATAAATTGTCAACTACCATCTACATTAAACAAACTGATAGGAATAGTTTACTCCTAGCATCAAGTTTCCATCCGAAGAGAACAGTACAGAGTATACCATTGAGTCAGTTAATGAGATACAGGAGGATAGTATCTGAAGAAGATGAGTTTGACAGGAAGGCGAAAGAATTAACAACAAAATTCCTTCTGAGGAGATACGATCCGGTTCAAGTACAACGAGATTTTGTGATGGTAAAGGAGAAATCTAGATCTGACATGCTGCAGACAAAGAGCAAAAGTGAGGAAGAGAAACTGGTATTTGTAACTACATATTCACAACAGAGCTACCAAATCAAAAAAATCATTAAGAAGAATTGGGAAACTTTATCATTGGACCCAAAATTACAGCAATTATTTCCAACAACACCGCTGTTTGCATACAGCAAGAGCTAGTCTATTAAAGACCATTTGACCAAATCAGACTTTGGGTACCAAAAGGACAAGATGACGTTGTTCAAAGGTACTTTATCCTGTAACAATTGTAACTGTTGTCATAACATCATTAAAGGCAGTTACGTGCACCACCCACATAAAGGAAGTAAGATCTTGCTACGACACACATCAACATGTGACACTAAGAATGTCATATACGGCATAAGATGTCTGTGTGGACTGTATTATGTAGGCCTTACGGGCAGAAAAGCAAAACAAAGATGGGTAGAACACAAGTCAAATTTAAGGACAGGCTCGATTAAGTCACCAGTAGCACAACACTTTAGAGATCATAAACACACTGTAGCACAGATGCAATTTGTTATCCTTGAACATGTGGTATTACCGAGACCGGGGGGAACCTACAAAAACTTTTGCAACAGAGAGAGACATGTTGGATTGAGCATCTTGACTCAATGTACCCAAGGGGTATGAATTTGGAATGGGATTTATACGGTTTCCTATAATGTCTTCTATAATGCTCTTTATTGTGTTTTTACAATTTTTATATTTTGTTTTTTTAATTTATTTTTATAATTGTTTTTTTACAATTTGTTTTTTTTCAACAAAAAAGTAGCGGGTAACCTGTTCTCCAAGAAGTGAAATATGGTATGTTATGTTTTCTCCCATGAACAACTTTTACTGAGTATGTAGTGAATAGTGGCAATGTATATATACCCAAAAAAAAACATTGATTGAGTTGATCAGTTGATATAATACATCACCAATACGATATAGGGATTTGGAATCTGGTTGTGGACAGAAAGGTCAATGTTGTTATCATTAGATGACTGTGATTGAAAATAATGATGTGTTTATTTGATATAAGTGGCGCTCAGCAGAGATAGTTCACAAGGTAATGGTCCCGTAGAAACTAAAAAAGGACATACAACAACAATCACTGTTTCGTAAGAAGTAGATTACATTTTGTAATACGTTGAAACTGTCACTGCTCGAACGAACATTTGTATAAGACCATACATAAGTACTGCTATTGCCGTAAAGATATAGGAGAGCAGTGATATAAGATAGACACGGGTTAAACCTGTAGGGTTTCTGACAATTGAAGATGGCCACTAATATACTACGTAGTCGAGTTCGATCGCTCACGGTGGAATGGTCGCCATTTTTTCTAGCAAGATGGGGCCGCCCTTGTGAATAGGTCTAGTCTTCCTTTATTTTTGAAATATACTCGAAAGGAGCCAACAGACGTTTGTTCCGGTATATAGAAAAGTAGCAGAGAACAAGTATGTTTACTTGATGGGGAACCGAAGACGAGCTGCTGCCTATGGGTTAGCCGGCTACTTAACATCCGGAGACTGCAGCTTGGGAAATTAGCAATCAGACGACGTGAGAGTGCAGCTTGGTGACATGGAAGCGAGAGCGTAGTGGTGGAACAGAATCGCACAACAGGTACACACTCACTCTTGGATTTGAATTGAACTATCCTGATACGGAAGGTCAATTAATTTATTTTTTGACTTGAAACCGAATAGCGACATCCGCTCTCTTATATTTGAATAGGCATAGAAAGTCTACTGTCGAGTAAAATCATCTATACCAGACTGACAATCACTGATGCTCGCATCTATAGAGGAGCTAATTTACCAAAACATGAAGTATTGATTCCAGTCATCAGCAGGTATGCTGCTTCATTGTTAACTTAAAGCAACCCTGTTACACATTGACAAAGAGAAGTGATATATATATATAAATATATATATATCTTATTTACAGCTGGAATGGTTTTCAACTAATAGAAAAATGTTGTCCACGAAACAACAGAAAAGCCAATGGAACATATCCCTTTGACGGCGCAACATCGGCTCATAGGTGAGTCTATGATGGATTTAAGACTGTATGCTAATAATCATAGCAGGTTAACATATCACAGTTGTTCTGTTTATTGTGCGGGACACCGCGCCTTTTAGCAAAATGTCCCGCCTCAGAACCGCTGGTTGATACAGTTAATTTACTTGAATAATTAGATCACTTTGATTTGATTTCAGTGAAGCAAGTCAGGAACGTGACAGATATCGATGTACCTTTCCAGTTGATGGATGTAGGAGACACAGGTTAGTGTATTGAACTTGAGTAAGATTATTTCTAGTTTAAAATTTCATGAATAGAATGAATACTTTAATACTTTAGTAGTACGGAAATAGACCCTGACACTTTGTATTATTTTATTTATCTATAGCAAATTGAAAACGATATCATACCTAAAGAAGGGCAATTTGCCCGAAACACGTAGGATTAATAGACTGAGTGGAGTTGGTCAGAATAAACATCAACAACAGACCCCCGGTCGCGATATCGTATCATGAACATTGAGTTTAACTAATGAACAGAAATTGTTTGAATTTTGATTTTTCAAGTGTTTGTGGACAATTGTGATTGTAAATAATTTACATTATGTGAATTTCATTGCTATTATGTGAATTTACTACATGAATCAGCACTGTGACGATATGAACTTGTAATGATCAATTGAGTTGATATCTTTTGTGAAGAATCGTCATTGATTTGGCAAAAAACATAAAAGTTTCATTTTATTTATTTTTTTGAATTACGAGTGTGAAAATTGCTTACGAGTAATTAACTTGAGGAATTTTTGAGCAATATTTATTGCATTTGTAGTGCACCTATTTGTGTCCAGTGTTTTTCTGAGACACCAATTTTTGTTTTTCGTTTAATCAGGCACAGTTGTAAAGAAATGGTGTGCGGATGTTTCCAAACTGGGGTGGGTCCCTGGCCCTGGTTGGCAGACCTGGCTTCCTCATAAAAGGCACAGTTGCAAAGAAAAGGGGTTTGGTTGTGTTTCCAAGCTGTGGTGCGTCCCCGACCCTGGTTGGCAGACCTGGTTTCCTCTCCTACCAGGAACTGTGACAAAAAAGAGTAGCTTGGATGCACCCACGAGCTGTGGCATCGCATACAGACTTGGTTTACTTGCCTGGCAAGTAGTGCATTTATTGTATGTCACTCTCTTAGTTCTCTTTATATGGATGCAGGTCTCAGACTCTGCCAGTACCCAGCTAAACTTGGTTCACTGTTCAGCGAAGTATTATTCTCTTGATTAGGCTTTCTGAATATCTTTTGATTTTCAGCAGGGTCCCAGACCAATTTATGTGGTTTTTTAGGCTTATTTGCCTCCTCAAATTGTCTCTGCCACTCTACAGGGCCCCAGGCGCCTGCCTTCCATCAGCATACTTTATTGTGTGGTCAGCAATGTTCTCGGGACGTCCCGTGCGGTCTGCAGTGGGGCTTCCCCTGCTTCCGTCTCTCGCCTCTCGGCTCTGCCGTGCCTGCTTCTTCCTTGTCAGCGTGGGACTGTTCCTCCATGGGTGCCGACCTTCGGGGATGCCAGGAGCGTCTTCCTTACTGCTCACTGCGCTGTCCTTCTACACCGGACCAGCTTGCCAGCGAACTCCTTCTTGCTTGACTCCCTGGTCTGTCTATCTGCCTGAGCGTACACTGTCCTGTGATCGCGCCTGGGTGGGCTTGAAACTTCGTCAAGTCCTTCTTTGCTTTTAATGTGGGGTTGAAACGTCACTCTGCGCTTTACCGCTTGAAAGCAATTAACACAGGGCTGTCACAAGAAGGGATGGCTTAAGGTATTCCCACACCTTAGTTTCAAAATAATACACAGTGTGTCATCCCATTACTGCGCATGTACGCTTGACTTACAAATAAATAGCTTGATGCTATTAGCTGTGTTCCAAAAAGAATTGTATTGGTTCAGTTGTGCCTATGTGATACGTGTTTTGACCTTAATCGGTTCTCTTCAAGACAGGGTTTTCATGATAAACCATTTCATATTAAATGTCTCAGTATTTATGGATTATTTTAACTGTATCAATGATGTTAAATTTGAAATAATATTGTTTAATAGTAGTTAATTATTAGAACAACAATGTTGATTCCCAACATAGATGTTACACAATGGTTATTAAATCAATATTATCACATTAGTACATCCAAGCACAAAGTGCAATAGGTAAATCAATTAGACCCAAGACAGAAAAATGGGGTTGGCATGTGGAGGATCAGTGAGGGGAGAGAGACAAAGGATACACAAATAACATTTGTTTTCCATAGTCACATTTGAATACCAAGTAGTCCATATATCCACTTCACTGTGAATGCTTTATTGAGTCCTATCCCCTTTATTATTTGCCTTTTTATATAGTATTAGTGTGGAGGAAAGTCAAGGCAGGAGTAGGAGGGAAGCGAGAGGCAGGAGCAGAGGAAGAAGTGTGGGGATGAGTGTAATCTGTAGGGAAGTGGATAAGACCAGTCAGGGGGATTACGGAGGGGTGGACCAAGAGACAGAGAGGAGGGTGGAGAAAAGAGGAGGCAGGTATAAGGAGAGAAGAGTGAGGAAAAGGTTGCGAGACTGTCATCCAGAAGAAAAGGGGACCAGGGCAATCAGACTACTCTAGTAGGTCACTAGGTGAGTCCCTGAGGGAGTTAGGGGGATAAGGCTTCAGCTTGAAGGCCCTCTCTAGGATAGGGAGAGATTAGACTGCTACCCTCACCTGGTCTCTGCAGGGAAATTGGGGCACGGTCGCAGCCCTCCCTGGAAGTGAATTCCCCTTGTCAGGCTTCCTTCCCTGCTCGTGTGCGGTGGACTGCGCTAGTTGTCGGCACTTCCCCTGTGAGGATTTGAGAGATCGTGAGAAGGCTGCTGTATGACTGCTGTCTCTATCTAACCCTTCTTCCCAGAATGTGGTGAGCATACGCCGACCCATATAGTCTCATCTGTTTGATGACGGTGAGCTCTCCGTCCTGCTTCTCACAGCAAGGGGCATGTTGAATGGACCGAGTTCATTCACTGATCCATGTGATGCGCGTGGCAGCCCAGAACGGCTGTGGCTGATCCACTCCTAAAGGTAAGTGTCTTTTGGCCTTTAAAATATTGCAGTTTTCATTCTTGATTATTGTCCGTATCCTTGTAATAATGTCTTTCCTCCATTTCCTCCCAGTAGGTAGTATGCAGCCCAGCGGTAGTTGCGTTGCAAAGGCGAGGCCAAATAGGAAGAGAATGGAGTTCACGATGTTCCAACAGATGGTGAGTGTTGGTTTTAGGTCAAGCGCGAGGTTTAGGCTTAGACCTTAAACGTATTGTCTTAGAGGTTTCTCACCTTGTCTTTGTCTTTTTCCCCTTGCAGGCACTGTCTGTCAGGACGTCGAGTTGGAGCGCCGCTACCCGGAGGTCTGGAGATGGAAGATGGATGCCTGACTCGCACGGATGCGTGCCAAAGGAAGCAGATGGCAAGGTAAGTGTTGCGTCTGTTAGCAGGAGGCAGGTAAGATGCACTCTAACTGGTAGCTGAAGACAGGTAAGGTGCGCTCTGGCTGGTACCTGAAGACAGGTAAGGTGCGCTGTGGCTGGTAACTCAAAACAGGTAGCATGTGCTTAGGCTGCGGTGAGCATTACGCTGCAATAGCAGAATAAAGCGAAGCGCGTACTGGGAGGCACAGTTGGCTTATATAGCCTGCTCTGGCCACGCCCATAGGCATGACTCATCGGCCCCACCCTGGCACTCCTGAAAGGATGCTAACACGTGCATTCAGCCTCCCCAGCAGCCACGCCCGACCCAAAGCACATGGGGGCCCCTGCAGGGCAAACCAAGTACCTGCAGCAAATAAAATGTGCCAGTGCACATTTATTTATGAGACTGGCACCAAAGGCGCCAGGACGGAGTCCATTTGTGCTCTCCAAGTTGTATTGTCCCCAAGGGACAATAAAAGGGCATGTTGCCCCTTTATATCGTGCCCTGATGGTGCAGGGTCCGGGGTTCTGGAGCCATGGCCATGACATAGACATAAGGGTACCCGGGCTACAGTAATCCTTTGTAGTATAAACACCTTCTGAAATAGGGAGCCTGGGCTAGGGAGGTGCGAGACCCCTTCAAAGGAGTGAGAAGAGGTACTGGGACCACCTGCAGACTTGCACCCTCAATTGTCTCTTTTTTGTATATATTTTGTAAAAAAAAAGAAAATGGATTTAGTCTGGATTGTGACACATTGAGAGCCTTGTCATACTAAAGAATTACTATACTTTTGTAGCCTCTGTGGTGAGAGGCTTTTGTTGTCAACTTTGTGTGGAGATCACTCTACTTTAATCCCTTTTCCGCCCTGCTACAAACCTTTTCACTATGACACCTCAGTCTTCAGCTCAAAGTTTCTCCAACTTGCTAACCCCACTGCTGCCCCTCTTCCACTGGCACCTATTGCCTCAGTGTATCCTCATGTTCTCTCTCCTTCCTCCACTACAATCTGATTTTAGTTCTACCCAATCTACTGAACCTCATCAAATGCATTTGACTAATTTTCTCCCTTAGTCCCACCATTCTAAGCATTCTTCTCTTCTTACTCGATCAGTCTTTTCTGAGGCTTTCAACATGGTGGATAATTCTGTTCTCTGTTCTTCTCTTCCACTGGTGTGACTATGATCTTTCCTGGTTCTCTTCCTACCTCCCTAATCCTTTGTACTCTGTTTCTTTAGTTGGTCACTATTTTCTACGTCTTCCATTATGTTTTGCTGGTCAGGCACGGCTCAGTCCTTGTCCCTTTATTATTCTCTATGCATACTACTCTTCTCTCTTCCACTATTCTTTCCCTTGGCTTAAATTGTCACTTCTATGTGCAGGACATCTAATATCTTCTTTTTTTAATACCTTTATGGGCCAACTGCACACCTCTATGACTGTATCTGTTCATTTGCTATCAAGCTCTAGGTGCTCAGCCCCTTTCTTCAACTCAATCCAACTGAAGCTGGATTATTTTTCTTTCCTGTCCTGTCCCTTCACCCTCACCATTTTCCTGCAATATTCTTCCCCCTCTTTTACTGCATGTAATCCTGTCATTTTTTAAATTTCTTTTAGCGATAACATGTAAAATCCACCCTCAGAGAAAGGGGTATCTCGGATCATGCGTTAATTGGACTGGGGATCAGTTTAGAGCAACAGAAATTAGATTTTAACAGATGGAGAATGAAAACTTACATTTTGAAGGATCAAGAAATGGTGTCAGTGCATGCATTCATTGAGTTTTTTTTATGAGAACAATGGAACGGCAGACCAGTTGATGGTGTGGGACAGCTTTAAGGTCACAATGAGAGGAAAATTGATAAGCCGAGTCTGTCATATGCAGAAGGTAGGGTTGGTGGCAGAGATTAGGAAATGAAAAGTGGAATTAGCGGAGCTGCAGCACAGATATGATTTGACTAGAAATTGAGTAGATAAATTAGCAATGCAGAGGTTGTCTGATTCTTTGAAAAATGTTGTTAGCGCGCAAATGTAGAAGTGTGTTTTTTATCACAATCAAAAATATTGGGAGGGAGGAGATAAATGTGGTAGATTGCTAGTGAATAAGCTCAAGAACATGACAGAAAGGGTAGTGGTCAGTGGGATGGTGAATGTTGAGGGAACCCTCGTTATGTTGAATCCCGAGATATGCAAGTGTTTCTGCTCTTTTTATGAGACTTTGTATGAGGAGAAGAATTTGCTGCGGGACCAGGATATAGATTATCTCTGAAATGATTGATTTGCCAAAATTAACTCATGACAGTAAAATGACTTTAGAGGCAGAAATAACAGAGTTGGAAGTTTTAATGGCTATTTCGCAATTACAAAGTGATAAATCTCCTGGGTTAGATAACTTGCCGGGAGAATTTTACAATGTCTTCCCCTGTCAGTTGTCCCCTCATTCAATTTTGTATTGGAGGGTGGTAGATTATGTCCTTCTATGTGAGAAGCCTTATCACTTTAATCCCAAAACCAGGTAAAGATCACACTACATGTGGCAATTACCATCCAATATCGCTCCTTAATGTAGATTTGAAACATTTTACAAATATTTTGACTAACAGATTGGACCAGTGTTTTGGGGAGATTATACATCAGTCTCAATCTGGGCTAATGCGATAGCAGTTTTCTTACGATATTATTAGAACTTCGTTGGATTTATTGGGATTACAGAAACATGTAACTGATGGTGCTGCGATGGTCTTTTTGGATGCAGAAAAAGCTTTTGATAGAGTAAATTGGTGTTTTTTAGAACGCACGATAAATTGTTGGCACTTTCAAGCAAATGCTAAGGTTTGGCTAAATGGGGTGCTTTCAAAAGAAATAACTATGATACGATGTACTAGGCAAGGTTGTCCCCTAGCTCGTATTCGGAAAGAGTAGAGTGGAGTATCCGTGTATATGCGTAGGGGAGCATGAATTTAAAGTGCTGTCCTATGCTGATGATATGGTTTTGCTTTTGTCCATTCAAGAGAGTAGTGGTCTATTGAAGGAGGTTTATAAGGAATTTGGGCAAATGTCTGCTCACAAAATAAATTAGGACAAGGCTGAGGTTTTTCCATTGTCTCCTATGTGTACACAGGAATGTTTTAGTTCTTGGGATTGTAGATGGCCCGATCAACATGTAAAATATTTGGGTACCTACATAGTATAACACTTGAAAAAGATTGTGGATTTCATGTGGAAATACTAATTGAGGTGCTCTTGATGGATGTAAGCCGGTGGGAGAGACTAAAGTTGGGTATTTTGGCCAGGGTTAATTCAATTAAAATGACATTACTTCCTAAACTGCTTTACACTATACAGTCATTGCCTCTGAAATTTACGAAAAAAGCCTTGAGGAAGCCAGATAACATTTTTATGTTTTTTTTGGGGTAGTGGAAAGAAACCGAATATTCCAAAATGTATATTAAGACAAAGGGTAGACGAGGGTGGGTTTGGCTATCCTGATTTAGAAAAATATTGCAAGGGATTTTTGATAAAAAATCAGCTTATTACTTGGATCTCCAAGGGCATACCGCACCCAGCTGGGTAAAGCTAGAGAAGGGGGTTATATGTCCATATTCTTTGGATAATGTTAATTCATTTAAAAGAAGAGTGGGAGGGCCCAACAGCCTGTCATGTATTGAAGCCTCTCGTTTGGTGTTAGTCTCATGGTTTGAAGAGAACGAATAAGATTAGTGAATGAATTATGAGGCCTCTTTATAGCTTAACCCAGCATTACAGGTTGATAATCAGCCTTTAAATTGGCTACGATGGATCAAGAAAGGGGTAATGAAAATAGGCAGTGGTTTCGAGAATGAAAAGCTCATAAGCTTTGTAGCACTAAAGCCTAGATTTCATCTGGGGACACAAGAATGTGTTAGATAAAGGGTGCTTTGGAAGTTATTGAAAGATAGGCTGAGCATGTTACAGGCCCCACTCACTAAGAGGCCTGGTTTATGTGCCATTTTTGACACCCCAGTGTGTGCGTTTTTTACAAATTGATACCCATGACCCCGCGTATGCAGAGTGTTGGGATAGACAGCGGCGAGTGGGAGATAGATTTGCAAAGTGAGATTTCGTCAGAGGCCTGGGCAACTGTATTAAAAGCCAGGTACAGAGCGAAGCTGGATTTAAACCTAGAATAATTCATCAGAAGATAGTACTGCATTTATTTTTTTTAAAATATTTATTTTCATTTTTTATTGTATCAAACAAACAGTGCTCCAACAGGGAGCCGTCTAATGCCATACCCAACCGCCCTTCTCCCACCCCGCTGCCCTACACCCCCCATGTCCACCGTCACTTTGATTGCCTCCATCTGTTGTCCGATTTGGAAGGAAAGTTTTTCGCGTTGCCCAATTGTATCTTCGTCCCATGACCTCTCACGTTAGGAGCTCGGATTGTCCGAGTCTGGGGGTTCAGCATTGTTCATCAGGTAAGTGATGTATGGCCCCCAGATGTCGGGAGGGCGTGCATGTAAGGGCAGTGTTCGAGTAAATTCGGTGTCCATCTCTTGGCAGTATGTTATATCCTTTTCCCAGTCTACAGTCTTGGGGAGTGGGCCACGACCCCATGACATAGCAATTCTTCTGCGTGCCAGCACCATGAGTAGTGCCGCCAACTTGCGTGACGCTGGTTGTAGATATTTAGTGAGGCCGAGGAGCGGTCCCAGTGGTAAGGGGGTTATCTGCTCGCCTATAATGTCGGATGTTATTTGTATGACGGAAGTCCAGAAGCGCTGGATGCCGGGACATCCCCATGCCAGATGAAGAAAATCAGCGTTGGCAAATGCGCATCTCTCGCACTGGGCTGATACTTCTGGGTGGTGCCTGTGTTTCCTGACTGGAGTGTAGTATGTTTGGTGCACAAAGTTAAAGTGTATTAGCTTGTATCTAGAGTTTAACGCTACTTTTTGAGTCTGTCGAAGAATATAGGCCCAGTCTTCCTCATTAATCGGTTCTTGTATACCCGATTCCCACCTTCGTTGTACTTTAGGTTGGAGTCTCTGGGTGTCTCTTAACAAAGTTTTGTACAGAGTCGACACCAGTCTACCCTCACCTTGTGTTAAAATTGTACTATGTAGCAGATCCCACGTGGGGGGTTGCTTAGGGAATGTGGGAAATAGCCCCTGAAGGGTGTGTCGGAGTCTAAAGTAGAGAAAGACATCTAGGGATGTGTTCCCTCCCCTGTCTTTAGCCATTTGAGGGGTTAGAAAGGTGCCCTCTGGGAAGAGGTCTCCCAGCGATTTTACCCCTATTTTTTCTATCCATATCAGGAATACTCTTTCATTCGTGAGGGGGATGCCGGGGATGAATCTTATCGGTAGCAGGGGGGAAAATCGTATAGCCACTCCGTATTCGCTAGCGATCTTCTTCCATATTGCATACGTGGATAGGACTGTGTTCAGCGTTTTATGCGGCACAGGGATGTGGCTTATTATGACTGCAGCTAATAGGTCGGGGGAGGCTAGGGCCCGTTCCACTTGCACATGTGGTCTGATGTAGTGGGTTGAGTACCAGTGGCTTAAGAATTGGGCTTGGGCCGCCCAGTAGTATTTCTCCAAATCGGGGAGAGCCAGACCTCCATTTGATATTGGTAATGTGAGTGTGTTGTATGCTACCCGTGCTGGTTTCCCTGCCCATAGTAGCTCTAGGATCAAGCTCTTGATTTTTGATAAAAAGGATTTGGGGAGCAGTAGAGGGATATTCGTAAAGAGATACAGGAGTTTGGGGAGAATAACCATTTTTGTCAGTGAGGTCCTGCCCCACAGCGTTAGTGGTAGAGACTTCCATCTCTGGACACGTTCTTGTAATAACTGCAATGTAGTTATATAGTTATCTCTGAATATCTCGTGGTGGCTTCGCGACATATTGATCCCCAGATAGCGCACCTTTGAGTGTTCCCATTTAAACCCGTGATCATCTGCAAATTCTAAAGTGCAAGGGGTCAGGGGAAACACTATCGACTTGGAATGATTGGTTTTGAGGCCTGACATTAACCCGAATTTTAACACCTCCCGCATCACAGGATTGAGATTGGTTTGGGGGTCACTGACGAACAGCATGACGTCGTCGGCATATAAAGAGACGATTAGTCTGTGGGGACCCAGCTTTAACCCTCGACATAACTGTTCGGCTCTCAGCCTTGAGGCCAGGGGTTCCATCACCAGGGCAAAGATAAGGGCCGAGAGTGGGCAACCCTGTCTCGTTCCGCGCTCCAATGTGATCCCTGTGGATCTGGTGTTCCCTAATGTGATGTATGAGCGAGGTTCGTTATATAACGGGGCTACTAGTTTCAGGAAGAAGTTGCCCAGACCCATCTGCCTTAGTGTTGCGAACATGAAGGGCCACTCTACTGAGTCAAATGCTTTCTCGGCGTCTAACAGGACTGCTATTGCCTGTTGCCACGGGTCCAGGGCCTCAATGACGCCAAATAGTCTCCTGATGCCGTATGTTGTACTACGCCCCGGGATAAACCCGGCTTGGTCGCCCGGCACCAGTGCCGGCATCAGGGGGAGTAATCTGGTCGCCAGGATTTTAGCTAGGATTTTGTTGTCTAAGTTGATTAGTGAAACCGGCCTGTATGCAGCGCAGTTTTCTGTAGGTTTGCCAGCTTTGTGTAGCATCATTATGTTAGCCTCTCGTGTCGTGGGGGGGAGTTTCCCCCGCTCCATCGCTTCTTCGTAGACTTCAAGGAGAAGGGGAGCCACTATTTCCACATGTGCTTTATAGAACTCTCCGTTGAGTCCATCAGGTCCGGGGGCTTTGGTGTTTGGTAAGGATTTGATTGCTGTCTGGATTTCTTCGAGTGATATAGGTGCGTTCAGGGGTTCGCGCAGGTCTTGGCTCACCCAATATAGTTCTGTGTCATTGAGGTACTCTTGTATCGCGTTGGGATCTGATACTCCTTTGGAGCTATACAGGTTCTTATAGAAGTCTCGGAATACGTTGGAGATCTCCTCTTCTGTGTAAACCTTCTGACCTTGCGTATCCGCGATACATTCAATGCGGGGTGGGGCTTTGTCAATCGTTGGTAGCCGGGCTAGCAATGCACCTGGTTTTTGCCCCTCTCCATACTGTCTGACCTGGTGCCTGCGCCCCAGGAACTTCAATTCGCGGTCTGCTGTCTCCCTGAACCCCAAAAGTTCTTTCTTGAGCTCGGCTTGAATGCGTGGATCTGCGGCATTGGAGAGTTCGTGCTCAAGTTCCTTCAGATGAAGTTCTTTACTAGATAATTCCCCTCTGATCGATTTCAATAAGCTGTTTTCTTTGGTCAAACAAATTCCTCGTACGTAGCACTTGAGTGTTTCCCAGATGGTGCCCGCCGAGTCGACTGAGCCTTGGTTGATGTCTAAGAAGGAGACTATCTCCTGTCGCAGTTCCGCTGCAAATACGGCGTCTGTAAGTGAACCGGGTTTGAACCTCCAATTGAGGCCAGGTGCTGCGACGCCCGCCAGGGTAGCCTCTAGTACAACCATTGAATGGTCGGAGTAAGACTTTGGAAGGATATGGCACGCACCCCATTTGAATGGGCTGTGGGAGGATGCTAGGATATAATCGATCCTGGAACTGGTGTTGTGTACGGCTGATCGGAAGGTGTAGTCCCTGCTGTCTCGGTTGTGTCTTCTCCACATGTCAGATAGGTTGAAGGTCTGACAAATCTCTCGAACCTGAGTACTGGCCTTAGATGGGTTTTCCGATGTATTATGGGATTTGTCGAGCCTGGGATCAAGTGTAGTATTGAGGTCGCCGCCCCACACCACAGTCGTCGCGTTGGTCGCGTCTAGATGGGACATTATCCAGTTGAAATTGTCAGGGCCATCTGTGTTCGGTGCGTATGAGTTCACAAACACCACTTTCTTCCCGGCGATTATTCCTCTCACTATTAGTGCCCTCCCCTCAGTGTCTTTCTTTGACTCAATAAAGCTGAAATTAGTTCTCTTGTCGATCAGGATCGCGACACCTCTGGCGAATGAGGAGTAAGATGAGAAGTACCGATGGCATCCCCATGATCTGGCCCAATGTTATTCCGACGAGGGCAGCAGATGAGTCTCTTGGAGTAGCGCTACGTTGATTTTGTGTCTCCGAAGATATTGAAGAATTCTCCTAGTTTTCGTAGGCTGGTTGCCGCCACGTATGTTCCAGGTGGCGATTCTCAACGTTGCCGATGTCATCTTGAGGGATCAGTGTAATCATGTCGAGCCGGGGCTTGCGGGATCAACTGGAGTCGTTTTCCATAGCGGAACCGGGAGGGCATAACAGTTGTTAGGTACATAGTTCTTCGTGTAACTGACGTGGAACGGGGGTATGCGGGTTGTGGCGGCTTTGCTGAATTAACTTCCCCCCCCTGCACGGGCAACCCCCAACAGGCCCGTGATGAACAAACCCATGTTAACAGTACAACTAGCATTGCTGTGCTCGGGGCGCAGGTGGCCCTCCAAGAGGAGGCTGGCTCCCTTCTTCGGATGCGATATCGATCTGTGGTGGTTGTTTCTAGTCAACCATGAAGTCTCACATCGTCGCTTTGGGTATCTTGTGGGTACATTTTACGGCGGGTTTCTTCTTGGTCTGTCGCCCCTTTGTGGTCTTCCGTTGTGAGTGGCAGGTCTACAGCCGGAGCGATCCAGGTAGTCGCTTGTCTCCTCTGGGGTGTTGAAAAACTGGGTTCTGCCCTCGTGTTGAATACGGAGTTTGGCCGGGAAGAGCATGGAATATTGGATTTGGTTTTCTTGTAGCCTGCGCTTCACCGCTGTAAACGATCTTTTTTGCACCTGGACGGCCTGGGAGAAGTCCGGGAAGAACTGGATCTTGTTGCCATCGTGCTGGAGATCCCCCTTCTCCCTAGCCGCCCGTAGGATAGCATCCCGATCCTTATAGTTGAGCAATCTCGCTATGATTGGGCGGGGGTTTGCCCCCGGGATCGGTCTGACGTTGGGGACTCGGTGAGCTCTCTCCACGACAAATAGTTTGGACAGGGTTTCTGTACCAAAGAGGTCCATACATAACTTTTCAACGTAGTCTTCCATTTTCGCAGTGAGTTGTTGTTCCCTAACTCCGACGATCCTAATGTTGTTGCGCCGAGAGCGGCCCTCCAGGTCCTCGTTCTTCGCGTTTACTGCTCTCATTTGAACTTCTAGGGAGGCCACTCTGGATGTTAGGATCGTTGCACCATCGTCGAGGTCAGACACCCTCTGCTCGACTGTGTCCAGTCTGTCGGCGTGTTTGTCCAGCCTGTGCTGGAGTAGATCGACCTTGGAGGAGAGTGCATCGAGTTTGCTTCCCAGTCCCCCGATTCCGGCTTTAAGATCCAGGAGGATTTCCCTGATGTCGAACCCGTGGGCTTCCTCCTCGTCCTGGGGTGCAACTTGAATGGGAGACTGCGCTCTGCTGTTCGAGGTGGTTGCTTTGGTCGTGAAGCTTCCCTCGAAGTTCAGCTTTTTTTGAGATCTGTCCGTTTTCCTCGAGGTCGCCATTGGTGCCTGCGTAACGGGAGCCAGGGGGCAGAGGGAGGCAGGATAGGTGTTGTTTTTCCAGCGGTGTAACTTGCCGTTGGGCCGGTTCGACCACAGTCCGTGCTATGTGTCACGCTTCTTTGAGTTCCGGCGGTGTTACCCAGAGGTGTCGGGGATTCACATGGGGCCTCTCCTACGAATACGGGGAGGGACGCCGGATTTGTCCACCGATCCAGCTTGCTATCGGCTGCGCAGCGCACCTGCAGGAGGCCCTGGGTCGCGTCTACCGATGTGTTGTTGCTAACTGTTCGTGTGGGCCCAGGCTCGTGAACCGCCCCGCTCTTGCGCTATTTTGTAAACTGAATGACACTCGGGAGGGCTGGGGTGCGAGGGCGCACGGGGCGCGCGTACCTGTTCCTCGGCGGCTTGCGGAGGGCCTTCCGGCGCTCGTCCGTGTTGGTTCTTCCAGGACACTGCAGGATTTTCCCTCGCGCCTGCTAGCTTCTCGGGGGGTCAATGCACCGCCGGGGCTCGGTCGGCGCCGTCCAAACGGCCCCCTCGAGTCCCAGGCCCGCTCTGCTGCCAGCAGTCCTCCCCACGCGTCGGGCCTGTGACTGTGCCCCGCTCGCACGGGGATGAAGGGGGGGAGCGCTTCACCTTCGAGGAATCGGGACCCGGCTTCCGCGGGTCGACGGATGAAATACCTCGATCTGCTCGGATTCGCCTTGGCTACAAACTGGAGGCGACTGTGGACAGTTTGCACACCACAGATGCTTCGATTGATCAGGATTTTAGGGGAGCTCCGCGGAGCTCACAGGGAGGCCGCCATCTTGGACGGCTCTCTAGCGCCCTCTATATAGTACTGCATTTATATTGGACGCCAGTGCCAATGCATAAATTAGGGTTGATGGATGATAATCTTTGTTGGGTTTGTGGGTTGGAGGAGGGTACTTTAGTGCATATGGTATGGAAATGTGTGAGGGTGCATGACTACTGGAAAGAAGCATTATATAGGCTAGATTCTATTATGGGAATATTGTTCCCTCGCTCACCATTGCCAGCAGTATTACTGTTAAGAACTGATAGGTGTACAGTGACTCAGGAGAATAGTTGCTGGATAGATAAGTCATTGATAGTGACAGTTAAATAAATGAGGGGTTGCAAGACACGAAAAAAACATAAATTGAGGACTGGATGAATGAATTGCAAGTTATATCTAGTTTTGAGAAGGTGATGTTTGGTAGGATGGATAGGACCGAGATATCTTGAACTATGGACGTTTAATGAGCTGTGTAGTTGATTTAGGGTTAGAGCCAATGAGCGAATAGTTTTTTGAAGAAGTGGATTGTCTGCGAGTTTGTGGTGTGTGTGTGTAGTGTTGTGTTTTGTTTGTCAGGGGTGGGGTTTCCGGGGTATACGTAACTTAACTGTCCAGTTATGCAATTTATTTTTTTGTTAATTACACTGTTTCAAAATGTTTGCCTATGTTTAAATTCATTTTTAATGTTCATATTGACATGTTCTGCTTTTTTGAGAATTGTTTTTGTATTTATGAAAAATGAAATTCATTTTATTTTTAAAAAATCCACCCTTTTCTTAACATTTTCTGCCTCCAAGACACGTATTTTTTTCCCCAACTTCCTTATTATTTACTCTGCTTTTAGGCTTCATCGTTTAGGCTCTTTGTCAACTACATATAATTTGTATTTCTGCTCTTCGCCTTTTATGCCTGCTCTCCCCTCATTCTTATACTTTGCCTTGCTCGCTGTTCTTCGTCGGTGTTCCTTCCTTGCAGGTCTTCAGCTAAGTATTGTATTTAAATGTGTTTATTATTTATATGCCTTCTTATCTTTTCTGTCATTATTTTCATTTAGTTTCCAAGTAGCACTCTTCATTCCTCTTTTTTCGTATTGGCTATCCCACTTACCACATTGTACTTAGGCATGGTTGCAATAATTTTCTTTCCTGGCCCGCAAATTAAAATTCACTTCCTCTCTTTTTAAGATCTGCCCCTAACCTTGCTTCTTTTTGCTCTTGTTTAAAAGATAATCCAAATCAACAAGTGGCTTAAACATGGCTCACCAACACTCAATAAAACATCACACTTCATTTGAGTTTTTGCACGCATAATCATCTATTTAAAAGTTATAATTTCTGAACACATGTTTTAAGAAGTAACATTGGTTCTTTATAACAGGTACAAAACAGGCTGGTGGCCATCTGTGGGAAGTGGCAGCTAGGATAAAGAGGCTTAAAAGTGAATACAGGAAGTGGTTGAATAGAAGGAGACTTTCGCAGAACCACATCCAGTGGCAACAAATGTTCGTCGCTCTGTGCAGCAAAGACACTCGCTTCATTTGGTAACTTTTGCCAAAGGGGACAAATAGTCAATCCAATCCCTGCCAAAAAAAGGACTGACTACATTAAGTCAAAATATGTCGGCGTGGCAAGCGCACAGAGGCGGAGCACATTGTCCACTGAATAGCAACATCTGGGATATCTATACCACCATCGTCCATTTTAAGGCATCATGAGCACTAGGCAAACCCGGGAGCATGGTCTAGGATACTTAAGATCCTTTTCAACAAAGTGTGCAGAGATGGAGTGGTGCCTGAAACATGGCAGCAAGCAATATTGCTCCCCGTTTATAAAAAAAAGGGGGCAGAGAGCTACCAGTAAATTACAGGTTGCTCTCTCTCCTCGATGTACCAGGGAAATTGTTTGCCACATTTGTTCTGGCTGCAATGCAGAGCTGGGTTGATGGATTCAACATACTGAACCCACCACAAACGGGTTTTCACCCAGGGTCAAGTACTACCCATAACATCAGGCTGCTAGACAAGATAATTCAGGACACCGCCCGGAGGGGTAACCCCGTACTATACTTAATTTCTGTCGGTTTTAGTACAGTGTTTGTGTCAACCATGTCACCTTGTGGCAGAAGTTGAGCCTCCTGGGATGCCCTGACTGACTCCTGACAATCAGTATCACCGTACATACGAACACAGGTGTTTAAGTTTGGCTGGATGATGCGGGATCACTGTCAACCTTGGTGAACATAAACAGGGGAGTCAAGCAAGGTTGTATGCCTGGCCTTCCCTGTTGTTCAATCTCTATCCCTTAGATCTCCCACGTTCTGTTCTGTCTGAAAAGGGCTGCCTGGTGAAAAAAGGTGATGCCATCATAACCAGTGTTTTATAAACCGACAATTTGGTTCTAATCACCGTACCATAAGCGGCGTGAAAAGCAAATTTAATGCCTTAATCGAATATGTGCATAAAAACGACTTAGCCAACAACGTGAACATGTCTGTAACGCTCACCTGGTATCCACGGGGACGTCACTCAGCCTGTTCTGACCTCTTACGACCTCGAACCCTTCCCTGGAGGCTATTTGACTGGACACTGGGCCTGAAACACAGGATTGGTGGAGTTTAACTCCCTATTGTCTCTGTGTGCTTGAACCCCTTCTTCCCCGGAATCCAACCCTTCCCTTTGATCCACAGCTCACCTTGTTTTCTTGGAAAGTGTGCTCTCCGTCCTGCTTTCAGCGCAGGGGCACGTTGATTGATGCGGGCTCGTTGCTGAGTCCGACAGGTAAGTATAATGAGTCTTTTGAACAGTTCTCTAACTTCGTTCCTTTCCTTCCTTAGATGATGGCCAGCGTCCGGGGACGGCGGCGTGCTGCTGAGATGAGTAGCGCTGAAGGTGAGGGAGAGCGCAATGCGCGATGCACCCCTTTCGTATTTGCATTGAACTGAGTTATTTTTCTGTGTCTTTTAGGTGGCGCGATGTTTTCAGTGTGGATGCTGGTTATGAAGAAAAAATGCGGTGGGTAAGCGCGGTATGTGGCGCCTCTGGATGTTTCCACGCTAACCTGGAGTGTCTTTTCCCTCTTGCAGATGGCTGAGAAGTTCCGGAGACAGAGTTCCCCCAGAGCGGCTGGGATTCAGCTAAGCGTTTGAAGCTCGTACAGTATTTAAAAATAAGCGAAGATTTGCAGAATGCTTACTAATGCCTTTTTTCTGTTCTTTTCCCTTTTCCTTAGGAAGCAGAGTGCCGGGATGGGAATGACACCGCAAAGATGCCCGCAGAATAGAAGGAGCGATGAATGATGGGCAGAAGCGCCGCAAGGTAAGGCTGTTCCTAACGGTGTTGGTGTTCTTGTTCTTGCAGGAGCTGAGCACAGAAGAAAGATGCAGGCCTACTGGAGACCAATCCGAACACGGTGAGTGTCACGCTGCAGGTGCAGAAAGCGCAAAGCATGTTTCTCAGCCTGGGTGTGGCTTAAATAGTCTCTGGATATCCCAGGTGTCTCTGGGCTGAACCACACCCAAAAGACTAGACCGCACATGCAGTTCTGGGAACCGAAATATGTGGGGGCATCCATCTACAAGTCCAATCCCCAATGTTATCCTATGGGAGTGTGTCAGTCTGGTGCCACAAGTGCCAAGTCTGACTGCAAGTGGGTCTTTGGAGGGATGGAGAGGCCCTTGAGGGCCATGTAGGTGATCGTGGCCTGGATCCAGCCTGACATCTTGGAGAGCTCGGGACATGAGGGGCAGGAATCATGACATGACTAAAATGATGGTAATATCTGTGGGAAAGTTGCACCGAGTGAACCTGTGGTCAGACTTGGGAAAAATAGAATACGTGGGTAGTTATACCTATCTGGGAATAGAGCTGTCTGGTCGCAGTGATTACCATACTGTCATCAAAGGTAAAAAGCAAAAATCCCGGCAATTAACCAACGTTATAAATCTATTCTCTAAACAGACAGCCGGATTTTCCATGGAAGGTATAATTAAACTTCATAGGCAGAGTTTTGTCCCTGCCATCCTTCACGGACTCGAGGCTCTCACTTTGAGGGACTTATTGTGGTTGGACACATTAGAAGGTACGTTCTGGAGGAAAATTCTATATCACCCGCCAGCCACCCCTATGGCCAGCCTGAGGCTGGAGCTTGGGCTGCAATCCTTGAAGGCTGAGGCCCTGATCCACAGAGGGTAACTTTATATTAAATAAAGGTGTGAGCATAAATGCCCCTTATTGCGTATACTGGGAAATAGTTACGAAGCTGTGTGTTCGGGCAGAACAAGAACAGATGATTACCAGAGACTGAATGAAGTGTGCTTCCAAACGATTGAGTGGTCACCAGATTTTAAATGTGGTACCAGTTTTGTAACCTTAAAGTATTTATGAAAGGAAGATGGAACAATGGGACTGGTTAAACAACTACCCCCATCTAGAAACCCTACAAAATTACAAATACGTGTCTGGGGTCTCCCACAAATATTTACAAACTCAATTCTACTTAATGAAATGTCTTAGCCCATTCGTACGTAGCTTTATACTACGTCTTTGGGTAAATCAGCTTCCCCTACCTGTGATACACGGTGCATATACAAAAATCCCCAAGGAGCATAGAACCTGTTGTATCTGCAAAAAGTTGGATAAGCTGGAAAGTCTGAGAAATTTCCTAACATAGTGTTCAAAATTGTGTACAAAATATATGTGTATTCTAGAATAATTTGTAAGCCGATACAACTCTATTAAATCAGACCAGTTTTGGAAATACTGTCTGAACACCGATTTCGAATCAGTTGTAAGGAAGGCATGGTATCAGGCAGTAGACACAGACTATGGATACGGATGCGCGCATTCATGGAAGGGCTTCTGAAGGGCTGATACTGCCAGGAAGGACTGCTCTGAGCTCCGTGTTTGAACCTGCGTTGGATTTTGGACTTACTTTGTTATCATCACGGTAATGGCCTGTGATTGATCTTTGTGTTCAGTACTTGGAAGGAACTTTAAAAAGGACTTCTAAGAACTCAGCGCTTTTGCGCTTCAGTGAATTGGTTTTGTTTTGTTTTGCAGTGTTGCTTTATTGGCGCAAGTGCATTCGCGCGTTGGCATTCGTGGAAGGGCTGATACTGCTGATAGAGCTGCAGAGTGGAGTGCTCAAGGGCCGCAAAAGGAAACCAAGAAAAGTGACAAAAACTCCTTAATCCCATGTCAAAGAAAAACTAAGAATCAGAAAATATCAAAGATACAAAAAAGCATGAATTCTAGATAGTTTTTCAAATTACTCACTTTACCAGATAAACGAGTACAAGAGAAAGGAGCAGCCATAGTGAGGAAATATGCTGCTCTAGCAAAAGTTAAGGAAAATACATCACAATCAAATCGGATGGATAAGGAACTCCCTGTTGTCCCGCAAGATGAGTTGAAATATGGCCCGCTAGATAATTTAGTGCATGAAATAGCAAAAAGTAATGGCCTACCTGGGGAATTAAAAACTTTTCCAGCATCTCAACCTGAAATAACTAAATCCGATGATGTCACACACACAGAAACTATCAAGCAATGCACTTACATGACATTAGAGGATAGGCGAGAGGAAATCGAGAAATCTATGAGGTTATTTATGTCTCACCCAACAGAGGTTACTCATAAAGTTGGATCTGAAAAGGTGGGTACGCCAAGTTGGATGCGAGAAAGCAAAATAAATGCTGTGCCTAATTGGAGTTTAAATAATCCTGTGGTCTCGAAGCCACCCTGTGTCAATTTTTATATAAATAAACCTTATGTGAACCAACAATTGGAATTGAATGGGGGACCGAAGGGCCGACATAGCAACTGTAGTGATTTGACACATGTAAGTTTAATAATGCAGTGTAGAGGTGGTAAATATGGGTTATATAATTTGAATAGATCGTCTGTGTTGAGCATTCTGGGAAAAAATCAAAGATTGCAATGTGTAAAGACCTCTGATATAGAATTCATACATGACCATGATAGAACTGTGGTCAAGATGTGGTTGACTTCAAATGTAGTGAAGGATGTTATATGGCAGGCGAGATTAGAAATCTACCAGATTGGTTTTTTGTTGTTGAATTTGGCTGAAAAATCTCAAGGAGATGAACCAAATGGTCTCAAGTTACAAGGTGAGCATAGCAACAAGCCTTGGATGCAAGCTCCTGTATCAATTTTATATTACACCATGGAAAGAGAGCGGCCTCGCTCTGTAATTTATCCATCCACAGGCGAGCCCAATGATGAAGAGATGATAACTAAGCAGCATTCAGATAAATAAAGACGTAAAGTTGGCCTCTTGGAATACGCGAGGTAACACATTTGTCTTCTTCCTCGGGGTCTCTTCTGATGTAGTTTGATATTATCTTATTACAAGATGTTTGGTTGGATACTGCACCTGTTTTGGAAATCACCAAACAGCATTAATTGCAGCTACTAACCAAGCCCGAGGAAGACTAAAAGCAGGAGTTTTAATAGCGGTCAAGACCTCTAGTGGTCTGAAATTGGTGCCCTGGGCCTCACCAAACAAGCACATTCAACTAGTTAAAATCAGTTTCAGTAATAGGTCCATTGCTTGTGTGAACATTTATTGGCATCATCTTGACATTAAAGATAGTCACTTCTTAAAAGACATGGGGGCGTGTCTTGATCTCATTGCTAAAGATCCTACAATAATGCACACAATAGTGGCCGGTGACTTAAATATGAATTGTATAGAAAATACCAGGGGAAATTTAACAGCTACAGCCAAGCAATGGACTTTACTGACTGATGAAGGAGAGAGGCTTTAATATGGTTAATGGTGCGGTCCTGGATGATAATCCTGCGAAGAATACATGGCGAAGAGTTAACTCTGCATCGTTGATTGACTATATTTATGTGGATAATAACCTGTTTGCTATGATAACCATGCTGAAGATTACTGAGCACAAACAGAGTGATCATAGTATACATGCTATGAATTGGCAATGGTCTGGTGGAATTATGAGAGAAGCTAATGAAGTATATAATAGCACTCTGACTCTATCTTCCAGAGGGAATCGATTTAGATGGACACCACCCATGTTGAAAGACCTATTGGAAGCTATATCATATCCGTAAGATATTTTAGAACCAAATATATTATATCAAGATGGGAATTATACAGCCATTCTTCAACTGTTTAAAAAGAACACATTTTTGGGCCAATCAAAAAAATATATCAGCATGTGAATGATGAGGTCAGATCTCAGAAGACGAAACTTAGAAAGGATATTCGTAATACAGCTGTCCTAGTCCTTCCAGAAAGAGTAAGAGCAATTGCTAAATTGAAAAATCGTCACAAGAATTGGTTGAAACAACACAGAGCATACATGATTCTGAAAGATTCCAGAATCATGTTACACTCTATAGCGTCCAAGAGCTCAGCATTAATTTGGGGATTTATAAAAACTATATATGTACCCACGCAGTCTATTATACAAATAAATGCTGTACCGGAGGATGTTTGGATTCAGTATTAATCTTCACTACAAGGTAGTAGTGTATGGGCTAACTATGCTTCATCTTTGAGCTGTAATGCAACATCTCAGTTAAAAATATCTGAAGAGGATATATTGTACAATATTAAGAAACTTCTCCAGCATGGGGTCTGGCATGGATTCACATGCTCATGAATATTCCCCATCGTCAGGCTGGGAATCCTCGGTAAAGAAAAAACCAGTATCAGTTTCGTTTCTGATCTGTCTTTCGTAGTAATAACCAATCACTGGTCTCTGCGTCATACTGACCACAGCCAATGATTGCCCTCTACCTAAGCACCGCCTCTGGCAGCCATCTTCAGATTTTTACCGCACGTTCATGTGTTGGGATCCTCGTGCTATTGCTCTCGAGCGTTAGTGCTATTTTTTCACGTTTCTTCTCAAAAACTTTGTTTTTTCGGTCAAAAGAGCCTCAAGCTCCACCGACTCTCCATCCGATCAACGGGGACCCATTTCGGATTCGTCTGCGCCCCCCAAGGGTGAAGATTTCGTCGAACTACGCTTTTGGAGGACTCCAGAAGTTTCTCAGGCCCGGTCATGGCCCAGGAGAAGGGAAGCTCGACGCCCGGAAAGCTGTTCAGGGTCTGCCCTGGATGCCAGCTGCAGAACGTCTTCAAGGAGGACGAACACTCTTTTTGTCTTTACTGCCTACATGAGGACAAGACGCACGTGGAGAAGAACTGTGCGTTTTGCGGCAACATGTCGGAGCGGACCATGAAGGACCGCCATCAACGTCTCGCCAACTGGCTAGAAGGGAAGAGCCCGTCCGGCGAGAAGAAGAGGAAGAAATCCGAGCGGTCTTCTAAGACCTTTGAGGACGCCCCGGCGACGGGGGTCCAACATAAGGCCAAGCACCGCGAGTCCGCTGGCACCGGGAGCGCCGAACGGTCGGGCTCTACGGGCGCCAGGCAGAGCGCACCCTCCCCGGCACCATCAACCACGAGCCAACGCTCTGGGTCGGGTAAGAGGAAGGCCGAGCACCCGGCGAAGCTCCTGGAGAGGCCCCGGTCGAGCTTGAAGGCGGAGGGGGAGCGAGGCAGTGTCCCCCCCTCAAGGATAAGGCGGTGAGCGCACCTAAGGTGGTGAAGGCCTTAATTCATCCGGCCAAGCCCTCTATCGAAACTGTCGCGGCTGCCCTGGCTCAGCCTGTGGAGGCTACACCAGTGGTGGCGACCTCGGGGCTCAGAGTCTCCCTGCCACCTCGGAGGGAGTCCTCTTGTGTGCCCATCGATAGGACCCCCGTGAAATCCCCCGTGGGGAAGAAAAAGGGGGGGCAGGGCGTCGTCGTAGATTCGGCCTCAACCTCGGAGGAGGAGCTGGTCGAGGTCTTAAGCCACGGCCTCGGCGTGGAAGAAGACCGGCCCGTCGGGATGGATCCCGACGCAGGGGACGACGACATCGTCGAGGGTACCGACGGGGCCCCTGATCGCCCGTCGGATTCCCCTCTGCCAGCGCCGCGAGACAACTCGGCGGCCATTTTGTTGGCTATACAGTCCTTATGCTCAGAGATAAGGACGAGACTACCGTTGCCGACGGAACCTCTCCCGTCGGGGGACCCAGAACCGGGACCTTCTGGTGTTCCCCCTACCAAGAGAAGAAGGATCCACCCTCCACCTCCTTTTCAGCCGTCGCGCCCCTTCCAGCCCTCCTCCCCGTCCACCCGAGGGGATGATACGGGGACTGACACGGCAGCGACGGGTACGGACGACGAGGTTTACGACGAGGATGTACCGTCGTCGCCTCCCACCAGGGCTTCTCCGCCCGACGAGATTGGATCGTTCCACTCTATGATCGGCAGGGCATCCGAGCTTTTCCAACTCTGCCCTGAGGAGAAGAAGAAGGAAGGTTTCCTTTATCAGCGGCGCGAGGCCAAGAGGAAGACGGTCCTCGCGGTGCCTCTATTGGACGACATTTGGGATGAGGGCCTCACCCTCCTCAAGAACCCTTCCACGACGCCAGCTAGAAGAGACCGGTACGAGAAAAAGTACCGGGTCCCGGACACGGCCCCCCTGTGCCTCTGGGCGCAGCCTACCCCGGACTCCGTCGTCTCCACGGCGGCCAGGAAAAAAGCTGGGGGGGGTGCGGCCTCCACATCGACTTCCCCACCGGACGGAGAGGGAAAGAAATTGGACGCTATGGGACGCAGAGTCATCTCGTCTGCAGCGACGACGATTAAAGCTGCCAACGCCTTGGCTATCGTGGCCCGATACGACAGGGAGCTCTGGTACAAACTGGCTCCCCTGCTGGACTTCTTGCCGGACGACAAGAGGGCAGAGGCCCTGGAGATCCTGCAGGAAGGTGAGGTGGCTTCGGACCACGCCATTACCGTTGCGACGGACATCGCCGACACTGGGTTCCGCCAGTTGGGCAACGGCGTTTGCCTTAGGCGGCGTGGATGGCTCAAGGCTACGGACTTCCGTCAAGACGTTCAGACCAGAGTCCTGGACATGCCCTTCGATGGGAACAACCTGTTTGGGAAAACAGTGGACGATTCCCTTCAGGCCATTAAAGCGGACACCGAGACGGCCTGGGCCCTTGGAGTTCTGCAACAACGACGGACGCCCTTTCGGAGCAGCGGAGGCAAGGGCGCCTCCAAAGGTTCCGGCGGCGGTTTCTCCTCCTACCGTCAAGCAGCCCGCTCGTCGTCTCAGGAGGCCTACAGAGGACGAGGCAAGTCTGGCGGACCCCGCCGTCGTCGCCAAGGACAAGGCGCTAAAGCCTCGTCGAAGCAGGATTGAACCGGCCGGGGGGTCGGGCCCCCACCGAAGCACCCCGGTGGGAGGCCGGCTGGCGAGCTTCGTCAGCGTGTGGGAGTCCATCTCCACCGACCGTTGGGTGCTGGACGCCTTGGCCCGGGGCCACGCGCTTGAGTTTCAAAGAAAGAGTCTGCGCGTCCCCCCCGTGGCCAGGAAAGAACTTCACGTCCCTCAACTTCTCCTGGAGGTGAAGGCGATGCTCAAGAAGGGCGCCATCCAACTCGTCCCAAAGAGGCTTCGGGGCTCCGGAGTCTACTCGAGATACTTCCTCGTGAAGAAGAAGACGGGGGGATGGCGCCCCATCCTGGACCTGCGACGTCTGAACAAGTTCATCAAGGCGCAAAAGTTCCGGATGGTCACCCTCCAGCACGTCCTGGGTCAGCTGGAGGAAGGAGACTTCCTGTCGTCGTTGGATTTGGAGGATGCCTACTTCCATATTCCCATCTTGAAGGGGCACCGAAAATTCCTCAGGTTTGTGGTCCAAGGGCGTCATTACCAGTTCAAAGCCCTCCCCTTCGGTCTACGGTCGGCACCCAGGGTGTTCACCAAGTGCCTCGCGCCGGTGGCGGCTCAGCTGCGCCGCGAAGGGATCCACGTCTACCCCTACCTGGACGACTGGCTCATCCGAGCCAAGACAAAGGAGCTCGCCGTGGTTCACACGGCAAGGACCGTCCAACTTCTCACGGACCTGGGATTCTCCGTGAACTACGCCAAATCCCACCTGGTGCCCGCGCAAGACGCTCTGTTTCTGGGAGCGAGGCTCAACACAGTGTCCCTTCTGGCCTCCCCGTCGGAGGAGAGGACCAGGACCATCCTGGGCAAGGTGCAGCGGATGTTGGTGGCCGACGCGGCCAAGGTGAGGTCCATCAAGTCCCTCCTCGGAATGATGTCTTCCTGCATCTACCTCATTCCCATGTGCAGGCTCCGGATGCGCCCGTTGCAGGAGTTCCTGGACGCGCGCTGGATCCAAACGACGGGCAGCTTCGAGGAAAGGATCACACTCGACGAGAGTTTCCGACGAGTGATCCGGTGGTGGGGCACCCGTGCGCACCTGACGGCGGGCATGGACTTCCAGACCCCAGCCCACCAGGAGACAGTGACCACGGATGCCTCCCTGGAAGGGTGGGGAGCGCACACCGAAAATCTGCACGCAAGAGGCCTTTGGCTCCCGACGGAGAAATCCCTACATATCAACGTCCTGGAGCTCCGTGCAGTGTTTTGGGCCCTCAGGTCCTTCCTTCCGTCCCTCAAGGGCAAGGTGGTGAGGATCTTCACCGACAACACCACCACCATGTTTTACATCAGGAAACAGGGCGGAACCAGGTCCCCAGCACTGTCCAAGGAGGCGCAGGACCTGTGGCATTGGGCAGTCGCCCAAGGGATGTTTCTGGTGCCGTTTCATCTGGCAGGGATAAAAAACACCATCGCCGACTCACTCAGCAGGGAGCTGCGCTCGTGCCACGAGTGGGAACTACGGCAGGATCTAGTGCAGTGGTCTTCAAACTTTTTTGGCCAGGGCCCCCCTGAGCAAAATTTGGGCAGGTCGGGACCCCCCAGAAATGCCAAATGGACAGTATATATTGCGCGCCGTCACCTGCTCCCATCAAAGTCGCTGGGCTCCCTCATCCCATTCCTACCCAGTCGCTGGTCTCTCCCCACCCCATCACACACCCAGGGCTCTCCCCACTCTGCTCCCATCACTATCCCATGGTTCCTGCCCATTGTGCTCCCACCATAGTCCCTCGGTTCCCCCATCCCGTTCCCAACACAGTCTTAGGGCCAGTGGCGGCTGGTGAATCTTTTTTAAGTGGAGGGGCATTAAGGGGAGGTTCGGGGGGGTTTCCCCCTGTGAATTGTTTTTTAAATAATAGGTTAAAATGTTGCATTGTAGAGCATACTTTTAACAAAAAATGGGTAAATAGCCAAACAGTTTGCAATTGTTGCTGGGAGTCCAGGGGGCAGGCATTGATATTTTATTTCTATCGCGCTCGTACACAAGTGTTTCAGAGCGTGACAAGGCAAGGGAGGGGAACAGAGGAGAATAAAACAGCGATCTTACTAGGCCCAGTGACATTGAGAACGCGCAAGTGTGAGGGGAAAAGTGCATGGAAGGGGGGAGAAGTGGAAAGTGCGAAGCAGAGGCGAAACAGATAAATAACAATAAATAAATAATAAAGGCAACAAACAGTGGTAGTGCAGCCAGCAATTTGCAAGTGCTACGTTTAAGGCAGCAGACAGGGTAGGTCTGATAAGTGCAGGAAGAAAGATGGTTCTCCTCAAGTTTTAGAGTGGCAGGGCGCTGTTCCAGAGGGAGGTCCCAGCCGAAGACGGAGATCTACCCCCAGCTCGTTTCTTTGATAAACGACTGACCCTGAGGGAGTTGGAGGTAGAGGAGTGAAGAGCTCGAGAGGGGAGGTATTTGCGGAGGAATAGCTGAAGGTATTTTGGACCCAGGCCTCAGAAAGCCTTGTGGACAAGGCAGAGGGTTTTGAATGATAGATGTCCGGTAAAAAGATACCATCCCTGTCCCCTGGGCCCCACTGGTCCTAACACAATGAACATGATTATGTGTATATGCAAGGCGCTGCACATTCATACAGCAATGACTCTATCATTCACATGAGCATCCATCACCATACACTCACTCATAACGCATCCATACACATGTTTAAATAAAAACAATGAACATAAACGTACCTTCTGCATTGGCCTGTGTGTGGGTGCTGAAACGGCCTGCTCCAGCTGCTCTGTCCGTATGTGCGAGGAGGCGCAGGAGCTCCCCCTCGGACATACAGACATGCAGTGCCGCAGCCAGCATTTCCAATGAGCTATGCAATGCTGGCGAAGCAAAACGCCCCAGCACTTGCATGGCTCAGTGAGCATGTGCGGCTGGGGAACTAAACTGAACTGTCAAAGGGAAACAGTGTTTCCCTTTGACAGTTCAGCCAGCCCAGGAGCACTCCATTAGCTGGATAAAGCAGCTGAGGGAGTGCTCACTGTTTCACTGGGCTGGCTCCTTAGCTCCTCCATAATGGGTGAGGGGCCACTGGGTGGGCGCCTCTTGCCATTATGGATGAGCCGCCAGGCTCGGACAGGCCTATAGGGCAATGCCTGTACCAAAAATGTAAAATGCTAGTTTGGGCCAATCAAAATGGGCCACCATTTTGGCCAATGTGGACCATTTTGATGAGTTACTTAACTATGCAGTTAGTAATGTTGACCATTGTTGCTGAATATATCACAATTTACTTACATTTTAACACAAAGCACCCCTTTGGGTACTATTGAAACAGTGGGCTTCATAACTACTCTGGCGGTAGCTGTGCCGGTAAAACCGGCACGGCTGCCACTGGAGTTGCATCCGGGTCTGGCACCCGCGAATGGGCAATTACTAGGTCATGCCGAGTTAGGCGGACATGATAATTGCCCTTTCAAAGGTGCCGGTAGATCCCCATTCCCATTTGAGCCCCATATGGCTCAAATGGGAATGGGGAGCTCGGATGCACCGGCACCGTTAATAACGGTGCTGGTGCATCCGACGAGCTGAGGTCAGACCTGGCGGAGGCTGTCAAGCACCCACGAGCACAACTCTTACTATGGCAGAACGGTAGTAACGGTGCCGGTAGCTTACCAGCACCGTTGTTACTGGTCCGCCATAGTAGTAATGAGGCCCAGTCTGTGACTAAAGGAATGAATATCCATTTACAACTGTGGGCCACTTTTTCATTGTTGCCTGAGAGAGTTTCATGCTTCAGCCCGCCCATGTGGGCCACCCCTGCCCATTTCTTCCAATCTAAAAAAAAAAAAAAAAAAAAAAAAATCTTTTTTCATGCTGAGCTCTCAGGGCCCCCCTGGGATGCACCCGCGGACCCCTAGGGGGTCGCGATCCACAGTTTGAATACCACTGATCTAGTGGATCGCCTCTTCCGACGGTGGGGCACACCCCAGATCGACCTGTTCGCGACGGCGACGAACTCCAAGTGCCGGAGGTTTGCCAGCAGGTTTCCCCAGGCGAGGAGCATGGGCGATGCTTTCTCGTTCCCCTGGGAGGGCCTGTTCCTCTACGCGTTCCCTCCTTTGCCACTGCTGATCCGGCTCGTCAACCAGCTCAAGAGGTCACGGTGCAGGATGATCCTCGTCTCACCTGCGTGGCCGAGGCAGATATGGTTCCCGGACCTTCTGGACTTGTCAGCGTCCCCGCCAATCAAGCTGCCGGTGGACACGGATCTGCTCTCCAGGGAAGGAGGCGCCATCCTCCACCACGACCTGAAATCGCTGAACTTGCAGGCCTGGCTCCTGCAGCGCTAGAGTTTGGAGGATACGACATACCGGCCGACTGCAGAGAGGTTCTTGCAAAGGCCAGGGCGTCCTCGACTCTTAAATGCTACGGACACAAATGGAAGAGGTTCTCTGTCTGGTGCCACGCACAGAAGATTAACCCTCTTCGGATTACGGCTCCCCAGGTACTGCCGTACCTGCTGACGCTGGCCAAAGCTGGACTGGCACACGTGTCCATCAAGATTCATCTTGCTGCGATCTCCCGATACACCAGAACCACAGGGCGGACGTCCTTGTGGTCTCATCGTCTGGTGAAAGAGTTCATGAAGGGACTGTTCAGATCGTTCCCGCCGGTGAAGGCTCCGGCCCCGGCGTGGGAGCTCAACGTGGTGCTGACCAAGCTCATGGGACCTCCGTTCGAGCCTCTGCACTCGGCCCCGTTGAAGTTTCTGTCGTGGAAAACAGCGTTTCTTGTGGCCATCACCTCCGCACGACTGGTGGGAGAGATCCAGGCCCTTTCCTGCAAGGCCCCGTAATTGACTTTTCACGACACGAGGGTAGTGCTCAGGACGCACCCCTCCTTCATGCCCAAGGTACCGTCGGGCTTCCACCTCAACGAACCCTTGGTGTTGCCTGTATTCTTCCCGTCGCCTTCGTCGCCGGCTGAGAGGACTTTGCACTCGCTGGATGTGGCTAGAGCGCTGAAGTTCTACGTGGACCGCACAAAGTGTTTTCGGAAGACGTCACAACTCTTTGTGAACTTTGGACCTGTCAATCAGGGGAAGGCTCTCTCGAAGCCTTCCATTTCCAGATGGCTCTCCGGCTGTATCATGTACTGTCATCGGTTGGCAAACCGACCGCTGCCTGGCCGTCCGAGAGCCCATTCCACCAGAGCGATCGCATCTACCACGGCGTTCCTTTCTGGTGTACCCCTGCTGGACATATGCAGGGCTGCTACGTGGAGGTCGACGCACACCTTCACGAAGTTCTACTGCGTCGATCGGGATTCCAGGGAGGAGTCCAGGGTCGGCCAAGCAGTGCTGCGCAACCTGTTCGCCTGAGGTGAGCCTGGTGAGGAGGTAAGATGCTTAATGTTGAGTTTGATGCAATGCTTAATGTTGAGCCTTTGCCACCTCCCGTGGTTGTGCATGTGTGTACTGCTATGTATTCTTTATTCATGAGCATGTGAATCCATACCAGACCCCATGCTAGAGAAGGAACAAGTTACTTACCTGTAACTGTTGTTCTCCAGCATGGGTCTGGCATGGATTCACATGCGAACCCTCCCGCCTACCCCTCTGCGGCTCTTCACTTGGTCATACTGCCACTTCACGTGCTTCCAAATCTGAAGATGGCTGCCAGAGGCGGTGCTTAGGTAGAGGGCAGTCATTGGCTGTGGTCAGTATGACGCAGAGACCAGTGATTGGTTATTACTACGAAAGACAGATCAGAAACGAAACTGATACTGGTTTTTTCTTTACCGAGGATTCCCAGCCTGACGACGGGGAATATTCATGAGCATGTGAATCCATGCCAGACCCATGCTGGAGAACAACAGTTACAGGTAAGTAACTTGTTCCTTAGCACCTCAAGGGCAATTGGCCCCGATGGGCTTTTGAATGCCATGCTTAAGGAACATCAAGAAGAATGGGCATCTATATTGCATTTGACCAGACCATACATACTCTCAAACTTCCGCTCTTGTGGCAGAAGTCGATCATCATCCTGATTTATAAAAAAGGGGATAGAACGGATCCGAGGAATTATAGGCCTGTGGCATTGCTGGATGCTCCTGGAAAGCTATTTGCTCGAGTAGTGTTGGATGAATTCAATGAATGGGCTAGTATTTCTGAAACTAATGATCCATTTCAGTCAGGATTTCGTCCAGGTCTAGGGACGTCAATTCATCTATATGTAATTCATGCCATCAAAAAGCATGAACTGCAAATGAAACAACACTTATACATGGCATTTATAGATTTCGAAACTGCCTTTGATTCAGTGTCTAGGCCATTACTATTCAAAAAGTTGGCAGCTAGTACATGCCCCGTACATCTACAGTATTGGATACAACAGTTCGATACTAATACTTCGATACAGGTCAGGATATCCGTGGATGGTACCCTGGCCCGCTGTATCTACACGTATAGAGGATTGAAGCAGGGTTGCCGGATGGCATCCTCGTTATTCAATTACTTTATAGCGGATGTAGCAGGGGTATTTAGGGGTTTAGCGGGGTAACATCTGACTCCCCTCGCTGTGGTTCAATCGTGATCCCCTCGTTGTTTTATGCTGACGACTTAGTGTTGTTGGCTAAAACACCCAGGGGCTTGCAAGGCTTATTGGATGTATTGGGGACATATGTATCTAATAATGAACTAACTATAAATTTGTCAAAATCGAAAGTCTTGCAGATTGTAACAATGCAGAAGAAAAAGGCAACTCATCTAACTTGGCTCCTTCAGTCTCAGCCACTTGAAAGTGTTATAGAAAACAAATACTTGGGCTTCACGAGACTAGATACAACCTCCACAGGCCCCATTAACCCAAGCAGCCTTCAACCACAAAGATCATTGAAGTTCCCCTATTGTTCATCATAGCATGTTTCTTCGTGCAATCTACAGAACATAGTCTTTTCGTAGGCAGAAAGAACTTGTACATCAAAAATCCAGTCCTCTACCAAAGGTTTCTTCCTCGTGGGGGTGTGTGTTTGTGTTTTGTTCTATGTTGTTTTTTGTGGATGTGTATGTGGGGTTGTTACATGTGCATAGGCTTTGACGGATATGTGATTGTTTCTTTGGTCGAAGCTTTTAATGAAATGTATTTGGCAGTATATTCCTGATCCATCTGCTGTTTCTACATATGTAATATTTTGTTTATTGTCGAAAATGGAAATAAAGTTAAGAAAAAAAAAATACTTGGGCTTGAATGTTAATACAGCAGATTCTGATGTTCTATACTACAAGGAAATTAAATTTAAAATGAGGACTGCGACTGCGCAGGCCTCAATATTAAATCACAAATATGGAATGTTTTCTTTGAAACCACTGCTATTTTTTTACTGTCAAAAAGCAGTGCCCATAGTAATTTATGGAGCTGCAACGAGGGCCTGGAAGGATGAGATGTTCTGGACAGTTTTGGAAGGTTCCTTTTGGAAATCAGTGTTAAAACTACCCAAATCTGTCTCAATGTGCTTCATGCGATATGAACTAGGGCTAACTTGGCTTTTTGCAATGTATATGTGGAAGTTATGCAGTCTGCATCGTAAATGCATAATAACTTCCTATGAGAATTCAATCTTATATACTTTGGCTGTTTATAAAAGAACGACAAAACACTGCTATATGGCTTTATGGCGATAGAGTGTCCACATTTTTTTGCAAAATGCTAGTGTTTTAGAGGAATTATTGGTAACAAATCTGATGAAGTCTAAAAAGAAAATGTTGTTGTGGGACCGGATTAACACACACACGCAATGTGTAAATTCCAAACATACAAAAGTATATTGGACTTATTCTAAAAAGCTAAGAACATCTGAATCATATATACTACAATTTCCTGGTGCAAAGTTTAGAGACCTTGTTCTGAGATTCAGATTTAATGTTTGGCACACCAGGGAGGTTTTGTCCAAATGGAATTTGATCCCCTCTAACATGAACTTTTGTCATTTTTGTAAAGATACAAAGACACCTGAATCACTATACCATCTAATAGTGATCTGTCCGTGTTTTGTAGACAAAAGAATAGTGTTTTTAGACAACATTTAGAAGACTATACACTCCTCACGATTGAAACATTTTGGTTATATGTACTTTTTTTTTATTGTTGCATTTTTGGTTTACATAAAACCTTATACAACATTTCATACACAAAACAAATATACATTTCATTTGTTTATAATACAACATATACAATTCTAGACTAAAAGGATAAAAAGAGATTTCATACAAAAAATCACACAAATACACAAGTGTTCATAAAACAATTCAGTAAAATCCTCTCCCAGCCCTTAATTAATGTTATTCTCTATTTACTTTGTACATTTTTGCATATTAAATTCTTTGTTTCCAATTTCTCCATTATATTTTGAAGCAGTGAATTCAATGCTAGAATTAAAGAAACATTTACTCCCCACATACAACGACTCCAAAACAAATGGCTAGACATCTCAAGATCTCTATTAAATCTATCTTTAAGATAGAATGCTCGTTTGGACTCAAAATGAGTACAAGATAGAACAAGGTGCTTTAGAGTTTCTAACATGTTAATTTCTCCACAGAACCGACATGTTAGGCTAATTCGATTGTAGTTGAGCACCTCTTCTTTATGTCCCCAGTGCTGAATCCTTTCTAAAGTCGGCATCTGATTGAATCTAAAGCGCATATATGTTAATCTCGCCTTATCACACAGGAATCTTTGTAAGTAGAGAGGAATACATTCCCTTGCATGACCACAGTTAGCATACTCCTTATTTGAGGAGTAAGACTCTACACCGTTTATTGTGTCCACCCAATCTGTCTTAAATAGAGCTCTCTTGGCTAGTCCGGGTTGCTCTACCAGGTCTTCTAGACAAAGACCTAGACTGTCTAATAAACAATTCATTTATCACCAAATTTTCTGATGGAATTTACTGACCCGGATTTAACAACCCTATTGAACAGCTCATAGAGGGCGTTTACAGGTGGATCATTTATCTTTCTATACAAGGATAGCCGCCTCCATAAGTATCTTGCTTTGAGTGAAATAAGACAAAACTCATGTTGAATAATGGCATTGGGGACTGCCATAGATAGGCAAAGTACTTCTTTCCACATTTTCCCCTGAACCACATTCAGACATGAGCTCATATCATGGGTGCAGATATCCAAACCATACAAAAGGACCGGCTCACATTTTGCAAGATAGAAACGTCGTATCGGTAGGAACGAGAATTTACATACCCTGACCTTCAAAAATTTCCTTTGACCCTTTAATTTAGACATTTTCTCTTCCAGGCTCATTTTCCACATCTTCAAAGTAGATTTGTTAGTAAAGTTATAATCTAGATATGTTATTGCCTGGACCTGTTCCACCTGTTCATCTCCCATCTTCCAAATATAGGACTTATTGGTTCTTTTCATAGTAACCACAATCGTTCGAGATTTGGATGCATTCGGGGAGAGGTTATTTGCTATCGCATACTGATAGAAAATATCCATCTTTCTATGCAGGCCACGAGGAGAACGATCAAAGAGAATAAAATCATCAGCAAAGGCCATCCACTCAAAAGCCAAGCTCCCCAACCTAACTGCGCAATGGAAGGGCCCTGCCACATGTCCTCCACATCGCTGAGTAGAGGTTGAAGAGCATGGGAGCAAGTGAACAGCCCTGCTTAACCCCAACCTTAGTGTCAATGGCCTCAGATAGCGTGCCTTCCTGAGTCAAACGAACCCTGACCGAGGTATTGTTATGCAGCAGAGCCAGGAGTTCGACAATCTTATGAGGAAAATTCATTCTTAACATTTTAGTCCACAATCTTGTTCTGATAACCCCGTCAAAGGCATTGGAAAGGTCCAAAGATGCCATAAAAACTTCACCCATGTTAGTTTGATGGACAGTATCTCTCAGATGGGCCAGAATGTTCCCATTTAAGTCTGTTCCTAAACCCTCTCTGAAGCCCACCTGAAATTTACTAAAGCAGGCATTCCTCCTAATCACTTTATTAAGATCCCTTAAGAGAAGAATGCCAAAGATCTCAATTGCTGCATCTAAAAGTGCTATGGGTCTATAATTCTGTGGGTTGAGAACATCTCCTTTTTTAAATATGGGTACAAAAATACTTTGAGTCCAGGATTTAGGAATGGTATGGTTTTTAAAAATATCATCAAATATGGATTTTAACAATTTAGCCCACATTTCAGGTGCTGTCTTTATTACAAAAGGAGGAATACCCAGCACTCTAGATGGTTTGAGTTTATTGATAGCCCACATGATGTCCTCAAAATCCCACGAACAATCGCCCACCTCTGGAGGACCTAAATCCATGTCCTGTTCCCTAGAGAAGGCAGAAGGCAATGCAAACTTTTTCTTGTAGTAAGAGCACCATCCCTCTGCTTGGATAGGGCAATCAAGTTGGTCTTTAGTCGGCCTCAACATGTTGTTAACAGTAGCCCAAAATTTAACCTCTCTGCCCTTACAGAGATTGTGCATCATCAACTGATGAACTTCAAGATGATGTTCGATTTTCAGGGACTTAATCAAATTTTTGTGTTTCATAATAATTTTTTTCTTCCTAAGCTCTAACTCAGCAAAAGAGATGGGTAGTTTCTTCAGAATCTTTAGTTCCCTATTTTTGATACACTTGGATCTTTGGACTCTAGAATCACTAACCTTCTCCATAAATTTCAGCTTCTCCATATCACATATCCTACTGATTTTGTAGACACATGACAAAATAATATTGTTGTAATAAAATCCCCCTAATGAGGGATTCTCTTCCCCACTAATTCGGTGCGAATCTAGGGTCAAATTTTCTAACACCAAAGTATTACATTTCTTGATAATTTTCTTATTCCATACAATCCTTCTCCTATTATTTGACACCTTTGCGCCCATGGACATAGGATTAATGTGCGTACCCAAACCTAGAAGCGATAAGGAAAAACACAGGGGGATGTGATCACCCAACTCTACCTCCATGAGTGTCAATTTTCCACAAGCCTGTTTCCAGCTATTGGATACATAAAAAAAGTAAATTCTGGAACTGTTACTTCCTCTTTTCCAGGTATTTTTGGGTAAATTCCAATCCGAGGCATGATCTAAGAGTCCCAGGTCCCAATGTTCAAGGAATGTATCCCACCATGTACCTCTCTTGAGGTTAGTATGAAGCATTTTAGGGATGACCCCTCTTTCATTTAACATAGCACCCTCAGCACAGGCCGAAATTAAAATCACCTCGTATAATAATACGATTACCATACCACTTCTCAAACCAACCCCCGAGGATCCCTCCAAGAGAATCCTCCACTGTATTTATCGTCACCTTTAGTGGATTCCAATATATATTCAACAGGAGGATAGGATCTACACTGTTCTCTGACGATAAGACAATGCCTAGAAGCCAATCACTCTTAAAAATCACAGAGCCATGAAACCCCAAATTATGATCCACAGCGATAATCAAACCACCACTTGGCCGCCCGGTGAGCCCCCTCGATGCTATTGAGGAGAAGGTATAAAAATCTTCTATATACTTATCAGATAACATCATAGTTTCCTGGAAAAAATATATACGGGGGAAGGTATAATTTTCCCCTTTAGTCAAAAAAGTGTTCAGATGAGATCCCCTGCATGAGTTCCAGGAAATGACGTCAATGTTAACATAGTTAGGAACACCCATTGCCTTGTCTAAGGGTCTCTAATGTTTTAAGCACTGGTTGCAACCATGACCAATCCTTACCACTGTTAAGAAAACTGGAAATTGGAGCCACCCCAGGATCTACATTTTCTACTTTTTTATTACCCAAATGGGTGATTTGTTCTATTTGGGAGTTAATTGGTTCCTTATATTGAAGGAAATTGTCGGCCTCTTTATCATCCGCTAATGTGATTAAATCATAGCCCAAAGAATTAAGATTTTTTTCTTGGGCACGTACCATATCTGCAACCATCACTGAATGAAAACAACTTACCATTCGATGGTTGTTATAATCAGGTAATGAAATAGCGTCTATATCATCTGTTGTTATAGCCCGCAATAAAGGAATTTTTTTAAACAAATTTAAAAGATGTGTTCTATTTAAATTTGCCTGGGGGTCAATTTTATTATTATTAATCCATCCCAAAATCTTACCTGTATGATCTTAGGAAGTGTCTGGGCCAAAGTCGATTGGATCTTTGTAATATCTACAGAAGATTTCGCTAATGCGTTTCCCTGAGAATCCTGAATTTTGGAAGTCTGTGTATGTCATGCGATGAAATATTGTGTGCTTGATAAATGCCCTCTTTAGTTCCCTCCTCCTCCTCCTCACCTGTACTGGGTTCTTCAGAGGAACTGTCCGTATGAATGGCTCTTCTTTCTCTCCAGTGGTCCAGTCCTTTCTTAGTGAGTTTAGGACGAGCTCCATCGGAGGCCACCTTGCCAGCTGGCAGACAGCTAGGCAAAGGGGGCCCTCAGGGAGCCTGCCCCCAAATCCAGGGAAAAGCGTAGCTAAAAAACCCTGGTGTGCTGGGATGTTGACAGCACTACAGATGCTTTGACAGGAAGGCTTGCCATTGTAGTGAGAAGAGTGGACTCTGATTCCCAGAAGGCAATACTGGCGGTGGAAGGAAGAGGTTCAGCCTGGGTAACAGGAACGGTGGTCAGGAAGGATATTGCACTGAGGGTAGAAGAGGGAGAGCTGAAGGCTGCAGAGGGAAAGGAGCGTACCAAGACAGCAGCACGCGAATTGGAAGCAAACAGGACAGGAGGAACGAAGGAAAATACTCGAGCCAAGCAAGAGGGAAAGAGGCTGCTCGAGAGGGGCGGGAATACAGGAAGCCGAGCCGGATGAGGAGAGGCTCGGAACCGAGCGAGCAGCACAAGCGGGCGGTCAAGTAGGAAAAACAAGCGGAGGCACAGGCGGAGCAAGTGCGGAGAATACACAGCGTGAGAACCTAGCGGAAAAGCACGGTTGCAATGACTCGATTTCCGTGTGTGACGCCTATTTGAATGCGTCATGACATGCGAGGGCGCATGGAAGACTAGACCGCCGGGTGTAGAATGGAATCAGCCCTTCTTCCACTGTCTCCATAGTTTCCATGGCGTGCGCGTCATGACAGTGTATCTAGGGGACTTACCCCCACATTATTAAAAGTAGAACCACTCCCACACTCGACCACATCAATCGGTCCATTGAAGGAGGGAATATTGGAATATGGTATCGGTGCCATTACTGGGGCAATGGGGGGAGGAATAGTTTGTTGCGTACCTATTGATGTTCTAGCATGTTTGGTGCTAATTATTTTACCAAAAGCTGTCATCTTAGTTTGCTTAGTTTGTGGGCGGTCTTTCCTAATTCGCAATGAATTGCTCTCTTCTATATTAGGGTTGGTGTTATTTTCCCCCCTCATTGAAGGCCCTCTATTACTAACTTCCTGTCATGATGCCTACCCCCGGGCATCAGGACCAAGGCCCTCAGCTCCAAGGAGCAGGCATCCAGACATTTGTTTAAACCTCAGCAGCCCCGGCTAGGGGCTGTCTGGGTTCAGTCCTGGCGCCTTAGGCGCCAGGCTCATCATAGAAATCAGGCGCCAGGCTCATATACTTTACTTACCTGATGCAGACCATGCTGCAAAAGAGTCCAAGCCTACATGAGGCTTGGATGGGACTATTTTGTTACAGGGACTATTTTTTACTCGGGCGTGGCTCTAGGGAACTTCTTACCTGTAACTACTTTGGAGGCTATTTAAACCACACCCGAACAGCAGCACATGCTTCCCGTTATTCTGCATCCAGCAGCGTGACGCTCACCGTGCCTGCACCAACAGCTAAAGACCAAGTGAGAATACAAGGTCACACAACCGCTCTCAAAAAGGGCCCGCATCCGGGCATTCAATCAAGACATTCAAAAATATAGTTCTTATCAGGGTATCACAGGAGTACTTCAAGGTTGGTAAATAATAAAGATGAGGTTGTCAGTTGATTTTCATATAGTATTTTATCGGAAGAATGAAGTTGTCACTAATATTTCCTTAGTGAGGAAGCATTTGCCGCAACCCATATATATTTCAGACTAAAGCCAATGCATTTCGGAACATTTTTCCTTCATCAGGGCAAGTCTATGTAATTCAACATTGAAAAAATAATATGCCGATTATAATACACACAATACAAACAGTGATATAAATAATGAAAACATACCGATCAGTAGCAAGTCCACACATGTTCATAAAATAGAGAAAAACAAAAATGTAACATAGTAAGTGGATTAATGGTAACCAAATACAAAATGAGAATCAGAACAACAACTGGTTTTACCTTGGAAGATTAGTATGGGAGCTGATAAGCGTTAAAGCTGCCCACAGTAGGGTGCAGCGGTGCGGCATGCAGCAGGCAGCCGTAATGTTAACACGTACGGGTTTCAGAGTGAAATCTGTTTGGAAACAAAGGTGGGGTTCAGAATGTCAGCGTGTCTGACAGGATCTGTGATAAAGGCAGAGTGAAATGGAAATTCTAGCGAAAATCGCGGCGAGAAAGTCACGTACCTTAACGCACTCTCACTTGGTCTTTAGCTGTTGGTGTATTTTGAAGTCCGGGTGTCTCCAGACTTGTCACAGCCAGCTCCATTCAAATATCTACTATTATACATTTTTTACCTCTACATCTACCTGGATATATAAAAATTTCTAAACTAGTGGTGCCCACTTACTTCCCTGTTTGTTCTTTTCGCTCACCGTGCCTGCAGCCAGCATCCAGTCTTCTGCCATGCCCGCCTCGAATCCGGAGCTCCTAGAATAAAGAAGAGGAAAAGGACAAGGTTAGAAAACAAACGTATTTCAAATTCCACACCTAATTCCGGAACCATTTCATCTCCGGACCTGGAAAGTACATCAGTCGTGCACGCGTCGCTTCGCCAGCTCCAGCACGGCGCCATACTCGCTAGTTCTCACAGCATCTTTCGATCCGGCACTGTCTCCATCATTTCTTCGCCGTAATCCGGCACCTAGGGGACACAAGAAAAAACAAGGTGAGCCAAGGGAATCAACAAATACAACCTCTTACCACCATAGACTTACCTGATTTACCACCGGCGGTATTATTCCATAACTCTCCACATTTTCATATGCCGCATCTGTAAAGAGGGAGAAAAACAACATGTTAACGCATGCAATAGTTACCGGACAGCGTTGGGTAACACAGACTCTTACCTGAACGCCAGCAGCAGCTACGAGACCTTCTCACGAACTCAGTTGCAACTTAAGGAAGGAAGGGGACAAGAGTGAACATCGGGCACATTGAACTCTTTGAACTTGATACTTACCAATCCCGCCAGGGACTTCGAGTCAATACTTACCGAAACTCTTCCAACGCCTTCAAACCAGTGAAGTAACTGGTATCTACGTGCCCCTGCAAGACACGCAGGATGGGGAGCTCATCTTTTACGAACATAAGGTGAGGTTACTAAGGGGATATCGGAGGTGATTAGTGGGGGAGAGCGAGAACAGTTGGGAGGCCATCACTAAAACCCACAGGTGGTTAATCCCTGTCACCACTTGCAGGAAAATACTTCTTCGGGTCCAGCAGACAAGACTAGGCGGGCCAGTCCAGACAGTCATCTCTGCACTACGCATCACGTTGAAGGAGACCGCAGCTGTCCGGGTCCGATCGACACCCCTGTGGGGTCCAGGTGAGCGTAACAGAACACAAAGCCTCTCTACAAATACCCACCCGGGTGTTATGGAAACCTTGGAAACCGACCAACTGGCCCAATTATTGGGGGAATTTAGGGCGGAAGTACATGCCGCTCGCCAAGAGACTAATGCCCTCAGGAGAGAACTGATTGTCTCAAAGGAGCGCACGGATGATCTGGCTAGGCAACTACTGCAAAACCAAGCTGGGCAAACACCCCTACCTGGATATGGGGGAAACCCAACCCCCGTTTCATCAAGCAATCCTGTGCAAGTGGTTTTACCAGGAAATATTCCGTTAGCTCCACCCGAACGCTTTAATGAGGGGACCCCAAAAGGTTCGCCGTGTTCATGAACCAATGCCGCTTGCACTTTTTATGCAGACCAGGAGCCTTTCCAAATGACCATGCCAAAGTAGTCTTTGTATTGTCATATCTTAGTGGCAGCGCAGCGGATTGGTCCATTCCATTAATCAACCAGGATGATCCTCTTCTCCGGGATTTTCAGGGTTTTCAAAGGAGCATGGAAAAACTATTCGCCAGACACTCACAGGGTCAAGCCCTGGACAACAAACTTTTATCCTTACAACAAGGTAACCAGGATCTGCTAACCTATATTGCAACCTTCAATAGGTTGGTGGTGGAAACCGGGTGGCCGGAGGAAAAACGAATTACATTGTTTTATCGTGGACTTCGGGGAGAACTCAAAGATGTCTTGGCTCAAGTTGTGAACCCACCTCACGATTGCACAGAATGTATAGACTTAGTGGTCCAGCTAGACCACCGACTTCAGAACCGAAAGACTGATCGAGCTAAGTTGGAGAACCGGGTATTGGTTAAACCCAACTTTGCCCCCAAAGAAACAGATGCATCTGAACCTATGCAGATCGGGGGGGTTAAAGGACCCTTAACTCAAAAGGAAAGAGAAAGAAGACGACAGATGCAGTTGTGTCTGTACTGTGGAACCTCAGGACATTTTCTATGGGATTGCCCTACAAAACCACCCAAGACGGTGGTTGGAGTTACTGATAAAAGCCACATAGAGCCTGATTCGGGAAACGACCACGCCCGACAAGCGTAGAGGTCCGCTTGCCGAGCTTAAAGAAGGACACTCAGACCTTGCATCTGATCATCCCAATGGTCCTACTTGATCCCAGGCAGCCAACACGTATGCACGCAGTAAGGGTATACATAGACAGCGGGGCCGTAGGAAACTATATGGACCACAAATTGGTGTCAAGAATGAATCTACCTCTTTGCAAAAAGACCACTTTGGATGTCATCACCACAGTTGATGGAACTGAGATTGCCTCGGGGCCTGTAACTCATTCCACTACAGAGATGACACTGTTGAGTCAAGATGGGCATCGAGAGACTATTGTGTTTGATCTAATCAAAGCCCCACAGTTCCAGATAATACTGGGGATGCCATGGTTGGAAACAAATAATCCTTATATAGATTGGCGAGAGAAGAGAATAATCTTCCCGGATTGTGCACACACCTTTTACCCGGAGAAAACTTTGAACAAAGGCCTGGCTACAGTTGTTAACCCAATCGTGCAGTTACCTCGGGAATACCAAGATTTTCCGTTTTTTTTTCAAAAAGAACAGGCCAATACATTACCACCTCACAGATCATACGATTGTCAAATCGACCTCCTACCCGGTGCACAACCCCCATGCAGTAGAATCTACGCCCTTACGGAACCTGAAAATCGTCACCTACGGCAATACTTGGACCAATACCTTGCTAATGTTTATTCGTCGTTCCAAGTCTCCTGCATCCTCAGCTTTATTCTTCGTGCCAAAAAAGGAAGGTGACCTTAGAACGTGCATAGATTACCGCGCATTAAATCAGATTACGGTAAAAAAACAATACCCATTGCCTCTGATCCCCGAATTACTAGACCAAGTAAAGGATGCTTGTATCTACACTAAGTTAGATCTCCGAGGGGCATATCATCTGGTACATGTCAAGAAAGGCGACGAATGGAAGACTGCCTTTCGCACCAAGTACGGATTATTCAAATATGAGGTGATGCTCTTCGGGTTGTGCGATGCACCAGCAGCCTTCCAATATTTTATGAACAATGTCCTTCGTGAACTCATTGACGTCTGTGTCGTCGTATACATAGATGATATTCTAGTATACTCCTCCTCAGAATCAGACCATGTTAAGCACGTGCGTGCAGTCCTTGAGAAACTATGCCAGCACAAGTTATATGCAAAATTGGAAAAATGTGTTTTTCATGCTACCGAAGTTGAATTTCTTGGATTTATCCTGACTCCAAAAGGAGTCCGAATGGACTCTCGAAACGTGGACGCAATTCTCAAGTGGCCATCACCCAGTTCAGTCAAAGGAGTACAAAGCATGCTCGGATTTGCTAATTTCTACCGCAGATTCATTCCGGACTTCTTCCATGTTGTACACCTCATCACAGCATTTTTGTGAAAAAACAAACGCTTCTTGTGGACCGAAGAGGCTGAAAAGGCCTTCCAAGAGCTGAAAGCGAAATTCACATCAGCACCTGTCTTAAAGCATCCACGCCCTGAGCTTCCATACATAGTAGAAACTGATGCATCCAGTTTAGCCATGGGAGCTGTCCTGTCCCAGAAGGATCCTGAAACCGGTCAACTTCACCCAGTAGTGTTTTGGTCCAGAAAGTTCTCAGCACCTGAGTTAAACTATGCGGTTACCGATAAAGAGCTATTAGCCATCAAATCTGCATTTAAGGCTTGGCGGCACTATCTTCTTGGTGCCAGGCATACTATTACCGTAATCACCGATCACTGGAACCTGCAGTATTTAAAAACAGCCAAAGCCCAATCATCGCGACAACTTCGATGGGCATTGTTCTTTGCCGAATTCGATTTCGTGATCACTTATCGACCAGGCTGTAAAAATGGCAAAGCAGATGCCTTATACCGAATAGGGATGGGAGAAGCATATGCAAACCCGGATCCGGTGCCAATAAATCCCGAGCAAAGAATTGTTGGCATAACTACTCTACAGACACTAGAAGATATTAATTCAAAAATCCAACAACTCTTTGATCCAGCAACCCTGCAGGACTGGGTAAAGAAAGGCCCGGACTACTCAGTCCTCAATCACCTACCTTACTATCAAGGACGACTATTTCCCACGAAAGGAAATACAAGAACTAGCCATCTCCAATTGCCATGACACCCTGATGAAAGGGCACCCAGGTATTGCAAAAACTGAAGCGAAAATTAAGAGACAGTTCTGGTGGCCCACTTGGCGAAAAGATGTAAAGTCATTTGTGATGTCTTGTGGCATTTGTGCCCAAAACAAAAGCCAGAAGAAAAAACCTGCTGGCCTTTTGCAACCTTTGGATATTCCACCTACACCATGGCACACCTTGTCTTTAGACTTTATTACAGATCTACCTCCATCTAATGGATTTAACACCATCCTAGTTATTGTGGATCTTTTTTCCAAGATGGCCCACTTTATTCCTTTAAAGGGGTTACCTTCTGCTTCATTTCTGGCCAAGGAGTTCCTCGAAAACATTGTTCGATTACACGGATTCCCTTCCGTATTGGTTTCTGACCGAGGTAGTCAATTTATCTCGCATTTTTGGAAGAAATGTTGTCAACTGGCACAAATCGACGTGAGGCTATCAACAAGTCACCATCCCCAGACTTATGGTCAGACGGAAAGGACCAACCAGACCCTTGAACAGTACCTACGCTGCATGCTCCACCAGACCGAAAGCTATTGGAAAGATATTTTATGGATTTCCAAGTACGCATACAATAACTCTGTACATTCAGGAACCAGACAAAGCCATTTTTATACCATATATGGACATCACCCTCGAACCTCAGAACTCGATTCGCCTCAGCACTTAGAAATGCCCGCAGTTAGTCATTTGCACTCTACTATTACAGAAGCCTTTATGGAAGCCAAAGAACATTTGAAACAAGCAAAAGAGAAATACAAGAAAAATGCTGATCAACATAGAAGTGAAACTCCACAATACCAGATTGGGGCTCACGTTTGGCTGGCTACAAAACATATACCTCTGAAGGGAACTCAGACTTTTAATCCTAGATATTTGGGACCTTACACCATTAAGGCCATTATCAACCCGGTGGCTGTCAAATTGGAATTACCCTCTAATATGCCAATTCATCCTGTCTTTCATGTTTCACTTCTAAAACCAGTTCAACCAGGGGCAAGATTACCCAAACCACCTGACCCCATCTTGATAGATGGAGAACCTGAATTTGAGGTAAAAGATATCCTGGACTCCAAGATGATTAAATCAAAACTTTTTTATTTGATCGATTGGAAGGGCTACGGACCACAAGAAAGATCATGGGAGCCTAGCGACCACGTTCATGCACCTCGGTTGGTGAAAAGATTCCATCGGAACTTCCCAGACAAACCGGGGCTAGGGGGAAGAACAACTTAAGGAGGGGCCTTGGGGGGGGGTAGTGCTGTCATGATGCCTACCCCCAGGCATCAGGACCAAGGCCCTCAGCTCCGGGAGCAGGCATCCAGACATTTGTTTAAACCTCAGCAGCCCCGGCTAGGGGCTGTCTGGGTTCAGTCCTTAGGCGCCAGGCTCATCATAGAAATCAGTCCTGGCGCCATAGGCGCCAGGCTCATAGACTTTACTTACCTGATGCAGACCATGCTGCAAAAGAGTCCAAGCCTACATGAGGCCTGGATGGGACTATTTTGTTACAGGGACTATTTTTTATTTGGGCGTGGCTCTAGGGAACTTCTTACCTGGAACTACTTTGGAGGCTATTTAAACCACACCCGAACAGCAGCACATGCTTCGCGTTACTCTGCATCCAGCAGCGTGACGCTCACCGTGCCTGCAGCCAGCATCCAGTCTTCTGCCACGCCCGCGTGCCTGCAGCCAGCATCCAGTTTTCTGCCACGCCCGCCTCGAATCCGGAGCTCCTAGAATAAAGAAGAGGAAAAGGATAAGGTTAGAAAATGAACTTATTTCAAATTCCACACCTTATTCCAGAACCATTTCATCTCCGGACCTGGAAAGTACATCAGTCCTGCACGCGTCGCTTCGCCAGATCCAGCACGGCGCCATACTCACCAGTTCTCACAGCATCTTTCGATCCGGCACTGTCTCCATCATTTCTTCGCCGTAATCCGGCACCCAGGGGACACAAGAAAAAACAAGGTGAGCCAAGGGAATCAACAAATACAACCTCTTACCACCATAGACTTACCTGATTTACCACTGGCGGTATTATTCCATAACTCTCCACATTTTCAAATGCCGCATCTGTAAAGAGGGAGAAAAACAACATGTTAACGCATGCAATAGTTACCGGACAGCGTTGGGTAACACAAACTCTTACCTGAACGCCAGCAGCAGCTACGAGACCTTCTTCTCACAAACTCAGTTGCAACTTAAGGAAGGAAGGGGACAAGAGTGAACATCGGGCACATTGAACTCTTTGAACTTGATACTTACCAATCCCGCCAGGGACTTCGAGTCAATACTTACCGGAACTCTCCCAATGCCTTCAAACCAGTGAAGTAACTGGTATCTACGCGCCCCTGCAAGACACGCAGGATGGAGAGCTCATCTTTCACGAACATAAGGTGAGGTTACTAAGGGGATATCGGAGGTGATTAGTGGGGGAGAGCGAGAACAGTTGGGAGGCCATCACTAAAACCCACAGGTGGTTAATCCCTGTCTCCACTTGCAGGACAATACTTCTTCAGGTCCAGCAGAGAAGACTAGGCAGGCCAGTCCAGACAGTCATCTCTGCACTACGCATTACGTTGAAGGAGACTGCAGCTGTCCGGGTCCGATCGACACCCCTGTGGGGTCCAGGTGAGCGTAACACTTCCCCCTGCACCTGGCCTTCTGCCCTATTTAAGCCCTTAACTACCCCACTATCATCAATCTCTTCTTGAATAGAAATATTCCTAATTGCCTCAAAATTGTAGTTTCTGCTTTTGATTTTAGTATTGGGCATATTTTTAGTTTTTTTGAGCATCCTAACTTGTCTTTTTGTTTTTTTGCGTCTATACACAGGGGATTGAGATACCTCATTGATGTCATAGTTAGAGCTAATAACAGGACATGCTTCATTGGGCTCCGTTGTTCCACCCGTTTCCAATACCGGATCTGCTAATTTTTTCTCCATATGTTTTATCTTTTGTTTACATTTTTGCTCCTTTTTAGTTGGGGTTTGTTGAATAGTTATGGCATCTTCACCACTAATATTCAAACATTCCCCCTCCTTGGACATTCCCCACTCATTCTCCTGAGCACTAAGATTTTCTATATCCTGTTCTTGATTGTGTTCCCCTGTTCCTTTTGCAATAGCATCCAATAGAACAGAAGGACTGTCTGGACAACTCAAATCCTTTCCATAGTTATTATTTTGTAATTTTTTACCTCCTTGTGTAGGGAATTCTTGGTCCACTATCCCTCCATCTGATGAGGTAGGGCAATCCCCTGAAAGCATAATTTCCAACAGAGTGGTGATTTTAGTATCCATAGTTGCCAACCTCCTATCTTGGTCCTCTCTGTATTTCTCATATAGCTTCTGTTCTTTAGTGTTATGATCCTTATCAGTCTTACCCTCCACAAGGCCCTCCAAAAATGCCAAACGTGTAATTAATTGATTGAAGGCGGCTTGTTGGCCCACCATGGTACAACCGAGCATCTCTTGGGACTCACCCAAAGCCAAATTTAAACTAATGTGTAGGTTAGATAGGAGTGGTAGAAGAGAATCTCCTCTATCCTCCCTATCCAAACATGATTTTTCATGTTGATCCTTACCTACAGTAGGCCTATCTGATGTTGTAGGATCTGGTTCAGTGGCACTGTCTACTGTTTTAGATCGATTGTGCCCTTCCTTATCAGTTTGGGTAGATGCTATCTTCTTATGTATGCAAATCTTGGATGTCGCTAATACTGGTCTAGTATAGGTTTCTTGTTTACCCCCTTGTTGTTTTCCCAACATAATAGTATCTCTATATTCTAATGGTGGACCACTTAAAGCCCTCTCAGATAGACTTCTCCCATCCTTACCCTTAGTTTGAACTCTCCCTGACGGCATTTCTAAATCAATAATTTCTTTAAGCAAATCACCAGTGGCATCTGCCATAAGCAAAAAAAAATCGTCTAAATCAGCCTCCTCAATCGATTGATTAAGCTTATGGTTAAAGCAAACAGCAGTTCCTTTAGATTGTTCTCCCCCATTGGTATTCTTAGACATTATTGGGCTAATGGCGTCTTGTAACTTATCTTGTGCACTTTTTCCGAAATATGAGTAGAGTGATTAGTAGCAAACTGGTAATTACCCTTATTATTACCTGTCATAGTCGATCTAGATTGGTCTAAGCCAAGGGTTTTCCTAGCTTTCATTTTTTCACTAAAGATCATTTTCTGAAGAGGGGTGGATGCATGAAAACGAACCACCCTTTTAATACCACATAAACTTTGTTGGAGACATTCTTCGTCTGTAAGATCTAGTCTACAGTCCAACATTTCCCTATGAGTCCCTGGAGCATCTGTGTCTAGTATAACTTGATTCCTCCCCGTAAATACTCGCGTCTCCAAAACTGCTAAATCAGTGCTGGGACGTCCTTCCCCACTCACCTCCGTTGTGTAATTTGTCTCTCCTCCACTGACTGCCACTGATATACTAGCGGCAACCCTATTTTCCATACAATCCATATTAGTAGGGACCTCACTATTGATCAGCAAGTTTGATTGCACCTCTGTTACCTTATACTCTTCACTTTCCACAGTTTCGAACCCGCTTCTAAGTGCAGGCATATTCAAATATATTAATTGTACACAAACACTCTTTACAAATAACATTTTAAGAAAAGAGAGAGGAGAGTACAACTCGCAGCCTCTAATTAGAAATCAGCGGAGTAAAACTTTAAACTTTTCAGAAAATAAAACACAACCTACTAAAGCAATGGTGAATATTAAAAAGATACCCCACTGTAAAAATTGGAAATAAGATGCAAAATAAAAGCTGAGAGGGAAAACAATTTAGTTAAAATATATATCACATTCAACACATTTCAGAATCACTATAGCCTAAATTTAAAGTATTCTTATTAAGTATTCACTGCCTTGGGAACGCCTGATGGCTTGAGGAGCCGCCTTAGTCCGTCTCTCCTCCCCAGTGTCCAACTAAATATAGCTGTCAACTGGCTCTAGTATCCTCCATAGGAGTTAAATAATCATAAATCCTCCCGAATGACAGCCCTCCAAAACAGAAAATAAAATAGCCAGACGAGATGGACAATGCCCGGGCTCACTAGAGGTTCCTGCCCAATAGCTGAGAATCCTGGTAGGAAGGCTAATAAACCCTACTACAGCCAATTTTAGTAGAAAACATTTGCCGGGTGCTGATATTATCCACAAAGACTACTTCGTTGGCGGGAGCCTACCAGAGCCGAACAGCAGCCAAACAGTACAGTTATTGCTGCGCTCTTGTCCCTCTGCGGGCTTAACGCCGCAAGGGTGGCTGGTCCTCCAATAAATGGTGGGTGGATGTCACGTGATCAGTCACGTGGCCTGGACGAGGTCCGCCTTTTCCAGGAAGCACAGGCACCACAGCAAGAGCTCTCGAGCGCTCGCAGTGCTGTGACACAGTAGATAAAAAGGTAACGTTCCTTTCAGCAAAGCGATCTTTCCAAATGCAGCAAAATATGTTTAGTTAATCCAGTGTTATATGTTTATAACACCGGATTAACTAAAGTAAGAATTGCTGTTGTGAATTTTTTATTAGCTCTGAGATTGACAGATGATAATAATTATGATGCTGCTGATCTGTCGTAGATAGGATGATGCAAATAATTTGGTGTCTTCCTGTTATTTTATTTTGTTTTATTCTGTTAAATTGTATTGCTGTTTGTGGGTTTGCTGTGTTTTGTTGTGCATTTTTTATTTCTGTTTTTATTGTAAAATTGTTGAGAAGTTATTTTATATATTCTATGTATTATGTCATTTCTATTCAATATTGAAAAGTTGATTTATCAACTGTATCAATAAATAAAACACTTTTTTTTTAAAATAGACTACGGATACAAGTTTTAAAACCTTTATTCAATGGTAGAATTCCTAACTGGCCCTACCTCTACAATGGGAGTAATCTCGAACATTAAATAATAACAAATACGTCCAAGTCAGTCTGGTCAAAAATAAAAAGGCCTATATTAAGTAAACCTAACCCTGCTCTCCTTTTCAATGTAACAAAATGTGTTAAGGAAATACAAAAGGAAAATAGTGCCTCAAAAAGAAATGTCAGAATGGCTTCAGCACCCTCTCCCTTCCCCAGGTTAAATCCCACGGGGTGTACAGTCTTTTATGGAAAACAATAAAAAGATAGGTGGATGGCACAGTTCTCCCAGTCTTGCACACTTTGGCTTGCTGGCACAGTTCAACAGTTCAATCTTAGGCTTTCACTTTCCAATAGTTCAATCACTTTCTTTAGTCTTCACTCGCCTTGCCATTAACGTTCAGTTCATATGTTTCTCAGCTTTTCACAGTGCTGTACAGGCTTCCCTCTGCCAGGCTCGAGCCTGTCTTGCTTTCATTTAACACACAATTTCTCACAGTTCTGCACAGGCTTCCCTCCGCTCGGCTCGAGCCTGCCTTTCTCTCGGGGAGGGGGTTCACTTCCCCACGTTTTCTCTAATGTATCTTTTTCCACTGTCGAAGACTTTCAAAACTGCAAGGCATTTCCACTTCGACCTCTCTTTCAACAATCCTTCAATTCACAATATACAATCATCAGAAAGGCAACAATAACTTCGTACTTATAATTCTTATTCTCTTTCGTCTGCTTTCTTTGCCTTTCCAAAAGTTTATATGTAATACCAATGTTTCTTGGTACTTGCTGTCCTTATTCCTCAGAGCGCCAATGCCTCTTGGTACTTGTAGTTCTTGTTCCTTACAGCACCAATACCTCTTGGTACGTGATTCTTCCTGCTTACAGCCACAATGCCTCTTGGTACATGTAGTTTTTATCCTCTTTCATTTGTTTTTTCCAAAAGTTCTAATGTTTTACTTTTGCTATTTTGGCACAGTCACAATTCCCATATTTCTTTATTTCCCCAATGTTTTTATCGAAATGTTATAAACATTACATTATAACAATACTGTTACTACATCAAGAGATTATATCCCATTTTCAAACCTTCCAATGTCCAGTGAAACTCCCAACCCCCTCCCCGAAGCCTGTTTATAACATTCCCAGTCCTTTGTTGTAGACCTACCCATTCTCGCATAGTGTTCATCTCGTACCGATTAATCAGAGCATTCGCCCTCATTTTGACTAAACAGTGTTACTGTGAGAGCTCTCCACTACAGTATATCTACTCCAGGGTCATGTTTTTGGTCCCTCAGCGCCTTCTCCCACACTCCAGTTTCTGCTGTTGCCCATTTCCGCAAATCTTCCCACCATCTATTAAAGCACAGTGCTTTGTCCGCTTTCCACTGCATAGCTATTCTGCGTTTGGCCGGTACATAGATCTTTAATCTTGCCCATCGCTTTCTGTTTGGTACCCCTCTTAAACAGTCCCAGAATGCATGCCTCCGGGCATTGAACATCTAGACTAACATCCCCCCCCCCCTTGGGCCACCTTATTCCCGACGTGCTTCCAAAATTGCTGAATGATGTTGCATTCCCAAAACATATGTGCCATACCAAAAATGTCTTTTTTGCATTTGGGACATGACTGAACGCTTGCACCTTTAAACTTGCTGATCGCTTCGGCGTAAGATATGCCCTTTGTGTGATGTATAACTGGAGTAGCTGTAGCCTAGCATTCCCGGAGACTTTCTTATGGTATGAAATTATGTTATCCTATTCTTTGTCATCAAAAGACCTCCCTAGTTCTTTCTCCCATCCTGCTTTGCATTTCAATTCTTCCCTGGAGTTATGCTCTATCAGGACCTCGTACAATCTGGAAATGGCATGTCCTGCCTCAGAAATATTTATTATAGTTTCTATTTCATCTCTCTCTATTGTGTTTTCTATAGCAGTCAGCCACCTCCCCTTAACTGTGTTTAGTATAGCACCATGCAATAGGAACGCAATTCACATATTTCTATCTTTACCTTCTTGGCATATTCACCGTTCACATATTTCCATCTTTTCCTTCTTGGCATATTCAGCTCATATCTTTCACTTTGCTCTTGCTCAACTTTCTTTCCTTTTATCTCCCGAACTACATACCATTTCACAGAGACTTTCAAATGTGCGATTTCCTTTCGCAGTACCACTCTGCTACTCTGTATCTCTCTCTTTTAACAATAGTTCTTCTCATTTGCATTTTATCAGCACACGCGCAACCTTTAATTTGCAAAAACTTCAGTCACTTTCCCCTTAACATCAACCTGACTTTTGTTCCCCTTGATAATTCAACGGCTGTGTTAATAAAATGTCTTTCATCATTTATCGCAGCTCAAGGCTGTGTCCAACACCTTCTCTGCTCCTCCACAACTTGCCGTTCACCTGGGAGGGTCGCGGGCCATTCCCAGCAATCTGAAGGTTTCTTTCTCCCACTCACTTGGCTATGCTTTTCGAACACTCATGGCTTCGCGAAAGTATGGAGATCTTGCCTGGCCTTCTTTCGATTTGCTCCACTGTAGATCAGCCTGTTGGCATTCCAGCTTCCACTGTCCGGTGCGCATCATCTTTAGAAAAACTAATCCTGCTCGTGCCCAGCCTTGCTCAAAATGTGCTTGTGTGCAGCACCTTTCATTTTCACATGCTAATAAGTGGCAGGTGTAAATTGTTAAAGTTACTTGCCAGACTTCGCCTGACCTCATTACAGAGACAAGGCCAATGCAAGTTGGGTGAGGTAATCTCTCTAGTCACATTCCTCATCTTCTTTGGTGCAGTACTTTTGTCAAGACCAAGTGGGAAGGAATTATTGGAGTTGTATTTTCCCATAAAATACATTGGAATCGGGGTCAGATGGGTTGTGCGATAAAGGTGATACCATGCTTCACCATTGGGTGCCTCCCCCCCACTCCTCGAGGACCCCCTACCCAGGTGATCCTCCCTTGCTAATCCACCCCCAGGGTCGGGATCCAAAAGCAATAGCATTTCCCTGGGCACCCTTTGGATTTTCACATACCCTTTTCCTATGCAATGTGGACTAATCTATTTCACAGGAGACCCGTGAATGAAAATGTACGCTGTTGCGATTTGTTCATTTACGTTGCTCTACTGTGAAACGGCATGGATGTATGACCAGCAACCATCGCATATCATGTGAATTGGATTCTTTTTGCTGACTTATCCAGATAAGGGGAGAATTATCAGTTTCAATAGGGCACTGCATCACATAACGGCCGCCGACCACGCTCTGCAAGCGTTTTGTGTGTTAGCAAGCACCTCTGCACCCCATTTACCATCCTGGCGTGCAGGTGAGCTGAGACCCCTTTTTCCTCATGTCCCCCTTGACCCCCTTGTTGCAGCCTCTTCCATGCAGATGTAGGTTATTTTTCCTCTCTTTTTTTTGTATTTCATGCTCCTGTGCTTGTCTTTCTCCCCCTCCTATGCCCGCGTTCCCGTGACTTTCTTCCCTCCCCATAGCCCCCTGCCCCCATTGGCCACCAAACTCCTCACTAGTACAGCCCCCATGGCAGCCCCAACGCTCGTTGCAACCCCCTCAGGTAAGTACAGCTCCTGAAAAAGCAGCTCAAGATCGTGTCCCCAGGGGTCTAACCTCTCGCGCTGGCTTTTCAACTAATACCTGGCAACTCTCGCCCACTGCATTGCCATTTTCTGCTCAAATTTCCAGTGCTATGCTGACGACACAACTCATTTTCAAGCTGCCCTCTGCCACCTCCTCTCCCTCTCTCATTCCTGATTGCCTAACTGCCATTCAAGATTGGTGTGCCGCCAATGATCTTTGTATGAATGCCAGCAAGACGGAGATCCTCCTCATCGGCACACCTTCACCATCCTTTCCCCTCACTCTCTGGCCGGCCTCCCTTGGCCCTCCTCATACCCCCACATGCGAGGCTAAGAACCTCGGGGTCATCTTTGACTCCACCCTTTCCTTCTCTGCCCACATCTCTGAGATCTCTAAAAAAGTAAAATTTCCGACTGCACCTCCTCAGAGGTACTCTGCCTTTCCTCTCCTTCCCCCAGAAGCTCATGGTAGCTCAAGCTCTGGTTCTCTCTAGCTTGGACTATTGTAACAGTCTCTTTTTAAATCTACCTGCCTCTACTCTCCGCCCTCTGCAACTAATCCAGAACAGGACTGCAAGACTTGTCCTTGGCCTCAAGCCCTGGGATCGTATCTCTCCAGCTCTGAAATCTCTCCACTGGATGCAAGGATTGAATTCAAAACCCTCTGCACGGTCCACAAGGCTTTATGGGGCCTGGGTCCAAAATACCTTCAGCTATCCCTCTGCTAATACCTCCCCTCTCGAGCTCTTCGCTCCTCTACCTCCAACTCACTCAGGGTCAGTCGTTTTTCTAAGAAACGAGCTGGGGGTAGATTTGTCTTCGGCTGGGGCCTCCTTCTGGAACAGCCTCCCTGCCACTCTAAAACTTGAGGAGAACCATCTCCGGTTCCAGAAGCACCTCAAGACCTTCCTCTTTTCTTCTGCCTTCGCTCCCCCTCTCCCCTGCTGATCTGTTCTCTCTTGGCACCGTGCACCTGGCCACTCTCTGTCTTTTGGGTCCAGGTACCTGCCACCCTCCCGCACTGCCTCCGGGCCACCCCTTACACTGGGGTCTGTATCTGTGCCCATACAGCCCCCCCTTTTTCTTCCTGCACTAATCAGACCTACCCTGTCTGCTGCCTTAAACCTAGCACTTGCAAATTGCTGGCTGCATTACCACTGTTTGTTGCCTTTATTATTTATTTATTGTTATTTATCTGTTTCTCCTCTGCTTCGCACTTTCCACCTCTCCCCCCTTCCATGCACTTTTCCCTTCACCCCTCTCCCATGCACTTGCTCGTTCCCAATGTCACTGGGCCTAGTAAGATCGCTGTTTTGTTCTCCCCTGTTCCCCTCCCTTGCCTTGTCACGCTCTGAATCACTTGTGTACGAGCGCGATAGAAATAAAATATCAATCAATCAAAAAGCAGCGGCACTTTGAGGTTTTCCGCTTAACCTCTACTTTGAAAGTATACAGTCATAATGATTGTGCTGGCGACTTGCGCTAAACCACTAAATATCCAGCATATGTCAAAGTCATTCAAAGATTTCCAAAGTCAATGTATTGGTGCCATTTACTGGTGTACTCCTTAACAGGCGACATGTGCTTTGACACTTGGTTGTCCTCACGGCTGTTAAGTGCACATTTGAGAGTTAGAATGCGTATTCCACAATGTTACAATATTCAAAAGATACATTCCATGTTAAGTAAAACAACATCCATTCATTATAGAAATGGTTACATACCCAAGATGAGCAGGTAGTTGGGATGGAGAAGAGTAAACAGACAAGGGGTAATCCCATGTTGTTGACAACATTTTTCCTTTTTGTACAATGCATCATTGTCACACATAAGTTCATATAGTGATCATTAGCCCCTGTTAATTATCCTCAGTGATTAAAAATAGAACTGAGTGTCCTAGTACCATTGGAGTGATTGCATGGCACCTCATAAATTCCTTGCCAGTCTAAATTAGGTGTGATTGGGTCATATGGTGTATAAGCAGTGAGTGCGCTGATCATTAACATGCCAGTGGGCATGAATAATTTAAACATGGTTTAAAGCTAAGTTTAGGGTGTAACCCATAAATTGTGGTCCAAGGAAACAGATTGCCTAGTGATTAGAACAATACTTACCAGCTGTTTCTGGGTGAAAATAGCTTTTGTTATAAAGTAAGATTGAGGTCCTTATTCGATCTGGGTCTTGAACCTGCCAATTGCCAGCTAGGGTACACTTAACCCCAATTAGCGATGCTCCAGTGTTCTATATTTCCAATTCTTACATGCGTGCTTCTAGTTAGGTCTTTACGACAGGAAACACTACTATAAATGACATAAAAAGTATAGATGTGCTGAAAATACTACTGCCTGGGCACTACAAGGATACATTTGTAGTGGCATCCCAAACAAAACAGATTGTCACGTACTTATTGGCGTCTTGTGACATTTGGCTCTGGTCTAAGATCTAGGTTCAGAGAATCCTCATTGTCTGGTTCTAATCCTGTAATGAATAATACCGGATTGGTATTGTCCCATAATTCACTTTCATGTTAGATACTACCAACTCACATATTTGAAAGACTAGTACTTCTAGCATGTTTACCTTAATAAGTGAATTTAAATCCCTAGGGATGGTTCTCGAGAACTGTGTCCGTTTTGCGCACGCAGCGCCATTTTGGAATACTGTTTTTGTATAGTAATTGCCTTGCGCGTGAGGTCGCACGCAGTAGCCTGTGACATCAACATGGTATGCCGCAAATTGTTTTGTATTATAAGTGGCTCATAGCCTCATTGTACTCCTGCCTTATCAGTGTCGTGAGACTCCCAATATCTTCCTATGTGTACTAAGTTTCTGGTAATAAGCAAAGCACCTCATGTTTGGTGTTCAAGTAAAAATAAATGGTGATAGATAATAAATATAGATAATGAAAAATCTTGTGAGAAAGACCCAGGCAAAATGGCTTGATGTAAACTCTTATGAAGTTGTCGACTGCTGGTCAGAATCCTCTACATGTAGGCTCTGGGCAAGTATAAGTAAGTCTGTGCAAAACTGGTCTGAATAGCCTCACATATTGTTTGGGATGGGTTACGTTGGGCGATTGCTCTTTCCCCTTTGTATTCCCCTCAGCTGGGCTCTGTTGATCCCTCTTGCAATGGTAGCCTCCCTCAATCGGGTTCACTATGGCGTTTCACTCCAAACTTATCATTCATTTTGGCATCCCTCTGTCGGGTTCACGTTTGCCAGTTTCACAGTTAATTCAGTTTGGCATCCCTCTGTTCATTCAGTTTTCTCCAATGTGTCAAAGACGTTCGATTTTACGAGGAATTGTGCTCGACCCTCGTAGAACCACTTTGAAACTTCACACTAGCCTCTCCTGAGGCCTCTTGGTTCTTGTAGTCTCTACAAGCACAACCCACAAAGGTTTCAGTCAGAGTTCTTCAAATGAGCGCCCCGTGACGCCTGACCACTCTGCTTCTGAACCTTCTACTAGGGTTTCTTTAATGTTCAATCACACACGTTCTTTGTTGGGCCCAGTACAGTTTGGTTTTACTATGTCTTCTCCGACTCAAGGGATGTGGTGAACTGTTGGAGTTTCTTGTCTCAGGAGTCAAGGAGGGCACCACCGCAGCAAGCACTCACTCCCTCTTTGGCTATCAGTGCGGGGGAGCCCGTATGCCGTTGACATCCATCACACTGTACGCCAGCTGAACTTCCTGGTTTTACGATTTCCCGTTCGGAGGCTTTGCAAGTCTGAGCTGCAAAGAGCAAGGGCAGTTCCTCTTCATCATCCCTTCAGGGCTTGCTGCCTTTCTCCTCCTCTTGAACTGCTGGTCCGTTGTAGCTGTTTCTCTGTGTGTTCGGCCTTGCTCAAAGTGTGCTCTCGTGCTCTGCCTTTTATCCCTGTGGGGAAGGGAAAGAACCGTCAGGTGTGCATAGTTATGGTCAATTATTGACTTTGCCTGACCCTTGTGTTGGGACATGTCAGCTAAACAGCTTTGGTGTTAGTCTGTTGACTTTCACAGTGTAGTAAAGTGTTTGTGTCGGAAAAGGGGGTAGAGCTTTTAAGTATCCTACAGGTTAGGATGGGGAAAAGGGGTTAGAAGGAAGGGGGTACCACGTCTTGCCCATCAGGGTCCAACTTCCACTCTGTGAAGACCCCCCATCCAGGTGATCCTCCCCCACTGGTCCACTCCCAGGAACTGGATCCAATAGCAATGGCTGTGTCCTGGCCAACTGGATGACAGATCTAGCGGGTGAGAAACCTTCTGGTTTCTCACATACTCTTCCTCCATGTGATGTAGCCTCATCTGTTTCACAGGGGAACCGAGAAGGGAAGTCTACATTCCCCTGGTCTTTTCCTTTTCGGTGTTCCACAGTGAAGCAGTAGGGTTGTAGGTCTAGAAACCATTGCATATCCCGAGGGTTGGCATCTTTGCGTTGGCTAATCCAAACTAGGGGAGAGTGGTCTGTAACTAGTGTGAACTTTCTTCTTAATAGGTAGTATCTAAGATGGATAATGGTCCATTTGATGGGCAGCGCCTCTAGTTCCAACACAGAGTAATTATTTTCATGTGGGAAGAGTTTGCAACTTGCAAATAAGTGTGTGTTCTGATCTGTTGCAACTTGGGACAGTACTGGTCCTAAGCCTGTAAGGGAAGCATCTGTCTGTAATATAAACTCTTTGGAGAAGTCTACTACGTTCAGGATTGGGTTCTGGCACAGAGTTTGTTTTAGAGTGTTAGAACATATATCATCCTTGTCGTTCCAATGAAGTTTCTGGGGTTCAGCTTTTAGAAATGTGCCTGTCAGCCTAGCTGTTTTGTCTGAAAAGTTAGGGATAAATCTATGGTAATAGCCTATTAACCCGAGAAAGGCTCTAAGATCTCTTTTGGTCTTTAGTGTTGTATCTAGGACGGCTTTTACCTTCTCATGTTGAGGCTGTACACTCCCATTCCCAAAGAAGCTGAGGTATTTTACAGCTGACAGGGCCAGTCTGCATTTGGCTGGATTAGCAGTTAGTCCGACCTCTCCGAGGACTTTCATGATGGTATAAAGATGGAAGAGATGGTCTTCCCAGGCCTTAATATAAATGATGATATTGTCACTATAAGCCCCACAGAAATCGGAATAGGGTTACAGGATTTTATCCATGAGGTGCTGGAAAATGGCTGGCGTGCCGTGTAAGCCAAAAGAGAGGACTTTGAATTGAAACAGTCCTAGGGGCGTTGAAAATGCCATCTTTTCCTTATCTGGCCAGTGTACTGGAACTTACCAGTACCCTTTGGTTAAATCTAGGGTGGATAAAAAGGGGGCTGCTCCGAGTTTATGAATTTGGTCATTGATGCGTGGCATGGGATAGGCATCAAAGTCAGAAATGGAATTAACTTAACGGAAATCTATACAGAATCTCCAGGAACGGTCAGGTATAGTGACCAACACGATAGGAGAGGACCATGGACTTGACAAAGGCTCAATGATACTTGATTGTTGATTTCCTCAATTGTTAAGACCGATTTCTGAACTCTAACCTGGTGGGCAGAGGTTCAGAAGGCCAGCCTAGTTTCTAGGGTAACCTTCTGGACAAGCCAGACCAATCAAGGTAGCATTGGCAGCGGTCAAGACTAGGTCTCAGGAGGGGTGAGGGTGACTGGAAGACCTCAATAAGCACGCAGAGTAAAGGGCACTTACAAATCAGTCCCAGTCAGGTGTGTGTATATATATATATATATATATATATATATATATATATATATATATATTAAAAATAGAAATACATTTATTTCAAGGCCTTTGAGATTCAACACAAATGAAATCACAGTAATACTTCTAAGCCAACACAGTCCTATCAATATACATATATACAAGACCAATTGGGCATAAAGGTTTAATGCACAAAATGGGTCCACAACCTAAAATGAGAAGGAAGCAGGTAGTGCAACTAGTATTTAAGCCCTTCTGCATCAAACACAATCGTAACTGAAAGGCAGTCCAATCCCTAAAATGAGGGGAGCCTAGTGCTCAAATGTACTTGCGAAGCTGGCGCACGCGGTAGTGCAGATGGCCGAAACAGGGTCTTTTGTAGGGGCTGTAGTAGCTCAGGAAGGCAGGTGAGATGATGCAGAATAGGTTCCCACTATTCGAGGAGGGTCTCCCCTTGCGGGCAGAGCAGGTTCCAAGAGTTGGGAATAGTTTGCTAGTTCGCACTAGCAGTGGAAAGGAGAGGGGCCCTCAGGGGCCACTCATGCATAAAAATGGATGAATGCACTAGGGGCCACCAGTAAGGGTTGCAATTACTCACCAACCCCCAGCGCACTCTGGACCAAACTTCGGCAGTCAAGTACACTTCAGTTGTGTGTTCAAATGCGGCAATCTGTCGGCTCTGCAGCTTTCAGCAACGAAGTTACAGCGTTGATTCCCAAACGAGACAGTGGTGATTTCCCTGCTCCAGGTGGATGGATCAGGCAAGTTTTGCTGTAGCAGGGTTCAGGGCACAGAGGAGCACAACTGCAATGAGTTTGCAAAGTTCGTCACCACGGCTGGGCGACACGGTAACCGCATGTACTCTGTTTCGGGCACTCTCTCTTTACTCTAGTCTGGGATCGCCAAGTGTACGAAATTCGGTGTGAGAGTGCCATGAACACAGAGCTTGCGGGGTACCAAGTTTCAAGGGCCTCCTCAAAACAGTGGCGGCAAAGGTCCTGCGCAAACTGGTCAGCCCAATGGTTGCCCCAGGGACACTTACTTGCAGGTGTTGATGAAGGTACCGAGAATAGTTGGTCCCACTATTCCAATGGGTCGAAGCGTCTTCGCAGACCTTCTAGGATGACTAGATGAAGAGGGGTCCAGCGGGACGACAGCAGGCTCAGGGTGCCAAACCTTCCAGCGGGTCAACAGCGGTTCCTTGACTCAGCTTCTTAGTTTCAGGATCCTTGGATCCTATCCTTCGTTCAGTGAGAACTCCAGAGATCGACATGGTATGGGTGTTTGGAGCATTCTCTTATCCAAAATCTCCTTCGCACCAAAACGAAGAGGACCCAATGGGAGATCTGCTCACATACAGGCATACCATACGTGGACCAATCATGTACCACAGTGGCCCCAGGCATTCACAGCACACTAGACTCTTTGGCACCCAGGATGTGTATTGGAACCCGACAGTCCAGTCCTGGAAGCAAACACACAAGGGATGCAGAAGCCTGCGAAAGCTTGGCATTTTGAGGCAGAATGCATGCCCAAATAAGAACTGACCTGGGTCAGCTCGACCTGGGTAAGGGGTAAGATGGCCAAAGGCAGGACAAAGAACCTTTTGGCATGGCCATTTTGGAGCTAGGCCACCTATTTGTGCTAAACTTGGTAACTGCGGTTTACCTGGCAGGAAAGGGTTAAAAATACATGAAAAGATAAGCTGCCACCAGCCCTGTCCAAGGCACACCGGCACTTCTCCTAAAAAATCCTTTGAGAGTATCTAGGACCTTTAGAAATGACAGGAAGACCCATGTGCACTGTACTGTAAGGTACTTTGTGCACTTGCAACATGTTGCAGAAAAGTTTCAACATTAACGAGGACTAAGGGAAACAAAGTCTCCCAGTACTGACTGTCATTAAGGGGATGTCAGTTTCCCCATTACAAAGTGAGCAAAAAGCAAAGGGGAGTGCAGCAGAAGGCTGTGCTCCTCTGGCAAAGTCAGACTATGGTGGTTAAACAAAGCAAAAAGTTGGGGGGTTCACAACGGGAGGTAAGATTACCCATGAAAAGAAAGCTTTCCTAACACTCGCCCTCCCAGACCAAGGACAGGGGCAATTAATCCACCCTCATGTTCAGGTTGGTTAAACATTCTGGACAACCCAGCAGCATTGCTATGTTGGACACCTGGCCTATGCTCAGTAGTGAAGTCAAAGCCTTGAAGGCTGATGGACCACCTGAGCAACTTTGGATTCTCTTCCTTCATGTTCATTAGCCACTTTAAGGGCTTATGGTCAGTTTGCACAGCAAAGTGGGCCCCATAGAGGTAGGGCCTCAGCTTCCCTAGGGCCCACACAGCAGAGAAACATTCTTTCTCTACTGTGGACCATCTGAGCTCTCTGTCCTTAAGCTGGCGGCTAATGAATCCAATATGGTGTTCCTTACCCTTCTCATCTACTTGTGATAGTACAGCTCATAGCCCAGTGTCAGAGGCATCCGTCTGCAGAATAAAAGGTCTTTGTTAATCAGGTGCCCTGAGAACAGGGGCCTGGCACAAGGAGTCATTTAAGCCATTGAAGGCCTTCACACACACACTTCATACCAAGTTACCTTCTCGGGTTTCTTAGGAGTTGTGAGAGCAGTCAGAGGGGCAGCTATGGTGCCATAGTCTTCCATGAGATTCTGATAGTAGCCAGTGAGTCCTAAAAAGGCTCTCACTTGGGTTAGTGGGGGTAGCCCAGTCTTGTAATGCTTGTAGTTTACTGGGTAGATGTTGTATCCTCCCTCCACCTACTTCATGTCCAAGGTAGACCACTGAACCGTGTCTGCCTTTATAGTCAAGTGGGTCTTGTAAAGAGCCTGCCACACAATCCTAAGGTGTTTCACATGATCCTCGTAGGTGGCACTGAAAACTGCTATATCATCCAGATATGCAAGACAGAATTCATCCAACTCATTAAGGACATGATTCACAAGCCTCTGGAAAGTGGCAGGGGCATTATTTAACCTAAAAGGCATTACCCTGAACTGGTAAAGACCCTCTGGTTTTTGCGAAAGCTGTCTTCTCATTGGCATGTTCTGCAAGGGCTATTTCCCAATAGCCTGCAGTGAGGTCAAATGTGCGGAGATATTTGGAGACACCCAAAGTATCCACCAGCTCATCTGTTCTAGGCAAGGGGTGTGCATCTGTCTTGGTGACAGCATTCAGAGCCCTGCAATCCACACAGAACCTCAACTCAGAGGTACCTGCCTTTGAAACCAAAACCACAGGGCTGGACCAAGGACTACTGGAGAGTTCAATCACCCCAAGAGCCAACATTTTGTTGACCTCTGTCTTAATGTAAGACCTTACTTTGTCTGACATTCTGTATCCTCTACTTTTAGCAGGTACACCATCTCCCGTGTTAATGTCATGTTTGCCCCAGGGTGTCAAACCAGGAGTTTGTGAGAACAAGGGGGAAAATTGCCTCAGCAAACTTTTCACCTCAGCTTGTTGATCAGAAGTCAGGTGAGGGGCATATTTGACACCCTCAATGGAGCTATATGAAGGACTACCTTGGAACAGGTCAGGGAGAGGATCTGACTCTGCCTCAACATCTGAAGCCAGCAGCAGTGCAGTGATTTCAACTCTTGGGATGAAAGCCTTCAGTCTATTCACATGGAACACTTTTGGGGCTTGACCAGCCCTTCCAATGGCCACTAAATAGTTGACCTGCCCCAGTGACTCCACCACTGTGTAAGGGCCTGACCATTTGTCCTGTAGGGCTCTAGGCCTTATAGGATTCATGATCAGGACTTGCAGATCTGGGGAGAAATTGATGAGGGCAGCATTCTGGTCATAGCAATGTTTCACCAGTGTTTGCCCTGCCTTCAGTTTCTCACTAGCCAGACCCATCAGGAGTGCCATCCTTTTTCTGAGCCCTAGAACATAGTTTACTATGTTGGTAGTGATGGGGGAGTGGGCATCTCCCATCCCTCCTTGACTATTGCTAAGGGTCCCCTCACAGGGTAACCAAACAGAAGTTCGAAGGGGCTGAAGCCAACATCCTCCTGAGGTACCTCCCTGTAGGCAAACCGTAAGCATGGCAGTAGAAGATCCGATTTTCTTCTTTGGGGTTCTTCCAGAGCCCCAATCATGTTCTTTAAGGTTCTGTTAAAGCTTTCAACAAGACCACTGGTTTGTGGGTGGTATGCGGATGAAAACGTATAGGTGACACCACATTCCTTCCACATGGCCTGCATATACTTGGACATAAAGTTGCTGACCCTATCAGACACAACTTCTTTAGGGAAGCCAACCCCAGTAAATATGCCAAATAAAGCTTTTGCAACTGACTTGGTAGTCACAGTCTTCAAAGGGGTGGCCTCAGGATACCTGGTAGCATGGTAGACCAGTACCAGGATAAACCTATTGCCTGAGGATGTTTGGGGTCAAGGGGACCAACAATGTCAGTCCCTACCCTCTCAAATGGTACCCCCACAACTGGGAGTGGTACCAATGGAGCTTGGATTGTTGTGCCTTTTTTTCTAGATAACTGGCAGGTGGCACAACTCCTGCAGTGATTTTCTACTTGCACCCCCATCTTGGGTGAGTAGAAATGCATGGATAACCATTGCTTGGTTCTCTTGATGCCAAGGTGATCAGCCAGGGGCACTTCAGCGTCATCTGCAAGAGAAAGGGTCTTACAATAAGGGGAACCACCAACCTCCTATGGTCTCCTTCTGTAGGCTCTGTGGGTTCACTGTAGAGGAGCTGTAACGTTCACCTGGTATCCACGGGGATGTCACTCAGTTTGTTCTGACCTCTTACGACCTCGAACCCTTCCCTGGACTCTACTTGACTGGAGACTGGGCCTGAAACACAGGATTGGTAGAGTTTAACTCCCTATTGTCTGTGTGTGCTTGAACCACTTCTTCCCCGGGGTTCAACCCTTCCCCTTGATCCACAGCTCACCTTGATTTCTTGGAAAGTGTGCTCTCCATCCTGCTTTCAGCGCAGGGGCACGTTGATTGATGTGGGCTCGTTGCTGCCTAGTTACTTCACTGGCAAGAGTCCGACAGGTAAGTATAATGAGCCTTTTGAACAGTTCTCTAACTTAGTTCCTTTCCTTCCTTAGAGGATGGCCGGCGTCCGGGGATGGCGACGTTCTGCTGAGATGAGTAGCGCTGAAGGTGAGTGAGAGCGCGATGCGCGATGTGACCTTTTCGTATTTGTATTGAACTGAGCTCTTTTTCTGTGTCTTTTAGGTGCTGCGATGTTTTCAGCGTGGATGCCAGTTATGAAGAAGAAATGCGGTGAGTAAGCGCGGTATGCGGCACCTCTAGATGTTTCCACGCTAACCTGGAGTGTCTTTTCCCTCTTGCAGATGGATGAGAAGTTCCGGAGACAGAGTGCCCCCAGAGCGGCTGGGATTCAGATAAGCGTTTGAAGCTCGTACAGTCTTTAAAAATAAGCGAAGATTTGCTGAATGCTTACTAATGCCTTTTTTCTGTTCTTTTCCCTTTTCCTTAGGAAGCGGCGTGCCGGGATGGGAATGACATCGCCGAAGATGCCCGCAGAACAGAAGGAGCGATGAATGATGGGTAAAAGCGCCGCAAGGTAAGGCTGTTCCTAACAGTGTTCTTGCAGGAGCTGAGCGCAGAAGAAAGATGCAGGCCTACTGGAGACCGATCCGAACACTGAGTGTCACGCTGCAGGTGCAGAAAACACAAAGCATGTTTCTCAGTCTGGACGTGGCTTAAATAGTCTCTGGGTATCCCAGGTGTCTCTGGGCTGAACCACACCCAAAAGACTAGACTGCACATTCAGTTCTGGGAACCAAAATATGTGGGGGCATCCATCTTGTCCCCATCAATGCACTACAAGTCCAATCCCCAATGTTATCCTATGGGAGTGAGTGAGTCTGGTGCCACAAGCGCCAAGTCTGACTCCAAGTGGGTCTTTGGAGGGATGGAGAAGCCCTTGAGGGCCATGTAGGTGATCGTGGCCTGGCTCCAGCCTGACATCTTGGAGGGCTGGGGACATGAGGGGCAGGAATCATGACAAGAGCCCACCTTTCCAATACATCCTGTGCTTCCCGGGAGGTTCACCCTCAAGCTGGGAGCGGCCTGTCTCCTTAGGCCTTCCAGAGATGGGCAATCACGTTGGCGCTTACTGAATTCAATCCTGTCAGGACCACCTTCTACTAACAATCCTTGTAGTTCAGGAAGGTCATTGGGATCAAATACTTCAGGTAACGCCTATTCCTCATCAGGTTCAGGTGTTTGACCAACTACCTCCCCCTCAGTGATAGGTGAGTTAGGGGGAATGTCTTATTTCCATCTTCTGTCTTTCTTGACTCCTTTAGTCTTGGGTTTCCCCTTTGGCTTGGGCATGGCATTGGACTTGGCCAGTGCAGCCCTTGTTTGTGACCTTGTACAGGGTCTCTCTGCTGTGTCTCCCACAAGCCCCGAGATCATTCCCCAGCAAGACCTTACCTGGGACATCTCTCTGAATGCTCACTGGAATCCTGACCACTGTACCATTTTTAGTAAGATTTACAGGCATAACTGGGAACTTGAGAGGTGGGCCATCAGCCAACTTAGTGGGTAACAGAGGAGCTCTGACAACTTCCTCTAGGTCTGCCAAGGTAGAATCCACTACAGTTCTGCTGCACCCACTACCACTAAGGGCAGAAGTATCTTCTCCATAAATCAGCACACTGTCCTTAAAGTAGTGCTTGGTATTATCAGGTGTCAGAGCCCAGCAGGAGCCTAGTGTGGCAGCCACCAGTATGGGGACGTATTTATCCAGCAGATGCTATCTCTGTCCCTCTTGTAGAAACATCAGATGGGGAAGAGTGGCATCTGCTGGACCAAAACGGCATCAGGAGCAAACAAAGCCCCAAAGACTACAATTCCCAGCAGTCCCATGAGCAGCACATCCAGAAACAGGCACACAGGGCCTGCAACCCACGCGGACAAAGCCGAAGCTATCGCGCATGCATGAAATGGGATCGCGCATGCGCAGATGCCGAAACTCTGTTCACGCTCGACTTCCTCACGGGGGGACGCATTCTGCAGAGCTCCGAGAAGGCAAAACTCCTACGCAGGGCCATCCCTCGCCCAGACCTGTTCACCGCGGCCTCGCGGCACAAATGCTAAGTACATTTATCTAACTTCCCTGAATGGAACATAGACTAGTGTGCGCAGTTCCCGAACTACTAACTGCATGAAGGCACGGGGGGATTGAGGCCCGGGAGGCACCCGTTCATTGAAGGAGACCCAAGGCGCATTTTGGGCATCAGGCGCATGTTACTAATCGCATGTAGAATTGTGTGCGAGTCAATCATTGGTGGAAACACGCTAATGTAAACACGCATACTAATACCTTTTCATTTGGCAGACGCAGCTCACGGTTTCCAAGGCACCGCTGGGGGCCACAGACAAAACCGGACTCCAGACAAGCACCGAAGCTAAGTCTCTTACAGTTTTCCTTGAAAATACGTTCTGTATTGTGTCACTGACTGCCTGGTGTTGGACCAGTACAAAACCAGACTTTGGTGCCCTATTACTAGCACATGCCATGTAGTGGGAGTGGGGCTTTCAAGTCAGCACTGATGCCCAATGTGTAGTAAGCTCTAAGCTGTGAGTTAAGCAGAAACACTGCAATGGAAATCCATGTTATTCAGTGTAATTGACACTGAAGTAAGTGTCAAGTAATGATGATATTGCTGAAGTAAGCAATGTTTGGTGCTAGCTTTTGAATCAGTGTCAAGAAGCTAAGCAGCCTCTTTTAACTCAGTGCAGCAAAACTGAGTATGATTCTCTAAGAGTTTTTCTGTGTGCATGCATGAATGTGTTGCTCTAAAGGTGTTTAGTGTGACCAACCAAGCATCAAGAGATCAGGAGCATGTCTTCCCCCAAGCCCTCTACCTATCCATAACTTCTACCTCAACCTCTACCTGGTGATCCTACAACCCCGTACCCATCCAATCCGTGGACCCTAACCCTCTTTCCCCGTGGTGGTTGCGGCGCCCTGTGTGCATTAAGTCCCAGGCGCCAAAACTGCTAAGGGGAGGAAGGAGTTTGTGCTACTTCTGCGCTGGATCAAGAGCCTACGACATCAGGAATCCTAGCATAAGCCTCTGAGACATTAGGCTCCCAGGAACCCAGGGAAACTAAAACTATTCTAGAATCTATCCCACTGGGGAAGGAGTCTGAGGAGAAGGATGCCCCTGTGATCTCTTCTTCCTCATAGGAGGAGAAGGCCAGATTAGCAGAGTGGACGCCCAAGGTTTTGACCTTACATCTGGGGTCCCCCTTCACATGGTCACTTGCTCCACAAGCCACACAAGACCCACTTGGTCTTGGGACATAGGGAGGCTTATTGTAACCAGAGTTCTGTTTTGGAGGATAACCTCCACTACCCTGTGAGTTCTCTTGTGACTTACACTTCTTTTTGTGCCTCTTTTGGGAGGAAGTTTTATCAGATTCCCCCACCCTCCTTATCTTTGGACTTTCCCCCTCCGCCTCCTTACCAGAAGGAGCCTTGTCCTTATGCGAAACATTATGTGACACCCACAAATCTGCTGCCATGGCCAGCTTCTTAGTATCTAACTCCTTTGAATCTGCCAAATGCTGCTTAAGCTCAGGGGAACAAGATGCAAAAATATGTTCAAGCATGACAAGACATATTATACTCTCAAAGGTGGAGACCTGTTACGCTCACTTGGTCTCTGCAGGGACGTTGGGGCATGGTTGCAGCCCTCCCAGGAAGTAGGACCCCTCGATCTGCTTCCTCCCACTGCAAATAGGCTGTAGGCTGCTGTGACGAATTGGAACCCTGCTCCTGCGTAGATATGAGAGGACGTATGTTTACTGGCCTGCAAGTGAATTCCCTCTCAAACCCTTCCTCCCATAGTGTGGTGAGCATGCATCGTCCCATCAAGGCTCACCTGTAGATTATTAAGGATGAACTATCCGTCCTGCTACTTCTGGCAGGGGTGCATGTAGAATGAGGACCGAGCTCCTCCACTGGTCCTTTATACATGGTGTCCAGTCCATTGTCTTTCTGTTTTCTGTTTGTCTTGAAGTATTGGTATGGTCTTGTTCTCAGCTCTATAACAATGTCGATCTTTCTCCCCAAATAGGTGTGATTGCGGCCCAACAGAGCTACAGAGCAAGAGGTGGCTCCAGATGAGGAGCGGAGGATCCAGCGGTGGTCCGGCAGCAGGTAAGCGGGCTTTTAAGGACAAGCGTGAAGAATTTTGCAAGCGCAACCTTAAACTGCAGGTTCGTATGTCTAACCTTGTCTTTTATCCTTTTACAAGGTCCACCTTTGTGGAAGAAGATGTCGTGCTGCGGAGCCCAGAGCTGGAGTTCTGCGGGCCAGAGATGAAGAAGATGCCGTGCTGCGGTGCCGAGAGCTGGAGTTCTGCGGGCCAGAGATGAAGAAGATGTCGTGTTGCGGTGCCGAGAGCTGGAGTTCTGCGTGCAGGAGATGAAGATGTCGTGCCCAGAGCTGAAGTCCTGCGATCCGGAAGATGAAGAATGGACGCCAGGCTCAGCGGTGATGAATGCAGGTGTAAGCTGACTCCAGGAGGTAAGCGTATGGACAGGAGACTGGATTCCCAAGGTAAGTGCTACTTAACCCAGGCGGCGGAGAGTGTTACGGTGCATGCAAATGCAGATTAACGCGAAGCGTGCGCCTTGGGGTTGGGCTCGCTTTTATAGCTGAGCTCTTAAAGCCATGCCCACTAGCTCAGTTCTGCTTGCCACTCCTTGAAGTTGCATGTGCAGCTGAAGATAGAAGGCAAACCCAGACTAATTGCATACAAGTGGAAAGTTCTTGAAAGCACTCCTGCCCATAATCAAAGAGTCTTGCTTATGTTTCTCCATGAGCCTGGCGCCAAAGGCGCCAGGACTGAGTCTAACCGGGCCCCCAGTGTATAAACGTCCCAAAGAGCCGTGCGTGAATTCTGGTGCCCCTTGCTCCCTCCACCCGGGGGTGCAGCTCCTGTGATCCTGGGCAAGTGGCCATGACAAGACCTTATAGCCTTCAAACCAGCCAGTCAAGTTCTTTAAAGAATCAGTCACATATGACGCCCAAGTACTTCCTTCTTTCTTCTTGTATTCTCTAAACCTCTTCAAATATTGGGCAGGAGTCTTCCCAAACTTTAAGATGAGAGTTTGCTTCAACATTGCAAAATCTACTTTTTCAGCTTTTGACCTTTGCACAATGGCACTGCAGCCAGAATGGGGTAGTTTACTGAGCAACCATGTAATCTTATCAGCATTTACAACCTCTTGAACTTCACATGCATACTCAAATGCATTTAACCAGTCCATAATGTCATTCTTCTCATCATACACACTGAGCAGATCTTTAGGAAATCTTGGATGAGAGAAGGACCCAGACCCATGTCCAGATCACTTGGATCCATTTGAAACGTGAAGCTTGGCCAGTTCCAACTGGTGATCCCTGTCCTTCTGTTTTTCTGCCTGCTCTATTTTCGGCCTAGCCATGTGAAAGTCAAGCTCCTTATGCCTAAACATCAGCTCTTGTTTCTTGAATTCCAGCATGGCCTCAGCATCAGAGCTTGCAGAGGAAACATTGGACATTACATCATCCCTGTCCGCATGGGCACCATGGATGAGGGCAGTGACAGATCTGTCAGTGGAAGCAGCTCCACCTCCTTCTGCACTCTCATCGGAGGTTATGGCACTGAGTTGCATCTCTTGCCATTTCATAATTTTCTGGATCATTTCCGAGTTTGTACCTTGAGCCAGTAAACCTCTCTCAGTACACATCTTTCTCAATGTTTCTGACTTTAGCATTTAAGGTTATAAAGGTACTGGTTTCCATTATATTAGATAAGTCTATGGCTTTTACAGTTATCACTACAAAGTCACTGTGTGTCCTGGTAGGGGTAATCTGAAATGCCTTCACTAGTGTGCAACACTGGATACCTTCAGTTCTATCCCACCGCTGTACACCAATTTGTTAAGACGGATTTCTGAACTCTGACCTCGTGGGCAGAGGTTCAGAAGGCCAACCTAGTTTCCTGGAACAGGGTAACCTTCTGGACAAGCCAGATCAATCAAGGTAGCATTGGTGGTGGTCAAGACTAGGGGCCTCATTAAACGTTAGGCGGTAGGGGGTTAACAGGGCCGGACTCTGGTACGCCCCATTCTGCAAAGACGTTGGACACAATGTCTTCGTGCAGACGCCATTCGTATTCTTCGGGCAGAGGAAAATCTCTGCTGAGCATGTCTGCCAGAAGATTGAGTTCCCCTGGAACATGTTGGGACAACAGAAACATCTTGTGTCGGAGAGCCCATATCCAAATGTTTTGGGACAGCTTGGATAGCCCTGGAGAGTGAGTGCCCCCCCTGTTTGTTCAGGTAATACATGGCTGTAGTGCTGTCTGTTAGAATCTGCACTGTCTTCCTTTGTAGTTGCATCTGAAAGGCCTTTAATGGCTTGAACACCACGTATAGGTCCTGTAAATTTATATGATTGGACGCTACTTGAGGGGACCACACTCCATGTGCTGTCTGCTGAAGCAGGTGAGACCCCACCCGTGAGAGATGTGTCTGTCGTGAAAGTGGCTTCCACTGCAGGGGTGGTGAAGGTCTTCCCCTTCAAGAGGTTTTCTCTTGACTACAACTGCAGAGAGAGAACGAGGGCTGACGAGACAACTACCAGATCTTCCCATTTGGTATTTATTTATTTATAAAGCGCGGCCAGGCCCAAGGGCATACGGGCGCATAAGTTAGATCTGGTTACAATTGCAGTTGAAGGCATTCAATAGGGTTACGTTACATTGCAGTTACAAGTGGGTACAAACTTAGTCATGCAGATGCATATATACATAGTCTAGTATAATTATATTAATTACCCGAATGTATAGTGACAGTTAATCATGCAAGGATCAGGCAGTTAGGCTGTCATAGAGTCCATGTTGTGAAGCCAGCGCTTGGTGTTATGTTTAAATAGGTTAAATGACGGTTCTGCTCGCAAAAGTGCCGGTATTGTGTTCCATAATTTGGAGGCTTGTACAGGGAAGCTAGCACCGCCCGAATTGTGAAGTTTAAATCTCGGTATGGACATAGTGTTAGCTTGTGCTGCTCTAAGTGGTCTTGATGAAGTGTGAGGTGTAAGTTGGTTGGTGAGGTAGGCTGGTGCAAGGTTGGCCCTGGCTTTATGTGTGAGGGCAAGAGTTTTAAGGGATATTCTGTGCTTGACTGGAAGCCAGTGTAGCTTGCGTCTGGTCTCCGAAATGTGCATTTTTTTGGGGATGTTGAGGGCAGCTCTAATGGCATTATTTTGAATTACTTGTAGTTTGTTGATATTCTTGTAGCTAGTGCCTAAGTAAAGGGCATTACAATAGTCTATCTTGGAAAGGACTAATGCTCTGGCAAGAGTAATGCAATTGGGTGAGGAGATGAATGGCCTACATGCAGTGATCAACTTACAGGTGTAAGCGGCTGAAGATGCTACTGCATTAGTTTGTTTGGACAAGGATAAGGTGGCATCGATGTAGACCCCAAGGGTTTTAGTGTTATTTGACACGGGGATGAGATTGCCATCAATGGTGAAGGAGTTAAATGCAGGATTGAGCTTTTTGAGTTTGGCGTGAGGATGATCAACTCGGTTTTTTCGTCATTAAGACATTGTCCGTTGGCCTGACACCACTGGCTGTTGAGCCACTCTTGCATGGGACGCATGCGCAGCCGCACGTGGGGAACCAAGTATATGCACAACTCCATCACTCCTAGCAAACCCATGGCTTTGCGCACCGTCACCTCCCGACTGGCTACATATTGAGGGATCTGAAAAAGCATGTTCTGAACCCTCTCGTTGGAGGGGAAGACGAGGTCGTCTTTCGTCTGGATTAGAGCTCCCAGAAATTGTTTTATTTGACTGGGGACTAGACTGGATTTTTTCTCGTTGATAGAGAACCCCAGACTGAAAAGAAGGTCTACGGTCTTTTGGGTGTTTAAAAAACATGTGTCGTACTAGTCCCCTGTTATGAGCCAGTCGTCGAGGTAAGGGTAAACCAGAACGGGTAACCTGCGCAGGTGTGCTGCAGCTACTGCCAGGACCTTTGTAAACACCTTGGCGCCAAGTTGATGCCGAAGGGGAGTACCTTGAATTGGTAATGCCTGTCCTCTATTATGAACCTTAGATATTTCCTGTGCGCTGGCAACATTGAAATATGAAAGTATGCATCTTTCATGTCCAATGTTGCCATGTAGTCCCCCTGTTTCAACAGTGGGATCACCTCCTGTAGCGTTACCATGCAAAACTTCTGAGGTTTTATGAACTTGTTCACTGAGCGCAGGTCTAGAACAGGGCGCATGGTGAGGTCCTTTTTGGGTACAAGGAAGTACACTGAATAAATACCCTTGTTTACCTGAAGAATAGGGACGGCGTCCTTTCACAGCAGCGCTTCCACCTCTTGTTTCAGGATCTCCAGATGGTCCGGTGAAAGGCGCCATGAGCGCGATGGTCTGAATTGTGGAGGTGGGGCGAATTCCACGCAGTACCCATGGGCGACCGTCTTTATGACCCATTGGTCTGAAGTTATCCCCTCCCATGCCATGAGGAAAGATGTTAAGCGCCCCTGACCGGGGTGACATGGGAGGGGATCTGGATCTGATGGTCATTTCTCACCGGAGGCTGGGGCTCCTCTAGGATTGGGGCCTCTACCTTTGGCTTTGCCACGTCGCTGACCCCTTGGTGGGTAGTATGCAGGGCTTCCTGATGTTTGTCCAGTATTAAAGTTTCCCGTGCCATAGTTGTTCTGACTTGCACGGGACTGCCCTCGAAAGGACCGGCGAGAATTACTTCCTCTCTGGGGGGGAAGGTCTTTGGAGTGATTTGTTGCAGGGACTTAAGAGTCTCATGCTCTTTTTTGGCTGTTTCTAGAGCCTCACCGACCGCCTTTCCGAAGAGGTTAGCTTCTTCGATTGGTTTATTGATGAGAGAGGCCTGTGTTTCAGACTTAAACCCTGAGGTACGAAGCCAAGCGTGCCTTTTAAGTAAGTTTCCTTGGGCCAGAGACCTGCCTGCTGTTTCAGCCGTGTCCAGAGCGTTTTTTATTACATTCTGGTTCGCTTGCCTGCCTTTGGCCACAATAGTGAGAAGCTTGGACCTGATGGGCTCTGGGAACTCTTGGTTCCATTGAGCATCAGCATAATTCGCCAGTAGCGTAGTGTTATTCGCTATGCGTGTGGTATATGCGGCAGCCGAGGTAACCCATTTACCTAGGGCATATAACCTCTTGGATTCTCTATCTGGAGGTGCCTTCCCCGTAGCAAGGGGTACTCCTGCCCATTTCCGGGTGGTAGTCACTACCAGAGAATCGGGGGTGGCGTGCCCATTAATGTATTGAGGGTCCAAAGGTGCTGGCCGAAATAACTTTTCAACTCTCAGGTTCACTGCACGGGTTTGAGCTGGCGACACCAGGGAGGGAGCCATTCTTCTCTTAATAGAATTAAGGAGGTGAATGGCCTGGCTAGAGGGAGGTTTCTCCTTATGAATATCCTCTACAAAGTCCTGCTCAGGCACTGCCTCTTGCGTAGAGATTTGAAAATGCTCAGCTGCCTTCTTTAACATGGCATTGAAGGCCATTTGGTCGTCTACAGGCAAGGGCCTGGGTGGACGGAGGGGAATCCAGGCACAATACATCAGTGTCCTGATCTTGATGGGGAAGCGTCCATGGGTCCGTCCCCACTTGCTGGGTTTCTTCCTAATTGTCTGTGGCATCCGCCTGGTCCTCATCGTAATTCTGTAAGAAGGAAGGTTCTTCATCTTCACTGTAAATGTCCCGATAAGTATCCATCTGGAAGATGTCTTCATGATGGACGGGGACATAAAGCTGATCTTCTTGGAAATGTGAAGCAGATTGAAGATTAGGCTCTCCACGAGATCTTTTCGGGGAAGGATGCTCAGAAAAATTGATAATTCTTTCAAGACGGTCCATACACCCTTCAAATTTCTCCCTTGTCCATTTAGAGGACCCAGAAGAGCCTACGGGTGGAAAAGCGTTGTCTTCCGACCTTTGGCGCCAAATTGTCTCTTAGGGTGTTGGAAAGAGGCTCTCGACGGTCCTCATAGGTATTGGGAGAATCTGGACACCATGGCGTATCTAAAGATTTGTCCGTGGCCAGCCCCATGTTTTTCGACGGAACAGGAATAAGCCCAACCGCTGAAGTAATTCTCGCAATGCTGTGTTCGATTACTGCCGAAACGGTGTGAGTTAGTGGGTCCGAAGGTCTATCGTTAGGCTTACTGCCTTCCGCCTAGCGGTCTGTTTTTCACCTTGAGGCCTAGTTGTGATTTTTGGGCCTACCGCGGCCTTCGGGACCGTCGTAGTGTTGGATTTCCGTGCTTCAACGTGTAAACCTGATATGGAAGTAGCACCCTTGTTTGTCTTGGAATGCCCAGTCGCAAGACGCTGCTGTGGATGCGGGGAAGGCTTTGGATCTGAACGATCCGAGGAATCTGCATACATTTTTTTCAATGTACCCGTCGAAATAGGTGTAGGGGTTGTGGGTTTAATGTAATGCGCTTGTACGCCCCTGTCGCCGGGTGTTGTCCCTGAAGTGAGACCAGAGTCAGGCCTTAAAGGGTTGGGGATGGGTGTGGCGGACCTAGAAGTGTCCGCCTCGAGGTCTATCACATCCGCAACGGATGTTTGGTCATCGGAGGTGCCCCCGTCACTTTGGGCGGGTGTGGCAAGGGGGTTCCACCCGCGACATACCGTACGCAGCCCACCACTTTACACGGCGCTCCTTAAGGGTCTTAGGCCGAGGAGTTTACAAGCCGCACACCGCTTCTCATCGTGATCTAAGAGGAGACAGGAGTTGCACGTCCTTAGTTCGTCCTTCCATGGGTATCTGACCCTACACTTAGGGCAGAACCTAAAAGGAGCCCTTTCCATAGCAAAAGGCGAAGATGACCAGACCTTGAGGGTAAAGAGGGGGAAAGAGGAAAGACATACCGGAAATATGGCCACACCAACCCCACTTTCCCTACTGTAAAGGCCGGCCAGAAGGTCCGGCCACGTGGCTGCTTCAGCCGCCGGATCATAGGCTTTGAAATCCATTGCCGTAGACAAGTCCCCCGCAGTCTTCGTCGAAGTTGTTTGTGGCGTCGAAATGACTTAAGGGGGGAAAAACCGACAGCTTGGTTTAGGATAAACAATGTCTCTTATGTAAGAGCTCCGCTATAGGGCGACCAGTTATCTGGGTGGAAAAAAACAATCTGAGGGACCTCGGCGTGTGAGGGATTTTGGGTACATTACACGTCATGATAGGGATAGTGTTACAGACACGCCTATGCCGATGTCCCCTTTCGGTCCCCGAAAGACAAGATGCAATACTCTGCGTTTACCACTGGATGTCGGACCATATGCACAGCATGTGATTCTAAGCAGATTAACAAGCATCAGCATCCTATCAATATACATATATACAAGACCAATGGGGTCTAAAGGGCTAATGCACGAAATGGGTCCACAACCTAAAATGGGAAGGAAGCAGGTAGTACAAATAGTCTTTAGGCCCCTATGCAGCAAACACAATCCTAACGGAAAGGCAGTCCAATCCCTAAAATGAGGGGAGCCTAGTGATCAAATGTACTTGCGGAGCTGGTGCATGCAGTAGTGCAGATGGCCGAAACAGGGTCTTTTGTAGGGGCTGTAGCAGCTCAGGAAGGCAGGTGAGGTGATGCAGAATAGGTTCCCACTATTCAAGGAGGGTCTCCTCTTTCGGGCAGAGCAGGTTCCAAGAGTTGGGAATAGTTCACTAGTTCGCACTAGCAGTGGAAAGGAGAGGGGCCCTCAGGGGCCACTTGTGCGTAACAAAATGGATGGATGCACTAGGGGCCACTGATAAGGGTTGAAATTACTCACCGACCCTCGGCACACTCCGGACCAAACTTCGGCATTCGAGTCCACTTCGGTTGCAGTTTCAAATGCAGCAATCTCACGGCTCCGCAGCTTTCAGCGACAAAGTTACAGCGTTGATTCCCAAACCAGACAGTGGCAATTTCTCTGCTCCTGGTGGATGGATCAGGCCAGTTCCGTTGTAGCAGGCTTCCGGGCACAGAGGAGCAGAGCTGCAATGAGTTTGCAAAGTTCGTCACCACAGCTGGGCGACACGGTAACCGCATGTACTCTGGTTCGGGCGCTCTCTCTTTACTCCAGACCTGGGATTGCCAAGTGTACGAAATTCAGTGCGAGTGCTGTGAACACAGAACTTGCGGGATACCAAGTTTCAAGGGCCTCCTCGAAATAGCGGCAGTATCAGGGCAAATGTCCTGCGCAAGCTGGTCAGCCCACTGGTTGGCCCAGGGACACTTCTGAAAAGGCATACTTGCAGGTATTCATGAAGGTGCCGAGAATAGCTGGTCCCACTATTCCAATGGGTCGAAGTGTCTTCGCAGACCTTCTAGGACGACCAGATGCAGAGGGGTCCAGCAGGACGACAGCGGGCTCAGGGTGCCAAACCTTCCAGCGAGTCACCAGTGGTTCCTCGACTCGGCTTCTTAGTTTTAGGATACTTGGATCCTATCCTTCGTTCAGTGAGAACTCCAGAGATCGACATGGTATGGGTGTCTGGAGCCTTCTCTTATCCAAAATCTGCTTCACGCCAAAACAAGGAGGACCCAATGGGAGATCTGCTCACATACAGGCATACCATACGTGGACCAATCATGGACCACAGTGGTCCCACGCATTCACAGCACACCAGACTCTCCGGCACCCAGGATGTGTATTGGAACCAGACAGTCCAGCCCACATCCTGGAAGCACACACACAAGGGATGCAGAAGCCCGCAAAAGCTTGGCGTTTTGCAGGAGAATGCATGCCCAAATAAGGACTGACCCGGGTCGGCTCGACCTGGGCAAGGTGAAGGGGCAATATGGACAAAGGACAGGACAAAGAACCTCGTGGCATGGCCATTTTGGAGCCAGGCCACCTATTTGTTCCAAACATGGTAACCGCGGTGTACCTGGCAGGAAAGGGTTAAAAATACATGAAAAGGTAAGCTGCCACCAACCCTGTCCAAGGCACACCGGCACTTCTCCTAAAAAATCCTGAGAGTATCTAGGGCCTTTAGAAAACAGGAAGACCCAAGTGCACTGTACTGTAAGGTACTTTGTGCACTTGCAACATGTTGCAGATAAATTGCAACATTAACAAGGACTAAGGGAAACAAAGTCTCCCAGTACTGACTGTCATTAAGGGCATTTCAGTTCCCCCATAACAAAGTGAGGGAAAAGCCCAGGGGAGTGCCGCAGAAGGCTGTGCTACTCTGGCAAAGTCAGACTATGGTGTTTAAACAAAGCAAAATATTGGAGGGTACACAACTGGAGGGAAAATTACCCATGAAATGGAAATCTTTCATAAGACTAATCACTATCTGTTTATGGGTTTTGGGGAGTCTATATAGTTATAAATGAACCACTTTACCTTTAGGGGGTTCTAATATAGTGTTAGAATAATATGTACCTTTTATTCTTCCTGGTTTTTCTGAGAATATGTCGGGAAAGGAGATGACTACATCTTTTAGATCCTCTTGGTGTTGGATAGCTAGCTCTGGAGGAATTAATTCAAAGTTGTCTACCTCTTCAGGAAACAAACAGGATAATACTTTGGCAGGGATGGCTGACGGTTCCACTCTTTCAAGAGATTTACGTAATACAAATGAACCTTCTGTTTCCTGTCCAGTGGGCTACTGTATACGTACAGGTTCCCGTTCATTCTAATATCTCATAGGGCCCATGCCGCATAGAGCAAGTTTGTTTTCTGAGGTGGGTAGGAGGACCAGTACTTTCTGTCCCATAGAGAATGATCTTATGCTCACCTTTTTGTCGTAAGTGTATTTTTGTTGGCTCTGGGCCTTTTCCATATGAGTACAGACTAGATCTCGAACCAATTTCATGTTTCCGCATTCTTGTGGCTGCTTGCGAGATGGGAATGGGAGCCTCTTCTCGTTCTACCCAGAGCATGTCTAGAACATCTCAAGGCTCGCTACCATATAGTAGTTCAAAAGAAGAGAAACCTGTGGAAGCCTGAGGGGTTTCCTTTACTGCAAATGGTGCCCAGGGGATCATTCGGTCCCAGTCTTTCCCGTCCATATCTACCAATTTTCAGAGAATTAACTTCAGAGTTGTATTTAATCATTCTACCAGGCCATCGGTTTGGGGATGGTACACAGACATTCGCATGGTGGTAATATGGAGTAGCTCTTGGACTACTGCCATAAGCTTACTCATGAAATTTGAACGCTGGTCGGTTAGTATTTCTTTGGGAAAGCCGACCCTGGAAAAAATATGGTATAAGGTGCTTAAAAATGTACTGTGTGGTATTATTTCGCACTGGGAATGCTTCGGGATATCGGGTTGCATAGACCAGGATCACAAGGACATATTTGTTGCCTAATCTGGATGTTTCTAGAGGTCCAATTATGCCTATTCCGATCCTTGAAAAAGGGACTTCTATGACCGGCAACAGGTTCAGAGGGGCAGGAAATGGGATGTGTGTGCTGGTCTTTTGATATATTTCACACAATTGGATAAATGTATTTATATCGGCATGAATACCTGGCCAGTAGAACTTCCCACTAATATGCGCCTTGGTTTTTGATTGTCCAAAATACCCCCTGGTCAGATGGGAATGCTCAATCGCCAGGACAACCTTTTGGGTATTACCAACTGCATCTTTACTAAGCCGTCCGTAGAAGTCTCTCTTCTATAAAGTAACCCTTGGTTTAGGAAGAAAAATGGGCTTCCTTCCTTTTTTTATACCTTCTCCTTCCGGAATATCTTGTAGAAATGCTTCAGCGAAAGCTGGATCATTTAACTGAGCGAAGGCTAGGTCGGTGCAGATGGTAGGCTCTTCTCCCTTTCTTCAATTTTACCAGGTTTATTAGATCCCCCAAAGCCTAAGGTACCTCTCTCTGTTTCGTCTGGTTTACTTTCTATAAACTGAGGAATTAAAGCCCTTTCCAAAATTCCTTGAGCAATTTGGTCTCCATGACATACTTCAAAGGGGATCTCACCATGATCTGCAAAAGAACCTTTACACCTCCCGCGAGACGGGATTGATGACGCCCGCTAAGACGTCTATACCGAACTTCCATGCTAAGCCAGATTTTGGGGCCAATCTTATTTAACAGCCCGGAGGGAGTATTAAAACCAGGTCAGTAGGAATCATTCCTCTTTTCCCAGGGGGAATAGTAGCTTCCCTACTGCTACAGATTTCAGATATCGTTTCCTTGTTGGCAACAGAAGGGTTAGAAGCTTTTTGACTATGTTTCTGAAATTGTAGGGTTCCCCAATTAGTTTCAATTGAGTCACACCCCACTCCTGACACCTTATGTAAGGAACTAATGGTGGCAACAGTAAAGACAGACACAAGTGATCACAGTTCAAGGGTGTTTATTAAAATGTATAATGGGTGAGAAAACCACCTAATCTAAAAATCTAAACCTAAATCCAAGATGGTAGCAAGTTAGACCATCAAATAATAAGGCAGTCCTAGTAGCGTCTTGTCAAATAAAAAGGGCTTATACTAAAAAAAAAAAAACGATTGCCAATCCTTATAACTAAATTAAAAAGTAGTGTGGGATAATGTTCACAAGAAAAGAAAGACGTGTTCACTAAATGGTAAGTCAGGATGGTAGGGCTGGGGTCTCCCTTCTCACGTTTTTAGCACGGAACAAGGCAGGACCTTTGAGCACAGCACACCCCTGGACCTCGCCAGCACAAGGTTAGAGTTCATTTTAACGATGTCTGGACCTTCTGAGGTGAAGTCTCTTGCCTTAGAAGGATGGCTGAACCAAAAACAATAAACAAACAAAAGTTCCTTTGGTAAGCTTTCACGTTGGGCAATTGCTCTTCACCCCTTTGAATTCCCCTCAGCCGGGCTTTGATCCCTCTTGCAATGTTGGCCTCCCTCATTCAGGTTCACTACAGCCTTTCACTTTAAAACATATCATTCAGTTTGGCATCCCTCTGTTGGGTTCACGTTTGCCAGTTTCACAGTTTATTCAGTTTTCTCTAATGTGTCGAAGACTTTCGAGTGTAGGAGGAGTTTTGCTCGACCCTCATAGGACCACTTTGACACTTCACGTAAGCCTCTCCTAAGGCCTATTGGTTCTCGTAGTCTCTATAAACAACACAAAACACACAGGTTTCAGTCAGAGTCCTTCGAATGAGCGCCCGCAACGCCTGACCACTCTGCTTCTGAACATTCGACTGGGGTTTCTTTAATGTTCAATCACACAAGTTCTTTGTTCAACAAGGTTGCTGCCTGCAACCTTGGGCCCAGCAGAGTTCAGTTTTACTATGTCTTCTCCGACTCACTGGCTGTGCTAACTGTTGGAGTTTCTTGTCTCTGGAGTCAAGGACGGCACCACGCTGGCAAGCGCTCACTCCCGCTTTGGCGATCAGCGTGGGGGAGCCCTGTTTGGCGTTCACACCTGCCACACCGTACGTTAGCTGGACTTCCCGGTCTCATGATTTCCCTTTCAAAGGCTTTGCGGGTCTGAGTTGAAAAGGGCAAGGGCAGTTCCCCCTTCATTGTCCCTCGCTGTCTTTCTCCTCCTCGTGAACTGCCGATCCGTTGTAGCTGTTTCCCGGTGCGTTCAGCCTTGCTCAAAGTGAGCTCTCTTGCTCTGCCTTTTATCCCCGTGGGGAAGGGAAAGGGCTGTCAGGTGTGTGTAGTTAGGGTGAATTGCCTGACTCTAATTGCCTAACCCTTGTGTTGGGATATGTCAGGTAAGCGGCTCTGGTGTTAGTCTGTTGTCTTTCACGATGTAGGAAAGTGTTTGTGTCGGAAAAAAGGGGTTGAGCTTCTAAGTATCCTACGGTGTAGGATGGGGAAAAGAGGTTAGAAGAAAGGGGGTACTGCATCTCTCCCGTCGGTGTCCCACTTCCACTCCTCGTAGACCCCCCATCAAGGTGATCACCCCCCCCACTGGTCAACCCCCAGGAACCGGATCCAATAGTGATGGCCATGTCCTGGCCACCTGGATGACAGATCTTCAGGGACTAGCGAGTGAGACACCTTCAGGTTTCTCACAGAAGGCTGTCTGTAGCATGTGGAGAAACCCTTTGATGACCTGCTCGATTTTCCCCTAAAGGAGCGAAACGAAGAAGAGCGGTGCTGCTGAAGCATGCCAAGGGAACGCACCGTCTCTGTATCTGTTTTGATGGCCTGCAGATGTTCGTCGACCGCCTTCTCAAACAGATTCTCGCCATCGAAGGGCATGTCCAGCACCTTTGCTTGGACCTCCTGACGGAAGTTAGTGGCCTTCATCCATCCCTGCTGACAAAGGCAGACACTGATCACCATTTGCCAGAAAACCATGTCAGCAATGTCCACTGCCACCGTGATGGCATGGTCTGATGCCACTTTGAGGGCTCCCATCTTCTTATTATCTTTGAGGAATTCCAGGATCGGCCCTAGCTTGTACCAAATCTCCCTGTTGAACCTGGCTAGGATCGCCAAGGCGTTAGCCGCTTTGATTGTAGACACCACCATGTACATCCCTTTCTTCCCCATGGTGTTCACCCTGTTTCCCCTCGCTGTCTGGAGGGACCGACGACGATGAGGCTGGGTTAGCCGACCGTTTCCTCGCAGCCACCGACACCACCGAGTCCGGTGATGGTTGCGACCTCAGGCACTTGGGTGTGGAACCCGGTACCCTATACTTCTTCTCCAGCCTATCCCGCTTGGCTGTAGCCGTGCAAAGGTTCTTTATGAGGGCAAGGCCCTCTTCCCAAATATCGTCCAGAAAAGGCACCTCCATGATAGTCGTCCTTTTGGCCTCTCGCCTTTGATACAAGAAGCCCTCCTTATTGGTTTCCTCGGGCACCAGTTGGAATAGCTCGGAGGCCCTGACGATCATGGAGCGGAACGATCCCACCTCGTCCTGTGGGGAAACTCTATGAGGAGCATCCAAATGTGACGATTCATTGTCCACTGGGATGAAGTCTTAGTCTTTGTCCGTACACATGGCCGTATCCGTCCCCATCTCTGGGTCCCGACGAGGCGGAGGAGGTTGATACTGGGGCATCAGATGACACTTCCCCTTTTTAGGCAGAGGCTGATCAGGAGCCTGGGGTACTTATCTTGGACCCACACGGATGGGGCGACCTCAAAGGACTTAGAAGACAGCTCTTCGGACCAGTCAGTCCTGGAGGAGGCATGACTCTGCTTGGAGCATGGGGCAGAGGCATTGTTCAAGTTAAGCCATGCCGTCAGTCTTTCGTAATCCTCTTACAGAAACCTAGGCATATTTTGCACTCTACCTCCTTATGGTCCTAGTGGAGCCATTGTAGATGCTTGTCTTCCACAAACACATTTCATAGCCCGCAAATCGGTGCAGGGTCGGAAGAGATGCCTTCTTCCCTCCCTGCCCTTCTCCGTCATGGTCGGAGGGCACGAAGTAGGCCCAAGATGGCCTTCTAGATGCTTTGATGAATCTTCGCCCTTGAGGGGCACAATCAGACAGTCGATCCCCATTGCTGACAGTTGAGAAAAAGAGCACACAGTCCCTTTGGAACAAAAATAGAATTTTTCTCGTCAGAAAACTCAAAAAATAGCTTAGAGAGCAAACTTGAGGGTGTGACCCAGAGGACAGTGATTGGTTTAGAGGAGAAATAAAGTTTTAAAGGGAAACTGTTTTTTCTTTTACTGAGGATTCCCAGCCTGACGACGGAATATTCATGAGCATGTGAATTTATGCAAGACTACATGCTGGAGAAATATATATAATCGCCAATCACTGCCACCTAACCCCAAACACCACCTACCTATTCTACCTGAGAAACCAATGTACCTCCTGCCCCCTACGCCCGTACCCCACCCCATGCCACGCTGAGCTCAAGCAACTGGTAAAGAAGTCCATGGGACCGTATACCCATCTGCTGCATGAAGCCATGCCTATTTCCCAAGATGCTGCCAACAAGCTCCCTTGCACCCACCTCGACTCATTTGGGTGGTTACCAAGACATAATTCTACCCATGAACAGCATCAGCAGCTTTGGATGGTATCCAAACGTGCCCAAACGTCTGTTGACGCCGTCAACCTGCGTCAACAGACAAGGTAGAGAGAACTACTAGTAGTACTTGCTATGTTAACGTTCACTCACCCCATACTAAACCACCACCTCCTGCAATAAACACTTTAACCACTAAACAAACACCCAGGACACCCTCTGGGGAATCCAGTGCAAACCCAACTCACATGCTTACATTGAAATGTCTATTGTATGGTGAAACCTAGGTCTTTCTCCCACTATCTAGGAATCTGAAATCTAGGCATGTTCTTTCATTGTCTACCATTTTTGTGAAACCTAGGTCTTTCTCCCACTATCTAGGAATCTGAAATCTAGTTGTGTTCTCTCATGGTCTACCATTTTTGTGAAACCTAGGCCTTTCTCCCACTGTCTAGGAATCTCAAATCTAGGTGTGTTTTTCTTATCGTCTACCACCATCTAGGATTCTGAAATCTAGATGTGTTTTTCTCATTGTCTACCATTTTTGAGAAACCAAGGCCTTTCTCCCACTACCTAGGAATCTCAAATCTAGGTGAGATTTCTCATTGTCTACTTTGAGTGAAACCTAGGCCTTTTCTTCCACTATCTGGGAATCTCAAATCTAGGTGTGTTCTCCCTTTGTCTACCATTTTTTGAAACCTTGGCCCTTCCTTTACCCAGGAACACCCAGTAACCACTGAAAGCAAGTAACTACAGCCAGATCACTGCCCAAGTTAACCTGGAACCCATCTACTTCCCATTTACAACTGCGTTACCCTCTACCAACGCATAGTATCCCACCAGCGCCTCGCTAGACCGTCCATCAATAGAGGAATACCAGAACCTAACCCACTAATTGGAAAGCCACTCATAGAGGGCATCCAGCTATCACAGCGCAAGAGAATAAGACTCAAAATCACCCAAACCACACAAGGCCCTACAGGCGGGCTACTGCCCCTGTAACCTCAATACCTAAACCATTCTATTACCAAGTACCACAAAATGCCCGACACAGAGCAGGAAGCCGCAAAAGAGAATCGGAACAAGGAACAAACTGAACAGACCACACCCCGCCCTCCTCCAGTAGAAACTGCCACAAATACAGAATGCACCCCAACAAACACTACAGCCAACAGAACAAACATCTTAAGAGAATAATCCCTATATCGTACACTGTACATCCTCGAACACTTCAACGCCACCGACATGTCCAGACATGCTGAGAACCCATTGGAACCCTGCAATAAAAGGAGAGGACCCCAGAAGAGAAGGGTATGAAACCTATGCCATCATTCCATAAATCACAAAAACACAAAGGCACCGCCAGCAACCACATCAAAACATAGAAGATGATGAAGCTGAAGAATTCATCAACCCAACTATCAATCTAACAGACCGCTCCAACGACGATGCAGACTCCACGGATCACCAACAAATCTGTGACAATACAGAAGCATTCCAAATGAACAACCGCAAGACAAAGCAAAGATCAAAAACAAACCTAAACACGTCAAAGAGATCCATTGCAACCTAATCGGCGCTAGATCAATGTCCAAACATGCCACCAAGATCTCTGATCTCCTATGCAACGGAGGTATTGGCATATTATTCATAACCGAAACATGGCTAGACGACAATTACAAAATCCACACTCCAAAACTACCTCCCTGACAACTTCAACTGCTCACAAGCAAACAGGAAAAACAAAAGAGAAGGAGGACTGGCGATGGCATACAAGGAACACATGAAAATTAAAACAGAAGGACCACTAAACATCGTAAACTGTGAATCCTAAATGAGAAAATAACCGTCTACCACCCAACAAGACCACTGAGATCAAGCAACGACATTCGTCTAGAAGCAAAACCATACAATAAAAGAAAATTCTGAAGATCATCTTTCTCGCACCTGGCAGCAATGACCTGGAATGACCTGCCAAAAAACATACACAACACAAGGGATCATCTGGAATTCAGACAACTACTCAAAACATGGCTCTTTGCTCCAGAAAAAGAAGGAAATGGCTAGGAAGCAAAGACTCAGTAGGAAACAAGACTCCCAGGGAGGAACCCATGAGCCCTAACTTTATCATCCCTAACCAGAAGGCAGGGGGGCCCCGACCACCCATGTACACATACTGCTAGTCCACAGAGGAAACTTAGGTAGGTAAGAACCCAACACGGGATGGGCAGGTAGGGACCGGAATCCTCTAACCTAAACAGTGACCAACTCAAGGGCGGGGGAACAGGCCTGCATCTGCCAGGTACACATACCACTAGAGTAATACAGAGGAAAACTGCCTAACCTTAACATGCCTGCCAATTAGGCAGACAAACTACAATACCAAACACACAGGATAATCATATATGTTTGAGCACAGAAATGCAAAGACTAAGAAAGAGGTAAGGAAAACCTGCTAACGCAACTCTAAAACCTCAACTTTCTGCATACACTTCTCATAAGGAAACTCACATAACCACCTCTCTGCACAGCAATCCGCACGTACTTCACCACATTGCAACAACAGACTAACAACACAACTCTGCACAACAGCACATGGGAATTTGCACCGACACAAAAACCGCATTTAAGCTCAGCGAACGTTGCAAACCGAACTGAAGCTGCCAACAGGCCATCACAACTCTCACTCTCTTATTCCCACTACACCCTACTAATCCCATTTTTTCCACACCCTCCTTTTCATATCCACCAGAGCGCCTGGGGAACACTCCGATGGTGACGGTGTGTGATACAAATACCTTTAACCGTAACAACATATCCCATAACGCCTCTGATAAATCTTCCTTACTCTTCTTAGATGGTGTATCACTTAAGGTTTTTTTGTTTTTGGATTTCTAAGGAAACTCCTTTATTCCGTAGGACAGCAAATCCCCTGGACCCAGAGGCAAAAGCTGCTCAGTTTTTTCCCTTAAGATGTTAGCTAACTGTTAAAGGATCACATGGTTTATCGTGGTCACTATATCGTGGTCACTAGATGGATATTTTGACCAATCCCACGTTGGGGTTGGAGGGAAGAAAAAGTTGCTTGACAATTTTTAGTCGGGAAAAACAGCGGGAGTTGTGATGAAACATTTTGTATTAGCATGGGGAAGTTGGAAAAATCCCTACAGATGGTCACCTCCTTGGGAAGGCCTAATATAATGGCGGAGGGTAAGATGACACTAGTATTTTGGGATATATTTCAGTGTACACAGGTAATTCTGACTAGTTTTTGGCGTCACCCTGCAAGATCAGGTCTGCTCTGACTGCTGTTTGCTTACTAACAATCTATTAATGCATTTACTACTCTTCCATCAATGGAAGCCTTTTTGTAGGTAAATGCACACGGTGAATGACAGAAACATATGTTAACAGATCTGATATCCTCTTCTGATTTCTCCCATTCATCCCCCATCAGACATCCTATTTCCATGGGTCCTTCTTTTTGATTTTTTGGGCAATTTCTAGCTAGGTGACCAACCTATTTACATGAATCACAGGTGGGCAATTGAATTTTAGGTGCCTTAGATGCGTCTTTCCTTCCTTCTTTTCTAACTTTGAATTCCAGTTTTCTTTTTTTTTTAAAAACACTTTATTAAATTTGCTATTTAAATTCCGGTTTTCTAAACTCATACCGCTCCTTTTCTTTTCCTATCCCTTTTCTAATTTTCAGAGGATTTCCGCCTAGTTCTGACACAAACAGTGTTGAATGGGAGGAACCCTCATGATCTCTTATCTCTTCAAATGTTTATTGGGATTTGAGTGGTTTTGTGCTGTCTCAATGGCCAGAGTGAGATGATAGGCCAGAGGCAACGCGCTCGCCTTGGAAGCAAGACGATGCAGAGCAACAAAGGTTTGATTCCCGGATCCATGCTTAGAAACCTCTGGGCATTAAGCACGTTATAAATAACCAATTACAATTACCATTAAAGTAGGTTTGTTCAATTGTAAAACCGTATTCTGTGAGGGGGGTAGAGAGTTAATGCATTGTTCTATGGTTAACATCTCTATTAATTCAGGTAAAGTTTTTTTAGCCACCCATAGAGAAATAGTGTTTTTAACTCATGCTCCCAAATCTAAGGGAGTTTCTCTGTGGTTTAACTTAATATTCCTCAATTTCTGTGTGCAGAAATCACTAGTATGCCTCACCCTTTGCAGGAGACCTTCTTTAATATAAGCAAAAGTGGCATCCCCTTGGAGATTGAGTAACTGATGCAATGTTTGTAATTCACCTTTGATTATTAGTCCTAAATAACTGATTTTTAAATCATCATCCCAACCAAACTGTACTGCCAACCATTCAAAATTAAGAAAAACTTTTCCCAAGTCTTCACCTTCTTGGTATGGTTGTAAACTACCTTGAGGCAACAGGGGCTTGGTGTGGATGGCAATGAGTTGTTCTCAACATGACTGAAGACGGGTTTCTGCTTGCATCTGATGGGCCGCCAGTTGGGCTGATGCCTCTTCAATAGCAGCCATGTTTTATAGGGTCTTAAAGTCTTCTCCGATTCTTCTCCTGACTCTGAAGGGAAAATAATTGACCCAGCTTCTTCTTCTTCGGGATTACTTTAAAAAAATCTGAAGCCTTCAGAGGTGGAAGGGGAGTTCCCTGCCAGGAAGGATTTCCCTTTTAGGGCGGCTTCCAGGGCACTAGGTCAAATAAAAGTATGAGGTGACCTTATCTTCAGGATTATACAGTCCCATTGTTGTAGATAATGGGATACAGGTAGGATATCCAGCAACAGTTCGGCATGAAAAAACAGATCTTGATCTTTAACAGGGATGTGAGCTTGTAAGAAAAGGGCTTTCTTTATGGTATGTATTCGGTCTGAGGTCTCAACGTCAACAATTAGTTCTCCCCGATTAGAGGTAATACCATAATCAACATGGGGTCTTTAACTTTTATCAATTGAATCATACCCGACACCATATGTACGGAAGGCATGGCATCAAGCACGAGACACAGACACAATCGATACAAATTTCAAAACCTTTATTCAATGGTTTGCTTGGGAGGGTAGAATTCCTAACTGACCCTACCTCTACAATGGGAGTAATCTCGACCATTAAATAATAACAAATGAGTCCAAGTCAGTCTGGTCAAATATAAAAAGGCCTATACTAAGACATTTTATCATTGCCCTCCTTTACAAAATAACACAATGTGTTAAGAAATACAAAAGGAAAATAATGTCTCAAAAAGAAATGTCAGAATTGCTTCAACACCCTTTCCCTTCCCCAGGTTCAATCCCACGGGATGTAGAGAGTCTTGCACACTTTGGCTTACTGGCACAGTTCAACAGTTCGATCTTAGGCATCCACTTTCCAATAGTTCATCACTTTCTTTAGGCTTCATTCGCCTGGCCAATAACGTCGAGTTGATATGTTTCTCAGCTTTTCACAGTTCTGAACAGGCTTCCCTCGGCCAGGCTCGAGCTCATCTTGCTTTCATTTGACACAATTTCTCCCAGTTCTGCACAGGATTCCCTCCGCAAGGCTCAAGCCTGCCTTTCCATTGTGGGGGTTCCCTTCCCCACGTTTTCTCCAACTTATCTTTTTTCCACTGTCGAAGACTTTCGAAGCTGCAAGGCATTTCAACAAACCTCTGCATGACCACTTTAACCTCTCTTTCAACAATCCTTTAATTCACAACCTACACTCCTCCAGAAGCACCGATACTCCTTGGTACTTCTAATTCTTATTCTCTTTAGTCTGCCTTATTGGCCTTTCCAAAAGTTCATATGTAATACTAATGCTTCTTGGTACTTGCAGTTCTTATTCCTTATAGCACCAATGCCTCTTGGTCATTGTCGTTTTTATCCTCTTTCATTTGCTTTTTCCAAAAGTTTGAATGTTTTATGTTTGCCTTCTTGGCACATTCGCAATTCACATATTTCCTTCTTTGCCTTCTTGGCATATTCACAATTCATATCTTTCACTTTGCTCTTGCTCAACTTTCTTTTCTTGAATCTCTGCTATAATTTCCTCATCAAACTTCATATCACATTTCACTGTGACTTTCGAATGTGTGATTTCCTTTCGCAGAACCACTCTGCTACTCTGTATCCCTCTCTTTTAACAATAGTTCTCATTCGCATTTTATCGGTACATGCAAAACCTTCCATTTGCAAAAACATCAGTCACTTTCTCTTTAACATCAACCTGACTTTTGTTCCCCATGATAATTCACCGGCCATGTTAAATGTCTTTCGTCAACTCTCGCAGCTCAAGGCAGTTTCCAATGCCTTCTACGCTCCTCCCAAACACTGTCGTTCACCCGGGAGGGTCGCCCACAATCTGAAGGTATCTTGCCTCCGATCACTCGGCTTTGCTTTTCCAACACTCACGGCTTCCCGAAAACCTGGAGAGCTTGCCTGGCCTTCCCTTGATCTGCTGCACTGTAGATCAGCCCGTTGGCCTTCCAGCTTCCGCTGTCCGGTCCGCATCAGCCTTGGAAGAACTGTTCCTTTTCATGCCCAGCCTCGCTCAATATGCGCTTGTGTGCGCCACCATTTATTTTCACAGGGAGTGCTAATATGTGGCAGGTGTAAATTGTTAAAGCTACGTGCCTGACTTTGCCTGGCCTCATTACAGGGACAGGGCCAATGCAAGTCAGGGGAGATAATCTCTCTAACCACATTCCTTATCTTCTTTGTGCAGTACAGTTCTCGAGACCAAGTGGGAAGGAATTATGGGAGTTGTAGTTTCCCATAAAATACATTGTGATAGGGGTTAGGTGGGTTGTGGGAAAAAGAGGATACAATGTTTCACCATTGGGTGCCTCTCCCCGAGGACCCCCTACCCAGGTGGTCTTCCCTCGCTTGTCCACCCCCCCAGGTTTGGCATCCAAAAGCAATGGCCTTTCCATGGCCAACTGAGTACAGGATCCCCTAGACTAGGTGGTGAAACACCCCTTGGTTTTTCCACACAGCATTATATAGGGTCTCATCATGAGTTGGGCGGTAACCCTTAAATGCAGCGGTAACAGTGTTACTGCCGCATTTAAGGGTTGGCCCAATCTCGAGTCTGGTGTGTTTACCCCCATCTCAGAGCTGGGGGTAAACACACTGGAAAAATGCCTATTTTTGGCACATTTACCACCAGCGGTATTACCGCACGGTAATTGCGCTGAATATTCCCCAAATGGGGAATGGGAAAGCACGGTAAGCGCCCAACTGATGATCTGGCGTTAATACCGCCGGACGGGTGGGCGCTAACGCAAATAAAGTTGGGCAGTATACTAGTGGGTATACCGCCCAACTCGTGATGCGGCCCATAGTCTTTGGTACCAGATTAAGCTATATCTGTGAAACACCAGTGAAACATCAGCACAAGATCATTTAACTTTTTTTATTGTTAAAACTGTTTTAACTACTAATGTGTTTTTCGCATGAACACAGGTGTTTTATGTTTTACATTTCTTAAGTCTAATAATTAACCAACTATATGAGTTGTACTATGTTAATATGATAATATAACTGTTTTACATGTTTGTAAAAGTTCATTTATGAACTAAAACAAATACATACATTAATATGTATTGCTTCTTTGTGCTCTTGTTTAAAAGATAATATAACCAACAAGTGGCTTGAACATAGTTCAAGACACTGGGGAAAAAAACAAAAAGCACAGAAGGCAAGAAAAAGAAACAGGCTATGTAGAAATAAAACAGCACACTTCTTTAGTTTTTTTGCATGCATAATCATCCATTTAAAAGTATCATTTCTTAACATCTTGTTTTAAAAAAGTAACATATCGGTTCTTTATAACAGGTACAAAATATTGTGATCAGTGAGTTGTCAATACTATCTAAGATCGTTTACTTTTGACATTCCTTCTCATACTCAATCTATACATTATACTGTACAAAGATTTTGTTGAGCAATTATGTACATAAAGGCAATGTGTCAAAGGTTTATTGCAACAGTGAATATGCTTTTCACTTCACAGTCCTAATTCTTTCTTTAGAGCAATCAAATTATTCTTTTTCTGCACTTTGGAACACCACAGAGGCAAGGAATTTCATTTTCAGGCATAGTACCGACTTCATAATTGTAGTCCCAAGTTAGTTCAGTTCCTGCTTTCACATATCTGAAAAAGAAATACACAATTAACAAAATCTTGCAACATTTATTTTAAAACAAGGAACACAACAGTGAATTAAGAGAAAACAATCAAATGTAAAATAAATTATCATCAAACTATGGTAGAGGTTGAGGTACAGACTGGCACTGGATCAATTGCAATATCTAGGATTGAAGTCCCCAACTCCACAGTCTAATACTACAGAACAGTCTGGGTTTAAATGCCTGTTGCTTTTTCAAAGTAATGCATTCATCAAGGTCATCAGTGGATCATTTGAATATTTGTATTTACTCGAAGAACAGGGATGTTAATTATGGTCAGAAATTGACTTTGATAGCCCATTTACAAATGAAAGAGACATTCCCAGGTAAGGTTCCTGTACAATAACACAAAGATAAAAACAAGTGGCGAGCCAGTTTGAGGGTTATGAACAAAGTGGGACATACAACTGGTAGAAAACAAAAACAATATTAAAAGAGGTGACTTACAAATGTACTCTAGTGGGGCAAGTGTTGAAAACTAAATAGGAATACTGTACAACATTACATTATGATGCAGCACTAGAGGGAGTGGTGGGGTCAAATAAAGAGGTTGGATTAGGAATTGGAAGGTGTGCCCCTTTGACCAGAAGGCACATTTTAAGCCGAGCTTTGAAGAGATCCCAGTTGGGCTAGCTTTGAGTGTGAACAGAATTAGGTGCCAATGGAGGGGTGAAGAGTGGAACAGGTGGGGTGTGGGACAAGGATTGTGAGTGCAGAGGAGGAGCGGAGGGAGCAGGATGTCAGTAGAAACATATGCAGTCAATCAGGCAGTCAGGAGCAAGACGTTTTATAGCTTTGTATTCAAGGAGAAGGAACTTTGAAGGGGAGCAGTTGTGCATGTCAAGCCTCCAGCATGGTATTAGCAGGTAGAGGTGGGGGGATCTGGGTAAGTTGGAGAGTGTGGGTAGCAACCTTGAGGACCTTGTCTAAAGGAAGGAAAGAGCAGAGAGAGAGAGAGACCATTTGGTAGGAATGAGCAATAGTCTAGCTTGGCGAGTACAAGGGTGGCGATTAGAGGTATTATGATGGGTGAACTTTCTGAATGTTGAGAAGGTTAATACAAACAGTGGCAGTGCTAATGATAAAATGTATCAGTCAGAGCTCGCTACCAAAGAGGACCCAAAGGCTGCAAGCCTAGTGCAAGACCCAGAAGGTAATGTGAGGGGTCAGAAATGTGAGACAGACACAAAGGTAAAGTCTTCTCACAATTTGCCATTTTGCTGAAAGGAAAAGGGTTGGATTAACACCTATCTTTCCTTAAGCTAATAAAGGCCTCCCTGCCTAGCAAACTAAAACTAAAGAAAAATTACCCAGTGTCCAAAAAGTCTCTGACCCTCACACTAATATTCACAACAAAACTATTCAAGGAAAATATGGCTAACTTTTAGCTTCACAAAACAGTCTCTCAATTCAAACAAAAAGTTATTGTAAGCACTCCTTGCAAGTCGCTTCTTCAAGTCGCTGTTACGCTGCGAGATTCTCTACTCCGTGGAACACTGATCGTACTGGATACCTTGTGAACTCTGTGGACATCCTGTGAACTTGCCGGAGTATGCTGACTGATTCAAAGACCAAGAAGATCTTCATTCCATATTATTGAACTGCCCAATATGAATATATATATTTATTATATCACTCCTCTGTTTCTCTTAGGCTGACTCCGCCCTTCTTACCCATAATTCACTTAAAAAGACTGAGCGCGCTCTTCTGTGTGCGCGCTTCAAGCAAGTCGCTGTTACGCTGTTAAGCTGATTTAGCTGACAGCGTAACACGATCTTTAACCCTTTATTTTACACATTAGAATCCCTCTGATTTTTATTTTTGGGTCCCTTTATGCTCTAGAAATATCTTGTTGTAAAGGTTGGTAAATACCGGTATATCCCAATGTCACGGAAAGCTGCTGGATATACCTTAAAAACTGGAATGCCCTCCTCTTTAATGCTAACGCGTGCGTCCGTCCAACTTAAAGCTACACCCCCGAAACCATCTCCAGTTATAGCACTCAAGAGGAAAATATGTGGACAACCGCCTAATCCCTCAGAAAAAAGAAGTACTACTGGTGAAATTCGTTTTATCCACCACGCATTCCTATTGATTCTGTTCCTGATATAAAATGTAGTACTGATGTACCTACTAACCAACCTGTAAGTATTGCTATATGTGACCCTAGCTTGGAGGCACATGCACCGAACCTAACTATTTCCGATACACAGATTATGGCAATTGCCTTGAATGTTGTGGTTGATGCATCTGTTGTAGATTTGACTGAGCAAGGGACTGGAAATATTAAACAAGTAAGTCCTTCTAGAAGTTCTAGCCCGTCATGCAGCAATAGAAAAGACACTCCCTTTTATGGTAATAATGTCTCAGTCGTTAATATTAGTCAAAATGATGAAGAAACTTTAGAGATTCCATCTACTAATGACGAAAGGTTACCACCTCTTCAAAAACCATCACTTCATATTGATATGTCCCTTTATAAGGCCGAGATAAGCTTGTATCAATCACTAAGTTTGTTTAATCATTCTAGTGACTCCCTAGCCGAGAGCCCCACATCATTTGCCCGCCCAACACCAAGGAAAAAACTAGATGTCTGCTTTCCTCAGCTGTCACCTGTGTTAAAAGATACAATAAACAAATACAATCCTTCATTAGAAATTACTCTAAATGCAATAAGTACAACAATCATGTCCTTGGTCAAACTATTCGAATCTCTAGATATAAAAGTTACGCAACAAATGCAGAAAATTGACAACATTGTTGAGTGAATGAATGACTGGGATAAAAAACAAAACGTTAAAGTTAAGCAAGATACTGGTGCTGTTGGCCAATATGACCAAAAGGGTCCATACAGTCCTAGAGATGATAAACTATCTCCTGAATTAAAAATTCAGCCTCATATGTGTCCTCTCTCCAAGCATTTGAAAAAGTTATTGTTCGTCAAACCTGTCAAGAAGAGGCTAATGATTCCCCACTTACATGTGCTCCCCCAGCAATGGAGATTGCCCCAGTTAAGCCTGGCACGATGTACAATATGTTTGATATTCATTTAAAAAGAATGACACTGATTTTGTTAAAAATGGAATAATCCATCGAAAAAAACTAAGAATCAAAACATTTCGAAGCACAGTGGTAGTGCGAATGTCAAACAGTTTGTACAAAGCCTGACTTCAGTGAACAATTCGAAAATAAGGAAAGTAATACAGAATTAATATAAACATTTAAATAGAAAAAGAACATCTGAATATAAATGTCAAAGATTATGCTCCCCTAAATGAGATCAATACAATGATTGACCCCCCTCTTGTTCTAAAAGACAGCAAATCCAAAGTTAATCAATCTGCTTCTGTTTCTGTAGCAGATTGTAGTCCGATCCACCCAGACTGTTCAGATTCTGGGAAAAATCCAAATGAGCTACGAACAAAAATCCCTACGGCCATGCAATGCCCAAAAGAGAAAAAATCTTCTACTCTAAAAGGAGCACAATTGTGTCAGAACAAATCTCTCTTCTCTGATGAAATACTGCGAGAGGTTCAGGCTGAAATTCAAAGAACCATGGAAAACTATAAACAACTTAAGCAGCCAATTTTAACTTCGAATACCTTGAAATCCGCCTGGCCCCTTTATGAGGTTGTATAACCAGCAACAACAATAGAGTTACCAAGTGAATCCTCTAGACACTTGGACTGCATACCACAACTAGTTCCTCATATGAATCCAAAAGCATCAATACTTGAGATGCCTTTACACCCTACCAAGAAAGATGACATGAAACTTGATTTCACAGGAAATGTACCGACGAATATTAGAGCTGAAATTCATCAAGCAATGGAGGAATATTTTTTTTTTTTTAAAAGAGTCTTCTTCCAATATGACTGATAAAAAGATGGCCGATATAAGCACACTCCCAAAAGAAAATGCATTTAGCATCCTGCCTCTATATGCACCTGAATAAAAGAATCTCTTGCACGAAAAACAGCAAATGCCATCTAATAAATTGTCAAGACACATGCTAAACCAAAATAACAATCATCGATTTATATTGAAATGCTGTGCTGCCCCATTTGAGGCATATGATTTGTGTCAAGCTAGTGTCTTGGCGATTTTTGAAGATATACCAGACTGGAGTGATGTCACTTCTAATGACATCACTCAGGTCGAATTTCTAAATGACTCAAATCTCTCTATGGTTAGACTGTGGCTGAGCTCAAATGTTGTGCGTAACGTGCTTTGGCAGGCCAGAATGGACCTTTTTGCAATGGGTTTCATTCTCGTTATTGATCCTACAGTTTATGAGAGCCAAAAGGATAAAGGGGTAGAGACAACTTCTACAGCCCAAATCCAACAGCTGAAACTATACAATGCTAATGATAAATGTAATTCCAAGAGATTGTGCCAAGGAAACCCCCAGGCAAATTAGGAAGATACAACAAACACACGTTATACTTCATAACTATCTTTAGAGAAAAAAACCCATAGAATTTTCAATTATAAGATGGAATACCTGGGGCCATTGTCACCTCTTGAAAGATTCTTCACAGTTACTAATCTACAATATCATAGCCCTCCAAGAAACGTGGTTTACCACAGCGCCTGTTTGGAACGGTTATGAAATCCTCTTGTCCCCCGCAATCAAAGGAACTAAAGGTAGACCAGCTTCTGGGTTAATGGTAGCTGTCAACATTGATTCTGGTTTCAGAATCTATCCATGGGCTCAGCCAAACCCCTTTTTACAAATGGTTAAAATAACCTTCCATGGTAACATTATGGCCCTAATAAATGTTTACTGGAACCCCCTGGGATTGGCTGATAAGATCTTTTTTGGTGAATTAGAGAATTTGCTAAAACTTATACTTCAATCCCCTCAGGTTACAAATATTTTTGTTGTTGGTGATCTGAACCTACATTGCCTGGCGAAGACATCTAACAACCGGAACATTTTGTGTGTTAAATGGGAAGAAATTATGAAATCTTGTAACCTACTAATGCTCAATGGCTCAATTAAAAGTGATATCTCAGCTCATTACACCTGGCGGAGGGGCATGAACACCTCAATTATTGATTATATGTATGTGGATACTAACTCATTCAGTATAGTGACTAAATGTGAAGTAGTGCATTGCACCAATACTGATCACGAAATGCTTAGACGTTGGTATTCTTATAGTACATCATTAAACTCGCATATTAGTAGATATTCCCCAAGACTCAATGTGAACAATTCAAGAATTAGATTTCGATGGAATGAACAGTCGTTAACTAGTCTTCTTAGAGATTTTCTGAGATTAAAAGCAACTTCCAACTGGGAAGATCAAACATATCTTTCAGCTCTACATCTATATAAACTGAATCCTCACCCTGCATTCCAAAAGAAGCATACACTGAGGCATAGTTTCGACAAAGAAATGCAACAGCGGAAAACAGATTTCCGCAGAAAGAAAAGACTGGCCTTACAACTTCCGATCTCTGTAAGATTTGAAGCTCTTCGTGTCATAAAAAATACATATAGAAATTGGACGAGAGCCTATAAAATCTGGCTATATCAGAATGATGGCGAAACTATGTTATCAGCAGTAAGCTTCAAAAATACTGCCGAAATTTGGGGTTTCCTGAATATTGCAACCAATCTAACTCAATATCCAGTCCAAATAAATGGAGTACTTGAAGCAGACTGGATATTACGTTATACAAGTCTATACTCTAATACCAACTTGGAAGATTTTAAAATCCAAATCCAAATCTCAAATCGGAGTTTGGAGCAAATGCTAATTTTGGAAGAAGATGTCTTATTCTTTATTAATAAATCTAGTTCCTCCAGGGCTCCAGGACCTGACGGCCTTAGTAATTTTGACTTCAAACAACATCGCCAGACATGGGCTAAGATCTTGCACAGCATTTTTGTCCTGGTTCTTGAAACTAACATAATTCCCGACTCCTGGTGAAGATTGGTAATAATTCAAAATTGGACCAACCCCTCCAACTATAGGCCAATCGTCCTTATAGATGCACCAGGCAAGATTTTAACCCGGTTTATACTACGAGATCTTAATTAATGGATTAATAAAAATTCATTACGTGACCCTTGCCAGACCAGATTTATTGCTGGATTAGGAACCTCAGTCGATTTACTAACGCTGACATCAAACATCATCAGGCCAACAATCAAGCATTATATATGATATTTGTTGACCTACGAGTAGCGTTTGACTCAGTATCACGCAAATTGTTGTTAAGGAAAATGGCTCGAGACATTTGCCCGACCCATATAATTACACTTATTCATGCTCTCCACACCAATACCAGCATTCGAGTGAGATTACATTTGGAAGGCACCCTATCCTCAGTAATTAAAACCTATAGAGGATTAGAACAAGGTTGCATTTTAGCTGCAGCACTATTTAGTTATTTCATCGCAGATTTGTGAAAAATCTTTAGTGAAATTCAATCTGATGCCCCCAAGTTAGATCATACAAAAACACCTGCACTTCTTTATGCAGATCTAGTTTTGATATCGAAGCCACTGGTAGGGCTACACAAACTTCTTGATGCACTCTCAGACTATGCTGATAGAAATTTACTAACAATTAATTAAAAAAACGAAAGTAATGACATGCAATCCGACGTGAAAAATAACTGTAGAAATTGCAAATGGTCCATTCAAAAGACGCAACTAGAATGCGTTCAAGAATATACGTACCTGGGTGTTGCTATTTCTGGCACTACGAATATAGCGCAAATGTCAAACTGGAAGACAAAGCTAAGAAGAATGATCTCCCAATCACTGATAATTCAGGCAAAATTTGGAAAATTCTCCATTATGACGACTTTAACTTTCTTCAGACAAAAAATTACACCAATCCTATTGTATGGATCAGAAAGTCTACCAGTGTTATCTGAACTGATATGTGGAAAATTTGAAGCCAAATTTTGGAGACGTATCTTAGACCTCCCAGAGTGCACTCCAATTGCGCCTATTCGTAATGAGCTTGGTTTAATATCGTTATATGCTCGATATCTTTGGCAAATAATAGGCATTCTTCGGAAGTGCCTATTAGTATATAATTCAGACATGCTATTAGGGTCCTTAGCTTGTTATCTTCTGCAATCTAAAGATGCTTTTGTGAAATAGTGGCGTCAAGAATCGATAAAGGCTTTGGCCTATGCAGATGCATCAATCGAAGTACTGCTACAAAATCCTATACGCGCTAAAACAAAATTATTCCAATGGGATTGGGCAAGAAATAGATCTACTTGCCTGCGGTACTAGGACTTCGATGGAAGCGTCTTTACGCAAAAGAAATATAGTTTACCTGAATCATATATGATCAAATCTCCATCTATGCGCCATAGAGTAGACTTCATGAGAGTAAGATTGAATTTATGGGCAACCCAGCAAGTCCGTGCAAAACGTAAACTTATTCTACCGCAAGAAAACTTTTGCCGACTATGTAAAAATGAAGGACAAGTAGATTCATTGAGACATATACTGGTAGATTGCAAAGCTCTATGCTGAGAAAGATTACTCTATTTAAAACCTCCACTAAAAGAATATGGTGATTTAACTGCAGATACCTTGTGAATGATTATCTCTGGGCTGTCCTTACCTTTAAGAATTGGCACTATTCGATTTATATGAAGTATATCAGTGTTAAACATCCATACGGAAGGTAATGAAATGAAATGAATTGGCAACTTCAAAGTGATGCTGTATAAGTTTTATTTTTAATTATTGTAAAATAATAAGATTGTAAAAAAAATGATACCGGCACGGCTGCCGCCGGTCTCATAATGAGGCCCAATGAGTTTACCATTATGATTTTTAATTTGGTGGTACACATTATCACATACGATTTTGCTAGATCGATCATTAGCTGGTTTTCTCTCAAGTAACTTTTGACTCCATCCAACAGGCTTTGTAGACCTGCCGGAGTATGGTCCAGCAATAGAATATCATCTGCGTACGCTATGCTCCCTGTGAGATCTGACCATTTTGGGGTGTATCCCCGCCATGACTTATTCTCCTCCAACAGGTCAGCCAAATAAAGATTAAAAAGAGTGGGGGCTAAGACGCATCAATGACAAACTCCTTTTGTTAGGGGTATACTTCTAGACAAACCTCCTAGAGTATTCAGTCTAACTTTCGTTGACTTGCCAGTGTATAACAACTGAATCATTCATAATAAGCCTAAATCGATGCCCCAGTTTGTCAGTTTCTGCCATAATCTTGTAATATTGACATTGTCAAACACTACTGACAAATCTATCGAAGCCACATACAGAGATTTACCAAAATTCCCACCAATGTCAGAAGTACATACACAAAGTCCCCATGTGATTCCTGAATCCCGTTTCTAGAGGATTAAATCTCTGGATGGACTCGGCCCAGAGAGTTAATTCCCTCAGAACCAGGGTTGCAAAAACCTTTGACGTGGAATCGATCAAGGAAATAGGGCGATAACCTGTGGGTTCTCTCTATTTCCTTTTCTTAACATTGGTAAGAGTAAAGCTTGTTGCCAGGAACTCGGATATTGTTTGCCTTCGGCGATATGCAAAATAAGATTAAACTGGATGTCCGCCCATAAAGGGAGGTCATCCTTAAAAATTCTATTTTTTCAGCCTCCTAATCACCATGTCTACAATTTTGTCGAACAAAAAGGTCGAAATAGCTACAATACGGGCAATCCCAGAGCTCAAAGGTTGATCAGTGTTCGCACAAAATTTGTTGGTGAACTGCTCAACCCAGACTTTTTCTGAGGCGCAACAGGATTGCCCCTTCAATTGGGAAGCGCTGCTAGAATTCAATATATGCCAAATCAAACATGTATCGTTACTTATCAATTTTGTATGTAAACAAAACCTGATTCTTACTAATATCTTGATGAATTCTGTGAGACTTGAGCTACTTTTGGTAGGCTTGCCTCAAGATTTCTTTTTGCATTTTCTATATCATCTCTGTCAATCTGAGGACCTTTGTTCAACAGTTTTATAGATCTTCGCAGTTCATTTTTTTTGCATGTAATTTCTTTATTGAAGTCGTTTCTAGAACTGTGAAGAAAGGCAACTTGAGAGGAATACGTTTGGTTTATAGTCAGACTTCATAATCTCGATAATAGAGCTGGAAACTCTGTAGGAAGAGAAGAACAAGTTACTTCTTACCTGGTAACGTTCTTTCGACGGGATGTTCCTCCGACGTATTCCTTATCTTTGATAATACGTTTCCAGCTTGCTGGCCTCGGAAATTTTTTCTGTAGAGGGCGCTGCGCGTCAACGTCCGCCGAGTCGATGTCCCTCGATGGCCACCGTATCGGCACCGACGTCACCATGCCCATAAATAGCCACGCGCTGCGTCCGTTGCTCAGTTCCGTTTTGTAGCATAAGAAAAGTCATGCCTGAATTGATTATTGACCTTGAAGGAGCGTAAGCTGCAACCACAAGGGAAGTATCACTGCGGGGATGGTTGGGAGGGGCGATAAGGAATACGTCGGAGGAACAGCCCGTCGAAAGAACGTTACCAGGTAAGAAGTAACTTGTTCTTCGAAGGGATTGTGTCTTCCGACGTATTCCTTATCTTTGATAGACTCCCATAGCAGTGGCATGTAGTTGGAGGTGGGAGTGAGAATTTTATGTATCCCTTTAGGGATGGACCGAATGTAATACGGCCTTGCCAAATCTGGTCTCTTGAGCAGTGGAGGAATCCAGATTGTAAAATTTTGTGAATGTATGTGCGGACGACTATGTGGCAGCCGCACATATGTCCCGGACCGGTACCCCTCTTTGGAGAGCCGAAGAGGCTGTGATACCCCTGGTTGAATGAGCCCTGAGATTTTGGGGTGGCTCTTTCCCTGCCAGTCTGTAACATTCCAGGATGGCCAAAATAATCCACCTGGAGATGGTTTGTTTTGTTATGGGTAGTCCCAACTTGTGACCCAAGTATCCTACAAACAGTTGGTCTGATTGCCTGATCCTAGCCATTCTGCTGATGTAAAAGCTGAGAGCTCGCCTTGGGTCTAGCCTATGTAGCCTTTCCTCCTCTTTACCCGGATGGGGAGGACGGTAGAACGAAGGTAAGGTAATTTTCTGAGTAATATGAAATTCAGAAACCACCTTTGGAGGAAATTAGGCTTCACCTGTAGGACAACTTTGTCCTTGTGGAAGATTGTATGTGGGGGTTTACAGGAGAGAGCTTGTAGCTCGCTCACCCTCCTAGCAGATGTTAGTGCTACCAATAGGACAGTTTTAAGCGTGAGAAATCTCAGCGCGCAAGAGTGAAGTGGTTCGAATGGAGTGGCCATTAGGAAGTTTAAGACTAAATTTAAGTCCCATAAGGGAACCTGGAATGGTTTTGGAGGGTTAACATTAGTTAGTCCCTTGAGAAATTGTACCACTAGAGGAAATTTGAAATACGATGGTTCCTCCGCAGTGCGCTTGAAGATAGAAAGCGCTGTGAGATAGCCTTTTACAGTGCCAACTTGAAGGCCTGAGTTTGCCAAGTAAAGTAGAAACGATAACACCGTTGGTGTACCACATGAAAAAGGGTCGATATTCTCTTCCCTACACCAACTGCAAAATTTGTTCCAACGGCAGCGGTATAAAGACTTTGTTGCTGGCCTTCTGGCCAAAAGCAACATCTCCATGACGTCATCAGGGAGATCCCAATCCTTGTAGCTCACCCTTTCAGGAGCCAAGCGTGAAGGTTGAGGGTTCTGGTGTCTGGATGGAGAACCTGACCACCCTTGTGCGAGAGAAGATTCTCTTTGAGTGGAAGACGGAATGGAGGACGGATGGACATATCTAGAAGGTCCGGGTACCACGTTCTCCTGGCCCAATCCGGGGCAATTAGGATCATGGTCTTCCGGAATCTTCTCAACCGCCTGATCATTTGAGGAATAACAGGGACTGGTGGGAACGCGTAAAGGAGTGGAAACTCCCAGTCCACTACGAACGTGTCTCCTAGAGCTCCTCTCGGGGGAAATTCCCTTGAACAGAACAGATCGCACTTCCTGTTGGTGCTTGTGGCGAACAGATCCACCTGAGGGGTTCCCCAAAGGGTGAAGATCTCTTGAAGGACTTCCTGAGCTAGCTCCCACTCGTGGGAGACTGTGCTCTGCCTGCTCAGAGCGTCCGCTGTCAAGTTCTTCTCTCCGGCTAGGTGGACTGCCGATAGAGAGATTCCTTCTTGGATTGCCCAAAACCAGAGCTGCATCGCCTCTCTGCACAGTGGCAGTGATCCTACGCCTCCTCTTTTGTTGAGGTAGTGCATGGCCACCGTGTTGTCCGTCATTATCAGGACATTTCTCCCCTGTACTGATGGCAGGAAAGCTTTCAGCGCTAGTCTGATCGCTCCCAGCTCTAATAGGTTGATGTGTAGTCTGGACTCCGATGGAGACCAACGACCGCTGATGGTCAAGTCGTTGGCATGGGCTCCCCACCCCGTGAGTGAGGCATCTGTGACTACTGTTATCTCCGGCCATGGTTGCCAAAACAGTTCTCCTTTCAAGATGTTCTCTGGATAGGCCCACCATTGAAGGTTGCGGGCTACCTTGTCCGGAATCCGGAGGAGATCCGTCATTCTCCCCGAGAATTGCGACCACTGACTTCTCAGTGCCCACTGAAGAGATCTCATTCTCAGACGAGCCTCTGGCACAAGGAAGATGCAGGATGCCATGAGGCCTAGCAACCTCAAAAAGTCGAAGGCTGGGAGACGTTGGGCATTTTGAAACTTGGTGACCATCTGTAGAATATCTTGAGCCCTCACCTCTGGTGGCGAGGCTTTTCCCAGGGAAGTGTCCAGGACCGCTCCAATGAACTGGAGTCTCTGTGATGGTATCATCTGTGACTTATTTAAATTGAGGGAGAAGCCCAGTCTGTGAAGGAAGTGGCAGACATAATCTCGCTGGGCCTGGGCCTGTTCCGAAGATACAGCCCTGATCAGCCAATCGTCCAGGTAGGGGTAGACGTGGATCCCTTCCCTCCTTAGACTCGCCGCCACTACCGACATCAGCTTGGTGAAGACCCTCGGGCGGAGGTCAGCCCAAATGGCAGAACTCGAAATTGATAATGAGAGTCGCCAATTGCGAACCTCAGGTATTTCCTGTGTTTGAGATGGATTGGCACATGGAAATAAGCATCCTGAAGGTCCAGAGATACCAGCCAGTCCTGGAGCTGGAGGGCCTGAAGGATCTGAGAGAGAGTTACCACCTTGAACTTGTCCTTCCTGAGGAACTTGTTCAATTCTCATAAGTCCAGGATGGGTCTCATTCCTCCGTCCTTCTTTGGTATGAGAAAGTAGGGGAGTACCAGCCCTTGTTCCTGTCCGCTACAGGTACCGGCTCTATGGCACCTTTTTCTAGCAGGTCTATAATTTCCTGCAAGAGGAGTGGATCTGGAACTTTTAGAGGGCTGTTCCCCGGTGGATGACTCTGAGGAATGTGTAGAAAGGGTAGGCAGTAACCTTGGGCAACTGTCTCCAATGCCCAAGCATCTGACGTTATAGCCTGCCATTCCGTCAGATGGTGAGTTAACCTGTCCCCTATAGGTGTATTGTGTAGGAAGGCCTCAGAGTGGTTTGGGGGCGGCTGATGCAGATGCCGAGGGTAAAGAGGCACCTGCTGCTGCTGCGGTCTTAGTACTTTTGACCCGTCCACCTCGGGTGGATCTCCTTTGGCCTCTTTGAGCCGGCTGTCCTCTGCCTTTCCCAAATGCGGAATAATAGCGAAAGGACTTTCCTCTCCCAGAGGTTCCTGAGGAGCGAAAAGGAGTTTGGCAGATAGCAGCTCCTAAAGATTTTGCTGCTGCTTTAGAAGTCTAACTTTTCCAGACTGTCATCAGCCTTTTTCCCGAATAACGAAGAGCCGTCAAAGGGCATATTCAAAAGTCTGGCCTGTACATCTGGAGCAAAACCCGACTTTCGCAACCACGCATGCCTGCGGATTGTTGTACTTGCCGCCATGGCCCTGCTGATACTGTAAGCGGAATCGATGCCAGTTTGAAGTGATTCGCACATGGCATCTTTGCCATCTTTAATAATGTTAAGGAAGGCTTCCTTTTCCTCTCCTTCGGGTATGCAGTCAGCCGCTGATGAAGCACACTCCCATAGTGTGTGACTGAACCTGGCGAGCGTACAGGTGGCGTTGGACTTCAACGCCATACTACAGGCAGAGAAGACTTTCTTCGCCATAGAGTCGTACCTCTTGTCATCTCTATCCTGTGGGACAGTAGGGTAAGCGGTCCTACTGCTAGATGAAGTTGCCGCTTGAACCACCAGGCTTTGTAAGGCTGCATGGAAGGGGACCACCGGGTCCTCCTGTGGGCCTTTATCTAATATATCTGTTAGGTCATCCTGTTGAAAAACAGGTGAAGGCGCAGACCAACCCATAAATTCAATAATTCTTGCCATCAGGGTTCTACAGGGTGTTTCGGCATGTTCCCCTGGGTCTGGCTTAACAAATTCCACTTCTGGGGAAGTGTCCAGCCCACTTGCCTCATGTAGTGACTCCTGTAGGTCCTTCAGCCTTCTTTCCTCTGAGATGAAATCCTCTGAAATAGGCAGTGTGGTCCTCTGTAACCCGAATGTTTCCTGGTCAGAATCTTCCCCCTCTTCATAAATTGAAGACAGTCCAGGGTACTCTGACCTCTGAAATGGTGTAAAACCCATCTCTAAGGCAGAAGGAGCCAAACTCGTCGTTATTGGGCGAGAAAACGTCGATGTGGTTGACGCCGATGTAAAGGCTTCAAAAGGCGCCGAAAAAACTGGAAGGGGTCTTGAAGAACTCGAGAGGATCAGGATCCTACTCAAGGGCATCGACGACGGTCTCGGCGTCGTGCCGGAGGCCCTTGGAATCACCGTTGGCTGTGGAGTGGCCTTGGTCCTCTCTTTCATTGGCGTCGGCGATGGCGTCGAGTCGATCGACCGATGCGTCGAGGAACCCTTCGACAACGGCGTCGATGGCGCCGATCCGTGCGTCGAAGGAACGAAGATGGTGCCTTCTTACCCGATGGCTCATGGCGCTCTCGGGTGTAATGTTTCGCCGGGTGCTGCGACTCGCGACATTTTGATTTTTGGGGTTTTTCACCTGGGGTTTCACCCTCACCTGTCTTCGAGGGAGTCGAGGCCGCGTTCTCGAAGACGCTTAACATTTTCTTTCTGAATTCCCCCCACTCAGCTTGAGAACTGTGTTTAGTGGGACAGGAGACCCTTTCAGGGGACACAGAAGACGAGGAAGGGGACCTTCGACGTCTCTTTTTTTTGTGTGTCTTGATCTCGACGAATGGTGGGAGCTACTTCGAGATCTAGAATGGGAATGTTTTCGACGGCGAGGAGACGAATGCCTCAACTCAGCCGACGAAACGAGGAGGTTTTGACTGACTTACCTCTCTCGAGCTCCCCCTTGCACTCCTTCAAGGCTTTCGCCGTCATGGACATGCAGTCCTCACACTCCGAACAATGGTGCTCGGATCCCAAGCACCACAAGCAGATCCTGTGTGGATCCGTTATCGACATTTTTTTACCGCAGTCTCGACATTTCTTGAAGCCGGATCGCGGCGTCATCGGTTCCGATGAAGAAGCCATCGAGAACGATAAGGTATATTCGAGTAGATATAGTTAGTTATCCTGACTGAACTGAGCAACGACGTTCCGAGGCCCCACGAAGCATGGAAAAACGGAACTGAGCAACGGACGCAGCGCGTGGCTATTTATGGGCATGGGGACGTCGGCGTCGATACGGTGGTCGACGAGGGACATCGACTCGGAGGACGTCGACGCGCAGCGCCCTCTACAGAAAAAATTTCCGAGGCCAGCAAGCTGGAAACGTATTATCAAAGATAAGGAATACGTCGGAGGACACAATCCCTTCGAAATATATTTTGGTCCTTGACAGAAAGCTTCTCCCTCTATATTATCAGTCTGTCATTAGCTTTGTTACACTTCCCAAACTGTAAAACACTACAATTCTGTCTGTTAACAAAATGTTGAGACCCCAAGAATCCAATTCACTTTTACCTTTCACACTTAGTTAAATTCAGCATAGCTTGATCACTCACCAGCGTTTTTACTATATCAAAAATCACCACGTCCTCAACATCTATGTTTTTCATAAACAGTTAAACCATGTCAGCACATTCTTCCATCTGTCATCAAATAAATTTATTTGCTAAAAAAAAAAAACAATCGGAGAGGAAAGATGACCATAGTCTACCATAGGTGGTCCTTTTCCCTATGGCATGGGACCCTTGGGGAACCATAATTTTTCCTTCATCAAATATGTCAACATCCTTAATATCACAGTCACAGTTGAAATTGATCCCCAAAATAATTGGACGCCTGTGCCATCTCATCAGTGTGTTTTCAATTTCATCTAATAAAACATCTATATCATAATTCAAATAAATATTTAACAGTAGAATGTTACCAGGGTTTGTATCACATGTGAATCAATAATTTCAGTGTCCAGTAAGGCGTTTGAGGAGCATTCCCAATTTAGTAGTGAGCAATGTTTTCTGATCTTAATTGCGGTCAGCAGTCCTCCCATTGGTCTTCGCGTAGACCTTCCTTTGCCAACTTAAGGTTCATGATGGATCCATCAATTACTGGGAGGTCTACCAGCCAAGCCTTGTGTAACAGGATGAAATCATAACATTCCAAGGGCTTAGTCAAGTTACCGTGTAGAAATGAGTTGTATCCTCTCGAATTACAGTTCAAATTTTTAGTTTGATATTACTTGAATCCAGGTCTGGTAAATGAAGTTGATGGGAGGACGGTAGCAAGCCAACCCCAAATTGATGTATGCAATTCCTGCTTAACATGCCTACGCTGGTCGTTATCAAAGTGGCAAGTCATGGTCAAGTTCTTAAGAGGAGACTTTCGCCACTTTGTCAGTCTGTGTGGAGTAATAACTTTCAAAGCCTTTTAACAGAATATTTTCTTAATGCAAGTTTATTTATCTCTCAATTAATTTAGAGAAGATATGTACAGCACATTTCCCTTTTTGGTTTTATCAAACAGATGGACTCCTTTTATATCAGAGGAAGCAATAGAGCTTAATTCTGGAATTGAACATAGAATAGCCAGAATTCTGGATGTATTCAAATGGACATTGCGATCCTCCCCAAATACTGACTCAAAAATTATCAGTTTTAGTGGCTCAAAGTTGTTCTCAATATGTCAATCACTGATCCTGTTCACATAATTCGCATTATCACGACCGACTTTCAACTTGCCGGCCATAACTGTGTCAGTATATATCAAGTTATTGATCAAGTTATATTCACATTTTGGCCCAGACAGAATCGTGTCACATTCTTGAATCATAGTAGCCTAGGAACAAGACGCAGGATGCATGAGACAAACATCTGTCTAGGAAATCACTGCAGGTCCACTGTCTTTCTTCGCTTTCCTCCTTTTCTTTTTCATACAGTCCCCAGCATTTCGAACACCTTTTGCAGAGTTTTTAGGAGACTGTTCTAAAGTTAGAATGGTAGGAGTCTCCATATCAGTGATCACACCAGCAGGCATCACTCTCTGTGGGCTATCTATAATAGTAATTGTAGTCGGTGCAAAAACCTCAGTTTCATTTCCCTTTGATACTCTGGGCCTCATCACGAGTTGGCGGGTATCCCGGCATTAATATCGCCAGGATACCGCCCAATGCAAATAGCGTTACCGCTACATGGACCGGCACGATTAGCGCCGGATCACAAGTAGTGGTAACATTGTTAATACCCATTCTATTCAGAGTCCATAGGACTCTGTGGGGCATTTTCGGCGCTAATTGCGCACGAAAAAATGGGCATAAAGTTGGTGCATTTACCCCTAGTTCAGAGTTGGGGATAACTGGTGCCAGACTTGAGATTGGGAGGACCCTTAAATGCAGCGGTAAATGCGTTACCACTGCATTTAAGGGCTCCCGCCCAACTCGTGAGGAGGCCCTCTGTGATTTGCAGCTTGTAAGAGGTTTCTTAGAAATGTACTGGCACGGAGTTCCCCCCTTCTCACCTGAGACCGATCCTTGCTAAACTCCGTGGGCGGGGTCTTCTTGCGGACAGACCTGGACTTGAATAAGGCTGAGCGAGTCTCTTCCGACTCTAGCGTGCGTTTAAGATTCCGGGATACAGCAATCTGGGGATCCGGGAAACGAAGAAGGCGTGCTAATGGCGCACGAGACCAGGAAGCAAGAGGAACAGGGAAAGGGGCAAGGAAAGGCAGTAGAAAAGCTAGGAACCAGGAAAGCAATACAGCGAACTACGGAGCACACGTCTGATCGCTACTTGGCAATAGCATTGAGACGTGCGGAGCCACGGTGGTGCAGTCTATTAGTAGAATACGTTACATCCAATGTATAGACCGCGGAAGACGTGTCACGCTGGACGGCCATGTTGGGAGTGTCAGGGAATGCAAGGCCCGGTGCGATAAGGACCAGGAAGACCAAAAGGGGCGCGTCCTGTGGGTCATGACAACATGCCTCCTCCGAAAACCTGTTCCTCCAGGTTTGCCTGGGTGTATGAGGTGGTATCTTCTGAGCAGTCGAGGGGTATTCAGATTAGAATGTGGTTCCCAAGTTCTTTCACTGGGGGGATATCCTTTCCATTCAACCAGATATTGAAGCTGACCCCGTTTATACCTGGAGTCGCATATCCGGGACACTTCATATTCCAGTCGATTGTCCACCACCACAGGAGTTGGTCTGCAGGATTTCCGGGAGGATTGAATGTAAGGTTTCAATAAGGAGGTGTGAAAAACTGGGTGAATCTTTTTCCAGGATTCTGGTAGCTTGAGCCGGTATGAGACTGGATTTATAATTTCCTTGATGGAAAACACACCATAATACCGGGGGGTCAATTTGTTTGGCCGTAGATGTCAGGGTAATAATTTCGAGGACAACCAGACTTGATCTCCAACTGAATAAGAAGGCCCGGGTCTTCTTTTGGAATCCGCATATCTCTTGGTCTGTGTTCTGGCCTTCTCTAAGTGCTTTTTGGTCTCCTTATGTATGTTGATGAGTGTTTCAATCCAGGAGTCGACAGTAGGTACCGGTGTGGGATGGGAAGAACTGAGGGCAGAACTGATGGATGGAATCCTTGGCTGCAATAAAAGGGACTGGTCTTAACTGCTGAATGATCGGAATTGTTATAGGCAAATTCAGCCACGGGTATCAGGAGCGACCAGTCTTCCTGAACCTTAGTGGCAAAACATTGAAGATATTGTTCCAGAGTCTGATTAGCACGTTCTGTGGCCCCGTTGGTTTGAGGGTGATAATCTGATGAAAGAGCGCGTTGGATTCCTAATATATGACAGAGGTGTTTCCAGAATTGTGAGACGTATTGAGGTCCTCGATCGGAAATTATCTTGGAAGGAAGTCCATGAAGGCGGAATATGTGCTCCAGGAAGATTCCAGCCAGTTCAGATGAGGATGGTAGCTTACTGAGGGTTGTGAAATGAGCCATATGAGTGAACAAGTCAATGGTGACCATGATGGTGGTGTACCCACTGGAAGACGGTAATTCCACAATGAAGTCTGTCGCAATAAATTCCCATGGCCTTGTTGGCAGTGCGGATTGTAGCAGAAGACCCGCCGGCCTCTTGTTGTCATGTTTATTCTGACTACAGATTGCACAGGCTCTGACGTATAGTTGTACGTCAGTCTTCATTTTAGGCCACGACAGAGGTTTATTATCCTTTGTTGTAATTTTTGTGTAGGAATGAGCAGAGCTTTGTCCTTGAACAAATATCCTTCCTTGACTCTCAGGTTCCATTGATTCTTTCTTGAAATATTCTTCCAGAGGAAGTTCAGAGGATTGGGTTTGTACTCGGATTTCTTCCAGGAGATTGACTGCTTGAGCTACAAAAATCGTGTGGGGAAACATCTTAGGATAGGCCTTATCTTCGGTAGTTTTATAGTCAGGCCGTCGAGATAAGGCGTCAGCAATCAGGTTTTGTGATCCAGGAACATGAGTGATGTGGAACTTGTTAGGCAGAAACCTGTGCAGTTCCCTTAGGGACCACTGCAAAAGATTTAAGACTACAGGTGTTGGCAGTAAACCCACTTGGTAGCTGTCAGGGTACCAGAAGTGCCAGGCAGCAGTACAGACTGCCCAGCGTGCGAGGGGATAGTGTTTTGCCCTACAGAAGGCTTCTTCATCCTTTCCATAGGAAGAAGCCTTCCAGGACCACATTTCCCAGCACACCCGGCGGCAAGAACTACACTTCTCAAGCCACATGGGGTGTGGCGAGCCGGCGCGCATGCACGAAGCTCCAAGCACGGGGCTTGTGCTCAGAACTTCATCGCGAGCAGTCGCATCTTCCGGAGCTCCAGCCTGAGGGGATTACGCGAGGGGCCACGCCCCACGGACCTTTCAGCCAGGCCCCTCAAGGCTCTCAGATAAGTGACGCATGCATGCCCAGCTGTGGGAGAGAGAATTAATGGGGAATCACGCGCAGGGGGTTAACGCCCACACTCTTAAGCCCCCCTGCGTACGGCTAAATTAAGTTCTGTGCACAGTTGCACTGGATGACATTTAATCCTGAAAGCAACGTTATTTCTTTTGAGTTTTCACATTAACCCATACGAGTGGGAACTAACGGCGCTTGCGGTTAATCGTAGGCCACGTGCGGCTCCCGCATGTCACGCCCAGAACCCCAAAACAATGCCGGAGCGTCTTTAACCATGTGCGGTTCTTTTTAAACGCACGGGTTGACGACCAGGAAACATAGCCGGCTCAAAACAGTACTCGTTGAGGCGTGAGGACGCTTCAACCTTATGAGCCCTATTCTGGTGTGAGAGTCAGGGGGGAACCAAGACACGGCAGGGGCCCCGCGTGGCTTACTCACTAACTTTCGTGTCCTGAAAAAATGGGACAATGTGCATGCATGAGTAAAATGGTGCTGTGTCGCTGTAATTCAGAGCTATAGGGAGCATTGCCTAATTCTTGCTCTTTTTGCAGCGATCGATCGCTTCTGATACCGACCGGACCTGGAGTGCGCAGGCAGGTGGCCAGCACTCAACCCAGAGCTAAGTGCCCAATTGTTTTGTTTATTTGGAGTCACTCCCCAAATGGGTGTGGCAATGCATGGATGCATGTAATGTCATGATTTGGTTTTGAATGATTTTTTCCCTATGTTTCCCGTGTCCTATCCAATACTATTTCCTGCAACCTCAATCCGGTGTTCCTACTTCCCCGTACCCATCCAACCAGCGTTCCCTAACCCTCTTTCCCCACTGGGGTTGCGGATGTCTGCGTAAGCTTTCGCTTGCAGGCGCCAAAACCTTAGGGGGGGTGGTTGGTTTGTGCCACGCCTGCGCCTGGACTCCTGGAGCCCTGATAGTAGCACAAGCCCACGTGTGGCAGGCGCCCGAGTGGCACGACCCATCCCCACTATGGAAGAGCTTACTAAAGTGTTACAGGATTTGCAGGCCGAGTTAGCCGCCTCTAGACAGGATTATGCTACCTTGGCTGCTCAGGTGCGCAGCCTTAGTGCTCAGGCGGCCCCCCTGCCCAGTGGAGGAATACCAGCCCCGACCCCAGTGCAGGTTCATGTCACTCCTGAATCTGTGGTTCCCTTGGCCCCTCCGGAGAGGTATTCAGGAGACCCCCATAAGTTTCAGACATTCATTACACAATGTAGGCTACATTTCCTCACTAAGCCTGCCGCCTTTCGCTCTGTACAGGCACGAACAGCCTTCGTGATTTCTTATCTTAGTGGTGATGCGGCGGCATGGGCAAATCCGTTGATACAACGGGATGATGGTGTCCTATATGATTGGGACGAGTTTTTGGCTGAATTTGAAAAAATATTCGATCGAAGAGCTGCAGCATTGTGTAGGGACCGAGAGCTATTAACCTTACGACAAGGCAACAGGGAGCTGATCACGTACGTGACTCAGTTCAATCGTCTAGTGGCTGAGGCTGATTGGCCTAGGGAAAAAAGGATGTCTCTTTTTTACCAGGGTTTGCGGGATGAATTAAAGGACTTAATCGCCCAGGTGGACCCACAACCCATTAGCTGCCCAGCTATGATCGATCTAGCTCTGCGGTTGGATCACCGTCAGGCAGAGCGACGGGGAGATAAGCGACGTGGGGATTTACGCCCGTTCGCCCGTCTAGATCAGTCACGCTTTACTCGAACACCCGAGAAAGCGAGTGGGGAAGAGCCCATGCAGATTGGTGCAGCCCGGGGACCCCTTGTTAAGGAAGAAAGAGATCGCCGACGAAAGGAGGGTCTTTGCATGTATTGCGGAACCTCAGGACACTTCGTCCGAGAATGTCCCTCGAAACCCAGGGTGCAGGGAAACGCGTCAGCTCGACAGTAAGGGTCATACAGTCGAGCCAGGACGTTTTAATGGCCCCAAGGAACAACAGTACAAGTAACACACCACATATTTCTCTGCAAGGGTGCTTGAGTTTTCTAGACCAAGAAACCCAGGTTACGCTGTTTCTGGACTCAGGAGCAACCGGTAATTTCATAGACATAGCTTATGCTGCCAAATTAAACATACCGGTATGCCGAAGGGAAAATCCAGAGGCAGTACGTGCAGTAGATGGCACAGTCCTAAGTTCCGGGCCCATAACCCATAGAACCCAAGTGCTGGAACTGCGTTGCTCGGGAACTCATCTCGAGAAGGTGCAATTTGACCTTATAGCTGCGCCACAGTTCCGCCTAATCTTGGGGCTTCCCTGGCTCAGGAGGCATGACCCACAGGTGTCCTGGTCAACAGGCACAGTTACCTTTTCATCAGACTATTGTCAAAAAGGTTGTATAGTTCCTCGGAACGATCATGACTCCCCTCTACGGCCCATTGTAATGCTGACGGAGATGCAAGACCTCCAGCGTTTGCCCACAGAATACCATGGGTTCAAGGACGTGTTTGACAAACAAGCAGCTGAGACATTACCACCACATAGGTCTTTCGATTGCCGTATAGATCTGGAACCCGGGGCAATACTCCCGTGTAGCCGTATTTACGCCCTTACCGAGGCGGAAACGGCCCACCTTAAAAAATACATCGATGATAACCTACGCAGTGGGTTTATTAGGCACTCCAACTCGCCAGTCTCGTCACCGCTCTTTTTTGTCCCCAAAAAGTCTGGTGAATTAAGAACTTGTATCGACTATCGCGGGGTTAACAGCATCACAATAAAAAATCGATACCCATTACCTCTAATACCAGTTCTATTAGATCAGGTGCGAGACGCCACAGTCTACACTAAACTGGATCTAAGAGGGGCTTACCACTTGGTGCGAGTCAGAGCTGGGACGAGTGGAAAACGGCTTTTCGAACAAAATTTGGTTTATACGAATACCAAGTAATGCCGTTTGGTCTCTGTAACGCCCCTGCAGCCTTCCAACACTTCCTTGACGAAGTACTTCGTGAGTATCTTGATGTGTTCGCTGTCGTGTACATAGACGACATCTTAATTTACTCACGAAATATGCAAGAGCATGTTCAGCATGTGAAGGCAATTTTACAACGCCTTAGAGAGTACAACTTGTTCGCCAAGCTTGAAAAGTGCGAATTTCACTGCACCACGGTTGAATTCCTTGGGTACTTTTTGACCCCGTCAGGAGTACAAATGGACAAAAGAAAGGTCCAAGCAATCTTGGATTGGCCAGCACCCACTTCCGTGAAGGAAGTGCAGGCCTTTCTTGGCTTTGCTAATTTCTATCGGCGGTTCATTAAAAATTTCTCAGAACTGGTAACCCCAATAACTGCGCTATTACGGAAGGGTCGAGCATTTCGTTGGGACGAATCTGCCGAGCGTGGCTTTCAACAACTCAAGTCGGCATTCACGTCTGCACCAGTGTTAAGGCATCCAGATCTGTCAATACCATTCGTGATAGAAACAGACGCGTCTAGTTATGCTCTGGGAGCAATCCTCTCCCAGCGTGATCCTAAAACTGGCCTTCTACACCCAGTAGCCTACCATTCCAGGAAGCTGCTCTCGGCAGAAATAAACTATACCATAGCCGACAGGGAACTGTTGGCAGTGAAGTCCGCCTTTGCAGAATGGAGGCATTATCTGTTAGGGGCCCGTCAGAAAATAACCGTCATGACTGACCACCGCAATTTGCAGTTTATAAAAACCGCTAAGACACTCAGCCACCGCCAATTACGGTGGGCTCTGTTCTTTGCCGATTACGACTTCCTTATCACGTATCGGCCTGGGACCGACAATCGTAAAGCTGATATCTTGTCTCGGTATCCCGAGCCTGAGGAGAAGCAAGCGAGTGAGACCCGACCAATAATACCCCCACACCAGATTATAGGCGTGGTGGGTAGACCTAACATCTTTGAGGATGTGCTAGAAAATATGTCAGCTTCAGAGTTAGAAGAATGGAGCACTAGAGGGCCCAAACATACTATTGTGAATGGCCTTCCCTATTATGAAAAGGCTTTGTATTTGCCCACGTCAAAGTTGCGGACTGAGGTAATGCAGTGGTGTCATGATTCCACACTAGCTGGACATCCAGGTATAGCAAAAACCCAAAGAAATGTAGCGCGACATTTTTGGTGGCCCACTATGTTGCGAGATACTCGAGTTTACGTATCCGATTGTGACACATGCAGTCGACAAAAGGCTGGCCATCAAAAACCGGCAGGATTACTGCAACCCTTACCCACGCCATCAGCTCCATGGCACACCGTAACAATGGATCTAATTGTGGATTTACCACCAGTGGATAAACACACTTCGATCCTAGTCATTGTAGATTCTCTCACTAAGATGGGTCACTTTGTCCCTTGCAAGGGCGTGCCCACTGCGGGGGAGGTAGCTGAGTTATTCCTTAATAATGTAGTACGTCTACATGGTCTTCCCTCTCGTGTTATTACAGATAGGGGACCTCAGTTTACATCCCGATTCTGGCGGGCGTTCTGCAAGCTAATCAATATGGAAGTCAGTCTTTCGTCTGGGTACCATCCTGAGACCGATGGTCAGACTGAGAAGGTCAACCAAGGTCTAGAGCAATATTTGCGCTGTTATGCCACCACTGCCGAAACTTCCTGGGTGCAATATGTCTGGTTGGCCGAGATTGCCTACAACAATTCTGTGCACAGCTCAACAAAGTATACGCCGTTTTTCGGCATGTACGGTTATCATCCACGGACCATGCCCATGTCGCCGATAGCCCCTTCAGTAGATTTACCCACGCTTGTAGGACGGCATGCACACGTGAAACAAGTATGGGGGGATATACAGCACAACCTACAACAAGCCAAAGAGACCTATAAATCTTATGCGGATAAGAAAAGGCGCCCTAGTCCTGTTTACCACCAGGGGGATCGGGTATGGTTGTCCACCCAGCATATACGTTTACAGGGTCCTCGTAAATTACAGCCCCGGTATCTTGGGCCTTTTACGATCACAGAGATGATAAATCCGGTGGCTGTTCGTTTAGCCTTGCCAACTCAAATGAAAATCCATCCCACGTTTCATGTGTCTTTACTCAAACCAGCTAGACCCACTATTCGCACTAAGAAACCACCACCCGTGTTGGTGCAAGGTCACCCCGAATATGAGGTGCAAGCTATCTTGAACTCACGACTGCGAAAGGATGGCCAGGTGTATTATTTGGTAGAGTGGGTTGGGTATGGGCCTGAAGACCGCTCCTGGGAACCAGCTTGTAATGTCCATGCTCCGAAACTTGTGAAACTCTTTCATGCTACTTATCCGGGGGAAAGCCAATCCTCAAACCCTTCGGAAGGGGGGGGGGTACTGTCAGGGTACCAGAAGTGCCAGGCAGCAGTACAGACTGCCCAGCGTGCGAGGGGATAGTGTTTTGCCCTACAGAAGGCTTCTTCATCCTTTCCATAGGAAGAAGCCTTCCAGGACCACATTTGCCAGCACACCCGGCGGCAAGAACTACACTTCTCAAGCCACATGGGGTGTGGCGAGCCGGCGCGCATGCGCGAAGCTCCAAGCACGGGGCTTGTGCTCAGAACTTCATCGCGAGCAGTCGCATCTTCCGGAGCTCCAGCCTGAGGGGATTACGCGAGGGGCCACGCCCCACGGACCTTTCAGCCAGGCCCCTCGAGGCTCTCAGATAAGTGACGCATGCATGCCCAGCTGTGGGAGAGAGAATTAATGGGGAATCACGCGCAGGGGGTTAACGCCCACACTCTTAAGCCCCCCTGCGTACGGCTAAATTAAGTTCTGTGCACAGTTGCACTGGATGACATTTAATCCTGAAAGCAACGTTATTTCTTTTGAGTTTTCACATTAACCCATACGAGTGGGAACTAACGGCGCTTGCGGTTAATCGTAGGCCACGTGCGGCTCCCGCATGTCACGCCCAGAACCCCAAAACAATGCCGGAGCGTCTTTAACCATGTGCGGTTCTTTTTAAACGCACGGGTTGACGACCAGGAAACATAGCCGGCTCAAAACAGTACTCGTTGAGGCGTGAGGACGCTTCAACCTTATGAGCCCTATTCTGGTGTGAGAGTCAGGGGGGAACCAAGACACGGCAGGGGCCCCGCGTGGCTTACTCACTAACTTTCGTGTCCTGAAAAAATGGGACAATGTGCATGCATGAGTAAAATGGTGCTGTGTCGCTGTAATTCAGAGCTATAGGGAGCATTGCCTAATTCTTGCTCTTTTTGCAGCGATCGATCGCTTCTGATACCGACCGGACCTGGAGTGCGCAGGCAGGTGGCCAGCACTCAACCCAGAGCTAAGTGCCCAATTGTTTTGTTTATTTGGAGTCACTCCCCAAATGGGTGTGGCAATGCATGGATGCATGTAATGTCATGATTTGGTTTTGAATGATTTTTTCCCTATGTTTCCCGTGTCCTATCCAATACTATTTCCTGCAACCTCAATCCGGTGTTCCTACTTCCCCGTACCCATCCAACCAGCGTTCCCTAACCCTCTTTCCCCGCTGGGGTTGCGGATGTCTGCGTAAGCTTTCGCTTGCAGGCGCCAAAACCTTAGGGGGGGTGGTTGGTTCGTGCCACTCCTGCGCCTGGACTCCTGGAGCCCTGATAGTAGCAGTCTGTACCACCCAGATTTACCTGGTAGCTGTGGCTGAGCAGTCAGACTTCCCTCAAGAAGAGTTAGGCAGTATGCAAAGTATACACAATAGGCACTCAGATACAACAATACAAGCAAACACTGACCAGAGCTTTGGTTTCAAAGTATATAATTATTTATTTAAAAGCACACAGTTTGAAACACTCCAGCACTCTTATTGTAAAATATTCTAAATACAGTTACTATTGTAATATACACACACCTTTGTTTCCTATCAGATAAATCACAGTAAGACACCACTTATTTTCATACAGAGGTGAGCGCTTAACTAGATTGCACTCTGATAAGTTTGTGAGAAAGGGGGGGGGAGACAGAATATGGAGAGGTACACCACTCTAAGATTCAGGAACACTGTTAGCAAGGCAGAAGAGCAAAAAGTCACTGGTGGGCCAAAGTCCAAAGGCTGGGCCCCCTCTTAGAGAGAGCAGAGCACAAATGCGCCCAAGATCACACAGTCACACTAGGCTTAGAAAGTCTCGCAGAGGGTTCAAAAAGAGTTTAGAGAGGCTTTAAGAAAGTTTAGCCAGGGTGTTTCCCTGACTAACCCAGGTTCGAATTCCGGGGGCTAAATCTACCCCGTACAGTCGGTAGCAAGGGAAGCCAGGCGGGACACGGTACCGTAAGTGGGAAGGATCCTCCAGCGGTGGCAGTTGTTCCTGGTAGTGGGTGCAAGTTGCGTCGTCGTCCATGGGAAGAGAAGATCTCGACTTGGAGGAAAGATGAAGGTCGTTGCACTACCAGGGAAGAAACCAGCCGCGGAGTCTTCCGGTTAAAGGTGGTACCTTTGTTTTGCGGTCGTGGTAAAACGTGGTATCCCGGTTGCCGGGGTGCTTGGCACAGGCAAGGCGGCCACGAGGTACGTCGGGAAGGCGAAAAGATGGTGAAACTGGTTATCCCCACCAGTCAAAGGAAGAAGACTCTCCGGCGGGAGATCTCCTCTGTCGTTGGGAAAAGTGGTGAGGCAGTCCAGCAGGGCTCCACCGGTGGTGGTGTCGTGGCAGGTCAGCTCAGCTTCTCCCTCCTCAAATTCTTAGGTCCTGTGGCGACTTCTGAAGTTCCAGTCCCCAAAGCCCTGCTTTTATGCAGCAAACCCCCATTCACTCAGCCTAGCTGTCACTCAAACATGCTAAGTGGTGAGCCGGCCACTTGGGCCAATCAGGATGGAGTGCGACTTGAGTTGCCTAGGCAACTCAGTCCAGGGTGCCTAAATTTCCCTCCACCCCTCCTAAGTACCCCAGACAGAGAGGCACCACTTTGGAGGGATTCTGTGGAGAAGCCCGCCAAAAAGTGGAACAAAGGGCTCGACTTGGGTTGGAGTCACAGAAGAGAACACAAACGCCATTTTAGAATCAAGTTTTGGCAAAAAATACCAACCGGAGAATTAATATTAATTAAATAAACCTGCGGTATGTTCGAGGCTACCGTAAATAATTAAATAAAGATAGTAGCCTAAAACAATGGGAAATCCCATAGGAAAATATTCACGGTTGAATATAAAAAGTAGTATCCACTGCCACCAGCCAAAACTCGATCAGGGGGGACGGAGACGTGCCCCCTCGACTAACAGACCCCGGGGCAAATGAATTGCCACAGCCAGTACGTCCACAATATGATGGTTTGTACTGGTTCTGTTCAGAATTTAAGACTAGTAAAGTCAATGGTGACTGTACATGCCCTGGGAGACAGTAGTCAGTCCCAGGGTATGGAGTCTATACTGGGGGGTCACTATGACACCCCTGTGTCACTGCACTGAGGGTGCTGTGTAACACACATCACAAAAACACATGAAGCCCTATGGAGTAAAAGACCCCATAGCCCATTAAACACATCTAGATTCAAAGAAACTCACTCAAATCATGCCCAAGAGTGAGGGTAAAAGAGTCTCACTCTTGGCAGGAGAAAAAAATAAACCCCAAAAACCCAGCAAAGCTGCTGGGGGACTCACTAGGTTAGGAAATTCATCCTAAACAGAGAATTCTCCCTTACAAACTGGTACTGGGCAAAGAAGAAGGCCCAACGAGCCTGGCGACTGTTCCGACACTCTTATTATTATATTATTATTAGCATTTGAAGATTTCGGTGGTTCGTGCGGACCTGGACTGGATATCTAGCTCCCAGGAGTAGATGTCGCCACTCAGTGAAGTCTTGGCGGATGGCTAAAAGTTATTTTTCCAGGACGGAGTAGTGTGTCTCACTGGGAGTCAAGAGTTTGTGAAAGGTAAGCAATGGGGTGTTCTAGTTTATCCTCAAATTCTTTCTTCAACACTGCTCCAATGGCGTAGTTGGAGACATCCGTTTCCACAAGGAATGGTCGATCAATGTCGGGTTGGGCCAGAATGGGGGCTTGAGTAAAACTTGTCTTCAAGAGTTGGAATGCCTTATCTTGCGGAATAGCCCAGACAAAGGGAGTGTCTTTCTTCTGGAGAGCAACAATCGGTTGAACAATCTCAGAGAAGGTGTGTATAAACTTCCAGTAGAAATCGGCAAGCCCCAGGAAGGATTGAACTTGTTTCATGGACGTGGGAGCAGGCCAGGATAATATAGCCTTTACCTTTGAAGGGTCCTTGCCAATTTCTTCTGGAGTAAGGATAAATCCTAGGTAATGAACAGAAGCAACGTGAAACAGACATTTCTCGGGTTTGGCCAAGAGTTTATGTTCACGCAGTCGTTGTAGTACTGCCTTTACATGCTATTCATGCTTTAAAAGGTCCTTGGAGTAGATCAAAATGTCGTCCAGGTAGACGATGATGAAGAGGAATAGCATGTCAGAGAACACCCTGTCCATAAAACGTTGAAAGACTGCTGGGGCACTAGCTAATCCAAAGGGCATGACAGATATTCAAAGTGACCAAAGGGTGTTCTGAATGCTGTTTTCCATTCGTCTCCTTCCCGAATACGAATCAAATGATAGGCACCCCGGAGGTCCAGTTTCGTGAAAATCACAGCGCCTCTGACCGCTTCCAGGATATCCGAGATTAAGGGTAAAGGGTACCAGTCCTTGAGGGTGCATTGATTTAATCCACGATAATCGAGGCAGGGTTTGAGTTCCTTAGTGTCCCTCTTAGGAACAAAGAACAATGAAGCTCCGGCTGGAGATTTTGAAGGTCTTATGGTGCCATTCTCAAGGTTGGTATCCAAGTATTCTCGGAGGGCCTTTTTCTCAGGTTCAGAAAGGATGAACATCCTGCCAAGGGGAATCACTGCTGAAGCATCCGTTTCTATGGTGCAGTCTTCAGGCCTGTGAGAGGGTAAGGCCGGGACTATGGCAGTTGAGAACACATCAACAAATCCCTGATAGGCCTTAGGAACCTGCACAATATTGGAAACCATGAGAGGTGCTTGATGGTCTATTGGTGGTTCTTTGGAAGGGGTCAAGGAGGGATGCAGGATTAGACAGTGAGACATACAAAACTCTGAGCCGAGGAATAGTGATCCTGCTGTCCAATTGATATACGGATTGTGTTTCTGTAACCAGGGCATGCCCAGTACCATGGGGTAATGAGCTGACCTGATAATGACGAATCGAATCCGCTCTTGGTGGTGGTTAATTGAAAGCTGGATCTCTTTGGTCTGCAGGCTTATGGGCCCCGAAGTGAGGGGTCTTCCATCAATCGCTTCCACCGGCTGCATGATGCTTCGTGTTTCGTATGGGATGTGGTGACTAAAAACCCAATCTTGATCAATGAATATTCTCATAGCCCCGCAGTCTACCAAGGCCAAAACAGGATAGGTCTTATTCCCGGAGGTTGATAGGAAGGCCTGTAGTATCACTAGATTGTTTTGTCCAGGAGAGTTCAAGGATGGAATTGATGTGGAGCAAACATCTCTCTCCCGAAGCCCTGCTCCATCTAGGATCGGGAGTTGGCGTTTGCCGAACGCTGAGGAGGGGCCAGAGGGCATTCTCTAACCAAGTGTTTGCCTGAGGCACAATACATGCACAACCCTGTATTAATCCTTATCATCCTTTCTTGCAGGGATATGGGTCCACGGAAGGCTCCTATCTGCATGGGTTCTGGTTCGGTGACTGATCTTGGGTTTGTGTCAGATTTGGAGGTACTCTCAAAGGACACCTTCGGAGGGTTTCCTCTAAATTTTTTTCTTCTTTGCCTTGCTTTCCTGGATGCGAAAGTCTATTTGCATGGCAAGGTCCATAAGAGCCTGGAATGAGTTCGGTCGGGCCACTCTGGCTAACTCATCTTTAATCTCCTCATTTAGTCCTCTCCTGAAAAGGGTAAAACTTGCCTCCGGAGACCAATCAGCTTCCTTGACCAATTGCTTGAATCGGGTTACATACGTGAACACATCCTGGGATCCCTGCTGAAAGTCTAAGAGGCGTTCCTGAGCCCTAAAGACCTGCTCTGGGCGATCAAACATGGTCTTTAGGGCCCGTATGAAACCATCATAGTCATTTAGGAGAGCGTCGCCTGAGTCAACTAGGGGTGTAGCCCAGGTTAAAGCCTTTCCGGAAAGGTGAGAGATTATGAAACCCACCTTAGCCTTGGGAGTGGAAAAGTAATAGGGCTTAAATGTAAAGTGAACCGAACATGAGTCCAGGAATCCACAAAGGGTTTTTGCTGGCCCATCGTTTTTGTCAACAATGCCGCCCAATAACACACTTTCTTTTGCGGCTGAATCACGGGATAGAACTAATTGCTTGAGAGCTGCGTTTTCCGCCTTTAAATTCTACACCTCGGTGGTTAATTCTTGCATACCTCACATCAGGTCCTGAACGGCCGCTTCCATGTCGACTTCGAGTGCGGTCGGTAGATGTCTCAAACTGTCGCGGAGTTCCCCCCTTCTCACCTGAGACCGATCCTTGCTGGACTCCGTGGGCGGTGTCTTCTTGCGGACAGACCTGGACTTGAATAAGGCTGAGCGAGTCTCTTCCGACTCTAGCGTGCGTTTAAGATTCCGGGATGCAGCAATCCGGGGATCCGGGAAATGAAGAAGGCGTGCTAATGGCGCAAGAGTCCAGGAAGCAAGAGGAACAGGGAAAGCGACAAGGAAAGGGAGTAGAAAAGCTAGGAACCAGGAAAGCAATACAGCGAACTACAGAGCACACGTCTGATCGCTACTTGGCAATAGCATTGAGACGAGCGGAGCCGCAGGGTTGCGGTCTATTAGTAGAATACGCTACGTCCAATGTATAGACCGCGGAAGGCGGAGCACGCTGGACGGCAATGTTGGGAGTGTCAGGGAATGCAAGGCCCGTTGCGATAAGGACCAGAAAGACCAAAAGGGGCGCATCCTGTGGGTCATGACACTTACATGAGCTTCTATTGTTCGACCTAGAGACTCCCTTGATGTTTTGGGATTTCTTCTGTTAATACCAATTGGTAGTCGGCTTGTTCGTCTGTCTGAAGAGTTTTTAGATCAGCATATTGTCTGCCGAACTGGAGAAGTCACAGTTAAGTCATGTTCAAAGTGGTCTGCACTTCTCCTTGCATTGGCATACCTCCACCTGCATCCATCCCTGTGATAACCACATTTGCAGCTGTTACAAGTTGGTTACCAGCACCCAACGTCAAGAGTGAGTGAATTTCAATCAATAAGGTAGAATTCGCCCTTACTTCGAGCACTACAGTATCACACAAGCGAATGAAGGATTGCAGCACGATGGTTAAGGCTGCCAATGTACTCATTCCCGATTCCGAGGTGTCCTTGCACGGAGATTCATCACTTTAAAAAGGCTGGGAGGAACAATCTACACTGACAGGAGTATCCAAACGTGAGTCTCCATCTTGAGCAATTGTGTCAAGGATTGTATCCACATCTTGAGTATTAAATAGGCCAGGAGACATGCTTAGTCTGTCATTAGCTCTGTTGAGCGCTTTGATTTCATTTTCCAAGCTGATCCAGTAAGTTAAGAGGGTAGCGCTAATTTTGTGTTCCACTTCACTAAAAACTGGGCCAGAAATTTCACACACAGTATCGCAATCCACCACAGCTACCACCATTTAGAGATCAGACTTAATAACATCCGAGTGAGCCACATGACTATACGTTTTTTTTTGCAGTTGCGGGATAAATGTTATTTTCCCTTGATCCAGGGTCTGTGATGCTTTGACTGTTTGGCCCAAGTTTTCCACAGAAGAGTGCTACCGACTGCCGACCACTTCACTGCGCCTCATCCTGGGATTTAAATATCCTGCTCAGGTGCCTTAGTCTGAAGCAACTAGACCATACCTTTGAATAAACAACATTCTGGACCCTCATTGTCTCTGAGACCTTCTTCCTCGACCCAGTACTTCTAGCATTATGGGAACTGAAGTCCATAGAGGATTGTGTGACATTTGTTAGTTCTATGTTACTTCCAGTTAATTCAGACTGTTTTATGTACTGAGTGTTATTAGGATGGGGTTTGGTGATGACTCTGCAGGCTTCATCAGAGTAAACTGGGAAGGAGATAGGAGACCGTAGGGTAGGGATGGTGTTGGAAGCCCAGAAAAAAACGGCTTCCATCATAACTAGGTTGGCTGGAAGACAAGAGACAGGTGTGGAGAAGGTCCCATGGTTTAATCATGCGAGAATATGGTTGTGTAACTGTGAGTCCTAAACTATCAGTCTACACAGAGGCTAGGCCAAAAGGTTGCCAGTTTGGGGCTGCAAGCTTCTGGTCTCCCACTGTCTCCCACTGAGGGCAGTAGGTGTCATGAGAGCAATGTGACAGGTGTCCATGTTCAGTGGTAACCCCTGCCACCGGAACCCTTGTATAATTTTAAAAAGACAGAATAAATTGTATTTTTAAATGCCATGACTAATTATTGTGATCAAATCCTAGGTCACAGGCTGGAAGATAGTACTGGGGAACTCTGGGAGCTGTAAAGGCATCATGAAGCAAGACACAGATAACATATTCAAAGTTTATACTCAAAAGCTTTATTTAACAAATAAATAGGTTGGAGTAAGGCCTAACTTGCCCTATGCTAAGGTGGGATTTCCCTACCTAAAGAAAACTAAGGATAGTCTGTGACAGGATGTCCAAATTAAGTCTGTGTCCAAAACCTATGCTTGCCCTCAGAACGAAATGCATACAATGTGTAGGGATGTTGGTCTCAAAAGAATAGTGTTAAAAAAAAAAGTTCAGAGCTTCTTCCAGCTCTTGGCTTAGGATCAGATTCCCCTTCCCCAGGTTCAAAATAGTTCTCAAAACAGTGGGATTCCCCTTCCCCAAGAGTTAAAGTCTTCTTGCTTCCAAAATAACAGTTCCTTGGGATACCTCTCAAGTCAGGGTTTCCTTCCCCCAAGAGTTCAAACTTCCATCTTTCAAAATCAACACAGTTCTGTTTCTCAGTTTCAGTTCCTTAAACAAATAAGTAGTCCCACATAATCTTGACTTCAAATGTACATTCATTGGATTTTTCCAAATGGGGCACTCGGTCTAGGTGCAGTCAGCGGACCACACGGTCCACCCATCACAAGTCACGCAACCAATACCCTTTCTCACTGTTTCCATCAACACTTAACCACTCATTCCGTCTGACAGTGATGCTTATTAGATTCCTCTGTGTCACTTGCTCCAGACACTGTCCTGTGGCTGCTTTAGCCACCATACACCATGCACTTTATTATTCTTGGTTGTATTTCTCTGGTCCTTGCCAATACAGCTCTCTTTCAAATTGCCATGCCTGGGACCCTCTGGACTTTGGGCCACTTTTACATTTCCATCTTCATATTTCCTTAGTACTTTCTTGACTCTTGTTCATGTGCTACTTTATTTTTGCTCTATTCCTGAGCATTGAACTGACTCTGCACGGCATTCAGAAGTGTTTCCAACACCTTTTTACTCTGGGCAGTATTCACATCTGCTTTCAATACTTTTACTCTGTTCGGTATTCAGAGATGCCTTCAATCACTTGCACTTCATTAGACAGTTCAATAGTATTTGGTTCGACATTCAACAGCACTTGTATTCACGCTGCCTTGCACTCTGCGTTACTGGAGCGACCCAGTCCGAGCGTATACTGGCTCTACACTCACCAGTCGCGTACAGCAGCGTTCTTTCATCCGGCGTCCTTCGCAACAGGCTTCTTCAGGCTTCAGCTGCTTCCTGGCTTCTCCCGGCTCTGCCTTCCTCTCGCGGTCTGCACTACATGCCCCAGCGCTTTCCTAACTTCTCTCAGCAGTGGCTGCAGTCCTGGGGCGCTCCACTGCTTCTGCCCTCCAGACCTGCTTTGGCGGATGGCAGGACCTCTGGACCCTCGCACAGCTGGCTACAACATCCTGTTCTCCTGCACAGCACTGCTCTGGCCACCTGGTTCTCCAGCTTCCTTTCCTTCAAAATGGCAGGCACTTTTATATTGTTCAGGTATGTTAAGTGACCCCCAGGTGTGGGTCGTTGAGCTCTCGTGCCTGACTATGGAGGACTACATTATGCAGACATGCCTGGTTGTTTCACTGGTATGCCTCCCTAGTCCTCTTGCACATCTCAGTGCCAAAAGGGTGTTTGAAGTTACCTAATTTAATAATGGAAACCTTGTCACCTTGGTTTGGTCTCTGAAATATGTGTGGGCCTATGAAATGAGGATGTCTCTTAGTTGGCCTTTTCCTTGTCTCAGTTCTACAATGTTGTTTCTGGGTAACAGATGGAAAGGAGAAAAAGGGAAAGGGTTTGTTATGGAGAATTCTCGGTTTAGGCTGAATTTCCTAACCTAGTGAGTCCCCCAGCAGCTTTGCTGGATTTTTGGGGTTTATTTTTTTCTCCTGCCAAGAATGAGACTCTTTTACCCTCACTCTTGGGCATGATTTGAGTGTGTTTCTTTGAATCTAGATGCGTTTAATGGGCTATGGGGTCTTTTACCCCATAGGGCTTCATGTGTTTGTGTGATGTGTGTTACACAGCACCCTCAGTGCAGTAACACAGGGGTGTCATAGTGACTCCCCAGTATAGACTCCATACCCTGGGACTGACTACTGTCTCCCAGGGTCTGTAAAGTCACCATTGACTTTACTAGTCTTGAATTCTGAACAGAACCAGTACAAACCATCATATTGTGGACGTACTGGCTGGGGCAATTCAATTGCCCCGGGGTCTGTTAGTCTAGGGGGCACGTCTCTGTCCCCCCTGATCGAGTTTTGGCTGGTGGCAGTGGATACTACTTTTTATATTCAACCGCAAATATTTCTCTATGGGATTTTCCCATTGTTCGAGGCTACTATCTTTATTTATTCAATTACGATAGCCTCGAACATACCGCCGGTTTATTTAATTAATATTAATTCTCCGGTTGGTATTTTTTGCCAAAACTCGGTTCTAAAATGGCGTTTGTGTTCTCTTCTGTGACTCCAACCCAAGTCGAGCCCTTTGTTCCACTTTTTGGCGGGCTTCTCCACAGAAGCCCTCCAAAGTGGTGCCACTCTGTCTGGGGTACTTAGGAGGGGTGGAGGGGGATTTAGGCACCCTGGACTGAGTTACCTAGGCAACTCAAGTCGCACTCCGTCCTGATTGGCCCAAGTGGTGAGCCGGCCGGCTCACCACTTAGCATGTTTGAGTGACAGCTAGGCTGAGTGAATGGGGGTTTTCTGCATAAAAGCAGGGCTTTGGGGACTGGAAATTCAGAAGTCGCCACAGGACCTAAGAATCCGACGAGGGAGAAGCTGAGCTGACCTGCCACAACGACACCACCGGTGGAGCCCTGCTGGACCGTCTCACCACTTTTCCCAACAACAGAGGAGATCTCCCGCCGGAGAGTCTTCTTCCTTTGACTGGTGGGGATAACCAGTTTCACCGTCTTTTCGCCTTCCCGACGTATCTCGTGGCCGCCTTCCCTGTGCCAAGCACCCCGGCAACCGGGATACCACGTTTTACCACGACCGCGAATAAAAGGGTATTACCTTTAACCGGAAAACTCTGTGGCTGGTTTCTTCTCTGGTAGTGCAACGACCTTCATCTTTCCTCCAAGTTGAGATCTTCTCTTCCCCTGGACGACGACGAGACTTGCACCCACTGCCAGGAACAACTGCCACCGCTGGAGGATCCTTCCCACTTAAGGTACCGTGTCCCGCCTGGCTTCCCTTGCCACCGACTGGACGGGGTAGATTTAGCCCCCGGCTTTCGAACCTGGGTTATCCTGGGACACCCTGGCTAAACTTTTCTGAGCCTCTTTAAACTCTTTTCGAACTCTCTGCAAGACTTTCTAAGCCTAGTGTAACTGTGTGATCTTGGGCGCATTTGTGCGCTGCTCTCTCTAAGAGTGGGCCCAGCCTATGGACTTTGGCTCACCAGTGACTTTTGCTCTTCTGCCTTGCTAATAGTGTTCCTAAATCTTAGAGTGGTGTACCTTTCCATATTCTGTCTTTTCCCCTCCCTTTTTCACAAACTTATTGGAGTGCCATCTATAGTTAAGCGCTCACCTCTGTATGAAAATAAGTGGTGTTTTACTAAGACTTATCTGATAAGGAATAAGGGTTGTATATATTATAATAGTGACTGTGTTTAGAGTGTTTTTCAATAAGAGTGCTGGAGTGTTTCAAACAGTGTGTTTTTAAATAAATAATTATATACTTTGATACCAAAGCTCTGGTCAGTGTTTGCTTGTATTATTGTGTCTGAGTGCCTATTGTGTATACTTTGCATACTGCCTAACTCTTCTTGAGGGAAGTCTGACTGCTCAGCCACAGCTACCAGGTAAATCTGGGTGGTACAGACTGCTACCAAGTGGGTTTACTGCTAACACCTGTAGTCCTAAATCTTTTGCAGTGTTCCCTAAGAGAACTGCACAGGTTTCTGCCTAACAGGGTTGATAATATCCCACAAAGGCTTTAGGGATAGGGGGCTCATTGTAAAAAGGGAAAGGGGGATACCGCGTCTCAACTAAGGGTGTCCCCCTCACCAGTCCCCAGGTTTCCTCCACCCAGGTGATCCTCCCTCGCATCTCCACCCCCAGGGTCGGGATCCAAAAGCAATGGCTTTTTCCTTGGCCACCTGAGAGGATTCTGGGGAAAAAGAGGCTAGGACACCCTCAGGTTCCTCACAGAGCCAGGTGGCATTAGCCTCTCCATGATGTAGTGCCTGGAGCGGATACATAGAGGATCCATCAGGTTATCCAGTACATCACTACTCTTACTAACATCGGACAACAACTTCTGTATAGACTCTAACCCTTATAGCTTTAGGGAGTCAGGGGTGAATTTGAGCCAGGGGCGGATGGTTGAGCAAACTAATAAAGCAGGGACAAAGAACAAAGTGACTTGGGGGCCACCTAGGGATTCATTTATATTCTTAGGCCATGCACGGTGAGTCAGAGTGGATCCATGCGGTGGACAAGGCATCCTGGAAGAGCCTGCTGGCAAGGAGAGAGCCTTAATGTCATCTGGGAACCGACTCTAGGAGAGCACCAAAGTCCAAAGGTACTACAAAGGGGTTGTTGTGTGTATTTATGTGTAGATTTAGGTGCATGTGTATAGGATAAAATATATAGTGTATACAGAATGTTTGGTAGGGGACTATAGTGGTTTATATAGAGTGTCTGTTTATATTTATAAGAAATTATAAGTTACTCACTGTAGTGACTAACGTACTCCTAGTCCATAGTCCCCTTTCCTCCATTCTGTATGGGCGTCCCTTGCTAGGGACGGGACACAGAACCTTTTTCACCAGAAAAAAACATCTTCCCTTTTAAATTTAGAGGTGCGAGCCCTGGGAGCATGCGCTCCCCTGACTCCGCCCACCAGCGCCACTCCTCAGTTTCCTTTGATGCGTCGACAATATTACCATTGCTTAATAACACCAGTTTTATTAAGGAGGAGGACGGTGGGATGTATGGAGGAAAGGGGACTATGGACTAGGAGTATGTTAGTCACTACGGTGAATAACTTATAATTACTCCTACGTCCCGTCCCCTTTCTTCCATAATGTATGGATGATTACAACTGAACATAGCCCCAGGGTGGAGAGGTGACCCTCCTAGGAAAACAAGTTCTTTAAAACCGCCTGACCTAATGCCACTTCCGACCTGGAGCTGGCATCCAAGTAGTAGTGCTTGCAGAAGGCCGAAGGCATGGCCCATGTAGCCGTCTTACTGATGACCTGTCACGGAACATGTCTCTGAAAAGCCACAACCGTGGCCTTGGCTCCGATAGCGTGGGCATGCATATTTGCCAGGCGTGGTTTGTGCTGCCCCTCATAGGCCTCCTTGATGGCCGCAACCATCCATCTTGCTATGAAAGAATTGGAAGCTTGATAGCCTGGTCTAGACCCACCGAAGGTGACCAAGAGGGCCTCCGATTTGCGGATGCTCTTGGTTACGTCCAGGTAGAATTCTAGAGCATGCCTGACATCTAGACAGTGAAGAACCCTCTGTGCCTCGTCCTTGGGGTCCACGAAGAAAGTAGGAAGCACTATCTCCACATTGAGGTGAAATGTGGAGACTACCTTAGGTAGGAATGCAGGATGAGTCCTGAGGACAACCTTGTCCTTAGGAAAGGTAGTCTACGGCTATGAAGCCGCCAGTGCCTGGATTTCAATGACTCTCCATGCAGACTTCAGACCCACTAGGAGGGATGTCTTGATGGTGACAAGCCTGATGTTCGCAGATGCTATTGGCTGGAACAGTTTATGCGACAAGTCACCCAAAACTACATTGAGGTCCGAACAACGGGTGTGGCTTCTTGATAGGTGGGTGGAGCCTGGTGAGGCCGGCCAAATGCCTTTTAAATATCAGGTTGGAGGATGAAAAAACGTCCTCCTCCGAGATCCTATAGGCTCTGATGACCAGCAGATAGCTGCAGCATGTGTCTACTTGCACCTCCGAGTGTGCGAGGTGTGCTGTGAAGGATAGCATGTCATCCAGAAAGCAAGTCAGAGGATTGACTCCCTTTGATTCCGCCCAGTGACAAAATCTAGTCCACTTGCTCTTGTACTGGCTCCTAGTAGCGTCGCTCCTAATGCCCTGTATGATGTCTAGGTTAGCCCGTGTCAGACGCAGATGCTTTAATGTGACCTTTAAGGAACCACGCTGCAAGGGCTACCTTCTGGGGGGTGGGATGGATGACCGTGCTTCCCTGCTGTGAGAGTAGGTGAGCTGGACCCAGCAGAAGGTGCGCCGGGGCCTGTTCTGACAGGCTGAGTAGTTCCGAGAACCATGGCCTGGCGGGCCACCAAGGAGCTATCAGGATGATATGGAGGTGTCGGGACTCCCTGATCTTGCAGATTACCCTGTGGACCAGGGGAGTGGGAGGAAAGGCATACACGTTCATGTTGTCCCATTGTATCTGCATGGCATCGCCCAGAGAGCCCCAGCCCTGTGCATGCCAGGAAGCAAACTGTGGGCACCCCCTGTTGGACAAGGTGGTAAAGAGATCCACCTGAGGGTGACCCCATCTGTTGAAGATCCCCTGAAGGATCTGTCCATTCAACTGCCATTTGTAGTTGTCCGAACCCAGTCTGCTGAGCCTGTCCACCTCCAAGTTGGACTCCCCCGGGAGGTGGATTGCCCTCCAATTGAATGTTGTTCTCCAGAGCCCACTCCCAAATGCTGACTGCCAGTTTGAATAGGGGAGGAGACCTAGTGCTGGTTGATGTAATGCATGCCAGTGGAGTTGTTCATTTGAATGAGGATCATCTTGCCACTGATCAGTTGCAGGAAGGCTTTGAGAGCCAGCCAGATCGCCTTTATCTCTAGCCAATTGATATGGGCCTTTTGTTCCTGAAGAGACCAAACTCTGTGGACGCTGTGGTTGTCCAGGGTAGCCCGCCAACCCTCCAAGGAAGAATCTGTGGTGATGGTAACCTGCAGTGTTGGTTGCCTGAAGGGTCTGCCGATCCTCAAGGTTGCAGTCCGTGCTCCACCAGACAAGGTCCTGGTGGAGAAAGGGAGGAATGCTGCAGTAATCACTGAAAAGTGTGCTTGAGGGTGTGCCGACAGCAAGAGTGTAACCCCCTCCAATTGCCTGTACTTGGCGTCGAGGCATCGATTGGTGGGCTGTGTCAAATGGGGTTTAAGCTATCCATTTTTGGCCATAGCGACAACGTCATTCTGCATCAGAATCCCAGTTCTAGCCGCGAGGCGTATGATATGATATGGCATATGTAACGGACCTATACACAAGTGTTTCAAGGCGCGACGAGGCAAGGAAGGGGGAACAGAGGGAGGACAGAGACAACGATCTTACTAGGCCAAGTGACATTGAGATTGCGCAAGTGCAGTGGGGGGGGGGGGTTGCCTGGGGAAAGGTGAGGGGGCAGTGCTCTACATGGAATCAAAACAATAACAAGAATTGCGGCCAGCAGGTGCAAGGGTAAGTGCAGACAACGGGTGTCCAAAAGTGCAGGTAGGGGGACTGTAGGCTTACAGATACAGACAAAAGTGCAAGGATTACCGGGAGGCAGTGCAGGTGTGCAACTGGGCAGGCAGGGACCTGGGCCCGAAATCCGAGGGTAGCCAGGTGACCAGTGCAGTATTAGACAGGAAATCAGGAGAGGAAAGGAAGAGAGACGGCAGAAGCAAAGAGGAAGGTCTTGAGGTGTTTCCAGAACCAGAGATAATGGTTCTTCCTTATGTTTCAGAGAGGCAGTGAGGCTGTTCCAGAGGGAGGGCCCAGCCGAAGAAAGAGATCTACCACCATGCTTCTCCCAGGACCATTCTGTAATCAGGTCCTTCAAACTATACTGTAATGCACCATGCTCACTTACTTGTATGTGCAACATTCTGTAACCACTGATGTACTTAAAGAATTAGCGCCCAGCTACCTGAGGGTTCGGCAGCGCTCTACAAATAAACAATCTAAAACTAAACTAAACCAGCTCGTGGCTTGGAGAAGCGATTGACCCTGAGGGAGGTGGAGATGCAAAGAGCTTGAGTAGGAAAGTATTTACGAAGAAAGATATGGAGGTATTGAGGACCTACGCCCCAGAAGGCCTTGTGGACAATGCAGAGGGTCTTGAACCTAATCCTTCCAGCCACTGGGAGCCAATGCACAGATTTTAGTGCTGGAGAGATACGATCCCTGGGCTTTCGGCCAAGGACAAGTCTTGCAGTCCTGTTCTGGATGAGTTGCAGATGGCAGAGAGTAGAAGCAGGCAGATTTAGAAAGAGGCTGTTGCAGTAGTCCAGCCTTGAGTGAACAAGGGCTCTAGAGACAGTGAGCTTCTGGGGGAAGGAAAGGAAGAATACCTCTGAGGAGGTGCAGTTGGTAGTTTGACTTCTTAGAGACGTCAGATATGTGAGGAGAAAAGGAGAGTGTGGAGTCCACGATGACCCCGAGGTTCTTAGCCTCACAGGTGGGAGCAGGAAGAGGACCAAGGAAGGCCGGCCAGAGAGAGGGTGCTGGTGTGCTGATGAGGAAAATCTCTATCTTACTGGCATTAAGGCAGAGAGCGTTGGCGGCACACCACTCCTGGATAGCAGACAGACAGTTAGAGATGAGAGAAGGAGAAGAGGTGACAGAGGGGAGACTGAAAACGAGCTGAGTGTCATCCGCATAGCACTGAAAGTTGGAGCAGAGAGCAGCAATGCAGTGGGCGAGAGGTGCCAGGTATTGGTTGAACAGCCAGAGAGAGAGGTAAGACCCCTGGCGAACAACAGAGGTAGAGGTAGACAGAGAGATAGAGGAAAGGAAGGACCTAAGTTGGACCTGGGAGGGTCGATCAGAGAGGAACAAGGTCAGCCAGGCCAGGGCCTGATCGGTGATACCCAGGTTATCACAGAGACAATTGAGCAAGATGTCATGGTTGACCGTGTCAAAGGCAGAAGAGAGATTGAATAAGATGTGGACAGAAGAGAGATTAGAATCAAGGTTAAAGAGCGTAGAGTGAGGACCTCAGCCAGAACCCCTGCCTCTGGTTGTTCAACCTCGGGTTGTGGAAGCCGCAAGTATTCAGCTAGACCTGCAAGCCGTTCATGGAATGCCTTGGCAGAAGACGGGTGTCATGGGCCTCCTCCTCTGGAACAGGTGGAGGAGAACTGGGTGCCGCAGGCTGAGGTGTGGTGACCGTAGCCGGAGGCTGAAGTGGAAGCTAGTATGGAACCGCCTGGGGTGCAGGAGGCAGAAGAGCCGGAACCATAGGGGCAGCCATGGGCAGCTGAGGCTGTGCTGGGGCCTGAGGTGCTGGAGCCATAGGAGGAATTACTGGACGTAACATGTCCCTACTCACAACCCGAAGGATGGTTCCCATATGAGGGGATCTCATAAGCGTGAGGATTTTCTTAAAAAACCTGTCCTCAAATGCCGGTGGGGCATTAGTTGCCGCAGGAGTAGGGCCATGAGGTTGCTGAGGTCTGGGTGTACTCTGCCTTGCTGACTGCGGGATGTATCTGCTCTGCAACGCTGAAGGATATGCTGTAGGCCACATAACTGATGAAGACCAGTCCCACCTCGAAACATGTTCTCCCACCGGCTCCCCCCAAAGGGGGTGGTATCGGACAAGCAGCCATCTTCTCTGGCGCAGCGTCATTTTGTCGGGCTGCATGCCACATGCCTGCGCCATGGTGCTTGCTGTGATATGCGTGGCCTACTCTAGGACTCTTGGCAGTGGAGCTAGAAGCCTACCCTGCTCCTCATGACGGGGCGTGGTAGGCGTTGTGCCCTCAGCTGTGTTGCCGGTAGTGCTGTGTACAGGCGCCCCCTCAAGACATTTGTCCGGTAGTAGGGCGTAGCCCCTCAGGTGGACAACCGGTAAAAGAACCCTGCTGTCCCTCAGCGATGTCACTGGTAAGATCTAGCGACTCCTCGGCCTGGTGGCCGGTAGCTGAAGCAGCCTCAGTACTCGTGCTGGTGATCGAACCTGAACGGTCTCTCCTGCTCTAACGTTTCCTTGGGAAGGAGTCGCCCTTGCGGGGTGCAGATGAAAAAAGTGGCCTTACCTTGGTCCTTGACTTGTGCTTGACGAAGTCCTTCAAGTCCTCTGGAGGTGATCGTTTGAAGGGCTCCCTTCACTTCGCTAACCTGTACTTCAAAACGCGCAGTGTAAGCGCACCACACGCGGTACAACCCTCCCAGTCGTGATCGGGGCCAAGGCAGCAGAGGCAAAGAGTGTGAGGGTCAGATGTAGGGAAGAGACCTTTGCAGGCTGGACACCTGCTGAAGCCCAAAGACGTCGACATGCGCCGGGGAGGAGCGTGGCGCCAGAGGACCGAGTACCTGATTGAAGACAAAAGACTAAAGATAAAAGACAGTATCCGGGGAAGAGATGGTCGAATTACAAGGCCGAAGCCAAACCCAGGAGCGCTTGTGAAAACGGTCCGCTCCGGTCGATGCGGAAAAGAGGACTGGGGAGTGGTGCCAGTGGGTGGAGTCAGAGGAGTGCATGCTCCCAGGGCTGCGTCCTTGCGCGCCTCTAAATTTGAAGGGGAAGAAGGTTTTTTCTGGTGAAAAAGGTTCTGTCTCCCGTTCCTAGCGAGGGACGCCCATACAATATGGAGGAAAGGGGACGGGATGTAGGAGTAGGTTTAGTGCTAGTGGTGTTGTTAACTAGGAGGAAATGTTTATAGAATTAAGAAGGAGGTATAGAAGGCATGGGTATTCTGGCATGAGGTAAGTGAGGAAAGTGGCAGTCTGCTTGAGGCCACCTAGGTGTAGGACCTTCCACAGTGGCCCTGCTCTGACCTCGCGCTCCTGTGGATGGTGCCAGGTGTAGGGCAACAGTCTGTTTCGTCAGGGGTGTGTTTGGAAACCCATAGGGTCCGGCCCTATTGGTCTCCCTGTACCTCAGGAATGGTGTGGCTGATGGCGGGGTAGCCCTATTGCCAGAGGGCATTAGAAGCCGATTAGGAGTTAGGGGATAGAAGAAAAAATTACGTACCCCTGGTAATGTTCTTTTGACTGGATGTTCCTACCACTTATTCCTCATCTTTGAAAATCTCCTTCCAGGGTTAACGGCATCGGAAAATATTTTCCTCGGCGTCAACTCGATCTCCCTCGACGCCCTCCATCCACTCTCGAGCATGACATCACTGACTGCACAGCACTGCACCCGTACCTTCAGTTCTAGTTTTTCCTCTCTCTTCTAAAGCAGAGACATTTGCGAGATCAAAAAGACCAGACGGTAAAGAGAGGTAGGTGTAATAAACAGAAATTCTACTGACGGGTAGGATGGGAGGTGCGTTGAGGAATATGTGATAGGAAAATCCAGTTGCAAGAACATTACCAGGGGTAAGTAATTTGTTCTTCGAATCGATTGTGTCCTCCCACGTATTCCTCATAGTTGATACACTCCCAAAGCAGTATGTGTAGGAGGGAACAAGATCTTACTTATCCTTAATGCTGTGAAGTGCAGCTTTTCCAAATCCTGCTTCCTGTCCTGAATGATAGCATTCTGAAATGCAAAGTATAATCCAGCGGGACAAGGTTTGCTTGGTCACAACCAGTCCTAGCTTGTGACCTGTGTAACCCACAAACAATTGGACGTCTTGTTTAAGGTTTGCCATTCTAGAGATGTAAAAACTCAAGGCCCTTTTAGGGTCAAGACGATACAGTCTCTACTACTCTTTAGATGGATGAGCTGGAGGATAAAAAGTAGTAAGGACATTTTTTTGAGCCAGATGAAATTCTGAAACTAGGAAGAAACGTGTGATAGTCTCTCAAATTAACCTTCTCCTTGTAAACAGTGGTAAAAGGAGGCTTGCACAAAAGCGCCTATAGTTCACTGACTCTACATGCCTATCTGATGGGCGTTAGGAAAAATGTTTTGAGAGTTAACAGCCTTAGAGGACATGAATGGAGCAGCTCAAACAAAGCACACGTGAGGTATTTGAATACAAGCTTCACGTCCCAAACTGGTATAATGAAAGGAACTGGAGGGAACACAGTGAGTCCTTTTAAAAATTGGACTACAATAGGGGTCTTGAAATAGGCTCCCTGCTCTGGCAAATGCTTAAAAATGGATAGCGCCGCCAGGTAGCCTTTTACAGTGGCGAATGTAGCAAAGAAGACAACACTATCAGTGTGTCACAAACAAAAGGATCCACATTCTTAGCTCTGCACCAGAAGCAAAACATATTCCAACGGCAGCAGTACAGAGACTTTGTTGCTGGTCTTCTAGCCAAAAGCAACACTTCCATTATGGCTTGCGCGAGGTCCTAATCTTTGTATCTCAACCTCTCAGGAACAAGGCTTGAAGGTTGAGAGTACTGATCTCTGTGTGAAGAATGCAACCTCCCTCTAGTGAGAGTATATCTTCTCTCTGGCGAAGACGAATTGGAGGGCAGATGGACATGTCTGGGTACATCTTCCTCCTGGCCCAATCTGGAGAAATTAGGATCATGGTTTTCCCAAACCACAACCTCCTTATGATTTGAGTAATGACGGGGACTGGAGGAAACACACACAGGAGAGGAAACTCCCAGTCCACTATAAACACGTCTCCCAGAGCTCCTCTCGGCAGATCACAAGAGGGGTGACAATGGAAGCGAACAGATCCACTTGAGGGGTTCTCCGAAAGGCTAAGATCTCTTGAAGCACTTCCTGAGCTAGTTCCCACCCGTGGGAGACTGTGCTCTGCCTGTTCGGAGTGTCCGCCACAGTGTTCTCCTCTCCGGCAAGGTGATCGGCTGTGAGAGAGATTCCTTCTCGCAGTACCCAAAAGCAGAACTGCATTGCCTCTTTGCACAGTGGTAGTGACCCTACACCTCCTCTCTTGTTGAGATAGTACATGGCCACTGTATTGTTAATCATTATCAGGAAATTCTTACCCGTACAGAGGTCACAAAAGCCATCAGCGCTAGTCTGATTGCCCTCAGCTCCAAAAGGTCAAAGTGTAGAATGGGCTCTGATGGAGACCAACGACTGCTGATCATCAGATCGGTTCCATGGGCTCCCCAAACCGTTAGGGAAGCGTCTGTAACTACTGTGATCTCCACCCATGGTTGCCAGAAAGGTTCTGCTTTCAGTATGTTCTCCTCGCTGGCCCACCACAGCAGACCCTGAATGACCTTGCTTGGGACCTGAAATAGGTTCATCCTTCTTCCAGAGAACTGAGACCACTGGGACCTGAGGGCCCATTGGAGAGACCTCATTCTCAGACGAGCCTCTGGCACTAGGAAATTGCAGGATGCCATGATGCCGAGCAACCATATCAAATCAAAGGCCGGAAGACGTTGAGGCATTCTGGAACTTGTTGACCATCTGACGAATGTGTTGAGCCCTCACCTCGGGTGGCAAGGCTTTCCCTGAGGAAGCATCCAGGGCCGCTCCTGTGAATTGAAGATTTTGAGATGGTATCATGTGGGACTTCTTGAAATTGTAAGAGAAGCCCAGTCAGTGGATAGAGTGGCGGGTGATGCTGAGATGTTCCAGGACCTGTTCGGGAGAATGGGTCCTGATCAGCCAATCGTCCACGTAGGGATAGATGTGAATCTACCCGCTCCTGAGACTTGCTGCCACTACCACCATCAACTTTGCGAAAAACCCTTTGGGCGGAGGTGAGCCTGAATGGCAGAACGTAAAACTGAAAGTGAGAACTGCCAATTGCGAACCTTAGGTACTTCCTGTGCTTGTGATGAATAGGCACATGAAAGTAAGCATCCTGAAGGTCCAATGATACCATCCAATCCTGGAGCTGGAGGGCCTGAAGGTTCAGAGAAAGATTAACCATTGTCAAAAAGGCCTTCGCGTAGATCACATCCTTCCTAAAAGGAAGAGCCATGAAGGTTTTCTCAAACCAGGGCAGTGCAGCAGCAACGACCATCCACTGCGGAGTCCCGCAGGGCTCTTGCACAGCCCCTACTCTCTACAACCTGTTCACAAAGCCGCTCTTTGATAAACTAGACGCGCTTGGCAGAGCATATACTAATTATGTTGACGATACACAGGTACTTCTGCCTCTCTCTGGCGTGTATGACCAAGACTTTGTTGCTCTACACTCGATATATACACCACCTTCCAAGCTTGGATGGCAGCCAATGGGCTATGTCTCAACGGAGACAAAACAGAGATTATCCTCATCGGCCCCAAAAAAACGTTATCCAAACAATACTCCAACTTCACCATTGATAACTTCATCATCCCTGTCTCCCCCCCAGTAAAGACTCTAGGGGTCTACCTCCCTCTCAATGACCCGACAGGTTAGCGCCATTGCCTCCTCTGCTGCCCACACTACCAAGCTCTTAAAAGCTGTAAAACCCTTCCTCTCTAAACAGAACTGCTTGCCAATAGCCAGAGCCATCGTTGGAGCTAGACTTGACTATTGCAACGCCCTTTTAGCAGGCACTTCTGCATAATTCTAAATAGACTCCAGGTCATACACAATAAGGCTCTTAGAACAGCACTAAACATCTCAAAACAAGACCACATCGCACAGGCCAAGCGAGCTGCCCACTGACTCCCCGTTAAGGATCGGATCACATTCAAGACTCTCACTCTGACGCACAAGTGCCTAACTCTCACAGCCCCGCCTTACCTCTCAGAAACCATAGTCAGAGACACCTCCTCACGTCCAAAAAGAACCTGCCACGCCAACCAACTGCATATCCCCCTCATCAAACGTGCCAAAGCAGGTGTGATTGGATTCCCACATATTGCACCCAAACTCTGGAATGCCCTTCTCAAACAATCAGAGCCGAGACCTCCCTCAAAGTGTTCTGGTGTCCTTACTGAGAAACTTGTTCAGGTATCTCAAGTCCAAAATGAATCTCAATCCTCAGTTGTTTTTGGGGATACAAAAATAAGGGGAATACTACCACTGACTACATGTACTGGCTCTATGGCACCTTTCTCCAGCAGGATGGAGACCTCCTGCTGGAGGGAGTAGTTTCTTACCCATAACTCCATTTCTCCAGCATTGGTATCTTTCATGGATTCACATGCTGTGAATATTTCCAGTCGTCAGGCTGGGAAAACCTCAGTAACTTTAATATAGCAGTTTTCCTATGGCAAACTTCGACACTGAGTGTCCTATCGAAGTCTTTATGGGTGCTTTAGGCTGCACCAATAGTACGTCCAGTATGAATAGCCCCGCACGTGCGGCTTCCCTTCAGATTTCAACCTGACCAAAATGGAGGAACTCGAAACGCATGCTTGCCTGAAGGGGGAAGGCCGGAGGGCGCATGTGAATCCAGATACCAACACATGAGAAATGGAGTTACAGGTAAGAAACTACTCCCTTCTCCAGCATTGGATCTTTCATGGATTCACATGCTGTAAATAGCCTACATAGCAGTAACATAACCTGGAGGTGCATAACAGGCAAACAAGACCCATGCCCCACGCAATCATGAACCAACAATAGGCAAGCAAACATTTTCAGTTATAAAGAACGAAAACATCTGTAAAACCAAACCCCGGCAGCTGCGGGGCCTACCTTATTGGAACAGGCGTTGAAGGACTGCCTGCCCCACCTGTGGCTCATTTGGTACAACCTTCAGGTGCCATGAACTGTCAGCTGTCCTGTAAAGTGAATTGCGCATCACAAACAGGGTCACCCTTCATGGGCGTCAATCACCAGGTACCTATTCTGGGGGTCTCTCTAGATGGCTTCGGATCAGGGACCTCTTCATCAATGAAGGAAGTACCATCACTACTTCCCGCCTTTCCTGGAAGCTTGCAGTCACCGAACCACATCCTTACTTTCTTAGGGCGCTTTATGGCACTGTTGGAAGGATGTACAGAGGGTCTGCATAAGTCTATGAAGTCCAGACCAGCTAACTTAAAGAGTCTGCGCTTAAGGAAATCTAACATGCCGATGCCTGAAGATATTGCCACCAGAGCCTTGATTATGGACAACAGAAATGTCATTATCACCAACGTCACGAAACCCCTGTTCAAAGAACCCAGAGAGGCCCTTCTTAATAAAATCCTGGCTTGGTTATGTGCAAGTTCTGGGCCTGGGGTTGTCCGATGTGCTGATCTGAAATTCCTGCGTAGGATGGAATTGGACGATTGGTGTGCCCAGGGGAACAGGGATTGTATCCTGGTAGGGTGCGGAGCTAGTACACTACCTCTTTTTCTGAGACTTTGCAAATATTTACCTATGCGCTCATCAGACCTTGGACTAGTGGTTTAATTTCTGTAGGTCCAGTGGGAAAGTGACTTGACTTGAGGGGCCACTATTATCTGCTTTTTTGCTGTTTGTTTTTCTATACCGCATTTTCTTTCCCAACTGGCTTTTCCCTTCTTGATGTATTATCATTGTTTATGTATCGTTTGGTTTGTTTTGTTTTTTTGTGTAATGCGCTTTGAGTCCTATGGACATTAAGCGCTCTTTAAGTATTCTAAATAAATAAACTATGCAGATGCCTTGGGTACCAGCAATGTGCTCAATTTCAAAAACATTTCATTTTCTCATTTATCAGGAAAATGTCGACGGTATCAGCTATTGCCAGATGCTTGATGTGCGCCAAGGAATAATTGCTTCTCGCCAAGAACGTGGGGGTCCGAGTCTCATCATCCAGACTTGCATTGTGGCATACTCAACTTGCCAAAACTGTGTCCGTGAACAGAGACATGTGTGGCATCCAGAGAGTCTTCCCTCAAGTGTTCTACTGTGACTACCTTGAAACCCCTTCAGAAACCACAATTTGCCATGGGAGCATGTCAAGGAAAGGGAAACCGCTCAGAGAATGACAAAAACGATGAGGATGTTCAAATGTCTGCCATGACACCAACACACCAGCAAGTGAAACAACTGAGCCTCCATTTGCAAAGCCTGATTCAAGCCAGACAAGCGATGCCCTGGGCCCCAGGGAGCCACCACATTCCAGACAAGCATGGATGCCTCTGGTTCCAGGAGTGCATGGCATAATAAACCAATGCCCATGTCCTTGCAGAAATCTGACATGCAAATCTTGTTTCCCTCACCACTTTGCTTCCTAACGCCCATCAAAAGAAGATTAGCAGAAAACCCTGAGTTCAGAAAGCCTGACATTTTGCAGAACCTACCACTACTTTCATCACAATCTGGGTCCACAGAACTCAAAATATAATGCATTATACCTCAAGGTACAAGTTTGTGCACGCAGCAAAAGTACGTATTGGATGACCTCCTCCTGCAAATCACTGTGGGTAACAGAGGCACTCGCATATTGGTCTACCTCAAGGAGCACCAATTCAAACTGTGGACAGTTTACACATGCGGTCATAAGCTCAAGATCACACGCTCTAAAGCGTATTGGGTCAGAAATTCAGGAGCCAAGTTATGCAGGTTGTTTATTTCTAATGGGTTCTCAAAGAATCCCTTGTCTTACCTTGAAACTATTGCCAGTAAGGAGTTTGTATTAACCTAAATACCTCACATTAAATTCATGCATTTATTTATCTGTTCTTAGCTATTTCCAGTAACAGACTATTGGACTTCTCCTGAATACCTCACTCTTAAATACATGTATTAATGTATGCTTGTGTTAGACATAACTGCTAACTGCTTCAAAGTGTGATGCATTTATTCATTTGATTTTTGCTTAAACCTACAATATGTTTTTAGGCACTCATGTATTCACCAAGCAACTCATTTACTTTTGCATGCAGTAATCGTTACTCACCATTGCTAGGATGTGTATGCTTCATTTTTGCCACCAACATAGGTGGCCTGTTTTGCAAATATAGTTCCTAGAAGTTAATGATAGCTTCACACTGCTACAAATCTCTGATCTATGATACCTGTCTTGAGGGGAGTGACATGAACTCAGACTCATTTTCAACAGCTTTTCATATCTCATACGACCTGTAGTCATAAAAGGTGTTCTTTAACAACACTAACATAACATTCAATGATGCATTCACAGTGTGCTGCAACACTTGAGGTTCAAGTGTTCTTAAGTTCTGCAAGATCAGCCAATGACCAGGAAATGGTGCGTTTCCTGCTCTGGCAGGTCGGCCGACCACACAGCTGTCAGCTAGCAGCCTGTTAGGTGCAGCCTTCTAGCAGCCTTTTAACCTCACACAGTTAAGTGTTACCTGGTAAGGATTCATGAACATGAAATTGATAGATGTGAACAGAAGCATCTTTCACATTGGCAAAGTCAAGGCCCATAGGATAGAAGGAAAACACTGTGTAACAAGTAAGAAAGATATCCTCTGATAAAAGACAGCTGGCTAAAACAGCCTGCAGAAGCATAACATGCTGTGATGTGGCAGAACTTCACAGATGCCATAGGGTACAGTGAAGGCATTTACTAACATGTACAGAGATCTCATTTTGAGGTGCAAAAAAAAAACATCCAATGTCGTTTCACACAGGAGTTCTAGCTCAAACAAACTAAGTGACATGCTAGCTCTGGCTCTCTCACTGTTCCAAACAGTGGATATGACAAACCCACATGTGCAGGGCAGCCATATTACTCGAAAGATATATAGCCCAGCTCAAGGATGGAAACAAAGAAGGAAGAGCAGCATACTTGCCAGTCCATTTTCATGCTGGATGGGCTGGCAAGGAGTACAGAGCAGCAGCAGAGTCCCAGCTAAGCAGAACTCATTGTGACCTGCTATCCTCTCTTGGGGTACGTTTTGCGAATTACGCAGAGGACACCCAGTTTGTGACTGAATTATCGGGTCTCTATAGGAAATAATTTGAACGGGTGAATGAAGTCCTTGGTGCTATACAGTCTTGGATGGCTATAAACTCCCTGGCCTTAAATAAAAAGAAAACAGAAATGCTTATTTTAGGCACACCAACAAAGCTTAACCATCTTGACTTATCCTACAACAGTTTTTCTATTGCCGTAAATATTATCAAGGTATCTGACTCAATAAAAACATTGGAGGTCTATTTTGATTCCCACTTATCCTTTAAAAAACATGTCCCGTACATTAAGACTTCCTGCTCCTATTTTATTAATTTGTTGTGGCAGATCCGTCCCTACCTTTCTGAGTCCAATAGGGCTATGATTGCGGCATCTATTATTAACACCAAATTCGATTAATGCAAAAGAGACTTCGGGTGATTCAGAAAGGAGCTGTTTGTGCTGTCTGTGGTATTGGTCGTCGGCTACATGTCTCAGAGGCCTGAAGGAAACTGCACTAGCTGTACGTTAGTCAAAGAATCAGGTTTAAAGGCACTACCTTAGTGTTTAAGTGCTTGGCAGGCAAAGCCCCTGAATATGGCAGGCAAAGCCCCTGAATATCTCTCAGCCAAAGTCCCAAGGGTTCCTTTCAGGCGAACTCTTCGCTCCTATAAAGATACTCTTCTCCTGCAACCCTGAGTCCTTTGGAAAAAGATTGGAGGCTTTAGCTTCCATGCCTGGGCACCGGGTCTCTGGAACCCGCTCCCTTCTGTTCTGAAGGTATGTGTGTCGAGTGCCCAGTTCAGAAAACAATTAAACACCTACCTCTTTGATTTGGGTACAGGCTAAGTCTTCTTTCCCCCGTTTGCCCCTACTTTTCTGCATCTGCCATGTTGTGTTTCTTGTTGTATCTGTCATGTGAACGCCTTGAGGCCCATGGGGGTATGGCGCTATATAAATAAAAATTACATGCATAGATAGATAGGTGGACGCTTGCTGTGTGCATGGAGACTGATGGCGTATAGTGTAGCGTAGCTTAATAAGAGATATAGGTTAGCCATGAGTTTAAACTAAACCACCACTTGTTCTATTACTTACACATTCAAACATGCTCTCTGCCTACATGGTAATCCTGTTCATAGGTGTGATGTTATGTTATGTTATATCTGCTTTTGCTTTAGCTTGTTTAATGAGAATAAGAACCCTCAGAAGATAGGGGGTCATAATAAATGCATTAACATAACTCCTAAGTAAATTGTATAATTCAGAGCAACAAATCAGAGTGGTATCTCTGAGTCTAAGAACTTTACCATGTCTTACTGTATATGTTTAATCATGTTGATGAGCACATTAACCTAGACATACCTCTCTTTTAGCGCTGTGACACAGCCCAGGGTGAGTTTTGACATGAGTGACTGATGACCAGGGTTCTGTTTCCATAGCCTCAAACAAGGTGGAGATAAGAGGCTTGTGGTCACGCCTAATCGTAGGCAATCAAGACAAGACCCTGTCCTGCCCATGAAGCAAAACGGGGCACTTGGAATTCTGAGGGGATGCAAAGTAATCCAGGTCTGCGAACCCCCAACGTTGGAACAGGGGCAACAAGGAGTCAGTTTGAAACTTCCACTCGTAGGTGTTGAACCCCAGACAACTCAGCTGATCTGCTTCTGCATTGCTGTCGCCCGGGAGGTGGCCTGCTGAAATCCAGACTCCCTCCGTCAGTACCCATTCGCAGATCGATACCGCCTGCATGCAGAGGGGTTGGGGGGGAACAGATGCCACCCTGCTTGTTCAGGTAAAACATTGTAGTAGAATTGTCGTCCTGATCAGAACCGACTTGTCCCTGATGAGGGGCAAAAAAGCCTTGAGGGCCAGGCCCACCACTCTGAGCTTGAGCAGATTGATATGCAGGAGGGCTTCCATCCTGGACCATGCTCCATTAATCGCATAGCCCTCCAGAGCAGCCCCCCAGCCTGAAAGAGAGGTGTCCCTCGTTACCACCAGGGTATACTCCAGTCAGTTGAAGGGGGCTCCCCCTGAAACACTGCCATCCATTAGCCTTGCAGAGGGACAGAAACCTCTCGGACATAGGAAACACTCGCTGAACGTTAGTGTTCCAGCGCAGCCCTAGGAAGGCCAGTTCCTGGGAGGGGCACACCTATGATTTCCTCTGGTTGAGGGAGAACCCAAACTGATGAAGGACATCCGCCATCTCTGGCACAAGAGCACCAGCCCTGTGGGGGACCCCGCCCTCACCAGCCAGTCGTCCAAATAATGGTACAGATGATGGCCCTCCAAGCGGAGAAGGACTGCCACGGTTTAATCAACTTCGCGAAGACACAATGAGCCGAGTTCAGGCCGTAAGCAGCACCTTGTACTGAAAGTGGTACAACAATCATGAACCACAGAAATTTCTAATGCGGTTGGTAGATGGGAACATGCAGGTATGCATCCTTTAGGTCCAGGGAACACATCCAGTCCCCTGCACACACAGACTCCGCTATGTGCGCACGAGTTATCATCTTGAAGCGTTACAGCTGTAAAGACATATTTAGAAATGACCGGTCCAGGGCAACCCTCAGGCCAGCCTGGTTGTTCTTGGGTACTGCAAATATCCTGGAATAGTACTCAGTGTTACGCTCACCTGGTCTCTGCGGAGGCGTTGGGGCACAGTTGCAGCCCTCCCGGGGGTGAAGTCACTTGGGTCTGACTTCGCCCTGTGCGCTTATGTGGTGACTGGTGGTAATAGGTGATGCTGCTCGGAACTGCTCCTGCGTGGAGAATAGGGGGCATGAGTATGCCAGCTTGTGCACCTGATCCCCTTCCAGACACCTTCTCCCACATGGTGGTACTCGTGGGTTGCGCTGTCCCTGGAAAGCTCACCTGTTGATTAGTTTTGCCAAGCACTGCGTCCTGCTGCTTCAGGCAGGGGAACTTGTATGATCTGGACCGAGTTCCTTCACTGGTCCCTTGCACGTGGTAGTCCAGTCCTGCTGCGACTAAGCCACTATACTTCAGGTAAGTGTTCCTGTTTGCCTTTGTCTTTCCCCGTCTGTTTTTGTTGTATTGTAAAGTTTGTTGTCTTGTATTGCTGTCCGCTCCGCTTTTGATATTTGCTCTTTTGCTTTATTCCCTTGCAAGTGATGTTGCCGGCCCGGCAGAAGCTGCAGAGCTTGTTCCTGCTCACATCTCTATATGAGCCTGGCGCCAAAGACACCAGGACTGAGTACAGCCAGGGCCCCTGCGTTTATGGGTCACAAAGGGACATAAGTGAGTCAAGTGACCCATTGTCCCCATCACTAGATGGTGTGGTTTTTGTGTTCTGGGGCCTGTGGCCATGACACTCGGAGCCCCTATCTGCAAGATGAACCAGTTCTATCACCTGCATCTCGAAGAGTGAAAGGACCTCCCGTAAAAGAGCCAGGGACCAGATTTGATGACCAGGAGGAGAGGAAGGTAGAGCAAAGGAAGAGGAAGACTGAAGCCTGTGGAAACGGACAGGATCCACAGGTTGCTGAAGAGGCGCTTGCAGGTGTTGTGTAACAGGGCCAAACAGCCCTGCACAGGCGGGAGTAGAGGAGGGGGAAGGGAAAAGCCTGTGCAACGTCCTCTGCTGCTTTCGCCTGTTGTCGCCGGGCGACCTGTCAGGGCTCGGCATACCGCAGTCCTGGAACCCCTTGAAGCCGGAGAAGGCGTGAGGGCTTGAACTTGGTCCTGTGCTGGGACTGAGGGAAGGATTTTTGTCAGGATGGCCAAGGACTTGGCTGTTTGAGTTGAAGTTTTCTTCTTTGTCAACTCGTCATCAGTTGACAGATGAAAAAGGTTCACGCCCTCAAAGGGCAGATCCAGGATCCGTTCCTGCACATCAGAAGAAAACTTAGTAGTAGGCATCCACCCCGTACTTCTCATCTCAATCCCAAGGTGCAGCCTTCTGCTGGCTGTGTCGATGTGGGAGACCAAAGACTCCATGAGGCCCTGTGCAATGCCCGGGCATCTGCCAGCCCGGCCTTGAAGGACGCCTGATTGTCTGTAGGGAGGTCCGGGAGAAATTCCCTGAGCTCCCGCCACAGCTTAGGGTTAGCCACGGCCAACAGGGCGCCTTCGATGGCTTGCCGCAGATGCAGTCATGAGATGGAGTAACAGCACTTTCCCAAAGACTCGAGGAATTTGTCCTCCTTGGAGAGGCAACTGGAGGTGGCTCCCGTGGAAGAAGATGACGAAGACAATGGTTTAGAATACGAGGCAGCAGCTACCACAGAGGAATGGGGCTGCAGGTGGGAGGCAAGTAGGACTGGCTCCCCTGTCCGTCAGCCTAAATTTGCTGTCCAGCTTCTTTTTCATCTGGGCATTGGCCCTGGGTTTCTACCAGACCTTCTGCGCCACCTGCAGGACATCCTTCGGGGGTGGGGGGGTTGCCAGACCGGGTCATGGTGCATTTCCTGAAGAGCTCTTCTAGTATGCCTGACTCCTGGGGGGAAGGGGCTTCTTCAGTAAGAGGGACCCCCAAGAACTCTACCAGGCCCTAAAGGTGGACATGAAAGGCCTTATCGGAGGCAGAGGGCTCATCGACCTGGGTAGATCTATCCCTCAGGGAACCAGAAGCCTGTACGGTAGGATCCGCTGCCGCTTCCAGAGGGAAGGAATTATCCTGCAAAGCCCATTTGATGGGCATAAGCACTGGCCTCACCTGAGCTGGATTTAAGATGGCCGCCTGCCTGGCAGGCTCTGCCACGTGCCGCTCTGCCATTTTGAAGCCTGGCGCCACATCATGGGTGGGAGGGTGCGAAGGCCCTGAGCCAAGAGAGGCCTCAGATGGGACAGGATATAGCTTGGGTCTTGCACCTTCAGCCGGACGGCCAGTAGTCCTAATACCCTTACTCACAACCTCAGAGCAAGCTCCAGTAGGCTGGAAGCCCTCAGCACCTGCGCCGGCAGCCGTGCTGGATCTAACCGAGGAAAGGCTCTTGGAGGTGGCACTCGAAGATCCCTTACCCCCGGGGGTAGAAGAGGATGACCCTGATCGCCCTTCTGAGGACAGCCTGGTAGGGCCCCTGAGCCCCTCAGCTTGGGAGCCAGTAGCCAGGACGGCCTCAGGTCTGCCCCCAGGCCCCTCAGATTGGGATACGGTAGCCTTAGAGGCCTCAGGCCTGCCAAAACCTGAATCCGAGGAACCCCGGTCTGTGGGAACCCGGGGGAAAGAGTCACTGTGCTGTGGAGCCTTGCGGAAAAGAGGGCCTACCTTGTCTTGACGAGAAGTTGTGGAGACAAAGTCCTCAAGGTTGGGGGGTGGAGAGAGAGAAGTGGAAGATCTCCCTCCTCCACGAAAAATGATTCTTCAATGCCCAGTGACCTGAGAGCACTGCAAGCCGAACTTGAGTCCCAGCAGTGGTCAGGCCCAAACATTTAAGACAGAGTATGGGGGTCTGAAGCCAGAAATGAGCAGTCACATGAGGAATATCTCGTGAGTCCTCCTGCGGCCGACATGCTCTGGGGGAGGTGAGGCACAGGCTGAGCCCCCCCACGCTATGCTAAATTTAAAGGGGAAGCTCAATTTTTCACTCCCAAAGGTTCCGGTACTGTCTCCAAGTTGGGAGACGCCCACAAGGATGGAGGAAAGGGGACGGGACGTATGATTATCATGAGAATAGGGCATAAGGCTCTGAAATGCCAAAGATCCAGGCAAAGATTTAAAACACTACTGCCCCTCGCCCCGGGGCAGACACCCCATATGAATTTCACCTAGACACACAACTTAAGCAAACACATCCTCTAAATACAGACTCAAGAGGGGTGTCCTCGTCATATCATCCCAGGGCACCTGGGGTTGGGAGGAGATAAGGAGACAGCCATGTCTGGAACGTCTTGTGATTTGGGTTAGAAGGACCGGGGATGAAGCCAATAAATTGAGTACAAGGTCAGGGATGCAGCTCGTGTGTGCCATGGCATCTGGGTTAACGAGGAAGCTTATTGTCTAATCAAAGCAGAGTTGGTCTCGCCAAGTTACTTTGATTGCACATGGGACAGGAGGGTGATGGTCCCAAATTTACTAACCTATTGATAAAAACCCACCAATCATATACCTGGGTTCAACAGTGTGGGTGGTGGGATTACGCTGTGCTCATTATTATGCATAGTATGGCTAATTTTGTGGTCTGCCCGCTACATTACCTGCAACCCATTGGAAAATCGGAGAGCTATGTGTCAGTTTGGTTCTACAGGACAATCTGAGACCCTTTTTGCATGTAATAAACTTTGCATAGTGGTGCAGTGATTATATTGTCATTTAGATTGTTTTTATTCCCCGGTTTTTGGGCTGCCATCCCTTCAAATTGGTGACCCTGACATGATCCCAGACTCTCTGTGATGTCGGGGGGGTCCCAGCCGCGCATCCTGCGGTGCAGGCGTCCATCCACAGCAACTAGTCCCTGTTTAGCTCCCAGTCATGGATATTGGCCTCCAACCTGCAGAGGACATCAGTTTCCAGATTCTCCTTCCCTGGTAGAGGGAGGGCTTGTACACAAATGTTCTGTTCAATGACTCATTTTACAGCTCTACTGCCAGCACAACTAGCTAGGGGGTTCTGGGGAGACCTGATTGTTTAGATAGAGCATCACATCACAGTTGAATTGTAAGAACCCATACACAAGAATTCTTGATCATTGGCAGAAAGGTTTCCAAAATATTTCTTTCAAGGGTCGCCCCACACTACAGTGATAATCCCTCCTACCAAATGGGGATACAATATATATAACCACCAAAAGGAAGGATAAACAACATATAAATGACACAAAGTGTACCCTGTGATAGCAATCTCCTTACGCAACCTCTCAACAAATATGGGCTGCGCATTGTGTATTCAAATACAAAAAAGGTGTTTAATAAAATATTTTTTAATTCATCTTCTTATTCAAGCACAAGTAACGAAACATTAAAAAAACACATATACACAACATAGCAGTATACAATCATAAAATTATTCCACCTCACAAAGTCAAGTCCAAAATACTTGATGGAACACAGTGGCAACTTAATTTTTCCTATTCCCCACTGTGTCAACAAAGCCTGACTTATATATGTTTCTGTCCTAAGTGTTAGAAACAACTGGACATTCTTCAGGGACAGAAACTTGTCTTATGCTTCAGGTAGATCTTGTTCATTCCTTTATATACCGGATTCCTATATCTAAGGGTACACAAAAAGGACATACATATCACTATAAGGGCATTTTAGATCTTGTTACTAAACCTAGCCAAAACCCTAATCACCACTAGGGTGGAACGGTATAAAATCAATAATATATCTGAATCGCTAGTCTGTAGATATGAATGTCTTCAAACTTAAAGCAATTCCAATTCTTGCTCTTCACTTTTATAGCAGAATGTAGGATTCACTCGACATAAAGGCACCTAAAGCCAATTTAAAGAAAGCTCTCCTTAGTCATAGATGGTATTGCATTACCCGCACCCTCAACAGGGTGGACAAGAACAAGGGGAACAAATGACAACTCTGCGCTCACCCATAGGCATAGTTACGCCTATTCTCGTGGTAAAACTGGACGGGGAGTCTTCAGGTGTAGGTTGCTTTCCCTCAATGATAGATGTTTCGTTTCTAAAAAGGGGTGATGCCACAAAGCCACTAGATAAATTGAATGTCCCATAGTGATTCTACACCACCCACCAGACACCAAAACTCATCTTACCTTCCCCTGATTGGCTGATCTATTCCAGTCAGTAAATACTGCGTCACTCGGGGACCCCTAATATCCAGGGCCTTCCACTCCACATGAACATTTCCAGGGCAATTCCTGGGTTGCACGAGTTTGTGTCCCAAGCTTAAAGACAATCAGGAGACCCAGAGGGCAACATTAGCCTTAGCACGGCAAAATAGAGAAGTACCTCTAGTCTGAAAACGTGATAATTTCACAATTAGCCTACACCTCTCTTACCTTAAAATGCTGGAGGTGGACGCTCCAGTATTGCAATGCGTCCACAGTTCCCAACGGGTGTCAATATGTTACACATCCAACGCGGTCAAAATATGGAAAAAATGCATCGCGTCACCACGTTGCGTGATGACATCATACATTGCGTGATGACGTTAGGCGTCGTCCATGGCAGCGTTACCAGGGCAACCTAATTTCTTTTTAGAAATCAAAAGCTAACCAAAAAAACCTCAATGAAGGCTGATCTTCCACAAAGGGCAAAGATAAAAAGTAGGAGTTGAATAACCATTCCTACCTACTAAGGTCTCAGTAAATAATGATTTTAACACCACGACCATGTACGTGTTCTACATGAAATGGATCTATTCCAAGCCCTCTATCTGCCTAAGACCCCATCTAAGTAATGGAGGTTGACTATACCAATTAAAATAAATCAATCCTCATTACCTATCTGAGCCTCAGTCAGTAATCATTCTGACACCCACACCATATGAGTTTTCCCCATGCGATACAATGTGTACCAAACACACCATCTGAGTGTTCCTGGAAATAGAGAATGCTAAAATGAATCTTTATCGCACCTCATGATTACAAGAAATTGGCCAAGGTAACTAGTGGCCCCCATTCACAAGCATCAGTGTCATCACAATGTACAAACGTCCCGCAAGTTGATACATACAAGAAAAAGTATAGTTTTGTACTGTACAGTCTAGCATAATACCCATTATCTTCCTTAGATGGCATCATAATGCTGTCTTCTGAACTTAACTATATTGACAGTGAGTGCACAACTCAAACACCAAAGAGCACGGAGAAGTAAAATAACAGGGTTTTTTTAATATTATGCCACTCAATGTTTTCATTCAACCCCATCACATGGCTGTTTGTTAAGAAAATACGTTTCTTTCCAAATTAATCAGTTTTCTATTAATTTCTTCCTGTGATCTCCCAAGGAATTGAAAATGGGGGGCTGTTCTAGGATGTTGACATGAAGTAAGTTGGAGTAAATTCTGATCTGAAGCTCAAAAATCGTGCACCTGCACTTACCTGGGCCGCAAGGACTGCCTTCTTCCGGCTCTGCCGTGCCTGTGCCTGTCAGCCTCTGCATGCACTTAGGTGTTTTGCAGAGGCTGACAGTTCAATTTAGAATGACCGCTCAGAGCGGCCTCTGACCGGTATTTCTAAATTGTTAATTTCTGAAATCGCTTTTTAACAAGCGATTTGTTCACCTAGTACCCCTATTATTTTCCATGTCCTCAATCTCCCATATCTCTCCTTTTATTTTACTTGTTGCTTTATATTTCCCTGTATTTCAGTGATAGCTTCCTCATTTTGAGAAACTCTTAAGCCCATTGTCACATTAACTGCTGATGTCACTTTTTGTATTTCCTCTGATAGTCTTCATCCCAGATCTTCCTTAAGCTATGCCATGCAGGAAAGAAGGCCTTTCTTTGCAAGTGGAATTAAGCTTTAGGAAGTAGCTCCAGAATGTGTTTTCCCTCACATAGCTTCTGGTGTCATGCTCAGCTCTTTCCTGTTTTGCAGTTTCCCTCTTGTGGATTCCTCTGAATACAAAATATCAGTCAGTGTGTTTATTTTGCTTGTGAGGTTACTTCTCATCTTTGCATTGGAGGGCCGACTTCTCAGGTGCTTATGGGGTTACATACTCTCCCATCGTTGCATACAAATCTGCTTTCTGACGAATCAATTATTTTTCACAGGCAGACTTTATGCGTTTCATAGCCCAGAAGGGTATGTTTGTGCTAATTAGCTCGGATTAGTCAGGCTTCAGACATGCTTTGCCTGTTCGCTTACTTTAGCCTTCCAGTTCATAAATTGTGAGGCTTTACTTGCAGCATTCAATTGGGCCGGCCTGCCTGAGCACCATTATGAGTTGAAACCTTGTGGGTTCTAGTGAGCACCTCTATATCAATATAAAAGGATGGGCTGGCCAAACAGGGTTCCAAAGTGTCCCTTTCCCACCTCCAGCGCCTTGTTCCATGTTCTCTGAGCAGGAACCTGACTGTGTGCCCACACGCCCATCCGCTCCTCACCTCCTCTTTCAATACCGGTCCACCATCTGGCGTGGAGACCATTCAACCTTGCAGAATGGAACTGGTAAGAAGGCTGCGCTGGCACCCAACTAGTAGAACACTATACTGGTCGCTATCCTTCAAAGTCCATGTGAATTAACCCATCAGCTAAGCAGGCATGGTGTTCAATCCAGACTTCACTAAGACACTGTCCAATAGGCACACAAGTGCTTTGCAATGGCTACAAGGTGGTATGTAGCTCTGTGCACAACACACACTTTAAAAAACTGTTTTAAATTTAAATTAATGTGTCACCCTCACATGCTATGTTTGTAAGTTAGCTCAGTAGTTCTCATAAATTGACAGAAGATTCCCATCAACTCGGGTACTCAGAGATATATGTATTTCCATGTAGATTATACAGTTTTATGGAATACATTTTTCATTTGTAAACTGGAATACAAAATGTGTAAAATTCAACGCTAGGCATCAAAAGTACTTATTTATCACTTCAACTCAAAACCAAAGACAAAACAAAATATGGTTACAACTTAATTCTGTTTCAAGACTTTTAGGTTCCCTATATTTTGTTGCTTTCAATGAAAGGAATGCAAACAAGAAATAGCGATTTACCTGTTTGTGAAAAAAGCCACCCAGGGAAGGTTTCTATCATGTGTATCCACAAAAACGTCCTGTACAAAAAGATTTGGACAACAACTGTGCTGTGAAGATAAATAAAAAATAATTACAATCTAAGACGGATAGACAAATAGAAATCACCAAATCTGTGGAAACCCATTACATAATTTTTCAAATACATACATATATAAAAATCTTTTGTTTCAAAGATTGTGGTTTCCCTGCTACCAAGTGGTAAACATGCTCTTTGAAAGGGATTATGGACTACTCTTACATAGTGGCAGAGAAATTCAGTAAATATTTCTTTCATTCAAGCATATTTCACACTGTGTTAAGGGGCCTGTGTAGTGAAATGTTCTTCATCAAAAAACAGTACACATTACTTGCCAGCCAGCTTCTCTCCATTCCTGTCCGCCAGGCTATTATTGCAAGGCTGCCAGGATCGCAGTAGAACTGCCACCAAAGAAATGGATGTGGGAGCATTGATGAGGAATATGTGTTAGGAATATAGTACCCATCAGAAACAAAATAACAAAAAAGTAAGTAACTTTTTCTTCAAATGGGCACCTCCATCTCACAGATTCGCCCTTTTCTGAAGTAACACAGATAAAGATGGAGGTAAAGAATTGAGGAAAGAGACCGCCAATGGGCACAGAGTAGGATGGCCACCTTACACGGTCTCTCAGACAACCTAGAGGAAATTGCAGTAGCTTTCTTTCTGTAGTTCTACTTCACTTATATTGCTAACCTGTATTATTGTTTTTGAAAAATAATAATAATAAAATCCAACTGAAATAAATTATTGAGGAACCAAAAACTGAACGAGGAACTTTCAGACATCGACGGCCCTTAGTTGGACTTTCAGACATCAACGGCCCTTAGAAGCATCATTTCAGGGAAACATCCCTTTAGAGTTAGGGCCAGTTGGGTATTACACCAACCCTGAAACTTTAAATAAAAATACTTTGAGTCTCTCTTGTCACCATACCTGTCTCACATTGCACAATCCCCGCATAAAATTGCATAACAGTGGGAATTGTGAAGAAAGAGCCTTCCTCAGGGGTCCTTTTAAATATCAAAATAGCGGCCAGGTATCTCTTCATAGTGCCAATCTGCAGGCCCGTCCGTGCCAAAGGCAGCAAGAATTTCAAAACAGAGGATATAGAACAGGATAACTGGTTCAGATCCCTCTTCTGCTACCAACCTGTGAACCTATGCCATCTGTAGGCATAAACAGAGTTAGTGTCAGGCCTGCGAGCTAGGAAGAGCACATCTAGAAAGTCTTACAGGTCCCACTCCTTGTAACTCTTCTGCTCAGCAGCCAAGCCTGAATGTTCAAGCTGCCAAGGTTCGGATGGAGGATCCTCCCCTCTGGCTGGAAGAGTAGTAGATCCACTCTCCTCAGGAGGAGCCAGGTAGGACTGATGGATCTGTCGTGCAACTCCAAATATCATGTTCTCCGAGCCCAGTCTGGAGCGATGAGGATCAACGTAAACCTAAACAGGTGCAGCCTCATGACAACCGTCGGAATGACAGGGATCGGCGGGAATGCATAGTGGAGGTTCAAAGTGCAGTTGACCGGAATGCATAGTGGAGGTTCAAAGTGCAGTTGACCATCAACGTGTCGCCCAGAGCTCAATTCCGAGGAAATTCCCTGGAGCAGAACAACTTGCAATTCTTGTTGACACTGAAAGCGAAGAGGTACACCTGAGGAGTTCATCGGTGGGAAAAATCTCCCCCAGGACATCCTGACATAGCTCCCACTCAAGGGGGGGGCGAAGTCTGTCTGCGTAAGGCATTAACAGCGACACTGTCCTTTCCGGCAACGTGAGCAGCCATCACAGAGGTGTCATTCTACTGAGTCCAGAACCATAGTCGCATTGCTTCTCTGCATAGCGGCAAGGGGCACAGAACACCTCGCTTGTTGAGGTAGTGCATGGCTACTGTGTTGTCCATTAGGATCAGCACAGCCTTGACAGATGAGCAACCCAGCCCTTAAAAGATGCATCAGTGACCACTGTTACCTGAGGCCAGGGTTACTGAAGCTACACACCCCTCAGTAGGTTTTCTTGTAGGGACCACCATGCAAGGTCTTGAGAAACACAACTCGATACTTGCAGAAGATCTGACATGTTCCTCTAAAACTGAGACCACTGGCAAGGAAGGAGCCATTGAAACAAACTCATGCTCAGTTGGACTCTGGCACTACAAGAATGCAGGAGGTCATGAGACCCAGCAAGCACAGGAGAGCTAAGGTGTGAACTTGTCCCTGGCATAGGAGACTCGAACCATCCGAGTGCCACTCGGTCCTCGGGTGGAAAGGCTCTGCTGAAGCGAGTGTCCAAGATCACCCTGATAAACTGGAGGGACTGGGACGGCGAAACCTAAGACTTTTTAAAGTTCAGGGAAAAGCCCAAGCTGTGCAATAGGATGCATGTGAGTAACAGGTGCGTGCCCACACCTGGTCCGCAGAACAAACTTGCATGAACCAGTCATCCAGCTAGGGAACCATGTAATCGCCTACCCTCTTGAGGCAAGCCACCACCACTGCCAGCAGCTTGGTGGAAACGCTGTGTGTCGAAAAAAGACAGAATGATGGTACTTTGAAATGGTACTGATGTCGGCCCAAAACAAATCTCAGGTACTTTGTGGGCTTCATGTGAATTGGCACGTAGAACTAGGCACCCTGACAATTTGTAGAACCTGATGGAATGGAGAGGCCTGGATTGTTATCATTATGGCATCATTACTCTGTTATAGAACCATTAGACTCACTGTTAGAGAATCATTACTCATTGTTAACCATTATTACCCCTTTAGGAATCCAGTTATCCATCCATCCTGTTTAGTTATCCATCATATATTCTGCTTAGTTATGTTATTGCCATATATGTCGAAAGAGATGCTTTTAGAATTATGTATTATGCCATTTATGTAGTGCTATGCTGAGAGAAACGTGCTAGGCACTACAGAGAATGAATGAGGCCTGGTATATTCACAGAGACATGTAGAGCCATGTAGAGACACAAGACACATTTAGAATGTATTTTGTATGCATGTATGCATTGCACTTAGAATATGCTTTGAGCATTATGTAGCGCTTGAGTTTGCGAGAGAAAGAGTAAACGCTAGAAAGCATGTAGCTGGCTCCTAAAGCCATTTCTGGAAGGAGACACAGAAGAGCCATTTGGTTCTGTGCGAAAATTGTTATGAATTAGTGTGAAAGAAAGGAATGTAAAAAGTTTCTTGGCAGGCACAGATGAACCTTGTCCGAGTGGGGAAGGCAAAGTAGTCTTATCAGCATGGCTTGTGTGCCGCGCAGAGAGAAAAGGTAGGGGCCAGGCAGCAGAGGAGTGCTTTTGCATGGAGAATGGGAGAGGCGCTTTTGCAGAGCTTTGCATGCACGAGAAGGAGAGAGAGATTTCATGGTTTGTGAATGGAGAAATATAAAGATGGTAATATGGTGTATTGCAGGCACCGCAGACAGAAGGCCATGCTAGTAGATATGATGTCCAATGTCACATTGACAAAGAACACGACCAGAACACGGAGTGATTGCAAGTAAAGAACACGCAAACACAGACTTTCAGGCATTGCTCATATTTAGAAATGATGACAGAGAGGAACTTATGTGTACGTCATTGAATAGTATAACCAGGAGGTATGCTGCTCTCTAAGAGTTCGTTCAAGCTGGTTCTAGATGGTGCTAGATGTAGATGGAGTTAGTGTTCGATGAGAGAGAGAGGTGAATGAAAGGAAGTTGCCATTAAGGAGGGAGAGGTGTTCTTGGTGCAGCAGAATCCGATGGCTTTGGGAGATCGAGAGCTTGGGGAAGCATTCTGATGAGGCCTTGATGAGATCGATGTGGCAGAGAGAGACAGAGGCCTGGCCCTGACACTGACTGACTGATTGCAGAAGAAGTGGGAGATGAGATACACAGAGTTTGGGAAAGGGGAGTATTGCTAAAAAAGACACTTGCATGGGGGAATTAGGACAGACACTCACACAAAGCTTTGGGTTTGGGAAAGGGGAAATAAGACAAGGATTGTCTTAGAGAGAGAGTGAAGTATGGTGTGGATTGGAGAGGAATGCTGAATGCTGGCACTTGCCATATGTATATTGCATTAGACACTGATAGCTTGCATTAGAAGCCTGTAAGGCTTATAGTTATTCACTGCATGGTAGATTCGCACCAGGAGCATAAAAAGGTGCAAATTCGAGATTTGCACAGTTTTAGTAATGTTTGTATCATGCATTGTTATGCATGAATAAATGTATTCTATTGTTATAATTGAATCGATTCTTGTGTTTTCTTTGTGTCTTATGTTAGTGTCTATAGGAGTATGTTGCATAGCATGGGAGTAAGTAATATAGGAGTAACACAGTGCACATAGGCCCTGAGATACGAAAGCAGGGGGGGCGGTATAGTAATCCAAACCCCCCGTAGGAGATTGTTTAAGATTGTCGAAGACCGGTGCCTGGTTGCCCAAGAGGGGCTAGACCATGAGAGGATTTGTTTTACGGTCTCTCTCAAATTCAGTAACACGAACCAGTCCTGCAGGTCAAAGGCTTGTATGATATGAGCTAGATTGACCATCTTGAACTTGTCCTTGAGCAGGTACAGATTCAATAGCCTTAGTACCAGGAAATAGACTGAGTGCCACCCCCCCATCCTTGCTCAGAGTGCAGTTCCAGTTTGATCACGTTTTTGGCCAGAAGTTGACAGATCTATTCCAAAAGAAGTGGATCCGGAGGTGAAGAAGAAATGGTGTGGAGGGCGTTGAAGGAAAGAGAGACTAACCCTGTTGAATGACCTGTAAGACCCAAGCGTCCAACATAGTGTGGTACCATTCTAAGCTGAACTTGGAAATTCTCCCTCCCACTGGCGACTTGTGGAGAAAGTTCCTCTCACTTTGCACCTGGGTGGGTGAGGGGACTGTGGCGATGGCAATACCGCCTCTCTGAGCGCCTCTCACTTTACCCCTAGGGAAACAGCAAGTCTGCTGTCTACCTGGGGCAGACTGACCTCTCCAGGGAGGTGCATAGGAGATAGAGGGTCAAAACCCACGGCCCCTGCCGGATGGCACAGATGGCTGTTGAACAGCCATGCCCAAAGACTTGGCCTTCATTTTAGAGGAATGGAACTTTTGCAAATCCATGTCCATAAATGGGCATATTCAGGAGCTTCACCTGGAAATCCTGTGCGGAACCAAATGTTCTCATCCAGGAGTAAGTCTGATTACTATGCCGGCAGCCATCGCAAGCCCCACACAGTTAGCAGTGTCTAGTGCCAATTGAAGAATTTAATGGAAAATAAGCCTATCATCCTGGACAATGCTCTCAAAGCCCTTGTGGACCTCGCCTTCAGGGAGGTGTTCAGTGGCTCCACTCATACCTGACCGGAGGCCAAAAGAGAATCTGGACAAGGCACACAAGGCGTTAATCACCTGGAAGGCAAGGCTGTCTGAGGCTAAAATGTTCTTCCTCCATAAATCCCACTTCTTGCATTCTCTTTCTTTGGGAAGGAAAGGTGGACGTCTGCAGATGGCGGTACCCTCTAGCACCACTCCGATCTCAGGGGAGGCTCGGTGTAGAGAAAAAGGGTTTCGGTAGTTCAGGACTGCTGAACCAATACACTCCCTCCCCCACGTTGCATCACGGGATAAGGCAGAACAGTGGCATGACTGTGAGCACCCATTGAGTCTATAGGCATCAGGAAGCCGTTTCTTCCGAAAAGGCAGGATCCCTCGAATCAATATCTTTTGCCTGGCAGCAGAAGCCTTTCCCCAAGCTATCACTATGCAGGATTCCCCTCTTCTGCGGCCTTCTCGTGATATCCCTTTGTTGGGTTCACCTTTGTCGTTACACCACTGTTCAGTCACTTTAGTCACTTTAACAAAATACGGGATTCACTTCCCCATGCTTTCAATTGGCATCACTCCATCTAGTTCACTTTAGCCTTCAAATCACAGTTCAGATAACTTTTATCAGTTCTACTAGCTAATAGCATTCAGGAATTCTAAATGTCTTTTCAAACACATATTTGGTTCTCTCAGGTGCCCCTCCTCCAGGCTCAGACCTTTTTCTGTAGGCAGTTCTGGCTTCCCTGGAGCAGGCACGAGCCTTCAAACCGCAAGCATTACACTTGTTTCTTGACATTCTTTCATGCTTTCACTTTTACGTACTTGCCAGTTCGATATAGAGACGTCCGATAGGCGATCACGTCTCACCTGGTCACTCTGTTATATTGTACCAAGTGCGCTTACTTTTCACAATTAAACATCTCTTTCTCATGCCGTTCTACACGCAACCCACAATTATGGATACAGTTCAAAGATTTATACGCCCTCCTCTCCCGAGGCCTTTTAGTATCTGCAGTTTCTTTCACTATTTGTCAAAGACTTTCAACTGTATGAGGGGCTTGTGCTCTTGACTTTCTCCTCGTATGACCACTGACTATTCGCCTCCTTTTAGTTCGTTTCTCTTGTGGTTTCTCACATGCACAATCTCAGCATTCTTCATTCTTGCTAAAATGTACTTTCGCTCGGGTTTCTCAACAACCTTACATGCACTTCAAATGTTAATGTCCTTTTCTTTCACCGTCACAAGCGGCCTCCCTTTTCAGTCACTTGCAGCGGCTGATACAGTTTATCAAAAACCTTCAGTTTCGTCAAGGCTTTCGGCCCAGCGAGGCTTCAAGACCTCATGCCGTACATGAAGGCGATTCTGTCGTGTCCTTCTGCAGTGGCAGGGAGTTGCCCCTTTGGGATTCTGTAGCGACTTTCACCTCGCAGCTGGTAGGACCACAGCCTTTCGTTCGCCTCCTGGTCCCGTCTGCTCTGCTTCCATATTCGTGTCGTCTTCCCGGGATTTCCTGGCCTTCTGTTCTGCTAGTCTTGCCCGCTTCGGTTGCCCTCCTTGCCTTGCTCTCCGGGTGTTCTCATGCACACCTTTTATCCCAGTGGGGAAAGGTAACAGGGTTCAGGTGCGAGTCATGAAAGTTAAGTGCTTGACCCTGATGTTGGGACACGTCAAACGGAATGGTTGTGTGTGAGTCTGTCTTTCCCTGAAGCACTTTGTCCGTGCAGCAGTGTGTGTGTAGGAAAGGGTGATGGGGGATAAAGTTCCTAGACAGTACATGCAATGAGGGTGTTCTACAGGGAAATGGTTACAGGAATACCGCGTCTCTCCTCCTTGTGCCCACCTCCCACAAGACCACTCATTCAGGTGAACCTCCTGCACTGGTTCACCCCCGGGGGCTGGATCCAATAGCAATGGCCGTGCACCGGCCACCTGGATGACAGATCCCAAGGGACTAATCGGGGAGACACAATTTGGTTTCTCACAGTGCATTGTACTGTATATAAGATAGTTCTTGCTGATACGTGTTCTTAATGGCCGCCATGAGAATGGTTAATCGCTTTTCAAGACCAATAGATAATCTCTTCTTGAAGTCAACTAGTATGGCTGACTGATATACTCTTTGGCATATTTTTTTCCTGGTTCATACATACAGAGTATTGCATCTTTCTTTCGATGACCGAAAAGGGACGTCAACATAGGTGTGACTGTAACACTATCCCTAACATGTAGTGTACCCAAAATCCTTCATGCATCAAGGTCGCACCGGTTGTTTTTGTTCAGCCGTGAAGGAGCCTTAAAGAATGTGTGAGAACAGAAGAAAAGAGGGTGTAAGATGTCTATGTTCCTTCTACTCTAAGAGGGGAGGAAGAGTGGGATCATGTGAATCTAAGCAGGTACAATCATCAGAAACACGATTATGGTGAGTAATGTATGTCTTCTGATGCTTGTGAATCTGCTTAGAATCACATGTTTTGCGTAAACTAGCGAGTAGTACCAGGAGATGGTGGTGGGATGTGTGAAGGAACAGTAGCAAAGAGATTTTTTAGCACCGCTTGTCCCACCTGAGAATCGGACTTAGAGTGTGTTTCTAAGCAATATTGTTGAGTAAAAGTGTGAACAGCACTCCAGGTAGCTGCTTTGCAAATAGAATCAAAAGGGACATTTGCAATAAAGGCTATAGTAGCTCCTGTGCCTCGAGTAGAATGTGTTATAGGCGTAAAGGGTAAACATCTTTTGGCAAGAGAGTAGCAAAGCGTCCTGCATTTAACAATCCATTAAGATATGGTCGACTTGGAAACAGGGTGCCCTTCTTTACCAGAGGCAACAGAGACAAGGAATTGGTCTGTCTTTCTTAGTGGTTTAGTTGTATCAAGTTAATACACCACTGCTCTCCTAACATCTAGTGAATGGAGGCTTCTTTCAGAGGAATTAGTGGGATTCTGAAAGAAAGTTGAAAGTTCGATGGATTGGTTCACATGGAATTTAGAAATGAATTTAGGCGCAAAGCGTGGGTGTGTGCACAGTACCACTTTGTCTTTATGAATGGTAACAAATGGGTCTTGAACTGAGAAAGCCTCCAGTTTACCATCTCTCCTGACAAGAAAAGCAGTCTTATAAAAGTGAGAGCCTTAAAACTAGCCTCATGCATTGGCTCAAAAGGAGGTCCCATTAGTATTGTAAGAACAACATTCGAGTCCCAGTCGGGAGCTGGGTTAGAGATAGGAGGGTGAAGTCTTTTTACCCTCTACATGAATAGCTTAATCACTGGTATTTTCCACCAAGAACCTTGCTCTGAGAGGTGGTGTATGCAGAGAGGGCAGCACGGAAGGTGGACTTTAAGTGAGTTGAAAACAAGTCCTGAATCCAAGAGGTGTGTTAGAGAAAGGACTAAATGCACTGAGATACCACCCAACGCAATTAGCGTTACTACAACTTGGTCCGGCACAATTTGCGCCGGATCCCGTGTGGCGGGAGGAGGGCTCGTGTGTGGGGACGATGCATTAAGTCCCCATTTCCATTGGGTCCATTGGACCAAATGGGTTTGGGGGGCGCTAATAGCGCTGGCGTAATTAGCGCCACGCTAATAGTGCCGAAAACGGGAGGCAGGTGGAGATTTTTACCTCCAGCAAACAGCTGGAGGTAAAGCTCCAACTTTCCGCCCAACTCGAGATTGGGCAGACCTGTAAAAGCAGCGGCAATAGCGCTATCGCTGCATATTATTGCTCGGCCCAACGCATGATGAGGCCCATTATTTTTAGGTGAACAGTCAATTGGGTTGATTTTTTTTAGTATTACACCAGATAAGAAAACGTTTCCATTAATTGGATTAACAATGTCTGGTGTTTGGTTTCCGTGCTTCTCTAAGAATGTCGATACATCTTGGAGGTAGTTGGAGATGCCCAAACTCTGACTTCAGCAGCCAAGCTGCTAAATTGAGTGTTTGAGGGGACGGGAGTATATGATATTATATGATATGGCATTTATAACGTGCCTATACACAAGTGTTTCAAGGCGCGATGAGGCCAGGGAGGGGGAACAGAGGGAAGACAAAGACAACGATCTTACTAAGCTAGGTGACATTGAGATTGCGGAAGTGCAGGGGAGGGGGAAGTGCAGGGGGGGCAGTGCAATACACAGGATCAACAATAAATAAATAAAATAAAACAATAGATAAAAGTGCAGCCAGCTTGTGGCAAGTGCAGGGTTTAGTGCAGACATCAAGTGTCAAGAGCTGGAGGGGACTGTAGGGAAACAGAAACAGCCCCAAAGTGCAGGTGGTGCCCGGGAGGCATTGCAGGTGTGCAGATGGCGGGGGAGGGTACCTGGGCCCAAGATCAGGGGACAACCATTTCAGATACGGAAACCAATTCTATTTACAAGCTGCAGGAACCTCCATGGGTTCATCCATGGCTCCGGCATACGCCAATCTATTTATGTATTATTAAGAAATGACACAGATATTACCTGAACCAAGATGGAAAACAAATCTGATTATATGGAAGAGATTCATAGATGACATCTTCGTGATCTGGAGAGGAACAAAGAGAGAGGTGGAGGAATTTTTGGAATATCTAAATTCAATACATGAAAGAATTAAATTTACCATGGAAGTAGGCACACCCAGACTACATTTCCTAGATGTGGAATTGGAGATCGGACCTACAGGCATAGTAACAAACATATACCATAAAAAGACAGATGTCAATAACTCTCTGCATTACTTGAGTCATCACCCGGAACATCTACGAAACAACTTACCGTACAGCCGATTTTTACGCCTGAAGCGGATTATATCATCAGCAACCACATTGGAAGAAGCTAATCTGACCATGAGAGAGAAATATAGGAGGAGAGGCTATCCGACAATCATTATTGAAGTAGCCAGAAAGAAGACGGAAAGACTAACGAGAGATGAATTACTAACTCCTAAAGAGAAACCAGAAGGATCACCTTTCATTTACGCCCTACGATACTCAGGACAAAGTCAACACATCTCAAGAATGATTAAGAAAAATTGGAGAATAATTGGAATGGACGCACATTTGAAAAAATTATTCCCTAAAACCCCGATCATAGCATACAAGAGGTGACGTAATTTCAAGGACGAACTGGTCAAAGCGGAAAGACCCCCAAAGGAGATACAAACAACCTTGAGGACAAAAAAATCAGGGACATTTTCATGCCTCAACTGTGGTCACTGCAACAACATAATGAAAGGTACCCATCTAAGACACCCATACAATGGAACTAAAATCAAATTAAGAGATTACGCTACATGCGACACAAAATCAGTTATTTATGAACTAAGTTGCCCCCTGCGGCATTTTTTACGTGGGACAGACCAACAGAAAAGTAAATGAAAGATGGCATGAACAAAAAAGTAACATCAGAACTAAGAACATTAGATCACCGGTGGCAGTTCATTTTGATGAGAAGAAACACAACGTAGCACAACTCAAAGTAATAGTTCTAGAAGTGGTCAAAAGAGCATCAAGAGGAGGAAACCATACTAAAAGGCTATACCAGAGAGAAATATACTGGGTAGATAAATTGAGTAGCTTGTCCCCCAGGGGGATGAATGAAGATTACAACTTGGGAGTCTTTTTGTAGAACACTTGAAGTTAAAACTCCTTTGAAACATTTCTTTCAAAAATCTTGTTATAAAACTGCTAAAATGGAAAGAAAGATGAACTACGCTATGTATATTGAACATCATGAGATTGAATGTGATACTTGAATACTAGAATGTAAGCGTACTCTTTATCCCACAACCACCTATACACCAGACATGTGAACATCAACCACAGGGGATAACCTCTACTCAACCATAAATCATTTCTCCTAGGAGTATCTCCAAGTTTATAACATCCCCTGACACTATAGAATACCTCGAAAATCTAGTGTTCTGTACTCTTTCGTAATATAATACCATGAACTCTAAAGTATTTTTTAGACTTTCATTAGTATTGGCTATTTTTACCAAATTACACCTATCTGCAGCACTCTAATTTACTATAAGTCATCGGAAAGGCTGAACAAATACTCTAGAATATTAAGGGCGCTACTAGGCCACGGTGCGTATTAATTAAAAACAAGTGTCCCCAGATATGGACCATGTCACTATGGGTCCTTCTTGACAATGTCACAATTGGGATAATCCCCAGGGGATTACACTATATCACAATACTGTATTAGTTATTATCTTTTATCCCTTAACTAGTCAACTGTAGTCTCTAGTGACACTCCCTGTCATTAGATTACAGAGAACATCATGATAATTCCAATAATTCTGCATTCTGCGGATATTACAAAAATGTCAACAAACGAGCGTGACGTCACCACGCATGCGTGTGATGTCCTCACGCACCCTTGTCACCGCTATGACGCATATAAACAAATGGCGGCCATTTTGAATCACTGCACGAGAAAAACAGAGGTAAGACTGGTAGCATCTAGTGGCTAGGAAATCTTTTCCTTTAAGCTCCATTCGCTTTTTTAAATATGCCTTGTATAAAATGGAAAGGGGGAACTAATATTAACCCCCCACAACCACTGAGAATACTTTCCTCTTTGCAGATTTACCCAAAAAGGAGACACTGACATTGGTGACAAGAGCAAACCACCAACCAGGGGAATCAATTGACAATCAGATACTGGTAAGAGATTACTTTCCAGTTTTCATATCATTCGAAATACTAACAAAGGGAGACACAGCAGAATGTTTAACTAATACATAAATATATGTATTTTTCTATAGGCAACAAGGAAATTAATAAGGCCGATAGGCTATTCTATTGGGTCACATCCAAGACTGAGACCACCACCTTATGTCTTAACACCCAAGGGCTGCTTGAAGAATTATGATGTAGACATCTGGACATTACTATGGTGCATTGGATGAGGACAATGAGCAGGTAAAACTGGGGTCATTGGGACTATACTGTGACTTTGAACACACATCATTGGGTTATATATAAAGAAAAACTCTGGAGATTAGCAAAGTAGTAGTTTACCTTTTATTTTTCTTGATTTCACAGGCAATATGTTTTAGCTCATCAGAAGAGATCATAATAGGAAGGAACACAGGTAATTATGAGATGAAGTATGACAGACAATATATTTATACAACATGGATGTAATGTCAACTAAAGACAAGAGTGATAATACTCTACTTACCTATTTATCATAGATGGAATATCTGAACTTGAGGAAGAGAATAGACAACTGCAGAAGGAAGGGATAGAACACCCTGAAACGCATAGAGACACATAATCCAATATCGGATGTTCAATAAGATTTATTATTGAAAGAAAGAGGAAAACTATCTGATATTAATGATTTCTATTTGTCTATTCAAATTGTGTAAAATTAAGAAAAAGTACAGAAGTTGGCACTCAACAGGAAATGTATTATTGTTGATTGACAATGTATACTTGAGTATAATATTCATTTTACTATAAATTGGTTTATAAAACATAACACATGTGTGATTTACATTACTTTTCGAAATATGAATTGAACTTACGAAAACAAATCACAATTGTTAATGGGAGTGCAGGGGACGGGAGGGATCCATAAGGTTGTAGACATCTGTTGCATTGTAGCCAAGATCAGAGGATAGCCAAGTGACCAGTGTAAGTTTCAGTCGGGAGTTCAGCAGGAGAGAAAGCAGAAGCAAAGAGGAAGGTCTTGAGGTGCTTCCGGAACCGGAGTTGGTTCTCCTCAAGTTTCAGGGAGGCTGTTCCAGAGGGAGGCCCCAGCCGAAGAAAGCGATTAACCACCAACCTGTTTCTTAGAGAAGCGACTGACCATGAGAGAGTTGGAGGCGGATGAACGAAGAGCTCGAGAAAGAGGATATTTAGGGAGAGAGAGTTGGAGGTATTGAGGCCCAAGGCCCCAGAAGGCCTTGTGGACAATGCAGAGGGTTTTGAACTCAATTCTCGCAGCCACTGGGAGCCAGTGCAGAGATTTCAGTGTTGAGAGATACGATCCCTGGGCTTGAGGCCAAGGACAAGTCTCGCAGTCCTGTTCTGGATGAGTTGCAGAGGGCAGAGAGTAGAAGCAGGCAGATTTAGAAAGAGGCTGTTGCAGTAGTCCAGCCTACAGAGAACAAGAGCTCTGGAGTCTGAGCTTCTGGGGGAAGCAGAGGAAAGGAATAATACCTCTAAGCAGGTGCAGCTGGTAGTGTGACTTCTTAGAGATGTCAGAGATGTGAGGAGAGAAGGAGAGCATGGAGACGAAGATGACCCTGAGGTTTTTAGCCTCATAGGTGGAAGAAGGCTAAGAGAAGACAGGCCAGAGAGCGACAGGAAAAGAGGGAGCATGGGTGTGCCGATGAGGAGAATCTCGGTCTTACTGGCATTAAGGCAGAGATCATTGGTGGCACACCAATCCTGGATAGGGGACAGACAGTCGGAGATGAGAGAAGGAGAAGAGGTGGCGGAAGGGAGCCTGAAAATGAGCGGGTGTGGTCCGCATAGCACTGAAAGTTGGGGCATAGAGTGGCGATGCAGTGGGCAAGAAGTGCCAGGTATTGGGTGAACAGCCAGGGATAGAGGTTAGACCCCTGGGGAACACCACAGGTAGAGATAGAGATGGAGGAGAGGAAGGACCCAAGTTGGACCTGGGAGTGTCGATCGGAGAGGAAAGAGGTCAGCCAAGCAGGACCTGATCTGTCATACCCAGGTTATCACGGAGACGGTAGAGCTGGATGGCATGGCAGAAGAGAGATCAAGTAAGATGAGGACACAGGAGTTATTAGAGTCAAGGTTGGAGAGCAGGCCTTTACAAATCTACAGCAGAGCAGTTTCCATGCTTCTGGCAGCTCTGAAGCCAGACTGATGGTCATGGAGACAACCAATCCATTCAGTGTGCAGATTAAGCTGGGAGATGGCCAGCTTTTCCAGGGGTTTGCCCAGGCAAGGAGTAATGTAGATTGGGCAGTAGTTAGCAGGGCAGGAGGGGTCGGCTGAAGGATTCTTAAGAAGAGGGTGCACAAGGGAGTGCTTCAGGGGAGAAGGGAAGACTCCAGTGGCAAAGTAGTGGTTGCAGATCTCAGCCAAGGCAGGAGCCAGGGTGTCAATGTGGTCTTTCTTTGATGGTTTTAAAGGAACAGGGGAGAACCTGTTTTGATGAGACTTTCATAGATCAGACTTGTCTAGAAACCTTGTCTGGGGAGAACAGGGGAAAGGCAGAGAAGGAGGGAGGAGAGGTGGCCAAAGAAGGGCCAGAGGAAGAGCAGGGAGTAGAGAGAGGAGGAGAGGAAGAGAGAGACCAGGATGTCCTGAGTTTTAGAGATTAAACAAGAGGCCAGGGCTGTGCAAAGGGTCTGGGAGGGGACAGGAGAGATAGCGACTGCAGCAGGATTGGCCAGATCCATGCAGATTTGAAAGAGTTCGGCCGAGTTATTGATGCAGCAGAGATGCAGGCTTGGATGAGGGCTCTCTTCTTGGTGCGTACAGAGAGCCAGTATTGCCTTTGGAGCAGGTGGCAGGCCAGTTTGTCAGAGGATGCACAGGAAGCACGCCATTTCCTCCCAGCCTCCCTGCACTTGCGTTTAAGGGTGACAAGGTATGAGTCCTACCAGGAGTTGCACTTGGCTTTGGGCTTCAACCGGATCCTCATGACAGGGGCAAGAACATCAAGAGTATCAGATATAGAGTAGAGCATAGAAAGGGCTGTGTCATGGTGTGAGTCAGCTGTAGGGGAGGGGGGTGAGAAAGCTGTGGTGAAAGCCTCAACTGACACACGCTTCCTGGGTCGGATAACCAAGAAGGTAGGTGGCAGTGCTAGAGCTGGCTTGGCCTGAGGGGTGAGGAGAATGGGCTTGGAGGAAAGGAGAAAGTGGTTACTCCAGGAGAGAAGAGTGGTGAGAGAGAAAGGGGAAGGTCTGTAGAGATCTGAACATCCAGAGTGTGCCCTGCAGAGTGAGTCAGGCCAGAGGGGAGGATAGAGAGTTGCAGAGGTCACAAAAGAGTACAGAGGAAGGACAGAAAGCATCCAGGTGGATGTTAAAGTCTCCAAGAAGAAGGAGTTGAGTGGTCAAAACCAGGAGGGAAGAGGAGAGGTCTGCCCACTCAGAGAGGAAGGAGGAGATCTGACCAGGTGGCAGATAGATGGTAGCCACAGTAAGGGAATGGCAAGGAGCGAGAGAGCCTGCAGACGAGGCATTCCAAAGAGGAATAGGCCTGCGTAGGAATGACAGAGGTAGGTATCTACTCAGGGAAGATCAAGGCTACACCCCCTCTGGAACGATTGGACCTGGTCGCAGAGAGGATTGTGTAACCGTCAGGGAGGAGAGTGTCAAAGCTCTTGTTAGAGCTGGCCTTGAACCATGTCTCAGTGAGACCGAGGACATCGTGGTCAAGTTCTTCAAGGAGGCGGCAGGTGTCAGAGGAGTGTTTGACAGCTAAGCTAGAGTAGTATTTCCCTAGGTCTTGTGACAGCATGTTGTGTAGACAAGGCAGTTTCCATGAGATGAGAGAACCATGGCTATCGAGCCCACATTGGTGCCACCAGGATCAGCAGTACTTGTTCCTGGAACATCTTGTAACTTATCCTGTTGAGTAGGGGAATCAGGGGAAATGCGTAGGCAAATCTCCCTGACCATGTTATCCAGAGACAGTTCCCTTTGCACTGTTTCTGAGGGTACCTGGAGGTGTAATCTGGGCATTGGGCATTCTCCAGCGTTGCAAACAAGTCCATGGGTCACAATTCACTCCCTTTGGTCCCGTTCCCGCCACTTGGGGGCCTGACTTGGGGTTTTATTCCATACTGGACATTCCTTCCAGACCTCATGTGACAGTACTGTGGTGAATTGGGATGCTAAATCCTTATTTATCACGTTTACTTCCCTTCCAGATCCATTCCAGGTTTTTGGCTGCCAGTATGCTGCTTTAATCCAAAGACTATGCTTCTGAGAATGCTTGGACCACTGCTTCATTTCCATCCTTTCAGGACAAGGTTGGGTGGAGGATAGGCAGCACCTCTGGCTGGCAAATACTGCAAGCAGCACACCTTGGGCATGTGCTCGTTAGCCAGCTTTAAAAGCCTCAGTTTGCTGCAGTCCAGCGATATTCAATGATGCAGTGTTCCTGTTTGTGTCTGGTCCCTTGTTCCTGGTTCTTGTCTTAGTGCCTAGTTCCTAGTTTCTAATTTCTTGTTCCCTTTACCATGGATTTCAAATTTAGTGTGCTTATTATTATTATAAGTAATGTCTGCTTCCTGGATTACCTTTCTGTCTTCCTCTGCTTTGCAGTTAGCACTTCCCAGTGCTTTCCTTTTTCTGTGCAGCCCAGTTTGTCTGTATTCTGTATTCCTTTGACTTTACCCTACTTCCTTTGACTTTACCCTATTCAGCAGCAACATCTTGAGTGTTTAAGTCACTTCTCATTTATAGATTTAGTATTTTGTCCAAGTTTGCCTTTCCTTCCCTGGGTGGGGAGAGGGGAGGTTTTGCCCTTGTAATTTCGTTTTCCCTGCTCCTGTTCCTTTACTTTCTCTTGGAGTCTGTTCCGGGTTTTTCTCACTATTCCGTAATCACTATTCCTACTTGTCCCTTGTCAGGAGTCTGATGTATTACGTTATCCTCCCTTAACTGTAATAGCCTTTCTGGGTCCATGTTTGATCAACAGGGTTTGTGGGCTTCACTGACATTTCAGGTGGTATTTCTCGTCCTCGTGAATATTGTCTTTAATTTACCTTATACAATACCGTCAAGAATGTTAGCTCACAGTTCCTTCTGCTTGACCTGTATGTGGGCTTAGCGCGGACAGTACCTGTAACAGCAATTGTGGGTAAGGAGCTTTGCCGACTTTCTCTGTAATCAAGGAGCTTCCTAGCTCTTACCCCACATCCCTTTTCGTATATTTATTTTCTTATAATGCTCTACTTGCACATCCTGGGGGTTAGTGTACATGTGTCTCGGTTCCAGAGTGCATGTTTGACTCAAAGCTATTCACAGTGCATGTTGTTTGACTCAAAGCTATTCACTGTGTGATCTTGTGCACATTTCCCTTGCCACATTCACTGCTTTTGTCCTCTCATGACACTAGGTCTCAGGGATCGAAATTGGGATTTTTGACCAGGAGCTGATTTTTCACTTTTTGTCCATTTTATTATGGATATGCTCTAAATGTCCCTTAAGTGTGTTCTTTATCATCCTTCATGTACATCCAGTTAATAACACATAGGTTTGTATGGCACCACTTGCCCGGGAAGTCAAAAGTAGCTCCTGGAAGCTGTTGGTTTCAAGCTAACCAGGTTCCCCCTTGGCTATAACCAGGAGCAAAATAGCTCTCAGCTCCTGGCAATTTCAAACCCTGATGCCTGGATGGCCCTATTCTGCAAAGACATTGTGTAAAATATGTTCTTGCAAGCGCCACTTGTGTTCTACATGTAGGTGCAAGTCTCTGCTGAGTACGTCTGCCAGAGGATTATATTACCCTGAAACATGTAGTGATAGTAGGAATATGTCATGTTTGAGTGCCCATTTCCAAATGTTCTGAAACAGTTTGGACAGCCCTAGAGAGTTAGCGTGCCCCTCCCCTCCGTTTGTGCAGGTAGTACATGGCCGTAGTGCTGTCTTTAAGGACTAGAACGGTCTTCCCCTGTAGGTGTGTCAGGAAAGCTTTTAAGGCTTTGAACACTGCAAGAAGTTCCAACAGATTGATATGTTTGGAATCTACTGACGGAGACCACATGCCGTGTGCTTTCTGTTCTAGGAGGTGTGCTCCCCATTCTGACAGAGATGGGTCCGCAGTGAGAATGGCTTCTACTGCGGGGGTGGTGAAGGATTTCCACTTCAGAAGGTTTTCCTTTGGCACCCACTGGAGAGAAAGAACGAGGGCTGTCAACACAACCACTAGATCACCCCACTGACCTCTTGCTTGACACCATTGGTTGAGAGCCACTCCTACATAGGGCACATGCGCAGTCGGGCGTGTGGAACCAGGAAGATGCAGGATGCCATCATCCCCAGCAGCCGCATGGCTTTCCGTACGGTTATTCGACTGGCTACTGAGGGATCTGGAACAACATGTTTTGAACCCACTCTTTGGAGGGGAAGACAAACCCATCTTCTGTTTGAATAGCTCCTAGAAACTGTTTGACTTGACTGGGGACCAGGCTTGATTTTTTTCTTGTTAATTACGAACACTGGGTTGAAAAGAAGATCTACAGTCTTTTGGGTGCCCTCCAGATACGTTTGGTGCGAGTGTCCAGTTATGAGCCAGTCGTCAAGTGAGGGGAACACTGGGATGCACTGCCTGTGGCGGTGAGCTGCCGCCACTGCTAATACCTTTGTAAACACCCTTGGAGTTGAGGCATGTCGAAGGGGAGTACCTTGAACTAATAGTGAGTGTTTTCTATCTTGAACCTGAGGTACTTTCTGTGCGCTGGCAACATTAAAATATGAAAGTATGCATCTTTCATATCCAAGGTGGTCATGTAATCCCTCTGTTGAAACTGTGGGATTACCTCCTGTAGCGTTGTCATCCTAAACTTTTGGGGGTTGACATATGTGAGACAGACAAGGTACCAAGAGAGATGACATAGCCAACGTAACTGTAGTTTCAACAACTTTATTAAGATTCAGGATGGTGTAATGCCTATCTAACCCTACGCTATGGTGGAATTTTCCTGCCTAACTGAACTAAAGAAAGTCTTTGCCAGGAAGTCCAAAAGCAAAACTCTGTCTGTGTCCAAATCCTATGCTGACCTCACAACAATTACAAAACTAGTGGGGAAAGGCTCCGAACCAAAATCAGTGTTCAAAAACCAAAATGTTCAAAGAATGTAAATTCCTATTTCCATGAAGTTAAAGTTCTCCAATTAAAGTTCAAAATGGTTCCAATATGGCTTACTTTCAACAAGGACTGCACCAACTCAGAAGTTACCTTTTTGTAGACTCGTACATATCACAGTTCACATCAAAATGAGGATTTAGGGGTCCCCTTCCCCAAGTCCAAATGCAATAGAAAAGTTCATACAACGTTGTTGTATCAGGACTTCCTTCCCCAAGGCAAAGATTCTCCAAACTTTACCTCACTATCACAATAGTTGCTTCACAAGTTCTCAGAAAACATGGGGTATGCTTGAACCCTCCTTTGGTTAGTATCACCAAACACCAAAACACCACACCTCTTGCTACTGGTCAACCCTTTTGTGGTTTCTGGTCTAGGCGCAGTTGTCGGATCGCACGGTCCACCCATCACAGGCCACGCAACCAGAAGCCAATTGCCTTGATTGTAACTTGAATCTTGGTGTTAAGAGAGTTCACACATGGAAACCCAATGCTCTGGGCAGTTGTCAGACCACACGGTCCACCCATCACAGGTCATGCAACCATAGGTTTCCCCAACTGATGTTCAATGGTTTACAAGTTCAAATGTTTCTTGAGGTGTTCCTTTGGAAAGTAATTGCAAGATTCAACTTCAATTTGATGGGCTACATCAGCTCTTCTTGCCAAAGTTAGTAAAGATTCACTTTCCACATTCAACCTTAAAGTCAAAGCCTCAGACTCTTTCTGACATTCATCCTTCATGTTTTTAAAGGGTGGCTCATTATCAAAAGTTACTGTATTACTTTCAATGTATTGCTCCTGTTTAGTTCGGTATTCAATAAATGTTCATTTATTGTTTGTTCGTTCAATACATTGTTTTCATTCGCTTTGGCATTCAATATATGCAATTTTTGGTTAATTAAAGTTACTCACCGTAGTGATTAGAGTGCTTATAATCCGTAGTCCCCTTTCCTCCATCCTTGTGGGTGTCCAACAACATGGGGACGGTACCGGAACCTTTGACAGCGAAAAATTGAACTTCCCCTTTAAATTTAGTATGATACATGGGGGCGCAGCTTCAGGCGTGGGAACGCCCTGCCCTGCGGCGCCTCACCTCAGTCCTATTTGAACACATCAGACGCTTAGATACCTGGCTACACTTACACATATAAGCCATTAGTATACTAGTGGGGGAAGATGGGTGGGACGTATGGAGGAAAGGGGACTATGGTCACTACGGTGATCAACTTTAATTATACATACGTCCCGTCCCCTTTGCTCCATCCTTGTGGGTGATTCCACCGAACAAGAACATAGGATGGGGCTGTGATAACCAGCCTCATATCTGGGACGAAGCAAAAAGGTTCTTCAGAACCGCCTGACCAAACTCTGCATCGCGTCTGGAGCTGGTGTCCAATGAATAGTGCTTACAGAAGGCCAACAGGGTGGTGCAAGTAGCTGCCTTGCTCATGATAACCCAAGAAGCAGGTCTCTGAAACGTGACGGCCGTGGCCTTGACTCTGACCGCATGAGCATGAATCTCCTCAGGAACAGGTCTGCCAATGGCCGTGTATGCCTCCGAAGAGGCCTGAACCATCCAACGGGCGATGGAAGTCTTGGAAGCCTGAGAGCCAAGGGAAGGAGCCCCCAAAAGTCCCAAACAATACCTCGGACATCCTGAAGGATTTCATCCGAGAGAGATAAAACTTGAGGACCCTGTTGAGGTCCAAGGAATGCAGGGCCTTCTCTGCCTCTGACTGCGGGTTCGGGAAGAATACCGGCAGGCAGATCTCTTGATTCAGATGAAATGGAGAGACCACCTTGGGCAAGAAGTTTGGGCGAGTGCACAAGATGACCTTGTTGTTGTGAAAAGCAGTGAAGGCCTTGCACGAGGACAACGCCTGCAGCTCACTAACCCTTTGCGCAGAGGTGAGAGCCACCAGCAAAACTGTTTTTAGTGTCACCAATCGGAGGTCCACAGAGGCCATCGTCTTGAAAGGCTTGTGATGCAAAGCTGCAAGGAACCATTGAGGTCCCAGACCGGTGGGGCCTATGCAGCGGCGGAAAAAAAGTCTAGCCAACCCCTTAAGGTGGGCCTTAACCGCCGGGTTGCCCGCAGAAAACACATGCTCAGAGGAATTCTTGTAAGCCCCAATGGCCACCAAATAAGTGTGGCAAGTGGCCTCCTGAACTCCAGAACGAGCAAGTTGTGCAGAAAAAGCCAGTATGTCACCCAGAGGACAAATGACAGGGTCCAGACCCTTGTCACAAGCCCAATGGCAGAACCTAGTCCATTTACTCTTATTTTGGGAACGAGTTGAGGGCCTTCTGGCCCGCTGAATGATGTCCTAGTCGTCATCCAAATAAATTGAGCATGTTGAAGAGTCAGCTGGTCAGGAACCAGGGCACCAGCGCCCGCATGGCTGGGCCTGGGTGTTAAACAGCCCAATCCTGCTGCATCAGAAATCCCCTGCTAGAGATCGGAAGGTGGACAGTGTTAGCAAAGATTTCTCTAAGTGCAATTTTCCCTCCATATTATGGACCCCCCAAACTTTTTGCTTTTGTTTGGCTGACCTAACTTGACTTTCTCCAGTGGAGCCCAGCATTCAGCTGCACTACCCTGGGCTTTTGCTCATTTGTTATGGGGACACTGAGAAGTCCTTCAGACTGTCACTACTGGGAAAGTATGCTTCCTTTAGTCTTTGACTTTGTTGCCATTTCTTGGTAACTTTTTATCTGTGCGACAAGTACCTTACTGTACCGTGCACAGGGGTTTTGTCGTTTTATGCCCTAGACACTCTCTAAGATTTTTTGGTGGTGAGACAAGTATGCCTAGGAAGAACTGGTGGCAGCAGTTTACTTTACTGGTATTTTTACTTCTTTTTATTTTACCATACCGCGTTTATCGCGTTTGGTCCCTGACAGTGCGAAAATGACTGTGCCACAAAGTCTTTTGTTCTGTCCTGTGGCCATCTAGTCCGTAGCCTTCACCCAGGTCGTACTGACCCAGTACTTTCTTCTTATTATTATTATCTTTATTGTTTTTGGTTTATAGAAAAACCTTTACAAAATTTCGATCAAAAGTACAAATTGCAATATATAAAAACAGTAACGGACAATCATACACATTTACACATTATTATACTTCAGTTCCACATAGCAAATAAAACTCAAGTTGCTAATGACAGATAAAACTAATGACAGATAAAACAACTTGATGGTACATTCTTGATAGTGTTATCAACGCCAAAACAACAAATATCAAATATAATTAAAAGTTTTTTAAACGTTTCCTTACAGCACTTATACATATCATAGACATATTCATACTAAGTCACATATTACTCTCAAGAATTCATTAATACGTATTTTTAAAACCATAGAGTTGCCATGAAGCATTTCATACCACAGAATAACTCTGTTCACATTGGATATATCATTTACGAATGATGAAAAATATTCTATTCTGTGTTTCAGAAGATTCAGACAAATCAATAGCAGGTGCAATAACAATTCATTCACCCCGTTTACCTTACAGTGCCTACAGAGTTTTGTTTCCATGATATTTCTATTTCTTATATTCTGAATTTCAAAAGTGTTTAGAACGTTAAACCGGAATCTCATAGTAAGGTTTTTAAAGACTCTGGATGGGTATTTTTCTATGCATTTCTCAGGAGCCGGTTTCCATTTCCAAAAGGAGACTACTTGTGAGTACAGATGAGAATTTAAAATCACCACATTATTTTCGAGCCAATCCGAAGCTTTTAACAAATCTTTGACCTTACCCGGATTCTTTATAAGAGTCTTCATTGATAGCCCCAGATCACTTAAAATTTTGGCACATACATTTTTGAGATCAGACGTGAATACACCTTCCAGATCTATCCCAAAATAATAATCCAACATATTTATATCAGACACAAGACATTTACGTAATAGCGATAACTTCTTCCAGTACATAATGTTCTTTAAGGAGGAGAGACCCAACTCATAACGCAAAATTTCCATTGGTATGCATTTCGGAATATGACTTAAAAACTTGCGCCACACTTGAGCTTCAATTATTTTCAAATATGGTACCAATTCCTCTGGGCAGAACTCAAGGCCATAGGACAAGCGTGGAATTGCTTTTGTACGATAAAATAATATACATGGAGTTAAGGTAAATCTCCCATATCTTCTCTCTACTATTTTCATCTGATTGGCATTTGCAGAGGCCTTTGACTTGAGATTATTTCTCATAAAGCCAAGTGTATGTGTACTAGTGTAGGTGTAGCCCAAATGTTTCAACACAGATTGATTTTTTAACTTTACACCACCACAAGACAGGGAAAAGGAATCTTGTTTTATGGATTTTGAGCCTGTAAAAAATATCACATTTCTTTTGGATTTATCAACAATTTTCTGTCTTTAATGAAATCTTCTTTGCAGACCCACCTTTGTTCCATCAAATAAAAGAATCACCTACATACGCAATCCATTTTATTTTTATCCTACCTAGCTTTGGCGATGCTAGTCCACTACAATCCAAAAACATTCCTGCTTTAGATACATACAGATTGAACAAAGTGGCAGTCAATCTACAACCCTGCCTTTAACCATTGTGAGTCCAAATATGTTCCGATAGTAGACCTTTGGTGTTAAGACGCATCCTCATTACTGTATTCGAATATAACGATATAACGATATTCGATATTATCAATTCTAGTAGACCTTTTTCAATATCCAGATCAAATAGCGTTTTCCATAAGATGTTCCTATCGACCATGTCGAACGCCATGGATACGTCCATAGAGGCCAGGTATAGAGGATGCTTACCTTTCACTCTAGCGGTACTCTGTAGATTAGCTACAGTTAACCCTCCCACATCTGTACCCATAAACTGTCTGAAACCTATTTGTCTTATGTCCCATATGCTGTTGGCTTTTATCCATGCATTCAGTTCCTCTAGAAGAATTGCTGCAAAAATGTTGGATTCAACGTCAGTCAGCATAATTGGTCGATAATTCAATGGATTTAAACGATTACCTTTTTTAAATATTAGTATAACATAAGACAGTTTCCATGAATTTGGGATTTTCTTCTCACTCATGATGACGTTAACCATCCAATACAATACACCAGACCATTTAAAAATGTATTTAAAAAAAAAAAATCAACAAAAGTGCTATTCTCTTCATCACTAATTAGGGTTACACCAATCGATTTTGCAGCATCCATACTGGAGCCACTTAAAACTTTTTCTGTAATATTACTCACAGCAAGTTCCGGTGTTACACTTATAACCGCCTTCACAAAATTGACATCCAAGACAGGCACGTTTGTATTAACTTCCCCACTTATTAACGATTGATCTTGCACATGTTTAACTTCAACCCAGCTTTTGGTATTTATTTCTGTTAATAATTCGGGTAAGGCTGTAAAGGCTAACACCAATTCATTAAGCAACCTTGTGTGCGTTTTCAATTCAATCAGCATAAGGGAATGAAGCTCTTTACAGCATGGCTCAGCACCACATTGCGAATTAACACTGATCGGTTTTAAAGCTGTTATAGCATTCTATGACAAGACTGGAGGCGAGCATTATGCTTCATCTTCTTTTATTTCTACCCTTCAGCAGTTCAACCAACATATATAACAAATCATGAAAAAATGTCTTAAAGTAGCAACTTTTCTTTTTTCCAAAAACTACACAATCCATGAACCTCTGTAGTCCATGCTCCCTCCACCAGTCACAATCCACTTCCTGTGCCTGGGCTCCTCCTCTTCTTTTACTGCTCTTCAAGCAGATAAGTACCATTTCTTTCCTCTCCCAATGCCTGTAGTAGAAATTGGCTGACTGAAGAGGGGAAATGGGGATTAATGATAGAACATATGTTTAAAGAGTGTGTCTGGCAAGGGGAACGTGAGAGAATTGGTTTGGCGGAAGTCTTTACCGAAAAAAAAAAAAAAAAAAATAATAATAATAATGAGTGATATGTCATGCTACGCGCGCGCGCGCTAAGCGTAGTAATTTTCCCCTACCACAGGAACGCTCGCACGGGGGCCTCGGCGGAGCCCCAGGGAAATTCCCTTGACCGATAGGGACGGCCGTGAGGCTGACGGCCCCGTGCCGTATACCCGGCACTCCAGGGGTTCAGTCAGCCTCACGAGCGACCGGAGACAGGTCGCGCATAGCCTCCCACTGGAGGCCGGAGCTTGCGCTCGAAGCGCGGGGCGGATCGCCTCTTCGACATAGCCCCCACCCGCGGGTGGGCGGAGCTAGCGCGCGAAGCGCGGAGCATCTCGCTCCAACAACATAGCCCCCACCCGCGGGTGGGCGGAGCCTACACGCGCGAAGTCGCGTAGCGTCACAGCGAAGCGGCGAAGGAAAAAATTATCTTTCGCCAGCGTTCGTAGACGCAGAGTTTCTCGACCCCAACTAGTTGGGAGCGAATTTAGCGATCGTTCGATCACGCACAGCACGATCAGCTGAGACACTAACCTCAGCACTGCTCCTAGCCCTCTAGCCACAGGAGCTGGGCGATTCGAGGCCAGGAGCCCTACACTGCCGTGAAGCAGTAGACGATTGATTGGAGGCCGGAAGGCTAAAAAAGGACAAAGGTGCAGCCACATACAAAAAAAAAAAAAAAAAAACATCATAAGAGAGTGGTGGGCGTGCTAAGACACCTGTTCCAGGTATTTTAGGCACACAGCACAGAGGAATATGTCAGACTTTGAGTGGAGTGAGGAGGAGCAATCCCTGGACCTCGCTGCCAGCTTCAAGCAAGTGCTGGGTAGCTCTCTCATGGATGCAGTGGCAGAAGGGGTGAGACCCCTACAAGAAAGGCTGGAGACCTTAGAGACTATACTCTCGCAGCCAAAGTCCAGCACCAAAGGGGATAAGCGCACGCCCACAGAACCCTTGAATGAGGGGCATAAGGGGAGAAAACTAGCCCTAAAGAGGAAATCCTCTGACGACCCCCGGGGCTCATATGAGGAGGCGATAGAAAAGGCCTCGGAGGTGCCTGACGCTTTTGCTAAGCTCAAAGAAGCGTATCTACTAAAGCAGGCAGTGCCGAACCTCACGACCCCCACTCCAGGGGAGGATAATATTGGAGAAGACCTCGGCTCGGAGGAAGAGCTAATAGATGAGCAAGGCTCTTTAGGAGATGAAGAAGTCGAGGAAGAGGACTGGACTAGACCCAGTGGTGGCAAGAAAGCGAGGAAGGAGAAACACCTCGTAGAGAACGAGGAGGATATGTTCGACCCAGACAGCATACGTAATCCAAGGTCCACCGAGTGGCAACCATCCCCCCGAGTGACTCAGTATATGGCAGCAAGATTACGCAAGCCACTAGACAAGGAGGTTAGACAGCGCCTGCGGGCAGAGTGCCCGCGCCCAGATTTGCCAGGAAAGGTAGCGGAAGCACCGGAGCTTGACCCAAAAATGCTGACCTTCGTAGCCAAGACGAGCAAGGACCCCCGTAAGGGGATTGACAGATCCTGGAAATCCTGCCAGGAGAAGCTATTAGACTTAGCAGGTCCGCTCGCAAAAATTATGGACCTCGCAGAGAGGGCGAAGGACACGGGTGAAGAAGTGGATCCGGAAGCCCTCGCAGGGTGGGCTCAGAGAGCCGTCTGCCTGCTTGGAAACGCGAATTGTGCCATCGCGTCAGAGAGGAGAAAGGGCCTATTGCTCAAGATAGACTCGAAATTGAGTGATCTGTCATCATATGAAGCAGGGGAAGGTGCACAAGGCCTCCTGTTCGGAGAGACCTTTGGGAAGGAGATGGGCCGGTTCGTAGGAACATTCGCGTCGCTAGAGAAGGCCCAAGCATCTATTCGCAAGATATTCCCCAGCAGAGTTTTTGGAGGGACCGGCCGCTACAGAGGTCGCGCTGCCGGTCGCTACCAAGGAGGGAGAAGACCTCAGAACACCAGGGCACAATACTGGGAAAACAAGAGCCAAGACACCTTTTTCCCGTCCAGGGGAGATTCCCAAGAGGCCGAAGGCCCAGAGGATCGGGAAGAGGCCAAGGATTTACACCAGGTGAGAGCGATTATGTATCCCCCAGTAGGGGGGAGGACGCGCAGATATTTAGAGAATTGGCGCAAGCTTTCAAGCGATTCCTGGATACTGCAGACCGTCAGCGGTCTACATCTAGATTTCATAGAAACCCCAGTGCAGCGATACGAGCCGCGGGGTCAGAGATTAGCGCAAGCAGAACTAGCATGGCTAGACAGCGAGATAGAGCAGCTAGTCACCAAGCAGGCGATAGAGAAATGCGAGACAGCCCCGAAATTTGTGAGCAATATGTTCCTAGTACACAGGAAGGAGAAGGTACGCCCGGTGATAAATCTCAAAGAGCTGAATGGCTGGATCATATATCGGCACTTCAAGATGGAGGGAGTCCATCAGCTCAGAGACTCCCTAAGAGAAGGAGATTGGTTGACGCGTCTAGACCTAAAAGACGCTTACCTCACAGTACCTGTTCTCGAGGAGTACAGACCATTTCTAGCTTTTCGCTGGCGAAGTCGATTCTGGCAATTCAGATCGATGCCATTCGGCCTTGCTTCGGCACCATGGGCTTTCACAAAGCTAATGAAGCCGGTAGCAGCAGCAATCAGGGAGAAAGGAGTGAGGCTCATTATCTACCTGGACGATCTCCTGCTTCTTGCAGAAGATCGGGAGGTATTAGTGTACCAAACGAGATGGGTACAGGACCTTCTGGCCTCGCTAGGGTTCCTAGTGAACACAGAGAAATCAGATACCATACCAGCGCAGAGGTTAGATTTCCTGGGATTCATTCTAGACACCAAGAAAGCGACCTTAGAACTTCCAGCTCGGAAGATGAGAGACATCAAGAGAGAGATCAGAGTATGCTTAGAGAAGCAACAAGTATCTCTCAGGACATTAGCGAGAATAGTTGGGCTGCTAGCAGCATCTATCCAGGCCATTTTTCCGGGGCCACTGCACTACCGTGCACTGCAGAGATTGAAGATAAAGCATCTGCAGCTAGGTCTGAAGTACCATCAACAAGTGCCGCTGGATCAGGACTCGATGACAGAGCTAGAATGGTGGTTAAAGAATATGGACGCCTGGAATGGGCGAGCCATATTCGGAGACAAACCGGACTTGATAATAGAGTCGGATGCCAGTCGGAAAGGCTGGGGAGCCAGATGTGGGTCTTTACAGACCGGAGGCAAGTGGAGCGAAGAAGAGCTTCGTCTACACATAAACTGCCTAGAGCTCCTAGCAGGATCATTCGCGATCAAGGCCTTTACGAAAGAGAGAGTGAAATCTTGTGTTCTGCTGAAGATGGACAACATATCAGCAGTGCGCTACATCAACCATTTGGGTGGTACGAGATCCAAGATGCTCGCAGAATTAGCGAAGGATCTGTGGCATTTCTGCCTTCGATCAGGGACGTCGGTGACAGCAGAGTACCTGCCAGGGACACTGAACGTAGTAGCAGATTGGAACTCGCGGTACCTGACGGATTCCAGCGATTGGAGGCTGGATCCAGCAGTGTTTCAGAGACTAGACACGAGATGGGGACCATTGCAAGTAGACCTGTTTGCCTCCCGGCTCAATACGCAGAAGACCAGCTATTTCAGCTGGAGGCTGGATCCGGGAGCGCTAGGAACAGACGCGTTTCTGCAAGAGTGGATAGGAGGTCCACATTACGCTTTCCCTCCCTTTGTGATGTTGAGCAGAGTATTGGCGAAATGCCGGAGGGAGAAAGCAGAACTAGTTCTAGTAGCACCATTATGGAAGTCTCAAGTGTGGTTCCCCACCCTAATGGAACTAGTATCAGACATTCCCAGAGTCCTCCCCGACGAGGAGCGACTACTCACGGACCCAGCTGGGTCGTGTCATCCTCTGAGAGTGAGAGGGACACTCCCGCTAGTCGCGTGCAGGATATCCGGAAACGTTGGGCCTTGCCAGGAATTTCGGCGCAAGCTGCTCAGCTTATCGCTGAATCCTGGGCTCCATCCACTAGGAGGAGCTATGACTCAGCTTGGACAAAATGGACAAGCTGGTGCAAGGACAGAGGTGTTCATCCCGTTTCGGCACCTGTAGTGGAGATTCTGAACTTTCTAGCGAACTTATTACAGAGCGGTAGAGCTTTCCGTACTATAGGAGTGTACAGATCGGCGATTTCTGCGGGTCACACGCCATTAGAAGGCGTCCCGGCAGGAGAACATCCGGCGGTGGTTAGGCTCATCAGAGGAGCTAGATTTAAAGCGCCGCCGGATCCCAAGTATACCACGACATGGGAAGTGACGACAGTGCTGCGCCTACTAGCGAGTTGGCCGACTAATGAATATCTCTCGCTTAAGCAGTTATCGGGAAAGTTAGCGATGTTGCTATGCTTGATCTCCTGCAAGAGAGTATCGGACGTAAGAGCACTAGATGTTAACAGACGATCCTTCGGGCCGGAGGGAGTTACATTCTCCATAGTCAGAAGGACCAAGACAGGGACGTCTACGGTACATTATCCGTATTTCCCGAGTAATTCGAAATGGTGCGTAGCACGATGCATCAAGGAGTACGAGAGTAGAACGGCAGAGTATAGAGCAGCAAGTACTACTCAGTTATTAATTGCGCGCAGGAAGCCCTATCACGCAGTGGCATCAGCTACCATCGCAAGATGGGTCAAGGAAGTTATGCAGGCAGCAGGTCTGAATGTGAGCACGTATGGAGCTCATTCGGTGAGGGGGGCAATGGCCTCGGCAGCCGTGAGAGCAGGTGTGCCTTTGAATGAGATAATGCTGGCGGCAGACTGGTCAAGCGATAGGACTTTCAAAGAGTTTTACTTTAAGCCAGCGGAGAGTTTAGCAAGTAAGGTGTTGGGTAAGCTTTGAACAAGCATAATGCTCGCCTCCAGTCTTGTCATAGAATGTAGATTACCCCTGCTATCTGCGCAGGGAGTATTAATTCTATTAAAGACTAGGAGGCGAGCATTAAATTCCCACCCGAGTCTGGTACTGTGTATACGATGACAATGCTTTATTATGTATCAGTACGAGACGTTGGCACCACCCTAACATAATCTTGTGTTGATCTTTTCATAGGAGAGGATCAGAAGAATAACTGATGGGGAAGACGGAGCAGAGAGGGTCAGGAGCACAGAGCCCTCGCAGCAATTAAGTTAAAGTCCGGAGAGTCTTCGCACAGTTGTCGAGGATCAGTTAGAGACTTTCAGAGCGAGTAAAAGCAGAGGAGGAGCCCAGGCACAGGAAGTGGATTGTGACTGGTGGAGGGAGCATGGACTACAGAGGTTCATGGATTGTGTAGTTTTTGGAAAAAAGAAAAGTTGCTACTTTAAGACATTTTTTCATGATTTGTTATATATGTTGGTTGAACTGCTGAAGGGTAGAAATAAAAGAAGATGAAGCATAATGCTCGCCTCCTAGTCTTTAATAGAATTAATACTCCCTGCGCAGATAGCAGGGGTAATCTACATTACATATTACACTTTGATCTAGATGCCGTGACAGGGCTAACAAAGAAATCTCTCCTGTGCCAAATATCAGAGGAGTGTCTGGGTAAAGAAAGCTCTCATTCATTTTGTTGTTTTTACAAACATATCAGGCTTCCTGACTGACAGCATCAGTGTTTCCTTCTTCAGTAAACAATGGCTGTGAGCTTTCGGACAGCTGAACATGATTAACCTCGACCTCATGATCATTAGTCATTTTCTGTTCCAGCGAGCACTGTTGTGCACAGTCCAACATCTCATCCTCTATACTGGGTAAGTCAGACATGGAAACTGTAGCCGCGCGAGCAACACTCATTCTTGTTGCCATATGTGTCACGGACACTGCCGCCGAGTGTTGTTTGCCCTTGGCTATTTTTTTTAGTGCTCATAGCTTACGCAAATATATGTACACAAATGAAATTGCGTTCAGGATTATCGCTCGTCAGTGTAAACAGAAATTACACACACAACATGAGTGAAAGGTTACCAAGGCATGTAGAAATAAAGAACAACAAAAAAAAGAAGAGCACAATCTATTAACGCCCGCCCCTCCAGACCAAACAGACACAACAGGCCACTTCTCATGGGCGCACGCGCATGGGCGCGCGCGCAGGCGGCCGTTTTTATAAAAAAAAAAACGTTGTTGGGAGCATGGCCTAAATAAGTAAAAGAAATAATATGGATTTAGAGCCTTTACACAATGTTGGTCAGTGTTTTAAATAGTCCTTGTGAAGTATAATCACCAGATAGTCCCGATTTGTTAAAGCAGCAGTAGCGTGGATGATTCTTTAAACTTCACTCATGACGGCCAGCAGGAGCAACAGACACAACAGGCCACTTCCAAGGCCACTTCTCATGGGCGCCACTTCTCATGGTACTTTCTTATTTGAGCTTGCCGCCTCCCCTGAAAACTGCATCTTGCATGTCACGTGTGAAAGTGCCCAGGAAGAGGATTGGGACTGTCTGTCCCAATCAACACTACTGGTGCCAGGATGTCTGGTCTGCCTGAATGACTGAAACCACCGTGGGTGAAGTAATGTATAAGTAGAGGCTATCCAATGGGGGACTTGGACAAAGCTGTGGAGAAGAACACTAACGAGTCGAGAGCAAATTTACTGCAGATGAGACCTAAAACAAATACTCCACCAAGTGTTTGTGCCCAAGCTTTGTCTCCAGAGCAATAAAGTAAAACAGAATGGCAACCAGCATTGGGACATATTGAGAAACTACATTAGAACACACAATTTGTCCCCTGAACTATCAGTGTTTGCCTATCACATAAGTAAGAATCTGAGCGACATGCATGTTAGAACGCGAGACAAGATTTCCAAGATCAACAGAACAGACAAGAAGGGCATGGGTTAACCATGCCTTAGCTGTGGTAATTGCAACAGTGTTACCAAGGGTCCATATGGCTTCCATAAGCGCACGGGAGAACGTATGCAGTTAAGAAATGTTGCTACCTGTGCTTCCGAAAATGTCATTTATTGTATTAGGTGCCCCGTGGAATGTATTACGTGGGGGAAAGTAAGATGGAACAAGCAGAAGTCATGTAGAAGAAGCAATAACTCACATTCATCAGTGGCACAACATTTATTTGAACACAGACATACCATCGCACAAATGAAATTCCAGGTTCTGGAGGTTCTTGATGCAAAGGAATTTCGAGACAACATCGCAAGGATGAGAGCGCTAAGAGAAGCATTCTGGGTTCACAGACTGGAATCCTTAGTGCCTAATGGCATGAATGAAGAACTCAATTTGTATTGTTTTCCAAAAAAAAAATTGATTTCTTTATACATTAGCTTGCATATAGAATTTCATTACCATTTGCGATTTGGTTTATAAATGTATCCCTTCCTTTGGATAACGTAATCTTTTGTACAACCTACTTTTAGTACCATGGCAGTTAAACATAGACGCATCAGGGGATAATAGTTGATGACCATGCATCCAACAGTTTTTTGTACTTGATTGTTTATTATTGGGTTTATGTAATCATTCTCAGTAGCTTAGCACAGGCTACCCGTTGTATGCTATAATTGTTCTTTCTCCTTTTTCTTTGATTGTTATTGAATAATTTTTTGGGTGAATCGATAAGTGGGCTGCCCGCACGCACAGCCTTTAACAGAGAATTTTTTGGTGACTCAAATCAGTGAGTCTACACATGGAAGCACACAACAGTCTAGGGTTTCATATAACAAATGAGTACACCAAAGCTTCACTTAATTACACATGTAATTAATATGTGACGGCACATCAGATACATAATTTACGAGTAGACCTTAGCTTCTTTTGCATTATACAAATATATATGAAGACAGCAAATCAGATGTCGTTGAATGAGACGCAATTTAGTTTTGGACAGTGTGAAGAACCATGAATTTTTATGCTTTAGGATTTTACTTCCTTTTTTTCTTTAATATATTCTTCCTTCCCCTTGATTTGCTTTAATATATACCAAGGGAAACTAATACAGTACCGATATGGACGCTATACAACTTTAAAAGATAGTGAGCTGTTAAACGCTTAAGCCGAGGCATGCGTCAAGCGTAATCACGTGAAAGAAGGACATAGGGCCTCTCCTCTAATGTCACTTTCAAGACTAAGATTGCAGAGGTGTACGGATGGCAAAAGTTCTAGGCTATGAACTTTAGTTCTCAAGTAAGATTAGGCTACCATGGGCTTTTATTAGAATAACAGATTCATATAGGAATAGCAGCTAACAGAACAAATCCACTGTTTTCTTTAGAAATTACCCAACGTGACCGCTACCCGCTGAGCACAGAGCACAGATGCAGTGGAGTGCACACGCCTGGATACCTGGATGAATTGAGAGATCTTTTTTGCAGATCCAACAAGCACGTACGCATCAACACCCAAGTTCCGCATTAGCAATTGTGTGAACTAAAGTTTTATAATAAGATTAACACTATTGCAGACCACATTAGTAACAGTGTTAGGTTTGTTTTGATATAAGATATAAATCAACATAACGTGATTTTGTTCAGCATAAGTTGGATAGAAGAACCATGTCTTACATGACTACGGTCTGAATAGGAATTGTGGCAGCCTCGTTTTGATAGTGGAATCGATTAGAAGTAAGATACCGTGATGTCATTGAGCAGGTTTCTAACATGTAAATGAGTGGTACTGTTAGTTGTATTTGGTGGAAATTCATGTTGGATCATTTACTAATCCCTAGCCTCTGTTTATTTTCCCTTTTCTTATTTTTCATTATGTTTTTGTCACTATCTGTGGGCATATCTGATATTGCAATCTTGTGTTTTATACTTAATTATTTTCTTTATTTATCCTTACTTTGCTGAACTGTGTTATTATTTAAATTTCCACTTTGTGAATTAATACATGGTGAAATGGGTGATTTACCTTGGATCCAATGGAAATGGTCTTGGTTATGATATTTTGAACCAGGCTACCATGGGCCGATTGTATTGTATTGTATTGAATGACGTGTTGGTGATGGTAATTAATCATTTTTTTGTTTCCACTTAGGTCACAGGGTGGTGTACTTTGACTGCCAATGATTGCCAATGTTGGCCATTGGTTGTGAAATGTTGTAATTATGTTTTAACATGATCCGGTCATTTTTGGTGTCCTGTAAATATTTAGCCCAGGTGACTGGGCATAGGTTTGTTTGCAAATATATAGAGCTACTGGCCCTGAAGATGGACCAAGGGTCCAAAATGCATTGGCACTTGTAGCTTTTTCTAGCAAAGGCTGCATACATTAGCTCAGAATTATTTGGTGTGAATGATACAATTGGTTTAAATACCTCACATCTAATGTCTATCTAGTTACCATACAAGATAAAGGGTGTGAACCCGCACCAAAGTTAATTTTGACCTTGGTTTACATTTGTTAGGGAGAATTCTCTGTTTAGGCTGAATTTCCTAACCTAGTGAGTCCCCCAGCAGCTTTGCTGGATTTTTGGGGTTTATTTTTTTTCTCCTGCCAAGAGTGAGACTCTTTTTACCCTCACTCTTGGACATGATTTGAGTGTGTTCCTTTGACTTTAGATGTGTTTAATGGGCTATGGGGTCTTTTACTCCATAGGGCTTCATGTGTTTTTGTGATGTGTGTTACACAGCACCCTCAGTGCAGTAACACAGGGGTGTCATAGTGACTACTGTCTCCCAGGATCTGTAAAGTCACCATTCACCATTGACTGAACAGAACCAGTACAAACCATCATATTGTGAACGTACTGGCTGGGGCAATTCGATTGCCCCGGGGTCTGTTAGTCGAGGGGGCACGTCTCCGTCCCCCCTGATCGAGTTTTGGCTGGTGGCAGTGGATAATACTTTTTATATTCAACCGCAAATATTTCTCTATGGGATTTTCCCATTGTTCAAGGCTACTATCTTTATTTAATTACGATAGCCTCAAACATACCGCCGGTTTATTTAATTAATATTAATTCTCCGGTTGGTATTTTTTGCCAAAATTCGGTTCTAAAATGGCGTTTGTGTTCTCGTCTGTGACTCCAACCCAAGTCGAGCCCTTTGTTCCACTTTTTGGCGGGCTTCTCCACAGAAGCCCTCCAAAGTGATGCCACTCTGTCTGGGGTACTTAGGATGGGTGGAGGGGAATTTAGGCACCCTGAACTGAGTTGCCTAGGCAACTCAAGTCGCACTCCGTCCTGATTGGCCCAAGTGGTGAGCCGGCCGGCTCACCACTTAGCATGTTTGAGTGACAGCTAGGCTGAGTGAATGGGGGTTTTCTGCATAAAAGTAGGGCTTTGAGGACTGGAACTTCAGAGGTCGCCACAGGACCTAAGAATCCAACAAGGGAGAAGCTGAGCCGACCTGCCACGATGACACCACCGGTGGAGCCCTGCTGGACCGTCTCACCACTTTTCCCAACGACAGAGGAGATCTCCCGCCCGAGAGTCTTCTTCCTTTGACTGGTGGGGATAACCAGTTTCATCACCTTTTCGCCTTCCCGACGTCACTCGTGGCCGCCTTGCCTGTGCCACGCACCCCGGCAACCGGGATACCACGTTTTACCACGACTGCGAATTTAAGGGTACTACCTTTAACCGGAAAACTCTGCGACTGGTTTCTTCCCTGGTAGTGCAACGACCTTCATCTTTCCTCCAAGTCGAGATCTTCTCTTCCCCTGGATGAAGACGTGACTTGCACCCACTGCCAGGAACAACTGCCACCGCTGGAGGATCCTTCCCCCTTAAGGTACCTTGTCCCGCCTGGCTTCCCTTGCCACCGACTGTACGGGGTAGATTTAGCCCCCGGCTTTCGAACCTGGGTTAGCCTGGGACACCCTGGCTAAACTTTTCTGAGCCTCTCTAAACTCTTTTCGAACTCTCTGCAAGACTTTCTAAGCCTAGTGTAACTGTGTGATCTTGGGCGCATTTGTGCTCTGCTCTCTCTAAGAGTGGGCCCAACCTATGGACTTTGGCTCACAAGTGACTTTTGCTCTTCTGCCTTGCTAATAGTGTTCCTAAATCTTAGAGTGGTGTACCTTTCCATATTCTGTCTTTTTCCCTCCCTTTTTCACAAACTTATTAGAGTGCCATCTATAGTTAAGCGCTCACCTCTGTATGAAAATAGGTGGTGTTTTACTAAGAGTTATCTGATAAGGAATAAGGGTTGTATATATTATAATAGTAACGGTGTTTAGAGTGTTTTACAATAAGAGTGCTGGAGTGTTTCAAACAGTGTGTTTTTAAATAAATAATTATATACTTTCATACCAAAGCTCTGGTCAGTGTTTGTTTGTATTATTGTATCTGAGTGCCTATTGTGTATACTTTGCATACTGCCTAACTCTTCTTGAGGGAAGTCTGACTGCTCAGCCACAGCTACCAGGTAAATCTGGGTGGTACAGACTGCTACCAAGTGGGTTTACTGCTAATACCTGTAGTCCTAAATCTTTTGCAGTGTTCCCTAAGGGAACTGCACAGGTTTCTGCCTAACAACATTGTTTTCCATGATTGGCCCACGCCTGGTGTGCATGCAAGAGCGCAAATCTTTCATTGGTTATCCCAGATTTGAGCGCAAAACGAATCTTGGATAAGAGAAGGGGCTCTGCATCCATTCCAGGTCGATATACTGAAGTTCACTCCGAACTACAGAAGGAGCCAAGTATCCTGAAATGAAGAAGCAGAACTGCGGAACTGCTGGAAACTGGAAGGTTTGGCACCCAAAGCCAACTGCTGTCCCGTTGGACCCCTGCTTTTGTCAATGATCTTGTAGGCCTACAAGGGCGCTTTGACCCTTTGGAGCACCTGCATAAAAATAGCCATCTCGAAGCAGTGTTCCTGGGCCGCTCAGTGAACTAACCAGCTCTACCCTGGGGTATCGCATGGGCGTGCCACCGTCCCGACTCGAGACTTGGGTAATCGCTAGCTTGTGGTCCTGGGCCCTCTCCTGCCAAATTTCGTAGTCCTCCTAGCTCCTCTGGGTCATAATCTAGGAGAGTGCGCCACGCCGCAAGTCTTTGGGACCCATAGATCACTACACTGTAGTGATGGTCGCTGTTTGTGCTTTGCCTATCTGCCATCCTGTGGCTGGAAGCCTACTGCACCCGAACTTTCTTCCTCTCTTCTTCGTGAGCTGAAAAAAGGATACTGTCCCGTCACAGACGATCATCCTGTCCTGCAGCCGCTGAAAGCCGGAGCACTGAGAAACTGCAGGGCTCGAACCTATAAGCGACCTCAACTAAACTGGCAAAGTTTGGTCCGATCTGTGCCAAGGGGCGGTGAGTACTTGATTCACTTACTGGTAGCCCCTGGCTCACTCGATATCCTTTTACGCACAAGAATCCCATCAAAGATCCTCACTTTGGCTGGGATAGCCTGCGCTCCCTAGCTATTCCCGAACATCGAAAGTCGCTTCTGCCTGCAAGGGTAGACCTTCTGCGAATAAGGGAACTGTATTCTTTATCACCTCAAGCCCCTTCCTGAACTGGTTTTACTCTTGACCGGGCCGCGCATTGTAAATGATCTGCTGTACTTTTGAGCGCAAGGCTCCCCACTTCGTTGAGTTGTACTGCTCAAGTTAGGGTTTGGATTCTGAAGATCGCCCAATGCAATAATTGTGATACCCCCCCCCCCATTCTGTTACAGGTTGTGGCTGTGTTTCCCCCATCTTGTATTAGGCTGAAAGCAATTGTATATATGTAATCTAATGATATGCTTGTGTGGTAATTGATTCTTATTACAGTTGTTATTCGTGTAAGGGATACATTTCTCAACGTACTCATATTTCTGATGCTTGTATCTGCTTAGAGTCACATGCTATGCATAGGCCGACATCTAGTGGAAGCTGCAGAGTATTACAGTTGTTTTTTTTGAAACTCGAAAAGGGACGTTGACAGGGCATGCTAGTAATACTATCCCTAGTTTGACTTCTGGTGTACCATGGTCCTTCACACGAAGAGTAATCTGTGACTTCTTACTGTGTGCGCTCATTGTGGGCTTCCGATCACTCTCACCCCTCCTGAGACTTAGTCTTGACCGCCACCAAGCTACCTATATTGGTCTGGCTTGTCCAGAAGGTTCCCCTGCTCCACTAAACTAGGGTGGCCTCCTAAATGTCTGCCCACCAGGTCAGAATTTAGAAATCCATCTTAACAGACAGGACCCTGGGAGCATAATTGCAGCCGATTCGAAAACCAGGGTCTCGAATGCCAGTGGGGGACAATCAGGATGAGGCTGCAACCCACCAAAGCCCAAAACTCGCAGAGGGCCAGTTGGAGCAGAGGGGTGGATGGGAATGCATAACACCTGCAGCCGTGCCAACAGATCTGGAAGGCATCTTCCAGAGAACCCTGAACCAGTCCTGCCCATGAAGCAAACTGAGTGTGCTTAAAATTCAGAGGGGAAGCAAACAAATCCAGGTCCGAGAACCCCCAATGCTGGAACAGGGGCTACAAGGAGTCAGTGTGCAACTCCCACTCGTAGGTGTTGAACCCCAAGCGGCTCAGCTGATCCACTTCTGCATTGCTATCCCCTGTGAGAAGGACTGCTGAAATCCAAACTCCCTCAGTGAGGGCCAATTCCCATATCGATAATGCCTCAATGCAGAGGAGGAGGGCTACGGGTGCCACCCTGCTTGTTCAAGTAAAACATCATAGTAGAATTGTCCACCTGACCAGAACATACCTGTCCCTAAGGAGGGTCAAAAATGCCTCGAGGGCCAGGCCCAGTGCCCTGAGCCCGAGCAGATAGATTATGAAGGAGGGCCTCTGTCCAGGACCATGCACCATGAATCTCGTAACCCTCCAAAGTAGCCCCCTAGCCCGAAAGAGAGGAGTCCGTCATTACCACCTGGGTAGGCTCCAGTCAGGTGAAGGGGGCTCCCACTGAAACATTGCCATCCATCATCCACCAGCGAAGATCGGGCAGTAGGAGCAGTGGTATTGGGATCCTGTCCTACTGAGACCCCGTCTCCTGATCACAAATGGCCACCAGGTGGAGCTGGAAGCATCTCATCTTGAGGTGAACGTGCTATACACTGAGCATGCAGGAGGCCGTCAGGCACAGAATATGCTGGAACCACCATGCCGAGATAGTTGAGTTGGCCAGAAAGTGCCCCACCGCCTTTCGGAGGGACAGGAGCCTCTCAGGCATAGGAAACACCTGCTGAACTGTAGTGTCCCAACACACCCCTAGGAAAACCAGACCCTGAGATGGGCACAACTGTGACTTCCTCTGGTTGAGGGAGAACCACAGCTGATGAAGTATATATGCCAATCTCTAGCAGGAGTGCAACACCCCCCTGGCTAACCCTGCGCTCACCAGCCAGTCATCAAAATAAGGGTACAGATGATGGCCCTCCAACTTCAAAGGCCCGTCGCTGTGTTCATCAACTTCGTGAAGACACGAGAGGCTGAGTTCAGGCCAAAGAGCAGCACCTTGTACTGAAATTGGCACACCATAACCGTAAACCTTGACACAGCAATGTGCGCGTGAGTAATCATCTTGAAGCATTCCATTAGTAAAGACAGATTTAGAAATGACATGTCCAGGACAATAGTCAGGCCAGCCTGGTTGTTCAGGAATAGTACCCAGAGCCAGATTCTATCACCTGCATCTCCAAGATCAAAAGGACCTCCCATAAAACAGCTGGGGACACGATATGACAAAGATGAGGAGAGGATGGTAGAGACCAAGGCAGAGGAAGACTGAAGTCTGCAGAGACTATGGATAGGATCCATGGGTTGCTGAAAAGACGCTTCCAGGTGTCCAGGAGAAGAGCCAAACAGCCTCCCACAGGCGAGCTGTGTTCCCTGCCCTTGACGCCACTGCTTCTTGGCATCAGAGGCAGGAGCAGAGGAGAGGCTGTGAATAAACACATGCAAAGTCCTCTGCTGCTTCCTCCCGTCGTTGCTGGGCGACCCGTCAGGCCTTTGTGTACCACGGTCCCAAAACCCTTTAAACCGGAGAAAGCACGTGGTTTGAACTTGGTCCTGTCCTGGGACTGAGGGAATGATTTCTGTCCAAGTTTTGTCAGGAGGGCCAAGGACTTGGCAGTCTGAGTGGATTCTTTTCTTTGTCAACTCTTCATCGGTTGATGACTGAACAAGGTCCATGCCCTCAAAGGGCAGATCCAGGATCTGCTCCTGCACGTCAGATGAAAACTTTGGGCCATGCATCCACGCCGCCGTCCTCATCTCGACACCAAGGCACAGCCCTGGCTGTGTCAATGTGGGAGGCCGAAGACTCCATGAGGTCCTGCGCAATGGCCCAGGCATTTGCCAGACTTGCCTTGAAGGAGGCTTGCTTGTCTGAAGGGAGGTCGGGCAGAAATTGCTGCAGATGCAGTCCTGAGATGGAATAACAGCGCTTTCCCAAAGACACAAGGGCCCTCATTACAACTCTGGTGGTAGCCGTGCCGTTAAAAACGTGAATGGGCAAGAACCGGGTCATGCCGAGTTAGGCGGACCTGGTAATTGCCCCATAGGGCTGAATGGGGATGGGGACGTCAGATGCACCGGCACATTTGGAGTTGTGCCAGTGCATCCGACATGCTCTGCTAGCGGGTGCTGTTACACCAGCCAGGAAAAACCTGGCGGGTGAAACGGTTCCCGAGAGGAGAGCCTGTAGTATGGCCATCTGGGAAGTACGGTACCGGCATGCTTACCGGTACCGTACGTCCCAGACCTTCATGCTCGTAATAAGGGCCAAGGCCTTTGAAAGGCAACTGGGGGTGGCTCCCATGGAGAAAGACAATGGGTAGAATTTGAGGCCACAGCCACCACTGAAGAATGCGGCTTGCGGGTGGGAGGTCAGGAGGATTGGCTCCCTGTCCGTCAGCCTGAACCTGCTGTCCAACTTCTTGTTCATTTGGGCGTTGGCCCTGGGCTTCTCCCAGACCTTTAGCACCACCTGCCGGACATAATTCTGGAGAGGATTGCCAGACCAGATCGTGGTGCGCTTACCCAAGACCTATGCTAGCACTCCTGCCTCCTGGGGGGCTTCCTCGGGCGGAGAGACCCCTAAGAACTCTGCCAGGCCCTGAAGGTGGTCATGAAAGGCCTTATGGGATGCTGAGGGTTCATCGTTCTGGGCCTCTTTGTCCTCATCGTCATCGCCACCAGTCCCCTGTTTTTACAGACAGAGCGGAGTCCGGTCCCTGGGAAACAGGTGTCGACAGGTTCCCCCCTAAATCCAGTGCTAAAGACAGTTCCAATGGCTGTTGAGGGGGTGGCGTTGGTGGAACAGGAGGAGGTTCAGGGGTCTGAACAACTGGTAGGGCCTGGACCGGGGGAGGCACCAGCACTGGAACCAGCAGCACTGGAGGAACGGGAGGAATACCCAGAGGAGGGGCACGGGGAGGCAACACCTGCAGGATGAACTCCTTCAATATATCCTTCAGGAGCCCCTTCCTCTGAGGGGAACCCATGAGGAAAAGGAAGTGCTCGAAGAATCTGTTCTCACTTGCCACCGGGTCCCTAGGGGGCTGGCCCTCCGTGGCGCTGGACCTCTGCTCCTGGTCAAAGCACTGAGGCGCCTAGGGCAAATAGCCGGAAGGCTGCAATGGGTAGATATATCCCTGAGGAGACCAGATGCCTGTACCGTACAATCGGCTGCTGCTTCCAGAGGGAAGGGGGCTGGGATCATCCTGTAAAGCCCATTCAATTGGCGAAAGTACGGGCGGCCCCTGCGTTGGATCCAAGATGGCCACCGTTCTGGCATGCTTAACCACATGCCTCTCCGCTTTGCACCACGAGAGGCCTCATACACAGGAGGATACAGCTTGGGTCTGGCACCCGAAGCGGAAGCGTCCACCTCACAGACCACTCTGGTAGGCTCTGAGCCCTCGGCGGGCTGGCCGGTAGTCGTAAGGCCCTGACTCGCGTGCTCCGCTAGGCTGGACGCCCTCGGCACCTGTGCCGGTAGCCGTGCTGTATCGAGCCAAGGGCAGATTCTTGGAGGTGGCACTCGACGATCCCTTATCCCCTGGGGTTGAAGAAGAGGACAAACTTGAGCGCCCCCCTGAGGACAGCCAGTTAGGGGTCCTTGAGCCCCTCAGCTTGAGAGCCGATAGCCTAGACGACCTCAGGTCTGCCCCCGAGTGCCCGGAAGTGCCCCTCAGCTTGGGAGCCGGTAGCCTTAGAGGCCTTGGACCTGCCAGAACCTGAATCCGAGGAACCCCTATCCATGGGAACCCCAGGGAAGGAGTTGCTGCGCTGTGGAGCCGTGCTGAACAGAGGACCTACCTTGTCTTGACTAAAGGTCCTTGAGACAAAGTCCTTAAGGTGGGGCGCAGGAGAAGTGTAGAAGATCTCCCTTCACTGCTACAACCGATTCTTCAATGCCATATGAGCGAGAGCGCTGCAAGAAAACAGGTGTCCCAGCGGTGGTCGGGCCCCAAATGCTCAAGGCAGAGTGCATGGGGTTCAAGGCCAGAATCGAGCATGAGGTACATCTCGTGAATCCTACTGCAGCCGCCATGCACCAGGGGAGGCGAGGCACAGAAGGTAAGTAAAATAATATTGAAAAAACAAAACTGGTAATAGACTCCTCGACTGAGGTGATAGCGCCAGCGGGAGAGTGTCTCTCGGCTTGAGTGACCACCGTATGGTGCGCATGTCTTTCAGAATCTTGGGCTGAAAGAGCTTGCAGGCCTTGCAATGCCGCTCATCGTGGTCACAAGGGAGGCCCCGGTTGCACACTAAATGTCCGTTCAGGGGAATTTGCCATTACACGACGGGCAACATTTAAATGGTATTCGCTCCATAATGGAGGGAAAAAGCAGCCAGACGGTAGGGGGAAGGGCATGGAAAAGGCATTCTCAGAGAATAGTCAGCAGAAATGTGTCTCCACTCTTCCTGCTGTGAGGCCAGGCCTGAGGGTCAAGGCCGAGAACAACAGCCATCGAGTCGCCAGAGGTGCAGAATCGGCAAAACTGGATCAGCCATCAAGAGGATGTCGAGCAGTCATCGAAACAACTGTCAAAGATGTCTAGCGGCGAACATGGCAGGCACAACAACTAAATATATACTCGATAGACAACCAACCAGAAATTGGAAAAAATCTATCTTGTGGGACATCGAAGTGCGAAGGATTTTGGGTACACTACACGTCACATTAGGGATAGTGTCACAGTCACGCCCATTTCGACGTCCCTCTTTGATCTGAAAGAAAGAGGGAATACTCTGCGATTACCACTAGATGTCGGACTATATGCAAAGCATGTGATTCTAAGCAGATTCCCAAACATCAGAAACACATTTTATACAGGACAGTTCGGCACTTGTTAAACATTGCGCGGCCTGTTCCTCCACCATCATTATATCTATTTAGACACAATGTCAGCACGCCACGCAATCTTGCATGTACAGCACCTCGAAGGGTTTCATAGTGGGAACGTGCGTACTCCGGTAAGTCTGCAGCCAGCAACTGTGAGAGGTCCTACACATCGAGGCCCCCATTTAGAGGTAAGCCTTTAGCCCATGTTACTTTGCAGGAGTACCGATTCAATTTTGTCGACCTACATTAAATTGCAACCTCAGTTACCTAGGATGGTACGGCAAACATGGTTCGGTTTCCACTGCAACATTGGATATGTTGTCAGCCTTTTCCCTGGGTCGGATGTTTGCCATTGTAATCAGTTGATAATGCGACTATGTCACATTACAGATGTTTATCTAAGCGTTCCTCTCTGGCTCCCTTCTTTTTGGGGGTTCCCTTGTATATGAATAGACGACAGACACATTCATGTAAGGTAACATACTACTTTATCTATTTAATTGGTATTCACTCACACGTTTTGGGACAAAACACATTTCAATTGTCTACACGTTGAATCTTTTTGAACTCTTGCAGAAGTATATTAGCTGAGCTCCCTGCATTATTCCACAAAATAGTACGGACACACACTCATGCCTGTAATCATTACAAAAAAATATCCCCGAAGAAGGCTCCAATTTGATGAGCTGAAACTAGTCTGGACATTCGGATTTCTCATAAGAAATAGACACCGGAATCATCGTTTTTTAGAGGTTTTTATAAATATTTTGTTATTGTCACTATACATATGGTGTGGTGATGGTGGAAATGTGTCATCACTAGTTGGTCACTAAACATATTTTGATTGTGGGGATGCTGCAAGGATATGTTGACATCATAAATATTCCCAAAAATACTTTGTTTTATACACAACATAATAAAGAACATTAGGTTTTTGTGAATCTCAAAACCCAGGATTTTTGTTTGTTTTCAATGTACTACGCACCCATTGTAATCCCCCAGTTGGGTTCCTTCCCCCTTAGTGAAATTAGGTTGAGTGCCTCTACTCTCCATGGCCGAGGGTTCAATCCCATAGTGGATGGGTCCCCTTCCTCATCAAAGTTGCAAACTATCTTTGACATAAATTGCCTCATAGGGAGAGGATCATAATCAAGGGTTGGTTCAGCGCCGAGGTAGAAGTTTGTGCCAGCACAGAGATCATCTGTATGCCGGGGCCAGGCCTGTACGCACACGGTCAAGGCCTCCAGAAGTATCCTCCTGCCCAGTTTAGGCAGTGTGGGCCCGATGGCATTGATGAAGATGTTGAGCATCTTCAGCCTAAAGGCCTCCCCTTTCTCTGTGGTTGTGGACGGGGTCAGAAATGTTACCTGCTGTGCTGACTCTGGGGGGTCCTTAGATCAGTGACTACTCTTCTCTGAAGATGCAGAAGAGTGGCGCAGAGAGAAACTGCTTCATGAGTGGGACCTAGTGTGGGGCTTTTTATTCTTTAGGGCCAGTGACCAGTCTTCAGACTGATGCTCCGCACCTGCAACCTCGACCGAGATAGCTTGGATAGTCTTTTTCCTAGTGGAAAAAGGTAAGAAACTTTGCCGCCCGTTCCCCAAGGATCTTCGTGTGCATGAATTGGCAGGATCCACAGTCATGGGTATCGTTATGCTCCCCAAGGCAGTACGAACAGATCCTTTGGCGGTCGGACACCAACATTAATCAGCTACAATCCGCACAGGCCCTGAAGCACAAAATATTAGCAGGATTGAGCATGACATCAAAAAACTGTCAACGAACGAAGGAGAGTTTTCCCGAAGCAAGCAGAATGCATGAACAAAAAGGTACTGAGGTCACAGTGCGGTGCCTCGATATATACTGGCCCTGATGTCATGTCTAGCACTGGGCTCTTAAGAGACACCAGGCGCAGCCGGCGCAGACCCATGTTGCACCCCTTGGTGGCGAAAAGGTTTCAGAAGATCAGCTGGGCTCGGGACAGAATATCATAGATGAGAAATCGTCGAGAGAAAGGGATCCATAGAAATGCATTGCCTACTGAGATAGGCTGCCACAATCACCTATACCAGGGGTCTGGAACCTTTGGTTCTCCAGATGTGTTGGACTACAACCCCCACCCTCCCTAACCAGCATAGTCAATAGCCAGATAGCAGGGGAATTGTTGTCCAAAACATCTGATGAGCCAAAGGTTGAAGACCCCTGACCTATACTTTCTTGAACACTCTTGGAGCAGACTTTAGGCCGAAGGGAAGGACTAAAAGCTGGAAGTGTGTCCAGCCCACCACAAACTGCAAGCACTGATGGTGCTTGTGATGAATGTGATCATAGAAATATCTTTCTTCAGATCTTGAAGTATTTGGGCGTGCATGACAGTTTTGAATGTTTCTTTCCCAGGTATTTGCTCAGTCTGCATAGTTCCAGGATGTGTCTCAAGCTGCTCTGCTGATTGAGGGAAAAAGAAAGTACCTCAAAAAGTAATACTTCACCACCTCAGTTGGGCGCTCTCCCTCAAAGAAAGAAATATGGAGGCGATGATATCACAGAAGGGGTGGATGAGGAGGGGTGGTCGGAGACGATAATAGCCTTCCTGAAAACTCACCAATCATAGTACCCGAAGGTTTTTTTTTGTTAAAATAAATGTAAGCAAAATGTGATATTTAAAAAATATTTAGTCAGCAACAATGGTCAAAACTACTAGCTGCATAGTGAAGTAACTCAAACTGGCCCACATTGGCTAAAAGGGTGGCCCATATGACCCAAAAAAATGGCCAACACTAGCATTTTTGGTTCAGGCATTTCCCTATTGCCCGACAGGCCAGTCTGAGCATGGCGGCTCATCCATAATGGACGCGAGGGGACATCGACCCAGTGGCCCCCTCACCCATTATGGAGGAGCCAGCCCAGTGAAACACTGAGCACTACCTCAGCTGCTTTTTTCAGCTGAGGGAGTCCTCCTGGGCTGGCTGAACTGTCAAAGGGGAAACACTGTTCCCCTTTGATAGTTCAGTTACTCAGCCGCACATGCTCACTGAGCCATGCAAGGCTGGGGGCGTTTTGCTTCGCCAGCCCTGCATAGCTCATTGGAAATGCTTGCTGGGGAACGGCATGTCTGTATGTGCGAGGGGGAGTTCCTATGCCTCCTCGCACATACGGACAGAGCAGCCTGGAGCAGGGCATTTCAGTACCCATGCGCAGGCCCCGGCACACATGTGCCGGAAGCAGGAAGCTCTTGCTTCCCAATTCCTGTTCATGATACAGGAGCTTGAGGGTTGGGGAGTAAACTTCAGGACCGGGGCAGAAGGTACATTTATGTTAATTTCTTTTTTAATACAATATGTGTATGGATGCATGTATACTTGTGTTATGATTAGTGTGTGTATGGTGATGGGTGCTCATGTAAATGATGGAGTGATTGCTGTATGAATGTGTGTGTGTTTGTTTTGGTCCATTGAGCCGATTTTGGCGAGTGGAGGGTGGCAGGGGGCAAATGAGGGTTGCACAACAAAGGCACTTTCAAAAATAACTTTGTTGCACAATCCCCCTACTCACCTGCCAAAATCACCTCTCCTTCTGAGGCACTGTGGAGCCCAGGGGAACGGGATGGTATTTTATTACGGGACATTTATCATAGATGTCCAGTAAAACATATCATGTCTGCCCCCTGGGCCCCAAGCACCAATTGTAAACTGTTTGGCTTTTTACCCAATTTGTTTTAAAAGTATGCTCTAAAATGCAACATTTTAACCCATTATGTTTTTTTTAACCCAGGGGGAAAACACCCCAAACATCCTTTGATTGGTTCAGGCTCCCTTGCTCTGCTCGGTCGCTATGGCATATCTGGGGGAATATTTATGCTCCTCCACTTAAAAAATTCACCAGCCGCCACTGGCCCTGGGACTGTGCTGGGAGCAGGGTGAGGGAGCCCCTGGGACTGTAGTGGGAGCAGGATGGGCTGGAGCCATGGGATAGTGGTGGAAGCAGGGTGGGGAGAGCCCAGGGACTGGGTAGGAGTGGGGTGAAGGAGCCCAGAGACTGAGATTGGAGCAGGGGGGGGGGAGCCGAGGGACTATACTGGGAGTAGGGTGCAGTGACGGCGCACGATAGTTCATAGCCATTTGGGCTTAATGTCCATTTGGCATTTATGGGGGGGTGTGGCCTGCCCACAGGGGTGGACTGGGACTAAAAAGAGGCCCTGGAAATAATTTCCAAAGTGGCCCTATATTGCACATTTTCAGCAAGCCCAAACATTTTCATATGGGAAAATGTGGAACTACTACAAAAATGGGGACCAGGGTGCAGAGGCCTACCGGGAGATTTCCAGAGTTCCCTATAGGCCAGTCCACCCATGCCTGGCCTCATTTTGCTTGGGGGGGGCGGGGGGGTTGGTGTAAAGGTTTGAAGACCATTGCAATAGCCTATACTGCTGAATGTAAGAAGGTACGGAGGTGGTGGATTCACCCCTTATCTAACAGGAATTTGAGTGGCATTCCTTAGCAAGCCTCCATCGGTCACTCCAGGGATTGGATGGTCTCAAAACGGAACCATCAGACAGGATCATGGAGCAGAGCCGATTGCCCTCCCTGTGGTGCACTGGTGGAAGGGATGGGAAGCTACTGGGGCGGAGAGGACAGGAAGTACTCTAGATGGGATACAGTGCTGTTTGCCAAGGTGGGTGACAGTGGCATAAAGAGGAGGGAGAGAAGGTGCTAACGGACCTGGTGGGCAGTGCAGATGAGCACCAAACTCCCCACAGCTAAATGACTGCAATGCAAAGAGCTCTAGGAATCTAGAGATGGACCTAACACACTAAGGTACAATTGACAGCACTCCTAAAGGCCAGTGATTACACTACTCTTTGCTATCAGCTACAAATAAGTATACCTAAAACCCACCACAATTGGCCCAAAGCATTCCAATGAGACTAAGAGAAATCTTAGAATGAATACCTAGATTTTCGCCCAGGCCCTCAGCCACTAGTGGACTTTAAGGTTTGGGGACTTCGAGGTCCATCAAACTTTGATTTAAACTCTATGGCAAGCGACTCTTCAGTGATGGATGCCTTTCACAACCTACAAAGAACATCACACAAAACTGAGGCCACAATCAGAGATAGAAGTCAAAGTGATAGAGTCAGTGAGTGCATAAATCAAATCTACAGAAAAAGAGGCCCATGCAGCCGCAAATAGAATTGATGCTATGGACACAAAACACCAGCACAGATTTCACGAGTGCACAGTCTATTCAGATTCAGATAAAATTAAATGGTTTAAAAATATTAATGGTGAATCCAATTTGAGAATCTTTGGCCTGCCGTTAAATGACCATTACTTTAAACATGGTAATAATAGCATTAGTTACTGGTACTTAAAAGCTATAGATGGATTTGTCATGAATGCTATTAAAGAACACAAATGATTATATGCTTTTAACGTGTGCTTTGACAATTGCTATATGTGGAGACTCCATCTTGTGTTCAGGGACACCATTTTAGGCTATCGCATTAGAGTCGGCATGCTTTCACCATTTCTGCTGATCTTCTACCTACTGAAAATCATAGCTTGACCTGGCAATCATTTGCTTCTAATATTAAGATAATTTTGCATTATTTGCTGTATGAAAAGTTACCGTAGAAACTCAAGCTAGATGTGGAGAGAACAGTTATGTGGTAAGCTCCTCGACCACAAACCGCAGTCTGTACTTTCTGCAGGGTGCCTTAACTGTAAAAGAGGAAGTAGGCCTATCAGTGCAGGGGGTGGAGAAGTCGGGCCCTGAAGACCTCATCTCCAGATGCACCATGCTCTTGTGCATGGCCCACACTTGGCCTTGCAGTCAGTAAGTAAGTGCAATATACGTCAATATGGTGAATAAAATAAAGGCTTGCCTTCAGCTTGAGAGAGAACTGGTCACCTGCTGTGTTATTGGCTCTCCATTTATTTACAGATTACAGTGTCTGTACTTTAGGTGCAGTCAGCACCAGAACTGAACTCTAACATCCAATAGGGACCAATGAGATCCTTCCATAACTAATAAAGTCTCTTGACTACCCATCAGGTCTGGGAGGGACACATTCTAGTACGGGTATACTGATAGTAAAGACAGGAAGCCCCAAAAAAAGAATTGATCCTAAGTCAAGCTGCCAAGAAGAAAGAGCTGCTGTTTCGTGTGAAGAAGATCTTGTTATTCCGTAATATGTGCAAGGGGACCCACTTCAGGACACAGAGGCTGCAGGAAATTAAAAAAAGAATTGCAGAAAAGGGGAGCAGAGGCCTCCATCTGGCAACCAGAAAGCTTAGAGGTGAAATGAAGGCAAAGTGCCCATTCGCTCACACAGATGGAGCCCAAACATTTCAAGAAATAATTTTACAGACAGATGGCATTGGCGATGGGGGTATGCAACAAATTTAATATGCTAGTGATATCATACCGTTAGTGTTGATGGGGTTGCTAGAATACGCTGCAGGAAATATAGGACACCTTAGTTCTGTACTCAGTGTGGAAATATTTTTCTTTAATACATAGCTAACCCCTTGGCCAATTTGGGGATAAAACTGGGGACATCAGCTGCCTATTGTTCTGTGGCATGTTCTGTTTTCCCCTGAAAACTGTGTGGACAGTTAAGGGTTATGTTTCTCTATTTTCCTGCTCCTTTGAAGTGACATCATCAAATGACTTTAGTCAGCTTCCTGGACTGCTGTGATCCATTGCTTATCTCAGGGGGCAGTGCTGCGTGAATGATTCATTTGTGAGTGGCAGCTGTGAAAACAAATGCTGGGTAAGAATCTGACTGCACGCCTGACAGTGGGGCTGTCAGCTGATTCCAGGGTATTCATTTGAAGCAATCAATTTTGTCATTGTTTTATTTTATTCAGCGTGTAAGTCTAGCAGCTCCATTCATTTCCCTGAAATTAGTAATCTATTTAGTTTTGTGCTGGTGGAAGGTGACAAAATCTCCTGTTCTACTTTCACAACTTCTGGTGATGGCGACCAAGGGGTTTGGGGACTTCCCTGTGCTAGTGGAATATATACCAGACAGGGTCGGACTGGGACAAGAAATAGGCCCGGACAACAAAAAAAAAAATGTGGCCCACCCCTCGCCTCAGAAAAGTGGCCCACCCCTCACCTCAAAAAAAGTGTCCCTCAAACCATCATTCGTGATTTTGTGCACACTATAGGCACAGTATGCCAGCAGTGAGCTGTGAAGGTACTGTGTGCACTATAGACACAGTATGCCAGCAGTGGGCTGTGAAGGCAGTTTGTTTGTGCTTTTTTTTAAATATAGCGCTACAAACCCTCTCAGGTATCTGAGCACTGCTTATTTCCCACGGTGTGTGGTGCTCATTTATCGACCTCAGAAGGATGAAAGGCTGAGTTTGGCCCCACCAGGAATCGAACCTGCGTCAGCAGGCTTTGCACAGATGTCAAAGCGAGTGCTCTACTCGTTGTGCTAATTTGCTATCACTCTATGAGACCAGCTGTGTGTGCACTATGGGCACAGTATGCCAGCAGTGGGCTGTGAGGGTAGTGTGTGCACTATAGGCACAGTATGCCACTGGGCTGTGAAGGTATTGTGTGCACTATTGGCAAAGCATGCCAGCAGTGGGCTTTGAGTGTAGTGTGTGCACTATAGGCACAGTATGCCAGCAGTGGGCTTTGAGGGTAGTGTGTGCACTATAGGCACAGTATGCCAGCAGTGGGCTTTGAGGGTAGTGTGTGCACTATAGGCACAGTATGCCAGCAGTGGGCTGTGAGGGTATTGTGTGGATCATAGCATGCTTAGCTTTGATTTGGTATACTTTAAGGAATGCGGCAAGCAGTCTGTGTTATGTAGGCCACAACATTTTTAGATGTTTGTCTTTAGGACATGCCCATCAAGTCTTGGACCACGCCCATCATGCAAGCCATGCCGCAAAATTTTCTTACCCCACGTAAAGCACAGCAAAGGGAGCACACACCTGCCAAAAAGCAGAAATCGATGCATACTATGTACAAAGGCTTCTTGGAATGCAGCCTGCATGAAAGAAAAGGATGTGTGTAAAGGACGTGCACACTTAATTTCACAGTTTCAACTACTAGGCAAACATTGCCCTGATGCAGAAATGCGGTGAAAGAATATTTTTTTTTGCGCAGGGGTAATTTTGGCCCTAGTGCGAATGGCACTGGTGAAACGTTTCTGTAATACCACCCATGCTTCTTTTTCTCTGCATGGATGCTATTGGTGTGACCTGCATCGTGTGCACATCCGCAAGGGCACGCGTTTGCTTTAGGTCCGCTCTGTCGCTTGACCTTCTGGGATTTGGCCAAAGTCACCCCCGCGTGGGCACCCTTATTCTAACGCAGGGTAGAACATGGGTACCATTGAGTAGGGTGAAAACGTCACCACTTGTGTGTCCGGTGCCAGTCTGCAGCAAAAGAAGGCGCTATTTAAGAAACAAAGCATTATTAAGAGCAGTTATTTCGTGCTCCAGCAAGCTGAAAGAGGTTGGCAGCGAGCAAGGACCATGCCTAAAAAACGGTGCTTATATTGGTATACAAGCTTACAAATATTGGCGTCTACGGGAGATGTTTAAATCTCTCTGGAGAGGGCAACCAATCGTGCCTGAGCACCAGCAACCAGATAAACATGGCACATGCCACTCACACAACAATGGGAGTATGATGTCACCAGGCCTTGCCGTGGCAAGCTGGCAGTTACCAACTGACGCATCTGAACGGGCGATGCATTCATTTTGGGACCAAACAAATGCATGTCCAGATCAGTCGTCGCCACAGTTCTGAAACACACAAAGGCCACAATCAGTCCAAGACAGCAGACCACGTATTAGTGGGCTCCCGTGGTGTTGGCAGAAAATTTAGCTTAGTCTGATACTGCCTGCGCAATCATTGCGCACATGGCGCACGGGCATGGCTTTGGTTACCATGCGAGAAGCGCAGGTTACAAGGTAAGTGCGCACGGCTAGTCCGTCACAGGAATGATGGAGATGTGTTTGCACAGTTTGGGTTTCATCATGTTTTGAATCAGCGAAGCCTGGAGGTCGGACCCTCGTTAATGGGCTGCGAGGGTCTAAGGGGCCAACCACCGTTCAACACAAGGCGGCGCATTGGTTGCTATGTCCAGGCCGGGCTCGCGCTGGACAAGTTAGTGCCTTTCCTGCGCAGCTGTGCCGGGGTTGGAGGTACAGCTGTGTTATCTTACGAAAAGTGCATGATTCCGGAAGACGGGGCATCGGTAAAGAATTTGAAAGGGTACAAAGTACCTGCAAAAACACAAGTTCAACATGCTCTTACTGTAAGTTACTGACAGTCTATTCTAGGACTTAACTGGATGGACAAAGGGGCGTATCCACTTCTGCAGTGCGTGACACGACCCTTTGCAAACGCTGCACTTGTGATGGCTTATCGTGATGTCACCTGGCTGGCTGTACCCAGTTACTCCTATTGCTGGCTGCTGACATCAAATCCGGCTTCCAGTCCAGTCCAACCACACTGTCGTCACCACTGACTCGGACTGACTCCATAATCAGAGACTAACGCTACTTGTGTGCAAATTGCCCCTAAAGGGCCAGGAGGCTATTTCTAACAACAACAACACAGCACGACTTTGTGCAGAATAAAATAAATAATACGCTAATTTCCCCACTGGCACTCATTCACCGTAGATACTTCAGCTTCTGCGATGTCGCCAAATTGGCACTGGCAGCCTGGTGTGACAGGAGGTCAGGTCTCGATGCAAACAGTGGGGGCTCACGGCTCAGCCTCAGTCTGCCTGCTGCTGAGGGGGTGCGGGGGGGCGGGCGGGCTCAGAGGACACTGGCCAGGCCCAGGGCAGGCTGTGGGTGGCCGCTGGCCACTAGTCTGCTGGCCAGCCTGGCCTGCTGCCAGCTGGAGTGTCTTCGTCGAGTCCACTCGTCGTCGTCAGTCTCTTGGCAATGGGGATTATGAGGGCACTGGGCTGGCTGACTCTCTGTGGGCTGCCTCGTTGACTCGTGGCTAAAAAATAATGCCAGGGTCAGGAGGAGGCCCACTATATCACAGAGAGTGAGTCACCCACGTGTCCACCGATTGTGGCGGCACGGAGTCTGTCTAAGACTGTCGCCGCCCCAGCCCCCCACAGGCACAAGTTGCTTTCAACTTTCAGGAAGTGACAACAACGAATTGACCTGCAAATTGCAGGGCAATTCGTTGTTGTCACTTCCTGAAAGTTGAAAGCAACTTGTGCCTGTGTGAACCTGATGGGGGCTGGGCAGCCCCGCCCCCAGCCCACCAGCGGCCTTGGGCAGAGGAGCCGGAGCCCAGAGGGAGCGCAGCCCAGCCAGCAAGCTCCTGCTGTGCAGTACTGTCTGAGTGCAGACAGTGTTTGTTTGTATTTCGTACACTGACTGTACGTTCTCACGGGGGGCGGGCGGGGCAGCCCGCCGGCCCCCCCGCTGCACCGTGGCTGGCTGGCCAGCCCTCTAACATATCATATGCACATAATTCTGATGCATATCGCATGCATGATGCATCATGATTATGCATGCATGCATTTCAATTTGCAAATCATCAAAGCAAGGTAACAACGCTTGTGTGTTGTTTACCTTGCTTTGATGAATATGCTCCTCCAGGTCAGGAGGACCGCGGCTGCAGCCAGCAGCTCCAGGCTGAGGCTCTCCTGGGCCCTGCCCCTGGCTGGGTGTGCCGCGACGGTGGCCTCCCAGAGAGAGAGAGAGAGAGAGAGGAGAGCGTGCGTTGTGTCAGTTTCCTTTTCGGAATTCAGGCCCGGCACCCCAAGCGAGCTGAGCACTGTGCGCACTGCGCGGGCGGCACACAAATCTTAAGTTACAGTTACAGCTAGCTACAACAAAAAAAGGCCCAGCTTGGGCCGTGCATCCCGCAGCGCGGAGGCTCGCAGCAGCAGACACATGTGTCTGCAATGCAAATTGTAAACACTTCACTTACAAAAAAAAACGGCTCAGGGCTGGCCTCAAACTGGCCCCCGGTCCCAAAGGTCATCGGCCAGTGGCCGATCGACCGATGCGGCCAGTCCGAGGCTGATACCAGAGTGCGGTATGGGGAAGATCCTCTTGTCAATGTGATGAATCTAGCAATGTCTTCACTCCCTCTCTGGGGAAACTCTTCCCATATGGCATGGGAAAGGCAGCCGCTACCTGATCCTGACCCTGTGTTAGGCAGAATCCTGTGCAGTTCCCTTGGGGAACACTGCAAAAAGATTAAGACTACAGGAGTAAGCAGTAAACCCAATTGGTAGCAGTCTGTACCACCCAGATTTACCTAGTAGCTGTGGCCAAGCAGTCAGACCTCTCTCAAGAAGAGTAGGGCAGTATGTAGAGCATACACAATAGGGCTAAAAACACAGTAGAGCAAACAAACACTCACCAGAGCTTTGTATAAAAAGTATATCATTATTTATTTAAAACACACTTTAGGCAATATACTAGCACTCTAAATCAAAAACACAGTCAGGTAAAGTATACACACCTCCCTTGATAACTATCAGACAAGTCAGAGTTAAAACACCACGATTTGTTAAACAGATGTGAGCGCATAACCTGATGGCACTGCAATAGTTCAGTTAAAGGGAGAGAAAAAGGCAGAGCATAGAAATAAAACCGGTCCCAACACTTTTAGGAGCTCTCAGCAAGGGAATAAAGGCAGTAAATACCGTAGAGCCAAAGTTCATTGGCCAGGCCCACTTTAAAGGGAGCAAAGCGAAATGTGCCCAGGATCACACGGTTTAAAATGCACTAAAAGTCTTTGCAGAATGTTCAAAAGAGGTTGGGGTGATTCAAGACGGTAAAGTTAGAAGGCCTGGGGCCAACCCATTTGGCAAGCCAAGGATTTAAGGGTCACCTTGGGCAAACCGAAGAAAGGGAGGCCAGGCAGGACACAGTACCTTAAGAGAGAGAAGCTCCAGCGGTGGCAGTTGTTCCTGGCAGTGGTTGCAGTTCGTTGTTTCAACCAGGGGAAGAGAGGATCTCGTTGAGGAAGAAACATGGAGTCGTTGCACTGCACAGGGATGAAACCAGCCGCGGAGTTCGTCGATAAAAGGTGCGTTCCTTTTATTTGCGGTCAAAGTGGTGAAGCTTGGCTATCCGGCCGCCGGGGTGCTTGGCACGGGCGATTCGACCAAGGGACGTCTTTGGAAGGCGAAAGGGGTGAACTGGTTGGTCCCACCAGCTCAGAGGAAGAAGACTCGTCCAGCAGAAGATCTTCTCTTGTCGTTGGGAAAGTGGTGAGGTAGTTGCAGCAGGGCTTCACCGGTGGTGTCGTCGTTGCAGAGGGCTCAGCTTCTTCCCTCTTCGGATTCTTAGGTCCTGTGGCGACTTCTGAAGTTCCAGTCCCAAAGGCCCTGCTTTTATGCAGAAAAACCCCCATTCAACAGCCTAGCTGTCACTCAAACATGCTAAGTGGCATGCGAGTGTGACTTGAGTTGCCAAGGCAACGCAGTCCAGGGTGACAATTCCCCTCCCCACCCATCCTGTGGAACCCAGACAGAGTGGCACCATTTGGAGGGCTTCTGTGGAGAAGCCCAACAAAAAGTGGAACAAAGGGCTCGATCTTGGTCAGAGTTACAGAGACGGACACGAATGCCATTTTAGAAAAGAGTTCTGGCAAAAAGACCCAACCGTGAATTTAATATTAAATAAATAAACCAGCGGTATCTTTAACATTGCACCAAAAAGTGGTGCTTTTAAAATCAATGGGAAAATCCCATAGAGAATATTCCGGTGGAATATTTTGCGTGGTAACCACTGCACCAGCCAGAAACTCGACAAGGGGGGACTGGACAGTGTCCCCTTGAAAACAGACCCAGGGCAATATAATTAACCCCTTCCAGTACTTCCACAATATGATGGTTTGTACTGGTTCTGTTCACAATTTAGGACTAATAAAGTCAATGGTGACTTTACGTGCCCTGGGAGACAGTAGTCAGTCCCAGGGTATGGAGTCTATGTTTGGGGGTCACTATGACACCCCTGTGTTACTGCACTGAGGGTGCTGTGTAACACACACACAAAAAAATAGATGATACCCTATGGAGCAGAAAGAAAACCCCATAGCCCATAAGCACACAGAAAGTCAAAGACATACCTCAAATCATGCCTAAGAGTGGGAGGAAAAGAGTCTCACTCTTAGCAGGAGAAAAAAAAAACAAAAATCCAGCAAAGCTGCTGTGGGACTCACTAGGTTTGGGAAATTAGCCTTATAAGAGAATTCTCCCTAACACTCTGGGGGTGGCTGTCTGAGGAAGGACCATATGGCGGGTTGGTGGGGGGACAACCCTCATGGGAGGGTGGTAGACACACTGACAGGAACATGGTATCCCACTTTCCACTAAGGGTATATGCCCCCCCTTTAGGGAATGATAATACCAATCCATTACCTTTCTATCTCTGCATGGTGCACTGTGATGTAGAACATCCCACTGAACGTGATAGACATACATATACATATCCACATAGGCATACTGGAACGAGGAAGAGGGCTCAAGCAATGGAGATCACATCCACTGCGAAGCTCACCATGCAACCGATGCCGGGATATTTAAAAGGCCTGACAGACAGGAAAGAGAGATATACCATTCCTGAAGCTGGCCAGGACACAGAGAAGAAGCAGTTTGCAGAGCGGAGCGGGAATCTGCTGGAAGCTTCAGACCGAGAGGTTCTGAGACGTAAGGTCCAACGTACAGGTGCCGTAGCTGCCAAGCGATGTGGAAGGCACAGAAAGGACCGATGAGGACATCTTCGAGGGCAGAACGCCGATAGCTGGGAGAATGCGAGGCTGCGAGGGATACTGGAGCTGCCGACGAAGAACGGTGAGCCCAATATGGGAATTTAGGACTCCGGGGCGCTCTGGAGCGTTTGCCGCACACCGTTAAAGGAGCTGGAACACCAGGACAGCTACAAGGAGTAACACATATGAATGAGAGCGAGTCGTGGACCCAACAGATAAATAAAGGAGAAGAGAAAGGTTGTGAACTGTTTGAGATTAAAGGAAACAGTACACACACTTAAATATTGATGAAAACACAAGTATGAGAAAACAGGGGAAGACCCATAACCCTTGAAAGTGGAAGCTAAGTGTAATTCAAGGGAAGGAAAGTGTTAAAAAATCCTGGCAGGAGAGTATACCAAAGCAAAAACAAAGAGGTGATGGATGGAAGGTTTAGAACGAATCTTAACCTCTGGCATTGCTCTGGACAACCCTCCAGACCATTGTTCTTCACCTGCCAAGCCATTAAAGAAGGGGAAAGACTGTATGCAAATCAGGCTTGGTCCCACCCCAAAAGGGGCAGCCCAGCCTGAACCGCTAGGTCACATCCCTTCTGCACGAGACCCCAAGCATCCCCAGACATGTTTCGGCCTTGTTGGGCCTCATCAGTGAGGGGTAGCTTGGGTCTCTAGGCCCAGCAGGCACGGGCCCATGTCTGGGCATACCCGTCCCACTCAGGGAGACAAAGCAAAAACAAAGAGGTGATGGGTGGAAGGTTTACAATTAATCTTAACCTCTGGCTTTGCTCTGGGCAGAGGAGAGTACCAGGCAATGTTATTGTGAGTCTGGTACCATCACTCAACTGCGAATAAACTGTAAGAGTCAAGAAGAGGAAAGACAACCTCTTAGGTGTGTGACATCTAGGAGAAGGAAACCATACCTCCTGGAAAGGAAAGTTGAATACCCCTTAACAGTGTGAAACCCAGCAGAAGGAGAGCCATATGCCCTGGACTGGAAAATTACATTTTTTGGGATCAAGAACTATGATGGTGAAATTGGGAAAATCAAGGAGTGAAAGAGAACCCCCTTGAGTGCGTGACATCCAGGGGAAGGGAACCATACCCCCTGGATTGGAAAACTGCATTTTTTGGAAAAGCAAAGTGAAGAAAGTAAGAAAGTCCTGCCAGGAGAATACACTGGATGAATTGATTGCGTGCCTGCGACCTGCGCCCAAATATATATCAGACTGTAAAAGTAAAGAACTTTGAATGTGGGAAATCCAGGGGGAAAGGGAATCATAACCCCTGCACCGGGAAATAGGAAACTGTGGAAAAGAAACCAAGGGAGGAACCACATTCCTCAAACTACTGTGTTTGCAAACTATAAAGTGTCTGAAGAACGCAGTGTAAGAGGAACACCTCTGGAGAATTGAAAGTGTGAACTGAAAAGAATCAGAGAAACTCAGGGCAAGGGGACCACCTACTGACAATTGTGAAACTTTAATTATTGGTTTGTTTTTGCACCTTTTGGAACTTTGTGTTGGAACTTTGGAAAAAGCTCCAAATGGGCAGTTGAAGGACGATATCCCTTTGCACTTTATTGTGAGTGCAAGGGTCAGGTTGGGATATTGGACACAGGACGGAGAACTCTTTACTTTTGGACATTGACACCAACATCCTTTAGTTTTGTTGAGGCAGTGAAACCCCTTGTAGTGATCGGGCAAGATAGGCCTTTTTTCAACCAGCTTTTTCCTTTAATAAACCAAAACCTAGCCCTGGTCATTGGGCAAAGGATAGTCAGATGCCAAAAAAGGTACTAATTGCCCTTTACAGGCCTTGCCAGAGAACCTGCAACATCACATGGGGGATATGCACACCCTCCCAATGGCAGGCACAGCAAAGTGCAGGGGCCTGCCTCCCCAAAAACATAGGTAGCTTAAAATCACTTTCAACACTCACCACAGGTCCCACTAAAGACACAGATCCACTGAGAATGCGGGCATGCATACGCAGACTGACACAAATGAGGAATTGAAGATGTTGAACTGGCTTTTAAAAAACAACAAACAGCTTCCATGCGTATCTCGTGCTAGTATGCATGCTACATAGTAGGGAGGGAAACCATCACACAAAAAGCAATCACAAGCCAGCAGTAATAGGGATACACATTTGCAGGCATAAACACCAAGACCGGCCCAAGAGGCAAAGTCCTCAGAGTATAAAAGGGACGTTCTGGGGAGGGCTGATTGTCTGGAGAAGGAGGAAGTGGAAGGTGTTTGGAGCGAGTTGGTGGTTCAAGAAGGAGTCTGTGTAAGGAGTCTGGGGACAGGCCGGAGGAGTGGATGAGTCTGGAAATGAACTAGGGAATGGTAGGATAAGGACACCAGAATGTGGTATGTGGATGTCCTCTGGAAGTGGTAATTGGAAGTCATCAGGAGATGGGATGCTGAAGTTGTCAGGAGCAAGCTGGAAATAAGGGGTAAGTGCAAGGGGCTAGTAAGGCCGTAGCTTACAAGAGGAGGAACTAATGAGAGGGCACACTTAGTCTAAGGAAAAGGGTAGACCTGAGATCGCAATCAAAAGGGGTTAAACCGACAGTGAAAGGGAGAACAAGCATGTGGTGTGGTGTCGTTGAGGATCAGTACCAGAGCAGTGGTCGAAGTGAGTGGGAGCGGTGCTCCTCTACTTTTTTTGAATAAGTTGTACAGCTCCTATGCTTTAATTTAAAAAAGAAACCATTCCAGAAAGGTTTCGTTTTAAAATAACAGTGTAGGAAGAAGTTGAAACTTGCACTTTCAGTGCATTGCACTGAACATTCCCTTAAACAGCAGGCAAATGTGTTTAGAGGTTTGTATTGTGTGTGGGAATGGGCAGGCCAATGGGGTTTGTGAGGAGCTGGGCAGGCTATCAGGGAACATAGTTCCACTACTTCTTTTCTTACACTTCGACCACTGTACCAGAGGAATAAAGAGGTGGAAGCAATGAGGACCTCTCAATTGCTCCAATGGATTCTGAAGAAGACAAACTCAGTCCGTTTTGTCTTAAAATTGAACAGAGGCTCCAACTAAACATACAGCTCCTAGCAAAGACATAACAGAGTCTACAGGAGCAACAAGGATTAGAGGTGGTTGTATCCAGTTCAACACAGGACCAGAAGAAGGAGAACCGTGGAGAGTAGCACAGACACTGAGTGTCGGGGGTTGTACACTGAACCATTGTGACCTTTATATGGAGACGTTTGAAAGTCTGAACTTTTTTGCAAAGCAGAACATTGTGACTGCAGAGGCATACCTTATAGAGACATTCCTGTTTTGTTTTGATTTCAATAGAGTATTGTATTGTATTTGTGATTTAAATAGCTCGCTTTCCCAATTTGTATAGCCTCAATGCACTTTGTGGTTGGAATACCTTTGGTGACCATAGACCATGTGTTGGAGGTTCTAAGAGTTTAATTAAGTTAAAAAAAAGATGCGTGTGCCCATTTCTCCAGCATAGGACTTAGGTGGGCTGGCTAGGCTCCAGTAAGCAGCCTGGAGGTCAGGCATGTGGGTGGATGCGGTTGGTAGTTTGGAATAGAGTCCTAGTGCTGAAGATTTGATGTGTGCCCAGCTAGACAATCTTTTTTTGTAGGTTGTCGCTGTAAACTAATGGCAGCGTTGTTGAGGTACGTCAGGGGTTTCAGTGAGGATGGCTATCTGAGCTGCTAGACCGGAATAGCATAGCCATAGCTACATTCTAGGGTGCATGGATGGGTCACCGTGCCTGTGCCCACAGACATGGTGTAATGTATACGTACCGTATACTTGGATGGAGTTTGCCTTCAGTGTTCTTTTTCTTGGTCCAATGCGATTGGCTGGTCTTGCTATTCGTGGTCTTCCTGGAACAAAAGTCTGAGCTGCGGGAGAGGGACCCCGGTGGAATGGGGGTGTGAGGGGCACAGTAGTTTTACACAGTATGCCGCTGCGAACGCTGCCAGCATCCATGGGGAATTAATGGATAGGACTGTTGTTGTGTTTGTATCAGGGTTATGTGTGCCTATGGATAGTGTAGAGTGCAAGACGGTTTCAAGAGATGGTGCGGGGGGTGGGAAGAGCCAGGATTTTAGGGCCTTTCTGAATGCCAGGTGATTGTCAGTATTGCGAAAGTGCAGCAGTAGGGAGTTCCAGATGATCAGCATGTGAATGGAGAAAGATGATCCGCCCCATCAGGAGAAGTTGTAATGTGGGACAACGAGCAGAGATTTTGTGCCAGACCTGACAGTCGTAGAGGGGTGGTAGCGCGTGACTGTCTTGAAGGAATTCCATCCCGGTGTAGTGAATGGCCCGGTGGTTGATACACCAGGCTTTAACAGTGGTGCAGCAACCAATAGGGAGCCAATGGAGGACTCCTAGTGTAGGCCCGATGTGTTCTCTGGGAGGTAGGTTAATGAGCAGGTGGGCTGCAGCGTTTTGGATTCTTTGCAGTGAAACGTAGGTGCACCTAGGTAGAGGCAGTTTTTGTAGTCTAAGCGGGAGAGGACGATGGCAGAGAAACAGTGAGGATAGGCGAGGTAAGGGAAGATACGCCCGAGGATGTATAGGTGGAAGAAACAGATTGTGGATACATAGTTGATGTGTTGGGATAGGGATAAATCTGTGTCCAGTGTGCATCCAAGGTTTTTCACTGAGGTGGAAGTTGCCGGTGGGGGTCCTAGGAATTGAGGCCAAGGAACAGGTTGAGGGAGGAGCACTGTTTTCCCACAGACTAGGATTTCAGTTTTCCCAGGATCAAGGATGAGGTGGTTGGTCATCATCCGGTAGTCAATATCAGAGGCATGATGACAGATCTGGACGGTTGGAACCTGGCGTATTTAGGGATTTTAAGGATGATCTGGGTGTCATCTGTGCAGCTGCAGCAGGTGAGATTGTGGGAGCAAATGAGAGCAGGGAGAGGGTTTAGATAGATGGTGAAGAGCAGGGGAGATAGGGATGCTCCTTGTGGGACCCCATTTGTTACTGGTCGTGAGGTGGAGGTGAACGGGTGGAGGAGCATGATTTGTGAGAGATTATAGATGAAAGAGGAGATCCAAGAGAGGGCAGTGTCTTTGATTCCTATTGAGTATATCCTGTCTAGGAGGATGGTATGAATGATGGTATCAAAGGCAGCAACGAGGTCAAGAAGGATGAGTATAGCGCAGCCTTCTACATCAGCTATTCTTTTTAGGTCGCAGATGGACATCAGGGAGGATTCTGTTCCTCAGACCAGTCTGAAGCCAGACTGCGCAGGGTCCAGGAGGTTGTTTGCTTCAGTAAAAGGCCAAGCTGCTTGCATGCTGTGCAGCCCACAGTTTGACCATGAAGCGGGTGGTGGAGATGGGCCGGTAGTTCTGGGGGAAGAGTGGGTCGAGTGTGGGTTTTTTGAGGAGGGGTTTCATGTATGAGGTTTTAAGGGCTTCTGGTAACGTTCCCGATGTTAAGGAGTGGTTGAGGATTGAGTTTGCGATACTGCCTGCACAGGTTGAGGCTAGGATGTATTTTAGGAGGGAGGGCGAGCGGGCAAGGGTCCTCAGGGAAGCCTGATGGGAGGCGCTGTGCTAGGAATGAGAGGAACTCCTGGTGTGAGAGTGGAAAGAAAGAGGAGGGAGGGGGGTTTGTATCGAGCAGGGGTTTGGATGGGGGTTGGGCTGTGGGTGCGAAGGGGGCAGGGGCATGTGTTCCTATTTAGAGATGATGGCGGAGTGTCTGTCGATGAGGACATTGTGGAAGTGTTCTGGTAGGGTGTCACATAGGGATTGGGAGATGGGTGGAGGAGGGTTGCAGCAGGCCAGAGAGTTGAATTTGGAAATTATTCTATGCAGTTCCTTGCTCGGGTTGCGAGAGTTTAAGATTCTGTTCCCATAGAATGCTTTCTTGGTTTTTCTGATGTTCAATCTATATGGTCTGGCTAGTCTTGCTAGGGCGTTTTCTTCTGGGCCATAGGGATGGTTCTCCAGGTCCCTTCCAGATGGTGTCTGATGATTTTTAGTGATTTTTAGATTGGCGGTGTACCACCTTTGTGTGGATCCTGATCTCTGGGAGGTCGGTTCTGTTGGGGTGAGGGGTGTAAGGGTGCTCGAGAGCCAGAGGTCAAAGAGTTTGATGGCGGGTGGCCCTTCCTGGAGAGAGAGTGTTGGAAATGAGATGAGGAAACTAGATCAGGGCTGATCACGACTTTTTTCCATAGTGGAGTGAGAGGTGTGGAGGATGGAAGTGGTCAAGTGAGGCCTATGGCGCGGGACGTGGTAGTCAGTGGTACAGAGAACAAGATTGCTGAGTGATCTGTTCATGATAGGGGGCGTGGAGGCAGTGTGGATATGTTTGTGGTGCTGAAGGGTGTGACCTCCAGTGTGCATCGGTGAGGAGATGCGTTGTGTCAGGTTGAAGGCTTCTAGGGTGTCTGAGAGAGATCTGTCATATGGTTTGAGGGTGAGTCAAACCAAATGTTGAAATCCCCTAGGATGGTGAGTGTTGAATGGAGGTTGAGGATGGTCTTCAGAGCATTGCTGAGTGTATCTGCAAAGTTTTTGTAGTATCCAGATGAGTAGGAAGCTGTGAAAGGCGGAGAGTGAGAGTTGGAGTTTTACCAGGCAGGATTCGTAGTCTGTGCTGTTGGCTGAGGTATCCTTAATTATTAGTGAGAATTGGTGTTTGTGTAGTATCGCAAGTCCTCTGCCCCTTTGCGATCTGTTCTGAACAGTAAGGTCGTACCCGGGCGGGAACACCACACGCACAATGGGCTCGCAATCGTCAGCAAACCAGGTCTCTGTGATGAAAAGGACATCTTGACTTTCTTCTGTAATGAGGTCAAAGATATGGAATTTGTTTTTGGAGACTTACCTGTCGATGAGGGTGCAAGAGAGTTGGTGAGGTATGCTTGTGAGTGCTGGACGGTTCCGGTTGGGGATGGTAGGAGGAGTGGGAGTAGAGCGGGGCAGTGGCCGGGGGTTGGAAGAAGATCTGACCAGGGAAGGGCGTTGGGTAAAGGGGGTTAGTCAGGGTCGGTAGTGGCCAAGGGGTGGACGGGAGAAGGTGTGGGTGTTAGGGGAAGGCGGTTGGTCAGTCTGGGTAGGAGCAAATGGGTGGGCAAAGGAGGGGGAGGAGGTGTGGGGGGGCGGAGGTGGACATAGGGGGATGGGCGAGGAGGGGAAAGGACTAAGACTGGGTTGGGTGCCGGCGGGGAGGTGTGGACCCTATAGTGAGGTGGCAGGATTTGGGATCTGAGTCGGATAGCGGGTGATGCTATAAGGTGTCTGATGTAGTCTTGGTCTGGGCCTTTCCTTGTCTTTCAGGCAGCCCATGGGATGTGGGTGAGAGTGGGGGGAGCAGTGGGGTGTTTGGCCAGGGCTGCTCTTGCTGCACTAAGAGAAGGGAAGCACGAGTTGGGGGTGGGGATGCTATGTTGGTCATGGAAGGTGCGAGCAGAGTGTGCAGGAGAGTAGCTAGTGGGGGTGGCACGGTTGTTTTACTTGGTTCGCTGGGCAGTCCAGTATGTTCCGGGGGTCAATGTTCTCATCTCCCGCTCTTGATTGAGCAGAGCGATATCTACATGGAGGGTGTAGCAGGAGGAGGGAAGAAGGGTTGAACAGGCGGGGAGGACGAGAAGATCCTCTGGTTTTGGTGGGTGGGCGGCAGCCTGCGAGATGAGGTGGATGGTTGGCAAGATGGGCTGTGCATTGGGGAAGGTTATGTTAGGGTGTGTGGGCTCTCGTCAGGACTGTGGGTGCACCAGCATGCAGCTCTGATTTGGCCAGTGTGTGGAATGGTGTCTAACCTGTGGGAAGGAAACATCAGATTGTGTGACTTAGTAGAGGGGGGCGCCTCTAACTGGGTTACAACAGTAGATGTGTACTGACCTGGCCTTGGGGCACCTGGTCAGAGGGAGTTGCGTTTAAGGTGTGGGCAGTAGGAGCAGGTTTTGGGACTCCTGGATAGAGGGGGGTTGGGATCGTGCCTAAAAGGGGGTACCACTGTAGACAGTAAAATGCAGTAGCACCTTGGTTTGAGACACCTGGATAGCGGGAGATCTATACTGATCACTCTAAGAAGGATATTCTTGTTTTTAGACTGTTAATCATTTCCAAACATTCTGGGCTGAAGTACATTTGAAAAACAGCAGAAGGGGCCTGCTTAGACGATCTGAAGGGAGGAGAATTTTAGGTTTGTGTTCTGCCTAATTTCCAGATGTATTGTTAAAAATGTAAACAAAGCACCCTAAAAGCACACACCAGGGTTGGTCATATCTGTTGATCCATGTACAGGTTACTAGACGACCACAATCTAGAATTTAGGGGGCTAATCTGTTGTTTGCAGAGCAACATAGAAAAACACGATATGCACTATGCTTGGCTGGAAAAGAAAACCAAAAGCACACATACAAACTTGAAATAAGCTCAATGCTGGAGTGGTGTGACAGGAGATAAATCGGAGCAGGGAATGGAAATCGCAGTGTTAAGAATGCCTGACTCTAAAATGGCTAGACTCCCTTTTAGTGCTTAGGGCCACGGTACGTCTAACCGGCTTACAAAGAGTAGCAGGCTGACCTTAGTTGAAGGTGGGAGACTGGATAAGCACCTAATCCAAATCCGCACATGCTAAGAGTTTTCAGGTGCCATCATTATGGTACTCATCAGCCTAGTTACACCAAGAGAGTGTAAATATAAAAAGGGAAAGGTTCCATTCGGAGGGCTGGGAGTAAGAAAGGGGATTGCGAGAAATGCTGAGCGATGGAGAAGAGGTGGATTGAGGAGAGATTGGAGGCAAGAAAGAGATTGAGAAGAGAAATAGGGAGAGTTGACAGACTAGCAGAGGAGATGGAGGAGAGACAGGAGAGGGAGACAACGAAGTGGAGAAAGGAGAGAGAGTGTTCCAGAAGAGGAAACCAGAGGGAGGAAGAGAGCAGAGGAAAGAGATTCAGAAACATTGGGAAAGTGGAATGAGGAAAAAGGACTAAGGAGAAACAGAGAAAAGCAAACCTCTAGATGAAGGAACTGAAAGTACAAAGTGTCCATAGAGAAGGGAGGAAAAAGTGGAGACAAGTAAACACCCAGAGGAAGGAGGTCAACAGGGGGAAAGGATGTAGTGACAATAGTCGGATGAATCCAGTGGAGTCATAACTGAATTCCCAGAGGTGGCTTTGTCCCATGTGGCCAGGGGACGGCCTGATCTGTATCCTGGGGGCGGATGTATAAGGAAGAATCAAATAAGAGGAGACAGCTATTGGGAGGAGGTGGTGCCCCCATCGGATGAGACGAGATATTCCCCCCTTTCCCATCGGATGAAACAAGATATTCCCCCCTTTCCCTTAAGGAAGACCCTGAAATATCTAAGTCTTTAATGGCTTGTGGTCATCTAACAACTCCATCCTATACTTAAAGTCAGAAAACCTTTCATCTAAATCATTCTAGTCAAACCCCCATTTATGACTCCAACACTCACAACTCATATATAACATCTTATGGTTTTGATATTTCTTTATGTAAGTGTTTAATAACCACTTCCAAGAAATCCAGTACTATCTATGGACTTCAACTTCCATAAACCCTCAAGTACTGAGACGAGGAAGACAAGGAAGGAATTTATGCAGAACACGTAAAACCTAGTCTAATGTGCAGGCTGGTTGTTTTGCTAGCCCAAAAGTAAGCAGGACATTTCAAAAAGGCAGAAGCAATGCAGAAGAGAGTTGTGCAGGAGAGAACGAGGAACCCCATGCTGGTGCTCCTGAACGTGAGGTATCCGGATCGGTGAGGCTAGACGGAAAGCGGTGCGAGGAGGAAGGAAAGCCATGGAGAGGCTGGAACCGTGCTGAAACCCCAGGGAAAACGACCGCACAAGCAAACAACGCTCTCTGCTAAAGGGAAGCCGACGGTTGCTCGCAGAGCTGCGTCGAAGCCGATGGAGGTTCTGCACAATCCCAAGGGCGAAGGAACAGCATCATGGAATCGCAAGCAAGTTTGGAGGTGCAAAGAAGACCTAGTGAGTCAGCCTAGAGAAGCGGGGGACCCCAGAGGGTTACAATACTCAGGCCAGCAAATGTTTGAACTGTATGAAGCTGCAAATGACAATAAAGGCACAAAGCATGTTTAAATGCATTCAAGGAAAAGCACAAGTTCAAACGCCAATGAGAAGACCATTTGAAAGCAAACAAAACAAAGTGCTGCAACAAGCTACAGGTAAGCATGGATGCATAAGATGTCAATGTGGGGGAGAGTTGAAGCAAGTATTACCATAAGTAGATATAGAAAGCACCTCAGGGTATATGCTACTGTCGTACAGTGAAAAGAATATTGAAGCATATGAGAAGTCCTGGTAGATGAGTACACTACACAGTTAGGAATCAAAGCTTGGGAGAGGTAAAAAGGGGGAGAAAGGAAAACACTCACCTTGTGAACTTTTGCAGAAGTCCTGGCAGACGAATACACCAGGCAATTGGAAAGCAAATCCAGAGAGAGGAAAAGAAGTGAAGAAAAGAAAAAACCTCACCTCGTGAACGTTTGCAGAAGTCCTGGCAGGCAAGAATAGCAGGCACCCAAATTTGTGTAGAGTTTGACATTGTGGGAAGATACTTGGCAGGGGAGTAACACCAGGGGATCTGAGAAACCCATGAACCAAGTCCTAGCAGGCAAGAATACCAGGCACCCGAAGTTGTGTAAAGAGTTTGGCATTGTGTTTAGGTTACTGGCAGGGGAGTATGTTGGGGTGGTCAAGGAGGTTCCCCATTATTACGAGGGATTCATGTTGTGCACACCATATTGATGATGGATGAATGGCAGCAAACTCGGGTAGTGTTGGAAATGCATATGAATTGAATGGAGTTAATTATGGGTGGGATGTGTTACTTTTAGTGTTACAATCATTTAGAATGTATGCATATTTGATCTTCATACACGTAGAAAGGTACAATATTAAAAATGCAAATGCAACACAAACACAATCCACACAATGGGGTGCTTTGCTCCACAGTTAGCGGTTGCACATGAATTCTAAGTAGCAGGGACATTCTTGACGGAAAAGAAGAATGAGTTACCTTCTAAGGTCTGCGTAGAACAGGACAAAGTTTACAGTCCGGCAAGGGAACAGATGTTTATCTCGCCCTTTGTATTAAAATCTTTAGAAGGGGTCTAAGTCATTTGTTTGGTGGTAATAAACATGATGCCTGAGGCCGTACGTGTTTTTCCAGGTCATCTGAGGCTGAATATGGCCGCAAAAATTAGAAGGTCTTTCAGAGGTGCCAGGAGTCTGGAGAACTGAGATTGCAATCAGTAGTTCAAAGAAAACCCTTTTTATGCAGACCTTGCTCTATTTGCTGTCATTACTAGCAATGAATTATGTTTTCAACACCAATGTTTAACCATGTACTGAAATCATGACCTACTACAGACGAATCCCAAGAAGAGGTGTGTTTTGAATATTATCTGAAGATGATAATCAAGGTAAGACTGGCCAATAAAAATTGAAGAATTGGGAAAAGATGGGATTTCTTTGAAGAGGTTTTGTCCAATTGTATTTGGGGGGTGGGTTGTAATAAAGTATCTGGGGGTGTTTTAAATTGTTGCAGAAAGTATATAAGATGCCAACTCATGTTGCATTGTTGAGACTGGGGTACATATGGTCCTACAACACCATCTAACTGCTCCCCGAAGCTTTGTACAATAAACTTGCTTTATTAAGTGGTGGGCCTGTTTTGGGTTAAGGTGATTAAAGGCCCATCCCCAAAAGTAAACCAGGCAACCCACAATAGTAGTAAGTAGAGCTAAAGAATGACTTATGGAATTAATTGTTTTAAGCTAAAGAAAGACGGTTATGGAATTGATTGTTTGAACAAGAACCTGATGAATCCAGTACCAAAGAAACTGTTGGGTAAAGAGATACGTTTGACACAGAGACATTTTTGGATAAAGAGACACTTTTTTCCATCCTACCTAAAAATCCAGGGGATGGGAACCACCCTCTGGACCCTTAGAAACCTCTTTTGTTGGAACTATCCTTATATTTGTTTGGTTGTAAACACTTTTTGCCAATATCAAGTCAACAACATTTCCATTCACTTTTTGTTGTTTTGTTTTTAGTGTAAAGGTCAGCTTAGAATGTTCTGGACACAGGGACGACTTAAGTTACTTACTACTTGACACATACAGATCCTTCATTTTAGTTTGACAGGTAGGGAGAATACTCTTTAGAATAGGGGTAGAGGGGCATTTGTCCAACTTATTTCATTTTAATAAAATGTCTGACTTAGAGAATAACATAACTTTGTGTCAGCCTCTCATTTCTGACTCCTCACAATACGGATGGTCTAGAGTGGAGGAGGACCGAAGAAAGGGGGAATAGGAGAGGTGAGAAAGGAAAATACCTTGAGGCAAGATAGTGGTCAGGAGAGTTAGAGCAAACAGTGGCAAAAAGGAAATTACAGAGACATGAGGCTGAGGTCTACTGGGGGCAGGGGGTTGGGGGCAGACCTTCTGGAATATGGACAGAGATAGGAGAGGGGAAAAGGAAGGTGTGTTTGCAGGGCAAGATCAGGGAAGAGAAAACATGAAGGATGGAAAAAAAAGGATGAGGAAGAGGTAGGAGTTGCCCCTGATACCAAGAGTAAAGTGCTAATGATGTGTTGGAGCACAAAGGGGATGTAAGTACTGTAAGGGAGGCATAGTATCACAAGTATGACACTGACACAAGAGTTACAAGTTTCAAAACCTTTATTAAATTCTTGGGGTTTGGAAAAACTCCTACTTTGCCCTATGGCTATGATGGCAGTAGACTCTACCATCAAATAATAAAGAAAAGCCAGTCATAGTCAGCCTTTGTCAAAACAGATGGCCTATACTAACAAAACCTAATGCCTGCCCTATCTCTTATACAAAAAGTGTGTAAAGTGGAATGTGTATGTGTAGTGCATGTGCGAAAATGAGCTAAATAACATGGAGCCGGTGCGCAGTCATTTTGGAAATTCACTTTCAGACCACAATGAAAGTCTACGTTTCAGCGAGCTCAGTTAGGAGGCAGACATGATTTCGGCAGCAGTTGCAATATTTTAGCGTGAAGTAGATGAGTTCACTGTGTAGGATAGTTTGCCCATTGTTCGCCCAAGGACGAGCCGAGAGGGGAGTCACAGATGTGCATGTGCATTGATAAGGGGTGCTGGGAACGAGAGCGTGGGAGACGAGCTGGGTTTTCCCACTGTCTGGATTTTTCCACTCTTGCCTCCGATACTTGCTGTCTGTCCTTCGGCCAGGTTCGGTCAGTAACATATGAGGGGTGGGGATTTGTCCCCCTTAAGAAGAGAGGTATCCTAATGAGTAGACAGAGAATTGGAACCCCAGGTGAAGAAGTCTCACTGAGAGGGAGGACGCTCCGCTCCAGACCCGTTAGTTGACTAAATATCTCTCTGCCTACCTGCCTTGGGACTGGATGGTGTTGCCGTGGCTGAGATGAAGCTTTGTCCTACAACTGCCTTAATGGTGATGTACACTTATTGTGTTTGTTCATGTGTCTATTTATAACTAGTCGTATTTATGTTATAGTTTTATGTATGCTTAGGATGTGTGAATAAAGGCCTGTAAAGAGCCAATTATTTCCTAATTATTGGTCTAAGTGTACATTATTGCCTTCCTGGTTCCAAGAACTTTTAGTCCGTGCAATAGGGTAATTCTGAGACGTGTCTGAAAAGCAAAACAGTATGCAAAGGAAAATCAGTGTTATAACATAACGGATCAAGGTGGCTGAGTCAGCTCTCCTCCCCATGTTGGACAGCACGGAGTAAGGTGGTCCCCGTAAACAGGATGACACATTCTGGCTCAGGATATCAAAAAAAGGCAGTTCAAAACGTGGGTCGAGGTCCGCTTGGCCTTCCACGTTAAAATCACTTATTTCAGTTTTCTAAAAGTTCTTTCACAGTTCAACGTAGGTCTGCCTCGGACCTCTCAAGGCATTGACAGTTCACGTAGGTCTTCCTCTATCGGGCTCGGACCTTTCAACGAAAAGTACCTGATTCAACGTAGATCTCCCTCAGCCGGGCTTGGACCTCGTAATCATCACAGCACTTGTAGGTATTCCATTCCCCAAGCTTTATTCACATTAGTTAGGAGTTCCCTTCCCCTAACTTATTTCATGTTTCTGGTCTCCCTCAATCGGGCTTGGACCTTTCAACAAAACCTTTTACTGCTGTCGAAGACTTTCGACTGGGAGAGGCTTTTACCATAGGCTTCCCCAGGGCCACTTCTACTTTCACTTTAGCTCTCCCATATGTTATTTGCCCCATTGTCTCTTGATACGATATGATATGATTGTTTATTTATATAGCGCCTATACACAGAAGTGTTTCAAAGCGCTTCAAGGAGGGAGGGAACATAGGAAATACAGTACATTCAGTAAAGTCCTTGAGCAATATAGAATGTGGAAAATAACTACCGCAATAGGCCTGACGACATTTCTGATAGTGCAAGTACCAAAAAACAAGTAGGGTAGGAGGGAATGGAAAAGGAGAACAAAGCAAGCAGTAACATTACTATGTCTGTCGACAATTTACGCAGTGCAGGAGGAATACAAGAGGAGGGAGGGGAGGGCAGGGATAGAGGGGGAGAGGAGGAACAAGACAACTGCTGAGCCAAATTCATCAGATAAATTTAGATACAGGGGAGGGGGATGGAGAACAAAGGGTAAGAGGGGGGACAGACAAGCTACTATCATCGGTCGAGGAACAGATGATAGGAGTAAGTGCAAGGAGGGAAGACCTCGAGGAAGTGTATAGGTCCCCAGAGGAGGGGGAGATGCAGGCAAGTGAGAGTAGGAAGTAGAGTGGGAAGTAGAAGAGGAAGGGTTTGAGGTGCATAGTACAGGGTAGGCACCTCAAGAGCGTGCGTAGGGTCAGCGCAGAGCAGGGGTAGGAAGGTCACGAAGGTCCGGAGGCAGGGGCAAGAAGTGGACAAGCAAATGGCAATGTCAGGCCGTAACGGGACCAAGTCTCGACAGAGGCGGGCACGCTTCGGCATTTGAGGAACGAGAAGAGAGAGGGAGGAAGACGATCAGAGGGAGAGGGAATGGGGTAAGGGGCGAAAAAGGGGGGTGGGGGAGAGAGGTGGAAGGGTCAGAAGGCACAAAGTATGTAGAAGTAGGCAATCAAGGTAAGTTAAAACAGTGAATGCAACACAGGAACATGCATAGATAATGGATCAAGCATATGCAGTGCGTTTGTTTAGAGGAAGGGTGAAACATGAATGAGGTACGGGTAAATCCCCCAAAGCAATGGAGGGCAGATGTGTGGTATACAAAATTAGTGCAAAGACCACTACAGGCAATATTAACAGTGTTAAGTTACAAAGATTCCACTGCGGTGGAATTAGAGACTGTAGATGACCAGCACATGAAGATGATGGCATGCAAAATAAATAACAAGTGCCCAAAATGCAAATGATTGATTGTGGCACTGAGGGTTTGGGTCCACTGACGGGTAGAGAGGCCGAAACAGAAGTCAACTGGTGATGGAGGGCAGTGAAAGAGTCGCAATGGTGCTGTAAAGTTAAGATAACACTGGTGCTGGGTTATTCGGTAGGTTCTGAGGGGAAGGCGGACATGGAACAGGAGGGGCAAAAAACGGAGGTGCGTGCACACCTTACCTTTGTGCCGTGACTCAGCAACAAGGTGTTGCAAAGAACGCTGGGTGACCACGGTAGGCTGCAGGCAAAGTCCATAGACAAGTCCATGGAAAGGACAGGGAAAAGACAGGCAGGAGCCCTTAAGCGCTGCCCTTAAATGCACGGACCCGGCTTCGCCTCACGGCTAGGCCGGGTCTCTGCATTTGATGAGGGCAGGGGCCAATCAGGAGGCAGAAAACGGGGACGTGCCTCCATGCACCGAGGACGGTGCAAACAAAGAAGGAAGCTCGGCGGCCATCTTGGCATGGCCTCGCCGGCTACTGCAGAGGATGTAGTCACAGCATTCAAGGTCCCAGGGTGGACGAGGGGGCCATCCTTCTGGGTGGAGGTCATCCGGGAAACGTTCTTGGTAGTTTAATACCACAATCAGAAAAGTTCAAAGAAATCTTCCTCTTAAAGCAATCACCTTTTAATTTCCCCTTTTGTCAGGGTTAATCCACATTTCAGAGTTATTTCACTTTGCTGCTTTATAACAAGACATCAAACATTTTGCTGAAAATTTCGAGTGGTCTATTTCCTTTCGCCGGACCACTCCGCTACTCTGTATCACTGGCTTCACAGTTATCAGTAACTTAAAAGTTCACTATTGGTTTGCTTTCTTTCGCGTCTCATTTGTATGTGCGCAACCTTCAATTGTGAGATACACTGTTGCGGCTTCAATCTTTCCTTGACACAAACCGGCCCTTCATGTCTTTCGCTAACTCACCAGTTGTGTGCATTCTTTTCTTGTCTCTGCAGCTTTGATTCACAAGTCAAGGTTGATACTACAGGCTTGGCCTCGCCTCCCCAACTCAGTCGTTCACCCAGGAGGGTCGCTGGCGTCCTTGAAACACAATGCAGGTTTCTTCTTGTCTGGGATTTGGCTTTTTCCACGTATCCTTTGCAGTTTCCCAGAGGACACGTCCTCCTGCAGTGTTACCCTCTTTACTCTCATTCGCCCTCTTCCTCGGCCCAGTGTTTTTGTAGAAAGGGAGGGAGTTGGAGCATGGGAAAATCCTATAAAATAGGATGGGGTATGGGCACGGGAAAAGGGGAGAGCCTTGAAGCCCCCTATTCTCTGTGGGGACCTTCAAATTACAAGCAAATAAAGGGGTGTTACATGGATCTTCGGTCATTTTGGCCAATTCCGTTACATGCTGTTCACTTCCCAGTTCTCTTTTAACCCTCCACCCATCGCTGTGCTTGCTTATTGTATGTGATGGGTTTGCTTAGTTTTATTACACTGGGTTTACAATCTCAGAAATATTTGAACGTCCCCTACTTGGCACTGGGGGCCATCAGCACGCTGGTTCTAGATGCTGGGGCCCTTCTTTTCCCCTGAAGGCGGTACACAGGGAATACATGGGACACTGTGCTTTTGCCCTACTGTATAGAAAGGGTAAATCACTGTAGGAAACATACAACTATCCCATTGAGCTTAGAGCAAGAGAGCAATTCCTGCCTACAGCAACAATGTTTGCCACCAGTGACAACACCATTAAGGACTACTCCCAGGACACCAACCTGTTAATCCCTTCTCCATTCTAAAATAGGACCAGGACCCTTTCAGAAATCGTCTGGCTACATACCAATCGGGACGATGCAGGACTACCGAGGCTCATGCCAGTGGTTCCCACATCTGTAATTGGGTTTCATAGGATATGCAGCCAGCATACCAAGTGACCTGACCTCAGAAATAAAAAATGAAAATATGCCATTTAAAAAAATAAAAGTTTTAAAATCCTGTGTCACTCCCAATGCCATTCGTACATCTAATGTGTTCTCCACAGCAAACGACAGGATGACTGCACTCAGAGCCCACTCTTCTATATCTATACATGAGTGAGATCTTCAGACAGGGAGAGGCAGAGCAGACAAGTAAAATCTAAAATGACCGTTCCACCTCTTCTAGCCTCAGAATCATTAATACATCACAACAGAGCCTTTCCCACAAGCCAAAGCTGAAACCAATGTTGTGAGAGCAAGCCCAAATTGGAGGGGCCAGGGCATTGTAAAAGGAGTTCTGCTCCAGCACCCTTCATTTAGTTATTTGTTGGAGAGGATGGCGGATGGGTTTAGTAGAGTGACCCATAGAAGCACTCCAGGCAGAAGAGGAGACTGGAGAGGCTGAGTGCAGATGAGCTGTGTGGGGACAGCCTGGAAGGGCAGAAGGAGGTAGAGTAGAGAGACCAGTTGCCCAGATAGCCAATAGTGGAGAACACGTATAGCAGAAGGTTAGTAGGAGGGCCAATTGCCCAGAAAGCCAAGGCAAAAAGCGCAGGTGGTCCAGGGAGGGATCTGGTCTGAGAAGGAGTGAGGTGTGGCAGAACTCATAACAGTATTATTAGGAGGTGGCTTTAAGAGAGTTGAAGGGGGCAATAAAGGTGGTTGTGGAGTGGAGATGAGGAAGACGTGTCAGTGAAATCTGAAGGTGGTTACAGGTGAGGGGATAGGAAATGGTAGTGTTGTGAAGGAGGCAGTAGGATGAAGAGTGCAGGACGAGGCAGAGAAGAATCAAGAAGCTTTGTTGGCAGTCATTGCCAAGTTAAGGAGGGAGGCTAGTGAGCTTAAAGAAGAGGGAGGCATACTATCATAGAAGGAGGAGAAAGAGAGGAAATGGAGAGCGAGTTGTAGGAAGAGGTTTGAGTTTAAGGATACGCTCAGCGTGTTGCAGGAGGAGTCTGGAAGAGTTATGCAGGTAGTTTGATGGTTGCTGGAAGAAATTGGGTAATTGAAGGGGGAGGTGAGGCAATTTAAGAAGGAGATAGGAGCATCAACGGAGGAGGCTGACTAACAGCAGGAAGGAGGTGGTGAAGACAAGGAAGTAGTAGAACATCAGGAAGATGAAGATAGTGATATTGAACATGAGGAAGTATGATGAGAAATTAGTTATCCAGAAACCAAAGAAAGTGGTGCAGAAAGATGGAAGGAGTAGTTGGATGTGCAAGAGGTTATGTGTGGTACTGGATTCCAGGGATAGAGTTCTATGAAGAGATGGATTTAATTAGTGATAAGGAGGCTAGAGGGAGTTCAGAGGGGAGTAGAAATACATAGCTCTAGTAGGAGCTTTAGAGTAGTGAAGAACTCTTCCACTGGTTTGGTCTTGACCTCCTCATCGCCTTGCCACAAATTCCAAGCTTGTGTCAAGGCGATGAAGGTGTGCTGCAGCACTTTAGAAACACAGGTAATGGGAAGAATAGCAAAGTAAGTAGTGCTGAACAAACTGAAAGATCTGAAGCCCAGAGATGTTGGGTTGGCCAGGTTGAGTAAGGAGTGAAACCCTGATCGCAAGAATGAAGTACAAGATTGTCGCAAGGTGATGAGGGGAAGACAAAACCAGTGGTTAGCACATCAGTGAGAGGGGAACGAGAATCCTTTTGTTGTGCTTGGTAGCGACTCCTCCACTTCGCGGACCCAGAAAACACAGCCACCAAGACCCACATTCAATCTAAGAAAGACTGCTGCAGACGATTTATGGTCTACTCAAGACAGCTGGGACAGTTAAGAGGCTACCATCAAAGGGGTTTGGGACCTACCCAAAGCGGCACCTATGAGGAGCATGGCTCAAGCTTTCCAATCGGCGCTAGCGACTGGCTAGTGAGGCAGTGACTTGTTGACCTGTAAAGCCGTTGCTGTTGCTGTGCCTCAAACAGACCAGAGTATGTCTACACTTTCTATTTGTCTACAGGAGGTCTTTAAAGCTTCACTCACCCGGCGGAGCTGTGGCGGAGTGAGGCAGTGTGACTTGGTGACCTGTAAAACCATTGCTGTTGCCGTGCCTCAAACAGACCGGAGTCTCTCTACACTTTCTATTGGTCTGCAGGAGGTGTTTAAAGCTTCACGCCCTCAGTGGAGCTGTGGCAGAGTGAGGCAGAGTGATTTGGTGACCTGGTGCAGGTGCGCAGTTGCGAACACAAAGCAGAACCTTACAGGTTACTGGCTGGTACTGCTGTGGAAGCCCACAAAGCTAATTGGTGAGTGGCAAAATTAAAGCTGTTATTCCGTTCATACTACATTAACAACTGTTATAAATAACTCTTGTGAATGGGAATATTCTCAAAAACCTCTTACTCTTCTTTCCGCTAATTTATAGTTTACTGGCTGTTGTAGAAGGCGGAGGCATTTACTGCTACATCAGATACTCATCTGTGGACATCAAGGGGTACGAAGGTATCAAAGTCAGCCGTGAGGACTGTATGCAGTTGAACTACTGACAGGGGTAGTACCTCGCACCTCCAGTGTGCTGACACTTGCTGCCAGTTATTCTGAAATACAGCTGGGCATAAAGTACATGGCTAGCACAATGAAATCTTTTCACTACTACAAGTGCTCTCAGCCTGTACCAAATGTTGTATACAATATGGACAATACGTTTCAGAGTTTATATATCTTGCATTAGCCCCCTTCTGCTGTTGGCAACATTGGCTAGATTGTAATTGCCTTGGTCTCAGGTTCCCTCGGCTTGGGCAATCCTTGTTGAAATCAACTCTTAAAGTTGCCCCCACAGGGGGTTGGGTTTTTGATTGGCACATACTCTCAAAGTTACAGTAATTTGGCATTGGTTTACCACAGTTCTGCTGTTTTTCTCTGGTTTCATGTTCAAAAACCACCTGGGAATCATCTTCACTTACAAGCGAGTGCTGTTTCTGCTATTCTACAATATTTTTTCATAAGGAACGGGTTGTTAGACCAGAAAAGTAATCCCATAGTCGAATGATATGTATAGTATGTTGGCCAGAAGCAAATATCAGGTTGTGGTTCAATTGTCATCTTATGCTTGCTGTAGGTTTACTTGTTCTCATGTAAAGCACTTTGGAGTAAAGGGCTATATAAATTCAATAAAATACAAATACAAAATGTTCCAAACATCGCAATTCAAGAATCGTCAGTATAACCAAAGGGTGTCCATTTTGTGAAGTGTCGGCCATTTGCTTTCTTTTGCTTTTTCTGTTAAATGCTTTGCAAACATATTCTATGCTTTAGAATCGCACACAGTGCGAGTGTTAGGGAGAATTCTCTGTATAGGCTAATTTCCCAAACCTAGTGAGTCCCCCAGCAGCTTTGCTGGATTTTTGGTTTTTTTTTTCTTCTCCTGCTAAGAGTGAGACTCTTTTACTCCCACTCTTAGACATGATTTGAGGTGTTCCTTTGACTTTGTAATGTGTTTTATGGGCTATGGGGTCTTTTACTCCATAGGGTTTCATGTGTTTTGGTAAGTGTGTTACACAGCACCCTCAGTGCAGTAACACAGGGGTGTCATAGTGACCCCCAAACATAGACTCCATACCCTGGGACTGACTACTGTCTCCCAGGGCATGTAAAGTCACCATTGACTTTACTAGTCTTAAATTGTGAACAGAACCAGTACAAACCATCATATTGTGGAAGTACTGGTAGGGGTAATTAGATTGCCCCTGGGTCTTTTTTTCGAGGGGGCACTGTGCAGTCCCCCCTCTTAGAGTTTCTGGCTGGTGGCAGTGGTTACCATGCAAAATATTCCACCGGAATATTTCCTATGGGATTTTCCCATTCATTTTAAACGCACCATTATTTTGGTGCAATGTTAAAGATACCGCCGGGTTATTTATTTAATATTTATTCCCCGGTTGGGTCTTTTTGCCAGGACTCGGTTTTAAAATGGCGTTTGTGTTCGCCTCTGTAACTCCAACCCAAGTCGAGCCCTTTGTTCCACTTTCTGGCGGTCTTTTGCACAGTAGCCTCCAAAAGTGGTGCCACTCTGTCTGGGTCTACAGGATGTGTGGGAGGGGGGTTTAGGCACCCTGGACTGAGTTGCCTCGGCAACTCAAGTCACACTCTTGTGTGATTGGCCCAGTGGTGAGCCGCCCAGCTCACCACTTAGCATGTTTGAGTGACAGCTAGGACTGATAAATGGGGGTTTTCTGCATAAAAGCAGGACTTTCGGGACTGGAACTTCAGAAGTCGCCACAGGACCAAAGAATCCGAAGAGGAAGAAGCTGAGCCGACCTGCAACGACGACACCACCGGTGGAGCCCTGCTGGTTTCTTCCCTGGCAGTGCAACGACCTCCAGCTTTACTCCACGTCGAGATCTTCTCTTCCCCTGGGCGAAGCACCGACTTGCACCCGTTGCCAGGAACAACTGCCCCCGCTGGAGTTTTCTCGCCATTTCAGGTACTGTGTCCCGCCTGGTCTCCCTTGCAACAGACTGTTCAAGGTGTCCCGTAAATCCTTGACTCTCTATCCTGGGGTGACTTGGGACCTGCTAACTAACTTTTTTCTGAACTGACCCAACCCTTTTTGAACTATCTGCAAAGACTTTTTAAAGTATTATTCAACTGTGTGATCTTGGACACATTCCGCCTTGCTCTCTCCAAGAGTGGGCCTGGCCTATGAACTTTCTTGCTCTGCCTTTTTCTGACTTGCTGTGGTTCTTTTAAAAAGTGCTGGTATTGTGCTGTCCTAATTCTACCTTTTCCCTCCCTTTTTAACTAACTCATTGGAGTGCCATCTTAGGTTAAGCGCTCACCTCTGTCTGCAAATAAGTGGTGTTTTTTCACGAAGACTTGTTCAATAAGTAATCAGGGATGTATATATATTGATAGTGACTGTGTTTGAACTTGCTTGCCATATTAGTGTTAGTATATTTTACAAGTGTGTTTTTAAATAAATAATTATATACTTTTATACCAAAGCTCTGGTCAGTGTTTGCTTGTGCTACTGTATCTCTGTACCTATTTTGTATACTCTATATACTGCCTAACTCTTCTTGAGAGAAGTCTGGCTGCTCAGCCACAGCTACCAGGTAAATCTGGGTGGTACAGACTGCTACCAATTGGGTTTACTGCCAACACCTGTAGTCCTAAGCCTTTTGCAGTGGTCCCTAAGGGAACTGCACAGGTTTCTGCCTAACAGAGAGGCCACGGCTTGAAGTCTGAAATGCTAACACAGACAGGAATGTCAAACTGTGCAGAAATACATTGTTTTCCTGTCTCACTAAGTCCTTGAAGTTGAGCAGAAGCTGCATCTAATCAGTTAGACCAGGTGCCGGTGTGTCTTGCAAGCACTGTTGTAAAAGGCAATTAAACATGAATTATATTCTCCTAGTGGTGCTCCTTCGCGTAGAAGGGTAGTCTCTGCTTCAGAACTATCTGACCCTTAGCTCATGAGCCGTAACACACTGATAATGTAGTATGGAATGTTTCTCTGCTCAGAAGAACAAGTTACTTTCTTACCTGGTAACGGTCTTTCAATGGTATGTTCCGACGACATATTCCACATCTATGACAGGTAATCACCACAGAGGTGCTGCTTCCGAAAATGTTTGGCATCTGCGTCCTGCGTCGATACGCTGTCCTCGAGGGCCTCCGTCGACCCGACGTCACTGGATGTTATAAGTAGGACGCACGACGCCCGTAGCTTCAGTTGTAGTTTTTTCCCAGAACGTGTGGCACCAATCTTCTGCCAGTATGACTACAGAAAGCCTTGCGGAAACGACAGCTGCAATTGCATAAGAAATTCTGTAGAGGGGCAGGTAGGGAGGGAGCGATGTGGAATACGTCGTCGGAAAAACCCATCAAAAGAACGTTACCAGGTAAGACAGTAACTTGTTCTTCGAAGGGATTGGTTCCTCTGACATATTCCACATCTATGACAGACTCCCAAAGCAGTACCAACGTAAGGAGGTGGGAAAAGAATTTAGAATTTTAGAATGCCAGAATAGAGGGCAACCTTGCCAAAGGCCAAATCATGCCCATGGATAGAATCCAGGGATTAGTGTTTTACAAAACTATGGACAGAGGCCCATGTGGCTGCTTCACAAATGGGAACACCCATCTGCAAGGCAGTAGAGGCAACCACACCCCTAGTAGAATGGGCCCGTAAGCCTACCGGAGGGTCCCTACCAGCCAAGTGGTAACATTCAGAAATTGTTAAGATAATCCATCTAGACAAAGTCTGTTTATTAACAGCTTGTCCCAAACGCCTTCCAGCATATCCTACAAAGAGCTGATCGTCCACTCTGACCCGGAACATGCGTGAGATGTAGAAACTTAAAGCTCTCCCAGGACCCAACCTATGGAGCCTCTCCTCTTCCTACCACGATGCGGAGGAGGATAGAACGCCGGAAGAATGACCTTCTGGCATAAATGAAATTCCGACACAACTTTCAGAAGAAAAGAAGGACGAACCCTAAAGGACAACCCTGTCCTTATGGAACACTGTGAAGGGTGGCTTAACGGAAAGTGCCTGCAACTCACTCTGCGAGCGGAAGTAACCGCAACTAAAAATACAGTTTTCAAGGTCAACAGTCTCAAAGGGCAAGAATGTAAAGGCTCAAACAGAGCTCCCATGAGGAATTTTAGAACCAGGTTCAAATCCCACCCGAGCACCTGGAAAGGAGACGATGGGAACACATTAGTGAGCCCTTTCAAAACCTGAGAAATCAAAGGAATTTTAAAATAAGAACACTCCTCAGACGAGCGCTTAAATATGGACCGCCCTGCCAGGTAACCTTTAATGGTACCCACTTGCAGGGACTTGTGGGCTAATGAAAGTAAAAAAGATAGAACCACACGAATGGCACATGAAAAAGGATCCACATTCTTAACCCTGCACCAGTCGCAGAACTTTCTCCAACGGCAACGGTACAGGGACTTCGTTGCAGGCCTACTTGCCGAAAGCAACACCTCCATCACGCCTTCAGGGAGGACCCAATCCTTATACCTCAACCTTTCAGAAGCCAAGCATGAAGGTTGAGGGACTTGACCTCTGGATGGAGAACCCGACCCCCCTGCCGTGAGAGCAGATCGTCTCGGTAGGGAAGACGGCGTGGAGAGCAGATGGACATGTCGAGAAGGTCCGGGTACCACGTTCTCCTGGCCCATGCCGGAGCAATGAGGATCATTCGGGAACCGAACCTCCGTAACCTCTGCAGCACTTGCGGAATGACGGGGACTGGAGGAAACGCGTACAGCAGTGGGAAGGACCACTCCACCATGAACACGTCCCCTAAAGATCCTTTTGGAGGAAATTCCTGCAAGCAGAATCTTTCGCACTTCCGGTTGACACTGGTGGCGAAGAGATCCACTTGTGGGGTCCCCCAAAAGGCGAAGATCTCCAAGAGAATCTCCTGAGACAGCTGCCACTCGTGAGAGACCGAGCTCTGCCTGCTCAGAGCGTCCGCCACCACGTTTTCATCTCCAGACAGATGAACTGCCGAGATTGAAATTTCCTGCTAGATGGCCCAGAACCAGAGCTGCATCGCCTCTCTGCACAGAGGGAGAGACCCTGCCCCCCCCTTTTTGTTGAGGTAGTGCATGGTCACTGTATTGGCCGCCAGAATCAGGACATTCTTTCCCCGCACAGACGGCAGAAAAGCCTTCAGGTCTAGCCTGACAGCCCTCAGCTCCAACAGATTGATATGGAGTCTAGACTCCGACAGAGACCAACGACCATTGACTGTCAACTCGTTGGCATGAGCTCCCCATCCCGTGAGGGATACGTCCGTCACGATCGTCACCTCCACCCAGGGTAGCCAAAATGGAGCCCCCTTCATCAGATTGCCTTTGATGGCCCACCACAGAAGATCCTGGGCGACCAAGGGCAGCACCTGAACGGGATCCGACATCCTGCCGGAGGACTGTGACCACTGCATCTTGAGAGCCCACTGCAGAGATCTCATCCGCAGCCTGGCCTCTGGCACCAGGAGAATGCAGGATGCCATGAGGCCGAGCAACCTCAAGAACTCGAATGCCGGGAGACTCTGGGCATGTTGAAACTTTTTCACCATCTGCAGAATGTGATGAGCCCTCACCTGGGGAGGAAAATACAGCCCCGGGGATGTGTCGAGCACTGCTCCGATGTACTGGAGCCGCTGGGTAGGTGTCAAGTGGGACTTTTTTAAGTTGAGGGAGAAGGCCAGCCTGTAAAGGGAGTGGCAGGTGACTGACAGATGATCCAGGACTTGCTTGGGAGAGCGCACCCTGATCAACCCATCGCCCAGCCAGGCAGGGGTAGACGTGAATCCCCGCTTTCCTGAGATACGCTGCCACCACCACCATGAGCTTGATGAAGACCTTTGGGGCGGAGGTCAATCTCAACGGCAGGACACGAAACTGAAAATGCGAGTCGCCAACCGCAAACCTCAGGTACTTCTTGTGCTTGGGATGAATCAGCACATGAAAGTAAGCGTCCTTGAGGTCTAGAGACACCAACCAGTCCTGAAGTTGAAGGGCCTGGAGGACTTGAGAGAGAGTAACCATCTTGAACTTGTCCTTCCTGAGGAGCGTGTTCAAACCACGCAAGTCCATGATGGGTCTCAATCCCCCTGTCTTTTTTCGGGATCAAAAAATATGGGGAATACCATCCCCTGTTCCTCTCCGCTACAGGCACCAGTTCTATGGAGCCTTTCTCCAGCAGGGATTTGATTTCCTGTGCAAGGAGCGGATCCGGACTCTTCAAAGAGAGATTCCCTGGTGGATTGTGGTGAGGCCTCTGCCGGAAAGGAAGACAGTAGCCGTGGGCTATGATATCCAGAACCCACACATCTGAAGTAATGGCACGCCATTCTACAAGATGCTGCGCCAGCCTTCCCCCAAACGGCGAACCATGGGACATGGCCTCATGACTGAGCTGAAGCGGCTGCAGCAGTAATTGAGGGCAAAGAAGCAACTGCCCGAGCGGCCTTGGCACCTCGAGTACCATGTTTTCCACCTCTGGTACTCCTACGGTGGCCCCTTTGACTTGCAGCTCCCCTCGATCTACCAAAGGAAGAGTAGTATCGAAAGGAACCTCCCCTCCATTGCTGTCCCCTAAGACGAAAAGGCGGAGGTTGGCGAACTGCAGCGCTCAACGACTTTGCTGCAGCTTTGGAGGTCTGCAACCTCTAAAGGCTCTCGTCAGCCTTGCTGCCAAAAAGATGGACACCATCAAAGGGCATGTTGAGAAGCCGTGCTTGTACGTCAGGAGCAAACCCAGACTTCCGCAACCATGCAAATCTGCACATCAGGGTGCTCGCTGCCATGGCCCGGCTGACACAGTCTGCCATGTCCAGACAAGACTGAACGGATTCACACAGGGCATCCTTGCCATCCTGAACGAAAGCAAGAAAACCATGCCATTCCTCCCCTTTGGGAATATGTTCAGCCGCCAAAGACACACAATTCCACAGAGTGTGAGTGAAACGTGCTAAGGCACACACAGATTTGGCTGTCTGTAAAGCCATACCCCCTGAAGAAAACACTTTCTTCGCCCAGCCATCAAAACGTTTGTCGTCCCTATCAGGAGGGATGGTTGGGTACGACGCCTGCTTTGCTGGGGCCATAGCCGCCTGCACCACCAAACTCTCCGGAGTTGGGTTCCTAGTCAAGTAGCCGGGGTCGCTAATGGCTGGACGGTATTTTTTCGGCAACGACTTGCTCATAGCCGGGAGACTCTCCGGAGCAGTCCAAGCCGCCGCCGCTACCCTTCTCTGTAAAGCCATATGAAATGGCAGCACCGGGTCAGTGGGTGGACCTTGGTGAAGGATATGTGTCAGGTCATCCTGCAGAAAATCCACTGGTGGCGCAGACCATCCCAAGTACTCCGTCACCCTCGACATGAGTCGCCTGTACGAAGATTCAGCATGCGTACCAGGCTCCGGCCTGCCAAACTCAACCTCCGGGGAGGTATCAAGACCACTGGCGTCGTGCAAAGACTTACGCAGGTCTTCCAACTGGCTATGACCAGATAACAGCTCACCAGGAACCTCATCAGGAACCAAACCTTCCTCAGACCCTTCATCCACCTCAGAGATGTAATCCAGAGAGTGAAATAAATCTCTGGATGAGGGCACAGAAAAAGGCTCAAATACAGGCCTTACTGACTTCTTCAGGGCCTTCCTCAGAGTTTCCACCGATGCACGGGGTACCTCCGGTAAAACCTCCAAAAAAGGCGTTCAGGGCGCCGACAAAATCGGCGTTGACGTCGAGTGTGGCGCCGATGGCTTCGACACAGACCTCGAGGGCGGTGCCCCGAGCGTGTCCTTCGACGTACTCGGCGCCAATGGCGTCGACGTCCTTAGAAGACCTCACAGGCTCTACCGGTCTCGAGGGCGTTGAGGACCGAGACCTGGAGCGGGCATAGCTAGAGCGATCCACCTTGTCCGACCGGGACCTTGAATGTTTCCGGTGATCACGGCGTGCGAACGGTGGCCCTAGCGTGTTCCTTGCCGGCTTTTCTCAAAGGCGCAGATGGAACGGAGCCCTGCGACTCGAAAATTGCCAACATTTCCTTACGAAATGCGTCCCATTTCGCAGGAGAGGAATGCTTGGTAGGACAAGCTACCCGCCGTCTGGAGGAGTCCTCGGACGAGGACGGCGAAAGCGACCGGTGACGGCGCTTCTGCGAGTGCCTCGAAGAGGCAGAGGAATGGTGGAAACCACTCCAGGACCGAGAACCCCTGGACTTAGGCCGACGATGCGGAGAGGCGCCCCTCGAATCGTCGGTCGAAAGCCCAGCGGATTTCAACTTTCAGGCTTGGAAACCCTACCAACCGACAGCTTCTTCTTTCGCTCCCGCAAGGCCTTTGACGTCAAAGACTGGCATTCCCCACAGTCATCGGTGGCGTAGTGTTAGGGAAAATTCTCCATTTAGGCTGAATTTCCTAACCTAGTGAGTCCCCCAGCAGCTTTGCTGGATTTCTGGAGTTTGTTTTTTTCTCCTGCCAAGAGTGAGACTCTTTCTCCCACTCTTGGACATGATTATGGTGTTCCTTTGACTGCTAATGTGTTTTATGGGCTATGGGGTCCTTTACTCCATAGGGCCTCCTGTGTTTTTACTATGTGTGTTACACAGCACCCTCACTCTGCATACCCTGGGACTGACTACTGTCTCCCAGGGCATGTAAAGTCACCATTGGCTTTACTAGTCCCAAATTATGAACAGAAACCAGTACAAAGCATCATATTGTGGACGTACTGGTCGGGGCAATTTGATTGCCCCGGGGTCTGTTAGTCGGGGGGGCACGTCTCCGTCCCCCCTGATCGAGTTTTGGCTGGTGGCAGTGGATACTACTTTTTATATTCGACCGCAAATATATCCCTATGGGATTTTCCCATTGTTCGAGGCTACCACCTTTAATTATTTAATTCTCATAGCCTCGAACATACTGCCGGTTTATTTATTTAATATTAATTCGCCGGTTGGTATTTTTTGCCAGGACTCGATTCTAAAATGGTGTTTGTGTTCTCTTCTGTGACTCCAACCCAAGTCGAACCCTTTGTTCCACTTTTGGCGGGCTTCTCCACAGAAGCCTCCCAAAGTGGTGCCACTCTGTCTGGGTACCACAGGGGGTGTGGGAGGGGGTTTAGGCACCCTGGACTGAGTTACCTTGGTAACTCAAGTCGCACTCTTGTGTGATTGGCCCAAGTGGTGAGCCGCCCGGCTCACCACTTAGCATGTTTGATTGACAGCTAGGCTGAGTGAATGGGGGTGTGCTGCATAAAAGCAGGGCTTTGGGGACTGGAACTTCAGAAGTCGCCACAGGACCTTAGAATCTGACGAGGGAGAAGCTGAGCCGACCTGCTACGACCCTGCAGAACCGACTCACCACTTCCCGACGACAGAGAAGATCTCCCTGCTGGAGAGTCTTCTTCCCCTAACTGGTGGGCACAACCAGTTTACCTTCTTTTTCACGCATCCCAGGACGTCTTGTGGTCGAATTGCCCGTGCCAAGCACCCCGGCAACCGGATAGGACTGCTCCTTTTAACTGAGAACTCCGCAGCTGGTTTCTTCCCTGGCAGTGCAACGGACTCCTGTCTTCCCCCCCGACGAGATCCTCTCTTCCCCCGGACGAAGCACCGACTTGCATCCGCTGCCAGGTACAACTGCCCCCGCTGGAGTATTCTCACCACTTTAAGGTACCGTGTCTGCCAGGCCTCCCTTTCTAAAGATTGCTACAAGGTAATAATAATCCCTTAACCTTCTGGACTGGGCTGGCCGCCTTGACCATCTAACTGGTCCCTTTCTTTTGGTCCAACTCTTTCTGAACCTTTGAGACTTTCGTGCACTTTTCAACCGTGTGACCTTGGACACATTTCGTTGTGATCCTCTCAAGTGGATCCGGCTTTCTGAACTCTAACTTCACGGTTTGACTCTGCCTTCCTCTCTTGCTGTGTTCTTTTGAAAGTGTTGGGATCTGTTTCAATTTATGCTCTGCCTTTCTCTCCCTTTTAAACCGAATTATTAGAGTGCCATCTGCGTTAAGCGCTCACCGCTGTCTGAAAATAAGTGGGGCTTTACTTAAGACTTGTCTAATATTCTTTTAAGGGAGTGTATATCTTTTAATGACCATGTTTTTGAACTGCTTAAAATTAGTGCTTGTGTGTTTTATTAGATGTGGTTTTAAATAAATAATTATATCTCTTTTACACCAAGCTCTGGTCAGTGTTTGCTTGTTCTACTGTGTTGTTTTGACCTATTGTGAATACTCTGTATACTGCCTAACTCTTCTTGAGAGAAGTCTGACTGCTCAGCCACAGCTACCAAGTGAATCTGTGTGGTACATACTGCTACCAAGTGGGTTTACTGCCAAACACCTGTAGTCTTAAATCTTTTGCAGTGGTCCCAGAGGGAACTGCACAGGTTTCTGCCTAACACGTGGTCCTCGCCGAGGCACCAGAGGCAGACGCCATGCGTATCCGTAAGTGACATCTTGGAACCGCAGTCCCGACACTTCTTGAATCCCGACCGCGGGGTAGAAGAAGACATGATAATTTCACAAACCAGTTCGAAGAACCGTGAAGCGCCGAACACGTTCGCGGAAAAAACGGAACTGAGGCTACGGGCGTCGTGCATCCTACTTACAACATCTGGTGATGTCGGCTCGATGGAGGCCCTCAAGGACAGCGTATCGACGTCATTGACAGAGTACGCAGGCGGCGAAAACTTTCCGAAGCAGCACAGCTGTGGTGATTACCCGTCATAGATGTGGAATACGTCGGAGGAACCAATCCCTTCGAACAAGATATCCTTACCGAGCCAGAGCTCCATGTTCCTCATAACAGAAAGCTGTCTCTGCTGCCTTTGCTAGAATAACTATGTTTAGACTAAATGAAGACGGCAAAGTTTCATAACTTTGAATAAAACCAGACTTGTTTGGAAAACGAACCTTGCGTCTGATGTGTCATTATAGTATATGGTTATTGTGTCTGAGTTTCATATGCGGTCTTTATGGCCAGGCAAATATGGTGCCCGAACACGGACCCTCCCATTGAAGCTCCATCGCATACGTTGAAGTTGAAGGAAGGCAAAAACAAGTCGAGGACGAAGCCGTCGGACCGGGATCGGAAGGTGTCCGGGGCGCCCCGTAGAAGTGATGAGACTCCTCCGCAGATCTGTACACAGCCGATCCCTGATCGACGAGCAGTGCCCAGAGAGCGTCAAGGTGAGGGTCCTGGAAACGAGGCAGATTGAGCCAAACACGCAGTCGCAACGATTCTTGGTTGCGTCTGTATATGGGCGAATTGCGTCCTGAGTGACGAATTGATTGATCAGGTGAGTCGATACCCGATTCTTAAACGTCCTGATATTGGTCGAGTGTTGCTATTGCAAGATGAAACACCAAGGGTAAGAAAAGGGTAAGAGTAACTATGCCTGGTAAATTGTCTTCCTGCTTAATGAGTTTTTTTCACTGTGGTAGACAATCTTTGGAAACTGGCCAGGTCGCACCACCCGAAGCGTCGCCGCACATTAAATGTACATCAAGTATGGAATAGGGGCAATAGTGTTTAATGCGGTTTGGCATAGGCAGACCAGACGTGTGGTTTATTATTCAGTGGCCTAATAATGGGAGTTTTGAATTAGCACTTATAGAGCACCTAGAATCGGTATTGCTACAAAAAAAGGCCAGACCTTCAGCGTTCGACGCTGTAAGAGACTGGAAGAAAGAAGCTAATCTCTGCCTGCGAAGTAGGGAGAAACACGCACGTAGACATACAACAAATGTAGAGAAAGCGCTAGAGCATGATCAGCATCAGCAGACAGAAGCCATTAGGAACATGGATAGGGCTTTCCAATTAGATGTATCCTTCACAAGATTTCCATGTATCAGATGAGCTAAAAAACAAAATATTAAATGAGCGAAGAAATGAACATCAAAGTACTGACCCAGTTGCACCTCCTCCCTATGCACCTCCTATTCCTGTGATTCCATCCGCACCTGCAGTAAGCAGTTCCTCTCCCCCTGCGCCTGTGACATCAGTTCCTCGACCGCCTTCAGAGCATGAGTTAGCTGCTTTAGCAGGCAGTTCTACAGAGATGGGGCCTGCGCAAGGAACTCGTAGACGATTAGCAAAGGAAGGAAAGAAGAACTGAAAGAATGGGCCGAAACGTATATTGATGATGACAATGAAGTGGCTGTGCAAAGTTCCATATCTGATCATAGAGGCCTTGGTGAACAACAGGTATTGTTAGAATGTATGGGGGATTATCTTGTGAAAATATGGAGTGACTTGACTGATAAAGTGGTACCGCAAGAGTTGCGTGATTTGGTTGTTCTTTCGAACTTGCGAGATAATGCGGCGAAAGTACGTGAACACGTAGGCCAAATATTTGTGTTTAAGCGAGAACTTGATTGATTGCATAAAGTATTGAAAAAAGATAAACCGCTTATGTCGTACATTCAGAAACGGTTTTTACCGCCGTTGAAACCTGTTAGTGAAGAGATGCGAATTGATACACGAGATGCGCTTAGATGGATTACGGATGCTGCCATTTCTCCAATTGAAGTGCATGATACGTTTAGTCAGTATACACCAGAAATGCAGAGAAAGGTGTTACAAGTGATGGTGGAGTATTTACAGGATGAATGTATGAAGAACAAGATATGTTGTCCCGCTGATTTAATGACAATTTATAAAAGAGCATTTTCGCCTGAAACTGGCACAACTGCTTTTTTCACTTGATCTAGCTTTGTTGCTTAATAGACGAACGAATGTAGAAACCCCTAGTTTGAAATTACCCATGAGGGAGGTACCTCCCATGTTTGTCCCGAAAGTAGAGGTTTCTGCTGAGGGAGCGATTCCAGCGCGAACGATAGAAGCCCATTAAATCGCACAGTTTGTACATGCCCCCTTTTCTAGGCAACAAGTAAATACTATAAAACAGACGGTCCCTGATATTAGCAAAAACCAGGCAGGATTTTATAAGGAAATTGAATCTGTTTTAAATTCATCTGTTTTTACATTGAGTGACATTGATTTACTGTTTCCCGTGATTCTTCCTGTAGATATATGGTAACAGGTTAGAAATATAAATGACACGCCTGGGAGAAATTGATAGTGAGAGAAAGGCTGGAGAAAAGCCACCAGAAGTAATGTTGGCCGTGCCATCACGAATAGTAGAGAAATTGAAAACTTTAGTGCCTGAAAAGTGAATAGTTTGGGATAAATTGATTGGTTGTTTACAATGCAAAGAGGAAGGAGCTACAGATTATTTTAATCGGTTTGAAGAAGTATTTGCAGATTTTAGTGGTCAAAATCTAAGTACCGAATCCGGGAAGAGATTGATTGTTCATAAGTTTGTGCGAGGGTTGTTACCAAAAATTCAAACTTTAATAATGACATCTGAAAGTGCATGGCAAGCGAAATCACAAAGTGAAGTATTACACATGGCCCAATATTATGAGAACAGAGTAAATTCATAAAAGGACAAGGAACTAAAGGATAAAGGAGATTTGAAAACAAGAGTGCTGTTACAGCAAGTGGCGAACAATAATAGAGGTGGTGGGAACGCACCATCTAGAGTCCAATTTGCATTAACGTCCAATATGCAAGGGGTTCCAATAGGGATCAATCAATGTGCCTATTGTAGACAAGAAGGCCATTGGCGAGCACAGTGCCCGCAGATACAGAATAGAAATGGGACTATTCCAAGAAGACAGAATAGAGGTCGTCCAGGAATACTAGGGCAGAATCGAAACCAAAAGGGGTCACAATTCATAATTTCAGGATAATCGGGGTAATCGGAATAAACAATGAAACAATACGAATAATGGTGGAAATATTTTTGATAATCAGTCCAATACATATTACTCTGGCGATTTTATATCAAACGATGTACTGTTCTACTAGGACAGCCCGAAACAGGGGTTGGAACCAGTACCTATTCCCGTAGAAAAGAAAAGGCCCTATGTAGAAATGAAGATAGGGAATAGGGAGCACATTCTTTTAGTGGACACTGGTGCACAAAAATGTTCTCAGCGGGTTCCAGAAATACCACTGTCGGGAGGTAGAAATGTCTCAGTAGGGTTCTCAGGTACGCCAGTAATTAGTCCAGTTTCACAACCAGTACCTATAACAATAGGTCCATTTACAGAGTCTTGGCCATTTCTTTTGCAGAAAAATTGCGGCGAAAATTTGTTGGGATTGGATTTGTTGAAAAAATGGAATGCGGTCATGTATTGTTCTCCTGATGGAGTGTATTTGACGATTTCGCCACACAAGACTCCTGTTTCACAATTTGTATCTATGCCACTACCGACAGAATTGAGTAAAGTACCGGCTTGTATATGGGCAGTGAACGACAATGATGTTGGTTGTTTGAAAGTAGAACCAGTAAAAATTGTTCTGAAAAAAGCAATTACATTGCCACGTATTCCGCAATATAAAATTTCGGCTGAGGGAGAAAAAGTGTGTTGAAATGCATTGTATCAGTTTTAATTACAAGAAACGGAATTGAAGAAACTGCTGGTAGTATTTGCAATAGTCTGATTCTTCCGGTTTACAAAAAAGGAGGTAATGAAATACCTTATCGTTTTATAATTGATTTACGCGGAGTAAATAAGTGGTTGACCCGCAATTTCCATTAGTCCCGGATGCGACTACAATTTTGACCATGATTCTAGCTTCTGCATCATATTTTAGTGTAATTGATTTGAAAAACGCATTTTTTAGTATCCCAGTGCATCCAGATAGTAGATATTTGTTTGCTTTACACTAGGAGGACGTTCGTTTACATTTGCACGTATTCCACATGGTTACACTGAAAGTCCAAGTATTTATAGTAGAGCATTGAAGGAACAACTTGACATGCTTGAATTACCAACATGGTGCGTATTGTTACAATACATCGATGACTCACTCATAGCAGCAGACACAGAAGATGTTTGTAAAGAAAGCACTGTTGCATTATTGACACATTTAGCGGCACATTGACACAAGGCTTCACTAAAGAAATTGCAGTATTGTCGAAAGGAAGTGGCCTATTTGGACTACCTACTTTCGAAGGAGGGAAGAAGATTGATACCAGAAAGAATAGAAAGCATCTCTGACATGCCTATTCCAAATACACAGAAAGAAGTCAGGGCTTCAATTGGCATGGCTTCATATTGTAGGCAGTGGATCGCTAACTTTTCGATGATTGTGAAACCAATAGTGGCATTGACAAAGAAGGATGTTACTTTAACTTTGCCATGGAATATGGAATGTCAAGAAGCATTTGACCTGCTCAAAGCTGCATTATGTTCAGCTCAAGTTTTGGGCACGCCAAATTACGACAAGAGTTTTAAGTTATTTGTGCATGAAAACAATTGATGTGCTTTGGCTGTTTTGACTCAGGAACACAGGGGGAGAAATAGACCATGCGGCTACTTCTCTTCCACGTTAGATCCTGTTGCATGTGCTCTGCCATGTTGCTTGCGAGCTGTTGCTGCAGCCGCTGCGTCAGTAAAACAAACCGAGGGAATGGTTTTAGGTCACGCTTTAACTGTAATGGTACCTCATTCAGTGGACGTTCTAAGTGGAACGCAGACGCAGCATTTCACATCAGCCAGATTAACAAGGTATGAAATTGTCCTGTTTGCACCGCATATTCAAATTAAGAGATGTTGCGCTTTAAACCCGGCCGAGTTAATGCCTCCTCCCAGTGAAAAAGGGGGTGGAAAACAATATTCACATGATTGCTTAATGGTTACTGAACAAGAGACAAAAGGAAGAATTGACCTTACTGACATTCCACAGAAGGAGCCAGATAGAGAACTGTTTTGTGACGGTTCTTGTTTTAAATTACCAGATGGCACATCAACTGCTGCTTACAACACTGAAAACTATTATAGAGAGCAAGCGAATCCCATATAACTCAGCACAAGCTGCGGAAATAATAGCGTTAACAAGAGCATGTGAAATTTCTGCAAACCTCAATGTAAACATATATACTGACAGTCAGTATGCCTTTGGGGTGGTATACAATTTTGGTCGATTATGGGCTGAAAGGGGTTTCCTGACATCACATGGGACCAACATCCAACATATCATAGTGAGACTGTTGTCAGCACTTGCGCTTCCTAAGCGATTAGCAATAATGAAATGTGAAGCACATAAAAAAGTAACATGTAATGTAGGAAAGGGAAACGCATTTGCAGACAAAATTGCGAAACAAACTGCAACTGATTTGCACACAAAAATATCTGTCGAAAAAATAGGAGTGTCCTGCATGATAGAAAATGGAATTGAAACAGTTAAAGAAATACAAGCAGAAGCTACTCTAGATGAAATCAAAAAAATGGTCTGAGGGTCCAGCAGAATTAGATTGTGAGGGTTGTTGGGTGGACAAACAAAATAACCAATGGATGTTGCCAAAGGCCTATGTAATAGCAATGGTCATTATGGCTCGCAGTCTGACACACATATGTGCTAGAAAAATGATTCAGCATCTGGATTCTGTATGGCAGAATTTGCACATCAGAAAAACTGCTGAAAGATTGGTTCAGAATTGCATGACTTGTTTAAAACATAACACTGGGAAGGGAACAGTGATACCAGTAGGAAGTTTCGGCCCACCGTCTAAGCCATTTGAAGTCATGCATTTTGATTTCATAGAAATGCAGAGGTGCCAAAACTATAAGTATGTTCTCGTAGTAGTCTGCGCATTCAGCAAATGGGTATATGCCTAACCCCTGAAAGATTGTACAGCTATGTCCACAGCTAAATCCATGCTAAAAGAGTATTTTCCCAGATTCGGACTACCCTGTGTCATATGGTCAGATAATGGGCTGCATTTTATTGCGGCCGTGATATTGCAAATTTGCGCAGGTCTCCAAATTGATAAGCGATTCCAATCGGCCAGACAACCGATGAGTGCCGGTTTGGTAGAATGCCAAAACGGTATCTTGATAAACAAGCTGAGTAAAATTTGCGCAGGGAGCAATTTTAAATGGCCCGATGCATTACTGCTAGCTTTACTATGCATGCGAACAGCTGTACAGGCAAGGACTGGTCTATCCCCTTATGAAATTGTTATGGGGAGACCAGCCAATGTCTGGAATGTGCCCCGACCAAAACATTTGAGGGACATCGAGTATCCATTGCTTATTGATTACTGCCAACAGTTGACTCAAAACTTGCGTTTGATTCATCAGCAGGTGCAGGAGGCTCTTCCTGTCAGATATACAGGCCCAGGACATTGTCTGCAGCCAGGTGATTGGACTTTGGTGAAAGATTTTGAAAGAAAGTCTTCACTTGCACTGCACTGGGCGGGACTTTCCAGGTGCTAGTGGCCATGCAGACTGCAGTCCGAGTGAATGGACGGAAACACTGGATCCACGCAACACACACGAAAAGAGTTCAGTTTTCTTTGCCACATGAGAAAGAGACTGATGATCCTGACGTCGAAAGCAAGACAGCTGTACCTGATCACAAAGATATCATCGCCGAATCCCCATCAGAAGAGCTTCCTAAGCCTGAGAAAGGGCCTGGGGAGATTGCCACGAAAATCAAAAGGCCGAAGTTGCCTCAACATTGCTCATCATCACTCATTGCATCATGAATTGGCACCGACCCTGCATCCGGAAATGAGAGTGCATTGTTCATCGATCATGCTGTACCTGGAGCCGTAAGGTCCAATCTAAGTTCATGAAACCGGAAGTGATCAGCTTTTGTTTCGCCTTGGTTTTTGTCTCACAGATGAGCTGGGAACGAAGGCCTAGGGAAAAGGAGAGCATGAGCTCTATCAGTTGAGAGCTCTGACACGCGGTTTCCCGGTGCTACAATTGAAAGTGAAGGTCATTTGCAACCTGGCACGGACAAGCAGGTGCAAATTGATACCGACACTATAAAATTGCTACTTGCTCCTGCCTTTTGGAGCTCTGTGAAAATCAACATTAGCTTGCTGTCATCTGTAAGCAGGCTAACCTGGATTGGCCTGAACTTTTGTTGCTAACGTGTGTTGCTGTGGAGAACATTTCCAATGAACACTGAAAAACTTTTGTTGAAATAAACATTATAGACAATGCCTATATTCGCTCCTGTCTGCACCAATGCTGTTGATGATGTAAAGATTGACATTAAGCCTACTCCAAGAAAGACTTGGTTTAGAAAGAATAATATGCTTTTGATTATGATACCGGTTTGCATTTTAATTACACTGATCCCAATGTTTTGGCATCTGGAAACTCTGCATCCCTTAAACTCTCTCTTGTCTGCTACCAATGCTCCTACAATTAGCAGCCCAGTACATGTGCTTTCATATACTCTTCCATCACAAGAAGTGAACCATAGAAAAGGATATGATAATAACAAATTACTGCTGATTATGAATATGCCCCATGCTATCCTGAATAGGTCCAATTGTTGGGTTTGTTCCCATTTACCCCAGCATGGAGAAAGAGGAATGGGTTGGTATGTACATCCTTTACCGCTTAATACTGCCTGTTATGCATCATTAAGAGCGCTATTTTTCGGAAAATGGAATGATAGTGTCACTGGACAATTTGATGGAACGAACATAAATGAATTTGAAAGCTTGTTATTGGAACCGTTGGTTTGTTCTGCATTTATAAACAAAAGAAAAGTAAAACCGGTAACAAGTCCAATAGATAGACTCTCTAGGCCTTACCAGTCCCTAATCACTTTTAAAATGGCTCCGGTAGGAAACAATGATGCTGTGCCTCCCTCATATACTATTAATCATAGTCCACATTCTGTCCCATTTTGCTTAAGGAAAAAGGGTTCCCACCCAGTGGGAACTTTTACTTGATGTATGAATACTGCTGTGCTTGAACAAGAAGAAAAACCACTATATATAGGAGGTTCTGTTTATTTTATATGTGGAGATCAGGCCTATCCATGGTTACCTAGAACGTGGGAAGGAACCTGTTATTTAGGGATACTTTTACCTGGTGTGTTTCTTGCCAAAACCTCTGAAATAGCAAAAATATCTAGATCTCAGCCACGACGAGATGATACTGCTGGGCAGATTGCTGGGGATATAGCTAAATCATTTATACCATTTTGGGGACAAGCAATACATTCAGGGAATATAAGAAAACTGTCCAGGGTGTTAGAAAAAACAATAAATGGAACCACTGATATACTCTATATGACATTGGAACAAAAAGCAATTAGACTAGTTGCACTGCACTGGCGCTTGATATTATTTTGGCTGATCGCGGAGGAGTATGCAAATTGGTGGGAACAGCGTGCTGTGTATTTGTAAGTGATTCCTCTCCTACGATATCTGAAGCAATAAAAGAATTGCATGTCCTAAGCTCTGAAATTCATGTCCCCACAGGTGGTTGGAATCTGAATATAAGTTCATGGTGTTGGGAATTGCTACGATCATGGGGATGGAAACTAATTGCAATCTTGGTTATGATATTTGGAATCCTCATATTCTGCTGTTGCATACAATGTCTGCCAGTCCTCTGCTCCCAAATCACAAATGAGTGTGTACATGTAATCAGTACGAAAACTCCTCCTCACATGATAAGTGATGGTACACAACACGAAACCGAAATAATTAAAGAATTTATGGCAATAAATATTTCTGATGACGATTATAGCAATATGAGTAGTTCGGAATTGGACACGTGGTCCGATGAAGACGCGATGTATGGATGATGCTATTGGCTTAAGGCCAAAAGGAAGGTTTGTTAGACTAGAAAAGTAATCCCATAGTTGAATGATACGTATAGTATGTTGGCCAGAAGCAAATCGTATCATGTTCCAAACATCGCAATCCAAGAATCGTCAGTATAACCAAAGGGCGTCCATTTTGTGAAATGTCGGCCATTTGTTTTCTTTTGCTTTTTCTGTTAAACGCTTTGCAAACATATTCTATGCTTTAGAATCGCACACAGTGCGAGGCCACAGCTAGAACTCTGAAATTCTAACACAGACACAGGAATGTCAAACTGTGCAGAAATACATTGTTTTCCTCTCCCACCAAGTCCTTGAAGTCGAGCAGAAGCTGCATCTAATCAGTTAGACCAGGTGCCGGATTGTCTTGCAAGCACTGTTGTAAAGGCAATTAAACATGAATTATATTCTCCTAGCGGTGCTCCTTAGCAGAGAAGGGTATTCTCTGCTTCAGAACTATCTGACCCTTAGCTCATGAGCCGTAACACACAGATAACGTGGTATGGAATGTTTCTCTGCTCAGAACAAGATATCCTTACTGAGCCAGAGCTCCATGTTCCTCATAACAGAAAGCTGTCTCTGCTGCCTTTACTAGAATAACTATGTTTAGACTGAATGAAGACTTGTCATAACGTGTCATAATTGTCATAATTGTCAATCACCGAACCTTAGCCTGTATGACATGTTTGAGGGCGGGTCGAATTGCCTTCATGAAAAGATACTGTTAATGTATATATATTGCTGCTCGAGTGCTGCTCGCTCTCTCTCGCATCTCACTGTGTTTGGGAACACACGTCGTGAGGGGTTGAGACCCAGTCGGCCTACTGAGAAACTTTTAATAAAACCAGACTTGTTTGGAACATGAACCTCGCGTCTGACGTGTCATAGTATATGGTTATTGTGCCTTAGTTTCCATATGCAGCCTTTATAGCTTAGCAGTGTGACTCACTTTTAGTCACATGCAAGTAATATTTGTGCTGCTTTATACTAAGTTTGATTCTCCGCGACCGCTGCTCATTCGCAGGGTGCCTGCTTTCACTATGCAAGCCACTCATAGAACATCTGCTTTTGTGGCTCCTCATGAACTGGCAAACTGATCTGATATGTCTGACGTCGCCCATGCCACTTCCAATTGGAGCTCCACTTGCTACTGAGACTCTCTGGTGCATGCCAGCCACCAGAGACCGCTGTGAGGCCCTTTCCTTTGCACGCCAGCCACCTGAGACCGCCTCCTGCATGCTTCCACTGCGAAGCCTCTGCAGAACAGATTACAAGGAGGAAAGCTTTCCTTCTGCACGCATCCTGCTGCGTGACCTCTGCACTGGTTCTGTGTCTTCTCTTTCCTCCAGCTTCGGTCTGGGCTGCCAGCACGAACCACGTTGCTTCTACTTCAGACTTCTTCTACTCTCCAAGAACACTAACTCTTTCTCTATGCCCTTTTAAACCTCTTAGTTTCACTCAGGTGTGGGTCATCTGTACTAATGAACTGACCACAACTGCAGTATTGCGCCTCTTCAGCCCTCTTCTCTGTCCCAGTACTTAGGAAATTATGGGACTTGAAGTCCATAAGGGAAAAATTAGGTTTTCCCACATCTGTTGGTGTACAATTAAACCCCAATTTGTTCCTATAACATTCTTTAAAGGAGCACTATAATAATTAGTCATTAACCTTGATTGTACAGGGGAAGGCAATTCTTTTACGCTGATGTTATTTACAAATTTCCTTTCACTGTCTCGTTGGGTGTTAGGGAGATTTTCAGTATTACAGGTCTTCCAAAATTTATAAGGATGGTTTCTTTGCAGGCCTAGGATTGTATCATTGGTATCATCCCTATTTATATGTATGTCTTGTGGAACAGCAAGATGGGCATTACAACAAACCATTACATACTTGGGTATTGCAGAGTTATCCTCACTAGAGAAAGACAAATACTGTGTCTCATCCCGCGGATTACTCCCATTCCTTTGGGCCTTTTCTCCTCCCATGTGATCCTCCCACGGAACACCAACCCCAAAGTCAGGATAAGGAAGTGTCTGCCTTTCCCTGGACACATGAGAGGATGCTTTAGGCAGGGAACTAGTGAGGAGTCTGTAGGATTGATCACAATACCCAATGGTAGTACTGGGACGAGGAAGAGGCCAAGAGCACCAGGGATCAATACCAAGAACCAAGACATACGGTCTAGTCATTCACATCAGCTGATTGGTCTGCTGTCATTCAAAGTTGGAGAGGGAACGGACAGATGGAGGCTCCCATCTCCAGGCATGAACCGGTAGCTCGGCAAACCAGGCGAATGAGATTCTCTCGAGGAAACGGGAGCGCGACGAAAGCTTGCTCCAGGAAGCAGCTGGCAGAAGACAGTGTCAGCAGGACACCCAGGAGGAGCGGAAGGCTGGAGGCTGGCTGGCGAGGATGACAGCAGCATAAAGCAGCCCGGGACAGACCGGAGGACAATCGCTAAATCCCCACAGGTACCGGGGTGGCTAAGTCTGAGGTTGGGAGTCACTAGAGAGCACCACAGTCGCCAGTGGCCTTGAGGCAGGGCAAGTGGGAAGACAGGGTAGAGTCCTGTTTGAACCCCTTTCCCCAAAAACTAAGATACCAAGAATATCGGGTCTGGGACCTAAATGGGGAAAACATTTCCCAAAGAGCATTAAGAAGAAATACGAACATTGTACTTAGAATTGACACACACAGACCTTGGCAGGATAGTAAACCAAGCCTGTGGCATCAGGAAACATCAGTTAAAGAGAACAGTGAGTTTGACCACGGAAAAGGGGTCTGGGACCCACTTTGGGGAGGTGCACCTCAGCCAGTGGCAAAGAAAAATACCAACTTTGCATGCACAAGCGACACACAGAGACCTTGGCAGGAGAGTAAGCCACGGCTGTGGGTGAAAGTGAAACCTAGAGAGAGGGAGGGCGAAGATAAGATTGTTGAATACCCCACTTGGCAGGAGAGTGGACAAAGAAGGGGTTGTGGAGAAAAGAAAACCAGGCTATTCTTCTTCAGCGCAGTACCCTGGGAGCCTGTCAGGGACCCTCAACACAGTCTGGGGAAAAAGAGCCATGCTATTCTTTTTTGTCACAAGGCCTGGGAGGCAGGTCTGCCCAACATAGATAGGGACATATCTTATGCATTGAAGAGACAGAAATCACTTTGGATGAAGCTGGAAAAACTCTGGGGAAAGGGAAGCAACACTCTAGTCTTGTGGAACTTGTGTCTGCTTTTGTCTCCCATCTGTGCAGTAACTGGGATGGACCCTGCTTAGCTTTAAAGAGAGGAAGGGTCTGGCCTCCTCAGGCCAAGCTATTCGAAGTGGTTTTGTAAATGCTGCACCAATGGCACTACCAGACCACTAGGCAGCGGACAAGTCAAGATGGACAGAGAGCTAAGGGGATGACAAGATGTAAAAGGCGAAGCCAATGGGCCCATATTTGGACAATTCCAGCTACCAGAGCATAGAAGATTGAAAGCCTGGTAGATCTGGGGAAAGCCTGGTGGACCAGGTGGAGGCATTTTTTGGATTTCCTATGTAGCTCAGTTTTACCTCAACTATAGGGTGGCAAATGCCCCTATAATATATGGGATACATTACTCAACGTAATTGTATTTCTGATGCTTGTATCTGCTTAGATCACATGCTACGCATAGGCCGACATCTAGTGGTAGCTGCAGAGTATTACATTATATACTCTGATATCCGCGGAGTCAGCAGAGTCTGAGGGAGTCTGAGTCGAGGCTGCACTATCTCACTGGAGCGCGGGCTTTGTTATTCTGTTTGCAGTCCATTCACCATCTATACTAATCAGAAGGAGGAGGTGCAGTATAAAACTCTAGCTGACCCGCGGAGCGGCGCGGAGTCAGCAGAGTCTGAGGGAGTCTGAGTGAAGGCTGTACTATCTCACTGGATTGGGAGACTTTGTTATTCTGTTTGCAGTCTATTCACCATCTTTACTAACCAGAAGGAGAAGCTGCAGTATAAAACTCTAGCTAACCCGTGGAGCGGCAAAGAGTCAGCAGAGGCTTAGGGGAGGTGCTAACACCTTAAGGGCCACAGAGAGAATTGTAGCTTCTACCGGTCCGTGCACCGTCAGTGTGCCAAAATGCTCCCCTCCAGACTCCCGCTCCTCCCCATCACACCGAACACCCACGCTCCCACTGTAAACAGCCGCGGACAAAACCGGTGATGACCAGAGATCTGCATCCAGATAAACAATTGGATTATGGGGTGAGTACCATTGCCATTGTTGTGAACAACCCAAATGCTGGTCTTGATCACACGGGGGCCCAATGGGTGAGTGCAATGATACCTGAGGCGCATGCTTTGGATAAGTCTCCTCCTACAATTGTATATGAAAACACTACTGAAATAGTGCGCTTTGACAACAAGGTTTTCGCTGAAACAAATGACCACCAGCATATTGACACTTTATACGAGGAGGTATTTCAACAGTAATTTCAATTGCCAACTCAATCGTTCCTTGGATGGACCCTGTTTGGGAAAGTCTCCTGCTCCAACTCCAAATGGAAACACTATTGAAATAGCACGTGTGGACAACGAGGTGTTTGCTGAAATGAATGACCATCCGCAAACTGATACTTTGCATGAAGCTAGAAATTATGTACTTCAACAGTCAATTCTATTGCCAACTCGATCGCCCCTTGGTGCTCCCTGCTTGCATATGACATTTCCAAATGGTATTAATAACCGACAAATTGAGCATAATGTAAACCAATGACTGCAGCTTGAAAATCAAACAATTTGAGCCGGATTGTGATAATCTATGCAATGACATCTCTTCTCCACGGTCGGTTCAAAAATCTAAAGCAATACAAGCCAAATTAGCCTGGCAAGCTAATTATGAAAAACGTAAAGATCAGTATCTATAGCAGAAACACCGACAGGAACACACCATAAACTAATGGAACGGTTATCGTTGGATATAACAGAAATTGTGGATCCAATGGTCAACCATGAAAAAAGGAAACAAACCTTTGGATCAGCAAACATGTGGAAACCGCTCCCGAAATCCACAACTATGACTTCAACTGTGCTCCAACAAACAAAACAGGGAAAAAGGGCATCTAATGAAACCACAAAACCTTTCTTAGAACTACCTAGGATGTTATGGCAGGAAGACGAACAAGAAACAGGAAAGGAACACCACCATACCTCGGGGGAGAAGAGTAAATGCCCTCACCATGGCGATCCACCGCACAAAGCCATTCCAACTTCTATGGCTGAACTGCAAAACATCATGATAGCCGCTTCAACCCATGCTCTGATCCTGTTTCTTAAGCTATACGAAACAACTGCCAAAACTATGAGATATCAGCCAATGCTCTTGGGGATGATTTTGATATAGAGACGGAAAGGTGTAATCAATGGCAAATGAGGTTGTTTGACATCGCAAGAAGTGATAGAAGACAAACAAAGGAAAACTACATCGACTGGCGAGACCGACACAGGTCGTTTACCGCATCTGCAACCTACAAGACTCCAGGCTGAGGAACCCCGAAACAGCGGCACTGACATAGGTGGTCTACCGTCCTTGCAACCTACAGTATAACAGGCTGAAGATCATTGAAACGGTATAAGCGAGGAAATAACCATAGAAAAAGGGGAGATAAGATACAAAACCCTAAACACAAGGGAGAAATCAATGACACAAAATTTGCCGATGTTTGCTACTGATGCACGAAAAATGCAGCAACAAATTGGAATTTCAGACCAACCGTGAGAGCAAAGGTCTCACCTTGACAGTGCTCCAACTACCTACCTCGCAAGAGACAGAAACATTCCCGTTATTTGAACGGCATAAGAATGTCAAAAAAATAAGTCAGACTTTTATTTATTTATTTGCATTTGTTAAGCGCACTTGCAGCCCATAAGGCATCGAGGCGTTGTTACAGAGAATACGCAGGTTTAAGATTACAGACCGGTGCCAGGAGGGTTCTTAGTTACAGAATGCCAGGCATATATGGGTGGATGATACAGATTCAGGTTAGACAAAAAGTCTGGTTTTGATAGCCTTACGAAAGGCTAGGTGGGACTCAATGAGTCTTATGTGAGGTGGCAGAGCGTTCCAATGCGTGGCTGCTTGGGTGGGGAAGCTGGAGCCCCCAGCGCGCACTTTACGTGTAGTAGGCATAACAATTAAGTTGGCATAATGGGATCTGAGAGGTCTCGTGGCGGTGTGCCTGGAGATTCTGTTAGTCAGGTTGGGGGCGGGGGCAAGTTCGTGAAGGCATTTGTGGATGAGAGCTAGAGTTTTAAAGACAATTCTCTCTTTGACAGGGAGCCAGTGTGTTTGCCTTCTGATTTCGGTGATGTGGTTTCTTCTTGCAGTGCCGGTGGCCGCCCTTAGTGCATTGTTTTGGGCTAGCTGGAGTTTGGCCAGGTTCTTGTTAGATGTCCCAGCAAGAAGGGCATTACAATAGTCTAGCCTTGCCCCGATGATTGCCCTGGCAATCATGAGGCAGCTTTGACGGGCCAAGAAGGGCCTGGCTGCGTTGAGGACTTTGGAATAGTAGGCTGAGGATGCAGTAATAGCATTGACCTGTCTATCCATCGACAGGTCGGAGTCAAGGTAGACTCTGAGTGTCTTAACATGGTTCGAGACCTTGATTGTAATGTTATCAATAGTGAAGGAGGCGTACTGCTCCCCAAGGTTACCGAGAGTGGAGGGTGACCCAATGAGGAGGAGTTTGGTCTTTTCGTTATTGAGGCAAAGCCAATTCTCCACCATCCAGGATTGGATGGTAGAGTAGATAGAGGTGAGGGTGTTGGTGTCTGCCATTGACCAACAGCAAACAAAACAAGGGCCTACCAGGGGAAAAAAAGAGATAAAGAACGCTAAAGGAGGCTCCATAAAATTTTTAAAGAAATCTATCAATGCCTATAAAACCAAGCCCTGCTCAACCTGCACAACAGCTACCAAAACAGAGAGAACCCTTGCCCGACAAACAATTTAATGCAAGTCTAAAGCTACAGATGACCACTTTAACAGCAGAAGAGCAACTTGACCATGACCTGCTAATGAATATGTCTGTTTATATACATGAGACATTCCATTCTATAATCAATGAAGATAAAACTGATGAGAATTTCTCTCTAAATTTCATTGATGAATACGAAGAAGGGCATAGCCAAATTGATGAACAATGTGACCTCTTATGCGAAAACATCTCAGAGGACGAGATATGGACACTTGATACAGACTACAGTACTATTTCTGACGAATTCTTACAAAATCAAACAATAACATGAGACATGAATGAAAATGTCGACTAGAGACTGAATTGCTCTCAAAATTTGAGAGACAGCCGGATCCAGCTACCTATGTTTTTGGACCCCAGACCTAAGACACAATCGACTACGGTAAACATAGAACAAATAAATCCAAAGGAAGACGGTTTAGTATTGAATAGAACAAACATTCTGAGACTCTCAAGTGATACCACGGCTAAAGAATATAACGTCGGAGAACACCAAACTCATTGATTTTTGTCACAAGTACGAATTCAATTTACAACATCACAAACCTTAATGATGGTGATGAACAATGCACACCTATTGACTAAATTAGGATTCAGATGCTCCAAGGATAAAGATGGAGAAACTAATATCCCCCCTTAATATACATGGAGATAAACATGTGAGAGGTTTGGAAATCCTACAATAACAAACTATAGAATGCAAAATGAGAGGAAACATTGGGACTCCATAGAGATTGAAGAGGATCGGGTACAAAGAAACATCAAGCAAGCAAAGACAGTGTTCAGAGGAGGAAAATCGAGCCCGATACATATCGGCCAATCATACGGGAATTTGATCAGTCTGAAGCCCAAATTCCCCCCACTTTGTAAAAACTAACTAACAAGCAGAACCCTAATATATCCATATGCTCCTGGAACACTAGGGGTTTAGGAAATCTGCAAAATGGTGGAAATAATGATCTGTTGGATCATCAAATAATATGTCTGCAGGAAACGTGGCTTTATAATTCTCCAATATGCAATGGATATGTAGTTTGCATGAATCCTGCCATCAAGCAAATCAAAGGACGCCTGGATCAGGATTACTGAAATTAAATAACGTCCTAGAAATTAAGCAGCCGATAAATCCGAAACCTTGGACTCAAATTTCCATCATAGAATACAAAACGCAAACTCAAAGAAATACGATCCCATTGAAGAAATTGGGAATTATAAACCTGTACTTGAACCCGCAGCCATAAGTTCCAACATCTTTATTGATGCAGTCCTGTCCGCCATCGATGATATGCGTGTTAAACACCAAAAAATAGCCATAATCGTATGTGGGGATCTGAATACCCATCTGTTCACACAGGATGGAGTAAAAATTGATATGACAAAACTATCCCCAAGAGCCCAATTATGGTCCAAAGAAATGGCAAAAAGACAGATGACATTGACCAATGATCAATGTATAGGAGATTCCCTTCCGAGGCCGACCTGGATGAGAGGAAGGTCCACTGCGTTCTTGGACTATATCTATACATCTGAGGGGAGTATTGAAACCATCTCAAAAATATTCCATTCATAAACAGTGACCACAACAAAATAGCAATCGAATGGCAAACAACTTTAGCTGCGCCACTGAAGATACAACTACCGAGTTTAACTCTGAATAATGCCATGAATCGCTTAAGAATTACTGATGAACAAATGGCAGGATTACCGACCATCTTTAATCTCTCGCTATGACATGATAAAGAAAAACTAGAATATGGATGGCTGTTGAAACCATTTTTGATTCCTAACAAACTCAATCGGAAATCTGAGAAAAAATATACACATGCGTATAATAAACAAATTGATGCAAAGAAAAAAGAAATGAGATGGAATATAAAGCAAGTAAAGAAAGCTGAAGGTTCTCACTCGATCAAGAATGTTAAAAAGATAAAGCAACAATACTCGACTCCCTTTGTCCCAACATGGACCAGAGGACAATCAGAAGCGACCATCGACTACATATTTCTTTCACAAACGCTGCAAGCATCTGTCAAGGTAGCTAAAACGATAACCTCCGAAAATAGTGACCACAACATGCTAACCGCCACCTCACAGCTAATGACCAATGAACCAGTACCACCGGATGCGACAATACTAGAACTTGCAAGTTCAGCAACAAGACTACGCATATCACAATCAGCGATATCACTTCTTCCAAGGAAATTCGAAGACTCATCAAAACCAGAATTGGAAAAACTGAATTACGGGTGGCTTCTTCTTCCCTTTCAACAAACAGCAAAAAACTCCCCTCAAACTTCACACGCACACATCTATAACCGGGAAATAGCAGAAAAAAAAAAGAATTGGCCAAACAGAGAAGACAACTCAACAAAAACAAAACAACAGAAAACCGGATAAAGATCGCAAGACTAAAACAAGCTTACAACAACTGGAGGAAATCACATCAATCGATACTACTCCAGATGGATGCAGAATCAATAATGAAGACTCTAAAGACCAACAACACACGTGAACTATGGAACCTATTGAATGGAAACCATTTGAAACAACATAAGCTCACAGCCAATGTACCACAACAGACATGGATTGCTCATTTCTCGACCCTGTACGGAACACAGCACACTTATTCAGAAGAAATACCGAATCAAAGAAGTACAAAATGGACAATACACACTTCCCAAGAAGACTTCCTACACATGATAAAAAGTCTCAATTCATCAAGAGCCCCAGGACCGGACGGCCTTTCGAACGCCGTCCTTAAACAAAATCCCACAGCATGGGCACAGTTCATGATACAGATCCTGGATATCATAAACAAAACTAACCGAATCCCAACCACTTGGAGAACAGCAACAATAGTTCCGATACATAAACAAGGACCACGCAACCTCCCGGAGAACTTTCGTCCAATTGCTCTACTGGACCCCTTGGGAAAAATCTTTGCAACAGCTCTCTTAAGGCAGCTCACTGCATGGGCCACCACCAATGGACGCTTCTCCCCGCGTCAAACAGGTTTCACGCGCAACGTGGGGACCAATATAAATCTTCTACTATTGCACTTAATCAAACATGAAGCCATAAATAACAAGAGCATGATCTACACGGCATTCATTGATTTAAAGATGGCTTTTGATGCTATACCTCGACACAAGCTATGGGCAAAATTGTATGCATGGAAATGCCCAGCGAACATTCTCGAACCCATCATCCTTCTGTATTCTGACACTTCAATAAAAGTCAGACTCTCAAAACATGGACAGACATCTGCTTCCATCGTGACAAGGAACGGCCTAAAACAAGGATGCCCTCTGGCAGCGACGCTTTACAACCTTTTCACGTCAGACATTGATCAACATCTGGCAAATCCCCAAACAAATCCCCCTAAAATAAACTCGATACCGGTCCCGATAATGGCCTATGCAGATGACATCGTTTTGCTCGATAGAACCCCATCTGGACTACAACTTTCGCTTACAGCACTAAGCAACTACATGAAACAAAATGACTTAGTCATCAATATTACGAAGACAAAGACCATGCTGCTGACGAAACCACAAACAACATCAAAACACCAACCGAACTTCAACATCAATGGAATAAGAATAGAAAATGTCACAACATTTAGATATCTAGGGATTACGCTCAATCAATCAAAAACAGAAGCGGACTGGCTGGACAAAATAGAACAGAAAGCCCAAGCATTGGCGCGTCAGGGGTGCATCCTGCACAAAAAATATGGAAAATTCTCATATAAACCGAACATTATGTACTACAGGCAAAAATACGTTCCCATAATAACATATGGATCTGAAACTATGTTGAATACCGAACATGTAAACTGGGTAAACTATATATATATATATTATATATTTTGGCGCAAGATCTTAAATTTTCCTCAATCATATCCCATGCCCAGAATCCGCTATGAGATAGCAACCCAATCCATCGGATCCATGGTACGATGGAAAAGAATGGACCTCTATCAGAAAATAATAGCGGACGATATCACTCCTGCAATTCAAATTTTGAAAACCAATCGCAACGCTCTAAACAATACAATCTTAGAAAATTGGAAAAGATTAATCAACAAAGAAATGGAGAAAGAAGAGATCTCCGAAGAACTTTTACTCAACCCGCCGCAACATGCCAAAATCAAACTTCTCCAGAATGATTGGATTCAAACCATTGAACAGAAAAACAGCTACAAACGGACGCTGCACTGTAACGTAGACAACAGAAAACTTCATGAACCACAGCAATACCTGTTGAAGTTTCCTGACCCAAAGATCAGAGCAACTTTTTTACGACTTCGGCTAAATATTTTACCGACGAATGACTATTTAGCTGAAACAAGACAAATCCCAAAAGACCAAAATCACTGTCGGTTCTGTAAACTTAAGACGGTACCAGAAACCATATTCCACCTCGTGATGGAATGCCCCTCTCTTGCCATCCAACGGGAAAAATTTGGGGGATATTTTGACATTCGATCCCAACGAATGACTACAGATAAAAGATGGGCGACAATTCTCAGCGGAAAGAACAACAAACATACATATACAGTATCTCTCTACCTACAAAATATCCTTGTCCTCACGAAAAAGAAATCTTAAAAAGCAACGACCGTCCGCAGTTCCTTTGCCTCTTGCCACTGATCTCTATATCTCCAGCTACATGGCCATATACGCTTTCTCTCATTCTTTTACGAATTAAAATGATGGAAAAGTTTGACACCAAACTAAAACCATCAAAAAAATAAATAAATAAAATAAATAAATAAAGCAACAATACTACAATTGGCTTAAATCAACAAAGGCAATCACTATGTAAAATGATGCCGAAACCATGCTAAAAGCCCTTTGAAATCAAAACCCTAGGAATCTGTGGAATTTAATCAATGAGAATACCAAAATTCAAGACAAATTGATACAGAGCGTCCCAGAGACAGAGTGGATTAATTACTTTGCAACTTTATACAGGAAACGTAGCGATCACGATCATGGGCAACTGCAAAATAAAAATCCCAAATGGAATATTCTTTGGGATTATGAGGACCTATATAAACATATGAAACAATTAAATCTCTCTCGCGCTCCTGGACCCGATGGGTTAAGCAATGAGCAACTAAGGCTGAATCCTGAAGCATGGACGGATTTATGCATGGAATTATTTAAGATTATTAATAGTACCAACACAATCCCAATTTCATGGAAAACAGCGGCGATAGGAAAAACCCAGGAAACTAATGCCCTATACCACTGTTAGAGCCTCTGGACAAGGTTTTTGCATCCCTACTACTACAAAAACTGATAAATTGGGCACATCTTGTAGGAAGACTAGACCCCAGTGAAACAGGATTTACCAAAAATATAGGAACGAACATCCACCTTCTTCTCCTAAATATGCTTAAACATTGAAAGAAAGATCTACGATCCATGCTGCGTTTATCATCCTACAGCTTGCATTCGATGCTGTCAACAGAACAAAGCTATGGGAGAAACTTGAAAAGTGGAAATGCCCAAGGGAAATTTTAGACATAATTAAAGACCTTTATACTAATACGTCAATTAAGATCCGTCTATCCCAAAGTGGCCATGTTTCAACGGAAATACAAACCTGGAAAGGGATGAAGCAGGGCTGTCCCCTGGCAGCAACCCTTTTCAATTTGTTTATATCAGATTTCGCGGGCAACCAAAGGAACATTAATGCCAATGCACCAAAGTTAAATGACACCTAAATAGCATATATATTATATGCCGACGATTTGGTAATCCTCAATAAAATGCAGGTGGGGCTCCAAAAAAGAATCTATGGACTGGCTTCATATGTGGCAATAAATGAATTAAAGATAAATGGGAAAATAACACAAGTGATGACCTTGTCACTCATCCCCAATACGAAAAAGAAACATTTAGTAATTTTTCTTGAAGGTAAAAAATAGAAATAGTGGTCACAATTAAATATCTGGGGCTTATGATAAACCAGTTAGAAACCGAAAAAGAATGGATTGAGAAGCTGAAAGAAAGGGCAATATCCCTAGCACGGCAAAGAAAGATACTGCATCACAAATATGGAGCCTATTCACTGAAACCAGTGATTACTTTTTTGGGCAAATAATAATGGCCATTCTTACATATGGCTCAGAAACCATGTTGAATGCCTCTCGAGACATATGGACACATCTAGAAGGGTTAGTCTGGTGAAAGATCTCGTCTCTCCCTGCAACATATCCAGCTCTGCGGATACGACATGAACTGGCACTACCATCTCTGGAGTCGGAGAAGAACTGGAAATCTCTAGCTCTAGGAAAATATTGCTAAAAGATCATATACCTGCAATTGAGATTTTGCGTAAAAACAAATATCAGTAAAAGCAACAGTGTTAAATCTCTGGGAAAAATGCCTGTATCAAAATAATGGATAATGAGGAAGTATCTGTAGACATGTTAGTAAATAGACGGCAGAAAGCAAAAACCAAACTGCTAAGCAATGATTGGATGTACACAAACCAACAGAACTCTCAATATAAACTAGTATTAACATCTGAAACCAAGGTACGTGCGCTAAACCAACTGCCACAATATCTCCAGAAATTTCCGGAGCGTAGAATGAGAGATAAGTTTTTGAGACTACGCCTCAATCTACTGCCAACTAGAGAAATTCCAGACCAAACAACTGCCTGGGTCACTGGCGTTTTGTAGATTCTGTCAACAACAAAATCAGATAGAGACAATGCAGCATATCATTATGCAGTGTGCAGCGCTCGACGATAAAAGACTTGCCAAACAGCGATGGGCCCTAATTTTGAGCGGAAACGATAGACTGCTGACATTTAGAGTCATCCAATTCTGGAACTTAGTAATAAATACTCTGGAAAACGGGAATTGGAATTCACCACTATGAATAGATTTATAGTTTATAGGAATGAATTGTTAGTAATTTAAATGAAGGAAACTGTATACTATGAAATTAAGAGTGAAAAGGTTTGTAAAAAACAAAATCATTCAATAAAAAAATAAAATTACATTTTTTTTTTATGTTTTAGAAACTCGAAAAGGGACTTTGACAGGGCGGGCCAGTAATACTATCCCTAGTGTGACATCTCCTATACCATGGTCCTTCACGTGCTGAGGTCCCTCAGATCGTTTTTTTCTGCCATCATAGTTGGACGCAAGTTGCAGAGTTCCTTCTTCTGGCTAATGCCTTTATTTATACAAAGTTTAAATTTAGACTTTCTTTCTATCCTTTTCAACGGTCGTACACCGCAAGATCTCCGGTGACGGATTTCGAGGACAAGATCATTCATCAAAGACAACCACTCAACCGCCATGACAAACCTTTACTTCGGCCTATTTAGGCCCCAACGGGCTTTGGCCCTTCACAGTAGGGAGAGTGGGGAGGTCATAATTCCTTCATTTAGAGAATGCCTATTCCCCTTTTCTTTCTTTTCTGTCGCCGAGCTGCTAGGGTAGGGGTAGACTTGAATCCCCCCCCCTCTACTGAGACTCGCTGCCACTACCACCATCAGCTTGGTGAAAATCCTCGAGCGGAGGTCAGCCCGAATAGCAGAACTTGAAACTGATAATGAGAACCGCGAACCACAGGTACTTTCTCTGCTTGAGATGGATTGGCACATGAAAGTAAGCATCCTAAAGGTCCAATGATACCAACCAGTCTTGGAGTTGGAGAGCCTGAAGGATCTGAGAAAGGGTAACCATCTTGAACTTGTCCTTCCTGAGGAACTTGTTCAAGTTTCTTAAGTCCAGGATGGGTCTCAATCCTCCGTCCTTCTTGGAAATGAGAAAGTTGGGGGAATACCAACCCTTGTTCCACTCTGCTACAGGTAAATGTTCTATTGCACCTTTCTCTAGCAGGGTTAATATTTCCGGCACATGGGGCAGATCTGGAATTTTGACAGAGTTGGTTCACGGTGGATGATCTTGAGGCCTTTTTTGAAAAGGCAGGCAGTAACCTTGGGCTACTGTTTCCAGTACCCAAGCATCTGAAGTAATGCCCCGCCATTCCTTCAGATGCTGAGAGATTCTGCCACCCACCGGGGTCTTGTGGGTCAAGGCCTCAGAGAGGGTACAGGTATAAATATAAAAAAAATCAGGATGAGAGATCCTACAAGCAATGTGTGGTTCTGAACATATAAATTTATTTCAAGAACACAAATTTTTTCTTAATTAGTTTACACGACTGTTAGGGAGAATTCTCTGTTTAGGCTGAATTTCCTAACCTAGTGAGTCCCCCAGCAGCTTTGCTGGATTTCTGGAGTTTGTTTTTTGTCTCCTGCCAAGAGTGAGTCTCTTTTCCTCACACTCTTGGACATGATTTGAGGGGTTCCTTTGACTGTTAATGTGTTTTATGGGCTATGGGGTCTTTTACTCCATAGGGTCTCATGTGTTTTTACTATGTGTGTTACACAGCACCCTCAGTGCAGTGACACAGGGGTGTCATAGTGACACCCCACCACAGACTCCATACCCTGGGACTGACTACTGTCTCCCAGGGCATGTAAAGTCACCATTGGCTTTACTAGTCCCAAATTATGAACAGAAACCAGTACAAACCATCATATTGTGGACGTACTGGTCGGGGCAATTTGATTGCCCCGGGGTCTGTTATTCGAGGGGGCACGTCTCCGTCCCCCCTGATCGAGTTTTGGCTGGTGGCAGTGGATACTACTTTTTATATTCGACCGCGAATATATCTCTATGGGATTTTCCCATTGTTCGAGGCTACCAACTTTAATTATTTAATTCCTATAGCCTCGAACATACTGCCGGGTTATTTATTTAATATTAATTCACCGGTTGGTATTTTTTGCCAGAACTCAATTCTAAAATGGCGCTTGTGTTCTCTTCTGTGACGCCAACCCAAGTCGAGCCCTTTGTTCCACTTTTTGGTGGGCTTCTCCACAGAAGCCTCCAAAAGTGGTGCCAATCTGTCTGGGTACCACAGGGGGTGTGGGTGGGGGTTTAGGCACACTGGACTGAGTTGCCTTGGCAACTCAAGTCACACTCTTGTGTGATTGGCCCAAGTGGTTAGCCGGCCGGCTCACCACTTAGCATGTTTGATTGACAGTTAGGCTGAATGAATGGGGGTTTCTTGCATAAAAGCAGGGCTTTTGGGACTGGAACTTCAGAATTCACCAAAGGACCTGAGAATCCGAAGAGGGAGAAGCTGAGCCGACCTGCAACGACGACACCACCGGTGGAGCCCTGCTGAACCGTCTCGCCACTTCCCGACGACAGAGGAGATCTTCTTGCCAGAGAGTCTCTTCCCCTTGAGCTGTTGGGGGCAACCAGTTCGCTTTCCTTTTTCGCCTACCAGGACGTCTAGTGGTCGAATTGCCCGTGCCAAGAACCCCGGCAACCGGATAGCCACTTACCACTGAACCGCGAAAGAAAGGACCACTCCTTTTAATCGAGAAACTCCATGGCTGGTTTCTGCCCTGGCAGCACAACGACCTCCTGCTTTCCTCCCCGCCGAGATCTTCTCTTCTGCCGGACGAAGCACCAACTTGCAACCGCTGCCAGGAACAACTGCCCCCGCTGGAGTGTTCTCACCATTTCAAGGTACTGTGTCCGCCTGGCCTCCCTTTCTATAGATTGCTACAAGGTGACAGTAAATCCTTAACCTTCTAGACTGGGCTGGCCTCTTGACCATCTAACTGGTCCCTTTCTTTTGGTCCAACTTCTTTCTGAACCTTTGAGACTTTTGTGCACTTTTCACCGTGTGACCTTGGACACATTTCGTTCTGATCCGCTTAAAGTGGATCCGGCTGAACTTCACGGTTTGATAATGCCTTCCTCTCTTGCTGTGTTCTTTTAAAAGTGTTGGGATCTGTTTCAATTTATGCTCTGCCTTTCTCTCCCTTTGAAACCGAATTATTAGAGTGCCATCTGCGTTAAGGGCTCACCGCTGTCTGAAATTAAGTGGGGCTTTACTTAAGACTTGGCTAATATTCTTTTAAGGGAGTGTATATACTTTAGTGACTGTTTTTGAACGTGCTTGAGATTGGTGCCAGTGTGTTTTCTTAGATGTGTTTTTAACTAAATAATTATATATCTTTTACACCAAAGCTCTGGTCAGTGTTTGCTTGTTCTACTGTGTTTACCTGACCTATTGTGTATGCTATGTATACTGCCTAACTCTTCTTGAGAGAAGTCTGACTGCTCAGCCACAGCTGACAGATAAATCTGGGTGGTGCGGACTGCTACTAATTGGGTTTACTGCTAACTCCTGTAGTCCTTAACTTTTTGCAGTGGTCCCTAAGGGAACTGCACAGGTTTCTGCCTAACAACGACTTTCGATAAGCACGAAAGCGAATGACAACGGACAGGTGTGATTCTATACAGTGGAAATACCAAGTGTGTATCAACCTCAATGATGTTGAGGTAAAGGCTCCACCTAAGGGCACAGACACATATGACAGTCAGATAGACCTACAATTAAAACAAAAGTTCACCCAGGACAGAAGATGGTCCGGGCCGTAGTTAGCACAGGGTGTACACAACAGTATCTACATAACATACACAAAGAGGTTTTTTTTGCAGTTGTGTCACGGGGGATCGACACAGGTGTGTTTCGGCCATGGAGGGCTGGATTGTAGCCTGTCTGGATATTGTCCTTCTTCAGGATAAACACTGGTTGTGGTGCTGTCTGTAATATCTGTGGATGAGATAAGGCTTGTAAGGATCTCGGGGCGATTCAGTGATTCATGGATTATTAAATAATGGCTTAGTGATGCCGTGAGGATACATCACATGGTGTATCAATGTACAGCTTACCTGCTGAAGTGATAGCAGTGGTGATGCTGTATGTGGGACAATCCTTGAATGATTGCTGGATTGTTGGTACGAAAATGCACTCAGGGTAAGCCGTCGGTTCCTGATGCCTGTGGGAGTCTCAGGATCCAGTGGGCTTGATGAGGGCCTGAATAGGTCCCTGATCTATGAAAAAGATGTGGACCATAGGTAGTCAGTGTGGTCCAAACATAATGCGAATGACTCAGCTGGGGGTGTAGTGACCCTAATTGGTCTCTTGTTGTTGAATGGGAGGGCCCATAAGGGGGCGGGTTAGCCCATTCAACAAGTAGTCTCAGTGGTTGGTGCTCAGCATGGTTTGGGCTTGGTGCTGGTGGAAGCAACCTGTGACTTTATAGTGCCGACTGGATGTGCAATCACGGGCACAGGATATACACTAATGTGTTGACCCATCTTGGCCTGGAAGAGGTGGTTGCCTATTGGTGAGGTCAAATGCAGTCGGGGTGCCGCATGTGTTCTGTGGCGTGACTAGCTGCTGAAACGAAATGTCTCTGTGTGGCGGTTGACAGAGGGTGGACTGGAGTGAGAAAACCAGTTGTGCGTGCCATGAGGTTCGAAAAAAGGCTGTTGCCGATCGGTTTGTGTCAGTCTCACTATCTACCTGAGAAGGCTGCGCGGTGGAAAGAGAGTGCCAGAGTACCCAACTGCGGAGATAGCCGTGCCTGTCTCCAAGTGACGGCCCGATGGTTCGTGGCAACTGCGCTGTCTAAGCGGAACAAAAGCGTGGCGAGTGAGAAAGCCGTAGCATCATGGTCTGGAAAATTTACCGCGCTCGCACAGGTGCGTGTGTCACCGGGGGATCTGCAGCACCGACTGGTTGCTGTGTGGTTCGAGTAAGCCTGCCTGATGAGCAGAACCCTGTGTGACACAGGAACAAATGGGGATGAAAGGTCGTACGGGAGCGGTATGACAGGACCAATCGCTGTGTTCCACATGGTTGTGGAAGGTCACCCAATCGGAGGGGAGCCGCGAAAAGAAAGAGAAAGCGGCCGCCACGGGTGAGCAAAGACTACTTGGAACCCTGGGGGTGATGGGATATGTAGTCTAGTCTAAGAATGAGAAAGGAATGGGGTAACGTGAGGATCCTAATTTGTTAAAACAATTAAGGCGGACGTGTTTACGCGATCCACAGGGATAAATCATGCTGTGTCAAGACACATTACATGCGTGACAAATAGCCACAATTTGTGGAAAAAGAATGCGGTTTGGCTGCATAATCAAAGGACGTGTGTGCCGCCCGCCGTGTGTGAGTCTACATGATGTGGCAGATGTTTGTAAAGGGATCCACAGGCATAGGTTATGCTGTATCATGACACATTGTACCTGGAACAACTCGCAAGGATTAGTGGAAAAAGAATGTGATTTAAATAAAGCAGAAACAAAACACGTGTCTCCCGCCCAACGTGCAGTTAGCATACATTATTCTTAAAACTGCTTTAAAATGATAGACTGATCAGTGCATACAATCTGTTCCAACAAAATGATATACAAAACATATAAAAACACGCAACGGGTCGTGTGTGGATACAGATTGGTGTGTGGGGTCCAGACCATTACAGACTATACACATGGACTACCTTGTTGTTGACACTGACATTGTTTGATTTCTGGGTTGTGAGTGCATGTGACTCCATGCTTGTTGACAATATATGTCAGGAGTGTTTGCAGGAGCAAGGGAAAACATGTTTTGTCCCTCAGCGTGGTGGGTATGCTAAAGGAGTGGGCTCCTCTGATGTGGTTGAGGGGAGTGGAAATGGGCACATGATGTCACATGAGTGGGTGGAAATTACTCCCAGAAGTGTTTCCATTCCACAGTGATGTTGAGACCGTGGCGGACTGAATCGAGTTTGTGGACCCACTTTTGTTCCAATTTAATGAGGGCCAAGTTCATGTCGCCTCTGCGTTTCTGTGGCTGTAGTTGCTGTAACACAGTCCAGGTGAATTCTTTCTGCGTGTGGCCTTTCCTGCTGAAGTGTTCAACTAATGGTTTGTCAAGGGAAATGAAGAAAAAGGGATTCACCCAGTTTCCTCAACAGAACACAGTACCTTGTTCCAGTGGTGCCCTGGCAGTTGTTCCTGTTGGTTTCCCGCAGACCCACGATTCCTGGAGCTTCGTTGTGAAGGAGAACGTCTGAAGGGGGTCTGCACCACACAGGGATGAAGCTGGCAGCAGCGACAAGGAATACAAGGTGTGCTCCTTAAAAACAGCAGAGGCTCTTCAGGTGGCTATCCGGACAACTACAGCAGTGTGCAGCGATTTCGACCAAGGAAGAGGATCCTCTGGCTGTAGAAGATGAGCTGATTATCCCCACCAAGCTCAAGGGAAGAAGACTCCAGACTGGATCTTCTCTAAGTCGTTGAATGGAAGATAGCTCAGGACTGCAGCAGGGCTTCACAGGGACGGGGTAGTTGCAGCAGCCGTCGTTCTCTCCGCTTCTCTTCGGTTCCTTGTAGTTCCAGTGGCGACTCTCTCTTCTAGCTCAAGAGACCTGCCTTTTATGCGAAAAACCCCCATTCACACAGGGCTGTCAATCACCCAGCAGGGGGGTTGTCCAGCCCGGACAACTACCCTGGCCAATCATGACAAAGTGTGACTTGGGTTTCCTAGGATACCCTGTGCAGGGGGCGACTACACCCCTCCCTCACATTTAGCCCACCTAGACACCCAGGAGCCTGGTGGAGGGCTTCTGAACAGAAAGCCCGCCAAAAGACGGTGAACAAAGAAGGCGAACCTAGTTTGCTGCGCAAAGTTAGACACAAGAAGGACTTTAACAAAAAGAAATGGCAAATAAACCCAGCCGGAGCCAAAGGAAGACTGTTTGGTCAAGCGGGTTTATGTTCGAGGCTAATTTAATAGCCAAGGACAGTACCACGTTTATCTAATATAATCTCGGTAGAAAAGGTAGGGTAGATACCACTGCCACCAGCCAAGTCTAAATGTTAAAAGAGCGAAACAATGCTCTAGGAGGTACAGATACAAAGGGTTGCACTGGATCTGTGGTAGATTGACTAAGTAAAGTTAATGGTATCTTTACACTTTTCTGGGGGACAGTAGTCGCCTCAGAAATGGAGTCGAGGGAAGTCTTAAAGACAACCCTGTGCCACGGCACTGAAGGTGTTGTGTGACACACAAAAAGAAGGGGGCTGCTGAAGTGGTGTGCTTCAGAGTCCACAATCACAAAAACAGATAGAAACACACAGCAAAACACAGGTAAGAGTGGGGGAAAAGCTTTCACTCTTACCAAGTGGAAAAAAATAAACTCCAGAAGTCCAGCAAAGCTGCTGGGGGACTCACTAGGTGAGGGAAATTAGCCATAGATGAGAATTCTCCCTAACAGCCTTCCAACAAGAGAGTAGGGTATCGGGTCCTGCACGGCTTTCTGATGTAGAACATCATGGTGGCATTGTCTGTGAAGATCTTCACTACCAGAACTTTTAGAAGAGCTAAGAAAGACTTCAGGGCCCAGAACATGGCCCGAAGCTCCAGCACATTAATGTGCAGATTCTTTTCCTCCGCAGCCAAAGGCCCCTGGCGTGGGACTGACCAATGTGAGCCCCATCCATCCATAGAGTTATCCGTGGTGACCGCTGCTTAGAAGGGTGGAGTCTGAAATGGGGAATGCTGAACAAGGTGCAAGCGTATTCCCTGCCATCTTATGGATTGTCTGAACTCCGGGCTGAGGGTGAACTTGTCTGTCCATTTGCCTGTGACCTGGCGCCATCTGGCGTCTAGAAACTCCAGGGAGGCCTCATCTGCTGCCTGCAGAACGGGATCAGATAGATGCAAGAAGACATCATGTCCAGTAGTGATTGCGGACAGCCGATGTACCTTCCCCATGATGGCTCTCACTCGGTCCTCCGAGAGAAACGCCAATGATGCCACAGTTTCTAAGCGGGTCCCCAGAAACTGCGTGTCCTGCGATGGCACTGTGCAGGATTTCGGATAATTGATGGAGAATCCGTGTTCCGTCAGTAGGCGTATGGCTTCTTCCGTGTGTCCAAACGCAAGGTCCTGAGAACGTGACCGGATGAGTCAGTCGTCCAGGCAAGGGTAAATGTACATACCCTTGAGGCAGAGATGAGCAGCAAACGGGACCAAGCATTTTGTGAATACTCTTGGTGCTGACTTCAGGCCAAAGGCTAGTGCCTTGAACTGATAGTGACAACCCAGAACTACGAAGCATAAAAACCTCTGATGCTTCTGGTGTATGGGGACGTGAAAGTAAGCGTCCTCCAGGTCTAGAGTTGTCATGAAATCCCCTTCCTCCAGCTGGCCAAGCAATTGTTGCAACGTGACCATCCTGAACTTTTGATATCTCAAGTATTTGTTGAGGCGTCGTAATCTTAGGATTGGGTGCCACCCCCCCTGACTTCTTCCGGACTAGAAAGTATCTGGAGTATACTCCACAGCCCTGTGGGCGTAGAGGGACAGGTTCTACTGTGCCCTTTGCCAGCATGGCTTTCACTTCCTGGAGAAGCTGGGTCATGTGCAGCTCCTTCCTTGCTACAGGAGGAATAAAAGGGAACCCATTTGTTGGTGGTGATGTCCTTTCACACGTTGACAAAACTTGTCAGACGACTTCCCACTGGGGTGCGAAAGTGGGGGCATTACCCCTGGACCGAGTCAGGCCTGCTTAGTTGTTTGCGTCTTGCATTGCAGGCATCAGTGATGCTATGAACCACCTCTGAATGCTTGCGACCGGCCCCTATATGCTTCCTGCACCGTGGAGCGGGAGGGCTCACATAAGGAGGTAGAGGCGTATCCTTTGGAAGATCGTCTGAATTTCCCCTGGAGGACCAAAAGGAAGCGGACCCATGCTGTTGCAGGGTCCAAGGGATCTTGCTGTCTCTGTGCCCATCTTTAATGCCTGGAGCATTATCATCAACCACCTTCCTAAAGAGGTTATCCCTGTTGAAGGGCATTTCCACTACCTTGGCATGGACATCTGGTCTAAAGTTGGTGGCCTTCAGCCAGCCTTGCTGCCCAAGCGCCACACCATTACCCATCTGGCAGAAACCTGAGTCTGCAACATCCATGGCCACTGTGATGGCGTGGTTGGAGGCCACCTCTCCTTCCCGGAAAAGGGCGAGAGCTTCTGTCTTCTTGTCATCCGGCAATAAATCTAGTAGTGGGCCCAGCTTGAACTGTAACTCCGTCATACCGGGCAAAGATGGCTAGAGCTTTGGCGGCCTGGACGGTAGATGCAGTGGTGAATATGATGCGTTTTCCAAAAGCATCCAGATTTTTCCTCTCCCGGTCTGACGGCACTGTAGACTTGTAGGACGGGTTTGCAGACTGTTTGCTTGCTGCAGCCGAGACCACAGAATCCGGAGACGACTATGATCAAAGAAACTTGGGGGTTGAGTCTGGCACCCTGTACTTTTTCTTGAGCCTGTCTCGCTTCGCTGGTAAGGAGCTCAGGGTTTTCATAAGATTGAGGCCTTCCGCCCATATATCGTCAAGCAGTGGAACAGATAATATAGTCTTCCTGGCCGATGCCCGCCTCTGGTAAAGAAACCCTTGCTTTTTCTTCTCCTCAGGCACTAAGTTAAAGAGCAGTGTCTGTGAGGAGGTCTTGAAGGGCTGTATCTGGGGCCACTCCCGGACGGTCCGACTATTGGTGGCAGCCTCTGTTGTATCTCTGAGACCAGAGAACTTAGCACAGTGAACATATGGAACAAGTTACTTACCTGTAACTGTTGTTCTCCAGCATGGGTCTGGCATGGATTCACATGCTCATGAATATTCCCCGTCGTCAGGCTGGGAATCCTCGGTAAAGAAAAAAAATCAGTATCAGTTTCGTTTCTGATCTGTCTTTCTTAGTAGTAACCAATCACTGGTCTCTGGGTCATACTGCCCCCAGCCAATGACTGCCCTCTCCCTAAGCCCCGCCTCTGGCAGCCATCCTCAGATTTGGTAGCACCTAAAGTGGCAGAATGACCAAGTGAAGAGCCGCAGAGGGGTAGGCGGGAGGGTTCGCATGTGAATCCATGTCAGACCCATGCTGGAGAACAACAGTTACAGGTAAGTAACTTGTTCCTTCTCCAGCATGGGGTCTGGCATGGATTCACATGCTCATGAATATAAGAATACATAGCAGTACACTCATGCACAACCACGGGAGGTGGCAAAGGCTCAACATTAAGCACTACATCAAAACTCAACATTAAGCATTTCTTACCTCCTCACCAGGCTCACCTTAAGCAAACAGGTTGCGCAGCACTGCTTGGCCGACTCTGGACTCCTCCCTGGAATCCCGGTCGATGCAGTAGAATCTCGTGAAGGTGTGCGCCGACCTCCACGTAGCAGCCCTGCAGATGTCCAGCAGGGGCACACCAGACAAGAACACCGTGGAAGCAGCGATTGGTCTGGTCGAATGGGCTCTCGGACGGCCGGGAAACAGTCGGTTTGCCAACCGATGACAGTGCATGATGCAGCCGGAGAGCCATCTGGAAATGGAAGCGTTCGAGAGAGCCTTCCCTTGGTTCACAGGTCCAAAGTTCACAAACAGCTGTGATGTCTTCCAAAAACTCTTTGTTCGGTCCACGTAGAACTTCAGCGCTCTAGCTACATCCAGCGAGTGCAAAGTCCTCTCGGCCGGCGACAAAGGCGACAGGTAACAGGTAACACCAAGGACTTGTTGAGATGGAAGTCCAACGGCACCTTGGGCATGAAGGAGGGGTGCGTCCTCCGCACTACCCTCGTATCGTGAAAGGTCAGGTATGGAGGCTTGCAGGATAGGGCCTGAATCTCTCCCACGCGTCGTGCGGAGGCGATGGCCACAAGGAACGCTGTCTTCCATGACAGAAACTTCAACGGGGCCGAATGCAACGGCTCGAATGGCGGACCCATGAGCTTGGTCAGCACCACGTTGAGCTCCCACGCCGGGGCTGGCTCCTCCACCGGCAGGAATGATCGAAACAGTCCTTTCATAAATTCCTTCACCAGGCGATGAGACCACAGGGATGACCGCCCTGTAGTTCTGGTGTATCGGGAAATCGCTGCCAGATGTATCTTGATTGAAGCATGAGATAGTCCAGCTTTGGCTAGCGACAGTAGGTATGGTAGCACTTGAGGGGCTGTAATTCTGAGAGGGTTAATCTTCTGTGCACAGCATCAGACAGAGAAACTCTTCCACTTGTGTCCGTAGCACTGAAGAGTTGAGGACGCCCTGGCCTTTGCAAGGACCTCTCTGCAGTCAGCCGGGATATCGTATCCTCCAAACTCTAGCGCTGCAAGAGCCAGGCCTGCAAGTTCAGCGACTCCGGGTCGTGATGAAGAATGGCGCCTCCTTCTCTGGAGAGCAGACCCGCGGCAGTTTAACTGGTGTGGAGGCTGACAAGTCCAGAAGGTCCAGGAACCATATCTGTCTCGGCCACTTCGGTGCAACGAGGATCATCCTGCACCGGGACCTCTTGAGTTGGGTCATGAGCCTGAGCAGCAACGTCAACGGAGGGAACGCATAAAGGAACAGGCCGTCCCAAAGGAACGAGAAAGCATCATCCATGCTCCTCGGCTGGGGGAACCTGCTGGCGAACCTCTGGCACTTGGAGTTTGTCGCCGTCGCGAACAGGTCTGTTTGGGGTTTGCCCCATCGCCGGAAGAGTTGATCCACTTGATCCTGGCTTAGTTCCCACTCGTGGCACGAGCGCAGCTCCCTGCTGAGTGAGTCGGCGATGGTGTTTTTTATCCCTGCTAGATGAACCAGGAACATCGCCTGGGCAACGGCCCAGTGCAATAGGTCCTGTGCTTCTTTGGACAGGGCTGGGGATCTGGTTCCTCCCTGCTTCCTGATGTAGAACATTGTGGTGGTGTTGTCGGTGAAGATCCTCACCACTTTGCCCTTGAGGGACGGGAGGAAAGACTTGAGAGCCCAGAACACCGCCCGGAGCTCCAGTATGTTGATGTGGCACGGCCTCTCCTCTGGGAGCCATAGGCCTCTCGGGTGAAGATCCCTGTTGTGCGCTCCCCATCCTTCCAGGGAGGCATCCGTCGTCACCGTCACCTGATATGCTGGGGTCTGAAAGTCCGTTCCCACCGCGAGATGCGCGCGGGTACCCCACCATCAAACAGCTTGGCGGAGTACTTCGTTGAGCGAGATCTTGTCCTCGAAGCTGCCCGTCGCTTGCATCCAACGGGCGTCGAGAAACTCCTGCAAAGGACGCATCCGAAGCCTGCACAGGTGCACCAGATAGATGCAGGAGGACATCATCCCGAGAAGGGATTTGATGGACCTCACTCTGGCCACGTCCGTGGCCAGCAGACGCTGTACCTTGCCCAGGATGGCCTTCGTACTTTCCTCCGACGGCGAGGCCAATCGCGCCACTGTATCGAGCTTGACTCCCAGAAACAGTGCGACCTGCGACGGGACAAGGTGGGATTTGGGGAAGTTGATGGAGAATCCCAGGTCCGTGAGCAGCTGGACGGTCTTCGCCGTGTGTTCGACGGCGAGCTCCCTTGTTGTTGCCCGGATGAGCCAATCGTCCAGTTAGGGGTAAATGTGGATCCCCTGCAGGCGCAGCTGCGCCGCCACCGGTGCTAGGCACTTGGTGAACACCCTGGGAGCCGACTTCAGTCCGAACGGGAGGGCCTTGAACTAGTAGTGCCGCCCTTGGACCACGAACCTGAGGAACCTTCGGTGCCTTTTTAGAATGGGGATATGAAAGTATGCATCCTCCAAATCCAACGACGATAGGAAGTCGCCTTCCTCCAGCTGTCCCAGCACGTGCTGGAGGGTGACCATCCGGAACTTCTGTGCCTTGATGCACTTGTTCAGTCGACGCAGGTCCGGGATAGGGCGCCATCTGCCCGCCTTCTTTCTGATGAGGAAGTATCTTGAGTAAACTCCGGAGCCCCGAAGCCTCTTTGGGATGGGCTCGATGGCACCTTTTTTGAGCATCGCCTTTACTTCCAACAGTAGTTGAGGGACGTGCTTTTCTTTCCTGGCCACGGGTGGAATGCGGAAACACTTCTTTAGGAATTCAAGTGTGTGCCCCTGGGCCAGGGCATTGAACACCCAACCGTCGGTGGAGATGGATTTCCACACGCTGGCGAACCTCGTCAGCCGGCCTCCCACCAGGGTGCTTCGGTGGGGGCCCGACACCACGGCCGGTTCAGTCTTGCTTGGCCGCCGCCTTGCCGCCTTGGCCTCCCTTGGTGACGACGGCGAGGTCCTCCTGACTTGCCTCGTCCCCTGTAGGCTTCTTGCGACGAGGAGCGGGCCGCTTGACGGTACGTTGAGGAGCTGCCGCCAAATCCCTTGGAGGCTCCTTGCTTGCCTCCAGAGTTCCGAAAGGGCGGACGTCGTCGTAGAACACCCAATCCCTGAGATGTCTCTATGTCGGTCTTGATGGCCTGAAGGGACTCATCCACTGTCTTCCCAAACAGGTTGTTCCCGTCAAAAGGGCATGTCCAAAACCTTGACCTGTACATCCTGGCGGAAATCCGTCACCTTGAGCCACCGCCGCCGAAGGCAAACACCGTTGCCCAATTGGTGGAAACCGGTGTCGGCAATGTCCGTGGCCACCGTTATGGCGTGGTCAGAGGCCACCTCACCCTCCTGCAGGATTGTCAGGGCCTCTGCCCTCTTATCGTCCGGGAAGAAGTCCAACAGGCGGGCAATCTTGTACCACAACTCCCTGTCATAGCGGGCCACCACGATCGTTAGGGCATTGGCCGCCTTAATCGTCGTCGCCGCCGACGAGATGACTCGTCGTCCCATGGCATCCAGCTTCTTTCCCTCTCCGTCCGGCGGGGAAGTAGAGGTCGAGGCCGATGCCCCCCTGCTTTCTTCTTGGCCGCTGTTGAAACAAACAAACTCCGGGGTCGGTTGTGCTCTAAGGCACAAGGGGGCAGCGTCAGGGATCCGGTACTTCTTCTTGTACTGGTCCCTCTTAGCAGGTGTCGTGGACGGGTTCTTGAGGAGGGCAAGTCCCTTGTCCCAGATGTCATCCAACAACGGCTGCGCGAGGACAGTTTTCCTTTTGGCTTCACGCCGTTGGTAAAGGAAGCCTTCCTCCTTCTTCTCTTCGGGGCAGAGCTGAAAAAGCTCGGATGCCCTGGCGATCATGGCGTGAAACGAGCCAATTTCGTCGGGAGGAGACGCCCGAGGAATCAGCGACGGGAGATCAGCCCCGTTGTCACCACCGTCATCCATCCCCGTCGTGGCCGTATCCATCCTTGTGTCCTCCCTTGGGGTCGGGGAAGGAGACAAAGGCTGAGAGGGCTGTGAGGGCTGAGAAGGCAGGGTTGGATGAAGGGCGTAGAAGATTCCGAAACGGGTCCCCGTTGATCAGAAGTATAACTGGTGGAGCTTCAGGCTCTATTTGACCGAGAAATGAGATAACTCTCTTTGAAAGAGCGCGAAATGCAGAAAAAATGCACGAGGACTCCCAACACTTGAAGGTGCAGTAAAAATCTGAGGATGGCTGCCAGAGGCGGGGCTTCGGGAGAGGGCAGTCATTGGCTGGGGGCAGTATGACCCAGAGACCAGTGATTGGTCACTACTAAGAAAGACAGATCAGAAACGAAACTGATACTGATTTTTTTCTTTACCGAGGATTCCCAGCCCGACGACGGGGAATATTCATGAGCATGTGAATCCATGCCAGACCCCATGCTGGAGAACTTGGGACATATCCCTCGAGGCTTGAGAGGAGGGGCCACTGGAACCACTTGAGGACTAGTGCGCCTCACTAGGCTGTTGTGTCTTGGCAATTCCATGCCTATCGGGCTGTTACGACCCGTGTCCAAGCATTCCTGTAGTGTTTCATACTCAGAGCTAGTGTAGATGTACAGGTACCACTTGAGCTCTCTCTGGCCTACCACTTGCCTTGGAAGGGAATCCGCCGGTGGAAACAAGTCCTTCGGTCTTGCAGAGTCCTTCACAGCTGAGGATATGACTGGTACCTTTACTGACTGAATAGTGGTAGTCGACGAACAGTAGTCGTGGTCGGAGCGGTGGTAGGCCTGGAAGGCAGGGAAAACCCTTAATGATGACTTGGTCATCGTCGTATCCCTGCTCGTTGATGGGACAGTCCTCGACTGGGTAGCCGTCGACATGTTTGTCGACGAGGATGACCCACTGCAGCCAATGACGGGGGTTTGGTGGACAAAGTCGTGGCAGAAGATGTAGACGAAGGCTTGTGCTGTGTCGCTGCTGGTGTAATCATGGACACGGGCATCTACGAGGGTTTTAAAGAAGTCTCCTTTCGGGAATGTTTCTTCGACTTATCGTTCGTCGAAGGGTCATGTTTTCATGGTCTCACTGATGACACAACGCCCACTTGTAAACTCACTGTGGGCAGGCAAAGTGACGGAGAGCGTGTGTGCCCCGAACTAGGACCCCCAGCGTCTCTAGTCAGATCTGTGGCATGACGCTTGGCCTTACAGATGTACTGCGGGGACCCATCCTCGGCAGATTTTGACCGCTTAGCCTTGTCTTCTTTCAGCCACACCACCAACCGCTGATAGCGGTCCCTCTTGTTCTTGGCAGATGGCGCATCTGCCTTCTTCATGGTCAGGCACACAAGGTGCTTCTATTGTCTGCATCCTATCTTCCACATAAATGTTCGTCAAGACACACCGGGAGCAGAACCTGACCAGAATCCTCTTGCCTTCTTCCGACATGGCAAGGCGCAAAGTAGGCCTCACTAGTCCTTTTCAAGTTGATATGAAGATCCAACGGTGTAGATGTCGAACTTCACCGGTAATGAAGCGCCCGCACCGGCACTGACTACAAGTACACGGATGAGAACATTTTCACAAAAAAATTATATTTTCTCATGGAAAAACAGACATTTCGAAATATCAAGACGGACGCCAGGGGCAGGGCTTAGGGAGACGATCGTCATTGGATGGGTGCAGTATGACCCAGTCTTGAGTGATTGGATAATGAGACAAAATGGAGTGTTGAAGCTTTAAAGCAAAACTGCTTTCTTTTCTTACGAAGGATTCCTGGCCTAACGACAGGGAATATTCATGAGCATGTGAATCCATGCCAGAGCCCATGCTTAAGAAGTTCCAACATAGTTTTTGTAACACTGGCTTCTCGGCCACTTGAAGAGTGTCTAAGCTTGAAATGGAGTGGCTCACATTCAAAATGGCGTACCACAAGAGGACAGTTGGTATAGACAATAGTTGAGATGGTGAAAGACAGAAATAGAGTAACAAAAGCAGCAGCATTGAAAACACATTTTCTTAAAAGAGAACCTGGAGTTAATCATTCCAGATTCTAGGGTTGGGGCCCATGAATAGAGTAACATGATTGGCAGAGTTTGGGTGAGCGAAATGGCGAGGTAGAGCCAGGTGTCTCCTTGGCACCCTACTAGTCTCAGTCTTAGATGCACAGAGGAAAGAAAAACATGTCTATGCAGCAAATAAGCATAGTCAATGCTAGAGAATATAAGAGGTAATATTTACATCTTATAAACATTTTGACTGCACCCTCTACCACCCAAACAAAATGTTTTCTTTTTTTTCCTCCAATGGATGAAATAGAATAAAGTAGGAAGATTCTTTCTGAAAGACACGAATCATCAAGAGAATGGGCTTCATTATAAGTATGCCGGTCCGGAAACAACAGTGCTGGTAAGCTTACTGGCACTGTTGTTTTCCGGACTGGCATACTACAGGTCTGCCTGCCGGAGACCGTCACGGAAGCACCGGTATGGGAATGGGGAATTACAATTTACCTGGCTCCTGACTTTCCGGACCACTGGGGTTGTAATCCCAAGTCAGGCGCCGGTAAATTATTCCAAGCACGGGGGTAACTCGCCGGTAGCACCAGCAGGGTTACCGCCAGACTCGGAATGGGGCCCAATGTGTAGCTTGTCACTTTGGTAGTATTTCAACATTTGTATTGCTACACGTGCTGAAGTGTTTTTTTTATGTTGCAATAAAAAGGATATACTCAAAATCACTTTAGCCCAAATTTAGATTGCCGCTTTAGGGAACCTTTGTTCATTTTAAAATGTCTTTCAGAATTTGCCGTAAAATTATGAGAAAACGGGCGCTGTTGTGCGTCGTGAAAAATGGCCGCTTGACCCGTGAGCTCCGTAGCCTACGAACTCCTGCACACACAAATCCTGCAGTTTGACTCTATGTTGATGACCCTTTTGCATGACAGCAGGGTGCGGGGACCGCCGAGTACTGCCTGCTCTATTCTCTAACGGAATCGGACCCCAGAACCTCAGATACTGGTGTTCAGACCCGCGGCAATGGAGACCAACGGCTGGTGAAAATGGTGCCAAACTCCAGACGCCATCTGACGGAAACCCTACAAGTCGCCCCTCTGAGTACAAACCTCGACCTGGGTGGCAGCAGGCATCGGGGGACGGTGTGGCGGCCTGAGGGGACCGTGCCCACACCAGCCTGCTCCCCGGCAATGTATGCACTCCTGCTAGACGACATGACCCAGAGACGGATGACTCTGGTGCTGCCGTGACCCCGCAACGGAATCCCTGGTCTGCCACAATCTGCCTGCACTCCTCGAGAGGAGCCGTAGTGGTTTTAAGGTACGTGCTCACACAGACATCAATATTGCATACACATGGGAGCAGCGGATGATTGCTGCGCCGCCGTACCTCTGGCTGGAGACCATCACACTGTCTGGACATAGCCCCATCTCCCCTTCTGCTACGTGACACGCCACAACAGAACCCCCCCATCTCCCCATCTGGAGTGTCTCATCCCCTGGGGGGGGGGGGGGGCTCAGAGTGCGGGGCCAGGTGAATCTCAACCCCCACATACTGCAACATGGCTCGGCTGTCGCACAGGAAGTATACCCAAGACTCAGGCGGAGCAATACCTAGCTCATAATTGAACCAATGGTGCCCGCTCCGGCTGTGCAGGAATCACCAGTACCCCCCGAACTCTATAGGTGACATCTGATTGAACATCCCTCCTTGGCTGGGTAACCGCACCAGGACACGGTCACCTGGAAACGCTGGAAACACTTGTGGCGCAAGTCCCTTTGTTGAAACAGTCCCAGGCCTTCTGGTGGGGTCCCCTGGTGCTTTGGAGGGGCAGGATCGTCCGCAACATAACCCCAGGGCACTCCACCCTTACGGGAGGTCGGTGCCAACACGCTGAGGACATTTAACACCAGAGGTCCGCTACACAACCAGCCTACAACGTCACACGATGACAGGGGGTGAGAATCACAAAAAGAGAGGCCCTATGGATGCATTCGCCAGCACAGCCAATATGGATCCTGATGCTGTCCCGCCTCACCCCCCTGTTGGCCCAGCGCCAGATCCGCCCGAACAATACATGGTCCCCTACATGGCTGCGATGGAAAAGGGGTTTGCCGCCATCAACAACAAACTTGACGTTATCGGAGACAACATAGCTTCCATACGATCAGACATACGTAAGGTGAATGCCAAGGTCTCTAAGGCAGAGGTCATGGTGAGCACTCTGGAAGACGCATCCACATCGCAGGGCAAAGCAATAGAGGATATACACAAAGATATTAAAACCCTCAAGGCAAAATGTGAGGATCTAGAATCCCGATCGGGACGCAACATTATACGCGTGGTCAGGATAGCGGAATCCAAGCTAACCGTGCCTATGGAACAATTCCTTGAGGAGGTGCTTTGCACGCTATTTCCTGACGCTCAATTTTCAAGCCAATTCCTAGTGGAAAGAGCCCATAGAGCGCTGCCCCCCCCCCCCCCAAAGCCAGGGACCCCTGCCCGAGCAATCATAGCACGCCTGCTGAATTATCGAGACCGGGAGCTCATCCTGAGGCTAGCACGTGAGAAGACCCCCCTGTTGTATGATTCTAATCGCATCCACATATATCCAGACTTCTAAATGGGAGTACAGTTGGCCAGATGCTCCTATGACAAGGACTACGAGAGAGGAACATTATCTAAGCCATGCTGTTCCGTTCTAAACTCTGCATACAGCATGCTGGCAGGACCCATTTCTATGAAACACCGGAGGATGCTATGACTTATGTTGAAACAAATATCCCTGCCACTGCTGGTAACACCTGAGCGCCACTCCGCACAATGAAGACCTAGTTTTCTAAATCAGCGTATCTACAAGAACCCATAGTTCACATTTTATCGTAGAGACTCCAACATCCTTTGATGCTGCTACTCCGGGAGCGGCGACGGAACACGCCGCCTCCAGTATTGCAGTTAGTTCAATGGGATACACTGCCCGATTAGGGGGATGGTGAGGGTGGGAGGGGGGAATGTTAAGCAGACTTGTTGCCTTTTATGGGATGTTATTGAATATTCTGGCAAAGAATCACGTTTTGGGAGAATCTTTACAGTTAATGGTTGTAGTTATAATAAGAAAAATCTGGCATCAACACAGTGGGAAGAAGAGCATTACAGCACCAAAGGCACAGCTTCCTTGCTAACAAGTACAATAAATGGCGTCACAGCCAGTAACTAAAAGTACTAGACTCCTCTCCTGGAATATCAGGGGGTTGCTCAACCCAATCAAAGCCAGAAAAATTCTAGCCTACGCCAATAGGCACAGAATCGATATTCTTCTGCTACAGGAGGCAACCACCAAACAAATTTCTGGCGTCACAGTAAATAAATGGCGTCACAGCCAGTAACTAAAAGTACTAGACTCCTCTCCTGGAATATCAGGGGGTTGCTCAACCCAATCAAAGCCAGAAAAATTCTAGCCTACGCCAATAGGCACAGAATCGATATTCTTCTGCTACAGGAGGCAACCACCAAACAAATTTCTGGCTCATTCGGCCGCTCCTCGGGTTCACAAGTATTTGCTACAAACTACTTGTCACGGTCGAGGGGGGTAGTGACGTTGGTCCACCGCAGACTTGGGTTCCTGGTGACTAGAACCAAAGTGGGCACAGATGGCAGATACGTAATATTATGGGGGTCACTACAAGGACAAGACATAATTATCGTCAATACTTACAGACCCAACATCGACATGCCAGAATTCTATCAACAGATCAACACACTAATAATGCCAACAGGTGAAGCAAGAGTGATATGGGGGGGAGATTTTAACACCACCCTGGACCCTTCACTCAACAGAACATCCACGGCTCAATGGACGGACTCAAAGGCAGCACTCACCATAAAACAGGCCACGTCCTTACTACCACTCTCCGATGCATGGAGGGAACTACACCCCCTTGCCGGAGACTACACATTTCACTCATGTTCATGGGTCGAGCTCCCGAATCGACTACTGGCTCTGCTCCACCGACTGTATTCCAGACTTGAGTGAATGCACTATACTACCCCAGACCCTCTCGGATCACACCCAGATTGTGTTGGATATCCAGATAGGGTCACCCGTGCTGGATCACCACCTATGGAGAATGCCCCCAGACCTCCTGCGAGATGACTCACTCCTCGAGCCACTATGGATTGATGTGGCAGAGTTCTTCGAGTGTAAGCAAGAGTCAGTGAGTTCACACAGTACGACCTGGGAAACCTTCAAAGTGTGGTTGAGAGGACACCTGATATCCAAGGTCCATGGTATGCTGCGGGAAATACGTACCCAATTAGCCCGGGCCGAGGATCACATCAAGAAGCAGAAGAAGCATACACGGAATCACCAAGGCCAAGAGCTCTTACCCCGCTACATAGAGCCCTGGCCAAATTTACAACACTGGCAGAACAAGAGGTCTGGTACGTGACGCAACCGATCAAAGTCAGAAAATAGGGAGAAGGGAATAAATCCGGCAAGATACTGGCCAATCTAATCAATTCTGAACAGGGCCTTCGACAAATTACCATTATCACTGATGAGCTGGGCATAACACACATAGACCACCTGAAAGTGAATGAGGTGTTCCGGAGTTTTTACACCAAGCTCTACACGAAAACGGATCAGGTGACAACGGAAGAGTTACAAAGCCATCTGGACTCCTTTCCACTCCCCGCACTGACCCCGGAGGAAAGAACTGTCATCGACCTTCCTCTGAGCCTAGAAGACTTAACACAAGCAATCCAAGACCTTAAGGCGGGAAAGGCACCAGGCTCGGATGGTCTACCTGCAGACCTCTACAAAATCCTCATCGAACTTGCCCCACGGCTGCTGGAAGTGTGGGAGGAATCCCTAGAGAGGGAAATGCTGCCGCCATCAATGAGAGAAGCCATTATCACGGTCTTATTGAAACCGCACAAGCCTCCTCAAAATCCCTCCTCATATAGACCGTTGTCTCTTATCAATGCCGACACCAAAATCTTCGCTAAAGCCATAGCCAACAAGCTGAACCCATATAGGTCTACCCCGATCAATCTGACTTTATACCACACCGTTCCACTACTCTGAATCTGCGATGATTTTTCCCATTGGCTCCCAGTTGGACCCTCAGGCAAAGACAGTGGCAGTTACTTTAGATGCTGAGAAAGCGTTTGATTACATCTGATGGAAGTTCATGTATGCAATACTAGAAGTGATGGGATTCGGCCTAGGATTCCTCTGACTCCAAAGACTACAGTACCGCAATCCCGTTGCCAGAATATGGACCAACAGGACGCTGTCACCCTGCTTTGACCTACAGAGAGGCACTTGGCAAGGCTGCCCACTTTCCCCTCTAATTTCTGCACTAACGATAGAAGGAATGGCAGCATACCTGCGTTGCAGACATGCCTGGAGAGGGATTCGTATCATGGGATCCCTGCAGTTCATCTCTCTCTATGCGGATGACACAATGCTATACATCAGAGACCCGGATGCTCACTTACCACCTGTGATGCGGGACATTGTGGCGTTCACAAAACACTCAGGATACAAGATCAACCAGGCCAAGTCTGAAATAATACTTCTGACCAGCTCCACAATCCAAACTGCAGCCATGACTGGCTTTCGTTGGTCCCCACCACAGCTCGATATCTGGGCATCATAATGGCACCTGATAAGCGTACTTTGTACACCAATAACTACACTCCATTCTTGTTACATCTGGAACATCTGGAATACAAGCTTAACACATGGGTTAAGTTACCACTGTCGCTGTACGGGCGTATATCCCTGCTGAAAATGCTGGTGGTACCGAAACTACTATATCTATTGAGCGGCATCCCGATCTGGCCAGGCGGAAAATTTCTAGACACTACAGAAACTGACCTCTCTATTTGTCTGGGGGGGACGCACGGCCAGTATTAGTTGATCTAAACTATGCGAAAGTTATGATACTGGTGGACTAGCGGCTCCTGACTTTCTTCTATACTACTACTCTGCCTCGGCACACTTCGTGAAATACTGGAATAATTCTGCAGAACAATTCGCACACAAATGTGCGGAAGAGTTTGCAGCATCTCCCCTGAACCTTAAGAGTATGATATTTGCCAAGGTAGCAGAAGAGAGGACACTGGCGGATCCGATGTCATCGACAGTGCGGGCACGGGCACAGATCCTCAATAGAGTGGGATGTGACATGCCGCATTGGCCACACCTACCTCTACGGCACTACCCTGAACTTGAACCCACTATGGACCGAACGATACAAATGAGGTGGGATCCGGAAAAGCAGGCCAAGGTGGAGGACCTCTTCCCAGAGGGACGATTACTTACAGCTGCAGAAATCCAGAACAGGGCGGGAGCTGGACTATTCACAACACTACAACAGCAACGTCTAAAGACAGCCTGCATAAAGAAATGGCCGTCTTTCCCGATGACACCGCCTGTGCACAAATTCCTATCCGACATCCTGACACAAGATGGCTTTACCAGCAACGTCTCTACGTTATACAGAATAGTACAAGGCAACACCACATCCAAGAATGGGATGAAAAGCAAATGGGAGAGAGACCTGAACATTGAGATCGATGTGCAACACTGGATGAACTACCGCAGATGCACCAAATCTATCTCCCAATGCACTGACTTCAGGCTTATCCAGTTCAACATTTTAAACCACCTGCATGTCACTCCTAGCAAGATCTCCAAATTTGAATCCTCTAAGCAAACGGCATGCCCCAAGTGCGGCACAATTGCTGCAAACGCAATTCAAATGTACTGGGAGTGCCCACCAATTAGGCAGTTCTGGGAGGAAGTAGCAGAAAATATGAACGACATATTGAATACACATATCCCGGTTGCGCCGCTGAAATACTTACTGGGGGATATTGGGAAAGCATCTGCAAGGACCCACAGACTATTTGCAGTGGGGGGAGCCGTGGCCAAGCGGAACATTCTCAGGAGATGGAAATCCAAAACCCCTCCCACACACAAAGGCTGGCTCAGAGACTTGATAAATGCTCAGGAATGTGAAGAGACCTATATACGGTGTATCCAAACCACCTCTAGACCCAAGGACATATGGGGCACCCTCAGATCATACCTACAGAACGCAGAAGTTTCACAAGAAGAAAGAAGCAGTCGAACCAATGTCTAATTAACCCTCTATGTACTGTTTCTCTCCTCCTCCCTTCTTTTCCATACCGTGATTAGCAAGCCATTATCAAATCTATACCCGCTTCATTCATACATGTTCTGTTGTCTTGGTGATACTGTGATGATCCCTGTGATATGTTTTGCCAGTATTAAATAAAGTTTAAAAAAAAATGATGAGAAAACCAGTAGGGCCAAACAGCGCCTTGGAAAATTGCTTTGCCATATTAATAGAAAGATGCAGGTTATTTCCTTATTTCAAAGATATATCTTGTGAGGCCATTTCTATGCTTGCAGGGACCAAATTGTGTAACAGATTCTCTCTCCAGATCATTCAGCATCTTCTCTTGCTAGCATAAGTAGTTTGGGGGTGCTGGGCTCTATAGGAGCATGTTTCCCATATAGGCCAAATAGCTAAGGCACCTGCCCTTCCCTTCCCCCGGTAGAAAGCTTGGGAAAATGTCACCTAAAGGCTTCATTGACTGTTCACTATACTGTTTTTAGTCCCTTGCTCCCATAACCTTATCTTAACTGTGCATACTTACATTTAGAAAACGTCCTACATTCCCTTCCTGTGTTGCGTCCAACAAATAAGTGTCCTGTTCATCAACTGAGTTGTCAAGTGAACAAGTTGAAATTGTTCGAACTTGAGAAGAAGATTCCAAATGTTCTCCACAAATTTTCATTTGCACTGTAGTGGCATCCATCAGGGGCTCATTTGCAAGGGGTTTCGGAGAATATTTAATCACACTTTTGCTATCCAACGTAGTAGTTCTTTCATACTTTTCCTGTTCAGTCTCCAGCACAAGTTGCCTCTTTTCTTTAATTTGAGGGATCTCCACTATACCAGACTCTACCAGCCCAACGTCCTTATCTGTCGCTTCACCATCAGAGTTTGAGGCTGCAAATACATGTTAAAGAAAGTTCAGTAAAACAACATCAATTGTTTTACAAAATCAAAAACGTGTAGTGTACTGCAAATTGACACTTTGGGCCTCATTACAACTTTGGAGTGTACTGGAAAAAAGTGGCAGTAATTCCGTTACTGCCACTTTTCCAGCACCACCAAACTACAGGTTTGCCGATGGAGGTTGACTGACTTACCCCCAGCCAAGGACTGGAGGTAAATCAAGCCCCCACTGACAAAAAACAGCCGGTATCACTGGTGCCGTTAATACCAGCAATTCGTGCCACGGAGTCCTGTTGGACTCCATGGAATGTGGAATTACCGGCGTTGCCGGCACCTGTAATATCATATATATTCTGGGATATCAGAGACCGGCAGGTCCGTTTGCTGGTCTCCCACCAGAAATAGCAGCAAACTACTAATGAGTCTGCTTGTCTAAAATTGTGAAGAGGATTTTGCACATTCAGAATGTAAACACAATTATCATGTGGTAACTAAGTGTGTTATGGACACTCATTTTTTGTTTCTTACCTTTCTCAACTGCATTGCATGCAATATACAGTTACACCAGCTCAGCAACAAATAATGTATTGAACACATCAATGAAAATGTATCCTATTTCAAAAGTCTTTTCTTTAGAAGTGAATGCATTTATCCACATTTCTGTGGCATTCGGTATTGTAAGGAACTCATGGTGGCAACAGTAAAGGCAGACAAGTGATCATCGTTCAAAGGTATTTATTTTACTGTAAATTCAGGGTGGAAAAACGCCTAAACTAAACCTAAATCTAAGATGGGAGCAAGCTTTGACCATCTAATGAAAAATAAGGCAGTCATTGTGGCATCTCGTCAAAGTGAAAAGGCATATACTAAAAAATAACTATTACCAAATCCTTACAACTAATTACAGAAAGAGTGTGGGATATGGTTTTCAATAAAGAAAGAAATGTTCACAAATAATAAGTCAGGATGTGATTGCCACGGATCTCCCTTTGCCACATTTTGAGCACTGGACAAAGGGGATCTCCAGAGTACAGTACACGCTCGAGCCTTCCCAGCACGAGCCGACAGTTCCGTTCCAGTTATCAGGTTTTTCAATGGTTAAGTCTCTTTTCAATAAAAGTCTCTGGTCTCTGGACTTTTGAGTGTACAGAGGATTTTACAGGACCCCTGTAAGACCACTTTGACCTCCTTTCGCCTTTTCCCAAGGCCTTCTGGTTGCAGTAGTTTCTACCATCGGGTAATCACCCATAGTTTCCTACGTGAGCACCCACGTGGTGCCGGACTCCTCTGCTGCTGGTTTTCTCCCTTTTCCATCTATAGCTCTTTAACCCTTTCACAGTTCAAATGAGCTGTTTGCTACTTTTTGTACAACACAGCTCTGTTTCTTATCGACTCTCCCCTCGACTCACTGGCTGTGATGAACCGCTTAACTGTCTTTCTTCTTGGAGTCAAGGTTGCTACCACAGAGACGAGCGTCTCTCCCCGGGTTGGTAATCAGTGGAGGACGGTCTTGTGTACAGTTGACATCTGTTGAAACACACGCTGGCTATTGTTTGCGGTCTTTTGATTCCTTCTGCGGAGGTTTCACGGGCCTTGGTCGGAAAAGGCAAGGTCGCTTCTCTCCTTGTCAACCTCTCGGTATGCACCGTATTTCTCCTCCGCTTGAACTGCTGTGCTGAGTTAGCCTTCACGCTGTGCAGTCTGCCTTCCTCAACCTGTGCTCTCGTGCTCCACATTCTATCCCTGCGGGGAAGGGAATGGGCCGTCATGTGTGTGTGATTCTGGTCAATTGCCTGACTTTGCATGACCCTTTTATTGGGAAATGTCAGGTAAACAACTCTGGTGTTAGTCTGTTGTCTTTTTTTTTTATATAATTTGATTGGTTTAAATATAAGCCTTTAAAATAAAACATCTCATTACATTTAATTTCATCACTTTACAATCCGTCCCCTTACAAACCTCAACTCTCGCAATTACTATGTATGTTTCTGCTCTACTTTCTCAAAATCTCATACTTCAGAGAATTATAATATGGCTTCACATCAGTCCAGATACAATTGGAACCAGCAGCCGCTTTTCAATTGTCGCCAAAAAGTGTGTTAAAGGCAGTACTAGTTTCATGTCTCTTCCGTAGAACATTTGTTGCCACCACTCATCTGCACAAAGGGACGGATGTGTCTCGCTCCAGGGGCCCAGATGTCTTGTTCTTTCTTTTCGCAAGTCCCTACAGAACAGCACCAAGTGCTTTAGAGTTTTGATTTCTTTTGTACAGCAGCGACACCTGGGGTCCAAGTTAGCATTGATCGAACATGCTCGCAGACGTTCTTTCGTTTTAAACACTTTTAGCCGTAGTCCCATGAACAACCTTCTTGCATTAGGGTCGGGGAATAACTCAAAATATTTTTGTATGGTATTGAAAGCCCCGGCCTCCAGTGGGACCTCGCTCATCATTTTAGAAGTGGCTCTTTCGGAACATGTCTGTTCCCAATCCGTGCGCCAAATTTTTATCTTTGCTGTATTCGGATTACCGTGGAGCAGGTCAGACTTGATGTCAAACTCCACCATCATGGATTCACATCGTTTCAGCCCCATTGACATGATACCCGATTCAGCCGAGGTGGCATTATGAAAAATTTCAAATTGCGGTATTCGTTCGGATGGTTTTGTTTTACAATACAGTGCTAACAGGCTCCAACAAACTTGTGCATGAATTGATATTAGCGATAGTTCGTATCGTATGGAAGACGTTGCGATTCCTTTTGGTAGGCCCAGTACTTTGGTCCAGAAGATATTCTCAAGCATTGGCCACACTTCCCATGAGCAGCCGAATGCGTTTTCAGCCCTGTATGTTAGTACTGGTATTACCTTTTGTTGATAGAATTGCAAGACCGGTTTGAGCGAAAATTTCCCAAATCTATTTTTTTTATCGCCAGCGCCTGACTTGCCAATTGTTTGCATTTACGTTTAGTCGCCATTATCCACAGACCATCATTAATGCAGGAACTTACTGTCATTCCAAGATATTTTACGCAGGATGAAATCGGTAGCTTTTCATGTACCATAGACCATGATGTTCTTTTAACCAGTCTGGCCCTACCACCTTTAAGGTTTTTAAGGACAAGGATTTTGCATTTCTTTGTATTAATGAGCAGCTGGTTGTCAGTTACATATTGTTGGATTGCGTCAAGTTTCCTTTGCAGGCCAATTGGTGTTAAGTCCAACAAAATGAGGTCGTCTGCGTATAGGAGCCAACTTAAGTGCGATTTATGCATCTTTGGCGGGAAGGAATTTACTGTATGGTACTACCAATGTCTGATATAAACAAACTGAATATCGCCGCGGCCAAGGGACAACCCTGTTTAACTCCCTTGAATGTTTTAATTGGTGACGACAGAACGCCCGTTTGATCCAGGCGTACTCTAATCGATGTTCCATTATGCAGTTCTTTTATAGCCCATAGGTTTTTCGGGCAACCCCATGCTTGCATCTTTTTCCATAGAAGTGCCCGATTGATCGTATCAAAGGCATAGGAGAATTCAATGAAGGCAAGATATACCGTTATTTTTATTTTATTGCTTCCATCTTAAATAAGTTCAACAGCAACAGGTTTAGTGAACAACCAACCTGCATGATGAAACCTGTCTGTCTGACATCTGCATTCTTCGAAATCGTTGCCCATTTTACTAATTTGTGCTGTAGCATGGTTGCATATATTTTACCTAAAACATCGAGTAAAGCCACTGGACGATAATTTTTCAGGCATGTTCTGTCGCCCTTTTTGAACACAGGTACAATCACGGCAGATTTCCAAGATTGTGGCATCTGACACTGGGTGTTTACCCTTTCCAAGAGAGTCACACAAACATCAGCCCATAGCTCCGGATGTTGCTAAATCATAAAGTTTGTCAAGCCATCCGGGCCAGGAGCTCTGGAGTCTTTTGCTTTGGTGATTATTCTCACAATGTCATCTTTAGGAAATGTTAGTGCCCATTTTGACATAATTGGCTTGTTTGTGTTAAGTGGTGTTGGGCTTTCTTTGTATAACTCTTTGAAGTGGCCTGTCCAGGCAGCTTCTGATACCATAGAGGCTTGTAAAGATTCCTGAGAAGCTTGTGTGTTGTTGATAATTTTCCGAAATTCTCCAGTGTTCTTATTTTGGAGGCTTTCCATCATTCGTTCAGAATCCCTTTGTATCAATTATCCTTTGTGGGCCTTAAGCCAGTTTTTATATCTTTGTCTGGCTAGCCTTGTTGTTGCCACACATGTCGCTTTATCAGCCGCCCAGGCTTGACGAATTGCACATCTCATTAGTCGTTTCTGTTTTAATATGTCTAGGTCGAAACAATGTGTGCGTTTCAGGTTCTTGTGTTTTGCACCTCCGTTGATTATTCTGAAGTTGACTAGTAGATGTGCATATTCTAACGTGGAACCTGTATCACAATATTGGTTTGACAACTGTGCTACTTCTTCTTCAGCAAGTCTTAGCCTCACCCTGCTTGCTTCTTCAGCAATCTTATGTGTCCATTTCGTTTTAGTATTTATTGAACTGTTCACTAGTTCCATGGTCAACATATTGTGATCGCTACTTTCCTTTTGGACCACTTTTAACAATGTCACTCATTGATGAAGAGCTGTTGATACAAAACAGTAGTCAATTGTTGAACCGTGGTTCGCCCGGTTCCACGTGGGGGCCAGCGGTATGTCACCTAATGTACATCCGTTCAACATCTGGAACAAGTTACTTACCTGTAACTGTTGTTCTCCAGCATGGGTCTGGCATGGATTCACATGCTCATGAATATTCCCCGTCGTCAGGCTGGGAATCCTCGGTAAAGAAAAAACTAGTATCAGTTTCGTTTCTGATCTGTCTTTCGTAGTAATAACCAATCACTGGTCTCTGCGTCATACTGACCACAGCCAATGACTGCCCTCTACCTAAGCACCGCCTCTGGCAGCCATCTTCAGATTTGGAAGCACGTGAAGTGGCAGCATGACCAAGTGAAGAGCCGCAGAGGGGTAGGCGGGAGGGTTCGCATGTGAATCCATGCCAGACCCATGCTGGAGAACAACAGTTACAGGTAAGTAACTTGTTCCTTCTCCAGCATGGGGTCTGGCATGGATTCACATGCTCATGAATAAAGAATACATAGCAGTACACACATGCACAACCACGGGAGGTGGCAAAGGCTCAACATTAAGCATTGCATCAAACTCAACATTAAGCATCTTACCTTCTCACCAGGCTCACCTCAGGCGAACAGGTTGCGCAGCACTGCTTGGCCGACCCTGGACTCCTCCCTGGAATCCCGATCGACGCAGTAGAACTTCGTGAAGGTGTGCGTCGACCTCCACGTAGCAGCCCTGCATATGTCCAGCAGGGGCACACCAGAAAGGAACGCCGTGGTAGCTGCGATCGCTCTGGTGGAATGGGCTCTCGGACGGCCTGGCAGCGGTCGGTTTGCCAACCGATGACAGTACATGATACAGCCGGAGAGCCATCTGGAAATGGAAGCCTTCGAGAGAGCCTTCCCCTGATTGACAGGTCCAAAGTTCACAAAGAGTTGTGACGTCTTCCGAAAACACTTCGTGCGGTCCACGTAGAACTTCAGCGCTCTAGCCACATCCAGCGAGTGCAAAGTTCTCTCAGCCGGCGACGAAGGCGACGGGAAGAATACAGGCAACACCAAGGGTTCGTTGAGGTGGAAGTCCGACGGTACCTTGGGCATGAAGGAGGGGTGCGTCCTGAGCACTACCCTCGTGTCGTGAAAAGTCAAGTACGGGGCCTTGCAGGAAAGGGCCTGGATCTCTCCCACCCGTCGTGCGGAGGTGATGGCCACAAGAAACGCTGTTTTCCACGACAGAAACTTCAACGGGGCCGAGTGCAGAGGCTCGAACGGAGGTCCCATGAGCTTGGTCAGCACCACGTTGAGCTCCCACGCCGGGGCCGGAGCCTTCACCGGCGGGAACGATCTGAACAGTCCCTTCATGAACTCTTTCACCAGACGATGAGACCACAAGGACGTCCGCCCCGTGGTTCTGGTGTATCGGGAGATCGCAGCAAGATGAATCTTGATGGACGCGTGTGCCAGTCCAGCTTTGGCCAGCGTCAGCAGGTACGGCAGTACTTGGGGAGCCGTAATCCGTAGAGGGTTAATCTTCTGTGCGTGGCACCAGACAGAGAACCTCTTCCATTTGTGTCCGTAGCATTTAAGAGTCGAGGACGCCCTGGCCTTTGCAAGAACCTCTCTGCAGTCGGCCGGTATGTCGTATCCTCCAAACTCTAGCGCTGCAGGAGCCAGGCCTGCAAGTTCAACGATTTCGGGTCGCGGTGGAGGATGGCGCCTCCTTCCCTGGAGAGCAGATCCGCGTCCACCGGCAGCTTGATTGGCGGGGACGCTGACAAGTCCAGAAGGTCCGGGAACCATATCTGCCTCGGCCACCCAGGTGCGACGAGGATCATCCTGCACCGTGACCTCATGAGCTGGTTGACGAGCCGGATTAGCAGCGGCAAAGGAGGGAACGCGTAGAGGAACAGGCCCTCCCAGGGGAACGAGAAAGCATCGCCCATGCTCCTCGCCTGGGGAAACCTGCTGGCGAACCTCCGGCACTTGGAGTTCGTCGCCGTCGCGAACAGGTCGATCTGGGGTGTGCCCCACCGTCGGAAGAGGCGATCCACTAGATCCTGCCGTAGTTCCCACTCGTGGCACGAGCGCAGCTCCCTGCTGAGTGAGTCGGCGATGGTGTTTTTTATCCCTGCCAGATGAAACGGCACCAGAAACATCCCTTGGGCGACTGCCCAATGCCACAGGTCCTGCGCCTCCTTGGACAGTGCTGGGGACCTGGTTCCGCCCTGTTTTCTGATGTAAAACATGGTGGTGGTGTTGTCGGTGAAGATCCTCACACCACCTTGCCCTTGAGGGACGGAAGGAAGGACCTGAGGGCCCAAAACACTGCACGGAGCTCCAGGACGTTGATATGTAAGGATTTCTCCGTCGGGAGCCAAAGGCCTCTTGCGTGCAGATTTCCGGTGTGCGCTCCCCACCCTTCCAGGGAGGCATCCGTGGTCACTGTCTCCTGGTGGGCTGGGGTCTGGAAGTCCATGCCCGCCGTCAGATGCGCGCGGGTGCCCCACCACCGGATCGCTCGTCGGAAACTCTCGTCGAGTGTGATCCTTTCCTCGAAGCTGCCCGTCGTTTGGATCCAGTGCGCGTCCAGGAACTCCTGTAACGGGCGCATCCGGAGCCTGCACATGGGAATGAGGTAGATGCAGGAAGACATCATTCCGAGGAGGGACTTGATGGACCTCACCTTGGCCGCGTCGGCCACCAACATCCGCTGCACCTTGCCCAGGATGGTCCTGGTCCTCTCCTCCGACGGGGAGGCCAGAAGGGACACTGTGTTGAGCCTCGCTCCCAGAAACAGAGTGTCTTGCGCGGGTACCAGGTGGGATTTGGCGTAGTTCACGGAGAATCCCAGGTCTGTGAGAAGTTGGACGGTCCTTGCCGTGTGAACCACGGCGAGCTCCCTTGTCTTGGCTCGGATGAGCCAGTCGTCCAGGTAGGGGTAGACGTGGATCCCTTTGCGGCGCAGCTGAGCCGCCACCGGTGCGAGGCACTTGGTGAACACCCTGGGTGCCGACCGTAGACCGAAGGGGAGGGCTTTGAACTGTCGCAGGTCCAGGATGGGGCGCCATCCCCCCGTCTTCTTCTTCACGAGGAAGTATCTCGAGTAGACTCCGGAGCCCCGAAGCCTCTTTGGGACGAGTTCGATGGCGCCCTTCTTGAGCATCGCCTTCACCTCCAGGAGAAGTTGAGGGACGTGAAGTTCTTTCCTGGCCACGGGGAGGACGCGCGGACACTTTCTTTGAAACTCGAGCGCGTGGCCCCGGGCCAAGGCGTCCAGCACCCAACGGTCGGTGGAGATGGACTCCCACACGCTGACGAAGCTCGCCAGCCGGCCTCCCACCGGGGTGCTTCGGTGGGGGCCCGACCCCCCGGCCGGTTCAATCCTGCTTCGACAAGGCTTTAGCGCCTTGTCCTTGGCGACGACGGCGGGGTTCGCCAGTCTTGCCTCGTCCTCTGTAGGCCTCCTGAGACGACGAGCGGGCCCGCTTGACGGTAGGAGGAGAAACCGCCGCCGGAACCTTTGGAGGCGCCCTTGACTCCGCTGCTCCGAAAGGGCGTCCGTCGTTGTTGCAGAACTCCAAGGGCCCGGGCCGTCTCGGTGTCCGCTTTAATGGCCTGAAGGGAATCGTCCACTGTTTTCCCAAACAGGTTGTTCCCATCGAAGGGCATGTCCAGGACTCTGGTCTGAACGTCTTGACGGAAGTCCGTAGCCTTGAGCCATCCACGCCGCCTAAGGCAAACGCCGTTGCCCAACTGGCGGAACCCAGTGTCGGCGATGTCCGTCGCAACGGTAATGGCGTGGTCCGAAGCCACCTCACCTTCCTGCAGGATCTCCAGGGCCTCTGCCCTCTTGTCGTCCGGCAAGAAGTCCAGCAGGGGAGCCAGTTTGTACCAGAGCTCCCTGTCGTATCGGGCCATGATAGCCAAGGCATTGGCAGCTTTAATCGTCGTCGCTGCAGACGAGATGACTCTGTGTCCCATAGCGTCCAATTTCTTTCCCTCGCCGTCCGGTGGGGAAGTCGATGTGGAGGCCGCACCCCCCCCCCGCTTTTTTCCTGGCTGCCGCGGAGACGACGGAGTCCGGGGTAGGCTGCGCCCGGAGGCACAGGGGGGCCGTGTCCGGGACCCGGTACTTTTTCTCGTACCGGTCTCTTCTAGCTGGCGTTGTGGAAGGGTTCTTGAGGAGGGTGAGGCCCTCATCCCAAATGTCGTCCAATAGAGGCACCGCGAGGACCGTCTTCCTCTTGGCCTCGCGCCGCTGATAAAGGAAACCTTCCTTCTTCTTCTCCTCAGGGCAGAGTTGGAAAAGCTCGGATGCCCTGGCGATCATTGAGTGGAACGATCCAATCTCGTCGGGCGGAGAAGCCCTGGTGGGAGGCGACGACGGTACATCCTCGTCGTATACCTCGTCGTCCGTACCCGTCGCTGCCGTGTCAGTCCCCGTATCATCCCCGGCTGAAAAGGAGGTGGAGGGTGGATCCTTCTTTTCTTGGTAGGGGGAACACCAGAAGGTCCCGGTTCTGGGTCCCCCGACGGGAGAGGTTCCGTCGGCAACGGTAGTCTCGTCCTTATCTCCGAGCATAAGGACTGTATAGCCAACAAAATGGCCGCCGAGTTGTCTCGCGGCGCTGGCAGAGGGGAATCCGAGGGGCGATCAGGGGCCCCGTCGGTACCCTCGACGATGTCGTCGTCCCCTGCGTCGGGATCCATCCCGACGGGCCGGTCTTCTTCCACGCCGAGGCCATGGCTTAAGACCTCGACCAGCTCCTCCTCCGAGGTTGAGGCCGAATCTACGACGACGCCCTGCCCCCCCTTTTTCTTCCCCACAGGGGATTTCACGGGGATCCTATCGATGGGCACAAAAGAGGACTCCCTCCGAGGTGGCAGGGAGACTCTGAGCCCCGAAGACGCCACCACTGGTGTAGCCTCCACAGGCTGAGCCAGGGCCGCCGCGACAGTTTCGATAGAGGGCTTGGCCAGATGGATTAAGGCCTTCACCACCTTAGGTGCGCTCACCGCCTTATCCTTGAGGGGGGGGACACTGCCTCGCTCCCCCTCCGCCTTCGAGCTCAACCGGGGCCTCTCCAGGAGCTTCGCCGGGTGCTCGGCCTTCCTCTTACCCGACCCAGAGCGTTGGCTCGTGGTTGATGGTGCCGGGGAGGGTGCGCCCTGCCTGGCGCCCGTAGAGCCCGACCGTTCGGCGCTCCCGGTGCCAGCGGACTCGCGGTGCTTGGCCTTATGTTGGACCCCCGTCGCCGGGGCGTCCTCAAAGGTCTTAGAAGACCGCTCGGATTTCTTCCTCTTCTTCTCGCCGGACGGGCTCTTCCCTTCTAGCCAGTTGGCGAGACGTTGATGGCTGTCCTTCATGGTCCGCTCCGACATGATGCCGCAAAACGCACAGTCCTTCTCCACGTGCGTCTTGTCCTCATGTAGGCAGTAAAGACAAAAAGAGTGTTCGTCCTCCTTGAAGACGTTCTGCAGCTGGCATCCAGGGCAGACCCTGAACAGCTTTCCGGGCGTCGAGCTTCCCTTCTCCTGGGCCATGACCGGGCCTGAGAAACTTCTGGAGTCCTCCAAAAGCGTAGCTCGACGAAATCTTCACCTTTGCGGGGCGCAGACGAATCCGAAACGGGTCCCCGTTGATCGGATGGAGAGTCGGTGGAGCTTGAGGCTCTTTTGACCGAAAAAAACGAAGTTTTTGAGAAAAACGTGAAAAAATAGCACTAACGCTCGAGAGCAATAGCACGAGGATCCCAACACATGAACATGCGGTAAAAATCTGAAGATGGCTGCCAGAGGCGGTGCTTAGGTAGAGGGCAGTCATTGGCTGTGTTCAGTATGATGCAGAGACCAGTGATTGGTTATTACTACGAAAGACAGATCAGAAACGAAACTGATACTGGTTTTTTCTTTACCGAGGATTCCCAGCCTGACGACAGGGAATATTCATGAGCATGTGAATCCATGCCAGACCCCATGCTGGAGAAGTAAGCTTCTTACATTCATCGCCTCCATCCAATGTATGGCTAAGGCTTTTTTCTGGGGCGTCTTTGGGTTGAAGTGGTCTATATTCAAATCACCACAAATTATTATAGTCGACCCCTTTCGGTCTTCGAGTAAACAATCTAGGATACCTGAAACTTCATCGATGAACTCGTGTTTGCCGGATCTGCCATGATTCCAATACAAGTTTATTATTGTTATTTGGTCCATGATTTGAGTCTTCGTATCCAGTGTAGCGATTGTTGTTTCTTGAATGAATGGCGAATGGTTTACTGAGTTAATAATGCCAAAACCTGAGGAGCATCTTACTTAGGTTATAAGACCTGCCATCGGTCGCCCCTTAACCGGTTTTATAGCAGGATTTAGCGCTATATCAAACCCTGGTACTGTACGGATTTCACTTAATCAGGTCTCTTGCAGGCATACAACTGCCAGCCCACAAAGCCACACTGTATTAAACAGGCGACTGAAGCCTTGCGTGTTCCAAGAGCCTAATATACATGGCTGCAAGGCAGACTCCTTCTGGCATTATTGATGTGGATTGCTGTTTAACGTTTCAGCCAACCATTGCCAGTCTTGTGTTGTTTCTTGATTGTCGACACTTATACAGGGGTGAACAATTGGAGTCCCAGATTGACTATGTCCTTGTATGGTTATATTTATTTTCTCATTACCGCCCACTTGTTCTGTGCGTTGGTCAACAACAAACGATACTCGTTTTTTTTTTTCAGTTAATGCCATTTTACTTCTAGATTCATCATCTCCAATAATGCTTCGGGTTAACTTGAGGGGTCTTGCGTGCAGTGCGTAATCGAAAGCGATGGTTGTCGCTTTTGGCTTCGGTGGGGTTAATACCCGAGAAGCGAGGTGAGAATCTTCTTTTTGATCACTCTTTTGTGCTTCCAACAGCCCCTCTTCCAGTTTGTATAAGTCAAAACCCAATGAAAACAGGGACACATTTGCATCAAGGATAGACGTTGCTATTAGAGCAGAGGTTACATGAAGCACAACTTTGTCATTACGGCGTTCGTCTGGAAATTCAACGATCTTTAGATCATCAGAGGTGATTGCACGTAATCCCGGCACATGATGTAGTAATTTAATAATGTTGTTACGATTTAAGATCAGGTTATCAGACGTCTTTAACCTCTCAACCAATAGTTTAACTAAGGTTCCGCACACTGGTCCCTTAATTTTATTATTAGTTGTGCTTACGGGGGCACGTTTGTAGTTTCCTTTTAGTCAATCATTATATTGTTTGTCATGTTGCTTCTAAAAATGTTGTATGTCGTTTTCCTTCCGTACGAGATCTCGTTTCTTGCACGGATCCATTCCATTCTGATAGTCAGCAGCAATCCTTGTGGGTTGTTCGTAAAAACTTCTGTTTATCCTGTCTCGTTTTTCGTGCATTGAAATGAAGGCGGGACTCCTCGGTTGTACTGCCACAGACGATGTTTCAACTGCCTTGTCGCTAATGCTGATCGATCTTTGAAGTGGAAGGTCTAGAGCTGCCGGACATGAGACTGTTTCAACTGCCTTTTCACTGATGGTAATCGATCTTTGAAGTGGAAGCTCTGGAGGTGCCATACCTAAGCCAGTTGGATTTTGACATTGCGCTTCCTTCCCAATGACAACAATCCTACCCACCGCCTGATCTCTTGCTGATTTGGAGCGCACGAGTGCAACAGCCCCAGTATCTTGTAGGTCTGCAATTGAAGTAGTGGGCTCAGCAACATCCTCGTATTCAGGGTCGTCTTAAGTTGACATATTTAACAATTAAATTGGAATTGCATACTCATTACACCCTTTATCGGTTGGTCCACTTTCTGTTGCTGTTACAGACACGATTACAGGCAATGGGGTTTTCGATATACTAGGGATTTGTTTTTTTTTGTTTTTTTGGCTAGCACATGCACCACCTTAATATTACGAAGGAATTTCCGCGCTCCATTCAATTTAGTTCCTTTCTTAAGTGGTACATTTTTCGTTTTTTTACTTTGTTGGATTTTATGATGTTTTGAGGGAACTATTCTTTTGGCTGCGTCTGCCTCTTTATTGAAGATGGGGAACATCGTTGGTGCTGGGATTACGACGGGTGGTCTCTTGATGTCCAACTCCCTCAGCTTGTAGATTCGTATTTGACGTTAATTGTATGTCACCATGAGCCAAGTTTGCTGCACTTCGCGCTTGCTCGAAGGCAGTGTGAAAAGACACATCTGCAATTTCAACGACTGGTACCGACACTTGGTGTAGGTCATCAGAACTCTGCGTCCTACCAGCATCATTGAGTTTGCTGCTCAAAGGCTCGTTGTTATTAGAAATCAGAGCTGAAGATACAATGGTTGGCATCTGCAAGTGTGTGTTCTCAGCAGCAGTGGCTTTTAGAGAAACCTGCGATTTATTGTTCACCGTTTTTGTGTGAAGGCCAGCTGACTTTTAATTTGAGTCTGTGTCATCAATGCTGTTTACATTTGCCTGTGTGGACGACCGTAAACAGTCGTCAGGTTTACCGCTGTTAGGTAAGATTTCCACAGAGCTGGTAAATCTTCCTTTCCTGGTTCAATTCCAGAACTTTTTGCTTTTCTAGTGGGATATTTTTCATTAATACCTCAGTGAGTGGGAACCTTTTTTCCACACTCACCTAATCTTTAACTCTTTTTATGGGTGTCATTTTTAAGACTCTCCATAGTGCCTTTTTAAAGTTATCATGTCTAACAACTTATTGGCAATACGTGCCTGTTGTTGCTGGGTTGCCCTAGGGGCTCCCCATTTAACTTTCTTGTGCTAACCTTGAGTGAACTACAGTTCCCAAGGGTAGAAAGGATCTTGCATCCCTTTTACATTTTATTCTGTGAAACCAGCACACCTCACCTATTGTGGAGTGCTGGGGAGATACAATGTATCCCCTTTCACATTTAAACTGTAACAATTCTGTTACAGTGACAAGCTTAACTTTAATGGCTGGTGGGAGTGATACCTTTTACTAATTTGGTGCACCTTTACCGCGGGCTGTAATCACAGCTGCAGTAAAGGCACCTAAGGGTGCTCATTTTACCAAAATGGCCCCTGTCTTCTTTTTCTGCCATTTTAGTGTTTCTTGTCATTTCATGTTCCTTCCCCTGGCATCCAGGGCGGGAAATTCCTTTGTTTGAGTTTTGTCTTTGGCGGGAGTCCCCTGGACACCGCGCCCAGGCTCCAGTCAGTCTGTAAGCAAAGGAAGGGCGGAGGAGGAGTCCAAAACTTCCCCCTCCTTTGTCTTACGCCTTCCTTCAACTGGGCCAAATCCCAGTGGGGGTTGGCTGTCCTGATTGGGCAGCCAGACGTCCCTTTCTTGTAAAATGCGGGGAGAGAATGCAGGTTGTGTTGCAGTTCCTGATAAATATTGGAAACCTGGTAGCTGAAGTCATGTCGACCACTGGAACAGAAAACCGAAGAGGATGACGAAGGAAAAGCGGCGGGAATGATTTCCAGCGACCGGAGAGCCTGCTGTGTAACCAGAGCCTGCTGCAGCCCTTCCTTCCGATCGACCTGGGGGTCTCCGAAAACGACGAGCCGAACCTAAAGCCTGGTGAGACCCACTAGACTTAAGACGACCTGCATTCTGAGCCATTCCACGGGTTGCTGCGACCTTGCGTTCCTGCAAAACCCCAATACCCTGGGACCTCCAGCCACTGTGCAGTGCACAGTCTTCTGAATTCCGAATCTCGCTTAAACTTCATGGGCATCGTGGTCTATCTCCAGAGACACGAATCAATTCCAAAAAGTCCCCTCAGTAGAGTGCTGGACATTTTAAACAACGAGAATTCAACCACAATTTTCTGTCTTCTTGTGTGCTCCTTGAAAAGGCGCCAAACCCTCAGAACCGCATTCAGCTGCGAGAGAAATCTTGCCTAGAGCCTTCTTCATTGATCCCTGCTGCAAAGTCCCTTCTGAGGTCTTGTGTTCCGTCTCCAGTGACCGGGTATTTGGCTGCAGTCCCTGAAGTTCTCCTGCTGCAATCTCTTCTTCATTGCTGAGGTTCTGTGTTGGCTTGGGTATATACTTACCTTAAGCCTGTTGGGATTTCTGTGTAGTCCTGGGGTGTTTTCTGCGATTGGGAGGTCCCTCGCCGAGTACACCCAGTCCCACTGCTAGAATGCTGCTGGGGTTTCTTCTGTGAAGCCCCTGGACCCTCTTCTAATCCTAGAAGTAAAGTACTCACTTGTTTGCCAGTTTTCCTAAGGAAACTCTGACTTTTGCTACTAAAGAACTTATTCTAACACTGCCTGTTGGTCACTAGTCCTAGTGACCCCCCTTCTGCTATTGAGAACACTCATGCTCTAAGGGAAAGACTTTGAAGGGATTGGGACTTCTGCCTAGAAAATAAATCAAGTGTTTTACTTGTAGAGAGTTGGTTGGTTGGTTGGTAACTGTAATTCTAAGAGTGAACAGTTGCAAAAGTTCTTACTGATCTTGAATGTGTGATGCACTATTCTTAAAAGTATGGTTAACATCTTTTCTTCCTTAGCCACTGTTTTACCAATCTGAAAGAAAGTAGATGTGAAGGTATTTTACTCTCCTGTGATTAGGTTGTGCCTCTTTGCAAAAGTAATTTGTTGGTTTCACCAGATTATTCCTGTAGGGTAATTGTATGAGTGTCCTCCAACTGTTGGTATCACCAGGTTAGTCCTGTTAGGATAACTGTATGAGTGTCCCCCAACTGGGTCTTGCTTCCCCTGACTTGCTGCTAGCCTATCCTTAATAAGTCTACATTAGGTTGTTGCCTACCTAGAATAACTATTCAGTAACGTGTGACATTGGGTTTTACTTTCCCCTTCATTGTGAAGTTAAAGTAAGTGGGTTACTTACCTTGTGTTACCTGTGTGCCATCCAAAACAAGTTACCAGAGTTATTGCTTACCTCAACCTGGGGTTCCCTGACTTCCAAAGCATCCAAAGCATCTGTAATTGCATATTACATCCTTAGGGTTTACTCACCTGGTATAACTGTGTGTTATGACAAAAGTAGTTATAGGTTTCTACTGCACCTAGAATAAGTGTTTCACTATTCACCAAACTTATATTGTCCAGTTGACGGTTTATGTGATTTGTTCCAAGAATCACTGTACAACTGGAAGGGCCTACTGTCCTTGTATTACCAAAAGTAATCTAAAAGTAACCATTGGTCTTTTACTCCCAAAGAATAGGCTTGGCCTATACTAAATGTGTATAACAAGGTTTTGACTTCCCTAGAACTACTGTTTGGTGTTCCAAATAAGGGTTATACTTGGGCCTGTATGCTTTCAAGTATAGTGTTGTGTTTGATATTGTGATTTCATATAATGTGTTAGTACTTACTTAACCCCTAGATTTATCTGGGCCTACCTGTATTTAAATAAATCCTTTATTTCTACAATACATAGTGTTTCAGTGTTTCTTTGGATCATTTGTATTACAATGTTCACTTGTACTGTATCTACTGCCCTCTCTCCCTCCTAAGATAAGCTGCTCTGTCTACGCTACACCGAACTCAGGTGGTACAGCCTTATACTAAGAGTGGAGTCTTGTACTGCCTCAGTAGAATGGTTTTGCTAGGCCCTTAACTGGACTTCAGAAAAACTGTCCTAACAACCGCTGTGATCTACAGTTTGTGATCTTGTGCCTTCCTGTTTAAATAATGCAAGGGCTTCATTAGCAACTTCAGCAAAGAGTTTTTTGTCCATTGTGTCGTTTTTTCTTTGCTCATCCAGCAACTTGTATGAGACATCCAGCCTTTTGAAGCCCTCATGTTGTTTGGTATTTGTTTGTTCACATATTTGTTCCAAATTAACAACCTTGGAATTTAACAAGGCCACAAGAGTTGACATGTCTTTTGTCGCCTCGTTTATGTTTTCGTATAGCTTCATAAACGGTGCTAGTGAGATGGTTAGGGATGACAATAGCATCGCTTGTAGTTCTATTGTTGGAGCCGCCCTGCTTATTTCCGGACCATGTGACGGGTCCTTATCGCAATGAGACACCCTGCTAGCACTGACTCTGTTTCTCCTAACTTTAGGAAAAGGGCGCTCTATAAAAGAGGAGTCAGCAGTCTCATCTGAATCAGAATCGTCAGTGCTAGATAATTGTAGTCTTTGTGTTTTTGAAGAGCTGAATCTTGTCTCACGTTTCTTACTCATAAACAACCTTTTCTGAGATGGAATCGGTAAGCAGGATAAATCGAGGGAATGGTCCTTAAGCTCGCCATTTCCAAGGATCTTTGCACGTTTGTACGGCACACTGGGTGTTGTCTCCTCACATGGGTCAGTTATTTCAGTGTTTTGCGCTTCAGTGACGCTATTGCTCCACCATTGGCATTTGCCTGCACTGCGTCCTGTAATTTGCTTTTACAAGCTTTATTCATGGAGAGTAAGTTCTGGAGTACATTATTTACAACCTCTAACAAAGAAGGGTCAACTATGTTGCCTGTGTCATTCAGCATTGCAGGTTGCCAAGCCGGAATTTTGTGAATTAGAGCAGGGTCTTGATCTTCAGTCCAGCCACAGAGTATTGCATCGTTCGGTCCAGACTCATTTAATCTCTCAATCTAGTAAGGTAACAATGTCTTGCACTTGGGATTGAGATTGTAAAACTGGGGGCTCAAGGTTGACTTCGCTAGTAGAAGTGCAGGAATAATATTGACTTACTTTATGTAACCGCACACGTTGAGACACAGGACTTCCATTGCAGTCACCAATATATTCACGTTTCTTCTGTGCACGCGTTTTCACTGCCTTGTGTTTTGGTTGTGGATCTGTTTGATCGATAGCCATTTTTGTTAATAGTCTGTCCCCCAAGCGGGCTGCCACGGTGCCACTCGCCAAACAGGAGTCCACAGCCCTTCTCTCCTCAGGGCTTAACGCTGCAAGGGCGGTGGAGGTGGCCTTATGAACCAGCTGACCAGCAAGACCAGCAGCTGCAGAAAATAAAGGCACACGCACCTCCAACTTGATGTTGCAAAGTCCAATGTGAAAATAAAGCAAGTCTGTTTGAATGGAGCACTCGCCACAGCCCAACAGCAGGAGTCCACAGCTCTCTCTCCTCAGGGCTTCTGTTGTCTTTCACGTTGTGCGAAAGTGTTCTTGTCAGAAAAGGGGGAGGGCAGTGTTTTAGAATGTCCTACATGGTAGGATGGGGAAAAGGTGGTTAGAGAAGGGAGATAATGAGTCTCACGCATCAGTGTCCCCACTCCCACTCCCCAAGAACCACCCCATCAAGGTGATCCTCCCTCACTGGTCCACCCCTAGGAACTGGATCTAATAGCAATGGCCGTTTCCTGGCCCCCTGGATGACAGATCCCTGGGGACTAGCTAGGGATACATCTTCAGGTTTCTCACAGTATTCAGATACATTTTACTTGCCGCCCTCTTACATGACACATAGCTCTTCCAAAGAGACTAAGGTAGCAAGCAGCCATGCAATAGCTACTTATTTTGGCACTGTAGTGCCTTGCGTTAGGATACTTTGTGACTGTCATAATTTATGACTGTTAGTGAGGATTCTCTCAGCTCTGTCTTCAAGGTTTGAGGGCACACTACGTGCCAAAGTTACATGTTGGTGGTAGAGAACTTGGGTGGGAGGGACAAAGGGGAGGTCGGCTGTTACTTAATGCTGACCCCAGAGGGTGTCAATGGAATTTTCCGCAGGCTCCCCCCATTCTCTATGCTGTGAACTAAATGGCGGCCTCAGGAGGGGAAGTTGTACAGTAGAGTTGTGTAGACTCTGGGTGTGCATAACTGCAGTTCACGACTGCAGTCCATGAGGCAGAAGTGGGGTAAATTAACAGGATCAACGGTCACGGTTCGTGGGTCTGACAGCAAAATGCTCCAAATAACATACACACAGGCTCAGCAGCAGTGGCTCAATCTGGTGTCTGCAGAGCAGGATAGCAGTGGAAAGAGAAAGGAGCAGGAAAAAGAATGAAACTATCAGAGAGAAGGAGAGGTCAGAAGAAGAATGGAAGTAGGAGAAAGCCATCAGAAGGAAGGAGAAAGGAAAGACCGGGGAACGGAAGGAGTGGCAGACAGGAAATACTAGGAGGACAAAGGAAGAAGGGAATCAGGAGGAAAGTCAAGAGAAGATCACCCATGCATGAATGAGGTGGAGGTTAAGAAAACATTGTGGACAATGAGGTCCAAGAATATGCCAAGATGGCCAGAGAGCTAAGGGGATGCCAAGATGTAAAAGGCAAAGCCAGTGGCCCCATATTTGGACAATTCTAGCTACCAGAGCAGAGAAATTAATAGTTACTCACTGTAGTGACTAAAGTCGTTGGTCCCCTTTGCTCCATACTGCATGGGCTAGAGCCAGCGCCCAAACAGTAGTGTTTACAGAAAGTTGAAGGGGTGGCCCAGGTGGCCGCCATGCTGTTGACCTGCCATGGCACCTGCCGCTGGAATACGATGGACGTGGCCTTGGCTCAGACAGCGTGGGCATGCATGTTAGTTGGAAGGGGTTTGTGCTGCCCCTCATAGGCCTCCTTCGAGTAGAGTGACACAATCACTGAAGAGTGCGGTTGAGGGTGAGCCTACAGCAAGAGTGGATCCCCCTCCATTTGCCTATACTTAGCATGCAGGCAGCGATTGACAGGCTGGGCCGATTGGGGTTTGGGTTTTCTTGGGGTTTCTTGACCAAGGCAACAACGTCCTTCTGCATCAGAATCCCTGTTCTAGCTGCAGGTGTAGAGTGAGTACCTCTGCAAGTACCCCCGCCTCTGGTTGTTCGGGTTGAGGAAGGCCCAAATACTCTGCCAAACCTGCGAGTCGTTCATGGAAAGCCTTGGCAGACGATGGTGTGTTGGGGTCTTCTTCTTTGTCTGTGTCCACCACGGTGTCCGGCTGGTCTGGAGTGGGTGGAGGAGTGTTGGGCGCCGAGAGCTGAGGTGTGGAGACCGGAGCCAGAGGCTGGTAGGGAACCACCTGAACTGTGGGAGGCAGGGGAGCCGGAATCGAAGGATCCACGTGGGCAGCAGGGGCTGCACCGGAGCCTGCAGCGCTGGAGCCATAGGAGGAATGACCATAGGCGCAGACGGAGGGGCCAGAGGGAGCATGTCCCTGATCACATCTCCAAGGATGGCCCCCATCTGATGAGATTTCATGAGCATGAGGAACTTTTCAAAGAACCTGTCCTTGCAGGCCGGTGGGGTGGCAGGTGATATCGACAGGGTAGCAGGCAGCTGCTGGGGCTGGTGTGTACTCCGTCTAACCGTTAGATAAGCTGTAGGTCACGTACCTGGTTGACACCACTCCCACCTTGTAACTCGTTCTCCAACCTGCTCCGTTCCTCGGGGCGATATCGGACGAGCGGCCATCTTGTCTGGTGCGACATCCATCTTGTGTAGCTGCATGCCACGTGCTGAAATCGTGGTGCTTGGCTCACTGGGCCTGGCCTCTTCCAGGAATCTTGGCGATGGAGCATGAGACCTACCCTGCACCTTAGACCGAGGCCTGGTAGGCGTGTCACCCTCGGCAGTTTCGCTGGCTGTGCTGCATTGCAGGCGCCCCCTCGGCCATGTTGCTGGTACAAGAGCGTAGCCCCTCGGGTGTACACCTGGTGAAAGAACCTTGCGGTCCCTCAGCACTGTCTCCGGAAGGATCTACAGTCCCTCAGCATGGCGGCCGGTAGCTGATTTAGCCTCGGTACTCGTGCTGGTGTGAGAACCTGAGCGGTTCCTCCCGTCCGGGCGATTCCTTGGGAAGGAGGCGCCCTTGCATCGTGCGCTGGAAAAGAGTGGCACTCCCTTGGGCCATGACTTATGTCTGACAAAGTCCTTCAAGTCCTCTGGAGGCGGCTTCTGGAAGAGCTCCCTCCACCTAGCTAGCCTGTTCTTCAGTGCACGTGATGAAAGTGCATCGCACGCGGTACAACCTGCCCAGCTGTTGTCAGGGTCAAGGCAGCGGAGGCAAACAGCGTGGGGATCGGATGTAGGGAAAAGCTCCTCACAGGTTGGACACCCGCTGAAGCCCGCTGAAGTCAACATGCGCCGGGGAGGAGCGTGACGCCAGAGGACGGAGTACTTGATTGATAAAAGAAGACAGAAAAAAGTAACCGAGGAAGAGCCTGTGGTATTACATGGCCGAAGCCAAACCCAGGAGCGCTAGTGAATTTGGCCCATTGACGCGAAAAAGGGGACTGAGGAGTAGCGCCGGTGGGCGGAGTCAGGGGAGCGCATGCTCCCAGGGCCGTGCCCCTGCGCACCTCTAAATTTAAAGGGGAAGAAGGTTTTTTCTGGGGAAAAAGGTTCTGTCTCTCGTCCCTAGCGAAGGACACCCATGCAGTATGGAGGAAAGGGGACGGGACTTAAGAGTAAATTAAAAGCCTGGTGGACCTGGGCCAAAGACTGGTGGCGCTAAATCGATTAGACCCTGAGCAGTACAGAAACAAGCTAAAAGGCCGGGTATCCAGAAGCCTAAATGTGGACCTTGTGGGATTGGCAAACCCACCAAAAAAACTAAAGTATGTTTGGCGGTGGCAGAAGGATGCAGTGATCTCTTGCATGGATGAAGGATGAACACATAACTTGAGGCAAGAATGTAAGATTCAAGGGTCTTTATTGTAGCAATAGAAAAAGGGATTAGGGGTCATATTAGGTACCCAAATGAGAAATAAACAGAACAGAATAATCTAAGAAATTCTGTAGGGTGTTCTCTCCAGTCTGTTCCTCTCCCCATTTAGTGCTGCCCTACTGGCAGGAAGTAAAAACTCAATCACACCCTCTATTGTTTTAAGCCCCTAGCATTTCTTCTTTGGCAGTAGCTGAAGAAGTCTTGGCATTTATAGTTGTCAGGATGTCGCACGTTACTGCCCTTCTTCGGCCATCTAGCTAAGGGCCAGACACCAGACTCTGAGATCCTCTGCAGGATTGTGGTGGCCCCTGTTGTTAAGCTTAACCCCTACTCAGGATGCCAGAGACTTCCTTGGGTATGAATCCCTCTGCTAAGCCAGAAGTGTCCATAGCCACAGCAGTTTTAGACCAGCCTTCCTTTACCTTATCTCTCTCTCTCACAGACAAACCTGTCCTAGTTTGCCTCTGTGACCTACATCTTTTCCTCCTCCCACTTTTCCACTTAAGAGTTTAGCAATATTCTGTTCTTCGTCCCCCCACACTTTCCCACTTTCTTTCCTTGGTCTACTCCTCCTCTATGCTCCACTCCTCATATTTCTACTGATGAACTCCCCTCCTCTTTTTTGAAGTGTTAATTTTTCCCTTACATCGTCTCCTCTCTCTGCTGGTGGTCTCTCCCATCCTCCAAACCGCTTTCCTTCTGTTACCTCCTGTGAGGAGTCAGACATGGGAGGCGAACACGTAGGTGTAGTTTTATCACAAGATGCTATTTATTAAATAAAAGGTGTGATAAACACCTATCTATCCCTAACCTAACAAGGATTTCCTTGCCTGTCAAACTGATACTAAAAGAAAATTACCTTGTGTCCAAAATGCGTGTCCTTCACACAAATACATACAACAAAATCATACAGGGATTATTTGGCAACTTTAACATATATACAAATGTGAAGAAAACAAGACGTCTTATGATCAGGGTTGGAGCACCTCAAGTCAGAATATGTTAAACCCAAGTTTTATTTCAGAAAAATTATTTTCCCACACCAAGTTTCATTCCAGGTGGAATATACAGTTCTTTGTATCCAATATGTCCTTCACTTGGCAAGGTGACTTTTTTTATAGCCACAAGGTTTTGCACTCTTACAAATCAAAAAGTTTCTTTCTTCATATATCAAATTGAAGTCACTGACGAAAAGATGTCTTTCTCAGGGGATCAAATCAGCTTTCACCACTTTACATTTCTTTTTCACAAACAACCCCTTAATCAGAATTGATCATTCAAAAGTTCCACTACAGTCAGGATGGTTATGGAACTGTGTATAAAACACTGATTGAATTTCAATTATTTTCCAACTTCTGCTTCAACAACATCATTCTATCACAATTACAGGATTTCAATTTGGCTTAGAACTTCTTTCATACATAAGAGGGCAATGATTCTTACATTTGTTTGCCATTGGCAATCCATTGGCAATGCAGGTTGCAATTCTCTCCCCATTGATTTATTTCTACCTACTGATTGTTGACAATGGGATTTATGTTTGCTACATTCAATCTGCTTTGATATTTCTTGGCTTTGGCAATGCAGGAAACAAGGCCCCTTATTTGTATATTCCTCTTTGGGGAAAGTGTACTCCTTTCGTTTTATAATTGCCCTTCTTTGGGTTGGGCAATGCTGGTTGTAGTGTTCTCTTATTGGCCCTCTCCTTTTACTTAAGTCGTATTCACTTTGGTTCAGAATTGTCCCCTTTTGATTTGGACAATACGGCCCATAGTCTGCTTTTGTTTGCCCTCTCTCCTTTAACTCGTTACATTCACTTTGTTTGAATTTAACTGTTAAGTGTTCAAAATTAACCTTCTGGTAAAAAGGTAGGTTTTGGAGTGCCCTGGGGTTACCTCGATTAGGCCAACTCCGGTTGACGCTGGCATCTCCTCTGGATCTGCTTACTCTGCTTCACTGCTCGTCGGGTCGGTCCACACGTTTGACAGCTTCAGTCGGCTTCCAGCAGACTGTGCTGTCTGTCAAGGGCGCTACTTCTGCTCCGCACATGATCCGGTGCAGTCCTAGCACTGGAGTGAGATGAAGGACGAGGAGAGTGCTTCTCTCCCTCTCGTCCTCTGCATCTCTTGGGCACCACGACTTCAGTCTCCTCACACCGTCCCGCTCTTGATACAGCAACGACGCCATCCTCTGCTTCACACTGCTTCTGATGCTCCTGCTGCCTTCCCCAACCCGCACTTGAAAGTCCTTTAAATATTTAAAGGTCCCGCTAAGGTGTGGGGTATTACCACCAACAGAGTGCATACTACAGTCAGGTAACTCCAGGCCCCTCTTCCTCGTCCCAGTAGTAAGAGCATTATGGGGATTAAGAGTCCATACTGTTCTTAGTTGAATTACCATGAACATCTTCAATTTGACAGAAAGCTATCAATACTTTGGAGCCATTAGGGACATTATTCAGAGGATACTCCCATTCTTCCTGACTCAAGTCCCTTCCCATGTGATCCTCCCGCAGAAGACCACCTCAGGGCCTGGATCAGGTTGCGTCTGCCTTTTCCTGGCCACCTGAGAAGGGTCCCAGGCCAGATTCTTTGGGATGATTACTTCAGATTCATCACGCCTACCTTCCTTCTCATTCGTATGACAGTGTCTATTACTTCGCTTAGTGGCTCCTCTTCACCCCTGTCATTTCCTCCTATCCTCTCTCTTCTGATCTCTCCTCCTTCTTTGAATTGCTACTCTCCTTACTCTTGATGGTCTCTATTTCCCCTTCAAACTGCTCCTTTTTCTTCTCTTCCACCTCTGCTTCCTCTTCTCTATAAATGTATACACTTGCATCAAACCCCATGAATTAGTTCAGTGATTAATGATTAACAGTTGCCTGTGGCCGGGGGGGGCGTGGCTAGATGGCTGTGAAGTAGGACGTGACTCCTGGCAGCTCCGGCAGATCAACATATGATCATGAAGACAAGCGGCGAATGGAGTTAACTAAGAGGTGCCAAAAAATATGGAATGCAGCATGAAGATATGCAGAGCACAGCAGTCTACAGTCCAAGATAGTTTATAGCTTGGATAATGTACCTTGGACTACAAAAGCTCAATGCGTCCTGGCCGTAGGTGGAAACAAGATGGCACCCACAGAACAAAAGATCACTCCGATAAGCTGCCATACAGCTGGGAAGTGAGGCGGTGGGAAGCTAAGAGAGGAACCTATCCCTATCAGATACAATTGGAAAGAAGAACCGTAAACACACAACGGGGCAGCGGTGTGGTAGATGGCAGCCTGACTTGCGGTAGGCTGCAGCGACGGGGGACAGTGTAAGCAGGCGATTGGGGGAGGAATCGGAGAATTCGGTAGACTGGAGGACAGAACTGAGGGCAAAGGAAACATATGCGTCAAATGCCCTAACAACAGAACGTCAGGCTAATGGAGGCGTATACAGCCCTGTGTCAATGCTGGATTAATATGAGACAAGGGGAAGTGTGAATGCAGCTGCCCGTAATCCAAATGCCAAACGGAGCTGGAGGATCAGCTGTTCCCAAAGTCATTGGGGAAATGCAGTCTGCGCTGTGAAAAACAAAGCTGAGTGCCACTTTGTAGCCAGCACAGGACTTTGCGGAGCCTCAATGAGAGAAATGAAGTGGAATTGACATTGACATCTGCACAGAGGGTGGCATTTGTGTAACCAAAGGAAACACGATTTCTACACAACACAGGCAAGCAGGCCATAACAAAGGATCATAGAGAAAACAAGGCACTGCTGGCTCACTAGGGACCAAACTAATAAGGCATGATATGTAATGTTGCTTTTAGACTGACCTGCACAGTCCAGCAATGTTAACACAGGGTGGAGTGCAGAAGCAGAGTCTGCCAGCATGAGACAGTCGCAGTGACCCGCATGGTGTTTGGAGATATGAAGAGCGGACAAACGACACTGAAACAGCTAAGAGGTGTTGGCTGGAATAAGTGACCTCCAGACACGGATGCACCCACTGGCGTACTGGCATACTCTGAGGCAGTTAAAGGGGCGCAAGCACTATAAGCCTGTGAAGAAGATCCAACCATAGGACGAGGACCCTGCATGATACAAAGTAGCAATACGCGAGGGCTGGATGAGTCGGATGAAAGGCAGCTACGCTCACTGAGGCTGTTAGACACCAAGAGGACCTGAGGAAGCTGCAAACTGAGCCCCTGGAGGTCGGTCCCTTGCGTCTGGGTGTGCTGGCCTCCCATTGAACTACAATATAACGGGCCACCAATTGAGAGGAACTGAAACTGGATGCTACCCCAATAGTAGCACCAGGTACAATGCTGGCATATCTCCACTTGCGAGGCAGCCCCATGGATGGATCCTTTCCCAAGAAGGGCGGAACATACTATGGCGGCCTTAGGTTGACGGGAAGGGGAGAGCTGTGCCCAAAAGTTCTAGTGCTGGGAACACGATCCGGGGATTAAACCCGAATTAACAGTGACTCAATGCGGCACAGACATAAGCAGCAACTAGATCCGGAGAGCTAGGCCCAACGGACGCCTGACTCCGTATACACTCCCAGAGACTAAAGCGCCCCAGTGAGGAAGGAACAAGTTACTTACCTGTAACTGTTGTTCTCCAGCATGGGTCTGGCATGGATTCACATGCTCATGAATATTCCCCGTCGTCAGGCTGGGAATCCTCGGTAAAGAAAAAACCAGTATCAGTTTCGTTTCTGATCTGTCTTTCGTAGTAGTAAGCAATCACTGGTCTCTGCGTCATACTGACCACAGCCAATGACTGCCCTCTACCTAAGCCCTGCCTCTGGCAGCCATCTTCAGATTTGGAAGCACGTGAAGTGGCAGTATGACCAAGTGAAGAGCCGCAGAGGGGTAGGCGGGAGGGTTTGCATGTGAATCCATGCCAGACCCATGCTGGAGAACAACAGTTACAGGTAAGTAACTTGTTCCTTCTCCAGCATGGGGTCTGGCATGGATTCACATGCTCATGAATAAAGAATACATAACAGTACACACATGCACAACCATGGGAGGTGGCAAGGCTAAACATTAAGCATTACATCAAACTCAACATTAAGCATCTTACCTCCTCACCAGGCTCACCTCAGGCGAACAGGTTGCGCAGCACTGCTTGGCCGACCCTGGACTCCTCCCTGGAATCCCGATCGACGCAGTAGAATTTCGTGAAGGTGTGCGTCGCCCTCCACGTAGCAGCCCTACATATGTCCAGTAGGGGCACACCAGAAAGGAACGCCGTGGTAGCTGCGATCGCTCTGGTGGAATGGGCTCTCGGACGGCCAGGCAGCGGTCGGTTTGCCAACCGATGACAGCACATGATACAGCCGGAGAGCCATCTGGAAATGGAAGCCTTCGAGAGAGCCTTCCCCTGATTGACAGGTCCAAAGTTCACAAAGAGTTGTGACGTCTTCCGAAAACACTTCGTGCGGTCCATGTAGAACTTCAGCGCTCTAGCCACATCCAGCGAGTGCAAAGTCCTCTCAGCCGGCGACGAAGGCGACGGGAAGAACACAGGCAACACCAAGGGTTCGTTGAGATGGAAGTCCGACGGTACCTTGGGCATGAAGGAGGGGTGCATCCTGAGCACTACCCTCGTGTCGTGAAAAGTCAAGTACGGGGCCTTGCAGGAAAGGGCCTGGATCTCTCCCACCCGTCGTGCGGAGGTGATGGCCACAAGAAACGCTGTTTTCCACGACAGAAACTTCAACGGGGCAGAGTGCAGAGGCTCGAACGGAGGTCCCATGAGCTTGGTCAGCACCACGTTGAGCTCCCACGCCGGGGCCGGAGCCTTCACCAGCGGGAACGATCTGAACAGTCCCTTCATGAACTCTTTCACCAGACGATGAGACCACAAGGACGTCCGCCCCGTGGTTCTGGTGTATCGGGAGATTGCAGCAAGATGAATCTTGATGGACGCGTGTGCCAGACCAGCTTTGGCCAGCGTCAGCAGGTACGGCAGGAGCCGTAATCCCTAGAGGGTTAATCTTCTGTGCGTGGCACCAGACAGAGAACCTCTTCCATTTGTGTCCGTAGCATTTAAGAGTCGAGGACGCCCTGGCCTTTGCAAGAACCTCTCTGCAGTCGGCCGGTATGTCGTATCCTCCAAACTCTAGCGCTGCAGGAGCCAGGCCTGCAAGTTCAGCGATTTCGGGTCATGGTGGAGGATGGCGCCTCCTTCCCTGGAGAGTAGATCCGCGTCCACCGGCAGCTTGATTGCCGGGGACGCTGACAAGTCCAGAAGGTCCGGGAACCATATCTGCCTCGGCCACGCAGGTGCGACGAGGATCATCCTGCACTGTGACCTCTTGAGCTGGTTGACGAGCCGGATTAGCAGTGGCAAAGGAGGGAACGAGAAAGCATCGCCCATGCTCCTCGCCTGGGGAAACCTGCTGGCGAACCTCCGGCACTTGGAGTTCGTCGCCGTCGCGAACAGGTCGATCTGGGGTGTGCCCCATCGTCGGAAGAGGCGATCCACTAGATCCTGCCGTAGTTCCCACTCGTGGCACGAGCGCAGCTCCCTGCTGAGTGAGTCGGCGATGGTGTTTTTTATCCCTGCCAGATGAAACGGCACCAGAAACATCCTTTGGGCGACGGCCCAATGCCACAGGTCCTGCGCCTCCTTGGACAGTGCTGGGGACCTGGTTCCGCCCTGTTTCCTCATGTAAAACATGGTGGTGGTGTTGTCGGTGAAGATCCTCACCACCTTGCCCTTGAGGGACGGAGGGAAGGACCTGAGGGCCCAGAACACTGCACGGAGCTCCAGGATATGGAGGGACTTCTCCGTCGGGAGCCAAAGGCCTCTCGCGTGCAGATTTTCGGTGTGCGCTCCCCACCCTTCCAGGGAGGCATCCGTGGTCACTGTCTCCTGGTGGTCTGGGGTCTGGAAGTCCATGCCCGCCGTCAGATGCGCGCGGGTGCTCCACCACCGGACCGCTCGGCGGAAACTCTCGTCGAGTGTGATCCTCTCCTCGAAGCCGCCCGTCGTTTGGATCCAGCGCGTGTCCAGGAACTCCTGCAACGGGCGCATCCGGAGCCTGCACATGGGAACGAGGTAGATGCAAGAAGACATCATTCCGAGGAGGGACTTGATGGACCTCACCTTGGCCGCGTCGGAAACCAACATCCGCTGTACCTTGCCCAGGATGGACCTGGTCCTTTCCTCCGACGGGGAGGCCAGAAGGGACACTGTGTCGAGCTTCGCTCCCAGAAACAGTGCGTTTTGCGCGGGTACCAGGTGGGACTTGGCGTAGTTCACGGAGAATCCCAGGTCCGTGAGAAGTTGGACGGTCCTTGCCGTGTGCTCCACGGCGAGCTCCCTCGTCTTGGCTCGGATGCGCTAGTCGTCCAGGTAGGGGTAGACGTGGATCCCCTCGCGGCGCAGCTGCGCCGCCACCGGTGCAAGGCACTTGGTGAATACCCTGGGTGCCGACCGTAGTCCGAAGGGGAGGGCTTTGAACTGGTAGTGACGCCCTTGGACCACAAACCTGAGGAATTTTCAGTGCCCCTTTAGGATGGGAATATGGAAGTAGGCATCCTCCAAATCCAACGACGACAGGAAGTCTCCTTCCTCCAGCTGACCCAGGACGTGCTGGAGGGTGACCATCCGGAACTTCTGCGCCTTGATGAACTTGTTCAGACGTCGCAGGTCTAGGATGGGGCGCCATCCTCCCGTCTTTTTCTTCACGAGAAAGTATCTCGAGTAAACTCCGGAGCCCCGAAGCCTCTTTGGGACGAGTTCGATGGCGCCCTTCCTGAGCATCCCCCTTACCTCCAGGAGAAGCTGAGGGACGTGAAGCTCTTTCCTGGCCACGGGGGGGACGTGCGGGCACCTTCTTTGAAACTCGAGCGCGTGGCCCCGGGCTAAGGCATCCAGCACCCAACGGTCGGTGGAGATGGACTCCCACACGCTGATGAAGCTCGCCAGCCGGCCTCCCACTGGGGTGCTTCGGTGGGGGCCCGACCCCACGGCCGGTTCAATCCTGTTTCGACGAGGCTTTGCCGCCTTGACCTCCTTGGCGATGACAGCGGGGTCCGCCAGACTTGCCTCGTCCTCTGTAGGCCTCCTGAGACGACGAGCGGGCCGCTTGACGGTAGGTGGAGAAACCGCCGCCGGAACCTTTGGAGGCGCCCTTGCCTCCGCTGCTCCGAAAGGGCGTCCGTTGTTGCTGCAGAACCCCCAGGGCCCGGGCCGTCTCAGTGTCCGCTTTAATGGCCTGAAGGGAATCGTCCACTGTTTTCCCAAACAGGTTGTTCCCATCGAACGGCATGTCCAGGACTCTGGTCTGTACGTCTTGACGGAAGTCCGTAGCCTTGAGCCATCCCCGCCGCCTAAGGCACACGCCGTTGCCCAACTGGCGAAACCCAGTGTCGGCGATGTCCGTCGCAATAGTGATGGCATGGTCCGACGCCACCTCACCTTCCTGTAGGATCTCCAGGGCATCCGCCCTCTTGTCGTCCAGTAGGAAGTCCAGCAGGGGAGCCAGTTTGTACCATAGCTCCCTGTCGTAGCGGGCCACGATAGCCAAGGCGTTGGCTGCTTTAATTGTCGTCGCTGCAGACGAGACAACCCTGCGTCCCATAGCGTCCAATTTCTTTCCCTCGCCGTCCGGTGGGGAAGTAGAAGTGGAGGCCGCACCCCCCCCCCCCGCTTTCTTCCTGGCCGCCGCGGAGACGACGGAGTCCGGGGTAGGCTGCGCCCGGAGGCACAGGGAGGCCGCGTCCGGGACCCGGTACTTCTTCTCGTACCGGTCTCTTCTAGCTGGCGTCGTGGAAGGGTTCTTGAGGAGGGCGAGGCCCTCATCCCAAATGTCGTCCAGTAGAGGCACCGCGAGGACCGTCTTCCTCTTGGCCTCGCGCCGTTGATAAAGGAATCCTTCCTTTTTCTTCTCCTCAGGGCAGAGTTGGAAAAGCTCGGATGCCCTGGCGATCATGGAGTGGAACGATCCAATCTCGTCGGGCGGAGAAGCCCTGGTGGGAGGTGACGACGGTAGATCCTCGTCATATACCTCGTCGTCCGTACCCGTCGCTGCCGTGTCAGTCCCCGTATCATCCCCTCGGGTGGACGGGGAGGAGGGCTGGACAGGGCGCGGCGGCTGAAAAGGAGGTGGAGGGTGAATCCTTCTTTTCTTGGGCGGGGGAACACCAGAAGGTCCCGGTTCAGGATTCCCCGACGGGAGAGGTTCCTCCGTCGGCAACGGCAGTCTCGTCCTTATCTCTGAGCATAAGGACTGTATAGCCAACAAAATGGCCGCCGAGTTGTCTTGCGGCGCTGGCAGAGGGGAATCCGACGGGCGATCAGGGGCCCCGTCGGCACCCTCGACGATGTCGTCGTCACCTGCGTCGGGATCCATCCCGACGGGCCGGTCTTCTTCCACGCCAAGGCCGTGGCTTAAGACCTCGATCAGCTCCCCCTCCGAGGTTGAAGCCGAATCTACGACGACGCCCTGCCCCCCCTTTTTCTTCCCCACCGGGGATTTCACGGGGGTCCTATCGATGGGCACAAAAGAGGACTCCCTCCGAGGTGGCAGGGAGACTCTGAGCCCCGAGGTCGCCACCACTGGTGTAGCCTCCACAGGCTGAGCCAGGGCCGCCGCGACAGTTTCGATAGAGGGCTTGGCCGGATGGATTAAGGCCTTCACCACCTTAGGTGCGCTCACCGCCTTATCCTTGAGGGGCGGGGACAATGCCTCGCTCCCCCTCCGATGGGGCCTTCGAGCTCGACCGGGGCCTCTCCAGGAGCTTCGCCGGGTGCTCGCCCTTCCTCTTACCCAACCCAGAGCGTTGGCTCGTGGCTGAAGGTGCCGGGGAGGGTGCGCCCTGCCTGGCGCCCGTAGAGCCCGACCGTTCGGCGCTCCCGGTGCCAGCGGACTCGCGGTGCTTGGCCTTGTGTTGGACCCCCGTCGCCAGGGCGTCCTCAAAGGTCTTAGAAGACCGCTTGGATTTCTTCCTCTTCTTCTCGCCTGACGGGCTCTTCCCTTCCAGCCAGTTGGCGAGACGTTGATGGCGGTCCTTCATGGTCCGCTCCGACATATTGCCGCAAAACGCACAGTCCTTCTCCACGTGCGTCTTGTCCTCATGTAAGCAGTAGAGACAAAGGGAGTGTTCGTCCTCCTTAAAGACGTTCTGCAGCTGGCATCCAGGGCAGACCCTGAACAGCTTTCCGGGCGTCGAGCTTCCCTTCTCCTGGGCCATGTCCGGGCCTGAGAAATTTCTGGAGTCCTCCAAAAGCGTAGCTTGACGAAATCTTCACCCCTGAGGGGCGCAGACGAATCCGACACGGGTCCCCGTTGATCGGATGGAGAGTCGGTGGAGCTTGAGGCTCTTTTGACTGAAAAAAACGAAGTTTTTGAGAAAAAACGTGAAAAATAGCACTAACGCTCGAGAGCAAAAGCACGAGGATCCCAACACATGAACGTGCGGTAAAAATCTGAAGATGGCTGCCAGAGGCGGGGCTTAGGTAGAGGGCAGTCATTGGCTGTGGTCAGTATGACGCAGAGACCAGTGATTGGTTACTACTACGAAAGACAGATCAGAAACGAAACTGATACTGGTTTTTTCTTTACCGAGGATTCCCAGCCTGACGACGAAGAATATTCATGAGCATGTGAATCCATGCCAGACCCCATGCTGGAGAAGAGGGCCGGAGGAACATTAGAGCAATGAGGAAGGAATAGAATGAAAAGGGAATCCCGAGAATAAGTAAGAGGACCCCCTAGCCGTTCAGGAGAAAATGGCTAGCAAACTACCCAAAAGCAAAGGGAAGCAATCTACCTTGGAGGAGTTTGCTAAATCGTGATGGAGGGAGCTAGCAGGAAACGACAGGGCGTTCAAGAAAGCAAGAAGATGGCGGCCAGTAACCTTCAGATACTAGATGCCATAACAGAACTGAAAGCTTTAATGAGACGGCCATCTCGAACCTGAAGACCGCACTGGAGTCCAAAATCTATGCTGTGAGCATAGATGTGTATCTATTGCGACAGGACTACGGGCACTGGGCGTGCGCACAGGGGCCCTAGAAAAAGAGGTGAAAGACAACGCAAGTATAAGCAAGACAAACGCAGTGGACGTCGACGTGGTGCAGCAACAAATGCGCAACCTCGAAAATAGAGCCGAAGAAGCGGAAGGGCGGGCTCGCTGAAACAACGTGCGCATATTGGGGCTGCCGGAAGGGGAAGAAGGATCCGACCTGACGAATGTGGAAAGTATGCTGATGCAAGAGATAATGGGTGGGGTATTAAGCCAAGGGTTCGCAGTGGAAAGAGCGCACAGGGCCCTGGCAAGGAGGCCGCCTTGGGAGCCCCACCGCGGCCAATTATTGCAAAGATCCTAAATTACAAGGACGGGGAGAAGGTTTTGGAGCACTTCCGTAAGGGCGGAATGGTAAGCAGAGCATCAGCAACTATCACTGCATACCCAGACTACACACTTGCAGTACAAAGGCAATGTTTAAACTATGTAGCAGTGAAAAGGAGGATGCGTGAAGCGGGGTATAGATGTATGCTACTGTATCCGGCAAAAATGAAGATGATCCTAAAGAACAAAACTCTTTTCTTTGAATCTCCAGAGGATGTGACTGCGTGCCTAGACTCAAAGAACTAGCCGACGGGAGCAGATGACCAAATGGTTGAAGCATCAGGGAAGTGAAAATTTGGTAATCGTCGCACTGCTGCATGAGAGGTCACCTTTGAGAGATAAGTACAGTGCATACAATGACACTGGGACTAGATTATAGCAGATTGCATACGAGACCGATGGATTACTATGGTCCTATATAACAACGAGTTGTTGGCATGCAGCGGGAAGCAACACCAGGAGTCACACTACCGACCCCCCAGATGTAGTTTAGTTGAGATACTGTTAGAGCAGTATCCCCCTGCTGGGTACTGAGTACTGGTTGAACCGAGAAAAGAGCTAGTTGCAGAGTAGCCTGAGATCCAGGGATGGAGCTGGGCAATAATTTTGGAGAGTTGGGTTGGGGACAGGGAGGGAGGGGCAGGCAAAACAGGGGGGAGGAGGGGTGTTGGGGTGTTCAACAAGGAGTTGGGAAGGGAGGAGGGAGGGAGGGGAGTTGGGGACTGTAACGCTCACCGACTGGAGACTGGGCCTGAAACACAGGATTGGTAGAGTTTAACTCCCTAGTGTCTCTGTGTGCTTGAACCCCTTCTTCCCCGGGGTCCAACCCTTCCCTTTGATCCACAGCTCACCTTGTTTTCTTGGAAAGTGTGCTCTCCGTCCTGCTTTCAGCGCAGGGGTGCGTTGATTGATGCAGGCTCGTTGCTGCCTTGTTACTTCACTGGCAAGAGTCAGACAGGTAAGTATAATGAGTCTTTGAACAGTTCTCTAACTTCGTTCCTTTCCTTCCTTTGATGATGGTCGGCGTCCGGGGATGGCGGCGTGCTGCTGAGATGAGTAGCGCTGAAGGGGAGTGAGAGCGCGATGCACGATGCACTTTCGTATTTGTATTGAACTGAGTTCTTTTTCTGGGACTTTTAGGTGCCGCAACGTTTTCAGTGTGGATGCCGGTTATAAAGAAGAAATGCGGTGAGTAAGCGCGGTATGCAGCGCCTTTTGATGTTTCCACGCTAACCTGGAGTGTCTTTTCCCTCTTGCAGATGGATGAGAAGTTCCGGAGACAGAGATCCCCCAGAGCGGCTGGGATTCAGGTAAGCGTTTGAAACTCGTACAGTCTTTAAAAATAAGCGAAGATTTGCTGAATGCTTACTAATGCCTTTTTTCTGTTATTTTCCCTTTTCCTTCGGAAACGGCGTGCCGGGATGGGAATGACCCAGCCGAAGATGCCCGCAGAACAGAAAAAGCGATGAATGATGGGCAGAAGCGCCGCAAGGTAAGGCTGTTCCTAACAGGGTTCTTGTTCTTGCGGGAGCTGAGCGCAGAAGAAAGATGCAGGCCTACTGGAGACCGATCCGAACACAGTGAGTGTCATGCTGCAGGTGCAGAAAACACAAAGCATGTTTCCACGCCTGGGCGTGGCTTAAATAGTCTCTGGTTATCCCAGATGTCTCTGGGCTGAACCACACCCAAAAGACTAGACTGCACATGCAGTTCTGGGAACCGAAATATGTGGGGGCATCCATCCTGTCCCCATCAATGCACTACAAGTCCAATCCCCAATGTTATCCTATGGGAGTGAGTGGGTCTGGTGCCACAAGCGCCAAGTCTGACTCCAAGTGGGTCTTTGGAGGGATGGAGAGGCCCTTGAGGGCCATGTAGGTGATCGGGGCCTGGCTCCAGCCTGACTTCTTGGAGGGCTGGGGACATGAAGGGCAGGAATCATGACAGGGACTTGGGGGTGTTATTAGCTAGAGAACGAGTCTACACACGTGCTCAGCTATGCTTGAAGCGGAAAAGAAGGAGGGTCAGAGGGGGGACAGGGTACGGCTCAAACATGGGAGACCTTAGGATAGTGACCTGGAATGTCAGGGGACTCAATAGCTACTTGAAGAGAAATAAGATCATGATGTATTTAAAGAGACAGAAAATAGACATCGCTCTAATACAAGAAACACACCTCACGAAAGATAAACTAGAGCTAATAAAGAGGAAATGGAAAGAAACCCTCATAGGCGCAACATACTCGGCTTATGCCAGGGGTGTGGTCACTTGGGTGGCACCACATGTCCCCTTTCGGCTGCTACAGTCTATGACCGAGGCAGATGGGAGGATGGTAGTATTACGGGGATTGATAGAAAATAAAGAAATATGCATCGTCAATACATATGCCCCGAACCTGGGATGGACGGCTATTTGGGGCGGCGACTTCAACTGCACGTTGGACCCAAGGATGAATAGGTCAGATAGGAAATTCCACAAACCCGCCCCTGCAGCCAGAGCCTTGAGGACCATACTGGGAGACCTTCAATTAGAGGATACATGGAGACTACACCACCCACATGATAGACAATACTCACATTACCCTGCCCCACAAAACCTGTACACAGGGCTAGATTACATGTTTGCCTCACAAGAGATAACTGGGGAAATAGTGCGATCAGAATATAACGCGAGGGGGCTCTCAGACCATTCACCACTGGTCTTAACATGGCAATACGTGTCCTGAGAGCTAAGATCCCAACATGGCGACTTAGAGCAGAAGCACTGAAAGATATGGTGTTCAGAGAAGACCTTAGAGGAGAAATTATAGAATACTTCGAGAATAACACGGGGAGTGTAGAGTCGGCTGGAACCCTATGGGAAAAATTTAAGGTGGTGGTGAAAGAAGCAGCTATAGCTACATCTAAAGGACTGCAGGGAGGCATATCAGTGCAACTACAAAACACAGAGGCGAAACTAGAAGCAATCCTAAGCAGAGGAAGCAACTCCCGCGAGGACTCCAAAAACACTAACCAGCTGCAGCAGGAACGTATGGGGCACTGGGAAAGGTTATGCAATTTAAACTATAAGAAATACATAGAAAGGCAGCCCGTTGGGGGAGACAAGACGGGGAGACTAGTCGCATGGCTATGTAAAAGTGAGACCCCCAGCTAAACGATCAGAGCGGTGCTGGGAGAGGATGGACAAATATTAGATACCCAAGAGGGTGTGAATGAAGGGTTCCTCGAATTCTATAAACCATTATATGGCGACGCAGGACGTGAGGAAGGGAGTGCGATAGCAGAAACAGAGTACACCGGCTTACCCAAAATAAGCGCCGAAGAGCGAGAAAATCTAGACGCCCCAATCACACTGGAAGAGCTAGAGGCGGTGGTTGAGCAACTACGTAAGGAATACAGTAAGACCCCAGGAGCGGATGGACTCCCTAGTGAATTCTACAAAATATATAAGAAGGAAGTACTCCCACACCCCCACTGCTGACAATGTTAAACAAAGCATTTCATATAGAGATATAGCCAGAATCCCTTAGGGAAGCGATCATTATTCCACTCCTCAAACCCAATAAGCCAAGCATGGACTGCGGGTCGTACAGACCGCTATCTATGCTGAATCAGGATAGCAAAATACTCACGGCTGTGTTGGCAAATAGAATGAAGCAGGTCATTGGCAGACTAATACATCCTGATCAGACCGGGTATGTTACACACAGAAGCATATCCGACAACCTCAGATGGCTTCATCATGTTATAGAACAAACAGAGGGGGCCTCGGGTGAGTTGGCTATTGTATCATTAAATGCAGTAAAGGCCTTTGACTCTGTCAAGTGGCCTTGGCTGCTGGCAGCCCTAGGGGAGTATAGGATAGGACCTGGATACTTGAGGTGGGTGAAACAAAAAGGGAGCAACCATTTTGGAGAGATGGCAGCTCAGTAAGGGTACCAGACAGGGATGCCCTTGGTCCCCGATGCTGTACATTCCTGCATTGGAACCTCTAGGGATATACCTGAGATAACAAAATAAGGGAGTGGGGATCTGCACAAAAGGGGGACCACACCTAATATCGTTATATGCAGATGACGTGTTATTATACTTGAGGTACCCTGAAGAAAACCTGCAATATATCCTAGAGGTGATGGAGCGATTCGCAGTGCTCTCCGGTATTGCAGTCAACCCCAAAGAGTCGAGCATATTCCCCCTGGGAAGGTACACAGGGGTCCCGCGAGAATAACTACCAGTACTACCAATACCCTGGGAGACCAGTATTTTCAGATAACTGGGAATTGACATTTACCACACTGTGGAAGCAGAATACACACAATACTGAGAAAGCACTAACAAACATCGAGAATAGTATAACTTTTTTGGCCTAGGCTCCCCCTGGCCATGATGGGGATGGGGGAACGCTGCTGAAGATGGTTGTACTACCCAGGCTACTACACTACTTTGGGAACATACCATATTTGATGCCTAGGTGCTTCTTCGTTAAACTTCAAATCATATGCAGAGGCTTTCTATGGGATAAAACCAGGAGTAGGATAGCCCTATGTAAACTACAGAACACATTTAACAAAGGGGGTATCAAGCTGCCTAACTTTGAGATCTATTATCTATCCAGTCAACTGCGATACGTGACTGAGTGGTTAGCGGAAGACTCAACATCAGAATCCAAACTGTTGGGATCTGAATGTGCCCCGTTCTTCCTAAAAGAATGGGTATGGCTGCCTAAACGAGAGATAAATGGGTGTCCGGGGATTGATTGATATTTTATTTCTATAGCGCTCGTACACAAGTGTTTCAGAGCGCGACAAGGCAAGGGAGGGGAACAGGGGAGAACAAAACAGCGATCTTACTAGGCCCAGTGACCTTGAGAACGCGCAAGTGCATGGGAGAGGGGGAGGGGAAAAGTGCATGGAAGGGGGGAGAGGTGGGAAGTGCGAAGCAGAGGAGAAACAGATAAATAACAATAAATAAATAATAAAGGCAACAAACAGTGGTAATGCAGCCAGCAATTTGCAAGTGCTAGGTTTAAGACAGCAGACAGGGTAGGTCTGATAAGTGCAGGAAGAAAATGGGGGGGCTGTATGGGTACAGATACAGACCCCAGTGCAAGGGGTGGCCCGGAGGCAGTGCGGGAGGGTGGCAGGATGAGCAGGTACCTCGGCCCAAAAGACAGAGGGTTGCCAGGTGCACAGTGTCAAGAGAGAACAGATCAGCAGGGGAGAGGGGGAGCGAAGGCAGAAGAAAAGAGGAAGGTCTTGAGGTGCTTCCGGAACCGGAGATGGTTCTCCTCAAGTTTTAGAGTGGCAGGGAGGCTGTTCCAGAGGGAGGCCCCAGCCAAAGACAGAGATCTACCCCGAGCTCGTTTCTTAGAAAAACGACTGACCCTGAGTGAGTTGGAGGTAGAGGAGCGAAGAGCTCGAGAGGGGAGGTATTTGCGGAGGGATAGCTGAAGGTATTTTGGACCCAGGCCCCAGAAAGCCTTGTGGACAATGCAGAGGGTTTTGAATTTAATCCTTGCATCCACTGGGGGCCAGTGGAGAGATGTCAGAGCTGGAGAGATACGATCCCAGGGCTTGAGGCCAAGGAGAAGTCTCGCCTCAAGCGGAGAGTAGAGGCAGGTAGAATTAGATAGAGGCTGTTACAATAGTCCAAGCTAGAGAGAACCAGAGCTTGAGATACCATGAGCTTGTGGGGGAAGGAGAGGAAAGGCAGGGTATCTCTGAGGAGGTGCAGACAGAAATTTGACTTTTTAGAGACCTCAGAGATGTCAGGGGATGCTGGTAGTAGGGTGGAAAATATGGTGTAAGGCGTGCCAGACCATGGAAAATCCGGCTCAGTATTCCCCGCAAGTGCCACTAGTGGCATTAACCGGAGGAGACGCGCAACTGAGGAAGACGATTCGCAGGCATTGGGAAATGATGGGGATTGTAACAATGAGAGACATATGGCAAGAGGGAGAAATAAAGGGATTTAATACGTTAGTAGAAGAAACGGGTCTACACTTGGGGCAGTACATCACTTATACCAGATTGGTACGGAAGGTAATGGAGACATGGTCTGAAATTGTACTAGATGAACAACCAGACACGGCCATCAAAACACTGTATGATATTGCAGAGGGAGGGCACGGGGTTTCACGAATTTACCAATTACTGATGTCTAGGGTGGGAAGGGAAGTGTCCCAGCTGAGACAGGACTGGGAGGATGACGCAGGGGAACCAATGACGGATGGGCTGTGGGAGCGGGTACAAGGGTATCATAAAAAAGTGTCTAGGAATGCAAGGCTACAACAAATACAGCTATATATAACTCACAGAGCATACATGACCCCCCAGAGAATCTCCCGATTCAAAAGCGCAGTGCGACAAACATGCCCCATGTGCGGAGAAGAAAACGCAGGGCTAATACACATGTTCTGGGCTTGCCCGGAAATTGGGAGGTTCTGGGGTGAAGTGGCCCACCTATTGAATGAGAAAGGGATCAATTTAAACGTAGAATCAATGTGGACATGCATGGTAGGGGGGTTTCCTAGACCGCTCCAATTAAAACATGTCAGTAAACTCAAACACTTGATTTATATATTCGCTAAGTGTAGAATTGCCATGGGGTGGAAAGCATGTAATAGACCCAAGATAGAAGTCTGCTGGAACGATCTCTGTAAATGGATGGAAGCTGAAACAGTAGTATGGAGTGAGGCGGCCAATAGGGGAGGGGAGGAAGAAGTGGAAACCCTGGCGGCCTGGAAATATCTTGTGGCCACATTGCTGGGGCCCACCATGGGCGGCCCAGGCGATGACTCCTCCGAAAATACAGATGAGGAGATACCTCCTAAGGATAAAGAGCAAGAGGGCAAAGCAGTGTAGGCTTGGGTTGGAGGGTGGGATAAGGGTAAGCAGTAGACACTGGAGATTTTTTCATAATGTTAAAATACTATGTTAAAGAACTGCTTCAGTTAGGTGTTTAGTGTTGATTGTTTGTTGTAAAAAATAATAAAACATTTTTAAAAAAAATAGTTGCCTGTGGCCGGCAGGGAATACTGTCATTGGTGCTTGTATTGATTGACTGCAAATTTCACCATGTGGTGTTTGTTTTGAGAGTGCATCATCCAGCATTGATCTGAATGGTGTTTGTATCTAACCGAGTGTCTGTTTTCCAGAGCCTATGCAATGACTATGAGTGAAGGCTCATAAGGGACAGCATAAGTGCCGCTTGAAGTTACCTGCCCTCTTTGAATCCATGGGCCTCATTACGAGTCCGGCGGTAAAACCGCCTGGTTACCGCCGGACTCGTATTACTATTCCGCCTCCACGATTCCCGGAATTACAACCCCGGTTTTCCGGGAATCACGGAGGCGGAATGGTGTTAATCCCCATTCCCATCGAGTCCTATGGGACTCGATGGGAATAGGGATCATGGAAACACCAGCAGTATCTCGTAATGCTGCTGGTGTTTCCTCGTCCGCCTGCAGGCGGGCGGTGTTAAAACCACCAGGTCAGACCTGGCGGGAACATCACCTCCCGCCTGCAGGAGTCGGGATCAGGCGGTCCGGAAACAACGGTGGCGGCGGGTTTACCGCCACCGTTATTTCCGGACCGCCTGAGTTGTAATGAGGCCCCATGTTTCTATGTTTGTTTGCTGAGCACCGCAGATGCACGCAACTGTGGAAAACACCCGGCAAAGCCACAGCAGTCCATTGTTGTAGGGGATACTCGTGCTACGTTTGTCACATTCATTTGTTGGACAGTTCATAACATGTCCTCACCTGTACTCCCTGTGGTTTTAAAGGCCAAACTTTAAAAAAATCTTGAACCCCTCCAAGTTTCATAGAAGGGCCAGCTTCCATATCCAGCAAATGACTCTTTGACCTCAATCAAGGGGGTCATGCTAACAGCCTCGGACTGCCCGCATCGGTCGATCGGCCACCGGCCAGTTTGAGGCTACCCCTGGGCCGTTTTATTTTGTAAGTGAAGTGTTTACAATTTGCATTGCAGACACATGTGTCTGCTGCTGCGAGCCTCCGCGCTGCGGGATGCATGGCCCAAGCTGGGCCTTTTTTGTTGTAGCTAGCTGTAACTGTAACTTAAGATTTGTGTGCCGCCCGCGCAGTGCGCACAGTGCTCAGCTCGCTTGGGGTGCCAGGCCTGAATTCCGAAAAGGAAACTGACACAACGCACGCTCTCCTCTCTCTCTCTCTCTCTCTCTCTCTCTCTCTCTGGGAAGCCACCGTCGCAGCACACCCAGCCAGGGGCAGGGCCCAGGAGAGCCTCAGCCTGGAGCTGCTGGCGGCAGCCACGGTCCTCCTGACCTGGAGGAGCATATTCATCAAAGCAAGGTAAACAACACACACGCGTTGTTACCTTGCTTTGATGATTTGCAAATTGCAATGCATGCATGCATAATCATGATGCATCATGCATGCGATATGCATCAGAATTATGTGCATATGATATGTTAGAGGGCTGGCCAGCCAGCCACGGTGCAGCGGGGGGGCCGGCGTCTGCCCCGCCCGCCCCCCGTGAGAACGTACAGTCAGTGTACGAAATACAAACAAACACTGTCTGCACTCAGACAGTACTGCACAGCAGGAGCTTGCTGGCTGGGATGCGCTCCCTCTGGGCTCCGGCTCCTCTGCCCAAGGCCGCTGGTGGGCTGGAGGCGGGGCTGCCCAGCCCCCATCAGGTTCACACACAACAAGTTGCTTTCAACTTTCAGGAAGTGACGACAACGAATTGCCCTGCAATTTGCAGGTCAATTCGTTGTTGTCACTTCCTGAAAGTTGAAAGCAACTTGTGCCTGTGGGGGGCTGGGGCGGCGACAGTCTTAGACAGACTCCGTGCCGCCACAATCGGTAGACACGTGGGTGACTCACTCTCTGTGATATAGTGGCCTCCTCCTGACCCTGGCATTATTTTTTAGCCACGAGTCAACGAGGCAGCCCACAGAGAGTCAGCCAGCCCAGTGTCCTCATAATCCCCATTGCCAAGAGACTGACGACGAGTGGACTCGACGAAGACACTCCAGCTGGCAGCAGGCCAGGCTGGCCAGCAGACTAGTGGCCAGCGGCCACCCACAGCCTGCCCTGGGCCTGGCCAGTGTCCTCTGAGCCCGCCCCCTCCACCCCCCCCCAGCAGCAGGCAGACTGAGGCTGAACCGTGAGCCCCCACTGTTTGCATCGAGACCTGACCTCCTGTCACACCAGGCTGCCAGTGCCAATTTGGCGACGTCGCAGAAGTTGAAGTGAGTGAGTGCCAGTGGGGAAATTAGCGTATTATTTATTTTATTCTGCACAAAGTCGTGCCGTGTTGTTGTTAGAAATAGCCTCCTGGCCCTTTAGAGGCAATTTGCACACAAGTAGCGTTAGTCTCTGATTATGAGTCAGTCCGAGTCAGTGGTGACGACAGTGTGGTTGGACTGGACTGGAAGCCGGATTTGATGTCAGCAGCCAGCAATATGAGTAACTGGGTACAGCCAGCCAGGTGACATCACGATAAGCCATCACAAGTGCAGCGTTTGCAAAGGGTCGTGTCACGCACTGCAGAAGTGGATACGCCCCTTTGTCCATCCAGTTAAATCCTAGAATAGACTGTCAGTAACTTACAGTAAGAGCATGTTGAACTTGTGTGTTTTTGCAGGTACTTTGTACCCTTTCAAATTCTTTACCGAGGCCCCGTCTTCCGGAATCATGCACTTTGCGTGAGATAACAGAGCTGTACCTCCAACCCCGGCACAGCTGCGCAGGAAAGGCACTAACTTGTCCAGCGCGAGCCCGGCCTGGACATAGCAACCAATGCGCCGCCTTGTGTTGAACGGTGGTTGGCCCCTTAAACCCTCGCAGCCCATTAACGAGGGTCCGACCTCCAGGCTTCGCTGATTCAAAACATGATGAAACCCAAACTGTGCAAACACATCTCCATCGTTCCTGTGACCGACTACCCATGAGCACTTACCATGTAACCTGCGCTCCTCGCATGGTAACCAAAGCCATGCCCGTGCGCCATGTGTGCAATGATTGCGCAGGCAGTATCAGACTAAGCCAAACTTTCTGCCAACACCACGGGAGCCCACTAATACGTGGTCTGCTGTCTTGGACTGATTGTGGCTTTTGTGTGTTTCAGAACTGTGGCGACGACTGATCTGGACATGCATTTGTTTGGTCCCAAAATGAATGCATCGCCCGTTCAGATGCGTCAGTTGATAACTGCCAGCTTGCCACGGCAAGGCCTGGTGACATCATACTCCCATTGTTGTGTGAGTGGCATGTGCCATGTTTAATCTGGTTGCTGGTGCTCAGGCACGATTGGTTGCCCTCTCCAGAGAGATTTAAACATCTCCCGTAGACGCCAATAGTTGTAAGCTTGTGTACCAATATAAGCACCGTTTTTTTAGGTATGGTCCTTGCTCGCTGCCAACCTCTTTCAGCTTGCTGGAGCACGAAATAACTGCTCTTAATAATGCTTTGTTTCTTAAATAGCGCCTTCTTTTGCTGCAGACTGGCGCCCGACACACAAGTGGTGACGTTTTCACCCTACTCAATGGTACCCATGTTCTACCCTGCGTTAGAATAAGGGTGCCCACGCGCGGGTGACTTTGGCCAAATCCCAGAAGGTCAAGCGACAGAGCGGACCTAAAGCAAACGCAAGCCCTTGCGGATGTGCACACGATGCCGGTGTCACGACCGCTGGGCGCTGGCGGCTGTGGAAGAGGTGGAAGCTGGGCCGCCATTGAATTGTGCCGTCACGTTTTTTTTTCCCTGACAGCACTAACGTTCTAGTCTTTTTCAACATGGCCGCCGCCTACGCATATTTACTTCCACACGCTAGGCAGCTCGGTGCGTTGCAACTTCGGATTTCCCTCTGTTGCTCTCGCTCCTCTATAGTTTTCTCCTTGGCGGTGCTCCGCCCGTGCTGTTCTGTTTCTTCCAAGCCCTTGCTCTCTTTCCCCTTACTCACTCCCTCCTCCCAGTCTTTCCGGTTTTCCTTCCCCCGGTTGTTTTCACCGGTCCGTTCCTTTTCCTTGCTGTCACTCGCTCTGCTCCATTCTCTACGGAGCTTGCCTCTTGTTACACTCTCATACTCATCTTGCCTAGTATCGCCTGATTGTGCCTCACCGAGTATTTTCCTGTTTCTGGTTTCCTGCTTGCTCAAGTACTCCGGAGGGGTTTTTACGCCGTTTGGCTTTTCCTCTCACTCCATTGTTAGTCCGTCGCTGAGGGGGGTCACCGTGCCTCCTGTTTGGAGCCGAGGTGGCTTCCTTTCGAGGCCGACCTTACCTGCTACAGAAGAAAAGGCTTCCCGCTCTACACGTCAGAAGAAAGAAGTTAAATTACTCTTCAAGTTCAGGTGAGGAGGAAAAGGAACGGGGGAACGAGTTGAGTTCTACTGATGAGGAAGACATTACCGATCAACCTGATAAAGTACCGAGTCCGCCAGCCCAGTTTGATAGCTTGCAACGCCAAAGTATTGAGATGGCAACCCCACAACAACTCCAGGAACTTGTTGCAGCAGTACAGAGTTTGAGTCAGGAGGTTCAGACTTTGAAAACAGACAATGCCGCCCTTCAACAGAGGGTTGCTGCTCGAGAACAGCTCACAGCTGATCTCCCCCCCCTACCCTTGGTATCAGGCAAATTTGATGGCACCGAGAGGAAAGTAAAGGAATTCCTTGATGCTTGTAATATTCACTTTGCTTTCCGAAGAGGCACCTTTTCCACAGACCATACCAAGGTAGGGTTCATGATAACCCATATGACGGGTAATGCCTTAGCATGGGCCACTCCTTTGGTATCTCGATCTGACCCGGTGTTACAGGATTATAATGCCTTCAAGGACCTTCTCAAACAGACTTTCCTCCATACGGAAACAGCCTTTGTAGCCAGCGAAGACCTCCTTGACGTGCGTCAAGGGAATTCAGACCTACTTTCCTATCTGTCCTCTTTCAAAAGAATAGCAGCTGAGGCTGGTTGGCAGGAAGAAGCACAGTATACCATATTCCGGAGGGGTTTGCGGGAGGACTTAAAGGACGAACTAGCCAGAATTCCCCGCCCAGATTCTTTCTCCGATCTCATCAAGGCGGTAATAAGGATCGATTATCGCATGACCGAAAGAAAGAACAAGAAGAAGAAGACTCGTCCTCCCGGATCTTTTCTTGAAACCCACACTTCGACCTCCTCACCTGTTACTCGCCCACCTTCCAGAGACGAACTGATGCAGATTGGTACTACCCGAGCTCCTTTGACAGCGGAAGAAAAGAAGAGAAGTCGAGAAGGCAGTCTGTGTCTCTATTGTGGTTCGGCAAATCACCTTCTGAGAGACTGTCCTGACGTACCCCCGAGAAGGCCGGGAAACGAGCGCCCTCGGTAGTCGGTGGGACAGACTATCGAGGGGCGTCAGTTGGTTCCTATGCTACGCTTTCTGTGACCCCTGCCAAGACCTCCGAAGACCATCGATTGATGGTAATTGCCGTCCAACTCCAGTTCAGAGGACAGGAGATAGAGACACAAACCTTGCTTGACTGTGGAGCTGCCGGAAATTTCCTAGACACCTTGTGGGCAGACAAGGTGGGTCTTCTCCGAGTTCCAAAGAAGGAAGACCAGAAGGTAGAAGGGGTAGATGGTACTCCTTTATGCTCCGGGCTCATTACCCACACCACCGAGGAAGTACAAGTATCTATCCAACAACATTCTGAGTCTTTGAAGTTCGATATCATTAGGGCCGCCCATTTCCCTGTTATATTGGGGATTGGTTGGCTCCGCAAACACAACCCAACAATAAATTGGACAGACAACCTGCTGAGTTTTCACTCTTCCTTTTGTCAAGAAAGGTGTTTGCCGGGACCGATGTTTGAGAAAGTCAAGACGATATGTGCTACTGAGAGTAGCTCCATCCACAATATACCCAGGATATTCGAGGAATTTGCTGATATTTTTAAGGAACAACAACCTTTGGTACTCCCCCCTCATCGGCCGGAAGATTGTAATATTGACCTCATACCTCAGGCCTTGGTTCCTTTTGGAAGAATGTACCCCCCCCTTTCTATGGCTGAAAAGGCAGTTCTCCGGAGCTACTTGGATGACAATCTTGCAAACGGATTGATCCGACCATCAAGATCCCCAGCAGGTGCTTCCTTATTTTTCATACCCAAGAGAGACTCCAAGGAGTTGAGACCTTGTATTGATTACAGGGATCTAAACCAAGTCGCGATCAAGGACACATACCCAATGCCTATAATCTCGGAGATACTTGAAGCCGTTCAGGGATCGGTATTGTTTACTAAGCTCGATCTTCGGAACGCATACCATTTGCTTCGGGTGAAATCCGGTGATGAATGGAAGACTGCTTTCCGCACTCCCTACGGGCTTTTTGAGTACCGAGTGATGCCATTTGGACCGGTAAATGCTCCCTCTATATTCCAGAGGTTTATGGATCGCATATTTTCCGATCTGTTGGGGATCAACACAGTTGTGTACCTTGATGATATCCTGATATTTTCCCGGAAGAAGGAAGAGCATTCTTCCCAGGTATTGGAGGTGTTACACCGACTCCGATTACATCACCTATTGGTCAAACCAGAGAAATGTGCTTTTGCTCAATCATCCATGCCTTACTTGGGTTTTATACTCTCTGAAGAGGGGATAACCATGGATCCCGAGAAGGTTGAAGCCATTCTCTCATGGCCATCTCCTTCATCTGTCAAGGACATCCAGAGGTTTTTAGGTCTGGCAAACTTTTACCGGAAATTCATCCCGGGGTTTTCGAGGCTCACCTTGCCCATCACTTCTCTTCTTAAGAAATCCTCTAAACCCTTTCTTTGGAATAAAGAGGCTGAAGACAGTTTTGCCAGTCTCAAAGGAAGATTCTGCACGGCTCCTATTGTTCGCCAACCAGACCAACTGAAACCTTTAATTATGGAGAACGACGCTTCTGCTGCTGCAGTAGGGGCCGTTCTTCTCCAAATCCACCGCGGCATGGAACATCCAATAGCCTATTTTTCTAAGACCTTGACAAAAAGTCAACAAAATTATTCTGTCATCGAGAAAGAGCTACTGGCTATGAAATTGGCTTGTCTGGAATGGAGACACTTACTTCAAGGAAGTATGCACCCATTTCAGATACGTACCGATCACAAAAATATGCAGATTTTGAGGCAACAGGAATGCTACAACACCCGACAAGCCAGGTGGGCGCACTTTTTTGCTCAGTTTGATTTCACCATTACTTATATTCCGGGCTCTCAAAACCAAGTCGCTGACGCGTTGTCTCGAAGAAACGAAGTCAACGAGCCATATCAGAAAGAACTCATGTTTCCCCATACTAAGATCGTCCTGGTTGTGTCATCTTTTCTAGAAGAGGTTAGGGGGGCTTATACTCCTTTAAAAGGACCCGCTCCCACTCTAGGAAAATTACCTGTCGAGGAAAAAGATGGACTGTTTTTCAACCAAGGAAGACTAATCCTACCTACACACGACCTCCAGGTACAAGCTCTTAGGTGGTGTCACGACTCGAAGGTTGCGGGTCATCGAGGCCTTCGTGGTACGCTCGAACTGCTCCAAAGAACCTTCTTTTGGCCCAATATGAGGGCAGACACTCAGCCTTACATTCAAACATGTTTGACTTGTTTACGTAACAAGAATTCCACGCAGAAATCGTTGGGGTTACTTCAACCCAGCCCGATCCCTCCAGGTCCTTGGATTAACATTTCTACGGACTTCATCGTCGACTTACCTAAATCCCAAGGTTGTACGTGCATCATGGTAACTGTTGATACCTATTCCAAATTGGCGCATTTCTCCCCATTGTCCGGCATACCTTCTGCTTCGCTCACTTTCTTAAGGACATATTCAGATTGCATGGTCTCCCTCATAAGATTGTATCCGATCGTGGCAGCCAGTACACCTCTAAGTTTTGGTCAGCTTTGTGCAAATTGTTGGGGATTGAGAGGGCTCTTTCTTCTGGATTCCATCCTCAGACTAATGGCCAAACTGAGAGGCTGAACAGAACCCTTGAACAATATCTGAGGTGTTTCGTTAATCAGTCACAAGACAATTGGGTTTCTCTTCTCCCAACTGCCGAATTCACGTACAACAATGCTAGTCATGCTTCTTTAGGTATGAGTCCTTTTTATTGTACTTATGGATACCACCCCAGATCTATTATACCCACTTTCTGGAAAGATACCTCTATCCCATCGATTGAATCCGGTTTGGCGCAGCTGAGACAAGCTCACATATCTGCCAAACAGAGTCTTAAAAAGGCAAGCATTCAATACAAGGACCAAGCAGATCGCCACCGGAGACAGGTGCCGATGTGGGAGAAAGGCTCAAAAGTTATGCTGCCTACCAAGTTTCTACCCCGTTGGGTCAGACCTTCCAAGTTGTCCCCCCAGTATATTGGACCTTTCGACATCCTGACCAAGATCAACCCAGTGGCTTACCGCCTCAAGTTACCTAAGTAGCTTAGTCGTGTTCACCCGACTTTTCACTCCTCACAGCTCCGCTCCTATGTGGCTGATGAGAGAAGGCAGAGAGCTCCCAGACTTCACGTTCCACCCGACCCTAACTCTGAAGAATACAAAGTCTCCCACATCAGGGATTCCCGTTACCATAAGGTTCGCCTGGAATATCTTATCCATTGGAAAGGCTTCCCTTCGTCCGAGGATTCCTGGGAACCCCGATCTTATGTTAACGCACCCCGTTTGTTACGCCGGTTCCACAACCTACATCCCGGCAAGCCCGGCGGGTGTCGCCCTAGAGGGGGGCATACTGTCACGACCGCTGGGCGCTGGCGGCTGTGGAAGAGGTGGAAGCTGGGCCGCCATTAAATTGTGCCGTCATGTTTTTTTTCCCTGACAGCACTAACGTTCTATTCTTTTTCAACATGGCCGCCGCCTACGCGTATTTTCTTCCACACGCTAGGCAGCTCGGTGCGTTGCTCTCGCTCCTCTATAGTTTTCTCCTTGGCGGTGCTCCGCCCGTGCTGTTCTGTTTCTTCCAAGCCCTTGCTCTCTTTACCCTTGCTCACTCTCTCCTCCCAGTCTTTCCGGTTTTCCTTCCCCTGGTTGTTTTCACCGGTCCGTTCCTTTTCCTTGCTGTCACTCGCTCTGCTCCATTCTCTACGGAGCTTGCCTCTTGTTACACTCTCATACTCACCTTGCCTAGTATCGCCTGATTGTGCCTCACCGAGTATTTTCCTGTTTCTGGTTTCCTGCTTGCTCAAGTACTCCGGAGGGGTTTTTACGCCGTTTGGCTTTTTCTCTCACTCCGTTGTTAGTCCGTCGCGGAGGGGGGTCACCGTGCCTCCTGTTTGGAGCCGCGGTGGCTTCCTTTCGAGGCCGACCTTACCTGCTACAGAAGAAAAGGCTTCCCGCTCTACACGCCAGAAGAAAGAAGTTAAATTACTCTTCAAGCTCAGGTGAGGAGGAAAAGGAACGGGGGAACGAGTTGAGTTCTACTGATGAGGGAGACATTACCGATCAACCTGATAAAGTACTGAGTCCGCCAGCCCAGCTTGATAGCAGGTCACACCAATAGCATCCATGCAGAGAAAAAGAAGCATGGGTGGTATTACAGAAACGTTTCACCAGTGCCATTCGCACTAGGGCCAAAATTGCCCCCGCGCAAAAAAAATATTCTTTCACCGCATTTCTGCATCAGAGCAATGTTTGCCTAGTAGTTGAAACTGTGAAATTAAGTGTGCACGTCCTCTACACACATCCTTTTCTTTCATGCAGGCTGCATTCCAAGACGCCTTTGTACATAGTATGCATCGATTTCTGCTTTTTGGCAGGTGTGTGCTCCCTTTGCTGTGCTTTACATGGGGTAAGAAAATTTTGCGGCATGGCTTGCATGATGGGCGTGGTCTAAGACTTGATGGGCATGTCCTAAAGACAAACATCTAAAAATGTTGTGGCCTACATAACACAGACTGCTTGCCGCATTCCTTAAAGTATACCAAATCAAAGCTAAGCATGCTATGATGCACACAATACCCTCACAGCCCACTGCTGGCATACTGTGCCTATAGTGCACACACTACGCTCAAAGGCCACTGCTGGCATACTGTGCCTATAGTGCAAACACTATGCTCAAAGCCCACTGCTGGCATGCTTTGCCAATAGTGCACACAATACCTTCACAGCCCAGTGGCATACTGTGGCTATAGTGCACACACTACCCTCACAGCCCACTGCTGGCATACTGTGCCCATAGTGCACACACAGCTGGTCTCATAGAGTGATCGCAAATTAGCACAACGAGTAGAGCACTCGCTTTGACATCTGTGCAGCTTTGACATCTGTGCAAAGCCTGCTGACGCAGGTTCGATTCAGGTGGGGCCAAACTCAGCCTTTCATCCTTCTGAGGTCGATAAATACCACACACCGTGGGAAATAAGCAGTGCTCAGATACCTGAGAGGGTTTGTAGCGCTATATTAAAAAAAAGCACACACAAACTGCCGTCACAGCCCACTGCTGGCATACTGTGTCTATAGTGCACACAGTACCTTCACAGCCCACTGCTGGCATACTGTGCCTATAGTGTGCACAAAATCACGAATGACGGTTTGAGGGCCACTTTTTTTGAGGTGAGGGGTGGGCCACTTTTCTGAGGCGAGGGGTGGGCCACTTTTTTTTTTGGTGTCCGGGCCTATTTCTTGTCCCAGTCCGACCCTGCATGCTAATTGACACTGTGCCAGGCTGAGCTGAGGCCAGTAACTCCAGATTACCCATGTGAAAGCATGAAAAGAATTAGCCTGGGTCCTAGGAATGAAGCAATCTCGCTGCGTGGAACTCTGCGCATATTCGGATGGACTGGGTGGTGATTGACTGGGGAACTTGAGGTAACCTCCATGTACTTGAAAAAATTACCATGAGCAGTGGCTGGCGAAACGGACATAGCACCTCAAGTCCTACATTGGCCCTGATCTCCTGTGAATGCGGGACGGGAGGAAAAGCTGAGGGTGGGCCGTTGGCAAGTGATATGCAGGGGCCTAACAGCTACTGCGTGCACCCTCTCTGGAACAGCAGGGCGGATCAGGCTGGTGATAGAGCCTGAAACCGCTCACCCAAAGAGTGCCTGAAAACGAGACACTAGCGGCTAACTCAGATATGGGCAGCGGCTGCTGGCGTGGACCCGTATCAAGGGACGAGGTAGAGGCTGTGGGCTTCCTGGCTGGTGAGGAGGTGTGTGGTACGGGAAGTCTCAGGCCCAGAGTTACCAGCCGGGACGCTGGCACGAAGCGCCTGACTAGTGAGCTGCATGTCACAAAGGGCTTAGCTGATGCTGCGCCCCTACAGCAAGGCGCCCAACAACCCGGAGAACGTTACAGGCATCCGGCTCCGGCCTGCCTGTGCTCTCGGTTGTGCCCAAGGGTGCCGGGATTGGATGCTCTGGGGAGCACTCCTACGAGGCTACTGCGACGTTGGAGGTGCGGTCATACTGCTGATACTCATTGTGGACAGCTACTCAGCCGCGGCACCCACTGGGCATAGCGCTAGGGCATTGGATACACGGTTCGAACCAGGGAGGTGCAGCGACACCCTTGAAATCACCGAAGAACTTTGGTATTCTGAAACAAACACGGATTCGTACGGTGAGACTCTTGGCCATTAGGCTTTCAAATGCCTCCTATTTGCGAATACCTATGCTGCCGCCTGTGAAACACTTGACACTGTGAGGCCATATTCAGGGTTGCTGAAGGCTACGGCTGAGCCGTGCAATCCGCTGCAGCGCCTCTTGGATATCTGGGGTTCGCACCTACCGTCTCGCTGACGGGACCTGCGGTGAGGCGGGAGCCCGGTTCCCCCCCACCCCCGGCGGTGGGAGCCACGATTTTGGAGGTTAGTGGAGCCCCGAGGAGTAAAGCCCCTGGACAGTTGATGTTTGTGCTGTAGTTGGAGTGTAACAAAGGCTTTGTACAAGCACAGGGCCCTCTTAAATAACTGGGTTACGGGACATACAAATAAACTAACCTCTGCACAACCATTTGTAGCAGTTGCGGATTAGGCATATATACAACTCTTCTCGGGAAAGCTATGGTGGTCCTAGTGCCTTTATTCAACCATATATGTTTTGGAGTAAGGGTGAACTGAAGAGTCAATGGGACTGGTCTCCATGCTACCACCAACCGAGACATGCAAGTGTCCCCACGGATTGCGCTGGGACACGGGACCCGCTACACCAGGGGCACAACCGGGGGAGCCTGTATGTGGCATCTAATCCTGAGCTGAGGTATAGAAAAGATTCGAGGACATATTCTTCGGCCCAGGACACGGCCAAGAGGCGCTCTATACAGCGGCGACCATCTACCCCATTGAGATTAGTGGTAAATCTGCCTCTGAAACATGCAACGTACGTACTAAGCCCATCTGGCCCTTCTCTCGCTACTGTGGCGTCCAAAACGCTGCTAGGTTGACCTGCTACTGGTTGATAACTGACACGCTGCCCCCTCGGGCAAGGATCCTACAATAGGATAGCAGGAAGTCTGCTGTCATCTGTTCTGAAATAGTGTGTCCTTCTGGTACACTGTGAAGAGGCAAAATGACGAAGGGCTCTGGAGCCAAGAAAAAAGGCCCAATGGGGTTGTATACTAACACCCCCACTAAAACCCTGGGACCTACAGAGCTACCAACTGATGATGAGCAGCCAGCGGCCTCTACCACCACCAGGGACGACCACCTCCTAACAGCGATGCAGAATGGATTCATGGTGGTAAACATGAACCTGGATGACATAGTTTCGACCATAGGCTCACTGAAGTCCAAGCTAGAGAAAGAGGATGCGCATATCACAAAGGTTGAGACGAGGATTGGTGAGACGGAAGATAAAGTCGATAAACATGAGCGCGATATAGCGCACTTGCAACAGGAGGTCAGCAAGATTTGCAATAAATGTGACAACTTGGAATCGCGTTCTCGACTAAATAAAATCTGTATCATTTGGATCCAGGAGGCGGCCTGTAAAGGCCCTATGGAACACTTTGTCAAGGAAATGGTGAAATCATTGTAAGTTACTCACCGTAGTGACTAACGTACTCTTAGTCCTTAGTCCCCTTTCCTCCATACTGCATGTGCGTCCCTTCCAAGGGACGGGAGACAACCTTTTTCACCAGAAAAAACCTTCTTCCCCATTAAATTTAGAGGACGCGCTGGCCTGACCCCGCCTTCCGGCGCCATGCCTCAGTCCCCATAGACGTGGCGACAATGGATTAACCTTGCCTAATGACACCAGTTTTAGTAGGGGGGAGAATGGTGGGACATATGGAGGAAAGGGAACTAAGGAGTGTACAAAGGAGTGTAACTACGGTGAGTAACTTATAATTACTCTTAGGTCCCGTCCCGTTTTCTCGATACTGCCTGAGCGATTACACATCTAAGTGTAGCCGCAGGGTGGAGAGGAGACCCTCCTTAAGCAAACAGGTTTTTAAGAACCACCTGTCCTAAAGCCGTGTCTGATCTAGAGCCGGTGTCCAAACAGTAATGTTTGCAGAAAGCCAAAGGGATGGCCCAGGTGGCCATTCTGCTTTTGACTTGCCTGGTGGTATGCCGTTGGAATGCGATGGCCGTTGCCTTGGTTCTGACCGCGTGGGCGTGCATGTTGGCCGCCAGTGGCTTATGTTGTCCCCGTAAGCTTCTTTAATGGCCCAAGATCATCCAACGGGCTATGGAGGCCCGATACCCTGGTCTTGATCCGCCAAAGGTGAAAAACAGAGCAGTGGACTTGCGGAAGCCCTTGGTCCTGGCCAAGTAGAATTTCAGGGCACGCCTGACATCGAGGCAGTGCAGAACACTGTGCCTCGTCTTCAGGCTCAGCAAAAATTGTAGGCAGCACTATTTTCTCGTTCAGATGCGGAAGGCACCTTAGGTAGGAATGCTGGGTGTGTCCGCAGGACTACTTTGTCCTTGGGAAACGTAGTGTAGGGCTTTGAGGCGACCAGTGCCTGGATTTCGCTTACTCTGCGAGCCGAGGTGATGCAAGGCCGTCTTAATAGTGACCAGCCTGATGTCCGCGGATGTCATTAGCTCAAATGGTTTGTGCGCCAGGGGACCCAAAACTATGTTGAGGTCCCACACCGGGTGTGGCCTCTTGATGGACGGGTAGAGTCTGGCGAGTCCCGTTAAATGCTTCTTGACAATCGGGTTGGAAAAGGAGAACACCTCTTCCTCTGAGTTTCTGTAGGCCCCAATGGCTTCCAAGTAAGTGTGGCAAGTGTCTACCTGCACGCCCGAGTGTACAAGGTGCGCTGAGAAGGAGAGCACGTCGTCCAATGTACATGCAAGGGGGTTAATATCCTTAGAGTGTGCCCAGTGGCAGAACCTGGTCCACTTGCTCTTATACTGGGTCCTGGTAGTTTTGCTCCTAGCGCCTTGGATGATCTCTAGATTAGCCTGGGACAGGCTGAGGTGGCCTAGCATAACCTGCTCAGGAACCACGCTGGGAGGGCAAGTTTCTGTGGCGCAGAGTGAATGACCCGGCCCCCCTGCTGCGCCAGCAGATGTGCTGGGCGGGTCAGAAGGCGAATGGGTGGTCTCTCAGAGGGGCTGAGCAGCTCCCAGAACTATGGCCTGGCTACCCTCCATGGAGCTGTTAGAATGACGCTGAGGTGGGGAGGCACCTTGATCTTGCATATCACCCTGTGTACCAGGAAGGCGTATGCTGTCATGCCATTCCACTGAATCTGAAATGCGTCATCCAGGGAGCGGGGCCCTGTCCCTGCCAGGAGGCAAACTATTGGCACTTCCTGCTATCCCAGGAAGCAAAGAGGTCCACCTGGGGGTGTCGGCATCTGCTGAAGATCTCCTGCAGTACGAGGTTGTTTAGTTGTCTCTCGTAATTGTCCGCTCCCAGTCTGCTGAGCCTGTCCGCCTCCAGGTTAGATTTCCACAGTGGAGGGGACCTGGTACCTCCCTCCTTGTTGACATAGAACATGCTGGTCGAGTTGTCTGTCTGAATGAGGACGACCTTGCCCCCGATAACCGGAAGGAAGGCTCTGAGCGCTAGCCAGATGGCCTTCAGTTCCAGCAGTTGATGTGGTACTCCTGCCGGGTCCAGGTGCCATGGGCGCAGTGGTTGTCCAAGGTGGCCCCCCATCCCTCGAGAGAGTAGTCAGTAGTGATGGTGACCTGTGGGGTAGGTTGCCGGAAAGGCTTGCCCGTCCGCAGGTTGCAGTCCCTGGACCACCATGTGAGGTCCAGGTGAAGAGAAGGAGGAACGTTGATCATCTCCACCTGAGAGCCCCGCTCCTGGTTCCATGATGCCGCGAAATGCAGCTGTATCCTCCTCGTCCTGAGGCTCGTGTGGGGGGTGGCAAATAGGACCGCTGCCATGAGACCCAGTAGGTGTTGGTACCATCAGGCCGATATCGCTTCTCTGCTGAGCAAGTGCGCAGTGGCCCTCTTGATGGCCGTGATCTTGTCCAACGAAGGAACAAACTCTCTTAGAGCCTGTGTCCCAGATGAGCCCCAAGAAGGTCAGAGTCTGCGTAGGCTGCAGCTGCGACTTCTTGAGATTGAGCGAAAAGCCCAGATCGTGCAGTGTGTTCATAAGAGCGTGGGAAGTGCAGTGCACCGCTTCCGGAGATGAAGCCCTGACGAGCCAGTCTTCGAGGTACGGATAGATGTGGTGACCCTGAGCCCTAAGGAGGGCCGCCACTGTATTCATCAGCCTGGTAAGGACCCTCAGGGCCGAGTTGAGGCCAAAAGGAATCACCTTGTATTGGAAATGATAGCCCATAATCATGAATCGTAGAAAAGAATGATGAGGCTGCCAAATCGGGACATGTAAGTATGCATAATTCAGATTCAGGGAGCACATCCAGTCTCCCTTGCACAATGTCTCCGCTATTAAAGCTGGAGTAACCACCTTGAATGTTTGTAGAGGTAGTGAGAGGTTGAGTATGGAAAGGTCCAGCACAACTCTCAGGCCCGCCTGGTTCTTTTTCTGAATGGCAAAAATCCTAGAGTAGAAGCCCAAGCCCCGCTGGGAGGCTGGGACTTCCTCCACTACTTGGCTCTCGACGAGCGAACGGATCTCTGCCTAAAGAGTTGCTGTCCCAATCTGTGGGAGTGGAGGGAAAGAGGGAGGAGAGGCTGGGATGGCTAGGTGGTACCCCGTGGATACTACAGAGAGGATCCAGAAGTCCACAAAATTCTGGCGCCAGATATGTGCATGGGGAGCAAGCCTGCCCCCCCACTGAAGACACGTGGATCCTGAGGGGCGTGTCATGCCTTCTTTCCCCATTAGACTGTTGCGGAGAATTGCGACTGGAAAAAGCCCTTACTCCCTCCCCCCCTTTTTGTTGCTTGCGCCGATGTTGGGTCGGCGAACGTTCCGGCTGCCTGGACCTCCACTCTGGAAGCCGCGGAACCCTCCGTATGTATGCCCCTTGTGCGAGTGCTGATGTGACTGGGTGCACATTTTGGGCGTGATCTTTGTAAGGATGGATAAAGACTTGGCCGTTTGTGAGCTGTTTTTCTTTTTGTCCAGCTCCTCATCCATGGTGGAGTGGAAGAGGTCACCCCCTTCGAACAGCAGGTCTAAGATGCGTTCCTGGACATCCAGGTTGAATTTAGTAGCACAGGGCCAGGCTGTTCTTCTCATGTCCATGGCAATGCAGATGGCCCGTCCAGAGGTGTCAATGTTTTCCACGGTGGACTCTATGATGTCTTGTGCCACCATCTTGCCTCTGCCAGTACCGCCTTGAATCGTGATTGGCTCTGTGCCAGAAGCTCTCGGAGGAAATCATCAATTTCCTGCCAAAGCCTATGGTTAACGGCTGCCAGCATGGCATAAGCGTTGGCTTGACAAAGATGCAGGGACGCATTGGAATACAGCTTATTCCCATAGGCCTCCAAGATCATCTCCTCCTTGCCTAGCAGCGCCGCGGAGGAGGAGGCCGGGGACGACTGAGGATTGGGGTATAGTGATGCCGCAGCGATGACTGAAGAGTGCGGATGAGGGTGGGCCGATAGCAAGAGTGTATCCCCCTCCATCTGCCTGTACTTGGCATCCAGGCGTTGATTGACCGGTTGGAATGAGTGGGGCTTGAGCCAGCCCTTTTTGGCCAAGGAGACTACGTCCTTCTACATCGGGATCCCCGTTCTCGCTGCAGGAGGTAGCGTGAGGACTTCGGCGTGGACCCCCTCTGATGGTTGCACAACCTTGGGTTGAGGAAGGCCCAAGTACTCTGCTAGCCCTGCAAGACGTTCATGGAAGGCCTTAGCTGATGGCAGCGTGCCAGGGTCCTCCTCTTTATCCGTGTTCGCCTGAGGGTCCGGTTGGTCCGGCACCGGTGGAGGGGCTGGGGTGTGGAGGCCGGAGGCTTGTACGGAAGCACCGGCACTATCTGTTGGGGGGCCGGAGCGGGCGGCGATGGCTGAACAGGTGCCAGGGGCGCCTGTACTGGGGCCTGCAGCGCCAGAACCAATGGCGGTAGCACCTCCCTGATGGCGTCCCTGAAGATGACCTCCATCCGAGGAGATTTCATGAGCCCGAGGAACCTTAAAAAAATCTGTCCTCACAGGCCGGAGGGATGGTAGGCGATATTGACGGGGTAGCGGGCGGCTGCTGGAGCCATTGCGTAACCTGCCCATACGGACGCAGAGGGAACCTGCCCTGCGCAAATAAAGGTAGGCTGTAGGCCACCTACCTGGTTGACACCAGTCCCACCTTGACACTCGTTCCTCCACCTGCTCCCTGCCTTGGTGCGGTATCGGACGGGTGTCAGAAATGTCTGGCACAGTGGCCATCTTGTCGAGCTGCCTTCCACGTGCCTGTGTCATGTTGCTTGGCTCACTGGGCCCAGCCTCATCCAGGAATCTTGAGTGTGGATCATGAGGCCTACCTTGTTCCTCAGGCCGAGACCTGGTGGGTGTTTCGCCCTCAGCGGATCTTCCGGTAGAACTGCGTATATGCGCCCCCTCAGACATGTGCTGGTACTAGGGCGTGGCCCCTCGGGTGAAGACCCGGTAAAAGAACCTTCCGATCCCTCAGCACCATCACCTGGAGGATCAACTGACCCCTCAGCCTGCCAGCCGGTAGCTGACGTAGCCTTGGTACTCGTGCTGGTATGAGAACCTGAGTGGTTCCTCCCGCACGGGCGAGTCCTTGGAAAGGAGTCTCCCTTGTGGGGTGCGCTGCAAAAGAGTGGCCCTACCTTGGGCCTGGATCGATTATTGACGAAGTCCTTTAGGTCCTCTGGAGGTGATCTCTGGAAGAGCTCCCTCCACCTGGCTAGTCTGTTCTTCAGAGACCTTGAGGAAAGTGCATTGCACGCGGTACAAGCCTGCCAGCCGGGGTCTAGGCCAAGGTAACGTAGGCAGACCAAGGGCGTGGGGGTCTGAGGTTGGAAAGAGCCCATCGCAGGATGGACACCTGCTAAACCCTGCAGAAGTCGGCATGTGCCGGGGAGGAGCGTGACGCCCGAGGACAGAGTACTTGTGATAAAAAGACAAAAATACAGAAGAGAAGAAGTATCCGTGCGTGGAATTACATGGCCAAAGCCAAACCCAGGAGCGCTAGTGAATTCAGCCCCTTCCCGTCAACGCAGAAAAGTGGACTGGGGTGTTGCGCCGGAGGGCGGGGGTCAGGGCAGCGCATGCTCCCAGGGCCGCACCCCCACACGCCTCGAAATATAAAGGGGAAGAGTTTTTTTTTCTGGTGAAAAAGGTTCCGTCTCCCGTCCCTTGGAAGGGACACACATGCAGTATGGAGGAAAAGGCATGGGACGTAAGAGTACATGTTTGATCCATCTAAATTCTCCCAGCACTTCCTGGTGGAAAGGGCACACCGCATCTTGGCTCCTGTCACCAAGCCTGGGGCTCCTCCCCGCACCACCCTTGCTAAGCTCCAAAATTACTGAGACAGAGACCTCATATTGCGCATGGCCAGAGAAAAATGAACTCTGCGGTATAAATCCTTGGATATCCACACATATCCTGACTTTTCCGCTAACATTCAGGTTAAGCAAGTCATATGACTCAGTTAAAAAGCTAGTTCGCATGAGGCATGTTCCATATGCTCTACTAGACCCTGCAAAATTGCGCATACATCATGGAGGAAGGGCGCATTTCTTTGAAAATCCGACCGAAGCAACAGTCTACATCGAATCATCCATACTCATACCGATCCCGAGGAGAGACCGAGATGGAGGGGCAGCCCCTCCGTGCGCAATAAAGAGCCTGATATCATGGACAATGACTTATCTCTACGCAATAACCATGGGTACACAAATTTCACGAAATGGGGCGGGCTGCCACAGTGCAGCCATCAGTAAAGTACTGTTCCATGCTCACGGTGTTCCACATGGGATATCCAAGAGTGTTGTTTTTTCTTATGGGTTCCATCGTAGAGTTGGGGTTGATGAATAGGGAGGTGGGGATAGAAAGTGTCAAGATTGGTGTTGATGACACACGAGTAAATCATAGATGTATGGGTTTCACAAGTTTTGTTCTGATGTCGTTAAATACAGTGTTGAAAAACAGTGCAGACTGTGCCTCGACTACACTTTACAATCTTGTCCTAGGTTTCGCTATACAAACCTGGGCCCCAATTTGCTACAGTTAAGATAGGATAGATAACAATATTACATTCATGTCATGGAACATCCAGGGACTCAACCACCCTATTAAGTCACGTAAGGTTGTGGCGTACATGAACCGCCAAGCCCCAAGGGTGGTGATGCTACAGGAGAAGCACGCTCAAGGGGCCCTTAACAAAGGGTTTGCTGCGGCCTGGGGGCCTCAGCGAGGCTACACTAATTATTCTTAGTGTTAGGGAGAATTCTCTGTTAAGGCTAATTTCCCAAACCTAGTGAGTCCCCCAGCAGCTTTGCTGGATTTTTGGGGTTTCTTTTTTTCTCCTGCTAAGAGTGAGACTTTTTTCTCCCACTCTTAGAGAAGATTTGAGATATCCTTTGACTTTGCAATGTGTTTAATGGGCTATGGGGTCTTTTACTCCATAGGGTTTCATATATTTTTGGTAAGTATGTTACACAGCACCCTCAGTGCGGTAACACAGGGGTGTCATAGTGACCCCCCAAACATAGACTCCATACCCTGGGACTGACTACTGTCTCCCAGGGAATGTAAAGTCACCATTGACTTTACTAGTCTTAAATTGGGAACAGAACCAGTACAAACCATCATATTGTGGAAGTACTGGTAGGGGTCATTAGATTACCGATGGGTCTGTTTTTCGATGGGGCACTGTGCAGTCCCCCCCTCGTCGAGTTTCTGGATGGTGGCAGTGGTTACCACGTGAAATATTCCACCAGAATATTTCCTATGGGATTTTCCCATTCATTTTGAACGCACCACTTTTTGGTGCAATGTTAAAGATACCGCCGGGTTATTTATTTAATATTTATTCCCCGGTTGGGTCTTTTTGCCAGGACTCGGTTTTAAAATGGCGTTTGTGTTCGCCTCTGTAACTCCAACCCAAGTCGAGCCCTTTGCTCCACTTTTTGGCAGGCTTCTCCACAGAAGCCTCCAAAAGTGGTGCCACTCTGTCTGGGTCTACAGGATGTGGGGGGGGGGGGGTTTAGGCACCCTGGACTGAGTTGCCTCAGCAACTCAAGACGCACTCTTGTGTGATTGGCCCAGTGGTGAGCCGCCCGGCTCACCACTTAGCATGTTTGAGTGACAGCTAGGACTGATGAATGGGGGTTTTCTGCATAAAAGCAGGGCTTTGGGGACTGGAACTTCAGAAGTCGCCACAGGACCAAAGAATCCGAAGAGGGAGAAGCTGAGCCTACCTGCAACAACGACACCACCGGTGGAGCCCTGCTGAACCGTCTCACCACTTCCCAACGACAGAGAAGATCTTCATCCCGGAGAGTCTTCTTCCTCTGAGCTGGTGGGGGTAACCAGTTCGCCCTCTTTTTCGCCTTCCTAGATCGTCTCATGGTCGAATCGCCCATGCCAAGCACCCCGGCAGCCGGATAGCCACGCTTCACCACTACCGCGAATAAAAGGGTAGTACCTTTTAACCGGGAAACTCCGCGGCTGGTTTCTTCCCTGGCAGTGCAACGACCTCCAGCTTTCCTCCAAGTCGAGATCTCCTCTTCCCCTGGACGAAGCACGGACTTGCACCCACTGCCAGGAACAACTGCCCCCGCTGGAGCTTTCTCACCATTTCAGGTACTGAGTCCCGCCTGGTCTCCCATGCAACAGACTGTTCAAGGTGTCCCGTAAATCCTTGACTTTCTATCCTGGGGTGACTTGGGACCTACTAACTAACTTTTCCTGACTTGATCCAACCCTTTTTGAACTCTTTGCAACAACTCTTTAAAAGTACTATTCAACTGTGTGATATTGGACGCATTCCGCCTTGCTCTCTCCAAGAGTGGGCCTGGCCTATGAATGTCTTGCTCCTCAGTAGATTCTGCCTTTTCTGACTTGCTCTGGTTCTCCTAAAGTGTTGGTATTGTGTATGTTCCTAATTCTGCCTTTTTTCCCCTCCCTTTTTAATTAACTTATTGGAGTGCCATCTTAGGTTAAGCGCTCACCTCTGTCTGAAAATAAGTGGTGTTTTAACTAAGACTTGTTCAATAAGTGATCAGGGATGTATATATATTAATAGTGACTGTGTTTGAACTTGCTTGCCATATTAGTGTTAGTGTATTTTACAAAGTGTGTTTTTAAATAAATAATGATATACTTTTATACCCAAGCTCTGGTCAGTGTTTGCTTGTACTACTGTATTTTGGTACCTATCTTGTATACTCTATATACTGTCTAACCCTTCTTGAGAGAAGTGTTACGCGCACCTGGCTCCCACAGAGGTGTCGATTTGAACTGGACAGCTGCGGTCTCCACCAATGTGACGCGTAGGGCCGAGATGAGGGACTGGACTGGCCCACCTAGCTTTGTTTGCTTGGCCCGTAGGAATATTCTTCTGCAAATGGAGGAAGGGAATTAGCCACCCATGGAGTTGAGCGTAAATCCCCCCACCCCCACCCCCACCCCCACTGCTCTCCCCACTGATCACCTTTGATGATCCCTCATAGTCTCACCTGAGGGTTTGAAAAGATGAGCTCTCCATCCTGCATTGAGCGCAGGGGCGTGTAGATAGCCAGTTGCTTCACTGGCTCGAAGGAATTGGTGAGTTCCAGAACAATATTGACTCCGAGATTCCGGCAAGATGCCGTAAGTATGTAGTTCGTAAGAGTTCAAATGCCTGACTTTCACTCTTGTCCGATTCCTTGCAGGTTGCAGCTTGACCCTAGTGAAGAGTTCCTCGGGCAACCGGTAATATTCTGGTAAGGATTTGTATTATCCAACTCAGTTCGATAAAATAATGTCAATATGTAACCTGTTGCCTTCTCCCTTATTCAGGCGCTGAGAGAAAGTATGAAGTCTCGGGGAATAATGCCTCCGGCGGTAAAATCAGGTAAGTCTATTGTGGTGAGGAGGGTTCCCCTAGTCAGTCCCTTTGTTTCACCTGGCTGTCCTTTTGTTTTCCCTTAGGGGCCGGGGTTCGGCGAAGATGCAGTGGAAGCTGCGCCGACCCGTGAAGAGGAATAGTACCCTCGGTGGTAAAATCAGGTAAGTCTATGAGGGGGTAACTAATATTCCTCTGTGTATTCCCTTGGCTCACCTTGCTGTTCTTGTCTTCTCCTTAGGTGCCGGAGTGCGGCGGGGACATGCAGGAGGATGCGGTGGAACGTGAAGATGCTGCGAAGGCCGGTGAGTTCAGCGCGGCGCTGCAGCAGGCGAGGCGACACGCATAAAATAACTTCTTTCTTCCAGCTCGAAGGCGCGATGGATCGGGAATTCAGGTAAGGATCAAAGGTATTGCTCTTGTTCTAACCTTTTCTCCTTCTTTCTCCCTTTTTCTAGGAGCTCCAAACTCGAGGTGGGCGTGGCAGAAGACTGGATGCACTCTTGCAGGCACGGTGAGCATTACGCTGCTGGATGCAGAATAACGCGAAGATTGTGCTGCTCTTCGGGCGCGGTTTATATAGCCTCCAAAGTAGTCCCAGGTAAGTATTCCTCCCCAGCCCCACCCAAGTAAAAAAATAGTTCCTAGGTAAAGTAGTCCCTTCCAAGCCTCTTTGGGCTTGGAGCTCTTGCAGCATGGTCTGCATCAGGTAAGTTTTAATCTACGAGCCTGGCGCCTATGGTGCCAGGACTGACTCTCCATATGAGCCTGGCGCCATAGGCAACAGGACTGCACCCAAATAGCCCCTAGCAGGGGTTGTTGGGCTGGCTTGGGATAACTTGATGCCTGCTTCCGGGGTTGCTGGACTTGGTCTGGGTCCCCGGGGGTAGGCATCATGACAAGAAGTCTGGCTGCTCAGCCACAGCTACCAGGTAAATCTGGGTGGTACAGACTGCTACCAATTGGGTTTACTGCCAACACCTGTAGTCTTAAGCCTTTTGCAGTGGTCCCTAAGGGAACTGCACAGGTTTCTGCCTAACACCTAGCAATCCCGTGGGGGTAATGACACTGATACACCGCTATATCCCTTTTCAAGAAACCAAACGCTGCATAGATTCACAAGGTAGATATGTTTTTCTATGGGGGGGGATTTGGTGAAGACATATGGCCCAAATGTTGATGACCCTGAGTTCTATGGTCAGGTGTTAGACATCCTATTAGGGTGAGTCCACATGCGTATTATTTGGGGAGGGGACGTTAATCTAATACTAGACTGTCTGCTGGATAGATCCAGATCCACCCAACAGGAATTAACCAACGCAGGCCCCACAGTTTTGAACATAATGCAACACCTTAGCCTTATGGACGTACAGAGAGGCCGCAACCCTGATACACGAGAGTACACATACTATTCGTCGGTCCAATAGGCCCACCCAAGAATCAATTACTGGCTGATACCAGCCGCAATTATGATAAAGGTAAAAGACAGCAGGATCCTCCCTCGCACAATCTCTGGCCACTCCCCTATCACTATGGCGTTGATGTGGGATGGACTGGACTCCCCCGTCCCCAATGGCGCACGACCCCTGCATGCCTATCAGACCTGTTTTTTTTGGAGATGCTGCATAGTGGAGTGGTAGATTTCCTTCAAAGAAATGAAGGAACGGTAGAGCACCAGAGCATGGTTTGTGAGGCCTTCGAGGTGTGGGTCAGGGGAGAGATGATCTCTATTTCTTCGGGGGCTCTGAAGGACACTAGATAGGAGCTGGGCAGGGTGGAATCAGACCTTTAGAAGCTTGAAGACTAATATGGCAACACACAAGATCAGGCCCTGCTCAGTCTTATTAAGGGTAATTTCTTGAAGTTAAGGGAATTGGCGGATAGGGAGGTCCATTTGCTGTATTATCCCATTCGAGCGCGCCGATACGGTGAGGCGGATAGACCGGGCCGGCTCCTTGCTAATACGGTTAGATCTGAGAAGGGAGTGCAGCACATTGCGGGGATAAGAAGATCCTCTGGACTCATTCTTACTAGCCCAAAGGCGATAAATGATGAATTCCATAGGTTTTATGAATCTCTCGATTCAAGATCGGATGGCTGCTCGGCTGCAGAGCTATTTGGACGAGATACTGGTTTCAGAATTGCCACTAGTGGCACGATTGGCAATTAATCAGCAACTGATCCCCGAGGAGATTACAGATGCCATTATGTCACTTCCGCCCTCCAAGGCGCCTGGCCCTGATGGTTTGGGTATTGAATTCTACAAGGAGCTGCGGGACGCCCTTGTTCCTAGCATGTTGCGCGTGTGGGAGGAGTCGCTCCGACTTGGCCGGCTTCCCCATTCCTTAATGAAGCAGTAATTACGGTGCTGCCGAAGCCCAACAGACCCGCTGCTGACATGGGCTCATACAGGCGTCTTCCCTTTCAATTCGGATACTAAAATGTTTGCTAAATTGCTCTCCTCACAGATTCTCCTATATATGTCAAAGCTGGTTCACCCAGATCAATCAGGGTTTATCCCTGGAAGTACGACAGCATTCAACCTACGAAGGCTATTCAGTATTTTGTCGCAGCTCAACCCATGGGCGCAAGCGGTTGCTGCCTCGCTGGATGCCGAGAAGGCTTTTGATTCGAATTCCTGACAGTTTCTATTCTCGGTGCTACACCGGACGGGATTGGGGGATTTCTATATTCTATGCGTCCGCCTGCTATACGCTTCACCGGCTGCCAGGGTCCGCACTGGGGCCATACTTTCTCCAGCATTTTTGCTGGGGTGAGGCACGAGGCAGGGATGCTCCCTGTCCCCGACTCTTTGCGCTCACTATAGAGCCCCTCGCGTGCATAATGCACCTCAAGCATATTCATTGTGGTTTACACAATGATCTCTCTCCTTTATGCAGACGATACGTTGTTGTACATACGAAATCTGGCCTCAAATCCTGCCCCGATATTGGAGGAGGTGCCTAAGTTCTCCACCTACTCGGGATATCGCATCAACGAATCTACGTCAGAGCTACTTCCGCTGACCAATATTTCTATTGCCTCACCAGATGTGGCTGGATTCAGATGGGTCTCGGACACATTTTTATATCTAGGTATAGTGGTCTCACGCACAACACGCTCCCTATTGGCTACAAATCATGAAAAATACTTGCAAACGTTGGTGGACAAGTTGAATCTCTGGGCCAGGCTTCCTATCTCCCTATATGGCAGGCTTTCCTTATAAAACATTATTGTGACCCCCAAATTGTTGCATTACTTCATTAATATTCCGGTTTGGCCTCGATGCGTGTTTTTTGACAGACTACGATCATTGGCAATCAGCTTTGTGTGGGGCGCTGGAACCCAGTGGATGAGATGGTAGGGTATGACCAGGCCATTTGAACAGGGTGGCCTACAGACCCCAGATTTCAAACTATATTACGAGGTATCACAGGCACAATTTGCTTGTTATTCATACACCCCACAAGAACTGCCGATACATGCGGCCCTGGAGAGGTACAGCGCCTCCCCTTCGAGTCTGAGCACAATAGTCATTGCTAACCAACACGTGAGCACATGCACATTCGACCCGGTCCGCACAACTGTGAACGCTTGGGCCAGAATATACAAACGGCTCGCTACATCCTCCCCCTACTTTGGTGCACTCCTACTTTGGAATTTCCCAGGCCTTCCCCCGACCATACGACAAGGACATACAGAAAGGGTGGGATCCCAAGGAACAATGATACTACATGATCTTTTCCCAGACGGCTCCTTTGTTACCCACGCAGACTTTTCCGGAAAAACTGGGTAACGACCGACTTAAATCATTACAATATTACAGGATGAGAGCAGCGGCCAGGAGGCGCTGGCCAATGTTCCCTGCCGAGCCTAGCGAATGTGAAATCCTGGGGACTGTGGTCAATGGCGGGAATCCCAGAGGGCTGGTATCCAGGCTGTATAGGAAACGTCAGGATGCTCAGATACCAACTCGAAATGTCAAAGGAAAATAAATGGGAGGCAGATTTAAACAGGATGCTAGGCGACGCTCAGTGGCTACGCTGGTGTTGCTTAACACAGTAAGTATCTCTTAACGCTAGATACAGGCTGATACAATTCGAGATACTAAATTGGATGAACTATACACCCGCACAAACCACTAGGTTCGCTCCCGCAGTTGATGGCACCTGTGCTAAGTGCAGTGCTGAAGTGGCTGATTCCTATCATATGTACTGGAACTGCCCGCGGGTAACCCAGTTCTGGCAGCTGGTTGTCAATTGTCTGCATGAGATCAAAGACGTCTCTCCCACACTTTTACCCCTCAAATACTTATTTGGTGACATAGGTAAGGTACCTGTTAAGATATGCCGCCTCTTCAATCTGGGTTGTTTGATTGCCAAAAAATGTATACTGTATCATTAGAAATCGAAGGTTGCCCCGGACATTAAAATGTTGATTAAAGAATTGATGTATGCTAATGAGTGTGAGGGGGGCTATGTTTCCCTGGTGACATCAAGTTGTAGGCCTAAGAACATTTGGGAGCCTTTACGGGAATACATGCGGAAGCAGAGAATAACCCAGTAAATGTGAAGTGACATGATGCTAACAACAATATATGTGAAGCTTAATAATGTCTGGTTATATGTCTATCACTATGCTCAAGTTGGATGGCAATCTACTGTTGCGTAACTGTGTTCCTGAGGATGTATGCCTTACACTGCACTCAAAAATTTTAAAAAATTATAATAATCCTCTGTACAGTCTAAAGTCTTTGACCAGCAGATGATTGTGAAGGCTAAGGGAAGTGAATCCTGCATTGCGTAGTTTAGTACATGAACAGAGTGTTATGTAATTTGGAGAGAGTGAACCCGGCAGAAGGAAGCTGACAATCGGGGGCAAAGCCGAAAAACTGTTTAAAACACCATTAAGATTTGTGGAAGCGAGATGTATTGGAAGACAAGGGGAAGGGGAGTGTCCCCCTTGTCATCTGGGGTCCGAGCCTGGCAGAGAGAGATCCAGGGGTGGAAAGTTATCACCTAAAGTTCACTGAGAAAGGAACTGTCTTGTTAATTTTCTGAATACAACTTCTGAGGGGTCTGCGCCCAGAAGAGAGGGACCCAGGGGTGAAGCCCTCACCCAAAGTGTTCGTAGAACAGAACTTTGGGTTTGTTGAGAGGCCTCGAAGGCAAGACACTTATTGAAAAGAGACTTAACCATCGAAGAACCTGATAGCTGATACGGAACTGTTATCTCGTGCTGGGAAGGGCTCAAGCGTGTGCCGTGCTCCAAAAGTCCTACTTTGTCCACGCTAAAAAGTTGGGCAAGGGAGACCTCAAGGCAATCACATCCTGACTTATTATTTGTGAACACCTTTATTTGAATACCCTATCCCACACTCTTTCTTTAATTAGTTATAAGGAATTGACAATAGTTTTTTGTTTAGTATAGGCATTTTACTTTTATAAGACGCCACAAAGACTGCTTTATTTGTCATTTAATGGTCGACGCTTGCTCCCATCTTAGATTTAGGTTAGGCGTTTTTTCACCCTGCACTCACAGTTTAGTAAACACCCTTGAGCTGTGATCACTTGTGTCCGTCTTTACTGTTGTCAACATGAGTTCCTTACAATGGGCACTAGTCTCTTTATTGTTTGGGTCAGAGCAATGATCATGGAAAGCAAGGCTTTCAGAGGGCACAAAAATGAAGGCAATGCACTCGGCTGTAGGCTAGTTTTCTATTTTGGATAGCAACAACAGGCTGTCTTATGCCATTTCTCTCTGTGTTCAGTAATTCTGGCTTTTCGTTACTGGTCCCAGCAAAGGACTGGACAGGAAGTCTTTATTGGCAGGAGGGGATATTCCAGAGCTTGTGCCTCGGTTGGTCATGCCAGGTCAAAATAAGAAAACACCACTCGTGGTCACTCTCTGGCCAAATGAAGACATTCAGCGTCTGCGGAGACTGGCAAAACTTTAACGTCACATCAGAACTTGTAAGAATGCAAGGTCCCGTAGAGCTTCCTCTTTAGGTTACTGTGTTTTTGTGTGCTTCTGGGCACCTCCTCAAGTTCAATAATGTACAATAGTCTACAATAGGTATGCTTGTGTCTGCCCACACTATTTAGTAACTGTGCAGGGTGCTTGACTGGTCAGTCGCCCCCTCCATATCGCCTGGCTTTGCCATATATTTCAGTTCCCTTTCAGCATGTCCGTGAAAGTCGTCTAGTGCCTGTTTAATGTCCACCAAGGAGTCGATAGTCGGGCTGTGTGCATGTGCCAGTTCCAGTGTGTGCAGGTCTGTCTCAGCGCTCAAATTGTCCACCCTAATCGTTTTCAGCACTCCCATCTCTGTGGACATGGTGATCCCCCTGATGTATTCTTTAAATGCCGGCCAAACTGTGCCCATTGAGTGCACAGAGCCCATGTGATCGCGCATGGTGAAAGTGAACATTAGGTGCTGCAGTGCCTGGGGCTTAAACTTCCAGCAATGGCGTGGATTGTCTTCGGCCGATAAGCCCAGTGCAAGAACCACTGGAGAGTGGTCCGAGTACATTCGTGGGAGGATATCTATATATAGTATTTTATGTAAAACTGTAGTTGAGGTTAGAAACATGTCAATCCTGGATGACATGTTGTGAACGGTCAAGTAATAAGTATAGGATCAAGCCGATGGATGGAGTGCTCTCCAGGCAGCGAGTTCCAGATCATGTATGCCATTTAGTATAGCCTGAGCTGCCTTAGTCAGTGCCCTACCCGTAGTGCCTGTGTGGTCTAGATCAAGGTCTAGTATCATGTTCAAGTCGTCCCCCCCAGATGATTGTTGCTTCAGGGTGCTTGCGCACATAGCAATTAAAGTGTTATAAAATTCAGCACCGTCGATGTTCGGGCCGGGCCGTATGTGTTTATTAACAGTACTTACTGTGAAGGCATCATGAAGTATGACACAGACAACAGATTCAATATTAACAAAAATATTTGTATTAACTTAAATGTCAGGATGGTGTAAGGCATTACTTCTATGCTAAGAAACTAATATTCTGTGTCAGTAAGTACAATTTAAATGTCTAAAAACCTTTATGGTGAAATATAAGGGGTTTGGAAAGGCCTTATAACTAAGATGGGAATATTCTCGACCATCAAATATTAAGGAAACAGCCGTAGTCAGTCTTAGTCAAACAATAAAGACCTATACTAACAAAAACCTAATGCCTGCCCTCTCTCTAATACACTCTGGTGTGATATAGGGATATGTATCTGCAATAGGGAAAATCAGTGATGAAACGAAATGTCAGAATGGCAAATCAAATCAGTATTAATTCTCGTCCCCACGTTGTATAACACAGGATAAGGTGGAACACTTGATGGATGAACACACTTTGACCCGTGAACACAATTAGGCAGCTGGTTTTTCCCTCAGGAGCCTTCTTGGCCATTGAAGTCTGAGTCACCAGTTCATGGGTTTAACCTCTTGGGATCCTCTCACCCAAGTTCAGGTCATCCTTCAAGTTTCTACAAAGTTTCAACAAAACAGTTTAAGTATAGTATTTGATCACAGTCCACTATAGGTTCCCCTTAATCGGGCTCAAACCCTTTCTTCTTGATGGGGTTCTGTTCCGCAAACTTTCTTGATATTCCACATTATAGGTTCCCCTCAGTCGGGCTCAAACCTCCTTTCGTATTTTGATTTCGCTGTCGAAGACTTTTGAAACTCTGAGGATTTTCGCCCTCTCCTTCGCATTACCACTTCGACCCTCCAACCTTTCTTTACTTCCACTTTACATATTTGCCTTCAGTTTCAATGTCTTTTAGAAAATGTATGACTTGCTTTTCAAACGGGTTCCCCTCAGTCGGGCTCAGACCCTCTCTTGCTTTTCACAAGGGTCTCCCTCAGTCAGGCTTGGACCCTTTCTTTACTTTCTAATGTGGATCTCCCCCGGTCAGGCTCAGACCCTCTTTGCCTTTAACTTTTCACTTCACGCACAGTGCTACCTCAGCTGTGCTCGGACCCTCCTCTCGCTCCCTTGGCAGATTTAACAAAACAAAGTTCAATAGTTCTTCAGCTTTTCATTAATTGCTCATTATCTTTTGCTTCCCGCTGCCTCTGCAGCTTTAAAACATTTCACAGAGACTTTCGATTGGGCAATCTCACTTTGCCAGACCACTCTGCTACTTTGTATTTCATATTCACAGTTCTTAACAATGGATATACTTTCTCTTCCAGCTCATCAGTGCTTGCATAACCTTCATCCCTAGGAAACTGTTGCAAGCATTTCAATTAAACACAGACCGGGCTTTCTTTGCTTCCATGAACTCACTGGCCGTGTTAAGATTCTTTCTGTCTTTCATGTAGGAGTCAAGGTTGTTACCACTGCCACTTCGGCGCCTCCCCAACTATGCCGTTCACCCAGGACGGTGGCTGGTAACCTTGTAGCACTCGGAAGGCTCTTTCTCCCTTTCAGCTGGGCTGTCTTGCGCAATCCTCACAGCCTTTTGGGAATAATGATCTCTTGCCGGGGGAGGGGTATCTGGCTTCTTGCCCCTTTGGATTAACCCCTTGATTTGTCACTCTTCTTCGCCTGGTTCGCCGTCGGCCTGGAGCCTGCTCCTTCTCGTGCACCGCCTTGCTCAAAGTGTGTCTCAGTGTTCCACCTTTTAAGCAGGTGGGGAGAGTTAATAGGTATTAGGTGTGTGTGATTAACGTCAAGTGCCTGACCCTGCCTGATCTCATTAGAGGGACATGTCCATTGTATTGCATGGGTGGTAATCCTTTTAGCCTTAGATATCCTCTTCCTCGGCTCAGTATTTTTGTAGGAAGGTGGGGGAGAATCTAGGAAGTTGGAATATCCCACAAAACTGGATTGAATGGGGCACTGGAAAGGGGGATGCCGTGTAATGCCATTGGGTGTCCCTCCCCCCCACTCTCAGAGGACCTCTCACCCAGGTGATCCTCCCGCACTTGTCCACCCAAAAGGACATGGCTTTGCCCTGGCCACTTGAGCAAGGGATCCCCCAGGGTCTGGGTAGTGAAAAAAACACCCTCTGGTTTTTCAGTGTCCAAAACATAGGCTTACCCTCACACCTAAAGCAAAACAATGTGTAGGGATGTCAACCATAAACTGAACAGTGTACCAAAAGTTAAGTTCAGGTCCAGCTCAGGGCTTCTTCTTCAGCTGCCCTCCCCCAAGTACAAACAAGTTCACAACAGCTTTCAAGTTATCTTCTGTAAGACATGCATGGTATCAAGAGATGACACAAACAAGTGAAACACAGTTTGAAAACTTTATTCTCAATGGTCAGGATGGTGTAACGCCTAGCTTGTCCTAACTCTAAGATGGGAATGTTCCCTAACGGAAAGAAAACAAAGGGAAGTCTAAGTCTGTCAGTCCAAAACAAAATACTGTCTGTGTCAAAACCTATGTGTGTCCTAACTCCTACAGAATAATAGGTAGAATGGGATTTGGCTAACTCAATAGTGCTCAAAGTAAAGTTAAAAAGGTGATACTGGAGACTTTCTGCAGCTCCCTTTCCCAGGTTTAAGGCAATCAGGATCATAGAGTTCCACAAGGCTCTCAGGTTTAACTTGGCAAAGAAAAGGTCACTTGGCAAAAGAATTTCACTGTACCTTTGCTTGTTAAGTTCTTTAGGCTGATCTGGGTCTCCTTCGCATGAACCCAGAAACCCTCTAGTTCACACTTCTTCAACGGGCCTCTTAGGCTTCCCTCGCCCAGGCTTAGACCTTCGTGGTTACCTCTGTTTGACTGGTTTAATTCTATTTCTTTTAACACAAAAAGTTCAACTCACAAAAGTTTCACTTGTTGACATCACAGTTCACTTGGCTTCTTTCGGGACTCCCTTCCACATTCTGAACCAAGTCCTTTTAGCTTTTCCTTTATTAGATCATGCAGTTTGTTGCTTTCAATTGGGCTCCCCTGGTCGTAGCACAGTTGTCAGACCTCACGGTCCACCCATCACAGGTGGCGCAACCAGGTGCTTTATCCTTAATAGAGTTGTCTTTTCCCTTATAATGGGGTCCCAGCGGCTAACCTGGTTCAATATTCCACCTGGTGGCCACCCCATTGCTTTTCTTTCCTTATTCTGGGGTTGCTGCTGCCAGCTTGGTTCAATCTCCTGTCTGGTGGTCACCCCAATGTGTTTCCAAAACACTTTGTTTGTTGTCAACACTTTTCTATCAGTTTTGGGAATGTTGCTCCCACTTCATTGTTCGCACAGCTCCCCCTTTTAGGATCTCCATTTCGCTCACTTTTCGTGTCCGCGCACAGCTCCCCTCTTTGCAGACACTTACTTTCTTCACACAGTTATTTGACAACGTGTAATCATACACGCGACCAGTCATCCATTATGTGTCTGTCTAATTCCATTTGTCAATTTCACCCAACTCGTCTCCAGTCTTATGCATTTAGGCTATAACGTTGTATCTTGCTCGCTTACTTCAATACACAAGGCTCTCATTGCACTCCACTCACCGGTGGTGTTTTCTTTGTTCTTGGGTTAAGGTCTTTGTTATCTGAAGTCAGGGACTCCCCATCTGCCCCTCAGATACCCCTGGGCTCCTGTCCTGGCCCAGGGGTATCAACAAAAAACGAACACTCTCTAGCTGCAAAGGGGACTCATGTGCCTCATTAATCATAAAAACATGTACCCCGTTGCTCATTAAAGCCATTTGCACGTTTGTTAACACATCTCTAAGAGAAGGTAATGTCCCTGAGGACCTGAAGCATACAAGGGTAACAACCATTCTTAAAAAAGTAGGTTTGGATACGGATAATCCTTTGAACTACCGTCCCATCTCCAACACAACGTTTTTATTGAAAATTCTTGATAAGGTGGCTTATACACAGATTGCAGAAAATCTCAATAAATATCCTATTCTGAATGCTCACCAATCTGGTTTTAGGCAAAGCTTCCGAACAGAGACCTCACTCCTTGACCTTAAGTCAAAACTAGATCGTTTAGACAAAAGTTCTCTTTCTCTTCTAGTATCCCTGGATCAATCTGCAGCATTCGATTTGGTCGACCACCGGATACTGAAATCTAGATTAGATGAAATAGCCAATTTCTCACCTCAGGCTGTTGCATGGACAATGTCATTCTTGGAGAACAGACATAGTAGAGCCTGCTCAGATACGGCAGAAGCCACTTCCATACCGGTTCTGTTCGAGGTCCCTCAGGGGGCTAGTACATCTCAGAGCATATACAATCTTTTTATGGTACCATTCTTCATGGAATTAGAGACAGAGGGGATATTATTTTCTAACTATGCGGACGACACTCAATGTGTCGTCCCACTCCCAGGCTGCCACTCGCAAGACGAAGCAGAGTTAAATAGAATCTTTAATTTAATTGAAACCTTGATGCTTAATAATAACCTGGCATTGAACAAAAGCAAAACGGAACTAATGATTATTGGAAGCTCCGTTGCCATTAGTAAATTGGAAAGCAAATATCAATCCTTTAAGCTAGGATCAGAATATATTAAGCCAGTATCAAAACTTAAGATTCTAGGAGTTACCTTAGATCAATCATTGTCCATGTCACACCACGCCTCTAGTGTAATCTCGGCATCAGCATATTACATCAAGTTACTACACCATCTTAGACAGATCATTAGACTGGCAAATTCAGAAACTATTGCCAGAGCCATCATAAGGGCAAAAATAGACTACTGTGGCAGTCTATTAGTAGGTTTAAAAAAAAAAAAAAGGGAAACACCCAAAGACTACAGACAATGAAGAACAGGGCAGTCAGAGTGGTTCTAGGGCTTTCTCGTAGAGACCATGTAACAGAGGCAAGGCGGTCACTTCACTGGCTCCCAGTAGAAGCACACTTTAAATATAGAATTCTAACAATCACCTTTAAATGCAGACACAGCATTATGCCATCTTATTTGCAGAATGTCATCATTGAAAAAACGGGGGGCAGAAAATTGAGATCCTTGGGGCAGAACCTTAGAAAGGAGTTTTCCATTAGGTAGCCCCAAAACTTTAGAACCAGCTTCCCCTTGCGTTAGATTTTTAAAAAATGTTTTAAAACTCTCCTCTTTGCCTGAATCTCTATCCCCTTATATAGCATTCTAATGGCGAGAACTTTACCATACTGTCTTTACATTGTAAGTTAATCTCTATGTAACAATGTTAGCGCCTTCATGCCCCATGGTCAACAGCGCGCTACATAAATACTGTAAAGTAAGTAAAGGGGAACAAACATTTAATTTTACCAATGTAACAAGTCCCTGCTCCCTTCTTTGGGCTCTCTTCTTTGCTGGAAACGGGGGTAGTTAGTCACGCTTCTCCCGGATCCTTCCTCACACAGACCATCAGCATCTCAGTGTCCCTGTTTCTTCTAGCTGGGCCTGGGTAGCCACAGATCCTCAGTTCTCCTCCCAACTCGCTCTCTTTGCTGATGGCTAGTGTTCCTTGTATACTCTCCTGGAGACTTGATAGGCTGCAGTTGGGCATGGCTGATTCAATTTGCTGGACTCTGCCTGGCCTTGTTAGTGGGACATGGCCTGTGAAGATATTGATGTGCCTTTATCTGCATTTTCCTCATCCCAGTACATAGTGGTGTTTCTCAAAGGAAATCTGTACTCCTCTTGATTTTCTCTTCTTTGTCACAGTAATTGAGTAATACTTGGGGAAAATAAGGTTGTGTGCCTTATGATAAGAAGGCAGTTCTAGTTCTTTTACTCTGGTACCCTCAGTAAATGATCTTAACAGGGAAGGAAAATATTGGGTCTCACAGTAGTTTATGATATTAAAGGGACGAGAGGATAAGTCTGGTTTATAGTTACATTTCCTTGCTTTCTCTTGCTTTCGCCTTACTTTCCTTGAGCGTTCGACAGAAGGTCTTGGGGCAGAGTAGGACATGCATGACAATATCCTATGACAGTAGAGGGGAGGTAGGATAGATCCGGTTTAGCAAAAAGCATCCCACTTCCATTTTTCAAAAACCCTCCATCCCTACAGTAGCACTTCGCAGCCTCATTGCCGGGGTCAGAATCTGGCAGTTTTACCCTGCTCTTAGTTACCTGAGGGGGGACGTAAGCGTGTTAAATGTGAGAACACCCTCAGATTTCTCACACTTCTCTTGGACTCATGGTAATACAGTTTAACACCATTCTCGGGTTCCCTTCCCTAAGTTCAATACAGTCTCAAACACAGGTCTTGGGGATCCCTACCCCAAGTTCAATGTAACAGTTTTCACAAAAGAAATGGTCTTGGGGCTCCCTTCTTAAGGTAATTTCCAACAATTTTTCACAGCTCAGGGTTTCCTTCTACAAGGTTTAAATGCAACAATGGTAGTTTTTCTTTTTTTGATAAAACATTTTATTGGTTTTTTGACAAAGCGTGCAGACAAGTAACAAGAAAACACACTCCAAATACAATAACTGCGTTCTTTCGTCTTACTTGGTTACATTTTTGCATAACAGTCCAACATGGATTTAATGTTTGCAGTATATCATTACCGGTTAAACCAGCCACTCCTCGCAGGTAGTGCTTCAGTGGGCATCCACCCATTTCTGCCAAATTTTACTCGCCTTTTCGGGGCAGCCCCTTGCTTTAAATACTCTACGCTCCATTGCGACACAAATGTCTTCGTCAGTTGTCCATTGTTCATAATCTGGTGTCACAGTAAAGCCCCATAATTGCGCTATGCTTCTTTTGATCAGCGTGACAGTGGTGGATAAAAACAACTTCTCATATTGTGATAATACACCCTCATCCTTCACCCCCAGCACTAGCAGTTTTGGATCTCTGGGGATCGTTGTATTCATGACCTTTGACAACTCGTTGCAGCACGCTAGCCAGTATTGTTGGATGTGAGTGCACTTCCACAGGATATGGAAAACGGTTCCTTCCTCAGTTTTACAACGCAGACATTTTGGATAAGTAATCTTGCCCCATTTGAATAGCGCCACTCTTGGGTAGTACACCCGGTGTAATATTTTAATTTGTATTAGTCTAGGTCTGGATGATATGGCTATCTCCCGGGGGAACATCAACGAGTTGACCCATTCCTCTGGAAGTATGGCCTCCACATCCCTTTCCCATTTCGCTTTTAGACTCGACAATTCGTTTGTGGCAAAGGAAGTTATGGCGTTGTATAACAGCGATGTTATCTTGTGTTTAATCTGCTCTGGGAATTAATAAGTTACGTTCCACTGGCGTATATTCTGGCATGTCGAGCAGGGCAGGGAGATGGGCCAGCAGTACATGCTTCAACTGTGTGTAATGATAATGTTCAGTCTGTGGGAGATTGAGACGGGAAGCGAGATCCGCAAACGGGATTACATTGCCTTCTTTCACAACGTTGCCGACTTTTAGTATCCCTTGGCTTGACCATGTGGGCCATCTAGGGAGTTTGTTCACCTCCGGGAGGTTCCTTTTGTCCCATAATGGTTGTACTGGAGGGAGTTTTTTTTGTCCCATTTGACATATTTGTGTGTATCGTCCCATATTTGCGTAATGTGTGATAACATAGTTGGGGCAGCCGTTCTATTCTTTTCCCGATATAGGTATTGCATAATGGGTCTTTCCATTGCGTCAATCTCAGGTAGTCTGTTGTGTGGTAGTGGAATCTCTCCATGGAGTTTGTCGTTTACAACTGCCATTTGGCTGGCCCAATAGTATGTCTGTAGGTGGGGTAGCCCAATCCCACTCTCCCATATGGATCTTTGGAGAGTTGCGAGTGCCAGACGTGGTTGGCCCCCTCCCCACAGTAGTTTCCGAAGTGTTTGGTCAATTTTTTGGAACTCATTTAGTGGAATATACAGAGGAGCATTTTGTAATATGTATAAGAAGCGTGGCAGGGCTAACATCTTAAAGAGGGCCACTCTGCCTAGCAATGTTAGTGGCAGGGATGCCCAGTGTCGGACATCCTCCGTGAGTCTCTTCGTCACGGGGTACAGATTTTTAGACACAGTCATTGAGATTATTCGTGACTTGTATGCCCAGGTATTTCATTTGTTCCCTTTCCACTCGATAGGAGCAGTCTTTAGGCACTATATCTACCTCTTTCCCTAGTCGGAACAGTGTGGATTTTGACCAATTAACGCTGAGACCACTGAAGGCCCCGTATCTCTCCAGCAGGTGCGTCACAATGCTGCAGGATCTAATCGGGTCTTTCAGATATATCAGCAGTTCGTCCGTAAACAAGGACACTTTGTCCTCCCATCCGTCCGCCCCGCAGAAGCCTTCCCGTGTCCCTGTAGATCTCAATAGTTCTGCTAAAGGTTCTATCGCTAGTGCAAAGATCGTGGCAGAGGACAGCCCTGTCTTTTCCCCTTCCCTAGTTCAAAGGGGCCTCGTACATATCCGTTTACTCTAGTTACTGCCTGCGGGGCTTTGTGTAGGAGCTTGACCCAGCTCATGTATTGCGGGCCAAAGCCCATACCCTGCATTATCTCTCAAATCGCCTCCCAATATATGGAGTCAAAGGCCTTTTCAAAGTCTATTGCAAGCAAGGCTAGGGGGCATTGGAGAGCATGTGTCCTCTCTAGCGCTGAGTGTAGCCTATGAATATTCATTCGAGTGGATCTCTGCGGCATGAATCCACATTGGTCTGGGTGGATTAGCGTAGATATGACCTGTTGCAATCGGTTGGCCAGCACCTTTGCAAGCAGTTTGGCTTCGCTATTTATGAGGAAGATGGGCCTATATGAGCTACACCTGTCCGGCGGTTTGTCTGGTTTCGGTATCACTATTATAGTGGCTTTCCCAAGATCTGGGGGAGGTGGTCTGAGCGCGCGAGTCAGTGTACATCCTCAATCGGTGCAGAGTTGTCTCATTTGCGCCTATCTTTTTCCATACTTCGATCGGGAAGCCGCTTGGACCCGGGGTTTTGCCATACTGTAGCTCCGACATAGCTGTGGTTAACTCCTCATCCGTAATGTCCTTTTCTAGCAGTTCTAATTGGTCAGGCTTGAGGGTTGGGAGTGTGATGTTGTCTAAGACGGAGGTGTCAATGGGCGCGGATGGTGCTTTATAGAGCTCAGCATAGTAGGCTGCGAAGCCTTCTGCTATGTCTTGATCTGATTCTAGTGGTCCCGACTCTTGGGATGTGATTCTCCTGACCTGGCTGAGACCCTCATCCCTGCGTTCCAGCCATGCCAGCATTTTGCCCGCTTTATCCCCTGTTTCATACACCCTGGCTCGCATTGCTTTATGGGCCTGCTTCGCATTGTCTAGCGCTATGTTTTGTAGTTGTTTCTGCGCTGATTGAAGTGCGCAATGCGTGCCTGGTTGGTCAAGGGTTACGTGTGTTGCCTCTGCACGATTCACCCGTGCCTCAGCATCGTGTAGTGCTTTTAGATGTTTCTTCTTGTGGGGCCATGGAGCAAGAGATATTGTCTCTTCTAATCACTGTATTGTAGGCCTCCCAAAGTGTCACTGGATTGTCCACAGAGCCCCTATTTATTTAAAAGTATGTCTTTGTGGTGTTCTGGAGTTGTTCCACCAGGTCTGGGAAGCCTAGGTAGTAGTTATTCAGTCACCAGAGGGGCGGGGGGTTCGGTCTATTGGTTCTAATCGCTATTATCAGGGGGGAGTGGTCCGATATACCTCTGGGAAGCAATTGTGCCTCACTCACTAGATGTAGGCCCACTGCAGGGAGAAAGAAGTAATCTAGCCTTGATAGCGAGGCGTAAGCTCCAGAATAATATGAGTATTCCCTTGCGTCTGGGTGTACATTTCTCCATACATCTCGGAGTCCCAGAGCATCAGTGAACGTATCGAGTTTGGTGCGTGTGGATGGGTTTCTATTACGGAGGTTTGTACGGTCAAGTTCCATGTTCATAACTTTGTTGAAATCGCCTCCCATGATCATAAGGTCTGAGGAGTCTCCAGTAATTATGGGTACAGTGTCGCTCGTTAGGGGAGTCAGTAGATTGGGGGGTGCGTAGACCGCCAACATTGCGATGGTTCGCTCCCAGAGAGTCCCCGTTATATAGACAAATCTACCCTCCGTGTCTTGGGTTATAGTAGAAAGAGTAAAGGGCAGCCTCTTAAGTATTAAGATTAGTACCCCACGGGAGCCTATGGTGGATCCTTCATGTATTGCTGTGCGGTAGTTGGTGCGTTTGAATAAATAGCAGTCTGAGCTCGCCAAGTGAGTTTTGGTTAGGAATACAACGTCCGGGGAGTGGACGGTTTAACAACTGTAATACTAGGCGCCTCTTGAGGCCGCTGCCGAGCCCATTTACGTTCCAGGTCATAAGTCTCCACAGGGTCGCACACAGCCTCAGCTACAGCTACAGCCCCGAGATCATCACGGCTTCAGGCAATGTGCATTATTATATTCCATTCACAAGGATCGCTAGCCGCTGTCCACTGTGCATATCTTTGATTTCACACCGCGTAGAGCAATATGACTGCAGCACGTGGGGCTCAGTGCGCTATATAGGAGGGTCAAAGCATCTACGGCATGGGCCTCGAGTCCAGCGAGAGCACGAGTGGCCACACCATCACCCCCACTTGTGTCCACACCTTTCCTGTGCCTGGCCTTCTGTCGTGTCTGCTCCAGTTGACTGTGGCGTTGTGAGCTGCAAGGCCGTTTAGAGTTGCTCGGGTGGAGGGGCAGCTCCGGGGTCCTAGGGCTTGCCTTGCCGGTGTCAGTGTTTGTGTCTCTTGCAGGTCGTTGGCTCTGGGTCTGTCACAGCAATTCCAAAGTCCGGTTTCAATACAGCCAGCAACTGGGGCATTGGTATTGGGCACTGTGTACACAGCAGTGGCACATTCATGGGTTTCGAGCACTTGTATGATTAACCGCCTCACCGCACCAACAGGTTCTGCGTTCCTGTCTTTAAACCGTATTGTAGGTGGTGGCAGTGTTTCTGTCATTTATGGGGAGATGGAGTTTGGGCCAACATTTGTTGCGCTGGTGGTGGCGACTGGCTCTCTGGTTGTGATTTTGCAGCTCTCTCCAGACCACGCCCCCCTAAAACCGCTCCCAGTGTGCGTACGACAGGTGCCTCACTCAAATCCAGCGCCGGGCCCACAGTCAGTTTGCCGTACCTTAGAGTCGGCGGATCTTCCACAGCCAGCCGGGTCGTCAGAAGTGCGTCCGCTCCTGTTCCCTTTCACCCAGTGCAGAATGTACCAGCAGCCTGGTTGCAGCGGCGTGACCTCTGTAATGGTGGCCGAGGGTCCCGGAGTCCAACACGGGTGCTGGGGGTCTTGGGTTATGGCCCCTCCCGCAGCCCGCCACTCACTAGCGGAGGCGGGGTGGCCGCGCTTTTACTCGCTCCTTCCCGGCACGCAGGGTTGGTAGACGTGTTTGTTCCTTGCCGCTTTGCCATGCATTTTATCACTTTCTTGGTTATGCTGCGGGCCGCAGCTCAGCTGCTCACACTCTCCGATCTTGCTTGCTGGCCCGCCCGGTCCTGCACGACCACCTCTCCCCGGGTCGGCTGTCCGTTGTTGGCCTTCACTGCTGTCTTTCCCCCGGCACAGGCGTCTGGCAGGGGGGCACGTAGCGGATGGGCACCGCTCTCATGGCCACGCCGCGGGTCTCCATCTCGTCTCGTTTCCTCAGCGGGAACAGCCCAGTATCAGCAACACTGCGCCTTTCAGGCCTGGAGATCATACGGCAGCCATTTTGGTTGCAGCGTTCCTTCTCGCCCCTACTTTCGCGTTCTCCGACAGTCGATGCATCGGCCTCCCCCAGCCAAGAAAAAAAATCACAGGATTGTGCGCTAGGTACTCCACTTTCAGTACACCAGCTTATCTAGCAGGCACCATGTAGGGATCAGGCTGGATGTTGCAGGATTGTTTGGCGGTTCACGGAGCAAAGCAGATTCACGTCTGCATTGCCTCGCAGTTGGCCACGACCCCCAAATGGTCGGTTTTCTTGACACCTATCTCTAAGCCAGTCCTTGGCATCCTTGTTCTGTACACATTCAATGTCTCATTGTATTTCAGGCTCTTATTCACACTACACTTTTGGTGATCAGTTATTCCCCCTTTGTGCTTAGTTCTTTTAAATATGTAGGGTAATGTCCTTTAAGCACTGATTTAGGGTTCAATCAGTTTGCTATTCAACAAACAAATGGTTTCTCAGACTTAACCTCAACTCTGTACTTAGAGTGCTTAATTTGACACTTTCTTTCAGTTTGTTATTCAATATCAGCAATTACTGTGCCTCGTGCAACTTGCCTTTCTTGCATTCACTTAGCATCACAGATTCATCTGTAACAAGCATTTATTTCTTCAGAGCTGTTCTATGCTTTTGCAGCCCGTTCAGAGTGCACAGGTCTCTGAGTGGCTTTCCCATCACTATCCCGTCATCGGCGTCCTCCTCTGGCATTCTCGCTGCTTTCCTTCTCTACTCTGGGTTGCTGCTTCTGTTTCCTGGAGCCGTGCTCGCCTGCGGACTGAAGCTCGGCTGATGCAGGCGGCTCTACGGCTTCTGCGAGGATGGACACAGAGTCCTCTTCATTCTGGCTTTCACCGCCGCTCAGTTTGCTTCCACTTCGTATCAGAGGCTCCCCGTAGCTTGGGGATGTCGGCCGGCGTCCCGGTTCCATCTCGGGTCCCACCATGGTTGCCTCCAATCTTCTGGGATTTCCTGCTCTCTGCCTCGATAGTTATCCAGGTCTCTCTCTCTCTGTTCCTTTCTTGGTTTCTCAATTTATACACCAGTAGTCCTTCAATACGCTGCAGGTGTGCACCATTGTACAAGTCTGCCTGACTTTGATTAAGAGGACATGCCTGATCCCCATAGCTTTTAGCAAGCCTCTTCCTCGTCCCAGTGTTAAAGTGGACATGACAGTTGTTAGTGGTTATTACTCCTAGTCACTTCTTCCTCGTCACAGTACTGTTAAAGGACAAAGGTGGGGATATGAAAGGAGATGATTTTTGCCATGTCTCGACTGCAGGTACCCCTCTGCCAATTCCAAGGATCCTCCACCCAGGTGATTCTCCCTTGCTTGTCCACCCCAGGGTCAGGATCCAAACGCGAGGGCCTTTCCCAGGCCATCTGTTCAGCAAATCCCAGGGGAGTAGGAGTGAGAATACCCTCAGGTTTCTCACATTACGTATTGGGAAGCACTGCATGCAACACCACATACCTGGCAGCAGGGGCCACTGTGAACTTAAGCAGTGTGAACTGTAGGGATTTATGAACTATTGTCAGCACACCTCTGGATTGTGAGGAGTATGTAGTAAAGAATCTGTAACCTCCTCATGCCTGAGCAAATGATACATTTGTTGGTGTCAGTAGGTTCGTTTCTGACATTTGCCCTGTGTCGCTCTATGTGTGCTACTTGTTTCCTGGCTTTTATCGGGTTACTTAAGTCCTGCACATTCCAGCTGAGCATAACCATGCCTCACTGCTGTGTTGCATCTGTCATCCTAACCTTGAATTGTGTAGTCTAGCAAAACAAGGTTTGATGTTGTCCCCTGTCATCAGTGCAATTGCGTTGAGAGACCAAGTGATTTTAAACAATTCCCTCTGCGCATCCCTATCCTGCCCAACCTCCTCACTTCCCCAAACTTGGAAGTGTGAACACGTAACAGACCCATAAACTGGAATAAAGCAGGGCCGCTCCCATTGGCCCTTCTGTCGCAGTCTGCAACATGGAGAAAGGTTGTTACAAATGTCAGATCCATATTGGCACCCATGAGGGCTCAGCTTCAAAATTCTATTGACGTGGAGTAAAATGTGACTGCTGTGTGGGCCCACTGCCCCATATTCTTGCTCTATGGTATCTGTCGCGCTCCTGATGCAGTTATTGCCGCCTCCAGAAGGCAGGGGGATGTTGAATTATATGAAGTTCATGGCTTCGTCAAGTGTAAAAAAGAAGGTTTTGGCTTTGTGCTGAAGCCTCAGTTTTGCCGGGAAGTGCATTACATACATGACAGCCCTATCCCTCAGGAGATTTTTAACGCCTGTGAAGATCTTCCTTTCCGCTTGTACTGACGTTGAGAAATGTAGATATAAGTGGATTATGCAGGATTCATATTGCAGTTTGCCCTTCCTTCGGGCAAGTCTCAATATCTTGTCATAGTCTCTGAAATTGAAGATTCTGGCCATGATCGGCCTCAGAGGCATACCAGGTCTGGACTTAGATATGAGAGCTGTGTGTGCTCGTTCGACTGCAAAATGCAGGGAGAAGCACACTCTTCTCCAGCACATCTAGGATTCATTTTTCCAAAACCCTCGAATTTGATGTTTCCAGGCGTCTCAGGGACACCAATTATGCAGATGTTATTCCGAAGGGAGCAGGATTCTATGTCGCTGCATTTGGCCTCTGTGCTTTTCAGCTCTGCAGACAACTTAACAATGTCTGTCTTCATGGTGTTGAGGTAATTTTCTGCCGCACCTATCTTTACCTCCGCTTCAGTAATTCTTGTTGTCTCCTTATCTAGTTTAGTGTGCAGTGTAGTTATATTTGCGGTGATGTCACCTGCATGTTGGGTATGTCTTGGTCCGAGGGCTGTTCTGTAACGTGATCCCCTGCGAGTTGGCTCTAGGGGTTGCTCTGGTGAAGGGAACTATTTTCCCTTGCTGTTTACAGGTAGGATTGCCCTTTGTCATCATGGATGGCTAGGCACCTCCTCAGTGCTCCTCGGGGTGTAGCAGGCATAGAGGTGCGTGGTATCAGGACTTGTGTTCGCTAGTTCATGTCCGTGGTCTCTCAGGAGGGCAACATGGCACAGAGCACGGCAGGGTAAGAGGTATGCGGCGGTGGGGGCCTCACTCACCTACCTGTTTCTACAGTCTCCTACAGCCACGTGACCTTTCGCTGTAGAGTGTGTGTCGCCTCAGGTGTCGGTCGCAGCAAAAAGCAAGGCTGTTGGCCTCAGGAGCCCTCTGCTCAGCATATGGGCCTCAGTTGGCACAGTTCTGTTCCAGGTCAAGCACCAGTTCAGACTGCAGATTGCTAGCGGGGCCCTGTTCTGATCGGTGCAGCCCCAAAGCAGCCTTGCCGAAATACAGCAGCAGAGGCTCCCGTGCAATCAGGTCAGGCCTGTGGCTGCTGTCCACCTTCACGGATCACAAGGCAAAGCACCCGGGCAACAAGGCAGCTCTCCAAGTAGCGGCCGTCTTCGACATCCCCCAATAAGTGTTTTATGGCACATGTGAGAGAATCTTTGGCGAATGGAGAGGGACCTACCCGCTGCACACCAACTCCCACTTCACATATCTGGGGCATGGCTGGTTCTGACTGATTTAGTGAGATTCCTGCCATAGGGTAAGAAGGGTGCCTCTGTCCCTCCTTTGACAGGGTAATGACCCTGACCCTGTCTCAAGGGGAAACAGTAAGCAAGAGGTTGTGTATTGCTCGGGTGAGGTGTGAGGTGGTAGTAGTGGTGTCAGTCCAAGAGACCAGCAGGAGAAAGGGAAGAGCGCAGTGAGGAGGTGAATTCTGAAGCAGGTATGGTATTGGTTAGTGAGTGCAAGCGTACTGCATTGTGAGTGTGTGCGAGAGGGTTACGAATGTGGCTAGGAGAGAAAGCATAGAGAGTATTTGGGAAGTGTTTGTGTGAGTGAAAAGAGAGTGCTTCAGTAGGACTTTGGGTAGACTGGTAACAGTAGCGGAGGAGGGAGTAGTAGCCTGGAGTAGTAGCGTGGGGAAGAGCACTAGTGTAGTTCAGAAGGTCATAACATCAAAGGGTGAAGGTGAGCCCTAGAAGGAACAAGGGAACAAGAGACCATCAGAAGGGGAGAGGTGCGAGAGTAGAGGTTGGTGGAGTTGGAGGAGCATAGTAGTGAGGGACAGGGAGATGCAAAAGAGAACTTGAGCATAATAAAAAGATCGATTCGGGCAGAGTGTATGTAAGGCACAATCCCCTACAACTTTAGAACACTAAAAACAGGTCCATCTTCGAGAGTCCACGAGTGAGTTTTGACAGGAAAGACATCTTGCCTTAAAGTCCTCATATCAGGAGATCCAAGATGGCCACTGTGGAGACGAGACTGTGCTAGGAGCGCTCCCGGATTCCCCAGCAGGAAAGGTGGAATAAATTCAGCAGATCCCCTCCCCGGGTACTTCTACCTGCTGGGTTTCAGAGGCGCTACGCTTGGTGCCGGTGTGGAGCGGGGGTGGTACTGCCTCTGCCCACGGTGGAGGGTGACGCCGTCGGCGAGGAGAAGGCAGCCAGACAGGCGAGGAGAAGGCAGCCAGACAACGTAGTGTAACGCGGCCTGCGGTGTGTGTCGGAGGAGCGACACTCGCACTTCTCCGGGCGGGAGGAACACGGCTGCAGGAGTAAGAGGTGGAGCAGAGTTGGAGGTCTGGCCGGTGATCTGGTGGTGTGGGACCGCTTCACCTCCGGGGATCTAGCCCCAGCTCACTTGGAACGGGAGCGGTGAAGAGCGAAGTCACGGCCGCCAGTGAGAGCTGAGGTGGAGGCACCCTCCTGGGAGAAGTGAGAAGCTGTACTCCGGGTCCTCGCAGCAGGAGGGGGAGGTGCCCCCGCGGTGAAGGGCAAGCGGAGTAGCTCTGGGGGAAGACCTGGAGCTCCAACGCTGGAGAAGGCCCATCGGAGGGACTATCTCAGGCCTCATCTGGGGAGCTACAGGGAGAGAGAAGCGGACGGCCCGAGGACCGGGCCTGTTGCAATTTGCAGCGCAGCGAGCCGCAGGGATGAGACCGCCCGCACTGGAAAACAGGGAAGTGGCAATGAGGCAATCAAGGTGGCAGATGAGTGTGGGGAGTAGGACGGGGAGCATGGGCTAATTTTAAATAAACGCTGCAAGGCATCTGTGCTTGGCCCCCTCCTTTCCCCCCCACCTTAAATTGGGACATTGGTCGGCTCGGGGAGAGAGGCAGGAATGAGCCAATCACCCGAAGGGCTGTGTGCAGATCTCTGGACATTTCAAATATCAGGATGCCCAATCCCACCCAGGGGATAGCAGGCATTAGCGGAGGAGCCCTCGGGCCGGCTCTAAGGGGCCCCAGGCCACTACGGGGGCGAGCTGGGAAAACAGGAAGACACGGAGCGCCCAGACGTGCTGGGTAATACTACTAGGGGTTCACTCAACCCTGTGGACTGGGGGGAAGGTGGTCCGGAGTTTCTCGCCGAGCCCAGGGAGGACTAAAGCAAGCCCTGTGTCTGACAACAGGAGAGTTGTGAACGGCGGTGAGGGGACCACAGGGTACCTTTCCCCGGGCCGGGTGGTTTGCCATCAAGGGGGGGGGTTCTCTTCACGGGGGGAGCACAGCCGCGCCGGGAGGGCCCAGCAACGAACAAATGTCTAAAAACAGAGGAAAGACTCTAAGGACCCCGGCAAAAGGGGATAAGAAATCCCTGGAGGGTATGCTTCAGAAACTGTGGAGAAAGGAAGAGGGAGCACTGCCCGAAGGAGGGAAAGAGGGAGACAGGAACGAGGAGGAGACTGGACTGGGAGATGACCAAGAGGACAAAAGGGTCACAAAGAAGCTACTAGAGAAGTGCTTCCAGACCTTTGGCGACAGAAAGGCCAATGTAATGCAATCACAACTTGATAAAATGAAGGAGGACCTCAAGGGGGCGATCCGGGAGGTTAAGGGTGATCTGACCAGTTTTGGTACAAGAGTGGACACCAACGAAAGGGCTCTCGAAGATTTAGCAGAGGACGCTCACAAAGTACAAGAATGGGTGGAGAGCCTTGGCAAAACCACCCACAACTTGCAGCTTCAGACCGACGATCTTGAGAATAGATCGAGAAGGGCCAACATTAGGGTGACATTTGTGCCAGAGACAGTCAACGATGCAGACCTCCAACAGACGGTGAAGCTATTGTTTGCCCCCCTGGCAGATGTCACAAACCCAGAAGAGGTCCGGGCGGACAGGGCTCATAGAGTGAGGCCCAGAAGGGATGAACCCGGTGCTCGGTCGCAAGATGTGCCTGTGGCACTACATGAGTATACAAAAAAAGAGAAGATCTTAAGGGCCGCGAGGGGGGGCAGATGCGCCCTTAGCTTTAACAGATCCTCCATTAAGCTGTACCAGGGCCTTTCGGCAATCACTCTTACAAAGAGGAGGCAGATGTGCCCGTTAATGCACGAGTTACAGAAGAGGAGTATTAGATACAAATGGACTTTTCTGTTTGTTTTGGTGTTTGAGCTGGACAGAAGGCAGAGAAGAGTGCCGCCATCCTCGGGATAGAGGTGGATCATTCCTTGCGTGAGTCGCCGGACAGGGGGAAAGCCAGCCACAAATGAAGGGAGTGGGAGTGGTCGACGCAGGCACCAAGAAGTGGTGCTCTGGCCCGGGAAGGGGCGATCCGGGGCTCGACACCCAGTTGAAACCTTGGCCAAAATAAGGGATGGTTTTGGGGTACCTGCGGAGGGGTGTCTAGAAGAGGGAGGAGTGGCTGGGGCAAGGGATTGGAAGGTTCGGTTTGGATCACCAAAGGGTCAGGGTTGACCTGCCAATGGGGTCAGCGGGTTGGGAAATAGCACTGCCCCCGAGGAGGAGGTTCGGGAGGGGCTAGAGGCCGACAGTGCATACCCGGTGAGGGGGTCACAGGTCTGGTGTGAGGGAAGCAGGGTACAGTCGTGGTTCTGTCAGGAGGGACACTTCGGCTTCCACTGTAAATGGGTAGAGCGCTGAAAATATTATCCCTTAATATAAGGGGATTGAATTCGCCGGTAAAGAGGAAAAAAGTAGAGCTAATGCTGGCAAAAGAAAACCCTGACATCATAACCTTTCAAGAAACTTACATACAAGAGAAAGATAGGCAGAGGCTGAGATTGAAAGGATTTAGCTGCCTTCACCAATCAAACGGTCAGGAGAAGAAGGGTGGGGTCCTCATAGCCCTGAAAAATGGTCTAGACCTATCTGTCACGGGTTCTTCCCGGGACACCGCGGGCAGATTCCTGGTTCTGAATCTTCAAAGAGAAAGGGAGGTGTTAAACGTGGCAACCCTCTATGCTACAAACACAAGACATGACCAATTCATACAAGCAATGTTGTGTAAATTGGAGAGGGCCGCTAAGGGTAACATAATACTTACAGGGGACTTCAATTTAGCTTGGGACCCGGGAAGAGATAGGCGTGCGAACATTTTTTAAGCCGAGACTAAACCATCTAAAGAGCTGCAGAGCAAAATAGAGAACCTGTTGTTGGGAGACACTTGGCGGGAAAAGAGGGGTGAAGACACTGGGTATACTTTTTATTCCCATGTGCATAGGTCGGCTTCCAGTATTGATTATGTCTGATTGTCACGTTCCCTGGTAGGTAGGCTTAGGGAGATTGAAATAGGGGGGATCACGATTTCAGATCACGCTCCATTTGTGATATCGCTCTCATCCCCATCGCAGGCGGTGGGGCTGTGGAAATGGAAATACCCGTCCCACATATTTAAGGATGAGGTGTTGCAAGGGGAGCTGCGCAAGGAAATTGGCCAATACTTTCAGAGAATGATACAGAGGGCATGGACCCAGGTATAGTCTGGGATGCTTTTAAAGCCACCATTAGGGGGACGATTATTGGGATCAAGGCTCGGAGGGACAAGGAGGTTAGGAAGCTAGAAGAGGATTTTGAGGCTAATTTGAAGGCAGTTATGCAGGAGCTAGCCATTAGACCCTCTGCAGGGACTAGAAAGAAATACAGGATGATCAAGGCCCAATTAGAAACGATAATCTCGGCCAAGTCGGAGAGGGCACTGATGCATCTTAAGCAGAAGTTCTATGTGAAGGCCAAAAGGGCGGATAGGCTACTGGCAATAAAGCTGAGGAGCGAGGAGAAGGATAGAACGATATTGAGAATTAAGACAGTAGTGGGAAGAGAAGTTACAGGCCTCCAAGAGATTAAAAGGGAATTTGCGAGATACTATGAGGAGGTCTATAAGTCAGATAGCCCAGTGGAAGGGGACCAGGGGAAGTATTTGGAAGGGTGCCACCTGACCTGATAAAGGGAGAGGACAGGGAAGAGCTAGAGAAAGAGTTAACTATAGAGGAGGTTCACAAGGCTACCGCGGCTCTCCCCCTTAATAAAGCCCCTGGGACTGACGGGTTTACAGCTGACTTTTATAAAACGTTTAGGGACATATAGGCCCCTGTTTGGGAGAATTCTCTGTTTAGGCTGAATTTCCTAACCTAGTGAGTCCCCCAGCAGCTTTGCTGGATTTTTTGGGGTTTATTTTTTTCTCCTGCCAAGAGTGAGACTCTTTTACCCTCACTCTTGGACATGATTTGAGTGTGTTTCTTTGAATCTAGATGTGTTTAATGGGCTATGGGGTCTTTTACTCCATAGGGCTTCATGTGTTTTTGTGATGTGTGTTACACAGCACCCTCAGTGCAGTAACACAGGGGTGTCATAGTGACCCCCCAGTATAGACTCCATACCCTGGGACTGACTACTGTCTCCCAGGGCATGTAAAGTCACCATTGACTTTACTAGTCTTAAATTCTGAACAGAACCAGTACAAACCATCATATTGTGGACGTACTGGCTGGGGCAATTCAATTGCCCCGGGGTCTGTTAGTCGAGGGGGCACGTCTCCGTGGCTGGTGGCAGTGGATACTACTTTTTATATTCAACCGTGAATATTTTCCTATGGGATTTCCCATTGTTTTAGGCTACTATCTTTATTTAATTATTTATGGTAGCCTCGAACATACCGCCGGTTTATTTAATTAATATTAATTCTCCGGTTGGTATTTTTTGCCAAAACTTGATTCTAAAATGGCATTTGTGTTCTCTTCTGTGACTCCAACCCAAGTCGAGCCCTTTGTTCCACTTTTTGGCGGGCTTCTCCACAGAAGCCCTCCAAAGTGGTGCCACTCTGTCTGGGGTACTTAGGAGGGGTGGAGGGGGATTTAGGCACCCTGGACTGTGTTGCCTAGGCAACTCAAGTCGCACTCCATACTGATTGGCCCAAGTGGTGAGCCGGCCGGCTCACCACTTAGCATGTTTGAGTGACAGCTAGGCTGAGTGAATGGGGGTTTTCTGCATAAAAGCAGGGCTTTGGGGACTGGAACTTCAGAAGTCGCCACAGGACCTAAGAATCCGACGAGGGAGAAGCTAAGCCGACCTGCCACGACGACACCACCGGTGGAGCCCTGCTGGACCGTCTCACCACTTTTCCCAACGACAGAGGAGATCTCCCGCCGGAGAGTCTTCTTCCTTTGACTGGTGGGGATAACCAGTTTCACCGTCTTTTCGCCTTCCCGACATACCTCGTGGCCGCCTTGCCTGTGCCAAGCACCCCAGCAACCGGGATACCACGTTTTACCATGACCGCGAAACAAAGGTACCACCTTTAACCGGAAAACTCTGCGGCTGGTTTCTTCCCTGGCAGTGCAACGACCTTCATCTTTCCTCCAAGTCGAGATCTTCTCTTCCCCTGGACGACGACGCGACTTGCACCCACTGCCAGGAACAACTGTCACCGCTGGCGGATCCTTCCCACTTAAGGTACCGTGTCCCGCCTGGCTTCCCTTGCTACCGACTGTACGGGGTAGATTTAGCCCCCGGCTTTCGAACGTGGGTTAGCCTGGGACACCCTGGCTAAACTTTCCTAAGCCTCTCTAAACTCTTTTTGAACTCTCTGCAAGACTTTCTAAGCCTAGTGTAACTGTGTGATCTTGGGCGCAATTGTGCTCTGCTCTCTCTAAGAGTGGGCCCAGCCTTTGGACTTTGGCTCACCAGTGACTTTTGCTCTTCTGCCTTGCTAACAGTGTTCCTGAATCTTAGAGTGGTGTACCTTTCCATATTCTGTCTTTTTCCCTCCCTTTCTCACAAACTTATTGGAGTGCCATCTAGTTAAGCGCTCACCTCTGTATGAAAATAAGTGGTGTTTTACTGTGACTTATCTGATAAGGAAAAAGGGGTGTATATATTACAATAGTAACTGTGTTTAGAATATTTTACAACAAGAGTGCTGGAGTGTTTCAAACAGTGTGTTTTAAAATAAATAATTATATACTTTGATACCAAAGCTCTGGTCAGTGTTTGCTTGTATTGGTGTGTCTGAGTGCCTATTGTGTATACTTTGCATACTGCCTAACTCTTCTTGAGAGAAGTCCGACTGCTCAGCCACAGCTACCAGGTAAATCTGGGTGGTACAGATTGCTACCAAGTGGGTTTACTGCTAACACCTGTAGTCCTAAATCTTTTGCAGCGTTCCCAAAAGGGAACTGCACAGGTTCCTGCCTGTTACAGCCCCCCCTATGGTAGCCCTATATAATGAATTTGGGGGAGGGAGGGTATAACCAAATCTATGGAGGAGGCGAAAGTTGTACTACTCCCTAAGCAGGGGAAAGATCCTACAACATGCAGGGCTTACAGACCGATTGTGCTGATTAATCTGGATGTGAAGATCTTTACTAAGATTCTGGCGGCCAGGCTAGAACCCCTCCTCCCATCCTTGGTGGAATATGCTCAGTCCAGATTTGTGCGGGGGAGGCAAACACATGATAATATCAGGAGGATTGCCCATATTATAGAGAGAGTAAACAAATCCAGGATTGAGGCTATTGTGGTGGCCCTCGACGCTGAGAAAGCGTTCGATAGGGTAGAATGGGGCTTTCTTTTCACCACCATGCACAAGATGGGATTTGTGGAAAAATGTATGAGCAAGATAGAGGCGAATTATCGTAACCCCATGTTGCACCTGATGATTAATGGGGAGGCATCTGATCCAGTGGCAGTGTCTAGAGGCATGAAGCAAGGCTGCACGCTGTCGCTGTTACTCTTTGCAATATACCTAGAGCCGCTTCTGTGTAAAATCAGGTTCCACCAGGCGATTAAGGGGGTGGTTTTTGGGGGAAGAGCACATAAGGTGGCCGCCTTTGCAGACGACATATTGTTGACCCTGACAAACCCCCGGGAGTCTCTGGAAGCGGTTGAGGGAGTTTTTGCAGAGTTTGGCTGGGTTGCAGGGCTACAGACCAATAAAAGTAAGTCGGAGGTACTGTGCCTACAGATGTCCCCCCGGGGAGGAAAGGGAGTTACGGAAGTGCTCACACTTTGCCTGGGCTCCGAGCAGGATCAAGTATCTGGAGACCATCATTATGGCGATCATAGAGCAATTATATGAGGCAAATTACCCCCCGTTACTGGGGAAAATCAAGGGGCTGCTCCTGGGTTGGGGACCTCTGGCTGTGTCATGGATAGGCAGGATTAATACCCTGAAGATGGTTATCCTTCCAAAATTATTGTATCTGTTTATGGCACTACCAGTCAGGGTTTCGACTCCCTTCTTTAGGAAGTTAAGCAGGCTCACTCAGGCCTACATCTGGTAGAATAAAAAACCTAGAGTACCCCAGAAGCTGATGCAATTGCCCAGACAGAGGAGGCATGGGGGAGCCGGACATGGTAAATTACTACCGGGCAGCTCAGATGCGGGTATTATGTGACGGGGTAAAGGATGACAGGGGGAAGGTGGGGAGGGAAATGGATAGGGCAGTGGTAGGTGCTAGGCTGGAGGATGTAATGCAGCGCAATGGAGGCGCTGGTAGGTTGGTCATGGGACAAAGCGGTGCACAGATCAGTGATTACCACCTTTCCTTCACCTCTCACACCCATCTTTGCTAATCCTCAGTTCGCCCATTGGCTGGGAGTTGACTCCGGTTTCGACGAATGGCAAGAGGGGGGCTATAGGTACCTAAGGGCAGATAAGGGATTTCCCCACTTGCAAGAGCATCTTTGGAGTGGGGGAAGAGGAGCGCCTCTGATACATGCAACTAAGACACTGGGCCCTACATCCATCTATAAAGGAGGAGGCCACCATGGAACTTACCCAGTTCGAGAAATATGTTACGACTAACGCAGGGGACAGGCATCTACTGGGGGACCTGTATAGGCTGCTCAAGGAGGGGTAAGGGGCGGACGGGTGGAGTTTCATGTCCAACTGGGAAAAAAAAAACCAGGCACTCCATTGCGCTAGAGCAATGGCAATCCCTGTGGGCGAACATTCCCAAGTTGACAAACTCCCTACAAATTCAAGAAATGTGGCTGAAGATGATGTACCAGTGGCACCTCACCCCTTGTAGGATAGCTAAAATGTATCGGTCCAAGACCACCCTGTGTTGGAGGGGATGTGGCGGGGAGGGTTCCTGGGGACATGTCTGGTGGCAATGCCCAAAGGTCGCCCTGTTCTGGGAAAAGGTTTGTGAAGTGCTTCATGACATTATGGGCACAGTCATCGCAGGAAGCACAGATACAGGGCTGCTTATCATGGGGCTGGATGGTACTCTAGACGGGCTGCATACGAGGGACCAAAAGAAGGTATATCTGACCCTGGTGATGGCAGGGGCACTGTTAGTAGCACGAAGGTGGAAGGCGAAAGAAGCGCCCGCGGAGCATGACTGGGTAAGAAAGGTATGGACCCTGGCGGCGCTGGAAAAAGTGACGTACTCGCTAAGGGGAGAACACCAGAAGTTTCTTTTGGATTGGGACTTGGTACTTCAATTCCTTAAAAGAGACTCCAGGGTGGCTTGGTGCCCGAGTAGCATGAAGCTTCTGGGCTTAGTGTAAAAGGGGCCATGGACGGGCTTAGGAGGGGAGGGGATAGATGGAAGGACAGAAGGGGGACCCTGGAGGCCCCCGATGGCGGAGCTTCGAGTGCTCAGCAGCACGGAGGAAGGAGCGGCGGGGGATGAGCGAGGAAATTGCTAAATCGAAGGACAGAACTTCAGAGGGATGCACCATGACCTGGGGGGGAGGGATAGGGGTTGTTTGGAGGGTGTGGGAGGAATTGGGTGTGGGCAAGGGTTTGGTTTGTCACGTTGTTTAAAAATGCCAACAAAATTTATATGAAGAAAAAGAAAAGTCCTCACATCCAGCATAAGATGGGGTGTTTTCTCATCCCCTAAGTAAGACGGGGTTTATTTTAGTGGTTTGGATATTTATTCCTCAATCAACGCAGAAGGCAGTGTTCTGTGGAAGCTGCTTGATGCTTTGAGAGGGTTGATCAAAGTTGAGCTATTTACTATATGCAGGACTACTTCTTGATAAAACATTATAAAAGGGAGATTTGAGCAGACATCCTACATCTTGCTTTTATAGATGATACAATAACATGTAACAAGATGAACTTGACATTGAAACACCTTATAAGGTGTGACATTAAATTTAAATGTAAATTAAATGAAAAGACATCTATAAGGCACAACTTTTTATGGAGTAAACTGTCTCAAGGCGCCTATTAGCTAAGGCAGAAGGGAACATAAAAAGGCATGTAGGTCCACTATGAAAATTGGAATGTTTTTTACTCCTTAAACATTGAGTGTGAGGGTTCAAGCCTTATTTGGATTGGAAGGCTATTCGAATGAAGGGGGCCTATACTCGAAAGGATTTTACTGCTTGATCCCGATTACATAGTCAGTACTTGGAAATACCTACTTATTTTGACCTGCTTTTAAGATGGGGAAGCACCTTATAAGGCCCTATGTACGGGACAAACCATCTTAAATGTTATTTCGGCAGAGATGGGCACCCAGTGAATTGATCAGCAATGGGGACCTTTGCAACGCCTCTTCCCTCCCATCTTCCTCCTTGCCATCCATCCTCCTCCAGAGAATCAACTCTCCCATCCCATCATGAACAGAGACTTCTACCAGCCTCCACCCAAAACTCTCTTCCACAAATTACACACTACCGCCTTCAGTTCCTTCTAATGCACAGGTACCTAACCTGAGCCAAAGACCCCAGAGACTTCTGTCCTCTTTTTTTACACATCCTCCTTGCTCATCCCGTAAGGTGGTCCACTGGTCGCCAGGCCCACATCCTGTAAGGGGCCCACTGCTCTGCAGGTCCACAGACATTGCTTCTGGGGTGTGTTAATTACTCACCCTACACGCTTTCATATCAGAGTTCTCATGGCTAGCCTCAGCCTGCATGTCGCTATGATTTTCTTTTATGATCCAAGTACTCTGGTGGTGACATTTTAGAAAATGTGTGCTGGCAGGCTGGCATTGTTTGCATGGCGTTGCAGAAAAACGATAGGATATGCCAGGAATGATGCTGGCTCGTGGGCAATCTGAACCCTCTGCATATTTGTCACCAGCCACCGAGACGGCTTTCTAACCCTGACCACAACTAAATTTGATTGGTCACAAACAAACTCCAATAACCTATTACATTTAAGTTTTACTTTCACCTCTCGGTCACTTTCCTTTGAATGCCAACCAAAAAAGAGTGGAGGAATGGAAATTAAGAAAGACTGTCACAGTGCGAGAGGCAATCACAAAGAGACTGAGACAAGGATGTGATTCTCAAAAAATAGCAGATGGTAAATTTCTTTCGACACCCCTCTCAATACAATTCTCGCCAGATGATGACCTCTGTCCTCCAATCCCCCTTAACTCAACTTTCTCCATATAACCTCTTTAATATAACTCGCTCTCTTCAACTTCCCCCCTAGACTTCACACTCCCCAATCTTCTTGCAAATACCTTCCTGCAGTTCCTTTTTGGGCACCACACCCTGCCACACTAAACTGCCTGATTTGTATAGGGTAGTCTCCACTCCCTTGAGTGGTGCTTAGGGCCACTGGTTGCTCCTGGGCTGTGTGGGCTATGCTGGTCTGTGATTGTACAATGTGCTTATGGTCATGTGGTCTGCAAGGATGTGGCGTCCAAATCTTGTATTTACACCCTGGCTCGCTATGCTTTCATAGTGTATGAATTAAAAGACAACTAACCCACTGGTAAGCATGTGAAGCTCTCTGATATACTTGTGATTCCTCTGTCGTGGAGAGCCTGCAACTTCATAAACCCATCAACTTTCAGAGGAGCAAGACAATGGCCTTTCTTTATTTTCTGTCTCTCGCATTCAACTTTTTAGCCCCACTTTCTTTGTCTGCGCAGGTGTGACTTAGATCGCTGGTGACATTCAAATGTTGCAAATGTGTTTTCTTAAAAGGGGAGACTACATTCCCGACATGTGTTTGGGTTTGATTTGGGAGCTGGAATGGGCCTCAAGAATCTACCTTCTAAAATAGGAGTTTGTTAAGGGTTTCGGGCTCCTCCCATTTCCCCTCGGTGGTCACCAGTGTTGTTGAAGTAGTGCAGGTGTGAATGCTCATGTAACTCTCCCTGCCTTAGGGGGTGGACCCAGTTGGAAGGGCCTCGGAATCCCCTGTATACTTCTACCGGGTCCAGCATCAACTAGCTTGGGCAGGCCCGGGTCCTTTAAAGCACCGCACTTGTCGGTCCCCACGGTAACGCTGGTAACTCCATCACAATACCAAGAAATAAGAACTGTCCCGGGTATTCTGTAAATTTAGTTCATGAAATACAGCAAGGACATTGCCACATGTGCCATTTATGAAATCGGATTATCATCAATATCTCCCCTTCAGCTCTCAATGGTCTTTTTCCATCCAACCCTTTCCCATCACTCATCTTTAGGTGTACCCGCCGTGAATTCCTGTGTCCCCTCCACTAAAAAAAGTTACTGTTTTTCCGAGTAACTCTTTCTAAATGCAGCATTGCTAATGCAAGATAATGTAAAAACAGATGTTACTATTACCCAATATATTTTGTAGAATGAGGAATGATTAAAGGATGAGACTTGTGTGGCGGGTCAGAAAAAGAACGTAGATGCTTGTAAGATATTTCAAGTGTGTATTTATTAAAGAAAAGGATAATGCCTATTTCTATGGGGGTGTTCCCTATGTCACAAACCAGCAAAGGTGCTTGTCAGCCATCCGTCATTGTCTTAAAAGAATATGTATATAAAATAAAATATCATATCATATATATCATATCATGTCCACTGTTCAAACTAACACTAACTGACCCTACCACTATCTTAGCAACTTAAAACAGGAGAATGACACCCTTATCCTGGGTTTTGCTTCTCACAAGTTTTTATTCAATAGCTGATTTTCAAACAGTCTTTTGTGGCTTCTTTGATCACTTCATACAGTTCTCTCAGTACTTACCTTTGTTTTCTTTGGTTTCTTCTCAAAATGGGGTCTCTGACTCTAGACTGAGATCTTCTCCCTTGGGAATTGTTTCTGTTTGTTTATCACTCTCCTCTTTGGTTTTTGCTACCTAGTTATTCTTCCCTTTTCCCAGGATAAGGTTATCCAACCTTTCGGATTCTCTCTTTTGAGATTCTCTTCCTTTCCATGTAGTAGACACCCTTTTTCCTCTGCATTGTATCCCTATTTTGGTATATATATTAGTTCATCCATCTCATCCGTTTTTTCACTTATAGCGTCACTCTCTTTCTTAATGGTGCTTTCTTTACTCTGACTGTGACAAGTATGAGTATTTATATAGCAATAATCATTCACTCATCTTGGTTTTACAGTTATCGTCTCGTTATTTGGGACGAGTATGAATACTCTTATAATGTTTCTCATTCACTTCTATGCATTCATTTTTATTGTTTTGTTGTCTTGACTGGGATGAGTATGAATAGTCCCATAACGATTCTGCCTTTTCCTCCCAGGTCTCCCGTTTTTCCTGTTGCCTGACAAGCTAGGGGCTAACATCACTGGATTTTCTCTTCGTTTGGGTTTGGCTCTCCCCTTCGCCTGTCCGACTTTTTTTCTACCTTTGGTATCTCGTACTTCCTATCTTCCTCTAGGATGGCCCTCCAGTATCCAAGGTACCAGTATGTTATGCATTTCCACCACCGTAGTGGTTTCCGTGCAGTTGCAAGGACCGCCTCTCCATCGTGGGACCTTCGTGGTGACGACACCACTTGCTGCTACTCTCGCTCTCTTCAATTTCCATGATGCGGCGCATCCAGTTCTTGGCTTTCAGCTCGGCAGTCGATTTGTAATTCACAGGCTTCTCTCTCCCTCTCCTGTTGCAGCCTCTCATCTCCCTGATTTCTCCTCCTCGTCCCAGTTAAATTATGTTTTCCATTTAAAATGATATTCACAATTTCTAGTTTGCAATAACATTTTTCTAGAGTATGTCTGAAGAGGTAATGTTGGAAGAATCTTTAGGGAGATCCTCACAGGAAAGGGAGTCATTGTCCCAACAGGAATGTCTCTCCCAGTGAGGTCCTGCTTGCCTTGAACCCTAAGGGGGTGAGGGGGGTTGTGCAGCAGGCTCACCTCCCTAGACTCACAGGGGAGTGGCAACCCTTTGGGGAGAAGGGACACATTTCTGTGATTCAGAACACTTGTTAGAATACAAATATATACAAGTAGGTTGCACACAGATCTCTGACTGTCTGCAATCCAGGAGTGGTGTACCGCCAACGACCTCTGCCTTAATGCCAGTAAAACAGAGACCCTGCTCACCGGTACTCCCCCACCCTCCTTTCCGGTCACTCTCTGGCCAGCCTCCCTTGGCCCTCTTCCTTCTCCCACCTGTGAGGCCAAGAACCTCGGGTCATCTTCGACTCCACGCTTTCCTTTTCCCCCACACATCTCTGACGTCTCTAAAAAGTCAAACTACCAACTGCACCTCCTCAGGGGTATTCTTACTTTCCTCTCCTTCCCCCAGAAGCTCACTGTCTGTAGAGCTCTGGTTCTCTCTAGGCTGGACTACTGCAACAGCCTCTTTCTAAATCTGCCTGCTACAACCCTCCGCCCTCTGCAAATCATCCAGAACAGAACAGAGACTTGTCCTTGGCCTCAAGCCCAGGGATCGTATCTTTCTGCAAATCTCAGGGTTAGTCGCTTCTCCAAGCAACAAGTTGATGGTAGATCTCTTTCTTAGGCTGGGGCCTCCCTCTGGAACAGCCTCCCTGCCTCCCTGAAACTTGAGGAGAACCATCTTCGGTTCCGGAAGCACCCCAAGACCTTCCTCTTTGCTTCTGCCTTCTCTCTTCCTCTCCCTTGCTGATCTGCCTGTTTTTGCACTGGGCTCCTGGCTACCCTTTTTATTTCGGGTCCAGTTCCATGCCCACGCAGCTGCATACCAGCACTGCCTCCTGGCAACCCCTGCACTTGGGGCTGTATCTGCAACCCTACAGGCCCCGTAACTGCATTTATCAGTCACCTGACACCTTAATTCTTGCACCTGCCACCTGCTGGCCGCACTGTTATTTTTTTTCATCACTTGCCCAGCACTTTCCATTCCTCACCTCCGCCTTGCACTTTCCCCCTTCCCTCTCCCCTGCACTTTTGCATTCTCAATGTCACTGAGCCTAGTAAGATCGCGGTTTTGTCCGGCCTTGTACCCCTCCCTTGTCTCGTCGCGCTCTGAAACACATGTATGGGCGCGATTTAAATACAATATCATTTCACAGGTCCCTTAGGATCTACCTCCACTTATACACTGCCACAGTCAGCATCTTGAACCCATACCAAGAACCTAAGAGGACTCGGAGGTCAGGGAAAGTGGCCTACAAGAGCCTTCAGGCCAGTGCAGTGAGATACCTAGAGGAAGTAATTGGTGCAATGCCCAGAGTCCCTTAGCCTGAAGTCCCTCCTCAGTCAGGGGAGTCACCTATTCACCAGCCGACCCTCTCCTTCACCAACTCTTTAACTTGTTTAAGTGCAAAATAAGATTGGTCACTGGCGGCTAAGAAAAATGAATCCCTAATAAGTGGGACATGTGGGTAGGGACCGATGAGTGCACACTGCTGCAGACCTCCTGCCAGAAAAAAAAAATATGTGTTCACGCTCAGCAAACAAAGCAGCAGAGGCTCAGTGACAAGATCAAGTGCCGGACAACACTTGCCGTATAATCCCTATATTTCTTTAGTGCTTAGCGTACTCGAGGAGGCACAGCGGTAGAACTGTAATCTGACCATGGACAGATGCGAAGCCCTTAAACACAGGGCGGAAAGTCCACCTGATCACAAGATGGCTGCAGACCAATAGAGAAACACTTTGGATGTATACATGAAACAAAGGGCCCAATTAAACACACACCAATCAGAGTCTAAGAATAAGATATACCTGTAGGGAAGCAAGCCGTGTTAGGGAAATGTATGGGAGGACAGGCCTTTAGGATCCCCCTCCCCTGCATTGCCCACCTGCGTGAGACTCATGACTCGTTGGCAGCCCCCATGCACCTGGGCCCGGGAGGCAGGGTGGCTGCGGATCGACACGTGAGGCTGCACGGCCCGCAGTGTAGCATAACATAGACACCATTTTATAACATACCAAGACTCCATTTTGAGCACACTGAACCCAGGCCTCAGTAGAACAGCCAGCGTACAAACGCTGCAGCTTGGCCCCTACTTGACCGCGCACAGAGAGTCCTGCGCTTCCCTCCTTCCTCCATGGCAGATCCGCTGAAGACCTGTTCTCACGAGCAACTAGACGCGAACAAGCTAAGAAACAGCTTGATTTCTAGACTAAGAAACAGGATGGGACGAATGGCCACGTTGGGGAGAAAAGGGTCAAAGGTGAGTACTGGAAAAGGAATTAAAAAATAAACGACAGCTTCCATTGATACACAGAGGAGGTGGGACGCCACATTACATACTCTGGGCTCAGATGGATAAGCCCCTGCTGTCGGGAGGAGCAAGTAAGTGGATATATGCATTTGAGAAGCATACAGCAGGAGTGTCATTAGCAGTGGGTGATGTCAAAAGTTTGTTGGTATCGGCAATGGGTGACCAGGCAGACAGGGTCTGGGCAAAGGCTGGTTTTCCAGGAATAACATTAGATTGTGACTGTCATGATGGGGCTTCCTTCAATACAGTACGCGCAAGAATATGGGATGCTTTGAGAGCCACATTCCCAGACACCCCAGATTTACAGTCAGTAATGCAGTTCCCCATTAATGATGGGGAAGATGCTATGGAGTTCATTTTACGGGTACAGGAGCTGTGGAGAGCGGAGACGGGTACGGCCTGGGATCAATCAACGTCAATATTTTACTTTATAATAAAGAGAGGGCTCCCAAAAGAAGTTCAGAAGGCACTTGACAAAATAGCAGGAATTGAAGTGAACGGCTGGCCCAAAATCCAACGTATAATAGTACACCACTGCAAGAGAATCAAAGAAAGGGAGAAAGAGATAGCAAAGAAAAGGTTGGCAGACGAGGCAATGTTAATAAAGACGAAACTGGTGAAGGTCGCCCCAGCTGTAGCAGCAGTCCCCACAGATAGGGATGCGGAGGAGGAGGAGGGGTCAGTAGTGATACAAGGAAGGATGGCAGCAAATTGGGCTGGGAATGAGCAGTCACAGTGGAATGGACAGGAGCAGTACGGAGGACCGCAGTGGCAAGTGTGGAGCCCCCAGGGAGGAAGAGGTGGGTACAGAGGGCACAGAGGAGGTGGTCCAGGGTATGGAGGAAATAGCAGGTATGGGGGGCAGGGACCTAGAGGAAGACAAGGAAATTGTTGGAACTGCAAGAGATGGGGACACTTCTTACGAGAATGTAGAAGCAGGCCAAACAACAGTTACCAAGATGACCAGCATTATGGTCACTCGCACCCAGGGAGCCCATACGGGTTACCAATGGGAGGGGGCAAGGACAGCAGGAACAGAGGTGCCCAGAACAACACAGAGAACAAACACATAATGCCCAACAACACCCACAATGCCGCAAACACATGCCATACACACAGGGAAACCTCTTTGCCACGATAGCAAATGGTGCACCTGTACCATATGGGGGAGTGGCAGTGGTATCGGGAAATGTTTTCAGCCAAGGGGGGACCACGAGAAACCCAGCATAGGACAGCCCACAGAGAGCACTTGTGTTTCCAGTACTATCAACGACCCTCGATGCAGCAGAGGAACCATGGATAGGGGCCGAGACAGAGAACAAAATTCATTTTTATGGTGGATTCGGGAGCCGAAAAATCATGTTTTTACGTGAGGGCAGGTTTCCGCTATCTAATCGTAAATTGGAAACGCAGGGGATCACTGGGCCGGTGGTCGAAGTTCCTTACACAGAAGAATTGGACGTAGCAGTGGGGTGTAAAACAGTGAGAGCACCCTTATTGTACTATGAACAATCCCAGATTAACTTATTGGGGAGGGACCTGCTCAGTAAGCTAAACATGACCATCTCCTTTACAGAGAGAGGAATAGTTTGCTCAACACCAGGGATTTGCCCTATGCGAGTGATGCTGGTAGTGCACGCACGAGCAACAGCGCCAGTAGTGCACGGCATACCAGTGGACCCAGACATGTTCATCCAGGGGTTAAAAACATTGGCACGGGTGGTCCCAGAATTAAAGCGCCTAGAGTGGAGGGTGCCTGCAGAATTTGTTTTCTGTCCAATAGCACGCCCGGAGATAGTGCCCGGAACAGTGATGTCATTAGACTTGCATGCAGTTCAAGTCTCAGCCCAAAGAATAGCAGTCATTGCAATGGAAATACACGGCTGCGAGTGGCGCACAGTGTTGTGCATCAATGCTGACATTGCACTGCGAGATTTATCAGATGAAGACCTCGTCACAGATTCAGATAGTGATAGGGAAATAATAATGGAAATAGCAATCCCCTGTGATATTATGATACAGACAAGACAAGTGCCAGTGCATCTAATGGCAGTGGTAGGAGCACCACCTTCCTTCTTTGATGATGACATGCAGTCAGTGCCGGGTGACCTGTGCAGCCTCGGACTGGCCGCATCGGTCGATCGGCCACTGGCCGATGACCTTTGGGACCAGGGGCCAGTTTGAGGCCACCCCTGGGCCATTTTTTTTTGTAAGTGAAGTGTTTACAATTTGCATTGCAGACACATGTGTCTGCTGCTCTGCTGCTGCGAGCCTCCGCGCTGCGGGATGCACGGCCCAAGCTGGGCCTTTTTTTGTTGTAGCTAGCTGTAACTGTAACTTAAGATTTGTGTGCCGCCCGCGCAGGGCGCACAGTGCTCAGCTCGCTTTGGGGTGCCGGGCCTGAATTCCGAAAAGGAAACTGACACAACGCACGCTCTCCTCTCTCTCTCTCTCTCTGGGAGGCCACCGTCGCGGCACACCCAGCCATGGGCAGGGCCCAGGAGAGCCTCAGCCTGGAGCTGCTGGCGGCAGCCGCGGTCCTCCTGACCTGGAGGAGCATATTCATCAAAGCAAGGTAAACAACACACACGCGTTGTTACCTTGCTTTGATGATTTGCAAATTGCAATGCATGCATGCATAATCATGATGCATCATGCATGCGATATGCATCAGCATTATGTGCATATGATATGTTAGAGGGCTGGCAAGCCAGCCACGGTGCAGCGGGGGGGCCGGTGGGCTGCCCCGCCCGCCCCCCTTGAGAATGTACAGTCAGTGTACGAAATACAAACAAACACTGTCTGCACTCAGACAGTACTGCACAGCAGGAGGTTGCTGGCTGGGCTGCGCTCCCTCTGGGCACCGGCTCCTCTGCCCAAGGCCGCTGGTGGGCTGGGGGCGGGGCTGCCCAGCCCCCATCAGGTTCACACACAACAAGTTGCTTTCAACTTTCAGGAAGTGACAACAACGAATTGCCCTGCAATTTGCAGGTCAATTCGTTGTTGTCACTTCCTGAAAGTTAAAAGCAACTTGTGCCTGTGGGGGGCTGGGGCGGCGACAGTCTTAGACAGACTCCGTGCTGCCACAATCGGTGGACACGTGGGTGACTCACTCTCTGTGATATAGTGGGCCTCCTCCTGACCCTGGCATTATTTTTTAGCCACGAGTCAACGAGGCAGCTCAGCCAGCCTAGTGCCCTCATAATCCCCATTGCCAAGAGACTGACGACGACGAGTGGACTCGACTAAGACACTCCAGCTGGCAGCTGGCAGCAGGCCAGGCTGGCCAGCAGACTAGTGGCCAGCGGCCACCCACAGCCTGCCCTGGGCCTGGCCAGTGTCCTCTGAGCCCGCCCCCCCCAGCAGCAGGCAGACCGAGGCTGAGCCGTGAGCCCCCACTGTTTGCATTGAGACCTGACCTCCTGTCACACCAGGCTGCCAGTGCCAATTTGGCGACGTCGCAGACGTTGAAGTATCTACGGTGAGTGAGTGCCAGTGGGGAAATTAGCGTATTATTTATTTTATTCTGCACAAAGTCGTGCCGTGTTGTTGTTGTTAGAAATAGCCTCCTGGCCCTTTAGGGGCAATTTGCACACAAGTAGCGTTAGTCTCTAATTATGGAGTCAGTCCGAGTCAGTGGTGACGACAGTGTGGTTGGACTGGACTGGAAGCCGGATTTGATGTCAGCAGCCAGCAATATGAGTAACTGGGTACAGCCAGCCAGGTGACATCACGATAAGCCATCACAAGTGCAGCGTTTGCAAAGGGTCGTGTCACGCACTGCAGAAGTGGATACGCCCCTTTGTCCATTCAGTTAAGTCCTAGAATAGACTGTCAGTAACTTACAGTAAGAGCATGTTGAACTTGTGTTTTTGCAGGTACTTTATACCCTTTCAAATTCTTTACCGATGCCCCATCTTCCGGAATCATGCACTTTGCGTGAGATAACACAGCTGTACCCCCAACCCCGGCACAGCTGCGCAGGAAAGGCACTAACTTGTCCAGCGCGAGCCCGGCCTGGACATAGCAACCAATGCGCCGCCTTGTGTTGAACGGTGGTTGGCCCCTTAAACCCTCGCAGCCCATTAACGAGGGTCCGACCTCCAGGCTTTGCTGATTCAAAACATGATGAAACCCAAACTGTGCAAACACATCTCCATCGTTCCTGTGACCGACTACCCGTGCGCACTTACCATGTAACCTGCGCTCCTCGCATGGTAACCAAAGCCATGCCCATGCGCCATGTGCGCAATGATTGCGCAGGCAGTATCAGACTAAGCCAAACTTTCTGCCAACACCACGGGAGCCCACTAATACGTGGTCTGCTGTCTTGGACTGATTGTGGCCTTTGTCTGTTTCAGAACTGTGGCGACGACTGATCTGGACATGCATTTGTTTGGTCCCAAAATTAATGCATCGCCCGTTCAGATGCGTCAGTTGGTAACTATCAGCTTGCCACGGCAAGGCCTGGTGACATCATACTCCCATTGTTGTGTGAGTGGCATGTGCCATGTTTAATCTGGTTGCTGGTGCTCAGGCACGATTGGTTGCCCTCTCCAGAGAGATTTAAACATCTCCCGTAGACGCCAATATTTGTAAGCTTGTATACCAATATAAGCACCGTTTTTTAGGTATGGTCCTTGCTCGCTGCCAACCTCTTTCAGCTTGCTGGAGCACGAAATAACTGCTCTTAATAATGCTTTGTTTCTTAAATAGCACCTTCTTTTGCTGCAGACTGGCGCCGGACACACAAGTGGTGACGTTTTCACCCTGCTCAATGGTACCCATGTTCTACCCTGCGTTAGAATAAGGGTGCCCACGGGGGGGTGACTTTGGCCAAATCCCAGAAGGTCAAGCGACAGAGCGGACCTAAAGCAAACGTGTGAGCTTGCGGATGTGCACACGATGCAGGTCACACCAATAGCATCCATGCAGAGAAAAAGAAGCATGGGTGGTATTACAGAAACGTTTCACCAGTGCCATTCACACTAGGGCCAAAATTGCCCCCGCGCAAAAAAATATTCTTTCACCGCATTTCTGCATCAGGGCAATGTTTGCCTAGTAGTTGAAACTGTGAAATTAAGTGTGCACGTCCTCTACACACATCCTTTTCTTTCATGCAGGCTGCATTCCAAGAAGCCTTTGTACATAGTATGCATCGATTTCTGCTTTTTGGCAGGTGTGTGCTCCCTTTGCTGTGCTTTACGTGGGGTAAGAAAATTTTGCGGCATGGCTTGCATGATGGGCGTGGTCTAAGACTTGATGGGCATGTCCTAAAGACAAACATCTAAAAATGTGTGGCCTACATAACACAGACTGCTTGCCGCATTCCTTAAAGTATACCAAATCAAAGCTAAGCATGCTATGATGCACACAATACCCTCACAGCCCACTGCTGGCATACTGTGCCTATAGTGCACACACTACCCTCAAAGCCCACTGGTGGCATACTGTGCCTATAGTGCACACACTACGCTCAAAGGCCACTGCTGGCATACTGTGCCTATAGTGCAAACACTACGCTCAAAGCCCACTGCTGGCATGCTTTGCCAATAGTGCACACAATACCTTCACAGCCCAGTGGCATACTGTGCCTATAGTGCACACACTACCCTCACAGCCCACTGCTGGCATACTGTGCCCATAGTGCACACAATACCTTCACAGCCCACTGCTGGCATACTGTGTCTATAGTGCACACAGTACCTTCACAGCCCACTGCTGGCATACTGTGCCTATAGTGTGCACAAAATCACGAATGATGGTTTGAGGGCCACTTTTTTGAGGTGAGGGGTGGGCCACTTTTTTTGAGGTGAGGGGTGGGCCACTTTTCTGAGGCGAGGGATGGGCCACTTTTCTGAGGCGAGGGGTGGGCCACTTTTTTTTTGGTGTCCGGGCCTATTTCTTGTCCCAGTCCGACCCTGGACCTGTGGACCACTGGCCCCCATGATGTGGGACTATTGCATGGGGTGACACCAGTTAAGATAAAATTCAAACAAGGAGACATACTGCCTAGAGTAAAACAGTACCCCCTGTCCCGGGAAGCAGAGGAAGGGATAAAAGAAACAATCAGAGCATTATTAGCACAGGCGATAATAGTGCCCTCAAACTCACCATGCAATACCTGTATCTACCCCATTAAAAAATCCAACGGGGGGAGGCCACCAGGGGGCGCACAGGTAATGGCTGCTTGAACGCTGTGCTCCCGCTGAGGCTGGGCCTTTTAATGGGATTGAGGCCCCCACCCCCTGGACCCTCCATGCGTACTCACTTGGCAAAATCGAGCCGGTGACCCCTCCCCCCCCGTGACGCCCCCGCCCGAAAGAGCGAAGCTCGAGGACCACGGAGAGCCGGAGTTTGAGCAGTGACGGTGGTGAGGCAAGGAGAGCGTCGGCCTCTGCGCCAAAGGAGGAGGAACACACAACCCCGGGGCAGCGACCCCGGACAGAGACTGCACGCAGCCCCGGACCTGGCACCAGGGACCTGATAACCGAGGCTTCGGCCCCGACACCCCCCCGGAGACTGCCACAGCAGCCAGGTGGCATCGGGGCGTGCCTGGGAGCGGATGCCCCCCGACAACACACCACGGCGCAGACCAAGTGGGGCCGCGCCTGCTGCCCCCTTGCAGCCGCCGCCCCTCCCTACGGAGCGGGCCCATCAACAGCCGCACTGACCCGCGGAGGGCCCCCATAGTGGAATCGGACCACAGCACACCAGTCGCTGAGGCGGGAGCGCGACCCCTCTTCCCCTGAGGGGCCCCAGAGTCTCAGCAGCCTGCACCCGCCCCAAGGCCAGCGGGAGCACAGTGATCACCCGTGCCAGACTCCAACAGGTGGTGGCCCCTGGGTACAGCCCCAGGGCGTGTGCCCGCCTGACATTTGAAGGCATCAGACAGAGGCAGTAGGACGGAGATGGCAGCCCCTCCGCCCTGAAAAACATTGCCAACATCGAGGAGAGACCCAGGTGAGAGGCCCCCATCCGGAGCTGGTGGGGCGTGTGCCCGCCTGGAAGCTGCCCCCCCCACAGAAGGGTGCCAATCCCCCCCAAGGGCTCCCCCGAGCCTCCCCAGTCAGGTTACCACAGGCTGGGGCCAGGAGGAGGCTCCTAAATAGCCCCCGGTCCGCGGCGGACCCCGCAGTGGACACATTGGAAGACCGTATGAGCTGGCAAGAGGCCCTGCAGGCATTCCGCTACAAGGAAACAGAGCGCAATATAAGCGGCCCTACCCGCACCGGGGACATGGCCCAGTTAGAGGCCTCAACGCAGTCCACGTCAGCAATGGAAAGGGGCTTTGCCTCTATCCTACAGGAAATCAGGGAAATGCGATCAGATATCGCTTAGAAATTCGAAAAGATGGACCAAAGGGTGGACAAGGTCGAGGACAGGCTTCTACAAGTTGAAACCAACCAGTCGTCTTCAGCATCCCACGAGGTTCAAACTGATATGCGACTTGCGGCTCTGGAGAAGAGGGACGAGGAAAGAGCCAGGCAGATGGATGACTATGAAAATAGGGAAAGGAGGAATAACCTTAGATTTTTTGGGGTCCATGAAACGGAGGGAGAAACGGAGAGAGACTTAATTTGAGTGGTGAGAGACATTATTACCTTCCTGTTTGCAGAGGAGATGACAACAGAACTCACGTTTGACCGGGTGCACAGGTCAGGGGGAAAGGCGGGGAGCCCCAGGTCAGTCCTGGCCCAGTTCCACTATTACACGGAAGAAATAAGGTTCTGGAGGAAGCAAGGAAGGCGGGGGTGATCACCTACAACAACGCCCAGATCACCATTTTCAGGAGAGGTTTTCAGGACTTCTCCGCTTACACCCTGGCCAAACGCAGAATGTGCCGCCCCCTAACGCAACTACTAAAGGAGATGTGGGTGCGATACAGGTGGGGGTATCCCTTCTCCCCGGCCTTCGAATATATGGGCCAACAAACATTACTGGTTACGGAAGAGGACATAAAGGGAGCCATCCAGGATTATGTGGTGGAACCTACCCCCCGGAGGGGCCAAGTTGGCCCAGAGGCACTCGATAGGGGCGGTCCCAGCCAGTCGGGTTCCAGGAGAACGAAAACCAGTTCGAGGAAATTCAAATAATTGAACACTCCGCCGCCTGCAATGGAAGGAGAGCGTTATCGACTTGGAGGGCTGATGAGGGGGGTGCCCCCGATCAGCAGCGGACCGGAAGTGGAAGTCATTGAGGCTTCACTGGATGCAGAGTCCCATTGAACAGCAAGTATAATGAGGGCAACTGATGGGACAAAGCTTTGAGGGGTAGGGGGGCTCAAAGACATGAGCGTTGTACTAAAGACCTAGCCGAGGAGGGCAGGCTGGTGGTCCGGCCAAATGCCAGCAATGGTGGAACTAACTGGCTGGACGCCGGGTAGGGGGGAGAGGAGTCACAAGTTGGTTGGGGTTGTTCTTTTAGGGATAGGGTTTGGGGGGCAGTTGGGGGTTAGTTTTAGGACCCCCCGGGAGGGTGGAAAGGGGAACCAGAGAAATCAGGAAGCGAGACAAAGGGAGCAAGAAGGGAGCAATGAAGTGATGATGATGACCAAGAGGGAGGCACACCTAGATTATGGCTGATGATCTGCCGGCCCTGGGAGTGGGTACCCTGAATGTGCGGGGTCTGAACACCCCCACCAAGAGATCTCTTGTTTGTAGAGAATTCAGGAGGGCAAAACCGGACCTGCTCTTCTTGCAAGAGACACACTGGGCAAGGGGGAAGGAACCCAAAATGAGGGGGGGGGGGATTGGAGAGGTGTTCTGGGCATCTCATAGGACCAAGAAAAGGCGAGTGGCCATCTTAGTAGTGAGGGACGTAGGCTTCGAAAAAGGAGGCCACACTGAAGGACCCTGAGGGCCGCTATTTGTTGGTAAAGGGATCTCTACAGGGCACCCCCCTAACTCTGGCGGTTGTGTATGGCCCGAACGAGGGTCAAGCTCAATTCTGGGAAGAAGTGAGGGACAGGCTTAGGCACGGTGGTAGTGGGGGGAGACTTCAACATGGTCCTGGACCCATCCTCAGATAGAAAGCGTGTTGGTCCCCAAAGCACTAGGCCCACAGATGAAGCCATGGGGCAAATCCTCCGGAGGGTTAACCTCGAGCTGGGCCTGGTAGATACAATCCCGGCCCCCAGGACAGATGACTCCGCATTTACATATTATTCTGCTATCCACACCTCGTTCTCCAGAATTGATTACATCCTAGTGGACGAGACCCTCTGCCCATATATCTCTGGCCACAGGGTCGACCCGGTCCCCTGGTCGGACCATGACATGGTCCGTGTCACCTTAGCGGAGGGATGGGGCAAAGACTGCAGAGGGCGCTGGAAATGTAACGATGCCCTATTAAAAGATGAGGTACATGCTCAGGAAGTGCTAGATGCCATAACGCAATTTTTTGAGCTAAATGACAATGGGGAGGTTGGCACACACACATTGTGGGACGCCTTTAAGGCAACCCTGAGGGGATTTCTCATAAAAATAGGCGCCCAGAAGAAAAGGGAGAGGGCCCGGGAGAAGACCTTGAGAGAAAAAATAGCCCGGGTCCAGCCGGGGGGCCCTCCGGATCAGCCCCTTGAACACGATCGGGTGTCCGCCCTGGAGGACTACAGGCTCCAGCTGAAGGACCTCCTCCTACATAAAACAGAAAGGAGCCTCCAGCTGGTTAAGCAAAAATACTATGACAAAGGGGATAAAGCTGACAGGATCTTGGCCTGGAAACCGAGGGAGGTCCAGAGAAGTAGAATGGTGAAGGCGGTAAGGAACGCCCAGGAGTCAATGGGTTATGATGCTCCCCACATAGGAGAGCCCTTCCGCCAATACTATGATAAATTGTATGCGTCCGAATATGAAGGGGGCGACGCCCAGATTGAGGCCTTCTTGAGCTCCATCCAAGTTCCAGCCCTAACAAGGGAGATGTTGGAGGGGTTGGAAGGCCTGGTCACCGAGGAGGAAATAGACAGGGTGATTAGCGGTATGAAGGTGGGGACTTCCCCCGGGGAAGACGGTTTCTCAGTGTATTTCTACAAAAGGTTCCGCTCCACCCTAGCCCCGTACCTAGCAAGGGTTTTCAACTCCATGTTGGAGGGGGGCATTCTCCCCGAATCCATGATGGGGTCCTTAATAGCAGTGCTGCCTAAGGAGGGAAAGGACCCCGCAGAGTGTTCTTCCTACCGCCCTATATCGTTGTTAAACATAGAAGGTGGTGGGGAGGCGGATGGAAGGGATAATGCCGAAGTTGGTCCATGGGGATCAGGTGGGTTTCATAAGAGGAAGGCAGGGGTCGGATAACATTCGCAAAACGTTAGATCTGTTTCACTACACCCTAGAATCTGAGCTGGAGGCATGTGTCCTCTCCTTAGATTCAGAGAAAGCCTTCGACAGGGTTGAATGGAGATACATGGAACTCCTCCTCCAAAAAATGGGCTTCGGGTCTCACATTAGGAACTGGGTATCCGCACTCTATAGAACCCCCACAGCAAGGGTCCAAGTGAACGGGAAGTTGTCAGAGTCCTTCCCCCTCTCACAAGGAACAAGACAGGGCTGCCCTCTCTCCCCCTTGATATACGTCCTTACGATGGAACCACTAGCCATAGCGATCAAAGTACATCCGGACATCAGGGGGATTAGTAGAGGTGAGGTAGAATTTGAGCTATCCCTGTTTGCGGACGACATCTTAGCCTACATAGTAGATCCCGGCTCCTCGCTCCCACCCTTGTTGTCCCTGGTGGCCACGTTCGGGTGTTTCTCTGGGTTGAAAATCAACACAACGAAATCGGTTCTACTCCCAATGAGAGCCCAAGACCCTGAGTTTGACCCCCTGGACAGGTACAACGGGATTGCGGTGGGGAAGGTTTCCATACGATACCTGGGCATCCTGCTTACTAGGGACCTCTCAAAACTCGCCACCACCAACTACGACCTCATAATGGCAGGGATCACATCAGACCTGAGGAGATGGGGCGAGATGATCCTGTCGTGGTATGGACGGATGACGGCGGTAAAGATGAATGTCCTGCTAAGGCTTCTGTACCTCTTTACGGCACTCCCAACCAGAGTCCCCGATCAGACCTTTAGAGAACTGCAGAACGCAGTACAAGATTTCATATGGCAAGGGAAGACCCCGAGGACCGGGAGGGCGATCCTGACCCTACCAAGGGAGGAGGGAGGGTTTGGGTTACCGGACTTTCATCTTTATTTTTGCGCCGCGCAGCTGTGTGTCCTCCTGGAACACATGAAAGAAGGGATGGGGACATACTGGTCATACTTAGAGGACATGGACACCCATCCCCGGGACCTCTTGTGGGCTCCGCACAAGTCAATTCCGAGAAACCTGAGAACCCATCCGACCCTGGAAGTCCTTTGGGAGATCTGGAAAGAGGGCCCACAGACTGCTCATCTTACTTCATGGCCGTCCCCGATGACCTCTCTCTGGGGCCATCCTCTCAACCTGGGCAATAGGGGGTTCCGGAACTCCCAGACCTGGTCAGACATGGGAATGCAATGGGCGGGGCAGATGTTCAGAGAGGGCGAGTTTCTAACATATGAGGAATTGGGGGACGCTCTCAGACAGGGGTCTCTTTCCATCTTTGAATACCTCCGCCTCAAGGGCATGCTCTGCGACCAGTCATGGGGCCAAAACCTGAGGAGGCAGTTGACCCCCTTCGAGAAGCTCCTGGACACGGCGACCTCAAGGAAGGGGGCTGTGTCCCGAATGTACAAAATTTTGAACACCATTAACCTTCCGGGGAGAAGGAGCTCATTCTGGAACGACCTGGCGGGGGAAGCTATTTCAGAGGACGCTTGGTCGAGGATATTCAAAATTGCCTTCCACGGGAACTTATTTACCTCGGACATGGATCATAACTTTAAGAATTTGCCGGGGTGGCACAGGTACCCAGTGAAACTGTCAAAAATGTTCCCCCGGGGTGACACCAAGATGCCCGAGGGGATGCGGTGAGGTGGGCACCAGGAGCCACATGCGGTGGCAATGCCCTAAGGTCCAAGTCTTCTGGGGGAAGGTGCAGTCCTGGATTGCAGAGGTATCAGACGACCCTCTCCCACTAAACCCTCCGACTATGCTGTTGGGCCTCCCCCGGAGGATACGGAAATATACAGATATCCAAGGATGCTGGAAACAATGTTGAGGGCGGGTAGGGTGGCCCTGGCACAGAAGTGGAAGAGCCCAGAGACCCCCTCCAAGGAGGACTGGTTGAAGAAAGTAAAGAATATGTTCTTGATGGACAAACTGACAGCAATGCTGAATAACGATTCCAGTTCATTCCTAGCGAATTGGTATGGGGTCCAGCAGACCTGGGGTTGGGACTTCCACTAACACCAACTGATGCCCCTGATCGAGAGAGGGGGGCAGGGCCAGAGACGTCCTGTTAACAAACCGTGTGCCCACGGCCCGGGTGATGCCAACCTCAATTCAGCCAGCAAAAATGGTCACCAATCACTTCATCTCCTATGTACAGGACACGTAAAGAACATTCAGAGTCTCCCAAGATCAAAGTTCTCGTTCGAGCGCGGGTATGGGGGGGAGGGTCGGTGTTGGGGTGAGGGGACGGGGGGAGGGGTAGGGGTTTATTGGGTCAGTAGACTGTATGCTTTTTTATATCCGCATTGACCCTGTTTGTAACCATAAAAGAGTTACCTTTGGTCCCCAATCCCGCATCTATCCTATGCAGAATCCCAAAAGATGCTTCACAATTCACAGTGGTGGATTTAAAAAACACATTCTTTTCAGTACCCCTCACGGAAGAGTGCTGATATCTGACAGCATTCACATTGGGAGGAAAAAGTTATGAATACCGCAGACTACATCAGGGGTACTGCGAAAGCCCAAGCATATTCAACCGAATTCTATACGAAGATCTAGGAAATGTGACGACAGACAGTACAATTATTCAGTACGTGGATGATTTGATGATTTGCAGAAAAAATGAGGAGTGCAGGAAAGATTCTATCACTCTCTTAACATTGTTGGCCCACAAAGGTTACAAGGTAGATGAAGGAAAACTACAATAGTGTCAGCGAGAAGTGTTGTACCTGGGACAACTAATTTCAAAAGACGGTAAGAGAATCATAACAGACAGGGTAGCCGCCATCACAGCAGTAGGAAGACCAAACACAGTGAAGGAAATGCAAACATTTCTCGGCATATGTAATTACTGCCGAGAATGGATACTAGATTATGCAGCATATACAAGGCCATTACTGCAGGGACTCAAGGAAGCTCAAAGAGAAAACACAGAAATACAATGGTCAGCAGAACTAGATGATACCTTCACATCACTCAAAGAATTGATTTCAAGTGCACCAGTACTCGCGAACCCAGATTATGATTGCAAGTTCTATCTGTTCTCACACTGTAAAGGGTCCCTCATGACAGCAGTACTGACACAAAAGACATCTCTGGGACACAAGCCCCTGGCCTACTACAGTGGCATATTGGATGCAGTAATGCAAGGACACTTAGCTTGCGAGCAATCTCTCGCAGCCGCAGTGTTCGCCATTGAAAAAAGTGCAACGATAGTGATGGGATGTTCCGTGACACTGTTCGTGGAACACTCTCTATTCGCAATCCTGGAAACGTCAAAAAGCACACTCACAAGACCGCCAGGGGGCGCGGAGCATGACGGACGTGTGAAGCTCGCGCTCCGCCAGCACCGCAGGGCCTAGTGTGCGATTTCAATCCCCGGCCGGGAGTATGAAATCAAGCCGAAGAAGGCCCATGCCCGCGTAGCCTGCCCCACGAACTGAGCAGACCCAGGGACCCACCACTGCGCGGATTCAGAGAGAAGCGCCCTGAGAGGGCTATCGGGAAGACTCCCGCAACAGAGCTTAATTCGCGCCCAGGACCCCGGCGCCAACTCGCTCCGCGGCGCCATCGGAGGCCCTCCCCTCACCCACCGAGCACATCCAGAAGTCAGGCGTTGGGGGGGCTTGGGGGGGTGGTGTCCCAATGTGGGTACTCCCGAGCTGAGAGCCCAGGTGCAGAGAGGAGCCCATCCCGGGGCCCCCACTACGAACAGCACCCCAGAGCAGGGGAGTGGAGGTGTGCACCCCACAGGACCTCACAAACCCTCCCCCTGAACTGTGATTGGGGCCCCCCAAACGGCCTTCAGAGCTGGAAAGCCCGAACGGCGACCCGCACACGGCAGTGTCCACAGAGAAGGTGCCTGGGCCCAGAGTGTCGGCTCCGCGGGCACGAAATACGTACACCAGGCCCCAGCAGTCACCCACTGGGGGCCGACACGGAGGCGGCAACCAAGAAGAGGTGAGGAGACTGCGGGGAGGAAGCGGGACAGAGAGGAAGCGGCGGCGAGGGCCTTCCTCCCCCTTCGCTCAACCCCCACAGGGCTATTTCACAGAACCACCCACCCAAGAAGAGGGACGACGCAGCCGTACCACCGCTAAAAATTCCACGCTTCCCCTGACAGCAGAGGCCTATCCTTAAAAGCAGGCCCCGGGCCCAAGTCTTGGAACCGTCACAGAGCTCCGGGCTACCATTAAGGCCTACAAACGGGATCACTGTACCCTTGAAACGAAGAGGGACCGGGGCTGCCAAGTGGAACATTGGGACTCAGCCAAGAGAGTTCCGACAGCGGCGCCGGACCCAGGCGCTCCCAAAGAGCAAGATCCTGGAGCAGGTCCCATCCACTGGAGCGATCCTCTCTCTCCAACGTTTTCGAAGGTTGCACACGGCCCCGTGCGAGACCCACAGAGCCACCATGCCCACAGGTAGCGACCCCCCCTCCGCAGCGCTTACTAAGGACGACCTTAAGGACATTCTCCAGGAGATCAAAGCAATCCGCACTGATATACAGGCCTCAATAGGGGACCTCAGAGGGAGAGTGGACACCCTGGAAGAAAAAATGGAAGGTATGGAAAATAACCACCTCCAGGTAGACCTGCTGGACATGAAATACGAGGCGAGGCTAACAGATTTTGAAATAAGCGAGGAGGACATAATCCTAAAGATGGACTACCTCGAAAATGGGGAACGCCGAAATAACCTTCGCATTATGGGCGTGACGCAGCAAAGAGGGGGGACAGCGGCCGATGTGTGGAGGAAAGTCCAAGATCTGATAAATCAACTTTTTACATTGGAGGGGGGCAAGGAAGTGCAGCTGGAAAGAGCACATCGAGGAGGAGGTGGGGGAGGCCCAAGGACCATCGTGGTGCGGTTCCTTCGCTATAGAGAGGAAATGGAGGTCCTGGAAAAGGCAAAAAGGCTGGAGAGCTTCATCTTTGAAGGGGATACAATCAGGATCTACCAAGACCTGTCCACCCTCACGCTCACCCGCAGAAGAGAGTGCCGCCCGCTCACTCAGTGGCTCACCAGCCAGGACATAAGATACAGATGGTCGTTCCCATTTGCCTTCCTTCGAAAGGGCCGGTGTAGACTATAGAGTTATTAGTGGCAAGGAGGCCTCACATGTGCTGCAAGTGCTCAAGGGAGACGCCCCGGAGGAAGGAAACGAGGAGGGCACGCAGGCTTTACCAGAAACCAGGAGAGAACCGAGGCCCCTGGTCCACAAAGTAGAAGACAAAGGGCAGGAGAAAATTCAAGAAACCAAACACCCCAGCGAGGAATGACGGAGAGGACTAGGTGAACAAAGACACACCCTCGGGGGTGCATGGGCAATAGTCAAGCAATCCCGGCCGGGGACACAGAGTTCACCAGGGAAGCTGCGGTGGACGGACGTACATCCACCCTGGTGGCTCTCCCGTAGGCAGGCGTCTTGAACAGAGGAGGGAGGAGGGAGAGGTAAGGGGAGGGAGTTGGGGGTAGGGGTTCTCCGGCTCAGTATGAACCCAGCTTCAAAAGGGAACAGAGCAGCTCCCACAGGACTGGGAGGACGACGAACACAAGGCAAAGACCCAATAGCAGACAATGAGAGGAAGGGCCGGGTCAAGACACTCAGGATGGGCTCTCTCAATGTTAAGGGGCATAACTCCCCAGCTAAGCGCTCCCTTCTGGGGAGGCAAATGAAGAATGCAGGAGTAGATGTTCTCTTCGTGCAAGAAACCAGAACAGTGAAGGGGGAGGAGAGGGCCATCCCAGGACCTCATGTGGGCCAGACATTCTGGGCATCCGGCCACACGAAGAGAGGCAGAGTTGGAATCATACTACAGGAACCATAAGCTCACAGAGGTAACTTGGTGCGGAAGGGCGGATGGGAGGGCCATGGTGGTGTTGGGCAGATTGCACAACTCCAGAGTCACCCTGGCGGCCATATAGTGCCCCAACTTGGGTCAGATGGAATTCATTCAAGAAGCCCTGGGAGAGGTGATGGCCGAAGCGGAAGGGCTGCTCCTTCTGGGTGGAGATTTCAACATGTGGGCTGACCGGGTGTTGGACCACAGTGGGAAGACCATCCCACTAGGCAGTAGAGGGGGACGACCGCATGGGGGGTTCCGGGACCTAATGTGGGAGTATGGGTTGGTGGACATATGGAGGGAGCTTCACCCAATCAGAAAAGTTTACACCTTCTACTCAGCAGTCCATGGTACTAGGACGATAATAGACTATATCTTCATGGAGCACCAGTACATGAGTAGAATAGATGCTTGCGAGGTCCGCCCGGTCAGATGGTCCAACCACGACCTTGTCTAGTCAGACATCAGCATATCAGGCCTGAAACCCAGGGAATCCCTATGGAAATGCAAAGATTTCCTACTTAGAGACGCGGTCTTTAAGGAGGAGATGACAACGGCAATCAGAGATTATTTTGAGCTGAATGACACTGGAGAAGTTAACCGGGAGATAGTATGGGAGGCGGCGAAGGCAACCTGGAGGGTAGGTTGATTAGTGAAGGGGCATCCAAAAAGAGGGTTGGGACCCTCCTGGCTCACAGGTTGAGGTCAGAGATACTTTCACTGGAGAGGTCGGAAGGGAAATGGGAGGAAGAGAAGGAGAGGGACCTGGGCATGGCAACAGGGAAGAGACAAGAACTGAGGGAATTGGAGATGGGCAAAATTGTAGCGGGACTCCAACACCTGCGTCAAAGATATTACGAAAAAGGCGACAAGGCCGATGCCATGCTGGCAGCTAAACTGCAAGGCCAGAAAGCGGACAGATGGGTGGCAAGAATTGTGAGTAGGGGAGAAGGGGAAATTTCGGATCCGGAAGGAATAGCGGAGACATTCGCCAGTTTCTATGAGACCTTATACGGGAGGGAAGGGGAGGCAGAGAAGGAAACACTGGAGACATATCTCCGTTCTTGGAATCCCAGAGGCGTCCGCCAAGGATGCCCCGATAACAGAGGAGCAGGTGCTTAAGGCAATATCGAGTCTAAAGCTTGGTAGGGCCCCAGGGGAGGATGGGTTTACTGCAGGTTTTTACAAGATCTTTTTGGGTCAACTGGCGGGGTTCCTAGCAGGTCTATTTTCCAATATAATGACGACGGGAAGGGCTCCCCCTTCATTTGGCAAAGCACTAATCACTGTGATCCCGAAGGAAGGGAAGGACCCGGCAGATTGCCGGTCCTACAGACCAATCTCTCTCCTGAATGTGGACGCAAAGCTATTCACCAGGATCATTGCCACAAGGCTGGATGGCCATATGCCGGGGCTTATCCACTCTGACCAGGTGGGCTTTATACAGGGGAGGTAGGGGGCAGACACCCTTCGTTAAACTCTGCACCTCATGAGGGAGGCAGCACCGAGGGGGGATAACCCAGTCCTGGTGTCCATCGCTGCTGAAAAGGCGTTCGATCAGGTGGACTGGGGGTTCCTACATGGAGTACTCGAGAAATTGGGTTTGGAGAGGGGATCCGGCAAGCTGTTAAGTCCCTATACACCGCCCCATCAGCTAGAGTCACGGTCAATGGGCACTTGTTACGCATTTTTAGCCTTCAAAGAGGGACCAGGCAGGGCTGCCCCCTCTCCCTGCTCTTGTTTGCCATGACCATGGAGATACTCGCAGAATACCTCAGAGTATCCCGATGGTAAAGGGGCATTGACGTGGGAGACCGTACCTTTAAACTTGGCCTTTACGCAGATATTTTGTTACATCTGAGGGAGCCCTCCAGGTCGGTCCCAGCCGCCTTCCAGGTTACCGAACAGTTTGGACGTTTCTCAGGCTTCAGGGTAAACGTAGGCAAGTCAATGATCTTTCCCTTTGCACCCAATACGGATAGAAACCTGGCTGAACTGTCTCCCTTGGGCCTTCAAATCTGCACTGAGGGGATAAAATACTTGGGAATTAACATTGTTAGACCCAATGAGGATCTGAGCCTTGCAAACTACCCCCCACTGTTTGATAAATTATTCAGGGACATGGAGGGCTGGGGGAAGGGGCAGATATTGTGGATGGGAAGAATAAACGCCATAAAGATGAATCTTCTCCCCAGGGTGCTATACGTCTTTCAGATGCTCCCATTGGAGGCCCCGGAAACCTACCTTAGAGAAGCCAACGAGCGCATAACGAAATTCATATGGCAAGGCCAAAGACCCAGAATAGGATACAAGACCCTCGCCCTCCACAAAGAAAGAGGGGGGGGGTCGCCCTCCCAGATCTGCAGACCTATCATAGAGCGGCCCAACTAAGGGCTCTGGCCCCCCACCTTAGGGAGGACCCCAACAAACAATGGGTCTACCTTGAAAATGTTCACCTGCGCCCAGTCACAGTAGGCGAATGGTGGTAGATTCCATTGAAAAAGCTCCCAAAAAAGAATCAGGGATCACCCAATACTGGGAACAATGTGGAAAGCGTTAGACGGGAATGGAAATAAAGAAAAGGTGACCATGTGGCCCCTCACAACTAAGCCACATTTGGTCCACGCCAGTGATAGAAGAAATCCCAGGCCATGAACATTACCAGTCCTGGTTCGACGCTGGACTTAGTAGGGTCGGCCAGCTGGTGAGGGAGAACACATTCATAAGTATCCAGGAGCTCGAGGAAGCATTGGGAATCGGGAGGCTCTCTCCGCTCCTATATCTACGGCTTAAGGGAGTCCTAATGAAGTCGAACCTAAAGCCATGCATACAAAGAAAGCTCACCCCGCTCGAAACAATCCTAGACACACGTAGAAATTAAAGGACTCATCTCCCTCCTTTATGGAGTGCTCATGATCCCCCGGGAGGGAACAACTAAAAGCCTTAGAAGAAAATGGGAGAGGGACTTGGGCTGTGGGATCGGGGATAGCCTCTAGGGGAAACACTGTAGCAGAACTTTCAAGACATCTATCTCCTGCCAATATAAGACGCATGCCATCAAACTCCTCCACAGGTTGCAGTACGACCTGATCACACTCTCCAGGATGTTCCCAGATGTCGTCCCTGCATGTTGGCACGGTTGTGGGGAAAAAGCCAATTATTGGCACATGTGGTGGTCATGCAAAAAAGTCCAAGCTTACTGGTCAGAAGTGCTCAGCTGGCTCAAGGAGGCGGGAGAGGGGGTTTACCCACGAGATCAAATCTTGTTAATATTTGGATTACAGCAAAGGGATGAACACTGGGAAAAACTCCCAGACATGACGCACTCATTACTCTTGGCTGCCAGAGCCGCTCGGGCTAGAACATGGAAGAGGGTCGCCCTTCCTACGAGGAGAGAATGGGTGGCAGTGGCCAAGGACATCTATTTTATGGAAAGACTTACAGCAGCAATACAGAGCTCAAGTATACAGATAGAGACTGATTGGCTACAATTCATGGAGGCGTTTGTCAACACGGAGGATTCGCCCTGAGGACCACATGGGCCCTCAACCCGGCCCGAAACCTGCTTTACTACAGATCACATTGCCCTTGATTTAGGGGAGTCGGTCAGCCACCGACGGTCTTGAGCCCGGTCGGAGCTGCCCAAAGAGGTTTATTATGGACAAGCGAATCCTGTGTCCCGAGACTCTGGGTTTGGGGGGAGGGTGGGTGAATACTTCAGGGAATTATGGCTTCCTTTTAGAGTTATTGAGGGCATGTGCCCAAAGTTGTTGATTTGAATATGCTCTCTGTTGTTCTTAAAAAGTAATAAAATTGAATTAAATAAAATAAAAAAGCTCACTCACAACACAAAGAGCCACATCGTATGATATAATTCTGTCCAGTGCAAACATACAGATAGTGAAATGCAAGACAGTGAATCCTGCAAGATTCATTACAGAACCATGCACAGTGGAAGACCTGCAAGCACACGATTGTGCAACATACAGAGGCAAGGAGGGAGAAACCACCATGGTGAGTGAAAAGGCACTGACTGAAGGAGAAGTATTCTTTATAGATGGGTCAGCGTCAATAAATTCAGAGACAGGAGAAAAACACGTGGGGATAGCTGTCGTAAGGCTAGAAGAAGGTGAGTATGAAGAACTATACAGCAGCGCCTACCCGCCCATTACTCAGCACAAGCTGCAGAACTAATAGCACTCATTGAAGCATTACATGCAGCAAAGGGGTGTGCAGTTATAATTTAAACAGATTCAGCTTATATGACTACTACTGTGCACGGGGGATTGGCAAGATGGGGACGGAGAGGGTTCCACAGAGCAGATGGGTCATCTGTACAGCATGCAGAGCTCCTAAAAGAACTGAGAGAGGCATTAAAAGACCCCACGGTGGTAGCTATAGTGAAGTGCCAGGCCCATACGAACAATACAGATGTCATCTCTTTGGGAAACGCGGCAGCGGACGCTGCTGCCAAGGAAGCTTCTTACTTAATAAAAGAGAGAACAGGTGAGTACCTGATACAAAAACAAGTTGAAGAGGATCTCCCAGATGGTTATAATGCCATGCCCGTGTCGCAAATATTGGAGCTACAAGACGGGGCATCGAAAGAGGAAAAATAATTGTGGGAAAAAAGGGGGTGTAGTCAGTCAGCGAGAGACCTCTTATGGCGCCAGCTCAACACAGGTAAGTTAGTGATCCAATCAAACTATTAGAGATAGCTTTTCAACAACTACACTTCCCAGCGCACAATGCAAAACACATCGCCGTGGAAATACAGGAGAATTGGTTTGTCCCAGGTTTGCAGGAGCAACTCTCAAAAATGGCAATGGAATGCACAAAGTGCCAAATATATAATTCAGGGATGACATTACGAGGAACAATACCAAAACCAACAAGTCCCTTCAGAGAACTGCATATCGATTATGCAGACATGGGAGAAAGGTGCAATGGGTCACATTACATGATAGTAGTGGTTTGTCCCTTTTCGCGATGGGTCGAGGCAGGATCATGTGCACATCCGGATGCTAAGTGGGCTGCAAAGTTCTTCGTCAGGAAGGTATTGCCGCGCTGGGGAATCTGCGACGTAATTCGCTCCGACAATGGCACACATTTTGTCAATTACCTCTTCAAGGAAGTAACAGCTTTGTTAGGAATAAAACAAACTATGTTCAATTTATCACCCGCAAAATAATGGCGTGGTTGAGAAGATCAACGGCCTCCGAAAAGGAAGGTTGTCAAATTTCTGTTTCTCCCTAAAGAAAAATTGGGTGCACTGTTTGCACCTGGCCTTGTTTGAGCTGAGAAATCAGCTCAGCAAGGACCACCATCTGTCACCGCACGAAATTGTAACAGGAAGGCGCATGCACACGGCACACTCCCCACTCTGCAGACATTCAGACGCCCATAGAAGCGCCACGATACTAGATGAAGAGTTCAATGAGTATTTAACAAAACTCACAAGAGCAGCTTGTATGATAGCAAAACAACTCGCACCACCATTCATAAATGAAGAAGGAAACAAGGGAATAATGCTCCCAGAAGAGAACCCACAAGGTCAGCTAATGCCAGGGGAGATGGTGTATGTAAGGAGTTTTGTACGTAGGTGGAATGCCCCAAGATTTCATGGCCCATATGAAGTAGTGTATTGCACGCAAACGGCAGTGAAGGTGAAGGGCCTGAGATATTGGATACATTTAACAGACGTGCGAAAGGCCTACAATATTATCAGGCAAGAAGAGGACAAAGAAGTACATGACACTGAAGGAGTGTCACAGTAAAAGGAGAACACACATTTCAACTGCATTTTGTTGTTACACAGTGGTAAAACTTCCAAAGGAAATAACTGAAGTAAAATGACTAAGTAACATGTAAAATGTATATAGTTTTCAAAATGTAACATGACGCGCGCTCTCCCTCTCTCTTTAACTTGCTAATGAAAATGACATATAATTATTGTAAGGATGCTTAATGCACTTTTATGTTTTAATGTATAGGAGAAACCATGGCAACAAAGGGCAGCCCGCAAAGAATAGTGTTAGGGCAGATAGAAATGGCAACGAAAATTTTTATTTGCGTAGATATTCGTATGAATGTGGCCTGTTTGTATGCGCAATTATATTCTTTACAATGATGTTTGGACTAATTTTTTATTGGGCTATTACATTCATCTCTATCGAGATGAATGAGGAGGAGGGAATGGAACAAAAATGGGGAATAGAACAAAAATGGTTAAAAAAAGGGGCTATTTAATCTGGGATGGCTTTCAGCTCATATGGGGTTATGATACTCACCCTGACCATGCACAGCACCCAAATGACACCAGCAATAGGCCAACCCCACGCCTGACTTCCCTGTATAATGCTTCTGAATACAGTGTCTATGGTTTAAATGATAGTAATCCTTCTGTTTTATCATGGTTATATGACACTACCGCCACCCTGACCACACCAACAGTCAATCCATCCACAGAACATGAATACCCCACAAGTACAAAGGAAGAAAATGCAGAAATGACTAAAAGATTCCTGGCACTATATGAGTGGGAAAAGGGGTGGGGGGCGGTGAACAGGGCAAAACGCTACAAGCAGCAAGGAGTGCGAAAGAGTACCTCAAAAGCAGCAGGAGGAGGAGGGAGGTAGGAAGGAGGAAATATGACGAGTATTCCGGCCTGGGGCTAGACACAATAGAAGACCCTAGATACCAACATCAATCAAATAAATAGTGTGCAGATATGATCTCCACCGCAAAACAAACAAATGAGAGCTGTTACATAGGCTCCCTGATTCCCCATGCCTCCGCACACCTAAAGTCCTACTGACTCAAGAATTGCCTCTTGCAGACGCCCAGTGTCTCCTTCATCTGACCCTATGTAGAATTAGGAACACCTTCCAGGCACACACAGTATTTTTTGAAATGCTGCAAAACGAGAAAACCTGCAACTCGAGACCCAAAGGAGTGATACATTTAAAAGAAACGTTCTTAGTGATTAAAGGAACTTTATTCTCAGAAAATAAGTGGAAAGAGGTGGTCATAACATGCAAAGCAGAAGCGCTACGAGGATTGCCAGAAGAGAATCTGCAATGGGTCGAGAAAACCTGCACACCAGTCTGGACGAAGCATATCATAAAGCTAACATGGGTGACAGCCATAGAAAAACCGTTCAAGTTGCAAAAAGAAATTACATTTGAACTATGCTTCCTTGGCGAAGGGAAAAACAAGATGGGCACAAATAAGAACTGCAATAGAACGCTCATTATCCCAGATATAAAGAAAGGGACAGCAGCCCTTATGGACACTTACTGGGTCTGCGGTAAACAGACATACTTGCACCTCCCACAATCTTGGAGGGGCACATGTTCTTTAGCGACGCTGCACTCTGCTCTGATGGTGATCCCGGAGAGTCACATCTAAGGAGGAAAAGGACTGCAAGCCGCCCGCCGCCCAGAAAATTCACAACCAACAGAAGAACAACTAATGTATGTCCTGTCTGCGGACAACGCGCAAGGCTTGATATCAAGAAAGCGGAGGTCGTCCAACTACATATCCAGGGCCTCCACAGAACTGTTAGCACAAATTCCTGACGGGTACCGGCTATTTAATTCCGCTGAAACATTCTTTGCCTCCCTCGTCCCAAGTATCCAGGCGCGCGCCAATGCGAAGTGGCTGCAAATCACGCGCTGGGAGCTGATCCAACTGGCCAACGACACTGAAGAGGGGTTCAACGTGATCAAGGTGGAGCTAAGGGCCCTAAGGCTAATGACGATGCAGAACAGGTATATCCTAGACCTGTTAAACGATGGATGGAGGTGTTTGCTGAAAAATCGGGAGCGTGTGCTGCACATTCGTGCCTTCTGCAGACGCGGATAATGGAACACTATCACGGCGGTGTACAATTTGGGGGAACGGATGAAGAAAGAAGGTGGAGTGGACCCAAGCTCTTGGTTCAACAACATTTTTTCTTGGGTACCATCCTGACTAGGATTGACTGTCAAAATGCTGATACCCATCATCGTGTTTTTACTCCTGATTTTTTGTGTGTGCCAGCTAGGTCTTCGGTGCTGCGCAAACGCAGTCCCTAATGGTGCAATGATGATGGTGACAATGGGCAACGCTAGAGGTGCAGCACAGATCATGCAGGAGGCACAAGTACAAACAAGTGAGGATCCTGAACCCAAATATAGGATGGTGCCATTATACTATGTGGACAGGTTATACCAGGCAACAATAAAAGAGCCTCTGGAACGAGAATGGTATAAGGAGGTATGGGTAGATTTGGAGGGGGACGGGGGATGCATTTATATGACCTGCACACCGGATGAGTATGCTCGAAGGGGGGAAAGTCTCCGAGCGGTGTGTAGAGCCCTGATGCCAATTAAGGGGACACCAGCGTGGGAAGAAGCAGTTGCTATTGAAAAAGAACGTCAGAGGTTGGGCGAGTTACAGTATTTGTTACTTAAGTAACAAAAGGGGGAAATGTATGGGAGGACAGGTCTTTAGGACCCCCCCTTCCCCTGCATTGCCCACATTCGTGAGACTCATGACTCGTCGGCAGCCCCCCATGCACCTGAGCCCGGGAGGCAGGGTGGCTGCAGATCGACACGTGAGGCTGCATGGCCCGAAGTGTAGCATAACATAGACACCATTTTATAACATACCAAGACTCCATTTTGAGCACACTGAATCCAGGCCTCAGTAGAACAGCCTGCGTACAAACGCTGCAGCTCGGCCCCTACTTGACCACGCACAGAGAGTCCTGCGCTTCCCCCCTTCCTCCATGGCAGATCCGCTGAAGGCCCGTTCTCACGAGCAACTAGACGCGAACAAGTAACAGAACAAACACTGTATCATTTACCTTCCGCAGTACATCATTGACCTAGGAATGACCAGGCTTGCAGTGAGGTCTGGGAAAGAACAAAAGTCATCCCTATCAAGTGTACCCCGACCCTGTGCCTAACCCCCCCTCACTTGTGATATATGGTGCTCATGACCCCAAGCCCCACTCTCCCAGATGAAGTGTTACCATATATGCTAAACCCTCGAGCCTCCCAGTCTTATCCATGCTGCTAAAGGATGGGTTAAACGGATAAGGAACAAGTTACTAACCTGTAACTGTTGTTCTCCAGCATGGGTCTGGCATGGATTCACATGCTCTTGAATATTCCCCGTCGTTGGGCTGGGAATCCGCGGTAAAGAAAAAAATCAGTATCATTTTCGTTTCTGATCTGTCTTTCTTAGTAGTAACCAATCACTGATCTCTGGGTCATACTGCCCCCAGCCAATGACTGCCCTCTCCCTAAGCCCAACCTCTGGCAGCCATCCTCAGATTTGGTAGCACGCCAAGTTGCAGTATGACCAAGCGAAGAGCCGCAGAGGGGTAGGCGGGAGGGTTCGCATGTGAATCCATGCCAGACCCATGCTGGAGAATAGTTACAGGTAAGTAACTTGTTCCTTCTCCAGTATGGGGTCTGGCATGGATTCACATGCTCATGAATAAAGGAATACATAGCAGTATACACATGCACAACCACGGGAGGTGGCAACAGGCTCAACATTAAGCAATACAACAACTCAACATTAAGCATCTCTTACCTCCTCACCAGGCTCACCTTTAGCGAACAGGTTGGGCAGCACTGCTTGGCCGACCCTGGACTCCTCCCTGGAGTCCTGATCGACGCAGTAGAAACTTGTGAAGGTGTGCGTCGACCTCCACGTAGAAGCCCTGCAGATATCCAGCAGGGGCACACCAGACAGGAACGCCGTGGTACCAGCGATCGCTCTGGTCGAATGGGCTCTCGGACGGCCGGGCAGCGGTCGGTTTGCCAACCGGTGACAATGCATGATGCAGCCGGAGAGCCATCTGGAAATGGAAGTCTTCGATAGAGCCTTCCCTTGATTCACAGACCCAAAGTTCACAAACAGTTGTGACATCTTCCAAAAACTCTTTGTGCGGTCCACGTAGAACTACAGCGCTCTAGCTACATCCAGCGAGTGCAAAGTCCTCTCGGCCGGCGTCGAAGGCGACAGGAAGAAAACTGATAACACCAAGGGCTTGTTGAGGTGGAATTTCGACGGCACCTTGGGCATGAAGGAGGGGTGCGTCCTTAGCACCACCCTCGTGTCATGAAAACTCAAGTATGGAGGCTTGCAAGATAGGGCCTGAATCTCTCCCACTCGTTGTGCAGAGGTGATGGCCACGAGGAACGCTGTCTTCCATGACAGGAACTTCAAAGGCGCCGAATGCATAGGCTCGAATGGGGCTCCCATGAGCCTGGTCAGCACCACATTAAGCTCCCACGCCGCGGCAGGGGCCTTCACCGGCGGGAATGATCGGAATAGTGCCTTCATAAATTCCTTCACCAGGCGATGAGACCACAAGGACGCCCGTCCCGTAGTCCTGGTATATCGGGAGATGGCAGCCAGATGTATTTTTATAGAGGCGTGAGCCAGACCAGCTTTGGCCAGCGACAGTAGGTACAGCAGCACTTGAGGGGCCGTAATCCGCAGAGGGTTAATCTTCTGTGCACGGCACCAGACAGAGAACCTCTTCCATTTATGACCGTAACACTTTAGAGTTGAGGACGCCCTGGCCTTTGCAAGAACCTCTCTGCAATCAGCCGGGATATCGTACCCTCCAAACTCTAGTGCTGCAGGAGCCCATGCTCCTCGGCTGTGGGAACCTGCTGGCGAACCTCTGGCACTTGTAGTTCGTCGCCGTCGTGAACAGGTCGATCTGGGGTTTGCCCCATCGTTGGAAGAGTCGATCCACTTGATCCTTGGAAGAGTCGATCCACTTGATCCTGGCGCAGTTCCCACTCGTGGCACGAGCGCAGCTCCCTGCTGAGTGAGTCGGCGATGGTGTTTTTTATTCCTGCCAGGTGGAAGGGAACCAGAAACATCCCCTGGGCAACGGCCCAGTGCCTCAGATCCTGGGCCTCCTTGGATAGGGCTGGGGATCTGGTGCCCCCCTGCTTCCGTATGTAGAACATCGTGGTGGTGTTGTCTGTGAAGATCCTCACCTAACGACTTGAGCGCCCAGAACACTGCTCGGAGCTCCAAGATGTTGATGTGAAGAGACCTCTCCTCCGGGAGCCAAAGGCCTCTTGCATGGAGATCTCCGGTGTGGGCCCCCCAACCCTCCAGAGAGGCGTCCGTAGTCACCGTCTCTTGAAACGCCGGGGTTTGAAAGTCCGTGCCCGTCGTGAGGTGAGCCCAGGTGCCCCACCATAGGATCGGCCAACGGAACTCCTCGTCGAGGGGGATCCTGTCCTCGAAGCAACCCCTAGCCTGAAACCAGCGGGCGCCGAGGAACTCCTGTAGCGGACGCATCCGAAGTCTGCACAGGGGCACAAGGTAGCTGCATGAGGACATCATCCCGAGAAGGGACTTGTTAGACCTCACCCTGGCCACGTCCGTGGCTAACAGGCACCGCACCTTGCCCAGGATGGTCTTGGTCCTCTCCTATGAAGGGGAGGCCAATTGCTCCACAGTATCGAGCTTCGCCCCCAAAAACAGAGCTACTTGCGATGGAACCAGGTGGGAATTGGGGTTGTTGATGGCAAACCCCAGCTCCGTGAGCAACCGGACAGTCCTCGCCGTATGATCTACGGCGAGTTCCATTGACCTTGCCTGGATAAGCCAGTCGTCCAGGTAGGGGTAAACGTGGATCCCCTGCAGGCGCAGCCACGCCGCCACTGGTGCCAGGCACTTGGTGAAAACCCTGGGTGCCGACTTTAATCCGAACGGTAGGGCTCTGAATTGGTAGTGGCGACCCTGAACCACGAACCTGAGGAACTTCCTGTGCCTTTTTAGAATGGGGATGTGGAAGTAAGCATCCTCCAGGTCCAACGACGATAGGAAGTTGCCTTCCTCCAGCTGTCCCAGCGCGTGCTGGAGGGTGACCATCCTGAATTTCTGCGCCTTGATGTATTTGTTTAACCGATGCAGGTCCAGGATGGGGCGCCAACCGCCGGTCTTCTTTCTGACGAGAAAGTACCTTGAGTACACTCCGGAGCCCCAGAGCCTCCTGGGGACGAGCACGATGGCACCTTTTTTGAGCATCGCCTTTACTTCCAACAGCAGTTGAGGGACGTGATTCTCCTTCCTGGCCACAGGAGGAATGAGGGGACACTTCTTTAGGAATTCAAGTGTGTGCCCCTGGGCCAGGGCATCGAACACCCAACGGTCGGTGGAGATGGACCTCCCACCGGTGTGCTTCGGTGGGGGCCGGACGACACGTGTCAGTCTTGTTTGGAGGAGGCCTTGGCCTCCTTGACGACGACGGCGGGATCCCCCTTGCTTGCCGCGACCTCTGTAGGCCTCCTGGGAAGAGGAGCGAGCCGCCTGGCGGTAAGCGGAGGAGCCACCGCTGGATCCTTTGGAGGCACCCTGTCTGCCTCCGGGGCTCCGAATGGGCTGTCGCTGCTGAAGCACCCCAAGGGCCTGGGCCGTCTCCGAGTCGGTCTTGATGGCCTGTAGAGACTCATCCACCGCCTTACCAAAGAGGTTGTCGCTGTCGAACGGCATGTCCAACACCCTGGTTTGGACATCCTGGCGAAAGTCTGTCGCCTTGAGCCATCCCCGTCATCGGAGGCAAACTCTGTTGCCCAGTTGGCGAAATCCGGTATCGGCGATGTCCGTCGCCAAAGTTATGGCGTGATCCGACGCCACCTCGCCCTCCTGCAGAATTTCTAGGGCCTCTGCCCTTTTGTCATCAGGCAGAAAATCTAGCAGGGGAGCTATTTTGAACCAGAGCTCCCTGTCGTAGCGGGCCACGATCGCTAAGACATTGGCCGCCTTAATCGTCGTCGCCGCCGACAAGATGACTCATCGTCCCATAGAGTCCAACTTTTTGCCCTCGCTGTCCGGCGGGGAAGTGGAAGTTGAAGCCGACGTGCCCGCTGCCTTCTTCTTAGCCGCTGCCGAGACGACTGAGTCCGGCGTGGGCTGGGCCCTGAGGCACAGGGGGGAGGCATCAGGGACTCGGTACTTCTTCTTGTACCTGGTCCCTCTTGGCGGGTGTCGTGGCAGGGTTCTTGAGGACCGCAAGCCCCTCGTCCCAGATGTCGTCGAGTAAAGGCACCGCGAGGGCCGTCTTCCTCTTAGCCTCTCGTCGTTGGTACAGAAACCCCTGCTTTTTCTGTTCTTCAGGGCAGAGCTGGAAGAGCTCGGATGCCCTGGTTATCATGGCGTGGAAAGAGCCAACCTCGTCGGCTGGGGACGCCCGCGGGGGGTGTGGGGGGGACTTGACGATGGGATGTCTGCTGTGTCATCGCCGCCGTCATCGTCCGTCCCCGTCGCCTTATCCTCACCCGGCGAGGGAGGCACGAAGGGCGGAGCGGGGTGGACTCTCCTCCGCTTGTTCGCAGGGCTTCCCGACGGGCCTGGTTCTGGCTTCTCCTTCGGGGTGCGTGGTAATCGCGTCCTTATCTCGGTACATAAGGATTGGATTGCCAACAAAATGGCCGCCGGGCTATCCTGGGGCTCGGGCAATGGCTGCGACGGACGGGATGGCCGCTCCATTGGGCCCTGTTCGTCGTCGCTATCTTCGATCACGTCAGCAGGGACCGTTCCCTGGGATCAAACCTCTCGTTGAGGCCTATGGACCTTTCGTTGAGGCCCTCCTCGGTCTCCACCAGTTCCTCCTCAGAGGCTGATTCTGAGTCTGTAATGGCCACCGCCCCCCCCTCCTTTTCAGCCGGGGGCTTCACGGGGGTCTTGATGGGCTGCAAAGAGGATTCCCTCCGAGGCGGCAGGGATACTCTGGGCCCAGAGGCCGTTTCCATTGGCGTAGTCTCAGCCGGCTCTGCCAGGGTCGCAGTGACCACTTCAGTAGAGGCCTTAGCCGGGTGGATCAAAGACCTCACCACCTTAGGTGTGTCCTGGGCCTTCGCCTTGCGGGGAGGGTCAGCGCATCGCTCCCCCTTCGAGATTGAGCGGGTCCGCTCCAGCGGCCTACCCGGGTTCTCGGACTTCCTCTTCCCCGAACCAGAGCGCTGGCTCGTGGTCGAACGTGCCGGGGAAGCAGCGCCCTGCTTGGCAACCGAAGAGACCGATCTTTCGGCGCTCCCGGAGCCCGCGGACTCGCAGTGCTTGGCCTTCTGTTGGGCCCGCGTCGCCGGGGCGCCCTCAAAGGACTTCTTCGCCTTCTCACTTGCTGTGCCCTTCTCCAGCCAGGTGGCGAGGCGGGAACGACGATCTTGTTTGGTCCATTCCGAAAGGTTCTTGCAGAACGCACAGTTCTTCTCCACGTGCGTCTTGTCCCCATGGAGGCAGTAGACCTGAAAAAAAAACTTTATATAATCCGCATCCAGGGCAGTTCCTGAACAGCTTGGATCCGGGCATCGAGCTCCCCTTGTCTTGGGCCATGTCCGTTGAGGTAGACCGCAGATCTTCCGGAATCCTCCAAGAAGTGTAAACTCGACGAAAACTTCACCCTTGAGGGGCATAGAAGAATTCTGAAACGGGTCCCCGTTATCAGAAGTAGTAGCGGTGGAGCTTGAGGCTCGATTAAATCAAAAAAATGAGAAATCTCCTGAAAAAAACGTGAAAACGCAGAAAAAAAACTCGAGAGCTAAACACGAGGACTCCCAACACTTGAGCGTGCGGTAAAAATCTGAGGATGGCTGCCAGAGGCGGGGCTTAGGGAGAGGGCAGTCATTGGCTGGGGGCAGTATGACCCAGAGATTAGTGATTGCTTACTACTAAGAAAGACAGATCAGAAATGAAACTGATACCGATTTTTTCTTTACCGAGGATTCCCAGCCTGACGACGGGGAATATTCATGAGCATGTGAATCCATGCCAGAACCCATACTGGAGAATGCAAGTCACTTATATTAAAGCGAGGCGATCCCCGCTCACCCCTGAGACACCTCCCTGGTCTAAGGCCCAGTGCACGAACACTCGAAAATCCGCTTTGTATACCCACTAATTTTTGCTGCTATAGTAAAAGCGTAACAGAAAAGCGATATATAAAATGCTTGTGTATGATGTGATGAAATATGCTGTATTATAGGGTATTGAGCCGCTTTTTACTATAATCAAAATGTTAGATTAACACATCGCTTTCTTGCTCCCGAGTATATAACCCAACCTGACACTACCTCACATTTGTTATATGTTCACCTTCCTCATGAATTGCAAGCATATGACTGTCACGCTATGTAATGTATGTACCAATGAAAAACCTCCATTGTTATGAACCTAGTAATGTGAGCACATAGAAACAGCAGAAAATGTGTAATTCACCTTATGCCCCCAGCCCTAGCATCTGTCCTCTCTAATAGTATTTGTGCAGCCCAGTGAATAGAGACCCGCACAAAGTTGCAAGGCCATCTCCCCCTCCACCCGCCGGGGCTCGCTGGTGTTCGAGCAGCACAGCCTCACCACCCCACATTCCTGCTGGACCCGCTTCAAGTATTTACCTCTCCCATGTCGGAGGCCGCCATACAACCACTGTGTACTGCCATGGCCAGGCCATATGAATTACGAGCCACCCGGTCCTAAATCCCGCCGCCTTTGAGGTGCCAGCTATGGGTCCTCTCTGACCTAATGGTATTCCAGTTTACCCCGAATACAACAGACCACAAAGACAGTTATCCATCCGTCCTTGTGCAAACTTCCCCCAGAGTCATCATTTACTACATCTAATGGGGCTAAATGATGAAGGTAGCTTGACCCGTGCCCCCTGATAAGACACCTGAACCCATGAGACTGGACCCTTTGTTAATGACAACTTTACGTTAATATATGGAGGAAGCCTCGTATCGCATACTGTTTTCCTCTGTCCCCACCCAGGTATTAGATTGATGTGTTAGAAGTTTACATAACAACTTGGCATAGACGAGTGTGATGAATGAGTATGAATGGCCACAAGGACAAGTTTCGAGAACCAAAGTGGTGAATCTCCGTGGACAGCCAGGGCCCTGGAGTCCCAACCCGATGAGCCCAGCTGACCCAAGCACATTGTGATGCCACCATGTGGATCCCCACCAATCACGGAGCACCGAGCCTATGGACTACATAGTAGCTAGACGTCGCAATCCAATCCCAAAGACTATGTGGCCTCTATAGCTTAGCTCATGCATGACGTGTATTTGTAATATAACCAGCTGTCTTTGGTATTGTCAGACGGAGTGCTCTCAGAGTTTGCAGAGTCCTTTGCATGCCCTATCTTGACTTAGATAAAAAAAAAACTTTTAACTTCACCCGCACTTGGTCGTGGTCTCATTCCCTCCTGGGGTGTGTCCTTTATTGCCTCTCATTGTGGGGGGCTTACTGCCTTATTTGGGGGACGCTTACTTTCAGAAGCAAGACCACATAGAACATATTAAAGGCGGCCAAACAGAAAACTGGGAGAGCTGAGACGCATGACCAAGATTAACAGCCTGGGAAAGCTGGGAACATGTAGAGACCTGAGGTGTGAACTCCAGAGAAAACCAAAGCGATCGAACGTCCAGAGAGAAGGCGACCAGAAGGTGAAAATATAATGTTCTGGCTCAGAAAATGAGCAAGATGCTCTATCCCTAAGAGCATAGTGAGCTGGGCACTATGTGAGAAGATGCTGGACGCTATAACCCTGAGACTGTGTTTAGTGTCGAGAAACACAGAAGAGTCTGGGAGCTATAACACTAAGATTGTTAGTAAGTCGTGCTAGATATTGAGGTGCTGAGACAAAAATGGGAGGGAGACCTGAGCGAGCTTGACATGGAGGACTGGAGGATGTCCTACAGTACCCACTGGGAAGTGGCAATTTCTTCAAAATTAAAGCTCATACAGTTCACCCTTTTACATAAAACATATTATTTAAAGGAACGCTTATGGAAAATGGGAAGGGGAACAGGCATAGATGACTGGAATGTGTCAGAGAAAAGGGAACTTTCTTTCATGTGGTCTGGGGGTGCATTAAAATACAGAGATTCTGGCATAAGGTGAAAGGTGAGTTGGAAAGGGTTCTAGGAAGCGTGATCCACCTGGAACCCAGAGGGTGTTATTAGGGATTGGCCGAACTTGGAACTCTCGAGATATCAGAAGATATTTTTAAATATAGCACTTAATTTGGTAAAGATGGGGAAATGGCGAGTAGGGGTGGACGCTTAACAAATGGGGCCAGCTGGTGTACAAGACCAAGGAATGCAATCAGAAGTATGAGAAAATCTGGGGAGGATGCGGTTAAAGAACGAATGTACAATGGAGCTGAAAATGTGTTACCCTGAACTGCTTGCACAATATGTTTTGCTTATATGTTGAAAATACCAATATAAAGTTCATTAAAAAATGAAGCATGCTAAATGCTACGCACCTGAGATGGTCAAGAAGTAAGATGGGTGCTTTAAACCCAAGATTGTGTTTAGAGCATAGATCAAGAGGGAGATTAGTATCTCGACGGACAGGGGAATCTTGATGCACAATAGTTTATCCCCACACCTTTTCCTTAGACTGTTCAGAGCGAGGAAAACACTTTTTAGCTGTAGAGAACCCCCTCTAATGTATAAGTATTTATCACATTACACATCCTGACAAGAATAAAGCCTTTTAAATCTGAGGTCCAGAGGGTGATCTGTATCGCTAGGAGTCAGGACAAGAACAATGCTATACTAGAATGTGTCACTCCCCTATTCGGTTTGCTCCAATTGTTCAAATGAGAAAAGAACATAATTTTCAGTTGCAAATAAATCTCTAGGATCTATACACATTTATCCTATTTAACACAAGTATAACATCTTTCAAATGTATTGGGTGTCATGTGTGTTGTGTTGCTCTGTCGCAAAATTTAAGTGACCCAATAGGATGGACCTACTTAAGTGATTGAAATACGTTTTCACTTTTGATGCACAAAAGTGATGACCATGCAAAGAATCTGTATAGTATGAAATTCCTCACGTAACATCACTACTTCATTCACTCTCTTGTTTCACAAAATTATAAAGGATTATATCTCTCAATTCAAGTTTTGAAAGTCCTGGCATTTTATTGCATATCATTTTTGGCTGGGCGAAGTACCCACAGATAATCTGCAGATGAAACCCCCATTTGCTTATTGCAAGGGGTCAGAAATGAGAGGCAGACACAAAGTCTTAATATTTTCAACATTAGACATCTTTATTAAAATAAAAAGGGGTGGATAAAGGCTTTTCTGTCCCAATCCCAAAGAAGGTTTCCCTGCCTAGGAAACTAAAACTAAAAATCAGTCTGTGTATCGTCAAATTATGTAAACTGTCCATGTGTCCAAAACATATCTGAGCCTCGCACTAGAAATGAACCTAGGTTTAGTAAAAAAATGTTCACATCTAAAGCAGATCGATAAATCCAACAAAATAGCCTCCTCCAATGAAGAGTCCTTGGATCCAGAGGGTGTTTCCCTTCCCCAGGATTATTTTAGGAAGAATGTCAAAAGTGCCTTTTTTACAATGTTTCCTTAAGGATGGTAGGAACGTCTCTTTCATACAACAACTTCTCAATACTGGCAAAAGTGTCCCTTTTACACAATAGCATTCTAAGGTTGGCAAAAGTGTCTCTTTTATAAAACAACTTCTTATGGATAACTTCCTGGTATACTCCCTTGCCAGGAATCCTTCAGTAGATTCTTTTCATCCCCTGGTATACTCTCCTGTCAGGTATCTTTTCACAATGTCTTTTTCATTCATATACATTAAATGGATTACCCAGTGTACTCCACGGCCAGGAATCCCCTTCTGGGTTTTGTAGATGCCCTGGTATACTCTCCGGCCATGTATCTTTCCCAGAAAGGCTCACTGCCTGATGTATTTAGTTTACCAGGACTTCTTTCCATGTCCTCTCTGCCTTTCAGTATAGCACAGTTGTATTCCTGCACTGTCTACACTTCATTGGCTTTAGACACTTCTTGTTCAAACTCATCTCATATTGACATCTCCAATATGTAGATTTGTTCAAGTTCTGTCTTAACTTCTTCACCAATGTTCATTTGCTTGTGGTACTACTTGCTCCAACTTTCTCCATATTGACATCTCAGATGTGTGCAAATTCTGTCTTCTCACTTCTTCATTGACATTCATCTGCTTGTGATAACATTTGGTCCCACTTTCCCCATATTGACATCTCCTGCATGAGGATTTGTGCAAATTCGGTCTTTCTATTTTACTTGGTTGGTATTCAAAACGAGTTCCTAATTCTTCATTTGCCTATCGGTACACCCCAGGGTCCTCCTCATCAATGCGCAGACTCACTTGTATCTGATAGTGTTTCTGACCCGTGGCACATTGTTACACCAAAGTCTTCACTAGGAGATGGCGTCTCCGGCTCTGCAGACCCTCTTTCAGCTCTTTCAACGGCTCTGCATTCACTTGCCAGTGAAGCTGCTGCTGTTTGGCACTACTGCGTCCTTGACAGCTTCGCTGCTGCCGCCAGTTCCTCAGTGGCTCCCTTCCTCCCAGTGCCCGCTGTGCTTCCGTGGGTCTTCTGCCACTCTGGTAGGAACTGCTTACAAGTGGTAGCTTGAAAGCACCTGCCTTCTTCAGCACGTTCTGTTCCCGTGCGTCTGGCTGCACCTGCGGTTCTGCTTCCTGCTTCGCCCACTCTGCTTCTCTCATCTCCGACCTCCAGTTGAAGGCGTATGCCATTTTTAAATGCCCGGCGCAGCAGAGCTTCATTTTAACTAGTCTGCGCGTTTAGCTTGGTGTTTTTCTTTCAATACATATTAACTTCTTCTTGCTCTTCCTCGTCTCGGTACTTGAAGCAATATGGGAGTCGAGTCCATAGGATTTTTAGTGCTTGCGAAGTTTTTTTTTACAGAAGAGACATACAAGCACTGAAATGCAATCGCAGCCAGTCAGATGCTCACATAGACCCGTTCAAGGTACAGTACACACGTAATTGCAAGGCTAATACAGACACCGTTACCATGCTAATGGGGAAATTGACTTGAAACCTTTAGGTTAATCCTTTGACTTTACCTCCTGGGAGGTTGAGAGTTGCATATATTCCCTTATGGGAATCATGAATATCTATTCTATATGCTTTTTCAATCATACTGCCTTACAGCCACTGTATAAATGTGCGTGAATGTTGTGAACACAAGTTTTTACCCGATAAATGCTTTTGTGTTTTTATTTATTCTGATCCAATTTGTGCGATGAACACTGAATATATAATTACAGAAGTGTTTGATATGTACTATCATTTTTCTACTTTCACTATAAAAAAGATTCTCTTTATTCACGAAAACTGACGACACGCTATCGTCCTTGAATTTTTCAGTTGCTTGAACAATATTATTGAATGTCAATTGGTACAATGATTTTTGATCTCTTAAATATCATCCGAAATATGATTTGCTTAACTGCTAATTCATCACATTATCTACTGTACTGGTCTGCTTTGGACTCACCCAGTCTGGGTGCTCCATAATCAAGACCACTGAATTCATTGGGACTATACGTCCTCCAAGGAGTGCATTATAGGGCCATCGTTTGGCAACAACTGGTTTCGTTCTGTACATGAATAACGATTACACAGCAGTACATATAGACAACCATGGGAGGTGGCAAGGCTCAACAGAAGCAATAACACCTCTGGAACAGACTCACCTCAACTGAACAGGTTGCCTAGCACCACTTGACCGACTCAGGACTCCTCCCTGGAATCCCTGTCGACGCAGTAGAACCCCATGAAGCTGTTCGTGGACCTCAACGTAGCAGACCTGCAGATGTCGAGTAGGGGCACACCAGAGAGAAACAATGTTGTAGCTGAAATGGCTCTGGTGGAGTGGTCTCCCTGCCGGCATGACAGCGGCCTTCTAGCCAGTCGATGATAGTGCATGATGTAGCCGGAGAGCCACCTGGAGATGGAAGTCTTCGACAAGGCCTTTCCGTGATTCACAGGCCGAAAATTGACAAACAGCTGAGCAGTCTTCCGAAAGATCTTAGTGCGTGCCGCGTAAACCTTCAAGGCACGAGCAACGTCCAGCAAATGCAAGGCCCTCTCTGCTGGCAACGACATATTCGGGAAGAAGACAGGTAACACCAAAGGTTTGTTGACGTGGAACTCAACAGCACTTTCGGCATAAAGATGGGGTGCAAACGCAGTACCACCTTTAATGCATGGAAGGACAAATATGGCTGTTTGCATCACAGTGTCTGGATCTCGCCGACCCGTCTAGCCAAGGTGATCGCCACGAGGATTGCTGTCTTTCACGAAAGGAACTTGAGCGGGCCTGATGCATCGGCTCAAAAGGCGCTCTCATAAGTCTTATCAAAACCACATTCAGTTCCCAAGGTGGGCCATGAGCCTTCACCATCGGAAACATCCTGAAGAGCCCCTTGAGGAACTCTTTGACGAGCCTGTGAGACCTCAGAGAAAGCTTACCCGGCGCCCTGGTGTAAAGGGATATGGCTGCCAGGTGCACCGTGATAGACGCATGAGCCAGTCCAGCCTTGGCCAAGGAAAGCAAGTCTGGTAGTTCTGTGGGGCTGTGACATGCAGAGTGGTGATCTTCTGAGCCTGGCACTGCAAACGCTTCCACTTATGGCCAGCGAAAGCCAATGATGAAGGGCCCTGGTCTTGCGAGGATGTCCTTACACACTCTGTAGGTAAAGCATAATGTCCAAACTCTAGGGCTGCAGGAGCCAAGCCCTGAGGTTCAGCGACGCTGGGTCGTGGTGCAGAATCACTCCTCCCTCTCTGGACAGAAAGTCCTGCAGTCGTGGCATCTTAATGGACAGAGCCACAGACAGACCTAGCAGGTCTGGATACCAGATTTGTCACGCCCACGCTGGAGCGACGAGTATCATCTTGCAGTGAAACTGTCTGAGTATGCTGATCACTCGTAAAGCAGAGGAAAAGCGTATAGGAACAGTCCCTCCCAAGGGAAGGAGAATAAATACTCCATGTTCCTTGGCTGTGGGAACCTGCTGGTGAATTTTTGACACTTGGAATTTGCCGCTGTCGCAAAGGGATCGATCTGGGGTTGACCCCATTTGTGGAATTGACGATCCACCTGGTCCTGGCAAAGCTCCCGCGGCAAGAACGCAGTTCCCTACATGTCCTGATGAATGGCCGAGTGCCACATATCCTGGGCCTCTCTGGAGAGAGTCAGAGAACGCGTCCCTCCCTGCTTCGGGATGTAGAACATGGTGGTGGTGTTGTCCATGAAGATCCTCACCAGCTTGCACCTTATCGACGGCAGTAAAGACTTGAAGGCCCAGAAGATGGCCCGAAGCTCCAGGATGTTGATGTGAAGGGTATTTCTTTCTGACATTCAGAGGCCTCTGGCGTGCAGCTGTCCGGTATGAGCTCTCCAACCTTTCAGGGAAGCATCCGTAGTAACTGTCTCCTAATAAGGAGGTACTTGGAATGGGGCTCCTTGCGTGAGGTATTTGTATTTATTTAATTTATATAGCACTTTAATCCAAAGCGCTGTACAAGAGGAACAAGCAAATACAACAAGCAATACATGACAATTGAATCTAAACCAGAAAACAGTACAATGAACAATTTACATTATTGATGAGGATAGGCGCTGATAGAGAGGGAACCAAGTGAGAGGGGGGTAGGAAGTGTAGGTAGAGGTAGAATCAGTAGAGCGAAAGGAAGTGAAAAGGTGCTGGGGGGGTGAGTGGAAGAGATAAGATTTTAGAGAAGTGCAGAATGAAGGGTAGGAGGTAATAGAGCTGACTGGGAGGGGTAGGCGGTTCCAATGGAAAGGAGCAAGAAGTTGGAAGGAGCGGAGGTGGCACAGGGTGGAGGAGGAGAGAGAAGGAAGAGATCCGCAGAATGGAGTGAACGAGAATAAGTATAAAAAGTGAGAAGGGAGCATAGGTAGGGAGGGGCAAGGCCATAGTGGGATTTGAAGACTAGACAGAGGAAATTGTGTATTCCCTGCCACTCTATTGCTTGTCGGAACTCCTTGTTGAGGGTTATCTTGTCCATCCAGGATCCCGAGTCTTGGAGCCATCTCAGATCCAGAAACTCCTGGAGAGGCCTCATCTTTAGTCTGCAAACGCAGACGAGGTTGATGCAGGAAGACATCATGCCCAACAGCGACTTGACGGCTCGCACCGGAGCCGACTGCGCCAATGGCGGGCGATGCACCTTGCCTAGGATGACTACCACCCTCTCCTCTGAGGGAGCCGCCGGGCAAGCCACCATGTTGAGTGTGCCCCCAAAAACAGCGTGTTCTGTGATGGCTCAAAGCAGGACTCTAGATAATTTATAGAGAATCCCAGATCCGTCAGCAGATGGACGGTCCATGCCGTGTGCGCTCTTGCCAGAGCACGGGAGCGGGACTGGATCAGCCAATCGTCCAGATAAGGGTAGACGTGAATGCCCTCAGGACAAAGATGTGCCGGCACTGGAGCCAGGCACTTCGTGAAGACCCTCGGGGCCGATTTCAGGCTGAAGGGAAATGCGCCTTGAACTGATAGTGCCATCCCTGAACCACGACCCGAAAGAACTTGCAGTGCTTCTGATGGATGGGTATGTGGAAGTATGCATCTTCCCAAGTCCAGAGACGCCAGGACGTAGTCTTCCTCCAGCTATCCGAGCACGTGCTGCAACATAACCATCCTGAACTTCTGGGCCTTAGGTATTTGTTGAGGCGTCGTAGGTCCAGGATCGGCCTCCACTCTCCTGTCTTCCTTTGAACCAGAACGTATCTGGAGTACACCCCAGAAGCCCTGAAGGTGCTCGGGGACGGGTTCTATCGCCCCCTTTTTTAGCCTGGCTTGGACCTCCTGCAGAAGATGTGCTGCGTGTTTTTCTTGGTGCACTACATGGGGGATACGGGGACACCCGCGCTGAAACTCCAAGGTGTGCCCCTGTCCAAGAGCATCCAGCATCCATCTGTCGGTGGTGATGGTCTTCCACGCGGTGACGAACCTCATAAGCAAGCCTCCCCTTGGGGTGCATGCGTGGAGGCCTGAGTCCATGGCCGGTTCAGGCCAGCTTGGGTGCTGGGGTTCTGCCCTGCGGGTGGCACTAGCGATGTTCTCCGCTGCTATATGCCTACGAGCAGCCTCTGTACGCCTCCTGCGTCGTGGAACAGGAAGGCTGCCGATATGGGGCAGTGTAGCCTTTGGAGGACCTTGCAGGTTTTCCCCTTGAAGAGCGAAAGGACATCGACCGAAGTTGCTGCAGCATACCCAGCGAATGCGCCGTCTGTCTTGAGTTGAAGAGACTCGTCGACCGCCTTGCCAAACAGGTTCCCCCCCTGTCGAATGGCATGCCCAACACCTTCAACTGAAAATCAGGCCTGCTGACAAAGAGACATTCTGTTTCCAATCTGATGGAATCCCGTGTCAGCAATGTCCTCCACCACCGTGATGGCGTGGTCCGAGGCCACCTCCCCATCCTGGAACAGTGCAAGAGCATCCACCTTCTTGTCATCAGTTAAGAAGTCAAAAATCAGGCCCAGCTTGTACCAAAGCTGCCTGTAGTAGCGTGACAAAATGGCCAGTGCATTCGCCGCTTTAATGGTGCGGGAGGCCGTGTCGATAATTCTCTTGCCCATAGCATCCAGCTTCTTTCCATCCTGGTCTGCGGGTACCACGGATGAGGATGATGGATTTGCAGAGCGTTTCCTGGCCGCGGGGGAGACCACACAGTCAGGTGAAGGCTGAGTCCGGTACTCTGTACTTTTCTCGAGCCTGTCCCACTGGGGCAGCACAGTGCTTGGGTTCTTCAACGCTGCTAGGCCTTCCTCCCAGATATCATCCAGCAAAGAGATGGACATGATGGTCCGCCTCCTGGACTCGTGACTTTGATAAAGGAAACCCTCCATTATCGCCTCCTCAGGAACTATTTGAAAGAGCTTGGAGCTGAAAGAACCAACTTCGTCCAGAGGAGAGGCCCTGTGCGGGTCCTCCACTCCTACTGGGTCGCCGTCCGCCAGGACGAAGTTGTCAGCCTCGGTGTCCGTGGCCGTAGCCATATCTGTGCCCATGTCCGTTGCTGGATCCCCTGTTTGGGTCGAATCCGGAGGTGGTGTTGACTGGCGCCCTGGACCAGCAGCGTCCTTTGACTTGCGCATGGTTTTGAAGGACTTGCAGACGGAACAGGGACTAGTGTGGGAGGCAGTCTCTGCTGAATTTCTGTTACCAGTGTGGTCAGAATGTCCAATGAAACATCCCTGGTCTGAGGTGAAGCAGGAATGGGCAGTGGAGGCTCCAGGCTGGTATGCCTTTTCTGAACCGGATGGTAGGATTCATCCTGAGGCAAAGTACCTCCCTGATCCCCTTGATGGTCTGTATAGTAGCCCTTCGGTAGGTCATCACCCTCATCAGAGCTAGTATAAATGTGACCCAGCACACTTGGTTCAGCTCCCCTTTTTGCAGCCCTCTTAGGGGCGTCAGGGTTCTGCTCCTTCTCCTTTCCTGAGTCTTCCGAGGGGGAGAGACTTCTGCCCCCTTTCCGGGTGGCTTCACCGTAGCCATGGAAGTTCTCTGTTAGGGAGAATTCTCATTTCATGGCTAATTTCCCTTACCTAGTGAGTCCCTCAGGAGCTTTGCTGGATCCCTGGATTTGTTTCTTTCCACTTGGTAAGAGTGTGAGCTTTTCCCCCACTCTTACCTGTGTTTTGCTGTGTGTTTTGACCTGTTCTTGTGATTGTGGGCTCTGGAGTACACCACTTCAGTAGGCCCCTTCTTTGTGTGTGTCAGACAGCACCTTCTGTGCAGCGACACAGGGTTGTCGTTCAGACTCCCCCCGACTCCATTTCTGAGGCGACTACCGTCCCCCAGAAAAGGTTAAAGTTACCATTACCTTTACTTAGTCAAATTTAACCACAGATCCAGTACACACCATCTTACATGGAGTACTGGAAGGGTTAACCCTTAACTCTTTTTATCTGTACCTCAAAGAGCATTGTTTCGCTCTTTTTAACATTTAGACATGGCTGATGGCAGTGGTATCTACCCTAAATTTGTACTGCGGTTATCTTATATAACTCTGGTAATATTGTAGGCTATTGTGTTAGCCTCAAACTTAAACCCGCTTGACCAAATGCTTTTTCTTTTGGCTCCAGTGCGGTTCATTCGCCATTTATTTTTGTTAAAATGCTTCTTGTGTTTTACTTTTAACGGCAAACCAGGTTTGCCTTCTTTGTTCACTGTCTTTTGGCAGGCTTCTGCCAAGAAGCCCTCCTGCAGACGCCAGGGTGTGTAGGTGAGCTGAATGTGAGGGAGGGGTGTAGTCACCCCCTGCACAGGGTATCCCAGGAAACCCAAGTTGCGCTTTGACATGATTGTGCAAGGTGGTTGTCCGGGCTGGACAACCCCCCTGCTGGGTGATTGACAGCCAGGCTGTGTGAATGGGGGTTTTGCGCATAAAAGGCAGGTCTGGACGTCAGAGAGTCGCCACTGGAACTACAAGGAACCGACGAGAAGTGGAGGAGAGGTCGACTGCTGCAACTACCCCGTACTGGTGAAGCCCTGCTGCAGTCCTGAGCTATCTACCTTTCAACGACTAAGGGGAGATCCAGTCCGGAGTCTTCTTCCCTTGAGCCTGGTGGGGATAACTAGCTCATCTTCTTCAGCCAGAGGTCGCCTTGGTGGTCGAAATCGTTGCACACTGCTGTAGTGGTCCGGATAGCCACCTGAAGAACCTCTCCTGTTTTTAAGGAGCGCACCTTTTATTCATTGTCGCTGCTGCCAGCCTCATGCCTGTGTGGTGCGGACCCCCCCATCGTCCTTCGTGCTGAAGCTGCAGGAAAGCGTGGGTCTGCGGGAAACCAACAGGAACAACTGCCGTGGCACCAGCTTCGTTCTTTGAGAAAGGTACTGTGTCCTGTTTGAGGAATTTTGGGTGAAATCCCTATTTCTCTATTTTAAGGCTTGCCCTTACTTTTCCCTCCTTCTTATAACTTTTGCTTCTGAACATTGACAATATCAATGTATTCTTGGCAACGTTGAATCTCAAACTGTCCGACTGTGTGATCCTCGACAACAGGCACCCGTTGTCATTTGACTTTGGCTCGGCCCCTTGACCCTTCAATTCCTGTCTATGTGTGTTCTTCGATTCTGTCTGTCTAACCAACATATTGCCTGTGATTTTTGCCCCCACTCTCTCTGGATATTTCGGGTGCTAAGTGTGTTTTTACCCCAGTAGCATTTCTTGCCACAGATACACGTTTATCTAGTAGACCGAACTGTCAAAAAGTGATTGCAATTGTATTCACGGTAACGTGTTCTGTTTCATAACATCGGTACATTCAAACACAGGGTACTTACCTCGATTAATACTGTACAAAGTGAATTGGTTAGTTGTATATTTTTCGTGTGGTTTTTGAATTAGTGTTGTGTTAATAACAATTGGTTTAAAAATAAATGTACTTATATTTTTTACCTGAAACCTTGAGTCAGTGTTTGCTTGAGCCACAGTAATTGTGGTCCCTTTGTGTAATCTCTGCTACTGCTCATATGCACTTGAGATAAGCCTGGCTGCTCCGCTACTGCTACCACTATAACCTAGTAGTACAGGCTTGTACCAAAGGTAAAACGTGTACTGCCACCTGTAGTCTTAATGTTGTGTAGTGGTCCCTAAGGGCACTGACCAGGATTCTGCCTAACACTCTCCTGCTGTGTCGGTAATGACACCAATGGAGCAGCCGTTGCTGTGACTGTGGGTAGCGATTCACAGTCTGCCCTCCCTTCGACAAATGAGTGGTCGTCGACAAGGCCATCGTCGTCGTCGAGGTGGCCGTTGATGACGCAGTTGTCATTTTGGCTGAATGAGGTGGCATTGGAGGTAGAGAAGGGCTCACCTTGGACCTTTTCCTTTGTCCTCTTCTCCTTCGACGATATGCGTAGTTTCGAAGGGGTCAAGGATTTCCTCTTCGAGGACGTGACTCTTGTCGGCAGGCTCATCGTGGAATTTGTCGGTGATCTCACCCTTCTCGAGCCAGGACCCGTGACAGCGGTGAACCCAGTGGGATCCGTGGCCTGCAGCCTTGCCTTCTTTTGGACCCCTGCAGGCACGCCGTACCACACAGATTCACTGTGGTAGCTGTGGCTGAGCAGTCAGACTTCCCTCAAGAAGAGTTAGGCAGTATACAGAGGATACACAATAGGTACAGAGGCACAGTAGTACAAGCAAACACTGACCAGAGCTAGGTGTAACAGTATAAACTTATTTATTAAAGGTACACTCATAAATTACACTAACATAGAAAAAAGGTAAGTATGTCAAAACGCAGTCACTATTAATTATATGTACATCCCTAGTCATTTGTTGGACAAGTCTAAGTTAACACCACTTATTTCCAAACAGAGGTGAGCGCTTAACGTTAGATGACACTCCAACAAGTATTACCAAAAGGGAGGGAAAAGGCAGAAAAAGAGAGTAGTAAGGTAAAACACTTTTCACATAAGGTTAGCAAAGACAGTCAATGGTGGAACAAGGAGAATTAGTTCGGGGCCCGCTTTAGAGGGAGCCAGGCGAAAAATGTGCCCAAGATCACACAATGTCACCAGTCTTTGCAGGTGAGAGAAAAAGGTTTTACTACGGTTCTGCAAAGTTTAGTTAGGGTGTCCCAGGCCTACCCAGGTTCGAGAGCCGAGAGCTAAATCTACCCCGTACAATCGGTGGCAAGGGAGGCTGGGCGGAACACAGTACCTTTAAAAGTGGAAAGGATCCTCCAGCGGTGGTAGTTGTTCCTGGTAGTGGGTGTAAGTCACGGCGTCGTCCAGGGGAAGAGGTGATCCCGACGTGGAGGAAAGCTGCAGATCGTTGCACTACCAGGGAAGAGACCAGCCGTGGAGTTTTCCGGTCACAAAGGAGTTTTCCCCTCTTTCGCGGTTGAGGTAAAAAGTGGTATCCCGGTTGCCGGGGTGCTTGGCACAGGCAAGGCGGCCACGAGATGCTTCGGGACGGCGAAAAGAAGGCAGCAACTGGTTGTCCCCACCAGTTAAGGGAAGAAGACTCTCCGGCGGGAGATCTCCTCTGTCGTCGGGAAAAGTGGTGAGACGGTTCTGCAGGGCTTCACCGGTGGTGTCGTCTTGGCAGGTCGGCTCGGCTTCTCCCTCTTCGGCTTCTTAGGTCCTGTGACGACATCTGAAGAACCAGTCCCAAAAACCCTGCTTTTATGCAGCAAACCCCCATTCATACAGCCTAGCTGTCACTCAAACATGCTAAGTGGTGAGCGGGGTGGCTCACCACTTGGGCCAATCACACTAGAGTGCGACATGAGTTGGCAAGGCAACTCAGTCCAGGGTGCCTAAACCCCCTCCCACATCCCCTGTGGTACCCAGACAGGATGGCACCACTTTGGAGGGCTTCTGTGCAGAAGCCCGCCAAAAGTGGAACAAAGGCTCGACTCGGGTTCAGGGTTACTGAAGTGACCTAGACGCCATTTTGGCGGCGAGTTCTGGCAAAAAATCCCAACCGGTGAATTTATATTAAATAAATAACCCGGCAGTATCTTTAACATTGCACCAAAAAGTGGTGCATTAAAAACAATGGGAAATCCCATTGGGAAATATTCCGGTGGAATATTTCCGTGGTATCCACTGCCACCAGCCAGAACTCGGCGAGGGGGGACGGGACAGTACCCCCTCGACAACAGACCCAGGGGCAATCTAATTGCCCCTACCAGTACTTCCACAGTAAGATGGTTTGTACTGGTTAAGTTCCTAAGTTAAGACTAGTAAAGTCAATGGTAACTTTACAGACCCAGGGAGACAGTAGTCAGTCCCAGGGTGTGGAGTCTATGTTTGGGGGTCTCTAGGACACCCCTGTGCTACTGCACTGAGGGTGCTGTGTAACACCCATTCAAAAACCAATGATGGCCTATGGGGAAAATTACCCCCTAGCCCATAAGCACATAGCAAGTCACAGAAACACTCTCAAGTCATGTCCAAGAGTGAGGGTAAAGGAGTCTCACTCTTGGCAGGAGAAAAAAATAAACCCCAAAAATCCAGCAAAGCTGCTGGGGGACTCACTAGGTTAGGAAATTCAGCCTAAACAGAGAATTCTTCCTAACATACCAAAGGTAAAACTTGTACTGCCACCTGTAGTCTTAATGTTGTGTAGTGGTCCCTAAGGGCACTGACCAGGATTCTGCCTAACACTCTCCTGCTGTGTCGGTAATGACACCAATGGAGCAGCCGTTGCTGTGACTGTGGGTAGCGATTCACAGTCTGCCCTCCCTTCGACAAATGAGTGGTCGTCGACAAGGCCATCGTCGTCGTCGAGGTGGCCGTTGATGACGCAGTTGTCATTTTGGCTGAATGAGGTGGCATTGGAGGTAGAGAAGGGCTCACCTTGGACCTTTTCCTTTGTCCTCTTCTCCTTCGACGATACGCGTAGTTTCGAAGGGGTCAAGGATTTCCTCTTCGAGGGCGTGACTCTTGTCGGCAGGCTCATCGTGGAATTTGTCGGTGATCTCACCCTCCTCGAGCCAGGACCCGTGACAGCGGTGAACCCAGTGGGATCCGTGGCCTGCAGCCTTGTCTTCTTTTGGACCCCTGCAGGCACGCCATCCTCAAACGACCTCAATCTCTTATCCGAGGCAGATCGATCGTGGGGCTGGCCGGCCCTGGAAGGAGCCTGATCATGCCCAGAAGCAGAGTCAGGTGCCTTACCCGTCTTCAACCATGCCGCCAACATGCTGTAGCGGTCCTTCTTGGTTTTCTTCAAAAATCCAATGCAGACCTTTGCATCATTGTGATCCGGATGCAGGCAGTAAAGACATTTGTAAAGACATTTGTCGTGTCGATCCTGCATGAAAACATTTCATAGTCCACAAATTCGCGCAGAGTTTGAAGAGGCATATCTTCTCCTCAGCCATTGTGAAAAAGGCACGAAGTAGGCCCAAGCCTGGGCCTTCCGGTGAAGATCCTCAATGAAGCTTTATATTCACCGACAACGGATCCCAGCTGCCGCTAGTTTACCTCCAGTCGAACGATGAATTCAAAATCGGTCAAAAAAGTCTAAACTTTTAATAAAAACATAGAAATATAAGAGAGCACTATGAGAACTCCCAGCACTGAGCTTAGGGAGAGAACTGTCATTGGTTGGGGGCAGTATGACCCAGAGGGATAGTGATTGGTTTAGAGAAGAAATACAGTTTGAAAGTGAAACAGTTTTTTCTTTTACCGAGGATTCCCAGCATGACGGCGGGGAATATTCATGAGCATGTGAATCCATGCTAGACCCACTCCTTCATTTTGAATATAGTATTTTCCAGAAAGCAAAGAAACTAGGGGAAAGGGGATCCTAATACATTGTACATAGAGCTTACAAAGACACTTGGGCAGCGGTCTAGAGAAGGGTTTTGGAGGCTATTGTCAAGAGGGTTTTACCCTCCTGGCAAGCAACATTTGTGGGATTCATTCTGCATTCCGACAATATGCAATTTTTTTCAAAAATATTTATTTCTTGGAGAACAGTAAATAAAAGCACAACGGTTTGGGGACATTCACTTACACAACGTGTGGTACAGATTTTGGGTATGGGCACAAGGGGGAGGGCTTGAGGCCTACCCACCTAATTGGCTGTAAAAGAAAATGCCCAGATTTATGTGAATAAGCTAATGAACTAAATGTAGCTTTTATTTAATGTATCTATTTAAGCATTTTCGCATGATGTATCTGGCAAACAAAGCTTGATATCATATGTCACAAGTACAATCTAGCTACATGTAAGGAGAGTTTACGTCTTGCTACTGCACAATTGAGCTGTTGTGGACAGGCTAACATCTGGGAATGAGGGTGACAAGGCCTGCCTTAACCTAAACTACTGTACAACAGTTGTGAAAAATGAACTGAATAGCACAAGTCGAAACACCTGGAGACTGCAGTTGTACTCACCAGAATTAAGACTCTACACTTTTGAGGATTTCCTAATTACTTTAGAATCTTAATATTGGATGGGAGAAAAAAGTATTGAAGGCACGCGCTAAAAATTATAAGTTACTCACCGTAGTGACTAACGTACTCTTAGTCCATAGTCCTCCTTCCTCCATAATGTATGGGCGTCCCTTCAAAGGGACGGGAGACAGAACCTTTTTCACCAGAAAAAAAACGTCTTCCCCTTTAAATTTAGAGGTGGGCGCAGCCCAGTGAGCATGCGCTGCCCTGACTCCGCCCTTCGGCGCCACACCTCAGTCACCATTGAAGTGTCGACAATAGATTTAACATTGCCTAATGACACCAGTATTATTAGGGAGGAGGTTGGTGGGACATATGGAGGAAAGGGCACTAGGAAAGGGCACTATGGACTAAGAGTACTTTAGTCATACGGTGAGTAACTTATAATTACTCTCACGTCCCGTCCCATTTCCTCCATACTGTATGGGCGATTACAACTGATTGTAGACCCAGGGTGGAGAGGAGACCCCTCTTAAGTAAATAGATTCCTGAGAATCGCCTGTCCGAAAGCCGCATCAGATCTAGAGCCGGCATCCAAACAGTAATGCTTGCAGAAAACCGAGGGAGAGGCCCAAGTGGCCGCCCTGCTTATGACTTGCCAAGGGACATGGCGCTGGAACGCGATGGCTGTTGCTTTGGCCTTGACTCCGTGGACATGCATGTTGGCCGGGAGCGGCTTGTGCTGGCCCTCGTACGCTTCCTTGATGGCAGAGACCATCCAGCGGGATATGGAGGCCTGATGGCCTGGCCTCGAGCCTCCAAAAGTGACAAACAGAGCGTCTGACTTGCGGAAGCCCTTGGTCCTGTCCAAGTAGAACTTTAGGACACGCCTGATATCCAGGCAGTGCAGCACACTCTGTGCTTCATCCTTGGGATCGGGAAATAACGTAGGAAGGACTGTTTCTTCGTCCTAGTGAAAGGTATATGGTTCAGAGGCGACTAGCGCCTGGCTCTCGCTGACTCTGCAAGCCGCGGTAAGACCGACTAGTAAGGCCGTCTTGATGGTGACCAGCCTAATGTCCACGCATGCCATTGGCCCAAATGGTTTGTGCACTAAGGCGCCCAAGACTATGTTAAGGTCCCACACGGGGTGCAGTCTCTTGACGGGCGGGTAGAGCCTAGCGAGACCAGTCAGATGTTTCTTGACTATAGGGTTGGAGGAGGAAAAGATGCCTTCCTCTGAGTTCCTGTAAGCCCTGATGGCTGCAAGGTATGTGCGGCAGGTGTCCACCTGGACGCCCGAATGAGCGAGGTGTGCCGAAAAAGAGAGCATGTCGTCCAAACTGCAGGCCAAGGGGTTGATTCCCTTGGAATCTGCCCAGTGGCAGAATCTGGTCCATTTGCTTTAGTACTGGGCCCTGGGGGCCTTGATCCTGGCGCCCTGTATGATCTCCAGATTGGTCTGTGAAAGGCTAAGGTGTCGAAGCGTTACCTGCTCAGGTACCACGGTGTGAGGGCTAATTTCCATGGCGTAGGGTGGATGATTCTGCCCCCTGCTGCGCTAGATGATGTGCTGGGCCCGTGGGAAGGTGTATGGGGGGCACTTCAGAGAGGCTGAGTAGTTCCGAAAACCATAGTCTGGCCGGCCACCATGGAGCTAGCAGAATGATGAGGAGTGAGTGAGACTCCTTGATCTTGCAAATTACCCTGTGGATCAGGGGGGTAGGCAGAAAGGCGTAGGCTTTCATGCCGGTCCACTGGAGGTGAAATGCGTCGCCCAAAGAGCCGGGCCCTGATCCTACCAGGATGCGAACTGGAGACACTTCTTGTTGTGCCAGGTGGCAAAGAGATCCACTTGGGGGTGACCCCATTAGTTGAAGATCTCCTGAATAACGAGGTCGTTTAGCTGCCACTCGCAATTGTCCGCTCCCAGCCTGATGAGCCTGCCCGCCTCCAGGTTGGATTCCCCCGGGAGGTGGACTGCCGAGAGGTAAATTTAGTTTTCCAAGGCCCATTCCCACATGCTGATCGCCAGTCTGCACAGAGGGGGGGATCTGGTGCCTCCCTGCATGTTGACGTAGTACATGCTGGTCGAGTTGTCTGTCTGGACGAGGACAACCCTGCCCTTGATAAGTGGTAGGAATGCTCTGAGCGCTAGCCAGTTGGCGTTCAGCCCCAACCAACTGATGTGGAATTCCTGCTCCTGTCGAGTCCAGGTACCGTTGACCTAGAGATCGTCCAGGGTGGCTCCCCAGCCCTCTAGTGAGGAGTCTGTGGTGATGGTGGCCTGCGGAGAGGGCAGCCGAAAGGGCTTGCCTGTCCGTAGGTTGCAGTTCATGGACCACCAAGTTAGGTCCGGGTGGAGGGATGGAGGAACGTTGATCATCTCGGATTGCAAGCCCCGCTCCTGATTCCATGAGGGCGCGAAGTGCAGCTGAATCCTTCTCATGCTTAGTCTCGGGTGGTGCACGGCTAACAGAACCACCGCTAGTAGACCCAGGAGATGTTGGTACCACCATGCCGAGGTCACCTCGCTGCTGAGGAAGTGGGCGGTGGCCCTCTTGATGGCCGAGATCTTGTCTTCCGACAGGAAAACCCTCTTGGAGCGCTTGTCCCAAATGAGGCCCAGGAATGTCAGAGTCTGCGTAGGCTGCAGCTGTGACTTCTTGAGGTTGAGCGAGAAGCCCAGGTCGTGCAGTGTGTTCATAAGTGCCTGGGAAGAGTGGTGAACTGCTTCAGGAGACGTAGCCCTGACAAGCCAGTTGTCGAAATATGGGTAGATGTGGAGGCCCTTTGCTCTGAGGAGGGCCGCTACAGTGTTCATGAGTCTGGTAAAGACCCTGGGGGCCGAGTTGAAGCCAAACTGAAGGACTTTGTATTGGAAATGGTAGCCCATGATCCAGAACCGTAGGAAAGAACAATGGGGCTGCCACATCGGGACGTGTAGGTCCAGGGAGCACATCCAGTCTCCCCTGTACAATGTCTCCGCTATAAAAGCTGGCGTAACCATCTTGAATTTTTTCAGGGATAAGGAGAGGTTGAGGGTGGAAAGGTCCAGCACAACTCTCAGGCCCGCCTGGTTCTTCTTCTGAATGGCGATAATCCTGGAGTAGAAGCCAAAACCTCGCTGGGAGGATGGAACTTCCTCCACTGCCTGGCTCTCTACGAGCGACTGGATCTCCGCCAAAAGAGTTGGTGTCCCAACCTGTGGGGGTATAAGGGAGGAGATGCTGGGTTAGGAAGGAGGTACCCCGTGGATACGACGGAGAGGATCCAGGGGTCCACAAACATTCTGGCACCAGAATTGTGCATGGAGAGCAAGCCTGCCCCCCACCGGAGACACGTGGACCCGAAGGGGCGTGTTATGCATTCTTTCCCTTGGAGGCTGAGGAGGGGGACTGGAAAAAGCCCTTACCCCCCGCATTTTTGTTGTTTGCGCCGGTTCTGTGACGGCGAGCGGTCCGGCTGCCTGGATCTGCATTCCTGGAAGCCACAGAACACTCCATATGTACGACCCTTCTCTGAGTGCTGCTGAGATTGGGTGTACAATTTGGGCGTGGTCTTTGTAAGAAAGGATAAAGACATTGCCATTTGTGAGCTGTTCTTCTTTTTGTCCAGTTCTTCGACCGTAGAGGAGTGGAAGAGCCCCCCCCCCCTCGGTCGGTAGATCTAGAATACGCTCCTGGACATCCGGGTTGCATTTCCTTGCCCAGAGCCAGGCTGTTCTCATGTCCGTGGCAACACAGATGGCACGGCCTGAGGTATCGATATGCGCCGCTGTGGATTCCCTGAGGTCATGCGCCACAAGCTTGGCTTCTGCTAGCCCTGCCTTAAAGCGTGATTGGCATTGGGTGGGGAGTTCCGGGAGGAAGTCTGCAATTTCCCGCCATAACCGTTGGTTGGCGGCAGCCAGCATGGCATCTGCGTTGGCCAGACGCAGGTGCAAGGAGGCGTTGGAGTAGATCTTCTACGCCTCCAAGATCTTCTCCTCCTTGCCTAGCAGCGCCGCAGAGGAGAAGGACGAGGATGACTGAGGCTTGGAGTATAGGGATGCCGCAGCGATCAACGAGGAGTGTGGCTGAGGATGGGTCGAGAGCAAGAGTGTATCCCTCTCCATTTGCCTGTACTTGGCGTCCAGGCATCGATTGACCGGCTGGACCGAGTGGGGCTTGAGCCAACCCTTCTTGGCCAGGGAGACTACATTGGTTTTCAGTGGAATCCCTGTGTTGGCAGAGGGGCGTTTTGTGAGGACTTCAGCCAGAACCCCCTCTGCCGGCTGTTCGACCTCGGGCTGGGGGAGGCCCAGGTATTCCGCCAGGCCAGCAAGACGTTCATGGAAGGCCCTGGTTGAGGATGGCATATCCGGATCGTCATCCTCGTCTGTATCCTGCGGATCTGGAGGATCTTGTGGAGAGAGGAGGGGTAGATGGCACCGGAAGCTGGGGTACAGGGACAACAGACGGAGGCAGCAATGTTGCAGAGTTGGCTGTGGAGCCGGAGGAGGCGGCTGCACCGGGGCCTGGCGGCCCGATAAAGGCATCTGTGGTGCCTCTAGCATGGCGGGGAGAACTTCCCTGAATGCTTCTTTGATGATAACCCCCATCTGAGGAGACCCCATGAGGCCGAGAAACTTCTCGAAGAGCACCTCCTCACTGGCCAAAGAGGTGGCAGGGGGTACCAACGGGGTAGCAGGGGACTGCTGGAGTCGCTGCGTACCCTGCCCATATGGAGGCAAAGGAAAGTTGCCCTGAGCAAATGAAGGGTAGACTGTAGGCCACACACCTGGTTGAGGCCAGTCCTACCTCGACACTCGTTCTTCGCTGAATTCGTGGAATGGCGTCAGACGGGTGCCCCTTTCTGGCACGGCAGCCATTTTGTCGAGCTGCCTGCCACGTGCCTGCAACGTGTTGCTCGGCCCGCTGAGCCCGGCCTCGTCCAAGACTCTTGCATGTGGACCACAAGGCCTACCCTACTCCTCGGGCTTCGGCCCGGTAGGTGCGACACCCTCGACCCAGTAGAGCTGCGTTTAGGCACCCCCTTGGACGTATTGGCGGTATTAGAGCGTAGCCCCTCTGACGTATTGCCGGTGTTAGGGCGTAGCCCCTCGGCCATTGTGCCGGAAAAAGGACATAGTCCTTCCGGTCCCTTGACACTGCGCCCGGGAGGATCCGAGGACCCCTCGACCCGAAGCCGTAGCAGCCTTGGGGCACGTGCTGGTAGAAGGACCTGGCCGTTCCCTCCCGTACGGGAGAGTCCCTGGGAAGGAGTCTCCCTTGCGGGGTGCGCTGGAAAATATAAGCCCTACCTTGGGCCTGGTGCGATGCTTCTTGAGATCCTCTGGAGGCGGTCTCTGGAAGAGCTCCCTCCACCTGGCGAGTCTGTTCTTCAGCGCCTTCAAGGATAACGAGTCACACGCCGAACATGATTGCCAACTGTGGTCCGAGCCAAGGCAACGTAGGCAGAGGGCGTGGGTATCTGAAGTCGGGAAGAACCCGTTGCAGGATGGGCACCTGTCCAAGTCGACAAGCGCCGGGGAGGGGTGTGACGCCTGAGGACCGAGTACCTGAATGATAGATAAGACAAAAAGAAAAGACAAAGAGAAGAAGTATCCGCGCGTGGAATTACATGGCCGAAGCCAAACCCAGGAGCGCTGGTGAATTCGGCCCGTTCCCGTTGACACGTAAAATGGACTGGGGTGTGGCGCCAGAGGGCGGAGTCAGGGCAACATCGAAGAAGGTTTTTTCTGGTGAAAAAGGTTCCGTCTCCCGTCCCTTGGGACGCCCATACCCTTGGGACGCCCATACAGTATGCAGGAAAGGGGACGGGACGTATGAGTAAAAAGGGAATCATGTCATAGCAAAGGCATACATTGGTTGCTCGGTCCACCTACATTTTTCTTGTACTGCCATTTTGGTTAGTTTTGCTTTTGGAGGATGCTTGACTGGAAGACTGTCCTCTTCAGAGCTGAGATTCTTTAATGCTGCTGCTCGCTGAAACACAAACACATAATGATTTTAAGTTTTCCTCAGAGAAACGACTTTTATCAAGGACATTTTCAACTTTAATGACATGCTTCAGTGTTATATGCAGGGACACCAGGCATTTTCAAAGCTTGCCTGCCACACACACACCTAGAGAAAAACATGTTCTAGCTGAAGTCACCGGACTGGAAAACAACACCCAGAGCACAACTGGCACTACCATAATTCAAATGGTAATCTATTAATTTTTAGTTTTTTATTAATTTATCTCAAAAGGGGTCCTAGACCTATCCTTCACCTGCCTAACAGTGTGAATTTCAAGAGCACTTGTGAATCCAAAAGTTAGATTACAGTACATACAAAAGGCACTATTTAACAGAGGATTAGAATATCATAGACATGTGATATTCACAACTAGAATTGAATTATCCTGAACGAGTCACTAGGCAGCCCTGTGAAAAATTCAGATGGTAGGACTGTGCAACAAAATACACAATCTTCTAACGAAAGGGTGTACAGCAAAATAAATCCAGACATTGGAGTGAACAGGTTTTTGTTAAGATATATAGTAATTATCAATGTTTTGGTTAAGATGTTTTCATCACCCTCAATAATTTTATTGCGGTGTTAAGCCAAAAAGTACATCATGACAAATAAACATCACAAATACATTAATCACTGCACATTTCCTCCATGTTGGAATTACATTTAAATTAAGTTGAAAGCAGGAGCTCTGGGACCCTGTGCTATCCCAGGCAGGATTTAGACCAGGACATACGGCTTCTCTACGTTGGTTAGGGCAGGCTACTTGGCCGTCAAGTCACTTTTTGCTTCAACGGTTTAAACCAGGGAAAGTTCTTCAATGTCCTTTTCCCCAAGGGGACATAGTTTGCTCCCGCGAACACAGGCCACTGGGGTTTTTTCCTGTTTGTTATCAGTCTTGCCCAGAGAGTGAGCACTAAGTTCGATTGGTATCTCCTGCCAAAGCTCAGTGTTCCTTTGGCCAAGTTTAGCTCCCTAAGGGCGATTCAAACAGAATCGAAATAGTTCCCCTCCTGTTGACACATTCTGATGCAGCTTACAATTTGTTCCCGGGTAACAAATATACAACCCTTTACTACTTGCAGCCAGTGTGTACACATTTATTTAAGAGGAGGCCCCTAGTTTCATGTTAATTTGGGGACTGTGAGTAGGCATATTGTCCCCTCTGCGTGAGCCTCTAGCGCCTTGCTGGTTTTGACGGTCCAACCTACCACCTTGCCAGTTGTCACCTTTGCCCTGCATGCACCATCAACCTTCACAATGAGGGACTGCAATGGTGGGGGTGAGGCTAGGTGTTGGCTGCTCAAGATAGGTTATCGACCCTTTACATCTGTTGGGGGTGTTAACCCTTTGCCTCCAATGACTAGAATGGTATTGGTATTTCCTCTATTTTCTGCGTTATACCCCCCTCCCTGCGTGGGCTTTGGGACAATGGGTGGGGCTATCAGCGATATATCTTAGGCCCTTTTTCCACCCTCTGTGTTATCCATTTCCTTCCCAATTGCCTCAAGCAGGGATAAGATCAGATTCTTTAGTACCAAGAGTTTGTATAGGACAATGCTACATCTGCATTCTTTGGTTGCCGGGCCCTCCTCACCAATCTGATCAGGTGTTTGCTTTGTGCCTTTCTCAGGGGGTAGTAACGGGCAGGGATGGCCACTGCCCGGCTGAGTGTTTCTATTTGGCCCAGCTAATACATCCCGCATCCGCAAAATGCTTTGCCCCCAATTTCCATCTGCCAATTGTCCTCTCACCTCTGTGTCCCACTGAGACCCTGTGGTGAGGGAGTTTGCTTGGTCTGGGGAAAACCATCAATGCAAACTGTCATTGGTACAGTTACGCCTCCCGCCCACCACTTGGAGGCACAGCCTCTATGATGTTGAGGGGCACAGAGGCCATCCCACGGGCACTGTCTCTGGGTTGAAACTGCAAGAGTTACTGGAGTCACGAAGGTGGCAGTAGATGTTTCATTTTCATAATTCTTGGGACTTACTGCAACCACACTTGGGCATAGTCCAGCAATGGTCGGGAGCGAGCTGTGAGCCCCCCCAGGAGATAATAGGTTAACAGTAGTCTTGATCCAGTCATCAGTACCAGTGTCAAGAGCCTTTATAGGGTGAGCGTGGGGCCCTGTTATCTCTGGTATAACCTTGAGGTCCTTAGTCTCGTGTGCATTATGTTTGACCCACCACCCCCGGGTCCAAGCTTATGGGAACACTGAATGAACCAAGGAATTGATGAATTTCACACCAGATTGTGTGCCTCCCCCAAGGGTCTTACATGGTTAATGGGGTTGCTGGAATTATTCTTTGCGGCACGCAGTATAAGAGGTAGAGGTAGTAGAGGTGCTGGTGATATTTTTCTTATTACGGTATTTTCCATTTGGGTGGGGGTTCAGATGTTGGCTAGACTAGACAAGAACCAGTTCAATTCCGTTCAGTTAATTCAGTTTAGGGATTGCGGGTCTATGAACGAAGACAGTAAAGATATAACATCGCCCCAGGGAGAGCTCTCGCCTTTTTAAACAATCAGCATGCGTATGCACAGTCACTGCTACCCTCCGCTGCTTCTTTTCCTCTGTGCAATCTCTCTGGGTCCTCAGAGCAGACTCCTTGGATAATTCCTGGGTAGTTGCTTTACACTATTCATCCCTGAGATACCATGGACACTGCAGTTGCACTGCAATGGTACGTTTATTTCCTTCCTACTGCCCAGTGACACACCCGTGGCACCAGGGAAGAATGAAAACAGCCAGGAAGAAGGGGTTCATTGGCAGGGGGATGTGAAGTCCAAAGCAAGCATGAAGCTCAGCTCCATGCTGACAAGGATGTGCAGAAGCTGAGTGAGTGAGACAAAACAACTGCCAATTCTAGAGACAAGAAAAGCGAGGGGAGAGAGAAAGAGGCGTGCCCCTTTAATGAAGTTGCTGGCCTATCTTTGAAGTCATTTAGTGGGGTAAGCAAGGAGGCCAAGGGCCTCTCTGAGATAGCAGATGTTGGTCCTTGTGTGATATGGGTGCACCCCCTATATCACCCAAGGGAATATCTCTGGCAGAGATTCTTAATAAATCTTAGTCAAAGCATTGTCACATAAAGCCACTTAAGGACATTGTCCCTTAAAGGGAATCCACCCCCACACATAGTGACTTAACAAAGCCCTTTGCAAAATCACAAAGTAGATTACATTTTAGGTATTGTGCCTGCAAGAGAGCAGAGCTCTCACAGAGAAGGAAGCCAATGTAGCAAAGGATTACATCTCCTTGAATAGCCATAACAAACATCCAAATCGATAGCAGAGGCCCCTGCATTTTTCTCTGCGCACCGCAAAGCACTACAAAGGGCTGTTTGCTGTGTTGTTCGCTTGCCCCTAAAAGATCGTTGTGGACGCCTGCCTGCCTTTCTGCATTGGTCAATTTCACTCCCTGGGACTACGGCACCTTCATCATCTGAGATGCCACATTGAAAGGGAGGAAGTCTTTATTGGGAACACCGCTTTGTGCCTGACCCTCGTCAGTACAGGAACCAGGTGACTGTGTACTAGTGTACTAGAGGCTTCGCAAGACTGATCGGTATTAAGTGCCTCAAAAGCGGCAACTATTAACTCTTTAACACCCGTTGTGTTTTATGTGTTTTCCTTAAGGTGTTTCCTGGGTTTGTGACCTGCCCATCTACTGTGTGACGCCGTCAACGGCATTATAAATAACTCCTCCTCCAGCGCACCCGCGCTGCGCACCGCGAAGCACTGCAAAGGGCTGTTTGCTGTTCGCGGTGCAAGGTGCGTGGTTGTCCTGTAGGTAAATAGAATTCCGATTGGCAAAAGTGAGTTCACGGCTTACTTCATACATAATTTGGTCTGGGAGAGTATATGTGCTTTCTTTTTGCTTACTTAGTAATTATTTCATAGCATATGGGTTTATCTCTATGGATTCTACTTTAATTACTTTAAGGAATGGTAAACGTCTGCGAGAATCTGTCAAAATTTCAATGACTAAAAAACTGCCTAAAACGCAAATGGAAGCTTCACATTCTTTAGCTGCAGATCAGAAATCTTTTCTTTCAGTTTCAACACAGGCCGCACCAATGTCAGGCTCTGATGTGAACATGCCTTCCCATATTCACCTTGAACAGCCCACCGATTCAAATCTGCCTGTTCCAATGTTGGCAGTGGAGGGGAATATACCTTTTTCCCTAAAAACGGCCAATGATGTGGATATTAATCTAGATGACCTCTCTGGGGTGACTGAGAAGCCCTTTATTCCACTTTCTGATATCTCGATGCTTGCACCTGGTATAATTGCAGCCTTAGAAAGGCAAAGAAGCCTTTCTTTAGGCCCTTCTACTCCTGTCGCAGCATCATGTGGTATCCGTGAACAAGTGCACTTTCACCCTACGTCCTTCCCTACTTTACCATTGCTCACTCAGCCATCTACTCCTATAAAATCCACCGAGGCTTTTTTTGCACCAAGCAAATTAGGAAGTTCTCCCACAAGGGAATTCCAACCTTATAGGAAGTTACAATTAGAAGACCCCTTCCTTCATGATTATTCCTTAAAACAGTTACCACATGATGCTACCTCAGTGCCGATTTCTCCGCAATCTCAAATGTCTTCGATACCGCGTGAAGGGAATTCTTCCCATCTTTTAGAACAGGAACTACACTCTTTTCCAGTACTTACCCGGATCTTAAACCTTCTAGATAAAGGAAACAAATTCACACATCTGCTCTTAAAGGACATGAAAGATTCAATCCTAACTCACTCCAATAAACTCTCTAAAATTGAAGTGTTCCTGCTAGCCCAGGAAGCCTGTCACAACTTCCATGTAACCTGTCCTGAGCGTATGGCTGAGCTTGTAAAAAGGAGTCTGCCTCCTAGTGTGCCTTTGAATGCTTCGATATCTCAAGGCACTCAAACTGCGGAAGCCCCTCTCCTGTTAAACGGGACGCCTACTTCATTTGCAAAGGCAGTTGTTAAACCGGCTGCATTGGTATCTGGAAACACATTGTCCCCCTCTATAGATCTAATAGAAGTGGCGAAACTACAATACGAGAGAATTCTGCAAATTGAACAAATTCTTTGTAAATCGAATCTGATTTTCGTGGAATTGCTCCAAAATTACATTTTGCCTCCTGCTATGGTGTCTGACGATACCTCTACTGATAGCCCTTCTGCCATCACAAATTTATTGGCTGAAGTTGAACACAGTGAGATGTCTGAATCTACTGACTTATCCAAAAAGATCTACCATCCTTCTCGCAGAATGGAAAAAGCACACCAGAGAGCAGTGAAACGGAGAAAGAAATCAAATTTAAATAAAAATTGTGCTTCCAATAGCAAGATTGCAGACTCCTCTTTTCAATGCTCTGCCAAAAATTGCGAGATCGAAGATGCTTCACTGAATGCCGCGCAAGTAGGAAATGAAGATCTCCTGCACAATGTTAGCCAACTAAACGAAGAAAGCCTAATGGCACTTCAATTGAAATCCTCAAAAAATGTACAAAAAGGAGGGAAGAAAGGCGGGTGTTCGTCTATTCTTAAACCAATAGTTGAGAATGTACCGGAAGAGCAAAGTGCATTAGTAGCATCCTATCGCTCTGATGGCATTGTGCATGCTAATTCCATGATACAAGCAAATATGAACACCTTCTTTCCGCACATGGAGAACAAAAAAACATCATGTTTTGGCATTACAAGTAAGTCCACTAATGCTGCGATTGAATCTAGTGCCTCAGCTCCTGTGGTTTTCCAGGCGTTGATTCATCAACCTTGCATTGATCCTTTGCCAATTGATCCACAATTGTCACATTTGCAGAATATTGGACCTCAAGTTTTGATTCCGCCTTTAATTCCCCAACTGACTGGTTTGCCGAGAGTGGCCCTAGATGCACAGCTTGTTCAAACAGCGAACAATACTGACAATCTTGTTTCTGCTAACGTGAATACCTCAGTGATACATGATGAATTGATGAATGTCCACGCAAAGTCTAATCCAATATGTGCAGATCCTTCTCCCCGAGTAGTCAACAACAGAAGTCTCACTTCTTTTAATGACATCCCAGAAGAAACCAAAACTCTAATTGGATGGTCCATTAATCCCCAATTTAATGGGGGGAAACCAATTAATCGTACATTTTTGATGAACACTTTATAAAATTCCATCCTTGCATAACTTGATTTCACAAGATGTGGATTGGATAAAGTTACCTCTGATTAATAATAATCGCATGCTGTGCAAAGTATTGTCCCCCATTATAGCGAAATTAATTTGGGAGTATAAATCTGATCTGTTCTTTTTGGGTCTGGAATTGCAGGCCTTCTCATCGTTTGAAAAGGCAATGATATTTTTAGAATTTAAACCTCCTGTGTTGTCAAAAAATTGTAATGCCACTTCTGTAGCTCCTGCTGATCCATCCGAGAATGCTAAAATTCTAACACAATTAGCTTCTCTTACTTCCGCATTGAATGGTCTTCTGGGGATTTTACCCATCTCTAAATCTTCTTTACAACATGTGTCTGCAAATGCTATCTCTACTGCGAATTCATAATGCAAAAAGTTGACTATTCTGTCTTGGAACTGTTGTGGTTTTAATAACCTTCTGAATTGGCTCGCGAATAAGAGTATGGAAAGCTTGCCTTCCATCTGTTTTTTTTACAAGAAACCATGTGTTGCAAGGATTTTCAACTTGGTGACTTTACAGCCTTTCATACTCCTGCTTCTCACCCATTAACTGGTCGCCCAGTTGGTGGTATTACAACATTACTCAATAATGACCTCTGTTTTGTATTAAATCAGAGCGTGTCCGCTAAACTGTTTTTAACAATTGATACTGATATTAACATCTGTGGGCCCAAAAATGTGGTGTTGATATCAATTTATTGGAATCCAGCTACCTTTCCTATTGATGAAGCAATCATCATGTTAAATGATACTATTACGCAGACCATTTGTAAACACCCTGCAGCAGAGCTATTGATTTGCAGTGATTTTAATGCATATCTATATGCATCTGTTAACTCTTCTCCGCCAAATGAATATTCTAATTACTTTAAGAATGCTTATGCAAATGGAGTAAGATGGGTTAACTTTCTTTTAGTTGGGATCTTTTAGTAATTAAGTCACAATGTTCAAAGTCTTTTTTACATGGAAAAGGGGGTTTATAGTCATAATGTCGAAAAAAAAATGTCGACAGACAAAAATGTCGAAAAAAAATGTCGAAAATAATAATGTCGACATCCTATACTTATAATGTAAAAAGTCATTTTTTCGAAAAAAAAGTCGACATTTTTTTTTTAGACATTATGACTATAAACCCTTAAAACTATCAACACCTCACCCAACACCCTCCTGCAATCCCCCAACACCCCCCACCACCACCCTCCCACCCCTCATATGCAACACATTCTATTTATATATTTATTTATTCAATAAATAAATAACCAAAAAAAAGATCATTTACTATGGAGGGGGTCCCCCCCAACCCCCCCTCACCCAACACCCCCCTGCCACCCCCACACCTCCCCAACCACCCTTTCACCCCTCATACTCAACACATACCAATTATATATTTATTTATTTATTCATTAAATAAATAACCAAATAACCAAAAAAAGGATTATTTACTATGGGGGGGTCCCCCCCAACCCCCCTCACCCAACACCCCCCTGCCACCCCCCCACCCCCCAACCACCCTTTCACCCCTCATACTCAACACATACCAATTATATATTTATTTAATTATTTATTTGGTCAATAATTAAATAAATAAAAATAGTATCATTTACTATGGGGGGGTCCCCCCCCCCAACCCCCCTCACCCAACACCCCCCTGCCACCCCCCCAACCACCCCTCATACTCAACACATCTTATATATATATATATATATATATATATATACAATAAATTCAAAATTTCAAAAAAATATCGAAAAATGTCGACATTATTGTTTGTCGACATTATTTTTTTCGACATTTATTTTTCGAAATTTTGACTGTCGACATTTTGACTGTCGACATTATGACTGCACACCGGAAAAGGGGTAATGTATGTTCTACTATAGGTTACATAGTTTGCAGAATGATTGCAGAAACAGATTCCTTTGTTAAGTTGCAGGCGTTGTCTTTAGTGCAGATAGATAGACTGCTTCTTTCCATTTGTTGGAATAGATCAACATGCCGACGTCTAACATTTTTAGTCAACCATGATTGGTGGCCTGATGCCAACACTGATGATAAGGCATCTCAGGTCATTCTATCGTGGAATCTCCAAATGATACAATGTCATCTCATGGAGATAGCAAAAGCGATGCATAGACAGCATAATACAACAAATCCCTCACTTATGTTATCAAATACACTTGCTAAATTAAAAACAAAAAGAAACTTCGAACTGAGAACATTGAAGAGGACATTTTATGCTATGGATTCCATCAACTATTGTGCAGCTAAAAAAACTCTTTAAAAAAACATAAGAATAGTATAAAAGCCGCCCGTACCGCGTTTCACCTCATAGGTAATCAGAATATGGTACAGCTAATTTGTAATCACAAGTTCTTAGACACAGTTGGAATCAGCAATAGATGGTTCCTCTTGGTTTGCCTTCTTTGAACATAAATATCTACTCCCTGCGAGATTTAAGCAAGTCGATATTACTGATTTAATCACACACATCCCTTCGACCTGCCCATGGTCCTTAGAGGACATTTTGTACGCAATTGTAAAGTTGAAATCTTCAAAATGCGCTGGCCCGGATGGTCTTCCACCTTGTGTCATTAAAGATGACCCACTATTTTGGGCTCCAGTGTTTCTACGGATTTTTCAATCAATCTTTAGTAAAAAATCCCTTCCATCTTCTTGGGTTAGTTCTATTATCATTCCGCTTCATAAAAAAGGGCCTTTAAATAACCCTTTGAATTTTAGGCCAATTGCACTGATTGATGTCGCGGCTAAAATCTTTGCACTTCTTCAACTAAAAGAAGTTGAAAATCACATCGCCAAAAACTGTCTACTTAATAAAGTTCAGACAGGCTTTAGAAAAAACATGGGGACCCAACTCAATGCCACAATTCTCACACATTTAATAGCTGAGTCTCATCGTCCATATCATGGACCGATTTTCATAGCCTCATTAGATTTGTCATCTGCATTCGACTGCGTAATTCGTAGTAGACTCTGGCATAAAATGCTAAAGTATAATTTTCCACCTTCTTTAGTGGCGCTTATTGCTCTGTTACATCATAATACATCTATTAGTTTAGTTTATTATTTGTAAGGCGCGCCTTGCCCTTACATCTATTAAGACACTTGTGAGTAAGGGAGGCAATTTTGAGTTGGATTTTGTCCTGAGTGGATAGCCATTTATATTCTCTTCTTATAGAGGAGATATGCTCTTTTCTGTTTATCTTGAGAGCAGCTCTAAGGGCATTATTCTGGAGGACCTGGATTTTGTGGATGGTCTGTTTGTTAGCCCCAATGTAGAGACCATTACAATAGTCCAGTTTGGACAGTATGAGGGCTCTGGCAAGTGTGATGCTGCTGTCTTTGGAGAGGAATTGTTTGCTGGCTCTAATGAGTTTGCAAGTATATGCTGTCGTTGAGGCTAGGGAATTGACTTGCTTGACAAACTTTAAAGTGGCGTCAAGGTAGAAACCTAGGGTCTTGGCTTCCTTTGCCACCTTGATATTATTACCGTCTATGATGAAGCTTGCATAGTCGGGGTTAAGTTTAGTTATGTGAGTCGGGGTGCCTAGGATTATGAGCTCGGTTTTGTCGTCGTTCAGGCATAATCCATGAGTGGCCATCCATGCCTGAACAATGCTGTAGATTTTAAAGCCAGGTCCACGACGTAATCGCCTGAAAGCGGAAGGAGGATCTGGGTATCGTCTGCATAGTTGGTGTAGGCGATACCCAAATGATCCATTTCGTCGAAGAGTGGCTTTGTGAATATGTTATAGAGGGTTGGTGAAACACAGGATCCCTGGGGCACGCCACACGTTATGGGGATCGGGTCAGCTGAGGCTGATGGAGAGAAGACTCTCATGGTGCGGTTACTCAAGAAGGATTTGATCCATATTATGGCCTCTTTGGAGAAGTGAGCAGCCGAGTCTAGGTGGCTGCATAAGACTGTATGGTCGACTAAGTCGAAAGCTGCTGAGAGGTCTAGCAGGAGGAGTAAGGCTGCTTGGCCACTGTCCCTACATTGATCTATTTGGGCCTTGAGATCGATAAGGGCAGTCTCGGTACCATGCTGTGGGCGGAATCCAGATTGGCGGGTTCCGAGCAGGTGGTTGGATTCAAGGAAGTTTTGTATTTGCATGTATGCCACTTTGTCTAAAATTTTTAGGAGAAAGGGCACGGTCGTGATAGGCCTAAAATTGGTGGGAATGGCCGGGTCGAGGGTTTGCTTCTTTAGGAGTGGCAGGACCCACGACTCTTTCAGGCTATTCGGTACAGTGCCGGTGGTGAAGGATGAGTTGAGGAGTTTGGTTATGAATGGCGATAATTCTCTCGCAGCATCTTTAATTAGTTGGGCAGGGCATTGATCGCCTTTACAGTTGGACGGTTTGAGTCCCAGGATAACTTTTTCGACTTCAATGGTTGATACCTTGGAGAAGCAGAAACGTGTTATTTGTTTAGGTTTAGGTAAAGGTGCTGAGGTGAGAACGCCATGTGGTGTGAGAGATGCTTTTTTAAGGGCGATTTTGGTTTGAAGGTTGACTACTTTGTTGGTAAGGGCAAACTGAATGTCTGAGCACCATTTTTTGTCCTTGGTGCAGTTATCTTGGGGAGTGATAGGGGTTTCCAGCTCTTTCAAGATACTGAACAGTTCTCGGACACTTGATTTGGATTGGGATATTCTGGTATTGTGTGTTTCCTGTTTGGCTAGTAGGATATCTTTTTTGTATTGGGAGGATACCTTTGCAAGGTTCAGTTTGTTTTCTGCTGTAGGAGTGAGTCTCTACATGGATTCTAGTTTTCTTTTGGTTAACCTGAGATTTTTTGGATGAGGAGTGAACCATGATTTGCGATGTTTTTTTGGTTTGCTAGTACGTAATTTGAGTGGTGCTATGTGGTCAAGGGCTGTGTTCATAGTTTCATTGAAGTGTTCAACTAGCACATTAGGATCAGTGATGGCTGGTAGCGAGTTTAGTTGTGGAAGTATGATGGGCAACAGTTTTTCCGTGGTCATCAGCTTTTTGTTCCTCGTGGGTATAGGAGGGGCAGGTGTGGACTTGGCTGTGACTGAGTTTGTAGCAACTGTGAATAGTAGTAGATAGTGGTCTGTCCAGATCTGGGGGATAGAGTCTGTGATGGTTACTCCACAATTGTGTTCAGCTATCCAATCAAGGATGCGACCTTTGTTCGGAGTGGGAAGGTTCACTTTTTGGGCGAAACCCAATTCTTTTAGGATCAGAGCAGTAGCTGTAGACTGGGTGTCTTTAGTGGCATTGTAGCCTAGGTTAAAATCAGCTAGCACTATTGTTTGGGAGGTGCTTTTCAAATTGTTGGACAGGGTGGTGGAGAGGTCCTCAGCAAAGGTTCCAATAGGCCCTGGAGGTCTGTAGACCAGGACGATGTTTAGTGTTTGGGAGCTAGTGGTGGCGATTTTGACCAAGAGGCATTCACAAGATTTCGTGATAGGGGATGTAGAGATTCTCATGTCAAGACTGATCTTGGCTATAATGGCTAGACCTCCACCTCAGGAGGTGTGTCTATCTGCTCGTATGTAATTGTCGGGAACTGCTAATGAGAGGGCGGGTCCCGCTGCATTGTGCAGCCATGATTCTGATATGGCCAGGAAGTCTAGTTGGTCTGCAAGAATAATATCTGAAATTTCTGTTGCATGGGCGATTAAGGACCTAGCATTTATGAGCGCACCTTTGAGATGGTGTTTGGTGAGCGTGGTACTTGCTATAATGGTAGGTTTGGAGCATTTTTGTGTAGGTCTTTTAGGGATATGAACTTTCCTGGAGTATTCTGCAGTTAATTTCAGCTGTATGTTCTTTTTTAGGAGGTTTAGTTGTTCAATTTGCTTTGCTGGTAGTTCGTACAATTTCGCTAGGCGTGCACGAAGTTTGAGTTTTCTGTCTGCGGTACTACGATGCCTATATGTAATAGTATCTTTTTGATACTGGTTTGCTATAGGTCCTATGGTTTGTTGAGAGATGGACATGATAAGGTAGGGGAGTGATAGTGCCGCTAGTATGAGGGAGGCGGCATAGAGAGGTAGCTTAGCTGTCCTATCTAGTGCAGCGATATTTAGTTTGTTTGGTTTTAGAGAGTACATGCTAGCTGACTTAGTCCAAGCAGGCTAGCTACGCCTGGCAGACCAGTTGAGATACAAGGTGCGCTAGTAGCTGGTGTGGCAGGCTAGGAGCGTCAGACGTGACTATTAGAGTACGGACGTGACTATTAAGAGTATGGATTTCTAGTAAAGGGCTTCTGACCGAGCCTATTCCCACTGCAATTGGTGTTAAGCAAGGCTGCAACCTTGCAGCAGTACTTTTTAATTTATATCTTTCTGACATTGAGGGCATATGGAACTTCTCTAAATCTAACGTCTGCCTCGGCAAGCTTCAATTATCATGGCTGGCATATGCCGATGATGTGCTCCTCTTCGATAGCCCACATTCAGGCCTCCAGAATAAATTGGAAGCCTTTGATTATTATTGCAGAGCAAACAATCTCGCAATAAATTCCTCCAAATCGACCATTCTTGTGCTATCTTCAAAGAAAAAGGTGCGCAAATTTTGTTGGCTTATTGATTCCCAAAATGTTCAAATTGTAAAACAGACCATTTAGGCTACAATTTGTTAAATAATTCTTCTGCTTCCTCTTGGCACAAGGCGTTAGCTGAAAAAGTATTACCGCTACAAAATCAAATGAAAATAATTTTTCGAAAATACTGCAAGTTTTCCTTATTGCCATTATTTGAATTTTATTCTAAAAAGGTGGAAGCAATTATTTTATATGGTCTCGATTTGTGTTTACTGGAGCTATCACCCTTTCTTAATAAACTACAAGCCAAGCTGTGGAACGCAACCTTGGGTCTGCCTAATTATCTACCCAATGCGATTTTACGCCATGAATTGTTTATATTGGCATCGCGATATAATTGGCGCATTCTCAATACATTTGTAAAAATGTGCTTTTCTTTAGTAAATTCGCTTTACGAAGATCTACTTAACATGTTGAGGGAATCCCATCCTGTGTCGATTGCAAGACTACATAAGCGTATACTTACTATACTATCTAGCATTAATATCCTCCCAGAGGATTTGCAACCGAAACTAAGCTTAGCACACAAACGTATATTTTTGAATGACTGGGCTGCAACTTCTTCACAAATAACGTCATATTCTTCGTATACAGAATATGCGCTATTTAGACACAGGCAAAAACCTTGCTTGCAATATCTCGTCTTGTGTCCCAGTGTTGACATCCGGACTTCATATATGTATATGAAAGTGAGAAATATACAATGGTTTGGCAATATTGACAACTCCTACGATATCACCTGTAGATTTTGCAAAAAGGTGGAGTATATAGAAACCTTAAAACACCTCTTTCTTGTATGTCCTTATTTTGAAGCAGAAAGAGTAAAAACTATTACCTCCTTTAGCTCTACTTATACTGAATTGGGAAGGGAATTAATTTGGGCAAGATGAATGTGGGGTTCATGTAATTCCATAATTATTGCGACAGTACGCTTAGTGAAAATTATTGAGGCAGCTTTATCTATGTCTTTAGAGACTTAGAGATTTTAAGTATTGTTATTGATCTGCTTATTCATGATGTTTTTTTTAATGAAAATATGATTATGCTTCATATTATGAATTTTTTGTAAATAAGGTATTATGTCTTTGTTGTAAAGAAAATTGTTTATTTGGACTGTAGCTGTCTGTGTAATTGTTATTGTTCTTTTTTTGTGTTTTTGTTATTAATTGTGAATAATGTGTATATGTCAATTTTTAAATTTGTGTAAATATGATGCAAAGATTAAGATGAAAATTGAATGGTGATGTAATTTTGTAAAGATGCGTAAGCATCAAAAACAAAATCACTCAATAAAAAATTTTATAAAAAAAATAAATTATAAAAAATTGGCCACACCAGATTTCCTTACACTGTTCACACAGTGGGACAGCACACAAATCGGAGGCACACAAATTGTTCTTACACTACGTCTGAATCTATTTTACAAATCAATGCCTCATTAATTATCTGACAGTGCTAAACCAAAAACACAAGTAGGAAAATGGCGCCAAATGAAAAAACGTTTATTTTGTTCGCTTTCGTGCAACACACCTGTGGAGCATGCATACCTGTTCTCAACCCTTTGTACGTGAAAAGAACGTCACAAAAAGCCTGGGACTGCACAGTGGTGGAAAATAAAATCCATGACAGCTGACCAATCTTTTAAAGTTTTGGTCTGACCCTAAACACCCAAAAAAAACAGGTGAAGAAAGTAAAAGGTAAAAGGAGCCACTCAGATCCTCTCCAATCCACAGGTGAAGACACTCGTAGGAAGCCCAGCCAAATGGGAGTGGTCAGAGGGCAATGGAAGCCCAGAGACCAAGTCGGGCAGAGTGTGTGTTTGGAGCAGAAGCTGGCAGTACGACCTTGGAGCCGGATGGTGAGCAAGAGCAAAGAGTTTAGGGACCAGAGGTGGAGATCTGTGAGGAGGAAATGTGTTGGGAGACACTATAAAGAGGTTAGTTGAAAACATTAAGAGGTGGATGTGAGACATCAAGAGAAAGATAGAGAACATCAGGCAGAGTACATGAGGATGGCAAGGCCAAGCCTAGCAAGATCAGGGAGAGAGCACACTTGGCCAAAGGTTTTGATGTAGGGGTGAGATACAAATCTGAAGGAGTCAAACCCACAAAGGGAGGAGGAACCAGTGTGTTGCACAGTGTCAAGGAGGAGCAAGACCAGAGCAGGAGTAGAGAGATGGCGAAGCAGGAGGTCAGGTCTATAGGAAAGGGAGGGGGCAGAACCCTCAATCTCACCTGTGGAAACTGGGGAAGGCAAACCCTGTAGGCTCTGTCTGCATTCAGGTTTAATGCTCAGCTGCCACAACACTTCAGCTCGAGTCAAAAGAACCAGATGCTTTTATGCAGAAACGCAGACCGTAAACAGTGCATACTTTTCCCCCCGTTTGCAATGATCACGAGGACCCTGACCAGAGTGAGAAGACAACAGCTGTTCCATACTGACGTCCAAAGTATTGTTTCCAGTTCGATGGGACTATTCAATGGATTTCTCGCAATTTCTCCCCAAGAGCTGCTAATGGATCCATTGGAAACAGTTCGCGCACTGGTGCGAAAACAGAGCCCTGGAACCTGCTGGCTTGCAGGAAATCTGGGAGCCAGGCACTGTCCAGTCCCCCCTTGTCGAGTTTCTGGCTGGTGGCAGTGGTTACCACACAAAATATTCCACCGGAATATTGCCTATGGGATTTTCCCATTGATTTTAAACGCACCACTTTTTGGTGCAATGTTAAAGATACCACCGGTTTATTTATTTAATATTAAATCAACAGTAGGGTCTTTTTGCCAGAACTCTTTTCTAAAATGGCATTTGAGTCCGTCTCTGTAACTCTGACGAAGGTCAAGCCCTTTGTTCCACTTTTTGGCGGGCTTCTCCACAGAAGCCCTCCAAACGGTGCCACTCTGTCTGGGTTCCACAGGATGTGTAGGGAGGGGAATTGGCACCCTGGACTGCATTGCCTTAGCAACTCAAGTCGCACTCTATTCTGATTGGCCCAGTGGTGAGCCGCCCGGCTCCCCACTTAGCATGTGTGAGTGACAGCTAGGCTGTTGAATGGGGGTTTTTCTGCATAAAAGCAGGACTTTTGGGACTGGAACTTCAGAAGTCGCCACAGGACCTAAGAATCCGAAGAGGGAAGAAGCTGAGCCATCTGCAATGACGACACCACCGGTGGAGCCCTGCTGCAACAAACTCACCACTTTCCCAAGAACAAGAGAAGATCTTCTGCTGGACGAGTCTTCTTCCTCTGAGCTGGTGGGACCAACCAGTTCGCCCCTTTCGCCTTCCAAAGACGTCTCTTGGTCGAATCGCCTGTGCCAAGCACCCGGGCGGCCGGATAGCCAAGCTTCACCACTTTGACCGCGAATAAAGGAACGCACCTTTTTCCGACAAACTCCGCGGCTGGTTTCATCCCTGTGCAGTGCATCGACTCCACGTTTCCTCCTCGACGAGATCCTCTTTTCCCCTGGTCGCAACAATGAACTGCAACCACTGCAAGGAACTACTGCCACCGCTGGAGCTTCCTCTCTCTTTAAGGTATTGTGTTCTGCCTGGCTTCTCTTTCTTCGGTTTGCCCAAGGTGACCCTTAAATCCTTGGCTTTCTAACTGGGTTGGCCCCAGACCTTCTAACTTTACTTCTCGAATCACCCCATCCTCTTCTGAACACTCTGCAAAGACTTTTAGTGCATTTTAAACCATGTGATCCTGGGCACATTTCGCTTTGCTCCATTTAAAGTGGGCCTGGCCTATGAACTTTGGCTCTACAGTGTACACTGCATTCACTGACTTACTTTGGACTTAGAAATATGTGTTGGGAACTGTTTTATTTTTATGCTCTGCCTTTTTCTCTCCCTTTACCTTAACTATTGGAGTGCCATCTAGGTTACGCACTCACATCTGTTTTAACAAATCGTGGTGTTTTAACTCTGACTTGTCTAAATAGTTATCAAGGGAGGTGTCTATACTTTACCTGACTGTGTTTTAACTTGCTTTTGATTTAGAGTGCTAGTGTATTGCCTAAAGTGTGTTTTAAATAAATAATGATATACTTTTGATACAAAGCTCTGGTCAGTGTTTGTTTGCTCTACTGTGTTTTTGGCCCTATTGTGTATACTCTATATACTGCCCTACTCTTCTTGAGAGGAGTCTGACTGCTCAGCCACAGCTACCAGGTAAATCTGGGTGGTACAGACTGCTACCAATTGGGTTTACTGCTTACTCCTGTAGTCTTAATCTTCTTGCAGTGGTCCCCAAGGGAACTGCACAGGATTCTGCCTATATATATATATATATATATATATATATATATGATACATTACTCACCGTAATCGTATTTCTGATGCTTGTATCTGCTTAGATTCACATGCTGTGCATAGGCCGACATCTAGTGGAGTGTTACAGTTTGTTTTTCGAAACTCGTAAATGGACGTCAACACAGGGCGTGCCAGTAATACTATCCCTAGTGTGACGTCCACTGTACCCAAGATCCCTCACGCGTCTAGGATCCTCAGATTGTATTTTTTCTGACATGAGGTAGCATGAGGAGTAGCGGGAGTACAGATAATCCAAGCAGATAGACAGAAAGGTAAGACTACAAGCCATCATGCGCCTTCTCTCAGAGGGGAGGAAGGGTGGGTCGCATGTGAATCTAAGCAGATACAAGCATCAGAAATACGATTACGGTGAGTAATGTATCCCTTCTGAGGCTTGTGGAATCTGCTTAGATCACATGCTGTGCATAGATTAGCGAGCAGTACCTGAAGAAGGAGGTGGGATGTGAGAAGGGTCATGAGCAAATAAGTGTCTTAGAACCGCTTGTCCCACTTGTGTATCTGCCTTGGAATGGGTGTCAATGCAGTAATGCTGAGTAAAAGTGTGAATAGAGCTCCAAGTAGCTGCTTTGCAAATGGGGTCAAGGGGTACATTTGCAATGAAAGCCAGAGTGGCCCCAATGCCTCTAGTAGAGTGGGCTCTTGGCGTGAAAGGCAGAGTTCTTTCAGAAAGTGAGTAACACAGCTGGATACAGTTAATAATCCACTTCGAGATGGCACCTTTAGAGACGCGATCCCCCTCTCTGCCTGTAGCTATGGAGACAAACAGTTGATCTGTTTTTCTTAGCGGTCTGGTCTTATTTACATAGTAGAGGACCGCCCTACGCACATCTAGGGTGTGTAGTTTCACCTCAGCCGAGCTTTGCGGGTCCTGGAAGAAAGCCGGAAGCTCGATGGAGTGGTTTACATGGAATTTAGATATAAATTTAGGTGAGAACCTAGGGTGTATGCGTAAAACCAGTTTGTCTTTATGGACAGTAAAGAAGGGATCCTGCACTGACAGATCCTGAATTTCACTGACCCTTCTTATAGAAGTAATAGCTACTAAGAAGGCCATTTTGTAAGTCAGGTGTTTGAGACTGCTTTTATGCATGGGTCCGAAAGGGGGGACCATGAGCTTGGCTAGCACCACATTAAGGTCCCACCCTGGTGTTGGGTTTGAAATAGGAGGGTGAAGTCTCTTTACTCCTTCCATGAAGGCTTTAACTACTGGTACTTTCCACCACGAAACCTTGCTATGGGAAGTGGTGTAAGCCGACAGGGCTGCCAGGTGTACTTTCAGTGAGTTAAAAACCAATCCTGCATCCAGCAGGTGGAGCATGCATGTAACAATAGTGGAAGGAGTGCAATCAACGGGGTTGAATGATCTACTCTGGCACCAGATAACGAACCTCTTCCACTTGTCAAAGTAACAGTGCCTTGTGTTTGGTTTCCTAGATTCCTTTAGGATGTCCATACACCTCTGTGGCAAATTGAGATGTCCAAACTCTATGACCTCAGGAGCCATGCTGCCAGGTTCATTGAGTTGGGTTGCTGGTGCACTGTTTGACCTTGGTGCTGGGACAATAGGTTGTACCAGGCTGGAAGTTTGATGGGCTCGCACACCGCCATCCTGCGTAGGTGTGGGAACCACGGTTGTCTTGCCCACATGGGAGCAACTAGGACGAGCGTCATCGACTCTCTGTTCATCTTGTTCACCACTTTCCTGATGAGAGGAGTTGGTGGAAAAGCGTACGCAAACATCCCTGACCAGTTCATCCACAGGGCGTTCCCCTGGGAGTCTGGTTGGGGGAACCTGGATGCAAATCCTGGGCATTGTCTGTTTTCGCTTGTGGCGAATAGGTCTATAGTGGGGAAACCCCACTGAGAGAAGATATCTTCTACGACCTCTCTGTGTAGAACCCATTTGTGTTCCTCTGGGAGGGAGTCTCTGCTCAGAGCATCCGCTAGGGAATTGAGATCCCCTGGAACATGTTGTGATGACAGGAAGATGTTCCGTCTGAGTGCCCATATCCAGATTTTCTGGGCAATCTTGGACAGATTTGGCGAGCGAGTCCCCCCTTGCTTGTTCAGGTAGAACATGGCTGTTGTGCTGTCTGTCCGGATTTGCACTGACAGGTTTAGTAGGTGGGGCTCGAATGCCTGAAGCGCTCTGAATACTGCCAGAAGCTCTAGCAGGTTGATGTGGTTCTTGGCCACTGAGTGAGACCAGAGACCCTGAGCTGTGTGGTGGAGATGGTGAGCTCCCCACCCCGTCAGGCACGCATCTGTAGTGACTATTGCCTGTACCTCGGGATCGTAAAAGGGTTTCCCCTGTGCGAGATTCTCTCTTGTCCAATAGTGAAGGCTTTGTACCAGTGTTGGTGAAACGACCACTAGATCGTTCCACTGACCACTTGCCTGAGACCACTGTTTCGCCAACCATTCCTGCATGGGACGCATGCGCAGGCGCTAGGGGGACCAGGTAAATACATGACGCCATCATGCCCAGTAAACGCATTGCTTTGCGTACCGTTATTTGTTGACCGGACTGATAATGCGGAATTTGCAGTAGTATATTCCAAATTCTTTCTTCTGAAGGAAAGGTCAACCCCTCTTGGGTATCTAGGATTGCTCCTAGGAATTGTTTTGAGGTGCTTGGCACTAGGCTTGACTTTTTCTCGTTGATTGAGAAGCCTAACTCGTGAAGGAGGTCGATAGTCCTTTGAATGTTTGTCCTGCAAATTCCTGGGGTTTCCCCCGTTATGAGCCAGTCGTCCAGATAAGGGTACACTGGGATTGCCTCCCTGCGTAGGTGTGCAGCCGCCACCGCCAGTACCTTGGTGAATACCCTTGGTGCTGAAGCTATCCCGAAGGGCAGTACCTTGAATTGGTAGTGTCGACTGTCCACCTTGAAGCACAAATACTTTCTGTGCGGTGGGAACATGGAAATATGAAAATAAGCATCTTTCATATCTAAGGTTGCCATGTAATCTCCCTTTTTTAGGAGGGGGGTTACCTCTTGTAGCGTGGTCATACGAAATTTTTGGGGCTTGACATACTTGTTGGCAGGCCGTAAGTCCAATACTGGGCGCATTGTCAAATCTTTCTTTGGCACAAGGAAGTAAGTTGAATAAATACCCTTGTTTACCTGGTGTCCCGGGACGAGTTCTATCGTGTCCTTTTCTAGCAGAATGGCGATCTCCTCGAGGAGAATCTTCTGATGTTCTAAAGAGTGTACTCTTTGTCGTGGAGGATGGTTCCGGGGACGCTGCAGTAGTTCTATACAATATCCTGTGGATACTGTTGACAGCACCCATCTGTCTGATGTGATCCCTTCCCAAGCCTGGGTGAAGTTGGAAATGCGTCCCCCTACTGGGGTTGCGTGAGAAGGGACCCTGAACTGAGCGTCACTGCTTTGGTGGAGGCGTGCCGCCTCCCTTGTTGGGGCTGCCTCTGCCTTTACCACAACCTCTCCTATTACCCCTGCCGTAACCCTGGGTAGACTGTTTGTTGTTGTTCCACTGTGTACCCTGCCCCTGGGAATAGGTAGATCCTCTCTGGGAATTTTGGCCGCGTGGGCGACGAAAATTACTATTCCCTCTCTGGTTAGGGGGTTTTATGGTTAACTGGCCAAGGGACTTGAGTGTTTCGTATTCGTCCTTGGCATTCTTCAGTGCGTCTTTGACCGCCTTACCAAACAACAGATTGGTTTCCACCAGTTTGTCCAACAATGATGCCTGGGTTTCTGCCTTAAAACCAGACTGCCGTAACCACGCATGTCTTTTGATAACAGTGCCTTCCGCTATCAATCTGCCTGCGTTGTCCGCGACGTTGAAGGTTGCTTTCAAAATGCAACCAGACACGGCTCTACCCTCTGCGGAAATCCGAGCTAACTGGCCCTTTAAAGGTTCAGGAGCAGAGGCTATGAGTGCCGCGACTTCTTCCCACTGATGGCAACTGTAGCTGGCCAACAGGGTGGTGGAATTTGCAATCCTTGCTTGATAGGCGGACGTTGAGGCTACTTTCCTGCCGAAACCGTATAGTTTTTTGCTCTCCTTGTCGGGAGGAGCTTCGGACGATGACAAGGGTGTTCCAGCCCTCTTACGAGTGTTGGTGACAACTAAGGAGTCTGGCTTCAGATGTCCTCTTATATAGAGAGGGTCAGACTGGGCCGCCCTGAAGAGTTTTTCAACCCTGGGATTGACTGCTCTGGTGAGGTTCGGGTTCACCAGGGACGGATCTATTCTTCGCTGAATGGACTTAAAGATAGGGATGGTCTGGGCAACAGGCCTCCTTTCTCTCACTAACTCTTCTGCGAAGTCCCTTTCCTCCTGGACACCGTGTGTGTCAATGTGGAAATGTTCTGCTGCACGTGCAAGAACCTCGTTTAGGAGGGGTTGGTTATCGACCGGGGAGTCGGTAACCGGGGCTTCGTTCTCTACCGGGGAATCTACTCTATGTTTCCGGTTCCTCCTCTTCCTCTTCCTGGTCCTCCTCATCCCCATAGTAGCCCGTCCCGGTTTGCTCTTCTATCATACCAAATTCTTGGTCCTCACAAAAGGAAGCCTCTCCTTGATACAGTGAGTATGGTCTTGCGTTTGGTTGTACCTCAAAGGGTCCTGACCTCATCGGAGTTTCAAACCGGGGCTTCTTACTCGGGGGGGGGGGGGGATAGGATCAGTAGAGCCTGAGGGTGTCGCCCCCTGTGGATCATACAAGAGGAAATGTTCTGGATTTTTATCATAAAAATCTGCCAAAGAAGACATTCTTGACATGACCCTATCTATGTCTTCACTGGACCATTTTTTGGAACTGGGGATGACCCTCTCAGCAAGTCTATGGGATTTATCTTGAGTAGCTTTGCTGGTTTTAGACATATCAGCAGACCTGGTTTTGTCTGTCTGTTTAGGGGGAGTGGTGTGTTTCACAGGTGTGGAAGAGTGCAAAGGTTGTTTCTTCTACTTTTTTCCCCCCTCCCCGTGAGTGGAAAAATGTTTTCCCTGTCCCTTAGTGGCTCTGGAGGTTTTCGACGCCTGGCGTCGAGGATCGGGGGTGGTGTCCCTGTCCTTCGAGCGTGGGGCCTCGCTGGTATTAACTGCAGGCTCCGACTCCTGGAGCGCGGCCTGGGGGTGGAAGTCGTCTTCGTCTTCCGACGATCGAACTTCTGTTAGCCTAGGGAGCGAGGCACTCTTGGCAAGAGTGGATGATTGCCTGGAGTCATGCGGCGATCTTGATCGAGAGCGCCCAGAGGACCCCGAATCGGACCGTTCTGGTTGTGCCTCTTTCCGAGAAGTCGACGTCGTCGAGTCTCGGTTGGACTGTGTTTAGTGTGTGTAGTATGTGAAGCGCTTGTGTCGCCGGGGTTCTTCCCCATAGCCGCCCTGCCGGACGACCTTCCGAGGTCGGGGACCTGCGCTCGGCTGTCTTTCGACGCCGTAATGCCCTCGCCGTCCGAAAGTACGGCGTCGCTGCCATCGCTGAAGGCGCCCTCCGCTGCCATGGCCGCCTGCCTGGCATGGTGGGCCCAACGCTTCGTCGAACGGTCCTTAAGTGTCTTAGGTTTAAACCTACTACACACTCTGCAGTTCGCTTCGGGGTGGTCCCTCGGCAAGCAGAGATTGCACGTGGCGTGCCTGTCGACCTAAGGGTATCTGCGATTGCACTTGGGGCAGAATTGAAAAGGGGTACCCTCCATACGCACCTTGAGGCAGCGGGCTGTTAAGTGTAGGAAAAGTATAAGGTGTACCTGTATACCAAGAGTGTAGAGTATGTACCACCCCCCAACTCTCCCTACTTGCAGGGCCGAGGCCAGAGGCCTTCCAAGGCCTGGGCCGAGGCCAGCGGCCTTCCGAGGCCCAAATCCGTCGTGCAGCAGGCGACGGTCGATTTCTTCTCCAGCCGGCGTCGAGTGTCGAAGTTCGACGTTGGGGTGGAGAAGGATGTCAATAGATTATTTTAAATTTTTAGCAAAAGTATGGCTAAGGCCAGGGGACTCCGCAAAATGCTTCCGACCAGTATGGCGGAAAAAAACAATCTGAGGATCCAAGACGCGTGAGGGATCTTGGGTACAGTGGACGTCACACTAGGGATAGTATTACTGGCACGCCCTGTGTCGACGCCCATTTTCGAGTTTCGAAAAACAAACTGTAATACTCTGCAGCTTCCACTAGATGTCGGCCTATGCACACCATAAGCAGATTCCACAAGCCTCAGAAATATATATATATATACACACACATACATACATATACGCTTGCCGCAATCTATTCACTATAAAGCTAGCCTCAAGATTACATTGTGTGCTTGCGTTTCTTTTGCATCTGGACACGTGTAACATAGCTTGATGTCTTCATCTGTTTCTGTGGTATAAGCTTCTTCACCTTGATCCCAAGATGTCACTTATCCTTCATACTTTCTTGATGCCTTATAGAATATCTGCATTCTCTTGGCTCTGCATCTCTTCTAGGTACATCAGTTCAGCTCTGTGTGACGTTTACTTGGTAATGGTTGGTGACATCACCATTCTTCCTTACAATTTATGTTCTCTGCTTCTTCAGGAATCTTATTTAAACAACCATCATATCTCCTTGTATGCAAGTATGGTTTCCTCAATGGGAATCTTGCCTCTAGGATTCCTTTTGGCCTTAGTTGTTTCAAATGCTCCGTGTATGTCACATACTCGGGTTTCCAACATACAGGCAATAGGGGCGGAATGGTTGAGGTGGGGGTACTTGGCTCCTCCTCTACAGGTTTACTTCAATAGTGTTTGTCAAGTTCTGAAATTCCCTTCTCCAAGTTCGAATGTACCAGAAATCACAGAGAGAGGTCTTGGGATTCCCTTCCCCAAGTTTAAATGTAGCACTGTTCACACAAAACTGAGGTTCTGGGACTCCCCAAGAAAGCGTTCTCCTGTTTGTCTCTCAGGGTTCCCTGCCCCAAGACCTTAATATGGCACTCATGCTGGTTTCATCTGCTCAAATGTTCAAAAGAAACACTGGGTCTGTTTGACTCACATTCAGGTTTGCTTCACCAGTTGTTTCACAGTTCTTTACAGCTTGTTCACCATTCAGGGTTTCCTGGTCTAGGCGCAGTTGTCAGACCACACAGTCCACCCATCACAGGTCGCACAACCATAAGTCTCCCCAAAGCTGCCTTGGGCTTTCTCTTTTCACACTTATATTCCTTGTAACACTTTTATAGTCCAGGTATTGGCCTTTACTCAAAAGAACTCTTCAATCCTTGCGCATGCCTTTAGTATTGCATTTTACTGGCAGTGTGCCAATTGAAATGTCTATTTGACTTGCAGTGTTCATTCACCATTCACACATCGTAGTTTACTCAAATAGCAGGTTTCTTTCAGTTTGGTATTCAATATTTGTAGCATTTACTTGTGCTCACTCAAATAACAGGTTTCCTTCAGCTTGGTATTCGCTCAGGATTGTGGAGCGTTACTTATTTGCGGTCCCTTCGGAGCGCTCTGGTTTCCCCAGTGTCCTTTGACACTTACCGGTTCTTTGCATCTCATCCCAGCGACTTACACTGTTCTCGCTTGTCTTCTCCCCAAATGGGAAACAGACCGCCAGTTTGCTGGATACGTCTCCTCATACACAAAGGCATCTCTGTTCTGCTCCACATGCGGTCCACGTCCCTTCTGGTGCCAGCAGCTTCCGCAGCTCCAGCTGCACCTGGGCTTGGGCGCAGACTGCTTTCCTCCCTCCTCTGCTGTACGGCAGCGCCTGCTGCCCGCCTTCCAGTGTCAAGGCTCCCGGTCCTGCAAAGTCCCTCTTGCAGGTCTCTTGGGATTGTTGCTGGCGTCTCGACTTGGTCTTGTCCTAACACGGCAGATTCTTTGCCATCTCTCCATGCATGGTTTTGTGTTCCACCTTTTATACTCTTTGCCATTATGAACAGGCTGCAGATAAAGGGGGTTAGACTCAATTAGCAGACCTTGTGTACTGGATGCCTCCAGGCCCCTCCTCTTCGTCCCAGTACTAGAGCAGTGTTTGCAATAGGAAGTGTGCACTGCTCTTAGCTGACTCTTCCTCTTCTCAGTATTTGGTGGGAAACTACAGGGAAAAAATGGGACAAGATTGAAAATATCCCATGAAGACTGAGGGAGGGTATGTCAGTGTTAGGGAAGGGGGTATAGCATGTCCCGCCATCAGGAACCCTCTCTCCAATTCCCAATGACCCTCCAACCAAGTGATCCTCCCTCGCTTGTCCACCCCCAGGGTCGGGATCAAAAAGCGATGGCCCTTCCCTGGCCACCTGAGCAGAAGATTCCTGGGGAGTAGCTGGGCGAGTACCTTCAGGTTTCTCACATACTCTTGCCCTATGCGGTTTGTACCTGGGGGCTTTGCAGGGGAACCTCGAGAAGAAGTCGACGTTACCTGGTTCTCAACCTCTTAAATTTTCTACCGAGAAGCAATATGTTTGAAGGTCCAAGAACCACACAACTCTAGGGTTGGACACTTTTCTCTTGACTAATCCAGACTAGTTGAGAATGTTCATTAACTGGCCTGATTTTCTGACTCAGTAGATCATATTTAAGATGGAGGATGGCCTGCTAGCTAGAGCTTCCAATTCGTACAGCGCACGGGTGACCAAGGGCGGGGAGCATACAGCGCACAGACGACCAAGGGGGGCGGGGTGGCATACAGTGCACAGGCGACCAAGCAGTGTGGGGGGTGGGAGGGGAGCATACAGCGCACAGGCGACCAAGGGGGCGGGGGTAGGGGGAGCATACAGCGCACAGGCGACCAAGGGGGGGGAGAGGGGAGCATACAGCGCACAGGCGACCAAGGGGGCAGGGGGTGGGAAGGGAGCACACAGCGAACAAGTGACCAAGGAGGGGAGAGGGGAACATACAGCGCACAGGCGACCCGCAGGGGGAGAGGGGCGCATACATCGCACAGGCGACCGGGGGGTGGGGGGGTAAGCATACAGCATGCAGGCGACCAAGGGGGGGGGGGGTGCATACAGCACAAAGGCGACCACAGGGGGAGGAGCATACAGCGCACAGGCGACCAAGGGGGGAGAGGGAAGCATACAGCTCACAGGCGACCAGGGGGGGTGGAGGGGGGAGTGGAGCATACAGCACAAAGGCGACCAAGGGGGGGGGGTGGAGCATACAGCACAAAGGCGACCGGGGGGGGGGTGGAGCATACAGCACAAAGGCGACCAACGGGGGGGGAGCGGAGCATACAGCACACTGGCGACCAAGGGAGGGTGAGAGGGGAGCATACAGCACAAAGGCAACCAACGAGGGTCGAGGGGTGAGGGGAGCATAGAGCGCACAGGCAACCAAGGGGGGGAAGCACTCGTCACCATTGCATACCTGTAGCAGACAGGGAGCTGACAGGGGCCTTAGGAGTGGGACTTTGGTGGGAGGGCCAGCCAAGCCTGCCGGCAATCCGATAGTAGGCCGTGATGTAGAGGCCACAACCCAATCACAGCACAATCCAGGAGATGAGGCACAAAGGGCTGCTGTGGTCGAAATGCGGGCCGTCATCTTGGAATGGCCGGCTCGCAATAAATTAAGTGGAGAAATAACCTGCTTTGCCACAACACAGGTATTCCCCCAATGCAACCATTAAACAAGCATCTGGTATGCAGAAAAATGCTGCGTGCCACCAAGGCACGAAATTAGATGACGAAAGTAGCGCTGGGGTGCACACTGCAAAGAAGCCCATGGGGGCTTACCTTAATTCCTCCCAAGATGCAGAGGGCGCTCAAAAAGGCTCCTAGTGTAGAGAGGAGAGGCGCTTCTGCTGGGCACACGCTGCAGGAAAGGTAGACGTGCAGGAGGGATGAAAATGTCAAGGGAGGCAGGGGCCAGGAGTGGGCCTTTGGTGGGAGGGCCGGCCGGGCCTGCCGGCAATCCGATAGGCCGTGATGTAGAGGCCTCAACCCAATCGCAGCACAATCCAGCAGATGTGGCACAAATGGCTGCAGTGGTTGAAATGCGGGCCGCCATATTGGAATGGCCGGCTCACATTGAAGTGGAGGAATAACCTGCTTTGCCACAACACAGGTATTCCCCCATTGCTAATGGTTATTTAACACTGTTTAGCTTGGCCTTCCCCTACTATGAGGAGGAAGAGATCACAGGGATATCCTTCCCCTTAGACTCCTTCACCAGTGGGATAGAATCTGAGATAGTCCTAGTTTCCCTGAGTTCCTAGGAGACTATGGCATCAGAGGCTTATGCTAGCATTCCAGACAATACCAAGCACTCCTTTAAAGACAGTGTGCTAATAAAGAGTAGATACTCCTGTCCTTAGGAATAGTGGGGCCAGCACAACTGTGGTGGATTCCACTTCGGTAAACCCAGAGCAGCTTGCAAGAGCTCCCCTGATGCCCACCAAGTTAGGTGATGGCCCCCCTCCCAGGTTCCCAGTAATGCCTGTACATTTTACTATCAATGGTACAATGGTCAGGATTACAGTGAGCATACAAAGCCAACTCCCAGGTAAGGTCCTGCTGGGGAATGATCTCAGAGACTTAGGTCTTGTGGGTGGCACAGCAGAGAGACCACGCACAAGGTAGCCAAGACCAAGGCAAGGTCCAAGCCAAAGGGGAAACCCAAAGCTAAAGGAGTCAAGAAAGAGAAGAGAGGGAAAGAAAACATTCCCCCTAACTCACCTACCACTGAGGTGGAGATAGTTGGCCAAACACCTGAAGAGGTGTTGCCTGAAATTCTCAATCCACATGACAATCCTGAACTCCAAAGTTTATTGGTTGAAGGTGGTCCAGATAGGTTTGAGTTTAGTAAGGGCCAACGTGAGTGACCATCTTTGGAGGGCCTTAGGAGACAGGCCTGCTCCCAGCTTGAGGGTGAACCTCCTGGGAAGCATAGTATCTATTGGGAAGGTCGGCTCCTGTACAATAAGCCCACAGAATCTTCAGAAGGAGACCATAGGAGGTTTGTGGATCACCTTCAGTGAGACCCTTCCTCTTGCAGCTGGCACATGAAGCCCCCCATGTTGGTCACCTTGACATAGAGAGAACCAAGAAAAAGTTAGCCATGCACTTCTACTAGCCCAAGATGGGGGTCCAGGTAGAAAGTCACTACAAGAGTTATGCAACCTGCCAGTTATCTGGGAAAAGTGGCACAACAATCCAGGCTCCATTGGCACCACTCCCAGTTGTGGGGTTACCATTTGAAAGGATAGGGATTGACATTGTTGGTCCCCTTGACCCTCAAACATCCTCAGGCAATAGCTTTATCCTGGTGCTGGTTGACCATACCACCAGGTAACCTGAGGCAATCCCATTAAAGACAATGTCATCCTAAAATTAGTGCCGCCAAATAATTGCTGCCACCAATTTCCTTCACCCATCGATCAATATTCCCATCTAAAATTACACAAAGATATATTTCTCCACTCATTTAACCCTGTACAGTTTATGACCAAATGTGTCAATGATTTCATTTGGTTACTTACTTCATAGTCTCGTTACCCCTCATCTTTATCATCCGTCCCAATATGTCTAGCTATCATTATTTCCTTGGCAGGTAATACAGTTATGCGAAAGCATATAAATTGGTCGCAATTACATCTACTCGGGAATTTTTCCATATATTTAGGCAGCCTATTTAGATGTTTAACGTCCTCTCTCAAGTTTGTGAACATCATATACTTATTCTTTTTCTCCAATTGTCTGCCCACAAAATTCTCATCACCAAAACTGGAATCGTTTTTAATTGATCTTCCGACACTCCCAATTGCATTAACATCTTCTTGTATGCATTACACAAAATCTTAATGTTGCATCAGTTTCCCTACCTGCCTTCAAAATATGAAATTGAATTTTGCTGTCTTCACAGATCATTTTCATGAACAGTGATAGCGTTGACCATACCCCTCTCGCATGCATAGACACCAGCCCTAGCTCGTATCTTATAACAGCTACCGGTACACAATTTGGGAGTCTTAATGCTCTCTGCCAAAATATTCCCTCTAGTGTATCCCACGTCTCCCAAGGAACACTCCACGATGCCTCCGCACCATAAAAAATTATTGGAGCAGCTTTCTGCTTATAAAATTAAATTAATGGTGTCATTGTGAAACTTCCAAATTTCGAATTCATTTTCCTGGCTTGGGCTGCTAAGCTTTTTGTTTTAGTTTTAGGCTCCCTAATTCTAAGCCATTCATTTCCATAGCTGTTAATATTAATTCCCAGGGACTTAACGGAGTCTGATGGTCTAACTACAGCCTCTCCCAAGGTCCATCTCAATATTACATTCTTCTTTACCCCAGCCAGTTGAAAGACTAAGATCTCTGTCTTTACTGTGTTTATTTATAGACCATTTAGATCTATATACTTCTGCAGCATTCCTAATTTCCGCTGTAACCTGATTTTGGTCTAGTCCACTATAATGAAATCATCTGCATATAGCAGCCATCCAATAGGCGTCCCTGCTATTCTAGGTGGAAAGATCTTAGATTCCTCCATAGCCTCCTTTATATCAGAGACAAGTAAACTAAATAGAGCTGGTGCAAGAGAACCCTGTTTTAGGCCTCTCGCTGTGCCGATATCTTCCCTGATGGACTTCGTCTAACCTGAATGGACGTGTTTGAATATAACATTTCCATGGCTTTTATTAGACCTTTTGGGCACCCCCACGACGTTAACTTGCTCCAAAGTAGTTCTCAATCTTTTCTATCGATGGCCTGCTCGAGGTCAATAAAAGGTAAAATGTTTTCCCTTCCCACAGTGCCTTTGCTTTTAAGATATTAATCAAAAATAAATTCAGAGCACAGCCCACGCCTTAGCAGAATCCTGCACGTCTTTCATCTATTTGTCCCACTTTGTTTAACCACTCCTGTACTCTTCGTAACAATACAGCCGTGAAGAGTTTTCTTAACACATCCAACAGTGCTATCGGCCGATTCGCCTCTTCTCCATTGCCCCTTTTAAAAATAGGCAATGTCATTGCCTTTTTCCAAGGGTGCTCCCACCTGCTTCTGCTCCATGGGTTTTGGGGATAAAGTAAGCGACGTACTTGCCAAAAATGTCAATCGTGCTTGTCTTCTTGCTCGCTGAAGCACTTCTTTTATCTCTTTTACCACAACTCCATCTTTCTCCATATGACACGCAATTGCATGAATTGGTTGTGGGATACTTTTTACTGTCAAGTTCCAAATACTGTATCACGTTCACCCGTCCTTTCCTTAGCCAACTTCACAAGCATTATTGCCAAGAAATGAATGATACAAGGACTTCCAGAGAGCTCAAAGGCCCGCAGATGCTTCCTTTTGCAATACGCTTTTAGTGTTCGATTGGGATCCTACTTAGTCCTCTCAATGTAATACAAAGTAGAAGGACCTTATTTTCCTCAACCACTTCATAGAGACGGACCATGATGCTGCAAATCTTACCCATGTCTCATCGATGTTGCAGCATCGCAGCAGTGAACCCACTTGAGGGAGCGTTATCGGTGTAGCAAGGTGTGGCAATGATACCAGGAGACAATCGCTCAGGTTGTCACAAGGCACTTCCACCCGAAAAGCCAAGCACTCTAGGCACTCTCTGCCACGCTCCGCTTGTGGGGGGGGGTGCTATAGAGTTGATTTACGGTAGTTACACGGAAAAATCGAAAAAAAGACTTGGGCTCCACAATCCAAGCGATCCAAAAGCACAGCGACAGTGTTCTCTCAAAACACCAAACACTCTATGCACTCTCTTCCCTAAAGAAGTTGTGTCTGATAGCGGCAGCAAGTACATGCAAGACATGTGGAAGGAGTGTTCCTCAGCAGCATATCGCCCCCCCCCCCAGACCCCAATGGTTTAGTTGAGAGGTTCAATAGAACCCTCAAAAGCATGATTGGAGCTCTGGAAGAGCCCCAGAGGAGAACATGGGATCTCCTTCTTCCATGCTTATTGTTTGCCTACAGAGAGGTACCTCAAGAAGGGATTGGCTTTAGCCCCTTCAAGTTTCTTTTTGGTTACCCTGTTAGGGGACCCTTGGCTATAGTCATGGAGGAGTGGGAGATGCCAACTGATGGCTCAGGCCAGTGATAAGGTGAAGGCTGGGCAGGCTCTGGTGAAACACTGGTATGACCAGAAAGCTTCCCTTGTCAACTTTATACCAGGACAGCAAGTCCTGATCATTAACCCTATAAGGCCTAGGGCTTTACAGGATAAATGGTTGTGCTCTTACTCAATAGTGGAGCCACTGGGTGAGGTAAACTATTTAGTGGACCTTGGAACGGCTGGACAAGCTCCAAATGTGGTCCATGTGAATAGGCTGGAAGGCTTTCATCCCTAGGATTGAAATTGCTGCCCTGCTCTTGGCATCAGATGTAGAGGAGGAGGAGTCAGAACCTCTTCCTGACCTGTTCCAAGGCAGTCCCTTCACACAGCTTCATTGAGGGTGTCAAAGTGGCCCCTCACTTTACTTCTGTTCAGCAAGATGAGGTGAGAAGTTTGCTTATGCAATTGCCCCTCCCCCACCCTCACTTGTTATCACTAGCTCCTGGTTTGGCACCTTGGTGCAAACGTGACATTGACACAGGAGATAGTGTACCTACCAAAAGTAGGGGATACAAGATGTCAGATAAGGTGAGATCTTACATCAAGACAGAGGTCAACAAGATGTTAGATCTTGGGGTGATTGAATCCTCCAGTAGTCCTTGGTCCAGTACTGTGGTTCTGGTGCCAAAGGCAGGTTCCTCTGAGCTGTTCTGTGTGGATTACAGAGCTCTGAATGCTGTCACCAAGACAGATGCACACACCTTACCTAGAACTGATGAACTGGTGTATACCTTGGGTGTCTCCAAGTACCTCAGCACATTTGACCTCACTGCAGGGTATTGGCAAATAACCATAGCAGAACAACATGCCAAGGAGAAGACATTATCCTCAACTCCAAAAGGCCTTTACCCTTTAAGGGTAATTCCATTTGAATTGGAAAATGCACCTGCCACTTTTTATGAGGCTTGTGAACCATGCCCTTAATGCTTTAGATGAATTCTGTCTTGCATTTCTGGATGACATAGCAGTTTTCAGTGCCATCTGGGTGGATCACGTGAAACACCTCAGAATTGTGTTGCACTCCATTCAGAAGGCCCACTTGACCATAAAGTCCAGCAAGTGCCTGATTGGTCAAGGTTCAGTGGTCTACCTTGCGCATGAAGTAGGTGGAGGGAGGATGCCACCTCTACCCAGTAATGCACAGGCAGTACAAGACTGGCCTACCCCCACTACTCAAACCCAAGTGAGAGCCTTTTTAGGTCTTACTGGGTATTACAGAAACTTCATGGCAGACTATGGTACCATATCGGCCCGTCTGATTGCTTTCATAACTCCATGGAAACCCAAGAAGGTCTCTTGGTATGAGGAGTGTGGGAAGGCATTAAATGGCTTAAAGGCTCCTTGTGCCAGGTTCCTGTTCTCAAGGCCCCAGACTACAAAATACCTTTTCATCGTGCAGACAGATGCCTCTGACTCTGGGATAGGTGCTGTACTATCACAGGTAGATGATAAAGGCAAGGAACACCCGATTGGATTCATAAGTCGCCATCTTAAGGACAGAGAGCTCAGGTTGTTCACAGTAGAGAAAGAATGTTTCTCTGTTGTGTGGGTCCTAAGGAAGCTGATGCCCTCTATAGGACCCACTTCACTGTGCAAACTGACCATAAGTCCTTAAAGTGGCTCACAAACATGAAGGGTGAGAATCCAAAGTTGCTCAGGCGGTCCATAAGCCTGCAAGGGTTTAACTTCACCATTGAGCATAGGCCAGGTGTGCAACATAGCCATGCTGATGGGATGTCCAGAATGTTTAACCGACCTGAGCAAGAAGCTCATCCAGGGGTGGATTAGTTCCCCCTCACCTTGGTCTGGGAGGGGCGAGTGTTAGGAAAGATTTCCATTCATCGGAAATGTTCCCACCAGTTGTGAACCCCACAACTTTTTTTTTTCTTTTTCTTTTTTTTTTATTTGTTTAGCTGTTACAAACAACTTTTCAAATTGTTTTTAACAATTGTTTCAGAATCAATAAAATCATACATTTACATACAATTATTTTTCTAAAATGCATCTCACTTCTCAGCTTTTCTTATATGTTTTATACATTTATACAGAGGAAACATCTGGGACGATAGTCTCTAAAAAATGTACCATAGCTACCTTCACAGCCAGTCTAGGGCTTGTAAAGAGCGATTTCCAAAGTATTTCCTTTTCCGGCTCAGGAAAGAAGACAAGTACATTTTTAAACAGTTTTGTGCGTAGAGAATACAGGCCAGGGCATGCCACAACTAAGTGTTGAAGAGTTTCTTTCTGTTGTACATTTAGGCAGTAACAACAAAAATTCTCACGCAGGGCAATTTGTTTTCGCCTCTGTAAAACATCACGGGTGTGCCACAAATTAAATCTGACTCTCATATATTGGCGTCGTATATGCACAGATGGACATTTATTTAAGTATTCCGCCAGGACCTTGTATTTTTTCAAACCAAAAACTGTGCTATCAAAGTCCTTGCAGGTCTTACAAGCTGCACAGTTTTTAATCCAGTCATATTCAAAGATCTTTTTCTTTGCTAAATCTGGATTAGTCAGTAGGATTTAAATAGTTACAGCAGCCAGGGCCATTTCGGTAAACAAAAGCGTGCACCACTTAAGAGGAAAACCCGAGGTGTTGACAAGTAGGTACTGTGCTACTATGCCCAATACATTTGACACATCAAGATTTAACAAACATTTCCTTAGGAAAGCTGACATTTTCCACAGTATTTGGGAATAGAGTGATAGTACCCCCAACTCAAAGCGTATCATAGGTAGAGGAGTACAGTTAGGCACTGCAGCACCTTCCTTCAGTATTTACCCTCTAATTTATCCCAGTACAGCTGATTTTGCAGGCTTCCTGACTCAGCACCATACAACAATATTGGTACAGCCTTCATTTGATAAAAGGACAATGCGTGTTGGAAGCTAAATTTACCATATTTTGCAACAAGAATTCTTGTCTGGGAGATCAGAGTCTGTAGTTTGTTGTTTATTTCCCAATTTTCAATTTTCGATGTAACAGAATTGGAAATAATAACACCCAGATATTTATAATGATCAACAACCAAAAGTTCCTTACCTTGTATTGTCCAGGTATATTTCTTAATCTTTCGTTTACCTGTGTTATGGCAAACTAATACTTGGGATTTTGATGTATTTATTTCCAAATGGTTAGAGATCGTGTACTGATTTAATCTATTAAGCATAAGCTGAAGGCCATATGGTGTTAATGACAGTAGTACCAGATCATCAGCATATAGTAAATAGCTGATTTTACTGGTACCCACTTTCGGAGGGTCACAACAGATGGAACTGAAAATTGTGCCCATATCAGAGATGGAAAAATTGAATAAGCTTGCAGCCAATGGGCACCCTTGCTTTAGGCCTCTCAAGGTATCAATAGAGGCAGATAGTAAGCCTTCAAGCGTTAGGCGTACCTGCATTGTGGTATTAGAACGCAATAGCATCAACATATTCATTAAGGAGTTTGGGCAGTTATATCTATTTATTTTTTTGTAGTGCAATGCCCGGTCAATAGAGTCAAACGCCGCCCGAAAATCTATGAACGCTAAGTACACTGACTGGCCTATGGCAGCATAATGCATTTTGATTAAGTTTAGGCATGTTATATTTGGGATAGTACCCAAACCTGAGACAAAGCCAGTTTGTAAACTGTCTCTTACTTGTGCCGACATGGTCCACGCATTGAATCATTTTCAATAGCAGTCTACCAAAGATTTTACCTGGTACATCAAGAAGGGAGATTGGCCGATAGCTAATAGGTTCCTGCCGATCCCCCTTCTTGAATATCGGGACAGTGATGGAATGTGTCCAAGTTTCAGGGATATAGCCTGGGCTACATTGACTGCAGTAAAGATGTTATACAATATTGATGCCCATAATTCCGGGTGCAGCTTTAGAGTATAATTCGATAAACCATCAGGCCCTGCTGCTTTAGAATTAGATGAAGTTTTAATGAGAGTACAAATATCCTCATAATCAAAATCAAGTTTTCATTGACCATTCAAGACACTTGGTTGAAAAGGGGCTGCACCTTCTGGAACTGAATATAAGTCAAGAAAATGCTGTCTCCAAGCTTGTTCTGACACAGCAATCGATTGTGCTGCAAGTTGTGAGGACCCTGCAGCACAATTAATGAAAGCCCACATTTTAGCAGTGTTTTTAGTTGCTAATATGGACAGCATTCCTGCACCATCTTGTTGGAACAGAATTGCGCGACGACTTTTTACCCAGTTAGTATATTTTGACTTTATTTTCGCAATCAATAGAGCTCTGACAGCCGGAGGATACTTCATAGACAATCTCAACTGAGCACGTTTTTCGGTTTTCTTTGTCCTCATAACTTGGTCAAATATATGCGAATGTATAGTTTTTGATCTGACCTTAGTTATTGTATCATGAAAGAGCTGCATAGTATTACTATATTGAATACACGGATTGTTCATAATACTGGAGTTTTGCTCAGTTGTTTCTGAAAGATATTGGTTAAATTTATAGACAGCATCCACAGACCATCATAGTCTATTACATCCCGGGTTCACAATTGAAACTCCTTGGGGCTGGACACTTTGTTGAATTGTGGTGATGTTTTTCTGCGACCATTTCATTGATAAAATATTATGGTCGCTTTGTTTGGTGTCAATAATTTCAAAATTCTCAATCGAGGGCAGTAGAAAGGTACTAACAAAAATGTAATCAATCACTGAATTCAGATGACCATTACACCATGTGGCCCTCAGGGGTATGTCTTCTTTGAATGTGCCATTAAGCATATGTAAACCACGGGTTTTGGTCAACTCAAGCCATCTATATACCCGACCTTTAAAAGATTGGTTTTTCCCAAGGATTAGATCACCAGCAAGAATCAAATGTGTGACTGAGCGCTCCAGAGCAACCATATCCAAAAGCGTTGTGACATCATCAAAGAAAACATTATGACTTATGGCAGCAGTGTTCCAGTATATGTTAAGAACAGCATAACATACATCATGAACCCTAACCTTTACCAAAAGCATATGTTTATTTGGAGCAGCCCAGAATTCCGATGAAACTCCCTTTCGCATTTTAGTAGCTATAAGGAGCCCAGCCAATGGTCTGCCCATTATCGGCTTATAAGCCGAATTAATGTGAATGCAAAATCCATTCCAAACTGGAGGATCAATAAGCCAAGTCTCCTGTAACAAAATTAAATCATACAATCCTAAGTGATTCAAATCATTATTAAGGAGATGAATATACCCTCTAGTGTCCCAACTTAAGATCGATATTTGCAACTGCATATGGTCCTGTACTAGTTATGCTTGTTCTTGGGTACATTTACATGAGCAGGTGGTACTTCTTGGGGGATTGGCCTTTCCCTTCTGGGGAACTGGATGATCCAACTGATTTTTCAGAACCGGGGTGGGTTTGTTATTTTCAGCAATAAGTTCAAATCCCAGGTTAAAGAGATGAGTTTTTACAGACCAGATGAGATTTTAGATGACCCGAGAGTTCAGCCATAATCTCACAGTATTAAAATTCTGGTCATTCACAAATTCTACATACTCATCAGCCGAATTAATGTCTTCCAACTGTACAATTTCAGAAAAAATGGCCATAATGGATCTTCTTTTAAGATTGTATTGCTTGCAGGGTAACATTCTGCAAGCCAGAATCAATGAGTATGGTGCCAATCTTTTCTTCACCGATGGGTTTATCTGTTGACCTAAGTCACTGTGAAGTCGACCATGAGAAACTCTTGGTAATTCACTTTTTGTTTTTACCTGAATTTGTTTTAGGGCAGCCTCAATTAACCTCGTCATTTCTGCTGTTAAATCCATCCCGTGGGCATAAGGGGTTTGAGGGAGAGATTTCTGAGACTGCCCTTCCCTCAGATCAATAGGCACTCCATCTAAGTCAGAGTTGTATAAAACAGGCTTTTTTTGAGAAGACATACTCATTTGTGTTTCTTTAAGTCTGGATTTGGGATAATCCAGAGTCTGAGCGCTAGAGTTGTCAAAGGCTACTCTTCTGTCTTGTTCCCCTAAAGTGTTTAAAGCAGAACATTTTGGATCCCTCCCCACTGATCTTGTCAATGGCTGGTTAGAAATATATGCATCAACTGCTGTTCTGAGTTTCAATCTGTGTGCCTGAAGGGCATCTTCATTTCTAGACTCTGTTACACTAACTTTAGTATTATCAAAAAGAGACAGTGATGCTCGCTTATTTGCTTTTTTCAGTATCGCAGCGCTATGTAAGTCCACTTCTTTCAACAATGCATTCAGAGGGGCATAATCTGGTGGAACAGATACAGTGTCAGAATGTATTGATTTGCCATGCATCTGGTGTTTATATTTTTTCCTTATGGCTTCAGATGCTGCCGTAGCACTTTTTTTCCTTTTTGGGAGTGTAAGAGCCTTAAAAAACTGCTTAGAGCTTGAATTCGTTACCACTTTAGGGGCACTTTGGTTTTTTGTTAACTTCTCTTTCTGTGTGTTGTTATTTTTCCTACCATTAGCAGGAGTGAAGATGGTATACACTTTTTTTTTATTGTCGTTATTGAGGTATTTAGACTAACCATCGGAACCTCATCAGGTTCATTCTCAGAATCACAATTCTGTATAAAGTTCTCATTCGGTATATTTTCGAGGATAATCCCCTTAATCAAGGGTATAGCATAATCAATTTCCTCTACTAATACCGATGTCTGGACAGATACTGTGTGTGAAACTGGAGGTTTATGTTTGTGAAAAGTTAATTGCTGTAACTCATGCCTGATGTCCATCCCAAAGGTGTTTTGCCAGTGAGACATTTGAGCTAGTACATCTGCTTGCTTATTTAGTTTAGTGTCAAGGGTCTCAAATAGTTTCCCTCGCGTTTGAATGGCAAAGTTCATAGCCTGCAGGGTGGGTTCTAACATTCTCTCCCCCTGCCTGTCTGAATATATCGGAGACCGGCTAGAAATGGGGGAGATAGGTCTTCTTGGCATAGGGTGGATGAAAGACACACTCACAGGTGAGCTTGTGCTATTGGGCTCAGGCGTGACAAATAATACAGGCGAGGCTGACAGGTTATCAGGTAACATATGGCCTGACAACCCAGACCCCTCCTTGACAAGATCAATGCCCTGTAGAACAGGTGTGCTTTTCGCCTCTAAATTATCTGCCTGCTTTAGGATTGCGGTAGGAGGGAGTGCTTTCAACAGCACGCTGTCAGTAACAGAGGGGGTGTGCGAGGGCATTTTTGCAACAGTAGAAACATTAGATGAATTCAATTCACATGTATCATTCATTACAGAAATAACAGGCATTGGTAACTTACATATCTCGGCTTGTTGCAAGGATACAGATTTTTTATCCATACAGGTCTTAGTGGCTGGGCTACAGGCAGCGGGAATGTTAGTTTTATTTACCAATGATTTAGTAACCGTCATCAATAGCGGAGGCTTGCCACTAAGATGGGCCTTTGCTGTGATGTCTTTATAGAAAGCACGAATATCCGCATCCTTTAGAGCCTTTTGACATCCAGCCATGGATTTCTTATTAGGGGTGGATGCAAAATGAGCGCTGGCTCGCGAGGAGCTCTTTTGTGGTGTCATAGCTAACGCTCTCAATAAAGGTGGCAAGTTTATACCAGGCTGTAGAGGATTCCTTTTAGACGAGCGTAATTGCATTTCTCACTGCAATCACAAAACACACGCACCGCAGCACCTGTTATGCCTCTCCGCCGCAACGAAGAGGCAAAGAGGTACTTCCGGTACTTCGCCTGGTGCGCGCGCGCTGGTGCGCGAAATCCCCAAATTTAACCTCTTCCTGAGGAAAGGGGGCGGGGCCACTGGTAGTAACGCCGTAGAACGGAAAAAGAAGCACTATAAATGGAGAGAGAGAGATAGAATAAGCACCAGAAGATACTTATAAGTCCACATATATTTCCTCAACTTAAGTCCACGGTGAATACCGTTCAGGGAGGTAATGATTGCACAGCAGCCGGACAGCGTGGGAGGCAAAGAGGTACTTCCGGTACTTCGCCTGGTGCGCGCGCGCTGGTGCGCGCGATCCCCAAATTTAACCTCTTCCTGAGGAAAGGGGGCCGGGCCACTGGTAGTAACGCCGTAGAACGGGAAAAGAAGCACGTTCAGGGAGGTAATGATTGCACAGCAGCCGGACAGCGTGGGAGGCAAAGAGGTACTTCCGGTACTTCGCCTGGTGTCTGACCATGCTAGCCCGACTTTAGCAGTACAGCCCAGGCTTCTGCTGCACTCCGCTGGGCTTTTGCTCATTTTGTTATGGGGAAACTGACATGCCATTCAGACTGTCAGTACTGGGAGACTTTATTTCCCTTATTCTTTCACTTGGTTGCTATTTCTTAGTAACATTTTATCGGTGCACAATGTACCTTCCAGTACAGTGCGCTGGGGTCCCTTTTTCATTTTTAAGGCCCTAGGCACCCTCAAAGGATGTTTGGTGAATGTACAAGTGTGTCCAGGACAGTCCTGGTGGCAACACTTACTTTTAAAGCATTTCTGACTATGTCTAGGCCGCGGACTTGCGCAGACTGCTTTCCTCACTCCGCTGCTGTACGGGAGAAGGCTGCTGGCCCTGCAAAGTCCATCTTGCAGGTCTCCCGGGGTTGGTGCTGGTGTCTCGACTTCCTTGTCTTGTCCAAACATGGCAGATTCTCTCCTCTCTCTCCATTTATGGTTTTGGGCTCCACCTTTTATATTCTTTACCATTATCAACAGGCTACAGGTGAAGGGGGTTAGACTCAATTGCCTGACCTTGTATAAGCCTGTTACTGTGACATGCAGGATCTTCAGTACTGGATGCCTCCAGTCCCCGTCTTAGCACCGCAGTGGTGTTAGGAAGTGTGCACTACTCTTAGCTGCCTCTTCTCAGTATTTGATGGGAAACTACAGGGATAAATGGGAAAAGATTGAGAATATATCACGAAGACGGAGTGAGGGCAGGGTAGGTCATTGTTAGGGAAGGGGGGATACCATGTATCACTGTTAGGGAGAATTATCTGTTTAGGCTGAATTTCCTAACCTAGTGAGTCCCCCAGCAGCTTTGCTGGATTTTTGGGGTTTATTTTTTTCTCCTGCCAAGAGTGAGACTCTTTTACCCTCACTCTTGGGCATGATTTGAGTGTGTTTCTTTGAATATACATGAGTGTAATGGGCTATGGGGTCTTTTACTCCATAGGGCTTCATGTGTTTTTGTGATGTGTGTTACACAGCACCCTCAGTGCAGTGACACGGGGGTGTCATAGTGACCCCCCAGTATAGACTCCATACCCTGGGACTGACTACTGTCTCCCAGGGCATATAAAGTCACCATTGACTTTACTAGTCTTAAATTCTGAACAGAACCAGTACACACCATCATATTGTGGACGTACTGGCTGGGGCAATTCGATTGCCCCAGGGTCTGTTAGTCGAGGGGGCACGTCTCCGTCCCCCCTGATGGAGTTTTGGCTGGTGGCAGTGGATACTACTTTTAATATTCAACCGCGAATATTTCCCTATGGGATTTCCCATTGTTTTAGGCTACTACCTTTATTTAATTATTTACGGTAGCCTCGGACATACCGCCGGTTTATTTAATTAATATTAATTCTCCGTTTGGTATTTTTTGCCAAACCTTGATTCTAAAATGGCGTTTGATTTCTCTTCTGTGACTCCAACCCAAGTCGAGCCCTTTGTTCCACTTTTTGGCGGGCTTCTCCACAAAAGCCCTCAAAAGTGGTGCCACTCTGTCTGGGGTACTTAGGAGGGGTGGAGGGGGATTTAGGCACCCTGGACTGAGTTGCCTAGACAACTCAAGTCGCACTCCGTCCTGATTGGCCCAAGTGGTGAGCCGGCCGGCTCACCACTAAGCATGTTTGAGTGACAGCTAGGCTGAGTGAATGGGGGTTTTCTGCATAAAAGCAGGGCTTTGGGGACTGGAACTTCAGAAATCGCCACAGGACCTAAGAATCCGACGAGGGAGAAGCTGAGCCGACCTGCCACGACACCACCACCGGTGGAGCCCTGCTGGACTGTCTCACCACTTTTCCCAACGACAGAGGAGATCTTCCGCCGGAGAGTCTCCTTCCTTTGACTGGTGGGGATAACCAGTTTCACCGTCTTTTTGCCTTCCCGACGTACCTCGTGGCCGCCTTGCCCGTGCCAAGCACCCCGGCAACCGGGATACCACGTTTTACCACGACCGCGAAACAAAGGTACCACCGGAAAACTCCACGGCTGGTTTCTTCCCTGGTAGTGCAACGACCTTCATCTTTCCTCCAAGTCGAGATCTTCTCTTCCCCTGGACGACGACGCAACTTGCACCCACTACCAGGAACAACTGCCACTGCTGGAGGATCCTTCCCACTTAAGGTACCGTGTCCCGCCTGGCTTCCCTTGCTACCGACTGCATGGGGTAGATTTAGTCCCTGGCTTTCGAACCTGGGTTAGCCTGGGACACCCTGGCTAAACTTTCCTAAACCTCTCTAAACTCTTGTTGAACCCTCTGCAAGACTTCCTAAGCCTAGTGTAACTGTGTGATCTTGGGCGCATTTGTGCTCTGCTCTCTCTAAGGGTGGGCCCAGCCTCTGGACTTTGGCTCACCAGTGACTTTTGCTCTTCTGCCTTGCTAACAGTGTTCCTGAACCTTAGAGTGGTGTACCTTTCCATATTCTGTCTTTTTCCCTCCCTTTCTCACAAACTTATTGGAGTTCCATCTAGTTAAGCGCTCACCTCTGTATGAAAATAAGTGGCGTTTACTGTGACCTATCTGATAAGGGAAAAGGGGTGTATATATTACAATAGTAACTGTGTTTAGAATATTTTACAACAAGAGTGCTGGAGTGTTTCAAACCGTGTGTTTTTAAATAAATAATTATATACTTTGATACCAAAGCTCTGGTCAGTGTTTGCTTGTATTATTGTATCTGGGTACCTATTGTGTATACTTTGCATACTGTCTAACTCTTCTTGAGGGAAGTCTGACTGCTCAGCCACAGCTACCAGGTAAATCTGGGTGGTACAGACTGCTACCAAGTGGGTTTACTGCCAACACCTGTAGTCTTAAATCTTTTGCAGTGTTCCCTAAGGGAACTGCACAGGTTTCTGCCTAACAATCACCTTCAGGTACCCAATCCCCAATCCGCAAGGACCCTCTACCCCGGTGATCTATCCTCCCTTGCTTGTCCTCTCCCAGAGTCAGGATCCAGAAGCGATGGTCCTTCCCAGGTCACCTGAGCAGTAGATACCTGAAGAGTAGTTGTGAGAGTACCTTTCATCATCTACACATGATTCAAATTATGCTGAACACTTCACAAGTGCCTAAAACATACTAAGCTGCACATCAGGGAACCTTTTGTTTTAAATATGTAATAGCACTTATTAAGGCTAAGTAGTTCCTGGTCAAAACAGGACTCCTGCCACCTAGAAGCTACTGTTGGCTCCTGCTCCTCCTCATATCCTATTTTCAATCCCATAGTGTCTGGATTACTGATGTACACCAACCTACTGAAAACATCCATAAACCTTCAGTGGTTGTTAAGTCAAACAAACAGAATTGTATGGATGCTGAGGCACACAGATCACATGAAACTACAATTGAAGGACTTAGAGTACCCGATCCTGACAGACTCACCCGATTGGGGCTTTACCCTTGCCATGCCACCATGTCACTCAAATGTTTTACATGAAGGCAAACATGTTATTACTAAAAACAATGATGTATGTTTGCCATACTATGCATCCCACCTTGAAATCCTCTATAAATGTGGTTATCGTATTTGTAAGTTGGTCCTGTGGTGCAGGTAATTGCACAGTACTGGGAGCAAAGCAGCCCTTCATCCAACATATATGTAATCCTGCCTACAATAAGTCTCATTTCATTTTACCCTCTGTTTTCGGAAACCTTTTATGGTGAATGGGGCAAATCACAGAAAAGCAGTTTTTGTTTTCTCACTCATCCAAGGTGTTTGAGTGCCTAGCACCAAGGAAACCTTGCAAATCACTTGGATGAGAGTGCTCAATGCTACTCCGGTTTGCACATTCCTCTCATGCCTCTCCACCCTTTCATGACCCCTTAAAGAGAACATTTATGTTAATTGCATCTAGGGGGTCAGCAGTTTGGCTAGTGACACGTTTGCTTGCAACATGGATGTATTTATTTGTTTTTATTCACTGAATTTCACTTCTGTGGCCAAGTCAGCTTGTTTTTGAAGGAAAATTGGGGAACTCTGGGATATAAGGAAGTGGCAATGTATGGAACTTGCAGAGGCGATAAATGGAGGATCCAGAGTCTTACTTCATACAAGCTTAGTGGACAGCAGCAGTCACGAAAACCTACATTCCGCAAGAAGAAGGGAATAGTTTCTTACCTGTAACTCCATTTCTCCAGCATTGGTATCTTTCATGGATTCACATGCTTAGAATATTCCCCGTCGTCAGACTGGGACCCTCGGTACACATATATAGCCTTTTCCTATAGGAAAACGTCTGACACTTTTGTGTCCTATCTGCGTCCTTTTAGGACCCGCCTACGCATGCTCCGTAGGCCGTCCCAGTATAAGAGGCCCGCCCCCGCGGCTCCCCTTCAAATTTCGGCCCCTCCAAAGTAGGAAGGGTTAAACTTATCAAGCAAATACATTGCATTCCGGGGAGGCTGGCGGGCGCATGTGAATCCATGAAAGATACCAATGCTGGAGAAATGGAGTTACAGGTAAGAAACTATTCCCTTCTCCAGCATTGGATCTTTCATGGATTCACATGCTTAGAATAGATTGTATAGCAGTAACATCTGAAATGGCAGTGAGAATGTAATGTAATATACCCTCACCATAATACACAATGCATATATACAGAGGAATAAGTTAACCCATATAACCATTCCCACATAAAGTATACTGTCATCAAAAGGTAGAGAATCGACAGCGTGGAGCCTTCCTTACTGAAACAGATGGCGCAGGACAGCTCTTCCCATCTGCACCTCTTCCGCATGCTGCCTGGCAAGGCAGTAGTGGCGGGTAAACGTGTGGGGCACTGACCATGCCGCAGCCTGGCATATGTGTGCCAGCGGAATTCCTGCCCATAATGCTGCTGAGGAGGAAGTTGATCTTGTAGAATGGGCTCTAGGATGCCCTTGCAACGGCCTTCCGGCCTTGGAGTGGCAAAACACAATCGATGAGACCCATCGAGCCAATCCTTGTTTAGAGATTGCTTTTCCCCTCGTCGACGGACCATATGCGACGAACAGTTGACGAGTAGACCTGAGTTCCAGTGTACGATGTAGGTAAAATTTCAGAGCCCTCTTAACGTCCAGGGTATGAAGAGCTTTTTCTGCCGCCGATGATTGGGTCGCGAAGAAAGTAGGGAGAACAATGGACGAGTGTTTGTGATACACTGTCGGAACTTTTGGGACGAACGTAGGATTAGTTGCCAGGACCACCTTGTCCTTAAAGAATCTCAAGAATGGTGGGTCTACGACCAGCGCTTGCAGTTCCGAGATTCTCCTAGCTGACGTGATAGCAATTAAGAATGCCAACTTCCACGATATGAATTTCATGTCCGACGTGACCATGGGCTCAAAGGGTGGTTTCATTAAGCCTGCCAACACTGTGTTGAGACTCCAAGTTGGAGGGAAATGTTTCACCGGGGGAAAAGTTCGAAATAAACCCCTCATGAAGTGTTTTACCAGTCTGTCGCTGAATAGAGGAGACGACTGTCTCTTCCTCGTTAACCTCGAGATGGCCGCCAGGTGCACCTTTATCGATGTGAAGGATAAACCACTTTCCGCCAAGAGAAGCAGGTAAGGTAGCACTTGTTCCGGCGTCACCGTCAACGGTTGTAGGCCTTGCTGTCCTCGACACCAGTCACAGAACCTCCTCCACTTATAGGTGTAAGATTTGTTGGTAGAAGGGGCTCGAGCCGCTTGCAGAATTCTTTGGCAATCCTCCGAAACGTCTAAAGCACCGAACTCCGAAAAGTCAGGAGCCAGGCTGCAAGGTTGAGACTGTCCGGGTCGTGATGCCACACCGTGCCTTTGTCCCGGGATAGTAGGTTCGGGACTCTCGGAAACGCTATTGGATGTTCCAGCGACAGGTGAAGCAGGTCGGAGAACCACGGTTGCCGGGGCCAATACGGTGCCACTAGAATTACCCGGTAGCTGTATCTGCGTATCCACTGTACTGTCCTCCGTATGAGGGGGAGCGGGGGAAAAGCATAAAGGAACATGTCCGTCCATGGAAAGGAGAATGCCTCCCCCATAGAACCCTCCTGAGGCCATCTGCTTGCGAATTGCTCGCATTTCTTGTTGTCCTTGGTTGCGAAAGCGTCCAGAGGGGGGTGACCCCATTTCTCGAACACTTTCATCAGCTGAACTGTGTCCATTTCCCAATCGTGTATCTGGGCCATTCTTCTGCTGACGGGATCTGCTTGCGAATTCCTCACTCCCGGGAGATGGTGAGCCACGATGGAAATCCCGTGCTTCAATGCCCAATGCCATGTTTTCTGGGCCTCTATGGAAAGAGTCCTTGATCGTGTCCCTCCTTGTTTTCTCAAATAAAACATGGCCTTCGTATTGTCGGTCAGTACTCGTACTCGTGATCCCTTGATGTGTGGTAGGAATGCCTTCAAGGCCCATCGTACTGCTCTGAGCGCTAACACGTTTATGTGTAGGAGTGACTCCGTTGGAGACCAGCGACCTTGCGTTTGAAGAGTACCCATGTGAGCTCCCCATCCGGTTAGGGAGGCATCCGTGACTATGGTTCGCTGAAACTCTGGTTCCTGTAGCGGTACACCGTTGTTCAGATTGTGGGAACTCTGCCACCACTGAAGGGTCCGAAGCAGCTTGTCGTCGTTGATGGTTATCTTGTCTGACCACAATCCTTGGGCCTGCATTCATCGGTCCGCAAGGAATTCCTGGACTGGCCTCATGAATAGGCGACAGTTTGCCACCAGATGGATGCAGGATGCCATGGCCCCTAGGACCGAAACGTATTTCCTCACTGAGAGCCTGGTGGTTTGTCGTAGTCGGCTCGCCAGCTGATTGAGTTTTGAGGTTCTGTCGAGAGAAGGCTTCACTAGCCCTAACTGGGTCTCGAACTGTGCTCCCAGGAACACCAACGTTCTCGATGGCCGCAGAGAGGATTTCTCGAAGTTTATGGCAAATCCCAGCTGTTGCAGAAGCTGCATGGTGGCTTGCAAACTTGTGTTGGTCGACGCTGGGGAGGATCCCCTTACCAGCCAGTCGTCGAGGTATGGGTATACGTGGTGGCCTTGCCTCCGTAGCCATGCCCCTCCTGGGGCCAGGCATTTCGTGAACGTTCTGGGGGAGGTCTTGAGCCCAAAGAGAAGAACCGTGAACTGGTAGTGAGTCCGCCCTATTACAAATCTCAGGAATTTTCTGTGTTTCCGACACATTGGAAGGTGGAAGTACGCGTCTGGTAAATCCAGGGACGCTAGAAAATCCCCTTCTTGAACGGCGCGGATTACTTCCTGCAGCGTGAGCATTTTGAATTTTAGGCTCTTTAAAGACTTGTTGAGATCGCGTTAGTCTAAAATGGGACGCCATTTGCCGTTCGGCTTTTTTACGACGAAGTATCTTGAGTAGACTCCTTGACCTCTCTGTGATGTTGGAACTAATTCTATCACGCCCTTTGCTAACATGAGTGTTACCTCTTGTTGCAGTATCCTCAGATGGGAATGAGCCGTGAACGCAGGTGGGATGTGCGGAGGGCTGTGCTTGAATTGTAGAGAGTGTCCGTTCCTTACAGTGTCCAGCACCCATTGATCCGTCGTTATTCGTTCCCATTCATCGACATATGCGGACACTCTTCCCCCCAGAACGGTGTGTTGACTGTCACTGTTGATCTTTATTTTGTTTGTCTCTCGACGACGACGGATAGGATGGTCTCTTCCTGGACGTCTGGAAGTTCTGGCGTCGGTTTGCCGTTTGGGAAGCATGCCTGTATCCCTGGGAGGGGTAAGCCGACCTGACAAAGGATCTGTCTCCAGACGCAGAGAATCTGGAATTACCTGAAGCCCCTCTAAAGGGACGAAAAGACTTGTAGCTTCGGCCGCTCTGGAGGGCCCCCAATGAACGTGCCATGTCCGAGTCCTCTTTCATTCCCTTTAGGGCCTCGTCTACCTTTTCTCCGAATAGAAGGTCTCCCTCAAAAGGCATATCTAATACTTTGTATTGTACCTCTGGTCTGAAGTAGGTACACTTGAGCCATGACTGTCATCGTAATACGACCCCATTATTGACTTGCTTGAAGCCTGACTCAGCGAGGTCCACCGCGATGTTTATTGCGTGATTGGAAGCTTCCTCACCCTCTCGGACAAGTAACATCGCTGCCTACCTATGCTCTTCCGGAAGACGATCCAGCAACAGCGCTAGCCTGTGCCACATTTCTCTGTCATATCTGGCTACGATAGCCAGAGAGTTTGCGGCCTTTACTGTGGTTGCTCCCACGGATAGCACTTTTTTGCCAAAGGCATCCTGGCGTCTTGCTTCGTTTTCAGGCGGAGTCGTGCACTTGTGCTGGGCCTTCGCCTTCCTCGCCGCTGCCGCCGACACCACCGATTCTGGCGTTGGTTGGGAGGATAAACACTTGGGGGTAGACTCTGGAGCATTAAACTTTTTCTCGAGGCGTCCTTTCACTGCCGGCTCCGAAAAGGGGTGACGCATTGTCTGCAACCCCTCCTTCCACACGTGGTCTAGTATTGGTATTGAGAACTCAGACCTCCTTCTCTTACCCATGTGGTCGAACAAAAAACAGTCCTTTTTCTGTTCTTCCTGGGACAAGCCAAATTCCTTACACGCCTTCTCCATCATAGAATGGAATGATGCAATGTCGTCCGGAGGGGACGGGTGAGCTGGGCTTCTTGGAGTTTCTAACTCCACCTCTGACTCCCAGGTTGGATCCCTGGAGGGGGATGATGAGATATCCGACATGGCTCCCCTGTCAGACTCCGAATCTGGCAGCTCACCTTCCTCTTGTGGTGCCAGTGCTGAGATTGGCGTGCGTAAGTGCGTCGGTGGACGGGACGGGCCCGGCTCGTCGACGGGTGACTGAGGCAGGTTTACCTGAGGTAGCCTCTGGTCCAATGACTGTACCAAAGACTGAAGCGTGGACAGAATTTCCAACGGCAAAACAGATTGAGGATTGAGAAGAGGGGCAGATACCGGTATACCGGATCCCCTCGTCGACGACTTGTCAACCACTCGTAGCCCGAGGTCCGCCGGGCCAGCTATTCTCCCACTCTCGTCCTCCCCCGAGGACAGCGACACAGCCTGTTCTTGCAATAAAGTATCCGGGGGGATCGGATCAAAAACCACAGGCCTCCAGGCTTCCTGTAGAACCCCCGTTGACGAGGCCACCGTCGCAGTCGTTGTCGGTGGGACGGTGGATACCACATGCGTCAGTGGCAGGGTGGAGGCCGATGATTGGACCGCCGTCGACGACGGTGACTTAGCAGGTGGTTTAGGCGGTCCCGCCTTTTCCCCACTTGGCCTGCCTTTACTCGACTCTCGACTCGAGGTCGATCTATGGTGATCGCCCGAGGAGGATTTCGGCCTTTCCTTGTCATACTTTTTTGATGAATATGACGATTTTTTTCGACGAGGATTCTTTAGCTGAATGACTCCGAGGTGACTCTTTTTCCGTCGGTCGAGATTTCTTCGCCGGTGGTTCCGACGAGGCAGCGCGGTGTGATGTTTTCGCCGATTGTGTGGAGCCTACCTCCGAAGGGGGTTATGCTCCCGCTCCATCATTCAGCCATGCCACCAGCCGTCAATTTCGGTCTTTGAGGGTCTTTTGAGAAAACCCTTTGCATATGTCGCAGTTATCAGCCGAATGATGAGGGTGGAGGCAGTATATACAATCCATATGTCCGTCCCCCTCGTAAACCTTTTTCAAGCCGCACGTCGCCCATGGACGGAACAGCGCTTTTCCTGACATGGAGGAAAAATTTCCTCGAACTCCAACTCCAGTACACAACCTTGTACAAAATAGTAAGACGACGCGAGGAGATCCCACTACTTTGGAGACGGTTGAAATCTGAAGGGGAGCCGCGGGGGCGGGCCTCTTATACTGGGACGGCCTACGGAGCATGCATAGGCGGGTCCTAAAAGGACGCAGATAGGACACAAAAGTGTCGGAAGTTTTCCTATAGGAAAAGGCTATATATGTGTACCGAGGGTTCCAGTCTGACCACAGGGAATATTCTAAGCATGTGAATCCATGAAAGATCCAATGCTGGAGAAATATGTTTCATGAAGATGCAAGAAGATGGTACAGAGTTTAGCTCAAGGATCTCTATGATCACCTAGGGAAAGTAATCCCCGAAACAGTCACCCCACGAAAGACCCCCCATTTATAAAAGACAAGTGGGTTACTTGAGTGCATCTGGCTTTGCTCGCTGTTCAATGTATAGAGCAAGAATGAGAACTCTGATGCACAAGCCCCAGCATTGAACGCAAACCACAGACCAATGAGAATCCTACAGTAGCGAAAGAAAGCACAGGGATCAGGAGTTAAACAATGACACAAGTAACTAGAGATTTTTGTGGTTTCAAATGTGTCTATTTTCAGGAGATCAGGGATTGGGCTGATCTAAAGGCCTACAGGGACTACGGGGGAATTTACAAACAAAATAAGACTCTAAAAAAGTGTCCGGCATGGGGCAACAAATATATCCCTGGTGTTTCCAACACCTAGGCTGAGGTTTTAAAAAAATCAAAGTTCACAAACGTACTCTTCTTTGTCCCTCCAGCGACCCTACTCTAAAAAAAATAAAGTTAAAAATGATGGTCAACAGGAAGTTCCGAACATAGTCTTAGCAAGACTTTCGCCTCATTGCTAACCCTATTCTTAAATTGTAAACACTGTAAATCTTGGCCAACAAGAGTTTGCAAAACCCTTTATTACACATGTCCAGCAGTAATCTATAAAGCAACACAAAAAGTACTCCTGGGAAGGTAATATTAACAAACTTGATATCAAGGAGATATCTCATCCTTGGCACTTAAGGGGTTAAGAACAATTCTTTCTTTTATGTAAAACTATCCCACGCCCTTTTTGTATTAGTTGTAAGGTTTGGCAATAGGTTTCTTAGTATAGGCCCTTTTATTTGACATGACGCCACTAGGAATGCCTTATTTTCATTTGATGGTCGATCTTGCTCCCAGGTGAAGGCTAACAAATTCACGAAGACCAGACCTCCCCAGCTAGTATCCCCGGAAAACAGCCTCTCAACTCTACAGTCAGATCGGACTCCAACATGAGGTCGAAGAAAGAGCGGAAACTAGCAACATGCTGCAAGAGGAAGTATGCTCAGACTGTTGGAACTCTAACCAGCTGGCTTGCAAGGGAGGATCACCCTAAACAAACTACCCCCATTGAAAGGCCACTATACTCAAGTAGCGGAAATAACAAATTGTCTGGGAATAAGTATCCCCCTAATGAAGAGGTTAAAATCCACACCACGTTACTTCTAAAAGCTGACCAACAATTGATTGCAAGTAGCATGAAAACAGTGGAACTGAATCCCAAAATTCTTATGATTGGTCTGGAATGTGAAGCAAAGGGGTCCTGACACCTGAACCGCTCTGGAGCCTGCTACCTTTTTTGCATTTTTGTAAGGAACGTGGGGGTTGGTCACCCTAAGTTACATGGGGGAACACAGACGTGGACCCCTTGCTCACTGTGCTCAGAGAGGCACAGCTCCACCTCACTGATGAGGCCCAACAAGGCTGAAACACATGTATGGAGTTGCTGTTGGTATTCTTGTTCAAAGGAGGTTGGCCTAGCATTTCGGTGTTGGACTGCCCTTGTGGGCGGGACAAAGACTGATATGCAAATGGATATTCCTCCTTTGTGAGAATTACAGTGAGCTAAAAGCGATGGCTCGGACTCTCACAGTGGGTAAAAACAGAAAAGGTTATCATGCCATGTTCATTCGAGAGAGGGGCGCCTGCTACCTTTTTTGCATTACTGTTTAACAAAGTTCCATTGCTGAGGATTCTAAACTCAGGAGACTTACTTTATAGAACCCCTCTCTCTTCAACCAGGGAAGGTAACAAGGATTCATTTCTGTTTGCCGGAGACAGCTTCATTTTTCCATTAGCACCAGTCCTCCATAGTTCACTTCGGATTTGTATTGGACATAAAACCAACAAGGTGGAGGCGTCCATATGCTGTACCCAATGTAAAAGATCGCAATCTGACAGAGTACTTAATGCAAAAAACAAGCCTGACATGGGAGAAACATTTGATGACGCATAGGGGTGGGAATGGCTGCAGCAAGTGATTCCTAAAATAAAGTGTAATCAGTGAAATCACGCTGTCCTAACCTGGAATACAAGGGGCTTTAATCATTGGCTCCTTGAGGGTGGTTCGCGGGACCTACTTACAGGTCATGAAATATTTGCTTTACAGGCGATATGGGTAACATTCAACATTGAAGTGGATTGATATGTAATATTGCAAACAGAGGCTATTAAGGGGAGGGCTGGTCGCCCGGCAGGCAGACTGTTGATTGGTTTAAGAAATTACCTTCACCCTAAATTGATCTTTGCGGGTCCCCCTGGCGGCAACATCTTGGCAGTAGAGGTGTGTGGTAATAGTGAGGGTTTGGAACAGCAGGGCATGTTAATTGTGAGCATTTATAACTCCCTTGTACAAACACCATAGAGGTCGCGTTTGATAGTCTGGACCAGATTTAGCTGCTATAGGGGTGATTCAGCAGTCACCAATCGTATTATTCTTTGTGGTGACTGGAACGCGAGATGTGTGGATAGGGATGGTGGTGGGATGTACAAAAACGTGTTTGAATATTTTAACATGCCGCACTAAACTTCAAACACCAAGGACAAGCAGTGGCTTGGCGACCTCCAGGAATGGAGTCTGTTCCTATTAAACAGACGGACAACAGGGGATTGCCCTGGTAGCCCAACCTGGTCCGTCTGCGTAAATAAGGCCACCTTGGATTATTTTGCCAGCAACAACTGTCTGCTGGAGCGGACAGTCTCACTGAAGATGGCCTTTAACGAATACAGTGACCACGCAATTCTCACCCTGGTTTTTGAAGCTACTAGTAGCCACTTGGAGGCTCATGTGTGGGGGCCTGATGCCCAACCATGCGGGAATCCGCGTTAATTGCAACCAGAGCCAAATAACAAAACTATGCGCCTCTGCTTTTCCACAGGGGTGTTTTGATTGGAGAAGTCTCCAAGGCAAAAACACTGAAGCAATTGAAGAATGACTCCATCAATTGGCACATATTGCTCTGGCCTGCCATAGTAAGCCAACATTAACTAGCAAAACCATGTCGAGTAAACCTTTCGATATGGAGATTTGTGATTGTAAGAAGCGCAGGGCAATTCGAGCTTTAATAAGGCAGGGAAAGCTGCATTGCCCTTCACTTCTCAACCAAATCTAAATGTTCCAAAGTAAATGTTCAATGATTGGCAATTTAAGGTATTCTAAAGTTCTATCTCAAGATCAATACTGTTCCAATGTAGTCTTGTGGCAATACGGACTGATCAAGTTCTGAGGTTAGGTTCTGCAGATTCACAAATATCACAGTTCACATCACTTGTCTCAGGTATCCCTTCCCCAAGTTCTAAAGGTAACAAAGTTCACACAACACTGTGGTCTTGGGATTTCCTTCTTCAAGATGAATATTCTCCAAGTTTTCTTTTCAGGGTTCCTTTCCCCAAGATTTACTTTCAACAGTTTATTTGTTTCTTCAGCTTATCAGTTCACAAACGTTCATGGGATCCACTTACTTTCCCTTGGTTAACTTCACCAACGATTCACTTCTTTGCTGCTTTCCAACTTTTAGTGGTTTTTGGTCTATGCGCAGTTGTCAGCCGACAAGAACCACCCATCACAGGTCACGCAACCAGCAATCACATGTGCCTTGATTCTTAATGTTGGAAATATTTGTACTAGGAAACTTTCTGGTCTAAGTGCAGTTGTCAGACCGCACGGTCCACCCATCACAGGTCACGCAACTATAGGTTTCCCAAAGCTGATGCTCAATAGTTCACAAGACAATGCTTTCATTTCATTGTTGGACTTTCATATGCCTTCCAAAGTGTCTTCTAACCATGGCACACTTGATTTCCACAGACTGTTCTTATAGTTTACACTTTGTAATCTTGTTCAAGCAGCATCTTAATAATTTAATACATCCAGCATTGCAATATTAACTTGGTTTCATTCTAACCATGCTTTCCTGTTATTCAATATTTAAGATGTATAGCTTTACGTTGTGTGAGCTAGAATAATGTCTTTCAAACAATTCAGTATTCAATAGATGCAAGTTTTACTTGTACGTGCTCAGCAGCCCCTTTCATCAAGTTCGGCATTTGGTGTGTTGCTTTTACTTGTACTGATTCATCAAGTTCGGCATTCAATATTCAAAAGATTTACTTATGCGTGTTCAGCAGCCCCTTTCATCCAGTTCGGCAGTCAGTATCCGTTTGGTTCAATTACACAGGCTCAACAGGCCCTTGCAGTGCCCAGTTGTTCCCAGTCTCTTTGAGAGCCTTACCGGGTTGCTGCTGCTCTGCAGCTTCCACCCACACAGGAGAAGCAACTTGCCGGTTCGCAGGCTGCTTCCTTTCAGGTACACCAGTCTTTGTGCTGGGCTTAACCACCGCTCCTCAGCAGCTTCTGCTCTCCGCCTTCTCCACAAGAGTTCCCAGTCCTGCTCGGTCCGCTCGGCAGGACTACCAGGATCTTCAACAGGCACCTTAGCGTCTCGGCTTCCCGCCCCTCAGTATGACAAAAACGTCGTTCTGTTCTGCTCCTGCAACACCTGCATCTCTCGCATCTCTCACACCTCTCTATAGGCATCCCTGACTTCCACATGTTATACTCTCTTTCATAAATAATGGGCTGCAGGTGAAACAAGGTATTCCCAATTGGCTGACCTCGTTTAAGCATATTATTGTGACATGCCTGACCTCTCTTCTTCCTCACAGTACCAAAGTGGTGTTGGCAATAGGAAATCTGCACTGCTCCTAGTTGCTTTTTCTTCTCAGTACTTAAAGGAGAATTACAGGGGATGATGGAATGAGATTGACAATAGCCCATAAAGGCTAAGGAAGGGGAGGATCTGTCAGTGTTAGGAAAGGGGGATACCATGTCTCGCATTCAGGTGCCCACTCTCTAATCCCCCAAGGACCCTCCACTTAGGTAATTCTCCATCGCTAGTCCACCCCCAGGGTCGGAATCCAAAAGCAATGGTCCTTCCCTGGCCACCTGAACAGAAGATCCCTGGGGAGTAGTTGTGAGGATGCCCTCTGATTTCTCACAAGGTCCATGTATCTGTGTAAAGAAGATAATCCAGCCCTTATAAGAACTACTGAGACAAGGAAGAGTAGGGACCACTTCACTGAAGTGTAATGGAAAGCTGGGATGAGGAAGAGTCCAGCCAATCCAATCAGGAGTCAGCACACTTGTACTGAGACGAAGAAGATGTGCAGAGCCATGAAGATCGCCCCACGGAACCATAGTAAGCATCCTAGCCTATATCGACATTGTACATGTATACAAACTGAGGACGGACTCACGATAAAATAAATCTCTCCATGGAGGAACCGCAAGAGCCAACACAGTCGAGAGAAGAAAGAGAAGGCAAACAGGGACATTGAGGCAGGAGCAAGCCGGTGCGAAGCAGGTACAGTGTGGGAGGACCGCTTGATGAACTGAAAAGAAGCAGCTCCTGTTCCAGAAATCTGGCAAGCGTGGGAGCAGAAAAGCAGCGCCAGTCAGAGGAAGGTTTCCCCTGCGGGCCCGCTCAGACCGAAGGGAGACGCAGAAAGACGTTGAAGACCCATAGCAGATTACAGGCGTCCCGGAAGACCCAAGACTACCGTGGACCATAAGGAAAGGTACACACAGGTGGCAGGGGAGGTGCTGGGGCCCCAAGAAAGTGGTCAACAAACTTGAGAAGACAAAGAAGCTAAGAATCTAGGTCTGGGACCCTGATCGAGAGAAAGGAACTTTTGCCAATTTGGAAAAGTACTGTAGTACTTTGCAGGAGAGTGAACCAAGTCTATCAGAAAAAGGATAAAGCAGAATGTGAGAGTCTGGAAGCCGCACCCATAAAAGTAACAAGAAGCAGCCTTGTTGTTCTTCATAGTCACAGGGCCAGGCAGAGGACAAAAACCAGGTTGACTGTATCTAGAGAGCTGGGAAAGGTCAGGGGAAGCAGCTATTCCCCCTGGCATGGTGGACTGTTCAAAGCTGAGAAAGACCAGGGGAAGCAGCCATTAACCCGGGAACTTTGAACTGCTGAAAGGAAGCCTGAAAAGCAAAGGGGAAGAGAAGCATCCCCCCTGGCATTCAGAGTTGTGCTTTTTGAGGCCTGAAGAAATTAAGGGAAGGAAGTCAGTCCCCCTAATATTGGGAAACCAGTTGAAGAGCCTGAGAAGGTTAGGGGGAGGGAGCCATCCTCGTGTTACTGGTGAACTGGACATTTGTGAATACAAGACATATTTGTTTTTCATTGAAGAAAGTTGTGAGAGAAGCCAAGTGAAGGGAGTCATTATTTTTACATTGTTTAAAGTCTGAGAAAGGCCAGGGGAAGGGAGTCATTCCCCCAGCTTTAATGAACACTGAGAGAAGCCAAGAGAAGTAAGTCATTCTCTTGGCCTTGTGAAGAGTTAAAGTAAGGCCAACAAAAGGGAATCATCCCATCCTGATGTTTGTGAAGATTGTTTGAGAAGCAAAGGGAAGGGAATTTGGCACTGTGAGACGCCCAAGGAACAGCAGGGCAAGGGAGTAATTTCCCCTGATATTGTGAACTGTATGGCAATAAGCCAGGTTAAGGAAGTCGTCCTTCCTTGCACTGTGAAAAGTGTTGAGAAACCTGAGGAAGGTTGTTAGAGGGAGAGGGAGACCCACCGTAACATTGTGGAGATACAAGATTTTCTTATTCCACGTGCATTGGTGGAATGGTGAGGCAAGAATATTTTTGAGATTTTGACCTTTTTGAAGAACTTTTCCTTTTTACATCACCTGAAAGTGAGTTTTGGTCTATCGTCCAGACAAAGAGAGCCATTCTTCTAGACCAAAAAGATCCTGCCCCTTTTTTATTAGTTTAATTTAGAGTGTAAGGGAAGGAAATAGTTTTTTTTTTTTTAAAGGTCTGTTTATTAACGTTTTCAATTTAAAGAAGCACTTAACATCCATACACAGATCTCCGAATCCTCACCTTGATTCCACCAGCCCCCCCTTTTTTCCCTCCCAACATCCCGTGCACAACCAGCGGCTAAACCTTCCCTGCTCCTTCAAGTCCGGTAACCAGCCAACATTGTACTGGCTGTGAGAAACCAAAAGGTGTCTCACTCGCTAGTCCCCGGGGATCTGTCATCTAGGTGGCCAGGACACAGACATCGCTGTGGATCCAGTTTCTGGGGGTGGATCAGTGCAGGAGGATCACCTGGATGAGGGGTCTTCGGGTAGTGGGACACCAGATGGTGAGACGCAGTATTCCCTTTCCTGTAACACCTTTACCTCATCCTACCAGGTAGGATATTTAGGAAATCAACCCCCCCTTTTACAACACGAATACTTTCTCACAGACAGCCTGCTACGTATGAGAGAAAATGGACTAACACCCGAGCCGTATACCTGATGTTTCCCAATACAATGGTCAGGCAATTACTGACCATCACACACACACACACCAGACTTCCATTATACTTCCCTGCACGGATAAAAGGTGGAGCACGAGAGCACACTTTGAGCGAGTCACAGCACACGAGGAATCAGCAGTTCCAAGACGGCAGTTCAACAACAGGAGAAAGACGGCGAAACAGAAGGGGATCGCAAGGAGGGAAGTTCCCTTGACCTTTTCTACAAGGAATTGTTACTTTCACGAAGCCTCGAGAATAGAAAGCGTAAGACCAGGGCCTCCAGCGTCGATAATCAAGGTGGGGAGAATCATCAGCTGCCGTGGTACTGTCCTTGGCTCCAACAACAAAGCAGCACCAGTGAAATCAACGCAGCCGGTTAGTTGAGGAGACCAATACAAGACTGGTCTGTGTTGAAGCCAAGGTTGCAAGCAACAACAATGTATGACGAGCGCTGGTTCGAACATTGTATGAAACGATATCCAGGTAAATTGTCTAAAAAATATTTTCAACATGCCATTTTGTCTAAAAAAAAGGCGAAAAAAAAATCCGAATGGTTTTAATTTTATATGTTTTTTTTAAATTTGCTTTTTTATTGGTATTTCCTTAAACAGAACACATTGAACAACATACCCCAACGCCCCCCCTTCCTCACTCCTCCCCCACCATGGGTTCGAGAGAAGTCCAGTTTTGCATCGCTTCCCCAGACGATCCGTTCTCGCCCACCACCCCCCTACCAAGCCCCAATAGGATGAGCTGAGCTAAATTGTACGCCCCTTTATGAGTCTGCAGGATCAGTGGTATCTATTATGCCCAAGAGCCGCATGCTCCGAGGGCACCACCGCTGCCTTGTTCCATCTACCAGCAATGAAAGTAGAGAGTCCCAGTCTGACCTGAACCTAAGATGTTCTTCTTGTATTCAGTACGTGACCCACTCGATTGCCACCAGGGATCACATCTTTGCCACCCATTGGTGATCCTGTGGCGGGTCCTTTGCTTTCCATCTACGGGCTAGAACCATTACGGCGGCCATCATCATTATTGCATAGAGTTTGTGGTCCGCTTTGGTCTTAATTGATGCAAGGTCCCCCCCCCCCCAAGCCCAGTATCGCCAGACCTTTGTTACCCCTGTGGTTAAGTCCCAGGACTTGGCTAAGTGCGTCCCAAATCCCAGCCCAATAGTTCTCGATTTTTGGGCACTCCCACCATATGTGCTCCCACGTAGCCACCTCACCGCATTCTCGCCAACACATGGGGGAGCTCCCTGGGTAGATTTTGTGAAGTCTGGAGGGGGTCAAGTGCCACTGAGTGAGCAGCTTCAGCCACATCTCCCTTATTTGAAGGGATCTTGTTAGCTATGGTATCTGCTTCCATAACCAATTCCAGTCGTTGTCCTCAATTGCAGACCCAGTAGCTAGTTCCCAATTCTTCATTTAGGGCCGCAGAGGAGGATCCTCTACTTCCTTCATGTGCCTATATATGGCTGTGATCAAGTGCTTATCCCCCGATTCCCTGCCGAGATACCTTACAAAGGGCGTTAATTGTCGAGTTGCGGCTTGCTTTAGAGTGGGATGGCTGAGCCAATGTCTAAGTTGGCAATAGTGAAACCTTTCCCTTTCACTCAGCGCAAATTCTGTCTTACACTTTTCGAACTGCTTTACCTGGGTCCCCTCAAACATGTCCCGTAACATCCTGCATCCCCCTTGCTGCTAGTCTTGAAAGGCAGTGGTGTTGTGCCCAGGGGTGATCTGCGGGTTAGTGAACAGGGTGGTGTAGGGCGACGGATGTGTCGTTAGGTGGGCCAGCTGCACCGCCTCATCCCAGGTACGGGCTACCAGGGCTAGGATTGCACTACAATACATACGAATCGGCCTGTCCTGTTTCGGCTTTCACAGGACCCCCTCGAGATCCTCCCCCAGCACTGCCCTATCCATGGGCCTCTATACTTTCCCCCGGTCGGCTCTTTGCCAGTCCCGGAGCACCTTCAGCTGAGCCATCCTATAGTATCCCCTAAAGTCGGGTAGCCCCAAGCCCCCACCGCTCAGTGGGGGTTCTCATCACCCTGGCTGCTATCCTTGGAGACTTGTTGGCCCACACAAACCTGCTAATAAATTTATTCAAGGACCTGAAAAAAACTGGGGGAACGTGCGCTGGTAAGGCAGCAAAGTGGTACAAGAGCTTATGGAGTACAGTCATTTTTAGGACGTTGATACGTCCCAGCCATGAAATCGCCAAGGGACCCCAATCGATCATCTTCCTCTTTAATTTCTCCAGTAATGGGGGGTAGTTCGCATGGAGCAACTGATCCACCTTTGTCGTCATTTTTACTCCTAAGTAGGTGAGAGAGTGCTCCACCCATCTATAGGGGGAAGTGAGCTTCAAGGAGTGAGCCGTTGGCGTCGGGACTGTAAGATTGAGAATTTCTGTTTTAGAAGCGTTTTTTTTCAGGCCCGCAATGCTGCCAAAGTGTGCTAGTTCAGTTTCTACTGCTGGTATAGCCATGTTCGGGAGGGTCAACGCAACTATCATATCGTCTGCCAATGCAGCTATTTCATGCGATTCCCCTGCGAAAGGCAGGCCGGTTATGAGATGGTTGGCTCGCACCGCTTTGAGGAATGGTTCCACATGAAGGGCGTACAGTATCGGGGACAGAGGGCACCCCTGCTTAGTGCCCCCCTCCACATGCACAATGTCGGACAATTGCCCGTTCACAGCCAGTCTGAGGGTTGGATGTCTATAATTGGCTCTAATCCTATCCATAAAATTGGGGCCAAAACCCATCCTGAGCATGGTTGCAAAGAGGAATCCCCACTCCACCCGATAAAACGCCTTCTCAGCATCAATTGCTATCAGGAGAGCGGGGATTCCTCTTTTGTGAGCCTTCTCTATTAAGTGAACCAGCCTCCTGACGTTGTCGGAAGTCTGTCTGCCTCTGACAAATCCTGATTGGTCTGGATGGACTAACTTAGGGACAAGGTGATCAAATCTTTTTGCAAAGATCTTAGCATGTATTTTGGAGTCGACATTGATCAAAGCTATGGGACGATAGGAGGTGCATTCGGTTGGGTCCTTGCCCTTTTTGTGGATGAGAACAACTTTCACCTCTTCCATAGATCTCGTGAGTGCGCTATCCCGCCGTATTTGGTTAAAGAGCGCGGTTAAGATAGGTGTAAGTGTTTCCTTATGCCGTTTGTAGAATTCCGCCACATAGCCGTCCGGGCCTGGCGATTTAAGATTAGGCAGAGCTCCAATTGCGTCCCTAATCTCGTCCTCTGTATTATCCCTTTCCAGTGTTTCCATCTCTTTATGTGAGGCAGTTTGACGCTATCTAGGTAACTTAGTTGGGAAGAGTGCGCCGGAGTGTCGGATGCGTACAGAGCTGAATAGAAACGAGTGAATTCCCTTGAAATGTCCTCAGTTTTGGTACTGGCGGTCCCTCCCCCCACCTTAATTTTTGGTATTGTCTTCTCCTTGTGCTCCTTTCTGAGCATTCTCGAGAGCAATCGGTCTGCCTTATTGGCTTTAACATAAAATTTCTGCCTAAGATATAATAAGCTCCGTTCAGCAGCTCGAGTCTGGATCAGGTCCAACTGGCTCTGAATTGCCCTGTACTCCCTTTTGATGGCCTGAGTTTGGTTTTTCCCAATTTTTGCAGTTATCTCCCATAGTGCTTCCTCTCTAGCCGCGCCTCCTCTACTCTCAGCTCCCTGTCGCTTTGCTCGCTATTATTACTCCTCTCAGGGTCGCCTTAAAGGTGTCCCACCTAATCTGAAGCGATGTGTCCCCTGCTAAATTCTCAGCGAAAAAGCTTCCCATTACCTCCTCAATCTCTCGGACAAGAGCTTGGTCTTTGAAGAGGGCACTCGGGTAGCACCATTTCCACAGCCCCGGGGGTCTGCCCTTCGCTTTCAGGGTTGTCAGGGTTGTTCGCTTTCAGATATAGTCTATTCTCGAATGGGACTAGTGAGGTTGTGAGTAAAAGGCATATCCCCCTGCATCCTCCATCTCCCGCCAGGTATCCACCAGGGCCAGGTTACTGATTTTCTCCTTCAGGTCGTGTGTTGGTCTCCCTTGTGGGCTGGTCCCTCCCGCCGTTCTATCCTTTGCAGGATCCCACGCAATGTTGAAATCGCCAGGAAGGAGGATAGGGAACTTGGCAAATTTCTCAAGCTTCCCCAATACGCTCTGGAGGAAGAGATCTTGTGCTGTGTTAGGTGCATATATATCGCTGCCACTGTGAGAGGGTGTTCGTTGCCCTCCAGAGAAACCGCCAGAAACCTTCCTTGGTCGTCTGTGACCTTCTCCGTGATATGTAGTTCCAGTCCATCTCTAAGGGCCAGCAGGACGCCAGCTTTCCTTTCAGCTTGAGTCGCTTGTAACGACCTGGAGTAGCCCCAAAGCTTGACTTTTCCTCGATCAGCCGATCTAATATGAGTTTCTTGGAGCATGATAATGTTCGGCCGATAACGCTTAACAGAGCGCTCTACTTTGCTACGTTTGATCGGTGAATTGAGGCCAATTACATTGAGGGAGAAGATCCTCAATACTCGTTGGCTAGACATGGTAGTTCAATGGCCATGATATAGATTGCGCGGCACCGCCCTTATCGTACAGACCTCCTCCCTTGGGCTCGCCCTTTTGGGTTTTGCTGCACCAGCCCTTCCTTTGCTTCTGAGACACTGGTTCTCCCAGCCCCCCCCCCATTGCTGTCCCTTCCCCCCTTCCCCTCTGGCAGTGTGAGACAACTGGCCTCAGCCCCCCCTCGAATCAGAACCTCGAGAGTCGTCGCATTGAATGCCATTCAACTGTTCCAACGCAGGACCGCCCCGTCCCATTCCAAGAACTGATCCCCCCACACTCCCCCCCCCCAAGACCGTTGCTGAAATTCTCGAGCTTGCCAAAGCCCTTATCTGCTCCCATGCCCTCCCCAGGCATCCTTTTCCTGTTCCGTAGTCTGGATCCTATGCTGAAGCTTGCTCCCAGTGAAGATCCATTCACTTCCGGCATTCCTGGTCCTTCCCTGGTGTCGGACCCTTCTGGAGCGGGTGGATGTCGTTTTTCCTTTACTTCTTTGGCCGAGCCATAGACCATTCCCACCCTCTACGTTCAGTCCGCTGGGTCGAAGGCGGAGCGGGTGGAGGCGGAGGATCCTCTTCCAAGCCCAACAGGACGACAACAAAGCTAATTTAACCCAATTCACCAAATATTACAAGACAGAAATTATGAATACAAAAAAAAAATATATTCAATGACAGAATTACTAATGCCAAATCTAATACCAAGGAACTTTTTGCCATCCTCCGGGAAATGGAATCCCCCATCCAACCTACTGACACGGTCCCGAAGGACAAGATATGGTGCACTAACATACAGAACGCCCTATCGAGTAAAATGTCCACCCTCCAACTTTAAATAACCAATAAAAAGGACGCCCTCTCTCCTACTGATCAACAAGTACCTCTAGTGACTGAACATAATGCTATCCCCCCTTTTAGCTTCAAACCTATCTCCATCATCGACACTGAAAAGGTTATCCTCTCACTGAAGCCTTCCAACTGTAAGGGCGACAGTTGCCCAGCTCAAATAATAAAGGATACAGCCAGAGATTTAACCCCATTCATCTTGAAGGTCATTAACTCCTTCAAATCCAACACAGTGCCAGCCAACCTAAAAGAATCCTGGGTCCTCCTCCTTCTTAAAAAACAAACCCTTGATCCATCCATCCCAACCAATTATAGGCCTATCACCACTGTACCTTTCCTACTAAAAATTATCGATAGAGTAGCCTATCTCCAAATTCAAGATTACTTAGAAGCTAACCATCTACTAGGCTCGCGCCAATCGGGCTTCCGCCCTCTCCATGGTACGGAAACAGCCTTGATAGATCTTAAAACTAAAATTGAGGAATTCAAGGATACTGGGAAAACAGCGTTGCTACTCCTACTGGACTTGTCAGCAGCTTTTGATCTGGTGGATCATGCAGTTTTATGCAACCACCTCAAGCTCGCTGCCATTTTCACAGGGGAAGCTATAGCATGGGTCCAATCCTTTCTAGTCAACCGGACCATGAGAGTGTTTTCCACCTCCACTTGTGCCGATCCAATCCAAATTACATGTGGCGTCCCACAGGGCTTCTGTGTCTCACCCACCATGTACAACATTTTCACCAAGCCATTGTTCGACAAGTTGGACAGACGGGGGGTCACCTACACAAATTATGCAGATGACACCCAGATCCTCATACCCCTTTCGGGCAACTATGGAGTGGAACTGGCTTTGGTGAATAAAATTTACATCCTCATTCAGGCATGGATGGCCACCCATGGCCTCTGCCTGAACGACGATAAAAACTGAAATCCTGCTCCTTGGATCAGACCATAACCTAACTAAACTCACCCCAGACTATGCCTCATTTAACATCGACAATACTACTATTAAGGTTATGCGAGAGGTTAAAACTCTAGGTTTTTACCTCGACTTCGCTCTCACCCTCAAAAGCAAGTGAACTCCCTCGCCTCTACAACCACTTACACGTATAAACTCATCCGTGATTCCAGACCCTTCCTCTCCAGTGCCAGCTGCCTCACCTTGGCCAATGCCCTTGTCATGTCCAGACTGGACTATTGCAATGCCTTATACTCAGGTGCAAATAAGTCGGTCATTGACAAACTCCAGAGATTACAAAAGAACGCCCTAAGAACAGCTTTGAATATCCCATGTAGAGAGCATATCTCCAAACACCGGACTGAGGCCCACTGGCTAAAGATAAAGGACAGAATCCTCCTTAAAACTATTTCTCTCACATTCAAATGCCTCAACAATCAAGCACCCCCCTAACTAGCTGAAAGAATCAACTGGAGACCCTCTAACCGACTGACGAGATCTGCCAACAACTTCTTACTTGAAGTCCCGAGATTCAAACTTACCACGGCGGGTGGATCTAGCTTACCAGTTAGAGCTGCACAATCATGGAACATACTCCCACCTGACCTTAGATGCCCATTACCCTACACTAGATTTAGATGTAACATGCTCAAATGGCTGCACAATAATGATATGTAACGATATTCACCCTTATCTAGCTAATCACGTTATACATTTGTTAAGACGTATTGTTCTACGCTTACCCATCTTGATCCTATATGTACTGTATCACTTGTATCATTTGTTGTAAGTTACCACTGTTTTGCAATAGCCTGCATCAGTGTGATGCTGGAAATGCATCGGACGGACAGGGCCTCCGTATCCTTGTCCTTTACTGCTTTTTATCGTGTGTTCTGTCGTGTTTTCCACACCGGAGTTCATGTGGGACTCCTGGCGGTGCAGCTCTCTCTCTTTTGGTTTGGTGAACGGACCCATGGGATACCCTTATGGCACCCATGGGTGGGGGTACAACCCTGTGCCCCTAGTGTACGTTTTTGGGCACCTGTGGGTGGCCCGCAGAGCAGGGTATGGGCTGGTGGAAGATGCATGCCGAGTTCGACAGGTGCGTGGAGTATCCTCCATTTTGGGATACCCCGGCCCTGCCATTGGGATCAGTTGATTCCTGATGGAAAACAAGATGGCCCCGGTGGCACTTGTTTTCCAAAAGTCCTGGGAAGCCCTGACTCTGTCCCTTCCCCCTGACTGGCTGTTGGGTGGAAATGCCATATATGGTGTTGTTGTGAAGGCCCGGCCAGACTAGCTGGAGCCTTCCCGGTGATGTATGTTGTGGGTACCTCCTGTGGGTGGGACCTGGGTGAATAGAGTGTGTGACGAATATGCATTCTGTGTTGTGGGTGTCTAGTATCTGGTGGTTGACACAATGACTGAGACAATCCTGCCCGAAACCGGTATGAATGCAGCTTGGAGTGTTGAATGGCTCGGTACTTGTCCCAATACACATAACTTGTCGTGAGTGTCTGGAGAGAAGTAAATGGCCTGAATACCTTGTGTGCCTGATTGGCTGCCTGCCTGCATGAATGCCCGTAGTCGTGATTTGATGCTTGAGTGTGACCCAGCGGAATGAATGTATATCTGGGGACCTCTCACTGCTAGGAATCGTGTTCAGAAGCTTAAGTCCACTACGACGAGTAACTGGAATAACTGACGCTTGACCTTGAAACCCCCGCTGGACGAGAAGGAGTGCTGTGGCTCTCCCTCGCAATCTGAAGGCTGCTGTGTTTCCAAGGACTGACCCAGAGAGGACCTGGTAAGGCGCCCTCTTCCGGAGCTACGAGGGACCATCGTGCACAGCTGATCTTTGCCAACGCTCCCTGGTAGACAGACCTTAGACAGGCTGCTGACCCGATACGTGGACTGCTGCGGAATTCCAAGGAGAAGCACTCTGACAGTTGTCCGCCACTGTCGACGACCGCCGTCGCCGACCGGTGCCGCTGTGCTCCTGTTTGCCTAAGAACTTCCATCGATCATCGGACGCTCTCGCCTGCATCATCATCCGCTTGTCTCCCGCTGGAGAAGGCCCGACCGTCGACGCGCCAAGGAGCATCCCCCGGTGGGTTCCCCACCACCTAAAGACCACAGAGATGCCGACGACTCGACGCCCTTGCACAGTTCTTCACCATCTCTTTGCGGTCCAGAACCTTCATCACCGAGGTGCCCCGCACACCTCTTCCTTGCAGGACGCCAACGCTCTGTCATCGACGAGCACCGCTAGGAACGAAGCTGTCACTTCCCTGCCGTAGTTCACCCTGTTCACCGTCGGACGTTCGACGACCCGTGACTCCCGCCTTAAAGGGAGGGCACTCAAGAAGGGCCATCGATTCCCCGACACCGAACGCCAAGTTGCCCGACACCTCTCAATGATCCGTGGCTCCCGCCTGAAAGGGAGGCATTCAAGAAGGATCGGTCGACGCATCGTCGGAGAACTCTACTCCACCAGGTACATTGGAGGGGTAAAACCTTAATAGGAAGAAGTGAGACTATTGAACATATGGACTGGGCTGGTGCGATATATCTTTATTTTACAGGTTGCCCAGGTGGGGGGATCTCGACACAGAACTGTGTCTCGGGTACGGGGCCAGCATTCTGCCTAGTGTTTCAACCATCTTACGTTCCTGCCTATCTCTATTGCTGGTTTCCTCGTTATTAATCTGTGTGACATTTTATTCGTACAGTTGATGCACTTTAATGAGATTCGATAACATTAGTGTTACCACTTTAGACTTGTATATATTTATCATTATTTACTTCCGAGTACAAAGTGCATTATTGTGATCGTTTACATACCTTTGAATATTAATTATATAAAGACTGTGTTTTCAGTAATACAGTGTGTGGACATTCCTTTGTGGGGGTTCGGGGACTACACTGTACTTAAGAACCAGCCCGCATCACCTCCTGAGAAGCTAGGCCTTGATTGCTCGTCCATTGCTACGTTATAGAGAATCTTGGCTGGGGTCCGCTGTGCCTCCCCTCTACCATATAGAGAGCGGAAGTACAGACACCCCCTACCGGTCTTTACAGTCAGGCACTGTAACTAAGTTTCGAGTCTACTTGTACTGTTGCGCCAAGCTGCCCAAGGGCCCATTCAAAGGCCAGGCCAAAGGGGTGTAGCCATCTGTAACGGGTACCTTGGGCTCTTAGGTGGGAGAGAACCCGGCCCATTCTTTGGCGTTTGTTTAGGGTTGCTTGCGCCAAGTCCTGCTATAACGCTATCTCCTTCCAGTTATACGTGAGTCAGCCTGCCTTTCATGCTGCTGAGAGAATTCGCTCCTTGACTGTATAGCTGTGCATTGCCACTAGGACATCTCTGGGTCTAGCACCTGGCTCTGCTTGTTTGGGACCCACTCTTTGTATCCTATTGAATACCAAGTCCTCCGTCTCTGGCGCTTCCAAGAGATCCACAAATATGCCCTTTACAGCTTGGGGCAGGTCGTGGTCCTGGGTGTCCTCTGGAAGGGCCTTAATATGAATGTTCAAGCGCCTCTTCCAGCTGGAGTTCCAGGTTATGCGTGGCTGTCGCCAACGTGTCCAGGAGGGAGTCCGTCTTCCGTGCGTCCTCGGCTAAGTCTTGAATCGCCCTCTCGTTCGCGTCCACTCTTTCTTCTATCTTGCTAATATCTCTCTTGATCTCCTGAAGACCCTCCGCCAGATCCTCCCTAAGGGCGTCCATCTGCCTTTGACCTGCTGTGGTGATCTTATCCACTATATTGGCTAAGAGGAGCTTCAGTGCCGTTTGTGTAATGGGTTGGTCTTGGGCCTCATGGTCCGCCTGGGGGTCCCACAGAGGCCACTCTTTGGGGGATGATCCCTGGGCGTCCTCCTTTCCTTGGCCCATATCCTGGTCAGCACATTCTCCTGCGATCTCCTCGGGGGTCTTTGAAGGGGTTGAGCGTCCTTGGTTTTACTCTTGGACATAGTGACAGCGCCTCCGGGTGCTGTGCTGAGTGTTTGGGTTTCTCCAATAGGAGGGAGAGTCTGCGAGGTCCACCGGGCTACCGCCCAACGGGGGGTCTCCGCCCTTGATCAGCAGAGTTGGATGAGTGCAGATGGGCGTCCGATGGAGGGGCCTCCTTGTGGGTGCGGCTGCTCTTGGTATTTCTCTGCTACACTTCCCCTGGTCAATCTGAACAGCGCAGTCTAGGTGGAGCCTCCCCGATTGCCCGAGAGTGAGTGCGTCTGGCCTTTGGCATTTTAGTGACCCGCTCTGGGCGCCGCAGGGCTGGGGCAGTGTATATCGCTGTGTGTGGCCCAAGGGGCTTGTGCAAGTACTTTCAGTGTTATTACACAGGAGTTTCAGACCAGGGCAAGGGCGCCCAAGGGAGAGGGATGGGTCTCTGAGAGGGAGGTTCACCCTACCCCTCCGCTCATCTCCCCTCCCCCTCCGTAGACCTCGAGATCAACAGCAGCCTATAGGATCCAACTCCAGGGGAGGGTGGTTCAATGGGGTCGGGAGAGGCCCAATTTGCAGCAGTTATAGAGAATAATCCCCGTGGAGGATGGTGTTAGTTGGCCCAGGGAGGGAGGGTCAACGTTCTCACCTCTCTCAAGTTGTAGGCAGGAGATGCTCCCTGGGGCACGGCGTCCTCTGCTGATCAGGCAGGGCCTGTACTGTGCTGCTGGACTCCGGCTTTGTTGCTGCTCCCAGCCGCTCGCACTGCTGTAGCCGGTGGAAGCTGCTCTCCTTGCGGGGGCAAGGCCCCCTCCAATGCCTGCAGTTCCGCTTCTCGCAGGAGGTGTGGGCAGCGCCGTCAATGGGCAGGCGCTGGCTCGCCGCTCCCCGCCGAGCAGGACTCTGTCCCCGAGTCCCTCTGGTGAATCGAGGGGGGGGTCGTTCCAGTGGAGGAGGGAAGTGCGGGGGACCTTTCTCGGGCCGCTCCATAGGCCCCCCGGGGCTCGATCCGAGGCTTCTTTCCGTGGCCCCACCCCTGCCCCCTCGTTTACTGGTACGTTGCCGGGTGCTGGATGTACTCTGGATGCTGCGCGGACACGGCAGGCGACACGCGCGGGTCCGCCGATCCGCTCTCCTCGACCCACGCAGGACCGGGGATGTTCCTTGTTTGCTTCCTTGTCCCCACGGGGAGGTCCGGCATTGGTTGTTATCGCCTGGGGAGGGCTACAGCAAACAACAGGCAGCTTTGCAGGGCCTCGGGATCGGGGGCACGCGGTGGCCGCAGTGTTTACAGCATCGCAGGCATCTTGGAATCTTATTATTTTATATGTTTTATTTTTGTTTCGTGAGTAAAAAAAAAGTGTCTATAAAACAAAAGGGGGGATTAGGCGGGAACCCATTTAAAACATTTTTTTTTAAAAAACCATTCGAAACATTTTTTTTTCTGCATTTTGGTGTCGAAAGAAATGGCATTTCGAAAATATGACATTCGAAAATGTCTCTATGAACCGTATGAAACCTGTGTGATAACCAATGCGTGTAAAGTTGAACTGCAGATGAGTGATTGAACTTTGAAACCAAGATTCAATACCTTTGACAGAGTCGTCCGACACCACATGTATGCTCAATCGAAGGTCTCTGTAAGATATCCAGCTGAGAGTTGACAAAAATGAAAGAGTGGCAAAGGATTGTGAATCCAAGTAGTCCTGTGATGGATTTTTTTTTTTAAACCTTTATTTTTGGATTTTAAACAATACAACTTCTCACCCACATTAGGGTGGAATTAACTTGTGCCATTCCCATTCCCTTCTCCCCATCCCTACCCGTCACCTCTTCCCCACCATGGAGTTCTGTATATCTGGTGTATTCAGCACCGAGTTAGTTTACCTCTCAGAGTGATATGGGATGCTGGGCCAAGTCGTTAGTGAAAGCGCGGTCTTTGTTTACTGGGAGCTGTCTGGGGACGTTGGGGCCTCCTCAGCCTCCTTCATCAGGAACAGTACCAGCGGACCCCAGATGTCTGGTGGGCGGGCGTGGAGAGGCAGTAGCTTGATGAAGCCCGTTTTGACATCCTGGCAGTAAAGGATGTCTCTACGCCAGGAGGAGATTTTGGGGAGAGGGTCCCGGCTCCAGGCCATGGCGACTCTCCTACGGGCGAGCATTAACAATAGACCTGCCAGTTTCCGTATTGGTGCGGATAGCATTCTTGTCATTCCCAATAGGGCCGCTGTGTGGGCGGGTTGAACCGTTTCTCCGATGACTGCACCAGTTATCTCTAGGACCTGGTTCCAAAACTGAGTTAGTTTGGGACAATCCCACGCGAGGTGGACAAAATCGGCTGACTGTGCCCCACATCTCTCGCAATTTGAAGGCGATTCAGGGTGATGTCTGTTCGCTTTGGCAGGTGTGTAGTAGGTTTGGTGAAGGAAGTTGAAGTGGATTAGCTTGAGGCGTGTATTGAGGGCGATTTTTTTGCGTTTGTCTCAAGATAAAAGCCCAATCTTCTTCCGCAATAGATATGCTCAGGGACTTTTCCATCTGGCTTTTGCTCGGGAGTTGTCGGGGGCTGTGTCGGCAATGATGGCTCTATATATTTGTGAGACCAGCCTTCCCTCTCCCTGCGCTTGTATTACATTGTGCAGAAGTTGCCAGGTCGGGGGCTGACGTGGGAAGTTGGGAAGGAGTGCTTGAAATGTGTAGCGGGTTCTAAAATAAATGAAGATGTCGAGCGCTGTAGTGCCGCCTCTCAATTTCGCCTGCTCTGGAGTCAGGAAGTTGTCTTCTGTGAAGAAGTCCCCTAGGGTGGTTATCTGGAGCTTTTCCAGCCATTGTTGGAATACTCTCTCCGATGTCACTGGTATGAACTTGGCAGGAAGGAGAGGCGAGTACCTGGTTTGCATCCCATAAGTTTGGGCGAGTTTCTTCCAGATTTTGTACGTTGATAGAATTACATTCATGGTGTTGTTGGGGACGGGGATCTGGCCAAAGACAACAGCCTTCAGTAGGTTGGGCATTGCCAGGGCTCGTTCCACCTGCACGTGGGGCCTGATTGCTTGAGTAGAGTACCAAAAGCTGAGGAATGCGCCTGCGCTGCACAAAAGTATTTCTCCAGATCTGGAAGGGCTAGACCGCCACTTGTTACTGGAAGGATTAATGTTGAATGCGCTACTCTGGCCGTTTGCCCGCCCATAGCAGGTCGAGAACCATACTCTTCAGTCTCTTTAGGAAGGATTGCGGTAGTAATATGGGAATGTTGGTGAATAAGTATAGAAGCTTCGTTAGGATCACCATCTTGACTAAGGAGACTCTCCCCCAAATGGTCAGTGGTAGGGACTTCCAACGAGCCACTTTCTCCTGCAATGACTTGACCGCTTCTTCATAGTTATCATGCAACACTTCTTGATGGTTTTGCGACACTTGTATTCCGAAGTATCGAACTTTGGATGTTTTCCACTTGAGTTGGAAATCGTCCGCAAATGGTTGGGTTGCCGGGGTCAGTGGGAACAGAATGGATTTTGACTGGTTGATTTTTAGGCCAGAGGCAGCTCTGAATTTGATCACCTCCCTCATGACTGGATTCAAATTGACTGTCGGGTCGCGTATGAACACCACAACGTCGTCCGCGTACAGGGAGATGATCATCTTATGTGGACCTATGACTAGCCCCCCTGTGTTGTCGCTGCTCGCGAAGGTTGAAAGCAAGTGGCTCCATTACCAAGGCGAATAACAGAGCTGATAGAGGACAGCCTTGCCTTGTGCCGCGTTGCAGGTCGATGGTAGCTGATTTTACTGATACCACTATGATGTTGGCTTGTGGTTTGGTGTATAAGAGGGATACCAGTTTAATAAAGCGTGCTCCCAGGCCCATCCTGGTTAGTACTGCGAATAAGATTGGCAACTCCACCGAGTCAAATGCTTTCTCAGCATCGAGTAGGACTGCGATTGCTCACTGGGATGGATCCAGTGCCTCCATGACACCGAATAGTCTTCTGATTCCGAATGTCGTGTTGCGGCGGGTATGAACCCTGCCTGATCCGCCAGAACTAGGGTAGGCATCAGTGGCATCAGCCTGTTTGTGAGTACTTTTGCTGGTATTTTATTGTCGAGATTAAGTAGGGAAATAGGACGTGAGGATGCGTATTGTTCCAGAGGTTTGTCTTGTTTGTGCAAGAGGATGACGTTGGCTTCGCAGGCGGTCCGGGGAAGGGCACCCTTTTCTAGAGCTTCCTCGTATACTGCTGCCAGGAGAGGGGCTAGGGTATTCGCAAATGCTTTTATAAAATTCCCCTCTTAGGCCGTCTGGGCCGGGGGCCTTGGAGTTCGGAAGAGTCTTGATAGCCTCAATGATCTCCTCTTGCGTGACCAATTCGTTAAGGGGTCCCCGTAGTTGGCTTTCGGCCCAATAGAGCTCAGTGTCCTCTAGATATTCTAGTGGAGCGTTTGAGTTTCCATTGTGCTTGGTGCTGTAGAGATCTTGGTAGAAGCATTTAAATTCCTCGGCCATTCCTTCGTCTGTGTGTATTATCACTCCTTGTGCGTTACGGATACCTTCTGTTGGAGCCAGCTTACGGTCTGCTCTTATTAAATTTGCAAGGAGGGCGCCAGGTTTTTGTCCTTCGCCGTACTGTCTGATTTGGCTGCTCCGGTGTAAGAATTTTAGCTCTCGCTCAGCCAAGGTGTTAAATTTCTGCAGTTCCTCCCTCAGGGTGGCCTTTATTCTTGGATCATCTGTGCTCATGCTTTGGTTCTCGAAGAGTTTTAGATGGTCCTCACAGGTTGCCAGCTCCCGTCTGATGAGTTTGAGGATGCCATTCTCCTTGGCCTGGCAGACTCCCCTCGTGAAGCACTTTAATGACTCCCATATCGTGCCAGCGGCGGGGACTGAGCCTATATTGGCTTCTAGAAAGGTGCTGATCTCTTCTCTTAGTTCGGTGGCGAATACCTCGTCCTGCATGGAGCCGGTTTTGAAGCGCCAGTGCTGTAGCATGGATCTGGGATCGGAGGCTGAGGATTATTGGGGAGTGGTCGGAGAGAGTCCTTGGAAGGATATGACATGAGCCGCTTTTTAGTGGGCCATTTGCTGAGGTGAAGAGGTAGTCGATTCTCGAGCTCGTGTTGTGTACCGCCGAGTGGAAGGTGTAGTCCCGCTGATCCCCGTTGGCCACTCTCCATGCGTCATTTAGATCGAATGACATGCAGATTTATGCTATTTGCAGGCTGGCTTTAGATTTGGGTTGTGGTACGGCTCGTGATTTATCTCTTATCGGGTCGAGGACAGTGTTCATATCCTCTGCCCAGATTATTGTGGTTGGGTCTTGAGTGGAGAGGTGTGACAATACCCATCCAAAATTGTTGGGTCCGTCCACATTAGGTGCATAGGAGTTGACGAATGTTATCTTTTTTTTTTAAACGTTTGGTTTGCATTCAAACCTTTCATCTTACTTTACTTGTGATTTTTTCTCAATTTACAAAGCGAGTGCTATGGGAGCTTTGTCCTTTTTCTTACTTCTTGTTTTCTTTCCTCGTGTATCTGTGTTGTCATACTCATCTATTGTTCATGATGTTGTGCCAAAATGATATTAGGGCAAATACCAGTTTTTTCTCATTCCCAGATATCCTCTTCGCCCAGCGATCCTCAGGTGTTAGTACAGTCTCGGTGTTCATGAACCATTCTCTCGATTGTTGTCTTTTTTCATTCAATGCCGGGCATATCATGATTATGTAATGTAAACTCTCGGTCATCTTGGGATTCTTGCAAAATCGACAGTGTTTTTTGCTTATAGGAATTTGTTTTCTGGCTGCCATTATTTCTCGTGTCGGGAGGATGTTCAATCGAAGTCTCATAAATGTATCTCTGATTTTTGAAGACGGAAATATTTGCAGGTATGAAGGTAGTTGGTTAATTCTTCTGTTATCAAATGGGTTGTGTATGTTATGGCGGTATTTGTTTTTCTCTTGGTTAGTCTTCATCCAGTCATTCTCTTTTAGTTTTATTTTCGCTTTTTGAGGTCTCTCTAATAACATTTCCATCGATATATCTCTTCTGTCACTGTTTTCCATTTTTCTAAGGCATGTTCTCTGTTGCAATTTTTCCCCGTTCTTAGTATTTCCAGGGGTGGAGTATTGGTTTTGGTCATAATTTCCCTGTATAGATCAAGTTGTTTCCGTGAGGCAATGGATTTGAAGATTGAAGTGCAGTTCTGCTCTAATTCGTGTGATGGGTAGTGAATTCGGCAGGTTTAGTAGTTTTTTCCAGAAGCACCCTTCTAGTCTGTCCCAGATGTTGGGGTTGGTATTTATCATGGTTTCTGCTCCGTATGTTAGTATGGCGGTTACTTTTGTTTGTAGAATGTAACTACTAGGGTCATTGAGAATTTTCCGTACTTTCGGTGGATTATTTTCGCTTGCTGAGCTAAGGATAAGGTTTTTTCTTTGAGTTGTACCACTCATTCTTCTGTTGGTGATTGGGAGATCCATATTCCGAGATATTTTATGGTTTTTACTGTTTCCATTTTTTCCATTCTTATATGGAAAGATGGGAGCTGGCGATTGATCTTATTTTCTTTCTTTAGAGACATGACTTTCGTTTTCTTCGTGTTTATTTCAAGTTCATTCTTTGTCATGTATGTTTCTAGATTTTCTAGCGCAATCTGCAATCCTCTTGGTGTTTTTGCGAGAAGCACTATATCATCAGCATACATAATGCAGGGTATGGCTGTATTGTTTATTTTTGGAGGATTTATTTGCAGTGTGTAAATGTTTGTTTCCAGATCGGCCATGTAGAGGTGGAATAGTGTAGCTGCTAATGGGCATCCCTGTTTTAGGCCATTCCATGTTTTGATTTGTTCCGTGAGTGAGCCGTCTCTCGATAGTCTGACTCTCACGCTGGTGTCCCCATATAAAAGTTTAATCGGTTCGATGATGTCAATTGGGCATTTCCATGCAATCAGTTTTTTCCATAGAATTTCTCTGCTCACAGAGTCAAAGGCTAGCCGTAGATCTACAAAGGCGGCGTAAATTTGTATTTTGTTCCTTATCGCTTCATGTTTCAATACATTTAGTAGAAATAGATTGATATTAGTGCCGAGTGTTTTGATGAATCCGGTTTGTCTCGCTGCATATTTCTTTTCTTTATTTGCCCATCTGTCCAATTTTCCTAGTAGTATTTTTGCGAAAATCATGCCCAAAGTGTCTAAAAATGGCAGAGGTCGATAGTTTAGTGGTTCTTTTGTGTCTCCATGCTTGAATATGGGTATTATAACGGCTTGTGTCCATGTGTTTGGAATTTTTTGTGTTTTGTATCATCTTGAAGATGCACTCGCATATCGCTGTCCAGACTACTGCATTCTGCTTGATTATCATGTTGGAAAGGCCATCTGGACCTGGGGCTCCGGAGGTGTTTAGGGTACTTATTGCCTTTTCTAGATCTTCATGGTCCCATTCCCATTGCCATGCTTTTTGTTGTGTGTTATTTTCTTCTTTCGTTGAATCATTGTTTCCATAAATCTCTTTAAAATATTCTGTCCATCTTGCTTCTGGTACATCAGTGACCATGCTGTTCTGTGTTTGTGTTTGATCATGTAATAACGACCATAGTTGTCTCATGTTTCTGTTCTTTAGAGTCAGGAGCATTTTCTCCGCGTCATCTTGTATTATCATAGCTTTGTTGTTCTTTATCCAATTTCTGTCATGTTGTTTTGCTGTTTTAATTTCCTTGTCTTTATCCAGTGGATTTTGTTTCTTTATCCTCTTTTTTTTTGCTCTCAATTCTCTTTTCTTTATTATTATTTTCTCGTTATATGCATGGGTGTGTTTCTTTATTATTTGCTTTCCATTCGATGTATTTTGACATTTGTATGGTAAAAGTAGCCATCCATAATTGATTTTTTCTAATTCATCTAGTGTTGAGTTATGCATTATTTTTGGCAGTTCTTCCATTTTATTTTTCCAATTCTTAATCTGTTTTTTCCGTTGTTTATTTCGATTTTTGTTGGGTCCAGTTTTTTTTTGCCATTTTTCCAGTGTTCCACAATCTTTTTATTGTGTAGTGGTCACTTGCTTCTGTTTTGATATTTCTGGATTCCCTCAGTCCTTCATTAATGTTTTCAGTCATATAGATGTAGTCAATTATGGCAATGGACTTGCCTCTTGCCCAGGTTTCCTTTTGCCTTCCAGTTATTGTATCGATGCTATCCGATCTTCTTAAGTTCCTGCATAGTAGTTCTTTAGTCCAGCATTTGGCTCAGGGTGACATATGAGATTTTTCTATTTCTTCTGCTTTTTCGTTAAATATGTGGATATTTAGATCTCCACATAATATAAATTCTGTCTCATTATATTTTCCTTTAGTGTTGTCTATTGCTGATGTTACCATATCTATACATTTCTCATCCGTTATTCCTGCCGGGTTCCAATATAGGTTCATTATCGCCCATATGCAGTTCTTCTTGTGATTCACAGTTGGAAGTTCTTTTTCTTTGTTTCCCGTTTTGTGCTTGAGTATTGTAATTTGTATCCACGGGTTTAAGTTTTCATATTCTAATATGTCGATGTGTTGTCCATTTTTGATTATAGTTGGAAGTCCAGAGGACGGTCTGCCTTTTTGCTTTTGGATTGCGGGGTGTAGCCATCAGCTATCGGTTGTTGCGTAATCCATGATTCTTGGATGCAGATTATGTCAGCCGATATGAGATTCGAGTTTGTTGTGTTGAATAAATGGCTATGTCCCCGGGTGTTCCATGAGCATAACTTGGTGGTTTGCAGATTGTCTTCTTTTAATTGTTATCTTTTTTGGTTGTATCTTTCTTCTGTATTTATAGGTGAATCGTCTTGTTGCCTCCATATTCCGTATTCGTTGTAATTTCTGTCATATTTGGGATAGCTTGTATCAGTCTTAGCACATTGGAGCGGTTAATGATTAAGTTGTCGCTTTTTGTTGTTCTCTTTATTTTTATTTTCTTGTCTATTTTTTCTGTCTGCTGATTTTGTGGGAGTACAAAGATTGGTAGTTTTATTACTTTTCCTGTTTGGTCTTCAGTTGTTTCATCCTTGTCATTGTTATTTTTGTATTCGCTTGTTGGTGTGAATTGATTATTTGCATCCGCTGTTGCTTCGTTGTCATCTTCCCATTCAATTTTTGATATTTCATCAAGTGTCATTTCCTATCCGGATTCTTCCAGGTTTTGGTGGTCTTCTGGATGCTCTTCTTCATATTCATCTATCGTAATCAAAGATGTCTCTGCCATTTCTATTTGGGCTTCTTCAGATTGATCAATTTCATCTTCTGTATAAGTTGATAGGTTGATTAGTTCATCTATTTGTATGACTTCATCGTTGTGGTTTAGACCCATCTTGTTCTCTTTGGGTTCGATGTTTTTTTGTTTGTTCTGCTGTGATAATTTGTTCATTTTTGGATGCAGTTCTTTTGGGGGATTCGTCAGGTTTCTTAAGAAAGCGCGTGATCCTTTTTGCCTTTTTTTTAATTTGGTGTTATTCCTTTTTTATTTTGTTCTCTGTTGAGTTGAGTCTTGTTTCCTTTCGCAAAGATTTCATACGTTTCTTTTCCTTTCCGGTCGATTATAGGTTTCTTGTCATCGATTGGTTTGCTTTCCTTTTTTCCTTTGTCTCTATCTATGTGGTTGTTTGTATTCATCACTTTAGGGGGTTCCCCAGTAAGGTCGATTAAATTTATTTCTACGGAGGTGAAATTGCTTTTTGCTTCTTGTCTTTCTGCAGTCTTTGGGGGATCGCTGTTATCTACCCCTTTTTGCCATATCGATGTGTTGCTTAAACTGTGGGGATTTGAAGAAGGCATCTGCTTTAGTTTTTCTTGGTTTTCTTGTGTCATCATTGTAATTAGTGCGTGAGTCAGATCTGTTTTTTCAGCTCTGTCGCTGCGTGCGATGTCAAATAGCCTAGTTTGCCATAGGTGGCTGTTTTGTATTTCGATATCTAGTTGCTCCAGTATTTTAATCATACATTGTTCGAAGTAGCTTTGTTTTGAATGGATCAATGCAATGAGTGTTGTTTGGTCTTTTATTGAATCTACTGGTGCCTCTTGCAGCTTCATGTATGGCAATAATGATTGTGTTGTAGTTGTGATCAGCATATTTTGTAGGTCTAGCATTGAAGTCGGTATAGATGCTAATTCTTGTTCAGTATGTTGATCGCATCTGCATTTGTCTGATAATTCTTGGTTTGGATTTTGTGTTTCTTCGCATTCGATTTGCCAATCATTTTTGTTTTGTGATCTTCTGTCATTGTTGTGGGTTTCTTGTTCTTTTGGTGTTAGTACTTTTCCTTTTTGTTGCTTTTGTATCCAAGTGTCTGTCTCTTTTTTCTTTGCGACTGATGGTGGGCTGCCGAAGACCTCTTTTCATTTTTCATGATTCTTCATTAGGTTTCCAATTTCTGTTATATCAAGGGATAATCTTGCGGTTTTAGGATTTGTCTGCTCGTTTTTCTTTGAGTCCAGTTGTTGCGAGTGTCCATGGCTTTCGTATAGGGCCTGCCATTTCATTTGTGCTTGGCAGCCTTTTCCTGCTGAGTTATGATTTTTCTTTCTTTTTCCTCCTTTCCTTCTTGTAGGGCTGGCAGCTTTAGGATCTTCTCAATGTCCTTTATCCCATCCTCCTCCTTTATTTTGATTTGGTTCTTTTGAGCAGGGGTAGTATTGTCGCTTCGTTCCACATTCATGGACTCTATTTTTTTCCAATTTCATGTCTGCTGTTACTAAGTTCTTGTTTTCGCTTTTTGTTACAGGCTTCTCTTTTAGTTCAGATGTGTTTTGTATCTTTTTAATTGGGGAGATCAACTTCATATCTGCTTTCGAGATTGGAGGCGAAGGTTCTCTGGTGTTTCCGTCGCCTTCATTTGTTGGTGCTATTATTTGAATTCTTTCTGTTGCTCCACTTGTATTGGTATCGCTTTCAGTAATTGTTGGTGATTCTTCGGTATTACATTCTCTAGGGCTAGTATTTTTGTTGCTACCGCAGTGTTTGGTCATTACATGATGTAGTTCTGGCGTCTCCATTGTCTTTCTTCCGATATTCATGTGCAGGGGTGTTAGTTCAACTGGGTTTCCCGTGCTTTGTTGTTCGTGTAAATTCGAAGAGTTTTTAGAGATGCACACTTTTTTGCCCGTTCGGGCACTGTAGGGTATGTTTTTCTCTTGTATGTAGTTTTTAGGTACTGTTTTGTGGCTTGTGTTTTACTTATCGTGGGCGTTAGTTTTATAAAAAAAAAAACAATAAAAAAAAATAAGAGTTGAGTTCTTGAATGCCAATTTCCGGGGCTTTCTCCTGTGTGTGCCTCCCGGATCGTTGTTGCGTATAGTGGATCAAAGGCTAATTGCCCGCAGTCTCCATTATATATTTTCTGTCTTCCCTTCTAGATTTGGGGACAGTTCAATGTGGCTCAGACTATATTGATTTCAGCGTCTTATCCTCTTGCCAAAGCCGCCAAACAGCCGCACAACAGTCACTGGCCTTTACCCCTGTCGGGCTTAACGCCGCAAGGGTGGCGGCCTCGCTGTAATGAGGGCGTTGGGAAATAAGTGATTGGTCACGTGTCACAGTGGCTCCGCCTCCTCCAGGAAGCGAACGGGTGCCGGGTGCCAGCAGGAGCACAGAGGCAACTCGCAATGCCGGTTCCTAAAACGTGGATCCTTCGAGTAAGTAATATCAGTTCTTCAATTCAGGCAGCACACACCGCTCGGCAGGCAGCCCCGGTGTTATGAGGGCGTTGGGAAACACGTGATTGGTCACGTGTCACAGTGGCTCCGCCTCCTCCAGGAAGCAAGCGGGTGCCGGCAGGAGCACAGAGGCAGCTCGCAATGCCGGTTCCTAAAACGTGGATCCTTCGAGTAAGTAAAATCAGTTCTTAAATTCAGGCAGCACACCTTCTTGCCTCCTATGATACCACTCACAAGGATAGCTCTACCATCGGAGTCCTTCGCTGTGTGTGTTAGTCAGAAGTTAATCCTCCCATGGATTAAGATTGTGACTCCTCTAGAGTATGATGAGTACAATGAAAAGTATCTGTGGCAACCCCAAGACTTGGCCCATAAGTGATCTTTCCCGGGAATGAGGTGCGTTTCTTGGACCATTGCTACGTCGACTTTGTGTTTCTCAGGTACTGTAGGATTTTCCGTGTTTTGGACGGGATGTTACCCCCTCTTATGTTCCAGGTTGCGACATTGAATGGAACTGATTATGGTACATGTTGGCGTTTATATGACCCTTGTCGGCTAGTGTCTCTGAGACTAACTTGACCCAACGGATTGGTTGTCATTCGTATAGATATTTGCTGGACGGTGCGGCATCGTTGGTGGTGAGTGGAGGGACGGGGGGGTTGGCGGGAGAAATCGGGTGGGTGGCACAGTCCTTGCCCTCTAACCTCGGTGAACAACTTCCACGGGCAACCCCCAACTGGCCCATAAGTGGACTATTGCATGATTGCATGAGACTGTTCCTTGGTTCTCCAGATCGTCGGTTGCAATCCCTCCCAACAACAAACTGTAAACCCCCTCGCTCCTTCCCTGTAACCTTTTCACGGGCAACTCCCAACTGGCCCGTTGGTAAACTAGTGCAGGTGGCGGTTCCGGTGGAGCCAGGCCGTCACCTGAAATCCCTCCCAACAACCACAAACTGTAGAACAAACGAGTGCTGTGCTAGGGGCGCTCGGGGCTTTCCAAGTATCCCTGCCCCGTAGCTGTGACATATGTTGCTGTTCCGACGGTATCGTTGCGGACTGCTGAAGTGTGGCCCGTTCCTGGCCTCTTCATGTTAAGGTGGCTTCCTGGGGTTTCTCTCCCTTTGTGAGCGAAAATGGCTGGGGCAGCCTATCTGGTCTAGGAAGGTGTTTGTTTCCTCTGGCGATTAGAAAAAGTGGACTCTCCCGTTGTGCTGTACTCGGAGTCTTGCCGGAAAGAGCATTGAATAGGCCATTTGGTTGTCTCTGAGCCTTTGCCTGACGCTTGTAAAGGATCTCCTCTGCATTTGGACTGCAGGGGAGAAGTCAGGGTAAATGTGGATCTTATCTCCATCATGTAGGAGTTCCCCTTTCTCCCTTGTGAGACGAAGGATGGTGTCACGGTCCTTGTAATTGAATAGTTTTGCGATGATTGGCCTGGGTGATGCGCCGGGGACTGGTCTGGCTGATGGGATTCTATGTGCTCGCTCCATTATGAACAAGGGGGATAAGGCCTCACGGCCGAAGAGGGCTATGCAAAGTGCTTCGACATAGTCTTCCCTCTTTGACTGAGATTGGTGTTCTCCTGCTCCGATAATTCGGATATTGTTTCGTCTTGAGCGGCTCTCTAAGTCTTCACACTTGGCTATGGTCGTTTTCATTTGGGCCTCCAGCCTGGACACCCTACCTTCCATAGAGGCTGCACCATCGTCCAGACTGGAAACCTGTTGCTCAACGTCATTCAGGCGCTCTGTGTGAGTGTCTATCCGGTGTTGTAGGAGATCCACTTTGGAAGAGAGCCCATCCATTTTATTATTTAAACTGCCGATACCAGCCTTAAGCTCAAGCAGGAGTTCCTTAATTTCAGACTGCGTGTTCCCTGATTCCATATGCTGGGAGCTGCCAGATGTGGGGTCCTGCTCATCTTGTAAGCGAGGAGTTTTCAGGGTCGTGCCACCTTCAAAGGTTAATTTCCTTTGGGATTTATCCGATTTCCCCATTATCTTTGTGTGAGCTGAAACGGGGTCTAGAGTGTATTGAACGCTGTGCTGTATTTGAAGTGGCTTGTAGAGATCCCCTTAATGGGGGGCAGGCAGTCTTCGCTTTTAGGGATCGAGGGAGGGTTGTGGAATGCCCGCTGAGTTCCTTGATAGTGGTGTTTGACGGGTGAAGCACTTGGTAGTCCACCTAGGTTATTAGCTTTAAGAGAATTCGAGTGTGTTGTGGGAGTCAAGGGGTCTTGGCTGCCGGGGAAGTGCTGCCAGAACAGTTCCTTGCGCAGTGCTTTTGGCTGACCAGGCTGCCCCTGCCGTGCTTGGTAGCAGTGTGAGCTTTGCTGGTGTGCGGAGGTGTTCTCAGCTGCTTCCTCCCTGTGCAGTGATGGCTGAACTGAAGTCCTCGCTCTGTTGTAGGTATGGGGGGGGGGTTTCGCCGCGTGGCGCCTGCCGCTACGCAGTACAGGAGATAGTCTGCGCCGTGGGGGGGTGGGGTGGAGGTCTAGCGCGGGCCTGTCCACCTAAATAGCGCTTTCCCCCTGCCCCCTGTACCTTGATTCTTCCGCCGACTGTTGTGTGCTTCAGGTGCAGCGCCGTCCCCAAGCGTGTTGTTGAGCCCCCGGAGAGGCGCCGATGCCCGGCTGACCCCGGGAGCTCGAGGCGGGCCCGGAGTCTGGCTGCTGATGCCACGGGGCGGGAGCCCGTGTCCCCAGGGCGCCGCGCCGCTCCGATGTACAGGCGGAGATGGGGGGAGGGGGGGTGGCTAGCCAGAGGTCTGCTCTGTTCTGATCTCTGCCGACCGCTGTGCGCCTCACATGCAGCGCCGTCCCCAAGTGTGTTGCAGGGTTCCCGGAGAGGCACCGCTACCTGGTTGACTCCGGGAGCTCGAGGCGGTTCTGGAGTCTGGCCGCCGATGCTGTGGGTGGGAACCCGTGTCCCCGGGGCACCGCGCAGCCCCGATGTTCAGTGTGGAGATGGGGGGGGCCCGCCAGCGGTCCGCTCCGGCCCGATCTTCGGCACCCGCCGCACAGGCGCACACCGGTGGCGTGGTGTGGAAGGTCTGCCCCCACTCCGGAGATACTCCGCCGAGCCGCTCCACTCGTCGGTTGCCGCCTCACCCCCCCCGCTCGGATAGCGATAATCTCCAGGGAGCGGTTGCAAATGGCAGGGCGTCCCCTGATGCGCCTGCCGCGGAAAGCGCCCGTGTGCTCTGCGGGCCGCGCGGCCTCCCCTGGCTGCCGGCCTCGATGCTGGGACAGCCGTTTAGCAACACCAGGAGTGCGAATTTCTCCAAAAATTCACCGGATGAGAGGCTGAAAGATTGGGGGCCAGAGGCAGGGCTGGACAGGTTGTTTAAGAGCCGGTAACAGCAGGATGAAGAAGGATTCATTCAGGGCTGATGGGGATCTTAGACCAAAGCGGCCATCTTGGTTGGCCCTCTAGCGCCCTCTCCGCAGTCCTGTGATGGATGAAGGAACATCACGCACACAATCGAAAGTCTTCGATGTTGATACAGTAAAAAAAGTTTTGTGTTACTGTAGATTAATTGGTTGGAGCTGGCAGAGGGAGACTGATTAAAGATTTTGTGTCAATGCGGATGTGTGCACGGAAGAGGGTATCCGTGGTGAACAGTGAATCACCCAAGAAATTGGATAAATGAAACTCCTGAGAAGATGGTGTTTAAGTGGATCTGAATCTGGAGGAGGGGGATCCGAGGTGAATAGTAAATCACCTAAGAAAATTGTTTATATGTGAAATACAAAAGGGAAAGGAACTTTATTGTTTGTTTGTTGTATCAGGCCATCTGAAAGAAGAGACTTTGAATGGCAAAGAGACTTTGGCACAGAAGGCCATGATGTTGAAGTTTTGACCTACATCTTCATGCTATAGTAGCCAGAGACTCTGCTAAGCTCGAGTGTGCCACCTTGTCCCGTGCTGAAAACGTGGGGAAGGGAAGCCAACGGCTTGAAGATCCATCATATTTCTCCATAATATTGTTTCCCACAATTGGCAATAGGTTTATTAGTATAGGCCCCTTTATTTTGACAAGACACCACTAGGATTGCGTTATTATTTGATGGTCGTAGCTTGCTCCGATCTTTAGATTTAGGATTAGATAGGCATTTTTCAAACCCAATTGAAGTGCAATAAACACCCTTGAACTGTGGTCACTTGTGTCTGTCTTACTGTTGATAGCATGCCTATCTTATAGGACAGAAAGTCCATTATCCTTGAGTTATGCGGGCACCACTGAATCTTAAAGTCACTCTGCAAGTACGAAACACTACAGGGACCCTCATTATTGGGGTATCACGTCCCTGTTGTTAACTTCATATATCATATCACACAAAACAACTGACATATGGGGCTTACTTTATGCCAAAAAACACTTTTTCACACAATTATTGCGTACACTCAATGTTTGTAGCCATCAGAATAACACCCTTTCCCCCTTTGTGGTACGATCTAACCCTAGGTGGTGCTGTGGCTCCGCCTACCTAAAAGGGATAGGTAGGAGAGGCTTGCCCTCTTGCTACAATGTATCAAATTCTAAAAATGATTATCATCATCATCTATGACTGTTCATAGCGCATTTTACAAAAAATGTTACTACAAGCCGGCAATCAGAGCAGCGCGAGATTCCATATGAGGAGCCTTGCTGCATGCTCTTAAGAAGAAACAGAGGCGAACTAGCATCACCCCGTTTCATTAAGTGTTGCTGATTAAATTAGCAACCCGGAGACCTACCCACCTGGAAAGAACTCTCTGTGTGAATACTGGACCAAAAAACCAGGCTGAGCATATGAAATTTTCAGAAAAGACCAAGTCCAACTATGGTGGCCCGGACTCACTCATGTTGAGCACAGATCAGCACTCCATCTACATAGCGTGTGATCACAGCGCATGACTCAGAACATACAGAGCCAGATTATTGGACGAGCAGATTCAGTCTACTTAAATGACGTAAAAAGGTCCTGAAGAAGATGAAGGGAAAGTCCTACCCTTCATTCCTATGGCCAGTCAGGCACCTGTAGTTGGGGCTCTGGTCCTTAGCATCCTGGACTACTGCAACTCATTATACCTGGCCCAACCCAGTTATCTTATTGGGCGCTTGCAGTTACTGCAGAATGCCGCCGCTCGCTTCATTATCCGCCCTCCCTTTGGTGCTCATATGACACTTATACTGAGACAACTTCATTGGCTTCCTGTTGCCCAACGGATCCTGTTTAAATCTATGTGCATGGTCCACCGAGCCTTTTATGGTAAGGGGGCTGAATATTTGCAAAGCAAATTCACTCCCTATCAACCTACTGCACCCTTCGATCTCTCACCGCCCGTCGGCTGACTGTTCCTCGGTTCAGGTTAGCCGTAGGGGTGGGCGTGCCTTCTCTGTTGCCGCTGCTGAGGCATGGAATCGCCTTCCTATCTCCTTGCGAGATATCTCTGATCATCTGGCCTTTCGGCGTAGATTGAAAACTCTACTTTTTTAGTGGCCCTACAAGATCCTTGCTTCACCTTTTTCCTCAGTGCCAAGATGCCTTCGGGTGTACGTGCGCTTACATAAATGCCTTTAACATAACATGATGCGTGGAAAGATAGATCATTGAAACCGGTCGACCACAAACCCAGATGTCTGAGGAATAAGGGGGACACAAAAAATGAAAGACTGATAAGAATCGCAAACCACTACAGTTTATTCAGGACGCTGAAGTGTGGTTCTTAGTTTCGATAGAGGCTCTTTGCTGTTAAAGAGCCCCTCTTTCTATGGTGACATAAAAAAGAGACACATACAATAGTGAGATGCTGCACCTAATTACGATTCTCATTTACTACATAGTTTTATCAAAATACTAGTGTGGTGAGCAGACACACCCCACGGAGGGCAAATAAATAGTCATAGGAGCATATAGACCCATGTGGACTGTCGGATCTCACAACTCTGGAAGTACAAAAGGGCCAGCCCCCAATCCTGACTGAAAGCCTTCAGTATGCCTTGGGTCCTGTATGTGATCCACTACATTGCAGGGAATTTCCAGACCTTTTGAAGCCAGTCTAAGTCCGAAGGGGGTTTGCTCTGTTACCGAGGCCAGAGTATACAGCTGTTGTTCCATCCTGACTCTGACAAACAAATAACAGCCATCCTTGTCCCTGCGCGTGTGCAATGCTTGTGCATTAAGGGAATACTTGTATGCCACCATCACCAACAGGTTTTCTCCTGTGCGCAAGCCTGAAATGCCAGTGAGTAGTGAGGAATCTTACCAACCATTTGATCCCTCTTTCTAATGTGCGTCTCCTGCACGAAGCACATCCACCTGCTCCCTTTTTAAGACTATTCCCAGCTTTCTCCTTTTAATCAGTATGCACATCCCTCAGATGTTATATGTTAAAAGGTTAAGAGACTTTGCCATGTACCGTGTACCACTCCTGCCCCATCCGCTGGCTTGCTGTCTGTGCCCCCTTTCTGTCGGCTGTGCTCTCCCACCCCTCCACAGCCACCCTCAACTTCCCAACAATCTCACCACCCTCCACCCTGGAAGAATCACTTGCCCATAGGGGCCCAGGAGACCATGACCCAGTTGAACACCTGAGCTATAACACACCACAAACACACACTGCACCGAACCGGAGACCCAAGATCGCCCCATATTTAGCCCTCTGCCCCCGAACCTGTAACAATCAAGCCCTTATCAAACAAACCTCCTTCAACTTATTAATCGCTTTCCCATTCCTCTTCAACAACTCCTCCAGGAAACAGGTTTTTGACACAACATTGGACTACATATTTTTGCTGGACATCCTGACATAGTCATTAGTATTTGGTTGAGGCAGGGAAACTCCTCTTAGAAATAGGGCAAGGTAGGGTTTTCATCTTTTATTTTTACACAATAAAAGTTTATAACCAAAGATATGCCACCTGTGTGTCAATCTCCTAATTCTACAGCCTTACACCAGACTCTCTCTTCTCTTCCCCCCATCACACCAGCACTAAATAGTTTGATGTTACAGCTCATTCTCGTCAGCCTACCCGCTGACACTTGTCCTATAATGGCCAACCATATTGATCCGGATATCTGTCCAAAAAACCCTTTCTTCAACCCCATCATCATGCCATCCACATTCTACCCATTATAGGAGGCTCAATGTCTCTCGTTTAGCTGCTATATTACCCTTGGTACGCTCCTTTGTGACCAAAAGAGCTTGTTTCCCTGTATGTATTGTGAGAAACCTGAAGTTGTCTCCCTGGCTAGTGCCCGGGGATCTGTCATCCAGGTGGCCAGGACATGGCCCTCGCTATTGGATCCAGTTCCTGGGGGTGGACCAGTGAGGGCGGGTCACCTGGATGGGGGGTCTTTGGGGAGTGGGAGTGGGACACCGACGGGTGAGACATGGTACCCTCCCCCCTCTTTCAACATATTTTCCCCCTCCTACCAGTAGGATATTCCAAAACACTGCCCCCCCCTTTTCCCTCACAAACACTTTCGCACAACATGAAAGACAACAGACTAATAGAGCCATTTACCTGACATGTCCCAGTACAAGGGTCAGGCAAAGTCAGGCAATTGACCAGACTCATACACACACCTGACGGCCCTTTCCCTTCCTCACAGGGATAAAAGGTGGAGCACAAGAGCACAGGACGAGCAAGGCCAACCGCACAACGTAAGAGCTAACTCAACACAGCAGTTCAAGAGGAGGAGAAAGATGGCACAGACCGAGAGGGAGACCAGGATAGAGTCAACCTTGCCCTTTCCGACCAAGGTCTGTAGAACCTCTGCCGAGGGAATGAGAAGTCTGCGAACGATTGCAAGCGTGTATTGCAACAGATGTCAACGGTATACAAGACCCTCCTCCACTGATTGATAACCCGGGGAGCGACGCTTGTCTCTGTGGTACCAACCTTGATTCTGAGGTCGAAAGAAAGCCAAGCAGTTCATCACAGCCGGTGAGTCGAGGGGAGTATCGATAAGAAACCGAATTGTGTGAAACGAAAGTAGGAAACAGCTAATTTGAACTTTGAAAAGCATAAAGATGTTATTGAGGAAAGAGGGGGGAAAACCAGCAACAGAGGAGTCCGGCACCATGTGGGTGCTTGTTAGGCAGAAACCTGGGCAGTTCTCTTAGGGACCACTGCAAAAGGCTTAAGACTACAGGTGTTGGCAGTAAACCCAATTGGTAGCAGTCTGTACCACCCAGATTTACCTGGTAGCTGTGGCTGAGCAGTCAGACTTCTCTCAAGAAGAGTTAGACAGTATATAGAGTATACAAGATAGGTACCAAAATAGAGTAGCACAAGCAAACACTGACCAGAACTTTGGTATCAAGTATATAATTATTTATTTAAAGACACACTTAGAAATACTCTAGCACTATTATTATAAGCAAGTTCAAAAACACAGTCACTATTAATATATATACATCCCTTAGTCCTTATTAGACAAGTCTTAGTTAACACCACTTATTTCCAGACAGAGGTGAGCACTTAACTAAAGATGGCACTCCAATAAGTTTAAGAAAAAGGGAGGGAAAAAGGCAGAAATTAGGAACAGCATACAACACAATACTTTAGAAGCACTCAGCAAGGCAGGAAAGTCAAAGTCTACTTGTGAGCAAAAAGTTCAGAGGCCAGACTCCCTCTTGGAGAGAGTAGAACACCAATGCGCCCAAGATCACACAGTTTAAAAGGCTTGGAAAGTCTTGCAGAGAGTTTAAAAAGGAATCAGTTCAGAAAAGTTCAGTTAGCCAGCCTAGGGCCAACCCAAGTGGTAAATTGAGGATTTAAGAGACACCCCACACAGACCGTTGCAAGGGAGGCCAGGCGGACACAGTACCTTGAAAGTGGAGAGAATCCTCCGGCGGGGGCAGTTGTTCCTGGCAGCGGGTGCAAGTCGCAGCGTCGTCCAGAGGAAGAGATGATCTCGACGTGGAGGAAAGCTGAAGGTCGTTGCACTGCCAGGGATGAAACCAGCCGCGGAATTCTCCGGTAAAAAGGTACTACCCATTTATTCGCAGTCGTGGAAAAACGTGGTATTCCGGTTGCCGGGGTGCTTGGCACAGGCAAGGCGGCCACGAGAGGCTCCGGGAAGGCGGAAAGGTGGGCAAACTGGTTATCCCCACCAGTCAAAGGAAGAAGACTCTTCGGGATGAAGATCTCCTCTGTCGTTGGAAGAAGTGGTGAGTCGGTTCAGCAGGGCTCCACCGGTGGTGTCGTAGTTACAGGTCGGCTCAGCTTCTCCCTCTTCGGATTCTTTGGTCCTGTGGTGACGTCTGAAGTCCCAGTCCCCAAAGCCCTGCTTTTATGCAGGAAACCCCAATTCATCAGTCCTAGCTGTCACTCAAACATGCTAAGTGGTGAGCCGGGCGGCTCACCACTGGGCCAATCACACAAGAGTGCGACTTGAGTTGCCGAGGCAACTCAGTCCAGGGTGCCTAAACCCCCTCCCACACCCCCTGTGGTACCCAGACAGAGTGGCACCACTTTTGGAGGCTTCTGTGGAGAAGCCCGCCAAAAAGTGGAACAAAGGGCTCGATTTGGGTTGGAGTCACATAAGCAAACACAAACGCCATTTTGGAACCGAGTTCTGGCAAAAAATACCAACCGGTGAATTAATATTAAATAAATAAACCGGCGGTATGTTTGAGGCTATGTGTCATGATGCCTACCCCCGGAGAACCAGACCAGGTCCAGCAACCCCGGAAGCAGGCATCAAGTTGTTTTGAGCAAGCCCAAAAGCCCCTGCTAGGGGCTGTTTCGGTGCGGTCCTGGCGCCTAGGGCGCCAGGCTCATATGGAGAGTCAGTCCTGGTGCCATAGGCGCCAGGCTCATAGAGTAGAACTTACCTGATGCAGACCATGCTGCAAGCTTACCTGGTGCAGACCATGCTGCAGAGCTCCAAGCCAAATGAGGCTTGGAAGGGACTATTTTACCTAGGGACTATTTTTTACTCAGGTGGGGCTGGGGAAGAATAATTACCTGGGACTACTTTGGAGGCTATTTTAACCACGCCCGAAGAGCAGCACACGCTTAGCGTTATTCTGCATCCAGCAGCGTAACGCTCACCGTGTCTGCAAGCCACGCCCGCCTCGAGTCTGCAGCTCCTAGAAAAAGGGAGGAACAGAAGGAGAAAACGTTACAATAAGAGCAAACATTCGATCCTTACCTGAATTCGGGATCCACCACACCTTCGAGCTTGAAGAAAGAAGCATTTACGCGCGCTGCCTCGCCTTCTGCAGCTCCGCGCTGAACTCACCGGCCTTAGCAGCGTCCTCACGATCCACTGCATCCTTCTGCACGTTCCCGCCGCATTCTGGCACCTAAGGGGAACACAAAAACAGCAAAGGTGAGCCAAGGAAATAAACAGAGGCAATAGTAACTACCCCCATAGACTTACCCGATTACCGCCGGGGGTACTATTCCTCTTCACGGGTCGGCGCAGTCTCCATTGCATCCTCGCCGCACCCCGGCCCCTAAGGGGAACAAAAGGACGACAAGGTGAGACAACGGGACAAATAAGGGGAACTCTTCTCACCGCAATAGACTTACCTAATTTTACCGCCGGAGGCATAATTCCCCGAACTTCATATTTTCTCGCCACACCTCAATAAGGGAACAAGCAGCTTATATTCTGGCCTTATTTTATTGAACTGTGTAGGATAAGCCAAATCCTTACCTGAACTTAGTCAGCTACCACGAGGAACTCTTCGCTGGGGTCAAGCTGCAAACTGCAAGGAATTCGACAAGAGTGAAAGTCAGACATGTGAACTCTTACAAACTACATATTTTTCGGAGTCAATATTGTTCTGGAACTCACCAATTCCTTCGAGCCAGTGAAGCAACTGGTTATCAACGCGCCCAAAGCTCATCTTTTCAAACAATCAGGTGAGACTATAAGAGGGGACATCAAAGGTGATCTGTGGGGAGAACAGCAGGGGTGGGGGGAATTTACGCTCAACTCCACGGGTGGTTAATTCCCTTTCTCCATTTGCAGAAGAATATTCATACGGGCCAAGCAAACGAAGTTAGGTGGGCCAGTCCAGTCCGTCACCTCGGCCCTACGCGTCACATTGGCGGAGACCGCAGCTGTCCAGTTCAGATCGACGCCTCTGTGGGAGCCAGGTGAGCGTAACACTAGGTTAAAAAGTATTAGCCTCGAACAATGAGAAAATCCCATAGGAATATATTTGCGGTTGAATATAAAAAGTAGTATCCACTGCCACCAGCCAAAACTCGCTCAGGGGGGACCAGACAGTGCACCCTCGAACAACAGACCCAGGGGCAATCGAATTGCCCCTACCAGTACGCCCACAATATGATGGTTTGTACTGGTTCTGTTCACAATTTAGGACTAGTAAAGCCAATAGTGACTTTACATGCCCTGGGAAACAGTAGCCAGTCCCAGGGTACGGAGTCTATGTTTGGGGGTTACTATGACACCCCTGTGTTACGGCACAGAGGGCGCTGTGTAACACACATACCAAAAATACATGAAGCCCTATGGAATAAAAGACCCCATAGCCCATAAAACACATTCCAAAGTCAAAGGATATCTCAAATAATGTCTAAGAGTGGGAGGAAAAGAGTCTCACTCTTAGCAGGAGAAAAAAATAAACCCCAAAAATCCAGCAAAGCTGCTGGGGGACTCACTAGGTTTGGGAAATTAGCCTTAGCAGAGAATTCTCCCTAACAGTGCTCACTCAGGAAACTCTGGGCGATTACTGATGATAGAGACTACCGTAACCAGAAGGCCTTGAGAAAAGGCAGAAGAGGTGAAAGTGGTCATACAGGGGTCTTGTAAAATCCTCTGTACCGTCGAAAGTCTTTGACCGACAGATCATTGGGAAGCTAAGGGAAATGAATCCCGCTTGGTGAAGTGAGCGTATGAACAGTGTGTCACAAAGGTTGGAAACAGTGAACCCAATCGAAGGATGTCCACATTGAATTTTTTAAAAAGACATTAAGTTTTGTGAAACCAAGAAGTATTGCAAGACAAGGAGAAGGGAAGTGTCCCCCTTTCTTCTGGGATCCGAGAGCGGCACAGAGAGATCCAGGGGTGGAAAGTTACCACCCAAAGTTCGCTGAAAAAGGAACTTGTTTGTTAAATTGTTGAATATGTCTGAGGGGTCAAAGCCCAGAAGAGGGGGATCCAGGGGTGAAACCATCACACAAAGTGCTTGTGTTTGTTTGTTGAGAGTATCAGGCTTCGAAGGCAAGAGATTTTTTAATTCTAAAGAGACTTAACCATTGAAGAACCCAGATAGCTGATATAGAACTATTAGTACGTGCTGCGAAGGCTTGAGGGTGTGCTGTGCTCCAGAGTCGCACCTTGTCCCGTGCTAAAAACGTGAAGAAGGGAGAACCCTGGCAATCACATCCTGACTTATTATTTGTGAACACTCCTTTCTTCATTGAAACCCTATCCCACACTCATTTTGTAATTAGTTGTAACAAATTGGCAATAGTATTTTTGTAGTATAGGCCTTTTTGTTTTGACAAAAAATCACAAGGACTGCATTATTTTTCATTTGATGGTCGATGCTTGCTCCCATCTCAGATTTAGGCTTAGGTTAGGTTTCCACCCTGCATTTACAGTTTAATAAACACCCTTGAACTGCAATCACTTGTGTCTCTTTACTGTTTCCACCATGAGTGTACGGTTTCCACCACGAGTCCCTTACAGTATGTATGTATGCAAATAAATAAAAACATAACTATGCTGATTTACAGTGCAACGTCACCTATTGAGAGGAAACCAAAAGCAACAAGGTACGTGTTTTGGGGCTTCCTGAGGGAACTAAAAAGGAGGGCATGGAGAAATTGTTCAAAGATTTCCATCCAAATCTACTATCAGACTATGAAGAACTATGTGAAATGGTGACTGACAGGGTGCATCGCATATCATCACAGAGTCACCTCCATGGGGCACCACCAAGAGCTATCATCATGAAATTCCTCCACTGCCAAGATAAGGTCAGAGAACTCCCTGTAGCAAGGGAGTATAGTGACATTATTCATGGAACAAGATTGTCACTGTACCCTGATTATAGTGTTGCAACTCAGAAACAAAAGACAACCCTATAACGGAGTGAAGAAGCTACTTCGCGAAAGAAACCTAAAGTATGCACTGTTGTCACCAGCATGACTAAAAATTGATTTTGATGGAAAGAGACATTTATTTGCTACCCTGGATTAGCCTTACAATTTATCTAAGCACTACGCTATAAACTAAACCTAAAGCAGGCTGACCTTGTGCCCAAACTAAATCTGACCCTCACACTAACACACAAGCAAAAGGTGGAAGGTAAATGTTGCAAAGTTCAGCGCAACAGAAATGTGCAAAAACTCAAATATATAAACTTCAACCAAAACAATCCTTATGTCCAGGGGTCGGTTCCCTTTCCCTGGATTGTTTCAGAAAAACGGCTAACAATGTTCTGTTTCAAGACCAGTTTCTTAAAGGAAATACAAATGTCTCTTTTACCTAATACTCTCACCAGGGTGGCAAAACAAATGTTCCTTCGACAACACTTGTTGGAATATAGCAAAGAGGAAGTTTCCCCATGTCTTTTAGCATGGCAAAACAAAATGTCCTTTCCCCAACACTGACTAGAATATGGCAAAGGAAGGTCTTTCCTATTTTTCAGGATGGCTAAACAAATGTCTTTTCTCCAATAGTGGTTAAAGTGTGGCAAAAGGCAAGTCTTTTCAAAGTCGCTGTTTGACAAAATGTCCAATTGAAACAAGAACTTACTATGACTAAGTCTCTCTTCCACACACCAGTTCAACTTCAACTGCCAGGAAACTTCTCAACTGAAACTCTTGACATCCTGGTTTAATCTCCTGCCAGGAATATCTTCCCTTTTGGCTCACCCAGATCACTTGGTGTACTCTCCTGCCAGGTATCTCTTTCCATAAAGGTTTCACTACCTGATGTTCTTATCAGGCCTCTCTGCAGCATTCACATTCTCCTTAGGTATCACACAAGTGTACTTCTTCAATAGCACAACTTTGTTGACTTTAGTTGTTACTTGTGCCAATTTCCCCCATACTGATATCCCATAGATGAGGGTTTGTTCAAGCTCTCTCTGTCAACCTTTCTTTCAATCTCTCTAGGCTCTCGTGAATCAAAGCCACAGAGAACAGAAAGGAATGCACACAACCAGTGAGTTCTGGTGTGTGTCAAGGAAAAGTTGAAGTATCAACAGTGTATCTCCAAATTTAAGGTTGCGTGCGTGCTGATGAGACCCAAAGGAAAGCAAACCTGTAGTGAACTTTAAAGTCAGCTGTAACTGTGAAGCCAGTGATACAGAACTCTGAAATACGCGATAGTCAAAATTAACCCTGACAAAAGGGGAAGTTAAAAAGGTGATTGCTTGAAGATAAAGACTTCTTTGAACTTTTTTGATTGTGTGGAACTACCCAGACCAAGAGACATTGGGCCAAATACCATAAGGGAGAGTTGAAGTCAAAGTCGAAGTCGTCCTGTGTAGGTTTATGGAAAAGCCTTGCTCATTCGAAAGTCTTTGACATCAGTGAAATGTCCGAACCTGACTGAGGGAGACATGGAACAAGAAATAAGTCAGGAGAAGAGAACCCTCTAAAGAATGTGAATAAAGCTTGGGGAAGGGAGCAAGTGCTGTTATTGCGAGGGCCGATCCCAGCTGAGGGCGATCTACGTTGAATCAGGTGCTTTTCTTGAGAGGTCCGAGCCCAACTGAGGGAGACCTACTTGAATTTTGCTGAACAGTGAAATAACTTTTTGGGTGAATTTAAGTGAATTTAACGTGGCAGGCCAAGCGGGCTGCAACCATGCTTTGAACTGCCTTTTTTTTTTATAACCTGGGCCACAGTGGGTCATCCGGTCTACGGGGGGCCTCAGCCATCTTGATCCTATATGACCTATATGTTGTAACACTTACTTTCCTTTGCACACTTTTTTTATAAGAGATATGGCAGGCATTAGGTTTTTTAGTATATGCCATTTTGATTTGACATAGAATGAGTAGGAGTGTGCTTTCTTTATAATTTGATGGTAGAGACTGCTCCCATCATAGCTAAAGAGCAAATTAGAATATTTTCCAAACTTCAAGAATTTAATAAAGGTTTTCAAACTTGTTTCAGTGTCATACTTGTGATACCATGACTCCATTACAGCTATGAGTGCTAGAACCACGCCCCATGCTTCATCTTGATCCTCCCAAAGCCCCATCAATATCAGCGAGTGGTTCAATTTGTAAGTTAAAATCACCTGTATGTGCTCTATTTGAATGCAGGACCTCCAAGTTTTTAATAAGCTGGTGAAGTTTCCCAAAGAGGGGAGGGACTGGGGCATTAGAAGCGCTGTTATAAACATTAAATATGTGGTATGTATGACCACTTAACACATGAGCCACTAAATAGTGAAAGTCACAGGAGTCTGTGGATTGCTCAGTGACGATGCAATTAAGGAACACGTTCACCCACATAGTCGGACCCCCACTTGGTCTGCCCCGGACATGTCTTGTTGCTGGGATTGTGTAGGTCGCATAGCCCTGAATTTCAACTTTTTCCTGGGCCCATGTTTCTTGCAATAATATCAGATTGTGGGCCCGAACAAAATCGCACCAAGTAGGGTCTGTGGGATGTTTACCTAAACCAGCTATGTTCCAAGAGAAAAGTCTAACTGCGGGCTAGAGAGGTACTCAGCCTTAGATACCAGCCAATCTACCCCATCCAGTCCCTATCGATGTTCGATGGAACCATAACCTGCGGGGTCCCCATAAATAAATGGATGCTACTTGCTTGTGGCATTATTTGGGGGCCAGATAACCCAAGGCCATTCCCAGGCTCCCCACGGTTAGTAGTCTCCCTGGAATTAACTGCCGCACTGGATGGGGAGGCTTTCAGGAGTATCCTTGATCCATTGAGGGGGTTGGGGGTACACATGCAAGTCTATGGCCAAAAAGCCCTTGGCCAGCAGCTTATTACTAAAATAGACTTGAATGCCACCATCAGGGTGTCTGACCATTTCTCGTCTGGTACAAAAAAACAGTACCTTCTCCGATAATGGAGGTACATCTTTTAACTGACCCAATCCAATATATACATTTGTTCATGAGGGATTCTTGACTTTCATGTTCGCTGGGCGACAATCTTGGGACAATGTACATAAATATCAAAGCTTCCTCAGCTTTATTTCTTCCCCTAGGGGACTTGAAACCCTATGAAGCAGAGTTGCGCCCGGGGCAGGACGAAGGGAAGTTGGTTGGCCCTGCAGGTGTTAATGTTCCCCAAGCCCTCAATGTTATAACATTTCATGCACCCATGCTGAATAGGGCTGGTGACTTGGGGTTTTACAACAGAAATTTAAAGGTAGCCCCCAGTCCCAGTGACCCTGGATGACGGCCAATCTGCTACAGTGAAGGAGGGGGTGGGGCTGGGGAAAGGGGAGGTTAGGGGATATGAGGTGGAGGCAGAAGCGTCCATAGTTGAAGTTATTGTGGTAGATCCCAGCATCCCTCTCGCCAACAAATTGCTCCCCCGGAGAACTACTTTGACAGGCCATAGAGAGATGACATTGAGAAATCTGTCCTCTCAAAAGAAATCAATGGAGGCTATCAAAATAGTAAGAAAGCCAAGAGTAGTAAAAAACCTGCTAGAGACGCGCCCCTGGGAGGAAAGTATTAGGTGGGCCCACAGTTACAAGGGGTCGGCAAAAGAGGGAAGCTGATGGTCTAACTCTGAATGTTCTCCATACCGAGTGTGTGTATAAAAATGTGGCTAGGCTAATCAATTTGAGCGCTGAAATTGGCATGTTAAAGACACTAATGGCTATTCTGAACGATCCGAAGGGGCAGTTTCAGGAGGAGTGGGGTCCATTGATTAGTAAGTGGAAACTGTGATAAGAAGTTTCAAGGGGGGTCTGGTGGAATGGTAGAGATGAGTGGTTCACAGAATTTACCCCTTTGACACAGAGTGAATGTCAGGGTGGTGTCCCGTTGCCTGGGGTGGAGAGTTGTTTAAATTGTAAGTTACTCACCATAGTGACTAACGTACTCCTACTCCATAGTCCCCCTCCCTCCGTACTGTATGGGCGTCCCTCGCTAGGAACGGGAGACAGACTGTTTTTCACCAGAAAAATCATCTTCCCTTTTAAATTTAGATGCGCGTCGGCGCAGCCCTGGGAGCATGCGCTCCCCTGACTCCACCCATCGGCGCCACTCCTCAGTCCCCTTTGACGCGTCGACAATATTAACATTGCCTGATGAAACCAGTTCTATTAGGGGGGGAGAGGGGAGGACAGTGGGACATATGGAGGAAAGGGAACTTTGGACTAGGAGTATGTTAGTCAATATGGTGAGTAACTTATAATTACTCATACCTCCCCCGTCCCCTTTCCTCCACAGTATATGGGCGATTACAACTAAATGTAGCCCCAGGGTGGAGAGTTGCCCCCCTTAAAAAACAAGTTCCTCAACACTGCCTGGCCAAATGCCACGTCCGAACTGGCGCTGGCATCCAACCAGTAGTGCTTGCAGAAGGTAGAGGGAGTAGCCCATGTAGCTGTTTTGCTGATCACCTGCCACGGGATGGGTCTTTGGAAAGCCACCCTGTGGCCTGGGCACTGATGGCGTGGGCATGTATGTTTGCTGGCAATGACTTGTGCTGCCCCTCATACGCCTCCTTGATGGCCATAACCACCCACCTTGCTATGGAAGCCTTGGAGGCCGGACAGCCTGGTTTTGATCCCCCCCCATAGGTGATGAAGAGGGTGCCCCATTTACAGAAGCTCTTGGTTCTGTCCAGGTAAAATCTTAGCGCACGTCTTACATCCAGACAGTGCAATACTCTCTGAGCCTAATCTTTAAGGTCTGTAAAGAATGTTGGTAGTAGTATTTCCTTATTCAGGTGAAAAGAGGATACGACCTTAGGTAGAAATGCGGTGTGTGTCTTGAGCACCACCTTGTCCTTGTGAAATGTAGTACATTGCTCTGATGCAACCAGGGCCTGGATTTCGCTGATTCGGCATGCCAAGGTAAGGCCCACTAGCAGGGCCATCTTGATGGTAACTAGCCTGATGTCTGCGGAAGTCATTGGGCTCGAATGGTTTATACGCCAGGGCGCCCAACACCACCTTAAGGTCCCAAACCAGGTGTGGTTTCTTGATATGTCAATACAGTCTAGTCGGACCCGCCAAGTGCCTCTTAACCACTGGATCTGAGGATGAAAAGACCTCCTCGGCCGTGTTCTTGTAGGCCCCAATGGCCGCCAGATACGTGTGGCAAGTGTCTACCTGCACCCCTAAGTGGGTGAGGTGCGCTGAGAAGCAAAAAACATTGTCCAACGAGCAAGTCAATGGGTCAATTTCCTTTGATTCTGCCCAGTGACAGAACCTGGTCCACTTGCTTTTGTACTGGCTCCTGGTAGCTTCGCTCCTTGACCCTTGTGTAATAGCGAGGTTAGCCTGCGACAGGTGCAGATGCTTGAGGGTTACCTGGTCAGGAACCACATTGCGAGGGCTAACTTCTGCGGGGAAGGGTGAAGCACCGTGCCCCCTTGCTGGGAGAGTAGTACCAAGAGGGTTGATCCGACAAATGGACGTTCCAAGAACCCAGGTCCTGCGGGCCTCCATTGCGCTATCAGGATGAGCTGAAGGCAGATGACCCTGTGGACCAGGGGAGTAGGAGGGGAAGGGGGGACCATACGCGTTCATGTTGTTCCACAGGATCTGCATCACATCTTCCGTTTCACAAATGGTCCTCTGGAAGCAATCTTCCGAATAGCTCACGCCACCTGGCTAGTCGATTCTTGAGCGCGGGCAGAGTCAAGGCGTTGCACGCGGTACAGCCGCCCCAGCCGTAGTCTTAGCCAAGGCACCGGAGGCAGATGTCGTGCGGGGCCGGCTGTTGGGAAGGGACCCGCCATCGTCAGCATGCGCTGTACCCAACAATTGGAATAGAAAAAGAAGACAAGAATACTTCTCCGTGGAAGAGCGTGCGGAATTACAAGGCCAGAGGCCTACCCTAGGAGCGCTGCTGAAAGCGGTCAATACCCATCGATGTGGAAAAGAGGACTGAGGAGTGGCGCCGGTGGATGGAGTCAGGGGATCGAATGCTCCCAAGGCCGCCCCCCTGCACGTATCTGAATTTAAAGAGGAAGATGAAAATTCTGGTGAAAAGTGTTCCGTCTCCGGTCCATAGCGAGGGACGCCCATACAGTATGGAGGAAAGGGGACGGGACGTAGGAGGATGTTGAGAAATAGGCCTAAAGTCAGAGTGAAGGATCACATCTGGTTAAACTGGAATAGTTGGGTGCATTGTTCTTAAGTATACATGTCTGTATATCTGCTGTATTAAGAGGCAAGCTTTCATGTGTTTAGGGTTGTGGGGGGTGAAGAAATAGGCCTATTGCATGACATGCCCATTGTGAGAAACCTGATATGATTACGATATGATTGTTTATTTACAACACACTTAATACCCAGAGGTTTCTAAGCGCGGACCTGGGGATCGAACCTATGTTGGTCTGTGTCGTCTTGCTTCCAAGGCGAGCACGTTGCCCCATAGCTATCCTCCCAACGAGACCTGGGGAGTTTCTTCCATGCTATTCCTGGGGATTCCTGACTTAGGTGGCCAGGGAAGTGCCATCGCTTTTGGATTCCAACCCTGGGGGCGGGCAAGAGAGGGAGGGTCACCTGGGAAGGGCACCCTAGGAGACTGTGGAAGGAACGCCCTTGGGTGAGACACGGTATTGCCCCCATTCCAGTACATCCCTACCCGACGTCCCCTGTATGGGATAGTTTTGTCAACAATCCATTTGTACACAACACTACAGTTAACCCCTTCATCCTGACAAAAACCCACATGGTTTTTCCAGTATCCTTTGGAAAAACTACAACTCCCATAATGCCTCCACAGTTTTTTTCATTTAAACCACTTTGACGAGGAAGAGGCAAACCAGAGCCACGAAGACTACCCATAGGAACCAATGTATTATGAGTTCCTATGGGCAGTCTCCATTTTGTCCCACTAATGAGGCCAGGCAATGTCAGGCCTCACATTACAATCATTCCCACCAGAAAACTATTCTCAGTATAAAAGGCACACAGGCACACTGAGTGCGCTGGGGATGCTGGAGGGTGCAGCGAAGCCAGAGGAGAATACGAGCTGGAGAGACCCTGGAGGAAGAAGGACTGCCCAGGCACTGGACCTGTGAGTAAAGGGGAGGCTGCGGTGTGGAGTGGCAGCTGTAAATCCAGAGAACCAAACCAGCATCAGCTGGGGTTGCCAGGCGGTATCCATAACAGAGCTCCTTCCCTGGGCAAACCAGGAGAGCCCAGGCTTCAGATGGGCAGGCGGTGAGAACCTGACATCAATCATCCCACTGAAATCCTGCAGCTCCCAAAGCCCTGTACTGCTGTTTTGGGGAGCTGGTGAAGTGGGAGCGAAATGAGAAAGGTGCATTCGGGCACATGAAGTCCAAAGACTTAAACTTTACAAATCCAGAGGGGGATCCGTATGAGTGGCTGAGGGGCCTAAGCCCAGCTGAAGGAGACCCTAAGAGGCAGAGCTAAGCTGGTGAAACCCACGTTGTGTATGCAATATACCCGTCGTTCTCACGCACTAGAGCAAGAGTCAGGTAGGTGAAGCAGGCGTTGTGGTGTCGACCAGGGCTCCCTGATCCAAGTCGCAAACGCAGCCGGTGAGTTGAAGTAAACTTGTGCAAGGCCGGGCTGCATAGAAGTGGCAGAAATTAAGATAGAAGTATGAACTGAAATGATCTGTGATTAATGAACTTTGATAAACGACGAGTGCTGTGGAGTGACAGAGTGGTCAGGCATATTGCAAGTCCCCAGTCGAAGGTCTCTGTCTGATGATTGCCAGATCTACGGAATGAGAGTTGTGAACCACAGAAGCAAAATAATCGAAGTGGTCATGCAAAGGTCTAGCTTAAACCCTCGCACAGTCGAAAGTCTTCGATTTCATAAACATTAGAATACTAACCGATCCGAGCCCGACTGAGGGAGATTGGTTGGGATAAAGGAACTTGCGATCGATGAGGTCCAAGCTCGGCTGAGGGAGACCTGGGACAGATTAAGAAACGTAGTTGAAAGAAGGAAATGTTGTTAACAGAAAGGGCAGAGCCTGACAGAGAGATTGGTGAAGTGGTGCAAACTAGTATATGAAAGGTCTGAGCCCGATCGAGGGACACCTATAGTAAACGTTTCATCCTGGAGAGAAGGCATGTTCATTTGTGTTGAACTGTGAAAAGAACTTTGTTTCGTTCACACCCAAGACAACCTGCGAACAAGACAATATGGCATGATAAAGGCTTGCTTGTGGAAGGCCCTGGCCTGTGCCTTTAACTGCATCTTGGGGACTGTTTTCTGTATCCCTATAGTCCCACTACAAGCACTTGACACCTGATGTCTGCACTTACCCTTGCACTTGCCACCAGCTGGCCATACCTTACTTATTGTTTATTTATTCTTTTATCCCATGCACTGCACTTTCTCCCTCCCCTTTCCCATGCACTTGCGCGATCTGAATGACACCTGGCCTAGTAGGATCGTTGTCTGTCTTCCCTCTGTTCCCCCTCCCTTGTCTCGTCGCGCCTTGAATCACTCCTTGTGCCCAGAAGCCAGAGTGTATTATAGAGCCCAAGTGTGACGTCTTGTCCTGTGCTGAAAACGTGGGGAAGGGAACCCGAGAACTCAGTCATTCTTTTTAAACACCATTTCTTTCAAGACACATGTTTTCCCGCACACATTTATTGTACCAGTCTAAGGGCAGGCAATAGGTTTTTGTTAGTTTAGGCCATCTTGTTTTGACTGACCCTACTAGGGCTGTTACATTTATTATTTGTTGGTCGAGTGTTCGCCCATTATTAGAGATAGGGCTAGTTAGGCGTTTTTACAACCCCGATTGTACGACTGACACCGTTGTAATTTGACTCACTTGTGTCTGTTGTGCTTTTGATACCATAGCCTTCCCTACACCATATTGATGCCAATTGAATACATTTGAGCAGAACCTGGACTGAGATGTATTCAATTAAGGATGATACAACAAATGCACTAAGCCTACATTAAATATAGCTTGGCACCTGAAGATATGTTAAGCACTAAAATTAATTACATATATAATAAAGAAAACATTGTAAAATTATCTGATATCGCGGCAAACTACTGCCGCACAAACAAAAGTTTACTGGAAATTAATTAAATATAAGAGTAACCCCATTAGCAATAGTTAAAAGATCAATAAAAATACATTCATTGATTGGATTGATTGGACCAGAATACCAAAAGCCTTAGCCCCTTAATATATCAAGTGTATAATTTCACCCAGAGACAAACGCAAATACATAAATGAAATCCCATGCCCTCATATTTGTTACTTATGTTTAATGCCCTTCCCACTATGGAAGTATTGGGAGCCAAGATGAAACAGCCATTAAGGAAACATAAATGTAGAATATGAAAGACAAGACCAGAAACATTTAAGCACTTATTGCTTCACTGTAAAGGGTCAGCAACCATGAGAAGATGCTACCTGGGAAACAATATGTGGTTGAGAACAGAGAAAATAAAAAAATATGGAATGCAGTAATGAAGGGAGATGACATTACATTAATAATAGTGGCAATCAAACACTGGTTTATTATACTGGAAATGGTGAAGCATTGTGGAGAATGAGGCAGCCAATCATTTAATTTAAGAATGTTTTTTTTTCTTCAAATTAAACAAATGTATTTTTCTCTACTCTTTCTCAATTCTATTTCTTTCATGAAATTCATTGTGACGTAGTGCTTCTTTTTTCTTTATTTAATACTTTGTTATTGAAATCTTTATATATAAAGCTGAATGTATATATGTGTGTGTGCACATTTGTCCGGCTATCCAAATCCATAACGTTGAATCCACGTCTACCAAATTTTGCATGGATTCCTCTTTTGTCTGGGGCAAGATCGTACTCTATGTTTTAATGTAAAGGAATGTAATACGTAGACATTTACTGATTCTCACCCGGCTTCACTACAGTATGTACACGAAGGAGGCAACATTTGGAAAAGTGCTTGAAGCAAAAACTTTGATATGTAGGTTATTCCTTTAAAATGTATTACTATTGTATACAGTTCAAAACTGTTTATTAATGTTTGTTATTGTAAATGATTTAGTTTATTACAAACTTATCATTATTTCAACAAATTATATTCCCTTTTAAAAATTCAGAACAACAAAACAAACAAAACATGAAAAGAGAGCCAATTAGGGCAAACATACAATGAACTCTTTCCTAGATCTCAGCGTCTCTAAGGCTCATGATTTCTATAAAAAATTGCACAACTCTTAACACTAGTCTCTTTTGTTCTCCAACAATCATAGTAGACCAATGTTCTTCCATAGTTAGAGACATTGCAACTGGCAATAGCATTGCACAATATTTTCTTCCTATGGAGTCTAACGCATCACAGACCATTAACAGGTGGTATAAAGATTTCTGTTGCGTTGTATCTTTGCAGAAGCGGCAGAAGCTGATTTGGCTAATCAGTTGTCTTGAGTGTGCTAGCACCTCTCTCGTTGGTAACAGGTTTAGCCACAGTCAGAGGAACAGTTCCCGGGACTTGGAGCATGGAAACATAGAAGTTGTGGCTAGCTTATATTGTGTTTTCTGTTCTTGAGTATCAATCCAATCGTTCCATTGGATTTTCTTCTCGACTGATACAGGCTGCAACTTCAGCATTTAAATTGAGCAATCTAAGGCTTCAACCCATTGTGTACAAGTTGCTTTTCAGCTGTTAAGAATCACATTCTGGTTAGAGGTCAGACCTGTTCTCAAAATGTCGATTGGAGGTAATTTATCATCGACTAGAGTTTTCCGCACAAAAATAATCCAACAATTTCCATAATACCACGGAGTGCACAGATCGTAATGCTAATTCAAATCTTATCCATTGGACTGGATAAGCTTTCTGGAGAGAGGGTTCTTTCCTTCAAAAGAGGCCTTCTAGCAAATCCCAAATGTGCCATGTTAAGTTAAGAGTTGCAACGCTATATGGATGGGTAACCCCTAATTCGCTGGCAAGAAGGGGAAGCAACTAACAATATTGAACAAGGTCAAGCCAGCGGATATGAAACTAAGTTCACTTATGAAAACATGGTTCCAACAAGAACATGAAGGCAGCAACCCAAATCCAACTCCGCTGATCACCCCATACAGACCACAGAAAAACCTTTTTTTTAAAAATTCATTCATTTTTATTATTTTAGTCAAATTTCATTTAAGAAGATATTAAATAGTTGAAAATACATGCAGGAATAAACGTACAAAAATATAAAGTGCAAAGTGTGTTAAAAAAGTGCTGGCCACAGAGGGAGGCAGCAAACAATTCAATGCCAATGGACTATTCAGGGGAGAAATGACAGTAATCCCTCAAATAACTGTTCCGTTGCCAAGGTCACCTTCTCCATCGTAGGAAAAAAATATGATCTCTCCGGCGAGAGGAGCCAGGTCAACTGGACACTAATGAATGTAACAATTTAATTCATTTAATACATTGATTAGTTGATTAAATCAACCTAGCACATAGGCAATTGATCCCCAATAAGGCAGTTCAATGATGTGTTACGGTAATTAAATGTTCTCCCCCCTTAGTCACTTGATATGGCTGACTTTAGGAATGTGGGAGCGGTTCGCCTGGTTTAACCCTCTGATCACCTTATTTTATGTGTATAGTATAGTTTATAGTGAACCCGGAGTATGTACCTATACGGGTGATATTGCGTGAGATTGGGTCTAGATGAACAGTTGGGTCTCTTATGAAGATTAACACATCATCCGCGTAGAGCGAGATAATCTCAGGAGTCTTTCAACTGTATCCCCTTGCGTGCGTGCCGCCCCCTGACATAGTCAGCCATTGGCTTTATTGCCAGGGTGAACAGGATCGGGGAAAATGGGCATCCCTGTCGGGTGCCTCTAAAGAGAGGGAATAGACCGGACATCTGGGAGTTAACTCAGACCCTGGCCAACGGGGAGGTGTACAGCAACTTAATATATACGATCATGTTAGGCCCTATACCCATAGTTTCCAACACCAACCACAAATACTTCCAGGACACCATGTCAAACGCCTTCTGGGCGTCCAGCGTTACCGCGACTGCGCTTGCACCTTGGCCAATGCGCGACATGACATTAAGCAACCTTCAAATGTTGTGGGATGTTGATCTCCCAGGTACAAAGCCTGACTGGTCGTCGTGGACCATGTATAACATGACCGGGAGGAAGCGGTTGGCAATTACTTTGGCAAAGATTTTGGTGTCCAAATTCATTAGCGAGAGGGGCCGGTATGATCTGCAGTCATCAGTGGGTTTACCGGGTTGGAGTAGGACCGTTATAACGGCCTCACGCAGTGTTGGGGGAAGGGACGGCAGCACGAGACCCCCTGGGTGCGCTCTCCAGAATGGGCAGGGGGAGTCTTATGGGCCAAGGTGGAGAAAGAGAAGAGGTCCCGCGGACCCAGTGCACAGCCGGGCCGGTGGAAAGTCCAGGAGTGGCCACGGCTCCCCCAATGTAGGCCCCCACCCGCTCCTCACCTGGGCGACACGAGCCTCAGCTCTGCGCGGCAGCTAGGCCCCTGCCCAGCCGCTCTGCGCAGCTCGATGTAGCAGGATCCGGCAGTTGAAGTCCAGGAAGGGGCCGGGGGCGCTCCAGCGCAGGCCCCCGCGGTGGACCCGTTCGCGCAACAACGCACTCCAGGGGGAAGGGGCGCCGCGGCTGAAGGAGCAGGGCCACCCCCCAGGGCCAGACGTGGCCAGCACAGTGAGGGCCCTCGGAGGAGGGGTGGGGGCAGAGCACTCGGGCGTCTCGTCCCACGGCAATGCACCAGGAGCCGGAGCTGAGGGGAAGGGAGCCGGGTGCGCACCAAGGCCCCGTCAGGCCAAGAGGCCGCCGCCGTAGAGGATCCATGCACAGGCCTCCAGGGTCTGATTCATGCCAGCATTTTTCCGTGATGTAGCCAAAAGTGTAGAGGCAGCAGCTCAGACGAACGAGGGCTGTTCAGGATGGAGCCATCCGCAGTTGAAGGCGGATTTTCGCCAGAGCCACACTGAGCCCAAGATTGAAGCAGCCATCTTGGGCTGCTCAACAGCGCCACCCGCTCTGTTTGATTATTTTAACTCGTTTCAAACGCTCTTCCAGCGGGAGATCTCTCGCTGTCCTTAGTTCCGCTTGATGACATTTCCTTTTCTCAACGAGCTCTGCGTAGTAAGCATGGTCGTGCTTGGACAGTCTGTTTGCTGTTTTGGAGTCCGCGATTCTGTAAGGAGTTAGGAGCCATTCATAGTCTAGTTTCTCAATCCCGCCCTTAAACTTTTTGTGACATTTTCTGTCAGCGCCTGGACTTCCTCCGGTTTAATGCGTAGCCTATTTTTCCACGTTATTCAATTGCATCTTTGGTAACCTACAGCCAGCACTTCACTCTTGGCATTCTTTCCCGGTGAAAGTGGGCATTCGATGATCGCTGTTGAAAGTAGGAATAATCTTCATGGTGTCAAATACAGGAACCAAAGATTGTGAGGTGAGTATATAGTCAATGTAGGCTTGCGATTGTCCCTTTGCCAGGTCGGGATCGGTGGTATATCTTCCCTCAACTGTCCATTGATTAATGAGATGTCTCTTGCCTGCAATTCTTTCAACCATATTTAGGCCTTCAAGGGTAGCTTTCCTCTTGGAATCAAATCTCCTGGTGTCTTAAAGAGATGAATAGTCAAATCTCCACATAAAATGGAATTCATGGCTTTATATCGACACTGCAGCTCTTCCATGGTCGAGAATAAGGTATCAATAAAAGAGCTATCACTAGTATCTGCAGGGTTCCAATAGAAGTTACAAATCCATACGTTGGTCTGAATTGCATTCTTCTTATTTTCTTCATTAATAACAGTAACCTGGATAAACAGGTTGGGGTTTATCGTCTCAAGGACTGTCAGATTAGCTGCAGACTTTTCTAGGGTCAGTAGCTCGGATGAGGGTCGTCCAAACGTTCTAGATATAGCCAGATTCAGGTACTTCGTATAGCCATCACAAAGTGGTTGATATCGTAACCATGTTTCTTGTAAACAAATGATGTCGAAATTTTGCAGCTCCCAATTTCCTTCCTCAAATAGGCGGACAAATCCTTGTGTATTACACAAGCAGAGCTTCCATGGCAATATTTCATCTGAATGTGATTGCTAATAGATCTGCGGTGCTTGTGGGCTAACTTTGGTATTCATGTTTACATCCCGCCGCCGCCCTAGGGGGCTATGGCTCCCAAAGTCCTTTACTTCTCTAGACACTTTTGCATCATTAGAGTAACATTTTATCGTCATATGTTGAATATTCATTTCTTTACCAACTTTCCATTTCATTCCTCGATTTTGAGGACAGTTTCTCAAACCTGCCTCTCGGTGAGTAGGTATGCCACATGCTCTTTTTGTTCCATCAGGTTCTGTTTATTAAAGCATTATTAAAGGGAATTAATCACACTACTCCAGTTGTTTGTATAACTTCAAAAGACGTGATCAGATGTAGCAGTGGACTAGATACAGAAATGTGGTCGATTGTTGACTGAAGTTTGCCATTTTTCCAAGTTGGAAGACGATCGTTCTCTTTGAAGGCGAAGTCCAAGATGGTCAAATTCCTTGAATTCATCAGGTTAAGCCAAAGGATCCATCTATCTTCGACTGAAGAGGAAATGGTCTTCATTTTCTGTTTGTGGTACGAAGCGTTTAGGTCTCCACACACCAGGATATGACAGACCTGGTAGACCGCTAGAATTTTGTCAAGCGTAGTCTCAATTAGTTCAAGGAACTGAGTGGGGTCTATTGCGGCTGGATCGCAGTACGTATTCAAGATGGAAATTGAGGTGGCTTCTTGGTTGTTTGTCTGTGAACAGTTGTGGTTTCAGTTCAGTATGACTACCAACAAGGAGTAGTTCAACACCAAAGTTTCTGTCACGGCCAACCTCAGTCCACTTCGATAAGCCATGAGAATACCTGAAGAAGGACGGCCCGTTGATCCCTTTTTGTCTGGGGCTAAGATGGTTTCGTATCCGTCTAATATTGGCTTTTTGGTAAACCAGGTTTCTTGGAAGCATAGGATGTCGTATGCTCCCAGGTTTACGTCTCCAGTGGCAGTCAGATAGGGGTAACCCCTGGTGTTCCAGGAACCTAGCCTTAGGTCGGCAGCTCTGGAATCAAACAAGGGCCCCTCCAACCAGGTAGGGTCTGTGGTCTTGGATTGCTCTTTATCGCGGGGTGATGTTAGGGCTTTTGGGAGCCATGACCAAAAGCCCTGCTTCGAAGGCCTTTTTTCTCGATGGGCATTCGTAGCTTTACAAGCCTGTAATTCTTGTGTGATAGACATTTCATTTTTTCGAGGTCTGGGGAAGTTTCAGGCTGAATGATAGGCTCCGCTCTTTAGGTCTAATGATGGTGACGGGCCTGCGCCTCTAACGTAGACCTTCCTTTCGGATTTTTGGTAAGAGCTTGAATTTCGGGTGGGGGGTTGGCGATTTGTCCTGAATGGTATCTGGACGAACTCTAGAAGTCTTTGTGATATCCGTAGTGTGTGTCCGGTGGTTTAGTTGGGATTTTCCCACTGGGTAAAGTTCTGTCGTCCTTGTATGTTTCTTCACTCGGCTGCAAGGCGAATGTTGATTTAGAAGTCTATTTGAGTGCCAAGTGTTCTCCTTAATTTCAATTAGGTCATAACCCAATTTTAAGAGTTCCTTTGTTTCATGTCTCAAAAGATTGGAGACCGTCGTTGACGAGATATGTAATGGCTTAGTGGTTTTCCGTGTCAATGACTTGGGTCCACTATTTTCAAGGCGTCAGTGTTGATTTGGCAGAGAGTGGGAATGTGGTGGAACAATTTCAGGATAGATCTATTCAGAACTACGTCGTCATGGTTCTCTGGAATTTGTTCTAATTTAAAGACACGTTTGGACTTAGAATTGTTTGCCATTGACGTTTTCTGGTAGATTTCTGTTCTTGGTCTGTAGCGCTGGCCTGAAATTCCTTTGTTGTAACGTTGGTCGCGATGTGGCGGGTAAGCTGGGTCATTATTGCTCGTTGCCGGTCCGTCACTGTCTGCTGACTCATGGGTTTTCCTGTGCTGTTCTTGGTGTTTTGGCTGCATCTCATAAAGTAGGGGCTTTTTTTCTGTTCGGAGTCGCCGTTTGTTTTTTCCCTACGTTCTTCTAATGTAAGGAAAGCTGGTGACAGAACATCCTCTTCTTCATGCCCGTTGGAGTATCTGGCCGTTTTAGGGTTGTCGAAGCTAACCTTCCTCTGGGGACTTCGAGGTCAGTGCTTGAGAGCTGGTAGAGGGGTCACTTCATCCAGGTGTTGACTTAAATTCATTAGAGCTTCAGTTGCCAAGAAGTCTTCGGTGGTTTTAGGCGAGGATTGTGGGCTTTGACTTGACAGGCCCTCAATCTGGGACAAGCTTGTGGGCTCGTGCTGGTCTTCCGTCTGTAGTAATGAGGATGAGGTTGTTTTGAATGAGGCTCCTGAAGAGTGACTTGGGTTGCACCCGAGATCTTCCAACTTGCCTGCAGCCCTATCTGGTCTAGTGCTGGCGTTGTCAAAAATCAAATAGGTTTGTTCCTGGCCTCCAACTAAGGAAGGCTTTGCTCCTTGGACTTGGACCTGTTCGTCCACAATAAGTATTACTGCTGTATCGTTTTTTTTTCCAAGACAACTGGCATTTGCTTCGCGTTTTGGATGCTTTGTTTTCCTGTAGAGAAACACAAGAGTGTGAGATGGAGCTGGTGAATTAGACACTATTGCAAGAGGAGTTGTTAACAGTGGATTATGGCCAGTGGGATTTCTAGCTTTGTCCAGGCGATCAAGAATGCTCTCCATAGTTAAAAGCCTGGCGGACAAGTCTGTTGCATTTGTATTCGCAGCTTTAGCACTTTCTTCCTGCGCCATGATGTACCCTTCCAAGTAGATGAGCTTAGTGTGGATCATGGCCTGGATCGTAGTGTGGTCCTTCATTGTGTCGCATATCGACTCAGATTTTGGTGAAGGGGGCCAGCGCAATGGTAAATGACGGCATGATGAAGAAAATATCCGACTTCTTTGACAGAGAATCTTTGTTGGTTAGTTCGGACTGGACACAAGTTTTGTTCAAGATCAGAGGAGAGGCCAAAGGGCCCGGGACTGATCTGTGTTGTCTCTAGTTTTGGTGTCCGTCGTTGAGTGTCTTCTATGGGCATCTATTGGCAAAGATGATTGAAGATTTGGTTTTCATGGCTGTCCTTTGTTTATGGAGTTGTTATTAGACACAGACTCAAATTCGTCAAGTTTGTCAGGGGGACTGCTGTTGTTCCATGTGGTAGACACATGCTTGCCACTACCATTTAATGTCAAGCTGTTGACTGTTTTCAGGGGCAGGTGTGGTCAAATCATACTTTTCTAGGGGATAGCTTAGCAGAGGTGAGGTCTGTGGACCGTGGACACGAAGGCTTGGAGAGAGAGTGTCAACAGATATTTGTGACTCTGGGACACATGTAGAGCGAAATTCGCTGCTGGGCCGTTGCTCTAGTAGTGGCTCGGTCGTTGAGTCCATTTTCTTTGGTTGAAGGTTGTCTGATCCAGGAGTGGACTGTGGGACAAGGTCCTCAGGAGGTGAGCCTTTTCCAGCACTTGGGTCATAGACTCCGGGATCTTGGAGGTGTTTAGGTTTTGATTTGGTAGAGAAGGTTGGTCTTTTCCTTGAGAAATTGGCATTAGTGATTTCTGGTTTTCAATTCTCCGGTGCTTAGGAGGGGGCTGGGTATCCAAGATCGCTTCTAAGAATTCTGCATCTGACAGTTCGAGTCTATTTTCATTACTAGAATGCAACTGTTTGTAGAAAAAGTTTGACAGAAAGGTAATCAGGGTCACTTTTCCTCCAGCTATGGATGAAGAGTTGAGCCTTTTTCCAAGCGTACTGGGTTTAATTGCAGATGGTTTCTTTATTGCACCATCGTGATGGGATCTTATGCTTCTCGTTTGTTTTATTGTGCTCAATTTCTTTGTTCTTACCGGTGCCAAGTCTAACTAGCATCTTGTTGTTTTTCTTTGAATTTTGAACAACGTTTTGTTCCTGGATTGACATGTCTCCTTCCCTTGTTTGTTTTGTCAAGACCTCGTTAATTTAGTTGGAACGAGTAGCTGCAGTTGCCGGAGACTGTAGATGGAGCCCATTGAGGCCTCTGCTGCCCCGACAGACTCCCCAGAGTCCGGGAGGGGCGTGGCTACTCCGGCGTCTGAGTGGACCTGCACACGCACCAGCGCTGGGGGAGCTCTACCCGCAGCTCCATCCAACTCCTTTGCCAGCATACCTCCCGTTGGTGAGAGCAATGGGGGCCACCCCTGCGGGAAAGCGATTTCCGAGCAAGGCACTCCACGGGCCACATCTCTTCCACAGGCTGGTACCGGGGAGGTCTCCCCTCCCTCGCGCTGTTCCGGGGCTTGCTCCTCTCCACCAACATCCTCCTCATCACCACCACCACACACCTCCTGGACCATCAACACGGCCCCACCACCGGGAACAGCCGGTAAGTGGGCCTGAGTTGGGGTGGTGGAGGGAGGTGGGACAAGCGTTTGTGCACTGGTTGTCAGAGGTATAAACTGTGTGTTCGTTGTTTGGGGAGAGGTTTGCACATCTTGTGAACTGAGACTGGGCGTATTAGAGGCATTAATCAGCGCCGGCCTCTGCAGGGCACGCAGCTCTTGGTTCTCAACTTTCTTTAGGGTGGTTTTACCGTGATTCAAAGTGAGCGGGTTGCTCTCTTGTGGATCAGCTGTTTGAAGTTTCTCAGAATTAGAGCACAGGCGTGAGCTTCAGAGCCACCGGGCTTCATCGTCATGAGGCGATGTTGAAGAAGGGGCAGTCCTCACAGCCAAGCCTGCCATGACTAACAGACTGCCACTCTCCGCCACTCCTTATCCGCTCCGCGGTAGCTGCAGGTCTTTATGGAAAGGTAGTTGAAGCTCCTCCTTCAGGTAAGAGTGACCAGGGAAAGCAGACCAAACAGAAAGTAGACTGCAGGACTGCCACTCCGCTTAATTTCTTTATATTTACACACCACCAGGAAACCGTCAATCCAAAACCCTATAGGATCCCTGAGGTCAGAAGAAAAATAATTGGCAGGAGATAGAGCAGATGCTCAACATCCCATATTGTTGTAGTTCCTAGACCCGATAACTCATGGCGATTCTGTATAGACTTCAGGAAGCTCAACTCAATTTCCATCTTTGACAATTAACCAATGCCTTGCATTGATGATTTAATCGAGAAGCTAGGGATGGCCAAAGACATTTCAACATTCGATTTAACAAAAGGTTATTGGCAGGTTCCTTTAAATCGGGCAGATATGGAGAAGACCGCCCTTTCAACACCACAAGGCCCTTTCCAGTTCAAAGTTCAGTTCAATAAGAACCGCCGGTAGGCGGTAGCCAGCCTCACGACAAAAGGCCACAGAACCCGTCTGTGTCGCCGGGACCCTGGGGGCACGCCACGCTGATCTGGTAACCCTTCCGGCTCTTTAACAAGTATCCTCACCTGCAAACTCGCACACGTGTTGCCAATCTGCATCGCCACACAGATCACTCGATTCACTGCGGTAAGAAAACCTTGTCACCCGTTTGGCTCCCTGTAACTTAAGCTCAATATCAGTGCACTGTGCTTGCACTAATAAGATTAGCCAAGCCTTGACTCCTCACCGGCACGGCCCCCTGAAGCTACTATCACGCCAATACCTTGAGACATTAGCTTTACCATACTTACAATCTGCAGTAGCATAACAATGGCACAATTGTCCTTCCACTTGATTCTGTGCACAGCTGTTTGATCTATGCTACACAACATTATCTCTCTTACTTGTTTTTCCCACTTCTACTCTGCGCCAACTTTATTAACATTGGTGCATGCGTTCTTGTAAAGTAGCACGGTGCGGACCGCTGCCTGTCTGCTTGCAACATCTGATCTCACTTGTATCTTGCTCAATTATACTGTTATCCTGCACTGTATTTGGTCTTCTGCACGCCATACGTTCTCTGTGGCAACATGTCTCAGTTAACCTACCTCAACTGTATGGCGCTGCTGCAACTCTGTACTGCGATTGCCTATCTGCTTGTTGGTAATAAAATAGCCTAACCTTTGAACTAGCCTAATTTTCGAATTAGCCTATTTTCCTTGTTGTTCAACGGCCTAACGCTTTATTCTGATTTAGCCTAGTTACATGCATTCATTAGCCATCTGCCTAATATTTGAATTAGCCTACTTTTCGAATTAGTCTCTCTTCCTTGTTGTTCACCGGCCTAACGCTTTATTGTGATTTAGTCTAATTACATGTATTCAGTAGTCAGCCGCCGAATATTCGAACTAGCCCATTTTCTTTTTTTTTGTGATGTCTATTGGCCTAATATTCAATATTGAATCAGCCTATCTGCATGGGGTCCTATGGCCCACTCTCTAACTCTGAATCAGTATACTTGTCTGCATAAATACTAGCTAGCCCAATGCTAATACTGTTAGCCTGCTGCCCTGCACCCACTATACAGCGTCACTAGATACACTACTCGCTTCTCTTCATATATTGCCCTATGCCCCCACATTATTCACCCTTTACCATTAGCACTTCCACCGGCACGCCGCAGCAGCCTCCTGCTATGCCCACGGCGCTACTAGTGCGTCTACTAAGAATCCCAAGCTCTTCGCCACAGCGCCTGCCCTAATGCAAACACAAGCCTCGCGCTGGCATACACCTCCCCCAGACTAACAAGTCACCTAGTAACAGGCTAGGACACCCACTCCCTAGAACCCCCTCCTCTAGTTACACAATCCTCTCTATCCTCAGCTCACTTATTCTCCTTCTATACAGTGCCTGATTTTTCCCAAACCATGCCCGTCTGCGCGGTTATCACCAAATCCACCAACTCCAATCCTGTCCACCCTGCAGTCACGCTCATTGATAACACAATCTGCTCCAAAGGTGCATTTCTCTTCCACAAAACAGGTTTGACATGACTCTACTGCCCCAGACACCACCCCTGCCCTACGCCATTCATTCCCAGCACACTAGCCTTCCCGACTACACCTCAACCCACAGCAAAACGCTGCCATCTCTAGGTAGTACATGCTGCACACGCCTCTCCTTCGGAACTACATGTATCACAGCCCAATCAAGACCCACCACTGCATCTAAAAGAAACAATTGACTCTCAGGACGCACCCACCTCCAACACCCCCACATCAAAAACCAGCACTCCCCCCCCCCCTCTGTCTCAATGCTACCATGACGCTTAAACCTCATGAGCCCCAGGAGAACCCTGACATCAGCTCTCAGTGGATAAGTACTTCTAATGAGACCACGCTAAATCCTCTTAACACCACAACAACCCTCCCCCAGACCCACCTGACCCCGCCATCGAGCTCACAAAATTCCAGTCAGCCCCTCCTAAGAGCCCTAATAAACATTAGATCCCTTGTGAGACACGCAATTGATATACACGACTGCTTATTAGAATTCAAACTTGACTTCTTAGTGCTCACCGAAACATGGCTACACACTGCCTCAGGCCCTCAGATCACACTAGCTGTCCCTTCCGAATATATCCTCCTCAGAGCAGACCACCTAGAAGCCATAGGTGGAGGAGTGGCCATCATCCACAAAACCTCATTATAATTCGGGGAATGTAAAATGGAAGCACTTATTGGTTATGCAACTCTCTCTCTCAAGCTGGCCGTCAGCCCTCAGATAACAATTAACTTCTTAATAGTATACAGAGCACTGAGTGCCACTAACAAGCCAGATATACACCTACCTCTACTAATTACACCCCTGCTCAAACCCAAAACTAAGTACATTCTCCTAGCGGACCTCAATCTAGGCTATGATGACCCCACAGACAGTAAAGCAACAGCCTGTTTCAAGGCATTCCAGGAGATGCAATTTTCCCAAATAATGAATACCACTACCCATTCCAAAGGCAGAATTATTGATTGGATACTCACACTGAATACTGCAGTAACCATAGTAGACGTCCTCAAGATGCAATGGTCTGATCACTGCTTAATCAAATTCAACATAAACCTAGACACTGACCCTAAAGGTAAAACATGCAGCCAGCACCCATTCAGGTCAGAAATGCGTGCAAGCTTACCCCAGAGAATCTAAACCCAGTTCTTAATGACCTGCTCAACACTTAACCACTGGACAGTATTAGCACAGAGAATATCTCGAAGCACTACCACCAATGCCTAAAATCTGCGATAGATGAAGTAGCCCCCCCCTCAAAAACAAAGTACCCAAACGCAGCGCCCCCTGGTTCAATAAAAGAAAAAAGAGCTCTAGAACATTTAGCCAGAAAAAAATCACTCCCCAGAACTCCAAACTAAACTGCAACAACTATCCAAAACCTATAAATTCAATGTACTCACTCATAAAGCGGAATCGCTCAATAACCGCATCTCCAACGCGGCCTCTAATACTAAAGAATTATTTACAATGATTAGAGAACTAGAATCCCCTATCCGGCCCACCAGCCCCATAAACCCCAGTAAAGCCTGGTGTACCACCATTCAGGATGCTCTATCCTCCAAAGTGAACACCCTACAAAACAAAATAGCTTCGCAAAAAAAGCTCTTAGAGCTTACAGACAATATTTCCCACCCTTCAGCCACTATCATAAGGTCAGATGTACCCGGATTCCACTTTGCTCAAGTCACCAATGATCGGGTCCTTAAAACTATAGCATCTCTCAAGCCCTCTAATTGCAAAGGCGACAGCTTTCCGGCTAAAGTAGTTAAAGACTGAGCCAGTACATTAGCACCTACCATCACCAAATTTGTGAATTAGTCCTTCAATTCTAGTGAACTACCAGCATCCATCAAAGTAGCTTGGGTCACACCCCTACTCAAAAAACCGTCACTTGAACCAACAATACCCACGAACTACAGGCCGGTAACAACGGTGCCATTACTCCTCAAAAATCATTGATAAAATAGCATAAACCCAAGTACAATCCCACCTAGAACAGAATCACTTACTAGGAGATAGACAATCAGGATTCCGCCCTAATCACAGTACTGAGACAGCCTTCCTAAACCAGATGGACATTATTAGAGATTCTGGTAAACTGTGCATCCTATTACTCCTCGACCTCTCTGAAGCGTTTGATTTAGTTGACCACGACAAATTATACCAAACCCTATCCACCAACTTCGATTTCTCTAATAAGGCCACCAACTGGATAAATTCCTTCCTCTCCGACCGCACCTCAAGATTCACCCTAGGGGACGTAGCAGCTGATCCCATCCCTGTACCGTTGGGAGTACCGCAAGGAGCCCGTCTCTCCCCTATTCTTTACAACACCTACACGAAATTACTATTCGCAGAACTAGATGCTTTGAGAGTAATTTATACAAACTTTGCTGATGATACTCAAATACTTACTCCCATCACAGGCAATCTTGAACAGGATACGGCCTGCATCAACAAAATCTACTCCCTCATCCAAAACTGGATGGCTAATAATCGTTTATGCCTAAACGGAGAAAATAACTGAGATCCTTATAGTCTGCTCCCCAGCCAGACTCAGCAAACTCCACCCTGACAACACTTCCATAGTGATAGATGGCACCCTCATCACCATTTCTCACACTCAAAACCTTAGGTTTTCAACCTTGACTCCAACATCACCATGAATAACCATATCAGCGCCCTCGCCTCCTCAACGGCATATACTGCCAAACGTATCACACTAAGCAGGCTCTCCTCGCCATTGAAAACTGCCTGACACTGGCCAGAGCCCTTATCATAACAAAAATAGACTACTGTAACATTTTACTGTAGGGTACCTCAAAAAACAAACTTAACAAAACTCCAACTCCTCCAAAACAAAGCCCTTAGAGCAGTGCTGGTTATCAATAGAAGAGAGCACATCTCGCAACACACAAGAGATGCTCATTGGCTCCCAGGACAAGCGAGAATCCTGCATAAAACTCTTACCATCACCCATAAATGCATATCTGATACCGCCCCCACCTATCTCAGTCGAAACATTTCTCGCAAAATCACCCTCAGAACACTCAGATCCAACACCAATACTCATCTCCACATCCCACGCTTCACTACTACTAGAGCAGGTAACGCCAGCTTCCCCATAGCAGCCCTGAGCATTTGAAATTCGCTCCCCTCCCACCTCAGCCACGAAACCTACTTCCCAAAGTTCAAGAAACAACTAAAAACTTGGTTGTTTAACAAATACTAACAGCGTAAGCACAACTCAGCCTGTTTTTTCTATGTTATATACTGCCAATCCCACATGTACTTCACCTATGTTTTCTCCCCTAGATCCTGTGTTGTACAAGTTGTACAACTGCTTATGATAACTAAGATGTATGTAACCTACACCGTGATATCTGAGGGTTTGGGTGTGTAATCAAATACAATAAATAAATAAGTAAATAAAGTCTTACCATTTGGACTAGAGAGAGCTCCTGCCCCCTTTCAACGCCACATGGATAGAGTATTGAAAAAGTATGCTGCTTTCTGTGTGGTCTATTTAGATGATATTGTGGTCCATGGTAACAGCTGGCCCGAGGATTTACGCCATCTTAACGCCATTATCAGGGATCTTGGGAGAGCTGGTCTAAGGGCAAATCCTCAAAAATGTCAATTGGCACAGTATACCGTACAATAGCTTGGATACTTCTTGGGTAATGGCTTAATACAACCTCAAACTGAGAAAGTCAAAGCGTTGCAACAAACCCCAACCGCTAAAACCAAGCGCGATCTTCGAGCCTTCCTTGGCCTAATCGGATATTATAGAAGGTTTATCCCCTACTACTCCACCCTAGTCGATAATCAGACAGACAAACTAAAAAATGTGCAGCCACAGAAATTAATTTGGGGTAAACAAGACCAAACCAGCTTCAAAGGCCTGAAGGGCATCCTCTGTCAAGAACCTGTTCTTAAAATGCCAGATTTTAACAAAGTATTCCTCTTACAGATCAATGCATTAAAAGTGAGCTTGGGAACAGTACTCTCTCAAACGCATGACGGGGTGGAACATCCAATTCTGTGTTCCAGCAGGAAGCTCTTCTTCCAACAGCAGTCTTATGCAACGGTAGAGCTAAGTGGGCTGTGATACACCTGTAATATTGCCTAAAAGGAAGAAAGTTCAGACTGATTACCAACCACTTTCCATTGACCTAGACAAGCCTACGAAAAGACACTAATCCAGGATGAGATTCCCCCAACACCTAAATATCTAATGGCATGCTGTCCATGTACAGTTGCCTCTCTCAGAACTACCCAAAGTACAGAACATGAAAACACTTTTCCAGCTTAAAGGTGGTACATTGGGGTTTTAGGAAGTTAATATGACAGCTTCTAATGGTTATGATTCTGCCATATGTCAAGGTCTTAAACTCAAGGGTAAAACACCAAGTCCTTTAACGACCTCCCAAAAGTCTCAACACTCTCCGTTAACCAATCAAATCAAATTAAATTAACTGATTATTATTTTTTTATTTGCAGTCGGTTTATTTAAACCTTTACAGTTTACAAAAAATTAAGATAAATACATAATGCTTTTAAAAAAACAAAAGAGGAAATTAGATAAAAATAGAGATACAAGACAATCAGGAGAAGAATAGAATTTACAAATCAATTAACACCATTCCATGCAACAATTTTCCAGATTCAAATAAAATTAACATTAGGAAGAAGATAAAATCATCAAGATTGTTTCAAAGCACAAAGATAAGAATAGCAATAAGACAATCACAAATAAGAATTAACCATGAGGGAAAAGAGACGAGGGCCAGCTATTCATTTTAGAACTGTCACCATATCCTACCTCATATTGATACTCTTGAGAAAAAGTGAGAGGGCCAGCCCTTCATGAGTATTTTGGATATTAAGGCAGCGGCTCCATACTATATCATCGGATGTATATGCAAAGTAGTTTTTTAAAGAACCCAAATAGATCTGCCTTAAGTCGTTCAGTGCCCCACAGGCCATGATTAATGCCTTGCAGTTTCCACTTTCCCCATCACAAAACCTACAGTTACTTTCTTGCAATGGTATTTGGTTCCTTCTAATCAGTATCTGTTTTGTTGGTAATAAATTCCATCTCAGCCTCATTAAGATTCCTCGATAATATTGATTAGGGAACAGAAGTAGTATTTTAGAGAGGGAACCTCGAGTTGTGTGTTCATGATTCAAATGACTCGCAGCTTTATGAATGGAATTGCTCTGTCGTATTGATCCAATCATAGTCCAAAAGACTATTTTTTGTCAGCAAAGGATTATCAAAGTATCCAGGTTGGAATCAATATTATGAAGGATGTCTTCAGTTGTTTTTAAATTCAACTAAGAAAATGTTATACTTCATATTAATACCCATCAGTTAGTATAGGGAGTTTGGTAATGGGACCATTATTTTCCCATATAGGGTCAACATCCTACATTGAACACGAGCCCAAAGCGTAACATACCCCAATTCAAATCTGATGGCTGCTATAGGAACCGCCTTAGGAAAACTGAGGACCCGTCACCAAATTCTACCTTCTATTTTACTCAAGGCATTATTTATCACAGCAGGAGACAATTCCAGACCATAGGTTAGTTTTGGTGCAATTTTGCCCTCAAAAAACATTGATGCAGGTTTCAATGAAAACCTACCAAATTTTCTTTCTATTTTTTGGATTTGGGATTCCAAGAACTTAGCTTTACAACTAAGATTAGCCAGCAGAGTTTGTGTACCCTATGTGAGCCAAAAATGAAACCCAAGTACGTAAGGCTAGTAGAGGTACTTACAGTAGCCCCTTGAATGTGCCAGATAGGCTATAGGCTTCTACGTAACACCTTAGAAAATGATAATATTTTTGTTTTATCTGCGTTTATAATTAAAGCATCATCATTAGCGTATTTGGGAAAGGAATCTATAAGCCGTTGCAGGCCTATTTTTGTACAGTCAAATAATAAAAAATCATCTGCATACGCTAGCCAAATAATCTTATTTTGGCCCACTCTTGGTGCTAGTAATCTTTCATTCCTTAAACAGACCCCTACGTTAGATAAGTATTGATTAAAAATCCAAGATGCTAGAACACAACCCTGCATTACCCCACAATGACATTGCACCCTAGCCGACATATCCCCCTGCTGGCTAAATCGCACCTGTATACCACAGTTTTTGTAAACACCCTAATAAGTGCATTAAGAGAATGGGCGAGAAGATTTTACTATCAGCATCAATCAAGGCACTAGGTCGGTAATTTTTTGGGTCCGACCTACTCCCACACTTAAAAGATCGGTACTACATGCGCAGTACTCCACAAAGCTGGGGTGACTCCTGTTTTAAGAATATCACTGAACTCGTAGCACAACAAATTAGCCCAGAGAAATGGATCTGACTTGAAGGTATTATTTGTAAAACCATTGGGCCCTGCCGCCCCAAGATCTTTTAGTATTTTGTATTAGGCCAACTACAAGATCGATATCCAGAGCAGGGACCCATCTCTCATATTCCAGATGTTCCCAATGGGTCCCCTCTTGCTGGACATCAATACCGGACAATGGTCCAAATCTATTTGAAAAGAATGTGAGCCAGTCCTTCTCTGAGATAGAGTTCAGTTGTGATATTACATAGTTAGGCTCCTGACCATTTACCAGGGACCAAAAGGAGCACAAGTGTGCCTTAATTAAAGTCCCCAGCATCACTTCAGCATCATGTTGGACTAATCGGCAATTTATCGCTTTACAAACATTTCTATATGTGTTTGATTCTCCTAATACATTTTTTTTGGAAGTCTCATACAGATTTGAGTTCCTAATAATACGCAGATCTCTCCTCATGGTAGTTTTGGCCTGTGTGACCCCATGATTATAGCAATGGGTCGGTCTTATATTCAAGCCACTTCTCTTTGTTGTTAAACTAATGTCACTAATCACTGTTCCATACAGTTGTTGGATTGCATCTATGTTAAAATTATTCTGTTTCCAGACCATGGTAGCAGTATCTAGAGAAGCCCATAGATTGTAATTTAGATTTTCAATATTACGGGGCGTCCATCTGACAGCGTAGCCCGACACAGCTGTATCCAAGTTGATTTGAGATCTAAATTCCCTTGTAGTCACAGTAATATCAAAGTACGCAGTCAGAATGGAGTGGTCACTTCAATCATTTGGTGTCACTGTAAAACAACTACATTTACTTCTAGCTGACCTTCAAGAAAAATGTAGTCCAGCATGGAGGAGGTAGTACCTCGGTGCCACGTATGCCAACACCGCTGTCTGGCTAGAAAGGTTCTTAGAACCCACCAATGGCAATAACCCAATCTTACCTAATCCCACATACCAGATTTTACCAATTTTCCTCTTAGTTGTTACACCCCTTTCATTCATATCCACATCACAGGCATCATGACATCTGCACTCCGCAGATTGTATTCCTCATGACCAGAAAGAAGCAAAGACCTTTGCTCAATTTCAAAACCCATGTTCCACAGAATCTCTTTTTGTGTCAGGATAAGCTCTTTAACCAGTGGGGAATCGAGGGTTATATAGCTTACATCAAAGCAGTTGCTGTCCGGAAAAGAGACCCTAGAGATATCTTTAGAACTCACTAAAGCCAATGCCGGGATCTCAGCAAATATTGACAGAATATTTGGCCTATTTAGGCACATCTTTTCTTCGGGGCTCAATAGGCTTCTTATTCCTATCAAGTTAGCCGAGTCCCCAGCCACTTTCATAGTGGTCTTTGTCAAATTCGTTGTTTTTAATCTATTACCTTCCGGTTGGTCAACCTTCCCCTTCTGTCCTATAGTCGTGGCATTACCCCCAATCAACATGGGAGGTCTTTGGAACCTATTTAACAGATCTTTTATACCAGAGGCAATGCTAGTATACACAGTTGCTGGAGGGATATCTTGTACCCGAAGCTTACCCCTACCATGACCCCTTTCAGTCAATTATTTCTCCAACTCTACATTGGGTAGTTTAGTTAGTGACAAGGAGGCCCCCTCAATAGGACCCCAAACCGAAGCAGGAGCAACATCCCTGGGCTCCAGATAGGTGGCTTAGATGTCACCTTACCTGTACCCCAGAGCTTTCAGGGGAGGCAGTTTTCCCCAGGCAACATTGGCCAGCCAGAATCGGTTGACCCAAGAAGTTAGGGCATAAGCTTATTGTAGGAGCCCCCTTTTGACCTGTCAAGGGTAGATTCTTAAGCTTTCCCAAACCACAACCCGATCCTAATCTTATTTGCGGATTGCCTTTCTCTACATGTTGCAAATTAGGGTAGGAGCCCTTACTGGAGCATCCTGGTTTGGTTAACTGTGAAACTCTCCCACCCACCCCATAGTTGTTATCAGATTAATGGTCGGTATTAATTATATCTGTTTGTACTGTCATGTCCACAGATGTAGGTTTTGGAAGAACAAGATCCTGCTCTTTTAAGGTAGCCCCAGAGGGTTTCTGTTTAGTTCTAAACAGCGCAGTGTGAGCAGTTTTAGCTGCTAAAATATGTTGTCTTTTTATCATTAACCTCTGCCTGGTCTGTCTCCCTTTCTTCTGGGGGGTGGGATTAGCACATTGTACCATGTCACCATTATTTCCAGCCACCCTACTTTCTACATCTAGCAGAGGATTAACATCACTATTACCTAACCCCAAATCACAATTAACATTGCAGTTTACGCTGTCCTGTATAGCTGGTTGCCTTCCTCGTAGTGGGGGCCTACATGTTTTCCACCCCTACATTAGATGCAGCAGGGGTAAAAGCTTCAGCAGATAAATTCTCAGCACGTGTCCCATCAGAAATCTCAATTATCTCTCAGCTACTCATAACCAAGATATGATTTAAGTTGTGGTAACTGATTATAAAACAAACAAACATTATGAACTCCAAGTCCCATAATGCCCACAGTACTGGGACGAGGAAAAGGGACTCCGAGTGGATGAAGTGTCATGCGCGGTCTAGTTGTGGGGAGAGAAAGTACCTGACCGGGATCTTTAAAAATATGAATTGACTTCAGGTGCAGCGGCAGGAGGAAGCCGATTGTGTAGTTGTGGAGGCACCTGGACGCTATATGGGAGATGCGATAGATGCTGGGGAAGCGTGTCCATGCAAATAATGCACAGTGGGAAGCAGTTCTGACAAAAACCACGCCATGTGGGAGAGAAGCTCCCGACACACTGAACTGCTGCAGTGTTGGGGATGCACAGAGTTGCCAGAGCTCAATGAAGGACTGCACGCACAGCGGGAGTCAAACTGTCGCTGGCAGGAACCGAGAAGGCCCTCTAGAGGCGCACAGAAGCACCAGTGAGTCAGAAGGAGATTGCAAGGCATACAGGTGAGTTGGCCTGAAGCAGGTGCCCCTTGGGCGCTCTGAAGGAGACTGCTAGGTGAAAGTAATTATTTTGAATACCGAACGAATGCACTGATGCAAACTGGGCGCAACTCTCCTAATAAGGGATAACACTTAGGGGACCATTGTAACCCGCATTGCCAAAGCGAGAGAAGATTGATATTCAGGGAAACTGAGTGCAATTCTCCTAAAAAGGGATGCCAATTAAGGGACAATTGTAGCCAGCCTTGCCAAATCAGCAGCAGAGAGATACAAGGGAAAACAGAGCGCAACTCTCCTAAAAAGGGATTCCAATTGGGAGAAAATTATTACCCGCATTGTCAGCAGCCAAGAGTTTGCAGAACCAGAAAACAAAGGCCAGAGGAGCAAAGCCCTCTTTGTATGAGAGATCAAGGGGGAGAGAACTGTAACCTGCATTGCCTACAGCCAAAAGGAAAGCACAAGAACAATTATAATTTTAAGGGATACCACTTCGGTAAGAGATGTAACACACTTTGTTGAAAGTCAAGAGACTATAGAGGGGGGTGGGTGGGGGAACTCATGAGCCAGAGCAAGATAGCAGAGCAATGTTAGCTCTCCGCAGAGGGCAAGAACAATAATGGCGTATTCACCCGGTTCGCTTGCCTGAAACATGGAAATGCGGCGGATGAAATCTTGGGAGCATCCTAAGGAGTAGTTCGATGCTTTTCCCGCAGCCCCCCCTGCTCTGCTGAATGAAAACATGACATTTGGAGGTCCCCACGACCATAACGCACTGTGTGGGGGAGGTGCCTTCACACTGTGTGACCCAGGCCCAGGGCCAGAGTCACCCGCCCTTGGCATCATCACAGCGGAATGTTGCCGCAATACCCGGGGGATAACTGGAGGCTGCTGGGGTGAGTAGCATATTTTGTTCCTCTTCCCCCCCCGCGGCGCTCCGAAACCCAACAGCAGCAGACAAAGAAGTGGCCGTCTGTGCTGGTGGGGACCGTGTTTCATCCGTGCCTCCCGGGTCTCTGAGACCCTTCCCTGGCCCAACTGCTGGAACAGCCGACAGACATGTGGGGAGTGAGTGTTGACTCCCTTCCCCCTCCCCACCTGCAAAACAGAGGAATCACGAGGAAGAGCAGTATTTAGAGAGGAGAATCATGTTACAATGTTAAACATCACACCGCTGAATACCTGCACTGGGATCCCTACAAGTATGGCCACTCAACACCTATACTCATTGGGCAAGGGCCCTACATCTGGGGGAGAGGTGGTTATATGCCTTATCACCACTGATGAACAAACAATGAGGCTATAGAACTCAACAGTAGCTTGATGCCGTTTGGGGGGCCCAACCCATGCCCCTTTCTCAACGCCTACTCAATGTGAACCGCATATGGGCTCTCCGACTCAACGCTGATATCAACATCGGCGGGGCACCACGATTTCTGGGAACAGAAAATCTCTCTACCATCCGGATGCACTATATGAGTCTACCCGGACCCAGCAATTACTCAAGAGGCATTTAGAGTGACGCCTTTCTGCGCTGCATGGGTGCGAATGCCACAGGACCTCCCTCCCCGCCCCATGTGCTTCAACACGCATGCATCCACTTCCCTGCTACTCACAAACTGCTGCAAAGTACTTTAGCTGGGAAGCCCGCAGAGGCAGCTAACCCTACCTGGCCGAGGAAGGGCCACCTACACCATCGGCGGGAAGATAAACCTGTTAGGGAGAATTCTCTGTCAAGGGTAATTTCCCAAACCTAGTGAGTCCCCCAGCAGCTTTGCTGGATTTTTGGGGTTTAGTTTTTTCTCCTGCTAAGAGTGAGAATCTTTTCCTCCAACTCTTCGACATGATTTGAGGTGTTCCTTTGACTTTGTATGTGTTTTATGGGCTATGGGGTCCTTTACCCCATAGGGTGTCATGTGTTTTTGGTATATGGATTACACAGCACCCTCCGTGCCGTAACCCAGGGCTGTCGTAGCGACCCCCAAACAGACTCCATACCCTGGGACCGACTACGGTGTCCCAGGGCATGTAAAGCCACCATTGGCTTTACTAGTCTCAAATTGTGACCAGAACCAGTACAAACCATCCTATTGTGGACGTACTGGTCGGGGCAATTTGATTGCCCCTGGGTCTGTTGTTCGATGGGGCACTGTCCAGTTCCTCCCGACCGAGTTTTGGCTGGTGGCAGTGGATACTACTTTTTATATTCGACCGCGAATATATTCCTATGGGATTTTCCCATTGTTCGAGGCTACCACTTAAAATGGCCTCGAACATACCGCCGGTTTATGAAATTAATATAAATTCACCGGTTGGTATTTTTTGCCGAAACTTGGTTCCAAAATGGCGTTTGTGTTTGCTTCTGTGACTCCAACCCAAGTCGAGCCCTTTGTTCCACTTTTTGGCGGGCTTCTCCACAGAAGCCTCCAAAAGTGGTGCCACTCTGTCTGGGTACCACAGGGGTTGTGGGAGCCGGTTTAGGCACCCTGGACTGAGTTGCCTCAGCAACTCAAGTCGCACTCTTGTGTGATTGGCCCAAGTGGTGAGCCGCCCGGCTCACCACTTAGCATGTTTTAGTGACAGCTAGGCTGAATGAATGGGGGTTTTCTGCATAAAAGCAGGGCTTTGGGGACTGGAACTTCAGAAGTCGCCACAGGACCTAAAGAATCCGAGGAGGCAGAAGCCGAGCCGACCTGCAACGACGACACCACCGGTGGAGCCCTGCTGAACCGTCTCACCACTTTTCCCGACGACAGAGGAGATCTCCAGTCTGGAGAGTCTTCTTCCTTTGACTGGTGGGGATAACCAGTTTGCCCGACTTTTCACCTTCCTGGACCATCTCGTGGCCACCTTGCCCGTGCCAAGCACCCCGGCAACCGGAATACCACCGTTTACCACAACCGCGAAGAAAAGGGTGGTACCTTGTAACCGGGAAACTCCGCGGCTGGTTTCTTCCCTGGCAGCGCAATGACCTTCAGCTTTCCTCCACGTCGAGACCTCCTCTTCCTCTGGACGAAACCCCGACTTGCACCCGCTGCCAGGAACAACTGCCCCTGCTGGAGCGTTCTTCCCACTTTCAGGTACTGTGTCCCGTCTGGCTTCCCTTGCGACAGATCGTTCGGGGTCACAGTAAATCCTCGACTTTCTAACATGGGTTAGCCTGGGACCTGTTAACTATCCTGGACACATTTCGCTTGCTCTCTCTAAGAGTGGGCCTGGCATTTGAACTTCCTTGCTCTCCAGTAGATTTTGCCTAACCTGCCTCACTGTGGTTCTTTGATAAGTATTGAAACTTGTGTGCTTTCATAACTCTGCCTTTTTCCCTCCCTTTTTAATAACTTATTAGAGTGCCATCTTATGTTAAGCGCTCACCTCTGTCTGAACATAAGTGGTGTTTCTCATTAAGACTTGTCTAATAAGTAATTAGGGTTGTATATATATAATAGTGACTGTGTGTTGAATTTACTTACCTCTTTGTGCTAGTGTAATTTACAAGTGTGTCTTTAAATAAATAATTATATACTTTTACATCAAAGCTCTGGTCAGTGTTTGCTTGTGCTACTGTATCACTGTACCTATTGTGTATACTCTATATACTGCCCAACTCATCTTGAGAGAAGTCTGACTGCTCAGGCACAGCTACCTGGTAAAACTGGGTGGTACAGACTGCTACCAATTGAGTTTACTGCCAACCACCTGTAGTCCTAAATCTTTTGCAGTGGTCCCTAAGGGAACTGCACAGGTTTCTGCCTAACAAAACCAATGGCCACTGCATCTGGTAAACCCACCACAAACAACCACACCACCATTCTGGGGATCAGGAGAGGCCTGGATGAAATCGGTGGTATTTCGCTCCTCTTGAGCAGCGCCAAATAATCAGGGGAGCCGTCACTGCCATTTAACGAGCCACATCCCGCCGTTTCCCCGCCACCCAGTCGTGGGGTAATGGCTGAAGACCCTGTCTGCAACGATAACAATAGACAGTGTTACGGACTCCGCTATACCGCTTCAGCGCCGGTCTGTACGGCAACAGGCAAAGATGTGCAAAACCAGCTGCAAACACTCCTAGCGGAGATGAGAGCAATCAGCCACAGCACTCAAGAAACAAATGTTATGGTGCTGGAAATTAAGCAAGACAATCAAGATATGCAGACTCGAATCAATGCCTAGGCAGAGCACACCACAGACAACGAGCAGAGGATTAGTGCACTCAAGGATAACACGGTATCGACGACCACTGACCAAGAGGGCCTTACCAGAGAAGTACAGAGGCTGGGGGCTAAAGTGGAGGACCAGGAAAAACGCTCCCGACACAATAACCTCTGTATAATCGGCCTCCCTGAGCAGGCGGAAGGCGCGGACCTTGAGGCGTTTGCATATCATTTGCTCCAGGACCACATACACACCCAGGACCCACGTTCATACACCATGGAACGAATCCGTAGAGCACCAATTCCAAAACCAGTAGAGGGGGAATGCCCAAGACCTATCACAATGTGGCTCCTCAATTTTCAACACAAGGTATCCGTTCTTCGTGCTTACAGAAACGTGGGCACGATCTGAGCAGAGGGGTCAGAAATCCGTATCTTCAACGACTACTCCCTGGAAGGTTTCCGCCGGCGGAAAAGGTTTGCTCCCCTATTCATGGCACTGTAAGGCACACCCCACAAATTTTCCCTAAAATTCCCAGCGGTTTGGTGTATCCTTCGGGACAAGAAATGGCACTCGTTCGATGACCCAGAGGACGACTGGTGCCTGCTGAGACAACGATATCTTGTCTCCACAGACTTTCCCACCAACAACGAAGAGAGCAGGTCAAATCATCAACAGACACCCCACAGTGGCGAGTGCAATCACAACGGCGCCCCCGGGGCAAGCAACAGCGCCAGATAAACGGCCTAGGGGTCCTGATCGCAAAGACCTTCTGCCGCCAACATGAAAAGTCTACTTTCCCGGCGAACAGAAGATGACTTTGCCTATGTTCCCGTATTACACAAAGGTATTTTTAATTCCATTCTTAAGCCCTTTTTCATCACATGAGGGCACAAAAGGGAACACAACATTTTCCCTTCCTTTTTACAGTGAGCAGCCACGATCTACGTGAGCCGCACGCGGAATCCAACTAAAACCTCTTAAAACCGTGCATTACCCAGGAACAAGGTACTGTCACATTGCGGTCCTTCATACTAAAGTATTGAACCCCTGATAAGGGAGCAGAGCATCTGGGAAACGCATGTTGATACTTAAAATAAAAAAATAAAAAAAATTTTTCCCTAGCCGCACCCCGATTTTACAGGCTGTGCTTGTTTGGACCAGAGGTGATGATCCGACAATAGACACCCGCTGCAGCCGCTTGCCCCGCAATACAGAAGCAGGGCCACTGATCCTCCACTTGAGAGGTGAGTCGACTATTGGGCCATACTTGGCTATTGATCAGTTTTCTGTGTAGCCCGTGGGGGCAACCCCATTGGCAATGTTTTTAGCGACAAGAAAAGGCAGACCTAACCTCTGCCTTTCTATTTGATTAGGCACAAGGAAGGATATATTGAAGTCCCACCCTCAGCAATCACGCTGGAGTTCGCCCTCTCAACACACCATAACAGGTAAAAGACTCATTTACCTTTTAGAGGTGTTACACACTGTCTAAGAGTTAGACTATAAATTAGAGAAGTAATAGCTCGACTTAGTCTATGTTTGTTTTTTTTGTCTGTCAGGACAAGGAAGATAAGAAATTCCTCGCTGGCCCCTCCATTCAGATCCCAGCGCAGTCTTAACGCTTGTACATGTACCAGGTTTTCGCTCCTGACGAATGTTCCGGATTTAACACCATTTTTTATGAACAGAAACATGTTGAGAAAGTGTATTGTCTATCTTAAAGACAGTGTTCAACCTGATGCAAATAACTAAAAAATGTATGCGAAAACCCTATGTTATTTCAGTATGCTTGAAAACTAGGATACCACTGAATGTACAACTGATATTGTTTAGTTACCCTGGCCACTTATGTGGCAATTTGGAAATGTGTTTTACCTTTAAGTAGTCAAATGGAATGTTGATCTCTGACTATTTTATGTGAAATTTCATGTATGAAGTCTAATGTTAAAACTGTTAATGATTAAATTTGTTTTTAACCACTGGAAGCAATCTCCCCTTTCAGTTACTCCTAACCCTACAGACCCGCCTCTATCTTCCATATTGTTTCAGAGTTTACCCCCACCCGGGACTAGATAGAGGCAGCACCCAGACATTTGTTTAATGAGTGCACACCTGTGGTTCCTTCTCTTATCTGAAGAAGTCTACTTTCCCACCATCTTTCTCTCACCTGCAGTGCTTTGAATGGGAGCCACAGTCGGCTCTGCTGGTGAAAATGCCAATCCCCGGGAGGTCCTATTGGAATTAATAATCTCAACTTCGAACCCGTAGGATCCTGAAACTGTGGGACAATCAACAAACCATCCTGCCTTACTGCTGGCTCGGACCCCCATCCTACCCCCATCAGGGTCTTACTGTCCACGGTCGGCCACTGATGGCCCCCAGCCCCATGCCTGTGAGATGGGCAAGATCGGCTCTATCTTTCCCATCTTTTTCAGTGCAAGGGCTGCTGCAAGGTAGTATTGGGACATTGTTTGCTTGTCCCAATGTTAATGTTAATGATGATGTCAAAGTTAATGTTTTGGCCTCCATGTTCACGCCCATGTTTATTATGTTTTCAAACTCAACACGGATACATTTACAAACTCTGACCCGCCTCAACCTGCCCCGACAACTACACTCAGACTCCCCAATATTAATCGCAATACACCCCCAACCCCATAGGAATGGCTGATCTACAACAGATAACTCTTAACGTACAGGGATTGGGGGACCCCATCAAACGACGTCGGGTCCTCAACCATCTCCGAGACTCGCAATGCGATATTGCATACATTCAGGAAACCCAACTCAATGCCCATGAAGCGGGGAAACTGGAACGGGGATGGGTCAGGGTGTCAGTTCAATCTCCTCACAGGGGCAATGGGGGTATCTCCATTCTGATTGACAAATGGGTCCCGGTCCACACCATTTCCGACAAGGATGGAAGATATGCTCTGATCCAGTGCCTGATTCACCAGCAACCTCTTACTCTCTTAAATATCTATGCCCCGATGGAGGACACCCCCACGTTTTTTTTTTTTGTTTGTGTTTTTTTTTTTTACACAGGTCGCAGCGAGGTGCGCACCGTTTCTGGGGAAGGCCACACTCCTTGGTGGGGACTGGAACACAATCCGAGATAGGACAATGGACTGCAGAGGCGCAGCACTAACTACCCCCCACCCCACACAAACGCTCTACCATACTCACGCTCATGGCAGATCTGAAACTTACAGATGTGTGGCAACATCTCCACCCCTCACACCATGATTTTACCTTTTTTTTTTCGAATCCCCATAATTCATATTCTAGACTTGATTACTGGTTGATCCCTACAAATAGTCTTTCCCATGTCTGACAATGCACAATATTCCCTATGACAGTGTCTCACCATGCTCCAGTACTCCTCTATATTAGGATAGCAGGTGCTCCCCCGGACAGACCACCTTGGCGCCTGCATTTAAGAGCGCTAACATACCCTGACTTCACTATGAAGCTCGGCGATGAAATTGATAAATTCTGAAGCACCAATCTAAATCCCGGCTACTCCCCCGCCCCCTGCTGGGACGGTTTTAAAGCTTTCCTACGGGGGCAGTGTATATTGCGACTGCACATACATTGAAGCATTGGAGGGACTGGGAGGAACAGATTGGGGCAGACATCGCTTGTGCAGAATCTCAACACAAATAGACCGCGACCCCACTACATACATGTGGCTCATTGGGCTTAGAAGAGAACTCAAACAGATCACAGCACAACAAGCACAAAAATCATTCACGAGTCCCAGACTAACTACCAGGACCCCGACAGATCGCTCCATCTTATGGCGCTTGCCCTTCGCACCAGCCAGGCCTCCCAGCAAATACTCAGTTGAAGGGACAAAGAAGGGTGATCTCTAACTGACGAAAAAGACAATAACAAACGCTTTGAAGAATTTTACTGCAAACTATATGCTGAACCGTGCCCAATAGCCCCTGATAACAAGAGGCAATACGCTTCACTTAAAAACGCAATGCGCAATGGGTAGAATTAGAGAAGCCGGTGACGGCGGAAGAAATCAACCATGCCATAACCTCATTATAAGGAGGGAAGGCATCTGGTCCCGACGGTATCCCACTAGATCTATACAAAATAATGGCGGACCCTATAGCCTCATTGCTCGAATCTGTATTCGCTGAGGTACATTAAAGAGTCACCTACATACCGCATATTGACATTGCCCAAAGACAAAGGAGGGGTAGGCCTTCCAGATCTTAAGAAGTACTATGTTGCGGCTCAACTCTGAGTGCTTATCCCTCACTTACACAACCATAAAGAGCCTCAGTGGATAGCGATGGACAACCACTATCTAGAGCCAACGACACTCTCGGAGTGGCTATGGTCCCCAAGAAAAAGAGTCTTGAGGAAGACAAGGGAGCATCCGCTTTTTGCCACCTTATGGGAAATATGGAGAGAGGGTCCAGAGATGAAAGAAATCACGACGTAGCCGTGCCCCTTGAGTCACCTGTGGTCCCCGGGACTACATCCCCAATGTTGAAAGATTCCAGGCGTGGTATGAGGTGGGGCTAGAGAGGGTGGGACAGCTCCTCCAATGTGATTCCTTCATCACTCTCCCGGAACTAACAGAGGCCCTTAATATAGGCGTACTATCCACCTTCCATTACCTACAGATCAAAGGGGTCCTAACGAAGGCGGCATGGAAGGCAAAACTAAGTAGAGAACTCACCCCCTTCGAAAAGCTCTTGGACTCCAAAACTGACAGGAAAGGCCTGATTTCCGCCATGTATAAATTACTCGTAGAAGCGGGTGGAGGGAACACACTTAATCTCAGGACGCGTTGGGAGAAAGATATGGGGCTAGAAATCGATGATAATATGTGCCGCATGGCAACGCGCACATCCATATCTTGCCAATACAAGCTCCATTCCATCAAACTTTTGCATCGCTGGCAGTATGATCCCTATAGAATATCCAAAATGTACCAGTCATTCCCCCCCCCCTCTGTTGGCGTGAATGTGGACAAGTTGTGGACTATTGGCACATGTGGTGGGGATGCCCTAAGATTAAGATCTATTGGGATGAGGTCTTGGGGTGGATTAGACACCTGGACGGGATTCAGAGGACAGTGGACCCTCATCTAGTCCTTTTCGGTCTAGAGAAAATAGACGATGAGTGGAAGAGAGTAGAAGGTTTGGCCCCCCATCTCTTGCTTGCAGCCCGAGCCTTAATAGCCACCAAGTGGAAATCAGATATGACCCCAACCGAGACTGAATGGATAAACATTGTAATGAACATATGCACCATGGAAAAGATCACAGCCTCACTCCACGGCAGAGCAACACAGTGTGAGACCCTGTGGTCCGATTTTTTATCCAAACACACATCAAACAGACATCCACCCTAGTGGGGACAAGGTCCAGTGTCCGTGTGGCTCGAATGGGCCCCTCCCCTCTTGATGCTGTCCCTCCCTCCGCCCTCCGCTTTGATCCTGTTCCCATACTGCCGACCAGATGACATCCAAATCAAGATAGGATAAGAAGCCCTCCCTATGGAGAGCCCCTGCACACATGACATCGAAAAAGTTTCAAGTTGTGACAAAGACCACATGACCATACAAGCACGACTCCTTGGCAACACGACTTCCTAGTCCATGAGGGGTGGGGCGTGGGGGGAAAGTGTAAGAGAATGAAGAAAACGAGGAATTCAAGTAAAACATTTTCACTGTTATTCAGTTTGGTCCATATATTGTGCAATGTACTCTGGTTTTATTTCCACCTGTTTAATGCCTACGAATCCATATGTAACTTTTTTCTTTTGTTTCTTTTCCATTGAGAGAATTGTTATGTGTTAAAACCCAATAAAAACCAAAAAAAAAAAAAAAGAGTCACCTACAGAATAGATGATGGCAGCTAATATCGTAAGCAGGTACATAACCCTGAAGACTCTGGATCCTACCGGCCTATCTCACTCATCAAAGCTGACACCAAAATCTTGGCCAAGTGTCTAGCACTCAGAATGGATGGAGTACTGTTACAACTCATCCACAAAGATCAGACCTGATTTATCAAGGGTCGAAATTCAATCGATAACATTAGGCGTCTACTGCACAAACTTGCAGGACGTGGCAGTCCTGACGAGCTTCTATTAACAATCGATGCTGAGAAAGTATTTGTTAAAGTAAGATGGGACTTCATGTTCAGAGCACTTACGACCTATGGGATCCCTCCAACGTCATTGCGTTGCATACAATTACTATACACTGATCTCCAGGCCTCTGTAACCACGAATGGAAATGTCTCCAACAAATTTAATCTGTACTCTTGGACCAGACAAGGCTGACCCCTATTCCTCCTTCCTGTATGCACTATCTATAGAACCACGTGCAAAAAAGCTTCGGAGTGACCCATCCTGGAGTGGTGTGCTCAGGAGGCCGGAGGAACACTGTATATCGTTGTACACGGACGATCTACTGCTCTACGTATGGAACCCAACAGTTTAGCTTCCTCGCCTGTGTAGCTTACGTCACAATTTTTGACCCATGGCACAGGATGTAAGGTGAATTCGTCATAATCTGAGGTTTTCCCTATTAGATCTGACATACCATAGGAACCAGGTGGGGTTGATCCATTCTGCTTCCAGAAGTATGCTATCAAATACCTGGGAGTCCACATTGCCCCGATATTCATGAAATCGCAAATCTTAACTATCCACCGACTCTGGCAAGGATCAAAGCGGATCCTACCAGATGGAACACACTGCCACTTTCACTAATAGGGTGTATTAACGCTTTCAAAATGAACTCACTCCCAAAACTGATCTATCTCGCACTAATGCTCCCGTCCGCTCCCTGGCAGAAGATGTACAAGGATATGGACAGGCAACTGTCCAAATTCCTTTGGAAGGGCAAAAAGGTCAGGGTTTGGCTCAGGAAGTGATGGAGGCCTGGCGGTCCCGTTATGACACACCTATTACAAAGCCTCCCAAATTTTCTGGGCCAAAAGGAGGCTGGACACAACCGACTCATCCAGTTGGCGCCAAATCGATGTCACCGTACACGCAGGCTGAAGTCTTTTAGCTATTCAGCGGAACAAACATCCCAAAAATATCAGAACACACCCGTTTCTGAGCCCAGTGGCATAGAATGAGGGGATCAATGGGCGCTGATACCCGGGTTATGCCGGCATGGATTAGTGTGCGAGCAATTCTTTCACTAGGTCTTGACCATGTCCTGCACAGGCACCAAAACTCCCTGTGGCCTGAGGTTAGAGTTACAGATCTGAATGACTGGAATGAACCACCAGGATTCTCAGGAGCTAACAAAACAAATACTCCAACTCCAGCAAACAGAGTGGCTGCACTACCACACTATTCGCGGAGTGATTACAGCAAAAACACCCCCACACAAACGCTACAAGACACCCCAACTGCAGGGGAACAGGAACTGGGGTGAAACCCCACCAATTTCCCCTGGTTACGCTCATTCTATTGCATCTGCATCCCAAACAACATACGGCATAATATAACCTTCACAACACAATGGACCAACGAATTAAAACCCCCAGTCAACGTCGGCGACATCTTTGACTACTTTGAGAACAACCCCTCCATGACCCACAATATTTGCAACAGATAAATTCAATACAAACTAATTCAGCAACTATACTACACCCACTATAAAATGTATTGCATGGCCTGGTACGTTCCTCGGCGTGCTGGCGCCAGTGTGGGGGGCAGGGCACTATGGGCCATATCATTTGGTTGTGTCCAGCTAGAATAACCTATTGGAGGATAATTCACAAACTGGTCTCTTGTATTCCCAACACTTCCATTACCTTTGCACCTGGTCCCATGTTATTTGGTATGAAATGCGCTGAATGGCACACAGATTCCAATATACGTCTCATGGCACACATACTGTGTTCTGCTCGCAAAATGTTAATCATGCATTGGAAAGCAGCTCATGCACCTACGGGACAGACTTGCCTCTGACTGATCCTTAAAATGTGTTCATTGGAATGCGTAGCAATGAGGAGGTGTAGCAGACCTACTCAAGCTGACCTTATTGGGGACTTGGTCGATACATATATCAAATAAGGGCTCCCAGTATACTTAGAAAAACAAGATAGGCGCTATGTATGGACACCATTATTATGAAAAGGATCCGAACTACCAATGTTTTACAGGGGCCAGGGGGGACTGTTTTGGGGAATCAAGTAATTGGGACTGCGGAAAGCAAAGAAGCTGTTGATGAGGGGGGGGGGTTCTGTTGTACATGTTTTATTTGTTGCACCTGATCCTCCTCTACTTAACTGATTATGTATACTGTTAATTTGAATTTTGTTTTCTTAAACCCAATAAAAAGATGTTTTAAAAAAAAAAGAAGTCAAGAAACTATAAAGAGAAGCAGTATTGATTCCAACCTCTTCATTTATGATTCTGGTGTGGAGAGTTTTGGGGAACAAGCATTACCACAAAGCACAATTGTAGTAGTACAAGATTTATCCTGGCAGGTGAGAAAACCAGGAAAGGGACCAATTGTAGTTCATCCTGGCAGGCGAGTGTACCAGGAAAGAAGAAGATGATTTAAAGTACTGTGATTGTTGCAAAAAGGTGTGGGGGGGAAAGCAAGTGTTAATTCCATCACATTGTCTTGATGAACTGTTACATTTCAGAAAGGTTTTCCTTTGAAGAAGTCATTGCAGGAGTTGATTATTGAGCCACCCTGACTAAAGTGTTTCTTTTGAAGAATACATGATGTGCTAACAATTGCTTGTTTTTTGAGAAAAGAAAATGTGCACGGATTTATGAACTTGTGGTTTGAGAAAAATACTTTTTGCCAAGCAGGAAATTGTGGAAAATTGACAGTTGCTTTGATTTATGAACAATTGTTTGGCAAGCAGTGGAAGAAAGATATTCACTTTGTCAAGTCAATGGATATTGAATGGAAAAGACTCTCAGGGTAATTCATAGAATTTCGCAGAAAAGTGTCGCAAGCGGCTGGCGCAGAGTGTCCGCGTGCGATTGACTGCGCCAGGCACGTGCGCTAAAACCGATTTCCGCGTACAGCGTATTCATGGATTTCAGGCTTCCAAACCAGCCGTGGCGCAGAGAATCGCAGCGACCCTGCAGCAGCGCCAGTAACGCGTCCAAGAACGCCCTCACGCAAGGAAAAGCCATCAAAATCGCTAAATCATCGCAAAGGGCTGCGCGAACCCTGGACCAGTTCACCGGGCTGCCAAACAGCAAACGCCAAGCGGGGAACGTGTATTTCAGGGGTGCGCGGGAAGTTGCATACGCGATTGCAGCAGGGTATGTGTATTTCAGGGGTGCGCGGCAAGTTCCACACGCGATTTCAGCAAGGTATGTGTATTTCAGGGGTGCGCGGCAAGTTCCACACGCAATTTCAGCAAGGTATGTGTATTTCAGGGGTGCGCGGGAAGTTGCACACGCGATTGTCCCAGTGCGAGCAGGGTACGTGTATTTCAGGGGTGCGCGGGAAGTTGCATACGCGATTGCAGCAGGGAATGTGAATTTTAGGGGTGCGCGGCAAGTTCCACACGCGATTTCAGCAACGTATGTGTATTTCAGGGGTGCGCGGCAAGTTCCACACGCGATTTCAGCAAGGTATGTGTATTTCAGTGGTGCGCGGGAAGTTGCACACGCGATTGTCCCAGTGCGGGCAGGGTACGTGTATTTCAGGGGTGCGCGGGAAGTTCCACACGCGATTGTCCCAGTGCGAGCAGGGTACGTGTATTTCAGGGGTGCGCGGGAAGTTCCACACGCGATTGTCCCAGTGCGAGCAGGGTACGTGTATTTCAGGGGTGCGCGGGAAGTTACACACGCGATTGGGCCAGTGCGAGCAGGGTACATGTATTTCAGGGGTGCGCGGGAAGTTGCACATGCGATACCAGCAGGGAATGTGTATTTCAGGGGTTCTGGGGAGTACTACACGTGAATTGGCCCTGTGGGTCCTCCCAGGTGTACGCTCCACAACCTCCACGGCCCCTGCAGGCAGCCCACTCCACGGGGGACTACCCTGCACCCCTGCCCATGTCCCGCAGGCAGCCCATTCACCATGGGCATGCCCCCCAGCCAACCCACATGTCACCTTGCACTACTGATCAACAATGCATGTCTCCCACCACCCCCACCCCCCAGCAGTGCAGGGGCAGCCTCCACCAGGCCCCCACTCATGTCCCCCTGCACCCCCACCCCCCAGCATCCAGGGTCACCCTACACCAGGCCTCCACTCATGGCTCCCACCACCCCCACCCCCCGGCAGTGCAGGGGCAGCCTCCACCAGGCCCCCACTCATGTCCCCCTGCACACCCACCCCCCAGCAGTGCAGGGGCAGCCTCCACCAGGCCCCCACTCATGTCTCCCACCACCCCCACCCCCCTGCCACCATGGGCAGCCTCCACCAGGCCCCCACTCATGTCCCCCTGCACCCCCACCCCCCAGCAGTGCAGGGGCATCCTCCACCAGGCCCCCACTCATGTCCCCCCTGCACCCCCACCCCCCAGCAGTGCAGGGGCAGCCTCCACCAGGCCCCCACTCATGTCCCCCTGCACCCCCACTCCCCAGCAGTGCAGGGGTAGCCTCCACCAGGCCCCCACTCATGTCCCCCTGCACCCCCACGCCCCAGCAGTGCAGGGGCAGCCTCCACCAGGCCCCCATTCTTGTCTCCCACCACCCCCACCCCCCAGCCACCAGGGGCAGCCTCCACCAGGCCCCCACTCATGTCTCCCACCACCCCCACCCCCCTGCCACCATGGGCAGCCTCCACCAGGCCCCCACTCATGTCCCCCTGCACCCCCACCCCCCAGCAGTGCAGGGGCATCCTCCACCAGGCCCCCACTCATGTCTCCCACCACCCCCACCCCCCAGCCACCAGGGGCAGCCTCCACCAGGCCCCCACTCATGTCTCCCACCACCCCCACCCCCCTGCCACCATGGGCAGCCTCCACCAGGCCCCCACTCATGTCCCCCTGCACCCCCACCCCCCAGCAGTGCAGGGGCATCCTCCACCAGGCCCCCACTCATGTCTCCCACCACCCCCACCCCCCAGCCACCAGGGGCAGCCTCCACCAGGCCCCCACTCATGTCTCCCACCACCCCCACCCCCCAGCCACCAGGGGCATCCTCCACCAGGCCCCCAATCATGTCTCCCACCACCCCCACCCCCCAGCATCCAGGGTCACCCTCCACCAGGCCCCCACTCATGTCTCCCACCCACCCCCACCCCCCTGCCACCATGGGCATTCTCCACCAGGCCCCCACTCATGTCTCCCAACACCCCCATCCCCCAGCAGTGCAGGGGCAGCCTCCACCAGGCCCCCACTCATGTCCCCCTGCACCCCCACCCCCCAGCATCCAGGGTCACCCTACACCAGGCCCCCACTCATGTCTCCCACCACCCCCACCCCCCTGCCACCATGGGCAGCCTCCACCAGGCCCCCACTCATGTCCCCCTGCACCCCCACCCCCCAGCAGTGCAGGGGCATCCTCCACCAGGCCCCCACTCATGTCTCCCACCCCCCACCCCCACCCCCCTGCCACCATGGGCAGCCCCCACCAGGTCCTCACAATCCCCAATCATGTGCGTAATGGTCAGCCTCCACAGCCAAAAAGCCCTACCAAGTAACCCATTCACCCACATGGAAATGGAAATCACATGTTACACCCCCAATGTTCATGAAGCTAATGAAGCCATGTCCGTCACACACAATTGTTGCAATTGAATGGGAAAACACACAACATGACATGCATGAAACCAATGAGATGATACCACACAGTGAAGTATGCAAACAAAATTGTATTGAAAAAAATAAAGAATGCTAAAGAAAGAAAACAAACTACAATGTGAATGAGAAAAAATAAGCTGCATGTCCGTATGAAAAAAAAAAACTTGAAATCCAAATAGAAAAAAAGTTTGTCCAAAGTCAAATGTAAAAAAATCTCCATGCAATAAAGAACTATGTACAAAAATAACAAGGGTCCATGAGCCCAACTGAACAAAGGAAACCTACTAAAAAACCTACCTAAAAATCAACTATATACAAAAAGTGGAGCAGTGTCCGTCGACTCCAAATCATAATACGAAAGAAAGGAAACCTAAAACTAAAGAACTATATACAAAGGCGGCAGGCAAGTCCAGCGGCTCACTCTGTGGTGTCCCGGGCCAGGGCATCATCGAACTCCTGTTCGATGTCCCGGAGGCGGTCCAGTTCCATGGCCCCGAGGGTCCGCAGGGACGACGCTGTGTCCTCCTCCAACCCCCTGCGGATTGCCTCGAGGCACTCGGCCCGCCTCAGGGCCCTCTGCATGGAGTTCTCCGCCCTGACCATTGTGAGCCGCGCCTCTTCGGCCCGCCGCCGCTCCGCACCTATGGCGTGGCCCAACCGCTGCCACACGGAAGACACTCTCTGTCCTGGGTCCCCCTGCCCTCCGGCCGATGCCTGCCCCTCCGATGTCAAAAGCCCCGAGCCTTCATGTCTCCCACCATGTTGCTGCTGCTCTGCCTCTGCCCGTGCACTGCCTCCTGCTGCATGCACATCCTCCGCCGGCTGGGGTGCACTTGTTGATGTGGCCACCCCTGCTGGACCTCCGACTCCCCACTGTGACAGGGATGCCTCCTCCACCAGCCTGGCCGCACCGTCAGAGGCAGCTCCACAGGGCACCCAGGTGACTGATGGGTGGGAAGATGGAACAGAGGACGACTGGCGCGTAGGGGGTCCAGATGAGGAGGGGGTCGGAGCAAGCCCCATCAGACAGCGGAATCCGGCCTGGGTGACCTGTCCCAGCAGGCTGACGTGGTCAACGAGCCATTCGAGATGACGTGCAGTCTCTCCATGAAAAGACTGCAGGTCACCTCGCATGGCCCGTTGACGCAACGCCACACCAGCCAGGACAGGCTCAACCCGGACCTGGATGGCCACGTCCGCAGGCAGAGGAAGGCCAGTTGACGTCAGCTCATCCCCTGCCTGAAAACGGGTCTGGACGTAGGCATCCCTGCTGGTGCAAGATGATGCAGGGACAGGATCGGGGACAGGATTGCACACAGGCACCTCCACGGCCGCCTGTGCTGCCTCCTGTCCCTGGTCCTGCACTGCACCACTAGCACCAGTGGGATCCCCACATCCAGACCCCGTCTCTGGTGCTTGCGCGGCCCCCTCCTCCACCAAACCCCCCACCAACCTGGATGACTCCGTGCCATCTTCCCCCGTTGGGCCCTGTGGGGTCCCAGCTGCCCCTTCTGCTGCCGAGGAGTCCAACTGCAACCTCCGCCTCTTGGACCTCCCCCCGGCAGCTGCGGCCTGGGACGCGGCACCGGACTCCTCACTCCCCGACGAGATGACAACACGGGAGGGGAGCCGGGCCTTGCGTCTCCGGCTGGCGGTCGGATCCCCGCCGCTGTGCTCCACAGCACCTTCTCCGCCCTCTTCATCAGTTGACGCTGCAGACAGGGAGAAACAAAACACAGGCATCAGGGCACTGTAAAATGGACACATACACGCATGACAGTTGCACAGGAGTGGCATTGGCAAACCTCAGACATGTCATCACAATCCCCAACACACGTCATTGCAACTGGCACACATGAGCCATACCAAAGCCATATCGCAACTGCCACCACCATCCCTACACATACAACAGCATCAGAAGCCAAAGGGGAGCCAGACATCACATGCAACACAGGAAGTGCACCACACATGTACACACACCACCATACTTGCATGCATGTCTACACCTCTGCCAAGTGTCGCACTGTTCAGACGGGCATCCATGTCACATCTGCCAATCAGGCTTCCACATACCGCTGTCACATGCATCCATGTTGCATCACTTTTGCACCCTTGTCAAATACACACACATGCACATGTACACAGTGCTCATACATGCAGCCGAAAACAACATACATGCCTGACATCACGGACATGTCTACTTACATACACATTCATCCAAACATGTGTGCACTCACAACTGCATTTGCCATGCAAGCCCACACGCACAAGCACCATCCATGTCTCACACATTACAGCCCTCGCATGTGTCAGCCCCACGGCCCTGTACACCCCCACCCATACTCGACCCCATACAAACAGATGTGCAACCGGCACAATGGCGAATGATCACCACACGCACTGCTCACAATCAGGATGCATGTACACTCACCGCTCGACTCCAGACGGGTCTGCTTCTCTAGGACCTGGACGTGGAGCGCTGGGGATATGCGTTCCAGGACCCCCATCTGTTCTTCCGACAAGTGGCCCCGGCGCCCCTTGGCATCCGCTGCCTTCAAGAGGCGCCGGGCCTTGTTCAGGGTCCTGGACCTGAAGTCCTCCCAGCGCTTCCTGACATATTGTAAGTCCCGGACTGCCACCCCCTCCGCGTTGATGGCAGTCACGATGTCAGTCCAGATCCGAGTCCGTCCTTCCTTGTCGGCGCGGGAACTTCCGAAGAGGGCATCATACTGCCTAGGACTTGCTCCACCAGGACACCAACTTCGGTGGCACTGAAGCTGGTGCCCCTCTGCCTCTCTGGACGGGGGTTGTCAGTGGTCACAGATGGTGTTTGCCCCGACATGACAACCCCAGAGGCAGGAGTGGGTGGGCAACTGGGTCCTGGGGCTGGGCTGTGGAGCGATGGAATTCCAGTCGGGAGTCTTCGGATCCAGCAGGGGTGGTCACAGCAACAGCACCCCTGGCTGATGTGCAGGCAGCAAATGGCAGTGCACGTGGGCAGCAGGCAGTCAGGCAGCAGCAGATGGCAGGTGCGAGCGTGCTCGGGGCTCTGGGGGGCAGTAGTTCGGCCTTCTGGGCAGGAGCGTGGTCTTCCGTGTGCTTACGCGTGGCCAGCTTGGTACGGAGTGATTTGGCATGTGAAAATCCTGCACGTCAGCGTGAAAACCGAGGAAAGGCCCTTAGCGCGTAAGCGCGTCAGCACGCATACGCGATTCTATTGGACCAAAGGCCCTCAGCGCGTAAGCGCGTCTGTGACGTGAGCCGCACGGGTGTTTCCCACACAGCACGTGATGACAGAGCACACGTGGAAAGACTGCACATCAGAGTGTCATCGCGTGTGATTGGTGGAAATGGCCGTACACGCATAAGTCACAAAGCGTGTAATTGGTGGAAATGGCCCTAGCGCGTAGACGCCGCGTAAGTGACGCTGGACGTGTGGGCCTGTATAAAAGGTACGCGTAGAACACCATTTCCTTGTACGTGCTTTTCGTGGAGAGCGAGTGGGTGAATTCTGTACTTCTTGTCGGTTCACACGCGATTTACTTCACGGTGTTTCAAGTTCGTATTCCCTGTTACCTCTGACAGATTTTTCTCCTTTTACTCTTTTACTGGTTTACCTGGGCCTGTTCCCTCAAACAGTGTTCCCTTTTACTGTTGTCCTGTCTCCTCAGACAGCGTACAAATCTTCTTTTGGAGGGGGTGTTGCCAACCAAACGCGCTCCTTTTTCACGCTCTTTTACCTGGCAGATGGTGAGTCACGCACGTATCTAACATCTGTGCTTGCCCCGTGTGTAGCCTACCCCTTCAGAGGTCATTCTAGGCTGCGTGTGACACGCATATGTTCATTCTTGTGTTACTGGGTGCCACAGCGTAGTGCAGGTTTTTCTTTCTGCACACGTGGTCTAGGAGGGGTTGCGTGCACGTCATCTCCCTTTTTTGGGGCTCCTGTGCGTAGCGTGACCAGTCATCTTTCCCCAGGGGTTACAATCAGCCTTGCAAGAGCACTAGGGTACAATTACCATCTGGTACCCAACCCCTTTGACCCCCAATTGCCCAGGACTATATTTTACTGCCACTCCCATATGCACATTAACATCAGTGCCATGGCTGGGAGGCGAGGATTCCGTAAGGGTGGCAAAGGTGGAAGAGCCACAAGTGGTGGCCGTGGTGGATCCGGTAGGGGACGTGGTCGTTACTTGCAGGGTGAGCCTGTCCCCCCATGTGTGGAGGACCAGTCAAGGGCACCCATAATCCCCCCCTCCCCCCCTCCCGTTGAGGCTGATGTGGCTGACACCATCCATGCTCAGCCCTTGTTGGACCAGCCCATTGTGGCACCAGACCTGGCTGACTCCATGGCTGACTTCCAGGTCAGCAGGCCTATGACACGTGCGCTGGTGCACGTTGATGTCACCATGCCACGTGCATCTGGGGCAGCAAGGTCATCTGCTGCACCAAGTAGGCAGGGCGGAGAGGCTGCAGGGGCAGCTGCGGCTCCATCCACCCCAGCCCTCACACACCCAGCCCGGACAGTGTCGGTCCTAGTCCATGCTGCTGATATACCCCCTGACACCATCACACTAGAGCCAATGCCTGCACCAACTCCCATGCTGAGTGTCTAATCCCACACTCCTGATACAGAGTCCACCAGGGCTCCTGCCCCTAGTGTCCAGAGCGGCGCAGGACACTCAGGATCACCACCACCTTCCAAGCGGAAGAGGAAGAGTGCTCGTCCGGCACAGGCTGATGCCCCAGACACGGCTACACAGTCCGGCCCGTCCAGGAAGCCCAGCTTCACGGATGACGAACTGAATGCACTTGTCGAGTATGTGTCCGCACATGACAACGAGATGGTCATTGTTGCAGGATCCAAGACCACACCTGCACAACGCCAGGCACACTGGCAGACCGTTGCGGACATCGTAAGTGCCCTTGGAATCGTGAGGCGCACAGCCAATGATTGCTATAAGCGCTGGAATGACCTAAAGCGCAGGGCAAAGAGTAAGCTGGCCTCAAGTCATGCCGCAACTCTAGTGACTGGAGGTGGGTCTCCAGTAGTAGACATGGCACTCACTCCACATGAGTCAGTCGCTGGGACCTACGTCACGGAGGAACAGATCCAAGGCGTGGGAGATTTGGCTGATTACGAGGCATTGTCCGGTGAGTGCACATGCATGTGTGTTTCATCCATGTGCATGGTGTGTGTGAGGGCTTCTGTTTGTGTGCCAGGTGAGAGTGTGTGCGCCTGAGTCGTATGGGTCAGCCATGTGCTTCATGCAATACATCCTGCGCAGCTGCATTTGCCCATAGCTGTATCCCTTCTGCCAACAGTAGACATCTAGCCCAACTGCACGCCAGTTGCCCTTGAAGTGTCACCTTGCCACAACATTGTTGCAAAATTTTCCACTGTTCATTTAGTCAGATTTTTTACATTCCACCACTTTTACTAGGCATGTCGCAGTCCTCTAGTCACATGTCTGACATGGCTATGGTAAAGTGGAGTGACTTTGTTACCTGGATATCATTTGTTCAAACATGTCCCTGTGCAATTGGACCATTTCGGACTGGCAGCTCCAGGTGAAGAATCTGACCTGTTTGAATTAGAAAAGCTATTACATGCGGGAACTGGACAGAATGAATAGGTGCTGCCCTCCTCTCCATCTTCACTCAATAGCAATGGTACATGCCATCTGTGTGATGGCATGTGTGTTTCACCTGCCAATCACAGGCCAATGTGTGATGCCACTGCCAGGCAGCATGCAGAAAATTTGTTCATCGTCAATCTTGGTGTCATCAGTGTGTGCCATTTGCCTGCCCTTCATACGCAGTGAGGGTGCATGCATGGGAGGGTTTTAGTCATGTGGGACATGTGTCAAACAAGTACTGGTTCTCGTGCTTCTCAGCCCTCATTGTGTGCCATGGTGCTAATGCCTGTTTCCATTTCTTTGTTTTTATGTCTTTGCAGGGGAAGACGCATCTGATACTGCTGGGGTTGTGGAGATGGTGCAGACCCAGGAGGGGTCCGAGGGCCGACCAACCACCAGTGAGGGACGTGGTGTGGTGGTGGGTGAGAACCCACAAGTGCTGCAGGTCGTGCTCTCAAGGGGTGTGTCTGGCTGCACCTCCCCCGAGCTGTACTCAGGTGTTGATTCGGATGAGACCTACGTGCCGTCGCAGGTGAGTGTTCCAGGGAGGGATTCTGTTCTGTCTCACCCACCTGCACCAGGGTCAGAACCCTCAATGGGGATGTCAGTGTTGGCAGCTACGCCTTTGGTGGTTACGGATGCAGGGTCACACTCCGTGACATCTGATCCTGTTCCTGGGCCAGCAGATCAGAGGGGGAATGCAGTCCTGCAGCCTCAGGCAGTGCCGGCACAGCAAGGCGCAGTTCGCCTTGCCCCAGACAGGTGTGGTGCCCGCCGACGTGGTGGCCGTACGCCACCTGGCAATACTGCATGGGAGCAATCCATTTACGGTATGGCAACCCAACAGGCAGCATCATCCGAGATGATGGCTCAGGCCATGGATAGGGTGGCCACTTCCATTGTCCCCCCTGAAAGGCTGATGGAGCGACTAGAGCAGGCAACCGACTCCATCTGCCAGTCACACAGGGAGGACATGTTGGGGTCCAACAGGGACAGGCGGGCGGCACTGGCGACTCTGCAGGAGGCCATCTCCATTGAGTCCCAGGGCCACAGGGAAGCCCTGAGGCAGGAGCTCCTTCACCTCAGGACGACTCTTGTTGAGCTTGAGGCTTCTACACACCAAAGGACAGAACAGCAGCTGGAGTGTCTCACCCGTACGCTCTCAGCTGAGATGCAGGCAACGAGGGCGGAGGTCCGGGCATCCCGTGAGTTGTTGCATGGGGACCTCCGCACACTCATCCTCCAGAACCAGACCTACCACACCCGCATGCTTGCAGCCATGGAGGAGCAGACTAGGGCCTTGCGTGGGCTGCCTCCCATAGTGCAACCACCTCCCGATGCAGCTGCACAGGGTGATAATAGCGACAGCAGTGATACTCCCACAATAGGGTAGCCGTGTGGGCCATGAGCCCATGGAGGTGTTTTTTTTTTCCCAGGATCCACGCAGGTGGCTTCTGGTGTGCATCCTGTCCTCGGACCTCCTGGGTGGCCTCCCCAACCCCCCCCCCCCCCGGGCCCTTCAATGGCCATTTTTATTTTTTTTTTATTTTTATTTTTGTTTTTATTTTTATTTCTTTTATTCCCATTTTTTTGGGACGATTTGTTGGCTTCCGTGGTTCCTGTGGGCATACGCTGCATTGTGGCTGGGCACATGCAGGCTGGTAATGTATTTGGTTCAGATGCTTGGGTTTGAGTCACACACACCCCTCCTGTTCCCGTTTCCATGGGCTTGCAAAGGGTGTGCCCAAGTGACAGTGAATTACACAGTGACGTTGGACTCCCATGAGCTGTGTGGGCAGTCTGTAGTCAATACTGTGTATACATTCCTAGTGCATATTGCTGTTGTGTTGTACACTGCATGTTGCATTGATGTGTAACTCATCTTCTGTGTCTACCTCCCAATTTGCAGGTCCCTTCCTCATGTCTACACAAGGACCTCTAGTCTGGAGATGTGGTCTATGTTGGCAGCAGTGCACCTACAACTCTACAGGCGCCAACACTGCACAGTTGGTAGTGGTGGGAGTGCAGGCATTTCCAGGTGGTGAGACTACTAACATTAAACATTAGTGATGTCAAGTTAATGGTAGTACGTGCTCAAGTTTGTTGTTGGTCCGCCATTACTGTGAGCATTTCACGTGTTGCAAGTTTCTAATAGGGACACTGTACATTGTGACAGTAGTGTCATGTTGTGGGGATTACTTTGTTTACCTGCAAATAGCATGACATGGCACGGTGTGTCGTGTGGCGGTGCTGGGGTTGGGTTGGCTGACATGGCACTGTCCTCTTGTTGCATTTTGCAAGTGGGTATTAATTTGAGCTGCTTGAATGTGTGCCTTCACAAAACTGCATTGGTGGTGTCAGTGTGGGTAGGGATGCACACATTGCGACACTTCCAGGTGAACAATCTCAGGCTGATATGGTTTTCACGGTTCTTTCTCCAGACATTCAGGATCAGTGTCAGGTTGAGTCATCATTGATTGTCAGATGGAATGTGCCAGGGCAGTGTGCACTCCACAGGGGTGTGATTTCTATGTGAAGTAATTAGCCACTAGCTGTGTAGGGGCTGCCTCCCCCCGTGCCCTTTCACCTCCCATGCGCAGCAGCTGTGCATGTGGTTGGGGATGGGGGGGCACCACCATGTCCACGGCCAGGCCCCGGCGTGTTGCAACGTTGTGCAGGACACATGCTGCCACTATGATCCTGCACACTACTGGGGGAGCGTACAACAGCTGCCCGCCAGAACGGTCAAGGGAGCGAAAGCGTGACTTCAGCACTCCGAATGTGCGCTCCACTATGCCCCGGGTTGTAATGTGGGCAGCGTTATATCTTACCTGGGGTGGCGTGGTGGGGTTCCGAATTGGCGTCATCATGTGTGGGCTGAGAGGGTAGGCACTGTCCCCTGTAGAGGTGGTGATTGGTATCATTGGTGGGGTTGTGACCTTGCTCAGTATCTGACATGCATGCATGTGCAGTGGCATTCATACTCACCAAGCAGCCATGTATCGCCATGCCGGCCAGCTTCTAGGTCCCGGCTTAGGGTGGACATTCGGTAAATGAAGCTGTCGTGGGTTGACCCGGGATAGTTGGCATATACTGAGGTGATGATTCCCTTGGCATTACATACTACCTGCACGTTGATGGAATGCCAGTGCTTGCGGTTCCTATAGATGTGCTCAGATGCCCTGGGGGGACGTAGAGCCACATGGGTGCAGTCGATGGCACCTAGCACTTTGGGGAATCGTGCCACAGCGTAAAAATCCAGGGCGGCAGCATGCCTTTCTGCAGGGGTTCTGGGCAGGTATATGTGCCTGCAGACTGATGGGCGTGCAGTGATGATGTTCAAGACCTGGTGTAGGCAGCGTGACTGGGTGGCCTGTGATACACCACCCACAATGGCAATTGTCCGCTGAAATGATCCAGTGGCTAAGAAGTGCAGTACATTGAAGACCTTCTCCAGGGGGCTGAGTGCTTGGGAGCACAGGGTGGGTGATGTGAGGTCGTCCTCCCACTCACTCACCAGGTCCAGTATGATGTGTGGTGGAAACCTGTACCTCCCATGCACCTGGTCATCAGGCATACCGAAAAGGCTGGTTCTGGGTGTGAATATTCTGGCCCTGACTATCCTCCTCCTCCTCCTTTGGTAGGTCACGGCCACTGCTGCTAGGAACGGTATGTTCATCCTGGGTCTGAGCTAGTTATTTTGTTAGCGCGCAAATTAATGCGTTGCGCGTGTTGTAGGCGAGCGTGTGACCCGCGCACCCCTGAAATCCAGTGCACAGTCCAATAGCGTGTGGAAATTGCCCGCACACCGGGATACAGGTGCGCTGACGTACTTGCGTGTGTAAGTGTCCGCGCACACCTGATATACACGTACATAGGCCAATCGCGTGTACGCGCACTTTTGTCCAATTACACGCGATGAGACTCTGACGTGCTGTCCAATTACACGCGATGAGACTCTGATGTGCTGTCCAATTACACGCGATGAGACTCTGACGTGCTGTCCAATTACACGCGATGAGACTCTGACGTGCTGTCCAATTACACGCAATGAGACTCTGACGTGCAGTCTTTCCACGTGTGCTCTGTCATCACGTGCTGTGTGGGAAACACCCGTGCGGGTCACGTCACAGACGCGCTTACGCGCTGAGGGCCTTTGGTCCGATAGATTCGCGTATGCGTGCTGACGCGCTTAGGGCCTTTCCTCGGTTTTCACGCTGACGTGCAGGATTTTCACGTGCCAAATCACTCCGTACCAAGCTGGCCACGCGTAAGCACACGGAAGACCACGCTCCTGCCCAGAAGGCCGAACTACTGCCCCCCAGAGCCCCGAGCACGCTCCCACCTGCCATCTGCTGCTGCCTGACTGCCTGCTGCCCACGTGCACTGCCATTTGCTGCCTGCACATCAGCCAGGGGTGCTGTTGCTGTGACCACCCCTGCTGGAACCGAAGACACCCGACTGGAATTCCATCGCTCCACAGCCCAGCCCCAGGACCCAGTTGCCCACCCACTCCTGCTTCTGGGGTTGTCATGTCGGGGCAAACACCATCTGTGACCACTGACAACCCCCGGCCAGAGAGGCAGAGGGGCACCAGCTTCAGTGCCACCGAAGTTGGTGTCCTGGTGGAGCAAGTCCTGGGGCAGTATGATGCCCTCTTCGGAAGTTCCCGCGCCGACAAGGAAGGACGGACTCGGATCTGGACTGACATCGTGACTGCCATCAATGCAGAGGGGGTGGCAGTCCGGGACTTACAATATGTCAGGAAGCGCTGGGAGGACTTCAGGTCCAGGACCCTGAACAAGGCCCGGCGCCTCTTGAAGGCAGCGGATGCCAAGGGGCGCCGGGGCCACTTGTCGGAAGAACAGATGGGGGTCCTGGAACGCATATCCCCAGCGCTCCACGTCCAGGTCCTAGAGAAGCAGACCCGTCTGGTGTCGAGCGGTGAGTGTACATGCATCCTGATTGTGAGCAGTGCGTGTGGTGATCATTCGCCATTGTGCCGGTTGCACATCTGTTTGTATGGGGTCGAGTATGGGTGGGGGTGTACAGGGCCGTGGGGCTGACACATGCGAGGGCTGTAATGTGTGAGACATGGATGGTGCTTGTGTGTGTGGGCTTGCATGGCAAATGCAGTTGTGCGTGCACACATGTTTGGATGAATGTGTATGTAAGTAGACATGTCCGTGATGTCAGGCATGTATGTTGTTTTCGGCTGCATGTATGAGCACTGTGTACATGTGCATGTGTGTGAATTTGACAAGGGTGCAAAAGTGATGCAACATGGATGCATGTGACAGCGGTATGTGGAAGCCTGATTGGCAGATGTGACATGGATGCCCGTCTGAACAGTGCGACACTTGGCAGAGGTGTAGACATGCATGCAAGTGTGGTGGTGTGTGTACATGTGTGGTGCACTTCCTGTGTTGCATGTGATGTCTGGCTCCCCTTTGGCTGCTGATGCTGTTGTATGTGTAGGGATGGTGGTGGCAGTTGCGATATGGCTGTGGTATGGCTCATGTGTGCCAGTTGCAATGACATGTGTGTTGGGGATTGTGATGACATGTCTGAGGTTTGCCAATGCCACTCCTGTGCAACTGTCATGCGTGTATGTGTCCATTGTACAGTGCCCTGATGCCTGTGTTTTGTTTCTCCCTGTCTGCAGCGTCAACTGATGAAGAGGGCGGAGACCGCCAGCCGGAGACGCAAGGCCCGGCTCCCCTCCCGTGTTGTCATCTCGTCGGGGAGTGAGGAGTCCGGTGCCGCGTCCCAGGCCGCAGCTGCCGGGGGGAGGTCCAAGAGGCGGAGGTTGCAGTTGGACTCCTCGGCAGCAGAAGGGGCAGCTGGGACCCCACAGGGCCCAACGGGGGAAGATGGCACGGAGTCATCCAGGTTGGTGGGGGTTTGGTGGAGGAGGGGGCCGCGCAAGCACCAGAGACGGGGTCTGGAGGTGGGGATCCCACTGGTGCTAGTGGTGCAGTGCAGGACCAGGGACAGGAGGCAGCACAGGCGGCCGCGGAGTGCCTGTGTGCAATCCTGTCCCCGATCCTGTCCCTGCATCATCTTGCACCAGCAGGGATGCCTACGTCCAGACCCGTTTTCAGGCAGGGGATGAGCTGACGTCAACTGGCCTTCCTCTGCCTGCGGACGTGGCCATCCAGGTCCGGGTTGAGCCTGTCCTGGCTGGTGTGGCGTTGCGTCAACGGGCCATGCGAGGTGACCTGCAGTCTTTTCATGGAGAGACTGCACATCATCTCGAATGGCTCGTTGACCACATCAGCCTGCTGGGACAGGTCACCCAGGCTGGATTCCTCCGCCTGATGGGGCTTGCTCCGACCCCCTCCTCAACGGGACCCCCTACGCGCCAGTCGTCCTCTGTGCCATCTTCCCACCCATCAGTCACCTGGGTGCCCTGTGGAGCTGCCTCTGACGGTGCGGCCAGGCTGGTGGAGGAGGCATCCCTGCCACAGTCGGGAGTCGGAGGTCCAGCAGGGGTGGCCACATCAACAAGTGCACCCCAGCCGGCGGAGGATGTGCAGGCAGCAGGAGGCAGTGCACGGGCAGAGGCAGAGCAGCAGCAGCAGCAACATGGTGGGAGACATGCAGGCTCGGGGCTTTCGACATCGGAGGGGCAGGCATCGGCCGGAGGGCAGGGGGACCCAGGACAGAGAGTGTCTTCCGTGTGGCAGCGGTTGGGCCACGCCATAGGTGCGGAGCGGCGGCGGGCGGAAGAGGCGCAGCTCACAATGGTCAGGGCAGAGAATTCCATGCGGAGGGCCCTGAGGCGGGCCGAGTGCCTCGAGGCAATCCGCAGGGGGTTGGAGGAGGACACAGCGTCGTCCCTGCGGACCCTCGGGGCCATGGAACTGGACCGCCTCCGGGACATCGAACAGGAGTTCGATGATGCCCTGGCCCGGGACACCACGGAGTGAGCCGCTGGACTAGCCTGCCGCCTTTGTATATAGTTCTTTAGTTTTAGGTTTCCTTTCTTTATTATTATGATTTGGAGTCGACGGACACTGCTCCACTTTTTGTATATAGTTAATTTTTAGGTAGGTTTTTTAGTAGGTTTCCTTTGTTCAGTTGGGCTCATGGAGCCTTGGTAGTTTTTTATACGGACATGCATGTTTTTTTTTCTCTTTCACATTGTAGTTTGTTTTCTTTCTTTAGCATTCTTTATTTTTTTCAATACAATTTTGTTTGCATACTTCACTGTGTAGTATCATCTCATTGGTTTCATGCATGTCATGTTGTGTGTTTTCCCATTCAATTGCAACCATTGTGTGTGACGGACATGGGTTCATTAGCTTCATGAACATTGGGGGTGTAACATGTGATTTCCATTTCCATGTGGGTGAATGGGTTACTTGGTAGGGCTTTTTGGCTGTGGAGGCTGTCCATTACGCACATGATTGGGGATTGTGAGCACCTGGTGGAGGCTGCCCCTGCACTGCTGGGGGGTGGGGGTGCAGGGGGACATGAGTGGGGGCCTGGTGGAGGCTGCCCCTGCACTGCTGGGGGGTGGGGGTGCAGGGGGACATGCGTGGGGGCCTGCTGGAGGCTGCCCCTGGTGGCTGGGGGGTGGGGGTGGTGGGAGACATGAGTGGGGGCCTGGTGGAGGCTGCCCCTGCACTGCTGGGGGGTGGGGGTGCAGGGGGACATGAGTGGGGGCCTGGTGGAGGCTGCCCCTGCACTGCTGGGGGGTGGGGGTGTAGGGGGACATGAGTGGGGGCCTGGTGGAGGCTGCCCATGGTGGCAGGGGGGTGGGTGTGGTGGGAGACATGAGTGGGGGCCTGGTGGAGGCTGCCCCTGCACTGCTGGGGGGTGGGGGTGCAGGGGGACATGAGTGGGGGCCTGGTGGAGGCTGCCCCTGCACTGCCGGGGGGTGGGGGTGGTGGGAGACATGAGTGGGGGCCTGGTGTAGGGTGACCCTGGATGCTGGGGGGTGGGGGTGCAGGGGGACATGAGTGGGGGCCTGGTGGAGGCTGCCCCTGCACTGCTGGGGGGTGGGGGTGCAGGGGGACATGAGTGGGGGCCTGCTGGAGGCTGCCCCTGGTGGCAGGGGGGTGGGGGTGGTGGGAGACATGAGTGGGGGCCTGCTGGAGGCTGCCCCTGGGGGGTGGGGGTGGTGGGAGACATGAGTGGGGGCCTGGTGGAGGCTGCCCCTGCACTGCTGGGGGGTGGGGGTGCAGGGGGACATGAGTGGGGGCCTGGTGGAGGCTGCCCCTGCACTGCTGGGGGGTGGGGGTGCAGGGGGACATGAGTGGGGGCCTGGTGGAGGCTGCCCCTGCACTGCTGGGGGGTGGGGGTGCAGGGGGACATGAGTGGGTGCCTGGTGGAGGCTGCCCCTGCACTGCTGGGGGGGTGGGGGTGCAGGGGGACATGAGTGGGGGCCTGGTGGAGGCTGCCCATGGTGGCAGGGGGGTGGGGGTGGGAGACATGAGTGGGGGCCTGCTGGAGGCTGCCCCTGGTGGCTGGGGGGTGGGGGTGGTGGGAGACATGAGTGGGGGCCTGGTGGAGGCTGCCCCTGCACTGCTGGGGGGTGGGGGTGCAGGGGGACATGAGTGGGGGCCTGGTGGAGGCTGCCCCTGCACTGCTGGGGGGTGGGGGTGCAGGGGGACATGAGTGGGGGCCTGCTGGAGGCTGCCCCTGGTGACTGGGGGGTGGGGGTGGTGGGAGACATGAGTGGGGGCCTGGTGGAGGCTGCCCCTGCACTGCTGGGGGGTGGGGGTGCAGGGGGACATGAGTGGGGGCCTGGTGGAGGCTGCCCCTGCACTGCTGGGGGGTGGGGGTGCAGGGGGACATGAGTGGGGGCCTGGTGGAGGCTGCCCATGGTGGCAGGGGGGTGGGGGTGGTGGGAGACATGAGTGGGGGCCTGCTGGAGGCTGCCCCTGGTGGCTGGGGGGTGGGGGTGGTGGGAGACATGAGTGGGGGCCTGGTGGAGGCTGCCCCTGCACTGCTGGGGGGTGGGGGTGCAGGGGGACATGAGTGGGGGCCTGGTGGAGGCTGCCCCTGCACTGCCGGGGGGTGGGGGTGGTGGGAGACATGAGTGGGGGCCTGGTGTAGGGTGACCCTGGATGCTGGGGGGTGGGGGTGCAGGGGGACATGAGTGGGGGCCTGGTGGAGGCTGCCCCTGCACTGCTGGGGGGTGGGGGTGGTGGTAGACATGCATTGTTGATCAGTAGTGCAAGGTGACATGTGGGTTGGCTGGGGGGCATGCCCATGGTGAATGGGCTGCCTGCGGGACATGGGCAGGGGTGCAGGGTAGTCCCCCGTGGTGTGGGCTGGCTGCAGGGACCGTGGAGGTTGTGGAGCGTACACCTGGGAGGGCCCACACGGCCAATTCACATGTGGTACTCCCCAGAACCCCTGAAATACACATACCCTGCTGAAATTGCATGTGGAACTTCCCGCGCACCCCTGAAATACACATACCTTGCTGGAATCGCGTGTGTAACTTCCCGCGCACCCCTGAAATACACGTACCCTGCTCGCACTGGGCCAATCATGTGTGGAACTGCCCGCGCGCCCCTGAAATACACGTACCCTGCTGAAATCGCGTGTGTAACTTCCCGCGCACCCCTGAAATACACGTACCCTGCTCGCACTGGGCCAATCGTGTGTGGAACTTCCCGCGCAACCCTGAAATACACGTACCCTGCTCGCACTGGGCCAATCGTGTGTGGAACTTCCCGCGCATCCCTGAAATACACATACCTTGCTGGAATCGCGTGTGTAACTTCCTGCGCACCCCTGAAATGCACGTACCCTGCTCACACTGGGCCAATCGTGTGTGGAACTTCCCGCGCACCCCTGAAATACACGTACCCTGCTGAAATCGCGTGTGTAACTTCCCACGCACCCCTGAAATACACATACCTTGCTGGAATCGCGTGTGTAACTTCCCGCGCACCCCTGAAATACACGTACCCTGCTCGCACTGGGCCAATCGTGTGTGGAACTTCCCTGCGCACCCCTGAAATACACGTACCCTGCTGAAATCGCGTGTGTGACTTCCCGCGCACCCCTGAAATACACATACCTTGCTGGAATCGCATGTGTAACTTCCCGCGCACCCCTGAAATACACGTACCCTGCTCGCACTGGGCCAATCGTGTGTGGAACTTCCCGCGCACCCCTGAAATACACGTACCCTGCTGAAATTGCGTGTGTAACTTCCCGCGCACCCCTGAAATACACGTACCCTGCTGAAATCGCGTGTGAGACTTCCCGCGCACCCCGGTATACACGCACACGTATTTTTTGTCAGCGGGTGTCCGTGTTTGTGGGTACCCCGTTGCACGTCATTTGTCCTGGAGGGCCACAGTATAGGACATTCATCATGGCAGTATATAGGTGCTATTTGTTGGCGCACCTTTTGGCGCACATTTCTTACAGCCGCAGAGACGCTACCGCCTGCTTTCTTGTGGCGGTCGTGTTTGTGCCTGTGCGCTGGTTTGAGCGTGTGCTTTTTTCCCCTATTCTATTCCATGAATACGTGTTGTAGGCGAGCGTGTGGGCGTTCCGCGCACTTGTGCCCTGTACTTCCCCCGTGACGCCCACGTTTTGGCAAGTTGTTCCCCATTCCGAGTGTTACGCCCGTGTTCCGCCTACTTTTGTTGCGTGCGCAACGCTATGTGCGAATTTCGCTGTGGCCTGTGCGATTTTCGCTGTGACCTGGCGCACGCTGTTAGATGGCCTGTGCGCCAACGTGCGCCGCGCACTGTTTTATCGCACATCCGCTGGTTTTCTCGCGCACGGCCTTCCATGAATCGATGTGCACTGCTTTTGGTGCGATTTTCGCACTTGTACTGCGATTTTCGCTATTCCACTACGATTCGCACGTTTTTGCCCTCTTGCGCCGCGCTAATTATTCCATGAATCGGCCTCACTGTATGCTACGCTGAGTGGAACTTTATTATTACACAGAACTTTCTTGAACTTGAACTTTGTTCTAGAGATTCCTGAATTGATCCAGGGGAAGGGAAATCAACCCTGGTCACAAGGAGTACTTCTCACAGTTTTTGAGTTTGAACAGATATATTATTCTGTGGGATTTAAGAATGCCAAATCAACCTTGTATAATTTTGTTGTATATTTTAGTGTGATGGTCAGATGCTTTTTGGACAGGAGGTCAATTTTCTTTAGGCTTAGTTGGTTAGGCACAGACCTACTGGTTAGCTTAGGGTAAGATAGGCATTTGACTCACTCATTTTTGTTCAATAAACTGGCACTTTGAGAGAAATCTGTACCTTTGTGCCCGTCTCGCATTTTTGACCCCCTCATTCATACCCCTTACTCTGGTCATTACAGATAGATTATGAAGCGGTACATTTAGCTGGTGGTAGGTGTGCAGGAGCACTAATGCAAAAAAACACCATGCCCACCTGTGCATATGCTCTTGTCGGGAGTGTCTACACACTAATGCCTTGTAAAAGTAGGTAGAGAAACCCATGTTCCTGTTTTGTGTCTAAGGAAATATTAGCGGTAAGGAATAATGTTGCCCCTGTACCTCTGGTAGAGTGAGTCTTGTTTGTGTTGCAGTGTTTTATTGGCTATGTTGAAGCATTCCTGGATGTAATGTACAATCCATCTAGTTATGCTTTCCTTACTGACACAGGGTTGCTCTCCCGACCAGTAGAAAATAACACGAAAATCTTACTATTCTTCCATGTGGCTTTTCTTCTGTCCATGTAAAACGTTACTGGTCAAGTCAGTGTAATTCCGTTTCCGCTTGCCTTTCTGGCTTTGGGAAAACATCTGTTAATTCAATAGAGAGATTTACATGAAATTTCAAAATATACTTTGATGAGAAATGTTGTTGTGTTCTGAATACCACTATGTCCTTACGTATGATTACGAATGGTTCTACTATAGACGAGACTTGTGTTTCAGTCACCCATTTTATAGACGTTATAGCAATGAAGACCGAAACCTTGTAGTTTATGTGTTTGAGCAAACATCTATGTATGGGTTCAAAAGGATGAAGAACAATTAAACCTTGTGTTGAGATGTGGCAGCAAGGCCAATATCGCTAGATGAACATTTAGGGAGTTATACACGAACACTAAATACAAAAAGTATGCACCCAAATCATGCGGTATGCAGTGTATATGAGCGTTTAGTACACCAAATCACAAACCACATCCATTTATTCTAGTAGCAGTTTGTGTGTTTGGCTTGTGTGCATCCCTTACACTATCCATAGATCTAGAAGGTAAATTCAAGTGTCAAAACACTATCCGTTCAGAAGTCATGCTGCCAAGTTAATATACTGCGGACTTAGGACGTTTATCGACATTTCCAGCATGAGGATACCATGTTTGAAGTGCCCAAATTGCGCAATCAGTATGACAGTTGCATGTTCCTAAACCATCTTGTGAGCTACCTTGTGTAGTAATTATGTTGAGGAAAGGCATAAACAAATATCGCTGACAATGGAATCTACAGTGCATTCCCTAGAGAAACATTGGACCTCATTACAAGGTTGGAGGTAGCCTTGCCGGTAAAACCGGCAAGCCTACCTCCAAACTTGCAACAAAGTCTGGCACCCGCGAATGGGCAATTACCGGGGTATTCCGGCCCCGCCAGACACAGTTATTGCCCTTTCGCGGATGCCGGAATCGGGTGATCCCCATTGCCATTTGAGCCCCGTGGGGCTCAATGGGAATGGGGATGCCTGTAGCACCGGCATGGTTCATAGCGGTGCCTGTGATCGCGGGTGCCTTTCAATCCGCCAGGTCAGATGTGGCAGAATAAAAGGCACCCGCAAGCACAACTCAGAGTTTGCCGGTCCGGATACAACGATACCGTCAAGCTCACAGGTACCGTTGTATTTGGACCGGCAAGCTCGTAATGAGGCCCATTGTTGGTAGCTGGAGGCTAAGGTGCAGCATTTTGCTTTTGTACTTATTGCAAACAAGTTCAAATCTGGTCTGATTTGGGAATGTTAATCGAGAAGCCCAATTGATGTGGCAAATGATTTGTGTTCCGAGTCTGAATAAAACACTGCTTGGCACTTTCCCCTGTCATCAGCCAGTCATCTAGATAGGAGTAGACATGCACGGCCACCAGTGTCCATACTTTATTTTAATACATATGGTGCCAATGTTATCCCAAAAGGAAGCACCTTGAACTTGTGGTGCAAATTGGCTACCTTGAATCTTAGGCAACACGGAAATAAGAATGTATGCATCCCTCATACCTAGCGTGGCCATGTAATCTCCCCTTTGTAAAAGTGGAATTACCTCTTGTAAGCTTGACAAACATGTTTATAGGTCATAGGTCCAGCACTGAACCCATCTTTTTGTCTTTCGTGGGTACCAGGAAACCTGTTGAATGAATGCCTATGTTGGGTTTTCGCGTTAGAACCTTTTCGATAGCCCCCTTTAGTAGCAACTGTGCCAGCTCTGCTTACAGAAGAATTTGATATTCCGCCTTTGTGCTTTTGCTGGAAGAATATGGCAGGTTGTAGTTTGGAATTCGATAACCTTCCTTTATTCTGTTGATCACCGTTTGGGAATACAGGATATAAGTCAGTGATTTGTGATCCTTCCACAAGTAGAGGGACCTGTTCTAGTTAGACCCCTGCATCTTCTGCCCTGTCTAAATTGTCCTTTGAAATCCTATGACCGGAGTGGGGTTTGAGAACAAGAGCAGTGGGCAGTTGAAATCACCTGAAAGGGAGTATCAATTTTTTGAGTGTGTTGTTGTCAACAGCCTCTTTGCGCATTCCTAAGGCTCTGTGTGTACATGTTTTCCCATGTTTTAGTACAGCTGCACCAGCCGCCAGCATCCTTTTCAGTGGTTTCATAGGATAATAACAGCATTTGATGCTGACTGGACCTCTGTTAAAATGTGCAGTGGTTTATTTTTTAACCCTAAGGCAATTTGTTAAGTAACTCATTCATGGCATCCAACTGAGATCGGCCAGATCTACTGACAATGGCAGATGTGTTAGCAATCTGCAGTGGTTGCCATCTTCCCTTTCATTATATAGAGTATTTTACTTTACTTTCTGTTGGGACCACCAAGGTAGACGCTAAAGCTGCACAGTGTTTTTTGTGGGGTGGTAACTACCATGGAGTCGGATATTAACTGATCATGTATGAGTAATGGATCTGATGGAGACGGTTTGCACTTTTATGGCGCATGTTGACAGCAGCTACTGTTGCCAAGGCCCTCAGAAACGTATGGTCTTAACAGATTGCATACATACTGTGCTACTGGTTTTGGCTCCTTCTCTTCTGGATTTGGCTGGAAACTGATGACAAAGGACCTGCCTGCCATTTAGTAAAGCCCCGTAGGAACATTGGTCTTCAGTAGTGAAGTCAGAAGGAGTGGGGTCTGCATCCTCCCTAGACGGTATAGGGAGGTTATGTGGATCTTCATCCTCCACATCCCTATCTATAGAGATATTTCCTGCTGCAGGGAACTTGGACATGGTTTTTTGGATTAACAGATGTTTCTAAGGTGCTTTAGATTGTTGGTTAGAGCACTCCGAATAGGCATATCTGGTTTCCCCATCCTTCATGGTCTTTCATTAGTCAATGTCCCCTGAAAGCATGTTCTTGCCACAAACTAATGTCCTCCTCCTCCTGTTTGTGTGTCATAATTAAATTCCTTGACCTCTTCCTGTTCATAGCTCTCTACCCTCTCTTCCTCCATGTCTTCCCAATACTTTGTTTGCTAGGAATGTGATGCCTTTTGCAACATGTGTGTCGTTGTGCTATAGTCTAGTACCATTCCATTATAGGCTTGAAAAGTATCTAGCATTGGTGTAAGAAAAAGCATTGGTGTTACCTCAGTCCTTTACCCCATCATTGTAGGTGATTTTCCATGATCTGAATTATGGGTTAAACATGGAAAGGAGATGATTTATACCATAAAGGCATGGCGAGGTTGGGTTGACTTTCTAAAGCAAAAGGGGGTTGGGATACCATGTCTCGCCTGCAGGTACCCCACTCCCAATTCCCAAGGATCCTCCACTCAGGTGATCCTCCCTCGCTTCTCCATCTCCAGGGTCAGGATCCAGACATGATGGCCTTTCCCAGACCACCTGCGCACAGCATCCCAGGGGACTAGGAATGAGAGTTTCTCACAGGTCCTGGGCGTCTGACAGCTCCGGTCACACTCCTTTGGTCCTCGCAACGCAAAAAGGGAGCCTGTCCTGCTCCTCGCACACTCCATTGAACCCAACCACCGGAGTAGGATGCCAGAGCAAGAGAGCGTCTTCCTCCTATGGGACAGCCAGTAACAGCACTGTTTCCCACTGCGCAAACTTGGCACTTCAGGGTCCCAAATTCTTCAACTCTCTCGGCACCGCGTCCCACTGAAAACACAGTGGCTGATCCAGCGTCTTCTGCTGCTGTCTACTTCGAATGGGCTGCACCTGAAGGGGTTTTAAATATTTAAAAGTACCGCTCAAGTGTGGGTCATTAGAACCACTAGACTGCTCACTACAGTTCTGCACCTGTGAACCCCTCTTCCTCATCTCAGTACCTAGACCATTAAATGACTTGAAGTACCTAATGTTCTTATTCCTTTTCACATCAAAGGCTTCAATTTTACAGTAGGCCATTAAGACCGGGGGATCATTAGGGAAGTTGGTTAGAGGGTTCTCCGAATTCTCCTGCTCCAAGTCCCCTCCCATGTGATCCTCCTGCAGAACACCACCCCCAGGGTCAGGATCAGGAAGTGTCTGCCTTTCCCTGGCCATATGAGAGAGAAGGGTCCCAGGCCAGGGTCTTTGGAATGACCACCTCCGATTCATCACAGTATACTCTGCGTTATGTGTAGTTTTGTATTATGGTACCCTGTCTTTTGTTGCCATGTTTCGATCGTTGTCTCTCTTCACTGGTATGCTTGATGCCATGTCTAGGTTTGAGTGTTCCTGGACCACAATTTTAGAGAGTTCATGAATGTGTCCTATTTACTGTGCACTATGGGCCTTTTTTGCCTTTGCGACTAATGACAGTGAGCTTGAAGTCAAATGTTGGAGGCCTAGTCACCCCTAGCACCCTTCGGTACTTTGGTGCCAGCATAGCTTTTCTTGGATACAAATGTGTGTGTGTGTGGCTTTTAGACATAGTATTCCTCTTAGTCTGTTTAGATACTGCCTGCACTTGTTTCCTTTGCCTGCTTCTGTCCCAAACGAGTGGTTTTCTGCGCCGCCTTTTGACCACCATTTTGTGGCTCCTGACTGCACCTTTAGGCAAGCTCTGCAGTGATGGGGGCTGGCTGTGACAGTGCCTTTGAAGCTCCATATTTAGGAGTTGGGCGCATTTCTTTGGGATCCGATTGTCCCCCTTCTTCTGCAGAATCATCCTTATACAACTCCTCAGATGCCTCTGGATGTACCGAATGTTTGAACAGCGATGGAATCTATGTATTTTGAGGATGATGGTCACTAACCTCTTACACAGAGACCAAGAATCCTCCATATGATCCCGAGGGGTATACATGCTGCACTCAATAAGTATTGAGCCACAGGTAGCTAGGTCTCAACTCCTGCAGGCTTTGCAACAATGTCTCCAGATGGCAATTTTCAACCACATTGCTTTGGCATGTCTTTCCGCAACACTCCCGAGACCTTACCAATGGTGCAAAAAACCTATCTAAGTGAGTAGGGGCAATGGGGCATTATGGGTACAAGCACACGTAGAGTAAGGATAATGTGCCAGGAAAACCCCTGTCAACACTGTGAGAAAGACATGGTACCAGTAGTCGACGCAGACAAAAGATAGAGTTGCAAAACTTTATTGAAATTGTTGGGGCTGGAGAAAATCCTACTTTGTCCTATAACTAAGATGAGAGTAGTGATCTACCATCAAATAATAAATAACGCAGTCCTAGTGGAGTCTGTCAAATCAAAATGGCCTATGCTAACAAAAACCTAATGCCTGTCCCATCTCTTGTACAAAAAATGTAAAAGGGAGAAATGTACGCAAAGGAAAAATCAGTGTTCATGCTCATGGAGTAAGGCTGTCCATGTAGGCAGAATGACACTCTGGCTCGGTTTCTAACACTCTAAGCAGTTCCAAACTGTGGATTGAGGTCTGCCTAGCATACCACGTTAAAGTCTCTTTCAAAATTGTATTCCAACGTAAAGTTCATAAAAGGTCCGAGGCTCAGATCTTACAGCACACAGTTCATGTAGGTTCCCCTCTGTTGGGCTCAGTCCTCTCATGTCACAGTTCAACACAAACTGGCAACGGGCTCCCTTCCCCAATGTTAGACAGAAACCTGTGCAGTTCCCTCTGGGACCACTGCAAAAGATTTAAGACTACAGGTGTTTGGCAGTAAACCCACTTGGTAGCAGTCTGTACCACACAGATTCACTTGGTAGCTGTGGCTGAGCAGTCAGACTTCCCTCAAGAAGAGTTAGGCAGTATACAGAGTATTCACAATAGGTCAAGAGTACACAATAGAACAAGTAAACACTGACCAGGGCTTGGTGTAAAAGAGATAATTATTTATTTAAAACCACATCTAGAGAAACACACAGGCACTAATAGTAAGCAATTCAAAAACATGGTCACTAAAAGATATACACTCCCTTAAAAGAATATTAGACAAGTCTTAAGTAAAGCCCCACTTATTTTCAGACAGCGGTGAGAGCTTAACGTAGATGGCACTCTAATAGGGAGAGAAAAGCAGAGAACAAGTTGAAACAGGTCCCAACACTTTTATAAGAACATAACAAGAGAGGAAGGCAAGGTAAAACCGTGAATTCAGAGTCAGTAGGCTGGATCCGCTTTGCGAGGATCGAAACAAAATGTGTCCAAGGTCACACCGTTGCAGTGCACAAAAGGTCTTGTCATGGTTCAAAAAGGAGTTGGACCAAGGAAAGGGACCAGTTAGAGGGTCAAGGCGGCCAGCCCAGGCCAGAAGGTTAAGGAGTTATTATTACCATGTAGCAATCTTTAGAAAGGGAGGCCTGACGGACACGGTACCTTAAAGTGGTGAGAAGGCTCCAGCGGGGGCAGTTGTTCCTGGCAGCGGATGCAAGTCGGTGCTTCGTTCAGGGGAAGAGAAGATCTCGTCAGGGAGGAAGACAGGAGTCCGTTGCACTGCCAGGGAAGAAACCAGCCGCAGAGTTTCTCAGGTACAAGGAGCGGTCCGTTGATTCGCGGTTCAGTGGTGAGTGGCTATCCGGCCGCCGGTGTGCTTGGCACGGGCAGTTCGACCACAAACCGGTCTGGGGTGCGAAGAAAAGAAGGTAAACTGGTTGTGCCCACCAGTCAGGGGAAGAAGCCTCTCCAGCCGGGAGATCTTCTCTGTCGTCGGGAAGTGGTGAGTCGGTTCTGCAGGGCTCCACCGGTGGTGTCGTCGTGGTAGGTCGGCTCAACTTCTCCCTCATCGGATTCTCAGGTCCTGTGGCGACTTCTGAAGTTCCAGTCCCCAAAGCCCTGCTTTTATGCAGCATACCCCCATTCACTAAGCCTAGCTGTCAATCAAACATGCTAAGTGGTGAGCCGTCCGGCTCACCACTTGGGCCAATCACACAAGAGTGCGACTTGAGTTACCAAGGGAACTCAGTCTAGGGTGCCTAAACCCCCTCCCACACCCCCTGTGGTACCCAGACAGAGTGGCACCACTTTTGGAGGCTTCTGTAGAGAAGCCCGCCAAAAAGTGGAACAAAGGGCTTGACTTGGGTTGGAGTCACAGAAGAGAACACAAACGCCATTTTAGAATCGAGTCTTGGCAAAAACTACCAACCGGAGAATTAATATTAATTAAATTAACCAGCAGTATGTTCGAGGCTATGAGAATTAAATAATTAAAGTTGGTAGCCTCGAACAATGGGAGAATCCCATAGGAAAATATTCGCGGTTGAATATAAAAAGTAGTTTCCACTGCCACCAGCCAAAACTCGATCAGGGGGGACGAAGACGTGCCCCCTCGACTAACAGACTCCGGGGCAATCGAATTGCCCCGACCAGTACACCCACAATATGATGGTTTGTACTGGTTTCTGTTAATGATTTGGGACTAGTAAAGCCAATGGTGTCTTTACATGCCCTGGGAGACAGGAGTCAGTCCCAGGGTATGGAGTCTATGGTGGGGTGTCACTATGACACCCCTGTGTTACTGCACGGAGGGTGCTGTGTAACACACATAGTAAAACACATGAGACCCTATGGAGTAAAGGACCCCATAGCCCATAAAACACATAAGCAGTCAAAGGAACACCATGAATCATGTCCAAGAGTGGGAGAAAAAGAGTCTCACTCTTGGCAGGGGGAAAAAAACTCCAGAAATCCAGCAAAGCTGCTGGGGGACTCACTAGGTTAGGAAATTCAGCCTAAAGAGAGAATTCTCCCTAACATCCAAGCTTTAAGCTCCCCTTGGGTCTGGGGGTTGTTGCTGGACTGCCTGGTCCACCCACGAAAGGTGTTCACCCCACCCAGGGCCTAGGGCTTCTGGCTGCCCTTCGTTGTTGGGTTATTTTTCTTATCATTCTTACCAAGCTTTTATTTTCTCCTAGAGCCTCACTGATTCAAATATCACAGTTCACTCAAAGCTTCTTTTCTTCAACCTTACACAATCTGCTGCACTGCAAGTCCCACACTGTCTTTTCTCTTTGGGTGGTTTACTTGACTGCAAGTGCCATGATGCATTTCATTGGGTTTACAGTACTTCACCTGCTTTCACTTTCACAGTTACTGTTCACTGTACTCGTCAAATATATATTTACTTTGTTTCTTCATTTGCATTCGACCGCGTTGATCCTGTATTTCTTGGTGCCACATGCGGTTACATTTAAACAACACTGGGCTCCCTTGAGCCACGCTATTTGATATAGATACAAAGTCTCATTAAACAATTCTTCTTTCCCTTGCGGTTACACTCCAGCCCGCTTTCCATCTTACCGGCCAGAGTCGGGAGATGTCCGGTCTGCTCTACAGGTCTCAGTGCGGCTTCCCAGCTGGGTAAGGGGCTCCTTCTGTACCTGAGAAACTCCCAGGTGGCTGCCTCGTTACGGGAGAACGAACACACTTTGCAACTTGCGGGGCAGCGGGAAGGTCGGAACTTTACCTGCCTTGCAGACTTAGCAGGGAGCTCCTGCTCCACACCAGCGTCTCTACCAGTCAATCCTGGGCTTCACTGGGTTCTTGGTCCTGATCTGTGCACTATGGCTACCCTCTGTGTCTCGCCTTTTTCTCCCTGTCAAAGTGTGAGCACGTAGGGATCCCCTGCTGGTCTCAGCCATGCAGCCTCCCTGTACCTGTGCTGTGTCTTGCGCAGCGCCTCATCTGAGTTTCAGCCACCTCCCTTTATACACCTGCATCAAGTTAACAGGCTGCAGGTGTGGAATCAGAGGGAAGGTTTCCTGACCTTCAATTAACTTATCTTTATGACATGCCTGATCTTTCCTCTGAAGGGAGCTTTGTCTTAAAGGGACAGTCCTTTGGATTGTAGGTTCCCTGTGTAGAACGATGTGCTGCAGGGGAAACCTAGGGTAGTTAGATGGGAAAGGAGCATTATCAGAGATGTAGTGTCCCCTGGGAATTATGTTCAAATTGAAATTGAGGGACTGTTTGGTTTTCCCATGATTTCGCTTTCTTTTCCTTAAGGGGAAGTACTGGGGAAGGATGGGACGTTGATGGCAATATCCCATAAAGACTGTGGGTATGACGGGTAGGGGTGTGTCAGAAAGGGGGGAATGCAATGTCTCTCCTGCAGTCCCCAAGGACCCCCTGTCCAGGTGATCCTCCCTCATTTGTCCACCCACCAGGGATGGGATACAAGCACGATGGCCGTCCCCTGGTCACCTGAACAAAGGATCCCGGGGTCTATAAGTGAGAACACCCTCAGGTTTCTCACAACACCTACTTTCCATTCTGAAAAGAACTGTAACACTGTGGACCTGCCACTTAATGGTGACCTCTTATAGTTTTTGATAATTCACACATTCAAATTAAGATATGTTCTCATTACTGTATCCCTCAGACATAAATTCATCTAATCTCATTACTGTACCCTAATTTCTATAGGTATTTTAGGATTATTTTCATATAAAACATCTTAAGTCTCCCTTACTAGAATGTAGAAGGTTAATGATGTTAATTTACTTGGCCGGCCTCTCTTGGCCCTCTTCCTGCTTCTACCTGCAAGGCAAAAAACCTCGGGGTCACCTTCGACTCCACACTCTCCTTCTCTCCTCACATTTCTGACGTTTCTAAGAAGTCACACTACCAGCTGCACCTCAGAGGTATCCTTCCTTTCCTCTCCATCCCCCAGAAGCTCACTGTCTCCAGAGCCCTGGTTCTCTCGAAGCTGGACTACTGTAACAGCCTCTATCTAAATCTGCCTGCCTCTACTCTCCGCCCTCTGCAACTCATACAGGACAGGACTGCGAGACTTGTCCTTGGCCTCAAGCCCAGGGACCCTATCTCTCCAGGACTGAAATCGCTACACTGGCTCCCTGTGGCTGTGAGGATTAAGTTCAAAACCCTCTGAATTGTCCACAAGGCATTCTGGGGCCTGGGGCCAAATTACCTTCAACTCTCCCTTCCTAAATATCTTCCTTCTCGAGCACTTCGTTCTTCCGCCTCCAACTCCCTCAGGGTCAGCCGCTTCTCCAAGCAACGAGTTGGGGGGAGATCTCTCTCCGCAGCAGGGGCCTCCCTGTAGAACAGCCTTCCTGCCTCCCAGAAACTTGAGGAGAACCATCTCTGGTTCCGGAAGCACCTCAAAACCTTCCTCTTTGCTTCTGCTTTCTCTCTCCCTCTCCCCTGCTAAATCACTGAAACTGTACTGAATCAGCAACTGGGCCACTCACCAATCTCGGTCCTTGGCCCAGCCACTCTCCCCTGCACTGCCTTCCTGGCAACCCCTGCACTGCGGGACTGTCTCTGTATCCCTACAGCCCCCCTTCCCAACACTTCTGCACTTATCTTGCCACCAGCTGGCCCTTATTATTTATCTTGTTCATTACTAACCCTGTACTGCACTTTCCCCTCTCCCTTTCCCCCGTGCACTTTTCCCATCCCCCCTACCCATGCACTTGCGCGATCTGAATGACACCTGGCCTAGTAGGATCGTTGTCAGTCTCCCCTTGTTCCCCCCTCCCTGCCTCGTCGCGCCTTGAAACACTTGTGTATAGGCGCGTTACAAATGCCATATCATATCATATCATACTTGTAATTACGTTTCGGCCTATTGAGTTTTAGGCATTAAAACTTGCACCTTACCTTACATGACATTAACTGACCCAGAAAAAACAAACACCACCATCCGTATTAAGGCCTTTGGGCAGTTGATTGGTGTTTTTGGATGCAGATATCTCAATTAGTCTATATTTCAACAGTGGTCCCACCCCGCTTCCAATGGCCTAGTCAACATTCTGTCAATTTGGTAAAAATCAAAACCACAAAAGCAAGAAAGGTGTTTAACATGATATACTTTAAATTCCAACAAATGGAATTGTGAACGTCTAAACCATGAATGGTAGTTCTATTCATAATCACAAAATTAATTTCACAGCTTTGAGTGAGGGGTCAGAAATGTGAGGCAGACAATGTTTTGATGATTTCTCAAACTTTGCCATTTTATTAAAAAAGAAGTCTTATCATACGCCTCACTATCCTTACTCTGACAAGGATTTCCCTGGCTATCAAAACTAAAAGGAAAACACCAAAACAGGATATCTGGCCCTAAAACTTAAACATCAAATACATAAAGACATATATGGTAATTCACAAAAACATCAACAATGATATTTACAGTCCTTCCTATTAACCTGGGTGAACTCCCCTTCTTCAGGTTTCAAGGTAATTTCAGTTCCATTGCTCAACAAAAAGAAACAAGGAAATGCAGGTTGGTAATAAAGTCTCAATTCAGTTCTTCGTTCCTTCTATGAGTCAAAGTATAGTTTGGTTAACCACAGACCAAGCAACAGGACATTTCACTTCTTGTTGGAATAAAGACTTTCCACATCATCAAATAGCATCAGAGTTATTTCCAGCTAAGATGCTTTGCCACAACTTCTAATTGCCAAAGAAGACACCACAGATTCCAATAAGCACAACTGCTGGTAATATTAAAGAAACTTTGCTTTTGGTCAACAGTTAGTAAGTCGTTCTTCAAAATATTAGGAATCACAGTGTGTATCTTTGTCAGGATGAATTCACAGCACTTCTACTTTCATCTAAGCAACTCTCAGGCTTCGAGTAACTTCTGCAAGATTTCACCATGAGGGTCTACTCCTCTACCTCATAGCATTCCAACTCAATTGTGCTACTGAAGTATCACATCTACTGACAACCAAAACAATACCACAGCTTCAGCACTTTGTGACTTTGACATTTTTTTCCAGATATGACAAGATTCACTTTATGGTACTTCAACACCTTCAAGTAAGCAAAGCACTCTTCCTCGGAATATTCCCATTTCCAGAGGGACGGCCTCTTTGCCACTGTTGTCTGCAACAATTCCAAGCCACACATACCCTCAGGATACACATCTCTCTTCTACCTATCAGCTTTGGCAATATAGGTTATGGCAGCTTCTAATGAATAATTACAAGCAGCAAGCCTCCCTTCCCCAACCTTGCCTTTACCTCTCTGTATCCTGCCAGCAAGGAACATTTACCCAGAAGCTTTGTTGTCAGTTTCTCCTGGCATCAGGCAATGCTTGCACACTCTTGGCTTGGGTAATGCTGGTGTTCTGTTATGCTTATGAAATGCTTGCACTATTACTTGGCTTTGAGAAAGGCTGGTTTCACTCTTGATTGGAGGAACACTCTATTCACGCTTGAGCAATGCATTCTCTTTACAACTTGTAATGGTAAAGTTCAGCCAGCTAACTTTTATTGTTAGATTGGTTTAACTGCTTTAGTATAGATTCAGAGGTCACCCTTCCTCTCAGAATCTTTATTAGGCACGCTCAACCATTCCTTTATGTGTTTCCAAACAATGAAAGTTCAATAAATAAGTTTCAGTGCGTTTCTTTCTTATGCGAGTGAAAGAAATGCTCTTCGCTTATACGCGAGTGCTAAATTTCAAGTGTTCCATTGTTTGGCAATCAACAGTCAGTTTCACTTTTCTCATACACGAATGATTGCATTTGGACACTGTTGACGGAAGTGTTTGCGCAAGGGATAAGGACGCTCAGTAAGACTCACTGGCTTCTGTATTCCTTCCTTTGCGTGCTGCAGGACGTTTGCGACTTCTGTTTGGACCCACAGCCTTCCTCGTTGACGGTTTCTCCAGTCCGACCACGTAATTAAGGAGCCCTTCTCGCTCCTGAGACCCACGGCTTCACAGCAGCTTTTGGCCACGTTCTCCGGCACGCTTCTTGCTGCAAAATCTCTGCAATTAGGTTCACATGGAGAAAAGCAGCTTCCCTTTATGCCTTCCGCTGTGCAACATCTGCACTTCAGAGTTTGGGGGAACAGGACCCTTGTGGGACAGGCAGTTTAAATCTGCTGGTTCAAAGTCCTGGCATCCCTTTGGTTCTCCCACTTCTGCCTGGATTGCCAACACTGCTCTTTTCTTTCTGCTTCTGCTGCAATCACTCCAGCCACAGTTCCATCTCCATCTTATGACCTGCATCTGAGGAGGCCTTTTAAGCTGTAAGGAACTCAGGTGACAACAGTAAAGATAGACACAAGTGATCACAGTTCAAGGGCGTTTATGAAAATGTAAATGCAGGCTGGAAAAATGCCTAACCTTAACCTAAATCTATGATGGGAGCAAGCGTCGACCACCAAATGAAAAATAAGGCAGTCCTTGTGGAGTCTTGTCAAAGTAAAAAGCCTATACTAAACAAAACGATTGCCAATTACTTACAACTGATTACAGAAAGAGTGTGGGATAGGGTATTCAAAATAAAGAAGAAAAGTGTTCACTAATATTAAGTCAGGATGTGATTGCCTCGGGATCTCCAGGTTTTTTTTTAGCACAGGACACGGTGGGACTTTGGAGCACAACACACGCTCAAGCCTTCCTAGCACGAGTCAACAGTTCTGTATCAGCTATCAGGTTCTTCGATGGATAAGTCTCTTTGTAATGAAAAGTATCTTGCCTTCGAGGCCTGATGCTCTCAAACAAACAAGCACAAAGTTCTGTTCTACGAACACTTTGGGTGATGGCTTCACCCCTTCATCCCCCTCTTCTGGGCGCAGACCACTCAGAAGTTGTATTCAACAAATTAACAAGACAGTTCCTTTCTCAGTGAACTTTGGGTGATAACGTTCCACCCCTGGATCTCCCTCGGCCGGGCTTGGATTCCAGATGACAAAGGGGACAATTCACTTTCCCTCGTCTTGCAATGCTTCTTGCTTTCATGAATCCTAATGTCTTTTTAAACAGGTTTTCGGTCTTGTCCCTTGGTTGTCGGCTTCCCTCTGCCGGGTGCACTCTCGCCGATTCTTGTGTGTCGGTTTCCCTCTGCTAGGTTCACTCTTGCTGACCTTTGTAAAAGATTATTCACTGCATACACCCCTTGGTCAGGTTCACTTTGTTCCACACACTATTCTGGAATGTCGACTTCCCTCTGCCGGCTCACTTTGGATCGTCGGCTTCCCTCTACCGGGCTCACTCTTGCCAACCTTTACCAACAATTCCTCACAGCACTTTTAGACTTCGGACTTTGCCCCTTTTCATTCGCATCCCTCTGCCGGGTTCACTCTTGCCAATCTTTACGAAACACACTTCATGTACTAATTTTCATCATGCAGGATTCACTTCCCTTAGTTTTCACAATTCCCCGTCGGTCAAAAACTTTCAACGGTACAGAGGATTTTACAACACCCCTGTATGACCACTTTGACCATTCTCTGCCTCTTCCCAAAGCCTTCTGGTTACAGTAGTCTCTACCGTTGGGTAATCGCCCAGAGTTGCCTGTGCGAGCACCCACGTGGTGCCGGACTCCTCTGTATCTGGCTTTCCCCCTCCTTCGTCAATAGTATCCTTCTGCTTTTCAAAGTTCAACTTAGCCTTCGGCTACTTCTCATTCAACACAGTTTGGTTTCTTATCGACCCTCCCCTCGACTCACTGGCTGTGATGAACTGCTTGGCTTTCTTTTGCCTCAGAGTCAAGGTGCGTACCACAGAGACAATTAGCAGAGGGGGGTCTTGTGTACCGTTGACATCTGGCGCAATACACAGTGGCTATTGTTTGCAGACTTATCATTCCCTCACAGAGGTTTCACGGGGCTTGGTCGGAAAGGGCAAAGTCGACTCTCTCCTGGTCACCCTCTCGGTCTGCAGCGTCTTTCTCCTCCTCTTGAACTGCCGTGCTGAGTTAGCTCTTACGTCGTGTTCTCTGCCTTGCTCCCCCCTGTGCTCTTGTGGTCCACCTTCCGGTCAGTTGTGTGTGATTCTGTTCAATGCCAGACACTGGTATTTGGACACGTCAGGTAAACAGCTCTGGTGTTAGTCTGTTGTCTTTCGTGTTGTGCGAAATTGTTCATGTGGAAAAAGAGGGGGCCAGTGATTTGGAATATCCTACGTGGTAGGATGGGGAAAAGGTGTCAAAAGAAAGGAGATACCGTGGGTCGCTCGTCGGTGTCCAACTCCCCAAGGACCACCGATCCACCTGATCCTCCCTCACTGGTCCACCCCCAGGAACTGGATCTAATAGCAATGGCTGTGTCCTGGCCACCTGGATGACAGATCCCGGGGACTAGCCAGGGAGACATTGTTAGGTTTCTCACAAAGCCTCTCAGCTTCCTTCAGGTGTGGGCTATCAGGTTTGATTACCTAACTACTGCTGCAACATTGCTCTTCAGCCCTCTTCCTCGTCCCAGTACAAAATTAGTTTTTCTGATTTTTTCTGCTTGCCAAAAAGGCATTAAAAGTGTGGGATTGCGGGTAAAGTTAACCATGTGGGTTTCCCAGTCTACCTGATCTGTCCTCCCTGCCTCTCGTGTGATCCTCCAGCAGAACACCACCCCCAGTGTCTGCCCTTCCTGGGCCACATGAGAAGCGTCCCTGCCCAGTTTTATCAGAGTAACCATTGCTGATTCATCACATCGGTTTGTGGTTTATTTTCGAGCAGTGATGTGCCATACAGTACAACTGGTTTTAATGTCTGGAAGAATACAACATACCACCTTTCCGAGCAGGAAGAATTTATTTTGCATGAAACGTTCATGTTCATGTTTCTATTCTACAGCAGTATTAAGGAAATGTGTTGCACTGGCTCAATATTGATGGAACATTTAAAATGTAGTCCAATGTCTTTCTATCTGAGATGTCAATACGGGGGAAGTTGTGTGGTATAAACATTGAAGAAGTGCAACTGCGTTATACTTGAAAAAAATGAACATTGTAGAAAGACCTGGTAAAAGATTCCCATCAGGCAGTGAACCAACCCTTTGTGGAAAGAGATACCTACCAGGAGAGCATACAAGGGGATCTGCAAGAGGTGAAAGGGAGGAACTCCTGGCAGTGGAGTAAAGCAGGATATCTAAAGCCTCATTCAAGCAAAACACAATCGCACTGCGCTGTTAGGCAGAAACCTGTGCAGTTCCCTTAGGGACCACTGCAAAAGGCTTAAGCCTACAGGTGTTGGGAGTAAACCCAATTGGTAGCGGTCTGTACCAGCCAGATTTACCTGGTAGCTGTGGCTGAGCAGCCAGACCTCTCTCAAGAAGAGTTAGACAGTATATAGAGTATACAAGATAGGTACCAAAATACAGTAGCACAAGCAAACACTGACCAGAGCTTGGGTATAAAAGTATATAATTATTTATTTAAAAACACACTTTGTAAAATACACTAACACTAATATGGCAAGCAAGTTCAAACACAGTCACTATTAATATATATACATCCCTGATCACTTATTGAACAAGTCTTAGTTAAAACACCACTTATTTTCAGACAGAGATGAGCACTTAACCTAAGATGGCACTCCAATAACTTAATTAAAAAGGGAGGGAAAAAGGCAGAATTAGGAACATACACAATACCAACACTTTAGGAGAACCAGAGCAAGTCAGAAAAGGCAGAATCTACTGAGGAGCAAGAAAGTCATAGGCCAGGCCCACTGTTGAAGAGAGCAAGGCGGAATGTGTCCAAGATCACAGTGGAATAGTACTTTTAAAGAGTCATTGCAAAGAGTTCAAAAAAAGGGTTGGCTCAAGTCAGGAAAGGTTAGTTAGTAGGTCCCAAGTCACCCCAAGATAGAAAGTCAAGGATTTACGGGACACCTTGAACAGTCTGTTGCAAGGGAGACCAGGCGGGACTCAGTACCTGAAATGGTGAGAAAACTCCAGCGCGGGCAGTTGTTCCTGGAAACGGGTGCAAGTCGGTGCTTCGTCCAGTGGAAGAGGAGATCTCGACGTGGAGGAAAGCTGGAGGTCGTTGCACTGACAGGGAAGAAACCAGCCGCGGAGTTTCTCGGTTAAAATGTACTACTCTTTTATTCGCGGTGGTGGTGAAGCGTGGCTATCTGGCCGCCGGGGTGATTGGCACGGGCGATTCGACCACGGGACGATCCAGGAAGGCGAAAAAAGATGGTGAACTGGTTATCCCCACCAGCTCAGAGGAAGAAGACTCTCCGGGATGAAGCTCTTCTCTGTCATTGGGAAGTGGTGAGACGGTTCAGCAGGGCTCCACCGGTGGTGTCGTCGTTGCAGGTCGGCTCAGCTTCTCCCTCTTCGGATTCTTTGGTCCTGTGGCGACTTCTGAAGTTCCAGTCCCCAAAGCCCTACTTTTATGCCGCAAACCCCCATTCATCAGTCCTAGCTGTCACTCAAACATGCTAAGGGGTGAACGGGCGGCTCACCGCTGGGCCAATCACACAAGAGTGTGACTTGAGTTGCTGAGGCAACTCAGTCCAGGGTGCCTAAAGCCCCCTCCCACACATCCTGTAGACCCAGACAGAGTGGCACCACTTTTGGAGGCTTCTGTGGAGAAGCCTGCCAAAAAGTGGAACAAAGGGCTCGACTTGGGTTGGAGTTACAGAGGCGAACACAAACGCCATTTTAAAACCGAGTCCTGGCAAAAAGACCCAAGCGGGGAATAAATATTAAATAAATAACGCAGCGGTATCTTTAACATTGCACCAAAAAGTGGTGCGTTTAAAATGAATGGGAACATCCCATAGGAAATATTCCGGTGGAATATTTCGCGTGGTAACCACTGCCACCAGCCAGAAACTCGATGAGGGGGGACTGCACAGTGCCCCCTCGAAAAACAGACCCAGGGGCAATCTAATTACCCCTGCCAGTACTTCGACAATATGATGTCGGTTTGTACTGGTTCTGTTCCCAATTTAAGACTAGTAAAGTCAATGGTGACTTTACATGCCCTGGGAGACAGTAGTCAGTCCCAGGGTATGGAGTCTATGTTTGGGGGTCACTAGGAAACCCCTGTGTTACTGCACTGAGGGTGCTGTGTAACACACTTACCAAAAATACATGAAACCCTATGGAGTAAAAGACCCCATAGCCCATTAAACACATTACAAAGTCAAAGGATATCTCAAATCATGTCTAAGAGTGGGAGAAAAAGAGTATCACTCTTAGCAGGAGGAAAAAATAAACCCCAAAAATCCAGCAAAGCTGCTGGGGGACTCACTAGATTTGGGAAATTAGCCTAACAGAGAATTCTCCCCAACATGCCCTGATTACTAGGCTTGTTAATCAACAAAAAACAGCCAACACATGTTTTGACCTCACTGTATTCTTCCAGGCTGTATACATGCAAGTAATAACACAATACAAAAGTCAATACATTATCAAAAAATTGTTCCAATGCGAATACCGAACCTAAGAAAACCAGAGACAATAAAATGACAATATGACAATTGGTTCAACGAGGGTGTACAATTCAGAAGTGAGTAAGGGTAAGGAACCCACATTATGATTGAGCATTGTCTATCCATGATACAAATACAACCAAAAAGCAATGAATTAAAAACAAGGCAGGGAACAGAAATAAATTAAAATCAAATTCAAAGTATGCACAAACAAAAAAGGGGAAATAAAAACACACAGGAAAACAAATTACAATCATATTAAGCCGTTCAAATTAATACAATGCCTAGTAGCTGCAAATAGTTGCACATCTGAGCTATTGCCACACCCAAATGTGGTCATGCATGTGGGATATTTTGACCCACTCAAATGTGCCTCACTACATCAATTTACTGCAATGGTGAAAGAAACAGGCCAAAATGACCGCACTGACTCCTGTGCGCACCAACATCTTTAAAACTGTGCTTGTGTCATAACCAGAAAAAAGCTGCACACCCTGCCACACACAGTTCAGGTGGGGTGAAAACAGAGTCCTCACGGCAGGAGCATGCCAGTGGGCTCTGCCACATTTTACATGGACCAAAGTGAATGAAACAGCATCATTGTGCTGAAAACCCGAAAATGCCGTTTAAACTGACACTTTCCTAATCTTAAAAAGAGCTGCTTGGCGCTAAATGCAGCATATTCTCATAAACCACTATTATCAAAAAGGCCCATAAATGCTCAGGTTCATCCATTGTGGCTCAGAGAAACCGGGCCTTATTGAATGACAGCTCCTGGCAACAGTATCTTTGGAAAAGCAAACCAGGGACTGTGTTTTCATTTTTCCAAAAATTTGCAAAAAGTAGCAAGAATCAGCTGTCCAGAGAAAGACTCTAAACAAATGCTTGATACATATATCCATGCTGCAAACCATTCCAGCACTCAAGGGAAGGACTAGAGCTGACTAAAATGGGTATTTGCTGCAGAGGAAAACTGAATTAAAAAGAAATAAGTTAAATGTGCTTTTTCCTGAATGAAGAGCAAACTCGCTTATTTTAAAAGTCTATCATGTAAAGGCTCGATTATTCAAGCACGTGAAAGGATTTGCTACTGTTAGAAATACACACAAACTGTTCAATTCTATATGTTTAAAGTTAAGATTGAAAAGTATACATCAAAGCAAAAACCCAGACTGAATGGCAAACTATGTCCAAAAAAAAACTGCTATCCTAGAGTGCCAGCCGTGAGAAAGGGTGACACCTCATAAACCTCTGGAGCAGGAAATGCTAATTGCGAGCATGGGGGCTTTGAATCCCAGGACAATGGTGCCTTTCAAGTTACATTAGACATTCGTCTTTGCCCAGGCCAAGACAATAGCAGGCTAGGATTCTCACCTGTCAAGTGTGAAAGGCAGGAAACTTCAGTCAAAGGAGAGGATCCCACCCTGTTTCAAAGGATTTGACACTTGCTTACAGTTGAGAGAAAGAAAAAAAAATGCTGCTTAAGTGACAATGGACTTCCTTTTGGTTTTAAAATGCCTATTTTGCAATTGAACTTCAAGACATTTAACTTTGCCAAAAGAATGAAAAAAATTGTGAAAAGTGCACAATTCTAAATTTAATTTTATGCTCTTTATTTGAAGGCGTGATTGAACCCAGCGCTGCATAAGGAACAGAAGTTGCGAAGAATAACCATTTGTGAAGAAAGTATTGAAATTGCGCACATGACCTTTTGTACACATCGCAGGGGTAAATGCACATCTATGTACAACATTGGGAAATTTTAGGCCAAATCTTTCATGGTTAAAATTGCCAAAATGTCTAAGAAAGCCTAAACCAGGTCCTACAGACTGGGGATTTGGATTGAAATATGACCAAAGAAATATGAAACCTGCGCAACTGATTTTCTCAGAGGTCATCACTGTATAAATATGTATTTGTGGGAAAATTAGATTTTGGCTCTAGGAGCTGGGGGAGGTTCCAAGAAATAGTAAAAGTGACACCATAAAACATGACATCCTTTTCTGTTATCCAACCAGCAAAGAGCAAGGCGGAAACTATGCTCTTGCCCAATCATAGCATCATGGGTGTGGGTTGTAGGACTGCCCCTGCCATATAAATTGGTGATGTCATTTGGCATGATAAATAAGGGAACCTCACAGCACACAAGACACTGATTCCTGACTGTATCCTGATTTTCTGAGTGGTGCCTTGTTCCTGAATTCTCCATCCTTGTTCCCGATTCCTGATTTTACTTACCAAGCTAAGGCCTCAGCATTGCTGAACTCTTTTTCAGCTAGGCCCACATTCTGAAACAAATCCCAAAACCCCAGAGAAGCATCTTAATCCAGCTAGCTTGCTACTACTAAAGGCTTGCCTACAGCAACTCGCCATCCCACTGATTTCCAGTCTCCAGTAACCAGCGCAGTCCAGTGTGCAGTCTGGTGACCAGAACCGCCCACCTGATCCTATCCCACCAGATGTGCCCTGCTGTCCTTGGTTAGACCAATCTGTGTGATGACCAGAACCCTTGACGGTCCAAATTAAAGTGGACTGTAAGTATTAATAGGAAGCATAGAAAATCATAGCAAACCTTGTTTTGTTCCATCCCAATCTCTAAGTCATCCTATCCCTAGCTTAAGAACGTGTAACATTGTCAGAACCATTCTTGAAACCTTGTCTTGTTTCTTTGCGCTAATGCTAAACTAATTTAGATAATTGTGCCTTGTGAAATCCCAAACCTTTAAATTCTCCCTCGGGTAATCGGACTGAGTCAGCCAGGGCAGACATGGAGGTGCTGGGGTTGGCACCGCAGATCAAATCTAGAGCTTACTGTGTTTCAATCTGGTAACCTAGCATGAATGCCCTAGTGTAGAATAAAACCATCCTTGTAAAAATTGATTTCAGCTTTCTTTTTCGCGCCTTTATTTTTCTAAAAACACCCCTCATTCAACCTTGAATATCTTACTCAATTTAATAGCTAGAGACTTCATTTCAACTCTGGAGCATACCCAAGACCCATGGCTACACCCCAACCTAAAAATTCCCGCAATCGGAATCCTTATGGTTCACTCGTTTTTCTTAAAAACGGTTTGGTCATTTTTAGGCAGGAATCCTCATTTCTGTAAAGTTTTATATGTGTGATTTTTGTTTTAAATTAATTTCAAACTTGCATCAAGATTCAAAGTGTTTACTGTTGCTCATATTATAGCTTATGATTGTTGGCATCCTTCCCATGTTGCTCCCATTGAAATTTATATTGATTTAAGGATTTTTGCACACATTCATTGTTTCACAAAGCCATTTCCGAATATCATTTTAAAATGTAAGATTTCAAATCTGTTTTTTTCTCTTGTTTGGGGAGGGACGCTTGTATTCAAATCATGTACACTGTTCTTTATTCCTGGATACCTGCTACTTCCTTATATCTTTTTAGAATTGCTTATTTGTGGGTTAAGGAATTTTGCAGGGGGAAATCCTAACTCAAGTGCTATCTTTCAAAACAAGCCAAAAGGGTTCTTTTCTCTGATGTTTTATATTCTGTGTTGCTAAAAGTGAATTTAACTGCCTTACATACTTTATTCTCTGTTATTGGCACCACATGGGTGATTGCTGCTCCCTATTCAAAAGTGTATGTTTAATTTGAATTTTAAATGAATAATATTACCTTTACCAACCAGCCTGATTCCTGGTCCATTGTGACATCAGGGTATTTTTAGAAGGGGTTGATATGAGTGGTATATCACTGAGAATATTGAACCTATAGACATAATAAAATAAGTATTTCATTTGTGCGCTGCATAGTAGGCTGAGACCAGGTGTATCGCCTGACTGAAATACTTAACATGCATAAACATGCTTGGAGGAGGTGCCCACACAACCCAAGAGCTAGTATACCTCTGTACCGTGTACCTATTGCACAAGTAACATCTAATGATGACTAAAAATTGCACTTATCATGCATGAAAAGAATAAAGTGCTTAGATGCAAACAGTCACTCGTGTGTAACCACATGCCTAATAAAAAGGCTCATAGCCCGCCTACCCTTAAGTTGATCAGGTTGAGTGAGTGCCAACCTTCTCAAATGGTGAGCCTGTCAAAAAGGATTACATTTTAGTGACTCCTGGCTGCAGCCAAGGGGACCTCCCCACAAGATGATACAGTAATTAGACACAATCCATACCTGCTGTTAGGCTCTTAGTTGATAGAACAGTGAGCCATCCACAAAGTAAGTTGTAAAGTCTGAAAATCTTAGTTTTTTTTTTTTTTTTTAGAAATAATTTGTTTATTGGGAGGACAAGTAAATATAAATGTCCAGACCCACGGGGGGAAAAAGCCCTCATCACTAGTCCGGCACCTAAATGGATATGTCACGATACCACCATGGGCACTGGGCGGTCAGGCCAGGGCAAGGGGCGTTTCCTCTCATGATAGAGTAGTGAGGAGGTGGACAGGTTTGGTAGCTAGCTGGCGCAAGCGTGCAGGAGGGAGCAATCCGCACCACGGTGCTCGCCAAGGGAGAGACCAGTGTGGAACCCAGGAACACGCCGGGCACGTGCAAAGAGGCACTGGGCACGTGCGAAGAAGTACACGCCATTGGCAGTCTAGTGCTGACAGGGCGTGGCCCAGATGTATAAAACCACGCCCAGGACTGCTCCCGGTGCTTAGCGTTTCTTCTGCTCTCAGCAAGAGCAGTGTCTCACTTACCGCTCCTGTTCTCTTCGTGTGAGTGGGACGTATTGGGCACTCACCTGAAGCAAGGATCCGCGTGCCTTCGTAGTCGCTGCTTCTGTCATCCCCGAACCTCACCTGGAGTCCAGCAAGTACTGTTGCTCATCCTGGACCTTGGCTGTTCACCGCCTCAGCTTTGCTTTCACTGGATTTCGTCCGTATTCTGCTGTGCCTGCTGCTTCCAAGGACCTGGAATTAAAGAGACTGCGTGAGAGTTCACATTCCATTTATGATCCTGTCTCGAACCTGGTACATAGCTTACTAACCTGCACTCCGTGACTGGCTCCACGCCCGCGGCTCTCCACTCCTGTGTCGGCATTCAGTTGTTCTGCTCCTGAGAGGAAAAGATAAAAATACTTTATTAGAAGACTACCCAGCTACAGTACAGAAAGAAATTTCACCTCGACAAGCTGGAAACCGAAACTTACCTGTTGTAGCCTGTATGTCGCAGCCGGTCTGGACCACGCATCTTCAGTGAAGTAACTGGAGTCGGATACATACCCAAAGACCACTGAAGACCACAACCTTCATCACAATCAATATGGTGAGCAGCGCTCGCTACGTGCCAGCCAGCTAACCTAAGCGGTAGAAGGGTTGGAAGTAGGGGTGGTGAAGGAGCAGAGAAGGGCCAGCACTTACCTTGTACTTACTTTTAGGTCATCCTGACTCCCAGAACGCCACTTTCCAGAAGTCCCAAAATCACCCACGTCCCTCCCAACCTCACGGTCCCGTGGAGGTTAATCCCCAGTCGGCCACTGGAGGAAGGAGTGTCTGGGGCAATCATCAGGGCGAAGGCATCCAGTGAAGGGGGCAACGCTCTGGACCAGGCACTCCTGCAGGGCACCAGAGGTAAGTGTGACAAAACACTAACCCCACATTACAAGCCCTGCCCGAGTAGCATGGAATCAGGGGTGGACCAGTTGTCAGCCCTTTTGGGGGAATTGCAGGCAGAGGTGCATGCGGCCCACTGAGAGACAAATGCAATCAGGAATGTTAGGGAGAATTCTCTGTTTAGGCTGAATTTCCTAACCTAGTGAGTCCCCCAGCAGCTTTGCTGGATTTCTGGAGTTTGTTTTTTTCTCCTGCCAAGAGTGAGACTCTTTTTCTCCCACTCTTGGACATGATTTGTGGTGTTCCTTTGAATGTTAATGTGTTTTATGGGCTATGGGGTCTTTTACTCCATAGGTTCTCATCTGTTTTTACTATGTGTGATACACAGCACCCTCCGTGCAGTAACACAGGGGTGTCAGAGTGACCCCCCCACCATAGAGTCCATACCCTGGGACTGACTACTGTCTCCCAGAGCATGTAATGTCACCATTGGCTTTACTAATCCCAAATTACTAACAGAACCAGTACAAACCATCATATTGTGGGCGTACTGGTAGGGGCAATTCGATTGCCCCTGGGTCTGTTGTTCGAGGGGGCACTGTCCCGTCCCCCCTCGTCGAGTTTTGGCTGGTGGCAGTGGATACTACTTTTTATATTCAACCGCGAATATATCTTTATGGGCTTTTCCCATTGTTCGAGGCTAATACTTTTTAACATAGCCTCTAACATACCGCCAGTTTATTTATTTAATATTAATTCACCGGTTGGTATTTTCTGCCAAAACTCGGTTTTAAAATGGCGTTTGTGTTCGCCTCTGTAACTCCAATCCAAAGGTCGAGCCCTTTGTTCCACTTTTGGCGGGCTTCTGCACAGAAGCCCTCCAAAGTGGTGCCACTCTGTCTGGGTACCACAGGGGGTGTGGGAGGGGCTTTAGGCACCTTGGACCAGGTTGCCTTGCCAACTCAGGTCGCACTCTTGTGCGATTGGCCCAAGTGGTGAGCCACCCCGCTCAACACTTAGCATGTTTGATTGACAGCTAGGCTGAATGAATGGGGGTTTCTTGCATAAAAGCAGGGCTTTGGGGACTGGAAATTCAGAAGTCGCCACAGGACCTGAAAATTCGAAGAGGGAGAAGCTGAGTCGACCTGCTACGACGACACCACCGGTGGACCCCTGCTGAATTGACACCACTTCCCAACGACAGAGGAGATCTCCCTGCTGGAGAGTCTTCTTCCCTTGACTGGTGGGCACAACCAGTTTGCTTTCTTCTTCGCATCCCAGGACGTCCAGTGGTCGAATTGCCCGTGCCAAGCACCCCGGCAGCCGGATAGCCATGTACCCCTCTACCGCGAATAAAAGGACTGCTCCTTTTAATTGAGAACTCCGCGGCTGGTTTCTTCTCTGGCAGTGCAACGGACTCCTGTTTTCCTCCACGACGAGATCCTCTCTTCCCCCGGACGAAGCACCGACTTGCATCCGCTGCCAGGAACAACTGCCCCCGCTGGAGCCTTCTCACCACTTTAAGGTACCGTGTCCGCCAGGCCTCCCTTTCTAAAGATTGCTACAAGTTAATAATAATCCCTTAACCTTCTGGACTGGGCTGGCCGCCTTGACCATCTAACTGGTCCCTTTCTTTGGTCCAACTCTTTTAGAACCTTCTTTGTGCACTTCAACCGTGTGACCTTGGACACATTTCGACCGGAGCCTCTTAAAGTGGCTCCGGCCTTTTGAACTTTGACTCTACGGTTTTAACCTGCCTTTGCCTCCTATACTGTTCTGCTGAAAGTGTTGGGATCTGTTTCTATCTTTGCTCTGCGTTTCTCTCCCTTTTTTACTGATTGAATAGAGGGTGATCTGTGTTAAGCGCTCACCGCTGTCTGAAAATAAGTGTTGCTTTAACTAAGAGTTGTCTATTAATCGTTGAAGGGAGTGTATATCTTTTAGTGACCGTGTTTCTGAACTGCTTAAAACTTAGTGCCAGTGTGTTTATTAGATGTGCTTTTAAATAAATAATTATATCTCTTTTACACCAAGCTCTGGTCAGTGTTTGCTTGTTCTACTGTGTTCTTTTGACCTATTGTGAATACTCTGTATACTGCCCAACTCTTCTTGAGAGAAGTCTGACTGCTCAGACACAGCTACCAGGTAAATCTGGGTGGTACAGACTGCTACCAATTGGGTTTACTGCCAACCACCTGTAGTCTTAAATCTTTTGCAGTGGTCCCAGTGGGAACTGCACAGGTTTCTGCCTAACAAGGAAGAAGGTTGTAGTTAATAGAGAGAGAACCGAAGATTTGGCCAAGCGTTTATTGGTCGCTCAGGCTGACCAGTTTCCTTGCCGGATCCCACCGATAGAGTAGCAGTGGGGCCACCTCATATCCAGGTCACAACCCCCCCTGTTGTCCCTCTCGCCCCTACCGAGCGGTACGCCTTTTTAATGAATCAGTATAGGTTGCACTACTTTTGTCGGCCAGGGGCATTTCCCACGGACCAAACTAAAGTGGCCTTTGTCTTGTCTTACCTGGGCGGTCACACGGCCAACTGGTCTGTGCCGCTAGTGAACTGAGATGACCTCATCTTACATAATTTCGGCGAATTTCAGCGGGAACTGGCCAAGCTGTTTGCCTGCAAAAATCATGGGGCAGGCTTGGACGGAGAACTGTTGGCCTCATGGCAGGGGTCACAAGACCTATTGGTATACGTCACAGCATTCAATCGGCTCGTGGCTGAAACGAGTTGGCCAGAGGAAAAAGGAACCACCCTCTTTTATCGAGGCCTCCGAGGAGAGTTGAAAGATCTTTTAGCACAAGTAGTCAATCCACCTGAGCGCTGCACAGAATATATATACTTGGTGTTACAGTTGAACCATTGCTTGCAGGCGAGAAAGGCGGACCGAACAAGGGCGGAGGCCTGGCCCGTGTATGTGAGCCCACCTGAAGTACAAGCTTGCCCCCAAGAAAATGTCCCGGGAAACCATGCAGCTGGGAAGTGTGAGGGGGGCCGCTCTCCAATGAGGAAAGAGAGGGGTGTCACCAATAACAGTTGTGTCGCTATTGTGGCAAAGCAGGCCACTTCCTGAAAGACTGCTCTAGCAAACCGAACAAACAAATCCTGGGTGCCGCCGGGGAGGCAGTGACCTGTGTAGAGAATCCTGTGCCACCGTCGGAAAACTCCTGGACTCGACAAGAGTAGGGATCGGCTTGTCGAGGAGAGCAAAGGCAACCATAGTCTCACATCTTACCTTGCCCGTTATCCTGATCAGACCAGGGCAACCTCACTGGATGTACGCTTTGGAGGCCTATATAGATTGTGGCGCCATCAGCAACTATACAGATATCGGAGTAGCTTGGACAATCGGAATACTGGGGCAGCAAAGGAGTAAGGTAGACAACATTGTCTCAGTGGATGTTTCCCCATTGTCATCAAGGCCCGTAACACAGTGCACAAAAGAAGTGGAACTATTGTGCAAAAACGGCCACCGAGAGCGTATGACTCTTGATCTGATTAATGCCCCGCAGTTCCAACTCATACTCAGCATGCCGTGGCTAGAATGCAATAATCCTATTATCAACTGGAAAACACATGCAGTGATCTTCCCGCCCGAATGTATGCGCACCTGTTACCCATACCTACCGCCAGTCCATACAGCGTTAAAGCTGGGGGCTGCGGCGTTATCCAGTGCAGCTGGGCAATTGCCCCCAGATACCAAGAATTCAAGGTCGTGTTTCAGAAAGAATCAGCTAACATCCTTTCCCCGCATAGACCATACGATTGCCAAATTGACTTGATACCCGGATCCCAACTGCCGTGCAGTCACATTTATGCGCTTACTGAGAAGGAGAACCAGCACATGCGAGAGTATCTCGATCAATACCTAGCCAACGGGTTTATCCGACCATCCAAGTCTCTGACCTCATCAGCTCTGTTTTTCATACCGAAGAAAGAAGGGGACCTCAAGACGTGCATCGATTACCAAGGGCTCAATAAAATCACTGTAAAAAAACAGATACCCCTGCCTTTAATTCCCACTCTGTTAGACCAAGTTAAGGACGCAAAAATATACACTAAATTTGACCTGCGTGGAGCATACCACTTAGTCCACATAAAAGAGAGGGACGAATGGAAGACGGCCTTTCGGACGAAGTATGGGCTGTTCGAATATACTGTAGTGCCCTTTGGCCTATGCAATGCGCCGTCTGCGTTCCAGTGCTTCATGACCGATGTCCTAAGAGAGCTATTTTGATGTCTGCGCCATGGTATATATCGACAATATATTAATCTATTCGGCCACCGAAGAAGAACATGTACATCACGTTAGATCCATCCTGCAAAAGCTCTGCCAGTACCACTTGTACATGAAACTGGAGAAATGTTTTTCCCACGTGACCACAGTGGAATTCCTCAGCTTCATCTTAGCCCTGTAAGGTATCCAAATGGATAACAGGAAAGTGGAGGCGATTTTGAATTGGCCCTCGCCCGCCTCGATCAGGACTGTCCAAAGCTTCTTAGGCTTCGCTAACTTCTACAGGCGATTCATACCAGGTTTCTCGGATATCGCACATCCCATCACCTTGTTGCTCTGGAAGCACAAGACCTTTAAATGGTATCCAGCAGCGGAGCAAGCCTTTAAACAACTCAAGACGCAATTCATGATAGCGCCCATCTTGAGACACCCAAACCGAGAGCTGCCATTCGTGGTTGAGACGGATGCCTCTAGCGTCGCGATGGCAGCAGTATTATCTCAGAGGGACCTGATGACCACCCACCTGCACCGTGTGGCGTTTTGGTCAAAAAGAAATTAGACTGGTGGAGCTGAATTACTCTATAACCGACAAGGAACTGCTAGCCATCAAAGCGGCGTTCAAAGAGTGGTGTCACCATCTGCTAGGCGCGCGACATACCATCATGGTTTATACCGACCATCAAAATTTACAGTATCTGCGAACGGCGCAAGCTCAATCTTCACACCAACTCCGGTGGGCTCAATTCTTTTCGGAATACGAATTTGTCATCACGTTCCGCCAGGGAATCAGGAATGGGAAGGCGGATGCACTATTGCGCATTGGATGGAGTCTAGAAGGAAGAGATGCCTATGCGATCCCAAAACCTGTGTCCACCATCCCAGGGAGTAAATTGCTGGGTCTGACAGTCCTACGCTGCCTCTGTTAGACCAGTTACATAGCGACATCAAGCAATCGTTAACACCGGAGAAGTTGCAAGAATGGGTCATCCAAGATCCGCAAAGAACCGTCCAAGGGGGGCTCCTGTACTACCAAGGGCGGCTGTATGTCCCAGAACCAGAAATGCAAGGGGAAATTCTAAGTAACTACCACGACGCACTGACAGCGGGTCACCCAGGAATACCAAAACCCTAGGGAAGATTCAACAACATTATTGGTGGCCTACATGGAAAAAGGATGTGACTCACTATATCAAAACCTGTGATGTGTGTGCCCGCAGCAAGACGCTTAAAACTAAGCCATCAGAGTTACTCCACCCCTTGCCTATACCACCAGTCCCATGGCACACCATCTCCCTGGACTTCATCAAGGAGTTCCCTCTGTGTAACGGGTACAATACCATCATGGTGGTCGTGGACCGTATAACCAAAATGGCGCACTTTGTCGCCCTAAAGGGTCTACCAAACGCAGGAACCCTCGCGCACACTTTCTGAACCAACATCGTGCGGGTGCATGGATTCCCCTCAGTCATCATTTCGGATCGAGGAAGTCGATTTGTATCTAAATTCTGGAAGCATTGCTGTGACAAAGCCCAAATTGACATCCGGCTATCCACCAGCCATCGCCCGCAAACGGAGGGTCAGACCGAGAGAACTAACCAGACCCAGGAACAGTATTTGCGGTGCATGTTCACTCAGGACGAATGTTGGGTAGACCTTCTTTGAGCAGCAGAGTATGCCTACAACAACAGTATCCATAGTTCCACGAGAAACAAAAAATACCCAAAAAACCTTTGCTGACAAACGACAAAAAGAAGCACCAGAGTACCAAGTGGGCGACAAAGTCTGGCTCTCAACCAAGCATATTTGGCTAAAGGGCCCGAAACGGTTCCACCCGAAGTTCATCAGCCCCTGCCCAGAAAAGGGCCATCATTAATCCTGTTGCGCTCAAACTTGGGCTCCTCCCGCCATGAAAATTCACCCAGTCTTCCACATATTACTGCTTAAACCAGTACACCCAGGCACACAAAATTCCTTGGTTAACCCTCCTCCAATAGAAGTCGTAGCGGGGGAAAGAGAATAAGAAGTAAAAGGCATCCTAGATTCCAAAATTAGCAGGCAACGTTTATATTATCTAGTTGATTGGAAGGGATACAGCACCCTGGACAGGTCTTGGGAGCCAGTAGAACACATTTATGCCCCGCGGTTAGTGACCCGATTTCACTGCTACTATCCCAACAAACCAAGACCCGGGGTGGCTCTCCTTGGGGGGGAGAAGGGGGGGTGGCTTTGGAGAAGAGTGCTGTCACAATTCCACCATGGGCGCTGGGCGGTCAGGGCAAGGGGCGTTTCCCCTCATGATAGCGTAGGGAGGTGGTGGACAGGTTTGGTAGCTGGCTGCTGCAAGCGTGCAGGAGGGAGCAAGGCCTCAACCCGCACCAAGGTGCTCGTCAAGGGAGAGACCAGTGTGGAACCCAGGAACATGCCGTGCATGTGCAAAGAGGCGCTGGGCACGTGCGAAGAAGTACACGCCCTTGGCAGTCTAGTGCTGACAGGGTGTGGCCCAAAGATATAAAACCACGCCCCGGACCGCACTGGGTGCTTAGCATTTCTTCTGCTCTCAGCAAGGGCAGTGTCTCGCTTACCGCTCCTGTTCTCTTGGCGTTCAAAGGACTTCCATGTGAGTGGGATGCATTGGGCACTCACCTGAAGCAAGGATCCGTGTGCCTTCGTATTCGCTGCTTCTGTCATCCCCGAACCTCACATGGAGTCCAGCAAGTACTGTTGCTCATCCAGGACATTGGCTCTTCACCGCCTCAGCTTTGCTTTCACTGGATTCCGTCCGAATTCTGCTGTGCCCGCTGCTTCCAAGGACCTGGAATTAAAGAGACTGCGTGAGAATTCACATTCCATTTACGATCCTTTCCCGACCCTGGTACATAGCTTACTAACCTGCACTGTGACTGGCTCCACGCCCGCGGCTCTCCACTCCTGTGTCGGCAGTCAGTCGTTCTGCTCCCGAGAGGAAAAGACAAAAACACTTTAATGTAGGACTACCCAACAACAGCACAGAAAGAAGTTTCACCTCGAAAAGTTGGAAACCGAGACTTACCTGTTTACCTTTTGTATCCTGTGTGTTGCAGCCGGTCTGGACCACGCATCTTTAGTGAAGTAACTGGAGTCGGATACGTACCCGAAGACCACAACGTTCATCACAATCAATACGGTGAGCAGCGCTTGCTATGCGCCAGCCAGCCAACCTTAGTGCTTGAAGTGTTGGAAGTAGGGGTGGGAAGGAACAGAGAAGGGCCAGCACTTACCTTGTACTTACTTTTAGGTCAATCCAACCCCCAGAACGTCACTTTCCAGAAGTCCCAAAACCACCCAAGTCCCTCCCACCTCACGGTCCTCTGGAGGTTAATCCCCAGTCGGCCATGGGGGGAAGGAGGGTCTGGGGCAATCGTCAGGGCGAAGGCATCCAGTGAAGGAGGGGCAACGTTCTGGAACAGACCGGACCAGGCACTCCTGCAGGGCACCAGAGGTAAGCGTGACAAGATTACAGCGACAGCGTACCTGTAGCAACCTCTTATGATCGTGTCAATGCAGTAAGAAATTCTATGAAGACTGCAACACAAAAATGCATGTGCAAATATTATTGAGTAAGTTGGTGCCACATTGGAACACCAGCCCTGCAAGGCTAACAACATGAAAATACTCAAGCCTGGCCAGCACTTACCAATATAAGTCTGCCTTGCTGCGTCTCAGTTCGACCTGCAAACTTCACTGTATGTCATCATCAGGACAGCCGCCATGTTGGAAAAAAGCCCACTCCAATCGAAAAAGACAACATTCCATGTCAGGATACTGACAATACGTGACCGTTTCCATTAGCGTGTTGTGTGTAAACTGCTATTATTAGCCATCTTAATTTGATTTAAATACCCGCACTTAGCGCTCATGTTGAAGAGGACACCAAGGACCATGTAAAGTGCCCGAATGAGTTAGCACGAACCACTCTTCTAATGTACTCGCTCCTGTTGGTGGAACTGCGCAGAATTAAATAACATTACCCACACTGGTACATGCAACGTGTATCAATTGGGATGCTAGGCTAATGGATCAACTGGCCCAATTTTGGGTATTTATACCCTGTCCATAATCAAAAAACAAGAGATACGAATAATTAGCTGGAAGTGAATCAGTATATGGAACATGCAAAGACTCATTTAGAAGTGTTAAATTCAAGGACAGATGACCCAAGTCAATTTCAGCCCATAGATAGGAACTCCCCGGTGCAACTGAACCAGTGTTTCTGAAAGAAAGTCATGAAAGGTGCACGTTAATGCCAATTTGTAGCGACAGATAAACACCAAAGGGTGAGTCAGATATCCCTGGAGGGCGCTGGGCCTCAGATAGGGCTCCCAAGCATTGACTCAGATGCTCCCAATAAAATAATTGATCTTCTTGAGCAATCCTCTACATATGTGTGATAACTCCATGAATATTGACTAAATTTAGGCTCATGTTTTAAGAACCTCAACTTAGATATTCTTAGGCCAGTACAAGCAGAAGCAGGAGGTGAATCAATCAGAACATCATAATAGCCTCTGTGTTCAGGATCATAAGTACATTAAGAAGAGTTACATGAACATTAATATGAGCCATTTGCCATACACTAACCTTTCAGTTATACAATATTCGAACAACCAGATTATGGTTTATAAAAAGACAGAAAACTCATGATCTGTGTTAGAGGCCATGATACACTTTCATCAGTCCAACAAACGACGATCTTTGGTATTGGCCATTTGATGATCCAACTGCCAATGTGATGAAAGCAGAGTCCCTCGAGCATTGGGTCCTTCTCTGCACGATCACTTGCAGCAGATACCTCAAAATTGCATTTAATCTTTCTAACAAAGCAGTGACTAGCGCAGCAGGTTGAAGTCTAATTGCCCCAGATGTGTTCACCATCTAAAGATTCAGTGGAGAAATTCCTGACAGAAGAGTATACCAGAAAATCAATTTGGAGCAGTTGTGTATAAGAGAAACTTTGACATTTCAAGCATTTGTTGAAATTAAACATTTTGCCATCCTGTGAAGTGTAAACGACTCCCTTTTTGCTAAATTATGACAGTGTTGTGGAAAAGGCATTTGCTTTTCCATCCTAAGGAAACATTTTGTTTCGCTATTCTGAGTAAAGTATTATGTGAAAGACATTTTCATTAACATTAACATAACATTGTTGGAACAGAACATTTTCAATAGTTTTCCTGAAACAATTCAGGGGAAGGGAACCAACCCTTGGATACAAGGATTGTTTTGTTGGAATTATACATTTGTTGTTGAAATGAAAATAGAGACATTTACCTCGCACCTTTTGATTGTGCATGTTTAGTGCGAGGGTCGGTTATATTTTGGACACAATGTCAGATTACTTTAGTTTTAGTTCCATAGACATGGACACACCCGTGAGGATGGGGGCAGATAGGTCTTCATCCCAAACCCCCCTTTCTATTTATAAATAAATATCTAATTTGAAAATATTACAACTTTGTGTCTGCCTCACATTTCTGACCACTCACAGAGCCCAGAGGCAAAGGTTTGAAAAAGAGAGGGAAGACGAGTTCAAATAAGTTACGACTGACCCTCAGTATTGCATCTGCACACGTATGTCTGACATCCAGCACTGTGAGTTCTGTGCAAGGATTGGTCCAAAACTAAAAAACTTCATATGATTGGCTGAATTGTGACTTCTAGCGAAGAGAGGTAACCATAGACCTATTGTGGAAGGGTTCAAGAACTACTGGGGTAGAAGGAGGTTGTGATAATTGCTTCAATACAAAGGTCAATGTATAATTTGGAATAGGACGAAAAATGACCAACCCCACCAAAAGACCTTTAACACACGCCACGAAAAGGTCTAACTACCAAAAGTTCAAACTTTTCATGGCATGTGTTAAGGTGTTTTGGTGAGGTTGGTCTGAAAAATATATATATTTTTTTTAAAAAAAGGCTAAGGGGGGGCGTCTCACGCAATACTCCACTCACTACTGTGAGCAGCGATTGCGGGGGAGACCCCTGCAGCTCTCCCGACAGAACAAAAAAAAAAATTTAAACGGGGGCTCGGGGGTGTCCCCTGCAACATTACGCTCACTATACTACACAGTATAGTGAGCAAGGGTTGTGGGGGACACCCCTGCATGTTCGCATGGGAAATGTATGAACATTTTGTATTTGTGCATTTCCCATGTGAACATTTCTGGCGCGGGAAAATCAGCTGCGTATAAATCATGTAGATCCAATAATTTCATAATAGGAGACCAACGACAATCGCCTTATCTCTAGGCCCATATTGCCTGATATTTTAAGAACACTAACATTTACAAAATCAACTACTGGGTCAGAGGTTTTAAGAAGCCATATGACTTACACAAGTTCCTGCCATTTTTAACAAGTTACCACAAAAAGGCCTCATGTTATTCATTTATTTAATTTATTGATTTATGACATTTATAGAACCCTGGGGTATCACAGAATTTGGTTTGGGCTTTACATTACAAGTTTGGTAGTAATTTTGCAGTGTTGCCACAGATTTACAGCCAAACTCTTTCACTGTAACCGCCACTTGTTCCCCCGATTTCGCAGTGGGATTACTGAGTCAATTAAAGTGCATGAGGAATTCTGCGGATTTACTGCAAGCCCTCGTTCCTCCATGGTAAATCTGTTGATTTTTGTTGTTGAAGTCGAGGAGTTGCCTCCAGCATCTTGCTGCAGAAAAATCCAACATTTCCAGATCAAACGTATAAATCTGTGCTGTGGTGTAAGTGGCAGAAAATCAGTAGCGACCAAAGAAAGGGGTGGTAAAAGAATTACCACCACTTCTTTACTGCACCACCACATTTATAGGAAGGCCCAAAGTGGTCATGGGGATCCATAATAGGCATACCCCTAGGAAATTAGACCACTCTGGAAGACCACTTTTGACAGCAAAGTCACTGACATAATTCATACAGAAAGGAAACAAAGACTTGGTCAAATAAAAATCATATAAAAACAATCATGTGTCAAAATAACAGAGCAACTGGTCCTCTCATCCCCAAGGCAGTATCATGTTTTATGGCACGGACAATGCAAATGTATGCTTGCAAGTATCCCTGGAAAATTTTGCAAGGTCACTGCCATCTATTACCTAATAAAAGTGGACTTCTTTTCTTTATCCTCCTGTACAAGTTTGCTGATGTCAATTGTTTATGTTGTTTGTGAAAACACAATACAGCATATGTCTGAATTCATCTACAATTCTTTCAAAATAACGCAGATTTTAAAAATAAATAGTATTGTGAAGTACTGGCAGCAATGATATTAAAGACAGGGGCATAAAGCAACAAAAACATGACAGTAGATGTATTAAGTCTAGTTTACAGTTATCAAAGTTTGTTCCAGAACCAAACCAATTTCACGCTGTCAGGCTATTCACAGAGAATACATTTGAATATTGAGAATGTAAATGGGAGCTATTTGCACAGTCAGTGGCTACTCTGAAAACCTGATATAGTTGAGACTCCAGATAAAATGGACTAGGAGACCCCCCCAAAACGATGTTTCCTACCTTTCTAGTTTTTCCTACCTTTAGCTGTTTTCGGCGATTTTGAAGAATAGCAGTTTTCGTTTTTGGTCTTTTAATCATTGGATGCCTTAAACTTCTAGGATTATAGCCATATTTCTTAATCCTGCAAAGACAGACAAATGCACATCTTGTAATAATACTTTCAAGTGCCTGAACGGCAAGGAATCTTAAACAGTATGTACAAGAAACAAATAAAGATTCACATAAACCCATAAATCAAAAAGATAAGGTGCATCTCCGCACTTCCAGTAGTGCATAAGCGTCTCCACTGTAGATTATGTGTATAAATGTAACAAGTTAGGGAAGTAAAAACCTGTTTAGGTAGCTTAAAAAGTCAAGAAGCCAGGGCCCTCAAAAGCAGAATTGTCACAAGCAACCTAAAACCAGTCATCAGATTCTAAAGAAAACATCGTCCTGCAAATCCAATGAAGCTTTCTTTGATTCATAAGTAGGCTCTTTGACAAAGTGTCACATCAACCAAAAAAGGCAGGGGAATCCTTAGAGCCAGTGGGAGCCACCCGCTTGCTGATGCAACCCCTGCAGCCGGTAACAGGGGGTGCCCCAAAGCTCTACCCAATCTTCTCTTCCTAAATATCTTCCTTCCCGAGCCCTTCGCTCATCCGTCTCCAACTCCCTCAGGGTCAGCCGCTTCTCGAAGCAACGAGCTGGGGGTAGATCTCTCTCCGCGGCAGGGGCCTCCCTCTGGAACAGCCTTCCTGCCTCCCTGAAACTTGAGGAGAACCATCTCCGGTTCCGGAAGCACCTCAAAACCTTCCTCTTTGCTTCTGCTTTCTCTCTCCCTCTCCCCTGCTAAATTCTTCATTGGAACTGCACTGAATCTGCAACTGGGCCACTCTCACCGACCTCGGTCCGGGGCCCAGCCACTCTCCACTTGCACTGCCTCCCTGGCAACCCCTGCACTGCGGGACTGTCTCTGTATCCCCACAGCCCCCCCCTTCCCAGCACTTGCTGCACTTACCTTGCACTTGCCACCAGCTTGCCCTATTTATTTATTTTATTCTACTTACTTTGTACTGCACTCCCCCCCACCCTCCCCCTCCCCTTGCATTTTTCCCTTCCCCTACCCCTGCACTTGCGCGGTCTGAATGTCATCTGGCCTAGTAGGATTGTTGTCCGTCTTCCCCTTGTTCCCCCCTCCCTGCCTTGTCGCGCCTTGAAACACTTGTGTATAGGAGCGTTACAAATGCCATATCATATCATATACCAATCCTCACAAGGCTGGGAAAGGTGATCTGGAGTACATGTCTTCTACCAGATAGCCGATGCGGAATCTATAGCTGGGATATGAAGCTCAAATAACCTTTAAAAGTCAACTGAGGAGAGCTGGAAACATAAGCCACGTAGCATATAGGAGGTCTGCAAGTTGTTAAGCGTGCGGGAGCCCAAGCGAGACACACACTCCACTCCAGGCATAGAGCTCAACATTGATTACAGACTGCACTACAAAGTTAAACCTGCAGCCAAGAACTAAAATCAGGTGTCTGCGTTGGACATGCAAAAAGAGTCTCGAGCATTCAGTTAAAGGAACACAATTAGAGAGGGTAGAGACAGTTGTCTGAACCTGCCAGACAGAGTGCAAGCTTAAGAGAGGCCAGTTACCCATGATCTTTGTAGGCAGAACACTGGGTCAAGAAACAGCTATGACAATCCCGCTGTACCCTAACAGAGCAGACTTGAGGAAGACCAACTAACCCATTAGAAAACTGCCTTTGCCAGGTGTTACGATGGGGAAGAGTTTACCAACAAGGGGAGAAGGTGGCCACATGGGCCAGGGCCAATCAGCACCAGCGGCGAGACCCAGAAAGCAATGAGCCAGCCAATAACATAACTATCTTCCAAATCAACTTATCACCAACAACAGAAGAGGGGGCAGAATTCCACTAACTTGGAGGGAGAGAAGACAGCTGTTTTGATGTCGCTAAATCAGAATTGGAACGTAGGTTGTGATCCGAGGTGGTCGTTTAAGAGAACTCTTGGGACAGCCGAGGTGTGTATGCCTGGAGAATAAAGAACCCATTGACTTACCTACCCTGTGGCCTCAACTTAATAATAGCATTTCTGAGATGTACTGTTTCTAAGATGGATGGGAGCTGGAGAGAGGATGCATGAGGAGAGAGCAAGTATTATAGGAGGCGAGAAAGGGAGAGGCTGGGGAAGGAGAAGGGGGAACAAGAGCAGGAGGCAGAGAACAATTAAAGGCCAAAGCATGAGCTGGTGGAAGAACAAGAACAGGAGGAGGGAGAGGACAAGAGCTGAGCAGTAATACCTAGGAGCGGGACATGAGATCAAAGCCTCTGAAGGTGGTCAGATCCAGGGAATCGCAGGGGTCCATTATCCGCACAGAAAGTACAAAATAAGGCAAGATGCCTATTGAGGACCTGGGAACAGCAGCTAGAAAAGAGTGCAAGGTAGGATGCTGAAGCAGGTAAAGGGTGCTATGACCCCTTAAGGTTAATGAGCAACCCAGTCTGCTATACCTGCTTTATTAGCAATGCCAAACAATTAGGAAGGGGTCCAGACTAGAGTGGCAACGACCAGGCTATCAGCTCTTCCTCAAGGCCCTACCATTGGTACTCGGGTACAGGAAGATCTAAATCTTCCTGTACCAAAGCAAGTAGTGGGGGCAGAATCCCTACCTGGGTTGACCCAGATGGGACAGCAAAGCCCAGTGGAGATCTAGAGCAGCAGCTGCCATTCCAGACCCTTGAGGACAGGGGGTTCAAGGTCCACCGGGAGCCATTTACAGTCTCAAGGAGGTGAGCGGACCAACACATAGATGCTGAACTACAACCAGGTCTTGGGGGACAAGATCCCACCATGACAAAAGAAGTGCCTAGCAACAGCTTCACTCCCTAACACCGAGTGACTTTGTTGGACAATATCCTGATGGGGGCCGTTGGCACCCTGGGTTTATAAAACGGTATACACGCATTTCACTGCAGTATTTTTCATCGCGTGTTTTTTCATCGCCGTTTTTATTTTTTAAAAAAACTCATCGTTTTTATTTTTGGGGGGGGTTAAAAAATCAAATATATGGTTGTGGGTGTAAGGGAATAAAACTTTTTTTTTTTAAAAAGGGGGGCTTAGGGTTAACCCTCCACAAAAAAAAAAGATGAGTTTTTCGAAAAAAAAACAGCGATGAAAAAACCTGCAATGAAAAATACTGTGCCGAAATAACGTAGAACCTATAAAACAGAGCTTTGGTTTTTGTATTCAGAACAATTGATCTGTCTATAAGAGGGGATATACTGTATTGTTTGGCCAATACCAACACTTTTGATGATCTTAGACTGTCCAACTTTTTGTTCTCACTTCTGATCCACATACTGCAACTGTAATGTAACTGTGAACCTCTCAGTATGTGTCTGTTTGTAATTTAGAATCTTCAGAGATAGCTCATATCAATGTGAGCAATGGAGCCAGGGGCCTTGAAAATGTTCTGATGGAACACAAAGTGTGTTGGTATGTTTTCTGATATGTACAAGGGAATAGTTTCTTACCGGTAACTCCATTTCTCCAGCATTGGTATCTTTCATGGATTCACATGCTTAGAATATTCCCCGTCGTCAGACTGGGACCCCTCGGTACACATATGTAGCCTTTTCCTATAGGAAAACCTTCGACACTTTTGTGTCCTATCTACGTACTTTTAGGACCCGCCTACGCATGCTCCGTAGGCCGTCCCAGTATAAGAGGCCCGCCTCCGCGGTTCCCCTTCAGATTTCGGCCCCTCCAAAGTAGGAAGGGATAAACTTATCAATCAAATACAGTGCATTCCGGGGAGGTTTGGCGGGCGCATGTGAATCCATGAAAGATACCAATGCTGGAGAAATGGAGTTACAGGTAAGAAACTATTCCCTTCTCCAGCATTGGATCTTTCATGGATTCACATGCTTAGAATAGATTGTATAGCAGTAACACTTGAGACGGCGGTGAGAATGTAATGTAATATACCCTCACCATACTACACAATGCATATGTACAGTAGGAATAAGTTAACTCATATAACCTTACCCACATAAAGTATACTGTCATCAAAAGGTAGAAAACAGATTCTCCACAGCGTTGAGCTTACCTTACTGAAACAGATGGCACAGGACAGCTCTTCCCATCTGCACCTCGTCCGCATGCTGCCTGGCAAGGCAGTAGTGGCGGGTAAACGTGTGGGGCACTGACCATGCCGCAGCCTGGCATATGTCCATCAGCGGAATTCCTGCCCATAAAGCTGCTGAGGAGGACATTGATCTTGTAGAATGGGCTCTAGGATGTCCTTGCAGTGGCCTTCCGGCCTTGGAGTGACAAAACGCAATCGTCGATGAGACCCATCGAGCCAATCCCTGTTTAGAGATTGCTTTTCCTCTCGTCGACGGACCATATGCGATGAACAGTTGTCGAGTAGACCTGAGTTCCTGTGTACGATGTAGGTAAAATTTCAGAGCCCTCTTAACGTCCAGGGTATGGAGAGCTTTTTCTGCTGTCGATGATGGTGTCACGAAGAAAGTAGGGAGAACAATGGACGAATGTTTGTGATACACTGTCGGAACTTTTGGGACGAACGTAGGATTAGTTGCCAGGACCACTTTGTCCTTAAAGAATCTTAGGTATGGCGGGTCTACGACCAGCGCTTGCGATTCCGAGATTCTCCTAGCTGATGTGATAGCAATCAAGAATGCCAACTTCCACGATATGAATTTTATGTCGGACGTGGCCATAGGCTCAAAAGGCGGTTTCATTAAGCCTGCCAACACTGTGTTGAGACTCCAAGTTGGGGGGAAACGTTTTACCGGGGAAAAATTCGAAATAAACCCCCCATGAAGTGTTTCACAAGTCTGTCGCTAAATAGAGGAGACGACTGCCTCTTCCTCGTGAACCTTGAGATGGCCGCCAGGTGCACCTTTATCGATGTGAAGGATAACCCCCTCTCCGCCAAGAGGAGCAGGTAAGGTAGAACTTGTTCCGGCGTCACCAACAACGGTTGTAGGCCTTGTTGTCCTTGACACCATTCACAGAACCTCCGCCACTTATAGGAGTAAGATTTATTTGTAGAAGGGGCTCGAGCCACCTACAGAATTTTTTGACAATCCTCCGCAACGTTTAAAGCACCGAACTCCGAAAAGTCAGGAGCCAGGCTGTAAGGTTGAGACTGTCCGGGTCGTGATGCCACACCGTGCCTTTGTCCTGGGATAGTAGGTTCGGGACTCTCGGAAACGCTATGGGATGTTCCAGCGACAGGTGAATCAGGTCGGAGAACCACGGTTGCCTCGGCCAGTATGGTGCCACTAGAATTACCCGGCAATTGTATCTGCGTATCCACTGAATTGTCCTCCGTATGAGGGGGAACGGGGGAAAAGCATAAAGGAACATGTCCGTCCATGGGAAGGAGAATGCCTCCCCCATGGAACCCTCTTGAGGCCATCTGCTTGCGAATTGCTCGCATTTCTTGTTGTCTTTGGTCGCGAAGGCGTCCAGAGGGGGGTGACCCCATTTCTGGAACACTTTCATCAGGTGAACTGTGTCCATTTCCCACTCTTGTATTTGGGCCATGCTTCTGCTGAGGGAGTCTGCTTGGGAGTTCCTCACTCCTGGAAGGTGATGAGTCAAGATGGAAATTTCGCGCTTTAATGCCCAATGCCATGTTTTCGGGGCTTCTATGGAAAGAGTTCTTGATCACGTCCCTCCTTGTTTCCTCAGATAAAACATGGCCGTTGTATTGTCGGTCAGTATTCGTACTCGCAAGCCCTTGATGTGTGGTAGGAGTGCCTTCAAGGCCCATCGTACTGCTCTGAGTTCTAACACGTTTATATGTAGGAGTGACTCCGTTGGAGACCAGCGACCCTGCGTTTGGAGAGCACCCATGTGAGCTCCCCATCCGGTTAGGGACGCATCCGTGACTATGGTTTGCTGAAATTCCGGCTCCTGTAGGGGTACGCCATTGTTCAGATTGTGGAAATTCTGCCACCAATGAAGGGTCCGAAGCAGCTTGTCGTCGTCGATGGTTATCTTGTCTGACCACGATCCTTGAGCCTGCGTCCATCGGTCCGCGAGGAATTCCTGGACTGGCCTCATGAATAGGCGACAGTTTTCCACCAGATGGATGCAGGATGCCATGGCCCCTAGGACCGAAACATATTTTCTCACTGAGATATTGGTGTTTCGCCGTAGTCGGCATGCTTGTTGATTGAGTCTTGAGGTTCTGTCGAGAGAAGGTTTCACTAGCCCTAACTGGGTCTCGAACTGTGCCCCCAGGAATACCAGCGATCTCGATGGCTGCAGAGAGGATTTTTCGAAGTTTATGGCGAATCCCAGCTGTAGTAGAAGCTGCATGGTGGCTTGTAAACTTGTGTTGGTCGATGCTGGGGAGGATCCCCTTACCAGCCAGTCGTCGAGGTATGGGTATACATGGTGGCCTTGCTTCCTTAGCCAGGCCGCTACTGGAGCCAGGCATTTCGTGAACGTTCTGGGGGAGGTCTTGAGCCCAAAAGGAAGAACCGTGAATTGGTAGTGAGTCCGCCCTATTACAAATCTTAGGAATTTCCTGTGTTTGCGACACATTGGAATATGGAAATACGCGTCCTGTAAATCCAGGGACGCTAGAAAATCCCCCTCTTGAACGGCGCGGATCACTTCCTGCAGAGTGAGCATCTTGAATTTTAGGCTCTTCAAAGATTTGTTGAGATCGCTTAAGTCTAAAATGGGACGCCATTTGCCGTTCGGCTTTTTTACAACGAAATATCTTGAGTAGACTCCTTGACCTCTCTGTGATGTTGGAACTAATTCTATCACGCCCTTTGCTAACATGAGTGTTACCTCTTGTTGCAGTATCTTCAGATGGGAATGAGCGGTGAACGCAGGTGGAATTTGCGGAGGGCTGTGTTTGAATTGTAGAGAGTGTCAGTTTCTTATAGTATCCAGCACCCATTGATCCGTCGTTATTCGTTCCCATTCGTCGACATATGCTGAAACTCTTCCCCCCAGAAGCGTGTGTTGTATGTCACTGCTGATCTTTATTTTGCTTGTCTCTCGACGACGACGGATATGATGGTCTTTTTCTGGAAGTCTGGAAGTTCCGGCGACGGTTTGCCGTTTGGGAGGCACGTCTGTATCCCTGGGAGGGGTAAGCTGATCTGCCAAAGGATCTGTCTCCAGATGCAGAGAATCTTGAATTACCTGAAGCCCCTCTAAAGGGACGAAAAGACTTGTAGTTTCTGCCACTCCGGAGGGCACCCAATGAACGTGCCGTGTCCGAGTCCTCTTTCATTCCCTTTAGGGCTTCGTCCACCTAAAACTTTGTATTGTACTTCTGGCCTGAAGTAGGTACACTTAAGCCATGACTGTCGACGTAATACAACCCCATTATTTACTTGCTTGAAGCCTGACTCAGCGAGGTCCACCGCGATGTTTATTGCGTGATTTGAGGCTTCCTCACCTTCTCGGACGAGTAACATCGCTGCCTTCCTATGCTCTTCCGGAAGATGATCAAGCAACAGAGCTAGCCTGTGCCACATCTCCCTATCGTATCTGGCAACAATTGCCAGAGAGTTTGCAGCCTTTACTGTGGTCGCTCCCACGGATACACTTTTTTGCCAAAGGCATCTTGGCGTCTCGCTTCGTTCTCAGGAGGAGTCGTGCACTTGTGCTGGGCCTTCGCCTTCCTCGCCGCTGCCGCCGACACCACCAAGTCTGGCGTTGGTTGGGAGGATAAACACTTGGGGGTAGACTCTGGAGCCTTAAACTTTTTTTCCAGGCGTCCTTTCACTGCCGGCTCTGAAAACAGGTGACGCATTGTCTGCAACCCCTCCTTCCATACATGGTCTAGTATTGGTATTGAGAACACAGACCTCCTTCTCTTACCCATGTGGTCGAACAAAAAACAGTCCTTTTTCTGTTCTTCCTGGGACAAACCAAATTCTTTGCATGCCTTCTCCATCATAGAATGGAATGACGCAATGTTGTCCGGAGGGGACGGGTGAGCTGGGCTTCTAGGGGTTTCCAACTCCACCTCTGACTCCCAGGTTGGATCCCTGGAGCGGGATGATGAGATATCCGACATGGCTCCCCTGTCAGACTCCGAATCTGGCAGCTCACCTTCCTCTTGTGCCAGTGCTGAGATTGGCGTGCGTAGGTGCGTCGGTTGACAGGACGGGCCCTGCTCGTCGACGGGTGACTGTGGCAGGTTTGCCTGAGGTAGTCTCTGGTCCAACGACTGTAACAACGATTGAAGCTTGGACAGAATTTCCAACGACAAAACAGATTGAGGATTGAGAAGAGGGGCAGATACCGGTATAACGGATCCCCTCGTCGACGACTTGTCAGCCACTCGTAGCCCTAGTTCTGCTGGGCCAGCTATTCTCTCATTCTCGTCCTCCGAGGACAGCAACACAGCCTGTTTTTGTAGTAAAGTATCCGGGGGGGGGTCGGATCAAAAACTTCAGGCCTCCAGCCCTTCTGTAGAACCCCCGTCGACGAGGCCGTCGTCGACGTCGTCGTCGGGATGGTGGATGCCATCTGCGTAAGTGGCAGGGTGGAGGCCGATGACTGGGCCGCCGTCGACGACGGTGACTTAGCAGGTGGTTTTGGCAGTCCCGCCTTTTCCACACTTGGCTTGCTTTTACTCGACTCTCGACTCGTGGTCGATCTATGATGATCGCCCGAGGAGGATTTCCTTTCCTTTGATGAAGATGATTTCTTTGACGAGGAGTCTCTAGTTGAGTGACTTCCAGACGACTCTTTTTCCGTCGGTCGAGATGTCTTCGCCGGTGGTTCCGACGAGGTAGCGCGGCGTGATGTGGAGCCTACCTCCGAAGGGGGGTATGCCCCTGCTCCCTCATTCAGCCATGCCACCAGTCGTCGACTGCGGTCTTTGAGGGTTTTTTGAGAAAACCCTTTGCATATGTCGCAGTTATCCGCCGAATGATGAGGGTGGAGGCAATATATACAATCCATATGTCCGTCCCCCTCGTAAACTTTTTTCAAGCCGCACGTCGCGCATGGGCGGAACAGCGCTTTTCCTGACACGGAGGACATTTTCTGTACTCAAATTCCAGTAATGCAACCTTGTACAAAATAGTAAGACAACGCGAGGAGATCCCACTACTTTGGAGACGGTTGAAATCTGAAGGGGAACCGCAGAGGCGGGCCTCTTATACTGGGACGGCCTACGGAGCATGCGTAGGCGGGTCCTAAAAGGACATAGATAGGACACAAAAGTGTTGAAAGTTTTCCTATAGGAAAAGGCTACATATGTGTACCGAGGGGTCCCAGTCTGACGACGGGGAATATTCTAAGCATGTGAATCCATGAAAGATCCAATGCTGGAGAAATATCTGAATAAAAGAATAGATTCTGGAATTCAGAGGAACCACTCACCTTTTTTCCATACCTGTAGGAGAACTTTAAGCCTTATGCTTTGTGAAAGTGAGGAAATTACATTTATCTCAAGATGCGTATGTAAATAGTCTTCCCCAGCAACTAAGACCCCCATTGAACAATCTTGCTCCATGACACTTTATTTCTTACTGTTTGTGTCTCGTTTATCATGCTGGTAGGTAGCTGGTAAAGGGATGGAGCCTATGCATATGTAAATTTAGCTAAAAATAGCTCTTTTAGCGCCACACGATCATTACAAAACGGACATTTTTAGGATTATTATTTTACTGCCAGAAAAGCACCACTAGTGCCTCTACTGGTCTTGCACCAGGCAGCTGAAAACTAACCACTTCCCATGAAAGGATTTGAACAATAGAAACGTTGACACGAAAAACAAGGCCAAGCATTAGGGAAACTGCATAACAGATATGCTTGTTCAGTATTGCCTTTGAAATTACTAGCAAGTGAAGGACATGGTAGTCTTAAAATGTCTTATCCTACAAGCTCTGTAACATTAAACTCTGTTGCAGATAAATCATACATGTTGAATAACTATACTGTTAAGTGTGGAAGACCAGTAAAATGTGAAATGGATGCCAACAGGTGAATTCTGTGGGCCCCATAGTGACCCTACAGATTCATGTGCCTAATTCAACCTGAACTGTTTTATGCTCAATAGCTTACTCCAGGCTTTTCTGCCAATTTGGAAAAGTCTACTAGGGACCATGTGCAACAAATAACTCACAATGAAGAAATAATGCAGGTGATTTGCCCTTTTTTTAATATGTACTACAGAAATCAAACCAAGAATCACAAGTGAAGATGCACCAATGTGATCCTAGTGAAAGAGACTTCTTTCCAAACTGGTCTTCAATCCTGATACCACATTGTAATGCTTTATGGAACTTTGAGGAGTTGACCAGATGGCAGCTTTTATACATTCATTCATGAAATCTGTGTGAGAAATGTAGTTGCTCAGTGACCATGCTGAGCTTGCCCATAAGCCTAAAAGTATTTTACAATCCCATGGCAATAGAAGAAATACTTTACTTAGCTGTAACTCCTTTTCTCCAGCATTGGTATCTTTCATAGATTCACATGCTGTTTGAATATTCCCTGCCGTCAGGCTGGGAATGCTCGGTAACATGAAGCCGGTTCACAGAAATACAAGACAATGCACTCACTTTAGTGTTTTCTTAGTGTAGTTTTGGGTTATTCACCCTTCAGCTTCATATCTGTATAGAACACGGATTAGTGCAGAGCCATATGTGAAACTATGAAACAAACCAATGTTGGAGAATAGGAGTTACAGGTAAGTTATGTATTCCTTCTCCAGCATTGCATCTTTCATAGATTCACATGCTGTTTGGCTGGTCACGTAATTTTATCGAACAATAAAACAAAGAATGAATTTTGAACGAAGAAAAAACATTAAAATAACAATTTTATTGTCAATGTTTTTGGTGTTCTCCCCCCCCCCAAATCCGCCTTTTTTTATTTTGTATTACTTTTCCTCCACCCATCAAACTACTATTCCCATTCCTAATTATATATATATATATAGTTTTCTATAATTCGTAATTTTTTTTAATAGGGGTTTAGCGTTAGTTTAAAAATGCATTTTTGTTTTCCATTCGATAACATCACTGCATACCCGTTTGGCTAGATTAGAAAGCAGGAAACAATGCATGAACATGTACATACGTGTAAACAGGAAGGAGGAAGATTTCTCACATTAGGCAGGTATCCTTTGAAGGACCGCTTGTCCAACCCTAGACAAATCCACAATGTATGTGTGTGTGTACTGTGAGAAACCTGAGGGCGTCCTCAAATCTACTCCCCTTGGATACCCTTCCCAGGTGGCCAGGGAAAGGCCATTGCTTTTGGATACCGACCCTGCAGTGGAGAAGCGAGGGAGGATCACCTGGTTGGAGGGACCTTGGGGGTTACGTCCCTGGGGGAGACAGTATTCCCCCTTCCCATTTCATGAGGAATCCATAATCCCAGAAGCATTTATTTATAGGATGTTGTGACCCCTTTTCCTATGGCCAAGCTAACATCAGGAAGAATTATAAGTCCTGCAGACACAGAAGGAGGGTGAGAGAGAAGAGACGGCCCAAAGGCGAAATATGGTATCCCCGTTTCCCTATTCATAACCAACCTAACCCTCCCCCAACCTTTATGGGTTATTGCAAGACCTCTTCTCTCAATTTTCCCCATTCAACCTTTGAAAGTACTGGGACAAAGAAGAGGAGACTAAGAGCAATGAACACTACACTATCATTTTACCACTCTGGTACTGGGACAAGGAAGATGCCTGCAAAGTATAGTGAGAGTCGGGCATGTCTCTTTTATTTTGGTCAGGCAGACCTAGTTAGGGATTTACACCTGCAACCTGTTAGGAGGTTGCAGGTGTATAAAAAGAAGAACCAGAGAACACTGTAGAGAGAAGAAATAAGGAGGCCTGTTGGGAGAGGACCAGCAGGGGACCCGTTTTCGTAGGAGGCAGCTGTGGTGGGAACTGTGGAGGAGCCAGGACGCTGGCCAACAGCCCAGGGAGGGAGCCTATGTGACGAAAGAACAGCAGCCGGAGCTGTGGAAATATATGAGAAAGAAGAACACCGCCCACGTCCGTCCAGAGGTGGCAGACCACTAAGCGTATGCAAGGCAAGTCCCGGTAAGCGAGAAGGACTTGTAGAAGTTGGCTCATTGAACACCGAAGAAGGCAGAAGCAACAAGAGCCACTGACAAGCAACGCCGGAGATCGGTGAGTGTCACGGAAAGGCACTTGGAGACCGAGGCGATCCAAGCGGGCTGCGAGGGCGGTAACGTTTACTGAACTGAACGAAAACATGAAATTGAGCAAAGTGTGCAAGGGAGAATTCTCTTAAAAGGCTAATTTCCCTTACCTATAGAGTCACCCAGCAGCTTTGCTGGATTTGAAGGGTTTATTTTTTTCTCCTGTTAAGAGTGAGACTCTTTTTCCCACTCTTAGGCATATGTGTGATGTGTGTTTGAGGCTATTTTTGTGCTTATGGGCTATGGAGTTTTTCTCACTCCATAGGTATCTTTTTATATGTGTGTTACACAGCACCCTCAGTGCAGTAACACAGGGGGGTCACAGTGACTCCCAAACAGACTCCATACCCTGGGACTGACTACTGTCTCCCAGGGCATGCAAAGTTACCATTGACTTTGCTAGTCAATAGATATGAACAATACCAGTACAACCTATCTTACTATGGAGGTAATGGGAAGGGTTAATAGTTTTTCCCTGGTGTTCATTTTCAAGAGGGTACTGTCCAGTCCCTCTCTCCAAAGTTTCTGGCTGGTAGCAGTGGTTACTACCGTTAATATTCGACCGCAAATATTTTCCTATGGGATTTTCCCACTGTTTGAGGCTACCACTTTTTATGATAGCCTCTATCATATCGCCAAGTAATATTAATACTAACTTTACTCCGGTGGAGTTTTATTGCCATATCCTTGATAATATTTCTTTCTCGTGTCTTCCTCTGTAATCCTAACTGAGGTCAGGGATCCTTTGTTCATCCTTTTGGCGTGCTTCTGCACAGAAGCCCTCCTTTCGGCGCCAGTGAGTCTGGGGTAGATGGGATGTGTGGGAGAGGGAATAGGCACCCTGGACAGGGTTGCCTAAGCAACCCAAGTCGCACTCTGCCCTGATAGGCTGAGGGGTTATCCCACCAGGATAACCACCTGGCTGTGTGAGTGACAGCTAGGCTGTATGAATGGGGGGTTTTCTGCATAAAAGCAGGGCTCTGAGGACTGGAGGACAAGACATCGCCACTGGACTTAAGAAACCTGAAGAGGAGAGAAGCTGAAAACATCTGCAACGACTGAGCCACCAGTGAAGCCCTGCTGCAGATCCTGACCACTTTTCTCCAACGACCCGAGAAGATCTTCACCTGCAAGAGTCTTCTTCCCTTGATCTGGTGGGGCCAACCAGTTTCCCAATCGCCTTCCAGAACCTGCCTTGATCGAATCGCCAGTACCAAGCACTAGGAGACCGGATAGCCAGGCACCCGTCCACCACGACCGCGATTTAAAGGAGAGTACCTTTTATTCCGTTTTGGCATCACCGCAGCTGGCTTCATCCCTGGGCAGTGCAGTAACTCGAACATTCCTCCACGATGAGAGCCTCTCTTCCTCTGCTGGATCTCCCGAACTGCAGGAACTGCCAGGAACTACCGCCACCGCAGAAGCCTCTTCTACTTTTAAGGTACATTGTTCCGCCAGGCCTCCCGTTCGCTGGGTACTGCTAAAGGTGTTTTAAATCCTTTACTTAGCTACTGGGTTGGCCGCCCCTATCATCTAACATTGTCTTTTTACCTTCTGCAACCACCTTTTCAAATCGTTAAACAAAGACTTGACTGCAGCTAGTAGAACCGTTTGAACCTGGGCACATTGCCATGTACCATTGACTCTGGCACAGGCCTATTGACTCTGGGTATTTCAGTTACAACTGCCTTCTTTAGATTGCTTTTCCTAAAGAAATGTGTTGGTGCACCTAAACTCTTATAACCACCTTTCCTTCCCCTTTATATATTGTTGAAGTGCCATTCTGCTCGGTTATCACCTGTGTTACTAATGCTGAAGTAGGAACAAGTTACTTACCTGTAACTGTTGTTCTCCAGCATGGGTCTGGCATGGATTCACATGCTCATGAATATTCCCCATCGTCAGGCTGGGAATCCTCGGTAAAGAAAAAATCAGTGTCAGTTTCGTTTCTGATCTGTCTTTCGTAGTAGTAACCAATCACTGATCTCTGCATCATACTGACCACAGCCAATGACTGCCCTCTACCTAAGCCCCGCCTCTGGCAGCCATCCTCAGATTTGGTAGCACGTGAAGTGGCAGTATGACCAAGTGAAGAGCCGCAGAGGGGTAGGCGGGAGGGTTCGCATGTGAATCCATGCCAGACCCATGCTGGAGAACAACAGTTACAGGTAAGTAACTTGTTCCTTCTCCCGCATGGGGTCTGGCATGGATTCACATGCTCATGAATAAAGAATACATAGCAGTACACACATGCACAACCACGGGAGGTGGCAAAGGCTCAACATTAAGCATTACATCAAACTCAACATTAAGCAATTCTTACCTCCTCACCAGGCTCACCTTAGGCGAACAGGTTGCGCAGCACTGCTTGGCCGACCCTGGACTCCTCCCTGGAATCCCGATCGATGCAGTAGAATTTCGTGAAGGTGTGCGTCGACCTCCACGTAGCAGCCCTGCAGATGTCCAGCAAGGGCACACCAGATAGGAACGCCGTGGTAGCTGCGATCGCTCTGGTGGAATGGGCTCTCGGACGGCCAGGCAGCGGTCGGTTTGCCAACCGATGACAGTACATGATACAGCCGGAGAGCCATCTGGAAATGGAAGCCTTCGAGGGAGCCTTCTCCTGATTGGCAGGTCCAAAGTTCACAAAGAGTTGTGACGTCTTCTGAAAACACTTCGTGCGGTCCACGTAGAACTTCAGCGCTCTAGCCACATCCAGCGAGTGCAAAGTCCTTTCAGCCGGCGACGAAGGCGACGGGAAGAAAACAGGCAACACCAAGGGTTCGTTGAGGTGGAAGTCCGATGGCACCTTGGGCATGAAGGAGGGGTGCGTCCTGAGCACTACCCTCGTGTCGTGAAAAGTCAAGTACGGGGCCTTGAAGGAAAGGGCCTGGATCTCTCCCACCCGTCGTGCGGAGGTGATGGCCACAAGAAACGCTGTTTTCCACGACAAGAACTTCAACGGAGCCGAGTGCAGAGGCTCGAACGGACGTCCCATGAGCTTGATCAGCACCACGTTGAGCTCCCACGCCGGGGCCGGAGCCTTCACCGGCGGGAACGATCTGAACAGTCCCTTCATGAACTCTTTCACCAGACGATGAGACCACAAAGACGTCCGCCCCGTGGTTCTGGTGTATCGGGAGATTACAGCAAGATGAATCTTGATGGACGCGTGCGCAAGTCAAGCTTTGGCCAGCGTCAGTAGGTACGGCAGTACTTGGGGAGCCGTAATCCGTAGAGGGTTAATCTTCTGTGCGTGGCACCAGACAGAGAACCTCTTCCATTTGTGTCCGTAGCATTTAAGAGTTGAGGACGCCCTGGCCTTTGCAAGAACCTCTCTGCAGTTGGCCGGTATGTCGTATCCTCCAAACTCTAACGCTGCAGGAGCCAGGCCTGCAAGTTCAGCGACTTCGGGTCGTGATGGAGGATGGCGCCTCCTTCCCTGGAGAGAAGATCCGCGTCCACTGGCAGCTTGATTGACGGGGACGCTGACAAGTCCAGAAGGTCCGGGAACCATATCTGCCTCGGCCACGCAGGTGCGACGAGGATCATCCTGCACCGTGACCTCTTGAGCTGGTTGATGAGCCGGATCAGCAATGGCAATGGAGGGAACGCATATAGAAACAGGCCCTCCCAGGGGAACGAGAAAGCATCGCCCATGCTCCTCGGCTGGGGAAACCTGCTGGCGAACCTCCGGCACTTGGAGTTCGTCGCCGTCGCGAACAGATCGATCTGGGGTGTGCCCCACCGTCGGAAGAGGTGGTCCACTAGATCCTGTCGTAGTTCCCACTCGTGGCACGAGCGCAGCTCCCTGCTGAGTGAGTCGGCGATGGTGTTTTTTATCCATGCCAGATGAAACGGCACCAGAAACATCCCTTGGGCGACGGCCCAATGCCACAGATCCTGCACCTCCCTGGACAGGGCTGGGGACCTGGTTCCGCCCTGTTTCCTGATGTAGAACATGGTGGTGGTGTTGTCGGTGAAGATCCTCACCACCTTGCCCTTGAGGGATGGAAGAAAGGACCTGAGGGCCCAAACTACTGCACAGAGCTCCAGGACGTTGATATGGAGGGACTTCTCCGTCGGGAGCCAAAGGCCTCTCGCGTGCAGATTTTCGGTGTGCGCTCCCCACCCTTTCCAGGGAGGCATCTGTGGTCACTGTCTCCTGGTGGCCGGGGGTCTGGAAGTCCATGCCCGCCGTCAGATGCGCACGGGTGCCCCACCACCGGATCGCTCGTCGAAAACTCTCGTCGAGTGTGATCCTCTCCTCGAAGCTGCCCGTCGTCTGGATCCAGCGCGCATCCAGGAACTCCTGCAACGGGCACATCCGGAGCCTGCACAGGCGGATGAGGTAAATGCAAGAAGACATCATTCCGAGGAGGGACTTGATGGACCTCACTCTGGCCGCGTCCGCAACCAGCATCCGCTGCACCTTGCCCAAGATGGCCCTCGTCCTTTCCTCCGATGGAGAGGCCAGAAGCGGCACTGTGTCAAGCTTCGCTCCCAGAAACAGTGCGTCTTGCACGGGCACCAGGTGGGACCTGGCGTAGTTTATGGAGAATCCCAGGTCCGTGAGAAGTTGGACGGTCCTTGCCGTGTGCTCCACGGCGAGCTCCTTCGTCTTCGCTCGGATGAGCCAGTCGTCCTGGTAATGGTAGACGTGGATCCCCTCTCGGCGCAGCTGCGCCGCCACCGGTGCGAGGCACTTGGTGAACACCCTGGGTGCTGACCTCAGTCCGAAGGGAAGGGCTCTGAACTGATAGTGACGCCCTTGGACCACGAATCTGAGAAACTTTCGGTGTCCCTTTAGGATGGGAATATGGAAGTAGGCATCCTCCAAATCCAACGACGACAGGAAATCGCCCTCCTCCAGCTGACCCAGGACGTGTTGGAGGGTGACCATCCGGAACTTCTGTGCCTTGATGAATTTGTTCAGTCGTCGTAGGTCTAGGATGGGACGCCATCCTCCCGTCTTCTTCTTCACAAGGAAGTATCTTGAGTAAACTCCGGAGCCCCGAAGCCTCTTTGGGACGAGCTCGATGGCGCCCTTCTTGAGCATCGCCTTTACCTCCAAGAGAAGTTGAGGGACGTGATGTTCTTTCCTGGCCACAGGGGGGACGCGCAGGCACCTCTTTAGAAACTCGAGCGAGTGACCCTGGGCTAGGGCGTCCAGCACCCAACGGTCAGTGGAGATGGACTCCCACACGCTGACGAAGCTCGCCAGCCGACCTCCCACCGGGGTGCTTCGGTGGGGGCCCGACCCCACGGCCGGTTCAGTCCTGCTTCGACAAGGCTTTGCCGCCTTGTCCTCCTTGGCGACGACGGCGGAGTCCGCCTGAATTGTCTCGTCCCCTGTAAGCTTCCTGCGACGACGAACGGGCCGCTTGACGGTAGGTGGACAATCCGCCGCCGGAACCTTTGGAGGCACCCTGTTTGCCTCCGCCGCTCCGAAAGGGTGGCCGCCGTTGCTGGAGAACCCAAAGAGCCCGGGCCGTCTCCGTGTCTGCCTTGATGGCTTGAAGGGAATCGTCCACTGTTTTCCCAAACAGGTTGTTTCCGTCGAACGGCATGTCCAAGACTCTGGTCTGCACGTCATGACGGAAGTCAGTAGCCTTGAGCCATCCACGCCGCCTAAGGCACACGCCGTTGCCCAACTGGCGAAATCCAGTGTCAGCGATGTCCGTCGCAATCGTAATGGCGTGGTCCGATGCCACCTCTCCTTCCTGCAAGATCTCTAGGGCTTCCGCCCTCTTGTCGTCCGGTAGGAAGTCCAGCAAGGGGGCCAGTTTGTACCACAACTCCCTGTCGTAGCAGGCTACGATAGCCAAGGCGTTGACTGCCTTAATCGTCGTCGCTGCAGACGAGATGACTCTGCGTCCCATCGTATCCAATTTCTTTCCCTCGCCGTCTGGCGGGGAGGTCGACGTAGAGGCCGTGTCCCCCCCCCGCTTTCTTTCTGGCCGCCGCGGAGACGACCGAGTCCGGGGTCGGCTGTGCCCGAAGGCACAAGGGGGCCACGTCCGGGACCCGGTACTTCTTCTCGTACCGATTCCTTCTAGCCGGCGTCGTGGATGGGTTCTTGAGGAGGGCGAGGCCCTCATCCCAAATATCGTCCAGTAGAGGTACAGAGAGGACCGTCTTCCTCTTGGCCTCGCGCCGTTGATAAAGGAAACCTTCCTTCTTCTTCTCTTCCGGGCAGAGCTGGAAAAGCTCGGATGCCCTGGCGATCATGGAGTGAAACGATCCAATCTCTCGGGCGGGGAAGCCCGGGTGGGAGGTGACGACGGCAGATCCTCGTCGTAAACCTCGTCGTCCGTACCCGTCGCGGCCGTGTCAGTCCCTGTATCATCCCCACGAGTCGTGGACGGGGAGGAGGGCTGAACAGGGCGCGATGGCTGAAAAGGAGGTGGAGGATGAATCCTTCTTCTCTTAGGGGGAGGGCTCCCAGAAGGGCCTGGCTCCGGGTCCCCCGTCTGGAGCGGTTCCTCCGCTGGTGGTAACGGCAGTCTCGTCCTTATCTCCGAGCATAAGGACTGTATAGCCAACAAAATGGCCGCAGAGTTGTCTTGCGGCACTGGATGAGGGGAGTCCGACAGGCGGTTAGGGGCCCCCTCGACGTTATCGTCGTCTCCTACGTCGGGATCCCTCCCGACGGGCTGGTCTTCTTCCACGCCAACGCTGTGGCTTAAGACTTCGATCAGCTCTTCCTCAGAGGTTGAGGCCGAATCCACGACAACCTCCTGCCCCCCCTTTTTGTTCTCCGTCGGAGGTTTCACAGGGGTCCTGTCGATGGGCATAAAAGAGGACTCCCTCCGCGGTGGCAGGGAGACTCTGAGCCCCGAGGTCGCCACCACTGGTGTAGCCTCCACAGGCTGAGCCAGGGCCGCCGCGACTGTCTCGATAGAGGCCTTGTCCGGATGGATTAAGGCTTTCACCACCTTAGGTGCGCTCACCGCCTTCTCCGTGGGGGGAGGGTCACTGCCTCGCTCTCCCTCCGATGGGGCCTTCGAGCTCGACCGGGGTCTCTCCAGGAGCTTAGCCGGGTGCTCGGCCTTCCTCTTACCCGAACCAGAGCATTGGCTCGTGGTTGATGGCGCCGGGGAGGATGCGCCCTGCCTGGCGCCCGTAGAGCCCGACCGTTCGCCGCTCCCGGTGCCAGCAGATTCGCAGTGCTTGGCCTTGTGTTGGACCCCCGTCGCCGGGGCGTCCTCAAAGGTCTTAGAAGACCGCTCGGACTTCTTCTTCTTCTTCTCGCCTGACGGGCTCTTCCCTTCCAGCCAGTTGGCGAGACGTTGATGGCGGTCCTTCATGGTCCGCTCCGACATATTGCCGCAAAACGCACAGTCCTTCTCCACGTGCGTCTTGTCCTCATGTAGGCAGTAAAGACAAAAGGAGTGTTCGTCCTCCTTAAAGACATTCTGAAGCTGGCATCCAGGGCAGACCCTGAACAGCTTTCCGGGCGTCGAGCTTCCCTTCTCCTGGGCCATGTCCGAGATGGGCCTGAGAAACTTCTGGAGTCCTCCAAAAGCGTGGCTCGACGAAATCTTCACCCTTGAGGGGCATAGACGAATCCGACACGGGTCCCCGCTGATCGGATGAAGAAACGGTGGAGCTTGAGGCTCTTTTGACCGAAAAATAGAAGTTTTTGAGAAAAAAACGTGAAAAAAATAGCACTAACGCTCGAGAGCAATAGCCCGAGGATCCCAACACTTGAACGTGCGGTAAAAATCTGAAGATGGCTGCCAGAGGCGGGGCTTAGGTAGAGGGCAGTCATTGGCTGTGGTCAGTCTGACGCAGAGATCAGTGATTGGTTACTACTACGAAAGACAGATCAGAAACGAAACCGATACTGATTTTTTCTTTACCGAGGATTCCCAGCCTGACGACGGGGAATATTCATGAGCATGTGAATCCATGCCAGACCCCATGCTGGAGAACTGCCTTGCCTAACTTGTTCACAATCCAATTGGGAAGTGTTGCTGGTGTGTTTAGGAGTCTAACCCTGTATAACTTGACCTTTCTTTCTTCTGAAGAAATTGTTAGAGCGCCATTTCTGCTTGGTTTTACACTGTGCCGTTTTGCTCAGTTTTCACTCTTGCTCAAACTTGTCTACAATTTAAATAGGGAGTTGTGTATACTTTTCTTGACTGTTTTAACTTGCTTTAATGATAGTGATTTGTGTGTAGACGTAGGAGTGCGTAAAATAAATATAGATATTCTTTTTGATACAAAGCTTTGGTCAGTGTTTCCTTGTTCCATAGTACTGTAGTCCCATTGTGTAAACCCTGAATACTGCTCATCTTCCTCTTGAGATACGTATGACTGCTCAGCCACAGCTACCAACTAAATCTGTGTGGTACAGACTGATACCAAATGGAATTTATTGCATATACCTGTAGTCTTAATCTTCTGTAGTGCTCCCTAAGGGCACTGCATAGGATTCTGCCTAACAAAGTGAATGCATAATATTTACCGAATAAAATGGCAACCTGAAATTAAGCTTAATGAATAGATATTGAATACCAAACTGAATAGAAAGTTGAGAATAACCAAATCTAGTGCACATTGAATACCAAAGCGAAGAAAATCTTGAAATCAAGCATAACTAATATCCATTGAATATAACCTTGCAATTAAGTTTATTATAATGTGAAATGGAGTAAAACTTCAATGGGCAAATAACTGCCAAGGAGGAAACACCCATATGAAAATTACATATAGAAAAGAGTGCAAGTGTGAAAAAGTGCCATAGACAAGTGGGACATTGACAAAACCACTACAAAGTGAACTTTAAGAGTAAATGCAGTGCAGCAATGCCAAAGACTGGCAAGAGGTGTGTGGCACATTATGGCAGGGACAAGAAGCTAACCAAGAAAAGCCAGACACGTGTGAACTTGCATGCAAAGCCAAGAGGCCAACAAAGAGCAGTTAAGTGAAAGTAATTTTGCACACAGGACAAGGTATATAATAACCTGTGTGGGCTGAAGAGCCTGTGGGTCCTGGTTGTGCGACACGTTGTGGGTGGACTGTGTGGTCCGACAACTGCGCCCGGACCATTGAGCCCTGAACTATAAGACATTGTTAATTCAACAAAGGTGATATAATAAAAGTGAACTGGTGAAGCAATCGAGAAAGAGGGTCGGACTAAACTTACGTTGTGTTGAACCTTTTGAAAGACTGAAACAAGTACAAGTGACTGAGAGTGTTGGGGAAGGGAACCACAAGACTTGAGGAACTGCAAGTATTGTCTTTAGAACTGAGTCTTAAGACCAGTTTCCTTGTGAATTGTGTTGCTTGGAACTCAGGGAAGGGAACCCAGAGGATAGTGAGGAACTGCATTACTTTGAATGTGAGAAAGGTAATTTTGAGACTTTTGTGGAACTTTCTTGAACTTGGGGAAGGGGAGCTGAAAAGAAAGCTACGGACTGGAAGAAGCTCAGAACTTTGTGCTGATAACCATTCTTTCAAATTTTAAATCCTTACACATTGTTTAGCTTTAGTTGCGATGGAAAGCATAGGTTTTGGACATAGACAGACTTTTAAATTGAACTCTCTGAGTTTCCTTAGTTTCGTTCAGGTAGGGAAATCCTGCCTTAATATAGAGCAAGTTAGGCTTTCTACCATCCTGACATTAAAGTTAATAAATATCTGTTATTTGAACTTTGAATCTGTAGTCTGTGTCTTCCTTCATGATGCCTTCTCAGAATATAAACATCAGCACAGCTGCCCTGCAGATGTCGTATAGCAGTACTCCTGGTAAAAAAGCGGCAGTAGATGGGACTGCTCTTGCAGAAACATGCACAAGGCCAACCAGGAAGTGGCCTGTTAGCAAGTTGATGGCAGAAAGCGATACAAGCAGAGGGAAATCTAAGTTTTACAAAGTTCCTTGCCAGCAGCAGCAGGTTCAAAGGCAACAAACAATAGCAACAATTTTAAAAATAAATCCTTGGTACGATCAACTTATTATTTGAGCTCCCTCATAACCTCTAGGGAATGAAGACCGGTCAGCATGTGTTGTTGGAGAGCTGAAGGAGATAGGCAGGGCCAAGGGCTTGTTGATGTAAAAAGAGGTTGTTACCTTAGGCAAAATGTTAGGCTCAGAGAAACAGCCAGAATCTCACCCACTCTTCTAGGCGAGTATAGCCACTAAGAACTGTGTCTTCTGGAGACTAACTTAATGCTGGCCTCATGCATCGGATCCCATCAATCTGGAGAGAACAACATTCCATTCCCTAGGAGGAGCAGGCTTGCAGGCAAGGGGGAAAGGACCAAAAAAAGTCCCTTCACAAATTACTTCACCAGTCTATGCGACCAAAGCGAAGGCGCCACAGATGTGCATGTGAAGCAGGAAAGGCAGCCAAATCAATTTTGATGCAGAAATGAGCAAGACCACTGACAGCCAAGAAGAGCAAGTATGGCAGGATGAAACTTCAGGGCATTCACCCTGTGACCAGAACACCAGACAGTGAAACTCTTCCACTTGGTGGAAGGGGCCCAAGCCTTGACAAGGACATCACCTGCAGTGCTGGGGCATGTCAATGTAGTTGAATTCCATAGATGCAAGAGCCAGGCTGTGAGGTTGAGTGAGGATTGCTTGTGGTGGAGTACCTCACCTTTCTAACCAGAAAGCAGGTTGTGCACTGGCGGAAGCCTTAGGGGAAGGGTAGAGGAGAGAGCTGGAAGCTCTGAGAACCAGAACTGCCTTGGCCATGCAGACACCACAAGGATCAGTCTAAATAGCTGCCGTTTGGCTGCTGTGAGGGACCAGAAATGAGAGGTGTGCACAAAGTTGCAATGTTTTCATTATCAGGCATCTTTTAATAAAATAAAAGGGTTGGATAAAGGCCTCTCTGTCCCTATCCCTATCCCAACAAGAGTTTCCATACCTAGGAAAATACAGCTAAAGATAATGATCAAAATTATATAAACTATCCTTGTGTCCAAAACATACTAATCTGACCCTTGCACTGAAAAGGAACAACTACAAGTTTAAGGAAAATATCTCTGACTTAGGTTTGGCAAAGAATGTGTTCTGTGAGAAACCAGAGGGTGTCTCACCCGCTAGTCCCTGTGGATCTGTCTCTCAGGTGGCCAGGGCACAGCCATCGTCTTTGGATCCAGACCCTCGGGTGGATGAAGTGAATCGAAGTGGTCCTGCAATGGTTTAAGAAAAATCCATTGCACAGTTGAAAGTCTTCGAATTTAGATAACATAAAGAAAGTGAGAATAAGGTCCGAGCCCGACCAAGGGAGACCCGTGGTCCAAGCCCGATCAGGGGAGACCAATTGTGAACTTGTGTTTATGGGGGTCCGAGCCTGACTGAGGGAGACTTATGGTGAACAATAAAATCAAATCCTGATGAGAAAGGAACTTTGATACTTATTTGCTATGCCAGGCCCTCTGCAATAAGAGACTTTTATTGGGAAAGAGACTTTGGCGCAGAAGCCCAGATACCTATGTTTTGAGCTATATCCTCGTGGCAGAGAAGCCAGAGTGTGTGCAAAGCTCGAGTGTGCCACCAAGTCCTGTGCTGAAAACGTGGGGAAGAGAAGCCCATTGCTCAACTATCCTGACATATTGTTTCTTGAACACTTTTCTTTTGCATACATCATTTCCCCATATCATTTGTATTTAGAAGTAAGGATTGGCAGTAGGTTTATTAGCATAGGCCCTTTTATTTTGACAGAGACTCCACTAGGACTGCGTTGTTATTATTTGATGGTGGTAGCTTGCTCCCATCCTTACATTTAGGGTTAGATAGGTGTTAAATCAACCCATTGAAGTTCAATAAGCATCATTGAACTGTGATCACTTGTGCCTGGCTTCACTGTTTGGTACCCTGCCTTCCTTACATGTGGTGTCAGAAGTTGGATGCGACTCAATTGAGAGAAATGTGGGACCCTAAAATTCCAGAAACTTAGTCACAGAGCCTCAGATGCCTCTACTGCCACGAAAGAATCCATAGGTTTTGATATTTGTAGCAACAGAGAAGCTACTATCTCTTCAGGGAAAAGAGGGATGATTCCCACTGACTTAATCCTAATAGTCCCTGCGGGTTATATAAGATTTGCCCCAAAATCTGGCCTGGAAGTTTGATCTAGATGTCCTAGCAGGCGTTATAGATCCAGACTTTCAGGGAGACAGAGGTTCTCGTACAGAACCATGCCGAAACTCCATTTGAAATAGACTGTGGGGACACAATTGCACAGGGAATTCTTGAGAAGGCTCTATTTCCCCGTTTTAAGGAAGAAAGTGAACCAGAGGAAACAGAGAAGTAAACTGAGGCTGATGAAACACCTATCACTGGTACAAAGAGGGAAGAAGAACCTACCATCCTTCCCGATCTAGCCTTCGCCGAGCAAAATGATCCAGCACTTGCAGAGGCTTTCTAACAAGTGATTCCTGAGGGGGAAGGACTAGAAAAGGGGAGCCGCTTTTTCTTCCTGAAACAGGGATTACTATATATAAAAGAAAACTCCAGAGAAGGCCTGAGTAAAACTCAGTTAGTAATCCCCAAAACCCAACACAAGATCGTGCTAGAGATTGCACATTCTCATTGACAGGGGGACATTTAGGACAATCTAAAACCCAAGTTCACATAAGCGGGACAGTCCACTGGCCAAGTATCCATGCCGACAAAGAACTTCATTCAGAAATGTGAAAAATGCCAGAAGACCAGCTCACATATTCCCTTGCCTGCCCCTCTAAACACCTTACCAATATTAAAAGTCCCTTTCTCCCGAAGTGGGATGGAAATCATTGGACCGTTGGCAACCTCTAGACTGGGTAAATAATATGTTTTCGTAATCATTGATTATTCTACCCATGCCCAGAGGCTCTCCACATCCGGAACAATACAACCCAGCAAATCCTAAAACACCTCCTACCATTCTTTTCTAGGGTTGGTTTCCCCAAGTAAATTCGAACGGATCAGCGATCCAATTTTATGAGTACACTCATGGGTGAAATCAAGTAATTGCTACACATTACCACCTCCAAACGGACGGATTGGTAGAAAAATTTAACAAAACCCCTAAAATGATTTTGAGAAAATTGGAAGTTAAGGATGGGAAGGACTGGGATCGCATATTCCCCTCGGCCCTATTTGCAGTAAGGAAGACCCCTCAGGCATCCACCAGATTCTCTCGTTTTGTGCTACTTTACACTAGAGTACCAAGAGATGTCTTAATCATGCTCTGGGAGACCTGTGAAGAGAGAGAAGAGGCACCTATTGCCCTCTCACACACAGCTACCCGATTGCGAGAGCACATGAAACTCGTTCGGAATCTAGTCCACACTCACATGGAAAGAGCTCAAGCCCAATAGGTGAATTTAAGATCTTTCTCGGTAGGATACAAAGGTATTAGTCCTCTTTCCTAAATCTGAAAATAAACTTGTCTCAAAGTGGCATGGGCCAGATGAGGTACTAGAGCAAACAGGGATCTGTACCTATAAAATAGCCCACCCTGATAGGAAGCAAAAGACCCACCTTTACCACGTAAATCTCTTTAAGGAGTGGAAAGGAAATCCTTCTGCTACCACCGCCTCGATATTGTCTTGTCTGGTACCGGAGGAGATAAGACATTTCTGAGCTTATTCCCCAAGAACTATCTAGACAGAAACAAGAAGATTTAAACAACATTGATATGGCGTTCCCCGATGTATTCTGCGAGAAACCAGGGAAAGCATATGGTACTTATTATATCAGAACTCCAAAAGGGAAACGTGGTCCATTTGAAATCCTTTAGACTCCCAGAAGATCGACAACAAATAGTGGTTGAGGAAATGAAATAAATGCTGATGGCAAACATTATTGAGCCCTCTTCAAGTCCATGGGCCTCCCCTATTGCGTTGGTAACTAAACCCGATCATTCTTGCAGGTTTTGCATAGACTTCAGGCAGGTCAACGCCATCTTCGCCTTCGAAGCCTATGGCACGCATCAATTAGTTAATAGATACACTTGGAAATTCCTATCAACCTTACATTTAACCAAGGGATATTTGCAGGTCCCAGCAAATGGACCTGATAAGGAAAGGAAAAGACAGCTTTCACAACATCCCTGGGACTATTCCAGTTCAAATTTCTCCCTTTTGGCCAGCATGGGGCCAGCGCCACTTTCGAACTTATGGACATGATATTACAGCCATACTCCGATTTCAGTAGGGCCTAGATTGACGACAATCATTTAAAGTAAAACTTGGGAAGACCATCTTTTTCACCTTTCTACTATTATGAGAACCCTCAGAGAAGCTGATTTGACTGCCAATCCATCAAAATGTAAGCTGGCTCAATCAGCCATGCAATACCTTGCTTCTTTGTAGGGAATGGCAGTGTCCAGCACCAGCAAGAAAAAGTCAAAGCCGTCCTAGATTTCCCCACGCCCAAGACCAAGAGAGACCTCAGGGCATTCATACGATTGATTGGTTATTAACGTAGGTTTATCCCAGATTTCGCAGCTAGTACAGCTAGGTTAACAGACAAATCAAGGAATGCTGAACCCCAGAAGATTCATTGGACTGCTGAGGATGATGCATGTTACAACAACCTAAAACAAACTGTGTCAGAACCCAATCCCAAAAGTAATAGACTTTTCGAAAGAATTTGTGTTAAAAACTGATGCCTATTTTACAAGGTTAGGAGCAGTTTCATTGCAAATTTGTGATGGATTTGAACTTCCCATCCTATTCACTAGTCGTAAACTCTTCCCACATGAGAAGAACTACTCTGTGTTGGAATTAGAGGCCCTTGCCATCAAATGGGCAATTGTCCATCTAAGATACTATCTTCTAGGAAGTTCACACTGGTCATCGACCACTCAACTTTAGTATGGATAAGTCAACGAAAAGGTCTCTAACTCACGAGTAATGCGATGGTTCTTAGACCTGCAACTCTACTGTTTCATTGTGGAACCCCGAAAAGGTAAAGAGCAGGGGAGCGTTGATTTCCTTTCCTGGTTTCCCTGTGAAACAGATGCTACTACATTGGATAGGGGAAGTTTATGTGAGAAACCAAAGGGTGTCTCACCTGCTAGTCCCTGGGGATCTCTCTCTCTCTCTCTCTCTCTCTCTCTCTCTCTCGCTCGCTCTCTCTCTCAGGTGGCCAGGGCACGGCCATCACCTTTGTATCCAGACCCTAGGGGTGGATCAGTGTGGGAGGATCACCTGGGTTAGAGGTCTTCAGGGAGTGGGACTCCTAATGGTGAGATGCGGTACCACATCACCCCCATACCACCTTTCTCCATCCTACTGGGAACTGTAACTCCCCCCCTTCCCTAAACAAACACTTTCACACAGATAGCCCGCTCTGGTAGAAAACAGACTCATACCCGAGCATTGTACCTGACATATACCACTACTATGGTCAGGCAAAGTCAGGCAATTACTGTCGTCAACTCACACCTGGCTTTCATTAAGCTTCCCCACAGAGAAGCAAGACGGAGCAGGTGAGTACACTCGGAGCGAGGCAAAGCACACGAAAGAACTGCCTTTTCCAGATGGCAGCTGAACAAGGGGAGAAAGGCGGCAAACTGAGAAGGGAGAGGAAGGAGGGAGATACCCTTGACCTTTCCGGCGAGAAACCGTTACTTTCCAGAAACCTTCAGATTAAAAGGCGTAAGGCCAGGATACCAGACTGAATAATCCTGCATTGTGTGTCGGAGATAGCCAGGGCCCTCCTGCTCGACTGGCCGAGTCGGTGAGGTGCAGCAGACACTGTGGTACCATCCCTTGGCACCAGGATCAAAGAAGCGTCAGAGATATCAACACAGCCGGTGAGTTGGGGAGACCGATGCAAGACCGGTCTGTGTTGAAGTCAATGTTGCAAGCAGCAACATTGTATGAAGAGCGCAAGTGCGAAGAATATTCACGCGTGTGATGAAAGACGAAAGTGAAGCTCATTTGCTGATGAATGGTTGAACTTTAATATAAATCAGAGAAGGTACGAGACAAAGTAACAGAGTGGTCCGGCACCGCGGGTGTGCTCAATCGCAAGTCTCTGTGTGTTGTACCCAGCCAAGAAGTGGCAGAAACAAAAGCAATAAAGTGAAACTTATGGATGAAGTGAATCGAAGTGGTCCTGCAATGGTTTAAGAAAAATCCATTACAGTCGAAAGTCTTTGAATTTTGATAACAAAAAGAAAGCAAAGAAAGTGAGAATAAGGTCTGAGTCTGACCAAGGGAGACCCGTGGTCCGAGCCCGATCGAGGGAGTCCAATTGTGAACTTGTATTTATGGTGGTCCGAGCCCAACTAAGGGAGACCCATGATGAACAATAAACCAGAGAACTTGTAAATGCGAAAATCCTAAAAAGAAAGGAACTTTGGTACTTGTTTGTTACCACAGGCACTCTGCAATAAGAGACTTTTATTGGGAAAGGGACTTTGGCGTGGAAGGCACAGATACCTATGTTTTGAACTACATCCTCATGGCAGAGAAGCCAGAGTGTATGCAAAGCTCAAATGTGCCACCTTGTCCCGTGCCGAAAACGTAGGGAAGGGAAGCCCACTGCTCAACTATCCCGACATTGTTTCTTGAACACTTTTTTTTGCATACATCGTTTTCCCACAACATTTGTATTTGGAAGTAAGGATTGGAAATAGTTTTATTAGTAAAGACCCTTTCATTTTGACAGAGACTCCACTAGGACTGCATTATTATTATGTGATGGCCGTAGCGTGCTCCGATCCTTAGATTTAGGGTTAGATAGGCATTTATCCAACCCACTGAAGATGAATAAACACCCTTGAACTGTGATCACTTGTGTCTGTCTTCACTGTTTGATACCATGCCTTCCTTACAGTTCACAATTAAATGAAGTAGATAAATCCATTAAATTGTCTTTTCCAAGGAGAAATCCTTGGATCCAGAGGGTGGTTCACTTCCCCTTGATATCTCAAATAGGATGGCAAAAATTTCTTTTTCAAACAACAGTTCCTTAAGGATGGCAAAAATTTCTCAAAGAACAGTGTTTTTGGTTCCTTATATGAACGTATTAGGGGTCCTCCAAGGCAAGTAACGACTGGAACACCAAAGTAATCCAAAAGGAGCATACACCAAGCAGGAAGCAATGCAGTTTATTTAGGCCCAGATGCAGCAGGCAGAGTACGATTCAAACAGCCTGGTGGAACAGTGAAGACAGCTGTCAACGCCGCCTATCGCGGGCAAAACATTTATACACAAATTGCATATATTCATTGGAAACATATTTTGAAGCACCTTACAAAAGCTGATTGGTGGGACTACATCAGTCCCCAATATCTAGGCATACAATGAAGGATTGTAATTGGTCCACGCCATCCTGGCCCCAATTGTCCAACATCACCCAACGTGACGTGATGAACCTTCCCACACTGCTGCAAAATCACGTTTCATAGCATTACGTGATTGTGCTGACTGGAACTTAATTAATCTGCCATTGATCAGTTTCCATCAAACACACATGACAACCTGAGTTTGGCAAAGGGAAGACGTTCACATGACATATGACCAATGAGGTTCCCTGTGAACGTCAGCAAGGAAAACAAAACATTGTTGCACTCTAGGGACACCGAAACCTCTCCCAGTCATTGTCCTAGTCGCTCGCTCCCTCCCTCGCTCCACAGCCCTCTTCCCATGACCATCTGCCAAGGGGCGATTTGAAACCGCTTAAATTGCATTTGACTGCATTTAACTTCTAATTCCATACAAGTTCCCAGCAATCACCCAGGTACCTAGTTCTCTGGCCTCGAAAGTATCTGCTGGTCCCATTTTACAGAAGCTATGTTCTCCTTGGAAAGTCAGCTTACAACATTTCTCCAGCACACTGCCTGAGGCTGAGAGCGCAAAAAATTCCTGTCCACCCAGCACATTGGGCCTGCAGCTGTGAAAAGAAAAGTGTTTTACTTACCTGAGGCTTATACAAATAAATGGCGGTTATATAGTTATACTAAAAATGGCTGTTATACAGTCCATATCGTACTACACTATCCCCAACTAGACACTACTATTACCCCTTATCCCTTTCCCCTATGTGCCCCTCTCTCCCCCGCCCCACTCTATACCGCCAAACCCATTCTCCCACGGACTTCTCCTCCGGCACCTGCGAATAAGTTACACAGCGCAGCGATCAATGATGCCCTCACCCCCTTGCGTCCCTCCATCAGTCACATAATTGATAGGTGCGGCCTCTTTGACAGCGCTGAATTTGCACCTTTACCGCATTCCCCACTTCAATCGATCTACGATTGACACTTTCTTACTTGTTTAGTTTTTACTGACTGTCTTGGGGATCCACAAACCTGTTACCCTATCCATGATCCCCCCTTCGTCCTCATACTCCCACAGTAAAAACTATTAACACCCACTCTTGCCCATTCCTTGAGCATGCCACCCAACATGCATCATACTCATCCACGTTTGCAGGTGGCATTTTAACCACCCCCGTATGCGTTTATTTGGTCCAGATGTCGGGCCCCAATTTTTACTCTGTACCTTATTCCCTGTCCAATCAACATTCAGGGACATTATATATCTCTTCCTCCCCTTTTTGCACTTGCAGTGTCGTGATATTAGCTGGCCCAGACAGAGGGTGATGAGCACCGGAACAAGCATTGAGACCGTTACATTGAAAATATTCGCCAACCACGTCAGGACGCTGCTGATGATATGCAGGATTTGATCTCTTGAAACACCTCTTCGCATTCCAAACAACATAAAGCCTGTTTGGCATTATAACCCAGAACATTACCACTGACGTAAGTTCCGTCTTGGATTAAGGACAAGCTTTTTTGTTCTTTGGCGGCAGGGTATCCTGTATGAACTTTCAAAGGCAAAACATCGCAGTGAAATAATCGAAAACCAACAGAAAAATCCAGTACCGTCAAAGAATTCCTTGAGACATCCCATTGAATTTCTAACACAGAATCAGTATTGGAGGTAAATTAACTTACAGTAAATTAACCTGAGCACACATTGAACTATACAAAATAAATAGCTTAACTAGAATGAGATGCTCAGTCTTACTTTTGAATGAAGGACAATCTCTTTTGCTCTTTCTAGACAAGGTACTCTGCCTGAACTTTTGAAGGCATAGCAGCACTATGAGATAACTGAATATCAACAAAGACATTCGGCGCCGGAATCACGGAAATCCCAGTGACTGCCCATTGACTTTCTTTCACATCATTAATGAAGGTAAATTGATGTGAGCACATATTTAATGATATGAAACAAGTAGCTGAAATAGACAGAATTCTAGTCGAATTTATGTTTACAGGTAGCTTGGCGCACCCGAAATCTAGATCTAGATTGCATCATCGTCCAGATTTAAATTCTCTCAAAGTCCCTAACTGAGTATAGTGAACTCTAAGTCAGTAATCGTGGAGTAAGCTCTGACTCATTGCCAAAATGATTTTATTGTAGTTTTAAAAAAAAAAGTTTTTAATTGTGACCTTTGAAGTAAACAAAACACTTTCACCTTTGTTACAGATTGATTTTGAAGAAGCACCTAATTGGGGAAGAATTGAATTCTTGAAAAATGATTTCTGTCCTGAAGATGGCCCATACATTAAGTAGACCGACAGCACTTGAGATTGTGCAGTATATGTCTGTGTGGCCGAAACATATGTCGACTTGAAAGGAAATACTCATCTGGCTAATTTCCCTATCTGTACTGGCAACAATAAACTACAGGTTGCTAAAATATGAATTGTATTGTTGACCATAATCAGTAATTAGATCAGAAAGCTCAGGGAGGCTACAAAAAACATTAAATGCAAACCAAAATAACCTCCTCGCACTGTATGTATTGACGAAAACAAGTGTTAGACTGTATGATCTATTTGTCTATCCCCGAAACTGTATATATCTATCAACAAGCTCTTTAAAGGAATTGCTTTAAATTTCATTGTTCTATATTAAGAAATAAGTTTATATAAAAAATGATAAAATGTATGTTATGATGTGAATACCTATCGTCGTCTAGTGAGATGTGTGTTCTTGATGTTTTATGAGTGATCACATTTTTTAGTGGTTTTTTAAAAAAAAGGTGGAAGACAAAATAAAAATGTATGATCTTGATATTTGAGAAACTGTATCTTTGCAATGTACTGACACTTCTGTTAAGTGAACAAACAGCAGTATGATTTACTGACAGGTATTCACTAAGGGATATAAAGAGTGGGGTAGTTGATCTGATTTTCCCGAGTATGCTCAAAAGGTCTCCCACAGTGCAGATTCAACCCCCCCCCCCCCGAAAACAAAAAATAGGGAGTACCCAATCAGTATAATCTCCTTGCAACAGGTCCATCATAACAGTCATTCTGGGAGAGGGATGTCTTTCCCTTTCTATTGCCTGATTGGGCATCTGCATATCGACACAAAAACGGATCTTCCCACTATTTTCCCTGCTGGGCACAGGCATGATGATGAAGCCCAGGGTGGTGGGCCTTTCACATGCTCGATGATGTCCTGTGCAACTAGGGATTGGAGCTCGTCCTCTACTTGGGACTGAATGTTTACGGGTATGTCTCTGTAGTGTTGAGCTGTCAACTTAATTTTCTTGTTGATATGCAGCTTGATTTACTTGTCTCTTAGTTTTCCCAGCCCTTGAAAGAGTGATGGGAACGACTGCACTACCATGTCCTTGTGGCTTGAGCTGTAGGCAGACATTATTTGGTCCATTACATGTACCAGGCCCATGTTTCATGGCGGACTTGAAGCTTAGAATACTCTCCGGGAACGTTCCCTTTCATCACATATATTTGAAGCTTCTCACTTTTGTCCTTGTTAAGATGGATTTCTGAACTCGAACCTGGAGGGGCAGAGGTTCAGAAGGCCAGCCTAGTTTCTTGGAACAGGGTAACTTCTGGACAAGCCAGACCAATCAGGGTAGCGATGGCGGCGGTCAAGACTAAGTCTCAAGAGGGGTGAGGGTGACAAAGACCTCAATGAGCACACAAAGCAAGGACACTTACAAATTACTGCAGACAGGTGTTATATTAAATATATTAAAAATATAGACACATTTATTACAAGGCGTTCGTAACATCGACCATAGCAAAGAATCACAATAATACTAAAGTAAACCAACACATCACAATCAATACAATATATATACAAGACCGAGGGGTCTAAGGAGTTATGAGCACGTAATATGTAGACCACCTAGATGGGGAGAAAAACAGGCAGTGCAAGTAATCATTAGACCCAGTTCGACATCAGAAATACACCTAACTAGGAGGAAGTCCGAGCCCTACGAAGAGAGGAGCCTTATGCTCAAAAGTACCTGCACGTGCTGGTGCCAATGGATAAAGTAGGGTCTCTTCAAGGGTCTCAGGCAGTTCAGGAAGGTGAATGAAGCGATGAAGAACAAGTCCCCACTACTCAGGCAAGGCCTCCACTTGTGGGCAGAGGCAGGGTGAGAGTGCAGGATAGAGTCGCTTTTTCGCAACAGCGGTAGAAAAGAAACGGGCTCCTGCGCGAGGGGCCACCGGTTGGGGTATGGACTACTCACCGGTCCCCAACGTAGGCAGACCCAGACTTCTCCAGTTCAGTTCACATTGCTGGCAGGTTCGGATGCGATAATCAGGACGTCAGGACACTGTGTAGATTCCGTGTAGTAGGATTCAGGGTCGAGGGTGTCCCAAATGCAGCGAACGTGCACAGGTTGTTACCACAGCAGGGCAACACGGCAACCGCGTTTACTCTGGTCCGGGCGCACTCGTCTCACTTCAGACCTGGGAATGGCAGGTGTACGAAATCCGGTGTGAGGGTGCCATGGACGCAAAGCAGCAGTAGACCAAGTTTCGAGGGCTTCTCCGAAACGGCGGCGGTGACAGAGCAAAATGTCCTGCGTAAGCTGGTCAGCCCACTGGTTGGCCCAGGGACACTTCCGAAAAGGCTTACTTGCAGGGTTTGATGAAGGTGCCGGGAATAGTTGATCCCACTATTCCAATGGGTCGAAGCGCCTTCGCAGACCTTCTAGGACCACCAGATGCAGAGGGGTCTCGCAGGACGACAGCGGCTCAGGGTGCCAAACCTTCAGCGGGTCACCAGCGGTTCCTCGGCTCAGCTTCTTGTTGCAGGATACTTGGCTCCTTATCCCTTGTTTGGTGCGAACTCAGGAGATCGACATGGAAGTGGTGTTTTCAGCCTCCTCTTATCCAAAGTTCCCTTTGCGCCAAAAACGGAGAGGACCCAATGGGAGATCTGCTCACAAACACTCACACCATATGTGGACCTATCAAGGACCACGGTGGTCCCAGGCATTCAGGACACTCCAGACTCTCTGGCACCCAGGATGTGTATTGGGAACAGACATCCCAGCCCACATCCTGGAGGCACACACAAGGCATGCAGAAGCCAGCGAAAGCGCTGCATGGCCAAATAAGGACGGTCCCGGGTCGGCTCGACCTGGGGAAGGTGAAGGGGCAAGATGGTCAGAGGACAGGACAAAGAACCTCATGGCATGGCCATTTTGGAGCCAGGCCACTCATTTGTGCCAAACGCGGTAATCGCGGATAACAGGACGTAAAAAGGGTTCAAAACACAAGAGAAACGATAGCTGCCACCAGTCCTGTCCGTGACACATGTGCACAGTTCATAATATGTCCAGCGAGAGTTTCTAGTGCCTTTGGAATGAATAGAGACCCAAGAGCGTGGTAAAGTAAGTTACAGTGCACTCTTGTTTCATGTTGCACAAAAGCTGCAACATGAGGAAAGGACTAAGGGAAACAAAGTCTCCCAGTACTGACTGTCTTAAGGGCATGTCAGTTTCCCCATAAGAATAGAGTGAAAGCCCAGAGGATTGTGTTGCGGAAGGCTGCGCTTCTCTGGCAAAGTATAAATCAGGATGTAAAACAGCAGCAAAAAGTTTGGGTGTTGCCACATGGAGGGAAAATTACACACAACATGAAATCTTTCCTAACACTCGCCCCTCCCAGACTAAGGACAGGGGGAACTAATCCACCCCTGGATGAGTTTCTTGTTCAGGTCGATTAAACATTCTGGACAACCCATCAGCATTGCTATGTTGGACACCTGGCCTATGCTCAATAGTGAAGTCAAAGCCTTGTAGACTTATGGATTCTCTCCCTTCATGTTCATTATCCACTTTAAGGGCTTATGGTCAGTTTGCACAGTGAAGTGGGTCCTATAGAGGTAGGGCCTCAGCTTCTGTAGGGCCCACACAACCGAGAAACATTCATTATCTACTGTGGACCATCGGAGCTCTCTGTCCTTAAGATGGCGACTAATGAAACCAATAGGGTATTCTTTACCCTTCTCATCTACTTGTGATAGTACACCTCCTATCCCAGTGTCAGAGGCATCTGTCTGCACAATAAAAGGTCTTTGGTAATCAGGGGCCCTGAGGACAGGGGACTGGCACAAGGAGTCTTAAGCCATTGAAGGCCTTCTCACACTCTTCAGTCCAAGTCACCTTCTTGGGTTTCTTCGGAGTGGTGAGAGCAGTCAGAGGGGCAGCTATGGTGCCATAGTCTGCCATGAAATTTCGCTAATACCCCGTGAGTCCTAAGAAGGCTGTCACTTGGGTCTGTGTAGTGGGGGTAGGCCAGTCTTGTACTGCTTGTACTTTACTGGGTAGAGGCTCTATCTTCCCTCCACCTACTTCATGTCCAAGGTAAACCACTGAGCCTTGTCCAATCTGGCATTTACTGGCCTTTATGGTCAAGTGGGCTTTCTGAAGAGCCTGTAACACAGTCCCAAGGTGTTTCACATGGTCTTCCAGGTGGCACTGAAAACTGCTATATCGTCCAGATATGCAAGACAGAATTCATCCAACCCATTCAACACATGATTCACAAGCCTATGGAAAGTGGCAGGTGCATTTTTCAACCCAAAAGGCATTACCCTGAACTGGTAAAGACCTTCTGGAGTTGAGAACGCTGTCTTCTCCTTGGCATGTTCTGTGAGGGCTATTTGCCAATAGCCTGCAGTGAGGTCAAACGTGTTAAGGTACTCGGAGGTACCCAAGGTATCCACCAGTTCATCTGTTCAAGGCAAGGGGTGTGCATCTGTCTTGGTGACCACATTCAAAGCCCTGTAATCCACGCAGATCCTCAATTCAGAAGTACCTGCTTTTGGAACCAAAACCACAGGGCTAGACCAAGGACTACTAGTGGGTTCAATCACCCCAAGATCTAACATTTTGTTGACCTCTGTCTTATTGTAAAACCGTACTTTGTCTGACATCCTGTATCCCCTACTTTTGGTATGTACACTGTCTCCTGTGTCTATGTTATGTTTGCACCAAGGTGTCAAACCAGGGGACTGTGAAAACAGGGGGGAAAATTGCCTAAGCAAACTCTTCACCTCAGCCTGCTGATCAGAAGTCAGGTGAGGGGCCACTCGGACACCCTCAAAGGAGCTATCTGAAGGACTGCTTTGAAACACGTCAGGGAGAGGTTCAGACTCCTCTTCCTCAACATCTGAAGCCAATAGCAGTGCTGCGATTTCAACTCTTGGGATAAAAGCCTTCAGCCTATTTACATGGAACACCTTTGGAGCCTGTCCAGGCCTTCCAAGATCCACTAAATAGTTGACCTCACCCAGGGGCTCCACCACTGTGTAAGGGCCTGACCATTTATCCTGTAAAGCTCTAGGCCTTATGGGATTCATGATCAGGACTTGCTGACCAGGTGTGAAGTTGATGAGGGAAGCTTTCTGGTCATACTAATGTTTCACAAGGGCTTGTCCTGCCTTCAACTTATCACTAGACAGACCTATCAGGAGTACCATCCTTTTTCTGAGCCCTAACACATAGTCTACTACGTTGGTAGTAATAGGGGGAGTGGGCATCCCCCATCCCTCCTTGACTATGGCTAAGGGTCCCCGCACAGGGTGACCAAACAGAAGTTCGAAGGGGCTGAAGCCAAAACCCTCCTGTGGTACCTCTCGGTAGGCAAACAGTAAGCATGGTAAAAGAAGATCCCATTTTCTTCTTTGAGGTTCTTCCAGAGCCCCAATCATACTTTTTAAGGTGCTGTTAAACCGTTCCACCAGACCATTGGTCTGGGGGTGGTATGCAGAAGAAAACTTGTAGGTGACCCCACATTCCTTCCACATAGCCTGCATATACTTCGACATAAAGTTGCTGCCTCTGTCAGACACAACTTCTTTAGGGAAGCCAACCTTAGTAAAGATGCCGAGTAAAGCTTTTGCGACTGACTTGGCAGTCACAGTTTTCAACGGGATGGCCTCAGGATATCTGGTGGCATGGTCGACCAATACCAGGATAAACCTATTGCCTGAGGATGTTTGGGGGTCAAGGGGACCAACTATGTCGATCCCTACCCTATCAAATGGTACTCCCACAACTGGGAGTGGTACCAATGGAGCTTGAATTGTTGAACCACTCTTACCAGATAACTGGCAGGAGGCAAAACTCCTGCAGTGACTTTCTACTTGCACCCCCATCTTGGGCCAGTAGAAGTGCATGGATAACCTTTGCTTGGTCCTCTTAATACCAAGGTGACCAGCAAGGGGCACTTCATGCGCCAGCTGTAGGAGGAAGGGTCTTACAGCAAGGGGAACTACTAACCTACTATGGTCTCCTTCTGTAGACTCTGTGGGCTCCCTATACAGAAGTCCACCTTTCCAATAAATCTGATGTTTCCCAGGTGGTTCACCCTCAAGCTGGGAGCAGGCCTGTCTCCTTAGGCCTTCCAGAGATGGGCACTCACGTTGGCCTTTACTGAATTCTTCCCTGTCAGGACCACCTTCTACTAACACATCGTTTAGTGCAGGATGGTCATTGGGGTCAAATACTTTAGGCATCACCACCTCCTCGTCAGGTCCGGGTGAAAGACCAACTACCTCCACCGCAGTGGTAGGTGAGTTAGGGGGAATATTCTCTTTCCCTCTGCTTGGTTTCTTGACTCCTTTAGCCTTGGGTTTCCCCTTTGGCTGGGGTAGAGCATTGGTCTTGGCCAATGCTGCCCTCGTTTGAGACCTCGTGCAGGGTCTGTCAGCAGTATCTCCCACAAGCCCTAAAGCTCTGAGATCATTGCCCAACAAGGCCTTTCCTGGGACACTCCTCTGAATGCTCACTGGAATCCTGGCTGCTGTACCATTGATAGTAAGATTTACAGGTATTACTGGGAACATGAGAGGAGGGCCGTCAGCCAACTTAGTAGGCATCAGAGTAGCTCTGGCAACTTCCTCTGGGTCTACCAAGGTAGAATCCACTACAGTTCGGCTATACCCACTATCCCTAAGAGCTGGAGTATCTACTCCATTGATCAGCACACTGTCTTTCAAGTAGTGCTTGGTGTTATCTGGAATCCTAGCATAAGCCTCTGCGACTTTAGGCTCCCAGGAACCCAGGGAAACTAAAACCACCTCAGCTTCTATCCCACTGGGGAAGGAGTCTGAGGAGAAGGATGCTCCGGTAATCTCTTCTTCCTCGTAGGAGGAGAAGGCCAGATTAGCAGAGTGGACCCCCAAGGTTTTGATCTTACATCTGGGATCCTCCTTCACGCAGTCAGTTGTTCCACAAGCAAAACAAGATCCATTGGGTCTGTCTACATAGGGAGGCTTATTATAACCAAAGTTCGGTTTCGGAGGCGGTCCTCAAGTACCCTGTGAGTTCTCGTGTCTTACCCTTATTCTTCCTTTTGTGGCCCTTTTGGGAAGAAGATTTATCAGTTTCCCCACCCTCCTTATCTGTGGACTTTTTCCCTTCCTCCTGCTTACCAGGATGAGTCTTGTCCTTATGGGAAACTTGATGTGACACCCATAAATATGCTGCAATGGCAAGTTTCTTAGGATCTATCTCCTTTGAATCTGCCAAATGCTGCTTAAGCTCAGGGGAAGAAGATGGAAAAATATGTTCCAGAATGACAAGACTTATCATACCTTCAAAGGTAGAAACTTTATAACCTTCGACCCAGCGAGTTACGTTTTTTAAGGATTCAGTTACATAAGATACCCAAGTACCACCTTTTTTTTCTTATACTCTCTGAATCTTTTTAAGTATTGGGCAGGAGTCTTCCCAAACTTTAAAATGAGTTTGCTTCAACATTGCAAAATCTACTCTCTCAGCCTTCGACATTTCCATAATGGCACTGCAGCCAGAATGGGGCAGTCTGCTAAGTAACCAGGCAATTTTATCAGCATTGTCAACTTATTGAACTTCACATGCACACTCAAATGTATTCAGCCAGTCTATAATGTCATTCATTTCCTCATACACACGGAGCAGATCTTTTGGAAACCTTGGATGAGAGGATGCCCCAGACCCATGTCCAGACCCACCCTTGGATCCATTGGCAACTTCAAGCTTGGCCAGGTCCAACTGGTGATCCCTGTCTTTTTGTTTTTCTTCCGGTTCGATTTTTAGTTTGGCCATATTGAACTCAAGCTCCTTCTGCCTAATCAGCAGTTCTTGCTTCTTGAATTCAAGTATGGCCTCCCCATCCGCACTGGCAGAGGAAACATTGGACATTTCATCCTCCCTGTCCTCATGGTCGCTGTGGACCAGTGCAGCGGCAGAACTGTATGTTCTACCAGGGAGAGCAGCCCCACCTCCTTCTGCACTGTCCTCTGAAGCTATAGTGCTAAGCTGAGCTTCTTGCCAGGCCATGATTCTTTGGATCATTTCCATTTTGGTGCCTTGAGAGGAGACACCTCTCTCAGCACACATCTTTTTCAATGTTTCCGATTTAGAAGCATTTAAAGTTAACAAGGTACTTGTTTCCATACTGCTAGATAGGACTATGGCCTTTAAAAAGTTATACTACGATAATTCACTGTGTGTCCTGGTAGGAATAACTTGAAATGCCTTCGCTTGTGCGCAACACTGGATACCTTCAGTCCTATCCCACCGCTTTACACCAATTTGTTAAGATGGATTTCTGAACTCGGACCTGGAGGGGCAGAGGGTCAGAAGGCCAGCCTAGTTTCTTGGAACAGGGTAACCTCTGGACAAGCCAGACCAATCAGGGTAGTGATGGCAGTGGTCGAGACTGAATCTCAAGAGGGGTGAGGGTGACAAAGACCTCAATAAGCACACAAAGCAAGGACACTTACAAATTACTCCAGACAGGTATTATATTAAAAATATATACACATTTATTACAAGGCCTTTGTAACATCGACCATAGCAAAGAATCATAATAACACTAAAGTAAACCAACACATCACAATCAACACAATATATATACAAGACCAAGGGGTCTAAGGAGTTATGAGCACGCAATATGTAGACCACCTAGATGGGGAGGAAATCAGGCAGTGCAAGTAATCATTAGACCCATTTCGACAAAAGAAATACACCTAACTAGGAGGAAGTCCGAGCCCTACGAAGAGAGGAGTCTTATGCTCAAAAGTACGTGCACGCGCTGGTGCCAATGGATAAAGTAGGGTCTCTTCAAGGGTCTCAGGCAGTTCAGGAAGGTGAATGAAGCGATGAACAAGTCCCCACTACTCAAGCAAGGCCTCCACTTGTGGGCAGAGGCTGGGTGAGAGTGCGGGATAGAGTCGCTATTTCGCAACAGCGGTAGAAAAGAAACGGGCTCCTGCGCAAGGGGCAACCGGTTGGGGTATGGACTACTCACCGGTCCCCGATGCAGGCAGACCCAGACTTCTCCAGTTCATTTCACGTTGCTGGCAGGTTCGGATACGATAATCAGGACGTCTCGACACTGTGTAAATTCCGTGTAGCAGGATGCAGGGTCGAGGGTGTCCCAAATGCAGCGAAAGTGCACAGGTTGTTACCACAGCAGGGCAACACGGCAATCACGTTTACTCTGGTCCGGGCGCACTCGTCTCACTTCAGACCTGGGAATGCCAAGTGTACGAAATTCAGTGTGAGGGTGCTGTGGATGCAGAGCAGCAGTAGACCAAGTTTCGAGGGCTTCCGCGAAACGGCAGAAGTGACAGAGCAAAACGTCCTGCGTAACCTTGTCAGCCCACTGGTTGGCCCAGGGACACTTCCGAAGAGGTTTACTTGCAGGGTTTGATGAAGGTGCCGGGAATAGTTAACCCCACTATTCCAATGGGTCGAAGCACCTTCGCAGACCTTCTAGGACAACCAGATGCAGAGGGGTCTCACAGGACGACAGCGGCTCAGGGTGCCAAACCTTCAGCGGGTCACCAGCGGTTCATCGACTCAGCTTCTTGTTGCAGGATAGTTGGCTCCTTATCCCTTGTTCGGTGTGAACTCAGGAGATCGACATGGAAGTGGTGTTTTCAGCCTCCTCTTATCCAAAGTTCCCTTTGCGACAAAACGGAGAGGACCCAATGGGAGATCTGTTCACAAACACTCACACCATACGTGGACCTATCACGGACCACAGTGGTCCCAGGCATTCAGGACACTCCAGACTCTCTGGCACCCAGGATGTGTATTGGGAACAGACATCCCAGCCCACATCCTGGAGGCACACACAAGGCATGCAGAAGCCCGCGAAAGCGTTGGGTTTCGCGGGAAAGTGCATGACCAAATAAGGACAGGCCCGGGTCGCCTCGACCTGGGGAAAGTGAAGGGGCAAGACGGTCAGAGGACAGGACAAAGAACCTCGTGGCATGGCCATTTTGGAGCCAGGCCACTCATTTGTGCCAAACGCAGTAAGCGCAGATAAAATGGAGAAAACGGGTTCAAAACACAAGAGAAACGATAGCTGCCACCAGTCCTGTCCGTGACACACTTGCACAGTTCATAATAAGTCCAGCGAGAGTTTCTAGGGCCTTTGGAATGACTAGAGACCCAAGAGCGCGGCAAAGTAAATTACAGTGCACTCTTGTTTCATGTTGCACAAAAGCTGTAACATGAGGAAAGGACTAAGGGAAACGAAGTCTGCCAGTACCGACTGTCTTAAGGGCATGTCAGTTTTCCCATAAGAATTGAGCAAAAGCCCAGAGGAGTGCGGCAGAAGGCTCCGCTTCTCTGGCAAAGTCTAGATCAGGGTGTAAAACAGCAGCAAAAAGTTTGGGGGTTGCCACATGGAGGGAAAATTACATACATTATGAAATCTTTCCTAACAGTCCTCGTAGGAGCATGTTGACTCGAACAAGCCTTTGAATGGGTGTAGCATGCGTGAGCCATATACTCATATGTCGATGTCTGGCACCTTCAGTTTGATAGGATGTTGTAGGCTGGCATAGGTCTCCCCACTGATGACATTGACGGTAGCCCCTGTGTCAATAAGGAATTCTTGGGTGCTGTCATTGACCTTTAGGAGCAGCGTCGGGCTGAATTCCACTGCCATTTTGTTGCCTATGGCGTGTACATATCCCCTTTTCCTCTCACCGATCGATGATGAGTCCGAGTCGGTCTGTTGTCTGGGGGACGTCTCAATGTAGCATGCTTTGTGTCATGTTGAACATTGCTTTTGCTCATGCACGTGGTTGGGCAACGAAGGTCATAGTGCCGTCCAGTGGATCGTTTGCAGCTCCTGGCCGATGCGCGGTACTGTTCTGGTGAGCTTTCCTTACTCTGACGAGGCGAAGATCTTCGGTATGTGGCCCTCTGCCCGTCGAGGACTTGTTCAGAAAATCTTCTGACTTTTGCGAGCCATATTTAGATGTTTTGCACATGGCGCAAGTAGTTTTCATCTCCGCAGCGATCACATCTGTGCGCCATGAGGAAAATCATAGCCACACCTGTAACACTTCCAACATGACTTTCTTGCGTGTCTTGTCGGTGGACTGTAATTGACAGAGGGGAGCAGGAGCAGTGTGAGAAATAGTAATCTTCTCCAAAGACTCCGCTTGCCTGTCAATGGCCTGGCCATGACGGTACTCGCCAGAATCAGGACCTCTTCGAGCAATCTTCTCTTGTGGAGCAATTTCTCACGGAATTCTGCCGATTCGCTGCCCGCAATGACTTGGGACCAGAGTGCTTCCACAGTGAAAATAGTGTCAAAGTCACAATACCTCACCCTTTCTCTCAAACGCATGACAAAAAGGTCTAACGTTTCCTGAGTCGTGGCGTGGAACACATGTCTTTCATAGTCGATGATCCAATGAGGAGCAAAATAGGCATTGAGCATGTTGATGATATCAGTAAGGTGGCTGTGGCCTGAGCTGGCATCTCGTGAGCCAGGTGACCTATAGTGGGCCCTAATGTGTGCATTAATATAACCCTTGGGCGTCTTGGCTCTCGCACCCCCAGAGTATCGATGTACAAGTAGAAATCCATGATCCACCAAGCCCATCTTGGCCCTAAACTACTTGTTGTCAGTAATGTCAACGGGCAGCACCCGTTCCAGTAGAGCACGTTCCTGGAGAGGTTCATGGTGATGAGTGAGAAAACTGAGGGGGTGGAAGATGAGAATATTGTGGGCTGACACGGTATGGCTGTTTTCTCACTCTGGAGTATGTGCCTGCTGGTCCAGGCAGCCAATGGGGTTTGTCACCGTATGACAGCAGGCTTTTAATGTAGCTTTGTATTGGTGAAGCAGGTCTCTACTGTTGCCGAAGCCTCTGTGCAGGATCCTGGTGCTGAGGCGGGCAGCTGATAGGGCGGGCCCTGCAAAGCAGCTCACGACTGGTAGCGTGTTTTTAGAGCACACAGACTCTCATAGCTCAAATGTGAGGCTCAACGGGATTTTCTCCCAGAGAGGTTTCCTGCTCTTACCTAGAGCGGATGGGTGTGTGCGCGAGTGCAGGGCGGGTGGCTCACCTCGAGCGGCATCAGGATGCCAGCATGGAGTGCCAGGCATGCATGGGGTGCAAAGGCCTCATGTAGGATGTGGTTGCGCGTGCAGGTAACAGGGACTTCATTGCCAATGTTGTGTTTAAAGCACCGGTGGTGCTAGGCATCGGCGGTTGCCCGGGATCGGGCCTTCCACATAACCAGGAAGACACAGCATACATGTAGGCACGTTTTTTTTTCATTCTACATGCCACTCGTGAGGGCCACCAGAAACACTTGATACGCATTTCCTGTGGGCCTCGCTCAATAGTGGAAACAGACAATGTTCCTAAAAACTGGAACGCTACACCATCTCTTATGTTTTCACACAAGACACTAACCCCTCCATCTTCACCAGCAACGCTCTCCAATTCCAATCACCCTCTCCGATCGTTGTCTTACCAATATCTTTGAGACATTCAATACAGATCTTCACTCGGGCACTAACGCATCGCACCCCTCTGCAGCTTCTAGCCCAAAACCAGTACGGATGGTAGAAGCAAGATAGCAATTGATGCTTCAATCCTTCATCCCATCACCCGAGAACTTGGAACCTGCAGGGGCACTTAACTTTACAAACAGGAAGACCTACACCCAAACAGATTGCAACATACAATTCAGCCTTGATGTCTGTTGAGATGGATTTCTGAACTCTGACCTGGTGGCAGAGGTTCAGAAGGCCAGCCTACTCTCTTGGAACAGGGTAACCCTGTGGACAAGTCAGACCAATCAAGGTAGCTTGGCGGCAGGCAAGACTAGGTCTCAGGAGGGGTGAGGGTGACTGAAAGACCTCAATGAGCACACAGAGTAAAGGACACTTACAAATCACTCCCAGTCAAGTGTAGATATATTAAAAATACATATACATTTATTTCATGGCCTTTGAGTTTCAACATACAAATCAAATCACAGTAATACTTATTAAGCCAACAAAATCCTATCTAAATACATATATACAAGACCAATGGGGTCTAAAGGGTTAATGCACGAAATGGGTCCACAACCTAAAAGGGGAAGGAAACAGGCAGTGCAAATAGTATTTAGTCCCTTCTGCATCCAATGCACTCTTAACTAAGAGGCAGTCCAATCCCTCTGAAGAGTGGAGCCTAATGCTCAAATGTACATGCAATGCCACCGCACGCAATAGTTCAAATGGGCAAAACGGGGTCTCTTGAAGGGTCTGTAGCAACACAGGAAGGTGGGTGAGGCGATGAAGAATATGTTCCCACTATTCGAGGAGGGTCTCCACTTGAGGGCAGAGTCAAGTCCAAGAGTTGGGAATAGTTCGGTAGTTCGCACAAGCAGTGGAACGGAGAAGGGCCACTTGTGCGTAAAAATGGATGGAGGTGCTAGGGGCCACTGGCTAGGGTTGCGATTACTCACCAACCCCTGGCGCACTCTGGACCAAACCTTGGCAGTCGAGTCAACTTCGGTTGCAGGTTCAAGTGCGGCAATTTGGCGACTCTGCGGCCACCCATGGCATAGGTGTTTGTGGGATTCTCTTATCCAGAATCTCCATCGCGCCAAAACGAAAAGGATCTAATGGGAGATCTGCTCACATACAGGCATACCATATGTGGACCAATCACGGACCACGGTGGTCCCAGGCATTCACAGCACTCCAGACTCTCTGGCACCCAGGATGTGCATTGGGGACAGACAACGCAGCCCATATCCTGGAGGCACACCTCCAAGGCATGCAGAAGCCAGCGAAAGCTTGGCGTTTCGCGGGAAAATACATGCCCAAATAAGGACTGACCCGGGTCGGCTGGACCTAGGGAAGGCAATGGGGCAAGATGGCCAAAGGACAGCTCAAAGAACCTTGTGGCATGGCCATTTCGGAGCCAGGCCACCTATTCGTGCCAAGCGTGGTAATCACGGTTTACCTGGCAGGAAAGGGTAAAAAATACATGAAAAGGTAAGTTGCCACCAGCCCTGTCCATGACACATCTGCACATCTCCTAAAAAATCCTTCGAGAGTATCTAGGGCCGTTGGAAAGGACTAAGAGACCCACGTGTACAGTATTGGAAGGTACATTGTACAATTGTTACATGTTGCAGAAAAGTTGCAACATTGGAAAGGACTAAGGGAAACAAAGTCTCCCAGTAATGACTGTCTTAAGGGCATGTCAGTTTCACCAAAAAAGTGAGCGAAAGCCCAGGGGAGGGCAGCAGAAGGCTGGGCTCCCCTGGTAAAGTCACACTATGGTGTTAAACAGCAGAAAAAAGTTGGGGGGTACACAACTCGAGGGAAAATTACACATAATTGGAAATCTTTCCTAACAATGTCCTAAGCCTTTGGTGCAGCATAAGCATTCCATGTACACCCCCATACAACACTTGTTTGTCTCTTAGCTAATAACTTGCATTTTTCTCATTGCAAAATGCAAACATAAGGACATCCCTGGCTGCTTCCTTTGCCTCCAGACCTACACCTTTCTCCAATCCCAATTCTGCCAACCTGCAACCCCACCTTCCCTCCATGTGTCAATTCAATGGATCCCAACCCCTTCCCCTTCACTCTCCCGATACATCCTGCACTGCTCTTTCACCACCCATAATATGCATAAACAATTATACTACCTGCTTAAACACCAGCTTAAAGAAACTCTCAGTTTATCTTGCCATTATCACAAATAAGCAGTTTCAGTTTCCCAACTTGTCCAAAAAACACTTGCTACGATTGAACCAACTTACCTCAAACAAACTCTACAAGAAGTTGCATCCGCCCATTCGTAAAATCTCAAAGAACGGGAAAATCTGGTTGAGTTTTTTGAAATCTTGGGATTTGAGTATGCTTATTGGGAGTGCAGAGAGCGAGGGGGTAACCCTACTACTTGGCATAGAGGGAACTCATCATCGGTCCTGGATTACATTTTTCTATCCAAATCCCTCCTTTCTTTCCCTTCTTCCCTGGTGATAAGACATGGCAGTGGTAGTGATCTTTGCAGGATGGAGCTATCATTCTCTAGTGGGATCGAAAGGTAAAATAAGACTGATGAAGTATCAAGAAGTAGGTTCAAAATTGAATGCCCAGCTAAAAAAGGTGCCTAGATTCATTTGGGAGACGCAATGCCATCCGGCCAATTCCATACACTTTATTTGGGCCACCTCAGTCCCCAGTATTCCTAGGGGAAGACATATGCAAAAGCATTTGCATTGTTTTGATGAGGAGTCCCAGAAAAGGAAAAGAGAGCTGAGAAGTGCTCTATGCAAGTTAAAATCAGCTGTATTGGGTACAGCAGAGTACACAGCGGAAGTTAAAATGACTATAATCAATTATCTCTCATGGTCGAGAAACCACAGAGTCTCCAGGATGCAAAGAGATGGGGAATACATGTTAAAGCTTCTGAGAGAAAACAGCACCAGGAACTTCTGGTCAATAGTTGGATAGTTAGAATGATATAATTCTTAAATCATCTACTTCTAAGGCAGCGAACCCAAACAGGCTCACTTATCAAATTCTTAAAAGTGAGCCCATATTATGATCCTGGATATTATGTCGTCTCTTTGAAGAGATTTTGGAGAGCCGTGTCTGTCCTTCCTCCTGGAAAACAGCCTTGGTAACACCTCTCTTTAAGGGCGGCGATCGTCGAGCAGCAGCCAATTACCGCCCAATTGCTCTGCTCGACATTGAGAGTAAAATCTTTATGAGGCTTTTACTAAATGAAATCTCAGCCTGGGTTGATCGGCAGACGATCCTGTCTCGCTACAAGACGGGCTTTAGAAAAGGCTTGTCAACAGCCCTAAATGGCTCAGTTTTTAATTTAACTAGTGAAAATATGAGGACTAAGGGGGCACTGCCATTGTATGGAGCGTGGGTCGATCTGTCCAAAGCATTCAACCAGGTTCATAGAACCTTGCTCTGGAACAAGCTTAAGAGCTGGGACATGCCAGGTTCGTTGTTAGCCATGTTGGTGGAACTGCATAGAGACACTTCCATAAGAGTCAGGCTGGACGAACTGGGCCATTTATCAGAGTCCATTAGGGTGGAGAGGGGGGGTTAGGTAGGGTTGCTTGGGGGCCCGTTATTCTTTAACCTCTTCTTACCAGATATGGGTGTTTTCCTGGAGTCGTCTGCATTGGCCAGCCCAGAGATAAATGGAAAGAAGGTCCATTGGCTGGCCTATGCAGACAGCATTGTTCTGCTGGATACAACGGTGATGGGTCTGCAACGACTCTTGTCAAAGTTAGGTGAATATGTAGAATTAAATGATCTCACCATTAATCCCCTCAAATCAAGAATTGTGGTCTTCAAACACCCGCAGAGGACGATGCACTTTTCAAATGGGGTTCTGGGGGGTCAAGTGATCCAAAGGATTGAGGAGATAAAGTATCTAGGCTATAACATCTATGCCTATCCAGCGTGCCGTAAAGTGTAAACAGATGTGGCAATAAAAGCCTACCAGATCGCTTCACAAATGCTCAAGCTAAATGCAAAATATTGCAAGTTTTCAGTTTTACCGCTGATAAAACTATCTAGCAAAAGCGGTGCCTGTAATTCTTTATGGCTTGGAGGCAAAGCCGTTTCTTTGGTCCTCAGACTGGCGTGCAGTAGAGGGGCGAATCTGGAAGAAGTCTCTGTGTCTGCCTTCCTGTACTTCGGGATGGAGCCTACGATTTGAGCTTGGCCTTAAGTCATTAGAATGCATGGCAAACTGGAAATTGGCTTCACTTTATAGGGAGGTCATCACTGGGAAGAGCTCTTCGCTTTATGAAGACATTAGAAATCATCTGGAACAATCAAGATCACCTGTGTTGTCCGCTTTAGAGGGAAGAGTGAAGGTATTGTTGGAGAAGGTTGATTTAGAGGTTGACACCCTTATAACAAATCCATTGAAGGTAAAGCAAAAGCTTGAAATATGCGATTGGATAAAAACAAATCCCAAAGGTAAGGGAGTCATCCCGTATAAACCCATTTCTTCTGATGGAAAAAAACTGGGTTGCCTCTCCCACTATCTTCTGAAATTTCCTGATAGGGCAATAAGGAAGGACTTCCTTAGGATTAGGTTAAATCTGGTGCATTGTGGTGAGGAGTTGGCAAGGCATCAACAAGGAAACTAAGCCCTAAAACTGTAACGTTTGTGACAGCCCTTCAAATCAAATTGTAAGGCATTTATTGATGGAGTGTGAGGGAACATGGGCAGTTCGAAAGAGGTTGTTTGGTAGATTTGTATTTTGAGAAGAAGGGATTATAGCAGAGTATTTTTGGGATTATATGGTTTCTGGTTATAATGTTGCCCTAACAACATTGGCTGTTCGAGTTCTAAAACTCTGTAAAATAATGGAATAATGTTCTTCGTACTAGCAACGGTAAATGGTGAAATCTCAACTTATTTTAGATTAATTTATTTATTGTGGAAACATTTAATTTTTCGCTTTTTAGGTTGTTCGATTTGTGTTATGTTTGTTTTCTTTGCGTTGTAGAACTTGTGATCTCTTTGAGATTTTGTTTTTTTGTAAATGTTCACTGTAGAACCATATACAAATAAAAAAAATTAAAAAAGAAGTTGCATTTGGGCTTTCACAGAGTCATTTAAAAGTCTACCCACTATTTATACACTGTACATTCCCACAGATTCTAACACTGCAGATAGTACTGAGGAAGTCCAGGTATTACCTACCATGACACAGCATTACAAACTGATGCAAACACATGAGTCTTCTTTAACATAGTTTATTTAAGGATCTTTACAAGTGTCTCATCACTCCTTTAATTAGTCTGCTGGTGACTCTTCTAGATTCTCTGCTCCTTGGGTTGGTGTCCATGCTGCTCTTCTGACTGGCCTTTGCCTGGTTTAATCCCCAAGTGACTCTTCGGGCTTGTCTCTCCTCTTTTCCTTGGTCAGGGCCTCAGACTAATTTCTCTGATTTTTCGTTAGCTGGAGCTTCAGCTTTTTCTTTCTGAGTGCTTACCTTGGCGAAAGAGTCATCCTTTTCTTCCCAACTTTCTCTTTGGTCAGGGCATCTGCCTTTTCTCATTCCACTCTCTGTTTGGCTTGGGGGTTTGTCCGTTTCGGTGTCTGTTTCTCTTTGGCCACAGTCTCTGCTTTTACTTTGGATGCTGTTTCACAGGCCACCAACTTCGCCTGTTTACGGGATGCAGCCTTGGACTCTCTCCTCTAGGGATAAGTTGTCCCACCTACATTTGTTTCCTCTGCCTTCCCACAGGTCACAGCCATGGTCGGTTATGGGTCATAGACTCTGTTGTTCTTTCCTGGGTATATGGCAACCCCACTCACTTTCTTTTACTGTTTGGGTAAGTGGCCCATCTTACCAGATTCTACGAGCTGGATTTTTCCTTTTCCTTCCTGTTAAACTACCCCTTCCTCCATTTTGCAGGTTTTCTCTTTTCCTTCACCTTTCTCTGGGTGTTCTCTTTCTCTTCACCTTGGCATGTCACCAGGTTTTCACTTTCACTTCTTCAACTGTCATACAGGGTGCTTCTCCCTCACTCTTCTGATGGTCTCCTCCTCCACTCCGCAGGGCTGGTCTTCCTATCCAGCAGTTCTACAGCTCTTCAGCATTACAACTCGCCAGCTCTGCACTTCAAAACTACCTTCAACTTCTGTCCTGGAAACTGCGCTTTCTATAGGGCTCGGAGCAAATACCTTTCCCCTGCTTGACTGGACAGACCTGGTAGCCTGTTTGAGCATGATCTGTGAGAGGGATGTGCTATAGTGCCGAATTTGGCATAAGAGCCACAGACGAGGTCAACAGCAATTTTCTGGATTTATTTTTAGTGTGATGCTGCTGATGCCGTGACTCTTTCATTCTGGTTGTAAAACTTCCGTTTCATGTAGTCTACCATGGCCATCTCCTGTATTAAGCAGGTTAGTTATTTTTTTAAATCAAGTTTTTATTGGCATTTTGGTTACAACAACGCATAATAACAATCATACCATGTTCGCTCATCTTAATTATAACATTTTCCACCCTCCCCTCCCCCACCCCATCTCTTAGTCACAGACTCATCAAATGGAACGTCTTCAGAAATTGGACGCATTGTAATGTCTCTTCATTCAAAATCAGGATGTCTCTTCTGTGCACGCTAGAACCTTGGGCCTATGAGATGACAACCTCCCCTGGAATCCTCAAAACCGGCAACATGTCCGCTGAGTCCCCCGATCCCTCCAAATACCTTCCCAGCGCAGTTTCCCAATAAGGACTGTGTATAGTACCTGTCTCTTGTTTCTCATCTCCCCTAGGAGAGCCTCCCTATCTACCTTCCTTCCGGCTGAGTTGCGACCTCATTGCTCTCAGTTCTTTACGAAGGTTACTCTCAATCAATGCCCTTTCGCATTTCCTACGGGAGCCTTCCGCAATGAGCAGGCCACGAAAGGTAGCCTTTGCTGCCTCCCATACCACTGTCAGGTCGGTCTGCCCATTATCATTGGTCTCGAAATAGGCCCGTATTTCCTTCCCCAAAAACTCCCTAAATACTTGGTCCCTTTGCAGAGTGTCATTACACCGCCACCTACAGCTCCTCAAGGCCTTTGGCAACCTCCAATCCACCACTACCAGCTCATGGTGTGGCCATTTGACAGCATCCACAATCGGTGCCCCGATCTCCCCATCACCCTCCTCCAATACCAGCAAAAGGTATATTCTCGTATATGATTGATGAGGGGGGGGGGGCGGGGGAAGAATGTGTAGCCCCCGGGACCCGGCCACGACCTGTGCCATACATCAACCCAATAGTGCTCTTGTAGGAGGTCACGCATGGCCAGGTTGTCCTTTGCAGCCCCTCTCATCCCCCTCCCCTTTGCTGACCACCAATCCAGCTGGGGGTCCATTATCAAGTTGAAATCCCAGCCTAGAACCATGGTTCCCTCCGCCCATTCATCCAATAACATGAACACCTGGTGTATGAACTGAATCTGTCCCGCATTGGGTGCAAGAGGGTGGCCAATGTGATCCGCATTCCCTCGCGCGTGCCTTTTATTCCCATGGAATCTGCCTCCAAAGCCTCTCTTGCACTCAATATCCATGAGATGGAACAATGGATGGATTTGTGAGAATCCCAGAAGTTTCTGCCTATTTTTTTCCCCTTTATCGGTGACTGCACGCTACCGGTAGTGTCTCCTGCAAAAAGAGGACCACCAAGTTCTGTTTGCGGAACATGTTGCTAGTGAAGGGTTGTTTATTCAGAGTTTAAGCCCTTGACGTTCAGCGCGCCAACTCGTCCCTCAATCATCACCTCTCCTTACTCCGTCCTCAATTTAAGAGTCTGTGACATTCCCTGTATGTCGCCTCCCATTCCCCCCTTCCCTCCCTGTTCCCTCGCCCCCCCTCCCTTCCCTTTGAGGCGTGCGTCCCTACCTCCCAGAATGACTGGGCTGGGTGGACGAACCATCAGGGGCTCATCGCCTACCCCGGGTTATGTAACGGGATTGTTGCTCCCTCATCTCCAAGTCAGATCGAAGTGTATGGTGTGTCCCAATAGCCTCGGGTTACGGTCTCCAAACTCTTCCCCCCAAAGTCCCCATGTCCCCCCATTGAACAATCTCAAAAAACCATCAGGGCAGCATGCAAAGCACAACAGGCATAACCTTACAAACAATATATCACCAGTCCAACGCTGCCGGCAACAACAAGGGGAAGAGAACAGGCCAAAAGCGGCCATTTACTGGGTCATTTTACTCCCAGTCGAATCCCCAGGCTATCCGAGGGCTCAGCTGAGGGAGCGCAGAAGTGTAGCAGACCTATAAAGCATTTTAATTTCATTTCAAGTGTCCCCCAAAGGCTGTGGGGGGATGTTTAACTTTCTGGAATTTCCAGACCCCTCTTGCCCTATGGTTTCCCCTGGTTGAATCCAGGCCTCTCGGACCCCGGGCTGGATCTGGTGCTCCGTTCCACTGAGGAGTCCTCACGACCACAAACCAAGTCCTACGTAACTCTTTGAATGTCCTCAGCCACCAGATAGTGCCTCTCCCCATCCCATTGAAAAGCCAGATAGAATGGGTGCTCCCAGCGGTATCCAACCCCCTTTTCATTGGAGTATCCATATTGTATTTCCCAAAGACCCTTTGCCTTCTCGAGAATCCTGGCCTTGTCTCTGTAGTAATGTAGACGTGCCATAACCACGAACGGGGGCCACTGACGCCAACGCAGCCCGGTGGACTCTGTCGATCATGACCCCTTCTTCAGCATCCGCTCTCAGGGCAATCTTAGGTCCTGCACCTTGCCGTCCAGGCTGAACGGCGTCCCACCCTCCGCCTCCACTAGCCCGAAGAAGCGTAGATTGTTTCTTCTCTCACAATTCTCCAGGTCATCTACTTTGAGCCCGGTGGATGATTGTTTGGCCTCAACCCCATCCATTCTCTCCTCCAGAGTAGGTACTTTGGCCGTGAGGTCAGCAAGCTTAGCCCCCATGTCCGTTCTCATCCCCCTTATCTCTCCAAGGATGGTCTGGATGTCCTCTTTTATGGAGCCCAATTCCGTCGGGATTGCGGTGGCGCTTCCGGGCTCCTTCCTAGCGTTTTCCACCTGGAACTGATACTTCGCGCCAAGGACCCATTCCAGCTCATGGAATGCCCACTTCCAAAGGCTCCCAAATTCTCCACAAATGGCATGTTTCCAGTGGGTCAAAGGTCCACTTCCAGAGGTTATGGTTGATGGGGGTGTGTGGTGGATCTATCGTTTTAAGGGGGCGAGGGTGCTCCCGATATAGCCGGGCACCACTCTCTGTGCAGGTGGGTCCTCCCCGGCACCGTGAACACCACCGGGGTGCAACCCTACTGATGCCTTGTCCCAGAGGGGCGTTATAGTGTCATCTTCACCACCTACCTAGCTAGGGTGTATGTGCCCTCCCCACAGTACGGATGTTGCAGGGGGTCCACTGGGTGGGCACCCACTTCCGGTGTGGCCACGTGTTACTGTAGGGGAATCAGCCTCCGGTTGATGTATAGCCTTGCCCCACCTTTATAGCGCCTCTCAGGCTGTCCAGCGTGTGTTGTTGGGTGTTGCATTGGTTTTGGTTGGCCACCCGTGCCATCCGGCCAATTCCATACACTTTATTTGGGCCACCTCAGTCCCCAGTATTCCTAGGGGAAGACATATGCAAAAGCATTTGCATTGTTTTGATGAGGAGTCCCAGAAAAGGAAAAGAGAGCTGAGAAGTGCTCTATGCAAGTTAAAATCAGCTGTATTGGGTACAGCAGAGTACACAGCGGAAGTTAAAATGACTATAATCAATTATCTCTCATGGTCGAGAAACCACAGAGTCTCCAGGATGCAAAGAGATGGGGAATACATGTTAAAGCTTCTGAGAGAAAACAGCACCAGGAACTTCTGGTCAATAGTTGGATAGTTAGAATGATATAATTCTTAAATCATCTACTTCTAAGGCAGCGAACCCAAACAGGCTCACTTATCAAATTCTTAAAAGTGAGCCCATATTATGATCCTGGATATTATGTCGTCTCTTTGAAGAGATTTTGGAGAGCCGTGTCTGTCCTTCCTCCTGGAAAACAGCCTTGGTAACACCTCTCTTTAAGGGCGGCGATCGTCGAGCAGCAGCCAATTACCGCCCAATTGCTCTGCTCGACATTGAGAGTAAAATCTTTATGAGGCTTTTACTAAATGAAATCTCAGCCTGGGTTGATCGGCAGACGATCCTGTCTCGCTACAAGACGGGCTTTAGAAAAGGCTTGTCAACAGCCCTAAATGGCTCAGTTTTTAATTTAACTAGTGAAAATATGAGGACTAAGGGGGCACTGCCATTGTATGGAGCGTGGGTCGATCTGTCCAAAGCATTCAACCAGGTTCATAGAACCTTGCTCTGGAACAAGCTTAAGAGCTGGGACATGCCAGGTTCGTTGTTAGCCATGTTGGTGGAACTGCATAGAGACACTTCCATAAGAGTCAGGCTGGACGAACTGGGCCATTTATCAGAGTCCATTAGGGTGGAGAGGGGGGGTTAGGTAGGGTTGCTTGGGGGCCCGTTATTCTTTAACCTCTTCTTACCAGATATGGGTGTTTTCCTGGAGTCGTCTGCATTGGCCAGCCCAGAGATAAATGGAAAGAAGGTCCATTGGCTGGCCTATGCAGACAGCATTGTTCTGCTGGATACAACGGTGATGGGTCTGCAACGACTCTTGTCAAAGTTAGGTGAATATGTAGAATTAAATGATCTCACCATTAATCCCCTCAAATCAAGAATTGTGGTCTTCAAACACCCGCAGAGGACGATGCACTTTTCAAATGGGGTTCTGGGGGGTTAAGTGATCCAAAGGATTGAGGAGATAAAGTATCTAGGCTATAACATCTATGCCTATCCAGCGTGCCGTAAAGTGTAAACAGATGTGGCAATAAAAGCCTACCAGATCGCTTCACAAATGCTCAAGCTAAATGCAAAATATTGCAAGTTTTCAGTTTTACCGCTGATAAAACTATCTAGCAAAAGCGGTGCCTGTAATTCTTTATGGCTTGGAGGCAAAGCCGTTTCTTTGGTCCTCAGACTGGCGTGCAGTAGAGGGGCGAATCTGGAAGAAGTCTCTGTGTCTGCCTTCCTGTACTTCGGGATGGAGCCTACGATTTGAGCTTGGCCTTAAGTCATTAGAATGCATGGCAAACTGGAAATTGGCTTCACTTTATAGGGAGGTCATCACTGGGAAGAGCTCTTCGCTTTATGAAGACATTAGAAATCATCTGGAACAATCAAGATCACCTGTGTTGTCCGCTTTAGAGGGAAGAGTGAAGGTATTGTTGGAGAAGGTTGATTTAGAGGTTGACACCCTTATAACAAATCCATTGAAGGTAAAGCAAAAGCTTGAAATATGCGATTGGATAAAAACAAATCGCAAAGGTAAGGGAGTCATCCCGTATAAACCCATTTCTTCTGATGGAAAAAAACTGGGTTGCCTCTCCCACTATCTTCTGAAATTTCCTGATAGGGCAATAAGGAAGGACTTCCTTAGGATTAGGTTAAATCTGGTGCATTGTGGTGAGGAGTTGGCAAGGCATCAACAAGGAAACTAAGCCCTAAAACTGTAACGTTTGTGACAGCCCTTCAAATCAAATTGTAAGGCATTTATTGATGGAGTGTGAGGGAACATGGGCAGTTCGAAAGAGGTTGTTTGGTAGATTTGTATTTTGAGAAGAAGGGATTATAGCAGAGTATTTTTGGGATTATATGGTTTCTGGTTATAATGTTGCCCTAACAACATTGGCTGTTCGAGTTCTAAAACTCTGTAAAATAATGGAATAATGTTCTTCGTACTAGCAACGGTAAATGGTGAAATCTCAACTTATTTTAGATTAATTTATTTATTGTGGAAACATTTAATTTTTCGCTTTTTAGGTTGTTCGATTTGTGTTATGTTTGTTTTCTTTGCGTTGTAGAATTTGTGATCTCTTTGAGATTTTGTTTTTTTGTAAATGTTCACTGTAGAACCATATACAAATAAAAAAAATTAAAAAAGAAGTTGCATTTGGGCTTTCACAGAGTCATTTAAAAGTCTACCCACTATTTATACACTGTACATTCCCACAGATTCTAACACTGCAGATAGTACTGAGGAAGTCCAGGTATTACCTACCATGACACAGCATTACAAACTGATGCAAACACATGAGTCTTCTTTAACATAGTTTATTTAAGGATCTTTACAAGTGTCTCATCACTCCTTTAATTAGTCTGCTGGTGACTCTTCTAGATTCTCTGCTCCTTGGGTTGGTGTCCATGCTGCTCTTCTGACTGGCCTTTGCCTGGTTTAATCCCCAAGTGACTCTTCGGGCTTGTCTCTCCTCTTTTCCTTGGTCAGGGCCTCAGACTAATTTCTCTGATTTTTCGTTAGCTGGAGCTTCAGCTTTTTCTTTCTGAGTGCTTACCTTGGCGAAAGAGTCATCCTTTTCTTCCCAACTTTCTCTTTGGTCAGGGCATCTGCCTTTTCTCATTCCACTCTCTGTTTGGCTTGGGGGTTTGTCCGTTTCGGTGTCTGTTTCTCTTTGGCCACAGTCTCTGCTTTTACTTTGGATGCTGTTTCACAGGCCACCAACTTCGCCTGTTTACGGGATGCAGCCTTGGACTCTCTCCTCTAGGGATAAGTTGTCCCACCTACATTTGTTTCCTCTGCCTTCCCACAGGTCACAGCCATGGTCGGTTATGGGTCATAGACTCTGTTGTTCTTTCCTGGGTATATGGCAACCCCACTCACTTTCTTTTACTGTTTGGGTAAGTGGCCCATCTTACCAGATTCTACGAGCTGGATTTTTCCTTTTCCTTCCTGTTAAACTACCCCTTCCTCCATTTTGCAGGTTTTCTCTTTTCCTTCACCTTTCTCTGGGTGTTCTCTTTCTCTTCACCTTGGCATGTCACCAGGTTTTCACTTTCACTTCTTCAACTGTCATACAGGGTGCTTCTCCCTCACTCTTCTGATGGTCTCCTCCTCCACTCCGCAGGGCTGGTCTTCCTATCCAGCAGTTCTACAGCTCTTCAGCATTACAACTCGCCAGCTCTGCACTTCAAAACTACCTTCAACTTCTGTCCTGGAAACTGCGCTTTCTATAGGGCTCGGAGCAAATACCTTTCCCCTGCTTGACTGGACAGACCTGGTAGCCTGTTTGAGCATGATCTGTGAGAGGGATGTGCTATAGTGCCGAATTTGGCATAAGAGCCACAGACGAGGTCAACAGCAATTTTCTGGATTTATTTTTAGTGTGATGCTGCTGATGCCGTGACTCTTTCATTCTGGTTGTAAAACTTCCGTTTCATGTAGTCTACCATGGCCATCTCCTGTATTAAGCAGGTTAGTTATTTTTTTAAATCAAGTTTTTATTGGCATTTTGGTTACAACAACGCATAATAACAATCATACCATGTTCGCTCATCTTAATTATAACATTTTCCACCCTCCCCTCCCCCACCCCATCTCTTAGTCACAGACTCATCAAATGGAACGTCTTCAGAAATTGGACGCATTGTAATGTCTCTTCATTCAAAATCAGGATGTCTCTTCTGTGCACGCTAGAACCTTGGGCCTATGAGATGACAACCTCCCCTGGAATCCTCAAAACCGGCAACATGTCCGCTGAGTCCCCCGATCCCTCCAAATACCTTCCCAGCGCAGTTTCCCAATAAGGACTGTGTATAGTACCTGTCTCTTGTTTCTCATCTCCCCTAGGAGAGCCTCCCTATCTACCTTCCTTCCGGCTGAGTTGCGACCTCATTGCTCTCAGTTCTTTACGAAGGTTACTCTCAATCAATGCCCTTTCGCATTTCCTACGGGAGCCTTCCGCAATGAGCAGGCCACGAAAGGTAGCCTTTGCTGCCTCCCATACCACTGTCAGGTCGGTCTGCCCATTATCATTGGTCTCGAAATAGGCCCGTATTTCCTTCCCCAAAAACTCCCTAAATACTTGGTCCCTTTGCAGAGTGTCATTACACCGCCACCTACAGCTCCTCAAGGCCTTTGGCAACCTCCAATCCACCACTACCAGCTCATGGTGTGGCCATTTGACAGCATCCACAATCGGTGCCCCGATCTCCCCATCACCCTCCTCCAATACCAGCAAAAGGTATATTCTCGTATATGATTGATGAGGGGGGGGGGCGGGGGAAGAATGTGTAGCCCCCGGGACCCGGCCACGACCTGTGCCATACATCAACCCAATAGTGCTCTTGTAGGAGGTCACGCATGGCCAGGTTGTCCTTTGCAGCCCCTCTCATCCCCCTCCCCTTTGCTGACCACCAATCCAGCTGGGGGTCCATTATCAAGTTGAAATCCCAGCCTAGAACCATGGTTCCCTCCGCCCATTCATCCAATAACATGAACACCTGGTGTATGAACTGAATCTGTCCCGCATTGGGTGCAAGAGGGTGGCCAATGTGATCCGCATTCCCTCGCGCGTGCCTTTTATTCCCATGGAATCTGCCTCCAAAGCCTCTCTTGCACTCAATATCCATGAGATGGAACAATGGATGGATTTGTGAGAATCCCAGAAGTTTCTGCCTATTTTTTTCCCCTTTATCGGTGACTGCACGCTACCGGTAGTGTCTCCTGCAAAAAGAGGACCACCAAGTTCTGTTTGCGGAACATGTTGCTAGTGAAGGGTTGTTTATTCAGAGTTTAAGCCCTTGACGTTCAGCGCGCCAACTCGTCCCTCAATCATCACCTCTCCTTACTCCGTCCTCAATTTAAGAGTCTGTGACATTCCCTGTATGTCGCCTCCCATTCCCCCCTTCCCTCCCTGTTCCCTCGCCCCCCCTCCCTTCCCTTTGAGGCGTGCGTCCCTACCTCCCAGAATGACTGGGCTGGGTGGACGAACCATCAGGGGCTCATCGCCTACCCCGGGTTATGTAACGGGATTGTTGCTCCTTCATCTCCAAGTCAGATCGAAGTGTATGGTGTGTCCCAATAGCCTCGGGTTACGGTCTCCAAACTCTTCCCCCCAAAGTCCCCATGTCCCCCCATTGAACAATCTCAAAAAACCATCAGGGCAGCATGCAAAGCACAACAGGCATAACCTTACAAACAATATATCACCAGTCCAACGCTGCCGGCAACAACAAGGGGAAGAGAACAGGCCAAAAGCGGCCATTTACTGGGTCATTTTACTCCCAGTCGAATCCCCAGGCTATCCGAGGGCTCAGCTGAGGGAGCGCAGAAGTGTAGCAGACCTATAAAGCATTTTAATTTCATTTCAAGTGTCCCCCAAAGGCTGTGGGGGGATGTTTAACTTTCTGGAATTTCCAGACCCCTCTTGCCCTATGGTTTCCCCTGGTTGAATCCAGGCCTCTCGGACCCCGGGCTGGATCTGGTGCTCCGTTCCACTGAGGAGTCCTCACGACCACAAACCAAGTCCTACGTAACTCTTTGAATGTCCTCAGCCACCAGATAGTGCCTCTCCCCATCCCATTGAAAAGCCAGATAGAATGGGTGCTCCCAGCGGTATCCAACCCCCTTTTCATTGGAGTATCCATATTGTATTTCCCAAAGACCCTTTGCCTTCTCGAGAATCCTGGCCTTGTCTCTGTAGTAATGTAGACGTGCCATAACCACGAACGGGGGCCACTGACGCCAACGCAGCCCGGTGGACTCTGTCGATCATGACCCCTTCTTCAGCATCCGCTCTCAGGGCAATCTTAGGTCCTGCACCTTGCCGTCCAGGCTGAACGGCGTCCCACCCTCCGCCTCCACTAGCCCGAAGAAGCGTAGATTGTTTCTTCTCTCACAATTCTCCAGGTCATCTACTTTGAGCCCGGTGGATGATTGTTTGGCCTCAACCCCATCCATTCTCTCCTCCAGAGTAGGTACTTTGGCCGTGAGGTCAGCAAGCTTAGCCCCCATGTCCGTTCTCATCCCCCTTATCTCTCCAAGGATGGTCTGGATGTCCTCTTTTATGGAGCCCAATTCCGTCGGGATTGCGGTGGCGCTTCCGGGCTCCTTCCTAGCGTTTTCCACCTGGAACTGATACTTCGCGCCAAGGACCCATTCCAGCTCATGGAATGCCCACTTCCAAAGGCTCCCAAATTCTCCACAAGTGGCATGTTTCCAGTGGGTCAAAGGTCCACTTCCAGAGGTTATGGTTGATGGGGGTGTGTGGTGGATCTATCGTTTTAAGGGGGCGAGGGTGCTCCCGATATAGCCGGGCACCACTCTCTGTGCAGGTGGGTCCTCCCCGGCACCGTGAACACCACCGGGGTGCAACCCTACTGATGCCTTGTCCCAGAGGGGCGTTATAGTGTCATCTTCACCACCTACCTAGCTAGGGTGTATGTGCCCTCCCCACAGTACGGATGTTGCAGGGGGTCCACTGGGTGGGCACCCACTTCCGGTGTGGCCACGTGTTACTGTAGGGGAATCAGCCTCCGGTTGATGTATAGCCTTGCCCCACCTTTATAGCGCCTCTCAGGCTGTCCAGCGTGTGTTGTTGGGTGTTGCATTGGTTTTGGTTGGCCACCCGTGGATCACGGGCTGGTGGCTGTCTCTCCGTTAAGCCCCTATTCCCACCTCTTCGTGCCTCCTTGTGCATCCTGTCCTTTCACCCCCCTGGGTGTCTATATCCACCTCTCCATGTGCCCCAGGGTGCTATGTGGCGCTGCCCTCAGTCTGGTGAGTCTCAGGCTGTTGGGCTTCCTGCCCTCAGCTCCTCCTGCCCTCAGCTCCTCCTCGCCTCCCGTCGTGTACATCTCCTCTATCTTTAAGAAGTCACACTACCAGCTGCACCTCCTCAGAGGTATTCTACCTTTCCTCTCCTTCCCCCAGAAGCTCACTGGCTCCAGAGCTCTGGTTCTCTCCAGGCTGGACTACTGCAACAGCCTCTTTCTAAATCTGCCTGCCTCTACTCTCCGCCCTCTGCAACTCATCCAGAACAGGACTTTGAGACTTGTCCTTGGCCTCAAGCCCAGGGATCGTATCTCTCCAGAACTGAAATCTCTGGACTGTCTCCCAGTGGCTGCGAGGATCAAGCTCAAACCCCTCTGCGTTGTCCACAAGGCCTTCTGGGGCCTGGGGCCTCAATACCTTCAACTCTCTCTTCCTAAATATCTTCCTTCTCAAGCTCTTCACTCTTCCACCTTCAACTCCTTTAGGGTCAGTCACTTCTCCAAGAAATGAGTTGGTGGTAGATCTCTTTCTTCGGCTGGGGCCTCCCTCTGGAACAGCCTAACAGAAACTTGAAGAAAACCATCTCCGGTTCCGGAAGCACCTAAAAACCTTTCTCTTTGCTTCTGCCTTTTCACCTCCTCTCCCCTCCTGGCTGAAACTGAATCTGCACTGGTTACCTGGCCACGCTCTGTTCTCAGGCCCAGGTCCCTTCCCCCGCCACTCGAACACACCTGCACTGCCTGGCAACCCCCGCACTTGGGTACTGTTTCTGTATCCCTACAGTCCCACTACCAGCACTTGACACCTGAGGTCTGCACTTACCTTTGCACTTGCCACCTGCTGGTCGTTACCTTACCTATTTTTATTATTCTATACCATCTACTGCACTGTCCCTTCCCCCCCCACCCGCCAGCACTTTCCCCCTTTTCCCCATCCCATGCACTTGCGCGATCTGAAAGACACCTGGCCTAGTAGGATCGTTGTTTGTCCTCCCTTTGTTCCCCCTCCCTTGCCTCGTTGCGCCTTGAAACACTTGTGTATAGGCGCGTTATAAATGCCACATCATATCATATCTCAAGGCACGGGAGTCCTGGGCCAAGGAGGTCTCCTACTAGTTACCGGGCTGCTCCTGGCTCAGAGCTTGCGCCTCATTCCCTGGGTTGATGCCCCCCCAGTCATGCAGGCCAAGGTCTCCTCAAGTGTTGCAGGGGTTCAGAGACACTAATATCACTCTGTATGGGGGGTGGTCCCAACACTGCCTCACCTTGTATGCGTAGTCACTTATGCTCCCACATCGTGCAATGCCCTGGGAGTGCTCCTCTGACGGCCCGGGCTAGGGGACCCGGGGGAGCCTCACTGGTGGGGACAGAGACCCTGCTGCTGTGGTTTGGCCCCTCGGAACTCTCTCCAGGTTTATGAGGCAGTGATGGACCCACCCCTAGACCGCCGCTGCACCCGTGGCGCAGCACCCTACATCCTCTCCTTTTTGAGGCTGGGGCCTCGGCAGCTGCAGGCAGTTCCTCTGTTGCGTGTGGTGTTGCTGGAAGGGAAGGATGCCCACTGTGTCCGGGCTGCCTTCCCTGTCATAGGGACTTCGTCTAGGCTGTCCTTGCTCACCGTGTCTCCCCTCGCGTGGTCCCCCAGCTGGCTCTGCTTTGGGCACGCTCACACAACGGGTCGGGAGAACCTCGTTGTCAGATGCAGTCCACCGCCCACTGGGGCCGACCTCTTGGAGCTTCCTCAAACACACTAGGGCACAGCCGGGGTCACACTCTAGCATCGCTGTATATGCAGCGCGACTCTGCAGCTTATTTCCAAGTCTAGAGCCCAGCAGGAAAACAAATTCCCTCCGCCATCTATAGCGCGGCCATGAGGGGGGATGGATGGTCCCAATGTCCGGGCCGCCTTGCCCAACGGGTGGGGAGGGGCACCTCTGGTCATCTGTGGTGCACCCCGCCACCTGTGCACCAGCTTCTATAACGCTGCAGCGTCTGCAGTGCGGTTCACCGTTGTCCTATCCCATCAATCCGGGGATCATGCAGCACACTTCTCTCCCGTCACCGCGGGGGCAGAGGCACCTGCAAGCCCAAAGCTGCATATTTAAGCTCAGGGGACACTGTGAGAGCTTGGAACTTCACCCCCAAGCATGTCTTGGCTTCCAACAGCGACGTGTCCACATCTAAAGCAAAGTGGATCCCTCTCTCTGCATCAACTCTGCAAGTTTCCTGGGGCTAGAGATAGAGCTAACAGCTCAGACAGCCATCTTGCCTGCGTCCCCTGGTGGCCTCGAAGCAGGTTAGTTTGTGTGTTGTAAAGCGCTTTTGAGGGACAGAGTTTGAAAAACATTTGTTGTATTTTGTGTTGCATGGACTTTTCTCCCATTGATTTCAATGGAGGTAGTGTTGGCAAGAGGAAACTCTTTCTTCTGTAGTTGTAGCTGTTGGCGCATGAGTTTCACTTTCCTCAAGGCTACCAGTAGAAGTGTAGAAGGTGTGGAGTCCTCTGTGTGTGTTTGGTTGTTGCACAGGGGAGAGTTGTCCTTCTTTTAGTCTCCGTGGGTGTTAAATAAGAGAGAGACGGACGGACGGACGCAGGGCTCACATAATTGGCTCTTCAAGGTTTAGGGTTTTCCCAAAGTCTTCTTGCCCTTTGATCTGCAATCAAATTTCCCAGATCGATTCTGTGTTTCCCCCCAGAGAGGGAACTTTGGGAAACGCAGCCCTTGTTTGTTTCTTCAATGATCTGGAAAGGTTGTCCTTGGCACCTGTTTACAAGGACCCTTCCTGGCCTCGAGCACCTGGCGATATTATTCCCACAGGCTTGTGATGATAAACGGATGTTCACTTTGTCGCACTACCACAACACACAATCCTCCTCTCATCTGCCCAATTTTTACTACTGTTCAAAACTCAAACAATAACGCTGCCCTACTCTCAAAGCTAACTTCTAGAGAACAGATTAGCTCAGTTCACCATCTCGGATTCATCCTGTGACATGTACAGATGTTTCCATGACGCCACCCCACTTTGGTACTCATGGTCGTTCCCCAAGCTCAGTTCTTTGGCTCCATACTAGCTACCTTGGTGAGATCATCTACTCATTTAGACTCTATTGACTCCCATTTGCTGACAACAACCTAAGAACCTTTGCCTTCTATTCCCTTGCATCTGCAAGCCAAATTCACTGACAGCCTTGCTTCGATTCACCAGTGGACAACTCATCTACATTATTTATTTGCACCCATTTATTGCTTTCACAATACCATCCTTTCCCATTATCTTCCCTCCTGATACCCTTGATCGCTCACCACCAACAAGGAACCTTGGCACTGTCTTTCACAGCTATGTGTACCTATTCTTCATCACCTCAGCTGCACCTCTGCATGCTTTCACTTGCTTAATAGACAAAATAACTAGCTACAGCTCTAATTTCAACAAAGACCCTGATCAATACCCCAGTCCTAAAAGACCTAGACTATCTGAAGAGAATCCTCAGACTTACGCTTCAATCATTCCTCCCAAGATACAAAGTTCTCAAATGTGTTACCTAAACTTAATTAAACGTTCCATGTGCTACTTTATTTCACCAGGGTGGTGGTCTCAATTGAAAAAAAAATAGGGAAAAAAATAAATAAATAAAATCGTCTTTTCACATTGGTTTTCAAAGATACTGCAAAAACAGCCAGCCATGGCCAAACACAGGTAGACCAGAAATGTTGATAAACAAAATAGTCCAGGTAGTCTCAGGTTGCTAAAAAAGATAACTATTGCATTATTGATTAAGTACTTTTTTCAAATTTGTCAATCGCCTGTTGCCTCTCTATCTCCAGCAATCACCGTCTGCAGCCTTAACTGAGCAGAGCTTTACAATATCTAAAATACCACGGGCAGCCTCTACATTCAGATCCTTTGCACACATTGCAACCCTCACATTAATTTCTTCCTCAAAGCACGAAGGCCTCCAAATCAGCATTCAAGAAAGAACACACTCAAACCCCACCACCGACAACAGGACGATGGCCATCATACCCCAATTTCTATCTACTGGGTATCACAAGTAACGACTACCAGAGATACCATGCAAACTCTTTATATAACCTTTTTTCACTGTTTGGCTTATGATGCAAATGTGATCCTCTCTGCAATGCTCATTCAACATTTCCCTCTTATCCTTTCTACACTATTGCAAGTCTATGGACCACCTTCTTTACCTGTGTACTGTCACATAATCCCCATCCTGAACCTTAACGTGGGTGGTGGGTTGCTAAGTGGCCTGGATGTGGCTAGCCACAGAGTGGTGGTTGCCCAGATTTGGTTAAGGAAGGATCCCCTTTCTTCCCTCATCACACCATAGTCAGGGGACAAGGTATTGTCACATGTATAACATGCATTTGCACCCAGGGAAGTGAGCTCAGCCAAAGCCTGGGGGTGGAGAAGCGAGGGAGGATCACCAGGGTGGAGGGTCCTTGAGGATTGGGAGTGGGGTGTCCACAGACGAGACATGGTATCCCCCTTTCTCTACGGAAGACCAACCTAACCCTCTCCCGGCCTTTATGGGCTATTGTAGAATCTCCCCCCTTATTCAACCTTTGACAGTACTGGGATGAGGAAGAAGTGGCTAAGAAATGAACACTAAACCTTCCTTTTACCATTCTAGTACTGGGACGAAGAAAATGCCTGCAGAGTACTTGCAAAGTCAGATATGTTCCTTTAATCACAGTATGGCGGATCCAATTAGGAATCCTTACGTGGAACCTGTCAAGGGGTTGCAGGTGTATGAAGGGAGACCAGTGCAACACGCAAAGAGAGCAGCAGGGGGACCTGTGTCGTGAGGAGGCAGCCATGGTGGGACCTGTGAAGGAGCCAGGACGCCAGCTGACATCCCAGAGAGTTTGTTGGGCCCAAGGCAATTGGGCCGTGCAGTTGGAAAAACAACTAGCCGGAGCTGCGAGCGAATAAGGAGAGAGGACGCCATCTATGTCCGTGCAGGAGTACTGGAACTACTGGCGTGCAGAAGACATCAACCTGCATGCGAGTGGGGCGCTCCTAGTAGACCGCATCTAGGCAAAGTTATAACGAACCGATTACAAACTTGAATTTAAGATGAACTATGCATATTGAATACCGAACCGAATACAAACTTGAAACTAAGATGAATTTTACATATTGCATACTGAATGAAAATTAGCAACTAAGCAGGCTTAACGGGGGTCGTATCGATGGGCATGAAAGACTATTCCCTCTGGCCGGGCAGGGAAACTCTTGGCTTGGGGCCTGTCTCCACTGGGGCCATCCCCGCGGTCTTTGACAGGGACGCTGCCGCATCCTCAATCGAGGCTCTAGCCTGGTGAATCTGGGCCTTCACGATGTTAGGCGCGTCTGAGGCCTTCACCGTGGGGGGCGGGCCACCGCCTCGCTCCCCCTTTGCTTTCTCCGTTGGAACCGACCGGGCCTTCTCCAGAAGCTTCCCCGGGTTGTCCAACATGCTCTTCATCAAGCCGGAGCGTTGGCTCATGGTTGACGGCGTCGGCGATGCTGCGCCCGGCCTGGCAGCCGAGCACTCGCGGTGCTTAGCCTTATGTTGGGCTCTGATTTCCTCTTGGGAGAGGTACGTTGCCGGGGCTCACCTGTCGCCGGGCTCTTCGACTCCAGCCAGTCAGCGAGTCGCTTGTGATGGTCCTTCATGGTCCGGGAGGACATGTCCTTGCAGAACGCACAGGCTTCCTCGGGGTGCGATGTATCCGCATGAAGGCAGTAGAGGCACCGGGAGTGCCCATCCTCCTTGAAGACGTTCTGTAGTTCACATCCTGGGCAGATCCTAAACAGAGGCGTTGAGTCTCCTTTGTCTTCGGCCATGACCACGAAGGGTAGACCTCAAAGATCTTCTGGAATCCTCCAAGAAGCGAAATTCGATGAGAAAAATCACCCTGGAGGGGTGTCGAGATTTCCGAAATGGGTTCCCATTAATCGGAAGATGAATCTGTGGAGCTTGAGGCTCAAATTGACCAAAAAAGTAAAGTCTTTTGAAAATGCAATACGCAGTAAAAGCTCGAGAGCTAAGCACGAGGACTACCAACACTTGTACGTCCTATAAAAATCTGAAGATGGCTGCCTGGGGAGGGGTTTGGGTAAAGGGCAGTCATTGGCTGGGGAAAGACAGTTAAGAAACGAAACTGAAACTGATTTTTTCTTTTACCGAGGATTCCCAGCCTGACGACGGGGAATATTCATAAGCATGTGAATCCATGCCAGACCCCATGTTGGAGCAATATTACAAATGATACTAATTAGATTAGACACCCTTTGGATTTTAAATTCTAACAAAACTCATATTGATAAATTTAATTTGCACATACCTATATAAACCGCTGTTGCGTGATTCCATTCAATAAGTAATGGTAATTTGTGCAACATTAGTAAACAATAACCATCCAAATGAGTATCCACACGTGTAGCCATCAAATCCATGACTTCCATGCACACAAAAGTAAAAGAAATGCGCGCTCTGTTAGCTTAATTGGTTAATACCATTATTATCCACATCACATGTTTGAGGATACACCCCATTAGACAATCAGGGGTCGTATAGAAAGATTCCTTACTCACCCAGCCTTTCGGCTTGTGATCCCTTCTGAAGAAACTCCATTGCTGCTTGCCTATATCCAATGCATGGTGCATTCTAGTGAAAACACAAGTGTGTGCTCAAGTAGCCGCCATGTTGGATAAGTGATTCCGATCTCAAGAGTGATGCCACATATAGAAAACACTCAATAGTGGTAGCGGGTATGTACCCCAAACTGAGAAATAGGAAACACATTTTTCTTGTTGCAATTGAGGCTGTATTAGCCTCAAAAAGAAAAAGAAACACCAATATCGCAAGGCGCATTACACCCCACTTTTAAGCGCAACTAACAATACTGTTTCCTGTCAACATACCAAATCAATTCCAATGCTAGATAGCATCAAATGGGGTTGTAACCTTGTAGCTAATGCTGCTCTTGCAAAAGCCAGTCAGAGTGCACACACACCCCCATGCTGCAAATGTACATGTAACACTGGCACTGAGTATTCAAACCCTTGACATTACACTATTTATAGTGAAGTACTGATTGTTAACTATAAAAATATGAGGTCATGCATCTCCAACAAACACCAATAGGAGTATGCAGGGTATCACAAAATATAGAGAATTCATGGTCTGTATTGAGTCCACACACGGCTGTATGATATTGTCAAATAAGTTGTGCTTATAACCAAGTTTCAATACAAGGTTGCCCTCTCTCTGAGGTAAGGTAACTTTTGCCAGACCTACAAATTTAATTGCTTTCTCGTCATCCATTTGGTGTACCTTTTGCCAATGTATCGCTAACGGATATTTAGCATCCTGATTTGATATAGTCGGCAGGTGTTCCCTTATTCTAATTTTAAGTGGCCGAATCGTGCTCCCAATGTAGTAGAGTCCGCATATAAATAAGATGTAATAAACACAGAATTTGGAATTGCATTTGATAAATGAATTAACATGGGGTGTTCCCAAGATTCCAAAGTCAACTGTTTTGGTTTCCAAAGCATGGGCACACATTGGGCAGCCCCCGCATTTGTAGAAACCTTTGTTCTGTGCCAATTACAACCAGGTTTGTTTTAATTGAGCGTTGGGCATAAAAGAGGGGCTATATATGTACTTAAGAGTACTTGCTTTGTTATAAATGAAGTTAGGATATGATTCGAACCATGTACTGATGTCCTTATCCAAAATGGAGCAAATGCCAGTGTCACTTCATGATTGGATATATGTTAGAACTGTCTGCATTGTAACGTGTAATAAAACTCAATTTGCTACTATAACTAGTCTTGGGGTATACTTTGGGGCGAACAGATCCTCTCTCTTCATATTGTTCACTTCATGAATCGCTGTGTTAAGGGTGCGATAATCGTAGCCTCTTGATAGAAACCTCTTGGTTATCAATTCACATTCTGTTTTGAAGTCAGTAATATTGGAACAATTTCTTCTGGCCCTAATAAATTCTCCCTTGAGGATATTGGTGATAACCGACTTCCTGTGGCAAATTGGCAACTCTCAGCATGCAGTACTGCATTGACCCAAGTGGACTTGCAAAATGTTTTGGTTGCAAATCCTTTGTCTGACATAGAAATTGTTAAGTCTAGGAAATTAATACACGGGTCACTATATGTGTATGTGAATTGGATTCCCCAATTACTGGTGTTAAGGTATTTCACAAAATGAAGCAAACATTCCACCGTACCAGACCATACCATGATCACATCTATGAACCATTTCCACACATGGATATGCTGTAGGAATTGCACATTTGAAAAGACAAATTGTTGTTCATATTGATGCATAAAAATGTTAGCCAGGGCTGGCGCGAAGCTTACCCCCATGGCAATCCCAATTAGCTGTTTGTAGTAGACGTTGTTAAACAAAAACACATTATTAGTGGGTGTACACAATAATAGGTCGTTGAGCATTTCAATGGGTTCAAAATATGAAGCCGAATATTCACGAAAAATGTACTCAACACTTTCAATCGCTTTATGATGTTCAATAGAAGTATATAGAGCCTTCACGTTCATGTGACCAACAGAAGGTTGGAAGTGAATGGTAATTCATCAAAAATCATCATTGAAGAACCTGATAGCTGATACGGAACTGTTAGCTCGTGGTGATTAGGCTTGAGCGTGTGCTGTGCTCCAAGTCCCACCTTGTCCTGTGCTACAAACGTGGGGAAGGGAGACCTCGAGGCAATCAAATTCTGACTTATTATTTGTGAACACTTTCTTCCTTATTTATTCCTTATTTTGAATATCCTACTATCCCATCGACGGCTAATACTACTACTACTACCACCACAGATAATCCAGAACAATGCCCTTTGGGCAGCACTGAACATTTCAAAAAGAGAACACAACCCATAGGCCAGGAAGAAGGTTCACTGCCTGCCAATTAGAGAAAGGATCGTTTTCACAATTCTGTCCATCACCCATACATTTTTGAGTAACACAGCTCCGCAATACCTTTCTCAGGTAATCAAAAGGCCCAAGACAAACAGACTTGTAAGATTCTTCCATGCTCACGCCTGATCCCTTGGAAAGTGAAAAGGGCCAAAGGTGGTGGAGTAAGCTTCCCCACAGTGGCAGTGAACCTCAAGAACTCCCTCCCCACAGAGCTAAGAGCAGAGGACTCCTACTGGGCCTTCTGTAGGGCTTTGAAAACTTGGCTTTTTGTCTAAACTGTCCCTAGGATATCACACGCGCATCCAAATCCATGTGTGGTATTAACCAGCATTTAGCCCCTGTACTTTTGTCTGTTCTAGCATGCTTGTTATTTAACTATTGTAAGATGATGTTACAAGCAACTAGTTGCAACAGTGCCTTGATGCGTCTGGGCTAAGACGCTTTACAAATTAATTAAATAAATACTGCTATGGCAGCTACAGGCGCTGATCCTACGAGGGTGGCTCCCGCGGCACAGAAAGTGTCCTGCGACACCGCCACAGAGACCTGTCTGCAGTCACGCCAGAAGGGGGGGGAGATACCGGCCCAGACGGTTAATGACCCCCAGGAAGGAAAATAAAAAGGGGGGGAGGGGGACGTCGTCACCCAAGCTATGGAGGTCTCGTCCACGGACGACAAAAATCAGGAGTCCATGTATACGGTCCATGAGCCTCAGAAAGCAGCAGGAGAAAGTATAACACAGCACTGCTGCTTTACCGATAGCGGGACGTTGCACAGAGAGTCTTTCAGAGTCCATAGTGCCCTGGAGATGCAGAGGATGCGCAGCAGTAAGCGGTGGTGAGACCAGCTGTCCTCAAAGAGAGACTCACTCTACATGTCTGACTACGCACTATGGTATGAGGACTTCACAGGAGCACGTGTGGAGCCACATGTGCTCCAGCGAGAGACAGCATGTGCAGCAAGAGTTGTCCACCACAAGGGAATACCGCAAGGAAATACTCGACGAGCAGCAAAGTATAACAAGCGGGTCTGGAGGAGACGCTAAGAGGAACCAAAGAAGGGCAAATATAAAACAAAGGGGATACATTTTTCCCAAAGAAGGATTCTCAAATAAGGGACATTATTACCTGAATTGCCAAAGCCAAGAGATCAGGCAGATTGAATGTAGCAGTCACGGGAGTTGTAAAAAACAGGCAATAGAGTGTGTGGAAAGAAATAAGAGACAGCAGGAGAAAAGCCCTCCTTCAAGAAAAGATCAAGGGGGAGAAAAGTGTAACCTGCATTGCCAGTGGCAGATACATACATGTAAGAATCATTGTCCTTTTGTGCAGCATGTGTATGAAAGAGGTAATAAGCCAATGGTGTTACAAGTTGTTAGGGAGAATTCTCTGTTTAGGCTGAATTTCCTAACCTAGTGAGTCCCCCAGCAGCTTTGCTGGATTTCTGGAGTTTGTTTTGTTCTCCTGCCAAGAGTGAGTCTCTTTTCCTCACACTCTTGGACATGATTTGAGGGGTTCCTTTGACTGTTAATGTGTTTTATGGGCTATGGGGTCTTTTACTCCATAGGGTCTCATGTGTTTTTACTATGTGTGTTACACAGCACCCTCAGTGCAGTGACACAGGGGTGTCATAGTGACACCCCACCATAGACTGACTACTGTCTCCCAGGGCATGTAAAGTCACCATTGGCTTTACTAGTCCCAAATTACGAACAGAAACCAGTACAAACCCTCATATTGTGGACGTACTGGCCGGGGCAATTCGATTGCCCCGGGGTCTGTTATTCGAGGGGGCACGTCTCCGTCCCCCCTGATCGAGTTTTGGCTGGTGGCAGTGGATACTACTTCTTATATTCGTACGCGAATATATCTCTATGGGATTGTCCCATTGTTCGAGGCTACCAACTTTATTTAATTTCTATAGCCTCGAACATACCGCCGGGTTATTTATTTAATATTAATTCACCGGTTGGTATTTTTTGCCAGAACTCGATTCTAAAATGGCGTTTGTGTTCTCTTCTGTGACTCCAACCCCAAGTCGAGCCCTTTGTTCCACTTTTTGGCGGGCTTCTCCACAGAAGCCTCCAAAAGTGGTGCCACTCTGTCTGGGTACCAGAGTGGGTGTGGGAGGGGGTTTAGGCACCCTGGACTGCTTTGCCTTGGCAACTCAAGTCGCACTCTTGTGTGATTGGCCCAAGTGGTGAGCCGGCCGGCTCACCACTTAGCATGTTTGATTGACAGCTAGGCTGATTGAATGGGGGTTTCTTGCATAAAAGCAGGGCTTTTGGGACTGGAACTTCAGAAGTCGCCACAGGACCCGAGAATCCGAAGAGGGAGAAGCTGAGCCGACCTGCAACTACGACACCACCGGTGGAGCCCTGCTGAACCGTCTCACCACTTCCCGACGACAGAGGAGATCTTCTTGCCGGAGAGTCTCTTCCCCTTGAGCTGGTGGGGACAACCAGTTCGCTTTCCTTTTCGCCTACCAGGACGTCTAGTGGTCGAATTGCCCGTGCCAAGCACCCCGGCAACCGGATAGCCACTTGCGACTGAACCGCGAAAGAAAGGACCACTCCTTTTAATTGAGAAACTCCACGGCTGGTTTCTTCCCTGGCAGCACAACGACCTCCTGCTTTCCTCCCTGCCAAGATCTTCTCTTCTGCCGGGCGAAGCACCGACTCGCAACCGCTGCCAGGAACAACTGCCCCCGCTGGAGAGTTCTCACCATTTTAAGGTACTGTGTCCACCTGGCCTCCCTTTCTATAGATTGCTACAAGGTGACAGTAAATCCTTAACCTTCTAGACTGGGCTGGCCTCTTGGCCATCTAAGTGGTCCCTTTCTTTTGGTCCAACTTTTTTCTGAACCTTTTCAAGGCTTTTGTGCACTTTTCAACCGTGTGACCGTGGACACATTTCGTTCTGATCCTCTTAAAGTGGATCCGGCTTTCTGAACTCTAACTTCACGGTTTGATTCTGCCTTCGTCTCTTGCTGTGTTCTTTTGAAAGTGTTGGGATCTGTTTCAATTTATGCTCTGCCTTTCTCTCCCCTCGAAACCGAATTATTAGAGTGCCATCTGCGTTAAGCGCTCAACGCTGCCTGAAAATAAGTGGGGCTTTACTTAAAGACTTGTCTAATATTCTTTTAAGGGAGTTTATATACTTTAGTGACTGTGTTTTTGAACTTGCTTGATATTAGTGCCAGTGTGTTTTCATAGATGTGTTTTTAAATAAATAACTATATATCTTTTACACCAAAGCTCTGGTCAGTGTTTGCTTGTTCTACTGTGTTTGCCTGCCCTATTGTGTATGCTCTGTATACTGCCTAACTCTTCTTGAGAAAAGTCTGACTGCTCAGCCACAGCTAACAGGTAAATCTGGGTGGTGCAGACTGCTACCAATTGGGTTTACTGCGAACTCCTGTAGTCCTAAACTTTTTGCAGTGGTCCCTAAGGGAACTGCACAGGTTTCTGCCTAACACAAGTTCAAAGACCTATCCCAGAAGCTGTTGTTGGTTTAACTTTCCTCACTGAGGAGCTAAGTGTGGGAAGTTAAGAACAGACCTCACCACTGAGTATGAATATTAGTAGTAGGAGTTTTTTCCTGGCAGGCGAGTATACCAGGAAAGGGACAAATAGCAGTTAGTCCTGATAGGCAGGTGGACCAGGAAGAAGAGAAGTTGAAGTACTTTAAATGTGGAAGAAGGTTGTAACTGATTGTAGTGGAAAAGAATTGTCGATTCCAGTTCTGTGATGAACAATTGTTTGACCATTCTGACTAAAGTAGTACTTCTAAATGATCCATTCTAATCTAAGTGTTATTTGTGAAGAAACAGAAAGTGATGAAAGGCGAATGGTCTCCTGAGAAAATAATATCTTTGTCATTTACTTTTCAAATTGATGTATGAAGAGAAAGACTTTTTGAACTGCCAAGTGGAAGCTTTAGCAATTGTTCTAAGAGAGAGAAACCTTTTTGAACTGGGAAGTCACTTGGCCAAGTGAAGGATATATTGGAGATAAAGAATTGTGTTTTACACCTGGAGTGGAGCAAGGCAAAAGAAAAGAACTTTCCTGAAATGAACTTTGGTTTAAATGATCCTGAATTGATCCAGGAGAAGGGGAGCCAACCCTGATCATAAGATTTTTCTGTTTTCCTTATATTTGAATATATGTTGAGTTGCAAAGTTGAAACTGCCAAATGGATCCGCGCAGTAGGCCATTTTCCTTTAGTCTTGGTTTGTTAGGTTAGGGAAAGATAGGCGTTTGCCTTACCGTTTATTATTACATTAAATGGTGAATTGTGAGAATACTCCATCTATGAGTCCATCTGCCATGTCTGACTCCCCACAATGTACTTTGCCTCCTGGTACTCAACATAAGGTCAGCAATACCTTGTACAAGTCATGGCATTGTAATCTTTGGCACTCAGGAGCCAAGCATGAAGCTGAAGGCTCACCGGTTCATAATAGATAAACCTGCCCAACTCCTTTCTCAACAAACTCTGAAAAAAAGGATCCTCCAAAACACATCTCCTACTCAGATTGTGCAAGTCCTTGCACAAGACTCCTCATGTTCATTTTAGAGCTACAAACAGCATTGTCCTCCTGTTGTACCCAAGCCTCCTCAGTACCATCTGCAGTAGTGGTATCAGAGGGAATGCAAATATTTCCACATGCTGCTAGGAATCAGAAAAGCAATGCCCAATGCTTCCCTCTTACAAACTTCTCCTGTGCAAAACTGTTTACTTACTGTTGACATGGGTCGCAAATAGATCCATCAATGGCAAGCCCCACATATTAAAATGTGGTCAAGCAATGATCTGTCAAAAAACTACTTTTGCAACACTGAGTAGCCACTGCTGAGAGTGGCCACCCTCAGATGGAAGGCCAGGTTCGAGATGCCCCTGAAAATCAACTACATCCAGAGTACCTGACCCTCCAATCACAACCTGAGGGAGACCATGACACAGCACTTGTTACAAAATGCATAATAGTGGTGTTTTCCATCAAGACCTTCACTTGACTGGAAGGCCTGCAGGTTGATGTAAATTGCTTTCCATTGAACTCTCCTGCATTTCAAGATTGCTGCAAAGGGTCCTCAGCCTGTCTTGTATGTTGTATGTCTTGAATGCATACGTGACAATTGGTGTCTGAAAGACGGAGTGTGAATGGTGTGAATGGTGTGAATGGTGCATCCACCATGACATTTCCCTCTCTGTACTTCTAACTCAAACCCTGCCCTGTCCCACTGAAACCTCCTTGTGAGAAGCCACATCTGGGGAACAAAAAGAGTGGTGGCCCAGAAACGTTTCAGGCAGTGGAAAGGCCTGCCGTGATGTGCCCAGCACTGCCACTATGAACTCCACTATGAACTGCAGCCACTTGGAAGGGGTCAGATTTGACTGCTTGAAATTTAGCAAGAACCCCAAGACAAGGAGCAGCGTGGTCCAGTATAGCACAGACAGCATGCCCTCCAGACTGGGTAGTTTCACTAGTTAATCGAGGTAGGGTGTACCTCCACACCAGCAAACCACAAATAGGAAACCACAACAGCGATCAGATCTGTGAAGACGCTTGGAGATGATATAAAACCAAAAGGAAACACCCTCAACTGCCAATGTTGGCCAGCGGCCACAAATCGCAGTTGCTTTCAGTGCCCAGTGTGATTGTGTCAAAGAAGGAGACAGACAAGGAGGGGTCATATTTGGGGCTACAGACTTTTATTTATGTAAGAAAAATGCTATGTCTCGCTCTACTTTTAAGGGGTTTACCCTGCCTCCACCTAGGAAAACTTTAAGTGACCTGTCCGGATGTCCATTTAAAAATAATATGCTCTCCATCCATAGTCATGTACTGAACCCTAAAACGTAAACCAAAAGTCTATAACAAAAGCAAAGTTCCTTCACCAGGAGAATGTCGCCCCTCTCCTGGCGTCGTCCTTCAATATTCTCGTAATAGGTTATGTTGTTATTAACTTCTTATTGAGCGCCGCACACCCGTAGGCCTCAGTGCACTAAAACCAGAAAAGCAAGAACCAGAGAATAGATAAAAAGCTACCGTGGGAAGGCTACAACAGGCCAACCATTATTCTAGTCATTAGAATAAAAAAAAAAGGTTTTATACTATATTTTTTTATTGTGATTTGGTTTTAATCAAACCTACACACAAATGAATAAAATACAGGCAAATTAAACATTTGATTCCTAAAATAATTCATATAAAATACCAATAGAATCCATTAAAAGAATATAAACTCCAAGTTTGTAGTTGATTCACACATTATATCAACAGTCCAAATGATCCAAACAGTAAAAAATTGACATTAATGAAAGCATCAGTGAGACATTCCCCCCCCCCACATGAGCCTTGACCAGAGCAATTCCTTTGAGACTACAGATTCAGAGCATACCCGGTGTTTGAAGTATTTGGCTCTCTTCATAGCAAGAGCCGGGCATTCAAGTTTCCAATGCTTCAGGGTTTCAATGGAATCGGAGCCAAAACAGAACCAACATTCTGTCGTAGTTACAGAGGATTTAAAATGACCACCCCAATGGATGGTTCTCTCCTTAGTAGGTAGTTTGAAACGCATGTAGAGGGAACTTATTTTCGGTGGGGGGGAAGCGAGAGAGATGCATGGAAAAGTATTCCCTTTTTCTCAGGAATTTTACATATTCCAAGTATGAGACATCGTATTGTGTAAATTCAAGAGCACATGCCCCCCCCCCGGTTGATTAAGTAGTTCTTCATCATTCGACCTAATCATGTGAAGTAGGTCAGTCACCTATCCCACATATGTGTTAATGGAAGAGATCGGTTTATCCTTCATCAGACTATTTAGCTCCACGTAAAGTGAATTATCTGCTGATTTGGGGAATTTTGAATTTTGAATAGTTGAGGAGTTGTCTCCATTGGTATCTGGTTTGAGTGAGGCAAGTGCCAACTTGTGCCGAATTATTGAATTAGGAATAGACGCTAAAAAAGATGACACCTCTTTCCAGAGTTGTGCCTGTAGCTTATTTAACGCCCGCCCCCGTGCCCCATCTACAAGAGAAAGAGCCAAGCCATACAAAAGCACAGGCTCAATTTTTAGCAAATAGTATCGGAGAGCAGGCACAATCGAGAAGCTACAGACTTTGTGGAATAACCGTTTCATGTGAAACTAGAAGGGTGATCTCAACAAAGAAAGTTGCCAAATAGTGATAGAAGATGAATTTGTAAGGATGTAGCCGAGGTATCTAATCAAGGAACCCTTTTCGATTGGTTCCACTCCCAAAGTCCACTTCATGGTTTCGGGGTGCTTTTGCTTGGAAAAGACAATCTTTAATTTTGAGCCGTTGGCCTAAAGATTGTGTTTTAACGCAAAATGCAGAAAGATATCCAGTTTGCATTGAAGGCCAATCGGAGTACGATCTAAGAGAATGAGATCATCGGCAAAAGCAAGTCATTGTAGTTTGAGAGTACCAAGCCCAGCCAGATAGATGTCATTCCTACACCACAGATACTTGTTGTCACTCAATTAAAGATTGAAAAGAGTCAGGGCAAGAGTGTACCCTTGTTTAACTCCCACACGAGTTGGAATGTGTCTAGAAGGAGCACCACCTCTTGTCAGACAAATTCTAATCGTGGTATTTCGATGTAGGAGGGAAATAAGTTGAACCAACTTGGGAGGAACTCCGAAATTGATCAATTTGGTCCAAAGTAATTTGCTCAGTACACAGTTGAAGGCCACGGACATGTCCAGAGATGCCATATAGACAGGCCCTCTGCCGTGAAATTTCACATTATGCAATAAGTGCGCCATAAATGTGGTATTAAGTGCAGTGCCCATACTTTGCCTAAAGCGTACTTGGAACTTCGACGGGATGGGGGACTGAGCAAGAACCAGATTAAGATCTCTAAGGCGGAGAATGAAGAAAACCTTACTTGCAGAATCAGTAGGTGCGATTGGCCTAAAGTTTTCTGGTAATGTAGGATAACCCTTCTTATATACTGGTATAACTATGGATTGAGTCCAAGACTGAGGAATTATGTGAGTCAAAAAGTGCATTGAGGTGAGGAACCCAAAGTTGGGAGGCTTCCTTAATAACATAGGGTGGAATTCCATCAGGCCAGGAGCTCTAGACAGTTTCAATCTGGTGACTGCCCATTTAATGTCTTCAGTATCCCATGGGCATTGACCAACTAATGGACTCATAGTAGGATCATAAAGGTCCTGCATGGACCCTGGATGGTAAAATGTGGCTGTACAGAAGTCAACCCAGCTATCCTCTGCAATAGGACATTCTTTCACATAGATGTTGGCACCTACAGTTTTATTGATGATACCCCAAAGTCTGGTGATTGCATGAGTTATATGATGAAGCATAGGCTGATTGTCCTTAATGTGTAGCTCAATGCGTGTCAGCACTAGGGGGGAAATAAGCCTTTCCCCAACCCACCTCCACAGTTTGTTCTAGCATAAACCATATGAACTTATGGCAGAGCCTCTTGTCCCATCTAATTCTCCTACACCCTCTCTCCACGGAAATAGATGCAGCTGGTAGGAAGGTATCCTGTACATTATGAGGTCGATCAACCGTAAAGCTCAAAGCCAGATGGTCTCCAGCTTTGAAATCAACTAATTGACATAAACCAGATGAGAGTTTAGCCATAGTTGACATGTAAAATAATCAATCTGTCAGAGATGGGGGCCCCTATGCCAAGTGTAGGTGGGAAGTTCATCCAAGGATGAATAATGCAGCAAAAACAGTTCCCATTCGTTCAAGAAAGAATCCCACTCACTGCCTCTCATACAACTGTTATTCAGGGGACAAAACCCTCCATTGGCCAGATAAAATGTGCTGCCTTCATTACAATTAGAATTAAAATCCCCACGCAATATTATCGAGTCGGCAAGCCTGTCAATGAGCCAGCCCTCAAACAACAAAGTAAGAGCTGAATGTATAGACTTCATGGACTGTCTGGCACAGTTAAAGTATATGTTGACCAAAAGAAGCTTGAGGTTAGTGCAGCTGGTTGTAAAAAAACACTGCCAAAAATGAGTGATCAGAGTAGTACAAATCTGAACGGAGTTGGAGATAATTATAGACTGCAATAATAAGGACCCTGCTTGGCCTGCCCCTGTTTGCACAAACAGCCAAACTGGAATAGGTGCGATAACCCTGCAAATCACAATGACTGGTCAGCATAGACTCTTGTAACATAATATTATCGTCCCCCAAGCTAGCTGTAGTACAGAAAGTCTGGTAAAAGTTTGCCCACCCACATACATTCCATGAGACAACCTTGATAAGGCAGGGTTAGGGTTGAGTCTGCGCTTCTCGGAGCCCCATCAGTGATTTTAGAGCCAACTCCACCCAGGACCAGTCTTGTTGAGTTTTCTTAGGGGTCATAGAACATAGTGCAGTATTGCCTATCGGCAGGCCATCAAGATTAGGAACACTGCCCTGAAGAGGTGAGGACAGAAATAGCTTAGCATCTTCTTTAAATTTTATACCCTAGGGAGAGTAAATTATTTCTTTGTTCCCAAACCATGGTAGATGCAATTACAGAATGGAAAAGGCAAACCATTTGATTATTGTTAATAAGAGGTTGAGAAATGGCATCAATATCATCCGAGTGTAATGAACGGAGAAGAGGAATCGGTTGGAAAATCCCCAAAATCTTGGTGCGATTCATCCGGGTCTGGTCGTTATGTTCGGTGTTACACTCCAATCCCAACATTTTTGTGATGGGTTGGCTTGGTGAGTCAGTTTGTTGTCTGGCCAATTACGAATTAGTTTCCTCAATGTCACCCCCTATTCAAGTAATTCGAATGATGGACTCCTATCTGCGCCCTTGTTGACAGCATTGCAACAGGTTTATCCTCCAACTAGTGGCCTACTCGCTATGAAACTAGCTTTTGGCACCGCAATGGAGCTGTTGGGAAGTTGAAAAATGAAGTCATTTTTGCTTGATGACGCCTAGATAGTTTCATAATTGATTCAGTATCAAGATTGGGTAAATTGATGGGTATGGACAGTTCATTGCAAGATCCTCTTGCGGATGGAAAACATGGATCAGTGCCGGTTTCCACTGAAGTTGTTGTTTTTGATGGGCTCCTTGGTTCATGCCAGAACTTCCTTAGAATTGGTCCGGCCATCTACAGTGACAGTTGTTATGGTATCAACTGTAGAGTGTGAACCCAAATCAATGATTGTATCGTTGACAGGCAATTGACAGACGTTTTAGGGAGGATCGTTGGATCTTTACAGCTGGCATATTTTAGTTTTTTCCCCTCTTTTTGGAGATTTTTCTGTTGGGCAGTTTGTTAAATTGACCGACTTGAATATGACAGCCCACGCTTTCAGATCTTGGAATGCTCTCAATCACCTCCAATGTATTCGATGGTACAGACACAGGGGAATCAAAAAGTACAGGTGAGACACTTACTCTCGATGTTAACTCGACAAAAGCAGTGGGAGTGTCTGGTGTTGGTGTATTAGAGACGGAATTACCAACCAATGCAGCATCCACACCAACAGGTGGCAAAATGTCTTCACTGTCACAGAAGACTGGTTGAGTAAAACTGTCTTTGCTGGGCAAATTGCTCAATTTGAGGATATGACACTCCATCGTATCAAGTTTTAATGCGTTTGTGGTTACAATATCCTTAACATTGTCAAACAGATGAAGCAGTGATTCAAAAGCAAGATGAAACGCCGAAATTGATGCTGGACCCAACATATCAACACTTGGCAAGTTGTTGGCTTGCCTATGCATCTCAATATGTTTCGACGTAAATTGATTGAAATAGGTACATTTCCTATTGGTAAAGCCCTCCTGGGAAGAAATCACATCATTTAAAGCAGAGGGTTTAGGAATTGCATGATTTCTGAGTATAAGCTCCTCATGCAGGATGTTCGAGACCTTCATGTCATTACATAGCTGCAGAAAAGACTCCTCAAGGATGGGAGACCTGTCTTTAATTCAATATTGAAAAAGGTCAAGCGCACGCCCTGAACCTGTTGAGAGTTAATTTTTTCAGTGCTCAACGAAGGTGCAGACAATCTGGCCAGCGGATCAGTAGCAATTGAAAGAGACTCCGATGCAAGAACTTGTGCGTATGTGACAAATTCTGTATTATGCACCGAGGATGAGCACCCCTCAGGTTCACCCATACGGTCCTTATTAAGCATGGTGCCTGGGGACTGAGGCCGAAGTACATTATCAACATTGCCAGTGTCTCAGAACTCCACAGGAGGAGAACAAATACTATCCCCCACACGAGACTTACTGCGTAGTGATCTCACCATACTTTCCGTCGAGCTGGTAGCCACGGAACACTCTTAACACACTGCACACTCTGCTTTTCTGTAGGTATTTGTAGCAGTGCACAGCGTACCTGGGAGTGCACACAAGGAAAGACTTGCAGAAAATGAAAAAACATGCAGCAGAGTGAATTTATAACAGGGAACACTCTTAACATACCCTTTTTGAACCCTAAGAAAGAGGGTGTGTTGCAGAGAGATGCAGGTAAAGAATTTCAAAGTGTTGGAGCTTGCACAGAAAAAAAAACAACCACCAACATTTTTGAGTTTGAACCGAGGGACGTAGAGCTGAGTAAGGTCAGTCAACCTGGGAGAACGAGAGGCTTCGACTCTGAACAACTGATTAGAAAGATAACCAGGGGCTTGATTATTCTGGATTAAAATGTTAATGCAAGAATTTTGTTAGAAATGTGATGATGTCCGGATTGCGTTACATGATCGCGAGGGGCCCAATTTACAGATAGTCCTGACTGCATTATTTTGTATAACCTGAAGACTGTGGATGTTCTTCTTAAAAGCACCTGCTAACAAACCATTGCAGTAATCAAGACGTGAGTTGATTAGTGCATTTGCCAAGGAGGCAATGTGCTCAGAGGACAAATAAGGTTTAATTTGCTTCAGCAAGCTAGTCTTATACGTACAAGACGATTTAATGTAGGCAACATGTTGGTTCATGGTTAAACTAGAATCCAGAATAACACCCAATGTTTTTATATGGGTGCTAACTGGAATGAGACAATTAGAAATGCTAAAGTGGGAATAACATGCGTGCATAAAGTTTTTGTATTCTCCGGGAAAAGCCTACAATCATAAGCTCCGTTTTATCACAGTTCAGAGCCAATGAATTCAGTGTCATCCAGCTTTATATCTTGTCAAACAAATTATTGACAGACAAGAGATCAGTAGGATAATCTGTCTATTTCAAGGACCAGCTGTGTATCATCTGCATAATTAGTGTAGACAATAACACCTGAATCAAGCATATCAAATAGCAGGTGGGTATAGATATTAAATAAAGTGGGCTAAAGACATGCCCCTTGTGGTACATAACAGGTAAAGGTTCCTGTTGATCCTTGAAATTCTTTCAGTGTAAATCTTTGTGTCCCTTCAAAACGGGGCCTGGGGAATGGCTCAAATCCCCTGGTTCCTTTATCAAAGTGCTCCACGGCGATCCTTCAGCACTTTTAGAGAAAGTTTGTATCAGTCCCTTCAACTCTTTCCAGTAAGTAGAAGAGCTCACAGCTTTATTTGGCTTCCCTTTAACGTCTGGTTGATAAATATATTTTCGAAGCTCCTGTGTATTTTTCTTGTGAACCTTTTGCAGGTCTAGTTGAGCAGTGGAAGAAACATAAAGGTGACACCCCAATAATGTTGCGCATCCCTAACGTGAATTTATAGGTACACAGATCTGCGGGATCAATGCCGTCTAGAGAGAACCATTGTCCAAATTGTGCTTGGAAATAAAGTCAAAGATGCAAATGCTTGATGTAGAAGTTTATAAGGAAACGAAGAACAGAAATGCTGACACGCGTTTCGACCCTGAGCAACGGGTCCTTTTCAAGGCAGAGCGTGACGTTGTTATGAGACAAAATCCGCAAAGGTCCATGAGGTGCAACCGAACCGATTGGACAGTGCGGTTGAACACAGTTAGATGGATGGCCTCCTTGGCGGTAAAAATATTAGCAACACGAAGCTGTGGTAACAGCACTTTCTGAGCAAATGGGAATGATTAGAAACCGGCAGGTAAGATGAATGGGTTAATCCCATGCACGATCACAAAAACGAAACCTGAAACACTGGGGGTTGGATCCCCGGTGAGTGCAGAATCTTCCAGCAGCAGTGTCCTACGCACGGCATACCTCAACACAGTCTCATAGTTGAGCAGTGGGAATGGTTGTGCCACTGCGATGAGGGAGAGGACTCCTGATGCCTTGTGCTGGAGCAGTGGTACTGGTTTGGCCACTGCGACGGGGGAGATGACGCCTGTTGCACTCTGCTGGAGTAATGGTATTGGCTTTGTCAGTACGATGAGGGAGATAACTCATGGTGCACTCAAGTGGTCTCTTCCCGGACCCCCCATAGTCTTCCCACCACTCCCGTTATCTGTGGTGCTTTGGGCACTCAGCTCTGTTTCTTCCCGGGGACCTTTCTGACTCCTTTTCACTTCCTGCGCGACTCTGTGACAGAATTGTGGTCTTGGTGTTGTTTCTGGAACCTGATGATCCACCTTCCAGGAGTCACGCCATCACCAAGTAAGTCGGCTCCCTACCAGCTCTCAGGACCCTCTGGCAACGTCCTGACTTTCCTCTCTGGATCCCGGAGAGACACGATTGCTCTGGCTGCAGCGTTCAGATTTTGAACTTCCTAGGCTTCGTTCACACACTCCTGGCACGTCTCTTTGGCACTCTTCATGCCTCCAGTGAGCCACCTCGTTACAGTACTTGGCTGACTCTTCATCTGGTTATCCATAAGCCTCTCACCTTCTTCATCTCAGTAGGTCTTATACTTGTCACAGTCATGGGTTTACAGTAGCATATGGTTCTATTACCAAGGGTGGATGAAAAGGGTGACCATGAGGGTAAGTATAGGGTTTATGTGCTGTGGTGGTATGGAAACCTTTCCCCAGGTGAACGTCCTTATACCAAGGAGGTGAGTCCCTCCCTGTGAGGTCCTACCACATATTACCACCCCTAGGGGGACTATTGGGTAGCAGCCTCACCTCCCCAGCCTCATAGGAAAGGGCTCCCACCTAGAGAGAAGTGACAAGACCTGGTGAATCGTCACACCAGGTAGTATAGGCGCATCAAAATATGTGTCCTGGAGGGTGGTTCAAGGACACCATCCAGTCACTTTGGCACAACATGCCCAAACTCTGGGACAACACCACTCTGAACTTGTCCTTAGGCCTGCATTCATTCAAGCTCGTAGATCTAGAATGAGCCTCAACCTCTCAAGTTCCCTTTTTGGGGTTAGGAAATGTCTGGAGTGGAACCCAGTGCAGTGTTCCATGTCAGGCACATTTTCCATGGCACCATTTCTGGCCCAAGGTCACAGCTATCCACTCCTCGACAAAATTCCCCAGCCTGAATCTCAATGGTCATGTGCGAACCAAGAGCACATCAAAACCACTTCTCTGGGGCTGCCACTCCAGTGATGCCACAGGCCTGGTGGGCATTTTTCTCTGGCCTGGGCATCTCAACAGCTTCTAGAAAAACGTGTCCCTCAGCAGAGTATCTCTGCTGAAACGCCGCTTCTGTGGCATGGCATTCATACCCTGATACTGTTGAGCCAGTAAAAACAGCTTTGGTGTGGCAGTAAAACCCAAAGTTATGGCTGCTTGCCTAGAATTCTGGGATGTTTCCAGTTTATGATCCACATTGACCACAAAAATAGAGCAACCAGGAAAGGGTATGTCCATGATTTTTACCTGTATGCCCAGTGAAAGACCAAACCGGTGCAACTTTCCATGTGATCTAAACCCAGTAAATGTTGCCATCCTTCTAGCTACCGAATCCACTGTGTTAAGCCAGTCCGGATTATATGTCTGGAGGCCTCAAAAACATTGGCTACTTCCTGCTTCATTCCTTTACTGCTTCCCACTGGCAGATGGTCAAATTGACTTTTCCATGACCTGCCGCAAGGCATATTGGTAACAAACCAGATAAGTGACCACACTGACATCCTGCAATGGAAAGACCCAGAAGTGGACACCTTCTTGGCCATAGCGTCAATCCAATTTCACTATCTGGAGGCTGAGTAGGGAAGGCATTAGGGCCCCACACGGGAATTCGCTGCATGAACGCCAGAGAATTTGAGGTCAGGTGGTAAAATAGAGAGTAGATCCTCCTACCCTACTTGGAAGGCTTTTAGTTACAAGAATATTTCTGTTAAGGGCAGGAATGGACATAAGCGTCTACCAGATGTTTATAATAGGACCTTTGAAACACCAACCAAGTATATCTTTCTCATTCTGATACACAGTCACTCAACACCTGGATATCGAATGATCTGAAAGCCCCTCTTATTAGACATGTACCAGACACATTTTCATTGGGGCCCATAGGCAGTCGCTCATTAAGGATGCTCTCAGGTGATGTGACTAAACCGCTGTCATCTTGTAGGTGCCTCAAAACCTCAGTCTTTAGATCTCCAGACTTCTCCACAAAGTTAGTAATGTTTTTCCCAGCTCTAAAGTCATAGTCATCCTCAATTCCTAATATTTTACCAGCTGGCAGCAAATTCCCTTCCTAAGCAACTCCAAGGCAGTATCCTCTACCCTGAAGTCCTCAGGCTTCATCTGGCGTCTTACACAGAGCTATTTGCAGCACTGTCCCGACCTCCTCTGGCACTGTTCTCAACCCCCCTGCCAAACAGGGAAACAGGGAAAAAGTGCATCCGTTTTCTAGCCCTGGCATTGGGTGCATTTGACACCACCACCACCTACTAGCGCCAAGTCTCTGGATCTGTGCAGCACTGCAGGCAATGTAGGAGGAGACAATTGCTGTTGACACACTCTGTGAACATCAGCAGCATCTTGGACCAGAAGGACACCAACTTCCCCACGCCAGAGAGGTCTTATCGGAGTGCCTTTGATTTGAGGACCGGGATGCACTTGCATGTTTTCTCCTGGAACCAGTAGAAGGGATCCTGTTGGAGAGTCCCTCCATTCCGATTACTCTGAGCACACCCAGTTGAGCTCTGAGGAGACCATAGTGCCCGCTGGGAGCAGGATGGTTTGTTATGCCTTCCCCTGAAACATCAGGAGCTGGTGCTCCCTTGACCGCCTATACTCCGATGTCATGTACCGACAAGTCTCGCATTCCTTGCTTTCATGCTGGGCCCATAACCCCCAAATGCAGTGGTAATCAGTGTCTATAATTCAAAGTAGTCATGTGAGATGTGCTGTAATGCCTTGAAAACTTAAGCTTCTTAACTCATTTTAGCAAAAAGTATTTTAAAAGAATTTAAAGAATTTGACCGTTGGAGCCTCATGGATCAACGTGTGTTCTCAAGTCTCGCAACCTGTTGCTTTGGAATAGGAACTGTTGGGCTTGCTGTAGGTGATGCCACTTAGATCCTGGACACAGTGCCTCTGTGTGGAGGACGCCCTTGCAGGGCCCTGTGCATAGGTGGCACTATCCTGCTCTGTGTTAAACAGATTCACATTTTCCGAGATCACAGCCCTCAAAATGGCCATTTTAAAGATGAGGAATCTACAGAAGAGATAATAGCCATTAGAATCAAGGGACTATTAAAGCCATGCAATGGATCCACAAGAGAAGGGATCAGGCTAAGCAAGTAGCAATTATTTCACTACCTTTCATTCAAGAGAAGAACAAGTTACTTACCAATTGGTAACCTTCTTTCGACTGTATGTTCCTCCAACGTATTCCACATCTTTGACATGTAATGTCCACAGGTGTGCACTTTGGAAACTTTTTCGGCAGAGTGCATCCTGCGTCGATGGCATCGGGTCAATGTCCCTCGAAGGTCTCTGTCGAGAACGACATCACAGGATGTTATAAATAGGACGCCCGGCGCCCGTAGCCTCAGTTTAAGTTTTTCCCCCAGAACGTGTGGAACCAGTCTCATGTCTGCTTGACTGCACTTTGCCTTGAGGAAACGGAAGCTGCAATCGCATAGGAAATTCACCTGAGGGGCAGGCTGGGAGGGCGATGTGGAATACATTGGAGGAACATCCAGTCGAAAGGACGTTTCCAGTTGGTAAGTAACTTGTTCTTCGAATGGATTGTGTCCTCCAACTTATTCCACATCTTTGACAGACTCCCAAAGCAGTACCAGTAAATGGAGGAGGGAAAGAATTTAGAGTACCGAATTAGATTGCGGAATAAAGAACTGCCTTCCCAAAGGCCATTTCCTGACCATGGATTGTATCCAGGGAATAATGTTTTACAAAGGTGTGGATGGAAGCCCATGTAGCGGCATCACAAATATTCCTAATAGGAACACCCCGCTGGAGGGAGGTGGAAGTAGCCACGCCCCTAGTGGAATGAGCTCTCAACCTTTCAGGAGGGTCCTTACCCGCCAATCGGTAACACTCTGTAATTGTAAGGATAATTCACCGGGACAAGGTCTGTTTGGAAACAGCCTGGCCCAAACGGTGTCCAGCATATCCTACAAAGAGTTGAACATCCACTCTGACCCTGGACATCCTAGAAATGTAAAAGCTCAGAGCTCTCCTAGGATCCAACCAATGGAGACGCTCCTCTTCCTTAACAGGAGGAGGGTAGAAAGATGGAAGAACCACCCTTTGACTCAAATGGTATTCAGAATCTACCTTAGGTAGACAGGAGGGACGTACTCGCAGTACAACCCTGTCTTTGTGAAACACAGTAAAGGGTGGCTTAGATGAAAGTGCCTGCAATTCACTCACTCCGGGAGCGGAAGTAACTGCAGCCAAGAACACAGTCTTGAAGGACAGTAATCTCAAAGGACAAGAGTGCAAAGGTTCCAACGGAGCACCCATGAGAAATTTCAAAATCAAATTCAAATCCCAAACCGGCACCTGGAAAGGGGATGGCGGGAATACATTAGTCAGTCCTTTAAGAAACTGAGAAATCAAAGGAATCTTAAAATAAGAACATTCTTCAGATGAGCGCTTAAAGATATACAGCGCCGCCAGGTAACCTTTAATAGTACCCATTTGAAGGCCCCTGTGGGCCAAAGAAAGTAAGAAAGACAAAACCATAGGAATGGAGCACTGAAAAGGATCAACATTGTGATCTCTGCACCAGTTGCAGAATTTACACCAACGGCAACGGTACAGGGATTTTGTCGCAGGCCGACTGGCTGAAAGCAACACCTCCATCATGTCATCCGGGAGGTCCCAATCCTTATACCTCAACTTTTCAGACATCTAGCGTGAAGGTTGAGAGTCTTGACCTCTGGATGGAGAACGTGACCCTGCTGGCGCGAGAGCAGATCCTCTCTGTAGGGAAGGCGGCGTGGAGGACAGATGGACATTTCTAGAAGGTCTGGGTACCACGCACTTCTGGCCCAATCCGGAGCAATGAGGGTCATGTGGGAACCAAACCTCCGTAACCTACGCAACACTTGAGGAATGACGGGGATTGGAGGAAACGCGTACAGCAGTGGGAATGACCAATCCACCACGAACGCGTCTCTTACGGCTCCTCTTGAAAGAAATTCCCTTGAGCAGATTCTCTCACAATTTCGGTTGATACTGGTGGCGAAGAGATCCACTTGCGGGGTTCCCCAAAGGGCGAAGATCTCCTAAAGTACTTCCTGGGAGACCATGCTCTGCCTGCTCAGAGCGTCCGCCGCCGCATTTTTGTCTCCGGCCAGATGAACTGCCGAGATCGAAATTTCCTGCTGGATGGCCCAGAACCAGAGCTGCATTGCCTCTCTGCACAACGGAAGTGACCCTACCCCCCCCCCTTTTGTTGATGTAATGCATGGCCACTGTGTTGTCCGTCATGATCAGGACACTCTTCCCCCGTACAGAGGGCAGACAAGCCTTCTGGGCTAGCCCGACGGCCCGCAGCTCTAACAGATTGATGTGGAGTTTGGACTCCGACAGAGACCAACGACCGCTGGCGGTCAAGTCGTTGGCATGAGCACCCCATCCTGTGCGGGAAGCATCTGTCACTACTGTCACCTCCGGCCACGGTTGCCAAAACTGTTCCCCCTTCATCAGGTTCCCTTCGTTGGCCCACTACAGAAGATCCTGGAAGACCGAGAGTGGAGAATCTGAACGGGATCCGACATCTTGCTGGAGAACTGTGACCACTGCATCTTGAGAGCCCACTGCAGGGATCTCATCCGCAGCCGGGCCTCTGGCACCAGAAAAATGCAGGAGGCCATGAGGCCGAGCAACCTTAAGAATTCGAAAGCCGGGAGACTCTGGGCATGTTGAAACTTGTCCACCATCTGCACAATGGGATGAGCCCTTACTTTGGGAGGCGAACACTTCCCAAAGTACGTGTCTAAAACAGCCCTGATGTACTGGAGCTGTTGGGAACGTGGCAGATGTGACTTCTTGAAATTCAGGGAGAATCCCAGCCTGTGGAGGGTGTGGCAGGTGACACGAGATGATTCAACGCCAGCTTGGGAGAGCGTGCCCAGATCAGCCAGTCGTCCAGGTAGGGGTAGACGTGAATCCCCCCCCCTCGCCTGAGGTACGCTACCACCACTAGCTTGGTGAAGACCCTCAATGCAGAGGTCAATTCGAACGGCAGGACCCAAAACTGAAAGTGTGAGTCGCCAGCCGCAAACCTAAGGTACTTTCCGTGCACGGGATGAATGGACACATGAAAGTAAGCATCCTTCAGTTCCAGAGACACCAACCAATCCTGAAGTTGAAGGGCAAGTCCATGATGGGTCTCAATCCCCCGTCTTTCTTTGGGATAAAAAATAAGGGGAATACCATCCCTTGTCCCTCTCCGCAACAGGCACCAGTTCTACAACGCCTTTCTCCAGCAGGCTCAAGATTACCTGCGCAAGGAGGGGATCGGACGCTTCAAAGAGTTTCACCAGTGGATTGTCGTGAGGCCGCTGAAGGAAGGGAAGGCAGTAGCCGGGGGCAATGGTATCCAGAACCCACGCATCTGAAGTAATGGCATGCCATTCTTCGAGATGCTGAGACAGTCTGCCCCCAACCGGCGAACCATGGGACGTGGCCTCATGACTGACTGGAAGCGGCTTCGGCAGTGCCTGAAGGCAAAGAGGCAGCTGCCTGAGCAGCTTTGGCACCACGATTTCCCCGATCACCACGGGTACTTTTTCATTTGCCCCTTTGACTGGTGGACCCTCTCGTTCTACCAAAGGAGGAGTATTAACGAAAGGAACCTTCCCTCCACTGCTGTCCCCCAGGACGAAAAGGCAGAGGTTGACGCACCGCAGCGCTTAAAGATTTTGCCGCAGCTTTCAAGTTATGAAACCTCTCAAAGTTCTCGTCTGCCTTGCTGCCAAACAAATGTGCGTCATCAAAGGGCATGTTGAGAAGACAGGCCTGTACATCTGGAGCTAACCCCGACTTCCGCAACCACACAAACCTGCATATAACGGTGCTCGCAGCCATGGATCGGCTAACAGTCGGCCGTATCCAAACCCGACTGAAGGGATTCACACATGGCATCCTTGCCGTCCTGCACGAGAGTAAGGAACCCATCCCTTTCTTCCCCCTCAGGAATATGCTCAGCCACCAAAGAAACACAATTCCACAGAGTGTGTGAATACCTTGCCAAGGCACACATGGAGTTGGCTGATTTCAGGGCCATGCTCCCAGCAGAAAATAACTTCTGGGCACAACCGTCGAAGCGCTTGTCGTCCCGATCCGGAGGGATGGTAGGGTACACCGCCTGCCTCGACGTGGCCGTAGCCGCCTCAACCACCAAACTCTTGGGAGTGAGATGAGTAGATAGATTGCTGGGGTCGCTAACGGTATTTCCTGGTCAAAGATATATTAACAGCCTGAAGAGATTCCGGGGACTGCCAAGCAGCTGCCACCCTTTTCTGCAAGGTAAGACGAAATGGCAACACAGGGACAGAGGACGGACCTTGATCTGAAATGCCCGTTAGATCATCCTGCACAAAGTCTTCAGGAGGACTGGACCAGCCCAGATACTCCGAGACCCTCGCCATGAGCCTCCTGTACGAAGACTCTGCATGAGCCCCAGGCTCAGGCCTACCGAATTCCACCTCTGGAGAAGTGTCCAACCCACTGGCATCATGGAGGGTCTGCCGCAACTCCTCCAACTGTCTCCAAAAAAAAGTGGAGCATCATCAAGGCCACCAGGTTCCTCAACCTCAGACCTTTCCTCCTCTTCATAAATATCATCCAGAGGGAGTTGAAACCCAGGTGGGGGACAGAAGAGGGCCTGGAGGACAAAGCCGGCCACACAGACTTCAACGTAGCCTTCCTTGGAGGATCCACGATATCCAGGTACTACAATGACAAATTTCGAGAAAAATCCCCAAAGGCGCCGATAACGCCTAAGGCTTCGACGTCGAGAGAGTCGACAATGTTGACGTTGTGATCGCCGAAGGATTTGGTGTCGACACAGGTGCCGAAGGCGCCGTGTGCTGATACGACAGCAAGGCGTTGATGTCCGAATCGGATGGACACGGCGCTGAACGAGTCGACGCCGGCCCCAAGCCCACAATAGGTTGCTGCGGTCTCGCTGGAGGCGAGGACCGAGACCTACAGACACATCTCTTCCAACTCTTCGAATCCTTGTCTGAATTAGACCTCGTTGGCTCCCGATGCGAGTCGCGTCGTGTACCCAAGCCTGAAGGCATGCGAGCCACGGTACGAGACCGATCCTGGTCGGCTTCGTCAGAGGGCGCGACTGGACCTGTGCCCTGCGATTGAAAAATCGCTAACGGATTGTTTAAACACCGCCCATTCCTCCGGAGTCGAGGACTTCGTAGGGCACGTAACCTTCCTCGAGGCACCATCTACCGAGGACAGGGATGGTGACCGGTGACGGCGCTTCCGAGAGTGCCAGGACGAGTGGCGGGAACCACTCTGGGACCAAGATCCCTGGGACTCCTTCCAACGCAGAGAGTCGCCCCTCCAGTCATCAGTGGAAACCCCCTTGGACTTGAAGTCCAGCACTTAACAGGCTTAGAGCCCCTACCTACCTGGAGCTTCCCCTTCCGCTCCCGCAAGGCCTTGGCAGTCAGCGACTGGTATTTTGGGCAGTCCTCTGTGTCGTGCGACTCGCCCAGGCACCACAAACAAATGCGATGCGGGTCGGTGAGCGACATCTTCGACTTGCAGTCCCGGCAGACCTTGAAGCCAGACCACAGAGTCGGAGGGGTCGAAGAGAAAAACATCATAATGATGAAGACACGAAGTCTCACGAAGTTAACACGTTCGCGCAAAAAACAGAACTGAGGCTACAGGAGCCGTGCACCCTATTTATAACATCCTGTGACATCGCCCTCGATGGAGGCCTTCAAGGGACATTGACCCAACGCCATTGACGCAGGACGCCCTCTGCGGAAAAGGTTCCGAAATGCACAGCTGTGGACATTCCATGTCAAAGATGTGGAATAAGTTGGAGGACACAATCCTTTCGAAAAGATGTATTCAAATAAAAAAGTCTGTTTATTTTTATTCATCCCAGCACATGGTGGTAAAGAGAACATGGGGAGGTAAACTAAATGCAACGAAAGTCATTTTTAACATGCTCTGTACATTGTGGTTTCTTACATTGCCAACTGGTTTGCATCATCAGCAGGCTGAAGTGGAAGTTCAGAGTTCTCAACGCTTCCATCATTGGTTTCTGCCACACTGTGGATGAGCTCTATCTCAGAATCGGAACTGGAAGCTTCTATTTGGGGTTTCTTTCTAAGTATCTGCAAGTCCACATGTACTGCTTCTTCGTCCTCCAAAGAAGCATCCACCACCAGGTCTTCAGTTCCATCATCCAGGTTACCATTTCTGCCCAATATATGGCCTAAAAGGGGGAATCAAAAAAAAAAAACATGTGGACAAACATTTAGAAATTCAATTAACAGTCCAAACATTTGTTGTTATTAAATATATGACAAACATTACCTTCCAATAATTGGCTTTCTGATGATTGTATCTGTTTAGATTCACATGCTTTGCATAGGCGCACAGTATTACAATATTTTTTTTTCAAAGTTGAAAACAGGATATCGCGGGATCATTCCCATACTACTATCCCTACTTTGATGTGTACAGTACCCATGATCCTTCACACGCCAATGTACTCAGATTGTTATATTTTTTCTGACCTGAGGAAGTGTATAGTGGACTGTGAGTGTGATAAATAAGGTAATGTCATGTAACATGTTGTTAGTAATCCATTCAACTCCCATTGTGTGGAGAGGATGAGCGTGTGCATGCACATCTAAACAGATACAAGGATCAGCAAGACAATTACTGGAAGCTAATGTTTCACTTCTGAGACTTGTGGGTCTGCTTAGAATCACATGCTTTGCATAGACTAGCAACCAGATGAAAGAGGTGGGTAAACTGAAGGAGCAAACAAATGTTTCAACCCTGCTTGTACTACCTTTGACTCATTTCCGGCTTGTGTGTCAAAAAATAACGCTGCGTAAATGTGTGAACTGAACTCCATGTAACTGCCTTACAGATCGCTTCCAGTGGTACATTTGTAATGAAAGGTAAGGTAGTCCCAGTGCTACGTGTAGAGTGTGCCCTAGGTATGAAAGGAAATGCCTTGTTTGATAGGGTATAACACTGTTGGATACACCTAATAATCCACCTAGCGATGCTAGCCTTTGAGACAGGGTCTCCTTCTCCTCTAGCCACCACAGAAACAAAGAACCAATCTGTTTTTCTTAATGGCTTTGTTTTATTAAAGTAGTGCATGACTACCATACATTTTCTTTTTTTATTTATTTAAATTTATATAGCAAACAGCGGCTCTGAGGCATTGTGGCGCTTGTTACAGAAAGCTTATTGATTGCAGGTTTTACAATATACAGCACTTGGTCAACGTTTCAAAGAATAAAACATAAAACATCTAGTATGTGAAGTGCTCTTTCTCATTAATTCTGAGGGTTCGGAAAGAATGCTGGTAATTCAATGGATTAGTTTACATGAAATGTAGATATGTATTCAGAAGAAAATCATGAGTGCGTTGTTAAGACCACCTTATATTTATGTACTGTTACGAAGGGCTCTGTTACAGACAAATCTTGAAGCTCAATGATTCTACGAATAGAAGTAATGGCTGTAAGAAAAGCCACCTTGTAAGTGAGGTCTTTAAGGGACGCTTTGTGCATTGGTTTAAAAGGAGGACCCATGAGCTTGCTTAACACCACATTTTAATCCCAACCTGACGGTGGGTTAGCAACCGGAGGATGTAATTGCTTTACTCCTTCGATGGCGGCTTTAATTACCAGAACCTTCCATCAGGACACCTTGTTTAGGGATGTTGTGTATGCATATAGTGCAGCTAAATGTAGCTTTAATGAATTAAATGCCAGCCCTGAATCCAATAAATGCAACAGATAATGCAAAATATGTGAAGGTGAACAATCAATTAGATTGTTGTTAGACTTTTTGCACCATACGACAAGCCTTTTCTGCTTATTAAGGTAGCAGTGTCTACCGTTAGTCCTACATGCCTCCCTCAAAATGTCCATGCATCTGTCAGGTAAACTGAGGTGTCCAAACTCTAAGACCTCAGGAGCCAAGCTGCTAAATTAGTTGTATGAGATTGAGGGTGTATAATTAAGACTCTGACTCTGTGACAGCATGTTGAGACTGGGAGTCAATCTTACTGGTGGGCACAGGGACCTCTTGAGGGTGTGGGAGTACCATGCCTGACGCGCCAACTTTGGTGCTATGACAACCATTGTTAAATGCTCCTGGTGGATTTTGTGGATCCCTTTGTTCAAGAGTGGGGTCGGTGGAAGAGCATAAGCAAAAAATCCTAGCACGTTCCCCAGGACTGCTCCTGTGTTAATCTGGAGGCGTAATTTTGGCATTTCGCGTTTTCTGCTGTTGCAAAAAAGATCTATGTTTGGTAGCCCCCATTCTGTAAAGTATTGCTTGAGGATGTCAGAATGTACTCCTATTCATGTTCTAAGGGCTGAGTTCTGTTTAGGGTGGCTGCTAAGCAATTGCGTTCTCCTAAAACATGCTGGGCCTGGAGATATCTTCTGCCCTCGTATGGACAACCTAGGGAAGTGTGTTTCCGCACTGTTTGATGATGTAAAACATTGCTCATATGCTGTCTGTTGTAATTAACACATTTTTCCCCTTCAGCTGTTGTTGGAATGGTATGAAGTGCTCTGTAAACTGCTAAACGTTCGAAATCATTTATGTGCTGCTTTGCCAGTGAGAGAGACCATGTTGCCTGGGCAGTGAGGTGTAGCCAATGGGCTCCTCACTCTGTTAGTGATGTGTCCGTTATGCTCTTGCAGTGGAGTTGGCGGGTTGACAAATGTTCCTCCTTTTAACCCGCTTTCTCTTGCTCACCATTTTAAAGCCAACAACGGTGTGTGCCAAACCTCTGATTGTCCCAATTCCCATCTGCCTGAAATCACTGTTTTGCTAAACACTCTTGCACTGGATGCATGTTTAGGCTGGCGTGTGGCATAATGAAGATACAAGATGCCATCATGCGTAGTCAGACATATGACTTTCCTGACTGTTATCTGGCATCTGACCACGTAACAGGGGATTTGTTTAAGAAGTTGTACCCTCTTGTTGGAGGGTAACACCAGAGTGGCTATTGTTTCGATAAAAGCCCCCACAATTGCTTCAGCTGGCTGGGTTCTAGACTGGATTTCTTTTCATTGATGAAAAGCCCAGTTAAAGTAGATGATCGATAGAAATGTGTGTGTTTTTGTGGCATAACTCTGGGTTTTCCCCTGTTATTAACCAGTCATCCGGTCCTGTGATGTGCTGCCACTATTGACAGTACTTTTGTGAATACTCACATGGCTGATGTAATCCATAAAGGGAGAACTTTAAATTGATAATGAGGAGATTGGCAATCAGGGTGTGCAGAGCTGTTGTAGTTTTCTGTGCTTCTCGGTCACCGCCGGGAGTGCAAGGGTCTTGAACCCTCCCTATATGCCTTCCATTCGGATGATCTCGTGACCCCACCTTGCTGCATAACACCAGAGGCACACTCGTGTGAAGATTTGTATTTCCAGCCCCAGGAACGACAAAGCTACGCCAGACCGCAAGAAGCCCGGAGACAGCAGTGTTTCTGAGCTGCCCCCCTGCTCCAGCCGGAGAACACACAAGACCGCAGGGATCTCAGCGGGCGGTGAGTAAACGGCCCTACCCCCAACATGGCCCACGAGGGAATCTCCGGCTCCGGCCCTGTGGAGGCCCCAGGCGTGGTGACAGCCCCTCTACTGGGATCTGGAGGCTGGAGATAGGTGGGAGAGACCCCTCATCCCCGGGGGACCCAACACTGTGAACGGACCTGCACAACTCCCGAGGGTTGCTGTCGGGAGATCGAACCCCCGGCCCGAGACAAAGTGCAGTGTGGAATGCTGACAAACCCGCCCCCACTCAGGGCCAGGAGAAGACACGCTGGAGTGGGTTAGCACTGTGGGAGCCTTGTAGAGACTATCTGAGAAAACCTGCTCCACCTGAGAACTGCATGGCAGCCCTGGCAGGAAATCAGCAAAGGGCCTGGAGCGGGCCCAGAGAGCACTCCTACGTTTTGGAGGCCTATTAACACCCCCCCTGTAGGTGGTGGAGAGGATTTGTTCCCGCATTGGGAGATTTGGGGAATAGCGTGGAACACAGGTAAGAGTGGATCCTGAGTGAGAGTGGCACAAGAAAAAGTTGGCTCACCTACCGCGACCGGGGGCAGGCACAGGGAAGGCCAGCTGAGCATAGGAGAAGACTTGTGCACTCCTGCCTGAGGCCCTTAAAAGTGTCGGCCCGCCAGTGACTGCGGGAGCACAAACTGAGGTATATGTGGGTGGGGGAAGAGACACGTGTATGAGTGCATTAGCTGGAGTAATCACTTTGTCGGATGAACAACCCTGCCACGTCAGGCTTCCATAGAACTCCAGCAGGCCTGGAACCCAGGTGTGACCCCACACAAGCCCCCCGAGAAACAGCACCCGATACCCCTTTGACCAGCTTGGATGAGCTGGAGGGAGGCCCTACAGGAATTTTGTTTCCAGGAAAACCCAGAGGAACCGGGAGACGTGACCTCCCACAAGATGGTGGATCAGTCAGACGCACCATTTCAACGAAAAAAGGATATTGCAGCACTGATGCAAGAAATCAGAGAAATGCAGGCCGACATAGGTCACAGACTGGACAAGATGGAAGACAGAATACAGGGTTTGAAATCCAACCAATCCTCAGTGGACATATTGATACCAGACTGTATGCTCTTGAGAGGAGGTACGAGGAGAAAGCCCTCAAAATTGATGATTTTGAGAACAGGGAGCAGAGGAACAACCTAAGATTTTTTGGTTTTCCGGAGTTGGAGAGGGAGCCGGAAGAAGACATTTATCGCACTGTTAAAGACGTGGTCCGCTTACTGTTTGGGGATGGGGTGACAAACGAGCCCACCATAGAGAGAGCCCACAGGCCTGGTGGTAGAAGGGGACGCGCTCCATCCTTGTATGCTTCCACTACTACGCAGAAAAAGTAAAGATTTTGGAAGAAGCCAGGAAGTCCTCTTCTATCACCCATGATGATGCAGTCATTACGATCGTTCAAGACCTCTCCCGGTTCACCGTGGCCAGAAGGTGTATGTGTGCCCCACTGACCCAATGGCTAAGAGAGAAGGGGATATGGCATCGCTGGGGTTTCCCCTTCTCATTGACATTTGAATACATGGGTCTAAGTTAATCTCTGAGGAAACATCAAAGGAGCGATCCAGGAACACATGGAAATGCTGAGCGGACAGAGACAACCTTCTGGAGAAGCTACTGAAGGGGGAGCCGGGAGGGGGCTGTCGCGGGATAGGAGATGGGTCCAGGGCTCGAGGAAATTTGAGAAATTGAACTCCCTGCCGCCCCACAGTTGCCCTTGATTCCGACACGGGGAAGATGAAACCTTTGGATTGTCCCAGTCATTATAAATCTCACTGGGTGATGCAGGGAATTGGGGGGAGGGGGACTGGGGGAGGGACATGGGGGGGAATCCTTTTTTTGTGGCAACCTGAGGGGAGCCGCTGGCTGGTGGAGGCGGTGGGCTGATGGAATGATCTTTCTGGCAGTGGTGGAGATGATTGGAGTGGAAGGGGCGAGGAGGTTTTTGCTTTCCAAGATGATCTGGGGGGGGCGGGCGGAGGGGGAATCAACCCATGGAGCACTTGAGAGGATTGCTCGGGGTGACCGTGCGAGTTGGTGGTTCGATCGGGTACCAGAAATGGTTGGGACAACCGATTGGACGTCTTGAGAGGCGGAGGGGGGAAGACTAACAGGGGAGTTGGGCGGGTGGTGGGAGAGAGAGTGTGGCCGAGCTGGGAGTCTAGTTGGACACAATGGGTGGGTGGAGGAGGGTTGAGATCACAGGGAACGGGATGCAGGGCTCAGTTATTGGTTGTTGGGGTTCATAGTTTTGGTGGTTTCATGCACTTGGCAAGGTTCATACTTAGGCTCTCAGGCAGTAGTAGACAGATCTTGGGACGAGGGTGGGAGTTTAAACGTGTGTACGAGAAGATATTCTTTCCTAAGTCCCAATGGCCAGTACTTTGCCAGCCCTGGTGGTGGGCTCTCTGAACGCTAGAGGAGTTAATTCTCTGACGAAAAGATCTCTCCGGGGCCGAGAATTCTCATAGGCTGAATTTGACCTGCTCTTTCTACAGGAAACACACTGAGGGAAAAGGAACCAGCCCTTCGCAGTGGTAGGATAGGGGAAGTCTACCGGGTCTCATTCACATCGAAAAAGAGTGGTGGGTGGCACTGTTGAGCAGCCTGCAAAATGGCCGCTTAGTCTGTGTACTCTGTGGATCGCCAACAAACATCCACCTACAGCGGTGGAATCCACTGTCTGACATACCTGATCACGACATGCAGAGGTTGCCTTTGGTGCTGGGAGTGCCTGGTCTCGTCCTCTGTGATAATCGCGGCTTCAGGGGCGAGATACTGCTGCCTACGCCCGAGCCTGCTGGCACTGTATTGGGCCTCCCTGCGTGGACAGTGTGGGCTGCGACAGTCGAGCTGCCCTGGGCCCACAACGGACCCTGCTGTCATCACCTGAGGCTGAAGTGCACCCCCGCGGCTGTGCGGACCTCAGCCGGGGGCCGCCAAGGCTCTCATCGGTCTGCTGCGTGCTGCTCTGTGTGCCAGCGGGGTAGCTGGTCTCCGTGGGTTGCGGCATTGGATGAGGCGGAGACACCCCCCGCTGGAGCCATACGTGGGAAGCACCGACGTGTCCCCGAGGACGGGGGCTGTTGCCATCGGCCAGAGATGAGCGGACAGGGGAGGTGGGAAGCGGCTGTCCTTCGTTGCGGCCGCCCAGGCCCCTTGACGGCTCCTCCCCCGAAGGACTGACGAGCGCAAGCCTCGGCTGGGGCTAACCCACGGCGAGGCCCTCTGGTGTATTCCAGGCCCCCTTTCTGCGGTGGGCCCGCTCTTGCCTGTGCTGCCCTGGCCCGGACTGCAGTCGGAACACTGTGCGCCCCCGCTTCTCCTGCTGTGGGGGCTGGTCTCCTGTTGGTTGGGGCTCCCTCCGGACCTTAACCCTTCTGCCTAGCCTTGCCGCACTGCATCCGTGCGGCCTGCCTGCCCCACCACTGAGGACATTTCTGCTCTTCTGGGTTCATTGTGCACACCAAGCGCTTTGCCACCCTGACGACCTCTTGGCCGCAGTGGTTGGCTCTGTGGGTCTGGCTGGCTCCCCCCACGGGGGCTCCGCTGGATAATAGCCAAGCTGCCACTCGCACCTCAGGGGATATTGCTACGCGGTCTCTCTGCGCATCTCCCACATCAAGGGGTTAAGAAAGTGTATTGGTCCCTCAGGGGGTTGCTGGGGGGGGGGTCGGTCTTGACTCATCCCATCCTCCCCTGCCACTTGGTCACAGCATCTGCTTCCCGTTGCTCCACTTGGCAGCCCGCCGCAGACTAGAGAGCCTGAGCCCTGCCCCCTGCTCACTGGACTGTAGCCTATCCAACGTACATTTCCCGTGTCTTCATACCCAACATCACTGCCCAGTGTAACAGGCATCACTGTCATCAGGCCCTACACCTGCTTCAGCTGCTATTTCGGATCCTGTCTGCAGGCGCAGCCTCGAACCCTGGGGGCGCGTCCTGGCACGTAAGGGGGGTCCTACTCCTGGCTGATCGCGCTGGATCTGTTCTCAATCGCCCCCTAGGGCAGAGTGCCACCTCAAGAGCTCTGTACTAGCCCATACAGTTGAAGTTGCTCCTTTCCACCATCGTGTCCACAACACAAGTACTGTGAGTGCTGGTTCCTTTGCGGGCGTGCAGGCGACAACTGGCCGCTCTAGTTCATACTAACAACCACCGTCAGGATGTCGAATAGATCACGCGGAGCCAACAAGACCGGGGCTATGGACAAGTTCACTAGGGTAACACCCAGGTCTGAACAAGGTAGCTCCTCCACGTGCCAAGAAGACATGGACCTTCCGCCCCCTCAGCCTGATCTCAAGGTTATGATGAAGTCCATGGCTAAGAACTTTGCATCCTTCCATGAGAAACTAGATGACAAATGCCAATGTGGCCTCATTGAGAACTAAGCTAGACTAGCACAGATCAAGGATTACGGAGGCGGAAACTAGAATTGGGGCCAATGAGGATGGAGTGCAAGCCCTCCAAACCACGGTCACTGAATTGGTGCGTAACATGAAGCAAGTAAAAGCCAAGTGTGATGACTTGGAGTCCAGATAACGCAGGAATAATATCCGTATTGTGGGCGTACCTGAATCCGCACTCAAGGCCCGGATGGAACTGGCTGTTGAAAATCTCCTCAAAGACCTTCGTGGCGGGGCGTGGCTACGAGGGCCATGTAGGAGGACGCGATCTAGAGGAGCTCCCGAGATCCTGAAATGATCCTGGCGAAATAGTGCATAACAACGTGCCTATGACTGCTGAAAACACACATGTTGGTGTGTGAACGGACTGACTGTGCTTGGTGAACTTTTGGAAGGCGTGAGAGGAATGGCGGTGGAGTTTTGTGCGAAAAAGATAAGGAGCGCCGGAGACGGAAGACGAAACAAAATGGCCGATCAACAACCGGAACAAAGGAAGGAGCAGGCCGCATGGTGGTCAGGCGATAGGAGCGGACTGTGTGCGCACTTGTAACTTGCGCGGAACGCAGGTCCCCTATGTTGGGATACTAACGCGAATCGGCCTGTATGGCTGCAGAATCATGTCTAATAGAACCGTGAGACTGAAGGCGAAGTAGCCCACGTTGGACGACTTCGCCAAGACGTCCCCTGGTCCGGAAAGTTCTAAGAGCAAGGATAAGTCGCCTGCAGGCGTCATGCCTGTGACGGGCACTAACCAAGAGGTCCTGGCTGCGATTGCAGACCTGAAGGCGGCCTGGGAGGCTAAACGTGAACTGGCCGTTACTGAGCTGAAAACGGCAGTGGACCTTAAGGTCGGTGAGGTGCAGGAAGAGGTGAATTTACTTCGGCAGGACGTCAGGTCTCTGGCGGAGCGCACTGAGACCCTCGAGAAAGAGGTGAGCCCGAACACTGCGGATTGTGCCTCCCATAAGGCCGAATTGCATGCCCTGGTGCAGAGTGTGGGCAACTTGGAGAACAGGGCGGAGGAGGCGGAAGCACGTGCCCGACGGAATAACATTCGCATTGTCGGCCTGCCAGAAGGATCAGAGGGCCACGATCCCACGGAGTTCATCGAATCTATGCTGTTGCAGGAGATACCTGGAGGAGCTTTATCTCAGGGATTCGCGGTGGAACGTGCGCATAGCGCTCTGACAAGGAAGCCGCCACCGGGAAATCCACCTAGGCCAGTAATTGCCAAAATCCTTAATTACCGGGACCGGGAGAGGATACTAGAACACTTCCGCAAGGGTGGAACGATTACACGAGCGGCGGCAAACATAACGGCCTACCCAGACTATACCCTGACTGTGCAGCGTAGCCGTATGAACTTTGGGACGGTAAAGCGGAGATTGAGAGAGGCGGGCCATAAATACATGTTGCTGTATCCGGCGAAATTGAAAGTTTTTCACAAACACAGGACTTTGTTTTTTGAGAGTCCGGAGGACACCATGGGATGGCTGGACGCGTAGGGATGCCCCCAGGAGCCTGACGTTCGGACGGGAAGAGGAGATGGAGGAGATAAGTAGTGCGCGAGGAGGGCGCTAAAAGATGGCGCGGAATAGGACTCTGGGACTTGATTATAGTCATTTGAGCGGCCTTAGGCAGAGAAGGTCAGACTGTTAAACAATATGGTATGAGCACTGTGACTATTGCTGTTTTTAGGGGAGCCTTGCAGAGCGGATCTCTTTACCCCACTTAGTAGCCTTAGTTAAGTGGCCATTAGGGCAACTTCACCCTACTGAGCTCTGGGCATTGGTTGGTGCTTGCAGGGCTAGATGTGGGGGTGCCTGAGTTCCATGGATGGAGCTGGGCAGCAGTTGGGGAGTGTGGTGTTGGGGAAGGGATGGGTAGAGGGTGGGGAGGGAAGTGGGGAGTTTGGGGTGTACATAGTTATGGGGAGTTCAAGTTTGTACATGAGGCTACAAGAAAGAGCTAGAGGGCTGTATCTGTATCGTATGGGCAGGTGGGATTGGCTGCACGGAAGGGGGGAGGATACTTATAAGCTCTGGGGGATCTTAAGATCGTAACGTGGAATGTCAGGGGACTCAATAGTTACCTAAAGAGGAACAAGGTCATGATGTATTTGAAAAGACAGAAGATTGATATTGCACTGTTGCAGGAGACGCATGTGACGCGGGAAAAGTTGGAGCTGGTGGGGAAGAAGTGGAGAGGCATTGTAGTGGGTTCTCTGTATTCTGCCTACGCTAGGGGAGTGTTGGTCTGGGTGGCACCGCACGTTCCACTCCAACTTACACAGGAGGTGGTGGATACAGAGGGGAGTATGGTTATAGTAAAGGCGCTGGTGGAGAATAAAGAGGTGTGCATTGTAAACACGTATGCCCCCAATCAAAACACGGCAGCATATTTTAGGACTCTGTGTACCAACCTGGGTGCGTGTGTGGGTGGGGCGGTTATTTGGGGAAGGGATTTTACTTGTGTGCTGAACCCCAGGGTAGACAGATCTGATGATAAGATTGATAGGCCCACCCCAGCGACCAGGGCGTTGCAGGCGCTGCTCGACGGCTTCGGGCTGGCAGATGTTTGTAGACTGAAACATCCTAATGGGGAGCAGTATTCGCATTACTCAGCCCCGCAACAACTGCATACGAGACTTGATTATTTTTTTGCCACGCCAGAGGTGGTGGTAGAGACCACCCAAATAGAATACAAAGCGAGGGTCCTGTCGGACCACTTGCCGCTGGTCCTGGGGTGGCAGTACTGCCGCCTCAGGGCGCGGATACCGACGTGGCGCCTCCAGGCTGAGGCGCTCCAGGATCCGGTTTTCAGAGAGGATATCAGAGACGAGATTATACATTATTTCGAAGAGAACACTGGCAGTGAGGAGTTGGCGGGCACGCTCTGGGAAGCCTTTAAGGTGGTGTTGCGGGGTGCTGCCATCGCTAAATCAAAGGGCCTGCAGGGTGGGGTCTTGACGGAGTTAGGGGGATCTGAGGATGAACTGGAAAGGGAACTCAATAGTGGAGGGGGGGATGCGGAGCTAGTACTTAAACTACAGCAGCGGTGCGCGGAACTTTGGGAAAGGCTCTGCAACCTTAACTATAAGAAGTATGTTGAGAGGCAGCATGCAGGTGGGGACAAAACGGCCACCTCTTGGCGTGGCTATACAAGAGTGAAACCCCTAGGCCCCCGATTAGGACGATAACCAGAGAGGATGGAGAGGTAGCGGACACCCAAGAAGGAGTCAATGAGGCATTCTTGGATTATTACAGGGCGCTATATGAGGACAAAGGGGGGGGGGCAGCCGAGAGGAGATAAGGGAAACTTTAAGAGAGATTGGATTACCTAAGATTAGTGCCAAAGAAAGAGAAGAGCTGGATGCACCGATTACTTTGGAGGAATTGGAGGAGGTGGTGAGGCAGCTGCCCACCAATAAGACCCCGGGAGCAGACGGACTTCCTAGCGAATTTTATAAAGCATATAGAGAGGAGGTACTCCCCCCCTATGCTAGAAATGCTTAATGAATCGTTTGAGGAGGGCCGGTTGCCGGAATCGCTTAGAGAAGCGATTATAATACCGCTCCCTAAGCCCAACAAACCAGGGCATAGCTGCGGCTCCTACAGGCCCTTGTCAATGTTGAACCAGGACGGCAAGATATTGACGGCGGTCCTGGCTAATAGATTGCGGAGAGCTATTAGTAAATTGATACATCCGGACCAAACAGGTTATGTCCCCAACAGGAATATAACCCACAACCATAGGCGACTCCACCGGGTGGTTGAATGGGGGAGCAAAAGCGAGGGTGAAATGGTGGTGGTGTCCTTTGATGCAGTCAAAGCTTTCGATTCAGTCAGGTGGTTGTGGTTGCTGGAGGCCCTGAGGGAATACGGGATGGGGCCGGGCTACATTAGGTGGGCGAAGTTGCTGTACAGTGAGCCGCTAGCTAGGGTACGTACAGGAGCGGTGATATCCGAGAGGTGGCAACTTAGCAGAGGCACCAGACAAGGGTGCCCCTGGTCCCCGATGTTATATATTCTGGCCCTGGAGCCCCTGGCAGTGTACCTTCGGCAACAATATGACATGATAGGCATCGAGGTAGGGGGAGAGAAACACCTAATATCCCTGTATGCTGACGATTTGCTATTATACTTGAAATATCCGGAGGAAAATCTTCAATATATTCTGGAGGTAATGAAAGGTATGCGGAACTGTCTGGCATAGGGGTGAACCCCCAAAAATTGAGCATATCCCCATTGGGTAGCTACAGAGGAACCCCTCCGGAGCGGTTGCCAGTGTTGCCGATACCATGGGCGGTTGGTTCCTTCCGCTACCTCGGAATAGATGTGTATCACACGGTAGAGGAGGAACATTGGCATAACACTGAGGTGGCTGTGAGAAAAATCCGTATAAGCATGAAGTTTTGGGAGAAGTTGCCGTTGGCGATGATGGGACGGGGGGCGATGCTTAAAATGGTGGTCCTGCCTAGGCTTTTACATTTTTTCAGTAATATTCCGTATATGATACCCAAGAAGTTTTTTGCCAAGCTGAATAGTATGTGCAGAGACTTCCTATGGCATGGCACCCGGAATAGAGTGGCGCTATGGAAGTTGCAGAATTTCTATGAGAGGGTGGGTATTAAGCTGCCTCATTTTGAGGCCTATTATGTCGCTGGTCAGTTGCAATATGTAGTCAAATGGCTCTCTGATGAGGTAACTCCCGAATTTAGGCAGTTTGGACAGGACTGCACTCCGTTTTACCTGAAGGAAATTATATGGTTGCCTGGTTCAGAAATGAAGGAGCGCCCGGGAATGATGTTGCTGGGGTGATGTGGCGTAGAGTATGTCGAATGATGGAGGACGCGTACCCGTGTTCCCCGCAGGTGCCGTTGGTTGCTTTGGCAGGGGAAGACAAGCAACTAAGGATGATAATCAGGACCTACTGGGAGTCGGTCGGGCTGGTTACACTGGGGGATGTTTGGCAAGAGGGGACCATTAGGGATTTTGAAGGACTAGGGGAAGAGGCGGGCTTGCATAGGGGCCAGTATGTCACGTACCTAAGGCTGGTGCAGAATATTTGTAAAATCTGGCCTGAGACTGTATTGGCGGAGGAACCAGACGCCACTATGGGGACAATATATGACATATCAGAAGGGGGGCATGAGATCTCTAGATTGTATGAGATGGTGATGACCCGGGTTGGGAAGGAGTTGACGCATTTGAGGTTGGATTGGGAAACAGAGGTGGGAGCACAGATGGAGGATGGGATGTGGGAGCGTGCTATGGGATACCACAAGAAGGTGTCAAGAAATGCTAGATTACAACAAATACAGTTGTATATAACGCACAGAGCTTACATGACCCCGCTGAGAATATCGAAGTTCGGAAATGCGGGACGACAAGCGTTCCCAAAATGTGATAAGTGAAATGCTGATTTGACACACATGTTTTGGTCTTGCCCAGTGATTGAGAGTTTCTGGGGAGAAGTGGCGTAAAAACTAGCGGACAAAGGGGTCATGCTCATTATAGATACGGCCTGGGCCTGCCTGTTGGGAGGGTTTCCCAGACCACGGAAACTTAAACATGTTGGGAAATTGAAGGACTTGGCATATGTGCTCGCAAAACGAAGGATTGCCATGGGATGGAAGCAGTGTCATAAGCCATGGGTGGAGGTATGGTGGCGGGAATTGCAGAAATGGGCGGAGGCTGAAACGGTGGTATGGCAGGAGGCATGTAGCATGTGTGGGGAAGAGGAAGTGGGTACCCTGATGGCATGGAGAGTATTAATAGCAGGACTGTTTGGAACAATAACGGATTCTGCAGACTCAGAAGGAGGTGATACCCTGCCACACGTAGCAGATATGGAAAGTGAAGGACAAACAAGCTCTTGAGGGGGGAGGGATTGGGGGAGCAGTGGTCTTGACTAATTGATGTTCATGTGATTGTTGCAAAAAGCGCTGCCAGTTTGGTTTGTATTGTTTGTTTGTTTTAAAAATTAATAAAAACTGTTTTAAAAAATAAATAAATAAAAAAGACCTTCGTGGCAACCCCCAACTCTGCCCGTTCTTCACAGTTGAGCGTGCGCATAGAGCGCTGACCTCCGCCCCAAACCGGGCGACTTTCCCAGGCCAATAATTGCTAAGATCCTCAGCTACAGAGATAGGGATCATATACTTCACCTGGCTATGAGAAGGGGGAATTAAGACTAGACTCGCAAATCATCAGGATTTTCCCAGACTTCTCCGTGGGGGTTCAATTGGAGCGCCGCCAGTTCAATGGAGTGAAGAAGATGCTTAAGGAAAGAGTATGCGATGCTCTTTCCAGCCCGCCTGAAATTCACCTATCGCAACAAACTATACGTTGTTTGTTGGCCAATACAGAGTGTTTGATCGTTAACACATATGCCCCTAATAATGATGCTCCCGAGTTCTTTGATGAAGTTGTAGCCTTGCTCATAAGATACATTGGTGTCCCAATGATATGGGGGGGGGGACATGAACCTGATCCTAGACATGGACTTGGACATGTCCGGGACAACCCGTATGGCCACGTCACGTGCTGCCAGTCAGTTGCGCACGCATATGAGCTCAATGGGCCTCTGTGATGTATGGAGAACACTAAATCCACACACGAGAGAATACACCTACTACTTGTCGGTACACGACAGTTCATCTAGGATAGACTGGGTCCTCACGTTGAGCGAGTTAATGGGCAAGATCACGGGCACTCAGATACTAGCACGCATTCTCTCGGACCACTCTCCGGTAACGCTACACATCAAACTGGGGCCCATTCTGCCTACCCACTCCGCCTGGCGCTTTAAATCAGAGGCACTGCGTGATGTAGTCTTCAAAGCAGAGATTCTGGCTGACATAAATACTTTCTTTGATTGCAACAAACACCACAACACCCTATAGGGGACCCGATGGGAGGCATTTAAGGTCTTCATAAGAGGCATGTGTATTTCAAGGGAGGACGGGATATTGAAGGACATAAAACACAGTCTGCACCACTCTGAGAGCAAACTTGAGGCTCTTGAGCGGGAATATGCTACCGCACCCTCCCCTGCAATACTTGCTCGGATAAGATCAGAACTGGAAACCTTTGAATTCCATGCCCTCAGAAAGGTACAATACTACACCCGTCCCCTGGTGGCATGGAGGTACGGTGAGGGGGACAGGCCGGGGAGAACCTTGTCTAGACTGGTGCGGATGGAGGGGGGTAGAGCCCGTAATAACAGAATTAGAGATGCAAATGGGGTCCAGCAATGGGTTGACCAACACATTCTGGACACGTTCACGGAATACTATGCCGCTCTCTACGCTCCCCAGCGGGGGCACACTGCCCGGGACATTAATCATCTTCTTGACCAAATCCCCATGTCCTACATTTCCCAACCCACCAGAGAGCAGCTCGACGCCCCGATCTCTCTGGAAGAGATTGCTGATGCTATCTCAGGCCTTCTGAAGGTTAGGGCCCTGAGTCCGGACGGGCTCACCTCAGAATTCTACCAGCAACATGTGGCCATCCTGGCTCCCAAACTGCTGGAGGTCTGGACCAAGTCACTTCGCTTGGCCACCCTGCCCCGATCCCTGCGTGAAACTCTCTTAACGGTTCTCCCCAAGCCTGGTAAACCTCTGGACGACTGCGGGTCCTACAGGCCATTATCACTTATAAATACAGATACCAAGATATTCACTAAGGTGATAGCAGGCAGATTCCTCCCCATAATATCGCACTTGGTCCACTCGGACCAAAGCAGCTTTGTCCCCGGCCTCTCCACAGCCCTCAATATCCGGCGGCTCTTTAACATAATGGCAAGAATTAATCCTGAGGCTAATGCGGTCGCGGTCACCCCTGATGGCCAAAAGGCGTTTGACATGGTGTCCTGGCAGTATATGTGGGCAGTGTTGGAAAAAATGGAAATCGGTCCATGCATGCTATCCTACATTAAACTCCTATACACAGATCCCGTGGCCAGAGTCCTGGTCAACTCCCTAACGTCGGCACCCTTCACGCTCCACAGGGGCACCCGCCAGGACTGTCCGTTCTCCCCAATATTATTTGCGATGGTTATTGAGCCTATGGCTGACAGTGTCAGAGATAGACACACCCGCAAGGGTATACGACTGCGGGACACACCAGAAATAATCTCGCTATACGCTGACGATGTACTCCTTTACATTAGGGATCCATCTGTGCATCTTCACCCGATTATCCGGGACAGAATAAAAATAGGCACATTCTCGGACTTTACCATAAACTACTCCAAATCGGAAATATTTCCACTCACTGCGGTAACCCAACCATCGGCATGTGAATTCCCTCTCCGATGGTCCCCGGATGGTATCAAATATCTCGGGGTACAGGTGTCACTAACTAGGTCCTCCCTGCTGCTCAACAACTACAATGCTACAGCGCAACTCGTAGAGTCCAAACTTTCAAGGTGGCGTAACCCTCCCGCTTTCCCGGTCGGGTAAACTGTCCCTAATCAAAATGACAGTGGTCCCCAAGCTCCTCTATTAATTCACAAACGTCCCGCTCTGGCCGGAGAAACAATATTTCAGAAACCTATACTCCGCTTGCGCCCAATTCCTGTGGCACTCCACGCGATTCGTAAGAAGTGGCAACATATGATTCTACCTTACGAGAGAGGGGGCTTCACTGCCCCTGATCTTACTCTATACTGGATAGCCGCACAGGCTAAGCACGCCACGCACTAGTATAAACACCGGGATGCCCCCCCATGTGAAACTAGAGAAGCTAGCTAGTGAGGAGGTGAATATCATGTCTCTTATCGTCTGTCGCACATATCGCACTGATGCCCCAGCAGATCCCGTGGCCTCCAAAACCATGGCATGGAGTCGACTGCTGCAGCCCCACCCCGAACACCGCCCATACTACAAGTGGTTACCTATTTGGCATTTCCCGGGCCTCACCCCACTCACGACACACTCCTCATGCACCACTGGCTTGAACTGGGATATCAGGTGCTGTCCGATTTCTACCCTGAAGTAAAATTCATCACCCCGCACATGTGGCGCCCTGGTCACTCGGGCTCTGCGCAGGAGGTGTTGCAATACTTTAGACTAAGAGTGGCAGTTCGCACCATGTGGCCCTCCTATCCAGACGAGCCCCCTGACTCACCCGAGATCCATTAAATAGCCAATTCAGCCAGCTGCAGGGGTAGAATATCGTCCCTGTACAAGATGCTGTTGGAAACGTCTGAGGATGCTCCCCCGAAACTGCGGAAGGAATGGGTGACGAACTGGGCCTAGCAATCACAGATGCTATGTGGAGCAAAATGCGCGTGCACACAGGCAAAGTCTCTCTCAACTCCATATTTAGATGCATGCAATATAAACTCCTTAATCGGCTATATTACACATCTCACAGTGTGGGGAGATTTTCACAGAATCAGTACCACACGTGCCCGAGATGCAAATCTATAGAAGCAGACCACTTACACATGTTTTGGGCCTGCAGCATGCTAGGTGTTTTCTGGAAAGCGATGACCGATGCCCTATCAGAGATAATTGGGACCCAGGAGGGCCAAGGTCCGCTGGCTATACTGTTCGGGCTGTGGGTCGGGCGTAGAAAAGAAAATTCTAAATTTTTGAATGTTGGTGTCATGGTGGCCAAAAAATGTATTTTACAATGCTGGAAGCGCCGCTCTCCCCCTTCATTTGAGATGTGGTTGAAAGCCCTTACTTGGACACAGAGATGTGAGGAGGACTATATCAACTCCCTCCCCGTGAATTCCCGGCCGGAAAATGTATGGTCATGCTTCTGCAGCTACTTGAACAATAAAGATGACATCGAATTGCTCTCTTCCCCGCTTCCGGATACACAGGCTGAAGCATGACCTCAAACTGCGCAAGTTATAACGGATTGCACGTCCATCCTTCCACACCACCCACCTTTGTGTACTGCTAATACTTACTGCACTAAGCCTACTGTTCATGTACTGTGTTTGTCTGCTGCTACTTCTTGCCAATAAAGAAAGTAAAAAAAAAAATTAAAATAAAGAGAGTGGTGGCTATTATCATGTCAAACAGTCTGGGGTTTGAGGTGGACGCTACCCTTAGGGATGCGGAAGGCCGCTGTTGGTTAGAGGAGCTATTCAGGGGAACCCGTTGACACTAGGAGTGGTCTACTGCCCGAACAAAGGTCAGATATCCTTTTGGGAGAAGGTTAGTGTCACGACCCTCACCCAAAACCCCCTCTGGCAAACCCATTGGCCAGGTGGAGTCAGGACTCGGGGCTCTGGATCCTGGCATCCTCTTCAAAAGCCCTCATGGGGCGAGTCCTGGCGCCTATGGCGCCAGGCTCATACACCATGAAAAATAATGTGCTTGAGAAATACTTTATTGTATTGTCAGCCAACATGGAGGCATCCACATAGCTTGGTTCCTAAGAACCAAGCTATGTGGTCTGGTGTTTTGGGTGTGGTAGCCTAGGGACTACTTTACCTGGATTATTTTATTTGGGCTATTTAAACCACACCCGATCAAGACAACACGCTTCGCGTTACTTTGCAGCTTGCAACGTGATGCTCACCGTGTCCAACTATTCCCTCGAACCTCGGAGAAGCAGAACCTGCAAGGAGACAAGAGGAACATCATTAGCAGCAGCATCTTACCTGCAGTCTTCATCTTTAAACACTCGCAGCTACTGAGAACAGTTTCCTCGAATCTGCACGCCTCCCGGACAGAAGGACCTGAAAGAGGAAGATAGAGGCAACATTAAAGAAAGCAGTAGAGACATTTACAAATTACGAACTGCTCAAAAGGATTACCTGGCTGGTCGCCTCTCGACTGGCACCACTCCGGACATTCCACTCGCGCTGAAGAACACAGCGACCTACAAGGAAGGAAAACACAGGTTATCAAAGGCAAGACTTTGCAGCGCTGCGCATAGCGCTTAGTTACCGCATCATTTACCAGCAGGGGCTCAACCAAGCCAGTTTGCCGCGCTGACGCACCGCATACCTAAGGGAGAAAAAAAGAGACATTGTAAACAAAGGCATGCAGGATAGCAAAAAAATAAAGAACAGCAATAAGACCTACCTGAACAATATCAAACGGGCCAGCGTCAGTGAAGTAACTGGACCGCACTGGCCCATGAAAGACAACGCGCCTCTGCAAAGAAGGCAGGACGGAGAGCACGCCTAATTCCACCACAAAGCAGAACCTTCCCCGCAGACCACATCAGGGCAAAGCTGAGAAGCATACCAGCGAGTAACCCAGCTGGGTGGCGTCCTTGTGGATACCAGTTGAGCGTAACAGTTAGGGACAAGCTATCACACTACGGTGGGGGTTCCCTTATGCTAGGGGGAGACTTCAATATGGTCCTGGACCCCTCCAACGACAGGAAAAGGATGGGTACATGGACAGCACCGCAGCAAGATGAGGCCACATCACAGTACTTTCATAAAATTAACTTGGACCTGGGTTTGGTGGGTTCTCTGTATCCCCCCAGCCCCCTCCCTTGACTTCGGGAGACCCCCCTTTATATTGTACCCATGAGCCCATGAATCAATTTCAAGGATCGATTACATCTTGGTAGACAGCTCCATATTTGGCCACGTTGGGGACTCCCATGTGGACCAAGTACTGAGTGTGCATAACAATGGGAGGAGGTTGGGAGCTACCGCGTACAGGGAGGTAGAAATGTAGTGATTCCCTTCTGAAAGATAGGGAGATTGCCTGCGCACGGGTCCATACATTCTGTGGGATGCATTCAACGCCATAATCCGCGGGTTCCCAATACGGATAGGATCCCAAAGGAAAAAGGAGGAGAAGAAAGAGAAAGATCTCTTTAGGGAGAAAATCACAGAGCTCAAACCTGGACAGGCAACAGGAGGTTCTATCTCCCTAGACCAGATGAGGTCACTTGAAAGTTATAAAAGCGCAGCTAAAAGACTTACTGCTGTGCAAGACTGAGAAGAAACTGTTGTTTCTCAAACAAAAATACTATTATAAGGGCGACAAGGCAGATAAGGTCCTGGCATGGAAATTGAGGTAAACGCAGAAAAGTAAGATGGTTAGGGGCGTGAAAGCTGACAGGGGGTCACTCACTACGACACCACTAGCATAGGGAAGACCTTTAGACAATACTACGAACTGCTATACAAGTCAGAATTTGATGGACTGTTAGGCAGAAACCTGTGCAGTTCCCTTAGGGACCACTGCAAAAAGTTTAGGACCACAGGTGTTAACAGTAAACCCAATTGGTAGCAGTCTGCACCACCCAGATTTACCTGATAGCTGTGGCTGAGCAGTCAGACTTCTCTCAAGAAGAGTTAGGTAGTATATAGAGTATACACAATAGGGCTAAAATACAATAGTACAAGCAAACACTGACCAGAGCTTTGGTATAAAAGTATATAATTATTTATTTAAAAACACTCTTGTAAAAATACACTGGCACTAATATGTGAAGTAAGTTCAAACACAGTCACTAGAAATATATACACCTCCCTATTTAATTATTTGACAAGTCTAGGTTAATACACCACTTATTTAGCAAAACAGAGGTGAGCGCGTAACCATAGATGGCACTCCAATAATTATTTAAAAAGGGAGAGAAAAGGCAGAAATAGGAAAAACACACAATACCAACACTTTTAAAGAACCACAGCAAGTCAAGAAAGGCAGGGTCTACTGTAGAGTAAAAAGTTCATAGGGCAGGCCCACTCTTGGAGAGAGCAAGGCGGAATGTGCCCAAGATCACACAGTGGAAATGCACTAAAAGTCTTTTCAGGAAAGTCAAAAAGAGGTTGGATCAAGTTAGAAAGGTAATGTTAACAGGTCTGAGGTCACCCCAGGATAGAGAGTCAAGGATTTACGGGACACCTTGGACGTTCTGTTGCAAGGGAGACCAGGCGGGACACAGTACCTGAAATGGTGAGAAAGCTCCAGCGGGGGCAGTTGTTCCTGCTAGCGGTTGCAAGTCGGGGCTTCGTCCAGGGGAATAGAAGATCTCGACGTGGAGGAAAGCTGGAGGTCGTTGCACTGCCAGGAAAGAAACCAGCTGCGGAGTTGTCGGTTAAAAGGTTCTACCCTTTTATTCGCGGTAGTGGTGAAGCGTGGCTATCTGGACGCCGGGGTGCTTGGCACGGGCGATTCGACCACGAGACGATCCAGGAAGGCGAAAAAGGCGAACTGATTCGTCCCACCAGCTCAAAGGGAAGAAGACTCTCCTGGAAGAAGATCTTCTCTTTCGTAGGAAAAGTGGCGAGTTTCATACAGCAGGGCTCCACCGGTGGTGTCGTCGTTGTAGATGGCTCAGCTTCTCCCCTCTTTGGAATCTTTAGGTCCTGTGGCAACTTTTTAAGTTCCAGTCCCCAAAGCCCTGCTTTTATGCAGCAAAACCCCCATTCATCAGCCTAGCTGTCAATCAAACATGCTAAGTGGTGAGCCGGGCGGCTCACCACTGGGCCAATCACACAAGAGTACAGCTTGAGTTGCCAAGGCAACTCAGTCCAGAGTGCCTAATCCCCCCTCCCACACATACTGTAGACCCAGACAGAGTGGCACCACTTTTGGTGGCTTCTGTGTAGAAGCCCGCCAAAAGTGGAACAAAGGGCTCGACTTGGGTTGGAATTACAGAGGCGAACACAAACGCCATTTTAAAACCGAGTCCTGGCAAAAAGACCCAACCGGGGAATAAATATTAAATAAATAACCCGGCGGTATCTTTAACATTGCACCAAAAAAGTGGTGCGTTTAAAATTAATGGGAAAATTCCATAGGAAATATTCCGGTGGAATATTTTGCGTGGTAACCACTGCCACCAGCCAGAAACTCGACAAGGGGGGACGGGACAATGCCCCCTTGGAAAACAGACCCTGGGGCAATCGAATTACCCCTACCAGTACTTCCACAATATGATGGTTTGTACTGGTTATGTTCACAATTTAAGACTAGTAAAGTCAATGGTGACTTTACATGCCCTGGGAGACAGTAGTCAGTCCCAGGGTATGGAGTCTATGTTTGGGGGTCACTATGACACCCCCGTGTTACTGCACCGAGGGTGCTGTGTAACACACTTACCAAAAACACATGAAACCCTATGGAGTAAAAGGCCCCATAGCCCATAAAACACATTACAAAGTCAAATGACATTCTCAAATCATGCTTAAGAGTGGCAGAAAAGAGTCTCAACTCTTAGCAGGAGAAAAAAATAAACCCCAAAAATCCAGCAAAGCTGCTGGGGGACTCACTAGGTTTGGGAAATTAGCCTTTACAGAGAATTCTCCCTACGCTCGGCCCCCCACACCCCAGACTAAGGGACAGGAGGAGTTAATCCACTCCTGGATGAACCTCATACCTCCAGTTGATGACATACTTCCTAGAGAGACCATCAGCATTTTGGTGGTGACACCCTGACCTGTGCCCAATAGTGAAATCAAACCCTTGAAGGCAGATTGACCATCTCAATAGTTTTGGGTTTTCCCCCTTTATTTGCATCAACCATCTCAAGGGTTGGTGGTCAGTCTGAATGACAAAAGTAGAACCATACAAGTATTGTCTAAACCTCTTCACTGCCCACACAATGGCAACACATTCTCTTTCAATTGTTGGCCACTTTGTCTCAGGATCCTTCAGCTTTCAGCTGATGAAGCAAATGGGGTGCTCCCTACCTTTCCCATCCAGTTGGCTAAGGACTGCACCTATACCTACATTAGAAGCATCTGTCTGTACAATGAAAGTTTGGTGATAGTCAGGAGCTCTCAGTACGGGTGCTTGGCAAAGAGCTTTTTCAGGTTTTCGAAGGCCTGATTGCACTCCTCATTCCATCTGACCTTCTTAGGGAATTTTGGAGAGGAGATCACATTCAGTGGAGAAGCTATGGTCCCATAGTTCTCAATGAAATTCCTGTAATACCCAGTGAGGCCTAGCAAGGCTTGCACCTGGGTTTGAGTAGTAGGTGTTGTCCAATTTTGCACAGCTTCAATCTTACTGAGCAAAGGCCTTATTTCTCCACCTCCTAACTCATGCCCAAGGTAGACCACCTTACTCTGTCCAATCTGGCATTTGCTTGCCTTTATGGTCAGGTTGGCCTTCGCGAGAGCCTGCAAAACATGTCCTAGGTGGTTAACATGCTCTTCCCAGGAGTGGCTGAACACTGCAAGGTCATCCAAGTATGCCATGCAAAAGTACACCACCCCAGCCAGAACCTGATTTACCATCCTTTGGAATGTTGCAGGTGCATTTTTCAGTCCAAAAGGCATAACCTTAAATTGGTATAAGCCCACTGGGGTAGAAAATGCAGTTTTCTCCTTGGCATGGTCTGTCAGGGCTATTTGCCAATAGCCTGACGTTAGATCAAATGTGCTGAGGAACTTGGCTGCACCAACTCTATCCACCAACTCATCTGTTCTAGGCAAAGGGTGGGCATCAGTCTTGATGACTGCATTAAGAGCTCTATAATCCACATAGAATCTCAATTCTTTGGATCCTGCCTTTGGTACTAACACAACTGGGCTAGACAATGGACTAGTAGAGGGCTCTATTACCCCGAGGTCAAGCATCTTGCTGACCTCCCCTTTGATGTGGGATCTCACATTTTCTGACATTCTGTATCCTCTGCTTTTGACTGGCAGACAGTCACCAGTGAGTATATCATGCTGGCCCCAAGGGGTCAAGCCTGGTGAAAGTGAGAACAGGGAGGCAAACTGATTTAACATAGATTTACACTCCTCTTGTTGCTCGGGTGTCAGATTTGAAGAGAGATTTACTCCTTCAATCTTTTCATCCAAGGGTAAGCCTCTGAGGAGATCAGGGAGAGCTTCACTCTCTTCTTCCTCTTCTGTTGAAGCTAGAAGCAAGGCTCCTACTTCAGGCCTGGAGACATACGCCTTTAGTCTGTTCGTGTGGAAGACTCTGGGAGCCTCCTTGGGATTGCCCAACTCCACCAGATAGTTCACCTCTCCAAGTTTACCCACAACCTTGAAGGGTCCCATCCATTTATCTTGCAAGGCCCTCTGCCTTGTTGGGATCATAACTAGAACTAGCTGGTCTTGAGTGAACTCAACCATGTTAGCTTTTTGATCATGCCAATGCTTGACCAAAGCTTGTCCAGCTTTCAGATTATCACTAGCTTCTGCCATCATGTGTGACATTCTCCTCCAGAGACCTATCTCATAGTCAGTCACTCTGACTGGCTTGGGGGAAGGAGCACTCTCCAACCCCTCCTTAATCAGGGCCAATGGACCTCTGACTGGATGGCCATAAAGAAGTTCAAAGGGAGAATAACCTACTCCCTCCTGAGGGACTTCTCTATAAGCAAAGAGAAGGCATGACAGTAGAAGGTTCCACTTTCTTTTAAGGGGATCTACCAAAGCACCTATCATGCTCTTCATGGTTCTGTTGAACCTTTCTACCAACCCGTTGGTCTGAGGGTGGTATGCGGTTGAGAACTTGTAAGTAACTCCACAGGTTTTCCACATGGCTTTCATGTAGTGGGATATAAATGTTGACCCCCTGTCAGAGATTACTTCCTTAGGAAACCCAACCCTGGTAAAAATACCAAGGAGGGCCTTAGCCACAGCCTGAGCTGTAACAGTCCTCATAGGAATTGCCTCAGAGTATCTAGTAGCATGGTCTACTACAACAAGGATACACCTGTTGCCTTAGGAGGTTGGAGGATCAAGGGGACCAACAATGTCAATCCCTACCCTCTCAAATGGGACTCCCACTACTGAAGAGGCACTGAAGGTGCCACATCCTTGGAACCAACCTTACCAGAAGTTTGGCAGGTGTGGCACCTCTTGCAAAACTTATCTACCTCAGCCCCCATCTTTGGCCAATAAAAGTAGAGTGAGAGCCTTTCTTTGGTCTTCTTGAAACAACAAGTGACCAGCCAAAGGAATCTCATGGGCTAGTTGCAAGAACTGTTGTCTGTTTTCTTGAGGTACTACAAGCCGCTTGTAGTCTCCAGGTGCAGACTCAGTCGGTTCACTGTAGAAGAGGCCATCTTCCCAGTGCAACCTATACTTCCCAGGCTCTTGCCCATCTCAGCCTGAGAAGCTGCCTGATGGCGAAGACCTTCCAGAGTTGGACATTCTCTTTGTCCCTTACTGAAGTCTGCCCTGTTGGGTCCACCTTCTGCCAGTAAAGACTGCAGCTCAGGATGGTCAACAGACTCCAGATCTCCAATAAGTTCTTGACCTTCTACTATCTCTTCTTCAGAGTCTAGTTCAACCATACAGGGTTGTACCTCCCTCTCAGCCTCAGCTGGAGGTGGAGTTAAAGGTGTAACTTTGGACAACCTAGGGGAAGTCTTTGTTGGAAGCACTGGAGTGCTTGCTGCTGGCTTTTTCTTAGATGTCTTGGGTTGCCCCTTTGCTTCTGTTGATTTTGAAACTGCAGGAAGTTGCTCCAGTGGGGAAGGAGTGATATCTTTCTTCATCATCTCCAGAGAAGAATCTCTCATTGTTTTCTCTCTTGCAGGTCTGGTTAGCTCCTGTAACTTTTTACTAGGTCGTCTGCGGGTGTGTGACACTACTCCAAGAGTTTTCAGGTCATTTCCCAACAGAACCCTTCCTGGCACCACACACTGTACACTGACAGGTATCTTCACAGTCATATCATTGCACTGGATGAGAACTGGTAATTGGGGGAGCACCTGCACAGGCCCTCCAGCTAACTTGGTGAGGCGTTTGGGTGCCTTAGCAACATCCTCTGCCTTGAAAAACGATTCATCCACCACAGTTATGCTGGCCCCAGTGTCCCTAATGGCAGGAGTCTCCTGACCATTCACCTGGACACTTTCCTTATAATACTCTTTAGTATTATCCTGGATAGAATTATACACATCTAAATTCTGTTGTTCCCACAACCCCAGAGACACTAAAGAAACACTGGCTGAGACTCCAATGGGATCATCAGCCAGTAGTAGAACGTTTCCACTGGCCATCTGTACTTCCTCCTCTGGAGCAAAGGCTAAGGAGACAGTGTGGACCCCTGAAGGTTTACCCTTACATCTGGGATCCCCTTTCACATGGTCAGGTGAGCTACAAACATAGCATTTACCAAATGCTTTTTGGAATGGTGGCTTGCTCTGACCTCCTTCTGGTTTGGCACCAGAAGGTACACTAGCCTGATTCAGTTTCCCTTGTGGCTTACCCTTATTGTTTTGTTTGGGGCCCTCTTTGGGATTGGAATTATTAGAATTCTCTTTGGAGTCCTTTTTAGGCTGTATCCCCTCATCCTTCTTCTGAGTTACCCCAGAGTTCTTGTGAGTAGCCCTGTTGGCAACCCACAAGTCAGCAGCCTTAGCTAGTTTTCTGGAATCTAATTCCCTTGAATCAGCCAAGTGCTGCCTGAGCTCAGGAGAGCAGGCATCATAAATTGACTCAGACATCACAAGATTCTTCATTCCCTCATAAGTGTTCACCCTGTAACCCTTAATCCATCCCTCTACGTTCTTCAAACTTTCACTCACCCAGGTAGCCAAGGGGTACCATCATGCTTTTTGAGGGTCCTAAACCTCTTAAGGTACTGGGAAGGGGTCTTCCCAAATCTAGCTATCAAAGCTAGCTTCACACATTCATAATCCTTCTTATCCACCTCCCCCAATTCCATTACCACATCAGCTGCAACAGGGGGGAGCCTAGAGAACAACCAGGGAAGTAACTCATTCCCTGAGATGTCCTGGAGCCCATGATTATACTCAAACATAGCCAACCAATCCAACACATCCAATTTAGGCTCATACATACCCACAATCTCTTTAGGCATCTGGGGTCTTTTGGGCCTGGTACTCCTAGAGGATCCGGAGAGAGAAGCATTTTCTACAGACAATTTCTTCATCTCTAGCTCATGCTTGAGCTCCATTTCTCTGAGCCTTAGTTCTTGGTGTCTTTGTTCTCTTTGAGTATTAAGTCTCTTAAACTCCAATTCAAGTTTCAATTTTTCTAGTTCAAGACATTGAGGACTAAGTGTGGGACCTGGTAAGGGTCGAGTAGGTACAGCTGGTAGAGCAGACAGAGGCCTAGGGGGACAGTCACAACAGCCTCACCCTCCTCTTCTGACTCTGCCTCAAGATTTTCAATACTTTGATCAATATAAATATCATCACTGTTATCTACATTCTCTGGGAGAGTGGTTCCTCTGAACCATCACCCAGACTTTGGTTTGCTAACAATCTTTCTATTAGCTCCATTTTCTTGCCTTTAGTCAGGAGATTCTTATGCTTACAGAGAACTCTTAAACAATCAGCAGTTTTTGTAGCAGGGGACTCTTGACTATAACTTTCCATAGTTGACAGGTTAGAAAATAAACTTTTTAGTGCTAAGCTATGTGGATAGTTGCACTAAGGTATCAAAAAGCACACTAAAATGTATACTCAATACAAATCCCACCGCTGTACACCAGTGTTAGGCAGAAACATGTGCAGTTCCCTTAGGGACCACTGCAAAAAGTTTAGGACTACAGGTGTTAGCAGTAAACCCAATTGGTAGCGGTCTGCACCACCCAGATTTACCTGGTAGCTGTGGCTGAGCAGTCAGACTTCTCTCAAGAAGAGTTAGGCAGTATATAGAGTATACACAATAGGGCTAAAAATACAGTAGTACAAGCAAACACTGACCAGAGCTTTGGTATAAAGGTATATAATTATTTATTTAAAAACACACTTGTAAAAATACACTGGCACTAATATGTCAAGCAAGTTCAAACACACTCACTAGAAATATATACACCTCCCTAATTAATTACTTGACAAGTCTAGGTTAATACACTACTTATTTAGCAAAACAGAGGTGAGCACGTAACCATAGATATCACTCCAATAATTATTTAAAAAGGGAGAGAAAAGGCAGAAATAGGAAAAACACACAATACCAACAGTTTTAAAGAACCACAGCAAGTCAAGAAAGGCAGGGTCTACTGTAGAGTAAAAAGTTCATAGGGCAGGCCCACTCTTGGAGAGAGCAAGGCGGAATGTGCCCAAGATCACACAGTGGAAATGCACTAAAAGTCTTTTCAGGAAAGTCAAAAAGCGGTTGGATCAAGTTAGAAAGGTAATGTTAACAGGTCCGAGGTCACCCCAGGATAGAGAGTCAAGGATTTACGGGACACCTTGGATGGTCTGTTGCAAGGAAGACCAGGCGGGACACACTACCTGAAATGGTGAGAAAGCTCCAGCAGGGGCAGTTGTTCCTGGCAGCGGTTGCAAGTCGGGGCTTCGTCCAGGGGAAGAGAAGATCTCGACGTGGAGGAAAGCTGGAGGTCGTTGTACTGCCAGGGAAGAAACCAGCCGCTGAGTTTCCCAGTTAAAAGGTACTACCCTTTTATTCGCGGTAGTGGTGAAGCGTGGCTATCCGGCTGCCGGGGTGCTTGGCACGGGAGATTCGACCACGAGACGATCCAGGAAGGTGAAAAAGGCAAACTGGTTGGTCCCACCAGCTCAAAGGGAAGAAGACTCTCCTGGAAGAAGATCTTCTCTGTCGTCGGGAAAGTGGTGAGTTTCGTACAGCAGGGATCCACCGGTGGTGTTGTTGTTGTAGATGGCTCAGCGTCTCCCCTCTTTGGATTCTTTAGGTCCTGTGGCGACTTCTGAAGTTCCAGTCCCCAAAGCCCTGCTTTTATGCAGCAAAACCCCCATTCATCAGCCTAGCTGTCAATCAAACATGTTAAGTGGTGAGCCGGGCGGCTCACCACTGGGCCAATCTCACAAGAGTGCGACTTGAGTTGCCAAGGCAACTCAGTCCAGGGTGCCTATTCCCCCCTCCCACACATCCTCTAGACCCAGACAGAGTGGCACCACTTTTGGAGGCTTCTGTGTAGAAGCCCGCCAAAAGTGGAACAAAGGGCTCGACTTGGTTTGGAGTTACAGAGGCGAACACAAACACCATTTTAAAACCGAGTCCTGGCAAAAAGACCCAACCGGGGAATAAATATTAAATAAATAACCCAGCGGTATCTTTAACATTGCACCAAAAAAGTGGTGCGTTTAAAATTAATGGGAAAATCCCATAGGAAATATTCTGGTGGAATATTTCACATGGGAACCACTGCCACCACCCAGAAACTCGACAAGGGGGGACGGGACAGTGCCCCCTTGGAAAACAGACCCATGGGCAATCGAATTACCCCTACCAGTACTTCCACAATATGATGGTTTGTACTGGTTAAGTTCACAATTTAAGACTAGTAAAGTCAATAGTGACTTTACATACCCTGGGAGACAGTAGTCAGTCCCAGGGTATGGAGTCTATGTTTGGGGGTCACTATGATACCCCTGTGTTACTGCACTGAGGGTGCTGTGTAACACACTTACCAAAAACACATGAAGCCCTATGGAGTAAAAGACCCCATAGCCCATAAAACACATTACAAAGTCAAAGGACATTCTCAAATCATGCCTAAGAGTGGGAGAAAAACGTCTCACTCTTAGCAGGAGAAAAAAAATAAACCCCAAAAATCCAGCAAAGCTGCTGGGGGACTTACTAGGTTTGGGAAATTAGCCTTTACAGAGAATTCTCCCTAACAGAGACGAGTTCCACATAGTTGAATTCTTGGCACAGCTACCCATACCGGGGCTACTTATGGAAATTTCCTCTGAGTTAGACCTTTCAATAATAGAGGATGAGGTTGTCCAATCCATCAAGGCAATGAAAGGGGACACGACCCTGGGGGAAGACGGGTTCTCAGTTAAATTCTTCAAGATATATCGATCTACACTGGCCCCATACTGACGAGAGTCTTCTACGCAGTTCTGGAAGGGGGGAATTTGCCCAAGTCAATGATGTGGGCTATCATAGTGGTGATTCCAAAAGAGGGTAAGGACCCGACACAGAGTTCGTCATACCGGCCAATCTCCCTACTCAATACAGACATGAACATTCTGGCGAAAGTGCTAGAAAAGAGATTGGAGGGAGTGATGCCGTCCCTGGTCCATGGTTATCAGAGGGCATCAGGGCTCATATAATATTCAGAAGAAAGACAATTTAATGCGCTATGCTCGGGAAGCCGACCTTGACATGTACCTCCTCTCATTGGACTCAGTGAAGGCCTTAGATAAGGTGGAGTGGAAGTATAGGGCTATCCTCTTGGAAAAAATGGGAGATGGGGAAAACATCCAGAAATGGGTTGTAGCACTATATAGGGCGCGTGTCCAGGTTAATGGAGAGCTAAGAGCATTGTTTCAGTTAACCAGAGGAACGAGACAGGGGTGCCCTTTATCCCTCTTATTGTATGCGCTCACGATGGAGCCCCTGGTGATAGCAATAAAAAAACACCAGTGAATACAGGGTATTCGAAGAGAAGTCAGGTTTAAACTTTCCCTATTCGCGGATGACATATTGGGGTACCTTGTAGATGCATCCTCCTCGCTCCCCACATTATTGTCTCTCATTGATACATTTGGGGCCTTTTCTGGGATGGGAATTAACACATCTAAATCGGTAATAATTCTGATCCGAGTTAAAGATCCAGGCCTAGATCAAAGGAACCGTATGCTAGGGGTAAGAGTGGAGCAAACAGTGATTACATACTTAGGGGTCCAGCTCGCCAGAAACTTATCGTCACTCGCAGGAATCAACTGTGAACCACTTCTGGCGGGCTTTAAAAACGATTTGAAGCAGTGGGGCACCCTGATACCATCTTGCTATGGGAGAATGACAGCGATGAAAATGAACATTCTCCCACGCCTTCTGTACCTGTTCACGGCCCTATCCGCGAAGATCCCGGGTAGCTTCTTCAGGGACCGCCACTATAGCGTGCAGAGGTTTGTCTGGCAGAACAAGACCCCCAGGATCAAAAGATCTACCCTCTCCCTCCCAAGGGAGGGGGGGGGCTCTTCCAGACTTTGCTCTTTACTATAAGGTTGCCGCTCAATTGCGACTAATCGTAGAACATATGAGGGATGATCTGGGGACATAGTGGACATATTTAGAAGACATGGACACACACCCGGACAAAGTGAGGGACTTACTCTGGGCGCCTTACAGGGAAATACTGAATAGGCTGAGGGTGCATCCTTGCCTGGGAGTGCCATGTTCTCTGTGGAGGGAGGGGAAAAGCACAGAGAGCCTATTCTCCTGGCCTTCTCCGATGACCTCAGTGTATGGCCCAGTTATTGGGTTGGGGAACAAAGGATTTCACAACACACAAGCATGGTCCGAGAGGGGTCTGGAGAGGGTGGGATAGTTGTTTAAGGATGATGTATTCCAGGAATATAGGGCAGTTGCAGAGGTGCTTGATAGGGATAAGATCTCTATATTCTAATATTTGCGACTGAAGGGAATCCTTACCAACCACAGATGCTGTGACAAACTGAAACGCCCACTCACACCATTTGAAAAGGTACTAGACACTTCGAAGACGAGGAAGGGAATACTGTCTAGAGTCTATAAGGTACTGATTACAACCGACAAGAAGGATAGGCAGGCTATTAAAAAATACTGGAACGAGTTAGAGGGAGAGGAAATCTCAGAGAAGGTCTGGGGGAAGATATATAAAATGTTTCACTTTAACCCGTTTAGAGCAGCCATGGAATACAACTTCAAAGTGTTGCAAGGGTGGCATAGGGACCCCCTGAAGATCTCGCAAATGTTCGCTGGGTCTACCCCACTGTGCCCATGGGGGTGTGGTCTAGTGGGTTCTCGAGCACATATGTGGTGGCATTGGCCAGAAGTACAATTGTACTGAAGGGACCTACTGGGATGGATGTCGGAGGTTATAGAATAGGTCCTCCTGCTAGACCCACTCCAGATGCTAATGGGGGTGCCCCCAGAAGGGACCTTGACACCCATAGATATCCGAGAATGTGGAAAGCGATGTTTAAGGCGGGAAGGGTGGCGTTGGCACAGAAATGGAAGAGCGGGGCTCTCCCCGAAAGAAACAATTGGTTACAGAAATCGAGAGATCGGTATTTGATGGACAAGTTGACTGCAATGGTAGACGATCAGATAAGCTCATTTAAGGTGGAATGGGACCCAGTAATACGCAGTTGGGGATAGGGTGTGGTGGAGTTCAACACCACGCGTGGTTGGTAGGAGGGGAGACAGCCGGGTGAAACCAGAGAATTCTACGGGGGGACAGAGCCTGAAAGGGGTAGGCCCTCAGCACATGTGAAGTTGGGGTAGCTTAGACGGTACACCACCTGAAGGGCAAATGGACTCAAGACCAGTTCCACTGGGAAGCCTGATTAAGATTAATGTTTTCAGTTTTGAAGTAGAGACACTTGGCCTTTATGAGATCGCTGCACAAAACCACCTGTTACTGTTGTTGGGGAGGATGAGGGAGGGAGTCGGTGTTGAAAACCCAACAATGCTTTGTTGTGACATGTACATCTGGTGCCTTCAATGAAAATGTAAGTTTTAAATTGATAACAAGGAGGACCCACTTTGCACCTTAAGTACTTTCTATGTGCTGTCAGCACTGAAATATGAAAGTATGCATATTTTATATCCATTGTTGCCAGGAAGTCTCCCTATTTGAGCAGTGGAATGACCTCCTATAGCGTTGTCATCCTGAAACTTTGAGGGTTGACATATGTATTTGATGTCCTTAGGTCAAGCACTGGTGCCTTTGTTTTGTCTTTCTTTGGAACAAGGAAGTACACTGACTAAATACCAATGTTACCTGCTATAGAGGGACTTGCACTTTGGCTTCCTTTTGTAGCAGGCTGTGAATCTCTGCTTGCAGGATTCATCGGTGTTCCAGCGGCATTGCTCTGTCTTTTGGATGTAGATTGTGTGTTTTTTCTAAGAACTACACGCAATACCGCCTTTGTACGGTCGATGAAACCCACTCGTATAACGTTATTCACTCCCATTTGGGGGTAAATGACGTTATGTGACCCCCCTACTAGGGTGACATGCGAGGCAACCTGAATCGTAGTGTTGTTGTATAAAGGCAGCAGCCGCTCCTCACAAGGGCTGGCCTCTTCCTTGACTTTTTCCGCTTCTAAATTTTCTTTGAAAGGTAAACTGGACGTTGTTGATCTTTATTTGCAAAACAAGTGCTTGATTTTGCGCCAGATGTCTAGCCGTATTGTGAAAATGTTCTGGGTAAGCTTTGGATACGAAACCCACAATGGTTGGTAGCCAAAACTCTCTGATGAAAAGACCTCTTTGTCATTTGGCCTGAAGTTTTTAGAGTTTAAGGCTCTTTTTTGGCTGTTTCCAAAGTTTCGTCAACTGCCTTACGGAAAAAAAACATGGTCCTCAACAGGCATGTTTAGGAGGGGGGCTTGATTCGCAGGTCTGAATCCAGAACCTCTTAGCCAGGCATGTCTTTTCACTAGGGTACCTTCGGCTACCAGTCCGACAGCTGTTTTAGCCACATCCAGTGTGTTTTAAACACATTAGCCGATTATATGCCCTCTGCTAAAACCTTATCATTTGAGCTTTAAAGAATCATTGGTGTCATTAGCCAGATCCTCCATCTGATCCCACTGTGCCCTATTAAAACTAGCATGAGGGCTGTGCTATTGGCTATACGAGTTTGATATGCCGCATATGTTGCTAACTTTTTGCCCAAAGCATATCTTTTTTTGCTCTCTTTGTCTGGTGGGACCTCAGACGAGGCCAAGGGTGTTCCTGCCCTCTTACGAGTAGTGCTAACTACTAGTGAGTATGGTTTCAGATGCCCTTAGGAGTTCAAAGGGACTGTTGGAACAGGATTAAACCATTGCTCTGAGCTGGGATTAACCACTTTGCTGAGTGCAGGAGAGTGAGAAATGGCATAATTCTTCTTTTCTCTGACTGTAATAGGGGAATGTATTGCCCTATTTGCTTCTTTTCATTAAGGATCTCGTTCACAAAATCTGTATCTTCCTCTGACTCGTGTCTCTTTTCTTAAAAAGTTGGCAGCCTTCTTCAGGGGATCAGCATATAGAAGGTTATCATCTATGTGATCATCAATAATATCGGGCCGCAACTGGGATGTCATCAGGATCAGTACCTGGATCTTCCTCAAATGTGCCCTCCTCATCATCTGTAAATTCTTGTATCTCAAAGGGGCCTTCATATGTAGGTGTGGGCACCACATTAGTCTTTTACTGGGGTAAAACGTCCTCGAAACAATACGTTTACTTTTAATTGGATTTTTATTCAAAAACTCCATGAATGAGGACATTTTATTTATGGTTTGTTCAAACGCTTCCTTTGTCCAGGAAGTGTAAGATGATGTAAGTGAAAAGACCATCTCTGTCTCTGTAGTAGTGGAGGGACTGTCTGTGTGACTGGACTTGTGAGGATTTAAAAACAGGTAGTGAAACTGCTAATTTCGGTGCTTGAGATTTTGCTTGGAGGCTGGGATGTTATGTTCGGGGAGGAAGAAATTAATTTTGGTGCCTGCTAGTGTTTGGAAAAGTGGATTGAGTGAGAACCACTCAGGGCTGAGGATTCTGTTTCCAAAGCTTTTTTTGGTGTATGAGTAGAAATGAGTGTGGTGTCTATTTATTGCTCAGTGTATTTTGTTTTGCTCAGCGTCCCTATTTCGGGCATTGACCCCGAACGGTCCCCATGTGCGTGTTTTATGTGTTTGGCCTTTTTGCCAGGAGAAGCCTCCATAACAATGCTTGACGCCTGCCTTTCCAAGCTGGTGACTGGGTCATGAGAATCTAAATGGTTCCCTATCATATGTCTCCTCCGCTTTGCTAATTAAACCGGGACTATCCTGCTCTGACTCTGCGACTGCGGGGAGTTCAGCGGATGCCTCAGCCTGCATCGCTTAGGCTGTCTAGCTTTTCAACTGTTGTTCCTTAAGCATCTACGGTTTGAAGGGTTTGCAAGCCAACACTTATGCTCCTGGTGTGCTCTAGGGAGACACTAGTTACACACTTTGCACATATCTTTCCAGGGGAATTTTTCATTGCACAAGGGGCAAAACTTAAATTGAGTATTCTTCATTGTTGAAGCTGATGGACAGCAAGACAGCATAAATTAAAGGGGAATTATATGGAATGATATGGAGACATTATCCAATAGGAAACAAAAGTATATGTCTTTTCACCCACTCTCCCTACTGTGTAGCCCATCAACCCTGATCCTCTTGAACCACAAGGCCTGCCCGATTCGTCTAGACCAAGTAGTAGGCTCTATCAAGCGATCTTCAGCAATGAGGACAATCACAAAATAGATACCGCTGTAAAATAATAATAAAATATTACCTAGTTTCAGGTAATGCTGGATCTCGCCAGAGCTCCATAGTCAAAGAGGAAGGACATATTCCTTTAGTTTTGGATGACGTGCAAACCCCCCAAAAACCAACAAGAGAGAACCTTACGCAGAGGAGGACCTCTGACATAGGTACGTTCTCGGGGGGGGAGAGGGGGGCTGAATGCCGTGGAGCCAGCAGCAGCCGGAGAGCGAGAGAAAGCCAGAGGAGAACGCTGGATTCCTGGTGTCGTGAGCAGTGGAGTAACTGCTGCAGGGAAGGAGTCATAGAAATCATCCAGCTTGGTAACGTGACAACGAATAGGAAGCCGTGGTGGGCCCAGGGCCCACTAAACAACGCAGAGACCAGTCGAACCAGGAGGCACGAAAGCTCCCATCTGCCGACATGTGCAGAGCCTACCAAAGCAAACAGATGCTGAGAGCGAGTCAGCAATAGACTTGAGAAAACAGAAGGCAAAGCCGCCATATCTCGATGCCAAGCCTTGTGAACCAGCCCGACACAAAATAAGGTACCGAAAGGGAGAGGCAACTGAATGAACTGTATGAAGCAAGTTGTGATACTGATTATGGGAACGTGAGAAACCCAAAATATTTGTCTTGAGAGATGCAAAGATAGTTATTGAATATGACGATTCACTGGCACCAGCAGTGCTCTATGAGAGACATTGAAAAACAAAATGAACTGAGTGTGAACCAAGTTGCGGAAGCCTGAGAAACCTGAAGTATAAGCCTCTGGAGAGACCACAAGAGTTGTTGTGTCAATCGACTAAAAAGGGTCCAGAACGCCCTATCAGAGGCAGTGTGAAAGTTCAAGACTCTAGAGGAGTTAAAGCAAGGAGGCGAAGACTAAATGATCACCACTAAAAGGGATGTAAGAATGGTACAGGAAGGTTCCATAACCTGATGGCGAGCAAATCCGTAAACCTAGATCAAGAGCTACAGAGTTTTATAAGAGACAGTCAAGCAAACTTGAGAAACCTTCTGAATTGACTTTTTTTTTATTTGTTTTTATTAGTTTTCAGTACAAGAAGGTCACACATATATTGAACAAGAAGGCGAAAAAAAAGAGTGATAAACATTTGCTCATAATACATAGCTGAAAATGTTGTACTTGAAAATTCAGTTTTCAACATGTGCCTCGTAAACTGCCCAACCTCGGTTTATAGGCGTTTATAGTAACTATGTACATTACCAACTCCCTCACCCCCTCCCATCATTCCTCCCCCCAGCCCCCAAGACTAGGTTCACATAATATGAGGGATGCATTTTGTTGCGCCTGGTTAGTTGCGTTCCAAGTTCTAGGGGAGCTCTCTGAAGAGGTGTTAGGCAGAAACCTGTGCAGTTCCCTTAGGGACCACTGCAAAAAGTTTAAGACTACAGGTGTTAGCATTAAACCCAATTGGTAGCAGTCTGCACCACCCAGATTTACCTGGTAGCTGTGGCTGAGCAGTCAGACTTCTCTCAAGAAGAGTTAGGCAGTATATAGAGTATACACAATAGGGCTAAAAATACAGTAGCACAAGCAAACACTGACCAGAGCTTGGGTATAAAAGTATATAATTATTTATTTAAAAACAAACTTATAAAAATACACTGGCACTAATATGTCAAGCAAGTTCAAACACAGTCACTAGAAATATATACACCTCCCTAAATAATTATTTGACAAGTCTAGGTTAAGACACCACTGATTTAGCAAAACAGGGGTGAGCGCGCAACCATAGATGGCACTCCAATAATTTGTTAAAAAAGGGAGAGAAAAGGCAGACTAGGAAAATCACACTGTACCAACACTTTTAAGAAACTACAGCAAGTCAAGAAAGGCAGGGTCTACTGTAGAGCAAAAAGTTCATAGGCCAGGCCCACTCTTGGAGAGAGCAAGGCAGAATGTGCCCAAGATCACACAGTGGAAATGCACTCAAAGTCTTTGCAGGAAAGTCAAAAAGAGGTTGGATCAAGTTAGAAAGGTAATGTTAACAGGTCCGAGGTCACCCCAGGACAGAGAGTCAAGGATTTACGGGACACCTTGGACAATTTGTTGCAAGGGAGACCAGGCAGGACAAAGTACCTGAAATGGTGAGAAAGCTCCAGCGGGGGAAGTTGTTCCTGGCAACGGTTGCAAGTTGGGGCTTCGTCCAGGGGAAGAGAAGATCTCGACGTGGAGGAAAGCTGGAGGTCGTTGCACTGCCAGGGAAGAAACCAGCCGCAGTTTACCGGTTAAAAGGTACTACCCTTTTATTCGCGGTAGTGGTGAAGCGTGGCTATCCGGCCGCCGGGGTGCTTGGCACGAGCGATTCGACCACGAGACGATCCAGGAGGCGAAAAAAGGTGAACTGGTTGGTCCCACCAGCTGAAAGGGAAGAAGACTCTCCTGGAAGAAGATCTTCTCCGTCATCGGGAAAGTAGCGAGTTTCGTACAGCAGGGCTCCACCCGTGGTGTCGTCGTTGTAAATGGCTCAGCTTCTCCCCTCTACGGATTCTTTAGGTCCTGTGGCGACTTCTGAAGTTCCAGTCCCCAAAGCCCTGCTTTTATGCAGAAAACCGCCCATTCATCAGCCAAGCTGTCAATCAAACATGCTAAGTGGTGAGCCGGGCGGCTCACCTCTGGGCCAATCACACAAGAGTGAGACTTGAGTTGCCAAGACAACTCAGTCCAGGGTGTCTATTCCCCCCCTCCCACACATCCTCTAGAGCCAGACAGAGAGGCACCACTTTTGGAGGCTTCTGTGCAGAAGCCCGCCAAAAGTGGAACAAAGGGCTCGACTTGGGTTGGAGTTTCAGAGGCGAACACAAACGCCATTTTAAAACCGAGTCCTGGCAAAAAGACCCAACCGGGGAATAAATATTAAATAAATAACCGTCGGTATCTTTAACATTGCACCAAAAAGTGGTGCGTTTAAAATGAATGGGAAAATCCCATAGGAAATATTCTGGTGGAATATTTCACATGGTATCCACTGCCACCAGCCAGAAACTCGACAAGGGGGGACTGGACTGTGTCCCCTTGGAAAACAGACCCAGGGGCAATCGAATTACCCCTATCAGTACTTCCATAATATGATGGTTTGTACTGGTTCTGTTCACAATTTAAGACTAGTAAAGCCAATGGTGACTTTACATGCCCTGGGAGACAGTAGTCAGTCCCAGGGTATGGAGTCTATGTTTGGGGGTCACTATGACACCCGTGCACATGTACCAAAAACACATGAAGCCCTATGGAGTAAAAGACCCCATAGCCCATAGAATACATTACAAAGTCAAAGGACATTCTCAAATCTTGCCTAAGAGTGGGAGAAAGAGAGTCTCACTCTTAGCAGGAGAAAAAAATAAACCCCAAAAAATCCAGCAAAGCTGCTGGGGGACTCACTAGGTTTGGGAAATTAGCCTTTACAGAGAATTCTCCCTAACAAGAGGAACAGCTCCTTCTATTTCTCCATTGTAGGTAGGGTCGCTTGTCCAACAATGTCACATTTCAATGCAATTTTACCCCGTTGGCCCTTGGAGGGTACGATTCACGGACACATAATTTCCGACCACTGTGTTACTCATGGCATATATTATTGAGAAACTCCATCCACAGAATATCGCACTGCGTCGACTTCCCATGTAAGGTAGATGCTATTTTTTCCATGGTGCATATATTGGATGCTACGTTGACCCACTTTTTCTTGGTCGGGGTAGCAGTGGATTTCCACTTTGTGGCTAGTAAGGCTCGCGCAGCTATCAACAACTGCATTACCAGGCCTTTGACCCTTCTCCACTCATCTTCATTCTTTTCGAAACCAAACAAGATAAGGAAGGGTTCTGCAGCTCTCTGAATCCCATCCAGGCTCCTAATCCACCCTAAGACCACGTCCCAGTATACTTTCCTGGCATATGTGGTGGGGTTGCCCCCAAATTAATCAGCCACTATTCCACATCCTCTCCAATATAGAGGGTTAGATGATTGATACATTTTGGAGAGTCTGTGCGGGTCGTATTGCCACTGATGTAATAGTTTAATGGCGTGTAGCTTATATTGGCATGAGATCGATGTTCTAGGAGCCGCTTGGCAGATCCTTCCCCACAATTCAGGGTCAATGTTCTCCCCCAAGTCTCTTTCCCATTTCATTTTGAGAGGTACCATGGTTCCCTTTCCCGCCTCTATCAATGTTTTATACAGGGCCGATATCAGTCCTTTCATTTCCGCCCTAGAATTCAGTAATGTTTCAAAGGGGTTGAGTTCGCTCCTCAATTTGTCTTTCCACTCAGTTCTCATTAAGACGCCTTTGAGCCGCAGAAAATGAAATACAGACAGTACCCCTATTCCCAAGGCCCCCTCAAGCTCTGGAAGCGTGATGTAGGAGTCATTTTTCAGGAGTTGCCCTACCCTTTCCAACCCTTCTTCGTACCAGGACTGAAATCCTTCCACGTTGGGGGTGTGGTCATTGATACCTGGGGACCACAGGTGGCTCAGCGGTGATGGCCATGTGGTAATATTCTTAATCTCTGCCCCTAACCTCCATATCTCCCATATGGTTTCCAATATCGGGTGCACCTTTGACCTCCTGAGTACTCTCCTCCTTGGTGCCCACAGCCATACAGAGACAGTGGCTGGGGATAGGTAGAGGTTGTCCATTGAGATCCACTGGGGTTCTCTCTGATTGCAGAGGTGAGGGATGAGCACTTGTAGTTGGGCTGCTTCATAATACTTTCGAATGTCTGGGAGTCCCACCCCCCCCTTATCTTTGGGTAGTGTAAGGGTAGTGTAAGTGTATCGTAGGCTATTCTAGTCTTCTTCCCTTGCCATAGGAATTTTATGATTGCTTTCTTAACCTCGTAGAAGAAGTGCCCAGGCATTTTGACGGGGAGCATTTGGAAGGGGTACAAAAACCGTGGGAGGCAGATCATCTTTATCGCGTTGAGACGTCCTAGCCATGATATGGTAAATTTGTCCCACCAAGCAAGGTCAGCGTGGAAATTTCGAAGGAGCATCGGGAAATTGGCTTCATACAGGTCTTCTAGTTTTCTCGTGAGTCGTATTCCTAGATATTTCAGCTTATCATGTTTGATCGTGAGATCTAAAGGGGAGTATCTATCGTCATTTGTTTCTGTGGACCCTTGTAGGGGGAACAGAATTGACTTAGCTGTATTAACTTTGAACCCTGATATGCGACCATATTCTTCCAGGAGGCACAATGCTCTGGGGATGGACGAGTTCGGGTTCGTCACATGGAGGAGCATATCATCGGCATATAGTGCCACCTTGTACTTCATCTGTCCCATTTGCATTCCCTCGACCTGGGGTGTCCTCCCTCATCTTCTGAGTTAGTGGTTCCAACGAGAGGGCGAAGAAGATGGCTGAGAGAAGGCATCTTTGCCTAGTGCCACGTCTTAGCCCAAACCATCTCGAATATTCCCCATTTACAAATACAGAAGCCTTGGGTGCTGTGTAGACTGCTCGAATCCCCCTTCTAAACTCCGGGCCTATTCCCACCGTGTGCAGGACTGCTGCTAGGAAGTCCCATTCTACTCTGTCAAAGGCCTTCCTGGCATCCACAGAAAGTAGGGTGGGTTAATTATTCATATCTTGAGAGGCTGCGATTAGATAGCGGGTTTTCCGCATGGTATCAGCTCCCTGCCTCCCTATTATGAATCCCACCTGGTCAGAGTGAATGAGGTGGGGCATGAGCATCTCCAATCTGGCAGCTAGTACTCTTGTATAGATTTTTGCATCTATATTGAGTAGAGATAAAGGGCGATACGACCCACATTGCTTGGGGTCTCTGCCGTCTTTGGGAATTACTGTTATGAGTGCTCTGACAAAAGAGTCAGGAACTCTCCCTAATTCAAGGATCTTGTTGAATAGTTCGACCAGAAATAGTGTGAGGTGAGTGCTGAAGGTTTTATAGAAGCCGGCTGTGTATCCGTCTTCTCCTGGGGATTTACCTAATGTCAGCCTTTTAATTGCGTTTTGTATTTCTTCTTCCGTTATGGGAGATTCTAAGTGACGCAAATCAGTGTCCTTGACCCTGGGGATATTGATGTCTGCAAGGTATTTCTCTATCCTACTTGGATCTGGATCTGCTTCGGGGGTATATAGTGATTCATTAGAAATCAGCAAAAGCCGGGGATGGTAGGTTGGCCTGTTACTCGGTCGGTTTCATCAGTTATCTCTATCACCCTTCGCTCTGCTTGTTGCGCCCTGATTCTGGTGCCTAGCAATGCGTCGGCTTTATCACCTTTTTCATAACATTTTAGTTTTAGGCGGTGCAGTAACTGTTCTTCATGCTTTCTTCTAGCAATTTTTGTTAGCGATGGGCTATCAGTCGGTTGGTTAGGGAGTTCCTCATCGGAACCAGAATCCTTGGGGTTAGGGGAGGGGAGGCCCTACCGGTGAGGTCCTGCTTGCCTCTACCACTAGGGAGGGTATTGCGTAGCAGGCTTATCTCCCCAGCCTCACAAGGAAAGGCTTCCGCCTGGAGAGAAATGACTAAATCCTGCAATTCTTCACACTAGGGGGATACAGAAGTATCCAAACTGCAATGCGCTGAAAGATCCCGTGTGCACTGTTAGAAAGTTACCAAAAAGATAAAAGGACAAAGGGGAAACAGTTTCCGAGTATTGATAGTCTAAAGGGCTCATCAGTTTCCCCATGAAAAAATTGGCAAAAGGCAAGCGTAGCAAAGCTGAAGGTTTCACTTCCTTGTGAAAAGACAGGACAAGTTAAAAAACAAAAGCAACACGTGTGGGGGTCCATAGACTATGGAGGGGAAGTTGTCTAAAGAGAAGTCTTTCCTAACACTTAACCCTCCCACCCTAAAATGGGACGGGAGATCTAATCAACCCCTGGATGAGTTTCTTGTTCTAGTCGGTTATGCATTCTGGACAGACCATAAGCACTGCTATGTTCTGCACCTGGCCTATGCTACTGGCCTATGCTCAATGATGAAGTCAAAGTCTTGAAGGCTAATTGACCACCTGAGCAACTTAGGATTCTCCCCCTTCATGTTCATTAGCCACCTTAAAGGCATGGTCCAGTAAAAATTCGTATTGTCCCTACGGGTCGGCCATGTTTTTTTAAGCCTAAGTGGCTCGATTTTAGAAATCTTTCCTATGGACCTTACCCGAGTTTTCATCAATTAATCGCATGCGAAAACTGGCACCAGGGAGCCGCCATTTTGTGATAATCCTATCACTTGCCGCATCGCCCTGGCTGATCTGCTTCTGCGGCACTAAACCAAATCCCCTGAGCCTGACATTATCAAAACATTCATATTCCCCACCTCTCTCCGTGACGTTACTGTGCTGCGTAGACAAACGCGCCGAGTTGTCTTCTACGCGACTCCACACAGAACCCGGAAACCAACACAGACCATCTCACAACACAGCGCGCCACAATTCGGAATATGAAACTGTACTTTAAAATCAAACAGCAACACGGTACATTTGGTAAAGTACATTTGACATTAAATGTTTAGATAATATTCAGCAATTGCCAGATGAACTCCGAAAGCCATTCATTTTCTTTTATCTGTATCCGCAAATCTGTCTAAGTTTATATTGAGTCACGCGCTGTTCCTTTATGGTACACAGGGTGTTGATTTCCGTTAAAAGAAGCACTTTGGAAGCACGGTGAACCGCAAGGCTGTTCCATCAACTAGGCACTAGTCCACCGTAAAGGTTGATATGTTGCTTCTAGCCACTAGTACAGCGTAAGGGCATGTGGGCCCTTGGCGATCGTCCCATAATATGGTTAACGTGCTCCAGTTGTTCACACAAAGCTACTGGTGTCTATTGAAGAATCCGTCTGCCGGTGTCTCAAACCGATGACAGTAGCAGAACCGGATCAAATACCTGTTATGAAAACAAAAAAATGATTTTATTTATTACGGCCGATCAGAAACTATTTGCTTGCAAGGATAGTTCTATGGAGTATGTTCGGCTCTAAAATCAATGCGAAAAGTAACGAAATAAATCGAGGCCAACACACAATGAGAAACGACAGTTAGTCTACATGCGTGTGGAATGATATGATATGGCATTTGTAACGCGCCTATACACAAGTGTTTCAAGGCGCGACGAGGCAGGGGGGAACAAGGGCAGACCGACAACGATCCTACTAGGCCAGGTGTCTTTCAGATCGTGCAAGGGGAAGGGGGAGGGGGGTAAAAGTGCTGTACATGGTTAGTAGAATACAAGATAAATAATAGGGCCAGCTGGTGGAAAGTGCAAGGTAAATGCCGGGAGAAAGGGCTGAAGGATACAGAGACAGTCCCGTAGTGCAGGTAGGCAGTGCAGGGAAAAGTGGCTGGGCCAAGGACCGAGATCGGTGAGACCTGTGGACCTGCATGCCCATGTGCCCACTACGAACACGTTTTCCTTGCTTTTCCTAGCTCTTCATTCATTCATTTATTCATGCATCCATTCATTAATTCTTCATTCCGGTATAAAAGTGTCTAAAGATTTACTCACATTATATTTGAAATTTCCATTGTGTCTCTGCGTAATGCAGTCTGTAAATCCGACCGTGCTCTTTACAACGATTTTTCGTATACTGAACTAAAATGAAACTCGGTCTAGTTTCTGAATTTTCTGCCTTATCGTCTATTACGTTATTGCGCACCCCTTCAAATGAAGTTCTTTCGGCATGGTCCCTGTCTCAAGGTCAAAAAACAATAGACCCTTATACTTCCAGTGCGACTTGTGGGCCTCTTCTGGGCGTGAGCTGAAAATCAAAGCCGCCGTCCTTCGCATTCTTTATTTGCAACATCCCGTAGTAAAGGCATCTGTGAGAACTTGAAGTTTAGAATCCCTCTATGTAGTGCGCCACAATGTGCAAATGCGAACTGGCTTCTCTCCCAAATGCCACGGCCCGCTTGGCGCGTTCTAAGGCCCCCAATTTTGTCCCTGTTGTCTGCAAGCTTTGCAGCCCCAAAGAATCATAACTAGGGAGACATTTAATTTTTGGCGGAAGGTCAGGGAAAGTATAAAGTACCACAGGAGTTGAGTTAAAAGTGAGATTTATTGTTTGTTTTATTATTTGCAATACGCAAGCCTCCCCTCCGTTAACAGTGCGCAACAGTGCGCAGCATTTACATTTACATGAGATGAGACATGAGAAAAATATATACATACACATATATGAGGTGAATAGAGAGAATTCAAAGATGACACCCAGCTTGTTCGCCACCCATGATGGTGAAGGTAGGGGTTAGGGTTACAGGTACACTGTACAATAACATTTATTTACAAAAAGACAATCGTATTGCAATTATTTAAACCGGGATTTGTACTTCACAACCAGCTGTGCTTCTGGTGGACATGGCACAGTTGCAATGTTCGGTGGCAATGGATCACTGCTCTGCACAGAAACGTCCAAAATGCCAGATCTGTGCTTCTCTAACACAGCAACAATAAGCCCTTTTACAAAGTCGAACTGCATTTCATCATAGACTGGTTTGATCACCCATTGCTTACTTCGTTTTGAAAACACCTTAGTGTAGCGAGGCATCCTTACTTTACCCCTAGTCCTAGAATGTTCACGTCCGACATTGCTGTTATGGGCCAAGACCGCTAGTAGAGTGCGATGTTTCATGCCCCGAAAGCTAAAATGCAAGCGCTTTGGCCTGTACTTTAGGCACATATTGTGGGACACCTCCAAATCTCCTGTGTGACAGAATTCTGTCAGTCCTCTCAAATCTCTTGATAGAGTTTTGTCGAAAACAATTTTCTCAATGGCTTTGTGTGTCGGTGAAGATGGAATCAACCACTTCTTCTTCCATTCCTCCTCTGGGGACAAAGGGTCATGTTCACATTGGTGGAAATGTAGGTTTTCTGACCAGCGGTGAATGTTGGTACAGCGGTGCATCAGTGACCGCCATTTTTCAAGTAGTATTTCCACTGACCCTTCACAAGTTTTTGAGCTCCACCAAAGATGGTTGGTGATAGAATGGGACCACTGCAAAATACTTTCAAAACCTTTTTTTTTCCTGCAGCCGAGATTTTCTTACTGATTGATTTAGCAAGATGCCATATGTCAAATTGATGATTAATAAGCGGGAACTGCTCTCTCATTGTCTTGGCAATTGAAATGTGTCTGTCCGTGGCTATGAGGTCGATGTGCATTCCCCTTGATTGTAGATATTCCACTGATTTTATAAATCCTAGTTTCTCCATGGCCACTGAGGATGTACATTGTGTTACCTGCACGACCACCGAACTCACAATTTTCTTACTATCCATGTCCTGAAAGTGGTAGGTGCAGTACTTGGCAGAAAATCCAGGGCTGTCGCACTGTCCATCGCCGGCTAGCCTGAAACGTTTCCCTTCGAATGTACTTGCTAGAGACAATTTTTCAATTTTCCAAGCATCACTAATGGCCGGAAACAGATAATCACGTTGGTATATGTAGTACATCGATTTAGAAATTAAATGGAGTCCCACAAACTGAAAGAAAGCCTCTAACTTTCTAAAACTGGAGCCACTAAAAAGTGATGCAGCTGCACACAGTAGATTGCCTGCTGGTATTTTCCCCAGCATCTTTTGTGCAGACCATGAGAACCTATGATTTAATCGACAGGCGGCATTTATTTTGCCGTTACTGCCTTTTATTTGACGAGTTACATTAATCAATGGCTTCCCACATACTTTCCCTCTAACTGAATGCCCACATTTCAGCATACTTATAATTTCCATCAAACAACTGTCGAATACAATGTATTTGCTCTCTTTCATTAGACTGTCATCCTGCATCAACGTTGTTTCGGCCTGTGACGTTGCAGAGATTTCAACACATTGGAAAGTAATATCGCTGCTATCAAGTTCTGATGTGTCTATGGATGCTGCGGCTGGTTCATTCTGTCATTTCGACATCTGCTACTTCAACATTGATGGGAGAACACAACAATGTCGACATGTTTTTGGGTGGCAATTTTTTGGCGGGTGTAGATTGTGTGAATTGATCTGCAACTACTTCAGAGCTATCTTCAATACATTCAATATCATCTTCTTGTGGTGGTGCGGTCGCACTGTAGCAATGGTCCAATGCAACTTTGCTGTATTCTCCAAACACAGTTAATTCATGTTCTGGCCATTGGACATGAGCATCTCGAGCCTGAACACGCCTCGCCTCGATTAATAGTTCCTCCATAGTGTACATAGTCTGGCAAGCAACATCTCTCATTCGCTTCACTGTCTGTGTATGTATAGTTCACCCACGGGTAACTAGAGGAGAGATTGGAAAAGGGATGTTCAGTTTAAACACAAGATAAAGTGTAGTCCAATTGACTGGAAAAAAACATAAAATAGTCCCCAGCACAAACATTTTTTTTAAAGTTATCAACTGTTTGTAACTAACCTTTTTTTGTTTTTTTTTCTTTGCAACTTTTTTGACTCGACCTTCAACATCTGCACGCTGTAGCTCCGATTCGTTTCCGCATGTCCTCCCTTCCTCTTGCGCTGCAACGGCTATATTTTCTGTATCCGCATAGACAGCACGGAATGAGGCTCCATCGTCTCCCTGAAACATAGTACTTTCATTACTATGTATCAAAATATTGTTAGCATAAAACACACGTGAGGACGAACACACAGGTACATCTCAATAGCCAAATACGATTTAAACATTGTGTGCAACAATCAAAACGACAAGTATTCGACCAGTGATGATCTATTTCGATGGAACTGTCAGTATCCATACCTCTGGCTCTGCATGGACTGCCATGAATGGTTGTATTGGAGAGGAGGCATCAGCATCTCCCTGAAACACAGTACTTGCATTAGTTTGGTTTTCAATATTGGAAACATAACACACACTTGGGGTCGACGGCACAGGTACAAATAAAGAGATAACCACAAATGATGCATTGTCTAAAACAATCAAGGAAAATATAAATATGCAGATTTCATCGACTTATTTCTCCGATTCCTTTACATCTGCATCATCAAAATGGGATGTTGTGATTATAGTGGAAGCTCCGTCGTCTCCCTGAAACACAGCACTTGCGTTAATAGGGAAGAAAGTATAGCAAATGGAATCACGTTATATGATCACGCATGATGGAGCAGTCAGTATCCATACCTCGTGCTGCTGAAGAATATCTATGGATGTTGCAAATGTAGTGCGCACTTCCGAAAGCTGTTGCGCCAATTCGTATACGCATGGTCCCGCTTCCGCTTCCACTTCCCCTGGAATTACTTGAATGTCAGGCTCTGCATCAAGTGCAGGGGTTGACGCTCCATCAACTGCCTGAAACCTAGTACTTGCATTAGTGAGGATTACAATAGTGAAAACATAACACACACCTGGGGTCGACAGCACAGGTACATATCAACGGCTAACCACGAATAAAACATTGTGTAGAACAATCAAACGACAAGAATTCCAGCTCTGATGATGACGCTCGATGGAGCTGTCAGTATCCATACCTCCTGCTGGTGAAGAACATCTAGAAATGTTGTAGATGTGGCGGACGCTTCAGCATCTCCCTGAAAGACAGTACTTGCATTAGTATGGGTAACACTAATTATAACTGAAAACAAACACCAGTGGACGATAACTAAGGTGTATATCAATTGGAAAGCACTAACCAAACATTCTGTAAAATAATGAAACGATAGAATAAAACTATTACTTGACATGCATAAAACAAGTCTGTAGCGGATTAACCTAGTAAGATTACCTGATACGCGCTAGAAGTGGTTGATAACTGCGACCACGTTAAGGATGTAGAATGTTCTTGCTTCAGATGCAAGGGATAGTCAAGAAGTTGTAAAGGTAAATTAATGATTGATAATGAAACGCCGAAATTAAAAATAGCCATGTAAGGTGACAGAATACTTGAAAAATGCTCAATACAGCACAGTTCCTAGTTCCCATATGTATAGATTTCGTTTGTGGGTTATGAAATCGAAAAAGAATATATTGATAAATGTCATTATTCAAAAAGCTATACACTCATATCAATATCGAAATTATTACAAGGGATAGAACACCTACAATATCAATTAATCCATTCGGCTACCTGCACACTACCGCAAGGCCTAAAGCTAAATCCGGACACTTAACTCACCGGTGGCGGAAAGTGGACGAATAGAGTGGGAATAGCGTTTTCGAGCAATTTCTGTGTCGTTCGCCGTTTATTCTTCTTTGTTACCCAAGATGTTGTGTACATGTCCAAGGAAAAGTGCTGGCTGCAGATGCGGTGTCGATCACCCCTCTTGTCCTGTAAGACTTGTTGGACTCTACTTTCCAGCTCATCCAGTGGATATCCGCAATGTCTGACCCATTCTCTTATTCGATCAACAGTTTTCGGGAATACATGCATTGTAGTGCCTTCAGATTTTGCATGGGTCTTCAAAGGGCAACCGCTAATCGAACAGGCAGGCATTGTTGATAAATCTGAAAAGTAAATATCGACATTATTATACAATCTTCATGAATAAAGATTTGATACAGAAGTAAATGAATCATACAATGATCAATGCAAGGTTTGTTTTGGACGCCGGAACTATACCAGTTCATTATGTGCGGCTTAGTATTTGCATAAGTTGCAGAAATGTATAAATGATGTGACTAGAATCTGAACATGTGACTCGTCCCTTGGATGTTCTGTCTTTCACGAGAAGGAAACATGCTTACATTATAGACTGGACCCCCGAAGGATGCAATTCGATGACAATAGACAAAGATGAAAATAAAGAGATCTATTGATAGCATAGCAATGGAAACTCAAGTCAATAGCAATGAGACCAATGAACATAGCACTATTGTGTACTCTACTCGCAAATAGATAGAAATTTAAAAATCTGCGAAATATGACTAGGATACATGGCCTTACCTTGACCAACAAACAGTTGGATTTAGCAAGCAGAGCAGTATGTTGCAGGAGAATAGGTGGGTTGCCACAGGTAGCACACTGATGGGTTTGCTCTAAGCGGTCACAGAAGTTCACGGATAGCACAACGGCGAGCAGATTAGGGTAGATCTCAGTGGTTGCCAGGTAGCACGTTCAGGAGTTGACTTGCAAAGCACAAAGATGTTCTCATGAGACATATCAATTGGTTTATAAAGTATTAGAAACAGGGGTGTGTTTGTGAATGAATGACGTATGTATGTCGTGGTCTTAGGGGGGCGGCCTGCTTGAAGGGGAGGCCTGGCTGGAGACACGGGGTCTGAGGAGGCCATGTGAGCGATGGCCCCTGGGCGTGGGATACCTTTTGAAGTGTACATGCTGTTTGGCACCTTGGCCGTTTGCGCCCGTGACAGCCTCCTATGACAGTGCTCATCCCCGGGTGCGAACCACCTTTGATAGAGGGTGGGTGGGATGGAGGAGCCTGGGGCGTGCAGATAAGGCACAGGAAGACTGCTGAATGGAGACACACTTATGTGGATTGCAGGGGGGCGGCCTGCTTCAAGGGGAGGCCTGGCTGGAGACACGGGGTCTGAGGAGGCCATGTGACCGATGGCCCCTTGGCGTGGGATACCTTTTGAAGTGTACATGTTGTTTGGCACCTTGGCCGTTCACACCCCAGACAGCCCCACATGCAAGCGCACATCCACGGATTCGAACTGCCTTTGATAGTATATCGTTGCTTATCAATAACAAATGCCACATACCAGAGATTCTTGTGAGCACAGACCCACACTTCAACCGGTGTATTATAGTGGTCAAGACCCTAAGGCCTGTATAATCCAATGGTAATTGTTAGTATAGATATATGTGTGACTTTTATAGAGACATAACCTACTGAAAGACTTTGAACAAGTGTTATTTAGTGCATGCATTACCGAGAATATGTTATGTTAGCTTAGATAGATAGTGACCACCCTGCTTCACAGCGACCAGACCTTCACCCATTCGGAGCACAGATGTGTGACGTCCATCCTTGAATGGAGACAGACTTGATTCATTAAAAAAATCGAAACAACCGTTGTTGAAATATATGTGGTGTTTTATTTTGTATCTTATTTTCATGACACAAAAATACAAGACTTTAAACATTATACAGGTCAGGTTGCAGCACAGCGAGAGAAAATCCCCTGTACTGACCGCTGTCACTCGGGAACATTTCTCTTATGGCACGAACGGCACAGGCGGGTATCACTCTTCGAACGCGGTGTCCAAGCCTCCCGTGGAGCCACTATGTAAAGGAACGATAGGCCACCAGCCTGTACCACCTGTGAAAAGGAATGAAAAACTGTTTTTAAATGACCAAGGTAAGTTTAATAAACGTTTGTTGTCAATGACAATTCTTGTAACTAATGGCATTCTGCACAGACAAATGCTATCTAGACAATGCAAACCATTGAACGACTTTCATGCGTTACTATGATATGAATATATAATTTTGGATATAGTAGAAGAACATGAAATAGGAGTGGCATGACAAGCAGAGTATACTTACTCTTTACTTGGATTACGAGGACGAACAGTTGCGCGAAGATCGTGCATAAGCACCATCATTATTCTCAACACGGCCCGTGTGAGGCAGGCTGCCCTGATGTCTGGTGGCTCGCCTTCCGAAATGTAGGCCAGGCATCCCGAGTTTTCTCGGCAGCAGCAGTTCTCGTCCTCGGTTGGCATTAGCTTGCACCGATTGCATGTGCACCAGGTGGAGCCGACGTCCATGCGACTATGCCCAGACTCTTCACCTGTTGAATCGTATGGTATGGTTTTAGCTTCCAAAGGGCCCACACGATAGAAAAACATTTATTTTCCACAGTCAGCCACCTGAGCTCTCTGTCCTTAAGTTAGCAAGTAATAAAGCATATAGGATGTTCCCTGCGTTTATCATCTAACTGTAAAAGGGCAGAACCTATCCCAGTGTCAAACGCATCTGTCTATACTATGAAAGGTCTCTGGTAATCAGGCGCCATGAGAATAGGGATCTGCTAAAGGGAATCCTTCAGGCTTAAAAGGCCTTCTGACACTCCTCAGACCAAGAAACGTTCTTAGATTTCTTAGGAGTTGTGAGGGCAGTCCGAGGGGCAGCTATGGCTCCATAGTCTACCATGAAGTTTCTGTAATACCCAGTGATGCCTATAAAAGCTCTCACCTGGGTTTAAGGGGATGCCCAGTCTTGTACAGACTGTACTTTGCTGAGAAGAAGCTGAGTCTTGCCCCCACCAACCTCATGCGCAAGGTAGGATTACCAAGTCGCGGGGCACCTGGACCCAGAGGTAGCTGCTGCCTGCGGGAGTCAGAGGGTGCCTCCGCTTCCCCCAGGCTGTCCTGCACTGAAAGAGAACTGATCCGAAGCCCCACAGCGGGGTTGCTGGGACGCAGCGGTCCCCAGACACCATCTACGAGGGGGCCTGGACTGACGGGCGGGTCAGCCCCTGAGCACCTTCCATTTTTCTCTGCTGCCCTGTGATTGATGCGCGTGACACCGCGTGAGAAGCCAAAGGTAGGAAACTCCCTCCCTCTTCCCCACTGCCTAGCGGCATGGCCCCGGACGCAGCCCTGAACAATCACTCAGGGCCCCAGCACATAAGGGGAAGCCCCTGGTCCCCTTGCCTCAGCCGGCTGGCCAACTCTATTCGGCGGTATCACCCCGCTCGCCCACGCCATAACCTCCCAGGTTGTGAATATTTTTGCAGACTACCAGAGCCTAGTGCATTGCTTTCAACCTGGGCCCCTGGACCCACCCCTAGATGGCTGCGCCCACCCTTCCCTCGCCAATACTGGACCCGTGCTATTAGAGGCAGGACCCCAAGCCATCGGTGATCAGGTCAGTCCTTTACGCTCCTGTGATTAGGTGGGAGACGCTGGGCCCCACCCTGCCCAGCCTGGCCCACGTAGCACCTTCTGCAGTCAAGCCGGACCACCCAATAAGCCTGTTACAACACGGACACCCGCTGTGTGGAGCCCCCGTGGCGAGGAGTCTCAGCCTGCTCCTACTTGTAGTTGATGCGCATACAAACCTGAGGCTTCCTCCAGGGGCCCGACCTGTGGGCCGCGGCAAACCCCATGCCGACGGCCTCAAGGTGACGCATCATACACCTTGCTGGCTGGGCAGAAAAGTGGAGACATAATCAGTGGATCACGGGGAGAGTATCCGCTGGTGGCACCCGACGAGAGCGGGGGGGATACACGTGGATCTACCCCTACCTGGGCATCCCAACCCTATAACTCCGGCGGCAGCGTCTCCCGGACTGTACACTGGGACCTGACGACACACGCCCAGCCTTGTTCTCCCCCTCGGTCCTGCCGGCCGGCTGTGGACTTTGGCAGGAGGGGGGCCTGGATACCAGCCATGCCTAGGGCACTGGGGGAGAAAAAAAAAAACGGAGCCATGGACAAATTCACAAAGACAACGGCAAGGACCGAACAAGGTCTCTCAACACAAGCTCAAGATGAGCCCTCTACATCAGTCTCCGCTCTGACCCCTGATCTTACCTGCATAATGGAGGCTATGGTCAAAAACTTTGCAGCCCTTCATGAAAAAATTAATGATATTAACGCAAATGTGGCATCACTGCGGACCCAGCTGGCCTATGAAACAGCCCGTATCACGGAGGCCGAGACCAGGAAATGGGCCAAGGAGGACGGCCTGCATGCCCTCCAGTGGCAAACCTTACCCGAGACATGAAGCTTGTTACAAATAGGTGCGACGACCTCCCAATCGGGCCCTGGTGCCGCTCCCCAAACCTGGCGACTTCCCCAGGCCTATATTGCAAATATTCTGAGTTTTTGAGACAGAGATCATCTTCTCAGGATGGCTCTGGAAAATAAAGAGCTGAGGCTGGGATCCCAGACCATCAGGATCTTCCTAGACCTTTCCACCAGGGTGCAACAAGAACTGTGTCAATTCATCAGGGTGAAAACGATGCTCAGGGAGAGAAATATACAGTATGCCATGTTCCCGGCACGCCTAAAGCTCAACTTCCGGGGCAAACTATTTCTTCACTGTCCCGAGCGAAGCAGTGAAATTCATAGAAGCACAGATACCCTTGCACAACCCAGCTGCTGACGAGATGGAGGACAACCAACTGGGATGAGAATGCCTGTCTCACATTGACCGATTTCAGCTCACTGATCACTTTACACACATGAGCCGATAGTGACGCACTGAAGCAACAGCCGCCTCTCCATGTCATTCATATGGGTACCTAACCCCAGTTCCATTGGTGGTTGCCCTGCGGCAATAGCGTACCCCCTTGCAGTTGCAATGTTTGTTATGTGGATTAAGCGATCCCCAGGACCCGGTTGGACCGCAAGGGAAGAGGAGGGGGTCGGGGGGTGGGTAGTGACACTGCTAGGTTGGGGTGGGTAGTGGGGTTGGGGGAGGACAGGGAATGTTCCAGTTTGAGGATGAAAATTCTGATTTGGCGACTGGGTACTCGAGGGAGAGGTTTTCTTTTCTAAACAAAACATGCGGGGCTAATGCATCTCATTTTGCACATGTTGAAATGACACACAGAATATGGCACAGCAACTAAAGATACAGAGCTGGAACGTCGGGGGGCTTGGTAATTTTGTTAAGACCTGCACAGTCATATCATATGCCCTGCAGCACAAAGCAAACGTGCTGCTCCTACAAGAAACAAGCAAAGGAAGGGGTTTGCCGCAAGATGGCCCCTAGTTGGGGCCCTAATAGATATTTCACCTCCTTCTCTTCCCATTCTCGGGGCGTTATAACCCTAGTGCATAAAAACCTAAGGTTTGTCAAGAAAAAGTGACACATACATCCCGAAGGGAGATACGTGGTGATCCATTGTATATTACAAGGCATGGAGTGGCTACTATCTGCATATGTTGGAGTGCCCGTGATCTGTGGGGGCGGGTGGGGGGAGTCATGAATCTGATATTAAACTGTGCACTGGATAGAACTAACCCCAATCAAGAACTGCACGCCAGCTACACTCCCTCATGCAATCACTAGACTTCTGCGACCACTGGTGCATCATGCACCCACACTAGAGGGACTATACCTTCTATTCCTCTGTGCACGATATGTCTTCCTGAATCAACATGTTCTTGGTCTCCAGCTCACTAATAGGGAGAGTCACAGGCACAGATATCAGACCCTGCACATTATCTGACCATTCCCCGATATCCTAACACTACGGATGAAGGTTAGACAGGGCGGCTGTTCCTAGAGGTTTAAATCGGCTGCACTAGACAGTTTTTTCACGCTGACATTAAAGCAGTCATTGAAAACTTTTTCGCTAGTAACATGGCGGGCGACATGTCCCATGGAATTAGATGGCAGGCCTTTAAGGTCTTTATTAGAGGGATGGCGATATCCGGGGAAGCCGGGGTCTTCAAATGCATATGTAGAGACCTCGAGAAATCCAAAGCATCCCTTAAGAAACTAGAGATAGATTTAGATTAGATTAGAATTTAGATTGGAACTAGAAACATTTGAACAACATGTGACGTCCGATACTTCTCCCGTCCTGTAGCAGCCAAGAAGTATGGGGAAGGGGACGGGCCCGGAAGGACTCTGGCTAGACTGGTATAAGCGGAAAGAGGGTGATCCAATGTAGAATCCATACTTAATACGAGCGGGGAACTAATGTGGGCAGATGCAGAGGTGGTGGGGTGTTCCGGGATTTCCACCATGACTTATACATTGGGGGTCCACCCCTAGACAGCCATGCCTTACACACTCTTCTAGAGGGCATACCGATGTCGCGGCTTAACGCCCAAAGCAGGGAGGTACTTGACCACCCCATCTCACAGGAAAAAATCATGGGGGTAATATCCAACTGGCCCAAAGGGAAAGCCCCAGGTCCAAGCGGTCTGACTGTGGAATTCTATCGGGAATATGCAACGGTAGTAATCCCCATCCTACAGAACGTGTGGGAGGAATCCCTGCAGGTAGGGCTGCTCCCTGCTTCTCTGCGGGAGGTGGTGATTACGGTCACAAGGCCCAGACACCTGTGTGGCTCCTATAGACCCTATTGCTCATGAACTGCAACACAAAAATGTTCACCAAAGTACTCGCCAACCACCAACTTCCCATGATGCCACATTTGATTCACCCCGACCAAGCCGGGTTCATCCAGGGAGGTCCACATCGCTCAACATCAGGTGACTATTCAATTTCATGGCAAGGCTATATCCCCATGTACAGGCAGTGGCGGTTACCATTGATGTGCAAAAAGCCTTTCGATATGGTGTCCTTGGAATACTTGTGGGTGGTCCTGGGGAAAATGGGGATAGGCCCGAACATGATTCGGTATATTCAACTTCTATATACACAGCCGGTAGCTAGAGGGGTGGTTAATTGCTGTTTGTCTGACCAATAACAATTGGGCAGGGGCACCCGTCAGGGCTGCCTCTTCTCCCCCATCTTGTTTGCCCTGGCTATTGAACCTATGGCAGACTCCATCAGAGAGCGCCATAGACAGCGTGGGATCCGCCTGCTTGGACGACTGGAGATAGTGTCTCTATACGCCGATGACGTGCTGCTATATGCCCGCGACCCTCACATTAACCTAGACCCCATATTGCAGGACGTAGTTCACATTGGGCAGTTCTCTGGGTTCACAATAAACCTCTCCAAATCTGAAGTATTCCCGCTCACGGTTATAGGTCAAAGGATCGACTGCAAAGGGTCGAATGACAAAAGGTTCGATTCAATAGTCTCGAAAACAAAAGGTTCAAAATATATATTTTTTTAAAATATTTTTTTTTGGGGGGTCCCTCCAACCCCCGTTTTTGTGGTAAAAACCACTTTTTTTTACCTACACGGAAACCCAAAAATAAATATATAAATAAAAAAATTCAAACCTTTGGTTTTCGACCCTATTGACTCTCACCTTTTGCATTCAAGCCTTTTGTAATCGATCCTTTGACTGGCCACCCCCGCTCACGGATTGCACCCCCGAACACCGGGATCCCTTCCCCCTGCGCTGGGCTCCTGAACATATCAAATACCTGGGGATGTTGATATCTGGGACGCGGCTCACATTGCTGAAGAACAACTATGACACAGCAGCCGCAGAGAACAAAATGCACAGGTGGCAAGCTCTCCCACTGTCCACACCCGCCAAGCTCTCACTAATTAAAATGACACTACTTCCTAAACTAATGGCACGGGAAATCCTACTTCACCATACTACACTCACTCTTTGCTCAATTCCTGTTGCACTCCTGGGCGGTTCGAAAGAAATGGGTCGAATTAACAGCCCCCTTACGAGAAGGGGGGTTCTCTGCACCGTACATTGAACAATACTGGAAGGCCTCCCAGGAGCAATTCACCTCATACTGGTATATAGTGGAGCACCCCCCCTTCATCTCAAACTAGAGACACTGGCTGCTGGGCGCACCGACCTCAAAACCCTCATGCTAGATCGTTGGTACAAATACTCCCTGCTGGGCCCGGTTGCCTCCACACAGAGCATTGCAATCAAACTTTTCCAACATGGGGGCCTAACACTCATTCTATTGATGGCTTCCAATCTGGAACTTTCCTGGGCTACAACCACTATGGGACAAAGCAACCCAAAATAGGTGGTAGGTACTGGGATACAGAGCACTGGCTGATTTATTCCCAAGCGGGAAATGCATCACGACAGAGACCTGGAAGCCGGGCCACGAAGGCACCGGGGGATCTGTTTCAATACTACCAAAGCCGCTCCGCGGTGGCAACTAGATGGCCCGACTATCCTAGTGAACCGTCCGAAACTCCTATACTTGCTTACATAGCTAATTTAGGCGATAGCAGACACATCTTTTCCACATTATATAGAATGCTATTAGATAGAATAGCCCTCCCTCCCCTGAAAGCACGGTCCCGCTGGTACGGGGAACTGGAAACAGAACTCACAGACACCCAATGGTCACATGTGTGCACCCACACCAGAAAGGTCTCTCTTAACTTTCGGTTTAAATGTATGCAATTTAAAATACTGCATCGATTGTATAACACCCCCGCCAAACTCTCCAAAATCCCCTCCCCGCCACGAAGCACTGCTGTCCCAGATGCCATGGCGCAGCAGAGACCACCTACATATGATTTGGGGATGCCCGCAACTGGAAGACTTTTGGACTAGAATCATAGCTGTACTGTCGGACATAACGGGTGCCCCACTGGAGAATCACCCGCTTGGGGCCCTATTTGGTTTGTGGTCCAGTGCAACAAGTAGAGTTAACAGGGCCTTTGTCAATGTGGGTTGCATGATTGCTAAAAGTGCCATACTCCTCCAATGGAAAAATAAAAATCCCCCTACAGAGAATGAATGGCTAAAAGCCTGACTTGGGCACAAGAGAACGAGGAACATTATGCTCATATTCTCCTAGCCGGAGCCAGGCCCGAGACATCTGGAACGACTTTCGGTCTTACATGGCCCGAGAAAAAGAGTGAGTGAAAATGCTAATGTATGGTCCGGTCCCCCTGTAGTACTGTTGACTGAATCTGCTGTACCCTCCATGTGTTTGTTGAATGCACTGATCCAAATAATATTGATGTATACAGCCACTGTTTATGCAATGCCATACTCTCTGTGGTACCTGTTAATCGCCAACTTGAATAAATAAAATAATACAAAAATAATAATAATAATTCTTTAAAATCAGTGCACTCCAGAAAAACCCATGGTTGTCTAAAGGCCCGATCTGACTTATCCTTGAAGGTTTGGGTAGTGCTGAGGTCTATTTGGTCATTAACAACAGAGTGCTACAATACAAATTTGTTTGCAAATTGGCAAGTTTCATTCAAACAGCAAATCTCAAATTTACATACTAGCTGTAAAAATTTCTACTAAACGTCAGATGGCATGAGGCACTGTTGAGCACCAGAGGAACACAGTCACAACTCTGGTGGCTCTGATGTGATTGAGGGTATTTCTCCCCTTAACCCCAAGGTTTTGAGGCATCACGGTCCCAAACACCGGCGGAAGAAACGCAGAGCCGTGGGCTTGATTTGGAGTTAGTTTGTGCTGAAACGGCACACAGTAGAACCTGTAGACTGACAGAGTGAAATACTGAATGCCGAACAGGCACGCACAGTGACGCAAGGCGGCCTGGCAGACACTTGAGCCAAAAGCGTGGGACTGTACAGAACCTCCACAGGAGAGCGACACTCCATCCCCAATACAAAAGTGAAGGACGTGTGGCTCTTGCGGACACAACGTAGTGGGTTGTGCTAATATTGGCCTTAGTGGAAGCCTGAATCTCGCAGAGCCAAGCAACACACGCAGAATGGACATCCACAGTGTTACTGGGAGGACCGGGAGACAGTTGTGAACATGGAAAGGGCTCAGAGTGCGAGCCAGTGTATTTGCTTTGCTATGCTGTGTGAGCAGCATTTTACAAACACTTTAAAATGAACCCCTGATTTCTCTAGATCTACTGAGGGAGATCTATCTGCGTCACTGGGAACAAAATGGAATACTGTTATACGTCAGATCTAGTGAAAACCAACACCACACCCTAACAAGCTTGATAATTCCAAACACTCAAAGATCATAAGTAAAGAGAGGTATGTTCTATTTTAAAACAAGGCAAGATCTCCCTATAGATTCTTTAGGGGAGAGAAAGTACTTGAGAGCCCAATACAATATTTCCAATTCACATTGTCTGACTGTGAAACAAAAGTACAACATTGGATGCAGCATCAGATCCCATGTGGACCAAACAAGGGATGACCCCTATGGACTCTACAACCCTATCTCCTTCCAAGCACAGGAACACCTAGATTTCAGAAGTCAGATGGCACACTCAACAGCTAAGAAGAAAGAGTTACAAACCAGGGTTGGTAGACAACACCTAGCACAACACCTAGCAGATGAAGAGATAAGTCTGGTGAATCAGTTGCAACTGGGAGACCCTACTTATAAAATATGTTCTCCTTACTACAATCTATGGCAAAAGACATTTCCTCATTATAAAATGAAGTCCTAGCAATTCTAACTGATCATAGAACTATAATTTCCAGACTTGTAGAATTAGAAGACTGCATATCAGCACTAGAAGATGACTTGCAAATAATGAAGAAAGGAGGCCCTCATTTTATCGGGCAATTGGCTGTGCTCACCGAGACTGGATGACCAAGAATCCAGGGCAGATGAAACAATGTGAAAGTCCTTGGAAATCCAGAGGGGGCTGAAGAGTCCTAAAAAAAAACCTTCATATTGAAACTGTGGACCATGTCACTACAAATTGATATTCCAGATCAAACACAAATCAATAGAGCGTGTTGCGCTCTGAGGCCAAGCTTAATCTTGTCAAAGCACCAAGACTTACAAAAAACAGGTTCCTGAGAAATTGGGTGAAGGAGGAAATCATACATATTAACCATTGATTTTAGTATTGGGTCATAAAACTACCACAATGTATAGTGAACGATTTTATGTTACTGATGTGTATGTGGTTACATTAGTTTCTGTGTAGATACCTGTGCTGTTTGTCTAATTGTGAAACTACAATTATGTTCGATGGCATCCTCGGTCAGAGGGTGTGAATCTATATGTTACACACATTTGATTATGTTTTAATAATTGTAGTACATTAATAAACCAAAGGATGTTTATTTAGCAAATTGAACAGCAAATCAAGAATTCTTACTGATGATATAAGTATACGAGCAAAATGTAAGCACTTTAACCTTCTTCATTTCGATTCTTTCACAGATTATCCTACACGATAACTACCAAAAGATTATGGGTGGGGATTGCAATTAGGTCCTTGAGCCGACCTTAGACGGAGCTGCTGACTTCCAAGATGGCTGTCTCTACCAGCCCCAAAAGATTTCCAAAATGTGATGCCCATTTACTGCCCCATCGATGCCTAGAGAACATTACACCTTGGCTCCGGACACTATACCCATCAATCTTCCCGACACTGCACCTTTCCATGCTGGATGCCATTTTGACATCTAGAGAACACTCACAAGGTGTCTTAAAAGCTCAAATCTTGCCACCATCAATCTCAGTTCATGTACATGTCACAACAGTAATATCAGAAACAAGGCCTCCAGCCACTGCAGCAGAGTAAAAATACAACACATTAAATGAATCACAAGAACACAAAAAACATCTCAAAACACAAGTCGAGATTCTTTTGAGCTAAATCGGACTGGAGGCACTTCGCCCGAGATTCTCTGGCACATGCTGAAAGCTTCCTGGATTGGGATCTTCTGTGGGATTGGGTCCTCCAGTTAGAAACCATGCAAACCTTGTCTCACCACCCTAGAGTCCAATGTAATGCTCTTAGAAAGCGATTACGGAGTTCACCCACTGCAATAGCTCTTCACTCTCTTAATAAAGCTAAACACAAACGTAATTTGATCTATACCAAAAAGTCACTGTGCCTACATAAAAAGCAGGGTTGCAAAGACAGGTCACACTTTTTACGAACAGGGACAAAAAAAAAAACGGACACTTTTAGCACACCCGATAAAGAAGAAACAGCTTTCCAAACTCATCCCAGCAGTTACAAATGATACAGATCAGTAGTGACTGACCCTGTAAGATTGGGAGGGAATTCAACCGCTTTTGCTCTGCTTTATACTCTTCAGACCAGGTCTCAGACCCAAACACATATTCAAACTTCTTTGATAAAATTACCCTTCCTAAATTATCTATAGAACAAGCAGAATATATGAGAATATTTATCTCAGAAGATGAGTTGTTGAATTCCATAGCAGCCATAAAAAACTATAAAGATCCAAGCCCGGATGTTTTTTCAGCCAAATTCTATAAAACTAGTAAGGAAGCCCTTACTGCACACTTAACAAACCTATATAATAACTTTTTAGAACAAAAGACTTTACAAGACTCCATTGACCAGGCATTTACCTCACTTACATGCTATTACAGAAGAATATATATATAGCAGATTATCCGTTTACAAAATTAACTGGAACAAAACAGAGGTGCCCCAACTGCCAAAGCGACTGCTATAGTAGGTCAATCGGCCGCTGCTGATACACAAGCAACAAATACCCAAACCTACCAGGGGATTAAGGTCAAAAGCACTTTAGATGCAATGATTAACAATATGAGCACAGTCAGAGGGGATAGAAACAGATCTAAACTACTGGTCCACAGTCACGCTATTACTAATGGGAAAAATCTCTTTTTTAAAATTGTCTCCTTCCCACAACTATTATATACTGCCTCCATGATTCCAATGAGGATTCCACACGCCTAAACAAGACCTTACATAACTTTCTATGGCCAGGAAAAAAGACCAAACTTAAACTGACCACGCAGACACATTTGAAAGCCAACGTCATCTACTGCTGATAGAAATCAAGCAATGAATGACTCAACTTCCGAATCCCTAATGACTCCAAAATACTCTACACCACGTTCTCTAGAAATGGCCCTCCCTAACACCTGTTCCCTTGTTAAACACGGGGTGGAGGTGGAGGACTACCTTTCCACCTCCGATGTTGACGTGATAGGTATTACAGAAACCTGGCTGAATTCAACAAATATGGCAGCTGCTACCTCTACCCCTCAGACGTTTAACATCTTACGGGCAGACCGTATGGATCAGAGAGGGGGTGGATGTCACGACCCTCAGCCCTGATCCCCACTGGCAAGCCCATTGGCCAGGTGGAATCAGGACTCGGATCGCTTTTAAGGCCTGGCATCCATTTCTCAGGCCCTCTTGGGGCCCGTCCTGGCGCCTTTGGCACCAGGCTCATAAACAAAGATAGACATCTGCTTGTAGAACTACTTTTTAGAGCTTTCAGCCAACATGGAGGCATCCACATAGCTTGATTCCTAGAACCAAGCTATGCGGTCTAGTGTTTTGGGTGTGGTGGCCTGGGGACTACTTTACCTGGACTACTTTGCAGTGGCTATTTAAACTACACCCGAACAAGACAACACGCTTCGCGTTACTTTGCTACTAGCAACGTAACTGTGTCCAGCTTTCTCACGAGCCTGAATTCCGGACCTGCAGAAAAAACAAAGAACATCGTTAGCAGCAGAATCTTGCCTGTAATCTCCATCCTTCACTGCTTGCAGCTCCCGGGCAGCTCCGTTTGAAGAGTTTGCCGCCCGGATCGAAGGACCTGAAAAAAGGGAGAAAGACATTATTAAAGGAGGTAGAAGAGACATTACAACCACGAAGCGCTTAGAGACTTACCTGGCTGGCTGATTTTCGACCGGCATAGCTCCGGAACTCCATCTGCGCTGGGAGCACACAGCGACCTACGAAAAAGAGAAAAGCACAGGTCAGTGAAGACCAAACATCGCTGTGCTGCGCAAAGCGCCTCCTTACCGCATCATAGCGCTTTTGTGCACCATCGTTTACTGGCAGGAACCAGCCTACCCAGTTCTCCAAGCGGACACTCTGCGCACCTAAGGGAGACAAAGAGACATTTTAGAACAGTGAAAAGGCATGCAAGAATACCAACTTCATAAACTCGCAATAAGACCTACCTGAAAAACATTATTAGGGCCGCAGTCAGTGAAGTAACTGGACAGCACGCGCCCACCATAGACAACGCGCCCCTGCCCAGAGAGCAGGACGGAGAGCCCATCAATTCCGACAACCAGGTGAGAAGAGAACCAGGAGGGGCTGCAATCACAAGGGAGGTGGGAAAAAACGTACCTTGGTCGTCCAGTCCTAACAGTCTTCATTTCCAGGCGGAATCCCAACGACACCGAGAACCACACCAGGGAACCATTGAGAAGGGCATCAGCGACCAACTGGCTGGGTGGCGTCCCCGTGGATACCAGGTGAGCGTAACAGTGGAGTCACACTACTCATAAGGAAATCTCTTGACTCTCACACGGTCCCACATGCTGCCATTGAAGGCTGTGAAAGTCTCCTTATTAAAATAACAACTAGCCCTAATACTTCTGTTGCTTTTTTAATCATCTATAGGCCACCCAAAGATCTACCCTTCTTTGAGGAACAGTTTCTGGCTCTCATTAATAGTATAACTAAACTCAAATCCGCCATTATCATCCTCTGAGACTTTAATTACTAGGTTGAAGATAAAAAACAGAAACTCGAGAAATCTCTACTCAAAGCTCTGGACTCCACTGATTACATCAAATGGGTAAAGGAATCTACTCATCAAGAAGGCCATATCCTAGAACGGGTTATTACACATCAACTAGAGGTCCTTATGCAGATGTGTTCCCCCTGCCCATGGTCTGACCATCAGCTAGTTACTTTTACTATCTGCCTACCCGAAGCTCCCACTCGTCTGAATAAAATACCCAGGACCTTAAAAAAAATCCCAGGACTTCAGGAATGTTTCATGTACCAAGTTTATAGAACTGATAAAACCCAAACTGCCCTGCCCAGACTCATTCGAGAATGTTAGTACTTTGGTTGCTCCTCTGTCAATTGCAATGAAGTCACTGAGGTATTAGCACCTGAAAAAGTCAAAGCCATTAAACCTGAAACATTAAAAAACACTTGGTTTAACAATGCAGTGCTTACATCCAGGCTAGAGAAAAGGACTTGCAAAAGAAATTGGCGTAAAATCTGCACCTTTGAAACCCATTCTAAATATAAAAATTCAGTCAACAACAATAAAAAAGCTATTATCTTAGAAAAATCATGATACATTGACCAAAGAATATGTAATGCTAAATCAAGATCTTGTGAACTATGGAAAGTCCTGAAAGAAGTTGAAGGGAAAAGCACTTCTTCTAATACCATCAAACAGGACTCTGAGTGGTGTCAATCAATTCAAGATAAGTTCTCAGACAAAATTATTGGTCATAAAAAGATCATCCAAATTAAACAGCAACTATCAGCAGCAATGAATACTGGTTCTTTTGATCCCTTCACTAACGTATTTAAATCGTGTTTTTAACTTTAAACAGTGCACAGAAACAGAGATATTAAGAATCATACAACCTACAATCAAGAACGACCTGAAACCTACCCTCTGTAGGGGTGATATTTGTCCAGCTAACATTATTAAAGAATCCATGTGATTTCTCATTCCTTGGATCAAAAAGATGGTCAATTTATCATTTCTGGAGGGAGTGGTTCCTTCCACACTTAAAGAAGTCTGGATTACCCCCCTTCTGAAAAAGAGCTCTTTGGATCCCGCCTTAGCCAAAAACTACTGGCCTATTGCAAATGTCCCCTTTCTCCTCAAAATCCTGGACAAAGTGGCCTAGTTTCAATTCCAGGAATTTGTGGAGCATCACAACATCTTGGGCTTGTACCAGTCTGGTTTTCGGGCAAGCCATGGGGCTGAGACATCCTTATTAGATCTAAAACAATGCTGGCAGCTATAGTGGATGGAGGTCTCCGAACTCTGCTGATGCTTCTAGACCGCTCAGCAGTCTTTGACCTGTCAACCATTTCATTCTTGTCGACAGGTTCAAAGACATAACTGGTTGTTCTCAAAAGACCTCGGACATGGGCATGCAGCACGATACAAGAAATAAATAAGCCTCAATGTCCCAGATGCCCCGATTATACTAGTGGGCAACAAAATGAGCCCGCATTCTGTGATGAATCCTGCAGTAGTCCCTTTGCCCCGATGGGGAGACCCTTCTCATGAGGCCAGGGAGAAGCCGCTACCCGGAAGTTCCCCTGGGGTTGGTACTCAGCGGGAGGATCTCATGGAGAGGGATTCCCCCTCTGGGATAAAGGGAGGACACAGCAGGAGAACGTGGTATTTTGACCCTTACCCAAACCCTAATAGTTCTTCCTTAGAGCCCAATTCCGATTTGTTTACCCCTATGAATGTTTGTCAGTCAACCCCTCTCATTAGTACCTAGCAGCGGGGGAATAGAGACTACTCTTCCAGACCATCATGGACAAGGACTGGGACGAGGAGGAGGCACAGAACAATGGTGATCACCACCAAGAACATGTTGGAGTAGGCAACCTTTTTGTGGACTCCTCCCATAAAAACCAAAGAATTACTTACTAAATCGTTGAGCCCTTTCTGGAAGAACCGTGAGATTCAAAGTGAGCAAGAAGGAAGAAGAACCAAAGAATCTTCACCAGATGCTGCCCGCGAGTCAGAAGTGTTCCCAGATGGTCTGCAGTGGAAGGATAGAGCGCAAAACACCAGAAGCCGGCAAACCAGCGGAAGAAGTAGGCCGGCCATTCGCCTTGGAGTATGCACAGCCTACACAGCAGGACACGCTGTGCAGCCGCCGCAGCACTCACAGAGGCACGAGAAAGCAAGAGAAAAGAGGGTTTTTGAGAGCCCAAGAACCACTGCCACAACTTTTTTTTTTCACTTTTCTTTATTGGCATGAAGAGAGAACAGATAAACAACACAGTTCACAGGACAGATAATATCGCAGTTGCATGAATGACATTACAAATGTTTGAGAACGATAGTTGAGAAATAATCCCTAAATTTACAATTTAGTGTGTTTCCTGGATGACCGAGTTTATTTCGCCTGGAGTGAGAGATGATAAGAGTTCAATATCCTCCTTGCTGTTCAGATAACTACAAAACTCGGTCCATACATTCTTGGGGCGAGAGGTAAATGGGAGGGTGTTAATGTAGTCCTCCTCACACGTTTGAGTCCAGGTGAGGGCCTTTAGCCACATCTCGAATGAAGGGGGGGGGGAACGGCGCTTCCAACACTGCAAAATGCATTTTTTGGCCACCATAGTAGCGACATTCCGAAATTTAGACATCTTCTTTGCCTCGGGCTCGTCCCATACTCTGAACAGGACAGCCAGAGGTACGGGAGAGATATGGGTCGTTGTTATCTCAGAGAGGGCTTCCATGATGGCTTTCCAGTATGGGCCCAGTGCTTCACAAGACCAGAACATGTGGATGTGGTCAGCATCTGTGGATTTGCATCTAGGGCATGTATGAGCCTGGCCGTGTGCGAACCTTCCCACCCTGTGTGGCGTGTAGTATAGGCGATTCAGGATCTTGTATTGCATACATCTCTATCTGGCATTTAGGAAGGCCTTACGTGTGTGCATGCACATCTTTCTCCACAATGCATCTGAAAGGGGTAAGCCCAGTTCATCACTCCACATATTTCGCGCAGGCTGAGGCACATCCTCGGGGTTAGCCATCAGCATTTTGTATAGCGAGGATGCTGCGCCCCTGGCCCCCGCCGAGTTGGTAATGTATTGGATTTCGGGCGAGTCTGGGGGTTCATCGGGATAAGAGGGCCACCAGCTGCGGATTGCTGCCCTCAACCTGAAATACTGCAGCAGTTCCAGCGTCGAGCCAGAGTGCTTGGGTCGCCATGTCTGCGGGGTAATGAACTTCCCTCCGGGGTATAGGTCGGACAATGCTCGGTAGCCCAGGTCATGCCAGTGTTTCATTAGGAGTTTGTCGTGAGAAGGGCCGAGGCCAGGGAACTACCAGATGGGCAGCCATTTGTAGTATGGGTGGTGGCCAGGGTGTACTTGTAGTAATCGTTTCCACGCAGTGATTGTAGCTGCTAGGGGGTCATCGGGGGGATCAGTGTGGAATGTATGATGGAGGATGAGGGAGAGGGTGTTGACTTCACTTGCTAGTTTCTCGAGTTTCACATGTGGGGGAGCAGCCGTGAATGTATGCCAGTGTGAGCCGTGTTGAGCTTGTGCGGTGGTCCAGTATTTGGCGAAGTCTGGGGCAGTGAAGCCACCCTTCTCGTAGGGAAGAGTCATATGCTGCCACTTCTTACGAACCGCGTCAGCATGCCACAGAAATTGGGCGCATGTAGTGTGTAAGTCCCTGAAGTATCGCCTCCCAGGCCAGATCAGCACATTTACAAAGATGTAGAGCAGTTTAGGGACTATTATCATTTTGATTAGGGACAGTCTGCCCGATAGGGAAAGCGGGAAGTTGCGCCACTTCGACAGCCGGGACTGCACGAGTTGCGCCGCAGCCGCGTAGTTGTCGGCTAATAGTGAGGGTCTAGTGAGGGATACCTGAACCCTGAGGTATCCGATACCCCCAGGTGACCAGCGGAGGGGAAATTCGCATTCTGGCTGGGAGGTTGCTACCGTGAGCGGGAACATTTCAGATTTAGTGTAATTTATGGTGAAGCCCGAAAATGTGCCAATCTTCGTTATGTCACGTATAATGGGGTCTAAATGAGCTGCCGGGTCTCTGATATAGAGAAGTACATTGTCTGCATACAATGAGATTAACTGCGGGGTGTCTCGCAGGCCTACACCCTTTCGTGTGTGTTTGTCTCTGACGCTGTCCGCCATAGGTTCGATAGCAAGCGCAAAGAGTATTGGGGAGAACAGACAGCCTTGGCGGGTTCCTCTGTGGAGCGCGAAGGGGGACGAAACCTTGGAATTGATAAGGACTATGGCCACAGGGTCTGTATATAGTAGCTTGATATATGATATCATTCGTGGGCCGATTCCCATTTTGTGGAGTACCGCCCACATATATTGCCACGACACCATGTTGAACGCCTTCTGGGCATCAAGGGTGACCGCTACTGCATTGGCATTGGGGTCAATTCTGGACATGACGTTGAACAGTCAGTGAATGGTAAGGGCTGTCGGGAACGAATCCACTCTGATCAGGGTGGACTAGGTGGGTGAATATGGGGAGGAATCTGCTTGAAATGATCTTGGCAAAGATTTTCATGTCAGTGTTGATTAGAAACAGGGGTCTGTAGGACCCGCACTTGTCTAGTGGCTTACCCGGTTTGAGGAGCACGGTGATGACGGCCTCGCGCATAGACTTGGGCAGAATAGCCAGCCCGAGTGATTCATTCCAGACTTCAAGGAGTCTGGGTGCAAGGATGCCTACATGCTCCTGATAAAACTCTGACGTGAGACCATCTGGGCCGGGTGCTTTGACCTTCGGGCAGCTCAATATAGCTTCGGTTATTTTGTCCAGGGTGAATGGAACATCTAGCTGTTCTCTGGTAGCACGGGAGAGAAGGGTCATGGGGATTTAGTCAAGCAGGAGGTCTGTATCTTGTGGGCTGTGTTCTTGTTGGAGGCCATATAGGGTTGTATAGAACGCAGTGAATGGTTCAAGGATATGTTGATCAGACCAGCGCAGGTCACCGGATGTGTCTTTGATGCAGTCTATACTAGTTCTGCCACACTCTGCATGGACCTGTCTGGACAACGTCCTCCCCGGTCTGTCCCCTTCACCGTATTTCCGGGCTGCCATGGGACGGGCATGGTATTGTATCTCCCTCCGAGCGTGAGCCTCGAACGCTTCGAGCTCCGATCTAATTCGTGCCAGTGTGGTCGGGGAAGGGGCAGAGGTGTACTGCTTTTCAAGTTCTTTTAGCTTTGCCTCAGACTGCTGCAAGCAGTTTTTAATGCCCCTGAGGACCCCCGCCTCCCTGTAGATACACATCCCCCTGATGAAGACCTTGAATGCCTCCCACCGGACCCCATCGGATGTATCCTGTCTGTTATTGAATTCAAAGAAGGTGCTGATATCGGCCAGGATTTCAGCTTTGAAAACTATATCTTGGAGGGCCTCTGATTTGAATCGCCAGGCTGAATGGGAGGGCTGGTCATGTCCCAATGTGATTTGCAGAGTTACTGGGGAGTGGTCCGAAAGTGTCCGTGGCAATATATGTGTATCTGTGGCCTTGCCCACCATTCCACTCGATATGAGGAACAGGTCTATCCTAGATAGGCTATCATGTACTGATGAGTAAGGAACAAGTTACTTACCTGTAACTGTTGTTCTCCAGCATGGGTCTGGCATGGATTCACATGCTCATGAATATTCCCCGTCGTCAGGCTGGGAATCCTCGGTAAAGAAAAAACCAGTATCAGTTTCGTTTCTGATCTGTCTTTCGTAGTAATAACCAATCACTGGTCTCTGCGTCATACTGACCACAGCCAATGACTGCCCTCTACCTAAGCACCGCCTCTGGCAGCCATCTTCAGATTTGGAAGCACGTGAAGTGGCAGTATGACCAAGTGAAGAGCCGCAGAGGGGTAGGCGGGAGGGTTCGCATGTGAATCCATGCCAGACCCATGCTGGAGAACAACAGTTACAGGTAAGTAACTTGTTCCTTCTCCAGCATGGGGTCTGGCATGGATTCACATGCTCATGAATAAAGAATACATAGCAGTACACACATGCACAACCACGGGAGGTGGCAAAGGCTCAACATTAAGCATCACATCAACTCAACATTAAGCATCTTACCTCCTCACCAGGCTCACCTCAGGCGAACAGGTTGCGCAGCACTGCTTGGCCGACCCTGGACTCCTCCCTGGAATCCCGGTCGACGCAGTAGAATTTCGTGAAGGTGTGCGTCGACCTCCACGTAGCAGCCCTGCATATGTCCAGCAGGGGCACACCAGATAGGAACGCCGTGGTAGCTGCGATCGCTCTGGTGGAATGGGCTCTCGGACGGCCAGGCAGCGGTCGGTTTGCCAACCGGTGACAGTACATGATACAGCCGGAGAGCCATCTGGAGATGGAAGCCTTCGAGAGAGCCTTCCCCTGATTGACAGGTCCAAAGTTCACAAAGAGTTGTGACCTCTTCCGAAAACCTTTCGTGCGGTCCACGTAGAACTTCAGCGCTCTAGCTACATCCAGCGAGTGCAAAGTCCTCTCAGCCGGCGACGAAGGCGACGGGAAGAACACAGGTAACACCAAGGGTTCGTTGAGATGAAAGTCCGACGGTACCTTGGGCATGAAGGAGGGGTGCGTCCTGAGCACTACCCTCGTGTCGTGGAAAGTCAAGTACGGGGCCTTGCAGGAAAGGGCCTGGATCTCTCCCACTCGTCGTGCGGAGGTGATGGCCACGAGAAAAGCTGTTTTCCACGATAGAAACTTCAACGGGGCCGAGTGCAGAGGCTCGAACGGAGGTCCCATGAGTTTGGTCAGCACCACGTTGAGCTCCCACGCCGGGGCCGGAGCCTTCACCGGCGGGAACGATCTGAACAGTCCCTTCATGAACTCTTTCACCAGACGATGAGACCACAAGGACGTCCGGCCCGTGGTTCTGGTGTATCGGGAGATCGCAGCAAGATGAATCTTGATGGACGCGTGTGCCAGACCAGCTTTGGCCAGCGTCAGCAGGTACGGCAGCACTTGGGGAGCCGTAATCCGTAGAGGGTTAATCTTCTGTGCGTGGCACCAGACAGAAAACCTCTTCCATTTGTGTCCGTAGCATTTAAGAGTCGAGGACGCCCTGGCCTTTGCAAGAACCTCTCTGCAATCGGCCGGTATGTCGTATCCTCCAAACTCTAGCGCTGCAGGAGCCAGGCCTGCAAGTTCAGCGACTTCGGGTCGTGGTGGAGGATGGCGCCTCCTTCCCTGGAGAGTAGATCCGCGTCCGCCGGCAGCTTGATTGGCGGGGACGCCGACAAGTCCAGAAGGTCCGGGAACCATATCTGCCTCGGCCACGCAGGTGCGACGAGGATCATCCTGCACCGTGACCTCTTGAGCTGGTTGACGAGCCGGATTAGCAGAGGCAAGGGAGGGAACGCGTAGAGGAACAGGCCCTCCCAGGGGAACGAGAAAGCATCGCCCATGCTCCTCGTCTGGGGAAACCTGCTGGCGAACCTCCGGCACTTGGTGTTCGTCGCCGTCGCGAACAGGTCGATCTGGGGTGTGCCCCACCGTCGGAAGAGGCGATCCACCAGATCCTGCCGTAGTTCCCACTCGTGGCACGAGCGCAGCTCCCTGCTGAGTGAGTCGGCGATGGTGTTTTTTATCCCTGCCAGATGAAACGGCACCAGAAGAATCCCTTGGGCGACGGCCCAATGCCACAGGTCCTGCGCCTCCTTGGACAGCGCTGGGGACCTGGTTCCGCCCTGTTTCCTGATGTAAAACATGGTGGTGGTGTTGTCGGTGAAGATCCTCACCACCTTGCCCTTGAGGGACGGAAGGAAGGACCTGAGGGCCCAAAACACTGCACGGAGCTCCAGGACGTTGATATGCAGGGACTTCTCCGTCGGGAGCCAGAGTCCCCTTGCGTGCAGATTTTCGGTGTGCGCTCCCCACCCTTCTAGGGAGGCATCCGTGGTCACAGTCACCTGGTGGGCTGGGGTCTGGAAGTCCATGCCCGCCGTCAGATGCGCGCGGGTGCCCCACCACCGTATCGCTCGTCGGAAACTCTCGTCGAGCTTGATCCTTTCCTCGAAGCTGCCCGTCGTCTGGATCCAGCGCGCATCCAGGAACTCTTGCAACGGGCGCATCCGGAGCCTGCACATGGGAATGAGGTAGATGCAGGAAGACATCATCCCGAGGAGGGACTTGACGGACCTCACCTTGGCCGCGTCGGCCACCAACATCCGTTGCACCTTGCCCAGGATGGTCCTGGTCCTCTCCTCCGACGGGGAGGCCAGAAGGGACACTGTGTCGAGCCTCGCTCCCAGAAACAGTGCGACTTGCGCGGGCACCAGGTGGGATTTGGCGTAGTTCACGGAGAATCCCAGGTCCGTGAGGAGTTGGACGGTCCTTGCCGTGTGGACCACGGCGAGCTCCCTCGTCTTGGCGCGGATGAGCCAGTCGTCCAGGTAGGGGTAGACGTGAATCCCCTCGCGGCGCAGCTGCGCCGCCACCGGTGCGAGGCACTTGGTGAAAACCCTGGGTGCCGACCGCAGTCCGAAGGGAAGGGCTTTGAACTGGTAATGACGCCCTTGGACCACGAATCTGAGGAATTTTCGGTGCCCCTTTAGGATGGGAATGTGGAAGTAGGCATCCTCCAAATCCAACGACGATAGGAAGTCTCCTTCCTCCAGCTGACCCAGGACGTGCTGGAGGGTGACCATCCGGAACTTCTGCGCCTTGATGAACTTGTTCAGGCGTCGCAGGTCCAGGATGGGGCGCCATCCTCCCGTCTTCTTCTTCACGAGGAAGTAACGCGAGTAGACTCCGGAGCCCCGAAGCCTCTTTGGGACGAGTTCGATGGCGCCCTTTCTGAGCATCGCCTTTACCTCCAGGAGAAGTTGAGGGACGTGAAGTTCTTTCCTGGCCACGGGGGGGGACGCGCGGGCACCTTCTTTGAAACTCGAGCGCGTGGCCCCGGGCCAGGGCGTCCAGCACCCAACGGTCGGTGGAGATGGACTCCCACACGCTGACGAAGCCCGCCAGCCGGCCTCCCACCGGGGTGCTTCGGTGGGGGCCCGACCCCACGGCCGGTTCAATCCTGCTTGGACGCGGCCTTGCCGCCTTGGCCTCCTTGGCGACGACGGCGGGGTCCGCCAGACTTGCCTCGTCCTCTGTAGGCCTCTTGCGACGACGAGCGGGCCGCTTGACGGTAGGAAGCGAAACCGCCGCCGGAACCTTTGGAGGCGCCCTTGCCTCCGCCGCTCCGAAAGGGCGTCCGCCGTTGCTGCAGTACTCCAAGGGCCCGGGCCGTCTCAGTATCCGCCTTGATGGCCTGAAGGGAATCGTCCACTGTCTTCCCAAACAGGTTGTTCCCGTCGAAGGGCATGTCCAGGACCCTGGTCTGGACGTCCTGCCGAAAGTCCGTAGCCTTGAGCCATCCGCGACGTCGAAGGCAAACGCCGTTGCCCATCTGGCGGAACCCAGTGTCGGCGATGTCCGTCGCCACGGTGATGGCGTGGTCCGAGGCCACCTCACCTTCCTGCAGGATCTCAAGGGCCTCCGCCCTCTTGTCGTCCGGCAGAAAATCCAGCAGGGGAGCTATCTTGTACCAGAGTTCCCTGTCGTAGCGGGCCACGATAGCCAAGGCGTTGGCCGCTTTAATCGTCGTCGCCGCCGACGAGATGACTCTGCGTCCCATGGCATCCAATTTCTTTCCCTCGCCGTCCGGCGGGGAAGTCGACGTGGAGGCCGCACCCCCCCCCGCTTTCTTCCTGGCTGCCGCGGAGACGACGGAGTCCGGGGTAGGCTGCGCCCGGAGGCATAGGGGGGCCGAGTCCGGGACCCGGTACTTTTTCTCGTACCGGTCTCTTTTCGCTGGCGTCGTGGAAGGGTTCTTGAGGAGGGAAAGGCCCTCATCCCAAATGTCGTCCAACAGAGGCACTGCGAGGACCGTCTTCCTCTTGGTCTCGCGCCGTTGGTAAAGGAAGCCTTCCTTTTTCTTCTCCTCAGGGCAGAGTTGGAAAAGCTCGGATGCCCTGGCGATCATTGAGTGGAACGATCCAATCTCGTCGGGCGGAGAAGCCCTGGTGGGAGGCGACGACGGAAAATCCTCGTCGTATGCCTCGTCGTCCGTACCAGTCGCTGCCGTGTCAGTCCCCGTATCATCCCCTCGGGTGGACGGGGAGGAGGGCTGGACGGGGCGCGACGGTTGAAAAGGAGGCGGTGGATGAATCCTTCTTTTCTTGGTAGGGGGAACACCAGAAGGTCCCGGTTCTGGATCCCCCGACGGGAGAGGTTCCTCCGTCGGTAACGGTAGTCTCGTCCTTATCTCGGAGCATAAGGACTGTATAGCCAACAAAATGGCCGCTGAGTTGTCTTGCGGCGCTGGCAGAGGGGAATCCGACGGGCGAGCAGGGGCCCCGTCGGTATCCTCGACGTCGTCACCTGCGTCGGGGCCCATTCCGACGGGCTGGTCTTGTTCCACGCCTAGGCCGTGGCTTAAGACCTCGATCAGTTCCTCTTCTGAGGTTGAGGCCGAATCTACGACGACGCCCTGCCCCCCCTTCTTCCCCACGGAGGGTTTCACGGGGGTCCTATCGATGGGCACGAAAGAAGACTCCCTCCGAGGAGGCAGGGAGATTCTGGGCCCCGAGGCCGCCACCACTGGTGCAGCCTCCACAGGCTGGGCCAGGGCCGCCGCGACCGCTTCGATAGAGGGCTTGGTTGAATGGATCAAGGCCTTCACCACCTTAGGTGCGCTCACCGCCTTATCCTTGAGGGAGGGGGCACTGCCACGCTCCTCCTCTGCCTTAGAGCTCGACCGGGGTCTCTCCAGGAGCTTCGCCGGGTGCTCGGCCTTCCTCTTACCCGACCCAGAGCGTTGGCTCGTGGTTGATGGTGCCGGGGAGGGTGCGCCCTGCCTGGCGCCCGTAGAGCCCGACCGTTCGGCGCTCCCGGTGCCAGCGGACTCGCGGTGCTTGGCCTTATGTTGGGCCCCCGTCGCCGGGGCGCCCTCAAAGGTCTTAGAAGACCGCTCAGATTTCTTCTTCTTCTCGCCAGACGGGCTCTTACCCTCCAGCCAGCTGGCGAGACGTTGATGGCGGTCCTTCATGGTCCGTTCCGACATGTTGCCGCAAAACGCACAGTCCTTCTCCACGTGCGTCTTGTCCCCATGAAGGCAGTAAAGGCAGAAAGAGTGTTCGTCCTCCTTGAAGACGTTCTGCAGCTGGCATCCAGGGCAGGCCCTGAACAGCTTTCCGGGCGTCGAGCTTCCCTTCTCCTGGGCCATCTCCGAGACCGGGCCTGAGAAGCTTCTGGAGTCCTCCGAAGTGTAGCTCGACGAAATCTTCACCCTTGAGGGGCACAGATGAATCCGACACGGGTCCCCGTTGATCGGATGTAGGATCGGTGGAGCTTGAGGCTCTTTTGACCGAAAGAATCGAAGTTTTTGTGAAAAAGCGCGAAAAAATAGCACTAACGCTCGAGAGCAATAGCACGAGGATCCCAACACATGAACGTGCGGTAAAAATCTGAAGATGGCTGCCAGAGGCGGTGCTTAGGTAGAGGGCAGTCATTGGCTGTGGTCAGTATGACGCAGAGACCAGTGATTGGTTATTACTACGAAAGACAGATCAGAAACGAAACTGATACTGGTTTTTTCTTTACCGAGGATTCCCAGCCTGACGACGGGGAATATTCATGAGCATGTGAATCCATGCCAGACCCCATGCTGGAGAAAAGGTGTGTTCTCTCACCTGAGGGTGGAGTACTCTCCATACATCCTTGAGACCTAGTGCGTCCATGTGTGTGTGTGTAATCTGTTGGCTGTACGTGAGGTGGCCCTTCGGGCAGTTCCAGATCCGTCGAGCTCATTATCCAAAATCAGATTCATATCACCACCCCATATGATTGGAACCCCGACATATTTCACAAGTATGGTGGTGATTGCATCGAAAAAGTCTGGAGCGTCAAAGTTAGAGGCATATGTGTTCACAAGAAGGCATTCCGTGTTAGCAAGTAGACAATGAAGTATTACATATCTGCCCTCAGGGTCTATGTGACTAGTGCGCAGTGAGAATTGGACTGATTTATGAACTAGAGTAAGTACTCCTCTGGACTGGGTAGAATATTTTGTGTAATATCTTTTGACACCCCAACTTGGGGCAAGACAAGTCGCTAGGCGCCCCAGGGCATGTGTTTCTTGAATGAGGAGCATTTTTAACTCCGTGCCTCTGGGCATAGGCAGTTATCCTACGGGCTTTGGTGTAATTACTCAGCCCCCGAACATTCCATGTCATGATGTTAAGTGACATGGTGCCGTATTATGGGACATCCCAGCAGTACTATCTATTCTCATTCAGCATTTTGCGCTGAACTGCAGAACAGACATATTGCGTTGCAATCATGTACCCTTCCTCCATGCCATTTTCCTTTAACCAACTTCCAACATTGCCACCCCCCACCCTCACTGCCCACCCCCAACTTGCAGTGTAGACACCCCCCCACCCAATGCTGGTGCCAACAATTCTCCAAGCCCAAGTGGCTCTGGTTAAGCCAATGCCTCCTCTCAACCAGAGGTCGGCGGGCAGCACCCAACGTGGGTGTACCTCTTTCTTGGCCCAACCTGGGCCCAAAAACAGTAGCAACCAAATGAAAATGAACAAAACCATTGCAACTGCAATGAGGTGCGCTGTTGCCGTGTGGTCGGCATCTTAAACATAGGAATGGACAGTAGATGCTGTCCAAGATAGGTTTCTGCGGTGGGCGGATCCAATGCTTAGTCCCTGGAGCTAATATGTTTACCAGAAAAACAGGATGCGGATGAAGGAGAGTTCAAGGCAAGCGGCCGGCTATAGGCACCGGGGAGAAAGGATGATGAGCGTCTCCAGTTCTGAAGCGTGGTCGCGAGCCAGGTCGCTTGTAGCAGGGAGTCATAGTTGCTGAGCAGAGAGCGACGTTGCCATCATCGCATTGTGAATCGAGGATCACCAGATAGAATGAGCGTCTTCGAGCATGGTGATCTGCGGTTATTCGTCATTGGCAAGGCCACCATTTGGATTGTGTAGTGGTATTTGCGACTCGATGAACTTCACTGCCTCATCTGGGACCGTGAAGAAGTACAGTTTTCCGTTATGGGTGATTTTGAGTCGAACCGGGAACAGGATGGCATATGGGACGTTGCGCTCCCTGAGCAGTTTTTTGACGCAGAGGAATTGGCGTCTCTCCTGTTGAACCGCAACTGAGAAGTCAGGGAAGATCCTAATGGTGTGGGCCTCCAAGTGCAGGTCCCCTTTCTCACGTGCCAGGCGGAGGATGAGGTCTCTTGTCCCAGTAATTTAGGATCTTGGCGATGATGGGCCGCAGGATGTCGTTCGGCCTGGGGCGTGGCGACAAGGCACGGTGGGCGCACTCGACTGTAAAATATGGTGACAGGGCCGGATTCCCCAGGAGATCCTTAAGTAGGCTTTCAACAGCGTCTTCCATGCGCCCTTTGAGGGCGTTCTTGGGGACGCCGATGATGCCTAGGTTGTTTCTGCGGGAGCGCGACTCAAGTCGTCACATTTAGCCTTCACAGTCTTCATGTCTCGTGACAAGGATGCAACCGTGTTCTGTAGTGTGTGCATTTCATCCTCATTTGTAGAAATTCTGCTTTCAGCATCCATGATCCTGGACCCCATCTGGTCTACACATGTCCTGAGCGAGGCAAAATTGGCATTTATATCATCCAGTTTCTCGTGGAAGGAGGCAAAGTTTTTGGCCATTGATTCCATGAGGGTGGTGAGGTCTGGTTCCGATATGCCAGGGTGGTGGTCAACCTCGAGTTCCTCTTGTAGGGGTGACGGCAGACTCGCCTCGGCCCTCGGGACGGCTCTAGCAAATTTATCCATGGCTCCCCCTTTGGCAGTTCCACTCGGCCTGTTTGGCATACTGAAATAGGGCTGGACGTGAAGACGGTCTGAGGGCAGGGCCAGCGGAGACAGCAAATGGTGGGGGCTTCAGGAATCAGGCCGGTCACCGATTTGCGATACCGCGTAAGCCAGGGAGACAGGCAGCGGCAGTGGTCGAGCGACAGTGGTCGTAGAGGATAGGGTGGCTGGCACGTCCAAGGCCCAGCATGCAGCTGCTATCCCTTCCCAGAAATGAGCGCCGGGCCGGCAATGTTACAGCGGCTGTGGTGCGGCGCCGCGCCTCGTTTAGGATTGACAAGTTGTAGTCTCCCGTTAGGGCGGGCTCCCGGCAGCGTCCAGGTAAGGCAAAGAGGGAGGTCAGTTGTTGGTGCGCATTAGCTGGAGTGAGGGAGCCAGTAGCAGGTTCAGTGTGGCATTCACCATAAATAGTCAGGCAAGAGCGGGCCCCCAGCTCCAGACAGGCGGGCCCAGATGTCAGAGCCCCTGACAGTTAATGAGCTCGGTGGCGTTCACGCCTGCCCCTTATCGACAGCCCAAGTGGCCCGCAGCCACCCTAGCACGGCGGCGGCCACATCTGTAGCATGTCCCCGGAACTCCTCACCTAGTTAGTAGATGATGCTTGGGTCAAGGCCCAGCAAATGCGCGGCGCTCTTCTTTGTAGGAGCTCCGGCTCCAGGGATAGGGGCGGGGGCGGGAGGGGAAGAGCGGCCACGCTCCAACGCAGGCCCAGGCACAGCTCGCGGAAGCCCGCCCGGTGGCAGATGGGCACGGCCCCCCAGAGCCGCCTCAGGGCCCTGCTCGCCCGCCCAGGGCCGATGGAAATGCACCCAGGCGTCCCCAGTGCCGCCGGAGCACAGGCGCGGGAAGTCCAGAGCGGGAGGCCGGCGAACAAGCGCGCGCCGGGGCCAACACACACGTCCAGTCAGCCACCGGCCCAGGCGCCACGGGAAGGCTTCCAGTGAACCAAACGAAGCCAAACTTACAGGATGTGGGCAGGAGGTGGTCCGCAGTAACTCCAGCAATTGACAGCCTTCAGGAAAGCAGCAATTCGCAGATGTCGCCGGATAGTTGCCAAAACCACATGGAGCTTACTAACTAGGCAGCCATCTTGGGCTGCTCAACAGCGCCCCCTCCCACTGCCACAACTCTTACAGGTATCAGGACTGCAAAGACGGATGCTGGGGCCATAGAAGGGGCCAAGACAACATTTGACCCAGGTAACTGGGGTAAAGAGGACAAACCTGAACATACTACAAGAAGAAGTAACAGAGCTCAGGTCTGGGTCCTGCATCTCACATAAGCAGAGTATGTTAAACCATCTTCTTCGTCACAGTACCTGGCAGGCGACTGAACCAGGTCTGCCTGAGTAGGAGGAGAGAAACATATGGGTCTGGGGCCCACACTCACAGAACTGTGTGAACTTTAGAGAGAAGCCAGGGGAAGGGAGTCATCTCCCCTTGTGTTGGCAAGCTGTGGAAATCATTGAGAGAAAACCAAGGGGAAGGTGAAGGAAATATTCCTAATCACAATCTCAAGGGAAGGCACTGAAGAGAAGATTAAAGCTCGAGAAAGCTGGCCTTACTTTCCAGTTTAGTGAACCAAGTTGGTCCAGGCTAGGGGACGGGAGTCATTCCCCCCCCTCTGGTATTGTGAACTGTGTTTAAACTGTAATGAGTCCAGGTGAAGGGAGCAATTTCCCTGGGATTGTGAAACCACTGAGAGCAAGATACCTGGAGAAGGGACACATTCTCCAGAAACCCAACCAAAGCAAGCCTGAGACAAAGCCAGGGGAAGGGAGTCATTCCCCCCGCATTGTGAAAACAGCGAGATCAAGAGATCTGGAGAAGGGAGGCATTCTCGAGGAACCCAATAGCGAAGAAATAACATTGTACAATAAGGAAAGTTGACCTTTACGGTGGAACTTTATCATCTTGAGTTGAACTGAGAACTTTGCTGCTTGTTTGACATTTCAACCTGGAACTTTGATACCTAAGAAAGGGATTAAGACTTAGAGAAGGGAGCCATTCCCTAAGGCAAAAGACCCTACCTAACAGGTGGAACTGGGAGCCATTCATCTGACCCAAGAAGATCCACTACTTCTTTAGTTTAGTTACAAGTGTAAGGGATAGAAGAACAAATTACATACCTGTGGTAATGTTCTTTCGACTGGATGTTCCTCCCATGTATTCCTCATCTTTGATATATCCAAGTCTGCTTACAGCTTGTTTCGGAATTTGTTTTCATAGGGTTGAGCGTTGTGCAGCGTCGAGTCATGGCCTTCAAAGGCCACCATAGCGCCCCGCGCCGTGACATCGACGCTGGAATGTGAAGCATTGAAGCATGCATGGTGACCATTACCTCATTTCTAGTTTTTGCATGCTCTGCCATAGGAGGAGACATTCTTTTATTTAACAAAATTTACCGGCTGACATGTACATTACAGAAAACAACAGACATTGCATGGTACTGTGCTATATCGACAATATACAAACATGCGTTTACAGCAGACACTTAATCCGATATGTGGGTTTGATCAAAGGGGACCCATTACTCCGGCGAGTCAGCTGGTTGGGCGCTCCTGTTCAGGTATCTCCTGAGGGGGGCCCAAATATCTTTAGGGCGGTTGGTAGGCGCGCTTAGTCTCACAAAGCCATCTTCACAGTTGTGTCTCTCCATCAGGTCTCACATCCAGCTGTGAATTGTTGGGGCGGATTTAGCTTTCCATTGCCGCAGGATACTATGCTTGGCCACCGCTGTTGCCACTCAGAATAGCCTACGGGTCCTGATCGAGGCTTTGCCTATGTCCCCCAGTAGGTATTTCAGCGGCGTGGCCGGGATTCCGACCTCAAGGATCTCACTGATCTTGGATGCTACCTTCTCCCAGAACCGCCTTATGGGGGGACATTCCCAGTACATGTGGAAGGAGTTGGTCTCCAGGAGGCTGCATTTGGGGCACAGAGATTGTTTGGAACAGTCAAATTTGGCAATTTTGCCTGGGGTGATGTGTAGGTGGTTTAGCATTTTGTATTGGATCAACCTCATTTTGGCACTTAGTGATATGGACTTGGTGTAGTGACAATATCTGGCCCATTGTGTGTCCTCGATTGCAATTTCAACGTCTCTCCCATTTGGTTTTCATGTTGTTCTTGGAGGGGGTGTGGGACTGGACTGTTCTGTAGATCTTGGAGATGGTGCTGTCAAAGCTGTTCTGTGCCAATATATCTGACATGAATGGGTGGGGAGGTGGCTCCCGGGGAAACAATGGACATTTGTGTTTTAACGCAGCCTTCAGGTGATGGTATTGAAGGGTTATCGTGAACCCCTTACCAGTTATGGCTTGAACTTCAGCCAATTTTAAGAATTCCCCGTTTGGGAACAGGTCACCCAACTTCATGACTTTCCCAGGGTCCCATTTCTTTTGCAACGTGGTGTCCCATAGGGGGGTGAGCTCTGGATGATGCGACACCGGGGTATGGTCCCAATAGGGGTGTGTGCAGCCTACTCTGCAGAGTAATGCTGCCCAGGCCCATGACGTGCTGGTCACTGGGTTCAGGCCGACTGGGCTTCCTTGTTTCTCAGTAAATATACAGGCACATATATCGAAGGGGGCCACCGTTTGTTTCTCCACTTGCAGGTGGGGGTATGCTTCCTTGTCGTGGAACCAGTACTTAGCATAGTGTGCCTGTGCAGCATAAGAATACAGGGTGAAGTCTGGTGCTGACAACCCGCCATTTTCCATGTTTTTACTTAATTTGGCCCAGCTCCCTCTGACTGCACTTCCCCCTGCCCCGCACACAAACCCTGAAGCCAATCGTTGCAGTTTCTCAAAGAAGGATTTGCCCGGCCAAATGGGGATGTTATTAAATAGATAGAGTAGCTTGGCGACAACCACCATTTTCAGGAGGGCAATGCGGCCATACATTGAAATGGGGAGTCTACTCCATGTCGCTAGTTTGGTTTCTAGTTGTACGATTAATGAGCATAGTTGGCGCTATATAGCGTGTCTCTATCAGTGGCCACAATTATACAGAGATCGCGAGTAGATTGATGTGACCAGCAGAACTGTGCCATGGCTTCCGATCTGATGGCGCTTGGTCTCAGGGGGATTATCTTGGATTTGGCATGATTTATTTTGTACCCTGAGAATTTGGCGAATTCCGTGATATCTTACATGACCGGCAGTAGGTTGGTGTCTGGGTCTAGCAGAGATATAGGGTGTCGTCCGCGTACAGCAAGACGATCTGGAGGAGACCGCACAACGGATGCCTCGGGATGAGTGTTTATGGTATAGGAGTGCAGCAATTCCTTTTATCGTGAGCGCAAATATAAGGGGGGGAAAGCAGGCACCCCTGACGTGAACCTCTCTGCAGGCTTAAAGCCGGGGATGTGGTATGGTTAATGTGAATTTTGGCCCTAGGATTTTTATAGAGTAGTCGGATGAAGCTCTGAAAGTGTGGGCCAAATCCCATGCAGTGTAGAATGGTGTACATGTAGCGCCAGGACACAGAGTCAAACACTTTTAAGTCGAGTGTTACTGCTACTGCTTCAGACTTCAGGGGCAACTGCACTATGATCGCAAAGAGTCTCTGCAAATTCAAGGATGTAGATCTGGTGGGTATGAATCCTGATTGATCAGGGTGTATCAGCTTGTTCATATGGGGGAGAAGCCTGTTTCCTATGACCTTGGTGAAGATTTTGGTGTCCGTATTATTTAATGAAAGAGGGAGGCATGGCTTAGGGTCCTGTGGGGGCTTGTGTGGCGTAAGTAGTACGGTTATGGTGGCTTCGCTCAAGGTCTCCGGGAGCGTGCCGGACTCTAGAGCTTCTTCGCATAGCGCCAGTATTCTGCGGGACAATTCATCTGTGTTGCATTTGTACAAGTTGGCTGGGAGGCCATCCAGGCCCGGGGCCTTACCAGCCGTCAAGTCTTTGATGGCCTGGACTATCTCCTCGAGGGCAAACGGTCTGTCCAAGCTTTCCTTGTCGTCGTCTGGGTAGTGGAATGGAAGACATATAGCATTCAAGTGCATACGTCATACGTCATTACTTGGTCAGTATTCTTGTACAGTTCAGAATAAAAGTCCATAAAGACTTTGTTGATTTTGTCCGCCTTCGTGTAAACCGTCCGTCTGTTTCATTGATGGACGAGATCGGTTTGAACCCCTGCTTTGCTTTGATCAGGTTTGCCAGCATCTTCCAAGCCTTGTTGCCCCCCATAGCGTCTAGCTCTGGCAGGGTGCGTGGTATATTTTCTCTTTCCGCCAGATCTCTGAATCTGCCCAGCTGCTCCTGCAGGGGTTTGAGGGACTCCCGGCACAGAGCAAGTGCATGAGCATTTTTCAGCTTCCGCAGGTTGGTTTCCACCTGATTGAGGTTGGCTCTGATGTGTTTAAGTGTGCCCACTGATTTGGACAGGAGGTGACCCCTGGCCAGACTTTAAATGTTTCCCAGAGTGTGGCGCGAGATGCCACTGAGCCCTTGATGTTAAAAAATTCTATGATCTCCGCTCTCAATGGTTCTATGATTGCTTCATCTCTCAGGAGGGATGGCTGCATCTTCCAGGTGCGGTGTACGCTTTCGGTGGCTTCCAAACCTGCTTCCAATAATACCGGTGAATGGTCGGATACCGTTCGCGGGAGGATGGAACAGTCGCTCACCCATGAGTCTAGCACCGGGGAGAGTAGCCAATAGTCTATTCGAGAGCTGGTGGAGTGTACCGATGTGTATAATGTGAACTCCTGCAGAGCAGGGTGCAGCTCCCTCCACACAAGCATGAGTGGCAGCTCAGCTATGCCCTGTTTAATGGTTTTAGCTGCCTTGGAGAGGGGTCTTGGGTTACCAGCCGACCTGTCCAGCTGGAGGTCGAGAATCGTGTTAAAGTCTCCTCCCCAGATAATTTCGGCGTCCCCCTGGGGCGACACCTGTGCCATGATCTGAAGGTAAAATTCTGGGGTGTCAATGTTCGGCCCATACGTGTTTACAAGAATTATTTTGTGGTTAAGAAGTACACCCCATATTATCACATATCTTCCTTTGTTGTCAACACTTGATTTGGTAAGCTGGAACTCCGCTTGTCGGTGTATGATGGTACACACTCTTCAGGACTGCGAAGAATTCCCTGTGCCAACTTTCAGAGGGCCCCATTCACGGGCCAAGGAGTCCACGACTCTTGCAGTAGCGTGCGTCTCCTGAAGGAATAATAGGTCGACCCTGTGTCGTCTGGCATATGCCAGTGTTTTCCTTGCCTTTATGGGGTTTGACAGGCCCCGTATGTTCCATGAGAGGAGATTCACTTTATGTGTTGAACCTGTTGGGGCCATATTAGATTGAAAGTTCTCCTGTTGATGTGCCTGTTATTATTGTGCGCTCCATGCTTGATACTTGTGTCAGCGTTTTCCTCCTTTATTTCCGCTCTTTTCAGCCCTCCATTCCCACCCTCACCATCCCTCCAACTGGATAGTGTAATTCCCCAACTCGAATTAACAGTCTGATGCAGTGGGTGGCTGTATACGGCCAAACTTAAAGCCTTGAAGCTTGCCGCCTAAGTGTGCATCTTAACCTTGTTTTGCAGCGTAGTCGGTGTGCCGGCTTTCAATTATGGTGCTTGAACTTTCCATTATGTGTAAGTGATCGAAGTTGTATTCCAGGTGCTTTCAGTCATCCATGGTTCTGGGTTTTCGGGGATGTGCTGCTCAATGTCATTCATTGCTTCCACAGGCGTCTCTAAAAAGTGGGCTCTGCCGGCATGTTGGAGTCGCAGTTTGGCGGGTAACAGCATAGCGTACTCCGACACTCTGGTGTTCACTTTCTGCATAGCAGATCTGATAGATGCTATGGTGCTTCCTATATTGTCTAGTCTTGTGTTGACCGCTGCAAACCCAGCTGGAAGTGCACTCATATATGGGTCCATGTTTGGTTCCACTTACGGGAGAGAACTTTTGGGGTTGGTTTGGTAGGAGATCAGGTCGGTTTCCGTGCCATTTGTACTTGTGAAGGCATCTATGGGACCTTTTTTATTGCCCCTAGACCCTCTTGTCATGACCCTGTCGAGTGAGTGCTGTACACCGCGTGGACCCGGGGGGTGAAAATGCCTTGTTGCAGTTGTATGTTCAGGCTCTTGTGGTGCGGTTGGTGGGCCAGGGTGGAACAAAGGGTGGGCGGGGGCTGGGATGTCAGAGCCTGGGTATCAGTTCCTGCTTGATTCTGATGTGAATGCCCCCACGGTATGGCTAGATTGCCATCTGGCAGAGCGTGGTTGTATGGGCTGCGTATGATCATGCGTTGGGTTCCAGCTGTTGTGGGTACGAGTTGCTTGCCCTTGTGTAGATTGTGATCTTTGTCTGTGTGGCATGCAACCTGAGCCATGCCGACTGATCAGGTTGGCGGGACCCGAGTACAGCGGGCTCCTCCCCAGCAAGAGGTTGCAGCATGTTGTATGGGCCCAGTGACTTTACTCTCCCTGCACTGCCGGGTGGATGGGAGCGGTTGGCATACGGCTGTTGTGCCTCTGCCCAAGAGTGTATAGGCCCCCACAGGAGGTGCGCGGGTATGCTGGGGCCCTATGTCTTCAGGGACCTCCTATCTCAGGCTGCAGCAATTCCTAGCATGCAGGGGAACCTCCCGACAATGGGGGCGGGCACGTACCTTCTGCGGTGTTGTTTCAATGTGTGGTGTCTCCACCTGCTCGTGGCCTTTGCGGGTCTGCCTTGGAGCTCAATCAGCCCCTGACCCAGCATGCAGGCTACCCCAGCCGTCACTGGATTCGGATGTTGCGGTTGACCGGTCAGCCACCGAGGAGCAGGATATTAATGGCTCAGGGAGCCTCAGCGAGTGTCCGGTACCCGCGGTCATTCAGTCGCCACGGTCCCCGGACCCCGCTGTACCAGCCTTCTGCAGGGCGGCCAATATCCGGATGGTTGACGTGTGACAGCCCGCTCCACAAGCAGGGGGTCAGGAGCCAGGCCTGCAAGTTCAGCGACTCCGGGTCGTGATGAAGAATGGCGCCTCCTTCTCTGGAGAGAAGATCTGCGTCCGTCAACAGCTTGACTGGTGGGGACGCTGACAAGTCCAGAAAGTCCGGGAACCAGATCTGCCTCGGCCACGCAGGTTCAACAAGGATCATCCTGCACCGGGACCTCTTGAGCTGGTTGACGAGTCGGAGAAGCAACGGCAACAGAGGGAACGCATATAGGAACAGGCTGTCCCAGGGGAACGAGAAGGCATCGCCCATGCTCCTCGGCTAGGGGAACTGCTGGCGAACCTCTGGCACTTGGAGTTCGTCGCCGTCGCGAACATGTCGATCTGCGGTTTTCCCCATCGTCAGAAGAGTCGATCCACTTGATCCTGACGAGCGCAGCACCCTGCTGAGTGAGTCGGCAATGGTGTTCTTTATCCCGGCCAGATGAAAGGGCACTAGCAACATCCCTTGGGCGACGGCCCAATGCCACAGATCCTGGGCTTCCTTGGAGAGGGCTGGGGATCTGGTTCCTCCCTGCCTCTGGATGTAGAACATCGTGGTGGTGTTGTCGGTGAAGATTCTCACTACCATGCCCTTGAGGGACGGGAGAAAGGACCTGAGGGCCCAGAACACTGGACGGAGTTCCAGGATGTTGATGTGAAGCGTGTTTCTCCTCCGGGAGCCAAAGGCCTCTCGCATGAAGTTCTCCGGTGTGCGCTCCCCACCCTTCCAGGGAGGCATCTGTCGTCACCGTTATCTGGTGGGATGGGGTCTGAAAGTCTGCGCCCGCCGTCAGATGAGCGCGGGTGCCCCACCACCAGATCGTTCGTCAGAAGGGCTCGTTGAGCGGGATCCTGTCCTCGAAGCTGCACGTCGCTTGGATCCACCGGGCGTCGAGGAACTCTTGCAGAGGGCGCATCCGAAGCCTGCACAGGCGCATGCGATATATGCAGGAGGACATGATCCCGAGGAGGGACTTGATGGACCTCACCCTGGCCACGTGGCCAGCAGACACTGCACCTTGCCCAGGATGGCCTTCGTCCTTTCCTCCAACGGCGAGGCCAGAAGCACCGCTGTGTCGAGCTTGGCTCCGAGAAACAGTGCGACTTGCGACAGGACCAGGTGGGATTTGGGAAAGTTGATGGAGAATCCCAGGTCCGTGAGCAGCTGGATGGTCTTCTCTGTGTGTTCTACGACGAGCTCCCTTGTCCTTGCTCGGATGTGCCAGTCGTTCAGGTAGGTGTAGACGTGGATCCCCTGCAGGCGCAGCCGCGCCGCCACCGGTGTGAGGCACTTGAACACCCTGGGTGCTGACTTCAATCCGAACGGGAGGGCCTTGAACTGGTAGTGTCGTCCTTGGACCACGAACCTGAGGAGCTTTCGGGGTCCTTTTAGAATGGGGATGTGGAAGTACACATCCTCCAAATCCAACGACAACAGGAAATCGCCCTCCTCCAGCTGTCCCAGCACGTGCTGGAGGGTGACAATCCGGAACTTCTGTGCCTTGATGTACTTGTTCAGTCGTCGCAGGTCCAGGATGGCGTGCCATCCTCCGGTCTTCTTTTTCACGAGGAAGTACCTTGAGTATACTCCGAAGCCCCGTAGCCTCTTCGGGACGAGCTCGATGGCACCTTTTTTGAGCATCGCCCTTACCTCCAAAAGCAGTTGAGGGACGTGATTTTCTTTCCTGGCCACGGGTGGAATGCGGGGGCACTTTTTTAGAAATTCGAGGGCGTGCCCCTGGGCCAGGGTGTCCAGCACCCAACGGTCGGTGGAGATGGACTCCCACACACTGACAAACTTCGCCAGCCGGCCTCCCACCGGGGTGCTGTCGGTACAATCTTGCTTGGAGGACGCCTTGCCGCCTTGGCCTCCCTGGTGACGACGGCGTGGTCCACCCGACTTGCCTCGTCCTCTATAGGCTTCCTGAGACGAGGAGCGGGCAGCTTGGCGGTAAGTAGAAGAGCCACCGCCGAATCCCTTGGAGGCACCCTGCTTGCCTCCGGTGCTCCGAAAGGACGGCCTTCGTTGCGGAGAACGCTTAGGGCCTTAGCTGTCTCCGTGTCTGCCTTGATGGCTTGGAGGGACTCATCCACTGTTTTCCCAAAACGGATTGTTCCCGTCGAACAGCATGTCCAAAACCTTGGCTTGTATGTCCGGGCGGAAATCCGTCGCCTTGAGCCACCCTCGTCATCTAAGGCAAACGCTGTTGCCTAACTGGCAGAAACCGGTGTCGGCAATGTCCGTTGCCATCTCCAGGGCTTCGGCCCTCTTGTCATCCGGTAGGAAGTCCAACAGGGGGGCGATCTTGTACCATAACTCCCTGTCATAGCGGGCCACGATCGCGAGGGCGTTGGCCGCCTTAATCGTTGTTGCCGCCGACGAGATAACTCGTCGTCCCATTGCGTCCAGCTTCTTTCCTTCGCCGTCCGGTGGGGAAGTTGACGTTGAGGCCGATGCCCCCCCACTTTCTTCTTGGCCGCCGCTGAGACGACCGAGTCAGGGGTCGGTTGTGCCCTAAGGCACAAAGGGGCCGCGTCGGGGACCTGGTACTTCTTCTCGTACCGATCCCTCTTGGCAGGCGTCATAGACGGGTTCTTGAGAAGGGTCAGACCCTCGTCCCAGATGTCATCCAGCAGAGGCACGGCGAGGACTGTTTTCCTCTTGGCCTTGCGGCGTCGGTAAAGGAAACATTCCTTCCTTCTTCTCTTCGGGGCAGAGCTGAAAAAGCTTGGATGCCCTGGCGATCATTGCATGGAAAGATCCGATCACGTCGGGCGGGGAGGCCCGGGCTGGGGGCGATGGGAGTCGTGGCCGTGTTCGTTCCCATGTCATCCCCAGGGACAGGGGACGTGGATAAAGGCTGATCAGGCCGCGAGGGCTGAAAAGGTGGGGCTGGATGGATCCGTCTTCTCTTGTTCGGGGGGCTTCCCGCCGGGCCTGGTTCTGGCTCCTCCGTCGAGCCTGGTTCCGGATCCTCCGTTGGTGGTAAGGGCAATCTCGTCCTTATATCCGAACATAAGGATTGTATCGCCAACAAAATGGCCACCGAGTTATCCTGCGGCTCCGGAAGCGTCGGGTGACTAGGACCCTCAGCGGTGCCGCCGTCACTTTCGTCGTCACCTTCGTCGGGATCCCTCCTGTGGGGACGGGCCTCTTCGACGCCCTCGTCGAGGCCCTCTAAGACTTCTCCCAGCTCCTCCTCTACCAGCCACAATGTCCACCGGCCCCCCCTCTTTTTCCACCGGGGTCTTCACGGGGGTCTTTTCGATGGGTCTGAAAGAGGCTTCCCTCTGCGGAGGCAGGGAGACGCTGGGCCCCGAGGTCGCCTCCACTGGTGTAACCTCCACAGGCTGCACCAGGGCAGCTGCGACTTCCTCGATAGAGGCCTTGGCCGGGTGAATCAAGGCCTTCGCCACCTTATGTGGGCCTGCGGCCTTCACCTTGGGGGGAGGGTCACCGCCTCGCTCCCCCTCGGCCGGATCCTTCGAGTTCGACCGGGGCCTCTCCAGAAGCTTCGCCGGGTTCTCGGCCTTCCTCTTCCCTGAGCCAGAGCATTGGCTCGTGGTTGATGGCGCTGGAGAGGGTGCGCCCTGCCTGGCAGCCGAGGAGCCCGACCGTTTGGCACTCCCGGTGCCCGTGGACTCGCGGTGCTTTGCCTTCTGTTGGGCCCCCGTCGCCGGGGCGCCCTCACAGGACTTAGGAGACCGCTCGGACGACTTCTTCTCACCTGACGGGCTCTTTCCTTCCAGCCAGTTGGAGAGACGAAGGTGTCGATCCCTGATGGTCCGTTCCGACATGTTCCCGCAAAATGCACAGTCCTTCTCCACGTGCGTTTTATCCTCATGAAGGCAGCAGAGACATTTCGAGTGCTCGTCCTCCTTGAATACATTCTGCAGCTGGCATCCAGGGCAAACCCTGAACAGCTGTCCGGGCGTCCAGCTTTCTCCTGGGCCATGTTCGGGTAGGCCGTAGGAACTTCTGGACTCCTCCAAGAAGCGTAACTCGACGAAATCTTCACCCTTGAGGGGGGTAGAAAAATCCGACACGGATCCCCATTACTCGGATGTAGAGACGGTGGAGCTTGAGGCTTTCCGGGCGTCCAGCTTTCTCCTGGGCCATGTTCGGGTAGGCCGTAGGAACTTCTGGACTCCTCCAAGAAGCGTAACTCGACGAAATCTTCACCCTTGAGGGGGGTAGAAAAATCCGACACGGATCCCCATTACTCGGATGTAGAGACGGTGGAGCTTGAGGCTCTATTTGACCGAAAAATGAGAAATTCTCCTTGAAAAAGCGCGAAAACGCAGCAAAAGCTCGAGAGCTAAACACAAGGACTCCCAACACTTGAGTGTGCGGTAAAAATTTGAAGATGGCTGCCAGAGGCGGGGCTAAGGGAGAGGGCAGTCATTGGCTGGGGGCAGTATGACCCAGAGACCAGTGATTGGTTACTACTGAGAAAGGCAGATCAGAAACGAAACTGATACTGATTTTTTCTTTACCAAGGATTCCCGGCCTGACGACGGGGAATATTCATGAGCATGTGAATCCATGCCAGACCCCATGCTGGAGAACGAACAGTACACAGATTTCGCCCGATGGTGCCTTGTTAGATGGCTTTGGCGTATCTGCTTTGCTTTTTGCCGGCACTTGCCTCACAACGCAGGATTTTGTAATCAGGAGCTCTGCAGTTACAAAGCTATTACTTCAGTCGGCCATCTTTGCTGGCGCACAACAGGGCCCCCCCCCCCACACCCGGGAGGAGACATTCTTGATCTTGCGAGAAAGGCAAGCAAGATGGGAAAGATGGGAGGAGGATGAGGAATACATGAGACATTCAGTCGAAAGAACGTTACCACGGCTAAGCAACTTGTTCTTCAAATGTATTGTGTCCTCCCACGTATTCCTCATCTTTGATACACTCACATAGCAGTTTGTGTGAGGAGGCGGGTGCTGAGAATTTCTATTTATTAATGTTATGGAGGACGGCTTTGCCAAATTTGGCCTCCTCTCCTCAGAGTCTATACAGTAAAATGTACTGAAAGTATGAAGGGACGACCAGGTTGCCGCTCCGCAGATGTCCTGCACTGGCACTCCTCTTTCAAGAGCGGAGAAAGCAGCCACCCCTCTAGTGGAATGCGCCTTCAACCCTCCAGGTGAATCTTTCCCTGCCAAAGAGTAGCATTCTGTTATATACATGACAATCCATATGTAAATTGTTTGTTTTGTGACCACTATCCTAGCGAACATTTTCTGTCCGTGAAATATAGTAACTTAGTACCCTTCTAGGGTCCAGATGATAGAGTCTCTCTGAAGGGCGAGGAGGAGGATAAAAGGTTGGTAATGCTATACGTTGTGAAAGGTGGGACTCCGACACAACTTTCAGAAGTAAAGATGATCGAACTCTTAAAACTACTTTGTCCTTGAAAAAGAATGTGAAAGGAGGCTTTGAAGACAGGGCTTGTAGCTCACTTACCCTGCGAGCAGACGTGATAGCTACTAAAAAGGCTGTCTTTATAGTAAGCATCCTCAATGTACACGAATGTAAGGGCTCAAAAGAAACTCCCAAAAGACAATTCAATACAGTTCAAGTCCCAGGTTGGCACCATAAAGGGAGTAGGCGGGAACACATTTGTTAGACCCTTAAGAAATGTGATCACAATCGGCACCTTAATGTACGATCCATCATCAGGAGATCTCCTAAAAATGGACAGTGCCGCCAAGTAGCCCTTCACTGTGGCTACTTGTAACCCACAGTGGGTCAAGTGGAGCAAAAAAGAAAGAATAGTGGGAAGTTGACATGTGAAAGGATCACATTTCTTTTCCCTGCACCAGCTGCGAAACATATTCCAAGGGCAGCGGTATAGGGATTTAGTTTCTTGTCTTACAGCCGAAAGCAACACCTCCATTACGTCTTCCGTAAGGTCCCAATCCTTGTATCTCACCCTTTCCAACACCAGGTGTGAAGGTTGAGAGTCCCGATTTCTTGCGAGAGTAGATCCTCTCCTTGGGGAAGACTAATTGGAGGGCAGATGGCCATCTCTACAAGGTCTGGGTACCATGTTCTCCTGGCCCAATCCAGAGCAATCAGGATCATGGTTTTCCCAAACTTCCTCAACCTCTTGATTATGTGAAGAATAGGGACTGGAGGAAACAAGTACAGGAGTGGAAACTCCCAGTCCGCTACAAACCCGTCCCCTAGCGCTCCTCTTTGGGGGAATTTACTGGAGCAGAACTGCTCGCATTTCCTGTTGACACTGGTCGTAGACAGATCCACATGAGGGGTTCCCCAAAGGGCAAAGGTCTCTAGAAGGACTTCCTGAGCTAGCTCCCACTCATTTGAGATCGTACTCTGCCTTCTCAGAGTGTCTGCCAATGTGTTTTCTTCTTCAGCTAGATGAACTGCCAGAATAGACATTCCTTCTCAGTGCCCAAAACCAGAGCTGCATTGCCTCTCTGCACAGGGGCAGTGACCCTACACCCCATCTCTTGTTGAGGTAGTGCATCGCCCTGTGCTGTTCGTCATTATGAGGACACTTTTCCCCCGTATTGAGGGCAGGAAGGCTATTAGTGCTAGCCTGATTGCCCTCAGTTCCAAAAGGTTGATATGGAGTCTGGACTCCTACTGAGACCAGTGTCAGCTTACTGAAATATTTTTCATGTGCGCTCCCCGTCCTGTGAGGGAGGTGCCCGTCACAGCTGCCATCTCTGGCCATGGCTGCCAAAAGGGTTCTCCTCTCATCACATTCTCTCAGCCCACCACAGGAGATCCTGAGCGACGTTTGTCGGGATCTGAAAAAGGTTTGTCATTCTGCCGGAGAAATTAGAACATTGCGATCTGAGAGCCCACTGAAGGGATCACATAGCCAGACAGGCTTCTAGTATCAGAAAAATGCAGGATGCCATGAGGCCGAGCAACCTTAGGAAATCGAAGGCTGGGAGATGTTGGGTACTTTGATATTTCTGGACCAAATGCAACAGATGTTGAGCCCTCAACTCGGGTTGGGAAACTTGTCCCGAGGCTAAATCCAGGACTGCTCCAATAAACTGCAGCTTCTGTGAATGTGTCAAGTGGAACTTCTTTAAGTTCAGGGAGAAGCCCAGCTCGTAGAGAAAGTGGCAGGGGCAACTGAGGTGACTCTGAGCCTGTTCTGGCGAGCAAGCGCTGATCAACCAGTCTTCCAGGTAGTCGTAGATGTGAATCCCCTCCCTCCTTGGACTTGCTGCCACCACTGTCATAAGCTTGGTGAAAACCCTCGGGACTGACAAGAGTCCGAATAGCAGGACCTGAAACTCATAAAGGTCCAATGACACCAACCAATCCTGGAGTCGAAGGGCTGAAGGATCTGCGAAAGAGTTACCATCTTGAACTTGTCCTTCCTGAGGAACTTGTTCAAGCATCTCAAGTCCAAGATGGGTCACACTCCTCTGTCTTTCTTGGGGATTAGGAAGTAGGGAGAATACCAACCCTGGTTTCTCACCACTGCTGTTACCAGCTCTATTGCACCTTTATCCAACAGGATGAGAATGTCCTGTTGGAAGAGCGGATCTGGAACCAAGGAACAACTTGCTTTCAGGTGGAAATCTGGGGGTTTCTTTAATAATGGAAGGCAGTAACCGATGGCTACCATTTGGAGTACCCATGCATCCTAAGTTATGCTTCGCCAACTCCAGAGATTCTGCGACAATCTGCCTCCTACCACAGACTTGTGGGTGAGAGTCATTTTGCTGCTCCACTTGCAGCAGAGGGGGTGTTGCACAGGGAGTTCCACCTCCTCTGCCTCTGGCGTCACAAGGAGCTCTCCTTTGACCCCTTTGTGAGAACTGTCCTCTTCCTCTAGAGATGGAAGAATAGAAATGAAAAGGGTGTCCTCTCCACCCTTGTCCTGAGGGTTGACCTGCTTGTCTGAATGCCACCCCTATAGATTTAGCTGCTGTCCTTGAAGCCTGCAGCTTCTCCATACTGTTGTCCGCCTTTTTGACAAAATGATAAGTACCATAGAAGGGCATGTCCAGCAAACGTGCTTTGACATCTGCCGAAAATCCTGACTTAGAGCCATGACATGAGTCTTAGGACAGTGCTGGCAGCCATGGACGGCCTTACAGAATCCACAGTATCCGTGGCCTCGTGGCATCCTTCCAGTCTTGGATTAGGTTTAAAAACCCAACCCTTTCTTCTCCCTCCGGTGTATGGTCTACTGAAAGGGCAGCTACACCCCAAAGGGTGTGTCTGTGTGTACTTCGCCAAGGCACTTGTAGCATTGGCCGATGTCGGTGCCATGCTTTACGCACTAAACATTCTCTTTCCCTATGAATCAACCTTCCTATCTTCCTTGTCGGCAGGAGTTGAAGGGTAAGCCGCAGACCTAGAGGATACTGTTGCAGCCTTAACCACCTGGCTCTCTGGTGTTGGATTCCTGCTGAGGAAGGGAGGATCTACTAAAGCTGTTCTGTACTTTTCAGTCAACAGCTTATTAACAGGGGGTATGGAATCTGGCATCAGCCAATTTTCCATTACCCTCACCCTTAATACAGCATGAAAAGGTAACAGCTTCCTTTACCAGACCACTATCTAAAATACCAGTATGGTCATCAGTTTCCACAATTGCAGCGGGTTTTGAACACCTTAAATATTCCAAAACTTTACTCATTACTGACCTATAGGAAGGATCAGAATATCCAGCCACCTCTGGGTTCCCAAAGTCAGTTTAAGGAGATGCCTCCCAACCTGTAGTCTCTTTTAGAGTCTCTACCAGATTGTGCATTTTAGATTCTGGAGATATAAGCTCTTCTGAGACATGGGGTGTTCCAAACTCATACCCAAGTGGAGCTTGGTCTTCCTCTTCATCCTCCTCGAAGATGGAACCCATAGACCTGAGGAAATGTGGTCAAGGTAGGGGTTTTTAAGACTTGGTCGAGTCAATTACTGGTTTTAAAGTCTTCGAAGGCACAGAATGCCCCGGTGGTGTCAAAGGCGCTGAGGGTCTCAACGACTTCGCCAAAAGAGTCGACGGTTTTGAATGCTTCAATGGTTTCAATTTGATTATGTGTCTCAATGGTTCAGGCGACATACTCAACGACTTCAATAACTTTAATGAAAGCTTTGAGACGGGAGATTAAGGCCCCGATTCTTTTTCCTTTCGAGGAAGATGTCGGTTTCTTCTTATGTGTCGATGAAGACTCCTTTTACTTATGTTGAGGAGCCTCTCTTCCCGGGCTCTTAGGCAGGCGGGAAGGAAACACATGAGACTCCATACTGGTCTTCGTAGACGCAGAGGGGTGGCTTGATTTCCCTGACTTGAGAGGGTCATTGAGTGGAGCCCGTCTCTGAAAAATATGAAACATTTTTAAGCAGAAATCTTCCCATTCCGCTGGAGTCCAATATTTTTTAGGGAAAGACACTATCGGGAGATGAGGAAGAAGTCTACAAGGATCTGTAACGTTGCTTCTTCCTTTTTTGTGAGAAGACGACGATTACGAGCATCTCCAGTGTTTAGGATGCTTCTTCTCAAGGGACACATCCCTCGAGTCAGAGGACGATTTTCTTTTGGACGGGGTAATGGATGGGGATTTGGCAGAGGGCTTACCTGCTTCAAATTTCCCCTCCCTTTCCTGAAAGGCCTTGACTGTCACGGATTGTAACGAGCCACAGTCGTCCACCTTGTGACCTATCCCCAAACACCACCGACACACACTGCGGGTCTGTAGTGGACATTTTTGCCCCACAGTCTGCACACCGCTTAAAACCTGCCTTCGTTGTCGAGGAAAATGTCGAATGAATATCGAAGTGACTTGATATGGAGTGAAAACGCAATCTAAATTTCACTGAGGCAATCGCTCCAAAGCACGCACAAAAACAGAACTGAGGTAACAGTCAGCACGCGTGCTTCATATTCCAGCTTCGTCGTCATGGCGAGGGACACTACGCAGGCCATCAAAGGCCATGATTCGAGTTTGCACGACCCAATGGAAAAATATATTTCCGAAGCAAGCTGCAAGCAGACTTGGAAATATTAAAAATGAGGAATACGTGCAAGGACCCAATCCATTCGAAGTAGGGTTTTTGACACCGGACAGTGGACTCTTGATTTCATGGATATTCTGATAGATTTCTTAGTATTTTTTTGTTGAGGTAAGGCAACCCCTCTTAGAATAGGGAGAGGAACAAGTTACTTTCTTACCTGGTAACGTTCTTTCGATGGGATGGTCCAACGACGTATTCCATATCTATGACATGTAATCACCACAGCTGTGCTGCTTCGGAAACTTTTTCGGCGTCTGCGTCCTGCGTCGATGACGTCGATGCGCCGCCGTCGAGGACCTCCTCCGACGTCCGACGTCATCCGATGTGATAAGTAGGACGCACGACGCCAGTAGCCTCAGTTGTAGTTTTTTCCCCCAGAACGTGTGACATTAGTCAACTGCCAGTCCGACACAAAGCCTTGCGGAACGTAAGCTGCAATCGCAACAGAAATTCTGCAGCGGGGAAGGCAGGGTGGGAGCGATATGGAATACGTCGTCGGACCATCCCATCGAAAGAACGTTACCAGGTAAGAAAGTAACTTGTTCTTCGAGGGGATTGGGTCCTCCGACGTATTCCATATCTATGACAGACTCCCAAAGCAGTACCAAATCAAGGAGGAGGGAAAGAATTTAGAAACAAAATTTAGAATAGCCAATCAAATAGCAGAGCAAAGGACCGCCTTGCCAAAGGCCAGATCCTGCCCTCTGATGGAATCGAGGGAATAATGCCGTACAAATGTATGTACTGAAGCCCAGGTGGCAGCATCACAGATGTTGCGAATAGGAACACCCCTCTGCAGGGCAGTAGATGCAGCCACGCCCCTGGTAGAATGGGCCCGCAAGCCAGCCGGTGGGTCCTTACCCGCCAAGCGGTAACACTCCGAGATGGCCAAAATAATCCAGCGTGACAAAGTCTGTTTCGTCACAGCTTGCCCCAAGCGCTTACCAGCGTAACCAATAAAGAGTTGATCGTCCACTCTGACCCGGGACATGCGAGAAACATAAAAGCTCAAAGCTCTCCTAGGATCAAGCCTATGGAGCCTCTCCTCTTCCTTACCAGGATGCGGAGGAGGATAGAATGCCGGAAGAACAATCTTCTGGGCCAAATGAAATTCCGTCACTACCTTTGGAAGAAAAGAAGGACGAACTCGAAGGACAACCCTGTCCTTGTGAAATACAGTGAAGGGTGGCTTAACAGAAAGTGCCTGTAACTCACTCACTCTGCGAGCGGAAGTAACCGCAACTAAAAACACAGTTTTCAAAGTCAACAGCCTCAAAGGGCAAGAATGTAAAGGCTCAAACGGAGCACCCATAAGAAACCTAAGAACAAGGTTTAAATCCCAACCGGGCACCAGGAAAGGCGACGGAGGGAACACATTAGTGAGCCCTTTCAGAAACTGTGAAATTAAAGGGATTTTAAAGTAAGAACATTCTTCAGATGAGCGCTTAAAGATGGACAGCGCCGCCAGGTAACCTTTAATGGTACCCACTTGCAAGCCCCTGTGGGCCAAAGAAAGCAAAAAGGACAGAACCATGGGGATGTCACATGCAAAAGGATCCACATTCTGAACTCTGCACCAGTCGCAGAACTTACGCCAACGGCAACGGTACAGAGACTTAGTTGCGGGCCTTCGGGCCGAAAGCAACACCTCCATCACGTCTTCAGGGAGGTCCCAATCCTTATACCTCAACCTTTCAGAAGCCAAGCGTGAAGGTTGAGGGATCCGACCTCTGGATGGAGAACCTGACCCCCCTCCCGTGAGAGCAGATCGTCTCAGTAGGGAAGACGACGTGGAGGGCAGATGGACAAGTCGAGAAGGTCCGGGTACCACGTCCTCCGAGCCCACGCCGGAGCAATGAGGATCATCCGGGAACCGAACTTCCGTAACCTCCGCAGCACTTGCGGGATGACGGGGACTGGAGGAAACGCGTACAGCAGCGGGAATGACCACTCCACCACAAACGCGTCGCCTAAGGCTCCTTTCGGAGGAAATTCCCGCGAGCAAAACCTCTCGCACTTCCGGTTGACACTGGAGGCGAAGAGATCCACTTGAGGGGTCCCCCAAAGGGCGAAGATCTCCAGGAGAATCTCCTGAGCCAACTCCCACTCGTGAGAGATCGCGCTCTGCCTGCTCAGAGCGTCCGCCGTCACGTTTTCGTCTCCGGCCAGATGAACTGCCGAGATCGAAACTTCCTGCCGGATGGCCCAGAACTCGAGCTGCATCGCCTCCCTGCACAGAGGAAGTGACCCTGCCCCCCCCTTTTTGTTGAGGTAGAGCATGGCCACAGTGTTGTCCGTCATGATCAGGACAGCCTTTCCTCGCACAGTCGGCAGAAAAGCCTTCAGGGCTAGCCTGACGGCCCTCAGCTCCAACAGATTGATATGGAGTCTGGACTCCGACGGAGACCAACGACCGCTGACTGTCAGCCCGTTGGCATGAGCTCCCCATCCCGTGAGGGATGCATCCGTCACGATCGTCACCTCCGGCCAGGGTAGCCAAAATGGAGCCCCCTTCATCAAGTTGCCTTCGACGGCCCACCACAGAAGGTCCCGGGCGACCGAGGGTGGCACCTGAACCGGGTCCGACATCCTGCCGGAGGACTGCGACCATTGCGTCTTGAGTGCCCACTGCAAAGATCTCATCCGCAGGCGAGCCCCTGGCACCAGAAGAATGCAGGATGCCATGAGGCCGAGCAACCTCAAGAACTCGAACGCCAGGAGCGTCTGGGCATGCCGAAACTTGTGCACCATCTGCTGAATGTGAAGAGCCCTCACCTGGGGAGGAAAACACTGCCCCAGGGAAGTGTCGAGCACTGCTCCGATGTACTGGAGCCTCTGTGTTGGCGTCAAATGGGACTTCTTTAAATTGAGGGAGAAGCCCAGCCTGTGAAGGGAGTGGCAGGCGACGGACAGATGATCCAGGACTTGCTCGGGAGAGCTCCCCCTGATCAACCAATCGTCCAGGTAGGGGTAGACGTGAATCCCCCCTTGCCTGAGATGCGCTGCCACCACCACCATGAGCTTGGTGAAAACCCTCGGGGCGGAGGTCAAACCGAACGGCAGGACCCGAAACTGAAAGTGCGAGTCGCCAACTTCTTGTGCTTGGGATGGATCGGCACATGGAAGTAAGCATCCTTGAGGTCGAGTGACACCAACCAGTCCTGAAGCTGAAGGGCCTGGAGGACTTGAGAGAGAGTAACCATCTTGAACTTGTCCTTCCTGAGGAGTTTGTTCAAACCGCGCAAGTCCATGATGGGTCTCAATCCCCCGTCTTTCTTCGAAATCAAAAAATAAGGGGAATACCATCCCTTGTTCCTCTCCGCTACAGGCACCAGTTCTATGGCGCCTTTCTCCAGCAGGGCTTGAATTTCCTGCGCAAGGAGCGGATCCGGACACTTCAAAGAGAGGTTCCCCGGTGGATTGTCGCGAGGCCTGTGCCGAAAGGGAAGACAGTAGCCGTGGGTTATGATCACCAGAACCCACACATCTGAAGTAATGGCACGCCACTCTACAAGATGCTGCGCCAGCCTTCCCCCAACCGGCGAACCATGGTACATGGCCTCATGACTGAGTAGGAGCGGCTGCGGCGTTACCTGAGGGCAAAGAGGCAACTGCCCGAGCGGCCTTGGCACCACGGGTACCTTGTCGTCCACCTCTGGCACCCCTGCGTTGGCCCCTTTGACTGCCAGCTCCTCTCGCTTTACTAAAGGACGAGTAATAGCGAAAGGAGCCACCCCTCCACTGCTGTCCCCTAGGACGAAAAGGCGGAGGTTGGCGAACTGCAGCGCCCAACGACTTCGCTGCAGCTTTTGAGGTCTGCAACCTCTCAAGGCTCTCGTCAGCCTTGCTGCCAAAAAGATGTTCACCATCAAAGGGCATGTTGAGGAGCCGGGACTGCACATCAGGAGCAAACCCCGACTTCCGCAACCACGCAAACCTGCGTATCACGGTGCTCGCCGCCATGGACCTACTGACGCATTCAGCTAAGTCCAAACCCGACAGAACGGACTCACACATGGCATCCTTACCATCCTGGACCATAGCAAGGAAACCATCCCGTTCGTCCCCTTCGGGAATATGTGCAGCCGCTAACGCAACACAGTTCCACAGAGTGTGCGTGAAACGCGACAAGGCACAAATGGAGTTGGCCGCCTGAAGCGCCATACCACCAGAAGAAAACACCTTCTTCGCCCAGCCATCAAAACGTTTGTCGTCCCTATCAGGAGGGATGGTAGGGTACGACGCCTGCTTTGCCGGGGCCGTGGCCGCCTGCACCACCAAACTTTCCGGAGTGGGGTGCCTGGTCAAGTAGCAGGGGTCGCCACTGGCTGGACGGTATTTTCGCGACAAGGATCTGCCCACTGCCGGGAGACTCTCCGGAGCAGTCCAAGCCGCCGCCACCCTACGCTGTAAAGCCATATGGAACGGCAGTACCGGGTCAGTTGGGGGACCAACATCAAGGATGTCCGTCAGATCATCCTGCACAAACTCCCCTGGGGGAGCAGACCATCCCAGATACTCAGACACCCTAGCCATAAGGCGCCGGTATGAGGAATCGGCATGGGAGCCAGGCTCAGGCCGACCAAATTCCACCTCCGGAGAGGTGTCCAGTCCACTGGCATCATGCAGCGACTGCCTCAAATCGTCAAATTGACTATGGCCCGAGACAATGTCATCCGGCACCTGACTAGGAACCAGGCCATCCGAATCCTCATCCGCCTCTGAAATATAATCCAAGTGGTGGAAAGGCACCCGAGAGTGCCTGCTCTTAACCAGAGCCTTCCTAGGGGGAACACCCGAGACACGGGGCACCCCGACACGAAAGGCGTCGATGGCGTCGAGAGAATCGGCGCCGACGTCGAGAAAACCGGCAACGGCGCCGAGAGGATCGGCGTCGACGTCGAGGAAATCGGCGTCGACGTCAGATGCAGCGCCTCCAGTATCGGCGGCGTCGACACAGCCCTCGAAGCCGGAGCCCCGAGCGTGTCCCTCGACGACCTGACCGTCGACGGCTTCGACGACTTCCTCGGAGCCGGAGCCTCGAGAAAGCCTGTCGACGCCCTCGACGCCTCAGACGTCGACGTCTTCCTCGAAGACATCACAGGTGCACACGGTCTCGATCGCGTCGAGGACCGGGACCTGGAACGGGTACGGCGAGAACGAGCCCCCTTGTCCGAACGGGACCTCTCCCGTGACTCGCGCCGACCACTCTTGCGAGCGGTGGCTCTCGACCTCTCACGGCCGACCCCACTCGGGGGCGCGGACGGTTGAGTACCCTGCGACTCAAGAATCGCCAACATCTTCTTCCCGAAGGAAGCCCATTCCTCCGGCGTCGCACGGCTGGTGGGGTAACCGACGTGCCGGGCAGAGTCCTCTGAAGAGGACCTGGAAGGCGACCGGTGTCGGCGCTTCCGAGAATGCCTCGAAGAGGCTGAGGAGTGGCGAGACCGACTCCTAGAAGAAGACCGACGAGACTTCCGACGATGACGCGGAGAGTCACCCCTCGAATCATCCGTCGAAAGCCCCGCCGACTTCGACTTCCGGGGCTTGGACACCCGACCTACCGACAATTTCTTCTTACGTTCGCGTAAGGCCTTGGACGTGAGCGACAGGCAGTCGACACAGTCATCCGTGTCGTGGGCCTCCCCGAGACACCAGAGGCAGGCATCGTGCGAGTCAGTCACCGACATCTTGGACCCACACTCCCCGCACTTCTTGAAGCCCGGACGCGGGGTTGAAGACGAAGTGGAAGACATCGTCGAAGGAATATTCACAAACGAACAGGTTCGAAGAACCAGAAAGAACAGAACTCCAATGAGTCGAGGCTAGAACCGAGAAACACGAAGCAACACGTTCGCGGAAAAAACGGAACTGAGGCTACTGGCGTCGTGCGTCCTACTTATCACATCGAATGACGTCGGACGTCGGAGGAGGTCCTCGACGGCGGCGCATCGACGTCATCGACGCAGGAAGCAGACGCCGAAAAAGTTTCCGAAGCAGCACAGCTGTGGTGATTACATGTCATAGATATGGAATACGTCGGAGGACCCAATCCCCTCGAAATAAGTTTTCTCTTTTATTTTAATCTTAATAAAAGTTTATGCCAACAAGCATGCCACCTGTGTATCAGTCTCCTACGTCTGCACCCTTACACTTGCCAGGTCTAAAATAGAAGACCTGGAGAAACCTGAATGGGTGAAGTACAAAGCACAGTTACTTAAACTCAACCCGTTTAGCACAATTGATCAACACAAGCATCAATTAACCACAAGCATTGTACACTATAACATTCTTAAGAAATATGGAAATTAATCCATAAAAAGGAAATATTGACTCAAGCTTAAATGAATCGAGCACGCTCTGGCTTAACAACCACTTCCTAATAGATAAGACACCTTTTCAATGGAAGGAATGGCACAGATGGGGATTGAGATCTCTGTGTCAATGCCACACAGAATGCTCCCTAGACTCCTTTGATATCATCTCACGGAAATAAAATTTACCAAAACAAGGCTTTTGGAAATATCTACGATTATTAAAATGACTGCACACACAGTTAGGTTGGCATACGGACATTCTCATTCCCTGCGCCCCATACACTGCATATCTGCCTTCATATGCAGGAGCAAGAAAATCTGTTGTGGCGACATACATAGTGCTACAAAGAATTCTGCAGACATCACAACCACAACGTGACTCGCACATATAAAGTTAAGGCTTTAAAAAGCAGCGCAGTGCTGGAGTAGCTGTGCCTGATATCTGCTGTAGGAATGCCCCATGGTAGCAGGTTTTGCAAAAAGATTATGGGAGTAATTGCCTCAGTTTTGCAAAACCATCCAACAACTCTAGCTGTTCGGCACTCCTATGGCATTTAACACGCCAACCCAGGCTACTTCCCCAACAAGATAAATGGCGACTTTTAGCATTAGCAAACATGAGAAAAGGAATAATCAGACTGACCCTTTGTTACAAGTTGAGGCCCACGAACACATTATCTTGAAGCGCACCACAAATAATGCCATACCAATCTGGGTCAAATTTCCACATCTGCTTTAAACCAATTTGTTGATCTGTAACTTAATTCTCAATTTGACTCGTTATAGCTACCCATGGTAGACAAACAGATATAGTATTTTCACCACAACACTGTTTTGGTGCATTGTTACTCTGTAGGTTAAGATGATTTAAAGCAATACTAAGATTTCTCTTTCCTTTCGGGCTATCTACATATATACAAAAACTTTAATACTAAAAAAGCTGATCACAAAAGTATTATGCACAAAGCTATCTACAAAAGTGCCAAAAGCAATTGCACAAAGAAGGCATGCAATTTTTCTTTACCTGCATAAGTACAAACAAAAGTACCAGTGTCAATGTCGTCCAAACAGCAGACACCCCAGCCTTTGTCTTCTGTCTTGAACACCTGGAGTCGCAACTGAAGGCCATGCTGCACGACTCTGTTTTGGCATGAGAGGTGGTCACATTTACAAGACATGCTGCATTCGAAAATGCTGTTAAATTAAATATGAATGTGTTACTACTTAAAATGGCATTGAAGATGCATTACTCATAACTGTTACTCTTTAAAGTTAAGAGAAAACACCCATTAAATATCAGCTATATATCCAAGAATGCTGTTTGGCCAAGCAGCTGTCCACTACTGGGCGGGTATTACGTGCCTGATGTTCTCTTTTGTTAAACATTAAGGCATTTCTGTTTGACCCTCTACGCCCTGTTACTATATTGAAGCCCCACCTCTTGATATAAGAAGAGCCCTTGCTTGGCCATGTAGTAATTTACATTATTTATTAAAATATTTTCACCGCACAATCATTGGCATCAGGTATAAAGTAACATACTGGTTTAAATTAACATCAGTAAATGCATCTACAATAAGGGCACAAATAAATAAGACATTTCAGCCAATATTTATTAGGAGCACTGTTCCTTCCCTGTACTGATCATAGTAACTTTGCTGCAGGTTCTCCCTGTCAACTGCCCAAATCTGCACAAGCACTGGTCCGTTTTTAAGCTCTTTTGCAGGAGTACAATTATGACATTGAAAACAAACCTGTTACCAGGGAGACGCAACGTTGCTGTCAGCATGTTGTTCCTCCCTCATCAAGTGGAGAATGTGGGCATTGAAGACAACTAACTAGATGTCATCTCAACCATAGAGAATCCTGAGGTTATAGTGAAAGGCTTTATAGTTGATGGAAAAAGGAGGAGTTGAAGGGGATTGGGAGCTACTGTGAGGGGAGAGTTAGAGCCATTAAGCGGGGCCCCGTATACACTAGCAGATCATTTTGTGACTAGTGGTCCCTTGATTGTATTGTTCAGTTTGAGTACCCATTCAGAAAAGGATCAAGATTCACAAATGGTGTCCTTTCTTCCAAGCTATCAGTTGAAACCTGGCTGTGATGCCATGTCAAGAGTAGTCATAGCAGCAACAGTTAAGGTTGAAAAGCTCCACAACTTTATATTTTGGGGTGTCGTACTTCAAACTTGATGTCACTTCAACAAATGTGTTTTTTATTAGTTGTCCGTTGTGTATGCTGACAAAATAGCGCATTGCTTTAGCTAAGCAGGTAACCACAAACATTTGCTTAGTGCATATCTACCTACACATGCCTGATAAAACACTCTTTTTTCTTAGTTCTAACCAGAAAGTCGGAAGCTGCTGCAAACGAATTTGACAGGTGAAGTGCGGCTTGAGTTTGCTTTTGCTCTTGTGCTAGAAAAAGATTGAGGACGTTTAGGATTGAGGACATTGCCTCTCCCCTATCACAGACCTTTACGGCGGGAAGGCAATCTCCCAGCGAGGAGTGCGAAGAGTAGGGGTGAGTGAGTTTGGCCGGTTGGGTAGGAGCCGGCCGCTGGCAAGTCGAGCACGCTTCCCAGGATCGACTGTGGTGGCTACTGGTTAAGCTCTCTCCCCAGTCCCTCCCTCCCCGTCCGACCTTTCTGGCCCTCCTGATCCTCCTCATTGGGAGCACGCTATTGCAGGGGAGCAAACGGAGCATTATCAACCCTGCCCAGGGAAACCTTTAGCATGGGGAGAGGACTGGGTGCATGATTTCAAAATCAAAAGCCCTGACCCAGAGAAGTTAATATATCCTCTCCCCCTTGCTGTGTTTCCCATGTTTACTATGAAGACCCAGGCCCAGGGTAAATGGTCCTGTAGTGTTGGTGTGGTGGCTGAAAAAAGTGTGCTTAGCCCGATGGAGAGAAAAGGCAAAATTAAGGGGCCGTAAGAGACAATCGTGTTCATGTGAAGTCATGACTCATTCTAAAATCTCTTACTTTTTATTAAAACACCCACCTGCCCGCCACCCCCCTCCACCCCGCCACCCCTCTCAGCATCCAGGGAGAAGCAGTTATGGCATCAAACGAGATTGATTTACCACTGACTGCAGGTGCAGAGGTTGAATAAGTGTCTAATTTCGATCTTTCTAATTTTAGCAACTTTGGAGCATAAGATAATAACGGATTACTGCTGAAACGTTGCCGTCAGCTAAATAGGTACTCAATCCCCCCCTGATCCCCCATTTACCTCAGCCGACCCAGAAACGGGCCTAAATCTTTCAGCTACGCCCAACTTGGAGACATTGGGATCCTGCTTGGAGAACACAACAGTGTCGGAGAAGGTGGTGGCAGAAGACCAAAGCTATGCACTGCAGGCTCTGTCAATGAGTAGGAGTGCTATCATCTTTGTTGGCTTCTCTGGTAATTAGAGTGGACGCTTTTACGGTGTTGTGCTCCAACATGTCACGGGACCAGTTGGCAACTAAAGTGTCTCAAAAGTGGCAGATGTCATAGTGGAAAATAACTCCATGTTAAAAGCCACAATCAGAGCTATTCAGATTAGTGAGATGCCTGTGAAGGTGGATGTGCATGGTGGGGAAAAGCCATCTGCCACCATGATCATCAAACACAAAGGCTTAGGCATAGGGGATACCGAATATGCTCATTCTCCGATGCATGAAGCAGTATCAATTGACTCTGCAAACAATGATTCATGGCGGATTACAGCGGAAAATGAGGAAGATACACTGGAGTCCCTCTGTAACGAAATGTCCTTACTGAACAGCTCTCTCGAAGAACTTTGTGAATGGTAGAAAGCTGTGTCTGGCAAAGTGCCCTTCAATTCCTCTGCATCGGCAGGAAACCATTAGTTTGGTGGCAAATATGAAATATGGCTCGACGAATAGTCTAAGTAGACTCAAGGGGCAGCAAACAGTCACCTTTTCAAACACACTGAATGATGGCACGCATAGAAAGATGGCGCTGAGGGGCCCTCTAGATAAATGGGTTCTATCTCAGCAGGACCCCAAGAGGCTAAATAAACACATGCAGCCGCCGGGGAGAAATCTCTGCTGCCGGCACACAGAGTTAGTTCTACTCAGAGGGTGTATTTAAGTAAGGCACCAAGGTGTTCCTTTGCTGGACTGGGTCCTCTGGTTAAGATTGAATAACTCCATCCAAGGTCAGACAGCCCTTTTCTGAAAAGGTCAAGACTACTGGACATATGGGGAAAACTTCCTGGACTGGCATACATTACAACGAATTACATCTTTGGTGTTAAACTTCCAAGGTGGGATAGGCTGGCCAATTGGGTCATTACAAAATGTAATTCTCCAGCTATCGCATCGTTACTCCATATGTGTTCTAACGCCTTGGCCGATACATATTTGAAACTAACTGTTTGCATGAGCAGTGGTACAAAGGCCGGGGTGAGATCAGGCTTGTCCCGACAAAATGTGCACTTACGGCATCAGTGGGGACCATGCAGTCTCGGGAAATGATTGATACATGTGCACAATTGAGAGGATTGTAATGACCTGTTGGAATACCAGAGGCCACAGGTCCTTCCTCGCCCAACCCCTGGGCATCGAGATTATTCAAGACAGTGATGTGTTCCTCTTACAAGAGACCTGGCTACTCGAGGACCTCTTAAATGATGGATATTCAAATATATTGACGCATGCATTGGGAGGGAAGCAAGGGTGCCCATCTGGTGGGATGTGCATTGGTTCACGGACCTATATGACCTTGATACCTTTTATGCCTGAGATTACCTCCTACTAAGTGTCAGCCGCAACCGCTAACGGCCTGAGTTGCCTCAACAGGTTAGTGCAGGGAGAGGGCACAGTACAACAAACATGGAGTAATGGAACCAGCAGGTTACTTCTTGGCTGATAGAAAAAATAAAGAAGGATGCACAAAGTTTAGAATTTGTCCTATCATCCTGAGCTACTACGCAGTCATGACTTGGACTATTACCATGCCGAAGGTACATAAGTATAAAAAACTCAACTGTCAGGTGCAAGTAAATCCCAAGGGAAGCTCCACCCCTCCCCCCCCTTTCCGACACAAACACTTTCTTACACCGTGACAGACAACAGACTAACACCAGAGCCATTTACCTGACATGTCCCAACACAAGAGTCAGGCAGAGTCAGGCAATATTCATCATCATCATCATATGCTCATGCTATACAATATGTGCAGGTTCCACCTCAGTTGACACAGGTTCTGCAAGCGTATAACAAGATTCTGCAACCACATGCCAAAGTTACACCACCACATGCCAAGGTTCTATCACTGTATGTCCCAAGTACTGATCTCAAAAATCCAGGTTGCCAAGCCAAACGCTGAGGTTCTGCTACCATATGCCCTGCTTTCACTGCATACACCCGGTTCTAGCACTATATGCCATGAGTCCTCCTGCTAAGAACTTTCTGCCGAAAAAGAGTACAAGCAGAATCTTATAAAGCAAAACATTGTCATATATGATGCAATACATAGGCTAAAATCCAATGCGGCTGGTTGGTGTGCGCCTATACAGGATCTGCCTGCCCCATAAGGGATGCCAGGCCATTGGCTGCAGCCCAATCTGTCCGTCTTCCTTCACGTGGGTGCTGCAGTGATCATCTTCTCATGTCGAAGGTCAGAGAACAAATTAATTATACTTCAATCATACAACTATTTTATCACTCATACTGTTCACTTGGCAGGCCTTAAGACCGGCACAAAGGAGGTTCTGGGGCACTCTAACCTTCACACACACATTTGACTCACTTCCGTCCGCGTCATGCGGCTCCAAGGTCTCCACCCTCGTTTTGAATTATAATGTATCCCTCCAAACACCTCACCATACACATCACCCGATTGTCGCTTCATGATGCGTCGTGTCCATCCTCTTTGAACATCTCAGGACTTGTTACTTTGTGGTTGGTGGTCAAAGGGCACCTGCTGCCATAGAATTCAGAGGTCTTAAGTTTTAGTCAGTTATATGGGCTATAACTCGTGGTCGCCTAGGGGTGGCGCGGGTCATGCTTTGGCCAGTATGAGATAACATGCGCACCTGCCCCGGTCTGTGATCACAGCCTTTTAGGGCACATTCCTCTCGAACATCTTTGCATCACTGTTAGAACAATGAATAGGCATTGTAGCGGTTGGTGGTGTGAACTGTCCTCATGGGTGCTGGGGCATGGCTGGAGATTTCCCTCGTCTCGCAATCTGGGCCTAGAGTCATGCAATGCCCCATTTACCGTGCAGACCTTCCCTTCTACCTATGGTGACCAATATAGACACAAAATAGCACTACTTTGCGCGCCTTATGCTGTACTATATGGATAGACTATATTTGGTTTTATTGAAGTAGGGTCCTTTTGAACTGGGAGGTGGTCCTCTCACCGTCCCCCCTTGGCCCATCATAGTGCTTCGAATGCATCTCTCCCAACACAGGCGTGCAAGCAAACCCAAATTCACTGACACCACTTATTCTCCCACCTTAATCATCAGATACACCTCAGTCACCATATTCTCCTTGCTCAAGGCACTCACTCACTTACCCATTCACCCGTGAGTGTGGTAGATGCTCACCCGTGAGTGTGGTAGATGCTCACCTCACTCACTAGTTAGACAATGTGTGTGTTAGTGTGGGGGATGACTGTGTGTGTTTGTAATTATCCTCCACAAATGCTTATGTTACATTGTGCTAACAGACTAAGTAATTAGGCTAGGCTAGATTGTTGCAGAGGTGATAGCCTAATGCAACCGTTTGGGCTATAATGTGGCCCAATCCTTAGCATAAACAGCTTAGGATATTATCTAGATCAAACCTTTGTGCAACCAGTTGCTTCTTGGGCACTTGCGTGGCCTACATTATACCCCAAATGATTGCACAAAGTAACCACCTGTGATACAATGTAGCTTCAGCCTTTACACACTGCTTGGGTTATAGCTTAGCCTAGGCCTCTGCAGAAGAGCTAACTGCTTGAGAAAAAGGGTTGGGAAGCTTATAGCCTAAGCGTTTATAGAACAGGTTATGGTAGAGGTTACATTTCGAGTAACAGAGAGGGGATCGGGCATGAATGGTGGCCACATGAGACAAGGGAGAGGGAGCGAAAAGGAGAAAGAGAAAAAGAGAAAAGAGAAAAAGAAAGGGAAAAGAGAAAGAAAGAGAAAGAGAGAGAAACAGAAAGAGGGAAAGAGAAAGAGAAACAGAGAAAGAGAGAGAAAGAGAAAGAGAGAGAAAGCTCATAGCAGTTTATTAATTTGGTCTGAAAGAATTCTGTTTTAAACAAATTTCCCTTTATAAAAAAATCTTTGCCTCATTTAAATATTTAGATTGAATAAATATATGTTTCAGAGTTTCACTCTAAGAATGATTATGGCCGATTCTACAATTTCAATAGGACTTTTCAAAATGAATCCTAGCACCCATCACTTCCAATGTTTCAAGTAGATTAAATCTTATCTTTATAAAGCCTGTTGTCTCCAAGGAAATAAAACACACACAGCTGTTTTTAAAAAAATAAAAATAGCAGGGCATGCAAAACAAATTCCTTTGCTAGGGATTTATCTATTAACATTTAAAAATGCAAAGATTGATCCCATACTTCAGCCTTATATTTAATATCTTTTAATATCAGGGAAAGGTGGAGATTCCAATCAGGTTTCCATCCTATTATCTGGAAAAAAGTATGAATAAAGTTCACAAAGTTGATCTCTTCAAACCCCTCAGATATTTCATGATCTTCTCAAGAATGAAAGTACAGAATCATATGTGTGGGGAAAAAGCATCAGGATTCTTAGATAAAAGGACCATCTTCTAATGTTGTGGGTTTAATGGGTTAAAGTAGCTAAAGAAATCAAACCAAATTCTGTTCTAATACATTCAACTGGGGTACCTGATCAAATCAATCATTGTTTAAAATAGTGCTTGCTTCAAGCCCATATAAAATAAAATGTAATATGACTGAATTAATGGGACCAGAGAAAAACCCACTGAATGGAATGTGAGTGGGCACCACTGTGTAAATACGTTAATACTAAAACATTAGAAAATATTACATAATCCTGAATGGGGAACAAACCCTCAAAGAGTGCCCCAGCATGAGACACTCAATAATCTGGGAAAAGACCAAGGCTATGAGCCTGCGGTGAGGGCTGCACACCCTAATCTGGTTGAATAATTGGTACCAAAATATTTACACGCGCAATAGTCAGTGTTATTCTACAAAGATTGTATAACACAACAACAGTGTAAAAAGAGATGATGAATTTTTATAATTATTAGTAGCAGATGCCAATGGCCAATGCATTTCGGAACGGCATGGTCCTTCATCAGGGAAATATTTATTAAAGTGTTGTTCAACAGGAATGAGTAGAAACAACAACTTGGATAGAATAAGGTAAGCAGAAGTAAAAAGAATCATGATTGCAAATCGGCGGAGTAATTGACAAAATAAATACAGTTGGAGAAAAACGGAAGAAAAATGTCAATAACAACATAATGTTTAAATGGCGAACAATTAAACAAATTGTGTTATACTAGAATCTAAAGTGACCCCAAGTCACCATGTGACATTGCTAAAAAATGTTATGGGGAGGGGGAGCGCTGTTGTGCGGAGCGATGAGATAAACGTGCTCTCATCTCGCTCTGCTCCGGCAAGGCTGTTTGAGCCCCCAAACCACGGTGCATCGCCTAAAACAGAAATGGGGGCTGGAGGAAAACCTGGGGGGCTTCAGCGGCTCTGTGGCAGAGGCAGAGAGACCCCTGTTCCAGCGACAGAATCATTTGGCGGAGGCCGTTGAAATCGGCAAGATAGCGGCGAGGACCGCACTGCATACCAGCAGTGAGAACACTGGGAGGCGGGACAGCAGCACAGGAGGCCGGACAGAGACCGGACGGGCACAGGTTAAGTGCTGAGCGTAGGACACAATCCAGGCACAGGCAGCCGGATGCGACTGGGGTACAGGGGAATGGCTTGGGAGACGGAGTGGGAAGGCTGCCCCGACCCCCACCTTGGGTCGCTCCTACCATTTTCCAAGTCTGCTGCTTTACTCAGTTACCCACAGAGCAGAGCTTTCGAAATCTTCAGTACCCCCTTCTGAAGAAAGGCATAGTGCTGTTGCCCAGATCTGCCTGGAAGCCTCTGTTGGACTGTGCTCCCCATTACGTCCCCTGCATAAGGGGATACTGTCATTTAAGTAGCAGTGGACGGTGTAAGGAACTCCTGGAGACAACAGTAAAAGCAGACACAAGTGATCACAGCTCAAGGGCGTTTATTAAACTAAGTGGAAAATCACCTAACCTAAATCTAAGATGGGAGCAAGGGTCAACCATTCAAATGAAAAATAAAGCAGTCCTGGTGGCGTCTTGTCAAAGTAAAAAGCCTATACTAAAAAAATATATATATATTGCCAATTCCTTACAACTAATTACAGAAAGAGTCTGGGATAGAACATTCAAAATAAAGGAAAGGTGTTCACAAATAATAAGTCAGAATGTGATTGCCTTGAGGTCTCCCTTCCCCACGTTTGAAGCACAGTACAAGGTGGGACCTTAGAGCACAGCACATGCTCGAGCCTTCCCAACACGAGCAATCAGTTCTGTATCAGCCACCAGGTTTTTCGATGGTTGTCTTTTTCAATAAAAGTGTCTCGCCTTCAAGGCTTAATGTGCTCAACAAACACAAAGTTCTGTTCTACGAACATTTTGGGTGATAGCTTAACCCGTAGGATACCCTTCTTCTGGGCGTAGACCTCTCAGAAGTTGTATTCAACAAATAAACAAGGTAGTTCCTTTCTCAGTGAACTTTGGGTGATAACTTTAAACCCCTGGATCTCCCTCAGCCGGGCTCGGACCCCAGATGACAAGGGGGACACTTTGCTTCCCCTTGTTTTACAATACTTCTCGCTTTCACAAATCTTAAGGTCTTTTTAAACATTTTTTTGGGATTTGCCCCTGCTTGTCAGCTTCCCTCTGCCGGCCGACTTTTACAGACAATTCATTGTATACACCCCTTCGTCGGGTTCACTTAGTTCCACACACTATTCTATTTGTCGGCTTCCCTCTGCCGGGCTCACTCTTGACAACTTTTACCAACAGTTCATCACGGGACTTTAGACTTTTTTAAAATTTGTTTTATTGGTTTTGAAACAAAGAAAAAAAATACAGACATCTCTTGTATTTGCCAATGTACTTGAGTAGAGTGTCGCCTGCCCCACTATCCCCAAACTCCACCCGCCCTCCCCAGCCTATGTTCCCATGTCTCTCATTGACCTTGTGCGCTTGAATCCAGTTTCCATGCTGTCGCACGCTCATTAATGGATTTAATTGGCTCCCTCTTGTGTTTTAGCAGCAGTTCCCACCGAAGCCTGCAATTTGTGTAGCAATTGCCTCCATGAATTCAAATCTGTGCTTTGCTAACCTTGACCCCGTCGGGCAGCATCTTGCCATGCCGTGGTCTCAGCTAGTGCCTATTTCTGGAGGTCTTTCCACCACACCTTCACCTCTGGTCATCTGCTTGACTTCCAGCTCATTGCTATCCTGCGCTTAGCCAGGATGTATGCCAAATCTTTCAGTTTGCTAATATGTTTCCTGTTCTGTGGGCGCATGAATATGCCCAGTAGGCAGGCCTTTGGTGACCCCACATCTACTATTATATCTGCCCTCGCCAGCATAAATGCTATTTCTAACCAGAATTGCTGTATCTCCGTGCAAGGCCAAAACATATGGGCCATGCCTGCATTATGCAGCCTGCATTTCTGGCATTTGTGCTCTTTGTTCTTACTAAAGCTTGCCATTACCTTGGTTGTGAGGTATGCTCTGTGTGTTATGGATAGCTGAAAGAGCTGTAGTTTTGCATTCCTGGACACCTGTTTATGGTATGTCACCTTGTCCCACTGCCTATGTGTGATAGTACCCTGCAGATCGTCCCCCTCAACTGCGTCTGGTGTTTGCCAGCCTAGACTTGTCTTGAGACATTAGCAGTTCATATATTCTCAATACCTCATGACCTCCACCTCCCTCTGCGATATTGTATAGCGTTTCTATTGCTGCTACTCTTCCGGGCTCTCTGGCCTGTGGTGGCCATGTCTGCTTCAGTGTCGCTACGAGGGAGGCATGCAATATGTGTTGCCCTCTAAGTAGACCAGTGTTTACTAATAGTAGGTTGAAGTCTAATGGCACTCATCTACTACCAAGTCCCCTATTGTGGCGATTCCTAGGGGCTCCCAATATTTCCTTACTTGCAACATCACCTGTTGATCGTCTGCTTTGAGTGCCACTCATCTGATATGAGTCGAGTAGGGCACTTTGTCATCTAACAAGCGGCAGATCTTGTTCCATATTGCCTTGTCTAGTCTCAGTAGGAGTGGGGACGCAGACTCTTTTTTAAAAATGGTGCCCAGACTATCTCTTTCATAAAGAAAGGGGTGCATGCCATTTGCAACATATGGGTGTCTTGTGATGGCTCGTCCGCCAGCCAACGCGTGACGAACTGGAGCTGGCTTGCCACGAAATATACCTCAAAGTTTGGCACTTTTATGCCTCCTTGACCATATGGCCTTTGCAGTTTTCCTAGGGCTAATCTATGTCGGCTCTTATCCCACAGAAATCCTCAGCATATTGTTTCCAGCTTCTTAAAGAAGCTTTTGGGAAGGTCATACGGGACGTTCGCTAAGTAGTGTAGTAGCCTAGTTAACACTACCATCTTCAGTAGAGCAGGTCTGCCCATCAATGATGGGGGTAATTTCGCCCAAAATGCCATGGGCTTCTTTGTTCTCTCAACTGCTCTCAGGGTGTTTGGTAAATGTTCTATTTTGGGGTCGTGATAGATGTCCACCCCCAGATATTTTAACATTTATGTCGCCCATGGCACCGGTAATGTGCTTAGCTTCTTCCCTTTGTACCCCGAAATAGAAATAGGCACGATTTTTTTTTAGCTAACTGTGATGCCTGAGATCGCTGCATATCGCACCAATACATCTAGAATGTATCGCAAGTTGGTCTCTGGGTTTTGTAAGTAAATGAGCATGTCATCGGCATACAGGGAAAGAAGGTGCCATCCCCCTTGTATCTTTATGCCCGCTTCGCCGTATTCCTCCCGTAGATACACTGCTAGGCGTTCTAGGGCTAATATAAATAGCATTAGGGACCATGGGCCTCACTGTCTTTTGCCTTTTTCCAACATCCATTGCTCCAAAATCAGGTTACCCGTCTTTACTCTGGCAACTGGCTTGTTGTACAACAAACGCACCCACTACATGTAGGTAGGGCCTATGCCATCGTTCTCTAGCGTAGCAAACAGCCATGGCCATTTGACCAAGTCAAAGGCTTTCACCGCATCTAATGAAGCTATGGTGTAGAGGTTATCGCTATCATTGGTTTGGTCTGTGATATTCCTGTTCGGGACGTATCCTGTTTGATCTCGGTGTACTAACCTGGCTATCACTCGTTTAAGCCTGCTAGCCAACAGGGCTGTTAATATTGTATCATCTTAGTTCAAAAGCGGAAGGGGTCTAAACGAGCCGTAGTCTGTGTCCGGCTTGTTTGGTTTCAGCAGTGGTATGATTAAGGATTCTCTCAGCAACAGCGGAAGAGATTCCTTGTCCAATGCCTTGTTAATCACTGCTAACATCGAGGTCAGGACCTCCTCCCCATACTCTTTATAGAACTCGCTGGCTATCCCATCCGTCCCTAGTTTCTTCCCCGTTGGTAGCTCTCTACAATCATTCCTAGCTCTTTCAGCGTTATGGGGGCTTCTAACTGTGCTGCTGCATCCATGTCTAATTTTGGAAGGGCTATGTGTGCTAGTGCTTCTTCTATGTCTCCAGGTTGCATCCCAGTCGGATCTGCATATAACCCCTGGTAGTATTTAAGGAAGCAGGTATTTATCCCCTCTTGTGTTGTGTGGGTTATTCCGTCTTGGTCTTTCACTTCCTTTATTAGCTCACGCTTAGATTCATTTCTATATAGCCACGCCAGCAAGCGCCCTGGCTCGTCTCCCATTGCATGTTGTCTTTCTATGTATTCAGTATAATTCAGGGTGCCTAATCTGTCACAGTGCTTTATTCATGCCGCAAATGATCTCCCTCGTATATACTTTCTGTCGCCTGGTCTCCTGCTCCATCTATTCTCTTGATGGCAGCTTCCACTTCTACTATGTCTTAAACTACTGCAGCTTGTTTACCTCCTGCCCTGACTATTGCTATACCTCTGATTATTACTTTGAAGGCCTCCCATGGAGTCTGAGCAGACGCTACGCTGCTGTTATACTTGAAATACTCCTTAATTCCCTCTCTGAGATGTTATCGGAATTAGTCATCTTTCAGGGCCTCTCCTCTGAGCTTCAAGGTCGAAATGCATGCTCTAGGTGGTAGAGCACGCCATGATATTATTAATGCTGAGTGATCCGATAGTACCCTCGCCTTATATTCTGCAGAGGGCATCTCGCTTGAGGTTTCTGCTCCTGTAAATAAATAATCTAGCCTCGTGAAAAGTTTAGTTGGGGCTGCGTAGTGTGAGTATCCCAAGTGGCTCTCTCGCCATACATCCACTAAGTTAAACTCCCATAATAAGGTGTTTAAGGCATTAGCCACAGGGGGTGGATGCGTATATTTGTCGTCCGATCCGTCTACCTTGGGATCTAGTATGCAACTGAAGTCTCCACCCCATAGTACTGTGCAGTTTCTGTGTTCGCCAATGTGAGGGTAAAGTATGCGGAAGTAGGCTGCCGTGTCATGATTGGGCGCATAAGTGTTTATAATACACAACTCCTTATTTTCCAACATACCTGTAACGCTCACCTGATTCTCGCAGAGGCGCCGGTCTTGACTGGGCGACTACCGTATCTTCAAAGGTGATGTGTTGCACCCGGTTGGCTCTTTGGGCTGGACCTCTATGCACTGTATGCCTGACGTGTAGAGTAAGATGTCTGCAGATAGAAAATATGGGGTTAATGAACTGGGGTTATTGGGGTGTCCCTATCTCTTTCCTCTTCTCCTCTCCTGTAGACCCCCAAAGGTTAACGGTCTCACCTTAGGTAATTGAATGCCGAGCTCTCCATCTGCCTCGGGGCAGGGTGCTGTAACCAGTTTCTTCACTGGATAGGTAGCGCAGGCCTCTTGACTTCAGAGGACTGCTGTCCGTCGTTTACTGCACGAACGGTAAGTTTCGAGTCATTCAAATGTCTTTAAAGTCTTTAGTAATGATGTCTCTTGTTTTTCAGGGTTCCGGCGATGGCGGATGACGGGCTGAAGTGAGTTGAAGATGGAGCCCGTGTGATGAATAGAAGCGCCTGGAAGCACGTAAGTAAGCGCTTGTTGCCTGCTTCACGATGCGCTCTAACTGTCTTTTTATTTTGCAGGTACGAGTTCGGAGCGGCTGCAGGGTGCCGGAATACCCACTGGATTAGATGTGGAAAGGAGTAATGGCACGTGAGTATTAAAGTTCCCCAATGTATTTAAACGCACCTTGTTTTGTCTTTCAGATGCGGGATGCAGCGCCGAAGGCCTCCGGAGCGTGCGAAGAGTTGGTAAGCTTTTGCCTTTCAGATGCCGGAATGCTAACCTGTTCTTTCTTGTCTTTATAGGTGTTGCTGAAGACTGGATTCAGGATGGTAAGCCTTTGCCTTTCAGATGCCGGAATGCTAACCTGTTCTTTCTTGTCTTTATAGGTGTTGCTGAAGACTGGATTCAGGATGGTAAGCCTTTTTCCTAGGCCCAGGACCGGATGCAGAAGACACGATGAGCGTTCTGCTGCAGAGGTTGCAGAATAACGCAAAGCAAGATTCATCCACCGGGTGTGGTTTAAATAGCCTCCTGTAGTGCTTAGGTGTCTCCTTCCACAGCCACGCCTAAGTAAGAAAAGAGTTCCTGGTAAGAAAAGAGTTCCTGCCTTCCAGAAGAGTTCCAGTGTTCTGAATCTAGGGAGTGGCTCCAGCCCCACCCAACAGGAAAAGTAGTTCCAAACAGAAGAGGATCAGAGGCTCAACTGGCAGGCAAGTAAGCAGCATGGTCTGCTGAAGGTAAGTCCACCCAAGCATTATGAGCCCGGCGCTTCCAGCGCTGGGACTGGGCATATTTATGAGCCTGGTGCCACTGGCGCCAGGACTGGGTCCAAAAGGTCCCAATTGGGACTGGTTGGCACTCGGAACCTGGGTTATGGATCTGCTTCCAAGGGAGTTGGGAAAACCCTGACCTTTTGGAAGCAGAGATCATGACAATACCCTTTATCGTGACCCTTCCGCTATTCTCATCTTTGTCTATGCACATCACCTTAAAGGGGACTGTAGGCATTATCCAGGTTAACACTCCGCTAGCGTATGCTGAATAGTTGGAGCCCGCCATAGTGCCCTGCCATAGTCATCTTCTCATGAGGGCAGTTAATTTCTCTCTGTTGAGGTGCGTCTCCTGTAGGAGCGCTATATCTATTTTTTGGCGGCATAGGTATGTCATCACTCTGTTCCTCTTAATGTAGCTATTAAGGCCTCTTACATTCCAAGAGGCTACTTTGAGTTCACCTTACATTCCAAGAGGCTACTTTGAGTTCACCTATCACTAGAGCTTTTTCGTGTCTGCCGAAGCAATGGTATGGTCAAAACATCTGTGTGCGGTCACATAGGTTTTCCCCCAACTGTCCCACCCTCCCTTGCTAACTTCCCCAACCCCAAATTGTGCCCAGCTCAATTCCTCATGCTCGGGCATTCCCGCTTCTCACCTTAGCACCAGTATCTTTGTGCAGTGTCCAGAGTGTGGCGGGTGGATACGTAACAGCTAGTATCTTGGTCAACAGAACCTAAAAACTACTGTGGGTAAAGGTTACTTCTTCGTCTCCTGTTTGCTGTAGCCTGGGAACAGAGTATGGTGCTCCTGAGTTCCCAGGGGTGGTGTGTCGCCAAAGTATCATATCGCAGCATTGACTGTGTTTGATATGATATCATGCCATTTTTCTGTGGGATTGCCCAGGTTGTCAGATCTCATTTACATGTCTGCATTGGCTTCTCCCTGGCTGTCCATCTTTGATTGCATTTTTTTCAATGTCCATCTATGTCTGCACATCCTCCAAACCATGTAAATCCATTATGCATTATTTTTAGCCTTGCTGGGTAGAGCAACATATACCGTAGGTCAGCCTCACAGAGTCACGTCTTCGCAGTGTTGAACTGCATCCTTTGTCTTTGTACCTGCAGGGTATAGTCCGGAAACAATGCGATTCTGGCTGATGCTCTCGGTATAGTGACTCCTTTTCTTAAATGTTCAAGAATTCTTTCCTGGTCCTTATAATTTAATATGCGGGCTATGTTGGGCCGTTGTGGGGGGCACCGGGAGGCGGCCTCCTAGTAAGAGCTCTATGAGCACGCTCTACTGTGAAGTCTTGGGACAGGGTGCCCGAACCTATGTCTTGTAACAACATGTTTTACACAAAATTGGTCGGGTTTGTACCTTCCTCTCTCTCCGGCAGCCCGATAATACGAACATTATTCCTTCTTGTGCGTCCTTCTGCATCTTCAACCCACCCTACCAAGTTCTTTATTTGTTGTTGTAGTATCGATATGTTTTTTGTGGTCCCTGTCAATTCTGCAGTGTTCACGCTCATTTGTTTTTCCAGGGTGCCATGCGGTCCACCAGTGCCCTGACATCCTGTCATAGGAGATTCACATCAATACTGATGGTGCCCATTTTTGCTTCCAGCTCAATTTTCAGAGCTGCAATTGCCACAGATACTTGCTGGCGGATGTTGTCCTGGAGGCCCTATCTTCTTGTTCACACTAGTATTTGGGGGAGCCGCAAACATGTCCAGGGTGGGTTGCTTAAGCTTATTTTTGGTCTTGCTGGCCGCCATGTTTACTGCTCTGCTTACCTGGTGGTCACTTGGCCTCCTTTCAGATGCCTGCAGCGTGGCTCTTCGTTCCTCTCAAGCGCACAATGTTGTCTGGGTTACGTGCTCAGTTAAGCCCGAGTGGGGGACCGCTTTGTTGTTCGCGCAGCCTGCCCCCGAGTTGCAGTGATCACTACCTTATATCCGGATGGTATGGCCTTGGGGGTGGCAGGAAGTGGCTTTCCTTGTTTATGCGCTCAGCCAGATAATTTAGCTGTGGCAGCAGCCACCTGTTATTGCCAGTGGCGACTGACCTGCTTTGTAGTGCTTATTTCCAGCTTACCCGTGGCTACTACTGGACAGTGTTCCTGCAGTTGGATCAGTGCCTTTACTTATTTAGGCTGTGAGGCGAGGGACGTGCTATCTGCCACAACTGTCCTATCCCACTGCGTGAATGGTACTGCAGCGCCGCCGTGCTACTACATCTATTTCTTTGCTTCCTGTGTATTGCAGGCTATGTGCTGCTAATGGCATGCCTTAGTGATGTCTCTTCCTCTGCACACACTCACTCAAGCGGACCGTTCCTCGTTTCTCTGGACTGCCGTAGCCGAAAAGTCCCAAGCTGCTGAACTCCTGCTTCACTGCACAGCTGCCATGTACAATCGTGCCTCCGGATTGCAGCCTTGCATCTCGACTATATGGGAGGATCCGCTGCCTCTAGCTGTAGCGGTTTTGTTTTCTGTTCTGGTCCTGCAGGCTCACCCGACCTTCTGTGCGCTTCGCTTGCGCAGGCACTACTGTAGGTCCTTGCACTGTACCAGGCTCCCGTGACGGTCCTCCTCTGGCACTGTTCCTAAGGTATCGCCACAACGATTCGTATCCTCCTGCTAACTCGCCCGATTTCGGTTCAGTCCATCTGGTTCAGCATGTGGCTCCTGTGTTTTCTGAGGGTCTAAATGATGCAACGAGAAGGGCATCCCGTACCCTGGACCGCCACCATGTTGCTTCAATGTACACGCTACCAGGCTCGCTCGCTGCAGAGAGAGTTACTTTGTTTCCCGGCTCTGATTTTCATTCGCGGTTCATCTGTGCGTTCTCTATATATTCCGTTGTCGATACACCGACACATGGCTCATAACTACTGCAAGATCCTCTGCTTTGGGCTGGATAATTTAGGATCATGCAGGAGTGTAGTGAAGAGCTGCCTTATCGCATGGCTCCCTAGTCATGCCCCCCCACAGGACTTTAAACTTCATCCCTTTTCATTGGCATCCCTCTTCCGGGTTCACTCTTGCTAATCTTTATGAAACACAGTTCAAGTACTAATTTTCACCACGCAGGATTTCCTTACCTTAGCTTTCACAATCCTCTGATGGTCAAAGACTTTTGACGGTACAGAGGATTTTACAAGACCCCTGTATGACCGCTTTGATCTTTCTTCACCTCTTCCCGAGGCCTTCTGGTTGTGGTAGTCTTTATAGTTGTTTAGATAATCGGCCATAGTCTCCTGCGTGTGCACCCACATGGTGCCGGACTCTTCTGTTGCTGGTTTTCCTCCTTCTTAATTAATAGTACCTTTTGCTTTTCAAAGTTCAACTTAGCCTTCGACTACTTTTCGGTCAACACAGTTCGGTTTCTTATCAACACTACCCTCGACTCATCGGCTGTGATGAACCGCTTGGCGTTCTTTCTCCTTGGAATCAAGGTTGGTACCACAGAGACATTAATCTCTCCCCGGCTTGGCAATCAGCGGAGGAGGGTCTAGTGTACCGTTGACATCTGTTGCAATACACGTTGGCTGTTGTTCACAAATGTATTATTCCCTCTGCTGAGGTTCCACAGTCCTTAGTCGGAAAGGGCAAGGTCGACTCTCTTCTTGTCACCCTCTCGGTCTGTGCCATCTTTCTCCTCCTCTTGAACTGCCGTGCTGAGTTAGCTCTTACGTTGTGCAGCCTGCCTTGCTCTACCTGTGCTTTTGTGCTCCAGCTTTTATCCCTGTGGCGAAGAGAAAGTGTCGTCGGGTGTGCGTGTGTGAATCTGGCTAATTGCCTGACTCTGCCTGACCCTGATGTCGGGACATGTCAGCGAAACAGTTTTAACATTAGCCCTTTGTCAGTTATCGTGCAAGCGTTTGTGTTGGAAAAAGAGTGTGTTAGGATTTTTAAGCATCCTACGGGGTAGGATGGAGAAAAGTTGTTTTCAGAAGGGTGAGATGGGTGGGGTATGTGAAACAAACGAGAATGACCAGAGTTCTTATTGTGACCTGAACAGGGGTAATTGTGGGAATGGCAGTGTGTTGCCAAAGCAAACTGGGAGTTTGGAAAATACAAAAGGAGAAGAACGACTGGGAGTATTCAGATAGGAAATAGGTATTCTGGGATATACACCTTTTGGGTGCAACCGGGTATGGGATCTTAGAGGACCGGTTATGTACAGAGGGGTTGTTGGATCTGGGCAGGAGAGATTTAATGGGAGGATCGAGGCAGATGTATTATAACCTATAAAGATCTGAGGTATCTTGCCCTTCTCTCCTCCTTCCTCTGTGGTGCCATACCGCGTCTCCCTTTGGGCATTCCCCTGGTCATAAACCCTGGCTCCCCTTCTCAGGTGATCCTCCCTTGCTTGTCCACCCACAGGGTTGGGATTTGAGAGCGCCAGACCTTCCCAGGCCACCTGAATAAGGGACTCCTGAGGTCTAGCTGCGAGAATACCCTCAGGTTTCTCACAACAGTAACCGTCATACATGAAGGGGAGAGCAGTGGACAGGCGGTGTAGCCTGGCTGTATGGGAGGACGTGCCGGAGGAAAGAGGTAGGGGAGAGCGAGGCCCTGCACTGCTGAGGGTCATATTGTACACCGAAGCAGCTGTGACTGCACACAACCACACATGTGCTGGGCTGTCCTGCACAATGCACCACTGAGGAGCTTGCCCACCACCAGAACAGAGGTGCCGCCTATAGGATACAGTGCATGGTACGGAGCTGGGGTGCTCTTCTCTTGTCAAGGGCCACAAAGCACTTGGCACTCAAGGGGTTCTGTCCCCAGTAACTTGGAGAGGGTTCAGAGGGGGCCCAAGAGGGATGGACTGGGCAACACAGCTTAGACATAGATACTGAGGGGGTGTCAATCCAGATAGACAGTGGGGGCCAGAGTCTGTACCAAGTCTTCACCGGAAAGGGGGCTGGGGGGAAAATATGGCCAAGGGGAAAAATAGAAAGTCCAGCTTCCAGGCAAAAATTGACATGTTCACAGTCTCCCCCATGGGGGCCGTTACAGACGTAGGGAGGATTAAACCAGCGTCTCAGAAGGAGGGCGAGTCCCTACCTTCAGCCCAACATATTCTCCAGGCAATCCTTGAATCCAAGATGGTGCTGGAACAGAAGATTGACGCCATCAGGGAGGATTTGGGTCTCTTAAGGCAGGACTTCCACAAGATGAACGCAAGAATGGGGGAAGCAGAGCAGAGGATTTCAGATGTGGAAGAAGCAATGGGATAGATCAAGAAGGACATAGCAGTACTCATGAGTAGAAAGAAAAGCCTTAAAGTGAGTGTTGAGGATGCCGAGGCGCGAGCCCGCCGTAACATGCGCATCCTGGGCCTCTCTAAAAAGAGTGAGGGCCCCTTCATGGAGTTATTTTACGAGGGCTGCCTAAAGGAGTGGATGGAACTGAACAGGCTTTCCTACTTTTTTTTTAGTGGAACAAGCCCACAAGGTTCCCAGCAGGGGAGCTCCTCCTGGTGCCCAAAAGAGGCAAATTATTGCCAAGCTCCTCAATTATAGGGACCAGGACTTTATCCTGCAGGCCGCCTGAAAAATTGGTCCCATTCAGGTGAATGGGGTGAAACCGGTGGTATTCCTGGATTTCACAAGGGCCATCCAGAAAGCGAGACAGTTGTTCAATGCTGTTAAAAGAACGCTGTGAATGACAGATTATAAATACACCATGCTCTTTCCAACGACCCTGTGGGTGGTGGGGTCCAAAGGAACAATATTTTTCACGGACCCGGCAGAAGCATGGGACTGGCTGGACGGGGTGGGCCACCCCCAGTGCAACAGAGACAGGGTGATATGATGTGCACAGTCATGGCAGTGTGTTTATTTTTGCCACAGTGAAGCAGGGTTTTCTTTCCCCTGCCCCCTTTCACCTGTACCCACAGGGATTTTTGCGAGTGGCAGTTGGTTCCTGTTTTGGTGTGGGGTGGTTGACCGATGCTTCAGGTTGTGGGGGAAGCGTAGGGTGGAGTTTTTGGGGTTATGTTATGTCTAGAACACAGATATGACAAACGCATGTGCAGATTTGGGGGGACCTCCCAGGTCTGCTTTCTGATTCGACCAATAGATGGATAATGCAGTGAGGGAGCAGGGTCGGGCAGGGGCCTCCTCGTTAACCTGCATGTCCTCAAATGTAAACGGGCTGTTGGATAAAATTAAGAGGGGGCTGCCCTCTAATTTCCTCAATGCACATAAAACTGACAGTGTGTTACTGCAGGAAACACACTTGCTTGGTACACAATGTATATTTTGAGGGAGATCAAGGTCTGCCGTGGACAAACATGCTGGGTTCTCCAGGGGGTCCAGAGGGGTTGCGATCTTGATACGGAAGTCTCTCCTGTTGCTGGTCGAGTTGATGGTGAGGGATGAGGATGGCAGGTATTTGGTGGTCAATGGCTTGCTCTGGGGAGAGACAATATGTATTATTTCTGTGTATGCACCTCCCTCCCTTCAGGCTGATACGTATACCCGCATTCAGGCCTTGCGGGCAATCCACGGGGAAGATATCATCATAATCACTGGGGACTTTAATGATACAGTCTCCCAGAATCAAAATAGGTCATCATTTATCAGGGGGCGGGGGAGTAACACATACCAAGCTGTGCACTCTTATTGATGCTCTGGGGCTGAGGCAAAATCTGGCAAGCTCTACACCCCACTACGAAGGGGTTCTCTTTCTACCCAAATGCATAAAACTCCTTTTCCTGGATTGATCATTTTTTAGTACCTGCCACTTTTCTGGACAGGGTCACCAACGCAGTATTCCTGCCGCAGGGTATTTAGGACCATGCCATTGACAGAAAGAAGGGAGGCAAACTGGGGCGTGGAGACTGAATGTGTATTATCTGCATAGCCCAGAAATTGCAGAGCGATTGACTCAGGTGACGGAGGACTACTATCAAATTAATGAGGATTTGGTAGAAAGCCGGACAATACAATGGGAGGCGTACAAAACGTGCAGGGGAGGCTTCGGCAGCAATAGGGCTCCATAGAAGAGCTTGACACCAGCAGATGGCGGAGAGGGAGGTGGTGGTGGAGGTGGCTCCTGCAGAGCACTCGACGGAGGAGAGTAGGAGATAACTACTTAAAAGCATTTCTCGCTCTGCTCTTTAGAGAAGGATGTGGTCAAAGTGGCCCACTGGGATAAAAAATCCAAATCGTACTCTCTAAGCTGGATTCCAGCATTCCGTCTGTCCTCATCCTCTTTGAACTTTCCTCTGCTTTTGACACAGTCAATCACACCATCCTGATCAGTCGACTGCACGAGAACCTGGGCATTATGGATCAGGCCCTGAAGTGGTTGATCTCCTTCCTCCTGGAACGACCCTCCAAGGTCCAACTTGGGTATTTTCTCTCCACCACCTCTCTCTCCACATATGGTGTTCCCAAGTGTTCTATCCGCTCACCCTGGCTCTTCAATGTCTATCTGACCTCTTTGGCCCACCTAATCTCTACCTTCTCTAACTTTCAGTGTTATGCGGAGGACACTCCGCTCTCTTTCAGGCTCCCCTCAGCCTCCTCTCCTCTCTCGCCCATGCCCGACTGTCTAGCCGCGATTCATGAGTGGGGCGCCTCCATCAATCTCTGCCTTAATGTCAGTAAAATGGAGATACTTCTCATTGGGACCCCTGCTCCCGCTTTTCTTCTCTCAATCTGGCTACCAGCCTTGGGCACTGTGAGACACCTTCCAGTTTCTCACAGTGGGTGAGAAACCTGAAAGTGTCTCACCCACTGGTCCTCAGAGATCTGTCATCCAGGACATTCTATTAGATCCAGTTCCTGGGGGTGGATCAGTGGAGGAGGATCACCTGGGCAAGGGATCTTCGGGGAGCGGAAGTGGGACACTGAGGGTTAAGACGCGGTATACCCTTCTCTATAACAATTTCTCCCCTTCCTACCCTGTACGATATTTAGGAACTCCCTCCCGCCCCCCGTTTTGCCACACACACACTTGACAACCGACTAACACCAGAGCCATTTACCTAACATGTCCCAACACTCGAGTAAGGCAGAGTCAGGCAATTGTCAATACCCACACACCTGACAGCCCTTTACCTTCCCCACAGGGATAAAAAGCAGAGCACGACAGCACACTTCGAGCAAGGCTGAACGCACGAGGAGACAGCTACACCAAACCGGCAGTACAAAGTGAGAAGAAAAGCGGTGAGACCCGGAAGGATGACGAAGGGAGAATTGCCCTTGCCCTTTTCAACTCAGACCCGCAAAACCTCCAGAAGGGAAATCGTAAGACTGGGAGTTACAGCTGGCATGAAGAGCAACAGATGTCCATGGCAGACCAGGGCCTCCTGCAGTGATAACGCAGGCGGGCAGGCAGAGAGGCAAGCTGGTTACTGTGGTACTATGCTTGACTCCAGAGAACAAAGAAGATAACTGGTTCAGCACAGCCGGTGAGTCGGAGGAAGCTGATATCAAATCGAACTGTGTTAAGCCCAAAAATGCATGTAGCAACATTCTGAAGGCAAGAAGAAAGGACATGTGTGTATGTTTTGAACTTTAAAGAAACCCCAGTTGAGATCGAGGTTCAGAGGTGTCCGGCGCAACATGGGCGCTCATTCAAAAGGCTCTGACCACGACCTGCTTTTGAAACTACAACAACCAGAAGGCCCTAGGAAAGGCAGAGTGGTCCTACAAGGGTCACGTCAAATCCCTTGTACAATCGCAAGTCTCTGACCCGTTGTTAGAGGAATGCTAGGAGAAGGGAACCCTGCTTTCCACTACTATTGTGAACTGTGATAATTGGCAAATGTGAACCCAACAGAGGGATGCCGAAAAAAGTTAAAGAGAAAGAACCACGCTTTGACAAAACTTAGCAATACATGAATGGTATTAGGAATATATGAACTGTGTTAAAGAAAGGCTGTAGTGAACCCGACAGAGGGAGGCCCGTTTCAACAAGAAAGCATCCGAGCCCGGCAGAGGGAGGGCGAAGAGCAATCACCCAGAGAACGTTTGTTTGTTTGTTACTTCTAATCAGCAAACCTTCTAAGGCAAGAGACTTTTGCAGGAAAGAGACTTAGCCTCTGAAGGTGTTTTGATATCGTTTAACTGAAATGTGAACCGTGTGCTGTCAAATTCCAGGAGTGTGCTGTGTTTGAGAGTCCTGCCTTGTGCCGTGCTTCAAACATGGGGAAGGGAGACCCAGCCATACCATCCTGACTTATTTTGTGAACAGTTCTTTCTTTTCTGGTGAACACTGTTAGGGAGAATTCTCTTATAAGGCTAATTTCCCAAACCTAGTGAGTCCCCCAGCAGCTTTGCTGGATTTTTGGGGTTTGTTTTTTTCTCCTGCTAAGAGTGATACTCTTTTCCTCCCACTCTTAGGCATGATTTGAGGTATGTCTTTGACTTTGTATGTGCTTATGGGCTATGGGTCTTTTACTCCATAGCGTATCATCTGTTTTTCATGTGTTTACCCAGCACCCTCAGTACAGTAACACAGGGGTGTCATAGTGACTCCCAAACATAGACTCCATACCCTGGGACTCACTACTGTCTCCCAGGGCATGTAAACTCACCATTGACTTTACTAGTCCAAAATTGTGAACAGAACCAGTACAAACCGTCATATTGTGGAAGTACTGGAAGGGGTTAATTCGATTGCCCCTGGGTCTGTTTTCAAGCGGGCACTGTCCAGTCCCCCCTTGTCGAGTTTCTGGCTGGTGACAGTGGTTACCACGCAAAATATTCCACCAGAATATTTCCTATGGTATTTTCCCATTGATTTTAAACGCACCACTTTTTGGTGCAATGTTAAAGATACCGCCGGTTTATTTATTTAATATTAAATCAACGGTTGGGTCTTTTTGCCAGAACTCTTTTCTAAAATGGCGTTCGTGTCCGTCTCTGTAACTCTGACCAAGGTCGAGCCCTTTATTCCACTTTTTGGCGGGCTTCTCCACAGAAGCCCTCCAAATGGTGCCACTCTGTCTGGGTTCCACAGGATGTGTGGGGAGGGGAATTAGCACCCTGGACTGCGTTGCCTTAGCAACCCACGTCGCACTCTATTCTGATTGGACTTAGCATGTTTGAGTGACAGCTAGGCTGTTGAATGGGGGTTTTTCTGCATAAAAGCAGGGCCCTTGGGACTGGAACTTCAGAAGTCGCCACAGGACCTAGGAATCCAAAGAGGGAAGAAGCTGAGCCATCTGCAACGACTCCACCACCGGTGGAGCCCTGCTGCAACAACCTCACCACTTTCCCAATGACAAGAGGAGATCTTCTGCTGGAAGAGTCTTCTCCCTCTGAGCTGGTGGGATCAACCAGTTCGCCAGTTCGCCTTCCAAAGACGTCTCTTGGTCGAATCGCCTGTGCCAAGCACCCCGGCGACCGGATAGCCAAGCTTCACCACTTTGACCACGAATAAAAGGAACGCACCTTTTACCGACAAACTCTGCGGCTGGTCTCTTCCCTGGGCAGTGCAATGACTACAAGTTTCCTCCTCGACGAGATCTTCTCTTCCCCTGGTCTAAACCATGACTTTCATCCTCTGCCAGGAACAACTGCCGCCGCTGGAGCTTCCTCTCTCTTTAAGGTACTGTGTTCCACCTGGCCTCCCTTTCTTCGGATTGCTAAAGGTGACCCTTAAATCCTTGGCTTTCCAACTGGGTTAGCTCCAGACCTTCTAACTTTACTTCTCGAATCACCCCATCCTCTTTTGAACACTCGTCAAAGACTTTTAGTGCATTTTAAACCGTGTGATCCTGGGCACATTTTGCTTTGCTCCATTTAAAGTGGGCCTGGCCTATGAACTTTGGCTCTACAGTGTATACTGCCATCACTGACTTGCTTTGGACTTAGAAAATTGTTGGGAATTGTTTTATTTCTATTCTCTGCCTTTTTCTCTCCCTTTAACCTAATTATTGGAGTGCCATCTAAGTTACATGCTCACCTCTGTTTTGACAAAAAGTGGTGTTTTAACTTAGACTTGTCTAGTAATTGCTAGGGGAGGTGTAAATACTTTTCTGATTGTGTTTTGAACTTGCTTTGACTTATAGTGCTAGTGTATTTTCTAAAGTGTGTGTTAAATAAATAATTCTATACTTTTGATGCAAAGCTCTGGTCAGTGTTTGCTTGTTCCACTGTTTTTGGCCCTATTGTGTATACTCTATATACTGCCTTACCGTTCTTGAGGGAAGTCTGACTGCTCAGCCACTGCTACCAATTGGGTTTACTGCTTACTTCTGTAGTCTTAATCTTTTTGCAGTGTTCCCCAAGGGAACTGCACAGTATTCTGCCTAACAAACACTAGCCCACACTATTTTTTTTGTAATTAGTAAGGATTGGCAATAGTTTTTTTTTTTTTTAGCATAGACCCTTTTTATTTTGCAAGGCGCCACTCGGACTGCCTTATTATTTTTTGATGGTCGTAGCTTGCTCCCATTTTAGATTTAAGTTAGGCGTTTATCTGACCCATTATAAACACTTGTGTCTGTCTTTACTGTTGCCAACATGAGCTCATTACATATGGTGTTAGAAATAGGATGTGACTCAAATGAAACAAGTTGGGGAACCCTGCAATTTCAGAAATGTAGTCAACAAGCTTCTAACTCTTCTGTTGCCACAAAAGAATCGATAGGTTTCAATATTTGTAGTACTAACTAGGGAAGCTGTCGTTCGTGGGAAGATTTGGTTCTGAAACCCCCCTCCAGAGTGTTACATCAGGTTGGCCCCAAAATCTGGCTTAGCATGGAAGTTCGGTATGGACGTTTTAGCCAGTGTCATCGACCGTGACTTCCGAGGAGATGTAAAGGTTTTCTTACAAAACAATGGCCCATTTGAAGTACATTGTGGGGGTCAAATTGCTCAAGGAATTTTGGAAAGGGCACTATTTTGTCGCTTTCAAGAAGGCGAACCAGACAATACGGAAAGATGTGCAATGGGCTTTGGGGAAGCGGATAAACCTTGTGACCTTGAAGGGACAAAGGGAGAGGAACCCACTATATATCCCGGTCTGGCCTTCGCCCCCAGCAAAATGATCCCACTCTCGCTGAGGCTGTCACGACTCGCTCCCTTCGCTCCCGTTCCCACCATTTGGGGGCATGATATGGGGTTTATTCCCTACTGGACTTTTCCTCCGAACTTTATGCTACAGTGCTGTGATGATTTGGGAGCGCTAAATCCCTATTTTCCCAGCTACTTCCCTTCCGGATCCATTCCAGGTTTTTGGCAGTCAGCATGCTTCTTTAACCAAATGACTATGCTTCCCAGAATGCCTGGCCCACTGCTCCACCTCCACCCTTGCAACACAAGGTTGGGTGGAGGATAGGTAACAGCTGTGGCGGCAGGTGCAGCAATCAGCACACCCGAGGCGTGTGCTCGTTAAGCAGCTTTAAAAGCCTCAGTCTTACTTCAGTCCAGCACTGGTCATCGTTTGCAGTGTTCCTGTTTTTGACTAGTCCCTGGTTCCTGGTGCCTTGCCTTTGTACCTACTTCCTTGTTCCTGTTTTCTTGTTTCCTCCGCCCTGAATTTCGGATTCATGCGCTAATTGATTTCTGCTCCCTTGATTTCCCTTTTTGTCTTCCTCTGTTTGTAGGCAGCATTTCTCAGTGCTTTCCCCTTTTAGATGCAGCCCAGTTGGTCTGTGTTCTATATTTCTTTGTCTCTGTCCTTTGCTGCTGTTACCCGTTTGCCTTAGCCTTCCTCTTAGTTTAGTTTCCTGTCTTTTCCTTGGAGGGGTAGGGAGAAGTTTGCATAGGTTATTTCGTTTTTCCCTGCTCCTGATCCTTACTTTCTAGAGGATCCATTCCATGTTTTCCACTGCACTTCTGCATTTATTTTCCCTTTGATTTGGTGTGGTGTGCGGTAGTAGCTAGCTCCTGTGTGAATGCTTATGTTTTCCTCACTATTTTGTAAACACTATTCCCACTTAGGTATTTAGTTTTCCTTCCATTGCTGTTCTAGCCTTTCGGGGTCCCAGTTTCTTCAACAGGATTCGTGGGCTAGCTGACATTCAAGAGGTTTATCTCGTCCTCGTGAGTGCAGTTCTTAAGTTCCCTTATGTAATACCATCAAGAGTGTTAGTACACAGATCCTGTCATTGCTTGCCCTCCACGTGGGTTTAGCGCTGTCAGTACCTGTAACAGCAAATGGGGGTAAGGCGCTTGCCGACTTTCCTCGCGGTCAGGTGCTTACCCCACATCCCTTTTCATATATTGGTTTTGATGTCACACTCTATTTGCACTCCTGGGTTCTAGCATACCTGAGTCGTAGTTCCTGGGTGCACATTTCCCTTGCCATATTCGCTGCCTTTGTACTCGCCTAACTAATCTTGACAGAGGCCTTCCTACAGGCTATTCCGGAAGGAGAAGGTATAGAAAAAGGAAGCCTCTTTTCCTTCTTGAAACAGGGATTGTTATAAAGAATGGAAACATCAAGTGAAGGATTGAGAAAAACACAGCTGCGATTCCCTCGACCCACCAAAAGGTTGTATTGGAGAGCGCACACTCATTTTACTGGGGGTCATTTGGGACAAACGAAAACCTAAGCGCATATCAGCGAGGAGTTGTATTGGGCTGGTATCCACGCTGATATAAAGACCTTTATCCAGACGTGTGAAATATGTTAAAAAACAAAAAAATAGTACCTACATCCCCCCTACCTGCCCCTTTGAATCCTTTACCCATCAGAGAAGTCCCTTTTTCAAGACATTGTTGGACCTCTAGAAACATCCCAGTTAGGCAACAAGTATGTCCTAGTGATTTTTGATTATGCCACAAGATACCCCGAATCATTCCCAATGCAAAATAATAGCACCCAACAAATCCTTAAACACCTCCTACTGTATTTTTCCAGGGTTGGCTTTCCCAGGGAAATACTGACCGATCAGGGTTCAAATTTTATAAGTACGCTCATGGCCGAGGTCAAAGAGCTACTCCATATTACCACCTCATGAACTTCTGTGTACCATCCCCAAACCAATGGCTTGGAAGAAAGATGGAACAAGTTACTTACCTTTAACTGTTGTTCTCCAGCATGGATTCACATGCTCATGAATATTCCCTGTCGTCAGGCTGGGAATCCTCGGTAAAGAAAAAATCAGTTTCACTTCTGAACTGTCTTTCTCATAACAACCAATCACTGGTCTTTGGGTCATACTGCCCCCAGCCAATGACTGCCCTCTACCTAAGCCCCTCCCTCTGGCAGCCATCCTCAGATTTTTACCACACGTTAGAGTCGCGGGAGTCCTCGTAATTAGCGCTCTGGCTTTTTACTGCATTTTGCGCTTTTTTCCAGACCATCTGCTGAATAGGCGCTCTAAACTCGGGTGAAAGCATCCAGGGCCGCTCCAATGAATTGAAGCTTTTGAGAAGGTATCATGTGGGACTTCTTAAAATTGAGGGAGAAAGCCCAACTTGTTGGAGCGAGTGGCAGTTGATGCCGAGATGCTCCAGGAGCTGTTCGGGGGAACGGGCCCTGATCAGCCAATCATCCAGGTAGGGGTAGATTTAAATTCCCCTCTCCTAAAACTTGTTGCCACTACCACCATTAACTTGGTGAAAACCCTTGTGCGGAGGTGAGCCTGAATGGCAGAACCTGAAACTGAAAATGAGTACTGCCAATGGCGAACCTCAGGCCCTTCCTGTACTTGTGATGGATAGGCATATGAAAGTACACATCCTCAAGGTCCAATGATACCATCCAATCCTGGCCTTGAGGATTTGAGAGAGAGTGACCATCTTTAACTTGTCTTTCCTGAGAAAGTTGTTCAAGCATCTCAAGTCCATGATGGGTCTCAATCCTCTGTCCTTTACGGGGATCAAAAAAATGAGGGGAATACCGCCCCCAGTTCCTCTCCACCACAGGTACTGGCTCTATGCCACCTTTTACCAGTAGGATGAAGATCTGTTGCAGACACAGCAGATCCGGAACCTTGAGGGAGTGTCTCCCTGGTGGATAATCGGAAGGCCTTTTTAAGAAAGGGGGGCAGTTACCCTGGGCTACAGCTTGCAAGGCCCAAGCATCTACCCCGCCATTCTTCCAACTGCTGAGCCAGCCTACACCCCCACTATCATCCTGTGGACCAGGGCTTCAGAGAGGTTTTGGTGTAGCTGTGACAGCAGCTGATGGTAAGGAGGCTGCAGATGCTTGGCTGGTTTTACCACCTTGACCACGTCCAACGCAAGGAAATCTTCTCTGGCTCCCTTTGTGTAGCTGGACCCCTTGCCCTTCCAAATGATGAATAATATCGAAAGGACCGGCCCCTCCAAGATTGCGGACATGGTGGGGGTGCTGTGGTTTCCGAACTGCTGCTCCAAGTGACTTTGCAACCACTTTTGATGATTGAAGTTTTTCCAAACACTCATCAGCTTTGCTGCCAAACAAGTGAGAGCCATCGAAGGACGTGTTTAACAATCTCGCCTGAACATAAGGTGCAAAACCTAGACTTATGCAGCCATGCGAACCTGTGCTTAATCTGTGCTGGCTGCCGTGACCCGGCTGAATCAAGTCTGCAGTGACTGGCACATGGCCTCGTTCCCATCTTTAATGATGTCTAAGAACCCATCCCTTCCGGGATAGCTACGATATTCCATAGTGTAAAGGGAAACTTGGTCAGAGCTCAAGTAGCAGTGATGGATTTTAAAGCCATGCTACTGGCAGAGAAAACCCTCTTGGCCAAAGTGTCAGACAAAGTCTGGATCCATACTAGAAGGCTTATACTTCGTCATGAGAGCTCACTCACTGCGGGGTTAGTATCTGGAGCCTCCCAATTGGCCATTACTCTTTTCCTTAGAGTGATATGGAAGGGTAGGATAGAATCTTTCGGAGGTCCTTTAGCCAAAATATCAGTCAAGTCATCCTGTTCATAAACTGGAGCAGGCCGCCCCCAGCGTAGATATTCTGTTACCCTACTCATAAGTGCTCTGTAAGAGGCATCTGCAGAAACAGAGGGCACAGAACTGGCAGACTGCACCTCAGGGGAGGTGTAAAGGCCACTTGAATCCCTCAAAGAGTCTACTAGATGCTGCATCTTAGACTCATCTGAAATCAAGGCCTTCGGAACTTTAGGTGCCCCAAACTCCAGGCTAAAAAAATGGTTGTCCTGTTCAGAAGGCTTAACCTCCGCAAAAATTGAGGACATAGACTTAAAGTCACTTTTTGGCAGAGGCTTGTAAACCTTTGAGGGTTCCTTCGATGACGTCCACTGCTTCGACATTGTAGATTTGGACGCCGAAGTACTCAACCAGAGACTGGTTGAGGAAGTTGTGGGATGAGGTTTAGGCCTCTCCTTATCTCGAGGCTTTGAGTCTTCTCGAGGGGTCGACCGTTTTATGCTCAGTGTAAGAATCTCATGGTGGCAACAGTAAAGGCAGACACAAGTGATCACAGTTCAAGGGTGTTTATTAAACTGTATGCATGTTAGAAAAACGCCTAACCTAAACCTAAATATAAGATGGGAGCCAGCGTTGACCATCAAATGAAAATAAGGCAGTCCCAGTGGCGCGTTGAGTCAAAATAAAAAGGGCCTATACTAAGAAACCTATTGCCAAACATTACAACTAATACGATAAAGGTTGTGGGATGGTGTACAAGGAAGGAAAGTGTGCACAAAATAATATGCCAGGATACAGTGGCTTGGTTCTCTCTTCTCCACTTTTTGAGCATGGGGTAAGAAGGGATCTAGGAGCACAGCACACACCCAAGCTTTACCAGCACGAGTCAACAGTTCTGTTCCAGTCTATCAGGAGCCTCGATGGACAAATCTCGTTTCTCTTGAAAGTCTCTTGCCTTTGATGGCATGACTTATTCAAATAACAAAACAAAAGTTCCTTCAACAAAATGAAAGTTCATTTCCTGGTTTTTCTTATGGTGAGGATTCTGCACCCCTGGGTCCCCTTGTTCTGGGCGCTAACCCCTCGGGGTTCACTATGGCTTATCCTTTCACTCACAAATCTTAATGTCTTTCTAAACAGTTCCAGTGGACATCCCTCGGATGTCAACACACTTTCTTGGGACTTTAGACTTTGCCCCTTCCTTGTCAGCATCCCTCTTTCGGGTTCACTCTTGCCAACTTTACCTTCACATTTACTTTCAATGTTTACGGGTGTCACTTCCCTTGCTTTGTCATGTGTCATGATTCACTTCCCTTGCTTTCTTTATAGTTTTTGGGTCAAAGGCTTTCGAATGTACGGGGATTTTGCTTGACCTCCTGTATGACCACTTTGATCCATCTTGGCGGCTCTCCTACACACCTATGGTATCTGTAGTTTCACTCAGACGTGGATCGACCAGAGTCTCTTGAGTTAGCAACCACGTGGTGCTGGTTCCCTCTGCAGCTGGTCTCCCCATTAACACTTATTCTTTGAACTTGGTTCAAGTTGCCACTTTGCAACAGGCTAACTTGAAGTGCTATGGTATGGTATGGTGTGATAATGTATGTGGTGTGTGCAATGTGCAATATGTGGTAATGAATGGTATGGAGCCGGCAGGAGATGCTATCCCTCAGTTTGGAAAGGCAAATAGACTGAAGCCATTAAAGAAGCTCCAATCGCAGGCTGGAGTGCCTGGTCAGTAAATGTGCTCAAATTAGCTGACCACCACCCAGCAGGAGCATGAGAGCAGGGCACTCTGCATAGTAAACTGGTGGCACAGGTATGTGGGACATACAATCTTTGTAGTTGCTAGACACTGTATTTTGAGTCTGCAGAGGCGATTTCGGACTCTTTTGGACAAAGAATAAACCCCCGATCCAGTTTATGTTACAAGCGCTCTATGGAACTCACCCTACGGATATTCACTGGCGCTTTAGGGGGCCACATTGATCTTTTACTCTGCTGTTACATCATCTTTAGCTCTGCCTCCTGAGTTGGGAGTGCTTGGTAAAGGGTGTGGTTGCTGTGCTATGTAAAGAATACTCATCATATAATAGGTGGAGACACAAGTCACTTGAATAGCATACCACAGGAGACGCAGGAGCAATTTTAATAGCCAATAACATTGCAGATCAGAGTGATAGCAGATTGAAGCTGGACACCGCCCTACAGTGGGATACAGGGATTCTAAAGACCATAACAGTATTCTGCATATGCCGAGAAGCAAAAAGAAAAGTCCGCAGGCAGGGTGCCCTGCGGCTCTACAGACGCATTCTAATTCATTGCAAAGACTCTGGGCTGTAGATCAAACAGTGACTGCATCTGCTGGTCCACTTAAAGTTCCCCCTACATCTGGGTCACAAGCAGAGGTGTCTGGCATAGCTGCATCCAAGGAAGACTTCACAAAAAGCTTTCAGGACTTCCAAGAGAAATTTTCTGCATCTTTCCAATCGCAGTTCTCCACTTTTACCGCATAAATTAGGCAGTCACTCTCAGACTTTAGTAAGGAAATGTCAAGATTGGGTGAGGGTGTTGACACGAATGAGAAAGTCATACAAGAACTGGTACAGTACAATAGATAAACAGATGTCGCAATTGAAGAGGTGTCAAGGGTAGCACATAATCTGGAACTGCAACGCAAAGATTTGGAAAATTGGTCTTGTTGTTCCAATATTCGAATTTGGAATCTTCAGGAAATAGTAACGGACGCAGAGCTCAAGGACGCAGTCAGCCATATCTTCTCAGACTTAATATCAGGCGATGATCCCAAAAAATTATGCTTGACAGGGTACACTGTTTGGGTCAGAAGAGATCGGAACTTGGTGCCTGACCGCAAGATGTTCTATCTGCTTGCGTACTATGTCCACAGAAAGAACAAATCCTCCTTGCGGCCAGAAACGCCACCCCCATTACATATAACGGATCAAAGATTCAACTTTACCAAGATTTATCACAAATCACCCTTCAAAGATGCAGAGAAATGCAATTGGTGGTGAGAACTTTGCAATCGTGCGGAATCAAATATAAATTGACTTTCCCATTTTGGTTTGGTTTTCACAGTGGATGGACGAGCATTGGATCTCCTCCCGGGAAGCAGGTATGGCCATACTCCAAATTGAAGAGGATACCTCTACAGGCCAGACAGAAAAAGAGACAGGTCATTCCAAAGAGTTTGGTCCATGGGAAGTTGTGTCCAGAGATCGACAAGGGCGCAGAAATAGGGGACTACAAAGGGGAGATTGGAGAAGCCGACTAAGGGGTCCGATACCAAAGCCAATATCTCACACTAGCAGTGAAACATAATATGCAAGAGTTGGTCAGAAAAGCGTCAATCCTTCTACAGTTATTATCGGAGCAGAACATTTTGGATTCCATCTGTTCAGGCAACAGATGGGGGTTTTAGGATACCCTGCACTTTACCCTGGGGGAATTGTTGACTCACAGCTGGTGGTATTTACCCCAGAACACACTAGGCTCTGTGGCTCACACCTGGGAACACTGAATGGGGTGAAGGGGGCTCATTTCCAGTTGGGAAAGGGAATGTTAGCGGCAATGGGTAGATAATGATTGGTGGGGTACCGTGCTGCAGCAGGCTTGTTATGGACAGTGAGCAATGTTCAGGAGGTTCAGTTTCTGTATGTAGTGTTTCTGTGGACTGGATGTCAATTTTGCACAGTCAGATGTCTAACGCTTAATATCAGGGATATAAATACCCCGGCGAAGCAGAGAAAACTTGAGGCCTTCCTGAGGCACTACCAACCGGACTTGGTTGCGCTCCAGGAGACTCATACTCCTGAATTGGATAGGCATAAACTACGGTTGCGTCGGCGTGGCCTGGAGCCGACTCGACTGGAATGCTTTCCTGAGAGCTCCCGCTCGGCCCAATGCGCCCTTTTAAATAAAGCCCGTATTCTGCCTCAGTTTGAGCCCAGGATTGAACCCACCGGTGGGGGAATCCCCCCTGCACCCTCCGTCCGAGTGGTTCCCGGTTTCACCCTGGGACTGACCGCTGCGACACCTCGATCGCCCAGGGACCCACTCGGCGGAAAATGGCCGCCACAGCTCCGAATCCCAGAGGCCGCCCAGGAGGGGGCGGAACAGCCATAGAAGCCTGGCCGATCTGAAGCCGTGTGAGGTGGGCCGTGTGAACCTGCTCGCCGCCTGCTGATGTGCCCCACTACCCTCGGACCCAACGCCCAGCTCCCCTCACCGGCGCCGCCCTAAGCAGCACTGCGCCCGGGGCGGTGAGGTCTCCGGCTCTCCACCACCCCCCGCCTATCAGGACGCTGCCGCTGGCCCGCCTCCGCTCCTTCGAGCCCCAGGAACGGGCGGATCGGCCTCTCGCACCCTCGGGCAGCCTACCTGCGCCCGTCCTACTGCAGGCAACTTTCAGGGATCCTTCAACGCCGCCCGAACTCGGGTCGCCCAGTGGCGGCCAAAAGCTCCCGAGCCCGCCAAAAGCAGCTCTACGCTACACAGTGAACGGAGGAACCATCGGCTTTACGCCTTCCCCTCCCTGCCGGGACGCAGCCACCGGTCTGGCTCCTCTCCACGGAGCTCCGTGACCAGGCGGGGCAGCCTCCCGCACACACAGTCCGCCCTCCGACGTACGGCCCACTACAGGGGCCCATCGACCGCCAGACAACGCCACCCATGTGCGGATGCCCCAACAGCAACCGGGTACCAGTCCCACCAGAAGTGCGCGCAGGGCACGCGCAATATCCACAGAGGCACCAGCCCACAAACTTCCTCCCTTTGCTCGGGATTCCGGTCATACGGTGGAATTTCCTGCACTCCCAGCCTCTGCCCGTCCTGGCTATTTTCAGCACTCCAACATCCCAGGACACCCGCTACAGCTCCTGCATTTACAGGGCCAAGACCAGTCGGCCATCTTGCGGACCACCACCGGAGCTCCTACACTCCGCATAACAACGCCACTGTTCACTTGACCTCCCCCCCTATCGCTGCCCCCACCCAGCTGTGGGCCCGGACTCGCACCCCAACTCTGGGGGTAACTCTCTATCACGTTCCTCCACTCCCTCCCGCCCTCGGCTGCCGGCTACAATCCACCTCACAGCATCTCTGGCCCACCTACTGGTCCATCTATCACTCCACAGACCTACAGGGGTTGTTACCTCCACCACCTATCCAGGCCACCCACGGGTCGCGGGAAGACCCCGGGACCAGTACAGCGGCACAGCAATGCGCCAGCACCGGCACCAGGAGGTGAGTCGTCGAGGGGGGTGGGGGGGCATTCTACTGGCTCCGGGTGCGCAGCTCGGGTGGCCCCAACAGTCATCGGCCCGGCCTCCTGAGCCCAGTTTCATCAGACCCCACTGGACCTTTCTGGGGTGCCAACTCAACCCCTACCCCAGCTGGGGTCCCCCCACCTCCAGAACTCCCCCCAAAGCCTCAGTCTTACACCCTCTAGTGCAGGCGACTCTCGCCACCGGACTCGGAGATCCAGCTCCAGTACCTCCTTGGCAACACAGAACTTCCTTTGTCTCGTCCACTCCGAGGTGCTGTCACACACATCCGTGCACCCACTACAATGTCCAAAAGCGGGAAGGCACCTAAACAAGGTGACATTGTCGCCCTCATGACCACCGTGGCCGTTGACAGGGCCAAGAAAGGCAGCTCACCGGAGGATACTATCAAGAATAGCATTCCTTCATCCGCAGAATCAGATTTCCAACCCACCACAAGCTGCAACTAAAGCCGATCTACAGGATCTACTAGTGGCCCTAACCAGGGAAATCCCGAAAAGCTCTGAGGAAATTAATAAGAAAATAAACTGCCTGGACAAAAGAATGGGGGAAGTGGAGCACCGAACTACCGATTAGAGTCTGAAGTCTGTGACCAACGATTTGAAAGTGAACATGACAGGGACAGGTTAGCCGCCCTTGAATCAAGATGCAACATCCTGGAGGCAAAGCAGGAGGATTTGGAAAACCGATCAAGAAGGAACAACATCAGAGTCCGAGGTATCCCAACCTCTATCCCAGAACCAGCCTGAAAGCCTACATATCTGATCTCCTTCGATTCATCATCACCCTCCCGGACACTTCCCCTCTGGAATTAGACCGGGTACACAGAACTACTCCAAGAAAAACTTCCACGCTCCCCCCGGACGTGTTGGTCAGGATACGCTTCTTCCAGATAAAAGAGGACATTATGCGAGAAGCAAGGCAAATGCGACAGATCACCTTTCGAGGTTCCTCGATCTCACTTTATCAAGACCTAGCGAACGCAACACTCTTGAAACGGAAAGCAATGCAGCCCTTGACAACCTGGCTACAAGATAAGAAAATCCCGTACCACTGGGGATTTTCCACGTCAATAAAATTCAAATGGGATAGATCACTGAGACAAATACAGTCAATGAAAGAGGCGGAGAAACTCATGGGCATAGCCGATACTGACCCCAGCACCGCACCTGAAGAATCAGTTTGCCCTCACCGGGATGACTCCCCAGGAGGGTTGTGGTCCAAATCCAACAGACGGCGCAGACTCAGGGGCCCCCCGAAAAAAGAATGCGACGGGGGTTGAACGCGCGGCTGCAGCTCCTTGATCCAAGACCAACTGAAGCCCCTCTGGAGGTATCGCAAGCAACTCATATGCACCTGCACAGAGGCGCAACCTCCGGTGAGCTCCCACACCGTTCATCTCGGCGGCCCAGTTGGCCACACCGAGCCATTGGTGCCACAAGTTCCCCAGTGGCAGTAGGTAGACGTTCCATCTACCAGTTCAACGTTGGGAAAGGAGGAAGGGAAAAGAGAGAAGTATGAACCTTACAAGAATTCCGTCACCACCACGGACATTCGCCATCACTAGTCTTCCAGGGACTCTTTAACACAACATGCAACAACATCCGAAAACAAACCCACAACTCATTACATCCGCCATGCCTTATCCAAAACTCACAGGGTAGACCAGGGGTAAACCCCATGAGACACACTCAACACCACAGCGCCAGAGATGGCCAATACAAACGATTTAAGAATCCTCTCCTGGAATATCCAGGGGATGAACTCGCCAAGAAAACGCAGATCGGTGGAACACCGCTTGGGTCACCTATCCAGAGACATCGTCCTACTGCAGGAAACGCATCTTCTCGCAGAGGATGAACATCGCATAAAATTCAAGAGATATAAGCAGACCTTTTTCGCCACTTCTGGTTCAAAGAAAAGGGGTGTGGCAATTCTGCTCAGCGACAAAATTCCATTATTCAACATCACAATAAGGAGAGACCCAGAGGGCCGTTACTACTCAAAGGCCTCTTTGAAAAACTCCCCATCACGTTGGTATCAATTTACAGCCCCAATACCTCCCAAAGCAAGTTCCTCAAGGACACCCTCCCAATTATCCTATCATTCCGGGAAGGCCACTTATTCATTGGCGGAGATTTCAATGCCATTCCGAACCCGCTGCTAGACAAAACTCTTCCCCCTCACGAATACAGACTATGAGCAGGCCCTGGCCTTAATCAATCTATTTAAAGAATCAGAGACCGTGGATGCCTGGAGAATGCAAAATGACACCTCAAGAGACTACACACACTACTCCAACATCCATAAGGGATACTCAAGAATCGACCTGATTTTAATCCCCGGCATCCTTTATCCATGTGTCAACAACACAGAAATCCACACATGCACTGCGCCGACTGGACAACTAAATCTTTAGCGTATACAAAGCAGTTCTATTATGCTAAAGGGAACAAAGCAAACAGGATATTAGTACAGAAGCTAAGGGCTCTCTGCAGTCGGAACAACATACTCAAACTACGAGGGGGAAATGGAAAACTGCTCTTCTCCGAGTCGGATAAAATAAACGAACTATTGAGATACCATACATCTATAATGTCCAACGAACCATCGAAGCTAGAAGATCTACCCGAATACATGAGGGCGCTGCCGCCCCGCAACTCCTCTCACCTAGAACATCTGGAGGCTCCCATTGGAGATGAAGAAGTCATCAAATCCATCAAAGCCCTCAAATCCTCCGCTCCAGGCCCGGATGGCCTGACCGCAAACTTCTACAAAAGATTTGCCAGGGTGCTGGCCCCACAATTATCCGCCTTATTCAATTCCTTCCTATCCACGAGAGCTGTCACAAAATCCATGGCCGAATCTATCACAATCCTGCTTCACAAGCCCGGGAAAGACCCCGAACTGCCGGATTCCTATCGGCCCATATCTCTCTTGAACAATGACGGGAAGATTTTCGCCAAAGTGTTATCTAGAAGATTGGGCCCGACTCTTCCAGGCCTAATCGACCGTGACCAGAAAGGATTTATCGATGGCAGAGGAACCCACGACAACATTCGGCGAGTGATAAACCTAATTGAGTGTGCTCACAAATCAAAAACAAAGATGGCAGTACTCTCATTAGATGCCCGCAAAGCCTTTGATCGGGTGGATTGGGGATACATCCGTGCGGTCCTCCAACGCTTTGGCTTCAGTCCTAACTTCACGTCATGGGTCATGGCCAACTACCAAATTCCCATGGCACAACTCCGAATTAATGGCATCAGGTCCGACTACATCCACATCACAAGAGGCACTAGACAGGGCTGCCCACTTTCGCCCCTGGTCTTTGCTCTGTCCATGGAACCCTTTGCTGCCAGAATCAGACGAAGCGAAGCCATAAAAGGAATTCAGATGGGGAGTCACGAATATAAAATCGCACTTTATGCCGACGATGTGCTATTAACTGCGACAAACCTTTCAACTTCCCTGGGGGCACTGTAAAGGGAGATCGAGGCGTTTGGCGCCTTATCGGGATTCAAGGTCAACCTATCCAAATCCGCAGCATTATCCATCAACCTCTCCCACCAGGTGGAGGCCGCGCTCGCACCACTCTCACCAATTCCCTGGGCCAAGGAGGCCATGGAATACCTCGGAGTCCAGATCACCAAAAATCCAATGCGTTTGTATTCAAATAACATCCCACAATTACCCAGCTCTCTGCAGAATGATCTCAAAAGGTGGAAACAACAAGAAATCTCTTGGTTTGGACGAATTTCAGCCGTGAAAATGAACCTTATACCCAGATGGCTATACCAATGTGCATCTCTACCACTACAGATCCCTTCCCTCGCCATACGGGCACTACAGAAGAAAATATTGGAATTTGTCTGGGGGCAGGGGGGAGAGGCCCAGGATCAACAAACGAATCATGATGAAAGGAAAACCACAAGGGGGCCTGGGTGTCCCTGACCTAGCCGGATACTCACTAGCGGCTCAACTATCCCACGCATTCTCCTGGGTGCAGGAAGTAGACCCCCCGAAATGGCGACAAATCGAAGAGTCATGGTGTCCGGTCCCACTACACGATCTTCCGCACCTGCCATTGCTAAAACCACAAGCCAACTCTGGGCCCTTATCTGCCACGACTGTCACGACCCAATGCTGGAAAACCGCAGCACGGAAATGGGGAATTCGAGGCACCCTGGGTCCCATGTCTCCCATCTGGAACAACCCGGAATTCACATCAGGAAACCCACCACGGGACTTCCATGCCTGGATAGCAGGGGGCCTGGCAAAAACTGGCGACTTTCTGGAAGAAGGCTCTCCCATTACCTTCGAGAGATGCAAAATAAAATTCGGAGTGGGGGAACGGGAAAGATTCCGGTACTCTCAAATTAGGCACTGGATGTCACACAGGAGAACTCGGGACAAATGCTCGAGAGAACCAACAGCTCTGGAGCTCACTTTGTCATCTCCGACCAGCAAAGGCAGAATATCCACTGTATACCGGCTCCTAGACAGATCTGACCCAGCAAAGAAAGAAAGATACATGACAGAATGGGAAAAGGACATTGGCCGGGAAATAGCAGTAGAAGACTGGGAGCAAATATGGACCAGATTACACAAAAGCTCACAATGCGTCACGAATAAGGAAGGAGGCTATAAACTGTGTTACAGATACTATATCACCCCCACCCAAATCCATAAGGCCAACCTGGATTTTCCCGACACATGTTGGCGTGGCTGCCAAGCCCCCGGGTCGCTTTTTCACTTAGTGTGGTCCTGCCCAAAGGCAGAGATATACTGGAAGGAAGTACTGAAACACATTAAAGAAATCTCTGGCCTCTCAATCCCTTGGGACCCAGGAATTGTCCTTCTGGGCGAAACCGGCGATGGAACATTCCCGATTTCAGGTCATATCTCCCGCCTATGCAACCACCTACTACTAGCTGCGAAAATTACAATGGCCCGACTATGGAAAGACAAAAATGGCCCTTCGATCGGCCTATGGTGGGCCAAATGCTGGGAGATTGCAGTATCAGAAAAAATCACAGCAATTCGCTCAGACTCCCTAAATAGAACTCTGAATAAATGGGACCCATTTTTGGACTATGCGGCCAAATACCCAACTCTCACCAGGAGGCCCCCACTCACAAGGTGGCTCCAATGCAGCCCCCTCTACTGACTCCCGATCAGCCCCCAAACACACTGGAACCTATTCGGACATTCATCCAGGACTTTTCCACCCAACTGCAACAACCAGGAATCAACCCACCATCTCTCTTACCCCCAACTCACAAAAGACTATAAAGCCACTAGTTAATGTTTAAGCTGATATGTATTGCATTGTTGTATGAAATATACTATCTTGTAAGATCAATAATATGTTGTTATGAAAAAACTATGGTTGTGTCATTGCCCGGTTATTGTCCAAGTGAATGCAGTGGGGAAAGTGGCTGGGGTGCTAATTGCAATTAGATCGGGGTTCCCACTCAAAGTGCTGTGCTCACAAAGAAGGCTGCTATGTTTTCATGGTGGCCTTGGGCTTTTCACCCTAACAGAGGCCTCGGTATATGCCCCTAAAGACTCTCAGTTGTAATCTTTTATGGTGTGAGAATTGGTAGTTTGCGTGTCGGGTCCCATGCGATGGATCACGCGATTGCAGCAACACAACTAGTTATGCCCAAGTGTTAGGGAGAATTCTCTTTTAAGGCTAATTTCCCAAACCTAGTGAGTCCCCCAGCAGCTTTGCTGGATTTTTGGGGTTTTTTTCTCTCCTGCTAAGAGTGAGACTCTTTTCCTCCAACTCTTAGGCATCATTTGAGGTATGTCTTTGACTTATTGTGTGTTTATGGGCTATGGGGTCTTTTACTCCATAGGGTATCATCTGTTTTTGTGTATGTGTTACACAGCACCCTCAGTGCAGTAACACAGGGGTGTCATAGTGACGCCCAAACATAGACTCCATACTGTTCTGATCTTGATGGTCGTGCATATTATTGTACCTCCGTCCCCAAGTACCGCACAGACAGAAAGGATACACTGTCCGTGCAATCTTTGAGGCCACAGGTCTGTTGAGCCGTCAATCAGGTAACAGGAACGCCGGAAGGACCCCTGACCGCTGCAAGGCAATGTTTAATGGTTAAACAAGAGCAGTGCAATTGGTAAGGGTAACAATCAATATTAACAAGGCTTACTCAGTAGTGCTGTAGGTAGAGTCCTAAACGTGGCGAAAGCCACAGATTGCTGATGGAGGTGAAGAGGCGTTCAGCACGGCTCGTAGGTGGATCACACCTGGTTCTGATGTAGATGGACCAGAAAGGCAAGAAGGTCAAAAACCAAGTTCCAAGACTCAAGGTTCTGAAAGGATAATCCAAAGGAAGTCCAAGAGAGAGTTCCAAGGTCAAGGAGCCGGGGAATCAAGGCGGAACCCAAGAGGCAGAAATCCGAGGGGCAGGCAAAACAAATCCGAAGAACAGTCCGAGGTCGCAAAGTCCGGGATCATAAGCAGGAAAACCAGAACGCTAAACAATCCTCAAGAGATCAGCTGTGAAGCGCTGTACCCATGTTGTCAAGATGCTTTTAAACTGATTAAGTAGTCACACAATGTGTCTCATGGACGTGCGAGACGTGACGTGATCACATGGTCACGGGATGCCGGATGTTTGGGATTGCCGTGGGAGTCTCCGTGGGCGTGACCAGCCGTCAGTGCGCCTCCATGGTAACTGCCAGCTAAACAAAGGACGGTAAACACTGGGGCTAGAGGCTGGTGTCCTCCTACGCCAGACAACCTGCTGGTTCTTTCTGTGTGTAGGGACTGCTCTTGTGAATAGGTGTGGTGTGGGGCGTGTGCTCGTGTGATTCCTAATGGGACGAGAAACGGGAGACGTGACACATACCCTGGGACTGACTACTGTCTCCCAGGGCATGTAAAGTCACCATTGGCTTTCCTAGTCCAAAATTGTGAACAGAACCAGTACAAACCATCATATTGTGGCAGTACTGAAAGGGGTTAATTCAATTGCCCATGGGTCTGTTTCCAAAGGGGCACTGTCCAGTCGCCCCCTTATCGAGTTTCTGGCTGGTGGCAGTGGTTACCACGCGAAATATTCCACCAGAATATTTCCTATGGGATTTTCCCATTGGTTTTAAACACACCACTTTTTTGGTGCAATGTTAAAGATACCGCTGGTTTATTTATTTAATATAAAATCACCGGTTGGGTCTTTTCGCCAGAACTCTTTTCCAAAATGGCGTTTGTGTCCGTCTCTGTAACTCCAACCAAGGTCGGGCCTTTTGTTCCACTTTTTGGCAGGCTTCTCCACAGAAGCCCTCCAACTGGTGCCACTCTGTCTGGGTTCCACAGGATGTGTGGGTGGGGGAATTGGCATCCTGGACTGCATTGCCTTAGCAACTCAAGTCGCACTCTGTTCCGATTGGCCCAGTGGTGAGCCGCCTGGCTCACCACTTAGCATGTATGAGTGACAGCTAGGCAGTTGAATGGGGGTTTTTCTGCTTAAAAGCAGGGCTTTTGGGACTGGAACTTGAGAAGTCGCCATAGGACCTAAGAAATCTGCAGAGGGGAGAAGCTGTGCCATCTGCAACGACAACACCACCGGTGGAGCCCTGCTGCAACTACCTAACCACTTTCCCGACGACAAGAGAAGATCTTCTGCTGTAAGAGTCTTCTCCCTTTGAGCTGGTGGGGACAACCAGTTCGCCATTCGCCTTCCAGGACGTTCCTTGGTCGAATCGCCCGTGCCAAGCACCCCGGCGGCCGGATAGCCAAGCTTCACCACTGTGACCGTGAATAAAAGGAACGCACCTTTTAACCGAACGAACTCCGCGGCTGGTCTCTTCCCTGAGCAGTGCAGCAACTCCAAGTTTCCTCCTCGAAGAGATCTTCTCTTCCCCTGGTCGAAACCACAAACTGCAGCTGCCAGGAACAAATGCCACCGCTGGAGCTTCCTCACTCTTTAAGGTACTGTGTTCCGCCTGGCCTCCCTTTCTGCAGATTGCTAAAGGTGACCCTTAAATCCTTGGCTTTCCAACTGGGTTGGCCCCCAGACCTTCTAACTTTACCTTTCACATCAAACCAACCTCTTCTGAAAATTTCTGCAAAGACTTGAGTGCTTTTTAAACGGTGTGATCATGGGCACATTTCGCTTTGCTCCATTTAAAGTGGGCCTGGCCTATGAACTTTGGCTCTACAGTAGACCCTGCCTTCACTAACTTGCTGTGGTCTTAGAAAAGTGTTGGGAACTGTTTTTTTTTCATGACCTGCCTTTTTCTCTCCCTTTAACTTAATTATTGGAGTGCCATCTAGGTTACGCACTCGCATCTGTTTTTACAAATAGTGGTGTTTTGACCTAGACTTGTCTAATAATTATTAAGGGAGGTGTGTATACTTTATCTGACTGTGTTTGAACTTGCTTTGATTTATAGCGCTTATTGTATTTCCCAAGGTGTGTTTTAAATAAATAATTATATACTTTTGATACCAAGCTCTGGTCAGTGTTTGCTTGCTCTACTGTGTTTTTAGCCCTATTGTGTATCCTCTGTATACTGCCCTACTCATCTTGAGGTAAGTCGGACTGCTCAGCCACAGCTACCAGGTAAATCTGGGTGGTGCAGACTGCTACCAATTGGGTTTACTGCTTACTCCTGTAGTGTTAATCTTCTTGCAGTGTTACGTAAGGGAACTGCAAAGGATTCTGCCTAACACCAACCATCTCCTAATTCACAAAATGTGCACAGATTTCCCTGGTAGATATTTGGATAACACTCAGGCGCTCAGAGAAGGGGTAGACTTTTTATTCACATTGCTCCTTTTCACATATAGATTATGTTTGGCCTTCAGCTCCACTCATAGGCAAAGTTACGCAGATTGAGTGTCATACAAGTACATTGTCAGACCATGCCCCAATCTCAATGGACCTGAACATTTCACTAGTCGCACAGACGTTGTGGGCCTGGAGATTCCCAAGTTAGCTGCTGCGGGACCAGGTGCTCAGGGATAATATAGAACAGAAGATTGTGGCGTTCTTTGAGGTTAACTCTTCTGGGGAAACCATGCCAAATGTTACCTGGGACGTTTGTAAGGCTACTTTGAGGGAGACCTTGATTGCAGAGGGGGCCATTAGAAATCAACAAAAACAAGCTTTGGAAAAGTAGCCAGAGGAAGAAGTGGGTCGCGCAATGAAAAACATGGAAACAAACAAGGGTCCGGGTGCACAAAAATGTATAGAACAGTGGTGGGGAGGTAAAACCTCTTTCACACAAAAAAAGCAGAAAAATCCTTATAATTTCTTAAACAGAAATATTATGTAAAAGCAAATAAGACTGACAGACTTTTAGCTAGACAACTTCAGCAGAAAGCTGCCTCCCAAACTATACAAATGCTTCGGCTTCCCTGGGGAGAGAGATGCACTGAAACTTCACAAATAATTTCGCGATTCCACACTTTTTACTCTAATCTATATCATTGAGAAACCCCAGACCCAATGCAACAAAAAGCGTAATTCGATGCGGTTACCCTTCCCCAAATCTCTTTGGCCGACCAGGAAATGCTTGACCGGGATATAACGCCTGACGAAATAGATAAGGTTATACCCACGTATTCCCGATCTATGACAGGTAATGACCACAGCTGTTCTGCTTTGGAAAATTTCGGCAGAGGGCGTCCTGCATTGATGACGTCGATCCGTTGTCCCTCGAGGGCCTCCGTCGAGGGTCAGCGTCACCGGATGTTATATATAGGACACACAGCGCCCGTAGCCTCAGTTGTAGTTTTTTTCCCAGAACTTGTGGCACCAATATCCTAGCAGTATGACTGCAGAAAACCTTACGGAAACATAAGCTGCAATTGCATAAGAAATTCTGTAGTGGGGCAGGCTGGGAGGGTTCGATGTGGAATATGTTGGAGGAACATCCCATCGAAAGAACGTTACCAGATAAGGTAAGTAACTTGTTCTTCGAGGGGATTGTGTCCTCCGACGTATTCCACATCCATGACAGACTCCCAAAGTAGTAGGAGGTGGGAAAGAATTTACGAATTTCGAATTTTATAATGCCCAATCAAATGGCTTAATAGAGGACTGCCTTACCAAAGGCCAAATCCTGCCCATGGATGGAGTCCAAGGAATAATGTCTCACAAGAGTATGGACAGAGGCCCATGTGGCTGCTTTGTAAATATTGTGAATAGGAACACCCCTCTGTAGAGCAGTGGAGGCAGCCACACCCCTAGTAGAGTGAGCCTGTAAGCCTACTGGAGGGTCCTTTCCCACAAAACGGTAACATTCAGAGATCGTCAAAATTATCCATCTGGACAAGGTCTGTTTGGAAACAGCCTGACCCAAGCGCCTTCCAGCATAACCAACAAAGAGCTGATCGTCCACTCTGACCCGGGACATCCGGAGAGATAGAAAGTCAAACCTCTCCTAGGGTCCAACCTATGGAGCCTCTCCTCTTCCTTGCCAGGATGTGAAGGAGGATGAAATGGAGGATAAAATGCAGGAAGAATCACCTTCTGGCTCAAATGGAATTCTGACACAACCTTTGGAAGAAAAGAAGGCCGTACCTGCAGGACAACCCTGTCCTTATGGAAAACAGTAAAGGGTGGCTTGGCGGAAAGTGCCTGCAACTCATTCACTCTGCGAGCGGAAGTAACCGCAACCAAAAACACAGTTTTAAAGGACAACAGTCGCAACAGTACAAGAATGTAAGGGCTCAAACAGAGCTCCCATTAGGAACTTTAAAACCAAATTCAAATCCCATTCCGGCATCTGGAAAGGCGACGGTGGAAACACATTAGTTAGCCCTTTTAAAAACTGAGAAATCAAAGGAATCTTAAAATAAGAACATTCCTCAGACGAGCACTTAAATATGGACAGCGCCGCCAGGTAACCCTTAATGGTAACCACTTGCAGGCCCTTGTGGGCTAAGGAAAGCAAAACAGACAAAACCAAATGAATGGAACATTGGAAAGAATCCACATTCTGTACCCTGCACTAGTCACAGAACTTTCTCCAACGGCAACGGTACAGGGGTTTCGTTGCGGGCTTCTGGCCGAAAGCAACACCTCCATCACATCTTCGGGAGGACCCAATCCTTATACCTCAACCTTTCAGATACCAAGCATGAAGGCTGAGAGATTTGACCTCTGGATGGAGAACCCGACCCCCCCCCCATGAGAGCAGATCGTCTCGATAGGGAAGACGGCATGGAGGGCAGATGGACATATCTAGAAGGTCTGGGTACCACGCTCTCCTGGCCCATGCTAGAGCTATGAGGATAATTCGGGAACCGAACCTCCGTAACCTCCGCAACACTTGCGGAATGATGGGGACTGGAGGAAACGCATACAGCAGTGGGAAGGACCACTCCACTACGAACGCGCCCCCTCTTGGAGGAAATTCCCGCAAGCAGAATCTCTGGCACTTCCGGTTGACACTGTTGGCGAACAGATCCACTTGTGGGGTTCCCCAGAGGGCAGAGATCTCCAAAAGAACTTCCTGAGCCAGCTCCCACTCGTGAGAGACCGTGCTCTGCCTGCTCAGAGCGTCCGCCGCCGCGTTTTCGTCTCCGGCCAGATGAACTGCCGAGATTGAAATTTCCTGCTGGATGGCCCAGAATCAGAGGTGCATTGCCTCCCTGCACAAAGGGAGTGACCCTGCCCCCCTTTTTTGTTGAGGTAGTTAATGGCCACTGTATTGTCCATCATAATCAGGACATTCATCCCCCGCAGAGACGGCAGAAAAGCCGTCAGGGCTAGCCTGACGGCCCTAAGCTCTAACAAATTGATGTGGAGTCTGGACTCCGACTGAGACCAATGACGGCTGGCTGTCAACTCATTGGCATGAGCACCCCAACCCGTAAGGGATGCGTCCGTCACGATCGGAACCTCTGGCCATGGTTGCCAAAATGGTGCACCCTTCGACGGCCCACCATAGAAGATCCTGGGCGACCGAGGTTGGAATCTGAACGGGATCTGACATCCTGCTGGAGAATTGCAACCACTGCATCTTGAGAGCCCACTGCAGAGATCTCATCCGCAGCCTGGCCTCTGCCACCAGGAAAATGCAGGATGCCATGAGGCTGAGTAACCTCAAGAACTCGAACGCTGGGAGACTCTGGGCACATTGAAACTTGTCCACCATCTGCTGAATGTGATGAGCCCTCACCTGGGGAGGAGAACTCTGCCCCAGGGATGTGTCGAGAACTGCTCCGATGTATTGGAGCCGTTGGGTAGGTGTCAAATGTGACTTATTTAAATTGAGGGAGAAGCCCAGCTTGTGAAGGGAGTGGCAGGTGACGGACAGATGATCCAGGGCTTGCTCGGGAGAGCGCGACCTGATCAACCAATCATCCAGGTAGGGGTAGACTTTCCTGAGATATGCTGCCACCACCACCATCAGCTTGGTGAAGACCCTTGTGGCGGAGGTCCCGAGACTGAAAATGCGAGTCATCAACCGCAAACCTCAGGTACTTCCTGTGCTTGGGATGAATCGGCAAATGAAAGTAAGCATCCTTGAGGTCCAGAGACACCTAACAATCCTGAAGTTGAAAGGCCTGGAGGACTTGAGAAAGAGTGACCATCTTGAACTTGTCCTTCTTGAGGAGTTTGTTCAACCAACGCAAGTCCATGATGGGTCTCAATCCCCTGTCCTTTTTTGGAATAAAAAAATAAGTTGAATACCATCCCTTGTTCCTCTCCGCTACAGGCACCAGTTCCATGGGGCCTTTCTCCAGCAGGGATAGGATTTCCTGCACAAGGAGCGGATCCGGACGCTTCAAAGAGAGCTTCACCGGTGGATTGTCATGAGGCCTCTGCCGGAAGGGAAGACAGTAGCCGTGGGCTATGATCTCCAGAACCCACACATCTGAACTAATGGCTCACCATTCTCCAAGATGCTGCGCAAGTCTGCCCCAACTGGCGAACCATGGGACATGGCCTCATGACTGAGCGGCTGCGGCAGTGCCTGAGGGCAAAGAGGCAACTGCCCCAGCGGCTTTGGCACCTCAAGTACCTTGCTTTCCACCTCTGGTACTCCTACGGTGGCCCCTTTGACTGGCAGTTCCTCTCGATCTACCAAAGGTAGAGTAGTACTGAAAGGAACCTCCCCTGCATTGCTGTCTCCTAGGACGAAAAGGCAGAGGTTGACGTACTGCAGTGCTCAAAGACTTCGCTGCAGCTTTGGAGGTCTGCAACCTCTCACGGCTCTCGTCAGCCTTGCTGCCAAACAGATGAACACCATCAAAGGACATGTTCAGAAGCAGGGATTGCACATCAGGAGCAAACCCCGACTTCTGCAACCACGCAAACCTGCGTATCACGGTGCTCGCAGCCATGGACCGGCTGACACAGTCTGCTGTGTCCAAACCCGACTGAACAGATTCGCACATGGCATCATTGCCGTCTTGCACGAAGGCTAGAAAACCACCCCGTTTTTCCCCTTCGGGAATATGCTCAGCCGCCAGAGATGCACAGTCCCACAGAGTGTGAGTGAATCTCGCCAAGGCACAAGTGGAGTTGGCAGACTTCAACGCCATACCCCCAAATGAAAATACCTTCTTCACCCAACCATCAAAGCGCTTATCGTCCCCATCAGGAGGGATGGTAGAGTACGCAGCCTGCTTCGAAGGGGCCATAGCCGCCTGCACCACCAAACTCTCTGGAGTAGGGTGCGTCGATAAGTAGCAGGGGTCACTACTGGCCGGGCGATATTTTTTCGGAAGCGACTTATTAACTGCTGGGAGACTCTCTGGAGCAGTCCAAGCTGCCGCCACCCTCCTTTGAAAAGCCATGTGACACGGCAACACCGGGTCAGTGGGTGGACCTTGGTCCAGGATGTCCGTCAGATCATCCTGATCAAAATCAACAGATGGAGCAGACCACCCCAAGAATTCCGTCACCCTTGACATGAGACGCCTTTTAGGAGGATTCGGCATGCGTCCCAGGCTCAGGCCTGCCAAACTCCTCCTCCGGAGAGGTGTCAAGACCACTGGCGTCATGCAAGGACTGACGGAGTTCCTCCATCTGACTGTGCCCCAACAAAAGGTCATCAGGGACATCAGGAAGCGCAACCATCTCCTCATCAGACCCTTCCTCCACCTCTGAAATACACTCCAAAGGTTGGAACAAATCCAATCTGGGAGGAGGAACAGAGAAGCGTCCAAAAACAGGCCTCACTGACTTACTGAGAGCCTTCCTCAGAGGTTTCACAGCCCTCTGGGGTACCTGCGGCAAATCCTCCGCAAACTGCGTCAAGGCCGATGGCGTCAACGACTTCAAGGGCGGAGCCCCAAGAGAGTTCCCCGACAGACACTGTGCTGATGGCGTCGATGCCTTCTTCGAAGGCTTCACAGGTTTTGACAGTCTCGATGGCGTCGAGGACCGGGACCTGGACCTGGCACGGCTATGGCGATCTCCCTTGTCCGAGTGGGACCTCGACGGCTCCAGATGATCGCGCCGACCTCCCGAGCCCGAAGGTGTGCGAGTGACCGAGCCTGTTCCCTGCCGGCTTCTTTCGGAGGCGCGGACGGAACTGTGCCTTGCGATTCGAAAATCGTCATCTGCTGGCGGAATGCATCCCATTCGGCTGGCGACAAAGACTTGGTGGGACAAGTCAACCGTCCGGCGGAGTCCTCCTCCGATGAGGACGGGGAAGGCGACCAGTGACAGCGCTTCCTAGAATGCCTCGACGAGGCAGAGGAATGGCAGGAACAAATCCTAGACCGAGACCCCTTGGATTTTCGCCGACGCAGTGAGTCACCCCTCGAGTCATTGGTCGAAAGCCCCGCAGACTTCAATTTATGGGGCTTAGACACCCTACCTACCTTCAATTTCTTCCTACGTTCCCGCAAGGCCTTAGACGTCAGGGACTGGCAATCCTCGCAGTCGTGGCGTGACTTTCGCCGGGGCACCAGAGGCAGATGTCATGCGGGTCCGTGATGGACATCTTTAAATGTCGACTTCGGGGTAGTAGAAAAAGACAAAGACATCGCTATCTAAGAGAAGAATCGAGCGCGCCGAGATTCCGAAGCAAACACATTTATGGAAAAAACGTAACTGAGGCTACGGGCGCCGTGCGTCCTATATATAACATCCGATGATGCCGACCCTTGACGGAGGCCCTCGAGGGACAACGGAGCGACGTCATTGACGCAGGAGGCCCTCTGGCAAAATTTTCCGAAGCAGCACAGCTGTGGTCATTACCTGTCATAGATGTGGAATACTTCGGAGGACACAATTCCCTCAAAACATATTTACACATATTGGTTCCCAGATTAACTTATCTATATAATTGCTTCGTTCAGTCTGGGTGCATATCACCTACAATGGAGGAAGCCAAGATTATATTATTTCCTAAATAGGGCAAGGATCCTTCCTTGTGCAGGTTATATGGTCCAATTGCATTGATAAATCTGGACGCTAAAATGTATTCGAAGGTTTTGGCCAATAGGATGGAAGATTTATTACCCTCATTGCTACATCCGGATCAATCAGGCTTTATTAAATAACGCCAGACACATGACATTAGAAGAAGGTGCCATATTTTAGAGGAAGTCAAAAAGAAAGCTATCCAAGCATTCCTATCTTTAGACACTGAGCAAGCTTTTGATAGAGTTGAGTGGACATTTCTTTTTCAAACTTATTTTTCAAATTGTGGCCAAAATGGCATTCGGCCAAAGGTTTATCAGCATGATTCAGGCAAACTATAGATGACCTAATGCCAGGCTACTTATCAACGGCCTTTTGCCTTCTCCTATAGCTTTACAATGGGGCACAAAACAAGGGTTTCCACTATCGCCGTTGTTATACGCAATAAATCTTGAGCCACTTTTGGCCAAGATTAGGCAAACAGAGGCAATATGCAGGATAGATTTCGGGGGAGCTCCACATAAAATGATGGCATAAGCCAATGACATGCTGCTTCTGGCAATGGACCCTTTACCCCCTCTACAAGCAGCAAAACAAAAGCTAGAACTATTTGGTGAAGTGGCAGGTCTAAAAATAAACAGATCCAAATCCAAAATTGTAAGCTTGTCTTTGATTGAAGAAAATGTGCAGCTTTTAAGGTCGCACACACGATTTGGCTGGGCCCAGGAAGGGATAAAACTATTAGGTGTCTCCATAAACCGCACAATAGGCACATTATATGAGGCCAACTATCCGAGTCTGCTGAAAAGTATTACAGCCCAATTATCAACATGGGGTCCGTTATCTATCTCATGGTTATGAAGCATTAACTAAGTGAAGATGGTGACCATGCCCCAAACACTTTATTTGTTCCAGGCACTACCAATCTGGGTCCCAGCCTCCTTAAGAAATGACATGCAGCTAAATCCTCATTCATCTCGAATAATAAGCATCCTTGGATAGTACTGAATATGTTAACCTCTATCCGTAGGAGTCATTTTTTGGGGCACCCAAACTTTCAGAATTATTAAGCAACACAGACAAGGTCCCTAAAAGACTGGTCGGCTGAAACCTCTGAGAAAAGATGTGTTCAGATGTAAAAAGCACTTGGTGGGGGTCAGCTTCATGATGTGCTGTGGTTCCCCAAACCAGATCGACCTCTTAATATGCATAAGAGTCAGATTATGAGTCTGGTTGAACATGTATTGGATGTAGCAGTGAAAAAGTTCAATTGACGACAATCCCTTCTCCTCTCACAGCTATATTCAATAATCCACAATTTACCCCGGGTCTCAAACCGCAAGCATTTGCCAAATGGAAACGTGCGGGTTGCAAAAGGCTGCAGGATATGTTTCAGGATAATGCTCCAAAACCATTTTCACAAAGTAAATTAGAATTGGGCCTATGTGTAACTGTCTTACACTACGGCAGCAGTGGGATCTCTGTACTCCGTTTCGTTCCCATTCTTTACAGGGTAATACAAGTTCAGGGCATTCGCTATGTCATCGTTACAGGTTGCATGGAGACTGGGGAAGCCACGCACATGTCAGCTGACAAGGTTCGGACGTGCTCCTCGTATATGGAAGCTAGGCCCCCTTGCAGCTTAAATCCTGCGGCCGCGAGATTCTCACTGCTGCTAATTGATACGTTACAGTGTGTGGCCTTTTGCTAACCTCGTTCTTCCCCGGATCACTCTCCGCGGCTTATCTCTTGAAACCCCGGTTACCAGAACTCTTTTCTGCTTATTGGATTGCTACGTGGATTTCCCCTTCTTGGATTCTGTTTGTTACGGTGTTCTGTGCTTGGGTGTGGTAGTCCTTCGCACGGCTGATCCGAGCCTCCAGCCCCGCTGCACTTGTCATCTCTGCAGGCGGGACCGAGCCTCCAACTCTGCGGCACTTGTCATCCTTGCAAGCGGGGCTGAGCCTCTGACTCCTGTTCCGCCTGAACTCCTCAGCACAGGCGATCAGAACTCCAACTTCGCGGCAGCTCTCATCCTCTGGTCCTGCTCCGCATTAGCTGATCGGTGCTTCCAGCCCCGCTACAATTTCCTATCACGGATTGACTAGAACAATAAGCGTAGGTCTTTATTTGTTTGCTTGTTGTACTAATACCCTACAGCATCTCTGCAGCCCTCCTTAAGGTTGTTCATATCCAGCAGACCCACAGCACGCTTTTGGATTCCTGGTTCCCTCTCCTGCAACCTGGAACTTTGACTATAATCATATGCTGGAACTGGTCTCTCTTGTTGTATTACTGCATTTGAACGCTTTCCAGTACATGCACCACCCCGGACCTAGCGCGACCCTCGTGCCGATCGGGATTTGTCTTCATATACTAACTTCCCAGTTTGTTGTTTTATCCTGCTGTTGTGTTCTACTTCTTGCTCCTCCATCAGTGTTCCACTTCAGGTTAGTTTACCCAACTATACACTCCATAGATAGTTATGAATCATACAGGGTTCCTCATTTGGGGTATTTCTATGATAGGTGCAGGGTTCCGGTTCAGTCCCTATCCTCCTACGCTAAAGTCAGGTACCAGTTGTTCTAATTAGAATTGCTATTAAACCTTTTTTCATTGACCTAACCATGTTTTGTATTTCCTTGCAGCATTGGTTGGCGGTGCGTGCATTCCCCGCTCTTTTAAGCGATAGACAGCTCTGACTGTTTTTACCTAAACAACAGAGCAGTACATCGTAAAGAAGTGCCACTCACTACGAGGAAGCCTGATCCTTAGAGATCAGGGGGTTCTAGGATTCTGGAGACCGATTACTGCTTCGTATTCCACTACTCATCTTGGGCGGTCGCATCCTCCCTTCCAATGTGGTGAGTAACAAACTTGCTGTTTCCAATATTTTCAGGTCTGCCATTGGCTATTAGCTCCTCCTAATAAGAAAGTAGCACTTGGAGATCTTACCCCATTTGACCGGTTTGTAACTTCCAATCCCAGTAACAGGGCTCCTATTTCTAATGTGTATAAAATTATAGTTGACACGCCCTCGAATTACACACCGACATGGAAACACCGCTGGCATCAGACATTGGGCATGGAGATGAATGAGGAAGAATGGGAAATGCTATGGAGGGAAATCCCAAAACGTACTCAGTCTATCCAAGTTTGGGAGTTTTGGTATAAGCTCATGGTTCAATGGCATTACATACCAACTCGGTTACATAAAATGAAGCTGTCCATCTCTGACAAATGTTGGCAGGAATGTGGTGGGATAGGGGATTGGGAACTTATTTGGTGGAGTTGCCCGATCTTAACACAATATTGGAAGGAAATAAATGATCACGTGCAGCATATATTCAATTTGCAGGAACCTAGATCACTTAGATCTTGTCTTTTGGTGATCTGGAGAACAATCTATACCAAGGATCCAGACAACATCGAAAAGCATACGCAATTTTGCAACTGACGGCACTTCTGGTGATTGCTCAAAACTGGAAATCAAAATGTTCACCTAATGTCAGCCAATGGTTCTCTAAGGTTTGGAACTTCTTGACTCTTGAGTGGATTACTTCTTTAATTAAGGGTGATCAAGCCAAATTCACTGGAGGCTGGTCCAGGAATGTTTTTCAAAGTGACTATAACATTGTTTATAGTCCACTGAAACTCTATTTTAGGTATTGCATGATTTAGAACCTGGTTTAGCTATGCAACATGGGCAAGTTTGGGGGTGAGGGCAAGTACTGCTGGGGCCGGGGGAAGCGGTTGGGGAGAGGCACAGGTGTTTTCTGTTTTTTTGTTGTTTTTTTATTCTTTCTTTTTTCTTGCTTGCTATTGTCTGTAGGTTTCCAATTCAAAATGCCAATATAAAAATAAAAATATGACCTCTTTAAGGCAGTTAAAATTTTCACAATTGTTGTGAACAAAATTCTTCCAACAGAGGGAAAAAACTGTTAGAAAGTAGTGACGCTTAAGGGACCTAAATGACTGGAACTAATTCATCATAGAGGAGATGAGACATTATGCACAAGGATTTCTTCATATTAGACCTGCAAATTATGGGCCAAATAGTCACTGCTTGTATATAAATATAAAATCTGAATACACACCCTGAACACATATTTTTTAAAATGCAAATTAACCTAAATTCTTACCCAGTGGGAATGCTTCTGTGCAATCTTCTGTAGTAATAACCTGGCAAGTCTTTGCTACGAGACCTGCCAGGAATGTGTCCAGAGGCTTTCGCAGTGAGCTGTAGACAAGCACACAATGATCTGAAAATCAGACAGAAAAATACAATTAAAGGCAGGTGCAAAAAGAAAACCGCAATCCTGGTGTTTACATCTAACCGATAATATATTTGACATCTGATAGTGTTGATAGTACTAATATGTTTCTTGATCAGTCAGTATGTTATTAATGCCGGGCACATGTTAAGATCATGGGTTGGGAGAACTGGTTGTTCCGGTTGCCATAATTGCAGAACATTAATGTAATGTCCTGCTCACACTTAACTGATTGCATGTGAACATGCTTTCAAAGTGGTACCCCTTGATCCATTCCCCAAGTGCCTTTCAATTAAAGATGTCTGTATTTCATTTGGATTCCTCCAGGGTCTTTGGGGAACACTGCTGTAATTGAAAAAGGCACTGTACCTAACATACTGCAGTCACTTTTCAGCAGAAGATTGATACATACATCTGTGTAACCCGAATGTGCTATGAAAGGTGTTGTTTAGGTCTTAAACACAAACATAGCCTGTCACAGGTCAAAGTTATCTGGAAGTAATAACTTGCAACTACTGTCACAGCAGTATCTTCTAATTTTGAAAATTAAAGGAGAAATAGAAAAATTGGTCAGTTAAAAGTACACATTACTTTAGCAATAAAACCCAGCGGGCGGGGGCATTACTGGGTCAAGTTGCCGTTTCTCAACTTTAAAAAAACAACAAAATAAGGTGGCCACCATGAAAAAGGGAGAAAGAAACGAAATGTAGTCCCTTCTACCTTTTCATGCTGGACATTGCCCACAGCGGGGAAGTGCTGAGAAAATCCTTGTTCCTTGGACCGGGAAGGGACAAAGAATCTGCAGGGAGGTGGGATTCGGGGGTGTGGAAGATGACCACTTACCTGCAGCCCAGAAAGGAAGATCGAGGCCTCCCACTTCTGAGGAGACACAGAACACGGGCATTACCATAAGTTAAAGCCCATGTTCCGGGCTTCCCGATTGTCTGGGAGGCCCCCTGGCCCACCACAGGGGTGCTAATTATAAATAAGGGTCTTTACAATATGTGTACTTTGGCCAATGTATGTGCGTTTGGTATCACATGCCATAACAAATCTCCCGAAACCAAAGACAATTGGTTAGAGTAAGAGTAAACGCAGCATGGACTGTGCTTCCACTAAGCCATTTTTTAACATCTCAGACATGTTCTTAAAATGGCAGATAAACACTTTTTTTTCCCTTGAACTCCTCTCTCCGAGTCCCATTCTCCACTCATTTTAAACAACATACCGAAATTCTAACACCATTATAAAAACCTAACAAAACATTCTATATCAAAATATACCACAACATAACAATGCAAATGTTTGTAAAAAGTCAGTTAAAAACAGAAGATAAAAAAGGAAATTATGTGGTGGTGCAGATAGGGACTGGAAAAGGGGAGGGGACAAGGTACATGGGGATGTTGCCTCAGGAGGGAAAAGCCCAGTCTATGAATATCATACGAAAATGTTAAGTCAACAGTACTTCTTCATGAACAAATATTCATGCAAGACCACTCCCAATATTAGTATATCACAAATGTTTTCTCTTAAAATATCCAACAAAGGGCCCTCAGGTCCTTCGGAATGTACTGTATTTTCCTTATTTGAAGCGGTTATTTTATTTCCACTGTAAACACAGTACCTGTGAGCAAGTTTCACATATATCACTTTTTTACAACGTATCTATTTAAAATAAGGCAAACTGGCCACATCATTCACAGCCCGACACTGATTTGACTCCAATCTGTCTTTGATATTGATCATGCACAGCCTTTTGAGATGCAGCTCATCATTTGACTACAATTTTTATCCCTACCATGCAGTCAGGAGTGGAAGCTTCAGCAAATTCATGGGCTGCCCCCCACCCCTCCACAGGTGCCATGCAAGTGAAAGGGTAGTGTGATACATGCATCCTTAGAAGCTCATAAGACATTTGATGTCCGCCGCTGAGCAGCAGTGTCTGTGGGGTTGAAAGCCAATCTGGTGTACCCATGTCATACTGAGGACCAGGGTTCAAACCTGGTGTGAACTTCATCAACTGGGCGAACCCTAATGTATGGGTCCCAAGATTTGATCTGGTCCACCAGTGTTACTTTTAATGAGTTCAGTACTTAGTACATTTTACACCTGTAGATTTACTGCACATTCATTTATGATTTTCATTTTTTAACTACCCCAGTTTTTTTCATGTGGTTGTACATCTCTAATTTTCGGGGTGCAGGAAATAAGCACCAGAAATAAGCTGGTTAATGTGTACAGCACTCATTGATCTTTCGGTACACATTGAATGCATGGGGCATACTTGTATGTCCTCCATACAATACAAACATAAATATCCTACTATACAGTACACTTCTCGATGAACCCCCACTCCACTATCTCATACAAAAGTGGTGTTTATCTCAAACTACCTTACACCTCGCTTACTTTCCCTTCCCTAGCTGTCGACACCTTGCAACAACATCAGCCTATGTGTAAAATGTCTGCAAGAGGTTAACATCTCTACAGGACTGTTCAGTCATCACCCCACAGTAAAAAAAACTGTTGTGAAAGATTTCTCCTTTGGCAATAATTTTCCCTCCATCTTTCTGTGGGCCCCCACACGTTTTGCTTTTATTTTTAAACCTGTCCTGAATTCTCCCCATGCCTTTTCTAATTTTGTTTGGGGAGAAACCGATCAGTCCTTCAGACTATCAGTACTAGGAAACTATGTTTCCCTTTTAGGTAACTTTTTACATTGCACACATCTTACAATGCAGTGTAGTGGGGATACGTTTGTATCTCCCTAGTATTTTACAGTTGGGATTTTTGATTACTTTTATATGTGCCTAAAGACCAGATGGTTGCAGCAAACATATGTTTACTACTTTTGCGTTATTTCCAGTGTGCACATTCGCATTTGGCACGTATGGCTAATGAACTTGGCTAGTGCCCTAAAATGGCACACCATGAGAATTCTGCTTGTTCTTTGGCCATATTGATGTTTGGCCTTCTTCCTGCCTTCCCAGGTCAGGAAATCCCATATAGGTCATGCACTTGCCTGGGAAAGCTGCTGCTTTTGCTGGCTAGTTATGCCTTTGTATATGTGGCCCAGGAAGGGGCTGGGACTGTCTGGTCCCATTTCACTTCCATGATACCTGAAAGTCTATGTGTATGGCATGAGTGAAATCCACAGTAGTCCCTTATTTGACCGCTTCTGGCTGTTTGAATGGTGCAGATCCTTACCATTGGTGGGCTTGGACTTGCTTCCAGGCAAACTCTTGGATAAGAAGAGGCCTCCTGTAGCCATTTCTTCAGATCAGCGTTGGAGCCAGGTATCCTGTGTAAAAGAGCAGATGACTGAAGATCCGTGGACGACTCCCGAAGACGCCCAGTACTCTTTCCTGCGTTTGGTCTGGTGAAGTCACACTGGACTACCTGATCTGCAAAGGCCAGAGGGGTGCTTCAAGCCTTGGACTTGTGGGACCAACCAGTCTTGACATGTTCGTGGATCCAGCCGTCCCGAGCCTTTGGAACTGTCCCTGGACCACCCGGTGGACTGACCAGCTCTCCAGTGGGCTACCTCCCAAGAACTGTTGCCGTTCTGTGTTCGCGTGTAAGTCACCTTCCTGCCGAATTTCAGCCTCCCAGCTTTAAGGGATTCTGCTCTGGAAGGTTTTCACCTATGACTGGAAGGACGCCTGCCGTCACTTGTGAGCGGTGGAAGTCGCTGGATCTCGCCTTCCCCTGTCTGGTGAAGTGTCCTCAAAAGGTCCATCTCAGTGCCTTTTGCAATTCTTCATCGCCAAGGCTTGGCTCTCTGCCCCTGGAACTGACCAGAAGAATCTTTGCACCTGCAGCTACTGAGCATCTCTCACTAGAACCTATGGCAGGAAAACCTACCTTCAGTGACCCCCTGTCGACCCACCTAGTCTGCAGGGAAAATATGAGTTAGGGGGTAAGTAAATGCATAGCATTTGTACCCCCCCCCCAACTCCCTCCTGTTCTCCTTAGAATAAAATTTGGATATTCCATTCAATCGCTTTTTGATCATCGTGTCCCAAAGCAGCGGTACCGGAAAGATCAGGATTGTTGAATATCTTCTCTGGAACATTTCAACAACACAAGAACTCTTCCTACATCAGACCTTATTTCTGAGAAGATTTGTGACTCTTGGGTACAAGTCCCTACTCCTCAGAGGGATTGGACTTTTAAAGTTGGGGTATATTTCTTGGGACATGGTTCCATCGTAGTGCATCACTTACCTTCTTTTGTTTGGTGAATAAGTTACTGAGTGCCTTCATAAGAACCTATTGTGACTGTATACGACATACATTACTTAGCATAATTGTATTTCTGATGCTTGTATCTGCTTAGATTCAGGCGCTGTGCAAAGGGGGACATCTAGTGGTAGGTGCAGAGTATTGCATTCTGTTTTTGAACTTTAAAAATAGGGACGCCGACTGGGCGTGTTTCTAATACTATCCCTGTGTGATATGTATTGTAACCACAATCTTTTATGCGTCAAGGTCTGTCGGATTGTTTTGTTTCTGACAAGAGGGAGCATGAAGTGAATGCGCGAATACAGAAAATAAAGAAAAGGTGTTTAGAGGACTATGTACCTTCAACTCCAAGGGGGGAAGGAAGGACGGGCCCATGTGAATCCAAGCAGATACAAGCATCAGAAATACGATTACGCTTGGAAATGTGTGTCTTCTGAGGCTCGTGGATCTGCTTAGAATCACATGCTGTGCATAGACATAGACTAGGAAGCAGCACCAGGACAGGAGATGGTTGCATGATGTTTGGATGTAGAGCAGCAAAAAGATGTCCTAGCACAGCTTGACCCATCTGAGAATCACTCTTAGAATGAGTATCTAAGCAGTAATGTTGTGTAAATGTGTGAATGGAACTCCAGGTGGCATAGAAAGGTACATTTGTAATAAAAGCTAAGGTAGCCTCTGTGCCTCGAGTAGAGTGTGCTCTAGGTGTAAAGGGTAAAGTTTTCTTTGAAAGAGAGTAACACATTTGGATGCATCTTACAATCCATTTTGAAAATGCTGACTTTGAGACAGGATCCCTTTCTCTTCCAGTGGCTGAGGAAATAACAAATTGATCTGTTTTCCATAGTGGTTTTGTATTATGGAGGTAATATATAACTGATCTCCTTACATCTAGTATATGGAGGCTTCTATCCGCTGAATAAGTGGGATTTTGGGAAAACGCTGGAAGTTCTATAGTCTGATTGACATGGAACTTTGAGATGAAATTTGGAGAGAAACGTGGATGTGTGCGCAAAACCACTTTCTCCTTGTGAATGGTAACAGATGGGTCTTGAACTGAGAGAGCCCGCAATTCCACGTACCCTCCTTATTGATGATTTGGCCACGATAAAAGCAGTGTTAGAAGTAAAACACTTGGCTTTATGCATTGGCTCAAAAGGAGGGCCCATAGGTTTAGCAAGGACCACATTCAAGTCCCAGCCACGAGATGGATTTGAAATTGGAGGGTGTAATCTTTTGACGCCTTCCATAAAGGCTTTGATGACAGGGATTTTACACCAAGAAACTTTATTTTGCAAAGTGGTGTAAGAAGAAAGAGCAGCTAGATGCACTCTTTTTAATAACACATTTTATTGATTTTGTAACAATCGTACAACATACAAACGAGTTCCCCACCACCCCCCCCATAGCCTTGAGTTGGCTCGTCGAGCCGTTCTTGTTGCACCACTTCATACTCATTCTTGTAGCTGTATAGTTCTTGCTATATTCCCTAATACACTCCCAAACGCCCTCCCGCCTCGTGGCTTGGGTTCTCAGTTTGCACCCTCTTCCCATTCCCCCAGATCTTGGCAGCCTTTGTCGGGCACCCCCGTGCTGTATATATTCTGTGTTCCTTCGCAGCACAAATGTCCATTTCGCCAGACCATTGAGCCAAGGGCACTCCAGGGCTCCCCATTTCTGTGCCATGTCTCGCTTTATCAAACCCAATGCTGTGGATAGGAAGATAACATCCCACTTGTTCGAGGTGTTTTCAACTGGGACCCCTAATAGCAGTGTCACAGGTTATAATGCCACCGTGCGACCCAGGATCCTTGTTAATGTCTGGCAGCATTGCTTCCAGAAGGTCTTAATCCGGGGGCATTCCCAGAGGGGATGGATGAAGGTGCCCTCCTTTCCCGAACAACTCAAGTAGTTGGGATCAGTAGCCCGCCCCCAGCCGAACAGGGCCATATGGGGATAGTATACCCGGTGGAGTATTTTGAGCTGTACCAGTCAGATTCTGGAGTCTATTGCGATTTTGGGTGGGTGCATAAGGACTTGGATCCAATCCTCTGATTCTATGGTACCAACATCCCTTTCCCCACTTAGTTCTAAGGCTAGCCAACTCTGGAGTAGCGAATGCATCTATGGGTTTATATAAAACAGATGTGAATTTAGTGAGAATGTATTGTGTAAGTAGGTTGCGTTCCAGGGGTGTGCAGGCTGGTGCATCAGTGAGTGCCTGCCGGTGTCCACTGATGGCATGTGTCAATTGTATAAAGCGGTAGCGCTCGGTCGTGGGAATTCTGAATTTCTGTTGCAGTGTCTCTAATGGGAGAGTAGAACAGTCAGCTATGACATCACCTACTGTGGTTATCCCAGCCTCCACCCACCAAGCCTGTGCAGCAAGTTTCCGCACTTCTGTGAGCATATAATTGTGCCACAGTGGTTGTGCCAGAGTTATCCTATTCCCCCAGCCTATGTGGGTATGTGCCTGCCTCCAAGTGGCCGCAATATGTGTTGACATTGTTTGTGTGGGAGGTGGGGGGGGTTTGGGGAGGGTCCGGTACAGTGTGCCGAGTGGCAGGGTATCTTGGGTGATGGGCATCTCTCCTTTAATGTGCGGGAGTTCATGGTCCCCGTGGAGCAGATCATTGACCACTGTTAGCTGGCTAGCCCAGTAATAGGACCCCTAAAATGCGGGACTCCAATACCCCCCTCCCAGATGGACCTTTGTAGCGTAGTCAACGCAATACGGGGTTGTCTGCTTTTCTATAACAGTTTCCTGAGGAGGCGTTCCATTCGGATGAATTCCGAGTTCGGTATTGCAAGTGGGGCGTTCAGCAGCACGTACAGGAAGCACATGAGTGCCATCATCTTAAAAAGCGCCGCCCTACCCATAAGTGTGAGGAGGAGGAGCATCCAATGTTTCACGTCCTCCGCAAAGCGATCGGTTAGTGGGTGCAAGTTATAAGACACATGGTCTGAGAGGTTCCCAGCGACCCATATAACCAGGTAGTGAAAACCATCACTCTCCACTCGATATGGAGCGTCTCGGGGAATTGCCAGGTCACCCCCTTTACTGGAAAACAAACCGATTTTCCCCAGTTTACTTTCAGATCACTACAGTCACCAAAGGCTGTCAGCATCCGGGTTATTATCCGACATGCACGGTTCGGGTCACTCAGCTAAATTAATAGGTCATCCACGTAGAGTGAGACCTTATCTTCTCGTCCTTCCGGCCATCGGAACCCGAACCATGTGGCAGCCTGTCGAAGCCACTGGGCCAGTGGTTCAATTGCTAAAGCAAAGAGGAGGGGGTATAGAGGACAGCCCTGCTGCGTGCCCCTGACCATAGAGAATGTCCTGGAGGACCAGCTGTTTACCCTGACCTCTGCTTGTGGAGCTTCATATAGAAGTTGAACCCACCTGAGAAAGGTTTCTCCAATGCCCATACGCCTCGTCGTCGCCCAGAGGCTTTCCCATATAGGGGTGTACCGAACGTAGGCTTTGAGTAAGTATTCGGCCGAATTCTTGCCGAATACTTTGACATCGTGATTTTAATACAATGCAACATGAACTCAGAAAGGCAAATATAGACTTCAGTTTGCAAAACTGAATAGAATTAGACCAGCCAAATTGCTATCACACAGCTGAAAAATATGTTATATTGTAATCTGCTCTTTAGGGCGTGTTTTATTACAGATTTGACAAAAAAGGTGCTCATCTTTTATACTTAGCCTGCAACAATACAGGAACATCTTTTCTTTTGGCGAATGTTTATATGCAATGTGCACTTTTTTCAGTTGGAAAAAACAAACTGAAAGAAATGTGCATAGATCCTTTCAGTTCCTGTCATGTCACTTCCGATTGCGTACGCCATAGTCCCCCATTTTCTTTTTTTAAGGACTTGAGTCCTGAGTTTAACATTAACTGATATTTTATCATGAAATTCTAAGTTGCATGTTTGTGTATTGGCGAGAAAGAGTGGCTAGGAGAAGTGAAAAGTGAGCAGCATTTGTTTGGGTGGGTTGAATAGTTGTGAGATGGAGTTCACGCATATCAGATTTCCTCTTGTCTTGTGTCCTGCAAGAGCCGACATGAACCATTTTATACATTTCTATGTGAGCTGCAAAGAAGTTCAGAAACTCAACCACATCGACTTTGCAACTGGATAGAGAATGCAACGCATCTAATTAATAAAGCCAGTCCTTTTGCATTTGTGAAGCCTCCTACTTTAATTGGCACTGAATATGCAACAATCTTCTGTACATTTGGTCCCTTCATTTTGGTTAAATCTGCTTTATTTCTGACTGTTCTACTTTAAATAAAGATGCTACATTAATTACAATGAAGAGAAATAAAAGTATAGAATGCATTTAAAATGGTGCTTTTTTTTAAATAAGTGTGTTTTTCGAAGTTTGGAACATTGAGCCAAAATAAAGCAACTGTTCGGCTTCATATTCTGCTTCGGCCGAATAGTTGACAAACCATTTGTTCGAATACTAAACATGCTATTTCGGTACAGCCCTATTCTCATATCACCGAATCAAACACCTTCTCGAAGTCAATCGCAAGAAGGGTGAGTGTCGGATCGATAATTGGGGCACGTTTCAGCAATAAGTGAAGTTGGCGTAGATTCATTCTTGTTCACCTGTGTGGCATGAAGCCGCACTGATCAATGCGACTAGGGAGGATATGACCAACTGCAGCCTGGTAGCTAGTACTTTGGCTAGAATGTTAACTTTGCCATTAATAAGCGATATCGGCCTATATGATGTACATAAGTCGGAGGGTTTACCCTGTTTAGGAATAACCACAATGCTGGCCCTTCACAGGTCCAGTGGAAGAGTGCTTTGTTCACTAGCTGCAAGGAACATTTTGTGGAGGGGGGGTCGCCATCTTATTGCTGCCCAGCCTCTTCCATGTCTCGACCGGGAATCAATTAGGACCCAGCGTTTTCCCGGATTAGAGATGGGTCATGGCCTCTGTGATTTTGGTTTCGTCTAGCTCCCCATCAAGGTGCATTCTCTGCTGCTCCGACAGCTGCGGGAGCATAATCCCGTCCAAGAAGGATGGATCTGTTGGAGATGTTGGGACCCTATAGAGATTGGCATAAAATTGGGCAAAAGCCTCTGCTATATCTGGGTCTGTTTGGGCTGGCCCATTCCGGCTGTCAACAATCTGTCTGACATGTCTATGCACCTCTTCACGTTTCTCCAACCAGGTCAATAGTTTGCCCGCCTTATCAGCACATTAATAGATTCTAGTCCTTGACTCCCTATGTGCCTGTTTTGCATTATCTAGTGCCTTATTGTGGAGGGATTCTATAGCTTTCAGAAGAGAACGATGTGTCTCTGGGGTGGCATCTGATATGCATCTAGTTTCTCATTTCTCTACCTCTCCTTCTGCCTCCGCCACTTTCCTGTAGTGCGCTTTTCTTTTATTGCATGCCCAGGCAATAATTTCTCCTCTAAGCACTGCTTTATGTGCCTCCCACAGTATGGTGGGGTCCTCTACAGTGCCTGCGTTTATTTCAAAATATTAATTGGATTTTTCTGTAGTATGTTCTACGAATTCGGGAAGACCCAAGTAGTAGTTGTTCAGCCGCCATGTCTTGGAAGGTAAAGGCCGATCCGTGCGGAGCACCATCTCCAAAGGAGAAGGATCGGAGATACCGCGGGGGAGCAGTTCTGCGTTGATTACCCTGTACGCCTCAGAGGTCGGGAGAAAGAAATAATCTAGCCCGGATAAGGATGCATGGACACCCGAATGAAAGGAGAAGCCTTGATCTGTGGGCTGGAGTTCCCTCCACACATCACTTAAGCCTAACGCGGATGTGAGGGTCGCCAGCTTTGTGGGTATATTTGGATTGCGATTCCGGATGTGGGTCCAGTCTCGAATATTGCACATTACATCATTAAAATCCCCCTCCGGGATCCACAAATCAGATTGTTGTTGCGCCAGTAAGGTGGCCACTTCTCTCAAAAGACCCTCCCCCAGCCCGGGCGAGGAGTATATCGCTAGTATGGCTAATGTCTCCCCCCAAAGCGTGTCCTGCAACATCACAAACCGACCGCGGGGGTCCTATTCCACTGCACGTAGTTCGAACGGGAGAGGCTTGTGCAAGAGGATCAAGACTCCCCGGGGCCCCATGGTGTACCCGCGTAAAATGGTAGCCGATAATTGGTTCTGCGGAAGAGCTGGCAGGTCAAGCCTGCTAAGTGGGTCTCTGTAAGGAGGGCCATGTCAGGGGAGCGCCTGTTAAGGAATTGGACAATGAGGCAGCATTTGATGCTCAAACCCATGCTGTTTACGTTCCAGTTGAGAAGTTTAAGGGACTTGTAGCGTTCAGTGGTTGTCGTTAGAGTCCATGCACTCTCCATGGAGGGTCTATGGTGGTTCTGTGTTGGCATTTATTTCAGAGAGGGTGAAGTGTTGTGTATAGTGAGCAACTGGTGTGTTTGCAAGTGGAGACACAGTGGTTGCGCGAGATGGGAGTTTGAGTAGTAAGTGCAGAGTGAGTGGTGGCATAATGTGACTCATTAACCTTGTAAATACGTAGTAACTGTAAACCAACACAAAAACAACGTAAACTTTCCCCTCCCACTCCCTATACTCCATCCCAACACGAAGTACCTGCCGCCCGAAAATTGTCGACACTCGGAACTAGAGCGTCAGCCTAAACTTGAAGCTCAAACAAACAATACCCCAAAATTGCTGCCTGTAGGAGAGCACTGTCAGGCAGATGACTGTGGTGGTGGTCTAACCATCTTCGGCATCCGCTTTTCGTTGGCCTCCGGATGTTCGATCGGTCTATCCTTGACCGGGTCCCTGATGCCAGTCCTCAACCCTTCTCTGTGCCATTCTCGCTGTCTCGTGGGAGCCTGGGTGAGTCACGGTCCAGTGTGCCAGATTGCGATGGGGAGTGGTCCGCCCTGGGTTGCCGAGTCGGGGTACCACATGGGGAGCGTTGCTGTCTCGGTCCGTTAAGGATTTGTGTATCCAGCCAATCCCAGGCTTCCTTCGGCGAGTAGAACAGGTGAGTAGCTCCCTCGTAGTGCACCTTCAGGAGTGCCGGGAAGAAGAGTGCACATTTTATAGCCAAAGAGTGTAGCTTCTTCTTGACAGAGGCAAAGGATTGTCTGGCCCTCTGCACTTCTCTGGTATAGTCCGGGTAGAAGCCGATGCGGTGGCCCTTGTAGGTAATGGGTCCAGTGGCTCTGGCCATCTGAAGAATAGCATCTCTGTCGCGGTTTGGCAATAATTGTTTGTGGTGGTGCACCCGGTTCTAGGTGCCCAGTAGGGACTCTGTGGGCGTGCTCAATGGAGAAGAATTTCGAGAACTTCTTGGGCGCAAATGCCACGGCCAGCCAATCTTCCAGGAAGAGTTTGACGCTGGGCCTCTCTTCCTTTTCCAGAACTCCGAGAATCCGGATGTTGTTCCGTCTTGCTCGGCCCTCACGGTCTTCCGCTCGGTTTTCAAGTTGAGAAACCCTTTGAGTGATAGTAGCCAGGTGTTTCTCCATTCGTGTCATTGTGTCTTCCGTGCTTGAGATCCTCTCTTCTGTCTCCCCCACTCTGGAAGATAGGTTATGAAGGTCCTGGCGCAAAAACGAGAGCTCCGCGGACAGCCCACCAATTTTCCCTTCCAGTGACGACCTTGACTCCCCAATGGCTTTCATGACATCCATGAGAGCGATGGAAGGGTCTTCCGGCGCCACCTCCCCGCCCTCAGGTGCCTGTACGGAAGGTCCCTGCGGGGGGCCGACAGTATATAAATCCATTTAGCTTTGGAGTGTCTGCCGTTTAGCCTTGTCCTTGCCCATGATACCACAGCAGTGGACCAAGGGGACTAGGGGGGAACTCGATCGGTCTCTGGTGGAGGGAATGTCTCAGACCCTTAGCGACCTTATGTGGATACAGTCTTGCGGTTGGCAATATGTGGGCTTATTCGGGCACCTCCAAGTGCAACGTGGTATGATGGAGGGGAGATTCAAAGGGCCCGTGTCAGGGGGAGTTCTTTGGTTACTGCGTCTGGTTCTGCACCTACTGGGTACTGGTCAGTGCAGATTGTTGGCCAGGAGCCGTGTCTCCAAGTTACCTTAGTGCGGGGGCCTGTGGGTGTTGAATGTACCAGTTGCCCCTAGCTCTGTTGAGGCATGTCTTTGTTGACTCTGCACTTGTCCCAGTGCTGGGTTGGGTGGGTGTCCGCCACTCACGCCGACCACTCCTTTTAGTTGGGCCATGGAGCAAGTGTCCGTTCCTTGTCCCTACAGCGTTGGCTTATTCCTCAGTGGGGGTTGTTGTCCGGGGGTGGGGGGTAGTCTACTACGGCACCTGTCTTCTCGTGTCAAGTGACCCAAGGGTGCCCTCCTGGGCCGGGCCATGCTTCAGGCCCCAAGAACAGGCCTGCTCCTCTGTCAACCCTGGGGCGGCCCCTGGGTAATCAGGCCAACCACAGGTCTATGCGGCCCCAGAGTCACTGGGGAGGTGGGGTCCGAGGATTGGGAGGGGGGGATTAGCATTCGGGGAGTGCCTCACCTCTTGGTCCAGTGGGATCGGGCACAAGTCTCCAGTGGGTGTTGCGGGTTTTGTGGGTGTGTCAGTCTCTCCTGAGCGCGGGGTGTACCATGTGGGTTCTTCGCCCACTTGTTGGGTGCAGTTCTCGCCTCTGTGGAGTTATTGGCCTGTGTGGCGTTCTTGCGTCAGTGTTGGGCCCGTATTATGCTGGCCGGGTCCGCCTCCTATGTCCCAGTGCCGAAGCCAAGGCCCGGCCAAGCCGTTGGGGTGTCAGGTGGTTGCGGGGAGTGAGTGGGTTGCAGAACCCTAGTGCAGCACGGTCAGTTGGGAGGAGGTCTACCTTCCCAGGCCCTCCTTGACCCTCACACCCAGTCGTCCAGCTGCCGGCCGGGGGGGTTAGGAGGAGCCCAACCCTCAGTGGTCGTTGCCTGCCCGAGGCAGTTCTCTGCAGGTTCCGCGGCACCAGACACCTGTACTGGCGGGAGAGGGGGAGCGTGTCACAGGGCCGGCAGACGAGCTGTCCAGAGCGTTTGTAAGCGGCGCCCCTCCTGCAATGGTATCCCGCGGGGGCTGCAGTTATCCCTGCGGATGGTGTGTGGGTCTTCGACCTGGTTCACAGGTGTAGGTATCACCGGCACAGGCAGGCGCACCACGTATCCCCAGCCGCTTCCAAGTATCAAGATGGCGGCTCGTGGTCCGCATGGGGGTTGTCGTCCCGGTTATCAGTTCACCCACATCCATTTTGTCCAAAATTGCGGCCGACTGCATGCCAAGGTGTTCCGCTGCGTGTGGATACTATTGGCTCAGAGTTCTGACTCCGGAGGGACAGGATAAATGCAGAGGATATTGGCAGATGCGGGAGCGGGTTTGTTTAGCTCCACATCTGCCGCACGCGCATGCGTTCTCCAGCTAGATGCACTCTTAGTTAATTAAAGACTAGCCCAGAGTCTAGTAGGTAAATAAGATATAGCATAATGTGAGAAGGTGTGCTGTCAGTAGGATTGATGCTACATGATCAACACCAAAGGACAAATCGTTTCCATTTGTTAAAATAACAGTGTCTGGTATTAGGTTAACGTGCTTCTTTAAGAATGGCCATACAACTTAGAGGCTGATTTAAATGCCCAAATTCTATGAAGGATTCAGAGACCCTGCAGGATGAGTTGATAAAGCAATCTGAAATTGGGACTGCTACAAGTAGGGAGAGGGTGGGATGGGGTGCCTGATTTCATAAGTACCCACATAAGAAGTGTCTCTGCGGATGTATTAGTCCAGACCCTTGAAAGGGTGATCAGCCTACCACTGACCCCAATCTAACTAAAGAAAGTGGAAGAGGGCCCCAGCAAGTATTGACAAAAAGTATTCAGGGTGACATTAATACAATTGAAACTGATCACACGTTTATTCTGTCTGAGATAACAAAGAGTGCATCTAAGGATTGAAAAGATGTTGCTACGCAGTCCCATGTTTCGGGTTCGGAAAGAAATGGTTGTGCTGCTGTTTTGGGAGGGATTAGGAGTGGTCAGTCCTCTGAATCAAACTCGGCTATGATAGCCGCGCTATCGGAATGGAAGATGGTTTGCATTGCCAGGGATTGTTGTGCTCAAGTCCATCTTTAATGAAGATAAAGATGTTCCACTGAGCCGTTTTATGGTTTTAACCCTTCTTAGATCCATAACAGGCCTGTTAGTAATTAGGTCTTCAGATATCAACTGGTGGATCTGTTTGATGATAATCTTGAGGGAAGATGGGTGCATTGTTGTTCCTAAGTTATTGGTGATTTGGTTCTAAATGCCCATGTAGAAATTCTAAAAAAAAAAAGGTCTTATAGCCCCTGAATATAAACCAAATAGGACCGCTAGGTAGGTGGAGGGTAACGGTTTGGGGCATGGATTTGTCCATCAAGTGTAAAATCGATGCTGGGGTACGAGATGTTTATTGTCCAATAGAGTCGGGGGAACTAGTACTGATTTCGGCATGGTTGTCTGCAGTGTTAGGGTCGTCTGCACGGCACTGAACAAGGTTTGAATGACTTTAATCTCAGCCTTCTCTCTTGGAACCCTAAAGGGTTCAATAGTTTTCTGAACCAAGAAACATACAGGAAGCTTGGTTGACTGAAGTCCCTTCGATCGATGGATGTTAAATAGAAATGCATAATGCAAAGAAAGGCTCGAGGGGTCAACCTTACAGTGGCCTATTAATAGCCATTACAAATATCCCGGATAGGACGGTGGAGCGTGTTGAGTCCTTTGATTCTTTCCTAATGATACATTTGAAAGATGGTTCAGGTCTGACAGAGAACACTTTTTTTATTGTGAATGTTTATCTTAACCCTCTTCTAGAAGACATATCTAACATTGTAGTTGCCTTAGTGGAAGCATTGTGTAAATGGTTTAGTTGCCACATCTTCTTTCCGGTTACAATTGCTCGTGACCTAAATTGCACATACCCACGGTTGCAGGAACCCTTCTCTGAGTTTGAGTGTAACACCTGCTCTGATCATATGAGGGGTGGAGGGTAAAATATTTGAATGGAAGATCCTGGGGCAATTTTATGGCAAGGTGGAATATGTTGAATGCCAATGAAATGTTTACCATTCGGGCTCTCCTTTACCAACCTGGCATGGAATGTCATCAGACAAAACCTTGGACTATGTTTTTACCTCAAATTTGGGAACTGTTAAAGTCCTTGATTTCAAGGTATGAAAGTGATCATTCCCAAATGGACTAATATCTGATTGTAAGGACATGGTTGTATATAGTGCTGGGAATCCTATTAGCTAATTTAGTTCGAACCAGATAAAGGTGAATACACACATTGGGGAATGTTGGTCTGCCTGGATGGTGCAGGAAAAAGCTTACATTTGTCACACCTCTCGGTTTTCTGAGTCTATTTGTAATTGAAATGTTAAAACTAAGTATATACGACACTGGAATATGTTTGCATTGTCTACCAAGAAGTACCAGTATTTGACAATAAAGTTAATTTAGTGAAAAAAGAATGAGAACAGAGGTACTGTTGACAGCGAAAACCAGCCTCTCCTATCAGGAAAAGTGTAAACGTATAAAAAAAAAACAGCACAAATATTTAAGAATTGGCATAAGGCTTCTAAGACAAACGTTACATTAAATCTAACCAAATGCTAATGGAGACTATTGTAAAGAAGGATGTGAGGGATATTTGGCGAGAGCTAAATAACCGAACGATTACAGCCGACTAAGCAGTTGAATAATGTACTGGAAACAGCCTGGGTTAGGCACTTTTTTCAGATTTTCTACAGTGCCTTGGCCCAGGATTTTATAGGAATGGGGGAGTCAGGGTGGAAATATGCTTTTGATAGGGAGGACGTCGAGACATTCATCAGATATCTCAATAGCTTGCAAGCATTTGGCCCGGCATCTCAAACACCCTCCTAAAAGAGGATAAGATTCTCTGGGCAGATGTTCTTAGTAATCTTTTATCTCAGGTAGCGCCTTTTCTGATAACAGCCCATACATGGAAAGCAGGAATATTAGTTCCTGTTTATAAGATGGGTGACTGTTTCTCCCCTCTGAGTTACCGCCCCATTACCTGATAGATACTTCCTCAGGGCTTACACTGAAAGATCTGACTAAGGGCCTTATCACAAGTTGGGCCTTATCACGGGTTGGGTCTCAGACCTTAAATGCAGCGGTAACGCTATTACCGCCACATTTAAGGGTTGACCCAATCTCGTGTTGGAGGGTAAATTGGAGTTTTACCGCCAACAAAAAGCTGAGAGGTAAAAATGTCCACTTACTGCCTGTTTTCCGTGCTATTACCACTGATGCCCATACCGAGTTGCAGTAACGCAATAGCATTGGGCAGTATCCCGGCGCAATTAGGGCCGGGATACCGCCCAACTCCTGATAGAGCCCTAAATGGGCAGAGAGTATTAATAGATAGAGTATCTATCAGCCAGTATTTCATAAGGGGGGCGGGACAGTAGCAAGAGGTTACCTCCTAAACGTATGTATGTCACTTATTCAAGAGGGCAAGGACAGTTTTCTCCAAATAATTAGCTTGATCCTGTCCTCATCTTTTGACAGGGTGATGATGGGAAAATTGTGTGGGAAGCTGGTCTTTTGGAATATGGAACCCGGCCTCTTCAATATGCTGATTTTGCTCCACAGAAATACTAATGTCAGGGTGCTATTGAACGCTGAGGATGACCTGTCTAGCTGCATTAGTCAAAATGTTGGCTTGAGACAGGTGTGCGTTCTCAACCCCACATTTTTTAATTTAGATATTTCCGATCTCTGGAGTATAGATCAGCAGTATCCCCGATTACAGCTTAGAATGGGGGTTCTTTGGGTCGAGTGTATAGTTAAATGCAGATGATATCATTTGGGATTACACTCTCCGACGGCTCCTGTATGGTTTGGATAGAGTAGAAGCTTATATGGACACACATTGCCAGTCGATTAATCCTGACAAATATCGAATCCTGTCAGTATGCAAGAAATAAAAAAGACACCAAAATATGGTGCTGTTTAAGGGGACAAAAATAGAGGTAGTGTCGCACTTTATTTATCTGGCCTTTTTGAAATCCTACCTCGCCAGTAAGAAACTGAGTTTGGCCAGGCTGGAGACCAAGGTCCGGATCCGGATGTCACATATGAAAATTGTTAAACGAAAAAAGTGTGTCTACTCATTGTTGTCTCTAGTATATTTCTACAAAGCAAAGGTCACTTTGGCAGTTTTTGTATGGGACAGACCTATTCCGTTTTAATAACAGAAAGTGGATGGATCGACAAGATGGTAGAATCTGGTGAGAAGTTTTGGGCCTGCTATGGTCAGTACCTGTTACGCTCACCTGACTCCCACGGAGGCGCAGGTCTGGTTTGGAGTGTTTTTGCTTCCTCTATGGTGAAGCGCAGGACCCGGAAGATGGACTGGACAGGACCTTCGAATCTGGCTTGTCTTGCTCGCAGGAATATCTTTCTGTATGTGAAAAGGGAGTATTAACAATCTGCAGGAGAAAGTATAAGCCTCCCGCTCCCTTCTCATCCCTCTACGAAACCCTCCTGCGACCCCCACGTGAAGTCTCACCTTAGGGTTTGAAAGGTTGAGCTCTCCATCCTGCTTCTCATGCAGGGGCGCGTTGTATCCAGTTACTTCACTGGGATTTTGATTGTAGAGGGTTCAAGTTTTGTTTTCCCGGTATAGTACCGTAAGGATTCTGTTAATGAGTATGATTCTACAATAATAATTGTTCGTTGTCTCTTTTTCAGGTGCGGAAACTATTCCGAGAAGAGCTGTGGAACCGAAGAATGAGACTCTGGTGAGCTTGATGAGAGTTCTCTCAGTGTCCTTGTATCAATGCGCTCACTAACGCTAATGTCTTTTTTCCCCATAGGGGCCGGGGGCCGGAAATGCCTGGATGCGGCACCGACCCGAAACGAAGCTCAATCCAGAAGAAATCAGGTAAGTCTTTAATGGGCGTTTGGGTAATGTCTTTTCATGCGCCCACTAACGCTGATGTCTTTTTTCCCCATAGGGGCCGGGGTCCGGAAATGCCTGGATGCGGCACCGACCCGAAATGAAGTTGGAATAACCCAACAGGTAAGCTTTGTAATGGAAATTAAGGTTTCCTTGTTTTCTTTCCCCTCTCACCTTTATTCTTGTCTTTTTCTCCCTAGGCGCGGTGATGTGGCTGCGAGTCCAGATGTCGCCGTAGAACGTGGTGGTACCTTGTACGGGTGAGTGAGATGCGGCACTGCAGCGATCGATGCGATGTGCTTTTAAATGGATGTCTTCCTTTTCAGGACTGTCGGCGAGATGCCTCCGGAATGCAGATTTAGCAGATAAGGACTCTTCTTTACCCTTTTCTCTTCTCTTCTCTCTTTGCAGGTGTTCCAGGATGCTGGCAGGAGTGGCAGAAGACAGAATGCAGGAGCAAACATGTTGAGCGTTCAGCTGCTAGATGCAGAACAACGCGAAGCGTGAGTTGCTGCTTGGGCGTGGCTTAAATAGCCTTCAAAGTAGTTCCAGGTATGTATCCTTCCTCTCAGGTATGTATTCCTCCCCTGACCACACCCTTGTGGTTAAGTAGTTCCAAAGATAAAGTAGTCCCATTCAGGCTTCAGAAGGCCTGGATGTTGCAGCATGGTCTGTATCAGGTAAGTTAACACTAAGCACCTTTAACACAAAGTCCCCTTTTATGAGCCTGGCCCCTATGGCGCCAGGACTGTGGCCTGATATGAGGCTGGCGCCAAAGGCTCCAGGACTGAGTCCAAAGAGCCCCTACTTGAGGCTGTTGTGACTTCCCTTGAAGACATGATGTCTGCCTCTGGGGTAGCTGGGTCTTGTCTGGCACCTTGGAGGTAGGCATCATGACAGTACCCATTGGTGTTATCATGCTAGAATTTGGTCTACAAACCTGGTGGACTACTTATCAGTGTAGATGGCTGGGGCTCTGCTGCAAAATAAACAAAGGGGTGGCGAACACCTTGTGTGAGGGGCAAAAAAATTAATGGTGCATGGGAATATGAAGATTTATTTATTGGATATTTGGGAGGCGACTATACAACAAATTGTGTTTCGAGGCGCCACAAGACAAAAAAAGAGGGTGGGGGACAAGGGAGGAAGATGACAATAACTGTCCTACTAGGCCTCGAGACATTTGGATTGTGCAAGTGCAGTAACAAGAAGTGCGAGGGGTGTGGGGTGGGGGGGCAAAGTGAAGGTTGGGAAGGGAAGTGCAGGGTAAAGAGGAGAATGTACAAGTGAAAGGGGGAGTAGAGAAGGAGGGGAAGAGGGCCACAGGAGCAAGGTGAGTGCTAAGTGGAGGACAGGAGGGCAAGTGCCAGGGATTGCATGCGGTGCATGGGGTGAGGGTCCACATGCTAAGTGCGAGGAGGGGTTGGGCTGGGCAGGGGAGGGCTGGTGCCCAGGAGAGCTCAGAGGGAACCAGGCAATCAGTCATTGTGGCAGACTGGGGTGTTAGCAGGGGAGAGAGAAGGAAGAAGAGAAAAGGAGGGCCTTGATGAGCTTCCGGAACTTAAGGGGATCTGGCTCAAGCCTGAGAGGAGCAGAGAGACCATTCCAGAGGGAGGCTCCTGCGGAGGAGAGTGATCTACCCCACTCTCTGCTTAGAGAAGCATCAGATCTGCAGAGTTGCAGCTAGAAGGCTGAAGGGCTCTAGCAGGGAGGTATTTAGGGAGAGAGATTTGGATGTAGCGGGGTCCCAGGCCCTTGATGATGCAGAGGGTCTTGATCCAAGCAGCAACCGGGAGACAGTGGAGAGAGCTTACGGCTGGAGAGATGTAGTCCCTGGGCTTGTGGTCAAGGAGAAGTCTTGCAGTCCTATTTTGGAATAGTTGAAGGGGCCGAAGGGAGGATCCAGGAAGCTTGAGGACGAGGCTGTTGCAGTAGTACAGTCTAGAGAGGACCAGAGCTCTGGAGACATTGAGTTTCTGGGGGAAGGTGAGGAAACGGAGAATGCCTCTGAGGAAGTGCAGCTGATAGTGGGTCTTCTCGGCAATGTCTGCGATGTGAGAAGAGATGGAGAGAGAGGAGTCAAAGATGACAGCAAGGTTTTTTGACTCACAAGAGCGTGAGGACCCCTAGAGGGCGGCCAGAGGGTAGGAGGGAGCTGGGGTCCCAATTAGAAGGATCTCAGTCTTACTGGCACTAAGGCAGAGATCATTGACTGCACACCATGCCTGAATAGCAGTCAAGAGAGTCAGAGATGAGAGAGGAGGAAGGGAAGGCAGTAGAGAGAAGCTTGAAGGAGAGCACTGCATGTCGTCTGCATAACACTGGAAGAGAGGATAAAAGGAGGAGATTGGGTGGGCCAGAGGGGCAAGGTAGATGTTGAAGAGCTACGGCGAGAGGATAGAGCCTTGAAGGAGGCCGCAGGTGGACAGTGTGATAGAGGAGAGAAAAGGGCCCAGTTGAACCTTGGATGGTTGGTCGGAGACGAGCAAAGTCAATCAGTCCTGTGCCAAGCTTGTGATGTCAAGGGTGTCACGAAGCAGATTTTTCAGGGTGGTATGATTGACAGTGTCGAAGGCAGAGGAAAGATCCAGAAGGATAAGAACCTATGGAGAGTTGGAATCAAGATTTGAGACACGGCTTCACAGTGTTCAGTAGAGCACTTTCCGTGCCTCTGGCTGCTCTGAAGCCAGAATGGTGGTCGTGGAGAGAACCAACAGATTCAATGTGTTGGATCAGTTGGGAGATGACCAGCTTTCTCCAGGAATTTGCCCAGGAAGGAGGTAATGGAGATAGGGAGCCAATTAGCCAGGCACGAGTGGTCGGCAGTGGGATCTTTGAGGAGAGGATGCACAAGGGAGTCCTTAAGGGTTAGCTGGAAGGAGCCAGTGGCAAAGGTGTGATTACAGAATTCGGCCAAGGCTGGCGCAAGGCAGGAAATGTTATCCTTGATCGTTCTGGAGGAGCCGGGGAGCGCATGCTTGGAGGAGACTTTTATAGAGAGGAATTGCCTATATACCTCATCCGGTGCTATGGGCGGGAAAGAGGAGAGTAGGAGTGAAGAGGAGAGTGGGGGACAAGAGAGGAATGAGAGCTGAGGACAGAGGGTCTGGGATGGCAGGGGAGAAGTGGAGACTGCAGTAGGATTGGGAAGTTGCTTACAGATTTTATACAGTTTGCCCATGTTGTTAGTTGCCCGTGAGATGCAGGCTTGGCTATGGGCCCTTTACTTTGAGCAGATGGAAAGTCTGTATTGCCTTTGGAACAGGCGGCAGGCCAGTCTGTCAGATGCCGCCACTTCAGCTCAGCAACTCTGCGCTTGTGTTTCAGAGAGGCTAGGTCGGAGTCATACCAGGATTGGCGCTTGGAGGTAGGCTTCATGCGGATAATCATGACAGGGGCAAGTATGTCCAGGGTGTTGGTGATAGAGAGGTAAAGATTAGCAAGTCACTGTGGGAAACCATGGCAGGAGGGGAATGGGGAGCGAAAGTGGCAGCAAAAGCAGCAATTTACACTTGCTTCATCGGTCGAATGACGGAGGAGACTGACTGTTCAGGCAGAGGCTTAGCCAGGAGAACCTAAGAGATCCAGGTGAGAGGACAGGAGAGAATGGTAAGACCCAGAGAGAGGTGTAGTGCGAGGGTTGGAGATGGGGATGTCTGATGAGATGAGAGCATAGAAGGTATTTCTGCCCGAGTGCGTCAGACCCGAGGGATGAATGTTAAGGGGAAGAAAGTCACAGAGGCTGCAAAAGAGCCCAGGGTTCGAATTAGGAGGTCAAGGTGAATATTGCTATCAAGGTGAATATTGAAGTCTGAGGAGGAGAAGCTTGCAGGTGGAGGCAAGAAGAGAAGTGGTCAGACCACTCAGAAAGGGAGACCGGAGGAGGGGTCTTGTACATGCTGGCGAGAATCAACAAGAGGGTTGGAGAGACACCAAGCCTGCAGACGAGGCATTCATAGGAAGAGTAGGTCTGAGTGGGAATGATAGTAGGAGGGACCCATTCAGGGAAGATCAAGGCCACTCTGCCTCCATACCGGTTATGTCTGGGCTTAAATGATCTTGTAGCCCTCAGGGAGGAGTGTGTAAAGCTGGCAGTGAACCACGTCTCAGTGAGAGTGAGAATGTCAAGGTCAAAGTCTTTGTTAGGGAGAATTCTCTGTTAAGGCTAATTTCCCAAACCTAGTGAGTCCCCCAGCAGCTTTGCTGGATTTTTGGGGTTTATTTTTTTCTCCTGCTAAAAGTGAGACTCTTTCTCCCACTCTTAGGCATGATTTGAGAATGTCCTTTGACTATGTAATGTGTTTTATGGGCTATGGGGTCTTTTACTCCTTAGGGCCTCATGTGTTTTTGGTATGTGTGTTACACAGCACCCTCAGTGCAGTAACACAGGGGTGTCATAGTGACCCCCAAACATAGATTCCATACCCTGGGACTGACTACTGTCTCACAGGGCATGTAAAGTCACCATTGGCTTTACTAGTCTCAAATTGTGAACAGAACCAGTACAAACCATCATATTGTGGAAGTACTGGTAGGGGTAATTCGATTGCCCCTGGGTCTGTTTTCCAAGGGGGCACTATCCAGTCCTCCCTTGTCGAGTTTCTGGCTGGTGGCAGTGGATACCACACGAAATATTCCACCGGAATATTTCCTATGGGATTTTCCCATTCATTTTAAACGCACCACTTTTTGGTGCAATGTTAAAGATAGCGCTGGATTATTTATTTAATATCTATTCCCCGGTTGGGTCTTTTTGCCAGGACTCTGTTTTAAAATGGTGTTTGTGTTCGCCTCTGAAAATCTAACCCAAGTCGGGCCCTTTGTTCCACTTTTTGGCGGGCTTCTCCACAGAAGCCCTCCAAATGGTGCCACTCTGTCTGGGGTCAACAAGATGTGTGGAGGGGGATTAGGCACCCTGGGCTGATTTGCCTTGGCAACTCAAGTCGCACTCTTGTGTGATTGGCCCAGTGGGGAGCCGCCCGGCTCACCACTTAGCATGTTTGAGTGACAGCTAGGCTGATGAATGGGGGTTTTGCTGCATAAAAGCAGGGCTTTGGTGACTGGAACTTCGGAAGTCGCCACATGACCTAAAGAATCCGAAGAGGGGAGAAGCTGAGCCATCTACGACGACACTGCCGGTGGGGCTCTGCTGTACGAACTCACCACTTTTCCTACGACAGAGGAGATCTTCTTCCAGGAGAGTCTTCTTCCCTTTGAGCTGGTGGGACCAACCAGTTCGCCTTTTTTGCCTTCCTGGATCGTCTCGTGGTCGAATCGCCCATGCCAAGCACCCCGGCGGCTGAATAGCCACGCTTAACCACTGCCGCAAATAAAAAGGTCGTACCTTTTAATCGGGAAACTCCGCGGCTGGTTTCTTCCCTGGCAGTGCAACAACCTCCAGCTTTCCTCCACGTCGAGATCATCTCTTCCCTTGGACGAAGCCCCGACTTGCACCCGCTGCCAGGAACAACTGCCCCCGCTGGAGCTTTCTCACCATTTCAGGTACTGTGTCCCGCCTGGTCTCCCTTGCAACCGCTTGTCCAAGGTGTCCCGTAAATCCTTGACTCTCTATCCTAGGATGACCTCGGACCTGCTAAATTTACCTTTCTGAACTGATCCAACCTCTTTTGACTTTTCTGCAAATACGTTGAGTGCATTTCCACTGTGTGATCTTGGGCACATTCCACCTTGCTCTCTCCAAGAGTGGGCCTGGCCTATGAACTTTTTTCTCTACAGTAGACCCTGCCTTTCTTGACTTGCTGTGGTTTCTTAATAGTGTTGGTACTGTGTTATTTTCCTATTCTATCTACCTTTTCCTCCCTTTTTAAACAAATTATCGGAGTGCCATCTACGGTTAAGCGCTCACCTCTGTTTTGCTAGATAAGTGGTGTCTTAACCTAGACTTGTCGAATAATTAACTAGGGAGGTGTATATACTTATAGTGACTGTGTTTGAACTTGCTTGACATATTAGTTCCAGTGTATTTTTACAAGTGTGTTTTTAAATAAATAATTATATACTTTTATACCAAAGCTCTGGTCAGTGTTTGCTTGTGCTACTGTATTTTTAGCCGTATTGTGTATACTCTATATAGTGCCTAACTCTTCTTGAGAGATGTCTGACTGCTCAGCCACAGCTACCAGGTAAATCTGGGTGGTGCAGACTGCTGCCAATTGGGTTTACTGCTTACTCCTGTAGTCTTAAACTTTTTGCAGTGGTCCCTAAGGGAACTGCAAAGGTTTATGTCTAACACTGGTGCACAGCGGTGGGATTTGTATTGAGTATACATTTTAGTGTGTTTTTAGATACCTTAGTGCAACTAACCACAAAGCTTTGCACTAAAAAGTTTATTTTTTAACCTGTCAACTATGGAAAGTTATAGTAAAGAGTCCCTTGCTACAAAAACTGCTGATTGTTTAAGAATTCTCTGTAAGCATAAGAATCACCTGACTAAAGGCAAGAAAATGGAGCTAATAGAAAGATCGTTAGCAAACCAAAGTCTGGGTGATGGTTCAGAGGAATCCACTCTCCCAGAAAGTATAGATAACAGTGATGACATTGACATTGATCAAATTATTGATAATCTTGAGGCAGAGTCAGAAGAGGAGGGGGAGGCTGTTGTAATCGTCCCCCCTGGGCCTCTGTCTGCTCTACCAGATGAACCTACTGGACCTTTACCAGGTCCCACATTTAGTCCTCAATGTATGGAACTAGAGAAAATGAAACTTGAATTGGAGTTTAAAAGACTTAATGCTCAAACAGAGCAACCGCACCAAGAACTAAGGCTCAGAGAAATGGAGCTCAAGCATGAGCTAGAGATGAAGAAATTGTCTGTAGAAAATGCTTCTCTCTCCAGATCCTCTAGGAGTACCAGTCCCAAAAGACCCCGGGTGCCTAAAGAGATTGTGGGTATGTATGAGCCTAAGTTGGATGTGTTGGATTGGTTGGCTATGTTGGAGTATAATCGTAGGCTCCAGGACATCTCAGGGAATGAGTTACTTCCCTGGTTGTTCTCTAAGCTCCCCCCTGTTGCATCTGATGTGGTAATGGAATTGGGGGAGGTGGATAAGAAGGATTATGAATGTGTGAAGCTAGCTTTAATAGCTAGATTTGGGAAGACCCCTTCCCAGTACCTTAAGAGGTTTAGGACCCTCAAAAAGCATGATGGTACCCCTTAGGCTACCTGGGTGAGTGAAAGTTTGAAGAATTTAGAGGGATGGATTAAGGGTTACAGGGTGAACACTTATGAGGGAATGAAGAATCTTGTGATGTTGGAGTCAATGTATGATGCCTGCTCTCCTGAGCTCAGACAGCATTTGGCTGATTCAAAGGAATTAGATTCCAGAAAACTAGCTAAGGCTGCTGACTTGTGGGTTGCCAATAGGGCTACTCACAAGGACTCTGGAGCAACTCAGAAAAAGGATGAGGGGAAACAGCCTAAAAAGGACTCCAAAGAGAATTCTAATAATTCCAATCCCAAAGAGGGCCCCAAACAAAACAATAAGGGTAATCCACAAGCGAAACCAAATAAGGCTAGTGTAGCTTCTGGTGCCAAACCAGAAGGAGGTCAGACCAAGCCACCATTCCAAAAAGCATTTGGTAAATGCTATGTTTGTAGCTCAACTGACCATGTGAAAGGGGATCCCAGATGTAACGGTAAACCTTCAGGGGTTCACACTGTCTCCTTAGCCTTCGCTCCAGAGGAGGAAGTACAAATGGCCAGTGGAAACTACTACTGGCTGATGATCCCATTGGAGTCTCAGCCAGTGTTTCTTTAGTGTCCCTGTGGTTGTGGGAACAACAGAATTTAGATGTGTATAATTCTATCCCAGATAATACTAAAGAGTATTATAAGGACAGTGTCCAGGTGAATGGTCAGAAGACTCCTGCGATTAGGGACACTGGGGCCAGCATAACTGTGGTGGATGAATCATTTTTCAAGGCAGAGGAGGTTGCTAAGGCACCCAAACACCTCACCAAGTTAGCTGGAGGGCCTGTGCAGATGCTTCCCCAATTACCAGTTCTCATCCAGTGCAATGATATGACTGTGAAGATACCTGTCGGTGTACAATGTGAGGTACTAGGAAGGGTTCTGTTGGGAAATGACCTGAAAACTCTTGGCGTAGTGTCACACACCCCCAGACCTCCTAGTAAAAGGTTACAGGAGCTAACCAGACCTGCAAGAGAGAAATCCATGAGAGGTTCTTCTCTGGAGATGATGAAGAAAGATATCACTCCTTCTCCACTGGAGCAACTTACTGCAGTCTCTAAATCAACAGAAGTAAAGGGGCAACCCAAGACTTCTAAGAAGAAGCCAGCAGCAAGCACTCCAGTACTTCCAACAAGGACTTCCCCTAGGTTGTCCAAAGTTACACCTGCAACTCCACCTCCAACTGAGGCTGAGAGGGAGGTACAACCCTGTGTGGTTGAGCTAGACTCTGAAGAAGAGCTAGTAGGAGGCCAAGAACTTATTGGAGATCTGGACCCTGAGGACCATCCTGAGCTGCAGTCTTTACTTGCAGAAGGTGGACCCAACACGACAGACTTCAGTAAGGGACAAAGAGAATGTCCAACTCTGGAAGGTCTTCGCCACCAGGCAGCTTCTCAGGCAGATTGGCAAGAGCCTGGGAAGTATAGGTTGCACTGGGAAGATGGCCTCTTCTACAGTGAACCGACTGAGTCTGCACTTGGAGACTACAAGCAGCTTGTAGTACCTCAAGAAAACAGACAACAGTTCTTGCAACTAGCCCATGGGATTCCTTTGGCTGGTCACTTGAGTTTCAAGAAGACCAAGGAAAGGCTCTCACTCTACTTTTATTGGCCAAAGATGGGGGCGGAGGTAGATAAGTTTTGCAAGATCTGCCACACCTGCCAAACATCTGGTAAGGTTGGTTCCAAGAATGTGGCACCTTTAGTACCTCTCCCAGTAGTGGGAGTCCCATTTGAGAGGGTAGGGATTGACATTGTTGGTCCCCTTGATCCTCCAACCTCCTCAGGCAACAGGTTTATCCTTGTTGTAGTAGACCATGCTACTAGATACCCTGAGGCAATTACTATGAGGACTGTTACAGCTCAGGCTGTGGCTAAGGCCCTCCTTGGTATTTATACCAGGTTGGGTTGCCTAAGGAAGCAATCTCTAACAGGGGGTCAAATTTTATGTCCCACTACATGAAAGCCATGTGGAAAACCTGTGGAGTTACTTACAAGTTCTCAACCGCATACCACCCTCAGACAAATGGGTTGGTAGAAAGGTTCAACAGAACCATGAAGAGCATGATAGGTGCTTTGGAAGATCCCCTTAAAAGAAAGTGGGACCTTCTACTGCCATGCCTTTTCTTTGCTTATAGAGAAGTCCCTCAGGAGGGAGTAGGTTATTCTCCCTTTGAACTTCTTTATGGCCATCCAGTCAGAGGTGCATTGGCCATGATTACGGAGGGGTTGCAGAGTGCTCTTTCCCCCAAGCCAGTCAGAGTGACTGACTATGTGATAGGTCTCCGAAGGAGAATGTCACACATAATGGCAGAAGCTAGTGATAACCTGAAAGCTGGACAAGCTTTGGTCAAGCATTGGCATGATGAAAAGGCTAACATGGTTGAGTTTACTCAAGACCAGCTAGTTCTAGTTATGATTCCAACAAGGCAGAGGGCCTTGCAAGATAAATGGATGGGACCCTTCGAGGTTGTGGGTAAACCTGGAGAGGTGAACTATCTGGTGGAGTTGGGCAATCCCAAGGAGGCTCCCAGAGTCTTCCACACCAACATACTAAAGGTGTATGTCTCCAGGCTTGAAGTAGGAGCTTTGCTTCTAGTTTCATCAGGAGAGGAAGGAGAGAGTGAAGCACTCCCTGATCTCCTCAGAGGCTTACCCTTGGATGAAAGGATTGAAGGAGTAAATCTCTCTTCAAATCTGACACCTGAGCAACAAGAGGAGTGCAAATCTATGTTAAATCAGTTTGCCTCCCTGTTCTCACTTTCACCAGGCTTGACCCCTTGGGGCTAGCATGATATACTCCCTGGTGACTGTCTGCCAGTCAAAAGCAGAGGATACAGAATGTCAAAGAATGTAAGATCCCACATCAAAGGGGAGGTGAGCAAGATGCTTGACCTCGGGGTAATAGAGCCCTCTACTAGTCCATGGTCTAGCCCAGTTGTGTTCATACCAAAGGCAGGATCCAAAGAGTTCAGATTCTGTGTGGAGTATAGAGCTCTTAATGCAGTCACCAACACTGATGCCCACCCTTTGTCTAGAACAGATGAGCTGGTGGATAGACTTGGTGCAGCCAAATTCCTCAGCACATTTGATCTAACGTGAGGCTATTGGCAAATAGCCCTGACAGACCATGCCAAGGAGAAAACTGCATTTTCTACCCCAGTGGGCTTATACCAATTTAAGGTTATGCCTTTTGGACTGTAAAATGCACCTGCTACATTCCAATGGATGGTAAATCAGGTTCTAGCTGGGATGGAGGACTTCTGCATCGCATACTTGGATGACATTGCAGTGTTCAGCCACTCCTGGGAAGAGCATGTTAACCACCTAGGACATGTTTTGCAGGCTCTTGGGAAGGCCAACCTGACCATAAGGGCAAGCAAATGCCAGATTGGACAGAGTAAGATGGTCTACCTTGGGCATGAGGTAGGAGGTGGAGAAATAAGGCCTTTGCTCAGCAAAATTGAAGCTGTGCAAAATTGGACAACACCTACTACTCAAACCCAGGTGTGAGCCTTCCTAGGCCTCACTGGGTATTACAGGAATTTCATTGAGAACTATGGGATCATAGCTGCTCCACTGAATGTGATCTCCTCTCCAAAATTCCCTAAGAAGGTCAGATGGAATGAGGAGTGCAATCAGGCCTTTGAAAACCTGAAGAAAGCTCTTTGCCAAGCACCAGTACTGAGAGCTCCTCACTACCACCAAACTTTCATTGTACAGACAGATGCTTCAAATGTAGGTATAGGTGCAGTCCTTAGCCAACTGGATGAGAAAGGTAGGGAGCACCCCATTTGCTTCATCAGTAGAAAGCTGGAGGATCCTGAGACAAGGTGGGCAACAATTGAAAGAGAATGTTTTGCCATTGTGTGGGCTCTGAAGAAGTTTAGGCCATACTTGTATGGTTCTTCCTTTGTCATTCAGACTGACCACCAACCCTTGAGATGGTTGATGCAAATGAAGCGGGAAAACCCAAAACTATTGAGACGGTCAATCTGCCTTCAAGGGTTTGATTTCACCATTGAGCACATGTCAGGGTGTCACCACCAAAATGCTGATGGTCTCTCTAGGATGTATGTCATTGACTAGAGGTATGAGATTCATCCAGGAGTGGATTAGATCCTCCTGTCCCTTAGTCTGGGGGGGGGAGGTGGGGTGAGTGTTAGGAAGAATTCTCTGTTAAGGCTAATTTCCCAAACCTGGTGAGTCCCCCAGCAGCTTCGAAGGATTTTTGGGTTTATTTTTTTCTCCGGTTAAGAGTGAGACTCTTTTTCTCCCACTCTTAGGCATAATGTGAGAATATCCTTTGACTATGTAATGTGTTTTATGGGCTATGGGGTCTTTTACTCCATAGGGCTTCATGTGTTCTTGGTATGTGTGTTACACAGCACCCTCAGTGCAGTAACACAGGGGTGTCATAGTGACCCCCAAACATAGAGTCCATACCCTGGGACTGACTACTGTCTCCCAGGGCATGTAAAGTCACCATTGGCTTTACTAGTCCTCAAATTGTGAACAGAACCAGTACAAACCATCATATTGTGGAAGTACTGGTAGGGGTAATTCGATTGCCCCTGGGTCTGTTTTCCAAGGGGGCACTGTCCAGTCCTCCCTTGTTGAGTTTCTGGCTGGTGGCAGTGGATACAACGCAAAATATTCCACCGGAATATTTCCTATGGGATTTTCTCATTCATTTTAAACGCACCACTTTTTGGTGCAATGTTAAAGATAACGCCGGGTTATTTAATATTTATTCCCCGGTTGGGTCTTTTTGCCAGGACTCGGTTTTAAAATGGCATTTGTGTTCGCCTCTGAAACTCTAACCCAAGTCGAGCCCTTTGTTCCACTTTTTGGCGGGCTTCCCGACAGAAGCCCGCCAAATGGTGGCACTCTGTCTGGCGTCAACAGGATGTGTGGGAGGGGGCTTAGGCACCCTGGACTGATTTGCCTTGGCAACTCAAGTCGCATTCTTGTGTGATTGGCCCAGTGGTGAGCCGCCCGGCTCACCACTTAGCTTGAGTGACAGCTAGGCTGATGAATGGGGGTTTTGCTGCATAAAAGCAGGGCTTTGGGGACGGGAACTTCGGAAGTCGCCACAGGACCTAAAGAATCCGAAGAGGGGAGAAGCTGAGCCATCTACAATGACGACACCAACTCACCACTTCCCCGATGACAGAGGAGATCTTCTTCCAGGAGAATCTTCTTCCCTTCGAGCTGGTGGGACCAACCAGTTTGCCTTTTTCGCCTTCCTGGATCGTCTCGTGGTCGAATCGCCCGTGCCAAGCACCCCGGCGGCCGGATAGCCATGCTTCACCACTACCGCGAATAAAAGGGTCATACCTTTTAATCGGGAAACTCCATGGCTGGTTTCTTCCCTGGCAGTGCAACGACCTCCAGCTTTCCTCCACATCAAGATCATCTCTTCCCCTGGACGATGCCCCGACTTGCACCTGCTGCCAGGAACAACTGCCCCCGCTGGAGCTTTCTCACCATTTCAGGTACTGTGTCCCGCCTGGTCTCCCTTGCAACCGATTGTCCAAGGTGTCCCGTAAATCCTTGACTCTCTATCCTAGGATGACCTCAGACCTGCTTACTTTACCTTTCTGAACTGATCCAACCTCTTGACTTTTCTGCAAAGACTTGGAGTGCATTTCCACTGTGTGATCTTGGGCACATTCCACCATGCTCTCTCCAAGAGTGGGCCTGGCCTATGAACTTTTTGCTCTACAGTAGACCCTGCCTTTCTTGACTTGCTGTGGTTTCTTAAAAGTGTTGGTACTGTGTTATTTTCCTATTCTACCTTTTCTCTCCGTTTTTAAACAAATTATTGGAGTGCCATCTACGGTTACTAGCTCACCTGTTTTGTTAAATAAGTGGTGTCTTAACCTAGACTTGTTGAATAATTAACTAGGGAGGTGTATATACTTATACTGGCTGAACTTGCTTGACATATTAGTGTCAGTGTATTTTTACAAGTGCGTTTTTAAATAAATAATTATATACTTTTATACCAAAGCTCTGGTCAGTGTTTGCTTGTGCTACTGTATTTTTAGCCCTATTGTGCATATTCTATATACTGCCTAACTCTTCTTGAGAGAAGTCCGACTGCTCAGCCACAGCTACCAGGTAAATCTGGGTGGTGCAGACTGCTACCAATTGGGTTTACTGCTTACTCCTGTAGTCTTAAACTTTTTGCAGTGGTCCCTAAGGGAACTGCACAGGTTTCTGCCTAACAGTCTTCAAGAAGGAGACAAATATCATAGGAGTGTTTAACAGCAGAGCGAGAGTTGAAGGTAGCTAGGTGAAGCTGGTTGCCACATTTGAAGGTCTCCCGAGGAGGGTTACAGGGATGTAGTACACCCGTCAATGGTGGAGAAGGGGCAAGAGGGGTGGAAGACAGAGGAGTGGCAGGAAAAGGGAGGAGGTTGATGAGAGACGGAAGGCGCCTATCAAAAAGAAGGAGGTTGGACTGAGAGCTCTGGGCCATGACAGTGTCATTCAGATATCCACTAAAAATGCAACTAGAGGATGAGAAGCATGGAAAGAGTACTTCCCATCCGATGCCGCCATTAGCGGGCGATGAAGAGAAAGGGAAGAGGACAGAGACCATGTGGGGTGTCAATAGGTCCGGAGAGAGAGCGACAAAGAGGATGTCTGTGACAATCTGCCTGGAAGAAACATTCACATAGTTGTCAGCGATGGGCAGGCCTGGATTGGAGACCAGGAGCTCTTTTTTGAACTTTTTCCTTCCAGGCATCAAGAGAGAGAGGCAGGATAGGTGATAGAGTAGCAGTTACAGTAAATAGTAGAGCTGGAGAGCACCATGGAGGGAGAGAGCAGAGAGATGGAAAGGGGGGAGAGAGAGAGAGATGGAGGAACTCCAATTCAAGGAGAAACTGCACAATGCAAGACAAATGCACCAGGCGGCCTAGCAGCAAGACAGTTGCAGACAAGTCAGGTACATGAGACGTTCCAGGTCGCCAAAAATAGAGTGGGTAGCTTGATTCATGGAGAGTCTCCACTTATTAGATGCTTGGGATGCTTTGCCGGACGGTGCTTGCCACTACGCCTAACAGAGCCTGCAGTGCACGTTGGGCCTCACTCGGCTTCCCCGACTTATCAAATTCTCCCTGCCCTTCCAATGCTCTTCCAGCCATGCTCTTGTGGGTCCCGGCACTGGCCCCTCAGTTTGTGTTGGGGGTAGGATTTGAGGGCCCAGTCGGGCAAGCAAGGTTGAGATCTAACACACTATGAACATGTGCCAGACCAATCTCATCCACCAGGGCGCACCGCAAGCAGTCTGACCAACGGGTTGTGCTCTCACCTTAAAAATATGTCCTTAGCATTGTCACTTCAAGGGAGTTAAGGGGCCCACTGGGGGCCACTGCAGTCACAGGAACCATGTTGGTGTGGGCCCCGGAGGGCTACTCCTATTTGACTTGTTGTGGTGGTTTCTGATCTACTTGTGCTGCTCAGCCACAACACTGGTCCACAATCACACTGCCCAATCTTGCAATTTCCTCAGATTACTAGACACCAAATATTCGCTCCCACCTATTGTCAGCATTGTGTGTACTAACATTCCTGGTTTCCCTGTTGGAGCAGGAAGATGCCATTCCGCAACTCGATTGCTGCTCAGTGCAAGGGCCGGCTCACACCCGTTTCCTGCACCATGTTGCATACTGAATTTATGTGCAGGGTCTGTCCGGGGCCAGCCCTCAACACCTCTGGCCTTTGGCTGCCTTCGAATGCTGCTATGTGTACGCACTGGTCTTCCGGAGCGCTCTAGTAGTGATGGGTCATCCGACGTGGGTTCCCTTCCTCTCCACAAAGGAGCCCCCGGGTTCTGGTGCGCAGTTGCTACTGGGTGCTTCCTTACTGTCCCATCGATTTTCCTGTGTGGCCTGAGGCGGCCGGGTTGCTTGAGTCAGCTTCCCTACTAGTTTCCGAAAGAGCACTCAGCTCTCGGGTCTCTGCTGCAGGAGCAGCGCCGGCAAGATGGCGTGTGCGATGTCCTCCACTAGGGCCAGGCCACAACGTTCCGTCAGTGATTTCTCAATTGCCTGGATGTGGTTCCGGTCCAGACTCGGTCTGGGGTCTCCTGGAGCTATTATCTGCAACCTCTTCTTGTCCCAGAGGCGTCTCAGGTGCGCGCAAAATTGATTCCCAGGCTGCGGAGGACTGAGCCGTGGTGGGCTGAGCTCACCCTATTGGGCTACAACCTGCCGTTCCATTTCTCCTCCGGGAGTCACTGCATGTGCTCACCCTCCGAACCGATGAATGCACAAATCTCAGGGTCAAGTGGTGGGTAGCTGTCCCGCCACTCTTCAAGCTCTTATATGGACTAGGAGTCGCTAACCCTCTCAGGGTCAACGTGTAAGTATCCCCATGGCTGCCATCTTAGTTTCGAATGGGCTGCCGTCTGCAGATCTCTTCTCCCAGCAGCTCTGCTTATCTGTCTTGAGGGCCAAAGGCCGCCAAGAGAAGCCCTGTTTCATTCCACAATTCTAATGCACTGTGAGGATGTTTCCAGCACAATCAGATGCATGGAGACCATATCAATGGGTAGATCCTCCAGGTCCTCCGTGGAAACACAACCTGCTCCTTGCGCCCATCTTGTTATCAGATGTTATCTCCGCTGAAATTGGAATGTGAGCAATATATCTCAGAAGCTAATATCCAGGGGGATATCCCACTGCACAAAATGAAAAAGGGTCTGAGGAGCTGGGACTGAATTTGTGATGTGAGTGATCTCCAAAGACTGGCTTTATACATAGATATTGCCACACAATATACTTATACCATAGGTATATGTCATTAGGTGTTGCAGTTTCCCACCAAAAGAATTCAGGCTTATTTGATCAGATTCTGTTTTTATTGTGTGCATACCTTGGAGGTAGTGGGGCCTAGGATGGGAATTCCTAAAAGTGAACGAGGTTCTGTAAACTGCATGAACTAGAAACTTTATATCACCTTGTCATGAAATGCCCAGCTCTTATGCAGCAAAGGATTCTCTACTTTGAGCTACTTGTCCACTCTACTTCTTCCGGTATTGCCTGCAACTTGGGGGGCAGGAATATTGAAGGGAGACAATCCCTATCATTGTGGTGATAGTAAGATTTTGAAAAATATTCTTAAATGAAATGGGAAGATCACCACTTATGAAACATACGCTCTTTTTAGCTGAATTAATTAATTGGTGTAAGCAGTTGTAATTATCTAAAATTGAGGTTATTGTGAATTGAAGTGTATTGAGACTATCCATTTTTATTAATTTAAATCTGATTCGATTATAAAGTTGATGAATTTTGATGTTGAATTTTGATGAAATACAATTTGTTTATTTTATTGTGATTTACTTTCAACTTAGAAAAATTTTACATGCAAGAAAATGAACTTTACACAAGCAAATTAGCCACATTTTCAATAACTACATTATAAAAATGAAACCATCATCTGATTAGACTGAAAAAAGACAAACAAAAAATTAATCTCATTATAAAACAAGTCATTCATCACAACATTACAGATAAAACAACAAACATACAAATTCATAAGAAATGATGTCATCTAGAGCAATTCATTCAAAGATAAAACATCATAAAAAGATACAAAATCTTAAGAAAAATTCATTTTATCTAGAGGGAATCATTAATTCTTCCCACAAAAGTTTTTTCAAAAAATGCGTTGCCACAATAGCCAAGCGATCACTCTGATCTATAAATGCAACTAGACAATTTCCCATGATAAAAAAGGGCTTGTTTTGAAAGAAAAAAGAATTCTGCGAAACTCAAGAGAGCAGAGTACATTTAACTATCAGATGTTTCAAAGTTTCCCTGTTACTCTTACAGAATCGATATAGCTGATCCTCCTTTTTTGATTCCTAGCACCTTTGACATCTTTATTAAGGTACAAATTTAACTTTACTAGACTCAGGAAATCCCTTAATTTCATGGAACAGTGCCTAGTAAGAAAAACTGTGGATCATTATAAGGCTTTATATCCATACACAAATGATCAAATATCTCATATGTAGCCAACAAACGTATGTTACAAATCCAATCATTTTCAAAAAGTCTCTTCTTAACCTTACATGGACACTGTAAAACATTATCTGTTGTAAATACATTAATTGCCAATAAATCCATGGAGACCCTAATCCACTCGGTCAAAGGTCCAAATTCATTCTGAGTCCCTACTTCATTTATTTGAACAGAGTATTCTTCAGAGGGAGAAGTATAGATCTAAATAACTAACCTTTTCCAACTCACCCGAGCCTGCAGAGAAATTAGGCCTAATGTATGACGGACAGGTGGAAATGGAGTCCCCATTGGTAACAATAACAGCAGTTTCCAAATAAGAGATTCAACTTTGACCGAATCCTGCCTTTCTTCACGCACCTCTGCATTGTGGATAATTCAAGGAATTACCATTTGATTATACATCCTAAGTACAGGCAGCAAAAAAAAAACCAACCATACTTTTTGTCAAGTACTTGTTACTGTGATGCCACTGAAACAGCTTCAATTTTTAGAGCCTGGTTTAGTTCCCCTATAGATTGTTTCGACTTAACAAGGACACCAAGATATCTGTAATTGCCAACTCCCTCCATTGTTTAATTGTTAATATGCCAAGCAAATTTAGATCTACCCGAAGTGCCCCTCCAGGTGTTTAAAATCATTATTTTAGATTTGGATACGTTTACATTCAGAGAGAGATTGTCAAAATATAAACCAACTGCTTTCAGAGTTCATTGTTTACCAATTGGAGTATGATGTAATATGACCAAGTCATCAGCATATATGAGGATTCAAAGTACCCAATTTTGGGGGTTAGCACCAATTTGCCGCAAAGATTCCCCTATGTCAGAACTATATATGTTAAACTAAAACAGGGCTAAAATGCATCCCTGGCGTAAACCCTGCTTGGAATAAATCTATCCTGAGTAAGAGCCTCTTTGATCTAACCTCACATTCAATCTCGTGTCAGTGTGTAGCTGTTCAAGCATATTAACTAATGCTTTTGGGCAACCCTGAGCTTATTCCACAGTTTTAGGTGATAGCACCTTGCTGGTGTCTAAGAATGCTAAGTACAATTGTCTTTTAGTCTTGATGACCTGTTTGGCTAAAAGATAAATCAACAGGCAATTCAGGGAAGTGTTCACACCATTCCTGAAGCCATATTGATTAATGTCTAACTTATTTGAATCATTAGCCCACATTTCAAAGGACTGCAGAATAAATCTAGAGAAAATATTGTAGGGAGCATACAAAAGGGAAATTGGCTGGTAATTCACAGGATCCAACCTATCTCCCTTTTTAAAGATTAGAACCACAATTGCATCCCTCCAAGAGTTGGGGAACTAATCAGCATTTATTATATCTTGGAAAAGCTGCAAGAGCAACTTTGACCAAAGCAGTGGAGCCGATTTCAAAGTTACATTTGTAAGGCCATCGGACCCCGGTGCGTTAGAACTTTTCGCTTTACTGATTGCATCCAAAATCCCATCCAGATCTAAATTGAGAAGGGACGAAGAGGGCCTCTACTACAGGGCCCCCCCGCCTTTCGAAAGAGTACAAACATCAGTATTCGACAATTAATAAAGTTCTGTAAAATATAACTAACACTGTGCCCCAGATAATAATTGTACTTGCAGTGAAGTTGGGGCAGCAGAATCCCTTATTAATCTCCAGAAAGTGGATGAGTCTCTGGAGTTAATTGAAGAGAGCATCATCTCGGCATATTTTTGAAACAAACACACACCTATATCCCTTAACTCAGTTCGTAGAAGCTTGCTCCAGTTTCCTTATTTTCACGTATCCCATATAGCTTAATTTTGCCACTTGCCTAACCTCTCTTCTTAACACCTTTTCCTTATACAGCACCAGCTTGTCAAATTAGTGAGCAGAGCAAGTGTTACTCCTATTTTTATTTAGGAGTTTCACTGAGGTTAAACCTTGGAGTAATCCTTGCAAAAGTGGCACAAAGTCCTGAGGGGAAATATTCAGAAACACACCCGCCAAATAGCATTGATTCTCAGTGCTAATTTATGTCGCCATATAATCGAATGGTCCCGTTCCCAAATTTCTAAAACTCCCATTGAGTCAACTATTGGTTCTATCCTTGTCAAGCACTTAAAGGAAATAATCTATTGAGAATCATCACTTCGGACACTGCCCACTACATCCAGAGAACACATCAACTCTCTAAGTTTGTTGAAACAAATGGTTAGTCCAATGTTGACTGAGCCGTACCATTGGACCAAGTATATTTTGGTGGCACATTGCCCCAAATATTACTGTTCAATTATTTCAAATTCCATGGGTCAAAAATTGACCGGACCAACACCCCTCCATTCCTATCAGTACCAGAAGTTTTCCGACCATTCTTCAGCTCATAATACAAACCATCTTAACATTCACAGTTAAAATCACCTAAAATTGTTATCCTTGCATCCTTAAGCGGCCTATAAATCTCAAGTACCCTTAAAATAGCAGATACAAATCCCAAAAGATCAGTCGAAGTAGGATTTTAGTAACCGTTCAGAAAAATGAGCCACCTCCAACTCGCTAAGGCCACATCCCACGAAGATATTTTCACTCCCAGTATGTCTGTTCTACCTAAATACACATTTTCAAACTTCATCACTGGCGCCAAGCACCAGCCACACAATAAGCCCCCAAAGGATCTTCTTCTAAGGCCCCTTCTTGCTGGTTCATGGGCTATCGTATGGCATTTCTGAAAGTACCACGTTTTTAATGAGTTGAGAATAAAAGCCCAACTTTACTATATCAAGCCAGATTTTGTCTGTAGATAGCACACAGGCAAGGTCTTTAGATGTCAATAATTTTAACGGTGCAACTTCCCCAAAGAGGTCCAGGATGTATTGTCTATTTAGCGGGTAGGTAACGTTAACCCTAAACGTACGCGTAAGATATAAATACATCAGACCATCCCCTGCTTGGGAGTCTGTTGTAGTCGATTCTACCACCAACTTGCTGAAATATGCCTAACCCATTCGGGGTAAATTAAATTAAGATTCTTCTTTAATACCTTGATGGTATTAAGAGTCGAAGGGTGAACTTGAGTTGCACAGTTATTACTTTTCATCTTCAGAGTCTGGAAGTTCACCAAACCTTTATTGGACACCTGGCATGGTGGAAAAACAGAAGGCGCCTAAGGCTGCAAAGACAAAGGCTTGGGATAAGCCCCAGAGCTAGAAACAAGTCATTCCTGATTCAACGCCACCACAACTTCTGGGGTCGCCGCCAAAGCCGATTGACTCATTAAGTCAGCAGCAGTCTCCTCTGAATCCACTTTGTGGGTAAGAAAACTCAAACTCATTTGATCTGGCCCAGCGAGTGTCACCTTAGATTTCAAGTAGGATGTAATTAGTGCATTCCCCTTAGTGTTTACCTTTAAGGTGAGTTCCTCAGACACACCACATAAACCACACTTGTTATGTTTCTCCTTTTTAGGCCTATTTAAAGGATTCTTCCTAGGGGTCTCCCAGGAAGTGTTCGCAGCAAAGCAAATTGGACCCAAGGGCCCATTTTGTTCCAGAAAGATTTCAGTCTGGGTTTTGTGAGAAACTAAAGGGTGTCTCACTAGCTAGTCTTCAGGGACTTGTCACTCAGGTGGCCAGGTCATGGTCATCGCCTTTGGAACAAGTCCCTGGGGGTGGTTAGTGCGGCAGGATCACCTGCGTGAAGAGTCCTCCAGGAGTGGGGTGGGGAATACCCAATGGTGAGATGCAGTATTCCCCCTTGCCAACACTTTGGTCCCATCCTATTTTGTAAGATACAATGACTTTCCAACTCCCCCCCTCTTTTCTACACAAACACTGAGACAAACACTGAGATGGGGAAGAGAGGGACTGAGAGGATGAGGAGTACTGACAAAACACACACTAAGACACCAAAGACACACTCTTCCATCTGGACAAGACTGTCCTGTTAACAAAGACACGCAAGGTCAGGCAGGCCCAACCCTAACCACACACCTGCAACACGTTAACCTTTCAGAGTTTTTTTAAAAGGAGCCTGCCAGGCAAGAGAAGTCAGTTGCTCTTGGGAATACAAGAGGTAGGCTGCAAGGCTGAGTCCGGCAGAGGATCCTTTACTAAACTCCCAGGCACTCAGGCAGTAGGACGGACACAAGAGAGGACAGCTCTTCCTGGGCTCAAGCAAACCAGGCTGAGGAGATCAAATGGCCAAGAAACAGAGCAAAAGTTGATGAGCCAGAGAGCCATGTGAGAACATCATATTTCCAAGAGGACACAAGGTTTTCAAGAGGCAATACCCTCAGAGTGGAGGAGGTCCCACCTTGGAAGTGCCGCACATATGCCTGCTTTTTCCTCCTGGGTGAACGGCGGAGTTGGGGAGGACGAACAACCAAAGATAAATACAGCCGGTAAATTGCCCAGAATCCGGCTGATGGAGAAAGTGAAACAGTGTTAAATGAATGAGGATCGCGCATAAGAGAGGGAAGCCTATGCAAGTTGTTGAAAATGACTCAAAGTACCAGAAAACATCTGGATAGGAGAGTGTGAAGTTGACGCATAGACCGGATGGGCACGAACGAAAGGGAACTAAGTGAACTGTGAAATTAAGATACAATATATCAGAGTGGTCCGGCACTGCGAGTGTGCCTAATCAAAGGTCTCTGTTTGATGTATCCAGCAAAGAAGTTTAACTCCAAGAAATGGGGAAAGTGAAAATTGAACTATTAGCAAAGTTAAGTGAATCGAAGTGGTCCTGTGAAGGTCTCAGAAAAATTCAACGGACCATCGAAAGTCTTCAATGTACTTACAGTCAAGAGAATATGTGTTTTGAAGTGTCCGAGTCTGACCGAGGGAGGACCAATATAGACTGTGAATCCTAATCTGGGAGAACTTTAAAATCCAAGAAACAAACAAACTTTGTTTTGTGTACATATGCCATACTCCTACGACCAAGAGACTTTATTCTTGGATATAGTTGGAAGAGACTTTGTAAAAACCTGGCCTGGGTCCTATACTGCACTATTGTGACGAAGAAGTCGGAGTGTGATCTGTTGCCAGAGTGCGCCACCTTGTCCTGTGCTGAAAACTCTGGGGAAGTACTCAGTCATTATGACATATTATTTCATGAACACTTTTCTTTTGCATACATTGTTTTTCCACACCATTTGTATTTAGAAGTAAGGATTAGCAATAGGTTTATTAGTATAGGCCCTTTTATTTTGACAGAGACTCCACTAGGACTGCATTATTATTATTTGATGGTCGTACCTTGCTCCCATCCTTAGATTTAGGGTTAGACAGGCGTTCAATCAACCATTGAAGTTCAATAAACACCCTTGAACTGTGATCACTTGTGTCTGTCTTTACTGTTTGATACCAGCCCTTCCTTACAGTTTTAAGTGATCGAATGAACTTCAAAGAGCATTTTTTATTTTGCCCTGGCATAGCTTTGACCTTTTTCATCTTCTTTTTCTTTATTTCAACTAATTCCCCAAGGGGTGAGCAAATGACTCCACAAGCTTTAGAGGTATTCAACTTTGTAGCTAAAGAAACCAAACGTTCAGGCAGACTTTAAAGACTACCTGAATCAAAACCCACAGAGCAAGTTGGAAAAAGTGCAGATGAAGATGAAGTTTCCTCCAAGTCGGCCATAGGCTGACTTAATACACCTGGTGAAATAGCCTGCAACTCTAGAACTGATGTTTGACAGGCAGCTGACACTGTCAAAACACTGTGATGGCTGTAACAAAGTCGCTCTCCGGGCAGGTTACCAAGCGAGCTCCCACACACCATTATAAAACCTTCAATGAAATTCAGTTTAGCTGAGAATTCTTGTAAGGCTGCCAGAACCTCATGTAATTCAAATTGGGTATTGTCATGGCTCTTATCCATAGAATTTAAAATGATGACAGTACAAGGAAGGAAAACACTTCAATTGTAGGATCATCATGGCCATGATGATGACCACTCTTGATTAGGTGCAGGTGAAGACTCCCCCTGCAAGTGATCTGAATAGGCCAAACAAGGATCGATAATTACTCAGAGTTTTAATAGATCCTCCAAAAATCGAAGAATTTGATTTCTGAACTTGGCCATTTGTCCACATCCCTCTGTTTCAAAGCCCCCCCCCCCCATCATGTGAGGCAAAAGTTGGCATTCAATTAATGTTAGGCTTAAACAGCTCATCTTCATCCACACCGATCCCAAGGGAGCTAGTCAGAGTATGGAAAGAACTAGCACCAAAGGATAGATGCACCCTTTAAGCCAACTCATGAGAAACAACTGGGGCCAACACAGAAACATCAGAAATGAAATTATTGTCTGCATAGTCAACTAGATCCTCTGGATCAACATGACCCAGAGAAAAAGAGCCCTCCAGCTGATCTTGATTCGATAAAAGACTTGCTGAAATAGCATCTGCAACACCCACATTAGTACAGGTAGGCCGAATGGTACCATGTTGCATCGCTGAAATAGACGCTTCCGAACTCTCTGCACCATTCACAGTCATGCAGGGTAGTTCAAAATGTGTACACGAGATTGAAACCAAGTCCCGGTTAATGAGCGCAGTATGCGTTATAAAGGGAGCACCCTCCTGACCCTTCATTATGACCAAAGGGCACAAGGTCGGACTCTAACCCCATTAGACGTTTCCCACTGCGTAGCCTGTAGACCATAGGGGTTGAGGGACTCAACACCAAACGCTAGTGAGCGCAATTCCTCACACACGTCAAGCAATGCGATAAGTTAAAGTAAAAAAAAAATCACATTACCTTAACAGTTCTCCAGAGCCGAGCAAGCGTGGTAATTATCACTGGAGGTAGAAAAGAGAGCTGCCACCTGCCCTCTTAGCCCACTTGAACACGGGAACACCTTGCTCTCTGCGTTAGTGTGAGCTTTAAAGGACAGCCTCCAGTGAGAGAGTAGAAAGTGTAATCAGACTCCTGATGCACAATCCAAACAAAAGGTTCCAACTCGCTTTACTTGCCCCACGGAAACACACTGCGCACACTCGACAATCTGCCTAAGTGTGAGCTTTTAAGGTTAGCCTCCAGTGAGAAAGTATACAATATAAGCAGACTCCTAATGCACAATTCAAACAAAGGTTCCAACTCACTGTCCTCGCCACACGGGAACACACTGCGAATGAAATATAATGCTGTAAAGGTGTCTTAACATGCAATGACTGTGTAAGGTTTCTTTTAACCATAAACACAAATAAATAAATACATTCTATGAATTCAGGAGCCAAGCTGCTAAATTCAGTGTTTGAGGACATGGATGCAGTGTTGATCCCCGATTCTGGGACAGCATGTGAAACTGGCAGGTGTATAGTCACATTTTCGAACGTTACATTTTCGAAATGCCATTTCTTCGACACAAAAATGCAGATTTTTTTTTCGAATAGTTTTTTTTATTTTATTTTTTTTAATGGGGGGTTGCCGCCCAACCTCCTGTTTTTTTTTATTGACACTTTTTTTTCTACTAACGGAACAAACATAAAACATATAAAATTTCAAAAAAACAATTCGAAATTTTTTTTCTGCCATTTTTGTTCCGAGATTTTGGCATGTCGAAAATGTGTTTTGAAAATTTAACTGGATACCAAACTGGCATGGAAGTGGAGGACAAAGACAGTTTCATTGGGTGTGAAAACCATGTTTGCCGGGCCCAGATTGGAGCTATTAGGATAGGTTTGACTTCTCACTGGTGCATCTTGCGGACTATCCTGTTGAGGAGAGGAGTCGGGGTGGTGAGGGGACGTGAGCAAATTTCCCTGACCAATTCATCCACAGGGCGTTCCCCTTGATCAATGTCTGGCGTAACCTGGAGGCAAAGACTAGGCATTTTGCGCGTTTTCCAGTGTTGCAAAAAGATCGACATGTGGATGACCCCATCCTGTGACGGTGTTCTGTAGAACATCTGCGTGCAACTGCCATTCGTGTTCTACAGGAAGTTGTATGTTTCTGCTGAGCACATCTGCTGGAAGATTGTGTTCCCCTGGAACATGTTGGGACAGGAGGAACATGTTGTATCTTAGTGCCCAATTCCATATGTTTGGGGGTGTTTGGACAGACTTGTAGAGTGTGTATAAAACAAGGGAGGATAGCTGAGGGGCAACATGCTCACCTTGGAAGAAAGACAACGCAGGGCAACATGGGTTTGATCCCCGGGTCTGCATTTAGAAACCTCTGGGTATTAAGCACGTTATAAATAACCTATAATATCTTATCATATCAAGGCTGATGTGCTGTCTGTTAGGACTACAACTGTCTATCTTGGAGCTGGAATTGGAAGGCTTGGAGGGCTTTGAAAACTGCTTGAAGCTCCAAAGGATTGATATGTTTGCTTGCTAGTGTCTGAGTCCACACGCTCTGCACTGTATGATGGCAATAATGTGCTCCCCATCTAATAGGGAATCGTCTGTGTTAAGTGAGGACACTATTGCTGGGATGGTGAATGATTTATCCATTAGAAGGTTTTCCTTTGATCATTATTGCAGAGAGAGTGCTAGAGCCTGCGAGACAACCACTAGATTGTCCCATTGACCATTTGCCAGAGACCCTTGTCCTGCAAGCCACTCTTGGCGTGAGGAACTAGGTATATGCAGGAAGCCATCATTCGAAACAGGTGCATGGCTTTGTGTACGGTTATCTGATGACTGGATACATATTCTGGGATTTGGAATAGCATGTTTTGGACCCTCTTGTTGGAGGGGCAGACGAGGCCTTCCTCTGTATGAATTAAGGCTCCAAGAAGAACAAGTTACTTACCAACTGGTAACGTTCTTTCAACTGGATGTTCCTCCAACGTATTTCACATCTTTGACATGTAATGTCCACAGCTGTGCTGCTTCGGATATTTTTCGGAAGAGGGCGTCCTGCGTCGGTGGAGTCGGGTCAATGTCCCTCGAAGGCCTCCGTCGTGGGTGACGTCAACGGATGTTATAAGTAGCAGGCACAGCGCCTGCTACTTATAAGTATAATTATATACTAATATATAATTAGATACTATATATATCAGTATAGATATATAATTATATCAGTATAAGTATAATGATATACAAGATGTTATACGTAGCAGGCACGGTGCCCGTAGCCTCAGTTCTTGTTTTTTCCCTCCACGTGTGACACAGCCTTGTGGAAAACGCAAGCTGCAATAGTACAGGAAATTCTTCAGAGGGACAGGCTGGGAGGGTGATGAGGAATACGTTGGAGGAACATTCAGTCGAAAGAACATTACCAGTTGGTAAGTAACTTGTTCTTCAAATGGATTGTGTCCTCCAACGTATTCCACATCTTTGACAGACTCCCAAAGCAGTATCAGTGATTGGGTATATCTAATCAGATGGCAGAATAAAGCACTGCTTTACCAAAGGTCATATTTTGACCATGGAAAGTATCCAGGCAGTAATACTTGACAAAGGTGTGGATGGAAGACCACTTTGCAGCCTGAAAAATGTGCCAAACAGGAACTCCCCGTTGCAGGGCTATGGATCTAGACACGCCCCTGGTGGAGTGAGCTCGCAAACCCTCAGGAGGGTCCTTGCCAGCCAATCTCTAACATTCAGCAATGGTGAGGATAATCCACCTGGACAAGGTCTGTTTGGTAACAGCCTGGCCCAATCGGTGTCCAGTGTAACCAACAAAAAGTTGGTTGTCCACTCTGACCTTGGACATCCTAAAAATATAAAAGCTCAAAGCTCTCCTAGGGTTCAACCCATGGAGTCTCTTCTCTTCCTTACAAGGATGAGGAAGAGGATAGAAAGAGGGAGTACCACCTTCTGGCTCAAATGAAAATCAGACACTACCTTAGGTAGGAAGGATGGACGTACCCTCAGTACAACCCTATCCTTGTGGAACAAAGTAAAGGGTGGCTTAGATATAAGCGCCTGCAACTCGCTCACTCTGCGAGCAGATGTAACTGCAATCAAGAAAACCTTCTTGAAGGTCAACAGTCTCAAAGGATAAGAGTGCAAAGGTTCAAACGGAGCACCCATCAAGAATTTCAAGACTACATTCAGATCCCAAACCGGCTCCAGAAAAGGGGACGGCGGGAACACATTTGTGAACCCATTTAGAAACTGGTTAATCAAAGGAATTTTAAAATAAGAACATTCTTCAGACGAGCGCTTGAAAATAGATAGCGCCGCCAAGTAACCTTTAATGGTACCCACTTGAAGACCCTTGTGGGCCAAAGAAAGAACCATCGTAATGGAGCACTGAAAAGGATCGACATTGTGTCCTCTGCACCAGTCGCAAAACTCACAGGAATGGTACTGGGATTTGGTTGCCGGACGCCTGGCCGAAAGAAACACCTCCATCACATCATCGGGGAGGTCCCAATCCTTATATCTCAACCTTTCAGAAACCAAGCGTGAAGGTTGACCTCTGGATGGAGAACCCAGCTCTTCCCCCCACCCCCTCGCGTGAGATAAAATCCTCTCTGTGGGGAAGACTGCGGGGAGGACAGATGGACATTTCTAGAAGGTCCGGGTACCACACTCTCCTGGCCCAATCCAGAGCAATTAGGATCATGTGGGACCTGAACCTCTGCAACCTCCTTAGAACCTGAGGAATGATGGGGACTGGAGGAAACGCGTATAGAAGTGGGAATGACCAATCCATGACTAACGCGTCACCTAAAGCTCCTCTCTGAGGAAATACCCTTGAGCAATATGTCTCGCACTTTCGATTGGCATCGGTCGCGAACAGATCCACTTGAGGGGTGTCTCAAAGGGTGAAGATCTCCTGAAGGACTTCCTGAGCTAACTCCCACTCGTGGTAGACCGCACTCTGCCTACTCAGAGCGTCCGCCGCTGCATTGTCCTCTCCGGCCAGATAAACCGCTGAGAGTGAGATTCCTTGCTGTATCGTCCAGAACCAGGATCTGCATCACCTCACTGCACAGCGGGAGTGACCCTACGCCCCCTTTTTGTTGAGGTAATTTATGGCCACCGTGTTGTCCGTCATGATCAGGAGACTCTTCCCTCGCACAAACGGCAGAAAAGCCTTCAGGGCTAGCCTGATGGACTTCCGCTCCAAAAGATTTATGTGGAGTTTGGACTCTGACGGAGACCAACGACCGCTGGTGGTCAGCTCGTTGGCATGAGCACCCCATCCTGTGAGGGAAGCATCCGTCACTACCGTCACCTCCGGCCACAGTTGACAATAGGCTCTCCCTCCATCAGATTTTCTTCGCTGACCCACCACAGAAGATCCTGTGAGACCGTGAGCGGAATCTGAAGTAGATCCGACATTTTGCCTGAGAATTGCGACCACGGAATCCTGAGAGCCCATTGAAGGGATCTCATCCTCAGTCTGGCTTCTAGCACCAGAAAAATGCAGGATGCCATAAGGCCGAGCAACCTTAAGAATTCGAAAGCCGGGAGACTCTGGGCATGTTGAAATTTGTTGGCCATCTGGACAATGCGATGAGCCCTCACCTTGGGTGGCAAGCACTTCCCCAAGGACGTGTCCAACACAGCCCCGATGAACTGGAGCTGTTGGGAAGGTGTCATATGCGACTTCTTGAAATTGAGGGAGAAGCCCAGCTTGTGAAGGGAGTGGCAAGTGAGGTTGAGATGATCCAAGGCTTGTTCGGGAGAATGTGCTCGGATCAGCCAGTCGCCCAGGTAGGGGTAGACGTGAGCCCCCCCTCTCCTGAGATATGCTGCCACCATCACCATGAGCTTGGTGAAGACCCTCAGGGCGGAGGTCAACCTGAATGGCAGGACCCAAAACTGAAAGTGTGAGCTGCCAACTGCGAACCTCAGGTATTTTCTGAGTTTTGGATGGATCGGCACATGAAAATAAGCATCCTGTAGGTCCAGTGACACCAACCAATCCTGAAGTCGAAGAGCCTGAAGGACCTGAGAAAGAGTGACCATCTTGAACTTGTCCTTCCTGAGGTACTTGTCCAAGCAACGCAAGTCAAAGATGGGTCTCAGTCCTCTGTCTTTCTTGGAATAAAAAACTATGGGGAATACCAGCCCTAGTTCCTCTCCGCCACAGGCACTAGTTTTATAGCCCCTTTCTCCAGCAGGGTCAAGATTTCCTGCACAAGGAGTGGATCCGGAATCTTCAAAGAGAGTTTCCCCAGTGGATTGTCGTGAGGCAGACTTAGGAAGGGTAGGCAGTAGCCATGGGCTATTGTTTCCAGAACCCACAAATCTGAAGTAATGGCTCGCCACTCTTCAAGATGCTGAGACAGTTTGCCCCCAACCGGTGAAGGATGAGACCTGGCCTCATAGCCATTTTGGAGGGGCTGCGGCAGCACCTGAAGGCAAAGAGGCAGCTGCTTGAGCGGCTTTGGCACCTCTTTCCCGTCCAACACGAGGAACTTTACGGTGGCCCCTTTGACTGGCCGCTCCTCTCATTCTACCAAAAGAGGAGTAGTAACCAAAGGAAACCCCCTCCTTTGCTGTCCCCTAGGACGAAAAGGCAGGGGTTAACACACAGTTGCGCCCAAAGATTTAGCAGCTGCTTTAGAGGTCTGCAACCTCTCAAGGCTCTCGTCAGCCTTGCTGCCAAACGAATGAGAACCATCAAACGGCATGTTGAGAAGACAGGCCTGCACATCCAGTGCAAACACTGACTTCCGCAACCACACAAACCTGTGTATCACGGTGCTTGCAGCCATGGACCGGCTGACACTATCAGCCATGTTCAAACCAGACTGAAGGGATTCACACATAGCATCCTTGCCATCCTGCACAATAGCCAGAAACCCATCCCTTTCTTCCCCTTCGGCAATATGCTCAGCCGCCAGAGAGACAATTCCACAGAGTGTGCAAAAGTTTTGCCAAGGCACAGGTGGAGTTGGCCGATTTCAACTCCATACTCCCAGCCGAAAATACCTTGCGTGCCCATCCATCAAAGCGTTTGTCGTTCCTATCTGAGAGATGGTAGGGTACACCCCCTGCACCGAGTTGGCCGTGGCCGCCTAAACCACCAAACTTTCAGGAATGGGTTGTGTGGATAGGTAGCTGGGGTCGCTACTGGATGGGCGGTATTTCTTAGTCAACGACTTGTTGACCGCCGGAAGAGACTCTGGGCTGTTCCAAGAATCAGCCACCCTTTTCTGTAACGCCATGTGAAATGGCAACACTGGGTCAGTGGACGGACCCCGATCTAAAATGTCAGTGTCGTGACTGGCCAAGTCCCTTGATCAGCGTCCCCTTGCCAAATACCCTGATCTTTATCCCCTTGGTCTTGGTGATAATAGATATTACCTTGATCATCCTGGACATCCTGAAATATATTAGAAGTATCTTCAGAAACATCATTTACAAGAGAGTGATGAAGTCTGGGAGATTTGGGAGGTAGTTCACCTTCATCTAAAAATAAAGTCTTCTGTTTAATAGGGTATTTTTCCATTAAGGTTACAAACTAGACACCCTGTCCATTGTCTTTTCAAATTTCTTCTATGTTTGTGTACCTCTACATGGGGATTCAGGAAGGGAAAACACAATCTCTTCTAGATCTGCAGTTTTTTTTTACCATGCAGTGATTTCGATAATGAGTCAGTAGCCTTGGTCTAACTAGAGGAGGTTCCTGGCATAGCAATAGGAGATCTACACAGCTGTCTAGATACCTGTGGTGTTGCTTTGGCATGTTCCCCCCCCCCGTGTCTATGCTTAGTAAGATGGTTAGACAGCTGTTTCAATGTATCTGAACCGGCAGTCAATGGGCTTTTATAAGCGGCAACATGTTTTACCTTAGTTTTATAGCCATGCAACGAATGCAAAAGTGCAGAGGGCTTTGAACACAGAGGTTCGACCATTTTCGACTGAGCTTTCTATGAAAGCGTAATTGGCGTGGAAGCACCTTTTGACGATCCCGTCAAAGGTTGACTTGGGGTTGTGTGTTTGTGTAAATGCACATGTGTCTCTTTTACACCAGAAGACCTTCCTGTAGCAGAGCTTTCTGCCTTCCAGGTGGGGCTATGGACAGACATGCAGGAGTCTACTGACTCCTACTGTATGTCTTTGGCTTCCGAAATGGAGCCGTAGCTGCCGAACTCTGCCTCGTCCGAACCAAAAGCGTTGATTGGGGAATGGGATTCGGCCTGCATGGTGTAGAGCACCCATCGCTTAATGTGCCTGTCTTTAAGTGTTTTAGTGGCAGATAATACAGCCCTGGGGGACACAGGTGGAGATAGAAGTAGGAGAGGAGAAGGGATCCATGATGACTTGGGAAGAGCGGTTATTGAGGAAAGAGGACAGCCAATCCCTTGCCCGTTCTGAGATACCAAGTGCATCGTTGAGCCTTTGTATGAGGATGGAATAGTTAACTGTGTCGAATGCAGAGGAGAGATCAAGAAGGATAAGGACAGCTGGGGAGTTAAGTCCAGAGATGCAAGCAGTTCTTCACAGTGTTCAGAAGAGCAGTTTTCGTGCCTCTGGATGCGCAGAATCCAGATTGATGGTCGTGGAGGCCACCAACAAATTCAGTGTATAAGTTGGGGCAAAGCCAGCTTCTCAAGAAGCTTCCCCAGGAAGAGGGTGATGGAGATAGGGCGATAGCTGGCAGGACAGGTAGGGTCAGAGGAAGGTTTTTTCCACCATGAGTGGGCGCACAAGGGATACATAAATAAATATTAATTAACAAAGAGTCAACATTCTGATTATTATTTACACACAAAAAACATTGGTTGTCTGGCAGTGCTAACCCTGTGCTATTTGATACCTAAAAGGATTATTTCAAATAATCTGTGGAGGTCTGAATAATTGGCGAGACTATCTCAAGCTAGCATGTCAATGTACAGAGTTACTGGCCAATGAAGCCACAACGGTAACTGAGGCTCCAACGTAAGTACGTACGTACATACAAATAGTATTAGTATGTGCATTCTGGGTTTATTATTTTGTTTATAATTTAATTGTTTGAGGGAATCAGAAGAGAAGCACCAAAATACATTTTAAATAAAGAAGGCCAATTCTACAAGGTGTTAGTGGAGGTGGGAGGGAATCCCTGCTCCTCCACTTGCTTCAAGCCCCAGAGGCAAGCGCTCTCGCCTTTTCATAGCCAACACTGTGAAGATGAAGCCAAAAAAAGCATAGTATAACATCAACCCCTAGATGTCACAATGCAATCTGCAAAAAGGCTCATTGCGGCTCTGAGCGTGTCCTTCTCTGCCTCTCCTATAGTGTGTCACCCCTTTCAGCAGCGCGCTGATGCTTAAGACATTTTTTTTACAGAGTCTCTGTGGATGGCTTACCAGTAAGCACATATATATATATATATATATATATATATATGAACAAGAGGTTTCAATGTGGGTCTGGAGCCAGCTTTTCAAAATCTGTCAGATCTTTGCTGCTTGCCTTTTGTCATCTCTCCATTTATATGTCAATCTCTTAATTTGCTGTACATAAAAGGAGCATTAAAATGTTGGTGTGCTCAGTTCAGGAGAAAATAAGGATTATTTCTAAATGTCCAACAGGAGTACTTGTAACTGGGGATAATGGGTCATTTCTACAAGCCAAGCAACCATACCACAGCATGTCATGCACGGACAATGTACCCCAGGGGATCTTATCCAGGTCCAACGCCATACTTGCACGTTCCAGTGACACCCATTTGTTTACTGGTGTCTGCGGCCCATTGCCGGATTGCCCTAAATTACAATGCTAATATGTTGTTTTTCACAATCAATGCAGCCACTCATCCTTTCACTTTTGACTTAAATAATATATTTTTGGGCAGGCATGTTGTTTTAATATTCCCTATAGAGGATATAACTTTCTTTTGGGTTTGATTATCACTTGGTATCTGAATAGTGACAATACAAAAGACAAAGCATGCAAGGCAAAGTGGTCAGTTTTAAGGAAGGCAATACTGTGAATCAATGAGAGTTCTTGTTCGCCCATATATGAAGATCTCCCTGACCTTCATTTGGTCTATATACTGAAACTGTGATGTGGCATTTGCTTGCAAGACGCTTCAGTGCCAAGACCCTACCTTCCCCATCCCCATGAGTTGGTAGCACCATAAACTGTATATGTGTTGCTAGCAAAATGGCCACGGCTCCCTTTTCCCCACTAGAGGAAAAGCATCATCGAAGAGAGTATTAAAAGGGTAAAAGCTCTTCATCCAATTGTATGAGATGCACTACATCTAATTTCAGATCCAAGAGCTTCACTAAAATGAAGCCCTCTTGGCAGGTGAGGTCAGACCCTGCACATTCAAGGTAACAATCTTTAGCTCAACCATCAGTGGGAAATGTCATGTTTCATCAAGAAGAAGATTGTCCAAGTCATGCAGAGCACTCAGGCAACAGAAAGAAAGGACTTGGAAGATCTGACAAGGGTGGGGGAGCCCAACTATGTGTCATAAAAGGAGGAGTAGAAATCCTAACAGGTGAGTAAGCCCGCGAGAATCAAATAAGCTGTGTGTAGAATGCTGAACCAGACCAGGACGCACATCTTACAAACGTGGAAACAAGCTGACGAGTGAAGGCGACATGAGAAAAGCATGAAGGAAGAAGAGTTGATGTTATTAATGTTAAAGGACATTTGTACAGCGCACTATCACCACCGGAGTGGTCCCCTGGCGCTCTGGCGGCTCTGAAAGAGGAGGGGAGGTTGAGTTAGTGGGAGGAAGCAGGAAAAGTGCAAGAGAGCAGTGAAGTGCTGTTGGCGGCCTCAGCCCGGTGGGTCCGTTGGCTGGGCTGGGTGTTTGCCGCCGGTAGTCGTCGTGTACTGTTGTGCAAGGCTATGTGTGTTTTTGTTTTGTTGTTGCGATGTAGTGAAGTTTGTGCTGTTTGTTGTGCTGTAGGTTTTGGTTGTGTTTGGTTTGGAGTTTCAGAGGTGTATGCAGAAAGGGAAATTGTTAGTAGGGTTGGTTAGTTTGCGTCTCTATCCTGAATTGATGCGCTCGGCTTGCGTAGTCTCCCCTGATGCGGTTCTGTCCTGATCTGGGTCTGATTGGCATACAGGTTCCTTACTCCTCTGGCCCCCACCTCTAACATGCTCGCTCATAGCTCCCCTTATCCTCCCTCCATACTCCTGTGGCCAGTGCACCTGCCAATGACAGCCTCTCAGGTAGTGGGGTGATTGCCAATATCTTGATGATTCCACACCACTGTGGTACCTGGCGGTAATTAAGGGGTGGGCAAAAGTGTTGGTGGGATTGTCTGGGGTAGTTGACTCAATCTCCGTGCGTAACGCCTGTGTTCCAGTCTATTCGGTGTCACCCGTCCAGGTGCCGTGAGAGTTACTCTCTCGGTCGGGGATGTCCGTGTCTTTTCGGTTTAGTCATCCTTTTTTCAGTTTTGGTTTCCAGGTTTAGTCTGTGGTGTTGTAGAGCCAGGTTTTTAGTGATTTCCTTATGTGATCTTCAGTGTTCCTTATTTCTTTAGGGATGTTGTTCCAGGTGTTTTTTGCGGCTAAGTGGTAGAAGGAGGAGCCTCAGTTTTTTCTTAAGGTATGGTTTGAGTTTCAGGCGGATTTCGTTGCTTGATCGGAGGGGTCTCGTTGGTTTTTAGACTGTTCTTTTCTTTTGTAGGAATTCTGCTCCTTGTCCGCTGATTGCCCTGTGTGTTATGCACATTGTTTGAAGGTGATGAGATGTTTTACTGGGAGCCAGTGTAGTGTTTTTGGGGCTGGAGTGATGTGGTCTCTTCTGGATAGTTTGAGGAGTAGTCTTGCTGCTGCATTTTGGATCCGTTGCAGTTTCTTCAGGAGGTATTCTGGTATTCCGAGACAGAGGCTGTTTGCATAGTCGATTTTTGACATGATTAGGGCGACGATAGTGAGTGTTTTGACCGTGAAGGAGAGGAAAGGTAGATTCTTCTTGCCATGTGGATGAGGAAAAAGCATTTCTTCACTGTTGCATTTATTTGTGGTTCCAGGATTAGGTTGTTGTCCATTAGGACTCCCAGATTTTTTACTACCTTCGATGGTGTTGGTGCGTTTCCCATTTCCGTAGGCCACGGGATGGTGGTTTCATTCTGATGGTTTCATTCATGATGGAAACCTCAGGCGGCTTACTGAGTCGTAAGTGGTGGCGTGACCGAGAATCGGAGGGCTGTTAAGTCCAACGACGACACCAAGACCACAAAGCCGTTCATGAGACTGAGCAGGTGCAGAGAAAGAAGGCAGGAGGCAAGAAGCCAACTTGAAGAACAGAGTGAAGCAACCCGTCCTGATCATAGGCACTAACCCCAAGTGAGAGGTAACAGGGAACGCAGACGACCCGGGGGGGATAATAATAAACATACTCGTCCCAGTGAGGAACCCAACTCAATATTCCCAAAGGAGAGTGCGAAGTTATATGGGAACGTTATTGAGAAAGAACAGTGAAGAACACAGATTCATTACTGGTACCCTCATACTCGCCCAAGGAACAGTAAAGAGGTGAAGAGAAGTGAGAATCATTACTGGTACACTAATTATCCTCCCATTAGATACTAAAGAGGTGAAGGGAAGTGAGAATCATTGCTGGTATCCTCAGACTCGTCCGAATAAAACGAAAGAAGTGGAAACAGAAGAGAATCGTTAATGGAACATTCATACTCGTCCCAGTAGAAAATACTAGTCTCAGTGACTATTATGTGAAAGAGAAGAGCAAGAGTTTATTTGAGAATCCTTATGACTAGCCCAGTCAGGAGAAACAGTGGACACGGTCTATAGAAGAAGCACCAAGTGTACTAAGTCTTAGTTACTTACCTGTAACTGTATTTCTCCAGCAATGGTATCTTTCATAGATTCAGGTGCTTGAATATTCCCCGTAGTCAGACTGGGAATCCGCTGTGATAAAAATAATATATATATATATTTTTTAATATACACACATTGCTACATAGAAATGCATGTACATAGTGCATTATGGTCTATGAGCCATTCTATTGTGTTGTCCCTCCACCTCACTTTGGTCCTTTATGACTCCAACCAATGAGGTGGCAGGTCTTAAGCTCCGCCCCAGGCAGCCATCTTCAGATTTTGAACCGTAGGAATTACAGTATGATGGAAGCTGAGCGTAGGAGCAGCCTCTCAGGGGAGGCAGGTGGGCGCATGTGAATCTATGAAAGAGAAATACAGTTACAGTTAAGTAACTAAGACTTCTACAGCATTGGATCTTTCATAGATTCCGATGCTTGAATAGAATATCAATCAGTTAAAAAAAAAACATGCTACCATCATATACATATATGCATAAACATTTCTGATCAAACCTTTACCATGCAGCAACACAACGGTTACATACTCAGGGAAAAGTGGGAAAAGGAGGCTGGTCCTACCTTATGCAAAGAGGTGGCGGAGCAATGCTTGTCCAACTGCAGTTTCTTTGTTGGTATCTTCAGCCAGGCAGTAGTGTTTAGCGAACGTGTGCAGAGTGCTCCAGGTGGCGGCTCTGCAGATGTCCTTCAAGGCCCCCCCTGCGTGGAACGCTGTTGACACCGCTCTCCCTCCTGGTGGAGTGCGGTGAGGGTGGTTTGGGAAGGGGGTCGCCTTTTGTTAGATGGCTGTGAGTGATGCAAGAAAAGACCCAGCACGCCAGACCTTGTTTGGAAATATGCTGGCCCTTTGTATGGCCAGAGAAGGCGATGAACAGTCTATTTGAAGAACGGAACCCTCTAGTCCTTTGCAAATAAAACTTTCAAACTCTTGCTATGTCCAGAGAATGCAATGTTCGTTCTGCTTCCGAAGAATGATTCTGGGAGAAAGTTGGTAAGACAATGCGTTCTGTGAGCATCATTTCCGATACTACCTTTGGGAGGAACTTAGGGTGTGGTCTTAAAATAACACAGTCCTTATGGAACAAGGTGAAGGGAGGTTCGGATGATGAGGCTTGTAACTCACCGATCCTCCTGGCCGAAGTAATGGCTATCAAGAAAGCCGTTTTCCATGACAGGAATTTTATGTCGCACCTGTGAATGGGCTCGTAAGGAGGCTCCATGAGTGCTGTTAGCACAGTGTTCAAGCTCCAGGTTGGAAATGGTGTGGGCATAGGTGGGTATGCATGCAAAAGTCCTTTAAGGAAGACTTTAACGGCCGGAAAAGAAGAGAGTAAGGACTGCGTCTCCGGGGCCGTCGTGTATGCTACAATGGCTGATAGGTGGATCGAAGACAGTGAAAGACCTGCTTTGGGTAAGTGCAATAAGTAGGGAAGTACTTGCTCAACCGAGGCGATGAGAGGATCAATAGCATATGTCTCACACCACTTGGAAAAATGAGTAAATTTCCTAGTGTAAGTGATGCGTGTAGAAGGAGTCCTTGAGGTCCTGATTATGTCCCAGCACTCTGCAGGCAGATTGAGATTCATCAGCTTACACTGCTCAGGAACCAGGCCTTGAGAGACAGGTTTGCTGGATCATGATGGAGGACCTTGCAGTTCTGTTGCGTCAATAGATACTGATCCGCTTTGAGGCGAATTGGGGGCCATCGGGACAGGTGCTGTAGGGTTGAGTACCAGACCTGCCGTGCCCAGTCCGGTGCAATTAGGATCATAGAGCACTTCTGCTCTTTCAGTCTGTGTAGTATCCTGGAAAATAGGGCAAAGTGTGGGGGGGAGGCATATAGGAATTTCCCCGTCCAATCCACTGAGAATGCGTCTCCTACTGACTGACTCTCTGGTTATCTGGAGGCGAACATTTTGCATTTCTTGTTGGCCCTGTTGGCAAAAAGATTGTGATGAGGATGGCCCCGTAAGGCAAAGATCCGTTGGGCTTCCTTCTCGTCCAGCTCCCACTCGTGAGAAGACGTGTAGTCTCTGCTTAGTTTGTCCGCTAGGACATTGTCCACTCCCGGAAGGTGTTCCGCCTTGATTTGGACTCTGTGGTGCAAGGCTCATGCCCATAGTAGTTGAGCTTCTTGAGATAAGTTCTCTTACCTCGTGCCTCCTTGCTTGTTGGTGTAGTGCATGGAGGTCGTGTTGTCTGTCTGTACAGTGAGTACCTGTCCTGCCACTACCAAAACAAAAGCTTTCAGTGCCCACTGTATGGCCCTGAATTCCAACACATTGATGTGGAGTTGGGACTCCTGGGTTGACCAGGAGCTCTTGGTTTGTAGGTCCGCAAGATGAGCGCCCCAGCCCGAAAGACGCGTCCGTCCTCAAAAGAAAGGTCGACGTTGGTGCCTGGAACGGCATCCCTTGTAAAAGGTTCTGCGTAGCATTCCATCATCAAAGAGCTTTGTGCAGCGTCGTTGGAATCTGGACAATGTCCTCCCAAGAGCCGAGAGCTTGTTTCCATTGGTGGTCCAGTGCCTCCTGGACAGGCCTCATGCGAACCCTGCAATTTGGTATGAGGAATATACATCAGGACATCATGCCCAGGAGGGATTTGTAAGAGCGCACTGATGTCGTTTCTCTCCCTAAGCACCACGAGATCAAGCAGAGAATTGCTGTTGCTCTTTCTGCCGACGGTCTCACCCTGGGAATGTTGGTGTCGAGCTCGGCTCCCAGGAAAGAGACTGTCTTGCTGGGAACTGGGCAGGATTTTGCATAGTTTATGGCGAAACTTAACCCTCTTAAGAGATTTGTCGCCTTTGAAACTGCCAAGCCTGCGCTTGAGGCGGAACTTGCTCTTATCAACCAGTCTACAGATATGGAAAGACTTCTGTTCCTGTCCTCCTGAGTTTTGCAGCCACTGGTGCCTGGCATTTTGTAAAAACTCTCGGTGCCGATCTCAGACTGAACGGGAGCACTCGAAATTGACAATGAAGATCGCCCACAGTGAACCTGAGGAATTTTCTGTGTGCTGGGTGGATTTGTACGTGGAAGTATGCATCCTCCAAGTTTAGAGTGGCCAAGAAATTGTGCATGTTTAACCAAGGAAGCACTCCTTGCAAAGTTATCATCTTGAATTTGATGCACTTGATATATTTGTTTAGCGCTCTCAGGTCCAAGATGAGTCACCATTGACTGTTCTTCTTTTTGACGAGGAAGAAACGGGAGTAGAAACCCCTTCCCCTTATATAGTAAGGTACTGGCTCTATTGCTGCTTTGTGCAGCAGTTTCTGGATTTCGGACATGACTTGCTTTAACATATGCACCTTGTGCCGAGTCGGGGCAAGGAAGGGGGCTGGTCTACAAATTCCAAGGTGTGTCCCTCGCGGACCACCTGTAACACCCATTTGTCTGATGTTATTGACTGCCAGCGTTGGTAGAACTGGCTCAGCCTTCCCCCCACCGGGGCGTGACGTTGAGGATGAGGAGCTGGACTGTCAGTTTTGTTTGCTCTGCGACTTCCCTTGAGCGGAGTCCTGCCTTCCTCTCTGGCTGTATTTTGTGGAAGACTGGTACTTGGTGTCCTGGTATGAATTACCTTGTGACGTCTGACAGTAGGAAAGACAGTTAAAACCTCTGTACTTCGAGGATGAACCTCGAAAAGGACGAAAAGAACGGCAATCCTTGTCTTTACCTTTCAAGAGCTGATGGCACGTGCCGTATCCGTGTTCATTTTGATTCCTTTGAGGTGGTCATCGATCTTTTTTCCGAAGAGTTCTTGACCATGGAAGGGCATGTCTAATATCTGAGCTTGGACCTCAGGTCTGAAATTGGTGGCCTTCATCCAGGCCTGCCTTCTCAGCACTGTGTGTGGGCCATCTGCCGGAAACCGAACTCCACCACATCGACTGCTGCGTCAATCATGTGATCCGAAGCTGCTTCCCCCCATCTGCGATAATCGACCTGGCTTCCTCCTGGAGTTCTACAGGTAGCTGTTTGGCCAGCTTGGACATGCGGAGCCAATGCTCGTGGTCAAACCTCGCCGTCATGGCCAGCGCGTTGCCCGCTCTAATGGTAAGCGATGCTGATGCAGATACTTTCCTGCCCATCGCCTCTAGTTTGCAACCGTCCTTGTCCGGTGGTGCCGATAGAGGTAATGCTGGATTGGTCAACTTTTTCCTAGCTGCTACTGTGATGACCGAGTCCAGCTTTGTATGACCTCGTAGACAAAGAGGTGCAGACTCAGGGGCCTTGTATTTTTTCTCAGGCCTGGAAACTAGAGCCGGAGTGGATAAGGGTGTGGCCAATATCTTGGATCCGGACTCCCAAATGGTGTCGAGGAGAGGAATGGTAGTAACAGTTCTCCTACGTTTGTCCCTGTGCTCATAAAGCACCGACTTCTTCTCCTCCGATGTGACCTGTAACTGAAACAATTCTGCGACTTTGCTGATGATAGTATGAAAAGAGACTTGATCATCCGGCGGTGAAGAGCCACCCAGAGAATCTTTCTTCCTGGGCTTTTCGACAATGTAATCGTCCCATTCGATAGTATCAGGTTCTTTCGTAATCTCGCCTTCTTCCGGTTCAGAAAATTCTCTGAAAGGATGTTCCTGCTAGTCTGAGACCGAAACAGAGGATGGTACAATCGTTGGATCTCTAACTGAAGATCTTGTTCTGTTTGACGATGCTGAAGAAGGGACCCTTGTCGGTGAAGCACTGAGCGTCCTGATCCTAGATCTGCGCGGTGGTTCCGGTGAACGCACCCTTTTCTGTGGCCTACTCCTGGAAGGTGAATGTCTTGGCGTGCTTTGTCGAGGTGAAAAATCCCTCTGCGGGGGGTTTGGCTCCCTCGGTACAGCTGACTTGCTTTTTTCATTTTGACGTCTGTTGAACTCCTCAATGATCCTTTGCATTGATAACATGAGCACAGTATCATAAGGATCAGCAGGCACCTCTGTAGTAGGTTGCCAAGGAGGGCTGCGTTCCTTAGGTGTAAGACAATGCTGTTCTTCAACAAACTCAGTGTCTGAAAACTCCTCCTGCAGGATGACGTCATGCAGCTCTGGCATTTCTCCTAAGGGAGATAATTGCGTTCCCTGAGGTTCGAGAGTGTCTACAAACTGAGGTGGCGCTTCTAAAGACTCGGGAAGACTTTCTTCATTGGATGGCGTAACAGTGGCGTCAGCGAGGGGTGTTTTGGGCCCTAAATCCTCTGTCAGTAAATGAGCTTGCGGTGCCATCGACTGAGCCGTGGTCGAAGATTTCGTCAACGACGGCCTCGTCGACGGCGGGTCCGTGGACGAAGATTTCGTGGACGGTAGCTTCACTTTATCTGTCGACGAATGCGTGGACGAAGATTTCATGGACGGTAACTTATCCGTGGACGAGTGCTTCGTGTACAAATGTCTCGTGGACGAGTGCTTCGTGGACGAATGATGAGCTTCCTTCATCGACGATTGCTTCGTGGGTGATAAACTCGCCGACGAGAACTTAGTCGTAGACAATGTGGTTTGTCGCGTGGTGGGCGTCGATGAGGGTTTCGGCGACCACTTGGTGGACGACGGGCCTCTATCTTTACCGCCGCTCGTAGACGGCTTCTCCGTGGACTGCACCCCCCCCCCGTTTTTTGCAAACTCCCCCTTACTTTTGGAGGTAGTTTTTGCCCTAGAATGCTTCATCTTTTGGCTTGTAGAGTCCATGGGAGGTAGGAAAGGTATAATTTCCAGCTTCCTTTTACTCTTGGGAGTGGGAGAGGAGCCCCTTTCCACTGAGGTAGCCCTTCTTTTAGAAGTTTGCTTCTCAGATGATTTGCTGGAGTGAACAAGGGCTGTCTTCGCAGATTCCTCGTCTGAAGAAAGTTCCTTGGCTTCCAAATGCAGAAGAAGTCTTCTTTGTCTGTCTTGTACAGTCTTAGTTGAAAAAGACTTGCAAATGTGACATTTCTGGATGTCATGAGGATAAAGACGTATATACAGTGAACATGGGGGTCTTTCATGTAAAGCACCTTTATCCTGCACCTCGTGCAATCCCTGAACAGGGAAGGTTTCTAAACAAAACTGATTATATTGGTACAGCCTCAGAGGAAGAGCTACGCTCGAAACACGTGTCAGGCTGTTCAGAACACACATTAAAATTCAGTACAGCTGTACTTTTTGGATTTTCTTTGATGTGGCTCAGTTCAACTGTTTACAATTGGTATATAAGGTTTCTTGGTAGCCTGAAGTTCAGCCATCTGAAGAGAAAGTTCACTCGAAAAATTCTGGGTCAAAATAAAGTTTTTTGAAACCCCAAAAACCAGTACAGATAGCCCCTAGCCAGGGGAATGTGGTAGAGTATATAAAAATATAAACTACTGTGAAAATAGAAGAATATTTGAAAAAGCTCACAGAGCTTGAGGATTCCCTGTGTCAATTAGACTGCGGTGAAAAATCTGAAGATGACTGCCTGAGGCGCAGGTTAAGCCCTGCCACTTCATTGGTTGGGGTCATAAAGGACCAAAGTGAGGTGGAGGGACTACACAATAGAATGGCTCATAGGCCATAATGGACTATGTACATGCATTTCTATGTAGCAATGTGTGTATATTAAAAAAAGTTTTAATAATTATTTTTATCACCGAGGATTCCCAGTCTGACGGGGAATATTCAATCATCTGAGTCTATGAAAGATCCAATGCTGGAGAAATAAAGAACAAAGAATAACCTCAGAAAAGGAAAGCAAGGTGTCAAGGACACGAGAGAGAAAATGAAGAGCCCTATTTCTGAACAGTATGAACTGGTTAAAATAGTTGCCAGGAACCATCTACGGTTACGTTACTAAAGCGACTGTGCTGAACAGCAGACCACAGGAGAAGGGAGTGTTTCTCCTGTGCCTAAGGTGTTTTCATTGTGGTAGGGACAAAAAGGTTTAGCTTTGGATAGAAGACAGACCTTCCTTTTTGACTCCCCGATGACTGAGGAACGCCCTCGGTAGTTTGCGTTAGGTCGGGAAGACCCAGAGCTTAGGGATAGTTAACAGTTTTCCTCTCTTATTTTGTTGAATAAAGTCCATAAATGGAAGAAATTCATCTCTGTTCTTCTTCTGACCCACTACAATGAGTTCAAATGATGCATCTTGAAATATCAAATCCAATAATAAAGGAAGGTTCCTTATTTTCCAAATGAAAAGTCCATGTATATGCAGGACCTGAAATGGAATATGGGTTTCCGGTTCAGGTGCTGGTTAAAGTAAGTTCCTTAAACGATGAATGGTGAATAGTCAAAATGCACTCTTCTGCATATCTTTCCAACTACTACTTCATGCACTACCCCCACTTATCCATATAATGTCTGCCTAAATAGGGACATTCCTTAAGCAAGAGAACTAAAGGTAAGGCCTTAGTATCGGGATGCAGGGCTCACCAGTCAGCCCCAAGCACAAGGTCTTCCAACTGTCTCAAGCAAGTAATTCTACACAGTACTGCTAGTTGCAATTTGGAGCCCACCTTTACATTGTTCAAGACTAAATTAAAACTCCTTAACTGTGGCAGGAGCACTGTGAACGTAGTTCTCAATGTGCGATATATACGTCCTTAGCATTAAAAGGGTCAAAGTGCCCCACACTTAAACTTTGCTCCCCCACTCTAAGATGAGATACTGTGAACCAAACAGTGGCAACACAAATTATCCCGGCCTTCATTGTGGGTGCAAATGGAATACATTTCAGCACTCTCTCAATCCCTATGAGCCTCCCAGGTTTGTCTCTGGAGATGCATTTGAACTGCAAATTAACCTTTGAGCTTAATATTATTTCAACAAATTGTTTTGAAATGGTAAGAAGAGTGATATTTGAGTGGGAAGAACTTTTCACCGGCAAGCAGAGTAGTTCCCTGAAGGAGCACAATGTCAAGTTCCAGATCCCATAACCCATCAAATAGGAGCCTCCATTTCATAGGTGAATTAAAACCTTGAACATAAAATGTCGCTATTTTAACAAATGTCATGAATGCAATAAACAAATGTTTTAAAATGTTGCTTTTTGTCCCGAGAATGGGGTAATTCACATTATCTGCCCGTAATTATTAGGGGCGCCTGCACTTCCGTATCCTTTATTCCCACTTCTTTTGGCCTGCTAAATAATTAAGCTGTAGAGATAACCTAGATTTGACTTTTGAGTGCTTAGAAAAGATTCTGGTCATGATAATTTCATTTCCCTTCCATTCCTGCCTGTGACACCTAGTTAACACAAATGTGTATAACTTGTTCCTCTCATACACCCAACAATGGGTCCCATCTGCCACCTCCCAACCTACTGGCTACAAAAACAATAGCTAACTACCACACATTCCAGTGGAGAAGGATTACTCCTGGTGCTTCCCATTCCTTCACAATGCTAAAATGAAGGACAACCAAAGAAATCACTAGAGTCTGCACCCCAGGAACCCAGAAGATATAGGGGGCTTACCAAGACTATCCTCTCATGAGCTTGACTTCAGTTTGAAACCACATAGTTGTTCACTCCCTCCCTTTCAATGAGTGGCTTCAAACCGTATCCATTCCTCTCTTGAATGAATCCTCTACCATTTGAGATTATGCTCAGTAACCTGCATAAAGGCAGTCTAGCATCAGCTGCCCTTCTCTAGGAAGTTGATACCTTTGTACTTGAACGAGTTGGCAATATTTCTTTAACTTGAACTGGAAGCCGCACTGATGGCGGATCGTTACATTTTCCTAAAGTGTAGTGATGATCTTCAGCTCTTCTTGCCTGCCAAGAGTAGATTGCGAGAGGTCTCTGACATTTTTCATTTGTTAGATTTCTTGGCTTCTGACAATATATCCCCTTGAATCTTCTTGAAATGTACTTGTTGGGGTTGGGGGAAGAGGGGTTGTCGAGCAGCAAATAAATTTAGACTGCTTCGGGAAGGCTCCCGGGAAGATTGGCCCTTTGAGCATCGAGAGACAGCAGGTGCACTGTATGGCCCAAGCCTGGGCTCCATCTTGGTGCGTGTGTGTGTTGCCGGGAGATCAGCCACAGTGCTGGAGCATACGGCTATCGGGGCAGCGAGAATCTCTGCGGACCAACACCTGTGGTGGGCCATGCTCCAGCGGAGGCTGAGACCGAAGGGGAACAAACATGGCAGTAAGGCGCGGGAAGGAATCGATTTTAGTGCGGGCGGTAAAGCAGGGGATGAGGGCGGCCCATCCTTCATCCAGTCCCCTTACACCCTGTTCGCCCCATCCATACTCTTCTCCTGCCGGGCCAATTGACCAGATCAATGAGAGGACAATCTGATCTTCCTGGGATTGCCTATGGTGGACGGCTGAAACTGACTGTGTGCCCATGGACGGTCACCAAATAGGGTGCAAATAAGACATAAGCTGCTCTCAAACCCTCCCTGTTACAGTACTGCGCCATGATCTCCAAAAGATCTTGTCCCGAATGGAAGATGCTGATGCTCTGACTCTCGAGATGCACTTCGATCAGTAGAGCACCAGCTCTGACAACACTGGAAAACCGGGTAGAAGATGGTGAAGGGTGCTGCCGCACAAGCAACATCCATATTCTGTGGCTTTGCAAGACAGAAGGTCCCTGCATGGAACTCTTCCTTGAGAAGTGGGTCCTAGGGGACTTTTTGAACTTCTTCACCGCTGAAAGGGAACATCAGGTCCCTACTGGCCCACCTACACCAGGTGCCTCACCAAGAACGATTGTTGTCAGACTCTTAAATTAACGAGTTTGAGACACACTGCTACAAATGGCACAAGCTAAAGGGCTAATAATGTATGCAACCTGAGGCCTAGGGTCAAGTGGCACATAAGAAGAACTAAATATTAAATAATAATAATGGCGCAAGGATCGCTTTCTCCCTGATTATACTAAAGAAGTTCAAAAAGACTGTCAATCATTTGATTCAGTGAAGAAAATACCAAGCACAGGGAATGCAATACACGCTCTTCTTTTCCAGCACAAATTAAGATATACCTCAATGGGAAGACTGACTTCTTCACCGACCCTCAGAAAGCAAGGTCATGGCTGGAGATACACGCGGAAAGCAATGTAGATCCGCAAGTCGAGGGCAACAAGAATCCACCAACAAGGGATATTCACCCCCTCCATGACCGACCCGGCCGCAGGGCACTGCCCTGACTCCCAGTCGAGGCGAGATGCAGATTTCCTGGAACAAGGGGTGAGATATGAGCTCCAAAGCCGATTCATGGAACCAACACAACATTTGAGTTATTTGCTAAATAAGACCTTGCTCGACTCACCGGGCTTTGATGGTGGCCTGCTCCCTCCCCCACTAGACCGTACACTGCTGTTTTCAAAACTTGATTGCAGCATTATTGGTTAAAGCCTACCGGGCAACCAGTCACAAGTTAGGGCGACAGATACTTTTCGATGGGATGAAGGGGGTGGGAGCAGATGGGGTAGATATGTTTGCTTTAAGTTTAGATTGGCACATCACTCTGCACATTTCATGGGCTAGCAACGAGTCTAGGAAGGGCAGAGGCCTAGATATAGACACTTATCTCGAATTAACCAGTTAGCCATGTAGACTGAGATAAATGGCACACTACGAAATCTTAAGATCCTATCATGTAACATGAACGGTTTTGCCTGACGGCATTAAGAGGGGGCCTGTTCTACAGCATCTCAACAGACATATTCCTGATGTGGCCCTAATCCAGGACACTCATCTGACAGGCTCTGAGTGTAGCTTCTTTAAAATAACTAACTAGAAGGTCTCCATTCACTCTGGGTTTGCCAGTGGTTCTAGAAGTGTGTTGATTCTGGTCCACAAACGCCTTCGAATCAAAATCCTATTTATTGCTCAAGATCCCAGAGGAAGATATGCGTCACTATGGGGAGAACTCTGGGGTACAGTAACAGCTATTCATGGTGTATGCACCTCCGCCACTATCCATGGAACGCCTAATGTGTTAAGTGAAGGGAGGCCGAAGAATTTCACAGAACTTGCGTTGGATCCGGGGGTACAACTGGGCCAATATCTCATGCGCACTAGTTTCTTTACTAGCCTAAGGCAGAAATGGGTGGGTACAAGCGAGGAACTACAGGTAGATGAGATAAGAGACGTTTTATAATATTTCAGAAGGGGGGCATGAAGTGTCAAGAATACATGAGTTATTGATGGCAAGGCCAGGAGATACGCTAGAGCAGACCAGGCGTAGTTGGGAAGCAGATTTGCAAGAGCAACTGACAGATGAAGTATGGGGCACAGCGATGGCTCATCACAAGAAGGTGTCCAGAAACGCAAGGTTACAGCTGATCCAATTTTACGTGACCCATAGGGCGTATCTGACCCTGAATAAAATAGCCAAGTTCAGTAATGCACCAGAACAATCCTGCCCGAAATGCAGATTAATTAATGCTGATCTAGTACAAATGTTCTGGGCCTGCACAAGGATTAGACAATACTGGGAAGAGATAACCCAAGCTTTAGCAAGGGCGGGAATTACAGTAGATACTGCATCATCTAGGGCATGTCTGCTGTGAGGCTTTGCAAGACGGAAGCGGTCGAGACATGAGAGTATGTTAAAAGATCTGGCATACATATTGGTGAAACGCAGAATAGCGATGGGGTGGAAAGCAAACAAGGGTCCGGAAGTATGTTTATTGTGAGGGGGACCATCAGAAATGGACGAAAGCAGAGACCTCAGTATGGCAAGAAGCAGCCTATCGGGGGCCAGGAGGAGAGGAATGTAGATTTGGACGCTTGGAAACAGATGGTACCGGTTATAGCAGCCTCCGGGTACAGTGACACAAATGTAGGCGAGGAGGCAGGTATATAGGTGGAATAGAGGCTAATGTAGAAGCCGAGTACAGTCAGTTGCAATGTGATAGTGTTAATGTAGGTGGAGTAGGCTGGGATATGGGGAGAGGGAATAAGCAGACCTCTGAATCTTGGAAGGTGACTTCAATGATGTAATGGATCCCAATAAGGACCGCAAACACCTTTGAGGTAGAAACCTTAATACACCCACCAAATTACATACCTTCATTGAGGATAAGAGATAATAAATAATGGACAAAATTGTAATTTTTCATCTTATGTGGAAGTTAGCTCTGCAAACGCTTTGTGATTAGCTCCTCGTCCCCCAGTGGTAGCTCGTGGTCACAGGTTAATGCTAGATACCCAGTAGCTGCTTTTAGCTCCTGCTTATCCAATCTGAATTTCGATTCCCGAGGACACTGCACTCACAAGACTGAAGTTTCTCGTTCCCCTCTGCGGTACATGTATCTATGTCCAGAATTGATTATTTCTTTCACCCCTCCTCTCCACCTCCCGGCAGGAGACTCATAGTTAAGTTACAGTCATATTTCTGCCTACAGGAATTTCAGATCACTCAACGCTTCTTATGTAGCTCAAAGGTAACAGAACAGTGCCCTAAACGCTGTGGCGTCTCAGTAATTATTAAGTCAGGTTCCCCGAAATAACTGAGGGTGGAAATAACTGAGGGTGTAACTTCTAGAACAGAGGACTATTTTCATCTTTATGCAGGGTCTGTGGAAAGCCCAGTGACACTGTAGGCAGGATACAAGGTGGTGCTCAGAGGAGAAGTAATGGTTGTATATGAATTGTACAAATGACAATTGTTCGAATAATAATTGACCTTCTGTACAATTGACCGAATTTAAATGGTCAATTAGGATATATATGCAGGGGAACCCCTCCGCAGCCCCCAACCAAACCAACCCCCACCCAATCCCCTTATATTATTATTTCCCCAACCCAACCCATTACATATATAAAATCACCATACGGTCAATTGTGCCGAAGGACAAATCGGACCCCTGTTATTCAAACAATTGTATAATTCGAACAATTGTAAACAAACAATTCAGGTAATACCGAAGTAATATCTGTGGTTGCGGCCAGGCAAAGGGCTCACATACAAATGCTAGAAGAGGCCGAACAGGAGGCTGAGCGGTGCAGGGTTGAGTTTATCCAACCGGTTCTCCTGTATTACACAGATTGCTCCTTACGGCAAGAAAAGTGCTTTGAAATATGTCGCTAGACAATGAAAGCAGGCTGACTGGGATAAACGGAGCAGAATATATAACTCGGGTGAAAAGGCAGGGAAAATGTCAGCGTTACTGGAAAGATGAGATGAGGTGAATAGACAGAGGCAGAGGATGGAATGATCCGGGATGATATCGAAATAGCTTAAGCATTTGCGGACGACTACGAGAATCTGTATCGAGCCCCCTCGGAACACAAGGCTTAGGGGCTCGGCCCTCCTATGAGATCTCCCATTGCCTCAACTCTCCATCCAACAAAGATGCAAACTCAAGGAAGAGATCAAGGAAGAAGAAATAACCGAAGCAATTTCCCAACTCCATTCTGGGAAAACTCCAGGGCCAAATGGGTTCCCAATGGAACTATGGAAGAGATTAGGCAACCTGATTGGTGTGCCCCTACTTAACCTCTTCTGTCGCAGAGGGCACTAGAGGGCCGACCAAGATGGTGGCTCCCTAAAGAGCTCTGTGTAGCTCCCAAATTAATCCTGTAACATCTTGACTCTGAGGTACAAGTCTCAACGGTCCCTCACTGCCCAGAACTAGCGGGGAACACTGCTGCCCATGTAGAGCCCAAAATCACAGAACGACCGAAAATCCGGACTCCAGCGAAACAACCAACAGAGGCCTGCCCACCCGCACAGCACCAAGGCCCCAGCCGGCGGGGGCCACGTTGTTGGCACAACCGGCAACCACCAGAGGAGGAGCCCAGGCGAACATCATCAGGGGCCTGTGAGGAGTAGCTGCAGCCGCCGCGGAAAACCCACTGGCGGCCCGAGAAGCGCGCAAGGCCTGTGCGCCTGAAGGGACCCGCAAGCTCCAGCGGCCTGCAATGAGCCCAGCCTGCCAGCCCATAAGGAGAGGAAGGACGGCGTTGCTGTACCCAGGTGGATTCCAGCCAAGGTAGGAGCGCTCCGAAGCGGCCGCACATATCAACATCCGGCCAGCGCTGTATGCGCCCCGATCCGCCTGGTGTCACAGACGACCACCTGCAAACACAAGGACGCTCCATTCCGCAACCAGTGCGGATCCCCCCCAAAATCAAATTTACCAAGGACTCCCACGCAAGGTGGGACGCCAACGCCGCCAGCACAGTTCGGGCGGCGCGGCGCCTCTCCCTTCCTCTCCTGTCTGCTCCGTGCTCCGGGGCTCCCTGAACAGATACACAATCCACCAACAAGCCGGTCGGCAAACGCTGGCAGCCGCTTGCGGCGGCGTTAACATTTCAAACCACAATCAATGCGGACCTGGGCCCCAAGGCAAAGGCAATATACGTAGGCCCCCTGCGAGTCAAAACGCTGGCACTGCCAACGTTGACCGAACCATAAAGTGGCAGTGGAGCGCCAGGAAGACCAGACTCTGTGACATCGCAGGTCCGGACTTGTGTGTCACGTAGCTGATACCCTGCCCCAAAACTAGAGGCGCAAGCAGGCAATGAAAATGTACAACCCAACCACCCCGTGAGCAACTCAACTCCCTCAGACGACACTGAGGTGGTTAGAGCCCCCAGGCGACTAACACGAACAAGCAGGCCAACATCCTGCGCACCAACAGAGCAGCAGGACAACAACCTGTACGTGAGTGGAAACCCACGCTCCCAGATGCACCAAGTCCTCTAAAGACTGAAAACGGATTCTACCTCAGCCTCGGAGTCAGGATCCACGAAACCATAGCAGAACCACACAAGCAACACCCTCTGCCACACGTTTATAGCGTGCCCCGCACACCTGGAGGGCTACACTTTGGAGGCGCACAGGCCAGAAAACAAAGCCCCACCTTCGCGCCACTCAGCAACAGAGGTCCTGTGCATCCCCCAGAACTCTCTCAGGCACAACTCACCTAGAACAGTGCTAAAGGGAACCACCACAACCAAGTGCCCACGTCAAGTCCTCACCCTCATTGCTGTAGCTGGCCGACACCCCTGGGCAAGCAGTAACCAATTCCGAGCTGAACATGGGGAAGAACGACAAATCCCAAAGAATCCCAAAGAAAATGAAACTTCGAAGCCAGCTCATCCACCAAACCGTCTAACCCCAACAGCAGACCGCAATCACCCACACAAGAAACCCCCCAAATGGAAGAAGAAGCACAGAACCTTGACATCAGGGAAATTCTGCTGGACCTCAAAGCCGGAATTGGAGGCCTAGGCAGTAAACTAGACATGCTATCCTCAAAGGTGGATCAGCTCCAACATCGCCTGGACTAACATGCAGACAGATTAGATGCGGTGGAACAACGAGTGTCAGATCTTGACGACAGAGCTACGTCCCTGACCTCCAGAGTATCCACGCTGGAGTCTCAAATGAAAGCAGTATGTGCCAAAAATGAAGACTTGGAGGGACGCTCTCGTAGGAATAATATCAGAATGATCAGGGTCAGAGAGCAACAGCTCCGGATCAAAATGGAAGAACACGTGGAAAAGATCTGTATGGAACTTTTTGGAGCGCCCTCTCCCAGCTGTTTGTTGTTGAGAGAGCGCACCGGGTTCCCAACACTAGGCCAATTCCAGGCGGGACCCCACGCTCGATCATAGCGAAGTTGTTAAACTACAAAGATCGTGAGCGGCTACAGAAAAAGGAGACCTTCAGTACGAGGGTGATCACATCCAATTTTTCCCTGACTTCTCCCAAGCTGTCCAGGTGCAAAGAATATCATATACAGCCATCAAACGGTGACTTCAGGACAATCAAATACAGTATTCAATGCTCCTCCCCACGAAACTCTGCATCCAGCACGAGGGCAAAGCTCAATTTTTCACTACTCCAGAAGAAGCTAGCGACTACCTGGACCGAGCCGGCTGCAGACCCACCTCCTGCAGACACGCAAGACCACAACGCAGAGACCGGATGAGGAGAGATCCGCCATAAACTACTTCGTAAACTACAAACGGCAGGGGCACCAAGCAACCACCACTACCTGAAAACAATCACCGCAGTAGTCCTATTCCTTGAATTATGGGAGCCTCTCCCCTCTTGGAAGGCCACGAAATGTTCACCACTAACCATCTACCCATCCCCCGGTAACACTGTTTAAAATTGCCACCTGGAACATTCAAGAGCACCCGGCCCGGATGGCATATTAAATGTAGATTTAAAGAAGTACCCAGAAGAATGGGCAAGATTTATGAGGAATGTCTTTAAGAACTGTAACAACGTACAAGAGATCCCAACTTCATGGAGGAGGGCTACGGTTGTTCCGTTCTTTAAGAGAGGCAGAAGAGACGATCTGCGCCAGTACCGCCCAATAGCCCTTCTCGACGTGATTGGAAAAGTATTTGGCTCTCTTGCTCTGGATGCTTTTCAGAATTGGCTGAAATCTTCCGACCTGTCAGATCCGTTTCAATCGGGTTTTACAAAGAACTCAGGGACAACAACAAACATACTCCTGCTGAGTAGCATCAAAGCAAGAATTATGCAGGGTGGACAAACAGTGTACATGGCACTCATTGACCTGGTCCAAGCATTTGACCAGGTCAGTAGAGAACGTCTGTGCAAGAAACTAGAAATCAAGAACTGACCGTAGTCAATAATTGGGCCGATCCGAGCACTCTACCAGGAGACAACTATGAGAGTGAGGCTCAATAAGTCTGGCCAGTTATCTGAGGAAATTACGACAGTGAGGGGCATCAAGCAGGGATGCCCATTGGCCCCGGCTTTATATAAACGCCTATATAGCTGACTACTCAGATACCGAAAAGAAGCTAAGAATTTTTCTGCCAACAGTAGGAGGAGTAAAGATATCGAGAATATTATACGCAGATGATATCATCCTCCTAGATTTTAATCCCGGTCTCAGCATTTGGAAATCAATAATCTTGAAATGAATAAAGCAAAGACCAAGATAATGGTCATGGAAAAAAGCCAAAACAAACTGGAAAAGGCCAAATGGGATGCTGATGGTTTGCAACTAGAGAAAGTGAACGCTTTTAAATACTTGGGAGTGATAAGTAGCAACTAACTGGAACAGCCGATCCAAGATTCCCTCTTTGCAAGAATAAAAGTCTCAAGCTAAGGCAATAGATAAAAGGTACGGGTTACTCGCTGATCCCGGTGATTACATTTTTTAAAGCAAAAGTAACTGAGCCTGACGGATGCAATGCCTTAGTCACCAGCAACTCTCTGGGTAAAAATTGAGAATTATTTTTGGAGAAAAGTCCGAGGCCTATCTCAAGCGACGTCCATGACTCTGATTAGAAGAGAAACATGCTTACCATGGCGGCAACGGCCACAAGAAACTCACTGATGCTTTATAGAAAAGTTATCACAGAGCCCAGATCAAAGATTCTGAATATCATTAATACAGAAATAGAAAGTGGCAAGAATAGCTTAATGACTAAATGGGCTTCAACTAACGATTTGTTTTTGGCTGAATTGGACACTACCTCATCAGAACTTTCGGCTAACCCTAACAAAGTCATTAAGCGACTAATAGAGACGGATTGGATCGTGACTCTTACTTTGGCCAATAAGTATAAGACAACAAAGGACATTCCAACAATCTCAATGAAAGTGAACATAGTGCAAAGTTATCTGGAAAAAAATCACGGACAAAACCTTGGCCAGACTATTTCTGAGATTCAGATTGAACCAGATTAAGACCAACATAAAGGCTGCAAGAAAGTAAACATCTTCCAACAAATGTCGATATTGCGAGGATAATGAGAAGACGGAAACAAGTCGACATTTGTTACTGTCCTGGCCAGGAACTCAACTTGTTCGATCACGATACCGGACTAAAATACTAGCAATTCGGGAAACTTTCGATGAAGAAACTTGGTGGAATGTTCTGGCCAGCGGGGCACAAGCGGGGCGATGGTGGTAGCCCTATTTTTCAGAGCTAGCTACATAGACCAGCGCAAAGAACATTTGGAGTGACAGAATCCAGGAACAATGTCACTTGGATTTTTCTCGTTTTCGTTTCTGCTGGACTATATGGAGTCCTTTTGTAAAACTGGTAATACAATTAAAGGCATGGTCTAGTAAATTTTTTTATTGTCCCTACGGGTCGGCCATGTTTTTTTTAAGCCTAAGTGGTTCGATTTTAGAAAACTTTTCTATGGACCTTACCCGAGTTATCGTCCATTAAAAGCACGCGAAAACAGGCACCAGGGAGCTGCCATTTTGTGATACTTTAAAATCAAACAGCAACACGGTACATTTAGTAAAGTACATTTATTTGACATTAAATGTTTAGAGAATATTCAGCAATTGCCATATGAACTCCATTTATTTTCTTTTATCTGTATCCACAATGCTACACAGGGTGTTGCTTTTCATTAAAAGAAGCACTTTGGAAGCACGGTGAACCGCAAGGCTGTTCCATCAACTAGGCACTAGTCCATCGTAAAGTTTGATATGTTGCTTCTAGCCACTAGTACAGCGTGAGGGCATGTGGGCACTTGGCGATCGTCCCATAAAATTGTCAGTGTGCTCCAGTTGTTCACACGAAGCTGCAGGTGTCTCACGAAGAAACAGTCTGCTGGTGTCTCAAACCGATGGCAGTAGCAGAAGGGGAGCAAATACCTGTTACGAAAACAAAAAAATTATAATTAGTCTCGCCAGCCGATCTTCATTAATATTACTCATTTTATTTATTACAGCCGATCAGAAACTATTTGCTTGCAAGGATAGTTCAATGGAGTATGTTCGGCTCTAAAATCAATGAGAAAAGTAACGAAATAAATCGAGGCCAACACACAATGATAAACAACAGTTAGTCTACATGCGTGAGGAATGATATGATATATGATATGGCATTTGTAACGCGTCTATACTCAAGTGTTTCAAGGCGCGACGAGGCAGGTGGGGAACAAGGGCAGACAGACAACGATCCTACTAGGCCAGGTGTCTTTCTGATCACGCATGGGGAAGGGGGGGGGCGTAAAAGTGCTGTACATGGTTAGTTGAATACAAATTAAATAATAGGGCCAGCTGGTGGCAAGTGCAAGGTAAATGCCAGGAGAAGGGGCTAAAGGATACAGAGACAGTCCCGTAGTGCAGGTAAGCAGTGCAGGGAAAAGTGGATGGGCCAAGGACCGAGATCGGTGAGACCAGTGAACCTGCATGCCCATGTGCCCACTACGAACACGTTTTCCTTGCTTTTCCTAGATCTTCATTCATTCATTTATTCATGCATCCATTCATTAAATCTTGATTCCGGTATAAAAGCGTGTAAAGATTTACTTACATTATATTTGAAATTTCCATTGTGTCTCTTCGTAATGCAGTCTGTAAAACGGACTGTATACTGAACTAAAATGAAACTCGGTCTAGTTTCTGAATTTTCTGCCTTATCGTCTCTTACGTTATTGCGCACCCCCTTCAAATGTAGTTCTTTCGGCATGGTCCCTGTTTCAAGGTCAAAAAACAATAGACCCTTATACTTCCAGTGCGACTTGTGGGCCTCATCTGGGCATGAGCTGAAAATCAAAGCCGCTGTCCTTCGCATTCTTTATTTGCAACATCACGCAGTATAGGCATCTGTGAGAACTTGAAGTTTAGAATCCCTCTATGTAGTGCGCCTCAATGTGCAAATGCGAACTGGCTTCTCTCCCAAATGCCACGGCCCGCTTGGCGCATTCCAAGTGCCCCAATTTTGTCCCCGTTGTCTGCGAGCTTTGCAGCCCAAATTGAGACATTTAATTTTTGGCAGAAGGTCAGGGAAAGTATAAAGTACCACAGGAGTTGAGTTAAAAGTGAGATTTATTGTTTGTTTGTTTGTTTTATTATTTGCAATACGCAAGCCTCCAATCCGTTAACAGTGCGCAACAGTGCACAACATTTACATGAGATGAGACATGAGAAAAATATATACATACACATATATGAGGTGAATAGAGAGAATTCAAAGATGACACCCAGCTTGTTCGCCACCCATGATGGTGAAGGTAGGGGTTAGGGTTACAGGTACACTGTGCAATAACATTTATTTACAAAAAGACAATCGGATTGCAATTATTTAAACCGGGATTTGTACTTCACAACCAGCTGTGCTTCGGGTGGGAATGGCACAGTCGCAATGTTTGGTGGCAATGGATCACTGCTCTGCACAGAAACGTCCAAAATTCCATATCTGTGCTTCTCTAACACAGCAACAATAAGGCCTTTCACAAAGTCGAACTGCATTTCATCATAGACTGGTTTGATCACCCATTGCTTACCTCATTTTGAAAACACCTTAGTGTAGCGAGGCATCCTTACTTTACCCCTAGTCCTAGATTGTTCACGTCCGACATTGCTGTTATGGGCCAAGACCGCTAGTAGAGTGCGATGTTTCATGCCCCGAAAGCTAAAATGCAAGCGCGTTGGCCTGTACTTTAGGCACATATTGTGGAACAACTCCAAATCTCCTGTGTGACAGAATTCTGTCAGTCCTCTCAAATCTCTTGATAGAGTTTTGTCGAAAACAATCTTCTCAATGGCTTTGTGTGTCGGTGAAGATGGAATCAACCACTTCTTCCTCCGTGCCTCCTCTGGGGACAAAGGGCCATGTTCACATTGGTGGAAATGTTGATTTGCTGTCCAGCGGTGAACGTTGGTACAGTGGTGCATCAGTGACCGCCATTTTTCAAGTAGTATTTCCACTGACCCTTCACAAGTTTTTGAGCTCCACCAAAGATGGTTGGTGATAGAATGGGACCACTGCAAAATACTTTCAAAACCTTTTTTTTTCCTGCAGCCGAGATTTTCTTACTGATTGATTTAGCAAGATGCCATACATCAAATTGATGATTAATATGTGGGAACTGCTCTCTCATTGCCTTGGCAACTGAAACGTGTCTGTCCGTGGCTATGAGGTCGATGTGCATTCCTCTTGATTGCAGATATTCCACTGATTTTATAAATCCTAGTTTCTCCATGGCCACTGACGATGTACATTGTGTTACCTGCACGACCACCAAACTCACAATTTTCTTACTATCCATGGCCTGAAAGTGGTAGGTGCAGTATTTGGCAGAAAATCCAAGGCTGTCACACTGTCCATCGCCGGCTAGCCTGAATCGTTTGCCTTCGAATGTACTTGCTAGAGACAATTGTTCAATTTTCCAAGCATCACTAATGGCCGGAAACAGATAATCACGTTGGTATATGTAGTACAGCGCTTTAGAAATTAAATGGAGTCCCACAAACTGAAAGAAAGCCTCTAACTTTCTAAAACTGGAGCCACTAAAAAGTGATGCAGCTGCACACAGTAGATTGCCTGCTGGCAGTTTCCCCAGCATCGGTTGTGCAGACCATGAGAACCTATGATTTAAACTACAGGCTGCATTTATTTTGACGTTCCTGCCTTTTATTTGACGAGTCACATTAATCAATGGCTTCCCACATACTTTCCCTGTAATGGAATGCACACATTTCAGCATACTTATAATTTCCATCAAACAACTGTCGAATACAATGTATTTGCTCTCTTTCATTAGACTGTCATTCTGCGTCAACGTTGTTTCGGCCTGTGACGTTGTGGAGATTTCAACACATTGGAAAGTAATATCGCTGATATCAAGTTCTGATGCGTCTATGGATGCTGCGGCTGGTTCATTCTCTGTCATTTCGACATCTATTACTTCAATATTGATGGGAGAACACAACAATGTCGACAGGTTTTTGGGTGGCAAATTTTTGGCCGGTGTAGATTGTGTGAATTGATCTGCAACTACTTCAGAGCTATCTTCAATACATTCAATAACATCTTCTTGTGGTGGTGCGGTCGCACTGTAGCAATGGTCCAATGCAACTTTGCTGTAGTCTCCAAACACAGTTAATTCATGTTCTGGCCATTGGACATGAGCATCTCGAGCCTGAACACGCCTCGCCTCAATGAATAGTTCCTCCATAGTGTACATGGTCTGGCAAGCAACATCTCTCATTCGCTTCACTGTCTGTGTAAGTATAGTTCTGACACCCACAGGTAACTGGAGGAGAGATTGGAAAAGGGATGTTCAGTTTAAACACAAGATAAAGTGTAGTCTAATTGACTGGAAAAAAACATAAAATAGTCCCCAGCAGAAACATTTTTTTTAAATTATGAACTGTTTGTAACTAACCTTTTTTTGTTTTCTTTTCTTTGTAACTTTTTTGACTCAACCTTCAACATCTGCACGCTGTAGCTCCGATTCGTTTCTGCATGTCCTCCCTTCCTCTTGCGCTGCAACGACTATATTTTCTGTATCCGCATAGACAGCACGGAATGAGGCTCCATCGTCTCCCTGAAACATAGTACTTTCATTACTATGTATCAAAATATTGTTAGCATAAAACACAGGTGAGGACGAACACACAGGTACATCTCAATAGCCAAACAAGATTTAAACATTGTGTGCAACAATCAAACGACAAGTATTCGACCAGTGATGATCTATTTCGATGGAGCTGTCAGTATTCATACCTCTGGCTCCGCATGGACTGCCATGAATGGTTGTATTGGAGAGGAGGCATCCGCATCTCCCTGAAACACAGTACTTGCATTAGTATGGTTTTCAATATTGGAAACATAACACACACTTGGGGTTGAACGCACACGTACATATAAAGAGATAACCACAAATGATGCATTGTCTAAAAGAATCAAGGAAAATCTAAATATGATCACATTTCATTGACTTATTTCTCCGATTTTATTTACATCTGCATCATCTAAATTGGATGTTGTGATTGTAGTGGAAGCTTTGTCGCCTCCCTGAAACACAGCACTTGCGTTAATAGGGAAGAAAGTATAGCAAATGGAATCACGTTATATGATCACGCATGATGGAGCAGTCAGTATCCATACCTCGTGCTGCTGAAGAATATCTATGGATGTTGCAAATGTAGTGCGCACTTCCGAAAGCTGTTGCGCCAATTCGTATACGCATGGTCCCGCTTCCGCTTCCACTTCCCCTGGAATTACTTGAATGTCAGGCTCTGCATCAAGTGCAGGGGTTGACACTCCATCAACTGCCTGAAACATAGTACTTGCATTAGTGAGGATTACAATAGTGAAAACATAACACACACCTGGGGTCGACAGCACAGGTACATATCAACGGCTAACCACGAATGAAACATTGTGTAGAACAATCAAACAACAAGAATTCCAGCTCTGATGATGACGCTCGATGGAGCTGTCAGTATCCATACCTCCTGCTGGTGAAGTACATCTAAAAATGTTGTAGATGTGGCGGACGCTTCAGCATCTCCCTGAAAGACAGTACTTGCATTAGTATGGATAACACTAATTATAACTGAAAACATACACCAGTGGACGATAACTAAGGTGTATATCAATTGGAAAACATTCAGTAAAATAATTACACGATAGAATAAAACTATTACTTGACATGCATAAAACGAGTATGTAGCGGATTAGCCTAGTAAGATTACCTGATACGCGCTAGAAGTGGTTGATAACTGCGACCACGTCAAGTATGTAGAATGTTCTTGCTTCAGATTCAAGGGATAGTCAAGAAGTTGTAAAGGTAAATTAATGATTGATAATGAAATGCCAATATTAAAAATAGCCATGTAAGGCGACAGAATACTTGAAAAATGCTCAATACAGCACAGTTCCCTGTTCCCATATATATATATACATTGCGTTTGTGGGTTATGAAATCGAAAAAGAATATATGATAAATGTCATTATTCAAAAAACTATACCCTCATATCAATATCGAAATTATTACAAGGGATAGAACACCTACAATATCAATTAATCCATTTGGCTACCTACACACTACCGCAAGGACTAAAGCTAAATCCGGACACTTGACTCACCAGTGGCGGAATGTGGACGAATAGAGTGGGAATAGCGTTTTCGATCAATTTCCGTGTCGTTCGCCGTTTATTCTTCTTTGTTACCCAAGATGTTGTGTACATGTCCAAGGAAAAGTGCCGGCTGCAGATGAGGTATCGATCACCCCTATTGTCCTGTAAGACTTGTTGGACTCTACTTTCCAGCTCATCCAGTGGATATCCGCAATGTCTGACCCATTCTCTTATTCGATCAACAGTTTTTGAGAATACATGCATTGTAGTGCCTTCAGATTCCGCATGGGTCTTCGAAGGGCAACCGCTAATCGAACAGGCAGGCATTGTTGATAAATCTGAAAAGTAAATATCAACATTATTATACAATCTTCATGAATAAAGATTTGATACAAAAGTAAATGAATCATACAATGATCAATGCAAGATTTGTTTTGGTTGCAGGCACTATACCAGTTCATTATGTGCGGCTAAGTATTTGCATAAGTTGCAGAAATGTATAAATGATGGGACTAAAATCTGAACATGTGACTCGTCCCTTGGATGTTCTGTCTTGCATGAGAAGGAAACATGCTTACATTATAGACTGGACCCCCGAAGGATGCAATTCGATGACAATAGACAAAGATGAAAATAAATAGATCTATTGATAGCATAGCAATGGAAACTCAAGTCAATAGCAATGGGACCAATGAACATAGCACTATTGTGTACTCTACTCGCAAATAGATAGAAATTTAAAAATCTGCGAAATATGACTAGGATACATGGCCTTACCTTGACCAACAAACAGTTGGATTCAGCAAGCAGAGCAGTATGTTGCAGGAGAATAGGTGGGTGGCCACAGGTAGCACACTGATGGGTTTGCTCTAAGCGGTCACAGAAGTTCACGGATAGCACGACGACGAGTAGATTAGCGTAGATCTCAGTGGTTGCCAGGTAGCATGTTCAGGAGTTGACTTGCAAAGCACAAAGATGTTCTCATGAGACATATCAAGTGGTTTATAAAGTATTAGAAACAGGTGTGTGTTTGTGAATTAATGACGCATGTATGTCGTGGTATTAGGGGGGCGGCCTGCTTCAAGGGGAGGCCTGGCTGGAGACACGGGGTCTGAGGAGGCCATGTGACCGATGGCCCCTTGGCGTTGGATACCTTTTGAAGTGTACATGTAGTTTGGCACCTTGGCCTTTCGCGCCCCTGACAGCGCGCATCCACTGGCGCGAACCGCCTTTGATAGAGGGGAGTGGGCTGGATGGGCCTGGGGCGTGCAGATAAGTGTGTGGGAACGAGGGGCCATCAGGCCCCTCTCAATGGCCCCTCTCATGCTTTACTTCTCAGTAGAAACTCGGACCAAGTGCCTCCAGTAGTGGGTTCACCCCTTGCCCTTATGTGATAACTTTGGTTGACAATCGCGTAGATGGGACAACTGAGCATGACTCTTCCTCTGAGATCACTGTCCTGCATGTGAACCAGCCTGAACTAAGCACATCGCTCTTTCATCTCCATAAACGTGTCCTTGCCCACACACCCTCGCCAGTGGAAACTTACTGCCATTGTGACCCTGTGTACCTGCAACGTATTCTCTTCAAGTGCCAGACCACTGACAACAACATGATGCCCACCTAGCAGATCCCCAATTAACATTAGACCCCTACTGCAGTATATCGTTGCTTATCAATAACAAATGCCACATACCAGAGATTCTTGTGAGCACAGACCCACACTTCAACCGGTGTATTACAGTGGTCAAGACCCTTAACCTAAGGCCTGTATAATCCAATGTTAATTGTTAGTATAGATATATGTGTGACTTTTATAGAGACATAACCTACTGAAAGACTTTGAACAAGTGTTATTTAGTGCATGCATTATCGAGAATATTTTATGCTAGCTTAGATAGTGACCACCCTGCTTCACAGCGACCAGACCTTCACCCATTCGGAGCACAGATGTCTGACGTCCATCCTTGAATGGAGACACACTTGATTCATTTAAAAAAATCGAAACAACCGTTGTTAAAATATATGTGGTGTTTTATTTTGTATCTTATTTTCATGACACAAAAATACAAGACTTTAAAGATTATACAGGTCAGGTTGCAGCACAGCGAGAGAAAATCCCCTGTACTGACCGCTGTCACTCGGGAACGTTTCTCTTATGGCACGAACGGCACAGGCGGGTATCACTCTTCGAACGCGGTGTCCAAGCCTCCCCTGGAGCCACCATGTAAAGGAACGATAGGCCACCAGCCTGTACCACCTGTGAAAAGGAATGAAACAAACTGTTTTTAAATGACCAAGATAAGTTTAATAAACATTTGTTGTCAATGACAATTCTTGTAACTAATGGCATTCTGCACGGACAAATGCTATCTAGACAATGCACACTATTGAACGACTTACATGCGTTACAATGATATGTAGATGTAATTTTGGATATAGTAGAAGAACATGAAATAGGAGTGGCATGACAAGCAGAGTTTACTTACTCGGATTACGAGGACGAACAGTTGCGCGAAGTTCGTGCATAAGCACCATCATTATTCTCAACATGGCACGTGTGAGGCAGGATGCCCTGAAGTCTGGCAGCTCGGTGATGCATTGCGGTCATGGCTCACCTTCCGAAATGTAGGCCAGGCATCCTGAGTTTTCTCGGCAGCAGCAGTTCTCCACGGTTGGCATTAGCTCGCACCGATTGCATGTGCACCAGGTGGAGACGCCGTCCATGCGACTAGGCCCAGGCTCTTCATCTGTTGATTCGTCCTGCCAACTGCCGTCCGAATCCCCATCGTTTTCGCGTGCTTCCCTTTCCAGTAGTTCCTCCTCGGTATACTCGGGCTTGTACATGTAGGGCATTATTGTAGCCATTGTTTGGTAAACAAAGTAAAATAATTTACCGAGATGGTACAGGTGTTCACACAGGCTACAAGCGGCGAAGGTAGCTGACCAGAGCACAGAAACGAGTCACAAAATACTCTAAGTAACACAGAGAGAGGAATGGAATCGAAAATCTGCTGCTGTGTGTTGTGAAATGGTCTGTTTATACTTAGATGCAGCAAGTGATAGGATTATCACAAAATGGCGGCTCCCTGGTGCCTGTTTTCGCATGCATTTAATGGACGAAAACTCGGGTAAGGTCCACAGGAAAGTTTTCTAAAATCGAGCCACTTAGGCTCAAAAAACATGGCCGACCTGTAGGGACAATAACATTTTTTACTAGACCATGCCTTTAACACAAAAAAATATATAATGTAAAATACTGAGAAAACTACTATCAGTTGTCTACCTCAGATTACTGACCCCCTCACAGCGCCCACCAGGTCTGTTTAATTGGAAAGGGCTTCCTCCTTCTCACTTGCTGCGCCTTGACTATTATGCTCCTGTTCTGCTGTTGCACCACCCAGACCTGAGAACTGACGAACTGTGCTCCCGCTGAGAAACAAAGTTCAACACTGATGCAGAAAAAAAGGACCACAGGTAACATTCCAGTTGGCAAGAAAAATCTAGTGAGTGAGACGGACATGGGTCAGACTTGAGGGTGTAATCAGAGACATGCAAGGGAGGGTTGGACTCCACTGCCTGCCCCATTCTGGAAAATGCTTCTATTTGATTTAGGGTTTATACAGCACAAACCGACTTAGCCGCATCAGAGCGCTATACAGCTAATTTCATGTTAACAGAGATCAGTGGAAGAGGAGATTACAATAGCTTGGATATCCCAAACTACAGGGCTAATATATACCTAGCAGTAGCCTTAGTGGCCCATATGTGTTCCCTACTGAACATGATCTTGAACACTTCCTGAACAGAAGTAGGGTAGGAGAGCTACTGATTGCACAGGATGGTGTTCCAGTAGGCAGGGGCATAGCAAGAGAAGGCCAGTTTCCTGGTTTTCTCTTTGCGTGACAGTTCAGTATCGAGCCTTGCAATGGTTTGGCTCCTAGTGGAAAGTATCCTACTAGAGCCTGGGCACTTTGTGGCTAGCTAGGCTGGTGTCCGAGCAGTAGTTACCCCATATGTGAAGCAGGCAATTTTGAAGAATATCCTGGCTGGGATGGATAGCCAGTGTAATTCTCTTAGGAGGAGGGAGATGTAGTCAAATTTCCTACCTCCCAGTAGGAGGGGTGTAGCAGCATATTGTACCGCTATAAGGGAGGGCTAGGTATGTGGCCCGGACACCGGTAAGGGAGGCGTTCCGCTCCATGAAATTAACATATTGTCAGGTCACATACTGTGGTTCTGAAATGATCAGGTGGGAGGAAGGGTTTCATATTCTGTAATGCTATCTCACAGTAGGTGGTTTGGGTTTTTGGTTGCTATTTTGCTTGAAGGAGAGTTTGCGGTCTATAATGAACCCAAGAGATTTAGCACATGGTGCCAGCTGAAGTGTGAGTTCATCAAGGTGCATGTCATTCAGCCACCCTTGGATAGACTCCTGTTTAGATGGATAGCCTAGTGGGAAGGAATTCCGATTAGGTGGGATGGAGTTTCAGGTAGGTGCTTATCGTCCAAGCTTTGATAGAGACGAGGCATTTCCTGAGACATGAAATATCCCAAGTACAGTTTGAGGTATAACGTAGTGATGTTGGCGTACTGGTGAAATGAGATATGTGCGTCAACGGGAAGGGACCTGAATGGTTCCATATAACGATTGAAGATCACCCGGGACAGTATTGATTCCTATGGTACTCTGCAAGCAACTGGGTGATGGGCAGATATGAAGTTACCCATCTGGGCTGCTTGGTATCTGTCGGAGAAGTAGAAGGTGAACCAGTTAAGGACTGTGCCTGTCAAAGGCGACAGGAATTCAAGGTGGACCCAGAGACATAATTAGCCTGTATCAATGATTTGAAGAGCATCATCTAGGAGCTGGATGGTGGCAGCATCCATACTACATCTGTGACTAAATCCAGATTGGTAGTCAAAGAGCAGGCCGCTTTGCTTAATCAACTTGTGGAGTTAGTTAGCAACTGCCTAGTTGCCTTTTCAGTGATTTTAGCCTTTTCAGTGATTTTACCAATGAAGGCTAGCGATCAGCCAACCGTTTTGCAAGGTTCACTGGTCTAGTATTTTTTTTTAAGGAAAATAATGATTAATCCTGTTTTAAGGTGCTTGAAAAGACTCCCTGATCGAGCAAGGCTTTGACTATTTGGAGGTATTAAAGGGCGGATCCTGAGAACTGTTTCACAATGTCAGGGGAAAGGATGACAAACTTTTATGAGGTAGGTTTTAGTGATACAAGTGTATCAACAAGGTCCTGGTGGTTAAGGCATGGAAAGAATGTCCACAGTGGTGTTGCACAAGGGATTGTGAACGTGGTGGCCTCCAATTTTATGCATCAATATGTTGTCTGATTTTATCTATCATAGTGATGAAAACATTCATTGTGTTTAGCGTGTCAGGGAATGAGCTGGAGACATGTTTGACTGCCACAAAGAAGACTTTATTCCTGTTCACGGCTGATGTGATAGTCATGGAGTAAAATGCAGCTTTACATTGAGGCGTAGAGTGCAACTCATTTAAGGCAAGAAGGTTCTTAAGCTTAGGTATTTTGTGCCAGAGTTTTATCTTCTGTTCGGTAGTGCGATTATTTTCAGGTACTCTTGGGTATACAAGTGGGCAGAGGGTTAACCCTTATGAGACTTTTTCAGGGAGTGATGTATGTCAGTCTACCAGTTCTGGTGGAATGTTGACAGTAAGGTGTTAATGTTGGGGGTTGGTTGGGATGCTAGCGTTGCAAGACTGTTCTAGTGCTTCAAGGGGTTGTTCTTAAAGGAACGGCGGCAAGACACAATGGCCTTTCCATATCTCTGTGCCCCCCACCCCCATGCCCCATTGAGTGTTTCTGTGCCCCCTTCCATCCCCCTTGCCCCGCGAGTGTTTCTGTGCCCCCTTGAACCAGCTGCCCCTGTGAGTATTTATGTGTCCATCACCCACCCCCATGCCCCCGTGAATGTTTGTTTTCCCACTCCCTCCGCCTTGCCCCCTTTGAGTGTTCTGTTGCCCCCCTACCCTCTGTCTTGCTCACTGTTTAGTTTTCTGTGGCCTCCTCACCCTCCCGTCCACCCCCCTGTCCACCCCCCCTTCCCCTCCCCCCCTTCCCTTCTCCTGTTAAATTGTGGCACTACCTCAATTGCTGTCAGGCATAGTAATCGTAGCGCTGGTCTTTTGCAGCCGCCTGTCCTCTCCTCCTCCTTCCCTCCTCTTGTCTTGTTTAAGCCTGGCACTACATCAATTGCCGTCAGGCACAGTAATCGTAGCCACCTGCCTTTTGCAGCCACTTTGCCCCCCCCCACGTTCTCTTTTATGTCCATTAGCACTTACTCTTATCATTTGTCCCTTGACATCTGATAACAGCTTGTCTGTCTCCCCCCTTTCCCTCCTTGTCTTCTCCTCCCACTCCCCCCCCCCCCCATCACCAGCCTGAATATTTGTCGGACCTTTCATGTTAGTTGCTTGTTCTGTTCCTCTCTCTATCCCCTCTCTCCACTCTCCCCCCACCTCCCTTCTTCCCCTCCTCTTGATATTCATGCACTACATCAATTGTCGTCAGGCATAGTAATGTCACTGCTAGTTTTGTCTCCGTTTTCCTGCCTCTCCTCTCCCTTATTGTTCCCTGCACTTGGACAATCTGAAATGTCACCAGGCTGATGAGTTTTTTTTTCCACATTCTGATTTGTTTCAAGGACCTGTAAGAATGTAACTTTTTTTTCCAATGTTCTATCCCTCCTTGAAACCCTTTGAAACTCATTGTGTATCGGCGCTATACAAATAAACAATCAATCTTATTAGTTGGAATGGTATGCATAAAGAAGATAGGGATGACGGCATGGTTTGTCAAGGCAAGTGGAATCTGACTGAAGCCTTTTAAATGGGGAAACACAAGACATTGCTGAGAATATTCCCACTGATGTGGGTGGGGTTGAGTACATGTTTTATGTTCATGGATTCAGGGATATATGTTGTGTTAGATAGCACCACTGGGGTTTTAGGTAGCTTGGGTTCCTGGTAAATTGAGATCACCAAGGAAAAGGTTTGTTGAGTAGTCAATTGACGCGGTGTAATGCGAACAGAGATATCATCAAGGAATGACCAGAACCTGGGGGTGGTAGATGGATGAGATAGAAGGTGGCAATCTGTGTGATAGTAGGCAGTGGCAAGTGAGCAGCTCCATGAGCTTCATAGGCAACTGGGTGAGCAGGGTGTATGCCCAGTTTGATTTGTAGATGAGGTAGGGGGAAGAGCCATGTTTTAGTGATAAATATAGCGTCAGCCTTGTGGGTGGAACTTATGTCAGTTATGTCTTTGGCGTAAAGGACAGCCGAGTGGGCGCTGATTAGCATCAAGCTGTGCAAAAACAGCAAGGGGGGTGGCAGAGCGATGTGAGGGATGTGGGCCCGAGGATTGGCAGACCAGGGATTCTTTGAGGGTGATGGGCCCAAGCCGTAGTATGGGACTATACAAATGTATTCCTGATGTTGAATATGTGGCAAGGGTTTCAGCCCATGGCACTATTTGGGCCCTAACAGGCATAAAAAGACAACATTCCTGCCTTCTTCCTTCACTGAGGATTCCGGCAATGAGGTTTCATAGGGAAGGATGAATATATGGAAGAGCAGGTGGCTCCTGATTGGCTGGTGGAAGAGCACTGCAATGAGTGGGAAACAAAGCCCTTACCATTTGAAAAAGCTAGAGGAGGTGTAGCTGGTCATGGGACCAACACTCCTCTGAGACCAGTGGGAAAGAGCATGGCAATGGAGGGAAAAAAACATACTTGTGCGGCTAAAGGTTGCTACCTGCGGACAGGTATGGGGAGGGAGGTCTATTAAAGTTCCATCAAAATGAGGCTGGAGCTGGCCCTTTGAAAGTACATACAAAAGGCCTGCACATTACTGAGACAACATGTGTTATGCTATTAAAATCTGTATGGCACAGATCTGTTCATAAATTCATAAATATGAAGGCTTAATGCTCCTTGTGATGAATATACTTTTTGAAATTGTTCAGGGACACAATCTGCTTATGTCAAATTTGATTAATCAACTATGGCTCACGATTTTATCCAAAGCTGGTCTTCACTGTCATTTTACAATGCTGCACTGCACACAGAGTAATTCCACCCCATATTGTTCAGTCTAGATCACCACATGGAACAATAAAACAGGTTGTGCATTTTTCCTTATCTATTTTATCAACTCAGAGGGAACATCTATCTAAAATACCTGTTCATACTCACATGTCTCTGCAACCATCTGTGCAGCTGCATGAATCTTTGAACGTGCTGTAAAAGTTGTCCCTGTAATATGCAGGTGGCCATGGGGCTTTTTTATATGTGAAATAGGGCAGCTTTGAGCAGTCAATTTCATTACGGAAGGACACTGGCACAGACTCAGCCCCTCCGCTGATATCAGATTCCTGTGCAAAGGCTTCCCTGGTGGGAGCAGTTCGGTCTATCTGAACGTAGGTGTTGAAGGAAAAATAATTTACAAATAAAGAGCAGCACTTAGTTTCAAAGAGGTATCTCTGGACTTCCTTAAAGTTTCTAAGACTTCTTCCACAGGGTGCTTGATAGTAGACATCCAGTAAATCGGCATGGTGTGTCTTTTTTGCATGCCGTCTTTGAAAGTGACATAAGACAGGAATTTTCAAAATGTTTTCTCCTCTGAACGCAAAAGGGGATCTTTCTGAGAAGCACGTTGTCCTGCAGCGACAGTGGCTCTGAAAGCATCTCTTTACAGGTGATAACTTGTTAGAACAAATATCTTCAATGGGGGCTTCAGGTGATGGCACAGGAGTTTCCCTGTTCTCTGATGTCCTGCAAACAACCAACATAACAGAATGAGGGTGGTTTCACAAGCTTTTATTTTATTGATGCAATTAGCAGAAACATAAAGCATACTAGAATATGCAATAACAAATGCAATAGACCACTTAGAAACAGATTTGCACACAGCAGCACAGAATCAAAGTGATCTTGCATTTTCCCTCCCTGCCTACTAAACCAACCCACCCCTTTCTTTCGAATCCGCCAGAGCACAGGGGGACCATGTAAATGGCAGCAGAGTGTGGTATAAATCCCAGTAACATAACAGTCATGATTAGGTTTATCACTGAGAGATGAGAAAAGAAGGCATTTGAAATCTAGTTCAATGCTAATTTATGGGATGTTAGAAAGTCACTATTAGGCATAATCATTGTTCATAAATCTTGAATGAACTGTGAAAAGCACTCTATGCAAAAGCAACTGATAAGCCCTACCAAAAAGTATTTAAATCAATGAAGCATCTGAAGGCGAATATTAGAACGTGGGCACATTCATGTAACGTCTCAAACCTACACGAATGTATAAACTGTGAAGAAAAACCACGCTGTGATAAAGCAAGCAGCCCATTTAGTAAAAGGCTTCATGCTTAGGCGAGCAGAGCACCAGTAGTCATTCTTTAATTAGGCCACAACACACACATATTTATATATACATATATGTATTACATAACCGCCTAACTCTTAAGCTAGGCACAGTATCATTTTGCTCTAGTTAGAGAAATCCATAGAAAGAATGTTTATATTGATAAATCCATGATCGTCAATATCTTACATTAGCTGAATACACTAAAGGCAGGCTTTCTAGCAGCATGAAAATCTCCCCCATTACCCCACAGTAGAAAAGCAGCAGTCTGACTTTAACTGAAAGGCACACATTCCAGAGTCGCAACATTTATACAGCCACAGGCCAGATACAGCGCAGGAACTGATAGAGCGAAAAGGAAGCAAAACAGCTTTCCCAGCGTTTAGTTTGCATGGTGAGAGCATGAAAGCGTAAGATAAAATGATACTAGACTCCGGAGGTTTTAAGAACAAGACAACTGATCAGACTACATACGATTTGCTGAAGTTCCCAGTGCCATGTCCCAGAGAAAATAGTCCAAAGTGTGCAACTTTGGCAGGAGTTGAACAGCCAGCACGACAAAGCATGAATGATTGGAGCACAACACTGCCACCTGTAGGACAAATAGCACTTGCAGAGCTCTCTTTGGTGAACAAACAGCTATGCAGTAACCATTATTCACAGTTCACCCCTAATTGAAAAGTAAAAAACAGACATTTACATATAGCCCACTACATGGCTACAGCAGTGATGCAGACAACTCATCTTGCATAAGAACCTTTGCCTATATAATAGAATTAAATAGGAACTAATTGGTATAGCTGCCCACTGTGAGAAACCTGAGGGCATCCTCACATTTCCTCCCTTTGGGTCTTCCGCTAAGTTGGCCAAGGAAGGGCTGCCGCTCTTGGGTCCCGACACTGAGGGTGGAGAAGACGGGGAGTATCACCTTGGAGAAGGGCCTTGGCGGATTGGGAGTGGGGTGCCTTTAGGAGAGACCTGGTATCCCCCGTGCCCTAATGACAATCAACTTGAGCCTCCCTGACCCTTATGGTTAATTGTAGGTCAACTACCCTTGTTTCCCGTCTTGTACACTTGACAGTATTGAGACAAAGACAGCTGAGAGTAAGGAACACCACATACTCTCACCACTTTAGTACTGAGACGAGGCATAAGCAACTGAGAGTAACTAACACCATTCACTCTCACCACTTAGGTACTGGAACGACGAAGATGCCTGCAAGTTATGAAGGTCAGCCATGTCCTCTTAATCAGAGTCAGGCAGAATTGAATAATACACCTGAAGCATATTGAAGAACCACAGGTGTATAAAAGGCAAAGCCGAGAAGTGAGGAGGGAGAGAAACCTGGGGAACTTGGGCACAGATATTGATACAAACCCCCGGGAATCTGGAGGCAGTCGTGGCAGGATCCGAGGATGAGACGGGACGCCGGCCGACATCCCCAAATCAAGGGAAGCCTCCTGTGTGCAGAGGGAAGACTTTTGTGTGAAGTGGAAGCAAAAGCAGCTGCGGCAAGGAACGAGCAAAGAGGACACCATGTCTGACATCGCAGATGTATTGAAGCTGACTCGACAGTTGAATAATGAACTGGATGCAAATAGCAAACTGCTAATGTTGAATCACATACTAAAAGAAAATAGGAAACTAAATCAAATTAAGAACTCTGACTGCAGAGTTGAAGTCGAGTCTAAGAAACTGGAGCTGCATTTGAGAAACTACGGGTTTGTTGAATATTATTTAAATGGTAGAGACTATTCCCACCATAGCTATAGGGCAAAGCACGTGTTTTTCCAAACCCGAAAATTGAATAAAGGTTTTGAAACTTGTACCTCTTGTGTCAGTGTCATACTTGTGATACCATGCACGACAGAGGGTTTCCCTGCATGTTACCCCATTTAATAGAGATGGGTCTTGTGTATGCCTTGTTAACTCTTACACACGTGGAAGGGGCCCTGAAACTGGCAAACACCCATTTGCAAAATTGCGGGACAAATCCATAATTACCCAGAGCTTCCCTCAAATAAGGCCAGGCCACGCTGTAAACAGCTTTATTCGCGTCCGGGGAGAACACTACCGAATACTGTTTAGTACGCACCCCCAAGACAATCATGTTCAGTGCTCATTGGATGTCCTCTAAGGCTGATCGCCCTTTTATGATGCTTGTCTGGTCCTCAATCCATTTTGGCAGAATTTCTGCTAGCCTATTGGCCAATATTTTTGTATAGATCTTCACGTCGCAGTTGAGTAGTGCAATAGGTCGATACGACGTGCACTCAGCCGTATATTTCCCGGTTGTAGAATAAGTGAGATCCAGGACTCCCCATTGTTCCCGACACCCTCCCGGTTGTTCCAAAACAAAAGAGTTAAATAGCTTCACCATCTTGGGGATCAATTGGGCTCAGTAACCTTTATAGAAGACATTGGTGAACCCATTGGGGACACAGGGCTTTATTATTCGGAAGGGCTTTGATAACCAAATCAATTTCTGGTGCAGTAATCAGGCTCTCCAGCGCAATCTTGTCGGGTTCCGATAGTTTGGGAAGCCAGAGCTTACTTAGTATAGACCCGGCCGCCTAGAACCTAGTGCTTCCCTCCCCTGGGAAGTCAGTGAAATATGACTATTATCTTGATTTCATCCCTTCTCCCCCCCCCCCCCCCAGCAGAGAATCCCCTCCCAGTCTTGAGGTCTCCTACTCGGTTACGTGACTGAGCTGATTTCAATTTGGACACTAGGATTTTGTTCGCCTGTCCCCCCTGGTGTAATATTGCTTGGGATGCAGTAGATTATTAGCTGCTGCGCCTGCCTGTAGGGACTCTGTTGGACCGCGGTGTGTTCCTTCGCTTATGCTCCTGTTCCCTGTCACGAAGCTCGGATTCCAACATTTCCCTAACAGAGAATTTGGCTTGAGCCAAGGCTGCCACTTCTCCTATAAGTACACCCAGGAATACAGCCTTCCCCGCGTCCCATGCGAGATCCTTGTCCAGTTCCCCCGTATCATTCTCCCTAAAATAGTTCTTAATCGGCTACCCCATTTCCCGCCTGATCACCAGGTCTGTTAGGGTTGCTTTGTTTAACTGCAAAGGAGCACGCTCTGTAGGACAAGTGTAACTGGGCGTGGTCTGTGTATTGCGTGGACTATTTCCACAGACTTTGTGTAGCTGACGATGGAAGATTTGTGTACTGCAGAAAAGAATGTGTAATCCCACTCCTCCTGATGATGAAAACGCCAGGCTTCTGTCAGGTCTAATTCAAGTAGCATGCTCGTAATAGCCCTGAAGTTTTCAGAGGGCTACCTCGGAGGCGGAAGATGTCTGATCAGCATGTGGGTTGACCACACTACTGAAATCCCGCTCTCCAATCAGCGCCCCCTCCATGAACACCAAGGTAATCGGGATCAGATCCCGGACAAACTTGTCCTGGTTGTCATTTGGCCCATATAATCCCACCACTGTCAGCGAGATCCCCTCCAACGAGCTTTGTACTGCTACTGTCCCACAGGGTATGCTTCAACTGCTCTCACTTTAAACGGAAAACCCCTTCCCAGCAGAATGGCCACTCCCTTCCTCTTGACCCCAGCGCACCCTGTGGAAACCTCTTGCATTTAAGCTTCTTCTCAGGGAAGCAAGTGAGTCTCTTGTAAAATCGTTATGTGCCACCCTAGATTTCCTAACCGCCCCAAGATTGTTTTACGTTTCATGGGTGAATTAAGGCCCCGAACATTCCATGTGCCCACTCGCAGTGTCACAATTACCTTACCGAGTAGATCCAAAGCAGCTCCACCATTGGGACCCCAGGGACTCGTGACTAGCCAAACCAGTCAACCCGTCCCTCCCATCACGTTTCTACTTGTGCACTGGTGTCTTTCAAGCTTGAGTTCATCAACCAAATTGTAATTATAGTTTTTTTGTAATTGGTGATTTATAACGCGCTTAATACCCAGAGGTTTCTAATCGCGGACCCGGGGATCGAACTGGTGTTGCTCCGCGTCGTCTTGCTTCCAAGGCGAGTGGGTTGCCCCCAAGCTATCCTCCCGAGATTGTTAGGCAGAATCCTATGAAGTGCCCTTAGGGACCACTACACACGATTAAGACCACAGGTGGCAATACAAGTTTTACCTTTAGTACAAGCCTGTACTAAGTTATAGTGGTAGCAGTAGCAGAGCAGCCAGGCTTATCCCAAGAGTATATGAGCAGTAGCAGAGATTACACAAAGGGACCACAATTACTATGACTCAAGCAAACACTGACTCAAGGTTTCAGGTAAAAAATATAAGTACATTTATTTTTAAACCATCAGTTATAAACACAACACCTCTATTAAACTTTAAACAAAACCACACGTTAAATATACTACAACTAACCAATTCACTTTGTACAGTAAGTCTCAATGTAAGTACCCTGTGTTTGAATGAAACCGTGTTATGAACAAAACACGATACCGCGGATATGGTTGCGATCACTTTTTGAAAGTTCGGTCTACTAAATAAACGCATATCCGTGACATGAAATGCTACCAGGGAAAAAACACACTTTGCATCCGAGAGACCCAGAGGGATGGAGGCAAAAATCACAGGCAATATTTAGGTTAGGCAGACAGTATCGAGAAACAATCAGAAACAGGAGTTCAAAAGTCAAAGGGTCGGAGCCAGGTTTAGATGACACCAGAGGCCTGTGCCGAAGATCACACCGTTAGACAGTTCACGATTCCGTACAGCCCAAGAGTACTTGAATATTGTCAATGTTCGGAAGCAAAAGTTATAAGAAGCAGGGAAGACAAGGACGAGCCTTGAAGATGAAGAAAAGGGGGTTGACCCAGTTTCCTCAAGTAGAACACAATACCCTATTTCCACGATGCAGCTGGAGCCCTGGCAGTTGTTCCTGTTGGTTTCCCGCAGACCCACGATTCCTGGAGCTTCGTTGTGAAGGAGGACGTCTGAAGGGGGTCTTCACCACACAGGGATGAAGCCGGCAGCAGCAACAACGAAAAGGTGTGCTCCTTAAAAACAAGAGAGGCTCAGCAGGTGGCTATCCGGACCACTACAGCAGTGTGCAGCGATTTCGACCAAGGCGGAGATCTCTGGCTGAAGAAGATGAGCTGGTTATCCCCACCAGGCTCAAGGGAAGAAGACTCCGGACTGGATCTTCTCTTAGTCGTCGAAAGGGTAGATAGCTCAGGACTGCAGCAGAGCTTCACCGGGACGGGGTACTTACAGCAGCCGTCGTTCTCTCCACTTTTCTTCGGTTCCTTGTAGTTCCAGAGGCGACTCTGACTTCTAGCCCAAGAGACCTGCCTTTTATGCGCAAAACCCCCATTCACACAGCCTGGCTGTCAATCACACAGCGGGGGGGTTGTCCAGCCGGGACAACCACCTCAGCCAATCATGGCAAAGTGTGACTTGGGTTTCCTAGGATACCCTGTGCAGGGGGTGACTACACCCCACCCTCACATTCAGCCCACCTAGACACCCAGGCACCTTGAGGAGGGCTTCTCTGCAGAAGCCCGCCAAAAAGACGGTGAACAAAGAAGGCAAACCTAGTTTGCCGCGCAAAGTAAATCACAAGAAGAATAAACCCAACCGGAGCCAAAAGAAAGACGATTTGGTCAAGCGGGTTTATGTTCGAGGCTAATATAATAGCCAAGAACAGTACCACGTTTATCTAATATAATCGCGGTAGAAAAGTTAGGGTAGATACCACTGCCACCAGCCAAGTCTAAGGGCCTCATTACACGGATGGCGGTAGGTATTTAACGTTACCGGTAATGGAATACCGGTAACGTTAAATGCCCATGCGAATTACGACCCGGCTCACCGCCATTAGCAGCACCGCTAATTACGGTGCCACTAATAGCGGTCAGTCCGCGTGCGCGCGACCCGCCAACCCGTAAATAATTACATGCCGCTAATAGCACACCATCACAAGGCCAGTGCACACGGCAATAGCGCCATGGTAAATACCCCAAAACCCCTTACCGGCATGGTGGCAATACCGCCATCGCGAACCACCCGTTAAAAGAACTAAGCAGTGTCAACACCTGCCACAGGTGGCCAAAATCAGCACAGGTGGAGGCAATGGAGACTGTGGCTGCTCAAAAGAAGCACACCACACCCCTTCCTACACCCCTTCCAACAAACACCAAGATGGTTCCAATACTGGCAGCATTACATGGCCTGTGTTAGGGAGAATTCTCGGTTTAGGCTGAATTTCCCTACCTAGTGAGTCCCCCAGCAGCTTTGCTGGATTTCTGGGGTTTCTTTTTTTTCTCCTGCCAAGAGTGAGACTCTTTTACCCTCACACTTGTTTGAAGTGTGTTTTCTTGGTTAAACCTTGTGTTGAATGGGCTATGGGGTCTTTTACTCCATAGGGCCTCATGTATTTTTGTGATGTGGGTTACACAGCACCCTCTGTGCAGTAACCGAGGGGTGTCCTAGGGACTCCCCAACATAGACTCCATACCCTGGGACTGACTACTGTCTCCCAGGGCATGTAAAGTCACCAAAGACCTTACTAGTCTTAAATCCTGAACAGAACCAGTACAAACCATCATATTGTGGACGTACTGGCTGGGGCAATTCGATTGCCCCAGGGTCTGTTAGTCGAAGGGGCACGTCTCCGTCCCCCCTGATCGAGTTTTGGCTGGTGGCAGTGGAAACTACTTTTTATATTCAACCGCAAATATTTTCCTATGGGATTTCCCATTGTTTTAGGCTAACACATTTAATTATTTATTTACGGTAGCCTCAAACATACCGCCGGTTTATATATTTATTATTATAACTCCGGTTGGGATTTTTTGCCAAAGCTTGATTCTAAAATGGCGTTGGCGTTCGCCTCTGTAACTCTGACCCAAAGTGGAGCCCTTTGTTCCACTTTTGGCGGGCTTCTCCACAGAAGCCCTCCAAAGTGGTGCCACTCTGTCTGGGGTACTTAGGAGGGGTGGAGGGGGATTTAGGCACCCTGGACTGAGTTACCTTGGTAACTCAAGTCGCACTCCGTCCTGATTAACCCAAGTGGTGAGCCGGCCGGCTCACTACTTAGCATGTTTGAGTGACAGCTAGGCTGGGTGAATGGGGGTTTGCTGCATAAAAGCAGGGCTTTGGGGACTGGAACTTCAGAAGTCGCCACAGGACCAAGAATCCGACGAGGGAAGAGCTGAGCCGACCTGCTACGACGACACCACCCGGTGGAGCCCTGCTGAACCGTCTCACCACTCTTCCCAACGACCGAGGAGAACTCTTAACGGAGTGGCTCCTTCCCTTGACTGGTGGGGACAACCAGTTTTTACCTTCTTTCCGCTTCTTCGAGGTATCTCGTGGCCGCCTTGCCCGTGCCAAGCACCCCGGCAACCGGAATACCACACTTTTACCACAACCGCGAAAGTCGGTACAACCCTTTAACCGGAGGACTCCGCGGCTGGTTTCTTCCCGGGCAGTGCAACGACCTTCTTCTTCTGCTCTTCAGCGAGAACTTCTTCCCTGACCGACGTCGAGCCTTGCTGCCATTGCCTGGAACAACTGCCACCGCTGGAGGATCCTTCCCGTTTAAGGTACCGTGTTCTGCCTGGCTTCCCTTGCCACCGACTGTACGGGGTAGTTTTAGCCCCCGGCTTTCGAACCTGGGAGTGCCTGGGACACCCTGGCTAAACTTTCTAAGCCTCTCTAAACTCTTCCTGAACTCTTTTGCAAGACTCTGAATCCCTAATAACTGTGTGATCTTGGGCACATTTTCGCTCTGTCTGCTCTAAGAGTGGGCCCTGCCTAGTGACTTTTGCTCACCTGTGACTTTGTGCTTCTTTGAGCCTACTGAAAGTGTTCTTGACCTTAGAGTGGTGTGTTTATCCTAATTCTGCTCTTTTTCCCTCCCTTCTTTGAACCACTAGAGTGTCATCTAACGTTAAGCACTCACCTCTGTTTGAATTATGTGGTGTTAACCAAGAGTTGTCTAGTTAGGAATAAGGGTTGGGGCTGCTTTCCATATAACTGTGTTTGAAGTGTTTTACTATATATTGCTAGAGTGTTTTCAACTTATGTGTTCTTAAAATAAATAACTATATACTTTTGAAACCAAGCTCTGGTCAGTGTTTGCTTGTACTATTGTGTTTGAGTACCTATTGTGTATACTTTGCATACTGCCTAACTCTTCTTGAGGGAAGTCTGACTGCTCAGCCACAGCTACCAGGTAAATCTGGGTGGTGCAGACTGCTACCAAGTGGGTTTACTGTTATACCTGTAGTCTTAAATCTTTTGCAGTGTTCCCTAAGGGAACTGCACAGGTTTCTGCCTAACAGCCTGGAGGACCTGATTGCAGCGCTGCTGCTACAACAACAGGCTGCACAGAGGAGAGGCAGAAGGAGGAGGAGGGCCAGACAGGCACAGCAAGCACCACCACGCCACCTAATCATACCACAGAGGCACCCACCAATTCCCCGGATCAGAGCCAGTCCATTTAACCTAACACCTAAGCAGATACACACCCTGTACCGTCTGGACCGGGACACCATCACCAGCATCGTGGACATGATACACAACGACATTGTGAGCCTCATAGATATCCGAACTGCCATCTCCCCTCTACTCAAGGTGGTGACAGTGCTCCACTTCCTGGCCACAGGAACCTACCAGCATACAGTGGGGCACATGCATGGCATCTCCCAACCAGTATTCTCACGCATACTGAACCAGGTACTGGATGCCCCCCTGAAGCATGCACCCGAACACATATCCATGCCACGGACTGCCCAGGAGATTGCAAACACCAAAGTTGGCTTCTATTCACTGGCAGGCATCCCAAGTTGCATTGGGGCCATCGACTGTACACATGTGGAATTGGTCGTCCCACATCACAATGAAGTAGTCTACCGAAACAGGAAGCAATTCCACTCCATCAATGTCCAAATGGTATGTGACGCAAACAAGATAATCACACATTGCTGTGCCCGATTTCCAGGATCTACCCATGATTCCATGGTCCTGCGGAACTCAACTATCCCCAGCTACATGGAGCGACAAATGGGACAACGTTTGTGGCTACTTGGTGAGTTCCATGCTAAGCACCTGGCAGTGTGATTGGGGGGGTAGATAGATACTCCAACTGGGTGTGCATTGGGGGGGGATAGATAGATACTCCAACTGGGTGTGCATTGGGGGGGATAGATAGATACTCCAATTGGGTGTGCATTGGGGGGGATAGATAGATACTCCAACTGGGTGTGCATTGGGGGGGATAGATAGATACTCCAACTGGGTGTGCATTGGGGGGGGCGATAGATACTCCAACTGGGTGTAGCCTGTAGTCCGTCGCCCAAATGCACGTACAGATGTACGCCAATGGGCATCTGTGAGGGCAGCAACGTACTTGGGATGAACGGACATGCAAGTATACCACACGACAGAGCGGACAACCCAAATCTGGTGACATCAAACATCAATCCTCATCCACATAGCACGACACTCCACGCCACGAAATACACAAATGTCATCCATGCCGCCAACATAGTCATGCAGCATTCCTACAGCTCAACATCAACAATGCATTGTGCCCTTGGATGCATGCAAAGGTATACCCCCTAGCTATGGCAATGCACCACAAACCCATGGCACCACTGAAGCGTTGCCTCTCAGCATGGCAACAGCAATGTCGGAAGGACAGTACACCACCAGTGTGGTACCAAATGTACCTGCCCATAGGGACACCAATGACCTGGCCTCACCCAGGACATGGCAGTCACTGTTGGAGGCATCCATGGGGCATGTCTACTTGCATGCTTGTGCTCACCTTTGCACAAAGCAGTCACACAGACCATATTCACTGATGCAGTTGAATGTGTACATGAATCAAAATGATAGGCCAAAGTATGTGACATGAACAGCCCACACATGTGTCAAAAAGTAACAGGAACCCATTCCTCCCCCCATGTAGGTGATGCCGGCTATCCCCTGAAGAGGTGGCTCCTCACACCTGTACGGAACCCAAAGAACAGGCACGAAGAAGAATACAATCATGCACATACCCGTACCCGCCTCGTCATCGAGCAGACTTTCGGACTGCTGAAGTCACGGTTTAGGTGCATTAGCAGGTCTGGTGGCGCCCTCCTGTATGGCCATGAGAAGGTTGCAAAGATCACCACGGCATGTGTCATGCTGCACAATAGGTGTATGAGACGGAATGTGCCACTGCCCCCTGACGTTGAAATGGAGGCACCTGATGAGGATGATGACAGGGATGAGGATGGAGGTGAAGGGGATGCAGGTCATGCAAGAGGGGATGGCCAGGAGGGACATGCTGTGAGGCAGCATTTGATTAACCAAATATTCTGAGTGACATGTAGTCATACTGTCACCTGTATATGGCTGGTGATGCACTGGTGTCTGTTTGTTAGCTCACAATGGACCTTGCCGTCAATAAATTGATCACACACAATGAAGGAGTCAAGGCCTGTGTTTTGCTCAAACAACAGTGTATTAATGAACAGAAAAAGGAAAATGTGCAAGGCCCCAACCATCCCGCCAACCTTTTCTCCCCCACAACTGTCCCATAACACCCTTCCCCCCACCCCCCACAACTGTCCCATCACACACACCTCCCCCCCCCCCCCAACTGTCCCTCATGAGTCTCCAACAATATATGTGTCCAGGCATGCACAGAGGACAATGGACATTCACGCCCTATTGTTCATTGCCAGGGCCAGCATTTGGGGGCTGGCTGGAGGTGCACCTGGTGGTGCGTGTAGAGCGTCTGATTGGGCTTGTCTGCCGCGAACTGGTGGTCGAAGAGGTGGCAGACTGTCCTGGTGGAAATTGGCGCTCCATAGCATCTGCAATGCGTGTTAGCACCTCCCGGACGCGTATCAGCTCCCCACACAGCCTGTCTGTGCACAACTCCATTCCCTCCCTGGAGTGCCTGGATGTCTCCCCGAGGTCAGCCCTGAGACGGGCAACCTCCTCCACATGTTGACCTACGAGGTCTGTGAGAGCCTGCTGGCGCTGGATGACACTGGCCAGGTCAGGGGAAGTGGCAGCCTGTGGTGGTGTGTCTGCTGCGCATCCTGATGCTGGCTGGTGTGCAGATGCCGCCTCTGTGGGGCTACTGAAGGCCTCCATAGACTTGTGAACGGTGACGTGTGAGCAAGGTGTGTGTAGGGGTGATTGCTCGGGGGTTACAGCAGGGCTTGGGGTGTGCATCGGCAGATCGATTTCCATGGGCTCATCCACGTCGGACAATGTGGCAATGGCTGCTGCCTCCCCTGCCGAACTGGCAGCAGCTGAGGGTGGACCCTCGGTGGCGGTGATTTGGGGGGGGAGTGGACCTCCAGAGGCGGGGCAGTAGGGTTTTGCGTGGCACTGGCACGCAGGAGTTGTTTTGGGCGCTGCAATAGGGGCCTTGGCCTTTTTCCACCTGATGATGTTGGTGCGTCCTCGCTGGGCTGTGGCCTTTTTTTCTTTTGCACAGGGGGTGCCTGGGGTGCTCCCTCGCTGTCTGTGTGCGACCCTGTCGGGGACAAGAAGGGGGATATCATTGGTTATGGTCGCATGTACTCAATGCAGGCTACATCATGAATTAATTTGGGGCCGTTTGAACTTCATTGTGGATGAAGCAGGTGAGGTGTCATTTCAGTGCCTCATCCATGCAGTGGTGTGTGTGGCACTTGGCTCTGTTGATGTATGCATGTATGTGTGTGTTGGGGTCTGGCGCTGACATGTGCAGGGTGGGATGCATGTGTGGATGCCGGGCTATCCATGCAGTGATCCAGGGCTGCCATTTGTGGGGACTTGTACATTCACATTGCATGCTTGCATCAGTGCACTTACCTCCATCAGAAGTGTCCGGCACGCCGTGCTCCATCCTCCCGACTCCTTCATAACATTCTACCCCGATGAGGTTTGCACATGTTTCCTCCCACTCCTTCAGCTTGATCGGTGACCCTGATCCTCCAGCGGTGGCAGTCTTGTGGTTCTCGGACAGGATCATCCTGACCCGGAGTCTCAGGTCGTTCCATCGTTTTCTGCACTCGCGTACAGTGCGCGTGCTGGTGCCAACAGCACTCACTTTTGTTGCCACTTCAGCCCAGATTGATTTCTTCTTTAGGAGGGTCTCCCGCCGCATGTCATTTGCAAAGACCACTTCTGAATTGTCCGTTAAGGTTTGAGTCAGCATCACTAACTCCTCGGTGGAGAACTTCTCCTTTCGCTGGCGGTCTGTTGTTTTTTTTAATGCCTTGGGCATGGTGACAGTGTAGCAATGGGTCTCAGGCAGCAAGGTAACACGAACAGGTCCAGGGGGCAGAGCATGCCAATGGATTGTGTTTTTAAAGATGGCCGCTGTGCTCTTTCCCGTTCCTGTGCGATGATGCTAATTCCGGTTCCGGTATTTAACGGTCACCGCTATTAGCGGTGGCTGCTATTTGCACGATGGGTCAAGGCGGAGTCGCTATCTGCACTGTCGTGGAAGGCAGTAAGTGACTTTTGGGGGAGATTAGCGGCAAGGCTGGAGGGGCATTACCGGCATGGCGCAAAGCTCGTGTCCGCGTACTCGTAATGGTACGCTATTAGCGCACTCCTACGAGGGCGGACACGTTAAGGGCGCCATGCCGGTAATTTGCGGATTTTACCGCACAACGTGTAATGAGGCCCTAAATGTTAAAAGAGCGAAACAATGCTCAGGGAGGTAAAGGCAGAAAAGGGGTACAGATTAGCCCTTTCCAGTACTCCATGTAAGATGGGGTGTACTGGGTCTGTGGTCAAAATGACTATGTAAAGTAAATGGCAACTTTACCTTTCTCTGGGGGACAGTAGTCAGCCCCAGCAAAATGGAGTCAGGGGGGAAGTCTTAAAAGACAACCCAGGGTTACTAGACTACCCATACAAGAACAGAGGCACTTGGAGTGGTGTGCTCCAGTGCCTAAGATCACACAATGAGTAACAACACAGACCAAAACACATGTAAGAGTGGAAAAAAAGATGTACACTCTTACCAGGTGGAAATAATAAACTCCAGAAATCCAGCAAAGCTGCTGGGGGACTCACTAGGTGAGGGAAATTAGCCCTAGAAGGAGAATTATCACTTACACTGATTAAATAACTTCAAAACCAAAATTGAACAAGCCTCTAAGGGATTTCTGGAGCCAGATTACAGAATGCTCCCACATAGAGGCCTTTCCAGTCCCTCCAAGGCCTCACACAGCTCTCTTCCACCTGACCCCACCACCCCCCAAACAGGCCCTCCCACCGAGCCACATCATTGACGTTTCCCCAAAACATACATCATTTAACACAAAAGTTAACTCTCCTCCTCCTGCCCCAACCCGGACAGTCCAGAAACAAAACCTTGACCCGGAGGGTCAGACTTCTTCACCCAGGTTCACTGTCCGGATGCTCATCTTTCCTGTACAGTCTATGTTTGCTCTTGACAAGGGGACCACGAAGCCCGGGTCGTTTCCTCCCCTGAGACTGAGATGAATATGTATGGTTTGCCTGTCGCCATCCATCTTGCCGTCATGACCCTCCATCAGGGCTGCTGCCTCTTCTTCCTTCGTTAACACATATTTCACTCCTTTTACCTCAAAGACTAGTTTATATGGGAATCCAGATCTGTATGGGATATCTCTCTCACAGCCAGGCTGTTACCATATTCCGTTTTTTACGCTGAAACAACATAGCTTGCGAAAAGTCCTGAAAGAGCTTCAGCTCCGAGACTCTAAAGTGGAGCAACTCCCGTTTCCAGGCTTCTCACATCACCCGGTCCTTCTGACCAAAGAAGTGGACTCTCATGGGCACATCCAGGCACAGGGCATTTCTGATCTGAAATGCAGTGTAGACCCTGTGCGTTCGGTCCAGCAACAATTCCTCATCTTCTGGGAGCAATAGTATGGCGCAGAGCAGGGCTTCCATGTAGGCTGGGAGCTCTGAACCATGTACCTGCTTAGGAATGCCCGTATTCTGATATTATTTCGCCTTGAGCGACTCAGCATCCTCTTGCCTAACCGCTACTAGTCGCTGCTCTAAGGTTCCCATTCGCTCCGCCATCAGAGCTTGCTCATGGGCCTGATCCGCTGCCAAGTCCTCCAGCTACACTACCTGGGATTCAACCCCAGTGGTGCGCGTTTGCAGTTCCTCAACCGTTCCAGCGACCTTATCGATACACCCTTCAATTTCTTGCGTGATGTCTTGTTTATGCTCTGCCAACATTGTTTTAATATCATCCTTTGTGGCTGGTATAACTGAAGGTTCACCCGCCACCTGCGGTGGAGAGGCTGGTACATAGATCCGAGCGCTGAACTGTTGGGACTTTTCGACAGGCCCCTCCTGAGCTGACAACATTTGTTTGATGTTGCCTGAAGTCGGCACTCTAGTTTTACCACCACCAGACACCACACCTTCCAGCAAGATGTAATAAAGGTCAGTTCCACTGGTGTCCGCAGCTGGTCACACTGTCTGCCGGTTAATCCCACCACCAGAGGCTCTCTCAAGAATTAAGGTTGCGTTTGGGGGTTGCCCAAGGGCGACATCACAACCCTATTTTTTCCTAAACCCTCTCTGGTGGCGCTACAGTTAGCAGGCAGGATTACATCCCAAGTCCCCCTTGCGGCATTCGCAAATGGTTGTCATGGTGGCACAACCCTATATGAGGAAGGACTTAGCTATGTATCTGCATCTTTGCCACTGAATGTTGCTACTGCTTTGCTATTCCTGTTTTTTTGAGGCAGCAAGACACTATGTGAGGGGTCAGCAATGAGACTGTTACTCACCACTCCGAAATAGGCCGAAGATGTGGAGGAGTGACCTTGGAGATGATGGTGGTACAAGAATCAATATTCAGCCTTCCATCCCAGCTCCCCTGAGTACAAGACTCAGGCTTCCTCAAAGAGGGGCTCTTTTCTTCAATGTACCGCTCTGCTGTTTCAGTTGGGACAGACAGAGGTGTCAATTAAATAAAAAAGCGGGGAGAACACACACCGCCAATACAAATGCTGCAAAGGAATACAAAGATATTAGACAGTGTTGAAGTTAAAGCAAGTAATCAGAACAGTTGAATTTAATGGGAAACTACCTAGGTAAGTATTGGAGTGGAGCTTCCCCGGGTGGATCTACAACAAATATAACACAATGAGTGGGAATATTCTAAACAGCCTTTTAAAAGTATCAGTCCCAACTTATATATCTAACTGGTAACAACTAACCTGAATAAAGATATTTTGAGGAAAGGAATCCAGGAAACAGAAGACAACGAAAGGAGAAAATAACAAACAGGAATGTTAGTATAGGGAAGTAGCCCCGAACGGCACGAGGGTTGCACTAGTGCCGGGTTGGTGCAGTTTCAGCAGAGCGTTTATATGCACTTGAAGACAAGTTCACAAGATAGTCACTAAATGTCCCAGAATCCAACAGAAGACAAATATCCAAACAAAGTCGTGGAGAGAAAATAGTAGCAGAGACGGGATTTGCCAATTAAGTATGTACCTGAGTACACATGCATCCAGAGTAGGTGTAGAAAAGTTCCGGATAGTTGACAGCAAGTCCTCTGCTTTGGTTCGGTGTGCAGAAGCGGCAACCTGGAATGAAGTACCGCAAGAGACAGAAGGGAGCCGGATCCAATAACGTCCGAGTCAAAAAAACAAACGAGCACGACTGGAATAAAGGAGGAGGCAAGCCAATCCAGTAGTCAGGCAAGGGTCAAAAACCAGGAAATCAGATGAGTAATCGTGTGGAGAAGACACGAAGTAGTAAAGGACTAAACCGCTTGTAGCTTGTAACGCTAATTAGCAGCAAAGAGCCCCTTGAAAGACGGTGGTTTTATAGCAGTAAGGTGGCGTGTCTTGCCGTATGTCTTCCACGTACAGGACGTGTCAGCTGACCCGGAGTCCGTCGTAGTTTGTACATGCGCCATGGCAACCTGTATCTGGTCCACAGAGGAGCTTGTAAAGAAGTCGTATTCTGCAAGGAGGCCCGCGGGGAAGCCCTTAGTGTAACAGAGACGCGGACATAAAGAGATACTTTTCTCAATATTAGTCATTTTATAAAATTAAAAAGGGGTATGGATGAAGGCCTAACGTTCCCTATCCTAGCGTTAATGTCCCTTCCTATCAAATTAAAACTAAAGCAGGATGGCCTCACACTAACCTATACAAGCAAACAGTGCACGGTAGCACGGTAAATGCTTCAAAGTTCAACCTAATAGAAAAGTGCAACAACTCAAACATATAACTTCAACAAAAACACTTCTTGTTTCCAGGGTTGGCTCCCTTCCCCTAGATTACTTCAGGTAAGCAATTCACAATATTCTTGTATCAAGACCAGTCTTTTAAAGGCAGTACAAAGGTCTCTTTCACCTAATATTTTCCTCAGGATGACAAAACCAATGTTCTTTTCATAACAGGTTTGTATAAGGCAAGGAAAAGTCTTTACTACTTTTCAGGATGGCAAAACAAATGTCTTTTTAATAACATTGATTCAAGTATGGCAAAAGGCATTTCTTTTTTAAAGCTTCTGTTTGACAAAATTCAATTGAAACAAGAACTTAATATGACCAAGTCTCTTTTTAAAACACCAATTAAAAATAAGTTTCCCGGTACACTATCCTGCCAGGAAACTTCTCAAATTCAACTGAAACAAACTCCCGATATCCTGGTTTACTTTCCTACCAGGAATATCCCCCTTTTGGTTCACTTAGATCCCTGGTATCTCTCTCCAAAAATGTTTCACTACCAGACACCCTTGTCAGGCTTCCCTGCAACATTCACTCTCTTTTTAGATATTACAGTTGCCCTCTCCAGTGGCACAACCCTTGTTAACTTCAGTTAGCACTTGCGCCAATCTCCCCCACACTGGCATCAAGTTTCTTCCGTCAACCTCTCTTGTAATGCCTCTTGTCTCTTGGCAGTGCATGTTCCAGGTTTCCCCTAACAGACATCTCATGTCATGAGAATTGTACAAATGTTGCCTCTTTATTTCTCTTAGAATCTCTTTTGGCTCTTGTCAATGTTGGTTCCAGGTTTCTTCCAACTGACTTCTAATGTCAGGAGAATTGCACCATATTTGCCCCGCTGTTCTTTAGGCAATGTCTTTTGGCTTAGACAGTGCTGGTGACAGGTTTCCCCCAACTGACATCTCATGTCAGGAGAATTGCACCATATTCACCTTTTTTGTTCAATTATATTTGGTCGATATTCAAAAGTACTTTCACAAAAAGTACTTTCACAAGGCTGTTTAGCATGTTCGCACATCCCGGGACCCTTTGATGTTAGGGTGACTCACTGGTTCACTGTGCAGCAGCTGAGATATGCTTGAGAGTGGCCAGCTTCCCCTTCTGCACAGAGTCTCTTAGGATCTCTGCGTCGGCTCTCCAAGTATTTGCTGCCAAGATCGCACAGTGTTGCAGGACCGTGTCTCCTCTTCCAGCTCGGCAGCGTGCCGTCTGCTCTCTCTCCCGGAGTTACTCTCAGGTTCTGAGCAACGCCAACCTTCTTCTGGCGGGTGCCTCTCATTCTCCCCACGGCCCTCTGTAGATCTTCCTCTGCCACCAGTTACACTTCCCACTCTGCAACCTTTCCTCTCTTTCTTCCTTCTTTTCGTCCCTGACGTTCTCCTTGTCGTCTCCATTTCCACAGCTGATTGGAGGATTTAAATGTCCCGCGTAATTTACTGGGCTGACAACTAGTCTGTACATTATTTCCAAAGTTACATTTCCTCGACATGAACTCCTTGTCACAGTACTTAGAGCTTTCTGGGACTTGGAGTTCCATTAAGTTTCAGATGATTTTGTATCATATTGTTGAATAGTTGTGTTTGAAATACACCAACCAAAAACACCAGATGTTTCATGTGCTCTCTGTTCTTCATGTACATATGGAGATTTGTTTAAAAGTGGCTTTTTAGAGTTTTACATTCTGACAGTTTTGAGTAATGGTGGCAAGCCATCATTAACGCTGGCATTTAGGGATTTTCTTTATAACAAAAAGATACCACGCCCAGGGTCAGGATCTGGTAGTAACTGTCTTTCCCTGGCCCCAAGGGAGGGGACTTTAGGCTGGGGATCAGTGATGACTACGCCTGGATTCATCCTAACTGCTGATGCACACTCCGAGGAGAGTGCTGCTGCTAAAAGTGACTGGACAGCACCCTTTGCCCGGATATAGGGGGGGGCTCTAATGATGCACCTCGTGATGGTAAAAATGTGATTCCTCAGAGCCGCTCCACCAGGTCATCAGTGTTCCTAGTGTGAGACAGTGTCATCAGTATTATTGTCCAAAACAAACTGTTTTTATGGGAGGACATACATTCCGTTACACTAACCAGTGACTGAGTCTGCTGTTAGATTGCCGCAGCACTGGATGCCTGCATGGATATCACCAAATCAACAGAAACCTCCTGGGAAGGAACTCCAGCACAATGCATGCACGCAAATGCTTGCCGTTCCACTCACAAAGTCAAAACACTCTGTCTGAGGGAATGTGAGCCCCAGAGAAGATGAAAGTCTGCTTAAGGCTACATCTCAGACCTCAGGACGAGTTGTCAGATGCCACAGAGATGCAGACTTGGATGTAGGCTCTCTTCTTGGTGCGGACAGAGAGCCGGTATGGCCTTTTGAGCCGGTGGCAGGCCAGTTTGTCAGAGGATGTACTGGAAGCACACTATTTCCTCTCAGCTACCCTGCACTTGCGTTTAAGGGTGGCGAGGTCTGAGTCGTACCAGGAATTGCACTTGGCTTTGGGCTTCAGGTAGATCCTCCTCATACCAGGGAAAAGAACATTGAGGGTATAAGATATAGCAGAGTGGAGCAGGGAGAGGGCTGTGTCAGGGTGTGAGTCAGACAAAGGGGGATGGGGGAGTGAGAAAGTGGTGGTCGAAAGCCTCAACAGACACACTCTTCATGGGTCGGATAACCAAGAAGGTAGGTGGCAGTGCCGGAGTTGGCTTGGCCAGAGGGGTGGAGAAGGTGAGCTGGGGGGAGAGGAGAAAGTTATCACTCCAGGAGAGAGGAGTGGTGAGAGGGATAGAAAGGGGAAGGTCTGAAGAGATCAGAACATTCAGAGTGTGCCCTGTAGAGTGAGTCGGGCCAGAGGGGAGGATAGAGAGTGAGAGAGAGTCACAAAGAGTCCAAAGGAAAGACAAGAAGCATCCCGGTGGATGTTAAAGTCTCCAAGAAGGAGTTAAGTGGTTGAAACCAGGAGGGAAGAGGAGAGGTCCAACCACTCAGAGAGGAAGGAGGCGATCAGACCAGGTGGCCGATAGATGGTAGACACAGTAATAGAATGGCTAGGAGAGAAAGAGCCTGCAGACGAGGCATTCGAAAGAGGAGTAGGCCTGCGTAGGAATGACAGAGGTGGGAATCCACTCAGGGAAGATCAGGGCTACACCCCCTCCAGAACGGCTGGACCTGGGCACGGAGGGGTTCTTGTAGCCATCAGGGAGGAGAGCGTCAAAGGTCGTGACAGAGCTGGCCGTAAACTATGTCTCGGTGATACAGAGGACATCGAGGTCAAGTTCTTCAAGGAGGCGGCAGATGTCAGGAGTGTTTGACAGCTGAGCCAGAGTTTATAGTGGCAATATGGAGAAGGTTGCTTTCCTTGAAAGACTTCCAGGGATGGGTACAAATCAGAGGTACGCCCTGCGGAGGAGTAGAAGAAGCCCAAGGGGGGGCAGAAGAGGGCAAGGCAGCCAAGGAGGAGACAGCAGGGGAGGCAAGGAAGCCGTGGAGGAAAGAGGGGACAGCAGGAGAATGAAGGAAATTGATTAGGCGCAGGAAACGTCTACCAAAGAGGAGAAGATTGGCCTGAGGGCCTTGGACGAAGACTGTACCATTCAGGTAAACATTTATGATGACCTTAGAGTCGTCGAAGGAGCGCCTCCCACCGGGTGCCACCATTAAAGGAGAAGAAGAGAAAGGAGAAAGCACAGAGACCATGTGAAGAGTCCATAGGTCTGGCGAAAGGAACGACAAAGAGGATGTCGGCGAGGGTTTGCCTAGAGGAAGCACTGGTATAGGTGTCAGCAATAGGGAGGCCTGGGTTGAAGACCAACTTCCTTGTACCAGATTTAGTGAGGACAGGCAGGATAGTCGATAGAGAAACAGTTAGAAAAGATAGGAGAGACAGAGAGCACCATAGAGTAGGAGAGGAGAGAAGAGTAAGGGGGGAGTGAAGGGGCCGAAGGGTAGGGGAGAACACTAGGGAAGGACGCAGGTAGGGGCGTAAGCAGACAAGACAGAGTGAGACGAGACAATAGTAGACAGATTGAACAAAATGACAAGGGCTCAGACAGTAGTAGCACAGTTTGCTAAGATGAAGGCTTTGCTAAGAAGGCAGAAACCAAAGACAACACTAAATTCTCAATGTAGTTTAACAACGGAGAAGGCACACTTGGGTCTAAGAGTCCTGTATAGTGGGAGAAAAGGCCTAAGTTTCACAATGCAATTATTTCAAATGCTTTCACAGTTTAAATACAGGAGAAAAACACACCTAAGTCTGAGAGTCTGCTATGTGGCCAGGATTTCAGGGTAGAGTGAAGGCTCTATTCCTAACCTGGGCCACTCCTACCTTACTTAGTTGCTGCTGGTTGACGGCTTGCCACTGGCTTCCCCTGCTGACACCTGCAGACACGATAAGGAGCCGCCTCTGTAGGAGCCTCCCTTTGCCTTGGGCCCTTAGCCCCAGGGGCTGCTGGGCAGAGGGCTGCCCTGGGGGAGAGTCCGTTAAGTGGAACAACCAGGCCAATAAGGGGGAGGAGAGCGGGCTGGGAGGAGGGAGGAGAAGGGAGACGAAGCGGAACAGCATCGGGGAAAAGGAAGGTGGATGCCGGGGCCACGGGGACTCCAATGTTTTTTTTAAAAATGGGCAATCAAGACCCTGGAGGATATAGCCCTTGAGGAGAGCTATATCCAATTCGTTGATATGGTCACAACCACCATTATCCACCAATGGAGGAAGCTTAGTATAAAAATGTTATCCTTCATAACCCAGGAAATGCATCAACAGAGTTTTCTATCATTTGAAAATGCATTTCCACAAGCAGCCTTTTATATAATGTAGAAATCCTTTTTTTCCATTGGCACAATTTCACTTTAACTGGACCTGGAGAAGCCTAAAAAATGTAGTTGGATCCGGCATCGCCATTATGCTCCTTTATAATATATGTATATACTGTGCCAAGTCCCTTTAGCTCCACTGTAATGTATAACTATGTTGAACAAAACACAGATCCAATCTAAGAGGAGTGCAGCTGAATTGGCGCTTATGTCCAGATGTTGATGTGTGGACCGATTCTAAATTTGTGCTGTCACAGCAACCAGCATACACACATATTTGGACGCACTCTTTTTTTCCACATATGCCACATTGGCATGTTGCCACAGCAACCTCAAGACACATAAAATGGAAGCACGTACATGAACGGCAGAAGGTCCTTTCCTCAGAGGTTCGCGGCTTGAGCTCTCTTCGCTTCGTCGACATGCTGAGTGTGCGCTGCACTGGGTATCTTATAAGGCACAATGCAGGCAGATTTGATACGGCAAAATGCAGCCTTGAACACCCCAAGAGTGCCTAACTTGCTCAGCTGAATGAGGCGCTCACCGAGGTGGGAATCTCCTCCTTCACTCACCTCTGCCCCCAATGAAAACCTTACTTTTTAAGTAAATCCTGGTAACATACTGAATCAATTTGAGTTAACTTAGGCCTTCTCTCGCCTAGTCCTGTCTCTTTTTCTGTTGTCCAGTCTATATGTAAGCGTTCTGATGCCCGCAGGCTTTAACGCTATATAAACAAATAAATAAATAAAATAAAATGGGCGGTGCAGTCAGGTGTCCAGCCGGTCCTCTCGCAGCACTGGCTCGGCCGCAGTGACTATGTGGGCAATGCTGCAGATTGGATGGTGCAGGTAGTCGGAGCAGGGGAAGTCAGACCTCAGGACAGCACCAGTGCGGGTTCGCAGATGGCGGTAATGGCAGTAACACAGCAGAGTGTCAGCATGCCAGCGGGTTGTCAGCTTTGCAATTTCCTCATCACCATTTCTAATAAGCTGAGGACAGCACAGGTAAGCTCAACAAGAGGGCTTTATTAAGCAAAATGCAGCTCTCTCCTCTGGGCTCCACCACTCCAACTGATGTCTGGAACTCTGGGATACATTTCAACAGATACATTCGACCAGAGTGTTCAGTGTTCCACATTCAAGTACATCATCTAGAATATATCATAACAAAAGGTAAGAGCCTTCTAAGAGCAACATCTGAGACCCTAGCACTTAAGAGCAAAAGGTCCCAACAGTGTAATCATTTACTTTTCGACCACATAGTGGAATAGTAAGGAGTAAAACACAGGCAATATCACCTTTACACTTTACTTTTCTACTAGGTTTGTAGAAAAGTAAATGCCTTCAGTAATAAACAGTTGGCGGACACATTTACGTTGAATTTCTATGTAATGGTGGTAAATTCATGCAGATTCTGTAGGAATCCATTGTATTACCACCAGCATGAAAATACACGCAGGCTGCAATACAGACATATTTATAAGGTGGCGCAAGAACAGCAAGGAGATATGTTTAATCCATCCTGCTCCCCACCTCCATCTAACAAACTGTAGAAGACACCACAGAATTAAAGAAATGGTGGTTAAAGTGTAATGCCACTTGTACCAGCATTTGTGGCAATCCACACGACCCAGAAAATGAACCCCTTTATTCTTCCCACATGTAGTGGGCTGGAAGTAAATCGCCAATCCATCTCTCCAATGCTAAAAACTCTCCACCGGCTCCTGGTTGCTGCAAAGATCAAATTCAAATCCCTCTACATCATCTAAAAGGCTGTCTGGGGCCGGGGACCACGCCATCTGCAACTTGGTATCACTAAATACTCTCCCTCCAAATCTTTACGTTCCTCCGGCACTAACTCTCTGTGTGTTAAACGCTTCTCTAAACAGCAAGCTGGTGGCCGATCTCCTTCCTCAGCAGGCTGCCTCCTATGGAAAAGCCTCCCCCTTCCTCTTCGTCTTCAGCCGGATCTCCTCAAATTCCGGAAGCACCTCAAGACTCTCCTGTTCACCTCCTTTTTCCCTTCCTCCCTCCTCTGCTAACCTCACAGCTGCTGTGATTGGTGACCAGGACCCTTATGTGTCCTCCAGAGTCCTGGCCTCCTACACCCAATCGCCTACAGCCTCCGCCCCTCCGGCACATTGACTTGGCACCCACTGGCCAATGCCACCACAGGCTTGCAAGTATCTATTTTTTGGTGGTTGACCACTCAACCTAGGCACTTACAGCAGCTCACTCCTAGAATTTGCCACATGATACACCTAGCACTTACCCTCTACTCCCCCCACCCCTTCTTTCTCTCTGCACTTGCACAATCTGAATGCTAACAAGGCCTAGTGGGTCCACCCTATCTTACAGTGTTTTACTACCATGTTCTCTCCCTGTTGCCTTGTAGACACTTTGAACCACAATTTACTTGTTGCATAAGCATCTTACAAATGCACAATAAAATAAATTAAATTTAAAAAGTGGTAGCGCCCAAGCTTTAGAACGCCTGCATTAAGTCCCTACTACAGTTTATAGTTAAGGCTTCCAGTTTTATGCTATTTATTTTTCTGCCATTTCTGTCTGTATTTTTCCATGTTGATTTTGCCCTTTTTTCTGCATTTATCCACATTTATTGTTGTCATATAACAAGATAATTCACAACCAGTATTTTTCTGCATTTATTCTAATACAAATATTTATATATTTAAATTTATTTATTAAAGCACACATGCAGCATATAGAAAAGAAATGCTATCTCCAATTATCCAAAACAACAAATTATTGCTCCTGTGTCTGCTGCTGCCTTAAGATGTATGGTGTCAGCTATTTGAAGAACTTTAACACTCACCATGCTGTCACTGTGCAATATGATTGGCTGGCGATGTATGAATGACATAATAGAAAACCAGGCAGAAAGTCCTGTTTTTCTGTTTTTTTCCATTTTTATAAATAAATACACACAGAAAGCAGATTGATTTCCGTCTGTATTTATGTGTAAAAATCAGTAAAAATGGAAAACTGGAAGCCTTATTTATAGGTTATCTGCTCGTGGAGTAAATACAATAACATCTTGAGTTATTATGGAGATCAAACATTAGGATTTAAATCCTGTTCATTAATGGCAATTCAATGTAAAATGCATATATGCTTGTTGTAGGAAAATCAGAGTGTTTTGGGGATATAGCATACTAGACTTGTTAAATGGCATTTTATGACCTATCCGAGCCAAAATCGGAAATATCTTAACAGAAAAAGAAATGCATATAGATGGCAACCACAACAAAGCTTTGTGACGAGTCTGAAGATGTTGTCCCTTCTCACCCTGAAGAAAGACCTTTCCCATGGGCCAGGACGGTGCATCCACAGTACAATAATCCCTGTAGGGGTGGTGCACCTAGGGATCCCTCTGCGGGATTGGGAACAATGATTATCAGAGAACGCGATATGACCTTGCTTCAATATGCAACACCTTCTTCAACCGTAAATCCTCTTCTCCCCTCACTGAATAGAGCCAATATGTCTTGTTGTCAAATCGGTCAGCCTAACATACATGACAAGACTGAAGGATCAGAAGGTACAAGGTATCATGCATATAGTTTTGAAACTGGTACTGTGATGAAGATGACCAGGAGTTCATGGATCACTCTGGAGAAGCAGAGAGAGCGGTCTAGCTTCTCAACGCAAGTGATTGGCCTAAAGAAGTACAACAATCTCACAGAGGCGTTTTAAAGCATTTTAGCTGGGACGCCTACGAGCGAGAGCGGTCCCCTCAGGAAGAACAAATGTGGATACAACGCAGAGTACAGGAGCAGCTGTGGCGAGCCACAACAGAAGCACCAATCATAGGAAAAGAAGAGCCCAAACGTAATCCACCACGAGAGGACTACTTGCATTGCTGCCGAGTGAATCTCTGAACACCTCGGGCCCTTGTGAAGCGCGAGAGAAGTAGAACACGCCGTATGGAGGAGTCAGAAGACTGCAGACCCTGCTGAAAACCTGAATGATGCTGGAGCCTCGAGAAGGGACACAGCTGCCCAGGAACCGCTGATAGCTACAGGAAAGAAGCAAGCAGGTACACAGGTTGCCCGGGAGATGCTAGAGGTCCGGGGAAGCAACAGGGAGAACCCAGAAGCTGGGAGAGAAGGGTCTGGAACCCTGAAGCAAAACAAGAAGAGCTGTATACTTGGCAGGAGCATGAACCAAGCAGATACAACACTACAGTGCAAGACTGGGACTCGCACCCAAACAAGAAGTCAAGAATAAGAGGGTCTGGGACCCTGATTGTAAACAAAGCAAAGCAGGAAGAGTTGTATACTTGGCAGGAGAGAGAACCAAGCAGCTACAACGCAACAGTGAGAGTCTGGGGCCTGCACCCATATGAGAAACCAAAGTTTAAAGTGGCGAAGATCGAGATGGTCAGGGACCCCGTGAGAGAGACAGTCCATGAGAGGACACTTGCTTGGCAGGAGAGTGAACCAAGCCCTGTAAAACATTGTGAGTCTGGGACCCATACCCAAATGAAAGGTTGAGAATAAGAGGATCAAGAACGCTGGAACAGACAACAGGAATCCTACGCTTAATAGCAAACTGTGCCAAGTTGGTAGGATACAGAAGCATGAACACAAGACACATTCCATTGTGAATTGCCTAGTGATACTTTATCAAAAAGGATAAAGGGGCTGAGGGCCACTAATAGGAATGGACATAAGATAAGAAGTCTAGGGGAAAGGAGCACACCCCTAGCAATGGAACTTTGTATTTTGGAACATTATTTTGCATCACTTTTTATTACCAGAGCAACTGTGAACTTTCCTGTTGGTTGAAAACACAAGGAACACTTTTACTTTGAGAAGAGATCTTCTTGGTCTAGAAGAATGGCTCCTTTTTTTTGAACAGCAACCCAAAGTTCACTTCTGGATAATGCAAATTAAATTTTCTTCTTCAAGGGTACAAATCAACAGTCTCAAAAGGTTCCTCAGATGAGGGTTCCAGCAAGCCACATAGAAAGAAAGTATTGTATCTTCCCAATGTTAGGGGGATGACTCCCTCCCCCTAACCTTCCTCAGGGTTCTCAATACAGAGACTTCATTGCTGGCCTTCTGGCCGAAAGCAAAATCACCATCATGTCCTCCGGGAGATTCCAATCCTTGTATCTCAACCTCTCAGAAACCATACACGAAGGTTGAGTGTCTTGACCTCCGGATGGAGAACCCGACCCACCTCTCACGAGAGAAGGTCCTCTCTTTGTGGAAGACTAATTGGAGGGCAGATGGGCATGTCCAGAAGGTCCGAGTAACAGGCCCCCTGGCCCAATCTGGAACAATAAGGATAATCGATTTCCCAAACGTTCTCAACCTCCTGATGACTTGAGGAATGACAGGGATTGGAGGAAATGCGTAAAGGAGTGGAAACTACCAGTCCACTGCGAACACGTCCCCTAGAGCTCCTCTTGGGGGAAATTCCCAGGAGCAAAACAGCTTGCACTTCCAGTTGACACTGGATGCGAACAGATCACCTGAGGGGTTCCCCAAAGGGTGAAGATCTTTTAAAGGACTTCCTGAGCTAGTTCCCCACTTGTGGGAGACCGCTCTGCCTGCTCAGAGCATCCACCACTGCGTTCTCCTCTCCAGCTAGGTGATCTGCTGCTAGAGAGATTCCTTCTTGAATTGCCCAGAACCAGAGCTGTATTGCCTCTATGCACAGTGTTGGTGACCGTACTCCTGCTCTGTAGTTAAGGTAGTACACGGCCACCATGTTGTCCGTCATTACAAGGACATTCTTTCCCCACCCAGAGGGCAAAAGGCCTTCAGCGCTAGTCTGATTGCCCTCAGCTCTAAAAGATTGATGTGTAGTTTTGACTCCAATGTAGACCAACGTCCGCTGTCAGTTGGCGTGGGCTCCCCACCTCGTGAGTGAGGCATCCGTAACTACTGTTATCTCCGGACATGGCTGCCAAAAAGGTTCCTCCTTCAGAATGTCATCCAAAGCCCCTGCTCAGAATCTGAAGAAGACCTGACATCTTTCCCAAAATCTGAGACCACTGGGTTCTGAGGGCCCACTGGAGGGTAGAAAGGAGCCTTACGAAGTGGAGTTAAGTGGGACCCATAAACAGCTACTGCAGCCAACTGCCCTGGAGGAGACAGGGGAGAACGTTCAGGTCGGGGGGAATGGGGGAGCCTCCACTAGTGTAATTAACAGGCCTGAGTGTTGCACCGCTCCTAAGGACCGGGTCAATTGCAGTAATAAAGATTCGAATGGTATGAGAAAAAATTCAACCTTGAAGGCGGCATTAAAAATTACCATGGCTCCTTGTACTAAGCTTTATGACTCATTAAACAATCTACTCAAAGATCAATCAACGCTCGTTGCAATGACCCATTCCAAAAAAATGTTTTTGGAAGGGTTTTTTTTACAGCAGTCCAGGAGAAATTGGATAAAAATCGTGCAGAAGTTACTAACATTTTCCAGAGTATCCTTGACCCTTTAATTGACGAGCGAAAGCTTTCGCTCCTCAATTAATCAAGGAGTAAAATGGACTTAGCAGTTCACGACCATATGAGTTGTGTCCCAGCATGAGTGTTCTCTTCTACCATGGGCTATTGGCTCAGAAACAGAACCAGCTCTATGACTTTAGGATATATTCCATTAGAGAAACCCTATTTAAATGTAAACAAAGTGACTCAGACGGACCCTGCTGCTGCGACGGTAGGAAAGGATGTGGATGTGCTGAATTTAGATGGTGCTATATCACCCCAGTAGTATCTGGACGGTTTAGGTCCAAATTACCTAAAAAAAATGGTCGCATTGACCAAAAGTTCTAAAAATGCTACCACCAAAGGTTCGAACACCAAAAGTTCGAACCTTTGGTGGTAGCACTGAAAAAAAACGTGGGCTGCTGGGCTGTTCCCCGCATCGCACCGCTCACTATACTTCATGGTATAGTGAGCGTGAGTTGCGGGGGACACCCCCGCAGCCTTTTGTTAAAAAAAGAAAAAGAAAAGAACCATGCAGCGCCGGTTCCCGATCACAGAAGTGAAAGGGAACTGGCGCTGCAGGGAACCAGCGTGAAGATGAAGCTAAGTGGGTTTATGTTGGGGTTGTGGGTGGGGGGTGTGTTAGTGATGTGTTGTGTGTGTGTGGGAGTGAGAATGTATGTGTGTTCGCATGAGAAAGGTGCAAAGTTTTGGCAGTTCGCACTTTCCTCATGCAAACGATTTGCTTGCGGCACTTTCAGCCGCAGGCAAATCACTCTGATTCATCTAGACAGCCCTACTGCTTTCGTGGAATGTCAGATGAAATTGGAAGCGGCTGCCAGGCACCAGGATGGGGATGAATCCCTAGTGGAGTCGGCTCCATCGATAGGTAATTTCGAAGTTCCGAATATTCAGTCTGACAATGCGACTCCAAATCGACCTCTAAACCAACATGTGAGAGGCAAGCGTACTTGTAAGAGAAATATGAGGAGGTACAAGGCTTATGTAATTACGGACCCCGCTCAAGACATTCTAGAAGTGATTCAATCCCAATCGGAAGAACAGCATTTGGATTCAGGGATGGTGTCTCCGAATATGTGTGTGCCCACTGGAACTGGTGAAAAGGACAGTCCCGAAAAACAGTTGGAAATTTATAGAGAAAAAGTATAAGTTACTCACCGTAGTGACTAACTTCTCCTAGTCCATAGTCCCCCTTCCCCTTCCTCCATACTGTATGGGCGTCCCTCGCTAGGGACGGGAGATGGAACCTTTGTCACCAGAAAAATACTTCTTACCCTTTAAATGTAGAAGCGCATGGGCGCGCGGCCGGGGGAGCGTGCGCTCCCCCGACTCCGCCCACCAGCGCCACTCCTCAGTCCCCAGCAGTGACGCATCGACAATATTAACATTGCCTAATGACACCAGTTTTCTTAGGGGGGGATTGAGGGACGTATGGAGGAAAGGGGACTATGCACTAAGAGTACGTTAGTCACTACAGTGAATAACTTATAATTACTCCTACGTCCCGTCCCCTTTCCTCCATACTGTATGAGCGATTACAACTGAATGTAGCCCCAGGGTGGTGAGGAGACCCTCTTTAAGAAAACAAGTTCCTTAATACTGACTGCCCAAATGCCGCGTCTGACCTGGAGCCGGCATCCAAACAGTAGTGCTTGCAGAAGGCCAAAGGAGTGGACCACGTGGCCGCCCTGCTGACCTGCCCGGAACGTGCCTCTGGAATGCTACAGCCGTGGCCTTGGCTATGACAGCATGGGCATGCATGTACGCCAGAAGTGGTTTGTGCGGCTCCTCATAGGCCTCCTTAATGGCCGAAACTATCCACATTGCTATGGAGGCCTTAGAAGCAGGATATCCCGGCCTTGGCTCCACCCCCTGAAGGTGACAAAGAGCCTCCAACGTGCGGAAGCTCTTCGTCCTGTCCAGACAGAATGTCAGAGCGCGCCTGACATCTAGGCAGTGCAAGACCCTCTGGGCATCGTCCTTAGGGTCTGCAAAAAAAGAAGGTAACACCATTTCCTCATTTAGGTGGAACGCAGAGACTACTTTAGGTAAAAAACGGGGGATGCGTTCTCAGAACCACCTTATCTCTATGAAAGGTAGTGTAAGGTTCTGAAGCCACCAGTGCCTGGATTTCACTAACCCTGTGTGCAGACGTAAGACCCACCAAGAGGGCTGTCTTAATGGTGACCTGATGTCCGCGGACGCTATTGGCTCAAAAGGTTTGTGCGCCAAGGCGCCCAACACTACATTGAGGTCCCAGACTGGTGAGGCCCTCCAAATGTCTTAACCACTGGGTTGCAAGATGAGAAAATGTCCTCCTCAGAGTTCCAGTAGGCCCGATGACCGCCAGATAGGTACGGCATGTATATTTGCACACCTGAGTGCGCTAAGTGAGCCGAGAAGGATAGTACGTCTTCCAACATGCCAGTAAGCAGATCAACTTCCTTTGACTCGGCCCAGTGGCAAAACCCAGTACATTTGCTTTTGTACTGGCTCCTGGTAGCATCGCTCTTAGCGCCCTGTATGCTGTCTAGGTTAGACTGCGACAGACACAGATGCCTTAGTGCGACCTACTCAGGAACCACGCTGCAAGGGCTAACTTCTGCGGGGCGGATGACAATGCCTCCCTGCTGCGATAGAAGATGGGCCCAATGGGAGGTGAATCTGAGGCTGGTCCGAGAGGCTGAGCAGCTCCGAGAACCATTGTTCATGCTGTTCCACTGTAACTCTAAGGTGTCGCCCAGGGAGGAAAGGCCCTATCCCTGCCAGGACACAAACTGAGGAAACTTTCTGTTATAACAGGTGGCGACAAGATGCACATGGGGCTGCCCCCAACTACTGAAGATCCCCTTAAGGACCTGATTGTTCAATTGCCATTCATAATTGGCTGCAACCAATCTGCTGAGTCTGTCCGCCTCCAGGTTGGACTCCCCCGGGAGGTGGATTGTGCTCAAGTGAATGCTGTTCTCCAGAGCCCACTCCTACATGCTGAATGCCAGACTGCATAGGGGAGGAGACCTGGTGCCACCCTGCTTGTTGATGTAATACATGCTTGTGGAATTGTCTGTTTCGATGAGGATCGTCTTGCCATTGATAAAGCGGCAGGAAGGCTTCGAGAGTGAGCCAGATCGCCTTCACCTCTAGCCAATTGATTTGGGCCTCCTGCTCCTGAAGGGACCAAACTCCATTGACGCTGCGGTTGTCCAGGGTAGCCCCCCAGCCTTCCAGGTAGGAATCAGTGGTGAAGGTTAAGTTTTGGTGCTGACTGTGTGAAGGGCCGGTCTATCCGCAAGTTGCAGTCCCTGCTCCACCAGACTAGGTCCCGGTGAAGAGAGGAATGCGGATAAGCTCCGCTTGGGAACCCCGCTCCTGACTCCAGTAAAAATGCTGCCATGACCCCCAAGAGGTGCTGGTACCACCAAACTGAGCTCACCACTCGGCTGAGACAATCCCAGTGGCCCTCTTGATGGCTGTGATCTTGTCCTCTGTGGGGAAAACTTTCTTGGAGCTTGTGTCCCAGATGAGGCCCAGGAAAGTTAGACTCTGCGTGGGCTGCAGGTGTGACTTCTTGAGATTGATAGAAAATCCCAATTCATGGAGTGTATTCATGAGAGCGAAGGAAGTGTGATGGACCACCTGGGGGGATCTCGCCCTGATGAGCCAGTCGTCCAAGTATGGGTAGACATGGTGACCTTGATCCTGGAGAAGGGCTGCCACTGCATTCATAAGCCTGGTAAAGACCCTGGGGGCTGAATTGAGGCCAAAGGGTAGAACCTTGTATTGGAAATCTAAGCCCATGATCCTGAACTTCAGGAAGGACTGATGAGGCTGCCGGTAAGCGTCCTTCAGATCCATGGAGCACATCCAGTCTCCCCTGCACAGTGTCTCCGCAATTAGCGCTGAGGAAACATCTTTAACTTTTGAAGAGGGAGGGACAGGTTCATACTGGAAAGGTCCAACACAAAGCTCAGGCCAACCTGGATCTTCTTGTGTATGGCGAAAATCCTGGAGGAGAAGCCCATGCCCTGCTGGGAGGCTGGGACTTCTTCCACTGACTGGTTCTCTACGAGCGATCGAATTTCCGCCAGCAGAGTTGTTGTCCAAATCTGCAGGAATGGAGGGGAGGAGAGGAAGGAACTGGTAGGCGGTAGTCCGCGGACAATGCTATCCATGGGTCAGCGAACCTTTGTGTGCCAATACTATGCGTGAAGGGCAAGCCTGCCCCCCCACTAGAGACACGTGGACCCAGAGGGGCATGTCATGCCTGCTTTCCCTCTGAGGCTGGGGCTGAGGAGGGGGACTGATAGAAGCACTTGCTCCCTGCCATGTGTTGCTTGCGTTGGTGCTGACTTGGAGACCGGTCCCGGCTGTCTGGACCTCCGTTCCTGGAAGCCCTGGAACCCGCCGAAGGCCCTCCCCTTGTCGGAACACTGATGCGTCTGGCTGTACGTCTTGGGCATATCCTTTGTGAGAATAGATAAGGATTTATCAGTCTGGGAACTGTTCTTCTCATCAAGTTCCACATTGGTGGTGGAATGAAAAAGATCGCCACCCTGGAATGGAAGGTCCAATATGAGTTCCTGCATGTCCGGGTTGAACTTCATTGCCCATAGCCAGGCCCCTCTTCTCATATCTGTGGCGATGCAGATGGAACGGCCGGAGGCGTCTATATGCGCCAAACGGGATTACATGTCATCTTGGGCCACCTTTTTTGCTTCTGCCAGCCGAGCCTTGAAACGTGCCTGACTGTGCACCAGAAGTTCTGGGAGGAAGTTGGCTATTTCCCGCCAAAGCCTCTGATTAATGGCTGCGGGCATGGCATCTGCATTAGACTGACGAAGGTGTAGCGAGGCGTTGGAATAGACCCTCTTTCCATAGGCCTCCAAGTCCTTCTCCTCCTTGCCTTAAAGTGGCGAAGACGAGGTCGCCGATGAGGACTGAGGCTTGGAGTAGAGTGAGGCCATGGCAATCACCGACAAGTGTGGTTGAGGGTAAGGGATCCGTAAATATTGGGAACCGATGGGCCTGGCAACCCTTGGAGATATATGGCAAGAAGGGGTAGCACCGGACTTCCAGGGACTAGTGGATGACACAAGGGTACATAAAGTCCAACACATTACTTGCACTAGAATCACCAAACGGGTGTGAGAAAGTTGGCCGGAGGCTGTGCTTACGAAACAACCTGATGCAACTGTTAGGGTTAATTCTCTTATAAGGCTAATTTCCCAAACCTAGTGAGTCCCCCAGCAGCTTTGCTGGATTTGTGGGGTTTGTTTTTTTCTCCTGCTAAGAGTGAGACTCTTTTATTCCCATTCTTAGACATGATTTGAGGTATGTCTTTGACTTGTTATGTGCTATGGGGTTTCTTTTTACTCTATAGGGTATCATCTGTTTTTCTGTGTGTGTGGTACACAGCACCCTCAGTGCAGTACCACAGGGGTGTCACAGTGACCACCAAACATAGACTCCATACCCTGGGACTGACTACTGTCTCCCAGGGTATGTAAAGTCACCATTGACTTTACTAGTCTTAAATTGTGAACAAAACCAGTACAAACCATCATATTGTGGAAGTACTGGTAAGGGGTAATTCGATTGCCCCTGGCTCTGTTTTCAAGGGGGCACTGTCCAGTCCCCTCTTGTCGAGTTTCTGGCTGGTGGCAGTGGTTACCACGCAAAATATTCCACCAGAATATTCTCTATGGGATTTTCCCATTGATTTTTAACGCACCACTTTTTGGTGCAATGTTAAAGATACCGCTGGTTTATTTATTTATTTAATATTAAATAACTGGTTGGGTCTTTTTGCCAGAACTCGATTCTAAAATGGCGTTCGTGTCCGTCTCTGTAACTCAGGCCGAGAGCTTTGTTCCACTATTTTGGAAGGCTTCTCCACAGAAGCCCTCCAAATGGTGCCACTCTGTCTGGGTTCCACAGGAAGGGTGGAGGGGGGAATTGGCACCCTGGACTGCGTTACCTCAGCAACCCAAGTCGTATTCTACTCTGATTGGCCCAGTGGTGAGCCGCCCGGCTCACCACTTAGCATGTGTGATTGACAGCTAGGCTGATGAATGGGGGGTTTTCTGCATAAAAGCAGGGCCTTTGGGACTGGAACTTCAGAAGTCGCCGCAGGACCTAAGAAGCCAAAGAGGGAAGAAGCTGAGCCATCTGCAACGACAACACAACCGGTGAAACCCTGCTGCAACTACCTCACCACTTTCCCGACGACAAGAGAAGATCTTCTGCTGGATGAGTCTTCTTCCCCTGGTGGGATCAACCAGTTCGCTCTTTTCGCCTTCCAAAGACATGTCTTGGTCAAATCGCCCCGTGCCAAGCACCCAGGTGGCCGGATAGCCAAGCTCTCAACTTTTGACCGCAAATAAAAGGACCGCACCTTTTAATCGGGAACTCCGCGGCTGGTTTCATCCTTGTGCACTGCAACGACTCCCCGTTTCCTCCTCGACGAGATCTTCTTTTCCCCTAGTCGGAACCATGAACTACAACCACTGCCAGGAACAACTGCCCCCGCCGGAGCTTCATTTCTCTTTAAGGTACTGTGTCTTGCCGGGCCTCCCTTTCTACAGATTGCTAAAGGTGACCCTTAAATCCTTGGCTTCTAAACTGGGTTGGCTCCAGGCCTTTTAACTATATCTTTTGAATCACCCCAACCTCTTTTGAACACTCTGCAAAGACTTTGGGTGCACTTTAAACCGTGTGATCCTGGGCACATTTCACTTTGCTCCATTTAAAGTGGGCCTGGCCTATGAACTTTGGCTCTACAGTATAACCTGCCTTTCTCCCCTTGCTCTGATCTCCTAAAAGTGTTGGGAAATGTTTTATTTCTATGCTCTGCCTTTTTCTCTCCCTTTAACTACATTATCAGAGTGCCATCTTGGTTAAGCGCTCACATCTGTTCTAACAAATAGTAGTGTTTTAATCTTGACTTGTCTGATAACTATTAAGGGAGGTGTGTATACTTTACCTGACTGTGTTTTAACTTGCTTTTGATTGAGAGTGCTAGTATATGCCATAAAGTGTTTTTTAAATAAATAATTATATACTTTTTATACAAAGCTCTGGTCAGTGTTTGTTTGCTCTACTGTGTTTTGGCCATATTGTGTATACTCTACATACTGCTCTACTCTTCTTGAGAGAAGTCTGACTGCTCAGCCACAGCTACCAGGTAAAATCTGGGTGGTGCAGACTGCTACCAATTGGGTTTACTGCTTACTCCTGTAGTCTTAATCTTTTTGCAGACTTCAGCAAATTCAATTGTATGTCACTCACAGGGCATACATGAGCCCCAGCAAGATAGCCAAGTTTGGATGATCGACATCACAGATATGCCCACGGTGCGGGGAGGAGGGAGCGGGGATGCTACATATGTTTTGGGCTTGTCCGGAGGTGGGGAGGTTTTGGACGGAACTGAAGGCTCGCCTCGCTGAAAAAGGAATTACTTTTGTGGTAGAGTCAGCTTGGGCATGCATGATGGGGAGTTTTACTAGACCACGTAACCTGAAGCACATTACTAAAATGAAAGACCTGGCCTACATTCTGGCCAAACAGAGAATTGCTATGGGCTGGAAGGCAGCCCAACAGCCCAGAATCGAGACGTGGTGGGCGGACCTGATGAAATGGGCAGAAGCAGAAACGGCTGCTTGGTATGAAGCAGTCAGCGGGGGGTAGGGGAGGGAAGAGGTGGGACCCCTGATAGCATGGAGACAATTGGTGGCCTCAATGATGGGACCCTCCCAGGCCAACCACAGTGAAGATGATACGGAAGAGATAACTGCAGTAGACACGCCTGAAGACAAGTAGGATAATGACACGGCAGCAGGAGCTCAAGTTAAGGGGTCGGGAGGGGGATGGACAGAAATTCTTACTTTGTATTACTATGCAAGTACATTTGCGAATGTCTTTAAAGTTTGTAATGTTGGGAGTTTTTGTTGGAAAAACAATAAAAAATTTCAACAAAAAAAAGTGTGGTTGAGGGTGCGCCGACAGCATGAGTGGACCCCCCTCCAGTTGCCTGTACTTGGCGTCGAGGCGCCGATTTGTAGATTGGGCCAAATGGGGTTTAAGTCATTCCTTTTTGGCCAATGCGAGAACGTCCTTCTGCATCGGAATCCTCGTTCTATTTTGTGGGGTGTTAAAAGTGAGGACCTCGCCCAGGACCCCCGCCTCCGGTTGTTTAACCTCGGGTTGTGGAAGCCTCAAATATTCGCTAAACCTGTGAGCCGTTCATGAAAGGCCTTGGCTGAAAATGTCATGTTTGGGTCCTCCTTCTCATCCGTGTCCACTAGGGTGCCCGGCTGGTCCGGAGCAGGTGGAGGAGTGTTGGGCGCCGAAGGGTGAGGTGTGGAGACCGTAGCCAAAGTTACTGCGAAGGCTGGCATGGAACCGTCTGAACTGGTTTATAGTGAATATGTCGAATGCAAAAATGTTGAAAAAAAAAATTAGATTTCTTTTTTAATGGGGGGCTCCCCAGTTTTTTTCTTTTATTAATTAATTTAAAGTATATTTCTACTAGCTAAACCCCAACAAACCTACAAATAAAAAAAAATACAGAACATTTTTTTCAACTTTTTTTGGGACATTTTTGCATTCGACCAAATGTTTTCGACTTTTTAACTGGATACTGTTCTTAACTGTAGGAGGCAGGGATACCAGAATTGAAGGACGCGGCATGGGCAGCTTGTGCTGCGTGGGGGGCTGAGGCGCTGAAGCCATATGAGGAATGACTATAGGCGCAAGAGGCGGGACTGGAGGCATGTCCTTGATCACGTCCCTAAGGATGCCACTCATCTGAGGAGACATCATAAGCGTGAGGAACTTCTCAAAACCTATCCTCACAGGCTGGTGGGGTGGCAGGTGGTACTGAGAGTACCGTGCCACTGCTGGGGTCTGGGCGTATCTGCACTGAGACGCTGAAGGATAAGCTGTAGGCCACATACCTGTAGAAGACAAGTCCCACCTGGACACTCAATCTCCCACCTGCTCCCCAAACTGCCATTTTGTCTGGTGCTGCTGCCATTTTGTCAAGCTGTATGCCACGTGCCTGCATCCTGGTGCTTGCCTCGCTGGGCCCGGCCTCCTCCAGTACTCTTGGCGGTGAAGCTTGAGGCCTATCGTGCACCTCAGGACAAGGCCTGCTAGGCTTAGTGCCTTTGGCTGTTAACCAGTAGTACTGCGTACAGGCGCCCCCTTAGACACATTCCCGGTAGTAGGGCGTTGCCCCTCGGGTTGACAACCAGGTAGTAGAACCTTGTAGTCCCTCAGCACTGACTACAGAAGGATCTAGTGACCCCTTGGTCTGGTGGCCAGTAACTGAATCCGCCTTGGTACATGTGCTGGTGCGAGAACTTGAACGGTCCCTCCCGCTCAGACGTTTCCTTGGGAAGGAGTGGACCTTGTGGGGTGCGATGGAAAAAAGCAGCCCTACCTTGGGCCAGGACTTGTGTCTGACAAGTTCTTCAAGTCCTCTGGAGGCGACTTCTCGAATAGCTCCCTCCACCGAGCTAGCCTGTTCTTCAGAGCACGCGGTGTAAGCGCGTCACACACGGTACAACCCTCTGTCATGGCCACAGGGCAAGAACTACAGGCTCCACCACATAAAGGGTCCAGTTGGACGCAGTGCTGGTGCCTTTGGCGCCAGGCTCATGAGAAAGTGTGCTCTGCACACTTTTATTTTGGTGCACATGCTATTTTCTCCCTTGCAGGGCCTCCAAGTGCCTCCAGGTCGGGCGTGGCCATAGGAGTGCATTGGGCTGCACGTGCAGCATCTTCTGGGAGTGGCAGGGTGGGGCCACAAGTCAGACCAAATGGGCGTGGTCGGGACCAGGCTATTTAAGCCTGCCCACGCCCGCATGCAAGCGCTTTGCGTTAGTCTGCTTGTAGCAGCGTAACGTTCACCGCCGCCTGAAGCACATTTTACCTGATTCCAGCAATAACCATCGTCTGAAGCACATCTTACCCGATTCCAGCAATAACCATCGCCTGAAGCGCATCTTACCTGATTCCAGCAATAACAATCGCCTGAAGCGCATCCTTACCTGATTCCAGCAGCAACCGCAGTCGGAGCGCATCCTTATCTGATTCCAGCAGCAACCGCAGTCGGAGCGCATCCTTATCTGATTCCAGCAGCAACCGCAGTCGGAGCGTATCCTTACCTGAGCCCGACTTCCCGCCTCAACACTTACTCGGTAGTCGATCATCGGCCAGCATCATCACAGATTCACCCGCCGGCAGATCTTCGGATAACAGCAACACGGTCTGAATTCACCAGGACATCCCTGTAAGAGAAAAGGACAAACAAGGTTAGAAAACTTTAAAGACATTACGCTAAGGTCGGGCTCAAACCAATCCTCGCGCTTGACCTAAGAACCACACTTACCATCTATTGGGACATAGTGGCCTCTCTTTTTCTCCATTGGGGCTCGCTTCTTGCACCGCAATTCCGCTGGGCCTCATATCACCTATTGGGAAGAAGGAAAGACATTACAAGAGATACAGAATCAAGGGAAAAGACATTACAAAAGAACACGGACAATAATCATTATCGAAGGATACTTACCTTTGAAGTGGTTCAGCCACAGCCGGTCTGGGCTGCCATGCACATGGACCAGTGAAGAAACTCTGTCTATTTAAAAGCACCCCTGCAGTAAGAAGCAGGATGGAGAGCTTTCCATCATAATTAACCACATTCTGGGAAGAAGGGTTCGAGGGTGACCACAGCCATATCACAGCATTCTCACTGCCTCTCGTATTCTCGCAGGGGCAGTACCAACAACCAGCACAGTCCACAACACAGGAGCAGGGGAAGGAGACTGACCAAGGGGAGTCGGTTCCAGGGAGGGCTGCAACCGTGCCCAAACATCCCCGCAGAGACCAGGTGAGCGTAACACCCTCGCAGCTGTGTTTCAGGGCCAAGGCAGCGGAGGTAAAGTGCCTGGGAGTCGGACGTAGGGAAGAGCCTCTCGCAGGCTGGACACCGGCTGAAGCCCGCTGCCATCGACATGCGCCGGGAAGGAGCGTGGCGCCAGATGAAAGAGTATCTGAATAAGACCAAAAAACAGAAGACAAAAAGACAGAAGACAGAATCTGGGGAAGAGCGCATGGAATTACAATGCGGAAGCCAAACCCAGAAGCGCTGGTGAAAGCGGTCCCTTTCCGTCTATGCGGAAAAGGGGACTGGTGCCGGTGGGTGGAGTCAGGGGGGTTGCATGCTCCCAGGGCCGTGCCCCCACGCGCCTCTAAATTTAAAGGGGGATCACATTTTTTCTGGTGAAAAAAGTTCTATCTCCCGTCCCTAGCGAGGCACGCCCATACATTATGGATGAAAGGGGACGAGACGTAGGTTGCAGGTCACAATGTTCGAACAGCAGCTGTGGTAGCGGTTCGCCAGAAGTCCTTAAGCTAGTACTCACAGGTGAGTGATGTTTCTTCTTCTCTCGGTTTCCACAGATTGCAGCCCAGTTGAGATGCTGAGTGCTGGATGGTGTTTTCTCAGGTAAAACAGAATAAACTTGTTCTTGTTCTTGCAGGATTACAGGAAGATGCTGAAGACTAGGAGCTGGACACAGTGAGCGTCACGCTGCTGGTTGCAGAATAACACGAAGCGTGTTCTGCAGTCAGGGTGTGGTTTATATAGCCCAGGTAAAGTAGTACCAGGGAAAGTAGTTCCAGGCCTGCCACACCCAAAACACTAGACCGCATAGCTTGGTTCTTAGAACTAGACTGTGTGGGTGCTTCCATGTTGGATTTAAAGGCTCATGTACATAAATGGGACCTAGTTTGAACAGCCCTTCCTTCCTACATATGAGCCTGGTACCAAAGGTGCCAGGACTGGCTCCAGGAGCCCTTTTGCACTGGTTTTAAGGCCCTCAGGGTTCTGGTGGGAGCCTGCTTGCGGCACGACGTGTGCCCTCTCACAGTGGTCATGACAAGGGTGAAGAAGGAACAAGTTACTTACCTGTAACTGTTGTTCTCCAGCATGGGTCTGGCATGGATTCACATGCTCATGAATATTCCCCATCGTCAGGCTGGGAATCCTTGGTAAAGAAAAAATCAGTATGAGTTTCGTTTCTGATCTTTCTTTGTTAGTAGTAACCAATCACTGATCTCTGGGTCATACTGCCCCCAGCCAATGACTGCCCTCTCCCTAAGCCCCGCCTCTGGCAGCCATCCTCAGATTTGGTAGCACGCCAAGTGGCAGTATGACCAAGTGAAGAGCCGCAGAGGGGTAGGTGGGAGGGTTCGCATGTGAATCCATGCCAGACCCATGCTGGAGAACAACAGTTACAGGTAAGTAACTTGTTCCTTCTCCAGCATGGGGTCTGGCATGGATTCACATGCTCATGAATAAAAGAATACATAGCAGTATACACATGCACAACCACGGGAGGTGGCGAAGGCTCAACATTAAGCATTACATACCAACTCAACATTAAGCAATTCTTACCTCCTCACCAGGCTCACCTTAGGCAAACTGGTTGCGCAGTACTGCTTGGCCGACCCTGGAGTCCTGATCAACGCAGTAGAATCTAGTGAAGGTGTGCGTCGACCTCCACGTAGCAGCCCTGCAGATGTCCAGCAGGGGCCCACCAGACAGGAACGCCGTGGTAGCAGCGATCGCTCTGGTCGAATGGGCTCTCGGACGGCCGGGCAGAGGTCGGTTTGCCAACCGGTGACAGTGCATGATGCAGCCGGAGAGCCATCTGGAAATGGAAGGCTTCGAGAGACCCAAAGTTCACAAACAGTTGTGACGTCTTCCAAAAACTCTTTGTGCGGTCCACGTAGAACTTCAGCACTCTAGCTACATCCAGCGAGTGCAAAGTCCTCTCGGCCGGCGTCGAAGGCGACGGGAAGAAAACTGGTAACACCAAGGGCTCGTTGAGAAGTCCGACGGCACCTTGGGCATGAAGGAGGGGTGCGTCCTCAGCACCACCCTCAAGTCATGAAAAGTCAAGTATGGAGGCTTGCAAGATAGGGCCTGGATCTCTCCCACTCGTGCAGAGGTGATGGCCACAAGGAACGCTGTCTTCCATGACAGGAACTTCAAAGGCGCTGAATGCATAGGCTCGAATGGGGCCCCCATGAGCCTGGTCAGCACCACATTAAGCTCCCACGCCGGGGCAGGAGCCTTCACCGGCGGGAACGATCGGAATAGTCCCTTCATAAATTCCTTAACCAGGTGATGAGACCACAAGGATGCCCGTCCTGTAGTCCTGGTATATCGGGAGATGGCAGCCAGATGTATTTTGATGGAGGCATGAGCCAGTCCAGCTTTGGGCAGCGACAGTAGGTACAGCAGTACTTGAGGACCCGTAATCCGCAGAGGGTTAATCTTCTGTGCATGGCACTAGACAGAGAACCTCTTCCATTTATGACCGTAACACTTGAGAGTTGAGGGCGCCCTGGCCTTTGCAAGAACCTCTCTGCAATCAGCCGGTATATCGTACCCTCCAAACTCTAGTGCTGCAGGAGCCAGGCCTGCAAGTTCAGCAACTATGGGTCGTAATGGAGAATGGCGCCTCCTTCTCTGGAGAGAAGATCCGCGTCGGCCGGCAGCTTGACTGGTGGGGACGTTGACAAGTCCAGAAGGTCCGGGAACCAGATCTGCCTCGACCACGCCGGTGCGACGAGGATCATCCTGCACCTGGACTTCTTGAGCTGGTTGATGAGGCAGAGCAGCAACGGCAACGGAGGGAACGCGTATAGAAACAGGCCGTCCCAAGGGAACGAGAAAGCATAGCCCATGCTCCTCGGCTGTGGGAACCTGCTGGCAAACCTCTGGCACTTGGAGTTCGTTACCGTCGCAAACAGGTCGATCTGGGGTTTGCCCCATCATTGGAAGAGCCAATCCACTTGATCCTGGCGTAGTTCCCACTCGTGGCACGAGCGCAGCTCCCTGCTGAGTGAGTCGGCAATGTTTTTTATTCCTGCAAGTGGAAGGGAACCAGAAACATCCCCTGGGCGACGGAAGATCCTCACCACCTTTTCCTTGAGGGACGGAAGGAACGACTTGAGAGCCCAGAACACTGCTCAGAGCTCCAGAATGTTGATCTGAAGAGACCTCTCCTCCGGGAGCCAAAGGCCTCTTGCGTGGAGATCTCCGGTGTGGGCCCCCCAACCCTCCAGAGAGGCGTCCGTCATCACAGTCTCCTGAAACGCCAGGGTTTGAAAGTCTGCGCCTGTAGTGAGGTGAGCACGGGTGCCCCACCATAGGATCGCCCGACAGAACTCCTCGTCGAGAGGGATCCTGTCCTCAAAGCAGCCCCTCGCTCAAAACCAGCGGGCGTCGAGGAACTCCTGTAGTGGACGCATCCGAAGTCTGCAAAGGGGTACAAGATAGATGCATGAGGACATCATCCCGAGCCCTGGCCATGTCCGTGGCTAACAGGCGCCGCACCTTTCCCAGGATGGTCTTGGTCCTCTTCTCTGAAGGGGAGGCCAATTGCCCCACTGTATCGAGCTTCGCTCCCAGAAATAGTGCTACTTGCGATCGAACCAGGTGGGATTTGGGGTAGTTGATGGCGAACCCCAGCTCTGTGAGCAACCGGATCGGTCCTCGCCGTGTGTTCGACGGCAAGTTCCCTTGTCCTTGCCCGGATTAGCCAGTCATCCAGGTAGGGGTAGACGTGGATCCCCTGCAGGCGCAGCCGTGCCGCCACTGGTGCCAGGCACTTGGTGAAAACCCTGGGCGCCGACTTTAATCCGAACAGTAGGGCTCTGAATTGGTAGTGGCGTCCGTGAATCACGAACCTGAGGAACTTCCTGTGCCGTTTTAGAATGGGGATGTGGAAGTAAGCATCCTCCAGGTCCAACGATGAGAGGAAGTCGCCTTCCTCCAGCTGTCCCAGCACGTGCTGGAGGGTGACCATCCTGAATTTCTGCGCCTTGATGTATTTGTTTAACCGACGCAGGTCCAGGATGGGGCGCCAACCGCCTGTCTTCTTTCTGATGAGGAAGTACCTTGAGTACACTCCGGAGCCCAGGTGCCTCCTGGGGACGAGCTCGATGGCACCTTTCTTGAGCATCGCCCTTACCTCCAACAGCAGTTGAGGGACGCGATTCTCCTTCCTGGCCACGGGAGGAATGCAAGGGCACTTCTTTTGGAATTCCAGCGAGTGCCCGTTGGCCAGGGTGTCCAGCACCCAACTGTCAGATGGACTCCCACACGCTGACTAACTTCTTCATCCGGCCTCCCACCGGAGTGCTTCGGTGGGGGCCCGACAACACGGGCGGGTCGTCCCTGGCGACGACAGCTGCATCCCCCTTGCTTGCCGCAACCTCTGTAGGCCTCCTGGGAAGAGGAGCGGGCCGCCTGGCGGTAAGTGGAGGAGCCACCGCTGGATCCTTTGGAGGCACCCTATCTGCCTCGGGAGCTCCGAAAGGGCCATCGCTGCTGAAGCACCCCTAGGGCCCGGGCCGTCTCCGAGTCGGTCTTGATGGCCTGTAGACACTCGTCCACCGCCTTACCCAAAAGGTTTTTGCCGTCGAACGGCATGTCCAACACTCTGGTCTGGACGTCCTGGCGAAAGTCTGTTGCCTTTTGCCATCCTCGTCGTCGGAGGCAAACTCTGTTGCCCAGTTGGCGAAATCCGGTATCGGCAATGTCCGTTGGCGTGATCCGACGCCACCTCGCCTTCCTGCAGAATTTCTAGGGCCTCCGCCCTCTTGTCGTCAGGTAGGAAGTATAGCAGGGGAGCTATCTTGAACCAGAGCTCCCTATCGTAGCGGGCCACGATCGCTAAGGCATTGGCCGCCTTAATTGTCGTCGCCGCCGACGAGATGACTCGTCGTCCCATGGAGTCCAACTTCTTGCCCTCGCTGTCCGGCGGGGAAGTGGAAGTTTAAGCCGCCGCATCCGCTGCCTTCTTCTTAGCCGCTGCCTAGATGACAGAGTCCGGCATGGGCTGGGCCCTGCCTGAGGCACAAGGGGGCGGCATCGGGGGCTTGGTACTTCTTCTAGTACCTGTCGCTCTTGGCGGGTGTCGTGGAAGGGTTCTTGAGGACAACAAGCCCCTCGTCCCAGATGTCGTCGAGCAAAGGCACCGCGAGGACCGTCTTTCTCTTGGCCTCTAGTCGTTAGTACAGAAACCCTTCCTTTTTTTGTTCTTCAGGGCAGAGCTGGAAGAGCTCGGATGCCCTTGTCATCATGGCGTGGAAAGAGCCAATTTCGTCGGCTGGAGAAGCCAGCGGGGGGGGGGGGTGATGACGGGATGTCCGCTGTGTCATCGCCGCCATCATCGTCCGTCCCCGTCGCTGTATCCATCGCCGTATCCTCCCTAGGGTCCGGCGAGGGGGATGCGGGGTCCACAGGTCTCGCAGGCACGAAGGGAGGAGCGGGGTGAACTCTCCTCCGCTTGTTGGGAGGGCTTCCCGACAGGCCTGGTTCTGGATCCTCCGTCGGGGTAGTCGCAATCTCGTCCTTATCTCGGTACATAAGGATTGGATTGCCAACAAAATGGCCGCCAAGCTATCCTGGGGCTCGGGTAATGGCTGCGACGGACGGGGTGGCTGCTCCACTGGGCCCTCTTCGTCGTCATCGTCGCTATCTTCGATCACGTCAGCAGGGACCGCCCCCTGGGATTGAACCTTCTCAAACCTCTCGTTGAGGCCTATGGACCTCTCTTTGAGGCCCTTCTCGGTTTCCACCAGCTCCTCCTCAGAGGCTGATTCCGAGTCTGTAATGGCCACCGCCCCCCCCTCTTTTTCCGCCGGGGACTTCACGGGGGTCTTAACGATGGGCTGGAAAGAGGATTCCCTCTGCGGTGGCAGGGATACTCTGGGCCCGGAGGCCATTTCCACTGGCGTAGTCTCAGCCGGCTTTGCCAGGGTCGCAGCAACCACTTCGATAGAGGCCTTTGCCGGCTGGATCAAAGCCCTCACCAGCTTAGGTGCATCCTGGGCCTTCGAGATCGACCGGGTCCGCTCCAGCGGCTTACCCGGGTTCTCGGACTTCCTCTTCCCCGAACCAGTAGCGCCCTGCCTGGCAGCCGAAGAGCCCGACCTTTCGGCGCTCCCGGGGCCCGCGGACTCGCGGTGCTTGGCCTTCTGTTGTGCCCCCGTCGCCGGGGCGCCCTCACAGGACTTAGAAGCCCGCTCAGACTTTTTCTTCGTCTTCTCACCTGCTGTGCCCTTCTCCAGCCAGGCGGCGAGGCGGGAACGACAATCTTGTTTGGTCCGTTCCGAAAGGTTCTTGCAGAACGCACAGTCCTTCTCCACGTGCGTCTTGTCCTCATTAAGGCAGTAGAGACATTGTGAATGCTCGTCCTCCTTGAAAACGTTTTGCAGTCCGCATCCAGAGCAGCACCTGAACAGCTTGGATCCGGGCATCGAGCTTCCCATGTCCTGGGGCCATGTTCGTTGAGGTAGGCCGCAGATCTTCCGGAATCCTCCAAGAAGTGTAAACTCAATGAAAACTTCACCCTTGAGGGGCGTAGAAGAATTCCGAAACGGATCCCCGTTGTCGGAAGTAGAAACGGTGGAGCTTGAGGCTCGATTAAACCGAGAAAAATGCTTGATTAAACCGAAAAAATGAGAAAATCTTGAAAAAGCGTGAAAACGCAGCAAAAAAAAACTCGAGAGCTAAAGCACGAGGACTCCCAACACTTGAGCGTGCAGTAAAAATCTGAGGATGGCTGCCAGAGGCGGAGCTTAGGGAGAGGGCAGTCATTAGCTGGGGGCAGTATGACCCAGAGATCAGTGATTGGTTACTACTAAGAAAGACAGATCAGAAACGAAACTGATACTGATTTTTTCTTTACCGAGGATTCCCAGCCTGACGACGGGGAATATTCATGAGCATGTGAATCCATGCCAGACCCCATGCTGGAGAACTCCCGAATTCTGAATCCGATGCTCTCATTGATACAAGAGTTCTTAGGAGAAGAGAAGAAAGCGACTATTGTCACGTTGCAAGAGCATAGAGGACGAGCCTCGACGGAGTTCATCGAGATACATCAGTCGCCACACTTGACTACATTTGCCCCAGCAACATCTTCCTACCACTTCCCTGGGTGTGTTTTCTCTAGGTTTTCTGCCACTAAGGTCACAGCTGGACCTCTGGCAGTGCAGCTCTTCATTCTTATTTTTTTGGTGAACATCACCTATGGGATACCCTTATGGCACCCATGGTTGGGGTACACCCTTGTACTGCTTATGTGTGTTTTTGGGCACCTGTGTGTTGCCCACAGAGCAGGGCATGGGCTGGTGGCAGCTACATTCCGACTTGACAGTGGCTCTCAGTATCCTCCATTGTGGGATACCCAGGCCCTGCCATAGAAATCAGTGGATTCCTGACAGAGGGCAAGATGGCCGCTGTGGTCTCTTGGTTTCTATTGCCTTTTACCTTGTTTACCAAAGTCCTGGAAAGCCCGGGCTCTGTCCCTTTCCCCTGAATGGCTGTTGGGTGGAAACACCATATATGTATCTGTTGCTCCCTGGAGGCGTGGCTTGGACAGCCATGGAGTAGGACGTGCGTAGGACGTGCGTCCTGAAGAGCTCCAGTGGATCCGACAAATGATCCGCTGAAGCTACGCTGGAAAATGCCTCAAGGTTCCCACAAGTAATAGCACGGGTGTCGGAACGTGTGCTCCGCACACAGTGCGAGGATCGAGGGATTCAGACGCTGCTATCCACAAGTATCAACCAAGACAGAATCGTGACCGTGAGATACATTGTCTCAAGATGGCCACCAACAAAGGAAGGAAAGCAGGAACCATCGAAGCGGTCCCGTCGGGCGTGCAGAAGATCGCGGAAGGCGGCGATCAGGCAGCTACAGCAACGTAAGGTCGCGCCGACGATCAGCTGTCCCAGCGAATTCGAGCGGAGCTGCTGGTTGGGAGAGGTGATCCATGCTGGCGTGTGAGCGGAGGCTGAGGCCCCCGCGACAGTAAGTTGCAGGCAGACTCTGAGTGCAGCGGACCCGCGACGCGGACCGAACTGAAGGAAAGTTTAATTCCAAGGCGAGAGCCGAGAGCGGTGGATGCGTGTAGTGGGGGGGGGCTGGTGCACGGAGCTGTGCTGTCCTCGCTCGCGTACAGCGGGGCCCCGGCTTCGCAGGCACGAGTGGGGCGATACTGCAGTGAGGGGACCGGAGACCCGGGCTGCACAGTGGCGCAATGGTGCAGGCCTGAAGGAGAAGTAGCGGGTCGCCGTCTGCGCGAGGACACCGCAGTGGTCGGCAGCATCATTTACTTTCCCTCCCAGCAGACCTGTCCTTCGGGTGGCTGGAGTCATAAACTGGTCTCCGTCCTGTAATTCCTTTGAAGAGTTTAAGGGATTAATTTCTTCCAGCCCACTTCACCATCCGTATGTCAACGGGCATGATATTTCGGATGTTAACTTTAAGTGCAAATACAGCGGAAAGGAGTGGCGTTCAAGGCACGGTGGCGACCTCATAAATATTTAAATGGTAGCTGAGGGTGGGATAGACACCTGGCAGCAGTGACAGTGGAAATACGAGAGACATTGTACAGGCTCTGCTGGAAGTGACCAGCTGGCCCAAAAGAAGCACAAGAAGCGAATAACGGTCATTGTCAAGCGAAGCAAGGCTCGCACTGCAGGTCCAGCCAGTTGCGAACATAATTGGTGGGTGCTGCACATAAAGGGTCTGAAGGCTAGGTGACTACACCAGGATAGTGTGGCCCCCAGGATGCAGTGTGACGCTTGATACGTGGGAGGACACAACAGTTGGTGCTTAATATATAAAAGCTGACGCTGGGGCACCTCTGGGTCGGCTGCCTCACACCTGGGGGGGTGCGCTGGTGCCGAGCTCATACAGATAAGCAGGACTGTATATCTAAGGCCAGTTAACCTCTGGGGTGTAATAAAGACTGTAAGATGTCGGGGCGAGGGGCCGTGAGCAAAAACAAGAACAAGCAACCCACGATGGAGGCATTCGCCAAAACGCAACAATCGCCTGCGGCCACAACGCCTAAAGGCTTGATAGCACCAGGGGAGAGTGCCGCAGTCACTGACAATCACCAGGTACTAGCGGCCATAACAGAGCTGCGAGACTCTTGGGGGGGGGGGGACAGCGATGTCGGACCTGCGCACTTCCCTGGAGGCTAAAGTAGACGCGGTAGGTGTAGAGGTTACCCTGCTGAGGCAAGATGTCAGGGGGTTGGCGGAGAGAACGAGCAGCTTGGAAAGTGCGGTGAAAACCAATACCGACACCAGCACTAGCAACGCGAAGGAGATCCACCTACTCAAGCAGCAGATAGCTAACTTGGGGACTCGAGCGGAGGAGGCAGAAGGAAGGGCGAGAAGGAACAATATCCGCGTGGTGGGACTGCCGGAGGGAGAGGAAGGACAGGACCCGACAGACTACATTGAAAATTTACTCTTACAAGAAATAGGGGCTGAAAAACTTTCGCTGGGATTTGCAGTAGAGCGCATGCACAGAGCCCTTATGAGGAAGCCTAGGCCCGGGGCCCCTCCCCGAGCGATTATCGCCAAAATACTGAATTATAGAGATCGCGAGAAAATACTGGAGTTTTTCCGAAAAGGAGGGACAATTGTAAGGGCCTCAAGCACAGTCACGGCGTATCCCGACTATACAATGCTGGTCCAAAGACAGCGGTACAACTATGTGCCGATCAAAAGGAGGCTACGAGCGGCAGGCATAAAATACATGCTTCTGTACCCTGCGAGGTTGAAGGTGGTGCACAAGAGTAAAATGTATTTTTTTGATTCTCCTGAGGAAGCTACAACATGGCTGGACCTGCAAGGTTGCCCGGAACAGGACGCAGAGAAGATGCAAGAGGAACATGATAATTGACTGGTACACTGTATGCATGCTTATTAGGCGCCGCGTGAGAACCACAGTAATGCATTGATGCAGCCTGATACTGTTTGGTGCGACTAAGTATGGTTAATACTTTGTTAAGATACTTCTGGCTGGAATGAACCTTGAGGACTGGAATATAGCAATAAGTAGGCATGCGTAAATTGCGCAGCTGTGCGTAGCAAAACTGAAGCGAATAGGAGCGGCATGGCAAGCACACTACCCCCCGATTTATAGTATTAGTTAAGTCATCAATAGTGTGGCGACACCCTGCTGGGGTCTTGGCCTGGGGTTCCAAGGGAGGTCCAAACGCGAGGGAGCCTGAGATCCAGGGATGGAGCTGGGCACTTTTTGGGGTAGGGTGGGGAGGGGGAGGGAATGGGTTGTGTGCAGTGGTTTGTTTAGGTAAGGAAGGGAATGGGATGGGAGGGGGGGAGGGAAGGGGAGTGGGGAATTTGGTGTGTTTTTTGTTAAAGGGAGTTTGAATTTGGGACTGAGCCTATGTAGAAGAGTATGGAACTTAAGAGTCGGACTGCGCCTGTGGGAGGTGGAATGGAACCTGGAGATGCCATGGGGGACCTTAATATAATAACATGGAATGTAAGGGGGCTAAATAGTTATCTGAAGAGAAAGAAGGTCATGCTATACCTGCGCAGGCAAAAAATAGATATTGCATTGCTACAAGAGACTCATCTGACACGTGAGAAAACGGAAACGATTGCTAGGCAGTGGAAGGGGGTGATGATGAGCTCATCATATTCTGCTTATGCTAGGGGAGTGCTTATTTGGGTGGTGCTACATGTCCCATTCTAACGGTTACAAGAGGTGGCGGAAACAGATGGGAGGATGCTTATATTGAGGGGACTGGTGGAAAATAGGGAAATAAGCATAGTAAATACATATGCCCCGAACCAGAACACAGCGGCGTACATCAGGACATTGTGTACTAATGTGAGCAAGTGCGTGGGGAGTGCTGTGATTTGGGGAGGGGATTTCAATTGCGTACTTAACCCAACGGTAGATAGGTCGGATGGGAAGATGGAAACACCTGCCCCTGCGGCTAAAGCACTGCAGACATTGTTGAATGACTTTGGGTTAGAGGACGCATGGAGAATGGGTCACCCCCTAGAGAGGCAATACTCGCATTACTCTGCCCCACAGCAGTTGCATACAAGGCTGGATTACTTCTTTACTACGTCTGAGGTGTTAGCAGAGATAACACAAATAGAATATAAAGCAAGGGTCCTTTCGGACCACTCGCCCCTGATTCTCGGCTGGTGATATTGCCCCCCAAGAGCAAGGATTCCGACATGGCGCCTGCGAGCAGAGGCATTGAGAGACCCCCTTTTTAGAGAGGACATGAGGGAGGAGATTGTACATTTTTTCGAGGTCAATACTGGAAGCGTGGATTCGGCAGGAACACTGTGGGAGGCCTTTAAAGTTGTGATAAGAGGGGCAGCTATAGCAAAATCTAAAGGACTACAAGGTGGCATTTTAGCTGACCTACGGGAGATGGAAGAGTAACTAGAGGAGGCCTTAAGGGGTGAAGATGATCCTGAAGAGAAATTAGAATTGATACTTATGTTACAGCAGAAATGTGCGGAGCACTGGGACAGACTGTGTAATCTTAATTATAAAAAATATGTAGAGAGGCAGCACGCGGGGGGGATAAACCAGGTCGACTCTTGGCGTGGTTATATAAGAGTGAAACCCCCAGAGTCACGATTAGGACCATTACAAGGGAGGATGGTAGTGTAGCGGATACTCAAGAGGAAGTTAACCAAGAGTTTGTAGACTACTATAAGATACTATATGCAGACCATGGGGAGAGCTGCCGAGATACGGTAACAGAAACACTGGAGGACATAGGGCTGCCCAAGATAAGTGAGGAGGAAAAAGAAGAGTTAGATGCACCAATCACCCTAGAAGAACTGGGGGAGGTAGTGAGACAGTTACCTACTAGCAAGACTCCAGGGGCGGATGGACTCCCAAGCGAATTTTATAAAGTATACATTGAAGAGGTTCTCCCCCGCTGTTAGAAATGTTGAATGAAGCGTTTGAGACGGGAAGTTTGCCAAAGTCATTGAGAGAAGCGATTATAATACCGCTACCCAAACCTAATAAGCCTGGGCACAGCTGTAGCTCATACCGCCCCTTGTCGATGCTGAATCAGGACAGCAAGATACTGACGGCTGTATAGGCAAATAGATTAAAAAGAGTAATTAGTAGATTAATACACCCTGATCAGACGGGATATGTCCCAAGCAGGAACATTTCCAATAATCACAGGCGACTCCAACGCATTATTGAAAGCGGTAACAAAAATACAGGTGAGATGGCGATTAGACGCAACAAAGGCCTTTGATTCAGTCAAGTGGCCATGGCTGATGGCGGCCCTAGAAGGGTATGGGTTGGGGCCTGGATATGTACGGTGGGCGAAAATACTTTATAGGGAGCCGCTGGCCAGAGTTAAGACAGGATCGGTGATATCTGAAAGGTGGCAGCTCAGCCGGGGTACCAGACAGGGTTGTCCATGGTCTCTAATGCTCTATATACTGGCCGTGGAACCTCTAGCGATATATCTGAGACAACAATATGATACAATAGGCAGTGAGGTGAAAGGGGAACGACATCTGATTTCTCTATATGCAGATGATATGTTGCTGTACTTGAGGCACCCGCAAGAAAATCTCCAATATATCCTAGAGGTAATGGATAGATATGCAGGTCTTTCTGGTATAGCGGTGAACCCCCAGAAGTCAAGCATATTCCCATTGGGCAGGTATAGGCGGATTCTGGTGGAGCGGTTACCTGTATTGCTGGTGCCATGGGCGGTTGGTACATTCCGGTACTTAGGGATAGACATCTACCACACAGTGGAAGAAGAGCACAGGTATAACACGGAGGTGGACTCGAAAATTGCATGCCATTTTGGGTGTGGTTGCCCTTAGCAATGATGGGGAGGGGAGCAATGCTTAAGATGGTGGTCTTGCCTAGGCTCCTGCACTACTTTGTGAACATACCATACCTGATACCTAAGAAGTTCTTCATTAAACTGAACGGTATGTGCAGGGAGTTCCTGTGGCATGGCATGCGGAACAGAGTGGCATTATGGAAGTTGCAGAACTTCTATGAAAAGGGGGGAATAAAATTGCCCAACTACGAGGTTTATTATGTGGCGAGCCAACTGCAGTATGTCGCTAAATGGCTTTCTGATGAAGAGACCTCTGAATCCAGGTTGTTTGGGCAAGATTGTACACCCTTTTATTTGAAAGAAATGATGTCGGTACCCAGGGCAGAAGTGAAAGGGCGTCCCAGGATGATGATGATGATGATGATGATGTTGGGGTGGAAGATGTGGCGCAGAGCGTGCAAGATGATGGAGAACCCATCTCCATGCTCTCCGCAGGTACCACTGGTTGCATTAACTGGGGCGGATGAACAGCTAAGGAAGATAATCAGAAACCACTGGGAGCTGGTTGGGCTAGCAACCATGGGAGATATTTGGCAGGAGGGCTCAATCATTGCCTTTGAGGGGCTGCGGGACGAATCTGGGTTACATTCGGGCCAGTATATTACATATCATAGAATGGTGCAGAGAGTTAAGAAAATATGGCCTGAAACTGTGCTAGAGGGAGAACCAGATGCCACTATAGATATGATCTACGACATAGCGGAAGGCGGACATGATATCTAGATTATATGAGATGCTGATGCTTAAAGTGGGGAAAGAGATCACCCAAATGAGACTGGATTGGGAAATGGAAGTGGGAACCCCGATGGAAGATGGGATGTGGGAACGGGCACAACGGTATCATAAGAAGGTTTTCAGAAATACTAGGTTGAAACAGATACAACTGTATATCACGCACAGGGCATATATGACACCCCAAAGGATATCGAGGTTCGCGAATGTAGGACGGCAGGCATGCCCCAAGTGTGATGAGGAGAATGCGGGCATGGTACATATGTTCTGGTCATGGCCGGTCACTGAACGCTTTTGGAGCGATGTGGAACGGAAACTGGCTGAGAAGGAGGTCAAGATCGTAGTGGACACGGTGTGGGCTTGTTTGTTAGGGGGGTTCCCAAGATCTAAGAAACTAAAGCATGTGAGCAAACTGAAAGATTTGGCATATGTGCTGGCAAAGAGAAGAATAGCCATGGGATGGAAGACATGTCATAGACCGAGGGTGGAGGTGTGGTGGAAAGACTTGCAGAAATGGGCGGAGGCAGAAACTATAGTATGGCAAGAAGCAAGCAATGCCGGGGGATTTGAGGAGACAGAGTCCCTGATGGCCTGGAAATCGTTAATAGCAGGGCTGTTTGGGTCAATCCGAGACCCAGATGAACCCATGGAAGGGGAGAATCTGCCACATGATGTAGATACGGAATGTGAAGATGGACAGGCTCGAAACGGGGGGAGGGGCAGGGGAAGCAGTGACTTGATATCAAATGTATAATGGATCTGTTGATATATGCACTGCCTGTTTGGTTTGTATTGTTTGGTTGGAATTTAATAAAAATGTTTTAATAAAAAATGTATCTGTTGCTCCCTTTCCCCCTGACTGGCTGTTGGGTGGAAATAACATATATGGCTCTGGGCCTGCCTCTTGTCAGACTGACTGAAGCCTTCCCAGGTGTTGTGTGTTGTGGGTACACCCTAGGGGTGAAACCTGTGTGAATGGAATCTAAATTGAACTCACATTCTCTGTTATGGATGTCTGGTTTCTCTGTGTGTGACACAATGTGAGCCCTTTCTGAAACTGGCATTAATGCAGTGTAGTTTGCTGAAAGGCTGGGTACTTTCCCCAATCCACATTTCTTTGTTATGGGTGTCTGGGTGGAGTGAATGGTCTGAATGCCTGTGAGCCTGATTGGTTGCCTGCCTGCATGAATGCGTTACAGTGTGATTGGCTGACTGAGCCTGGCTCAGCTTGAGTGAATGAGGGACAGATGTATACATCTGGGGACCTCTCACTTACCAATTTGTTCAGTAGCTGAAGTCAAAGCTTAGCAAGATGAAGCTGCTCCTTCATGCCCAGCTGGAAGAGAAGTCTGCTGCTGCATTTCTTCAACAATCTGAAAGCTGTTTTGTCTACCAGGGTCTCCTCCAGAGAGGACCTGCACAGGAGACCTCTCCCCGAACTATGAGGGACCATCGTGCAAAGATGCTGCTTTTCATCGCAAGTATCCTGGAAACCAGTCCTGTGTGCCTGCCGTTCGGAGAAGGGGTCTTCGAAGTCCATAAGAGGAATGCCGGACATCTCTAGCCAGAGAAGTCAAATGGTGTCACAGAGGACTCAGAGGTGTCTTTAGTGACCGATAGAAGCCATTGCCGTCTACTGTCCAGAAGATGGGGTAGCCTGGCATAGTGCTGCTGGCCTCCCAGAGCTGCCAATTTCCAAACTGCCTGAGAACACTTTTTCCTGCCAGAGAGTCCCGAGGGTCCAGACTTGGTGAGGGTCCGAGGCCCACTCCAGTGGTCTAGTTCAGGTTGCCAGAAGCCATCCAGAGGTCCGCGCTGCGGCTGCATCACCGAAGAACCAAAAATCGTAAATGCGCGATATTCTGAAACCCGACAACAAAAGTGACCTATAAACCGGTCGCTGCCAGAAGTCATCGAAGGGTCGCAGGGGTCTTATCTTCATCCACCAAGCCTTTAAGGAGACCACAGCAAGTTTCTTCTTCACAGGACTTTGACAGCCAGAGAAATCATCAACAAAAGGAGAGCACCACGAAGAGCCAAACTGCTGCCATTCCGAAATACTTTGGTTCCTTTTTATTCTTGGACTCAGCATCCCAGTGGCTCCTTCTTCCAAAGGGGGTCCATCCTCGGAGGGAATCACATGCGTTACTCCCTAACATTTCTATTACAGGTTGCCCAGGTGGGGGAATCCTCACTCAGAATTACTTGTCTAGTTTAAAGAAAGCATTCTGCTGCTGTTCATAACTAACCTGCCCTTCTTTCCTATTCTATCCTGGTTACACCTTATTTAAGAATTCACCTGCCATCTAATACTGTCTGCAGTTAGTGCAGTTCTTAATGAATATAAGTAGTGTGTGGCACCACCGAGTGTATATATTTACCCTTCTCTGAATAAGTATTGCATGTACAATGTGTTATTATTTATATGTATGGTTGGCAGAGGTAGCAACCTTAGTTTATATAAAGAAGTTGTCTTATCACCTAACGCAGTGTGTGGACATTCTTTTGTGGGGGGTTTGGGGAAACACTGTACTTAAGAACCTGCCTGCATCACCTCCTGAAAGCTTAAGCCTGGCTGCTTTACAAGTTATACCAAATCGAGAGGCTTGCTGGAGTTGTTCTGTGCCGTTACCCAACGAACATAGGGGGCAGAAAAACAGATAACCCCTCTACTCTTTACAATTTCCATTCCGATTATTTGTGGTGACACTGTCCTAAATATGGGAAAACTTACTGAGATATTCTCTAATATTCCTGCATTGCGATTGCTACACAATATTGATCTGGTGGTCTATCCGGAGGAGGGGGCTGAGAGATTGGTCAGACACCTACATTATAACCTAGTGGCTGGCTTAGTATGGGACCAGAGGGACTCTCCAAGATCTATTGGTTCAAGGTATAAATTAGTTTTTGTACTAATATTGTTGATATCACCGGATGTTATTTGTACCGAAGACATGAAATGAGAAATAATACAGCAGTTTCGCTTTCTGCTGAAATAAGACATTTGTGAGAGGAGTCAGGCCTTGCAAATTCTTTAATCTTCAGCTAGACCTGCAGGCCGGGTACCTTTGTTTACCTATTCAAGAGAAATGCACTCGACTCATAGTAACGGAGGACAACAAATGTATAATGTGATTTCTGTAAAATGGTGCATGTCACTGCAAACCCGCTTTATGTTTGGCACACTGCTGCCACCCAGAGTCCAGCCATGCACAGTGAAACTTTTGACATTTACTGCAAACAAAGTAGATGTTCAATAAAAGTTTCAAACATCTCTTGTAAATGCTACTCGCCCTTCAATTAAATATACTCGACTGAGTGGGCCAAACGACTTTCAGAGCTATAGATGAGTATCTGTAAAATGTAAACGATTAGCTGCATGAATGGACACAAATACATAGATATGACAAAAAAGGCTCTGAAAACAGTTTGACCAGCTGTCTCCTGCGGGTGGTAATATGTAATACAATCATAAAGCAAAGCCGGCTTTAGAGGCTGTCTATAGTGTTTGGTATTGCACTAGATTTGTACATCTACAGACTGGATGGATCTATTGATCATTGTTAGGGAGAATTCTCTGTTTAGGCTGAATTTCCTAACCTAGTGAGTCCCCCAGCAGCTTTGCTGGATTTTTGGGGTTTATTTTCTTCTCCTGCCAAGAGTGGGACTCTTTTACCCTCACTCTTGGACATGATTTGAGTGTATTCCTGTGACATGTAATGTGCTTATGGGCTTTGGGGTATTTTTCCCCATAGGCTATCATTGGTTTTTGTATGTGTGTTACACAGCACCCTCAGTGCAGTAACACAGGGGTGTCATAGTGACCCCCAAACATAGACTCCCTACCCTGGGACTGACTACTGTCTCCCTGGGCATGTAAAGTCACCATTGACTTTACTAGTCTTAAATTGTGAACAGAACCAGTACAAGCCATCATACTGTGGAAGTACTGGTAGGGGCAATTAGATTGCCCCTGGGTCTGTTTGTCGAGGGGGTACTGTCCCGTCCCCCCTCGCCGAGTTTCTGGCTGGTGGCAGTGGATACCACGGAAATATTCCACCGGAGTATTTCCCAATGGGATTTCCCATTGATTTTAATGCACCACTTTTTGGTGCAATGTTAAAGATACCGCCGGTTTATTTATTTAATATTAATTCACCGCTTGGGATTTTTTGCCAGAACTCGCCGCCAAAATGGCGTCTGGGTTCACTTCAGTAACCCTGAACCCGAGTCAAGCCTTTGTTCCACTTTTGGCGGGCTTCTGCACAGAAGCCCTCCAAAGTGGTGCCACTGTGTCTGGGTCTACAGGATGTGTGGGAGGGGGATTTAGGCACCCTGGACTGAGTTGCCTTGGCAACTCAAGTCGCACTCTTGTGTGATTGGCCCAGTGGTGAGCCCCCCGGCTCACCACTTAGCATGTTTGAGTGACAGCTAGGACTGGTGAATGGGGGTTTACTGCATAAAAGCAGGGCTTTGGGGACTGGAACTTCAGAAGTCGCCACAGGACCTAAGAAGCCGAAGAGGGAGAAGCTGAGCCGACCTGCCACAACGACACCACCGGTGGAGCCCTGCGGAACCGTCTCACCACTTCCCAACGACAGAGGAGATCTCCAGTCCGGAGAGTCTTCTTCCCTTGACTGGTGGGGACAACCAGTTTTTTTGCCTTCTTTTCGCCTCCCTGGAGCATCTCGTGGCCACCTTGCCTGTGTCAAGCACCCCAGCAACCGGAATACCACTTTTTACCTCTACCGCGAAAGAGGGGTAACATCCTTTTAACTGGAAAACTCCACGGCTGGTTTCTTCCCTGGTAGTGCAACGACCTTCAGCCTTCCTCCACGTCGAGATCTCCTCTTCCTCTGGACGAAACACCGACTTGCACCCGCTGCCAGGAACAACTGCCCCCACTGGAGGATCATTTCCACATAAGGTACCGTGTTCCGCCTGGCTTCCCTTGCAACCGATTGTACGGGGTAGATTTAGCTAACAGTGTTCCTAAATCCTAGAGTGGTGTACCTTTCCATATTCTGTCTTTTTCCCTCCCTGTTTCATGAACTTATTGGAGTGCCATCTATAGTTAAGCGCTCACCTCTGTCCGGAAATAAGTGGTGTTAACTAAGACTTGTCCAACAAATAACTAGGGATGTACACATAGTAATTAGGACTGTGTTTTGAATTTACTAACCTTTTTCTGTGCTAGTGTAATTTTACAAGTGTGTCTTTTAAAATAAATAATTATATACTTTTACACAAGCTCTGGTCAGTGTTTGCTTGTGCTACTGTGCCTCTGTACCTATTCTGTATGCTCTGTATACTGCCTAACTCTTCTTGAGGGAATTCTGACTGCTCAGCCACAGCTACCAAGTGAATCTGTGTGGTACAGACTGCTACCAAATGGGTTTACTGCCAAACACCTGTAGTCTTAAATCTTTTGCAGTGGTCCCAGAGGGAACTGCACAGGTTTCTGCCTAACAATCACTACTTTGATCACTACTTTGTATAAGCATTTAGTTCACGTTGTCTATTCAGTATGTGAGAGTAATGAGAGACAGAGTGAATTGCGTGGCAGACAGAGAACTGGCTAAACTAGGTGGTATATAGTAGATTGTGGTCATCTCACTTTCAGGGAACCTGGTATAAAGCAACAGAGTGATAATATAGAACGTCAAAGAGTATGAGTTTGATCATGGGCTGAGCACCAGTTGCAAGATTTATGCAACCTGCAGGGTACAGAACTAGGTTTGCCATCAAAAGCATTTGATCATGTGATAATGTACATTTTCAAAAGTTCACTAGTCAACATGATGCATCGTCCCCAACAAAATCGAATATAGTAGACACTATGAAATTCAGATCCACCAACCTAAACTTTACTGTAAAGCATAGATTGATGCAAGGTTTTACAGTCTCAATACTGTAATTATACATTATTATACAACTTACACTTTAGGAATGGAATTGCATGACAGACTTTCTAAACGATATAAAATTGGCACATACTTGTCTTTGTCAGACAGGATATAAAAAGCTTAATAAAAGTATCATCCCGATTACTTCTAGTTTGCAATAATTTGGAGAAAAAAAGTCTTGCGCTCCTACACATACATTTGGCACGTGGAGGAGAGGATTACTGCTGCACTTTTCCTCCATAAGCATTTGAAGTGAACAGAGAAAAGAGGGTGAAGAGAGCACCAACGGCAAGAGAGGAATGCAGGGCGAGCTGTGCTTTCATTGAAGAAGGCAACTTAAATAGCTAACTTTGCTACACTAGCGTTCATTTGATTAGCAAAACTACAGATTGCATAGCAAATTGCTATGCGAGACTGCTTATTTTATGCCTTGTGGTTATGCTCTTTACGCACTGAACAACTCGATGGAGACCACAGCATTTGTACAAGTTCACAAGACAAAGGGGTGGGCGGCGGGTGTGGGGGACAAGTGTCTCAAATAAATCTCTGCCGGAATGGATCAGTTTACTCATAGTGCAAACATCTTCTCACAATCAGGACTGGTCATGGCTGTAGGCAGCAATAGAAATGTTGCCAAAAAAAATCTAGAGAATCTACACACTGTCTTTGAACCAACAGCAAAGTGTTCTATGTTGTCTTGCAATGTATTTGGACTTCAGAACGTATTAATGGCAGCACATAGAGACACTGTATTCCATGATAAAAATGTTTTATGCTGCAAGAAACTATGGCCACTAAATATGTGGACGTCAAGGGATTCGTGACATTTTCTAAGGCTACAAGGAGAGAAAGTAGAGGAAGACCCAGTGGGGGCCTACCCATAGCAGTAGACACATCTTTGAAAGGGCAGTGCTCTGAAATAGCAACACCTTCTGATAACGTGTTGGCAGTCCATTTAAATGGGGTTCCCAAAGGGAGGTACTTTCAGTTCATCAGTGTTTGTTGGAATCCAACGTTGTCCTCTAATGCAGCTACATTTGATTCAGTGGATGTTGTCATAGCTGACTGGTTGGAGGCCGGTTTCCACCATAACATCATAGTAGTGGGAGATTTTAACTCAGATTGTTACCAGGTGTCTACACAGGAGAAATGTATGGCAGGCATAAGCTTGAGGTCACTACAGATGGTCACTTCAGGGTAAAAGTGGCATCCAATGCTGACTAATTGGGGATAGAACATCTGCCTACTGGAGGGCCCACTTGAGGAAGGGTCAACTTATAGCTGTCAGAGGCAAAGCACAGTCGTGGATTGACTACATTTACATTTCCAGGGAGTTGGAAGGTTACTGTTCGCCCTCATCATCGACAGAACTGGGTACTAGTGACCACTTGATTCTACACCTTATCTGTAACCTTCTGTTGGGAGCTTCTGCATCTCATATTCCGTCAGCTTTTTTGGAAGTAGGAAGAGTGTGGCTAACTATAAAATGGAATGCTTCAAACTGTTTTGCTTTTGTTAAAGCTCTTCAGGGAGTGATGGATATCGAGGAAATTCTAAAGAGGGTCGGCACAATAGAACAATTCAATGAGTTGATCCAAGGTTGGTTTTTGGTAGAACCAGCCTTTTCCAGTCTGGTAAAAGGTTGCATGCTCCAGATGGTGGGATTGTTACGGCCAAATAGGAAAAAAGAAAGCAGTTAAGGGACCTCAGAAATGGTTGCCATACCAAAGAATCCCCGTTAGCGGGGAAAAAACATTCAATATAGATACAAATATTATCTTAGGTGTACTAAGCTGAGTTGGGTATGCTGGAAACATTAAAATGATGTAATGCGGCTGGTTTTTGTCATACTATTAACGCAAAGACGGGTATCAGTGTGCCGGAGATGGCATTGGCAATCCCAGTAGAAACCTAGGTCGAATACTTCTCGTTGAAGTACTCTGGCGCGGTTGGCTACCCGAGTTGGGGCCCGGATATCTTGGGAGATGAGATTGCCATCCACTATCCCTAGGTGGAGGAGGATGTAATTTGGGCTATCAACAGGACAAAGGACTTGCGTGCACCGGTCCGGATGGCGTTGCTCCTGTGGTATTCAAAGCTGATCCTCAACTATGGGCCAGTGTTTTGAGTCCTTATTTGAGGTTATATGGGATTCCTGTACTATAATGGCTTCCTAGCGAGAATCGCTTATAATGGCTATTTTCAAGAAAGGTAAAGCTGGAGACCCCAATAATTATCAACCCAAAGCTTTGATTGGCACCTCAAGTAAAATCTTTGCGACACTCCTGATGAGAGAGGTCAATAAGATCTTCTTGAGGCATAGGGTGCTATCTTGCTATCAAGTGGGCTTTCGAGCTGGGATGGGTACACCTTTGAATGCAACAGCATTGGCACATTTGGGGGCACTCATAAAGGAGGTTGCTGCATATATGGCTTCTATGGATATGTGTTCTGCCTTCGACAGAGTCGACCGCAGCGTATTGTGGACTAAGCTGGTGATTTGGCAAGTACCTTCTTATCTGAAAAGGTTGTTAGAGAGCCTCCACAAAAATGCATCTCTCAGAGTAAGGCTTGCCAAGGAAGGGATGAACTTGAGGTTGGTTAAGTCCTTTGTTGGAGTTAAGCAGGGGTGCGTGTTGGCCCCGCTTCTTTTCAATGCTTACATTGCTGACATCAATAATTTGTGGTTGAATAAAACTACCTTTCCGGTCAAGATGGGCCACATGAAGCTCGACTGGTTGGCTTTTGGCGACGATGTTGTCTTTTTTTACCAAACCCCGGTAGGTTTACAGCATAAGCTTCATCTGTTTTGCATCTACACAATCTTTTGGTGAAGAGGTCCAAATCGAAAGTGATGGTATTCTCAAAAGAGTTGAAGCCCAAAATTATGTGCTAGGTGGTAGGCGAGTAGCGACTCGAGAGAGTCTAGTTCACCAGCTACTTGGGCTATAGTTTAACTAATTGTACTTCTCCGATACAAATAGGTATTCAACTGAACCAGAAGGTAAAGCCACTGATTTCACAACTTAAAAGAATCCATTCTACTCTTTGCAGATAATCTCTCTTATGCCCTTAATTGAAATGTATCCGGTAAAGGTAGAGCTAATAAATCTTTATGGTTGGGATCTATCACTCTCGAACATGAGCCAGACCCTTGGTGTCCTAAAGGGTATGCTCTGGAAAAAGACTTAAGATTGCCCCAGGACTTATCAAACTCTATCATAAGGCACAAACTGGGGCTTATTTCACTAAATTCTAGATACCTGTGGAGACAATTGAGTTTATATGCTAAAATGGTACAATCTGCCCCTCAATCGCTGTATAAAGACCTGGGGATAATGTGTCAGCAGGAACCAGTCCCCTCATTGGTCTCTTTTGAAAATACTATTACTAGGGGGGCACGCCGGAGCGGCGTATGAAGTAGATGTCCTTGCTGCAAGCTCCCGAACCCGAAAACCCCTTGATCCGATAGTGGGACCCTCCTCTCCCGCACCAAAATGGAGGGGTAGGATAGTTGCTGTACTTTTATACTCTTTACATGTCCTTCCCCTCTGGTTTTTTTCTCTTTAGCTTCCCCTCACGTTTTGGTACCACTTTTCCCTTTCCTAGGGACTGTTTTCCACTCCTACGGTTTCCTGCGATTTGATGGTGCTCCTCACATTTCACCGTTTGGCTCGTCTTCTTTGCTTTGGAGATTTAACATTTGCTCGCCTTCCACCCATTCAGTGATTCTATGGTTCCGTCCCTCCCATGTAAACAGGAGGCCTAACGGAAATGTCCATTTGTACTTATTTTTTTCGTTAGCAGGAATCGCACCACTGGGCCCATGCGCTTACGTTTTTGAAGTGTTGTTTGCACCAGGTCCTGGTATAGATGCACTCAGACCCCATTAATTCTTACTTGCCCAGCTTGTTGCGCTTTTTGCAGGATTAGTTATTTCCGGCTATAGGATGTCATGGCTATTAGTACGTCTCTTGGGCGGGAGCCTTAGCTGACCTTCTTGGTCCTACCCAATGGATACGGTCCATTTGTATTGATACCTCCTTGTCTACCGCTAGGATGTCTGCAAATAATTGATGCACTGTATCTTTCAAGTCTTTTTCCTCTAATGCTTCGGATACATTTTGTATGCGTATATTTGCCCGCCTTGAGCGGTTTTCCAAGTCTTCGCATTGGATTTCAAGGTTTTGTGCCAGGCGTGCCAGATGTTCCACTGTCTCATCATGTTTTGTGGGTCTTCTTCCATATTCTGAACAATTCTTTTCATCGGATCTGTTCTCACCTCTAGTTTGGCCACGTCTATGCAAATTTCCTGCAGCAACTGCTTCATTTCAGCTTCCAGCGTGCCAAATTGTGATTGGAAGGAAGTCATGTATTGAGTCTGAAATTCTATGAACCAGTCCTGAATATCTTCTTTGCTTGCCATCGTTCCTTCCTCTCTTCTTGCCGGTGTGAGCTGGTTTTGGGGTGTATCCCCTTTCTTGGGAGCTAACGAGCTACCCGTCATCCTTAGCTGCTGCAAGTTTGGTTCTTGTCTTCGCTGGGGGCTCTGTTGTGTTGATGCCACCGCCTTTGCTCTTGTCTTTGCCGTGGGTGTTGGTGGGGCCTCTTATGATGCGCCCCTTTTTTCCCCAGTTGAGAGTGATCCCTTTTCTTGCACCTCTGCTGTTTTCTCTCTCTCTGGGCTTGGTGTGCCATGGGCTCCTGTTTGAGTCTCTCTATGCCTTTCCTTGGTTGGTGGGGTCTTCCTGTCCCCTGGTCCTCCCTGCTGTTTACGATGTGGGCTACACCCACTCGTGCTCCTTTGTTCCCCAGGCTGCTTAGTGTCTTGCGGGGGTAAGGGGTTTGTCTAATATGCTTCGCTAGTTGTTCCCCTTATGGGGTTTTGTGGGCCTCTCCCCTTTCCACTGTGACCCCCTGTGCCCCTGTTCCGGCAGGGCTCCTTGTGGTGGGTTGTTACTAATTTCCTTGATCTCCCTCTTCCGAGTGTGGGGGCTATCTGCCTCAATGTTTCCACTGATTGCTTCTGCTCCCCCAGAAGTGTGTCCTTCTCCTTCTCACCAGTTTGCTTCTTTTTCCTTATTGTTTCTGTTGGGTTATTCCCAGGGGAGGGTATTTAATATTTCTCCCCCTCCCCTTCTTCCAATGTTGTTGCTGTACCGTAGTTCATGTTGCCCTTTCCTTCCTGCTTTCTTGTTCATGGGGATTTGATGGGCCTCTGCTGCCCCTCTCTGCTTTTTCCCTTTTGGTGCTCCTTCTTACCCTCTTGGGGCACATGATTGCAGTTGCTGTTTTAGCCTCCCTTTGTCCTGGGCCCCCTGGTTGTATATGTATTTTTGTCTTAGCTGCAACTCCTGCAGTGTTTGCTGTTCTCTCCTCCTCCTCCCTCTGCTCCGCTATTCCCACCATCTTCCGCAGGCATCATGTGTGTTGCTGCTGGGGATGGGGTGCTTCTGGTGTCTTGTTCCTTATATCTTGTGTGGGCTGTCCTGGATGGGATGTCTCCTGCCCGCTTGGGGAGTCTCCTCTCCTGCTTTGCTGCTCTTGGTTCCCCTGGGGTGGGGGGGTTGAATGGGCGCTCCTCTACGCGCACCCGTCCCTCCCATCATGCAGCAGTTTCCCACCTGGTCCGCTTGTTCCGTTGGGAGGGACAGGATCTCTCTGTTCCGCTTCCTCTGTGGCTCCCAAGGGCCCGCTCCAGTCTCCCCCTTCGTGGCACGGCCCGATGTGGCCCGGGCTGCGCTTCCTCCTAGTTTCTCTGCCGGCTCCTCCCTCGGCTTCCTTTCCTCGCTTGGGCTCCGTCAGTCGCCCGGAGCTCCGGTGGGTGGCTTCTGTCTCCCTTCTAATGAGTGGAGAACTTTATTTCGGCTTCTATGTTGCTTTATTATGTGGCTTTTGATGCGGTCCAGTGAGGAGAGACGCTCACGCACGTTCTCCTTCTGTCTCCGCCAGCCGCCACCCGGATGTTTGAACTTTAATATGAATCAGAGAAGGTACGAGACAAAGTAACAGAGTGGTCCTGCACCACAGATGTGCTCTATTGGAGGTCTCTGATGTACCCAGCCAAGAAGTGGTAGAATCAAAAGTAATAAAGTGAAACTTATGTGTTGCGAAGTTACTTGCAGGCTTTCTTATGTTACTACTTAAGTTTATTACAAGCACTCAAGTTATATTTAACACGAAGATAAAACACTATAGAGTATGGACTATAATCAGCACTGGCCCCATTACCCAGGCAAGGAAGCACTAACCGCCTCAGTATGGAACCCACATTTCAACATTCCATCATTCACACAACACTCCATGTGACATCACAGACTCACAGCATGACACAGACAGTCACTACATAACACAAACACATCTCCTTCCTTTACCAAACCAACACACAGAAACAGTCAGAACATTACACGCCTCCTTCCAACAACAAACACTACTCATCCACTCATACACTACATGGACTCAGCCTATCGGGTGCAACCAGCCGAGTCAACATATTCAAACACTCCAGAGAATTCTAAGACATTGGCCAGACATCGCCAAATCTATCTGCATACCTGGCATTTGACCACTGATGACCCGATGGCAGTGTTGCAAGAGTCTGCCATGCCAAACCCCATAGCCTGGACAAAGCACAGGCTTTGGCACATCAACATACAATACAATCTAGGGAGGTACTACCTGCTTTAAACATCGTGGCATCACTCTGACGTGGCACTCACCAAATCAGATTTCAGCCCTAGTTCATACAGGCAGAGGCGCTACCTCTCGCAAATCACAGTATACCACAAACAGGAGTCGCTACCTTCCTCTAATACCCTAGTGACACGCACATCAGAGGCGCTAACTCACTGAAATCTAATTGTGCCACTCACACCGGAGGCGCTAACTCCCATAAATACTCTAGTGACACGGACATCAGAGGTGCTATGTCACTTAAATACCAATTTTGCCACTCACACCGGAGGCGCTACCTCCCTTAAATACCCTTTTGTCACCCTCACCAGAGGCGCTACCTCTCCCAATCGTGATGCACACAGCAGAGGCGCTACCTCTCACTACTACCACAGTGTCACTCACACCAGAGGCGCTACCTCTGTAGTGACACCTGACATGAATACCCTAGTGACACACACATCAGGGGCGCTACCTCTCTTAAGTACCAACTGTGCCACATAAACCGGAGGCGCTACCTCCCTCAAATACCTTTGCGTCACCCTCACCAGAGGCGCTACCTCTCACTACTACTACAGTGTCACTCACACCAGAGGCGCTACCTCTGCAGTGACAGCCTGACTCGTACCACACTTTATGTTCACCCTTGTATGCTCATTTCACAGCACACCTCATCCAAGTCAGGCACAAAACATTTTGCATTCCACTAATTCTAAATGCAAAGTTATAACTGTAGTATAGATAAATAACACATATGTTCATCCTACAAGTCCACGATCATCTTCTGACCCTAAGACACGACTTTGCTCCTAAAAGTCCATGTTGCTATAGCAACTAAACTCCTGAAAATCCTCAAAAGGTTATACCATCTCATTCTTCCATATACACCTTCTCATAGCAATGCAGGCAAACTTCAAACACTTCACTTCTAACACATAAACTTCAATCTGCATTTTAATAGAACACTACTTTTCTAAAAGTCCATGGGTGGACACCCTTAACGTGCAAATCTTTCCTTTGTTACCTCTATCTCTTGCACACACATCATCAAATGAAGATGCTTCTCTACGTGCTTGGTGCCATTTCCACGTTCCTTAGACTTGCCTTTCGCTTTCCACCTCTATTCTTACAACTCTGTAGAGCAATTTTCATTTGTGTATGCATCTGGACATTATGCCTCTACTTGCGCTTTCTCCCTCGCTTTCTGTCCATTACTTTATGCACCAACCATTATTTGTAGTAGATCCCTTCAGTCTCTTTTCAGTTTTCGCTTTTAGTGATTTGCTGCTGTACCTTAACCAATCTTTATGTGTGCTTGGGGTGTGTCTCGTAGAAGCTAGTGTGATTGGCGTGCTTGCAGGGCACTTCTGTTCATGGTACGCAGTAAATGCAACTATTGTGGGTGCGTCGCTATAAGGAGCCTTACGGTACACAAACAAAATGCCGGAGGCCGCGTTGCGCATTGCTTCCTTCACTTTATACACATACACAGCCTGCTGGCCGCCAGCTCCTCACTCCTAAGCAACACATTTAATTCGATGCCTTCCGGATACCGCAAGTTGCTACTCAATCTCTCGCTCTCACGTTGCGCAGTCTCTTCTTCTCCCCTGTGATCCCTTTTATTTCCGATGCCTTCCGGATACCGCCACATAATCCTGTAAGTCTTTTTCAGTTTTGCTTCCGGATACCGCCACGTGACACATCACGTCACACACACTTAATTGAACAGGTCCTTTACTCAACACCTGCATCCTCTATCTCATTTCACTGTAGCATTTCCATGTATCATCCGCTCGCAAACTTCAGTTCTTGGGCAACTGCCCGTAAATTACTCCTGCCATGACCACACACACAACGTTGGTTTCCTCGTTCCTTTTCTTCACCAACTCCCATTGTAGTTTGCAGGACGTCACCAGTCACATCTTCACAGCGGAGCAACACTGAGCTCCTGCTTATCAACGGTCATCTCAACAGTGAGACCCAAATATGGCACCGCAACACTGTATAATTTCACATTCTACCTATACCAATTTTCTGTAGTCTTGATCTTGAGCTGGAAATACTGTTATGCGTTCCTCAGTACTTCAGCTTCCCCTCTTATGAAGACAGCTTCCCTTGTAAACTCCTCAAGGGAAGATTTACCGGTGCTCTGGGACGGAAACCCCAAATCTTCCTTCCCGCTTCTACAGACTTACTTAGCCCCGACTGAGGTCTTCTTCACCCTAAGGGCCAGACTACTTTCCCGAGCTTCCCTCTAAGGCCTTGCTTCTTCCTCTAACCCCTTCAGTCCTCTCACTTCTTCTTGTGGACCGCTAAACCCTCCTCCCTTCCTTAGCCCTGGGTGATGCGTCTTACTTGTCATTTGAGGGCCGTGCTGACTTCTGCTTTGTCCTCCTCTCTCCTGCACCCCCCGCAGCAGGTTCCTTCAGACTTCAATTTTTCTTGTGCGCAGATTCTTCTCTCAAGACCAATTCGTCGCCAATGTTGCCAAGTGACTTGCAGGCTTTCTTATGTTACTTCTTAAGTTTATTACAAGCACTCAAGTTACATTTAACATGAAGAGAGTATGGACTATAGTCAGCGCTGGCCCCATCACCCAGGTAGGGGAGCACTAACTGCCTCAGTATGGAACCCACATATCAACATTCCATCATTCACACAACAACACTCCATGTGACATCAAAGACAGACTTACAGCATGACACAGACAGTCACTACATAACAGTATGGATGAAGTTAATCGAAGTGGTCCTGCAATGGTTTAAGAAAAATCCAATTGCACAGTCGAAAGTCTTCAAGTTTTGATAACTAAATGAAAGCAAAGTAAGTGAGATCATAAGGTCCGAGACCGACAGAGACCCATGGTCCGGCCGCAATCAAGGAAGAACAATTGTGAATTTGTGTTTAAGGGGGTCCAAACCCAGCTGAGGGATACCCATGGTGAACAGAAAACCCAAGAACTTGTGAATATGAAAATCTTGATGAGAAAGGAACTTTGGTACTTGGTTGTTACGCTAGGCACTCTGCAATAAGAGACTTTTATTTATTGGGAAAGACTTTGGCACAGAAGGCCCCGATACCCATGGTTTTAACTACATCCTTGTGGCAGAGAAGCCAGAGTGTGTCCGAAGCTAGAGTGTGCCACCTTGTCCCGTGCTGAAAACGTGGGGATGGGAAGCCAACTGCTCAACTATCCTGCCATATTGTTTCTTGAACACTTTTCATTTGCATACATCGTTTTCCCAAACCATTTGTATTTAGAATAAGGATTGGCAATAGGTTTATTAGTATAGGGCCTTTTATTTTGACAGAGACTCCACTAGGACTGCGTTGCTATTATTAGATGGTTGTATCTTGCTCCCATCCTTAGATTTAGGGTTAGATAGGCGTTCAACCAACCCAATGAAGTTCAATAAACACCCTTGAACTGTGATCACTTGTGTCTGTCTTCACCGTTTGATACCATGCCTTCCTTACATGTGGTGTCAGGATTGGGATATGAATCAATTGTCAAAAATTGAGAATCCATGCTGGTAACCGTCATACCACCAGAAGGGGAAAATAGAATACCCACTGTAAAAGAGGCTTTGATTTCCCAACTTCAAGTCCCAATTGGACAACAAGATATGTTTTTCAAAACCCAGGTATTGTTAGATACTCTTTCCATCTCCACTATAACATCCAACAATGGGATTGAATAGTCTTAAAAATAAGACCCTGATTCCAAGATGGCCGCCAAGCATTGAAGTCACGACTGATCGAGCACTGTGCCCCATCAGAAGTTTTGATCTGCGCAGCAAGCCGCAAAACCACAGTATATGATGATATGATATGAAACGCTTAATACCCAGAAGTTTCTAATCGCGGACCCAGGGATCGAACCTGTGTTGCTCCGTGTTACCTTGCTTCCAAAGTGAGCACATTGCCCCTGTGCTATCCTCCCGAGACAATATTGAACAAACGTTTAGCGCAACATGGTTTTCATAAAGAGAAGCAGGTTTTGGGAGGAATAGCGTAACAGTGCCGGCAAAGAATCATTTTGCGCTGAAATCTAGAAGCAGAGATTTGCAAATCCAGATTGCAGAAGGGAGGTACATGGGCCAGTGGATAGATGCGGATAAAGAGGATCCACTCCATCCCTGTTACCTTAGGGAAGAATCCCGATACCGTCAGGGAAGCTTGAGTACCCAGTGACCTGGCAGGATATAAGACAGCCTTGAAGTGTTCAGAGCCCTCACGGAGACCTGAAGGCCCCATCGCAAATCAACAGAACTCGACTAGTGGCAAGGGAGGAGACCCCAGGAGAGACAGCGGATAGTGGCCGGATAAGAATCACAAGCCGACACCGATAAGCACTGATCGGCATACCTGGAAGGCAGCCGGATGACACACACAGGTCTCAGCAGAAGCCCATTTCAGGCTGAGGCCAACATGGCAAGATCCACCCCACCCCTGCCACTGTGAAGTGAATCCTTTTACAAACAGCCCGGGTGGCCCTGGAAGAGTCTTGGCGAAATAAAGACACCGCTGCGAAGGGGTTGGAGGACCGGAGGGTATCTGTAGCCCCTACTATGAGCCAACGAAGTTCACGGTAGTGCCTGCATGATACATGTGCATATCTTTTTCCTTACACGGGCAAGACCCATTAGAGTCAACAGTGTCTGGGCAAGAAAAGAAGCAAAACTCAGATTGGCATGCTGAGTGAGATTGGGGCGGGGGGGGCCCACACCTGATGCTAGAGAAGAAACAACTGCCACATTTCTTACTTACTGGTGGACATTTTCCAGAAGAGTTGAAGGCCATTACACAGAAGTAGTAAACTTTCCAGGGGAGCAATAAGTCAATGCCAGGATCCAGGGGGAAAAGAAAAGAGCAAATCTCCACGTTTCCAGCCACTCTCTAAGAGAACCCGATAAGAAGCTGCTGGCTCAGGTCGGGCAGGGGCCAAAAAGACCCAGACCACACGAGCGAGTTGGTGAAGGTGCAGGGGGATTGAATAGATTCAAAAGAAGATGCTGCAATCTCAATCTCTCTCTCTCTCTCTCTCTCTCTCTCTCTCTCTCTCTCTCTCTCTCTCTTTCTCTCTCCCTCTCTCTCTCAAAAAGGCGCTATTATCGCGTTGCTAATTGCGCCGAAAATGCCCCATTGGGTCCAACCCCATGGGGAATACCCATTACCACCCATCCCTTAATCTGGCGCTACTAGCATGACGAGGCCCATAATGTTGAATTGTAATGTGAGGACTTGGAGAATAGGTTGAGGAGTTCTAACATCTGCATACAAAACATTCCAGAATCGATGATCGACCTCAGATCTGAAAGAGTCACAGGAATCTTCAAAGACCTATTCAATATGGAAGCAGAGGCAGCAATTCCTAGAGATAGGATTCATAGAGTTGGCTGAAAACTCCAAGACCCGGGTGCCCACCCTATAGACACTCTGGTGGCACTGACATGCTACCCCCAGAAGGAACAAATTCTTAGAGAAGCCAGAAAAGCAGTCCAGATTATGTTCAACAGCAACAAAATTCAATTGTTCCAGGATCTCTCCCCAATGACACTACAAAAAAGAAGAGACATGCGTGTGATCCTGCAATACTTGCAAACTCAGAAGATTCCCCATTTGGTCTTTTATTTAGTTGGGAGGACAAACAGCACCGAGTAACGACAAAGCGGAAGGGAGTCCCCATTCTGCGAATAGACCAGGATGATCAGTGGGGTCCTAGCACGGAGGTCCGTTCTTATACCGACGGGGCCCACAACACTGGAAATGGACAACAATCCAACGGACCCGGAGAAAAAGCCAAAAAGGCCCCTTCTTGGCGGAGCAGCCCTCGGTATCCTGAACTATCAAAGACACACCATATGCACCCGACCCCACCAGAGGAGCAGGAGCCCTCAACACGGCAGGAGCAGTGGCCCATCAAGGCCGAGAGCCCAAATCATTTCCTTGCAATGAGGTAAGCCCGTGGGCTTAATCGGACTCCCAGCAGAAATCAGCTGTGTTTATTTTCTTAAGCACGATGGAACGCGCATTAACCTTTCGCCCCACCAAACCAGTGCTGGAAGCACAATATCATCACAGCACAGGGTATTTGATTTATTCTACATTGATCTACACCCATCCACCATTGGACCCCACGAGGTTGCCTAGGCAAAGATGGCCACCCTGCAGTCTGCTACTGCCTTCTCAGCCTAACCTCACACAGGCCGTATAGGCTGAATTTTAATTGGCTGACCAGTGCTACTTTTGCACCAATCCTACGCTGGCAGGCGTGAGCAGGCTCACTGCACTAAGGCCCAGGAACAAAGGCTGCTTCAGGTCCCAAGCTGGTCCTTAGCCGTCCGTACCGTCGGACAGAGATTCTGCTACTGCAACCATCCACCATTTCAGTGAGTACCCCGCCCTCAGCCCTGTCAATAAGCTTGTTCACTGTTGCTGGTCGCCGTTCTCCTTACCACACAGGCACCGGCTCCCCTCTGCCCGATGTGCCTCTAACTAGTAATCCATTTCCCCCACACACCGATTCTTCCTCTTGAGACTCATCATACTAACAGTGCCTCTGCATACAGCGAAGCCGACACCCCACCTCCTGCATCCAACCACGCTCGAGGTACGCTCTATCATCACAGGCATTGCCCGAACGATCCGCCTAGCAGCCCTAATACTGCCCGTGCATGCACAACTGTATTGGCATATCTATCACTGTGGCACTACTTGCATTTTTGCCATTGATAGCCTGCCTTTGAAAACCGTACTAGCCACCTCATTGTTATGTGCTGCCACCTTCTGTGCCCACCTATTGCTGCAGATAGCCTGTCTGGAAAACTACTAGCCGCCTCATTGTTATGTGCTGCCACCTTCTGTGCCCACCTATTGCCGCAGATTGCCTACTTGCAAAACTGTACTAGCCGCTCTTAGGTGCTATTACTGCATCCTGTGCACACCAACTGTTACTGATTTACTGCTTGCCAAATTGGGCCAACCTAGTGCCCACCATGTATCCTTTCAAGCGACTACTACCCTCTCACAGGCATACCTTATAATTTATTCTGCACCACCCCTACCTGCACCTCCTCATTGCACTAGCTGTCACGGTACTTGCCCCCAACTACTTCTTGAAGGCTATATAAACCACGCCCTCAGAACAGAACACACTTCGCATTATTCTGCACTCCTGCAGCATAACGCTCACTGTGTCTGTTAACTTCAGGCCTGTCTTCAGCCACGCCCGTCCAGTTCTTCACGAGCTACCTGCAAAGGAAGGAAGAGAGGAGAAAACAGATAAGGCTCTTATCTGATGCTCCATCTCGATCGCTCTGGAGTTTCCGTTTCTGCTGAGCTGAAAAGGAAAAGACATCAGGTTAGCCATGCAGACCACGTAAACTACATTGCTATCCTGCGCAACGCTAATACTCACCAGAGGGCTGCTCTTCCCAGCGATCCATCAAAGCACCATCACTCGATCGCCGCTCCGGAGCTGCCGCGCCTGTTGAACACACAAGAAAACATCAGGTTAGCTGCGCATTGGGGAAAGGCCTCATTGGACATTTAACTCTTACGCAGCGCTACTACTCACCTGAAGGCTGCATTTCCTAGCGGCCCGCAAGGCACCACCACACGATCTCCGCCCCGGAGATACGGCACCTGCAGAATACAAAGGAAACAGCAGGTTAGTTACGAAGAAGAACAATACCGCATGTAAAGACTTTATAGCATAACGCTGGTGTGAAACTTACCTTGGAATCCAGCTCTACGTTTCTGGGAAGAAGTCCGCTTCATCTTTTCGCACCAAGGGGAAACCTGTAAGAAAGAGGCACAGAAGTGAAATTTTGGCAACTTGAACTCTAAAGCAATCCATACCATTGGTATAAAGACTTACCCCATTGAGTCACAGTTGTCTGGAACTCTGCAGGATCAGTGAAGTAACTAGATCCTTGAACTACTACGCACCCCAGTCACAGGATGGAGAGTCTGCCATTCATAACGCTAAGGTGAGACATAGCAGAGGGGTGCACAAGAAGGCCACAGGAGGCAGGAGTTGGCCCTCCTCCTTACAGTTGGGTAACATTTCGTTTAACTTTTTAGGCAAACCTGTTTCAGTGACGGAAGAGAGAATCAGAGGGGGCACGAGGAGCCATTCAACATCGGACCGTCCAGTTCTGTTTGGCGCCCCTGTGGAGACCATGTGAGCGTAACACTAGCATTCACATTAGCCGCCTACACAAACCCACTCCGTTCTATGACTCTGACCACCAACATGAGCCATGCTCCTCAGTCTCCACATCAATTCGCCGGCCCAACCGATACTGCCTCCCTGAGGAGTCCCATGGCCTCTCTATTCCCACAGGATCACGTAGTACCTAGGAACACTAGACTTAGGTACCGTACTCCACCATCACTACACTACAGCCTACCCAGCTCGACAGCTAGGAGGAATCTCAGATTGTTATCTCGCACCCCCCACACCTATGCCACCTCTCGCGTCATTACGGCAAAAAACATTCACATCTTGCTTATACCCTCACGCATGACACCGCCCCAAAGGACCATAGGGGCCATCTGCACGCTCAAACCAAAAAAACCTTCAAGCAAATCCTCTCTCCCACGCTCCCAGTCCCCCTGTCCTTCTCTCCACTGTCTCCACTCCCCTTACTAGTGAGAGTAATCCTTCCCTCGCTCTCAATTGTGCTCTTATAAATGCTCGCTCTCTCCCTGCCCACGCCCTCAAGATTAACAACCTCATCACCACTCATAACCTTGATATACTGGCCATCACAGAGAGTTGGCTCCATGAGGCTTCCGGTCCAGAAATTTCTCAAGTTCTCCCCCAGGGATACTCTTCTCTGAAAAGAAAGTCAGCTCTTGAAAGGAGGCTGTCTAGCCCTCATCACCAAAGACGCCCTTATCCATCCAGTTATGCAACCACTCCAGGGAAGGTAACAGAGACATCCTCTCAGCCAAACTGTCTTTGTCCCCTAATTGTACAATAAATATACTTATCAGTTACAGACCCCCAGGCCTAGCCACAGACTTCCAAGGACATCTCCTACACATACTAAGCAACAATCTAAAAAGCTCCACCAAAACCACCCTACACAGACGTCAATCTAGGTCTCAATGACCTCAAGGAAAAAACATTTTCATCCCTAGCTAAGGAACTTAAAGGCATGGGGTTCTTACAAAAAGTCATCTGCCCAACTCACTGTAAAGGTTGCACCCTTGACTGGGTGGCAGACCACATTGCTCCTCCACCATTATCTCCAACTCAGCCTACCCGTGGACGGATCCTAACTATCCAATTTATCATTCCCACCGAAGCCACCACTAAAACACTATCTTATGCTCCCCCAGCCCAGGTTAGAAGCTAAAAAAAAAAACCTTTGTCCCTTCTTGGAAGTCCCAGAACTCAAACCCCCTTTCTTGAGTGACCCCAGCACTCTTCCTGACATCTACACAGATACCCTCATCAGAGCCATTGACTCCATAGCACTGATTGAGTCCAGAAAAAGAGAAAAAATCCATGCATACTAACTCTTGGTCCACGGAAGACCTATTAGCCCTGCGCACCAACAAACGTAACGCACTAGCCAATTGGAAGTCCAATCCTAGTGATTCCACCAAGGAAGAAATCAAAAGGCTTTCCGTGCAATACAAAGAAGCCATATTCAAAGCAAAGTCCAACTCCTTCACTTCAACATACGAATCTCTAAGGCTAACTCGAAATCCAAGGAAATGTTCGCCATCTTTAAAGACCTCATCACCCCATCCACCAGCCCCGATGAGATCACTAAAGACAAAGCATGGTGCTCCAGCATACAGGCAGCCCTGCTGAACAAAATAAAATTAGTCCAGGATAAAATACAAAAACAATTCAAAGCACTACCTAAGCACCACCATAGCCCAATGCCTAGTATCCCATCTCATAATCCCTCTGTCCAACCCTTCTCGTTCAGAAACGTCACAGAAGCAGAAGTCACTGAACTCCTCCAGCATCTTAAACCATCCATGTGCAAAGGAGACATCTGTCCGCCAAAAATCAGTAAAGGCTGCACTGACTCTTTGGCTCCTCTTATCATGGCATTCATTAATGCCTCATTCACAACAGGTATTGTCCCGTCCAGCCTAAAGGAAGCCTGGGTTCTCCCCTTAATAAAAAAAAAACACTCTAGATCCCTCATCCCCCAATAACTACCGACCTATCACCACCGTCCCATTCCTCCTCAAAATCTTGGATAAAGCAGCCCACAATCAGATCCAACACTTCCTCGAATCCAACGGCATCCTCGGTAAAAGGCAATCGGGATTCTGCAAAGGCCACGGCACCGAAACCACCCTCCTCGACCTTAAAAACCAAATAACATATCATGGACAAAGGCAAACCTGCTCTCCTACTCTTAGACCTCTCGGCCGCGTTTGACCTTGTTGATCACAAGATTCTTACCTCCCATCTCATTCATGCAGCTCACTTCACCACGCAGGCCTCCTCCTGGATAACCTTCCTAGAAGGCAGAGCCATGAAGGGTTTCTCTGATCAGGCAAACAAAGCTCCCTCCACCATCCACTGCATAGTTCCTGAGGGCTCTTGCACAGCGCCCACTCTTTATAACCTGTTCACAAAAACGCTCTTTGACAAAATTGACTCCCTCACCATAGCTTATACAAACTATGCCGATGATACACAGGTTATGTTATTGACGTTCATCAAGCGCACGTACACCCATAGGCACCATGGCGCTAAGAGAGGGAGGAAGAAGGAAAAAGCAGACAGAGCGGAAAATTATTTTAACAGCAAAGTTTTCAGATTGCATCGGAAGGTGAGCTGGTTGATGGTCTCACGCAGGGGGAGAAGCAGATTATTCCATCCCTTTGCAGCCGCTACCGAAAACACGTGGCCACCTTTACAAACAAATCTGAAGCGGGCACCATCAATCGACAGGTCACTTGAGAGCGGAGGACACTAGTAGGTTGGTATCGAGGAAATTTAGCTGTCAGGTACTAAGCACCAATACCATAAAAGGCCTTGTGTACCATGCACATCGATTTAAACATAATTCTCTGGGCAACTGGGATGTCATGATGCCTACCCTCGGACATCCAGACCAAGTCCATCAGTCCAGGGAGCAGGCATCCAGACACCTATTGAAAACCCAGCCACCCCGGCTAGGGGCTATCTGGGTTCTGTCCTGGCACCAGAGGCGCCTGGCTCATATATGGGATCAGTCCTGGCGCCATAGGCACCAGGCTCATATGAAGAAACTTACCTCATGCAGACCATGCTGCAAAGAATCCAAGCCAACGTGAGGCCTGGAAGGAACTACTTTGTTTCAGGGACTATTTTTTACTCGAGTGTGGTCTTGGGGAACTTCTTACCTGGGACTACTTTGGAGGCTATTTAAACCACGCCCGATGAGCAGCACACGCTTCGCGTTATTCTGCATCCTGCAGCGTAACGCACGCCGTGCCTGTCAGTCCAGCATCCAGTCTTCTGCCACGCCCGCCTCGAATCCGGAGCTCCTAGAAAGAAAGGAAATAAGAAGAAAAGGTTAGAGCAAGAACATTACCTTCATTCTTCATCTGATCCTGGATCCTTCGCGCATCCGAACAAGGAAAAAGACTATTTTGTGCACGTCGCACCGCCAGCTGCAGCGCCGCGCTATACTTACCAGTCTTCACAGCACCTCCTCGACCCGGCGCTGCTCCATCATTCATCGCCGAACTCCCGGCACCTAAGGGGACGAAGAAAGACAATAAGGTGAGCCGAGAAAACCAACAAAGACAATTTCTATTATCACTATAGACTTACCGAGTTACCGCCGGAGATATTATTCTTCAACACGCCACATCGTCGTACGCTGCACCTGTAAGGAGAGAGAAAGCAACAGGTTAAGCACTGGCATTTTCTACCGGACAGTGTTGGGTAACACAGACTCTTACCTAAACGCAATCAGCTGCTACGGGACAACCTCCTCTCGAATCAAGCTGCAAGACAAAGGAAGGAATCGGACAAGAGTGAATAACAGACATTTTGAACTCTTAAGAACCAAATACTTACGGCTCCTCGCCACTTACCTCGGAGTCAATATTCATCTGGAACTCACCCAATTCCTTCGGACCAGTGAAGTAACTGGTTATCTACGCGCCCCTGCACTCCACGCAGGATGGAGAGCTCATCATTCAAAACCATAAGGTGAGACTGGTGAAAGGGAATATCGGAGGTGATTAGTGGGAAAAACGGTGGGGGTGTGCTCGCTCAATCCACGGGTGGCTAATTCCTTTTCTCTGCTTTCAGGAGAATACTCCTACGGGTCAAGCAAACGAAATTGATCAGGCCAGTCCAGTCAGTCATCTATGCACTACAATTCACGCTGGTGGAGGACGCAGCTATCCAGTTCCGACAGTCGCCCCTGTAACATGGGAGCCAATGCAGCTGGTGCAACAGTGGGGTCATATGGGCACCAAAAAGGGGGATGGAGAATGGATCTGGCCGCAGCATTCTGTAAAAGCTGTAGCCGTCCTATCAGATGGGCAGGTTGCACCAGATAGAGCGAATTGCAATAATCTAGCACACTCAACACCAAAGCAGCAACCACTGGAGCCAGGTTAGTGGCCGGAATAAAAGGAAGAACCTTTCGGAGGATCCTAAGTTTAAAATGGCCGGATTTACATACCGCACTGACGTGTTCGTCCATAGTCAGTGTGGCTGAGATCCCTATCCCAAGGTTAAGTACCGATGATACTGGTAATGGAAGAGGACCTAGGGAGGGAGGCCAAAACTCTCTAGTCCAGAAGGATTGTGGATTGGAGGTGCCCACAACAAGAACCTCGGTTTTGCTACTGTTAAGTTTCAGCCAATTTTGTGACATCCATATACCTAATTCCTCGAGACAGTGCCCAAGGCGAGATGCTGTTTCGGTTTTAGTTAGGTCAAGGCGAACCAAAATCTGGTTGTCATCCGCATATAAATAAAAGTGGAACCCATGTGCGGCAATGAGGAACAGAATGTATCTTATATAGATATTAAATAGAATGGGGGATAGAGCTGATCCTTGAGGAACGCCACAGGATAGGTGAACCGGGACAGAACGGAAAGGGGGGAAGAGACACCGACTGTGAGCGATCCACCAGGAACGCGATAAACCATTTCAGCACTTGGCTGTCAATCCCAGCATCAGAGAGCCGGGAGATGAGGAGAGCATGATCGACGGTGTCGAAGGCAGCCGAGAGATCTAATAACAAGACTGCCCCGACACCGCCCTGGTCAGTCAGACACATCAGGTCATCCATAACTGAGTTTAAAACCGACTCAGTGCCTCTGCCATGCGGAAAACCTAATTGAAAGGGATCAAGAAAGTGAGAGGATTCCAGGAATGCCGAAAGAAGGGAGACACCAGTGCCTCCAAGACTTTAATCAAGAATGGAAGAAGAGAAATCGGGCAGTAGTTGGCCAATACCTCGGGATCAAGTGAAGGCTTATTCAACAGAGGAATAACCAACACATGTTTGAGGGAGCCTGGTATAGCTCCTGTCATGAACGAGGTGTTGACAGCAGAAGTGATGAAATTGATTATATAAGGCGACGACTCCCGCAGAAGAGCCAAAGGTATGGCATCATCAGGGGAGGCAGATTTTAGTTTTAAAATAGAGGACAAAACATCAGCATTGGAGAAATAGGGGAAAGTAGACCAAGATCCTGTTGTAGGAGGAGGTGTAGTAGCGACAAGAGCCTTTGTGGTTAGCTGTGAGTCAGCTTTTATATTGTCACAGATAGTTGCAATATTTTCCATGAAGAAAATAGAAACCGAGTTGCATAGCTCCTGAGAAGGGGGAGCTGCATTATGCCCGGCTTTAGGGGTGGACAGAGATTGGAAAAGGTCAAATAGGGCTTTAGGTTTATTAATAGCCTTCTCTACCGACTGACCAAAGTAGGTTCGTTTTGCATTTACTATATCAACATGATATGCGGCACGCATATTGCGATAGAGCAGCTTGCATTCAGAAGAGTAACTTTGGCACCATTTCCTTTCGGCTTTCCTACAACGAAGCTTGCTTTCTTTGAGGCCTTGGGTGAACCACAGTTCGGGTGGATGGTTTCGCTGTTTGCACAGTTTTACCGGAGCCAGATTGTTAGCAGTAGTTAGAAAAGCTGCTTCCAATGTGGATAGGGTGCATGTTCCAGCACTGCTGCATTGAGTTTGCGTCCAGCTGTATTTGGAAATAGCAGGTTTCTTGCTACTATGACCAAGATGCTGCAGCCCTCCTCCAGATATACACCACGATCGAAGCCTGGATGGCGGCCATTGGGCTGTGTCTCAATGGAGATAAAACCGAGATCTTCACCATTGACAACACCATCATCCCCGCCTCCTTCTTAGTGAAGACTCTAGGGGTCTTCCATGAATCTACCTTGCCTATGACACGTCAAGTCAGTGCCATTGTCTCTGCCCACACTACTAAACTTATAAATGCTGTAAATCTCTTGTTATCCAACCAGAACTGCCTCAATATTGTTCGAGCCACCATTTGAGCCAAGCTAGATTATTGGAATACCCTCTTAGCAGGCACCTCGGCCAAAAATCTAAATAGACTTCAAATGGTCCAAAACAACACGCTCAGAGCAGCCCTCAACATCCCAAAAGAGACCATAACACGCAGGCCAGACAAGCTGCTCACTAGCTCCCGGTAAAGGAAAGAATCACCTTAAAGACCCTCACATTATCGTACAAATGCTTAAGTGGCTCTGCCCCTCCATACCTATCAGAAACGATAACCAGAGATACCTCTTTACGTCCTAAAAGAACCTGCTATGCCAACCAACTGCGCATCCCACCTATCGAAAGGACTAAAGCGGGATGGATAGTTTTCCCACATATTGCACCTAAACTATGGAACACCCTACCCAACGCTCTCAGAGATGAGACCTCACTCGCTGCATTCCGCAAAGGGCTAAAAACCACACTCTTCCACTAACTGAGCCACCACCCCCTCAAACCACCCCATTTTTCTTCTCTTTTCCTCTGCTCTCCTCTTGTAAATAAGTATGTATTATGTACTGTTATTGTACCGTGTTATTAATAACGTGTCTGTAACAGCGTCACAATGCCCACAGGCTGCTGCGCGCTTTATAAATGCTAATAAATAAAAATAAACACCTGGATAGCGACGACATGGTGAAAAAAAGTACACTTTTGCAGAGCATGAATTATGTACGGTTGGGGAAACGCATAGGCTCAACTTGGAATCTATCAAAGACAAATATAAAGGGTTTTAGGATACCCTGCAATTATACATGGTTTAGGAGGTAGGCCATCTCTGACGATGGAGTCCGAGAAGAGAATGCGAGGGTGGTCTACAGCAAGGGGGGGGGGCAGATATTGGACTATAGTTGGGGGGGGTGTACAAGTTGAGGTTTAGGGGTAAAAGATTGGGGGGTGGGGTAGTACACAGGATATGAGACACAGGGCCAGAAAGATGTCTTTAGCGTTGCATCATCAAGGTAGTGGTCTCGCAAAACGGCTTAATCTTCCGTTGTTTAACCCTTAATATAAGAGGGCTTAATACCTCCATTAAAAGGAGGAAATTGGAACGTTACTTTACACACACCAACCCGATCCTATCGCTTTACAGGAAACCCATATCAAATATCAGGATCGAAACAAGTTAAAATGAAAACAATACCTGATAATTAGTCAGGCACATGCAAAGGGAAAGACAGCAGGGGTACTTATTGCTTTTAGGACAGGCAAGCAAGGTATCCATTAAAAAGGTGCAAGCTGACAAAGAGGCCTGTTTCCTATATATTGGCGTGCAAATGGGATCGATAACCCTAATTTTGGCCTCTCTATATGCGCCAAATTCTGGACAAGAGGGTTTTTTGAAAACAGCATTATCCAATTTAGAACAGTTCAGTCACGGTGTGATGATTTTGATGGGGGATCTAAATATTGCATGAGACCCCCTACGAGACAAGACAGAGGTTGTATCACCAGATATGCCCGTCCCCCACCTTCTTTAGCTCTCAAGCAGAAATTCGAACAGTTGACACTAAATGATATTTAGTCTACCTTGAAAGGAGATGAAATGGCATACACATACTATTCCCACGTCCACAAATACTTTTGGGCTTGGATTAGGCTGATAGGAAGAGTGACGCATATTGACACCCATAAAATTACCATCTCAGAACATGCCCCTCTGACCATCAAACTCAACTTCCCTAGGGCCGTTCCTGCAATCTGGAGCTGGAGATTCCCGAAAGAGGTTCTGTCAGGCCAGGTTCTCTGCAATGAAATATATGGCAAGATCATGGAATACTGCAATTCTAATCTCAGCGGGGAAGTGGGATTGAATGTGGTTTGGGATGCGTTTAAAGCGACCCTTAGGGGGAATTTATTGTGATACAGGAGCACAGTGGGGAAACCCGGACGCAAAACTCAGACCTGGAGGCTGAAGTAAAGGACACTCTAAAACAGATGGGGGTACTCATCTCCGAATCTCCAAAGGCAATACCGTAATGCTAAGGGCAGATTGGATTTGATACACACTAAACAGGCGGAAACAAGCCTATTGTATTTGAAGCGGAGGATATACATTAAGGCATACAAAGCAGACAGAATGTTAGCAAGACAATTACAACAGAAAGCAGCAGCCAATACAATTCAGGGGGTCGAGGATATATCAGGGAAGATAGTAATGACAACAGAAGAAATTATAGCCCAGTTCCAAACAATTTTCTCTGCCTTATACAAGTCAGACTCCCCAGACCAGATATCACAAAAAAATTATTTGCAGACAATACAGTTAAACAAAATCCCAGAAGCAGGTAGAGCGAATCTAGATAATGATATTACTCGTGAGGAGGTTCTATTTGTCATAGCTAACCTTCCTATAAACAAATCGCCGGGACCGGACAGGTATGTTGCCTCTTTTATAAAAAGGTTCTGAGCAACCTTGGCCCCGAAATTAACCAACCTCTATAATTCCTTTGCTACGATTGGCAAAATAACAGCATCTATGGAAGAGGACAAAATAATCATAATCCCAAAACCAGGGAAAGATCCAGCTAAATGTGGATCAAATTGATTGCGCTTATGAAGATAGACGCAAAAATATACACAAACATTCTTGCAAACCGACTCGAAGGCCTCATGGCCAATCTCATCCATCTTGACCAGACGGGATTCATAAAAGAGTGCCACTTACTTGAAAGAAATAGCTAAAAAAACAGGACGCTGCTGTATTGGTGTCATTAGGTGACAAAAAGGCATTTGATCGCGTAGAGCGGTCCTTTTTATTTAATACCCCACAAGCTATGGGTTTTGGTCCTAAATATACAGCAATGGTACAAGGTAACTATGTGAACTATCCTCGCAGGTTTCTCTTCGAAGAGGCACGAAACAGGGATGTCTCTTTCCGCTCTAATTTATGCAATACACCTGGAACCATTATTGTCGCAACTTCGTCCATCGGAAGCAATAGCGGGCATATAATTTTGGAGAGGGATACTCATAAACCGATGGCATATGCAGATGATATGCTGCTTACGATCATTAATCCGGGTGTCTCACTACCTGCTGCACTCACTCATTTGGAAAGGTTTGGTAGAGTGGCCGGTCATAAAATTAACATTTCAAAATCTGAAATCTTAAACCTCGGGCTCACACATGGTGAATTATCCAAAGCAATGGAGGTGACACAGCTCCGTTGGCTCCCGAAGGGCATTTGGGTTTTAGGAGTAAATATGACACGGTCACTTGGGGAATTATATTCTGCAAATGTTTGCCCCCTCTTAGCAGAGATTCAGAAGCTTGTCCAATCTTGGAGCCCTTTAACAGTCTCATGGCTTAGTCGGATTAATTCGGTTAAAATGGTGATCTTACCCAAGGTGTTGTATCTGTTTGAGGCTCTCCTGATTAGAGTCTCAACTTCCTTTTTTCGCACGCTACACAAAATATCAAATTTTATATGGAAAAACAAACCTCCTTATATTGCATTGATAACGTTAATACTTCCCCCAAATAGAGGAGCGGTTGGCCTCCCTAATTTTAGAACCTACTATCGAGCAGCGGAGCAGCGAGTCATAAAGATTGGTTCAGGGAAGACACAAATAAGAGATGGAGACAGATGGAAAAGGCAATAGTGGGACCCAGAATGGGAGAGAAGCTATGATCAGACAGACCATGGAACATATATCATAGTGAAATCACTAGGGTGGTGGAGGACATAAGGGATCAAGCTATCCGTCAACATTATTTTACTTCATTTCCCTCCCCTTTTGCACCTCTATTCGCGAACCCACAGTTCACACAAGGAGTACCTGCTAGCTCCTTCCCTGACTGGAAAAGAGAGAGAGGTAAAAAGTTCTGCGATATATTTGTGGGACAGGATATCAAATCCTTTTCTCTATGCACAGAGGAGCTGGCTCTCCAGGAGAGTCAGTGTTTTCAATACTTTCAAGTTTGCCACTGGCTGATGGCTCCATCTAATAAGTCAGCAGCTTTAAGAACGCTCATACCATTTGAACAATTCCTGACTTCCAGCTCAGGAGATAAACATTTCTGTAGGTGTAAGTCTCTTAGGCTTGGCACAAAATGACAATACACTCTGGCCGAAATACAAGAGGAAGGCATTCTATATTCTCCAGTTGGCGGCTCTACTGCTAGTGGCCCAGAAATGGGAATCTACGGACCCTCCACATATAAAAGACTGGAATCATAAACTATGGAACTTTGTATCTCTGGAATGGGTGACCTATATGATTCAAGGGGATAAAGCCAAAATGTTGATGTACTGGGCACCAATTTTGAACTTCCTTCATGGGGGCTAAATGGAACAAAACTGTCCGAAGAACTTAAGAATATTGGATGTACTTTGAGCATTGCAATAGACTCAAAACCCTGTGTACTTGGGAGCGGGCAATTGTAATTTGTAATTGGTTATTTATAATGCGTTTAATACCAAAGAGGTTTCTAGGCACGGACCCGGGAATCGAACCTGTGTTGCTCTGCGTCGTCATGCTTCCAAGACAAGGGTGTTGCCACTGAGCTATACTACCCGGTAAGGGAGGGTGTGCGGGGGTGGGGGGAATTTGGGAAGAACGATGTGGGAATTGTTAAGTTTCTTTTTGTTTTATTTCTGTATATTTGAAGAAAAATTAAGACCCTCACACATCTTCATTAGACCTACCATCCTAAATCTGCCTATTTCTGAACCTTTCCTTTTTGGTACCAGGCTAGTTTTGGTTCCTGGTCCATCTGGTTTAGAGATCAACATATCCAGATCTTCCCCTGTGTCAGGATCAAGCTCGGAGGAGTCAAACGACTTTAATAACTTTCGGAGGAAGTTGAGACCTTTTTTCCTTCTGACTCAGAAAGTATCACAGCTGGACCCCTTATTCCCCCGGAAGACATGAGCAACCTTGAGGCTATCATGGCCCAGCTCGCTACCCATCAGATTCAGGCCAAAGCCCGTCCTCAAGAAAATTAGTCAAATTACAGGCAAGACCCCTATTACCTCAATGAATTTCGAGCGATTAGCTCAGCAATTGGGATGGGAAGAAAATCAATTTTTTTTTTACTTGTGACCCCTACTGAAAAGTGAACTGCAAACCGCCTGCCAGCTACTTAACCTTGCCCAGGGTGCTACCTTTATATCCATAAAAGAGGGACTTCTTAAAAGAGTAGGCCAAACCTGTAATTTCTATCGACAGAAATTAAGGGCCGTTAGACTAAACCCTGGTGAAACCCTTCTGAAATTGGGGGAACAAATTAGGAACACGGTCTTCCTCTGGATTAACAACAAGACAATGGAAGAATTGGTATAAATGATAATTCTGGAACAATTCACCAATTATTTACCTTCCTTTTTGCAGAAAGCAGTATTGCAGCTAAACCGACCCACCCTAGTCATGGCTATTGGAACTGCCCAAAACCATTCAGATGCAGTAAAACACTTTCACAGACGTGAGGAGTGGAAAGATCACAAACCTACTTACCGCTCCCAATCCCAGGTACTAGATAGACGGGGAGGGCTCTAGAAACCCAAACAGTGGTTCCCGAAAGAGAGAATAGAAGTCAGAAGACTGGACCTGAGGGGAAGAGAGGAAAGCAGGAGAGAAGAACTTCATGTTAGGCAGAAACCTGTGCAGTTCCCTTAGGGACCACTGCAAAATATTTATGACTACAGGTGGATGGTAGTAAACCCAATTGGTAGTAGTCTGTACCACCCAGATTTACTTGGTAGCTGTGGCTGAGCAGTCAGACTTCTCGCAAGATGAGTTAGGCAGTATATAGAGTATACACGATAGGTACAAAGATACAGTAGCACAAGCAAACACTGACCAGAGCTTTGGTGTAAAAGTATATAATTATTTATTTAAAGACAAACTTGTAAAATTACACTAGCACAAAAAGAGGTAAGTAAATTCAACACACAGTCATTATTTTAGATATACAACCCTGATTACTTATTAGACAAGTCTTAGTGAGAAACACTCAGTACAAAAAAGAAGGTGGGTGAGGCGCGCCCTCTCGGTCCTGGTCAATTGAACCTGTTGCAAAAAATATATAATAAGTAGCTGGGTCAAATCCCAAAATGGACAAATATTCACAGGGTTAGATCCCTTCTGCTGCAAATCAGGTACTCAGTAATAACCGGGTTAAATCCCTCAGCTGCAGTTCTGTGGTCTGTAGTTGTTCTCCTCCTAGCGCTTTCTCATCTCAAATAATCATCAGGGAGGCTGTTGAGCAGGTGTATCTAATTAGACTCAAAGGATTCTGGTAGCTGTAGTGAAAACTTTTTTTCTGTTCAGGTGACCAGCAACCGACACCCCTCCAAAGCACAAGTCCTTCCCAAATTTGGGGGAGGGGAGAGAACCATCTTTATGATTCTCCAAAGTGGGGCACAGTCACCCCGTGGCGCTGCCTCTGGAGCCCGGGACTCCCATAGCATTCAGTACAAAAAAGAAGGTGGGTGAGGCGCGCACTCCCGGTCCTGGTCAATTGAACCTGTTGCAAAAAATATATAATAAGTAGCTGGGTCAAATCCCAAAATGGACAAATATTCACAGGGTTAGATCCCTTCTGCTGCAAATCAGGTACTCAGTAATAACAGGGTTAGATCCCTTGCTGCAAATCAGGTACTCAGTAATAACAGGGTTAAATCCCTCAGCTGCAGTTCTGTGGTCTGTAGTTGTTCTCCTCCTAGCGCTTTCTTATCTCAAATAATCATCAGGGAGGCTGTTGAGCAGGTGTGTCTAATTAGACTCAAAGGATTCTGGTAGCTGTAGTGAAAACGTTTTTTTCTGTTCAGGTGACCAGCAACCGACACCCCTCCAAAGCACAAGTCCTTCCCAAATTTGGGGGAGGGGAGAGAACCATCTTTATGATTCTCCAAAGTGGGGCACAGTCACCCCGTGGCGCTGCCTCTGGAGCCCGGGACTCCCATAGCATTCAGTACAAAAAAGAAGGTGGGTGAGGCGCGCACTCCCGGGCCTGGTCAATTGAACCTGTTGCAAAAAATATATAATAAGTAGCTGGGTCAAATCCCAAAATGAACAAATATTTTGTAAAAAAAATAAATAGCACTTACCGAGATTCAGCTGCAGCTTTCCTGCTCTGGTCTCCGATCCGCGTCCTCCGAGTCCTGGCACTAATGAAGGGAAAGCCACCCAGCGGTAGACTTTGTTAACTACAGCTGGCTGGCTTTTCCTTCATTAGTGCCGCAAAAGCAAAAGCCAGCACAGGAGGGCCTCCATTTCACAAAATGGCTGCGCCCCTGTGCTTGCTTTTTCGAATTTTGAGCTTGAATAGCTCAAAATTTTACATTGGAAGTTTTAAAACGGAGGATGCTAGTATTTTTTTATGTGGCCTATCTATTTTTTAAATAAAAATGTTTACTAGACCATCCCTTTAACAGAGAATTCTCCCTAACACTTCACCTCCTACTGCTTTTTGTGTAAAGAAACTGGCCATCTGGCCCGACATTGCTCTAAAAATCTAAAAGAACCACCTATGGAAATATGATGCCTAAAAGGGGAGGAGTGGGAAGAAACGGAGGCAGATCTAGAAAAGCATATGTTTATGCAAGTCTTCAGCTGACTTTACGTATGAAAATGCCCTGGTGAATGAAGACCTGTAAAGGCACCAAATGATTCAGGCAGCAAACAGACCTCCATAAGGGACAATTTAGTTACAACAACAGACCTAGAGAATGTGACTCTAGCTAGAGCCACATGTGTACACAGAGATAACGAGATCTATCCCAAGATACCTGTGTACATTAACATCAGGGGGAATCATGCTGGTGTCATCAGCCATTATTCCTGGACTTCCCTGCATTCTCTACTCTTACAAGAACTTCCAAACCCTCATAGGGAATGTATGCCCCAGGATTATTGGCAATTTGACTTACTCCCAAACCTCTCCAGTGTGGGAGTGGACGGAAACAGAATCTCATGAACCTACCATTCGCCAAGAGCATACCACAAGACATAAGGAACACCCAATGAACAAAATCATCCTCTCAATCCCAGTTTATAGGATACATTCTGGCGATAACTACGAATACCCCGCCTCTACCAAAAGGGAGGAAAAGAAACCCATGGAATATGTGAGAATCATTGGATACATTTTCCCCTTATTCTCTCCGATGGCCTAAAATTGGAGACCAAGGGAATGTGAGAAACCAGAAGGTGTCGCAATGAATAGTCCCTGAGGATCTGTCATCCAGGTGGCCAGGACCCAGCCATCGCTTTTGCATCCAGTTCCGGGGGTGGAGCAGTGCTGGAGGATCACTGGGGTAAGGGGGTCTTCGGGGAGTGGGAGCGGGACACCTGATGGCGAGATGGGGTATTCCCCCGTATAACACCTATACCTGGCAACTGTAACCCCCGCACCCTCACTTCCCTACACAAACACTTTCACACAGACAGCCCACTCTGGGAGAAACACCCGAGCATTGTACCGGACATGTCCCACTACTATGGTCAGGCAAAGTCAGGCAATTACTGTTAACAACTCACACCTGACTTTCATTAAGCTTCTCCACATGGATAAAAGGCAGAGACCGAGAACACGCTCTGAGGGAGGCAAAGCACATGAAGGAACATCGTTTTCCAGACAGCAGCTGAACGAGGGGAGAAAGGCGGCAAACTGAAAAGAGAGAGCAAGGAGGGAGATAACCTTGACCTTTCTGGCAAGAAACCGTTACTTTCCAGAAACCTTTAGATTAAAAGGCATAAGGCCAGGAAACCAGACTGAAGAGTCCTGCATTGTGTGTAGGAGATATCGGACAGTCTTTCATGACTAGCCGTGGAGGAGCAGCAGCTGATGTGGTGCCATCCTTGGCACCAGGATCAAAGCAGCGCCAGAGAAATGAACACAGCCGGTGAGTTGGGGAGACCGATACAAGGCCGGTCTGTGTTGAAGTCAAGGTTGCAAGCCGCAACATTGTATGAAGAGCGCAAAAACAAAGAACATTAATAGATGAAAGACGTGAGTAAAGCTCAATTGCCGATGGAAGTCTGAACTTTAATATGAATCAGAGAAGGTACGAGACAAAGTAACCCAGGTGTGTTCAATCAAAGGTCTCTGTGTGATGTACCCAGCCAATAAGTGGCAGAAACCAAAGTAATAAAGTGAAAAGTATGGATGAAGGGAATCAAAGTGGCCCTGCAATGGTTTAAGAAAATTCCATCGCGCAGACAGAAGTCTTCGAGTTTTGATAACAAATGAAAGCAAAGTAAGTGAGATAATAAGGTGCAAGCCCGACAGAGAGACCCGTGGTCCAAGCCCAATCGAGGGAGACCAATTGTGAATTTGTGTTTAAGGGGGTCCGAGCCCAGCTAAGGTAGACCCGGGGTGAACAGTAAACCCGAGAACTTGTGGATGTGAAAATACTGATGCGAAAGGAACTTTGGTACTTGTTTGTTACTCCAGGCACTTTTATTGGGAAAGAGACTTTGGCGCAGAAGGCCCCGATACCTATGTTTTTAACTAAATCCTTGTGGCAGAGAATCCACAGTGTGTGCAAACCTCGAGTGTGCCACCTTGTCCCGTGCTGAAAACGTGGGCAAGGGAAGCCAACTGCTCAACTATCCTGACATATTGTTTCTTGAACACTTTTCTTTTGCATACATCATTTTCCCAAACCACTTGTATTTAGAAGTAAGGATTGGCAATAGGTCCATTCTTATAGGCCCTTTAATCTTGACATAGACTCCATTAGGACTGCGTTATTGTTATTTGATGGTCTTAGCTTGCTCCCATCCTTAGATTTAGGGTCAGATAGGCATTCAACCAACCCAATGAAGTTCAATAAACACCCTTAAACTGTGATCACTTGTGTCTGTCTTCACTATTTGTACCATGACTTCCTTACAGTGCTCAGATCCACGCACTGCCCTCGCAGAAGTGGGGGTTAACCACTGGTTACACCAGCCAAGAAGGAGGACATGAAGGTAATGTTGGAGGAGCTTAAACAAGACCTCAACGCAGGAGATCCAGTGGCAAACTGACAAGCGGAAATGCGTGCCACTGTGAACGTATCCTTATTGGTAGAGCTTGAAGATTTGGCAGCGGAGCAGGCCCACTAGCAAGCAGTGATGTTGGAGCAAATGAACACCTTAGAGCAGTGACTCGAGGCAGTGGCGGTTCAGCAAGAGGATGCAGAGAATCACTCAAGGTGAAATAATGTCACAATACAAGGCGTCCCTAAGCAAGTGCAGGACCCAGAGCTACCTGCCTATATTGAATCCCTGCTCTGGGCCATACTCAAGCTCCCTGAAGGTGAGGAGTTGATCCTAGAACGGGTAATGAGAGAAGCCCAGAAACATGAGTCGATCTGAAGCTGTTCGAGGATTTCTCGCAAGCCTCACTATTTAAGCATAAAAAAACTGAATGTGGTGATAGCATGGTTGCGCGGGAGCGATATTCCCTACAGATGGGTTTCCCATATAAACTACTCTTCGAGGTAAAGGGAGCAAAATATGTGGCGACTAAGGAGGAAGAGGCCACAGCCCTGATGGAGGGGGATGACGACAAGAAGGTCGAGGCTCACGAAGATCGCAAAGACTCATCTCAAATTCAGGGGAGGAAGAGACCCTGGCTTTGTGGTTCCTCTGGCAAAGGCCAAAATAGACTGAACAAGCAGGATGACCATCCAGACAGAGAACCCTGGCGCCGTTGTTTGGCCCACCGGATCAAGGTTTTGTTCTATCCTGATAGGGGGAGAGAAGCGGGGGGACCACGGTGAAAATTAACACAGAAGAAGATCCAAAGTTAAGATTCAGGAGTTTGGATCCATTGCTACATGATGCATGTTTTGGGGACAAGTTGTTGATGTAGCTGGATGGGGGAGGGGGAGCGAGGAGGGGCCAGTTTGGGGAGAGGGGTGGGTGGTCCCCAGGAGGGCGGGAAATGCCATCTGGGAGCACGCTACAATCTGGTTCAGAAAGCAATTTAGAGGGTTGTTCAAGTTCAGTTTTGGATTTGAAGTTATTAGATGGTGTTACGTTCAATATACACTGGTGCTCAAGTGGAAACAGAAGGGATGGGGCAGGCCTACGGGTTCAGCTTGCTGCAGGTCCAGGGATATCAGGGGCAGAGTTAAACTGGACCAACTCGATAAGGCAACGCCAAAGCTGCGGGTGGGTACAAAACATTTCCAGGTTTTAATTCACCCATGAAGCGCAAAACAATTATTGGCCATCTATGAACTCTAGAGTTGGATGTGGCAATTTTACAAGAGACTCATGTGCTTCCCCAAGAAGAGAAGAGACTTAAATGCAAGAGTTTCCCTTGAGGGTACTTCAGTAGTACAGGTGTTAGAAGGGAGTGGAGAGAGCCCACACAAGAGAGCCCACACAAGATGGCCGTGGGCTGATGGTGCTCCTGCCATCAATGGTGCAGAGTAGCAGATAAAAGCGTCCAACGTGACTAACAGCAATGAAAATTGATGAATAAGCAGCCTGCAGCAAACCGGTTCAAAAGGGTGTAAGATCCATAGAAAACAGAGCGGAGGAACCAAAGATCGCAGTGGGCGGCCTCTTACAGAGCTTCTGCGTAGTACAGAGTGTAGCCCGCCACAATCGCTGATTCCAGGGGACCGGCTGCGAGACCCCAGCACCGCGACATTGCCGCCGGATCATTCAGCCACAGAACGGAAAGTAGAAGGCACGCCCGAACCCACAAACACTGCTAAAGAGGGGCAGACAGGGATCTCCCCGGCACAGACCCGGGAAGCCCACACAGGTGAGAGGGGAACTAAAGAGAGGGAGTACCTACACCCGCACTGGCGTCAGCACTCGGTGGCAGAGCCAGCGTCGAACGTCGCAAGCAGAGGCACTCACCCCTAACAGCAGCCCAGGCAGAGCGGGTCACTGGGCGAAACTTCACTAATGTCAGTCTATCAGCCTCTGTTTGGTATCAGTTGCCAGTCTTACACTTGATGATGTTTTCACTGTACGTCCTCCATAAAATATACGGGGACGCCCTATGACTACTGGCATAAATCGATGTGCAACACACATTGAGGAGTTAACTAGGGTCAGTTAGTAAGTTGACTTGTGCTTTAACACACGATTATGTTTTTTCATGCTTTCAGAACTTTATAAAGGTACTTTTTGGTGTCTAACTCGACTCATCTCACAAATGATTGGGTCTTTTTGGTAAACAAATGTTTGTGTTCTTTTGTTATCTTTTTTCTCTGTTACTGGTTTACCTTTAATAGAGCGTTCACGCCTTTAGCAGTGTGTCTTCACACCTTTGTCATTGAATTTGTGTACACTATATTTCTCTAATGTTACTTTGAATGCTTCACATAGCCAATTCTTTTCAAAAAATCCTTTTCAAATAAAATTTCACAAAACAAGAATACAACTTTTTTGTTATCCTTTCTCTCCCTTTTTTGACTTATGTGGTATTGATTTCATACATTTATAGGTATGCAGTGATAAAATTGCGGCAAAAATGTTGCCTGTGCAAAAAATGCCATGGTTTGACCCAGTAAAAGTGTACCCCATTCTAACATTTAAGGAGAGCGGGGGTTGCAGGGGTGTCCCCCGCTTCCCTTAAATGGTATAATGGGTCTGGGGGTTGGAGGTGTGTCCCCCGCATCCTTTACATGGATTGCGGCGGCAAAACCATGTGCTTTTTTGCCACGATATTTTGCGTCCACGGCCATTTTCGCTGCGATTTTAACACATGGAACCTGTTTATATACAGTCCTAGATGCATTTTGTGATTAATTCACTCAATAGCCAAATAATTCATCTCTACTTGGACACTAAGCAGTTTTAACACGGGAACACTTTCTTGTGGTCTATTTTGTAGTGCTCCTTTTAGTTCCCGTTGTTTTTTGGAGCTCCCCTTAGTTGTCCTCCGGACGGGGTCGAAGCCAGTACGCAAGTAAGTGCAGAGCAGAGGAGGGTGCCTGGGAACCTGGCGGGAGGGGGCATCAGTACTGAGCAACGCCAGTGGGGTGCCGGTGCAACCCGGCACGCAAGCACACCGCTGGCCCAAGGGAGCCTCCACCACACCCCACAACCCCTCCCCCGGAGATCAAGGACAAGCCACCAAGTAGTGGCAAGGGGGTGCGGGACCCTGGGTAATGAGGTGCGCCTCACACATGCGCACCCCACAAAAACACCCGGTAGCACCCCCGCACACAGCGAGGGGCTCCATCCACCAGCACAGCAGGCAAGGCACGGCAAGCACCGGGCCTAAGCGAAATCCACGGCTCGTAGAAAGCGTGTTTGCACCCTGGCGCAGTGCCCTGGGCCAAAAGGACTGTTGCATGAACAACACAACCACCACAGCAAAATAATGCTCCAGGAGGAAGCCCTCCTCAGGCAACGACTTTCCCTTCTAAGGAGGGTCTTACACCCAAGATAAAGCTGCACCCCCATACGGCAGCACAAAAGAACCAACGCATTGACCCAAGCAACTGAAGGGAAGCACACAGCAGTGCCCCAACCCCCAGTGAGGGGCCACGTACCCCGGCGTGAACAGGGACCCACCCCGGCGGACAGAGGGCTGCTCCAGAACCGGTATCACTCGGTAGAGATTGCAGTACCAGGTGCACCAAATAGCACTGGATGCGGTAGCCCCATAACAGTAACAGCCTCAGCAGCATGGCAGTGCGCAGTGACAGACCGGAGGGCAAAGGGCACCAGCGGCTGACCCATAACTCTTTAGATCGGCAGGCGTACCCAGGCATCTATGAGCCCCACGAACCCCACAGCTGGGACAGTCACCACACAGGGCGCAAGCAGAGGCAACATCTGAGCCCGCAAGAGCCCTATTCCAAAGGCGACCCCAGCGGGAAAGAACGCCTGGTCACAGAAACCCGGACTGGCAGAGCAAAACTGACACGCATCAAGGCTGAAAATAAGCGTAGAGAACCCCCATCCTCCCGCCAGGTAGGGTGCTTCAAGAGTGGCAAAGAAGAGCCGGCTGGAAAGGCATGCACCAAGGAGACCAGACACTTGCCCTGGAGGACCCATCAAAATCTGCACAATCAAGGCTACCAAGTAGGTTCAACCGAAATAAAACTGAGATAGACGTCTAATCACAGCTCTAGGCCAAAATGGCAGAAATGTGGATAAGGCAGTGGACACAAGAGAAACGCCACTGTGCTGGACATTAAACGAGACCTGCAAGACGTTCAGACCCGCCTGGCTGCCCAGGCGGAGAGAATCACAGACAATGAATAGCGAATCAGCGCAATTGAAGACAATCAGACGACAATGGTGACATACCTAGACAAGGCCATCACGGAGGTGCAAAGACTGGGGGGAAAAATTGACGATCAAGAGAATCGCTCCCAACGTAACAACCTGGGGGTGGTCGGTCTCCCCGAAAACGTTGAGGGGTCGAATCTGGAAGCATATGTCTACAAATTCTTCCGCGATACTCTGCGGATAGAAAATGCACAAGCTCTCACCATTGAGAGAGTGCACTGGGCACCGATACCATCGCCAAATGAACGGCCGAGGATCATAACTATGCGCCTCCTCAATTTCCAGCACAAGATGGTCATTCTAAAAGCCTACAGAGCGGCGTGCCACATCTGAGTTGAAAAGGCAGACATAAGGATCTATAATGACTATTCATTGGAAGTCTCCAGGCGATGCAACAGCTTTAATCTGATCTTTGGAGAGCGAAAGGCATTGGACCACAGACACTACTTAAAATTCCCAGCAACCTGGTGCATCCAGCTGGAGAAACAATGGCACTCCTTTGACTACCCTGAAATGGCATGGCACTTTCTTCAGCAACGCGACATGGTCACCGCAGAATACGAAAAGCCACCATGGGAGGCCCAGCGACCGGACTTTCCTCCCTCGTCAAGCCAAGAGAGACAACAAGCGAGTGGAAAGTGGCACAAAGACGGCAGAAGACCAAAAGGCTGGGAGTCTGGGAGTCAAACCGCAGATCGCAGCAAAGTAAACTTTCCACACCGTACAACAGTAACCAACAGCAAGCACTCCTCCGTGCTTCTAACTGCATAATTGTTCAGGCACCTTGGATCCATGCTTTCGACCCAGGAACTTACCTGTAAACGACCTGTGAACAAGCAAAGACCGGACTTTGTTGCAGCAGCTCCTAGACAACCGAGGGAGGTCTGCGCATCGAGGGGAGCGTATGGCTGTGAAAAGTACACCGTGCGACAGAAGGGGTTAAGGGCCAACCCACATACCGACACCCCTTGCTATCCTGTTTGGGCATACTTGCCACGTGTTGTGTAGAGGTGGTCTGATAGGCCACCCCAACGTTCTAATTATGGTTTAAGGTTTAAACAGTTCTCAAGTTTGAGCCCTTGTGTGAAATATGCACCAAGACCTAGACAAAGGCAGTGCTCCCCGGGGGCTTGCCCAATTAAAAGAACCCATCAGCACGAACAATCCACTAGGCTAGTTAAAAAGAAAAACACTAGGGGATTCAAGATGGCCGCCTGCAGGGAGTAGATGTGCCGGCGGAGCTCCCGTACCCCAGACCTGGGAATGTGCCCACCACCCAGTCTGTGAGCTGAGATTCGCGGGGCAAAGTGGCGTGTGTTAGGCAGAAACCTGTGCAGTTCCCTTAGGGACCACTGCAAAAGGCTTAAGACTACAGGTGTTGGCAGTAAACCCAATTGGTAGCAGTCTGTACCACCCAGATTTACCTGGTAGCTGTGGCTGAGCAGCCAGACTTCTCTCAAGAAGAGTTATACAGTATATAGAGTATACAAGATAGGTACTAAAATACAGTAGCACAAGCAAACACTGACCAGGGCATAAAAGTATATAATTATTTATTTAAAAACACACTTTGTAAAATACACTAACACTAATATGGCAAGCAAGTTCAAACACAGTCACTATTCATATATATACATCCCTGATTACTTATTGAGGTGAGCGCTTAACCTAAAATGGCACTCCAATAAGTTAGTTAAAAAGGGAAGAAAAAAGGCAGAATTAGGAAAATACACAATACCAACACTTTAAGAGAACCAGAGCAAGTCAGAAAAGGCAGAGTCTACTGAGGAGCAAGAAAGTCATAGGCCAGGCCCACTCTTGGAGAGAGCAAGGCGGAATGTGTCCAAGATCACACAGTTGAATAGTACTTTAAAGAGTCGTTGCAGATAGTTCAAAAAGGGTTGGATCAGTTCAGAAAAAGTTAGTTAGCAGGTCCCAAGTCACCCCAGCATAGAAAGTCAAGGATTTACGGGACACCTTGAACAGTCTGTTGCAAGGGAGACCAGGCGGGACACAGTACCTGAAATGGTGAGAAACCTCCAGCGGGGGCAGTTGTTCCTGGCAGCGGGTGCAAGTCGGTGCTTCGTCCAGGGGAAGAGAAGATCTCGTTGTGGAGGAAAGCTGGGGGTCGTTGCACTGCCAGGGAAGAAACCAGCCGCAGAGTTTCCCAGTTAAAAGGTACTACCCTTTTAGTCGCGGTAGTGGTGAAGCGTGGCTATCCGGCCGCCGGGGTGCTTGGCACTGGCGATTCGACCACGAGACGATCCAGGAAGGCGAAAAGAGGGCAAACTGGTTATCCCCACCAGTTCAGAGGAAGAAGACTCTCCGGGATGAAGATCTTCTCTGTCGTTGGGAAGTGGTGAGACGGTTCAGCAGGGCTCCACCGGTGGTGTCGTCGTTGCAGGTCGGCTTAGCTTCTCCCTCTTCGGATTCTTTGGTTCTTCTTCTGAAGTTCCAGTCCCCAAAGCCCTGCTTTTATGCAGAAAACCCCCATTCATCAGTCCTAGCTGTCACTCAAACATGACGACTCACCACTGGGCCAATCACACAAGAGTGCGACTTAGTCCAGGGTGCCTAAACCCCCCTCCCACACATCCTGTAGTCCCAGATAAAGGGGCACCACTTTTGGAGGCTTCTGTGAAGAAGCCCGCCAAAAGAGTGGAACAAAGGGCTCGACTTGGGTTGGAGTCACAGAAGCAAACACAAACGCCATTTTAAAACCGAGTCCTGGCAAAAAGACCCAACCGAGGAATAAATATTAAATAAATAACCCAGTGTTATCTTTAACATTGCACCAAAAAAGTGGTGCATTTAAAATGAATGGGAAAATCCCATAGGAAATATTCTGGTGGAATATTTTGCGTGGTAACCACTGCCACCAGCCAGAAACTCGACGAGGGGGGACTGCACAGTGCCCCCTCGAAAAACAGACCCAGGGGCAATCTAATTACCCCCTACCAGTACTTCCACAATATGATGGTTTGTACTGGTTCTGTTCAGAATTTAAGACTAGTAAAGTCAATGGTGACTTTACATGCCCTGGGAGACAGTAGTCAGTCCCAGGGTATGGAGTCTATGTTTGGGGGTCACTATGACACCCCTGTGTTACTGCACTGAGGGTGCTGTGTAACACACTTACCAAAAATACATGAAACCCTATGGAGTAAAAGACCCCATAGCCCATTAAACACATTACAGAGTTAAAGGATATCTCAAATCATGTCTAAGAGTGGGAGAAAAAGAGTCTCACTCTTAGCAGGAGAAAAAAATAAACCCCAAAAATCCAGGAAAGCTGCTGGGGGACTCACTAGGTTTGGGAAATTAGCCTTAACAGAGAATTCTCTCTAACAGGGTGGAGGGGCTCTGGTGTACTGGCACACTGAGCGACACGGAGAAGAGACCCGCATGCTGCCGTTTGCAGGGGCCGCCGTGTCGGCCTGAAACGAACTTGGGGCGAGAGGAGCGGCCGAGGCTGGCGGGTGCGGCTGGCTAGCCCACGGCTGAGGAGGAGGGCCCGCGGCGGGAGGCGGCTTGGCATCACCCGCGGGGGGACTGTGGCGGCCGAGCGGTTCCGGAGTAGCCTGGGGGTCGCACGCCCCAGTCTGGCCTGGGGGCTGCCGCGGCTGGGCGGCTCCGCGGCAGCCGCTCAGACGTTGGAGAGCGGTAGCACAGCAGCGGCATGGGCGGGCGGATGCCCAACTCGCCCCCACCTGCGAAGGAGGAGCGGCGCCGGAAGCGTCTGACATAGCAGCTGGCCGGTCGCGATGAGGAGGGACCGCTGCGGGAGCACCCACACCTGGAGAAGAAGAAGGCGGTGTGGGGGCTCGCCTGGCTCGGTGGCAGACAACTGCAGAGGAGGGCCTGCGCCCACCTGGGAAGTGCATCCCATTAGGAGCGGCACAGAGACTATGCGGCCAGGAGTGTGGCTCGGAAGGGCCAGGTGAGGAGGCCCTGGGGGGAGCCGACCTGGTGAAGGTTGGAGGTTGACTCTCCGGGGTCCGCAGGTGGCGGCTGGGGGCGGTGTAACCCTGAAGGGGCACCCCACAGACGGAAGGCAAGGCCTGGGAAGCAGTGTGGCGCCCGGTGTGGGGACCTTGTGTTGTGCTTTGTGGGGGGCTCATCCACCGTGGTGAAAGGGACAAGTGAGCGGTCTGGCCCAGGTTCTGGGTCCACGGTGAGAGATCCCCTCGGCCGCTGGGACCACAAGTGCCACGCGGAGGAGTGAGGAGCACCCCCTCTGCTATCTGGGAGGTGCACTGGGAGGGGCCCACGTCTGGGAGGCGCAGGGTCACAGAATATGTGCTGTCCGGCGGGGCAGCTCGAGAGGCCAAGGGGACCCTGAGAAGGGCGGAGCAGGAGGTGGACCAAGCGCCCAGGTACAGGCAGCGACGGAACCAGGCCAGCGGGAGACAGGACGCCAAATCCTCTGAGGCGATTGCACCAGGCCTCAAAGAGGGAACCAGCGGCGAGTGGGGGTGAGATCCCTGTACATAAAACCCACACCGGGATGGCCACCAAACAAAGGAAAGAGCGGGAGAGCACCGCAGACTTCGGGGGATGTTTCGGGCACTCTGCCCACTATCTGGTCACTGCAGGAGAGGAGAGAGACGGCCGAATGTGTGCGGGACTGCACAGTAGACACAGACATGCCGCTTGAAGAGGAAATGGCAGCCGTGTAATCAAGGCAAGACATAAGGGGTGCCCTACAAACCAGCCTGACGAAAACATTCCAGGAACAGTTCCAACTCCTGCGTTCAGATCTCAATTCGGCCCTGGGGGAGATCAAGCAGGAGCTGCGGCATTAGGGCGAGCGAACCGACCTCCTGGAGAGGGGGTTACAGGAGATGGATAAGGAAGTGACGTCGCACAGTGAGGCGATCGAAAGGCTTGACGTGGCCACACAGAATCTAGAGATTCAGATGGAGGACATGGAAAATAGGTCCCGCAGGGTCAATATACGGATTAAAATGCTGCCGGAAACGGTCTGGGACGTGGAACTAAAGGGAGTGGTTCAAGCCATTTTTGCTGGGATCCTAGGCTTGTCGCCCCCGGATGCAGTGGAGTTAGACCGGGTACACAGGGTTGGCAGAGGGGGCAGAGGAGCGACGCAGAGGCCTAGGGACGTCCTAGCGGCTTTCGCCAGGTACGCCCAAAAGGAAGCAGTCCTTCGAGAGGCAAGAAAGCAAGAGCCAATACAGTACAATGAGCACTATATCGCCTTGTCCCAGGACTTGGCGAGCAGCACTCTGCTAAAGAGACGCCAAATGGGCCCGGTCCTTAAGGAACTCAATGGCAAGGGGATTAAATACAAATGGGCCTTCCCCTTTGGTCTGGTGTTTGAGTGGGAGGGGGCTCAAAAGCGAATAACTACGCTGCAAGAAGGTGCGGACATCCTCCGCCTGGATCTTGAGGAGGCTTCTACTAGTGTGGGGAGGTGACCCGCGCGCGCGGGGGCAGAGCTAAAGCCCTGGCTGTGGTCGACGTGGGGGAAAAGAGAAGGGGGGTGAGGCTTAGCAGGAAGCCGACCAAGGAGAGGAACATATGCAGCCCGAATGAAGAGGGGAGGAGTGTTCAGGAAGAAAAATAAGCCAAAGGGAGATACTAGGGTGGTGGGCCTCTAACGGAGTAAGTGGCAAAGGGGGGGGGGGGGGGAGAACGATCATCTGTGAATCGGGAAGGGTGGGAATACCCGACAAGAAGGGGAGGAGGGGGCGGGAAGGGCAAGCCCTTCGGGGGGGTGGGGGGGATAGTTGGTTGGGGGAGTGTTCTGGGGGGTGGGGGAGACGGGGAAGTGGGGGGCAGGCAGCAGCGGCTCGGTTCACGCTTCAGGCCTTGGGAGGCAGACAATTATACCATTGCAGGAGGAGGCAGGAGGGCCCGCGCAGGGACAAAGAAAGATCCATGTTCGGTGGGCGTGGTGTTAGGGGGAAAGGGGTGATGGGGGTGGCTCGGTGGGCTGGGCGGTATGAGGAGCATTCAAGTGGCTGACACATAATGTGAGGGGATTGAATACCCCTCTCAAGAGGAAGAAATTGGAGCAGTTTACAAGAAAGGAGGGGCCAGATGTCCTAGCCCTACAGGAGACGCATCTTAGACAAAAAGACCAGGGGCGTCTAAAACTGAGGGGGTTTGGCCAGATCCTACATGCCTCGGGGGCCAGTAAGTCGGGGGGGTTGCCTTGGCTATTAGAGACTCGGTGGACTTTAGGGTCACTGAAACTATACGGGACAAGGAGGGAAGGTATATCATAGTTAAGGGATCTCACCAAGATGACCCATACACGCTAGCGGTGGTATATGCCCCGAATTCGGGCCAGGAGCAGTTCTTGAAGCGGGTGTTGGGGATTTTGGAAGACAAGGCCTGGGGACAAATAATTCTGCTGGGAGACCTTAACATAGCTGGGGACAGGTCAGGGGTCCCCACAAGAGGAGGGGGGGGGCGGTGATGTCGTGAGGTCTTAAGGAGAGAATAGGTGGAGTAGGTCTACGGGATGTATGGCGGGAATTGAAGGGGGAGGAGGAAGGCTATACTTTTCCATCTGGAGTCCACGGGTCTCAATCTAGGATCGACTACATATGGGTCTCGTCTAGTCTGGTGGGCAGGGTTAGAGAGGTTGTAACAGGCCCTATTGGCATAGCGGACCACAAGGCGGTCTCGATGAGGATGCCCCTAGGGCATAGAGAGAAGTGGTTGTGTTCCTGGAAGTACCCGAAATATCTCCTCAGAGATCCCATCATCCGGCAGGAAATGGAAGAAAAGATCAAGACCTTTTTCGAGCTTAATAAGAGGGGAGACACTACGGAAGGGACGAGATGGGACGCCTTTAAGGCCACGCTGAGGGGGGAGCTCATAGCAGCTGCGGCGCAGAGGAAGAGGCAACTGGCGGTGCTCGAAGCGCAGTTAGAGGGGGAAGTTGAGAAAGCTAGACAACAGGCGGGAGCTACCCCAACCAGGGTGGCTATGAGGGAATATCGCAGAGCATTGGGGCAGCTGGAACTTCTCTGCACTAAAAAGGCTGAAGGGGGCGCTGCTTCGCGTCCGCCAGAAAGTTTATGCTAAAGCGAATAAGGCGGATGCACTCCTTGCATGGCTGTTGAGAGGAGCCCAGTCTAGAAACGCAATCACACCCCTGAAGACGAGCACAGGGGAGAGGGCGACGCGTTTGGGGGAGATGCAGGAAGTGTTGGTACAATTCAACGAGTCCCTTTATGTGTCGCAGGAGCCCCGGGCTGACTCACAGGTAGAGTTTTTGGATAGAATGGAGCTGGGGAAGATCGGGAAAGAGGAGCTTGACCTGCTTAACAGGGAAATCTCAGAGGAGGAAGTGAGAAAGGTGATCTGTGCCCTGCCACCGAACAAGGCACCGGGCCCGGATGGTTAGACTGCGGCTTTCTATAAAACCTTTGCATCCATACTTGTCCCACATCTGAACACCCTTTTTAATACGTTTAGATCAACGGGGAGAATATCCATGTCCATGGAGGAGGCCAGACTGACCCTCATTCTGAAACCACATAAAGACCCTGAAGAGAGGGCATCCTACAGGCCCATAGCGCTAATTAACATCGATGCCAAAATATTTACGAAAATATTGGGCAATAGAATGGAGGGCCTTCTCCCGGGCTTGATCCATCCGGACCAAGCGGGGTTTATTAAGGGCCAGCAAACTGCGGACAACATCAGGAGGGTGGCCAGGCCGAGAGGACAGGAACTCCTGTGGTACTTCTATCATTAGACGCAGAAAAAGCGTTTGACCGCGTGGAGTGGTCCTTTCTGTTCAGGACAATGCAAAAAATGGGCATTGATGGAGTTCTTGCGTATGGTCCGGGCTAACTATCAGGCACCAACAATGAGAATAGCGGTGAATGGGGTCATGTTGCTGTCCTTTACACAGAGCAGGGGTACCAAGCAGGGCTGCCCCCTGTCTCCAATGCTCTACGCAATTTACCTTGAGCCCCTCCTGCAGGCAATTAGGGAAAACCGGGTGATAAAGGGCATTCCATTCAGAGGAAGGGAACAGAAAGTCGCAGCATTTGCTGATGACATATTACTGACGCTGACAGTTCCCCGGGAGTCGATCCAAGCAAGCAGGGCTTTGTTGGAGGAATTTGGGAAAGCCTCCGGCTTGAAGATCAATTTTGGCAAATCAGAGCTCTTGAACTTGACTCTAAACCCAGGGAACCGGGAGGCGCTAAGAGCGGCTACCCCATTCCTATGGAGCCCGGGCGGCATCAAATACCTGGGAGTGAAGATTACGCCAACCTTAGCTGGCTGGTATCAAGCTTACTATCCACCATTGCTGAGGGAGATTAAGGGGGATTACCGTCAGTGGAGGGCCCTCCGTATCTCGTGGCTGGGCAGAGTGGCCGCAGTTAAAATGGTGACTTTGCCGCGCCTCCTGTACCTGCAGTCTTCTTTAAGGAGCTGGGAACCCTGACGGGCGAATTTTTGTGGGCAGGAAGGAAAGCACGAGTTAGCAGGCAGCTGATGATGGCACCCAGACGGGAGGGGGGCCTTGCATTGCCGAATTTTCAACAGTATTATGAAGCTGCGCAGCTGCGACTAATTAGAGAGTGGCTTCGGGAAGGGGAGGTTACACAGGACGAACAGTGGGTGAAAATGGACAGAGCGGTGGCGCACCATACTCTTGTGGAGGTATTGTGGCTCCCTAAGCAGCTACGGCCTTGGCATCTTTACGAGAGCTCCATAACGAAATTGATGGCAGAGAATTGGGACAAGCTAGTGAGAACAAAGGGGATCACAACCTTCCCGTCTCCTTTCACGCCCTTTTTTGGTAATGGGGATTTCACACCAGGGCTGGAGGTGTGCGTGTTCACACAGTGGCAGGGGGTGGGGGGGTGTACGCGGCTAGGCAAGTTATTCTGTGGGGGAAGAATCCTTTCATTTGAGGAGTGCAAGAGGGAATACGGGATAAATGAAGGGGACAGGCTCAGATACGCGCAACTGCGGCATTGAGCACTGAACCCGGCGAACAGGCAGGCTGCAACAAGAGAAAAGACAAGCTTTGAGGTTTCTTCTGTCTAATGATGGGTCCAGGGGGCTGATATCCAATTTATACAAAATCCTGGACGATGCCACCCTTAGAGGCCAATGGCGTTACATGGGTAGGTGGGAGCAAATCATAGGTAGGGAGATCGAACGTGAGGAGTGGGAGAGACTATGGAGGAAAATCCCCAAATTGGCGAGGGCATCACAAATTCAGTTAACGTGGTATAAGATTCTGTTCAGGTGGCATCATACTCCTGCACGTCTTCGGGAGCTTTACCCTGACACTTCGGGGAGGTGCTGGAGGGGCTGCGGACTGGAGGGCACGGCGCAGCACATTTGGTGGGACTGCCCTGTAATCAGGCCCTTCTGGCAGGAAGTCAGGGAGGCTCAGGAGCAGGCATTTGGGGTGGGGGGCAGCAGACCACCAGAGCTATCTCTCTTGGGGCTGGGAGGGAGAACTGTCCCGGGGGAGCCAAAATCTAGGGAGAAGGCAAGGGTTCTCCTCGTACTCGCGGCCATGACAGTAGTAGCGCAACGATGGAGGAGTGCTGAGGTACCCCTCCTGAGGGACTTGCTGCGGAAGCTATGGGAAATTGTAGCCCTTGAGTGGGCAACGTACGCAATGGACGATAATCTCGCTTCCTTTGCAATGGATTGGGAGGAAATTATGGTGTTTCTCAAGGACGATTTCCGAATTGGGTGGCGCCCTCAGCGTTTGCGGCTCCTGAACCTGCAGTAGACTTTTGTGTGTTACCCTTGGAGGTGTTGGGTCAAGGGCAAATGAGGGGGGAAAAGGGGGGGGGAATTGGGGGGGTCGAGTTCGGGGTTGTTTCAATATTACGAACTTATTCGATTGACTCAGGGTGTTACGGCTCGAGGACTGGCTAACGCTGCTTGCAGGGGGAGGGGGGAGTTGCGGCTTGTTTACTTGTTTTCTTTCTTGTTGTTGTTGAAAATAAATAAAAAGAGTAACACTAAATGGCCATATCACCTTGGTGACACTCAACATCCAGGGACTGAGACATCCTACCAAGCAGAGGAGAATGCTTAACAATATGATCTCCAGGAGGACATAGTGTTTCTCCAGGAAACCCATCTAGGGGAAATCGAGTCGGGAAAACTGCAGCGGGTTGGGGGGAACAGCAATACACTCGCCACACCATGGGAAACGGGGCGTATCTATCCTCGTTAACAAACAGGTCCCATTCCTGATTAAACACGTGTGTGCAGACAAGGGGGGCAGATACATACTGGCCCAGGGCCTTCTCCACCAACACTCCATTACACTTCTCAACGTGTATGCCCCCACTACGGACACCCCATCCTTCTTTACTGGCACATTCGCAATATGGGCAATAATAATAGTGGGGAGACCTCAACATAGCCCTTGACCCCCACCTTATTCGCAAGGGCACAGCCACAGGGAATCCCACTACCCGTATGAAGCGGGCAGCCCTTCAAACATTAATGTCGGACCTCCGCTTAGTGGACATCTGGAGAAGCACACGCGAGCAGTGCCAAGACTTCCCATTTTACTCGCACCCACACGATAGTTACTTCCGGCTTGACTACTGGCTAACCCCAGCCAACACACTCCACCCAATCACAGACTGCGTAATTCTACCGACCACTCTCTCTGATCACACCCCGGTCCTACTGCGTATTACCTCCACCATGTTGATTAAACCAGCGTATTCTCCAGTACTCAGATCTAATAAAACAACTTGCAGACAACTCTGAAGGGTTCTGGGAAGTTAATCTAGTGCAGAACTACACAGCATATGCGTGTTGGGACACTTTTAAAGCTTTCTTACAGGCACAGTGCATTTCGCGCTGGGTGCACAAGCGTAAAACGTGGGGGGATGCTGAAACCCAGCTAACAGCAGAACTCAAAAAGGTGGAGGGGAGTCATAAAAAACAAGAACTAAGCAGTTAAGAATAGAGCTGAACAAAAATGGCAAAAATCAGACAAGTAACTGTGGACAGGGCCCAGAAGTCATGTACTAGCAGGTCGCAAGCACACTATCTAGAGAGCGACAAACCGTTGAGGCTGATGGCCCTGGCCCTAAAGCATGGAGAAGCCGCGCAAACAATCGCCTCAATTAGGGATACGGCCGGCAACCCATTGGTTGGCGACGACCGAATCAATTCCCGATTCGCTGAATTTTATCAAAACCGACATACAGCATCAGACGCCTGTACAGCTCAGGACATCAAGTCTTTTTTAGACTTCATAGTGATAGCAACGGATCACAGGGCAGCACTAGATGCCCGTATCACAGCAGCAGAAATTGCAAGCGCTATAGCTGCACTGTCCGCCGGGAAAGCTTCTGGTCCCGATGGGATCCCCATAGATCTGTACAAAAGCATGGGAGAAGAGTTGGTGCCCAGACTGTAGGAGGCATTCAACGAGGCAGTCGCCCGGGACCGGCTGCCGCAATCAATGACTGCGGGAAATATAAGTGTTTCACAAAGCCGGGAGGGACCCAGAACTCTGCGGCTCCTATTAAGTCTATCCCTCTGATAAATGCAGAAGCCAAAATACTGGCGAGGTGTCTGGCTCGGCGCATTGAAAATAGTCTCCCACTCATAATACATAAAGACCAAATGTGATTTATCAATAACAGACAATTGAGCGACAACATCAGATGGCTACTGCATCTGATCGCAGGGAATAGGGACCAAGAGGATTTCATACTAGTAGTTGATGCAGAAAAGGCGTTCGACAAGGTGCAGTGGGAATTTATACTCCAGGTCCTGCCCTGATACGGCTTTCCCCCTCACCTTGTCCAACTTATTAAACTGCTATACATGGGCCTGACTGCCTCGATGGTCACGAACATTACCTCCCCTGCGTTCGACCTAAAATGATGCACACGCCAGGGGTACCCATTTTTGCCCTTGCTCTACACACTCTCAATAGAGAAAATAGCGATTAAACACCCAGCAGATGGCGGCTGGGCGGGCATACAACAGGGCGGGGAGGATCATTGCGTATCCCTCTATGCAGACGACATGCTGCTTTACATAAGTAAAGGCCCATTTCTCTTCCGCACATACGAGCGATATTGCTACAGATTGGCCCGATGGCCAGATATAAGATCAACTTGAACAAATCCGAGGTCATGCCACTATGACAAGACATCCCTTGGGTTCCAGGGGTTGGGGGCAGGGGTAACACCATTCACACTCCAAACGCGATTTATCAAATAACTAGGCATAAATATAAGCGCCTCGTTTGATGACCTTCAAGACCTAAATTACCCACAGACTATGAAGAACATCTGCCATGATTTGAGCAGATGGAATGCTCTAGCCCTCTCCTTGACAGGGAGGTTAAACGCGTTGAAAATTAACTTGTTCCCCAAATGAATCTATATTGCAATGATGATCCCAGTTAGACTGACACCCAAGTCAATGAAAGACCTGGACAAAGCAATTGCGAAGTTTATTTGGAAAGGGAGGAAGGCGCAAATCCACCTCTCAGTATTACAGACGGCCAAGACAAATGGCGGACTCGCAGTGCCATCCCAAAATGCCTAGCATCAAATGGCCCAGGTCTGTTGGATGAAACGCTGGCTGGTCACAAAAGACAAATCCAGCTGGAGGGGAATGGAAGTAGCACTCTTGAAACCGCTAACCCCAATCGAAACCATGGCCATACCCCCGAATAAGCTCTCTGCAAACATTAAAAGGCACCCGATTATAGGGCCAATGATCTCTCAATGGCACAAACTGAGGGACGCAGAGGGGGTCTCAATCCAGAACGCACTACTTTGGTGCAGCCTACAGGCAATTCTATCTTACGGACCAACACAGAAAGTACACTGCAAACAAGATCAAGACTGGGCAAATATTCAGCTACTGGACATTAGCGAGAAGGGGTCGCTCTTGCATTTTCAAGCTGTATGCACAAAGATGGGACTAGATCAAGAGGACTGGCTCACATACCAAATGATACAAGCCATGATACACCCACACGTCGCAGAACTCCTGTCGCCTACCCCCTGCCCTGTGTGAGAGGGAGATGGAACAACATCTAGAGTCTTTCCACATCTGCGCACCTTCTACCAGATAGCGATCTCCAGTAACCTGGGCAGAAATCATACTCTAGCGATGGCATGGTCCGAGGACCTAGGGTTCCAAATTGGCATACCTTATATCCTTGAATACTACACCGCTAACCTCTGTGAACCTTAAAAACAGAGCGATCTAATATAAAATCCAGCAACGATTATATTACACCCCAACCAAACTGAACAAGATGGGGATTGCCCCTTCCAACGAATGCTGGAGGGGCTGCAGAGCTATGGGTACAATGGGACACATAATGTGGCGATGCCCTGTTATCATTTCCTTCTGGCGGGGAGTGCATAAGCAGGTAGCGGACATTAAGTGGGCAGGTGTAGCCTTCACACCCGAGGTTATGCTATTGGGCGCCGATTCCGACAAATGGCATGCAGACACATTAGTCCGCAAACTCATGAGTATCATCTTGTTCACAGCAAGGAAACTCCTGGTCATTTTATGGAAAGCTAAAGCCCCACCCTCAGCTCTTGAGTGGGCCACACTTCGCTCTAAGACATGCCAATTAGAAGGAGCTGCATTTATGAGGCAATCCACGCACAACCCGACCAGCACATTAGATTTTGGGAAATAATCGACCTATATATATATATATATATATATATATATATATATATATATATATATTCCATATATATATATAAAATGAAAAAACTTTGTTAAAGGGACGTTATGGTTAAGTTGCGCTACTAAAAACCTATGAAATTCAGTGAAAAAACGTTGTTAAAGGGACGTTATGGTTCCAAGTAAAATCGAAAAACACTTGAAATTCGCCAGTTATGGTACGCTAAGCAACCATAACTCGCGCCACCACCGTGCACTGCTAAGACTAACACCCACGACATCAAAGATGACATCACAAATGTAAGGTGTATTTACTTTTCATGAAATGTGTGTACAAGGGATTCTTATTATAATGTTGCGAAAAAAAAGTGTCAAGGATCATTGCAATAAATATACCCTAATTAGTGCATTGAACGATGCATTGATATAAATAGCATTCTATTATGGGGTTCTATCTAGTATACTAAGCTACTCATGCAGAAACATAGCATTGTGTGCAGCCCACAAAATTAAGGTATAATATTTGTAATGTTAATATGTTGAATAATGAAATGATAATTGTTTTCTTAATACATTTTTGTGTACTGTGAAAAATGTAATAAGTAGCTAATAAAACCCATGTATTACATAATTGCATTACTATAGACAAAACACAGAGAGACAAGAACACATACCAATATGGGTATATACAGGGAAAGTGAAGTTAGCAAAAAAGCACAAGTAGTAGCAGAAACAATTCATAACTGATTATTTTTATGCAAATAAATGATTGCTCTGTTTCAAAGCGGCTGGACCCTAAGGAAAGTAGTGTGAGTACAATGTATACAAATATGACCATATACAGGGAAAGTACAGCCATAAAAAAACAACAGAACTATCAGAAAGTGCTGATAAGTCTATTGATATGATATGATATATGATATGATATGGCATTTGTAACGTGCCTATACACAAGTGTTTCAAGGCGCAACGAGGCAGGGAGGGGGAACAGGGGGGAAAGACAGACAACAATCCTACTAGGCCAGATGTCATTCAGATCATGCAAGTGCAGGGGTAGGGGGAAGGGAAAATGTGCAAGGGGAAGGGGAGAGGTTGAAGTGCTGAACAGGGTAAGTAGAATAAAAAATAAATAAATAAATAGGGCCAGCTGGTGGCAAGTGCAAGGTAAGTGCAGACAAGTGCTTGGGGGGGGGGCTGTAGGGATGCAGAGACAGTCCCGCAGTGCAGGGGTTGCCAGGGAGGCAGTGCAAGTGGAGAGTGGCTGGGCCAAGGACCGAGGTCGGTGAGAGTGGCCCAGGTGCAGGTTCAGTGCAGTTTCAATGAAGAATTTAGCAGGGGAGAGGGAGAGAGAAAGCAGAAGCAAAGAGGAAGGTTCTGAGGTGCTTCCGGAACCGAAGATGGTTCTCCTCAAGTTTCAGGGAGGCAGGAAGGCTGTTCCAGAGGGAGGCCCCTGCCGCAGAGAGAGATCTACCCCCAGCTCATTGCTTCGAGAAGCGGCTGACCCTGAGGGAGTTGGAGACAGATGAGCGAAGGGCTCGGGAAGGAAGATATTTAGGAAGAGAGAGTTGAAGGTATTTAGGCCCCAGAAGGCATTGTGGACAATGCAGAGGGTTTTGAACTTAATCCTCGGAGCCACAGGGAGCCAGTGTAGAGATTTCAGTCCTGGAGAGATACGGTCCCTGGGCTTGAGGCCAAGGACAAGTCTCACAGTCCTGTTCTGGATGAGTTGCAGAGGGCAGAGAGTGGAGGCAGGCAGATTAAGGTAGAGGCTGTTACAGTAGTCCAGCTTTGAGAGAACCAGGGCTCTGGAGACCGTGAGCTTCTGGGGGAAGGAGAGGAAGGGAAGAATATCTCTGAGGAGGTGCAGCTGGTAGTGTGACTTCTTAGAGACGTCAGATATATGATTATATATTGATTATCTTTATGCACAAAAAGGATTGCTGTCTTTCAAGCTTGTGTCTTCCCATATGTATTTGTTTCATATGATGTGACTGGACTCTAAGGGAATTACTAAGAACCTACTTGAAGGATACATCTACAAATAAAATAACATTTTTAGTTTCTGACTGTTACTGAAGAAAACCATGTGGCCTAGATATGTCAGCAAAAGAAAAAAAGAGTGAGCCAGACATGTGATGTCATGGGTGTTAGTCTTAGCAGTGCACGGTGGTGGCGCAAGTTATGGTTGCTTAGCTTACCATAACTGGCGAATTTCAAGGGTTTTTCGGTTTTACTTGGAACCATAACGTCCCTTTAACTAAGTTTTTTCATTGAATTTCATAGGTTTTTATTAGTGCAACTTAACCATAACGTCCCTGTAACACATTTTTTTTTTACTGAATTTCATAGGTTTTTACTAGTGCAACATCCTTTTCAATAGATGAAGACCACTAGCATCTGAGGTCCTCAAAGTGGGAACCCCGGGTGGTAAAAAAAAGATTTTTCTTCCCAAACCAAAATCTTTTACCAAGATGGCCACCATGGAAAGGGAAGGCGGGGTGTATAAATAGAACACAACAGGGCATGAGCGGGGGGTGGGGGGCAACAGGGGAGACACGGGTCGTGAGCGGGGGATGGGGGGGGACAGAGGAGACATGAGCGGGGGGTGGGGGGAACAGGGCAGACACGGGGCATGAGCGGGGGGTCGGGGGGAACAGGGGAGACACGAGGCATGAGCAGGGGGTGGGGGGAACAGGGCAGACACGGGGGAATGAGCGGGGGTGGGGGGTACAGGAGGGAAACACGGGGCATGAGCGGGAGGGTGGGGGGAACAAGGGAGACACGGGTCATGAGCGGGGGGTGGGGGGAACAGAGGAGACCTGAGCGGGGGGGAACAGGGCAGACACAGGGCATGAGCGTGGGGGTGGGGGGAACGGGAGGGAGACACGGGGCATGAGCAGGGGGTGGGGGGAACACGAGGGAGACACGGAGCATGAGCAGGGGATGGGGGACAACACGAGGGAGACACGTCATGAGCGGGGGGCAACAGGGGAGACACGGGGCATGAGCGGGGGGATCGTGAGGGAGACACGGGGCATGAGCGGGGGGGTGGGGGGAACAAGGGAGACACGGGTCATGAGCGGGGGTGGGGGAACAGAGGAGACATGAGCGGGGGAACAGGGCAGACACAGGGCATGAGCGGGGGGTGGGGGGAACGGGAGGGAGACACGGGCCATAAGCGGGGGTGGGGGGAACAGGGCAGACACAGGCATGAGCGGGGGGTACAGGAGGGAGACATGGGGCATGAGCGCATGAGCGGGGGGTGGGGGTACTGGAGGGAGACATGGGACATGAGCAGGGGGTGAGGGGAACACGAGGGAGACATGGAGCATGAGCGGGGGGTGGGGGACAACATGAGGGAGACAGGTCATGAGCGGGGGGCAACAGGGGAGACACGGGGCATGAGCGGGGGGTGGGGGTTCTCGTGAGGGAGACACTGGGCATGAGCAGGGGGTAGGGGGGACAGGAGGGAGACACGGGGCATGAGCAGGGGGTGTAGGGAAACAAGGGAGACATGGGTCATGAACGGGGGTGGGGGGATCAGGGGAGACACGGGGGATTAGCGGGGGCGGGGGGGAACAGGGGAGACACTGGGGATGAGCGGGGGGGGATCGTGTGGGATTAATTGACATAACCTTAGTGTGCAGACGGCAGATCCCGCTCCTCGGCCCTCCGCAGGCCACCGTGTGCCGATGGCGTGAGCGGGGGCTGGAGGAACAGGGGAGACACGGGGCATGAGCGGGGGTTGGGGGGACAGGAAGGCGACACGGGGCATGAGCGGGGGTGGGGGGAATGGGAGGAAGACAAGGGCATGAGCGGGGGGTGGAGGGGAACAGGGGAGACACGGGCATTACCTTACTAGCAGGCGGCAGATCCCTCTCCTCGGCTCTCAGGCAAACCATAAACAAAGAATGGCGGGCGTCTTGCAAAATACGACGCACTGCACGCTGCACCGCAGCCAATGGGAAAGCACTTAACATGTCCGCGGACACCACGCAAACCGCTTGCCCAATCCCTGACCTGTCGGCGGAGCGAACAGGGAAGTGTGTCCGTTAAGCGGACACAGGTATCACTAATTTTTTCTGACCTACTTTTTGGTCATTTTTTAAACAACTACTGGACGGATTTTCACCAAATTAGCAAAAGCACGCTTTCGGGACCAAGCCGCTGCTCCTGGTCCAAATTTTGTGAAAATCTGTCCAGCAGTTTGAGCTGTAGGCGTGAGCAAAGTTTTTTTCCCATTAAGTCTATGGGAAAAAAAAAATTGGGACCCCCCCTGGACCAAACCTCACCAAACTTTGCAAAAATTCAGAGTGGGCCATATACTTTTTTTGCAAAGTTTGGTGTGGATTCGTCCAGGGGGAGCTAAGTTGTAAGCCGCCCAAAAAGTGCTCTTCCTATGGAAACAGCAACTTAACCATAACTACATGGCCACTACTGTGGCCATGTAATATATATATATATATATATATATATATATATATATATGGGATACATTACTCACCGTAATCGTATTTCTGATGCTTGTATCTGCTTAGATTCACATGCTGTGCATAGGCCGACATCTAGTGGAAGCTGCGGAGTATTACAGTTTGTTTTTCGAAAGTCGAAAATGGGCGTCGACACAGGCGTGCCAGTAATACTATCCCTAGTGTGACGTCCACTGTACCCAAGATCCCTCACGCGTGTAGGATCCTCAGATTGTATTTTTTCTGACATGAGGAAGCATGAGGAGTAGCGTGAGTACAGATAATCCAAGCAGATAGACAGAAAAGGTAAGACTACAAGCAATCATGCGCCTTCTCTCGGAGGGGAGGAAGGGTGGGTCGCATGTGAATCTAAGCAGATACAAGCATCAGAAATACGATTACGGTGAGTAATGTATCCCTTCTGAGGCTTGTGGAATCTGCTTAGATCACATGCTGTGCATAGATTAGCGAGCAGTACCAGAAGAAGGAGGTGGGATGTGAGAAGGGTCATGAGCAAACAGGTGTCTTAGAACCGCTTGTCCCACTTGTGTATCTGTCTTGGAATGAGTGTCAATGCAGTAATGCTGAGTAAAAGTGTGAATAGAGCTCCAAGTAGCCGCTTTGCAAATGGTGTCGAGGGGAACATTTGCAATGAAAGCCAGAGTGGCACCAATGCCTCTAGTAGAGTGGGCCCTTGGCGTAAAAGGCAGAGTCTTGTCAGAAAGAGAGTAACACAGCTGTATACAGTTGATAATCCACTTCGAGATAGCGCCCTTAGAGACGCGATCCCCCTCTCTGCCTGTAGCTACGGAGACAAACAGTTGATCTGTTTTCCTTAGCGGTCTGGTTTTATTTACATAGTATAGGACCGCCCTACGCACATCTAGGGTGTGTAGTTTCACCTCAGCCGAGCTTTGCGGGTTCTGGAAGAAAGCCGGAAGCTCGATGGACTGGTTTACATGGAACTTGGATATGAATTTAGGTGAGAACCTAGGGTGTGTGCGTAAAACCAGTTTGTCCTTGTGGATAGTAAAGAAAGGATCCTGCACTGACAGAGCCTGAATTTCACTGACCCTTCTTATGGAGGTAATGGCTACTAAGAAGGCCGTTTTATAAGTCAGGTGTTTGAGACTACTTTTATGCATGGGTTCGAATGGGGGTCCCATGAGCTTAGCTAGCACCACGTTGAGGTCCCATCCTGGCGGTGGGTTCGAAATAGGAGGGTGAAGTCTCTTTACTCCTTCCATGAAGGCTTTAACCACTGGTACTTTCCACCACGAGACCTTGTTATGGGATGTGGTGTAAGCCGAGAGGGCTGCCAGGTGTACTTTCAGCGAGTTAAAAACCAACCCTGCATCCAGCAGGTGGAGCATGTATGTCACAACGTTGGAAGGAGTGCAATCAACCGGGTTGATTTGTTTATTCTGGCACCAGATAACGAATCTTTTCCACTTATCAAAGTAACAGTGCCTTGTATTTGGTTTCCTGGACTCCTTTAGAATGTCCATACACCTCTGTGGTAATTTGAGATGTCCAAACTCTATGACTTCAGGAGCCATGCTGCTAGGTTCATAGAGTTGGGTTCCTGATGCACTGTTTGACCCTGTTGCTGGGACAGTAGGTTGTACCAGGCTGGGAGTCTGATGGGTTCGCACACCGCCATCCTGCGTAGGTGTGGAAACCATGGTTGTCTCGCCCACATGGGAGCAACTAGGATGAGCGTCATAGATTCCTTGTTCATCTTGTATACCACCTTCCTGATGAGAGGAGTTGGTGGAAAAGCGTACGCAAACATCCCTGACCAGTTCATCCACAGGGCATTCCCTTGGGAGTCCGGCTGGGGGAACCTGGATGCAAATCCTGGGCATTGTTTGTTTTCGCTTGTGGCGAATAGGTCTATAGTGGGGAAACCCCACTGAGAGAAGAGATCTTCTACTACGTCTCTGTGAAGGACCCATTCGTGTTCTTCTGGGAGGGAGTTTCTGCTTAGAGCATCCGCTAGGGAATTGAGCTCCCCTGGAACATGTTGCGATGACAGGAAGATGTTCCGTCTGAGTGCCCATATCCATATTTTCTGGGCAAGCTTGGACAGATTTGGCGAACGAGTCCCCCCTTGCTTGTTCAGATAGAACATGGCTGTCGTGCTGTCCGTCCTGATCTGCACCGACAAGTTCAGTAGATGGGGCTCGAACGCCCTTAGCGCTCGGAATACTGCCAGAAGCTCTAGCAGATTGATGTGGTTCTTGGCTACTGAGTGAGACCAGAGACCCTGAGCTGTGTGGTGGAGATGGTGAGCTCCCCACCCAGTCAGGCATGCATCTGTAGTCACCACGGCTTGTACTTCGGGATCGTAAAAGGGTTTCCCCTTTGCGAGATTCTCTCTTGTCCACCAGTGTAGGCTCTGTACGAGTGTTGGCGAAACGACCACTAGATCGTCCCAATGACCACTTGCCTGAGACCACTGTTTCGCCAACCATTCCTGCATGGGACGCATGCGCAGACGCGCGTGGGGGACCAGGTAAATGCATGACGCCATCATGCCCAGTAACCGCATAGCTTTGCGTACTGTTATCTGTTGACCTGACTGATAATGCGGAATTTGCAGAAGTATATTCCGAATTCTCTCTTCCGAAGGGAAGGTCAATCCTTTCTGAGTATCTAGGAAAGCTCCTAGAAACTGTTTTGAGGTGCTTGGCACCAGACTTGACTTTTTCTCGTTGATGGAGAAGCCTAATTCGTGGAGGAGGTCGATAGTCCTCTGAATGTTTGACCTGCAAATTCCTGGGGTTTCCCCCGTTATGAGCCAGTCGTCCAGATAAGGGTACACCGGGATTGCTTCCCTGCGTAGGTGTGCAGCCGCCACCGCCAGTACCTTGGTGAATACCCTTGGTGCTGAAGCTATCCCGAAGGGCAGTACCTTGAATTGGTAGTGGCGACTGTCCACCTTGAAGCGCAAGTACTTTTTGTGCGCTGGGAGCATGGAAATATGAAAATAAGCATCTTTCATATCCAAGGTTGCCATGTAATCCCCCTTTTTTAGGAGGGGGATTACCTCTTGTAGCGTGGTCATACGGAATTTTTGGGGCTTGACATATTTGTTGGCAGGCCGTAAGTCCAATACTGGGCGCATTGTCAAATCTTTCTTTGGCACAAGGAAGTAAGTTGAATAGATACCCTTGTTTACCTGGTGTCCTGGGACGAGTTCTATCGCGTCCTTTTCTAGCAGAATGGCGATCTCCTCGAGAAGGATCCTTTGATGCTCTAGGGAGTGCACTCTTTGTCGTGGAGGATGATTCCGGGGACGCTGCAGTAGTTCTATACAATATCCTGCGGATACTGTTGACAGCACCCATCTGTCTGAGGTGATCCCTTCCCAAGCCTGGGTGAAGGTGGAAATGCGTCCCCCTACTGGGGTTGCGTGGCAAGGGACCCTGAACTGAGCGTCACTGTTTTGGTGGAGGCGTGCCACCGCCCTTGTTGGGGCTGCCTCTGCCTCTTCCACGACCTCTCTTGTTACCCCTGCCGTAACTCTGGGTAGACTGCTGGTTGTTATTCCATTGTGTACCTTGTCCCTGGGCATAGTTGCCTCTTTGTGAATTTTGGCCGCGTGGGCGACGAAAATTATTGTTCCCCCTCTGGTTAGGGGGTTTGTTGGTAAGCTGGCCAAGGGATTTGAGAGTCTCATATTCATCTTTGGCATTTTTAAGTGCGTCTTCGACCGCTTTCCCAAACAATAGGTCGGGTTCCACTGGCTTGTCTATTAAAGAAGCCTGGGTTTCTGTCTTGAATCCCGACTGCCGTAACCACGCATGTCTCTTGATAACAGTACCTTCTGCTATCAATCTCCCTGCGTTGTCAGCGGCGTCGAAAGTTGCTTTTAAAATGCAACCAGACACGGCTCTCCCCTCTGCCGAGATCCGAGCCAGCTGGCCCTTAAACGGTTCTGGAGCAGAGGCAATGAGCGCCGCGACTTCTTCCCATTGATGGCAATTGTAACTAGCCAACAGGGTGGTGGAATTCGCAATCCTTGCTTGGTAGGCGGACGTTGAGGCTACCTTTCTGCCAAACCCGTAAAGTTTTTTGCTCTCCTTGTCGGGAGGAGCTTCTGATGAAGATAAGGGCGTGCCAGCCCTCTTTCTAGTGTTGGTCACCACTAGGGAATCTGGTTTAAGATGTCCCTTTATATACAGAGGGTCAGACTGGGCTGCCCGGAAAATCTTTTCAATTCTGGGGTTGACAGCTCTGGTGAGGTTAGGATTCACCAGGGAAGGATCTATTCTTCGTTGGATGGATTTGAGGATAGGGATGGTCTGAGCGACCGGTCTTCTCTCTCCTACAAACTCCTCCGCGAAGTCCCTTTCCTCCTGTACACCGTGGGTGTCGATGTGGAAGTGTTCCGCTGCTCGAGCGAGAACCTCGTTAAGGAGGGGCTGGTTATCAACTGGAGAGTCAGTAACTGGGGCTTCGCTTTGTACTGGGGAATCTACTCTGTAAATTTCCTGCTCATCTTCTCCCTCCTCCAGGTCCTCATCCTCTGCATAGTAATCTGTCCCGGTTTGTTCTTCCATAATTGCAAACTCCTGGTCCTCTTCAGGGAAAACTTGTCCCTGATAACTGGGGAGTGGAGTAGAATATGGAGTGGAGTAAGGCTGAACCTCGAAGGGTTCAGGTCTTTCGACCCGGGGCTTTTTACTTAGCGGGATAGGATCGGAGGAGCCTGAGGGTGTGGCCCCTTGAGGGTTATATGAAAGAAAGTGTTCTGGGTTCTTATCATAAAAATCAGCCAAGGAAGACATCCTAGACATAACCCTGTCTATGTCTTCACTGGACCATTCCCTGGAACAGGGTATTACTTTAGCAGGTGATTTATTTTCAAGGGTAGACTTGTGTTTGCTTGTCTGCTTAGGCTTTACAGGGGTGGAAGGCTGTGCTTTCCGCTGTTTCCCCCCTTCTCCGTGCGTGGAAAAATGTTTTCCCTGTCCCTTGGGGGCCCCAGAGACTTTCGACGCCTGGCGTCGAGGGTCTGGAAAGGTATCTGTGTGCTTCGGGCGTGGGGCCTCACTGGTGTTAACCGCGGTCTCGGTATCTTGGAGCGCGGCCTGGGGGTGGAAGTCGTCTTCGTCTCCCGACGATCGAACTTCCGTTAGTGTGTGTAGCGAGGCACTCTTGGCAAGAGTGGATGATTGCCTTGCGTCGTGAGGCGATCTCGATCGAGAGCGCCCAGAGGACACCGAGTCGGACCGTTCTTTTTGTGCCTCTTTCCGGGAAGTCGACGTCGTCGAGGTCCGGTTGGTCTTAGTGTGTTTAGTGTGTGTTAGGTGTGTAGCGCTTGCGTCGCCGGGGGTCTTCCCCATAGCCGCCTTGCCGGACGACCTTCCGAGGTCGGGGACCTGCGCTCGTCGGCTGTCTTTCGACGCCGTAATGCCCTCGCCGTCCGAAAGTACGGCGTCGCTGCCATCGCTGAAGGCGCCCTCCGCTGCCATGGCCTCCTGCCTGGCGTGGTGGGCCCAACGCTTTGTCGAACGGTCCTTAAGTGTCTTAGGTTTAAACCTACTACACGCTCTGCAGTTCGCTTCGGGGTGATCCCTCGGCAAGCAGAGATTGCACGTGGCGTGCCTGTCGACCCAAGGGTATTTGCGATTGCACTTGGGGCAGAATTGAAAAGGGGTACCCTCCATACGCACCTTAAGGCAGCGGGCTGCTAAGTGTAGGAATATATATAAATGTAACTATATATCAAGAGTGAAGAGTATGTACCACCCCCCACTCTCCCTACTTGTAAGGGCCGAGGCCAGCGGCCTACTAGGCCCGGGCCGAGGCCAGCGGCCTACCGAGGCCCAGATCCGTCGTGCAGCAGTCGACGGTCGATGACTTCTCCAGCCGTCGTCGAGGTTGAGGGTCGACGTTGGGGTGGGGAAGGGAATGAATAAGAATTAAAATTATAATAACAGCAAAAGTATGGCTAAGGCCAGGGAACTCCGCAAGATGCTTCCGACCAGTATGGCGGAAAAAAACAATCTGAGGATCCTACACGCGTGAGGGATCTTGGGTACAGTGGACGTCACACTAGGGATAGTATTACTGGCACGCCTGTGTCGACGCCCATTTTCGACTTTCGAAAAACAAACTGTAATACTCCGCAGCTTCCACTAGATGTCGGCCTATGCACAGCATGTGATCTAAGCAGATTCCACAAGCCTCAGAAATATATATATATATGAGACATTACTCACCGTAATCGTATTTCTGATGCTTGTATCTGCTTAAATTCACATGCTGTGCATAGGCCGACATCTAGTGGAAGCCGAGGAGTATTACAGTTTGTTTTTCGAAACTCGAAAATGGGCGTCGACAAAGGGCGTGCCAGTAATACTATCCCTAGTGTGACGTCCACTGTACCCAAGATCCCTCACGCGTCTAGGATCCTCAGATTGTATTTTTTCTCGCATGAGGTAGCATGAGGAGTAGCGTGAGTACAGATAATCCAAGCAGATAGATAGAAAGGTAAGACTACAAGCAACCATGCGCCTTCTCTCAGAGGGGAGGAAGGGTGGGTCGCATGTGAATCTAAGCAGATACAAGCATCAGAAATACGATTACAGTGAGTAATGTATCCCTTCTGAGGCTTGTGGAATCTGCTTAGATCACATGCTGTGCATAGATTAGCGAGCAGTACCTGAAGAAGGAGGTGGGATGTGAGAAGGGTCATGAGCAAATAAGTGTCTTAGAACCGCTTGTCCCACTTGTGTATCTGCCTTGGAATGGGTGTCAATGCAGTAATGCTGAGTAAAAGTGTGAAAAGAGCTCCAAGTAGCTGCTTTGCAAATGGTGTCAAGGGGTACATTTGCAATGAAAGCCAGAGTGGCCCCAATGCCTCTAGTAGAGTGGGCTCTTGGCGTGAAAGGCAGAGTTCTTTCAGAGAGTGAGTAACACAGCTGGATACCGTTAATAATCCACTTCGAGATGGCACCTTTAGTGACGCGATCCCCCTCTCTGCCTGTAGCTACGGAGACAAACAGTTGATCTGTTTTCCTTAGCGGTCTGGTTTTATTTACATAGTAGAGGACCGCCCTACGCACATCTTGGGTGTGTAGTTTCACCTCAGCCGAGCTTTGAGGGTCCTGGAAGAAAGCCGGAAGCTCGATGGACTGGTTTACGTGGAATTTAGATATAAGTTTATGTGAGAACCTAGGGTGTGTGCGTAAAACCAGTTTGTCTTTATGGACCGTAAAGAAGGGATCCTGCACTGACAGAGCCTGAATTTCACTGACCCTTCTTATAGAAGTAATAGCTACTAAGAAGGCCATTTTATAAGTCAGGTGTTTGAGACTGCTTTTATGTATGGGCTCGAAAGGGGGTCCCATGAGTTTAGATAGCACCACATTAAGGTCCCACCCTGGTGATGGGTTTGAAATAGGAGGGTGAAGTCTCTTTACTCCTTCCATGAAGGCTTTAACTATTGGTACTTTCCACCACGAGACCTTGTTATGGGAAGTGGTGTATGCCAACAGGGCTGCCAGGTGTACTTTCAGTGAGTTAAAAACCAATCCTGCGTCTAGCAGGTGGAGCATGTATGTAACAATAGTGGAAGGAGTGCAATCAACTGGGTTGATTTGTCTACTCTGGCACCAGATAACGAAACTCTTCCACTTGTCAAAGTAACAGTGCCTTGTGTTTGGTTTCCTAGATTCCTTTAGGATGTCCATACACCTGTGTGGTAAATTGAGATGTCCAAACTCTATGACCTCAGGAGCCATGCTGCCAGGTTCATTGAGTTGGGTTGCTGGTGCACTGTTTGACCTTGGTGCTGGGACAGTAGGTTGTACCAGGCTGGAAGTTTGATGGGCTCGCACACCGCCATCCTGCGTAGGTGTGGGAACCACGGTTGTCTTGCCCACATGGGAGCATCTAGGACGAGCGTCATCAACTCTCTGTTCATCTTGTTCACCACCTTCCTGATGAGGAGTTGGTGGAAAAGCGTACGCAAACATCCCTGACCTGTTCATCCACAGGGCGTTCCCCTGGGAGTCTGGTTGGGGGAACCTGGATGCAAATCCTGGGCATTGTCTGTTTCCGCTTGTGGCGACTAAGTCTACAGTGGGGAAACCCCACTGAGAGAAGATATCTTCTGTGACCTCTCTGTGTAGAACCCATTCATGTTCCTCTGGGAGGGAGTCTCTGCTCAGAGCATCCGCTAGGGAATTGAGATCCCCTGGAAAATGTTGTGATGACAGGAAGATGTTCCGTCTGAGTGCCCATATCCAGATTTTCTGGGCAAGCTTGGACAGATTTGGCGAACGAGTCCCTCCTTGCTTGTTCAGGTAGAACATGGCTGTTGTGCTGTCCATCCGGATTTGCACTGACAGGTTTAGTAGGTGGGGCTGGAACGCTTGAAGCGCTCTGAATACTGCCAGAAGCTCTAGCAGGTTGATGTGGTTCTTGGCCACTGAGGGAGACCAGAGACCCTGAGCTGTGTGGTGGAGATGGTGAGCTCCCCGCCCCGTCAGACATGCATCGGTAGTGACTACTGCCTGTACTTCGGGATCGTAAAAGGATTTTCCCTGTGCAAGATTCTCTCTTGTCCACCAGTGAAGGCTTTGTACTAGTGCTGGCGAAACAACCACTAGATCGTCCCACTGACCACTTGCCTGAGACCACTGTTTCGCCAACCATTCCTGCATGGGACACATTCGCAGGCGCGCGTGGGGGACCAGGTAAATACATGACGCCATCATGCCCAGTAAACGCATTGCTTTGCGTACCGTTATTTGGTGACCGGACTGATATTGCGGAATTTGCAGTAGTATATTCGGAATTCTTTCCTCTGAAGGAAAGGTCAACCCCTCTTGAGTATCTAGGATTGCTCCTAGGTACTGTTTGGAGGTGGTTGGCACCAGGCTTGACTTTTTCTCGTTGATTGAGAAGCCTAATTCGTGGAGGAGGTCGATAGTCCTTTGAATGTTTGTCCTGCAAATTACTGGGGTTTCCCCCGTTATGAGCCAGTCGTCCAGATAAGGGTACACCGGGATTGCCTCCCTGCGTAGGTGTGCAGCCGCCACCGCCAGTACCTTGGTGAATACCCTTGGTGCCGAAGCTATCCCGAAGGGCAGTACCTTGAATTTGTAGTTCCGACTGTCCACCTTGAAGCGCAAGTACCTTTTGTGCGCTGGGAACATGGAAATATGAAAATAGGCATCTTTCATATCCAAGGTTGCCATGTAATCCCCCTTTTTTAGGAGGGGGATTACCTCTTGTAGCGTAGTCATACGAAACTTTTGGGGCTTGACATACTTGTTGGCAGGCCATAAGTCCAATACTGGGCGCATTGTCAAATCTTTTTTTGGCACAAGGAAGTAAGTTGAATAAATACCCTTGTTTACCTGGTGTCCCGGGACGAGTTCTATCGCGTCCTTTTCTAGCAGAATGGCGATCTCCTCGAGGAGAATCTTCTGATGTTCTAAAGAGTGCACTCTTTGTCGTGGAGGATGGTTCCGGGGACGCTGCAGTAGTTCTATACAGTACCCTGAGGATACTGTTAACAGCACCCATCTGTCTGATGTGATCCCTTCCCAAGCCTGGATGAAGTTGGAAATGCGTCCCCCTACTGGGGTTGCGTGAGAAGGGACCCTGAACTCAGCGTCACTGCTTTGGTGGAGGCGTGCCGCCTCCTTTGCTGGGGCTGCCTCTGCCTTTACCACGTCCTCTCCTATTACCCCTGCCGTAACCCTGGGTAGACTGTTGGCTGTTCCACTGTGTACCCTGCCCCTGGGAATAGTTCGATCCTCTGGGAATTTTGGCCGCGTGGGCGATGAAAATTACTATTCCCTCTCTGGTTAGGGGGTTTATTGGTTAACTGGCCAAGGGACTTGAGTGTCTCGTATTCGTCCTTGGCATTCTTCAGTGCGTCCTCGACCGCCTTACCAAACAACAGATCGGCTTCCACCGGTTTGTCCAATAATGATGCCTGGGTTTCTGCCTTAAAACCAGACTGCCGTAACCATGCATGTCTCTTGATACCCGGAAATCCGAGCTAACTGGCCCTTTAAGGGTTCCGGAGCAGAGGCTATGAGTGCCGCGACTTCTTCCCACTGATGGCAGTTGTAGCTGGCCAACAGGGTTGTGGAGTTTGCAATCCTTGCCTGATAGGCGGACGTTGAGGCTACTTTCCTGCCGAAACCATATAGTTTTTTGCTCTCCTTGTCTGGAGGAGCTTCGGACGATGACAAGGGAGTTCCAGCCCTCTTACGAGTGTTAGTGACAACTAGGGAGTCTGATTTCAGATGTCCTCTTATATAGAGAGGGTCAGACTGGGCTGCCCTGAAAAGTTTTTCAACCCTGGGATTGACTGCTCTGGTGAGGTTTGGGTTCACCAGGGACGGGTCTATTCTCCGCTGAATAGACTGGAGGATAGGGATGGTGTGGGCAACAGGCCTCCTTTCTCCCACTAACTCTTCTGCGAAGTCCCTCTCCTCCTGGACACCGTGGGTGTCAATATGGAAGTGTTCTGCTGCACGTGCGAAAACCTCATTCAGGAGGGATTGGTTATCGACAGGGGAGTCGGTAACCGGGGCTTCCTTCTCTACCGGAGAATCTACTCTGTAGGTTTCAGGGTCTTCCTCTTCCTGGTCCTCATCGTCCCCATAGTAGCCCGTCCCGGTTTGCTCTTCTACCATGGCCAAATCTTGGTCCTCACCAAAGGAAGTCTCTCCTTGATACAGTGAGTATGGCCGTGAGTATGGTTGTACCTTGAAGGGGTCTGTAGACCTCATCGGTGTTTCAAACCGGGGCTTCTTACTCGGGGGGATAGGATCATTAGAGCCTGAGGGTGTAGCCCCTTGTGGATCATAAGAAAGGAAGTGGTCTGGATTTTTATCGTAAAAGTCTGCCAAGGAAGACATCCTTGACATGACCCTATCTATGTCATCACTGGACCATTTTTTGGAACTGGGAATGACTCTCTCAGAAAGTTTTGGAGATGTATCTTGAGTAGATTTGCTCTTTGAAATATCAGCAGACCTGGTCTTGTCTGCCTGTTTAGGAGGAGAGGAGTGTTTTACAGGTGTGGAAGAGTGCATAGGCTGCTTCTTCTGCTGTTTTGCCCCCTCCCCGTGAGTGGAAAAGTGTTTTCCCCGTCCCTTTGTGGCTCCGGAGGTTTTCGACGCCTGGCGTCGAGGATCGGGGGTAGAGTCCCTGTCCTTCGAACGTGGGGCCGTGCTGATCTTGTCTGCGGGCTCCGACTCCTGGAGTGCGGCCTGGGGGTGGAAGTCGTCTTCGTCTTCCGACGATCGAACTTCCGTTAGCCTAGGGAGCGAGGCACTCTTGGCAAGAGTGGATGATTGCCTGGAGTCATGCGGCGATCTCGAACGCCCAGAGGACACCGATTCGGACCGTTCTGTTTGTGCCTCTTTCCGAGCACTCGACGTCGTCGAGTCTCGGTTGGACTTTGTGTGCTTAGTGTGGGTGGTGTGTGAAGCGCCTGTGTCGCCGGGGGTCTTCCCCATAGCCGCCCTGTCGGACGACCTTCCGAGGTCGGGGACCTGCGCTCGGCTGTCTTTCGACGCCGTAATGCCCTCGCCGTCCGAAGGAACCCTCCGCTGCAATAGCCGCCTGCCTGGCGTGGTGGGCCCAAAGCTTTGTCGTCCTTAAGTGTCTTAGGTTTAAACCTACTACACGCTCTGCAGTTCGCTTCGGGGTGGTCCCTCGGCAAGCAGAGATTGCACGTGGCGTGCCTGTCGACCCAAGGGTATTTGCGATTGCACTTGGGGCAGAATTGAAAAGGGGTACCCTCCATACGCACCTTGAGGCAGCGGGCTGTGTAGGAAATGTATAAGGTGTACCTATATACCAAGAGTGTAGAGTATGTCCAACCCCCCACTCTCCCTACTTGCAGGGCCGAGGCCAGAGGCCTTCCAAGGCCCAGGCCGAGGGCAGAGGCCTTCCGAGGCCCAAATCCGTTGTGCATCAGCCGACGGTCGATTTCTTCTCCAGCCGGCGTCGAGTGTCGAAGTTCAACGTTGGGATGGGGAAGGATGTCAATAAATCAATATTTTAGCAAAAGTATGGCTAAGGCCAGGGGACTCTGCAAAATGCTTCCGACCAGTATGGCGGAAAAAAACAATCTGAGGATCCTAGACGCGTGAGGGATCTTGGGTACAGTGGACGTCATACTAGGGATAGTATTACTGGCACGCCCTGTGTCAAGGCCCATTTTCGAGTTCCGAAAAACAAACTGTAATACTCCGCAGCTTCCACTAGATGTCAGCCTACGCACAGCATGTGATCTAAGCAGATTCCACAAGCCTCAGAAATTATATATATATATATATATATATATATATATATATATATATATATAGAGAGAGAGAGTAAAGGGGAATAGGAGGGGAGGAAGATCACACACGGGTAATGTTATGCTACTAAACAAGGAGGCTAGCAAAGTTCGCCAATAGAGACACTAAGCACACCATGCACCAGCCCACAGAGACTTCCGATACTAAAGGAGCACGCACACAGTTAAGGGGAGGGGGCAGCTGAATCAGGGTTTGAAGGGGGGGAATGTTGGGACGGGTGAAATTTGACCGCAGAATGCATTTGAACACATGGAATTGTCAGTTAGACTATGCTAATGTGATGTATGCACATTTTAATCACCTGTATTGTGTTATAAAATCAATAATTTTTTTTTTTTAAAGGAAGGGAGTGGCTATCCTACTGGGAAGGGGCATCCCATTTAAAGTGGGACAGTCAAAGCAGACCCAGTGGGGAAGTATTTGGCAATACGGGGCACGTTAAAGGTGTTCCCGCTGACTGTAGTGGGGATATATGGTCCTAATGACAACCAGGATCATTTTGTCGGGGACCTGATCCCGATTATTTTAGGGTTTAAGAGGGGGGCGCTGATTACAGGAGGGGACTTTAACTGTGTGATAAACCCGCATATGACTAAGACCTCCCCAGCCTCCCAGGCAGACCTCTGAAATGTTAGGGCTATCACAAACATGCTAGGGGGTCTAGACCTGATAGAAACTTGCCGTTTTGATGATCCAGAGGAGAAGTATTTAACATTCTTCTCGTTCGTACACAAATCTTTCTCTAAAATAAATTTGATTATGACATCGTCCTATGCAGAGACTGTGGAAATTGAGTCCATGCAACACATGGACCACGCTCCAATTACACTAGCCCTGCAAGAACTCATGCCAAGCCCTCCATAGTGTGTTCCTTGGCAATTAAACAAAGCAGCCCTGAGAGACCCAGTGATGCAGCGGCAAATGGGGGGAGATGATTGGCAACTATTTTAGGGAGAATGACACAGGGGAACTTGACTTGGGGTTTGTATTGGACGCAGGAAAGGCAGCGTTCCAGGGTGAATTTATATGGAAAATGGCAGCCCTGAACTGAGCTAAGGCCTCTAGTAGAGAATCGTTAGAATCTGAGCTGTGTGAGAGGAAAAAGAACATAAACGGAGGAACTTGCCTCAATCTCTTAGAGCCCTCAGAATTGCGCCAGCCAAATAGAGGCCCTACAGGCGGCACAGCAGCTAATTCCGTGCTCCATGCCAAACAATACTATTACACCACGTGGGATAAAGCGAAAAAAATATTAGTGGCCAAATTGAATTCAGCTCAGACGTGCAACAAAAGAGGAACCCTGCAAAACAGGGAGCGGAGTCTTTGCTAGGAGAAAGGGGATAAAATCCAGAAAATCAAATCATATTTCTCTGAATTCCTGGGAGATGGGGAATCCGTGTTATAGGCGGCCGGGTGCCTTTTGAGTAAACTTCAACTTCCCAAATTGTAGGAAACTGACGAGAGCATGCTGGAGAGTCTGATCACTGCCCTAGAAGTCAATGTTGTTATCTGAACCCTTCCGAATAATAAAGCCCAGTGTCCCGATAGGTTCCCCAATGCCTTCTATAAATGTTTCCGAGCTCAATTGGTCCCCCAGATGGTGAAGTTATTTAATTCCTTTGGGACGGCAGGCACAATGGTGGAATACTAGACCTCACTTATTCTGAAACCGGGGAAAGATCCAGGCGAATGTACTACTTCACTGCAACGCGAAGATCTAAACAAAAACAGACAATATATTAACTGAAACTCTGCTAAAGTTGATTAACGAAGACCAGACAGGTTTTATTAAAGGGCGGTCAGCCTTTGACAACTTCCGACGAGCACTAAACTTGATTGGCCTGGAGGTTCGGACTAAGCAGAAGGCACTAGTGTTATCTCTAGATGTGAATAAGGCCTTTGACAGCCTGGCATGGCCCTATCTGGGGGAAGTCCTGGGTAAATATGGATTTGGCCATCAATTCCACAAATGGGTGTTTGCTAGCTTTGTTACCCCCTCCAAGTGGATAAGGGTAAACAAGGCATGTACAAGACCCATCTGCATAAAGCGGGGTACTAGACAGGGATGCCCTCTGTCCCCATTACTTTTCACTTTAGCCATGGAGCCTGTCGCTAAATCAGTACAGGAGGACCGGGACATATCTGGGATTGTATCTGGGACTGACCACCACAAGATCGGGTTATATTCCAATGTTCTTATCCTATATTTACCTGGACCAGCGCAGTCGGTCCCCCGAATGCTTGAGACCATTAAATGATTTGAAACATGCACGGGATTCACAATTTATTACGAGAAATCGGTGGGAATTAATATTGTAGTCCCGGAGGGAACACTGGTGGATGCACTACCCTCTTTGCCTCTCCAATAGGCATCAGACAAGATAAAATACTTGGGGTCTACATAACCTCGCAGTCCGACACGTTATATAAGACAAATATCCCGAGTACACAAGGAACATGAGGAGGAACTGGAAAGGTAGGAACTTCAACAAATCTCTTGGGTGGGACAGATAGCTGTCAAGATGCCCCTTGTCCCTAAGCTGCTATATGTGTTTCACGCCCTTCCGGTCAGAATTCCGTCGAAACCCATCACCTAACTATAGGGAAAGCTGTTCAAGTGTATTGGGGTGGGGACCTTGTGTGTGAAGAAAGGTATTGTTATGCTCATCATGGCAAGGGGGACTGGGGATCATCTCACTTAAAGAGATATCTTGCGGGAGCCCAAATTGGTCCTTTATGCAAATGGGAAGCGGAAATTGGGAAGAAATGGGTAGCCTTGGAGCATGGGGTCACAACGTTACCTTTAGCTGACACTCCGTTCTTCACGACCAGGGCCCGGAAAGATGGGGGGGAAATTGCTACACAGCCAGGGCCTCGCTGCTGGGATACAGGGACATGGGGCTTCGAATGTTGGGAACTCCGGTGGGATTAGGCCCATAGACTCCGATCCTGAGCAACACGGAAATCAACTCGGGGCAGCAAGCAGATCCTTTGCAAACAGGGAATCCTTGGGGAAGCTGCACCTGGGTCATATGTTTGAGGGCTCATCTCCATTGACTTTTGAAGATAGTAAGACCAGATTTGCACCTGATGAAGGGGAAAGGTTCCGATATAGCCAAATCCGCCAATGGGTCACAAACCGGGATATTAAAGGGCATAGGGACAAGGGGATCTAGAGGGATTGAACAGACATTGGTAGACGGCTGTAATTGAAAGCGGATGTCCATCTTTTATAGGCTTCTCGACCCAACTGAGGACTCTGACATCCTACCCTATATGCTGACATAGACTAAATTGCGAGTAGATATTCAGCCGGAATCTTGGTTATCCATTTGGGAAAGTCTGTGCAGGTGGTATATGTCCAGCCGGCTGCATGAAATCAATCTGGAGATCTCAGACAGATGTTGGAGAGGATGTGCAGAGCGAGGAACATTGGGGAACATTGGGGAACTTATGGTGGACTTGTCCCCGTTCTCAGCTATACTTGAAGAATATCCTCTTCCATACAAGTGACCTCACAGGGACCGTCCTCCCACTGGATCCGAGAGTAATTGTCCTGGGGGACTCAGCAGGAGAAGCTGGGTACCCCCAAGAGGCCAATCTGCCCAGGTAATAACACAATTATTAATAGCCACCAGATTAACCCTAGCTTTTTTTGAAAATTACCTGAAGGACCGATAGTTGGACAATTGTGGGTCCGAGTATGGATACTGTTGGCAATGGAAAAAATAACTGTGATTCTTACTGACTCCTACCAATCCTTTTACGCTGCCTGGCTCCCTATTGTTCAATCCTTGAAATCTAAAGAGCACACTATCCACACAAACCGCAGATTCTTCAGCACTTTGAGTTACTATGAGCTTGATACTTTTACTGGGACATGCTGTTTTGCACTGGCACTGGTGGCACTTTTTTTCCCAGGAAAAGAGGTGACTTACCAAGATACCTGCGTTTATTTCCATCAGCGGGGTTAAGAAGTTTGTATATGCGGTTCAAGTTAAACATACTTCACACAATGGACTGCATTAGCAAATGGAAGGACAATGTAGGGGAGTCGCTAAGCTGTTGTCTGTGTAAACGCCCTTCCTCTTTAGAAACATTGAAACATCTCATCCTCTTTTGTCCCAGTTATAGGGAATGTAGAATAACATACTTTGAGAAGTATGGGGGAGAAGAACTTGGGGTGGATTTGTTTGGGGCCAGGCTCATGTGCGGGGCAATGTATCCCTGGTCCTGACACTTCATAATTTTCTGAAAGAAATTTTGGCTAAACTTCAAAGATGTGTTTAGGGTATGATTTGTTTATCTGGGGATGATGTAATGAAAATTGAGCTGTATATCTTGTATTACTTTCTTGTGTTTTATTAACATTCTGTGAAAGGCTTGAAATATTCTTGTGAATGAAAAAATGGCGTAACACAATTTTTTTTAAAACATCTAGAAGCTTGCTGCTGTAGAAAATATAACACAGTTAAAGCAGCCATGATGAGAAAATGGACGTCGACATTGTATAATGGTAAGCTAAAAGCTCCAAGGAGAGAAACCATGGCTGCAGAGCGGACAGGTGTTTGGAAAACAGCTTTGTGCAAAAACAAAGGGTATTTGCTTGGCTTGGGATCAAGGATGCCACAGCAGGAAGCAATGGCAAAATAAGAAAGGAGTCGAAGAGAATAAACTACATACCCACAACATATTTCTCTTAGATAAAGCAAGGGAGTGAACATTTGCAAGTGCCAAGTATTGGACAATCAAAGATGCAGAAAGCATATGCAAGACAGAGCAACCAAGTCTCAAGAGAAATAATAGCACCCAGTATAATTGAATTAAAAAGCAATAAATAGGTCGTGGTCTTGTCATACATGGTGCAAGACCAGAAAACAAGGCCTATTCATTAAGCTCAGACGAAGATAGCAATGTACCTTCTCTCCCTTTAAAGTTCAGAGGAAGAGAACTGTCAGCAAGGTCAACAACAAAGAAAAAGCCTCAATTTAGGGCCTAATTGATGAGAATGGTAGGCTAACACCTGGGTTTCGTTTTGCTCACATGCTGCCAATGAGCCGAATATCCAAAGTTGGGAGAGAATGCCAACCAATCATGAGGACCCATGTAGCAATGGACTATATAAATTGTTGCAGAAGCCAATCCACTGCTGTTATTCTGCTAGTAATTTTGCCACGAGCAAAGCAGTACCCCATGTCCAGAGAAGCAGATGAAGGTATATTTGAAACCATTTTCGCTTTAGTACAGCAGGGAATATTGGTGTTATCAGAATCCACATAACACGTCTGTGTATCCAGTGAAGAAATCAACAGGGGGGTTGTAGAGATTTATTCAGAATCTATGTTCCTTAAACAATATTGTCGATGCAGTTTCCTCTGGTTCCAAATCAAGCTACAATATTACGCAACATACCAGCTACAGCAAAATATTGTACAGTAAAAGATTTAAAGAACGCTTTCTTTTCAATTCCCTTCATGAGGACTCCCAAGATTTGACCTCATTTTCATATAGAAACCCGAGCTGGAAACATACAAAGCTGCCTCAAGAGTACTGTGAGCCCTCATCGATCTTTAATAGGGTCCTTCAGATGGACCTAGGTAACATACAACTTGAGAGCACAATAATTCAGTATGTAGATGATACATTAGTGTGCAGCAAGACAGAAGAAACATTAAGAAAAGACTCAGTTCAACTAATGACCATGCTATCAGAGAAAGGATATAAAGTATATAAAGAGAAATTACAATATTCACATACATAGGACAGCAAATCTCTCAAGAAGGGAGAAAGGTAACACCTGAGAGAGCAGAAGCAATCATAAAGACTCCTAAACCTGAGACAGTGAGAATAATGCAACCATGTTTATGCCTATGGAATTGTTGCAGGGCCTGGGTTTTTGATTACAGTACATATATTCCACCACTTTTAAAAGGACTCGAGGAAGCACAGATAGGCAAAAATGAGATAATTTGGACAGACGAGATGACTGAAGGATTTGAAGAATTAAAAGGGGCGATCAGTACAGCCCCTGTGTTCGGGATTCCAGACTAGAACGAGGAAATTTACTTATTTTCACATTCAAATGGAGAAGTGATGACAGCAGTCCTAATGCAGAAAACATCATTACGACATGGACATAAACCATTAACCTACTATAGTGGCATTTTAGACCCAGTAATGAAAGGACATTATTCTTGGGAACAAGCATTAGCTGCTGCTGCTTTCATGATAAAAAGCTTCAAGTATTACAATGGGGGGCTCAATGACGTTATTCGTCGAGCATTCTTTATTCGCCATTTTAGATAAACCCAAAAGCACATTGCATACAGGATATGAAAAAATTATTTCAAACCCAGCAAACAAAATTGTTAGATGCAAAGTAGTGAATCCAGCGACATTCATAGCAGAACCAGTAGGGAAGGAGGACTATGTACATGACTGCACAACATACACTTTTTATGAGGATATTTCCCATTTTCGAAAAAATGTCCTCGGAAGGGGGGGAATTCTATTCATTGACAGTTGTTCAAAAAGTGACCAAACAACAGGAGAAAGACATACGGGATCGGCAGTAGCCAAGTTAAAACACAATGGTGAGTTTGAAGTAGTGAGATTGCCTTCACATTGTTCAGCACAGGCTGCAGAATTAGTGGTGCTTATCGCCGCACTCCAGAGATATGAGGAATGAGGATGAGGAAATGACAGTGTACTCTGACTCTGCCTATGTGATGTCAACCGTACACACAGGATTGTCACGTTGGAAAAGGAGGGGTTCCCTCCGTGTAGGCGGCATACCAATGCAAAATGCATCTCTATTAGATAAACTCATTAAGGTACTAAAACTCCCATTGGTCATCGCCATAGTGAAATGAGCTGCCCATACTAAGAGGCCAGACATGATTTCACGCGGTAACAAAGTCGCAGACGGTCAAGCCAATAGGGCAGCATATTTTTCAAATTTTTCTGATTTTGAGAAGAAAGTATTAAGCACATGTCAGGGCAATGTATGATGTTAAAGGAAGGTTCTAAAAGGTTATTCATTGTACAGTTAATAGCGCTACAAGATCGAGATCCACAAGAAGAGCAGGATTTATGGAAGAGAAAGGAGTAGTCTTTATCCCCCAGAGGCTATATCTTATCTTAAAGAAAATTGTAAAGCGCAGCATAAGCCCAGAGGCATTTTGGCGCTAAGCGGAGGGAGGAGCGTCCAATCCACAAGAAAACTAAAATAGGAAAGTCTTAAAGTGTTCAACGAAACAATGAATGAAATTCAGTATTGCGAAGAAAAAAAGGAAGCGGATTCCAGGCTTTTGCAGCAGCCACCGAGAATGCACGCACATGCATGCAAGCAAGGCTGACCATCGGGGCTGTATAGTCTTCATGTCTTGTGAACGAAGAGCCTGGAGGGTATATACAACCTAATTTATTATGAAGGAATTCGGCCCCTAATCCATAGAAGGCCTTGTACACTATACATAGTACTTTGAACCTAATACGTTGATCAACAGAGAGCCAGTGGAGATGCTGCAGCAACAGGGTCATATAAGCACCCCAATGGGGTCGGAGAACAGCACTGGCAGCTGCCTTTTAAAGCAGGTGGAGATACAGCAAAAGATGTTTAGAAAGGGCCAAGTAGAGGGCATTACAATAGTCAATGTAACTAATGACTAAGAAGGAAACAACAGGGACGTGGAACTTAGCAGGAATGTAGGGTACGACTTTCCGGAGAGTCTGTAGCTTAAAGTGGGCCCTTTGGCATACGAGATCTGGTCGGCCATGGAAAGAGGCCGAGATTTTAACGCCTAGATCTTTCACTGAGGAAACCGGCTGAGTAAAAGGGCCAAAACTCTCTGGAGACAAGACAGCACTGGAAAACTAGTTATGCCTCTAGTATTATTGAAGATGGCGCTGGAGTAGCATCACTACCGCGCACACCCAACTGAAGAGAGAGTCTTGCTGCTATGATCGCAGGAGACAGGTTTTCCCAAATTTGCCCCTTTCAGCATCTACGTACAGATTATGTGGATATGTTGCAAACATGCAATGGCCATAGATACATATTTGTGGCATTATGTCCCTTTTCCAGATGGATTGATGCAGGTCCATGTATGCACCCCGATGCCACATGTGCTGCCAAGTTTCTCGTACGTGAGTTGTTTCCTAGATGGGGTGTGTGTGAAGTCCTGCGGTCGGATAATGGGCTGCATTTTGTAAATGAATTGTTTGAACAGATAACTCTTTTATTAGGAATAAAGCCCAAGTTTTCATCTGCCTACAACCCACAGGTGAATGGTATTTGTGAAAGGTTAAACGCACTCCTTAAAGAAAGGATAGCGAAGATCAAGATGACTTTGAAGAAGGGATTGTTGCATTACCTACCCCTTTCATTATTTGCACTGAGAAATCAGCCTGGCTCAGAACACCACCTGACTCCTCATGAGTTAGTTAGTTAGTCCCACTCGACTAGGAAATGATGCCCATAGTGTAGCAAAAACATAAGGAGATGAGATGCACGATTATTTAACAAATGTGACAGCTAGTGGTTCCTTTATTTCTCAACATATCAAAAATTGGAGGGATGGGTCGAAGAAGATTGAAGAAGACAGCCAAATAGTTGATCCCACAGACTTGCTGAAACAACCTAGCTTGTACCCAGGGGACCAAGTGCTTGTAAGAAGCTTTGGTCGCACTTGGAATAAGCCCTGTTTTGAAAGACTGTACCTTGGAATAAGCCATGTTTTGAAGGACCGTACCTAGTAGAGAGGGTCACTCCGATCGCAGTGAAGATCAAAGGAAGAAAAGCCTGGCTGCATCTGAATGACGCAAAGCCTTAAAAAGTAGAGACCTTGACCCCTCCTGCACCCGCGAACAGTGAAGCAAGAGAAGTTCTGCAAATGCTGACCAGATCAGCTACCAAGAGCCAACAAAGAACGGATGAAGAAAAAGCAGCTTGAACTTTCAGTTATTCCCAAGTTTGAAGGGAAGTGAACACTACCTTGCAGTGTTCAAACAAAACCATTCCAGTTAGGTTAAAAGAGACAATATGTTAACAACACGATGATTGCACATGACACTTTATTACACCTGTAACATTACACACATTTCTGTATGCTATTTTTTAATATATTCTTCTGTCTTACCCAGCTTTAGTGAGACGACACGTTATTGTCACATTTTTTGAAAATCCTAAAAAATGTTTTATTATTTTCAGGATAATTATTGCGAAAATTTTACAATTTCTATTATAAAAGTGTGATTATTATAAAGAATAATAAGAATTACAAGTTGATAAAAAAAGAATGGGAATTTTCCAATTTATAAGAGACACACTGCCAGCAAGAAGATCGGTAAGTTCTTTTACAATATTTCTTATAATGTCATTCTGTACAATGATTTGTCTTTTCTTCATTATTATGGCATTTCGTCAAATAATGATCTATAATGCAGATGAAGTGCTTAGTAATGAGACATCTATTTTTATCCCTTACAAAAGCATGAGCGATATTTGTCCTGATATTTCCAAGCAAATTATCCAATTTAATAGAGATGCTGAAGAAGATCTTGAAGATATAAATAAATACATACCTTGATAATTCAGCCCATTTAAAGAATAATATATGGTATCAGCACATGAAGGAGGTGGGGAGAAGTGTGTCAGATGAGAGCTGCCATGTGTGTTCTCTCATCCTTTATGCCATGAGCACAGCCATAAAATCTATCTCAAGAGAAATACCTGTAAATGATGGGCAGTGCCTCAGCCACCTAGCAGCATGCACAAGAGGACAGTTTGAAGGAATATGGACAACCTTACGATGGAGGTGAAGAAAGACATTCCCATATGAAGATCCCTTACGCAGGTGGCCAGGGCACAACCCTTGCCTTTGGATCCAGACCCTGGGGGTGGACAAGTGTGGGAAGATCACCTGGGAAAGGGTTCCTTGGGGAGTGGGGAGAGACACCCGATGGCAAGACGCAGTATTCCCTTTCCCAATACCCCTATCCAATCCTATTTTATAGGATATTCCAACTTCCCAAATCACCCCCCCCTACACAAACACTAAGCTGAGGAAGAGGTCTAAGGTTGAAAGGTTTACCACTCACGCAATACACTGGACATGTCCCTCTAACGAGATCAGGCAGTGTCAGGCACTTGACTTTAATCACGCACACCTAATACTTATTAACACTCCCCACATGGTTAAAAGGTGGAACAATGAGACACACTTTGAGCAAGGCGGTGCACGAGAAGGAGCAGTTCCTCCAGGGCAATGGCGAACTAGGTGATGGAGAACGACAAACCGAGGGGTTGAACCGAAGAAGCAGGAAACCAGAGACCCATCCCCCGGCGAGAGATTGTTATTTCCGAAATGCCATGAGGATTGCGCACGACAGCCGAGCTGGAAGGGAGAAACAGTCTTACAAGTGCTACAAGGTTACCAGCCACTGTCCCAGTTAAATGACAGAGTTGGGGAGGCACAGAAGCAGCAGTGGTAACAACCTTGACTCCTACATCAAAGGTGCAAAAGACAGAAAGCCTCTTAACAGACCGGTGAGTTGAAGGAAGCAAAGCAAGTCTGGTCTGTGTTTAATTGAAATGCTTGCAACAGTATCCGAGGAATGAAAGTTATGCGAGCGCCGATAAGCTGCAAGAGAAAGTGAAACCATTGTTAAGAACTGTGAATATGAAATACAGACTAGCAGAGTGGTCCGGCGAAGAGAGATTGCCCAATCGAAAGTCTCTGTGAAATGTTTTAAAGCTGCAGAGACAGCGGGAAGCGAGAGAAAAAAAATAACCACAAAACTGCATGAAAGAAAAGCTTGAAAGACTTGATCTAGGAGCAATTGATAAGAAAGCAAGTCATACCTGGCAAGTACATTTTCCAAGAGACATTGGCACTGAAGGAAAATATGCAAAGTGGAAGTAAAGAAAGAAAGGAGGGTCGAAGTGGTCATGTGGAGGTGAGAGCAAAAATCCTCCCCGTTTCAAAAGTTTTCGACAGCGAAATAAAAATATACGAAAGGTGGCTCAAACCCTACAGAGAGAAGCCCATTTGTGGAATGTAAAGAAAGCTTTGGGAAGGGAACCCCACCAAGGAGAAAAGGTTTGCACTCGATTGAGGGGAACCTATAGTGAACTGCGACCAAATACGATTCTTAGAAACTTTTTTTTTAAATTCTGTAGATGCTTGAACGGTGTCCTGGAGTTGGGTGATTGGAATCCGAGAGGTTAAACCCATGAAATTGTGACTCAGAGTTGAACGGCCAGTAAGGCTCTGGTGGGCAGAGCAAGCCACCTAAACTGTGTTTGCAAGCCAAAGTGTGTTCATCCATCAAGTGTTCCATCTAAGCCCGTGATATACAACGTGGGGACGAGAATTAATACTGATTTATATTGCCATTCAGATATTTCGTTTCACCACTGATTTTTAATTTTTTAGATACATATCCCTATGTCACATTAGTTTGTATTAGAGTGAGGGTAGGCGTTAAGTTTTTGTTAGTATAGGCCTTTATTGTTTGACTAAGACTGACTAGGACGGTTTCTTTATTACGCGATGGCCAAGATTACTCCCATCTTAGTTATAGGGCCAGACAGAAGTTTTTACAACCCCCATAAATCTAACAATAAAGGTTTTGAAATGTACAACTCTTGTGTCAGTGTCTACTTGTGATACAATGCCTCCCTTACAATGGAAAAAACCCAGACTGGAAAAGCAGAATGTTCATATACTCATCTGGTGGTATGACTGGAGACCAGATAAGGATTGATGAACAAAAGAGACTGGGTTGTGCAGACGGGTTTGAACCGCCAAGATTGCCAGGATGCTGGGAGAGACCTCAGTTATAGGTATATGGACAACTATTAGTATATGGACGAGTAGCCACCAGTACAGGTTGGGAAGAAAGAATCAGTTCAGGTAGTGCAAATAGTGACTGATGGATGTCTGAAAGAATGGGCCAAGTATTCAGAATTATTAACATGGTGTAAAAATGAAGCAGGATCTGTATCCATACTGCCAATGAAGAATGCAACATTGTGCTTCAGAAATAAAGGTGTGACCAAAGTCAGAGAAAACAAAGAATGCAAGCATGTAATTGATGTAGCAGGAATGAATGGAGGAACTGCCGTGTTAATGGACCACTATTGGGCCTGTGGATCCAAAGCTTATATGCAGCCGTCTAAAAATTGGGGAGGAATATGCTCTACAGTGATCATACATGTTCCTGCATTGGTGATTCCTCAGAGTGATTTTGTAAAATGAGGGCATAATTTGACACGTAGGTTTCCACTACGAAAGGCGGACTGGGTTCTGGGAGTCTTAATGTAGAAGCAGATGTAAACCTCTTTTGCAATTCGGAGAAAGCATCTTAGGTGCTTTGGTTTCACATAAAGGGTGTGTCTTTTTTGAGCAGACAAGTCAGGAGCAGTAACACCTTTGAATATTGCGGAATGAAACACTGATGAAAATTGGCAAAGCCCAGGAATCTCTAAGTCTTTAATCACTCTAGGAATGGCCAAGTAAGGATGACATCTATTTTAGCTGGGTCCATCTCTATGCCTTGCAGGGAGAGGATATATCCAAGATATGCAATTCGAGATTGATGATTGATGAAAAAGACAGTTGGAAATCTTAGCATAAAGCTGATGCAGAAAGAGTCGTTTCAGTACTTCTCTAACATATTGTACATGTTCTTGGATAGTGTGATAGTAGATCAAGTTATCGTCAAAGGATATGACAATGAAGACATCTATATCCTTGAATATATCAAAATAATATATCATTTAAGAAATGCTTGAAGGTGGCTGGAGCGTTGCATAATCCGAATGGCATTACGAGGTATTTGTAATGGCCAAATCGGGGAAAGGAAAGCCGTCTTCCGTTCATCTGCAGGGTATATCCGCAGAAGGTTATAAACTCTTGGCCTGATCCAACAGAAATTACAATTTACTCATCAAAGTGACTAACGCACTCCTAATCCATAGTCCCCTTTCCTCCATACTGCATGGGGCATGTAAGGAACTCATGGTGGTAACAGTAAAGACAGACACAAGTGATCACAGTTCAAGGGTGTTTATTGAACTTTATAATGGGTGAGGATAACGCTGAAACTAAACCTAAAGCTAAGATGGGAGCAAGCTACGACCATCTAATAATAATAAGGCAGACCTAGTAGCGTCTTGTCAAATAAAAGGGCCTATACTAAAAAATCTATTGCCAATCCTTACCACTAAGTTACAAAAAAGAGTGTAGGATAATGTTCACCAGAATAGAAAGAAGTGTTCACAAAATGATAAGTCAGGATGGTATGGCTAGGTCTCCCTGTCCCATGTTTTTAGCACGGGACAATGCAGGACTTCTGAGCACAGCACACTACTGGACTTCTCCAGCACGAGGCTCACAATTCCAGAACCTTCAGGGGTCAAAGACTCTTCTCTGCAAAGTCTCTTGCCTTAGAAGGGCTGATGGACCAAAACAACAAAAAAACAAAAGTTCCTTCGGTAATCTTGTACCTTGAGCGATTGCTCTTTGCTCCTTGGATCTCCCTCCGCCAGGCTCGGATCCTTCTTGCACCTTGGGCCTCCCTCTGTCGGGCTCACTACATCCTTTCAAATTCAGCTTGCAATATTGAAGAACCTTAATGTCTTTTTAAACAACTTCCCACTGCGGCCTACCCTCGACTGGGTTCACTCTTGTCTACACAATGTTCACGGGTGTGTTATTTTTCACTCCAACTCGCAAATATCCAGTTCACTTTACTTTCTCAAGATGCAGGATTCGCTTCCCTTAGCTTTCTCTTGGCAATGGGTCAGTGACTTGAGTGTACAAGGGATTTGTCGTGACCCTTGTAGGACCACTCCGACACCTCATGGCACTCTTTCCCAGGGCCTTCCGGTACTTGCAGATTCTACGAAAAATAGGCCAGTGAGAGTCCTTCGATTGAGCACTCCTGCAGCGCCTGACCACTCTGCAGCTGGCCCTTTATTAAGTTCTTGCACTCATCTACTGTTGCCACTTGCAACCTTGGGCTCGACACACTTCAGTTTGATATCAGCTTCCTTCGACTCACCGATTGTGTCGAGTCCGCTGGCTTGCCTCTGGAGTCAAGGACAGTACCACGATAACACAGGCGGGGAGGCACGCTGGCTATCTATGAGGGAGGCTCTGTGCACCGTAATCGTTCATTCCTCCACACGCCAGCTGTAACTCCCGGCCATATGAATTCCCTTTCGGAGGCTTTGCAGGTCTGAGTTGAAATGGGCAAGGCCCGTTTCCCCTTTGTCGTCCCTCCAGGTCTCACTGCCTTTCTCCTCCATTTGAACTGGCGGTTCTGTGTAACTGTTTCCTCGTGCGTTTGGCCTTGCTCACTGTGTGCTCTCGTGCACTGTCTTTTATCCCTGTGGGTAAGGTCAAGGGCTGTCAGGTGTGTGTTATTATCAATTGCCCAACTCTGCCTGACCCTTGTGTTGGGACATGCCAGGTAAACGGCTCTAGTATTAGTCCGTTGTCTGTTACGGTGTAAGAAAGTGTTCGTGTCGGAAAGGGGGAGGAGGGAGAGCTTCTAAATATCCTACAGGGTAGGATGGAGAAAAGGTGTTACAAGGAAGGGGGTACAGCGTCTAAACCTTCAGTGTCCCACTTCCTTTCCCCAAAGACCCCTCATCCAGGTGATCCTCCCCCACTGGACCACTCCCAGGAACTGGATCCAATGGCGATGGCCATGTCCTGGCCACCGTGATGACAGATCTCTGCAGACTAGCGGGTGAGACACCTTCAGGTTTTTCACAGGGGTCCCTCGCTAGGGATGGGAATGGAACCTTGCAAAAAAGCATTTCCCCTTTAAATTTAAAGGCACCCGGAAGCGTGGTCACGGGTGCGTGCGCTCCACCTGCCCCGCCCTCCGGCGCCTCTCCTCAGTCCCCTTTTTACGCATCAGACAGACTTATCATGACTAACTATACTTTTAGAGGGGAAAATGGTGGGTCATATGGAGGAAAGGGGACTATGGACTAGGAGTAATCGGCCCCAGGCGAACTATAGGGCCTTCTCCTTCATGTGCCGGTCAGAGCAATAGAACATCACCTCCCCTGACCAACCAATTAAGTTAAAGGTGAGGATGCAGGAAAGCCACTTGGAACACGCCAGCTGCAAATAAAGAGATAACAAAAGGTTACACAGAGCAGGGATGTCGTACAACAAAGCAGACTAGTTGTGTACGTGTTTATCTGTACTGGTGCGTAGGGAAGAAACCAAGGAAATTGGAAACAGGATACAAGGGGAAGTCCAATGCAGCAGGCAACCACCCGGATGGAACAAGGGCGCAAACTAAGCAACAAGGAATGGAAAGTCAAGGTTCAGAAATCCACATTGCAGCAAAAAGCACTGTCCAAATTCCAGAATAGAAAAAAAAAGAAAACACCAAAGAATCCAAAAGAATATCCAAGTCAAAATCCAGGAGGAAAACAAGGTCAGTATCAATACTGGTCAATATCAGGTTTGACGAGGCTGAAGGGTAATCCACAGAAGACATCCAAGAGGGAAGCAGAGTCAGCAACAGAAGCAGTCCTTATCCAGTTCAACGAAGCAAGAGGGTAATCCGATAGAGAAAACAGGAAACAGGCAAAAGGTTGGTAAATTCTAGGAGCTCAGTAAACTTAGCATTCAAGGTGCCGGAAATAGAATGGAGACTCGTTGCTACTTTAAAGGTAGAGCACCATGGGAGAAATTAAATGATACGCATGTCACATGTCACGTGACTGCTGTCAAGCACCGACCCGTTGTGGCCGTCTACCCTTCCTGCTGGGGTGATATCTCCGCAGTCTCCAGGGTCTGCACACCAACAGAAAGAGCCTCCAAGCCCGATGGTGGCAGGGCAAAAACCGTTGGTAGGCCATCGATGGTGCAGGAACCCCGGGGTCCTATATGCGGAGATGGGCATCAGAGGTGAGTAATGGGGGTCAGTGCCCTGTGAGCATAACAGGTAGTCACTACAGTGAGCAACTTAATGACTCCTACGTCTCGTGCCCTTTCACCCATACTGCATGGGCGATTACAACTGATATTTGCCCCTAGGGAGGATAGTAGAAGTAAAGTATTATGCAAACAGGTTTCTAAGCATTGCACGTCTGAATGCCGCACCAGACCTACCGCTGCTGTCCAGACAGCAGTGCTTGCATAAAGCAGACGAGGACACACATGTAGCTGCCCTGCTGATAACCTGCCATTGAACCTATCTCTGGAAGACCACAGCAGTAGCATTTGACCTGACTGCATGAGCATGCAGATTTTCAGGCTTTCCCTGTTCTACATCTTGTATGCTTCGTAGAGAGCCGCCACCATCCATCTTGCTATTGAAGCGTGAGAACCAGCATTCGCTCATCCAAAAGTTACAGTCAAAGCGTCGGATCTGCAGTATTCCTTTGTCCTGTCAAGGTAGAATTTCAGTGACCTTTTCAGATCCAGACAGTGGAGAACCCTTTCTACCACAGTCGGTGGGTGGTGAAAGAAAGTTGGCAGTACCATTTCCTCATTTGAATGGAAAGCTGAGACCACCTTCCATAAAAACCTTGGGGGTGTGCGCATCACAACCTTGCCCTTGTGGAATACCGTGTATGGTTCTGATGCCACAAGCGTCTATATCTCACTAATTCGGGGTGCTGCGGTGAGCCCCACCAGCACCACAGTTTTAATAGTCAAAAGCTTGATCTCAGTAGTGGCCATCAGCTCGAATGACTTATATGCAAGACCGTTAAGCACCCCATTTAAATACCACACAGGGTGAGGGCGCTTAACTGGTGGTAAAAGTCAGCCCTGTGAGGTGTCTCTTCACCACTGGGTATACTGGGGAGTAAGACGTGGAGTCTGAGTTTTTTGTACGCCCCTTTAGCTGCCAGATAGGTGCAGCGCATGTCTACCTGTACTCCCGACATTGCTAGATACGCCAAGAAAGAGAGCACATGGTCCAAGGAGAAGGACATAGAGTCTATCCCCTTATCCCTTGTCCAAAAGCAAAACCTTGACCACTTGTTTTTATATTGACTCCTAGTGAAGTCCCTTCTTGCATTCTGAATAATTTGCAGATTCTTCTCTGACAATTGCTAACTGTTACAGAGGTACGTGTTCAGGTACAAAGCAGCGAGGGCTAGTTTCTCTGGTGTCGGAAGGACCACTGGCTGCACCCTGTTGTGAGAGGGGAGTGGTTCCCGCAAGTGGAAGGGCTACTGGCCTCTTCTGCCGCCAACTGTACCAGGCCAGAGTACCAGATCGTGGCTGGCCACTGAGGCACCATTAGAATGAGGCATAGCCCCCGGGACTCCCAGAACTTCCAGGACAGATGTAGAGCATCTTTGCATGTTTTGTTGCTTTCTGTAGCAAATAGATCCACAATTGGATGGCCCCATGCTTGAAATATGTCGCTCTGAACTTGGGGATGCATTTCCCATTTGTAGTCGTCGTTCCTCAGCCTGCTTATCCTGCCTGCCTCCAGAATGCTGTCTCCCGGAAGATGGACAGCCGACAGGTGGATATTATGAGAGATGGCCCACTCCCATATCTGAAATATCAGTCTGCACAGAGGGCTGGGGAGGGGGACCCGGTTCCCCCCTGCTTGTTGATGTAATAGATGCATGTAGAACTGTGTTTGGATCAGGACCTCACCCCCGTTCTTGATTAGGGGTAGGAACACTCTCGGAGCTAGCTGTATTACTCTGAGTTCCAGCGCATTTATGTGGTTCTCTTAGTCCATGGGTGACCAAAGCCTGTGCACCGAGTGACTGCTTGGGGTGGCCCCCCGCAGCCCTCCAGTGGCAAATCTGTTTTAATTACAGTTGCCGCAGAATGTACAATGGCATAACCACAGAGAGGTTGGGCTCCTCTCTCCACCATAAGAGTAGATACTCTGTATGATGTTAGGGAGAATTCTCTGTTTAGGCTGAATTTCCTAACCTAGTGAGTCCCCCAGCAGCTTTGCTGGATTTTTTGGGGTTTATTTTCTTCTCCTGCCAAGAGTGGGACTCTTTTACCCTCACGCTTGGACATGATTTGAGTGTATTCCTGTGACTTGTAATGTGCTCATGGGCTTTGGGGTATTTTTCCCCATAGGCTATCATTGGTTTTTGTATGTGTGTTACACAGCACCCTCAGTGCAGTAACACAGGGGTGTCATAGTGACCCCCAAACATAGAGTCCATACCCTGGGACTGAGTACTGTCTCCCTGGCCAGGTAAAGTCACCATTGACTTTACTAGTCTTAAATTGTGAACAGAACCAGTACAAACCATCATACTGTGGAAGTACTGGTAGGGGCAATTAGATTGCCCCTGGGTCTGTTTGTCGAGGGGGTACTGTCCCGTCCCCCCTCGCCGAGTTTCTGGCTGGTGGCAGTGGATACCACGGAAATATCCCACCGGAATATTTCCCAATGGGATTTCCCATTGATTTTAATGCACCACTTTTTGGTGCAATGTTAAAGATACCGCCGGTTTATTTATTTAATATTAATTCACCGGTTGGGATTTTTTGCCAGAACTCGCCGCCAAAATGGCGTCTGGCTTCACTTCAGTAACCCTGAACCCGAGTCGAGCCTTTGTTCCACTTTTGGCGGGCTTCTGCACAGAAGCCCTCCAAAGTGGTGCCACTGTGTCTGGGTCTACAGGATGTGTGGGAGGGGGATTTAGGCACCCTGGACTGAGTTGTCTTGGCAACTCAAGTCGCACTCTTGTGTGATTGGCCCAGTGGTGAGCCCCCCGGCTCACCACTTAGCATGTTTGAGTGACAGCTAGGACTGGTGAATGGGGTTTTGCTGCATAAAAGCAGGGCTTTGGGGACTGGAACTTCAGAAGTTGCCACAGGACCCAAGAAGCCGAAGAGGGAGAAGGTGAGCCGACCTGCCACGACGACACCACCAGTGGAGCCCTGCGGAACCGTCTCACCACTTCCCAACGACAGAGGAGATCTCCAGTCCGGAGAGTCTTCTTGTCTTGACTGGTGGGGACAACCAGTTTTTGCCTTCTTTTCGCCTCCCTGGAGCATCTCGTGACCGCCTTGCCTGTGTCAAGCACCCCGGCAACCGGAATACCACTTTTTTCCTCTACCGCGAAAGAGGGGTAACATCCTTTTAACCGGAAAACTCCATGGCTGGTTTCTTCCCTGGTAGTGCAACGACCTTCAGCCTTCCTCCACGTCGAGATCTCCTTTTCCTCTGGACGACGCTGCGACTTGCACCCACTGCCAGGAACAACTGCCACCGCTGGAGGATCCTTTCCATTTTGAAGGTACTGTGTTCCGCCCGGCTTCCCTTGCCACCGATTGTACGGGGTAGATTTAGCCCTCGCCTCTCGAACCTGGGTTAGCCTGGGACACCCTAACTAAACTTTTCTAAGCTTAACAGAACTTTTCTACTCACCTGTAAAGACTATGGAGACTTTGGGACATTGTGTGATCTTGGGCATATTTGGCCTGGCTCTCCCTAAAGTGGGCCTGGCACTGAACTTCCTTGCTCCTCAATAGACTGCCTTCTCTAATACTTACTGTGGTTCTCTGAAAAGTGTTTTGCTATATTGCTTTCTTAATTCTGCCTTTCCCTCCCTTTTTAAACAATTTGTTGGAGTCCCATCTAACGTTAAGCGCTCACCTCTGTCTGGAAATAAATGGTGTTGACTAAGATTTGTCCAACAAATAACTAGGGATGTACATATAGTAATTAGGACTGTGTTTTGCATTTACTTACCTTTTTCTGTGCTAGTGTAATTTTACAAGTGTGTCTTTTAAATAAATAATTATATACTTTTACACAAGCTCTGGTCAGTGTTTGCTTGTGCTACTGTGCCTTTGTACCTATTCTGTATGCTCTGTATACTGCCTAACTCTTCTTGAGGGAAGTCTGACTGCTCAGCCACAGCTACCAAGTGAATCTGTGTGGTACAGACTGCTACCAAGTGGGTTTACTGCCAAACACCTTTAGTCTTAAATCTTTTGCAGTGGTCCCAGAGGGAACTGCACAGGTTTCTGCCTAACATATGGTTATCCTGATTGACTGTGGATCCCTCTCCTGGTTCAAACAGCTAGCTAGGTGCATCTGTTTTTTCCTCATTTTGAGCCTGGTAAAGGGAAGCGCTAGGAAGCAGGCCGCCATGATCCCCAGCGAGTGCTGGAACCACCAGGCGAAGTTGCTGTCCTCCGGAGGTAATGACTGACAGCTGCATTCATGGTCTTGATCCTGCGCTGCGTCATGAAGATCCTTTCTGCTTGTGTGTCCCACACTAAGCCCAGAAAAACCAAGGACTTGGAGGGGGACAACTGACATGTGTGCTGGTTGATCGAGAAACCCAGTTCATACAGTATGTCCACGAGATACTGGGGTGTATGCTGCACTGCACCTGGAGACGTCGCTCCGATAAGCCAGTCATCCAGGTGCGGTATGAGATAGACATGGTACCAAGAGAGATGACACAGACAACCTAACTAGTTTCAACAATTTTATTAAGATTTAGGATGGTGTAACGCCTAAATAACCTATACTATGGCATGATTTCCCTGTCTAATTAAACTAGGGAAAGTCTGTGTCAGGAAGTCCAAAAGCAAAACTCTGCGTCAAAACCCTATGCTCTCCTCACAACTATTAAAAACAATGTGGAGGGATATCAACCACAACTTTAGTGTTTCAAACAAAGTTCTCAGCCGCTCCCAGCTCTAGCTTACTCTTCGAACTTCCTTTCCAAAATGTTCATAGGTTCACCACAAAGTTCAATTCATCTTCCATTAAGCATCAGAGGAAATACAATTTCATAAAGGGCAGGGCGTCCTTTCCCAAGTCCAACACAGTTTCAAGGCAACACAGTTCCATGACACCAAAACGTAGGGTTCCCTTCCCCAAGCTTAGTTTTAACATCAAGAGGAAATATCTTGGAGCTTTTGTCTTTCAGCTGGACTTTTACAACTCGGGATCCCCTTTCCCCAAGTCTAATGATATTTGGTTTCCTGCTTTCACCACAGCAAGCTTCCTCGTTGACATCAAGAAGTTGTCTTGTCAAGACGCAGTTTTAGACCACAGGTCACGCAACCAGGAGCTTTCAGCTTTCCTTCAGAGTTTCATATGTAGTTCAGCTTCACAACTTTTACCATAGTGATTTCCTATAGACGTGGCCTTTGTTTCACAAATTATCTCTTGGTCTTTCAATGCAGTATTCAATAAGGCGTGAAAAACCAGAAAGTAATTCACAACCTAATCCCCGGGGATCACATACTCGGGTGTCCAGCGAAAGGCCATCACTTTTGGAATCCGACCCTGGGGGTGGACAAGCAAGGGAGGATCACCTGGGTAGGGGGTCCTCGGTGAGTGAGGGAGAAAGAAGCACCTGATGGTGAGACATGGTCTCCCCCTTTTTCCACAACCCCTATCCCTACCTATTTTATGGGAAACTAATGCTCCCATAATTCCTCCCCACGTCACACTTACAACACTACTGAGTCAAGGAAGATGAGGAATGAGGCCAGGAAGATTACCTCTACTGACTTGTAATGGCTCTGCCCCTTTAATGAGACCAGACAGAATCAGGCAAGTATCTTAACTACACACACCTGCCACTTGTTAACACTCCTTGTCAGGATAAAAGGTGGCGCACACAGAGCGAGGCTGGGTACGAGAAGAAGCAGCTTTTCCGGGGCTGATGCAAACCAGGCTATCTAAGTTAGAAGGCCAAGGGGCTGATCGGCAGTTGCGGTGAACGAGAGAGTCAGGCGAGATGTCCACATTTTCAGAAAGCCGTAAGCATTCCAAGGCAGAAACTGAGTGAGCACAAAGGTGATACCTTCAAAGTTCTTAGAGGCTGCCCGCTACCCTCCCGGGTGAACAGCAGAGTTGGGGAGGAGTAGAGGAGGCGTTGGTAACTGCCTTGACTGCTGCATGAAGGTGTTGAAGAAAAAAACCCAATGAACATGACCAGTGAGTTATCGAAGGAAACAAAGCACGGTTTGTGTAACGAGAGTTGAAGGTTGCACGTGTTTTGATAAAATGCGTAATGGATAGGACAATTGCTGATTTGTGATAAAGGTATACAAAGTAACAGAGTGGTCCTGCGAGGCGGAGTTGTACATTTGAAAGTCTCTGTGAAATGTTTGAAGTTATGATAATGCGGGAAACGAAGGCAAGAAAGTAACAGCAATCCCGAACAAGAGTTGATTGAATGAGAAGCAAAGTATATGAACTGAAAGATGCAAAGAGGGCAATGTAAAGAGAATAAGAAACTTCAAGTACCAAGAAGCGTTGGTGTTGCGAGGTGATGAAAATTGTTGATTGATAAATTGTTTAAAGGGAGGTCGAAGTGGTCATGCAGAGGTTTACGTAAAATCCTTGCAGTTTCGAACGTCTTTGACAGCAAAAGTTGGATAGAACAAAACGTGGGGAAGGGAACCCCCACAAAGTGTAAGTAGAGGGTTTGAGCACAGCGGAGGGAGACCCAAGTGAGAAATGAAATACTAAACAAAGGTGAAAGGAAAGATAGGCTCGAGCCCGGCAGAGGGAAGCCTGTGATGAATTGTGGTAAAGTAAAAGTCAAGAGTAGAACTGTGCATTTGTGGCAAGGCAGACAAAGTCCAAAGAACGTATTGAACTGTCAAAAGCTTGACGCCCAAGCCTGAACTGTTGAAGTGTGCCAGATTGATAGAACTGTGCCAACCACCTATCCTTTTCAGAAACTCTCTTCTGAATGTGGGGAAGAGAGTTGTTACCTTAGCCATTCCGACATTTCTTTTAAGACACTATTTTTCCTTTTTATATCCCCTTTGCACATTTGTCATTTGAAAAGGAGAGCAAGGTTAGGTTATAGTTAGTATAGGCCTTTTTATTTTGACTACACAAACTTGGATTTATTTGTTTAATGGTGGAGACTACTCCCAGTTACAAATTCTCCAAACCTTACCAAAATTACAAAATAAAGGTTTTTAAAACTTGCCTCTACTGTGTCTGTCTACTGTTGATACCATGCTTCCCTTACAAAGTATAGCTCTTGCATAGTTCATTCAATTTGGTATACAAAATATGTTCTTTTCACTCGATTCACTAACTTCAGTGTTCATTAATTGTCACATGTTCTGTTTCAGTCACTGCAGTAAATTACTTTCACTTACTTCGTTCAGTTCGGTATTCAATATTAGTAATGTAATTTGTTTAATTCAAATTAAGGGAACAACGGGTTCTGTTTCATTCATTTGTTTTTCACTCTTAATAAACTTTTCTTGGAGGCTGCTTGGAGGTAGAGCTCACTCACCACGCCGCCTCTTACTGCTTCAACTTGCAGATCCTCAGCGTCTTAGTGTGTCTTCCTCCTCCAGCTGGTCCTCGGTAACTCGGTATGTTCCTCTCTCCTTGCTTACTGGCTGTGTCCATTTTATACTCTCCAGAGGTTTTAACAGGTTGCAGGTGGGCATACTTAACTTCAATTGCCAGAACTTGCTTATCGGAACTTGCCTGGGCTTATTATTGGGACCTCTTCATTGAGTATGCTGGTGTGCCTCTGGTTGCATCTTCTTCGTCCAAGTACTAGAGTGGTGTTTTCCATAGGTAATCTGCATTGCTCATTGAGGCATCTTCCTCTTCTCAGTATTATGTGTGATGTCAAGGGGGAACTAGGATCAAAGTCACAATAGTCTATTAAGGCAGAGGGTAGTAGGATAGGTCTTCGTGAGCCTTTGTGCAATTTGAGATATGGGCAAGGTGGCTTCTTCCCTTTCTTCACAGGTCCATTAAACATGTCCAAGAAATGTCTCGGCTCCCTTCCATACAAAAGCTTAAAAGGTGAATAACCCAACAAAGCCTGAGGAGTTTTTCTAATAGCAAAAAGGGCCCAGGGAAACATTGCATTCCAATTTCAGCCATCTATCTCTACCAGTTTATGCAGGATCCTCTTAAGAGAATGATTAAAATACTCAACCAGACCCTCTGTTTTCGTTATGGTTCGTAGCATTTTATTCCTGAGGAGTTTTCACTTCTCGCATAAGCCTGGGCATAAAAGTAGTCTATACGGATCTTCTTAGGAAAACCAATTTAAGAAAGTAATTAGATGTGTTCATATGTGTTGACTAGTGTTATTTCACAATGGGAACACTTTGGGATACCAAGTACCATAGTCAACTATCATAAGGATGAATTTGTTCCCAATTTAGAAGCCTCTAAGGGCCCAAAAACGTCCATAGCAATATGGTTGCAAGGTACTCCAATGGGGTGGGGCTCGGGGTATCGGGGTGGATGCATTCTTTTGACAAATCTTGCAGACTGCCATGAAATTCCTCACATCCAGATACACCTCGGGTCAATATAACCTGTGGATTACCTGGCTCTGGGTCGCCTGTATCCCTTGAGAGGCAGCCATAAGATGGGACTGGACCAACTCTAAGGATATCTGTTGATGGCTTTGGGGTTACCACTAATTGGGTTAAGGGAAGGCTATCTCTCTCTGTGTCCCCTTCTTGATGAAAAAGAATGGTCCAGCCTGACTCTGGCGTTGCTCGGGAACGACTCGCCCGAAGGCTTCAGTTAAAAATCGGTTGTTACTTTGGGCAAACGCCAAGTCAGGTAACGGAGGATGATCATCTGGGTCGACTCAAGAGAGAGAGAGGATGTCCGTGTGTCAGCCTTACCGATCCCCTTAGAGCCTCTAATGGTTTCTGACAGCTCTTCCACCTCTTGTGAGATCGAGCTTAGAGGCTGCTTCAGGATCGGTTGGCCAATAGCCTCAACTACCTTAACTATGTAGAGAACCATCCCATTATTGTGGAGGACAACATGTATTTCTCCCCTGTAATCTGGGTAAATCACTGCGGCTGCAATGGCTTAGTAATATCGCCTAGCTAATCCTGACTTGGCAGCCAACCTAAGTCCCAGGAGGACATTCTGAACCCAGTGGGAATCGGGTGCCTCAGGTATCTGAATGTCCTTAGTGCTAAAAAGATTGAATCCTCTTGACTGAGGGGTGGCCTGAACAGGGAGTTTGGCATTGGGATGTAAGCGCCGGACTAGCATGAGTCCCATCCCTGTGTCGGGTTGCACCATATAACGAACTTGGATTTGGAACTTTTGATTTCATCTTTTGAAGGCCGCTGTGTATAGATCAGGCCAGGAGCCATGTCCTGGAGTGAACATTTGATTTGAAGACTGTCTGCAGGAGAGTGGGTCAGCTAGGAGGCCTGACGACTAATAGTGTGAAAACACGTTCTCTCAATTTTATGCTTTTTTATCTTGTGGTAGGATCAGTTAGTTGGACAGGTTAGGTTAAGACGGAGGATTGATTTAAGTTATTTGACAACCGGACAAGCAATTTTAATTGTTAGGAAGGTAAACTCCCTTTAGCAATAGGGCTAGTGAGGCATATTCTTCAACTTAAATAAAAGTTCATGTTTAAAACCACATCCTCTGGTCCAAGTCTTACTTCTGGTCCGCCACACATCTGATAAATAATTAGCATTTTTCTTAGCATGGTAGAAGCAGACTTTATCATGGACTTATTCAGTAATTAGGCACAATAATATATTTTTCCAGTGTACATCCAGAGCTTCTATCAGGCTGTACAACTTTCTGCTTTGCAGGTACATCATTTGTTGCAGCCAAATGCACTTGTATACTGCTCGGACTTGGTTTATGAATCATTGCAATAGTTCATCTAGTATCCCGTAGAAGTTCATGTATATCCTGGGCTTTTCAAACAATCTAATTTCAATAATAGAACTATAACATTCACTGTTCCTACCTATTTGTCAGAATAAATCCTGGTGGAGAACATCCTAACACCTCCTAACACCTCCTAGATAGACAAAGGTTTGCTTATGCCCTACTATTGAAAAAAGTCACTAGTTGCTACCGGTAAGCAGCAAATGCAGTGAACAGCTGGTTGTGTTGCCTTGCTAAATAGTTGAGTGTGTTCTCACAGGAGGGGGTGCACACGTCTGCACGAGACTGCAAGTCTTTGTCAGCTTTAGTACCAAACATCTGTACAAGTGTCCCCATTCAACAATTCCTGCCGAGAGCAGGAATTAACTGGCTCTACAATCAGAACTAGGCTGAGTGAATTCCAATTGAGGAAAAGTTCCTTTAAAACAGCGTGCACATTTCTTGAAGCAGGCATTTTCAATAATAGCAGGAGAGGCAAAAAAACACGAGAAACAAAATTACTTAGCATGCAAAAATGAAAACTCCAGCTTAGGCCAATCACAGGTAATGCTGAACCACTGCATGTGAGGAAGAGTCACGAAAAGGATACTAAGGGAAGCGCAGGTAATGGGCAAGGATCTGGATCTTTTGACATTTTGGAGCCTTTCTCATCCATATTACAATAATTGTGGTGTTCACAAAGGCTGGGAATACGAGGGAGCCAGACGGGGTGAACATACAACTAAACAGCCAAATGTAAGTGATATAGTTTTAATTTTTAACACCCTTTGTTTAACTTAAGGTTTTAAAACCTATTATACAACAAATAATAAATGCTGTCATGTACAGGTCAGTCAACAGTCTATGTTATAAATCCAAACCCTTAGACGATTCAGGACAAATGTGCCAAAGCAACTTTTCCTTAAAAAGTAGACAAATGCTGATCCAATCACAAGCCAACCCCATCTTCATGCTCTCACGCTGTGAACCAGGGATTACTAATGTGTACTTCATGAGAGTGCTGTCAATGCACATTTATATATTTATTTTATTTATTGTTTGCTTGGTAGGTGCTCATACAGGAAGTAAATACTGTTTCAAAGCTCCTACAGGGCAAAAGGGAAGGAACAAGGGGATGTAAAAAAGATTGAAATACATACAAATATTAATACAGTGGGAGAGGGAGACAAACCTACAATGCCTTGTGAGTGTTCAGCAAGTGCAGACAGAAGGGAGTGTGAATGGGATAGGTGCTGAGGAGCTCATGGGTGAGCAACAAAATAAGTGCAATGTAAGGTAAGTGCAAGCCTCCAGGGTAGAGGGTGAGCCGAGGCAAGTGCAGAAGGATAGAGAGAAGCTGGTGGATGGGGATTCGGTGTGCATAAGGGCCCTGAACACCAAGTGTGAGATTAGCAGAGGAGAGTGGGGGTAAAGGTGGAGGTAAAGAGGAAAGTCTTGAGGAGCTTCCAGAATTTAAGAAAGTACTGCTCAAGACGAAGAGGGAGGGGGAGGCTGTTCCAAAGAAGGGAGCCAGCTGAGGAAAGAGATCGACCTCCTGCCCTTTTTTAGCGAAACGCTTTACACAAAGAGTTAGTGCCAGAGGAACGCAGGGGTCTATAGGGTGAATATTTTGTAAGAGCGAGTTGCAGATAGTGGGGTCCACGGCCCCAGAAAGCGTTGTGGTTGATACACAGGGATTTTAATTTAATCCATGAAGCAACCAGGAGCCAGTGCAGACTTTTTAGGGGAGGAGAGATGCGTCCCTGGGCTTGAGGCCAAGGATAAGTCTTGCTGCCTTATTCTGGATTAGCTGGAGAGGACGCAGAGTGGAAGAAGGAAGATTAATTAAGGAGGAGGCTATTGCAGTAGACAAACCTAGAGAGAACCAGGGCTCGGGTGACATTGAGCTTCTGGGGGAGGGTGAGCAAAGGTAGAATTCCTTTGAGAAGGAAGAGCTGAAAGTGGGACTTCTTGGCAATGTCCTGAGTCAGAGGGAGGAAAAAGAGAGAGGAGTCGAAGATAACTCCAAGGTTTTTGGCTTCAGGGGAGGGAGCAGGGGAGAGGCCATGGATGAAGGCCAGAGGGAAGGGAAGAAGTCGTGAGCAGGGGTCGCAATGGGAAGGATCTCAGGTTTGCTGGCATTGAGGCAGAGATCATTAGAAGTGCACCAGGAATGGATGGCAGAAAGGCAGTCGGGGATGATGCAAGGTGCAAGAGGGTCAAGCAGGAGGTTTGAAGAAGAGTTGTGTGTCATCTGCATAACACTGGAAGTTGGGGGGAGAACAAGGAGATGAGGAATGGCAGCTGAGAAAGGTAGATGTTAAAGTATATTTCTAATGTCCTTGGCGGGTGATTTCCTCACTGTGACCAAGTCCTTTGATACCTTAATTCTGACATGTAAACACAAAGCTGGAATGTGTAGACTAGTCTAGTGTAAAATGTAAGGTTTATACCCACAAAACAGAAATCTCTTCTGGGTATGGGTCTTCTTGTGTTGTATGCAAGTGCAGTTTATTTTTCTGCAGGTCTTCTTCTCCATCATCTATGTGGAAAACATACACATTAAAAATAAAAGAAATTAAAAAATGCCTTAATTTTAAATTTTTTATGTAGATTTAGAAAAAGGCTCATATTTTCCAAGTCTACTACATTTTGCATGTATATGTTATTACAAAATATATTTTTTTCTGCTCAAGTCATACCAGCGATTATATGAAGTTTTAAACAATAGGACACCTAATATTTGCGACCAGAATAGCATTTATGTGTGGATACCATAAATAATAAAAAGAAACAAATAAAATAGATTCAATAATGCCAAATTGATGTTAAAATGACTACAATTTGACATTTCAGAGACTGAGTCACCTCAAATATCCTGCCTATATTAATGAAAACGGTTTCATAACAATTGGCCTAGGTTTGCAAAGAGGAAAATCATTACAGTAATCAATCAACAGTTTCCAGATGAAAGATACGTTGTGAATTTGTTATAAGAAAAATAGAAGTGATCTTTTCCAAGGCCACTATTTTTCAAATTTGATCCTACAAATTTGCCAAAGTGATTTGAGCTGCTGTGAGGAAGGGTCTGGCTCAAGGTGGCCATGTATCCTTGTGCAGGGTATATTTCCTATTTTACATCACCCAATAGAACCACCACCGGATGAAGAGGCAATGATATTCCAGCGCTGGCTTTTATCTAGGCAAGCATTTCTTTACAATATATAATGGTTTTGGGACAACACAACCAAATATGAGCCAAGCTACTGATTGCACCACAGCCTTCCAGCACAGCTGCTAATAAGCAGGATTGTATTTCTAGAGGCATCATGGTGACATATACCCCCACACACAACATTTGATATGCACATTACTTTTTGGGGACGAATACGGAAAATATGCTAGCTCTGATTCAAAATATGCACAATACATCAGGAGGTATAGCAACCTCTAGCTCATTTTCCATTTGCAAGATTGGGGGACTTGTCATCATATTCACTCGATCTAATGATTTATTAAGTTTGAAATCCCACCTTTAGGAATCCCATCCTGAAATTAATTTCTAAAGCAGTTAATCATATAGTATTTTGATTCTGGATTCAAGGAATAGAGATCCATTGGCTTATTTGAGATTATCTAAACTGTTCTCTCTATCAATTGTAAAATGGGCTCTACATTCCTATAATGGCAGGGGCATAGTTCCATTAAAAAGCTGTAAAATTCCTTAAAGTCCTCTGTCCGTCCATGTTTTAATGGCTTTAAGAGACAGCCCAGGGGATAAATCTGCATTGCCCAGAACAGGTAAAAGGGGGCTCCCGTCAGGTTGAATCCCTGATAGTTTGAGAGATGCATCCCAGAATGCGAAGATTGATAGAATAGTTTAAAATATAGGCCACCCTCAGTTCTTAATCTTGCGATATATGAAAGGAAGACAATTCTTGTGAATTTTAGTAATGCTTTGTTCCATCTCAACCCATCTGGGAGAGGGGGACCATCAGTGTCTATACCCCCCATTCAAAGATCCAGGTTAGCTTGAATGCTAATAAATAACACCAGATGCAGGGAACCCCCAGTCCCAGAGTATCTGCCCTAACACAGAAAATGCTTACCGATTCCCGGTCTGTGATTGCCCCAAATTCATTTAAACATATTCTGTTGCAGTGTGTAGGTTGCGGTAAATGGGACCTGGATGGCCAGCGCTGAGCAAATATAAACGTCTAGGGTTGAGGTTCATTTTAATGGCGCACATCCACCCTAGCCATCATCACTCTTTGCTGTCCCCGTCTTTCCAGCTCCAACCAAAAAACCCTTGAAAATGTGTTGGAAATATGCCTGAAAATAAGTCTGTGGATAAAGAGGTTCTATTAACCCCAACAGTCAATAAAATCTTCAGCCCATTTAAAAGGAAGTAAAGACTCCATTTCAGAAGGAATTTCAAAACATATTCAAAATCATCAATTTGGTATAGTGCACATTAAACCCTGAAACCCTCTTGAATGCCTCCATCTCCTCCAATAATGAGGGTAGAGTTTCAGTCGTATTAGTTATACATATCAAAATGTAATCAGCATATATAAAGCCATTTTATGTTCCCACTAGACGTTTGTAGCCCTTGGATGTCTGCACTCTCCACTGATGGGGCAAATATCAGGGGTGAGATAGAGCAGCCCTGCTGTGTACCTCTTGCAATTGAGATGGGAGCTGCTAGTACACCGTTTAGATGGGTGAAAGTTATCCAAGACATATGAGATAAAAACTGGTGCTAAACCAGATAAATCTCATTAACATCTCATATATGTGAAGCCAATCTATTCTATTGGATGCCTTAAATCGATAGCTGCCCCCGCGTGAGAAGGACACCGTGTGAGCCCCGCGGCTCTGCAACTCATGAGGGTAATTTCGGGGTGTCTTAAAGGGCAGCAGTGTGCAACAGACCTCAGCAAGATCGAACACGGCAAAGAAACCCCTGGTATCCAAACTAATACAAGGCATAAAATAAGCAGTGTTGTATAGCAATTTGCTATGCAATTCTGTAGATTTGCTAATTAAATTGACACTTGAGTAGCACAACTAGATATTTAAATTACCCTGTTCAATTGAAGCACAGCTCACCCTGCATTCGCCTGAAGCCCTCAATGCTCTCTTCAACCTCTTTTCTCTGCTCACTGCAAGTTCAAACGAGGATAAAGGAGAGAGTGCAGCAGAAATCATCTCCTTCACTCTTAAACGTTCCAAAGGCCTGTGTAGGAGTGCTAGGCAAGTAAATGTCTTTCTTTTTCAAATAATTGGAAACCAGGAGTAATCGGGATGATACCTTTATTAAGTTACCTATATCCTGTTTGGTAAGGACCAGCATGTGTTACTGCATTTTTTTTTTTAGAGACAGTCCTTCAAATACATTTCTTTTTTTTGACAATTTTTTTTTATTGTAATACCTTATAATCATGAAATCATCTAATACATTCATATGGAAAAGCATTAAGAACAATCAAGAGAAATCAACCCAACGATATTTCATTTTCAACTGTTTAAATTCATCAAATCATCTAATTCATCAGTAACTGATATCTAATGAGAGAGATTAAACTCAAGCTGAACTCTTATAAGCAAAGGACGAACAAGAGGAGAAAGAAAAAAAAAACGTCCATAGTAACCACCAGCTGATGAACACAGCCTCAGGCCCTGGGAACTCCCTCTCAATTCAGGGCCCCTCCTGGGTATACCACAATGTCCATGTTAGAAGTCCCTTACGGTCTCAGAAGGTATTTAATCAAGCAGGGTTTAAAAAAAATATGCTCTCTCTCAGCAAAATGTTCTAAGAAAGGTCCCCAGATTCTTTAGAACTTATCCGTCTTTCTTTCCAAAGTGGCTGTTCACTTTTCCGACCCCAGCATGTCCCATATCTTAACTCACCAGTATGCGATATGAGGGCCTTCAGAATCTTTCCAGAATCTGGCACGGGTGAGCCGGGCTGCCATGAGCAGATTGTCAAGGAGTCCCCCCCACCATTCTCACCTGGGTCTGTTCTTTAATGGAGTCCTTGGTCGCTGCCTTCTAGCGGACGGTCCTGGTTTTAACTAAGGCTACTCGAGTCTCTTTCGACTCCAGGGCGCGTTCAGTTCCGGGAACGCGGAATCCAGGAATCCAAGGATCTAGGATGAATGCAACTACACACAAGTCCAGGAAACAGGAAGAAAGGAAGGGGCAAGGAGCGGGTAGGTGCACAAGGACAGAGAAAGAATACCGCGAGCTACGGATCACACGTCTGATGGCTACTTGCAATAGCATTGAGACACGCGGAGCCGCGGAAGGCGTGGTCTATGAATAGAGTATGTTACGTCCAGCGCATGGAGCGAGAAAAGGTCTTAGCGCTGGGCAACCATGTTGGGAGTATTAGAGAATGCAAGCCCCGTTGAGACAAGGACCAGGAGGTCCAAAAAGGGCCTGTTCTGAAGTTCATGACAGCATGCCTCCTCCGAAGACCTTTTCCTCCAGGTTTGCCTAGGTGTATGAGGTGAAATCTTCTGAGCAAGCGAGGGGCCCTGATGTTAGAGATAGGTTCCCAGGTTCTTTCACTAGGAGGGTATCCTTTGGCCCCGTTTATACCTGTAATCGCAAATTCGGGACACCTCATATTCCAGTTGATTGTCGACCAGCAGAGCAGGATGTCTACTGGATTTCCGGGAGGACGGAATGTAGGGTTTCAGTAAGGATGTATGAAAAACTGGATGAATTCTTTTCCAGGAGTCGGGAAGCTGGAACCGGTATGAGACAGGGTTAATAATTTCCTTGATGGGAAATGGCCCATAGTACCGTGGGGCCAATTTGTTTGGTCGTAGGTGTCGGGGTAGTAGTTTTGATGACAACCACACCCGGTCACCGACTGCATAAGAAGGGCCTGGTCTTCTTTTGGAATCTGCATATCTCTTGGTCTGTGATCTGGCCTTTTCCAAGTATTTCTTGGCATCCTGGTGTATGTTCATGAGGGTTTTGATCCAGGAGTCAACAGTAGGTACTGGTGTAGGATGAGGAAGGACAGAGGGTAAAACCGATGGATGGAACCCTTGACTACAATAAAAAAGGCTGGTCTGAAGCGCTGAATGGTCGGAATTGTTGAAAGCGAATTCCGCAACGGGTATCAGGAGCGACCAGTCATCCTGGACCTTGGTGGCGAAGCATCGAAGATACTGTTACAGGGTCTGATTCGCACGTTCTGTGGCTAAGTTGGTTTGAGGGTGATATCCCGAAGAGAGGGCACGTTGAATTCCTAGAATCCGGCAGAGATGTTTCCAGAATTGAGAAATGTATTGAGGTCCTCGATCAGATATGATCTTGGAAGGAAGTCCAGGCAGGCGGAATATGTGTTCCAGAAATATTCCAGCTAGTTCGGAAGAGGATGGTAGTTGTTAGGGAGAATTCTCTGTTTAGGCTGAATTTCCTAACCTAGTGAGTCCCCCCAGCAGCTTTGCTGGATTTTTGGGGTTTATTTTTTTCACCTGCCAAGAAAGAGTGAGACTCTTTTTACCCTCACTCTTGGACATGATTTGAGTGTGTTCCTTTGACTCTAGATGTGTTTAATGGGCTATGGGGTCTTTTACTCCATAGGGCTTCATGTGTTTTTGTGATGTGTGTTACACAGCACCCTCAGTGCAGTAACACAGGGGTGTCATAGTGACCTGCCAGTATAGACTCCATACCCTGGGACTGACTACTGTCTCCCAGGGCATGTAAAGTCACCATTGACTTTACTAGTCTTGAATTCTGAACAGAACCAGTACAAACCATCATATTGTGGACGTACTGGCTGGGGCAATTCGATTGCCCCGGGGTCTGTTAGTCGAGGGGGCACGTCTCCGTCCCCCCTGATCGGGTTTTGGCTGGTGGCAGAGGATACTACTTTTTATATTCAACCGCAAATATTTCTCTATGGGATTTTCCCATTGTTCGAGGCTACTATCTTCATTTATTTAATTACGATAGCCTCGAACATACCGCCGGTTTATTTATTTTTTTATTAATTCTCCGGTTGGTATTTTTTGCCAAAACTCAGTTCTAAAATGGCGTTTGTGTTCTCTTCTGTGACTCCAACCCAAGTCGATCCCTTTGTTTCACTTTTTTTGGCGGGCTTCTCCACAGAAGCCCTCCAAAGTGGTGCCACTCTGTCTGGGGTACTAAGGGGGGGGTGGAGGGGGATTTAGGCACCCTGGACTGAGTTGCCTAGGCAACTCAAGTCGTACTCCGTCCTGATTGGCCCAAGTGGTGAGCCGGCCGGCTCACCACTTAGCATGTTTGAGTGACAGCTAGGCTGAGTGAATGGGGGTTTTCTGTTCTGCATAAAAGCAGGGCTTTGGGGACTGGAACTTCAGAAGTCGCCACAGGACCTAAGAATCCGACGAGGGAGAAGCTGAGCCGACCTGCTACAACGACACCACCGAAGGAGCCCTGCGGAACCGTCTCACCACTTTTCCCAACGACAGAGGAGATCTCCCGCTGGAGAGTCTTCTTCCTTTGACTGGTGGGGATAACCAGTTTCACCGTCATTTCGCTTTCCCGACGCATCATGTGGCCGCCTTGCCTGTGCCAAGCACCCCGGCAACGGGAATACCACGTTTTACCACGACAGCGAAATAAAGGGTAATACCTTTAACCGGAAAACTCTGCGGCTGGTTTCTTCCCTGGCAGTGCAACGACCTTCATCTTTCCTCCAAGTCGAGATCTTCTCTTCCTCTGGACGACGCCGAGACTTGCACCCGCTGCCAGGAACAATTGCCACCGCTGGAGGATCCTTCCCACTTAAGGTACCGTGTTCCGCCTGGCTTCCCTTGCCACCGACTGTACGGGGTAGATTTAGCCCCCGGCTTTCGAACCAGGGTTAGCCTGGGACACCCTGGCTAAACTTTTCTGAGAGTCTCTAAACTCTTTTCGAACTCTCTGCAAGACGTGATCTTGGGCGCATTTGTGCTCTGCTCCCTCTAAGAGTGGGCCCAGCCTATGGACTTTGGCTCACAAGTGACTTTTGCTCTTCTGCCTTGCTAAAAGTGTTCCTAAATCTTAGAGTGGTGCATCTTCACATATTCTGTATTTTTCCCTCCCTTTTTCATGAACTTATTGGAGTGCCATCTATAGTTAAGCGCTCACCTTTGTCTGGAAATAAGTGATGTTAACTAAGACTTGTCTGATAAGGAATAAGGGTTGTATATATCATAATAGTAACTGTGTTTAGAGTGTTTTACAATAAGAGTGCTGGAGTGTTTCAGTGTGTTTTTAAATAAATAATTATATACTTTGATACCAAAGCTCTGGTCAGTGTTTGCTTGTGCTATTGTGTCTGAGTGCCTATTGTGTATACTTTGCATACTGCCTAACTCTTCTTAAGGGAAGTCTGACTGCTCAGCCACAGCTACTAGGTAAATCTGGGTGGTACAGACTGCTACCAAGTGGGTTTAATGCTAACACCTGTAGTCCTAAAACTTTTGCAGTGTTCCCAAAGGGAACTGCACAGGTTTCTGCCCAACACTGGTGTACAGCGGTGGGATTTGTATTGAGTATAGATGTTAGTGTGCTTTAGGATACCTTAGTGAAACTAACCACAAAGCTTAGCACTGAAAAAGTAATCTTTCTAACATGTTAACTATGGAATGTTATAGTCAAGAGTCCCTTGCTACAAAAACTGCTGATTGTTTAAGAGTTCTCTGCAAGCATAAGAATCTCCTGACTAGAGGCAAGAAAATGGAGCTAATAGAAAGGTTGTTAGCTAACCAAAGCCTGGATGGTGGTTCAGAGGAACCGACCACTCCAGCAACTGTAGATAACAGTATTGAGATTGAAACTGAACAAAATGTTGATGATCTTGAGGAAGAGTCAGAAGAGGAGGGTGAGGCTGCTGCGACTGTCCCCCCTAGGCCTCTGTCTGCTCTACCTGCTGTACCTACTGGACCTTTACCAGGTCCCACATTTAGTCCTCAATACTTTGAACTGGAGAGAATGAAACTAGAATTGGAGTATAAGAAACATAATGCTCAAACTGAAAAAGAACTAAGGCTAAGGGAAATGGAGCTCAAGCATGAGCTAGAAATGAAGAAATTGTCTGTTGAAAATGCTTCCCTCTCTGGCTCCTCTAGAAGTTCCAGTTCTAAAAGACCCCGGATGCCTAAAGAATTGGTTGGTATGTATGAGCCCAAGTTGGATGTTTTGGAATGGTTGTCTCTGTTTGAATATAATGATGGGCTCCAGAACATCACAGGAAATGACTTACTCACCTGGTTGTTCTCTAGGCTGCCCACTGTTGCAACTGATGTGGTAATGGAGTTGGGGGAGGAGGATAGGAAAGAGTATGAATGTGAGAAACTAGCTCTGATAGCTAGATTTGGGAAGACCACTTCCCAGTATCTTAAGAGGTTTAGAACCCTCAAAAAGCATGATGGTACCCCTTGGGCTACCTGGGTGAGTGAAGGGTTGAAAAACTTAGAGGGATCGATTAAGGGTTACAAGGTGAACACTTATGAAGGTATGAAAAATCTTTTTATGTTGGAGTTAGTTTATGATGCCTGCTCTCCTGAGCTCAGACAGCACTTGGCTGATTCAAAGGAATTAGATTCCAGAAGGCTAGCTAGGTCTGCTGACCTGTGGGTTGCCAACAGGGCCACTCACAAGGATTCTGGGGTAACTCAGAAGAAGGATGAGGGGAAACAGCCTAAAAAGGACTCCAAAGAGAATTCTAATACTGCAAATTCCAAAGAGGGCCCCAAACAAAACCATAAGGGTAAGCCACAAGGGAAACCAACTCAGGCTAGTGTACCTTCTGGTGCAAAACCAGAAGGATGTCAGAACAAGCCTCCATTCCAGCAAGCCTTTGGCTCATGCTATGTTTGTAGGGCCACTGACCATGTGAAAGGAGATCCCAGATGCAAAGGTAAACTTCCAGGGATCCAGCTTGCCTCCTTAACCTTCGCTCCAGAAGAGGAAGTCCCAATGGCAAGTGGAAACTTTCTACTGCTGGCTGATGAACCCATTGGTGTCTCAGCCAGTGTTTCTTTAGTCTCTCTGGGGTTGTGGGAACAACAGATTTTAGATGTGTATAATTCTATCCCAGATAATACTAAAGAGTATTATAAAGACAGTGTCCAGGTGAATGGTCAGGAGACTCCTGCCATTAGGGACACTGGGGCCAGCATAACTGTGGTGGATGAATCATTTTTCAAGGCAGAGGATGTTGCTAAGGCACCCAAATGCCTCACCAAGTTAGCTGGAGGGCCTGTGCAGATGTATCCCCAGTTACCAGTTCTCATCCAGTGTAATGATATGGCTGTAAAGATACCTGTCAGTATACAATGTGAAGTAGCAGGTAGGGTTCTGTTGGGTAATGACCCGAAAGCTCTTGGAATTGTGTCACATACCCCCAGACCTCCTAGTAAAACATTACAGGAGCTCACAAAACCTGCAAGAGAGAAAACCCTGCGAGGGTTATCCCAGGAGATGATGACAGAGATCACTTCTCTCCCACTGGAGCAACTTACTGCAGTAACTACCAGATTAGGAGCAAAGAGGCAACCAAGACTCCTAGAAAAAAGCCAGCAGCAAGCACTCCAGTGCTTCCAACAAGGACTTCCCCTCGGTTGTCCACAGTTACACCTGTAACTCCACCTCCAGCTGAGGCTGAGAGGGAGGTACAACCATGTGTGGTTGAACTAGTCTCTGAAGAAGAGCTAGTAGGAGGCCAAGAACTTATTGGAGATCTGGACCCTGAGGACCATCCTGAGCTGCAGTCTTTACTGGCAGAAGGTGGGCCCAGCAGGGCAGCTTTTCGTAAGGGACAAAGAGAATGTCCCACTCTGGAGGGTCTCCGCCACCAGGCAGCTTCTCAGGCTGATGGGCAAGAGCCTGGGAAGTATAGGTTGCACTGGGAAGATGGCCTCTTCTACAGTGAACCAACTGAGTCTGAACCTGGAGACTACAAGCGCCTTGTAGTACCTCAAGAAAACAGACAACAGTTCTTGCACTTAGCCCACGAGATTCCTTTGGCTGGTCACCTGAGTTTCAAGAAGACCAAGGAAAGGCTCTCACTCTACTTCTATTGGCCAAAAATGGGGGCTGAAGTAGATACGTTTTGCAAGAGCTGCCATACCTGCCAAACTTCTGGTAAGGTTGGCTCCAAGAATGTGGCACCTTTAGTGCCTCTCCCAGTTGTGGGAGTCCCATTTGAGAGGGTATGGATTGACATTGTTGGTCCCCTTGATCCCCCAACCTCCTCAGGCAACAGGTTTATCCTTGTTGTAGTAGACCATGCTACTAGGTACCCTGAGGCAATTCCTATGAGGACTGTTACAGCTCCGGCTCTGGCTAAGGCCCTCCTTGGTATTTTTACCAGGGTTGGGTTTCCTAAGGAAGTAATATCCGACAGGGGGTCAAACTTTATGTCCCACTACATGAAAGCCATGTGGAAAACCTGTGGAGTTACTTACAAGTTCTCAACCGCATACCACCCCCAGACAAATTGGTTGGTAGAAAGGTTTAACAGAACCATGAAGAGCATGATAGGTGCTGTTAGGCAGAAACCTGTGCAGTTCCCTTAGGGAACACTGCAAAAGATTTAGGACTACAGGTGTTAGCAGTAAACCCACTTGGTAGCAGTCTGTACCACCCAGATTTACCTGGTAGCTGTGGCTGAGCAGTCAGACTTCTCTCAAGAAGAGTTAGGCAGTTTGCAAAGTATACACAACAGGCACTCAGACACACCAATACAAGCAAACACTAACCAGAGCTTTGGTATCAAAGTATATAATTATGTATTTATAAATAAGTGCTGGAGTGTTTGAAACACTCCAGCACTCTTGTTGTAAAATATTCTAAACACAGTTACTATTGTAATATATACACTCCTTTTTCCTTATCAGATAAGTCTCAGTAAAACACCACTTATTTTCATACAGAGGTGAGCGCTTAACTAGATGGCACTCCAATAAGTTTGTGAGAAATTGAGGGAAAAATACAGAATATGGAAAGGTACACCACTCTTAAGGTTTAGGAACACTGTTAGCAAGGCAGAAGAGCAAAAGTCACTGGTGAGCCAAAGTCCAAAGGCTGGGCCCACTCTTAGAGAGAGCAGAGCACAAATGCGCCCAAGATCACACAGTTACACTAGGCTTAGAAAGTCTTGCAGAGAGTTCAAAAAGAGTTTAGAGAGGCTTAGGAAAGTTTAGCCAGGGTGTCCCAGGCTAACCCAGGTTCGAAACCGGGGGCTAAATCTACCCAGTACAGTCGGTAGCAAGGGAAGCCTGGCGGGACTGGTACCTTAAGTGGGAAGGATCCTCCAGCGGTGGCAGTTCCTGGCAGTGGGTGCAAGTCGCGTTGCCGTCCAGGGGAAGAGAAGATCTCGACTTGGAGGAAAGATGAAGGTCGTTGCACTACCAGGGAAGAAACCAGCCGCAGAGTTTTCCGGTTAAAGGTGGTACCTTTGTTTGCGGTCATGGTAAAACGTGGTATCCTGGTTGCCGGGGTGCTTGGCACAGGCAAGGCGGCCACGAGGTACGTCGGTAAGGTGAAAAGACAGTGAAACTAGTTATCCCCACCAGTCAAAGGAAGAAGACTCTCCGGCGGGAGATCTCCTCTGTCGTTGGGAAAAGTGGTGAGACGGTCCAGCAGGGCTCCACCGGTGGTGGCATCGTGGCAGGTCGGCTCAGCTTCTCCCTCGTCGGATTCTTAGGTCCTGTGGCGACTTCTGAAGTTCCAGTCCCCAAAGCCCTGCTTTTATGCAGAAAACCCCCATTCACTCAGCCTAGCTGTCACTCAAACATGCTAAGTGGTGAGCCGGCCGGCTCACCACTTGGGCCAATCAGGACGGAGTGCGACTTGAGTTGCCTAGGCAACTCAGTCCAGGGTGCCTAAATCCCCCTCCACCCCTCCTAAGTACCCCAGACAGAGTGGCACCACTTTGGAGGGCTTCTGTGGAGAAGCCCGCCAAAAAGTGGAACAAAGGGCTCGAGTTGGGTTGGAGTCACAGAAGAGAACACAAACGCCATTTTAGAATCAAGTTTTGGCAAAAAATACCAACCGGACAATTAATATTAATTAAATAAATCGGCGGTATGTTCGAGGCTACCGTAAATAATTAAATAAAGATAGTAGCCTAAAACAATGGGAAATCCCATAGGAAAATATTTGCGGTTGAATATAAAAAGTAGTATCCACTGCCACCAGCCAAAACTCGATCAGGGGGGACGGAGACGTGCCCCCTCGACTAACAGACCCCGGGGCAATTGAATTGCCCCAGCCAGTATGTCCACAATATGATGGTTTGTACTGGTTCTGTTCAGAATTTAAGACTAGTAAAGTCAATGGTGACTTTACATGCCCTGGGAGACAGTAGTCAGTCCAAGGGTATGGAGTCTATACTGGGGGTCACTATGACACCCCTGTGTTACTGCACTGAGGGTGCTGTGTAACACACATCACAAAAACACATGAAGCCCTATGGAGTAAAAGACCCCATAGCCCATTAAACACATCTAGAGTCAAAGGAACACACTCAAATCATGTCCAAGAATGAGGGTAAAAAGAGTCTCACTCTTGGCAGGAGAAAAAAATAAACACCAAAAATCCAGCAAAGCTGCTAGGGGACTTCACTAGGTTAGGAAATTCAGCCTAAACAGAATTCTCCCTAACACTCGCCCCTCCCCCCACGTTTTACCACGACCGCGAAACCAAGGTACCACCTTTAACCGGAAAACTCTGCGGCTGGTTTCTGCCCTGGTAGTGTAACGACCTTCATCTTTCCTCCAAGTCGAGATGTTCTCTTCCCCTGGACGAGGACGCAACTTGCACCCACTACCAGGAACAACTGCCACCGCTGGAGGATCCTTCCCACTTAAGGTACCGTGTCCCACCTGGCTTCCCTTGCTACCGACTGTACGGGGTAGATTTAGCCCCCGGCTTTTGAACCTGGGTTAGCCTGGGACACCCTGGCTAAACTTTCCTAAGCCTCTCTAAACTCTTTTTGAACCCTCTGCAAGACTTTCTAAGCCTAGTGTAACTGTGTGATCTTGGGCGCATTTGTGCTCTGCTCTCTCTAAGAGTGGGCCCAGCCTTTGGACTTTGGCTCACCAGTGACTTTTGCTCTTCTGCCTTGCTTATAGTGTTCCTGAATCTAGAGTGGTGTACCTTTCCATATTCTGTCTTTTTCCCTCCCTTTCTCACAAACTTATTGGAGTGCCATCTAGTTAAGCGCTCACCTCTGTATGAAAATAAGTGGTGTTTTACTGTGATTTATCTGATAAGGAAAAAGGGGTGTATATATTACCATAGTAACTGTACCTAGAATATTTTACAATAAGAGTGCTGGAGTGTTTCAAACTGTGTGTTTTTAAATAAATAATTATATACTTTGATACCAAAGCTCTGGTCAGTGTTTGTTTGTATTATTCTATCTGAGTGCCTATTGTGTATACTTTGCATACTGCCTAACTCTTAGGGAAGTCTGACTGCTCGGCCACAGCTACCAGGTAAATCTGGGTGGTGCAGACTGCTACCAAGTGGGTTTACTGCCAACACCAGTAGTCTTAAATCTTTTGCAGTGGTCCCTAAGGGAACTGCACAGGTTTCTGCCTAACAACTAGTTCTTTTTCACTTGGAGTTAGGGTTCGTGAAGGATAAGCAATGGGGTGTTCCAGCTTGTCCTCTAATTTCTGTTTTAATACTGCTCCTATAGCATAATTAGAGGCATCTGTTTCCACTAGAAAAGGCCGGCTTGTGTCGGGTTTGGCCAAAATAGGAGCTTGTGTAAACTCGGCCTTCAAACACTGGAACGCAGTGGCTTGCAGTGTTGACAGATAAAAGGGGTGTCCTTCTTTAAGAGAGCCACGATCGGTTGAACAATCTCGGAAAAGGTGGGTATGAATTTCCGATAGAAATTGGCTAGTCCTAGAAAGGATTGGACTTGTTTCACCGACGTGGGAGCTGGCCACGCCAAAATGGCTTTTACCTTTGAAGGATCCATTCCAATTCCCTCTGGACTAAGGATGAATCCTAGGTAGTGAACAGAAGTAACATGAAACAAGCATTTTTCAGGTTCGGCTAAGAGTTGGTGTTCACAGAATCTTTGTAGTACTGCCTTTACATGTTCTTCATGCTTTAAAGGGTCCTTGGAAAATATCAGTATGTCGTCCAGATAAACAATGACGAAGAGAAACAACATGTCAGAGAACACCCTATCCATAAAACGTTGGAACACTGCCGGGGCATTAGCTAGTCCAAATGGCATGACCAGGTATTCGTAATAGCCAAAGGGTGTTCTAAAGGCGGTTTTCCACTCCTCTCCTTCCCGGATACGGATCAAATGGTAGGCACCCCGCAGATCCAACTTGGTGAATATTACCGCACCTCTCATGGCTTCCAAGATATCCGATATCAAGGGTAGTGGGTACCGGTCATTGAGGGTATATCCTCTAGCACCTGCTTTAGGCCGCGATAATCGAGGCAGGATCCGAGTTCCTGGGAATCCTTCTTGGGGACAAAGAATAACGAAGCACCTGCTGGAGATTTTGAAGGTCTTATGGTGCAGTTTTCAAGGTTGGTGTCCAGGTATTCTTTGAGGGCCTTTTTCTCAGGTTCTGAAAGGATAAACATCCTGCCGAAGGGAATCACTTCTGAGGGATCTGTTTCAATTGCGCAGTCTTCAGGTCTGTGTGGGGGTGTTAGGGTGAATTCTCTGTTAAGGCTAATTTTCCAAACCTAGTGAGTCCCCCAGCAGCTTTGCTGGATCTTTGGGGTTTATTTTTTTCTCCTGCTAAGAGTGAGACTCTTTTTCCCCCACTCTTAGACATGATTTGAGGTGTTCCTTTGACTTTGTATGTGTTTTATGGGCTATGGCGTCCTTTACCCCATTGGGCTTCATGTGTTTTTGGTATGTGGGTTACACAGCACCCTCCGTGCCGTAACCCAGGGGTGTCGTAGCGACCCCCAAACATAGACTCCATACCCTGGGACTGACTACTGTCTCCCAGGGCATGTAAAGTCACCATTGGCTTTACTAGTCTCAAATTGTGAACAGAACCAGTACAAACCATCATATTGTGGACGTACTGGTCGGGGCAATTCGATTGCCCCGGGGTCTGTTGTTCGAGGGGGCACTGACCAGTCCCCCCCCCCCCCCCCCCGACTGAGTTTTGGCTGGTGGCAGTGGATACTACTTTTTATATTCGACCGCAAATATATCCCTATGGGATTTTCCCATTGTTCGAGGCTACCACTTTTTAAAATTAGCCTCGAACATACCGCCAGTTTATTAAATTAATATAAATTCACTGGTTGGTATTTTTCGCCGAAACTTGGTTCCAAAATGGCGTTTGTGTTCACTTCTGTGACTCCAACCCAAGTCGAGCCTTTTGTTCCACTTTTTGGCGGGCTTCTCCACAGAAGCCTCCAAAAGTGGTGCCACTCTGTCTGGGTACCACAGGGGGTGTGGGAGGGGGTTTAGGCACCCTGGACTGAGTTGCCTCGGCAACTCAAGTCGCACTCTGGTGTGATTGGCCCAGTGGTGAGCCGCCCGGCTCACCACTTAGCATGTTTGATTGACAGCTAGGACTGATGAATGGGGGTTTTCTGCATAAAAGCAGGGCTTTGGGGACTGGAACTTCAGAAGTCGCCACAGGACCTAAAGAATCCGAGGAGGGAGAAGCCGAGCTGACCTGCAACGACGACACCACCGGTGGAGCCCTGCTGAACCGTCTCACCACTTTTCCCCGACGACAGAGGAGATCTCCAGTCCGGAGAGTCTTCTTCCTTTGACTGGTGGGGATAACCAGTCTGCCCGTCTTTTCGCCTTCCTGGATCAACTCGTGGCCGCCTTGCCTGTGCCAAGCACCCCGGCCACCGGGATACCACGGTTTACCACTACCGCGAATAAAAGGGTAGTAACTTTTAGCCGGAGAACTCCGCGGCTGGTTTCTTCCCTGGCAGTGCAACGACCTTCATCTTTCCTCCACGTCGAGACCTCCTCTTCCTCTGGACGAAACACCGACTTGCACCCGCTGCTAGGAACAACTGCCCCCGCTGGAGCGTTCTTCCCATTTCAGGTACTGTGTCCCGCCTGGCTTCCCTTGCGACAGATCATTCGGGGTGACAGTAAATCCTCAACTTTCTAACCTGGTTTAGCCTGGGGCCTGTTAACTAACTTTTCCTGACTTGATCTCAATCTTTTGTGAACTATCTACAAAGACTCTTTGGGCATAACCCCACTGTGTGATCCTGGACACATTTCGCTTGCTCTCTCTAAGAGTGGGCCTGGCATTTGAACTTCCTTGCTCTCCAGTTGACTTTGCCTAACCTGCCTCACTGTGGTTCTTTTAAAAGTATTGAAATTGTGTGCTTTCATAACTCTGCCTTTTCCCTCCCTTTTTTTTATAACTTATTAGAGTGCCATCTTAGGTTAAGCGCTCACCTCTGTCTGAAAATAAGTGGTGTTTCTCACGAAGACTTGTCTAATAAGTAATCAGGGTTGTATATATATAATAGTGACTGTGTGTTGAATTTACTTACCTCTTTTTGTGCTAGTGTAATTTACAAGTGTGGCTTTAAATAAATAATTATATACTTTTACACCAAAGCTCTGGTCAGTGTTTGCTTGTGCTACTGTGTCTCTGTACCTATTGTGTATACTCTATATACTGCCTAACTCATCTTGAGAGAAGTCGGACTGCTCAGCCACAGCTACCAGGTAAATCTGGGTGGTACAGACTGCTACCAATTGGGTTTACTGCCAACCACCTGTAGTCCTAAATCTTTTGCAGTGGTCCCTAAGGCAGTCGAAAATACATCGGCTTATCCTTGGTAGGCCTCAGGGACTTGTATGATATTGGAAACCATAAGTGGTGTTTTTTGATCTTTAGATGGTTCCTTAAGGGGTGTTGACGAAGGTTCCAGGAATAGACAGTGAGTCATACAAAACTCTGAGCCTAGGAATAGCGATCCTGCTGTCCAATTGATATACGGATTGTGTTTCTGTAACCAGGGCATACCCAATACCATGGGGTCGTAGGCTGACTTAATGATATCGAATCTAATCAGCTCTTGATGATGATTTATTGAGAGCCGGATCTCCTTGGTCTGTAGGCTTATGGGCCTTGAACTGAGGGGTCTTCCATCGATGGCCTCCACCGACTGCATGGTACTTCGTGCCTCGTAAGGTATTTGGTGACTGGCAACCCACTCTTGATCAATGACGATCCCCATAGCTCTGCAGTCCACCAAGGCCAAAATAGACTAGGTCTTGTTCTTGGAGGGTGATAGAAATGCCTGGAGAATGACCAGTTTGTTTTGTCCAGGAGAGTTGAAGGATGTAATTGATGTGGAGCAAACATCTCACTCCCAAAGCTCTGCTCCATCTAGGATCAGGAGCTGGCGTTTCCCGAACCCCGAGGAGGTGCTAGAGGATATTCCCTAACCAAATGTTTGTCCGAAGCACAATACATACATAAGCCCGAATGGATCCTTCTCAACCTTTCTTGCAGTGATATGGGTCCACGGAAGGCTCCAATCTGCATGGGTTCTGGTTCTGTGACTGAGCTTGGGTTTGTGTCCGTTCTGACTGTGCTTTCAAGGGACATCTTGGATGAATTTCCCCTGGACTTCTTCTTTTCAGCCTTCCTTTCCTGGATGCGGAAGTCTATTTGCATGCCTAGGTCCATTAATGCCAAATGAGTTTGGTCGAGCCACTCTGGCCAGCTCATCCTTTATCTCATCGTTCAGTCCTCTCCGGAACAGGGTGAAACTCGCCTCAGAGGACCAATCGGCTTCCTTGGCCAATTGTTTAAATCGGGTCACATAAGTGAGCATATCCTGGGAGCCCTGTTGAAAGTCTAACAACGTTCCTGGGCACTATAGACCTGCTCAGGACGGTCAAACATGTTTTTAAGGGCCTGTATGAACCCCTCATAATCATCCAGGAGGGCATCGCCGGAGTTAACGAGGGGTGTAGCCCAGGTCAAAGCATTGCCGGAAAGGTGGGATATAATGAAACCTACCTCAGCCCTGGGAGTCGAAAAGTAATAGGGCTTGAACGTAAAGTGGACCAGGCAAGAATCCAGGTTTTTGCCGAACCATCATATTTGTCAACAATGCCGCCCAACAGGACCACTTCTTTACTGGCAGTATCCCGGGATAGGACCAATTGTTTGAGTGCTGCATTTTCCGCCTTTAGGTTTTGAACCTCGGTTGAAAGTTTATGCATGCCTCGCATCAGGTCCTGAACGGCGGCCTCCATGCCGTTATCAAGTTCGGTCGGGTGGCGTCTCAAACTGTCAAGGAGTTCCCCCCCCCTTCTCACCTGGGTCCGTTCTTTGATGGAGTCCTTGGTCGCTGTCTTCTTGCGGACGGTCCTGGTTTTAACTAAGGCTGCTCGAGTCTCTTCCGACTCCATGGCGCGTTCAGTTCCGGGAACGCAGAATCCAGGAATCCAAGGATCTAGGATGAGTGCAAGTAGCACACGAGTCCAGGAAACAGGAAGAAAGGAAGGGGCAAGGAGCGGGTAGGGGCACAAGGACAGAGAAAGAATACCGCAAGCTACGGATCACACGTCTGATGGCTACTTGCAATAGCATTGAGACGCGCCGAGCCACGGAAGGCGTGGTCTATAAATAGAGTACGTTACGTCCAGCGCATGGAGCGAGAAAGGGTCTTAGGTTGGCGACCATATGTTGGGAGTATTAGAGAATGCAAGCCCCGTTGAGACAAGGACCAGTAGGTCCAAAAGGGGCGTGTTCTGAAGTTCATGAGACAGATGAGTTATCAGTTCCGCTCTGGGACCTGACTGCGGGTATGTACCGCCATCTGGGGTAGCTGCCAATATCATTATCAGCGGATCCATGGGGAGGAGAGTTCCACAAATGTCTTTGATCTTAGATCTGACCTCCAGCCAGAAAGCCTGGATGACTGGGCAATACCACCACAGATGGCCTAAGTCCCCCCCCCTTCCCCCACATCCGTGCCAGCAGGTATCTGGATAATCAGGGTTAATAGCATGAAGTTTCTGCGGTGAGAAATACCAACGAAAACAAATTTTGTGCGCACACTCCTTCAACGCAGAACATCTAGCAACTTTGTGGGCTCTTCCCAATATCCTTTGCCAAGATTCCTGATCAATTTCCCTTCCCAAATCTCTCTCCCAGGCCAGCATATAGGGCATTTTCTCCCCTCCAGCATCTTCCTCTAAAAGGCGGTAGCATGCAGCTACCCTTCGAGTGAGTTGACCTTCCATCAGCGTTAATTCTAATCCCGTGGGGGATCTGGTGGCTGCCTTTTTGACACCTGGATTAGTTATCCAGTGACGGAGTTGGATATACCTGAACCTTTCGGTCTCTGGAAGATTGAATTTCGCTTTACACCGATCGAAGGTTAGAGGGGAATTGTTCTCGTAAAGGTCACTTAGTCTCAGGGATTTCTCTCTCGACCATAGAAGGAAAGAATTAGGTTGAAGCCCAGGAGCAAAAGCTGGATTTTGCAATACTGCCGACACTGGGCCCAGTCCCGGCACAAGACCCCTTTGGGCACAGGACCTGTCCCATGCACAGAGTGTGGTTTTTGTGGAAGGGAGAAGGGATCCTCTGTGAAGACGCATTTCACGAGGGAGGAAGGGCAGGTGGGTCAGGGGCGTCGCGGTGCTGTGTTGTTCGATTTCCTGCCATCTAGGGGGTTCTTTTGGGTGAGACCATCTCAGAATGGCGGCTAGTTGGGAAGCACGGTAATATCTAACGATCGAAGGGAGGCCCAGCCCAAAAGTTTGCATTGGATACGGGGAGGTTTGCGCTTCCAAACAAAGCAGCCTATTTCCCTCTGCAGTCCCAAGAGATCTCGGTCATGGATCATTATGGGAAGTGCCTAAAATGTATATAGAAGCCTGGGGAGTAAAACCATTTTGACACTTATTCGCCCTAGCCAAGATATTTCCTGGAGTGATCACTTCCCTAGGGTCTCTTTGGCTTCTTTTAATAGAGTAGGAACATTGGCCTTCAGCAGTCCCGTAAAAGTCGGGGTTAGCCGAATTCCAAGATATTCAATGGAGGTGTTCTTCCATTGGAGGGAGTAGAGACTCCGCAGGGCTCTCAAGGGCGTTTCTGGAAAGTTTAGCTCCATTGATTTGGCCATGTTTATTGTGAATCCCGAGATCTTCCCGAACTGAGAAAGGAGGTCCATGAGAGTGGGGGAGTGAGGCTCGAGCTTCTTTCAGAAAACAGAGGATGTCGTCCGCGTATACCGCGACTTTGTGACATTGATTCCCGACGGTAAAGCCTTTAATCTTCGTTTGAGCACGAATATGTTGTGCTAGGGGGTTCAATAGCTAGGGCAAATACTAACGGGATAGGCGACACCCGTGCCTAGTCCCTTTACCCAGCGGAATTTGGGCCGACCAAAGTGAATTCATCCTAATTTGGGTTGAGGGAATCTGAAAGTTTGACAGGATTCATTTGGAAAATTTCTGGCCGAATCCGAAACTCTGCAGCACTAAAAAGTCAAGTAATCCCAGGCCATGCTATCAAATGCCCTATGGGCGTCTAGAGTTAAAAGAGACAAAGGGCCCGGAATAGTGGAGGCAAGGGAAACCACGTCTACCGCCCTGCGGACATTATCGTGTGCCGAGCGCTCAAGGATAAATCCGGTCTGGTCTCTGTCTATGATAGCTGGGAGTACCTCGCCTAGGTGTTGGGCTATAATTTTGCTAAAGAGTTTAGCATCTGTGTTAAGTAGAGCTATAGGGTGATATGAAGTACATTCTGTCTGGTCTTTCCCAGGTTTTAAAATTAGGGTGGTGGAGGAAGCTGCCATGGAATGGGTGACCGAGCCCGTTTCCCACAGATGATTAAATATTTCCGTGAGGTGAGTTATAAGCGAGAATCCTTTATAGAATTTGTTGGTGAAGCCATCAAGGCCTGGGGCTTTACCCAAGGGGAGGGACTTAATCGCCAGTTCCACTTCTTGCGTGGTAATCAGGATTTTCCAATGACTCACGCAAGGCTAGCGAGATTTGTGGGAGATTTGCTCTAGCCAAGAAGTCTTTGGAGATCTGCGGATCCCCTAGGTGGGGGGCGGTTTGTTCAACAAAGAATTTCTCGATAATTTGGAGTTTGCCATCCTCTGAATAGATACACTTCCCTTCCTCATCTCTCAGAGCGTCTATTCTGTCTTGTCGGTTCTGCTTTTTTAATTTGGCAGCGAGGAGTTTATTTGCTTTATTCCCCCTTCGAATAAAAATATTGTTTAGTAAGCAGCATCGAGTAAGCCGCTTTGCCCATGTGATGCGCCTCCAGCGCTCTCTTCGCTATTCACATGTCTCTCAGGGACTGTCGGGAGCATTTTGTTTTGTGTACCTCTTCTAGCCTACGAGCTTCCTCTTCTAACTGTGATTGCAGTGCCTTCCTGGTCCTCCCTCTCTGCACTCCCTGGTCAATCAGGTGGCCCCTGATTACCACCTTGGCTGCATCCCAAAGTGTCCCCCAAGTTCACTTCTCCCGTTTTGTTCTCGTGGAAATAGGACTCTAAGGTTTCTCATGTGTGTGCGGACTAAAGGTTCTTCAAGTAAGAAATTGTTCAGCCTCCGGGGGGGGGGGGAGGGGTCTCGTGGAATGGTGAAAACATGAGTCTCACAGGTGCATGGTCAGAGAGAGCCTCTAGCAGAATTTCCACTGCCCTCACCAGTGGGACTAGGGAATCGGTAACTAGAAACATATCTAACCTAGAAAAACCCCCATGTACCGCAGAAAAATATGTGTAATCTTGCTCAGTTTGATGACAATAGTGCCAGATCTCAATAAGGGAGTGATCCCGCAGTAAAGTGGTAAGTGCCCGAAAGTTGTTTTTATCTGCCAATGATGGGGGTAGGGTTTTATCCATGAGAGGATTTACAACCGCGTTAAAATCTCCCCCCAGGAGAATTTCCCCATCTGCATGATCAAATAGGGCTTTGGAAAGCTTTGCAAAGAATACATCTTGTTTAACATTTGGGCCATAAATGGAAAACAGTGTTACGTTGCACTCCTCCAGCAGCTCCACAACCAACAGAAACCTCCCTTCTTCATCTCGGACTACTTCCAGAGTCCTAAATCGAGTACCTTTGCGAACCAGGATGGCGACACCTCGTTTTTTGAACCCACTGGAAGCGAAAGATTTTGTGGGGTAAAATTTGTTATTAAGACGTGGTTCATCCGCCGGGCATAAGTGGGTCTCTTGTAGAAATAGAAGCGTTGCCTGCAATGTAGCCAATCTATGAAAAAGTGCTTTGCGTTTTAAGGGAGAATTTAAACCTTGCACGTTCATTGTGACACATGTAACGCAGGGTGGCGCCATCTCTGGTTCGGCCCAGCATCCCTGCCCCATGCTAGAGCAAACAGTCGTACCCATTACATCTCTCTGTGACTTGTGATCCAGCTTGGGGAGATCAAACAATCTATCAACCATTCCAGTAACATCGGACAAGACATATGTGACATAATGAATAAGGTCATGGAGCCGGTTTATCAAAATCATACACGGAAAGGAAACCAATGAAAAAATAGAGCACAGCTATATAAAAATAGTGAGTTAATGTTGGCGACCATTCTAAGAAGATGGACCTACTTAAGACACCAGTTAATTTCCTCCAATTATTACACATGTTGGGCGCAATCGGAACAGGCGCCCGAAACTGCACATTGAACTAATCGCCCTGATTTGCCCGTACTTAAACAGCAGGCATTCCGGGAGTGCAGGTAGAGACCTGCCAACAAACCAAGCCAGGAGGCAACGTTACCAAACAGAACTCTCAAAAATGTCCAGCCCAAGAAGGGGCTCCCCCACAGGGGGAACTGCGGGCTAGCTTCCAAGGGCGAAGGTGAGGGGTAAACCCCCTCTATTTGCCAGATCCAGGAGCTTGTCTAGACTGGGCGTACGGGTCAACCGTCTGGCGTGCTGGCGCTCTCTTTCTCTGCAAAAGACTCATCAGGTTCGGATCCTCAACACTCTCTATGGCTTCCCCTTACCATTGAGGTGTAGGTTCCAAACAACGCCAGCCACGAGGCCTCCTCCGCTTATCTCTCGGCATGGGGGCGAAAGTTAGATCAGTCGAGGCCTGAGAACAGGAATCCGTGGAGTTTGACCCGGCTGATCCCGTCATCAAGGCACTGGCCTCCTCCGATGTGATCACGTGGTGTTGGTTCTGGAACTCAAAAAGTAATTTACAGGGATATCCTCAGCGATAACGGATCTGCTTAGATCTCAGCCAGGCCGTAACGTTGCGCAGCCGTCTTCTGTTAGCAAGTGTGTATGGAGAGAGGTCCTGAAAGAGCTGCAGTGTCGCGCCCCGAAATTGCACCGCAGAGGCACCTCTGGCCGCCGCCATAATCTTTTCCTTCTGTTGAAAAAAATGCACACGAATGAGGACGTCCGGAAGAAGGTTTCTTTAAGTTGAGTGGCGGAGTAGACACGATGGGTTCTGTCCAACAGAAGTTCCTCGGATGAAGGAGTTTTCAAAATGGATCTGAACAACGCTTCTACGTAGTCAGGCAACTCCTGGTCAGAGACCTGCCGGGGTACTCCCCGAAGACAGACATTATTTCTTCTTGACCTATTTTCAAGGTCCGCTTGTTTTGCCCAGACCTCCTCTAGGTGATCCTCAATGGACCCAACTCTTTTGGTCAACACCTCGACCTTGTGTGTGTGCTCGCATGCCACATTTTCCAGCTCGTTAATCCTCGTTTCTAGGCCTGTAAGATGTGTTGTCAGGTCTGCTAGCGAGCGGGCCAAAGAGTCTTTGGAGGTTTTAATTTCCGACTTAATTTGTACTGTGATTTCTTGCTTGAAGGATCTAAACATTGCTTCGAAATAATCTCTGGATAGAGCCATATTCAGATCTTGACCAATAGGCGGAGGTGAGTGTATTTCTGCCACCACAGTGCGTGAACAGGGCGAGGGTGCCGTCTGCGGTGTTAAAAAAGCTTGAATGCCCTGTGTTCTCAGTTTGGCCGCTGTTTTAGGCATTGCCAAGGCATATCCCGGGTAATTGTCACTTTGTTTGTGGCAGTGGGCTATTCACGTCAGGAGCGGGGAGTAGGAAGCGCGCCACTTCCCGTCAAGGCCGAAGATGGGACTGCCCGTCCGAGACACAGATCCCTGCAAAATGTCTCTCTGCCATGATCCGCTTCACCCGGGGCTGCGGCAGGGTTTGAAGCGTAATCCCTCCCAGACTGTTCACTTTCAGGCTGACTCTGTCCCCCACTCGCTTTTCCCGCCACAGAGAGTCAATCCCCTTGAGCATTACAAAATTCTTCTCTCAGGCCAATGCATCCGCCCTTCACCCGGTTTTGCTCCTGGGTCCTTCGGGGCTGGCTGGGGCACTGTCAAAGCCCCAGCATGCGAGCCGGGCTCCAGGCGCCGGTGCAGGCGGGGATCCCAGCTCCACCCGGGCCGTCTCAACGTGGGCCAGACTGCCGCCGGTATCAAATAAGCTGCTGACTCAGGGGATATGTTCCGGCGTCATGATCTCCTCAACCCTCCGTATCACTGGAGCGCAATGACAGGCACACCGCTCCGGCCCCCAGCACCGGCGGCTCCTCGGGAATATAGGGGGAGGGAGCAGGCGCGTCTCCCGCAGGAGGCAATCCCCGAGGGACTCCGCCAAGCCGCACGCCCGGAGCCCCCGGAGCTCCCACAGCCCGCCTCCTCCGAATCTCTCCTCTCCTCCGGTGAGGTCCCTCCGAATCTCTCCTCCCCTCCGGTGAGGTCCGACAGACTCGCGGGCAGGTCTCCAGGGCCCGCTCTCCCTCTTTGCAGATGGCGACTCGGTCTGCTGCACTAGCGGGCACAGCATGCCACCAACGCCAACCTCATCCGGTAGAGGACCACCATCCAGCGCGTAGGGCTGGATGGAGGTCCTCCCAGTTGGCACCATTTTCGCTGCTCGTCTCGGGAGGATCTTGAATGAAGTTGCTGACTTCCACGAGTGACATGGTTTCCAGCCCTCTCTCCAAAAGTGCTATGTCGGATCGCACCCACGTAGGACAGGAATCCACCGAAAATTATGACTTTAGGGCATATTTAAAACGAACGTTCGGGCGCTTGCAGACCGAGCTCACAGCCGGCACATCCGCATGGCGTGCCGCTCAGCCACGCGCCCCAAATACATTTCTAAAAATGCAAGTTGGTAAATAATGGATAATTACAGTATTGCTATATAATGTTGTATTGTTGCTCATTTTAGTCGTGGGTACAAATTACATCCGGTGCCATTAAAGATATTAGCACAAAATTGCTAATCAAATACATTTGTTTGCTAATCACGTACATTTTAATTAGCAAATTCTGCTAATCAATTTTTGAAAACGAATTTATGCCTTGTAATAGGGCCAGTGAAGGTTTCAAAAGAAACTGCCAGAAGGTAGATGCTGGGCTGGTTGCCCCCGAGCTCCCGCTCGGGAGTGGGCTGCGGTAGCCCCTCCACAACCCCCCCCCAGTGGTTGTGGTTATACCCAATGCCCGGGCGTGTGGTGGGTTGACCAAGGGGCCAAGCGGTCGGGAAGCGGCACCAACAGGCATAAATGCAGCACACTAGGAGGAAGGCCTTGGTTCCCCTCCTCCTCTCCCTTTGATTTAATTCAGGCCCGACAGGTAGCGAGAGACCCCAGAAAGACACCAAACGTTTACAGACCAAGCCCGGCGCACCCGCTTTGACCTGGTATATAATGATGCACGGAACAGAGTTGCGTGCCACAAACTTACCTTACTTGGGTCCCACTGAACAAACTGCAGTGGCATGTCGTAAAACCAGCCAGGCACAGGAAAGTTGCACAAACAATCCACAGACGTCCAATGCTTTTCCTTTAACCAGGAGCAAGGGTGGTGGAAAAAGCAGACCCTCAAAGTGCCCACCCTTTACAGGAGGAAACCTAACAAAACAACCCTGCATGCTCAAGAAAATAATGACTGAATGCAAAGCCAGCCACAGTAAGCTGTCTGAACAGATGGCGGGCATAGCATCCAGGGTTAATGATATCCAGGTGCACCACAAAAACCTCATGGGGGGCACCCGCAAAGAATAAGAGAATAGATCTGACTGAAAACAGCATAACCAAGTTGTGTAAGTCAGTCAAACAGCTTGAGAATGACAAAGAGCCTTCAAGAGAAAACTGAAGGGTAGCTTCAGATACTAAGAGTGATTGGCCTGAAGGAGGGTACTGGAGTGGACAAAATTGAGCTTTATATGGAAGACCTCCTAAAACAGATGCTCCTGAAGTAACAATTTCACAACAGTTTGTGGTTGTGAGGGCACATAGGACCTTGGGCCCTAGACCGCAACCAGGAGCGCCTCCTCGCCCAGTAATACTGAAAATTCTTAACTACCGAGACAGAGAGGGAGGACAGGTCAAATCTGAGAATATGACACTCAATTTTTTCTGACTTTAGCCCCGGAATCCAGAAGACCCATAGATCCTTTGAGCAGGCCAAGAAACTGCTATGTAAAAAATCAATTGAATACTCAATGATATTCTTAGCAAAACGGGAATTAATCTGGAATGGCAAACCACACTTTTCCACAGATCCCAGAACAGGCCCTGAGCTTGCAGAATCTTTACCCTCCACAGACCAGAGCAAGGACAGGATGGCAGCAGTCTGAGCACGATATGAGCCTTCAGGAAACTGGAAGATGATACCAGAACTGCAAGCCCACAATCCAAGCTGGTACATCAATGATCTAAGTTGGCTTCAAGACTACGATATCTGATAATTAAAAGGCAGTGTGACTATAAGGAAAAGCTACAAAATACACGACCCAAAGGGTGCTGGCCAGGAAGGGACCAGTGATTGTTTCAATTATAATGGGATGTTCATGTTGTTACAGTTAGGTGGATCCAGTCACTAGCCAATTGCGGGCTGGCAGGGATTGTGGGACTGTTAGTGTTCAACACATGTCAAAGCCACCGTTGCTGCATGAGACACAGAAAGATGTACCGACAGTGGAGGAGCTGCTAACATGGGCTCAAGAAAAGCATGTTCATTGATCACAGCTCCTTTCAAATATTAGCAAACCCAACCCCATATCAGTTATAGAAAGGTCCTGTAATGGAATACACATGACCTAAATGACCATAGGCAAAATCTGCAAAGTACTGGCATATGCCAGTAAACGTAACCTGTGTTCAGGAAACCCAAATTTAAAAGGAAAACAGAGAGCACAGCAATCCTGATGGGCAGGCACCAAATACTTCTCCTCATAATTAGATTACGCGCAAGGAGTTGCAACACTGGTTTCACAAGTCATTGAATTTTACATACAAAAAATTGGCCATTGACAAAGAGGGCACATATAAATACGCATTACAGGTGCCATTCACCGGCACAAGATTCAATTTCTCAAGGTCTATGCCCCTAATCTAGACTCCCCTTTGTTCTTTCAGTTATCGTCCAACCAGCTGTTGCACAACTTCGATGTCACGACAATATGGGTGGTGTGAGACAGGCATGGTATCAAGAGATGACACAGACAACAGATTGTGAATTCAACAATAGAACCTTCATTAAGTATCAGGATGGGTGTAATGCCCAACTTGCCCTATAACAATGGTGGGGATTTCCCTACCTAACAAAACTAAGGGAAGTCTATGTCCATAAATCCAAATCAAAAGTCTGTGTGTCAAAACCTATGCTTGCCCCCACGTCTAGTTCTAAAATGCAGTATAGGGTTATTCTAACTCAATAGTTTTCAAATTAAAGTCTGGAGCAGTCTCTAGCAACCTTCCCCAAGTTCAGATTGAAGTTCCAACAATTATAGGCTTCAAATGTTCCTTCAGGACTTGGGTTTCTCTTCCCCAAGTTCAAAGCACACTTGGTTTCAGTATACAAAGTTCAGAAGGAGCTCAGGGTTCCGTTCCACAAGCTTAAAGTACTGGTTCACAAAACAATCTCACAATGTTCCAGAGGTGCTCATGGTTCCCTTCCCCAGGGTTCACAAAACAATCGCCCAATGTTCAGCATCTTGTTTATGGGTTGCGTTCACATTTCTCCTAGATTTATTGGGGCTTCAAGGTCTAGGACAGTTGACAGGCTGCATGGCCCACCCACTGCAGGTCGGGCAACCAGTTGCCCTTGCCCCAGCTTTCTGCCACCCTGACTTAAGTTGGTTTGGCGGTTCACGACCAATCAGAAGACTCAAAATTCAATGATTAATTATTTATCTTTCTTGGCACCTCTTTGGTGCTCTTTTCCAAATAATAATTTGTTGGCTTTTATTTACAGCCTTAACTTCTACTTGTTCAGCTTCATTTTGCTGAGTCAGCATTTTGCTCTGACTTCACTGGCTCCCCTCGGCTGCTCAGCCACCGCTTTCATTCTCTTTTCCGTAGTATTAACAGTTCACATTACTTTCTCAGTGTCCTTAATTAGACTTTTGAACACGTAAAGCTTCTTCATACGGGACCACTCTGATATATTGTTCTTATACAATTCATTTCGAACATTGAGTTTGTTTCCGTTTGTTCTTCCGCTTTGATCGGAGACTTATGACAAGGTGCCGATAGCAAGCGACCATTCCGATACAATGTAGCTCAGCATCTTTCATACACACACTGGGTTTCTCGCATTGTCTGAAACTCACTGTTCGCGTAGCTCTTTTCTTTAAATTCCTTGTACACACAATTTCTTGTATTTGAGATCAGGGTCTCACCGCCTGCCCCTCATACATCCCTGGGCTAGTACTTCCACTCAGGGGAATGAGCACTGCTTGGCCACAACAAAGAGACCAATACTCTCCACAGCTCCTTTCACCCGCTCCCTGGAGATACAGCTCCCTTGCCACGCATTTGGACTCTGCTTCTCTGTGCAGTCCTTCAGCGTCTCAGCATTCCGTTCTCCTTCGGTTTCTCAAGGGTTGGGCTGGCCTTCCTGCTACTTTCTCTCCACGTTTACTGGTGCTACACCTTTTATACACCTGAGCCCTATCAAGGGGTTTCAGGTGTGATTAGTTCGCCTGGTTTGCACGATTCCAATTAGACCAATACTCATATGTCCCGTCCCCTTTCCTCCATCCTTGTGGGCGTCCAACATGGAGATGGTACCGGAACCTTTGGCAGTGAAGAATTGAGGTTCCCCTTTTCCCCTTTTTTAAATTTAGTTTACCGTGCGGGGGGCGGGTGGGGGTATCCTTGGGCATGGAAAGCCTGGCCGAGGCCCTGCCTTCCGGCGCCCACCCCAGTCCCTTTTTACACATGGACGCTGTCGGACCTGGCAGGCAGCGTTGAGACGTGATCAAGTTCATCCTCTTCTTCTACCCCAGGGGGTAAGAGATTGTCGAGTGCCACCTCTAAGAATCTGTCTTCGGCTAGATCAAGCACGGCTACCGGCACAGGTGCAGAGGGTGTCCAGCCTACCGGAGCTCGCTCCGAGGTCTTGAGTCATGGTGTTACGACTACCGGCCATCCAGCTGAGGGCTCAGAGCCTACCAGAGTGATCTCTGAGGTCGACACCTCGGCTTCGGGTGCAAGTCCCAAGCTGTATACTCACCCAGGGTGTGGTGCAAGTTTCAAAATGGAAGAGCGGCGCATGGCAGAGCCTGCCAAGCAGGCGGCCATCTTGGATCCAGCTCAGGGCCCGCCAGTGCTTTCGCCCATCAAATGGGGTTTTTCCAGATGATCCCAGCCCCCTTCGCTCTGGAAGCAGCAGTGGATCTTATGGTGCAGGTTTTTGGTCCCCTGAGGGCTACATATACCCATCACAGCCGTACGGCTACATGCACCAGGCGCCTCAGCGCTTTAACCAGGAGATGAGGCCCAGTGCCTCAGTGGGCCACGCCCCTAGGGACCCGGCGGCTGGTGAGGACCGATTCTTCGAGCGCTTGCTCCTCCTCATGCGCTCCCCACCGAAGGGGCTCCAGAAGGACATTGTCAAGGAGGTCATCTCGCAGGTGGTGCCGCCTGGCCCCCTCCTCTGGGTACTCCTTCAGTTCCTCCAGGGTTCCCAGTTCCGGTCCCTCCACCAGTTCAGACCCAACCGATCATTCTGACCCCTCCACCTCCTCCTGTACCACCAACACCTTCCCCTCAACAGTTTTTGGAACGGTCTGTGGCTCTGGGGTGGGGGGCTCAGCTGGCACCTGTGTCCCACCGGCACCGGTGTCCCAGGGCCCAAATTCCCCTCAGTCTGTGAAAGGTGTGGAGGGGCTGATGACGACGACCCCCAGGATGGCCTTTCATGACCACCTTCAGGGCATGGCAGAGTTCTTGGGGGTGCCTCTTCCAGGGGAAGCCCCCCAGGAGTCGGGGTGCTAGCAGAGGTCTTGGGAAAACACACCACAACCTCCAGAAGGATGTCCTGCAGGTGGCACGAAAGGTCTAGGAGAAGCCCAGGTCCAATGCCCAAATGAACAAGAAGCTGTACAGCAGGTTAAGGCTGACGGACGGGGAGCCAGTCCTCCTTGCCTCCCACCTGCAGCCCTATTCCTCTTTGGTGGCTGCAGCCTCCTTGTATTTTAAACCATCAACTTTGTTGTCTTCCTCCATGGGAGCAACCTCCAGATGGCTCTGCAAGGAAGACAAAGTCCTTGAGTCCTTGGTAAAGTGTTGTTGCTCCATCCGAGGACTGCATCTGTGACCAGCCAATGCGGACTCCCTCTTGGCTGGGGCTAACCAGAAGCTATGGCGGGAGCTCTTGGAATTTCTGCCTGACCTCCATTCGGACAAGCAAGCCTCCATCAAGGCTGGTCTGGCAGATGCCAGGGCCATTGCGCAGGTCCTCATGTAGTCTTCAGTCTCCCACATCCACAAAGCCTGTTGAGGGTTGTGCCTAGGGGTCAAGATGAGAAGGACAGAGTGGATGCACGCCACAAAGTTTTCATCTGACATGCAGGAATGGATCCTGGATGTACCCTTTGAGCGCATGGACCTTTTTCATTTGTAGACCGATGAGGAGTTGACAAAGAAGAAATCCTCCACTCAAACCGCCCAGTCCTTGGTCATCCTGACAAAACCAGGTCAGAAATCCTTCCCTCAATCCCAGGGCAGGACCGAATTCAAGCCCCGCGCTTTCTCCGGCATCAAGGAGTTCCGGGACTGTGGTACATGGAGGCCGGACAGGTCGCTCAGCAACAACAGGAGGAGGAAGCAGCAGAGGACGTTGCACTGATTTTGCCACTCCCCCTTCCCTGACGCCAAGAAGCAGTGACGTCAAGGTTGGGGAAAACAGCTGGCCTGTGGGGGTCCGTTTGGCTCTGTTCCAGGACACCAAAAATCGAGACCTACGACATCAGAATCCAAAATGCTAAATCAGGCTCAAAAAAACTTTACCATCCTCAGAGAGTTGGAGACCCCTGTAGCACCCCCGATAGCTGCATAAAAAATACCTCATGGTGTGCCGACATTCAAAGAGCCTTACTCAACAAAATAGCTCTGTTGCAATCCAAAATAGAAGCAAAACAGTAATGTCCAACTCTGAGTAACAAACTCAGTGAGCTACACGACTCACCGCATATCTCTTCTCCCCCCACCCTCCTCCGATTCTCCCCGGTATCCACCAAGGAGGTAGAAGATATATCCAGCCTTAAACCCTCTAAACATCAAGGGGACATTTGCCCAGCCACTATCAAAGGAAGGAACCAAGGATATTGCTCCGTTCATCACCTCATTGATCAACGCATCCTTTGAATCCTGCATAGTCCCAAACAATCTCAAGGAGGCATGGATTATGCCTTTTCTAAAAAGAAATTAAAAAAAAAACAAATCTGGACCCAAACATCCCTACCAATTACTGACCCATAACTACTGTTCCATTTCTCCTGAAAATCCTGGACAGAGCAGCATACCTCCAAATCCAAAAGCACCTTGACAACAACAATCTCCTTGGCCTCCGACAATCAGGTTTCAGACCAAGGCATGGCACTTAAATGTCCCTCCTCGATCGGAAAATCCAAATGGACGAATCAAAAGATAAAGGCAAACTGGCCATCCTACTGCTGCTGGACCCCTCAGCCGCTTTCAATTTAGTCGACCATAACATACTAAACACCTGACCTCAGCCGCTGCCTTCTACCCAAACGCAGCTGATTGGATTCAATCCTTCTTAACAAAACAGGACTATGAGAGTCTTCGCTCCTTTGGCATCCGCCAAACCAGTACCAATCTCCTACAGAGTCCCTCAAGGCTCCTGTATCCCCCCCCCACTTTACACAACATCTTTACGAAGCTCCCGTTTGACCACCTAGACAACCTGGGTGTCATCTACGCTCGCTAATTATGCAGACGACAACCAAGTCCTGATGAATCTTATGGGCTGCTACGATAAAGACTCCGAAATGATAAACAAAATCTATCTTCACACCCAGGCATGGATGGCCACCCATGGCCAATGCCTGAATGACGACAAGACCAAGCTTCTCCTCATAGGCTCGCAGTCACAAGCTTGCCACCCTCTACAAATCCTTTAACAATCGATGGGAACACCATTAAAGTCTCCATCGAGGTCAAAACGTTAGGTATATACCTGGATTCCACCCTATCCCTCACCAAGCAGGTCAATGCAACCGCTTCAGCTACCGCATACACTTAACTAATTAATGCGTGCAAACCCTTTCTCTCCGCCCACGGCTGTATTATCCTAGCTAGAGTTTTGATCCTCTCGAAGCTAGACTATTGTAATAGATTATACCAAGACTCCAATAAAAGGAACCTGAACAAATTACAAGTGCTCCAAAATAACGCACTCAGATCTGCCCTCAACATTCCTGCCTCCAACCACGTCTGAGTAATTAGATGTGATATACAGTGGCTCCCAGTGCAAGGTAAAATCTTGCTTCGAACACTAGTAATCACGCACAAATGCCTATTCAACACCGCTCCAAAATACCTGGTTGACAAATTCACCAGGAAACAATCTACCAGACCAACTAGGTCGAATTATTTACGCTGCCTGAACATACCTAAATAGAAATTACAAAAAGCTGGCAGATCTAGTTTCCTGGTTCTAGCCACCAAGCTCTGGAACTCCATGCCCACAGCACTAAGAGCAGAACCGCCCTTTTGGACCGTCAGAAAAGAAGTAAAAGCTTGGCTTTTCACTCAGGCCCAATGATTAATGCCTTAATTACTTCAAGCATCACATTAACTGCCTCAGTACTGCTATCGCGTATCATATCATCTACATAATTCATACTAACCATATCACTATTGTTATTTGTATCATACTAACTCTTGCTCCACCTATATTGTTATATTGTTTAGACTGACTTTGTATGTAACACAAGTCAATCGCCTATATTCTGTTTTGTAAACACTGCCTGTTTATTTAGATCCACCACAGTGTATTTGTTGACTTGATTTGTAACACAAGTCAACCGCCTTATACTCTGCTTCTATAATCATTGCCTAATGATTAAGCTCAAGCGCCCAGATACCTCGGGGTTAGGTGTGCTCTATAAATAAATAACCGAAACCTAGAAGCGTCTTTTCAGCAACCCATGTATCCTATCCGTAGTCTCCACAGGCTTCCGTTTTCCTCTTCCTTTGCCTCTACCATCCTCTCCTCTTCGTCGTCAGATCGGGACCACGGCTCTTTTGCGGGAGGTCCTTTCGCTCTTGGAGATGCAGGCGATAGAACCGGTTCTTCTTATAGACAGGGGCTTCAGTTACTATCCCAGGATTTCTGCTATACACAAGAACAACCGGGCTGTCCTGAGGGTAGTCCTGGACCTGTCATTCCTAAATCTGTAATGCCCGTCTCAGGAACTGGTCTTCCTAGGGGTGTGTTAGAACACTACCGTTCTGCGGGTGTTCCCCATGCCCGAGAGGCTTATATCCCTCTGCAAGGCAGTTGGACACTTTCTGGCCAACTCGACCACCATGGTGGCTTCAGCAGATTCTGGACCTGATGGCCTCCTGTGTGCTCACTGTACAGCAGGCTTGCATCAAGATGAGGCACCTCCAGCTCCACCTGGTGGGCAATTGGGATGAGGAGACGGGGTCTCAGCCGGACAGGATCCAAATATCATCGCTCCTGCTGCCCGATCTTCGCAAGTGGCTGATGGTGGGCAATATCTCAGTGGGAGCCCCATTCACCCAACCGGAGCCCACCCTGGTGGTGACCACAGACTCCTCCCGGGTTGGGGGGGGCTACTGTGGAGGGCTATGCGATTCATGGACCATAGTCCAGTATGTAAGCCCTCTTGCATATAAATTTGCTCGAGCTCAGGACAGTAGGCCTGGCCCTCAAGGCATTCTTGCCCCTCATCAGGGACAGGTCTGTTCTGGTCAGGACGGACAATTCCACTACAATGTTTTACCTGAACAAGCAGGGTGGCACATGTTCTCCCCCACCTCTACATGGAGGCGGTCTCGATCTGGGACTGGGTCCTGACGGAAGGGATTTGGATTTCGGTAGTCCACCTCCTGGGGACAGCAATGCAGAAGCAGATCAGTTGAGTCGCTTGGCGTTCAACACCTACGAGATGGAGTTGCACAGCGACTCCTTGCTGCCCCTGTTCCAGCGTTGGGGGTTCGCGGACCCAGATTTTTTTGCATCTCCCCGGAATGCCAAGTGCCCTGAGTTTGCTTGATGGGCAGGTCAGGGTCGGCGGTCATTTGGAGACGCCTTCCAGATCTGTTGGCACTGCTGCAGGTGTTCTGCTCCAACGGACCCTCAGCAAGTTCCGGGCCTCCGTGGGCTGCAACCTCATCCTGGTTGCCCTCCACTGGCCTTCGAGGCACTGGATTTCAGATCTGCTGCAGTGGTGCTCCCAGGGTCCCGTCCATCTTCCGATCCCCAGCAGGGGCTTCCTGACGCAGTAGGGCGGGACAGTGGAACATCCGAATCCAGCCAAACTGGCCCTGGTGGCTTGGTGTCTGATCAGCTGAGGCTACAGCATGCTCAATTTTCAGATGGCAACTGGGACATCATTCAACAGGTCAGGAGGTCCTCGACTTGGTCCCAGTATAAGAGCAAATGGACTAGGCTCTGCCATTAGGCTTGCAACAAGGGTCTGGAACCTGTCGCCTGTCCTATGGATGACGTACTGGTATTTTCAGCACACCTGGCTCATTCTGGGGTTCAGGAGGACCCTTGCTGCACGTATTTGGCGGCCATTGGGGCTTACAAGAATTCCACTGAGCATGTGTTTTTGGAAGCCAACCCAGTGGTTAAGGTCCACCTTAAGGGGGTTGTCTAGGATTTTTCCTCCAGTGCATAAACCGCATCTGGTCTGGGACCTCAATTGCAACATGAGCCTTTTGAGCAGATGGACTCTGTACATATCCCCTTGGTGACTCTAAAGACCGTTTTGTTGGTGGCTCTCACCTCTGCGTTCGTTCTTTGTGCAAGCCCTTCACCACGTTTCACAACGACAAGGTCATCTTGCGCACTTACCCAAATTTCTTGCCCAAGGTGGTCTCTCCATTCCATTTGAATCAAGAGTTATCCTTGCCGATGTTCTTCCCAAACCCGCAGTCAGAGGCAGAGAGGGCCCTTAATTCCTTGGACCTCTAGAGGGTGCTGAAGTTTTATGTTCCTCAGACGAAATCCTGAGGCATTGTTTGTGACTTTTTTTTAAACTTCTTTTTATTATTTTCATCATATAACCAGAACAAAACATCATCAAACTTAACTGGCCCTGCCCAAACCCCCCCCCCAAACTTCTGCCATAGCGCCAGTAGTCCTTCCGTCCCGTTCTACCCCTTCCAGCAAATTAACCGTAAATGTCCAACAACTTGAGTCTTTGAGGGCACCGCTGTTCCCTGAACTTCCCTTTCAAAATAGGCCAATGTCTCACTCCAGTCCGCTGAGAAACTCCCCAGCTTATTGTTGGCCGCATACGTTGCCCATTCCATCAAGACTATGTCCCACATTTTCCTTATCAAGTCTTGCTCCGTCGGGATCATTGGGCTCTTCCACTTCTGTGCAATAAGGGCCATCGCTACCAGGGTGAAAATAACTTTCGCCTTACTACTCACACTCCTCTCCTCTCCGCCCCCCAGTGCCTGCTTCCCCAATAAAATCTCCCGGGGATCTTGGCTGACCCCCTCCCCTAAAGCCTGAGACTGAGCTTGTGCGATGTCGCGCCAGAAGGGCCTAATAATGGGGCAGTCCCACCAAATATGAGCTGCTGTACCTACTCCCTCGCAGCCCCTCCAAGAATCCCCCGAGGTTGCCGGGTACATTTCGTGCAGGCGGGCCAGGGTATAGTGCCAGGCGTAGATATACTCATACCAGGCCTCCTGCAGCTGGGCCGCTTTTGCCACCTTCGGAATCATCTTACACAACCTCTCCCAGTCCTCTCTTTCCATTCTAGGCCCCAGTTGCTGCTCCCACCCCCTCATATAAGCCCAAGTAGCCTTCGGGCCAGCGCTCTCAAGAAGCCTGTAATGTCTGAGATTAAACCTCTGGACCCCTGGTGCGTTAGGAGGAACCGTTCGAACTGCGTTAGGTCGTGTATAGCAGCCTTCCTTACCTCCGCCAACATAACCCAGTGTCTAATCTGGAAGTATCTGTGCCTTTCTCCCTCGCCCACCCCGAACTCCTGCTTACATTCCTCAAACGTTTTCACCTTTTGGTCACGAAACATGTCCCTTACTGCCCTAGATCGCCCCCTCTCCCACTTCAGGAACGACACTTTCTCCAACCCCAGCGTGAAGTCCCCGTTATTGAAGATGGGGGTAAACTTGGAAAGTTTGTGATCCCCCGCCTCTCCACCACGCTGTCCCAAATGTCCACCATTCCCTTTGTTATGGCACTCAGGTAGAGGTGAGATGGTCTCAACCTTCATGGAAGCCATAGCACTTCCCCCAGGTGGTGTTGGGCTACTGCTCTGTCCATTTTCACCCAATGCTTATTGTATTCCTCCGCAAACCATTCCCTAATTACCCTAAGCTGCGCAGCCTCAAGATATCGGCAGAAGTCGGGAAGAGCCAGGCCTCCCTCCCCCCTGGACACCATCAGTAGTCTGGACACGTGCAGTCTCTTGCCCTCCCAGATAAACTCCTTCACCGCCCGGTCTAATTCCTTGAAGAAGCTCACCGGAACAGATGGCGGAATAGCCTGAAATAGATAAGGCATGCAGGGGAGAACCACCATTTTAAGGACTGCCCCCCTCCCCAACCAGGATATCCTTAGGGCGCTCCACTTCCTTAGGTCTTTTTTAATTGCCGTTAACATGGGGGCATAGTTTGCTCTGTACCAACCCGCCAGAGAAGGGGTTATCCTGATCCCCAAGTATCGTAACCCACCCGGACTCCACTTAAACAGGGAAATTGCCTTCTTCTCTTCCACCTCATTCTCCCCTAGGGACAAGTTCATCAGTTCCAACTTCTGTAAATTGACCCACAAACCCAATAACTCCCTGAATTTGGTCAGCAGTTCTATGCTTACCTTGATGGACTCCGTCGGGTTTGTCAACGTGAGCAGCATATCATCGGCAAATGCCGCCACTTTATGCTGGCATCCCCCAAATGGTATACCCTGAATATTGTCTGCCTCTCGAATAGCCAGGAGAAGGGGCTCCAAATATATTGCATAAAATAACAGGGAAAGGGGGCACCCCGTTTCGTCCCCTGCCTCAGATTAATTGGGTGAGACATCTCTCCATTTAAAAAGATGCGTAACGTGGGATTCTTATAATTTGCTGTGACCATACTAATGAACCCTGTCCCCAGGCCCATCTTTTCCATAACTTGAAACAAAAACGACCACTCCACCCGATCGAACGCCTTTTCGGCGTCTAGCGCTAGTAGGATCTCCGGAGTGGTCGTCTTCCGTATTTTCTCCACCATGTGGGCCACCCACCTGATATTGTTAGCGGTCTGCCTCCCTAACACGAACCATGTCTGGTCTTGGTGGTTCAGCAAGGGTAGGTGCTTCTCCAGGCGTTTCGCCAATATTTTGGTGAAAATGTTCGCCTCTGTATTAATAAGGGCGATAGGTCGATACGATGCGCTTTCTCCCGGATCCTTTCCCGCTTTATAAATAATTGTTATTTTGGTCTCCTCCATCGAGGGGGTAACGCTTCCCCTGGACCCAAACGTATTAAATAATTGCGTTAAATGCGGAACCAGTAGGTGGGAGTAGATTTTATAAAAATAAGCTGGGTAGCCGCCTGGGCCCGGGGCCTTATTGAAGGGGAGTGACATTATGATGGCTCTTACCTCGTCCTCCGTAATAGCCTGACCCAACTCCTCCCCATCTTCCCGGGACAGTTGTGGGAGGGGCAGAGCCCCCAAGAATTCCCTCTGTGGTCGAGGTTGCGGGTTCTGTGAAGTATACAGAGCTTCAGAAAATTCAGCTAATCTCCCCTTTATCTCTTCGGTCCAGGTGAGTCTCTCTCCCCTCTCATTCCTCATGGCCCTTATAACATTCTGTTCCCTACTTCCCCTCAGAAGGCGAGCCAAGAGTGAGTCTGCTTTATTGGCCTACGCATAAAATGTTTGCCTGAGCCTCAGCATTGCCTCTTCTGCCTTTTTGGTCCTTAGGATCCCCAGTTGGCCCTCTGCTAACCTATATTCCCTGTACACCTTCCTTGTGCGGGTCTCCCCCACTTGTGCCCTCGCAGCCTCAACCTCCCTTTCCAACAGTTTCCAGCCCTCTCATTTGCCTATTTCTCTCCGCCTTCAGAGCAATGAGTTCCCCCCTCAGAGTAGCCTTGAAAGCGTCCCACCTTGTGCCAAGGCTCGTGTCCGAGCTATTGTTCCTCTCGAAGAAATCCCGGATCTTGCTTCCAATCTCCCCCTGCATCACCCGATTCCTCAGGAGTTCCCGGGAACTTCCAACTCCACAACGCCGGCCTTCGCCTCCCCAGCTGCAGCTTCATCTGCACAACTTTGTGGTGAGCAATCACCATTGGACCCGCCTCGATAGACTCCACCCCCGATCAGGCTTGTGGACACCCAAATATAGTCAATTCTTGATTGGGTTCTGTGGACGTCAGAGAGAAACAAACACTTCCTTTTCCTTTTACTTTACTATTACATTTATATTGCGCAACCATAAACCCGTAGGTGTGAGGGCACGGACAAAACAGATAAAGACTTGAAGAAGCCGGGGAATCCAAAATCGGAAAGTTAGAACTGAGGATCAGAGACTACTACTTGAAGAGGAAGGATTTAAGACCATTCTTGAAGTTACTCAGGGCTACAGAGTTTCTCAGATGAACTGGAAGAGTGTTCCAGAGAGCCGCGAAGGCGAAAGCACCACATTGTGCTTTTTTGGTTTTAGATTTGGGCTGGTGAAGCAGATTCTGATTATTGGAGCGAAGATTTCTGAGGTTGGATTTTATTCCTATATACCTTTGTAGGTAAGTGGGCATAGCGCTTTTAAAGGCATTTAAAGATGATGACCATGAGTCTGAAGGTTATTCGTGATTCCACGGGCAACCAATGCAATGCTTGACGTGCCTCAGATACATGTGCCCTGTAGGCAAGTCCAAAAATCACTCTTACCGCTCCATTTTGAACCACCTGAAGGCAGCTGATGGTCTTTTTACTAGAACCTGCTAGTAGGCTACAGCAATAATCTAGTTTTGATCCTATGATAGCACGAGCGATGGACTCTCTGTAATGCCCTCCACACATCTCGCAATCCAGCTTCCTCCCACCGCTCGTTCAGCTGGGGAGAGGCCACCGCTCCCCCTCTGCCCCCCTCATGCTGAGTTTGGTGCGCCGTCTGTCCCAGGCGATATTGAAGTCCCCCATCAATATTACTTGTCCCCTTGTAAAATTCTCCAAAATGCCCAGGGTTTCGTGCATGAACTGGTCCTGACCCGCATTTGGGCCATACACCGATCCTATGTTATAAGACGAGCCCATGTGCTCTCCCCTCACCATAATGTATCTCCCATTTTTATCCCTAAGAATGTCCTGGATTCTAAAGTCTATCCCCCTCCCGAATGCCATATAGGACCCGATGCAAACAATATCTGTGAGAAGCCCTTCAGCCGCAAGCGGCTCTGGTCCTTCCTCAATAAATGGGTCTCTTGCAGCGCCAGCATATCTGGCTTATGGGACCTGGTGAATTGCTCCAGTTTTGTTTGTTTAAGGGGGGAGTTTAGCCCCCTTACATTATGTGTTAGCCACCTGAAGACTGGGCTGAAGTCCAGTGCGCCCCCCCCTTGCCCATCCCACCATCCCCCCTCCAGGTCTGCCCTGGGTCTCCCCCCCCTTATGTGGGTATACTGATCCCCTCCCTCTCCTCCTCTGCCCCCTGCTTCCGTCCGCCTGTTCAACAGAGCCTGTGCTACTCCACCGGTCGCTATGTCCCCCTAGTCATCCTGCCCTCCCTTCCCCCCTCCCTCTCCCACCCTGAATCCCCAACTTAGGGTGAGACCACCCCCTGCCCCACCCTCCCATGCTAGCCCCCCCCAGACACTCCTGCCCTATCTTGTTCCAGAATGTTTTCAACTCCATCCTCCTAGGCCCCCATGAAAAGCCCCTGTTCCCACCACCCTCCCCGAAGAGGCTTCTACCGGGAGTCTAGTCACCCAGGCACCCCCGCGCCACTGCCACCCTTCTCCTCTTTGGCACAACCTGCCCCCCCCCCCCCCAGTTGGTCCCCGCAGCGCCATCTTCCTCTTACCCCGTTCCCCCTCCCCCACTGCGGACCATTCCCACGGTCTGCCTCTTCCCCTTTGCCTACCTCGGGTTGGTGGCCCCCCCTTCAAGGTCCTCCCACCCCCATTATCTAGTTCCAGTCGAATTATACCGGCTGCCTCCTGAAGGGTAGTTGCTCGCCTCTGGCTCCCTTCCCACTCAAACACCAATCCGAATGGAAAGTACCACTTTATACCTTTCTTTTCCCATCTCCTTCATGATTGGGCCCATGCTTCTTTTCGTCAGCGTGCTAGCGGGCAGATCCTGAAACAAGGAGATTTCTTGTTGTTTAAAGAGAACCGGTTCGCTCTGCCTAGCCGCTCCCAACACCGCCTCCTTTTGGCTATACCGAGCGAAAGCCGCCAACACATCTCGTGGTCTGGCGTTAGGTCCTCCCGGGGTCCGGCCCACCCTGTGGGCCCTGTCCAGCTCAAACGCGCCCAGGGATTCCTCACCCAGGAGCCCCACAAAGACCGCCTGGATTCCTTCCTTCAATTGTCTATCAGTGACGGTCTCCGGTAATGATTTGATCCTGATGTAGCAATGTCCAATCGGTCTATGGCCTCGCTGTTTGCCATTGTGTCCCTTCCGCACTCCCGGAGGCTTCTTTCCAGTGGGTCCGTCCTTTCCCCCAGCGGGGCCGTTTCTTGCTGCAGTTCTCCTAGTGCCACATTGAGGTCACTCCTCAGCAGTTGGAATTGTTCTTGAAAAGTTTTAGCCAGGGACTCCTCCAAGTTCTGCATTTCACCCCTAAGGTCTTGCCTTGTCATCTGCGCTGCTGTCTCCTCAATTGCTTGGGGGCCTCTCCCTCCGCGTATGCTGTGTCCTCCTCACTGTGGGTGGCTGTCTCGGTCACTTCATGTCATGTTGCAAAACCTCCTCCAGCGGGCTTCCACTCGCCCCCACCTTCCTGGCACGTGGGCCACTCCTTCCTTGTCATCCGGTCCTCATTGTTCCTGAGTCGGGGTGCCACTATGTACCTGCTTACTGAGCTCAGCTCCCTTCAATCTCTCGCCCCCTGCACCTGTGTAGGCCCAGGTGTATGCTCCGCCACCTGCCTATGGAGTCCGCAGATGATCCAACACAGCTGGTGTACCCCCAACTCTCCTGCATTAAGAGAGGGGCTTAAACATCCTCTTCGCTGTTGTATGGTCTGCTGGTGCCCCTCCCTCATTCGGGGGCCTCACTGTACTCCAGGCCTCGACACTCTCCTGCTGTGTGGGGGTCTACAGCTGCGTGGGGGCCCATGCTCTTGCAGACACCTCTGTCCTCCTCAGCGGCTGCCGGTACTCTCACCTTCCCAACCGCTCCTCTGGGCACACCCCACACTCCTACCTTCCTCTGGGGCCTGCACTCCACACTTGCTCCTCTATCCTTTTCGCTCCCCTTCCTCCTCACCGCCACGCTCCTCACCTTTGCTCCGGTGTTGCGCTCGTTCTGGGGGGGGGGTGCTGCCGCGTCTTTATCCACTGCTCTCCTCCCTTATCTGTTTCCTACTCCTCACTGGGGTCTGCCACCCCTCTCAGGCCTCCACAGGCGTCCTCCGGCGCTCCCCACCTCGTACCAGGGCTCCCCCAGCGGTTCTCCCCTGGCGGCCACGCTGCGTGCTCTTCCTGGGGGGAGAGGGCCCCTGCACCTGCAGTCCGCATTCCTCCAAAAGGTGCTACCGGGGCTCCAGTGTGCCGCTATGGACTCCACCGGTGGGCTTCCCCAGGAGTCCCATCTCCCGGGCTCGCGCTCCACCCGGGGGGAGGGGTTTCCCACTCCTCCTGTCCGTGTACCTCCAATGGCACTGACGGGCTCCCGCGCACCGCCACGGACTCCTCTGCTGGGCTACCCCAGGAGTCCTGCCTCCTGGACTCACACTGCGCTCCACCTGGGGGTGGGGAGGGATTTCCCGCTCCTCCGGTCCGTATCTCATTGATTGCGCCACAGGGGTCCCGGTGTGCTGCGTGCTCCTCTGCTGGGCTCTCCAGTGCTTCCTGCCTTCAATGATCCGTGCCATGTTACTGGGGGGTTGGTGGGGCCACCCGAACCAGGCCACAGAGTCCCGGAGCTGCCGTCGGCACGTCTACTCAGTGCCGGCGGCCACCTTGGAATCCCGTTTGTGGCTTTTGTGGGCTCCTCCCCCGGCTCTCAGGCCTTCCATTGCCCGTTGGATGCTTCATGTCATTTTGGAGGCGTACACAGCCATGGGCAAACCTGTTCCTGTGGGGATTCATGCCCATGCAGTCAGAGCTAAGGCCACGGCCATCACATTTCAGAGACATACTTCTTTGGATATCATCATCAAGGCAGCTACTTGGGCCACTCCATCGGCCTTCTGTAAGCACTATTCGATGGAAACCAGCTCCATGCGTGATGCAGAGTTCGGTCAGGCGATTCTGAAGAACCTTTTCACTTCATCCTAGATATGAGGCAGGCTGTCACAGCTCCACCCTATGTTCTTGTTTCGGTGGAATCGCCTACAAGGATGGAGGAAAGGGGATGGGACGTTTGAGTTATTAAAGTTACTCACTGTAGTGACTAGAGTACTCCTAGTCCATAGTCCCCTTTCCTCCATACGTCCCACCCGCCTTCCCATGCTTGTATGCCAATGGCTTATAGGTAATAAGAGTTGGCAGGTATCTAAGCGTCCAATGTGTTCAAATGGGACTGAGTGCGGGGCGTTCCCACGCCTGAGGCCGCGCCCCTGCGCGCTATTCTAAATTTAAAGCAGAAGCTCAATTTCTCGCTGCCAAAGGGTCTGGTACCGTCCCTATTTTGGGGTACGCCCACAAGGATGGAGGAAAGGTGAGTTTGGACTATGAGTACTCTAGTCACTACGCTTAGTAACTTTAATTTACTGGGACATGCCTGACCTTCAGCTCTGTATTCTCCAGGATCCCTCTTCTTTGTCCCAGTACTATAGTGGTGTTTCCTATAGGTAGTCTGTATGGTTACTTGTGATCTTACCAACCACAATTACAGAGTGGTAAATTCCATTGTGGAAAAAATACCAAAAAACACTGATTTCTTGTTTGTTTTGTTTTTTATTTGGGGGCACTCTCCAAAATGCCCCCGTTTGTTAACCCTTAAAACGCCACCGCAAACCCATCCCGATCCATATTAACCTCTTTACCCCACTACCCTTTATTTATTTAATTAATGGTTGCTGTGTTTTTCTGTGTTTATGTTCACTCGGAAATTTACCACTTGGTTATGTTTCAGATATTTTGACTGGATACCATCTGTATTACTCTTTGAGGCATCTTCCTGTTCTCAGTACTTTGTTTCTTTCGGGGGGGAAATTAGGATATGATCGCAATATCCTACAAAGAATGAGGGAGGGCAGGGTAGGTCAATGTCAGGTAAGGGGGGTACTGTGTCTCATCCTCTGGAATTCTCTCCCCAATCCCCAAGGACCCTTCACTCTACTGATCCTCCCTTGCTTGTCCACCGCCAGGGTCGGGATCCAAAAGTGATGGCCCTTCCCTGGTCACCTGAAAAGAAGATCCCTGGGAAGTAGTTTTGAGAGTGCCTTAAGGTTTCTCACAGTGGGTGACTACAATACAGAGCTTTATACTATGCTGCACTGCACTGGGGGTCAGACCACGCACCAGGGCCTCAGTCACAATGAAGGACTACATGAACCTATATGGCCTCACTGATGCTTAGAGGACCACACATTAGTTTCACAGAAAATAAACACACCATTTGAAGGAACATAAATCATTCGCCAGGTCGGACTGTATGCTATTTTCTACTGACAAAATGCCCTAACTGGAGGAGTGTATAATCCTACCCGGAACACTCTTGGGTCAAAGTCTGGTTCAGATAATCGCTAGATTACCATACATCCAACATGTACACAAACAGTGGAGGTTTAAAGCGTATGCACTACAGGACCCTGTGTTTAAGTCATAGATCTGAGATGCCACACTTATGTTTTTCAAAATGAACGAAGGCTCTGTCCATAAAATAAAGACGGTATAGTAAGTGTGAGGAAGGCATGGTATCACGAGGAGGACGAGGACACAAATCACCAGTTTTATTTACTTCAAAAGGGGGTTGGAAGAACTCCTATCCTGCCCTAACACTAAAGATGGGAGCATGATCTACCATCTAAATAAAAGAAAACAGTCCTAGTCCGTCTGAAACAATAACAAATAAACTAGAAAAACCTATTGCCTGCCCTCACTCTAATAACATACAAGTGAAATAGGGAAATCTAATGCAAACGGAAAATCAGTAGGAAACAAAAGGATGTCAGAATGGCATATCAAGATTCATTGCCCAAATTGTATAGCACGTGGGTGGGGTGAAGCACTTGGCTTATGGGCACACTCTGCTATGCAAGTACAGCTGGGGTGTACTTGCATAGCCTGCTTGAGCCTTGCCCTCCAGAGCCTGCTTGGAATTCACGTACTCCGGCTCAAAGTTCGGGTTTGGCTCTCTCGCTGCCCCCCCCCCCCCGCCCCAAGTCCAGGACAATCCACTGCGTTTTACAGCACCAACACAAAGGTTCCAAGCTTTTCAGCACAAACACAAAAGTTCCAGAGAAAATTGTATTTTAAAGTCTCTATAGGCCACATCAACCGGGCACAAGCCTCTTACTTTCAACTTCTTTCTTGGTTCCCGTCTCTCGGGCTCAAACCATTTCAATTTTCTTTCTCGGGGGGTCCCTTCCCGTAGCTTTATTCTTTAGCATTTGCTATGCCTTATGTTACTCATAGGGTTTTACACAGTTCAAATATTTGACAAGATTCAACAGTTTGCACAATCTTCAAACAAGAGAATGTCTCTCTTTAAAACACAATTTCTGGGTCTGCCTCGTTCAGGCTTGGACCAGTTTCAAACACAATTTCTGGGTCTTCCTCGTTCGGGCTCAGACCCGTTCGGTTCCCAAAAGGTTATCACAACTCAATTCCTTTAGGCTTCCTTCGTTTGGGTTCGAGCCTAAACACAGCGCACGGAGTCTTTTGAAATGGGCGTACTTTCGTTTTCTGCCAGACCACTCTGTTACTTTATTTTACAGTTCATTTTCACTTCCTTTCAAAAAGAATTTCAAATTCCATAAAGCCTTTCATGGGCCTTTTTATTTCCTACTTTCTTTCTCAAATTCAATGCTTAGGTTTCCGCTCCAGCCAAACACACGTTCACCAGGATTTTCTCTCTTGCCATGAGGGTCACCTGGTTAGTGCGGCTCTGGCGAGCAACTTCTCTGGAACACTCTGGGTCGAGGTCAGGGTCTTCCCACCTGCCCTTCGGGTACCTGGGATTCCCTTCATATGCCCACGGGAAACGAGTACTTCTGTGGACACAGTCATCAGGATATGATCTGGCTTCTCTGCCTCTTGGAAGACACAGCTCCTCAGCCCTACTGGAGCCCTTCAACAACACAAGATCAGTGTCTTGGCCCTCCGCTCCCTTTCAGACTCTCCAGGGCTCTTTCAGCACTCTCCTCTGGTTCACACTGCATCCCCAGCTCACTCAAAGAGTGTCTCAGTGCTCCACCTTTTATACTGATAGGGAGTGTTAATTGGAGTCAGGTGTGGGTGGTTGAAAAGTGAGGCCTGACTTTGCCTGTCCTCATTAATGGGACAAGATGGAGACTGCCCATAGGAATCCATGGCACATTGGTTCCTATGGGCAATCTTCAAAGCTCTTTCCTCTTCTTCTTCATCCCAGTGGTTTTGAAAGAAGGGAATGGGGAAGAAGTATGGGAGTTGTAGTTTTCCCTAACTATGGAGGGAAACTTCTTTAAGTGTCTGTCATGGTGAAGGGGGCAGATGTGTGGTTGTAGGTGAATGGGCTTTAGATTATGTCACATAGTGACTGTAGGGATAGATTATTTCTTCTACGCCTCCCTTTAATGTTAGCACCTATTGAAATTGGGGACGGGGCAACGGGACAGGATTCATAACAACCTATAAGGGTGGAGAAAGTGTCGGCTAGGGGGTTGACAAAAAGGGGGGAATACTGTGTCTCTCCTGAGGGCATTCCCCAAGGACCCCCTGCTCAGGTGATCTTCCCGCACTGGTCTACCTCCAGGGTCTGGGTCCAAAGGCAATGGCCATGCCCTGGCCACCTGAAGAAAGAATCCCTGGGATCCATACGTGAGAAAGCCCTCAGGTTTCTCACAGAGGCCTTTAAAGTTTATATTGGAGGGGAGTGTATATCAAAGGAACTGGGAATCCTTAGGAGCCTATGTAACAGTTCAATTAAGCTGGAGGATGAAACATCAGCACTGTAAAAATCTGCAAAAAAGAGTGCAATGAGATGGGCATGGACAGAGCTGGAGAGCAGCTGTATGCTGAAGCTACAGCAATTCGTAGATCTGGCTGATCGAGAAAAAATATCTGAACAAACGACACATTAGGCAAATACAGAGAGGAAGAGGGACTGAGCGGCACGCTAGCTTAGATGATCCATTGGGAAAGGGGTAGTACGACCATCCCATGTACAAGTAACACAGGCAAACTAGTTGATTGATTGATTTATTTATTTATAGAGCGCTTTACACCAAGGAGCTGTACAATGGAACAACAAAATACAAGATAACGATAACCAATAACAGTGGGAGCAAAAGTTCACATCATGAATCATTCAGTAAAACAGTGGAAAGAGCAATTAACTGAAGGGAGGGGGAGGGAGGTAGGCCTAGGTGGGGGGGGGGGGTTGGTGATGGATTGGAGGGAAGCTGGAAGGGAGAGTGAGCAGGGGGGAAGAGGAATCGTGGAGGGGGGAGGGGAAGAGGAGAGGGCGGGGGGGAGATTTCAGGGAGGGGAATGGAGGAGGAGGGATTTAAGGGAAGTGCGAAATGAGGAGAAGGTTGTGGTAGAACGGATTGTGAGAGGGAGAGAGCTCCAGTGCAGAGGAGCAAGGAGTTGGAAGGAGCGGAAACGTTGTAGGTGATAAGCAAGTAAAAGTGGTTTCTGAGACTTTTTACAAAGACTTAAATACTTACAAAACCTCAATAGTCTGGGAAGATACCACCAAATACCTAGATTGCATAATCCTCCCCAAGCTCAGACACAAAGGTGTGATTGAGCGGAGTCAACACACCACTGTGCAAAAGGTTCAAGATACCATATCTGAACTCCCTGAACACCTCTTTCCCTTGAGCACGGAGTTCCCCAAGGATCAGTCTTGGGTCCTTTTCTCTTTTCCCTCTACACCTCTCAACTTGCAGCTATAATCTACTCTTTTGGTCTCTCTTATCACTTCTATGCTGGCAACACACAACTCTTTCTATCCTTCACTCCTGAAACTCATCATACCTATACAGCCTATCTTTCTGCTATCAAATCTTGGATGGCCTCTCACTTCCTCACTTTAAACGCAGGAAAGACTGAGGTTCTATTCTTCCATGCTAACACTCTTCCTCCTCATCTGCCACCTCCCTTTGTATCCTTTCCTCCCTCTAATATTTCTATTTCTTCCACAGCCCGCAACCTTGGCCTCTACTTCGACTCCAATCTTACTTTTGCTCATCACATCTCTCTCACTTCTCGTTCATATTCATAAAGTTCGTCCTTTCCTCACTTTTCAAGTCACTAAACTTCTCATTTCATCTTTAATCTTTTCACGCCTCTTCTACTGCTCCACCAGACTCTTTGGCCTCTGCTCTCTTGAAATCAATCTATAATTCCTCTGTTCGCCTACTCTGCCTTCTCTCCTATCAAGATTCTATCTCCTCTTCAGTGGCCTCACTTGGCTGGTTACCCTTTCACTCCCAATTTAAATTTCATTTTCTCTGCTTAGTTTTTAAATCTCTCTATCAGCTCGTACCTGACTAGCTTGCTGCATTCTTATCTTTCTAAACTCTGTCTCGCTCTCTTCGCTCTGCTCTCTTTAGACTGAGCGTCCCTCATCCTCCATGTGCTCAAACCCGGTTCCGATCTTTGCAGCTTCTCGCTCCTTTAAACTGGAATGCTCTCCCACCCTCTATCCTCTATGTTTTGATTTATATATCATTATTTTTGTACTGTACCCTGCAATAATGTGAAGCGCCATGGCTTAAGGTGCTATATAAAATACAATAAAATACAAAATACAAATACGGTAGATTCCCGGGTCCTGATGGACATACCACCAAATTCTACAAAGAATATACAGATGTCCTTGCCCCTCAAATCATATGAGTGTTTAATGAAGCAATAGCAGATGTTACTCTTATTCTATCTATGTATGAGGCCACCATTATTGTGCTTAAGAAACCGAGAAAGCCCCTAGACAGCTGTACCCCTACCACCCACTGTCAATGCATAACACAGACTATAAAATACAAGCCCAGATCATAGCCAACCGCCTCACACCACTGATGCCTGACACAATGCATCCTGACAAGGCCGGATTCATTCAAGAGAGAGCCACTCAGCTAAGTCTTCGCAGGATCTTTGCTTCAATGGCAGCTTTGAGCCCTGAGCAGAGCTCAATGCCCATACATTTCTCAATATGCCCAACTGTGCTGCTGGTCTCCAAGAAAGAGAACCCTGAACACCGATGAAAAAGGACGTCCCCCCCAGGCACTATCGGGGATAGTGCCACCAAGGCAGGTAAGGGGAACGGCATGGCCCTGGCATGACATTAGGTTTCCTGAATCATTGTGATATAGTCGCTGAACTTTCAGAGTAAGGATTTTCTGACAATCCATGTGAGTGAGTAGGAGCAAGCCATAAGAAAACAGGCAAAAGTATCTACATATACAAAGTAATAGGAAAGAAAACCACATTGTTCTCACATTGCATGATATTACAAGTGGGCCCTACTTCAATAACTAAACTCCCTCCTTTCAGTCCACACCCCTTGCCCCCTTTAACAAAACCAAGGGTGGATAATTTAATGACCAATAATTAATGGCCAGTTGGGGATGTTTCTCAGAGGGCTAAACCTTGGGTCAGAAAATGCTGGAACTAAGATAGTGCAGACAAAATTATATCAACAGCTCCTCCTGGGACCCAAGACGAGAAACCTTTAGGAACATGGTTAAGTACTTGCGCCCTCTGACGAATCACGAGAATCTGTCACTTCTCCCCAACGGGGAACCTTTCCCTGTGAGACTAGGAAGGTGAGCCTGCTCTGCAATACCCTCCCCTAGGGGTAGAGGCAAGCAGGATCTCACCAGGAGACATTCACACTTTGGAGACAATAACTCCCGTTCATAGCACCAACATCCCTCTAAAAACATCAATTGAAGAAATATATGAAGAACATATCTTAATATATTACCAACATCCATATACTCCATTTGTTCCTCTAAGGGAACAACTGCACGACACTGAGACAAGGCAAGATACCAGTAGAGGAATAGAGATCATGAAACAAACAGAGAGAAAGGACAGTGACATTACTCTGGGGAAGGCCCAGGAAAGCGTAATAAAGGAAGTAGGTGGAGACTGGAAGGAATGAGAGAACCCGCAAGTTCCAAATTGGCGTTTTGAAGCATCCTGAAGGAAAGCTGCACGCGCAGCATCCTGTGCGAAGATGAAATACTGCTGAGGCCTCTGACACGAGGCGTGGTAGAAGAGACGGGACGAGAGAAGCCAAAGAGAATGTGAGGCGTCCAAGCCCGAAGTAAGAGCTAAGTGGTGGCTTGATCGAAGTTGCAGAAAGGTGGATCAAGAAGTCTGATAACGCCAATACCACTTTATTGGATGACAAGAGATCAAATGAACCAGTGAATCAGAAACCGCTAAGACTGCGGGAGAAACCGCAAGAACCACGAGAGGCTAACCTGACTATTACAGAAGAAAGTCCCGAGCTGTCCAAAGCCCTGATGAGGTTGCCCTCGACCATAGGAGGTAACAGGATCACGGGAGAACCGGGAGGGGGACTAGGAAAATCATTACTGGTACGCTCATACTTGTCCAAGATCAGATACTGAGTTTGAATGAAGAGAAGGAGAAGCATTACTGGCACGCTCATATTCGTCCCAGTCCAGATCAGATCTTTAAGAGAAGGGGAATTATTGCTGGCACGCTCATACTCATCCCAGTCCAGATCAGATACTGAAGAGAAGGAGAATCATTGCTGGCACGCTCATACTCATCCCAGTCCAGATCAGATATTAAAAGAAGAGATAGAGAATCATTACTGGAACACTCATACTTGTCCCAGTTGAGTTAAGACATTAATGTGGAATGATAAAACGTACTGAAGGTTTATAATCCTGCAGAGCAAGGAGACAATCTTGAGAGGTTACTAAAAAGGACATACTGTGAGAGAAACAACTTGAGATAAGAGATTGAAATAGAAAACAAGGGCCAAAGTCAAAGTGAAACCAAAGACTGAAGTAAACATTAAGAAATCAGGAAGAAGGAAGAAGTTCTAACTGTTAGACAAAGTTATACTATGAAAGGTAAAGGATAAATATAAGTTGAGTAAGAAAAGAAAAACACAAGAAGGAACACAAGAGTAAAGAAAAGAAACACTCAAACCTTTGAAGAACACAGTAGTAGAATTGTGTGACTTGATAAAAGTAGTTACCAAAAATTGCTTAAAACTACTTTATTGAATAGAAATTGGGGAAGCACTAGCCCACATGAAAGGAGAGTCATTCTCCTAGCTTTTGTTGTTATCATAACAATGTTAAGGGATATTTGTACCACGCACTATCATCACCGGAGGTCCCCTGGTGCTCATAGTAATAGGGTTGGAATAGATTAGTTTGGACAGTGGCCTTATCCTGATTTTGGACTCTTGCTGATGACTGATGAGCACGTTAGTTAGCTTTGTTAGGTAGGGAAAAATAGCGTAGGGAAAGATAGGCGTTTGCTTCTGTCTGTTAGTAAAAAGTACCAGTGAGATGGAAAGTGTAAGGGTGTCTAAAAAAGAGACTGACAAAAAGGTGGCATGATATTGGTTACATTATTTTAGAAAATGGAAAAGAGGTCCTCGCTATCCCCAACTTCTAAGAGGGTTTTCCCTGCCTCAAAAGTAATACTAAAAGGGTCTGCCAGGATGTCCGTCAAAGAATAAACCACTGTCATGTGTCAAAACCTACTTCTATCCCTCAAACTATAAATGTAAAGGGTACACTAACACAAAGTGTTCCTTCTTTAAGGAGGGTTGCTCCTTTCTCCAGTTTCTGGATTGTTGCTTAATCAAAATGTTACTTAAAAATTAACACCCAGGGAATGACTCCTTACCCCCTTTGCAGGTTTCAAAACAGTCTTTACACAATGTTCTCTCTAGGAGAATGGCTTGCTTCTTCTGGTATGATTCTGTACAGGTACTAATAGAACCAGGGGAATGGCTGCTTTACTCTGGTATGTCTTGATACAACCCACAACAAGGCCAGGGGGAATGACTCCCTTCCCCTGGTGTCACCAAATTGACTTCTATTTCAGTATCAAGGGAATGCCTCCCTTCTCTTGGTCTGCTCTTGACATACAAAGTCCGGGGGCATCATGACTCCCTTCCCCTGGCGTCTCTCGACTTCTGCATTATTACCAGGAGAATGACTACCTTCTCCTGGTATCACTTGCTATCCAGATTTGTCAGATCGATACACACTTTCCTTTGTAATTCGCTTTCAACAATGTCCCGAATCTTCTTAGGATCCCAGATACTTCTCTTGTGACTAGTGGAGTGATCTCCGCCACTTCGATGAGGAAGATATCCTTTCTGCTTTAATGTCTCTTTGTTGGGGTCTCAGACGCTTATTATATAAACAGTGGTTTCTTCTTCCCAACTGTTTGCAATGGACAGGGTCCCAGACCCTTCCCTGGTGGCCAGTGGGCTCTTCTTCCCCACTGCAATTGTGGACACGATCCCAGACCCTTCCCTGGTGGCCAGTCAGCGCTTCTTCCCCACTGCAATTGTGGACCAAGTCCCAGATTCTTCCATGGTGGCCAGTGGACTTCACTTATTTCTGCCACTGTCTTGAACCCGACTCCCTATGATACTTGCTTGATTTTGCTTCAGGTCCCAGACCATTATCTTGCTTGGGTTCCAAACCCTTTCTTTCCTGCCCTTTTAACAATGCCCATATGGTTCACTCTCCTGCCAAGTACTGCCAGGAGGAAGATTACTCGGATCATCAAGTTAACTCGGATCATCAAGTTCAGCTAACCTGCACTCAGTATTTCCAAATAACTTATTTATTCTCAAACTTTATGCCCCTACCGGTTCCCGTGTTACACCCATTACGTTTGTTGGTTTTGGGATGCTCTGTCGGTTCTTCCTGGGATCTTGATTCGTTAAGGAGCACTGCACGGGCCTCCCTCATCTCTGCTGCTCCTGCTCCAGGTTCTTTGTTCCCGCTCATTGGGCCGGCGGTATAGGCGCTGCTGCAGGACCAAGCAGTCCACCTTCAAAGGTTGCGCAACTGCTTCTTAGCCTCCAGCCACGTTCCAGACCAGCTCAACACCACCGGGCAAAGGATTCTTGCCACCTTCTTGTCTCCAGCGAATTACTGCTTTCGGATTCCCCAGAGCCTTCTCTGCTCCACCTTTGATTCTCTTGGGCTGGACTGCCTCCCGTGCTGCTTTCCTTCTCGGCTGACCCGCATCCAAGACTGTGTCATGCCTTTTTGCCCCTGGGTCTTGTGGGCTGCCTGGAGGCACAGTTTGCAATTTGCCCGCGCCATTTTTCATTCCAACATGGTGCCTGTCGTTTACTCCTGGAAGCGGGTGGACTGGTCTAGTCGGTTAGAAGCTCCACCGGAGCCAGCAAATACATAATGAGAGGGTTATCAGCGCCTCTTAACGCTCAGTATTCAGGTACCCTGATTGGCGCTATTGTATTCTTGTTCCTCGTTCTGCTTCCCTTCTTACCTCTTCGTCCCTCTTCACTGCCTTCCTTGGATTTCTCCTATGTTCTGCCTGATTTTTTTTTTGGAAGCTGCTCAGTCTATCATTCTGCTCTTTCAACTAGCTGATACTTCGCGCTGCTGCCGGGTCACGCTTACAGGTTTTTTACTCTGAGGTTTTCCCTGTATTTTGGCAGTATTCTAGGAGTCCCCTTGCCGGAGTGTTTCCCCTTCAGGCAGGGTGGCATCTGGGGAGGCTCGCCCTTTCCTTCATGAGACCCGTACCAAACAGAAACCACACAAGGATAAAGCCCTCACTAAACCAACACGAAAGACAACACAGGTGAGCCGCACCTCTGTATGTACAGATTCTGATGGACGGTTCTCTCTTTCACAGAGTCCTTCATCTGTTTGTACATTGTTTTGGTGACCACTGCCCCACGGAGCACTAGAGTGTTTTCTCTCGTTCTATGAGTCACTCTTCATGGCTCCTTAGGCACACCTCTTCTCACTACTTGCATTGGGGTTGACCTTTGCTTTGTCGGATGATCTTCGTCTCAGTTGATAAAACTGACCTTATATTTCAATAGCACATGGCTCTGTCAGTCAGAGGGGGTGTGTGAAAGGGTGCTAGAGGTTTTGGGCAGGTTTGGGTGTTGTGCTGTCTATCACCCAGGTGGTCGTCCTTATCCCCAGTAGGGGAGTCCCTCCCCATGAGGTCCTACAGCCCTAAACCACCCCTAGGGTGGCTATTGGGTAGCAGCCTCACCTGCCTAGCCTCATGACAAGGGGCTCCCCCTGGGTAGAAGTGACGACAACTAGGAAAAAGTCAGTTGATTAAGGTTCTTGAATCTATAGTGATGCCTCAAACTGAGGTACTACAAGGAGTCTCGGCTCCTCCTCGACCCTTTTCAATCTGGGTTTCGTCCCTGTATGCGAACTGAGGCTGTTCTGGTGAGTGTCATTGATGACCTCCCTTTAATTCTTGACCAGGGTGGAATTAGTGTTCTCATACTCCTTGACCTCTCTGCAGTGTTTGACACCATTGACCATGCTATACTCCGTCAATGCAGAATTTGGCGGCTTTGTCTTGGATTGGTTCAGGTCTTTTTTAATCAGACAGAACTCAGTCCATGTCCTTGCCTCTTTCTTCTGCCTGGTTTCTCTTACTTGTGGCATGCCCTAGGGCTCAGCTATTTCTCAACTTCGTTGTAACATTTATTTGCTCCCGCTGGCCAAACTCATCCATGCCCATAGCTGCAGGTTTTATGGCTACGCTGATGACACACAAATTATTATTATAATTTTGTTTGTTCATTGGTTAAAATGTATTCACCCTTAAACAAATTGACAAGTAAAACAATGCATAAGAAAAATACAAATACATTTCATATCTTCACAAGTCAAATCACTGACATTAAAACATGCAATTAATCTAAAACGGTTCAAAATCATTTAGTCAACCGAAATGTGTTTAATTACCGGTCCCCCTAATCATTTCCATAATTAGACATACCACATGTCTTTGAAACACTATTTCATTTAATTTCAAACTATTAAAGAAATTACCCACAGATATCACAGTAGAGGTTTGACGATCAAGAACACATCTTTCCCAAAGTATTTCATATTCGACCGTGGCACACATATCAAAATACTTTTTAAAGTGCATATATCTCAGAGTCCTCAAACTAGTACACTCAACCAACAGATGTTTCAAGGTTTCCATCTTATTTGCGGTTTTACAAAATCTGCAATCTGTCTCAGATACCTGTAGCAGATTGCATCTTAATAGCACCTCACTGGTTGCGAGTAGATTCCACCGAAAGCATAAGAAATAATTTCTAATTTTAGGACACAGAAAAATGTCCAAATAATGGACTGTAGTGCCTCTAAGCCTCTGTTCTTTCTAAAGATGGGGCAGACTCTTGTAACCTGCAATAATTATGAATTTAAACACCAGTCCTGGTCAAGCATCAATTTTACCCTTGTTGGGTCGTTTACCAGATCTTTATTTGCTACACCACATGCCTTTAATAATAAGGAACAACGATCTACATACTTCTCCCAGGTTGGGACCAAACATTTTTCCATAATGTCAGCAATATCACTGTACATGGTGTTCTCCAGAGCCTTCAGGAATTTCCTGTACAGTGACAGAAGAACAAGTTACTCTCTTACCTGGTAACGTTCTTTCGATGGGATGGTCCGACGACGTATTCCATATCTAGGACAGTAATCACCACAGCTGTGCTGCTTCGGATAATTTTGGCATCTGCGTCCTGCGTCGATGACGTCGATACACTGTCCTTGAGGGCCTTTTCGAGCCAACCTCACCGGATGTTATAAATAGAACGCACGACGCCCGTAGTCTCAGTTGTAGTTTTTTCCCCAGAACGTGTGGCACCAAAACACTGCCAGTATGACCACAGAAAGCCTTGCGGAAACGTAAGCTGCAATCGCATAAGAAATTCTGTAGCGGGGCAGGTAGGGAGAGAGCGATATGGAATACGTCGTCTGACCATCCCATCGAAAGAACGTTAACAGGTAAGAGAGTAACTTGTTCTTCGAGGGGATTGGGACCTCCGACGTATTCCATATCTATGACAGACTCCCAAAGGAGTACCAACGTATGGAGGAGGGGAAAAGAATTTAGAATATAGCAGATTAGAATGCCCAATCAAATTGCAGAATAAAGGACCGCCTTGGCAAAGGCCAGATTATGCCCATGGAAACAATCTAGGGAGTAGTGTCGTACAAAAGTATGGACCGAAGCCCATGTGGCTGCTTCACAGATGTTACGAATAGGAACACCCCTCTGCAGGGCAGTAGAAGCAGCCATACCCCTGGTAAAATGGGCCCGTAAGCCTACCGGAGGGTCCGTACCCGCAAGGTGGTAACATTCAGAAATTGACAAGATAATCCATCTAGACAAAGCCTGCTTAGTAACAGCTTGTCCCAAACGCCTTCCAGCGTAACCAATAATGAGCTGATCGTCCACTCTGACCCGGGACATGCGTGAAATGTAGAAACTTAAAGCTCTCTTAGGATCCAACCTATGGAGCCTCTCCTCTTCCTTACCAGGATGTGCAGGAGGATAAAATGCCAGAATAACCACCTTCTGGCTTAAATGAAATTGCGACACCACCTTCGGAAGAAAGGAAGGACGAACTCTAAGGACAACCCTGTCCTTATGAAACACAGTGAAGGGTGGCTTAACTGAAAGTGCCTGCAACTCACTCACTCTGCGAGCGGAAGTGACCGCAACTAAAAACACAGTTTTGAGGGTTAACAGCCTCAAAGGACAAGAATGTAAAGGCTCAAACGGCGCACCCATAAGGAATTTCAAAACAAGGTTCAAATCCCAACCAGGCACCTGGAAAGGTGAAGGCGGAAACACATTAGTAAGTCCTTTGAGAAACTGAGAAATTAACAGAATTTTGAAATAAGAACACTCCTCAGACGAGCGCTTAAATATAGGCAGCGCCGCCAGGTAACCTTTAACAGTACCCACTTGCAGGCCCCTGTGGGCAAACGAAAGCAAAAAAGACAGAACCACAGGAATGTCACATTCAAAAGGAACCACATTCTTTCTCCAACGGCAACGGTACAGGGACTTTGTTGCCGGCCGTCTGGCCAAAAGCAACACCTCCATCACGTCTTCAGGGAGGTCCCAATCCTTATACCTCAACCTTTCAGAAGCCAAGCGTGAAGGTTGAGGGATCTGACATCTGGATGGAGAACCTGACCCACCTCCCGTGAGAGCAGGTCGTCTCAGTAGGGAAGACGACGTGGAGGGCAGATGGAAAAGTTGAGAAGGTCCAGGTACCACGTCCTCCGAGCACAAGCCGGAGCAATGAGGATCATCCGGGAACCGAACCTCTGTAACATCCGCAGCACTTGCGGGATGACGGGGACTGGAGGAAACGCGTACAGCAGTAGGAAGGACCACTGCACCACGAAAGCGTCTCCTAAGGCTCCTTTTGGAGGAAATTCCCGCGAGCAAAACCTTTCGCACTTCCAGTTGACACTGGAGGCAAAGAGATCCACCTGAGGGGTCCCCCAAAGGGCGAAGATCTCCAGGAGACTCTGCTGAGCCAGCTCCCACTCGCGAGACATTGTGCTCTGCCTGCTCAGAGAGTCCGCCGTCTCGTTTTCGTCTCCGGCCAGATGTACTGCCGAGATCTAAACTTCCTGCTGGTTGGCCCAGAACCCGAGCTGCATTGCCTCCATGCACAGAGGAAGTGACCCTGCCCCCCCCTTTTTGTTGAGGTAGTGCATGGCCACTGTGTTATCCGTCAGAATCAGGACATTCTTTCCTTGCACAGTCGGCAGAAAGGCCTTCAGGGCAAGCCTGACGGCCCGCAGCTCCAACAGATTGATATGGAGACTGGACTCCGACAGAGACCAACGACCGCTGACTGTCAATTAGTTGGCATGAGCTCCCCATCTCGTGAGGGATGCGTCCGTCACGATCGTCACCTCCGGCCAGGGTAGCCAAAGCAGAGCCCCCTTCATCAGATTGCCTTCGACGGCCCACCACAGAAGGTCCTGGGTGACCGAGGGCGGCACCTGAACGGGGTCCGACATCCTGCCAGAGGACTGCGACCACTGCATCTTGAGGGCCCACTGCAGAGATCCCATCCGCAACCTGGCCTCCGGCACCAGAAGCATGCAGGATGTCATGAGGCCGAGCAACCTCAAGAAGTCAAACGCCGGGAGACCATGGCCGTTTGAAACTTGTGCACCATCTGCTGAATGTGATGAGCCCTCACCTGGGGAGGAAAACACTGCCCCAGGGATATGTCGAGCACTGTTCCGATGTACTGGAGCCGCTGAGTTCGCATCAAATGGGACTTCTTTAAGTTGAGGGAGAAGCCCAGCTTGTGAAGGGAGTGGCAGGTGACGGACAGATGATCCAGGACTTGCTCAGGAGAGTGCGCCCTGATGAACCAATCATACAGGTAATGGTAGACGTGAATCCCCCCTTTCCTGAGATACGCTGCCACCACCAACATGAGCTTGGTGAAGACCCTCAGGGCGGAGGTCAATCCGAATGGCAGGACCCGAAACCGCGAACCTCAGGTAATTCTTATGCTTTGGATGGATCGGCACATGAAAATAAGCGTCCTTGAGGTCGAGAGACATCAACCAGTCCTGAAGTTGAAGGGCCTGGAGGACTTGAGAAAGAGGAACCATCTTGAACTTGTCTTTCCTGAAGAGCTTGTTCAAACCGCGCAAGTCCATGATGGGTCTCAATCCCCCGTCTTTCTTCAAAATCAAAAAATAAGGGGAATACCATCCCTTGTTCCTCTCCGCTATAGGCACCAGTTCTATGGCGCCTTTCTCCAGCAGGGATTGAATTCCCTGCGCAAGGAGCGGATCCAGACTCTTCAAAGAGAGATTCCCTGGTGGATTGTCGTGAGGCTTCTGCTGGAAAGGAAGACAGTAGCCGTGGACTATGATCTCCAGAACCCACACATCTGAAGTAATGGCACGCCACTCTACAAGATGCTGTGCCAGCCTTCCTCCAACCGGCGAATCATGGGACATGGCCACGCTGAGCTGAAGCGGTAGCAGCAGTGACCGAGGGCAACAAGGCAATTGCCCGAGCGGCCTTGGCACCTCGAGTACCCCGTTTTCCACCTCTGGCACTCCTACGGTGGCCCCTTTGACTTGCAGCTCCTCTCGATTTACTAAAGGATGAGTAATATCGAAAGGAACCTCCCCTCCATTGCTGTTCCCTAGGACGAAAAGGCGGAGGTTGGCGAACTGCAGCGCTCAACGACTTTGCTGCAGCTTTGGAGATCTGCAACCTCTCAAGGCTCTCGTCAGCCTTGCTGCCAAAAAGATGTTAACCCTCAAAGGGCATGTTGAGGAGCCGGGCCTGCACATCAGGAGCAAACCACGCAAACCTGCGTATTACGGTGCTCGCCGCCATGGACCGGCTGACACAATCTGCCATGTCCAGACCCGACCGAACGCACTCAGACATGGCATCCTTGCCATCCTGTACAATAGCAAGAACACCATCCCGTTCCTCCCCTTCGGGAATATGTTCAGCCGCCAATGAAATACAGTTCCACAGAGTGTGCGTGAAACGTGACAAGGCACACATGGAGTTGGCTGCCTGTAAAGCCATACCCCATGAAGAAAACACTTTCTTTGCCCAGCCATCAAAATGCTTGTCGTCCCTATCAGGAGGGATGGTAGGGTACGACACCTGCTTTGCAGGGGCTGTGGCCGCCTGCACCACCAAACTCTCCGGAGTGGGGTGTAACGCTCACCTGATTCCCGCAGAGGCGCCGGTCTTGACTGGGTGAATGCCGTATCTTCAAAGGTGATGTGTAACACACGGTTGGCTCTTTGGGCTGGACCTCTGTGCACTGTATGTCTGACTCGAAGAGTAAGATGTCTGCAGATAGAAAATATGGGATTAATGAACTGGGGTTATTGGGTGCCTCTCTCCTCTTCCCTTTCTCTTCTCCTGTAGAACCCCAAAGGTTAACACCCTCACCTTAGGTAAGTGAACGCCGAGCTCTCCATCTGCCTCGGGGCAGGGTGCCGTAACCAGTTTCTTCACTGGATAAGGGTGCAGGCCTCTTGACCTCAGAGGACTGCTGTCCGTCGTTAACTCCACGAACGGTAAGTTCTGGGCACTTCAAATGTCTTAAAAGTCTTTTGTAATGATATCTCTTGTTTTGCAGGGTTCCGGCGATGGCGGATGGCGGGCTGATGAGAGTTGAGGATCGAACCCGCGTGAGGAATAGAAGCGCCTGGAAGCACGTAAGCGCTTGTAGCCTGCTTCACGATGCGCACTAACTGTCCCTTTTATCTTGCAGGTACAAGTTCGGAGCTTTAGAGAAGCTGAAGGGTGCTGGAATACCCACTGGATTCGGCGTGGGAAGGAGTAATGGCACGTGAGTAATAAAGTTGCCCAATGTCTTTAAACGCACCTTCTTTTGTCTTTCAGATGCGGGATGCAGCGCCGAAGGCCTCCGGAGCGTGTGAAGAGCTGGTAAGCTTTTGTCTTTCAGATGCCGGAATGCAGTGCGAAGACCTCCGGAGCATGCGAAGAGTAGGTAAGCCTTTGTCTTTCAGATGCCGGAATGCAGCACGAGGCGTTGGCGACAGCCGATGGACCAGGTAAGAGATGCGCTGCCACTGAAGACCGTAGTGCTAACCTGTTCTTTCTTTGTCTTTACAGGTGCTGCTGAAGACTGGATTCCAGGATGGTAAGCCTTTGTTCCCTTAGGCCCAGGATCAGAAGCAGAAGACGCGATGAGCGTTCTGCTGCAGAGAATGCAGAATAACGCAAAGCAAGATTCATCCATCTGGTGTGGATTAAATAGCCTCCTGTAGTGCTTAGGTGTCTCCTTCCACAGCCACGCCTAAGAAAAGAGTGCCTGCTTTCCAGAAGAGTCCCAGTGTTCTGAACCTAGGGAGTGGCTCCTGCCCCACCCAACAGGAAAAGTAGTCCCAAACAGAAGAGGATCAGGGGTTCAACTGGCAGGTAAGTAAGCAGCATGGTCTGCTGCAGGTAAGTCCACCCAAGCATTATGAGCCCGGCGCTTCCAGCGCTGGGACTGGGCATCTTTATGAGCCTGGTGCCACTGGCGCCAGGACAGGGTCCAAAAGGTCCCAATTGGGACTGGCTGGCACTCGGAACCGGGGTTATGGGTCTGCTTCCAAGGGAGTCGGGCAAGTCCTGATCTTTTGGAAGCAGAGATCATGACAGGGGGTGCGTGGTCAAGTAGCAGGGGTCACTACTGGCAGGACGGACTTGCTCAATGCTGGGAGACTCTCCGGAGCAGTCCAAGCCGCAGCCACCCTTCTTTGCAAAGCCATATGGAATGGCAGTACCGGGTCAGTTGGAGGATCTTGGTCGAGGATGTCCGTCAGGTCCTCCTGCAGAAAATTCACAGGTGGCGCCGACCACCCCAAGTAGTCCGTGATCCTCGACATAAGGCGCCGGTACGAGGACTCGGCATGGGTGCCAGGCTCAGGCCGACAGAACTCCACCTCCCGAGAGGTGTCCAGACCACTGGCATCGTGCAGTGACTGACGCAGGTCTTCAATCTGGCTGTGACCAGACAAAATCTCGTCTGCACCTCCTCAGGCACCAAACCTTCCTCAGATCCCTCATCCCCCTCAGAAATAAAATCCAGAGGTCGGAAAGAGGGCACAGAAAAAGGGACAAAGACATGCTTAGCCTTGGCCAGAGCCTTTCTGGGGGGTTCCACCGTGTCACAGGGTACCTCTGGCAAAGCAGCCTCGAAAGGCGTCGACGGAATCGGCGTCGACGGCGAGCGAGGCGCCGACAAATTCGACGGCGTCGACACAGGCCTCGAGGGCGGAGCCCCAAGCATGTCCTTCGACGGCCTGGGCACCAAATCCCTCAACGAACTCGGCGCTGCAGGCATCAATGTCTTCCTCGAAGACTTCACAGGCTCACACAGTCTCGAGGGCGTCGAGGACCGGGAATGTGCATGTCTAGATCGACCATCCTCGTCCGACTGGGACCCCGAAGGCAGACCGGCAGGATCTCTAGCACGGTCACGGTCGGCGTCCTTAGACGGCGCCGACGGACCAGAGCCCAGCGATTGAAAAATTGCCATCATCTCCTTTCGGAAGGAATCCCATTCCTCAGGAGTGGAATGCTTGTTGGGACAAGCAACCCGCCGACAGGCGGAGTCCTCGGAGGAGGACGGGAAAGGCGACCTGTGACGGCGTTTCCGTGAGTGCCTCGAAGAGGCAGACGAATGGCGAGACCGACTCCCAGACCGAGACACCCCGGACTCACGACGACGATGCGGAGAGTCGCCCCTCGAATCGTCTGTCGAAAGTCCAGTGGATCGCGACTTCCGGGGCTTGCCCACCTTACCCACCGACAGCTTCTTCTTACGCTCCCACAAGGCCTTCGATGTAAGCGACTGGCAGTCGACAGAGTCATCCGTATCGTGGTCCTCCCCGAGGCACCAGGTGCAAGCATTGCGCGTGTCCGTCAACGACATCTTGGACCCGCACACCCGACACTTCTTAAAACCCGACCGCGGGGTGGAAGAGCCGAAGACATCATCTTCAATACACAAACGAACAGGTTCGAAGAACCGAAAGAACAGGATTCAGTAGAACCGAGGCGCTTCGAGATCTCCGAAGCGAACACGTTCACGGAAAAAACGGAACTGATACTACGGGTGTCGCGCGTCCTACTTATAACATCCGGTGACGTTGGCTCGACAGAGGCCCTCGAGGGCAGCGTATTGACGTCATCGACGCAGGATGCAGAAAGTTTTCCGAAGCAGCACAGCTGTGGTGATTACGGTCATAGATATGGAATATGTCGGAGCACCCAATCCCCTCGAATTTGCCATTGGCCTTTGACCTTCATAGTGTTCAAAACCAATTCATGCCTTATGGCTGAAATAGGGAATGATTTTGGATTACCTAATACACTATACCAAATAACACCTTCCAGTAGCGATAGATGTTCAAGAACCCAATCATTACATAGCTCAATACCATGCAATAGTTTCGGCCTGATCTTTCCCACAAAAAACTATGTTAAGGGAATCAATGAAAATGTACAATAACGGTTCCTAATCTGTTTCATTTAGGGAATTGGAGCATCTGGCATTTGCTCTCAAGTATCCCATGAGTAATGCTTTATTTTGGTAGCTACTAATGGGAAACCCCAGATAAACTAGAGTTTTAACTCTGTTCTGGATTGAGTTATTCAAACATACCTTAGTTTTCCTGTTCCTATTAATAAATTATAGAATCTGGGTTTTCCTTGGATTGATCTTTAAGAAATTTTCATTAGCAAAACCCTCAAACGCTACCAAAAAGCATTGCAGCCCCTTTCCTGTACAATTTATTAAAACAGAATATTAGCCAACATATCGGCAAATTCCCTATTTTAAGTGTAACAAAGGTAACGCAGATGTTTAACAGGCAGAGGGCCAAAAAGCACCCCTGCCTCAATCCATTACCCGTGGCTCTCATTTGTGATAAGACATTCCTGGTTCAGTCTGGCCCTTACGCTTGTTCCTTCATGTGTGATCAATTTTAAAGGTCCAGTCGGGATTTCACACTTGACTAACGTTTCCCATAAAATTGGCCTTAATACTGTGTCGAAAGCATTTGATAAATCCACAGCCGGTAGATGGATTACTTCATATTTCCATTTGGTTACTAAATCCTGTAAGCAGCCAAAAGCAAACCCATTCAGGTTAGTGGAATTTACAGAATCCTGTTTGATTTCTCGTAATCAGTCCTTTACCCTGTGCCCACATTTGTAAGTGTTTTAGGATCAGAATAGCAAAAATGTTGCTATCTGAATCCACAATAGAAATTGGCAGATAATTTGTGGGTTCTGTTCGATTCCTAGATATGTATATTGGAATAATATAGGCAGTATGACAAACATGGATAAATGGCTGTATTCAAAATGTCATCAAATAATTTTAAATCCCTGCCCATTCTCTTGGTGCTCCCTTGAACAGTCTATTCGAGGTCTGATTAGGACCAGGTGCTCTGGAATTGCTGGCTCTCATGATTACTTTATACACCCATCCTCTGCGTCACACACCAGAGCCCCCTCCAACCCAGAGTCTTCCATTTCAAGATTGATAGTCCCAACCATTAAATTAGGATCCCCATATAGAAGTTCGAAGTGCCTCACGCAGTCGGTTTCTATTACGGTATTGATGAATTGCTCCCCCTACCCTTTTGTTGTTCATTCATCAATGCCCAAAAGGAACGCAAATCCTTCTGCAATAAATGGCCCAATATTTCCTCGGCAACTGCATGAAGCAATTTCTCCCTATGATGTCTCACTCAGTTTTCATATTTTAATTTAATCTTTTGAATCTTCCTCAAACTGAACTGGTCATGACCTTTATTCCTTATAATATCTATAATCTTCATCCTCATTTGCCTCTTTGAATGGCTACTTCCAGGTCATACTTATGTGCTTTTTTATCATTCTGGGAGGTCCGACAGTTTCTCTTAACACTGCCTCCTAGTATTCGAACAATAGAATCCTGCATAAAAACATTAAAATGTTCATGTGTAAAAGTTAACAACTTCCAACTAGGATTGGTAGATGTCAACACCACTTCCAATTCCTTATTAATCCACTCTATCTTATGATTGTTCCAAATAATTCTACTGTTTGCTGGATAAGTTGTAACGCTCTCCTCATAATACACCTGTTCCTGCAATGGTTCCTATACAAACGAACATTTCAACAGGTAATGATCACTCCACCCATTCTTAATGATGTCTAAACCAATCCATTTCCTCAACATAAAGTCACCCACAAATATGTAATCCAGGTTCAAGCTCAGGGGGTCTCTATACCATGTTGCCTGACCCCCGAATCTCCTCTGACTGTCCCATTCATATAGTACAGTCCCAAATTATTTAGACACATTCTCCACTTGCGCCCATTATCAAAGTTGTCAAGTGGGCTAATGGAAAAATCCTCGTAAACTAAAGCCTGCGTTTTCGATGATCCCAATTCATCCTCTGTCTGAAAGCAAAAGGAGTTAAGGTCACCTACCACGATCACATGACCATTTATGCGTTTCTCTGACCAATCTGTGATGAAATTACCTAAAATGATAAAAAATGAATCCAGTGGACAAATTCCTTTGTGCCAATAAATGTTACAAAGTAAAAAATATGACAAAACCCCTACCTTCAGACTCATTCAGTTCCCAAAAGGCCCTCTCTTATATCGTACCTCTTTAAATTTCTCGCACCACTCTGACTTAAATCGGGTCATAATGCCCCCTTTCGGCCTTCCTCTTAGTCCCTTAGTCACCAATTGTGAAATCACCACATACCCACCTAATATCGGGAAATCTGTCAACCAAGACTCCTGAAGACAAATCACATCAAATGATCCAAGCAATGTCCAGTTCCAAAATAGTAAATAGATGGGTATGCCCTCTTGAATTCCAAGAGGCTAGTGTGAAGGTTGTCTGAGCTAGAGTCGTTGAGTTGTCACCTCCGAAAGATGATGGTTATGCAGAGTAGCAGCCACCCAGACCCAATCTTGCTGCTAGATCACCCTGGTTCAAACCCCTATATTCAAAATTAGCATACCCTTTAGTATTTGAATAATTCATGGTACGTGTAACACTGTGAAGCTTTCCCCGTCCATTAACAAGACCGCATCCTTTCTCCATGTGACCTCCCCCATATATATGGGGGAAATCGCATAACCTACTTGTCTTAAGGTAATAGCCTCCTTCAACAATGATTCGTATACCACTATGGAATCAATTCCCAGCACCACTTTGTATATTCTCATAGGATCTAGAAATTCCACGCTTGCAATATCTCTAGTCACGATAAAACTCAGTTTTACAATTTCTGAACACAGGGAAAGCATTGCTGAGTAGTTTAAAACTAATTGGCCACCCAAAAAATATATACTTTCCAATAACAGTTGATATGCCTTATTTTTTAAAAGAGCAGTGTTTCGAGGTAGAACTCGGACCTAAATAAGTCCGATTTTCTCTTTCCCGTCTGCCTCCATGCCTAGAGTTAATTGACTCTCTACCCTTAGCCCCTTTCACAATGGAAATTGGGCCACCTTGAGAAGCATTGCCCAAATAAAGGAACATTTTTTTTTTAAATTCTGGATCGGTTCCCGCTCACACATAACCTTTCATGAATATATTGAGCCCCTGTCGGGTCCACAGATGCCATACTGTTCCCTTCTCGCCCATTCGCTGTATTCACCAGTTCCTGTATCCCATCTCCCAGAAACAAAAACACTAGATACGACGACTTCGGTGGAGACTGGAGAGGATACTTCGACACAACCACTGGGCCTCTTTCCTCCCCTCTCAACTCCCTCATTATTCACATTAGAATGTACTCTTTGTTTACCATCCTTTTGACATTCAATTATCATGGGAGTGACATTCCTAGGAAAATAAAGACCCCTCAATGAGGCCCTTTATTCCAACTATGTGATTAACTGCATCATTAGCATCCACATTATCCAACATGGAAAAAGTATGTACCTCCCTGTTCAATGATCCGGCTTAAACCTGAACCCAATTTCCAGGTTTCCTCAGTGACAATCCTATCTCCATTACCCCATTACATGGAGTGTGCGTGGATCTTGAGTTTGATAGGTCCGCTAGTAAGCAGGGGTTAGGTTTTCTCAGTGCGGTCATACTGCGGTTGACCGCTCCTATTTCCCAACCGATTTCATTAGGTGTCTCCAACTCCTCCTCGTCTTCCAAGCAATTATCAGTTACAATGATCAATTCGCACAACATTGTCCCTTTGCCGCCAAAACTTTGAGAATAGTTTTATTTCTCAATGGTTTGCCTAGGCCGGTGTTCAATTATATTTTAGTTCCTTTCTATTTGGGTAGTTTCTTATTTACTGTTACTCTTTTGGAACACGCTTTTTTGCTACCAGCTCTTACTGGAGAAACGCGGGCAGCTTCGCCTTCTTCTACCATTACAATTTCCCTACCCTCACTTTCCTTACTCGTGGATGTCTCCACCACCTGCAAAGGATCTGAGCACATAAGTCCTTTGGCAGCAGTGCTACTTGTAGGCAGAACACTGGACCTTGTCACCATTATATTGTCCTTTTCGCATATTGAGAATGCTTGAGATAAATCTGACCTTACTGATGGATAATTTAGAATGTTGGAATCATTATTGCATATGCGATTCCCCCAAAGCGTCCAGCCCGAGGACAAGGGTGTGCAATTTCACCTCTGCTTTGATATCTTCATATGGGCCGGCAAATGTTGAAATTACGTGGTTGTGCGAGAGTGCTCTCTGTGCCTGCATTTCAATTCCCAGGGCTGGTGATAATGCGGACAGATAGAGCTTTGTCTAGATGACAGGTGCGGGGTAGAAACATACAACGTGCTTGAGTAGTTAGCACTGTCCTTGCCCCCCTCCTCTGTATAAAAGGGGGATGAAAAGGCTCATCCATGTGCCGACCTTTCACCTTGTCCGTCATTAACTCAAATTGACTCCTCTTCTGTTTGGTCCCCCGTTGAGCTCTCCGATTGACCTATTTGTCTGGTTAACGCTTTGTGCTGATTTATATCACTAATTTCCTTGCATACCCAGGACCCTCACCTTCAGGCTGCGAATCAGGGAATGGCAGCTCTTTTGCCATCTCCAACATCTAATCATGTAAGGACAAATTAGAGTGTTTTGTAAAGCATATGTAGACGAAACATGATGATTTTGCAGAGTCTCTTTCCAAGAACACAATAGTGGCGTTAAGCAAATAGTGGTTACCTTCTCTTCGTGATCCCCCGTGAACCATGGTAAACCACTCTTACTCCACTCTATGCGGCAACTGGAAATAAATAGGATTCTCTTTCTGGTCAAACTGAGTGGCTCCACCTTTGATACAAATACAGTGGAAAGACTCAGGCTTAGTCAATAACCACTGTAAACCACTTGTGCTCCACTCCGCTCTTATTTTACATGTTGATCACAAACAGCCGGCTGCAGCTGCTCGTTTAAAAAAATGCTCGTCTGACAGAGTTTGGATGTGCACAAATTGCCTCAAGCTCAATGGAGACAAGACAGAAGTGATGGTACTAGGAGCTGATCCCTTGGAGCGTTCTGCCCTGTCCACTGCTGTCTGGCCAACTACTGTGGACCCACTTCCTAGCCCAGTGGCCATGTTAAAGAACTTGGGCATCACTATCTCTGCCGCCCCTCAGGTGAAGGCGGGATGAAGCACTGCACATTTCAAGTTTAAACTTCTGAGGAAAGTTACTCTGTTCGTGCCCGTGGGTCTTCGTGGTCTGGTGGTTTCCACCTTTGTCATGGGGAGTCTATTATTGTAATGCAGCCCTTTTTTTTCCCCTAGTCCCAAACCCTTCTCCATCGCTTACAGATTGTGCAGAATGCGGCTGCCCGTTTTCCGATGGGTTTGCCTAAATTTGCTAGCACATTAAAGGTGCTCCAAAAACTGCACTGGCTCCCGATTGCTGGCAGGATTACATCTAAAATCCTCTATCTGGCGCATCAGACCATGCATGGCCTGGGAGCCAGATTTTTATGCCAGAAAATCAAGCTTTATTTCCCCCTCCCGGAATCTTCACTCTATCGGCCAAACACTACTCCAGATCCAACAATTTTGCAAATCTACAGTTGGTGGAGGGAGGGCCTTCTTGGTAGCAGCTCCTTTGTTATGGAATTCCCTCCCCACATCCTTACGGAAAGCTCTGGACCATCTTCACTTCCGTAAGACTTTTAAAACTTTCTTGTTCAATGAGTAACTTGTGGGGCTCTCCTTTTCGTCTCGGTCTTTCTCACAGTTGTCGGCCCCTCTTCCCCGTCCCCATGCCCCAGGGTGAGGGATCCTCTGCTTAGTGCCAGGGTGCCTTCAGGCCACGATCGCGCTTTATAAATAATACTAGAACATAACCTAAGAGTCAGTGTCCTTCTTCTGACCCACCACATATTGCGTCAGCCATGGGATCAGGGCCAACTGATAAAAGTTGGGGGACCCTCCAGTTTACTAAGTTGAGCAATAAGGCCCATGGATCTACTGTAGCTACAGCTGAGTCCATTGGCTTTGATTTGCAGAATACCAATGAAGTAGTAATACCACCTGCGAAAGACGCCTAATCTCCACTGGACTCGTTTTAGCCCTCCTACAGGAACATACATAAGGTTTGCTTCAAATTCCAGACTAGCATGCAGATATGGATTAGACGTGATGGCAGGAATCATTGATCCGGACTACCGGGGGGGACGTTAAAGTCTTCTTCTATAATCACAGGAACAATCCATATAGAGTAAACGAGAGGGGAAAAGATTGCCCAAGGGATACTTGAGAAAGCCCTATTTCCAATACTCAAGCAGGTAAGAACGCAGTAATACATTAATGGAGGCTCTCAAGGATTTGAGGAGTTTGACCTACCTAAGAAAGGCAAACATTTACAAGAAACTGGAGAAGTCGATCTTGTCCCAGATCTGGCTTTTGCACAGCAAAATGATCCATACCTCCCAAGACATTTGCAAAAGTAGTCCCAGAGGAGAAAGAAAACGTCAGGCAGGTTCCTTCTTCGTAAAAGGATTACCCTCTGGGGAAGATACCAGCCCTCAGGGAACCCTTGGTGCCCACTTAGTAGCACCTCAAAGTCACAGGAGAGTTGTATTGGAATTAGTCCACACCCACTTGACTGCAGTACATCAAGGAGTTGGAAAGAATCAGTCAAGTAATACCAAAGTTGTATTGGTAAGGTTTTTTATTTACATAAACAACTTCATTCTGACATGTAATTTGTGTCAGAAAACTGCAACTACTCGTGTCCCACTGGCTTCTCTGCAATCACTCCCCATTATTCATATTCCCTTCCCCTAAAAACATTGAAGTTGGGTAATCAGTTAATTCTGGTTATAGTCAATTACGCCAACAGATATCCTATAGCATTCTCTATGTGGAACAACACCATCTAGCAGATTTTAAAACATCTATTACCATATTTTTCCATGGTTGGTTTTCCTGAGGAAATTCTAATAGATTAAGAATGCAATTTTATGAGCAAGCTCATGGGTGAAGTCAGGGAATCGCTCCAGATCGCCACCTTAAGAACCTCAGTTTACCACCTCCAAACAGTCGGATTGGTATAAAGATTCAATGAAACACTCAAAATGATCCTAAGAAAGTTGATAGATATGAACGGGAATGACTGGGACCGCATGATCCCCTGGGCCCTATTTGCAGTAAGAAAAACCCATCAGGCATCCACATTTCGAACTACTTTATGGTAGAGAACCTAGAGATGTCCTGGACATGCTCCGGGAGACCTGAGAAGAAAGAGAAGAGGCACCAATTCCCCTTTCGCAAACAGCTACCAGATTGCAAGAACATATGAACTGAAAGGAATCACAAGGAGGGACGTGCCCTTGACCTTTTTGACGAGGAACCGTCATGAAAACCTTGAGAATAGATAGCCTAAAACCAGGAAACCAGACTAAAGAATCCTGCATTGTGTGTCGGAGGTACCCGGGGCCTTCCTGCGTCGATAATCAAGGCAAGGAGAATCACCTGCTGCCGTGGTATGGTCCTTGGCTTCAACAAAAAAGCAGCGCCAGCGAAATCAACACACACAGTGAGTTGGTCAGGCCGATAACAGACCTGTCTTTGTTGAAGCCAAGGTTGCAAGCGGCAACATTGTATGGGGAGCGCTAAAGCAAACAGTGTATGAAACGCATGTGATTACCAACTCGAGTAAAATTGAACAACAGATGAGTTATTGAACTTTGAAACCAAGATACGATACATTTGACAGAGTGGACCGGCACCGCGTGCATGCTCATTCGAAGGTCTCTGTCAGGTATCCAAATGAGAGCTGACAAAGGTGAAAGAGTGGCAAAGAACTGCATCAAAGTGATCCTGCAACGAGTCAAGCAAAATCCTGTTCAAATTAGAAAGTCTTCGATGTTGATACTGCCAAGAAAGTTGTTGACAAAGTAGATAAAGTTTGTCTGAGCCCCAACGACGGAGATAAATTGAAATCTTTGGGTTAAAGCAAGTTTGTGTTAGAGTGCATTAAATTGGTCCCAGCCCGACGGAGGGAGAAAGACTGAACATTGTGTTAAAACAGATCTGAGCTCAGCTGAGGGAGTTCTGGGGTGAATCATGAATCACCCGAGAAATTGGATACATGAAAATCCTACGAACACTGTGTTAAATGCGATCTGAGCCCGGCTAAAAGAAATCGAGTACGTGTGAAATCCTGAGAGGAAAAGAACGTATTGTTTGTTTGTCACATCAGGCCCTCTGAAAGAAGAGACTTTGAAAGGCTAAGAGACTTGGGCACAGAAGACCCTGATGCTAATGTTTGAACTGCACCCTGGTGCTAGAGAAGCCAGAGACTGTGCTAAGCTTGAGTGTTCTTCCTTGTCCGGTGCAGAAAACATGGGGAAGGGAGGCAAACGGCCTGAATATCCTGACATATCATTTCTTGAACACATCTTTCTTTTTCATAACATTGTTTCCCACGCTATTTGCATTTAGAGGTAAGGATTGGCAATAGGTTTTTTAGTATAGGCCCTTTAGTTTTGACAAGACACCAATAGGACTGTGTTATTTGATGGTCGTAGCTTGTTCACATCTTTAGATTTATGCTCAGATAGGCGTTTTCCAAACCCTTTTTGAAGTTCAATAAACACCCTTGAACTGTGGTCACTTGTGTCAGTCTTACTGTTGATACCATGCCTTCCTTACACATGGCATTGTCTACTGTCTAATCAAACAGGAGTATGTTCTTATATGAGAATACTGGCATCTCCTGCATATAGCCTGAATGTACATGCACAGGCACAGCCAGCACGAAAATGTATTTTTATAATGGTATAAATTTTTCCCACTTCGAATTTAGGAAAACTACAAGTCCTAGAATTCCAAGCAAAAACTTTAGAGCTCTGCTCTGCAGGGTAGGTTTAATGTGAGCCTCGAAATACCAATTTTTTAATTTTATTTCTTTATTGGTTTTAACAATTTGTAACCAAAATTATAACATTGTCAATGCGACGTTCAAGATTCACACATCATTAATTTCCCTCCTCCCTCCTCCCCCTACACCCCCCCCCCCAAGACCACTGTTTGTTCATCAGTCCTCATTGTGCCAGCTTTCGAGCCTGGGCTATCTGCTTTGGCTGAGGTAGCGCCTGTCGCATCGGGATGGAGCAATGGCACTGTTAGCGCTATCCATCGGTGCAGGTCCTCACTGGTGCCCAGCCTCTGTTCTTGTATTGCGGTTTCCCATGCTCCAGTTTCGGCTGTTATCCACCTCGTGAGGTCCCCCCACCACTGTGCTTCGCTTGGATTTTTGGGGCTCTTCCATCCCATGGCTATGCCTCTTTTCGCCGTTATATATATTAGGTCCTTAAGCCTGTTCAGTGGTTTGTTTTTTCTGCTGCGTTTGGATCTTCCCAAGATGCAGGCCGCTGGCGTTTGCACTTCTACTTCAATGCCCGCTCCTGCCACTCGTGCCGCCGCTTTCTCCCAAAAACCTCATATCACTGGACAACCCCAGAGCATGTGGGTCATTCCTGCCCTGGGTTCATTACATTCGGGGCATACCTGGGTTCCTGCTCCCCTGAACTTTGATATGGCTTCTGGTGTGAGGTATGCTCTATTAGTAATGTAGAGCCGAATAAGTTGTAAGCGGGCATTTCTAGAGATCTTTTTGTGATAGTGGGTTATTTCCCCCCATTCTTTGTCTTCGAATTCTAGGCCCAGTTTGTTTTCCCATTTCGCCCTGCACTTGAGCTCATTTTTGGTCATTCCCTCCATTAATGCTTCTGTTACGCTCACCTGGCTCCCACAGGGGTGTCGAGCGGAACCGGACAGCCGCGGTCTCCACCAACGTGATGCGTAGTGCAGAGATGACTGACTGGACTGTACCACCTAGCTTCGTCTGCTTGACCTGTAGAAGTAGTCTCCTAAAGACGGGGAAAGGGAATTAGCCACCCGTGGATTTGAGTATTAACACCTCACTGCGTCCCCACTCATCACTTCTAACATTCCCTTTCACAAAGCTCACCTTATAGTTTTGTATGATGAGCTCTCCATCCTGCGAAGAATGCAGGGGCGCGTTGATGGCCAGTTACTTCACTGGCTTGAGGATATTGGAAGAGTTCTGGACAAATCTTGGCTCCAAACCTCCGGGCGAAAGGCCGTAAGTATATAGTTCTAATGAGTTCAAAATGTCCGATTAATCACTCTTGTCCAATTCCTTGTTTCTTTTGCATCTTAGACCCAAAAGATGATCGTCTTGTGGTAGCTGAAAGCATTCAGGTAAGAGTCTGTGTTTTGTAACACTGTCCGGTAAGTGATGCCAAGGTTTAATAGCTGCTGTTTTCTTGCAGGTGCAGCATAGGAAGATTTGGCATGCTGGTGGAGAATACCTCCTGCGGGTAAAATCAGGTAAGCATATGGTGGCAAGAGATTGTCCTCGTTTGTTCCCTTGGCTCACCTTGTTGTTTTCTTGTCCCCCTTAGGCGCTGGAATGCGGCAACCAGGTGATGGAGACAGCACCGGATCGTAGAGATGCTGCGAGGAACGGTGGGTATGGCGCGGCGCTGCTGCTGGCAATGCGACGCGTTTAAAATGAGTCTGTTTCTGGTTCGAAGATGTGCTGAATCCGAAATCAGGTAAGAAATCCAGTAAAGTTCTTGTTCTAACCTTTCTTCTTCTTTCCCTTCTTTCTAGGTGCTCTGGACTCGAGGCAGGCGTGGCAGGATGCTGGATGCTGACTGCAGACACGGTGAGCGTTACGCTGCTGGATGCAGAATAACGCAAAGCATGTGCTGCTCTTTGGATGTGGTTTAAATAGCCTTCAAAGTAGTCCCAGGTAAGTATTCCTCCACAGCCACTTCCGAGTAACAAAATAGTCCCTAAAATAAAATAGTCCTTTCAAGCCTCACATGGGCTTGGATGCTTGGATCCCTTGCAGCATGGTCTGCATCAGGTAAGTTAACATATGAGCCTGGCGCCTATGGCGCCAGGACTGATGTCCCATATGAGCCTGGCGCCATAGGCACCAGGACTGTACCCAGATAACCCCTAACAGGGGTTGCTGGGTTTGCTACAGGTAACATGATGCCTGCTTCCGGGGTTGATGGACTTGGTCTGGATGCCCGGGGGTAGGCATCATTACAGCACAACCCCCCACCCCCTCCTAAAGTTGTTCCTCCCCTTGGCCTTGGTTTGTCTGGGAAATTCCGGTGGAATCTTCTCACCAACCTAGGTTTATGAACGTGGTCACTAGGTTCCCATGACCGTTCTTGTGGTCCATAACCTTTCCAGTCGATTAAATAAACAAGTCTTGACTTAACCATTTTGGAGTCCAGGATACTTTTCACTTCAAATTCGGGTTCCCCGTCTATAAGGACGGGGTCAGGTGGCTTGGTTAGTCTTGTCCCAGGTTGTACTGGCTTCAGAAGTGACACATGGAAGACGGGGTGAATTTGCATACTAGCAGTTAATTCCAATTTGACGGCCACCGGGTTGATAATGCCCTTAATAAGGTAAGGTCCCAAATATCTAGGGTTAAAGGTCCGCTTTCCATTTAGAGGTATGTGTTTTGTGTCCAACCAAACTTGATCCCCAATTTGGTATTGTGGAGCATCACTTCGATGCTGATCAGCGTTTTTCTTGTACTTTTCTTTCGCATGTTTCAAATGTTCAGTTGCTTCCTTAAAGGCTTGTGTAATAGTAGCTTGCAGATGGTTCACTGCAGGCATTTCTAAGTGTTGAGGCGAGTCAAGTTCTGAGGTTCAAGGGTGGTGCCCGTATATGGTATAAAAAGGGCTTTGTCCAGTTCCAGAATGTACAGAGTTATTGTATGCATTTTCGGAGATCCATAACATGTCCTTCCAATTACTTTCAGTCTGGTGTAACATACAACGCAGGTACTGTTCAGGAGTCTGGTTGGTCCTCTCTGTTTGACCATCGTGTCAGTCTAGAAATATGGATACCTCTACTTTGAAACCGCAAACGCATTTTGGTGGCCTTGGGCCAACCGTCTCATGCACGATACAACAGAATATAGGTTTTCGAGTTTGCCAATGAACAACCATTTTGATGTAACAAGAATCGCCATTTTGTTTTCTAACCATTGCTCATTGCTTTCTGTTCCTATTGCTTCGCAGTATATGTTCCGCTTACACTGCTTGTTGTCTGTATGTGAAAACGACAAGGCCGCAGGGCAGTGAGGATAACAAGAGTTCGCTGAAACACAAACGTAGGCAGCGCCAGGAAGAATGCCCGGCTCCCTCCTTAATGTAGCCTTGAAGCAGAGCTGCAGGGCATTTAATCATTTCACAGCTGCCAGCCAGTCTCGTTATATGGTAGAATATGTTAGAATAATACTGCTAAAGGCTTGAATTATGCTTTTCTAACGGCTGAGCCCGCTAGAGCATGTCGGCTCCCAGGAGGCGAATAGCACCTGATAGATAGCAAGGTCCGGAATGCAACCCCCCCCCCCGTATGTAGTTCGCTTCCAAGAACAGAAGCGCCGTGTTCTATTCAATAACCGAAAGATGCCTTCGCACTCACAAATTGCAAATTGTTACTAGAATAGATGTTTGAAGGCGTCATAGTGGTCAGAGATGTCCATCATCACAACAAGTTCAAAGAAACCCAATAAAGGGGGGTGTTAACCATGTCATAGCTGATTGCTTGATACGCATTTTGTATATATGTAACTGATGTACGTAATTCACTCTCTTGCGTCCCTCGAGGTCTAGAGATACACGTCGCGGGGCGTGAGACCGAGTTGGCCAACTGAGACTTTTGCTTTGCAATACAACCCTAGCTTTGGGAATACAACCTCGTGTCTGGCGTCTCTATCGTGTGTGGTGACCCGCCTTGTTTCCATAGATGTCAGGGTCCCCTAGGGGCCCCTTTCAAGATGGCGCCCGAATAGGGACCCTCCCCCACTTGTTCCTTCGCGTAACGTTGGAATTGAGAAAGGCAGAGAACAGCGAGGACGGGACGATCGAGCCGGGATCAAGAGGTGTTCGGGGCGCCCTATAAAAGTGATGAGACTCCTTTGCAGATCTGCACACATCTGATCCCTGATCGACGGGCCTCGCTAGAGAACAAGGAGGCGAGGGTCCCGAAACGAGGCGGAAGCCAAGAAACGCAGACACAACGTCCTTTGGTGCGTCGGTATACAGACGACTTGATTTATCAGGTGAGTCATTCCCCGATTCAAAGCATCCTGATATTGGTTGAGAGTTGACTTTGCAAAATCAAACGCCCTAGGTAAGGTTGATTAACCAAGGGGAAGGTTGAAACATGCCTGGGGTATTGTCCACCCAAGCGGGGTTTTTCCACTGTGGTAGACAATCTTTGGAAGATGGCCAAACTGTACCACCTGGGGGAACGCCGGCGTATGAGATGTATGTTAAGTATGGAGTGGGTGCGATAATATTCTGTAAGACTTGGCATAGGAAAACCAGAAAGCAACAAGACCATCAGTGGCCGATTAATGGTAGTTTTGAGATGGCGAGGATAGATAACTTGGAAAGGGTGTTGATAAGAAAGAAAGCGCGTCCTGCAGCATTTGAGACTATTAAAGACTGGAGAAAGGAAGCAATGCTCCGATTTAAAAGCAGAGCAAAGCATGCGCGCAGGCATAAATCAAAAGGTGAGGTGGCAGAAGAAAAAGAAGAGGAGGAGTGGACTGAGAGTCTAAGAAGGGCAGGCAGGCGTGACCAGTTGAATATAGAAAAGATATACCCACAACGGGAATTACACATAGCAGATGAATTGATAGAAAATATATTGACCCATACAAAACAAGGCCCAAGATCAGAAGTAAGACCAGACACGTCAGTAGCTATTACCCAGACCCCCGCTCGTAGCCCAAGCCCCCCCTCCGGTAGCTCAAGCCCTCCCACAGTCACAGACCGCGCACGCAACACTCCCTATTAGCCAACCAGGCCCACAACAGACACTCCCTGTTCCCATTGTCCCATCCGCACCTCCCGCCTTCGACACAGACTCGGTACCGTCCGTTCCTCCCAGGGTTGAAGTTGAAACCGCGGGGGCAAGAGGCGGGACGGACCAAAGGGAGTGCACGAGGGTAACCCGCAGCGCAATCAGCAAAGAAAGGAAGGTGGAATTGCAGCAACAGGCAGAGATGTTTATAGACGGGAATGATGGGACGGCAACATTGGCTTCGATATATGATTTCCGTAGAAGCAACGAAAGACAGTTAGTGTTGGAATGCATGGGTGAATATTTGGTGGAGAAATGGAAACAGCTAATTGGGAAATTTCCACCGCAGCGATTGTTAGATTTGAATGCATTAGCACGCTGTAGGGAGAGGGATGAAAAAGTGAGAGAACATGTGTATAGACTTTTTGAGCTTAAAGATGAATTAGATAATGATTATGTCGAAAGGTTTACTGCACCTGGGTACAGGAGTAGAGATATCGGGAGAAATAGGAAGGAAACTGTAGAGCCATAAATAGAACAACGACATTCGATGTTGTCAGTACAAAGGGGCGACAAGTTAAAAGTATGTATTTGAGAAGCGTTTAGATGGATGTCATATCCTAGTATTCCCACAATGGAGATACACGAGATATTTGATGAATATTCCATGCCTATGAAAAGAAAAGCGATGCAATCGATGGTTGAACATTTATTAGATAAAGATATAAAAAACGATAAGGCCAGCCCGCCCGAAATAATGGCAGTATATAGAGGAGCATTAGAGCGAGGGACAGGAGAAACAGCCCTATCATTGGATCTGGGAATATTGTTACATCTAAGGGAAGGGGGAGGGACGGTAAGTGGGGCATTTCCTATTAGAGAGGTCCCACCTACCTTTGTGCCCAAAGTGGAGGTTCCCGCAGTGGGTGGTGCAGCGGCTCAGGTGACACCAGCCCATTACACCGCCCAATATGTGCATGTCCCCTTTTCCAGACAGGAGGTGAACAACATAAAGCAGACGATTCCTGATATAAGACAGAATCCTGCAGGGTTTTACAAGGACATAGAGTCCTGCCTACAATCATCCGTGCTTACCATGGGTGATAAGGACCTAATATTCCCAGTGATCCTGCCAGCAGACATATGGAAACAAATAAGGAAGGTAGATGACACAGCGGCCTTTGGCGCCACATGGGTGGACCTGATAATAGAATATAGAAATAAAGCGGTTGGAGGGACACCAGGAGCGAACCTGGCGGCGTTACCAGCACGTATAGTACAGAAGTTAAAAACAATTGTCCCAGAGAAAAGAATCCAATGGGACAAATTGACTGCATGTGTACAAGGCAAAGATGAGTTGGCTACAGATTATTTCAATAGATTTGAAGAAGTATTCACAGACTTCAGCGGGTAGGATGTGGGTTCAGAAGCAGGAAAGAGGTTATTTGTTGACAAATATGTGAGGGGGTTAAAACTTCCAATTCAGGATCTAATAATGACATCAGAGAGTGCATAGCAAGCAAAAACGTTGGGCGAAGTACTGCATATGGCCCAATATTATGAGCGCAGAGTGACCGCAGGAAAAGAAGAGAGGGATAGGGTAAATCTAAAGACACAAGTATTAATGCAGCAAGTAACAGGACATAATAAAGGGCGAGGGAACGCACAAGGAAGGAGTAGTTTGAATATGCATGGGGGAACAGTGGGGCCGAATCAGTGTGCATATTGTAAAGAGGAAAGACATTGGCGAGCGCAATGCCCGCATCTACAGAATAGAAATGGGTCTGGTCAGAGGAGACAGCATAGAGGGCACCCAGGAGCGAATGGACCAGATAGGAATAGTATGCAGCAGCATCATAATAACGGAGGTAATAAAAACCAAGGCCAAAACCAAAATGCCCCAAACCAGAGTCAGGGACAGCAAAATCAACAATATGGAAATCAGAGTGGGGGAAATAGAGGGAGAGTGGAAATGTTTTCGATACACAGCCAAACACGTATTACAGTAATAGTAATGATTACACATCGGACAATGTGTTATTTCCCCAATAGGACAGCCCAGGACAGTGGTCGGAACCAGTGTATATTCCCGTGAATCGGAGAGGACCCTACGTAGAAATGAGAGTCGGGAATGAGGAGCACCGCTTTCTTGTAGATACAGGAGCACAGAAGTGTTCAATAGACCATCACTTGGTTCTGAATATATCACTGTCAGGGCAAAAGAATATTTCCGTAGGGTTCGCAGGTACACCAGTCATAAACCCAGTGTCCAAACCAGTCCGTTACCATAGGACCATTTACCGAACATTGCTCTTTCCTCCTAACAGAAAATTGTGGAGAAGATTAGTTGGGATTAAATTTGTTGAAAAAACTAGGTTCTGTTATACATTGCACGGCAGACAGAGTGTTTCTAACGATATGGCCACACAATGCCCCTGTGTCAGAATTCATTTCTGAAGTGTTACCAGGGGAACTAAGTAAAGTACCAACCTGTATATGGGCAATACATGACAACGATGTGGGATGTTTAAAGATAGAGCCAGTAAAGATTATTTTGAAAGAAGGTGTTACCCTACCGCAAATACCCCAATACAAAATTTCAGTTGAAGGTGAGAAAGGATTGAAGAGTATTGTTACCGATTTGGTGAAATTAGGGGTAATAGAGGAAATCACAGGCAGTACATGCAACAGCCCGATTCTTCTGGTTTATAAAAAAGGAGGTAATGAGGTACCATACCGTTTCATAATTGATCTACGCGCATTGAATAAGGTAGTAGATCCGCAATTTCCTCTAGTGCCAGGCGTCACTACAATATTGACAATGATACCTGTTTCAGTAGAATATTTTAGTGTAGTAGATTTGAAAAACGCATTCTTTAGTATTCCAGTGGACAAGGACAGTAGATATTTGTTCGCGTTCACATTAGGAGGACGATCATTTACATTTAGGCGGATTCCGCAAGGTTATACGGAAAGTCCAAGTATTTACAGTAGAGCATTAAAAGAACAGCTAGACATGCTGTAATTACCCGTGGGTTGTGTACTTTTGCAATACATAGACAATTTATTGCTAGCTGCAGACACAGAGGAGATTTGTAAAGAAAGCACTGTATTACTACTGTCACACCTAGCGGCACCTGGTCATAAAGCTAGTTTAAAGAAATTTCAGTATAATCGAAAGGAGGTGGCTTAGTTGGGCTACCTACTTTCGAAAGGAGGGAGAAGACTAATGCCAGAACGTATAGAAAGTATTTCTTGTATGCCTATTCCAAAGACACAAAAAGGAGTCAAAGCCATAATAGGCATGGCTTCATATTGCCGACAATGGATTGGTAATTTTGCGTTAATTGTGAAACCATTAGTGAATTTAACTAGAAAGGATGCGCTTATGCCTTTACAGTGGGATGTGGAATGTCAGAGAGCATTTGATGGATTGAAAACTGCATTATGCTTGGCTCCAGTTTTAGGTATGCCGAACTATGAGAACATTTTTAGACTATTTGTGTGTGAAAGTGAAGGATGTGCATTGGCGGTTTTGACACAGGAACAAGGTGGAAGAAATAGGCCGTGCGGCTATTTTTCTTCTGCGCTGGACCCTGTAGCGCGCGCACTACCACGATGTTTGCGATCTGTCGCGGCAGCTGCTGCGTCAGTGAAACAAACGGAAGGGATGGTTTTGGGGCACACTTTAATTCTGATGGTGCCACATGCCATAGATGTTCTATTAAATAGGACACAGACGCAACACCTCACCTCTGCTAGATTGACAAGATATGAGATTATCTTGTTTGCGCCCCATATCCAAATTATGAGGTGTAGCACTTTGAATCCTGCAGAATTAATGCCACTAACTATAAAAGAAATTGGGAAGAATAAATCACCCCCCCCCCCCGCGATTAGTTAATGGTCACTGAGGAAGAAACCAAGGGAAGAGTTGATTTAAGTGATATTCCACAGAAAGAGCCGGATGAGAGAGTTATTTTGCGACGGCTCATGTTTTAAATTACCAGATGGCACGACATCTGCCGCATACGCTATCACTACCCTAGAGAGTGTTGTAGAAAGTAAAAGAATCCCCTATAATTCAGCACAAGCCGCGGAAATAATAGCACTAACCAGAGCCTGCGAGATTTCTGAAAATTTGAATGTGAATATATATACTGATAGTCAGTATGCTTTCGGAGTGGTTAATAATTTTGGTCGACTCTGGGCTGAGAGAGGGTTTCTGACATCACATGGTGCCAGAATTGAATTCAACACGGCCCTTTGATTGTACGATTGCTGTCTGCACTCACGTTTCCAAAGCGCCTAGCAATAGTGAAATGCGAGGCACATAAAAAAGTAACATGTAAAATAGGAGAGGGAAACGCGTTTGCAGACAGAATTGCGAAACAAACTGCCACTGATTTGAATACCAAGATGATGACGGTTCAGACAGAGGAAGTACTCTGTATGATAGAAGATGGAGTAGCCACTGTCAAAGAAATGCAGGCCGAGGCTACGGCCGATGAAATACAGGAATGGGCAGAGGGATCTGCGGAGTTGGATTTGGAGGGTTGTTGGGTGGACAAGGGAACTAGAAACTGGATGTTGCCAAATTCATATGTGACTGCAATGGTCACAGTGGCCCACAGCCCTACGCACATCTGTGCCAAGAAAATGATACAGCACCTTTCTACAGTATGGCAGAATGTAAACATAAAGAAGAATGCAGAGAGGTTGGTGCAGAACTGTATCACGTGTTTACAACACAATGTAGGAAAGGGAACAGTGACACCAACAGGCAGTTTTGGCCCACCCTCCATTCCGTTTGAGGTAGTTCACTTTGATTTCATAGAGATGGAGAGGTGCCAAAACTTAAAATACGTCTTGGTGGTAATCTGTGCATTCAGTAAGTGGGTGGAGGCATATCCTTTGAAAGATTGCACAGCAATGAGTACGGCAAAAGTAATGTTGAAGGAGTTTTTTTCCAGATTTGGCTTGCCCCCGGTCCTATGGTCTGATAATGGACCGCATTTTGTGGGTGCAGTGGTATTACAGATATGTGCTGGTCTCCAGATTGATAAGAGATTCCATAGTTCAAGGCATCCGAGTTCTGCTGGTCTTGTGGAGAGGCACAAAGGGATCCTTAAATCAAAGATTAGCAAGATTTGTGCGGGAAGCAAGTTGAGTTGGGTGGATGCATTACCAATAGCACTATTATGCATGCGTACGTCTGTACAGGCTAAAACTGGGCTCTCCCCGTACGAAATCGTAATGGGGAGGCCGGCAAATGTTTGGTGCGCACCTCAGCCAAAACGACTTAGTGAGATAGAACATCCTGTGCTTAGTACTTATTGTGGCCTTTTAATGCAGAAATTGCGTTTGATTCATCAGCAGGTGCAGGGGGCATTACCAGTAAGGTATACCGGTCCGGGGCATGCGCTTGAGCCAGGAGACTGGGTGCTGCTAAACATTTTTTAAAGAAAGTCATCATTAGCACCCAGGTGGCGCGGGCCCCATCAAGTACTTTTGGCGACGCAGACGGCAATACGGGTGGATGGGAGGAAGTCGTGGATCCATGCCACCCATGCCAAAAAGATTCCAACTGCACTGAAAGTCTTGCCTGACACTGATGACCGGAAAGAGACAGCGGTCCCAGAAACGAAATAAACTGTTGCCAGTGAGCAGCCACCTAATCTGCCAAAACGAGAAGTGAAACTCGAAGCAAAGCCTGAGACGATTGCCAAAAAGGGGGAAGGGCAAAGAGTGCCCCAACGTTGCCCAGCAGAATCAACATCACTGCTGACCGACGTGAAATCTGCCTTGCAGATGCCAGCAAAACCAAATCATGTACCCCTTTGGCGCCCACAGCACTTGCCAGCACGCCAAAAAACGGATCTGCATCATTGGCGCGGCACACACCAGCACCTGCAGTAGCATCACAGGCTGACTTCAAGCCTGAATCTGAAAGTGCACCGGCACTGTTCACGGATCATACGATACCAGGAGCAAGGCGATACAACCTGCGGCCTCGGAAAACAAAGTGATCCGCAGTTTTTGTTTTGGTGTTTATGTCAACCTCTGGTTCAGCTCATGGACGGAGAAGGAACCAGGGGTGTAGAGGAGAGAAGCGTGAGAATTGTGCAAATCAGACAATTCAAGACTCGCGGCTCCTCGGTGCGATCATAAAAGTACATGTGTCCTGAACCAGAACGGACAAACTGGGCGCACATGGTACTATGGCAAGTGAGATAATTGATTAACAGTACATGTGCCCAGAACCGGAGCGGACGAGCTGGGCGCACATGATACTGAGGCGAGAACTGATCAAAGGTCCTCTGAGCAGTGAAAGAGGGGACAAGTTATCTCGCCTAAAAACGAATAATCGAATCCAGGCTAAAAAGGACAGGCAGAACTGAACTGTGACAAAGAATTCCATTGAACTTATTAACATCAGAGCAAGCGCGACAAAGAAAGATATCCACAATGAGCTGTGATAAAAAAGAAGGACGACGAGAAACATGCTGGGACCGGTTTCAGCCTCCTCCTGCACCACCACCGCTGAGAATGAGTCAGTTATAAAGACTATAAGTTTAAGAAAAACGGATGGTAAAACAAATTGTATGCTGGCACTAACGATAATAATGTGCTTTATGAGCATGGTAGCACCAATATTGACAGCCCTAATATTATGGTGGGTAGAAACAATACACCCATTAGAAATGTTTTTACCAATAATTAATATATCCACTACTGAAAGCCCGGTTCAGGTGATCACTTATACCCTACCCCCAATGGAAGAAAAACACGGGGAAGGTTTTGGAAATAACACCTTACTGCTAATAATGAACATGACACATGCAATCCTAAAGAAAACAAACTGCTGGGTATGTGCCCATTTACCACAGCATGCCGGAAAAGGAATAAGGTGGTATGTGCAGCCATTACCATTAAGTTCTGCATGTAGTGCCTCTTTAGGCGCAATGTTCTATGGGAAATGGAATAAGAGTAATACGGGTCAATTAGACAGAACCAACATGAATGAGTTTGAGGAGATAATAATGAAGCCTGTGGGTTGTTCCATTTTCCATAAAGCACAAGTAATAGCCCCAGAGCCCACGAGGAAAAGTACATGGAAGATAACACGACAAAATAGACTAGATAGATTGTCCCCGCCAGAAAAAACATCTGTAATGACGTTTCGTGTAAGAACAGAAGGGGACAAAGATGCAATTCCCCCATCTTACACAGTGAATTATAGCCCAAGAACTGTCTCTTTTTGTCTAAAAAAGAAAGGCTCTTTTTCAGTCGGAACATATACTGGTTGTATGAATACAGTGGTACTAAAATGGGAAATAGAACCAGTATACATAGGTGATCCAGTTTATTTTATGTGGAGAGAAAGCATGCCCTTGGTTGCCCAGAAACTGGGGAGGTACATGTTACCTAGGGCTACTGTTCCCAGGAGTATTCCTCTTAGAAACAGCAGCCATGGCCAGATTATCCAAAAGTAGAGTCAAAAGGACTGACAAAGGTGTTTTAATAGCAACTGATGTAGCAAAATCATTCATTCCATTCTTAGGACAGATAGTGAACTCCTATAATATAAGGCATCTGTCCAGGATCCTAAAGAATACAATAAACACAACAACAGATATATTATTTAACATGACGTTGGAAGAAAGAGGAATAAGGTTAATGACGCTGCAAAATAGAATGGCTCTCGATGTAATCCTGGTTGACCGTGGGGGAATTTGCAAAATAGTGGGATCAGCATGTTGCGTTTATGTCAATGGGCCTCATTACGACCCAGGCGGTAAGTTACCGCCTGGGCCGTGACTTTACCACCATGGCGTAAACTATGTTTACTATAGTAACTATGTAAACTATGTTTACGCCATGGTGGTTGGCGGACTTACCGCCCCATTCCGAGTTTGGCGGGGCGGTAAGTCCCCAATCCCCATTTACCCTTCCCCATTCCCATTTTTGCCCCATAGGGCATAATGGGAGTGGGGAAGGCGTTAATTACGCCACCGTAAATTACGGTGGCGTAATTAACTCCATGGATTTTAACACCTGCTAAAAGCAGGTGTTAAATCCGCCATGGCGCTAAGGGACCTCGTACTCAGGCGGTAAGGGTCGGCGCTGTTTATGTCGTCGTAAAACCCTTACCGCCTGAGTCGTAATCAGGCCCAATGACTATTCCCCCACGATCTTTGAAGCAATAAAGAAAATGCACGTTCTAAGCTCTGAACTCCCCACGGGAGAAGGGAGCTGGGGAATAGGATCTTGGTTTTGGGGAGTACTACGATCTTGGGGATGGAAGTTGATCTCAATATTAGTAGTGGTGTTCGGAATATTCCTAACGTGCTGTTGTTGTATACAATGTTTACCCATAGTTTGCGCAGAGGTAACTGAGGGATGTACGGAAGGATGCATGCATATGATAAAGAATAAACAACCTCATGATCAAACTAGCCCAGACCCAAATGAGATGAGAGCAGTGAAAGAGTTGATGGCAATAGATATTGATGAAGACAGTGATGTCAACGATAGCATGCAAAACTCAGACATAAGTACTTCAGATTCATCATCACTAGAGGAGGTTTCAATAAATAGATGAGCCGTTTGGCATACGGCCAAAGGAGGGTTTGTCAGTCTAGAAATACGGATACCTCTACTTTGAGACCGCAAACGCATTTTGGTGGCCGTGGGCCAAACGTCTCATGCACGGTGCGACAGAATATAGGTTTTCGGGTTTGCCAATGAACGACCATTTTGATGCAACAAGAATCGCCATTTTGTTTTTAACCATTGCTCATTGCTTTCTGTTCCTATTGCTTCGTAGTATATTTTCCGCTTACACTGCTCGACTGTGGAACATTGTTGTCTGTATGTGAAAAGAACAAGGCCGCAGGGCAGTGAGGATAACAAGAGTTTGCTGAAACACAAACGTAGGCAGGGCCAGGAAGAATGCCCGGCTCCCTCCTTAATGTAGCCTTGAAGCAGAGCTGCAGGGCATTTAATCATTTCACAGCTGCCAGCCAGTCTCATTATATGGTAGAATATGTTAGAATAATACCGCTAAAGGCTTGAATTATGCTTTTGTAATGGCCCCCCTTTGCTGAGCCCGCTAGAGCATGTCGGCTCCCAGGACGCGAAAAGCACCTGATAGATAGCAAGGTCTGGAATGCAACCCCCCCCCGTATGTAGTTTGCTTCCAAGAACAGAAGCGCGGTGTTCTATTCAATAACCGAAAGATGCCTTCGTACTCACAAATTGCAAATTGTTACTAGAATAGATGTTTGAAGGTGTCCTAGTGGTCAGAGATGTCCATCATCACACCAAATACAAAGAAACCCAATAAAGGGGGGGTGTTAACCATGTCATAGCTGATTGTTTGATATGCATTTTGTATATATGTAACTGATGTACGTAATTCACTCTCCTGCGTCCCTCGAGGTCTAGAGATACACGTCGCGGGGCGTGAGACCAAGTTGGCCAACTGAGACTTTTGCTTTGCAATAAAACCCTAGCTTTGGGAATACAACCTCGTGTCTGGCGTCTCTATCGTGTGTGGTGACCCGCCTTGTTTCCATAGACGTCAGGGTCCCCTTTCAATCGGTCTGGGGGTGGTGACTGGTCGATAACCTCACGTCGATTTGCCCCAATTGACAAGCTTTCTTCCAAAAATGTGAAATGAATTGACTACCTCGGTCAGAGACCAATACGGAGGGAAATCTGTGTATTCGAACAAGGTTTTTCGAGAAACTCCTTGGCCAGAATTGAAGCAGAAGGTAATCCCTTTAAAGGAATAAAGTGGGCCATTTTGGAAAAAAGATCCACAATAACGAGAATGGTGTTAAATCCATTACATGGAGGTAGGTCTGTAATAAAGTCTAACGATAAGGTGTGCCATGGTGTAGGTGGAATATCCAAGGGTTGTAAAAGGCCAGCCGGTTTTTTCTTCCGACTTGTTTTGGGCGCAAATGCCACAGGACATTACAAATGACTTTACCTCTTTTCGCCAGGTGGGCCACAGAATTGTCTCTTAATTTTAGCTTCAGTTTTTGCAATACCTCGGTGCCCTTCCATCAGGGTGTCATGATAATTGGAGATGACTAGTTCTTGTAGTTCCTTATGTGGTAGAAATAGACGCCTTTGATAATAAGGTAGGTCATTGATGACATAGTAGTCTGAGCCTTTCTTTACCCAGTCCTGCAGGGCTGTTGGATCGAAGAGTTGTTGGATCTTTACCTGAATATCTTCTAGGGTTTGTAAAGTAGTTATGCCAAGAATTATTTGTTCTGAAATTATAGGCACCGGCTCCGGGTTCGCATATGCTTCTTCCATTCCTATTCGGGATAAGGCATCTGCCTTGCCATTTTTACAGCCTGGTCGATAAGTGATCATGAAATCGAACTCGGCAAAGAACAATGCCCATCGAAGTTGGCGTGATGATTGGGCTTTGGCTGTCTTTAAATACTGCAAGTTCCGGTGTTCAGTGATTACAGTAATGGTATGCCTGGCACCAAGAAGATATTGCCGCCAAGCCTTGAAGGCAGATTTGACAGCTAATAGCTCCTTATCGGTAACCGCATAGTTTAACTCGGGTGCCGAGAACTTTCTGGACCAAAATGCTACTGGGTGAAGTTGACCGGTTTCAGGATCGTTCTGGGACAGGACAGCTCCCATGGCTAAACTGGATGCGTCGGTTTCAACTATGTATGGGAGTTCAGGACGAGGATGCTTTAATACAGGTGCAGACGTGAATTTCGCTTTTCGTTCTTGGAAGGCATTCTCAGCTTCTTCAGTCCACAGGAAGCGTTTGTTTTTTTTGCAAGAGCGCTGTGATAGGGTGTACAACGTGCGAGAAATCCGGAATGAATCTGCGATAGAAATTAGCAAATCCTTTAACTGAACTGGGTGATGGCCATTTGAGAATTGCGTCCACCTTTCGAGAGTCCATTCGAACTCCTTTTGGAGTCAGGATAAATCCAAGAAATTCAACTTCTGTAGTATGGAAAACGCATTTTTCCAATTTTGCATATAACTTGTGCTGGCGTAGTTTCTCAAGGACTGCACGAACGTGCTTCACATGGGCAGATTCTGAAGAGGAGTACACTAGAATACCGTCTATGTATACGACAACACAGACGTCAATGAGTTCACGCAGGACATCGTTCATAAAATACTGGAAGGCTGCTGGTGCATTGTACAACCCGAAAGGCATCACCTGGTATTCGAATAACCTGTACTTAGTGCTAAAAGCAGCCTTCCATTCGTCGCCTTTCTTTACACGTACCAGATGGTATGCCCCTCGGAAATCTAATTTAGTGTAGATGCAAGCGTCCTTTACTTGGTCTAGTAATTCTGGGATCAGAGGCAATGGGTATCGGTTCTTAACCTTGATCTGATTTAAGGCGCAGTAGTCTATGCACGTTCTGAGGTCACCTTCCTTTTTTGGCACGAAGAACAAAGCTGAAGATGGAGGGAACTTGGATGGACAAATGAAGCCATTGGCAAGGTATTGGTCCAAGTATTGTCGTAGGTGAAGGTTCTCGGGTTCCGTAAGTGCGTAGATCCTACTCCATGGAGGTTGTGCACCAGGTATGAGATCAATTTGACAATCGTATGATCTGTGAGGTGGTAAGGTGTTTGCCTGTTCTTTTTGGAAAACATCCTGGAATTCTTGATATTCGTGCGGTAACTGCACAACTGGAGTAGCGACTGTGGCCAGGTCCTTGTTCAAGGTTTTTATTGGGTAACAAGTATGTGCACAACCAAGGTATCCCCAGTATTATTTGGAACTGCGGGGCTTTGATTAAATCAAACACAATAGTCTCTTGATGCCGATCCTGACCCAATAATGTCATCTCTGCAGTGGAATGAGTTACAGGCCCAGAGGCAATTTCAGTTCCATCGACTGTGGTGATGACATCCGAAGTGGTCTTTCTGCAGAGAGGTAGATTCATCCTAGAAGCCAATTCGTGGTCCACATAGTTTCCTATGGCCCCGCTATCAATGTATGCCCTAACTGCGTGCAAACGTGATGGCTGCCTTGGATCTATAAGTACCATTGGTATGATGAAATGCGAGGTCTGAGTCTGTTTCTTAATGCACCCGCCTGAACCCAAAGTAGGTCCCTGAGTAGCAGCTGAGGCATGGCCGGTTGTAAGAGTCGGGTGGCTTTTGTGGTCTCGTCAGCCATCCATCTCACTATGTGCCTCAGTTGACTTGCCAAATAGTATAGTTCAAAATTGGGGACTTTCATACCTCACTTTTCGTAGGGTCTCTGTAGTGTCTCCAACGCTACCCTGTGTCTGCCCCCCTGCCAGAGGAACTTTCTGCAGAGCTTGTTTATTTCTCTGAAGAATGAAGGGGGGATATTGAATGGGACATTAGTGAAAGTGTGTAGTAGACGGGGTAGTGCCACCATCTTGAGGAGACCCGCCCATCCAGCCACTGAGAGCGGCAGCCTACTCCAAAAGTCCATTGATTTCTCGAGGGCGTCTTTGGCTCTGACCGTATTAAGGATGTGTTCAGTTTTAGGGTTTCGGTGTATAGTGATTCCCAAGTATCTGAAGGAGGTTGCCTTCCATTGAATGGCTAAGGGGGCGGGGGGATTTGGATTCCTCGCCATGTAGTGCAGCAAGAGGATAGAGGCAAGACTTGTCCTTGTTAATCTGGATCCCCGTATATCTGTGGAATCCATCTAGAGTCTCTAGGATGTAAGGCAGGAGGTGTTCCGGATTGTGCAGGTATAGTAGTGAGTCGTCAGCATACATGGAGATAAGGTGGGTCACGCCGTATATCTCAATGCCCCCAGCTCCGTATTCTTGCCTAAGGTAAGCCGCCACGGGTTCAGCGGCGATGATGTATAAAATGGGGGACAGTGGGCCTCCTTGACGGGTGCCTCTGTGGAGGGGCCATTTGTTGGAGTATGTTTTATTTTTGCGTACCCTGGCAGTTGGATTAGTGTATACTAGTTGGGTCCATTTCAAAAAAGCGGGTCCTATCCCCATTTTTTCCATGGTGGCGTATAGCCATTTCCACCGTACCAAATCGAAGGCCTTGGTAGCGTCTAGGGATACCATTGCGTATTTCTGAGACCCGTTTTCGGTGCTATATAGGACGTGGTGCAACCTGCACAGGTTCTCAGTGATGGAGCGCCCTGGCACGTAGCCCGTTTGGTCCTGGTGGATCAGTAGGGGAACTTTGAGGATCTTGTTGTCTATGTTTAACCTGGAGAGGGGCCTATACGAGCCTCACTCTGTTCCGTCTTTCCCAGGTTTTAGCAGGGGGATAATAACGGCTTCCCTCATGGTGTCGGGGAGGGTGCCACTTTCATAAGCCTCGTTGAACACTTGGGCCAGTAATGGGGCCAGGGTTTCCTCGTATGACTTATAGAACTCTCCCGGGAGGCCATCCGTGCCCGGGATTTTCTGGACGGTAGGGATCTAATGGTTCTTCGTCAGGAGTGATGAGTTCGTCCAGGGCTTCTGCCATCTGTGTGTCTAATTTGGGTAGCTTAATGATGTTCAGGACATCATCTATTTCAGTGTCAGTAGGGGACGTGGTGCTGGAGTAGAGGTTTTGGTAAAACTCGGAGAAGACTGAATTAATTTCTTTTTGCGTGTGTGCAGTGGTGCTGTCTGGTTTGCGTATATTACAGATAGGTGTCCGGGTGGATTCCTTCTTATGAAGCCAGGCTAAGAGTTTCCCGGGTTTATCCCCTAGGGCAGGGGTGCACAACTGATTTTGACAGAGGGCCGAAAGTACCTTACATGAGGGCTATAGTGGGCCGAAAAGTAAATGGGGGCGGGGCTGTAGGCGGGGCGTGGCAAGAGGCTTTTTAAACCCCCCAATTTCTACTAAACAGATGGAAAAATAATGTTTTTGAGGGGTAACTATTTTTATTTGCATTTCAAACTTACATTTTGTACTACACATTTTCCATTGTTATAATTTATTTCTATTTAGTTATTGTATCTCGCATGTTTAGTTAACTTATATATATTTTATTGTCCCTAGATTGGACATGCCGTCATTTTGGACTGCTACAGTTTGCTATTTGGGTTGCCCAAGAGGAGTATGGCCTTCATTGAGTCAGGTTTCCTCAAAAAGCCAAAGATGAACATCTCCCAACTGTGCCTGTTTTAGCTTTATTATTGGGTTCACTCTTGGAGTGCAACACTATGCCCCATGTCCCTCACCCCCAACCAAACACTATGCCCCTTGGCCCCCTCACCCCCAACCAAACATTATGCCCCATGGCTCCCTCACCCCCAACCAAACATTATGCCCCATGGCCCCCTCACCCCCAACCAAACACTATGCCCCATGGCCCCCTCACCCCCAACCAAACATTATGCCCCATGTCCCTCACCCCCAACCAAACACTATGCTCCATGGCCCCCTCACCCCCAACCAAACATTATGCCCCATGGCCCCCCTCACCCCCAACCAAACACTATGCCCCATGGCCCCCCCACCCCCAACCAAACACTATGCCCCATGGCCCCCTCACCCCCAACCAAACACTATGCCCCATGGCCCTCACCCCCAACAAACACTATGCCCCATGGCCCCCTCACCCCCAACCAAACATTATGCCCCATGTCCCTCACCCCCAACCAAACACTATGCTCCATGGCCCCCTCACCCCCAACCAAACACTATGCTCCATGGCCCCCTCACCCCCAACCAAACACTATGCCCCATGGCCCCCTCACCCCCAACCAAACACTATGCCCCATGGCCCCCTCACCCCCAACCAAACACTATGCCCCATGTCCCTCACCCCCAACCAAACATTAAGCCCCATGGCCCCCTCACCCCCTACCAAACACTATGCCCCATGGCACCCTCATCCCCAACCAAACACTATGCCCCATGTCCCTCACCCCCAACCAAACATTATGCCCCATGGCTCCCTCACCCCCAACCAAACATTATGGCCCATGGCACCCTCACCCCCAACCAAACACTATGCCCCATGGCCCTCACCCCCAACAAACACTATGCCCCATGGCCCCCTCACCCCCAACCAAACATTATGCCCCATGTCCCTCACCCCCAACCAAACACTATGCTCCATGGCCCCCTAACCCCCAACCAAACACTATGCTCCATGGCCCCCTCACCCCCAACCAAACACTATGCCCCATGGCCCCCTCACCCCCAACCAAACACTATGCCCCATGGCCCCCTCACCCCCAACCAAACACTATGCCCCATGTCCCTCACCCCAACCAAACATTATGCCCCATGGCCCCCTCACCCCCAACCAAACATTATGCCCCATGGCCCCCTCACCCCCAACCAAACAGTATGCTCCATGGCCCCCTCACCCCCAACCAAACACTATGCCCCATGGCACCCTCACCCCCAACCAAACACTATGCCCCATGTCCCTCGCCCCCAACCAAACACTATGCCCCATGTCCCTCACCCCCAACCAAACATTATTCCCCATGGCTCCCTCACCACCAACCAAACATTATGCCCCATGGCACCCTCACCCCCAACCAAACACTATGCCCCATGGCCCCCTCACCCCCAACCAAACACTATGCCCCATGGCCCCCTCACCCCCAACCAAACACTATGCCCCATGGCCCCCTCACCCCCAACCAAGCACTATGCCCCATGTCCCTCACCCCCAACCAAACACTATGCTCCATGGCCCCCTCACCCCCAACCAAACACTATGCTCCATGGCCCCCTCACCCCCAACCAAACACTATGCCCCATGGCACCAACACTATGCCCCATGGCACCCTCACCCCCAACCAAACACTATGTCCCATGGCCCCCTCACCCCCAACCAAACACTATGCTCCATGGCCCCCTCACCCCCAACCAAACACTATGCTCCATGGCCCCCTCACCCCCAACCAAACATTATGCCCCATGGCTCCCTCACCCCCAACCAAACATTATGCCCCATGGCCCCCTCACCCCCAACCAAACACTATGCCCCATGGCCCCCTCACCCCCAACCAGACATTATGCCCCATGTCCCTCACCCCCAACCAAACACTATGCTCCATGGCCCCCTCACCCCCAACCAAACATTATGCCCCATGGCCCCCCTCACCCCCAACCAAACACTATGCCCCATGGCCCCCCCACCCCCAACCAAACACTATGCCCCATGGCCCCCTCACCCCCAACCAAACACTATGCCCCATGGCACCCTCACCCCCAACCAAACACTATGCCCCATGGCCCTCACCCCCAACAAACACTATGCCCCATGGCCCCCTCACCCCCAACCAAACATTATGCCCCATGTCCCTCACCCCCAACCAAACACTATGCTCCATGGCCCCCTCACCCCCAACCAAACACTATGCTCCATGGCCCCCTCACCCCCAACCAAACACTATGCCCCATGGCCCCCTCACCCCCAACCAAACACTATGCCCCATGGCCCCCTCACCCCCAACCAAACACTATGCCCCATGTCCCTCACCCCCAACCAAACATTAAGCCCCATGGCCCCCTCACCCCCTACCAAACACTATGCCCCATGGCACCCTCATCCCCAACCAAACACTATGCCCCATGTCCCTCACCCCCAACCAAACATTATGCCCCATGGCTCCCTCACCCCCAACCAAACATTATGGCCCATGGCACCCTCACCCCCAACCAAACACTATGCCCCATGGCCCTCACCCCCAACAAACACTATGCCCCATGGCCCCCTCACCCCCAACCAAACATTATGCCCCATGTCCCTCACCCCCAACCAAACACTATGCTCCATGGCCCCCTAACCCCCAACCAAACACTATGCTCCATGGCCCCCTCACCCCCAACCAAACACTATGCCCCATGGCCCCCTCACCCCCAACCAAACACTATGCCCCATGGCCCCCTCACCCCCAACCAAACACTATGCCCCATGTCCCTCACCCCAACCAAACATTATGCCCCATGGCCCCCTCACCCCCAACCAAACATTATGCCCCATGGCCCCCTCACCCCCAACCAAACAGTATGCTCCATGGCCCCCTCACCCCCAACCAAACACTATGCCCCATGGCACCCTCACCCCCAACCAAACACTATGCCCCATGTCCCTCGCCCCCAACCAAACACTATGCCCCATGTCCCTCACCCCCAACCAAACATTATTCCCCATGGCTCCCTCACCACCAACCAAACATTATGCCCCATGGCACCCTCACCCCCAACCAAACACTATGCCCCATGGCCCCCTCACCCCCAACCAAACACTATGCCCCATGGCCCCCTCACCCCCAACCAAACACTATGCCCCATGGCCCCCTCACCCCCAACCAAACACTATGCCCCATGTCCCTCACCCCCAACCAAACACTATGCTCCATGGCCCCCTCACCCCCAACCAAACACTATGCTCCATGGCCCCCTCACCCCCAACCAAACACTATGCCCCATGGCACCAACACTATGCCCCATGGCACCCTCACCCCCAACCAAACACTATGTCCCATGGCCCCCTCACCCCCAACCAAACACTATGCTCCATGGCCCCCTCACCCCCAACCAAACACTATGCTCCATGGCCCCCTCACCCCCAAACATGCACCCATACAGACCCGAACCCCCACCCCCCCAACTCCAAACCCCCACCCCCCAAAACAGCACACACACACACAAGCACCCAACCAGACCCGAACCCCCACCCCTCAACTCAGCACACTCTCAAACATGCACCCATACAGACCCGAACCCCCCACACCCCCCCAACTCCAAACCCCCACCCCCCAAATCAGCACACACACAAGCACCCAACCAGACCCGAACCCCCACCCCCCAACTCAGCACACTCTCAAACATGCACTCATACAGACCCGAACCCCCCACCCCCAACTCAGCACACTCTCAAACATGCACCCATACAGACCCAAACCCCCCACCCCCCCAACTCCAAACCCCCGCCCCCCAAATCAGCACACACACACACACAAGCACCCAACCAGACCCGAACCCCCACCCCCCAACTCAGCACACACTCAAACATACAGACCCAAACCCCCACCCCCCAACTCAGCACACACACAAACATGCACCCATACAGACCCGAACCCCCACCCCCCCAACTCCAAACCCCCACCCCCCAAATCAGCACACACACACAAGCACCCAACCAGACCCGAACCCCCACCCCCCAACTCAGCACACTCTCAAACATGCAAACATACAGACCCAAACCCCCACCCCTCACACACATCCAACACCCCCCCGCATCTCAACATACACATAAAATACATTCAGATCCAAACATCCGACACACATCCAACACCCCCCCACCCTCGCATCTCAACATACACACAAAAAACATTAAAATCCAAACATCCGACACACATCCAACACCCCCCCACCCCCGCATCTCAACATACACACAAAATACATTTAAATCCAAACATCCGACACACATCCAACACCCCCCCACCCCCGCATCTCAACATACACACAAAATACATTCAGATCCAAACATCCGACACACATCCGACACCCCCTCGCAACATACACACACAAGCAAAGCAAAACAGACCCGACACACAAACACAAACAGACCACTTACCGGAGACGTGCTGGAAGGCAGGCAGGTAAGCGGCAGGTAAGCAGGAACGCTGGACTCGTACTACGGCTGGCGTGGCCAAGGCTGAAATGCCTTCCGGCATCAAGCCTTATGGTCCACGCCAGCCGTAGTTCTGGCCCTCCATTGGTGCAGCACACACGCATTACGTGGCTCGTAGGAGCAACGTGATGCGTGTGTTTGTTGAGCCAATGAGGGCCAGTGTTTTGTCCGGCCCGGAAGACAACAAAGACTTTCCTAATGGAGGGCGGCCATGGGCTGCCCTCCATTAGGAAAGTCTTTGTGCCTCGCGGGCCGGACAAAAGAGCATGGCGGGCCGTATGTTGTGCACCCATGGGTTCTCTCAATGTATTTTGCATGACTTAATTTCCCCAGGGGAATCAATGTATGCCCTAACTGCGTGCAAACGTGATGGCTGCCTTGGATCTATAAGGACCATTGGTATGATGAAATGCGAGGTCTGAGAATCCTTCTTCAAACTCAGCAAGCTGACCTCTACGCTTGTTGGGCGTGGTTGTTTCCCGAGTCAGGCTCCATATGGCTTTCATCAGCAGCTCCTACCACCTTCTTGGGTGGTTTTACAGGGCAATCCCGTAGAAAATGTCCCGAAGTTCCACAGTATAGACATAATTGCATTTGCCGCCTTTTTTCTCTTTCCTTCTGTGTCAAGGGTCCTTTAACTCCTCCGATTTGCATGGGTTCTGAAGCATCTGTTCCTTTGGGGGTAGCGTTGGGTTTAACCAACACCCGATTCTCGAACTTGGCTCGATCAGCCTTTCGATTCTGAAGTCTGTGATCTAACTGGACCACTAAGACTATATATTCAGCACAGTCTTGAGGTGGGTTCACAACTTGAGCCAAAACATCTTCTCCTCGAAGTCCCCGATGAAACAACGTAATCCGTTTTTCCTCGCCCCATGCAGTTTCCACCACCAACCTATTAAAGGTTGCTATGTAGGTTAGAAGGTCTTGGTTACCATGTCGTAGGGACAGAAGTTCGTTATCCAGGGCCTGTCCTTGAGAGTGCCGGGCAAATAGTCTTTCCATGCTCATTTGAAAACCCTGAAAATCCCGAAGAATAGGGTCCTCCTGATTGACGAGTGGGATTGAGCAATCCGCTGCACTGCCGCTGAGATATGATAATACGAAGGCTACTTTGGCTTGATCGTTTGGAAAGGCTCCAGGTCTGCATAAAAAGTGCCAACGGCATTGGTTCATGAACACGGCAAATCTTTTCGGGTCCCCCGCAAAGCGTTCTGGCGGGGCTAACAGGATATTGCCTGGTAAAATCACTTGCACAGGGTTGCTTGGTGAAACAGGGTTTGGAATTCCCCCCCAACCCCCCCCCCCCCCCCCCCCCCCCGAGTCCCGGTAGGGGTGTTTGCCCCGCTTGCAGTAATTGTCTAGCAAGATCAGGAGTGCGTTCCTTCGAGACAATCAACTCTCTCCTGAGTGTATTAGTTTCTTAGCGAGCGGCATGTACTTCAGCCCTAAGTTCCCCTAATAATTGGGCCAGTTGGTCAGTTTCTGAGGTCTCCATGACACCCGGGTGAGAATTTGTAGGAAGGCTTTGCGTTCTATTACGCTCACCTGGCTCCAACAGGGGTGTCGAGCGGAACTGGACAGCCGCGGTCTCCACCAATATGATGCGTAGTGCAGAGATGACTGACTGGACTGGCCCACCTATCTTCGTCTGCTTGACCTGTAGAAGTAGTCTCCTAAAGACGGGGAAAGGGAATTAGCCACCCGTGGATTTGAGTATTAACACCTCACTGCGTCCCCACTCATCACTTCTGACATTTCCTTTCACAAAGCTCACCTTATAGTTGCGTTGATGGCCAGTTACTTCACTGGCTTGAGGATATTGGAAGAGTTCTGGACAAATCTTGGCTCCAAACCTCCAGGCGAAAGGCCTTAAGTATATAGTTCTAATGAGTTCAAAATGTCCGATTAATCACTTTTGTCCAATTCATTGTTTCTTTTGCAGTTTAGACCCAAAAGATGATCGTCTTGTGGCAGCTGAAAGCGTTCAGGTAAGAGTGTGTTTTGTAACACTGTCCGGTAAATGATGCCAAGGTTTGACTCGCTGCTTTCTCTTTTCTTGCAGGTGCAGCGTAGGAAGATTTGGCGTGCTGGCGGAGAATACCTCCTGCGGTAAAATCAGGTAAGCATATGGTGGCAAGAGATTGTCCTTGTTTGTTCCCTTGGCTCACCTTGTTGTTTTCTTGTCCCCCTTAGGCGCTGGAATGCGGCAACCAGGTGATGGAGACAACACCGGATCGTAGAGATGCTGCGAGGAACGGTGGGTATGGCGTGGCGCTGCTGCTGGCGATGCGACACGTTTAAAATGAAGTCTGTTTCTGGTTCGAAGATGCGTTGAATCCGAAATCAGGTACGAAATCCAGTAAAGTTCTTGTTCTAACCTTTCTTCTTCTTTCCCTTCTTTCTAGGCGCTCTGGACTCGAGGCGGGTGTGGCAGGATGCTGGATGCTGACTGCAGACACAGTGAGCGTTACACTGCTGGATGCAGAATAACGCAAAGCATGTGCTGCTCTTCGGGCGTGGTTTAAATAGCCTTCAAAGTAGTCCCAGGTAAGTATTCCTCCACAGCCACACCCGAGTAACAAAATAGTCCCTAAGATAAAATAGTCCCTGCAAGCCTCACATGGGCTTGGATGCTTGGATCCCTTGCAGCATGGTCTGCATCAGGTAAGTTTTAACATATGAGCCTGGCGCCTATGCGACAGGACTGATGTCCCATATGAGCCTGGCGCCATAGGCGCCAGGACTGTACCCAGATAGCCCCTAACAGGGGTTGCTGGGTTTGCTCCAGGTAACATGATGCCTGCTTCCGGGGTTGATGGACTTGGTCTGGATGCCCGGGGGTAGGCATCATGACAGCTTCGTAAAGTCGCAAGGTTTCGTGGCCCCCTTCTGCTGTGTCTAGCATAGTTTCGATGATCTCTGGCTCCGTTACCAGGTTGGTGGTTTCGGGCCATCTATCCCTCATGTCCTGCACCACTGCTCTATGGAGCAAGAACTGTCCTGAAGGTAGCCCTGTAGCTTCATTGAGTTCGGCGAACGTTAGGATCTCTTGTTCTTGTATCAAATCACCTAGTGTAGCTACACTGTAGGGCTCCCATTGGGCACGCGTTTCCATTTGTCCCCAGGGGCTGTTTGCCATAATTGCTGCTATGTGGATTTGTGGGGAGTACGGGTCTTCTATCCCCACTTTCCTGCAGGCACGTTTCCAAAGCTGGGTCCCTAATTTGACCAGGTATGGACTGTTTCTTAATGCACCCGCCTGAACCCAAAGTAGGTCCCTGAGTAGCAGCTGAGGCATGGCCGGTTGTAAGAGTCGGGTGGCTGTTGTGGTCTCGTCAGCCATCCATCTCACTATGTGCCTCAGTTGACTTGCCAAATAGTATAGTTCAAAATTGGGGACTTTCATACCTCACTTTTCGTAGGGTCTCTGTAGTGTCTCCAACGCTACCCTGTGTCTGCCCCCCGCCAGAGGAACTTTCTGCAGAGCTTGTTTATTTCTCTGAAGAATGAAGGGGGGATATTGAATGGGACATTAGTGAAAGTGTGTAGTAGACGGGGTAGTGCCACCATCTTGAGGAGACCCGCCCTTCCAGCCACAGAGCGGCAGCCTACTCCAAAAGTCCATTGATTTCTCGAGGGCGTCTTTGGCTCTGACCGTATTAAGGTTGTGTTCAGTTTTAGGGTTTCGGTGTATAGTGATTCCCAAGTATCTGAAGGAGGTTGCCTTCCATTGAAGGGCTAAGGGGGCGGGGGGATTTGGATTCCTCGCCATGTAGTGCAGCAAGAGGATAGAGGCAAGACTTGTCCTTGTTAATCTGGATCCCCGTATATCTGTGGAATCCATCTAGAGTCTCTAGGATGTAAGGCAGGAGATGTTCCGGATTGTGTAGGTATAGTAGTGAGTCGTCAGCATACATGGAGATAAGGTGGGTCACGCCGTCTATCTCAATGCCCCCAACTCCGTATTCTTGCCTAAGGTAAGCCGCCACGGGTTCAGCGGCGATGATGTATAAAATGGGGGACAGTGGGCCTCCTTGACGGGTGCCTCTGTGGAGGGGCCATTTGTTGGAGTATGTTTTATTTTTGCGTACCCTGGCAGTTGGATTAGTGTATACTAGTTGGGTCCATTTCAAAAAAGCGGGTCCTATCCCCATTTTTTCCATGGTGGCGTATAGCCATTTCCACCGTACCAAATCGAAGGCCTTGGTAGCGTCTAGGGATACCATTGCGTATTTCTGAGACCTGTTTTTGGTGCTATTTAGGACGTGGTGCAACCTGCACAGGTTCTCAGTGATGGAGCGCCCTGGCACGTAGCCCGTTTGGTCCTGGTGGATCAGTAGGGGAACTTTGAGGATCTTGTTGTCTACGTTTAACATGGAGAGGGGCCTATATGAGCCTCACTCTGTTCTGTCTTTCCCAGGTTTAAGCAGGGGGATAATAACGGCTTCCCTCATGGTGTCGGGGAGGGTGCCACTTTCATAAGCCTTGTTGAACACTTGGGCCAGTAATGGGGCCAGGGTTTCCTCGTATGACTTATAGAACTCTCCCGGGAGGCCATCCGTGCCCGGGGATTTTCTGGACGGTAGGGATCTAATGGTTCTTCGTCAGGAGTGATGGGTTCGTCCAGGGCTTCTTCCATCTGTGTGTCTAATTTGGGTAGCTTAATGATGTTCAGGACATCATCTATTTCAGTGTCAGTAGGGGACGTGGTGCTGGAGTAGAGGTTTTGGTAAAACTCGGAGAAGACTGAATTAATTTCTTTTTGCGTGTGTGCAGTGGTGCTGTCTGCTTTGCGTATATTACAGATAGGTGTCCGGGGGGATTCCTTCTTATGAAGCCAGGCTAAGAGTTTCCCGGGTTTATCCCCTAGGGCATGGGTTCTCTCAATGTAATTTGCATATCTTAATTTCCCCAGGGTCTCCCAATGTGTTAGGTTTATCGAAGCTTTGTAAATGTTCCGGGGTTGAGTCAGCCCTCCCTTCAAATTCTCCAAGCTCACTTTCTATGCGCTCTAATGAGGTTGTGATGGATCTCTGGGCACCTCCCACAGCTGCAATCATTTCTCCCCTCATGACCACCTTTGTATGCCTCCCAAGCCGTACTTATGTGCCTCACACTATTCAGGTTCGTCTGCCAGTATTCCTCTGTGCTATCTCTTATATGTTCACGGAAGGCTGTGTCGAGCAGGGCCTCGGCCCTGAGCCTCCAAGTAGGCATCGGGGACCTAGGTGGGAACACTTCCCAGGTAATTGCCAGCAGAGAATGGTCAGACAGCACCCTGGGCAGATATTGTGCATCCCCGAACATGGCTTGTTCTTTACTCACCAATATGTAGTCCAGCCTGGTGTGGAGAGCATGCGGTGGGGAGTAAAAGGAGTATTCAGGTTGTTCAGGGTGTTGTTCCCTCCACAAGTCTTGGCGTAGGAGCTGTTGTGTTAGTGTGGCTAATATTTTGGCAGGAGGGGATGGGCAGGTGCGTTTGTTATCTGATCTATCCTTTAGGGGGTCAAGGGTGCAATTGTGATCTCCTCCCCATATTATGGTGCTATCTCTGTAAGGGCCAAGTCATGAGTGTAGAGAGCGGAAGAAGACTGTTGCATCATGATTGGGTGCATAGGTGGTGATTAGACATACCTCTTTTCCGTCCATGGTGCCATGTGCTAGCGCCATCCTGCCCTCGTCGTCAGTTTTGGTGCCTATTAGCTTGAAGGGGATGGTCGGGTCAATCCAAATCAGGACCCCCCCGGCATAGGAGGAGTAAGAGGTTCCTATTAGGGTTCCCCGCCAGTTCTTGGCTATTGTTTCAAGTTTCTGCGCGTTTAGATGGGTCTCTTGGAGCATGGCAATCCCAACCTTGCACCTTTTTAAATATGCCTGGATGCGGCGTTGCTTGACAAAGCTGTTCATGCCTCGGACATTCCATGTCATCATTTTTATTCTTTCAGCCATGGGTATTGGGTGGTTGGGCATTCATGCCTGGGATCACATGAGGCTGTGCTTTAGGTATGCTGTATATGAGATTTACATGTGGTCTTGGCGTTTCCCCGTTTCGGTTCCCAACTTTAATATCAACTCCCATTTTCCCTCCCCCCAATAACTTTGAACACCCCAAATTTAGAACAGGTCCAGCGAGGTTTCCCTTGTTGTGACTATCCAGTTTCAGCTCCGTTTGACCGTACATTGGTCTTCTGGTGCCCTTCGGACGGGTGTGTATACCCTAAAAACTTCTGGGGGTAGAAGGATGTTCGTCTCCAGTGTCTCACTTTAAGGAATCATTTCAGCTGCATTTAACTTCAATAGTGCATAAGAAAACAGCTTATGATGATCACATCGCACGGAGCACACCTAAGACATGTCCTCTTCACATGGCGGTTAGTCACGCCACTGAAATACAAAATTTAAAGGTATGTGTTCAAGTGCCTAAGTGGGGTTGCCAATATGACACTTTGCCTACGGTGGCAAAATTCCTTGTACCGGCCCTGCACAAGTGAGAAGTACCAGAGGTGCCAAACCTGGGCACACTGGCATACACATCACTGTCCCTACCGCTGGATGTGAGGGCAGATCACAGTAGGGTGCATCAGTAATCATAGTGCATATGATCAGGAATTAGGGCCCTGGTGCACGGGGAGATGATGTTGACCAAGTAGTAAGGCAGCAGGGTAACATCTATCCAGCTGACTTTCTGCAGCCGTGACGGGATCAAGCAATGAAATAAAAAACAACACTTGGCAATGGAGAAACATCTTACGGAAAGAAGGGCCTGGTATGATATGCTTTAACTCCTTTACATACACAGGGCCACTAGATGAACCCCCACAGAAGTACAAAAGCATGAATAAATTGAGGCGATACAAATAAGTCACATAGGCCTGCATGACGGCTCTCCACATGATCCATTCTAGGGTGTCATCACTCTGAGACAGGGATCCCCCGCCCCATATGAAGGTGAAATCTGTTGGCATTGAGATGGGACTGTGCTGGTCTAGGGCTTAGTATTTACAGTGCACATTTTATTAGGAGGCACATCACAGCATGAAGGATGACTTGTGGTCTTCTGATCTCGCTCCGCCTTCCCTTCAGGACATGGAACTGTGGAGATATTAGTGTCAATAAAATTTCGTTTGACATAATCTGTATTGTGATTTTAGGAATTGAAAGCACTCATCACCACCCTGGTCCAGGGCAATAAATACGCCCTTCTTGGCTTACAACTAAAGCCTGGTGAAAAATCAAAAAGCTTCACCCATTCAGTAAGTGGGGATTTCATTTGGAGCCGAGGTTACCTACGTGTAACACAGGTTGAGGGCGATTTATTTCTGCTAGGCTCACAGTGGTGAGGGAAATTAAATTGGATCCCTGAAGATGGGATGGGTTTGCTAAACTCTCTCAATGAAGCAAAGTAAACTTTGACCAGCCACCAGCAAAGCGAGTGATTGTCAATCCTGTGGAACAGTGAGCATAGCTGGTTTAAGCGGAGTACTGGAAGAGGGGGTACTTAGACCAGAGGCCTGTTTTGATATGATCTAGAGAGAAGTGGGCTTGGTTTAGTTGCTGAGTTTTCTTGGGTATTGTTCTGGTAGGTGTTATACTGGGCAGCACCGCAAGGAGACACTGAGGCAGGGTTAGTTGGTATCGACTGGCACACAGGTGGCCGTGTGCAACTTTTATTAAAATGGTGACACTTCTTCCACGGGTCACTGTACATGTGACTTCACAAAAGCTCAGGAGTGGCTTAAGTGACAACATCCCATTCCAGGAGTATAAAATAAGGACAAGCACAACAACGCACACAATACATTACACATTTACATGGATGCGGACAATGGTCATTTTGATTGTGGCCAATTTAAACCCGCCGTGCGGACTGGAGCACAGCACCAGACTACATCACTGTCCGTGGACATTGGGGGGACACACCTCCAAGGGTGACACTTTATTAGTCCAGGAGACGGGGTGCAACTGGGACATACACCTTACTGGATCCATTTCTAAACCCGGCACATGAGCCTTGCGCCTTGGTGGGGCCGCAGTTCGGGATGCACATTAGAGATCACAGGCAGGTGGGTGGGGGGGGGGGGCGGAGGAAACGTGAGGTCAGCCACACTTGGGTAATAGTTCTGTTGCAGTTCAGCAAGGGAGCTTCTTGCCCTTCTGCAGCCGGCAAAGCGACACCAGGGCCCACAACAGCTACCCTGCTCCTGGCACGTGCTGCACAACTGTGCCCCCAAGGATAGGCAGTTCTATGGAGGAGAACACTCTGGGCTCTCCGGCAGCATTGGTCTGCGCTCAGCAGGTTCTCATAGGCTGAGTAGTGTGGGTTCCCCCCCCCTGCTCTTGGCCCTGTTGTTCTATGCCCTGACCCAGAAATGATAATGCGTGCACAGTTCTGTTTGCGTGGAAAAATTAGTGGCCGTAGGCCTGTTTATTATATACAACAAATGACGCTATACACTGGTTATGACAACTGTACAGTAGCTAACACTTTTTGGGCACCTCGTGTCCAGGGGTTGGGATGCCCCCCTTCCTTTAGCCTCCATTTCAGTGTCCTGTGGCATCCTTTCCTGGACACGTGCCGCCGCCTACGACTTTTCTTATACCGTGTACCGTGAAAAAAGTACTCGGCGTTCCTGTTCCGGCTTTCCTCCTTCCTTTCTTGTAGGGCGGGTTGGGTGGAAAACGAATCCTTTACCGCCTTATCCAGGCCCTGGGAGCTTACCCGAGTGAGGTGAGCTCCTAACCTGGTTGTGACTTGGTCCTGCTTCGCTGGGGTATTTATACCCCTTCCGCCTTTTGTTGTGCTGATTGCGGGCCGGTGCTCCTTCCTGTCCCCCCCCCCCTGTTACTTTCCCACCTTGCCTCTACCTACTTGCGTGTCTTTGAGGCACACCGCGGGTGGGGGCGCCGCTCCGGCTGCCCCTCCCTTTTGTTTTCCCGCCTGTTGTGCTCCCCCCACCCTGCGCCTAACTCCCCAGGCCCTCCATCGTGCCGCACTTCGTGCAGCACGGGGCCTGGGGCATAGGCTGAGTAGTGTGGGTTCCCCCCCCCCTGCTCTTGGCCCTGTTGTTCTATGCCCTGACCCAGAAATGATAATGCGTGCACAGTTCTGTTTGCGTGGAAAAATTAGTGGCCGTAGGCCTGTTTATTATATACAACAAATGACGCTATACACTGGTTATGACAACTGTACAGTAGCTAACACTTTTTGGGCACCTCGTGTCCAGGGGTTGGGATGCCCCCCTTCCTTTAGCCTCCATTTTGGTGTCCTATGGCATCCTTTCCTGGACACGTGCCGCCACACCTGAGGGTTTGCTTGTCTAAACCGCTCAGGTCCCCCCAAAACAGTGACCCTGCCGCCCCCTTATTTGCAACCCTGTGCCGCTAGTGCCTGAAAGATGTTGTCCGCAAATCTCCCCCAGCCCTTGTTGGACAGGTGTACCCCGTCCTGGTGGTACCAGTCTGAGTCGTTCTGTGATAGCCCATGTTTTATGAAATGGAGTCCTGTGCTCCTGCAGTACTTCTCTATCGCTTTGTTCAGTTTTTTCCGCGCCGTCTCAATGGCCTGCCTCTTGCGCGCCCCGTACCAGATTCTGCGAGTTATGATCTCTGACATCAAGATTTTCGTTTTACCCCAGCAGTGCGCTATCGCCCTTAGTGATTCGCACATGTCGCGCATTAGCTCGCCCCGGTTTGTTCTGACCAAGTCGTTCCCCCCGAGGTGGATGACCAAATACTCGGGGGGGTCCCTGAAACCAATCAGATCTGACAGCCTGTCGTGGATGTCCTCCCAATGCATCCCTGGAAGGCCCCACCATGAAGTTATTGTTCTTTTGAAATGCAAACCCTCTCTGTAATCCTCGATCCACCTGCCTGCTCTTGTCACGAATGAATGGCCGACTATCCATGCTGATTTGTAGGGTGTTTTGTCTGCATGGAAAATGGGAAATGAATCATATCATGTTTTCTCGCACATACCTCTTGAAACATTGCGATTTCCAACCCCCGATACTCTTTACTCCCTCTGCCCCCAATCCACCTGCCCATGCTGATGTGGCTGCACCTATTCTAAAAGAGTGGGTCCCGAACTCTGCCTTGTCCCACCCCGCCTTTGTTATAGTTTTCTTTAGTACTGCTTGAAATTGATACCTGCTGAGGGCCCTACCGTCCCTATGTATCAATAGCTGGCCCCCTACTTCTGGACGCACTTTGAGGAATTGCTTTGTGATGCACCTTGGGCAGTACTCTCTTTCTTTGATACAATTTAGCTCTATTGTCCGCCCCCTCCCTTCTTGGTCTGTTTTGGACTTCCTTAGTAATATTGCCATTCCTTCGGCCCCTATGCATATGTCGGTTTTTGCTAAGCCATCCCCCGCCGCTGTGTTACGCGCTACTAGCTCCCCGACCCTTAGTGCCCCATAATATGCCAATGCAAATGCTGCCCTAAACAATTTGATCTCGTAGCTGCTGTTGCATGTGCTGTGTAAGAGTTTTAACAGTATCGTCATCTTTGCAAAATTCAGAGGCCTCCTGCTGTCAGGTGTCTTTCCTTCTAACCTTGCCCACCCCTTCATTGCGTATTTTATTCGTGAATTTGTTGTCGGGTCTGCTATCCCGGCCACTTTCACCGTGTATGCTATCGCCGCCAGGTGTGCTGCCGCCCAACTTTTCCTCTTTCCTTGCGAAAATGCGCTCCCCACAAAATCACATAACATTGCCACTGTGATGTCCCCGACCTTTTTGGCTCCTGTTTCCCTTAATACATTATTCACATGCTTTTTATATTGCTCACCAGTTCTGTATGTTATGGCGTTTCTGGCCAACTTCTCTACCGTCTGCTCCTGTGGTTCTTTTTCCTCTTCTGAGCCAACCTTGTAGTTGACCGTGCTTCCTCCCATTCTTCCAGAGGTACCCACGCCTTCCTTGGCGTGGGCGTTTTTTTCCTTTTTGCATCCGGGCGCAATTTTCTGAACCTGTCCCACTGAAAGCGAGATAAGGCGTCAGCGACCGCGTTTGCTTCACCTGCGATATGCCTTGCCTTTATGCTGACATTATTCATAAGACAACTTAGGGTTATAACCCTCATTATTTCCAGCACTAGTGGGCATGATGTGCTCCCGTTATTTATGACATGTACTACTGCCATGTTATCCGACCATACATTTAAATCCTTGCAGCTCAGCTCTTTTTCCCATGCGCATAGCGCTACCCATATTGGGAATATTTCCAACAATGTAATATTATTAGTCCATTCTGCTTTTTGCCATTCTTCTGGCCATTCTTCCGCACACCATTCTGTCCCTAGAATTGCGCCGAAACCGAACCCCCCGGCTGCATCTGTGAACAACACCCTTTCGTTCTCTTCATTTATAGGTGTGCGCCAGATTACTGAGCCATTGAAAGATTTTAAGAATTCTGCCCATATCCCCATGTCTCTTTTTATACCTTCCCCAATTCTCACTCTGTGGTGTCCTTCTCTGGCCCCTCTTGTTCTCAGCTCTAACCTTCTCTGGAATATTTTACCTTGCGGTATGATTCTTCCTGCAAAGTTCAGTTTTCCTGCCAGTGACTGTAGCTCCTTAACTGTGGCCTTGCTTTTCCCTATCAGGTCTTTGATTTTACTTAGTAAGTCTGCTACCTTTTCTTCCGGGATCCTGCATTCCCCCATTCGGGAGTCTATTTCGATGCCTAGGAATTGTATTGCTTGTGTTGGGCCTGTGGTTTTTTCTTCTGCTAATGGGACGCCCCACTCTTTTGCCAATGCTATGAATTTCTGCAGCGTGTTTTGACATTGATTGGAGCCATGCGGCCCCACAAATAGAAAATCATCCAGGTAATGTACTACCTGCGCCCCCTCATCTTCCTTTGTAAGTGCCCATTGCATGAATGAGCTTACTTTCTCAAAATATGCACATGAGATGGCGCAACCCATTGGGAGGCACCTGTCCACAAAGAATTTGCCTTCCCACTGCATACATAGCCACCTCTGGGACTCTTTTCTCACCGGTAGTAGACGGAATGCCGACTTTATGTCTCCTTTTGCCATCCATGCTCCCTTCCCTGCTTCTCTGACTATGTGTACGGCTTCCATAAAATCTGAGTAACTTACTGACACTGCCTCTTTGTTGATCCCGTCATTAACTGAAGCCCCTGTTGGGTATGATAGGTGGTGGATCAGTCTAAACTCGCCTGCCTCCTTTTTTGGAACTAACCCTAGCGGTGAACATATGAATTCTTTGAACGGGGGGAGCCGTAGGGACCTCTGATCCTCCCTAGCTCGATTATTTTGTTGATTTTTTTGGTTACTAACTCTTTGTTCGCTAATGCTGATTTCAGATTTTTGGGCGTGTTGGTAGAACCGTGTCCTTCAAAGGGGATCCTAAAACCCTCTTGAAACCCTTGCCTGATCGTTTCTGCCATTTCTTGATCTGGAAACACCCGTAGCCATTTCTCCATTATTTCCAATTTTACTGGAGTGGCCCCGATCTCGCCTGCCCTTCTAGTTCCGCTTCTCTGGCCCCCTGTACTTATTGTATGCTGACGTTGTGCATTTGCTGGTGGCATGTTCCCCCCCACAATTCTCGCATTTGTGATTGAATCTGCATTTCTTCCCCCAGCTGCATAGCACCCCTTTCTCGAAATTTCTGCATTGTCCTGGCTGTGTTCTTGAACCCCCATTTTCTCCCTTGCCACCCCCCCTGTGCTGTTGGTGGTATGTTGCTCTGCCAACTTCTTTGTGCCTCGTACTGCCTGCTCCGAAAATTCTGCTCGCTTGCCCTGTCGCGACTACCTTCGAATCTCCTGTTGCTGTATCTGTAATCTCTTCTATAATCATTATACCCATATTGTCTCCTGTAGTAGCTGCCCGCATTTGGCTGTTCTCTGCTGTCCCACTTCTCTTTTAATACATTAAAGATGTACAGGTTGTAATTCTCTTCGTCCCACCCAATATCTGGGAAGCAATCCATCTCTTTCCTAAACTCATGATCATACTCTTTCCATGCATCCCCCCCAAATGCTTTGTAAACCTTCAGCACACTCTGCTGATATGTAACCAGCGATGGGCCGTCCTCGGGGAATTTCTGCAAAATGATGGACGACATTATCTGGAATGCTGCTGTCCAATTGTCAAAATTCCTTGTTACTGCTGATCTTTTCAATAAACCTTTCTCATCCTCCTTTATGTCCTCTTTTGCTACGTCGTGGCCCCTTTTCTGTACATCTAGCAATGTGAATATATCTATTAACTCTTTTCTCCATATTTTTTCCTTAACTTTTTCGCTAATATGCCAGGCTTGTGCTTTCAATGACCGCCCCTGAGCATCTTTGCCTATCGTGGGTCTCCCATATTTTGTCATAGTACTGGGTGGCTCTTTTACAGTTACTATGTCAAGCTCTGGCGTTGCTATATGGTTTGGGCTTTGGGGTGGCTCTGGTGTAGGGGTGTTAGCCCCGTTGTCTGTTGGCCCCTGCCCCCTACCTCCACCTGTTCTGTCCTCAGTATTCCTTCCTCTCCCTATTACCCCTTTCTTTTTCACCCAGGCTCGCAGGTGGTCTCTCTCTTCATCCTCGCTACTTTCCCCTTCTGATTCCGTTTTGTCTTGCTCTCCTTCCTTTCCCCTTTTGGCTCTGGGCGACCTACCCTGGGCCTTCATGCATTTGACATTTGCATTTAATACTTTAATCATTTTGTTAATGTTGTTGCTTAATTTTACGATACCTTTGTTTTTCTGCTTTTTCTTAGGCCTCTCTGGCTCTTGCGACTCTTCCGCTGTTCCTCTTGCCCTCTTCTGACCTTGGGGTACCGCCGCTTCTTCCTCGCGGTCAGTGGAATCCTCCAGCAGCAGGGGCGACATTGCCCTAGCCCTTTCTTCCTTTTGCATCACCTCCAAGACCCATTTGGCCCCATAGTCTTTTTCCGCCTTTTTGGCCCATGCGCTGAATTCCTGCGCTCTTCTTATTTTTTCTTCCATCCTTCTCACTTTTTTGCCTCTGTTGTTTCACTTGTGTTCCGGGCCACGATGCTCCACAACCCGCTCTCCTGAATGTTGCAACATAAAACAGAGGCCAACACGTGACTTTGGTATTATTCTCACCACGCTCTAACCACTGAGCTAAACAGCCAGCTATGGATTGGGTTAGGGCCTGGCTACGAGAAATAAGTACTTGTTTTTTCTTGGTCCAGCGCCGGGGAGGCTCTCCGTTTCCGGCAAGAAATCATGAGACACTTCAGTCTGCCGTTGGAGGGTTGGCGCGAACCCCCAACCTTCCCGCTGCCAGCCTTACACACGTCCTTCCTGCTCCACCACGCCTGGCCTTCTGTACTGCCGCTTTAAGGCCTTTGCTAGTCCGTCCCTCGCCCCGCCTCCAAGGCGTGACGTTCCGCGGGCGCCTGCTTCCCCTTCTCCGGCTCTCTTATCTGGTGACGTGTTGCCTGGCTTCTCGTGCTTCGTTCACTGCCTCCGCAGCCTGGTTCCCACAATGTTTGCTGCGGCGGTCTCCTTTCTCCCGTACGCAGCTCCGGCCTCCCGGGTCCACCGTTGTTGCATCCGCTCCTCGCCAGCCGGGGTCCCGCTCTTCGCCGCTGGATACGCTGACACGAGGTGGGTCTTCTTACTTCCGTATGCAGCTCCGGCCTCCCGGGTCCACCGCTGCTTCCTCCGCTTCTCGCCAGCCGGGATCCCGCTCTTCACAAACGTTCTTTTTGTTCCTCCCACCACTTAAGCCCGCAGAGGCGAAAATGACCAAGGAAACAGACACACAATCCGCTTAAGCCCGCAGAGGCAAAAACGAATCCTTTACCGCCTTATCCAGGCCCTGGGAGCTTACCCGAGTGAGGTGAGCTCCTAACCTGGTTGTGACTTGGTCCTGCTTCTCTGACCGTAGGCCTGTTTATTATATACAACAAGTGACGCTATACACTGGTTATGACAACTGTACAGTAGCTAACACTTTTTGGGCACCTCGTGTCCAGGGGTTGGGATGCCCCCCTTCCTTTAGCCTCCATTTCAGTGTCCTGTGGCATCCTTTCCTGGACACGTGCCGCCGCCTACGACTTTTCTTATACCGTGTACCGTGAAAAAAGTACTCGGCGTTCCTGTTCCGGCTTTCCTCCTTCCTTTCTTGTAGGGCGGGTTGGGTGGAAAACGAATCCTTTACCGCCTTATCCAGGCCCTGGGAGCTTACCCGAGTGAGGTGAGCTCCTAACCTGGTTGTGACTTGGTCCTGCTTCTCTGGGGTATTTATACCCCTTCCGCCTTTTGTTGTGCTGATTGCGGGCCGGTGCTCCTTCCTGTCCTCCCCCCCCTGTTACTTTCCCACTTTGCCTCTACCTACTTGCGTGTCTTTGAGGCACACCGCGGGTGGGGGCGCCGCTCCGGCTGCCCCTCCCTTTTGTTTTCCCGCCTGTTGTGCTCCCCCCACCCTGCGCCTAACTCCCCAGGCCCTCCATCGTGCCGCACTTCGTGCAGCACGGGGCCTGGGGCATTGGTGGGCCAACGGTTGGCTGGCATGGCCTGGCAGTTGGGCGCTTCAGTGAATGAATCAGTGCGGTGGCGGTCCTTGCTGCACCTCTCTCCCCCAGGCAGGAGCACAACCAGCAGTGATGCAGCGGCGGTCTTTATTGTGCTGTTACTCTCCTTCCCCCACCCCCACCCCCACATCCCCGGCAGGAGCAGCCGATTCTGTAGCGTGGCTGCTGCATCGCCTCTCTCTTCAAGACAGAGACTCTCCAGGCTCTCTGGCAGCGCCAGCTCATATGAAATGGGTTCTCGCCGGCACGGCCATCAGTCGTCGGCGTGGATCCGACCTTTCCCTTTTATTTGATGTTATTCCCCATCATCAGCCCGCACCGGGACCTCTGGGGCGTGCGCCCACCCGAAGCAGGCCCTCAGCAGTACCGTGAGATGTCGAGCAGGATCCAACCAGCAAACGCGCACCGCGGGGAAGCCCCCTACAACAGCGTGCAGCGGCATGCCGGTTTCGAACACCTTCGTCGCCAGTTATTATGGGCTTCCGGGGGTGCCGGTCACTCTGCCCCGATGTTCGCGCTGGCGCAGTGCTGCAAGGAGACACTGACCACGGTCAGTTGGTATCGACTGGAGTACGGGCGGCTGTGCACGCTTTTTATTAACTTGGTGACACGTCTCACTTTGCACAAGACCAGCAGAGGCTTAAGTCAAAACATCAGGGAGTGGATTACCAAACAGGTGCTTCGGTTTATCGTGCTTTTTACAGTAGTGACTACCCATAAACAATTTGAAATGAATACTAAACTGGGGTTAAAAGTACCTTTCAAATGTTGGAATGTTCTTGATGCCTATGGACATTGTGATCCCAATATTGCATATAGTGTTGTTTTCGTTAGATTAGTGCCAAGTCACACCCCCTCCCCCGTAAATGAGCAACTATGTATATTGCGCCTAAAGCAGCCTAACGGTTCCAATGAGTTAAGAAGGAAAAGTGGACAGTGAACTGTCCAGTGATACGTTACTTTATCAAGTGAACAAGCCACACACATTCAACAGTAAACTCGTTTGCTCAGTAGTTCGTTTTACCAAACTTGAAACAAGTACGTGTTGTGCTAAATTACAGGTATTTTTTATGTGGATCTACTTTTATTGTTTTCTGTTTTTCCATGAACCCCTCCCAATTGTCATTATGTCTTTAAAGACACACCCTCGGGGAATTCTCTCCTCCACCAGGACCTCCCGACTATTTCTTTAGAACCATGCACGTGGACTAATCGGTTTCGACCCAAAGCACATTTTAAATTTCTGTAAACAAAATATATATATATATATATATTCATACCACTTTCAAACGGGTCAGTCGTGCTCACATCCGCTTTATTCACCAGGTCCATCGCCTTTAAATAATCTGTAACAGAAAGAGAGGCATCTACTATGAACATCAAGAGCAAAATTTAAATCAAGTAAGGGCATTTTGCAAATTAATATTCTAATAGATCTGCACATGTGAAACATCAGCGTCCGTCTTTCATTTGCATCGGGTGAGAGGTCATGGCAAGTATTTTAAACTTAAATATTTTGAAAATACGGTTTATGACCTGTACACGCTGACAAGAAGCACAAACAGAGGTAGAGAGGCCGGAAATGAGAGATCCTAAATGAAGGGAGGAGCCGGAAATCAAACACTAAGGCACATGGGAAAAGGGAGCGGGAACTCTGTGTATCCAGTAGAAAGTGGTTGTGTTGGCGTAGTGGGCTCAAGCGTGAAACAGGAGAGTAGAAGAAAGTGGCCCGGGCGTGGCCCGCCGTGAAATTCCCTTTGAGCAATATGTAGCTGCGAAATAGAGTTTAGGCATGAGTGAAATATCTTACACCGTTAATCGGAAAACAGATCGTGCACGTGGTGGGGGCGATTAAAGAGGCTAAATTCAATGAATGTTACATTGTTCCTCAGCAAGGTCCACCTCTCATGGTTTTAGCACGACCTGCTAATTTCAAACGTCTTTTGATTTTGCATCCGCCATGTAATAATCTAAAAGTATATATCATGGGGTTTCAAGGGCAGAAGAAGATGAGCAAAAGAGGCGGAGGAGCACAGGAGTATTTTAAATTCTCTACTTCCCACTACATCCATAGCCACTACTATAGTTATACCTAGGGTCGGACTGGGACATACAATCTTTCCAGGCACCAATGAAAAAGTGGCCTACAATCACACATTACAATTAATTTCTATCCAGAACAGATTTTTTGAGTACCATCCGAGGGGTTATTTTGGTCATCAAATGTGTTGCAAATAATGCAGTTCAAAACATATTTGTTTAGTAGCATTGGTTAAAACTAGTGTAGTTACTTCTCTGGTAAAACCTGTGGTCCATTCTGTAAAAACAAAAAAAGCCCATGCTAGAATCATGGGCTTGCACTTCGGGAATTACACTATAGACCAGTCCCAGCCCGGTTATACCCGCCTATCCTTACCCCATCCCAGGATCTCTTGGATATGCACATGACCTGGTGCTGTGTCCACCGGAGGTCAGCAGGTGCCACATGCACCTATAGGTGGGATTGGCATGGTTGCCAACATGATCCATCCCATCCTGTAGGTGCTTATCCATTCCTGTTTTTTGCATTCCGGTATTGGCGCTGGTGCTGTCTCCACTGGAGGTCAGCAGGTGCCACATGCACCTATAGGTGGGATTGGCATGGTTGCCAACATGATCCATCCCACCTGTAGTTGCTTATCAATTCCTGTTTTTTGCATTCTGGTATTGGCGCTGGTGCCGTCTCCACTGGAGGTCAGCAGGTGCCACATGCACCTATAGGTGGGATTGGCATGGTTGCCAACATGATCCATCCCACCTTTAGGTGCTTATCCATTCCTGTTTTTTGCATTCTGGTATTGGCGCTGGTGCCGTCTCCACCGGAGGTCAGCAGGTGCCACATGCACCTATAGATGGGATTGGCATGGTTGCCAACATGATCCATCCCATCCTGTAGGTGTTTATCCATTCCTATTTTTTGCATTCCAGTACTTGTAGTTCTGATTTTACCATTATAAAACTCAGACTATAAATCCCAGACTGCATCAAAACCAGGACGGGATAAAGCATCTACAGACTGGAATGGATCATGTTGGCAACTAAGGATTGGTCTGGCCTCATGACCACTTCTCCCCTGGCTCTGTGGCAGTGCCGATAGGCCAGTTTCATAAGCGTAATTCTTAGAAAACTGCATTTTTATTATTTGAGCACTTTAGATATTTCCAGTAAGAAAAACCACTTATGGAAAAAGTATAGCAAAACACCCTTAACACTATCCTCCCCTATCATAGGTCTGAAGGCTGCATATCTATTGTAGTTGAGCCCCCAAAACCCCACCTTTGCCTTGAATTGCTAAAGAGAGACAAAGCTCCCTAAGGGAATAGATCATATATTTTGAGATTACAACCCTGGGTTTGTGCTCCACCCACCATACTAATAGTATGGTTTAGTTTTTTATTTTATTAGAAGAAATCAGGTTTGATGGGAAGTGTTGAGCTTCTTACAATGGGGTGAGTTCGAATGACATACTGGCTAGGTTGTGGAGGGAAGTAAATGGAGCAGCGATCAGGGACAATACATGGGTGGACATGCATAGTTTAAGGACAACCAACATTAGAACTGTTTACGGGCAGGCAGCCGGTACAGCCAGCCCAGCATTGTTAGGAATGTGTGCCTCTCAGGCATGTCAGCTTGGATTAAGGTAACACCCTGGAATCATGGAAGGCCCTCCTCAGAGACATACGCTTCAGCGCCGACTACAAACCCCCCTGAAATCTCGCAATATCACACTGACACTATCCCCTGAAGCCAGCACTGGAGGGACAGCCTTCATATGCGACCCCCCCCTGCATCCTGAAATTCCGTGTCGCAGGCCCTGACCCATCCATTCACTGTGAGTTTGCTGTAACATGAAGGCTGTTGTTGATTTGTTTGTTCCCTCCCCCTCCCCTGCCCCCCTTGCACCGTCCCCTCCTTTGTTTGAACCACTGCTTGATTTCTTGTTGTATTGCACGTTTTTTTTCCCACTAAAATCAATAAAATACGTTTTAAAAAAAAACAGCGTTCAGAATGTGCACTTGCCAATGCTGATAATCGACTCTTAGCGAGTAAAACGTGGTGTGCTGCGTGCATGTGTAGAATGGAGAAGCAACTTTTTATGGCTGGCTAGCAGCTTGCAACTTGAAATGTGTACCTCTACCAGCATTCCACTTTTTTTGTTGCTGCTTTCCTCCAAGTTATAATCGTACCACATAGTGGTGTTGCATATCTATTTAAGACCTCCTAAATCAGGTGGGGTAGCCTGCCATCCAGAGGACCCTAAACCAACATATATTACCTGTTACCCCAATAGGGGATAGGTTTCTCCCTGTCACAAACTAAAAGAAGCATACCATCTACTGGGCCATGATAAGAAAGCTTCCCTCCCTTTGTGCCTGTGCCCCAAAAGGTTTGGTTTTCACAACAAACTTAAATGAGGGGGGCATTAGAGAACACTCTCACATAGCATAAGAATGAACCCCAAAATGTGCTTTCAGCTGGAACTATTTTCAGTACACAATCTGATGTGACCTAATGTATAGAGGAAAGGAGGTAGAACAAACAAAGACACGCTTTGGACAACAATTTTCAATACACCACTGATCTGCACCACATCATTCCCTCAGCCACGGGGAAGCAAGAAAAACAACCTCGAGCGGTATAGAAAAATAAACCAACTTTTGTCTCACCAATATCTCACTAGTTTTCATGAGTTCCAATTAAAACAGAATCCACAATAACCACAACTTAGATCTTTACACAATACTTAGCATCTCTAATAACCACACCTTAAAGGAAACCCAATTTACTGGCCGCTAGTGCTTACTTCCCAATTGTTCTTTAGGGAGAATCCTTTCACTTGTAAAGGCTATCAAAGTGGATGGGGAGAAGTGCCAAAAAGGGTGTGGGGGTTGGAGAAGTGCAGGAAATCAAAATATGCAGCCAGCAGGTGGGCTCAGTGCAGGTAATAGAAAGGGTTACAGATAGACAAGTGTTGGGGGAGCCAAGAGGCAGTGCGAGGTGCAACTGGACATTTAGGGACCTCGGCCCAAGTTCAGAGGGTGGCTGGGGGACCAGTGCGTGGACCAGATGGGTCATCAGCATGTGAGGGGAAGAGAGAAAGCAGAAGGGAAGAGGAAGGTTTTGAGTTGCTTGAGGAACCGCCAGTGGTTCTTGCTCAAGTTTGAGAGAGGCAGGGAGACTGTTTCCAGCGGGAGGCCCCAGCCTAAGAAAGATCTGTCCCGACTCTCTGCTTGGAAAATCGACTGACCCTCAGAAGGTTGGAGGTGGATGAGTCGAGAGCTCGAGAAGGGAGATGTTTAGGAAGAGAGAGTTGGAGGTAGTGCGGTCCCAGGCCCCAGACAGCCTTGTGGACGATGCAGAGGGTCTGGAACTTGATCCCTGCTGCCACTGGGAGCCAGTGTAAAGATTTCAGTGCTGGTGGAATCCGATCCCTGGGCTTGAGGCCAAGGACAAGTCTCGCAGTCCTGTTCTGGATACGTTGTAGAGGACGGAGAGTAGAGGCAGGAAGATTTAGAAAGAGGCTGTTGCAGTAGTCCAACCTAGAGAGGGACCAGAGCTCTGGAGACAGTGAGCTTCTGGGGGAAAGTAAGGAAAGGAAGAATACCTCTGAGGAGCTGCCGCTGATAGTTTGACTTCTTACAGATGTCAAAGATGTGAGTAGAGAAGGAGAGGGTGGAGTCGGAGATGACCCCAAGGTTCTTAGCCCCACAGGCAGGAGTAGGAAGAGGGCCCAGAGTGGGCGGCCAGAGAGAGAAAGGAAAGCAGGGAGCAGGTGCTCCAATGAGGAGGATCTCAATCTTACTGGCATTAAGGCAGAGATCATTGGCAGCACACCACTCCTGGATTGCGGACAGACAGCCTGGAATGAGAGAAGGAGTAGAGGTGGCCAAAGGGAGCTTGAAGAGAGCTGGGTGTCATCCGCATAACACTGAATGTTGGAGCAGAGAGCAGCTATGCAGTGGGCAAGATGTGCCAGGTATTGGTTGAGCAGCCAGGGAGAAAGGTTAGACCCCTGGGGAACACCACAGGTAGAGAGAGAGAGATAAAAGAGAGGAGAGGAGAGGAAGGAGCCCAGCTTGGCCTGGGTGGGTCAATCATTGAGAAGGGAGGTCAGCCAGGCCAGGGCCTGATCAGTGATACCCAGGTTATCACAGAGGCGATTGAGCAGGATGGCATGGTTGACCGTATCAAAAGCAGAAGAAAGATCAAGGAGAATCAGGACAGAAAGAAGGTTAGAATCCAGGTTAGAGAGCAGGTCTGCACGGATGTTCAGGAGAGCACTTTGTGCTTCTGGCTGCTCCAAAGCCAAACTGGTTGTGGTCATGAAGACAACCAACAGATTCAGTTTGAAGATTAAGCTGGGAGATGGCCAGCATTTCCAAGAGTTTTTCCATGATGGAAATCGGCCGATAGCCGGAAAGGAAGGATCGGCAGAGGGCTTCTTAAGAAGGGGGTGCACAACGGAATGCTTAAGGGGGCAGGGGAAGGTTCCAGTGGCAAAAGAGGGATTGCAGAAATCGTCCAGGGCTGGAGAAAGGGTGTTGATGTGGTCCTTGATGGTTCTGGATGAACAGGCAGACGGATGTTGAGAAAGAGTCCTGCAGAAGGACATGAAGCATCCAAGTGGATGTTAAGGTCTCAGAGGAGGAGAAGTTGAGAAGTAGAGGCAAGGAGGAAGGAGGCTACCTGGCCGGGCGGCCAGTAGATAGTGGCCACAGTGAGAAAAAGGCCAGTAGAGATAGAGAGCCTGCAGACCAAGCATTCATAGGAGGAGTAGTCCTGAATAACAATGATGAAGCAGGAATCCACTCTGGGAAGATCAAGCCTACACCTGCACTGGAATGGTTGATTCTGGGTGCAGAGAGGATCTGGTAGCCATCAGAAGTAGAGTGTCAAAGCTTGTGACAGAGCTGGCCGTGAACCACGTCTCAGTCAGACCGAGTACATCTAGATAGAGTTCTTCAAGGAGACAGCAATTTTCAGAGGAGTGTTTGACAGCTGAGTGAGAGTTTAAAGTAGTAATGTGGAGCAGGTTGCCCCTTTGAGGACTTCCATGGAGGGGTACAGGTCATAGGTACGCCCTGCGGAAGTGTTGTAGATGCCCGAGGATGGGCAGTGGAGGAAGGAGGAGAGGGCAAGGTAGCCAAGGAGGAGAAGGTTGGTGGCGGAGGAAAGAGGCAACAGGGTGGCCCGAGAAGCAACATAGACAGCCGTAGGGGTGGCAAAGGATTGAGGAGTCAGAGGGGCCAGAGAGGGGAGAGAAGTGACAGCAGAAGAAAGGAAGTTGATAAGGGGTGGGAAGCATCTATCAAAAAGGAGGAGGTTGACCTGAGGGCCTTCAACTAAGACGGTGCCACTTAGTGGAGGAGTGGAAGGGGGCCAGGATGGTCTCCCATCAGTGCCACCATTAATGGGTGAAGAGGAAAAAGGAGAGAAGATAGAGACCATATGGGAGGTCCGTATGCCTGGAGAGGAGCGATAAAGAGCAAGTTGATACGGGTCTGTCTGGGGAAGCACTGGTATAGATATCAGCGATAGGGAGGCCTGGGTTGGAGACCAGAATATCCCTTTTGAACTTCTTCTTGCCAGACTTGGTGAGAAGGATGTGATAGTAGATAGAAAAGCAGTTAGAGAAGATGGAGACAGAGAGCACCATAGAGGGTGCAGTGGTAAGAGTGGGGGGAGAGGGAGAGTGGAGGAGGTAGGTGGGTGAGCTTAGGGAGCAGGCAGGCGGGGAAACACTAGGGCGGGGGACACAGAAGGAGGCGGGGCACACAGAGGACATAATGACAGAAAATCAGATGCAATGTATAGACAAAGTCAATTGCCAGCGGAACCTAGAAGTAAAGAATGGACAGAGCAGGGATGCAGGCAGTACAATGTAAGTAAACTAACAAGGAGAAACAGAATGAAAGAACAGAACGATCACTAAGGTAACCTAGAAGTAAGGAAGAACACAGCAGGGATGCAGGCACTACAATGTGAGCAAAGAACCATGGTTAACAAAAATGCCAAGAAACAGAACAATCAAACAGGGAACTTAGAAGAAAAGAATTAACACAGCAGGGTTGCAGGCAATAACAACCATGGATAACAGAACGCTAACAAACAGAACAATCGACCAGGGAACCTAGAAGAAAATGATGAACACAGCAGGGATATAGGCAATGCAAAAATAGCCAACAAACGTGGAGAACATGACCTCAGAACAGTACACAATAGGTCAGAGGACGGGGGCTAGGAAACAGGAAGGGGCTAGGAAAATGGGAAGGGGGCTAGGAAAGGGGGAAGGAGAGGACCCAATGGGAAAGCAGGGGGGTGCGTGTCCGAGTGGAGGGAGACCTGCCTGAAGTTGCGAGGGGGCGCATGCAGCCTAAGATGCAAGTGAGCGCACGCAATCTAGGATTGCGAGGGAACGCACACGGCCCAGGATGCGAGTGAGTGCACACAGCCTAAATGCGAGGGACCGCACACAATCTAGGATTGCGAGGGAATGCACCCGGCATAGGCTGCGCCGGAGCACACGCAGCTAAAGATGGAGTGCACGCAATCTAGGATTGAGAGGGAACGCACACGGCCTATGATGCGAGGGAGCAAAAGTGAGCAGGGGCAGGACAGGTCACAGGGGGAAACGACACGTGTGCAGAAGTGAGAAGGGGCACCAGGTCAGGGGGTTGCGTGGAGTGAAGCAAGCTAACTCTCCCTGCTACTTCTTACCTGGCGGCAGCCGGCAAGAGGGTGAGGTTGTCTGCAGTCACTGTCTATGCAGCAAACCCATCGCCACCCAACAACTGCGTCGCTTAACACCACGGCCTTGTCTTGTGAGTGCTTTGCCGCAGAGGGTCCGTACCTTGGTTCTTATAGGCCCTGATGCATGAACATAGCGAGGTGTGCTATATGCAGTCGGGCAGCGTCTGCTGCGCACCTTCGTCACTCAACACAGCAGCCTTGTCCTGCGAGGGCTTTGCCGCAGAGAGTCCGTACCTCAGGTCATATAGGCACAGATGTGTGGACGTGGCAAAGTGTGCTACGTATAATCGGGCGGCATCTCCTGCACACCTGCATTGGTCATTACCACGGCCTTGTCCTGCATGGGCTTTGCCGCAGAGGGTCCGCACCTCGCTTCTTATAGGCACGGATGTGTGGACATAGCAAACCATGCTACGTGTAGTTGGGAAGCGTCTGCTGCGCACATGGGTTGCTCAACACCACGGCCTGGTCCCGCGAGGGCTCTGGGAAGAATATGAAATGGACTCACATGGGGTCAAACAGGCCAAATTATCAAGACGTGTTGGGATACTTCAATTGAATCTGTGCTTCAAGGGCACTACAAGAAACAAATTAAACTCCTTCAGCATGTGCAAAATGTAGCAGTAAAGATGGTTTTAGGTCGGTCACCTTGGGACCACTTTTCAACAGACATTACATCTTTGCTTTAGCGGTCTGTATAATATCTCATCAAACTGTCATCTCCTTGCCTAATATTTGAGAACCAAACTTATCAAAATCCGGTTTTCTTGGCAAAGAAAATTCAAAGATATAAACAACTGTAAGTTCTTGTGAAAGTGACAGTCGGGTGATTCCAGTTGTTTGTGGAGCTTGTCTCAGCGGTAGAGTTTTTAAGGTTTGTACATTGGCTTTGTGGAATAAGCTTCCTATTTATTTCAAAACTTCCCGGGAACCTATGATACGAATTTTCCAAAGCGCCTGGATACCGGTAATAGTCTTTGTTAGGCTTTATAAAGACAAATAAATAGAATCTGTCCAGGAAATCACATGCTGAATCCGAGATGCAACATAGCATGTCATTAAATCAAAAACTGCTGAGACAACCTTCAGATACGCTGTAATCAAATAGTCCACTTATATATTGTGATGAATCGCAAGAAATTGCCACTTCTCCAAATGGGGTTGGGGGCTGGCACTTATGAGGTTCAGGACGACCATTTAGAGAGAGCGTGCTATGTCCCCCATACGTCACCCCTTTTAAAAGCCCATTACCCGGCTCAAGATGCACCTTCCCCTCTGTCAAGATCACGTCTTGCCTTAGCACTTGGTAACAACGCTTAGAGACATGAACGACTTCCAGTCCCCTGGGCAGCCACCGCTATCTGGGTTGGAAACAGGTGTTTTGGCTCTGCCGAGGGGATGTGGAGGCAAGGAGAACTGGAAAAACCCTTCCAGGGGAAAAAAAACTTAAGTCATGGTAATGAAGATCCACACTATTCCCTAGGTCAGTAGGAAGAACTCCTGAATGAATGGCTCCTGTTGGAATGAGGTCCAGGAATGGCCAAGAGGCAGACAAAAGAAGCAAACAGGCAATGATTTAGCAGCAGCAGGAAAGAGCGGAACAAGGAGAAGCACCAGGAGCGAAGGCAGCAAGAAAGGTAAAACGCATAGCTTACTTTGCGTCGGACATAGAAATAGCTTGTAGACGGTGTCTGGGTTGCTGAGCGGATGACGTCGCTGCGCCACGTAACGTGCTGACATGACCCTCCATGATGGTAAGGGAAGCGTTGCCAATGTTGCCATAGCGACCATGTCACAAGCCTGGGGCTGCAGCAGTGAATCATAACACCCTTACACTCCCATGCGCCTCTGTAAGGTAGAGAACACCCAGTCCTTAGGAGGTACTGAGCCAAGGACGTTTAGGAGCTACCCAAGTGAAGATCCACTTCATAGTACTGTGACGAGGAGGCACCCCAATGACCCACATGAAAGCCGAAAGATCAGTACTGTGACGAGGGAGAGCCGCAGAGGAATGAGGATCATCTTTGCGAACCCCAAGGAACAGTCTAGTGGTTGCTCGTTTCCGATTGGTCCATCTAGAGTAGACATAGAGAAGGGAAACCAGGAAGTGTTGTCAAGCCTTCACTGTAGGAGCAGGAATCCTGTGCTGGAAAAGAAGGGGCTGTGGACCACTGCACTACCCAGAGTGAGGGGGGGAAACCTTGATCCCCAGCAGCGTGTGGGGAACAGAGAATCTGGAGTCTCCCTCACAGAGGAACCAAGAAGTCCAGTGTGCCTCCCAGAAAGAGGGGGAATCCATGAACCCCAGCAGCCTGTGGGGAACTGAGGGAGGCTGGAGTCTCCCTTACTAGGGGAACCAAGAAGACCGGCGCGCCTCCCAAAAAGGGTTGAGGGGCACCCTTGAGCGACAGCAGAGGGCAAGGGACTAAGGGAGACGGGAGACTCCCTCACTGGAAGAGATCAGCTGGGGTCTCGCCAATGGAAGACTGCAAGAGCTCAGGAGGAAGTAGCATAAGCTTACCGGTGTTGCTGAGGACCGGAACCCTTGCCGACCAAGTGGTGCAAAGGTACTTGGATGGGGAACAGAAAGTCACAGGGAGGCCCAGAGGCTGTGGTTGGGTTGGGGTGAAAGAGCAACCCAAAGAGACAGAGAGAGGCCAGGGAGGAAAGTGTACCGGGCCTAGTCAAGAGACATTACAAGGTTGTAAGAAGGATCTTGGACCCATATGAAACTTGGGAAGCCGCACAAGAGTACAGAAGGGTTGAGGACCCATTGAAGTCTAAGGAAGCATGCAAACAAGGTGCTGAGCTACAAGACAAACCTGGGAGAAGGGTCTGGGATCCAAGTCAGTCCCTGGCAGGAGAGTATACCAGGGCTGCCAGCGGAACTTTGCAGCAGTCTTCAAAGACACAGGACCTGGGTGAAGTGTGAACCAGATTGGCTGTGCCAGGAAGAGCAAATAAGTGAAAATATTACCCTTGACCAAGTTGGAGGAAGAAAGTCTGACCTAGCGCCTAGCAGGAGAGTATACCAGGCAGGCTGGGGGTGATAAGAAGCTGCTGAACTGTGTATTGTGAATACTGTGGCCAGGGGAAGAGAGTAATTCCGCCTGGTGTAGTTTGTAAGAATCCTAAGAAACCAAGAGAGGAGCAGTGTCATCTTGGCGCTGTAAACATTGTAACCAGGGGAGTGGGTAATTTGCCCCTGGTGTTTGTGAGAACCTGGAGAAGCCAAGGGAGAAGTGGTGTCCTCTTGGTACTGTGAAGTTTGTGGAGAGATAGGAGAGGAAAAACCTCTTGGCATTGCAAATACTCTGACCAGGGAAAAGGCAGTCAATCGCCCTAGCGTTGCCTAGAGACCATTTTTTTTTAAAACAACTTTATTTATTAATCGAAGGCATACAAAGACAATGCAATGGTACATGTACATTACCCATTGACGGGTCCTTATTGTCTGGTAGAGTATTGCGCATCACCTGATATCTTGCTCTTCTGGGTGACGTTCGTCCGCTAGCCTTCGAGGGTTTTCTGTTTTACCCCCCCCCCTTTCACCTCCCCCCCCACTATACCCTCTATTCCTTCAACATTTAAACTCAAACCTTTGGGTTCTAGAGAACAAACTGGGAGACTTTTTCGGTAGGCAAATGAGTCTTGGTTGTTACAAAGAAGAGGTTCATATAACGTGCATATTCCTGAGTAGGCGTGGCTTGAAGTAATGGGCTTCTCTGTCTTTCACTAGATCATGGAACGGCGACCATATAGTTAGGAACCTTAGGTATTTTCCGGAGTTGAGGGCGCATATCTTCTCCATGGCCATTGCATTCCAGATCTTAACCCACCACCAGGCTGTCTGTGGATCTGACTCGTTCTTCCAATTCTGTGCAGGGACATTCTCGCCGCCGATAGCAGATGAGTGTTTAAGGTGGCTCTGGGCCCCGACATTGCGTATATCCCCTCTATGGGCGCTCCCAGCAGTATAGTTTTTGGGGAAATTGGCAGTTCCACCCCTGTAATGTCTTTGATGTGGCCTAATATTTCTTTCCAAAACGTGTTTGCTTTGGGGCACGTCCACCACATGTGGTATAGGTCGCCTTTCGCTCTGCATTTCCTCCAACAATTGGGTGAATAGGACTTGTTAATTGTGTATATGCGGTGGGGGGGTCAGGTACCATCTGAGGCATAATTTATATGCCGATTCCTTGATCGTGGTGCATCTGGAGGTACCGTGTGCTCTTGCCCAGATTTGGTTCCATTCTTGCTCTGTTATGGGTTCCTCCAAGTCTTTGTCCCAGATCTCTTGATACGGGAGCACGTCTTCTGCTTGAGCCTTGATGAGTACTCTGTAAAGTCTGGTCACTCCCTTCGATGTCTGACCCTCCTGTAGGGTCAGTTCCAGGCCTGTTGGTGTCCTTGTGCCCGCCTGCTTCACTGCTTGGTGAGTTATCCAGTGCCTAGTCTGTGTATATCTACATTGTTCTTTTTCTTCTAGGCCAAATTTCTGCTGGCATTCTGTGAAAAGCAGTGGGGTGCCATTAATGTATAAGTCTTGCAGGGTCAGTTTGTCGACTCCTGCCCATCCTTCCCAGAGCTTCTTTTGGAGACCCGGCGAGAAGTCTGGATTGTGCATTAATGAAGTGTTGGGGCCTAGTCCTCGTGGGATTCCCTTCCTTTTCCGGGCTTTGTCCCAGTTGAGCAGGGACCATTTGGTCGCCTCCAGTAGAAGGCCCCCTTTCTCTCGGCCCCTTGTTTTCAGGTTTATTAAGGATTTTAGGGGGGCTTGCTCCATTTGACACCAACCTTTATGATTATCATGGTTTGCCCACCGTAATATAGGGGCTAGGTGAGCTGCCAGTATGTAACCATTCATGTCAGGTACTCCTATGCCTCCGAGTAGAGGTGGGCGCAACATGATGCGTTTCTGGATCCTTGGTTTCTTCCCCTGCCAGATGAACTTGAATATCGCATTTTAAAGCTCTTTGATCTTGGCCGGGGTAAAGGTCATCGGGATGGCTCCCACCACGTAGAGGAGTTTGGGGAGGATAGTCATTTTTACTGCTGTGATTCGGGCAAACCACGACAGTTCTTGGGTTTCCCATCTGAGCAGATCTTCCTGCAACTGTTTCCATAGGGGGAATATGTTCATTTTGTATAGTTTGTTTGGGTCCCACGTTAGACGGATCCCTAGGTACTCCAGTGAGTATTTCACCCACGGCACTGGGAAGTTCTTCTCTAGATTCTCAATCACTTCTCTCTTCTCCGTGATATTCATTGCTTTGGAGAAGTTAATGGCGAATCCGGAAACCTCTCGAAATTCCTGTAGTTGTGACATTGCTCGGGGCGTCGTTACTTCTGGGTCTCTCATGAAGAGCATAATGTCATCGGCATATAGCGCAATTTTATGGGTTGTCTGACCAAATTCCAGTCCCCTGATGTCTGCGTCCTGCCTAAACCGCATGTCACAAGGCTCCATTCCCATCGCGAATATCAGTGGGGAGAGTGGGCATCCTTGTCGCGTACCTCTGCAAATTTTGATGTATTTTGTGCCTTGTCCATTGATCATGAAGCTAGTTGCTGGGATTTGGTAGTTTGCTAGCACCATATTTGTGAATGCCGGTCCGCATCCGTAGCCCTCCAACACCATTTCCAGATAACTCCAATCCATACTGTCAACTGCTCGTTTTGAGTCCAGGGTGGCCACTGCTATTGCTTGTTGAGTTTGTCTCCCTGCATCTATGACATCTATTGCTATTCTTACATTGTCTCGAGTGTGTCGGCCTGTGTTAAAGCCTGCCTGATCGTCGTGGATTAAGCTCGGGAGGATCCTCATCAGACATGTTGCTAAGATTTTTGTGGTGTATATTTTCGCATCGGTGTTTAGTAATGTGATTGGCCGATAGCTAGAGGACTCGCGGGGGTCTTTCCCTGGTTTTAGTAGCAGTATGGTCGTGGATCACTTCATGTCTGGCATCACTCGTCCCTCTTCCCCGATTGTGTTAAAGAGCTTGATCAGCGGGGCCAGAAATTGAGGACAAAATGTTGTATAGTAGCCGTTGCTGAAGCCGTCCAGGCCGGGAGCTTTCCTAGTCGGTAGTGCCGAAATTGCGTCGCTGATCTCCTGTACTGTGATCGGGCTTCCTAGGTTACTCCTTTCTTGTTCTGTGATAAGGTGGTTGAGCGAATATAGGAAAGTTGTTGCTCCCGGTCCAGTTTCGCTCCACAAAGGAGGTCTTCATGGAATTTCAACATTATTTCCATCTTTTTGGGTTCCGCTGTGTGGGGGTTGCCGTGCTTGTCGTGTAGTTGCGTGATGTAGTTTTGGGCCTTCCGTTTTCTCCGTTCAGTGGCTAAGAATCTGTTTGCCTTGCCCCTATGTGTGTAGTAGGACTGTTTTGCATTTAATAGTGTCTGGGCCATTCACCCTGCCATGTGGTTCTCGAGCTGAGCTCGCATCTTCCAGAGTTCGCGTAGGGACTTCCTTGTTTGCTGGGCCTTATTTTGGGTTTCAGCATTCTTCACCTCTTTTTCTAGTTGTTGTGTTATGAGGGTTCTGTTCCTGTAGTATGTTGCTGCCTGAGATATAAACTCCCTCTAATCACCACCTTCCCAGCTTCCCATATTCCCCCCCAGCTCACTTCCCCGTTTTCGTTTTCTTTGAAATAAATTATTGATGGTGCTTTCTATCCCTTAAAGCTATATCTTTCAGGAGGAGTTCATTTAGTTTCCAGGGTGGCTTTTGTTTCCGCGCTCCCGCTCCCCAGCCCACCCCCGCCATAACTGGGGCATGGTCCTAACAGTATTCAACCCCTATTTTTACTGACGTTATCTGGGAGATTAGCATAGCCGACACCAGGATCATATCTATCCTGGAATAGCCTAGGTGAACCGCTGAGTAATGGGTGTACTCTCTGATTCCCTCATGAAAGAATCGCCATGTCTCTATGACCCCCAGCTCTCTAAAGAGGCGTCCTAACGCCTGTTTATTCCTTTGGTCCGCTGCTGTGGGGGGAAGAGTTTTATCTAACGCCGGGTCCATGACGCAGTTAAAGTCCCCGCCTATTATCAGTTGGCCTTCGCACCAGCTGCCCAGCTGGTTTAGTAGGTCCGAGAGGAATACATCCTGCCATTTGTTGGGGGCATAAATGGCTAGGATTGTGTGCATATAGCCCTTTATTCTCCCATTAACCTCAAGGTATCTTCCCCCGCTGTCCCTTCGGAGTTGTCGTTATTTGAATTCTAGGTCTCGTCCTATCAGAATAGCTACTCCCCTCTTCTTCCCCCCACTGGAAGCGTAGAATGCTGTGGGAAAGCTTGGTGGGACATCCTCCTCTGGGATCCCGATAGATGCCTTCATAGCCCTTAACCTTTCAAGTATGGCTCTCTGCTTACTCGGAGAATTCAGCCCCTGTGCGTTCAGGGAAATTACATTAGATTCCGCCATCCTTCCTCTGTGGAGGGTTGTCCCCCCCCTTGTGGTCCACGCCTGGTTTACCTCAATGTCACCCACCCCTGCTCTGTGCCGTTTTATTCTACTCTGTTTCTTACGGCCGCTGTTTGTTCTGTGTTTCGCTTCTCTACTCCCCCTGTCCCCCTCCCTTCTCCGCTTCCTTCCCCCTCGCCCCCTTTGTGGCCCTTGTGACTGGGATTTCCCAGAATCCCCCTCTAGTAAACTGGGGCTCAGGATCACTGTATAGGGCTTTACTTCCGAGAGGTCTCAGAGATCCCGGACTTGGTTTGGATTCCAAGAATCGGTACCTCCCTGCTCCGCATCTGCAGGCCTGTAGATGTGTGTGTTTTCATAATAGGATGTTGTTATAGGCATCTTCAGCCGGAGTCTCGAGAGCGTCCTGAGTAATCAACGTTGAGCTTCATTTCGTGGTGAGTTATTAGTTGGACCTCTAAGGTGTGGTTCTCTCCTGGGTCTACTCCTGTGTGTTGTAGACCATTCCCATGGGTTAGCCCTGGTGGGCTGTTTGTTTTAGGACCCGACCATTTCCTTGTCGATTTTGGTTCTCCTCCACTCCCAACAGCGCAAGGCCCTCGTCACAGGTGCTGATTTTCTTCCGTCTTCTTCTGATAAGTTGGAGAGGCACTCCCTGTTGTGTCCACTCTCTCTCCCAACTCATTGATCTCCTTCCGGACTTCTTGTAGTGAGGTTTTTAGGTCGTCCCGTAGCTGACCAATTTGGGTCTGGAATGCATTTGTCATTCTAATCTCCATGCCCTTCAAGCAAGTCAGCAGGTCCTCCTTGTCTGAGTCTGTGGCGCCTGGGGGTGTATCCGGCATTGTCTCTGTAGAGTGTTGTGACGGCAGCAGTGTGTTTAGGTCTTGTTGTTGTTGTCGACTCCAGCACCTGGCTGTTAGGGTGAATTCTCTGAAAAGGCTAATTTCCCAAACCTAGTGAGTCCCCCAGCAGCTTTGCTGGATTTTTTGGGGTTTATTTTTTTCTCCTGCTAAGAGTGAGACTCTTTTACTCCCACTCCTAGACATGATTTGAGGTGTTCCTTTGTCTTTCCATGTGTTTTATGGGCTATGGGGTCTTTTACTCCATAGGGTCTCATGTGTTTTTGATGTGGGTTACACAGCACTCTCCGTGCCGTAACCCAGGGGGGTGTCGTAGCGACCCCCCCAACATAGACTCCATACCCTGGGACTGACTACTGTCTCCCAGGGCATGTAAAGTCGCCATTGGCTTTACTAGTCCCAAATTATGGACACCAGTACAAACCATCATATTGTGGATGTACTGGTTGGGGCAATTCGATTGCCCCGGGGTCTGTTGTTCGAGGGGGCACATCTCCGTCCCCCCTGATCGAGTTTTGGCTGGTGGCAGTGGATACTACTTTTTATATTCGACCGCGAATATATCTCTATGGGATTTTCCCATTGTTCGAGGCTACCAACTTTAATTATTTAATTCCTATAGCCTCGAACATACCGCCGGTTTATTTATTTAATATTAATTCACCGGTTGGTATTTTTTGCCAGAACTCGATTCTAAAATGGCGTTTGTGTACTCTTCTGTGACTCCAACACAAGTCGATCCCTTTGTTCCACTTTTTGGCGGGCTTCTCCACAGAAGCCTCCAAAAGTGATGCCACTCTCTCTGGGTACCACAGGGGGTGTGGGAGGGGGTTTAGGCACCCTGGACTGAGTTGCCTTGGCAACTCAAGTCGCACTCTTGTGTGACTGGCCCAAGTGGTGAGCTGGCCGGCTCACCACTTAGCATGTTTGATTGACAGCGACGCTGAATGAATGGGGGTTTGCTGCATAAAAGCAGGGCTTTGGGGATGGGAACTTCAGAAGTCGCCACAGGACCTAAGAATCAGAGGAGGGAGAAGCTGAGCCGACCTGCAATGACAACACCACCGGTGGAGCCCTGCTGAACCGTCTCACCACTTTTCCCGACGACAGAGGAGATCTCCAGTCCGGAGAGTCTTCTTCCTTTGACTGGTGGGGATAACCAGTTTTGCCTTCTTTTCACCTTCCTGGAGCATCTCGTGGCCGCCTGGCCCGTGCCAAGCACCCCGGCAACCGGCGGAATACCACGGCTTACCACTACCACGAAGAGAAGGGTAGTACCTTACAGGTTTCTGCCTAACACTGGCCAATTGGTTTTCTTGGTTTTTGGGGGAGCGCTTTTCGTCCTGGCGTCAGGCATCTAGGCTAATCACTGGTATCACTGCTATCTTGTGCTCTCCGCCAGGTCTGTGCTGTTGCTGTGACAGCTGGGGTGGGTATTGGCTGGCTGTTAGCACGGGGGCGACTGCTCTCCTTCGGGGATCCAGCGGTACTTTCCCGTTGGTGGGGTTGGATGGGGGGCGAGGTGCGGGCACCGTGCTCACCTGTGTTCAGCTGTGGTCTCTCCCCCCACTTTTATTATTTGGGGTTGCTGCTTTGGTATGTTGCCACCTGCACCTGGGGGGCTTGTCCTTTAAGTCCCCGGGGCCCAACTCCTCCTCACCTTCGCTGGGGCAGTTCCAGTTGAGTGCCTGGTATTGGTGCCCCCCTCACTGGATGTGTATTTTGTAAGGAGGTATGGGCGAGTCTCCTACCTTACTCTCCTGGTATCCGTTGCTGTTGCAGGTTCCGCTCACCCCGATTGGGCCAGAGTTTATTGCTTCCTCTGGTCAACCCGCTCCCTCTCTTGTGTTTCAGTGGGGCTTCTCCAGCTCCCGCCGTGAAGAGTCCCTGATGTGATGCGTCTTCTGTCGGTAGAGTTTCCTTTCCTCCACCCGGGGGCAGGGGGCGCGGGGTTCGCTTGGTCTGGGTTGGCCGCCCGGGCTGGTTCCCTCCGGAGCCTGGGCAACCCCCCCGCCAGGTCTCCCCGCTTATCAGGCGGATGCACCGCAGGGCCCACCACCTGTCTTCAGCCCCCTCTCCCACCTCTGCGCGGCCGCTTCAGGTCTGCACTGGCAGGGGAGTTCTTTCACTGCTTCTCAGCCACGATTGTCCCCCTGTTCCCTGCTACTAACTTGATTAGACGTTGTGGAGTGCCCCTGCTCCTGTTCTTCTTGTTGCGGGTTGGGTGGCCTTCTGTATGCTTTGCACCCAGAGGGCGGGGGCGGGCGTGGGGCTCCTTCAATCTGCGCGGGCTGTGCGGTTCCTCCTCTGTTGGGATCAAGGCTCCTGGGCTCGGGACCTCCGCTTATCCAGCGGGAGGTCCGTCGGGTCCGCCGACAGTCCCCGGCTTCTCACACAGCTCCCACAGGGGTCCCTTCAGGCTTGTTCCGTCAGAGGGTACTTCTGCATCTCTTCCACAACGGCTCCCTCTGTAAGGCAAATTCTTCTCCTCGTCCCGCGGGACGCCCCGGGGCTCCACTCTCTGCGCCAGGCACCTCGCCAGCCTCCCAGCCGCTGCAGCCACAAGTGCCTCCACTGATCCGCTCCGCCGAGGGGCCGTCCAGCAGCCCCCGGATCGCCAGGGTGATTCCAGGGCGGGGGGGAGGTTATTCGTACCTCGGATCTCCAGGGGGGGCTCACTCTCTCTTCTCTGGGGAGGCTTCCGCAGCGGGGCACTTCACTCGCCCATCCCCCTCCAGGCCTTCCACTTCGGGTCTCCCGCCTGATTTGCACCGTTGGGGAATAGCGGTCTGTTGAAGCTCTTCCTCTTCTGCGTTGGGAATGCTCATCGATCCGCAGCCTCAGTCACCATTAATGCGTTTACTCCTTGCGCTTTCAGCATTTTTGCGCTTGCTTTAGGCTCCTTTTGAATCCTGCTGATGCGGAGCTCGGAGATGTACGTCTTCACCTGCGGGCGGCCATCTTGGAATCCGTGAGAGACCTTTTTATTGGAACTTTGAAGTTTTACTTTGATTAAACCTGCAACTTTGTGTTGGCCTCTTTAAGGAGAACTTAAAAGTTCTGGAGAAGGGAGCCATTCTCGCAGACAACATTCCCACGTAGAATTGGACACTGTCCATTGGAAGGGAGTACATTCTTTGGGCCAGGAAGTCCCTTTATCCCTTTGGTACTAGTTACAAGTGTGAGGGTTTGAAAAAGGTGTTTTGACACTGGACGAAGGACTAATTTGATTTCAACTGGACATCCTGACAGAGTCCTTAGTCTTTTTATTGAGGTAGGGCAACCTCTCTTGGTCATAGGGACAAGTAGTGTGTTTCCATATTTTCTTTATAATAAAAGTCTTTATCAACCAAAATGCTACCACTGTGTCAGCATCCTACCTCTGCACCCTTACAATACACAGGTGCTTCCCAGCAACCCTATTATGCCAGCCATGGTAAATTGGTTATTAGTTGAGGGGCATCGGTTACAATAACCTAGTCCGTGGGATTTTGAATGAAGGGAAGGTATGCCTACTAGGGATGCATCGATAATGAAGCATACAATCCTGTACTACCAGGTGTTTTGGCTGAATTTGTGGCAGAGGGCCTGTGTGATGTCATTAATCCTAGGTGGTTGCCGTTTCTGATACTCATTATGTTTCTGAGCTGTAACTGCTTTTAGGTTGGGTCTATGAAATATTTGCTAAGAAGTTATTTTTGTTAAACATGACCAAAGGAATGTTTTATATCTTTTACCGTTTCTGAGATATAGCCTTGTAAATTATTGCTACTCCATCACAAACCTTCGACTGTATGTGCACTAAACTAGAACGTTTTAAATATTTTTCAACTTTCTCGTTGAAATATACTATTTATTAAAACTATACTAGATATTTACATATGGAGAGAGAACCTAAGGTTTTACAGGTCATCTTCTGAGTCTCAGAAATCATTTTGATCATCTACAAAATAGTTATCACATAGCTTCATCGCCACCACACTTACACAGTACTACTGTGCACCTTAGTGACTGAGCTCGGCATTGCAACACACAGCCCGCCATCCTTTGACACATTCACATTGTACCAGCTGTATGATTGATTGTGGTGCACATGGAAGTGTACACATAGTAGGAGAATATTGATTATCTTCCTTCTCACCCGAATTGGGATGGCTGTGGGAGATTCATATGTTGATCAGCACGACGCCACTCAATCACCTGGTAATGAGTACTTAAAATGTATGGTATTCGAGAGGATCTTGTTGGCAGCAGATTTTCATTTTGCATCTCTTTTTTTGTGAATATCCACCAATGCAGTTCACCAATGTCCGAAATCTTTGTTCCTGGCGAGTATACTTGACAAATGAATCGCTCTATCATTCGTTCATCATCCTTCTTAAAGTCTTGTAGATATCCAAGTTTTCCCAAAGCTTCAAGGATTTCCTTTTCAGAAGTCTTGAAAACTTTCCAGAAAGTTAGTTTTCCTTTCTTTGTAAAGTACCTGGTAACATCACACCTGAATGAGCATGAAGGCCTAGTAATGCCTGCACTTTTGCAAGCCCTAAGAAGGAGCCTGCACATTTGAGATCTATACATCTTCTATTAGTGCCACCTCCTGTGACAAACATGTAGTCAGATGGGAAAAACAGAGACCAGCACAGGGGAAGAACAAAAACATCTGTATCAGGTGAAAAAATGTGGAGTGTAGTAGCATGACAACGTGATGCATAAAAGGAGTGAAGATTTATTTTTGTGTCTGCCTCCTCATGTGACGTTTCAATGTCTCCAAAATCATTTCCATCTGATGACTTGGCTTCAATTTCTCCAACTGGCTAACATGCTTCTTTTTATCACCCGTGTAAGCAGAATTGATTTATTTGAGAGGTAAGCTGTTAACTATTTTTTAGCTTTAGAATGCAATAGGAGGGTTTTCATGGAAACATGTTCAATATTTGTTGAATCCCTGATTTTGTACTCAACATGTGTTGCTTTTCCTGCTCTTTGCCTTAGCATGGAGTTCTTCAGTGAATTTTCTAGGTAGGAATCAAATACTAAACAAGTTTCATCATACTTGAGCAGATAAGGTTCTATTTTCTTGTTGAATTCAATTGTAGGTTTGTGGTATGTCTTCACATATGACAGTTTCTGCAGTGCTTGCAATTCTGCCATTCCGTCAAGGACAGCTGCTGAATAGGTTTGCTCTGTTACAGATAACCTGTCGTCAGTAACAAATGAAGAGACCTCAGGCATGTTGTTAGAAACCTCTGTATGTTGTTCCTCGTCCAGTATCATCTTCAGCTTATTTTTGTTTGTGGCTAACATCATTCTACGATCTAAGTTGACTCAAGCATTCCTGTAGATCAATGTCACTTCGACTTTGTGAAGCAAATGTGTGAACAAAGAATGATCATTACATAGTAATTCCCCCATGATGGCAACCTGATCACCCCATGCATTTGGCAGTAGAGGAATGTTCCAGCAGTACATCAGTGGACCGCTGTGTGTTCGCAGCGCAAGTCACAGGACGCACAGACATTGCGAAAATTCCTCTGGGAAGGTTAAACAGTGTGTAGCTACATCTCAGCATACCACTAGTTGACCTATTCTGCTTCCTTTCCCGTTGAACATTCAATTATTTTTGTATTCAAATAATATGGTTCATAACAAACCTTTGTTACAAGTTGCAAAATATAACAACATCTTGAATGTACATGGCTTCTCAATTCTGTAAAAAGGAAACTTATTCCAGAACACCAAAGGCCCTATCTAAAAATTGGATAAAGCAGAAGAGGACTGAAAAATGAGTGCCCTGAGAAAGGAAAGCCCAAAATACCTTGCATCAGACTTGCAGATGCTAGTAGCCCACCTTCCAAGATAAAATGTTTGCAAGTCACTCAAAGCCGAAACAGAATAGAGTTACATGTTTCAACGTTTGAAGTTCTTCTGAGTTGTTACAGAATCAGCATTTGTTAGAGGCGGACTGCTTGAAGATGTACAACAATTGGTTAGTTGGTAACAAGTTCAGTCTGAAACGCAAAAGGTAGTTTCTGTACCAGGAATTCTGAATTATAGGAGGTATTTGAGCAGCTGGTTCCTGGGTTTGATATCGTCTTTTGTAGCAGATGGAAGCTTGAAGACATTTTTACCTCCTAGGGTTTTAATCCAATCATCCGTCTACAATTTCTGCTTACATTTTTCTGGATTGAAAACAAGTTTATTGGAATTGGTGTGCAGCTGGGGCAATAAAACTTGGCAGCTTTTATGCCAATGGTTCAGTAGGGCCTCTGTGCAGTTAGTCAGTGCCAAGTTTAGCATGGTATAAGGCTTTGTCGAGGGAGCAAGTATGCACTTGTGGTAGAGCGATAAAGATTTCCACTGAGATCTTGCAAGGAGTGATACTAATACCAATTTGTAGAGTATGACCATGGCAGGAATTATGTTTGAAAGTTTGAGGATTTTCCTCCAAAAAGACCCTTTCGAGGGTTGACCAAAATTCCCATGGGGTAGAGATGTATCCTTCTGTCCCATGTAAAAGCGCTAGTATACTTTTGCGGTAGAATACGTGAGTAAGGGTACAAAGGAGAATTTACCAAATCTTGTGTATGATTCGACCATTCGTAATTATGGACCTCAATCTTGCTTTCAAATTTGTCTTCCGTGCTTGATCAGCTAGGCTGTTATTAATTTGAACTCCCAAAAAGCAAACCTCATTGATCATAGAAAGAGGTTGATTGGAGAGATGCCATTTGAATATAGGGACACAACGGCGATCGCGTGGACGAAGGATCATGATGTTAGTTTTTGAAGGATTAATTTCCAAGCCGTTGTCAGACAAATATTTCTGCAGTTGAATCAAAGCTCGTTGCAAGCCAATAGGCGTTGTGTCGATTAATACAATATTGTCTGCCTAAAGAATGCAGGAAAGATGATTCACACCGATCATAGGCATGAAGGAACACATTTTATTCATATAGTCCATCATATCGGAGAGGAGTAGATTGAATAAAGTTGCTGCAAGCGGACAGCCCTGCTTCAATCCATTATTGGCATTGATCTTTGTAGACAGGAGGCCTTAAGCATTGAGAGAAATTCAGATTTCAGTGTTGTCATATAAGGTTTGGATGGCTGCCAATAAATCAGAGGGACAGTTCCATGCCTCCATCTTAGCCCACAGCTGTAGGCGATTCACCGAATCAAAAGCCTTCTTTATGTCAATAAAGGCCAAATAGATTAGCCTATTATTGAAGTGTGCTTTTGATTTAAGTATATTTAGAGGAAATATATTTAGCTCGGTGCCAACTCCTTTGATAAAACCCGATTGGCGTGGGTCATATCTGTCATGTAAGGAGATCCATGCTTGAAGATGACGCAGCAGGAACGAGGCAAAGAGTTTGCCAAGGGCATCCAGCTGGACAATAGGCCAGTAATTTGCAGGATTCTCAATTGGGCCTTTCTTATTATAAATTTGCACAATAATGGCCGACTTCCAAGAGGTAGGAATCAAGTCGTTCGCTAGGATATGAGTGAATAAGCCAAGAATCAGGGGGGCCCAGGACTCTGGAGCTGCTTTTATCATTGAGCTGTTTATGCCATTCTGCTATCCTTGTCTCCTGTGCCCGCTACTTTGCTGCCCGATCCTGCTGCATTTCTTCCTGTTCCCACTGCGTTCTTTGCCAGTACATGGTTTCCTGACTTTGCAGGCTCCATCTGCCCTTCTTACTACTCCTGCTCCTTGCACACTACTGTGTCATTGACCTGCTCTCCGCCGACTCCTTACCGCTGGACATGGCTGCATGTCATTTTTCTGCTCTCCTCTACTTCCAACCGACTCCAACCCATCGGATACAGCTGTGTGTCATTCATCTAGCAAATACTATCAAGCACTCAGACTTTTTTTCCTCGATTTAACATAGGTGTTCCCTTTAACCACACGGTCTCCTGTTGCCACTCTGGGACCAGATGGTATAAGGGATTCCCTGTAATCACACCGGCTCCAGTTGCTCCCAGCCACAGATACCACAGGTCAGTGAGCGCTGCATGACAGATCTGCCTTCAACTGCACTATGGTGTCTGATACTTTTGTCATAACAATTGTGCATGCACTTACTCAGCTGGAACTTTTCTTTCTTCATTGGTACCCACAATCTACAACTGTCTAATTCAATCCGGTCTTCTTTTTAAAAAGAAAATATATTTTAAACCAAGGCAGGACGATCATCGTACAGCATAGCAAGACATATAACACCTTTTTCAACAATCCCCTCCAACTCGCACCCTCTCCCCCACCCCCATTCTCGGTCCGGGACCCCTGGGCCCATCGCTCCGCGGGCCCGCCCACTGTGCTCCCTCCTCAGGAGTCCTCTCGATCCTTCAGGGCCCGCTGGGTACTGATGGGCTTATAGGTCAGGGCTGGGAATCGCAGATCATACTCCAGTACTGGAGCCCAGATGTTCTGAAAGCGGTGAAGGACTCCTGCCCTTTCCGCAGTTACCTTTTCCGCTATCAGTATGTCCCACAAATTCCCCCACCATGGGACATAAAAGGGCTGTCAGGGGATTTCCAGAAGTGGCCGAGCACAGTTTTACCCACTAGGAGACATTGGGTCAGCAGTTTTGCTCTGTTCCCAGAGCGTGGGTAGACCCCGGGGACCGGGACCCCCAATAGAATGGGTTCGGGCTCCAGCGGGAGCGTCGTCCCGGTGATCTGTTCAATAGTCGACAAGCAGTTCAAAAATTGCAGGATCTTTGGGCATGTCCACCACATATGGAAGAAGGAGCCCGGTTGGGCACACCCTCTCCAGCAAGCATAGTCCACCCGGGGGTTCATATGGTGAAGCCTGAGGGGGGGAGGGTAGTACCAACGCAACATGATCTTGTATGCACATTCCTTGTTGGTGACACAGGTGAACGAGGAGTGGGTTCGAGCCCAGATATCCACCCAGGTCTGGTCCTCAACCGGGTTTCCCAGGTCGGCCTCCGATTGGGCCATGCATCGGGTTTTTGAAGCTAGAAAGTCTCCCAAGAAGCGTCTATATGTAAAGTAGACATCCTGCCTCGGGATGGGAGGTCCTTGTGTGTTAGTTCGAGGGGGGCAAGAGGGCGCGGGGCCGCCTGGAGTGTTTGGGGGTGCGAGAACCAATGACACAGCTGGAAATATGTAAATCTGACTCTTTCCTGGAGTTGGAACATTTCCTTGCATGGTTTGAATGTGCAGGGTAGGTTCCCGGCATATAGCTGTTCCAGGGTCTCAAGGCCTCCATTTATCCAGTTCTGGAGGTTACGAGGGATCGCTCCGGGCGAGAAGGTCGGGTTGTGGAAAATTGGTGATAGGGGGCTCAATCCTCGCGGGATTCCCTTTTGTTTCAATGCCCAGTCCCAGGAATTCAGAGTGTGTTTGGTCGTCAGCAGAAGTCCCTTCCAGCGCTTTCTGAGGGGAGGCGGAATATGTGGAAGAAACCACAGGGGGAGCAGGAATTGTGCTTACTCCAGTTCCACCCATCTGGGGCAGTCCGTGGTTATCTGCCATGCGTGGATGTGTGCCAATTGCGTTGCCGCCCTATAGGCTTGTAGATTGGGGACCCCGAGCCCACCCAGTTTAGAGCTGCCTACCAATGTCTTATGGGGGATTCTGGTCTTTTTGCCCCTCCAGATAAACTTCAGCATTTTCCTAGGCAAGTCTTGAAGGGCTGGTGCTGGGATTGCTACTGAGAGGGAAGAGCAGGCATAGAGGAATCTTGGGAGCAAATTCATTTTGCAGGCTGTTATGCGTCCCATCAATGAGATTTCCTGGGTTGTCCAGTGCTTCAGATCCCCTTCCAGTTCCCTAAACAGTCCAGGGAAGTTAGCCTGGTATGTGTCTTTCGGGTTCGCAGGAATGTGAACTCCCAGGTAAGGTAATGGTCTGTCTCTTCCATGTGATTTGGCACATCCTGGTTAGCGCCTCCCGTTCCTCCGAAGGGAGGCCGATGCCCAAGGCTACCGATTTTGAGAAGTTGACAGAGAAGCCGGTAACCTCCCCATAGCTGGCTATTTCCGCCAGGGCATGTTTTAGTGAGGAGCGGGCCTCCGAGTGCGTGAGCAAAACATCATCAGCGTATAGAGCAATTTTGTGCTGGGATGGGCCGACCTGGGGGCCCTTGATGTAATTGTTCAGCCTGATCCTCTGAGCAAAGGGTTCCATAGTAAGTGCGAAGAGTAAGGGTGATAGTGGGCAGCCGTGTCTAGTTCCACAGGTCAGGGGGATCAGGGCTGAAAGGGACCCGTTAATCCTCAGGAAAGTCTTTGGGGTTTTGTAGTTAGCTAGTACCATTGTCTGGAACGTCGGGCCAAATCCGAAGGCCTCCAAGGTGAGTCTCATGAACGACCAATCCACCCTGTCAAATGCTTTAATGGCGTCTGAGGCCATTAATGCAAGTCCCTGTGAGTTTCGGGAGGCGAGGTCCACCAAGTTCAGGGTTCTACGGATATTGTCTCCTGCCGCTCTGTTCAAAACAAAGCCTGCTTGGTCGAGGGTGAATTATGTCAGGGAGAATGTGAGATAGTCGGTTAGCAAGGATTTTGGAATATAGGTTAGCGTCTATATTCAACAGGGCTATTGCCATGTATGAGGCTGGGTCTCTCGGGTCTTTCCCTGGCTTGGGTAGAAGGGTTGTGGTGAATTCCTGCATTGAAGGGGTCTCTGACCCTGTTTCTCTAAAGGAGTTGAGGAGTGCCACCAAAGGGGGGGGACCAGCTGGGGTTTGAATGTTTTATAGAACCTGGAGGAGAAGCCGTCCGGGCCCGGGGCCCGAGCTTTAAGAGATTTAATGGCTTCCTCAAGCTCCTCCTCTGTGATCGGCGCCTCCAGGCTCTCTCTCGCCAGGTCAGGTAGGCACGGCAAGGCTGCTCCCCACAGGTATTCCTCCTGTTTGGACTGATCCCGTGATGGTGCAGCTGTTTTTTCGACTCTGCATATTGGATCACTCCCTGTGGATCGCAAAGACCAGTAATAGTATTGGTACGTCTTGATTTGGCTATCTTAGCTACAAGTAGCTTGTTTGCCTTGTTGTTCTTTGCATAATAGAATTGCTTGGCCTTGGCCATCAGTTGTGCGGTGTGTTCGGCGTAGTGGACCTCTAGCTTCTTTCTAGCTGTGCGGATGGCTCGTTGTGTCCTAGGGGACCATCCTAATGAGTTTCCTCAACTGTTTGTAGCTCCTCCTCAAGGGCCAGCCGGGACTGCCGCCTGTTACGGTGAAGACCCTTGTGCAATCAGAGCTCCCCTGAGTACTGCCTTCGTGGCATCCCAATTGTTTGCCGGGGAAGTGTGTATCTGGATTTACTTTGAGAAAGTTCTTGATCGTGGTTGCGATCGTGTCCTTTATTGACATGTCATTGAGAATTGGGTCGTAAAGAGACCATCTATGTGGGGAGTTGGCATTGGGGTCGTGGGTTCGGATCTCCATGATTATTGGGGCGTGATCGGATAGGATCCTTGGGCCAATGGGTACCTCATTGGCGTAGGTGAGAGTTTGAGGGGATGTTACGAAGAGGTCAATCCTCGAGAACGTTCGATGAACATAGGAGTAAAAGGAATAATCTATTTCAGAGGGGTGAAGCACCCGCCACGAGTACACTACCCCAGGGCTCTGAATAGGCGTAAGAGACTGAGTGCCAAGTAAAATCTCCAGGGGGTGGGGGTGTGGGATTTGTCTCTGGTGGGGTCTGGTACTCCGTTGAAATCACCCCCAATTATCGTCTGGCCTTCTATAAAGCCTGAGAGGGAGGAGCTCAGTGAGTCGTAAAAGATTGCTTGCCCCGAGTTGGGGGCATATACTAAGACGAAGGTGTAAAGGTCTCTCAGCAAAAGGCATTTAATTGCTACAAACCCGCCCTCTGGGCATGTTTTCGAGTCCAGGATGTAGGGATTTAGGTCTTTCCTGAAGAGGATTGCAGTACCCCCCCTTCTTAGAGCTTCCCGAGGTGAAGAACTGAAGTGGGTATAGTCGGGAGCGGAGTCGCCCAAAGTCCACCGGTAGTAGGTGAGTTTCTTGGAGCATAGCTACCCCTGCCTCTTCATCCTGAAGTTTTTGCAGAATCGACTTTCGTTTGGCGGGGGAATTCAGCCCATTGACGTTGAGCGAGAGAAGTTGTAGGTTCTGATGTTCCTGGGCTAAGGTCCCTCCCACCCTATTGTATGGGGGGGGGTCGAGGGGAGAAGGCTAGCCGCCATCTCAAGTGAGGCTAGATGTGTATCGTCCTGCTCTTGGGATTTTAACACGGGCCCCCAACGGGAGGCCGTAACTTTAACTAGCGGGGAGGTCGACATAGTGAATGCGGCCAAACCCCTGGCCAACCGGGCCAATCAAGTCAATAGAAGTAGTACGGAATTCCAAGGACACAGAGATGGAACGTACCTTGGAATGGGCATGGGCCGTGGGTGTAGCCAGCCGTCATGGTCAGTGATGTTCGTAAGCTGGGTCGGAGATGACGGATCCCTTTAGGGGAGAGCTGGGCGGCTAGTAGCTACATGAGGCGGAGGCCCATATAGTGCGGTCCCGCCCCTGACCATCTCCTCCTGTTGTTCCGTGGTACCTTAGACCAAGAGGACCGCCTGGGTTTCAGGGAGGAAGCAACCTGCAAGTCTCCCGCGGGATCGGCGAAATGGTCTCTTTGGGTGAGAATGGATGCATGATTTTGTTGGCATCTTCAAGGTTGCTAATTCTCCGTAGCGTGCCATTATATGAGAACTGTAGAGCCGTTGGAAACAGTCATCTGTACCGCACCTGGTGTTCTTGGAGGAAGAGGGCCAGGGGCCGGAGTGATTTTCTCCTCTGGAGAGTAAGAAGTGAGAGGTCTTGATAGATCTGCAGAGGCGAGCCCTGAAAGGAGAGTTCATCTCGTGAGCGGCTGATGGCTGAAATGGCCTCTTTTGTGGTAAAGAAATGGACCCTGGTGATGACATCTGGGGGCAGGTCCGAATCCACTCCCCGGCGTGGGTGCTGTCTGTGGGTGCGATCTAGCAATAGTTGGGATTTGTCCAGTTGTGGGAGCAGGGACTGGAAAAAGTTTGCCACATATTCCGGCAGGTTTTTGTCCAGGACAGAGGACAGGAGCCCTCTGATCTGGAGGTTATTGCGGCAGGCCCTATTTTCGAGATCTTCTTGGTTAAATTCAAGGATTTCGCACTTATCTTGTAGGGCTCTGATTGAGTGTTGGATTTCCCCCAGTGTGGTTGTATGGTCTTGAGAGCAGTCCTCGATCTTCCCTAGCCTCTGCTCCACCTCAGTCACCCTTTGATCGGTATGTTCTAATTTGGTGGTGAGTTCTGTCATACAGGATCTAAATTCGGACTTAATATCTGCCATGAAGGCCAGTATGTCTCCTTTGGTGGCAAGGGTTTATCCCTCTTCCGGGGGCTTCTGTGTGGTAAAGTTGGCAGGGTCGGGTTTCCTTCCTCTGTCTGTCGCCGTGAACATGGTGGCAATGTCCGAATTCTTGCCAGCTTTCGCTTGTTTGGCCATAATGACGGTTCGGGGGGGAGGAGAGTAGGGAGGTGCTGAGGTTTTCTATTTGGGTCCAGTCCAGAGAGCGCTAGCCGAGACCGGAGTGTAGCGATCCTGTAATTTATTGGAGTGGAGACCCCAAAATAGAGGTCCAGACCTGACAGTGACGATGTTTAAGTAGATTGTGGCCTCCCAATGTTGGGCGAGGGAGATTATAGTTCTTTCAGCGAAGAGAAGGATATAGTAGTATCCCTTGTTCCTTAGATTGGGGGGAGAGGAGCTCAGTGAGGATGTGGGCCGGGGCGCCCCAGGAAGTGAGCCAGAGGGATTTACGCTGCCTTAGGAGTATGCAGGATCAATGCAACCTCTTTGGGGGAGGGGGTGAGGGCCCAAGTTGTGTCCGGGGTGGGCAGAGAACTGCAGGCCTTGACAATCACCCCTTAGTCGTAGAGACCTTATGGTAGCCTGGATGGTGAATCTGCCATGAGAAGGGGGCTGATTGGTGCGTTTCCCTGCCTGCCAAGTCTGCTTGCGTGTATTATGGAGAAGTTGCGGGTTCCCGTCTCTGTGGGGGCCCAGGCCAGATGCTGTGGGGGCCTGTTGAGCTGCGCCCCGTCTGCGCTGCAAGGATATTGCTGCCTTTGTAGAGCCTCTTCATTAGAGAGAATGGCACTTCATGAGGGCCCCTGCGCCACCTCGGGCCCAATCAAAGCGCCCCCCAAGGGCCTGTCACGCTCGGTAGCCGGGGCCCACCCCCAGGGTCCCACAGTCACGGTGAATCCTGCAGAATGTGTTGTTCCTCCGAGCAGAGGAAGAGCTGAGGCTTCTATGGCGGCCCCCGCCTCCTCTTTGCTGCAGGGCGCTTGGCGCTCACGGGGCCCCTGTGCCACTGAGGGGGCCGATCTGGGCAACTTGCCTAGTCCTCTGGGGTGCCGCGAGCCTTAGCCGCCTGTCACGCTGGGCACCGGGGTCCGTCCATGCCGTACCGTGGGAGCGTGGGTGCCTGCCACCTGGTCCACCGCTCCCATTAGGCTGTGCTCCCCACAGGCGGCCTCAGCCGTTGATTGCGCCCGATGCCAAGGTCCTCTCATAAAGTCCCGCGGAGCGGGGGAGCATGCCACCCGGCCCACCGCTCCTAGTGGGCTGCCGTCACAAGGGTTGAGGCCGCCCTCCAAGATTTAGGGAGTTCGCCGCCAGGGTTCTTAGCGCGGCGCACCTACGCTCTCACTCGTAGTGCGCACCCGCAATTTTGGAATTTCAGGCTCGGTCGGGTGCCAAAGAGACCTGTCTGGATTTGGGCATAACAGAGCTGAATCAAAAGCTCATCTCCGAGCTGGTGATGCTGTAGCAGTTCCCGTTGCCGTGGGTCAAGTCAGTGGCTCAGAAGACACACGGGAACTGCATATTTTTCAGCTTGACAGCGGGCTTCCCACGGATGGCTTCAGAGGAGCAGCCACATCGATGGCACTCCAAGACACGTCCCCAATCCGGCCTTCTTTAAAGCCGTTGTACAATTGGCAACCTTTTTCTGTCATTCTTGATGTGTCCTTCTGAATTATTTCATCAAAAAGTGCCTTTGTCGAGATGTTGAGGAGTTCTTTTCCATCATAATTCATAGGGTTAGTCAGGGCTCCAGATAAGATTTTGAAGTGGGAGCATTTTACTCCCTATTTTTGAAATTTGGAAGTAGCATGACTTTAGGCACTAAAAAAGTTAAGTCCTCTTCCCAATGTGAGTATTTTATATGCGAATAAAAATGTATTTATGCGCAAAACCGCAATATTTTTGTGAGACATATTTCTCTGCCCCATGTTATTGAGCTACACTAAAAGATGCCTGTGACCTCTTCCCTAATTATAGTAGTTTTTACCTGTGATACTATGTATATTACTGGTCCAAACATATCCTATTTGGGTGAAAGCAGGGGCACAAGATTTCATATGTCAATTTGCTATGTTTCATTGGAAGTATTTTTACTCCCCATTTTTATTTTTTGGGAGTATTTGCTTATTTTTAGGGAGCAAAAGTGGCTGATACCCCCTTAACTGTAGGGCTGGGGATAGTCAATGTCACAATCAAGTTGTATGTCTGTTGAACATCTTCCCTTTGGCATGTTGCTTTGGATCCGGGAAGGTGGTGATGTTTTGACCGTTCGTACTCTGAGATTCCTACAATTTATTTTGCTTCTGCACATAGCCTTGACAGCTCAGGGAGGCTAAAAACAATCTTGCTTCAGCCTGTTTATTTTAATTAATATTAACCACACCACCAAGCACTTTCATTGCCCTGTTTTGATGTTCGAGCTTTATCTGACTCTAAAGCACAAAAGGGTGCCTATGTCTTGCTCACTACCCAATTGCCTTCCTTAAACTCACGTCACAAACAGTGTCCAGAGAAAGCATTCCAAAATCCAAAGATTCCAAGAAAAAACATCAGAAAACGTGACAAAATCAAAGTTCCAAAAAGTAATCTGAAAAAAAATCCACTGATCCAAAAAATGGTGTCCCCAACAAATATTCCTAAAAACCAAAGAATCCAGGAAAAAAGCCATATGAAAAAGTGAGAAAAAAATCCAAATCTGTGATAAGCAAGGAAAATTCTTCACCTGGAACCTTCACCGGAAACACTGACAAATGAAAATGGTGGACGCGGGTAACCGGAAATGAAAAAAATAGCACAAAAGACTCCAGTGGAGAAAAAGAAAACTACATTGGATTAAACTTGCGCAACGGACTCCAGTAGTACAAACGGGAACTACAGGACATTTAAATATTAAGTACATTGGTATATGAACTATAGAATGACATTTATATTGTATGTACATGTACTTAGGCGATGACATTATTTTTAGATATTAAAGTATTTCGATGAATATTCACCACTGAATAATGCTTCTTTATTTTTTGTGGCAATATCACTAGTTGCCCAATTTTCCTGTGAATCTTTTCACTTTCCCCTATTGTTACGTTGCCTTCAAGGATAGAATCACAGATTGAAGATACAAATTCAACATTTCTTGCTTCATAAAACAGTGAATTTGGCAGCATCTTTCAGCTTAGTGTAGGCTCTCACCTCCATCCCAGGCCTTAACTGGGGATTCCCAAATAGAAGTGTGAATGGACTCAGAATTGTTGAACTATGCCTCTGTTTTACCACATCATCCCACACCTCACCCACCAGTGCAGTAATCCACAATGCCTTCATATTATGAGGCCGATCCTCCTTGGCTAACCATAAAACAGCATCTAGTGGAACCCCACCACTGCTTTATCCATGGAAACCCAAAGTTTAGTATCGTCCCCTGATAACGATTGTTTCAGCACCCTCAATTGGGCCACCCAATAGTACTGTCTAAAATCGGTAACGGTCATTCATCCCCTATTACTCTGAGCCATTAGATTTCGTAGGGCCACCCGGGGTCTTTTATTATGCCACTTGAATGCAGATAATAGTCAATTGAGTGATTTGAAATAATTCCCTGGTAGGAAGACCGGCAGGGCCTGAAAGTAGTAAAGGAAGCATGGCAGGGTCACCATGTTAATTGAGGCCATCCGCCCCATCCACGATCTATTCCAACGTCGCAGATCTGCTTTAAGGGTGCTGATTAACCGGGGATAGTGTGCCTCATATAGCATTGCCATTGACTTTGTAATTTGAATCCCTAAAAATGTGATGTTCTCTTTTGCCCACTGAAATGGAGTACACCCCTGTATCTACCCTACCTTTTCCCTCGATAGTGTAAGATTTAATATCTCTGATTTACGTGTATTGATTTTGAGACCTGACACTTCACCAAACAACGCCAGCTCAAAGGCTATCGCTCTTAAGGAGTCCACCAAGTCCAAGAGAGCCAACAGCATATCATTATTTTATGTTCACACCCCAAAAATGAAAACCTTTCACTCCCTGTACTTCACGCAGATGCTGCAGAAGGGGTTCTAGATAAATTGCACAGAGCAGGGGAGACAACAAACACCCCTGTTTAGTCCCCCTCTCCAATCAGATAGGGTCAGAGAGCTGTCCATTAATGAACGGACGCAGGGTCGGGGGTTGATAATTGGCTTGTATCCTCTGAAGGTAATGTTGCCCAAACCGCATACTTTCCATCGTTTGAAAGAGAAACTACCATTCCTTTTCGGCATCTAAAGCAAGGAGAACTGCTGGAATCAGCCTTTTCTATTTTTCTTTGTGTTTTTTTTTTTTTACTATGGTTAACTATGGTTAACAATAACAACTTATACATTGTTCAACCAACCCACCTCCCGCAAGGCCAGTTCAAGCCATCGTAGCAAGAAACAAAGCAGCATAGAACAATGACAAATATATACCAGGAGAGGTACAATTACTGAGGAGTTGTGAGTGGATACACCATATCTTTGAATGAATACTATGATAATGTCGTCCCTCAAAGATCAACCCATTTCTACTATCCATATCATGGGTTAGCAAGGCCATTAATCTGCTGAGATATCTGTTTTCTGGGAGGGAGCCAGGTCAGTGACATTGGCGGACATGTATTATCTAAAGGAGGACCAATGATCTAGTGGTCTGCTACCTGTCGGTAGTTTTGCCATATAAAACGTTTCCCTCTATTCACACATATGTTTCCCCCATGTCTTGGCAATAACCATCTTAGCAATAACTGATGCCATATCCAGTAGTTTCCTCTCACACCTGGATTCACCATCTATCAATACAAGTAACCAAAATTCAGGCGAGTATTGCCATGGGGAGTGCACCATATTAGACACTGCAGATTCAATATTTGCCCAGAACCGTCGGATCCTTGGACATGACCATACAATATGAAGAAAATCTGTCATGCCCCGGGTGCATTTGGTGCAGCTGGATGATCTGTCATGGTAGAACCAATGTATTTTAGCAGGAGAGAAGTATGCTTGGTGGAGAAACGTATAGTGAATCACCTGTAGTCGAGTATTCAAGGAAATATAGCATGTCTACATGCATATTACCTTCCAGTATGTGTCGGATATTGTCGTGCCTAACACAGATTCCCACCTGGCCCTAAAATTACCAATCAGAGGAGAACTCTGTGTCCTGATACACTTATAAATAGCCGAGACCATACTCTTAGGGGATTTGGACGTGGTAGTATATTGTAACAGGGGTTGGGGGGGGACACCGGGGCTATAGGATAATGCTGCCATTTGGATTTAAATACCTCTCTTAGTCAGAAGTACAAAAACATTGTCACTGTGTTCCACTCCCCCCTGGCTCTTCAGGACCTCCGAGGAGCTGACCCTTCCATCCACTACGAGTTTCCCTAATGTGTGAATCCCAAGCCTTTCAAAATGAGCACGGAATATCTTTTTATGGGTGATTGGTATACCTCACACCTCGAATATAGTGAAATCTGGGGAATAAAGAGTATCCGCACCCACAATGCCTACTACTCGCTTACATACTTTACAGGAGAGTTCCAGAGGTTGCACCTCTGCCCGTCCTCCTCCAGTTGAAGTCCCACACAATAGTCCTTTTTGATTATCCAGAAATGTTACTGTCCTTTCTAATGCAACATGTGGGAGCACTCGGGAGGGTGACCACCACCACACCGAGTATTGTAACTGAGCAGAGAGAAAATATACATACAGATCCATGTATTCCAGTCCCTCTTTGTCATATGGCAACATCAGGACCTCATGATAACCTGGCCTGCTTGCCTGCCCATACAAGACAGACAATCAGTTTCCATAAGCGAGTCCAGAAGCTGGCCAGAGGCCAGGTTTCAGCGTTATTGATAGATATATATATACATATATAAAACATCTTCGGAAGGATAACCATCTTGGCCAGGGATAACCAAGCTGCCTACGACAAGGGTAAGATAATCAATGCCTCTACCCTATGTTCCAAGCTCTCAAGCGCCTTTAAGTAGTTATCCCTATATAGGTCGACCGCAGAGGTTGTGACGTGTATACCTAGCTAGCTCATACACAGGGGGCACCACCTAAATTCAGTACCTGTATCTTCCCTACACACCGCTGGGGTCAACGGGAGCACCTCAGATTTAGCCCAATCAATCTTCAGCCCAGACAGGCCCCCAAAGCAACAAATTGATTGGACCACCAACAGGAAGTTCCGACAGAGATGTTTTACATATAACAACAAGTCGTCTGCATATAGTGAGATGACTGAGACATGAGAATGGATATGTACTCCATTGTGGGTATGATATTCCATAAGATAACAAGCCAGTGGTTCAATAGCAAGGGCAAAGAGGAAAGGTGAGAGGGGGCATCCTTGTCTCGTACCTCAAGTTGGGGTAATGCACTCAGACATTATACGGTTTGTGTATATCTGGGCTTTTGGCGCGGTGTATAATAGGCAGACCATGGAGGATAAATAAGTCCGATACCAGAGGGCACAAGGACCTCAAATGGAAGGGCCACTCAACGGATTCGAAGGCCTTTTCAACATCCAGGGCAGCTGCGACTATGGGAATTGTAGGGTTGACATTATGCATTCATTTTAATATGCGTCGCAAGTTATTCTGAGTGGATCTGCCAGGGATGAATCTGGCTTGGTCTGGGAGAATCAATGCCAGCATATTTTAGCTAGGATTTTGTTATCAGTGTTAATTAAAGACAACGCTCTGTATGAGAAACACTTTAGGGGGTCTTTATCGGTTTTCAATAGTATTGTCACGAGGGCTGTCCTGGTACACTCTGGCAAGACAGCTGATGTCATGGCGATCTCATACATACTGAAAAGTTGTGGGACAATTAGGTTGGCATACTCATTGTATAATTCCACTGTGATCCCATCCAAGCCTGGGGCTTTGCTGCTGGGAAGGGAGAGGATCGTTTTACATATTTCTTCCCCTCAGTGAGGTGCATTTAGTTCCTCCCTGAGCTGGGTCAAGCCACCCGAGGGCGATATGATCCAGGTATTGGGTTATGGAGTCTCGCCCCGCCTGCGTCTGTGAAGTATATAGTTGCTCCTAATATTTTCGGAATATAGCATTTATCTCCCTAGGATCCCTCCTGGGCATCCCGTCTGGGTCTTCAATTTCAACAATATTCTCTGAGTGCCGCTCTTGTCTGATTGCCCAGGCTAATGTACGGCTGAGGCGGTCGCCCTCGCTGTATGAAGCAATCAGAATGGGGCCTCCAAGGAAACTCTCCTATCTGCACATAAACAGGAGCAACTCTTCCCTCGTCTCTCTCAAGCTCAGACATATCACAGAGGTGTCAAGGGTGCCTTGTTGAATCTCCAATTCTCGAACTTCTCTCTCCAGTTTGGCTATGGACCTACATAGTGCCTTCAGGACTCCTCCCTCCCTTGATATACAACATCCCCTAACATACACCTTGAAAGTCCCCCACACCACTCTACTGTCGTGGACAGATCCAACATTTGTTTGAAAAAAGGTTTGGAAATCGTCAGGGATGTTCTCACGGAAGGCAACGTCTTCCAACGCCGGGCTCTGAAGAGCCAACCTAGCAGACTAGAAGGTTGTGGGGGGCAGGCAAGTTGGACCCAAGCTGGGGAGTGGTCTGAAAGTTCTGGGGAGGATTGTAGATTCGCTAATTCTATGCACCAGCTCAGAGGATACCAAAACATAGTCTCTCCTGGCAGAACTCCCATGTGCACTGGAATAATAGGAGTATTTCCTGGCTGTAGGGGGTACCACTCGCCACACGTCGTGACATCCATGATATTCTGCTATGTCCAGCCATTTTTGGGCCACCCTAGGCAGAGAGGGCTGGTTTGTCGTGGATGTATCCATGGTTAGAGATAACACTACATTAAAATCTCCAGCCCACACCATCTCATAATTTTGAAATGTATGTAGATAAGGAACAATTACTTACATGTAACTGCTGTTCTCCAGCTTGGGTCTGGCATGGATTCACATGCTCATGAATATTCCCTGTCGTCAGGCTGGGAATATTCAGTATATATAAATCAGTTTCATTTTCATTTCTGAACTGTCTTTCTCCTAATGATCAATCACTGAGCTCTGGGTCATACTGCATCCAGCCAATGACTGCCCTCTACCTAAACCCCTCCTCAGGCAGCCATCTTAAGATTTGGTAGCACTTAAAGTGGCAGTAGGACCAAGAGAAGAGCCGCAGAGGGGTAGGTGGGAGGGTTTGCATGTGAATTCATGCCAGAACCATGCTGGAGAACAACAGTTACAGGTAAGTAACTTGTTCCTTCTCCAGCATGGGGTCTGGCATGGATTTACGTGCTCACGAATAAAGAATACATAGCAGTACACACATGCACAACCACGGGAGTTGGCAAGTCTCAACAGAAGCAATCTCTTACCTCCTCCGCAGGCTCACCTTCAAGTTAACAGGTTGCGCAGCACTGCTTGGCCGACTCTGGACTCCTCCCTGGAATCCCGGTCTACGCAGTAGAGTTTTGTGAAGGTGTGCGTCGACCTCCACGTAGCAGCCCTGCAGTTGTCCAGTAGGGGCACACCAGACAGGAACGTGATGTGGCAGCGATCACTCTGGTGGACTGAGCTCTAGGACGGCCAGGCAGCGGCCAGTTGTCCAACAGGTGACAGTGGGTGATACAGCCTGAGAGCCACATGGAAATGGAAGCCTTGGACAGGTCCTTCCCATGGTTCACAGGACCAAAGTTCACAAAAAGTTGAGAAGTTTTCCGGAAACTCTTTGTGCGGGACAAGTAAAACTTCAGCGCTCGAGCCACATCCAGCGAGTGCAAAGTCCTTTCAGCCGGCGACAAAGGCGTCGAAAAAAACACAGGCAACACCAAGGGTTAGTTGAGGTGGAATTCCGACGGAACCTTGGGCATGAAGGAGGGGTGCGCCCGCATCACCACCCTCGTCTGGCGAAAAGTCAAGTAAGGCTGCTTACAGGGCCTGGATCTCACCTACTCGTCTTGCAGAGGTGATGGCAATGAGGAAAGCTGTCTTCCACGACAGAAACCTGAGCAGAGCTGAATGCATAGGTTCGAATGGGACCCCTCCATGAACCTTGTCAGCACCACATTGAGTTCCCACGCCGGCGCCGGGGCCTTCACCGGCGGGAAGGAGCAGAACATTCCTTCAACAAACTCCTTAACTAGACGGTGCAACCACAGAGAAGACCATCCTGGAGATCTGGTGTAGCGGGAGATAGCCGCCAGATGAACGTTAATGGAGGCATGAGCAAATCCTGATTTAGCCAACGACAGTAAATGCAGAAGTACTTGAGCGGCCGTGACCCACAGAGAGTTGATCTTCTGAGAAAGGCACCAAATTGCAAAGCGCTTCCATTTGCGTCCGTAACATTTCAAAGTAGACAACGCCCTGGCCTTGGCGAGAATCTCTTTGCAGGCCACCGAACTCCAATGCTGTAGGAGCCAGGCCTTCAGGTTCCGAGACCCCGGGTCATGGTGAAGAATGGCGCCTCCTTCTCTGGTGAGAAGATCCGCGACCACTGGCAGCTTGACTGGCGGTGACACTGACATGCTGAGCAGGACCGCAAACCAGATCTGTCTCGGCCACGCTTGTGCGACGAGGATCATCCAGCACCGGCACCGCCTGAGTTTATTGATGACTCGAAGAAGCAACTGCAATGGAGGGAATGCATACAGAAACAAGCCTTCCCAAGGGAATGAGAATGCATCCCCCATGCTCCCCGGCTTGGGAAACCTGCTGGCGAACCTCCGGCACTTGGTGTTCGTCGCTGTCACAAACAGATCGATTTGTGGATTGCCCCATTTGAGGAAAAGGTAGTGCACTTGATCCTGTTGAAGCTCCTACTCGTAGCAAGAGCATAGCTCCCTGCTGAGGGAGTCGGCGGTGTTGTTTTTTTACTCCTACCAGGTGAAACGGAAAGAGGAAAATCTCCTGGGCGACGGCCCTGTGCCTTAAGTCCTGCGCCTCCTTGGAGATCGCTGGGGATCTGGTGCCCCCATGCTTCTGGATGTAAAACAAACTGGTGGTATTGTCCGTGAAGACCCTCACCACCTTGCCCTTGAGGGACAGGAGAAACGACCTGAGGGCCCAAAACACTGGCCGTAGTTCCAAGACATTGATGTGTAACGTCTTCTCCTCCGGTAAACACATACCACTGGCGTGAAGACGGCCGGTGTGGGCTCACCATCCTTCCAAGGAAGCGTCTGTCGTGACCGTCTCCTGGTACGGGGGGTCTGGAAATCTATGCCTCCGGACAGATTGGAGCGCACGCCCCAACCACCTTATCGCTCAATGGAACTCCCCGTCGAGCGCTATCCTGTCCTGGAAGGATCTGGACACCTGGACCCAACGGGCGTCGAGGAACTCCTGCAGTGGGTGCAGCAGCAACCTGCAAAGTGGAATGAGATAAATGCATGACGATATCATGCCGAGAAGAGACTTCATGGCCCTCACTGTGGCGATCTTCAGTGCCAACAGCCGTTGCACCTTGCCCAAAATGGCTGCAATCCTCTCCTCCGACACTGCCGCCAGGCACGACACCGGTGTGAGCCGTGATCCCAGGAACAGAGCGTCCTGTGATGGAGTTGAGCAGGATTTGGCATAATTCACAGAGAACCTCAGATCCGTCAGTAGTCGGATGGTCCTCATCGTGTGGTCGACGGCGATGTCTCTTGATCTGGCCCGGATGAGCCAGTTGTCCAAGTAAGGGTAGACGTGGATACCTTGCAGTCGTAGATGGGCTGCCACCGGAGCAAGGCACTTGGTGAAAACTCTTGGTGCCGACTTCTGTCTGAAAGGAAGGGCCTTGAATTGGTAATGCTTCCCTTGAACGACAAAGCGCAGAAACCTGCGTTGTCCTTTTTGGATGGGGATGTGGAAGTACGCAACCTCCAGGTCCAACAACGACCGAAAGTCTCCCTCTTTCAGTTGTCCAAGCATGTGTTGAAGAGTGACCATGCTGAACTTCTGGGATCTTATGTATTTGTTCAGTCGTCATAGGTCGAGGCTGGGCCTCCAGCCCGCGGTCTTCTTTTATACGAGGAAGAACCTTGGAGTAAACTCTGGAGCCCCGGAGCCTCTTTGGAAACAGCTCCATCGCCCCTTTCCTTAACATGGCCCGCACCTCCAGCAGCAGCTGAAGAACATGATTTTCCTGCCGGGCCACAGGTGGTATTGACGGACACTTTCGTTGGAACTCTAGTGGGTGTCGGTGGGCGAGAGCATCCAGCACCCAACAGTCGGTGGAGATGGTCTTCCACACACTGACGAAGTTCGCCAGCCGGGCTCCCACCGGGGTGCAGAGGTGGGGGCCCGACATCCTAGTTGGTTCAATCCTGTTTGGAGGTTGACGGGCCGCCCTGCAGTCCCGGACGACGCTACTGCCCCGAAGGCCTTGGAGCGGCCCCTGTTGGCTTCCTGGGTCGAAGAGCGTGGGGGCTGGTGGTAAGAGAATGAGCCCCCGCCAAAACCCCTCAAAGATCGGCTAGACCTCCTGAGGAATGAAAGGACTGTTGTTGTTGTAGAGTGACTAGGGAACGTGCCGTGTCCGTGTCTGCCTTGATGGCCTGGAGGGATTCATCCACCGCTTTTCCAAATAGTTGTCCCCTTCAAAGGGCATGTCCAAAACCCTTGTCTGGACCTCCGCCCTAAAGTTAGTGGCCCTGAGCCAGCCACAACGACGAAGGCAGACGCCGTTCCCCATCTGGTGGAACCCTGCGTCCTCAATGTCCATGGCCACTGTGATGACATGATCCGAAGCCACTGTTACGCTCACGTGATATCCCAGGGGGCATCTGGAAATCTCTGAGATCTGGAACCCTGGATAAGTAGTTGCCCAACGTGGAAATAATGAATCTGCAATACAGGAGGGAGGATTTGTAATAACTGTCTTTAGTGGGTGAATCTCCCACCTCCCTCAAACCGATCCCCCTCCCACCAAGTCTTTCTCACCTTATTTTCGAGTATGGTGAGCTATCCGTCCTGCGTTTCTTGTGCAGGGGCGCTTAGCGGTTGCTGGCGCTCTGACCGAGTTACTTCACTGGTGCAGTGCACCTTCCTTCGGGTCCAGGCCTGCTGTGACCCCAAGTCTGCTGTTTACCGGTAGGTTTGATGTTTTATCAGACTTTGTCTGCTCTTATATGGTGGTTTGCAGAAGTTTCATTAATGTCTTTATTTCCTTCTTTACAAGTGTGAAAGTCTTTTGGTGCTGGCGTGCCGGGTGGAGATGCACGCTTTAGGAAAGAGAAAGTGCGAAGCGCAGCGTTCTTTTATTGTCTATTTAAAGCTAGCCTGTGTTCTCTTCTTTTTATCCTCACAGGCCACTGTGGAGCTACGAGTGGACGAGAGAACGATGAAACCTGGGCCCAGGAATCCGTTAAGGTAAGTAATGCATAGAGCGCAGCGTGTTTGTTAAATGTTGAAAGCGACCTGAATATTTCTCCCTTTCCCTTGCAGGATGCTGCTGTGGTGTTCTGGATGGAAGTGAAATGTAGCGTGACGGAATTCAGGTAAGTATATGAAATTCAATGTTCTGAAATCGCACGCGTTTTAATATTATTTCCTTTCTTGTTATTTCAGGTTGCGATGTTTGAGCGGAGGCTGCGACAGCAGATTGCAGGAATTCTCCAAGCTAGTACTCACAGGTGAGTGATGTTGATGCTTTTCTTCTCCATTTATTTCCACAGGTTGCGGTCTTCCAGCAAGGGATGGTTGAGATGCTGGATGCTGGATCATGTACTCACAGGTAAGGCAGAGTAATCTAATTCTTGCAGGACTGCAGGGTGCTGCTGAAGACCAGGAGCTGAACACAGTGAGCGTCACATTGCTAGATGCAGGATAACGCGAAGCGTGTTCTGCTGTTTGGGTGTGGTTTAAATAGGCCAGGTAAAGTAGTTCCAGGCCCAGCCACACCCAAAGCACTAGACCGCATGGCTTGGTTCTTAAGAACTGAACTATGCGGTGGCCTCCATGTTGGATTTAAAGTTCCCATGTTTAGAATTGAAAGCAAACCTGCTATGTGTCTTCCTTACAGCATATGAGACTGGTGCCAAGTGTTAAGGGCCTTAGGGCTATTGTGGGTGCTTGCTTGTGGCACAACTTGTGGCCCTTAATAGTGGTCATGACAGCACTAACCCAAAGACCCCTCCCCAGGGTATTTTCCTGTCCGGTTCTGGTTTGTGGGGTGATTCTGGTGAAATCGCTTAATCAAACACAGAACATGGGAACCAAGTGAACATATCCCTACACCGTCTTGAGGCCCGTACCCTTTCCAATCCACTAAATAGTATAATTTGGATCTGGTACGTTTTGAGTCCAGGATGTCCAACTTCAAATTCAGGCTCTCCATCGACCAGCACTGGTTTTGGTGGTGTCTTGACTCGGGTCCCGGGCTGAACAGGTTTTATAAGTGATACATGGAACACCGGATGAATTTGCATACATGGTGGTAAGACCAATTTGACGGCCACTAGATTAATCACTGATTTGATGGTGTAGGGTCTTAGATACCTTGGATGAAAGGTCCGGGTTCCTTTTACGGGCACATGTTTTGATGCTAACCAGACTTCGTCCCCAACTTGGTAATCGGGAGCTTTCCTTCGATGTTGGGTCAGAACATTTCTTTTGTCTTTCTTTGGCTTGCTGTAATTGTTTGGTTGCCTTTTTGAAGGCCCGAGTTATACTTGTGTGCAAGGTCTTGACCGCTGGCATTTCCAAGGCCGTGGGGGAATCTAGTTCTGAGGTACGTGGGTGTCTCCCGGATATTGTGTAGATAGGGCTTTGTCCTGTGCTGGCATGTATGGAGTTGTTGTATGCCTATTCCGCTATCCATAATAAGTCCTTCCAACTCTCTTCCACTTGATGCAGCATGCAACGTAGATACTGGTCTGATGTCTGGTTTGTTCTTTCCGTTTGTCCATCTGTTTGAGGGTGATGGCTAGTAGATAATCGAATGTCGATTTGTGCATTTGTAGAACATTTCTTCCAGAAATTAGACACAAATTGCCTTCCTCGATCTGAGAACAGGATTGATTGGAAACCATGGAATTTTATAATCTGTTCAAGAAATACCTTAGCCAAACCAATAGCGTTAGGAAGTCCTTTGAACGGAATGAAATGTGCCATTTTGGAGAACAGGTCTACCACCACTAGGATGCTGACAAATCCTTGACTTAAGGGTAGGTCTGTAATAAAATCAAGGGAGAGAGTATGCAAGGGAGCCAGTGGAATATCCAGTGGTTGTAGAAGGCCAGCTGGTTTCTCCTTTTGAGATTTATTCTGTGCGCATACCCCACAAGAAAGAATGAATTGAGCAATGTCTTTGCGCCAGGTTGGCCACCAAAAATTTCGCTTAACATTGGCTAGAGTCTTAGCAATTCCCGGGATGGCCCTCAATCTGGTAATCGTGATAATCACATATGACCAACTCTTACAGTTCTTTATTTGGTAGATATAAGCACCCTCTGAAGTAGGGTAATCCATCCAGCACTGTATGATGTTCACTTTAGGTGTTCCATTTTTGTAAGGCCTCAGGGTTCATTAAGAGTTGAATCTTATCTTGAAGTTCGCTTAGAGTCAATGTGGTAGTAAGTCCCAATCATTTGTCACTTGGAATGATGGCAATAGGGTCCGGGGTAATGTTTGTTTTTTCTTCAACCCCCGTGCGAGAGAAGGCATCAGCCTTACCATTCCAAACTCCCAGTCAGTATGTGATTACCTAATCATATTCTGCAAAGAATAAAGCCCATCGCAGTTGTCGTGAAGATTGAGCCTTTGCTGACTTTAGGTATTGAAGGTTCCGGTGATCTATGATTACTGTGATGGTATGTCTGGCACCTAATAGATACTGCCGCCAGGCTTTGAAGGCTGATTTTATTGCTGACAGTTCTCTGTCTGTGATAGCATAGTTAAGTTCTGGTGGTGAGAATTTACGTGACCAAAAGGTCCACGGGATGCAATTGGCCCGTTTCTGGATGTCTTTGAGAGAGAACAGCTCCCATAGCCATTATGGAGGCATCTTTTCCCACTACATAGGGGAGGTCTGGACGAGGCTCTCGTAATATCGGCGCAGATGTGAATCTTCTCTTGAGTTCCTGAAAGGCCTGTTCTGCTTCTTCGGTCCATTGGAATTTCTTCTTGTTTTTTCCGTAGTAACGAAGTGATTGGGTGCACCATCTGTGAGAAACCTGGGATGAATCAGCGATAAAAATTTGCAAAGCTGAGCATGCTTTGGATTCCTTTGAGCAATGAAGGTGACAGCCAATTAAGGATGGCATCTACTTTGTGCCTATCCATCCTGACTCCTTTTGGCGTGAGGACAAAACCGAGGAACTCAACCTCAGTGACATGGAAGGAACATTTTTCGAGTTTCGCATACAGTTTGTGCTGGCAAAGTTTTGCAAGGACTGAGCGAACAGGTTTGATGTGATCTTGTTCAGAGGAAGAGTACACCAGGATTTAATCAATATAGACCAGGGCACAGAAGTCGATTCATTCTCGTAATACGTCATTCATGAAATACTGAAATGCTGCGGAAGCATTGTAAAGCCCGAAAGGCATTACCTGATATTGATACACGCCATACTTGGTGCGAAATGCGGTTTTCCATTCATCCCCTTTTTTCACACGTACGAGGTGATATGCTCCCCTAAGGTCTAATTTGGTGTAGATTTTGGCATCCTTGACTTGGTCCAGAAGTTCCGGCATAAGAGGCAGAGGATAGCATTTTTTTACCGTGATTTCATTAAGTGCGCGGTAGTCAATACAAGTTCTCAAATCTCCTTCCTTCTTTGGTACGAAGAATGAGAGAGGCTGCCGGTGACTTAGACGGGTGGATAAACCCATTTGCCTGGTGTTGGTCCAGGTAGGACTTCAAGTGGAGATTTTCGGTTTTGGTGAGTGCATAAATTCGACCACACGGAATTTGTGCGCCAGGTATAAGGTCGATCTGACAGTCGTAGGGTCTATGTGGTGGTAAAGTGTTAGCCTGTTCCTTCTGAAAAACATCCAGAAAATATTGATATTCTCTTGGTAAGGTATCCGTTGCTCCCACAACCACTGATGCTATTCCTTGAACAGATATTTTGGGATTTGATTGTGGTATCGTTTTTGGGTAGCAAGTGCTAGCATATTCGTCAGAAAAGGCCAATCTCTTTGCACGCCAATCTATGTAAAGATTGTGAGTTACTTACCATGGCATCCCTAAAATCAACCGGAATTGATGAGCTTTAATGAGGTCAGACCCGATAGCTTCTTGATGTCCATCCTGACAAAGAAGGGTTAATTCTGTTGTGCATTGGGTTACTGGACCAGAGGCTATTTCTGTACCATCAACAGTAGTTACCTTTTCGGTTGTTGATTTTGTGCATAGGGGAAGCCCCATGTCAACTGCCAGATCTTGATCTATGTAATTTCCAACTGCTCCCCTGTCTATATATGCTTCTAAGGCATGCATCCGTGACGGCCGTTGATGATTAATCAAGATTACTGGTAGAGCAAAATGTGAGGTCTGTGACTCATCCTTCTCACTCGACAAACGGACATGTACGCTTGCCGGGCCTGGTAGCTTTCCGACTACTTCCCATCATCTTCTTTTGGTTCTTTCAATCTTGGTTAAAGGGGGTCGCAGTCCCCCGATCTGCATGGGTTCTGTAGTATTGTCTGGTGAACGCTGAACACTGTCTTTTGAGCGTACATACATGGCCCAGTTATAAATCTATTTCGATCTGTTCTTCGATCCTGCAATCTATGATCCAACTGCACCACAAGATTAAACTCTGCACAGTCTTTAGGTGGGTCTACCACATGAGCAAGGACTTCATTCAGGTCTCCTCGTAGGCCCCGGTGAAACAATGTGGTTCTTTTATCTTCAGGCCATCCTGCTTCAACGACAAGTCTATTAAAAGCAGCAATATAAGTCAGCAAATCTTGATTTCCTTGATGGAGGGCGTAAGGGGAAGGGCATGGGCCCACGTCATCCTGGGGTCGCTCGTCATCGACAGTATCCCCGTCATCGCCCTCATCATGGGGCGAGTCCCCAGCGCCTCCGTCATCATTATGGCCCTCCTGGACAGTATGAACGGAAATTACCTCGTCCTCATTTTCAGCCGAAGATATGTCTGTTCGCCCCAACCCCTTTCTTCAGATCCAGAGGGGCCAGTCTCAGGCTGATATCCAGCATCCTCTTCTCCCGAGTCTTATAGGGCATGTTCGAAGCCTCCCTTCTGGGAGGAAGGGTCAACCTTGCCGTCGCTGGGGCACTCTGAGAGTCCGCCCCTACGGCCTTTGAAAGTGACGCCACCACCACCTTGTGGGAGGATGAAGGTTTCGCCTGGTGCACCTGGGCCTTCACAGTGGGGCCGGGCTTCTTGTCTTGCCCTTCACGGCCGAATCAGAGGTCTTGTCCTTTTTGGCATTCTCCTTCAGGGCCGATAGCGGACCCTTTGTCTCCTTTGGCCTTCTCCGCCGCAGGTAGGCCGGACACCATACCCTGCTTGGCCGCCTTCTCCGGATTCTCCCGTAGCTTACCCGGGTTATCTGACTTTCTCTTGAAGGAGGAACCAGAGCATTGACTCGAGATCGACGGAGATGAAGGGTGCACCCTTACCGTTGCGGGACCCGTAGAGCAGCAGCGACCCAGACGGAAGTGGATTCCCGGTGCTTGGCCTTGTGCTGGGCCCCCACTGGTGGGTTGCCCTCAAAGAACTTAGAAGCCTGCTCAGTTTTCCCGGATCCGGGAGAGGCATGCCGCTGGGCGCCACCCAGTGCAGCAGCCTTGGCCTGCAGCCACGCTTCCAGCCGTTGATGTCAGTCTCTCAACATGCGCTTCGAGAAGCCACAGCAAAAAGCACAATCTTCCTCCTTGTGCGTCGGGTGCAGGCAATACAGACACTGGGAATGCTTGTCGTCCATGTATACATTCCGCAAAATGCAGTCCGAGCACAGCTTGAAGAGGGAAGCGCCCGTCCTTCTCATCCGACATGATCCATGCGGAGTAGGCCTAAACAATCTTCTGGAAGCCTCCAAGAAGAACACTCGACGAAAACAGCCCTTGAGGAGCGTTGAAAAATCTGAAAAACTGGTCCCCGTTAGAAGGATGATCGAGGGAGCACACAGGCTCGATTGACCGAAAAATAGAGTTTAACTCTCATAAAGCGAAAAACACAGCAAAAAGCTCAAAGAGCAAAGCATGAGGACTCCCAACACTTGTGTGGTAAAAATCTGAAGATGGCTGCCTGAGGAGGGGCTTAGGCAGAGGGCAGTGATTGGCTGGGGGCAGTATGACCCAGAGCTCAGTGATTGGTTGTTAGGAGAAAGACAGTTCAGAAATGAAACAAACTGATTTTGTCTTTTACCGAGGATTCCCATCCTGACGACGTGGAATATTCATGAGCATGGGAATCCATGCCAGACCCCATGCTGGAGAATGAGCATATCCTTGGAAAAACACAGTGCAATCAATGTTTGGAGCATATATATTTATGAGGATTAGTAGCCCATAACGTCCCCCGCTACAAGCATGAAGCGCCCATCTGCATCACTAATCTGCTGATGAAGCTTAAACTCTAAGGAGCGGTGAATGTAAGTGGCGACTCCGCGTAAGTGCGAGGTAAAGGAGGAGCAATATCGGTGTGCCCCCCATCCCATCATACTCGATAGCTTATTCTGCTGTGCCAGACGCGTCTCTTGTAGGCACATTATATGTATGTGGGGATTTTTGGCCTAGTTAGCAATCAGACCGACTTTTTTCTGGTTTGTAAATCCCTGTATATTCCACATCAGTAGTGAAATATTTCTCACTGTTACATCAACAGTTGGTGACATGGCACTTTGTGAAAATGATAGCAACCGTTGGCTCCATATGCAACGTAAACAGAGCTAGTGTATGTCCAGTCAGAACTATGTGTAATGCTGCTAGTGAAGTAAATTCTGTTGTAAACCTTGATATTGGCCCATAACACCCCCCAACTCCCACAACCTACCCACGCTAGAAACAGTTACATACCAGCCACCCCACCCTTAATCAATGAACCAACCATAACCACCCAAACAGGAAAAAAAAAAGAAATGAAACAAAGCAACCAGTCACAACACCCGTGGTGGCCGCAGGAACAGGGAGCCGATGGCAGCCGCCTGACTGTTATGGTGGGGCTCATTTGGAAGTTCCATGTGATCACCCTGAGGGTAACCATCCAGATTTTAGAGGGAGCCTGCCGACAGATAATATTGACTGTCCTTTCAGATGACGATGACCAGTGATTGTGTCTAACTCTGTATGCAGCATAATATTCTTATGGTGAACACGGAGGAAAGCACCGCAGGTCGGGCAGTTCTTGCGCAAAACGCTCCGCTGCTTCAAGAGATGTGAAAAATATACTCTTGCCCTCGTGCACCATGCAGAGTTTGGCCGGGTAACTCATTGAGTAACTGATCTCCTTTCGCTTCAGTATACTTTTCACCACCTGAAAAGTCTTCCTTTGTTCCTGGGGCTGAAGTCTGGAAACAGATGGATCAACGTTGCACCCCAGCGTATTTCTCCCTTCTCCCTATCCATTTTGAGCAGCACATCTCAGTCACGATAATTGAAAATACAAGCGATAATAGGGTGCGTCGGGGCACCAGGAGGTGGTCTAGCAGCCAGCGAGCGGTGTGCACGCTCCACCAGGAACATGTTTTATAGTGCTGGGTTGGATAGAGTCTCCAAAAGCAATTTCTCTACAAATGATTCCATATTCTCAATATGGGTGGACTCCGGGATGCCTAGAATGCGTACATTATTACGTCTCCAACTCCCCTCTAAGTTGTCAGTTTTAGCTGCAATCTTTTTAACAGCCTGCTGGAGGTGTGTGACCTCACGCTGTAGAGTGGCAACCTTGTCTTCTCACACCTCAATTCTCTGTTCAGCTTCAGTCATGCGCCCACAGTTTGCCAATTTGCACAGCAGAAAGGTCAACCTTGCCTTTGAGGGCATCGATTTTCATGTCCAGACTATCTGTGCTACTCGAGGGCGAGCAATGTCTGATTGAGCTTTGGAGGTGGAGGGCAGGGAAGTTGGTGTAGAGTCTTGTCTGGCGAATAGGTCCATTTTAGCCCGTTTCTTGGAGTTCCCCATGGTGTCCGCCGATGTCATAGGAGTAGGGCAGTGTGGGCAGCGGGAGTGAAGCACTGGCAGATGGCTGGTGTATAGGAATGTGGTCCGGCCCAAACGTTTTTGTAGGTATTTATGTCTGCTTTTTCCAGGGAGAGATAGGGCCGGCGTGGTTGTCTCCCATTTTGCACAATGGCCCAACCAGGGTGTTGGGTAGCCTGTTAAGGGCACTGAGCGTGTAGGTTGTGCTCCACTCCACACCGGACAGCGGCAATGGTGAAGTATCCAGCACACTATAAACAGATCTCTGTCAGTAGTCTGTTATCTAGAGAACACCCAGAGCACATGTAACACATATACACATTTTATTCATTTGCTATAAAACCAAACAATTTCTCCTAGCAAAACATAGCTAGTCTTCACAAAACCTTTTGCTTGCCTGTAGATACTGGCATTGCAGATGAGCTGCATACATCACTTAGTACATTCAGTTTCTTTGCAGTGTGGGTTAGTACATTTTAGTGACTTAGAATGTGGTCAGATTGACCTAACATCTATCTGGTCGACACTAATTGGTGTTTCTGGCACTCAGTCGGTAGCTGGTGTTCTGGTGCCGTCTTCACGACAATTATAATGGACTTGATGGTGTCACCGCTTTATCACTGATGTGCAACATCTAGGGGCAAGGAAGGAATAATTAAAAACAGGGGATGTCTCTACAGGGACTAAAGGTGCCTGGTAAGGTGCTGGACTGTATCCTACCTGAGCCATTTATTCTCAGTGTCACAGGTTGTGGAAGAATCTCGCTGCAAGCGCCTTCTGTGCGCTTGGTGTTAGTTGACCCCGTAATATTTGGATCTGGACTCCAGTTATATAACTGTAGAAGAGACAATAGTTTGTCTGGTTAGATAAGGGCGGGTTCACACATAATGTCGTGCACCCACCACCCTTTCTGTCTATGCTGTTTAAATATCTGCCAAAACATGCTGTTTGGCAGTGGTGATTGTCTGAGGCTAGACTATCTTCCAGAGTTCACTCCGTGTGAGTGATCGAGTGATCATGTGAAAAAACCTCTAACCCGGTGATCTGCGTGACGATTTGGTATTTGGACGAGCGTGCCTGGGGAACCACCATAGCTGTGCAACAGTGCTCTGATAGTGTAGGAGAGAAACGACCTGTGCAGGGTGGGCTATTGACCAGGAGGGTCGGTGTGCAGCTTACCTTCGGATGCGTGCCGCTGCAGCTTGCTGTGTAAATGGCGGTGTCTGTGGCTGCGCGCATGGGTATAAGCTATTTATATCGTATATCGCGTAGATGCGCGCCCTGGCTTTGGGGGGCGCATGCGCGATCGGGCAGTGTCTCATAGTATATGTCTAAGGGGTAGTGTCTCAGTCAGGGGCATGTGCACATAGAAGACTTAATATTCCTTTTATGTGTCGCCTGTT